>NW_022681465.1:68526190-78023421 GCF_009764315.1 Trachypithecus francoisi
AATGGGTGGAAATCCAGGAAATCCACAATTACAACATGGCACGCAGATGTGTGTTGGACTTAGAGAAAAGATACACCCAGTTATTGGAGGCTTATTGCTAAAACACAAAGGTTTATGAGGAATCTATTGCCTCTTTCTAAACCAGATAATTGATATCTCCAAAAAATCAAGAGATTGAGATTGTTCAAGAGGCACTCTTGGCTCAAGTAATTTGCTTTCTGCAGTAATGTCTACCACTTATACTTCTGAAATGAGAAGACCTAACTGGGTTGGTTTGCTATCACCCAATACAAAGCCTCCTTATTATTTTTAAAAACAGTATAAAAAGGTTTATGGAAACTATATCTTACGGTCAAGATGATTAAAATTTAATAGATTTGTTTATAAGATTGGAGAGACAGATTTAATTAGCTTCATGCTGTCTTTATTAACGCTTGTTGTTTAGGAAAGTAAGTATCCTCACTTAAATAATAAGAATTTTCTCTTTTTTAAAAAAAAAAATTGAATTGTCACTTTGTCTAAATGAATTTCTTTTACAATGACCTGTGATCCTATTTTGTGATGTCAAGTGTTTTAAACTTTTGATATTTGACAAAGTTTCCAAAATCAAATTCTATATTCAGTCCTTTTGACTTTATTTACTTTTTTTGACATTAGGTCCCCTAAGTCCAAAAGAGACATATTCAGCTTATTTGGTATAATAAAATCATGCAGGAAGTATTGTCAAATATGAAATGGTATTTAGCCTTCTTTGGATTATATTTATCTAAATGTGTTATTGGTATTTGTTCCAAAATTGTATGAGATTCCTGGCCGGGCGTGGTGGCTCAAGCCTGTAATCCCAGCACTTTGGGAGGCCGAGACGGGTGGATCATGAGGTCAGGAGATCGAGACCATCCTGGCTAACATGGTGAAACCCCGTCGCTACTAAAAAATACAAAAAACTAGCCAGGCGAGGTGGCGGGCACCTGTAGTCCCAGCTACTCGGGAGGCTGAGGCAGGAGAATGGCATAAACCCGGGAGGCAGAGCTTGCAGTGACCTGAGATCCGGCCACTGCACTCCAGCCCGGGCAACGGAGCGAGACTCTGTCTCAAAAAAAAAAAAAAAGAGAGAGATTCCTGTGATTCTGATATGCCTTCACATGTATTATCAGTAGTAATTATAATTATTGTATAAAATTGTTGTGTGCCACAGAAGTAACCAAATTTCCTTGTCAAGTGTCTCTTCAGCCATGGCTATTCTAAGACTTTTGTCATCCACAATTGTTATTTTACTTTGATTCTTTCATAGAGCAGTTTATAATCAGCTATGGAGCTCTGAGGAGTACTCTTAAATATAGGTTTTGTATAAATTTAGAGATTCTGCCATGGGAATAGAGAGAAAAATTTCCAAGACTCTCATGGAGAGTTGATGTGTTCATGAGGACTGTTGATCCAATATCAAGCAGAACAGGAGTTAGTTACATGGACTGAACTAACAGAAGACTGAGATAATCTTTTACAACTTGTTCAAAACATTTGCTGACTCTTTTTGTTTTGTTTTTCAGAGTCAAGAAAAGTTTCTCTTCTTTTAAGCTATTTATAGCTTTTAACAATTGAGTAAAGAATACTCTTATGAGCAAAATTTGAAATGTAATCCCTTTCTCACAACCTAATTTCTTTAAAATTTGAAAACTGTTTTGTGAGCATTCTTAATTTATGACAATATAGTCATCTGCATAAGTTCAATGAGAATCTGTTTTCTTTTCTAACAGGGCATAATTGGAGACCCTGGTTATTTCACCAAGGTTTTGAGTGGAGTGATATTTTCAGATTGCCTTTAGAAAATGAGGCTGACCTATAGAGCTGATAGAAGCCCCTTAGAAAAACTGACTTTTTACCTTGTCTTTTACAGGGTGCCAACATGTGGCAAGTTAAGAACGTCATTTTTTATCAGGCCCAGAAACACCAAGTTTTCTTAGAACCTTGAAAAGAGAGGAATTCATCCAGTTCACACAGGTAGCTGCAAGCACAGATAAATCCTTGGCTGCGCTCAAGACGTTTAAAAAGGTCTAATCTTAGATTCCTTATGAAAAAGGTTCTGGCAGAGCCAATTAAAAAAAGACAGAATGCCTATATGGCAAATAAATATTTTTGCTGCACTTTATGCAAACAACCAGGCAAAGTTTAATAGGACTAGAACTTATTTTACAAATAAATTGGTACTATTATGATTTTGTCTTTCATAAAATTGAGGAATTGAAGAGAGAAAAATTATGTTTCAAAATAAAATATAGGGCCAGACACAGTGGCTATGACTGTAATCCTGGGACTTTGGGGGTCTGAGGCAGGTGGAACACATGAGCCCAGGAGTTTGAGACCAGCTTGGGCAACACAGTGAGACCCCGTCTCCACAAAAAGAAATTAAAAATTAGCCATGCGTTGTGACTCAATCAAGAGTCCCAGATACTTGAAGATCTGAGGTAGAAAGATCACTTGAGCCTGGAAGGTTGAGACTGCAGTGAACTGTGACCAACCCACTGTACTTGAGCCTGAGAGACATAGCAAGACCCTGTCTCCAAAACAAACAAACAAACAAACAAAAAACACACACACACACAAAAACTGCAGTACACCTGTTATTAGATTCTAGTCTTGCCTAATGTTTTTCCATTTGTATTATTTTCTAAATAATAAAATTTTTATTTGTACTGAATTCTAAAATTTTTCCTAGACAGAAGCTGGAATGTTTTAATTTTTTTCCTTCTTCTTTTCCTTTTTTCTGTCCATTTTGTCCTAATTTGAAATCACTAAAAATTATGCTTTGCTTTTGTTAAAGCCCTGTAAACTGAAGCTAGGCAACTTAAACATCAGAAGAAAGTAACAGCAACCTATTTACATACATAAACTATTTTCATACCTGCCTATTGATGTATGGACTTCAGAATAATGCAGCCTATATCAGCTTTCCAGGATTGTTCTCCCTTTTTTTTGTTTGTTTATTGTTTTCTTTTTCTCTTCCTTCCCCTATTTTTTTCCTGATGGGATAGGGGACTTTAAAATCTGTTTTAAAAAATGAGCTTTCCTAACAATGTGTGACCTATTTGTCTCAGAATAAACTGTCCTATCCATGAGAGATCAAACAAAACCCAAGACCAGAGACTCATTTTTTTCTAAAATGTTTCCTCTGAAAGCTTAAAAAAAAAAAAAAAAAACAGGGAGAGAAATGTGAAAGGAAAATAAAAACTTGGGACCCCAATTCATTACACCAAAAAAAAAAAAAAGAAAAAGAAAAAGAAAAATTAAGCTGAAAGCTGAGTCATGCAAAAAGCTGCCTTTCCTTTTGTCCCTAAGCAAATAGCTACAGATAAAAAGATTCCACAGGTAGCTACTCTATGTTCACCTTATCTTATGTAAAGTGCCACTTTACTGAGCTCAAGTCTCAAGATGAATACATAATTGACTATTCCCCTATCTGCTCCTTTTCTCTTGCAACAAGTATGTATTTATCCATTTTCAAACTGCTATAACTACCTGAGACTGGGTAATTTATAGAGGAAAGAGGTTTAATTGACTCACAGTTCTACATGGCTGGGGAGGCCTCAGGAAATTTACAAACATGGCAGAAGGTGAAGGGTAAGCAAGGCGTGTCTTACATGGCAGCAGGAGAGAGAGAGTGGGGGAACTGCCAAACACTTAAAGCATCAGATTTCATGAGAACGCACTATCATGAGAACAGCATGGGGGAAACCACTCCCATGATCCAATCATCTCCCACCAGTTCCCTCCCTTGACATATGGGGATTACAATTTGAGAAGAGATTTGGGTGGGGACACAGAGTCAAACCATATTATTCCATTCCTGGCCCATCCCAAACCTCATGTCCTCACATTTCAAAACACAATCATGCCTTCCTGACAGTTTCCCAAAGCCTTAACTGATTTCAGCATTAACTGAAAACTTCAAGTCCAAAGTCTCATCTGAGACAAGGCAAGTTCCTTCTGCCTATGAGTCTGTAAAATCAAAAACAAGTTAGTTACTTCCAAGATACAATGGGAGTACAGGCATAGGGTAAATGCTCCCTTTCAACAAAGGAGAAATCAACCAATACAAAGGGGCTACAGGCCCCATGCCAGTCCAAAATCCAGCGGGGTAGCCATTTAAATCTTAAAACTCCAAAAGAATCTCCTTTGACTCTGCCTTACATAGAGTCAGGCACTGGGTAAATGGCCCCTTTCAGAAAAGGAGAAATAAGCCAAAACAAAAGGGCTACAGGCCCCATGCCAGTCCAAAATCCAGCAGGGCAGCCATTTAATCTTAAAGCTCGAAAATAATCTCCTTTGACTCTATGTCTCACATCCATGGCATACTGATGCAAGGGGTAGCCTCCCACAGCCTTGGGCAGATCTGCTTCTGTGGCTCTGCAGTTTGTAGCCCCCATGGCTGCTTTCACAGACTGGCATTGAATGCCTATAGCTTTTCTAGGTACAAGGTACAAGCTGTTGGTGGATCTACCATTTTGGGGTCTGGAGGATGGTGGCCCTCTTCTCACAGCTCCACTAGGCAGTGCCCCAGTGTGGACTCTGTGTGGGGGCTCCAACCCTACATTTCCACTCCGCATTTCCCTGCTAGAGGTTCTCCATGAGAACTCTACTCCAGCAGCAGACTTCTGCCTGGACATCCAGGCATTTCCATACATCTTCTGAAATTTAGGCAGAGGCTCCCAAAGCTCAATTTTTGTCTTCTGTGCACCTGCAAGCCCAATATCATGTGGAAGCTGCCAAGGCTTGAGGCTTGCACCCTCTGAAGCCATGGCCCAAGCTGTAGCTTGGCCCCTTTCAGCCATGGGTGGAGCTGGAGTGGCTGGTAAGCAGTGCACCAAAACCTCAAAAGTAGGGAATCCAACAATGCAGCCTTTGGTCTGTGATCAAAGGCCCATAAGCCCCTAGCAAACCACTGGTGTAAGTCCGAGAGTCCAAAAGTTGAAGAACTTGAATTCTGATGTTCGAAGGCAGGAAGCATCCAGCACAGGAGAAAGATGAAGACTGGAAGACTCAGCAAGTCTTCTCATTCCACTTTTTTCTGCCTGCTTTTTCTAGCTGTGCTGGCAGCCAATTGGATGGTGCCCACTCAGATCAAGGGTGGGTCTGCCTCTCCCAGATTAACTGACTCAAATGTTAATCTTCTGCAGCAACACCCTTATAGACATACCCAGAAATGATACTTTGCATCCTTCAATCCAATCAAGTTGACACTTAATGTTAACTATCACAGTATAACAACCATAATAAACCAAGTTTAAAATCTCCAGAGCTGGAACTAATCCATGGAAAATTATCCCAGTAATCACATGGATAAAATTCTAAGTGGATAATTCAGTTCTCAATGATGCAAGGTCAGAAGTGAAGGCTCTATCCTGGTACATACTGAATAATGCATTATATTGAGGACTAAATTCTGACCTTTTTTTCTTCTCTTGCCCAAATTCTTATCTAAGGGGCCTGGGGAGTCACATCCTACAAACCATAAAGTCTTATTAGAGGAATTTTATTTAACCCTATATAATGTGGCTTACTTTCCAAACTGACTGTGGCATAACATCACAACAGATAAGAAAGGAAATCGTAATATTTTAACCTCATGTGTGTTTCTTGGATATATCTTGAAATAGCCCTGCAAAGTGATCTGTTTTGGGGAAAAATCTACATTCTGTTAAAAATCCTCTTTCCCTTTTCCAGGTCTTTTTCCTGATCCAGGAGAGAATCAACTAAGAGTCTGACACCTTTTTTTTTTTTTTTTTTTTTTTTTTTTTTGAGACGGAGTCTCGCTCTGTCGCCCAGGCTGGAGTGCAGTGGCACGATCTCAGCTCACTGCAAGCTCCACCTCCCAGGTTCACAGCATTCTCCTGCCTCAGCCTCCAGAATAGCTGGGACTACAGGTGCATGCCGCCATGCCCAGCTAATTTTTTGTATTTTTAGTAGAGACGGGGTTTCACCATGTTAGCCAGGATGGACTTGATCTCCTGACCTCGTGATCCACCCACCTTGGCCTCCCAAAGTGTTGGGATTATGGGCGTGAGCCACAGCACCCAGCTGAGTCTGACACCTTTTTAAGTCTGATAAGTAACATTTACAATCTATTCTATCTGTAGCCTGCTACCTGGGGGCTTTATCTCATAATAAGAACCTTAGTCTTTACAATCTCTTATCTTTTATTATTATTATTATTATACTTTAAGTTCTAGGGTACATGTGCACAACATGCAGGTTTGTTACATATGTATACATGTGCCATGTTGGTTTGATGCACCCATTAACTCGTCATTTACATTAGGTATATCTCCTAATGCTGTCCCTCCCCATCCCCCACCCCACAACAGGCCCGGTGTGTGATTTTCCCCACCCTGTGTCCAAGTGTTCTCATTGTTTAATTCCCAACTATGAGTGAGAACATGCGATGTGTGGTTTTCTGTCCTTGCGATAGTTTGCTCAGAATGATGTTTCCAGCTTCATCCATGTCCCTACAAAGGACATGAACTCATCCATTTTATGGCTGCATAGTATTCCATGGTGTATATGTGCCACACTTTCTTAATCCAGTCTATCACTGATGGACATTTGGGTTGGTTCCAAGTCTTTGCAATTGTGAATAGTGCCACGGTAAACGTATGTGTGCATGTTTTTTAAGAGCAGCATGATTTATAATCCTTTGGGTATATACCCAGTAATGGGATGGCTGAGTCCACTGCTATTTCTAGTTCTAGATCCTTGAGGAATTGCCACACTGTTTACACTCCCACCAACTGTGTAAAAACGTTCCTATTTCTCCACATCCTCTCCAGCAAGTGTTGTTTCCTGACTTTTTAGTAATTGCCCTTCTAACTGGTGTGAGATGGTATCTCATTGTGGTTTTGATTTGCATGTTTCTGATGACCAGGGATGATGAGCATTTTTTCACGTGTCTGTTGCCTGAATAAATGTCTTCATTTGAAAAGTGTTGGTGCATATTCTTTGCCCTCTTTTTGATGGGGTTTGATTTTTTCTTGTAAATTTGTTTAAGTTCTTTGTAGATTCTGGATATTAGCCCTTTGTCAGATGGGTAGATTGCAAAAATTTTCTCCCATTCTGTAGGTTGCCTGTTCACTCTGATGGTAGTTTATTTTGCTTTAGCTTAATTAGATGCCATTTGTCTATTTTGGCTTTAGTTGTCATTGCTTTTGTTGCTTTAGTCATGAAGTTCTTGACCATGCCTATGTCCTGAATGGTATTGCCTAGGTGTTCTTCTAGGGTTTTTATGGGTTTAGGTCTAAGTCTTTATTTAAGTCTTTAATCCATCTTGAATTAATGTTTCTGAAAGGTGTAAGGAAGGGATCCAGTTTCAGTTTTCTACATATGGCTAGCCAGTTTTCCCAGCACCATTTATTAAATAGGAAATCCTTTCACCATTTCTTGTTTTTGTCAGGTTTGTCAAAGATCAGATGATTGTAGATGTGTGGCATTATCTCTGAGGCCTCTGCTCTGTTTCATTGGTCTATATCTCTGTTTTGGTACCAGTACCATGCTGTTTTGATTATTGTAGCTGTCTGGCACAGTGAGCAGGGTCCGTGGCTCCACCAGAGCAAGGAACTGGAGGGGGAACACCCCAGGCAGGCGCGGGGAGACTGCGGGCAGGTAAATAAATAAGAAGGGGGACCCACGGGAAAATTATGAGGAATTCCACCTCTCTGGCCTCTGAATATTTGCGGTTACTCCAGGGACTGTTGATGTCTATAGGAGTAGAAGTTAGTTAAGGAACATAAGACTTTGAAGCCATTGTTTGCCCATGTTGAACAACATAGTTATTACTTTCAATATCAAACCATAGTGCAGTTAAATAGAAAGGAATTGTTGCAGGTAGTAAAAGCTTTGTGTAGAGCTCACCAGTTAGGGGATACTATGCCTTTAAATTTGTGGACCTTGTGTAGCTCTATCACTCAGGCAGTAGAGTTACTTGAAACTGACTCAGAGCGTGGCAATGTCGCCACAGGGGGCAAGGCACCTGAAAGTTTAGAGAGGAATGATCTTAAAGAGGAACATATTTACGCTCCGGTTGCTGAGGACAAAGAGTTGGAAAAAGAGCTACTTCCTCCCTCTTCTAAAGGAAATTCTGATATGCAGCGTATTTTGGAAATGTTACAACAGCTGTTAAAATTACAAGGTATTAATGCTCCTGCTTCTCCTATTTTTTCCGTTATTTTTCCTTCTGCTCCTTTGGAGGAAGATTTTCCTTTGCCGCCACCTCCAACCTCTTTGCCTATGTCAGGTCAGGTTTTCTCTGTGCCTTTTCCTCCTGTAGGAGAAAAGAAGGAATTGAAGGAAAAGGATGATTTCGAGGAATTAGATCTATTCCCAATAACAAAGGCTGCTTTCGGCCCCAATGCTCAGTTCCCAAATGGTGGCCAGATTGTGACTTTTACAGCCCTAGAATTTAAATTTTTGAAAAAAATAAAAGCTGTAACAAAAAATTATTAAGACCTTTAAAGGCCAGTGGAGCTAATTTAGATGAGTATATTCGGGCTTGTGCAGGCATTGGGGGAGCTATTTACAATGCTCAAGTGTTTGCTGGGGCACTTTCTAAGGCTTTAAAAGGCAGTTCTAAACAAGGTGTATGTTATCAGTGTGGAAAACCTGGTCATTTTAAAAAGGAATGCAGGAAAAAACTAGGCTCTTCTGCCTCAAAAGAAAAAAAGGTTACCTTCTGAGGTATGCAAACGATGTGGGAAAGGTCGACATTGGACAAATGAATGTCGTTCAAAAACTGATAAGAGTGAAAATTTGTTGTCACTCCTTCCGGGAAACGGGAGTCGGGGCCCACAGGCTTGGGGCCCCAACAATTACAATGCAGGCCTACCACAATACCCAGTGAGCAATGGTTTACAACATCAAGGATTGACTTCAAGTCCTCCTTAAGAGCATCACACCTTACCCCAGTTTCTCAACTTTATGCTGCAACTAAGCAAAGCGCTGCTGCTGACTTAGCTATTACTCAGCCTTATACTCTATCTCCTAATGGAGGAATATATCAGTTGGCTACTGGAGTGTGTGGTCCTTTACCAAAGGGACATGTAGGACTTTTGTTAGGTCAAAGCAGCAGTGCTATGCGAGGGTTAATGGTGACTCCGGGAATTATTGATCCTGATTTTACTGATGAAATTCTTATTATGGTACAAGTCTCACAATTTATGCACCTAGAGGCAGGGGAACGTATTGCACTATTGCTTCTATTGTCCTTTTTTCCTTTTCTATCTAAAGATGTGTCTCGACAAGGAGGTTTCGGTAGTACTGGAAAAACTGTTTTCTGGGAAACCTTAGTTTCTGATCAAAAATCTCGACGCTCCTTGCAAATTAATGGGATACTTTTTGAGGGATTAGTTGAAACAGGAGGAGATGTATGTATCTATTATTTGCTTGGTTCAGTGATCCACTCATTGGGAAAAGAAACAAATCTCAGTTACTTTATCAAGCCTAAGTACTGCTTCTGTAGTTTACCAAAGTGTTGAGCCCCTTAGTTGTGTGGGACCTGAAGGACAACAAGGAAAAATAGTGTTTTATATTGTTCCCATTAATATTAACCTTTGGGGTCGTGATCTTTTACAACAGTTTGGTGCCTTTTTAAGCATTCCTCATATTTCTTCAGCTGCCAAAAATATGATGTTCAAAATGGGCTACAATCCTTTAAACTCTTAGCCACTGTCCACAAGCCTCAAGCTTTACAATTAAAGTGGAAAACTAGAACTCCTGTTTAGGTGGAACAGTGGCCATTATCTAAAGAAAAACTTAAGGCTTTAAAGAATTTAGTTAAGGAACAAGTGGCCGAGGGGCATATTGAACCAAGTACTTCTGCATGGAATTCCCCTGTGTTTGTCGTGTCAAAAAAAAAAAAAAAAAAAAAAGGTGGAAAATGGTGCTTATTAACTGATCTTAGAGCTGTAAATGCTTGTATTCAACCTATGGGGACTTTACAACCTGGGCTTCCTAATCCAACTCTTATCCCACAAAATTGGAAATTAATGGTTATAGATCTTAAAGATTTTTTTTTACCATTCCATTACAACCCTAAGATTGTGAAAAATTTGCCTTTACTGTTCCCAAATATAATAATGGACAATCCACTCAAAGATATCAATGGAAAGTTCTCCCCCAAGGTATGCTTAATAGTCCTACTTTATGTCAAGAATTTGTTCATAGACCTTTAAATCCTGTTAGAAGCCAATTCCCCACTGTATTAATTTATCATTATATGGATAATATTTTATTGGCAACTCCTGATGAAGTCTTACAGAGTCAAGTTTTTCAAGCTTTACAACAACAATTAACTCAATATAATTTACATATTTCTTCTAAAAAAAATACAAACTCAATTTCCTATTCAATATCTGGGATATCTCTTAGCAGAAAAACATATTTGACCTCAAAAGGTTCAAATTCAAAGAGATCAACTTTTAACTCTTAATGATTTTCAAAAATTGTTAGGGGACATAAATTGGCTTCGTCCCATCTTAGGCATCCCTACTTATAAATTGCAACATTTATTTGCTACTTTAGAAGGGGATTCAGATTTAAGTAGTTCCCATCAACTATCCCCTAAAACAGAAAAAAAAAAAAATTGTCGTTTGTAAAAAATAGAATTAGTGAAGCTCATCTTGATTATATTGTATCCAATCTTCCACTTTCGTTGTGTCTTTTTCATACTCCCCATTCGCCAATGGCCGTTTTACACCAAGATAATAATATTCTGGAGTGACTGTTTTTGGCGAATAAAGCCATTAAGAAAATTCACCCATATATTGATGAATTGGCTGAATTAATTATTAAAGGATGACATTGAGCTCGTCAATTGTTTGGCGCTGATCCCGTAAAAATTATTACCTGATTATCTAAGCAATACATTGAATCCTTGCTAGAAACTCATGAGAGTTGGCAAGTGGCTTGTGCTGAGTATACTGGTTCTTTTTCTCAACACTATCCTAGTAATAAATTACTTGCCTTCCTACAACAATATTCCCTACTACCATATAATCCTATCTCTTATACACCAGTTAAAGGTCCCACCTTTTTTACTCATGCTTCTAGCAATGGAAAAGCTGGGTACTGGACATCTGACAATTCAAAAATTTCTTGCTATCCATTTAAATCAGTATAACAGGGAGAACTTTTTGCCATTCTTATGGTTCTACAAGACTGACCTCAGGATTCCCAATATGCTGTATATGTAACTAAATATATCTCTCAGACTTCTTTACTAATAGTCTAGGATTACAACGGCAATTTTCTATCACCCGCCATCAAGCCTGAGCTATTGTCAGGGCCTGTCCATCCTGTGCTCCTATCATTGAACACCTTTTAAGTCCAGGTATTAACCCCTGGAGCACTCAACAAAATCACATTTGGCAAATGGATGTAACTTATGTCCCTTCTTTTGGTCATTTAAAATATGTTCATCATACAATTGATACATGGTCACATTTCCAATGGGCTACACCATTACCTTCTAAAAAGGCTGACTCTGTTATTACTCATTTGCTTACTTGCTTTGCAGTTATGGGTGTTCCTGCTGAATTAAAAACTGATAATGCCCCTGCTTATTGCTCTTGTAAATTGGCCGCCTTTCTTTCTTTATATCACATTCATCATACAACAGGTATTCCATTTAATAGTCAAGGTCAAGCTATTATTGAACGAGCCAATGCAACTTTAAAATTACAACTTTCAAAATAAAAAGGGGGAGATGGGCGAGATTCCCCAAAATACCAAATTCTAAAAGCTTTATTTACTTTAAATTTTCTCAATCATTGGCGCCAATTACAGCAATCCGCAGTGGTAAAACATTTTCAACAGCCTTTAGAAAAGCCACAAAATAGTAATCAATGGGTGTATTATCCTTCATTACAAGGACAACGTCTAAAAGGAAAAGTTTTACAATGGGGCCGAGGCTCTGCTCTTGTCCATACAGGTGCCGGAGATGAGTAGTTTCCATCTCGATGGTTGACATAGTGCCATGGCGAAGAGGAGCCGATCCAAAGAGTTCCTCAAGAAATTTCAGGAGCTGAATCTGAGTGCTCAGAGAACATTCACCTTCGGAACTCGACGTGCGGAGCCCCCAACATGGGGTCAACTGAAAAAGCTTACTCAGAAAGCTGAAGGGGTTGTTCAACAAGCTGGGCAGCCCAAAACCCCACTAACTTTATTCCTGGCTATGCTGGCCGTAGTAAATTGTCAGGTAATGGCTGGAGAATTTACATACTGGGCTTATATTCCTTTTCCACCCTTATATCAAGGTGTGGCCTGGGGAGACAGAGAAGTCTCAGTATTTACTAATGATACTGCTTGGATGCCATCGCCTTTTTAAAACCAGGATCCTGAATTAGACATTGGCACAGTAAATAGTTCATATCAATTTGGGGTTGAAGGGTTACCTATATGTCTTCGGAGTAGTCCACATTGTCTGCATCTTTCTCATGAGGCTTGGGCTATTCGCTATAACCGTAGTCATATCTCTGCCTTTACTATGATTATTGTGGCTCAAAGTTTTAAGTATAATCATACTGCAGTACTTAATGAAACTCTGCCAAGTACATTATCTTTATGCCCTATCCCTGATGTGTCCGGAGGTGTTTCCCAACTAGAGTGGACTAGATGTAGAGGTAATGGGCCACGATTGTTGTTAGAAGTAAAAGGAAAAAGTCGTAATTACCTTATCACAGATTGGAGTGTACATGGAGATTTTCAAAATAAATTCAGCCATGTCAACCTGCGTTGGCATAAAGGTAATCACAGCATTTCTGCGGATGGCAATGAAACTATTATTTGGCATGATGGTGGTCTATCACCCCCTATACCACATTTGGCTAATACCTCACAGATACAAAGTCATATTTGGAAGTTGCTAGCTGCTGGTAAACCCATGTCCACTTTCACGGGAAACATGTCCTTAAATCTTACTAATATTGCTAACCCTTTCCATATATCTTTGCATTGAAATAATTCCAGATATGTTATTGCATGTGTAAGAAAGCCCTATTTGTTATTAGCAGGAATCTTTGAATGGAATAATAATACAGGGGTAGTTAACTGTATGGGCAATTGTACATTCTTAAGTTGTGTAAATACTACTTGGTGGAATAATAATTGGAATGAGTCACACTCTGATTTATATATTTTGAGAGCCAGAAAAGAAACCTGGCTGCCTGTGAACTTAACACGCATTTGGAGTGAATCTGCTGGAGTTACTCAAATTTACAAAGTAATGCAAGATCTTGTTCACCGCAGTCGGAGAGTGGTTGGAATCATTGTGACAGTGGTGATAGGACTTGTAGCAATTGCTTCCACCGCCACTGTTGCTGGATTAGCTTTACATCAGAGTATGCAAAATGCAGAATTTGTACAACAATGGCATGAACAGTCTCATTTGTTGTGGCAACAACAACGAAACATAGATGTGCATCTGACTGAACGAGTGGATAATTTGGAACAAGTAGTTTCTTGGATAGGTGATCAATCGACAGTGTTGAACACTCAAGCTTTGTTAAAATGTGATTGGAATACTACCCAATTTTGTATTACTCCTGTTCCTTTTAATAGCACTATACATAACTGGACTGAGATTAAAAAAAAAAAAAACTTTTAATTGGCCATAACAATCTTTCCCTGGAAATACAGGAATTAACGCAAAATATTTCTGAAACATTTTGCAATCAGTTACCATTGTTAACCGGAGCAGATTTAATGACTGGTGTTGCACAAAGCTTGACATCTTTAAACCCTATGAACTCTGTAAAAACTTCACTGACTTCTGTTTCTAGTAATGTATTGATTGTTATTCTTGCTTTTATCATTTTCCCAGTCTGCTGGAGACGGTGTCAGAGATCAAACACCGAATCCCAGTGAGCCCAACATGTGATGATGGTTTTAAAAGAAATTCAAACCTGTAAATAAGAAGGGGGAGATGTAGAGGACCACGTGCTCGCAAACGAGATGTTCCCGATAGTTATGCTCTTGCAAACAAAGCATGACGTTTCTTCTCTGCAAACAGGAAGAACAAAGGAGTTGGCTGTAAACAGCAGATTCTGGGAACTGGTTAATGTTTAAGCATCTTAAAGAATTGGAAAATTAGGGAAAGGTCAGAAAAATGACTCATGACATAAAAACAACTTGTGTCATAAAAACAATTCGTGTCTTGTGACATGGTAAAATTCCACAAGCATGTATAAAATAAAGCAGAGCATGCTGCTTGGGGTGGCTGCCATGTTTGTCTTGTCTTGTGTTGTCTTGTATGTTCATTCCTTTGTTTAGGAAACACGCAGACCCCAACAGTAGCCTTGTAGTATAGTTTGAAGTCAGGTAGCATGATACCTCCAGCTTTGTTCTTTTTGCTTAGCATTGTCTTGGCAATGTGGACTCTTTTTTGGTTCCATATGAACTGTAAAGTAGTTTTTTTCCAATTCTGTGAAGAAAGTCATTGGTAGTTTCATGGGGATGGCATTGAATCTATAAATTACCTTGGGCAGTATGGTCATTTTCACGATATTGATTCTTCCTATCCATCAGCATAAAATGTTCTTCCATTTTTTTGTGTCCTCTTTTATTTCATTGAGAAGTGGTTTGTAGTTCTCCTTGAAGAGGTCCTTCACATCCCTTGTAAGGTGGATTCCTAGGTATTTTATTCTCTTTGTAGCAATTGCAAATGGGAGTTCACTCATGATTTGCCTCTCTGTTTGTCTGTTATTGGTGTATAAGAATGCTTGTGATTTTTGCACATTGATTTTGTATCCTGAGACATTGCTGAAGTTGCTTATCAGCTTAAGGAGATTTTGGATGAGACATTGCTGAAGTTGCTTATCAGCTTAAGGAGATTTTGGACTGAGAAGATGGGATTTTCTATATATAGAATCATGTCACCTGCAAACAGGGACAATTTGACTTCCTCTTTTCCTAATTGAATCTTATTTCTTTCTCTTGCCTGATTGCTGTGGCCAGAACTTCCAATACTATGATGAATAGGAGTGGTGAGAGAGGGCATCCCTATCTTGTGCCAGTTTTCAAAGGGAATGCCTCCAGTTTTTGCCCATTCAGTATGATACTGGCTGTGGGTTTGTCATAAATAGCTCTTTTATTATTTTGAGATGCATCCCATCAATACCTGGTTTATTGAGAGTTTTTAGCATGGAGTGCTGTTGAATTTTGTTGCAGGCCTTTTCTGCATCTTTTGAGATAATCATGTGGTTTTTGTCTTTGGTTCCATTTTTGTGATGGATTTCATTTATTGATTTGCATATGTTGAACCAGCCTTGCATCCCAGTGTTTAAGCCAACTTGATCTTGGTGGATAAGCTTTTTGGTGTGCTGCTGGATTTCATTTGCCAGTATTATATTGAGGAATTTTGCATTAATGTTCATCAGGAATTTGATCTATAATTTTCTTTTTTGTTGTGTCTCTGACAGACTTTTGCATCAGGATGATGCTGGCCTCATAAAATGAGTTAAGGAGGATTCCCTCTTTTTCTATTGTTTGGAATAGTTTCAGAAGGAATGGTACCAGCTCCTCTTTGTACCTCTGGTAGAATTCAGCTGTGAGTCTGTTTGGTCCTGGACTTTTTTTGGTTGGTAGGCTATTAATTATTGCCTCAATTTCAGAACTTGTTATTGGTCTATTCAGCAATTCAACTTCTTCCTGGTTTAATCTTGGGAGGGTGTATGTGTCCAGGAATTTATTCATTTCTTCTAGATTTTCTAGTTTATTTGCATAGAGGTGTTTATAGTGTTCTCTGACAGTAGTTCGTATTTCTGTGGGATTGGTGGTGATGTCCCCTTTATCATTTTTTATTGCATCTATTTGATTCTTCTCTCTTTTCTTCTTTATTAGTCTTGCTAGCAGTCTATCAATTTTGTTGATCTTTTCAAAAAGCCAGCTCCTGGATTCACTTATTTTTTTGAAGGATTTGTGTGTGTGTGTGTGTGTGTGTGTGTGTGTGTGTGTCTATGTCTTTCAGTTCTGCTGTGATCTTAGTTGTTTCTTGTCTTCTGCTAGCTGTTGAATTTGTTTGTTCTTGCTTCTCTAGTTCTTTTAATTATGATGTTAGGGTGTTGATTTTAGATCTTTTCCGCTTTCTGTTGTGGGCATTTAGTGCTATAAATTTCCCTCTACACACTGCTTTAAATGTGTCCCAGAGATTCTGGTATGTTGTGTCTTTGCTCTCATTGGTTTCAAAGAACATCTTTATTTCTGCCTTCATTTCATTATTTACCCAGTAGTCATTCGGGAGCAGGTTGTTCAGTTTCCATGTAGTTGTGTGGTTTTGAGTGAGTTTCTTAATCCTGAGTTCTAATTTGATTGCACTGTGGTCTGAGAGACAGTTTGTTGTGATTTCTCTTCTTTTACATTTGCTGAGGAGTGTTTTACTTCCAACTATGTGGTCAATTTTGGAATAAATGCAATGTGGTGCTGAGAAGAATGTATATTCTGTTGATTTGGGATGGAGAGTTCTGTAGATGTCTATCAGTTCTGCTTGGTGCAGAGGTGAATTCAAATCCTGGATATATTCGTTAACCTTCTGTCTCGTTGATCTAATGTTGACAGTGGGGTGTTAAAGTCTCCCATTATTATTGTGTGGGAGTCTAAGTCTCTTTGTAGGTCTCTAAGAACTTGCTTTATGAATCTGGGTGCCACTGTATTGGATGCATATATATTTAGGATAGTAGCTTTTCTTGTTGAATTATATCTTTGCCATTGTGTAATGGCCTTCTTTGTCCCTTTTGATCTTTGTTGGTTTAAAGTCCATTTTATAAGATGCTAGGATTGCAACCACTGCTTTTGTTTGTTTGTTTGTTTTCCATTTGCTTGGTATATCTTCCTCCATCCCTTTATTTTGAGCCTGTGTATGTGTCTCTGCATGTGTGATGCGTCTCCTGAATACAACACACTGATAGGTCTTGACTCTTTATCCAATTTACCAGTCTATGTCTTTTAATTGGGGCATTTAGCCCATTTACATTTAAGGTTAATATTGTTATGTGTGAATTTGATCCTGTGATTATGATGTTAGCTGGTTATTTTGCCTGTTGCTGCAGGTTCTTCCTAGCATTGATGGTCTTTACAATTTGGCATGTTTTTGCAGTGGCTGTTACTGTTTGTTCCTTTCCATGTTTAGTGCTTCCTTCAGGAGCTCTTGTAAAGCAGGCCTGGTGGTGACAAAATCTCTCAGCATTTGCTTGTCTGTAAAGGATTTTATTTCTTCTTCACTTATGAAGCTTAGTTTGGCTAGATATGAATTTCTGGATTGAAAATTCTTTTCTTTAACATTGTTGAATATTGGCCCTCAATCTCTTCTGGCTTGTAGAGTTTCTGCAGAGAGATCCACTGTTAGTTTGATGGGCTTCCCTTTGTGAGTAACCTGACCTTTCTCTCTGGGTGCCTTTGGCATTTTTTCCTTCATTTCATCCTTGGTGAATCTGACAATTATGTGTCTTGGGGTTGCTCTTTTCAAGAAGTATCTTTGTGGTGTTTTCTGTATTCCCTGAATTTGAATGTTGGCCTGCCTTGCTAGGTCAGGGAATTTCTCCTGAATAATATCCCAAAGAGTGTTTTCCAACTTGTTTCCATTCTCCCTGTCACTTTCAGGTCCACCAGTCAAATGTAGATTTGGTCTTTTCACATAGTCCCATATTGCTTGGAGGCTTTGTTCATCTCTTTTTACTCTTTTTTCTCTAAACTTCTCTTCTTGCTTCATTTCATTAATTTGATCTTCCATCACTGATACTCTTTCTTCCACTTGATCAAATTGGCTACTGAAGCTTGTTCATGCGTCATGTAGTTCTTGTGCCATGGTTTTCAGCTCCATCAGGTCAATTAAGGTCTTCCCTACATTGTTTATCCTAGTTTGTCATTCATCTAATCTTTTTTCAAGGTTTTCAGCTCCCTTGCAATGGGTTCGAACATCCTCCTTTAGCTCAGAGAAGTCTGTTATTACTGACCTACTTCTGCCAGCTCATCAAAGTCATTCTCTGTCTAGCTTTGTTTCACTGCTGGCAAGGAGCTGCCATCCTTTGGAGGAGAAGAGGTGCTCTGGTTTTTAGAATTTTCAGCTTTTCTGCTCTGGTTTCTCCTCATCTTTGTGGTTTTATCTACCTTTGGTCTTTAATCATGGTGACCTACAGATGGGGTTTTGCTGTGGATGTCCTTTTTGTTGATGTTGATATTATTCCTTTCTGCTTGTTTGTTTTCCTCCTAACAGTCAGTTCCCTCAGCTGCAGGTCTGTTGGAGTTTGCTGGAGTTCCACTCCAGACCCTGTTTGCCTGGGTATCACCAGCGGAGGCTGCAGAGCAGCAAATATTGCAGAACAGTAACTATTGCTGCCTGACCCTTCCTCTGGAAGCTGGATCTCAGAGGGGCATCTGGCTTTATGAGGTGTCTGTCAGCCCCTACTGGGAGGTGTCTCCCAGTTAGGCTATATGGGGCTCAGGGACCCACTTGAGGAGGCAGTCTGTCCATTCTCAGAGCTCAAACACCATGCTGGGAGAACCATTGCTCTCTTCAGAGCTATCAGACAGAGATGTTTAAGTCTGCAGAAGTTTCTGCTGCCTTTTGTTCAGCTATGCCCTGCCCCCAGTGGTGGAGTCTACAGATTCAGTGGTCCTTTTTGAGCTGCAGTGGGTGCCACCCAGTTCGAGCTTCCTGGCCACTTTGTTTACCTACTCAAGCCTCAGCAATGGCAGACACCCCTCCCCCAGCCAGGCTGCCGCCTAGCAGTTCAATCTCAGACTGCTGCGCTAACAGTGAGCCAGGCTCTGTGGTCATGGGACCCACTGAGCCAGGCATGGGATATAATCTCCTGGTGTGCCGTTTGCTAAGACAGTTAGAAAAGCACAGTATTTAGGTGGCAGTGTCCCAATTTTCCCGGTACAGTCTGTCACAGCTTCCCTCGGCTAGGAAAGGGAAATCCCTGGACCCCTTGGGCTCCCCAGGTAAGGCGATGCCCCACCTTGCTTTGGCTCACCCTCCATGGGCTGCACCCACTGTCCAACCAGTCCCAGTGACATGAACCAGGTACCTCAGTTGAAAATGCAGAAATCACCCATCTTCTGCATTGAGCATGTTGGGAACTACAGACCAGAGCTGTTCCTATTCAGCCATCTTGGAATGGACCCCCTACAATCTCTTATCTTAACCCAGACATTTCCTTTCTATTGATGGTAGGTCTTTAGATAAACTCTTTCAACCAACTGCCAATCAGAAAACCTTTGAATCTGCTTATAATAACCTGGAAGCCCCACCACTTCCAGTCGTCCTGCCTTTATGGACCAAACCAATGTACATCTTACATGTATTAATTGATATCTTATGTCCTCCTATAATGGATAAAATCTAGTTGTGGCCCAACCATGGGCACATGTTCTCAGGGTCTCCTTAGGGCTGTGTTATGGGCTATGGTCCCTCATATATGGCTCAGAATAAATCTCTTCAAATATTAATATTTTACAGAGTTTGACTCCTTTTTGTCTTTCTTTCTTTCTTTTGAGATGGAGTCTTGCTTTGTCACTCAGGCTGGAGTGCAGTGGCACAGTCTCGACTCACTGTAACTTCTGCTTCCTGAGTTTAAGTGATTCTCCTGTCACCATGTTGGCCAGTCTGGTTTCCAACTCCTGACCTCAAGTAATCCACCTGCCTCAGCCTCGCAAAGTGCTGGGATTACAGGTGTGAGCCATTGCACCCAGCCTAAAGTTTGACTCTTTTTATTGATAACATACAGGTGTAAATGCTTTTGAATTACGTTTCCCAAAAGGATAGGTTGAAGTCCTAACCTCCAGTACCCATGCATGTGACCCTATTTGGAAATTGGGTCTTTGGAGATATAATTAAGATATAAATAATGATGAGGTCATACTGGAGGAGGACAGGTTCTGATCCAGTGACTGGTAGCCTTATAAGTAGTGGGAAATTTGGCTGCAAACAGACATGAAGAACCCTATGTGATGATAGAGGCCAAGACAGAAAGGATGCAGCTGCAAGCCAAGGAATACCAAGAAGGAACGGTAAGGCCAGAAGCCAGAAAGAGGTGAGGAAGGATTATACCCATACCTAGGGTGTCAGAAGGAGCATGACCCTGCCAACTCCTTGATTTTGGACTTCTAACCCCCAGATGTGTGACAGAATAAAATTTTGTTGTTTCAAGCCCCTCAATTTGTGATGCTTCATTATAGCAGCCTTAGAAAACTGATAAAACACCTTACTTTCCCCTCATTTTTTAATAGAAATCACATGAAATAGAATTTATCCAAATATCTATTTTTTAGGGCTCAAACCTATAGCAGCAAGTGCCATAATGAGTAAATATATGGAATTACATATTGCATGCATCCCAACTACATATCACAGTATGCACATTTAAATCAATCATGTTGAGTAAACATCAAATTTCTATTGTTTCTATAGAAAATGAAATTACAAAATTATTGGATGAACAGGCAAAGCACATGCAGCCAAAAATTATAAGAAAAAGTATTCAGAAATTATAAGAAAAAGTATTTCAGAAAAAATAAAAATGTTTGCTGAATGTGGTGGCTCACACCTGTAATCCCAGCACTTTGGGAGGCTGAGGCAGGTGGATTGCTTGAGCCCAGGAGTTTAAGACCAGCCTGGGCAATATGGTGAAACCCGTCTCTACAAAAAATACAAAAATTAGCCAGGCATGATGACATGTGCCTGTAGTCCCAGCTACCTGGGAGGTTGACATGCGATGATTGCTTGAGCCTGAGAGGCAGAGGTTGCAGTGAGCCCAGATCATGCCACTGCACTCCCGCCTGGATGACAGAGTGAGAACCTGTCTGAAAAATAAATAAATAAATATATAAATAAAACATTTTGTCATTTTCCTGACATTTGTGATGCTAGTGGTTTTAAAAGATAAACTTAGGCATGTTAAAATTCTAAACAGTTTATTTGAGCAGGCAGTGATTCATGAATCAGGCAGCACCAAACCACAAGGGGTTCAGGACTCCACCAAGGGAACTCAAGGGAAACTTTCAAAAACTGTTGTCAGTAGCAGGACAAGAAACATATGTCTGATTGGCTAACATGCAGAGTCCCCAGTTAGAGGTTAGTCGTCAGTTTCTGATTGATGAGTTCTCTAATTAGTGGTTAGTTGGCAGTTTCTAATTAGCTAAGTTTAAGTTTCATTTTACTGTTTAAATTGAGTTGGGTTTCAGTTTGTTTACATAGGAACTCAAGGCCCTGGAGGCCATCTCAGCTGAATGGACTCTCAATTCATATTTTTTTTTAACAGTGGTATTTATCAGCGTAGTGTGTTAAATGGTGACCTCCCAAAAGATGTATCCAAGTCCTAATCCTTGGAAATGGTGAATGTTATCTTATTTGGCAAAAGGGACTTTGCAGTGTAATTAAGGATCTGGAGATCAGATCATCCCGGATCATCCAGGAGGGCCCTAAATCCAATGATAACTATACTTACAATAGACACACAAGGAGATACACAGACCAGGAGGTGGTAATTTGACCACAGAGGCAGAGATTGGAGAATGCAGCCACAAGCCAAGGCATGCCAAGGCATGCTGGGGAAGCACCCAGAAGCTGGAAGAAACAAAGAAGGGTTGCCACCTACAGCCTTTGGAGGGAGTGCAGCCTTGCCAACAACAACTTGATCTTGGCTGAACACAGTGGCTCAAGCCTGTAATCCCAGCACTTTGGGAGGCAGAGGTGGGCAGATCATCTGAGGTCAGGAGTTCAAGACCAGAGTGGCCAACATGGTGAAACCCCGTCTCTACAAAAATACAAAAACAAAATTACCTGGGCATGATGGCAGGTGCCTGTAGTCCCAGCTACTCGGGAGGCTGAGGCAGGAGAATGGCGTAGACCCGGGAGGCAGAGCTTGCAGTGAGCTGAGATCCGGCCACTGCACTCCAGCCTGGGTGACAGAGCGAGACTCCATCACAAAAAAAAAAAAAACCCAAAGCAAAAAAAGAAAAAAAAGAAGAAAGACAGGAAGGTGGATCACCTGAGTCAGGAGTTCGAGACCAGCCTGGCCAACATGGTGAAACTCTGTCTCCACCAAAAAAAAAAAATAGCTGGACATGATGGCAGGCACCTGTAATCCCAGCTACTCGAGAGGCTGAGGCAGGAGAATCACTTGAATCCAGGAGGCAGAGGTTGCAATCAGCCAAGATCATGCCATTGCACTCCAGCCTGTGTGACAAGAGCAAAACTCCATCTGAAAGAAAGAGAGAAAGAAAGAAAAAGAAAAGAAAGAAAGAAAGAAAGAAAGAAAGAAAAGAAAAGAAAAGAAAAGAAAAGAAAAAAAGAAAAAGAAAAGAAAAAAAAGAAAGAAAGAAAGAAAGACAGAAAGAAAGAAGAAAGAAAGAAAGAAAGAAAGAAAGAAAGAAAGAAAGAAAGAAAGGAAGGAAAGAAAGGAAGAAAGAAAGAAAGGAAAGAAAGGGAAAGAAAGAAAGAAAGGAAAGAAAGAAAGAAAGAAAGGAAGAAAGAGAAAGGCAAGGCAAGGCAAGGCAGGGCAAGGCAGGGCAGGGCAGGGCAGGGCAAGGTCTCAAAAGCCAAGTGCCCTTAGAAGTGCCGGGGAGACCTGTCTCTTCTCCCCTGGGCCCAGCCACCTGCTTCTCCCTCTACTTCTAGCACCAGCTCCCTCCCACTCAGTGGGCCACTCGCCTCCAACAGAAGTATTTCTGGGAGCTGTTCTCATGCCCCCAAAATCTCCATCTTCAGTTATAAAACACAAGGAACTCTGGGAGTCTTCAACCCCAAAGAGAAAGGCTGGCTACTCTCTTAGGATGGGGTGAGAAAAAACACCTCTTAGTCTTTCTCCTCTCTTACAATGCAAGCAAAAACCCAAAGCAAAACATGCACACAAAAATCAAAATCTTAATCACTTCGCTTGCCACATTATTATTACTCTTTTAGTTGATAACGCTGAGCTTCTTGGGGTTAAACAGCTGCTATCCGATAAAAACTAAGCTGCTTAAGCCTTTCCCTGAGTGAGTAGAGCTCTGTATCTGAGAGCAGAGGCTTGGGCCATTCCCTTGGGAACTTTAATGAGGGCTCCAGCCCTGTTGCCATCTAACCTTTAACCTTTAAGAGGAGAAGCCTACACCCCCCTCCTTTTCTAGACAAATCTTCCCTTCCTGAATGATGGAAAACATCATTCTGCTACCTTTCCCAGACTCTTCCTACCATCCAGGACTTAGTCTAAAAGGACACAGGGAACGAAATGACATTTGCCAGCCACATCGACTGTCATGGGACACGTCGTCTTCCACTGGCTCTTGCCTGGGTGTTTTGAGGAAAAACGTTCATCAGAGGAAAAATACACACACATGCATGACTGGAGGAGTAGTGAATGGCAAGCTGTCTGCCTCGCTACAATATCCTTCCTTTCCCGAGGAGACAGAAGCAGTACCTGAGGAAAGCCACAGTTTCCAAGAAGCTTGTGGAAGTCACAGGTTAATTCCTTTTGCTCATTTTTAAAAATAGTCTCTTGCTAATTCTACTGGCATTTCTGTTATTTCACATAGGTGAAAAAACAAAAAGCCAGCTGAGTGTGGTGGCTCATGCCTGTAATCCCAGCACTCTGGGAGGTGGAGGCAGGAGGATCCCTTGAGCCCAGGAGATCAAGGCTGCAGTAAGCCATGATAGCACCATGGCACTCCAGCCTATATGACAAAGCAAAACCCTGTCTCAAAAAAAAAAAATTCTTTTCAAAATATCTGTTAATCCCTTGCACCTCTTCAGAGCCATTTCTACAGCTTTACTTTAGACTTCTGGGGCCTCAGTCCACGTGTCCACTACTATTTCTAAATACATTCCACATCTCCTCTCTCCCTGCTGCAATCTACATTCCAGGTGATCCCAGAAGGCTTTATTCCTACACCTCCACTTTCAAAAAGGCTGTCACTGCTCAGGTGGAGGACAAAGGGCTTATGGTTAGGCCTCTAACAGGTTAAACAGAAATTTAATCATGAGGGCATTAGGCTGAGATAGCTCTCCCACCTTGGCTTCCTACCGAAGCAGACTAAATCCCAATGCAAATGGGAAAATAAAACTTAAGCGTAACCTATCAGAAAGCACCCACTAACCTCTAACTAGGGACTGGGCACTTTAGCTCGTCAAACACATTTGCTTTGTGTTGCTCTTTTGAACACCTTATCAAAATAGTCTTCTCCTCTCCCCCTCCAGGGGGAGCACTGATACCTGTGGTTTGGAGTTGGTGGATCTGTGAATCCCTGTCTGCTTAAACTCTTCAGAAGTTTAATGTGCCTAAGTTTATCTTTTAATGACATGCTAGCCAAATGAGGTTGTGTGTTGCTTGATGAAACGCACTGGATTCAAGTAAGAAGACTACATCTTTAACTTATTCTGGACCCACTATGCCTACACCTACTCTGCACTGAGTTAATAATGATTTAGGAATGATTTAGTTATGAAATTAACAGCACAACTTTGTTACATTGCACTTTTCCTATTACAAGCATTTCATTCGTAAAAGGTAAATATTTAAACTGCAGCATTGTATTAATAACCCATTTTTGCATTTCTATTTCTAATATACTCATATATATATTATTATTATTATAAGTTCTGGGATACATGTGCAGAACATGCAGTTTTCTTACATAGGTATACACGTGCCATGGTGGTTTGCTGCACACATCAACTGGTCACCTACATTAGGTATTTCTCCTAATGTTATCCCTCTCCTAGCCCCCCACCCCCCAACAGGCCCCAGTGTGTGATGTTCCCTTCCCTATGTCCATGTGTTTTCATTGTTCAACTCCCACTTACGAGTGAGAACATGTGGTTTTTGGTTTTCTGTTCTTGTGATAGTTTGCTGAGAATGATGCTTTCCAGCTTCATCCATGTTCTTGCAAAAGACATGAACTCAACATTTTTAATGGCTGCACAGTATTCCACGGTGTATATGTGCCACATTTTCTTTATCCAGTCTATCATTGATGGGCATTTGGGTTGGTTCCAAGTCTTTCCTATTGTGAACAGTGCTGGAATAAACATATGAGTGCATGTGTCTTTATAGTAGTATATACCCAGTAATGGGATTGCTGGGTCAAATGTTATTTCTGGTTCTAGATCCTTGAGGAATCACCACACTGTCTTCCACAATGGTTGAACTAATTTACACTCCCACCAATAGTGTAAAGTGTTCCTATTTCTCCACATCCTCTCCAGTATCTGTTCTTTCCTGACTTTTTAATGATCGCCATTCTAACTGGTGTGAGATGGTATCTCACTGCGGTTTGATTTGCATTTCTCTAATGACCAGTGATGATGAGCATTTGTTCATGTGTCTGTTGGCTGCATAAATGTCTTCTTTTGAGAAGTGTCTGTTCATATCCTTGGCCCACTTTTTCATGGGGTTGTTTTTTTCTTGTAAGTTTATTTAAGTTCTTTGTAGATTCTGGATATTAGCCTTTTGTCAGATGGATAGATTGCAAAAATTTTCTCCCATTCTGTAGGTTGCCTGTTCACTCTGATGACAGTTTCTTTTGTTGTGCAGAAGTTCTTTAGTTTAATTAGACCCCATTTGTCAACTTTGGATTTGTTGCCATTGCTTTTGGTGTTTTAGACATGAAGTCTTCACCCATACCTATGTCTTGAATGGTATTGCCCAGGTTTTCTTCTAGGACTTTTATGGTCCTAGGTTTTATGTTTAAGTCTTCAATCCATCTTGAGTTGATTTTTGTATAAGGTGTAAGGAAGGGATCCAGTTTCAGTTTTCTGCATATGGTTATCCAGTTTTCCCAACAGAATTTATTAAATAGGGAATATTTTCTCCATTGCTTGTTTGTGTCAGGTTTGTCAAAGATCAGATGGTTGTAGATGTGTGGTGTTATTTCTGAGGCCTCTGTTCTGTTCCATTGGTCTATATATCTGTTTTGGTACCAGTACCAGTTGCTGTTTTGGTTACTGTAGCCTTGTAGTATAGTTTGAAGTCAGATAGTATGATGCCTCCAGCTTTGTTCTTCTTGCCCAGGATTGTCTTGGCTATATGGGCTCTTTTTTGGTTCCATATTAAGTTTAAAGTAGCTTTTTCCAATTTTGTGAGGAAAGTCAGTGGTAGCTTGATGGGGATAGCTTTGAATGTATAAATTACTTTGGGCAGTATGACCATTTTCACAATATTGATTCTTCCTATCCATGAGCATGGAATGTTTTTCCATTTGTTTGTGTCCTCTCTTATTTCCTTGAGCAGTGGTTTGTAGTTCTCCTTGAAGAGGTCCTTCACATCCCTTATAACTTGTATTCCTAGGTGTTTTATTCTCTTAGTAGGGATTGTGAATGGGAGTTCACTCATGATTTGGCTATTTGTCTGTATTGGTGTATAGTGTGTAGGAATGCTTGTGATTTTTGCACATGGATTTTTGTATCCTGAGACTTTGCTGAAGTTGCTTATCAGCTTAAGGAGATTTTGGGCTGAGCCGATGGGGTTTTTTAAATATATAATCATGTCATCTGTAAACAGAGACAATTTGACTTCCTATCTTCCTGTATGAATACTCTTTATTTCTTTCTCTTGCCTGATTGCCCTGGCCAGAACTTCCAATACTATGTTGACTAGGAGTGGTGAGAGAGGGCATCCTTGTCTTGTGCTGGTTTTCAAAGGGAATGCTTCCAGTTTTTGCCTATTCAGTATGATATTGGCTGTGGGTTTGTCATGAATAGCTCTTATTATTTTGAGATACATTCCATTGATGCCCAGTTTATTGAAAGTTTTTAGCATGAAGGGGTGTTGAATTTTGTCAAAGGCCTTTTCTGTATCTATTGAGATAATCATGTGGTTTTTGTCGTTGGTTCTGTTTATGTGATGGATTATGTTTATTGATTTGTGTATATTGAACCAGCCTTGCATCCCAGAGATGAAGCCAACTTGATTGTTGTGGATAACCTTTTGATGTGCTGCTGGATTTGGTTTGCCAGTATTTTATTGAGGATTTTTGCATTGATGTTTATCAGGGATATTGGCCTGAAATTTTCTTTTTTTGTTGTGTCTCTGCCCGGTTTTGGTATCAGGGTGATACTGGCCTCATAAAATGAGTTAGGGAGGATTCCCTCTTTTTCTATTGTTTGGAACAGTTTCAGAAGGAATGGTACCAGCTCCTCTTTGTACCTCTGGTAGAATTAGGCTGTGAGTCTGTGTGGTCATCGACTTTTTTTGGTTGGTAAGCTATTAATTACTGCCTCAATTTCAGAACTTGTTATTGGTTTATCCAGGGATTCAACTTCTTCCTGGATTAGACTTGGGAGGGTGTATGTGTCCAGGAATTTATCCATTTCTTCTAGATTTTCTAGTTTATTGGCATAGAGGTGTTTATAGTATTTTCTGATGGTAGTTTGTATTTCTGTAGGATCAGTGGTGATATCCCCTGTATCATTTTTTATTGTGTCTATTTGATTCTTCTCTCTTTTCTTCTTTATTAGTCTTGCTAGCAGTCTATCAATTTTGCTGATCTTTTTAAAAACCCAGCTCTGGGATTCATTGATTTTTTGAAGGGTTTTCCGTGTCTCTGTCTCCTTCAGTTCTGCTCTGATCTTTGTTGTTTCTTATCATCTGCTAGATTTTGAATTTGTTTGCTCTTGCTTCTCTAGTTCTTCCAGTTTTGATGTTAGAGTGTCAATTTTAGATCTTTCCTGCTTTCTCTTATGGGCATTTAGTGCTATAAATTTCCCTCTACACACTGCTTTAAATGTGTCCCAGAGATTCTGGTCCATTGTGTCTTTGTTCTCATTGGTTTCAAAGAACATCTTTATTTCTGCCTTCATTTCGTTATTTACCCAGTAGTCATTCAGGAGCAGGTTGTTCAATTTCCATGTAGTTGTGTGGTTTTAACTGAGTTTCTTAATCTTGAGTTCTAGTTTGATTGCACTGTGGTCTGAGAGACTGTTTGTTATGATTTTCATGCTTTTGAATTTGCCAAGCAGTGTTTTACTTCCAATTATGTGGTCAATACTAGAATAAGTGTGATGAGGTGCTGAGAAGAATGTATATTCTGTTGATTTGGGGTGGAGACTTCTGTAGATGTCTATGCAGTCTGCTTGGTCCAGAGCTGAGTTCAAGTTCTGAATATCCTTGTTAATTTTCTGTCTCATTGATCTGTCTAATATTGACAGTGGGGTGTTAAAGTCTCCCACTCTTATTATGTGGGAGTCTAAGTCTCTTTGTAGGTCTCTAAGAACTTGCTTTATGAATCTGGGTGCTCTTGTATTGGGTGCATATATATTTAGGACAGTTAGCTCTTCTTGCTGCATTGATCCCTTTACCGTTATGTAATGCCCTTCTTTGTCTCTTTTGATCTTTGTTGGTTTAAAGTCTATTTTGTCAGAGATTAGGATAGTAACTCCTGCTTTTTGTTTCTTTGTTTGTTTGTTTTTGCTTTCCATTTGCTTGGTAAATATTCCTCCATCCCTTTATTTTGAGCCTATGTGTGTCTTTGCACATGAGATGGGTCTCCTGAATACAGCACACTGATTGGTCTTGACTTTGTATCCAATTTGCCAGTCTGCATCTTTTAATTGGGGCATTTAGCCCATTTACATTTAAGGTTAATATGGTTATGTGTGAATGTGATCCTGTCATTATGATGTTACCTGGCTGTTTTGCCCATTAATTGATGCAGTTTCTTCATAGTGTTGATGGTCCTTACAATTTGGCATGTTTTTGCAGTGGCTGTTACTATTTGTTCCTTTCCATGTTTAGTTCTTCCTTCAGGAGCTCTTGTAAAGCAGGCCTGGTGGTGACAAAATATCTCAGCATTTGCCTATCTGTAAAGGATTTTATGTCTCCTTCACTTATGAAGCTTAGGTTGGCTGGATATGAAATTCTGGGTTGAAAATTCTTTTCTTTAAGAATATTGAATACTGGCCCTCACTCTCTTCTGCCTTCTAGGGTTTCTGCAGAAAGATCTGCTGTTAGTCTGATGGGCTTCCCTTTGTGGGTACCTGATGTTTCTCCCTAGCTCCTCTTAATATTTTTTCCTTCATTTCAACCTTGGTGAATCTGACGATTATGTGTCTTGAGGTTGCCTTCTCGAGAAGTATCTTTGTGGTGCTCTCTGTATTTCCTGATTTTGAATGTTGGCCTGCCTTGCTAGGTTGGCAAAGCACTCCTGGATAATATCCTGAAGACTGTTTTCCAGCTTGGTTCCGTTCTCCTCGTCACTTTCAGGTACACTAATCAAACATAGATTTGGTTTTTTCACACAGTCCCATATTTCTTGGAGGATTTATTGGTTCCTTTTTATTCTTTTTTCTCTAATCTTGTCTTCATGCTTTATTTCATTAAGTTGATTTTCAATCACTGATATCCTTTCTTCCACTTGGTCAGTTCAGCTGTTGATACTCGTGTATCCCTCATGAAGTTCTTGTGCTGTGTTTTTCAGCTCCGTCAGGTCATTTATGTTCTCCTCTAAACTGGTTATTCTAGTTAGCAATTCTTCTAACCTTTTTTTCAAGGTTCTTAGCTTCCTTGCATTGGGTTAGAACATGTTCCTTTAGCTCAGAGGAGTTTGTTTTTATCCACCTTGTGAACCCTACTTCTGTCAATTCATCAAACTCATTCTCTGTCCTGTTTTGTTCCCTTGCTGGCAAGGAGTTGTGATCCTTTGGAGAAGAGGTGTTCTGGTTTTGGGAATTTTCAGCCTTTTTGCACTGGTTTCTCCCCATCTTTGTGGATTTATCTGCCTTTGGTCTTTGATGTTGGTGACTTCAGGTGGAGTCTTTGAGTGGATGTGCTATTCCTTTCTGTTTATTAGTTTTCCTTCTGACAATCAGGCCCCTCAGCTGCTGGTCTGCTGGAGTTTGCTGGAGGTCCACTCCCAACCCTGTTTGCCTGGGTATCACCAGCAGAGCCTGCAGAATAGCAAAGATTGCTGCCTGATCATTCCTCTGGAAGCTTTGTCCCAGAGGGGCACCTGCCAGATGCCAGCCAGAGCTCTCCTGTATAAGGTTTCTGTTGGCCTCTGCTGGGAGCTGTCTCTCAGTCAAGATACACAGGGATCAGGGACCCATTTGAGGAGGCAGTCTGTCCCTTAGCAGAGCTTGAATGCTGTGCTGGGAGGTCCGCTGCTCTCTTCAGAGCCATCAGGTAGGGATGTTTAGGTCTTCTGAAGCTGTGCCCACAGCCGCCCCTTTCCCCAGGTGCTCTGTTCCAGGGAGATGGGGGTTTTATCTATAAGTGCCTGACTGGAGGTGCTGCCTTTTTTTCAGAGATGCCCTGCCCAGAGAAGGGAAATCTGGCAGTCTGCCTACAGCAGCCTTGTTGAGCTGCAGTGGGCTCCACCCAGTTCAAACTTCCCAGCGACTTTGTTTACACTGTGAGCACACTGTGAGTAAAACCCCCTAATCAAGCCTCAGCAATGGCGGACGCCCCTCCCCCCACCAAGCTCCAGCATCCCAGGTCGATGTCAGACTGCTGCTGTGCTGGCAGCGAGAATTTCAAGCCAGTGGATCTTAGTTTGCTCAGCTCCATAGGGGTTGGACCCGCTGAGCCAGAACACTTGGCTCCCTGGCTTCAGCACCCCTTTCCAGGAGAGTGAACAGTTCTGTCTCCAGGCACCATCGGGGTATGGAAAAAAAGACCTCATGGAGTTAGTTCGATGTCTGCCCAAAGGGCCGCCCAGTTTTGTGCTTGAAACCCAGGGCCCTGGTCAGGTAGGCACCGAAGGGAATCTCCTGGTTTGCGGGTTGCGAAAACTGTGGGACAAGTGCAATATCTGTGCCGGAGTTCCTCAGGCTCAGTCCTTCATGGCTTCACTTGGGTAGGGGAGAAAATTCCCCCACCCCTTGCACTTCCCAGGTGAGGTGACACTTGACCCTGCTTCGGCTCACCCTCCATGGACTGCACCCACTGTCCAAGCTATCCCAGTGAGATGAACCCGGTACCTCAGTTGGAAATGCAGAAATCACCTGCCTTCTGCATCGATCTCACTGGGAGCTGCAGACCAGAGCTCTTCCTATTTGGCCATCTTGCCTTCTCTCTCTAATATACCCATTTTAAAAATTAATTTATTATTATTATTATTATTTTTGAGTCAGGGTCTCGCTCTGTCACCTAGGCTGGAGTGCAGTGGCTTAATCTCAGCTCACTGCAACCTTCACCTCCCAGGTTCAAGCAATTATCATGCCTCAGCCTCCAAAGCAGCTGGGATTACAGGTGCCTGCCACAAGGCCCAGCTAATTTTTGTATTTTTAGTAGAGATGAGGTTTCACCATGTTGTCCAGGCTGGTCTCGAACTCCTGGCCTCAAGAGATCTGCCTGCCTTGGCCTCCCAAAGTGCTGGATTACAGGCATGAGCCAACACACCTGGCCAGAATGTATCATTTTGTAATTAATCATTTACAGGTATATCAGTAGGTTAAAGTATTAGAAATAGTATCAGAGTAAACATATCTATACTTTTGATCAGTTTTGCTGAATTGCCCAGCTGTATGCAAGCTTCTCATAACTTCTAACATACCCTGCCCAAAGTGCTCAGAAGTGCACAGATTAAAGGGTCTGATTTGTAATGGCACTCAATGCTATTTTGTCAAACTAGCGAGGCTAAGAAATCTCCACTTGCCTCCTCCTCCTCCCCGTGTCAGTGGGGAGCTATGCTGGCCACAGCCCTCTGGTCAGGGGCCTTGGTTCAGGAAGTTTCTGGCTGGATCTGAGGCCATCCTGCCTCTGTGGGCAGCTGGCATTAATCTTGCTTGTTTTCTCCACTTTTGGTCCTTCTTCACTTTCACTTTGGTATCACCCTTGGAAGTCTGCAAAGTGCTTGCAGAGCTCTTCCCCCTTTTTTTATTCTAGAAACAGCCCTGAAAAGGCTGAAACTGACACTCAGGGAAGTTAACTGACTTAACTCGGGTTCCCATCGGTGGTCAGCCGCAAAGCAGATTGGAATCCAGCATCCTAGCTCCAAGCTCAGTGCTCAGTTACTAATAACAATGGCAATTATTTGTTGAGTACAGTCATGTATCTCCTAACAATGGGGATACCACCTGAGAAATGTGCTGTTTGCCACAGAGCACTCACACAAACCTAGATGCTACAGCAACTACACACCCAGGCTATGTGATATAGCCTATTGCTCCCAGGCTGAAAACCTGTACAGCATGTGATGTGGTGGAACACTGAACTGAATACTGTAGGCAATTGTAACACAATGGTTTGTATTTGTGTATCTAAACATTCTAAACATAGAAAGGTATAGTAAGAATATGGTATTATAATCTTATGAGACTATCATTGTATATGTGGTTTGTCAACCAGAATGTAGTTATATAGCATGGGACTGTACTTATGATGTGCCAAGCACAGCTCTCAGCACTAACTCCTTTGATCTTCATATCAACACTAGAAGGTAAGTTCTCAGGTTATCATGGGTTCCCCAGGAGAGGACCTTTAGACAAGAGTCCAAGTGCAAGTTGTTTCTTAGGAACACAATCTTAGAAAGCAGCCTAGAGAGTGGGGAAGTGAGAGAGGGAAGGGGGAGCTGACAGGTGGTGCCAGTTAGCCCCCATGGTCATCAGAGAGCTTATCTCTGCTGAGGAAACTCTAGAACCAGTGTAGAAAACACACCTCAGATTTACTCACCAGAGGGACTGGACAGCCAGGGCTGTTACGTATCAGCCCCATCCAGCATTGTTTGCGGGGAGGCACTGTGGTGTTAGGGGGGTGTAGTGAGGGCAATTGGACAGCTGACTTTCACACCCAGGAGAGCTTTGAACCCAGAAGTTGGGCAGGAGTGTGTAGAAGGGATTAAGGCACCAAATGAAGGTGGTTGCTGATTATGTCTACTACAGCATTACTATAAGGCCTGTTATATTTTTAGAAGTGAAGAAACAGAGACTAGACAGTTTATGCGTCTTGCCCATGGTCATGCAGGTAATAAGTGGCAGAGCTGACTTAAGCAGTCTCATCGAGAGCCTGTGCTCCTGGCCGCCATGCTGCACCACCCTGGCCCTCACTACCTGACATTGCCTCTTCTTACACCCCAGGCATCCTATGTGATTTTTGTTTCCCACCCTGAAGCTCCTCCCTGAGCCAATTCCTCTGGACTTGGGTGCAACAAGCTCCACGTGGTCCTCAATATATTGGCACCCCCTCTTCCCACTACACAATTCCACTAAACCAGTGGCTCCATTTTGCATGCATCAGAATCCCCTGGGGGTCGGCTAAATCAGGCTGCTGGGACCCTGTCGAAGTGTCTGTCTCACAAAACAAGACACACTGGTTACCAGCCCCAGGGAAGAACTCCAAACACTTTTGCCTATTGACCTTGGCATCAGAGTCACCAAGGAAAACAGTGCTGTCAAGCACTGAAAGGGATGATGCTTTGCTTAGGTAGAGAAGACAGAGAATAAGACCAGTTCCAATAGTGTGGTCAGCATAGACAGGGTAATTTACCTATGCACACTCCTCTTGCCCTCTAGAGGAATAACCCAATATTTCTCCTGAGTCTGAAATACTGAAAGCTGGGGGATCTCTAGGGCCCTTGAGACACATCCATTGAGTCTGGAAGCTCTCCCCCACGCAATGCATGAGGTGATAGGAATGGAACAGGCTGTGTGGCTCTTCTCTCTCCGTAAGGAAGTACCCAAGGCCCCTTCTCATGCAGCCCTGTATGGGTGGAAAGACCATGCTGCTGAGACTTCCTTTTCCCCTTTCCCAACAGTTTATCTTTCCTTTCTCTCTCTCCCTCCTTCCTTCCCTCCCTCCCTCCCTCCCTCCCTTCCTTCCTTCCTTCTTTCCTTCCTTCCTTCCTTCCTTCCCTCCTTCCTTCCTTCTTTTCTTCCTTTCTTTTTTTTCTTTCTTTCTTTTTTCCATGTTTTTTAGAGATTGAGTCACACTATGTTTTCTAGGCTGGTCTTGAATTCCTGGGCTCAAGCAATCTTCCTGCCTCAGCCTCCTGAGTAGCAGCGATTAAAGGGGTGTAAGTTTCTTATTCCATGTGTTTATGGAAAGGCAGAGAATCTGCATTTCTACAGGTCCCCAGGCGATGCTGTGCAGGTGCATGCTAAGGAGCATGACCTGACATTTGATTCACACCAGGGTGGGAATCTCAGAAGCAGAGAGCCCTGGGGATGAAAGGGACAGAGTCCTGGTCCTTCATTTTACAATGAAGACCCCGATGCAGAAAGTCATGTCTGAAGTTGTGAGCTTACTCTACTGCCTACTGGGACCTGCTCCAGATGGGAGAAGGAAGGAAAAGCACTAATCAGAGGAGCCGATGAAGTCACTCCATGAGGTGAGCACAACCCAGCCCTGCACACATTCCCACCCCCAGCCTCGGGGAGATGCTGGCTATGGTCTCAGCCAGGGCAAGACTCACATTCACTGGCCTTCAAGGGTACCCATAAGGAAGAGAGAAGAATGAGAAGAATGGGAGGCTTTCAGGAAAGCTGAGGTGAAACAGGCAATGTTTGGTCATTACATTTATTAATGTTTTTCCTATATTTACATGATCTTCAAACAAAGAGCCAATTCATTTAGCTGAGTTTTTTTTTAAAGGCAGTTGAAGCAGCTAAACATTACTCAGTGCTGCATAAGCTAAACAGCCAGTTGATTAAATTTTCGCCCTTTTTCATAAATATTGATACTGAACATATCAGTTACTATTCAAAGATATTCACGGGCACCTACTCTGTGGCAGGCACAGATGTCAGGTGCTGAAGAAGCAGTGAGCAGTGAACCAAAGTCCCTGCCCATCCTGACCAATCTAAAATCCCAGTGTGTGTGAGTGTGCATGTGCATGGGTGTGCATGTATATACGTGTGTGTGTGTGCATGCACACACTCTCTTTGTTATCCTACAATGCACAACCTTCACCCTTCTATTTCCCCACCATCCAAATTCCCTTTACATCCCTGAACCTGTTTGCATATTTGAACTCCTGAACACAAGAACCAAGTGCATTTTGTGTGCAACATAATAATGCTGCCCAAACCGTCATCTTAAGGTGTTTCTTTGGGCTCAAGTGGGGCTTGAATTACCCTATCCATACAGCATATGCTCAGCAGAGACTCTGTTGCAAACATCTCCACCGCTGCTGATCAGGAGGTTAAAAATCAGTCTGGGATTCCTCAAAAAGCTGAATTTTTATAGACTGGGTTGGGAAGGGGGAGAATTACCCAGTGAGAAACTGGTTTAGCAAGATTTTTTCATGTAGTTTTCATTGGACGACAGCGCCCTCTCTTGGTTCCTTTAAGGAAAACAGGCAGCATTTTCATTGAGAACAAAGTTCCAGTGGGAAAATACCAATAGTTTCTGAAAAGAAATTGAACTTCTTTCTGAAAGAAAAGAAACTGACATTTGTCAAGGAGTTTTCAGGGTGCCTTCTTATTTATCCCAACACCTGTGACAGCCACCTCATCACTCAGAGCCTGCCTTCCTTCCTTCCCAAGCCTTGACTATGAGGCTGCTCAGAATTCCCATCAGTCCAGGGCGTTCCCTCCTCACCTTCCCATCCAGGGCTGCCTCCTTATGCTTCTACCCTCCATCCATATAATACCTTGCTTCCTACTGAAACCCACCTGTCCCTCGCCTTCTCAAAACTTTGGTCCAACGCCTTGGGCTTCTGTGAGATCACTGGAGAAACTAATCTGTGCAGGACGAATGGAAATAAATAAGACTAAACAGCCTTTCCCCCAACCCCAGAATCCTTCAAAGACATTGTGGCGGGCCAGGCTTCCATTTGCAACCAGAACAGTTCATTTTTACTGACCTTTTGCCATAATTCTGATGAATGCATAAGTTAAGCATTAAAGAACTGGAGAAACTGGTGCCTGAGTGCAAGGGCTGGAATGCCCAAACAAACCCATTAAGACCCCGCCCAGGTTTTCTCAGACATTAAAGTCTGGTCAAATAAGAAAAGCATTCTTACACATACACCTCGTATCAGGGCCCACTTAAGATCAACTTTCCAAGACTCTAGAGAAATCTTTCCAGACCCCAGACCCTAGTTAAACATTAGAGAGAGATTGAATTAAACACTCCTGCTTGTAGGTACACTCCCACACGCAGCATGGAGCTTAAAATGTATATTAGCACTAGAAAAAAACTTGAAACTTTGAGTTGGTCTGGTGACTCCAACCTTCTGCCTGTAACTGGTTGCAGAAATGAACTCCCTTATTTCCCAGGCTGTCTGCATCTTGTTATTGGACCATGAGACCAAGCAGCCAGACCTCGTTCTGTCTGGGAACAACGTTACTGCACATCTTTTAAAGACAACTACCCAGCCTTTGCTTTCTGGCCAGAGACTCTGAATAAGTAAGGGATTGGGGGCCACAGTGAAGGGAAGAAGGTATCACACATCTTAGGCCAAAGGAAGAAACACTTGTGAAAGGTTTTCTCAAGTTAAAATCTGGAGGTAGCTATGACTTTAGAATGATGGGGCCTGAACATTTTCAGGAAAACATCATTACGGGTCAGAAACTTGCCTTTCATAAAATTTTTGTGATGCCACTCTTGGAGAGTTCACAGTGCTCTTAGATGCATCATGATGACATTATAGTGTGTCTTCAGGAATTACATAAAGCAAGATTTACCAAATTCCTTCTCTAATTCATAGCTCAGCTAAACTCCAGATGAAATGACTGAGTGTCTCACCTGAATTAGAAGATGAAGCTTTGGGCTGGGCACGGTGGCTCACGCCTGTAATCCCAGCACCTTGGAAGGCCGAGGCGGTTGGATCACCTGAGGTCAGGAGTTTGAGACCAGCCTGGCCAACATGGCAAAACCCCCTTCCTCTCTACTAAAAATACAAAAATTAGCCATGTGTGGTGGCACATGCCTGTAATCCCTGCTACTTGGGAGGCTGAGACAGGAGAATTGCTTGAACCCGGGAGGTGGAAGTCGCAGTGAGCTGAGATCATGCCACTGCAGTCCAGCTTAGGCAACAGAGCGACACTCCATCTCAAAAAAAAAAAAAAAAAAAAATGATGATTTGAAAGATTAAAGGCTTGTTCATAAAAATTTCCTTTTAACCTCAAGGTTCCTGAGCCCTGCCCAGCTAGAGATTAACGTCTGACTATCAACAGAAGACACTGTACAGATGGCTCCTTGCTGGGGCACATGAAGACCAAAGCCAGGACACAGCCCTACCCTGCTAAACACAGCAGAGACCTTGCCCCAGGCCACCTCCTGTAAGAATGGGCTTCACTCCACCGCTGACCCCAGCATCTTCATGTGAGGTCCATGAATGGATATAGTTTCCAGGTTTGTTTGGCTTTTTTTTTTGACCCAGGAAACCCGAACTCTCATCAAAAATGAATAAATAAAAGGAGGGATGGGTAAGAAAATGTTAAAAATCTCCTTTTTGAGTCATTAACATTTACTTGAAATTTGTTTCCTGAGTAGCATGGGTGATGGCACTAAGCCCTAGAACAGAAAAAGCGGACTTAAGCTCTGTATTAGTCCATTCTCTCACAGCTAATAAAGATATACCTGATACTGGCTAATTTATAAAGGAAAGAAGTTTAATTGACTCACAGTTCAGAATGGCTGGGGAGGCCTCAGGAAACTTACAATCATGGTGGAAGGGGAAGGGGAAGCAAGGCAACTTCTTCACAAGGCGGCAGGAAGAAGTGCTGAGCAAAGGGGGAAAAGCCCCTTATAAAACCATCAGATCTTGTGAGAACTCATTCACTATCATGATGACAGCATGGAGATAACCACCTCCATGATTCAATTACCTCCCACCGGGTCTCTCCCATGACACATGGGGATTATGGAAACTACAATTCAAGATGAGATTTGTGTAGGGACACAGCCAAACTATATCAAGCTCTATTCTGATTTATGGTGAGTGTTGAGCCTGCTTAATAATATCCCATTTTTGTACAACTTTTCTCATTCCCCAAAAGGCTCTCACCAGTGTTTTCTCATTGGATATTAGCAAGTTCCCCAGACAGGAAGCGGATTTAATATTACTATTCCCCATTCACAGTTGATGGGAGGGAGGTTCACAGAGAGCTTAAAGGCTCTACTCAAAATCGGTAGACCGATGTGATAATAGAGGCATTTATTTCTCTTCCCATTAAACAGTGCTATCATTCTCAGTTTACAGATTAAGACCAATCAGGGCAAAGCAATTTGTTTGAGAGTACTGAGTCAGAGTTCCATCTTTGCTCCAGGGATTTTAGATGCCACCTTTATTATTCACTACATTTTCATATACATTTGATTCTATTTCTGGGCTTTCTATTCTATTTCATTGGTCTGTCTATCTATGCACTATATTTCATTGTTTTTATTATAGAAGCTCGATTAGATGTCTTAATGTCTGGTAGAACCCTCTACCACCACTATCGTTATTATTTTTTCTTTTAGTATTCTCTGGCTATTCTTGCACATTTATTTTTCCACATAAACTTCAGTATCAACTTGCCAAGCTCTAAAACAAAAATCTGGCCAGGAACAGTGGCTCATGCCTGTAATCCCAGCACTTTGGGAGGCCAAGGCTGGCGGATCACCTGAGGTCAGGTGTTTGAGACCAGCCTGACATGGAGAAACCTTGTCTCTACCAGAAATATAAAATTAGCCAGACATGGTGGTGCATGCCTGTAATCCTGGCTACTTTGGAGGCTGAGGCAGGAGAATCACTTGAACCCGGGAGGCAGAGGTTGCAGTGAGCCTAGATCGTGCCATTGCACTCCAGCCTGGGCAACAAGAGTGAAACTCCATCTCAAAAACAAACACACCAAAACCTTCTGGTATTTTTATCGGGATTGAGATAACTTCATAATTTTACTTATAGAGAATTGTGAGAACCCTGAATACTTGAGACGTGTCAGTTAATTTAGGAAGTTTATTTTGCCAAGTTTGAGGATGCACATCTGTGACACAGTCTCAGGAAGTCCTGATGATATGTGCCCAAGGTGGTTGGAGCACAGCTTGGTTTTATACATCTTAGGAAGTCATGAGACATCAATCAATATATGTGAGATATACATTGGTTCCACCCAGAAAGGTAGGACAACTTGAGTAGGAAGGGGGCTTCCAGGTTACAGGTAGGGGAGAGACAAATGGTTGCATTCTTTTGAGTTTCTGATTAGCCTTTCCAAAGGAGGCAATCAGATATACCTTAATCTCAGTGAGCAGAGGGACAACTTTTAATAGAATGGGAGGCAGGTTTGCCTTGAACAGTTCCCAGCTTGATTTTTCCCTTTAGCTTAGGTATTTGAGGGCCCCAAAATTTATCTTCTTTTCATATTTCCTCCCTTGTCTTTTTAAAAATCTTTTGAACAACATATGCTTTCACTTATAAGTGGGAGCTGAACAATGAGAACACGTGGGCACAGGGAGGGGAAAAACACACACTGGGGCCTGTCGTGGGAGACTGGTGGTGGGGACAGTATTAGAGAAAATAGCTAATGCATGCTGGGCTTAATACCTAGGTGATGGGTTGATAGGTGCAGCAAACCACCCTGGCTCATGTTTACCTATGTGTCAAACCTGCACATCTTGCACATGTACCCTGTAACATAAAAAAAAAAAAAATTAAAAATAAATAAATAAATATAATCTTTTGGAGAAAGCATTTTAGAAGAAAATGAGTCTCTGGTCTCAGGTTTCATCTGATCTCTCACAGCTAGGATGGTTTATTCCTAGACGGGTAGGTCATGAGTTATTAGGAAAGCTCATTTTTAGTAGGTTGAGAAGTCTCATGTCCTATGAAGAAATAATAGGGGGAGGCTGGCTGGGTTCGGTGGCTCATACCTGTAATCCCAGCACTTTGGGAGGCTGAGGCAGGTGGATCACCTGAGGTCAGGAGTTCAAGACCAGCCTGGCCAACATGGTGAAACCCCGCCTCTACTAAAAATACAAAAATTAGCCAGGAGTGGTGCAGGGCATCTGTAATCCCAGCTACCTGGGAGGCTGAGGCAGGAGAATTGCTTGAACCCAGGAGGTGGAGGTTGCAGTGAGCCAAGATCATGCCACCACATTCCAGCCTGGGCAACAAGATTGAAAACTCTGTTGAGAGAGAGAGAGAGAGAGAAAATAGGGGGAGGAAGGGAGAAAAAGAACAACAAACAAAAGAACAATCCTGGAAAACTGCTATAGGCCACATTACTCTGAAGTCCACACATCAATAGGTAGGTTGAAAATGGCTTACATATGTAAACAGGTTACTGTTATTTTCTTCTGAAGTTTAAGTTGTGTAGATTCAGTTCACAAGGCTTTAAGAAAGCACAACTTAGTTTTCAGTGATTTCAAATTAGGAATAATGGAAAAAAAGAAGAAAGAAAAAAATTGAAAAATTATTTTGGAAACATTTTAGCCAGGAAATATTAAAATGCAGTCCAAACTGTAGAAAATAGCAAAAATTGAAGAATATTAGGCAAGACTGGACTCTAACAACTGCTGTACTATGTAGCTTTTTGAAACATAATTTTTCTCTCTCCAGTTTCCAATTTTTACTAAAGACAAATTATGGTAGGACCAATTTGCTTTATTATACTTGGTCAGATTATTTGTATAAAGTGCAGCAAGAGTAATTATTTTTCACATAGGATTTTAAAATTGGCTTTGATGGAACATTGTTCTACAGAAGCAATCTCAGATAAGACTTTCTTAAGCCAAGTCCAGCCATGAATTTGTACAATCAAATACCTATAAGTTGGATGAATTCTTCTACTCTTCAGGTCCCAAGATAACTTGGGGCTCTGGACCTGTCAGGAAGTTACATTCTGTACATTCTGTGACATTTTGAACCTGTACAGAGACTTTATAGATAAAGTATGAGGCCAGTTTTCCCAAGGGGCTTTTATTGGCTAAGTCAATTTCAATTCCTTAAAGGAAAGCATACCATTGTAGCCAAAGCCTTGGTAAAATAACCAGTTTCTCCAATTGTATCCTGTTACAACTCAAAACAGATTCTTATTGCACTTATGCAAATAACTATATTGTCATAATTAAGAATACTCACAAATAGTTTCCAAATTCCAGAGAAATTAGGTAGAGAGAAACAAATATGCTCCGAATTTTGTCCATAGGAGTATATTAAATTGTTAAAAGCTGTCAATAGCTCAAAAGAAAAGTTTCCCTGACTCCAAAAAACAAAGGATCAGCAACATTTTCAGCAAAACATCAAAAAGATTACTTCAGTCTTCTGTTAGTTCAGTCCATGAAGATAATTGCTGTTCTGCTTGATATTATCAGTTCTCCATGAGCCCTGAAAGTTTTTCCTTTATTCTGAAGTCAAAAACTCCAAAGTTACCAGAATCTTGCATTCAAGAGCACCTGTTAGAGTTTTACAGCTGATTATAAAACCACCTTCTAAAGAGGACCAAAATGAGGCAATAATTGCCCATGGATGACAAAAAGTTTTAGGGCAGCCATAGTCAAAGACACAGCTGACAAGGAAATTTGTTACCTATGTAGTACACAATAATTTAATGTAACAATTATAATTATTACTGATAATGTACACTAAGTCATATCAGAATTATAGTAGTTTTCCATGATTTCAGAACACATACCAATAACATATGTATACAAATACAGCCCAAAGAAAACCAAATGCCAGTTCATATTTGACAATGCTTCCTATATAACTTTTATACCAAATAAAACAAGTGTATCATTTTTGGACTTTAGGAACCTAGTATCTTAAAGGATTAATTAGGTCAGAAAAATACATAATTTATAATTTGATTTTGGAAAGGCTGTCAAATATCAAAGGTTTAAGACACTTGATATCACAAAATAAGATCACAGGTCATTATAAAATAAGTCATTTATTTAACCAAAGTGATAACTCAATGATTTCAAAAAAGGTGAAACCTTCATTCTTTGAGAGAGGAGACTTAATTTTCCTAACAATAAGCCCTAATAAAAACAGCAAAAGGCCAATTAAATTTGTTTTCTAAAATTTTATAAACAATCTATAAAATTTTAATCGTGACTATAATATATAACTTCCATAAACCTTTTAACCTTTATTGTGGAGTCCATTAATGCTTCAAGAAAACTTTGTTAATCTGACACAGAGGCCCATATGCTGCTCTTGCATTGCTGTGTCTTTGACATTAATGGTTAATTTACAGAAAAACTGAACTTATTTTATTTCTCAAAATCGGTTTTTAAAATCTCACATGCCCGGCCGGGCGCGGTGGCTCAAGCCTGTAATCCCAGCACTTTGGGAGGCCGAGACGGGCGGATCACGAGGTCAGGAGATCGAGACCATCCTGGCTAACATGGTGAAACCCCGTCTCTACTAAAAAATACAAAAAACTAGCCGGGCGACATGGCGGGCGCCTGTAGTCCCAGCTGCTTGGGAGGCTGAGGCAGGAGAATGGCGTAAACCCAGGAGGCGGAGCTTGCAGTGAGCTGAGACCCGGCCACTGCACTCCAGCCTGGGCGGCAGAGCGAGACTCCGTCTCAAAAAAAAAAAAAAAAAAAAAATCTCACATGCCCACCTCTTCCATGATAGTCTCTGGGCCTTGAGAAGTTTAATAGCTTTAATTTCTGGCCCTGTGTCTCAGAAATGCAGTTTATTTTATTGGCATCTTCTACCAGGCCTGATGATAAGGTTTTAATTGCTGTCAGTGTTCAAGATTTAATAGGACTTCATGTTGTTTTTAGACCCAGAGTCAAAGCCCTGTAACTCAATGTCACAAGGACTTTAAAAGCACATAAGACACACAGATGTAATAACCTCAATTTAAAAAACATTTAATCTCTTTTTTTTAAGCAAACCACAACTTAATATTAATGATGTAAGAATTATTTCAATAAAATGTAAAATCTGTTGGGCTAGTTAGCAAAAAGCAAAAGAAAAGAGCTTCTGTAGTGCACAGAAAATATTATGTTGGAAGAAAACATTTCCTTTAGCCTTTAAGAAAACATTGTTAGCATCAGGCCACAACGAACAGAGCTTTAGAGGGTAGAAAAGCTTATATGAGCTGAAAATAAGTTGAAGGAAAGTGTTATTATTTCGTAGCTTTTAAAGAGGGGAGAGTAAAACTGAAAACAGCAGAGACACAACAAAAAAAGAAAATTTCAGGCCAATATCCCTGATGAATATCAATGCAAAAATCCTCAATAAAATACTGGCAAACCAAATCCAGCAGCACATCAAAAAGCTTATTCACCACAATCAAGTTGCTTCATCCCTGGGATGCAAGGCTGGTTCAGCATCCACAAATCAATAAACATAATCCATCACATAAACATAACCAATGACAAAAACCACATGATTGTCTCAATAGATGCAGAAAAGGCCTTTGACAAAATTCAACACCCCTTCATGCTAAAAACTCTCAATAAATTAGGTATTAATGGAACGTATCTCAAAATAGTAGCTATTTATGACAAACCCACAGCCTATATCATACTGAATGGGCAAAAGCTGGAAGCATTCCTTTTGAAAACTAGCACGAGACAAGCATGCCCTCTCTCACCATCCCTATTCAACGTAGTGTTGGAAGTTCTGGCCAGAGCAATCAGTCAAGAGAAAGAAATAAAGGGTATCAAATAGGAAGAGACGAAGTCAAGTTGTCTCCATTTGCAGATGACATGATTGTATATTTAGAAAACCCCATTATCTCAGACCCAAAACTCCTTAAGCTGATAAGCAACTTCAGCAAAGTCTGAGGATACAAAATCAATGTGCAAAAATCACAAGCATTCCTATATAACGATAATGGATAAGTGAACTCCCATTCACAATTGCTGCGAAGAAAATAAAATACCTAGGAATACAACTTACAAGGGACGTGAAGGACCTCTTCAAAGAGGACTACAAACCATTACTCAAGGAAATAAGAGAGGACACAAACAAATGGAAAAAGAATTCCATGTTCACGGATAGGAAGACTCAATATCATGAAAATGGCCATACTGCCCAAAGTAATTTATAGATTCAGTGCTATTCCTATCAAGCTACCATTTACTTTCTTCACAGAACTAGATAAAACTACTTTAAATTTCATATGGAACCAAAAAAGAGCCTGTATAGCCAAGACAATCCTAAGCAAAAAGAACAAAGCTGGAGGCATCATGCTACCTGACTTCAAATTATACTACAACACTACAATAACCAAAATGGCAACTGGTACTGGTACCAAAACAGATATTAGACCAATGGAACAAAATAGAGGCCTCAGAAATAACGCCACACATCTACAATTGAGGGATATTCTGGCTATTACTCCTTAAACCTGGCTAAATGCCTGACAATTACTCCTCAAAACTGCCATTGTGAAAAACTCTCACAGACTGGAGGAGACTGAGGAAACATGAGGACGGAATGAGAGGTGCTGTCCTGAGTGGGATCCTGGAACAGAAAAAGGACATTAGTTGAAAAACTAGTGATATTCAAATACAGTCTGGATTTTGAAAATAATGTGGAAATGTTAGTCTCTTAATTTTGACGAACGTATCATGGCAACGTGAGATTTTAACCTAGAGGAACCTGGGTGAGGTGTGTATGGGAACTCTGTGTCACTTTACAACTTTATTTATTATTCATTTATTAATTATTATTTTTTTGAGACAGAGTCTCACTCTGTTGCCCGGGCTGGAGTAGAGTGGCATGATCTCGGCTCACTGCAACTTCTGTCTCCCAGGTTCCAGCGATTCTCATGCCTCAGCTTCCCAAATAGCTGGGATTACAGGCCTGGGTTACCACGCCCAGTTAATTTTTTGTATTTTTAATACAGACGGGGTTTCGCCATGTTGGCCAGGCAAGAACTCCTGACCTCAGGTGATCGGCCTGCCTCGGCCTCCCAAAATGCTGGCATTATAGGCGTGAGCCACCACGTCTTGCCACTGTACAACTTTTATGTAAGTCTAAAATTATTCTGAAATGTAATAAAATTACAATGCTACCCTGTTGCTTCACCTCCCAAATTCTAGCCCGTTTTAGAACTGTTTGTAGGCTGTAGAATCTCTCATATCTGCATTACATTATGTACTATATTTCTGCTATATTGAATTTCTCCAGAGAAGAGCAAAATACAGAATACCGAACCTCTCAGAGCTGTGTGCAAGTGCTGTCACACAGTGTAACCACTAGATGGAGATCGTATCCCGGTGGCTAAAACATGCAACTTTGACCAAGCGTTGTCTTAGAGCAAAGTTCACGACGAAATCTCTTTTCTGAAATAATGCAATAGACATGAATCTCAGTCTCTAGACTCTAGGACGTAAGAAATACTAAAGGCTTGTGTACTACTTCAGGAGCCAAAGAAAATGAAACTTCAGTCCTTCTTGGGGCAATTCGCTCTTCCATTCAACCCCAGGGAAACGAAAGGTGTCAATGTTCAGGGTTTTACCAATGAACTAGGAGCCCCTGCTGGCCCTAGTTACCTGTCCTCACTGAGGACCACTGAGATGTTGAGACAGGAGATAGAAAGAAATTATTTAGGCAGATAGTGAGGGTAAGAGTCCTCAGCAAGGCTTCCCTTTTAACAAAAAGCAGCCCAAGAAACTATTTTTTCTAACAAAGAGCAGCCTGAAAATTGAGCTGCGAACATAGATAAGCAAGAGGAAAGCTTGCACGGGTGAATGCCGGCAGCTGTGCCAATAGAAAAGGGCTACCTGGAAGGCACATATGTTCAACATGGAGGCTCCATCTTCCCTTTTCTTTGTCATCACCTGTACAGTAAAGAAATAGACAACATGGCGCTGGCCAGGTAGATAACTCATCTGCATAATAAAAGATTAGGGTGGGGTCAGCAAGTTTTTTGCACCCTATGCAAATGACATACCTAGCCCTAACCAGTTTTTCGCACCTTATGCAAATAGCACACCTGGCCCCACCAATCATTCGTGCCCTATGTAAATCACACACTGTCTCCTCGAGCTCATCTATAAAACCCCCTGCATTTCACCACGGAACCGAAAAACCCATTCAGGAACCCCTATCTTCGCAACAGAGAGAGCTATTCTCTTCCTTTCGCCTACTAAATTTCCGCTCTTAAGCTCACTTTTTTTTTATGCATTCTAGTTTTCTGTGGCCGTGAGACAACAAATCTCAGACAACAAATTTACCCCAGACAATGATGCTGATTCGGTGTTCTTTGTTCCTGCTCCCATGACCTCATGTGGCCTACGGCTGTCTTGCTTTAGTGTCAGGTTTGGAACCTGGGCACCTTGGCAAGGTTGGGGACCAAGGAACCTAGGACAGGTCTCTCTGCTGTCCTTCTGGGTCCTTTCACATCCTCAGAGCACTCTCTGGACCCAGGGCACAGATGCCTTCTCCTCCCAGCACCCTAGGACTACTCTTTTGTCTATGCTGGCCTTGCATCCCTCTCTGCCTCTTCAGGCTGCCCTCAACGGCCCTCTCTTTCATTCACCTTTGTCCCTCTGAAGGAAAAAATGGAGGCAGAATTAATACAAGTAGAGTTTATTTGGGCCAAGTTTGAGCACTGCAACCAAGGGGCAGAGACTCAAGTTGCCCTGAATCTATGCTCCCATTAACAGCAGTTACAAGTGGGTTTTTAAAGGAAAAGAAGCAGTTCCTAAGTTGCTTACCAAGAACTTCCATTAAAATAACGTAAGCTATTGATGGGCTATAGAATGTTCTCTGTGTCACAAATTTCAGGAACATAAAGATAATGAGTGAGGCAGCTCTTTGCTAGTTTTCTTTTCTGACATCAAACTCTATTCTCCTCAATGGATTTAAGCATCCATAAACAAATGTTAAGAGGAAATGGTTTGAAAGCAATACCTGCTTTCAACCTGCTATAAACCTTCCCTAAAGCAAGGAAGTACCAGTTGCTATTTTCCACAAAAGAAATAAAATATAAACTCAAAATTCTTCAGTAAGTACCCCGTCACACCACGGAGGCACACCTCTGTGACCAGCTCGTAATGGGTGCCTCTATACCACTGTTTCCTATGCAATGTCAAAATAATAAAAGCTGCTACTTACTAGAAAATGTCTTCCTTTGTTACCTTCTCTCTGGATACCAACTCTGTGATAGACCTCAACAAAGATGAGGAGTGTCAACTCCCGCAGAACAGATTTGTTGGGAAGTAACTGATCCCTGGATTGCTGCCTAAGGTGGCCCTGCTTATGCAGACAGGTGGCAAAGTGAACCTTCCACAACCCTTGCTTCAGTTCATCTTAGTAAATAACCATTGAGCTTTTCCATAGGTAGAACAAACAAACGACTACTGTGATCACTGTCTAAGATTTACCCACTGACCATAAGGAGCTTATGCTTTCAGGGGAAGACACATCCCTAATTGTGAGAGGGATCATGGTGTGGGTTCTCCAGTTCCACAACGACAGCTTATGTTATATGAAGGGAAAGGTGATGGGTCTTGTTGTCTTAAGTGTTTCTACCTTTCTCCAAAGGAAACAACAAAGCAGCAAGTGCCAAGTGCCCTTCCATCTGCATCTAGATCAAGGCTGAGAACATGTAAGCAGGACCATCCCAGAAGGCAACACCAAACTGGTTTTGCCAGTTGCTGTGATTGAATTGTACCCCCTACCCCAAATTCAGACTTGGAAGCAGTAACTCTCAATGTGACTGTATTTTAAGATGGGATCTTTAAGAGGTAATTAAGGTTAAATCAGGTCATAAGGCCAGACCCTGATCTGATAGGATTAGCGTTTTTACCAGAAAAGACATCAAAAGCCAGAGAGCTCATGCATGTGGCTCGCCAGCCCCTTGGAAGAAAGGCTATCTGAGGATAAGGCAGGAAACAGCTGTCACTGGGATCAAGGCTGATACCTCAAGCCCGGACTTACCAGAACTGTGAGAAAGCACATTTGTTATTTATGCCACCCCATCTATAGTATCTGTGATGGCAGCCGAGCTGACAATCATACCACATTGCTTCATCACTCACCTAAATCATGCAAAGGAGTTGAGGCCAAGGAAGTCTAGGGGCACATTGATATGTAGGATTTAGAGAGAAAGTCGCGAGAGAACCAACCCTGACTTATGTCCAGGACATAGGGATCAGTGCCACACCTACCTGTGACATCTCTCTTTAGGGCCTGGTTACAGCAGGCAGAAGAGGGGCAGCAGCTGCGCTGGAGCAAACTCTAGCCCCCAGTGTCGGGCAAGTGTGTGTGCTCGCTGGAGCCAGCTGTGGCGCTGTGAAACAGAGCCTCTCTGAGAAGACTATGTGGGGATCAAAATGTGGCCCTGACAGTGGGCCAGGCAACCAAAGCCCAGGGCCTGAGGGAGGAGTCAGAAGAAGCCGGCCAGAGGAGAGGCCTGGCTGCTTCAGCTGACCTACAGCGGCAGATCCCATGGGGGTCTGCAAGGGTCTCGCATTAGCTGCCTAATATGGTTTGGTTTGTCTCCTCCAAATCTCCTATGGAAATGGGATCCCCAGTGAGGGAGGTGGGGCCTGATGGGAGGTGTTCGGGTCATAAGGGTGGATTCCTCATGGAATGACTTGGTGATCTCCTTGCAGTAATGAGTGAGTTCTTGCTCGGTTCCTTCAGGCAAGAGCTGGTTGTTTAAAAAGCCTGGCACCTCCTCCTCTCTCTCGCTCCCTCTCATCAGTGGGACACACCTGCTCCCTCATCACCTTCTGTGATGAGTAAAAGCTTCCTAAGACCTCAGCAGAACCAGAGGCTGGCACTCTGCTGCCGGTACCATTGCAGAACTCTACAGGGAGGTCAATGATGCCCTGTCTGTCTTGGTAAATCTTCAGCTTATGTAAGGTGAAGTAAACACATGAGAAGAAAGAGTGGGACAAGTCAATGATGCATTCATCTTAGGTTGGGTGAAGGGATGATTTCTGGGTTGTCCTTGTCCTCTACCTGTGAAGATAGGCTGGCAAGTGACACTGTCAGGGAGTCCACAGAACTGTTTAGGGCAGTTAATCCAGCACAAATCCATATCCAAACAGGTCTGCAGTAACCCCAATTCTTACCTCCGCAGAAGAAAGCATTTGAGTGGCAGAAGGAGAGAGACAGCGGCAAGTGTTAGAGCAGGAGTGATAGTCTGTTAAAAAGCTTTAGAGCGGGAGTGAAAGGCAGGAAAGTGCACTTAGAAGAGGGGCCAAGAGGGCGACTTGAGAGATCAAGTGTCCCGTTCGACCTTTTGACTTCAGGCTTTATACATCAGCACACCTCCAGGGTCCTGTGTTGCTTCTCCCGATTCTTCCCTTGGAGTGGACTGTCTGTATGTGCTTGCTTGAGCCCACTCACCAACTCCTGAGATCTTATCCAGAAGCTGCTGATCACCAGTTTCAGGTGTTTTCTATCTACTGGGAGACTGTCTTTCCCTGGCACTGGCTGCAACCAATTATTACTTTAGAGAGACAGTTAAAAACCACCTGACCATCACCCGATGGTCGCCTGACATTCCTGGTGATGGGGGCAGGGAGTCCTCTCCTACCCTGCTCATGCCTGACTAGCTACCAACTGTAATACTTATAAGAAGAGCAAGAGATACCAGGCAGGCATGCACACAGAGGAAAGACCATGTGAGGACATGGTGAGAAGGCAGCGTTGGCAAACCAAGGACAGAGAAACCAAACCTTTCGACTTCCTCATGTTGGACTTCCAACCTCCAGAACCGGGTGAAAATCCATTTATGTTGTTTAAGCCATCCAGGCTGTGGTATTTTGTTATCGCAGCCCAGGCTGACTGATTTACTGCCCTGCACACAACTCTGGTGGGATGAGCCACAGCAAAGCCAGAGAGCCAGGCACACCCTGCACCATTGCTGGTTGCCCAGCTAGAGCAAGGCAGGGCGAGGGGAGGCTTCACGCTAGTGAGAATCTAGGATTTTGATAATTACACCAGCTGTATAAGAGCTCCATAGTCATGGCCAGGCACAGTGGCTCACACTTGTAATCCCAGCACATTGGGAGGCTGAGGTGGGGGGATCACGAGCTCAGGAGATCACAACCATCCTGGCTAATAGAGTGAAACCCCATCTCTATTAAACATTAAAAAAAAAAAAAAAAAAAAGCCAGGCATGGTGGCACACACCTAAAGTCCCAGCTACTCAGGCGGCTGAGGCAGGAGAATTGCTTGAACCCAGGAGGCGGAGGTTGCAGTGAGCCGAGATCGTGCCAGTGCACTCCAGCCTGGGCGACAGAGCAAGGCTCTGTCTCAAAATCAAAAAAAGAGTTCCGTTGTCACTAGACTAGACTGGACTTGTTGTGATCTAAAAGTAAGTGGAACTATTACGGGAACTGCCTGGACATTCATCAGAGGGATTGGGAAGCGGGAGTCTGCAGAGTGGCTTTGTGGGGACAAAGAACACAGGTGTTCTCTTCTTGTGCCCCAACCAATCCAGCTCATTTAAGGAAAGAGCTAAACTAATATTTACTGAGCACTTCCTGATCGCCAGGCACTTTTCTAAGCCCTTGCTGTGGATTAATTCCTCAGTCCTCACAAGTGAGGCTCCTCCTCATTTCTCGCCAGAAGAAATTGACATGCAGTAAGGTCAAGCGTGTCGCCAGGTTCCAGGCATCAGTGCGGCCTCACAGTCCTGCTCCCCAGGGAGGGTGGAGAGGCTGGCTCTTTGGGGGTTAGGTTTGGCTGGGCCTGGAAGCAAAGGAAGGACTCTGACAAGCAGGGATGGGGGAAGAAACGCCTTCGAAGCTTCACAGGATTAGGCACAAACACGAAGATGGGAAGAGCAAGGTTTGTCCTAATAATGTCCGGGGAGGGGCGTAGAAGTGAGGAACCTAGGGAGGTGGACTGCTGGAAAGAGGGGGGCCGAGTTGTGAAAGACTCCACCTTGCCAGCCAGGAGTCTCTGGACACCGGTTTTCACTTCTCCGCACGCTGTGTGCCATGGGCATGTTTGCTTTTTTTCATCCTCACAGGGACCCAGTGGGCCTGAAACCACCTTTGCAAAATTATGATGGAGACAGTGAAAGAGATCTAACTTAACTGACTCCAACTTGCTTCTAACCTCCAAGCTGTCCTTGTTTATTCCTGGGCGTAGGCTGAGCTAACTTTGGGAGAAATTTAGTTTATAATTCAAAACGGACAATAACAGCCCTTTCCCAAAGCAGACCTCCTTCTTCCCTCAGGACTAGATTGCCTTTGTAGTACTAACATTAGCCACAAAATTAGAAATTATGGTTTAGGAGTCATGTCGCTGGAGGCTACAAGATTCTGACCCTCCCTAAACTCCTAAGATCAGTGCTTGAGATATTCTGCAGACCCTACACTTGATGGATCAGCTGGCACCACCCAGATCAATAAACTGGTTCATCTGATCTTGTGGCCACCACCCAGGAACTAACTCAGTGCAAGAAGACAGCTTTGACTCCCTATGATTTCATCTCTGACCAATCAGCATTCCTGGCTCACCAGCTTCCCCCACCCACCAAGTTGTCCTTAAAAACTCTGCTCCCTGAATGCTCATTTGGGAGACTGATTTGAGTAACAATAAAATCCGCTCTCCCACGCAGTTGTCTCTGCATGAATTACTCTTTCTCTATTGCAATTCCCCTGTCTTGAGAAATCAGCTCTGTCTGTTGTGTACAACACAAACCAGTGGGCAAGGTGAGCCCACTGGGTTGTTACAGCCTTTTTCAGTCTGTGGTCAGGTTCCCTCATAATGACAATGCTGGATGTTAGTGACATGCAGATAGGACCCAAGACTGTGGAAGAAAATAGAATCTCAGGACCCCAAACTCACTATGCCAAAGGGAAAGTTGAGTTTGGGATCTGAGTCACACAACACTTTTTCTTGTTCCCAGATAGCTATAATTTCACAGTCCATGTCATAGCCTCATCCAGAAGCCAGATTCCTACAATAGAAGGCCACATACCTCCCTAGATGTACTCCCTCACAAATTGCTCACAAGGACATTTTTTGTGGGCCCCTAAATCTTTTAGATACATATCCCTCCTATAAACAGGCCCTAAATCTGAGTTCTGTTGACTCTCACCCTGACAATGTCAATTGCCAGCCTATTTTCACAGGTAGAGGACAACACCAGAAATCACCCTCTGCCCACCCTGAGATGAATGCATCATTGACTTGTCCCGTTCCCTCTTTTTACACATTTACTTTACCTTATGTGAGATGCAGATTTACCAAGGGAGACCTTTTCCTTTACTCCCTCTTTTCAGGTGTAAAATGTAGATTTACTGAGTGCTAATCAGAGACTCACAAGAACATGACCATCTGCCTCGCTGTCCACCCTTCCTCCCTTTCCCCTTCCTACTTGCTCTTTCTCCTGTAAATGCTGAAGTTCACAAAACTTCATTTGGAAAAAGTGCAAGTCACAGAGGCTCCTGTGACTTGTGTTTTCCCAGGCATATCCTCAAATTTTGGCTAAAAATCCTCTATCAACAGAGACACTTGCCTCAGTCACTTTTTGGTTAACAAGACTGATATGGACAGGAGGCAGGGAAACACCGGGTAGAAGAGGGCAGTTCCCTGGCAAAAGCCCCACCCTCAAGCCTGAAAACTCATGGCCCTAGATGGGAACAGTCATTCCTGTTTTTGTGTCCTAATGTTGCCTTTTGGCCCACCACACCCCACTATCCTGTACCCATATAAACCCCAAACCTCAAGCTCCACGAGCAGAAGACCACAGAGCAGCAGAGTGGCACCACAGAAAAGGGGAGAAGATAAGGAGCATCTGAACGTCAAGAGGAGTTTGGGGATGGTCAGAGAGGAGATTGGCTGTGGAATGACTGAACTCCAGGGAAGATCATCTTCCCACTCCATCCCCTTCCCAGCTCCCCATCCATCCTGCTAAAAGCCACCTCCACCTCTCAATAAAATCCCCACATTCACCATTCTTCAAAGTCTGTGTGACCTGATTCTTCCTGGACACTGGATGAAGACCCAGGTACCAAGATGGCAGGGTGTAAAAGGCTGTTACTTTGACTCTCCACTGAGCTAGTTTAATACTTAGCCATCCGTGGACGGCAACTACTAAAAGAGCATTAATTGTAATACACCCCTAGATGCTACCATGGGGTTGGATCCCAAACGTGCTTGCTCCAGCTCCTCCACCTGCCCATCTGCATGCTCTCCATCCCGTAAGGGGTGTGAGCATGCAGTGGCCAAGCAAATGAGCCATACTCCTGTCTTGAGTTCTGTGAGAGGACTAGAGAACTCTCCTGTTTCAAGACCAGTAAGAGGACAGCCCAGTTGTGTAAGAACAGCAGGACTGAGCCCCATGGGAGTGAAAGGAAGGAGAGTGAGGGCCAGGTCTGGGAGGACTGGGAGAGTGACAGCAGTGGGCTTATGAGGTAAAGGAGGGTTAAGGAGAAAGGGGAAGGGGTAGATGGGTGACCACATGACTCAGTCCATTGGCTACAACACAACACCATGGACTGGGGACTTACAAATAACAGAAAGTTACTTCTCACTGTTCTGGAGATTGGAAGTCTAAGGTCAGGGTGTCAGCCAGGTTGGGCCCTGGTGAAGACCCTCTTCTGGTTGCAAATGTCTTCTTCTGGTTGTGTCCCCACATGGTGGAAAGAGAGCTTGCTGTAGTTCCTTTTATTGGGTCACTAATCTCATCATGAGGGCCCCACCCATAAGACCTAATTATCTCCCAAAGGTCCCGCCTCCTTATACCATCCCACTGGGGGTTAGGACTTCAACATGTGAATTTCAAGGAGATGCAAACATTCAGTCCATAGCACCCAGCCGCAGTGACAACACATGACATACACAGGGGCAGAACAAAGGGAATTCCAACTTGCTGCACCTTCCAATTAGAAACACACATTCTGTCCCTGCAGAAACTCTGCTGTCACAGCCCATTTGGGCTCTAACAAGACTCATACAGGCTTTCTGAAATCAACTTAACACCATTTCTGCAAAGCCATATTAAATCACCTGTTTCCAGCCCCACTTGATGTCAGAAAGGCTGCTGAAGAGTCCAGATCTCTACACCTCCACCTTGTCTTGCCTACTCACCGCCTGAAGTTGGGGGTCAGGGTGCAATTTTTAGTGGGGGAGGGTTAGGAACATGTTTTTGCAGTGTCTCTCAAAATCACATGACCAGAGAACAAAAACAAATTATCATGATTCAACTCCGAAAGCACAAAAGGGCTTTCAGCTCAACAGCTGGTGGAGAGCGCTTGCCTCCCTTCTCTCTGCAGTGTCTCAGAAGCCAGACAGTAGAACTGTGACTTTGCTGCAGCTGTAAACTCTTTCCCGACTATGCAATGAGTCAGTGCTTTTGTATTCATAATCATTGTCCTTTAAGATGCTACAGGTTAATTCAAAAAGACATTTAATGTTACATGAAGGCTGTTTGCTAACATTTTTCATGCCCCCAAACAAAAGGAAATTCACGTTAGAGAACTGAATTCATTCGCCAACAAGAGGTATCATCCAAAACTAAACTATATTTAATAACAACAACAAACATTAGGACAATTTGCATGGATAAAGAACTAAAACTTAGGTTCCAGTTCTGGGCTTTGCTAGTAATCCATCCTGAGAGGTCAAGGGAGTTCATCATGGCTCTTTGACTTAGTTTCCTCTTCTGCAAAATGAGGAGTTTGAAAGGGGTGGTTTTATAATTATTTGTTAGCAACACCCAATTTTTCCCCAGAACTTTAATATTAAAAAGCAGATGTAAATATAAAATATGTTTTTATATATAAATAATCTCAAATGTATATTTGATTATAAAATAATGAAACAAGGCTGTTTGTGTATCTTACTTTAGTTGTTATGTATCACAAGATATCCTGATTATTCCAAAAGAGTGTTTGCAAAGCCTTTCTTCCTCTTTTTCTCTCTCTCTCTTTCTCTGTTTTTTCAGTGATTGCCTTGCCAAAGAAGGGCACTCATTAACTAAAGCAGAACAGGTTTAAACCTGAGGTCATCAAAACCAAAATGAATTCAAAAAAACCTAGCTAATCAGGCAGCACATAATAATGCATTTGGGTGTGTCAGTAAATTAGAATATGCATTTTAATAGCACTTTTTATCACAGGCTAAAATATATTTTTAATGACATTGGAATAAAACATTTGAACAGCCATCCAAGCCCCTCTGTGGAGCCCTGGGGTTCACAGGGCACCCTTTGAAATCCACTGGGCTGCATGTTCTCTAAGGCAGGTGTCTCCAACCCCTGGGCCATGAACCAGTACTGGTTCCTTCCCTATTAGGAAGCAGCAGCACAGCAGGAGGTGAACAGTGAGTGGCTGACATTACTGCCTGAGCTCTGCCTCCTGTCAGATCAGTGGAGGCATCAGATTCTGATAGAAGCACAAACTCTATTGTGAGTTGTGCACGTGAGGGATCTAGGTTGTGCACTCCTTATGAGAATCTAAAGCCTGATGATCTGTCACTGTCTCCCATCATCCCCAGATAGGACCATCTAGTTGCAGGAAAACAAGCTCAACTCCCACCGATTCTAAATGTAATGTGCCTGAATCATCCTGAAACCATCCCTCCTCCCCAACCTCTCCAACCTCCCCAACCACAACCCCTTCCAAATTGTCTTCCACAAAACTGGTCCCTAGTGCCAAAAACGTTGGGGACTGTTGTTCTAAGGTGTCTTGTGGTCTGACTGTCTGTGATCACTGCCTCTCCCCTGCAGCCTCACCCCCTACCCCCACTCCTTCATTCACTCTACAAATATTTATTGAGTCCTCTTGTGAATCAGGCGCAGTTGAGGCCCTTAAGACACTTCAGTGAAACTACCCAAATATGTACACAAGCCCTGCACAGGAACTTTTATTTTTCCTTTTCTTTGATTGTTTGCTTGTTTTGAGATGGAGTTTCACTCTTGTCACCCAGGCTGGAGTGCAATGGGGCGTTCTTGGCTCACAACCTCCACCTCTCAGGTTGAAGCGATTATCCTGCCTCAGCCTCTCATGTAGCTGGGATTACGGGCACCCGCCACCACACCTGGCTAATGTTTTTGTGTGTGTTTTCAGTAGAGACGGGGTTTCACCATGTTGGCCAGGCTGGTCTCAAACTCCTGACCTCAGGTGATCCACCTGCCTCAGCCTCCCAAAGTGCTGGGATTACAGGCATGAGCCACCACGCCCAGCCGCCCTGCACAGGAACTTTACTGTTGTGCTTGCAGCTGTTTCCTTTACAGCTTTGAAAGCAATTCTAGTTGATACTGTATCAAATACACCCCAGTTCTTTTCTGAGTGACTGAGTTTCCCACTCAGTTACCGGTTCCTGGACGTTAAGAGAAGACGGCAGACAATTCATCAACCGGCTGACAGGCTGCTGCTCAAGACAAGAGGTCTGTTTGTACAAGTTCCTCTCTCATTTGTTAGCTAAACTGAAAGAACAACTAAGCAAGCAAGGTTCCCTAGTCAAGCAAGATCCTCACCAGATCCAAACACTGCTTTGAGTTTTGGGAAGGCTTCTGGGTTAAGTTAAGCCATTAACATTTGGTCCATTTTGTGTCTGTATTTTGTATTTCTTCAAGATGCTTTAAATAAGGTTGTAGATTTTTAGAAAATATGGTTCCTTTTTCAGAAAAACTCAGGGTCCTTCCAAAATGCTCTCAAAGCCTGACCAACTGATGGGTAGCCTTTGTAAACTTGGAGAATAATGGATTGTTGGAGAAGCCTGTTTTATTAAGTCTCTTTCCCTTTAGAAGCAACCCTCAGAAGTCCCATCCAACTATTGGTGGGATATTTAATTATTCTAGATTCTTCCAGAATGTCACTGGGGATTCAGATTATGTCATTTGGGTTCTGTGATGCAACTTTTAACAACGGGGTTATATCCCAAGAACAGGAGTAAATAACGCAGAATAAAAAGTTCAAGAGTCTGTGCCCAGTAGGTGGTGCTGCTCTTCCTTCTGCTGGGATTCGATTCAGCCCTGCTGGGAACAAAATCATCTGTTGGAAAGGATACGCAGGAGGTTGGGGTAGGCAAACGTATGGGAGGCAGAAAGGCAAACAATTTTATCAGCTTTCCTGACATACTGAAGATAATCAAAGCAGGCAAAGCAAACCACCCCAAAATTCACAGACTATTTCGCTTATATCTTTGAAGTATAAAAACATCCTGTACTGAATTTAAGTTAATCAATAATGATAGAATGTTTAGAACAATGTAATCAAGTGCTTGCTATTTTCCTGAAGTCTCCAACGACAGTGACTTCCAAGAGTACAGATGTTCCTTGACTTGTGGGGCTACGTCCTGTAAACCCATCGTGAGCTGAAATTATCATAAGTAGAAAATGCATTTAATACTCCTAACCTACTGAACACCATAGCTTAGTGTAGCCTACCGTAAACGTGCTGAGAACACTTCCATTAGCCTACAGTTGGGTGAGATCATGTAACACAAGCCTATTTTATCATGAAGTATTGGATATCTCATGTGATTTATTGAATACAGTACACTGTAGGGCACAATATCAGTTGTTTGTCCTCAAGACTGCGTTGCTGACTGGAGCTGCTGCTCACTATCCCTGCCTGGCATGATGAGAGAGCATCGTACTATATTGCCAGTCCCAGAAAAGACCAAAGTTCAGATCTGGAAGTATGGTTTCTACTGACTATGTGTGACTCTTTTAAATAGCTTAGAATTTGATTTAGTTTCCTTTAAAAAAAAAACTAAACACGAGAGCCCCCTGTCTTTTAAAGACATTTAAAGATGTTTAAAGAGAAACATATTTTTTCTGCACCATCATAAATCTTAGATCAAACCATGGTAAGTTGGGGACTTGCTGCATATGTCTTTGACCTCGTCCCCCCAAGGGCACCCAAATCCCAGGAATGGCCTTCCAAGGGTGGCTTAAATAAGAGGCAAAGGGATGAACAAGGGTGGTTGCCCAGACCAGAGGAGCACTCTGAAAGCAGTAACATTTAATGCTCGAACCTCTCTACAAGAGTCGTCATGAGGTTGCACAAAATCATGTGGACATTTGCACTGACAACCCACTCTTTCCCAAGGCAACTCCTCCAATCTTCCAGGAAATCCAATGGACCCGGCACCTTTCTAGTTCTGCCATTTGAGGCTTTGTGAAACAAGCCTGACTCGGCATCTCGGTGACCAGTCCTTCAAATATTTGCCCACAGCTCTTATGTTTCTCTCTGAGTCTTTTCTCCTCCAAAATAAACACCATGGTTGTTTCAACATTTCCATAGTGTACTAGCACAGTTCTATTAATATTTCAGTTGCAAGTTACAGAAATAGGTTCTGGTGAGCTTTACCTGAGATATCTCATAGAATCAAGAGAGGAATTAAACATCTCCAACCTGAGAAGAAAGTTGCTAGGATTCAGAGCAGGACTCAGCGTCCTCTTACTGCAGTCCTGCCATTCACATAACTCATTGGTGACTTTCATGTCAATTTTAACTTCCTATTGAGATTCTGAAGACCTACCTGGGATTAGCCAACCCTGCACAGGAGCCTGCACCACATAACATAGATATGGCTACCGAGTTCCAATGCAGAAAAGTGAGAACACACAGGTTATTTCTTATTCTGATCTCTCCTCTGAACATGGGCTATTTGTTAGTGTTTGCTTTACTGTGTGGGGCCAAGTACTGAGGGCATCTCTGACCACACAGAGCAGAGCAGGACTATCATCCTCTTGTTCTGGACTCTATACTTTTATTATTATGGCCAAAGATAATGAGCTTTTTTTTTTTTTTTTTTTTTTTTTTTAATTCACATGACTCCTCTTGCCTGTTGTTAGGTCACATCTCTTTCATCTTGTACTTCACTTATCCGGTCTGGTGACTCTAAATGCCAGACCATATCCCTGAGAATTTTCATTTGAAACATCTGAGATGTTGTTCCAGCCTGCCAAAAGTTTTTGGATCTTCATTCTATCACCCATCATAGGATAAACGTATGCCAATACTACTTTTGTCTATTAATTTAGCAAAGTTTCATTGTATTTTTTTTTTTTTTGTAAGAAACTGAGTTTGGCAGGAGAGATAATAGAGTCACTGAGCTATGCAGAGAAGTCATAGAAAATGTGTAAGAGATCTAGTCATTCTACTTCTAGGAATTTATCATCAGAAATTATCGGGCACATAAACACAGGTTTGAATGTCTACATTTTTGTCTCATTATTATTTGTAACAAAAAAAAATGAAGCCCATTTACTGCCAAACGGTAAGGGAATGCTTACATCAATTTTGATGTATTAATTTAATAAAATATATTGTCACCAATAAAAATGTTGTTTACACATACATCCTCAAGACATGAGAAAATATTATAAAACACACATGCAATTTATTTAAGTTCAGAAGAAACTAAAAAATCAATAGTTTTGATTTTTGTCTCTTTATTTTTTTTTTATTTGCCCCACCTTGAGAAAATAATGCCTTTTTATTTTTAATAAAAAATAAACTGAAGCAAATATACCAAAATGTTATCTCTGGATGATGGAGTTTTGGTGATGTTATTGTCATCTTTATACCTTTCTCTATTTTTTAACTTTATAATGAATATGTATTTCTTCTCTTATAGAAAATCTTTTTTAAAGAAAGCTTATTTCATGATCATTCACAGAACTTGACTATTGATAAATTCTTTGCATTTTTATGCTATGGGACTTTTTAATTTTTTTTTTTTTTTAAGCTGTGATAAAGCCCAGAGTTTCCTTGGCTTCCCCTCCTCATGTGTCTTGATAGTAGAGCCACCCTGCCTGCATTACTAGACCTTCCTGTTAAGCCAGTCCTCCACCTTGGAACTGACAGCTCTGAAGCTTGATGTCTCCACCCTCCTGTCCATCAACAGCTCCTCACAGTTTTGGTCACCGCCGTCCTCTACCTCGGGCTCAGCCTTACCCGTGTTCTGAGTTTATCAGGCGAGCAGCAGAAAGAACATCAGCATGTCAGCCTCACACCTAGTGTGACCTGCCATCATGTCACAGGCCCATCTCCTGGGTTCTGTGTTCTGGGAAGAACCCTGGGTGTCATGGAGATTTTAAGTAAAAGGGTTTCTGTGGTTGGCAACCATAGAACTGAGCTTCTGCCTCGATTTCCCTATAATTATCACCTTACTTCCATATTAAGATTAGCCCTTGGGGCCCCAGCCTATTTGGCTATTGTCCTGTCACCCCACTCAAGTCTTGCTAATGATACCTTTATCCCCTCACCTTTCACACCCTACCTGGGCTCCTCATGATCCCCCAGAGCCAACAGTGTCTGCCACCTGGGGTTTCTCCTCATCTGTGCTCCTTGCTGGGCTGGGTGTCTGGCTTCTCTCTCTTTCCCAGCCTTTATTTTTCTCATGTGAGTGTCCTCCTCCTTTGCTGCCTGCCTGTGTCATCGAGGACTCAGGATGCCTCATGCCCCAGCTGAGGCGCCCTGTGAAATTGCACATGTTAAACATGGTGGCCACACCTGGTACTAGGAAAACCGGAGGAATGGGGAGAAGTACTGGGGGAGGGGATTATCTTTAAAATGTTTTTTCAAGCCAGGTACAGTGGCTCACACCAGCACTTTGGGAGGCTGAGGCAGGTGGATCACTTGAAGTCAGAAGTTTGAGGCCAGCCTGTCCAACATGGTGAAAACCTGTCTCTACTAAAAATACAAAAATTAGCTGGGTGCGGTGGTGGGCTCCTGTAATCCCAGCTACTTGGGAGGCCGAGGCAGGAAAATCACTTGAACCCAGGAGGCAGAGGTTGCAGTGAGCCAAGATCGCGCCACTGCACTCCAGCCTGAGCAACAAGAGTGAAACTCTGTCTCAAAAAAATTAATTAATTAATTAATTAATTTTAAAAAGTATTTTTTATTATAAAAGTAGAAAATAAAAATTATATTTCTCTCATTGACAAATAACCTTCACTACTTAATATCTTAGTTTTTCTTATAGTCTTTTTGGTTGCTACGTAATTTTTATAGTTGCTGAAACTACTTAAAGGACTGGACTGGTCTTGCCACTCTTCTACTTTCTTCTTTCCCTTTCTTTCTCTCCCTTCTTGCCCATCCTTTTTTGACTACTGGTACATAAGGTAAGTTCAAGTGAGAGGGAAGAGGTACAATTAATTAGCATCTAGTTATCTCATTACTAACTGTGGTTCCTTGCCTGGGTTGATTTGTTTGGATGCGCAGCCTTCTTACAGGTACCAGGTACCAACAGGAGTCACCCTCTATAGACCAGGGAACTTCACCTCCCGTGAGATGTAGTGGCTTGCTCCTCATGACACAGTTAGCGAGAGGCAAGGCTGAAGTGAAGTGCAGCCTTCAAAGGCCATTTCTTTGTGTCCCTGTTGTAAGCACTGAACCCATGGGATTTGACAACCATCAGCCTGGGGTCAGATTTCAAATGGGGAAAAGTCTCAGCAAGTGAGTGGACCCTGAGGTGAAAGCAGCAGCAAGGAAACAGCGGCTGGGGTGGGGTTGGCCCCCGCTGGGCCCTATGCTGGGCTTTCTGGAGGAGCTCCACAGAGCCCAGGCCTATTTTCCCATTGGAGAAACCATTTTTGTGTTCTTAGACACAGACTTTGTTTTTCAGTCTATTTGTCCCTTTCTGGTGGGCCATTGATCAGAGGAGCAGCCATGAGGCCCACCCAGCGAGAGCAGGGTTTGTCTTTCTCTGGATTTGTGTGTGTGTGTGAGTGTATTGTGGGGTGGGAGTTTCAATCACACACAGGATAGAAGGGAGTTCCCCAGGGCTCCCACCAAACTGCACAACCTTCACCATAGCCAGTCCTCAGCAGCACTGGCTGTTCTTCTATCAGCCCCTCCTAGGCCTTCTCCTTAGGCTTCTGAATGATCGTCACTCATTTTCTCTGAAAAGAAGAAAAAGTATCCTCAGTTGCACTCATATGAGTGTCTGCCCTCTGGGAGCTCGGCTTTTTCTAAGCTGAATGCATGCAGCAGACTGTTGGTGAGCCAGACGCTGGGGGGATGGCAGGGACAGCGGGAGCAGGCAGCCTCTGTCTCAAGATGTGGCCCTAGGGAGACTTCAGCAAGTCCTGCAGTGAACTGTTCATTTATTATCCCACAAACATTTACTCCAGAGCCACTAAGTGCGCGAGAGGGATATGACACCATCTGCACAGCTTTCTGGTGACTGAATCCAGAGGTAAAGCTTTGAGAATCTGCGGCCCTGTGCTGCTAGGCTCAGCCCATGTGTCCCGAAAACCACAGTCTGCAGATGGGGCCAGGCAGCGACGGGGTAAATGGGGGATAAATAAAGATAGTGGAGTGCTGCTGACCTTAGTTCTGCAGCAGAATTCTTGCTTTAACTTCAAAATGCCCTCCAACTCCTTTGCTGCTCCACGTAAATAAACAAGAGAGCTTGTCCAGAGCGCTTACAGGGCCTAAAGTCAGAAATGGTTTGAACCAGAGAAGATTATTAAGGTTAACTATTTTATCAAAAAGAGCAGAACCTGATGGAACATCAAAATCATCGCTACCTTAAGATAATTTAGGCCGGGCGCGGTGGCTCAAGCCTGTAATCCCAGCACTTTGGGAGGCCGAGACGGGCGGATCACGAGGTCAGGAGATCAAGACCATCCTGGCTAACACGGTGAAACCTCGTCTCTACTAAAAGAATACAAAAAAAAAACTAGCCGGGCAACGTAGTGGGCGCCTGTAGTCCCAGCTACTCGGGAGGCTGAGGCAGGAGAATGGTGTAAACCAGGGAGGCGGAGCTTGCAGTGAGCTGAGATCTGGCCACTGCACTCCAGCCTGGGCGGCAAAGCAAGACTCCGTCTCAAGAAAAAAAAAAAAAAGATAATTTAAAAATGACTTTATGTGGGAAAGGAGAGAGATGAGTTTCTTCCTCAACGTGAAGATTAACGTTCTTTTACAGTTTGTAGTCTCACTTTCACAACAGACTAGTCAAAGAGAAATTGGGTAAAATCTCTTTTTTTTTTTTTTCTGAGACAGGGTCTTGCTCTGTCACCCAGGCTGGAGAGCAATGGCATGATCATAGCTTACTGCAACTTCAAACTCCTGAGCTAAAGCAATCCTCCCACCTCAGCCTGTTGAGTAGCTGGGACTACAAACATACACCACTCTGCCTGCCTCTATTTTTTTTTTAGAGAGATGGGGTCTCCCTTTGTTGCCCAGGCTGGTCTTGATCTTCTAGGCTAAAGGGATCCTCCCACCTAAGCCTCCCAAAGTGCTGGGACTACAGGTGTGAGCCACTGCACTCAGCCAAATCTAATTTTAAATGGCAAGTTTTCTGTGTCTCCATCCATCAATATTTCCCATAAACACAAATATTAAAGTACATTATATCTTAATTATCTCTTAAGAAGGATTATCCTTTTTTCTGAGTTTATAGACTTGTAATTATAAGGTATTATAATGGCTTTCTTTTCTGAAAGAGTGATGATAATAAAAAATAGCTGCTCTTTTTTTATTATACTTTAAGTTCCGGCATACATGTGCAGAATGTGCAGGTTTGTTGGTATACACGTGCCACGGTGGTTTGCTGCACCCATCAACCTGTTGCCTACATTAGGTATTTATCATAATGCTGTCCCTCCCCTAGCCTCCCATCCCCCGACAGGCCCCAGTGTGTGATGGTCCCCTCCCTGTGTTCATGTATTCTCATTGCTCAACTTCTATTTGTGAGTGAGAACATGCAATGTTTAGCTTTCTGTTCCTGTGTTAGTTTGCTGAGAATGAGGCTTTCTAGCTTCATCCGTGTCCCTGCAAAGGACATGAACTCATCCTTTTTAATGGTTGCATAGTATTCCGTTGTGTATATGTGCCACATTTTCTGTATCTAGTCTGTCATTGATGGGCATTTGGGTTGGTCTTTGCTATTGTGAATACTGTGGCAATAAACATACATGTGCATGTATCTTTATAGTAGAATGATTTATAATCCTTTGGGTATATACTCAGTAATGGGATTGCTGGGTCAAATGGTATTTCTGGTTCCAGATCCTTGAGGAATTGCCACACTGTCTTCCACAATGCTTGAACTAATTTATACTTCCACCAACAGTGTAAAAGCGTTCCTATTTCTCTACATCCTCTTCAGCATCTGTTGGGTTTCCTGACTTTTTAATGATCACCATTCTAACTGGCGTGAGATAGTATCTCATTGTGGTTTTGATGTGCATTTCTTTAATGACCAGTGATGATGAACTTTTTTTCATATGTTTGTTGGCCATAGCTGCTCTTTTTAAATCTTCTTGCATTAAAAAGTTGACAATCTTATGTTGGCAGCTGCTATGGTTCAAATGTTAGTGTTATAGCATTAGGAGATATACCTAATGTAAATGATGAGTTAATGGGTGCAGCACACCAGCATGGCACATGTATACATATGTAACAAACCTGCACGTTGTGCACATGTACCCTAGAACTTAAAGTATAATAAAGGCCGGGCGCGGTGGCTCAAGCCTGTAATCCCAGCATTTTGGGAGGCCGAGACGGGTGGATCACGAGGTCAGGAGATCGAGACCATCCTGGCTAACATGGTGAAACCCTGTCTCTACTAAAAATACAAAAAACTAGCCAGGCAAGGTGGCGGGTGCCTGTAGTCCCAGCTACTTGGGAGGCTGAGGCAGGAGAATGGCTTGAACCCGGGAGGCGGAGCTTGCAGTGAGCCGAGATTGCGCCACTGCACTCCAGTCTGGGCGACAGAGAGAGACTCCGCCTCAAAAAAAAAAAAAAAAAAGTATAATAAAAAAAGTTAGTGTCTCCCCAAACTTCATATGTTGAGATCTAATCCCCAATAAGGCAGTTAAAAGAGGTGGGTCCTTTGTGAGGTAATTGAGTCATAAGGATGGATCACTCATGAATGGGATTAGTACCCTTATAAAAGAGGTCCAAAGGAGCTTGTTCACCCCTTCCATAGCGTGAGGACACAGTGAAAGGTTCATCTCTGAACCAGAGAGCTAGTGCTCAGCAGACATGGACCCTGAGAGAAACTTGGTCTTGAACTTCTCAGCATCCAGAACCATGAGAACTAAATTTCTTTTGTTTATAAGCCACATAGGTTGTGGTATTTTGTTACAGCAGTCTGAACAGATTAATATTTTTTAAATTTTTTAATTCTAATATTTTTTAATGTCACAGCAAATCTGGAAGTACCTCTTTCTCACACCCTCCTATCACCCTCCAAAAATTAAGAAACAGAAATGCAACCCTATGTGTGATAAACCTATGTAGTATCTGCAACCCCCACTGAAATATCTGATGAAAGAATTCCAAACCCACTGAAAGTCAAACAGGAAGGCAGGGAGGATCTGAGAGAGGTGGCGGGCACCAAAGGGTGGGAGCCAAGTTTGGCCCCTGTGAGAAGTCGAGAATGTGATGCTGAGAGAGGATTCACTCCAATTCAGATTCACATATGCAGAGGAAGCAGTCTCTCTGGGAGACAGGAGGAAGCAAGCGTTTCCACACTGCATTATGAGTAACCCTACAGCTGCTGTCAATTCTCTGGAGAGAAACACAGGCTAAACTATTCGCCCACCCAAACAACCCCAAGTTGCAAGAAACAGCACTGTGATCCAAGGAGAATTCCTACTACTAGCTCTGTGTGTCAGTTATCAATTGCTGTGTAACAAACCATCCCCACAACATAGTGGCTTAAAACAACTGTTTTGCTGGCTAAAGACCCTGTGGGTAAGCAGTTTGGGCTATGTTCAGTCGGACAGTTCTTTGGGTGGTCTCGCCTTGGGTCACTCATGAGGCTGTAGTTCTCCTGTTCTTTGAGTGTTTCTGGATGTGACCTCCCTCATGTGTCCAGCAGTTTGTGCTGGAAAAACATTTAGCTGGCCTCAGACTTTCCCCATAACAACCTACAAGACTAGAATTCAATAGCACAATGCCTTCCAGGTTTCAAGAGAAAAAAGTAACCGAAAAAGAAGGCTACGGTAAAATGTTTTTGAATGTACAAGAATTCAGGGAATATAGTTTCCATATGCTCTCTTTGAATTAATCATGGGGGGAAGAAAAGGTGAGGTTTAGTCATGGGCTGAACTGGGTCTCACCCCCTCCAAATTCAGGTGTTCAAGTCCTAAACCCTGGTACCTCCGAATGTGATATATTTGTATATAGAGCCTTCAAAGAGGTAATTAAGATAAAAAGAGGTCATATGGAAGGGCCCTATTCCAATATGACTGATGTCCTTACAAGAGGAGGAAAGTTAAGCACAGACAATTACAGAGAGAAGATTGCGGCCATCTACCAATCCAGGAGACAGTCCTCAGAAGGAACCAACCCCACTGATCTTGATCTTGGGGTTTCTAGCTTCCAGAATTGTCAGAAAATAAATTCTTGTTGTTTAAGCCATACAACCTTTGGTACTTTGTTCTGGCAGCCCCAGTTGGCTAATATGCCAACCGAGAGCAATTATTGAAACTAATGAAAACAGAAGAGGGATGAGCATTGAACTGTTTCACCACAGGACCAACTCTAAACCAAATGTGGATAATAAATTGCACATTAAGTCCAGGTGTGGTGGCTCACACCTATAATTCTAGCACCTTGGGAGGCCAAGGTGGGTGGGTCGCTTGAGCCCAAGATCTTGAGACCTGCCTGGGCAACATGGCGAAACCCTGTCTCTACAAAAAATACAAAAATTAGCCCAGCATGATGGCTCACACTTGTGGTCCCAGCTATGCAGAAGGCTGAGGTGGGAGGATCTCCCAGGAAGAAGAGACTGTAGTGAGCCAAGATTGCACCACTGCACTGCAGCCTGGGCAACAGAGTAAGACTATACATACATACACACACACACACACACACACACACACACACATATATATATATAGAGAGAGAGAGAGAGAGACACAGAGAGAACATTAGCAGAATTTTTCTAAGTGCATAAACCTGATTTTAAGAGACCTGGGGTCCAGTTGTGCCCAGGTCACCAAGTAACACCTACCTTGGGTGAGTCCATTCGGTTCTCTGATTAGTTACACTTCGCTCCATGGAAACGAGTGACTTTCAAAGTGGGCTCTAGAGAATATTAGGCATTTGGCATGAGAGCCTCAGGAACTACCAAGTGGATGAGGAGCGAGTCTGTGGGACCTGTACCCTTCCCCACTTCACGGGCACCCCCGTGGGCTTCTCAGTAAGATTTCACTGGAGGGCAGGTTACCGTGGCTTAAGAAAACATAAACACCTGCAAACTGGGTCATTTCTGAGTTCTCTTCCTAGTCAAAAGCCATCAGCATTTTCAGTTTTGTTTCATCCCTTTCACCTTAAGAAAATGCAAGGTCTGTTGTGTAGTTATATGGGATTTGCCTAAAAGTGAGGGCGTTAGCAAGTGCTTTGCTACTCAAGGCCCAACACAGGGGCAGAAGCCAAGCCTGGCTCCCTCTCTTTCAGGACGGGACTTCCCGTGGGAAGTGGATGCTGCTGCCAAGGACCGAGAGGTGATTGATCGAAGAAGCTGCATAGGGAAGGAATCTTGGGAGCTGGCTGCCAGGCTCTGGAGTGCCCTCGGAGGAAGAACTTGGAGTGACCGCTGTTCCTAGCGGACAGAAATAGGCTCCACTGGGAGCACTGATGTGGAAGCAAATCTTCAGCATGGGTCCTTTCCACTCCTCCCCAGCTCACAGCTTGGTTCTCATAATCACACTTCAGTAGGGTTAGGAATTCTCGCTCACAAGCCAACAAACAGCAAATAACAGCTTCTATAAGACTCGCCTAGGATTTCTCCTCAAACTATCCTTGAAGAGCCTGCCTAGAAGGCGGCATCCCCCACATACTAGGTACCATTGCAGGCTACACTCTTTTAGGAGTAGAACACAGTCTTTGCTCTCTGTCAGGACTTCTGAAATGTTTTTATTGGGAGCTGGAGGCTGTTTTCAAGGTGTGTGGGAGTGGGTGAAAGGGCATGAATAGCCACATACCACGTGAATGGCCACTCAAAATTGTCTGAGGAGAGCCTGACAGAAGCGTCCCCTGGGACTCAAGCAGTTGTTTCTTTTCCAGGAAATTTCAGACAAGTTCATAGACCACCATGAGCTTGCAAATAAACTGTTAATAAAGAGACTTCCAGATGGGCTGGAGCAGGAAAAGGGAAACCCTGAGGCCATCCAGCAAACAAAACAGAAAAACAAGGTGGGGATTCATAAGACAGGGACGCTGCATGTTAACCTGGCTGGGGAGACCGTAGGCCACAGGAAATTGTCCAGCGCTCACTCTGCAGAGGCTCTGAAGGCCAAGGACCATCAGGCTCTGGCAGCCAGCCAGGGTGATCGAGGTCTATTTGACTGGGCTTCTAATGGCTCCTTTGAGACCTAGTGTTGGACAAGAATTGAGTAGAGCAGCCAGTTGCCTAATGTGAGTCCCCACAACACAACTTGGATGTGCTTTTCATGTGATTTAAGAGCCCTGGTTGCCTCTCAAAGGGAACATAGTGCAGCTGGCCCATAAAGCTGTCGTTGTTTGGGGTTTTGAGAAATTCTCTTCTGAGAGGGTCAGAACAATCCTGAGTCATGACCAGGGCCAGAGCTCAAGCTACTCAGCGAATCCGCTGTCCGAAGGGTGGTGGGGTCAGCCAGCCAAACACCTCATCAGGGCTGCAGCTTTCCACATGGGTGGGAGCCTACGCATTGGTCTCACGGGGTCTCAATTCCACTTCCTAGGTGGTCTGAGACCTAGCAGTTCTCCAAGACACTAGGTCTCCAAGGAGCCATTAGAAGCCCAGGCAATTACTGTAAGCTGGGAAGCAAGGAGAAGCAACAATACTACTGATGGTCCACACCAGTTCCACACTTTATCATGGAAGATTCGGTTCGAACAAACCCCACAGGCAGGAATTCAACTCTCAATGGAGTTAGAAACTTCTACTTCTTTTTTTCTTTGGGACCGAGTTTTGCTCTTGTTGCCCAGGCTGGAGTGCAATGGCACAATCTCAGCTCACTGCAACCTCTGCCTCCTGGATTCAAGCGATTCTCCTGCCTCAGCCTCCTGAGTAGCTGGGATTACAGGCATGCACCACCCTACCCAGCTAATTTTTGTATTTTTAGTAGAGACGGGGTTTCACCATGTTGGCCAGGCTGATCTCGAGCTCCCAACCTCAGGTGATCCACCCACCTTGGCCTCCCAAAGTGTTGGGATTACAGACATTAGCCACTGCGCCTGGTCTTCTACTTCTTAAACAATAAAAATATTGTTTCAGAAAACTGAAACCCTGAGATACTGCAGTGTTGTTCTACTCCCACTCCAATTTAGAACATCACTCAGTTATTTATTTATTTATTCATTTATTCAGCAAATATTTAATACTCACTGGATGTAAAACAACAGCAGCAACAACAACAATAACATGGCCTGGCACTCTGCTAAGCACTACAGTGAAAGAGCAGATACAGTTCCCTCCTTTTTTTTTTTCTTTTCTTGTTTTCTTTTTTTTTTTTTTTTTGAGACAGAGTCTCGCTCTGTCACCCAGGCTGGAATGCAGTGGCACAATCTCAGTTCACTGCAAGCTCCGCCTCCCGAGTTCACACCATTCTCCTGCCTCAGCCTCCCAAGTAGCTGGGACTACAGGCGCCCGCCACCACGCCCGGCTAATTTTTTGTATTGTTTTTAGTAAAGATGGGGTTTCACCGTGTTAGCCAGGATAGTCTCGATCTCCTGACCTCGTGGTCCACCTGCCTCAGCCTCCCAAAGTGCTGGGATTACAGGTGTGAACCACTGCGCCCAGCTACAGTTCCCTTCTTTATAGATCACACAGTATCGTGGAGGAAACAGATATTATTTCTTTTATTTATTTAATACTCGCATAATCCCTGCTATGCACAGAGCACTGCTCTAAGCACTTTACAAATATAAACAGTTAATCCTCTCCACAACCCTATGAAGCAGGTGATATTAATATCTCTATTTTACAGATGAGGAAACGGAGGCACCAGATATTAAAATAACTTTCCCGGGATCACACAGCTGGGAAGTGCTTAAATCCAGGTAGTCTAGCTCCAGCACTCAGACCCTCAAATGTTACAATATGCTGCCTTTTAAGCAGATAAATGCTAATCAGTAGACTATTCAGAAATGAAGACTGTGCTCGGCACTCTGAAAGAAAGCCAGGAAAGAGCAAGGGGATTTTTCACATTGGTGGAGAGTCAGAGTAGGCTTCTCTGCAGAAGGAACAGAAAGGAGGAAGATTGCTCCAAGCAGGGAAAGTTGCAAAAGCAAAGACCCTTGTGTAAACAAATCTTAGTGAATTCAGGGACCTTGGAAAGAGGTTAGAGTTGTCAGAGGGCAAAGGGCATGTGAAGGGATGAGGTTGAAAGGGAAAAGGGTAGGCAGTGTCAGGCCAGACTCAGTTTTGCTTGGTGGTTCTCAAAGTAAAGTGGTAAAAAGGGCCCATCTTTAGGAAAACAGCCATAGGAAATAGAATGATCAAGTAGGGTAGCTTCATGTTTTCATTTTGAAAAGGGCTCCTGATATGATTTGACTCTGTTTCCCCATCGAAATCTCATCTCGAATTGTAATCCCCACATGTTGAGGGAGGGACCTGGTGGGAAGTGATTGGATCATGGGGGTCATTTTCCCCATGCTGGTCTCGTGATAGTGAGTTCTCACCAGAGCTGATAGTTTTAAAGTGTGGTACTTCCTGTCTCTCCTGCTGCCTTGTGAAGAAAGTACTTGCTTCCCCTTTGCCCTCCACCATGATTGTAAGTTTCCTGAAACCTCCCCAGCCATGCAGAACTATGAGCCAATTAACCCTCTTTTGTTTATAAATGACCTAGTCTCAGGCAGTTTTTTAATAGCAGTGTGAGAATGGACTAATACAGCCCCATAGCACATTTCACAAATATTTGATCCTCACGACTACCCTGGAAGGAAACAGATCAGATAGATTTAACCCCTTTGCGATATCCCACCCACCTTCCTAATGCCGATACCCTCTCCTGTGTTTCTGCTGGTAGAATCTCAGTTTTGTTCTGGAAAGCCTATGTCTAGCCCCACACAAATACCCCTGTCCTAGCCTGCCCTGTAGCCAGGGGTGGACTTGCACACTGCCTTGGCAGAAGAGACATCAGTGCAGATCTGCTAGGAGTCTAGGGAGCCCTTCGCTTTTCCTAATAGGCATAAACTTGGGTCCATGCGTTCATTACCACCCCCCCTTTCTTCCTACCTGGAGAAGGACAGGATGTCTACAGCTGCAAGAGCCATCATGCAACTGTGGTGGGACAAGTATAGGAGAAAGGCCAAAAGATGCTCTGAGAAACTGACCCTGAACCAATGCTGGCAGCCATCCACAGCTAGACTTCTTGCTATGACTATGTTTCAACCATTTTAAGTTTTAGGATTTGCATTCTCTACCTAAATGAAACACCTATATGTATTTATTTATTTATCCAAGACGGAGTTTCGCTTTTGTTTCCCAGGCTGGAGTACAATGGCACGGTCTTGGCTCACTGCAACCTCCACCTCCCAGGTTTAGGCGATTCTCTTGCCTCAGCCTCCTGAGTAGCTGAGATTACTGGAGTGCACCACCATGCCTGGCTAATTTTTGCATTTTTAGTAGAGACGGGGTTTCACCATGTTGGTCAGGCTGGTCTCGAACTCCTTACTTCAGGTGATCCACCTGCCCCAGCCTCCCAAAGTGCTGGGACTGCAGGCGTGAGCCACCACGCCCGGCTGAAACACCTATTTCTCTACAAGCAAACTAAGGATGAGGAATATCAAACTTGCAAAAACATCAGAGCGGGGATTTAAAACCAAGTACACCTGACTCCACATCCAGTGCTCTATCTTACAAATGAATTCTTGTTTTGCCTTTAGGGATTTCTATGCATGTTCAAACGTTCCGGGCATTACATTCACCAACCCCAGAATCCATGTTGTGCAGAGCCCCTTCTGGACAGGCATGATTTGGATCAGTGACCCCATCCTCCTCTGGTTATCAGAGCCAATAGGGTCAATGCACCATCTAGCTAAGAGCCAGTGATACTGTCTGCTCCGAAAGATGAGCTGGCCAAATAAAAGTCTCTTTTGCAGGGATTTGAATTATGTCATTCTGAGAGATCAAGAAAGGAGACAATGAGACCCAAAGTAGGAAGGTCAGGACTGGTGAGGGCAGCTCGCAAGATCTTGTGGGAGGTGAAGTTATGAGTAAGCAGGAATTTGAGCAAGCAGAAGTTATGATAGAAAACACCCGAAAGATGGGCTAGATGAAGCAGTGGGCCACGGGCGGGCAGTGGAGCAGTCCACCCCAGTGCAGGCATGACCGAGGGAGACTTTAAAAGCAATAATGAAACCCACACCGCATTGATCTGCCTTTATCAGCATCATGCACTGGCAAATCTAAACGATGTCAGTAAAACAACCTTTGTTGGTCTAAGTTTCAAACTATTGTGGCAGTTAATGTTGAATTTTAATGATATGTATGCAAGCTTTAAATAGCCTGCTCTTTATATCTTATATTTTAAGAAACACTGTATGCCTCATGGGAGTTAATTCAGAGAACATCCAGTTAGCATTTAGTCCAAACACAGCTATACACAGACTCAGCTACACATATTTGTTTCAAGTGTAAGTCTTCAACAGCTTCAAACTATTGAAGCTCTCGTGGGATATAGCTCATTTCTCCAAAACCCTATGGTATGGCACATGTGTACATTTAAACAATAAACTCAAAATAGACAGTGCAAAGTTTGCAAAGAGGAAAAAACATAGCTTGAGTTATTTCAATTCTGTCATTGCACATGCCCAGTGGAGTTTTTAACTTAAGTCTAGAGCTGTGATGTGTAATATTTTTCTTTAATAAGTGCAAAATTAAATTCATTCATGTTATGTTTTACTGAATTTGAATAATGCCTGTGTACTGAAATGCATTCTTTCTTTTCTTTCTTTTTTTTTTTTTCTTTTGAGACAGAGTTTTGCTCTTATTGCCCAGGCTGGAGTGCAAAGACACAATCTCACAATCTCAGCTCACTGCAACCTCCGCCTCCCGGGTTCAAGCGATTCTCCTGCCTCAGCCTCCTGAGTAGCTGGGATTACGGGCATGTGCCACCACATCCAGCTAATTTTGTATTTTTAGTAGAGACATGGTTTCTTCATGTTGGTCAGGCTGGTCTCCAACTCCTGACCTCAGGTGATCCGCCTGCCTTGGCCTCCCAAAGTGCTGGGATTGCATGCGTGAGCCACCGTGCCCGGCCAATTCATTCTTTCTAAATTGTGAATTGGTTTAAAGCTACAGATTAAGTCAAGATCAAAATAATTATTTCTGAAAATTATTGAAAATAAATTTTTCGCATAGAGTAGGATGGTTGTATATTATCTGTGTGTCAAACACCCCTGGTGTCCCAATTGCTGGAACTTTTCTGTTCACCCTCCAGTTTTGCTTTCCAGCCTTCTTCAACCTCCTGTCTGACCAAGGTGGTGGTCTCTGAGGACACGCTACCAGCAGCCTCGATTCTGTCTTCTCATTGGGTTTGGCCAGTGAAGAGCTGTCAGTGGAAGTCAGGAATCGGAAGAGGAGAAAAAGATGTTGGGTTAATTATTTCCACCATCAGAATGCACCATCTGCCTCCCCACTGAGTCACCCAGTTGACAGTCCCTCTACAGAAGGCTGTTGCTCATTAGGCGGCTTTCTCCCCTTTAACTGTCTCCTCTCTGGTTCCCTGTAATTGTGTCCACTTCTTTTCATCTCAAGCTTAGACTGCCTGTCAGTCAGGGTCCCAGAGAAACAGTGGCACTCTGAAATTAGGAGAATGTGAGGAGAGTCTAATAAAGAAACAAATTACAGAGATGGGAACTGGTTGTTGGGAACCCACAAAAAATGGTGCCTTGTGCTGGGGCTAAAAGCAGAAAAGCTGTGTTGCCACCCCATGGTCTTAAGAGGCAGAGAGGAGGAACTCTGAGGAAAAACACAGCAGACTCATAGCTGGGAATTAGGTGAGTGTGTGTCCCATCCTCACTCCCCTCCTTCGCTCCATCTCTTAGCCGGGCTCACAGCCAGAAGCTAGACTGCCAGGCAGCCTGTTGTGCATCACATAGACAACAGCTGGGGACACCGCAAAGGTGGAAAGGGTGGAGATAGATCCAAAGAGACAAACGGAAGGAATCCAGCATGGGTGATTAGGGCTACCCACTGCCCCTAACCCAAGGACACGTCATGGTGCCAGTGACTGAGTTACTGCTTCTTACCTTCACACCCACTCAACTGTTCTCTGCTATATAATGCTGGGGCTGGGCTTCTGCTTTGCCAACTGGCTTCCTCTTGGCTTCTGTCAACAGGGATTCTAGAAGAAAACTGGAAGCTTGGGAAGGAAGGAGAGATTTGCTGCTTCCCACTTGCTTTTTGTGGGTTTCCTGTTTGCCTCCAGGTCCCACAAGCCTCACCTTAGCCCTTCTTCTTTCCCCAGCAGAGACATTCCAGAGACATTCATTCCAGTAGCAGCAGTTGAATCCAGTGTGCAGTTTTCCCGACATGCCCAGAACTGGCTTCACTGTGCCTTCTTGGAGACACCGCCAGCAGCCAACCAACACCCACTCCTCATCGAGTCGCAGCCCCGTGGGAGCCCCCCTCCAAACTTGAGGACAGCAGCAGCAGCTGAATGGCAGCCTCCTCAGATGTCTGCATCTCTGCTCCATGGGAGCCCTCATTTTTTAATAATGTCAACCTCTTCTCTTTGCTTCCCCAGCCCCAGGAAAGACAGGTTCTTCTGGCTGTGGCATTGCTGCGATTACTTGGTGTTCTCTTTGGGGTACAAAATGAAAGAATCCTGGGTCTCTGAATCATGATATAGAGGAAAGCTACCCACCAACCCAGGACACATTTACCAAACTGTTATATGAGGATGAAAGACATTTTAATTGTGTAAAGTTGCCAAAATATGGATCTTACTTTTTACAACAATGAACTGTACCTAACTGCTTGAAGAACATTTTAAAACATGTTTCTAGACTCCATCCAAAACCAGAATCTTCCAGCACTGTCTCGTAATCTATCATTTTAAAATGCTATTCTTCCTGCTTTGGAAACCACAGTCTAAATTGCCCTGAGCGTATACTTATTAACAGTCACCAAGTAGCAACTACCCAAAGCATAGTTGTGGTACTTAGAAGGAATTCATCTATAGCTCAAGAATTAACCTCATACTTTTAAACTGCTCTTTTTAATAGAAATGTCACAAAAAGACTGAGTTCAGAGAAGATCAGCATGAAGTGAGCTGTGGAAGTTTTGCTATTCCCAAAAGAAAAGGGCTTTCAGATATCCTGATTGTCTGCCAACATTGACTGCCTCTGAAAAATCAGTGTCTTTGCCAACTATGTGACAGACACTGGGCAGATTTACAGGATGAGAGATGATTGCCGGGGCTCCTTTCTATTCTGTTAAAAAGCCCTGACCCAGAGAACTCGGGACCTTCTGGCACAAAAGGTCTGATACAGATTTTCATGCTGTCTCGGATTCACGCACTTGCTTTGGTTCCTATGGCTGTTTTCAGGTGACAGCAGTAATTAAGGCATGTACTTGGTGACAGGCATCTTCTTGCAGGGGTCACCCCACAGGGTTTAATTCCCAGGCCAACTGGCAAGGTTTCTGAAAGCAAGTGACAGCTTGTAAGAGGGGTGAAGGAAAAGGCAGAGCTGGCCAGGTGGCTGTGCCCTATGACAAAGGATTACAGTTAATGGGGCTGAGGTCTGGCAAACACCACGACCCTGCCTGGCTCCCAAGCTGCTCTGTCTAAATGATCATTGTTGATTATGTGTCTACACCTAGGGAAGAGAGTGGGACAGCATGACAGAAAGCAGCTCGTCGACAGGCTCCAGAAAATTTCCTTCATAAGGGCTTTACCTTTAATAGAGAACTCGAGAGGTCAAAAATGTTATATTAATACTTTGTCTTCAGACAGGTTGCCCATGTAAACAGTTCATGCTGCTAGACAAAACGAGTCTTAGGAAGCTTAAGGGCATGTTTCCACAGCAGCCTGGTATGCCTAAATTAGCAGTAATTATGTCTAAAGAGAGAAGCATAGTTTAAAAGAATTATGGGTATGACTTTTGGCACATGGAATGGAATGGAATGGAATCAAATCTCTTTTCTCTTTCTCCCTTTCTTTCTCTCTTTCTTTCTCTCTTTCTCTCCTTCCTTCCTTCCTTCCTTCCCTCCTTCCTTCCTTCCTTCCTTCCCTCCTTTCTTTCTTTCTTTCTTCTTTCTTTCTTTCTTTCTTTCTTTCTTTCTTTCTTTCTTTTTCCTTCTTTCTTTTGAGATAGGGTCTTGTTGTGTTCTCCAGGCTGGTCTTGAACTGCTGGCATCAAACAATCTTACCACCTCATCCTCACAAAGTACTTGGACTGCAGGCATGAACTACCACACCCAGCCAATTTTGGAGTCAAATCTAAAAATCTTTGGGTATTTCAAAACCCACAAAGGTTTCCAGCTTATTGACAAAAGCTCTTAGAGCCTGGACCAAAAGAGAGGAGGATTATTTGAAATGTAAAACCACTCTTGGAACTCCAAGTAGGAAACAGGCAGTGAATGCAGCTCAGCCACCAAAAATGACCTGTTTTATAATACCCCTGTAGAAATGAGCAAGGGAGATGATGAGAACAAAAGGATCTCCCAAAAAGCAGAACCAATAGCCATGGGGAAAAACAGATTAGAGAACTATTCCCAGGGAGCAGAACTGGGGCTGAGTCAAGAAACGTTACCTATTTCCAGAACAAGGAAACTTGGTAACATTGGCCTAGGATGTTTCAGAATGGCTATGGACCAGTAAGTGCTTTTCATCTGACACCTTTCCTCTATTGAAGGGAAGTATTTATCCTGTCTTTGGTTTACCTTGAATTTTTGGTGTGTGTGGGGCAATTAATTAACCTTTTTAGTTCATAGAATTTTTTTTTTTTTTTTGAGACAGTCTTGCTCTGTTGCTCAGACTGGAGTGCAGTGGCACGATCTTGGTTCACCACAAGCTCCGCCTCCTGGGTTTTGGGTTCACGCCATTCTCCTGCCTCAGCCTCCCAAGTAGCTGGGACTACAGGTGCCCACCACCATGCCTGGCTAATTTTTTGTATTTTTAGTAGAGACAGGGTTTCACCGTGTTAGCCAGGATAGTCTCGATCTCCTGACCTCGTGATCCACCCACCTCAGCCTCCCAAAGTGCTGGGATTATAGGCGTGAGCCACCATGCCTGGCCACTTTTTATCCTACTATTTGAGATATTCCCTGTGGTTAGCAGAATTTTAAAGATGTCCTCCCAAAATTCCTGTTCCCTGGTTATTCAATCAAATGCTAATCAAATTACTGCCATCAAGTGACTTTACAGCTGTAATTAAGAGTACAGCTCACCTTAACACAGGGAGATTATCTTGCATTATATGGGGTTCACCGAGTCTCATCGTATGAACCCTTTAAAACAGAGAATTTTCTCTACTTGAAAGCAGAAATGAGGCAGAAGGGGAGTTGAGAGAAGCTTAAAACACGAGATGCTGACTATGAAGATGAAGAGGGCCAAGGAATGCAGGCAGCTTTTACAAACTAAGAACAGGGAGCTCTTGAGCCAGGTGTGTTGGCACACAGTTTAATCCCAGCTACTCATGAGGCTGAGATGGGAGGATCACTTGAGCCCAGGAGTCTGAATCCAGCCTGGGAAACCTAGTGAGATCCTGTCTCTATTTTAGTAAAACAAACAAACAAAGAAACAAACAAGAAAACCTAGGGAGCTCAGTTCTATAACTGCAGAGAACTGAATGCTGCCAACAACCGAATGAGCTTGGAAGTGGATTGGGCCTCCAGAAAGGACTGCATCCCTGCCAACACATTGATTTCAGCCTTATGAGACTCTAAACAGATGGCCCACCTGAGCCATGCTGTACCTGGACTTCTAACATAAAGAACTGCAAGGTAAGAAATTGGTATTATTTTAAGTAACTAAATTCATGATTATTTGTTATGGCAGCAATAGAAAACTAATACACTCACTCTCCCATAAATGAACTTCAAGAAAGAGGCTTTAGGTCTAGTGGGTTCACTTAAAACTCAACAGAACTGCAAATTTAGACTAAGAAAGATGGGTTTACAACCCTATCCCTAAATGGTGTAAGAGAAATCCAAGAAACACTGAATAAGTCACAATTCTGGTCTTAGCCACTAAAATAAAGCCTTTTGCTGTTGTTATTAATGTATGAGAATTGTGAAATCTTTAAATTTGGGGAGATGACATAAAGGTAAAATACGTTGGCAGATGAGATTGTGTACAACTGTCAGATCTATATGTTTATGAGGAACTAAAGAGCAGAATTTGAAACAGATTGCTTGAATTACATGAAACCCACCATGGTGGAAAAAGCACCATGTAAATATCTCTAAGCTTCATTTTTTCCTTCCCTTTTACCAGAGATAGAAGTATCTCCACCACAGATTATATGTCTTGCTCTGTAAGGTGAATCTAACCATATTTATCCAACTCGAGTCATCCAATTATCACTTTTGTAATTCTTACCATATCTTCATGCTACCTATTGTATTTACCTAATATTTAACACAATTTGTATTCTTTGTACTTTTTTTTTTTTTTCTTTTGAGACAGAGTATCACTCCATCACCCAAGCTGAAGTGTAGTGGCGTGATATTGGTTTACTGCGACCTCTGCCTCCTGGGTTCAAGCGACTTTTGTGCCTCGGCCTCCTGAGTAGCTGGATTACAGGCATGCACCAAGATGCCCAGTTAATTTTTGTATTTTTAGTAGAGACAGGGGTTTCACCATGTTGGCCAGGCTGGTCTTGAATTCCTGGCCTCAAGTGATTCACCCACCTCAACCTCCCAAAGTGCAGGGATTACAGGCATGAGCCACTGCACCTGGCCTCTTTGTGCTTTTTAATGCACAATAAAATAATCACATAGCCATTAAAATGTAAAATCTTCATCTGTGCAATTCCTAAAATCATTTCCCATACTATTCTTTGAGAAACCATAAACTAAGACTATCATAATGCAGTAAACAATAGACAATCTTATACAAATGAAAATGTTGAGGTATATATTTTCAAGCATTATTCAGGAAGTTCATTTGGGGATAACAATTTAAAAACAAAACAAAACAGAAACTTCCGGGGCCGGATATATATGTTCATAGTTTCCTGATCAACTAAGGTTTGTACATGTATTTGTTAAACAGATACCTCATGAGCATATAGTATCTGTTAAACACTACATGGCTCTTGAAATACAAAGATGAACAAAACAGATATGCGAATCCTGCTATCCTCTGCAAATCACAACCTAGTGGAATAATAGAAATTCAGTAAGAAATTACATGAACAATTATTTAATTATGTTTCATGAGTGGCAAAAATCTTGCATTTCTATATATTTGGAACTATCTCCCCAGTTATATTAAAGGTACACTAACCTTAACATTTTGTGGTAATTCAAACCATGTCTGCACATTTTTTTGACACTCATTCTATTGAATAGTTACATTAGTGTCTCCTTCTCTTGAATCTGGGCAGGCCTTAGAAACTCACGCTTAGCCAATAGAATGCAGCCAATGACGCTGTATGACTTCTTGAGTCTAGGAGTATCAGTTATGTCTTGTTTCACAATAAACTACCCCAAAACTTACTGGCTTAAAGTGATCAATGTTTATTACTCACAGTCTCTATGGGTCAAGATTTGGGGGATGGCTTAGTTGGCAATTGTCTCAGAGCCTCTTACAAGGTGTCAGTCAAGATATAAGCCTGGGCTGCAGTCATCTGAAGACTTGACTGAGGCGGGAAGATGGGCTTCCAAGATGGCTTGCTCACATGGATTCTGGCAGAAGTCTTCAGTGCGTTGCTGGCTAATGACAGGGGGCTCAGTTCCTTGCCCTGGGGTCCTCTTCATAGGGTTACTTGAATATCCCAGGAGCTGGCTTTTCCCAGAGCAAGTGACTCAAGACAGAGCAAGAAGGAAACCATAATGCCTTTATACCCTAATCTTGGAAATCAAATATCATCACTTCTGCATTATTCTACTTGTTAGAAATGAGTCACTAAGTACAGTTCACATCTGAGAAAGGAGAATTAGGGTACACCTTTTGAAGGAAGAGTATCAAGGCATTTATTGATCTATTTTAATACCACCATACTAATCATAAAAAGTGATGCAGCTTCCTGGTTAGGAAGATGTAGCAACCTAGTCTTACTGGTTAGGCAGATGTTGTATAAAACACCTTTTCCCTAAATTGCCATGTAAAATGTCCAAAACTTCTAAGGCTGCCATGCTGTGAGGAAACCCAGCCCACATGGAGAGACCACATGTGGGAACACCAGTTGACAGCCCCGCTGAGGTCCCAGCCAGTAGTCAACATCAACCACAAGAAATGGGAGTACTATCAACTGAATATATTCCTCCCAAATTCGTATGTTGAAAGGTAATTGATCTTCAATGTGGAAGTATTTGGAGGAGGGGCTTTTGCAAGCCAAGTAGGTCATGATAGCAGAGCCCTGATGAACGGGATTAGTGTCTTTATAAGAAGAGGCCACAGAGAGATCCTTCACCCCTTCTGCCATATGAGGTTACAACAAAAAGATGGCTATCTATGAGGAAGTGGGAATCACCAAACACTGAACCTACCAACGCCTTGGTCTTGGACTTCTCAGCTTCCAGAGCTGTGAAAAAATAAGTTTCTGTTGTTTATAAGCCATCCCATTTATGGTGTTCTGTTATAACTGCCCCAAAGGACTAAGACATTGGGCCAAGATGCCTCCAGATGATTCTAGCCCCGGCTGTTGAGAAACCTTCAGCCATCCTCTCACCGAGCCTTTGAATCTTCTCAGCTTTCCAGATACTAGTCATGACTAATTCTAGGATCAGATTCCTCTTCTTAACATAGCTTCAGAGGGGACACAGCATAGCACAGTGATTATGTGCAGAAGCTCTGGATTTCCCGGTCAGTGTCAACTCTCTCTTCTGCTGCTTCAAGCAACCTGGCCTTGGGCAATTTGCTTTAATTCTCTAAACCCCAGGTTCTTCATCCTTTAGTTATGAAAACAAAAGTGAGTAGGTATTGTTTCGAAGACTGAATGGAGTAATGCATTCAAAGTTCTCAGTACATAATTTATGCTCAGTATTGGTATTATTTTCACTATTATCATTTTTATTCTCATTAAATCTGCTCCTCTCTCAGGATTTCCCATATTGTTGGTTTATGTCGTGAAAATCCTAAATCACCCTCAGGCTCAAAATTAAAACAACAACAACAAAAAATTTTTCCACTCTTCCTTCTATTTCACCAAGTATTTATAATAAATTGTCAAGCTCCATTGATTCTACCTCCATAGTTTCTGTTATCCTTCCACCCTCAAAGCCAATTAAGGGATAGGCCAGGAGAAAGTGGCCCTGGGACGCCAGCTGAAATGGAAAGTAAACAGCACCAGGAACACTAGCACAATGGAGGAGCAGGTATTCACCAGAAGCAGAGTATGAACATAGTTGGAAGGAATGCTTGGTTAAGTCAGTAGAGGTAAGGTCATGTGATAAGTCCCCATCAAAAGACTGTGAGTGGAAATGTTTTGTGCAACTTCTGTCTCACCTGTTTAAAGGAAAGGACTTGCCTGGACTTATTCCTTTTTCTCCTACCTGTGATCTGGAGCACGAATATGCCTCTGCTTAACTTTGACCATGGAGAAGAAGAAACATTTTAAAGGATGGTGGAGTAATAAGATAAAAGGCACCTGGTTCCCTGAACGAATTCATGAAGCAGTTTGCCCTTCAGTCCAGGCAGAGCAGGTGATAACACCGAAGATATCTCAACTTCTCTCTGGTTGGGAGTCTCTTTGTTATACCAGCTTAGTCATTCTGCTAAGTAATACAGGGATCCCCTATCTTGCTCTCCTCATTGGTTGAGGGAAGATGGGCTAGGGGATGGGACAGGGGGAAGACAAACCATTTTTTCAGATGAAGTGTTGGTGGACTTTAAGATCCCAGAGTGGAAAGTGTGCACACATCTAGACAGCCAGCCTGAAACAGCCCCATACAGCACCCTCACCTGGGTAACGAGCAGGAGCATTATAACCATTCCATGTCCCCCATGGAGTCATGGGAGTAGCCTGGAGAACAGGAAGGAGCCTGGCTGTTGGAGTCTGTGTGGGTGGCCACCCAAGATCAGACAGGAATAATACAGTTCGGCAGATACAGCGTGGAACATGAGGAGCCTCCTGAAAGTTAGAATTAATCTCAGAATAGGAAATCTGAAATGACAGAAATTAAGTTTCTGCTACCCCTAAAAATAAGGACTTAAAAAAAACTAAGATCAGGTATAGAAACATAAAGAAAGTTGAATTTCTTGCACACCAGAATTTGACAACTGAGATTTGTATCCACCAATAATTATAAGAGACCTAGGCATCATTTATTGAGAGCTGGCCATGTGCAAGACCGTGTGCTAAGCACCTCATGTGGGCTACCTTGCTTGGTCCTCTCAACACCTCAATTCTGTAGCTATTATTATTTGCCCATTTTATGGATGAGAAAACAAAACCTTAGAGATGTTAAGTAACACAGCTGTGATCTCCCAGTTAGCAAGTGGCAGGGCCAAGATTCCAACCCAAACCATTCACTCCAAAGCCCTCCCTCTTTGTAAATTAATTAATTTTCAAGATTAAACACAACTTGAGGTTATTTGCTCCAGAGGTGCTATAATTCGAAGCTGGATTACTATAGAAGGTTGCTAGTGTATAAACATTTTTAATGTCTAGTACACACACAGAAAAGTGCACGTGAGTTTACAGCTCCCTAAATTTTCAAAAACTAAATGTACTCGTATAATCAGCACTGGAAACAAGAAAGAATATGAGCAGAATCCCAGAAGTCCCCCAGTCACATCCCTTCAGTCCTTATTCACACCCCAAGGGTCATCATTATCCCAGAGCCCAATATTCTGTATGCCACAGAATCAGAGGCCGATTCTTGCTGACTTTTCATGTATGGATCTAGCTCATGAAAACTAATTCCCACCTGTTTTTTTAACAAATATTTCACCAGAGAGAAGAAACCAAAGTCTCACATGCTCAACTTTCCAGTTTTCCTCTTTCTTCAGGGACTTTTTAGGTCAATTCAACTTAACAATTATTTATTCAACTATAAGCTGAACACTTATGTTAAGCAATGGGTTAGATAAACAAATTAGGCCATCTTATCTCTATCTCCTAAAATGGCAAGGGAATACAATTTGTACCTGTGCCCTGTTAAATTCTTTTGGAAATTGTAAGGTGCTGAATAAAAGCAAGGTGGCCTTATGGATTTTATCTGGCTGATATTGCAGCTGCCTAATAAGGTACTATTAGCATCTTAAGGTGCCTGGGCTGAATGATTTTACACAAATCCCCAGATCACCTGGAAGACACTGGATTAGAGAATAGGTTCAGAGGTAGTTTGTATTATAACTGTGTTGGACATATTTTCCAAGACAGTTGATGATAAATTGTTAATGCAAAAATTGTCCTTTTGTTTTCCAAAAGTTCTTGTGTTATCATGAAAATGATTTAGGGGCAGGAACTGGGCCTAGACGTAGCCACCTATTGTCTGATAGTGAGTTTCCTGAGTGTATTAATCACTGTCCCATTAATTCTATAGGTAGGGGAATTTATATGGACTAGCCATTTGTGTGTGATATGTGTGTCTGGGTTTGTATGGGTGTGTCTGCAGAAAAATAGAGACTTTATAGACAAACACACACTTTTCATTTTAATTTTCACATTTAAGAAGAATCTTTTCCTCTGTTTCCAGTTTTTTAAAGTCCTGCTTCAGGAGCCATTACTTCCCAGAAGACAGAGCCCACATTATTTCTGTTCTTTGTTCTGAAAAGCAGTTGACCTGTTGATCTGGTTGTTCACCAAACCCACTCTCCACCCTGTTCCACCCTTCTGTGTGACCCAAGAGGTCAGCTCCATCCACAGGCCCTCTTGCTTTCTGGCTTTGCAGTTGGCTTCAGACCATGGGAAGTAGTGCCCAGAAATCAGAGACAGGGAGGAGAGAAGGGAGGAGGTATCTGTTCCCTGGCTCTCAGCTCCCTGCCTGCTCCACCCACAACCCTGGCTCCTGTCAAACTGATCTCTCCAGAGAACAGCTCAAGTTCTCTTTCTCTCTCATCTCTCAGTTTTGGCAACTGCTCCTTTCTCTCCTCCCTTCAGGCTTAGGGATGGTAAAGTGACCCATCACGCAACTCTGTTGTCCCTTCTATAAAACTTTCCTTCAATTACCCAGTCTGAATGTGCCAGCTATTTCCAGCTGGGATGTTAACTGATATAGCAACCAAATCTAGGACTGATAGTATATCTAGCCTGAATGCAAAACATGGCCCTTGAACATCACCATTCACATTTGTGGCTGGTCCCTTTCTCCCAGTCTTGTTTACAATGACAGTGTCAAGTTTCTTTAGGAATTATTTTGGGTGCTTTTTGGTCCTCATAAGAGTCCAGGCAAATGATGCTATCTTTCTTCTCCATTTTGACGAATTTATTTTTTCATGGATGGGATAGGTTATGTTTCACCTTTAAGAAGGGACCCACAGACCAAAACTAACTTTCATAAGCTTTTATGAAATTTTGAAAGTTAAAAAAAAAAATACAGAGAAAAGTAGACAGGAGCATGATGGATCACTTTTTTTTGAGACGGAGTCTCTCTCTGTCACCCAGGCTGGAGTGCAGTGGCGAGATCTCGGATCACTGCAACCTCCGCCTCCCGGGTTCAAGCGATTCTCCTGCCTCAGCAAGATTTTAACTATTAAAACTTACTGACGCGTTAGGGCTTGAATTTTTGTACATCTTCTAGTCTCTGCAGTTGCCACTTTCCTGACGTTCTGGCCTCACCATGTTAATGTAGCTCCCTCTCATGTGTGCTGTGGGCTCCTCTTTCAGGGTAATATGCATGACACCTCCATGAAGAGGGGCTCAGTAGCCATGTTGCCGGCCTAAAAACTGCCACCTCAACCTAGAAGAATTTTCAGCTAGCAAGTACACAATAAGAGGTTGTAAGTCCTTGAACTCAGGGGGATCTCAGTGAATATAATAAAGGACTATGATATAAATCTACTGGGATTATTAGATTTCTGGAATATTCTGACCAGATGCGGTGGCTCACACCTGTAATCCCAGCACTTTGGGAGGCTAAGATGGGCAGATAACGAGGTCAGGAGTTCAAGACCAGCTTGGTCAACATGGTGAAACCCTGTCTCTACTAAAAATTCAAAAGTTAGGTGGGCATGGTAGTGCACATCTGTAATCCCAGCTACTGGGGAGGATGAGGCACAAGAATCACTTGAACCTGAGAAGCAGAAGTTGCAATGAGCCAAGATCATGCCACTGCACTCCAGATTGGGCGACAGAGTGAGACTCTGTCTCAAAGGAGAAAAACAAAAAAAAAACCTGGAATATTCTTTTTTTTAATCACTAAATCTTTCTTAGAAAATATTCCAAAGCATCTTTGTCCATCTGAATTGTGCCAGCATTTCGGGGTTTTTGAAATGTAAATTCATACCTGAATTGGGTAATTATTAGGGTTGTATACTATTGAGGCTCCATTCAGGTCTATAGATTTTTTTTTTTTTTTTTTCTTTTTTTGAGATGGAGTCTCACTCTTGTCTCCCAGGCTGGAGTGCAGCGGCGCGATGTTGGCTCACTGCAAGCTCCGCCTCCAGGGTTCACGCCATTCTCCTGCCTCAGCCTCCCGAGTAGCTGGGACTACAGGCGCCCGCCATCACACCCGGCTAATTTTTTTTTTTAGTAGAGACGGGGTTTCACGGTGTTAGCCAGGATGGTCTCCATCTCCTGACCTTGTGATCTGCCTTCCTCGGCCTCCCAAAGTGCTGGGATTACAGGCGTGAGCCACCGCGCCCGGCTAGATTTGTTAATATTTATATACAATGATAGGCTTTTTAAAAACTCCCCTAGTTTGCAAATTGTCTTTAAGAAACGAATCCATGATAGCAGTATATATATATATATATATTATTTTCATGAGCTGTTCTAGACGGAAGAAGGAGGAAAAGAACATACTTATTTAAAAGAAATAATCAGTAAAGAACATTTAGTAAATTGACCAAAGCGGGGGAATGCCACCCAAAGTCTCCCTGTCCCAGTAAAACCACTCTATTATTTTACTATGTTGTATTCAGATTTTTCTAACTGTAGGTGTGTGTTCCTCATCTATACTATAAACTGCATCTGCTGCCCTGTTTCCAACATTTCCCACTTCATTAAACATTTGCCTTTTATAACATACTGATGATTTAGGTTTTAATAATTTTAATATTTATAGTTAGATATTGTAATTCTATTCTAATTTTTTCTATTAGAGATGCTATTTTCATGAGCGTCTCATGCAAAAAAAAAAAAATTTATTTTCTTTCTTTATGAATCTTTTCTTAGGAATCATCCTTCCCCTTACCCACCCCTCCCCAAAAGATTAGGTCCAAATACTATGTTCTTACAGTTCCTTTCACATCACAATCTTAAATGATACCTTTAAACTATTACTCTATGAATGTCTGTTGTATCTCCTACACTATAACCTCCTGAGTGTGGCATTATCTGTTTTGCTGATCATGTTATTTCCTAGTGCCTCACATGGCACCTAAAGCGTATCAGGTGCACAATAGATATGATATTGGAACAAGGAATCGGAAGATGGTCAACAACGCAAAATAGCCCAGAAAACAAACCTCAGTGTATACAGAGACCTAAATAGATATTTTTGTAATGCTAACATGACAACTAGACAGCTATTTTAAAGGAAAAATTTTTGATTAGCTCTTTACCCATTTCCATATGTCATAATAAACCAGAGAAAAAGAGTTACTTTTTTTTTTTTTTTTTTGAGAAGGAGTCGCGCTCTGTCGCCCAGGCTGCAGTGCAGTGGCCGGATCTCAGCTCATTGCAAGCTCCGCCTCCCGGGTTTAGGCCATTCTCTCGACTCAGCCTCCCGAGTAGCTGGGACTACAGGCGCCCTCCATCTCGCCCGGCTAATTTTTTGTATTTGTTTTTTTAGTAGAGACAGGGTTTCACCGTGTTAGCCAGGATGGTCTTGATCTCCTGACCTCGTGATCCGCCCGTCTCGGCACATTTTTAAAAAGTCAAGCCACATACACACAAATAAGATATGAGTGAATGCTTGTCTTTGTCTAAATTATCTAATAATGGAAACATATCAATGGGTAAATCTTCCAGACCATATGAAAACGTAGAGCTTCTATGTATCAAAAATATCACAGACACAATTAAAGAATAAGTAAGACTCCTAGAATAATACTTGCTCGAGTATGGAACATCAGGATTAGTATCCTTCCTCTAGCTGCTATCTGCACAAATCTATAAGAAAGAAAGATTTTTAATCCAACTGATGAATGAAAAAAGGACATGCACAATTTCAAAAGATAAATTACATGTGGAAAATACACAAAAATAAAAAAATATTTAACTTCAATATTAATAGAATAAAGGCTGGCTAATCAGTCACCATTTTTCACACAATAAAACTAAAAAAAGCTGTTAATGATCAATGTTGATGAAAGTATGTTACAAGAGACAGTCACATAACTTGCTATAAGGAGTGGACATAGATAAAATCTTTCAAAATTTTCTAAGTTGACTATATCTTATTTTAATCATCAAGGTAAAATAAGAAACATAACTGACTGAGGTTCAGAATGATTCTCTTTTTGTTTCTTTCTTCCTAGAACACACCCAAGGATTGTCCTGTGGCATAAAACCAAGGGATGTCGTTTTTGTTTTCAACTATGTCCCGAAATAGATGGACAGCTTCTTTGAAGACAGGACCTTACCTTACTCATTTTTTTAATCACTCAAGGTCTGCAGGCAGGGCATGGTGGCTCACACCTGTAATCCCACTGCTTTGGGAGGCCGAGGCAGGTGGATCACCTGAGGTCAGGAGTTCAAGACCAGCCTGACCAGCATGCTGAAACCCTGTCTCTACTAAAAATACAAAAATTAGCCATTGTGGTGGTGCGGATCTGCAATCCCAGCTACTTGGGGGGCTGAGGCAGGAGAATCACTTGAACCCAGGAGGCAGAGGTTGCAGTGAGCCAAAATCGCACCAGTGCGCGCCAGCCTGGGCAACAAGAGGAAAACTCCATCTCAAGAAAAACAAAAAAAATGGTCTGCAAATAGTAGGTGCTCAAGCAGTGTTAGTCAGAATGGAATTTAAATTTGACGGATATGCAGTAAATAAATAAGGACCTCGGGCCGGGCGTAGTGGCTCACATGTGTAATTCCAGCATTTTGGGGGGCCAAGGTAGGCAGATCGCCTGAGGTCAGGAGTTTGCAACAAGCCTGGCCAACACAGTGAAACACCGTCTCTACTAAAAAAACAAAAATCAGCCAGGCATCGTGGCGGGTGCCTGTAATCCCAGCTACTTGGGAGGCTGAGTCAGAAGGATTGCTTGAACCCAGGAGGTGGAGGTTGCAGTGAGCCGAGATCATGCTGCTGCACTCCAGACTGGGCAACAGAGTGAGACTCCATCTCTAAATAAATAAATAAATAAATAAATAACCTCCTGGATAAACATGAATACCAATTTCAATTCTCTCTCTAATCATGCTTTGAAAATTACAGGTTGGCTTATAATTCAAAATCTTAAGAAAAACATTGTTGGATGCATGCACACAGCAACTGCCTTCCCAGAGCACACATTTGAAGTCAAGTTCAAGATGGAAAGCATTGCCAGGGGAAGGAGTGTTTTGCCATAATAACGATACCAGTGTTGCTGTTGGAAAGACTGCCTTTTTCATGACAATGAATATAGAGTGACAGCATGTGTGTGGGGATTTCATTTAAGTATCCAAGTGATTTTCAACAAGGAATTATTGGTCTTATTTGACAGGTCAGGAAAATAAGCACAGAGCAATGGAGTGGTCTGCCCGTCATCAGGCAAATCATTTGGATGAGCTGAAAATAGAAGCTAAACCTCCAAACTTACATAGAGATTAGCTTCTGAATATATCCGGAAACTGACCAAGTCACCACCTCCCCGGTTCTCCCTCTGTCCGAGCCCCACCACGCCCTGTCTGGATTATTGCAATGGCCTGTCTACTTGGTCCCCTTCTTTCACTCCAGACTTGTACATCCATTCTTCACTCAGCAACCAGAACCATTTCTGTAGAACACAAATCACTCTTCTACTCAAAACCCTCCATCTCATCCAGATTATAAACCAAAGCCCTTAAAAGGCCCTACAAGGCTTTAGAGGATCTGACCACAGTGGCCTCTAGGGTCACGTACCACTGGCTTCCCTCCTCCTTGGTCACTCTTTTCCAGTTATGTGGACTCCTTGGCTGGCCTTCGGACAAGCCAGACCTGGTCTACTGCTTAGGGCCCTTGTGCTCCACTCACGTGCCTTGCTGTCTCATTTCCTTCAGATTTCTGATCGATTACCGCTGATCAAAGAGGCCTTCTCTGACCACCCTCCAGGAAATATCAGATCTCCTGCTCATTCTGCCTGTTCTTTACATTACACTATTCCTTTATAGTCCTTATCATAGCCTGGTATATATCTGTTTACTTGCTATTGTCTGTCTCCTCTGCTGAAATGTAAGACTCCCATTCCGTTTTTGCCAGTCACTAGATAACGCACACACATATATATTAAAGATAAACCAAAAATCTTCTATTTTATTTATTTTCAGAAATGGGGTCTTGCTATGTTGCTCAGGCTGGTCTCAGAACACCTGACCTTAAGTGATCCTCCCTTCTCAGCCTCCTGAATAGCTGAAATTATAGGCATGAGTCACCATGCCCAGCTTATTTATTTATATTTGATTACTGATTCTGTTCTTCCTACCCCCTTTTTCTATTTCCAAAGCCACACATCAGCGCAGTTGATCACCATCCCTTGCCTGCATTACTGCAGCAGACTTCTTAAGAGCCCCACCTGCAGTCCTGCAGTCTAAAATAATCTAACTCCATACACTCTTTGTCAAGTCACCTTACTGATCAGGAACCTACTGTCAGTGCAAACTGATACTAACTCTATGGAGGGCAACTTGTCATTATCTTTCAAAATGATGTGTCTCTACCATTTGACTCATTTGATCCATTTCTAGAAATTCATCTATAGATAAGTGGGAAACAGCATATATACACAACTATTGCAGCATATTTAATAGTAGCAAAATATTAGAAACAATCTAAAAGTTTCTCAATAGAGTACAAGTCAAATAAATTTGGTACATCCATAAAATGGAATTAAATGCAACCATTAAATATATATGGATACATTAATTAAAAAAAAAAAAGAGGGCAAAATAGTGGAAAGGGATGCTGCAATTTGTGAATAAAATGTTTTTGGATAGCCACACACAGAAGAAAGTTGGATCCCTACTTCACATCATGAACAAAACTTAAATCAAAATAGATTATAGAACCAAATGTAAGAGATAAAACTGTTAAACTCTTAGAAGAAAATATAGGAGTAAATATTTGCGATCTTGGGCTAGGCAAAGTTTCTTTGATAGAACAACAAAAGCATAAGGACAAAAGAACTGGATAAATTTGGCTTTGTTAAAATTTAAAATTTTCGTGCTTCAAAGGACACTATCAAGAAAGTGAAAAGACAACACACAGAATGGGTGAAAATATTTGCAAATAATCTGTCTGATAAGACACTTGTATCCCAAACATATAAACAACTCTTGCCACCTAATAACAAAAAGACAATTCAATTTTTCAAAATAGGCAAGGGATTTAAATAAACATTTCTCCAAAGAAAATATCAAATGACCAACAAGCATATAAAAGCATGTTTAACATCATTAGTCATCGGGTAAACGCAAATCAAAATCACACCCACGAAGAGAGCAAAAATAAAAAGTGACAGGCAATAAATAACAAGTGTAGGCAAGAACTGGAGAAATTAGAGACCTCATTCATTGCTGGTGAAATTGTAAAATGGTGCAGACATTTTGAAAAACAGTTTGGAACTTTCTTGAAGGGTTAAACGTAAGGTTACCATATGACCCAGAAATTTTACTCCTACAAATGTATCCAAGAAAATTGAAACATTTATGTCTTTAATATTTATTTATTTATTTATTTTGGGACAGAGTCTTGCTCTGTTGCCCAGGCTGGAGCACAGTGATGCTATGATAGCTCACTGCAGCCTCGACCTCCCAGACTCAAGCGAACCTTCCATCTCAGTCTCCCAAGTAGCTAGGACCACAGGTGTGCACCACCACACCCAGCTAATTTTTGGATTTTTTTGTAGAGATGGGGGTCTTGCTATTTGCCCAGGCTGAGCTCAAACTCCTGGGCCCAAGCAATCCACCTGCCTCAGCCTCTGGGATTATAGGTGTGAGCCACTGCGCCCAGCCAAAACATTTATGTTTACAAACACTTGTAGATGAAAGTTCATGCAGCATTATTCATAATAGGCAAAAAGTAGTAGCAACCCAAAGTTTTATCAGCTTATTAATGGACAAACAAAATCTGTAATATCCATACAAAGCTATATTATATTAGCTATTTGTTGCCTCCAGACCGTGACTCAAGTCATTTTGCTCACCTGAGAGTTCCTCACTTTCCTTTCTCCTTTTCACTTCTTTATTCAACATCTAGCCCCGAACTCATCATCAAGACCATTATTATACTCACTTTGTGTCTCTAAGCATTTATAGATGGTATTGTTATCATCGTCATCACTGTTATTTTAATTCATGCCCACTGACCCCAGTTACCATCTTCAATGCACCTGCACGGCAATGGTCTCCCCTCAGAGTGAATTCCTCCAGATTTTCCGTGTGGCTGAAAAGAAGGGACTCTTCTTTACTAACAATATGGTATCTTTATAGTAGGAAGGATGCAGGTGATAGTGTCAAGGAGACCTGTCACTTGTTCCTCTGGGATGCACTTTGGCCATAGTGGGCCCCACCATCCTCCAGCTACATCTGAACTCATGACAGACACATGTCTTAGATATTGTTCTCAGTTTCCTGACACACTATCTGAAAAGTGTCTTACTAATTAGCACTGCCTGTTGGATCTATTTGTCATCTCCTCAAACAGGCTTACACTGCTCAAAATAGCAGCAGAGTGGCTTTGTACTGCATCAACTTAGCTAAACTGGAGCTGTTTCCCAGGTTTCCCTTCTATGTACGGTTCCAGGTTTAGCACTAACCACTGGAAAAATTCTCATAATATTTAATGAAGACAGAACATCCTCATGCATTCCAGTTGACTTCATTGGCCCTAGTTTGTCCTTGGACGTCTCATTTGTCCTTGCTCACCTCCACCAACTCCCACAGTTGTGTCATGACTATCCCTTTAATAAATCCTTTGTTCTGAACAAGTGTTGGCAAGGGTGCAGACCAAAGAGAACCTTTGCACACTATTGGTGGGAATGTAGAATGGTGGAGCCAAGATGGAAAATATTATGGAGGTTCCTGCAGAAGTTAAAAATGGGACTACCATATATGACTTAGCTATCCCTCTTCTGGGCATGCACCCAAAGGAAATGAAATCACCAACTCATAAAGACATTTGCACTCTCATGTTCCTTGCAGCATTATTCACAATAACCAAGATATGGAAACAACAGTCCACTGATAGATGAGTAGAAAAAGAAATTGTGAGGTATGTGCGCACATGCAACACACACACACACACACACACACTACAATCAAATATTATTCAGCCATAAAAAAGAAATAGATCTTGCCACTTGCCACAACATGGATGAAACTGGAAGATGTTATGCTAAGGGAAATAAGGCAAACATGGAAAGAAAAAATTGTATGATCTCACTTGGCTGTGGATTTTTTTTAAAAAATCAAATACATAGAAACAGAGCAGAAAGGTGGTTATCAGTAGTAAGGGGTTGTGGGGGGAGTGAGAAAATAGAGGTCAAAGAATGCAAAGTTACAGTTAGGTAAAATGAGTAAGTCTAGAGATCTAATAAATAACATGAAGACTATAGTTAATAATATTATATACCGGCAACTTGCCAAAAGAGTAGATTTTAGGTACTCTTACCACCAAAAAAGGGACAAGATGATAGGTATGTTAATCTGCCTAACTGTGATAATAACTTCACTTCAATCTGTACAGTCGTGTACTGCTAACAATGTCTCAGTCAACAGAGGACAGCATACCTGACAGTGGCTCCATAAGATTATAAGAGAGCAGAAAATTTTCTAATACCTAGTGACCTCATAGCAGTCTCAACACTGTAGCAACACATTGCTCGTGTGTTTGTAGCAATGCTGGTGTACACAAACCTACTGCTCTGCCAGGTATCAAAGTCTAGCACATACAGTTATGTGCAGTACATAGTACTTGATAATGATAATAAACAACTATGTCAATTATGTTACCGGTTTATATATTTACTGTACTATGCTATACTGTACTATACTATACTATACTATACTATACTATACTATACTATACTATAGTTTGTATTGTTTTAGACAGGGGTCCCCAACCACCAGGCCACAGACTGGAACCAGTCCCTGGCATGTTAGGAACCAGGCTGCACAGCAGGAGGTGAATAGCCAGTGAGCATTACTGCCTGAGCTCCACTTCCTGTCAGATCAGTGGCATTAGAGTCTCACAGAAATGAAAACCCTATTGTGAACTGCACACACGAAGGATCTAGAGATATGCACTCCTTATGAGAATCTCATGCCTGATGATCTCAGGTGGAACAGTTTCATCCCCCACTCCCACCCACCCTACCCCCATCAGTGGAAAATTTGTTTTCCATGAAACTGGTCCCTGGTGCCAAAAAGGTTGGTGACCACTATTTTAGAGTATACTCCTACTTAGTGAAAAAAAGTGAACTGTAAAGCAGCCCTAGGCGGTTCTTCAGGACGTGTTCCAGAAGAAGGCATTGTTGTCACAGAAGATGACAGTTCCATGCGTAGTATTACCTCTGAAGACCTTCCAGTGGGATAAGACATGGAGGTGGAAGACAGTGATACTGATGATCCTGGCACTGTGTAGACCTAGGCTCATGTGTGTTTGTGTCTTGGTTTTTAACTAAAAAAAAAAAAAAAAAAAAAAAAAACCTGAAAGTTTAAAGAAAATTAAACAGAAAAAAAGCTTATAAAATAAGGATATAAAGAAAATATTTCTGTATAATAGTACAATGTGCTTGTGTTTTAAGGTAAATCTTATTATAAAAGAGTCAAAAAGTTGAAAAAAAATTTAAAAACTTATAAAGTATAAAGGTTACAGGCCAGGCACGGTGGCTTTCACCTGTGGTCCCAGCTAGTTGGGGGACTGGGGTGGGAGGATTGCTTGAGCCCAGGAGGCTGAGATGGCAGTGAGCTGTGATTGCACCACTGCACTCCAGCCGGGGTGAGACCCTGTCTCAGAAAGTATGCAGATAGATGGATGGATGTATAGATAGATAGATAGATAGATACATACATAGATAGATAGATAGATAGATAGATAGATAGATAGATAGAGATACAGAGATATGGTTTGGCTCCCCCTGATATGGTTTGGCTCTGTGTCCCCACCCAAATCTCACCTTGAATTGTAATAATCCCCACGTGTCAAGGGCAAGACCAGGTGGAGGTAATTGAATCATGCGGGCAGTTCCCCCATGCTGTTCTCTTGATAATGAGTGAGTCTCAGGAGATCTGAGGGTTTTATAAGCACCTGGCATTTCTCCTGCTGGCACTCATTCTCTCTCCTGCCACGCTGTGAAGAGGTGCCTTCCGCCATGATTGTAAGTTTCCTGAGGCCTCCCCAGCCATGAGGAGCTGTGAGTCAATTACACTTCCTTTTCTTTTCTTTTCTTTTCTTTTCTTTTCTTTTCTTCTCTTTTGCTTTCCTTTCTTTTCTTTTCTTTTCTTTTTTCTTTCTTTTTGTGACAGAGTCTTGCTCTGTTGCCCAGGCTGGAGCTCAGTGGTGCAATCTTGGCTCACTGCAACCTCTGCCTCCTGGGTTCAAGTGATTATCTTGCCTCAGCCTCCTGAGTAACTGGGATTACAGGTATGTGCCACCATGCCTGGCTAAGTTTTGTATTTTTAGTAGAGATGGAGTTTCACCACGTTGGTCAGGCTGGTCTCAAACTCCTGACCTCATGATCTGCCCACCTCGGCCTCCCAAAGTGTTGGGATTACAGGTGTGAGCCACCGCGCCGAGTCCTACACCTCTTTTCTTTATAAATTGCTCAGTGTCAGCCAAGCACAGTGGCTCAGGCCTGTAATCCTAGCACTTTGGGAGGCCAAGTTAGGTGTTTCACCTGAGGTCAGGAGTTCAAGACCAGCCTGACCAATACGGTGAAACCCCGTCTCTACTAAAAATACAAAAATTAGCAGGGCATGGTGGTGGGCGCCTGTAATCCCAGCCTCTCGGGATCCCAGCCTCCATCTCAAATAATATATGTTCAGGTACACAGAGGGAAAATCAGACTGGATTAAAAGGAGAATCGCTTGAACCTAGGGGGTGGAGATTGCAGTGAGCTGAGATCATGCCACTGCACTCCAGCCTGGGCAACAGAGCGAGATTCCATCTCAGAAAAAAAAAAGATAAAATACCCAGGCTTGAGTATTTCTTTATAGCAGTTTGAGAATGGACTAATATATGTATATATGTATGTGTATATATACATATATATGTATATATATGTGTGTATATATATGTATATATGTATTTTATATACATATATGTATGTATTTTATATACATATATACATATATATGTATGTATTTTATATGTACATATAATATATATATTTATGTATTAGCATCACTATAAACACATTACACCAGCATCACTATAAACACATGAGTAATGTGTTGCTACAATGTTAAGATGGCCATGAGGGATTAGAAAATTTTCTGCTCCATTATAATCTTACAGGCCCACTGTCATGTACGCTGTCCCTCATTGACTAAGACATCGTTACACAGTGCATGACTGTAGAGATTGAAGTTAAGGGATTACCACAGTTAGGCAGATTAACATACCTGTCATATATATATATATGTTGTATTTTGGTCTTTGTTTTGAAGTTTGATAATGTTTTTGTGACCACGAATATGCCATAGGAACTTCGCTTTTGTTTATATCAATTAGCCTATGGGAAAATTGGTTTTGTTTTGTCATCCTGGTTAAACTCAACAGTTTCCAAGAACCTACCAACAATATTAAGTGAGGACTTACTGGACCATGAAAAGAAATAAAAAGGAATCTTTATTCTGTATCACTTTGCACTCTCTGATCAAAACCTGACTACTTTCCTGTCCTCAGTGTTTTGGGTCCCCCTCTTCTTCCCAGCCTTAATGCCTACCCCATAGTTTTCACAACATACAACACAGATGTTCTGGGATTCTCCTCATTTCACATAATTTTTAACAATGAAGAAGAGGCTTTTTTTTTTCAGTGTATCATTAATTGTTAAATAATTTATATTCTTTTTATAAGGTTTTTCAAAGAAGTGAATTAGCAATTTAGAAATTTCCTTTTGGTCCACTTAATTGGAAAACTAAGGTCACTGTACATATGTCTTCTGGTACCTGGATTAGCAAGTACACACTCCAGACTAAATAAACGAAACAAGTCAGAGTGTGCCCCCGAGAGTCCAGGTGACAGCCTCCATCTCAAATAATATATGTTCAGGTACACAGAGGGAAAATCAGACTGGATTAAAAGGAAAACAAACAAAAGGAACTGTATCAAGATCCCAGCAGAAGAAATCATTCAACTCAGGTGGTTTAGATGAAGAGAGTTTAATCACACAGGTGCACAGGGTGAAAGGAGTAACCGGATGATGAAGACCCAGAGAGGAGTAATGGCAGGAAGCTGCTACCTCCCCTACATCAGAAGAAAGGAGAGAGGAAATGGAGTCCAGTGAGGCCTGGAGCCATGGCGAGGTCTCTACCAGAAGCGGGAGTCACAGAGTCACTGCCAGAAGCAAGACTCAAAGCTGGGAGGGAGCATGGGGGACAGGACACCCTGGCATCCTCTGCCCTCCACCTCAATTCTCTTTCCTCCTGCCCTCCCTTCTCCTGATGGAGCCTGCCACTGATTCTATCTAAGAAGAAACCAAGGCAGGGGAGCCAAGGTGATGGGATCTAAGGCTCAGACCAGGGCAGAGAGGAGGTTAGAGCAGGTCCAGGTGTGGTGGAGGAGGTGCATGGCAAATGGTTTCATCTTTGTGCTTTGTCAACACAAAGACTAAACTAGGGCCGGTTGCGGTGGCTCATGTCTGTGATCCCAGCACTTTGGGAGGCCAAGGCAGGCGGATCACCTGAGGTCAGGAGTTCAGACTTGCCTGGCCAACATATTTTCCACATATTTTTACCACAAACAGCTGTATTATCAGCATTATTATTTTTGAACTTTGTCAGTCTTGGTAACACAGAAATGTTTACTTACAATTCCTTGGTAAAGTAACAGAAGTGTTACTGTTACCAGAAAGAGGTCTGGATCCAGACCCCAAGCGAGAGTTCTTGAATCTTGGGCAAGAAAGAATTCAGGGCAAGTCCGTAAACTGAAAGCAAGTTTATTAGGAAAGTGAAAGAATAAAAGAATGGCTACTTCATAGGCAGAGCAGCCCTGAGGGCTGCTGGTTGCCCATTTTTATGGTTATTTCTTGATGTATGCTAAACAAGGGGTGGATTATTCATGCCTCCCCTGCTTAGACCTTACAGGGTAACTTCCTGTTGTTGCCATGGCATTTATAAACTGTCAGGGCACTGGTGGGAGTGTAGCCGTGAGGATGGCCAGAGGCCACTCTCACTAGCATCTTGGTTTTGGTGGGTTTTAGCCGGCTTCTTGACCACAACCTGTTTTATCAGGAAGGTCTTTACGACCTGTATCTTGTGCTGACCTCCTGCCTCATCCTGTGACTTAGAATGCCTAACTGCCTGGGAATGCAGTCCAGCAGGTCTCAGCCTTATTTCACCCAGCCCTTCTTCAAGATGGAGTTGCTCTGGTTCAAAAGCCTCTGACACTGCTGTTCTCGGCTTTTCAGTTATCCTTACTGCCTTCTTCCAGAGGCCTCTCTCTCAAGAAACCCTTGTACCTTGTGATGTGAAATAGGAGGAGAGAGAGTGGAAGTAGCTGAGTGGAGAAAATGAAGGCAGGAGCCCTTCTTACTAATAGAACAACTGTGGTTTTAAAAAAAGGAAACGGAAAGAGAACTATGGAGGGAATTTTGCAGATAGGTTCTTGGGCTCTCTGGGACTAATGACATGGAGTGAAAGAAAATGTTTTGTCTTAGAGACGGTAAATGGTTGACTTACACTGAACAAAGAGATATGATAAAAGAGGAAATGTTAAGGAATTTGAATTGAGTACTAACAAAGAGTGGTGCTGTTGTCCTTAAGCATTGGGCAAAGTGGGTTGCAGAATTGCTCGACCTTCTAGGTGAAGTCAATATTGGCCGCTAGGTGGCAATCACATGTCTTCAATAATCAAAGACCTCGCAGGCCTAAGTGACCTTCCCGGTGAGCTTCATCAGTCCATCCACTGTTAGAGAATTCTACTTTCAATGTCTGCTTGGATGCATTTTAATATTAAATCAATTTGTGAGTGCTCATTATGATTCGTCAAAATCGTGGCCCCAAGCAGCTGCTGTTTTCAAAGTAAGTGATGTGTGGTTTTCCTTCCACTGTTTGGGCGTTTACACTCAGAGCTTCCTCCTACTTCTTCTCCTTAGGAACTTTACACTATTTCTGCCATAGCAATGATGTTCCAGGCAACTATTTCTTACAAAAAGAATAAATAGAACAGGTCTTGGGTCTGAAACAATTGGCCAGCTGGGATTTTGTTTTGTATTTGTTTGGTTCTCCTGATTGGTAGATTTAAACAAAGCTTTCCAACATTTTACTTTCGAAGCAAGATTCACATGGAAAAAAACATGTTACAGCACGACATTGTAGACGCTAATCTATTCTGATAGATGTGTTATAGGTCTTCTTCATTTGATTTAATATACATTTAAAACTGAGTTTGTCTGCCTGGTGAGAGAGGAAAGAAATACAAATATAATCACTTTACAAAATAAATGCCTAAGATAGGGAACATTCTGCATATAGTGTTTACATATATGCACACAACAAGAAATGATCAAATACAGTGATGCCAGCATTGATCGTAGATTTTCATAGCCACATGTTTCTTGAGTGGTTTGTGCTAGCAAGGGAGACCCAGTGAGTCAGATGGACTCAAGCTTTTGGAATGAGGTGGTGCAGCATGTTCAATCCTCAGGGTATCTCCTGTAATTTTCTACAGGATCTGCTGCCATGCTAGAGAGTGGGTTGCAAAGCTCTGAAGAGCTTTACTTACATAGTGTGTTGGGTGTTGGGTGTTTTGAGGTTTATTTTGGAACAGAAAGGAGAGAAGTTTCTCTGAGACATAGCAGGTCACATGTGGCTGAGCCCACAGCAAGGCCAGTGAAAGTTAATATGGGTCACTCATAGCCTAGGAGTGTGTCCCAACAGATATTTCTGATTTGGCCCCAGGCCACCATCAGACTATGTTGTCTTAAGATGTCATATCTGGTAACTGCAAAAACAAACCATTTTAGCTGTCATAGAAGATATTCTCATATAAGTATTGACCTCTTCAAATGAATAATTGTCTCAAGACCTTCAGACAAGAAGTGGTTCTAAGGTTGCATATAAGCATTATATATTGATGAAAACATTGATCACAGACATATTACAGCTGAGTACCAAGTGCTACTGGAGTCACAGCAGCATCTGTTCTGGATTATCAATATTTATGTCCAAAGGGGAGGTCAATTGTTGACAGGGTAGTAGTCAGGGCAAGTCAGTATTTCAGTGGGAAAGTATTAGGGACAGATCTTTTTAGCTGTACCCTCCTTACCCACCAAACACTCATTTTTAATTAGGAACAGATTCAATGTGAAGGACAGGTTCACTCATCCCTGTGGTGAGACATTGTTCTCATGTCCTTTACTGCCCACACTCTGTTTATTTTATTTATTTATTTATTTATTTATTTATTTATTTATTTATTTTGAGATGGAGTCTTGCTCTGTCGCCCAGGCTGGAGTGCAATGGCTCAATCATGGCTCACTGCAGCTTCGACCTCCCCAGGCTCAGGTGATCCTCTCATCTCAGCCTCCAAAGTAGCTGGGACTACAGGCACGTACTTGGCTAATTTTTCTATTTTTTTATAGAGACGGTTTTGCCCTGTTGCCCAGGCTGGTCTCAAACTCCTGGGCTCAAGTGATCTGCCTGCCTCAGCCTCCCAAAGTGCTGGGATTACAAGCATGAGCCACACGACGTAGCCATTGCCTACACTCTTTATCCAGAGTTTGGTGCTTTTCACCCTATTTTTGTGCTCAATCTTAAGATCTGATTAATGCCAAAAATAAATAATCTAATTTCAAAATAATTAAGTTCATATTACGTATACACATGTTTGTGCACATATGCATGAGATGATCTTCATGTATACAACTATTCATACATTTATATTTTTATCATTCATATATGCATGCATGTGTGTAAGAAGACTTGGCCTTTGTTATTTAAAACTAATCATATATTAATATATATAAGAAGGACAGAGAATGGAAGGCCATACACCTCCATATTAGCAGAAGTTATCTCAAAAGGATAGAATTACTTCCTTTGCTGATTTCTCTTCTATTCTTTTTTGTCTGTGGTTTTCATGTTTTCTGAAATAATCAAATATTACTTTTATAAATAGAAAAAACCATAATGTAATGGTTTTGGAAAAGTGTATTTGACTTTAGTAACAAAGTAGTATGTTCTAAGAAATAAAAACAAGGTAAAATTGATCTTAGGGCCTGACAGCTCAGGTCACCCTTAACTCACTGCTTAATTGGCCCTGACTTGGCCAAAATCACCTCAGTGTTTGCTCATCTGAAGCAGAGAAGATATTTGCTAAGCCCTATTCTGGGCTGTTGAGGAATCAGATGAGAAGGTTATCCGAAAGCACTTTGTGATTAGACTGCATATATAAAAACGTGATGACTTCACTGTGACAGTTGCATTTTCCATGAACTGGCTGTGCCCCTCCTGTTATAGGGAGTTCCCAGGAGCTAGGGTCATGCATGAGCCTTCCTGTGGAACTCCCCGAAGACCCTGGTCCCGTGCTTGGGAACAGCAACAATCAAGACCTGCCAATGTCAGAACTGGAAGAGTCCCAGATTCCCAGATTTAGTTCCAACAGTCAGGAGTCAAGGTTTGTTTCATCGGATATCCTGACCATGGAATTCCACAGGAACTAGGGTTGTTGCATCAACAATAGGACACTCAGGTACATTTGAATTTCAGATACAGGTAACAAATAATTTTTAGTATGAGTATGTCCCAAATATTGCACAGAATTAATGTACATCACAAAACATTCGTTGTTTATCTGAAATTCAAATTTAACTGAGTTTCCTGTCTGCATTTTATTTGTTAAATCTGGTTATCCTAATGGAAACCTTCACCCTCTCTCACTAGTTTGGTTGGTTGGTTGGTTGATTGGTTGGTTGGTTGGTTGGTTTTTACTTATTAACTTCAACTTCTTAATGAGAGTTTAGGTTTTACAAATACAGTCATCCCTTGGTGTGCATGGGAGATTGGTTCTAGGACCTCCCTCAGACACCAAAATCCACAGATGCTCAAGTCCCTGATACAAAATGGTGTAGTATTTGCATATACCATATGCACATCCTCCAGTATACTTTATGTCATCTCTAGATTACTTAGAATCTTTAGATTGCTAATATAATGTAAATGCTATGTAAATAGTTGTTACACTGTGTTATTTAGGAAATAATGATGAGGAAAAAAGTCTGTACATGGTTAGTACAGATGCAATTTGTTTCCAAATACTTTTTATCCATGGCTAATTGAATCCAGTCATGGAATCCTCAGATACTGAGAGTCAACCGTACATGCTCAGGGCCTTTCAGTTAGGGCACCCCCTGTAAGTGCACCTGATATATGCTAAACAATGATAGGCCATTGCAACAGCATCAGCAGAGCTGGCAGGGTGCTATGGAAACACACAGGGGGAACCCACCAGCATTCTCTCAGAACACTGTAAACTGTAGAGAGCTTCAAGGGTGACTGTCTGGGCCACATCTTGCCCTTTAATTGGCCCGGCTGTTGTGCAAAGAAAGCACCTGCAACCATCAACGTGTTCACCCACCAGTAAACTGGAGTCATTGTTCATCCTTGGATGTGAAATTGGCCAGGGGCAATTAAGAATTGGGAAACTAGAAAAGGCAGCCCAGTGTCAAGGAGGTCAAGACTGGGTCACAGCCTTGCTTCTCTCCAGATCTGTCTTGTCTCCGGATGGTGGGAGAGTTGAGGCAGGGGAGTGTGGAATTATTACAAAAGGCAGTTTTTCTTGAAGCAAACAGCCAGCCAGGCAGCACAGCTTCCAAGCTGAGAGTCTGAAGGGCTTGAGCCAGTGCCCCTTCCCAACCAGCCAGATACCCCAAGGTCCCACCACTGGCCTCACACTCTGGGGACACCTAAGCATTTCAATTAGACTACAGCATTATCTGTCCTCTGATAAATTCACTACCAAAATAAAACAATCAAGGATAAAAGAGTAGCCATGGTGGCAAGTCAGGAGTCCTGGCCACGTGGACTTAATCATGGCTTCACTCCTCTGAACTTCAATTTCTTCATTTATAAATTAAAAGGCAGAACTCCATGACTGCTGAGGTTACATCCAACTCTATAATGCTGGTGAATAACAGAGATGCAGGATCAGTAAACTTTGTTAAGGAAATGGGTTTTGTCACAGTTTAGAAATATCAGGTTCTGCTCAGGATTCTAGATTGGCTTTACAATGGGGCCCTAGGTTGCCAAGGGGGTACAGTGAGACCACCTGGGAGTAGCTGAGGACACAGGAATAAGGAAGTGGCCAGCATCTCTGAGACTTACCACTGACACTCTTCATTCCACTCCTGATAAGGCCCAGCTGTTAAATATAAGGCTATTGTGGCCCAGCGCAGTGGCTCACGCCTATATTGCCACACTTTGGGAGGTCGAGGCAGGCAGATCACTTGAGGCCAGAAGTTCGAGACCAGCCTGGCCAACCCGGCAAAACCCCTTCTCTACTAAAAGTACAAAAATTAGCTGGACATGGTGACTAATTTTTGTGGTCCCAACTACTTTGGTGGCTGAGGCAGGAGAATCACTTGAACTCGGGAGGTGGAGGTTGCAGTGAACTGAGATCTTGCCACTGCACTCTGTCTCCAAAAAAAGAAAAGATAAGGCCATTGTCCTATATGGGAGAAACTGATTGCAAATTCAATCACCATTTATTATGTTCTTTTTCCAAACCAGGAAAAGTCTGGGGTACTAGAGAATAAATTGTAAATATTTACTAGTATGTGCTGAATTTCCTTTATTCATTACTAATTCAATCAATGTTTATTGAGCATCTGCTCCATATCAGGACTGTTCTAAGCTCTGAAGATGTTGTATTGGAAACCTTTCCCTTCCACCAGCAGTATGTGAGGAAACAGTCAGCAAAGTGTAACTGCTTCTCCAGCTGCTAATTGCACAAAAGCAGGTACCGTGTTACTCTGAGGTTTAGTTCTACCTTATCCCCCATCTTCACTGACCATCTTGTTTTGAATAATCATGAGAGAAGCAAGGAGAATGTTATTAGCTGAGTTGTGTCACCCCAAAATTCATATGTTGAAGTTCTAATCCCCAGTATCTCATTTGCATATGAGGTCTTTGCGGATGATCAAGTTGAGATGAGGTCATGGGGGCGGGCCCTAATCCAATACAATTGTGTCCTTATGAAAAGGGGAAATTTGGACACAGAGACAGACATGCACTTGGAGAGGGCACCATGTGAAGATGAAGGCAGGAATCGGGACGATATATTTTCAAGCCAAGAAACACCCAAGATTGCCAGGAAACCAGCAGAAGCTAAAAGGAAGACACGGAACAGAATCTCCTTCACAGTCTTCAGAAGGAGCCACCCCTGCCAACATCTTGATGATCTCGGACTTCAAGCTTCCAGAGCTGTTCAAGCCTCCAGAACAACACATATCTGTTGATTAAGCCATGCAGTTTGTGGCACTTTATTATAGTAGCCCTAAGAAATGAATACAAGGCCAGGTATGGTGGCTCACACCTGTAATCTCTGCACTTTGGGAGGCTGAGGCAGGAGGATCACTTGAGACCAGCCTGAGAAACATAGTGAGACCCTGTCACTACTAAAAAATTAAAAAAAAAAAAAATTAGCCAGGCGTGGTGGCATGTGCAGTCCCAGCTACTCAGGAGGCTGAGATAGGAGGATCACTTGAGCCGGAGAGGTCAAGGCTGCATGATCGCACCACTACACACCAGCCTCCGTGACAGAGAGAGACCCTGTTTAAAAATATAATAATAAAAAAAAACGAATACAAAGAGCCTTGGTCAGACTGTGCTATTCTCATTGCTTAGGCTACAAGTAGGTATAGTGTCCCATGGCAACTTCAGAACGCAAGGCCTGTAACGCTCTAGGGCCAGGGCCCAGAACCTTTTGAAGAGTTGCCAAGAGCAAGTCAGGGCTTGAGGAACTGCCTAGGGTTAGAGCTCCGGGACCAGCCTATTCCTTCACACCAGCCAGCTCTGACTTCTCACAGGGTCCACTGACTTTCTTCACACCCTCCCCTTGCTCCTCATGGATGTAGCAGGGCCTGTCCTTGGGCCTCTCCAGCACCTCCCAGCCCAACCCAGGCCACGGCCCCACTCTGCCTCTGTTTTGAGGACTAACTTCCATTTTTCGTTGCATGTTCTTCTGACCTCTAATTTTTGGCCCAATCCTGGTTTTGCCTTTGGCTCTCTAGCTTAGACACAGAGCTCATGGAGGCTGTGCCACAATTTGAACCAGGGATAGGACAAGAATGTCAGAGGCTGTTTAGGGATCGTGGAGGGGAGGAGGGTTACAGGGAAAGAATGCATTTGGCTTATAGTGAAAAATCAAAACAACTCATACTTTGAGTTTCCCAAGCACTTTGGTGTATATTGCCTTTGAGCTATACAATGCAGCCCCTGGGGCACAGTTAAGATGGGTGTCATTATTTTATTTATATCTCCATGTTAAAAAGGAAGGAACTGAGGCTCACCCAGGTTACAAAACTTGACTGAAATCACACAGTCCATGCGGGAGCCAGCATTTGGTTTTAAGTACAAGTTATTTCTGCCCTGCCACACTCTCCCCGCATAGATCAGAGCTCAGAAGCTAAAGGAGGATGCAGAGCCTGGACTGACATGACGCAGGCAGACGCAGACCAGACATACTGACTTGGCTCTCCCTCCTCAGCAAGTAGTGACTGGCCAAATACCACACACGAATAACAAACACCTTGCATTTATATAATACCTCACAACTGACAGTGTTTTTACAAGGATTATCTCATTCCATCCTCACAAATAACCCCATGAGGTAAGCAGGGTGAACTCAGTTATTTTATTTTATTTTATTTTATTTTATTTTATTTGAGACAGGGTCTCATTGTCACCCAGGCTGGAGTGCTGTGGCACAATCACAGCTCACTGCAGCCTCGACAGTATTGTGTGCTAAGATAGGACAGTATGTGTGCTAAGTATTTGCCTTCCCTGAATGTCCACATTGTTATGAAGGTATATTTGTCAAGGTAAGAGGGTGTAATATACCTTGCTGAGCAGTTTGTAGCTTGGTTTGTAACTTTCAGCTGTTGAGATGTATGGTAAGTTGGCCTTCATTTGTACTTCTGTACCTTGCCCTGCATTTGTTAGGAGTGGATCTGGTGAAAACCAGGCTTTCCTGCTTCTGCTGTTTTAGCTGCTCCTGTAAGCAGGCCACTCATGGAGGTGTCTGTTGCCCTGTGGTGGTGGGAGAAGTTCTAGCCTCTTACTACTAGTTTTCTGAGCATGAGAGCATGTGTCACACCTTCATTTTACTAGTGCCAATTGCAGCAGGTGCAGCAAGGGTCGGAGTGGCAGCAGCATCCAGGCCATAGAAGCCTCCCAATCTTGCCAATGGCAGGGGCCTCCAGGGCCAGCCCCCTAGTTTGGAAGGCAGCCTCCCTAATGCGGAAGAAACAATGGCTTCTTTGGGGGCCTGATTCTTTGGTGTTACTTAGGGACTTGTTCCTGAAAGCTTAAGTTTGAATCGTTTCTTCAGCCCTCTCAATGATTCTATAAGGCATATAAATCCCTGAAATAAATCCTTTCTATATAAAACTACTAGAATGGATTCTGTTCTAGGCCACTGACCAACACAGGGCACTTAGCCTCCCCTCCAGGAACAAGGGAGATTCTGGTGACCTAGGAAAATCACTTTTGACTACATTCTAGGGCCTTGTCACTCCATTGAACTTATGATCTTTGGTAAGGTTTTCTCCATTTTTGTTCTGTACCTGGGTTCAACCTCTCTACTTTGGACTGAATTCCTAAAATTCATATGCTGAAGCTCCACCCTCCAAAGTGATAGTGTTTAGAGAGAGCCTTTGGGAGGGGTTACATGAGATCATAAGTGTACGGCCCTTAGGGCCCTTATAATGGGATTAGTGCCTTCATAAGAAGAGACACCAGAGAGCTTGCTTTCTCACTCTCCAGCCATGTAAGGGCATAGCAAGAAGGCAGCCATCTACAAGCTAGGAAGAGAGACCTCACCAGGAACTAACCAGACTGGCACCTTGACTTCCCATTCTCTAAAACAGTAAGAAATAAATTTCAGTTGTTTAAGCCAACTAGTCTATGGTATTTTGTCATAGCAGCCCAAGCTGACTAAGACACTCTGATCCTCCTTCAGATCATCAACCCCACTCTTCCCCATCTGCCTGACTTATATAGATGTGGTTCTGCAGCACTGTCACTCAGGTCTTCCTTGGACCATCAAAGCCCAGGGGCAATATCGACACCACCCACCCCAGCCTGAGCTTCAAGAAACCTTTAGCAGCTCTCCAAGCCCAGCTGTCTCAGACAAAGAAGCTGACAAACATATGCTGAGACTCTGCGCAGCACAGTTTGGTGAGAGCTGTTTGATAATGGTGCATTGGGATTGTACAGAAAGAGAAGGCAGGAAGAACAACAGAAATAGGCTTGACCTTGTTGTCCACCTTAAGTAAGTATTGAGAATGGCACTCGTCAAAATTCAGAGAGACTGAAAAGCAAACAGAAAGTATTCCTTGGTTTTCAAGTTCTTATACAGTTTTTCTAAGAGTCTTTCAAGGGCTTGAGTGAAACCAAGTAGTTTCATTTAACTACGAGTTCCTGCAAGACAGTCTCCAAATTCCAGTGGCCTGGTTTTATCCACTCTCTCCTCTTCAAGTCTGAATGCTCCTGTATAGACTTACTGCAATTTCACTTGAAGTCATTTCTGTCTCATCCAGTTTCATCTCCCAGCTTATGAGCTCATGGGTTTTGCATGATTTCAATATGAAGTCATCAGCCAGGCCCAGCTTCCTACACAGACTTTAAACCCTTAGGATCCTTTTAATAAACTAGATGTAAGCCCCACAGTTTGCACTGAAACATGAAACCCAGAGTTTCTCCCAGGTGCTCTCATAGATGTGTATATCACATGCTTCACATCTTTCTCTGTTTCTTAAACACTGAAACCTTCCATCCTGCTTCTCCTCTTCTCAGCACGTGCACCTGCCCTCTCACGGGAGGAGGTGGCCCAGAAGGAACTCAGAGGAGTCAAGTGGTCAAAGCTCAGGAAATACTAGAGCTCTCTGTTTTACACAGAACTATGTAAGTACATGTTGGAACTAAAGCAACACTGAGTTTCTGGAGGATGAAGAAAAAGAAAATTCCATTCTAAGTCAACTGCACAAATAATGGAAAATTGTATATACTTCAACTATCCATTAATAGAGTCCACATTTTGAAACCAAGCCAAAATGTGTAGGCCTGGAACTCTGGAATGCATATTGACTGAACATTCCTTATTTCCAAAGTCATAGCCAACAACAAAAATCACATTGTGGTATCAGAGCCTCCATTCTTTCTCAAATACTCATGTGTTCTCTTTGAGCAATGGCCATAAAAGAGTTTATAAAACAACAGCAGCAACAACATGAAAGTCGCGATCATGACAACTTGAATTTATAGTTTGAGTTTTAAAAATAAGACAAAAACAATTTGATCATATATAAAAATCTATATAACTCTCTCTAATTTGATTCAAACAAGTATTATTCATTGAGACCCTACTATGCTCCCACTACTGTGCTAAGTTCTAAGAAATATGATAAAACTATATTAAATAATTTCTTTTCTCATAGAGTAACAGAGGCAAATATTGAATGTGTGAGATAATTAGAGAACAACCAAGGGAAAATAATCTGAGCCATGTTGCTGCCATTAAACCTGATAGGTAGTCAACAATAGAAAGATCAGAGAAGGTAAACAGGTAGAAAAGTATGAGTTCAAGACAAAGTCATCAAAATAGTCCTTAATGCCTGGATAAGGTCTGGGAGGTTTCTGATCTAATGCTTATGTAGGTGACTTTGCTCTGAAAGGGGATAAATCTAAATACAACTTTTCCCAACGAGAGTTTAGAAAATGGCCAAATGGAAAGGACTACTCAGAACTCATCTCCTTGATAGGTTAAAGCTGCTCCAGGTATGAAAAGCCTCCAGAGGAGCAGACTAAATCATGTAGAAAAGCTGGAGGAAAGCCAGTGTGGGTGACTAGCCATGGCAAAGTACCAGATCCAGTTTATCAGCCACCTTATCCTTTCTCTCTGCCTGCATTTAGAGGAGATGCCATTAGGAAGACTATAAGAGGCTAGCATGAGGAAGGTAAAAAAATCTGGTTGTGAGAAATAAGCAATGTGTGAGAAGACTGGGTGGGTATATACCCTTTATAACAATTTCTTCACTACTCTTACAGACATTAGGAAGTCTAAAACGGAATGACTTCCTTCCTCCATGGTCTTCCAAATCTGGTCATCTTTCTATGTTGCTGATTTTATTCAATGCTACTTTCATTACTCTAGCCACTCTGAAAGGAAATTTCCCTCTTCACTGTGTGGGAGGGAAGAAACATTTCTTCCATTAACTGTGTTCAGTGACTGGGACCTGTGAATAAAACTGACAAAAGATAGATTAACAGGAGAAAAAGTTTATTTACACATGCAATGTACATACACACTGAAGTGCTCAGCGATGAGTAACTCAAAGGTGTGGTTAGAGCTTGGAGCTTATATAACTAATTTAGTTAGTAGGGGAAAGGTAGGGAAGAGGAATGGCTCCTATGGGAAGAACAAATCGGTTTCTTTAGGAAGACAAATGGGTTCTTTAGAAGAACAAATAGGAGATAAGAAAGTTTGAGCATAAAGTTTATACATGTATGCGTGTTATTTCCATCTTCAGGAACATAAAAATTCCTCAAAGAGAAAGCTTATGCAGATTTACTCTTAGTCACTCTTCTGGGGACAGACCAACCTCAAGAGTATTTATAACAGTCTTTATTTCTCAGAAGTTTTTGCATATATTCAGATAAGGACAGCACCAAAAAGGCTTCTTTCTGTATCTGTTGAATCTCAAATGTCTTCCGCTTAAAATAATCTTTATACCAACTCTGGGGTTCCGAGGATGCCCCCACACCTGCATCTCTGCTTTCAGTCCCTGGCCAAATCTTCTGCTAAAACTACGAGTTTCTGAAGAATTGTATTAATCATTTTTGTTCCCAGAATCTAGAGTAGTACTGGTACATGGCTTATCCATTCACAAAATACTTTTGAATGAATTAGTAAATAAAGTAAAACAGAGTATTGTTTTCCTTATATTTGCAAAACAGCAACAAACAAAAACCATGATACCTATTAGAGGCTAATTCCCTAACAAAGATATATCTTGAGCCTTGATCTGTCTCCTGAGATACCCACCTGTATTCTCAACTTTTTATGAGGCATTTCCACCAGAAGGTTTCATAGGCATCTCAAATTCAACAATTCCCACAAAGAACCCCATTGTCTTTCCTGTTCTTCATATATTTTCTAATTCAGTGAACAATGTTACCCAACTACCCAAGTTATATAAATATTACTTGTCATTAACTCCCTCCTTTTCACCCCTTATAGAGCATTATCATGTTGAATCCACCTCTAAAATATCTGTGGAATGAGCATAGAAGTTTCCTCAAAAATTAAAAATAAAATTATTACATGATCCAGCAATTACATTTCTGAGTATATGTCCAAAAGGATTGAAAACTGAATCTCAAAGAAATATTTGCACACCCATGTTCAATGCAGTGTTACTCATAACAGCCAAAGGGTGGGAGAAACCTGAATGTCCATCAACAGATAAATGGATAAAGAAAATGTGGTATATACATATGATAGAATATTATGCAACCTTTTAAAAAAAGGGAAATTTTGTCACATGTTACAACATGAGCAAACCTAGAGGATATTACGCTAAGCAAAATAAGCCAGTCACAGAAGGACAAAAACTGTATGATTCCAAATATATGAAGTATCTAACATAATCTAAATCATAGGAACAAAATAGAAAAGTGGTTACCAAGAGCTGGGAAAAGGAGAAAGGGGAAATTAGTGTTTTTTAGTGGGCACTAAGTTTCAGTGTTGCAAGATGAAAAAGTTCCTAGAGATCTTTTGCACAACAATGTGAATACATAACACAAATTAATTGTACACTTAAAATAGTTAAGATGGTACATTTAATAAGGTATGTTTTTTACTACAAGTTTTTTATTCAACTGCAGCAGAGTTTATAAATTATCCTGAAGACATCTTGTTGAGCCTATTCTATTCCTGTTGAGCTAAATAACAGCTACTAAAGAAGTAATCATTTATAGACTGATCCAGATAAAGTCAACCTATTTTAGATGGCTGATGTTTAAGGATGCCACCTAAAATAGACTGACTAAATGAAAGCCATTTCTTTCATTCATGGCCCAGTGGGGCAGTGCCAACCAGAGATCCCTGCAATGTCACTTGGCAAGCCAGGGACCCCTGACTGGCAATGCCCCACTGGGGCCTCACTCAGACATCCTGACACACCCCAGCTCACCACTGTTATAGCTTATACCTGAGTTCTGCTGTTCCCGAGCTCTTGTACTGCACCCAAGAAGAATGAGGATGCACAGGACATTGGAGGGTGAGGAAGGAGGAGAAGAATTTTATTGAGTGATGAAAACAGCTTTCAGTGGAGAGGGGACAGGGTGATGGATCTCCCATGTGGCTGGGTCTAGAGCCTTTTATGGACTCAGAATGGGGAGTGCATGGTGATTGGTCTGTGAGTATGCAAAAAAGGTTAAAGCAAAGACACCACTTAAAGGTAAGCACGAAAGTGTACAAAAACCAATTAGGAAAGAGTAGGTATATGTAAAATAGGTGAAGGGTGGGGACCAATCAGAGGAAAACAAGCCAAATGGGAAGACAAGTTCCCAATCTGGTCAGAGGATTTAACTTGCAGCTTGGCTTTCAGGCTTTAAACTGTCTTCGGCTTGAAGGTGGGGTTTTGCTACGGGCCCACCCCTATCTGCCTAGGCATTTGTCTGCCTCTATCAACGTCAGAATGAAAACTGGGAGATCTGCTGCTCCTTCCATTGGTAAGAGGACAGTAACAGTGTTTTTTCACTCCTACAACTTCTATTTATCTCTATGTTGATTTTTGTTTTGGAAGGATAAGGGCTGGTTTTCTTTTTATTTTTTCTACAATGAAGATTTCTTTTTAATTTGTTATATGAATGACTCAGGTAAAAACACTCAAATGATACCATTTAATTTTTATCCTGATGACATAATCAGAAACCTTCTGGATCAGTCATTTTGCTTCCTTCCATCGTTTCTTATGAACAATATATACTAGCTTTAACCCTCATTCCTCCTAAGAAAGCAATTACACAAAGCTAGTATTAAAAGAAAGCAATGTGAAGTATAGCTATTTTAAAAAACAAAGGAAAGTTTTTGGGGGATGATGTGGGAATTACCTAGCAAATTTTGATGAACTCTAGGGAAGCTGCTGGTCAACTAGACCCAGCAAAACAAAATATACTCTTCAATTACATCTATGTGTCTTGGCTTCAAGGAAAAGAGAATGGGTTTTGGTAATTGCAGTGTTTTGCTTTGGCTTTTTGTTTGTTTGAGATTTTTTGTGTGTTTGCTTTTTTGTTTTTTTATAAATTTGTAACATTTTTGAGATTGTTTTCTAAAACAAAAACAGATCCAAAAAAACCCACTAGATTTTAGTTCTCAGTTCCAGGGGGAAAAAAGTCAGCCTACCCTCAATTTGAACCTGTATCCATGTGGTCATAATTAAATGCCTCAAAAGAACTTAAAATCATCAGAAAACATCTGACCATATTGTGACATGTCCAGCTACACATACTAGCATGTGGCTGGGCAGCAGTTTGACATTTCTGAAATGGCATCCATACAGGATAGGAAGGAAATGCTGAGTAAGCACCAGGAAGAAAGTAATAAGGAAGGAGATTATTTTCTTTTCATCATATACCTGGGTCCAGAGAATGAAGTTGAAATTGTAACTGGAAGAATTCAACAGGGTCTCCAAAACATCCTGGAGACATGTGGGATGCTGCTCTGACCAGATGGAAGGAACTGGGAGGAGGAAGTTAATTACATGTGTGGGCAGTGGCTGAGGCTTTATTGTAGTGGTAATGCATGAGAGAAGTCTTGAAACAAAGAGAAGGATTTTGAGGGGCAGGGAAGTGAGGAAAGGACCTAAGGGTGCAGGATGAGACCTTTACAGCTGCAAAGATAGACTGGGTTTCCAGTTTGTTTGCTAGACAAGGAGAAGATAATTGATATGGTTTGGCTGTGTTCCTGCCCAAATCTCATCTTGAAATGTAGCTCCCATAATTCCCACGTGTTGTGGGAGGGACCCAGTGGGAGATGATTGAATCATGGAAGCGGTTTCCCACATAGTGTTTTCATGGTAGTGAAAAAGTCTCACGAGATCTGATGGTTTTATAAGAGGTTTCCCCTTTTGCTTGGCCCTCATTTGCTCTTGCCTGCCACCGTGTAAGACGTACCTTTCACCTTCCATCATGATTGTGAGGCCTCTTCAGCTACATGGAACTGTGAGTTCATTAAACCTCTTTTTCTTTATTAATTACCCATTCTTGGATATGTCTTTATCAGCAGTGTGAGAATAGACTAATACAATAATGCAGGGGTTTGTGTAAGAGGAAAACACTCAGACTTCTCATATTTTTAGACCAATAATACAACACAACAGCATAGAGGACGATTTGGCGAGGGAGTGGAAAAAATGGGTTATAAAGTTAATGCAGTGAACTGTGGCAGAGACCAAAGGGACAGAAAGGAGGATAACACAGATTAATTCTGTTTGTATTAAGCTAAACAAAATTTTGTTCTGTTAACTAAAAAAAAAAAAAAAAAAAAGAAGAGAGAGAAAAGGAAAAGCTTTTATATGCTCTAACTTGATTGGTTATTGAAGTTCCAAGGTAAAAACAGAAAATAAACGTATGCAGGCTCCAAAGTAGGAACAAGCACTTTTTTCCCCTTAGAGCAATTGCTGACCCTGTCCATTGCCAACTCCCTGTCTGACCACCCACTTCTCAGATGACACCCTTTGTTTCTGTACCTGCCCCCACTGCCATGCATGGGACAGAAACCAGGGAAATTCTTTCCCCACAAGAGCAGGAGGTCACATTTACCACCACATTGCAGGAACAGAATTTACCCCTACGTTGCAAGAACAGAAAACAATGTCACTGGCATGCTGAATTTTAACTCAAAAAATTTTTATTTCCCTCCTCCACTCCCACTCCTCGAAGAACCAGTGGGATATATATTAGTTCTGTTCTAGATTACTATTTATGGGCTATTTCATTGCTTTATAAATGTCATTAGGCTCCCTTTTTAGCATATTGAAAGAGTTAGTAGTGGTTGCTTCAATAGCTAGAAAAGGCATGCAATTCAAATAACTGCTTTCCCAAAGAACTTCTAACATGTACCCGGTGTATATGGTGGTGGTAATACCACAGGCTTTCTGGGTCAAGCCCACTTTGCCACTTCTCCATTTAAGCCCATTACTTAACCTCTCTGTGCTGTTTCCTCCTGGGTAAGTGAGGGTGATGGCAATACCTCCCCGAGAAGGTTATTAGGAAAATTAAGGAGGTTAATACTGTATATGTAAAACACATGAAATAATGCCTGGTGCAGAGTTAAGTGCTTAATAAGCATTAGTGATGACCATGATGCAGCAAAATTCATTTCTCTTTTCTAAAATGAAAAGAAGAATGAGGTAAGAGAAAATCTTAGCAGGGTGGTGGTGCTAATGCTGTAGACACAGGATGCTAGGAGGTAAGGGGGAAAGAGGATCACCACTGCATTCACAGATAGCCCTCATGGTCTCAAAGTGGGGCAGCCCTTGGGCAGGGACACCAGGTGGACCATTTAGTACCACAGACATACAAGATTCCATGATACGTAACCTACAGATTGGTGTTTTCACTGGGTGACAAACGTAACACTCCACATACAGGCATACCACAAAGATCTTCCTTCCTAGCAGAAAGAATATATGTGAGATATTCCAGGTTGTTTAAATGGGGAAGTTAAGAGAAAGGACAACTCTTCAAATTAAAGGCCAATCCTCCCATGGAGCTAGGAGACAAAGAGCCATTCGCCTGCCTCACCTATGTTAAGAGGAGGCATCTACCCTACAACTCATAAGTCTCCCAGTTGTGTAACCACCCCACGGGTTCTTCTTGCCTGCTGCCAGGTAAAGCCAATTTATCAAGACTTGGGGGGTTGCAATAGAGGAAGAGCTGGCTAAACAGGTGACCGGTTTTATTATTACCCAAATCAGCCCTCCCAGAGGCCAGGGGTTTTTAAAGATAGTTTGGTGGGCAGGGGGCAAGGGAAGGGAGATAGCTGATTGGTTGGGTCAGGGATAAAATCATAGGGAGTACAAGCTCTCCTCTTGCATTGAATGAGTTTCTGGGTTGGGGGCCACAAGACCAGATGAGCCTGTTTACCAGACTGGGAAAAATAACTCGAACACCAATCTTAGGTTTGACAATAGTAATGTTGTCTATAGGAACAACTGAGGAGGTAACTGATCTTGTGGCATCTGGCTGCTTGACTCCTGAACCATAATTTCTCATCTTGTGGATAATTTGTTAGTTTCACAAAGGAGGTCTTGTCCCCAGGCAAGGAAGGGTTTTGTTTTGGGACAGGCTGTTATCTTTGTTTCAAAGTTAAACTATAAACTAAATTCCTCCCAAAGTTAGTTCTGCCTACGCCCGGGAATAAACAAGGGCAACTTGAAGGTTAAAAGCAAGATGGAGTTGGTTAGGTCAGAACTCTTTCACTGTCATAATTTTCTCACTGTTACAATTTTTGCAAAGGCGGTTTTACTTGGAGCCTACTCTCAGTGAAAACTGAAAATGTTTTCCATACCCCAGCAATCTTTAGTGCAATGTTTCCTAAATAACTAATAAAATTAACTTTCTGAAAGGTAGAGGATGACAATTAAAGAAATATTGGAGCTGCTTGTATAGAAGCACATACAATCTTCTAACTAGAAGGAAACTGAGTAATCCTTTTGTTTTGTGGACTAAACTAATTTTTTTAGCAGAGCCCTCTATTCAAACAAAATTCTTTTTGGAATCTTACACATAAAACAGTTTTTAAAAAGAACTAGTGTGGCACAGCAGTGCTGTACAAAGGTAAGGGTCGGTGGGATCAATCCACCTGAATCATCTGCCCAGGACACAGGCAATAGGGGAGTGCGTTATTTATAGAGAACTGAAAAACAAGGAAAAAGCCAAGCAAGAGAGAGTCTGATTTGTGTTACCACCATGCACTCACAGTTTTAAATGGCATCAGTGGTAGAATATTCCCCTCCACCAGGGCAGACCACTTGGTAGTTATGAGGTAGGGCAAGTGTGAAGTGAGGCAAGTGTGTGATTGTAACTACCCAGTGGGTTCATCTTGCCCACTGCTTAGATAGAGCTGATTTACCAAGATAGGAGAATTCCAACAGAGAAGGAGTAATTCACACAGAGCTGGCTGTGCAAGAGACAGGAGTTTTATTATTACTCAAATCAGTCTTCCTCAGCATTCGAGGATCAGAGCTTTTAAGGACAACGTGGTGGGGAGAGGGGAAGCCAGTGAGCCAGGAGTGCTGACTGGTCAGGTGAGAGATGAAATCATAGGGAGTGGAAACTGTCTTCTTGCACTGAATCAGTTCCTGGGTGGGGGCCACAGGACTGGATGAGCCAGGTTATCAATATGGGTGGTGCCAACTGATCCATCAAGTGCAGGGTTTGCAAAATATCTCATGCTGTGTGTTTCATGATCTGTCAATTTGTCTCCCAACCATGGTCCCCAGGGGGTCCATGGAACATATTTTGAAAACCGCCAATCTAGCCCACTCTGCTCACCTTTGAAGCCCAGAAAGGTTAAGTGACTTCCAATGTCACCAAGTAAAGCACCAAGGTAAAGCAACTCATACAAGTAAAATTAGAATCCAGGCTCCATGCTTTCTGTGTGTCTACTTCCCAAAGCTACTGTAGGGACCAAGGGAAAAACTTCCCCTTTGCCCTCTTGCAGGTTCACTGAAAACCATCTGACAAAAGGCAGATTCATAGAAGAAAAGAGTCATACAAAATGTCTTTAATGTGTACATGTAGGAGTCATACAAAATATGAAAACTTGGCTGGGCGTGTTGGCTCACACCTGTAATCCCAATACTTTGGGAGGCTGAAGTGGGAGGACTGCTTGAGCCCAGGAGTTTGAGACCAGCCTGGGCAACATAGCGAGACCCCATATCTAAACAATAAATAAATAAGCTGGGAAGGGTGGCACACACCTGTAGTCCCAGCTACTCAGGAGGCTGAGGTGGAAGAATCCCTTGAGCCTGGGAGGTTGAGGCTGCAGTGAGTCATATCATGCCCCTGAACTCTAGCCTGGACAAGAGAGCAAGACCCTGTCTCTGAAAAAAAAATTTAAAAGAAATATGAAAACTTAAAGAAAGGGCCTGATGATTGATGCTTTTATAGCATCTTGAAGTTACAGAAAGAATAGAGGTTCAGAGCATGGCACAACAGGTTATGGGAGGGAGACAAAAGAAGATAAGGTAAGCAAGGGTGATCTTGTTATGCAGATGAAAGTCACAGGTAACACATCTCAGAAAGAAGAGGTGTAGCCTGTGGTTAAGTCTAGATCCGGACAGGCCCTCCGACAAAGCCTGGATGTTTATTTTGCTAATGTAGATTTTTCTCTACAGATGCAAATCTCCCCCACAAAAGGCAGATTTTCAGGGTTATTTCAGTCTGAAGCCCTCTGTAAAAACATCTCAAAAGATGTCAATGAAGTGTATTTTGGGTTGAAATATTTTTGGTTTCCCTTACCACCACCTGGGTGAACATGAGGTACCACCTTGTTTCTCAGTCTCCCTGCTTGATTCCCTAGTGTTAAGGGTTGAGTTGTGTCCCCTAAGATTTGAAGCCATTGTCATGGGGTTAACAAGAATTACAGACAGAAATATAGCTTATAATTAAGCATTAATCAGGCTGAGAGAAGAAAAAGGAAGAAACTCGTCAGGCAGGCAGTTAGGGTGAGTCCTCAGTTGAATTCTTTCAAACAAAAGAGCAGCCTGAAAAATCAAGCTTCAACCACAGATAAGGAAACTTGCACAGGGGGGCTTGCCAAAGATATGCCCACAGCCACACAAATAAGAAAGTCTACACAGATAACTTGCCCAGACATGCCTGCAATGGAAAATTCCATACCCGACACATGGCCAGTAAGGGGAACAAAACAATATGGAGTAACTCAAGCTAAGGGCCTGCATGCGCATTAGGAGGCACATGCATGGAGCATGAGTGGAGCTACCAGAAATTTGCAACTTATGCAAATGAGACACCCAACCCTCATCAGTTTCTTATAAAAGTCTTTTCATTCAACTGTAAAAATGGCAACCCTCTTTCAAGCCCCCTCTCCACAGTGGAGAGCTTTCTTCTTTTGCTTATTAAACTTTCACTCCAATTTCACCCTTAGTGTCCACGCTCCTTAATTTTGTTTATCATGAGACAAAGAATGTTGGGTGATACCTTGAGTGGTGAGAGACTGCTGCACTGTGGTGCGCTGGCAAGTCTGTAATAGGCTGCACTGTTGTTACTGGCAGCAAATCCATACAGATCTGCAGCAACCTCAATTCTTGCTTCCTCAGAAGAAAGAATTCAGCTGAGGGGCATAAGGCAGAAGAAGGTACCAAGGCAAGTTTTAGAGCAAGAGTGAAAGTTTATTAAAAAGTTTTAGAGCAGAAAGGAAAGGAAGGAAAGCACACTTGTAAGGAGGCAACTTGAGAGATCAATGTGCCATCTGACCTTTGACTTGGGGTTTTATGAGTTGTCATGCTTCCAGGATCTCGCATCCCTTGCCCTCTGATTATTCCCTTTGGGTAGGCTGTTTGCATGCCCAGTGGCCTGCTAGCACTTGGGAGGTTAGTATGTGTAGTGTGTTTACTAGAGCTGTATATGTGCTCACTCGAGGATTCTCCCCTTACCAGTCAAATGTCCCTAGAAGGTCATATGCCAGTTAAACTCCACTATTTTGCCTCTTAATGTACGTGTTTGAGCCCATTCACCCAACTCCTGAGATCTTATCAGGAAGCTGTTGATCACCAGTTTCAGGTTTTTCTATCTATTGGGGGACTGCCCTTCCCTGGGGCCAACTGCACCCGATTATTATCTTAGACAGCTTAACAACTGCCTGACCATCATCTGATGGTCACCTGACATTCCTGGTGGGTGTGTGGTAGGGGAAGCCCTCTGCTGCTCTGTTTATGTCTGACCAGTTACCTACTGTAACACTGTGGCCCACTTCCTTATAACCAAAAGTGATGTAGCACTAGACACTGACCATTTGCATCCACACAGTTTCTATAGATAGGACTTCTGATGTTAGAATCATAAGGCTTTTGCTTAAGAATTCCTTAAGCAGAACCTGAAGTCAAGCAGAATGGCCTACACAAACTGCTTTAAAGACCCCCACAGAGGAACCAGATCCATGTGAGAATATAGTTTCTTCATCTCCTTGTCCCATAACTTCACCCTGTACTCTTCCACCAATCAACAATCTCCACACTTTAGCCCACTCCAAAACTCTTTAAAGTTCTAACCCCACACTCCCCAGGGAGAAGGATTTGAGGCTTCCTCCTGTCTCATCTCCTCATTTAACAGCCTTATGATTGAACATCTTTCCCTCCTGAAACACCACATTTTGGCATATTGACTTGTTGAGTGTACTAGGCAATGAACCTATTATGTTTTCAAATGTGTATGTTGAAGTCCTAAGTCCCTCTACTTCAGAATGTGACCTTATTTGGAAATAGGTCACAAACGTAAGATTGCAAATGTAAATAGTTAAGGTGAGGTCATTAGGACAGGCTCTGATCCAATATGACAAGTGTCCTTACATAAAAAGGAAATTGGGGGGCAAATGCACACAGGGAGAATGTCATGTGAATATCAAGGTAGAGATCAGGTGATGCAGCTACAAGCTGAAGAATATCAAAGATTGGCCACAAACCAACAGAAGTTGGAGAAGAGACATAGGGCAGATTCCCCTTCAGTGTCCTCAGAAGGAACCAACCCTGCTGAAACCACCTTTGTGAAATTATGACAGTAAGAGAAATCAGATATAGCTGACTCCATTTTGTCTGTAGCTCACAGGTTGGCTGTCTTTGCTCATTCCTGGCTATGGACCAAGCTAACTTTGGGAATTTGGTTTATAGTTTAAATGATAATAGCCCTTGCCAAGAACTAAACTTTTCTTGTAAAACTAATGAAAGGCCCACCAAGTTAGGAAGAGAGGGACTTGAATTCTAAACAATTACCAGCCATTATTCCGGAGGTCATAAGATTTGCAACTTCCCCAATTACTCTTGAAGATAACCTCACTATTGTAGAATCTAAGATTGGCCTTTTGAGATGTCTTTTCAGGTTTTTGCATTTCTGACAACTGGATGGCCCCACCTGGAGCCGCCAACCCATTCTATGGCCCCTACTCAGGAAATGACTCAGCGCAAGAGAACAGTTTTGATTCCCTATCATTTCATCTGCACCCCAACCAATCAGCATGCCTCCATCCTACTCCCCTGCTCACGAAACTCTCTTTGAAAAGCACTCACCTCCAAGCCTTCAGGGAGATTGATGTGACTATTAACTCCATCTTATGTCAATTAAACTGTTTCTTTACTGCAGTGTCATGGTCTTGGTGAGTCCATTTTGTTTGTGCAGTGGGCAGGAAGAACCCATCAGGCAGTTACATTGTCAACACATTAATCTCACACTTCTACCCAGAACTGTAAAGACAATACATTTCTGTTGTTTAAGCTACATAGTTGTTGGTACTTTATTATGGCAGCCCTAGCAAACTAATATGCCTAGTAAATCACAAATCAGTGGCATGTCAACCTAAAATAATTGAAGCCATTTCATTGTCTGAAGTATCACCTGAAGTTCTTTGTCTCATGACCAAGAAAACTAAGGAGGGTGGACACCAAGGGTGAAGTTGGTGCAAAAGTTTAATAAGCAAAAGAAGAAAGCTCTCCACTGTGGAGCGGGGGAGCTGAAAGAGGATTGCTGTTTCACAGTTGAATACAAGGACTTTTATAAATAGGCTGGTGGGACATGATGCTTTATTTGCATAAGGCACAAAAAACTGGTCAGGACTAAGTGTTTCATTTGCATAAGGCACGAATTCCTGACAGTTCCACCCTGTCCCTCTAGTGCACATGCAGGCTCTTAGCCTGAGTTACTTCATGTTGTTCAACTTTCCTTATTGCACATGTGTCGGGGGTGGAATTTTCCATTGTGGATGTGCCTGGTTCTGTGTATCTTATCTGTGCAACTGCATATTTAGGCATATTTTAGGCAAAACCCCTGTGCAAGTTCCCTTATCTGAGTATGCCCAAAAAAGGGAAGGGATGTGCTCACTGAAGCCCACTGTGTATATGTGGAACTTCCTGGCTACACAAAAGACATTTTTTTAAATGTTGGGTCTTGTTGCATTATCTGTGCCTGTAGCTTGATCTTTCAGGCTGCTCTTTTTGTTAGAAAATAATTATTCTGAGGACTTGTCCTAACTATCTGCCTAACTTGTTCCTTCCTCTCTCCTCTCTCATAATCACAAAGGTCAGAATCTAATTTAAAAAGAGTTCATTCAAGTGCAAAGGTTGAGGACTGCAGCCTGGGATGTACTCCCAAGTTGCCTTTGGGAGTGCTCCTGAGAACAAAAGAGAAGCTCATGTTTTTAAAGAAACAAAGGACAAATCAGGAGGGGGGCAATTGTTTGATGGAAATTCTCATTGGTTCACAGAAATAACATTGTTTAGTGAGTATTGAACTATAATGTGTATGGTATTGCATAGCTACTTGTCTATAAAATGACTTGGTTGTCTAGAGCCCACATAGCAAGTGCTTAAAGAGGTAATAGCTCAAGGTAAAAGCTTAACAGTGACTGCTGTTACATTTTCAGTGCCTTTCTAGGCCTGATAACTTAAAGGGGCTTGTATTCCTCAGTTAAAAGCGTTTTTCTTTCTTAGACACACTGTAATAGTGGTCACAGATGTGTCTTTACTTGAGAACAAGGGCCCTGAAATGGCACTACAAAGCTATAATCAGAGTCAGTGCACAGCATTAAACTGGCATATACGAGGAAAGAGCCACAGAACTTTTAAAAAGATTGAATAATTAAACCTTCCTGAATGGTTTCTAGTCAGTTTCAAGTGGCAAACCTAACTCCACGGAACTCAAAGAGCACGTTACTGTCTCACACAACCAGGAAGGACAGGGAAGTGACTGGGGAAGACTAGAGCCTGGGCCCCAAGGTCTCCAGGGCTTTTTCCACCATTCTCTGTGCTGCCAGCATCATTCTTTTCTATCCACATGACACACAGCATGGCCCCAGACCACTGCTAACAACTTTAGGCACCAAGAGACAAAAACGAGCTTTCTTTTCAGCAGCCCCAGCCAGGAAAATTCCCGGGGGGGATTCAACTTGGCCCAGCCAAGTCACACAGCCACCCCTGTGGTCTAGAGAAGGGGTGGGAGCTACTGGACCAAGCAATCACCATTACTACTGGGCATCCAAGGAACCCATAGTATATCACTTCCGACATGCTCTGTGGACTTTAGATTCTAGGGACCAGGACACTGTCCCCACTGAAGAGGAGGGAAAAAAATATTTTTTCTCTGCCCATCTTTGGTTCTCTGGATGGGGCCCTATAAATTAGGTTCACAAGAGACAGATCAACAAGAAAAAAAAAAACAAAAAACAGAAGTTTACTAACATGTGGATCATGTCTCCACAAGGGCACACCCAGTGACAAGCAACCCAAAGGGGTGATGAAAACCTGGGCTTACACAATATATCGTCTTAGGCTACACAAGACAAAAAGGAATTGGAACTTTGGGATGGGGGAGGCAAGTTATGAGAAGGTAACCAGCAAAAGTATGGTCAACAAGGATTGTTTAGTAAGGTTGGTTGTGCAGATTGAAGTCAGTGCCATCTCCAATGATAAGAGTTAAGAGACCTGCTCTTTCTGGTAGGTGATAGCTTTTATATAAAAATCTCCTTTATAAATATAATTTTTATTTATGTATTTATTATTTTTTTGAGACGGAGTTTCTCTCTTGTTGCCCAGGTTGGAGTGCAATGGCATGATCTCGGCTCACTGCAATCTCCACCTCCTGGGTTCAAGCAATTCTCCTGCCTCAGCCTCCCAACTAGCTGGGATTACAGGTGGGATTACATGTGCCATCATGCCCAACTGATTTTGTATTTTTAGTAGAGACAGGGTTTTGCCATGTTGGTCAGGCTGGTCTCGAACTCCTGACCTCAGGTGATTCACCTGCCTTGGCCTCCCAAAGTGTTTGGATTACAGGCATGAGTCACCGTGCCCAGCCATATTTTTTTTTTTTTTTACAAAAGAAAAACTTGTACCCCATTTTTAAAGAGCTTTTTGCTGGGTGCGGTGGCTCACATCTGTAATCCTGCACTTTGGGAGGCCAAGGTGGGTGGATTGCCTGAGGTCAGGAGTTTGAGACCAGCCTGGCCAACATGGTGAAATCCCATCTCTACTAAAAAATTAGCAGGGCATGGTGGCAGGCCCCTATAATCCCATTTACTCGGGAGGCTGAGGCAGGAGAATCACTTGAACCCGGGAAGTGGAGGCTGCAGTGAACCAAGATCATCCTACTTCACTCCAGCCTGGGTGAAAGAGTGAAACTCCATCTCAAAAAAAAAAAAAAAAAAGGAGCTTTTCCTAGGTCTGCTCATTTTCCACGGTTTTTAGTTCAAAATAATGGTTCTGCCAAAGATCCAAAGATGCATATTTAGGGGTAGCATATTTTGGTTCCCTTCACCACTCTAAGACGCATACTTGGGACCACTGATCCTCCTCTGTGGAAGTAACTGCGATCACACTTTTTTCCTTTCTTAGAAATATGCAGGAAATGATTTAGGCCGTTTGGACCACCCATGAAAGCCATCTGTGCATGGGAGGAGTGGAGACGTCCACACAGGTGCTGATAGCATGACTCAGAAACACAGAGCACAGAACCTGACCAAAAGAACTCCTAACTGGAAGCTGCATTCTCCTTCCCTGCCATGGGCGAGGAGGGATAGCTTTATCATAATTCTGTAGCCAAATCGAGGAAATGCCTCCCAAACAGCATGTGGTTAAGAACACATACTCTGAAGCCTAGGTTCAGCTCCCAGCTCTGGCCCTTACACACTGTGACCTTGAGCAAGCTCCTTAACATCTCTGCGTTTCCATTTTCTTATCTGTAAAAGGCATACTTTTCTCATTTTTCTTTTTTTGTAAAAAGTATAGGACCTGATTACATGTAACAGCCTTAAACAAGTGTCTAGCACACTATATAAATGTTTGTTGTCTTATTATTGATGCGATTGTTATAATTCTGAAGAGCATGGACTTTGGAGTGGGACATCTATTGTTCATATTGCTGCTCTACCTCTTACTAAATGCAGCCTTGGGCAGTTACTTAATCCATCTGCTGCCTCAGTTTCCCCATCTCTAAAATAGGAGTAATAATGGTTATTTCCTTGTGGCATTGCTGTGAGAACTGACTGAGATCATACACATAAGGTGCTAAGTAGTATGGTGCCTGGCACATAGTGAACACTCAGCAAATGTTTGCCATTGTTATCCTGTGTTTAAATATATCCAGCCCTGTCAACACATGCAATTGTTAATACTTATTACGTGCTCTCAATGGTGGGGCTATGCTGGGGAATACAGGGGAAATTAGGGCTGGAAGCAACCTAGGAGACCTTGTCCAACTTTGTTACTTGCTGGATTTTATTTTATTTTGTTTTGTTTTATTTTATTTTATTTCATTTTATTTTTGAGACGGCGTCTCATTCTGTCACCCAGGCTGGAAGTGGTGCGATCTCAGCTCACTGCAACCTCCTGCCTCCAGAGTTCAAGTGATTCTCCTGTCTCAGCCTCTGAAGTAGCTGGGACTACAGGTGTGCACCACCACACCTGGCTACTTTTTGTATTTTTTAGTAGGGACAGGATTTTGCCATGTTGGTCAGGCTGGTGTCGAACTCCTGACCTCAGGTGAACCGCCCCCCTCGGCTTCCCAAAGTACTGGGATTACAGGTGTGAGCCACTGCGCCCAGCCACTTGTTGGATTTTAACTCTGAGCTCTGAGCATCTACATCTTCATCAGCCTAAAGGGACTTGACCCATCGGCCGGCTCCCAGGAGCAGCATCAGTGGCAGTAACTCAAACACAACAACACTGGTTAAGAGGGTGCTTCGTGTTATACCTCAAAAGCGTCTGGGTTTGCTGACAGCAAGCAACCAATTACTTGAAAAAATCTGGGGGGAGGCAGATCAGTTAGTATCTGCATAGCGAGGGAACAGCACACTGCAAGAAAACGTCAAATCCATACGGGATTGGAGACACATCACCATTGGGCAAGTTGGTCTCAGTGCAAAACAGTTTTGCTGGATGAGATTTAGTGGGTGTACTGATGAGCCAAAAAGGCTTGTGTTTTTCACTTCCCTGCTTTTTTTTACTCCGACTTCTGTTGTTAGTTAGCATATGGCAGCTCAGATGTCTGAATGAAGTGTAAATTGCGTTTGTGATATCTACAGCTAGAAATGATCTATTTAGGAAGAAGGAAAAAAAAAACTGACACAAAATAGGATAGAGCCCTGGTGTCTTTAAAAGGAATCGCCTTTAAGGTCCTGGAAAACAAGCTCTGACTTTCGGGTGCCTTGCCAACCATGATCCGAAGCCGCTGTTCCACTTCGACACTTGGCAAAAGCCAGAATGAACAAAGGCAGCAACTCAACTGTCTTCATTCTTCAGTGGTTCCAACAGATGACATCATCTGTGACTGCGTTCCCCTTTTCTAATTATGGAAATCAGACTTGGGAAATCACAATCAGTCGGAATTGGCTACTTACCCAAACTCCTCTCTCCTATCTATAAACGTACACAACCAACTATCTTAAAAATTACTTTATTTTTAAAGAGTGTGCAGTGCTGGAGTGGGGTAAGAGGGCAAAAGGATAAAATATCCAGAAACAAAAATCCAGAATGGCATACGCTTTCCTGTGTGACCCTTTTGGGCCTGAATAGTGGCCCTTGTAAAAAGCTTTAAGTTTCCACCAGGTGTCCTGAATTTTCAGTCTCATTGGATATTTTCTTAATCTGGAAATTATTGTTTTTCATCTTACGAGAGAATATACTTAAAAACCAGTCCTCAGTACCCTTTTCGGAGATTGAGAAAGCAGAGCCAGTGTGGCTTAAACAATTCCCCTCTCCCCAAAATGGAGGCTGGTGAAGACCATGTGACAGTGGGTGTCTTCAGCCTGACACGTGATATCCCACTCCCAGTGACAGCATCCATGAAACGGAATGGCACGGAGAGCATCAGCACCCTGCACAAAGGACAGCATCCCTCTTCATCCACTTTGACACTTGGCAAAAGCCAGAATGAACAAAGGCAGCAACTCATCTGTCTTCATTCTTCAGTATCTAACCATTCACTCATCCAAGAAAAACTTACTGCACACCTACCCTCTACTCAGCACTAGAAAACGATGATGAATCATACCTGGTTCCTCCGCTGTAGTAAACAGAAAGGCCCATTCATCTCCCCTCTCCAAGAATAGACACTAGGCTCCCAGGGGCTTGATTGTCATTGTTACTGTCATTGGTAAGCATTTGTCATTCGTTTTTGGCAGGTCAGCATCTGAGCCATTCTTCAATATTATGGGCTGCCCATTTTGATGTCTTGCTGGGAGGCATGAGCCACTCCCAATGATAGACTCTTGCCTTTTTAGCCTCTTTTGCAACTTGAATTAAGATACTTACAAGATGCCTGATTATCAGAGCATCTGTACTGGAGAGTGACTCAGGAGCTGCAGGGTCCACTGGCATCTACCCTAGTGCAGTGGAGGCAGAGGTGATGGTGACCTCCAGAGACAGTCACAGCAAGGTGGTACAAGCAGTGGAGTCATCTTAGGAACGGTTCTGTTGTGATTTGGGAGGTTTATCCTGGCCACATGGGCTCCAGTCCTAGCTCTCTGGAGCCCCTGGAAATTTAGTTAATGACCTAATATTTTAATACACTTCTTACTGCTTAAATTAGCCAGGCTTGGTTTCAGCGGCTTATGCTAAGATCTCTGACAGATACATCCCCCCCAGACCCGAGTCTACAGCAGATACCTCTCAGCACCCAGGTATAAGAGATAGTAATGTGGTAGTGCAGGCGACAGAGAGATTTGGGCAGAATGATGCAGAAAGCAAACCTTTATCTTTCTGCAAAATGTGTCAGAAGCTGAATCTACAAAATAGAAAGCTCTATTTGGCCTTAGACTTTCCATATGACAATACAGACATATGGTATTGGCCATAATACAAAACATAGCATCCTTCAAGTTGCATATATTTCAATTAATCAAACTGCATTTTGTAATTCCTGTTCATCCAGTAATCCTATTTCTAGGAACCTACTCCAAATAAATGAGCTATTATTTCATTTTGAGAATATTTGTATTCGTCAAGGTTCTCCAGAGAAACAAACCCAATAGGATATAAAGAGATATGTAGAAAGAGATTTATTGTGAAGAACTGCCTCATGATGGAGGCTTATAAATTCCATTATCTGCCATCTGCAAGCTGGAGGCTTGGGAAAGCTAGTGATATGGTTCCTATCCAAGCCCAAAGGCCCAAGAATCAAGGAAGCCAGTGAGTTAAGTCCCAATTCGGGTTTGAAGACTGGAGAACCAGAAGCACTGATGTCCTAGGGCAGGAGAATATGGATGTCTCAGCTTAAGAAGAGAGCGAGCAAATGTGTTCCCTCTCTGCCTTTTGTTCTATTTGTACCCTCAACGTGTTAGCTGGTACCTGCTCACATTGGTAAGGGCAGATCTTCTTTACTCAGTCTACTGAGTCAAATGCTAATTTCTTCCAGGAATGCCCTCACAGACACACCCAGAAATAATGCTGACCAGCTGCCTAAGCATCCTTTAGCCCAGTCAAGTTGACAATAAAAATTAACTATCGGGCCGGGCACAGTGGCTCATGCCTGTAATCTCAACACTCTGGGAGGCCAAGACAGGAGGATTGCTTGAGTCCAGGAGCTCGAGACCAGCCTGGGTAATACAGTGAGACCTCATCACTACTAAAAATATATATATAATTAATATTTATTATTATATATTTTTATTTATATGTATTATATATGTTTATTAATAATATATATTTAAAATTAACTATCATAATGTTCAACATAGTATCATTAATAAAAATCATAAATCAGAAACAACATAAATAAGGATAATTGAAACAAAGCAGAACTGATAAAAATAATGTTTTCATTTTTAATTAATTAATTTAGAAATGGGGTTTTGTTCTATTGCCCAGGCTGGAGTGCAGTGGTGGGAATCATAGCTCACTGCTGGTCTCAAGCAATCCTCTCATTTCACCCTCCCAAGTAGCAGGGATTATAGGCACAAGTCACTGTGCCTGGGTGAAAATAATGTTTTTAAAAAGCAAGTAAGGTCATGAGGAGGATACAAAACTTTATATAAAGTAGTAGGATCCAAATTTTGTGTAAAACTTCTGCTTTATATGAATAATATCTGTTTATAAAGGCAATAGATGACAATTTTGACAGCTGTTATCTCCACATTGTGAGATTGCAGGTATTTTTTAATTTTTAAAGACTAAAAAATAACTAGATCTTTACACTTGGCAAATTTATTTTATTTTATTTACTTCTTATAACTTACTATTTTTAAGATAACAATTATGCATTAGTCAATTTTTATATATGTTCTATTATATATTTATATATTTTCTATTTGTATTTTGAGGGGGGTGTGTGTGTGTGTGTTTTGCTTTAAGGAAAAAAATACCAAAATACAAATATACTAATAGAAAATATATAAAAATCACCAGGTACAGTGACTCATGCCTGTAATCTTGGCACTTCGGAAGGCCAAGGCAGGCGGACTGCTTGAGCCCTGGAGTTCAAGACCAGCCTGGGCAACATGGTGAAACCCCGTCTCTACTACAAATACAAAAACTTAGATGGGAGGAACACCTGAGCCTGGAAAGGTAGAGGCTGCAATGAGTCGTGATAGTGCCACTGCACTCCAGCCTGAATGACAGAGTGAGGCCCCATCTCAAAAAACAAACAAAATAGAAAATATATAAAAATTTTTTTTTTTTTTTTTTTTTTTTGAGACGGAGTCTCGCTCTGTCACCCAGGCTGGGGTGCAGTGGCTGGATCTCAGCTCACTGCAAGCTCCGCCTCCTGGGTTCAAGCCATTCTCCTGCCTCAGCCTCCCACGTAGCTGGGACTACAGGCGCCCGCCACCTCACCTGGCTAGTTTTTTGTATTTTTTAGTAGAGACGGGGTTTTACCATGTTAGCCAGGATGGTCTCGATCTCCTGACCTCGTGATCCGCCCGTCTCGGCCTCCCAAAGTGCTGGGATTACAGGCTTCAGCCACCGCACCCAGCCTAAAAATAAATTTTAAAATATGTAAATATATCTGGAGTTCTGATTTTTCCCCAATTCAGTCTACTACCCCACCAGTATTTGTAAGTTAGTGAAGTTCTGCCCATATTTGCGATAGCATATCAAAACAATAATGCTAGTAAAACAGGAAGCTCCACGATATTCTATTAACGACAGGCATATATTGTAGACTTCTCTCCCACACTTCCTAAGATGCAATGACAGGACTCTGGCCTTTGAGAAGCTTGCAAGATGTATTATGGGTTTTTTAAAATGGATTTTAAAGACGAGAAAGACAAGATAAAATAATGCCAATTGACAGATTAGTGGTCCATACTTAAAAAGCTACAGGAATTTAAGAAAGCTAAATTTAGAAAAAGGTTGCTCACCTTAATTGGATAGTCAGACAGTTATCTTAAAAATGGTAAGATTTACTGTAAGCAAGTGGTTCTCACTTTTTGGTCTCAGAACATTTTTATACTTAAGAATGATCAAAGATCCCAAAGAACTTTTGTTTATGTGGGCTTGTATACAGATGTTTACCCAGTTAGAAACAAAAACAGAGCCTTTAACTATTTATCAAATAATTTAAAAATAATAATAAATCTAATTACATGCTAACATATTTTTATTTTTATTAAACGTAACTATATTTTCTAAAACAAAAGAAAAATTAGTAAATAGAATGGTACTGTTTTACATTTTGCAAATCTCTTTCATGACTGGTTTAATAAAAGACAGCTTGATTCTCATACCTGTTTCTGTACTCAAGCTATTATAACATATTGCTTGGTTGGGTCGAAGCATGTGAGTAAAATCTAGCCTCATACAGATATATAGCTAGCAAAAGGAGAAGTATAGAGCCTTTTTCAGATAATTGTTGGTATTTTTTTCTTTCCTTCTTTTTTTAATTAATTTGTAGAGATGGAGTCTCGCCGTTTTGCCTAGACTGGTCCTGAATTCCTGGGCTCAAGCAATCCTCCAACCTCAGCCTCCCAAAGGGCTAAGATTTCAGGCATGAGCCACCACATCCAGCCTATTTTTTTCTTTGACAAGACACCTGTCTGGGTCAGTTCAGGCTGCTATAACAAAACATCATAAACTAGGTAGCTTATCAACGATCAAAATTTATTTTTTGCAGCCTGGAGTCTGGGAAAGCCAAGATCAAGGCACTGACAGATCTGGTGTCAGGTGAAGGCCTGCTTCCTAGTTCACAGGTGATGCCTTCTCTTTGTGTCCTCACATGGCAAAAGGAGACAAGCCTGTCTCTGGGACCTCCTCTGCAAGAGCATCAGTCCCATTCATGAGGACTCTTCCTCCATGATCCAGTCATCTCCCAAAGGCCCTCACCTCCTAACATCCTCACGCTGGTGATTTGGTTTCAAAGTATGAATTTTGGGGAACACAAACACCCAAAGCGTGGCAACATCAAAGCTTCGTTAGTAATTCTTAAAGATTAGTGGCAATGTGAAACCTGAAACCACATCAATGAATATTTATCCTCTGTTATAATAAAACCCATTGGTCTACACGGACTTTGAGTGGCTCTTTTACCTGCATAATTTTGTAACATAATGCACTAGTCATTTGGAAAATTTTGATCTTCAAAATGTTGGCACATTTTATTAGTCAATATTTTAAGAATCACATTGGTTAATATTACCATGGAGTTCATCCAAAAGAGGCTTTAATTATTTGGAAGCTGTCAAGCTCACAGTAGTGGATATAAGTTTCCCAAAATTCTTATTTTTGCTCGAAAGCCCCAATTTTATTTCTGGCAACAAATACTGTTTTTCCTGAAGTAATGGATTCGGTTCATTTTTGAAAAAATATTAACCGAATACACAAGTCTGAATAACTGTTGTTTGTCCATCAGTTGTTCTTTCAGATAAAAATGCTGTTCTATGAAAAAAGGAGCAGTTCAGCTCATGGTTCAGTGGCACAAATGCTGTTCCTCTAGACAACCGGTGAATATCACTATGCAAGCAAAGTGCTTGATGCATGTCTCCCATTCCATCACGCAAAATATTTTACAATGTGCATACTTCAAAGTCAAGATTTAATACAGTTACTGACTTTTTATTTCATTAACAACATTCTTATGTGACACTGGCTTTGTTTTTCTATGAGTGAGTGATGGTGGCTGTTTGACTATTACCCACCATTGCATTTACGCCATCAGTACAAATGTTAACACAGTGAAAAAGGCAGACAGCATCTTAGTATTATTATGAAAACAATTCTGACATCAGGACATCGTGAAAGAGTCTTGGAGCCCCCCAGGGATCAATAGAACTACTTTGACAACCACTGCTCTAAACCTTGAAACCTTTAAGGAAGGGGAAGACTTTGACAGGCATCAGGAAATGAATGCTCGTGGCACAGTGGCCATTTAGCGGAGGGGGCAAGACAAAGGCTGGGAAGGCAAGTAGATGCTAAACCATAGACAGCCTTATATACCGGGGAACAGAGCTTGGATGTTATCCTTGGAGAGTTTGTTTGTTTGTTTGTTTGTTTTTATTGAGATGAAAACTTACTGTGTTGCTCAGGCTGGAGTGCAGTGGCGTGATCTCAGCTCACTGCAACCTCCCCCTCCCAAGTTCAAGAGATTCTCCTGCCTCAGCCTCCCAAGTAGCTGGGACTGTAGGCACACACCACCACACCCGGCTAGTTTTTGTATTGTTTGTTGAGACAGGGTTTCACCACGTTGGCCAGGCTGACCTCAAGTAATCCGTCCACGCTGGCCTCCCAAAGCGCTGGGATTACAGGTATGAACTACTGCACCTGGCCTATCCTTGGAGATTTTAATAACCATAGTTATCATTTGTTTATCGCCAACTATGTGCCTGGCATTTTGCACACAGTAATTTGCACTTCACGTTAATCCTGTGAGGCAAGCATTATCACTTCCATTGGGTGGAAGAGGAAGCTGAGAGTCAGAGTTAAGTAACTTGCCCTAACTTACAAGGCTAGCGACAGTGGAGAAGCCCAGGTAGACGTGGCTGCAAAGCTTGGATTACTTCCTCCATTCCCAAATTCCTCCCAAGCCATGTTTTTTAACCCTGCTAAGTAGGATCCTGGAACACATATGGTCCGAAAACATTTAGTCTGACATCCAGCACTCTGACTGTAAATCTTGTGTGTTTACTCTGGGTTCCCTAAGGGCAAAGATCAGGTCTATTTATATGCCCAGCACACCATGGTCACTTAATAAATCTTTAACCACAAAGGTAGTGATTTTTATGGAGCCCAGCTCCTCCTAGATTCCTTTCAACTTTCTGTGAGTTTAAAATGTGCACACCTGAGTGAGAAGATTTTTTTTTCCTGGGTGGAACATGGACACCCATACTTTCTGAACATGACTGTGTTCCTCAGTGATCGCACAGCTGCCTCTCCACAACCATTCCTGCATAATTGTAAAGTAAGCAAATCTTGTCTTCTTCACCTTCCCACTTGCGCCTTCTTGGAGGCACTGAATCTTACTCTGGAAGAAGATTGGACTTTGGAACAGGCTGACCTGAATTCAGATCCCAACTCCACCACTGACAAACTGTGTAACCACTGGCAACGGATACAACCTCTCTCAGCCTCCAGTTCCACATCGAAAACACGGTGGTAATACTGTTATCTTCAGAACGTTGTTGAGAAGATTAAATAAAAGTGAGTTAATAAACCAAAGCTCCTGGAGCCTTTTCTTTCCTCCATAATTCTCTCCCATCACCCAAACTATTTCTCAACCCAGCATTATCTAGCTATGCTCATACCATGGGTTAGCATGCTAACCTTCCTATTACTTTAGAAATTATCCAATAAGCTAATAAAAATAACAAATGCAAAGCCTTGTTGATAGAGCCTGTGTTTCACCCCAGTGGGAACTCTAAAATGTGTTCCTGAACGCAAAAGGTTTTAATGGGTTCCCTGGTCAAATAATTCTGAGAAACACTGCAAACTAAATCTTCCTCTATGGATGGCCCAGATTAGCCTGCTAATGGCTCTGGGAAGTCCCAGAGAAAAGAAAACCCATTTAACTTCATAGAACAACTAAAGAAATGTATGTGCAGTGTTGAAGACTTTTTCCTGGTACAGTGGTCCCCTCTAACCCATGGTTTCCCTTTCAGTTACTGGCAGTCAACCTCCATGGAAAAATAAGTAAGCAGAGTACAATAAGATATTTAGAGAAAGAGAGACTGCATTCACATATTGTTATAATTGTTGTATTTCATTATGATTGTTATTAATCTCTTACTGTGCCTAGTTTGTAAATTAAACTTTATCATAGATATGTACATATAAGAACAGCATAGTATACATAGGGTTCTGTACTATCTGCGGTTTCAGGGATTCACTGGGGATCTTGGAATGTATCCACTGCAGATAGGCTGGGACTACCATAATCAACCCCCCACCCTTAAGAAAAGTTTCCCCCAATACCATTTTAAGAAGCACCTTCTTACTCCCAAACCTGTGATTCCCAAATGATGACATCTTATGCATGGGGCAGTCGCCATGTAGACTGAGACACGTTAGCTCCCTTCTTGGGGGGTCCGTTGGCTCTGGATCTAAAAGCAAACTCCTAAAGACTGGTACAGGCTGGACATTACATTGGTTTGATTTAAGGAGAACTCAAATCTAAAACCTAAACATTTAAAGCACTTTTCAGTTTACAAAGCATTTAAAAATACATTATCACTTTCAAATATGTTATTTCAGCTTTTCCCTAGAAGAGCCCTTAGATAGCAGTCAAGATATGGTTACCTCCTTCTATGGGTTATGGTGTTAGGGCTCAGAGAGATGAAATCATTCCCTACATCACTCAGGAAGTCACAGAGCTCAAGTTAACTGCAGACTTCTGGCTCGACTCCTGGGCTAATTCTGAAGAGTCCAGAACAAAAACCAAAACAACACAACAACAAAAAACCAGAAGAGAGGGAGTTGAGGGAAAGGAGGCAGAAAGGACAAATGCATGCAATGCTGTGTGCCTTCCAGTCCAGTCACGAGCGCCATGTCGACATGCCTATCTACCTCAGTGGCTTTTTCACCACCGACAATGCTCTTCTCCCAAGAGACGAGTAGCCCCAAAAGGCAAAAGCAGGACTCAATACCTGCCAAGCTCCTGCTCCACCTGAGGCCCCAAGCAGCCCCGAGGGCATTGGAGGGAGCGAGACTCCATCTCTACCCATCACAGCTGCCAGCCCTGGAGGTGACAAATCAGCTCTAATGGACAGTTACCTCCAAACCTTCCCAAATCCTGGCTGCCTCCCTTCCCTCACAGCATTTTCCCTAGCTCCCATTACCCTTGGCCAATGGACACCAAAAACCAGTGCACCATCAGCCAGAACCGTGTGAGTTCAATACTCAAGACGTAATGTCTCTAATTCAAACGTTAGGTGTCTTCTTCTGGATCATCGGCCCTCTTCCCAAAAGCCAAGACTGGAAGGAGAGAAGAAGGAAAGGAGGAGAAGATGGGAGAAGAGAAATAGTGATTATCTCTGGGTGAGACTCATTTTTTCCTTTTGGTCTCAAGGGCGTTTTCAGGATTTTGTAAACTCTTGGTGCTTACCACTCAATGATGTCATCTTCTCCTTCCAATGCTTTATGTGAATAGGGCTCTGGCATTACTTGTGGTAAATCTTAAGTTGCTCTCCCCGCTTTAGCAGTCTCTAGGTCACTCTCATCTGTTGGAATGAACTTTGATTAATGTAATGAAGAGAAGAATGCATTGCAAACATGGAAATTCTGACTTACGCTACCTCTGAAAATAAGAGTCCTGGTTCTAGGCTCTGCTGGGCTTGGGTGCTCACCCAGAAACTTCCCATTCCTTAGAGAAGATATTTCCCAATAAACTTCACCTTACTTTTTGTGTTAACAACAGCATACTTTTCTGTTCTGGTTCTTGGGACAAAAACTCTTTGGTTTTCTTTCCACATAAGTCACGGTTAGGACAGTTACAAAAGATTTAGAAACATTTTTAGCACGACTGAAACTCACATTTTCAGGAAGCAGGGAGTGACTCTGTCTGGGATAGCAAGGCAGTTTCCTACATGGTAATTAATAAAATGTATTCTCACCAGGGAAGTAAGTCAGATGTTTACATTAATCAAAATATATCTAAACTTAGGAATGAGGAAAAATTATTCATTGTTAATTTTACCACTGCAATTTTTTTAAAACCCACTATACCAATTTTCATTCCCTTTCTACATTCTAACATACCTATTTTGCACATGGAAAACATTTGCTATGAAATCAAAGAAATATCTATTTTTATTTTATTTATTTGTGAGCTCAGTGTCTCCTAAGGAATATGACTGAAGAACTGAAGAGTCTTTTGTCTTTGTTTTTGTTTTTCCCTAGCGTTTATAAGCATTTTTATAAGGAATTATATTCTTTTGCTAGGGCTGCCATAACCAAGTATCACAGACTGGTTGGCTTAAGTTATAGAAATTTATTTTTTCACAATTCTGGAAGCTAGTAGCCTAAGATCAAAGAGTTGGCTGGTGAGGTTTTTCTGAGGCCTCTCCTGGGCTTAAACATGGCCATCTTTTGCCTGTGTCTTCAGATGGTCTTTCCTGGGTGCATGTCTGTGCCCCAACTTCTTTTTTTCTTTTTTTTTTTGAGATGGAGTCTTACTCTGTCTTCAGGCTGGAGTACAGTGTCACGATCTCGGCTCACTGCAACCTCCACCTCCCGGGTTCAAGTGGTTTTCCTGCCTCAGCCTCCTGAGTAGCTGGGATTAGAGGCACCCGCCACCATGCCCAGCTAATTTTTGTATTTTTAATAGAGACGGGGTTTTGCCATGTTGGCCAGGATGGTCTTGTTATCCGCAGGCAGGTTATCCGCCTGCCTTGGCCTCCCCAAAGTGCCAACATCTTCTTATAAGGACACCAGGCATATTGGATTAGGGTCCACTCTATCAACCTCATTTTAACTTAATTACTTCTGTAAAGGCCCTGCCTCCGAATACAGTCACTTTCTGAGGTCCTGGGGGTTAGGGCTTCAACATATGCATTTAGGGGGCACACATAATAGGAGTCATTGGTCACAGGAGGCCTCATGGGTGACAGCAAAATGGAATAAGTTAAGTGAGGAATGGCAGAGGCGACTGGATGAGGAATCAGAACACCTTTGGCCTCAGCATGTTATTTGCTGGTTATGGGACCTTGGACAACTTTCTTACCCTCTCTGGGTATCTGATCTTCAAGGTCAAATGAAGAAAGAAAAAATGAACTAGAAAATTTCTGAGGCATTAGGCAAGTCTATCCATCTGTCTCAGTTGCATAGTAATGCAAGGAGAGGCAGAAGCAACAACATACCACACCGATTTTTTGGCAGCCTGAGAGAGAAGTTTGCTTCCCAAAAGCACCACGAGAAACCGTTCCCTGTTTCTTCCAAATGAACACCCAAAGAAAGTCAGTGCAATACTTTATAAAAATGCCCCATTGCAGTCAACAAAGTCTGCAAATCTGATTTTGCACACCCTAGGGTATCTCAAGAATGACAAGGAGCATAAAATACTTTGCAAACTTTTTGTAAGAAAATGGATTTTCCTTCACCTTTAATTTTATTTTTTAATTTACCTTTAAAAAAACAAACCAATTGTGTGGAAAATCTGAGGATTTTTTTAAATTGCACTTTTTAAGTTTTATTTTATATTTAATGACACATTTTGACACATACTAATTGTGCATATTGATGGAGTATGGTGTCATGTTTTGATATATGTATGCATTGTGTCATGATCAAATAAAGGTATTTAGCATATCCATCATCTCAAACAATTATCAGTTCTTGGTAATGGAAACATTCAAAATCCTCTCTTCTAGCTATTTTGAAATATGCAATACAATATTGTTAACTATAGTCACCCTACTGTGTGATAGAATACCAGAACTCAATTCCTCCCATCTAACTATAACTTTGCACTCCCTTTGCCTTTAATTTTAAAATGAAAAGTAGTAAGTATGGAATGGTGAAAGTGAATGGTGAACAGCATCTTGGAGTGAATTCCTGTGAATGCGAGTACAGGCCTTGAAGGACCACATGAGAGACAGAGACCTGTGGGGTGAGGAAGTGAGTGTAGCTCTCAGAGGGGCCTCCCTTCTCCTACACCCTGGGCACCCTCTGCAATACTTACTGCTTAAAAGGTACAAAGTGCTTTGGGATTCCCAGAGAGGCTTCACCCACCTGTCTCCATTGGCTTCCACATCAACCCTCCAAGGCAGGCTTTACTACTTACATTGCTCTACAAATCAGGAAACAGAACCCAAGCCCTGTGTTTCCACGACAACCTCACCGCCCTTCAAGACATGATCCTGGTGTATAAACACTGTGTGTGAGTCAAGACCTTGATATTCTGTGAAGATGATATGGGACTTCCATGCTTCTGGTCACCAGCCTTCCCTGAGGCTGCTCTCGGCTGTCCACAGCTGGGACTCCCTGATCAGCTATATGCTAACAATGCTCCATGTTCCAGACCTGGCCCTCTTCTTTGCCTCCTTCACCAGTGTTTGCTGAAAACTTGTGCTGTGTTGGGCATTGTGCTGGGCACTGTGGATAGAAAGGGTAGACCCAGATGCAATTGTTTCAAGGAGCCCACAATGGTGGGAGGGACAAATCAGAAAATCAAATCTTTACACAGTCTTGTGAGTGCTGCCTGGCTTAGCTACCTGAAGCTGTGGGAGTACAGAGAAGGTGCATGCATGCCAAGGAATCAGAGGCTGGGGAGTGCAGCAGCGGGAGGCATCCTGCAGGAGGTGGCACTTGAGCTGGGACCTGAAGACCCACTGAGACATGTTAACAAGGGGTATAGGATTTTAGTTAAAGGTCAGTTGGTGTGGCTATGGATTGGTCTTGGAGAAGGTAAAGCATAAGGTAAAGCCACAAGTTCTACAGTAAGGAATTTAAACTTAACTACAAAGGTCATGGAGTCAATTTAACTGCCCAGTGTGTTCATCCTAGTGACATGGCCTTAAATGGGTTGATTAACCTCACCAAGCATCAATTTTCTCATTGTGAAATGAGAATTCTGTATCTATCTCATAGAGTAGTTGTGTAGATTGAATGAGATCATCTATGTAAAATCTATAATAGCACACGAGGTCTTAAGAAACGCCATCCATTATTGATACTATCATAATCAATATTATTGTGATTATTTAAAAAGAGGCATGGCAAGGTCTGTATTTCAGTCTCTGGCTGTCTTGCCAGATCCCTTTTCTTTCTCTGCTCTGCTCTGTCTGCAAAGCTGACTCCCAAAGACTGCACTCCCAGACTCCCTGCTAGCTTCTTGTTCATTGAACCCATTAGATACACAAGTAGAAGTTTTTCAACTGAGAGAAAGAGAGGTCCATGGATATTTCTTCCCACCCCCGCTTCACCCCTGCACCCCACCCTCACCCCCACTTTCTATGCTTTAAGGCTGTGCTCTGGTCATAGCTGTGACTCTCCACATCTTAATGGGCTCTCCAGCAAGCAAAGCGGAAGGCAGCGACTTGCACTCCAGAGACTTATTTGGAAGGTGATTCCAAGAATAGGGGAGTAAGTAGGGTCAGACAGGAGAGGAAGGAAATCAAATATGAGGATGTCATTGAGATCACCACTGGAACCTACTGAAATTTGCCTCTGGGGGACCTCTGAGAAATGCACAGAACACCTCTGGGATTTCTGTGGAAAGGACAGGACCTTTGATTTGGAGGCTGCCGGTTGATTTGCCAGCTCCTGTGCCCCACCCACTGTTTGCTGGGTACTGCAGAGGCATTGCGGCTTCTATGTTTTCCAGCTGCACTTTCAAGCAAGCCAAGCAAGTGCAGCTTTAGAGAAGGCCTTGCAAATAAATCAGAAGGATACTTGCCTTTCTTTTAAAGGAAAGCTGTCAGGGTGAGACCACCATTGCAGCTGAAATCAGTAGAAGGCTAGGGGATGTGACAGGGACACGGAAGTGTTCACTATAGATACCAAACTCCATTCCTGCTGGGCCACTGTCTCTACAGCTTCAGGGCCTCCCTTCATCATTTTTTTTTTTCTTTTGGCCTAAAAGATGTTTTCCTCCCATGCTAGTCTCTGTGCCCATAGTCCTTGTTAGAGCCCTTGATCCTGACTCTACTTCTGTAAACAATTCCTTCCTTCCTTAAAGTCTTTTCCACTGAACCAACTGAATGGGGATTCTGCTCCCTGCCAGCACCCTGGCAGATACAGACCAAGGATTCTGGCTGCAAAAATGAGGTTGTTGGGGTGTGAGATGGTGTATTAGTCAGGGTTCTCTAGAGGGACAGAACTTATGGAATAGATATATACAGAAAAGGGAATTTATCAGGTATTAACTCACACAATCACAAGGTCCCACAATAGGCTGTCTGCAGGCTGAGAAGCAAGGAGAGCCAGTCTAAGTTCCAAAACTGAAGAACTTGAAGTCCGATGTTCGAGGGCAGGAAGCATCCAGTACCGGAGAAAGATGTAGGCTTGGAGGCTAGGCCAGTCTCTCTTTACACATTTTTCTGCTTGCTTTATATTCTAGCCACACTGGCAGCTAATTAGATTGTGCTCACCCAGATTAAGGGTGGGTCTGTCTTTCCGAGCCCACTGACTCAAATGTTAATCTCCTTTGTCAGCACCCTCACAGACACACCCAGGATCAATACTTTGTATCCTTCAATCCAATCAAGTTGACACTCAGTATTAACCATCACAAGTCCATTTCTTGTCAATTTGAACCTACATACATCTCCTGAGATGATACATAATCTTCAAATAAAGACAATAATAAGGTCATAATTATGGCTAACATAATACAACTATCCTTCATACAATTGGAAACCCACCAATCCCCAACCCAAATACTATTACATAAAGTTAACAAATACTTACATGCTGATATGAAGTCAATAAATCTTATGTCACATGATAAAGGAAAAGGAAATAAAATGAAGATATTTTCTTAGTACAAATGTATATATGCACAAACATGCTTTTAACAAAAGAAGGAGGAAATATTCACGACAATTACAGTTCTCATTTCTGCAGCTGGTCATTGTAGGTCTCAGGTGGGTGTAGTGAGTTAAATGGTGCTTGCCCAACACCCTGCTCCCCAGAACCTATCTATGTGACCTTTTTGGAAAAAGGATTTCAGACTTCTCCCCTCCAGAACTGTGAGAGAATACATTTCTGTTGTTTTAAGCCAGCACATTTGTGGTCATTGGTGATGGCAGCCATTAGACACTGATACACTGAGGAAAGAGACGGTGCTCTAAACCAGGTACTGTGTAGAGTTTAGATAGCACATTGGATTTCACCTGCAATTATCTAAACTTTTCTGGAAGAGTAATGGGTGTTGCCTGAGATCCTCTCTAGAGGTAGGAAATGCACTCTTCAAGTTTCCTGAGGAGGGCAGGAATGAATCAAGTTGCTTTTTCTCACATCCAGTCAAGTTGTGCTTATTTCATAAACTGGTTTCATTTACTCCAAGAAATGAGTCCCGGGGTGCCCGGCGCTGTTCCTTCTCACTGCCCTTGCTATCTCTGTGCGAGTAGTTTGGCCAATAGCCGGGCAACTACAGCCATGACTTCACCAGGTCACTGGTGAGTGGTCCTGACCCATAGTGCAGGGCAATGACTCTAAGCACAGGTTCAGGATGGCCGTGTGCCAACCCCAGCTCCACTCCACTGCTAAAGCTTAAGTTCTCCCCTCCTCCGTTAAGCTGTGTGACCTTGAGTTCTCTGTGCCTCACTGTCATCTGTCAGGTGGAAATGCTCCTAGTCCCCACCTCATGGAGTTGCCTGGGAGGCACACATGAACACCAGGACAGTGAGTTTATGCAGCCCGGGCCAGGGACTCCGGTCTCTGCCTTGCCCTAATCCCCACAGCCTGGGGGAATGTGCAGGGCTGAGGGAGCACAGCCTCTCCTTGGAATCTCAGGGGAAGTTCCTGAGGCCACCATCCCCCACCCTCCGCAGACTCCCTAAGAGAAGTGCCCCCTCGGCCCTCAGTTCAAGCAGCTCAGACAAGAGTTAGGGCACCTTGTGCTTAACTTCCCGTCACTCTGCTTAGAGAAAATGAAATCGGTTTCCTTACAGCTAAGAATAGCCGCCCTGTGTGGGAGGGAGGGAAAGAGTCTGCTGGCAGATTGGAAATAGGCCTTCTGAGTTGTGCGAGATGTCCTGCAGATGCGCAGAGCATGGGGTGCCCTTGGCTCACGAGAGTTTACAGAAAAAACGGGGAGCGTCCCGGCAGTGCAGTGCAGAGACAACACAGGCCGTCCGTACACAACTCGGCGCTATATTGTGTCAGGCTGAGAGAGGCTCCGTGGCGGCTGAAGCGGCCGCATCCTGCCATGAGGCATCCCACCTAGTCAAGGACACAAAAAAAAGTCCTGATTCGGATGTCTTCTTTTCCAGAGGATGTTGATCCTGGGCGTGTCGGGTCATTGTGTCTGACGCACTTCTTTTGGCTGGGAATCACCAAATTTCCAAAATCCATGACTCCAACCTTGACCAGCTTTGTTCACACGCGAGTGTTTCCTTCTGACAGCATCCCCACTCCCAGCCACCAGCCTGCCTGGTGCTCCTTTGGGGTCCCCGGGTGGAAAGCGTGCGCCCAGCGTTTGCATCCCCTCCTCTGCTGGTGGAGTTTTGGGGAAAGAAGCTGGTCCTACAGAGACCCTCCGGGGTCTCCTTCCCCATCTAGAGTTTGCACTTTGGAGCATTTATTTAGCCACAGGGTCCTCATCATATGCTGCAAGGGCTCCCCAGAGGACAACGAAGGGGTTTGCGTGGCACCCTGCCCTGGTGTTCAGCTGGCAGAGGGGAGTGATTCTCTTTGGCAATGCCATGGTGTACCACCCAGCTGGCCCCTTCAGGACTTTACTCTCATTACTCCAACCGCAGGGAGTGTTGGCTACTGATGGCTCAGAGCCGAGTCCTGCTTCAGGAATTGCCTTCTTCTGAAGGACATGGTCTTGCTTAAGCCTACGCCCTTTTCTGAAGGCAGCCTGCATGCAAAGACTGTTTGATGACGGGTACAAAGCCCTATCCCCTTGCCTCAGTTGAGACATCTCTGCAGGGGCATTCCAGCTCTAGAGCCCCTTGTAGGACCAGCTGAGGCCTCTGTTCCAACCGCATCACGGTTCAGCTTCTCCTTTTGCCCAATTCAGCCCCTCACTCTCCAGCAGGATTTGTTCCCAAAGCACTCCCCAGTGAACCTGTGTGCCAAGTTCAGCGTTTCAGAGTCTGTGTCTTCGAGACGACAACCTGCCCCAGTGTGGCTACCTGGAGCCTCATTAAACCCCTTTCTGCAGCCAGGTTTGGTTCAAGTGAGGATGAAGTACGTCCTACTGGCTGCACCCGAAGGACCTTTTTCTATTTCTGGGTCCACAAGACTTTAGCAGGGCTGATTTGGGGGACTGGATCGCCTGCCTGGTGCAACATACAGGCAAGAGTTCCTTCTGATTGATCTGTATCAGTGGTGTGACTTGGCATCGTTCCTGTTTCTTAATGCTTAAGCCTCACTCTTCATGATGGGCTGAGGCCTGTAGGGGCGGCTTCCTGAATTCCCATCACAAGTCTGGAGAGCTCAGTCTGGCTCTTGTGGTGTCTGAAAGGAAGTGCAGAGTCCGGCAACGTTCACATTCCAAAGTTCCAAGTGTGCTCCAAGATACAGTCCTGCATTCTCAAGGGTTTGTATGGAGCCATTCCACCTCCACACCCCACTCTCTTCCCAGACTCATCTCAGCTTCCAGCCAGCTGTGAGACCCTGGACACGTCATCTTCCTCACTAAGCCTCAGTTTCTTCATTTGCAAAATAGTGCTAATGAAGAGCACTCTGTTTCTAAGCGCTTTTCAGAATCAACTTATGTAATGCCACTGAAGGCTGGAATTCTCTTGAACAACGTGGCTAGCCAGCTACTGACTGACTGCTCCCCTGGACCTTAGCATCTCCTAAGGCCTCCCAGTTTATTGTGGGAAGCTCTCGTTCTTAGAACGTTCTTTCTTGCAACAAACTGGAATTTGCTTCCCTGTACTTCCTACTACTGGCCCTAGTTCTGCCTTCGGAGCTATCTAGCAAATACATTAAAGCTTTGTTCTACATGGAAAGCCATCAAATATCTCTTCCCCTACCCACCACCAAATACTAAGTTTCTCTTCTCAGAGTAGCCTCCCCCAGTCCCTTTTTCACACGAGTTCCAGATTTCCCGTCATCCTAGTTGTTTTCCTCTGGGAAACTTTCAGCTTCCTCTTTAAATTCAGGGCCTACAATGGAGCTCAATACTCAAGATGTTCTCAGGATAGTAGTTTCATTCATGCATTTGGAATAAAATTCAACCTACAGCAATTTTATTGAAATGCATCTTTTCAGGAAGACATGTGTTATATTAAATATATCATACTTACCCAAAGTTAGTGATTTTCTTAGACTCATAAAGTTTGATTGAGTTAGCAAGCACCTGGTTGCAGGGACAACTAACATGCCTAAATAACAGTGGCTTAAGAAATGAAGATCTTTAATTATCTCACAAAATGAAATGGCTAATCAGAAACTGGTGATCCAGGTTTGATGAGGGACTCATCACAGAGACTGGATTTGGTCTACACAGTGGTAAGACGGCTGCTGGACTTATAAGTGGCATATTTTTACATAATCAATTAAAGCCAACAAAAGGAAGAAGGCCTCCTCGCTCTCCCTCCTTTTATCAGGGAGCAAAATTAATTTCTGAGAAGGCTTGGAAATTAACCCAGCTGAATTCCTCACATATCTTATTGGCCATAGCTAGCCACATGCCTGCCACTAAACCAATCAGTGGTGAAGAGAATTAAAATCATGTACTTGACTAAGACCAATTAGGGTGTATCCTGCCCTCACTGCACCCCACCCCTGAGTTGGGGATAGGTCCTTATTTCCTGAACATGCTACCCAAACAGGAAGGGACTATGGCTATGGGCAGACACACAATATCTGCCATAATACATTAGAATGCAAAGTCACTTTTAAGTTTATATAACCTAACCACCTTTCCAATGATCAAGTTCCAATGTTCTACTTAAATAAATGAGAATACTATTTTCCAAGAAACTATTAAAAAGTAGATTTTTGGCCTGGCACAGTGGCTCACGTTTGTAATTCCAGCACTTTGGGAGGCTGAGGCAGGCAAATCAGCTGAGGTCAGGAGTTATAGACCAGCCTGACCAACATGGTGCAACCCCATCTCTACTAAAAATACAAAAATTAGCCAGGCATGGTGGTGGGTGCCAGTAATCCCAGCTACTCGGGAGGCTGAGGCAGGAGAATCACTTGAACCCTGGAGCTGGAGGTTGCAGTGAGCTGAGATCGTGCCACTGCATTCCAATAGAGTGAGGCTGTGTCTCAAAAAAAAAAAAGAGCATATATATATATATATATTTTTTTTTTGGTTTGCTTTTTGTTTGTTTGCTTTTGTTTTGAGACAGGGCTTTTCTCCCTCACCCAGACTGGAGTATAACAGTGTGATCGTAGCTTACTGCAACCTCAACCTCTCAGGCTCAAGCAATTTTCCTGCCTCAGTCTCCCAAAGTGCTGGGACTACAGACGTGACCCATGTACTTAGCCAGGCAGTTTATTCTTTAAGTTATTCTTTATAATTTAACTCTAATATTTTCTCTATGTTTATCAGGCCATCTAGAATAAGTAGACTTTCTCTTTCAAAAGTAGTGGCCATTCCAATTATTGAAAAGCCTTTCCTCCAGGTTGAAACATGCCCAATCCTTTTTCCAGCCTTCATCACACGGTTTTGAGACCTTGCCCGATATTAGCCATTCTCCTGCAAATGTCCTCCAGTTTTTCTGTCTGGTGCCCACTGAATTCCTGTTTCCAGTATGGTTTGACCAGTGTGACATAGAACCTATCACTTCCCTTGTCTTCAATTAATCTAACTTAAATTACAAAAATTATATATATTCACTGTAAAAATATTTTTAAAATTCTAATGAGCTTTTAAAGATTTTATCCTCCATCAAATACCTTCCTTGTCCATCTACCCTGTCTACCTATATCTTCTATTTCATTCTCAAGTTCCCGTCCATGTTATATCTCCTCAAACCCCACCATTTAAAGTCAATGCAAAACAGCGTATGTGTTTCCAGAAAGCATGTTAACCCTAGCTTTTGGAAACCTTCTACAAGACTAGTAGATTTGTATACCTAATTTTTTCTCCCTTTAATAATTTTAGAATTGCTTTCCCTATTTAATTTTTCTTTTCTATTAATGCAGCCTGAGATCCCACTGTCTTTTTTTTTTGTTTCTTTTCTTTTCTGAGACAGAGTTTCACTCTGTCACCCAGGCTGGAGTGCAGTGGCATGATCTCAGCTCACTGCAACCTCCGCCTCCCAGGTTCAAGTGATTCTCCCACCTTAGCCTCTCGAGTGGTTGGGATTACAGGCACCCACCACCATGCCCAGCTAATTTTTGTATTTTTAGTAGAGACAGGGTTGCACCATGTGGTCAGGCTGACCTTGAACTCCTGGCCTCAAGTGATCCACCCGCCTCAGCCTCCCAAGGTGCTGGGATTACAGGCATGAGCCACCGCACCTAACCCATATTGGCTTTTAAGGCACCACATTTTTTAACACCCCTCCACCTCCCCCCATCACTTCACTTGATTCAGTATGAGCTTATCATGGACAAGTTTTGATGTGTGCTGCTACTCAACTGAGCCTCCTACTTCTTGCGGAGTCTATTCAGTTGGCTCTTTGGGCCAAGTATGGGGCCTTTAATTTATGCCTGCAACATTTCATCTTTTTGCATTTGACCCATTGCTAACAAAAAGATCTGCCACCTCCTCCTCCACTGCCTTACTGAGAGGAGTAAAACTGTCAGGCATGGGTACCCCCAGGTAGCTTTATTCTCACCTGTTGGGTAGTACCATTAACTAGGCCTGGAAGCAGAACCACCTACAGTGCAATTCCAGATAGCACCATTCACATTATATCCTGTGTAAATAGTGCCCCTTGTGGTCTGCCTGGAAGATGGGATATACATGTGTGTGTGACGCAAGGAGGCAAAGTTATTTGGGGAAAATATGCCCAGGTTACCAACAATCCTGAAAATGATGGATGTATAAATGCAGTCTTACTGGTTTGACAGCAATTTCATATATAATTATCAAGGACTACACACCAATTGAGAAAACTGTCACTGTGATGTTTCTGAATACTACCGAACAGCCATACATGTCTGCAATGAAGAGATTTATTAAATTGTAAACATTAAAAAAAAAAAAAAAGACCCATGGCCAAGCCCACCAACCAGGGACATCTCAGGGTAGCCTCTCTGAATAGCATGTGGGCCTCTCCCATAGCACTGTGCTCCTTCTTCCCTGCCCCTTGGCAACATCTAAGCCGAATTTCTTATTCTCAGTCATGCCAAAAAATTCGGCAACCTCCAGCCTCTTCCTAAACCTAAAGTTCAGCACATAACTGTGCTGTCAGTGAAATACTTTGCTGACCAGGCCATTTGATCCAGGACTCCACCCCAAAGCATCAGAGCAGACGTTTGAAATTATAACTCTGTCTTTCATAGACCAATTCGAATTCTTAGGCTGGGATGACCTCTCTCTAGCTCTCCCTTCTTCTCCGCACACGAAAGAGGCAAAAGGAAGTGCACATTTCCACTTCACAGCCTTATTGGTTGATTAATGAAGATGGGCTTTTCAAGCAGTCTGCCTTCTGGGACTGATTTCACTTTACCAAGAGATAATGGCCCATGGGACCCTCTCACTCTTTCTTAATCTGAGTGGGCTAGTTTTCCATGAGGTTTAATCAGAGAAAAAGGAAATGAGCTCATGCAAAGCTAAACCCCCCCAAAGCCTCAGATTCTTATGTTTTTGAGTCATCTGTGCGATACTTCCCTTCACTTCACTGGAAAGCAGAAAACAGACAGAAAGAAGGTGTATTAATTTCCCAGGGCTGTCGTTACAAACTATTACAGACTGGGTGGCTCAAAACAACAGAAATTTATTTTCTTACAGATCCAGAGGCCAGAGACCCAAACCAAGATGTCAGCAAGGTTGATTCCTTCTGGGGGGTCTGAAGGAGAATCTGCTCCATGCCTCTCTCCACTGCCTGGTGGTTTGCTGGCTCTCCACGGCATTCTTGGGCTTGTAGATGCCTCATTCCAATCTCTGCCCGTCTTCGCATGCCTTTCTCCCCTGTGTGTCTGCGTTCAAGTTTCCTTCTTATAAGGACACACGTGAGATTGGTCAAGTATGACCTCATCTTAACCAATTACATTGTCAAAGACCCTATTTCCAAATAGAGTCTATTTCCATTCTGAGGTTCTGGGTAGACGTAAATTTTCAGGTATACTATCCAACCCACCACAGACAAGAAATGGTGTGTCTGCACAATTGGGTGGCTGCATAAGTCTTCCCTTCTTTCTTACCTGCCAGTGCTCATCCGGAGCACACATTTAAAAACCAACAGAGCAGGCCAGATACAGTGTGGCTGCTGCCTGTAATCCTAACACTCTGAAGGAGGCCGAGGCAGGCAAATCACTTGAGGTCAGGAGTTTGAGACCAGCCTGGCCAACATGGTGGAACACCGTCTCTACTACAAATACAAAAATTAGCCAGGCATGGTGGCACATGCCTGTAATCCCAGCTACTTGGGAGTCTGGGGCGGCAGAATTGCTGGAACTTGGGAGGTGGAGATTGCAGAGAGCCGAGATTGTGCCACTGCACTCCAGCCTGGGCGACAGAGTAAGACTCTGTCTCAAAAACAAACAAATGGAAAAAAAAAAAAAAAAAAAACAGAAAAGAAAAAGAAAAAAGAAAATACAATAGAGCAGACCGGTTTAGACTCTGGGCTCTCAGTCACGGCATCTGTGTGCACAACTCTGCCCTGCCTCTCACCTATGTGAGGTTTTACTCCTCTTTTGCTTCTGTGTCCCCATCTACAAAATAGGGATAATGATAGTACCAACTTCGAAGGCTTGTTGTGAATATTAGGTACATTAATCAATGTGGAGTGCTTGGAATAGTTCTCGTCTCATGGTTTGTGCTCAATAGATGTTACCAGCTGCCTATGTTTTCTGAGTACTTTTTTTGCAGGAGCCATTGGAGGTACTAGTGATATGAAACAATTAACCAAAACTTCTGCCCCAAAGGTCGACTAGTGCCGACTTTAACAAGGTAAGTAACAATACAAATGTGTACATGCTAATATTAAGTGACAGGTGGCTCTTCTGGTCATTGTGTGCCTGTAAATTGAGAAGAAAGAAAGCCTGTATATTGGCAGCCTGTGGCATCCCCACTTCTGGGAGCATAATTCATTGAAGCTCTTTCTACAAGGAGCAGTGCTCTTTAGGCCTTAACTGGGACAAGCAACCTATAACATTTGCACACAACTTAGCAAGTGCTTTGCTATGGTTTGAATGTGTTCCCCCAAAGTTCATGTGTGGAAACTTAATCCCCAATGCAATGGTGTTAAGAGGTGGGGCCCTCAGGAGGTGATTAGGTCCTGAGGGCTCTGCTCTCCTGAATGGATTAGGGTCATTATTGTGGGAGTGGGTTAACTAGGGCAGAAGTGGGCTCTTGATAAAAGGATGCTCTTGGCCCCCTTCCCTTCTTGCTCCCTCTCACCTTCTCTTTGCCCTTTGGCCGTGGCATGACAGCAAGAAGGGCCTCATCAAATGCAGCCCCTTGATCTTGGACTTCCCAGACTCCAGAACCACGAGCCTAATAAATTTGTTTATTTTAAATTATCCAGTCTGCAGTATTCTGTTATAGCAGCACAAAAGAACAAAAATATGCCTGCCTACAGATCATCTCAGGCAGTCCTCACAGTGACCTCAGCATACAGATGGTGCTAGGTCTATTTTAAAACTAGAGAAGAATGAGATTCAAAGAGGTCAATAACTGAGTTCTCCAACTGACATCATCTAGCAGGTCCAGGTCTCAAACCCAGTGCTCTTTGCCTAATGCAACTGACTACTTAGCTGGGCACATTCAAGGTCAATTAACTAAACAACTGCATTAAAAGAGGATATGTCATGGGGCCCCAGGAAGGCTGCATCTCCTGATGATGACAACAACAACTTTGAGGATGATGTTGTGCCTCAGTTTGTGTCTGCTTTGGGATTTTAAAAATGATTTGAGGCCAGGTGCAGTGGCTCACACCTGTAATCTCAGAACTTTGGGAGGCCAAGGTGGGCAGATCACCTGTGGTCAGGAGTTCAAGACCAGCCTGGCCAAATGGTGAAACCCCGTCTCTACTTAAAATTCAAAAATTAGCTGGGCGTGGTGGCATACGCCTGTAATCCCATCTACTCAGGAGGCTGAGGCAGGAGAATTGCTCGAACTCAGGAGGTGGAGGTTGCAGTGAGATTGCACCACTGCACTCCAGCCTGGGCAACAGAGCAACACTCCATCTCAAAAAAAAAAAAAAGAAAAAGAAAAAGAAAAAGTGGTTTGAGAGTTGCTGAGAAAGCTTTAAAACTAGGTTTCAACCTGGACTTGGTTGTTCACCTTGTTATTGAATAAAAAGTGGCTGTCTTATTGAACAAACCATTGAATACTGAGTGCATCCTGGCAGTGGGAAAAGGGAATGCTAATCACCTTGCCAGTCTTTATGTTACGTAGGTGGTTTTGAAAAGTCAAATGCCAATGATTTTGAATATCAGATTATCTTCTCAAGAAACTCTTCCTTCAGGTTTGAGGACCAATATTTCTTAAAATTTTAACTTGGCCAGGCATGGTGGCTCACGCCTGTAATCCCAGCACTTTGGGTGACCAAGACAGGCAGATCGCTTGAGCCCAGGAGTTTAAGACCAGTCTGACCAACATGGTAAAACCCGTCTCTACCAAAAATACAAAAATTAGCTGGGCATGGTAGCACATGCCTGTAAATCCAACATTTTGGGAGGCTGAGACGGGAGAATCATTTGAGCTCAGGAGGTGGAGGTTGCAGTGAGCCGAGATCACACCACTGTACTCCAGCCTAAGTACCTGAGCAAGACTGTCTAAAAAGAAATTAACTTTAAATGGCTTCATATTCAGCCTTCCTAATCATTCATGATATATAAACAAGCTTGTAAAAGTAAAAGGGCCTCTGCTACTGACTTAAAAGAGGATTGTTGTATAAGTATAAAAATCTTTCCATAATCACTAACTCTGATGACATAGGTCCAAATTCCAGCTCCTTCACTTGAGCTATTTGTGTATAACATTCTCCCTTCTCTACAAAATAGGAATAATAGTATCTACTTCTTAGATATTCAACCAAGGATTCAACAAGGTAATATATAAAGACTTAGAATACTGCTGGACCCTTTATTAGTGGTGAACCAACTATTATATTTTATTACAGGTGGTGGAAACAGTAGCTGTAGTGCACTGTTTCATAAGGTCCTGGAGTTTTCTAAAGGGAGTCAATGTGTGGTCTTCTCTCCATCCCTTTTGCTGCCACCAGCATAGTGGGCATGAGCAAGTTACCTTGGTAACCTGAGGGCAACAGTTGTTGACTTCAAGACTTCCGCATACAGCAGAACACTGCCTGATTCTATTCCCTTCCCTGGGAGAATTTACAGGAATTGGAATTACGTAATTTGCACACCTGACTTGATGAACTACTTGTGTAAAGAGCTGGAAAAACCCAAAACAATAAGGAGAAGAAAACAATGTGAGAAGAAAGCTGCCTCAGGTACAGGCCTTTTGCTCTCTGAGGTTGGTTGGCTATCGCTTCCTCCACATGCATATGGGAGTAACAACCTAATGAAATGCTCAGAAGGCTGCCAACACCCATCTCCACCACTCTGGAGGTGACTTCAATGAGACCCACTTAAGGAGACCACAGGCTCTCCTGAACACTATGCAGATTGGCTAATGACATCCATCACCCCACTTCTTTGACACCTCCTTAATTAACCATCCTTTTAGTAAATCCAGCTGTGTACAATTCACAAGCCACGGGCACATTTCAATGAACTTTAAATAATGATTTTTATAAAACCAGTGTAAATAAAGTAAATGAAAACCCTCTGCCCAAGCCTTTTATCTGCAGCAATTAGCAAACATTACCTCAAGTTGCCTGTCTGATTTATAAGGTCTTGTGGACCTGATCTTTTTTCTGCCCCCACTAGGTTTGCACAGGTAATTTTTAACTTCTGCAGAGACGTTCTTAACTTAGGGACGAATAGACCCACAAGTGTTCCAAAGAGAGAATTCAGCAAGTCCATGAATTTGGATGGAAAAAGATTACAACTTTATTTTCACCAGCCTCAAATGGATATTTAGCATTCCTTCAATTCGAAAGGCTGTCAGTCTACAGTACAAACTACAATTCTGTACTTACAGCAGTCCCTACAACTTTTTTACTAGTAAATTCAGATATTTTCATATTAAATAATAATTGTTGCAGATACCTTGAAATAGCATTTACTAATAGCACTGCTTCTAAATTAAAATAATTAATAGAACTGCCACTAGGTCTTATTTAATGCATTAGAAAAAGGCACGTATATTATTATATCACAAATGTGTATTTTAAGCATTTTGATAACTGTATTTTAATATTATTACACTCTGCTGTGGAATTCTATGAATTTTATTTTATGCATTTTAAAATATTCCTCTGAGAAAGGTTCCACTGGCTTCACCAGGCTGCTGGGGGTTCCATGGCATGAATAAAGTTAAAAACCCTGGAGCAAGGGACCCAATTCCTGGCCCTCCTGACGATCAATAGCATACCCTTCTTCTCTCATCCTCATCTTCCACTCTTTTTTGTCCTTCTAGCCACCCCTACCTCCTTCCCAGCTCTAGGCACTACCTTGCATTTCATTTCTGACAATCCTTCCTAAAGTATAAACTAAAAATATAAGGCTGAGCTCTCACGCCTGTAATCTCAGCACTTTGGGCGGTGGAGGTGGGAGGATTACTTCAGCCCAGGAGTTCAAGACCAGCCTGGGCAACATAGGGAGATGCTCATTGCTACAAATAATTTTTTTTAAAAAGTAGACAGGTGTGGTGGCATACATCTGTGGTCCCAACTACTCAGGAGGCTGAGGGCAGGAGAACCTCTTGAACCTGGGAGGTGAAGGTTGCAGTGAGCCAAGATCACACCAGCGCACTCCAACCTGGGCAACAAGAGCAAAACTCCGTCTCAAAAAAAAGAAAGCCACTTATATGCCCTACGTTTGCATGGGCACCCCTGACTGCCTTCTCCCATAAGAGCCTGTGGGGGCCTCCCACTCCCTGCTCACTCTGAGAAGCACATTGCCCTGCCAGAGGCCCCTGTGCCACCACGGAGCTTCAGCAGGACGGGTTCACCATGGTGCATTACAGAGTTTTCCTCAAATGACACCCTCCATCCTGTGGCTGATACTGTGGTTTGGAGATTTTTAATGAGCCCATAAACTATCTTTATAGTTGTCCTTGTTTGTTTTTAAAACATCGGAGTTATCAGCAGGATCCTGAGTCTCATTTCACTCTTCAAGCAGGCCCTATTTGTGGCTTGGCAAACTTCGAGAGTGGAAGCCTTTTCCATGAAGAAGAAATGGAGCCAAAAAGAAATGGCTTTCTTAAAATGCTTCATGTACTTCAAGAAGAAAAATGGTGTAGGAGGTGGAAGTCCAACCTAGAAATAGAACAGAGGCCAGAGGCAGGAGGCCTCTTCATGGGAGCATGACCTGTGGTAGCTCGGGACTGGGCCTGCAGTAGGCGCCACGCCTGGTGAATGCCCTGCTCCCGCCATCCTGAAATGAGATGCTTCTTAAGTGTAGAAGAAGCAGTTCTGCATTTTCATTTTGTACTGGACCCCACAACTTATGTAGCTGGTGATGGCCAGCTGGGCTGTGTTCTGAGTAGTACCTCCTTGAGTTCTCAGAGAATAAGGAGAGAGCTCAGTGGGGGGAAATGGCACCTAAGTTGTAAGGCTGTGCGAAGGCTCATTTTAAGCCTCAACTCGACTGAAACTTGGGGTGTCCAGATTAAATATGATTTCTGGGTGTGTCTGTGAGGGTGTCTCTGGATGAGATTAGCATTGAATCAGTGGACTGAGTAAAGCAGACAGCCCTCCCCAGTGTGGGAAGACATCCTCCAGTCTATTGAGGGCCTACGTAGAAAGTGAAGGTGCTGGAAGGGGGTATTGGCTCTCTCTGCTTGACTGCTGGAACTGGAACATTAGTCTTCTCCTGCCCTTGACTGGGACATATACCATCAGCCCTCTGCCTCTCAGAACTTGACCACCAGCTTTGCTGAGTCTCCAGCTTTAGGATGACAGACCATGGGACTTCTCAGCCTCCACAATTGTGTGAGCCAATTCTTTATAATGAATCATATACTTTAGATTTCTTTTTTTTTCTTTCTTCTTTTTTTTTTTTTTTTTTGAGACAGAGTCTGGCTCAATCACCCAGGCTGGAGTGCAGTGGCACCATCTCAGCTCACCACAACCTCCACCTCCCAGATTCAAGTGATTCTTCTGCCTCAGCATTCCAAGTAGCTGGGATTATAGGCATCTGCCACCACGTCCAGCTAATTGTTGTGTGTTTTTAGCAGAGCTGGGGTTTCCCCATGTTGGCCAGGCTGGTCTTGAACTCCTGACCTCAGGTGATCTGCCCACCCCTTCGTCCCAAAGTGCTGGGATTACAGGCGTGAGCTACCGCATCCAGGTTCCATTTTAAACTGATTAGACCTCCCCTGGGAGAGCAAATCTGACCTAGAGCAAAAGGCCTTGTTTGGCCTGGGGTGTCCAGTTGGGTCCAAGCATTCATGAAGCTTCATCTTTCGAACCCTTAGGTCTCAGAAGCCTCCTTAGATAACCCAGAATTAAGGTGCGCCCATGAGCTGTATTCATTTGCTATCACTGCTATAACAAGGTACCATAAACTTGGTGGCTTAAAACAACACAAGCTACTATCTTACAATTCTGGGTACCAGAAGTCTGAACTCATCCTTATAGGCCTAAAATCAAGGGGTCTGGAGGCCCCAGGAGATAATCTGTTTCTTGCCCCTTCCAGCTTCTCATTGGTGCCAAGAATCCTTGGCTCATGACCTCATCACTCCCATCTCTGCCTCTGTGGTCATTTTGTCTCCTCTTCTGTGTTAAAGCTCCATCTGTCTCCCTCATATAAGGACACTGAAGACTACATTTGAGGCCCACCAGGAAAATCTCTCCATCGCAAGGTCCTTAACTTAGTTGTATCTGCAAAGTGCCCCTTGCCACATAAGGTAACATTCACAAGTTCCAGGAATTCAAGCGTACATGTCTTTGGTGGCCATCACTCAGGCTAACATAGGAGATGTTGTGAAAGTGTGTGCTCAGCCAAGAAGCCCAGTGTCTTCCTGCAGCCCCAGGCCACTCCAGCACTTCCCTCTTTGCTCCCCACTCTGGGCCTGAACTTCCAGAGGGCTCCCTGAAGCAGATCCACGCCTCTGCAGCACCACTTCCCCAACCTTACCAAAGTGTGCCTGTAAACAGACGCTGCTAGAGGAGAAAGGAGAGCGGGAGGAAGGAGAAAGAGAAAGGGTAAAGGGAGGGAGGGTCACTCAAACCTTGCCTGGCTGGTTAATGCAATAAATTGAATTGGGCCAAGATGTCGATCACCTCTAATGATGGCGCACATACTCTTAATACTTAATTCGACTCAAAGAAGAGACTAATACAATAATTTCAGGCCCTGGAGAGGTCCACAGGGAAGACACCTTTGTTCAGGCACTGAAAAATAAACTATATCCATTTACCAGTAGGCCGGCCTGACCACTGGAACCAATGAAAGACAGCAGCTCAGGCGTTTTATAAACCCAGAGCACTGGCCTGGGATGAGTTCTGCAGGGATGAGTTTGCCTCAGATTTGGGCTCAGAACGTGGCTGACAACAGAACAGGGCCTGTGGCAAAACAAGGACAGGTGGTCAGTTATCCAAAGGGCTGCCTGCTCCGCCATCTCCTAATCTCTCTGGACAGTTCATACACCAGAGAAAATGGCCTAAATGTACGCACCAGATGATATGAGTCCCTTGGAAATGGGACTCATAAATTCCACTCTGGGTAGAATTTAGCACAAATGGGATACTGTGCAGAGTCATCCCTGAGCTCCTGTGAAGTGTGTGGCGTCGTCCTGTTTGCCATTCTCCCCTAAGGGCCCCTTCTATCTTTACCCTGCCTCACAAAACTCCCCACACATTCAGCCCCCAGGGCCTGACACTGTTTCTGTCTTTGCGGTCCTGTCAGCAAAGGTTCAGGGGATAGTGGAGGAACATAAACACTTTTTTTAAAAGACAAGGTCCCACTCTGTTGCCCAAGTTGCAGTGCAGTGGAGCAATCACTGCAGCCTTGATATCCCATGCTCAAGTGATCGTCCCGTGTCAGGTCCCCTGAGTAGCTGGGGCCATAGGCATACAACACCATGCCTGGCTAGTTACTTTTCCTTTAATTTTTTGTAGAGACAGTGTTTCCCTACTTTGCCCAGGCTGGTCTCAAACCCCTGGGCTCAAGCAATCCTCCCTCCTCAGCCTCACAAAGTATTAGGATTACAGGCGTGAGCTTGCTATTCCTGACCCTAAACACATTTTTTTTTGTTTGTTTTTGAAATGGAGTCTCACTCTGTCACCCAGGCTGGAGTGCAATGGCGTGATCTCGGCTCACTGCAACCTCCGCCTCCCGGGTTCGTAATTCTCCTACCTCAGCCTCCTGAGTAGCTGGGATTACAGGCATCTGCCACCACATCCAGCTAATTTTTGTATTTTTAGTAGAGACAGGGTTTCACCATGTTGGCCAGGCTGGTCTTGAACTCCTGACCTCAGGTGATCCACCTGCCTCAGCCTCCCAGAGTGCTAGGATTACAGGCGTGAGCCACTGCGCCCAGCTCTAAACACATTTCTAAAAGAAAATGAGAATAACATGCTGAAAACCAAATGGGTGATGCACATAATTTGTATTGAAATTCAGAAAGGAAAGACTTTGTGAAGGAGGTGATGCTTGGATTTGGCCTTGAACCGTGAGCCAGGCTCAGGCAAGCAGAGGACAAAGCCAGTGAGTGGGAAAACTCAAGGAAGAATTAAGAAAAGCCACAGGAGAGAGTCAGAGAAAGGCCACAGGCTGGGGTCAGGGACATCTGTGATGCACCCATTAGGGCTATAGTCTGGTCCAGAGGGGACAGGGCCTAAGCTAAGGTGATGATGATAATGAAGGGCAAAGCCTGGTAATGGAGTTAATGTGGCCAAAGAGAATTAGTGCTCCATGCACTCAGCCCCAGTGTGGACTCCTGGCCTTCCCCATCTAAATGCTACCACTCTCCCCAGAGCCAGGAGGCCCCACAATTCTTGTATCTTTTGCTCAGAGCCCCATAGCTAAACACTATTGACTTTAATTTTCAAATATATCTCCAATAAGATCAGTTCTAACCACCTTCATTGGCACCTTTCCAGTTTGACACCATCTCTTGTCCAAGTTCCTGAAACAGCCTCATGGCTGCCCTCCCTTTATGCATTTTGCTGCATTACAATTCATTCTCCACACAGCTGCATAAATACAGGCAAGCCACGCCCCTGCTTAAAGCCCTCCAAGGCTTCCGGGCATGGGAAATTAGATCCAAACACATTACCAGAGGCAAAAGGCCTTCCTTGACCTGCTCAGCCTTGCTGTCTGACTTTGTCAAACCATCCCAGAGATGAAGTGGCTCTACTCCGAAATGGTACCGATTGTCCTAACTCCTGGTAGACATTTCCTATATGCCAAGGATTCTTCTAAGTTCTTCATAAGTAGTAAATAATTTGATTGCCCCTTCTCCCCATAAATAACACTACAAGTTAAATCCTATGGTCCCTACCTTACTGATGAAAAAAATTGGAACACAGAAATCTTACATAAGCGACCAGACTGGGGTGAGACCCCTGACTCCCCCATTTTGCTATACCTTCCCCATCTTCTGTGGCCAGTGGAAGTGATGATGCAGTTTTGTAAGAAGGAAAATTGTGACTGTGTTGGAAAGTGAGGAAGGCAGATCTCCATACATACACATAGATACCTTTAAATATGTGACATGTTCAAACACATGTAGGAAAGAGTGTAAAAGGATGTCAACAAAATGTTAACAGTGGTTATCTCTGGAAATGGGAGAATGGGTGCTTTCTTTTGTATTCTTCTTAATTTATACCTTTTCTAAAAAAATTTCTAAACATAAAATAGGTGTTGCTTAAATGTCGCCCTTTTTCAGTGAGGCTTCCCTAAAGACACTTACATCCCCCTTACATACTACCTCCCTTATTTCTGCTTGACTCTTCTCCACAGAGCATACCTTTATTCAATATACAATATATTTTACTTATTGTAGCGGTTTTCTGTCTCCCTTTTAGAATGTAAATTTCATAAGAAGAGAATTATCACCTATTTTGTTCCTTCCTGTATCCCTAGACCCTAGAATAGGAAACTCATAGTAAGCACTCAGTCTGTTGAATAAATGAATGAAATCATTGAATTAAAAGAAAAAGTAGGTCATTTATAGAAGCACATATCATAGGCAACCTCTTAACCTAAGGCTGACCCAGACTGGAGGTTGGCACTCCTGTGGGTCACATGTTCCCACTAGTTTGGGGAAAAGTGTTTGCTATCTCAGCATCATGCTCCCCTCATCAAGGAAGATCACTGCCATTGGGCAGCCTGCTATTGTTCTAGTTGCCTACGATGCTACCCGCTCTTCTTGTCTTTACTCTGTTTGTACAAAGCCTACACTCCCTGGAAATTTCACCCACGGCTAGCTCTGTGTTAACTTTGCTTACTCCATTTGTGGAAGTGGTCCAGCTCTCTTCCCAGCCATGGATAGAACAGCTGCGGGGGACAGCTTAAACAAAGTCAGGTGCTAACTGCTTCCTGCCCAGTAGCTAGTGTTCAAAGACTTAGCTCAACCCTTGGCCCCAAGACTCTGCTGTGCAACTTGTACACCTCCCTCAAGAGGCTTGGGAGAGAAATACAGTCCCCATAGCCATCCCCTTAGAGACAGACTAAGCTGAAATTCCCTTCTTGCAAAAGAATTTGGGGACAGTCCTGGCCCCATCAGTTGAACAGACAGTTTGGTTTTATAAAACAACTTGGGGGAAAACTAGAGAACTCTTATTTTTTGATTTCCTGGGAAAATGATGTTATTATTTTGTGTATAAGTGTTTTTAATTTGACTTTTAAAATTATTAAAATACTATTGCATGCACTTGTAGTCCCAGCTACTCGGGAGACTGAGGTGGGAAGATCACATGAGCCCCAGAGGTTGAGGCTGCAGTGAGCCATGATCACGCCACTGCACTGCAGCCTGGGCAAGAGACAGAGAGGCTTTACCTTGAAAAAATACTCTAAGCAGAAATGGGCAAGGGGAAGCTTTCCACCCAGTATTTGCTGAGAGTCACTAATCTAGCAGTCCTCCCGTTGTTGGACACTTGAGCTGCCTCTAATGGCTCACCAATATAAATAAAGCAACAACAAACATCTTCAAATATATAGTTTTTTATCTTTGGAATTCCTTCTCGAACTTGACCCTTCTACCTGTTGGTTTTAGCTAGTATACACCCCACATCTGATAGAAAACACTTTTATGTTATATTAGGTTGAAAACCTGGGAATCCTATGATTTGTGTGGGCCACACCCTTGGTTCCGTAAGAACTGTTTTCACAGGAAATGTTAGTAATACAAGTGATGTTAAGTAGTGAATAGATGTTCAGTTACTAAAACAGGAAGAACGAAAGTAGTGTTGAGAGGCAGAATCCAGACAACAGGAAATAGTCACAAGATGCAGAAGGTTCTGTGAGTTCTGAGGGTCTGTGCAAATTTGACTCCGTAATGAGGTACATGGGCAAAAAGTGGAAATATCAGGTCTGAGACATGAATGCAAGAAAGATTCTATGGACAAAGAGTCTAGTACAGTGATTAACAAATATGGATTTGGAGTCACAGGTATGTTCAATTTCCAGTTCTACAGATTAGGTGCGTGACCTTGAAAAAGTCACCTAAACTCTCCAAGACTTGGTTTCTTATCTCTAAAATGGAAATTGTAAATGATACTACATTGACAGGACTCTTATGCCCTCGAACTTCCCTTTGGGCTTGGCCAATACAGAGCCCCAGCTGATGAGAGGAAGGAAAGAGAAGGAGGTCAAAGTATATATTCTAGAAAGTACCTCCTTGTGACATTGTGGCTGTGTCCCTCAACAAGAAAGCACCACTCCTTTTCAAGTGGCCTGCTCTACAACACTCCTTTTCCCTTCAGGTTTCAGCAACCTCTCCTCCTTATCTCTTTGGCCCTAGAGATAGCGTCTTAGTTCATCTTCTGTAGTTTATAACAGAATACCTGAAACTGGGTAATTTATAAGAAACGAAGTCTATTTCTCATAGCTTAGGAGGCTGGGAAGTCGAACATTGAGAGGGCCATCTGGTGAGAACCTTCTTGCTGGTGGGGACTCTCTGCAAAGTCCCGAGGTGGCACAGGGCATCACATAGTTGAGGGCTGAGTGGGTGAGCTCAGGTCTCTCTTCCTCTCCTTATAAAGCCACCAGACTCGCTCCATGACAACCCATGAATCTCTGCATGGATTTCTCCATTCAGGAGGGGAGAGCCCTTATGACCCAGTCACCTCTTAAAGGCCCCATCTGTCAATCATAACACATCAGGGATGAACTTTCAACATGAATGTTGGAGGAGACAATTATCAAAACCACAGCAGATAGTAACTGCTCTGCGGCCACCAGCCTCAAGTTCCTTCGTGCTGTCCCCTGTGGTTCCCTATTCTCCCCCATCTTTGTAATTTAGCTGTTAGTAAATCAACCCTGCTCAAATTATTCTACTTTGAGTGTGCTGTCTGATTTCTATCGGGACTCCCACCAATACAGTATCCTTCCCCTGCTGTTTCCTCTATTACATTCCTTAGGCCCTCTGACTTCCAGATGGATTCAGTCAATAAGGACCCTGGATGGTGGAAGATGGGGACTTGCAGGCATGTCTGTTTTCAGTGATGTCTCCTGTGGTCCCAACTTTGACCAGTGACTGACCCCTGGGCTTCAATAACACAGCCCATTCCCTTTTGCTCTCTGTTGTTGCTGATCTCAGCTGCCTCACCACTGCTGTCTGGGTTCTCACCTCTTCTTTCACCTGCATAACCAATTCCCTGGATTAAATTTCCTTTGGATTAAATACTTAGAAGAAGTTTGGCTGCCTTGGTTGACCCCTAACTGATATATTCTCTAAGTCTCAGTTTCCTCATCTGTAAAACAAATCTAACAAATAATACCTATCACCAAAGGATAATGTGAGAATATTAATGTATGAAAAACTCATGGTAACTACTCAATAGATAGTAACCATTAGTAGTCTTTTCAGAACTTCTGGTGGTCCTTGGGATAAAGTTCATCCTCTGTAATATGACATAAAATCTGGCTCCTGGAGGGGTGTGGTGACTCATGCCTGCAATCCCAGCACTTTGGGAGGCCAAGGCAGGTGGATCACCTGAGGCCAGGAGTTCAAGACCAGCCTGGCCAACATGGTGAAATCCCATCTCTACTGAAAATACAAAAATTAGCCGAACATGGTGGCACACACCTGTAGTCCCAGCTACTCAGGAGGTTGAGACAGGGGAATCTCTTGAACCTGGGAGGCAGAGGTTGCAGTGAGCCGAGATCATGCCACTGCACTCCAGCCTGGGCAACATAATGAGACTCTGTCTCAAAAAAAAAAAAAAAAAAAAAAATCTGGCTCCTGGTTTCTCTTCCAGTCTCATGTCTCCTGCTCTGTCTCATATAGATACCCCAGCCCAATATAAAGTCTTTCATTGCTGCTTCTACTGACTCTGGCATAATACCTATTTCACTTTATTATAATTACTTATCTCCATCCATCTTCTCTGCTAACGCTGTGGGATCCCCAGAACTTGTTCATAGCTTACACACACTAAATCCTCAGTAAATGTATACAAAGAGAAGGAAGGAAAAAGGAAAGCGGAGGGGGGAAACAAGAGAGGGGCAAGTAGGCAAGTAGTAGTAAGAAGTACAATGACCTAGAGATCCTGGCAAAATAGTGGGTCAATAATCTAGGCCAGTGAGTCAGGGGTAAAGGCATAGACAAAAGCTACTTGTTGCTAGGAGGCAACGGGTCAGAAATCTAGATGGAAAACAGTACAAGGCTGTACAAACAAAGGAACCAAAAGTGAGCATGAAACTGAGAAGTTTCCAACCCCACTAGGAGCTCTTATTCACCTCCTGCTGACTCGGGAAACTGTTCCACTACCCAACATGCAAGGTAAGAACGGTGAATGGCAGTACCTGGCTGGAAAAGGCATGAGGGGAAGTGTGGGTGGCTGATTGTGACGAAAACACAAGGTTGTACAGCACTGGCCATGTTCCTCGAGTCAAAATGATCCAGTTGGTTGTCAAAAATCTTAGTACATGAGAAATACCCCATGGCCCACTCTCTTATTTCCCCTTTCACCACGGAAGCTCACCAAGCTGAGTTTCTTGACTGGGCTACCTGCATGACCAAACCAATCAGGCACCTAATCTTCTCTAATCTTACTGCTGGGCTCTGTCTCAGACCAGATGAGCAGAGAGTTCAGGCTGGATATCCCATAGGAGGAAGGCTGGATACCCCTCTCCCCACCAAAGTTGGTTAAGGTCTGGGTGAGTTATGTCTCATGTTCCTGTTGTGAAATGGAATGAACAAACAGGGGATGTGATTCATGTCTGTAGACACGTTAGTGTTCCTGAGAGCTAATCAGGAAATGCCATTTCATGTCTGGTCTTACAAAGCCTCTTCAAAAATCTGATAGAGGCTAAATGGAAGCAATCATTTTAAAGTGAGCTCTTGTTATCTCTTCAACGACCTATGCCACAAGCCCACCACTAAGTTCTGAGAAAACTTTACACCCCCCTCCTCTTCCTCTGCCCTCCTCCCTCTCCCCAATCCGTACCGCCAACACACACACCTGCACACACACGCACACACATGCACATGCAAATTATTTGAAAGAAACAGCATATGGCCAGGTACAGTGGCTCATGCCTGCAATCTCAGCACTTTGGAAGGCTGAGGCGGAAGGATCTCTTGAGCTGGGCATGGTGGCTCATACCTGTGGTCCCAGCCACTCGGGAGGCTGAAGTGGGAGGATTGCTTGAGCCCGGGAGTTCCAGGCTGGGTGAGCCAAGATCGTGCCATTGGTCTCCAGATCGAGTGACAGAGCCAGACCCCGTCTCAAAAAAAAAAAGAAAAGAAAGGAAACATCATACAACATGAGGGATACTTTAGACTGAAGTAAGTTGTTATTTTCAAGGCAAAATGAGTTTCCCTTAATGTATAGGAAATAAAAAAAATTACTTAAAGGACTTGTAAGAACAAATAAATCCAGTTCTCAGCTGGTGATCAATAAATAAGAAAAAGAAAGCAGATAAGGAGAAGATTCACCTATAAATTACGTGCATTTAACAACTTAAATTATGACTTCTCTCAAAGGAAATAAAAATGGCCCCTGTGATCAGAGAAGTAAAGTATATTTTATTTTAGTCTTTAAATTACTTTTGCAGGGAGACACCTAAATTTACCAAAAAAGAAAGGGAGCTAAATATCAGGGAAATGTAAGATCTTAATAGAAAGATTATGGAATTCACAAGTTACTGGTGGCAACAGTTTATTGGACACAATTAGACATCTTAATGAAAATGAAATTATATATTTTAATGAACCAATGTCAAGGGAAGCCTTGAGTATAAAACCTTTACAGGGTCCAACAAGATGACGACTTTTGCTCAATGAGTAAATAGTGTTTGACCAGTTCATTAGGAAGGATGTATTTTTGAATTCCTCGAGATTTAACAAGATGACAAGTCGGACTTGTTTAGATTTCTTTTTCGGGCCAACCAGAACACTTTGATACACAAAGTAAGAGGAGTCCCCTCAACCTTCTCTGAGACTCCTAAGCCCACTCTCTGAAGTCACACACAGCTCAAGACACACAGAGGGGGCCTCTAAGCTGAGAGAAGTTTATTCAAAGACTTCTCTGATCTATCAGAAGTGGCGATCTAGGAGCTTTTTGTAAAGCTAGGTATTCTTCCTCTCCAGAAAACAAAAGCAAAAACAAAACCCTTTGCTTCTCTATCAGAGGGATCCTTTTCATTTCTTTTCAGGGAAGCCTTCTTTCATGTTTAAATGAACTCAATTTATAGATGACCCTTCTCCCTGTCTATTCTCCTTGTCCCCTTTATCAAGCATGGTGAAAACTGTGGAGTCATCCTTGTCTCATCTGCTCTGACTAATTTGTTTACCATATCTGGCCAGTTCTTCTTTTGAAGGGTGGCTGCAATTTTCTCTTTCTTATCTCAGTTCTTACTGCTTTGCATTAGCATGTTTTCATAGCCTCTCCTCCTCTCAGTCCCTTCCCTTCCTCCTGAAATCTAAACCTTTCTGACACTCTTTCATCTGGCACTGCCCCCTCACAACTATTATGAGTTCCTTTTTCTCCCACATTGAGTCTGAATTCCTCTCTGTGGCTTTCAAAGACTTTCTTATTCTTCTTCAACCCTCTTCATTATCTGCTACTCCCTAGTGCTCCCTTCTTTAGTGAGGTCAATATTCTCTTCCACTTAGTGGGCTTGTTTTTCTGTCTTCCTTCTCTTTACCCATCAATCGCCCTGTCCGTTGGCTTTTTTTTTTTTTTTTTTCTTTGAGAAAGGGTCTCACTCTGTCACCCAGGCTAGAGTGCAGTGGTGTGATCTTGAAATCCTGGGCTCATGTAATTCTCCTGCCTCAGCCTCAGCCTCAGCCTTCCAAGTAGCTAGAGTTATAGGCGCATGCCACCATGCCCAGCTAATTATTTTTATTTATTTATTTTTTAGAGACAGGGTCTCACTTTGTTGCCCAGGCTGGTCTTGAACTCCTGGGCTCAAGTGATCCTCCCTCCTTCACTTCCCAAAGTGTTGGGGTTATAGGCGTAAGCCACTGCACTGGGGCTGGCATTTCTCACTTCTGTCTGCAGAGCATGCCACCTCATCAAAGACCAACTTCTTACAAAGTCCCATTCAATGACTTCTCACATTTTTCCCTTTCTCTAAGTTCCCTCAACATGTAAAGTTTGTGGCATTCAGTCTAGCACCTGACTTGATACAGTTCTGGATCATTTTCAAACCACTCTATTTGTGTGCATCTTGTCTGCCACAAAAATGATACACTTTTCAAGCAGAAAGTCCATTTTCTCTGCTTGCATGCTTTTTGTGACTATAGAAAACGTTTAGAAGAGAAAGCATGATTCACATTGGATCCGTTGACATCATCATGTGATGGAGCTTTTGGAGTCAGACAGACTCGTCTCAACTCTGCCACTTACTCATTGTCTAGGTGAAACTTCTGAGTCTCCATTTCCTCATGTATGAAGTGGGGATACTAATTCTTGGCAGAGTTGCTGTAAAGATTAAATGTCATAAGATATGGAAAGCTTCTTACATACTGTTTGGCCCATAATTATATGCCCAATAGATAGTAGCAATATCTATTATCAAATTCTGGAGGAGGTAGGTGGCAAGACTCAATTCTGGAATTGAGTTGGACTCACTCTCAGGTGCCCTTAGATCCTAACTGATAGGGAGAGAAGAAGCAAGAGCAGACTTCCTATCTGCTCAGCCTGGACGTGGTCAACTGCTTTCTGGGATGGTGTTTAACTGGCTGGAGGAGTTTTACTTTCTAAGATGAGAAGGAAAGGTTGTCCAGAGGTACCAGCATTCCAGAGGCTCATTTCCTGGGCCCAACTCTGAAGCTCCTTTCCTCAGAGATGATGCAGGACCTGATTGTAGAGGTAGACACGGTCATGCAAGAGCAATTACCCAGGGATGAGAAGCAGACATTTGGCCTTGGCAGAGAGAGATTCTCCTGGTGGCAGGAGATGGACTGGTGCTGGGCACCTAAGGAGTGGCTCAACCATTCCTGCAGCAACCTGGATGCTAAAAGGCACAGAGAGATATAAGGGATACAATAATGTAGCAGACTCTTCTATAATGTTTACTAAGTATGTGTTTGCATTGACCTTTGAGCTTTATGTTGTAACATTAATCTTCACAACAACACTATGAGGTAGCTACCATTACTGAGCCCCATAGGCTCTCTCTATCCCTCTAGATTCCACCTCTGCCCTTCTACACTCTGCTCTGGGCCCTAGGAAGCTAGCCTTGATGGACGGCCTCAACCCGGCTCCCTTGCACTCCGTATCTTAGTTGGGTTCAGCCACTGGGGGCTACCAGCAGGAGGCACCAATATCCAGGAATGGGAATCAAACATCGGGTTTGAAAGATGGCAGGGGCAATGTTCCTCCCCTGAAAGCCACAGCTATGAGTACACAGCGCTTTTCTACAGGCGAATCCATAGTTACTCTTCATTCTCATAACACCCGTGGGCCTACGGGCAGAATTGGCTTCCTGATGTTGCCAGCTCTGGGTGCTTCACTGCCCCATGTTGGTTTCCCCTAATCCTGCCCACTTTGATAAGAAGTCTCTTTATTAAACCTTTCTTAATTTGAGAACACATATGTTTCTTACTGAGACCCTGACTAATATAATTATTGTCCCTCTTTTACCGATGAAACGTGGAAAAGTTCAGTGAAACCACCAAGTAAGTGGTGGGGCTGGGACTCAGTCCAGGCACCCAGACAACCTGGTTCCAGAGTCGGGCTCTACATTTTACTGCCAAGGCAGTTCATGGAAATAACAAAGATGTGACCTGGAGAAATACCCATGACTGTAGCTTTGTGCTTTCACACCCAACCAGGCTACCTCCACAAATCAGTCTGGCCAGTGCTCACTACTCCAGGCCCCCAGAGTCAGATTTTGTCATAGTTGCTTATTGTCAATTTCCTCCTCTTAAGGAGACTGCAAACCCCTTCTCAGGCCAGTGTCTATTCGGGGTGGTTTTTGCTCACCCAGTTCGACTCCCAACTGGAGTACAAAGCTTTAGAAAGGAGTGGACGGTGACAGCGGAAGAATGTCAGACTCCACAAGCCTAGTGCAGAAAGGTAAGGCATGTGATCATTTCCAGTTTTTGTTTTGTTTTGTTTTGTTTTGACAGAGATTTGCTAGAGTGCAAGTGGAGTACAGGCTGGAGTGCAGTGGCAGGATCATAGCTCACTGCAGCCTAACCCTCCCAGGTTTAAGCAATCCTCCTGCCTCAGCCTCCTGAGTAGCTAGGACTACACAGGTACACCACCATACCTGGCTAATTGTTTTTATTTTTGTAGAAATGGGATCTCTGCATGTTGCCCGGGCTGATCTCAAACTCCTGGGCTCAAGCGATTCTCTCATGTCCACCTCCTAAATTGCTGGGATTACAGCTGTGAACCACTGTGCCCAGTTTTCCTGCTTCTTCCTAATCTCTTTTCCTCCCTCTGAGGATAAGGGTAATTCCCAAAGATGCTAATAAAGTTGTGGATGTGGAGGAATCAGAATTTTGCTCTGCGTCTAGGGCAACGTTTTATTTGGTGGTTAGAAACACCTAATTAATATACACCATTTTACTTCACATGCCTGTTGTTTCTTGAAAGGTGAGGGGTTCCTCTTTGAGTATCATGTAATACCATCTTTTTCAAATCTCATTTGAGAAAACTACCACTGAAAAATCAATAAAACGGTTATTGGAAAAGAATCATCCCAATGAGTGCCCATTAAGTCTCTAGCAAGATTGATTTCAAATAAAGGACTGTTGTATAAAAAAACTAACACTTGGCCATAAGAGTTTATAATGGTGGAATAGTCTGATTTTGTGTCTGCCTTTAAAAGCTACTTGGATCATTTTTCTCCTCACCAGCACTCTATATCTATGGGATCATCCTTTAATTCAAACATAGTAGTTCAAGGCATAGACTCTGGAGCCAAACCGCCTGGATTCATTTTCTGGCTTGGTCACTCTCTGAGTTTGGGTTTGCCCAAAATTTGATAAGAATTTGGGTGCAAATGGCTTATTTGAGAGGTAACGGCAGGAAGTACCAGGAAGGAAGTGGGGAAGTGATACAGGAAAGGAAAGACAAACAAGATGGTTTGCATTAAGGAGCAGGCACTGCCGGGTATCTGGGGACCACTCCCGCAGGCATCCACTGGGAAACTACAGGGCTCATGCTTCAGTGGTGCACCAGCCAGGAGTGAGGAAGCTGGGAATTCATCTACCAGCTCCCATCTTGCATTGGTTGAGGGCTACTCCCTAGGTTGTGAGCTTCCTGGAATTTCTAGCCTGTCCCTTAGCAAGTCCAGCCTGCTCCTGTGGCCAGAGCAGCCCACTGGTGAGAGGTGTGCTGGCACGGAACCAGTGGGAGACAAGAGGATATGAGAGAGGACCAACAGCATCTGCTGCAGCCCATCCTGTCACACTCAGATCCACTCATGCAACTGTCCGATCAATGATTTCTCAAAGCATCTGGTTATAGTTTCCAAGGAAGAAAAAGATTTATCATAGGCATATTCCTGAGAGCAGCTGCAGCCCCTTCTGCTGCAGTTACTCCAAAGGCTCTAACTCTACTCTTCATCTTCTGACTCTTCTTTCTCCCACTCTAGGTTCCCCCGACCCCTATCCAGGCCTTTGCTGGTCTAGGCTGTGTGCCCAGTGAGGTAACCTAGACCTTTACCCCGAGGGGTCTGAGCCCCTCGTTTCCATGTCTTCATCAGCTTATGGTTGCTGTAGCTGCCCATTCACTGTATAGAAGCACCAGAGGAGACCCAGCTGTCCCCTGAGTTCCAGAGATACTTCCTCTTGCTCCCACTATGTAGAAGCAAGCCTACCTCCTGTGACATCCAACCTCAATGATCCCTGCCAGGAGAGAAATTTTTTTCTTTGGCTTGCTGGACTACTGGCCCAAGGAGCTTAAAATGACCAAGTGATAGGTGTAACTTTAGATTCAGTGAAATCTTAACTCTATTCCCTGATATAAGATTCCCTCCACCTCCTTCCCCCTTCCCCACTGCCAGTTCACTTTGGGAACCAGGATCTTTAGTTTAGCAGAAAGCAAAGTTAAAGAAACAGGAAGTGCAAATTCCCCAAGTCGGTCACTACGAATGAAAATGAGAGGGTCACTTTCTACTTTTATTTCCTGCCCCTGCATGTTCTACCTACTAGAGACATAAGCACCATATAATGATTTGATGCACATACTGCATCTTGACCAGTGTCCGAACCCCATGGTATATCATTCCCAGCTGGCATCTTAGCTAAGTCTTCACAAGGCTTTGTGGCATGTGCCATAACAAGCAATCAGTAAATGAGAGCTGTTATAGTTGCTGATGTTGACAAATACTCTCCTATAGGATATACATTCAGACCATAAAAACTACTGTGGAACCTCACATGATGGAGTCCAGAGTAAGACAACCTTTGTTTTTAGGTTCAATCAGGTTGAAGCCTCCAGGTTAAGGAACAAAGCCATGGGGTTGTCTTCCTTTGCAAATTAGGTGACTGGGCTCCCAGAAATGATGAGGGGAAAATTACATAAGCAAATTACAGTTTCTCAAGACATATCAATCTTCACTGTGGGGCAAGTCTCACAACTTCGGTGGAAAGTTCTTAGTACTGCCAGTGATGTTTATTCCTTCCCATCTTCCTACCACAAGGCCACGTGGACTAGGTCAAAGCTGTATAAGAGGCTGGGCATGGTGGCTCATGCCTGTAATCCCAGCATTTTGGGAGGCCTAAGCAGGAAGATCACTTGCACCTAGCCGTTTGAGAACAGCCTTGCAACATAGCAAAACTTTGTCTCTATAAAAAGTTTTAAAAATTAATTGGGTACAATGGCATGCACCTGTAGTCCTAAGTCCCAGGTTAACTGAGGTCAGAGGATTACTTGAGCCCAAGAGTTGGAGGCAGTGAGCCATGATTGCACCACTGCACTCCAGCTTAGGCAACAGAGTGAGACTTTGTTTCAAAAGGAAAAAAAAAAAAATCTGGTATGAGAGATGGAGGTTAGAAGACAGAAGACCTGAGTTTTAGCCCCTGCTCTACCATCAATTCATCTTCAGACATTGGGTCCATTTCTCAACATCTCTAGACCTTAATTCTCCCATCCATTAACTGGATAAAATACCAGCATTCATTACCTTACTGATTACATAAAGTGGTATATATGTGTGAAGGATTTTTAAAGTTAAATACTATTTAACTTAAGTTTATATCAAAATTGTCATCTCTGTGAGAGATGGAACCTGGGCCTTTGAACACAACCTTCAAAGCAATGCATCTGTAAGAATTATCTCTGGCCATGTATTAACCAGGGTTCTCTAGAGAAACAGAACTAATAGGATATATATAGATACATAAGAGGAGATTTATTATGGGAATTGGCTCTTGCAGTTATGGAGGACTGAAAAGTCAGCTGTCTGTGAGCTGGAGAACCAGGAAAGCTGGTAGGGTATAGTACAGTTCAAGGCCAAAGCCCTGAGAACCAAGGAGGGGTGTCCAAAGGTCTGAGAACCAGGAGCACAAATGTCCATGAACAGGAGAAGATGGATGTCTCAGTTCCAGAAAAAAGAGAAGAATTGGCCTTTCCTCTAACTTTTTGTTTCATTTGGCCTGGCTATGGTTTGAATATTTGTCCCCTCCAAAACTCATGTTGAAATGTAGCCTGCAATGCACCGGTATTGAGAGGCGGGGGCTCTAAGAGGAGATTAGGTCATGAAGGCTCATGTATTCATTAATAGATTAATGGATTATCATGGGAGGGGAACTGGTGGCTTTATAAGAGGAGGAAGAGAGACCTGAGCTAGCACACTCAGCCCCCACACCATGGGATGCCCTGCACTTACTCAGGACTCTGTAAAGAGTTTCCTCCATCAGGAAGGCCCTCATCAGATACGGCCCTTCAACCTTGGGCTTCTCAGCCTACATAAGTGTAATAAATAAATTTCTTTCCTTTTTAAATTACTGAGTCTCAGGTATGTTCTTATATACAAAATGGACTAAGACAGGCCCTCAGTGGATTAGATGATGACCGACACATGGATGAGAGCAATCTTCTCTGCTCAGTCTGTTGATTCATATGCTAATCTATTCTGGCAGCACCCTCACGGACACATCTAGAAATGTTTTACCAGCCATCTGGGCCTCCTTTAGCCCAGTCAAGTTGACACATAAAATGAACCGTCACAGGCAGTGGCTTCTTACTTACACTCTGGTCCCTGACCCCTAGTATTGCTAACCTCCTCTTCCCTTCTCATCTTCAGCCACCTTCTCCAGTCTCTGTCCAGATGTCTACCTCCTCACTCTAATCACTGACTCTGTTTCTACCTCTTTAGCCCATCTGTGTTTGGCATAATGCCTAGTAACACCTTTTGTCACCTTCTAATGACAGTTCTCTCTTGAGCCTCCAACTTTGCCCTCTGATTTGACCGTGAAGGTCTTGGCTCCTTTCCTGCCTGAATTCTTCTCCCTATGCCCAGTCTCCCAAACTAAGACAGTAACTCTGCTGTTATGGTTTTTTTTTTTATAAATGTAGATCAAAGATTGGAGAGACAGAGTGTGTGTGATTTTTAACCAATCCATGTGAACCACCAGAGTCTCATTTTCAAGTTACAAAAAAGTAAAATTAATCAATTGGAAGAAGGGTTGGGGTGGTTTGTAACATTTTGCCAGCCACAACTGGCAGGATTTTGTTTAGCTTCCAAAGCATCTTGACACATATCACACAAAGGGAACCTATACCTCAAGGTAGCCGAAACTTAAAGTCACAGTAAAAACTCAGTAATTCTAAATCCATTCCAAATTAGTAAACAATAGGATCTAGTGCAAAATGCATGAGACAGGGTGCCTGGTAAATAACGGGGGCCCAAAAAGATTTGCTAATTGATGGAGTGAGATTCCTAATAGATTATTTTTAGCTCAAGCGTTTTTGGTATTTATGCACCATATGGCTCTGAATAAGGGACTTAAGTTCCCTGGGGCCTCCGTTTCTTCATTATAGAATGCTGGCTCTGTGGTTCCTTCCAGATCTAAAATTCCAGTCTCTGCAACTGGGCTGAAGTTCATTTTTGCACCATCAATGAGACAGAAGTTTCCCTCAGTTCTCTGCTCAAATGTCTCCTTGTTAGAGAGACATTTCTTGATAATTCTGTGTTAACTAGGGTGTGTCTCTTCCCTGTCCCTCTCTATACTCTTAATTTTATTTTTTCTTCATGGTGCTATTATATATGTAGTCATTGTTTGTCTGTTGTTTGTCCCCTGCCACTAGGGTTTAAGTGTCTTGAGAGTGGAGATGTTACCTGATGTGTTCAAGGTTATATTACCAGCACCTAGAACAACACTGGGCACAATAGGATCACAATGCACAGTCAATGAATTAATGCAGGATTTAAATAAACCATAAAGAATATCAATTTGAGTCCGGGTACAGTGGCTCACGCCTGTAATCCCAGCACTTTGGGGAGGCCAAGGTGGGCAGATCACGAGGTCAGGAGTTCGAGACTAGCCTAACCAACATCAACATAGTGAAACCCCGTCTCTACTAAAAATACAAAAATCAGCTGGGTGTGTTGGTGCACACCTGTATTCCCAGATACTCAGGAGGCGGAGGCAGGAGAATCACTTGAACCCAGGAGGCAGAGGTTGCAGTGAGCAGAGATCGCACCACTGCACTCCAGCCTGGTGACAGAGGAAGACTCCGTCTCAAAAAAAAAAAAAATATATATATATATATATAAATTTGAGAGGAATATGTACTGTATTTAAGAAAGCAAACTTTTTGAGTACTCTTAACTCTGTTTCAGAAGTATTCATTTTCTTCTAAAAGAATGTAGTTAACTGCAAACTACTCCTATCCTTTCTAAAACTTTCTCCCCTGAAACAATCCCTCAGGCAATGCTTTCCAATCCTAGTCCTAAGTATTTTTCACCTTGAAGGTAATCCAACTGCACACACTATAGTTATTAAAATTTAGTTTGGGCCAGATGTGGTGGCTCATGCCAGTGATTTCAGCACTTTAGGAGGCCGAGGCAGGCAGATCACTAGAGGTCAGGAGTTTGAGACCAGCCTGGTCAATATGGTGAAACCCTGTCTCTACTAAAAATACAAAAAATTAGCTGGGCGTAGTGGCACACACTTGTAGTCCCAGCTACTTAGGAGGCTGAAGCAGGAGAATCTCCTGAACCTGGGAAGCAGAGATTGCAGTGAGCTGAGATCACACCACTGTACTCCAGCCTGGGCAACACAGTGAGACTCTGTCCAAAAAAAAAGAAGAATTAATTTTATTTGTTCAGGCTTGCTTTCTCTAATTACAATAACCCAGTCCCACAGATCTGGTGATAGACGGTTTATCATCATATGCCATGCTTCTACTCCATTTGAGGACATGTTTTAGAACACATTATTAAGTGTTCCGTTTCTGTATTGAGACTTCCTGAGTTTGAATCTTGGCTTTGCTACTTCTTAGCTGTGTGATTTGGGACAAGACACTGAGCCTCTCTGGATCTCCAGTTCATCATTGGTAAAATGGGCACGATAATAATCCTGGTTTTCCTCCATTTGCCCTTGCCATTCTCTATTCTGCTGTGTGTCCCAGGAGGCTAACTGTTAGTCCTCAGCCCTGGGGATCTCTAGGGATGGAACACACAGGCCATGGGCAAGAGATCCAAGGGCAGTAGGAAAGGGGATGAGAACGTTCATCTTCCACTCTCTTCCTCCTTACAGGATTTTGGCAGCGTCTGTCTTCCTTTACCTATGGCCACGGCACCAAAAAAGCAGCTTCTCTGCCATGGCTAAAGATATCATTAGGTTCTGGTGACTGCCCTCTCCCCTTGCTCTTTTGGGCCTGGGATATTAACAGTTTCCTGTTCTTGCTGGTTCCAGATGCGTTCGTATTCCTTGAAGATTCCCTTACTACTATGTACACTTCTGAAAGCAGTCCCTTCATTAAAATCCCTCCAGTTAATTCTTTGTTGTGCTTTCCACCTTCTTCCAAATCCGAACCAAAGCAGCATAAATACACTGCTGCTTTGGTGTACATGAGTGAATACATGTACAGCAATTAGAACATTGCCTGACACATCGTAACTTCTCAACTCATGTTAAGCATTATCTATGTAAGTCAATGAGGAAAACATGTACAAGGCAGCGTATGTCAGCTTATGTGAAAATACATTGTTCAGAATTGACATACCTTCTGTCTGGTAGAAAAAGCCCTACATTGGGCTTGGCAAAAACAGGCATTACATGCAGTCTTTTGTGCATGATTTTGAGCAAGTTAAAAAATTTCACTGAGACACATATGGTTGCTGTGAGAATGACAGATGATGTATATGACAATGGTAGACACAATGTCCATTAAACAGCAGGCATTCATATATGTTAATCAAATGGGTGGGAAGGAGGATGCTTGGGCAGCTGCACGGTATCCAAATCCAACCATGCTTAGCAGAGGCCCCCTACTTGGTTTAAGGCTTTGCAGGCACTGTCTCCAAATTCTTAATAATTTTTGAGGAAAGGGATTTTGCATTTTAATTTTGCTTTGGACTCTATAAATGATGTAGCTAGTCTGGGAAGAAGGGTTCACTTTATTTTTCAATTCAGTGATGTTACTCTGTAATTGACTATTTCTTTTTGCATCAAACATAGATTCATCACCATCTATCTAAAGGAAAATGAGACTCTTAAAAGATGGCATCTATATTAAGACAGTATTAATCAATGAATAAATAAATATCTGCCAAGAAGCTGGTATGTGTTAGGAACTGTGCCAATACTTCTTTGAACCTAAAACGTTCAGCTTTGCAGTTCCAGGCTGAGCTGATCCACATGTAACAGGATTGGAATTGACCTTGCTGTGAACCTTTCAGTCAGATCTGTGGTATCTGAGTCTTGAGAAAAAAAAAAAAAAAAAAAGTTTCTTATTTCATCACAGCACTGTGACTCAGATTTGGACAGTGTATCATAAAAACTCAATTAGATGAACAGGCAGTTAAATCCTCCAATTAGAGGATTTTAAAATCTGAGAACACCATAACAAACTTGGAATGACTTAGGGGATGATGCACCACTGTTCCAGGATCCCATGTCTACATAATTGAAACGCACAGAAGCACCCAAAACGATTACCTCCTCAGGGTAATAGTTGACACCCAGTAGGTGTGCTCTGACCTTGATGGAGGATGGAGTAAAAACAGAACAAACAGATTTGACCATTTAAGGAAATAATGACTCTGCCAGCAGCAGGGAAGACAGAACCACTTCCAACACATCCTGTTGGTAGCCTAATAATGTGCGCACCCCATAGAAATTTATTTAGGTCATTCAACAAGAAGGGATACATCCCGAATGAACAGGCAGCAAGGATACCAATCCACACATGCTTATTTCTTAAGTGAGGCAGGAAGGGCTCTTTCCTTCTGTGGTTCTTAAATGTTTAACTAGAATCTAAAGGGGGTTAACGGAGCAGAATCTAGGAGCATAGCTTCTGTGTCAGGGGATAGGTTTTCCTTTGCTAAAGTGAACCACTAAGTGAGAGCACTTTTCTTGCTTACATATTCACACACACACACACACACACACACACCCAAACCCAATACATCCACCTTTACAACACTAGTTAATACCATTACTAAGATCATAGTAAAGATAGAGACTCTACAGAGAATTAGGGCAGATATGGAGGGCAGGGAAGGGAGAGTTGACAGAAAAGGTAGCTCTTGATTTATATAAATAGTTCTAAAGTACAGAGGCTGGTATTTGTCTTTATTATTTATAAGTTTGCCAGATTATTTTCCCATTGGGCTATGGACTACTCAAGTTCAATGCTCTGTACAGAATTGGTCTCTGTATGGATTTAGGCTGGAAGAAAGAATGAAGGAAACGCAGTGATTTTTCAAGTTCCTATAAGCAGGGCTGAAACTAGTCCATGACATCTTTTCCCCTTCAGATTGCCTTTGATGTTCTAATGCAACTGAATGCAAATGTTGAAGGAGAGGAAATGGACGCAGAGTGTGATGTGTTCTGTGCTCCAAACCCCTAGATAGCCAGGGGATGTGCCTAAGCAAGCTCATGTTATTGCTTACCTTAAACAGCTGTAGGGAGCAAATACTGTGAGGAAAAAGAACTCTGACCCAGATACAAATCATGGAGCATTAGTCTTGGGAAACCCCAGAGACAGACAGGGTGGGAAGCTCTCATGGATCAAAGATCAATGGTGAGTCAAAGAGGCAGCCTCATCAACATGGCAATGGCCAACAGATGTTTATTGCCAGGACTATCAGACTCTGGTTGTGGGTTTCTGTAATGTACCTTGGGAGATGGGTGTGACTACTGCTTTGCATGTTAATGAATCATCTGATAATAGAGAGTGCAGTAAATATTTGTTGAGTGAGTGTCATTGAGTGGGCAGGTCTACGAGGATCTACATGTTTATTGTTAAAAATAATAATTTGGCACTATAAGGCCAGGCGCGGTGGCTCAAGCCTGTAATCCCAGCACTTTGGGAGGCCGAGACGGGCGGATCACGAGGTCAGGAGATCGAGACCATCCTGGCTAATACGGTGAAACCCTGTCTCTACTTAAAAATACAAAAAAAAAAAAAAACTAGCCGGGCGACGAGGCGGGCGCCTGTAATCCCAGCTACTCGGGAGGCTGAGGCAGGAGAATGGCGTAAACCCGGGAGGCGGAGCTTGCAGTGAGCTGAGATCCGGCCACTGCACTCCAGCCTGGGTGGCAGAGCAAGACTCCGTCTCAAAAAAAAAAAAAAAAAGAAAAAATAATTTGGCACTATAAGTCAATGCTTGTCATTAAGATTGGAGAACTGTGCCCTGGGTCAGAGGCCACAGATTCGAAGTCTACATTGCCAGAGGGAAGCAGCCCTTTCCTTGTCACCTGAGTATTCTTTTTTTTATACTTTAAGTTCTAGGGTACATGTGCACAACATGCAGGTTTGTTACATAGGTATACATGTGCCATTATTCACTTCATCCTTGTAACTTATTATCCCTTGTAAGAGAGAAGGTAGCATCAGAAGGTCAAAGTCCATTTTACCCAAAAAGCGTAGAGAAGGAAAAAGGACCTGCCATTATCTCCACATCTCTTCCTCAACTTCTCTATCCTGCCAACTGTCATCACTATGAGCTCCATCTTCTCCAGCGTCTCAGTGGCTACCCTCTCTTGTGTGTCCTCTTGTTTTTCTATTCCTATCTCCTCTCTATCTGACAATGTCCTATCATACTCAATGTAAATGTTGCTGATACAGCTGAATAAAAAAATGTCATCTGATCACGCACATTTTGTATTTTCCAACAAGTCTGATATTATTACTATTATTATTATTATTTGAGATGGAGTCTCGCTCTGTCACCAGGCTGGAGTGCAGTGGTGTGATCTCGGCTCACTGCAAGCTCCGCCTCCCAGGTTCAAGTGACTCTCCTGCCTCAGCCACCTGAGTAGCTGGGACTACAGGCATGTGCCACCATGCCCAGCTAATTTTTGTGTTTTTAATAGAGACAGGGTTTCACCATGTTGGCCAGGATGGTCTCCATCTCTTGACCTCATGATCCGCCCACCTCAGCCTCCCAAAGTGCTGGGATTACAGGCATGAGCCACCATGCCTGGCCAAGTCTGATATTATTTTATCAATGCTAATACTTCAATATATTTTGTGGAGGGGTCAACAACCCTCCTTTTCTGACATCCTGGGATGCATTTATTGGTCTTTCATATTATTTCCAAACTCTGGTATTAGAGTTCCTGTCATCAAGGAGTTTCTCTGAAACCAATTTATTTTCCTCCTAACTATGAGCTATTGTTATATTAAAACCTTAAAACAGTTGGTGACACAAACAACAAGCACTATGAAAGTTTAAAAGAAGGAAAAATTGTTATAACTAGGAAGCTTGTAGAACACTTCACATAGAAGGGCAAAGTTGAGTTGACCTTTAAAAAGGTGTAGGAGTCTAGTAGGCCAAGAAGAGTAAGAAATGTATTTTAGGGCCGGGCACGGTGGCTCACACCTGTAATCCCAGCACTTTGGGAGGGAAACCGAGGCAGGCAGGTCCCTTGAGGCAAGGAGTTTGAGACCAGCCTGGCCAACATGTTGAAACCCTGTCCCTACTAAAAATACAAAAATTAGATGGGTGTGGTGGCGAGTGCCTGTAATCCCAGCTGCTTGGGAGGCTGAGGCACGAGAATCACTTGAACCTGAGAGGCAGAGGTTGCAGTGAGCCAAGATCGCGCCACTGCACTCTAGCCTGTGTGAGAGAGTGACTCTGTCAGAAAGAAAGAAAGAAAGAAAGAAGAAAGAAGAAGAAAGAAAGAAAGAAAGAAGAAAGAAAGAAGGAAAGAAGGAAAGAAGGAAAGAAGAAAGAAGGAAAGAAGGAAGAAGGAAAGAAGGAAAGAAGGAAAGAAGGAAAGAAGGAAAGAAGGAAAGAAGGAAGAAGGAAGGAAGGAACGAGAGAGAGGGAGGGAGGGAGGGAGAGAAGGAAGGAAGGAAAGAAAAAGTGTTTTAGGCAGAGGAAATGATGTGAAACAAGGAAAGAGCCAGAAACGTGTAAGATGTGCAGAGGTAGAAATTCAGCTCATATGAAGGAAGCTCCACACAGAATAGCAGAATATGAAGGTGAGAACAATGCATGACAGCCACATTGGGGTTGGTCTTGAATGCCAAGCCAAGACTTTGAACTTTGTCTTTGAAATCAAGGTGATTTCAAATACAAGTAACTGAAAACTATTCAAGCTACTATAAACCAAAGGGAGTAAGGTAACTTGAAAGGATCTGGTCAAATGTATTGACCCATGCCTGTAGTCCCAGCTCTCCAGGAAGCTGAGTGGGGAGGACTGCTTGAGGCCAGGAGTTTGAGATGGTAGTGCACTATGATTACACCTTTGAACAACCACTGTACTGCAGTCTGAGCAACATAGTGAGACCCCATATCTGACAGGGATGTGCAACATTTTGGATTCTCTGGGCCACATCAGAAGAAGAATTGTCTTGAGCCACACGTAAAATATGTTAACACTAACAATAGTTGATGAGCTAAAAAATAAAATTGCCAAAAAATCTCATGATGTTTTAGGAAAGTTTATGAATTTGTGTTGGTCTACATTCAAAGCTGTCCTGGGCTGCATGCAGCCTATGGGCCATGGGTTAGATAGGCTTGCCATATGAAGAGTAAACAAACAGGCTGGGTGTGGTGGCTCATGCCTGTAATCCCAGCATTTTGGGAGGCCAAAGTGGGAGGATGACTTGAACTCAGGAGCTCAAGACCAGCCTGGGCAACATGGCAAGACCCCATCTCAGAAAAGGAATAAAATAAAATAAAATAAAATTTTAAAAGCAAACAAAAAATAAATAAATAAAAAGATCTGGAGGAACTCCAAGACAGAATGGGCAGCTAGGTCTCCCCAAGCCCTGGAACCCATAATGAAAAGCTCTCAGGGACTAGGGATGCAAGCTTCCTAGTCTTAATCCCTCAATTCCACCCATCCCCCCACCATGTACTTTCTCACTTTGGCTTCTCTTTGCATATTTGCTTCATCCTTTCTTCTCTGCACAATAGATTTTTCTGTTGCCCATGAATATAGTGTAAGACAATCCACTCCACAACTCCCAAGTTCCTATATCCTCAGTTCAAATGATCAGCAGAGGCTACTGGCTTATTTGGCTTCCAATTCCAAATTTCCAGGAGAGAGAATTTGATTGTCTCTTCCTAGTGCAACAACGGAAGTGATGTTATATGAAATAAACATGGTTTCTGGGCCCATCTCCAGGACAGAGCAGCTCTCAGAGATGGAATGTGGAACTGCAGGTTGGGCAGATGCACTCAAGGATGTCTCCAATAGTTTTAGGCCCAGATGAATATTTCGGAGGTGGGGGAGGAAATAATGAAAGTGATCTTAGGAAGCTTCAACAGGGAGCAGAATGGGTTAGAAGGGAAAAGATCATAGAGGTGGAAGACCAAAGAGGTGCTGTTGGAATTTAAGCATTGAGAGCTTGAAACATGTGGCTATGGTTGGGTGCAGTGGCTCATGCTTGTAATCGCAGCACTTTGGGAGGTCAAGGCAGGTGGATCACTTGAGGCCAAAAGTTCGAGACCACCCTGGCCAACGTGGCAAAACCCTGTATCTACTAAAAATACAAAGAAAAATAGCTGGATGTGGTGGCAGGCATCTGTAATATCAGCTACTTGGGAGACTGAGACAGGAGAATCGCTTGAAACTGGGAGGCAGAAGCTGCAGTGAGTCAAGCACGTCACTGTACTCCATCCTGGGCAACAGAGAGAGACTTTGTCTAAGAAAATAAAGAAGAAAGGAAAGAAACAAATATGTGACTATGCTCAATCTGACCACTATTCTAAAAAAAAAATACACTTGGTTCAAAAAAAAAAAACCTCATATTTAGTCATGAAAGGGACATTTCTTATTTCGTAGCTCAGGGCCAACCCTGAGCTATTTGACAATATGTATATGCTACATATATGTTGATGGTGGATTTCTCTTCATTCAGTGGTTACCCAACTTCCTGCTTTGAAGTTAGGACCTGGGATGGCCTATATTAATAAGGGGAAGCCTATAAAATGAGGTGGGTCCCATGCTATCCTACTCTAGCTAATATACAAGGCATTATAAATTCTCATTCCCTGAAGCTGTTCAAAATTTGTTTCTTCATCTCTTGCTAGTTAACTGGATTGGTTAGCTGAGGTCTCTGTCGCTGGGCTAAGCCCATGCCTAGGACACTCAGCTCCCCTGTGGCTCTTGACCACAACCATATCCTCCTGAGGCTCCGTATCAGGTCCAGCTATGGGTGGATTAGGAGAAGAGAAAGCAAGGTTCTACCCTGGTGTTTAGAAAAAACATTGTAAATGCTACCCCTCCTCGAACATTTTCAGCTTTCTCCTGCTACCCCTTGTGTCTACGATAATGGTACTTGGGATTATCCTCCCTGGTATTCTGACCTTCAGTGTTAGATGTTGTAGCTATATCTCCTAGCCCCAGAACTTGCTTTCATTTATAATAGAATAATATGGCTACAATATCTTTTTTGTGTTTTTAACCACTGTGTTAGAATGAAACAGAAAACTCCACTCAAGTGACCTAAAACAAACAAAAAAGTCATAAGACCTCATATACAGTATGAAGAAGTCCCAAGGTAGGGCCACGTATCAGTTTTCCAGGGCTGCGATTACAAAATACCATAGACGAGGTGGCTTAAACAATGGAAGTTTATTTTTTTCACAGTTCTGGAGGCTAGAAGTCTGAGATCACGGTGTTGGTAGGTTCATTTTCTCCTAAGGCCTGTCCCCTTGGCTTGTGGAAGGCACCTTCTCTCGCCATCTGCATCCTTTGGGTCTCTCTCCATATGTCCTAAGCTCCTCTTCTTATTAGGAGACAAGTCAGATCGGATTAGGGCTCACCCAGATAACTTCATCTGACCTTAATTACCTCTGTAGAGGCCCTGTCTCCAAATACAGTCATGTTTTAAGGTATTGGGGATTAGGACTTCAACATATGAATGGGGATGGGGGGCACTGTTCCGTGTATGACAGGCAGCTCTGTGGTTGGTTAATTCAGTGATTCAATTAAATCCTCAGGACCCAGGTGCTGCCATCTCTGCCCAGCTACCCTTAACATATGGGTTTTATCCACAGGCTAGCACCTTCATGTTTTAAAAAGACTGTTGCAGTTCCAGGTAGCACATCCAGACATGAAAAGGCCCAGGAGAATTAGAAACCATCGCTTTCTGTGTATCTCTCTTTACAAGCCTTTCAAAAGACACCAGAATGCACTTCTCCTGTCTCCCTGAGCAGATCTCTTCATGTGCACATGCCCAAACTAATCACCAGCAAGAGAAAAAGAGAACATGATTGGCTTGGGCTGATCACAATGTATCTCCTGGGTCTGGGCCAACCTCCCTAAGAGCACAGGGTTGCTTTAAGGAAGAGGGGGTGGGGGCATGATCCTGAACAAAATCAGGGTCTTATGATGAAAAAGGAAAGGGAGAACTGGAAAACAATAATGCCTTCTGCAACCATTCACCATCTTGCTTCCCTGGTAATTGTTATTCTAGGATCTGCTGGTAAAACCAATCTTTGCACCTGCAATCAAGAGCCCTGTTAATAAATATCAGCTTGCCTGGGCTGAGCCACTGAGAGTGGCTCACGTCTTCTCTTCCCACCCCCATGGTCCCACCCCAAGTTTAGTTGCCTCTTTTGAACAGAGCCAGCATCTTTTACTCAACTAGCAACCAGATCTCAGCTGCTATGCAGAAGGTGTAACCACCCTTTCCCTCACTAGCCATTTTGCAAATACATATCATTAAGAATAAGAGGAACTGGATAAAAGAATATGGGTCATTCAGTGCACACTCATCACCAAAATGAAGAGAATAACTTCAAAGCTATATCGTACAAATGGTGGGTTACTAACCGGGATATTCTTTATGTGTGTCGGTTCACAAGGACATGTATCAATACTATTCAGAAGCGGTTTCTAAACTGGAGACAACTTATTTAAATTTAGAAAAGCTTTCTAATTTCTCATTGGTTTCATTATTGTATTGCTTGGATCAAAAAAGGAGAATCAGATTCTTGTGCTCTGTTTTCTCCCCTAGGTCATCCAAGAAGAATTTTAAAATGTAGTATGTGCAATAAAAACCCACAGTCTTTTTTTTTTTTTTTTTTTTTTTGGAAACAGGGTCTCACTCTGTCATCCAGTCTGGAGTGCAGTGGTGCGATCATGGCTCATTGCAGCCTCAACATCCTGGGCTCAAGTGATCCTCCCACCTCAGCCTCCCAAGTAGCTGGGAGGTGCCCGTCACCATGCGTGGCTAGTTTTTGTATTTTTTGTAGAGACAGAGTTTCACCGTGTTGCCCCGACTGGTCTCAAACTCCTGGGCTCAAGCAATCTGCCCACGTCAGCCTCCCAAAGTACTGGGATTACAGGCATGAGCCACCTCGCCTAGTCCACAGTCTTTTTTGATCTTCCATGAGTGTCTTATTCTTTAACAATTTATTTGTTTGAGTTAGAAAAGGCTTTGCTTCCAAGGTATAGAGTTATTTTGTTTGCTTTTTGATGAGCAATGTGTGAATTAATAAGACAGAGAGAAAGGTTTTTTTCTCCAACAATTTCTATTTAATATTACTTTATTCTTAAACAACATGTGCTTGGTGTGTCCCTGATCACTTATTTAATATCACGTTTCCTACCCTAGTTCTCTTTCAGTAAATGAATGCTACACTAGATATGATTCACAACTGTAGCCTCCTGCTTTGGGCATTTGCCTCTGATAAGCATGGGCAGAGGGATGAAAGGGGCCTTTTTCTGGAATTAATTGGGTCAGGATCACAAGAAGCACTGATCATGCTCTCCTGGCTGGTGAGCCACATGGCAAGAGAGGAGACGATAAGGGATCTGGGAACCCAGTCATGGTATTAAGCAACCAAGGGGGTTAACCTTGAGAAAAGAAGAAATAGAAATCCTTACAACTATCATTAGGTGTTTTTAATGAAGAAAAAATAAAGCAATACTGTAACAATAATAGTAGGTAATTTTACTGAGCAGTTACTAACATGAAGGCTCCAAAGAGGTAAAGTATGACTAATCATGAAAAACAAATATAGCCATCTGAGACCCAAATGGCCTTCCTGGTAAATTACATTGCCCTCTGGCTCTGGAGTATTCAAATGCAAGCCAGCTGCTCATCTGTCAATAATGCCCCAGAAGGAGGTTGTATTGAGCTGAGATCGCACCACTGCACTCCAGCCTAGGCAACAGAGCGAGACTTCATCTCAAAAAAAAAAAAAAAAAAAAAAGGCCCTAGAAAGGAATGCCCTCTTGGAGTGGGATTTGTGCCAAATGATTTCTAACATTCCTTCTTCATGCTGAATCTATGATCCTTTAAAAGTCAGGAATGCTGTTTGATTCATGACGTTTTCTTAGATAACATTTAATTCAATCTCCCTCACAATATAGAAACACACTCTGCAGCATCTTCGGCGCTCTGCCTCCTAGATTCATAGCTCTCCATATCCGTGGGTTCCACATCTGTGGGTTCCATCCATAGATTCAACCAACCGCGGATAGGTAGTATTTGAAAAAATAAAACAAAAATGGATTGTTTCACCTGTATTGAACATGTACAGGCTTTTGTCATTATTCCCTAAATAATGCAGTATAACAACTATTTACATGGCATTTGTATTACATTGGGTATTATAAGTCATCTACGGATTATGTAAAGGATATGGAAGAGTGTGTGTAAGGTATGAGCAAATACTACACCCTTTTACATCAGGGACTTGGGCATCCATGGATTTTGATATCCTAGGGGAGTCTTGGAAGCACTCTTCCATGGGTATGGAGAGACAACTGTACTAAAAATGTGCCTCTTCTCTCATTCATTCATTCACTCTCCACAAATGCAATAAACTTCTACTATGTGCTAGGTTCTGTGCTAGACATGGCAGACATAAAAATGAATAAAGACACAAGCTTATCCTTAGGTTGCTCCAGGTCCATTACAGGATGTAGATAAATAAATCAAGTAAATATATAAATCACACTGCTTTAAATAAGTAAAGCAATAGACGTACATACCTGGCAGGAGCATGAATCTGCTAATCTCTGGGTTCAGTGAAAACTTTCCGAAGAAGATGAGAGCTAAACTGAGTTTCCAAAGACAAATCCAAATATTCCAGGTAGAGAGGGGACTAAGGTATTCTAGGTAGAGGGAACAGAATGATCAAGGAATCAGGGATGAGACAAACACTGAGGTGGAGTAGAATCTTTTTTTTTTTTTTTTTTTTTTTTGAGACAGAGTGTCTCTCTGTCTCCCACACAGAAATGCAGGGATGCAGTTTTGGCTCACTGCAGCCTCTGCCTTTTGGACTCACTGGATCCTCCCACCTCAGCCTCCAGAGTAGCTAGGACTACATGTGCCATCAAGTTTGACTAATTTTTTAATTTTTTGTAGAGACAATGAGATCTCATTATATTGCCCAGGTTGGTCTAGAACTTCTGGGCTCAAGCTGTCCACCTGCCTCAGCCTCCCAAAGTGCTGAGGTTACAGATTTGAGTCACCATGGCTGTGAGTAGAATCTTAATAGTCCACTTTGCCATAGTGAGAGATTTGGAGATCATCTTGCAGAGAATGAGGAGCCATGGCCAGACCTGCATTTTTGGAATTAATGCCCACTGAGTGCACTTCACTTTGCCCAAACCTCCCAGCCTGGTCTTCCTGCTAGTCTCCCATGCCCAGCATTGACAGTCAGAAGGGACCAGATGGCTCAATTCTTTCCCCTAGACGTACAGACCTTTCACTACTAGTCCAAGCATCACATCTTCACAAATTTTCTTTCATGATTAACCTTGTTACTTCACTAGACTCTGACAAGATTAAACTTCATGCACCATCTCCATAACTTCCCTATAGGTTTTCCTGAGTTTTATGGACTGGTCTCCAATCCATTATTTCGTTGAAGAAATAACTGCTACTTTATCTCAGGAGATGTGCTCTACTGCTAAGTGATATGTTCTATAGTTTTTCAGCTAGTTAGAAAAGAAATTTGCCAAGTTCATGATCAGTGTGGTTGCGTGACTGATAATTATAAAACCAAATTGAAGGGGTAATAAAAAAATGTTCCAGAAGAGACTCTTACCCTGGCCCCAAACAGCTGGGTCAGGATGACTTCATGGGCTATTTCACTTCTAATTTTTAGATTACAGGATAATTTCAATAAAGGCTATGCTGGCCAATTACTGAGTCAGCCACACACTTGAGTTACTGCCTTTTCAACTTTTACAACGGAGTGGAGAGGTGAGTCACATTTTATTAGAGAGCAACTATGTCTGATAGAGCTTCAACGTACCCCACCATAAAAAAGTCAAGCACAAAGAAAAAATATTCCAAGGAAGTCACAGTAGAGGGAAATAATAGCGAAAATATCCCCTTTATCTCCAAGCAGTGTTATATCCCCCCCCAAAATTCTTAGCCTATATGTGAATGTTTTAGAAGGCAAAGATTATTTCAAAATGTGAAACATATTCATAGCCTAATTTACTGGAATATGTAGTAAGGCATTTCCTTTCTCTTCTTCAAATTGGCAGATTCTGTTACTTAAACCTTGTGTTAGATCTCTCAGTTGTGAACGTATGCATAAAAATAGCATTCCAGTCTATAGTTGGGTCGAAGCCAATTAATGGAAGTGAGGAAATGACTCACTGGAGAGTCTGAGATATTCTGTCTTTTAGGATTTATATTATCCTTTCCCCAACACTCTCATTTAAGAATGGACTTGAGCAAGATCTCAAAAAGCAAAGACTGTCCCCCTCACATGGATATATATGTTCTAGAGAGTCTCCCAGAGTGGAACAAATTCCGTGATTAAAGACTCACAAGTAGCTGGGTGTGGTGGCTCACACCTGCAATCCAGTGAGCCCAGAAGGCGGAGGCTGCAGTGAGCCAAAACTGCACCCAGCACTTTGGGAGGCTGAGGCAGGAGGAGTACTTGAATCCAGGAGTTTGAAACCAGCCTGGGCAACATGACAAAACCCTGTCTTTACAAAAAATATATATATATAAAAATTAACTGGGCATAATGGCATATTCCAGCTACTTAGGAGGTTGAGGTAGGAGGATCACTTGAGCCCAGGAGGCAGAGGTTGCAGTAAGCTGAAATGCCACCACTGCACTCCAGCCTGGTCAACAGAACAAAGCCCCGTCTCAAAAAAATAAAAATAAAAAAGCAGAGTGAGTTATTCACCATGCACACCATATCTTACAAGCATTCACTGTGGCAGAATTCTTTTTCAATGCCCCTTCACATTCTTCTTATTCCACAAGCGGGAGAGACATTAGGGGTGATCGTTTGAGGTTAACACCTCCCTTTAAACATCTTCTGGGTTCTGATTAGCAAATTATATGGTTTGAATCTGTGTCCCACCCAAATCTCATGTCAAATTATATTCCCTAATGTTGGAGGTGGGGCCTGGTGGGAGGTGATTGGATCATGAGGGCAGATATTTCCCTTTGGTGCTGTTCTTGTGATGGTGAGTGAGTGCATTATTGTGAGATCTGGCTGTTTAAAAGTGTGTGACACCTCTCCCTCTCTCCCTCATCCTCTTGCTCCTGCCATGTAAGACACCTGCTCTCGCTGTGCGTTCCACCATGAGTCAAAGCTCCCTGAGGCCTCCACAGAAGAGATGCTGCCATGCTTCCTGTACAGGCTGCAGAGCTATGAGCCAATTACACTTCTTTTCCTTATAAATTACCCAGTCTCGGGTATTTCTTTATAGCAGTGCAAAAAATACAGACTAACACAGTGAGTTTAGGGCTACCAATTTCCTTTTGGACAAGCAGGGTGAATGCCTGCTGAAAACATCTGTGAATGGCAGAAGCAGAGAGAGAAAGAGGTGACGCTTGTGATAATAGGCTTCCTAATGTTCAACAAAGCAACACTGAAAATTCAGAACAACATAGCTTGAACCTACACATCCCTGGTGTGTTCTATACAGAGCACAAGGCTGTTCTTTGAGCTGGGTTTTGCAAGAAAGAGCTAGGAATCCTATTCAAGGGAGACAGTCATTTAGGATAAGCTGAAAATATATTGCGGGCAATTCCCTTTTTAAGCATGAGAAGAGAAGACTTCCTTCATTTTAATCATGCAGCAAACCTCAGTGAAATGTGACAGGCATGGAGAGAAATTAGACCATTGAGAGAAAAATGAAAATAAACATGGTTTGGTTGGAGGGTGAAAAAAACAAGGGAGAAAAAGCTAAGCAAAAAATCACAAACGTAAAAGGAAATGTGTTGGAGTTGTTACAAAGGAAACCAAAAAGAGATGTGTGCATAAGCTCTTAAGGCATAGAAAATTATGTAAGCAAGGGGTTGGAAAAAGAAAACAGGAGTGTGTAGATGAGAAAAGGAAAGAAGACACAAGATGAAAGCAATAAAACAATATGTACTATGGTTAACGGTAAATGGTTCATTTATATTTAATGCATTTTTAAAAGGATAAGCCATCGTACCATGGGAATTCTAACACTGCCCACTGTAAAGGTTATATAATCCGTTGCATTTTTGTGTAGGAAAATAAACCACAGACCCAAGCCACTAGTCCCCGAAAACGACTGCTGGCATGTCAGTGGGTAATGGTTCTTCTGGACATTAGAATGTATTCCTGGAGTATCATCTATAACCCACAGGGGAGATCTGTCTTCAGAGATGTTGTACATCACACACCCATTTAATAGGGAGCCTCTGTATGATGGAAAATAATTTCTCAAAATTTTGATTCTACTCTATATGTACAACCTCTATGCTGCATAATAAAATCTTCGCTGATTTTTAAAAAAATGTGAAGGCTCCAATGATTGAGCCTCTAAATTCCAGCTGTGCTTCTAGTAGGTTTACTTGTGTTTCCCTCTTACTGAGTTTTTCCAGAAGCCCAGGTGCGGGCCTGCTTTATGGAGGAGGATTATTTATGGATTCCCTAAAGAGAGGTCTGATACACAAATAGATGTGGGGATTATGAGGCTCAGTGTTTGTAAACATCAAAAAGATTTAAGCCGAAATTTTAATTTACAGAAGAAGCTGGAGTGTGAGGAATTTACTTTTGAATGAGCAGACATGACATATGCTTCTCTATGTGACAAAAAAGAAAAATCTTAAGGATAGCTGGAAGAGGAGAGGCATAGGGAATCCAAACAAGTCAATAATTCCTACTGATTGGGTAAGGAACCAAAAAAAAAAAAAACAAAAAACAAAAAAACAAAAAAACACAGTCTTGCTTTTTATTTTCAAATTATAGGACATGGTTTTAGTGCAATTTTTATAAACCCTGAGTCAGCACTGTGCGATCATGCTGTTACATATAACCATAAGGTGCAATTAGAGGCAAATAGAACCTCTGGGCAACCTCTTTCTTGGTGGTAATCCCTTTAGGATAATTTTCGCCCCACAGCGGTTGCCTAGACTACAAATCATAAAAAACTACCACCATTTGCACCCCATTTTATTGACCACTTGGGGTTCTAGAAACTCCCATGACAGTCAGGAAATTGCCTCTTCTAGGTTTCAATTGTAACCTCTCATTCACCCACAAAACCAAGTCCCATAAGATTCTAAGAACGCTGCCCAAACTCATAAGCGCTGCTGACAGGAATGGAGATTGGCTCAAGAGTTCTGTGAGGCCACTGGACAAGTATCTCTTACTAAATTCCTATCTGTTACTCAGAAAATTCACTTCTAGAACATTATTCTAAAGCAATAGTTAAGGATAATTTTAAAGGTAGCTCCACATCTGTTCATCGCAGCACCATTTAAAATAGCAAGAAATGATAATCAGTCTATAACTTGTATGTTATCAAACCATACAGGTTAGTTCAGTAAGCTATAAACTTTACTAAAATTAGCTGACAGACTGTACATGATGTAATAGAATATGTAATGACATGGGACCACGTTCTCAAAATCCTAATGAAAGAAGAAGCAACTTTGTGATACCATATAGAGTGATATAGAGTATAATCTTGTTTTGTTTTTCTCTAAGGTATAGTCATATGCTGCATAATGATGTTTCTGCCAACTATGGCCTCATATATGCCGATAGTCCCCTAAGATTAAATCCTATCACCTAGTGGCGTTGCAGTCATGATAATGTCCTAGCACAAAGCATTACTCATGTGTTTGTGGCAATGCTGGTGCAAACAAACGCACCGTGCTGCCAGTCATATAAAAGTCTAACACATACAATTGTGTACAGCACATAATACTTGATGATAAATTACTATGTTACAGTTTATGTATTTACTATTCTACACTTTTAATCTTTATTTATTTATTTATTTTTGAGATGGAGTTTCACTCTGTTACCCAGGTTAGAGTGCATTGATGGGATCTCAGCTCATTGCAAACTCAGCCTCCCAGGTTCAAGCGATTCTTCTGCCTCAGCCTTCTTAGTAGTTCAGATTACAGGCGCCCACCACCATGCCCAGTTAATTTTGTATTTTTAGTAGAGACAGGGTTTCACCATGTTGGCCAGGCTGGTCTTGAACTCCTGATCTCAAGTGATCCTCCTACCTCGTCCTCCCAAAGTGCTGGGATTACAGGCGTGAGCCACCACACCTGGCCTAATCATTATTTTAGAGGGTACTGCTTCTATTTCTTTTATTTAAGCTAACTGTGAAACAGCCTCAAGCAGGTCCTTCAGGAGTATTCCAGAAGAAGGCATTGTTATCAGAGGAGATGACAGCTCCATGTGTGTTATTGCCTCTGAAGACCTTCCAGTGGGGCAAGATGTGGAGGTGGAGACAGTGATACTGATGATCCTGATCCTGTGTAGGTGTAGGCTAATGTGTGTGTTTGTGTCTTCATTTTTAACGAAAAAAATGTTTGAAAAGTAAAAAATAAAAATAAAATTTTTAAATAGAAGAAAGCTTATAGAATATGGATATAACAAAAAAAAATTTCTTTACAGCTGTGCAATGTGTGTTTTGGTTTTGGTTTTGAGATGGAGTCTCGCTCTGTCACCCAGGCTGGAGTGCAGTGATGTGATCTCAGCTCACTGCAACCTCTGCCTCCCAGATTCAAGCAACTCTCCTGCCTCAGTCTCCCAAGTAGCTGGGATTACAGGCGCCCGCCACCATGCCTGGCTAATTTTTGTATTTTTCGTAGAGATGAGGTTTCACAGTGTTAGCCACACTGGTCTCAAACTCCTGACCTCAGGTGATCCACCCGCCTCAGCCTCCCAAAGTGCTGGGATTACAGGCGTGAGCCACTGCGCCCAGCCAGGAAAGAAACTATTTTTAATAAACTTTAGTACAGCCTAAGTGTACAGTGTTTATAAAGTCTACGGTAGTGTTTAGTAATGTCCTAGGCCTTCCCATTCACTCACTACTCACTCTCTCACTCAGAGCAGCTTCCAGTCCTGCAAGCTCCATTCTAAGTGTAAGTGGTAAGTGTCGTATAGAGGTGTACCATTTTTAATCACTGGATTTTGTGTTGTTTGTTTTTGTTTTGTTTTTGAGACAAGGTCTCTACTCTATCACCCAGAATGGAGTGCAGTGGTACAATCACAGCTCACTGCAGCCTCAACCTTCTGGGCTCAAGAGATCCTCTCACCTCAGCCTCCCAAGTAGGCAGAGACACAGGCATGTGCCACCACGCCTGGGGAATTTTTTATTTTTCTTTAGAGAAAAGGTCTCCCTGTGTTGCCCAGACTCGTCTCAAACTCCTGGGCTCAAGCAACGCTCCCACCTCAGCCTCCAAAAGGGCTGAAATTGCAGGTGTGAAATACTACACCCGGCTTCATTTTTTTATCTTTTATACTGCATTTTTACTGTATCTTTTCTATGTTTAGATATGCAAGTACTTACCACTGTGTTATCATTGCCTATAGTATTCAGTACAGCAGCAGCTGTACAGGTCTGTAGCCTGCAAGCAATAGGCTGCACCATACAGCCTGGGTGTGTAGTCGGCTGCACCATCTAGGCCTTGGTAAGTACACTCTGTGATGTTCGCACAAAGATGAAATCACCTAATGGCACGTTTCTCAGAATGTATCCCCATCATTAGGTGATGCATGACTGTTCATATATGTGTATATAAATATATATGTGCATTAAAACGTTAACAGTGATCATCTCTAGGGAGTAGGACTATGAGTGATTTCTAAAGTTTTTTCTGCTTATCAGTAACGAAATGTGTTTCTCGATGAACGTTAATTTGTAATAAGTAAAAAGGTTAAAATTTTTAAAATGAAAATGCTTTCTAAAATAAAAGGGCAAAAAAAAAAAATCCCAAAGTTTGGATATCGATTGTTGGATATTGACCGTTTCCTGCCTGCCTGTGCAGCACTCTCAATCAAGAAACTACAGTTTGCATTCCTGAGGACGTACCTTCCTGGCATTTAGACTGGGGTATCAGGCTTCGCTGGTTTCAACTAAGAGAGAACCCCTCTGCCAGGTGGTGGACAGCATCCTCTGTTGCTCACACACAATGAGGCTTCAAGTCCGCTAGGCCCTGCCCCCATGCTTTTTTGGATCTGTTAGCCTTGTGTTCACCTATCCCCGGGCTTTTTGGGGAAACCTAGAATCTGGTGGCACTCTGACGTGGCTGAATCACCATCTCTGAAGCTAATACTTTAAGCCACCACATGGGACCAGCCACATAATCTTCAGGGATCAGGTGTCAAATGGAAACGTGGGCCCCTTTTTCAAAACTTACTGAGAATTTCAAGATGATTAGAGCAGAGCATTAATCAGGTGCAGGCCTTTCTGAGCATGGGGGTCTTTTCTACTATGCAAGTAGCACACCCATGAAGCTACCCTGGCACCAGCCTCCTTCTTATTTCTTATCAAGTATGTTCAGCTGTAAAATGCAGGCAAGTTAGTTTATTCATGACCTTGAACAAGAGAGGCAGTTTAAATGGGGCCAAGACAAATGTCAGGTGGACAGGACTTACCTTCTACCATCCCAGGATAATGATGCCATTATGACCACATTGTTCCAGAGTGTGTCTGCGTCCATTTATCCTCCTGGTACCCAGAGGGAGGAGAGGAGAAAGGGAGGAAGGGAGAGAGGGAGGGAGACTGCTGGGTGACCAGGACAGGGGAAAGGACAATTTTGCAACTATCAAATCATACTCTTTTCTGCCCTCTACCCAACTAGAATGGCCAACTGTGGGTCTCACACATCTTCGAAATAAAAGAAAAAAAATTCCCATTATTTAGTAGCCTGCTATCCAATGGGAGTATTATCTTGGCCAATTTGTTAACAAGTCAAATTAGAAATTTGTTACTAAGATGTTTTATTTTATTTTTTGAGGGTCTTGCTTTGTCACCCAGGCTGGAGTGCAGTGGCACGATTTAAGTTCACAGCAAGCTCTACCTCCTGGGCTCAAGTGATTCAAGCCTGGCTGAGTTTTGTATTTTTTGTAGAGACAGGGTTTCATCATGTCACCCGGGCTGGTCTTGAACTTCTGAGCTCAAGCAATCCACCCACCTTGGCCTCCCAAAGCGTGCGGACTACAGGCATGAGCCACTGTGCCTGGTGGTTACCAAGACTTTAGTGGCAATTAAAGCTCAAACATTTATTATGCATCTTATGCAGCTAACAAAATATCACATGTACTGCATAAATATGTACAAATATTATGTATCAACAAAAATAAAATAAAAATTGAAAAAGCAGTATGTAATTAGCATTTTCTCTTGTTCCAATTTAAATGTTTCAGAAAATTCTACCAAAAAGATTACACAGTGAGTGGCAGAGCTTGTGCTGCCGGCCCTGTGGAGCCTGAAAGTGCAATTGCGGGTCTTTGTTTCTGATGTGCCGGTGGTCTGGGACATGCCACTTCATTGATTTGTGTCTCAGTCTCCTCAGTTGTAAGCAAAGATAACAATATTCACAGCATTGTTAGGAGAACAAAATCAAATAATACGAATAAAGAACTTTGTAAATGGTCTCTTTTTAAAGCATATACATAGAAGTATTAATGAGCTATGACCTTAAATAATAGCCGCTGGGACATGCTGGGAAATGAGCAGGTGCTAAATATGTAGCCAGGTTTTTTTTTTTTTTTTAGAAGAAAATAGTTTGCTTTACTGTATCTAGATTCGCATTGTACACCGCACAAGCACAAAATGTTTCTTTAAAAAAGAAAATAACGTCTCTTATCCTTCAGCCAAAGGTATGTGATCATCTTTTGTTCTGCAAATTTAACAAGCCTAAGAATACCTCGCTATTAAGTATCATTATAAGAAACCATAGACTAGGGAAAAGATTGCTGCTTATAGTTGTAGCTCATTTATTTCAAGTGTTGTTTTATGTTTCAAACTACATTACACCAGAAGGCTTTGGACATAACCTTGGAATATGACTTAACTAATACTTAATCTGATTCTCACAGATACTTTTCCTGAGTACACACCTAGATAACATACACTCAGCCTCTGTGCACAAATAATTCCTGGATCATTTAGGGGCATCCAAGGTAGTATTAAAAGACAAAGGTTGTGATACCATCAACATTTTGAAACCTGGGAAGGAAACAACTAAATCTGCCCATGATGAGCCTTCACAAGTAAACTGAAACAGGGAGATCCATGCATGAGTGGTGTATAAAAATGCTAGTTATAGGCCAGGTGCAGTAGCTCATGCCTGTAATCCTAGCACTCAGGGAGGCTGAGACAGGAGGATCACTTGAGGTCAGGAATTCGAGATCAGCCTGGCCAACACGGTGAAACCCTGTCTCTACTAAAAATGCAAAATTGGCAGGCATGATGGCAGGCACCTGCAATCCCAGTGACTTGGGAGGCTGAGGCATGAGAATTGTTTGAATCTAGGAGGCAGAGATTGCAGTGAACCGAGATCACACCACTGCACTCCAACCTGGGTGACAGAGTGAAACTCCAACTCAAAAAAAAAAAAAAAAAGGGTTGGGGGCCAGGTGTGGTGGCTCACACCTGTAATCCCAGCACTTTGGGAGGTTGAGGCAGGCAGATCACAAGGTCAGGAGGTTGAGACCTGGCCAACATGGTGAAATCCCGTCTCTACTAAGGATACAAAACATTAGCCGGGGGTGGTGGTGCACGCCTGTAGTCCCAGCTATTCGGGAGGCTGAGGCAGGAGAATCACTTGAACCCAGGAAGTGGAGGTTGCAGTGAGCCGAGACCATGCCATTGTACTCCAGCCTGGGTGACAGGGCGAGACTCTGTCTCAAAAAAAAAAAAAAAAAGAAAAGAAAGAAAGAGGAAGAAAGGAAGGAAGGAAGGAAGGAAGGAAGGAAGGAAGGAAGGAAGGAAGGAAAAGAAAAGAAAGAAAGAAGGAAAGGTAAAATGCTAGCAGTCTCACGAGAATCAAAAATCTGGGGGATCCACACTGGAAGAAAATAAGAGGGATTTTTACAAGGCAAACCTCAGAAATAACTGTTTTAGATGAAAAGAATTCTACTTTTGATTGGACAGCTTGTTAATTGTACTCATATATACATAACTCGATTTAACCAGCCCTCATTTAAAAATGTTTTTTATAGACAGAATCCTGCTCTGTTGCCCAGGCTGGAGTGCAGTGGTGTGATCATAGCTCACTGCAGCCTCAACTCCTGGGCTCAAGCAATCTTCCTGCCTCAGCCTCCAGAGTGGCTAGGACTACAGGCTCATGCCACCATGCCTGGAAAATTGTAGAGACAGGGTCTCACTATGTTGCTCCAGCTCGTGTTGAACTCCTGGTCTCGAGCACTCCTCCCACCTTGGCCTCTCAAAGCGCTGGGATTACAGGCATGAGCCCCAGCACCTGGGCTGATGATCATGTTGTAAAGTCCTATTCAATTTCATTAGAAAACCACATTGTGACAGTGATGAGGTAAGGGCTTCATCCCCAAATACCTGAAGGTGGTCAAGTGGGACACAGTTTAGATACCCAACCACTCTGAACTGGTTTTCTCCTCTGCAAAATGAGAGTCATTTATCTAAGAGCTCCACAGGTGTAAAAATTAAACGAGATCAGAAATTCATACTTCATAAATCTATAAACTGTAAATATAAGGTATTGAGTGGATGAGGAAGGAAAAGAGTCTCATATTTGAAGGCTGAAATAGCATGAAATGAAGAAACTTTGAGCCAGTGTGGATAATCCGAAGGGGTGCGTGTGTGTGTGTGTGCGTGCTTATGTGTTTACCTGTGAAAATTTCACAAGACATTTACAAAAGTTAACTGGCCCATTCAAACCTCCATTAACAAACATACTTCCTCCTGAAGAAACAAAAAAGAAAAAGAAAAAAGCAATTGCATCATATGAATAAAAGCATTTAAATTCCTTTTAAGGTGAACTATGTTTCTAGAATTTAGTGTTTCTAGCAATAAATATTTAGAGGGACATATTTTGGAATTCTAGGTTGATGTAATATCCTGCCTTATGAACTAAAAGAGAACTCAAAGAAAGGCTAGTAAACTGAACCACACTTGGAGTCGGTTATCTTAAAAAAAAAATCAGAAAATTTGTGAACAGAGATTCAAAATATGAGTTGCTGTGAGTGGCTTAGCTGAATAGTAAGGTATAGATGCTACAGCCAGACTTTCAAAAAGGCAACTATTCGTGTTTAATTTCCTTGGTTTCATGTTGATCATTTGACGCTGGGAAATTCTCATGGTATGTTAGTTAGATCCTGTTTAGAACACATTCCTCTTATGAAAGCTGGTACAAATTTACAGAGGGGATTTTCAAATAACAGGACTGGAAATGAGGGGACTTCCCAAAAGGCATGGATTTAGAGTCAGGCCCTTTGGAAAAAGGAGCAAGCTTTTGTTAAGTCCTGAAAGATGACAAAGGGCCAAATAATTTTAGGATTTCAGTTGTTCAACGAATATGTGTTAACTACCTACTGCATGCTGGCACTGGGCTACGGGCACAGGGCTGACCAAAACAAAGTCCCTCACTGGACTCAGTGGCTCACATCTATAATCCCAGCATTTGGTTGGCTGAGGCAGCCAGATCACTTGAAGTCAGGAGTTCAAGACCAGCCTGGCCAACACATTGAAACTCCATCTCTACTAAAAATACAAAAATTAACTGGGCGTGGTGGCGGCCACCTGTAATCCCAGCTATTCAGGAGGCTGAGGCGGGAGAATTGCTTAAACCCAGGAGGTGGAGGTTGCAGTGAGCCAAGATTGTGCCACTGCACTCCAGCCTGGGTGACAGAGCTAGACTCTATCAAAAAAAAAAAAGAAAAAAAAAAAGTCCTTGTCCTCATGGCATTCCAACTGTTACAGGAGAGAGAACAATAAGCCAAAAAATAAAAATAAATAAATAAATAAATGAGAGAATTGCAGTTATTGAAAAGTACTGAGAAGAAATGTTCGGGGAATGTGGTGGAGGGTGATGGGAGAGGAATTTGCCACACTGGATGGGAAGGATTTTCAGAAGAGGTAACACAGGAACTGGAACCTGAGGGTGAAAATGGTGAAAATCCAGGGAATTCTATTTGGGCAGAGGGAACAGCCAGTGGCAAGTTCCTAAGGAGGGGAGGAGAGAAGGTGTGTTCCAGGAAGAGAGAGGAGAGAACTCTGTCTGGAGCCCAGAGGGCAGGGAAGAGGCTGCTGGGAGATGAGATTGGAGGGACAGTCACATCCAGCACTCACAGGGCCTTGAAGGCTGAGATGAGGAGTTTGGGTTTGATTTCCGAGCATGATTGCCAGCCACTGAAGGGCCTAAGACAGGACATTGATTTCTGGTGTTCAAAGATGACTTTGACTTTGCGTGGGTGGGCAGGGAAGGTGAGCCAGAGAAGAGGGGAAGGAAAGAGACAGGTTGAGGGTTACAGCAGTAGCCCAAGTGAAAATGGGAATGAACAGCAGAGGACATTTAGGTGTTGGCCATCTGCTCTGTGCTGAAGCCATTAGCTTATTTGAATCTCTCGTGCTCTGTACTGGCCGCCTAGCCTGTGACTCAAAGATTCCACTGCAGGAATACCCAACCTTTTCCTGACAATTTCCCAGAAACTGTGTCATGTTGGGAGTGTGTATCGAGAAGAGGCTGGCCAGTGATTGCTAAGAAAAGCCATGAATGGGAATAATGGATAAAATGTGGCTACAGTTTCAGCATTTTTCCAGGGTAAAAAGTTCTAGAAACCCAGAGGTCAGGGAGTGGAGCATAAAACCCCAGGCTGGAGATCCTCAGTGTCAGGTTCTGAGGTCAGTGTGTAGATCGGCACCAACGTGAGGGGCCTCTGCACAATGTCATGGGGTGGAGGGCATGAATGGGGGTGAACAATGGCAGGATCTAGAAATGCAGATTATTTAAATCCACCCAGAAGTGACTGCACCTCTAATATTATCTCCATTTTTCCTTTATAATTAACTTTAATTATTTTTACTGGTTTGTAGACTCCCCAGAGACACTGCGGGAAGATTTGTCAGGTAGAATTCTAAAATTCTCATTCATTTCTTTTTATTTTTTATTTTGTAGAGACAAGGTGTCACTTTATTGCCCAGAGAGGTCTTGAACTCCTGGCCTCAAGTGATCTTCCCATCTTTGCCTCTTAAAGTACTGGGATTACAGGCATAAGCCAGTGCACCTGGCCTTATTTCTGGTTTTCTTGTGTTGTTTTGTTTTGTTTTTCTGAGATGGAGTCTCACTCTGTCACTCAGGCTGGAGTGCAGTGGCGCCATCTCAGTTCGCTGCAACCTCTGCCTCCTACGTTCAAGTGATTCTCTTGCCTCAGCCTCCAGAGTAGCTGAAATTACAGGCACCTGCCACCATGCCCAGCTAATTTTTGTAATTTTAGTAGAGACAAGGTTTCACCATGTTAGCCAGGCTGGTCTCAAACTTCTGACCTCAAGTGATCCGCCCACCTCGGCCTTCCAAAGTGCTGAGATTACACGCATAAGCCACTGCACCTAGCCTCATTTCTGTATTTTAAATATACTTTACCTAAAGCTTATTTCACTATAGGCTGGCAAGTTTCCTGGACAACATAGCATGATAAAAGAATGTAGGTGTTGGAGTCGGAGAGGAATTTGCCCAAAGTCTGGCTCAGCCGTATTCTAGATCTATTGTTTTGGTCAAGTCATTTGAATTCTTTCAGCCTCAGTTTCCACATCTGTGTAATGGGAGTCATATGGGTTATAAATAATAGCTGTAAAGTGCCTGGCTCCTACAAGACACCTGATACACATCAGAATTATAATTATAGTGCCAATGAAACATTACTTTCTTATATGAACTAGGTGACTTATACAAAATAAAAGAATGCCCTTTTCCACATCTGCAGGTTGTATCAAGTCCTGACATACACAAGTGGTCACACAAAGGAGTTCAAGGTCAAAGAGTGAGGAGACTGAGCACCAACCCTTCCCTGGGTCCCTGCCGTTGGCACAACTCACAGCACTGCTAACAAAGGCTTAGGAACAATGTCCTCATCACACCCATTCATCATTTTTTACCTTCCCTTTTGAGGTTAGGGATGGAAACTATTAGACTTAGGAAAATGACTGTAATATTTTTCCCCAGTCACGAAATTCTATCAATATAAAAACTCCCAGAACATTCAACAGCCTCAAAGCTCACCAGGGTGGTAAGCCTAAACTTATTTGCTTTTAAAACATAAATGAAGTTGGTTCTGTAAATGTAACTTCTCACTGAGCCCAGAAATGAAAAATTCCAGCTTGTCACTGATCTCTTACAAAACTTGGAAGAAGCTATCTCCTTTCGTAGGCAGGATTCATATAAAACAGCCCAACTCAGTTCTTGTTTCTTTGTTTGCTCCATGTTTGGTTATAATTAAGTGTTTCATTCTTGAGGTTTCTTATCCACAGAGCCTCCCTGTAGAAGAGTTACCAGAGAATTATTTCTGCTTTGCAAAGCAGAGAAGAGGTCCCCCCACCCACCTCTGTCTGAGCATTAAATCCCAGACATCAGCAGTTGGACTGAACCCCACTTTCCAATCCTTTGATATTCCTTCCAATATTTAAGGGTGCAAGTTACCAAAACCAGAAAATCTTTATTGTAATTTTTTAAATTGCTGTTTGTTTAATTGATACCGAAAACTTATTATTTCCTTCTTCAACTTTTCTGTTAGGTTAGACCATGGAAGTTAAAGCAATGTGTGGAGGAAGAATGTTGTGAGAAAAGAGAATATTAGAAGTAACTTTTATTTTTGGAGATTTTGAAAATAAATAGAGGGAAATGAGATACCCTCATGAAGGAAAGTAAGACTTAAGATCTGGAAGAGATTGAGTAGTTTCCTCATGTAAGGAAAACATAAACACGAAAGGTATCATGGTGACTTGAGTTGGGTTTTGAGAATGAGAAACTTGCTTTCCTCTCGGGCCTCCCTCACAGGTTGGGGAAGACCACCTTCATTTTCATGATGCTGGTCCCTTGCCCAACCCAAACATGTAAAATGGAAGAAATGAGCCCAACGGGGAAGATTGGAAGCCCCAAGACGATCCAGGCTTTTCTCACAACTTGACTTGGTACATCGTGGCCCGAAATGAGAGCATAAAGGGAACCCAGGCAACCATTTATGAAAAGAGCATGCTGGCTCTAGAGTTTCTCACAGCAGCCTGCAATTCTTCCCAAGGCTCTTTTCTGTGAGTTAGCTCATTCGAACTTCCTCCTAAAATGTCATGAGCTATCTGGGAGGAGTACATCTCAATGCTATTATTACCCATTATAATTTTAATTTGACTTGGTTTCTCACATCATGGGTGCTGTGGACTGAATGTTTGTGTCTCCACAAAGTCGATAAATTGAAAGCTTTAATTCCCAATGTGATACTATTAGGAGGTGGGGCCTTTGGGAGGTAATTAGGTTATGAAGGATGAGCCCTCATGATGGGATTAGTTCCCTTATAAAAAGAGACATGAGGCCGGGTGCAGTGACTCATACCTGGAATCCCAGCACCTCAGGAGGCTGAGGTGGGAGGATCACTTAAGCCCAGGATTTGAAGATCAGCCTGAGCAAACATAGTGAGACCCTCCTCTCTATAAAAAAATCTTTTTGGCCGGGTGTGGTGGTTCATACCTGGAATCCCAGCACTGTGGGAGGCTAAGGCTGGCAGATCACGATGTCAGGAGATCGAGACCATCCTGGCCAACATAGTGAAACTCCATCTCTACTAAAAATACAAAAATTATCTGGATGTGGTGGCACATGCCTGTAATCCCAGTTACTCAGGAGCCTGAGGCAGGAGAATCGCTTGAACCAGGGAGTCAGAAGTTGCAGTGAGCCAAGATAGCGCCACTGCACTCCAGCCTGGCAACAGAGTCAGACTCTGTCTCAAAAAAAAAAAAAAAAGAGTTAGCTGAGTGTGGTGGCATGTGCCTGTGGTCCTAGCTACTTGGGAAACTAAGGTGGGAGGATCACTTGAATCTGGGAGGTTGAGACTGCAGTGAGCCCTGATCACACCACTGCCCTCCAGCCTGGGTGACAGAGTGAGACCCTGTCTTAAAAAGAGGACATATGAATATGTACAACTAATATATAATCAATTGTTTAATTTTTTTATTTATTTTTATTTTATTTTATTTATTTTTTATTCTTTATTTTTTGAGATGGAGTCTTGCTCTACCACCAGGCTGGAGTACAATGGGGCGATCTCGGCTCATTGCAACCTCCGCCTTCTGGGTTCAAGCGATTCTCCCAACTCAGCCTCCCAAGTAGCTGGGATTACAGGAGCCTGATGCCACGCCCAGCTAATTTTTGTATTTTCAGTAGAGACAGGGTTTCACCATGTCGGCCAGGATGATCTCAATCTCTTGACTTTGTGATCCACTCGCCTCAGCCTCCCAAAGTGCTGGGATTACAAACGTGAGCCACTGTGCCTGGCCAATATATATATATTTTTTAAATAAGAGATATGAGAGAAATAACCTGTTTCTCTGTCACATGAGGAAACAGCAAGAAGGCGGCCCTCTACAAACCAGGAAGAGAGCCCTCACCAGGAACCAAATTGGCCAGCACCTTGATGTTGGACTTCTAGCCTCCAAAACTGTGAAAAATGTATTTTTGTTGTTAAGCCACTGGTTCTATGGTATTTTTGTTATAGCAGCCTGAACTAAGGTGAAGGTTATAGGGGAGAGCATAAATAACAGGAACAGTGGACTCCAGTGTTTTAATTTTATTGGTAGGCATAGTCTAAGAGTGGCTGGCTGCAGAAGAGGCCCTGGACAGACAGGGTTTGTCCTACTCAGAAGTGTGCACACCGCTGGTCTGAAAGTGAAAGATCATTCATCTCTCGTAGGATTCACAAGTCAATCATTAAGCAAGCATTTACTGAGGACCGATGTGATGTGCCATGTACAGTTCCAGACACTGTGGACCCAAAGAATTCTCCAAGATACATTCCTCAGGTAAACAGGTAATTAGGACACCACATGGTAAGTGAGAAGATACAGATATGCACAGGAAGCTACAGGAACACAAGATGGGGAACTGAGCCCAACTCAGAGGGAGTGGTAGAAGATTGTTAGGAAAGGGTCCCTGGAGGAGGTGATAGCTGAGTCAAGGTATTTTCTGTAGCAGAGATTACCATATTTCACCGATTATGAGATGTACTTTCTTTTCCACATTGTAACATCTCTAAAACTGGGATTCATCCCATAATCAATGGAGACTTGTCATAGCTCTGATTCTCATTACCTGCACACAGGTAAATTTTGTCATTTTATCATCAATTCACTTGAGTTATTTGCAACACTAGTACTACACAAGTGGAGTTTAATTGCCATTTAAAATATCTTCAAAGATGTTACATATACTTTGGTGTTACAACAACAACAACAAAAAAGTATATACAGAAAAGCGTAGGAATAAAGGAACTTAACGTTGGATATTAAGAAAGCAGATATTTATGGAGGAATGACCAGAGTTGTGTATTTGTCACAAGTATTTTAATAGAATCAAGAAGAGAAGATACCCATAAGTATGTGAAGCTGTGTTATATTTTGTTACTAAGATACCAAAAAAAAGAATTGTCTATCACACACTAAGCAACACAGCGAAAGGCAGGAAAGTTGCCAAACCCAAAGGAACATACACGGGGAATTATCAAATGAGCAAAGGCTGGTGGCACTAATTTCATGCACGACACAGAACTGTTCTTAAAGCATTATATCACCGTTTAATGGGCAGAGTGGTGTTTTTCTTTTCTAGTGATAAATAAACCAGTCAATCAATGGTGTCTTAATTTGATATACTGCAACATTTGGGTCAAGGGACAGCAACCCACCCACTTTCGCTTAAACTGAAGGCAGTGGTGTGCTAGAGTCAGCTCATGCAAGCTCACAAAAGATGAGCATATATACACAAGTCTACATGTAGTGATGTTACAATAGTGTAAAACAGGTCATGGGGGGAGCATTTACATCTTGGAAACTGGCAAGTGCTACAAATCAAGGTTTTGTTGTTTGTTTGCTTTTTAAGAGCTGTTTTACCAGCACACCACTGCCAAAGGGGCAATTTGTGGATTATACAGGCATAGCTCATGGAAGCTTTACTAGAGTTTGGAACCAGGTAATGTAAAGTTATCAAGAACAATGGCAACTCTTTTCTATGTTTATTTTCTTCTTGGTGTCTCTGGAGCCACATGGCCTCTCTTGTCTTCTTAGATCTGCACATCTCTTTGGTATTCTCTCTTGGGAGAAAATGGCCACCTCTGGAACAATCAGGTTTGTGTAAAATCATACAGTCAGGAGTCACGTAATAACATTACAGTCAATGATGGACCACATATATGACAGTGCTCCTGAAAGATATAATGGAGCTGGGAAATTCCTGACAACTGATGATGTCATAGCTGCCGTAACATCTAGCACAACACATTACTCATGGGTTTGTGGTGATGCTGGTGTAAACAAACCTATTTTGCTGCCAGACATACAAAAGTAGAGCACACACATTTCTATACAGTGCACAATACCATAATACTTGACAATAAAATAAACAAGTATGTTACTGGTTTATGTATTCACTATACTACACTTTTTATTGTTATTGTTATTTTAGAGTGTACTCCTCCTATTTACTAAAAAAAAAAAATAATAAGTTAACTGCAAAACAGCCTTAGGCAGTTCCTTCAGGAGGGATTCCAGAAGAAGGCATTGTTATCATAGGAGATGATAGCTCCATGCGTGTTATTGTCCCAGAAGACCTTCCAGTCAGGCAAGATGTGGAGGTGGAAGACAGTGATATTGATGATCCTGACCCTGTGTAGGCTTAGACTAATGTGTGTGTTTGTGTCTTCGTTTTTAACAACAACAACAAAAAGCTTTAAAAGTTTTAAAAAACTGTTCTTAATAGAAAAAAAGCTTATAGAATAAGGATATAAAGAAAGAAGACACCTGTACCTCTGTACAATGGGTTTGCATTTTTCTTTTGTTTTTACAGTCCTGCCCCTCCCCTGGGTTCTGTGTTTGTGTTTTAAGCTAAGCGTTATTACAAAAGAGGCAAAAAAAAAAAAAAAAAAAAAAGATGATTATCTCAAGTTCATTCTTTTTTTTTTTTTGAGGCAGAGTCTCCCTCTTTATCCCAGGCTAGAGTGAAGTCCCGTGATCTCAGCATGATTTCAGCTCACTACAACCTCTGCCCTCACGTTCAAGCGATTCTCCTGCTCAGCCTCCCGAGTAGTTGGGATTACATGTGCCCACCACCACACCTGGCTAAATTTTGTATTTTTAGTAGAGGCAGGGTTTTGTTATGTTGGCCAGGCTAGTCTCAAACTCCTGACCTCAGGTGATCTACCCACATTGGTCTCCCAAACTGCTAGGATTATAGGCATGAGCCACCATGCCTGGCCAAGTTCATTCTTAAAGGAAATTGGTTAGGGTGAAAAAGTAGCTAGAAGGATGTTTCAAGAAAATACCAAGGCACTTAGAGTCTCTAAAGCAAAAAGTGGAAACTAGGCGTGGTAGAAGATGAGGCTGAAGAGGGGGGCAAAGGCCAAGCATAAGGGCCTCATGTCCCATGTTGAGGAGCTTGGATCTTATTCTACACGTGACAGAGTTTCAAAGACCAAAGGTATCAAGCCTGGGAGACCTGAAGTCTGGATCTATGTTCCCGGTAGGCACACAAAGTCCTGCAATGTAGCAAGCTGCAATGAAGAGAACTGTCAAGGCAATTGGGAACTTGAAATGTAGAGGTGCCCATCAACTGAGTCCTTCCTTAATGTGAGCAGGTCATTTACTCTTCCAAAGCCTCAGTTTCTTCATCTACAAAATAGAGGTAGCTAATACCTACCCTCTCACAACCTCAAAAGGGTTGCTGGGAAGGGAAATTATATAATTTGTGTAAAAACCCTTTTAGGACAGTGAAACACGGTTCAAGGATAAGGTACCTACTCATCTGTAAAATGAGGGGGTTGGCCTTGATGGAATCTAATGTTCTTCAACTTCTAAAGTTTTACAACTCTGTTATTATCCTTATTATCTGATGATCACGATAAAATTATGGGGTTTATGGACCTGAAACACCCTCCTCTCATCTTGCCAAGAAAACTGAATGTGAAGCTCTTAGGCTGGGAAATACCACTTCCTACGTGGTTGTTTCCACAGAGAAACCAGTAACCATAAAGTTATGCAGGAATGTGAACTGTTTGGGTTTGAATAGGAAAAGGAAATTGATTTATAAACCAGGAAGATAACCAAACCTCTAAAAAGGAGCAAAGATTTTCTCTCTGTACATTACATGTAAATATGTAACAGAATCCCCCATTTGGTAACCTCTCTGCTTTTTAAAATATTGCATATCTGCTACAACTGAAATGCCAAGTGATTTAACAGTAGTTTTAGAAAAGTGCGGATAAAATTTAGAGGTTTAGAATGATGAGATCCAGAGATTTTTTTCCTTTCCTAAATTGCCCTTCAGCCACAGCGTTTCACGTTCATTAACTCTTGTGTTTTAGAAAGGAAAAAAGGAAACATAATCTCCTTCCTAAAGATATTTCATCCAGTGTGGTACAGTTGATGATCAGTAATAGATTGGAACCATTGCAACATGCCCAGAAGGCTTTCTATGTGTTGGGCACCGGGCTGACTGTTTTATTTGCATTCCCTCACGTAGTCCTTACAAATCTCTAATGAACCATGCGCTCTTATTGGCCCCATTATACAGATGAGAAACTGAGGCTCAGATAGGCTAATTGGCTTGCTCAGGGTCCCATAACCAGCAAGTGGTGCCACTGGGATTGAAAGTCACAGCGCCAGAATTCGTCATCCTTGCTATCACCTTGTGATAGCTTGTCTCTGAACTGTTTAAATGTGATTTCCTAAAAACAATTTTTACAGAGGGTGGGGAGAGTGGCTGGAAAAGGATCACAATAGAAATAGAGGCTCTGTGACAATTAATTTGTAGCAGTTACAAAAGAATGAGCAGCATGTTCAATGTTCTCAGTAGATACAAACAATCCATGCTTTCCAGAACAAGCCAGCCTGTAACATTAGAGGCATCAAGTCTCAGGAAAGGCTCAGACTTTCAAAAAGCCCTTTGCTCCATAAGTAAATGGCAGGCCTCCTCATCCCAGCTAGCAAGGATTTGAGAGAAGACAGGAATTCTTTATCCAAAACCTGGTCCCTCCCTTAGCGGTTGACCAAAATATCAATTGCAGCTGTTTCTTCCTATAGTTCAGAGTGATAACATTTGTGGAAAGTGAATGAGACCCTATGAAAAAAATTTTCTCCTTATTTTTCCAAGCAAAACCCTTTAATCAAATATCTTTCTTTCACATGCATTTAAACAGACTTTTAAAATACACTCAGAGAAAACCAAAAAACTCACATTAGATTCTTCTTTTCTTTGGTTAAACATAAATATTTGTGAGGCATAAAAGCCCATAGTGGAGAGGAAAGTAATAATGCAGCTCAGTAATTTCCTGCTATTTCTAGAGCATAATTACCAAGTAGAGAGATTAAGTGGCACACATTTATTGAGCATTTACTAAGTACCTAGCTGCATAGGATTAAAAATAAGAGCAGTAAGATCTTAATTAACTGATGTCTGGGAACTGACATTTGTAAAAACAGATAAGCAAACAAGATTTTGATATAAACTCTGCAAGCAAAACGGCCTAAGGGTAGGAAAGAACATTTTATTTTTAATTTAATTTAATTTACTTTTTTTTTTTTTTTAAGACACAGGGTCTTGTTCTGTCTCGGAGCTAGAGTGCAGTGGTATAATCATAATTTGCTGCAGCCTTGAACTCAAGTGATCCGTCCCCCTCAGCTTCCCAGGTAGCTGGGACTACAGGTGCACACCATTATGCCCAGTTAATTTTAGATTTTTTTATAGATATGGGTTCTTGCCATGTTGCCCAGGCTGGTCTCAAATTACTGGCTTCAAGCAATCCTCTCACTTCCACGTCCCAAAGCACTGGGATTACAGGCATGAGCCACCACACAGAACCAGAAAGAACATTTTAAAGGGATGCATATTTGCAAAGTGTCCCTCTCTGACCAAGCTCCTCTTTGGGAGTTCTTCCTCCCTCAGCAGAGAAATACCTGTATCCTTTCTCAAATTCTCTTTGCTTCTCTTTCACTCATCAGATACTGTGGTGGGCTCCCTGAAACTCTGGCTAGGAGCAGAGAATGCAAAGAGGCAATGGAGTCCACTGATGAGCTATGCTTGTAACCAGTATTAACATAAGCGCTATCACTGCCCTCCTCTCCCCACCTCCCCAGTCAAAACAGAGTATGATAACCCGTCATTCACACTGATGAATGGATTGGCCAATTAGAGATCAGACAAAGTTCATTCACACTAAAATGTGACCTCCACCATGTTTTGCATTTTAAGTCTGTTTCTTCCAATTTTGGGAAAGGAATTTCAGACACCACAAAGCAGACTTTAGGATGAAGGAAAAGAGCCTAGAATCCCCCTGTCCTGCTTGTCTAGCTGGCCCTGAAAGTCTCAGCTCAAGTGTCACCTCTTCAGAAAACCCTTTCATGACACTCTTTCTAATGTTCTTCCATTACATTAAACTGTTTTATTTTATTCACAGCACTTATCATTATTAAAAATTATCTTGTCTATTTCTTTATTGTATCTCTCTGTACTTTTCTCTAAATCACATGAGAGCATTGACCTTGTGCTATGATTTGAATGTTTGTGTCCCTCCAAAATTTATGTTGAAGCTTTGATGTGGTTTGGCTGCATCCCCACCCAAATCTCACCTTGAATTGTAATAATCCCCATGTGTCAAGGGCAGGGCCAGGTGGAGATAATTGAATCATGGGGTCCGTTCTCCCATACAGTTCTTGTGGTAGTTAATAAGTCTCATGAGATCTGATGGTTTTATAAACAGGAGTTCCCTGCTCAAGTTCTATTGCTTGCCACCATGTAAGACGTGACTTTGCTCCTCATTTGCCTTCCACAGTGATCGTGAGGCCTCCTCAGCCATGTGGAACTGTGAGTCAGTTAAACCTCTTTCCTTTGTAAATTACCCAGTTTCAGGTATGTCTTTTTAGCAGCATGAGAACAGACTAATACAAACTTAATCCCCTGTGCAACAGTATTAGGGGATGAGACTATTAGACAGAGATCAGGTTGTAAGGGCTCTTCCCTTGTGCATGAGATTAGTGCCCTTATAAAAGGGCTTGAGGAAACTAGCTAGTCCCTTTTGCACTTCCATTTTTCTGTCAAGCGAAGACACAGCAAGGTGCCCTCTTGCAAGCAGAGAGCAGCCCTGAAACCAGACACTAAATCTGCTGGCACCTTGATCTTAGACTTTCCAGCCTCCAGAATCATGAGAAATAAATTTCTGTTGTTTATAAATTACATATCCAAGGTATTTTGTTATTGCAGCAGGAGCAGACTGAGACATCTTGTCAGTTTTGTTTCCCACTCTGTCCCCATGGCATATCACACTGGCTAGAACATAGAATGCTATCAGTATCATTGTTGAAGGAAAGAATAGATGAATGAATGAACATGTGAATACATTAGACAACCTGACTCAGTTACTCCAGTATGGTTGGCAGGGGTTTGGAGATCTGAGGGGTCAGATTTGGGTCTTTATGCCCCAGATCCAGAGCATAGATAAATTTTGATAAATAAAGTTTTATTGGAACACTGCCACATCCATTAGTTTACTCATTATCTATGGCCACTTTTGAGATCCAGTGATAGAATTCAGTGTTACATCAGAGCCACATGATCTGCAATTTGAAAATGTTTAATATATGGCCCTTTTAGAAAAAAATGTGCTAACCCTCACCCAGTCTCACCCCAGGAGAGCTCAACTGAAACTGTGAGAACCCCAGTTGGTGAGCTGTTGGAAATAAAGGGTCTAGTGCCTCTTCCTCATTCAAACGTGTTTAGTCCCCTACATTAATATGCACTGTCTTTCAGAAAACAATGATTTTTGTTTTTTGGGTTTTTTTTTTTTTGAGACAGAGTCTTACTCTGTCGCCCAGGCTGGAGTGCAATAGTGCAATCTCGGCTCACTGCAACCTCTGCCTCCCAGGCTCAAGCGATTCTCCTACCTCAGCCTCCCAAGTAGCTGGAATTACAGGCACCTGCCACCACGTCCAGATAATTTTTGTCTTTTTAGTAGAGACGGGGCTTCAGTGTGTTGGTCAGGCTGGTCTTGAACTCCTGACCTCAGGTAATCCATCCACCTCAGCCTCCCAAACTGCTGGGATTACAGGCATCAGCCACTGTGCCTGGCAGAAAACAATTTTAAATAAAAAATCTTTTTATTTAAATTGTTTAAAAGTTTAATGACTTGAAAACAATCTATTTATTGTATTACTAGTCAAGATAGGCTAGGTTGTGCTCCAGTAACAAACCACTTGAAAATCTCAACAGCTTCAAAGGCCAAGTTCATCTCCTGCTCACATTACATTTCCCATGTGGATTGGCAGTGACTCTTCACATTGTAGTCACTGAGGAACCCAAGGCTGATGGAAGCCCATCTCTGCTCTACTTCTGTGATTTCCAAAAATGAGGTTGGGAGTGGAGACCACAGTGAATCATACACAGAACTTTTAAAGCTTCTACCTGGAACAGACACACATCACTTCTGTTCACATTTTCTTGCCCAAAGGAAGACTATGGCTACATTTCAACTCAACAGAGAGACTGTATAATTCTTCTACAGGGATAGGCACTGAATATTTGTGCAAACTTTGTATTTATTTACAGTTAATAATAAAGGTATTAACTTTAAGTACTTCAGTTAGGAGGAGAAGTACTAGTTTAGGAATCAGGACCATAGTTCTAATCCCCAGTAGTACTGGATCTATGGAAATTAAACAAGAATGAGGGGCGCCTTTCCTGAATCTCACCACCTGGGGTACCTCAAGAAACCACAGGCTCCAAGTACTATTGTCAAAAAAGACACCACTAGAATTTGAGATAGACTATAATATTCTATTAAGCATGTCACTAACTTTAACATTTAAAACTCTATTGAGACCAAAATCATCTAGCAAAAACATTAAAACAATACTCAGTCATTTCGAACTTTTTGCATCGCTTTACATTTTTCTATAGCTCTCAAGGCTATCAAAACTCTTGCTTTGTCTCCATGCAGTAGGAATCCTCTGCATTCCTTCACATCGCTGCAGCATAAGAAATGTTTGTCTCCCAGAGCTTCCATATCTGGGGTAGGGAACTGTCTGGCCTAGGCTTTCAACGTCTTTTTCATCTCACTGTTAGGAATCAATGCAGGCCCTGGAGCCACAAAAGTAAACATCTGGGCATGGATAGTTCAAGGAGCAGAGGTCACGGCACAGCTGGGAAAATTCGTCTTCTGCCCTTAGGGAGTCTGGGTGAGAAGAGGACAGCAGTGATTCTTTGAAAAGAAAGGGAGATCTTACTCAATGATCTGGCTCAGCCCCAGGGTGACCTTGGTGATGGCCAGGCAGCCAATATAATTGATGATTTGCTGGTGCAAAGCAGCCCTTGGGCCTCCTAGAGGAGTCCAGAGGGAGTACCTCAGTCTGTCGGGACCACTTTATGCCAGTTATTCAGAAAATGAATTTTCACCTGGAAAAGTGAAAGCTTTATATCCAGTGACAAAAAGCAGAACTTTTAGATGAGTGTTGGAGGGGGTGGTACGTCCCAAAAAGACAAAAGTGAACTGTCTTAGTTTGCTATGGCTGTTATGACAAACATACCATGAACTGGGTGGCTTAAACAACAGAAACGGATTTTGTCACGGTTCTGGAGGCTGCAAGTCCAAGATCAAGAAGCCAGCAGGGTTGGTGTCCTCTGTGGTGTCCCTCCTTGGTTTGCAGAAGGCCACCATCTTGCTGCCTCTTTATATGATTATTCCTCCATGCACATGTACCCTGGTGTCTCTCTGGGTTTCCTCATCTCCTCTTCTTATGAAAATGCTAGTTGGATTGCGTTCGGGTCCACCATAATGGCCTCATTTTACCTTAATTAGCTCTTTAAAGGCCCTATCTCTAAATGCAGTTGCATTTTGAAGTATTGGGGTTTAAGGCTTCCACATATAAATTTGGGAAAAGGACACAATTCACCCATAACATGGACTTCTTGGCACATATTAAAAATAAATGAGGCTGGGCATGGTGGCTCATGCCTGTGATCCCAGCACTTTGGGAGGCCGAGGCCGGCAGATCTCTGGAGCCCAGGAGTTCAAGACCAGCCTGGGCAACATGAAAAAACCCCATCTCTACAAAAAAGGGGAAAAATAGCCACACCTGATGGTGCATGCCTGTAGTCCCAGCTACTAGGAAAGCTGAGGTAGGGGGACTGCTTGAGCCCGGGAGATTGAGGCTGCAGTGAGCCAAGATCATGCCATTGCACTCCCACCTGGGTGACAGAGTGAGACCCTGTCTCTAAATGAATAAATAAATAAATTGATTCTCCTCACCCTGCCCACAAATCAACAAAAGATATTCAGTATGATTGCCCTAAATTTCCTAGCCTTCACAAAAATCTCTACCAGCAGATCCTTCCCAACACTGTGTGTGTGTGTGTGTGTGTGTGTGTGTGGTGTTAATGTATCATCAAAAAAAAAACCAAACTCTAGGCCAGGCGCTGTGGTTCATGCCTGTAATCCCAGCACTTTGTGAGGCCGAGGTGGGTGGATCACTCGAGGTCGGGAGTTCGAGACCAGCCTGACCAACATGGAGAAACCCCGTCTCTACTAAAAATACAAAATTAGCCGGGCATGGTGGCACATGCCTGTAGTCCCAGCTACTCGGGAAGCTGAGGCAGGAGAATTGCTTGAACCTGAAATGCGGAGATTGTGCTGAGCTGAGATCATGCCATTGCACTCCAGCCTGGGCAACAAGAGCAAAATTGCATCTTGAAAAAATAAAAAATAATAATAATAATGAAAACAAACTCTAAAAAGGGGAGACAGAGCAAAATGAATGGCTAGAATTTGGAGATAAGCACCCAGAATCATCTAACCGAGCTATTACTTTCCAGAGACCCATCAGCCTAAATAATTTTAAAGATGCTGCCAGTGGCATCAAATGTCAGCACAGAACTGTCTTTAATTTTTATAATCATAGAGATTTATGTGATAGAAACAAGTATAAAGGATCCTCTGAAGAAGCTAAGGAGTTCCCAGAGAATGAGGATATCTTCCTATATTCTTCTGAAAATGTCTTTGTTTTGCTCCTAGTCCTTCAGGGTATACAATTCCAGAGTGACTTATTTTCTCAGCACTTTGAATTGTTTCCTTGGATTCTGGATTTTCTTGCTCCTGTTGAAAGGACTGGTGTGTAAATTGTTGTTCTTTATTAGGAAATATCATCTTTTTCTCTCCTTCTTTTCATGATCACCTTGTCTTTAGTTTTCTAAAGTTTCCTTATAGTGTTTGTAGTAATGCATTTGTTTTTACTTGTCTTGCCTATGACTTGGTGTACTTCTCCAATCTGAGAAATCACATCTCTCCCCAATTCTGAGGATTCATGTTTTTTAAAATTATTATTATACTTTCAGTTCTGGGATACATGAATAGAACATGCAGCTTTGTTACATAGGTATACACATGCCATGGTGGTTTGCTGCATCCATCAACCCATCATCTACATTAGATATTTCTCCTAATGCTATCCCTCCCCTAGCCCCCCAACCCCCAACAGGCCCCAGTGTGTGATGTTCCCCTCCCTGTGTCCATGTGTTCTCATTGTTCAACTCCCACTAATGAGTGAGAACATGTGGTGTTTGGTTTTCTGTTCCTGTGTTAGTTTGCTGAGAATGGTGGTTTCCAGCTTCAACCATGTTTCTGCAAAGGACATGAACTCATCCTTATGGCTTTATAGTATTCCATTCATATTTTTCAATAATGACTTGAGTGTTGCCTGTACTTCCTTCTGCCTATTCTCTCCTTCTGGAATTTCAGTTAGATGCCTTTTGAACATCTAGTTTTTTCCCTTTGTCTGTTAGCCTCAGTTTCATAGTTTCCATATCTTTGCCTCACTGTACAGCATTATAAAGTTGATTATTCAGCCCTTTCTTCCAATTTACTAATTATTTTAGTCCATTTGGGCTGCTATTACAGAATACTTGAGGCTGAGTAAAGAAATAATTTATTTCTCCAGTTCTGTAGGCTGGGAAGTTGCAGGATCAAGGCCCTGGCATCTGATGAAGGTCTTCTTGCTGCATCATCACACGGTGAAAGGTGGAAGAACCAAAAAGGAGTGAACTCTGTGTCCTTACATGGCAGAAGAGAGAAAACCCACTCCCATAAGCTTTTTTACAGTGGCATTAATCCATTCATGAGGGCAGATAAGCACACATGACCTCAACACTTTCTACTAGGCCCTACCTCCTAACACTGTTGCACTCGAGGTTGAGTTTGTTGTTGTTGTTGTTGTTGTTGTTTTGAGACGGAGTCTCACTGTGTCGCCAGGCTGGAGTGCAGTGGCATGGTCTCAGCTCACTGTAATCTCTGCCTCTCGGGTTTGAGCAATTCCCCTGCCTCGGCCTCCCGAGTAGGGGCTGAGTTTTTAACACATTAATTTGAGGTGACACATTCAAACCAAAGCACTAATTCTCTCTTCAGTTGCAGTTTATCTGCCATTTAATCCATCTAGTACATTTTATATTTTAATTGTTATATTTTACATTTCTAGAAACTCTATCTGGTTCTTTTCAAAACTGCGGTTATTCCTGATGGCCTTAGAGCCATCATTCCCTCTGTTACTTCATAAATAGTTTAAGCATACTTATTTTACATTCTTTATTAGATAATACTATGCCCAAAAAGTTCTTGGGGTCTAATTTTGCCCATAAATTGTGCTGAGTGGTGGTTTATTTTATGGGAGCTTATTTTCTCCTGTGTTTGTAATTTTCTATTCTTTGTTCAAGTAAGGTTCCTCTTAAACATAGGAATCTTCAAGAGTCTGAGTTGAAGGTGCTTCCCGCCAAACGGCAGGTATTGGGGTGTTATGAACTAGAAATACTTTTTAAATAATTTTTTTTGAGAGAGGGTCTTGCTCTGTCACCCGGGCTGGAATAGAGTGGCACAATCTCTGCTCATTGTAGCTTCAACTTCCCAGGGCTCAAGCTATCCTCCCACCTCAACCTCCTGAATAGCTGGGACTACAGACACATGCCACCGTGCGTGACTAATTTTTTTTTAAATTTTTTAATTTTTTGTGGAGATGGGGTTTTGCCATATAGTCCAGGCTAGTCTCAAACTCCTGGGCTCAAGGGATTCTCCCACCTCGCCCTCCCAAAGTGCTGGGATTACAGGCATGGCCTACTATGAAAAGTAATTTTTCTACTTGGTGTTTCCTGGACCACGTAAGTAGTGCAGGCACTAAATATCCCTGGGGATAGGTTTGGGATTATTAATTCTCAGGCAAGTCTCATTTTTGTTTTTGTTTTTCATTCCTTTGACCAATGCCTGAGACAAACACATTTCCTTTTAGATTTCCTTTTGCCAGAAGATGGATTTTATTTTTCTAACCCAACTTTTCGCTTGAGGGAGTTGGTATTTGGGACCCCTAGCTTCTTACTTTACACTAGTTCTCCCACAGAGAACCAAGTTCCCAGGATTAGCAGATGCCCTGTGCTTCTGAGTTTTCACACCACCCGAGTTGCAACATTTTATTTCCTGTGACTCTCACTTACTTCTTAGAAGTGTAGCTGTGCCTTTGCCCAAATGTTTGGTGTATCTTGTCCAGTAATTTTTTGTGTTTGTGGAGGGGAATTTTTTTCAGAATTTCACCAGCTCTGTTGCCAGAGGCAGAAGGCTTTCTCAGGCTCTGGAGGCTGGAGCTTCTACAACCACTTAGACCTTCATCAGTCATGTATGAAGCAACTGTGTTCTTGCTTCAGTTTAGGGGTACACAGTGCCTCCTTTCTGCCGTGCTTCTGTGAATGAGGTTCCAATAACCCAGGGACATAGTTTGTTGTAGTGTATTAGTCCATTCTCACATTGTTATAAAACAATAAAGAGACTGGGTAATTTATAAAGAAAAGAGGTTTCATTGGCTCACAGTTCCACATGTCTGGGGCGGCCTCAGGTAACTTAGAATCTTGGCGGAAGGGGAAGCAGGCATGTCTTACATGGAGGCAGTCGAGAGAGAGACAGAGAGAGAGAGAGAGATGTGAGAGCAAGTAGGGAAAATTCACTGATAAAACCATCAGATTTTGTGAGAATTCACTCACTATCACGAAAACAGCATGAGGGAAACTGTCCCCATGATCCAATCACCTCCCACCAAGTTCCTCCCTTGATACCTGGGGATTACAATTTGAGATGAGATTTGGGTGGGAACAGAGAACCAAACCGTATCATGTAGCAAACAGATCCTGAAGATAGGACTCAAAAAACCAGAGTTCTGCCAGGTGCAGTGGATCACGCCTGTAATCCCAGCACTTTGGGAGGCCAAGATGGGTGGGTCATCTAAGGTCAGGAGTTCAAGACCTGTCTGGTTAACATGGTGAAACCCCTTCTTTACTAAAAATACCAAAAATTAGCCAGGCATGGTGGTGGGTGCCTGTAACCCCAGCTACTCAGGAGGCTGAGACAGGAGAACTGCTTGAACCCGGGAGGCAGAGGTTGCAGTGAGCCGAGATCGCATCATTGCACTCCAGCAACCAGAGCGAAACTTCCTCTCAAAAAAAAAAAAAAAAAATTAACAAATAAATAAATAAAATTAAAAAAAAAAACAACACCAGAGTTCTAGTTTTGACTCTTCCCTGCAGACAAAAACCTAACACTCTCTGCAACTGCTTTTCAAATCTGCAAAATAAGGTAGTAATTATTGCCTTAGGTTTTTTTTTATAATTATGAGGGTAAAAACATAAGAGGATGTGAAAGTACTTTGTTAACTCTAAAGAAGGCTAGTATAAATGCAAGCTACTCTGTACTGAACCAAGATAAAGTACCAAGCATTCTCTCTGGAGAAGAATGCACTATGCTCAGATATGCCTGCTCCTGGGGTAGTATCTACCTGTTCAGGGTCTTCAAAATCATTTGCCAGGACTAAAAATATATCCTATTTTAGTAAACGTACATATTGTGTAATATCAATACCTTCCTTTTATTTATAAGCGACACAAGGCTGCAGTAGTAAAAAGGAGGGGTTGAAAGAAAACAAACTCTTAAATATTATACAAATTGTATACTCTTGCACCTCAAGAGTTCAGCCTATCTAAATATTTGTGCTCATTTGGTTTCATTTGTTTTGTTCTCATTCCTTGAATTTCTTCCAGATCTTTTCACATCATTTGAGCACCTTAGGCCAGATTCATTAGAAAAACATCTGCCCATTTGTCTCACCTGTACCAAAGGAGCCCACTCTGAACATCTCTAAGCGTTCCCATTTGCCTCTAGACTGTGTCTTTTTCAATGACCTAACCCTTTGGAAAGGGCGAAGTGTAGATGTGCAGTGGACCTCTCCATCCTCATGCCCTCACTGTTTATGTTTGCCTCTGCATTTTGCAACCCAAAAGGGTTTATTTTTTTGTCCAATGTCTTAAAGATTTACTACTCACAGTAGTTCCTTCGATGAGCAGCTTCACTGGGAACAGAAAAGGTACAGTGTTTTCACTGTGTCCGATAGAAATTCAAGGTGTTTTTAGCATGTTAGGGGCACTCACCTCTGACACACTTTGTCCAGCTGTAAGTTCAGTAAATTTCATTTTTTTCTCTTTCACGAATTCCCTTGGAGGATTCCTTAAACAAGGCGCTAGATGTCAAACTTCTTCCTTAGGTTTTCCCAAGGGCAAATATATTCATTCCACATTTCCTACCTAATGTGTGCCTTAACCTCTGCCTTCCAGCTGTGTATACTTCATGGAGATGGTCCCAACATTCACTGGATCACCTGACAAGGCAAGCAAGTGAGCACTCGCTTTCTACATATGGCTAGCCAGTTTTCACCATTTATTAAATAGGGAATCCTTTCCCCATTTCTTGTTTTTGTCAGGTTTGTCAAAGATCAGGTGGTTGTAGATGTGTGATGTTATTTCTGAGGGCTCTGTTCTGTTCCATTGGTCTATATATCTGTTTTGGTACCAGTATCATGCTGTTTTGATTACTGTAGACTTGTAGTATAGTTTGAAGTCAGGTAGCATGATGCCTCCAGCTTTGTTCTTTTGGCTTAGGATTGTCTTAGCAATATGGGCTCTTTTATGGTTCCATATGAACTTTAAAGTATTTTTTCCCAATTCTGTGAAGAAAGTCATTGGTAGTTTGATGGGGATGGCATTGAATCTATAAATTACCTTGGGCGGTATTGCCATATTCACAATGCTGATTCTTCCTATTTATGAGCATGGAATGTTCTTCCATTTGTTTGTGTCCTCTTTTATTTCATTGAGCAGTGGTTTGTGGTTCTCCTTAAAGAGGTCTTTTATACCCCTTGTAATTTGGATTCCTAGGTATTTTCTTTTTGTAGCAATTGTGAATGGGAGTTCACCCATGATTTAGCTCTCTGTTTGTCTGTTATTGGTGTATAAGAATGCTTGTGATTTTTGCACATTGATTTTGTATTCTGAGACTTTGCTGAAGTTGAGTATCAGCTTAAGGAGATTTGGGGTTGAGACAATGGGGTTTTCTAATATGCAATCATGTCATCTGCAAAGAGAGACAATTTGACTTCCTCGCTTCCTATTTGAATACCCTTGATTTCTTTCTCTTGCCTGATTGCCTTAGCCAGAACTTCCAACATTATGTTAAATAGTAGTGGTGAGAGAGGGCATCCTTATCTTGTGCCAGTTTTCAAAGGGAATGCTTCCGGTTTTTGCCCATTCAGTATGATATAGGCTGTGGGTTTCTCATAAATAGCTCTTATTATTTTGAGATACATTCCATCAACACCTAGTTTATTGAAAGTTTTTAGCATGAAGGGCTGTTGATTTTGTCAAAAGCCCTTTCTGCATCTATTGAGATAATCATGTGGTTCTTGTCATTGGTTCTGTTTATGTGATGGATTACATTTATTGATTTGCATATGTTGAACCAGCCTTGCATCCCAGGGATTAAGCCGACTTGATCATGGTGGATAAGCTTTTTGATGTGCTGCTGAATTAGGTTTGCCAGTATTTTATTGAGGATTTTCACATCAGTGTTCATCAGGGATATTGGTCTAAAATTCTTTTTTCGTTGTGTCTCTGTCAGGCTTTGGTATCAAGATGATGCTGGCCTCATAAAATGAGTTAGGGAAGATTCCCTCTTTTTCTATTGATTGGAATAGTTTCAGAAGGAATGGTATCACCTCCTCTTTGTACCTCTGGTAGAATTCGGCTGTGAATCCATCTGGTCCTGGACTTTTTTTGGTTGGTAGGCTATTAATTACTGCCTCAATTTCAGAACTTGTTATTGGTTTATCCAGGGATTCAACTTCTTCCTGATTTAGACTTGGGAGGGTGTATGTATCCAGGAATTTATCCATTTCTTCTAGATTTTCTAGTTTATTTGCATAGAGGTGTTTATAGTATTCTCTGATGGTAGTGTGCATTTCTGTGGGATTGGTGGTGATATCCCATTTATCATTTTTTATTGTGTCTATTTGATTCTTCTCTCTTTTCTTTTTTATTAGTCTTGTTAGTGGTCTATCAATTTTGTTGATCTTTAAAAAAAAAAAAAAACGGCTCCTGGATTCATTGGTTTTTTTAAAGTGTTTTCGTGTCTCTATCTCCTTCAGTTTTGCTCTGATCTTAGTTATTTCTTGCTTTCTGCTAGTTTTTGAATGTGTTTGCTCTTGCCTCTCTAGTTCTGTTAATTGTGATATTAGGATGTTTATTTTAGAGCTTTCCTGCTTTCTCTTGTGAGCATTTAGTGCTGCAAATTTCCCTTTACATACTGCTTTAAATGTGTCCCAGAGATTCTGATATGTTGTGTCTTTGTTCTCATTGGTTTCAAAGAACAGCTTTATTTCTTACTTCATTTCGTTATGTACCCAGTAGTCATTCAGGAGCAGGTTGTTCAGTTTCCATGTAGTTGTGTGGTTTTGAGAGAGTTTCTTAATCCTGGGTTCTAATTTGATTGCACTGTGGTCTGAGAGACAGTTTGCTGTGATTTCTGTTCTTTGACATTTGCTGAGAAGGGCTTTACTTCCACCTATGTGGTCAATTGTGGAATAAGTGTGATGTGGCACTGAGGAGAATGTATATTCTGTTGATTTGGGGTGGAGAGTTCTGTAGATGTCTATTAGTTCTGCTTGTTGCAGAGCTGAGTTCAAGTCCTGGATATCCTTGTTAACCTTCTGTTTCATTGATCTAATATTGACAGTGGGGTGTTAAAGTCTCCCATTATTATTGTGTGGGAGTCTAAGTCTTTTTGTAGGTCTCTAAGTACCTGCTTTATGAATTTGGGTGCTCCTGTATTGGGTGCATATATATTTAGGATAGTTAGCTCTTCTTGTTGAATTGATCCCTTTAGCATTATGTAATGGCCTTCTTTGTCTCTTTTGATCTTTGTTGGTTTAAAATCGGTTTTATCAGAGAGTAGGATTGCAATCCCTGCTTTTTTTTTACTTTCCATTTGCTTGGTAGATCTTCCTCCATCCCTTTATTTTGAGCCTATGTGTCTCTACACGTGAGATGGGTCTCCTGAATACAGTACACTGACAAGTCTTGACTCTTTATCCAATTTACCAGTCTGTGTCTTTTAATTAGGGCATTCAGGCCATTGACATTTAAGGTTAATATTGTTATGTGTGAATTTGATCCTGTCTTTATGATGTTAGCTGGTTATTTTGCCCGTTAGTTGATGCAGTTTCTTCCTAGCATTGATGGTCTTTACAATTTGGCATGTTTTTGCAGTGGCTGGTACTGGTTGTTCCTTTCCATGTTTAGTGCTTCCTTCAGGAGCTCTTCTAAGGCAAGCCTGGTGGTGACAAAATCTCTCAGCATTTGCTTGTCTGTAAAGGATTTTATTTCTCCTTCACTTATGAAGCTTAGTTTGGCTGGATATGAAATTCTGGGTTGAAAATTCTTTACTTTAAGAATGTTGAATATTGGCACCCACTCTCTTCTGGCTTGTAGAGTTTCTGCCGGGAGTTCTGCTGTTAGTCTGATGGGCTTCCCTTTTGTGTGTAACCCGACCTTTCTCTCTGTCTGCCCTTAACGTTTTTTCCTTCATTTCAGCCTTGGTGAATCTGACAATCATGTGTCTTGGGGTTGCTGTTCTCGAGAAGTATCTTTGTGGTGTTCTCTGTATTTCCTGAATTTGAATGTTGGACTGTCTTGCTAGGTTGGGGAAGTTCTCCTGGATGATATCCTGAAGAGTGTCTTCCAACTTGGTTCCATTCTCCCCGTCACTTTCAGGTACACCAATTAAATGTAGATTTGGTCTTTTCACATATTCCCATATTTCTTGGAGACTTTATTTGTTTCTTTTTACTCTTTTTTCTCTAAACTTCTCTTCTTGCTTTATTTCATTCATTTGATCTTCAGTCACTGATACCCTTTCTTCCACTTGATCAAATTGGCTACTGAAGCTTGTGCATGCATCACATAGTTCTCGTGCCATGGTTTTCAGCTCCATCAGGTCATTTAAGGTCTTCTCTACACTCTTTTTCTAGTTAGCCATTCATCTAATCTTTTTTCAAGGTTTTTAGCTTCCTTGCAATGGATTTGAACATCCTCCTTTAGCTTGGAGAAGTTTGTTATTACCAAACTTCTGAAGCCTACTTCTGTCAGCAAGTCAAAGTTCCTTTGCTGGCGAGGAGCTGCGATCCTTTGGAGGAGAAGAGGTGCTCTGGTTTTTAGAATCTTCACCTTTTCTGCTCTGGTTTCTCCCCATCTTTGTGGTTTTACCTACCTTTGGTCTTTGATGATGGTGACCTACCAATGGGGTTTTGGTGTGGATGTCCTTTTTGTTGATGCTGGTACTATTCCTTCCTGTTTGTAGTTTTCCTTCTAACAGTCAGGTCCCTCAGCTGCAGGTCTGTTGGAGTTTGCTGGAGGTCCACTCCAGACCCTGTTTGCCTGGGTATCACCAGCAGAGGCTGCAGAACAGCAAATATTGCAGAACAGCAGCTATTGCTGCCTGATCCTTCCCCTGGAAGCTTTGTCCCAGAGGGGAACCCACCTGTATGAGGCGTCAGTCAGCCCCTACTGGGAGGTGTCTCCCAGTTAGGCTACACTCGGTTCAGACACCCATTTAAGGAGGCAGTCTATCTGTTCCCCAAGCTCAAACACCATGGTGGGAGAATCACTGCTCTCTTCAGAGCTGTCAGACAGGGACATTTAAGTCTGCAGAAGTTTCTGCTGCCTTTTGTTCAGCTATGGCCTGATCCCAGAGGTGGAGTCTACAGAGGCAGCAGGCCTTGCTGAGTTGCGGTGGTCTCTGCCCAGTTCAAGCCTCCCTGGCTGCTTTGTTTACCTACTCAAGCCTCAGCAATGGCAGACGCCCCTCCCCCTGCTGGGCTGCTGCCTCGCAGGCCAATCTCAGACTGCTATGCTAGCAGTGAACAAGGCTCCATGGGCGTGGAACCTGCTGAGCTAGGTGTGGGATATAATCTCCTGGTGTTCCATTTGCTAAGACCATTGGAAAAGCGTAGTATTTGGGAGGGAGTGTCCCATTTTTCCAAGTATAGTCTGTCACGGCTTCCCTTGGCTAGGAAAGGGAAATCCCCTGACCCCTTGTGCTTCCCAGGTGAGGAAATGCCCTGCCCTGCTTTGGCTCGCCCTCCATGGGCTGCACCCACTGTCCAACCCGTCCCAATGAGATGAACCAGGTACCTCAGTTGGAAATGCAGAAATCACCCATCTTCTGCATCAATCACACTGGGAGCTGCAGACCAGAGCTATTCCTATTTGGCCATGTTGGAACAGACTCTCCTATGCCTCACATTTTCAAGCGCACAGCTTGCTGGGGAACAAACCTTGGCAAAACTGCAGAATAGCACCACAAGACTAGATAGCTGGCTTGGCATGGTGGCTCACACCTGTAATCCCAACACTTTGGGAAGCCAAGGCTGGTGAATCACCTGAGGTCAGGAGTTCAAGACCAGCCTGGCCAACATGGCAAAAACCTACCTCTACTTAAAATACAAAAACTAGCCGGGCGTGGTGGTGGGTGCTTGTAATCCTAGCTACTGGGGAGGTGGAGGCATGAGAATCACTCGAACCTTGGAGGTAGAGGTTGCAGTGAGCCAAGATTGCGCCGCTGCTCCCCAGCCTAGGCAACAGAGAGAGACTTCATCTCAAAAAAAAAAAAAAAAAAGAGAGAGAGAGAGATCTAGATAACAACGTGAAGTCAGTTGCTGACTTCTTTTGCTGACCATCTGTCCATGAATGTTTATATGCCATCTCTCCAATCTCTCCAGACAAGACAGAAGCTCATCGAGGGTCAAGAATATCTCATATTTCTTTTTGTGTGTGTGTGTGCAACAAATGAAGTTTCCATTTAAGACTTAGCAAATGGCATCCTAGAAATGTTAATCTATAATCTATGACCGTTTTAATGACAGTTGAATTTCCATAGATACCATTCTCTTATTTCCATAGATACCACTCTCTTATTTCCTCTCAGACTTTGCAACTGTCTTATGCTTCTCAATGTTAGTAATATTTACTGATATTATTTATTTAGTTCTTACTCTGTGCCAGACACTATTGTACAGGCTTCGTATATGTTAATTATTTAATCTCCAAAATAACCCAAGAGGCAGGTACTAATGTTACCCCCATTTGGCTCATAAGGAAAATGAAGCCAAGGGAGATGAAGTAATCTGCCCCCAAAAGCACAGCTACTAAATAGAGAAACCAGGGTTCCAGTTTACTACGTGATAGAGGACTTAGTATTTCCCTTCTTAAAATAAATTCATTCATTTTTTATCTTTAGTCCATATTTAAAAACAAAGAGAAGAGCCAGGCACAGTGGTGCATGTGTGTTGTCGCAGCTACTTGGGATGCTGAAGTGGGAAGATAAATTGAGCACAGTACAAGACCAGCCTGGGTGACATAGCAAGACCCTGTCTCAAAACATAGTTAATAAAAAATACATTTTAGGCCAGACACAGGGGCTCGTGTAATCCCAAGACTTTGGGAGGCCAAGGTGGGAGGATCACTTGCACTCAGGAGTTCAAGATAAGCCTGGGCAACAAAGTGAGACCCCCGTCTCTATAGAAACAAACAAACAAAGTCCCACAAAGTAAATGATAATACTACTAATAAATAAGTACAATATTTTTTAAAAGAGAAAATAAAAGCGATATTCATCATGAATGCTGCCCAGTAGCTGACAACTGCTTGGGGCTGTAGAAGCCCACTCTCCAGGCCATGCTAGGAGACCTCTTACCTGAGTGTTCCTTCTTTGTTCTCACTGACCTTCTGCAGAACTGGTCTCACTCACACCATTTAAAAATTTCTCCAAAATGCCACTGTAAACTCTAATGATCTTCCATCCCTCTCAAACAAACATGCAAATCAGCATGCCCAGACTTGAAGCAGAAGGCAGTGTGGTCAGGAAGGGAGAATCCAGATGAGAAGGAGCACACAGGATGTTCTCACAATTTACATTTGTTCCTATGAGCACGTTATGTTGGATGTAAATGGAGAGTGTCCTCTTAAGACACACAGTTTAAGTAATAATATTTCAAAATACTTCCCAGAAGCCGACAAAGCAAACACAAGACCCACTCAGACCTCTACCACCCTCTCTTTGACCTTGATCCCAGGGTCTTTTGGTGGCAAGTTTCCTAGACTCACTCGGTGCCCCCTTACTTTGTTTTCTGGTCTTCTCCAAGGGCCTCCAGAATTCCCTTCCCTGTTACATAATCTGAAAGGACAAACCTCCCTCTGGTTGGCCAACAGTGACCTGTATATCCTTAACACCAGAATCTTCCCTCCCCACTTTTGTGGTCTATTATCCTGAAGTCAATGTGTCTTCTTGGCTTTTTTGTTCTCAGCCTTCCAGGAATTCACAAGTGGAAGTCGCATGGCCTCTCTTCCTGCTTCTGGTGGCTTCTGGGGACCTTCCACTCTAAACTCTAATCATTTAGAAGGAATGCTATTCATGTGGAAGGAATATTTTCACAGCGGTCTCCCTGACTCCCACAGTTCCATCCCTCTCCTCTTTTCTGGTTCCATGTTCTGGCATGTCACAGTACAGTCAAGCACATTTTCACAGCCTTCATCTTTTTATTCGGAAACTCAAACCAGAAGTCTAAAACAAGAAACTACAGGGCTCTTTTTGAAAGAGAAGGCAAAAAAAGAATAATAATTTAGATAGAAGAATTCTCATCCTGAATGTGAGAAACCTGCTTAAAGTCCATAGCTGGATAGTTATAAAAGTTTGTATTAAAGCAAAACAAAGAACTTGTGGAATGTTGTTCAATACCTTCACAGTAGGCTGGGCACAGTGGCTCACCCCTGTAATCCCAACACTTTGGGAGGCTGAGGTGGGCGGACCACTTGAGGTCAGGAGTTTCAGACCGGCCTGGCCAGTGTGGTGAAACCCTGTCTCTACTAAAATACAAAAATTAGCTGGGCATTGTGGAGCGCACCTGTAATCCCAGCTACTCGGGAGGCTGAGGCAGGAGAATCGCTTCAACCCAGGAGGCAGAGGTTGCAGTGAGCTGAGATTGCCCCACTTCACTCCAGCCTTGGCGACGGAGTGAGACTCTGTCTCAAAAAACAAAACAAAATAAAACAAAACAAAACAAAACTAAAAAACCCCAAAGAAACTATATATATAGATATAGATACATGTCTTCACAGTAGTACAACCATATGTCTTAAGCATGACCAATCTGCTGTGAAAAATGTCTCTTAAAAATGTGTTCATGGCCGAGTGTGGTGGCTCATACCTATAATCCTAGTACTTGGGGAGGCCAAGGCAGGAGAGTCACTTGAGCCCAGGAGTTTGAGACTAGCCTATGCAACATGGTGAGACCCTGTCACTACAAAAAATGACAAATTTAACTAAACAAGGTGGCGCATACTTGTGGTCCCAGCTACTTGGGAGGCTGAAGCAAGAGGATCAGTTGAGCCCAGGAGGTCGAGGCTGCAGTGAGTTGTGTGCCGCTGGGCTCCAGCTTGGGTGACAGAGTGAGACCATCTCAAAAAAAAAAAAAAAAGTGTTCACTCATACAGTACAAAGATAGATTTTGAAAACAACAAGCAATTTATGTAGTCTACTAAGGATTTTAAAGAAAGCAAACAAAAAATGGAAGAATGAAAATGAAAAACAGAAGACAAATGGATACAGAGCTTTTGAAAAACATGAACAAAGCCAGGTGTGGTGGTGTGTACCTGTAGTCCCAGCTACTGGGGAGGCTGAAGTGAAAGGATCACTTGAGCCTGGGGCTGCAGTAAGCCGAGGTCGCACCACTGCACTCCAGCCTGGGCGACAGAGCAAGACCTCATCAAAAAAAAAAAGGCCGGGCGCAGTGGCTCATGTCTGTAATCCTAGTGCTTTGGGAGGCCGGGGCAGGTAAATCACAACGTCAGGAGTTCGAGTCCAGCCTGGCCAATATGGTAAAATCCCTGTCTCTACTAAAAAAAAATACAAAAATTCACCGGGCATGGTGGTAGATGCCTGTAGTCCCAGCTACTCGGGAGGCTGAGGTGGGAGAGTAGCTTGAACCCCGGAGTCAGAAGTTGCAGTGAGCTGAGATCATGCCATCGCACTCTAGCCTGGGTGACAGAGTAAGACTCCATCTCAAAAAAAAAAAAAAAGAGAAAAGAAAAACATAGACAAGAAATCATTAATAGATTTGAAATAACTCGTCAGCAACAGTAGTACACAGATTTACTATGGGTGCACTATTTGGATAAGAAAGAACACAAAGTATCTCATAAGCAGAAATTGACCTCAATGAAGAAAACAGGAATCTCAGAAGGGCAGGTTTAACTCCATAATAGAAAACACATGTACCAGAGAGATATCAACAAAAATAGCAACTCAGTTTAGAATCACTCTGTCAAGAAATCTTTCTGGAGCATCAACTTTTGCAAGGTCCATGGCAAGAACCACGCCACCCTTGTTACCTAATCTCCCTCTGCTTGCAATGCTAAAGTCAAGAGCCAGATTCTCTGACATGGCTGGGACAACCAATAAAACAGTGGCCCCATTTTATGATAATCTAGGGAGAGAGTGTAAAATACCAATGCCTGGGCCCCACACCAGACCACTCTAGTAAGTATCCTAGGGTAGGGGGCCAAGGCAGTTGGTGATTTTTAAAAGCAGGCGATTCTAAATGGGCTGCCAAGACTGTGATACATTGTAGAGGAAGCAAGAAAAGCTGCACATGGTGTACTTGTGGCTCCAAAAGCCACATTATTGATCCTGACTCTGCTTTGTGGAAGCCACTTCTCTTAGTCTTCTGATAACCAATTAACTGCCTTCTTGATATTCATGATTTCCTCATAATGTCCTCCTCCAGCACCGTAATTGGAGAATATACTATGGAATTTCTGATATACACAGCCGAACAACCAACTTGGCCACACTGATGGCTATTTGAATCTTAAAATGTTCCTTTTGAAGAAGAGAAGGCCACCAAGATTAGCTTTCCATTTTTGTGTGCCCGTCCAAGGCTGCTGTCACCTGGGTCCTAAGTGCACTCATAGCAGTCTTCTGCCTGCGGAACTGGGAGAAGTAATGAGGTCAGTATCAGAGTTTGTAAACAGAGGCAGCCTGAAGACAATATACAGAGGAGTGTTTCAAAGGACCACTCTGGTCAGACATCCAAGCTTTAGATTCTTGGCTCCACTTGTTCTGGTTTTATGACTGGGGCAAGTTGCTGGATCTACTTGAAACTCAGTTTCTGCACCTGTGAAAACAGGGTAATACTACATCCAAGTTGCTGTGAGGATTAAGAAAAATCTTGCACCCACTAAAATTTCAATCCTGTGTCAGCTCTTAAGCAGACAGTGTTGCACAGCAGTTAAGAATGATGCCTCTGGAGCCAGATTACCCTAGTTTAAATCCCAACATTGCTACTCACTAGCTGTGTGGCTTTGGGCAAGTTACTTAATCTCTCTGTGCTCCAGTTTCCTCTTGTGCCCCAAGGGGATAATTACACCTACAGAACTGATGTATGCATTAAATAACCTAACATTAGGGTGACCTGGCATCCCAGTTTGCTTAGGACAGTTCCAGTTTATGCCTTTAGTCCTAGTGTTCTGGCTGGCTTAGAAGTTACCCATCCTCTTTCACTCTCAAAATTGTACCAGATTAGACAATTAACTATACAGTCATCACAGTTAATATATACATGGCTTAGAAAAGTACTTAGTATAGAATAGATGCTAAATATGTGTTAGCTGCTAATATTAGCTCCTACAGCAGTAGTAACCAATAGAAATATGTAAACCATGTACACTTTTAAATTTTCTAGTAACCACATTTCTAAAAGTAAAAAAGAAATAGGTGAAATTAGTGTTGAGAATATATTTAATCCAATACATCCCAAAATTATTTCAATGCCTAATATAAAAAGTATTAGTGAGACATTTTTTCATTTTGTAAAATACTAACCCTTTGAAATCTGGTGTGAATTGCATTTACAGCACATCACAATTCAGACTAGCAACATTTCAAGTGTCCAGTAGCCATGCGTGGCTAGCAGCTAACATGCTGCCCAGCACAGTTCTGAGGATTTATATTCCTCCTGTGTGATAATGGACCAGAGAGTCTTACAGCCTTCTCAGGTTTGTAATGCTGAGTTTGAGATGCTTAGCTTCTCTGCCACAGTCTGCAAGCAGGGCACTGATGTAGGTCTTCGGAATGTATTTATTGCCAAAGATCTTAGCCTCGTTTTCTCGACAGGTGCCCAACCTCACTGAGAAGAATATTGTAGTAGCCTCTCACCCTTGGAGAAATCTCTGCTGACTCCCTGGCAAGTGGAAAAACCATAAGCCAATTAGTGTTTGCAGGCTACTTCATTACTATGGTCTTACTAATTATGAAAAAGAATGCCAAGGTTATTTTATTAATTTTCCCATGTTAAAGTTTTCTTCTGTTTGGAAACATCCCCAGGAAAATACAAAAAGTGTTTTTTCTATGAATATTTGAACTTTTTTTTGGTAGATTGTCTCCCTCCAACTTTCTGATTGTGTTATTGCGTTTTTATTCTATTATCTGGACTGGGTCCAATATCTCCACATTCCTCTAAATCATGCTGCCTCTAACTAGACCCAGAAGTACAGTCAGCTCCTGACCAAACACCAAATAAAGTGGAGAATGACTTTTTGGCTCTGGTGTGATATCTCTCTACTTCTTCCTGCAGGGACAGTTTCTTGTTATCCCAACAAGTCTTAGCTTTGGTTCCTCAGACTTGGGCAATCAAGATACTCATAATCTAAAAAGAACCAGTATTGATGAAGGATAAGCAAGGAAAAAGGGGTGATATCATTTAATCTCAAGAATAAAAATTGAGCCCACTCAATCAATGAATTTCACTTGTGAAGTCCTGGATGGCAAGCCTCTTTGGAGTTTACAGTTGTGTTGGTTTGACAAGTCTGACCTGCTAGCGTGATCAGAGAACAATGTTTCGTCATGAAATGACAGGGCAGTTTTGCTTGTGAAGGGCCTACAAACTGAGAGACTAGGTGTAGGATGTTAGAATGGAAAAGGTCGGGTATGGTGGCACAAGCCTGTAATCTCAGCACTTTGGGAGGCCGAGGCAGGCAGATTGCCTGAGCCCAGGAGTTCGAGACCAGTCTGGGCAACATGGCGTAACCCTGTCTCTACCAAAAGTACCAAAAAAAAAAAATTAGCCAGGCATGGTGACACATACCTGTAGTCCCAGCTAGTGGGGTGGGAGCTGGGGGCTGAGGTGGGAGGAACGCTTCAGCTCGGAGGTTGAGCCTGCAGTGAGCCATGATTTTGCCATTGCACTCCAGCCTGGGCACCAAAATGAGACAAAGAAAGAGAGAAAGGAGAGAGAGAGAGAAGAAGGAAGGAAGGAAGGAAGGAAGGAAGGAAAAGAAGGAAAGAGAGAAAAAAGAAAACAAAAGAAACGAAAAGAAAGATCTTGGAGGCCGTGTAGTTTGATGTTCCCTTTTACCAATGAGGAAAGGGGGAACAGGGGAGGTTAAAACCCTTGGTGAAGGTCAAAGGGCAAGTAAGTAAAAGAAATGGGTCAGGAAACCTAGTCTCCTTGCTCTTGGTTCTCATGGCACTACACATTATACCACTGTTATCTTGCTATTTGGATAAAGAAATACAACATACTGCTCCTCCCAAAAGGTTTTACTACTTCACACAGGTTAGATGGTCATTTTATTTTTGCTTCTTTAACTCAAACCCTTTCACTCGGGCCTGACTCTCATCAAAGGGCAGTATTCGATGTTTCCAATGAACCCAATTAGCATTTCTAAAAGGCCTGGGCAACACAACCAATAAGAAGATGCTATTAAACCTCCCACTTCCCCACTAATCCCCCTGCAGGTGGCAGAACTTCAGCTGCCATGCTCAGTCTACAGACTACAAAGTTGCTTTGAATTTCAAAAGTGGGGATCTGGAAAAGGATCTTGGCACCGCTGGAAAAAAATAAGAATCCTTTCACAATGATCCCTCATCCAGAGTTAGATTTGCTGACACTAGAAGGTGGGAGTATAAACTAAGGAGAATCAGGCCGGGCGCGGTGGCTCACGCCTATAATCCTAGCACTTTGGGAGGCCGAGGCGGGTGAATCACGAGGCCAGGAGATCGAGACCATCCTGGCTAACACGGTGAAACCCCGTCTCTACTAAAAAAATACAAAAAAATTAGGCGAGCGTGGCAGAGGGCGCCTGTGGTCCCAGTTACTGGGGAGGCTGAGGCGGGAGAATAGCGTGAACCCGGGAGGCGGAGCTTGCAGTGAACCGAGATAGCGCCACTGCACTCCAGCCTGGGCAACAGAGCGAGACTCCGCCTCAAGAAACAACAACAACAACACAAAACTAAAGAGAATCATATACAAGCCACCAATGGGAATCTAAGAGTTGATAGGCTGGTAGACTCTTTGGAGGTGGCTGGCACAGAGAAAAAAGAGAAACAGGACCTCTATGAATCAAAGGCAGACGTGCCAGGCTTAGACAATCATTGTTTAATGTTGTCTAATATTTTAACTCCTTCAAAATGTCAACTGTTCCTACAGAATACACCCATGTCGAATTTCCAAGACAGCATCGTCTACCTGTAACGCATCAAATCCCATCCTCCCAGCTGCCCCTACTTGAACGAGACTGACCTGCAAAAATAGAGGAGAAAACTCACAAGCAGTAATGTTCCCCTTAAATAACCTACAATATGTCATTAACAAGAATCACAATGAAACACTATTGTAGAAATTGCCAGCATTAAACCAAAAGAATGTTGGCCAGTTCACATTTCTTTTACAGCGTGACTTTGTTTGAGAGAGGGATAAAGGACAGGAAGGGGAGTGTACACTTGGCTAAGCAACCTTTGCTGTACGATGGTAGGAAGTGAAGACCCTGCAGCTGGTTACAAGGCTTTTGATCCTTGTTTGTCTAGTTCAACTGTCAAAGGGGAGATAAGTTGTTACCTAGTAGGGAGAGGGAGGAAGGAGAAGGGGATGGAGTGGGGGGAGGGAACAGGTAAAATCTGCCATATAAATGTTAATATGCTGCTGAAACTTAGGATGAATTTCAATTTTGTTGGAATCAGCCTTTTTACCCTCTTAAGTTCAATTGACTTACAGTAGATCCCAGAAAGAACTCAATACCAGTTATTTATTCTAGAAAACTTTCTTCCCTGAGCAAAGGAGGCAGAGCTAACCAGGAGAAGGGAGGAACTTTGGTGAATAGAACTGAAGTCACAGCTGGTTAGCATGACTAGAATGCGTGGAAAAGCCGGCCCAAATTAGATGAGTGGGTAGATAGAGAGCTTTGAAATCCTTGGAATTAATGGAGGAGTCCATCGTAATTCAAAGGTCGGGCCTTAGTGGGCTGGGATAGGGAGAGAAGCTGTCGGGAACCTGGGGCAGTGAGCCTGTACCCCGTGGCTTCCCACACACTATTTTGAAGGCGTTCCCATGCGCAGTCTCGCCTGTTAGTTCAGTCTGTAGGTTTCTCCTTTCTAACTCCTGAGCAGAACAGCACTGAACGGTGGTAGTCTTGCCTTGCCACCCAAAGAGTGCTAGGAAACAGTCACTCCAACCGATTGGTTCAGTCCGGAGAACGTGAGCGCATTCTACTTTACTTTCTGTTCAGTGATTTTGGAAAACAATCTTTTAGATTCTGGTCAGAAGGCGCTTGGATCCGTGACTTTGAAACACTCGCCACTACCACAAACAACTTTGGAAGTTAATCAGAAATAAACAGTATCTGGGATCTCATCCGTCCTAAACCCACGGGTCAGAGCACGGGGGGCTTCCACTAACTTCAGGTTAAGAGGATGAAACAGATCCGCGGAGAAGGGTCCCATGATCCCTGGAGACTAAAAGCAAGCCACGAACAGCCGGGACGCGCGGACCTGGGGGATGCGCCGGGGTCTGGAGGGCGGGGAGCACCCCCACCCAGGTCCGGGCCAGAGCCCGGGGCCAGGTCACCTGACTCGCGGAATTTGGGGCCGCGCGGGGTGGAATGGGAGGGGAATGGTTAGCGCCTCCCTTCCCGCTCCCGCTGGATCCAGGTCGGCGGGGGCCGGCGCCCGGCGGCCACGTGGTGGTGCTGCCGCTGCCCCCGCCCCGCCCGCCCAGCCCTGGAGCTCGGCGCCTACTGACCCCCGCAGCGGGAGAGGAGGAGGGACAGCGGCGCAGGAAGCCGAGCAGGAAGCGAGCCCGGCGGCCGCGTTTTCCTGGGGAAGCGGCGGGCGTGGTGGAGCAGCCAACAGGGTCCGGGGAGCGCCGCCGTCGCCTCGATGGGGTGAGTGCGCGGCACGGAGTTGGGAGGCTCCCGGCGAGGGGTCCCGGGCTCGTGTCCCCGCCTTTGTGTCTGGAGCTTGGGCGCGGGAGGCGCTGGGGACTGCGCCCGGGCGGAGCGACTGAGCGGGCTGCAGCCGGGATCCCGCCACCTCTCCCTGGTCCACCGCCGGCCGCCAACTGTCTGCGGAGAGCAGATCTGGGGACAAGAGGAAGGGGAGGAAGATGGAGATGAGGGTAGAGCGGGAAGACCCGGCCAAGTTAGGAGAAGGGTTCTTCCCCGGTCCTCCGCCACTCGCAGGCCGGCTGGGGCGGGGCGCGGGGCAGGGGCCGCGGCGGAGGGAGCGCGGTGGGAATGAATGAGCAGACCCGGAGGTGCACCCTGGAGTCTGCACCCGGTCCCACCTGCTTCACCCCGCGCGGAGCCTCGCTCCCCCTGCGTCCGTGCTGCGGAGCCCAATCCGCCTCCAGGCTGAACTTGGAGGAGGTGGGGAGGGAGGTGCGAGCGGGAGACTCCGGGTGGCTCCTGGGACGCGGGGTCCGCTATTGTTCCTCCTCTGAGTCCAGGGAGCCCCTCGGCCGGCCCAAGGGCGGGGGCGGGACCCCTCTGGGCCTGCCCCTGCCCCCTGCCCCCTGCCTTGTTTTCCCCACCACAGCTTAGGGAGGACGGATGCTGGAGTTAGGGCAGACTCGGGGCCTCCGGGACTTCGGGAGGAAGGAGGACGTGGAGCCACCAGAAAGGCGCCCGCCATGTCCCGCGACCCCTGCCTGGGGCGGGGGGAGGGGGTGTCGTCCTCAACCACCTTCGCTGCCTTCTTGGGCTGATTGGTGTCCTCGGTTTAGCTCCTGCGGTTTGCAGGGTTCACCTGCTAACTCCTTTGAGTTTCACATCCCCCTTTTGTGGAGGGGGCTCAGAGCCTGGAGAAGCAACAGACGGGGAATTAAGGCAGATGCAGCCCAGCACAGCGTGGAGGGGTCCGAAGTGGCCTCACGGGCCCTGAGCATGGCTGCCTTTCCAGGCTCCCTTTTATTTGCCAGGAGCCCAGCTAAGTCCAACTTTACTCCCAGAGATGTTGAGGGGAATCTGCGGACTCGAGGCCCCTCGCCTCGGGACCAGCGGCTTCTCTTCGCCGCAGCTCACGGGTGATCTGGGTGGGATTCCGTCTTCCTTCCGGGAGAGAATGCCCAGCTGCCTGGGATGGGGAAACGTTCCCGGATCTCTGGGGAATGTGGTCTCAAGGCTGCAGGGGCCTGGCAGAGAGGAACTGTCTATCACTAGGACATAGCCGAAGCTCATCTTAGCGAAGAGTCTCACCTCCGCGGGCTTTGCACAGAGTTGGAGAAGAGGTCAGGAATCACAGGGAGGCTGGATTATGGCTGCTCTGTCCCCAGCCTGCAGGTCTCTGTTCGCTCTGTGGCTCGGAGTTTTATTACCGATGGATATAATCTGATAATCTTTTCTTAATGATGCCTAACAAATGTGATTTTTTTTTTCACCCTTGGGTTTGTAAGACAGTCGATTTTATGCGAGGAAATTGATCCAGTTCTTATCTTTTAGTCAGTGCTTGCCTAACAGAGATTGGGAGAGCTATCCCATGCTGGGCTGTTGCACAGTTTTCATCTCCATTCACTGAGATGCTTCAGTAATGAATTTATTGTATTATGGCTTTTTGGAGGTGGTGGTGGTGGTACTGGTGGTGTGATTATAACCCTGCTGGAAAATCTTACTACTGTTAACTGAATTGAAAAGAAAGAATGCTGAGCCCCCTAGGGATTCCGTGGGGGAATGATGTAGGGTCCCGCCCACCAGTAGTGAACCTGACAGTGAAATTCTCTCTCCAGTTTGCTAGTTCTCAAAGCATGTTCTAAGCAGGTACACGTACTATCACCTAGGCTTTAAAGGTGAAGAAGAAGCAGGTTTGGAGGTTAAGAACAACTGGGCCTTGGAATTAATAGAATGCGGTAGACAACTTTTGCCTCACCTTCCTCCACCCCTTCCCTCCCTTCCTTCGTTCCTTTTTTTTTCATCCTTTAGAAATAAAAATAAGGGCCGGGCACGGTGGCTCATGCCTGTAATCCCACCACTTTGGGAGGCCGAGGCAGGTGGATCATGAGGTCAGGAGATCGAGACCATCCTGGCCAACACAGCGAAACTCCGTCTGTACTAAAAATACAAAAAAATTAGCCGGGCGTGGTGGCGGGCGCATGTAATCCCAGCTACTCGGAGGCTGAGGCAGGAGAATCGGTTGAACCCAGGAGGCGGAGGTTACAGTGAGCCGGGATTGGGCCACTGCACTCCAGCCTGGTAACAGAGCCAGACTCCTTCTCAAAATAAATAAATAAATGAATAAATAAATAAATAAATAGTATGAAATATTTCTAACATATGTAAAAACAGAGTATAGTAAGCCATTTTGTCTTCTACTTCCTAGGTTCAGGAGTTGCTAATATTTTTCATATGTGCCCCATACTCCTCCCCCCCCACAGAAAAATAAACTATAACTTAAATATTTGATCTATTCCTACTCCTTTGCCTCCATCCTCAGGTAACCTCTAATATGAAGTTAGCGCACATAGTTCCCAAGCATGTTTGGAACGACAGTGTATCCACAAAAGGATACATGTGGGTTTGTGTTTAACATTTTACATAAATGGTATAATTCTACCTATGTATAGCTTGCATTTTTAACTTACCTTGTTTTTGAGATACATGTGTTAATAGATCTTTATTCACTTTAGCTGTTACAGAGAATCCAAGTGTATGAAAAAAGTATAGTATGTTTATTCTCTTGTCAAGAGTAAATTAGAGTTTCTGTTTTTTCACTGTTTTTTTGTTTGAGATGGGGTCTCGCTCTGTCACCCAGGCTGGAGTGCAGTGTCGTGATCACTGCTCACTGCAGCCTTAACCTCCTGGGCTCAAGCAGTCCTCCTGCCTCAACCTCCAAAGTGGTTGGGACCACAGGCACATGCCACCATGCCTGGCTAATTTTTTTCATTTTTGTAGAGACAGGGTCTCTAAATGTTGCCCAGGCTGGCCTCGAACTGTCAGCCTCAAGTGAGCCTCCCACTTTAGCCTTCCACAGTGCATGAGCCACTGTTCTTGGCCTAGTTTTTTACTGTTACAATTTTTCTGTTGAGTGACACTCTATTTCCGTTTTCATTTTTATTTTTATTTCTTTTTACTATAACAGTTTGTACAATAAACATCCTGATATGTTTTCTTGTGCACAAATTTTTCTGTTACGCACTTATTCAATTAGTTGCTGGGGGTAATGAAATTTAGGTAATATTGCATTTATTATTCATTCTTCAACAAATATTTAGGGTGCTTGTATGGTCTTGGTTATCTGTTGCCTAAAAAAGTGAAATTGATCAATTTTAAATTCTAAGAAGATTACATTAGTTGGCAGGATTTTTTTTTCTTTTTTCTTTTTTCTTTTTTTAAACAAGAAAAGTGGGCCTAGTGTAGTGTTGCACACCTGTAATCCCAGCACTTTGGGAGGCCAAGGCAGGAGGATTGCTTGAGCTCAGGAATTCAAAACTAGCCTGGAAACATGGTAAAACCTCACCTCTACAAAAAATACAAAAAGTAGTTGGACGTGGTGGTGTGCCTGTGATCCTAGCTACTCAGGAGGCTGAGGTGGATGGATTGTTTGAGCCCCCGATGTCGAGACTGCAGTGAACCTAGATTACACCACTGCATTGAAGCCTGGGTAACAGAGTGAGACCCGTCTCAGCTCCCAGCACTTTGGGAGGCTGAGGTGGGCGGATCACCTGAGGTCAGGAGTTCGAGACCAGCCCGACCATCGTGGACAAACCCCGTTTCTACTAAAAGTACAAAATTAGCCGAGTGTGGTGGCGCATGCCTGTAATCCCAGCTACTTGGGAGGCTGAGGCAGATGAATCACTTGAACCCGGGAGGTGGAGATTGCAATAAGCCGAGATCCTGCCTGCCACTGCACTCCAGCCTGGGCAACAAGAGCGAAAACTCTGACTTAAAAAAAGAAAAAAAAAAAAAAGAGAGAAAAAGAAAAAGTGCCTCTTCATTGTAAAATTGAAGCAAGAGACAAGTCCGTGGTGCTGTTTGGGATTTTTGTGCGGAAACGTTTTCTCAGCTAGTCACTGGCCGTGTGACCTTGGATTACTCACCCAACCTCCTCTTCCTCATTTCTTTGGTAAGATTAAGGGGTAGGAGTAAGCATTTACAAAGGCACATTCCTGTTCTAAGAGTCTGAAAATGTTACTGTGTTAGTGACGCATTTTTCCCCTAATGGTAACCCCTCAGGCTGAAAGGAGTTTAAGGCATTTAAACACGTTGGCGTCCTCATTCCTTCAAACTGCCAGGCACATTCTTTTTTCTTTTTTTTTCCCCCTAAGTTCATGTCAGACACATGTTACACATACCATCATCATGCTCGTGAATTCTACAAAAGGATCTTCAGGCGTCTTGCCTCAGAGCCTTTGCATGTGCTCTTCTCACTGCCTGGAAAGCACTTCCCTTAGACGTCTACATGGCTGTGTCAACCCTTCAGGTGTTATGCTCAGACACCTCCTTCCAGTCCAGCCTGCAACCTCGTCTCTGCTTTATTTACCTTCAAGGCACTTACCACTTTCTAGCTTGCCATGTACAGGTTGAGTATTCTTTATTCCAAAACGCTTGGGACCAGAAGTGTTTCGGATTTTGGATATTTTTTAAATTTTTGGAGTATTTGTATTACATGGTTGAACATTGCTGATTCAAAAATTTGAAGCGCTCCAGTGGGTCTTTCTTTTGGGGTCGTGTAGGTGCTCAAAGAGTTTCGGACTTTAAAGCATTTCAGATTCAGATTCCTGGATTAGGGATACTCAACCTGTAATTTATATTAGTATTCTATACTAGATTATGAGCTCCACAAAGGCATGGGGTTTGCCACTCTTGTTCACCATTGTATTCATGGTGTCTAGAACAGTGTTGACCCCTAGTAGGTAAACAGATGTTTGATGAACAAATGGATGTACTTTTTGTTGTGATTTTCTCTGTGGAATTTCCCCTTTAACATTTACTGGATATCCTAATTTGTGCTGGTGAGTGCACCATGTCTCATATTCACAGGTTCCTTCAGGGTAAGAAAACATATGTCTTCTAGGGAAACCACTCCTTTTAAATCTAAGTGATTTATCCTACAAGCCACTTATGTCTTCAGATTTTTTTTCTCCCAATATTTTCCTAATCCTGAATTTAGAGGAAAACATAAGTAACACGGTGCTTAGAAACACACATACCTTTCCTTTTGTGATAACCTCGTGTTCCAATGTGATGAATGTGGAAGATGCATAACAAGTAAATGCTGACCATATTCCATACGACATCTCCACTAACAGGCCAGCAGCCATCTCAAGCAACACCAAGCACACTGCATTTCTTTCTTTTTTCTTGAGATGGGGTGTTGCTCTGTTCTGGAACTTCTGGGCTCAACCAATCCTCCCACCTCAGCTTCCTGAATAGCTGGGACTACAGGCGTGTGCCAACACACCTGCCTAATATTTCTTTTACTTTTTATAGAGACAAGGTCTCCTTACGTTGCCCAGGCTGGTCTTAAACTCCTGGGCTCAGATAGTCCTCCCGCCTCAGCCTCTCAAAGTGCTGGGATGATAGGCATGAGCCACTGCCCCTGGCCCACACTGTATTTCTAAAAACAAAAAAAGTGTATTTTGTTGGATTGTTGCAGAGTGTACATCATCATTGCCCTGACTTTGTGTCTTCATGAGGATTTTTTTGGAGGGGGAGGAGGGATGTATTTTTCATGATGGAAGGAAAATGAGGACCTTAATCTGAAGATCTTGGTGCAACTAATATGTAGAAGGTACCTAGATATACTCTAAGAATTGCCACATCATGCAGTCCTTAATTCATGGCACAAAAAACATTCACTGTTATAACACCAGTACATTGTTTCGCTAGAAGCCAATTGAATTTTCTCTACCTTGCATGATGGGTATAGGAGCTGGCAAAAGAAAGCTAAATATATCAGAGGCCTCTTGGGTGTATTTTATATGGTGATAGGGAAAAGGAGTCTAGATTTTTTTCCCCCAGTAAACTATATTAGGTATACGATACTGATGATAATCCTTTAAAACATGGCTAGAATATTGAAGTACGCCGTTTACAATTTTTTTTACATCCTCTGTAATCAAATGATATCGAAAGAAATCGGTATATTATGAATCTGGATAGGCCTAGTTAACCTTTAAGCTGAAAACCATAAGCATAGAATTATATGATTATTATTAAAATGTTGCACAATTTAAACAGGTTCCTTTTTTTTTTTTTTTTTTTTTTTTTGAGGCGGAGTCTCGCTCTGTTGCCCAGGCTGGAGTGCAGTGGCCGGATCTCAGCTCACTGCAAGCTCCGCCTCCCGGGTTTACGCCATCTCCTGCCTCAGCCTCCCGAGTAGCTGGGACTACAGGCGCCCGCCACCTCGCCCGGCTAGTTTTTGTATTTTTAGTAGAGACGGGGTTTCACCGTGTTCGCCAGGATGGTCTCGATCTCCTGACCTCGTGATCCGCCCGTCTCGGCCTCCCAAAGTGCTGGGATTACAGGCTTGAGACACCGCGCCCGGCCTCCTTTTTTTTTCTTTGACACGAGTCTCACTGTGTTGCCCAGGCAGGAGTGCAGTGGGGTGATCTTGGCTCACTGCAACCTCCGCCTATCAGGTTCAATCAATTCTCCTGCCTCAGCCTCCTGAGTAGCTGGGACTACAGGTGCATGCCACCATGCCTGGCTAATTGTTGTATTTTTAGTAGAGATGGGGTTTCACCATGTTGGCTGATCTCGAACTCCTGACCTCAAGTGATCCACCTACCTTGGCCTCCAAAAGTGCTGGGATTACAAGCATGAGCCACCACGCCCAGTCTAAAGAGACTTCTCTTCAATTTGTAGTTAGTCATGAGCTGAAAAGTACAGGTGGTTCAACAAAAGATAAAGATTGTTCATCAAATGTCAATTTTCTGGCTCCAGCCATCTACAATGTTCAGCTACAATGAACAAAGAAATTAGCTTCGTCTTTGATATCAGACCTACTGAGAGATATCAGCAAATTTAATCAGTATTTTAAAAAGTAACTTTTGGCCAGGCATGGTGGCTCACACCTGTAATCCTAGCACTTTGAGAAGCTGAGGCAGGAAGATCGCTTAAGCCCAGGAGTTCAAGACCAGCCTGGGCAACATGGCGAAACCTCATCTCTACAAAAAATACAAAACTTAGTTGGGCATGGTGGTGCATTCTTGCAGTCCCAGCTACCCAGGAGGCTGAGGTGGGAGGATCACCTGAACCCACAAGATCGAGGGTTGCAGTGAGCTGAAATCTCACCCCACACTCCAGCATGGGCAACAGAGTCAGACCCTGTCATAAAAAATAAAAAAATACAAATAAAAAGTAACTTTACTGACTTAACCATGTGTTTAAAAACAAAACAGAACATTCTTCTATTCGATTGAAGGAAGCATGCCTTGTTCTTCAATTTTATATTCTATGTGTCCAGTAGAGTATCTGCCACACAGTAGGAGATTAACATCTCTGAACTACTCCTGCCTCAGAGGTCGTTAAGCCCCTCATGGCGGTCATCAGATACAGAGCTGTCCTAGTCTAGAGGAGAATTAAACCATAATCAAAAGGCAGAAATCAGCAGGGAAGTACCAAGTCGAAGTTCAGAAGATGTGAAAGAAACACTTTTCCTCCTTATCTACTTTTTGCGGAAGTTTGTGCATCGTGTCTTGATTGATTCACCCGCTGAGTTTTTGTGATCAGTGTCACCTCATCTAACCATATTTGCGATCTAGGCCAGTCCCTTCTGTAGCGAATGTCATTCACAGGAAATTACAGTCTGGCTGTAGAATTCCATGACCGTATGTCACACCTGGGCAAGGGGACACTTTTGGGAAGTTCTTCATGATTTGCTAATCCCTGCTTCTAAATAAACAGAACCTAGTTGTGAGAAAAGGTGATTATACTCCAAGAAGCTTACTGTATGGTGGAAGGAAATACATGGGTTCTTTTTTTTTTCCTTCCTTCCTTCCTTCCTTCCTTCCTTCCTTCCTTCCTCCCTCCCTCCCTCCCTCCCTCCCTCCCTCTCTTCCTTCCTTCCTCCCTTCCTTCCTTCCTTCCTTCCTCCCTCCCTTCCTTCCTTCCTCTCTCTCTCTTTCTTTCTTTCTTTCTTTTTTTCTTAACTTGACATTTACGCCGGACACAGTGGCTCAGGCCTGTAATCCAAACCCTTTGGGAGGCCGAGGACGGCAGGCCACTTGAGCTTAGGAGTTGGAGGTCAGTCTGGGCAACATGGCAAAACCCCGTATCTACTTAAACAAAAAAGAAGTGTATATATATTGCAGTGAGCCAAGATCACACCACTGCACTCCAGCCTGGGTGACAGCAAGACACTGTCTCAAAAAAAAGAAAAAAACATGACATTTAGTGAACACCAAAGCTTATTATCAAGGAACCAGTTTCCCTTACACTTATTTATTATATTACCTTTTAAAGCTCAACTTAATTTTACATATCTATTTTAGGTATTGCTATTGATAAGATATTCTTATTTCCATAGGTTATTGGGGAACTGGTGGTGTTTGGTTACATGAGTAAGTTTTTTAGTGGTGATTTGTGAGATTTTGGTGCACCCATCACCCGAGCAGTATTCACTGCATCCTATTTGTAGTCTTTTATCCCTCACTCCCTTCCCACTCTTTCTTCCTGTGTCCCCAAAGTCCATTGTGTCATTCTTATGCTTTTGCATCCTCATAGCTTAGCTCCTACTTATGAGTGAGAACATACGATGTTTGACTTTCCATTCCTGAGTTACTTCACTTAGAATAATAGTCTCTAATCTCATCCAGGTCACTGTGAATGCTATTAATTCACTCCTTTTTATGGCTGAGTAGTATTCTATCATACATATATACCACAGTTTTTTTATCCACTCATTAATTGATGGGCATTTGGGTTGGTTCCACGTTTATGCAATCAGTTTACTTAATTTAGCTGTTCTTATCAAAGAGGTAATAACTCTAAAACTAACAAGTAGCCTCTTTTCACTTTCACTAAGTCTGTCCAGTTCCTTTTGCTGGCTGAAGTGACAGACACTCAGAAAACTGGCAGTGATAACTGGTGGGGAATCAAAGGCGGGAGAAGCTTCCTTTTGCACTAGGGCATCACAGAGTAAAGTGTTTTTCTTTTTTTTTTTTTTTTTTTTCCCCTCTAAGAGGAATCCATTTGCAAACCAGAGAAGAAGACCATCTAGCAGTGATTCTTAAATATTCATGAGGCATAAATGGGCACTTGCAAATCTGATGGGGGTTTTGGACCATTCTTCCTTGGAGAATCTGATGTATGTACAATGATGCTATAAATGCATACTTTTTATCAGTCTCATGAGTTTCATGGAACTTCTTGCCCTAAGGCCATTTATAAACCTCTTTGGAATACCCAGGTTAAGAACCCACACTGACCACCTATCAAAGTTTGAGAATACAATTACAAGGGCTCTATTTTTCTATCATGTGCCACTATCCCCCAGGACAGTTTGATAACCTATCATACATGAGTGAAAAGTAACAATTGTAGGTTTTATACTCTCAATTTGAAAACTAGTCATCGGTTGCTATGTCAACCAATCTACATACTATTGACCATTTTCAGGATCTATTTCTATTAGATGTAATAAAATGCAGTTTAGATGCAATGAAAAGGTGGTTTTGTAGTATGACTATTTCACAGAGATCTGATGAATTCTAAGGATATGTCTTAAGTTTCTCACCCCAAGGAGTTGGGTCTGCCCTGTCTCCAAGCTTTTGCTGGCAACAGTTTCCCAGTTTTGCTGTTAACAGGAGGGAACGGAGATGTTCCCGGCCCCACCTGACAATACTCACAGGCTCACAGGAAATGTCCCACACCCCACTTGACAGTACTTCTAGGCTCACAGGTGTCCTGGGCACCCCCTGACAGTACTCCTAGGCTCACAGATGTCCCAGGCACCCCCTGACAGTACTCCTAGGCTCACAGATGTCCTAGCCTCCCGACAGTACTCCTAGGCTCACAGATGTCCCGGGCACCCCCTGGCAGGACTCCTAGGCTCACAGGTAGGCCTTTGGCTGCTCAGCCCAGTGGGGGAAATATCCCCAACTGGCTCTTCGCTTTGCCCTTTTCTTTTTGGCCCCCTAGCCTGATGGGGCTGTCTTGATGGGGACCTGAAGAAGACAGGGCCACACTTCTAGTTGGGGAACTGACCCTCAGCTGGAAGCCTGCTCTTCTGGAGGAAAACATGCTTCTGTGGGAAGTATTGTGCACAGGGGAAGGGACTGCCGTGTCAGCTGTACTCAGAGCTGCCTGCTTCTATCAGTGTTCACCTTGGGTGACGTTCTCAAGCCATTTCAGTCAAAAACTGACAAAAAGGGCTGCAGATCTGCCTGTAACAGAGGCTGCCTGCCTGACCTGACAAAAGCTCTTTGGATGGGTCATTGTAATTGACTTGAGCACCTTCTCTGCCATAGGCACCTTGCTGCTGGACTGTCCCCGAGCAATATCAGGGCTGACGTAGTCATTGTTAAGTTTCCCGGTATGTGTTGATGGGATAATTGGGTATTAGAAGATCTCTGGATGAATAACAAGCCCTGCCCTTGAGGACTTAAGAGTTTTAGCCAGGTTAGATATGGTCGCAATCTGCCACAGTACAAGGCGACTGTTAGTGGTGGGAATGGGGTGGCAGTGGTGGGAGGGAATTCTTTTCACAGATGAGGCTGAGGTCTAGAGAAATGGCCCCTTGGAAAGGGACAGTTAATGAGAGGCAGAGATGGATGAGGCCCTAGTACTGGCTGCTTAGTGCTGCGCTTCTACACATTGTAATTTTCTGTCTCTCTCACAGGTCAACAGAGACCTTGAGAGTCCTGTATGTAGCTAATTATAATTGTTATTTGGAATTGATATCATTTTTCTAATTTGAGAAAATGTTCACATTTCTTTTTTTTTTCTGAGACAGGATCTCGCTCTGTCCCTTAGGCTGGAGTGCAATAGTACAATCTTAGCTCACCGCAGCCTTGACCTCCTGGGCTCAAGCAGTCCTCCCACCTTAGCCTCCCTAGTAGCTGGTGCTACAGGTGTGTACCACCACTCCTGGTGAATTTTTGTATTTTTGTACAGACGGGGTTTCATCATGTTACCCAGGCTGGTCTCAAACTCCTGAGCTCAAGCAATCCGCCTGCTGCAGCCTCCCAAAAGTGCTGGAATTACAGGCATGAGCCACCATGCCCTGCCTGAGCCGGTTTTTTTTTTTTTTTTTTTTTTTTTCATTGGAAAAGAACTATTGAAAACGTAGGCATAGAAATTATAGCCGATAATGATATATTTACCATTCAGAGTTTCCTTGGGCTACTTTTGATTTTTGAGGAAAGACTCCTAAGTCTTAAGTGCAGAAGACTTGTATAGACTTGGACAATTCACCTCAAAGAAGAGGGTCAAAATTGGGAGCTCCAGGGGAGGCCAATGGCATTGAGTGGCAGCATGGAGGTCAGAAGAGGTGCAGGACCCAGGCCCTTGGCTGTGAGAACCATGTAACAAATGTTTGTAGGGCATTGTTGGTGAGTTGACAGATTCTGTGCTGAGCCTCTTAATTTGACAAGAATGCTCAAGTAATTTGAACATCTCCTCCCATGAAAGCTGACATATTGGTGATTGATCCTTTTTCAAGCATGAGAGGAATTACTTCTGTTGCTGAGAGAGGACAGCCATACACAGTGGCCTCTTCTCAGCCACCCAGAGGATGTGGGAACTTGTGAGCCAGGAGGCTCATGGACAACTGGCTGCATTTTCTTTCTTCTCTAAGAAAGGCAGCCAAGACAGGGGTGGGCTCACGCCTGTAATCCCAGCACTTTGGGAGGCTGAGGCGGGTGGATCGCTTGAGGTCAGGAGTTCGAGATGAGCCTGGCCAACATGGTGAAACCCCGTCTCCACTAAATATACAAAAATTAGCTGGGCATGGTGGCGCGCGCCTGTGATCCCAGATACTCGGGAGGAGGCTGAGGCACGAGAATCACTTGAACCGGGAGGCGGAGGTTGCAGTGAGCCAAGACTGCGCCATTGCACTCCAGCCTGGGCAAGAGAGCAAGACTGTTTCAAAAAAAAAAAAAAAGTGGGCCCCAGGAAGGGTTCAGCATCCTTTATTTAACTTGTTAGGAGGCCATAGCACCAGGCAGGGTGCTGAGTGTTCCATCTTTCTGTCTCCAAGCACAGGCCCACTTCAGGCCCGGTTTCTATTTATCATGGGTACAAGTTGATTCAAATGCTCTCACAACCTTCTTGGGTCTTTGTTTAAAGAAATAAAAAAATTTCTTAGATTTTCTTTGGAGTTGATATCATTTTTCTCTTTTGAGAAAAACATTTCACATTTCTTAAGAGCTTTTTTAAATTGGGGAAAAAAAACTATTTAAAATGTAGGCATGGAAACTGTCGTCAATATCCATATACTTACCATCCAAGATTTTCTTGGAGTGTTTTTGTTTTTTGAGGAAAAACTCATGTCTGCCACTAACTTCATGATGTATACAGCCTCTCAGCAATCTTGATAAATTCCTAGGTAATTAGGTTCTTTTTTTTTTGAGACAGTCTCGCTCTGTCCCCAGGCCAGACTGCAATGGCACCATCTCGGCTCACGGCAGCCTCTGCCTCTCAGGTTCAAGCGATTCTCCTGCTTCAGCCTCCTGAGTAGCCGGGACTACAGGCATGCGCCATCACGCCCAGCTAATTTTTGTATTTTCAGTAGAGACGGGGTTTCACTATGTTGGCCAGGATGGTCTCGATCTCTTGACCTCATAATCCCCCTGCCTTGGCCTCCCAAAGTGTTGGGATTACAGGCGTGAGCCACCATACCCAGCCGGTAATTAGGTTCTTTCTGTGCTATACAACTTTACACAGTGTTGGGTGTGCTGTTTGTTTCCTTTTGCAATTGCTCTTCTTCTACAGTCTCTAAAAGCCTAATGAGACAGGCACACGATGCACCGATTTCCTCCAAGTGATACCTATCTGTCTCCCAGCCAATCTGTTGATGGCTTTGTTAGTGTTTGTGCCTTGTTTGGCAGCAGGCTTGCTTTCTGTCTCTTCTTTAAAACAACCCCTGATTATTTTAAGTGCATAGCCCCTACAACAAAGGGTATTTGATTCTATGCCTCTTTGATCAAATAAATTGAAAGTAGGTGTTTATATCCACGGTGGCAAAAGAAAAGGGAGCGACTCACCCTGTCCTGGTGATAAGTGCTACAGGCTCGGGTGGCAGGCTGCGGGCTGTGGGCACTTTTGTGTGTGGCTTCCTGAACAATAGCACTGTGCACCTCTGCCCCATTCTTGTCTCGCTGGGTGATGTTTTTCAGGATTCCACTTGTGTAGTATCAGTGCTTAGATTGTCCTGGAGAATTGCAGTATTTTCTTCTTTATAGGCTAGAGAGAGTTATACAGGATGGAATAATTTCTTAAGGAACAGAAATGTCTTAATGTTAGAGAAGTACGTAAGTATCTAAACATTCTGCTTTTCCAAATTGTCGCCAATACATGGAAACCTCCATCCCAGTCTGTTGTAATGTAAAAATAGCCATTTCACTTGTCTATAATTATCTTTATATTTTCTCTGTTATTGACTTTGTGTAAAATTATTCCTTAAGCATATGCTCTCCATGTGAGAACAAAGAAATAAAGATGCTACCTTCATTCCAGTGAGGCAGGGGTGTGTGAGTGAGGGCGAAAACAGCCAGAAGGAATGCCTTTTGCAAATTGGTCCATTCACATTTCCTAGAGGGACCTCTATGTGCCAGCAGCAACTCTGAGGACTGGTTCCATCTTTGAAGGCAACTGAATTTTTTCTTTTAAGCACTACAAAGATTGGTCTGTTGGCCAGACTTTTAAAAATTACTGGTGTTGTCTCACGTGCAGCCCAGTATCACGTCTTGGGCTTGGAAATTGAACCTTAGTTTAATCTAGCCTCCTCTATTTGTACACTATGCCCCTTTGGCTAAATAAACATTTTCTGCTGCAATTTCCTAGTCTGGAAGCTGAGAATAATAACAATAGCATCTAATTCTGAAGTGCTTGTGGGCATTCAATGAGATGATATTCATTTATAATAAAATAATTTTAAAAATAAAATTTTGCAAAGTAATCTTTAAAGGATCGCTATTGTGGCTGTTATTATCATTGCTAATGTCATCATGTTTTTTATCACCCTACCTTTAAAGAACTGCTGATATATTGGCCAACATGATTATTTCTGCCATTATAGTCTATAGCAATAAAGAGAGGTTGCCCCACATGTTATTGTAATACATCTGCCTTGTGTCTTCTGTTCAGTTTGCAACTGTTTCTCTGTATTAGCATTCTCCCTATTTACCCTTCTATTATTATGTCATTATGTAATGTGGACAATCTAAAGATGTAGTTCTTTTATTAGTTCCCAGTCTTATCTTATTCCAGATTGTATTAACAAGCTCCTCAGTCTCACCAGAGAACTTTTGTTGCTACCACCATAATCTAGACACAGAGTAGTAACATCTTGGTTAAACCGAAAGTGGTAGCTCTTAGCATGAAGCAATGGTATAGTTAATTTCCTATTGATTTTTTTGGAAAATTTTCCAAATGTTGATAGAGAAAAACATAGATATGTTTTCTGAATAGTATATAACAGGGTAATAGTTCTTTGTTTTTTGTTTTTGTTTTTTTGGAGTTTTCAGCCTCCACTACAGAAAACTTGGGGCTGGGATAAGCTAACACAGTCTTACTTTGTTAGATGCTGTACAGCAAGTAAAAGCTATAGCTTCTTAACAGTAAGGAGGATAAGTGTAGCCCTGTGGGTGCCCCTTTGTCAGCCCTAATTGAGGATGGTCTTTTGGCACCACGTAAGCGGGGAGAGAATACAGGAGATTCCCAGAGTGGTAAACTAGCCCTTTCATAGACAGACATGGTCTTCTCGGCAACAGGGTAATAGTTGAGTTTGCACACACTAGGAGTCCATCAGCCTTTAAGTGAAATAAAATTGTGGGCTAATTATTCCTTCTATGTGTGGCAGAGGGCATCTCTTAAATTACAACTATCAATTATTGTTTAATTATTAACCTCCATTATTTGCTAGATTTGTTTTGTGATCTTATGATAGTAAGTGAATGTTAAAGCTGGGAGCATATACATTTTCTGCTTAATTTTACATCTGCTTTGTTAGTATAATAATAAGATGCTATGTGCTTGAAGGGAAAAATCTAAATCATTACTGTCTAATAAAAATGCAAGCAAACCACTAATACAGGCCACATAAATCATAGTAAATTGTCTAGTGGCCACAATAAAAAGTTTTTAAAAAATGAAATTAATTTTAATAATTTTATCTAGTGTATCCAAAATGTTATTTCCAATATGTAATCCATATAAAACTTACTAATAATGGAGTTGACATTCTTTTTTACTAGTCTTTGAAATCCATTGTATAAATCCCATTTATAGTGCATTTCAATTTGCACTAGTCACATTTCAAATGCACAGAGGCCACATGTGGCTATAGTATTGGACAGTACTGGTCTAAATAATATGTCTTCTTATAGGTCCTGTAACCCCACTCCACCTGACATCTAGAATGTTCTCAATAAATGCTTATTTGATTAAGCTCCCTCTTACCCAGTTAACTGGGATTTTGCCCTTGGCTTTAAGCATTTCTGTAGAGAATTACAATAGCTTTATCACAAACTAATTATACAAGGTATAATAGACATTTGAGTTTTAGGTTTACAAATCCATATCTCTACTTTTGTGCAAGTGCATTAACCCATGTGGACTTTTTATTTAAAAAAAAAAACACAATGATTTTGTAGGCTGGAGTCCTATGGTCCATATTTCTGTATCATTTGTGTACTTGGCTTCTAGTTGGGATTCAGTGCATATGACATGAGTAAGAAATTAGAGGCTTCTTATCTTTTCTCATAAACTGTAAGTTCTTGAGTAGCCTTAATACTATTACCGTGTAAAACTCTTGCATTAGATGCAAGGTATGTAGATTTGTGGATATGTGTGGGGCGCGGGGGGAGCATATTCAGTCTTTACTGGTTGGTGGAAGCATTCCCCATCCTATATGTTAGTGCTGTTTGCTTTTTATGCGTGCACACAGTAAGTGGTTGAAAATTGAAAGAAAGTCTAGGGTTTCAAATTTAGTTTACAGGAGTTTGTCTTTATCAGGCAGGTGGATCTAGCTGCCCCCATAGCCCAGAACAGCCTGCAGCTTGTGATGGAAAAATATCTGAAAGGCTTTTCTATTTGTAGTGTGGCAAATCCAGGCTGGCATGGCCCCTGGGGGTTGATGCCTTGGTTAGGTGGTGTCTCTTCCAGGTGTCTTGTTTAGAATAAATTAGGTGTTTTCATACCATACCTTCACCACTATTCAAGGATTAACTGCTATTTATCATTAGGCATTGAGGTCTCCTGGTCCAGCTGAGCCCCAGCACCCCTTCTCACCCATACCAAAGACAGCTTCTCTACCATCTGTCCTTCCTACATTGTTTCTGCCTATCCTGAGGGTTTTGTTTTTCCTATTTCTCCTTAGTATGTACTCAAGGGAAACAAGTTTCCTTGTTTCCTTCCTTTGTACTCCCTCAGTTCTGCAGAGTCAAGTCCCAGGAGAGCAGAGAAGATAGGGTCCATTCCTATCTCCAGACCCCAAGCACTATTACCTCTTAAACCCAGCTGTTACTGTGGCTTTTTTTATTTCTTGAGGGTTTAAAAATCATTGAATGCCGCCGGGCGCGGTGACTCACGTCTGTAATCTCAGCAGTTTGGGAGGCCGAGGCGGGCGGATCACGAGGTCATGAGATCAAGACCATCCTGGCTAACACGGTGAAACCCCGTCTCTACTAAAAATACAAAAAATTAGCGGGGCGTGGTGGCGGGCGCCTGTAGTCCCAGCTACTCGGGAGGCTGAGGCGGGAGAATGGCGTGAACCCGGGAGGCGGAGCTTGCACTGAGCCGAGATCGCGCCACTGCACTCCAGCCTGGAAGGCAGAGCGAGACTCCGTCTTAAAAAAAAAAAAAAAAAAAAAATCATTTAATGCTATTCACTTCTAGTTAATTGTGATTGTTTTCATTGTTGGCCTGATTTCTATAGGAGAGCCAAAGAGCAGTACTTACTTTCAGAATGGAATTAGCCCAGAAGACTCACACTTGGATTGCCAGCAAGGTCTCCTTCAGTGACTGCACTGATGTTAGAGGAGGGTCATGAATGGAGGACTTACGAGGTGAGGCTGTGTGAGGGCAGTGGGGCAGGACAGATCCACAAGCAACGAATAGCCAAACAAGTGAATGGTAAACATGCCCTCCTTAACCTGCAGATTCAAAGGGGACACTGTAGGTCATCCTATTGTATATTTCACTTCTGTAGCTTCATGAAGTAAATTTAGCTGCTGACTTCAGGAATGGGCTGAACAGACTGGAATGCAACCTGCAATTGTGCTGAAGATCAAGGCACCTCTTTTACTGTGGCATCTGAGTTGAGTCTCTGTCACTTGCAGCCTAAGAGTACTGACAAATACTTTGGTGCCTGAGGGCAAGTGTCAGAGACCCAATTGAAATAGCTTAGGCTAGAAGGGGCGTACCTTGCCTTATGTGACCCCACATCCTGTGCTAAAAGGGTGTGGCCATAGCAGTGCCTCAGGGATCCCTGGAATCAGCGCCCCCAGCCCCGTTCCCACCACCGCCCCTGGTTGCCTCTCAAACCAGCTAGGACTGGGTCTTGGGCAACTATCAGGCTCCTGGTTTCCCAGTTCTCACCCAGAGAGGAAGGTCTACCTCCCCTCCCCCAACTCTAAAAATCCCGGAGTCTCTGAATAGCCCTGATGAGGACACATTTCCACCTTTAGGGGAGCAGCTATTGCCAGAATGACCTGGTTGGAGTGGGTGGGGAGAGCAGGAGGGCAGGCTGGACCCTGTTGATCAGACCCCTCATGGATCCACTACTGGAGTACCAGGCCACAGTGTTCTGCTCAAGGAAATGGGAGGCCTGCCTTCACGTGAGCCAGCACCCCCTCTCTGTTGAACTGCAGACAAAAAAAATCCTTTTATTGAATACACAGTGTTTGAATAATGTCCAAATATGATAGTTGGGGCAGCAGAAATAATTTCTGGACTTTCCATCCACTCCCTTACTCCTAGGGCATCAGAATTCACAGAATCTATGTCATTAACATATTTATATATTCCTTATTCTGAAAAGTATTAAGACACTGGATGCCTGGGTAAGGAAAGAGATTCACAAGCCAAATGGCACCACTGCGATCATTGTAAATGACGTCTCCAACATTCCAGAATGTGAGAGTCCGAGTTTCCTTGTTTCAAAACTGAGTCAAAGAACCAATGAATATGTAGTAAGCCAACTTTTGGCAATTCATTCTTTCTAGGTTAACAACAGGGATTAAATATAACCCTGAATAGAATCTGTTCTCTTACTCACTCTAAAGATATTTTTCATTACCAATTCCTTTGTATATGGCCTCCCTTTTGCTTTTTGCATCGGAACCTTTTTTTTTTTTTTTCTGAGGCAGAGTCTCGTTCTGTTGCCCAGGCTGGACTGCAGTGGCGTGATCTCAGCTCACTGCAACCTCTGCCTCCCAGATTCAAGCTATTCTCCTGCTTCAGCCTCCCACTTGGTAGCTGGGATTACAGACGTCCGCTACCATGCCTGGCTAATTTTTGCGTTTTTTAGTAGAGACGGGGTTTCGCCATGTTGACCAGGCTGGTCTTAAACTCCTGACTTCAGGTGATCTGCCTGCCTCGGGCTTCCAAAGTGCTGGGATTACAAGCGTGAGCCACCATGCTCAGCCTTCATTGGATCTTTTTTTTTTTGGCGGGGGGGCTACTGAGTCTCACTCTGTCACCAGGCCTGAGTCCAGTGGCATGATCTCAGCTCACTGCAACCTCCACCTCCCGCATTCAAGTGATTCTCCTGCCTCAGCTTCCCAAGTAGCTGGGACTACAGGCCTGCACCACCACACTCAGCTAATTTTTGTATTTTTAGCAGAGATGGGGTTTCACCATATTGGCCAGGATGGTCTTGATATCTTGACCTCGTGATCCACCTGCCCCTGCCTCCCAAAGTGCTGGGATTACAGGTGTGAGCCACCCGTGCCCGGGCCATTGGATCTTTTTGAGAACAAGTTCACTGAGATAGAACTTACTTTCTGTAAAATTCACTAATTTTAGTATACAATTCAACGACTTTTAGTAAATGAACAGAATTTTTCAGTCATCACCATCATCTAGTTTTAGAACATTTCCCTCACCCCAGAAAGATCCTTTATGGCATTTGCAATTACTTCCTATTAGCGTTCCCAGCCCTGGACAACCACCAATCAACTTTTTGTCCTTGTAAATTTACCTTTTCTAGACATGTCTTAGAAATACAATCCTGAGGCGTGGTGATTCATACCTCTAATCCCAGCACTTTGGGAGGCACAGGCCGGAGGAACATTTGAGGCCAGCAGTTCAAGACCAGCCTGGGCAAGACAGCAAGACTCTTTTTCTACAAGGAATACAAAAATTAGCTGGTGTGGTGATGCACACCGGTAGTCCCAGCTACTCAGGAGGCTGAGGTGGGAGATCACTTGAGCCCAGGAGTTTGAGGCCGCAGAGGGCTATGATGGTGCTACTACACTCCAGCCTGGGCAACACAGCAAGACTCTGTATCTTAAAAAAAAAAAAGAAAAGAAAAAAAAAGGAATGGAATCATATAAGTCTGTCTGACTTTCACTTAGCAAAATGTTTTTGAGCTTCATCCATGCTTTACCATGGATCAGTGTTCTATTCCTTTTTATTGCTGGGTAGTATTCCATTATATGGAATTGCCACAGATTATTTACCTAGTAGACAGACATTTCTGTTGTTTTACTTTTTCCACAATTACGAATGCTACTTCTATAAATACTCAGTCTTTATGTGGACATACATTTTCATTTCTCTCATAGGTAGGAATAGCATTGCTGAGTCATATGGTAAATATATATTTAACTTTGTAAGACATTGTCACACTGCATTTCACAATGGCTATACCATTTTACATTTTCACCACTAATGTTTGAGGATTGGATCTCTGTGTTTAAACTTGATGGGCTCTTTTGGGTTTCAAGATAGGTGAAACTTAAGGAATGGATTTTGGAGGAAGACATGAAGGGGCTTACCCATGCATAGTGACTTGGGGTGACTTGGGGTGACCCTTGGCGTCAGTTGCAGGGCACGTGTGACGTGGTTTTTCTCTTTAGAGGCGAACACAGTGGTGTGTTTAGAAGGTGGTATTGTAATGAACATCAAAAGATAACACAGAACAGGACGAGCATTTTAGGGATCATCTTAAAAATAACCTCGATTTAAGGGATAATTGCATGGAGTTTCTTAGTCCTAGAGTGATTGTTATATTCCAGAAGTAGTTTGTTTTGATTAAGCCATGCTTTTTAAATTGAATAGATTTAGGGCAGGAGGTAACCTTGGGACTTTTCTTTGGTAGGCTTATTGGAGCATGTGAGTCGTGGATTTGACAGACCAGAAAGTAGTGCTGCCAGAACCACAGCCAATTTTGTGTCAGTCAGTGCCGCTGGCTCTGGCTGATTCATAGACTAAGATCAATCCTGGTTGATGGCAGGTTTTATTCTCAAAGAAGAATGATATATTTGGTTTCCAAGAGAAATGTCATCCCCTGGATAAAGGCAAGTTGTGAATATAGGAGATGAATGGTCTCAAAAGAGTTTTACTACATGATCATTATGATACAGTATCTAAATGACATTTGTGGTTTAAAAAGAATGTGCTCATTTATTTTCTTGGAAAAAAATCTGAGATATTAAAGTATTTTGGAAAGGATTCACTGCCAAGATGACATTATTGTTATGTCTTTCCCCCCCAACTTTATCTGGGCAGTCTTTTAACAAATCTATACTTTTGTTAATTCATAAAAGAAAGTTTGCTTGTTTATTCATTTATAACGTATCTGGTTTGCTGAATAAATAAGATTTATAAGATAGTAATCATAAAGCAGCCTTGTTTTGTATCCCCCTGTCTGAAAGTTATTTTGTGAGGTTAGTATATTCCTTGTCTGTGGATGAAATCTATGACCGTTTTTTTTTTTTTTTTTGAGACACAGTTTCACTCTGTTGCCCAGGATGGAGTAAAGTGGCATGATCTCAGCTCACTGCAACCTTTGTCTCCTGGGTTCAAGTGATTCTTTGCCTCAGCCTCCCCAGTAGCTGGAATTATGGGCACATACCACCACGCCTGGCTCATTTTTTTATTTTTAGTAGAGACGAGGTTTTGCCATTTTGGCAGGCTGGTCTCAAACTTCTGATCTCAAGTGATCCACCTGCCTTGCCCTTCCAAAGTGCTGGCATTACAGGCGTGAGCCACCACACCTGGCCATTTCTTTTTTTAAAAATGGGGTCTCACGCTGTCTCCCAGGCTGGAATGTAGTGACAATCATAGCTCCCTGTAGCCTCAAACTTCTGGGCTCAAGCGATCCTCTTGCCTCAGCCTCCCAAGTACCTGGGCCTACAGGTGCTCCCCACCATACCCAGCTAATTTACTTTTATTTTTGTAGAGATGGAGATCTCACTATGTTGCCCAGGCTGGTCTCCGGCTCAAGTGATCTTCCCACCTTGGCCTCCCATAGTGCTGGGATTATAGGCATGAGCGACTGCACCCAGCCTCTGACTTATTCTTAGATTTAAAAAAAAGTTCTGCAGTCAGTTTCAACTGCTAAATACTCTTAATTCAGAATTTAGAGTCCTCAATGTCAAATATTAGGTTGGTGCAAAAGTAATCGTGGTTTTGTTATTTTAGTGGCAAAAACCGTGATTACTTTTGCACCAATCTAATAACAATAAAATGTTGAAATTTGATTTAAAGTTAAATAGCTCTCCCTTTTCTCTTTGTCCCTGCTACCCTGCCTCCGGCATCTTCCTATCACAGTTTGGGATCCCTCTAGGGATCTCTCTATGGTAAAACTAGGGGTAGGGCAGGGGAAGATAAGAAGTTAGAGGGATAAAAAAGTTCTTTTTTTTTTTTTTTTTTGTGAGACAGTGTATTACTCTGTCACCCTGCCTGGAGTGCAGTGGCACGATCTCAGCTCACTGCAACCTCCACCTCCCAGGTTTAAGCAATCCTCATGCCTCAGCCTCCCGAGTAGCTGGGATTACAGGCACCCGCCACCACTTCTGGCTGAAAATTCTTATTTGACTTGTACTATAGTATGACAGTGCCATGTGCTGAATTTGACAGATGTTTGTTTTACTCTTAATTCTGGGCTATTTCTGGGAATGTTATGGACTGAATTGTGCTCCTCTATCCCATTTCTGTGTTGAAGTCCTAACCCCCAGTTTCTCAGAATGTACCTGTATTTGGAGATAGGACCTTTGTAGGGATAATTAAGGTAAAATAAGGTATATGGGTGGACTCTAATCCAGTATGACTGGTGTCCTCATAAGATGACGTGATTAGGATGCAGACACACACAGAAGACCATGTGAAAACACAGGGCGAAGGCATCCATCTATAGGCCACGAAGAAGTGCCTCAGAAGGAAACCAACCCTGTTGACACCTTGACCTTGGGCTTTATTTTGTGTTGTTTAAACTACCCAGTCTGTGGTACTTTGCTGCGGCAGCCCTGGCACACCAGCTGAGGGGCCCCTTGGAGATCTCCCTCTTCTCGCTCCATTCTTGGAGCAGACCCCTCTTCTGCAATTCCCTTGATGAATGTCATGTGATTGCCTCGAGTTTGTTGCTTCTCCATCAGGGAATCTGCTTCCCTCTGCCCTCTGTGTCCTTCCAATCTACCCTATTACACAGAATCTAGCACCACTTATTTCCTTCTATTGTGAGTTGTCTACACATGCTCCATAGGAAACACATATTTATGCACAAATAAACTCCAGTATTCAGGCTGATTACAGCACAACAGCAACCTCTCCTTCATTTCCATCCTTGAAGCATAGGCCAGTTTCTCTCCGTTTTAGATTTTTCAGGTGTGGATCAGACACCGTCCAATCTCTTCAGTCCTGTAAGCCTCTTATGAGGTTGAGTAGGTGTGGTAGGAATCATTGCATAGCTTTCTCTAAAGGAAGACCGTCCCACAGTCCACACACACTCTGACCCTTTTAGACCTGGATGTGAGTAAGAGCCCTGTTAACCAGTTTTCAGTTAAATCCTTTGAAAATTTGCACCTCAGGCTAAAATGACTGTGGCATGTCTGTGTTTCCAACCTAACCGTAGTGCTCATTCATTCGTTCATCATTGATTCATTTAAGCAGTGCAAAGTTTCACTAAGTTTTGACTATAAAGAGAGCCTTGCTGAGGCCAGAGGTGAAACCCTGGCCCTGTCTAGGATGGATGCTTTCCTTCTTGAGGAGCTCCCTGACTAGAAGGGGAGGAAGGTCTCACATGAAATAACACAGCAGGCATGTTGATTTGTGGGGGGAATCCCTGGCTTGCCCCATAGTTCTAGAATCAGGCTGAGAAAATCTCTGTCCTAAGAATTTGCCTCCAGGGTACTAGCTGATGATCCTTGCTCTCCTTTGACCCTAATGTTGCATTATTGAAAATGGTCAGCTCCTTCAGGTAGGCTTAGCATGTGACTGGGGGGAATGCTGCATGAGGACAGCAGTAATGAGAGGGAAGGGGCAGGTGGGAAGGAAAAAGGAGGAGCATCCTGGTAAGATTTCAGAGGCCAAATGAGCTGGGTTTTTTACAACCTTAGTGCTTTTCTCTTGTACATAGTAAAACCCAATTATCATTTTGCGTTTGTACAAATATCCCAATGACGCTAACCCATGTCAGAGAACTCACCCTCCTCAGTGCACTTGGGATCCATGAGAGCCTTGCTAAGGTCAGAGGTGAGGTCTAAAGTCTATCCAAGCACTTTATCCTATATCTTTGTTCTGCATGTTCACCTGTAAAACATTTATTGATTATATGCCAATGGCCAGGGTGCTCAAGTACAGGCAAAATGAAAACACTCTATTCCAAAGTAAGTAGGTAGTCTGAGATGTAAATTTTAAAATCAGCTGAAAACTGGTAACGGGGTTCTTGAATCCCTCACTCACATCCAGGGTATAAAGGAGTCAGACTGCGGGAGTATCTTTCTTTGCAGAGAACCATGCAATGATTCCTACTACCCCTACTGTCTTCGTCTATTTTCTGTTGCTATAACAGAATACCACAGACTGGGTAATTTACAGAGAAAATAAGCATATTGGGTTCATAGTTCTGGAGTTTGGGAAGTCCAAGGACATGGTGCTGGTCTTTAGCAAGGGACATCTGGTGGCAGAAGGTGGATGCGAAAGAGACCACAAAGCAAGACTAGCTCACTTTTATAATAACGGGCTCTGGCAGGTACTAACTCACTCCCGTCATAAAGCATGAATCCATTCGGGAGGGTAGAACCCTCATGACCCGATCACTCTTGAAGTCCTCATCCCTTAATACTGTTACATTGGCAATTAAGTTTCCAGCACATGAACTTCTGGAGGACACGTTCACACCATAGCTTATGGGACCACTTGGGGAGACTGAACAGGTGTCAGACCCTTACCTGGAAAATCTAAGAAAGGAGTCCACCATCTTGTGAGAGAGATGGACAAAATGCCCTTTCCTCCTTCACCTGTCCAAATCCCATATTTCCTTTAAGTTCAATTAGAGCCCTGCTCCCATTTAGGAAGACTTCTCTGATATTTTTCTAGCCCTTCAAAATTCTCACTCTTTGAATTTCTACAGTGTTTAATACCTACTTATAAGATGATTTTTTAATTATTCTTTGTTCATATCCTCAGTCAGTTTGGAGTCCTCTGGGCCTGCTCATAGTTCCTATCCTGAGTCTTTGTATGTATTTAAAATTCTGTCTTTCTAGAACAGTACAAATCTGCTGTAAAGTAAATTGGGCAAGAGGGAACAGTACCCGTTGGGCCCTGCTTCCCATTTTTATGTTCTTCCAGAAGCAGCAACATAACTCACAGCACAGCCCTGTCTGAGAGGCAGAGGTTAAAGCAGCTTCCGCCCACTGGAAGGGGTTCGGATGGCGTGAGGTGCTGTGTTGTTAAAGATACCTTCACTGGGAAGTTGGTCTGGAGAGACCTTTGACAGAACGTATTTGTTTTGCTGGATTGAAAAAATTGAATGTTTATACGGCTTTGGTTAAAACTCCATTTTTGTTGCAGAGAGATTATTGTCTAAAGAAATAGTCAAGCACTTGAGTGAGAAGAGGTAGATGCGGACAAGGAGAGAAGGAGTGTGTTGAGGCTTGTTCAGCACTTGGTCTGTGGTGTGGATTTTAAGTCTGATGTCCTTTTTAACTTGGAATAAAAAGTCCTGAAGCCTATTTAGGGGCACATGTTAGTGTTCTGGTTTGGCTGAGAATTCTATAGATGTATTGCCATATTTTGTGATGGAATATTATTATTATTTTTTTCGAGAGAGGGTCTCACTCTTTCATCCAGGCTGAAGAGCAGTGGCATGATCATGGCTTACTGTAGCCTTGAACTCCCAGGCTCCAGTGACCCTTCCACCTCATCCTCCTGAGTAGCTAGGACTACGCGCCATGTGCCACCACCACCAGCTAATTAATTTTTTTTTTTTTTTTTGGTAGAGACAGGGTCTTGCCATGTTGCCCAGGCTGGTCTTGAATGCTTGGTTTCAAGCAGTCCTTCCACCTCAGCCTCCCAAAATGTTGGGATTAGAGACGTGAGCTGCTGTGCCCGCCTGATTGCATTTCTTTTTTCATCAGTCTAGAGGTTTCTAACCTGGAATTTTCTTTCTTTATTTTTTTTTTGAGATGGAGTTTACTCTTGTTGCCCAGGCTGGAGTGCAATGGTGCGATCTTGGCTCACCGCAACCTCTGCCTCCTGGGCCCAAGCGATTCTCCTGCCTCAGCCTCCATAGTAGCTGGGATTACAGGCATGTGCCACCACGCCTGGCTAATTTTGTATTTTCAGTAGAGACAGGGTTTCACCATGTTAGTCAGCTGGTCTCGAACTTGCAACCTCAAATGATCCACCTGCCTCGGCCTCCCAAAGTGCTGGGATTACAGGCGTGAGCCACCATATCCGAATAACCTGGAATTTTCTTAATCCTAAGGACTGGCGAATGTAATAGAGATTATTAAGCTTTTTAAAAAAATAACAGCTTTGTTGAGATATCATTCATATACCATTCACTTCACCTCCTGAAAGTGTATGAATGAATGGTTTTTAGTGTGTTCACAGGTTGTGCAACCATTACAGCAATAAATCTTAGAACATTTTCATTACACCCAAAAGAAAACCCCATATCCATTGTAAGGGTGTTTTTTTGTTTTTGTTTTTGTTTTTTTTAATACTCAAAGAAGTTTAACTTTTTTGTTAATGATAAAGCTGTATAGGCTAATATCAAGATTTTAAAATGCAGGCTAGGATTGGGAGTTAAATTATGTTTTTAAAGGGAAAATGAATTAATAAATAAACAGCATTGCATCCAGTCTTTCAAATGAGATGGAGACAAGCATGTACATCTCTGCCTTGCTCCATCCTCATCTATCAAGTGTCGTCCATTCTGTGATGATTGGTGGCCAGTGATGATTGCTGGCCAATGATTGACGATTGGTGGCCAGTGATGGATGCCATATTGCAGGGACTTATTTTGAATTAAATGGGCAACAAACTGCCTAGTATTTCTGCTCAGTGGGTAGGTATGCTTTATTCTGCTTCAAATGGGAGAACTTAGTTCAGAGAGCTTTTTCCATAGATGCATGATCCTGTCTGGTACATACTCCAGTTAGGCTGCTGTGCAGCTAATTCAGCTTTGCTGCATTTCTTTTGAAGTAAGCATCTTGATTTAATGACTTTTCCAAGGACTGCCTTTAGTGTGGCCTTGCCAAACTGATAGATGTCACTTTACTCAACATAGGTTGTAGCCCAGCCTGGGCTTTGGAAGTTTGGGATTGAAAATGGGACTGTAAGATCCCAGTTGGCCCAAGGAAGGCGAGTCTGTTTACTCATTATTCATCTTGAGGAAGAGGAGATGCTGAGACAGCTGGCACCTGGCGTTATTCCAGGGGCCACATTACTTCCCGCCAGCCATGGCTTCCAGGTGTGAGATCCTTTCATGAATACCAGGAAAGCAGTGATCTATTAATAACTTTACCCCAGCTACAGTTCATGCCTCTAGAGTTACCATTGTGTGGATTTCCAGAACTTCTTTTCCTTTGACACTTATCTCTATCACTGTGGAGTTAGGCCCGTGGGCCACCCAGCTGTCACACACCCAAAGCCAGGGACTCCAGGAAGACACTCAATTTGGTGGTTAATACCTTCCCTTGGGAACTTTTGGAATTATTGCCTAATTTATTTAATCCTCTTCAAATAAGAGTTTGTATACTTTTCACTGCACGCTTAAAAAAAAGAAAAAAGAAAAGCCAAAGACAAATACACAGAAAAACGAACACAACACCCACGAAACCCCCATGACCTCAAACAGAAATCTTACCCACTGTTGCCTAAGACTTTGTGCTCTCTGAATGTGTGAATGAAGGAATGCTTTGAGTGGCTCTGCTGTGGGGAACTGCATGATTTTGGGTTATCCAATACGTGGCCTCTCTTTTCTCCCTTTTCTGCTGGACTGATTTATCCTGTTTCCTTGGTTATTAGTACTTCCACAAGAAGGGGGAAGGAATTCAATTCGAAGGATGATTTCCACTTTCTAGCAACAGTTGGTGTAGAAACCCTGGGCTAGCCAGCGACAGTTTGGGAATATCTGATTATCATTATTTCTACTTTGATTCATCAAAAGGTGATTCTGTTTTTAATTTGAAAAAAAAAAAAAAACCCAACTTTGGTTTATGAACCAGCCCAACTCTGACAAGTGTGTTCCTGTTCCACTTATATCAGTTCTAGTTTCTCTAACTTCAGTGTGTAAAAGATTCAACCAAGGAAGTTCCTGGGCTCTACCCCTTGAGATTCAATTTTCACAGGACAGGGGCTGAAAGGTTCCATTTAGTCCCCAGGTCCTTCTGATATGGATTAACTAGGGGCTGACTTTGAGAAACACTGCCCTGGAATTTGCACTTGCTATTCAGGTACTAGCCCAGCCTTCTCTGTGATTAAATGCTTGGCAGTTAACAATGTATAATTATGGTGTGTGTCGTTTCCAAGGCAACATGCATCTGTCACTCCTGCTGAGGCTGGGAAGATTGAAAGGGGCCGTGGAGAGACTGCAGTCACAGTGAGGCCTCCAGATTCATACCATCAAAGTGCTTCATGATGACTGGGTTTTCACACCATTTATCCAAGGGGCCTAATCAATGACAGCAGCAAGAATGAAAGTAGACACACTGGAAGCCAGCGAGTCACTGGGTGACTTCTGGAGGTAGCAACAAGCGCATGAAGAAGGATGAGAACTACATTCAGTGGCTTACACTCCCCAACCATCCTCTCAAGTCAGTTTTGTTCAGAATAATAAGGATTTGGGGGAATGTGAGCTGACCTGGCAAGGCTTCTGAAAACAGTGGTTAACTGTGGTAAACGTGTACCTGCTATTCCTCAGTTCTCCTCTGGGATGGTGCTGTTAAAGGTCACCTGTTCTCACTTGCAGTGGGCTTCACGTGACATTTATTGGGCATTTACTATGTGATGGAAACTTTCATATAGATTATCTTGCCTTTTTTGACCTAAGTGTATTTTCATTTTTTTATCTACATGCAAAGGTTACACATTTTGTACATTTCCAAATGTAATGAAAAAGGTAGAGTCTGTACATGTTTGCCGGGCACAGTGGCTCATGACTGTAATCCCAGCTCTCAGGGAGGGAGAGGCTGGAGGATAGCTTGAGCCCAGGAGTTCGTGACCTGCCTGGGCAATATAGTGAGACCCCATTCTCCACAAAAAATGAAAGAAAAAAAAAGATAAGGTCTATACATGTTTTAACACAGGATTTGCCTTTTTGGTTTTAGTTGTAAAACTGTATAGGGCAGTGCTGGATGGAACTGGAGGCTGTTATTCCAAGTGAAGGAACTCTGGAATGGAAAACCAAATACCGTATGTTCTCACTTGTAAGTGGGAGCTAAGCTATAAGGATGCAAAAACATACAGAGTGATATAATGGACTGTCAGGACTAGGGGTAGGGGAGGTTGGGAGACAGGTGAGGGATAAAAGACAACATATTGGTTGCATTAAAATCTCAGAATTCATTGCTAAGAAATGTGTGTATCAAAAAACTACCTATACCCTCAAACTATTGAAATTTAAAAAAAAAAAAAAAAACTATATAGGGCAGTGAAAACATTCAGCCACTAGTCAGGCCTTAGGGTCTGGTTCTGAATCTCATCATGAATAGACTTTGTGACTCAGTCAAGTTTCAAAACTTGTCTGAGGCTCTGTTTCTACTTCTGCGAATGAGGCACTTAGACTAGACAAGCAATCTTGACTTTTGAAGGGTGGCAACTACCTTGTAGAATCCAGTGAAAACTCGGAACATTCTTCCCTGAAAAAAGTAAATGTATGCTTGCTAAAAGATAATTACATTCGATTTCCAGGGGACCACAGACCCATGTTAAATGAAGTGATTGCTTAAGATTCAGCTGCAACTCAGAATTGCTGAGTCCCACAGGACCCTGAGTCTTGCATTGTTTAGAGAGGCCCCCTGAGGAATGAGCTATTTGATGAGGGAGGTTTTGTTGTTCCTGGCATTTTTCACTAACTGCCCTGTGCATTCTGGGGAGGGGAGACGGGAACAAACACTGAGAAAAATAAATAGGGAATGAGTGGCATCTGGAATATGAACTGTTTTCCTCATCACTTTCACAAGGAGGTGGATGGCATGATTGCAGCACAGAAGATATGTCGAGGAATTACTTGAACATAGAGATACAGCATTTTGTATAGTGACAGTTAAGCAGTAACTTAGACTTGCTCTACTTTTAATGTTTTAGAACTCACTGATACAGAAATCTAAGACAGTCCACTTCATAGAAGCAGAGAATAGAATAGTAGTTACCAGGAGCAGGGGTAGGGGTGTGGGAGTGGGGCGGTGGGGGAGGTGGATGGGGAGATGTTGGTCAAAGGATGCAGCGTTTCAGTTAGGAGGAATAGATGAAGAGATCTATTGTACAACATGGTAACTATAGTTAGTGTATTGTACACTTGAAAAATTCCTGAGAGTAGATTTGGAGTGTTCTCATCACAGTGAAATAGTAAGTATATGAGGCAATGCGTATGTTAATTAGCTCAACTTAGCCATTCTACAATATATGCATATTTCAAAAGTCATGTTGTATACCATAAAAGTATATACAATTTTTATTTGTCAGTTAAAATAAATGTTAATAAGTAGGAAAAAATGGAAGTTTTGGTTAATATGAAAATGTCAGAAGCTTCTAGGGAGTATATTATAAATGGAAATATGTTATTTACCACTCCTCAGCTGTTAACTGACCACCTTCCCAACCCAGCCCTGCTCTATCTCCTTCCCATGACCCAAAGTTGTAATCCAATCAAGACAGAATACCTTATTTGGAAACCTACATATGTCCTTTCTTTCTCGCTTAGGTGTTGAAAAATCTCTAGAGCTTTGGAAGGCTGAATGGACTAAACATGAAGAGCTTGAAAGCGAAGTTCAGGAAGAGTGACGTGAGTATGCGGTGACTCAGAGTCTGGCTGTTCCTTCTTCTCCACGGAGCTGCAGAAACGCTCCTCCCACCTTGATAAGGCACTACTGAGTTAATAAACTACAGACACTCAAGTGCTCTTGGCCTCAGCTCAGGGTAGCTTCTGTAGATGGCATGCTCTAGGTTCCTTGCTGTTTGTGTGCATAGCTTTCAAAATGTTTTTTTTCTTTAATTTTGGGGATCTGTGCCTTGTAGAGAAAGGAACCGTCACGTTAAACATCTTCAAAGGAAGAATCAGTAAAAATCTCAACATTTCTAAGGTTGCCAGAAACCCTGATTCAGAATGTTGTTTTTAGAAGAAGCTAGTCTCTCTCATGAGGGTGGTTCAGGAATGACAATTTAGCATGGTTCATCTTTGGCTTTAGGAAACGTGTTCAACTCTGTTAAGGCTTTTGTGGTAAAATGGTACCTATTGCTGCCCGTACCTTTCCTCCCCCTGAATTCCAGGGGCTCTTCCTCATTCGTTATCTATCACAAAAGACTCTGGATTGGAGGAACCAGTTATGACGTAAGAGTTATGAAACAAAGTCTCCCTCAGGAGAAAAGGGAGAAAAACGTAGTAGAGGGGTTGTACATGGTAATATTTTTTTAAAAGGTCACCCCATAAACCCTTCTATGATCCCAGTCTTGTACTAGCTGCATTCCAGAAACTTTGAGCAGAGTTGTGGAATGGGAGAAATTAATGGAAGGGAATTAGATGGAAGCCAAGGTATGTCACTCTCAAAATGGGCTTGTGCAGCTATCATTTCAGACGAGGTAATTACAGATGAACCTAGATTTTATTGCTTTGCCATGAATTATATTTTGACAGCTTGGCACAGCTGCATTTTTGCAATAAATGGAGACTGTGTCTTTTATGGCTAATATGTAACTTGCATACCTACTTCTGGCTGAAGCTTATCTCCTGAGGCTGCATCATGACATGTAACTTACTGCCCTGATAAAACCCAGGCTAGATGAGATGCTTATGGGATGATGGTAAAATACCGACCCACTTAAAGAAGGAACTGGGAAGCGTTATGAAAAAAGTTGGTCTTACCTTCTTATCCTTTAGGTAAATTAAATAAAACTTGCAGTGCAAAGAGACTTTGACAAAGACATGAAACTAGCTGTTGGCCAGAGTGAAAGTCCTGGTCATCCGACTTCTAAGAAACCTCCTTCAACCTCATCGTCTGCTAGCTGTATGTTATGCAGCCTACATATCTCCCGGGGCTTTCGGCTAAGGAGAAAAAGGCAATTAAATGGAAAATGTTGCGCAATTCAGCAGATAGGGATTTCTAAATTATGTGACCAGGTTAACAAATGCCTTTTTCTATTCCAAGGTAATCTAGGTAGCTTTCATTTATATAAGTTAAGATTATTTTTAGCAAAATTTCATCAGTCTAGACTTCCATATATATGAACAGGGGCCCAGAGGAATGATAGGCACATAAACTTTTGGTTTAAAAATCAAAAACTGGTGGCAGTAGGGAGGGTGTTGCTGGAATCTAGTTAGAAAAACTGAAATATTTCCATGATTTAAAAAAATCCACTGTAATAACACTAGTAAAAGCTTCTGGGATTTGGCAGCAGAAAAGGCTATGATTTTGGCAGTTAGTGCTAAGAGAAGAAATGTTGAGAAGCAGACCTTGGGGAGGAGAGCCTGGGGAGGAGGAAATTGGTATAATGGAGTCCAACAATTTCAAATGGCTCTCCACATCCAAATTGTTTCCCCAAGCCACAGAACTGTACAGCTAAATGGAGGGAATGAAAAAAGACAACAACAAAAACATTTCAAAGCCCTGTTTGTTAATCAACCGTATGATAATAATGCTAATAATAATTAACCATTAGGAAGTATTAACCAAATGTCGGGAGCTATGCTAAGCTTTTCACATGAAATTCATTTACTCTTGCCTTATGTGGTGGGTATAACTATTAAGCTCATTTTACAGATGAAGAAACTGAGGCCTTAGGGACATGCAGTCATTTGTTTGGGTTCTTAGAACTTTAAGTTCTAGAACCAGTTTTTGCACTAAGGCAGCCTGATTCAAGAGCCCATGTTTCCTGAAAGAGGAATTTTGGGTGGAAAGTATATTTTAAGAAACTAGGCAATCTGCTGGCACGGTGGCTCACTCCTGTAATCCCAGCACTTTGGGAGGCTGAGGCAGGAGGATCTTGAGTCCAGGAGTTCAAGAGCAGCCTGGGCAAACATGGTAAAACTCCATCTCCACAAAACAATTAAAAAATTAGCCACCTATGGTGGGCCACACCTGTGGTTCCAGCTACTCGGGAGGCTGAGGTGGGAGGACGGCTTGAGCCCAAGAGGTCAAGGCTACAGTGAATTGTGTTCACACCACTGCACTCCAGTCTGGGTAACAGAGCAAGGCCCTGTCTCAAAAAACAAAAGACAGAGCAATCTAGGGAGTAGCTTTAAAAGTGACTTTAGACTTGGACCTAGGTTTGTGGCCCTGGACAAGTCTCTTACTCTTCTGAACCTCAGATTCCTCACCGAAAAAGTGGAGGAAATAGTATTAGCCCTGTAAGGTTGGGGTGACAGTTAAATGCATTAAATGAATGTTGGCCGGGTGCGGTGATTCACACCTGTGATCCCAGCACTTTGGGAGACTGGGGCAGGAGGATCACCTGAGGCTGGGAGTTTGAGACCACCCTGACCAACATGGAGAAACCTGTCTCTACTAAAAATACAAAATTAGCTGGGCATGGTGGCGCATGCCTGTAATCCCAGCTACTCGGGAGGCTGAGGCAGGAGAATCACGTGAACCCAGAAGGTGGAGGTTGCAGTGAGCCAGAGATCATGCCATTGCACTCCAGCCTGGGCAACAAGAGTGAAACTACGTCTCAAAAAAAAAAAAAAAAAAAAAAAAAAAAGAATGTCAAAAATCTTAGGGCCTGGTTCTCAGGAGATACTTAGTAAATATTTGTTTCTTCCTTGTAATTAGCAACCCGCAATAAAAAGTAGGATTCAAAAAGTTTACATGGTCTGGAGGGTAGAATAATCTGGTAACAATTGCTGATCACCTGAGGTCAGGAGTTCGAGACCAGGGAAACTGAGAGCTGGGAGGGAGTGGAGAAGAGAGGCTTGTTTTCCAATGTATGCCTTTGATTTGGAAGTTTTTGATACATGTTTTTGATATATCATGCATATATATGTATTGTTAAGCAAAAACACGTTTACAAATATTTATATTCAGTTGAATGAACCACATTATAATTTTTTTTTAACCTGAAACGAGTGGTCTGTCTCAAAATATTTTAAACCATTGGGCATCACATTTTCCTGCTTGTCTGTGTGAAGGAAAAGGAGGAAGAAAGGATTCTTTGTATTTCTGCGGGGTAGGAAGAGGAGAATAGCAGATCAGGTTCTCGCGCTTGCATAAAGAAGACAGGTGACCCACCGGTGTGATCGCATTTCAGCGAGCCTGTGTCTGGGAGGTCTGTGGCCAGATCAGTTTGTGGCCACTGCGAGCAAAATCCAGGAGTAAACATAGGATGAAAGTGGCCCAAGGGGGCCTCCTATGGATGGCCTTCAGGTGACTCTGTGACCCCAGGGCCATACGTGGGTAAAGATTGAATGGGAGTGTCCTTTCCGGAAGACTTGACAATTGGCACTGTGTCAAAGACAGATGTGAGTTTGGTAGGGAATGAGCCTGACTCTGAGGGCTGTGGGTAAACAGTGTCATTGTCCAGTGGTTTTGATTCTTAAATCTATTTGGGACCCTGCAGATAACCCACAGAGGCTAAACAGCATTACGGAATTTCTATGATGGATAACCTTTTTTACTTCACATTTATAACTTTATTTTGGGAGTTCTTAAACTTGAGTTGTTAGATAGGAGATAGGATACAGGAGAAATGCAAATATGGTTGTTGTCTTTAAAAAGCTGATAAACCTCGGTGGGAAGAGGAAAAAAAACATGTAGGAAACAATTAGAGCAAAATACAAGCAGTATAGACTATAGATACTCAAGTTACCTTTAAGATGATATAACTAACTAGTTGTTAAGTTGTAGGGCCTGGTGATAAATGCTGCAAATTTTCAGAGGGCTGAATCATTGAGAATGGGAGAATTTGGGGAGCTTTATGGAGGTGGAGCTTCATGCAGGCCTTGCTGGTAGGAGTCGGATCCAAATTCATTCATTCTTGCATCTCATCGGTTAAGTTTATCCGGTTGTCTCACCACCATTTGTTGAGGAGACTATTCGTTCCCTCATTGAATGATCTGATCACTCTTGTCAAAGACCAGTTGCCTATAGATATGTAGGCTTACTTCTGGACTCCCATTGGAAGCGTGGTTGGAAAGAGGGGGAAAGGTCAGAAGGTCAATCAGGGGAGGCAGCTTGCAGCACAGTGGGTTAACTCAGTCTCAAAAATGGCCCTTGACATACAAAATAGTAATATTAATAGTTCAGGAGCCCAGGAGAGTGCCCATGGCATGACCCTGAGTATTTAAAGAAGAATACTGTAAAGTTTTCGTCCTAGTTTTAAAAATGGATAGACTGACTTTTAGCTTATTAAGCAAGCACAGAGTTCTCAATGATCATTATTTGTATCTTTTATGACCATAGCTTGAAAAAATAGCTTCTTTACCTCTTTAAATATTTGCAGCAGCTAGTATGTGGTTCCACAGGGAAAAATGAGCTGTCATCATGAAAAATGAGGCCAAAAAGGTTGGGATTTCCCTTTGCTAATAAAATGCTCAAGCTTCTGGAATTTCTTTGTAGATGCCAATTTTTAGTGACTTGAGTGAAATGGGTGGAGGTTGAGGGATGGGAAATGGGGTTGAAAGATCTTTGTAACAAATCTTGAGAAATGTCACTCAAACGTGATCGAGGCCTTCACCGTTTACTTTGAGGATGTGTGCTTAATTTGATGAAAGACTTATTCCCAATTTTATATTTCATTGTAATAGGGAAGCAGCAGACATTCCATTAAAAAAATCAAAACAGCCAGTTTAAAGTGAGTTTAAAGTGACAGGCTCTAAGAGAGATTAAATTGATGGTATACCTTTACATAGCAGCTACTAACTATTGTAGCTTTCAGCCAAGGAAATGCATACACCCCATGAATCTTGAAGAACCAGGCATATCCTGCTCAGACAGAGGTTTGAGTTTGTTGCCTATTAAGATAACAGTTCACGGCAGGTCATGGTGGCTCACGCCTGTAATCCTAGCACTTTGGGAGGCCAAGGCGGGTGGATCACCTGAGGTCAGGAGTTCGAGACCAGCCTGGCCAACATGGCGAAACCCCGTCTCTACTCAAAATACAAAAATTAGCTAGGCATGGTGGTGCGTGCTTGTAATCCCAGCTACTCGGGAGGCTGAGGCAGGAGAATCGCTTGAACCTGGGAGGCAGAGGTTGCAGTGAGCTGAGATCACCCCACTTCACTTCAGCCTGGGTGACAGAGTGAAACTCCATCTGTTAAAAAAAAAAAAAAAAAAAAAAAAAAAGATAACAGCTTTCATGAGGGTCGACAACCAACATCTCTGCCAAGGTATTTCTTTCAAGAGTTTTTAGTCATTTATAGTAAGTTTTTACAAATTCTGGAGCCTCCTTCCCTCACCACACACACATGCACATACACACAATGAGAGTATTTAAAATCCAAGTCTCTCTGTAGACATAGGAACCTTGGCCAAATCGATTTCAAGCTAAGCCTTTTTTTTTAAACAGACATAATTTTTAAAAAATCAGTGATTACCCCACTGGGTGGAGATAGGAGACTTTACTAAAGTTCTAGAGAGAAATTTGGTCAAATTTGTGCCATGCTACATATTTTCTAGGTCTTTTCAGCCTGTTTTAAATGGAGAACCTGCTCACTGCCTGATTTTGCCTGGTATTAGTTTGCTAGGACTGCCGTAACAAAGCGTACCACAAACCAGGTGGCTGAAACTAAAGAAATGTATTGTCTCAGAGTTCGGGAGGCTAGAAGCCCAAGATCCAGGTACTGGCAGAGTTGGTTCCTTGTGAGGGCTGCGAGGGCGAATCTGTTCCATGCTCTGACCTAGATTTGGTGGTTGGCTGGCAGTTTTTGGCTCGCAGAAGCCTTGCCCTGATCTCTGCTTTCATCTTCGTGTGGCATTCTCCCTCTGTGCATGTGTCTGTGCCCAGATTCCTCTTTTTCATAAAGACGCCACTCATACTGGATTAGGGCTCACTATAATGACCTCATTTTAGCTTTATTACCTCTGTGAAAACCCTGTCTCCAAATAAGGTTACCTTCTGAGGTTAGGGAGAGCTTTAGGACTCCAAGATATGAATTTTTGGGAGGATACAAGTCAACCCATAACATAACTCCATACCCTTCCACCCTAGAACAGTTACTCTGAAGCCCTGGCATTTCCCCACTGAGCTGGCACGGTCATAGACCTTGGCTCCACTGTTCATCCTTGGGACTATTTTCAGCATCTAAGAGAGTGAGGCTGGAGCATCACAGTTTTTCAGTGGGTGCCACTGCATAATATTAATAGCAAGAGTGAACACGTATGGATGGCCAACCTCCTATTACAGGAATAAGGAGCTCTCATGGATTGAATGCTCACCAGGTGCCAGGCATGGTCCCAAGCCCCTTTGCATGCTCTTTGTCATTTAATGCTTACAAAACTCTATCCAGTAAAGACCATTGCTACAATGCAGTTGATAGAGGAAGAAGTGAATGCTGAGGGCAGGTAAGTAACTTGGCCAAAGTCAAACATTTGGTAAATAACAGACAGATGGTAACTCTCCTGGTTTTTCTTGATGGGAGAGCATTGTGTGCTGTCACCTATGGCACATGCTTGCTAACAAGTTCCTGGTTCCTAAATTGTGAAGCTTCAAACTGCATAAAATAGATGTTACACTGTTGCTCTAAGCTTAAATAAGACCTCTACAGTGATTTTACGTCACCACAAGTTCATCCACAGTGGCAAAGCTCACCAATGTCAGCATTATTCCTCCTGTGACAGGGAAAGATTCTTTGTTTCCTGAGAGCCAAATGCATTTCAGTTCTGAAGGGAGGAAGAGCAGATGCTGCTTCTGCTCTTCCAGTGGTGCCAATAAAACATCTCTCTACATGGAGCTCCACTGTGGGCTAAATGGGTCATAGCTTTATTCTATTTACCCCAGACCATAATTCTCAGTTAAACATAATACTTTTCCAACTGGAAACCAATATGAAACCCAGGGCTTGGCCCCTAAACTTGGGGAAATATCCTAGTCTACATAAGTAATGAGTCACTTAGACCATTATGTCTTACGTCTTTATTCTGTATTAATTACCTGATCATTTTGAGTGAAGGCTGTTGTTGACCTACATGTTTTTTGTTTGACAAATTCTTTTATGAACTTCTCCTTGGGAGTGAAACAGAAATTGCTTCTGAATCATCCTGTGGATATTTTCAGTTGTGTTTCTACCTAAAGATCTTTGCTGTGTGGATGTAGTTATTTTCAACTATATGGCAATACAGGGGCCAGCGTTGGCCAAAGGTTCAGTATGTCTATAAAGATGACGTTAGTGACTAGACTTGGCTTTCTTTTTGCTTGAGTCCCTCCCTTTTTTGCTTGAGTCTTCCCTTTTAAAACAGGAAAGTCAGTGTGTTCTGGTCAACTTGATTATTCAACGATTAGAGTAGTTGTTATTGTATTCATGAAAATGCTTTCACTTTTTGGGAAGCACTGCCTGAAAGGATTTCATTTTTATTTTCTTGGGAGGCCGAATGATCTGATGGTCTCTAGCTGGTTCCTGCCTCCTGGGCTGCCCAGTGGGCTGGTTAGCTGGAAAGTGTAGAGGTTTATAATGTAAGACTAGAACAAGGAAAAGTTTAAGGAATCACATATTCTCCTTGGATATGTTTGTTCTAAGATGTATTTCCCAATGCTGAGAATGTTTCTGTAGCAACTTTTCAGATTTAGGCTATGGTTTTGGAAGGGTTTTTGATGAGATTCAGTGTGAACTCATGAGTCTTTTCATTTTGTGTTTGTGTGTGTGTGTGTGTGTGTCAGAGTCTTGCTCTGTCACCCAGGCTGGAGTGTGGTGGTGCGATCTCAGCTCACTGCAGCCTCTGCCTCCCGGGTTCAGGTGATTCTCCTGCCTCAGCCTCCTGAGTAGCTGTGATCACAGGCGTGTGCCACCATATCCGGCTGATTTTTTTGTATTTTTAGTAGAAATGGGTTTTCGCCGTGCTGCCCAGGCCGGTCTTGAACTCCTGACCTCAGGTGATTCGCCTGCCTTGGCCTCCCAAATTGCTGGAATTACAGGTGTGAGCCACCATGCTTGGCCTGTTCATTCTTTGAAGGGTTGCTTCATAACTGAGAAGCTGCAGGGTCCTTCTGTGAGGTCCCAATGGATATACTAATTAGATACACGATAAGCTGTAATAACAAAATACCCCATACAGTAGCTCTAACAAGGTAGAAGTTGTTTTCTTCTGAAGTAAATGTTTAAAAATAGTCTAAGAGCCAGCGGGGCAGCTCTGCTCCATAGATTAACCCAGGAACCCAAGCCCTTTTCCCGTGTCCTCTGTTACCCTCTAGAGCTGCTCTGTGCAGTGTGCTAGCCACTGGCCACATGTGGCTCTTGAGCATTTGAAATATGCTAGTCCAAACTGAGATGTATACTGTAGGTGTAAAATACACGCTAAATTTCAAAGACACTGTACCAAAGAAAGAATGTAAAATATCTTAATAATTTTTTATAATTACACACTGATGTGCTACTATTTAGGACATAATTGGATTAAATGAATAGAGTAAAATTTATTTCACCTGTTTCTATTTACTTTTTTAATGTGGCTACTAGAAACATTAAAATAATGTAAGTCTTTGTACAGTGCTCCCCAGAGAACCAGAAAGAAGGAAAGTAAAGCAGAAACACTTTCCTTTTTTTTTTTTTTCTGTGACAATGTCTTTCTTAGTGTCTTCCTTTGCGGTCCAGTCTGGAGTACAGTGGTGTCATTATAGCTCACTATAGCCTCAAACTCCTGGGCTCAAGAAATCTTCTTGCCCTGGCCTCCCAAATAGGACTACAGGCACATAATGCCATGCCTGGTTAATTTTCTTATTTTTTTGTATAGAGACAGTGTCTCTCTATGTTTCCCAGACTGGTTTTGAACTCCTGACCTCAAGAAATACTCCTGCCTTGGCATCCCAAAGTCCTAGGATTATGAGAGTGAGCCACCACACACATCTAGCATTTTACTTTTTAAAGAATGTGAAACTGAAGGTACACAAATCATTGCCCTCACAGGGAACTGGTTAGAGCTTGCCCCAACCTAGCTGCAAGGGAGGCAGGAAAACATATTCTCTTGCTGGCAGCCTTGAAACCAGTTAAGCCTCAAGGGAAAGGAGAGAAGGATACCGGGGATGATTAATTCAGCCACAGGCAGTTTCCACAGAGGGTCTTGTTTGAGACTTGGATGATAAAGGTGTGCCAAAGTGTTCTTAAACCTTAGTGACTTTTACAGTTTTGTCTCCTTTTATGCCAGAAGTAACTATTGATGACTGCTTGCCCAGGACCCATTGTCCTATTGGTAGAAGTCTGTTGCAGCGTGCTGCTGTAGGTGAAGTTAAACGCTTTTCCATGTTAGAAATGGAAACTGCTGGCTGGGTGTGGTGGCTCACACCCACAATCCCAGCACTTTGGGAGGCCGAGGTAGGTGGATCACCTGAGGTCAGGAGTTAGAGACCAGCTTGGCCAACATGGTGAAACCCCATCTCTACTAAAAATACAAAAATTAGCCAGGCATGGTGGGATGCACCTGTAGTCCTAGCTAATCAGGAAGCTGAGGCAGGGGAATCGTTTGAACCTGTGAGGCAGAGGTTGCAGTGAGCTGAGATTGTGCCACTGCGCTCCAGCCTGGCTGACAGAGTAAGACTCCATCTTAAAAATAAATAAATAAATAAAAATAAAAGAAATGGAAACTGCTCTTGAGTGTTACCAGCTGGTGACATTAGGTAACTAGTTAGGCTTTTCCTTTTATGTCCTGTAATATATTGGTGACCTGATCTGATAAGGTGTGGGATGAACAAGGGTTTGTTTTTAAGTACACCATTTTACCATCATAATCTTGAGGTTCCTTTCCCAGATAGGAACTATCATGACCTGATCTCACACCTTCATTGAAAACTTTGGGAATGGTGTAAGCCTGTAAGTTTATGTTATAAGCTTAGCTTTAAGTTACTCTTTAAGTCAGTGTATTCAGTCAATATGTAACTTATAAAATTGTGAAATTTGAGGTTTCTTAATTATGTTGATTAGTTTAGTCTGAACCTACATGACAGCTGACTCTCAAATTTTAGGCCTAGAATTCTGAGCAAAACTTTAGAACAAATGTAAAAGAATATTAAAAATGGTAGAATATCCACTTCCACTTCCTAGATATGTAACTTTATTAATATAACCTGTGATCTTATTCACATTTTTGGTTGCCATGTTGCCCTTTTGGTTAATATTGGGTTTATTGCTGATTCTTTTCTCCCAGTGTTGCTTATAAAGCCTCCCCTCCCCTCCCCTCTCCCCTCCCCTCTCCCCTCCCCTCCCCTCTCCCCTTTCCCTCCCCTCCCCTCTCCCTCTCCTGTCCCCTCTCCCCTCCCCTCTCACCTCCCCGTCCCTTCTCCCCTCCTGTCCCCCCTCCCCTCCCCACCTCCCCTCCCCCACTCCCCTCCCCTCTCCACCTCCCCTCCCCCACTCCCCTCCCCTCTCCCTCTCCCCTCTCCCCCTACCCTCCCCTCTCCCCCTCCTCTCCCCTCTCCCCCTACCCTCCCCCTCCCCCTCCTCTCCCCTTCCTCTCCCCTCTCCCCTCCCCTCCCCTCTCCCCTCCCCTCTGTCTCTCCCCTCCCCTCTCCCTCTCCCCTCCCCTCCCTTCCCTTTAGTTTTCTCACCTGTAAACTGAGGCTGAGGCCAGCACTTCCCTTAAAGCATCATCATGAGGATTAGGATAAAATCTGACACAAAGAAACTTCTCAATAAATGGCAGCTGCTGATGCTGGTTACCCCAGTGCCTAGCATAGTGCCTGCATTTGTAGTTCCTATAATGTGTGTGTGTGTGATGAATGAATGGTCTCAAAACGTCCCATCTAGTTAACGTCTTATGACTGACACACATGAAACAATTAGGGCAGTGCCAGGTTTGTGCCATTCACAGTGAACTCTGGTGTGTGGCCATTCAACATCACAGGAGTTTAGAGAAGGCTTCATAGAAGGGGTGAGTTAGGGGCTGAGCTATTGTGATTGGGTAGGTTGGGATTGACAGAGGAAACCAGTACTAATGAGTAGAGGTGGGGTGAAGAGACTCTAATGGAGAAAGATATTATACATGGACAAGTAACAGAAAATCAAGTTTGATGGGAGGTATGGGCCTCGCTATACCTTACTGAAAGCCTGGAATGGGTGGGGTGGGTGAAATAGAAGAATGAGGTTTCAAGTTGATTACATTTTCACTGTAGGATGATTTGGGGTTTTGAGAGACTGTAACCAGAAAAGGGGGCCAGGACTAGGGCCAGGGCGAGGCTGGCGGCTGCTTCGGGGCAAGAAGGATGGGATTTGAGTGGGTGTGGGGATGAAGAGCAAGCAGGGAGGGAGCCTAGATTCCCTGCTGATACACAAAGGAAAGTCTCTCCCTTGCGCCACCACACCCTGTTCTGGCCGTGCCAGCCAAGTGTGAGTGCCCCTCATCTCCTGAGAAATCTGGTGTGGGCTTATTTTTGCACTTGCATTTCATTAGGCAACTTGGTGGGAAGACACACTAGAAAACATAAAAGGTGAGAGCTCTTTGATTAAACAAGAATGTTTGGGGACAACTATTTGCCACTAAAATACACTTAGCTGCTAGGTATCATTCTAAGCAACTTAACAAGCTGTGATTTATTTATGCCTCTCATTAGAGAAGTGCCTATGTATTCCCAGTTTACAGATGAGAAAACTGCAACATGGTATCTTGCTACATGGGTTTCCAAAAGTGGCTGTAACAAAGTACCCTCAAGGGATGGCTTAAACCAGAGGAGCAACCTCAGCTCCTTCTGGGGCTGTGAGAAAGAATCAGCTGTGCCTCTCCCCAGCTTCCGGTGGTTTGCTGGCAGTCTTTGGTGTTCCTTGGCTTATAGGAGCATCATCCTGATCTCCGCCTCATCTTCATATAGCATTTTCTCTGTGTGCATGTTTGTTTCCAAATTTCCCCTTTAATAAGGACCTTGGTTGTATGGGAGTAGGGGCCCACCTTATTCTTAACTAATTGCAGCTGCAATCCCCCTATTTCTAAACAAGGTTACGTGCTGAGACACTGGGGGTTAGGACTTCAACATATGGATTTTGGGGTAAACACAATTCAGCTATAATTCTTGTCCAAATCACAAAGGTAAAGTAGGGTGCAGAACTTGCACCTGGGAACTCCGGGTGCAGAGCCAGTGTCCTGCCACTGCCGGTGCACATGGGTGTTTGCTGTCAGGAGAACAAAATATGATGATTCCAGCTGACCAAGTAAAGGCCTGGACTTGAATTTCAAATTCCTCATTCCATTTTCCACTGGCAGCTGACAGATAGTAATCATGGGTAAACTTTGACCAAAACATGCTTCAGTGACAGAGACGCCTAGGAGCCAGGTACAGGATTAGCTTTCAGAAGGCTTCTGGGGCTAGAGATAAGGGGGGTGGGGAGAGGGGTGGAGAATATGGAAATCAAAGCGGTCAGACTAGTTTTGAGCAGGGGTGGGGCCTGGAGAAGAGGCCCGAAATGCAAATTGGGACCTGAGACTTAAGGTAGGTATGTTTTAAAATAACAAATATGTTTTTTGTTTTAAAATAACAAAGGGTATGATTTAGCCTAGGTTGGCTGTGCCTGTGAAGGTTTGCTGCACAGTTTTCCCCTGGGTGGTGGTTTCTGGTGCTGGGTTCAGGTCTTTGGGAGTTGTCGGTGCCTGGTGGATAGCTGGAAGATGGACTGTTTTGTAAGCTCTGGTCAGTGTTCAGTGAGTTAAGTCCAACAGTCATCGGAGTCTATTGCTGTAGACTTTTTAGATGCATTTGGAAAAGCCACCTAAGCCCTTTCCCTATGGTGAACAAGTGGCTTTAGGTGGCAAGTGGCAGTCTTGGGCACAGTAGGACACGTGGGATAATTGTCCTTGCTCTCCCTGCAGTTCCAGCCCAGTTCCTACACTAGTCATTGTGTTGAATGAATGAGTGACTAAATGTAAAATGGAAATACTGACAGTTTATCGTCACCACCCTGTGGCCCCTCTCTGTTTAGTATTTACCACTTCATCCATATCGTGGACAGAAACAAAAGGTCAGTAGAGTTTTCAGGATGTGTTTCCTTTAGGATGCTCTCCATGTCCTCTTGGCCATGTCTGTGCTGTGTGAAATTAACAAGCATCATTGGAGGCCTTGGCTTGTTACCTACAATCTACCTGTGTGCTTATTTTGTACCCAGACTGTGAAATTATTTTGTATCTATAGCTCATTAGCTCAAGTGGTTGAAGAACCACACTGAAGAACCACAGTTATGAATTTAGACCTTATGTAGGCTAATTAACTAGCCTGTGTTTCCTGGGCAGAAAATTACCAAAATTGAGACCCAATTTAACTGACTGGCATCTGTGTCTGTGGCCAAAAGAGAGCCTGACTCATTAAGAACACTGCCACTCCTTACCAGAAACAAGAATAAGACAGTCCTGGTTTTGATGGGGCAGCTATGTCAACCACATGTAAAGGATACTATTGAGGACTAAACTCTGATTTTTTTATCTTGCCCAAATTTCTATCTAAGAGGTCTGGGGAGTCATGCCCTACACGCCATAAATTCCCATCAGATGGGTTTTATTTGACCCTATATATCATGACTTATTTTCCAACCTGACTCTGGCATAACATTACGAGACAAGGAAGAAAATTAAAATATTTTACCCGAAAATATGTTTATTTGCCATATTTGGAAATGACGCTGCAAAGCTCCTTCTTTGTGGGGGGAAAATTTGCATCTGTAAAGAATCTCTATTAACATGGCTAGATCTTTTTCTTCCAGACCCTCCCAAATTCTAAAGAGATTAATATCTGAATAGGAAACATTTATCATCTATTGCCTCTAAGGACAGCCACTGTAAGCCTCCACAAGAACTTTGGTCTCCACAATCTTTATCTTAACCTGAATATTCCCTTTCTACCTATCCCAAGTCTTTAGACAAACTCAACCAATTGTCAACCAGAAAACGTTTAAATTCACTTATAGCCTGGAAGGCTGTCCCCCTCAGACCCCCTTACAGTTGTCAAACCGATGTATTTCTTAAATGTATTTGATTGATGTCTCATGCCTCTCTAAGTATAAAACCAAGTTGTGCCCCGACTACCTTGGGCACATGTTCTCAGGACCTCCTGAGGGCTGTGCACGGGCCATGGCTACTCATATTTGGCTCAGAATACATCTCTTCAAATATACAGAATTCGACTCTTTTTTTTTTTTTTTTTGGGGGGGGGGATGGAGTTTTTTTGCTCTTGTTGCCCAGGCTGGAGTGCAATGGCATGATCTCGGATCACTGCAATCTCCACCTCCCAGGTTCAACTGATTCTCCTGCCTCAGCCTCCTGAGTAGCTGGGATTACAGGTGCCCGCCACGACACCCGGCTAATTTTTTGTATTTTTAGTAGAGACAGGGTTTCACCATGTTGCCCAGGCTAGTCTTAAACTCCTAGCCTCAAGTGATTCACCTGCCTTGGCCTCCCAAACTGCTGGGATTACAGCCTGAGCCACCGCACCCAGCCAAGAGTTCAACTCTTTTCGTCAACACTATGATATCATTATTCCATTCTTACACATTTGTGAGTCATTTAGCCATAGTTTGTCAGAAAGATTCTGGACAACTTCCTCCTAGCTAGGGAAGAAATTCTCCAGAATGGTCAACCAACTTTCAAGACAGAAACAAGTCTCAATTCCAGCTTGGCTAACACAGTGAAACCCCGTCTCTATTAAAAATATGAAAAATTAGGCTGGTGTGGTATGCACTTGTATTCCCATCTATTCAGGAGGTTGAAGCAAGAGAATTGCTTGAACCTGCGAGGCAGAGGTTGCAGTGAGCTGAGATCACGGCCCTCACTCCAGCCTGGGTGATCAAGCAAGACCCTGTCTCGGGTGGCGGGGGACAAGTAAGCGGGGGAAGAAACAGGTCTCATTTAATCAGGTTAAAAGCAGTGAATGTTCGGTATCCCAGGCTCTGTTACCTCAATCAAGCCCATTATGGGCCCCGTTCACATTAACATCTCACTTCCTACTACAAACCTGTGCTTTATAAACAATGCTCGGGTTGGCCACTGTTATAATTTTGGACCCACTTAAGGAAAGCTATGGCAAGTAAATAGTCTTTTTTTTTTTTTTTTTAAGACAGAGTTTTGCTTTTGTTGCCAGGCTGGAGTATCATAGCATGATCTCGGCTCACCACGACCTCTACCTCGCAGGTTCAAGCGATTCTCCTGCCTCAGCCTCCCAAGTAGCTGGATTACAGGCATGTGCCACCATACCTGGCTAATTTTGTATTTTTAGTAGAAACGGGGTTTCGCCGTGTTGGTCAGGCTGGCCTCGAACTCCTGACCTCAGATGATCCTCCTGTGTCGGCCTCCCAAAGTGCTAGGATTACAGGTGTGAGCCACCATGCCCGGCCGTAAATAATCTTTAAAAAGGAATTTATTGTAGTATTATTTATATTAATGAAAAACGAAGAATAACCCAGATGTTGGGAGTAGACAAATTGTTATATCCACAGAGAGGAAAGTTTTAGAGTCATTAAAAATGTTAAGCTTAAAACTATGCAGCAACTGGGAAAATGCATATGATAAAATAAGTGGAGAGAAATTCAAGTTACAAAATTGTACATTACATTATAATTACAACACATAAAAAAAGCATATGGTATACATCAACACCTCTTCTTAGAAATACTAGGGAAACAAAGATGGGCATAAATATTTAGCTTTAAGAATATTCAGCATAGTGATAAAGACATAAAAATTAGAAACCACTTAAGTAAAAAATTTGTTGAGTATATTTTGGGCATATATTCCACAACCATTTAAAATGTTGCAGAAATTCACTAAAGAAAGCTATTTTATGTATTATTACTAAGAGACAAAAGCAAGTTCTAAACATGCTTGTGATGCTTAAAATGCTTTAAATGTGTTTCTATTTCTTAAAAAACAACGTGGAAGATATCAACAAGGGTGAGAAATCTCCAAAGACAGATCCAAGTTTTGTGGAGCTTGAGGTTTATATAAAAATCTATGGGAGTCCTTCTTTAAAAACATCTTACTTTCGCAAATTTTACAACAACAGAAAGTATATACTATGTGAGCATATTAGTAGACCTTGCAAGGGGCCCTGAGGTTTAAGCTTTAGTTGCTTCATGGGAAATTTTCTCCTGGGGCTTAGGTCTGCATTTTGGGGGCATCCAGCACACTGCTTCAGATTCTAGCAGTTACCTTCTAGGCACTCAGCTGATAAAGATACAAGCCTCCTAAACAAGCTCCTTTAATGGAGTGGTTCTTTTATTTACCTCAATTGAGTACATCCATCTTTGTTGTAGTTCAGTCTTCTCAAGTGTGATGACTGGACCATCAGTATCAGCATACGTGAGGAATTGTTAGAAATGAACATTTTGGGGCTCCACCCCAGAGCTACCTAATTGGAAATTCTGGAAGTGGGGCCCAGTGATCTGTGTTTCAAAAGCACCTTCCCACCTTAGGTGATTCTGATGCAAATTGAAGTCTGAGGTCTAATCCAGCTCAGTCATTGCCAGCCCCCATCAGGATACCAGGAAAGCTTCTTAAACTACTGGTTACTAGCTTCTGCATCCAGAGGCTCTGTGTCCAATGAGAGGGAATGTTAACTCACCATGGCAAGCAAATAATTTACAGATTATGGCACTTTGAATAGAAAGAGGTTTAAAGGGGTGACTGTAGAGATGAACATTTCCATTCCAGTACTTTGTCCTATTTGTCTTTACTAAACTCCAGATAGTAAGTATCCATAATTACTTGACTGAATCGCTGGACAATGTTTTCTGCACAGGTCCACAACTACTATCACTAAGACTTAGTTTGGTTGATTAGTCAACCTCAAATTCTGTATACCCCACTTGACCATCTCTAAACCCGCTGACGTTCTGTTTCCTTATCAGCAAAATAGAAATTTTAGAAGAGTACATCCCTCTTAGGGATATTCTGAGGATTAAATAAGATAGAAATGCAAAAGATATTATTCACTTCCCCTTTTCCAGATGCTCTCTAATTCTATTCCTAGTTATATACTCCTATCAAATCTTTTTAAAAAATCATTATTTCTTCCATTTCTGCATTCGATAAGCAGAATCTCATGAAAGTTTGGATGATGAAGAAATTGTTATCTTTATCTCCTTATGGGATGACTTCAGTTTTCTTGCCACACTTACATTCCATGGGAAGTTGGAAAAGAAAATGCTCTTCCTGTGAGGATGGGACAAAGGTGTTAGCTTTGTGCTATCCACTCTTGTAGTCACTAGCTACATGTCTGTCTAGCATGTGAAACGTGGACAGAGCTGGTAAGGAACTGAATTTTTACTTATTTCTTTCTTTTAGAAACAGGGTCTCCCTATGTTGTCCAGGCTGGACTCGAGCTCCTGGACCCAAGCAGTGCTCCCACCTCACCTCCTGAGTAGCTTTGGACTATAGACACATGCCACCATACCTGGCTAATTTTATTTATTTTCATAAATTTAAATTTAAAAACAGATGCTCAATGCAAATACTGGAAAATGCTTAAGTTTGGAACAACTTGGGTATGTGAATGTGTTTTTTCAACTCTAAGTCTCCTGAAATCTAAATAGATGTCAAGTATTTCCAATAAAAATATAGCATAGGAATTGAGATGTACAGTAAGTTTACAGAATTTTTAAAACCTAGTATGAAAAAAAAGTAAAATATCCCACTAACAGTTTTCATGTTGATCTCATGCTGAAATGATCATATTTTGCCTATCTTGTTATTTAAAAAATATGTTATTAAAATTAACTTCGCCAGTTTATTTGTACTTTATAAAATGAGGCTATCAGGAAATATAACATGTGGTATTATATTATATATCTCTTGGATAGCACTATGTTAGATCCTAAAAGAAAACTGAAGTGGAATGATACTGGTCACATACTGCTCGCTTAATGAACACAAACAGATATGAGCCCTTATACCTGGGAGCCACCAGCCTGCCTGCATTTGCCTTTGTGGACAGATGTGTAACTACTTTCCTTTTTTCTTTTTCTTTTTTTGAGACAGAGTTTTGCTCTTGTTGCCCAGGCTGGAATGCAATGGTGCGATCTCAGCTCACTGCAACCTCCGCCTCCTGGGTTCAAATGATTCTCCTGCCTCAGCCTCCTGAGTAGCTGGGATTATAGGCATGCGCCACCACATCCAGCTAATTTTGTATTTTTAGTAGAGATGGGATTTCTGCATGTTGGTCAGGCTGGTCTGGAACTCCTGACCTCAGGTGATCTGCTCACCTTGGCCTCCCAAAGTGCTGGGATTACAGGCACGAGCCATCACGCCCAGCCCACTTTGCATTTTTCTTTAGATTTATGTAAACATCCCCTGTATGTGCTCTCTGTCCTCTGAAGCTGCTGATTTAACATCACTAATTTCCTATATGGAGCATCTCAATGAAATGCATTTTTAAATGCTGTGATTTTGGCCTTTCTGTGTTTTTTTTCTGTGAAGGTTTTCCTGGCATAGGAATGTAATTGTTCTGCCCTAGTGTTTTTCTCTGTCCATAGAAGGGAGTTACCATTCTTGGAACTCAGATTTATAACCACTTCCTTATTTTTGTAATGCCTCCTAATATACTTTTTAAAAGGGACTTAACCTTCATATAATTCAGTTTTCCTTAATCACCCACTTTAGCAGCCTTGGCTTTGTATGACTCATGGAATATGTATATCATTTTAGTTTTTAAAGTTAGTCATTAAACTGAGCATCATGAAGATTTCTTAAAAGTTAAATATAAATAGAATGTCACTTAAGGATTATTTTCTGCTTTTATATGGTTTTTCCCATATGTTGAGGGTTCTTGCTCAAAATATCTCAGACTGACTAATGGATTTTAGGTTGCTGTTTATGACACTCATGTTGACATTTGAAAATGATACTCGAACCCTGGAGTTCTGGACTTCATGGAAGAAATGTTTTATTTCGGAACTTGATTATATTGATGTTGGGCCTATTGTGTGATTATACTATATCACGGGAGATTGCAGCCTTTTTATTCCTGATCTGTATAGTTTATTCTTTGTTGCTGCCTCTTATTATTGCAAGAGGGGTTTTCTCTGCTTGAAACACCAAGTTATCTGGGCCGTCTTAAGGGCACAGAAATAATACTTGTGCCCTTTTTGTATGTGCCTCATGGGATTCCTTGGCCTTGAACTTTGTCTGATGGATGACATTTAATGAAAAATAGCCCTTTTCTACTCCAGAGAAGTTTTTCATCTTCCTTAACAAGAGGAGTAACTGAGTCAGGACCATCAAAACTTGCAGCTCTTGCTCTACCCCGCATCAACTGTAGCATATTGAGAGATGATAAATATGTAAAACATGAAGCCAGAGAGGCAAAGAGGTCAGCCCAACATTTTACTGGTACTTTCAGATAGCATCAAAACTTGGCACATGATGTTGTGCACAGAACCGCAAGCTATATTTACTCATCTTGATTCTGCCAGTGACTTGTGTGTGACTCCTGCAAGTCAGTTGGCCTCCTTGGGTTTCCACATGGGTAAAATAAGATGCTCACGGCCGGACATGGTGGCTCACGCCTGTCATCCCAGCACTTTGGGAGGCCAAGGCAGGTGGATCACCTGAGGTCAGGAGTTCGAGACCAACTTGGCCAACATGGTAAAACTCTGTCACTACTAAAAATACAAAAGTTAGCCCAACATGGTGGCAGGTGCCTGTAGTCCCAGCTATTCAGGAGGCAGAGGCAGGAGAATCACTTGAACCCGGGAGGTGCGAGGTTGCAGTGAGCCGAGATCATGCCACTGTACTCCAGCCTGGCAACAGAGCGAGACTCTGTCTCAAAAAAAAAAAAAAAAGCTCTCAAAAGTCTCATTAAGCTTTAAAATTCTGTATTTCCTGTTCAGGTCTCTTTCCAACTCCCTCTGCTCCTCATCTGTCTTTGTGTCCACTGATAATTGCTTCTGTAAGAGAGTACAAAAGTGATTCATTTATTTTTACTGGAGTTGTGCAAATCCCACAGGCATCTGGGGGAAAAAAACTACACATCTTAATTGAAGTGTGTTCCAGTCTCCCCCAGTACCTCGTCAAAATTTATCATCTTCTACTTGTCTATGACATTTCTTGTAATCTCTACTAATTGAGAACAAACAAGGGGGAAAGAATCTGGTCCTACTGTAAGTTATGATTATAATGACCTTTCCTTGAAATAGGCAGTTATTTTTTCACATTTCCTTAAGCACATGGCAGAGCTGTAGACAGGAAATCCTCAAGCCTCTGACCATCTCTCCAAGGGGAAAATCAAAGCTTTGCAAAAATGGCAGAAGAAGAAAGAGAGGGACATTGATACAGGGGCGGGAAAAGAGAAAGAAAGGAAGGAAGTGAAAGACTATGTCTTTGTATGTCTATTGTATTTATGAGTTCGCTTTGTTTCTAAAGTGGAGTAAGGAAAGGTTATTATGACAAGAAACTAGATAGTATAAAAGCTAAGCTACTTCTGAGTGTTATCTAAATATAAAGATATAATTTAATATACTCTTTAGAACCACATTTGAAATAATAAAACCGAAGTATAAGGGAACTTTTTGTTTTTTCTGAGACTGAGTTTTGCTCTTGTCACCCAGGCTGGAGTGCAATGGTGTGATCTCGGCTCACTGCAACCTCTGCCTCCTGGATTCAAGCAATTCTTCTGCCTTAGCCTCCCAAGTAGCTGGGACTACAGGCATATGCCACCAAGCCCGGCTAATTTTGTATTTTTAGTAGAGTTGGGGCTTCTCCACATTGGTCAGACTGGTCTCAAACTCCCGACCTCAGGTGATCCGCCCGCCCTGGCCTCCCAAAGTGCTGGGATTACAGGCGTGAGCCACCGTGCCTGGCCAAAGGAACATTTTTTTTTTTTTTTTTTGAGATGGAGTCTCGCTCTGTCGCCCAGGCTGGAGTGCAGTGGCCGGATCTCAGCTCACTGCAAGCTCCGCCTCCCGGGTTTACGCCATTCTCTCGCCTCAGCCTCCCGAGTAGCTGGGACTACAGGCGCCCGCCATCTCGCCCGGCTAATTTTTTGTATATTTTAGTAGAGACGGGGTTTCACCGTGTTAGCCAGGATGGTCTCGATCTCCTGACCTCGTGATCCGCCCGTATTTTTAAGAAGTCTGCAGAGTTCTGACAGTATAATCATGTCAACAATTAAGTAATTGTCAACTAATTAGCCTGCATCTTTCGCGAAAACAACAAAAAAACTTTTTTAGCTTAAATGTATTTAAAACATATTCCGTAGGTTGTGGGTATCTTTGCATTTATATATTTGGATATTTTGCCAAGTTACAACAGTGAAAATAAAATGTCAGTAGTTAAAAAACCATGACAAAATTTAAAACCATTGGGGTAATTGATTATAAAAGATCATTATGCCACAGATAAAATAAGTTGCCTGAGAGCCTGCCTAGAGCCATTAGTTAAAACATTGCCAATCTAATAATTACAGAACTGGTCAGGCATGGTGGCTGATGCCTGTAATCCCATATCTTTGGGAGGCTAAAGTGGGAGGATTGCTTGAGGCCAGGAGTTTGAAACCAGTCTGGGCAACATAGGAAGACCCTATCTCTATAAAAACTTTAGAAGATAACTGGGCATGGTGGTACATGCCTATAGTGCTAGTTAGGTGGGAGGAATGCTTGAGCCCAGGAATTTGAGGTTACAGTAAGCTATGATCATGCTTCTGCTCTCCAGCCTGGGCAATAAAGTGAGACCCTATCTTAAAAAAAAAAAAAAAAAAAAATTTATTCAGGAATTCAGTTTCTAATGCCAGGCTTATTATGCCTGTAATCCCAGCACTCTGGGAGGTCAAGGTGGGCAGATCACCTGAGGTCAGGAGTTTGAGAACAGCCTGGCCAACATGGCGAAACTCCATCTCTACTAAAAATATAAAAATTAGCCAGGCTTGGTGGCATGCGCCTGTAGTCCCAGCTACTTGGGAGGTGGAGGCAGGAGAATTGCTTGAACCTGGGTGATGGAGGTTGCACTGAGCTGAGATCGTGCCACTGTACTCCAGCCTGGGCCACAGAGCAAGACTCTTGCCTCCAATTAAAAAAAAAAAAAATCAGTTTCCAAAGTAAACTTTCAAAAGTCTATAGCTACTTTGTGTCAATTCTGCACAAGATGGTTTTCCTAGTGTTGGAATTTTGGAGGATTTCCCCCTCTCTTTTGACATTTGGACAAAAACAAATCTTCATTCATATAACCTCAGACAGTTCTTACCCCCACTGCACATTAACATTACCTGGGGAGCTTACAAACAAAAGTTATTCCTGTTCTTCACCCGACTCCCATACAACTGAATATGATTTTCTGGAGAGGAGCTGGGTTGGGTATTACTTAGGCTCCTTGGGAGATTTTCCTGAGCAGAAAATGTTTAGAAGCACTGCTCTAGGATAATAAGCAATCATCTAGGAGGAAATTGTGTAGGTATTTTGTTTTGATCTCAGAGGCATAAGAATGAATTAACCACTCCTCATTCCCCCAGAGATAATGTGTGGAAAAACCTTGTTTTCAAACAATCCCGAAGAAAAGCAAATGTGATTTAAGGCCTAATTGTTTCCAAGTGGCCTTTTGCAGTTCCTTTGTTCTGCACTCGGACTGAGTTGTGCATGGAAATAGCTTTGGTCTTAGTCCATGAACATGGAATTTGACCTTGGTAAGGAAATACATCCTCTGCTTTCCTCACTAACCAATTGTATTCATTTGTTAGGGCTGCTGTAATAAAGTGCCACAGATGGTGGCTTAGAACAACTGAAGTACACCTTCTTGGGTCTGGAGGTGAGAAGTCTGTGTAGCAGGGCCATCCTCCCTCTGAAGCCTCTGTAAGGAAGAGTCCTCCCTTGCTTTTTCCTAGCTTCTGGTTTTGCAGCAGTTGTTGGAATTCCTTGGCTTGTAGGTGCATTATTCTCGCCCTCTGTCTTCATACAGTCATCTTCTCCCTCTATATGTGTCTGTCTTGGTGTCTAAATGTACCCCTTTATAAGGACAGTAATTTCTTATAGCGAGATTGGCTTGTTCCCTTCCCATGGCATAGGCTCTGTCAGATTTTACCTCAGTATGTGAAAGAACTCGCATGCCTCTTGCTTCTCAAGGATGGATTGGACTGACTCCAGGGCCCTTAGCCTCAGGCATTTGCTGAGGGGCCACTAAGTGGGTGGAAGATTAGATTTTAGTGTTTCCAAACTTTATTGATGATGAGAATCACATAAAGTGCATGTTAAGAACAGGGATTCCCAGGTCCTCTCCCTGAAGATTCTGGTTCAGTAGGTCTGGGTGGAACCTAGGGAGCTGCATTTCAGTGAGGGTCTCCCCGCACCATCCCTCCACCACCCAACTCATGCAGGTGACTCTTATCAATAAGCGAGCTTCAGAAACATTGGACTAAATGACTTCTGCTCAGCATGCCAAGATTGTGAAATTCTGACATGTGTTCTTCCAGCAGAAGAGATTTCTAGTAGACTATTTAATATCTCTTCTAAGGCCGGGCGCGGTGGCTCAAGCCTGTAATCCCAGCACTTTGGGAGGCCAAGACGGGCGGATCACGACGTCAGGAGATCGAGCCCATCCTGCTAACATGGTGAAACCCCGTCTCTACTAAAAAAAATACAAAAAACTAGCCGGGCGAGGTGGCGGGCGCCTGTAGTCCCAGCTACTTGGAGGCTGAGGCAGGAGAATGGCGGGAACCCGGGAGGTGGAGCTTGCAGTGAGCTGAGATCCGGCCACTGCAATCCAGCCTGGGCGACAGAGCGAGACTCCGTCTCAAAAAAAAAAAAAAAAAAATCTCTTCTATCCTTTCTTAGTAAAAGAAACTTATCTTTTATTTGGGATGCAGTGAACTCAGTTAAAGGAGTTTCCTAGCCTTCTTTGAACTACTTTTTACTGACCAGCTTTGACCTGGTCAAAGAGAAGTAATGGGGGTTGCTATGGACTAAATGTTTGTGTCCCCCCAGAATCACTCTATTGAACTCCTAACGCCCAAGGTGATTGATATTTAGAGATGAGGCCTTTGGGAAGTGATTAGGTCATAGGGATGGAACCCTCATGAATGAGATTATTGCCCTTATTAAAAAAGGCCCCAGAGAACTACTTATCCCTTCTGCCATGTGAGGACACAGCAAGAAGACAGCTGTCTGTGAACCAGGAATCAGGCTGTTACCAGACAGCAACTCTGATGTGATCTTGGACTTCCCAGCCTCCAGAAGTGTGAGAAATAAATGTCTGTTGTTTAAGCCACCCAGTCGGCAGTATTCTGTTACAGCAGCCTGAACTGAGGTAAAACAGGCAGAAGGCCTTGTCAAAGGATCCTCATACGCTGCTGAAAGGTACACCACCTTTTTCCTTTATTCTGTTTTGTTTCCTTTTATTCCATCTGAGATGAGGAACTAATGGTTAGCATGCTTGCTGCCATCTTGAACCTTGGAGTGATCTTGTTAAGTCAATGGGACCTAAAGATTGAGGGAGCCCAAATTTCAGATTTCCTTAGGGCTATCATGCCAGCTCTGGGCTGACTCCTCTAAGCCTCTCTTTATATGTATAGGCTTCTCTCTAGTTAAAACCACTTTATTTGGGTTTTCCTTTTATATACAGTAGAACTCAATCTTTATTGCTATATCCCCAAATTTGGAACTTTATGAGTTTCCTTTAAGCTGTAAACATCACTAATCAAATCACCTAAATTCTGTCTTCAAGGTACATTTCCTGAGCCTAAAACTTAACCTTTCTTTCCTTAAGAGGAAAAGGAACAATTTGGAGTTTATATTTAAGAATTCTCTGAGTTCCAAGATGATTGGAACATGTCTCAGTGAGAGGAGCAGATCAAGTCACATTGTACCCTTAGTGTCTCACGGTGACAATGAAAGGGAGCTTTCAGTTGATAACGTGCATGAAGGAAGGAAGGAGTGCTGGGTGAGAAGTAGCATAGGACTAGAGGAAAGCAAGAGAGTGCTTGCTTTTTGTTATACTTTCCTACTTTTCAAGTCTGTTTATTGAGGGAGTTCAGTTGTAATGATGTGATGAAAGTGCTTTCTAAATGATAAAATGCCTTATGTATGTTATTTACCAAGCACTGAGTTATATATAGGATGTTGTTTCAGATACATTACGACAATTTTTCCAAGTGACAACTGCTAGATATTAACAGGTGTCATAAGCAAGAAAAGTTTGTGACAAACGAGTTTGGGAAATGTCATGTTCAGCAAAATAAACAGGTCTCTTTATTACGGGACTTCTCAGTGCCTTTAATGTATTAATGTACATTGTGAGCATCAAAGAAAAAGGAAGGTTGTTGGGGGAGGGAATATGCCATGTGGTAATATTGTTTAATATAAAAACATATATGTGTCTTGAAGAGCAGAGCAACCTTGGAGAAAGGCAGCGTTAGGAAAAATTATGTAAAGATGTAAGAATACATATTTAGTACGTACTAGATGCAAGGTTCCAGAGCATACATAAAATGAGAGACATTGTCCTTGCCTTCTGAAAACAAACACTTTTTATGGCAGGGGTGGGGCGCAAAACATTTACTTGTGGAAGATAATATTTAGGATAGAATCTAAGTGCCACTTGTACCCAACATTGTACCCAATAGGTAACTTTTCAACCCTCATTCAGTCCCTGTCTTCTGAGAACTTATGATGTAGGGCTGGTGAGGACGGTGGGTAAGGATGAGGCCAAGGATTACATGGAGTGGAACTGGAGAACAGACAGTGGTGAAGAGGTTCAAAGAAGACAATTGTCACATCCAAGAGAGGGATTACGGAGGGGAAGGAGAGACTCACTAAAGGGAGGATCTCACAAGATAGGCAGAATTTAAAGAGAGATGAGATTGAGGTCATTTTGTGGGCTGAAGTGATCCTCCTACTTCAACCTCCTGAGTAGCTGATCTTGAACTTCTGGACTCAACAGTACTTTCTAATACTGAAGTTATTTAAAAACAAAAACAAACAAACAAAAAAAACCCAAAACTTAAAATGGAAGACCCTTATCCCTCACTGAGGATCTGTTTCTTTTTAAAAAAAATTTTAAACATTGTTTTATAAAGATAGTGTCTCACTGTGTTACTCAGGCTGGTCTTGAACTCTTGGTCTCAATTGACCTTCCTTCCTTTGACTCCCAAAGTATTGGGATTACAGGCATGAGCCACCATACTCGGCCGAGGAGCTCTTTAATGGGAAATTCTTACATGGCTTCATCTTCTATAGATATAATTTCCTGAGACAGTCCTACTATCCTGGTCTTTATTGCTGTATTTGAATTTCTTTTTCTTTTTCTTTTTCTTTTTTTTTTTTTTTTGAGACAGAGTCTCACTCTGTCACCCAGGCTGGAGTGCAGTGGTACAATCTTGGCTCATCGCAACCTCCACCTCCCGGTTTCAAGCAATTCTCCTGCCTCAGCCTCTGAGTAGCTGGGATTACAGGCATGCACCACCACACCTGGCTAATTTTGTATTTTTAGTAGAGACAGGGTTTCACCATATTGGCCAGGCTGGTCTCAAACTCCTGACCTCATGATCCGCCTGCCTCGGCCTCCCAAAGTGCTGGGATTTCAGGCATGAGCCACCTCTCCCGGCCTTTGAATTTATTTTCTTTTGAGTAATAGGTATAGTTCTACTGTTCTACATGAAGAATGAGTTTACATTCTTCACATACATTTCTAAGTGTCTACTTATAATAGCTCTGTTACCATGTTTCTAATTTTTTTCTGTTCGTTAATGTCATTTTAGACTTCTGTTTGATGATTTCTGTTCCTCAACTCATTGTTCTCAGAATAGCCTTTGAAAGTCAAATTAAACACAGATGCGAGTGCAAAATAACTTCAGATTTTTAGAGAAGAAACCACATAAAGGTGGCATTGGGTTATCTAGGACGGGGATACAGAGGGAAGCAAAACTAAGTGTATGTGCCTTCTAGTGAGCATTCCAGCAGAGAAGCCAGATTGATTTTCTATTTGATTTTGCTGAGTGGTTTCACACCTTGCTGGAGTCAGTGTCATATGATCTTGATCATTTGTCAACATAAATAAGAAATCTAAGTGCAGTTATTGGACAGGAAAGGACGCAAGAACTCTTCAGCGTTAAAATCCAATGGCATATAATAATAACTGACCCCGTTCTATGGAATAAAATATCAGCAGGAATGTTTAACATGAAACATAGTTTCCCAATGCCTTTGTTGCATTGTCAAAAAGTTTTAGCCCCAGGATTCTGTTTTTTATTTACTGTTTCTGTCCACCTCTCTGATCAGGAACTTGTTGGTTTGCTGATTCTATTAAGATTAGAATTGCAGTAGCCCAAACTTGAAAACAGCTGTGCTGGAAGGATCAATGACTCTAGCCATCAAAGAAAGGGTAGACAGGGGAAGGGAACCTCACTTGCAGTTCCTCTGTCTACCTGCCCACCTCAGCTTCAGGGCCTTTTGATACTGGTGGGCTAGAGGAGGTCCAAATGCTGGTGGGATCTCAACCTCACCTGGTGTCCAGGTGCTTGACATCATCCCAAGAAGGAAATCATGAGTCAGAAACTTGTAGAAGTACGGAGATTTATTGCAAAGGGACAAGTACACCCTCAAGGGGCAAGGGGAGTGCGGGCATTACTCAAGAGAGTCATGCGTGTGAGGGGGTTTGGGGCTGCTACCTTTGTGGGCTTCATTCACCAAGGTGGGAAATATTCATGAAAATTCCTGGAAGGTGGTGGAGATTTCTTGGAACTGTGGTGTCACCGCTTTTATTCCAAATATGGGTGTTCCTGAAACTATCATGGCACTGGTGGGGGTTGATTGAGTATGCTAATAAGTGCATAATGAGGTTCTAAGAGGAACCTAGGTCAGATCCAGTGTCATTTTGGGTCCAGTTGGTCTTAGCCAGCATGGTCCATGACCCGATATTTCAGGGTCTTATCAGTCCTTAGCTTCTGCAGGTAATTTCAACAGTTTGTTTTGCTAGTCATGTGAAACTGCTGCCTGGAAAACTGCTGGAATTTTCTATTCTCCTGAACCACCCTGTGTTATTCCTGTCTCGCTTTGACTTGGTGTTCCCTGCCCCAAAAGGCTCTTTGCCTGGTCTCTGCACAGTTGCCACTAAAAAGTCTTTCCCTGACACCTCCCACCCCTCGAGTAAAATCACACATTCTTCTCGCTTCCTGTTCTTTCATTTTAACTTTTTAAATACTTCTCACCCTTCACATGTTACCTGTTTGTTCATGATGTGTTTGTTCATGTTGTATTTGTTTGTGAACTGTCCTCTCTCTAAAGCAGTATCCTATGAGGACTTAGGCTCTGGGGGTTTCACTGCTGTCCAGCCTGGCACATAAGAGGTGGTCAGTAAATCTGTTGAATGAATGAATGAATCACAGTTACCTCAGTTATAAAGATGTAATCATCAGTCTTCCCAAAATTCTTATAATACTGGACACTTTAAAGGAAATGAGGCTTTTTTTAAAAAAGAAAAAGCGTTTCCTGGCAGGAATTTATGTATTCGTGTGCAATATGGGGGTAGTTACAGTACAGTGCAAGAAAAACAACCATATTTCCTGTCCTCTAGGAATTTGAAATCTGTAAAGAACTCTAACCTTGGAAATGCCTGATAACATACATGTAGAATTATCTGTGGCAAAAGACAAGGCAAATAGGCAAATATTCTGTATTATAAAAAATGTACGGTTTCAAAGGACAAGTATAGGTGGATTTACATGCCCACATCTTTTGAGGTGAGTGGAAATTTGTACATGATAATCCAGGTGAGGCTAAGGCTCCCTGGCTGTGACAGTTCCCTTGGGGCTATTCCCCTGTACCTCCTGGGTCAGCTGATCTGCCTCTATCCAGAAAAGACACTGGGGAAAGTCAGGAGTGGTCAGTAGCTTTTGTCATTTGGGTATCTAATTACAAGTTTTGGGTTAATTTTTTAATTTTTATTTTTTGAGACAGAGTCTCACTTTTGTTGCCCAGGCTGGAGTGCAGTGGCGTGATCTCGGCTCACTGCAACATCCACCTCCTGGGTTCAAGTAATTCTCCTGCCATGGCCTCCCAAGTAGCTGAGACTACAGGTGTGTGCCACCATGCCTGGCTAATTTTTGTATTTTTAGTAGAGACAGGGTTTCGCCATGTTGGTCAGGTTGGTCTTGAACTCGTGACCTCAAGTGAGTCACCCATCTTGACCTCCCAAAGTATTGGGATTACAGATGTGAGCCACTGCGCCTGGCCAAGTTTTGGGTTAATTTCTTAAAGTATCTTCTCTTGCACCTTTCTTACCTTTTCACTCCTTTCTCCTGCTTTCTAGGTCTTTCTTCTTTGAGAGGAAAGGGAGAGACCCTGGTTAGGCCAGAAATCCATGGAGAGGAGTTTTCTTCCTCTGCCTCCTTCCACTGTGGTTGGTAGGTTTTCGAGGTTCTAGTGGAGATTGATGGAGGATCCTGCAGGCTGCAGCCTCATCCCCCTCACAATATATTTTTTGTAATAGGTAAAATGCTTCTTCTTTATGGTCAGGAGAAATGTTCTCTCACTCCTGGTGGCCAGTATATAAATCTTAACTTGTATATTTATATATTCAGCATTATGTATGTGTATGTGTGCATGCATGTATGTGTGTGTGTTTGTGTAATGGATTTTAGTTGTGCATTTAGTAAAACACATGCATTTCTTTCATTTATGACTTATGCAGTGACTAATTGTGGTTCATTTTCAGACAATTTTAAAGAGTTACCACAAAAAAGTATTTGAATTGTTGGCAAGCTAAAGTTAATCATAATAAGAATGAAGATTTTGAAAAGCACACGTAACTTCTTTCCTCATTTAACCAGAGCCGAACAGCTTAAAAGTAGAAATCATGGGTTTTGGTATATAGAAACAAGCTTAGAAACTATGGATGTAATTTTAATACAATGCAGTTTTATGAGGTGGAATGTCTTCGTTGTTTGACCCTAACCGACTTCATTAACTTGCTCATTTTGGGGGAAAGAAAATCCTTGTGTCATGCAGTGATTCAAGAGCTTAAGGACAGCAAGAAAGCAGGGGTAGGGATGGTTTCAAGGTACGATGTGTAGTCCCTAAGCAAGGCCTCCGTAAGGACATGAATTCTGACTACTGCAGATGAAGAAGACAGCTGTGGGAAGAGTGCAAAGCCCAGTCACCCCACCCGTGCCTGTCTGTTGCTGGCTGAGGGTTGGCTCTGTGTCTTTTGCTCCACATCCCCTGTGAATGGGAGGGCAAAGAACTCTGCTGAAGTTGTCGGTCTTTTGTCAGAAGAAGGCTTTAAGTACTGGCATTCTTTCCTCATAAGCACAAATCCAGCTCCTGTTTCTCAGGGAGGGCCGTGAACTTGCTCTACATTCCCGATGGGTAATGAAGTTGTTCCCAAGCCTGTCACCAGCACATCCTTCCAACCCTGCTCTTAAGCTTCTTTTTCAGAGGCAAGCAGAATGTTAACTCAGTAGGACATCCTAAAGGACAGAAGCAAGTCAAGGAGAGGATGGAGAAAAGCTCATTCTACTCCGACCACGATCACTGTCACTGGCTGCAGGTTGTGGAAAATGGAAAGGCACAGTATATCACCATTTCCTCCGGACGGAATGCTGGCCAGCGCCCAGTGGGAACTACAGCTAACAAATTAGTGAATTGTGGCTGCCCATTATTTAAGAGAGAACACGTGGTAACCACCTTCAGTAAATAAATGCAGATGAATTTGGTCATTTACAACTCTTGTGTTTTCTTGTGGTAACACAGTTGTCCAACTGACCAGGCATGAATGTTAATTACACACCATAAGGTATGTGGTTAGTGGTTCTCGACGTTTTTAAACATGAGAAACCTGTTCTAACATACACAGAGTTCACAGATCTTTAACTTTTAGCTGTTCTGTTATCTACTGGTTGAGAAGACACATAATGATGAGATCAAAATGTATTAAATGGATTTGAATTACAATTATCATAGAACTTACTATATTTGAAAGCTGTGTGTATGGAACATATAACACACAATGGTGCTCGGGGATTCAGGGTCTTTTCTCATCCCCACCAAACTGAGGACCCTCTGCTGCCCTCCCCCGTTCTCAGTTCAGGGCCAAAGCCCCCACGTTGGGATCTACTGGAAGAATCAAAAAATGTAAATTTTGGGTCAGGCAGAGAGGGGATCAGATTTCAACTCTACCACATCCTGTATGATCTTGGGTAAGTTACTAAACCTTGCTGTGCCCCAGCTTCCTCATCTTTCAAATGGAGATTAGTCCCTATGAGGACTTAACCTCACAGGGGTGTTGGAGGAATTGAAGTTTTATTGTACCATGAATAGTGCCTGTGCAGGAAAGGTGGCACTTAATTTTTTTTCCCCACTTCTTGCCTACTCTCCTCACCTCCAGGACAGATTCAAGACCAGTAATGCACAAAATGAAAATCAGTAAGTTAATTCTTTCTGCCTCTGAGCATTCATTTAGCCGGTACTGTATGTTCTAGTTAGTAGGGCTGTTTGACAAATGACTACTACCTTTAGTGGCATAAAACAAACCTTTATTATACTCACCAATTCTCTGGACAGGGTACAACAGGGCCAGTTCGTCTCTGATCCGTGATCTGGAACTTCAGCTGGGGAGACTGAAAGGCTTGGGGGCTGGAATTACCCGGTGGCTCGTTCCCTCAGCATCTGACGGTTAATGCTGGCTGTCACCTTAGACCTTAACTGAAGCTTTTGGCCAGAACGCTGGTGCCCCGTTGGCCCTGGCTTTCTCACAGCATGGTAGCTAGGTTGCAAAAGCAAGCATCCTGAGAGAGCTAGACGGAAACCTCATCCATTCCCTGTCATGGCCTAGCCTTGGAAATCATACAGCATCGCTTCTGCCATCCATTGAGATTGTCACAACACCCCGCTCATATTCAAAGGGAGGAGAAGTAGATTATGCCTCTTGATGCAAAGTGGTTCTGGAAGAGTATATGGGAACAGAAATCTTACCGCACCCTTTGTGAAAAATCTCTGCCACAGTATGTGAGCAGTTCGTAAATCTATAGAAAGGGACTCCTAGAATGTCCTTGCACTGTTCTTCCCTGAATTACCATGGTTGCATGCTGGACCAAAAGCTAAGACCTTAACACAAAGACCTGAAATATAGTATCTGAACTCTGTCCCGGGGCAGGTGTCACCTTCTAGCTTTGAACTGGAGCCTGGGTTTTCATCTAAAAGCCAGGCCGAAATGTCTTGTCAATGGCATGTCAGTAACTGAACTCTGAGCTATATGCTAGGTGGTAATATCAAGGTGTAAGACATACCAGCGAAGCCAGGGACTGACTGACTTTCTAATTCAAAGATTTTTTTTTGTGGCAACTGTTTAAAATAAACAGTCTTAAGATTAGTTGTAACCTGATTTTATTTCTGTACAAGAGCCATATTACCTTGTACCCTACTTTGTCTCCATTACTAAAAGTTCACCAATTACATTGTCTTCCTAAGATTAAAAAAAAAATTTAAATAATTATAGAAAAAGTTGTAGTGTTTGGAAAGCTACCTTAGAAGGAGGAGAATTGGCTTCTAGTTAGGAAGAAGAGTTCTTCCTTAAGATATTATGACAGTTATTTTCCCCAGTAAATATTTATTTCTTCTCAGAGCTTATTTGCAAGTGAGATATACTTAAAACTAAACAAACGATTAGCTCACAAAGTGTTAAACCAAAAAGAAGTTTTGCAGAAAAAGAATGGACACATCATTTAAAAAATGTATGTGTATCATATAGTTTATTTGTAAATCAGAAATTTAAGGGAGGATGATGTGTTGTTTATCATTTATATGGAGTCAAGTTAGTCTATAAAATGTTCAATCGCTTCCAGGCTCTGAAAGTCATTCTAATGACCCTGTCTCAGATTTTTTTTTTTTTTTATTTCTCTAGTAAAAGTAACAGTGCTTTCATGAGGTCTTACTGGGCTGTTTGGGGTATGTGAGGGATAACAGAGGTGAAAAGTTTTTGGAAATCTACATGTGCTATTCACATGTAAAATTCTGGCTTTTATTGTTTATTTTTTTTTCTTATTAGAGATAGTTCTCACTATGTTGTCCAGGCTGGCCACAAACTCCTGGGCTCAAGAGATCCTCTACGCTCAGCCTCCCGAGTAGCTGAGATTACAGGAGTGCACTGTAATTTTTGTTGTTGTTGCTGTTATTAGTCAGAGGTGGGACTCCATGACAGCCCATGGAGAGGGGAGGAACAAAGACCTGCCTTACCATGTGGCTTCCCTTCCCCTATTTCTTACATTTCCCCCTTTCTTCCTTCTCCTCTCTTAACTCTTTTCTGTTTTCTTGTCTTCCCATTACCTTTTTTCCCTTCCCTGTCTTCTGTAAGGTCTTCGGCCTCCCATTGTTGCCCATAGATATTGCCTCTTGTGCTGTGCAGAAGCTCTTTAGTTTAATTAGATCCCATTTGTCAATTTTTGCTTTTGCTGCCGTTGCTTTTGGTGTTTTAGACATGAAGTCCTTGCCCATGCCTATGTCCTGAATGGTACTACCTAGGTTTTCTTCTAGGGTTTTTATGGTATTAGGTCTAACATTTAAGTCTCTAATCCATCTTGAATTAATTTTCGTATAAGGGGTAAGGAAAGGATCCAGTTTCAGCTTTCTACTTATGGCTAGCCAATTTTCCCAGCACCATTTATTAAATAGGGAATCCTTTCCCCATTTCTTGTTTCTCTCAGGTTTGTCAAAGATCAGATGGCTGTAGATGTGTGGTATTATTTCTGAGGACTCTGTTCTGTTCCATTGGTCTATATCTCTGTTTTGGTACCAGTACCATGCTGTTTTGGTTACTGTAGCCTTGTAGTATAGTTTGAAGTCAGGTAGCGTGATGCCTCCAGCTTTGTTCTTTTGACTCAGGATTGTCTTGGCAATGCGGGGTCTTTTTTGGTTCCATATGAACTTTAAAGCAGTTTTTTCCAATTCTGTGAAGAAAGTCATTGGTAGCTTGATGGGGATGGCATTGAATCTATAAATCACCTTGGGCAGTATGGCCATTTTCACGATATTGATTCTTCCTATCCATGAGCATGGTATGTTCTTCCATTTGTTAGTGTCCTCTTTTATTTCACTGAGCAGTGGTTTGTAGTTCTCCTTGAAGAGGTCCTACAACCACCGTCAGAGTGAACAGGCAACCTACAGAATGGGAGAAAATTTTTGCAATCTACTCATCTGACAAAGGGCTGATATCCAGAACCTACAAACAACTCAAACAAATTTACAAGAAAAAAACAAACAACCCCATCAAAAAGTGGGCAAAGGATATGAACAGATATTTCTCAAAAGAAGACATTCATACAGCCAACAGACACATGAAAAAATGCTCATCATCACTGGCCATCAGAGAAATGCAAATCAAAACCACAATGAGATACCATCTCACACCAGTTAGAATGGCAATCATTAAAAAGTCAGGAAACAACAGGTGCTGGAAAGGATATGGAGAAATAGGAACACTTTTACACTGTTGGTGGGATTGTAAACTAGTTCAACCATTATGGAAAAGAGTATGGCAGTTCCTCAAGGATCTAGAACTAGATGTACCATATGACCCAGCCATCCCACTACTGGGTATATTCCCAAAGGATTATAAATCATGCTGCTATAAAGACACATGCACATGTATGTTTATTGCAGCACTATTCACAATAGCAGAGACTTGGAATCAACCCAAATGTCCGTCAGTGACAGACTGGATTAAGAAAATGTGGCACATATACACCATGGAATACTATGCAGCCATAAAAAAAGGATGAGTTTGCGTCCTTTGTAGGGACATGGATGCAGCTGGAAACCATCATTCTTAGCAAACTATCACAAGAACAGAAAACCAAACACCGCATGTTCTCACTCATAGGTGGGAACTGAACAATGAGATCACTTGGACTCGGGAAGGGGAACATTGCACACCGGGGCCTATCATGGGGAGGGGGGGGGGGAGGGATTGCACTGGGAGTTATACCTGATATAAATGACGAGTTGATGGGTGCTGATGAGTTGATGGGCGCAGCACACCAACATGGCACAAGTATACATATGTAACAAACCTGCACGTTATGCACACGTACCCTAGAACTTAAAGTATAATAATAATAAAAAAAAAAAGAAAACGTAATCTCTAAAATCATATGTTGACTGGAGGTGGGGCCTGTAGGAGGTAATTACAATTAGATAATTAGGTAATTAGAATTAGTCACAAGGATGGGATCTCCATGATGGGACTAGCTTTATAAGAAGAAGAAGACGAAGGAGGGAGAGCTGAGCTGATGTACATGCTTGTTTCCTCTTACCATGTGATGCCTTCTGCCACATTATGAAGCAGTAAGAAGGCCCTCACCAGAAGCCAAGTAGATGCAGATGTCATGCTCTTGGACTTCCCAGCCTCCAGGACTATGAACCAAAATAAATGACCTTTCCTTTAAAAAAAAAAAAAAAAAAAAAAAAAGATATTGCCTCTTGTATCTGGACTCTGAATGGCTTGTGATCAAAACTATGTTGTTTATTTATATATGTGTGTGTATATGTAGATGTATATATGTATATATAGATGTGTATGTATGTATATTGTATACATACATATAAATTATGTACATTTATATTTATGTACATAAATATGTAGATATGTAAAATATGTACATATGTTAAAAATAATACAAGGATCTCACATCATGCCTAGTCCAGGGCTCAAGAGGGATTTAGCAGCTAAATGTATTATGACCATCTAGCTTGCAGGGAGAATCATTAGCCAGGCTCAAAAAAGTAAATCCCTGCAGCTTTCTAGATTGAGCAATATGCAAGATATTGTTCATGGGGTAAATCAATGCCAGAAATTCCCTGTCTGCCATTATGACTTGGACTTAGGGCTTTTATTTTACATGATTTCTTACTTTCTCTGCCAACTGGTCTCTAAATACAAGTTAATGTTCTTCTTGACTGGACACTTTTTTTTTTTTTGAGATGGAGCCTTGCCCTGTCACCCAGGCTGGAATGCAGTGATGCAATCTCTGTTCACTGCAGCCTCTGCTTCCTGGGTTCAGGCAATTCTCCTTACTCAGCCTACTGAGTAGCTGGCTTACAGGTGCGTGTCACCACGCCCAGCTGTTTTGTAGTTTTAGCCGAGCTGGGGTTTCACCGTGTTGGCCAGGCTGGTCTTGACCTCAGGTAATCCACCCACCTTGGCCTCCCAGAGCGCTGGGATTACAGGCGTGAGTCACCGTGCCTGCCCTTGGCTGGGCACTTTTAACTGCTCTAGAGGAGAGCTGTTCTTTAGGTGCCTCCCCTTGAAAGTGAGTTTTGTGTATGCCATGTAGTCTATATGTAGATCTTTTCAGATAGACCCCCTGTTATGAGCTGAGTTGTGGCCCCACCCCACCCGCAAAGTGATACGTTGAAGTCCAAACCCCCCAGTTCTTCAAACTGTCTCTGTATTTGGACATAAAGTTAACATGAGGCCTTTGGTGTGGGCCCTAATCCAGTATGACTAGTGTCCTTATACGAGGAGAAAATTTGGACTCATGAAGAGACACACACAAGGGATGTCCATGCATGGAGAAAAGTCCATGTGGTGACACAGTGAGCAACTGTCTGCAAGCCAAGGAGAGAGGTCCCAGGAGACATCAGCCTGCAGGGTGACACCTTGATCTTGGATTTCCAGCCTCTAGTCTGTGGGATTTTGTAATGGCAGCTCTAGACGATTAACATCCCCTCCAGTTTTAGTGAAAATTTGTAAAGGCTTGTGTGTGATGTGGTGACAAGCAGAGAAATACAAACTTAACCTCTGCCAGGCGCGGTGGCTCATGCCTGTAATCCCAGCACTTTGGGAGGCTGAGACGGGCAGATCACTAGAGGTCAGGAGTTTGGTACCAGCCTGGCCAGCATGGTGAAACCCCATCTTTACTAAAAATACAAAAATTAGCTGGGTGTAGTGGTGTGCTCTTGTAATTCCAGCTACTCAGGAGGCTGAGGCAGGAAAATCGCTTAAACCAGGAAGGTGGAGGTTGCAGTGAGCCAAGATTGTCCCACTTTGGGAATCCCAGCACTTTGGGAGGCTGAGGCGGGCAGATCACTGGAGGTCAGGAGATAAGCTTGACCAACATGGTGAAATCCTGTTTCTACTAAAAATATGAAAATTTATAAATAAATAAAAATACAAAAATTAGCAGGGTGTGGTGGTGTGCACTTGTAATTCCAGCTACTCAGGAGGCTAAGGCAGGATAATCACTTGAACCTGGGAGGCGGAGGTTGCAGTGAGCCAAGACTGCACCACTGCACTCCAGCCTGGGCAACAGAGTGAGCCCCTGTCTAAAAAAAAAAAAAAAAAAAGACAAAAAGACCCCACTTCATCTTATTTTATGGATCCACAGTGGAGTAATGGTGAGGGTATATGTTAGAGTTCTTCAGAGAAACACAATCAATAGGATATTTATCTATATATTTATATATAGATGTCTATATAGGATGTTTATATATCTATAGAGAGAAAAAAGAGGAGAGAAATTGATTCTAAGGAACTGGCTCATGTGATTGTGGGCTGACTGAACTGGAATCTGTAGGGCAGCCTAACAGGCTGGAGACTCAAAGAAGAGTTAGTATTTCAAGTCAAAATGCAGTTTGGAGGCAGAATACCTTTTTTGTGTGAGATCTCAGATTTTTAGTCTTCACCTATTTGGATGAAGCCCATGTACATTATGGAACATTCTCCTCTTTACTCAAAGTCTACTGATTTAAGTGTTAATCATATCTAAAAAGTACATTCACAGCAATATCTAGACTGGTGTTTGACCAAATAATGGCACCGTAGCTTAGCTACCTTGACACATAACATTAACCATCGTGTAGTGGAGATGAGGAAGTGGTAGTCTGGGCCTAATTTATATAAGAAAAGTGAAACTTCACCTGATTTAATAAAAGCTCAATATTAAATGTTAACAATGTATTTTTACATGTGTAACATAACTTAATTGTTTGCATCAACCTTTTGTTTTAATACATGAGTGAGTTGATCACATATTTAGTTTTAATATACTCATCACCCCTAAATTTCTGTTGATGATATAAGCATTAAGTATGATATGGGCTGTGGGCTGGTATTACATATGCTTCAAAATTTCAATACTCATGCTGGTAAATTGCCTGGTCTATGCTTTTTTGTCTTGGTATGACTTTTTGCTGTAAGTATTATTATTATCTTTATCATTGCGTAAAGCACTATTTTATACACTAACTCCTTTTATTTATTTATTTTTGAGATGGAGTTTCAGTCTGTGCCCAGGCTGGAGTGCAGTGGCGCAATCTTGGCTCACTGCAACCTCTGCCTCCTGGATTCAAGCGATTCTCCTGCCTCAGCCTCTTGAGTAGCTGGGATTACAGGCATGCACTACCACGCCCAGCTAATTTTTGTATTTTAGTAGAGATGGGGTTTCACCATGTTGGCCAGGCTGGTCTTGAACTCCTGACCTCAGGTGATTCACCTGCCTCAGCCTCCCAAAGTGCTGGGATTACAGGTGTGAGCCACCACACCCAGCCTAGTTGTTCCTTTCTATAGGATAGATACCATATCCTTTAAATCTGCTTGATAAGATACCCATTCCTATCCAAATAATGAAATGTTTTGGTTATTATTGAAGTATGCCCAGCATTTGGGCAAAACTAGAATCTAATAAATTGTAACCCACAAGTCATATGTGGGCTATCAGTGAACACTTTCCCCTAACTCCCCATGGCGTGATAGGAAGCCATGAAGAACAAGAGTAAAGTGATAAAACTGGCAAGTGGACCGAGAAATCCAAGCCAAGAGAATTCTGAGAACAGAGAGCAGGAAACGGCTCTGTCAGGATTCAAGGACAGAACTGAAGTTCCAATAGAAAAAAGGATGCTGCTTCAAGGATCAGGAGTTGGTTCTCAGAGCCTCTGATGCATTGCCTTGGTGTCTTAACCTGTAACTTAGTTTTCCTTGGGACTTTGCACCACAGTCCTACTCTGCTACCGTGGGAATTCTTGCTTGAAAGTAAATCAGGACTATAGTTGTGGTAATATTTGAGCTTTACTTTTCTTCTGTTACTCCTACTGTCCATTTGATTGAGGCTGAGAAAACTGGCCATCTGTTAAATTGAAGTTGCTTTTCTAAGGCAATAGGATCTGGGAGAATGGAGAGATTAGGTCTCCTAGGTTACCAAGCTTGTGCTCCGTAAATGTGCTCCCTTGAAAAAGCCTGGGTCTCTATAAAATATGTTGGTAACAGTTAAAGAAAAAGCCATTAGAAGAGAGAGAGAGAGAGAAAACACCAACTTCATTATGATTTAAATTAATTTCTACTTTTTATTCTTAGATAGAACTAATTAAAGTTCTAATTATTTTGAGTACTTTAAAACTAGGTGACAGGATTTCCCTTTCTCTAAAAGGGATTGGAATTTTTCTTTAGGAACAAAATTGATGGGTAGTCTGCAAAAGGATTCAAATTGTTTAGAAATATATGACCATTATGAAGCATTATTTTCTGTCAGTGTCTATGATTTAGGAGTTGTGGAAGACCTGAATGTAATTAGCGATGTGGTGACTTAGTGAAGCTAGAAAAAAAATGAATTGAATTTTCATTCTAACTTTGAAGGAAGAAAGACATTGTGAGCTTAGAAGCAATAGAAAAAGTCACAAAGTACAGTTAAATTAGAAAGCTTAAGTTTATTGGGTAGTGGATAGTCAAGAGGGAAGACTCTCCCACTCCATTCGCTCTTGGTAGGCAAATACCAGACAGAAAATATTTGTAGCCAGAATGGCTACCAGTCTTTATTGTAAGCGCATCAACTCAAAAATAAGACAAGCAGAGGACATCCGAAGACAACTCACAGCTACTAACTGAACATGAAGAATACTGTCACCAATAACCAAGTGCTGCAATTAAAATAAGATGCCGGCCAGGCGTGGTGGCTCATGCCTGTAATCCCAGCACTTTGGGAGGCTGAGGTGGGTGGATCACCTGAGGTCAGGAGTTCAAGACCAGCCTGACCAACATGGTGAAACCCTGTCTCTACTAAATACAAAATTTAGCCAGCAGTGGTGGCACATGCATGTAATCAGCTACTTGCGAAGCTGAGGCAGAAGAATCGCTTGAACCTGGAAGGCAGAGGCTGCAGTGAGCCAAGATTGTGCCATTGCACTCTAGCATGGGCAACAAGAGCGAAACTGCGTCTCAAAAAAAAAAAAAAAAAGAAAAGCCACAAATACCTTACAATACAATTTAAAAATGTGAATACTTTCGTTATTTGATGATATTAAGGAATTACTCTTAAAATATTTAGATGTTATAATGGTATTTTTAGAAAGATTTCAGAGAGGCCAGGCATGGTGGCTCATGCCTATAAATCCCAGTACTTTGGGAGGTTGAGGTGGGAGGATTGCTTGAGGCCAGCCAGGAGTTCGAGACCAGTCCAGGCAACATAGCAAGACCCCTATGTATTAGCTTCTTCTCACACTGCTATAAAGAACTATCGGAACTCGGTAATTTGTAAACAAAAGAGGTTTAATTGACTCATAGTTCCACAAACTGTACAGGGGGCATGACTGGGGAGGCCTCATGAAACTTATAATCATGGTGGAAGGGTGAAGGGGAAGCAGGCACGTCTTCACATGGTGGCGGGAGAAAGAGAGTGTGAAGGGGGAGGTGCTACACACTTTCAAATAACCAGACCTCATGAGAACTCACTCACTATCGCAAGAACAGCAAGGGGGAAATCTGCCCCCATGATCCAATGACCTCCCACCAGGTCCCTCCCCTAACACTGGAAATTACAATCCAAGGTGAGATTTAGCTGGGGACACGGAGCCAAACCATATCACCCTGTGATAACTGGGTGAATTATAATAATCCCCATGTGCTGTGGAAGGGACCTGGTGGGAGGTAATTGAATCATAAAGGCAGATTTTTCCTGTGCTGTTCTCAGGATAGTGAGTAAGTCTCATGAGATCTGATGGTTTCATAAAGGGAAGTTCTTCTGCATATGCTCTGTCTTTGCCTGCCACCATGTAAGATGTGCGTTTGCTCTTTTTCGTGTTCCATTGTGATTGTCAGGTCTCCCCAGCCATGCGTAACTGTGAATTCACTTATACTTCTTTCCTTTATAAATTACCTAATCTCAGGTATGTCTTTTAGCAGCATAAGAACAGACTAATACAGTAAATTGGTACTGCAGAGAATAAGGTACTGCTGTAAAGATACCCAAAAATGTGGAAGTGACTTGGGAACTGGGTAACAGGAAGAGGCTGAAACAGTTTAGAGGACTCAGAAGAAGACAGGAAGATATGGGAAAGTTTGGAAGTTCCTAGAGAAACCTTGTTGAATGACTTTGAACAAAATGTTGATAGTGATATGGATAATGAAGTCCAGGCTGACGGGGTCTCAGATGGAGATGAGGAGCTTGTTGGGAATTGGAGTAAAAGTCACTCTTGTTATATTTTAGCAAAGAGACTGGAAGGATTTTGGCCCTGCCCTAGAGATCTGTGGAACTTTGAAGTTGAGAGAAATGATTTAGTGTATCTAGTGGAAGAAATTTCTAAGTGGCAAAGCATTCAAGAGAAAGCAGAGCAAAACGTTTGGAATATTTGCAGCTTGATGATGCAATAGAAAAGAAAAACCCATTTTCTGGGAAGAAATTCAAGTCTGTTGTAGAAATTTGCATAAGTAACAAGAAGCCAAATGTTAATCACCAAGACAATGGGGAGGATGTCTCCAGAATGTGTCAGAGACCTTTGTGGCACCCCCTCCCATCACAGGTCCAAAGGCCTAGGAGAACAAAATGGTTTCCTGGGCCAGGCCCGGGGTTCCCTTGCTGTGTGCAGCCTAGGGACTTGGTGCCCTGCATACCACCTGCTCCAGCCATGGCTCAAAGGGGCCAACGTACAGCTTTGGCTGTGGCTTCAGATGGTGCAAGCCTCAAGCCTTGGCAGCTTCCACATGGTGTTGAGCCTACAGGTGCACAGAAACCAAGAACTGAGGTTTGGGAACCTCTGCCTAGATATCAGAGGATGCATGGAAATGCCTGGATTATCCAGGCAGAAGTTTGCATGGGGGTGGGGCCCTCATGGAGAACCTCTGCTAGGGCAGTGTGGAAGATAAATGTAGAGTGCGAACCCCCACATGGAGTCCCCACTGGGGCACTGCCTAGTGGAGCTATGAGAAGAAGGCCACCATCCTACAGAGCCCAGAATGGTGGATCCACCAACAGCTTGCACCATGCATCGGGAAAAGCCACAGGCACTCAATGCCAGCCTGTGAAAGCATCCAGGAGGGGAGCTGTACCCTGCAAAGCCACAGGGGCAGAGATAGTAAAGACCATGGGAGCCCACCTCTCGCACCCAGTGTGACCTGGGTGTGACACTTGTAGTCATAGAGGATCATTTTAAAGATTTGGCTCCCCCTCTGGATTTTGGACTTGCATGGGGCCCGTAGCCCCTTTATTTTGGCCAATTTCTCCCATTTGGAAGGGCTATATTTACTTAATGTCTGTACCCTCACTGTATCTATGAAGTAACTAACTTGCTTTTAATTTTACTGGCTCATGGATGGAAGGGACTTGTCTCATGAGACTTTGAACTGTGGACTTTTGAGTTAATACTGAAATGAGTTAAGACTTTGGGGGGCCGTTGGGAAGGCATGATTGGTTTTGAAATGTGAGAATATGAGATTTGGGAGGGGCCAGGGGCAGAATGCTGCTATGGTTTGGCTTTGTGCCCTAACCAAATCTCACCTTGAATTGTAATAATCCTCACTCTGTGGGAGGGACCCAGTGGGAGGTAATTGAATCACGGGGCGGGTTTTCCTGTGCTATTCTCGTGATAGTGAGTAAGTCTCACAAGATCTGATGGTTTTATAAAGGGGAGCTCCCCTGCACATGCTCTGTCTTTGCCTGCCACCATGTGAGACGTGCCTTTGCTCTTCCTTCGTCTTCCGCCATGATTGTGAGGTCTCTCCAGCCATCTGGAACTGTGAGTCCATTAAACTTCTTTCCTATATAAATTACCCAGTCTCAGATGTATCTTCATTAGCAGCCTGAGAACAGACTAGTATACCCTGTTTCTACAAAAAGAAAATGTTTAAAAATTAGCCAGGTGTGATGGCACCGGTACTCCCAGCTATAAGGCTGAGGCTGGGGAGGAAGTCTTGAGTTCAGGAGTTCAAGGCTGCAGTGAGCCGTGATGGCGTCACTGCACTCCATCCTGGGCAACAGACCCTGTCTCTAAACAGACAGACAAAAGATTTCAGAGATACACACTGAAATATTGAGAGGTGAAATTATAAGATGTCTGGATTTTGCTTACATAATCTAGGTTCTGCAGGGAATGAGTGAGGGCATTGATAAAATAAAGGTGAGGCAGATAAGTGAGTTATTTGATAAAGCTAGTAATGCCAGGTGTGGTGGCTCATGCCTAGCACTTTGGTAGGTATATGTGGGTAAATCCTTTGAGCCCAGGAGTTCAAAACCAGCCTGGACAACACAGTGAGACCAAGTCTCTACAAAAAGTACAAAAATTAGCCAGGTGTAGTGACACACACCAGTAGTCCCAGCTACTTGGGAGGCTGGGGTAGGAGGATTGCTTGAGCCCAGGAAGTCAAGGCTGCAGTGAGCTGTGATCACACTACTGCCCTCCAGCCTGAGTGACAGAGCAAGTGCCTGTCTACACACACACACAAAAAAGACAAAAAGAAAAAGAAAAAAGCTGAAGTATGAATACATAGGACTTCATTATATTCTTTCCTTTCGTTTGAACTTTTAATTTTTGTAATTTTTATAATAAAACACTAAAAGTGTTAAAAATCCTTGAAAGATCCCAATGACTTCAAGAAAAGAGAGAGGCTGCCAGACATTTTGTGCTTCCAGATAGAAGTACACACTACCTTCTATGAAATATTTATTGTTGCCAAAATATTGAACTTGAATCTGATCAGCCTCTAAATCCTATTGCCAATTAATGTGAAATACTGAAGATAGGAAAACATGTTAAATGCCATGATGAGATAGGATCAGTCAGAATCAAGAGCATGAGCCACTCTAGAATCCACCTGGCTTCTTCAAGTAGATTAAAAGAAAAGGATCAGGCAGGAAGAAGAAACTCATAAATTAAGAGACTCATGAGACAGAGCCACCGTTTGCAATGTATGGACCTCATTTGTAACCTGATTCCATCAAATCAAGAAAAATTCATGAGACAGTTGGGAAAATTTGGATACCAGCGAAATATTTGATGTATTAAGGCACTAGCATAATTTTTTCTAAAGATGTGTTATGTGTTCTTTTTTTTTAATGTTCTCATTGTTTAGAGACACATACTGAAATACTTATTTGATGCTGTGCTATGTGGTCTGGGATTAATTCAGATGATCTGGCAGGCAAGGGTCTAAAATGGGGTTACAGCTGAAAGGCACGAGAATGACATGAGTTGATAGTCACTGAAGCCAGATGATGAATTATCCACTCTACTTTTGGATATGTTTAAGTATTTCCATAATAAAAATACCAGTTTTCACCTATTGTTATCATGGTAAGCATTTTCTAAAGTGATTGATATCCAGTGCTCTCATACTTTGCTGGTGTCCTTTATATGCACAAATGTAGTACTAGCCATGTCCTGTGTATCGCTTTCCTAAAAATAACCACATGTTAACAAAAGAATGTTGAGTTAAATAAGTATAAAACTTTATGGAATTTTATGTATCTTATAAAATAACAATTTATTGGCCGGGCATGGATGGTGGCTCACGCATGTAATCCCAGCACTCTGGGAGGCTGAAGCAGGCAGGTCTCTTGAAGCAGGAGTTCAAGACTAGACTGGTTAACATGACGAAACCCTGTCTCTACTAAAAATACAAAAATTAGCTGGGCTTAGTGGCATGCACCCGTAGTCTCTGCTACTCGGGAGGCTGAGGCACAAGAATCACTTGAATCTGGGAGGCAGAGGTTGCAATGAGCCACAATCCTGCCACTGCACTCCAACCTGGGAGACACACCAAGACCCTGTCTCAAAAAAAAGTAAATAAATAAAAAATAAAAACAGGGCCAGGCATGGTGGCCCATGCCTGTAATCCTAGCACTTTGGGAGGCTGAGGCAGGAGGATCACCTGAGGTCAGGAGTTCGAGACCAGCCTGGCCAACATGGTGAAACCCCATCTCTATTAAAAATATAAAAATTAGCCAGGCGTGGTGGTGGGCACCTGTAATCCCAGCTACTCAGGAGGCTGGGGCAGAAGAATTGCTTGAACCTGGGAGGTGGAGGTTGCAGTGAGCCAAGGCTGTGCCATTGAACTCCAGCCTGGGCAACAAGAGTGAAACTCCATCTCAAAAGAAAGGAAGAAAAAACAAAAGCAAAAACAGAACAATTCATTGCCCCATAAGGCTACCTTTGATATATCAGAGTAAAAGAAAGCAGGACAGAAATCAGTTCTGCTAGAAAAGAGATAACTTAGGAAAGTTCATTTAAGGGAAATACAACAAAATGCTCTTTGTTTTTAGTAGAATATTAAAGTATGGGTGTGGATTTTTATCCCCCTTCTTACAATGTTTGATTATGTGGTAATGTTTTGTTTCTAAGGCCTTAAAATAAATAGATAAAAATGTATACTATAGTAAATTGAGAAAATCTACTCACATACATATATTTAAATTACATACTTATCTTCACCTAAAACAAAGATACTTTATCTCACAAAGTAATATTAGGGATTTATTTTATGTTTTCAGTGAATGATAAATTATCTTGCAATTATATACCTTAGATGAACTCTTCTATTAAACATTTGTTTATTTGTGTATTTGTGTATCTACTTAGTTACTTTAGAACGGGCAAGAGAAAATGGCCTTGGGACTTTTGACCTGTGGAAGTTTCGCATTTTCCAGCCTGGGTTTGCGGAGGCTGCGGGCAAAGCCATCTTCCTTCCACATTGTTTTTCTGTTTCCCAGTTTCTGGGCACTTAGCTGCCTAAGTGCTTCTCTTTTGCAGGAACAAAAAGAGAAAAAAGATAATAAGCATCTCAGAACTCATTTGGGGAAAAAATAAAGAAATGAATAGTTAATTTGTTGCTACTGTGATAAACTTTCTTTGTAAACATTGTCATCTCCACTTCTGTTTTGATAGAGGAGAGTTGAAAACACTGTGCTTGCACTGGCTGGCTGAAGTTTACACTTATTCAAAGCAAGGCAGTTGAGGATTAACCCAAAAACGAATGGCCTGACCTTCCAGGAATCCTGATGCGGCCAGGGGGCCATGTGCTTAGGGAGGCTTTGCAGGGCAGTGATCCCAGGAGCCCGGTGGAGTGGAGGGAGAGGTCAGGAAAGGGAATGCCTCAGCCTGCCTCTGTGTGTTTTCAGTCTCCTAAAGACTCCTCGGAGATTATTACAGGCCCTGGAAATGAGAGTGGCCCCTGGAGATGGGGTAGTCAGAAAAAGCAGAAGTGCAAGTCCAACGTGGGATCGGCCAGCACTGGGCATGCCTAGGGACAACCAGTTGTCTAGGGACTGCCCAAGAGGCCTTGGGCTGCCCTTGCCCAGGAGGGGTTTTAATCACTACAAAGAGCCAGACAAATGTGGCCCATGGACTCGACAGTATATATAGAAAGAGCTATGGCAATGGGTATGCACAGTCACTGTCACTAATTTTACCAAGACAGTTCTGATCTTAACTTACACAGGTACTAGCTCTTACTGATAATTTGGCAAAATATTTACCCTGCTTAATTTTTTTTTTTTTTTTTTTGTCAGAGTCTTGCTCTGTCACTCAGGCTAGAGTGCAGTGGTGAGATCTCGGCTCACTGCACCCTCTGCCTCCTGGGCTCAAGCAATCCTCCTGCCTCAGCCTCCTGAGTAGCTGAAACTACAGATGCATGCCACCATGCCTGGCTAATTTTTGTATTTTTAGTAGAGATGGGGTTTCGCCATGTTGGCCAGGCTGGTCTTGAACTCCTAACTTCAGGTGATCCACCTGCCTGGCCTCCCAAAGTTCTGGGATTACAGGTGTCGGGTATCCACTTGATATTTTAAAGTCATATAAATATATATATATATATATATATATTTATGATATATATATTTTAAAGTCATTTTTATATATATAAATATGTGTATATATATATTTTTTTCTCTAACAGGATTACTTAAAGGATTTTTCCCCAGTACACCTAGAAACAATGATAATAAGGCCATAATTAACACAAGCAAACTATTCCTAACTTCCTCAGAGCCACTATCCTTGCTATATATATCCTGAGAGCCTGGAGAGTAACTTCTCTGTGTTGAGAAGCCTCAGTGTGACTTGTACTTGGGTTTCTGAAACACAAACTGATCTACTCAGTTTATTTGTTCGAAGTGTATGTTGCTTTGAGAAAAAAATTGTTTTATTCTGTTTCCATAATTTTTAGGAATGGATCAGAGGAGGAATATCAGAGCAAGATTTGATGAAAAATCTGAGGCACAAGGTTAAGGAAATTCTACAGAATTATACATACACCTGGAATTTAACTTCCCAGAGCACAGGGCTTTGTAGTTCTTGTTCACAGGTCTGTCCAGTACATAGAAGGTGCTCATTAAATATTGCTAAATAAGTGAATGAATGAACAAACCAGGATCTGAGCCCAGGTCTGTGTTAGTACTCGAATGCTCCTATTGAACTTGTGCATTTAACCATATTTGAGATATAATTGATTTATTGAACTGCTCAAGTTCATGAGGTGTGCATTTGAAAGGGTCTTTATTTCTCTCTAGTTGTTGATTTCAACCATGCCAGGTAGAATCTCCTTTTCCCTGTCCCATCACAATGTTCAACCTCCATAAGCTTTCAGAGACTAATCCAGTTAAAAACTGAATCTCAAACTTGATTTAAATCTCTCTTTCACCTAGTGCATCTGGACCCTTCTCTAAAGCACCTGAAGGGAGAGAAGAGATAGAGGGCATTCTGTCCTTTTGCTCCTTCTGCCCTTTCCGCATTTGGGATCAACCTGTCTCCCCCAAAGGTTGGGGACAGAGAGGGAGCATTGGGGTCACAGGGAAGGTGAACAAACACTTCTCTGCTCAGCTCTTATTGCTGCTCAGTGTCCCACATCTCAGCTCCCTGACTTAGGGGTTCTGCCTTCGGTTGGACCTTTTCCAACCCTTTCTGCTGCCCTCCTACTGCAGGGGTACTCTCCCCCAAGGGCAGCCATCTTGGTTGGGGTACAGGCAAGACAGCGCAAGTCAGGCTTCATAAAGTAGTGTCCCAGGAAACTTAACAATCCCTGCTGCTCCCAGCTGGGGGTATATAGGCTGCTTCTCTGGAGCTACTACCCCATCATACATTTCTGTCCAGTTCTTTTCTTCTCTGTGGCTCAGAGGAACACAGAGAAATCAGCCAACCTACTGCCTTAGCAGATGAGCAGCCAGTGAAATTGATGTTGGTCTTCCCCTCTTTAGGCCCCCCTGGTCTCTGTGTGATTCTGTTAATGACCCCACCAGTTGGTGGGGAAGGGGTGGGGGCAGTGAACTGGGGGGCTGGGGTGCCTGAAGGAATGAGCACTGCTCTTCCCTTGAGGGATTATGATTGCCTGCTCCCCAGTGTTCTGATATAGTCTAGGAAGCTGGTATTAGCAGGGCTAGCTCTGTTCTCTTTTAGCAACTTCTGAAAGAGGTATATGACCCCTCTTTTTCTGAAAGTATGTAACTTTGTGGTTCTCTGTCCTCAGCAGTAGACATTTGTCTCTAATGCTGGTGCAACACAAGACATACCAAGGTTTTTATCTCAGCCCCTAAAGGCTTTTTAGTAGAAGGAAAAGGATTTCTATTGAATGATGTCATTAGTGATCTGAAAGATTAAAAAAATTGTAAATGTATGAATTGGGGCATTAACTGGCAGGCCGGGAAGATTCCAGCAGTATTTGTGCATATCTCATTTATCCTTTTTTTTTTTTTTTTTTTTTAAGACAGAGTCTTGCTCTGTTGCGCAGGCTGGAGTGCAGTGGCGCAATCTCGGCTCACTGCCACCTCTGCCTCCCAGATTCAAGCAATTCTCCTGCCTAAGCTCCTGAGTAGCTGGGATTACAGGCACGTATCACCACACCCAGCTAATTTTTGTACTTTTAGAAGAGACAGGGATTCACCATGTTGACCAGGCTGGTCTCGAACTCCTGACCTTATGATTCACCTGCCTCAGCCTTGCAAAGTGCTGGGATTACAGGTGTAAGCCACCGCGCCTGACCATCTCATATTCTTGATGTCACACTATACTACACAGACATGAAAGTTGAAAGATGCTAGAGGTAGAGCTGTTTATAATGAAAACTTGGTGGCAACCTAGATGTTTATTATCATTTAGCTTTAAAAAATGTTGACGTAGCTCTTTATTGTTAGGAAAAACGTTCAGCATATGTTACCTGGTGAGAAAAGCAGGCTATTGAGCAAAATATTTGCTGTTTGCGAAAAAAATATGGACTGATACAAAAAATGGGCAGGGTAATTCTTCAGTGATAGGACTGATAGTGGTTTCATTTTTATTTTTACATTTTATTTTTAAATTTTCTTTGAAACTTGTCTATGGTGAATCTTGTTTATATATGCAAAAGTTTTTTAAAGAAGTTATACTATCAAACTTAATGAAAAGCTAGAATATATACTTACACCAAGTCTTTAGCATTTTAGGTGTCTTATGTCCTTATTTACTGAAGAGTTTTTTACATTTTGGTAATCTCTGAGTGAGTCTCTGTACATAAAAGTTTTTAGTAAGTTTCACAATCTGGCTTGTATTTCAACAACTGAGTGTACTAAATATTACTTGGCATTTACAAATGCATGTGGTAATTTGGAAAAGTGCCTTTCTTACAACATAAATCTTCCAAGTAATTTTGATAGTTGTTGTAGTCATCATCTCAAAAACTAGAAAATGTGAACACTCTCACTTGCATAAAGAACTACCAAATGTTATTCATCTTATGGTCTTATTTTGTAATTTGTTGGAATCATTGAAGTGTTTCAGGGAAATTAATTCTGCAGGATTTATTTAAGTGCCTACAGCTTGATAAATTAGAGTGGAGTTTTAGCATGCAGAGAAATGGTGGCGTTATAGGACTGCATCTTTTTGTCTGTACAATTCCAGTATCAGCCTATGAGCTCTGTGAGTTAGGAAACTTGGTTGTGGTTTTCCTGTGGTACTCATAGGACCTCACAGAGTGCAGAGTATGTGATACAAGTGATCATGACAAAATAGTGAACTTTTACTCAGCAGTTTATATGTGCAAGGCACATATTATGTTTTTTGTGCATTATCTCATTTAATCTTCACAGCAGGTCTCGATAGGTGGTTTTCAACCTTTTGGTAGGGGGCAGAGCTGGACTGTGCTTTGCAATGTATAAGAAAAATGTGGCTGGGTGCGGTGGCTCACGCCTGTAATCCCAGCACTTTGGGAGGCCAAGGCGGGCGGATCACCTGAGGTCAGGAATTCGACACCAGCCTGGCCAACATGGTGAAACCCTGTCTCTACTAAAAGTACAAAAATTAGCTGGACATGGTGGCATGTGCCCGTAATCCCAGCTACTTAGGAGCTGAGGCACTATAGCTTTGAATCCGGGAGGCGGAAGTTGCAGTAAGCCAAGATTGCACCACCACACACTCCAGCCTGGGTGACAAGAGTGAGACTTCATCTCAAAATAAAAAATAAAAATGCAAGTTTGCTGTTTTTGTTTTTTTGTTTTTGTTTTTTAATTCCAAACTGGCCTAAATTTCCATAGTTATGGACATGCTTTGTAAAGCTGTTTATTAAGTAGACTGATATTCAGGTTAAATTAGAGCATTTTCTTAAAAGTCTGTGTCAATTGTGGGTTAGTTTTTGTTTGTTTGTTTTTATAGTGATGAGGTCTCACTACATTTCCCAGGCTGGTCTCAAATTCCTGAGCTCAAGCGATCCTCCTGCCTCAGCCCTCCAAAGTGCTAGGATTACAGGCATGAGCCACCATGCCCAGCCAGAATGTGGGTTTGAACAAATTGATATAACAGTGAGAAAAAGTACCAGAGTTCTTTAGGGTTATATGGACAACTTTCTCTGTAAGAATGATCTTTTCAGTGTTTGCCATGTTTTACTTTGCTGTCTATAATGTGCAGAATTCCTGCTAGTGATTGAGTAATTCAGGGATCCCCAGTCCCTGGGCCACAGACTGGTGGTATAGGTCTGTGGCCTGTTAGGAGCCAGGCTGCACAGCAGGAGGTGAGAGTTAGGCAAGCAAGCATTAGCACCTGAGCTCTGCCTCTTGTCGGATCAGTAGCAACATTAAATTATCATAGAAGAAGAAATCCTACTGTGAACTGATGATATGAGGGATCTAGGCTGAGTACTCCTTATCAGAATCTAATGGCTGATGATCGGAGGTAAAACAGTTTTATCCCAAAACCATCTCCCCTGGTCCCTGGTCTATGGAAAAATTGTCTTCCATGAAACTGGTCTCTGGTACCAAAATGCTTGGTGCAGCCAGGATTCTAAATAGAACAATTCAGAGGTCAGGTAAGCACACAGATACTTCTAATGTAGTGCAAGATATGCTGAGGCTGAAGGTGCTGGCATTTATGATGGGCTTGAAGGATTTTTGACAAGTTAAGGAAAGAAGTATTAGCATAAAATTTTGAAGGAAGGCCTTGAGAACATACTGATTTTTAAAAACACTATGGGTAATTATGGAGTTACTGGAATTACTGTTACTCATTCCGAATAGATCACCATCTTTAGGAGAAAATTCTTTAGATGTCTCAGCATGGTGGCTGACACCTGGAATTGCAGCACTTTGGGAGGCCAAGGTGAGGATCTCTTGAGCTCAGGAGTTTGAGACCAGCCTGGGCAACATAGACCTTGTCTCTATTTAAAAAAAAAAAAAAAATTAAAAATTAGCTAGGCATGCGTGGCGTGTGCCTGTAGTCTCAACTGCTCAGGAAGCTGAGGTGGGAAGACAGCTTGAGCCTAGGAAGTTGAAGCTGCAGTGAACTATGAGCCCACCACTGCAGTCCAGCCTGGGCAACAGAATGAGACCCTTTCTCAAAAACAAAAAACGAAACCAAAAAAAGCTTCAAAATTATCTGGATTCTTCAACCTGCTCTTCGCTGCTTCCAACACATTTTAAATTTGGCAGTTCTCTGATTTCAGATTGTTTTCTAGAGCAGTGTCATAGACATATTTTTTCCTGAATCTAGTTGAAAGCACACATTAGAAAACCTGTCTGGTTTCTTAGAGTCATTCTGTTTTGCAGGAACAAATGTTCTCCGATTCCTCAAAGAATTTCTCGTCTTTTGGACTGCTGTAGCTTTTCTTAGGAACTGTGCCATTTCTGTCTGCTCATATTTATGGAGGGATGGCTATGGGATTGAGGAATAAGATGAGGTCTATTAGATGTTATAAGATTCATATTCAAATATTTTAGTCCAGGCCAACCATGGTGACTAACGTCTGTAATCCCAGCACTTGGGGAGGTTGAGTCAGGTGGATTGCTTGAGCTCAGGAGTTTGAGACCAGCCTGGGCAACACGGTGAGATCCCATCTCTAAAATTTAAAAAAACAAAAACAAAACCCCAATTATTTCAGTCCAAAATAAAAAAGCAGAAGGAAAAGCTATAGTCATCATTCTACACTTTGCTATTTCTACACTTTGCTGATTCAGAATTCTGCCACCCAAGGAATATGTGCATTGGAGGTGACTGCCAGATGCTCTTGTCCTTGCCAGGAGCAGTGTGGAGTTCATGGGACCAGCGCCCCTTTCTTGCTGGGCACCTTGGCACTGGCTGCACACACCTGTACTCTTGGCCTCCCTTGTTTGCTTGGTGTGCTGTTTGCGTGGTGCCTTTTGTGTTGACACCGAGTGGGAATCAGGTAGACGTGACATACCCTCACCATCACCCTTTATTCCTCTGAATTAGGCACTGTGAATGGGATTTTGTTGGGATCTCTTCCAGACATTTTCCTGGCAGACAAGAAGGCAGCTTGTTGACATCACTGGTCCAATTGGCCTTCCTTCAAATTTGTCCCCGCTGACTTAAAACTCTAAGAGATATCCTGAAATTTCTAGTTTGAGGATACCATCTTACCATAGTTTCCTATGCAGATACAAGTTTTCCCTTAATTGTATATTCTGCAGTTTATTTTGATGGGATGTTGATACATTGCTCAAGATATGGATGAATTTTCCCCCAAGTTCAAACCTCTTTAGTAGCTTAAAAATCAGTTATTCTCTGGATAAGCATGCTTGCAGCTGAAGCTTCTGGGCTTGCATACAGCCTGCGGTATATCTCATCTGTGATGTAGACAGTCTGTAAATCTGGGTTTGGCCATGAAAGTGTATTGTGAATAGGAACATCAGCTAATCCTAGAGAAAAAGAACTGTTATTCAAAATAACGGAGTGGAATTTCCCATGAGGTTTTGAATAATAACCATACAAGCTAACACTTACTGAATGCTTACCCTGTGCCAGACATGGTTTTCAATGTTTTATAAATATTTAATTCATTAATTCTTACAACAACCCTCTGATAGAGGCTACTCTTACTATCTCATGTCTTGCAGTTGAGGCACACAGGGGTTAACTAACTTGCCAGAGATGATAAGTGGTAGAGCAAGGCCGTGCACCCAAGTGGTCTGGCTTCTGGGTTCATGCTTTTAAGCACTATATTATATCGCATTTCAAAAGGTGGGTCTGAGATTAGAGATCTGTGGTCTTCTAATGCTAGTATAAAGAGTTTGGATTTGCCAGAATAGACAGAAAGGAGCCAGCTTATTCTCAGTAGTAGAGAGGTGTCAAGATGAGACTGTCAAGATAGTAACATTCAAATAGTTGCAATGGAGACTTAAAAAGGATATCTTGGGGACAGTTGGGGCAAAAGGAAAAGTTGTGAAGGATGGCTACTTTCTCAGTGTTGTAGTAGCAACATTACCTGTAAAGCCCAGTGTTCTGCTTGAGTCTTTTCCTCAGGCAAGCATCCATTCACTCAGTAAACATTTATTCATCACTGGCCTTATGTCAGCCCTTGTGCCAGATGCCTGGGATACAGACGTAAAAGCCACGGTCCCTGACCAGGCGTGGTGGCTCGTGCCTATAATCCCAGCACTTTGGGAAGCCAAGGTGGGTGGATCACCTGAGGTCAGGAGTTCAAGACCAGCCTGACCAACATGGTGAAAGCCCATCTCTACTAAAAATACAAAATTAGTCAGGCATGGTGGCGCACACCTGTAATCCCAGCTACTTGGGAGGCTGAGGCAGAAGAATCTCTTGAACTCGGGACACAGAGGTTGCAGTGAGCCGAGGTCACACCACTGCACTCCAGCCTGGGTGACAGAGCAAGACTCTGTCTCAAAAAATTAAAATAAAAGCCACGGTCCCTGTTCTTGAGCTCTCAACTTATGTGACACTACTAGGTATACACCAAGTGACTTTCAGTAGAAAGTGTCTGTTTAAGTGATAAGAAGTTGTGTATGGGATGCCCTGGAAATAGAGTTTCAGAATTTCAAAAGCATTCATATTATTATTTCATTGTTTTACCAATAAATAGACTCATTCCTTTTCAGTGTGTGGGGTCAAACTGCAGATTCCTGATATATATCTTAGATTACGGCCTGAATCCATAGCCCAACACCACACACTAGAGTTCCAGTATTACTTGACTCAGATTTTCCTGCCTTTGGTGATTTGTGCATGTGTTCACTGGCTACTTGGCATCTAGTTAAATCACAAAACTCTAAGCCAAGACAGTTTTGGAGAATCCCTTGTGATCTTTAAAAGGGTCATGAATGAGGCTTCCCATACGGGAACCTCGATGAGTTTTCCAAAGTTCTCTATATCTGCCAGCATCCTTGGTTTTGGCTCCTCTGTTGCCGTTGTTAAGAAATGTTCAGTTGCAGAGTTCAGGCTCCATGGGCTTGCCTTAGAGGCCTGTGTCTTCTGGGGGCTGGGGAGACCGTGATGAAGAAGGCCATCTGTGCACGTGCTCGTCCAAAGCCCAGACCAGACTGATACTGAACATCATGGCCCCTTGTCTCATGCTCTTAAAAAATGCTGACTTCTGCCTTTAGACATCAGGCAAAAGTGATTTCTTGGAACTAGATTTTTCCCCCTGTGGGTGGATATTGGCGTTTATTTTGGGCTTGCTATTATTGGAGTGTAGGAAGGCTATAACAAATATGCCCTTTTTGAGAACTATAAGAGTTCTGTTTTAAATAAATCAGTGGCGTCTCTTGCCTGAAATATACTAAACTATCCAGACTACTTAAAATTAACCTCTGATAACATTAGACATCGTGCTCATATGTGTGTAGTATTTTGATTATTTAAGTCACTCTGTTTACTGAGGCTTCCACACCCACTTACATCACTTATAGAAACTTGGAATGACAATAATGAGTTTGGAGCATTGTGGAATATCCCCTCCAAGCCAGAGCAAATTATATTTTAATGGAACAATTCATTCGAAAATATCTGGATAGATCTACCAGGAAGGGCATGATGAAAGAAAGTGAAAGTTTTTGCCATTAAGTATGATCTCTTTGGGAATTCAAATATGTTAAAATGTGATGGCATCCCCTATTTTACAATGGAGAAAATGGAGGCATGCCAGGTTAAGTAACTTCTCCAAGGTCACACACACGGTAGAGCCAAGATTCGAACTCAAGAACCCAGAATCCAGACTCTTAGCCCTACACTGTTTCCCTCTCTGTAAGCAGACATGAAGTGGGAGCACCATATACTTGGAATACTAGTGTAAACCTTTGTTGAAATAGATGGCAGGGAACAACTTTATGCCTAGTTGGCAGAGAGATGGCCAGATAAAAATGGGAGGAAAAAGTACTTGTAGTTACAATGTAGAAGAGGACAGAATAACTTGGATTCTGGAACCAACAGCTTGGCTGAGGCAGAGCATTTGTGTGGCTTATGTGGCATGGCCCAGAGGGAGAGCTGGGCATAGAGGGATTTAAGGTTTGAAACTGGATTAAGAAAAGCCTTGAATGGGGGCACGGAAGAGTGTGGGATCTCTTGTTGACCATGGACAGCCATGGGTGGTTTTGTGTGAGGAAGTGAGCCAGAGCAGTGGACAAGAGTACATCACTACGAGGGAAGTTGGCATGGGAAGAGGGAAGAGGGGAAGTGGAGCTGGGAAGACCAGTTAAAAGACAATTGAAATGTCGTAAACAATGATCAGTGTCAGAACCTCTTCCAAGGTTTTATGAAGAATCCACACGTATCATTGTGTCCCAGGAGCTTGGCAAAGAGGAGGTGTCTAGCATGATGCCTGGCAAAAATAGGAACCAAAAAGGTGTTTGTTGAACCAGGTAGGATTGAATAAGAGGATTGGCCATAAGAATGGAAAAGAGGTCAATGCCAGGGAAACGAGAGACGTGCCTCTGACAGTCTTTGATGAGTAATTGGCCGGGGAGGTGGAGGGAGAGAAGATGAAGCTTCTCCAGCTTGGGTGATCTTGTCGCTAACCAAGGCAAGGGACTTATGACTCGGGGCTCAGCAAGCCTGGTTCAGGCCCTTTTTTCTGTATGGGGCATCTTGATTGCCACTGGCATATATTAAGTCTATAGTGGTGTGAGTGCTGAGATTTAACCTTGCGTCTTGTTCAACATTTTAACAAATACAGACATAGTTAATATCAAGCCAGTGTGTCATCTTCATTGTTGTCAAGCGAAGAGTAATTTTGGCGGACAGTAGAATCATAGGGAATATCTAAAAGCATTCATACTTTTTTCAGACACCTAGGTGATTCTAATATGCAGCCTTGAGTCGTACTCTTTGAGAAACACTGGGGTAAACAGTCACTTTTTTTTTAATCATAAAAAATTTGTTTTCTTTAAGAAATGTGAAAAACATAGAGAAGTAGATTTAGAAACATTTGACGTTCACAGCAGCCTTGAGCTAAATGCCATACACTACTGCAGTTTGCTGGGGTTTTTTGTTTTTTTGTTTTTTGAGACGGAGTCTCGCTCTGTCGCCCAGGCTGGAGTGCAGTGGCGCCATCTCGGCTCACTGCAAGATCCGCCTCCCGGGTTTACGCCATTCTCCTGCCTCAGCCTCCCGAGTAGCTGGGACTACAGGCACCCGCCACCTCGCCCAGCTAGTTTTTTTTTTTTTTTTTTTGTATTTTTTAGTAGAGACGGGGTTTCACCGGGTTAGCCAGGATGGTCTGGATCTCCTGACCTCGTGATCCACCCGTCTCGGCCTCCCAAAGTGCTGGGATTACAGGCTTGAGCCACCGCGCCCGGCCCGTTTTTTTGTTTTTAAGATGGAGTCTGACTCTGTCCCCCAGGCTGGAGTGCAGTGGTGCAATCTCGGCTCACTGCAACCTCCACCCTCCGAGTTTAAGTGATTCTCCTGCCTCAGCCTCCCCAGTAGCTGGGATTACAGGCGGCTGCCGCCACGCCTGGCTAATTTTTTTTTGTATTTTTAGTAGACACGGGGTTTCACCATCTTGGCCAGGCTGGTCTTGACCTCCTGACCTTATGATCCACCCGCCTCGGCCTCCCAAAGTGCCCGGATTACAGGCATGAGCCACCACGCCTGGCCTGCTGTTTTTAGTGTCTATACCCAACACACCGCCCGGTGATTGTGAACAAACAGGAAACAAATCAACGTAGAGTGTGGTTCCTGCAGAAGGCTGCTGTCAAACTGCAATCAGTAGGGATGGAGTCCTCTGGGGCTGTTTGTGCTGGTTGAGCAAGCCCCTTCCATGTGTCACCACATCAGTTTCTTAGGGCTGCTATAGCAGATTACCACCAGCTGTGGCTTAAACAACAGATTCCTCTCGCAGTTCAAGAGGCCAGAAGTCCAAAATTAAGACATCAGCAGGGTTGGTTCATTTTGGACATTCTGAAGGGAAAAACTGGTCCATGCCTGTCTCCTGGTTCTGGTGGTTGCCAGCAATCCTTGGTTCCTTGTAGGCACACCACTCTAACCTCTGCTTCCATCTTTACATCGCCTTCTTCCTTATGCCTCTGCCTCCTCTATTCCATTTCTAAGGATACCAGTTGTCAGAAGTAGGGTTTATCCCAAGACTAGAATAATTTAATCCCTAGATCCTTAACCAGTTACATCTGTAAAGACCCTATTTCCAATTAAGATTGCATTCTGGGGCTCCAGGTCTGAATGTTTGGGGGACACTATTAAACCCCCACAGTCACTTAGGACTTACATGTGCGTAGAGTTAGCTGACACCAAGTATGGGAAGCTGCCTTGGACTCCTAACCTTGGGGTCCCCAATTTTTTTCTTAGTACTCAAACAAGAAAACTAGTCATAGGCAATTGAGATACCCTGGACCTGGGGTGGAGCCCAGCTCCATAGACGATCCTTTCTTTCACATGTTGAACTAACTAGTTCCAAAAGGGTGTGTGTGTGTGTTTGTGTGTGTGTGGAGGGGGAGGGGTGTGCAGAAAATACAGATTAATTAGCACTCACATAGAATTTATAACTTTAAGGATTATTTCCATGGCATGTGAATTTCTTTAGCTATCTCTTTGCCCTTTGTTAATTTTTTAACATCTGTAAAGGGCGTGATCAGGACAGGAGATTGCTTTGGTCCTCGACTCTGACTATTTAGATACTTAAAGTGCACTTAAGCAGACTTTGTGGGTGAAATCATTTTGTCTGGATACTTCATGTGAAATGTGTAATGTATCACTTGGGTGAAGGGCAAAGCTCAGGAGTTGTGGCTGCTTATGATGCTCAGACACATGCCAGGAATACTTTTGGAGTGTCCTTGGATTATACCCAGACCTGTCTCCAAGTGTCCTGTCTGTGGGCAAGGAAGCCTTGCTCAGACCGTAAGATATTCGTTGTTACACGCCCTTTAAGCAATGAATGAATGTTTGAGTAAGTCAAATCCTATTTATTTTTTTTTCACAAAAGCTTGCTATTCACAGAAGCCTTATGAACATGTTTATAAAGCAAATAATCTTGTTTTAAATGCTTTTGTGTCACTGCAAAGTTTATATTTAATACCGAGTTTTCTTTAGATGTGGTTCCTGTGGTTAAAAGGCACTTATTCAGACCTCAGAGTTCCCCATCTTGATACCAGCAGACTGAGCTCTCTCCCTCGGCCCCAGTGACCACTTTGCTGTGATCTGCTGTTCTCTTCCAGTTGGCTTGGTTTTTTGGAAGTCTTCCCCTATGTGATGGGCATATGAGGGAGGCAGGAAAGGGCAGTGATGAAGAGCATTGGAGTGAGGGTTTGAATTCCAGGTCTTCCACTCTCTGACTTTAACTTTAGGCAAGATGCTTATATATCTGTGCCTCCGTTTTCTCATCAGTAACATGAGGATAACAATATCTGCCTCAGGATGGTCTATCAGTTTCCTGTGACCGCTGCAACAAATGACCACAAACTGGGTGGCTTAAAACAACAGAAATGTATTCTCTCAACAGAAATGATTCTCGAAAATCAAGGCATTGGCAAGGCCATGCTCCCTCCCAAAGTTCTAGGGAAGAATCCTTCCTTGCCTCTTCTAGCTCCTGGTGGTTGCTGGCAATCTTTGATGTTCCTTGGTTAATGGCAGCATAACTCCAGTCTCTGCCTCCATTATCACATAGCCTTCATCCTGTGTCTTCTCTATGCCTTTGAGTCTCTTTCTCCTTACAAGGATACCAGTCATTGGATTTTGGATCCAACTTAAACCAATATGACCTCATCTTAACTTGATGGTGTTTGCAAAGACCCTATTATCCAATAAGGTTACATTCTGTGGTTCTGGAAAAATGTGTATTTTCTGGGGATACTGTTCAACACAGTACAGGTGGTTATGGTGATTTAAATGAAATAAATTATTTATGGCACCTGGAAGGGACTAGCACATACTCTCAAAATTCAGCAAATCACAAGAAGCCACTTTGTCATAAGACTTGACTCATTTGCTGTACAATCTCATTGCTCCTTTTTCATTTGACATTTGCTGCTCTTGGTTATGCTGGGCCACCCTCATCTCATGTTTTTCACCATATTTTAGGGACATCTAAGTGGCTCCCTAATATTTCACCAGGATCTTTCCTTTCTGCCATCATTCTGGGAACTCTAACATTCACATCAATGACCTGTCCAACACCCTGCCTCTGATCTATAGGGTCAGTCCCTGGATCTTGTCCTTACCTGTCCCCAGTCCCATAGTCATTGCAGGTACTCTCTGACTGCCCCTTCTCACCCTTTCACCCTGGAATCTCTGCTTCTCTCCCTATCTTTTCAGTCTCCCATGATGGATCCAGCCAACTGCCCCTTTCCCCCATCCTACCGGATGCCCCCAGTGAAAAATCATGTGACCTTACCAAATGGTTTCTCTATGGAGTTATAATTGCTGCTCCCAACTGGACCTTTGGAGCTGTTCAAAAACCCTTTTATTTGTTTTAGGCAGGTTTCCTTACTCACTTCCCCCTGGGAGCTATTGAAGTATTACCACGTGTGGGGCTTCTTTGCCCACCACTGACCCTGCTTACTCTGTCTCCCATTTCCCCAAGAAAGGGTAAAAGCCATAAAACACAGTGACTTCTTCCCTGCCACTGCATCTCTGCTCATCCTCCTCTTCCTCTTTACTATTTCAGAGGCAGAACACGACCCCAATTCGCAAAGATCAGCCTTCTGCCTGGGTTGAATCCTCAATTCTGCTACCTCCCAGCCCCTTTCATCACACCTCCCCCCCTTATACTATCCCCCCTTTTTTTTTCTTTTTTTCTTTTTACGGAGACAGAGTCTCACTCTGTAGCCCAGGCTGGAGTGCAGTGGTGTGATCTCGGCTCACTGCAACCTCTGCCTCCTGGGTTCAAGCGATTCTCCTGCCTCAGCCTCCCGAGTAGCTGGGATTACACGTACATACCACCACACTCAGCTAATTTTTGTATTTTTAGCAGAGACGGAGTTTCATCATGTTGGCCAGGCTGGTCTTGAACTCCTGACCTCAAGTGATCTGCCTGCCTCAGCCTCCCAATCCTTATACCTTTCATGCTGTCTCTGTCTCCACTGACTCCTTTGCTTGCCCCAGTCTATAAACACATTTAAACCCTCCTAAAAAGTTTAAACATCCTAAAAATTTCCTGATATGGTTTGGCTGTGTCCCCACCCAAATCTCAACTTGAATTGTAAATCCTAGAATTCTCACGTGTTGGAGGGACCCAGGGAGAGGTAATTGAATCATGTGCACAGTCTTTCCTGTGCTATTCTCATGATAGTAAGTCTCATGAGATCTAATGGGTTTCTCAGGGGTTTCTGCTTTTGCTTCTTCCTCGTTTTTCTCTTCCTACCGCCATGTAAGAAGTGCCTTTTGCCTCCTCCCATGATTCTGAGGCCTCCCCAGCCATGTGGAACTGTAAATCCAATTAAACCTCTTTTTCTTCCCAGTCTCGGGTATGTCTTTATCAGCAGCGTGAAGACCAGCTAATACAGTTCCCTCCTTTATCTTCCATTGAATTGCTTTGGCTTTGTCCTCTGGAGAGAACCAACTGTATTGTAAATGGAGTGACTGCATATGTTTTTTAACTTCTTTGTGCCTTATTTTCCTTATCTGTAAAGGGCTAATAATAGTACCTACCTCATAGGGTTATTGTAAAGGTTAAATTGTAATATAGTACAGCTCCTCGCACTGTACATTTTAATTTTAGTAGTAATGGTATCCTCTTTGGGCATTCATAGGACTGAGTCCACAGCATTAGTCTAGCACTGATAAACAATGACATAAGTAGCTATTGGGTATGTTTCTGTTCTCAGAAGTCTGAAGGCTCCTTGAGGAACAATATTCCTATCCATCTTTTTATGCCAAGCACTTCACATAGGACGTAAGAAGTACATAGTACACATACTCTCTCACTCTCTAAATAATGAATGTAAGTAAATTAGTAGTTGAAACCAATAGAATTGGATGGAATAATTTTTCTCCATGAAGGAAATAATTGGCTTCACTTATTTTAGACCTGTCTCTGCCCCCATGAGACTGTGCTCTGACTTCTTGTGACATGGTGGGTCTTTAAAATTATTTAATAATTTAAAATTCTTAACGAGGTTAATTAATAGTAGCTCCCAAGGTAGAAATAAGAAAAACAAAATCTTTCCATGCACAGCTCTGAATTGAGCCCCTACCATCCAGTGGGCAGTGGGCAATGGGCTTGGGGCTTAGTGGTGAACAAGACAGATGCTGGCCATTGCCTATGCCCTGGAAGTCTAGTCCAGTGGATGGTCAAGAGACCTTTACAGATACTTTGGAAATACTATTTAATTACAACCATGCCAAGGCCTATGGAAGAGAGCATGGGGGACCCCAGCAAGGAGAACTAACCTGGTCCTGGTGGCCACGAAGGGCTGGGGAAAAGGAAAGCAATGAGGAGGAGGAGCTTGCTAAGGTGGGTAGGGCAGAGGGACCAGCCTGTTTCTGGATGGAGGTATTTATGTATTATGTCCATGCCACAGCACTCAGCATTTATGTGGAAAAGACCTCAGGAAGCGCTGACTCACTTCATTTAGGGAAGGTGATGGATTTCAGGGTGAACAACAGGGACAGTGTAACCTGCGTTTGTGAATAATCTTAAGCAAAGATGTAAGGAAAGGGAAAAGACATTTTAGATAAACTTATCAGGTATTGGTCTGAAGTAACGAACATTATCTGGAACGCTCTTTTATGAAACTGCTGATTAGGTGTTTGCCATGTTGTATTGGTAATTTTTTGGTTATAAAGTTTTGCTTGTATCAACTTGTTATTTCCGCTCTCTACTAAATACACCTTGTATGTTTCGATCCTTGTGTCTTTTCTTCTCGCCTTTAATTTAAATATTACTCCTTGCAAGGACTGGTTCACAGTCCAGTCAGGAAACCCCCTGCTTGCCCAGCTGTAAGTTGTCTTTCCCTGCTAGTGTGTCAATTCACCATTTTGCTCACGTTGCCACTTCTAATATCCTATTTTGCATTGTTGGCATATTTCTGGTATTACTGTATTTTATCTCCACAACTATATAGAAAATGTGGGAGCCTCATGCCTATAATCCAGCACTTTGGAAGGCTGAGGTGGGAGGATCCCTTGAGCTCAGGAGTTCAAGACCAGCCTGGGCAACCTAGGCAGACTCCGTCTCTACAAATTAAAAAAATAAAAATTAAAAAAAAAAAAGAAAAGAAACTTTGGGAAAGGCTATACTGCATGTAAAACACACTTATTTGTTGAATAAATGAATGAATGATAGGGATTAGATCTCACATATCTGTGTAACAGCTGTAGAATCTTCTCTATTACCCTGAACCTAGTAGATACATATCTGTAAGTACTGGTGGATATAGTCAACCGGGGAAAATATTATTTGAGACTGAAGCTTGCCTGTTTCTTGTACTCTTTCTTAAAACGGTGAGGTGTGTGCAATTTTTTTTCCTGGACAATATGAATCTGAAACCTTCCCAGTGAAAACAGTTTACTTTGTCTTTCGTCTTAGCCTTGCTGATTATATTGGCAAAACAGTCTGCTTACCGAAAACTGGAGTAAGAAATGCAGCTTTTCTCAAGATAATCTCAAATAGACTTCTCCAGATGGCTGCCCAAGCGGAGCCACAGAACAAGAGCATTCTAATTGGTGATGGTTAGGGTTTTTGCGTCTTTTCTCAAGAAAGTCAAAGAAACTCTCTTCCTGATTTATTCCGTGCCACTGGATTATTTTGATTGAGTTGATATATTTGAAAACTCAAAATCTCTTGACTAGCCAAATGTCTGTGACCACTGAGTTCCACTGGTTTTTCAGGTCCCAATGATTAAACCAAAATAAAAGAAGGTGATGCCATGTCTGGCCAAGGGCAGACACTGCTGGTTGCCAAATCCCCAGCGTTCATCACCCAGTTGACATGATGTTTGCTATTCTAGATGGAGGCAGGCAAGGCTTCAAAAAGGCCAAGCTTCAAGAGAAATCCTTTAAGCAAGTCAGTGTCATTTGGAAATGATTTGATGAATAGGACACTTACCGGCCAGCCAATATCATTTGTGATATATTAGCAGGAATGTTTGGAGCCCACATTGAGGGTAAGGGCTCTTTCCCACATGCCACCCCTCATAGCTGACACATTACACATGTCTCTGGAGCATAACATATGGCTTCCTGAACTTGCAAATATGGCCTAATGTGCTCTGTTGAAATCATGTCTGTTTAAACAGTCTCTTGGAAAAGTAAGCCATATTCAATAAAATCGTTAATTTCATGTCTGTGAATGTTTCTCTAGAGCCCTTTAAAATATAATTTTGAAGGAGTCTAGTAGAAAATTTGCATTAAGGTGTGATCAGCCTCTAAAAGGGTATTGGACTATCGGTCCTGAATTGTAAATATTAAAATATTCATAGAGCATTAGTCAAGAAGGAGCAGTGCAGCTCATGAAATTCCAGAAGAATCACCATTTTAGGTACCTAATATGTGCCAGGCTGTTTATGTATGTTGTGTCTAATTCTCAGGATAATTTACAAGTAGGTGGGATTTCTTGCCATTTATAGATAAGGACAGGGAGGCCCAGGGACACTGATGACCACCTAGAAGTGATGGAACTGGAATTTCAACTCAATAGCACCAAACTCTGAAGTCTGTCTCTTCTTTTCTACACCAGGAATTTTAAACTTGGGATTAGGGGTAGACTGGGTGGGGGTAGATATTTAAGCCAGAAATCATATGCAAGTGTTTGTGTGGATGTGCATTATTCTGAGGAAAGTCAGCAACTTTACCAGATTCTCCAGGTGGTCCATGAGGCCTCCAAAAGAATAAGAACCAGATTTTGGCACCACTCTGCCTTTTTTTTTTAAGAGATGAGGAAACAGCAAATGAGACTGAACTGTTCGAAGGCATTTGACCTGGTGTTGACTTGACCAAAAACTGAACCACAGGACTTCTTTCTAAATTCTGTGTGTATGTGTTTTGTATGCCTGAAGGGGGATGGTGAGGGAAGGAGAATGAAATAAAAGATATAAATTACATATGGAGGAAAGTACACAAAATGATGTACAGTCTAACAAGTAGTTTTAAAGTGAGCATTTGAGGAACTGCTAATCAGACCCTAAAACAGAGCACATCCCAGAATGATCCCAGGTGTCCCTTCCTGACAGGACGCCACACCTTCAGCCCTAATCATGACCCTTACTTTTATAGTGACCTTATCCTGACTTTGCTTTATGTATTTTTTTTTTTTTTTGAGATGGAGTTTTGCTCTTGTTGCCTAGGCTGGAGTGCAATGGCGTGATCTCAGCTCACCACAACATTCGCCTCCCAGGTACAAGTGATTCTCCTGCCTCAGCCTCCCGAGAAGCTGGGATTATAGGTGTCTGCCACCATGCCTGGCTAATTTTTTTGTATTTTTAGTAGAGATGGGGTTTCACCATGTTGGCCAGGCTGGTCTCGAACTCCTGACCTCAAGTGATCCGCCCACCTTGGCCTCCCAAAGTGTTGGGATTACAGGCGTCAGCCACCTCACCCAGCCTATAATTTTATCATCTGTGTATACATCCCTAAACACTATGGTTCCATGTTTCTTGTTTCCATCTTTATGTGCATGCAGTCATACTATTGTGGGTTTTCTTGTGTGTGTCTTGCTTCTTTCACCAATGCTGCTTTTAATACCCATCTGTGGTGTTGTATGTAGTTGTAGTTTGTTCATTTTCATTTTCATTGCTGTGTGGTATTCTGCAGCTTGATTATATGATGATTTATTTATCCATCATCTGTTATTAGAAATTTGGGTTACTTGTAATTCTTGCCTGTTATGAGCAATGCTTTCGTTGACATTCCAATACATGTCTTATACACAGGTTGGGGAAAGACCAATATTTACTCAGCTTTTGTGGGCGACAAAATACCTAGTTCTACAAGAAAATAGCGAAGAGTTCTTCTCTTCCCAGGCCGCTTCCTTAATGCCTTGTGGAAGAAGAAAATTCTTTCCTGTTAACCTTAGCATAGGTTCCAGTTGTCCTCAAGCTAGATAAAAATCAAAGGATGCACTCATTGAACCTAAGTGATTCCAGGGCTCCACCCCAGACTCCTGGGGTCAGAATCTGCCAGATGGGGCCTTGGAGTCTGCAGATTTAACAAGCACCCAGTAGATTCTTATGACTGGAAGACACCGCCTTCACCCCAGTTGAATTTATAAGGCTGGGCTCCTTAGTTGGGAAGAGATTTGAAGAAAGCGTTCACATGATTAAAATCTTGAAAAATTGGCCTCTTGTTAAAAAAGTTAAGGGAATTGGATTTATTTAGCCTATAAAAAATCTGAAATACGATTTAATAGTTGTTTGCAAAAGAATGAAACTTTTGTAAATGAAAAAACAAATATTTGCTAAGTCAAGAGAGATTTAGGTCAATCAACCTCCTGCTAAAATCAGCAGCAAATACTGAGTGTTTACCAGTCACTATGGGGGTAAGAAATGAAGCCTGTTCTCAGGGCCTTCAGGGAGCAAAAGACAGGAGACAAACTGTAAGCTCTCGAACAAAAACCAGGATGTGATATTTCATCAAGTCTAGACTCTAGGCCTCGGTTGAGATGAGCCAGTGGGTGGCCCCCAGGGATGCAATGGAGTAGAGAAACAGAGAGAGGTCACCAGGAAAGGGTGGAGAGAGCCTGCAGTGCTTGAGCTAGGCTTTAGAAATACGCCTTTGCGTAGGCGGATGGGATGACAGAGCATTCTGAAGCAGTGGCTGCCAGTGTTTTCTCTTGTGATCCTCCTGTAAGAAATATGCATATTTCATATATATATATATATATCTTTTCTTTCTTTTTTTTTTTTTTTTTTTGAGACGGAGTCTCGCTCTGTCGCCCAGGCTGGAGTGCAGTGGCGGGATCTCAGCTCACTGCAAGCTCCGCCTCCCGGGTTTACGCCATTCTCCTGCCTCAGCCTCCCGTGTAGCTGGGACTACAAGCGCCCGCCAACTCGCCCAGCTAGTTTTTTGTATTTTTTAGTAGAGACGGGGTTTCGCCGTGTTAGCCAGGATGGTCTTGATCTCCTGACCTCGTGATCCACCCGTCTCGGCCTCCCAAAGTGCTGGGATTACAGGCTTGAGCCACCGCGCCCGGCCCTTTTTTTTTTTTGAGACAAGATCTCGCTTTGCCACCCAGGCTGGAGTGCAGTGGCACAATCTTGGTTCACTGCAACCTCCACCTCCCGGGTTCAAGCAGTTATCCTGCCTCAGACTCCCAGGTAGCTGGAATCGCAGGCATGAGCCACCGTGCCTAGCCAAAAAATGTATTTTACATCATCAGTCAGCATACACATACATGCAATAAATAAAAGTTTCATAAGACATTTAACTTTATTAAAGATGGTGCATCTGATGTTTTCTATTTTTTGATTTTATTTTTTTAACATGTTAGGTTAACCAATAAACAATATAGGCTTCCTAGAGTTGAAAACTATAAGAGGACTAGAAGCCCAGTGTGGAGGCAGAATCAGTCCTGTCGTATGGAGGGCATGCTGGTTAGAGGAGAGGATTTTCATTGAAAGTGATGAGAGGTAATATTGTTAGTTTGATGGTGGTCTCCAAAAGCCTTCCTTGATTCTAGAGCATGAGTGAATTACTTTGGGATGTTATGATAACATTTCAAACTTCACCTATTTATTTGACCAGCTCTACTTTGGACAGTAGATTGACCAAAGTGACGTTTTGAGATTTCTTTTGATGCTTGGGGGTGGGAGTAGGGGAGAGGATTTGCTTCTGGATTCCAAAGAATGACTCAAAGTGCTTATTGAACATCTATTTTGTCTCATGTTGTGATTGGCTATGGGAATTTTGGTATAGAAAATGGCACTGGAGCTGGGCATGGTGGCTCACATGCCTGTAATCCCAGCACTTTGGGAGGCCAAGGCAGGAGGATCACTTGAGGTCAGGAGTTCCAGACCAGTCTGGCCAACATGGTGAAACCCCATCCCTACTAAAAATACAACAATTGGGCCAGGTGTTGTGGCTCACGCCTGTAATCCCAGCACTTTGGGAGACCAAGGTGGACAGATCATGAGGTCAAGAGATTGAGACCATCCTGGCCAACATGGTAAAACCCCATCTCTACTAAAAATACAAAAATTAGCAGGGCGTGGTGGTGGGCGCCTGTAGTCCCAGCTATTTAGGAGTCTGAGGCAGGAGAATCGCTCAAACCCAGGAAGCGGAGGTTGCAGTGAGCTGATTGCGCCACTGCACTCCAGCCTGGTGACAGAGTGAGACTCCATCTCAAAAAAAAAAAAAAAAAAAAAAATTAGCCGGGCATGGTGGCAGATGCCTGTAATCCCAGGTACCCAGGAGAGATAGGAGAGTCGCTTGAACTCGGGAAGTGGAGGTTGCAGTGAGTCGAGATCACACCACTGCACTCCAGCCTGGGCAACAAAGTGAGACTCTGTCTCAAAAGAAGAAAAATAATAATAATAATAAAAGGATGGCACTGGATAGAATAGTTTTATAGGAGAGGATGAGAGGATGTAGGAAATATCTCCGTGAGCAAGTTTAGGAAGGAAAAGTGAGAACATCTTGAGCACTGTGCTTCTGGAAGGAGCATGGTATGGCCAGTAGTGCATGTCAGAGCTAATTGCAAGTATGATGAGTGGCCTGGCCCAGGACTAGACAACTCTGCTACTGATCAGAATCCAGATTCCTGGATCAGAGGTCTAATTGGGACCCTACTTGGCCTCTATTTTTAGCATGCTTGTAAGAATTTTAAGAGCAAAACTCTTTTCAAAATTTTTCATTTTTAGAGATGGCATTTCACTGTGTTGCCCAGAGTGGTCTCGAACTCCTCAAGCAATCCTTCTGCTTTGGCCTCCCCAGTAGCTGGGATTACAGTTATGAGCTACCACGCCCAGCAAGAGTAAAACTCTTACCTTCTCTCCTCTTTTCCCAACCTAGCTCTGCTTACTGTGAACCCCATCTGAGCATTTCTTGAATGATGTTGTGGATTATTTATTGAAGATTTGCTTATGTAACCATGTTCTCTTCATCTGCTCCAAGAGAAAAGTAAATTCTGGCTTGCACTGAGGAGAGGCTCTAAATAGAAGAGAGGCATTTCAGACCACTAGGAATGTGGCATTGACCTTGTCTTCCAAAGAGCAGGATAGGGAAGATCTCTCCTGCCATGTCGTATAGAAATTGAACTCCCTAAAGATCCACGTGGAACTAATTTTAGGGAACCCCTGCAATCGGATTTTTCTCTACTTAAGAGTAGAGTGCTTTAGCAATGTTGAAAAGGAAAATCCTTTCATGTGGCAGTTCCTTTGCTTGAGTACTTTCAGTCCTGTCCTCTGAGATTTTATATCCTTTTGATCTTCCCAGTCCAGTTTTAATTTGTTCAGTTCAAGTTAGAAAAGGATTTTGAAAAACAATAGTTTTCTCTTTTAGGATTCTCTAGGTAGGGATCATTGGTCCTAAATGTTCTTCAGTAAACTTTCCCTCCCTTTTTTCTTTGCTTATAAAATGCCCTCTGGGGGAAATAAGCTGCACTGTGTTTCTTGGGGCTTGATCATTTGCTACAGTTGTTTGTACAGTTGTTAAGTTACGCTTTTTATTCCACTAACAAATGATGGTGTGAGGATTGCCATATTTCTTGTGTTTCCCTTCAACAGGAGGCTTGATTGGTAACTAAAGACAACATCTCATGTCTTCTTTGTGAGTAAATTGCTGTAGTAGGAGCGTGGCTGATGTTGGTCCAGACACATTCTTACTTTGTTAAACATATGAAGAGAGTCATCAAGGAGAGCTGCACTGGTCTACATGGTAGCCGCTGGCTAACGGCATGTGAAATCTCAAAGTTAAAAATTCACTTCTTCAGTAGCACTAACCACATTTCCAGTGCTTAGTAGCCACAAGTGGCTCATGCAGTTTTGACATTTTGGGCCAGATTATTCTTGGTGGGAGTAGGAGGACTGTCTTGTGCATTTGTGCATTGTAGGATGTTCAGCAGCACACCTGGTCTCCACCTACTCAATGCCAGTAGCAGTCTGTAGACATAACAACCAAAATGTTTCCAGAGATTGCCAAATGACCCCACAGGGGCAAAACAAATCCTGGTTAAGAATCACTGGCTTTGTGGCTATAGTATTTGAAAGCTCAGACAGAGAACATTTCCATGATGGTAGACAGTACTGTTCTAGAATCATCCCCAGCAGAATTTGGGGAATTTTATATAATAAGAATTTTGAGCTTTGGTGGAATCACAGTGGACATCCAGTCCAAAGCCTGGGGAAACTAAGGCACAGAAAGATTTATGGGTGACATCAGGTCACACAACATGTGTCAGTCTGGAGTTCTGGACTTCAAGTTCACGCAGCCCAGAGAACAAGCTGCTGATTTTTGTTCAAACCTGCTTCGTTCTTACTGTGCACTTGCACTCAGTGTTGGCTGTAGGGGAGGATGGAGTCCTAAAAACTGGGAATGGTTCAGTCCTGAGATGTTCAGAGATGCAAATTCTGGACACATCTCTTTTATCCCTCCCTGGCTTGTGGCTTTGTGTAAGGCCGTACATATGGGCTAGGGTTGGGAGGGTGACTGAGACATTTGATGTACAAAGACCTGTTGAGTTTCCTCATTTCCATCAGTACAGAGATTGGGAACATACTCCCGGGGCCATGGAAGATTGTCATCCTATAAAATTTATTCTTTTTTGCTTTTAAATCTTCCTTATCTCCTCTGTCTGCTGCCTTGTAGGGGTCCATTGTAAAGCCGTTAATATGAAATACCTGGAGGTTCATTTCTTCAGAGGCCGCAAGGAAGCAGAGTCTATAGAAAGCTTTGGGAAGGGAAAAGGAGTCTCTCCCAGGATGTGGTGTCCACAGCTGAAGGGGTCAGAAAGTGGGCTTAGCTCAGGGGCCTGGTGCAGGAGACGACTGGAAATCAGCCTGGGCTCGCAAAGTGCCCAGGGGCTTTGATGTGCCCAGCATCTTTCCTTCCTCCCCCTCTCTCCCTCATTAATCCCATGTGCTTCGACACCTCCCAATGACTCCTCAGTCACTGATTCTATAATTCTCTCCCTCCTCTGCTCCCAAACCTCCAATGGCTCACTGCTGCCTTTTATGTCTTTCTTAGTCTTATATTGAGAGCCCATTTGCTCTTGTATAGAAATCATCTCTTTCCCTCCTAAGTGTAGAAACCAGTTTTGCACATATGAGTGCCTTACTGTTACTGTGGTTTGCAGAATTATTCAGTTGGGGTTTGGCGTTGACAGTGATTGAGGCTTTGCTCAAAGCTCTTTGATGTTTAATAGCTTGCTCAGGAAGAAGTTTTGTTTCTGGTGAGGCTTTGTTGAGTCGGTAGCCTGGACAACTACTTAAAATCAGTATCCAGCTGAAAATTCAGGGCCTAGTAAACAGACCAGAAAGAAGGCAATAAAAGCTGATGAAAAATCGTGTGTCTGTAAACCTCGGGTAACCTTGAGCTGCTGGTTTGGTTCTGTAACACGGTGAACAGAGTGAGCTGTGGATGAGGTCAAAGGCCAATGTGCTGAGGAGCAGCTGTCTAGTTCAGCTAGAAATTAGCTAATGTGTAAACCGGCCTTGAGATCTTTTTAAGTTGCTTCATATTCCTAGTGTTAGTTAAAAGAAGTAACTTTTATCTCAGAGTTTGGTGACTAGCCGTGATTTCATTGCACTATTTATGTTTTCTTTTGGGAAAGCAGCCTTCTTGGGTGTCTCCATGGTGAAGGGGAAGGTATTTTAAAACATGCTCCTTTGGGAGCAGGTTTTGATTTGAGTGATGGGAGGGTAGGGGCTGCGAGGACCGCAGCCCTGCTGGTCAGTGCAGCTGTGGTCAATGTTGTTCACAACCTCTGTTTCTTCTCTTTTTCTATAGACCAATGAGTGGAACAAGAATGATGACAGGCTGCTGCAGGCCGTGGAGAATGGAGATGCGGAGAAGGTGGCCTCATTGCTCTGCAAGAAGGGGGCCAGTGCCACCAAACACGACAGCGAGGGCAAGACCGCGTAAGCTGAAACACTGGTTTGCAGATATGCTGGTTATGGGTTTTCGGGGATGTTCTCTGGAATCCTTAGTATCCGCAGGGGAATTTCACACATGCTCCCTCTCCACTCCCATATTGAAATATGTGAGAAGATATTTCAATCTAGTTCCTTTCTCTCCAAATTCTAAGTCACACATGGAGCTTTACCTCGAATGGGTATACATGTTCCCAGGTATTAGCAAAGGTTTTACCTCCCAAGATTGCAACCAGTTGTAGGTGAGACATGAATTCTGTCTTCGATAAGAAATAGCATAAAAGAGAAAAAAGTACTTTCCTATAACCCTCAAACCTTACTGTTTATTTATCTTAAACTACTCGTTTATTTATTTGATCTTCCTTAGCATAGATCAGTAAGTACAGGACTAGTATGATTTTGCTTTGTGGTTTGCTGTGTGTAGTACTCTTGCTTGCCACAATTAAAGCTGCATACTTGATTAAGTATTTGTGTGTGTTTGTGTATGTGCATGTATTTGTTTATATCCATTCTGACGTTGGCAGTGTTGTAGAGAGAGCACTGACTTTGGAGCCAGATAGACAGACGTCTCACAAGAACTCTATCACTTATGACTTGTGTAATCCTTGAACCTCAGCTTCCTTACTATAAAATGCAGATGGTATTAGTTAACTGTTAGAGTAGTTATGAGTATAAAATGACATAATAATGTAGGTTGGGTGCCCTCAGAAGCAGGCTCTGAGACAAGGATTTAAGTGCAAGTAGTTTTATATCTTTTCTTTTTTTTAACATATCAAATGACAGTTATTGTGTAATTACTGTGAAACACACAAAGCAGTAGTATATACTATTTAGGGATGTATACATACATACAATGCAAGTAATTTCTGTAGCCAGTGATCCCAGGAAGCATGAGAAAGGAAGAAACCTGTATTTTTAAGGTGTGTTATTGATAGGTTCCAACTTTGTCACTCTTTCTTGAAGAGGATTCTGGGAATCTTTTTAGACCTAGAGCAGGGTTTGGCTATGTTGCCCAAGCTAGACTTGAACTCCTGGACCCAAGCAATCCTCCTGTCGCAGTCTCCCAAGTAACTGGGACTACAGGCATGTGCCACCATGCCTGGCTACTGTCTGATTTTATAAATAAAGTTTTACTGGAACACAGCTACACCCATTCATTTGGGCATTGTCCATGACTGCTCCCACACTGCAAAGGCAGAGTTGAGTAGTTATAGCAGAGACTACATGGCTCACAAAGCCCAGAGTATTTATCTGGCCTTTTACAAAAGGGTTTCCTTATCCCAGGTTTATAGTATGCCTCAGAGTTACTCCACTCAAGGGGTAAGGAACCTAGGGTACATATCCCTTATCTCTTCTCCCTCAAAGGTTGAGTGCTGACCGGGTACAGTGGCTCCCGCCTGTAATCCCAGCACTTTGGGAGGCTGAGGCGGGTGGAATCACTTGAGGTCAGGAGTTTGAGACCAGCCTAGCCAAAATAGTGAAGCCCTGTCTCTACTAAAAATAGAAAAATTAGCCAGGTGTGGTGCAGGCATCTATAATCCCAGCTACTTGGGAGGCTGAGGCAGGATAATCACTTGAACCTAGGAGGCGTAGGTTGCAGTGAGCTGAGATTGCGCCACTGCACTCCAGCCTGGGCAACAGAGCAAGATTCTGCATCAAAAGGAAAAAAAAAAACAGTTGAGTGCTACTCTAAGGGACACCGTGGTCATGGCCAGAAAAAGTCCAAGGGGTCCCCAAACCCCAGGCCACAGACGGGACCAGTACTGCTCACAGCGGGAGATGAGCAGTGGTTGTGCAAGCATAACCTTTCTCTGTGTTTACAGTCACTCCCCACTGCTCGCATTACTATCTGAGCTCCGCCTCCTGTCAAATCAGCGGCAGCATTAGATTCTCACAGGAGCACAAACCCTATTGTGAACTGCGCATGCCAGGGATCTAGGTTGCGAGCTCCTTATGAGAATCTAATGTTTGATGATCTGTCAGTGTCTCCCATTACCCCCAGATGGAACCGTGTAGTTCCAGAAAAAAAAGCCCAGGACTCCCACAGATTCTACATTACAGCAAGTTGTATAATTATTTCATTATATATTACAATGTAATAATAATAGAAATAAAATACACAGTAAATGTAATGAACTTGAATCATCCCAAAACCATCCCCCGTACTTGGTCTGTGGAAAAACTGTCTTTCACAAAACTGGTCCCTGGTGCCGAAAAGGTTGGGCACCGGTGGTCTAAGGGGATTTGGGAAGGGCACCTTTAGCTGTAGGTACTCTATATAAGGAGTGGCACAGCACCCAGCCCACAGTGGGCCCTTGATAAAGCCAGTTACCTACCCTGCTCATCCTAGATTAGTGGTTCACAATCTTGGCCGCTTCTGCATTTCTGCATTTGAATCACCTGGAGTGCTTTTTTTTTTTTGAGATGGAGTCTCTGTCGCCAGGCTGGAGTGCAGTGGCGTGATCTCGGCTCACTACACCTCTGCCAGGCTGGAGTACAGTGGTACGATCTTGGCTCACTGCAACCTCCACCTCCTGGATTCAGGCGATTCTCATGCCTCTGCCTCCTGAGTAGCTGGGACTACAGGCACCTACCACCACACTGGGCTAATTTTTGTATTTTTAGTACAGACGGCGTTTCACTATGTTGGCCAGGATGGTCTCAATCTCCTGACCTCGTGATCTGCCTGCCTTGGCCTCCCAAAGTGCTGGGATTATATACAGGCATGGAGTGCTTTTTAAAAATATTGATGACATATTGATCAGAATCACCCCAGATGCTCTGAATCACTTGGTCTGGGGAGAGGCCCAGGAATCTTTATTTTTTGTTCTGAGGTGTTTGGTGGTAAATGTTGAGGCTTTTGGTCTCCATTTTGAATCACTACTCGCCCTTCTTTGTCCCTGCTCTCCCTAGTCCAGGTTTGCACATGTTTGTGCAAGACAACCTCTTCAAGTCATCCCAGAGAAAGGGGAGAGAAATGTTTATAATTTTGTCCAAGATAGTACTTACTAAAGAGAAGACAGAAAATTTAGATGAGCAGCTTAGCTACAATTGTGATAACCTTAACAAATTTGAAGCTTTTGATCATAAGATATTTATTACATGTAGAATAGATGGTCAGGCTTATTTTATGTTCTCTCTCTCTTTTTATTGTGGTAAAATGCATATAACATAAAATTTACCATTTTAACCATTTTAAAGCATACAATGTAGTGGCGTTAAGTATATTCACAATGTTGCACAACCATTGTCACTTTCTGAGTTCTAGAACTTTCTAATCAACCCAAAGAAAACCCCATACCCATTAAGAAGGAACTCCCCAACCTCCCCTCCCCTTCTTCTGGCAACCACGAATCTGGATTCTGTCTCTTGATTTGCCCACTCTGGATATTTTTTATAAATGTAATCATATAATATGTGGCCTCTTGTCTCTGTTCCTTTCATTTAGCATAATGTTTTCAAGGCTCATTCGAGTTGTAGCTTCTATCAGTACTTCATTCTATTCTCTCTTCATGGTAGACATATACATAGCAGTTAGATAAGAGTCACCACCTCCATTTTGCAGATAATAAAACTAAGGCCCACATAACACAGCTCTTCCTGAATTTACCTTTTTGTATGTGTGTGTGTGAGACAGAGTCTCACTCTGTCACCCAGGCTGGAGTGCAGTGGTGTAGTCACAGCTCACTGCAGCCTCAACCTCACAGGGTCAAGCGATCCTCCTGCCTCAACCTCTCAATTAGCTGAGACTACATGCATGCATCACTGTACCCAGCTAATTTTGGTTTTGTTTTGTTTTGTTTTTGTAATAATGGGATCTTGCTGTCTTGTCCTAGTGATCTTCCCATGTCAGCTTCCTAAAGTGTTGGGATTACAGGCGTAAGCCACCATTCCCAGCCTTCTATTTTCTAGAGGGCTTTTGTGGTAATTTTGCCCTGGAATCTACAGTTGCCTGTCTGTCAAGAAGCTTGATTTTGGCCCTCAAGGGCTTTCCTCTGGCTCTGCCCCACTTACCTACATCCTCTCTCCCTGCTGTTTCTTCTGGTGGTGGAGCTGTCTGCTCCCACCCTCCCCACAGGTCAGAACATCCACCTGTGCACCCAGGTTCGATATCCAGTTCAAAATGCCATTCTCCCTGGTTCTCTTCATTCTTTTTGACTTTTCTTCTGTTTGAAATACTAGAAATCTTGATTTAGAACCTGGTATATTCGATTATTTTATTCTATTTATTTAGAGATGGGGTCTTGCCGTATTGCCCAGGCTTGATTTGAATACTTGGCCTCAAGTGATCCTCCTGCCTCAGCCTCCTGAGTAGCTGGGACTATAAGGCATGCACTACCACACCTGCCTTTATTCTATTATATCGAATGAACAGGAACAACAACAGAAATGTCTCCATTCTAAGAAAACCTTTGTTTTCTGAAAGACTTGATTCCCATACAGTACAGTAAAGCTCCCTAAGGACAGAGATGGTATAATCTTGTTGTATTGGTCTTTCCCATTGTTCTAGGCCCAAAGGAGGCCTTCAGTCGGGATTTGTGTAAGTAATGTTTCAGTGTGATTCTTGTGGAGAAAACATTCTTTTTTTGCTAATAATATCTTACGGGTAAATTGCTTAGGGGTGAATTAACTTGGATTCAGAAGGGAAAGAATTCTTCTGGTGAACATCACAACCTGACTTGGCTCTTCAGCTTCCATGGCAATTTAAATAGAGAAGTACTCAACCTTTACCACCTAGAGAGCCAGGCAGTCTAGAAAGTCCCAGTCATGTGGCAACAAAGGCAGCCATCTCCACAGACGTTCTCCAGAAGCCTCCATAACCCAAGGTCAATAACCAGATGGGTGGTTGGGTAATGCCTTAGACTTTTGAGTTTCTTTCTGGAGTATTTCCTTTCAGGGAAAGATGAGAATGAATGCCAGGAAATTTTCTTCCTCTAAGACTGATCAAAGAGGGGTTAAAAAAAAAAAAGTAAAAGCAATTGAATGACTGGAATTCATTTAGGAAAAGAATAAAGGAAGGGTGGTGTCTTGGGTAGGAAACGAACAAAATAGAGCAGAGCCAAGAGTTATAGCTGCAGGCTATGTTTATGGAGTCAGGCCTGGCGTGCCTCTGCCCAGCTGTTCTCTTTCCATGGTGGATGTGAGGAAGTGGGAGGAGGTCAATGTCCTCAAACCTCTTACCGTAGAAGAGTCTAATTGTTTCAAGATGGGTTCCCCTACATTTGGATGTGCATTTAATTAAGGTTATGTGTGTTTGTCTTAGGAACAACCAGACTAAATAAAATCACTGCCGACACTGTAGTATTTGAACAGATACCACCTGGGCATGTGTGTGTAGATATAAGGAGTGTGTGCATGTGTGTGTGTATGTGTCTGTAGCATTTTATGTAGCCCACTTTTCAGAAACCTGATCTTTTTGGCTATGAAAGCAAGAATTTGGGAGAGTATTTTTAGATGACTCTGTGGAGCTTGACTATAAAGTGGGGGAGGCAGGCCTTGAACTTTAGAAATTACTATAATAAGGGCTTCTCTGGCTGGTGGTTTGTTGCACGTTCTCCCTTCCTGTTTTCTCAGAATAGGGATGTATTAGATATTTTACACCAGCAGTTCAATCTTGGAAATCAAGTTATACCACCTGATCAGCTTTCTCCAGTTCTTCTCACATACAGCTTCCAAATTAGTTTACCTAAAACCACTTATATTTGTGCAATTGCAGCCTCCTACCCTCCCTGTGAAATCACCCTATGTCTTTTCTGAGACCTGTTGATATTTGTCACAGTGATAAACTGAAGAATGTAATTGCTGTATCCACTCTGCTTTGAGTCATATAGATTTTTGAAGTTGCGATAACCTCTTTTTATACTTGGCAAATATGCTTGAATGTTTGTGTTTCATTAATCTATTTGGGAGGTACTCCCCGGGTCCAAAATGTTCCAGACTTATCTTAAGTAAATACAAAAGGAGAAAATATGCTCCTGGCCTCAAGATGCATAACACCTAGTCAGAAAGACAAGGCCAGTGAAAATACTGGAGAATAATCAGATGCTAACCTGTAAAATACTACATGTAAGGGGTTCAGGACAGAAGAGCTCATGAGACACTAGAGATGCTAAGAAATGCTTCCTGACTAAAGTGTGATATGAGGTCGGCCTTGTAGAATGGAACCAGTAGGATATGGGTGGGTACAGGCAAATAGGGTTCAGGTAACAACATGAACAGAGGCCACCCTAAATAGATTGTTTTGGTTTGGTTTTTTGAGATAGAGTCTTGCTCAGGCTAGAGTGCAGTGGAGTGGCCTTGGCTCACTGCAGCCTCCTGCTTCCTGGGTTCAAACTGTTCTCCTGCCTCAGCCTCCCACATAGCTGGGACTACAGGCGCCCACCACCATGCCTAATTTTTGTATTTTTAGTAGAGATGGGGTTTCACCAGCCCAGGCTGGTCTCAGACTCCTCAAGTGATCTGCCTGCCTTGGCCTCCCAAAGTGCTGGGATCACTGGCGTGAGCCACTGCGCCCGGCAACCACCCTAAATGGAAACGGGAACAATGACATCATGGCCATGCTTTCTTTCCCTTCTTTAAGAGCTCATCAGAGCAACTTGAGTTTGGGGTCCCACTCACTAGATCATTGGTTCTCAACTCGGCTCCCATTAGAATCACCTGGGCAGCTTTGACAAATGCTGAGTTCCACCTGCAGAGATTCTGGTTTCACGGGTATGGCGGTACTCCCGGGGATGGGGTTTCAGAAAGCGCTTTAGGTGATTTGAATGGTTTGTCCAAATAGAATCACTGAGCAGGACACTCTCCAGTGAGACCCTGCATTACCTAGCCCAGAGCTTTCCAACAGATACTACAAAGTGATACATTTTAGGTAGGCTGAGGAAGTCCCAGGAGGCACAGGTGAATTTTTTTTTTTTCTCTCTCTCTGTCTCTCTCTCTGTGTCTCTCTCTCTCACACACAAACATACCCCTGTATATATGCAATGTATGTATGTAAGACTTGTGCACGAAATAGAATTGCAATGAAAGGTAAATTTTGGCTTAAAGTAAATTATATTAAAGTAACAATTCTTGAATTTTTTTTTTTAAAGGAAGCAGTGTTCTATGTTAAAGCTGAACATAATTTCTTGCAAAATTGCACTTTAGAAAGAAGAGTTATAACCAAGATCGTGGTGCAAAATTGATGAGCAATTGGAAATTAGGAACTACATTGATTAAAATATTGGTGATATGCCACATGTTCTCACTCATAGGTGGGAACTGAACAATGAGAACACTTGGACACAGGATGGGGAACATCACACACCGGGGCCTGTCTTGGGGTGGGAGGAGGGGGGAGGGATAGCATTCGGAGATATACCTAATGTAAATGATGAGTTAACGGGTGCAGCACACGAACATGGCACATGTATACGTATGTAACAAACCTGTACATTGTGCACATGTACCCTAGAACTTAAAGTATAATAAAAAAAATTTTTGTACATACAGTTTAAAAAAAAATGTTGGTGATATGGTTTGGCTTTGTGTCCCCACCCAAATCTCATCTTGAATTGTACTCCCATAATTCTGATGTGTTGTGGGAGGGACCTGGTGGGAAGATAAGTAGACTCATGGGGGTGATTTCCCCCATACTGTTCTTGAGGTAGTGAATAAGTCTCACGAGATCTGATGATTTTAGTAGGAGTTTCTGCTTTTGCTTCTTCCTCATTTTTCTCTTGCCGTTGCTATGTAAGAAGTGCCTTTCACCTCCTGCCATGATTCTGAGGCCTTCCCAACCATGTGGAATTATAAGTCCAATTAAACTTCTTTTTCTTCACAGTCTCAGGTATGTCTTTATCAGCAGCGTGAAAATGGACTAATATGGTAAATTGGTACCAGTAGAGTGGGGCATTGCTGAAAAGATACCTGAAAATATGGAAGCAACTTTGGAACTGGGTAACAGGCAGAGGTTGAAACAGTTTGGAGGGCTCAGAAGAAGAAAGGAAAATGTGGGAAGGTTTGGAACTTCCTAAAGACTTGGAAGGCTCAGAAGATAGGAAGATGTGGGAGAGTTTGGAACTTCCTGGAGACTTGTTGAATGGCTTTGCCCAGAATGCTGATAGTGATATGGACAATAGGGTCCAGGCTGAGGTGGTCTCAGATGGAGATGAGAAACTTGTTGGGAACTGGAGTAAAGGTGACTCTTGTTATGTCTGGTGGCAGAGACTGGTGGCATTTTGCCCCTGCCCTAGTGATTTGTGGAAATTTGAACTTGAGAAAGATGATTTAGGGTATTTGGCAAAATAAATTTCTAAGGAGCAAAGCATTCAAGAGGTAACTTGGGTACTGTTAAAGGCATTCAGTTTTATAAGGGAAGCAAAGCATAAAAGTTTGGAAAATTTGCAGCCTATGAGCTAGAAAAGAAAAATTCATTTTTTGTGGAGAAACTCAAGCCAGCTACAGAAATTTGCATAAGTAGCAAGGCCTAATGTTAATCCCCAAGACCATGGAGAAAATGTCTCCAGGCCATGCCAAAGATCTTCATGGCAGCCACTCCTACCACAGGCCAGGAGGCCCAGGAGGAAAAAGTGGTTTCATGGGCCGGGCCCAGGGTTCCTGTGCTGTGTGCACCCTAAGGACTTGGTGTCCTGTGTCCTAGCCACTCCAGCTGTGGCTAAAAGGGGCCAACATAGAACTTGGGGCTGTGGCTTCAGAGGGTGCTCCAAGCCTTGACAGCTTCCACATGATGTTGAGCTTACAAGTACAAAGAAGTCAAGAATTGGGTTTGGGGAATTACACCTGGATTTCAGAAGATGTATGGAAACACTTGGATGCCCAGGCAGAAGTTTGCTGCAGGGTTGAGGCCCTCATGGAGAACCTCTGCTAGGGCAGTCCAGAAGGGAAATGTAGGGGTGGGATCCCCTCACAGAGTCCCTACTGAGGTACCAGCTAGTGGAGCTGTGAGAAGAGGGCCACCATCCTCCAGACCCCAGAATGGTAGATTCACTGACAGTTTGCACCATTCACCTGGAAAAACTGCAGACACTCAACACCAGCCCATGAGAGCAGCTGGGAGGGAGGCTGTACACTGCAAAGCCACAGGGATGGAGCTGCCCAAGACCATGGGAGCCCACCTCTTGCATCAGTGTGACCTGGATGTGAGACCTAGAGTCAAAGGAGATCATTTTGAAGCTATAAAATTTGATTGCCCCGCTGGATTTCAGACTTGATTGGGCCCTGTAGCCACTTTGTTTTGGCCAATTTCTCCCATTTGGAATGGGTGTATTTGCCCAATACCTGCACCCCCATTGTATCTAGGAAGTAATGAGCTTGATTTTGATTTTACAGGCTCATAGGTGGAAGGGACTTGCCTTGTCTCAGATGAGGCTTTGGACTGTAGACTTGTGGGTTAATGCTGAAATGAGTTAAGACTTTGGGGGAACTGTTGGGAAGGCATGATTTGTTTTGAAATGTGAGGATTGAAATCTCCCCACATGAGATTTGGAGGGACCAGGGGCAGAATGATATGGTTTGGCTCAGTGTCCCTACCCAAATCTCATCTAAAATTGTACTCCCATAATTCCTACATGTTGTAGGAGTACCTGGTGGGAGATAATTTGAATCATGGCTGCGGCTTACCCCGTACTGTTCTTGCAGTAGTGAATAAGTCTCATGAGATCTGATGGTTTTAGTACAAGTTTCAGCTTTTGCATCTTCCTCATTTTTCTCTTGCCAACACCATGTAAGAAGTGCCTTTCACCTTCTGCCATGATTCTGAGGCCTCCCTAGCCATGTGGAATTCTAAGTCCAATTAAACCTCTTTTTCTTGCCAGTCTTGGGTATGTCTATGAGCAGCGTAAAAACAGACTAATACAATTGGTAAGATCACAGTATTTTTCATTTAAGAGCTATTTTCAAAGTTGGATTAAGTATATTGAGAATGAAGGATTTTAGACACTTAAATGGGTAATTGTTGCCCAGGGTCAAAGCTCTTTGACTTTGCTTTTCCTCTCTCTGTTCCCTCCACTGGCTGGACCTGCCCCAAATGCAGAGGTCAGGAGAGCCTGGGAAATGTAGTTGGCTGTGATAGAAAACAGAGCAAGGGAGGGTGGGGATGGATCTCAGAACTCACAGCAGCGAGCGACATGCACTCAGCCACTATCACTCTGGGGCCGCTGGAGCGGGAGATTCTCATGCTGAGCAGCAACCAGCCTGCTCAGAGGCGGAGGCACGTAAGATCATTAGCATGTGCCAGTTCTTTAGAAACACTTCTGCTTTCCCTGCTCAGTTCCTGCCTTCCAAGATGCCGTTGGCGCCACTGCCACCAGCACCACCCCCACCACCACCATCCCCTGCCCCATTCCACCAAGTCTGGCGTATCATTCAAGGCCCAATTTGCCATCTCTTTTCTGAAACCATTTCTAAAATTTCCTGAGTGAGCGCTGTCTTGCCACTGCCTCTCTGAAATCACCTAGGATTTAATGGGTTTTGGTTTCTAGGTACTTATCTGATTTCTGTTATCAATTATCAGGGCGAGAGCCCAATCTTTCCTAATAAGAAAGGAATTGTTTCTTATTAATTATGTTAATACTGAATGTCCCAACACCTGGCTAGGTTCTCATGGAGAACCTCTGTAGGGCAGTGCAGAAGGGAAATGTAGGGGTGGGACCCCCTCACAGAGTCCCTACTGGGGCACCACCTAGTGGAGCTGTGAGAAGAGGGCCACCATCCTCCAGACCCCAGAACGGTAGATTCACCGACAGTTTGCACTGTTCACCTGGAAAAGCTGCAGACACTCAACACCAACCCGTGAGAGCAGCTGGGAGGGAGGCTGTACCCTGCAAAGCCACAGGGGCGGAGCTGCTGAAGACTATGGGAGCCCACCTCTTGCATCAGTTCGTGACCTGGATGTGAGGGACTCTGTGAGGGGGTCCCAACCCTACATGTCCCTTCTGCACTGCCCTAGCAGAGGTTCTCCATGAGCACCTAGCCCAGTGTTGGGGCATTCAGTAATAACATAATTAATAAGAAACAATTCCTTTCTTATTAGGAAAGATTGGGCCCTCGCCCTGATAATTTGATGACGGAAATCAGATAAGTACCTAGGTAACAAAAACCCTATGTCATTCAGCCAGCAGTTTATTCATTCACCTTAGAGATCGCATCAGTTTCTATCAGGTGTTTCCCATCTGATGGGCTCAATCACCCGGAAGTAAATTTATGAAGAGGGAAGTGGGGATCAGAAAAGTTCTGGAATTAGTAGAAATCTCCTGTTTTACATACTGGAGTCTGAGGGTGTGTCGGTGAGTACATAGAAATCATTTGCCCTAATGGAGATTTCATAATGCCCAAGTATCATTTCCAGACCATCCTTATGAAGCCAAACAATCCTGAAGAAAAAGAGCAAATGCATTGGTTAAATGGCATGGGCCCCGGGCGTGGTGATTCATGCCTGTAATCCCAGCACTTTGGGAGACCGAGATGGGCAGATCGCTTGAGGTCAGACGTTCAAGACCAGCCTGGCCAACATGGCGAAATCCCGTCTGTACTAAAAATACAAAAATTAGCTGGGTGTGTAGATGCATGCTTGTAATTCCAGCTGCTCGAGAGGCTGCGGCACACGAATCGCTTGAACCTGGGAGGTGGAGGTTGCAGTGAGCCAAGATGCTGCCACTGCACTCCAGCCTAGATGACAGAGCAAGACCCAGTCTCAAAAAAAAAAAAAAAAAAAGGGATGAGGGGTGGTTCTCAGCCCTTAGGTATTTGATCTTTCATCTCAGCGTCTTCTCCCTCCTGTCCTCAGAAGTAGTACTGCTGATTCTATTAATTATCACATCATGGGCACTTAAAGGACAGTAATCCTGTTTTTTGTTTTTTGTTTTTTTTTTTAATAGAGCATTCATTTTTTACATGCCAGTCATTTATTATACCTTCTGAGCAGGGAAAGGCAACAAATGTTTCCATCTCAAACTTTCTGCAACATCAGTTCCTAATAGAAGCAGTGATTAGCTATTGCAGCTGCTTTTAAAATCACTGAAGGCCGGGCAGCCCATCACTTCTCTGCTGAAAAGATTTGTCTCTGGGCCAATAGGGTTAATTCTCACCGGCAGAGTAGAATTTAGTTTTTCAAGGCTTTTATAACTAAAGTTATGAGATAGTGCTGCCTTCTTTACCCTCAGATTATAATCTGAAACGGGAATCAGACCTTTTAATCCTATTGTTAGGATTGGCCTGCTGAAATATTCTGTGTGTGCTAAGCCTCATTTGAACTCAGTGACCTAGAATTTAGATATTGCAGCAAATTAGTGCCATAGAACACTTGTTAGGCTGGGATGGAATCCTAGACTTTTAGAGGAGAAAAGTCTTAGTAATTCTGTAGATCACTGAAGCCAGTGAATTTGAGTTACTTTAAATTGTCCCATAGCTTGGGGATGGCAGGGTTGAGACCAAAATCAAGGACTAATGACTTTTAGTTTATATATATTTTTTAAGATAAACTTACTCTGTAACACAGGCTGGAGTGCAGTGGTGCGATCTCAGCCTCACGGTAACCTCCGACTCCTGGGTTCAAGCAATTCTCATGTCTCAGCCTCATGAGTAGCTGGAATTTCAGGCGTGCACCACCATACCTAGCTAATTTTTGTATTTTTTAGTAGAGATGTGGCTTTCAACATGTTGGCCAGGCTGGTCTTGAACTCCTCACCTCAAGTGATCCACCTGCCTTGGCCTCTCCAAGTGCTGGGATTACAGGCATGAACCACCACGCTCAGCTGCAGTTTATACTTCTTTCTACTGTGCCAGTGGTCCTAAAAATTGAATGTGTATAAGAGTCACCTTCAGGGTAGGGGAGCTTGCAGGGCTCCTCCCCTGGTGTCAGGAGAGGATCCCGACATTACGCCTGTCCAGCCCATTCCCCGGTGATGCGGATGCTGCAGGTCCGGGAAACATACTTTGAGAACCACTGCATGACACTGAGAGGAAACAAAATCGAGCTCATATCATAAAGGACACAGCTTTCTCTCCTAAGAATGTACATTACAACTTGAGAAAAATATCTGTTTATGCCGGTATACAGGTGTGCCTTGACGTGAGAAAACTCAAAAACTTCAGACTAAAAAAGCAAATTCAAAACTAAAGATTTACACGACCTAAAAATTAATTCTGTGGCTAGGAAAATTGTAATAAACAAAACAAAGTGTTTGCCTTCATGGTACACGCAGTCTCTAATGGGGCGGACAGACAATAAACAGATGCCTCTTTGCTGTAATATCAAATACATTCAAGAAAATAAAGAGGATGTTGGACTATGCCAATGAGCCTGGGGAAGGAAGCCCTCTCAGCAGATTCCTGAATGGAGCGAGGGAGTCAGCTGTGCACTTTTCTGCAGGAACGGCTCTCCTGATGGAAGGAACTGCAAGGCAAAGGCCCTGGGGTGGAAGGACGCTTGATGTGCTCAGGAAACAACAGAAAGCCCAGTGAATAGGGAGAGTCCTAGAAGGTAGGTCAAAGAGGGAGCCACACGGCGTGTAGAGCCTTGTATGCTACAGGAAGGAATTTACCTAATTTTAAAAATATGATCTAATATTTAAAATATTTTAATCCTGCTTTAAAAATATTAATATCGTTAGATTTTTCTCTCCGGAAGGACGTCATGTAAAAAGAGTACAGTAAAAATATAAGCAATTTGAGGTGGTCAAGGTGCAAGGCTCCTGCTGCAGAACTGAGATGCTGAGACTCTCAAGGGATTGTGGGAAAGTTGTTATGTACTATGAAGTATTTGAGTCTCTTCCTGATCACAGTCACTCCTTTCTTGGAAATGGAGATTTTTTTAAAAGGAAAGAAGGGAGTCGTGGGTGTATTAAGGGGAAACTACCCCTGGGGGCAGAGCAGTGATCTTTGACATATTTCCTAACCTCTCTGAGCATCAGTGTCTCCATCTGTGAAATGAAGATGTTGGACCAGTTATTCTTCTGCAACGTACTAACACTCTGGTATTCTGGGGTGTGGCTAATGCTGGTAGGGTCTGGTGTATGGTCATTTCTTTGTGTGAGCATTGGTGGCTTGCTTGATTTGGGGAAGTGAATATTGGTTGCAGAGGCAATGGAAGGAATTGATCGCGGTAACAGGCGCCCTGGTGGTGAAGAAGGCAAGACAGACTGGTTTGAGGGAAATTTTCAGTGAATGAATAAGCCTGAGAAATTGAAGTCTTGTAAAAGTAGCCAGTGAGTTTGTATTTCTTCCCAATATCTATTTCAGCTGGTAATCAGAAACCAGAAGAATTGTGTTTGTTATTATTCTGAAAGATAGAAGGAGCTTTCCGGGTTATAACTTCAGAGCTTTTGAATAGCAACAGTTCAAGCCTCCTTTGGCTTAAGAGCCTTGAGAATTATCCCAGCCTTGTCCCATGGTATTTATTTCGGGAAAGTTTGCACAACTTGCTGAGTGGTTTGGTAGGAAATGAAACCTCCCTTGCAGGCTCTGTTTGCTTCTGTGCTTGGATTAGATCCCTGTCTGTTTGAGAGCCCTGGCAACCCTAATCTGTCCCACTGAGAACACTGTTTGCTTTTTGCCAAATACTTCCAGATTTTAGTTTAAACTTTGATTTTTAAAGACTAGCACAGCCAGTAGGTTATGTTATGTACGTGTCACTGGTTTTTATTTTTTGTTTTTTTGGGACAGGGTCTTGCTCTGTTGCCCAGGTTGGAGTGCAGTGGCACGATCATAGCTGACTGCAGCCTCAACCTCTCAACCTCCTAGGCTTAAGTGATCCTCCCTCCTCACCCTCTTGAGTAGGTGGGACTACAGGTATGTGGCACCTCACCCGGCTAATTTATTTTTGCACTTTTTGTAGAGATGCGGTTTCACCATGTTGCCCAGGCTTGTCTTGAACTCCTGAGCTCAAGTGATCCACTTGCCTCAGTCTCCCGAAGTGTTGGGATTACAGGCATGAGCCACTGCTCCCAGTTGTGTGCACAGTGATTTAACAAATGGTGCCATTTCTCAGTAAAATGGTAAAGAACCAGCTCTAGATGCAGAATGCCTGGGTTAGAATCCAGAAATTACTTGTAATTTCTGGGACTTTGGGCAAGTTATTAGGTTAGTGCAAAAGTAATTGTGGTTTTTGCCATACTTTTAATGGCAGAAACCACAGTTACTTTTGCACCAACCTAATAGCAAACTTCTCCGCCTCAGTTTTCCTTCTCTGCTAAATGGGAGTAATAAACTTTACTCCAACCCCTCATAGGCTTGTTGTGAGGATGAAATGAGTTAAGATGTTCCTAGCGTGTAATGTTTCCATAGAGTACCTGCTATCACTGTTGATGTTGTTGTTATTTAATTGCCTCAGACTGGTTTAGAAATGAGGGAACTGAAGTTAAGCAATGCAGCAACAAGGCAGCTGACCAGCCTTGTCACCTGGGCCTCCTGAGTCACCCTCCAGCCTCCTGGAATGCTCCCTGCTGTGCCTCCGTTGGTCCCTCCATTGGCAGCAGGCTGCCACCCAGCTGCTGTTCCAGGCTGCTAGGGACATCAGTGAGTTGACTTTCTCTTCAGGAAAGAGAAATGAGAGCGAGAGAAAGAGAGTGCACTACAAAACTCTTATTAGCACTGAAACCTTGGAATCTTTCCAAGTGACAAGAGTAGGGACATTCCAAATATCAATAAGCAGCAAAGGGATCAAAGTCATTTTGTGTAAATCTTCAGGCTGCTTATTTGTGCCATTTTGCTACATTGCTGCTGAAGGGCCCCAGTTGAGTTTTACAAGCAAAGCTAAACACTGCCTATTGTGATGAAACGTGAAACAGCAGATTCCTTCTTTTGTGGAACATATCCATAAAATTGTTTTTATGGCTAAGTTTGTTTTCAAACGAACTTTGAAACAGTGGGTGCCTTGACAAAAATGATGGTGTGACCCTGTTCAATAAATAGTGTGGGAAAATTGGATATCCATATACAGAAGCATGAAATTGGACCCTCCTCTCTCCCCATATACAAAAAGCAACTCTCAATGAATTAAAGACTTAAATGTAAGACCTGAAACTGTAAAACTACCAGAACAAAACATAGGGGAAACACTTCAAGACACTGGTCTAGGCAAATATTGCATTGCTAAGACCTCAAAAGCGTAGACAACTGTAACAAAAATAGACAAATCATATTATATTAAACTAAAATGTTTTGGCACAGCAAAGGAAAAAACAAAGTGAAGAGACAACCTGTTGAATGGGAGAAAATATTTACAAACTATTCATTCACCAAGGAACTAATATCCAGAATACACAAGGAACTCAAACAACTCGACAGAAAAAAAAATAAATAATCCCATTAAAAAGTGGGCTAAGGACATGAATAGATACTTCTCAAAAAAAGACATACAAATGGCCACAGCTATATTAAAAAAAAAAATGCTCAACATCACTAAGCATCAGGGAAATGCAAATCAAAACCACAATGAGATGTCATCCTACCTCAGTTAGAATGACTATTATTACAGAGGAAAAATAACAGATTCTGGAAGGATGCAGGGAATGTAAATTGGGTAAACTACTGTGGAAAATAAAATGGAGCTTCCTCAAAAAATTAGAACTACTGTACATCCAGCAATTCCACAGCTGGGTGTTTATCCAAAGGAAAAGAAATTGGGAAGTCCTAGCTAAAGCAATCAGACAAGAGAAAGAAACAGCATCCAAATTGGAAAGGAAAAAGCCAAGTTATTCTTGTTTGCAGATGATATGATTTTATACTGGAAGAAACCCAAAGAGTCCACTGCAAAACTATTAGACTGATAAACAAGGCTGGGCGCAGTGGCTCACATCTGTAATCCCAGCAGTTTGGGAGGCCGAGGTGGGCAGATCACTTGAGGTCAGGAGTTTGAGACCAGCCTGGCCAACATGGTGAAACCCTGTGTCTACTTAAAAAAAAAAAAAAAAAGAAAAAAAAAAAAAGCCAGGCATCGTGGCACATCCCATAGCCAGGCATTGTGCCTGTCATCCCAGCTACTTGGGAGGCTGAGGGAGGAGAATCTCTTGAACCTGGGATGCAGAGGTTGCAGTGAGCTGAGATGTCACCGTTGCCCTCTAGCCTTGGTGACAGAGTGAGACTCTGTGCAAAAAAACAAACAAACAAAAACTGATAAGCAAGTTCAGCAAAGTTGCAGGATACAAAATCAACATAAAAAATCAGTAGCATTTCTGTATGCCAATAGCAAACCATCTGAATAAAATGAATCAAGTAATTCTATTTACAGTAGCCACACATAAAATAAAATACTTAAAGTTAACCAAATAAATAAAAGATCTCTACAATGAAAACTATAAAACATTGATTAAAGAATTTGAAAAGGACACACACACAAATGGAAACATTCTTTAACAATATTGATTCTTCTAACCATGAACTTGGAAGAATGTCCATACTATCCAAGCAGTCTACAGATTCAATGCAATCCCTGTAAAAATACCAATGACATTTTTCACAGAAATAGAAAAAAAAAAATCCTAAAGTTTATATGGACCCACAAAAGACCCAGAATAGCAAAGCTATCCTGAACAAAAAGAGCAAAACTGGAACAATCCCACTACCTGACTTCAAATTATACTACAGAGCTATAGGAACTAAAACAGCATGATACTGGCATGAAAACAAATACACAGACCAATAGAACGGAATAGAGAACCCAGAAACAAATCCATACATCTACAGTAAACTCATTTTTGACAAAGTGCCAAGAATGTACATTGGGAAAAGGACACACAGAAGAATGAAACTAGACCCCTATCTCTTGCCATATACAGAAATAAAAATGGGTTAAAGATTTAAATCTAAGACCTCAAACTATGAAACTACTATAAGAAAACATTGAGGAAACTCTATAGGACATTGGGTTGGGCAAAGATTTCTTGAGTAATACCCAACAAGTACAAACAACCAAAGCAAAAATGAACAAATGGGGATCATATCAAGATAAAAAGCTTCTGCACGGCAAAGGAAACAATCAGCAAAGAGATAACCCACAGAATAGGAGAAAATATTTGCAAACTACCCATCTGACAAGGGATTAACAACCAGATATATAAGGAGCTCAAACAACTCTATAGGAAAATAATCCAATAATCTGATTTAAAAATGGGCAAAAGATACAGGTGCGGTGGCTATACCTGTAATCCTAGCACTTTGGGAGGTCAAGGCAAGAGGATTGCTTTAGCCTAAGAGTTCAAGACCAGCGTGGGCAACATGGGAGCCCTCATCTCTATTGAAAATGAATGAATGAATGGGCAAAAGATCTGAATTGATATATCCCAAAAGACATACAAATGGCAAACAGGTATATGAAAAGATGCTGAACATCGTTGGAGGCTGAGGCAGGAGAATCGCTTGAACCCGGGAGGCAGAGGTGGCAGTGAACTGAGATCATGCCATTGCACTCTAGCCTGGGCAACAGAGCAAGACTCCATCTCAAAACAAAACAAAAAAACCCTGATCTCATGAAGACAGAGAATAGAATGGTAGATATTAGAGCATGGGATGGGTGTGTGGTGTGGGTGGGGGGGGTGCAGATAAAGAGAGTAGAAACATATCGTTAGATCTACAAATGAATAAACCACACTATTGGATAGACTAGGGTGACTACAGTTAGCAACAATGTCTTTCCATTGCAAAGTATGTAGAAGAGAGGAATTTAAATGTTACCCACACATGGAAATGATAAATATTCAAGGTGAAGGATATCCCAAATGCTGACCTGAATTACAATCTATGCATGTAACAAATATTCACATGTACTCCATAATAAGTAAAATATTTTGTGTCAATTAAAATTTTTTAAACATGTTTTTAAAAGGAAAAAATGATGGTGTGAAGTTTTGAACTTATTCTATGTTTAGAGCAGTGCTTCTCAAACTTGGATGTGTACACGGAACCAGCTGGGGATCTTGTAAAGGCAGCTTTTGATTCAGTAGGTTTGGAGTGGTGCCTGAGAGTCTGCATTTCTAATATGCTCCTGTTCCCCAGGCCACTCTTTGAGTTAGCCAAGATATAGGCTGTCAAAGTGTTATTTCAGCTACATCAGAATCTGGATAGTACCCTATCAGGGCATAGTGGCTCATGCCTGTAATCCCAGCACTTTGGGAGGCTGAGATGGGAGGATTGCTAGAGTCCAGGAGTTCGAGAATCTGGTTAGTACCCTGCTATTCCAGGCAGTGACCGGCATCCTGGTCACTGGGCCTAAGTTAGGAAGTAGCTAAGAGGTTTTTATACTCTTCGCATCTCCACGGCTTCATTGCATTCTTGACCTATCTAAATGAAGAGGTAGGTGGGTTTGGTGGCTCACACCTGTAACCCCAGTTTGGGAGAATCGCTTGAGGCTGGGAGTTTGAGACCAGGCTGGGCAACAGAGTGAGACCCCATTTCTGTAAATTTTTTTTTTTTTTTTTACAAAAAAAGAAAGGAAAAAAAAAAACTCTCTTAATGGTATAAATATGTTGGCACATAGACTTTTGAATGACATTTCATGTCTTTAAAAGGAAAGCCCACACCTTTTAATTAGAAGTAAAAGCTTATGTAGAGACAAAGCTGAAGGATGTTTCTAATTTGTTTTGCATTCACTCTTTTATATTCCTTTAAGTGCAGATTTCAGCTGATACTTAACCAAAGGAACTACCTCAGAGGGCTCACTGAGAAAGATCTACACGTTTTACATCTGGACATCTTACTTTGTAATTAAAATTCTCATTTCTTAAATTTTCCAGAAGATAATAAGTCTTGGCTAGGATGTGGAGAAATTGGAGCTCTCATGAATTGCTGATAGAGATGTTAAATGGTACAGCAGCTTTAGAAAACAGGTTAGCAGTTCCTCAGAAAGTTCAATGTAGTTGCCATATGACTCAGCAATTCCACTCCTCGATATGTACCCATTAGTATTGAAAAATGTGTCATGGAGACCCTAACCCAGCAGCGCTAGAGGAATTAAAGACACACACACAGAAATACAGTGTGTGGAGTGGGAAATCAGGGGTCTCACAGACTTCAGAGCTGAGAGCCTCAAACAGAGATTTGCCCACATATTTATTGACAGCAAGCCAGTCATAAGATTTGCTACAAGTATTCCTTACAGGAAGTAAAGGGATGGGCCAAAATAAAGGGATGGGTCTGGCTAGTTATCTGCAGCAGGAGCATGTCCTTAAGGCACAGATCGCTCATGCCTTTGTGGTTTAGGAATGCCTTTAAGCGGTTTTCCACCCTGGGCGGGCCAGGTGTTCCTCGCCCTCATTCCAGTAAACCCACAACCTTCAGCGTGGGTGTCATGGCCATCACAAACATGTCCCAGTGCTGCAGAGATTTTGTTTATGGCCAGTTTTGGGGCCAGTTTATGGCCAGATTTGTGGCCAATTTATGGCCAGATTTGGGGGCCTGTTCCCAACATGGCCCCCTTCTCTCTCTCTCTCTTTTTTTTTTTTTCCCAAGGCGATAAAAGCAAAGGCTTCTTTATCACAGTGAGCTGCTTCTCGCAGGAGCCAGGTTCTGCATCTGAAGACTATACAAATACAACACAGATTAAAAGCACAATCATCATTGAAATCACAGAGCTTCTACATGTTTTTATCCATTTTAATGGGTTACTAGCTACTAATCTGTCTGCAGCTCCTTCAAGCACTCCAGTTCCTGGCATTAAGGCCAGGTGTGCCCGGGATGCTTTAAATGTTTGTTCTTTTTGTTTTGCAATATCCAAAGACAAATTTGTACAGTGTCCTTCCAGATGCTTTTTTATTCTTTCTCAAAATTTGATGTTATTAAGGGCTATTAATAGTTTCCTCAAATCCTTATGTTTAGCTCCTACAGTGGGCCATATCTTTTGAGGTTGAGGTGCCACTATACCACCATGTTTCCACATAGTAGGTACTCTTGCCGTATTTCTTATCTTTCTACCATCTGACCATTTTGTTCAGATCAACTGAACATAGTGTGGCTGTGGCATGCAGACTGAGAGGTGCAATTCAAGCTAAACATTCCCTTAGGGGACCAATCAATAATGATTCCATAGGAATCGTTGTGTAGCACTTCTGCCTATTCTGCAATGCAGTCTTCCCAAACAAGTACATTCACTATTTCTGGCAAGGTCCAATTCTGTTTACAAATAGGTTTTTGAGGGCGGTATGCCTCAATTGTAGGAGCAGATTTATAATGGTAAATACTGAGATCAGAAAACATGTGTAACTGTGTCGTAGAATGATTACATCCAGGCATTATTGCCGGCCAAGATTGTAAATATGCCCAATAAGTATAATTGTTCTCTGTGTCAGCCCTTGTTGAAGGAAGACTCACAGCAATGGTGATCACTGCTATCATAGCTTCCATTCAGTTACTCACTGTGACTAGTTGTCCCGCTTTCCTCAGGTTTTCTTCTGCCATCTGTGACAGCTTCTTGATCTGTTCCCAAGTAGGTGGCTGTGTTTGATGGGTGTTGCTCATGACAGTTGGGGTCCTCCTCAGCATCAGTCTTGACATGGCTGCAACCCGGGGGTCCTTGGGATCCTCCCGGAATCTCTTCCTCGGCATCTGGCTCATGATAAGGTTTCAGGTATCTTGATGGTATCCAAATTGGCTGTTGATTCTGGCCTGGAGAAACACAAGCATAACCTCTACCCCAAGTTATTATTTTACCTGTTTGCGAAGTTTTTGTTACCGAATTTCTCCTCCAAACCAGTTGTTCTGCTTCTGTCTTTGCAGCTGGTTTCTGTAGATGCTATTCAGCTGCTGATAACATCTGGCCTTTAGGCAGACTCAAAAAATTTAAAGTCAATAATGCAAGATTCAATTGCATATGGGGTGTTCTGTAGTCCCTGTTTCTCCCCTTTTGCTTTTGCAACTGCTGTTTCTGGGAGAAATTCATTCTTTCCACTATGGCTTGTCCTTGAGAATTATATGGGATACCAGTAATGTGTTTAATATTCCATATAGAGAAAAATGTATCTAGAGGTTGACTAGTGTAGCCTGGGGCATTATCTGTTTTAATAGAAGCTGGAATGCCTATTACCACAAAACACTGGAAAAGGTGACATTTAACACAGGCAGAAGATTCTCCTGATTGGCATGTAGCCCAGACAAAGGGAGAAAAGGTGTGCACACATACATGTACATAAGCTAGTCTCCCAAACGAGGGAAGATGTGTGACATCCATTTGCCAAAGAGAATTAGGTTCCAATCCTTGAGGATTAACTCCTCCTGGAAAAGATGAGGAATGCACCCTTTGGCAAGTTAGGCATTGCTGGATAATAGCTTTAGCTTCTTTCAGCATTTGTAGTTAATTGTGTGGAATGCACCACGTCCACGTATGAAGAATCAGAAATCACATTTATGGGCATATTAAAAGCAGTCAATACCTCAATTACAGCGACAAGCTCTGCTTTTTGAGCTGAAGTATAGGGTGTCTGAAAAACTTTACCTTTTGAGCCAGAATAAGAAGTTTTACCATTACTAGACCCATCTGGAAAGACATTTTCAGCACCTGCAATTGGTTTAAATTTAGTTATTCTAGGGAGGATCCAATTAGTTAATTTGAAAAATTGACACAATTTCGTTTTAGGAAAATGATTATTGAGAATACCACAAAGTCAGCTAAATGGGTTTGCCAAGTAAGACTATTTATAAAAACTTGCTGTATTTGTGCCTTCGTGAGAGGGACAATAATTTTTCCAGGATCATATCCATGTAATTTAACAATCTGAGTTTTCCCATTTTCTATCATAGTAGCGATTTGATCCAAATAAGGAGTTAGAGTCCGTGAATTAGTATGTGGAAGAAAAAGCCACTCTACTAAGTCCTGCTCATGGACAATAACACCAGTAGGTGAATGCTGAGTTGGAACAATTAGCAAATCTAGGGTCTTCTCTGGATCTATTCTATTTATTTGAGCTTTATGGACTTGCGTTTTGATTAGCTGCAGCTCTGCCTGAGCTTCTTTTGTTAATTGCCGAGGGCTAGTGAGACTAGGATCTCCTCTAAGGATAGAAAATAGATTACTCATGGCATAGGTAGGAATGCCTAGAGCAAGTCGTATCCAATTAATGTCCCCTAGTAATTTTTGAAAGTCATTTAATGTTTTCAATTGATTCCTACGTATGGCTACTTTCTGTGGCACAGTGGTAGTGTCATTTACTAAGGTCCCCATAGGTTGTATAACTGAATTAATGGCTCTTAAATCAGTTAACATTCTCCATTTACCTGATTTTTTCTTAATAACAAAGACTGGAGAATTTCAGGGGGAAAATATTGGAGCTACGTGTCCTTTTTCTAATTGTTCATTAACGAAGTCCTCTACAGCCTCCAGTTTGTCTTTACTTCGCGGCCATTGTTCTATCCAAATTGGCTTATCTGTTAACCATTTTAAAGGTATAGGTTCTGGAGGCTTAAAAATGGCCACCATCAAAAATGATATCCTAAACCTTGGCGGGAACTTTGTCTTTCTGCTTGAAGCAGTTCCTTCAAACCTTGCAAATTTTTTCCTAGTCCCATACCAGGGACATACCCCATTTCATGCATCATATATTGACTTTGAGGGCTATATAATTGTTCTGGAATCAGAACTTGGTCTCCCCATTGTTGTAATAAATCTGTTCCCCATAAATTTATAGGTACAGAAGTTATAATTGGTTGAATAGTCCCAGGTTGTCCATCGGGCCCTTCACAGTGCAAAATATAACTACTTTGATATACTTCAGGGGCTTTCCCAACTCCAACTATGTTAAATTGAGTGGGTTGAACTGACCATGTGGACAGCCAGTGCTGTAGAGAAATGATTGAAATGTCTGCTCCTGTATCTACCGAACCTTTAAATTTCTTTGCCTGAATAGTTATTTCACAGGTAGGATGTTTGTCAGTAATTCTATTCACCCAATACACTCCTTTGCCTTGTTTATTTGTGCTTCCAAATCCTCCTGTTCATTTAATTTCACTTTTCCCCATTTCCACATATGGCACAATCAGGAGCTGTGCTATGCGCTCTCTTGGCTCTGCTTTCCAGGAAACAGAAGTAGATATAACAATTTGAGTTTCCCCATTTAATCTGAATCAATGACTCCTGTTTGCATTTGTACCCCTTTTAAATTTAAACTAGACCTTCCTAGAAGTAATCCTATCGTTCCCACTGGCAAGGGTCCATAGACTCCTGTTGGGACCTTTTGCAGGGGTTCCCCAGGCAGAAGGCTCACAGCTTTTGTGCAGCATAAATCTACTGTGGCACTACTGGCTGTGGCGAGGGATAGACATTGTACAGGGGTGAGGGAATGGCCTGAACCGGAAATACCCCGGTTTGGAATGGGGCCTGGGATGGGCCCCTCATGGCGTTTTCCAAATTTAAAAGGAAATGGCTCAAATGTAGCTATAATATTTCCCTATTGATCTGGGGGGTGTATCCTAACAGGAAACTGCCAGGCCTCTAAACCACTCTCTCATCTAGCTTGCTGAATTCCTGCCTGAGTAGAACTGAGAGCGGTCACTCGAGGCTCTGCTCAAACAGTCACTGGGGCAACTACTTTTTGCCCAGCGTCCTCTGGAAATGAAAGATCTGGAGGGTCAGGCCACTCTTTTTCTTCAGAATAAGGAGGGGGTGCAGAAGGGTAGGGATGAACCTCTTCCTCCTCTGCCACTTTAGCTTTAGCTGGCAAACAAACCTTTTCTGTTACTTCATTATACTCTCCTTCCTCCTCATCATTAATGTGAAAAGGTTCCAAGGTGGAACGAACCAGAGCCCACACTTGTCCAATTGTTACCCTGATGCTTCCAAGCTCCCCTTCTTACTCACTACAGGGATTGCTTAAAAGAGTACTCGGGTGTCCTCCAGCTTAGCTCCACGTTTTCCAACTGTCGCCACAGTGACCCTTCAACCTGGGTTCAAGTGTCCACGTTGGGCACCACTTGCTGAGACCAGCTCGGTCGTGGAGACCATAACCCAGCAGTACTAGAGGAATCAAAGACACACAGACAGAAATACAGAGTGTGGAGTGGGAAATCAAGGGTCCCACAGCCTTCAGAGCTGAGAGCCTCAAACAGAGATTTACCCACATATTTATTGACAGCAAGACAGTCACAGGATTTGCTACAAGTATTCCTTATAGGAAGTAAAGGGATGGGCTGAAATAAAGGGATGGGTCTGGCTAGTTATCTGCAGCAGGAGCATGTCCTTAAGGCACATATTGCTCATGCCATTTGTTCAGGAACGTCTTTAAGCTGTTTTCCACCCTGGGTGGGCCAGGTGTTCCTTGCCCTCATTCTGGTAAACCCACAACCTTCAGCATGGGTGTCATGGCCATCATGAACATGTCACAGTGCTGCAGAGATTTTGTTTATGGCCAGTTTTGGAACCAGTTTATGGCCAAATTTGGGGGCCTGTTCCCAACGGCCATATGACTCAGCAATTCCGCTCCTCAGTATGTACCCATTAGTATTGAAAAATGTGTATACACAACCACTCGTACGTGAATGTTGGGGCAGTGATAATAATCCCCAGTAAAAACAACTGAAATGTCCAACAGATAGTGAATAGATAAACAAAATGTGGCATATCCATACAATGAAATATTATTAAGGAAGGAATGAAGTACTAATGCATACTGCAACATGGATGAACCTTGAAAACATGCTAAATGAGAGAAACCAGACACAAAGGGCCATGTATTATACAATCCCATCTTTAAAAGGAAATGTCCAGAATAGGCAAATCCATAGAAACTGCAAGTAGATTTGTGGTTTCCTGGGAGTTGGGAAAGTAGGGAAATGGGGAGTGACTGCTAATGGATAAAGGGATTTTTTGGGGGGAGGAGATGATGCAAATGTTCTAGAATTAGATAATGACGTTGGTTGCCAGCTTTGTGAATATACTAAAAGCAACTTAATTGTGCATTTTAAAAATGGTGATTTTTATGGTATGTGGATTATAACTCAATATAAAGATTAAATTCTCTTTTTATTTTGTTTTTTGGTCTTTGTTTAATTTGTTTTTATAGAATTATGTTTTTAGTATATACATTGCCTTTAATGGTTTATTACAGAGTTTCTTAACCTGGGTACTACTGATTTTTTTTTTTCTAGACTGGGTCTCACTGTCACCCAGGCTAGAGTGCAGTGGTGGCATGATCACAGCTTACTATAGCTTCTACCTCCCAGGCTCAAGCTATCCTCCCGCCTTAGCCTCCCGAGTAGTTGGGACTACAAGCGTGTGCTACCACACCTGGCTAATTTTTAAAATTTTTTTTTTTTTGTAAAGACAGGATTTGGCCATCTTGTTCAGGCTGGTCTTGAACTCCTGGGCTCAAGCAATCTGCCCCCCTCCGCCTCCCAAAGTGCTGGAATTGCAGGTGTGAGCCACCACACTCAGCCCACTACTGATATTTTGGTCTGGATAGATGATTTGTAGTTGTGGGGACCTGTCTTGTACATTGTAGAGATGGTCAGCAGCATCTCTGGCCTCTGCAGATTAGATGCCAATAGAATCTCCCTCCTCTCCCTCTTCCCTAGTCCATAATAAAAAATGTCTCCAGACACTGCCAAATATTCCAAGGACAGGGGTGCAAAAGCACCCCCAGTTGAAACCATTGGTTCTCTTTAGTCTTCCTGCTAAAAGTCAAGCTCCATAAAGGCAGGAACTTTGTTTTATTCATTATTGTTTCCTTAGAACCATGTCTCACACATAGATACCCTGATGTTATTGTAAATATATGAATGAATACTTTTAGCTATAGAAGTAGCAGTACTTGTAAAAATATACAACTATAGAAATATCAAAATGATACGATACTTGAGTTAATTCCAATGCCTTAGAATTAACATTGTTAAGAATACCATGTTTGGCTGGGCATGGTGGCTCACGCCTGTAATCCCAGCACTTTGGGAGGCCGAGGCAGGTGGATCACTTGAGGTCACGAGTTCAAGACCAGCCTGGCCAAAATGGTGAAACCCCATCTCTGCCAAAACACAAAAATTCGTCAGGCATGGTGGTGCACACCTGTAATCCCGGCTGCTAGGGAGGCTTAGGCACAAGAATCACTTGAACTGGGGAAGTGGAAGTTCAGTGAGCCAAGACTGAGTCACTGCACTCTAGCCTGGGTGACAGAGCAAGACTCCATCTCAAAACAGAAACAAAAACAAAAAACACTTGTTTAAAGAGGACAGGTAAGTTTTATCAACTTATTGCCCTCGCCTCCTACCCCATCCTAATCTGTGAGTTCTCTTTATTTAGAGAGAGTTGCCAGCTATCCAGGACACAGGCCATCAGAGGGCACCAGTCATGCTCTTAATGAGTCATGTGCTGGCTTTGGGCACCATCTGCTTCCTAAGCCTGAGATGACCCCATAGATGACTGCCTGCCATCTAGACAGAGCACCCCAGCCTGTGAGGATGCTGACATTTATCAGTCACCACATACATGAGAAGGGAAATCTACTCACCGTCATCTACATATCAGGTTCTGCCACTGGCTGGTCATGTTTTTCTACCCAAAAGAACCTAACTTTCCACTTGAGTATCTTATTCAAAGTTTGCTGTGCTTCTGGTTCACATTCCGAGGCCAAATGTTAATGACTTGCTGCTGCCAAACCCTGCTTTGGGGATGATCACTTCTGTGAGAGGTGCCAGAACGTCAGCTTCTCAAGTGTGGGCGTTAGACAAGGCTTGTCTTGGATGGTTTATTGTGGTTTGCTACTTGTCTACGACTTTGTTCCCAAGTTTCCATTCAATGGAAACACACATAGCTTTTGCCCCTCCTTTCCCCTCTCTTCGTTTTTTAAGCAGTGGTGGTTCTGATTTAACTTTTGCTACTGTGTCCTTTGTGAACATTGAAACAATTCCTTTTATCAAGCAACATGTCACAGACTCTGTGCCGTGCTTTGTGTTGGTGAGGATACAATAATTGGAGCCATGTTTTGAGTGTTTATTTCCCACTTCACACTTTACAAAGTGCTTTTGTACGTAATTCCTGTATTCCTCATAACCCATTTTACTGATGTGGAAATGGAGATACAGCCTAATAAGTAAGGAAGCATAGATTCAAACCCAGATAGTCTGAGTCCTTAAGGTTACCAGCACTACCTCCCTAATATCCTGCTTCTTGTTATACTTTGTCATCTGACTAGATGTTTTTGTCCCTCTTCTAGGCTTTGATAAAGCTATAAGGTTAGAAGCTTTAATTTTTCAAAATCACAGACATTAGGAATAAGAACCAGAGTCCCTGAAGTTAAAACGTTAAGATGATTTGATATCCAAATTAGATACAGAAAAGAAGTTAGTAGTGTGGTTTTCCCACCCTGTTCTTCTGTACATTGGTGTTTATTCCACTCCTGATTAATAATTGCTTCTAGGCATAGGGTTGGCGAATGAGACAAAAAGGAGGCAAGGGTCCTATTTCTAGGAGCTTCCTTTCTCTCTGAGGGGAATAAACTAAGTGAGGCTGCTCTTTCAGTTGGTTGTTCAAGTGTAAGATACTCAGATTGAATATATAAGTGCTTTCATAATGTACAGGAGATGGGTTGGTAGCGAATTGCCAACAGTCATTTCGTTGTCTGATTTGTGCCTATTTCTTCTGCATTTGCACACCTTTCATACAACCAAGACAAAGCTGACCATTTTGGTTTTCTTTTATGTGATAACTCATTGAGCAAACTCTTTCAGGTTATAGATGCTACATTCCAAGTTAAGTAGTAAAACGATTTTCTGACTAAAATTATGGCAATGATTCATTACTGTATTATATAAAAAGTAAGATATTTTAAGGAGTTAGAGCAAGCAATAGAGATCAAAATGACTTTCTTGATAGTTATTCTTTCTTATTTTGCATTTTTTTCTAAACCTAGCCTGTACATTTTTAATAGTAGAATATGGTACAAGGTATTATATATATAACATGTATAGTGTGTATAGGGGTGTGTGTGTATATATACGTAGTATATAGTATAGAATATTTAGTAAATTTTATTTTACTTCTAACTCATTACTGAAGAACCCTCGTTATTACACAGGATATGCCCACAGAACTTATTGAGAATTTCCCAGTTGTAGACCACAATTCTAGCATGTACTTCAATGAGTAATATGTCAGTGACTCTGATAAAATTAAGTAATTCCGTTAGAGTCTGCATCAAGTAGAATGAATGAAACCTTAGCATGATGGGAGGGTTCAGGAGCTGATACATTTTTGTATTTTCTGAGAGTCTTAATTACATTTTACAAATTACATGGATGGTTGAGCCGGTAAGAAGTATGTGAATTTTTATGGCTTTTAAATTTTGTTTTTGTAGCAGTTGTTTGTATCCATGTGTATTGGTGCCCATATGTATTGTTTGGGGTTTGGTTATTCTCTCAAAACCAAGTTTACCATAAAAAGTTTGAATTTTAGTATTTCTTCATTGAGTAGTGGGACGTTCCAGACTGTGTGCTGGCTTTTACTAAAGTCATTTGTTTTTCTTACCCGTGGAGAGGTATATTCTTGAACCCTTTAAACAGGTCTCTACTTTGGCCTAAGACCACATTCGAAAACTTTTTTGAAGTCACTTATTATATGCCATATAGTTAAAAAGTTACATGGTATATTCTCTCATTACATTTTAGCCACAATGCCCATATATTAAAAAAGCAAACAAACTATATGTGGCAATTAAAACTTAAAAAGGATAGCCTGAATTGGCTCTTAGAAATGTTTAATCAGATAATATCCACTAGAACTTAACAGTTCATCCTGTGGATCATCACACACAAAATACCCAACCCTGCTGTAATTCAGAGTTCTAGCAGGAATAGGTAGCATCAAATAGGATAATTGATGAGAGCTTAAGAAAGGAACTATTTACAAATATGTGGCCAGGTTAAGGGAAACCAGTAAGGTTGGGAATGCTGCCCGGGATTCTAGCAACAGTGAGAATCTATTTCTGCTCTGGACGTGAAGGGGCAAGGAGGGAGAGCTGCAGCTATGGCTTTGGGAGAGCCAGCCTGGCAGAGCTGTGGCCTTCACAGAGGAAGGCTGCCACTGTCGAGGTGTGGCCAGGGAAGGAGGGGAGGAGATGACGCCCTGAACCCTATTGTCATTCTCACTGGGCAAGCCCAGCCAGGAGCCAAAACACAGGGCAGCCCATTGGATACAGTTCATTAGGGGACTGCCTCTGGGCAGACCTGGAGGGGCAGAGAGAGCACACAGCATTAGTGACTATCTCCCCAAGAGCAGACTCACAGACTGTTTCCTGGCTTTGCTTCCATTTCCCAGAAGTGTATACCCACTGAGAGGAATGATGACACACAGTGGACCTCCTTGTCTGGGTAAATGGATCATACACTTCTAGCTAAAATGATCAGTTTTTCCCTTTCCTGCTTTTCAAGATCATTCCTATGCCTGTGTGTTTTAGAAAGCAGAGCAGAAGCTTTTGTGTGACATCAGAACACAGCAAACACCTGGATGTTAGAGTTTTCTTGCAGAAACACCTTGAAATAATGTTTAACTGAATTCCATGAACTAGCAATGGTTTTACTAGCAAAAAATATGGTATTAGATGCATGCAGTGTAAAATCAAAGCCAAGACTATCCTTACAGAATGAGCTGTTTCTAGTTATTTATATTTGTTTGTACTTTGTCCGTTTTATCTATAAAAGCAGTTAAGTGATGCAGCTTTAGGTAAAATACATGAAGAGAAAATAATGAATTTAGAAAATTCTGTCATTCTATTTTCTCAGCAGGACACAAGCATTCTGCAGGATAATGGTTGGAAAGTCCCCAGAATAGAGAAAAAAAGTCACTTACTGATCTAAACTCTCAATGGGAGAGGCAGGACAAAATAAAATCTCTCACTATCATACACAATTTATTAAAGCATATGTAATGAAGCTTTAACTAACTAGATCCCGCAATAAAATGTGTTTCAGCCATCAAATATGTCAATTCACGTTGATATCAGGGATTTTCTTTTAAAAAGCTATGTCTAAGAAAATTCTGTTCTGGGAATGGAAATTGAGCACAGCTTCCTAACACCTCACTTCTGCTTTGTGTTGATTGGGGGCCTTCCAAGTGATGATCCTGAAACTCTGCATTTCCCAGATCATTTGTAGAATATCATATCACGTTCACAGTCTGCATTTACCAATGTACAGGAGTAGCCTACAATAATGTTTCATTGGCAGATGGTCTGCAGTTCTAACCACCCATAAATAGACTATGTAATGCAGAGGTAATCTAAGAAGCCTCAGAGTAGAAAAAAATAAAAATATCACATGGGGAAGGGGTTAGTAACTAAAAGGGGCACATGGAGAACTTCTGGGGTGCTAGCAGGAGGGTTTTGGGGTCTCTGACCACATTGTTTCTTGATTCGAATGAAGGAAAAATATTTCATTAGTGAAAATTTAGCAAGCGATACAATTATATGTGTAGCTTTCTTTACATGTTATATTTCAATCAAAAGTTAAATACAGATAAATATAATTGATTGATTGGGGTGTGTGTATATGTACCTGTGCAGTAGACACTTCCTGGTATGTTTATCTTTAGAATGGGATATGGCTACTCTCTTATTTAGGTACTTTTGATTTAGTTTTTAGGAGATGGCATAGTGAACAGCTTACAAACAAACACAAAGAGATTAAGAAGCTAAACATTAATCAATTTTAGGGCTTAGTAATCCAGGGGCATTTCAATTAGTATCCCTAAACATACAATTCAATAATTGAAGAGACTCCATATTCCCAAGAGCAATTAATTATGTTACATGTACTATTATTGAGGCTGGGAAACTTTTAGAAACCTTCCACCAAGGTTAATAATAACCTTACTGCTTAAAGGTGAACTTATTGTAAAATGAAGCTATCCCAACAGTGTTGAGAAGTGGAGTAATTTATTGTACTCCCAATATAGTTTGGTTAAGCTATATTGAATCAGGAATTCCATTTAAACAAGTCACTATGGCCAGGCGTCGTGGCTCATGCCTGTAATCTCAGCACTTTGGGAGACTGAGGTGGGTGGATCACCTGAGGTCAGGAGTTTGAGACCAGCCTGGCTAACATGGTGAAACCCCATCTCTACTAAAAATACAAAAATCAACTTGGTATGGTAGCACACGCCCGTAATCCCAGCTGTTTGGGAGGCTGAGGGAGGAGAATCACTTGAACCTGGGAGGCGGAGTTTGCAGTGAGCCAAGATTGTGCCACTGCACTCCAGCCTAGGCAACAGAATGAGACTCCATCTCAAACAATATTAAAAAATGAAAAGTCACTACATTCCCAAATTATTGCATGAAAAGTTTTACTGTAATGTGAAATCACTTATAAAATAAATTGTGACTGTAAATAGATATTACACATAGATTGCTGCACAAATACAGAAGTAGTTCCAGTGAGTAGAGCCAGGTAAGCTAAAATAATTAAACATTAGAGCCAAAGGAACCATTAGAAATTATTTGACTTGATCCCCAGCCTTTACAATGGAGGAAATTTAGGCACAGACAGGTTAAAATGACTTCCCAAAACACACAGATCATTATCTTATGGCCAGTTTGCAATGAGTACTGAAGTATTCCTATTTGTTGATATGTCCCCCTCACTCAGCCAAGTTATTAAGAGAAGAAGTCTGGAATCAGACCAACTTGGGTTTAAATATCAGCTATTGGACTTTCCAGTTGAATGTTATCCTGGATTTCAATGACAGATCCTACCCAGTGAGAAAATATTATCTGGACATTAATTCAGAGGTGCAGACACTAAGAGACTTCATAAGAGGTATCCTGAGGTCACATCCCTAAAAGAGGACTGAGGCAGGAGAAGAACTAGAAGGCTCATTAAACTCTCTAAAGGATGGAAACTGAGAGAAGGGAAACTTGCCCAAATTTTGCAGCCATCTTGGCCTCTGGGCCTGACCACCCAGTGGAATTGTGCTTTGCTTCTTTCTGCATGCAAAAGTGCCCTTCATCCCAGGATATGCAGGGATGATTGATTTGGCATTTGGATATTATCCCTTCCTCTAATGCCCAGTCTAAACATGCTGATCATGGTTCGTGCTCCCAAGTTTCATTGAGTTCTGGAGTCTTAATGGTGGGCTTTCTCTAATGCTGTTTGCACTAGAGTGTAGACACCTGCCATCTAATGAAGAAAGTAATAGAACTCACCTTTAAAGAGCTGTCATAGGAATGAAAAACAATGCCTTAAAAGTGTGTAGTCAGATGCTTGGCCCACATTAGACACTTATCAAATATTGCATGCAACTATTGTTACTCAGATACAACACAACAGTGGGCATTGAGTTGTCCAAGAACCTTGGCCACTCTTTGACTTAGATAAGATTTTCTTTTTAGAGCATATCACTTTGAAATGGTGAAATAGCTGTGGTGAAAACACTAGACAATAGGAAAACATTGATAAAGATATTACGTAGAAATTCAATCTATTTGGGACTCTCTGATTTGTTTCATCAAGAGATAAATATATGGCTGAATCTTACTTTTTTCAAGCCTGGTCTTTGGGGCTGGAAGATCAAACTCCTGCTCCATCACTTAACTACAGCTATCAATGAGAAAATTCTCAGACCATCCTGAGCCTCTGTTTCCTCCTCTTCAAAATGAGATTGATAATAATGCGTAGTCAGTGGGTGTTTGTGGAGCTCAAGGAAAAGAAATTGTACATGAAATGGCAGGGGAAAAAAATTGGTTGGAGATGAACATTAAAGAGTAGAAATCTCAAGGAGATTGTGTTTACTTCTTTCCAGTTTCCATCTTGCTGCTGCAAAAGGACACGTGGAATGCCTCAGGGTCATGGTTACACATGGTGTGGATGTGACAGCCCAAGATACTACCGGTATGTGGTTTTTAATCTCTTAAGTCAGCAGGCCAGCACTAGATTAGGTATCAAAAGGTGATACATATTCATTATGGAAAATTTAAGGCCAGGTGTGGTAACTCACCCTGTAATTACAGCACTCTGGGAGGCTGAGGTGGGTGGATCACTTGAGGCCAGGAGTTCAAGGCCAAATTGGCCAACATGGTGAAACCCCATCTCTACTAAAAATACAAAAATATGTAGCCTGTAATTCTGGCTACTCAGGAGGCTGAGGCACGAGAATCGCTGGAATCCTGGAAGCTGAGGTTGCAGTGAGCCGAGATTGTGCCACTGCACTCCAGCCTGGGCAACAGAACAAGACTGTCTCCAAAAAAAAAAGAAAGAAAAAATTAGAGTCTACAGATAAAATTTAGAGTCCAAAAGAAGAAAAGAGAATCACCTCCAATAACTAGACTCTGACATGGTTTCGTTATGTAGCCTACTTCTGTGTTTTCATCTTTCATGTGGTTAGTCAACTAGAGACTGTATGCTTCTTATCCTCATTTTTATATTATTTTCTAAGATTATATGTACAGACCAAGGAATAGTCTCTAATTTTTGTTTTTATGAATCGTAGTGTGAGGTGATGAGTGAGTTACTCAGGAGCTCATTTCATCAACTGAGATAGGCTCTGTAGATGGAAGCCTTGATCTTCATCTGACCAGCTGCCCACGATTCTCACCCCTTTCTGTACTTCAGGGCATCCAGTTCACCTGGGAACTTGAAGGAAGGGAAAAGAAAAGAATAAACAGTACACACACACACACACACACACACACGCACAAATATATATACCTACACTTTACCCTCTGAGATTCAGATTCCATTGTCTGGATGTTGCCAGTCAACTGGTATTTTTTTTTAAAGCTCCCTGGGTGATTCTAATGTGAAGCCAGTGTTGACAAATGATGAACAAAGCAAATGGAGACAAAAGGTAGCAGTCTTATCGTCCTATAAGAAGGAACCCCTGGGGTGTCCAGCCTGAGATTCTGCCCCTGCTGGCCACCCCAAAGGACCAAAGTAACCGCTGATGGCTTTTCATTTTTCTATTGTACTCGAGAATTTTTGGCTTCTAATAGGTTTTTATTAGTGTTTACTGGGATACAAAATCAGCCTAACTCCACTGCCTTTATCAAGGGTTTTCATGAATCTGTAATGGATCTCTCTCTTTTCTCCCACTGCCAAAATTGGCCTCTTCAGACTAGTCATCTTGGGGGATCAGCCAGGTATTGCAGGAATGCTATGATTACTCAAAATATGGTTGCGAACAGGTTTAGAATTGTTTTCATTGTGTGAGGACTTAAAAAAAAGAATCTCAGTGGTTGGGAATCTTTATCCTTTGAGAATAGGGTTTTTTTTTAGGGCAAATCTAAGACCCCTAAAAAAATTTGATGTCAAGTCAGGTAAATAATGTGTCAAACTGGTAAAACCATTTTTGGTCAAAAATAGGGAGTGATTGAAATAACAGAATGATTTTTCTGAGCAGTTCCACAGAAAGTTCCAAAAATATTTTAAGAAATGGCAACACCAATATAGGGGGATAAGTGGTTTCCTTAAGTGACTGCCTTGAGGGAAATACTAATTTATGTTGTTCCAATTAAAGTCATCTTTAATCTCAAGACTCAATTATTGTGTTTGTTTTTAAAGTTCATTGTCATTGCTCTTAAAGTTATGCCATAAAACCACATGGTACAGTATGATTTGCTAAAATACCCCTAATGAGATGTATGTCCTCTTAAGTAGGGGAAGTTTCCCTCTAAGAAACCCATAATCTGAAAGCATTAGCTCAGAATGAATAAACTGCTGTTGTCACATAGTTTTGTTTCATTGTACTTGATGTTAAGAAATAGATTAGACAGGACTGTAGTTATTTTCAGCATAACCAAAATCTTCCCTCACCTCTTTTTATTGTAGGGAAAAATGTTTTTTGTTTTGTTTTGGTTTGTGTGTGTGTGTGTGTGTGTGTTTTGTTTTGAGATGGAGTCTGGCTCTGTTGCCAAGGTTGGAGTACACTGGCACGATCTCTGCTCCCTGCAACTTCTGCATCCCAGGTTCCAGTGACTCTCCTGCCTCAGCCTCCTGAGTAGCTGGGATTACAGGCGCCTACCACCATGCCTGGCTAATTTTTGTGTTTTTAGTAGAGATGGGGTTTCACCATCTTGGCCAGGCTGGTCCTGAACTCCTGACCTCAGGTGATCCACCCACCTCGGCCTCCCAACGTGCTGGGATTATAGGCATGAGCCACCATGCCCAGCCAGAATAAGTTATTTTCAATACATGCTCATTGTAGAAAAGTTAAGAAATATAGTAAACTATAAAGAAGATAACTCAAGTTCCTACTCCTATCAGAAAGAAAAAAAAAATTTCTATTTTGTTGTATTTCCTTCCAGATTTTCCCAATACATTTTTACATGCCTGAGATCATATTATACAATAAATTCTATATCCTGCATTTTAATTTAATAAATATCCCACAAGTTTCATTTCCCGCATTAAAGGCTCTTAAGAAGCATAGTTCTTTGTGGCCTCATAACACCCTGTGGGTAAAGGTCGTATTTATCACCAGAGCCCTAACCAGTTCCTGAGAGGCTGGTACAGTGCTGGGCAGGAAGACCTGGATGCCCCAGGGCAGTGCCCACTTCCTGCAGACTAAGATGGAACCACTCTCTAAGAAGCAACACTGGATGGAGTGCTGCAGATACAGCCTGGATATTTCCCGGGATTGGCCAGTAGGAACCAGTTGAAATTGGTGGAATCCACAGCACTTTGGGGTCGCAGGACATTGTCCAAACATTCCATGGGTTGAAGATGTCTCAGAGCTTCCGTCACTTCCTTCTCCCCTGACATTTTTAGCCATGATGCCAGCACTTCGCTCCTTGGGCTTCATTGTTTTACTTTGCTCTGAATGAGGTACCAGCTTCTTCCCATGATTTCTTGAAAGCATGCAAAGAGAACACAGGAACAAAAGAAGAACACTGCATGGAAAAAAGTGCATCTAGAAAAACACTTCTCATTTTTTTTCTGTCCCAATAAACAGGTTAAATTTTAATGGCTTTTATTGCCCATGCCTGTGTCTTACCTGTTGGCTATAATACCCACCTGCTCATGCTCCCTCTCAAGAAAGCATATCTGAATACAAGGGAAGGATGAGGTTGCATTAGTAACAGTGCTTAGTGGTCATCACTAGTCCTAAACATGTGTTGTGGTGGTTAAGGGATGAATTAAATGGCTTAACTTTTACAGGTACTGTCTTTTCACTGAACCTGCCTTAAGTTTTGCCACTTTATTACTGAGATGCAGTCACCTTCAATCTCAAGACCCAGTGAGAACTGGTACAAAGATCTGTTACTATAAATCCTGCCCTGTAGAATTTTTGAAAAAAACAAAACACACACACACACACAAAACTATCTTTCAAAATCTATTACACTGGCTCTTTTTATTCTTTTTATCCGTGATTAATGTCTTCAGGATGGCCAAATTGATGTAATTTCCTACTTTTTAAACTTTTGACTGAATTTAAGTTATAGAAGCAAGAATCTGTTAGCATTTTTAAAAGCTGTTTTTCTACCTGAAATGCTTGGAAATCTGAGGATTTTTATGGATGCTTTACAAGCAATTTTAAGAGCAAAACGCTGTCAGAAGATAAGGCCTTGGATGTGGTTCTGGTGCAACATCGACAGTCGTGTCATTTTAGATAGCCTTGGAGGTTTGAGGCTTAAGTGAGATGGTTGGTGTGGGCATCTTGGCAGCGTCAGGCTAACATAAGTGCTCACTGCATTTCCCTACTATATTATCATGATTATTGCTACTCCAGCCAGATCATCTTTATTATCTTGTATACATTGGGCTTTTGAAAGGTTTTACATCTTTTTTTTTTTTTTAAAGGTTTTCAGTGACCACACGTACAGATCAAAAAAGAAAATCCAAAGGAAAGACTCCAGAACATGACTTAGGTTTTTGATTTTGGGGTTTTCCCCCAATTCCCTTTTTTGTTTTGTTTTGTTTTGTTTTTTGAGATGGAGTCTTGCTCTGTTGCCTAGACTGGAGTGCAATGGCTTAAGCTCGGCTCACTGCAACCTCTGCCTTCCAGGTTCAAGTGATTCTCCTGCCTCAGCCTCCCAAGTAGCTGGGATTACAGGTGTGTGCCACCACACCTAATTTTTTGTATTTTTAGTAGAGACGGGGTTTCACGTGTTGGCCAAGCTGATCTCAAACTCTTAACCTTAAGTGATCTGCCCACCTCGGCCTCCGAAAGTTCTAGGATTTCAGGTGTGAGTCACCACGCACGGCCTCCTCCCATTCCTTAATTACTAGTTTGCCAACTAGCCCATAGGCATATAGTGACCAGATGGGAAAATCAGCTCTCAGGTTCACTGGACCATCTCTGAACTAGACTCACGTTATTTGTCTGACATTTTTCATTGCTTGTTGCTCTTGTTCTTCATTGCAGTAAGAATAGGCAATTATATCTGTTTCTTTAGAAAACACTTCTCCTAGGCAAATAGTAAAATTGACTCCTAGTCTTTTTTTTTTTTTAAGTTTGCATTTAGCACCCTGGAGTATGAGATAGAATTAAATAGAAGCATTACCACAGGCACTAGCTTTCAGACTCCCTTTATTAACAAGCATATACATCAGATACTATGTGATAGAGTTTCTAAATAAGAGGGGCTTAAACAAGATAGCATTGTATCCCACTCAGGAGAGTCCCACACTGGTATGGCAGCTCTGCCTGGGCCCCTTCACCTTGTTGCTCTGCCATCCACGGTGTTACTGGGTCCCAGTGGTCCAGGATGACTTCCCAGAACCTGTGTCCCATCAGCAGAAAGGGAAAGGCAAGTATGGCCCACACACTGCACCTGCACATTTCCACCCAGATCTGATGCACAGAATGTGGTCCATAACCATATCTGGCTTTATGGGGAGCTGGGGACTTCTGGGCAGCCATTTTTCCAGTTAAAAATGCAAGGTTTTGGCTGGGTGTGGTGGCTCACACCTGTAATCCTAGCACTTTGGGAGGTCGAGACAGGAGGATCATCTGAGGTAGGAGTTCAAGACCAGCCTGACCAACATGGTGAAACCCTGTCTCTGCTAAAATTAGCTGGGCGTGGTGGCGGGCACCTGTACTTCCAGCTACTCGGGAGGCTGAGGCAGGAGAATCGCCTGGACCCAGGAGGCGTAGGTTGCAGTGAGCTGAGATCATGCCACTGCACTCCAGCCTGGGCAACAGTGTGAGACTCCATCTCAAATAAATAAATAAATACAATTAAAAATGCAAGGTTTTGCTGTAGAAGGAGGTAGAAACAGAGATTAAAGGATGATTTGCAGTTTCTGTTCCACTCACATATCTTGAGTGTTCTCTGATCATTTTGCACACTTGACTTTGCTAATAAAACTTCTTTTCTCATAAAAGAAAAGAGATTTAGGAGAGTGAGAAGCTCAGATATGAAAATATGAATCCTTAAAAGGAAGAAAACTGGAGAGCTCTTACCTATCCCTCGCATCTCCAGTTGCTGGTTTAGCTTTGGTTTTGATTTTTGGGTGGCCTTCTCTTCTATGACACCCTTTAGTTCCACTCAAATTTGACACTGTGTGAAGGCACAAAAGATAGTGTGCCTTAAAACTCAGGTACTTTAGAGTATGTGGTGTTTTCAAATATAATTGCAAATTATACCCAATAAATTCATGATTTATGGTAATTTATTTGCTATTAACTCATGTATGGAGAGGTCAAAAGGCCAACCATATATAATGATCAGCATAACTTGGCCATGAGAATATTTCAGTATCTTTAAAAAAAAAGAGTCACCCAGGCTGGAGTGCAGTGGCGCCATCTCAGCTCACTGCAACTTCTGCCTCCTAGGTTCAAGTGATTCTCCCACCTCATCTCCTGAATAGCTGGGATTACAGGCATGTGCCACCACACCCAGCTAATTTTTGTAATATTAGTAGAGATGGGGTTTCACCATGTTGCCCAGGCTGGTCTTAAACTCCTGGGCTCAAGTGATCCACCCACCTTGGCCTCCCATAGTGCTGGGATTGCAGGTGCGAGCCACCACACCTGGCCGGCCATGAGAATATTTCAAATGATACCCATAGGCCAGACATAGTGGCTTACACCTATAATCCCAGCAATTTGAGAGGCTGAGGTGGGAAGATCACTAGAGCCCAGGAGTTCGAGACTAGCCCGGGCAGCATGGCAAAACTCTGTCTCTTATTTTTAAAATAAATAAATCAAAATAAAATTTAAGGAAGATACACATACCCAAAGCATCTTTTGTGTCTGTGTAAAACACTGCAAATCTTTTTTTTTGACACAGAGTCTTGCTGTGTCGCCCAGGCTGGAGCTCAAGTGATCCTCCCACCTCTCAGCCTCCTGAGTAGCTGGGGCTACAGGCATATGCCACCACACTCATCTAATTTTGTATTTTTTGTACAGATGGAGTTTCACCATGTTGCCCAGGCTGGTCTCTGAGTTCCTGGGCTAAGAGATCCAACCGTCTCGGTTTCCCAAAGTGCTGGGATTACAGGTGTGAGCCACCATGCCTGGCCTCAAATCTACACTGTACTTTTAAAATAAGGAGAAACTAAGGGATAATTTCATAAAAGTATTTATTGGCAAGAATGGTTATTATAAATAAATCTTTTGCAATCAGATTTTATCTCTCCTGGAACTACAACAAGGTGAATGGACTTGTGCTTCAGTGATAAAAATTTGATGTGAAGATGAGGAATTCCAAAAATAATGTTTAAATATAGTTAAAATTGTAAATAAAAAACAAATCAATTTATACTTTGTTGTTTAAACATATTCTGCATTCCAAAACTGATTTTTAAGAAAATATTTTAAAGCTTTTTATTTAGTTGAGTGTCGTTTAATTATCTTTATTTTTAAATGTTGCTGTATTGTGATCCGAAACTATTTAAGAAATAGTTTATTTCTAACTGTTTAAGAAACATTCACCTTTTGGATTTGTTAGCCATGGCTTTGTATCCTATGGTTTCACTGGTTTTAACATTTTTCACATATACTTGAAAAGTATTGTTATAGTCCTATTAATGATTCCTCTATGATATTTCTTAATTCTTCCCTGTTTTTTCCAGCTGTCTTAAGAATTGAATACATGGTCATAGTCTGAGGTAGTTTTAGGGAAAGGTGCCCTATGGCCAGAGCAGCTGGGCCATTCTCCTCAGACAGCCTTTAAGTAATAGGGTTCTTAGACTACCTGTAATAGTCCAAGACTCTTAATTTATAAATATCATTAGTCTTTTATTGCAGGCAGAATTCTGCTAGAATGCACTTAGGGTTGCCCTTGTTATTTGCCCACAGGAAAATTGCTTCCTGATATTCTAGACAGATCCACAGCTATATGGGAGTCAGAGATACATTGTCTCATCACAGTTGGATTCTATCACTAAAATAATATTTTGTCCAGAAAATTTTGCATTTGGAGAGAGAATTTTGTGTTAGTATTAGTGATGAGAGACATCTTACTTCAGTGTTATAGTGTTCAGGGAATGATGCGTCATTCGGATTTTGAAACTATTTTTAGTGAAAAATACTTTTGTGTTGCTCATTAGAAAAACATCACAGGGCTGGGGAATAAAAGAATTTTTGCTTCTATAGAAACCTGGCACTTCCAGTTTTGACTAGAACACTTATTCAAAGTGAAAAGAAACCCTGTTATTTTATGATAAGTTGTTTACATCTCCCAACCATCTTGTCTTCGGAGAATTGTGCCTGTTTCCAGTGGGTGCTGCTTATGCAGAATAGCTTTAGTCCATAACAAGGACAAGTTAATGCATTGTATGTACGACATAAACAGTCTCCTTCTTACAATCAAGATGTGTTCCAAAACTTCATTTGTAAGGCATTTGTTTAAAACTCAGAATGTGCTTGTACATAGAAACAGTGGTATTCACTGTTTTTATTTGTTTATTAAATAAATAAAATTTAAAATGCAAGGTTTTGCTGTAGAAGGAGGTAAAACAGAGATTAAAAGATGATTTGCAGTTTCTGTTCCACTCACATATCTTGAGTGTTCTCTGATCCTTTTGCACACTTGACTTTCCTAATAAAACTTTTCTCATAAAAGAAAAGAGATTTAGGAGAGTGAGAAGCTCATATATGAAAATATGAATCCTTAGAAGGAGGAAAACTGGAGAGCCTTTATCTATCCCTCGTATCTCCAGTTGCTGGTTTAGCTTTGGTTTTGATTTTTGGGTTGCCTTCTCTTCTATGGCACCCTTTAATCAATGTGTATGGTTATAATATATAAAGCATATATTATATATTTTGTCCGACTTATAAGGTCAGTGGTGCTAAGGTTAAGAAAGTGCTGTAAGCACGTCCTAAAGTATGGGAATTATCTACAGGTGTTATATTGGGTCAAATAGCTTAGGAAATCCAGGATTAAGAGTTTACTAGGTGTCCTGGGTTGTCTGGCAGTGGTCAGGTCCTCTGCTCTGACCCTCTCCCCAGGTCCCCCAATCCAGACATTTGAAATGAGCATACCCTCTAATTCAGATGGACGAAAATGTATTGAGAGCCTACTGTGCCGCAGTGTTGTCGATACTAGAGATACAGCAGGGAATCAACAGGGGTGTCTGTCCTCACCAAGCTTATATTCTCGTAGGGGGAAAAGCAATTATCTATATAAGTGTGTGTCTGTATAGAGAAAGAGGTAAAAGGGAGTGATAGAAGCTGCTAAGTGCTCTGTCTCTTAGAAATAAAGCAGGGAGTGGGGTTAAAAGAGTTAGGGAGAAATTGGAATTTGAAACGAGAAAGTCAAGAAAGACCTCACTGAGAATTTTACAACTCTCTCCCTTCTTCTGTATAAGAACTTTGAAATCAGAAAACTTCAGGTAATTTCCATTCAGGGCTGGAGTACATTGAAAGGAGGCGGAAATGAGATGTCAAAAGTAGGGGCTGAAGTGTGTGGATCTTTGATGTATTCTGCTGGCTTGTGAGTTGCCTTCACTGGTTTCCTCAGCCTGTGGTGGGCGTAGCCTGGCATGGCTCTTGTGGACACAGGACATTTGGCAAACATATGGACAGCTGAAAGCAGGGCTGCTGAGCTGCATTATCATGAGTCCACCACAAGCGTCTAGCCTGGAGCTGCTTCGTACCCCAAGAGAACGGCAGTTGGAGCCTGTGAATGTCATCCAGTAGGTGGGATGGGGGATGCTCGATTCTCCCCACTCTCAAGAATAAACAGTTCCAGCCCAGGCACAGTAGCTCATGCCGGTAATCCCAGCACTTTGGGAGGCCAAGGCAGGAGGACTGCTTGAGCTCAGGAGTTCAAGATCAGCCTGGGCAACATGGTGAAATCTCATCTCTACAAAAAATACAAAAATTACCCAGGTGTTGTGGCATGCTACTTGGGAGGCTGAGGTGGGAGGATCACTTCAGCCCAGCAGGTTGAGGCTGCAGAGAGCCGTGATCATGTCACTGCACTCCAGCCTGGGTGACAGAGTGAGACCCTGTCTCAAAAAAAAAAAAAAAAAAAAAAAAAAAACACAGTTCTGTCTTTTTTCAAGGAATAACCTATTTCCTTATAGCTGTCTTCTCACAGATAAGAAAGAGTTTTTTTTTTTAAGTGTGACCTTTTTTAAAAAAATTATTATTTGAAAAAATCCATTTAGGACACAGCGCCTTACACCTCGCAGCCAAGAACAGCCACCATGAATGCATCAGGAAGCTCCTTCAGGTAAGCTGGTGACAACTTAGAATTATACATGTGTCTGTTTTACAATTTAAAAGTAATCGTATTTGTGAAAGAACAAACACACCCTCCATACCTACTCCTTTAAATACTGTCCCCAAACCTGTGTTTCCTAAGAAGCTTCATGATTGAAATGATAGCCAAGGGGGAGATTATCTCCATAGCAACTCCACTGGCAGAGAAGAGGATCTAATCAAAATTGGAGTGTCTTTTTTGGGATCTAGCCTTTTTCTCCCCTTTATTTAGTTCCTCCTTTTCTTTGCTGAAGGACTTACACCCTCTGAATAGTGTAAGTTTTTAAAACATCCATTTCTAAGCTGTTGGAGATCCTTACCACACAGGATCTCTAGTATCCTAGTATTGTTAAATCATCAGTAGAATGCAGCTCTTCTTTGAGAAGCAAAATTTCAACCATTATTTCCTCATATGTAACTTGATGAGCTTTAGTTCTTGGGTTTTGTTTAAGTCCTTGGTTTTATTCTTCTTTATAATTTTCAGCCAACTCCCTGGTTCAATAATCTTGCCAGGAAGTTTATAATGATCCCTTAAAATGACAACTTCCATAAATCTTTAAAGATGAATATTTAATGAACGCCCAACAGCCGTCTATACAGTAACATCCAGTTGTTGCCAGTCAAAATGCAAGCTGGCTGTTTTCAGGAATAGCATAGAGCAATAAAATACGTGTTTGCTTGTACTGTCTGTTCTATTGAACTGTTGTCTTGGCCTTAACAAGCACTATGTGGGACCCAGCATCTTGCTTTAATTTGGCTTTGAAATTCTAATGCAGAAATGCGGTCACATTCTTCAACTTGTCCTGGTCTGTTGATCACACAGCTTCTTGTCTTGCGTTACGTGATGCAAGCTATTGCCAGTTCCAAGAATGCTTAACTTTAACAGGTCTTTGAAGCTAAATTCAAGAAAAAGAGATTAATGTCTGTGATGTTGTATTATGAGGCTTCCCTTTGAAGACAACTAAAATAGAACTTTTCTTACCTGCCTCTTCTGGGACCAGACACTCTGGATAAGTGAAAAATCATTGCTCAAGTGCTCTGCCTCCATATCCTTGGTCCTACTTCAATTTTTAAGTAATTGATTTATGTTTGAAATCTCCATTCCCATTCTGGCTTGGCTATCCAGACTTTGCATCTGACTCTAATTTAAAGGAAGAATTAACCTGACAAGCTAGATGTTCTCGTGGGCAAGAACCAGATATTCTAGTCTCTAATGTAATCTTATATCTGGTTATGCAAATGGATTGGTTTTTCTTCGGAATCTTTGAAGCCTTTAAACAGTTCCTTGTGCTGTTTTAAAATTAGGCCAAAGCATGGTAAGTCGTAACTTAATCTCCATTCTTCTTACCACGGAAGGGCAGACATTTCACTAGCGTGGTAGTGTGTTGTTACCTCCTCTCACTGCCAAACCATCCAGATTGTTCTTCTTCCTGGGTGGTGGTTAAAACCTCAGCCGTGTCCTCCTGTTAGGCTCTTTTCCTAGGTCCTGTTCCTCTTTGCTCTCTAGCCAGTGCTTCACCTCTTGTCTCAGTAGCCCAGGCTCTCTGTGCTGTGATCCCCATTACCTCCTGTTGTCTCCCACTCCTATACCCTCTGCATTTATGGATCTCCCTGAGCTCTCCAGGCCTTTGCTCTTATTGCCTGTCTGCTGGAGCCATTCCCCCCTCCAGTGGCTACCAAGGTAAAGTTCTTTCTTCTCACGGCAATGAGCACAAATAGACCCTTTTGAGATTCTTCAAATTCAAATAAGCTCTCTCAGGCTGGGCGCAGTGGCTCACGCCTGTAATCCCAGCACTTTGGGAGGCTGAGGTGGGCGGATCACCTGAGGTCAGGAGTTCGTGACCAACCTGGCCAACATGGTGAAACCCCATCTCTTCTAAAAATTACAAAAATTAGCCGGGCATGGTGGCGCATGCCTGTAATCCCAGGTACTCGAGAGGCTGAGGCAGGAGAATCACTTGAACTTGGGAGGCGGAGGTTGCAGTGAGTCGAGATTTCACCACTACACTTCAGCCTGGGTGACAGGGTGAGACTCCATCTCAAAAACAAAACAAAACAAAACCAAACAAAACAAAAAACAAATGAGCTCTCTCCCTCCCTGAACCCTCAGCTATTCCTCCTGCCCTTTCTCATACTGTGTTTCCTGGGCACTGTGCATTGTGTCAAGCAGTGACAAGCAGCAGCCCCTATCACAGTGGAGCTCCCAGTCTGGTAAACAATCCACAAATAAACATTACAGATTGCACAGCAGTTCAAAAGGAAGCTAACGGGTGACTGTAAGAGAGGAATGAGAGATGGAGGTTCATGGGAGGCCTCGTGAAGGAGGTGATATTTAAGCTCAGACCTCCGAATGATGCAAGCAGTCACAAGGAAAGCATTCTAAGCAAATGGAACAATGTGTGCAAAGGACCTGAGGTCAGAAAGGTGCTGGCCAGGGAGGGAAGAAAGCCAGTGTGTGGGCCTGGGGCAAAGCAAGTAAGGAGGAAAGTAGCACAGGATGCAGGGCCTTGTATGTCATGATGGGCTTCACTGCAGTTCATCCTAAGTACAGCATGGAACTGTGAGGGGCTGTTAAGTAGACAGTGAGAGTCACAGTTTTAAAAGAGAATTCTAATTGTTTAGAGAATTGATAAAAAGGGGGAAAATGCAGAACTGGGGAGACCTACCAGGAGGCTACCTTAGCTGTTCAAGTGAGAAGATGCTGTCCTAAAAAAGAATGTCAGGAACAAGAAAGGGTAGAGGGTAGACTGGAAGTGAGTTTTGGACAAAAAAAATTGACAGTACATGGTGGTCCACTACATAATGGGAGGAGGACGAGGGCAGTGGGGAGGGGGAGGAGGATGAGAAAGAATCAAAGCTGAGTCACTGGTTTCTAGCTCAATGCCTAGACATGATGATGCTGTTGATGGAGAAGGTAGTCAGGGAGGAGCAGGTGGGGCACTGGGGAGGGGAAGCCAGAGATTTTGGCTGGGCCTTGGAGATGCTAATAAGACATCAGAGCAGAGATGTGAAGTAGGCAGTGAGTTATCAAGCCTAGCGCTTGAAGATGACAACTGTTGTGTTTGAGTGAGAATACAGGCCCTAGCCCAGCCTGTCTGAGTTTGAATCTTGGCTCTGCCATTTACTGCGACTTGAGCAAATTATCAACTTTTTTGTGCCTCCGTTTCTTCATCTGCAAGTTGGAGTAATGATAGTATCTACCTCGGGTTGTTAGGGGACCTAAAGCAGTTCTTTGAACAGTGCGTGGCACGTGAGAGCTAATACTTACATAGCAGTTATTGTTGTTACTGTTAGGATCTCCACATTTGGGAGTCACTAGCATCCATTCTTCTCGATGATATTTCAGGTTGTGGGTGTGGAGGAGCTTACCAGGGAAAAGAGCTTAGAGGAAGAACACTGAGGAACCCTGAGGTTTTCTGTTTGGCTAGAGGAGGAGACACAAGAGGAAAAGCAGAATAAGATGAGCCAAGCAGGGCTCTAGGAGCCGAGAGGTTGGAGAGAGGAGAACAGAAATGTTTATTGTCACTGGAAACATGAAGGTTGTTGGTGACCTTGACCAAGGCCATCTCCTTGGACTTGAGAGGGAACACCCAACTGCAGTGGTTTCAGGAGTGAATGGAGGTGAGGGTGCCTGGACTGCATGTGGGTAATCCTTAAGAGAAAGCTGGTTTTGTGAAGTGGGCAGAAAGGGCAGGAGATGGGGGAAAAGATAGGATCAAGATGAGAGAGCCTAGAGCATGTCTATTAGCTGGTGGAGTGCTGGAGTGATGAGGGAAGGAGAGGGACAGATAGGTGAAGCAGCAAAGAGGAGAGAGTTTGCCCACCCCAAAGACATAAGTCTCCCTCTCCATAGGAGACTGTAGGCCCCTGGAACACAGCAGTTGAGGCTTATTTATGTTAATTGTCTTGCTAATAAGCCACATCATACCTTGCAGGAAAAGTCTGAACTGAATAGAATTGGTGCAGGGTATTTTATTATATGGATGTATTTATTTTTGCCTTATAGTCTAAATGCCCAGCCGAAAGTGTTGACAGCTCTGGGAAAACAGCTTTACATTATGCAGGTAACTTTCATTCTCCTATTTGTCTTCTTCTGCCATTGGAAACACCAACTTTTCTTTTTCCTTATTCAAGCCATTAACCTTCCATACTATTCCTGGTGCTCTTTTCTGTCATCATTTCTAGACATTCCCATTGTACTCTGTTTGTAAAACATACAGAGTTTTACTGAGGCATATGCCTAGAATTCATCAATTGCTTTGCCAACTAACCACTGAATTTTATCGCGATTAATATATTTTAACTAATTTAAGGTTTCTTTTTAAACTAACAGATATTCCTAAGCACTTGTAGATATGAGGTAATGTGTAATACAGACTTTTTGATTTGAGGATTATTATGAACATCAGTCAATTTTATTTACTAACATTTTGTTTTAGTACGATTACACAACTTCAAGTGACAAACGTCGACACTAAACTATGAGTGATTAGGTTTACACATGTGTTTTATTGCTAGTTGTGGAAAAGCTAAGTCCTGTGAAAACCTGAGCCAAATATTTGCCTAAAGGCAACTGGCAGTCATTGGCCTTAGGCCAGCATAACTCTGAAATTAAGCAGTAATTTTAAACACCTCACTCTTAACCTTCCTAACACCATTTCTCTTCAATGCAACTAGAGTGAATATATGTAGAATGGGTAGAACATGAGCACTTCCTTCCTGAAGTATTTGATACCCCTGGTTGTGAATAGCTGTGTGACTGGCTGTGGTGTTTATATTTTCCTTCCCCCAGCGGCGCAGGGCTGCCTTCAAGCTGTGCAGATTCTCTGCGAACATAAGAGCCCCATAAACCTCAAAGATTTGGTAAGTACCAGGTGGTCACTAGAGGTAGAGGTAGACACTGGTTTCTAAAACTCAGTGGGATACCTCTGGAGTCACTGAGACTTTAAACTAGCAGTCCCCGACCTTTTTGGCATCAGGGACTGATTTTGGGGAAGGCAGTTTTTCCATGGATGGGGGTGGGGATGGTTTCAGGATGAAACTGTTGCAGCTCAGGTCATCAGGCATTGGAGCACACAACCTAGATCCCTTGCATGCTCAGTTCACAATAGTTTGTGTTCCTATGAGAATCCAGTACTGCTGCTATCTTATAGGCAGTAATGCTCACTCGCCTGCCACTTACTCCTCGCTGTGCAGCCGGATCCTAACAGGCCACAGACTGGTACTGGTCTGCAGCCCCTGCGTTGGGGACTCCTGCTTTAGACAACTAACTACTGGGCAAAATTCTATTGCTTTCAACCTAGATTCTCTTCTGCAAAATGGATTTATGTATTATTCTTAATCCTTTTCTCATTTGCCCCAAGAATACTCACCAGTGGTGTTTGGGGATGCAGCATTTACCTCAAGATAACTTTGCCACAAAATATCTCATTTTTATTAGTAGTATTTTCGCATAGCTCTAGTATATTGGCTTTGGAAACAAGAGACATTATTCTATTTATAGCATTCTGTTTTTAGTAGTGGTATTTCCATTTACAAAATATAGTAATTCTCGATTGCTGAAAATGTCAAATCCTAGAAAACGTAGCATTTGTATGTGTGATGTTAACGTCGTTCTCAAAGAGTTGTTGGCTGAAGATTCATTTAATGAATCCGATTTTTCTGAAATAGATGATTCTGATGATTCTGATGTTAGTTCTCTTTAGAAATAACTCCAATAACAGTTTTTATATTTTGTTTTCACATTGAAAATCAGTCAGATTTGCTTCAGCCTCAAAGAGTGTGTTTATATAAAATTAAATGAGCTCTGGCAGAGAGCTGCATGGTTTTTTTTTTTTGTTTTTTGTTTTTTTTGCCTAAACTGGGAAGAAGGTTAATTGGCTTCTAAAGCATTAGTAAAACATTTTGCAGCATATATTTCCTATATAGGTATATTTATTTCTACGGCTATACGTGTTTTCTACCATCAATGTAATTACAAATAAAGCTTAATTTCTTGATTTTTAAAAATAAAAAATAAGTCTAAATAGAAATTTTACTACTTTCTTTCTGCACCCCATCTATCACTTTGGATACCTTCTAAGCAGAATCTCCCAACTTTGAAGACCACTGCTAGGCTATTTTAACTTCACCAGACTATTTTGAGAATAATGGTTATGTTATGGATTAAATTTCGTGTTGCAGCATGAGAACTGACATGCATACACTTATATTTGATGGAGATACTGTGAAGTGACTAGATAGAATCTGTAAATAAATTCATATTCCTTGAAGTTCAGTACTTCCTAAGCAGAAAGTATTTTAACTTCACAGAGATAGTGCCCAGAAATCTGTCTGAAATTCTTTATGACAATACTCAATCTTTAAGCAGCACTTGTATTTTTAAATAGTTGGATATATTGTAACATCTTTTCCCTTTGCCTATTGAATGCTTCTAACTTAAAACTCACTGTGGATGGATTTATAGGGTATATTCCAGAAAAAAAAAAACAGAATAACAACTTCTCTTTATGGTTTGTGTCAGACCTAAGATTACAGAAAATACTTATGTATATTCTTCTAGTATTTTTCATCATTTGTTTTATATTGTAATGTTTAAATGCTTAATCTACCTGACATAGTTTGTATACGAGTTGGAGACCTAGATTTCCTTTTTCCCAAAGGGGTTGCAATTGTCGTGACATAATTATTCTTTCTATCCATTTCTTTATCTAGTCATGTGTTAGTAATAGATATAGGCTCTTAATTTATATTTTGATACATAGCAAGATTACTAAAGGGTACACTTTCTAGTAAGAGTGGAATGGCAGGATATATAATCATTAGTGCACTGGGAAGAAGTTTGCATACAGGGCAGTGGGATCTTCTAGTGTCGTGGGGAGACACGCCCTTCCTTTCTCCAGCACCATCCCTCAGTATACCTGGTACACTTGCCTTGAGCCTTTACACACTTTGTGTTCTGCCCTCTCTCATGATCACCCAGTGATAGCCAAGGGCACAAGCAGCCCCAAGAAGCTGGAGCTCCTATGTAAAAGCTAGCATTCAGTAAAATTCCGTAACACGAGTTGTGCCAACATACAGTCGTGACTCTATGGGGGTACGGAATATCAGGATGGACCAGATATTAGATCAGCAGTCCAAGTCAGGAGAAAAATGTGCAAAAAACAGGGGCTGACTTTTGCAGTTCTGGCATTTTGTGCCTGAGTTAAAATCTAAATCTGAATTTGTCTCCTAGGATGGGAATATACCGCTGCTTCTTGCTGTACAAAATGGTCACAGTGAGATCTGTCACTTTCTCCTGGATCATGGAGCAGATGTCAATTCCAGGAACAAAAGTGGAAGGTACCCCAGAATTAGGCAGAAATCATGTGACTTCAGTGATCTCCACATTCTGGGAGTATTTCAAAATATCACAGCTATATTTTGGATCATTTGTTATAAAGGATTTTTAATGTCTTCCCTTTTGAAAGTTCTACTGTTTTTGATAATCAAGAATCTATGTTGACTTTAAAGCAATTTTCCCCAGACATCTGTGGACATCATTGCTGGCTAAGTCTGTGAGGAGACTATGAAATGCTGATGTGAATAAACAATTTCCTGTGACTTTCTATGCAAAATAAAATAAACCTATTGGTTGATTTGGAGAAATGGTCTTAGAAATATATATGTTATTTAAAATGCTTGAGGTGAAACAAGTATAAGATTCATGCCAGTCATATTAAATCGCATCATACTGTGCCAAATAGTATAGAAGATTATGTTGTTTGACTAAATATGGTTTAATATTTTGATATAATCTGAAGTTTAAAAAAAAAAAAAACTAATTTCATCTTGATAGCATTCCACTTCGAATTCCCCGACGATTAAGTGTAATAAAGGTTTAACTGCACTTATTCTTCTTTTCTCTTTTTTTAAGACAACTGATTTCCCAAGAAAGAGTTTTTACATTTTCTTAGTAGTAATTTTGTATCTCTTCTTTCCTTTAGAACTGCTCTCATGCTGGCCTGTGAGATTGGCAGCTCTAACGTCGTGGAAGCCTTAATTAAAAAGGGTGCAGACCTAAACCTTGTAGATTCTCTTGGACACAATGCCTTACATTATTCCAAACTCTCAGAAAATGCAGGAATTCAAAGGCTTCTATTATCAAAAATCTCTCAGGATGCTGGTATGTAAAAGAAAATAGCCAATGTTGTTTTAAGTATATCCACTCCATTTTCCCCAAAGGATAAAAGAATGTGTGCAATATGATATATTTTATTATTCTTTTAAACATATTCTCGAAGAAAAATGGAGTGTTAAAAAAGATTGTATATGGTGTATGTGTGTGTATCCCCCCACCCAAAGTGAATATGAATCATTATGCTTCTTATAGTTCTTTTTTTCATTTTTTCCTCTATAGATTTAAAGACTCCAACAAAACCAAAGCAGGTATTTATCTTTGGGGGAGGCTTTTATGTTTCATTTATGCTTGTGGGAATTTAAAAATGTTCAGATTTAACCACTTTGGTCCACTGGTAAAGTAATAAAGACTATATTGAAAATACTTAAGGACTGAAATATCTTTGAATAAATGAGTCATTGTTATAAAGTGGTAGAACTTGCCGGGCGCGGTGGCTCATGCCTGTAATCCCAGCACTTTGGGAGGCCGAGGCTGGCGGATAACCTGAGGTCGGGAGTTCAAGACCATCCTGACCAACATGGAGAAACCCCGTCTCTACAAAAAATACAAAAGTAGCCAGGCGTGGTGGCACATGCCTGTAATCCCAGCTACTCGGTAGGCTGAGGCAGGAGAATCACTTGAACCCGGGAGGCGGAGGTTGCAGTGAGCTGAGATTGCGTGATTGCACTCCAGCCTGGGCAACAAGAGTGAAACTCCATCTCAAAAAAAAAAAAAAGTGGTAAAGGTTTTCTTAATAATTTGCTTTATTTCAAAAGCATGTAACTTTAAACTTGCTACTTATATGTTCATCTTTTTCTGAAATGTACTAACTCATGCTTCCTATTGGTGTGAAAATGTTTGATGTGGCTTAAACTCTGTGACTGAATAACACTGTTTTAAATACTTGTAATATCACATGAGCTACAGAGCTACAGCCAGAAAATGTTAGCTATTTAATGAAAATAAGAGAAGTTAGCTTTTTCTTTTTAATTAGGGTTTTTCTAGAATGTCATGTAGTGTTACACAAAGTAGAAATTGAGTATGCTCTGTTAGTGTGTAGTTTTTTCTAAAAATATATTGTCACTATCTGTTTTTTTGACGAACAGTGTATGTTTGGTTTTATGTGTTTATTTATTTACACATCTACATTCTTGAAGAAATCATAAACAGCAAATACTCAATACTGAAATTTATGTGGTAACTGTATTGCTTATCAGTAACCTTCAAAAATGAAGCTATCTCTTTCCCTCATATTTATAGGCCTTTTTTTTTTTTTTTTTTTTTTGAGACCAAGTCTCGCTCTGTCGCCCAGGCTGGAGTGCAGTGGCCAGATCTCAGCTCACTGCAAGCTCCGCCTCCCGGGTTCACGCCATTCTCCTGCCTCAGCCTCCCGAGTAGCTGGGACTACAGGCGCCTGCCACCTCACCCGGCTAGTTTTTTGTATTTTTTAGTAGAGGCGGGGTTTCACCGTGTTAGCCAGGATGGTCTCAATCCCCTGACCTCGTGATCCGCCCGTCTCGGCCTCCCAAAGTGCTGGGATTACAGGCTTGAGCCACCGCGCCCGGCCATATTTATAGTCTTTAAGAAAAGGAATGGAAGTAATGCAGACGTGTGGGAAATACCATTGGTTTTCATTAATATAGAAAGCTGACTGTGATTGTATTCTGGATCCTAAGTTGTAGTAGACCTCAACCTCTACTTTCCCAGTTCTCCGCACCAACCTAATCTGGTTTTGTCTTATGTGTTTTTATTTTCTTGCTATTAAAGCATGGGCTGCTAGAAGAATACTTGCGCATGCATATTATTTATTTTTAGGTTGGTAGCAGATTTCAGATTTTGATAAAGTAAGAAATGCATGAACTTTTGAGGTTTTTTTCATGTGTTTGATAAAGCTACTTGCTCAGACTTTACTAACCAAACTAACCCACCTCCATTCTTTGGACTGTGATAACTTTCAGCATGACCAAGTCTCTAAAATAAGCTCAGAAAGAAGTGGAACTCCAAAAAAACGCAAAGCTCCACCACCTCCTATCAGTCCTACTCAGGTAAAAACAAAAGCAAACAAACAGTCAATAAACGCACCACAAGAAAGCCATAAATTTGTCATTTTGTTTAGGCCAAAAAGGAATGTTTTAGAACTGACCTTTAAGTGCATATTTAAAATATTCCTTAGCAGTTTTAAATTACAAATTGTGATAAGAAGGATTTTGATGATTAGTATGGAAATAATGTTGATTCTTACCTATTTTTTTAAAAAAAAAACAGTAGAATCGAACAGGCTCTTTTTGAAAAGGCTCAAGGAAATTTCTCAAAATCTTATCACAGAAACTTTCCCTTAAGTTCAATTTATTTTTAGTTCCTTATATTAAAAGATCTAGTAAGAATTGGGAGAATGAGTAGCCAGTGAGGCAATTGTTGAAATGAATTTCAATTGGTTTCTTGAAACATTGCTAAAATGTATTTGCCTTTCTAATTGCATTTAAGGTTTGCTAATATTAAAAGTAGTTTGCATTTCTGAGCTTATAGTGACCTTTGCATAGAGGAGGAAGCTCAGTAATCTATGTAACGGCGTGTAAAAACACATCAAGATTTGTTATTTAAAATTCATAGGCCACAAAGGGAATAATCCATATTTAAATAGTAGAGACGAATAGCTCATCTCGTATTTTTTAAATGTATGTTAGCGTACTTATTAATATTCTTAACCTGCAATGGAAGTTTTATAGATTTTTAAAAACCTGATTCTAATAGAGGAGCAAAGTTATATTCTATAAACTTTCAGAAAGTATTTGAAGTAGCTGAACTGCATTGAAAATTTCCTACCCTTGAATTAATTGATGCCAATGATACTTACTGTTAGATTTCATTGCATTGGTTAAACAGGTTGATCCTTCAGCACTGGAGAAGAGGAGTTTGAAGATACATTCTTTATTGATGATTTTCATTTTGTTTCTTTTTTAGTTGAGTGATGTCTCCTCCCCAAGATCAATAACTTCGACGCCACTTTCAGGAAAGGAATCAGTATTTTTTGCTGAACCACCCTTCAAGGTATTTCCTTTCTGTATTCAGTTTTGTACTGTATTTTAAGATACCTGATAGACTTGCTTTAAGTTATATAACACTGGGTAAAACAGAATGTACTTCTGAATCATTGGTTCACAACCTTTTCACCATGAAGTACCCCTTGATTATTTTTTCTGGCATGGACCCCACAAAGCAAGAATGTGTGCAGCTAGATTGCATCCATAATAATTTAAAATTTTTAAAAATTAATTGAGTGAATAAATTAAATTTATGAACCAATAATTGATTTTCTTCATTTAAAAAAAAAAGAGACGAGGGCTGGGTGCAGTGGCTCACACCTGTAATCCCAGCACTTTGGGAGGTCAAGGTAGGCGGATCACCTGAGGTCAGGAGTTCAAGACAAGCTTGGCCAACATGGCAAAACCCCATCTCTACTAAAAATACAAAAATTAGGCCAGGGCTGGTAGCTCATGCCTGTAATCCCAGCACTTTGGGAGGCCGAGGCAGGCGGATCACAAGGTCAAGAGATCGAGACCATCCTGGCCAACATGGTGAAACCCCATCTCTACTAAAAGTACAAAAATTAGTTGGGCATGGTGGTGCATGCCTGTAGTCCCAGGGAGAATCACTTGAACCCAGGAGGCAGAGATTGCAGTGAGCCCAGACTGCGCCACTGCAGTCTAGCCTGGCAACAGAGCGAGACTCCGTCTCAAAAAAAGAAAAAGAAAAGAAAAAAATACAAAAATTAGTTGGGCGTGGTGGCAGGCACCTGTAGTCCCAGCTACTCAGGAGGCTGAGGCAGGAGAATTACTTGAACCCAGGAGGCAGAGGTTGCAGTGAGCCAGGATCAGGACACTGCACTCCAGCGTGGGTGACAGAGCGAGTGTCTTGTGCAGGGGAGCAGGGACAGTGTACTTACATGGAATCTAAAAAAGTTGAACCCATAGAAGCAGAGAGTAGAATGATAATTGGGGGAGTGGTGGGAGTTATTGGGGAGATGTTGGCTAGAGGATACAACATTTCATCCAGATAAAAGGAATAAGTTCAAGAGATCCATGGTACAACATGGTGACTATAGTTAACAACAATGCATTAGATTCTGCGAGTCACTTAGAGAGTGGATTTTAAACGTTTTCATTACAAAAAATGATCAGTGTGTGACATTAATTAGCTCCATGGCCATTTCACATTATGTACATATTTGTAGACATCATGATGTACGTGGTAAATATATACAACTTTTATTTGTCAACTAAAAAATAAATGAACTTTAAAAAAAAAAAAGGTGTAGAAGTTACCAGCTTCTCTACCTGTTATTCTCCTCGTTCTTTCCTGAATGCAGAATATTGAGGAAATGCCAAAAATTATATTTCAGGAACTTCTCTATTTATAACGAAATATCCTAGATTGGATCCTGGGACAGAAAAAGGCCATTATTCGAAAAACTGGCACAGTTTGAATAAAGTTGTAACTTAGATGGTAGAAATTTACCAATTGACAAATGTATAATGGCTACATATGTTGTAAACATTAGGAGAAATAAGTGAAGGTTTCTATCTTGCAACTTTTTTGTAAATCTTAAATTGCTCCAAATAAAAAGTGCTTTAAAAGTTTTTTTAAAAAAGAGACAAAGATAAGAACTTACTAGATAACCAGTCTTCTTACCCAATTAAGTTTATATTAATTCCAGTCAAAGAGACAGAAACGTGTTATTCTCTGTTGTCTTACTGAGAATTGTATAGTTAATTTTTTTCCTGACTATAAAAGTAATATGTATTTATTTTACAAATGTTAGAAAATCTATTATGTCTTATCCACCTGGATCTGTAGATTTATGGTTGGAAAATATTTTAAGGAAGTAGGAGGATATTTCCATTTAATATCTGTTTATCTAACATACTGAGAAATTGTACTCAGGGGGAAATAAAATTTATAATTGTTAACAGGAAATTTCAATATTGTATATTTACTTACTTTTCCTTATTTGGAATTACTAAAGATGTTTTCTTTTAACTTAGATACACATTAATCTGAAAAAGATTCTATCAACCTATCATTTCGCTCACTTTAGACTTTACTAATAAACTCGTCAGATAAATTTCTATATAAGACAAGGCAACTATACTCTTATAGTTAGTACCGTAGTATCTTCTGATATGACTGTGCCTCAAAGAAGCAATGCAATCCGAAGAATAATATCACAAATTATGATTTTTCAGAGGTAGAGTATAAAAGACTGTCATTTCTGGAAAAAAAAACAAAAAAAAAGATAAAAAGTGACATTTATTCCTATGTTAGCTTACGCAGGAGAAAAAAGTGGTATCTAGGCCAGGCGTGGTGGCTCACAGCTCATGCCTATAATCCCAGCACTTCGGGAGGCCGAAGCAGTTGGATCACGAGATCAAGAGATCGAGACCATCCTGGCTAACATGGTGACACCCCATCTCTACTAAAAATACAAAACATTAGTTGGGTGCAGTGGCACGCACCTGTAGTCCCAGCTATTCGGGAGGCTGAGGCAGGAGAATCACTTGAACCCGGGAGGCGGAGCTTGCAGTGAACCAATGTCGCGCCACTGCACTCCAGCCTGGGCGACAGAGATCTCCGTCTCAAAAAAAAAAAAAAAAAGTGATATATATTTAAAATGGCTAAAGTTTAAAAAGACTAAAACTACCAAGTGAGGATGTGGCAGAACTAGAACTCCATTTTCTGCTGGTGAGAATCTAAAATGGAGTAACTATTAACAGTTTAGAAAGCTGGAAGTTTCATTAAAGTTAAATATAAACCTAATATATGATCCAGCCATCCACTCATAGATGTTTACCAAAATAAATGAAATTACATGTTTACACACAATCTTGTATGCAAATGCTTGTAGCAGCTTTATTCACAACCTCCCCAAATTGGAAGCAATCCAAATATCCATCAACAAGTGAATAAAGATAATGAAATATACCCGTATAATGAAATATTATCTGCCAATAAAGAGGAACGAACTGTAGTGCAAGTAATAGCATAGTTGAATCGGAAAAGTCATCATGCTGAGAGAAGCCAGCCACCAAAAAATTCATACAGATGACATTCCATTTATAGGAATTCTAAGAAATACAAAAAAAGAGAGTTGTGGTTGCCTAGGAATGACGTGGGCAAGGAGGGGTTGTAATGAGGCAAGAAGAAACTTCTAGGCATAATGAAGAGATTCTCTATCTTGACTACAGTCTTGGTTCCATAGGTATACATCTGTCAAAACCTCCTCAACTTGTAAACTTTAGCTGGATGCAGTTTATTATACCTTATATAGTGGAGAATATAAAAACAAGTAAATTTGTTATAAAAGTGAAAGGACTGCTTTTTGTAAAGCTAAGCGCTTACTAAAAATAATCCACTTTATTGTTTAGCATTTGGGCTTTTACAAAGGTATCTTGGCTGAAAAATTATCTTATCATTGACTGGCTCATTTGGATGCCACACTGTAATTTTTAGCAAGTCACTGTAATGTTTCAAAATGAAAGTGTGGCTTTGAAGTTCCAAGAATTTTTACAGTATGTTAACAGATATTCAGGGACAAAGGATTAGAGAAAATCTTTAGGGAATCTATTGCCGATCTAAGACTAAATGATATTTATTGCCATTTCCCTTAGAAAGGTTAATAATAACTTTAATAGCAGATAACTTATGAAATGATAAAGCTAAAAAATCTGCTTTAAAATATTTCAATCAATGTATAATGCAGACATATAGAACTTCTCTTTGACTTCGTTATGAAAGCAATATTTGCGTCTCAGTTTTTAGTACATAACTCAGTAAATTAGCAATTACATAAAATTATTGTAATCTTAAATATATTTGCATTGTACTCACTAAATGAAACTTCTGATATACCCTCTGGAACTTCTAATGTTTTAGAAATTAAACTTAGTGGATAATTGTCACTTTTACTCATTTATAGCTTAAAATATCTTCTTTCTTTGAGATTTTCTAGCTACTTTTCTAGTAGGATAATACCAGATCCGTTCTGCATAAGCTCAAGGAGGAAAGTCTGCTTGATTCTTTTGTGCAATATTACATTCAGAAATGTTCTTTAAGTCATTTTTGTGTTTCAATAGGCTGAGATCAGTTCTATACGAGAAAACAAAGACAGATTAAGTGACAGTACTACAGGTAAGATGAGGAAGCATCTGTTTTTTTTCCTTCAACCCAACTGTTTCATGTCCATTTAAAGAGAGCAAAGGCCAAGCTGGGGTACTGTGTAAAAAGGTCAGGAGCCAGCACGTCCACACACAGCTGCCAGTAATGAACAGGCTGATGTGCTCTGTACTTCAGGGTGCCTTCACCTGCATTTTAAAGAGTCTCTGAATTTGAATTTTGAAAAATACATCTTTATTTTCATTTGTCCCAAACTATATGTTAGCAGTTCCTTCAATTATGAATACAGGCAATAAGCCCCAGTGGTATTAGTAGACCAATGATTTTGTCACCAAGAGAATTCCTTTCACCTTAGTGTTACTGCGGATATCTTGAAATACTTACAATATTGCTACTAAAAATTATGGCAGTTATTAGACCTGCTGCCAGATCTTGTTATTGTTATCAAATAAGCTCTTAAGTTACTGTAGCTTGTATATTTTATCTTACGCATTTAAAAACATTATTTTCAGATGAGGTCCATAGGCTTCTGCTGTCTGCTAACCACACTCTTTGCAGCTGAGCAGCACATTATTTCATGAAGGGAGAACCCACCATGCCACCTCCATGACTGTCCCCATCTAACTTTTCTACTGTGGATTTTAAGTAGACACATGCAAAGACAAGAATGTTCATGAAATCATATGTAATCATATTGCCTTTATGATCATAGGATTTAATTCATTGTGTCTTTAAAGAGTGCCTCCTAAGAATAATTTACCCTCTAAGAATGTAATACAGTGTCTTTAGAATCCACTTAAAATGTAGAAGAAATTATTTCAAAGGTCCATTTTTGCTCCAGCATTCAGTGTCTTAATCAGTTGTGTATTTCATAGGTGTTTGGAGCCTTTAATTTGCAGACCTTAGAAATATTTTTTATGTATGTATGTATGTGTTTATTTATTTTAGAGATGGGGTCTTACTGTATTGCCCAGGCTGGTCTCAAGCTCCTGAACTCAAGTGATCCTCCCACCTTGGCCTCCCATAGTGCTGGGATTATAGGCATGAGCCACCACACATGGCCCCAGAAACATTAAACTTTCTAATTCCTGGCAGAGATCAGTGTTGATATAACTAAACAAATGTTACATTGGGTACTTCAAAAAACATTCACTGTATCTTAGAAATAGCTTTTATTTCTTAGAATTGCATTTATGCTCCCAATTCCCTAGTTCATTTCACATTCACCAGACTTCATGTCAAGGAAACTCAGAAAGCTGGGATTTAGGCAACAGACTTATGATGAGAAGCAAGGATTTCTATGAAGAAAGGTCATTTTGCATCCTTCCAAGTTAAGATTAAAGTTTTCATCTTTGCATTACATGACCGTGAGAAAATAAAAAGCAGATCAGTGCTTTTCAAAGTGTGGGTAAAGTATGTACTAGCTATAATAATTAGGGAGTTTGAGCCGGGCGTGGTGGCCCACACCTGTAATCCCAGCACTTTGGGAGGCTGAGGTGGGCAGATCACCTGAGGTCAGGAGTTCGAGACCAGCCTGGCCAACATGGCAAAACCCAGTCTCTACTACAAATACAAAAATTAGCTATTACATAAAATTATTGAGATTTTATGTAATAGTTAATTATTGAGCATACCTGTAGTCTCAGCTACTTGGGAGGCTGATGCAGGAGAATCGCTTGAATCTGGGAGGCAGAGGTTGCAGTTGAGCCGAGATCATGCCACCGCTCTCCAGCTTGGGTGACAGAGCAAGATTCCACCTCACGAAGTAATAATATTAAGTTTGGACCAGAAATTCACACAGTTACTTCACTAAGCACATTGTTTTGTCCAGCTGACATATTTTTCGTAGGACTTTCTAGATGAAGGAAGCAGTACATTGCATTGCCTTCTGGAGGAAGTTTGCTATCTCAGTGAGCACCTTTGAATAGCACTCCTTAGGTTGTAATTTCAGCATGATAATCAGTAGGATGTCAGAAAGTTGTGGTTTCCAACAGGGATTACTGTGGGATTCAGAGAAGACAGTTTCATGCTAGAGTGGTCATTGAATGCTTCAGGTACTGGGCAAAGTTTGACATGATGCCTAAGAATTCTCTGGCCAGAGAGATTCTGCAGGGCAATCCTGTGGATAAAGAATGAAAGAATCAGCCATGTGTTGAGAATGTAGAGTGTGTGATGGGAATCATGAATCTGAGGAAAACAGGAATCTAGAAAAGTAGCAGCGTCATGAACCTGAAGTAGACTGGGGCCAAATCATAGAGATCTGAACCCAGATAAAGGAATTTGAAAATTATTTTTGGAGGGAAAATAATGAAAGCACTTGACCCAAAGGAATGATCCAATCAAGGTATGTTTTAGGAAGACTGGTCTGACGTTGCTGTGCAAGCTACAGTTTCACTGGGAAGAGGAGAGGGGCAGAGATTTGTTGGGAAGCTGTTTGCAGGGTTTCCAAGTAAAGTGATGAAGTCTGAATTACAGTAATGGTGGTAGGTGCAAAGAAATAAACCAGATTCCAGAGACATTTCTAAAACAATTCCCAGAATTGAGACTTATAAGGCACAGGGAAGAACCAAAAACAACCTAGATATGACACTTAAGCAAATGAATAGGAAATATATGACCAAATTCATCAATTTTCGGAATTGCCTTGTATACACATGTATCTAGTATTGTGCTAGCAATCCACAGTAAGGAAACCCCAGTATATGAAAATTTTAGTTCATCCGTCCAGCTGCTAGGGCGTTTTATAGTTAGGACCAGGAAGAAGAACTGGATTAGGCTAGGAAGTGAATTTGTCTCAGGTTAGAGAACTAAGAGTTTAATTGTTTTATGTTATTTTAAATGGCTTTCTCTTTCCCAAGGTGCTGATAGCTTATTGGATATAAGTTCTGAAGCTGACCAACAAGATCTTCTTGCCCTATTGCAAGCAAAAGTTGCTTCCCTTACCTTACACAATAAGGAGTTACAAGATAAATTACAGGTATATAAATAGATTGCTGTCATGGACTATTCTGTAGAGTCAAGCTCTTGGTCTTTTCAGTAGTCAGATGTGTTTTGTTTTAAATGTGTACATTAGTTTCTTTTTAAATATTAGCTTTAAGTATCTTATAGTTTCAGATTATTTGTTTCATGAGAGTGTTATTCATTAACTCTTTCTGTAAATTATTCAACTGGTAAATTATATATGATTATACACATAGTATGATCAGTATTAAAAATTCTATATGTTTAATTATATAAATAAAATGTAAACAAAATTTATAGAAAAATTCTATATAAAATATACTATATACATAGAATGATACGTATAATTTTATATATACAATTTTATATTTTGATTTTATATACACATTAAAATTTTGTTTTAAATTATATGTGTGTATGTGTACATATATATAAAATATTATCCATTCATTTAGTAAAGTTGATCACTTAACAGGTTTAAGAGCTTGATAAGAAATGGCTGTACCAAAAAATAAGAAGAAGAAATAGCTGTACTATATATCCATTACCCCTCTTGGCAAGCAGAATGATAAAAGAAATGAAGGAAAATTTTGAATCGGAGGCTTTGTAGAGTAAACAATTTTATTGTTTTCAAAGTGACACAAATCATCTGTCCCAATAGAACCCAAAGCAAGCTTTGTGTCATTAGTCCCACTCATGTCCCAGACCATCTTTTTTCATGGCATGAGAATACACAGGCAAAGTGATCATGCTACTCTCCCATACCAAAGTTGCAGATTTACTCCTCTCATTCTGGTTGCTTGCTTAGCTAACCACCGCTTTGGTATTACTTAATTCTTGCTTTTTTTCCTAGGCTAAATCACCCAAGGAGGCAGAAGCAGACCTAAGCTTTGACTCATATCATTCCACCCAAACTGACTTGGGCCCATCCCTGGGAAAACCTGGTGAAACCACTCCCCCAGACTCCAAATCATCTCCACCTGTCTTAATACATTCTTTAGGTAAATCCACTACTGACAGTGACGTCAGAATTCAGCAACTGCAAGAGATCTTGCAAGATTTACAGAAGAGATTAGAGAGCTCTGAAGCAGAGAGAAAACAGCTACAGGTTGAACTCCAGTCCCGAAGGGCAGAACTGGTATGTTTAAACAACACTGAGATTTCAGAGAACAGCTCTGACCTCAGCCAGAAACTTAAAGAAACTCAGAGCAAATACGAGGAGGCTATGAAAGAAGTCCTTAGTGTGCAGAAGCAGATGAAACTGGGTCTTGTCTCGCCTGAGAGCATGGATAATTATTCACATCTCCACGAGCTGAGGGTCACGGAAGAGGAAATAAATGTGCTCAAGCAGGATCTGCAGAATGCATTAGAAGAAAGTGAAAGAAATAAAGAGAAAGTAAGAGAGTTAGAGGAAAAACTGGTAGAGAGGGAGAAAGGTACAGTGATTAAGCCACCTGTGGAAGAGTACGAGGAAATGAAAAGTTCATATTGCTCTGTTATTGAGAATATGAATAAAGAGAAAGCATTTTTGTTTGAGAAATACCAAGAGGCCCAAGAAGAAATCATGAAATTAAAAGACACACTAAAAAGTCAGATGACACAGGAAGCCAGTGATGAAGCTGAGGATATGAAAGAAGCCATGAATAGGATGATAGATGAACTCAACAAACAGGTGAGCGAGCTGTCACAGCTGTACAAAGAAGCCCAGGCTGAACTGGAGGATTACAGGAAGAGGAAATCTCTAGAGGATATCACAGCTGAATATATCCATAAAGCAGAGCATGAGAAACTGATGCAATTGACAAACGTGTCCAGGGCTAAAGCAGAAGATGCACTGTCCGAAATGAAGTCTCAGTATTCAAAAGTGTTGAACGAGTTGACCCAGCTCAAACAACTGGTCGATGCACAGAAAGAGAACTCTGTCTCTATCACAGAACATTTGCAAGTGATAACCACGCTACGGACTACAGCAAAAGAGATGGAAGAAAAAATAAGCAATCTTAAGGAACACCTTGCAAGCAAGGAAGTGGAAGTAGCAAAGCTGGAGAAACAACTCTTAGAAGAGAAAGCTGCTATGACTGATGCAATGGTACCCCGGTCTTCCTATGAAAAGCTCCAGTCATCCTTAGAGAGTGAAGTGAGTGTGTTGGCATCGAAATTAAAGGAATCAGTGAAAGAGAAAGAGAAGGTCCATTCAGAGGTTGCCCAGATTAGAAGTGAGGTCTCACAGGTGAAAAGAGAAAAGGAAAATATTCAGACTCTCTTGAAATCTAAAGAGCAAGAAGTAAATGAACTTCTGCAAAAATTCCAGCAAGCTCAGGAAGAACTTGCAGAAATGAAAAGATATTCTGAGAGCTCTTCAAAACTGGAGGAAGATAAGGATAAAAAGGTTGGTGAAACTGCATTGCTGTTGGGTTTCTAGCAATAAGTCTTAGTCTCTTCAGCTTTTACTATATTAAATACTTCTAGTGTTGGCACTAAACTGGAGTGAATGCTCAGAGACTCTGCACATGAACTTTATCTGTCCCCAAAGCCACATTAAGAATAGTCTGTTGGATCGGCCAGATGTGGTGGCTCACGCCTATAATCCCAGCACTTTGGGAGGCTGAGGTGGGCAGATCACTTGAGGTCAGGAGTTTGAGACCATCCTGGCCAACATGGTGAAACCACATCTCTACTAAAAATACAAAAGTTAGCTGGGCATGGTGGTACATGCCTGTAATCCCAGCTACTAGGGAGGCTGAGGCAGAATTACTTGAGCCCAGGAGGTGGAGGTTGCAGTGAGCCAAGATCAGGCCACTGCACTCCAGCCTGGCCAACAGAGTAATACTTCATCTTAAAAAAAAAAAAGAATACTTTGTTGGGTATTTATATTTTAAAAACACATCTGCTAGGCATAGTGGCTCACTCCTCTAATTCCAGCAGTTTGGGAGGCCATAATGGGAGGATGGCTTGAGACCAGCCTCAGCAACATAGTGAGATCCCATCTGTACAAAAAATTTAAAAATTAGCCAGGCATGGTGGTGCGAGCATGTAGTCCCAGCCACTTAAGAGGCTAAGGCAGGAAAATCACTAGAGCCCTAGAAGTCAAGGTTGTCATGAGCCATATCAATGCCACTGCACTCTAACCTGGGCAACAGAGTAAGACCCTGCCTCAAAAAATAATAAATAAGCAAACATCAATCTTTGGCCACTTCTCCTTATACTAAAGCATTTTCACATATGTGATGCATATTTGTCCTTCAAAAATCATTTTACAGAAGCTTTGCCAGTGTTGGGGATCAGAAGTGAATTTGCAAACTGAAAAGTATTTGTGATCCATCTCAAACTTCAAATTCTTTTTTTGGATTCAGAACAGATTCCTCCATAATAAGAAACTAAAATATTCCTAGACTTAATCCTGCTTCCCTAAGGTCCATCACCTTCCCCTCAAGTCAGTGTAAAAGCTACCCTCGCTGGCCCCTCCTTTGACAGGTATATAGGAGAGGAAGAGGAATGTGGGGACCCAGCAGTTTGAGATGGCACTGGACACAAGAAATGGTGCTGGTCATGCTGCTGGAGGAAGGAGGGAAGCAAAGGGAAAGTTCGGGGGGATGGTTCCACACCTCAATCAGCTCTGCATCTCTAGTCCCCTGTCTCAGAGGTTCCAAATGGCATTCATTAGACTACTTATCTTTATTCTTTTGTAATGAGTGTTTCAAAAGAGCTTTACCAGCCAGGGAAACAGGGATTAGCGAGTGGTGGGGTACAGTGGGGAGTTACTTGTGTTTACTTTAAAGAAAGATGTCCAGAGATATCAGGCTTCCTAGGCCTTATTCCTGATCGCCCATGTCAGCAGTACTGGACGAAATATAGCTGTCTCCAAATAAAGCCTGAAATCCTAATTCTGATTTTTTTTTCAATCATACCCCTTTTAAAAGTAGGAAACCAACATCACAGCTTTTGTTACCACCATCACCAAAACATAATATGTAATTCAAGGGCCTTTATCTGAACCTAATGGATGTAGCGGGCTTTGTTAGTTTGCCTGATCTTATTATCTGTTTCATTTTATGAGTTTTTTATTTAAATGTATTAAAAGGGAATTGCTCCGAAGTCTTAAGTCCCAGAGACCAAAAGAGATGACTGTGTTTGAGGCTTAGAAATATATGAAATTTTGCTTTGCAGACATGTTATTGCCTGTTAATACCATTTTCCTTTGTTCCTAGATAAATGAGATGTCAAAGGAAGTCACCAAATTGAAGGAGGCCCTGAACAGCCTCTCCCAGCTCTCCTACTCAACAAGCTCATCCAAAAGGCAGAGTCAGCAGCTGGAGGCACTGCAGCAGCAAGTCAAACAGCTCCAGAACCAGCTGGCGGTAGTGGGCTTGTTTCTGCTGCCTGGTTTGGGGTGGAGGGCCTGGCAGATTCCGTACCATCTCAGCTGCTAGGGCAAGTGGGCATGAACAAAAAGATTCCCAGCCCAAAGGAATGTACTTCAATGAGCAGTTGACTGATTTCTTCAGTGAGGGCGAAAGAGGGAGCCACTGGTGGAATTGCCAGTCGTTATCAGCAATGCAATGGATCAGATATTCACTGCGAAGGAAAGAACTGACAGGACAGTGGGAGGAGGCTACATGCTCACTCATTCCCTAACTTTTTACCCCTTTTCCTTTTTCTGCAACAGTCTTTCCCCATCTCTGGCAGTGGCAAGAGCTTTTTCTTGTTAGGGGCCAGGATCTCTAGTAGTTGCATCTCTATATATCTGAAGCTGCTTCTTGGCCCCTCTCCTTATTTCACTCAGGAAAGCCCTTCCTTATCTAATTTGGTTTCCTGGGTCCACTGTAACAAATCACCACAAATTTGTTTAAAACAACACGAGTGTATTATTTTATAGTTGCATTGAACAGAAGTCCAAAATCGCTTTCACTGGACTAACTTCAAGTTGTTGGCAGGGCTGGTTCCTCGCCTTTTCCAGTTACCAGAGGCTGCCTGCGTTCTGTGGCTCATGGCCCCTTCCTCCATCTTCGAGGCACATCACTCCAGCATCTGCTCAGTCTTCCCATCTCCTCCTTCAGCCTTTGATTTTCTTGCCTCCCTCTTATAAGGACCCTTGTGATTACATCTAAAGCCCACCTAGATAATCCACAATAATCTCCCTCTCCATTTCAAAACCCTTAATTTCATCTGCAAGATGCCTTTTGCCATATCAAGTAACATTCACAGGTTCTGGGAATTAGGATGTGGACATCTTTCGAGAGCCATTATTTAGCTTACCACAGTATCTGTTAAGGTTTGAGTTGGCATGGGTACATTACATTTTCTACCTAAAATCCAGAGTTAGTCTGTCCTGGACTGTCTCTAACTTCCATATACAAACAGAATATGGATTTGATGATTTCTTCAGAATAGACCTAAATGTAGTGAATTCGGGTTTCAGCAGTCCTTACTCTGGCCACAAAGTTCAATGCTAGCTTTGGAGGAAATAGCTCTAGCAATGGTGGATAGTTAGGAGAGGAGAAGCTGCTCTTTACTGTGTTCTGCAGGTCATTCTTCTGATAAAATGGCATTACAGACTTGTAGGTAAAGTGCTATTGGTTTATACAATAATTCTTGTAATTATGCAACATGTGTTTGAGCTCTTACTATACATCAGTATTATACATGGTGCTGATGATATAAAATGAGTAAGACTCAGTCCCTGCCGTCATGGAGTTTATACTCTATATAAGTTATCAACAAAGAGATGCCCAGCATACCGTGGACATACACAGGAAATGTGTCTACCCAATCTTGCTGAGGCATGCAAAGCTTCCTACGGGAGTTATACTTGTGCTGAGTCTTGAAGGCCTGAGTAAGAATATGTTGTTACTCAGCAAGGACTGACACGTGGACTAGCTGGCTTTTGGGAACCTTGGTGAGAACCATTCCAGTGGAATGGGGAGGAGGATAGAATCTGGGCTGCAGTAGACTGGCTGCTAGAGAAGTGAGTAAGTAGATAGGTATCTGGTGGGGCTAAGCAGTCGCAGCAGGGGTTGGGGGAAGCCTGAAGCAAGTTTGCTGGAAAGATGGGAAGTGGTGGTTAGGGTGAGGGATGCTTTCAGTTGAGATTTCAGAGGTGGTAATGACAGACGCAGGGCTACGGCCGTGAGAGGAGTTGCTGAACCGAAGAGGAGCATGTTATTAAAGCTGAAGTTGAGGAACTGAGAGGTTCAGGTGTTAGATGGATCATTCGCACAGATATCGAAGCCATGCAAATGATGACAGAAGCAGGGATAGAAAGGAAGACAGATCCGATGATAAAATCATAAATAATTGAGTAGGGATTGCTGAAAGGTGGGGAGGGAACAACACAGAAAGAAGTGCCAAATGTGCCTTCTTATGGTGTGAACTTAAAGGACAGGTTTTAAAGTGTCCCTTAATAACAGGAAAGATACCTCATAATCTGACACTGATGGGGGGAAGGAAGAATTGGTATTATGGACTTTTGTACATTTTTGAAGTAATCCATATATGATGGTCTCAATTTTCATGATGTTCATCATGTTCTGAGAGGACAGGCTCTTAGAACAAGAGTTTCAGAGATAAAGACCCCTGAAACAGCCACTGAGAGGAACTGGAATAATAGCTCAACAAGGAGAAATAGAAGCATCAGCGGCTGTATTGAGGAACCACTGGAGACTGGGGCCACCACCCTCTTTGCCTCCTTGGTACACTGAAATCTAAATAATTGAGCTCCCCAAGGATTATATAACACTGGCCATATAGTGCGTAATCAATAATTCCCTTAAAAATAACAGACTTTAAAAATTAAATTAGTACATATTTGGCCATTGTAGAAAAGTTGAAAAATACAGAAAACTCTTAACAAGTACCTATAAATAAAAATTTTCCATAATTCAATAACTCTGAGATAATCACTTTTTACATTTGATGTATTTCCTTGCAGTATTTACATTTAATGTAGCTGTTTTTGCATAAGTATGTGTACATATATATACACACATGCATACACACATATATATAGACACACACACACGTATATATATTTTATTTTTTCGAGACAGAGTTTTGTTCTGTCACCCATGCTGGAGTGCAGTGGCGTGACCTCGGCTCACTGCAACCTCTGCCTCCCAGGTTCAAGCGATTCTCCTGCCTCAGCCTCCTGACAAGCTGGGATTACAGGTACCGACTACTATGCCTGGCTAATTTTTGTATTTTTAGTAGAGACGGGGTTTCACCATGTTGGCCAGGCTGGTCTCGAACTCCTGACCTCAAGTGATCCACCCACCTCAGCCTCCCAAAGTGCATATATTTTTAAAACCAAACGGGATTATAGTAATTCCTTTTTATACAGGTTTTTCTCGAGTTGACCTACCAAGACTTTTTTCCCTAAGATTATTGACAAGTATTCAGAAATACACAAGCCAGTAAGGCCACAACAATTTTAGAAACTTCCGATGCTAGCATAAAGTGGAGGGGACCACTTGGGGGAGCATTTGACTGCAGCTTTCTCATAGTTTTTTGTTTTTGTTCTTTAAAGATCTCCTAAGCTCATTAACAATGTGAAATATTCCCTTTCTAGGAATGCAAGAAACAACACCAGGAGGTCATATCAGTTTACAGAATGCATCTTCTGTATGCTGTGCAGGTATGGTTATGCCCCTTGAAGTATCTGGACATCCTAAAGAAATATGGCAGCAGATGTTGACAGAACTCCCATCATTTAACTAGTAGAATGAACAAGAATTAGAGGAGAATCCTTTCCACTGGAAAGCCCGAATATGCCTTTTGCATTGCTTTGGATTCCATGTCAGGAGCCTTGTGCCCTGTTTACCAGGAACAGCCCCATCTTTTAAGGCAGGGCCTCACTCTGTCACGCAGGCTGGAGTGTAATGGCATCATCTTGCCTCACTGCAGCCTCAACCCACAGGCTCAAGTGATCCTCCCACCTTAGCCTCCCAAGTAGGTGGGATGACAGGCACCTACCACCGTACCTGGCTAATTTTTGTATTTTTTGTAGAGGTGGGGCTTTGCCATGTTGCCCAGGCTGGTCTCAAACTCCTGAGCTCAAGCAATCCACCCACCTCGGCCTCCCAAAGTACTGGGATTACAGGCAGGAGCCACCACGCCCTGCCCTCCCATCATTTATTCAGGAATGAGGGACAATGTGGTCCTCCATTGGGAGGACCGGGGCTTTATTTTCCAGCAATGCTGATCTTCTCAGAGTTACCAGTGCTGCCTTGGCTCTATGATGCTTGGTGTTCTGGCTGCTGGACTCACATTTGCAACTGAGACCCCAGATAGCTTTTGCTGAGGGTTTTGGTAGACACTGCCACCTCATCTTCCAGCTGGATGAAGGCAGGACCTTTTCTTTGACTCAGTTCCTCATAGAAATTTGGGACATGATAGGGCTAACATTCCTGTGAAAGATGGGGGAAAATACCCCAGATCTTCACTGCAGTCAGCCATCTCATTCCCCAGAGAAGAAAGTACCATGGCTTAATTTAGGTTCTAATGAGTGTCTTGTGTTTGAATATCCTAGGGCCAGATGGATGAAGATGTCCAGAAAGTACTGAAGCAAATCCTTACCATGTGTAAAAACCAGTCTCAAAAGAAGTAAAGTGGATTCCTTGGCAGGACACTGCCCCCCTTGTCATCTGTCTTTGTGTTAGATCCAGAGTTGTTGGCAGCCGCTGCCATTGTTCTCATGTGTGGTATGCACTGTGGCCTAGCGTAGCTTCTTCCGTTTCCAAAGGTTTCTGAGGACTTGTCCCAGGAGAAGACTGCCTGCCTCAGAACTACTTAGAGACTTCAAACCAGCAGAGGTGAAAGTTCCCGTCATCCCTTCAGATTCCAGAGCTGGGATCAGCCACGCCCAGAGGTCTGGTCCTGATGCTGGCAGGGGGGGGCCCTCCTCCATACCTGACCGGCTGAGTGGCTTCATCACCACCGAGTGATGTACTGAGGCCTCCTGCAGTGAATATGCTCCTTCCATTGCTGTACTTGGGCAGTGCCATTCAGCACAGGAGAGCTCTTTTTGCCTTTGGCTTTTAATTCCAAAACATGATTTAATTTCTAACTAAATTAGTATGGCACTAGTTATGAAGTGTCTGCTTAAAACCCTTTATCATGGTATCCTGTGGATTTAAAAACTCTAATTCCATGTTTTCTTCCCATCTGCCTTATATATCTCATCACCGTGCTTATCAATATTCAGTTTGATGAGTGCTATTAACTAAAATATGAAACTTAAAAACAAAAGCAAGTTGTCCTTAAAAGTTCTTTTTTTAAGTAAATTGTTGACATACTGCAAATTTTCTATGCAAACTTGCCTCCTGCTGTTATTCGTGAAGCTCAGGAAATCCAAACATTTGTGTTTCAACAAGGGACAGTAAACTGTGTGTTTACAGCCAAAAGAAATGCCTCATAGTTCTTAACCTCAATTTTTGTAAAAGTATTTTTTTCTCTGTAATATTTTTATTGGCTCATAAAGGTGTTTTCATATCTAAACCCCTAAATAAGTGAAATTACAGATTATATTAACAAAATACTTTTTAGGTAGCCATGCTTGAGACTTTTTAAAAATGTAACTTTTTCCTTAAAGTTTTCAGCTATAGCAAAAGGTAGTTATGTATGCCAGACCTTATATGAGCTGCCACCAACACCCCTAGAACTTTCAGCCATGGTGTCTTCAGAACTGTAGTGCATTTCTGAATCTAGCAAATCCTCTTTTTACCCATTGAATGTTTTTGAATGTCCTGACTCTACCAGCGCCCATAAATGATCTCTGGAAGGACTGTTAGTAACAATCTGTTTTTCAACTTTGAAGCTAAAAACCCTGATATGGTAATATTATGGTGCATAGCAGAGGTCTCGGGGAAAAAATATTTCTGTTCACTTTACTTTCAGGTTAAAAATGTTTCTAACATGCTTGCAGCTTCCCTTATGGCATTAGTCTTGTTGAGGGAGAGAGACAGAATCCAGGACTCTCCAAAGTATTTAACCGAAAGCAGGGCCTGCTCTGACAGGGCCCACGTCCCACAGGGCTGCCTGGGCTCAGTGGGTGCTTGGCTGTGCTGGATGATATGTTGATCTGTATTGGATGAGGACCAATGACAGCAAAGCAAAAATGGCTTTAAAGCTTGGTATTACTTTTCTTAAGTTGTTTAATTATAGTTAAGCAATTTCAAAAATGCTCCAAAGAAATGTGAAAGGACCTTTTGTCACAGCACTTCAGAAAATACAAAACAGCCCCGTCTGCCCCCGCACAGAAATGCTGCAGAGTATATAAAACTTGAGACATTTTTGTAGGATGCCTGACAAGGTGTAGCCTTTTATCTTGTTTCCGGATGCGTATTTATTACGAGTACTCTGGTTAAATATTGAAAAGTTATATGCTGTAGTTTAGTATTTTGTCTTTGTAATTTACAGAAGTTGTTGGAGAAAATAATAAACTTGTTTCATTTTGCATTTCTGGTGTTGATTTTTGGTGTATTCAGAAGCATCTCTGTGTGGCTTCTGAAGATCAGTTGAACAGCATTTCAGTGTGATGGGTTTTCTAGCCTGTGCTATGCTCAGCTGGTGTGAGTTGTCCGCACTGTTCCACACAAAGTCTCACATCATTTCCATTTCCCAGCTCTTGGATTCACCCTGAGCTCTGCCCTGAGTATCAGCCACTCTGGGGCAGTTGAATCACAGTCATTTAATCCACAATTCCTCTCATTTAATCTGCAGTCTTTTTAACTGTTTGGAAGCCTCCACTGGATTGTTTTCCCTCTTGCTTCTTGCTTTTTTTGAAAAAGTAAAACATACACACAGTAAAAAAAAAAAAAAGAAAAAAAAATCCAGCTACATTTTCCTGCCCCATTACAAAGATAATTCAATTCATTCCTGACAAAACTCTTGTCAGGTGAATTCTGGCAAGGTTAAAATCATAATTAAAATTGTTACAGGTTAAAATCATAATTAAAATGACATGAAATAGGTACAATTACTTAAGGAGTTAGCATTGTTTCTCATACTCCAATGTTACCAGGCCATTTCCCTTCACTTACAACATGATTCCACCACCTCTACTTCAGTTTCATTGTGCCTTCCTACTATATACTGAAACTTTATTTCAAAGAAAGCATGTGTGTGATACCCAATTGAACCTTTTTTTTCAATTGTGGCCAACCAGACAACTCAGAAGGTGACTTCATGGGGACACTCAACTGGGGAGGAAACTGAGATAAACCCAAACCAGTCATCTCTGATGGACAGAAATGCTTCATAAGGCGAAGTCAGGATATGAAAAGAAACTTTCCTGCCTCTACAATTAGATAGCAGCTGAGACTGTAGGACAAGTGAAAGGAACCACAGGTAAATCTTTCTCTTACTCCCCAATCCTTAGTGCATCTCCCCAGAAGCAACATCTAGTAAGCTTCTTCGATGACCTGAGACATTCTCTCTCTATATGTACATGTAGGCATGTATTTTTCTTTCTTCTTTAAATATCTTGGAGATTATTCTCTGTCAGCATACACATCTCATTCTTTTTAACTGCTGAATAAAATTTCATAGTATGGTTGTGCTATATTTTATCTTAATAATTCCACATTATGAACATTCAATTGCTTCCAGTATTGCAGCTACAATGATACAATGACTATCCTATGTATGTTTGTATGTCTTTACACATGTAAGGATTTTTTGAATTTTCAAATTGCTCACTTTTACATTAGCTTCCATCAAGATATGATATGGCAGAAAAAAATGAATAGAATATTGTTCATATCATCACATTGAGAAAGAATAGCCTTTCCCTTCATATTGGTTAATAATAATGAGTCATTAATTTGTTTTCCTTACATACACTTCAAGACAAACGCCAAAGCCTTTAGTAATTAAACCCACCCATCTTAAGATAAACACATGATACGCTGTGAGGGGAAACTACTCCCTGAACATGTCAAAGCACAACCTTTTGCAATGTGGCATAACAAGAATATTAGGTGCTGACAATAGCAGAAATATTATCCAACAAAGATGGGGGTCATTTTTGGAGCAAAATTAAGAGGCAGACAGCAAGGCCAAGAGTGAGCTGGAAAAAGTCACAGACCAAGGAACCAGGGCATTCACAAGAGTAGCAATTTCTGTTCACCAGATCAGGGCAGAGATTTGTCAGGCATTATGGGAGTGTGTGACATATGTGAGAAACAAAAGAAGAAGGGCTCAGTGAGCCATAGGAGCTGGGCAAGAGAACAATCAATATGGGTTCCAGTAGATGGAAAGGCTTCTTTGAGGAGTAAAGCCCCCACAGGTGAGCAGGAGGAAAGCAAAGAGATATTCCTGCATACTTACTATAAAGCAGGCTCTAAAATGGGAAGAAACAGCATATTCAAGAATCATAACTGGATGTACCAGATTATACAGTGGAGGATACATAAGAGTATTAGTCCATTTTCACGTTGCTGATAAAAACATACCCAAGGCTGGGCAATTTACAAAAGAAAGGTTTCATGGACTTACAGTTCCACATGGCTAGAGAGGTCTCTCAGTCATAGTAGAAGGCAAAGAGGAGCAAGTCACGTCTTAAATGGATGGCAGCAGGCAAAGAGAGAGCTTGTGCAGGGAAACTCCTGTTTTTAAAACCATCAGTTCTCGTAAGACTTATCCACAATCACAAGAACAGCATGGGAAAGATCCACCTTCATGATTCAATTATCTCCCACCAGGTTCCCCCAACAACACATGGGAATTCAAGATGAGATTTGGGTGGGGACACAGCCAAACCACATTAGTAAGGGACAGAAAGGAGCAGGACACAGTCCAATGATATAAGCTGCTAACAGCCAGGAGAAGTGGGCTCCATATGTGTCACCTCCAAGTGTTTAAAGCCATGCATTTAAGTTACACACTCTAGTAGGCAGAATAAGTCCTCCCAAAGACGTCCATGTCCTAATCCTCAGAACATGTGAATTCGTTAGCTGTGAATCTAACCTGTGAATAAGTTACATGACAAGGAGGAATTAAAGTTGCTGATAGAATGAAGGCTGCTAATCTGCTGACCTTTAAATAAGATTATCCAAGTGGGCCCAGTATAAGAAGAAGTGTCTTTTAAAATGGAAAGAAGGGTCAGAGATTGAAGATGCTGGCTTTGAAGATGAAGAGAATAAATTGAGGAATGCAGGCAGGCTCTAGAGGCTGGAAAAGGTTAAGAAAAAATTTTCTCCTTGAGTGCCCAGAAGGAGCCACCCTTGCAGACATCTTGTCTTTAGCCCAGTGACACCCATTTCAGACTTTCAACCTCCAGAATTACACAATAAAAAAGTTGTGGTTTGTTAAGCCACTGAGTTTGTGGACTTATTACAGCAACAATAGGAAACTGACGCACACAGGTAGGCCAGAATCTCTACTAGTGGAGTTCCTAAAGGTCATTTGTAGTTTATTAAATGTTTTTGTGCTGAATGCTAAAGGCTCAATGATAACAGCTCCTGCTCACAAGGAGCTCATAGCTGGCCAAACAGGGCCTGCTACCTAGCAGGTATTCTGTATTCAGTGAGTGGGTAGATGAATATTTAGACAGATGGATTGCCTAAAAGGTCCTCCATGACCCAGTGCCCCACTACTTTACTGGAACAGTCTTTTGTCTCCTTCCTCCTCATTCCTACTGCCCTTTGCTGTTCTTTGATCCCATTAAACTTGCTCCTACCTCAGGGCTTTTGCACTTGCTGTTAACATCTTAGAATGTTCTAGATATGTGCTCAATTTGTTGCATGATTTGAGGTCTCTTCTCAATGTCATCTTGTCAGAGAGCCCCTGTTTAACCACACTATGTAAGATAGCACAACCCTCCCGCCATGGCCACATCACCTTCTAGATCCCTCACCTGGTTTTATTTTTCTCTATAACTGTTTATCACGTTTTCTTTTTCCTTTTTTTTTTTTTTTGAGATGGAGTCTTGCTCTTGTCACCCAGGCTGGAGTGCAATGGAACAATCTTGGCTCACTGCAAACTCTGCCTCCCGGGTTCAAGCGATTCTCCTGCCTCAGCCTCCTGAGTAGCTGGGATTACAGGCACCCGCCACCACGCCCAGCTAATTTTTTACTTTTAGTAGAGACCGGGTTTCGCCATGTTGGCCAGGCTGGTCTTGAACTCCTGACCTCGTGATCCACCTGTATCGGCCTCCCAAAGCGCTGGGATTACAGGCATGAGTCACCACACCTGGCCCACTTTTTCTTAAGGCGACTCATCTGGCTAAGGGAGTGAGTGAGTCCTGAATTCCAGCCCACTCTCTGTTCCCAAACCTGTACTCCTTAGCAGCGGTCTGAGTCTGGCTGGAAGAAGAGGCTTTTCCCAAATTCATACAATGTTGCTGCACACTTCCTAAGCCTTATGCCTTTTTGTAACTTGCAGAGACACTATTGTTTACTAGCAGCTGTGTTTTTCTTCATCTAGTAGAACAGAAATTCCTGGAAAGCAAAATCATTCTTATTTGTACACTTTTGCTTTCCTACTGCTTAGAACATTATCAGGCACATAGTAGGTATTCCACAAATATTTTTGACTGGGTGGAAGGATAGATGTATGGAGACTGGAGAAACTTGCAAATAAACAGAAATGCCAGTACAATGTGAGAATCATGATGAGCTTGTGGACAGGATACTGCGGGAGTTCAGAAGCAAGGCATCTAAGCCTCTCTTGAGAGGCCATAAAAATGTGTTCCAAGAGAAAATTTATTTGGATTTCCTTGCCTTAAATTTCACAGTTCCTGGGGATAGAATAGTTTGGAGATAATCATATTTGATTTGGGGTTGTAAGAGCCTAGAAAACCCTCCAGACTGCTTCCTCTATGCAATTTCTGCAATAGCAATACTTGCCACCTCTACCTCCAGATCAGGGGAGAGAATGTGAATACACACAGTGGAAAAGCACTATCCACTTCCATTAGTGGGATTCCATGCCAGAGTTAGTGAACAAACCTAAAAGTGTATATACTACAACTAAAGCTTACATTTGGGGGACAGGGTTAACATGGCAAGGAAAGAAAATACCACAGAACTTCATGAGTCTTCAAAGTTCTGGCTGGACGGTGGCTCACACCTGTAATCTCAGCACTTCGGCAGGCTGAGGCAGGCAGATAACCTGAGGTCAGGAGCTCGAGACCAGCCTGGCCAACGTAGTGAAACCCTGTCTCCAATAAAAATACAGAAACTAGCCAGACGGTAGTGCCACAGGTAGTGGCCTACGATCCCAGCTACTTGGGAGGCTGAGGCAGGAGAATTGCTTGAACGCGGGAGGGAGGCGGAGGTTGCAGTGAGCCAAGGTCACACCACTGCACTCCAACCTGGGCCACAGAGTGAGACTTCGTCTCAAAAAAAAAAAAAAAAAAAAAAAGGCGTCAAAGTTATTTTATTTTGATTTATAATTTTTACAGATGCAGGCAACGTGCTTCTTCTGGTCAGAGCTAATGAAATGGAGGCCGAATCAGAGCGTTAGCTTCAGGAATGGGAATTCAGTGTCTGTTCTGGTTCCACTTCCCTTCACAATTATCAGCAACAGCAAAGGTTTAGAAGAGAGACGTTACTGTTAATATACTTAGAAACAATCCCGTAGCCACTTCCTACAATGAAAGAACACTAAAGCCTTTCAGTTTGATGACCAACTTAACAAGGGGTGAGAGAAATAAATGCTGGAGAACAGGAATCAGAGTCTTCCTTTTTACTGCCATACATGTTATATACTGTTCATAGAGTCACGAAAATCGTTTACCCCTTACAGAAACCTGGAACCAGAAGGAGCTTCAGAAACCAAGTGGTACAAGTACTTGCACTGTATAGGCAAGAAAATTGGGACCCACACAGCGTCAAAACCAGAACCTTGACATTCTGAAATCAAGTTCATTGCTGTCATCATTGTTCCATGCTGAGAGTTTTCTTAGGAAAAAGAAGGAAGTGGGGGAATCTTTCCAAAATTGTGACTATGGAGCTCGAAGGTACTGATTTAAATCTTGAGTTAACAGACCATACAGGCTTTACTTAAGAGATATTCAAGCAAACTCATTTAAATAACTCCTCCAACCTAACCCCAGAAAGGCTTTCTTGGCAGTCTTGGATCAATGACAATTAAAATTCCATCCTCGAGCTGGAAATAACAAACACCAAACGTAAGTACCATCTTTCACATTCTCAATGTTCTCCTTGTCTCTCTACCTAGTCTGCTCTTTTCTGAAAACAACTGGGACACATTCACTCCAACTTGACTTGCCATAGGCCTAGTCTGTGATAGGTTTCATAATAACATCCTTCAACATAGCGTTAAGAGCTGGCGCTGTTTGGGTATGGCCACAACTGCCTCTGCTCCTTCTGTGCATTACACACACTGTGTATTTCACACACTGTGTATTCCATGCCAACGAAGGGGTAAGATATGGCTGCATTATTTAGGGTTAATTGCTAAATGTGCCCGACTCCCTCGCTGAACAGCTAACCATTAGCAGATCTTAAAGTAGTCGATTTCTTAGCCTACTCACTTCCTGCAATCCGCTTTCCTAACCAGGCCTAGCTCCAATCTGACTGGGTAAAACAGACGGTGCCAGCACAGTCAACAGCCATATGTAAGCCTTTCCTCTGGGGTCCATGAAAACAAAACTCCCGAGGAGCTGTGGGGGTGCTCCGTAGCAAGGGATCGTCGCCGAATCCAGCCCGCACATGTCGCAGCTTTAAATAGGTAGGGTCGTGGGGCCCGGTGCTCTCTTCCATCTTTGGACGGAATGTATCTTCTCTTCCTATGCCTTCACCTCCGATGGGTAAGGTCTCGTGAGATACAATATGCAGAGGCCACTTTTGGGGCGAGCCGGAGGCGGTGCGCGTCTAGCCTGAGGGGACGGGAAAGCGGAGGGTAGGGTAAGAGCTGTTGTAGGCGCCAGCCAACAGGGACTCTCCGAACCGGAAGTACCCCGCGTCGCTATGGCTACAGGCGCTCCCAGCAGGCCCGTAGCGTTCCGTTCCCATGGCAACGGTATTGTCTCCTGGGCCAGAACCTGGGTTGCGGAAGATAACGGGGACCTGGCAGGCTGTGTAACTTCTGCGAGGCACCGCTTTGGCGCCCGGACCGAGATCGGCCAGGATCAGGAGGCCGACGCAGCAGGAAGAAGCCGCGCAGTCGGACTGAGGGAGCCGGGAGGCTGGTTCCGGGGCGTGGATTCTCCGCCTTCGGCCAGGTGTGCTGTGCGCACTCGCGCGTTCTCTTAGAGCCTCCGTGGCAGGGGTACTACTAAGCAGAGCCCGACCTGTGGTGTCAGGGCTTAACAGAGTTACCGCGGAACCACAGTAGGAAAAGAGGAGCGATTCATACCTGAGAGGAGGACCAGAGTTTAGTGTTCAGGGCCATGCGGAACATCATAGGAACAGAGTCCGGGAGTTGGAGAGATCAGAACGCCTTGCTGTGGGCATAGTGTTTAAAGTGGAGGTTAAAAAGAGAAATTAGTGAGTCTCCCTTTCTGATTTTCGGTTAGTGGATGCTCTGGAGCCTGGGTCAGAAAGCCACTCAGGGGTCGGCGGGAATGAGTGATTCTGGAGGGTGAAATGAGAGGCTACTTGGTGGATGTTAACGTTCAGTAAATAACTGCGTTCGATTTGGATTTGGTTTAAGCGCCTGGCATAGCCTTCCTTGAGAGTTGAATTTCACAAATACTGTATTTAGAAATCACATTTTTCGTCATGTGCTTCCGAGGTTTCCCCCATCATCTAACAGCAACAACTAAAACAGACACATGAATTTCATTTTATTGTTTTATTTTATTTTGAGATGGAGTCTAGCTCTGTCGCCCAGACTGGAGTGCAGTGGCGGGATCTCGGCTCGCTGCGATCTCCCCTTCCCGGGTTCAAGCGATTCTCCTGCCTCAGCCTCCCGGCTGTGATGTCAAAAATCTGTAATACTTACAAACTCAGCCTCCTGGGTAGCTGGAACCACAGGCATGCACCACCATAGCGGGCTAAATTTTGTATTTTTAGTAGAGACGGGGTTTCACCATGTTGGCCAGGCTGGTCTGGAATTCCTGAACTCAGGTGATCCACCCGCCTAGGCCTCCCACAGTGCTGGGATTACAGGCGTGAGCCTCTGTACCCGCCTTGTGACCCTTTTACTAGAATCTATTAATTAGTGAAATGACCCCAGCGAAAAAAAGCAGAATTAACCAACACACTGACTGTGCTTCGTTTACCACTGAGAACTGGTTGCTTTGCTTAAATCCATCATGCCGTCAGACCTGCAAAAACAATATCTGAGTTGAGTAGGTGACCATAGTTTTGATGACCCAGGAGCTGTAAATGTGCTTGCTTTGAGACGCAAAGGCCAGGGATTTTGGAGAAGTAGGGTGGAGTTGAAATTAGGGGAAATAAATTTAACTGACATTTAATTTGGCAAATTAAAGACCGTCTGTCTTCCAGCGGTCTCCATATCTGAGTATGCGTAGTCTGTGGATTTAGGATGGGTTATATATTTGAGCAGTTTTAGTTTAATGTTAATAGCATCCCAGAGGGGGAAAATAGAACAGACAACCAGCCTTTTCTCCCAAAGCTGACCTTACCTGATTCTTGGTAGGAAGAAGATGCAAGCCAGCCCCATCCGTATCCCAACTGTTAGCAATGACATCGACTGGGATTTCTGCTTCCGTATGTAAGTATCACAGAATTTTGACATCACAGGTACTCACTGGGCTGAAACACTGGGACCTCCTGCTTAAGGCAAACCTGGGTGAGGAGCTTTGCATGAACATTATATAAAAGAGAACGGTTCAGGGTCAGCCTGGCCAACATGGTGAAATCCTGTCTCTACTAAAAATACAGAAATTAGCTGTGCAGTAGTGGTGCATGACTGTAATCCCAGCTACTCAGGAGGCTGAAGCAGGAGAATAGCTTGAACCTGGAGGCAGAGGTTGCGGCAAGCTGAGATTGCGCCACTACACTCCAGTCTGGCAACAGAGACAGTCTCAAAAAAAAAAAAAAAAAAAAAAAAGAAGAAGGTTGTGTTTCTGTGATGTGCTTTAATAATGATTCTGCTATAATATCTGTTTGTATTTACAACCTATGCATGATAGAAGATTGCTTTTTCCTGACTTAAGGAAATTTTAGAAGTTTTTAAAATAAAAATAGATTAGTTATAACAAGATTGGCAAAGTTGCAGAGAGTTAGCTATAACAAAGTTAATAAGAAAATTAAGTTTTATGAAACAGTAAATAAAACTTTCATATTGTCTAATGCTTATTGAGCACATACTATGTGCCAGGCTCTGTTCTAAGTACCTTAAACATCTTAGCTGATTTAATCCTGGAACCCTGTGAAGGAGGTACTGTTATTGGTACATTTTATAGATGAGTATGAATCAAAGAGATGTTAGGGAGTTTGCCCAAAGTTGCACAGCTAGTAAGTGGTATTTAAACTGGGCATTCTGACTCTAGAATCCATTCTTATTTTGTTTTGTTTTGCTTTTAGAGACAGTCTTGCTCTGTTACCCAGGCTGGAGTGCAGTGGTGCAGTCACAGCTCACTGCAGCCTTGGTCTCTTGGGCTAAAGAGATCCTCCCACCTCAGCCTCCCGAGTAGCTGGGACTACAGGCACACACCACCATAACTGGCTAATTTTTACATTTTTGTAGAGATGGGTTTTCATTATGTTGCCTAGGCTGGTCTCGAACTCCTGGGCTCAAGTGATCCTCCTGCCTCAGCCTCTCAAAGTGCTGGGATTAAGGCATGAGCCACTGTGCCCAGCTAGAGTCCATTCTTTAACCATTCTCTATACCAGCGTTTCTCAATCTCTGCACTATTGACATTGGCGTTGGATAACTGTTTGTTGTGGAGGGTTGTCTTATATATTATAGGATTTTTAGCCACATCCCTGGCCACTATCCACTAGATGCCGGTAGCACTAGCTCCAGTTGTGACAAACAAAACTGTCTCCAGACGTTGCCAGATTTCCCTTCGGGGCAAAGTCATCCTTAGTTGGGAACCATCGCTCTATACCAGTGCCATCAAGTAGAAATATAACGCAAGCCACATATGTAATTTAAAATTTTCTGCTACCCATATTAAAAGGTGAAATGAAACACATAAATTTAATTTCAATACTATATTTTCTTCATTTCAATATATACAAAATATGCAAAAATTATCAATGAAATATTTTATCTTTTTATACTCTAAAATACAGCACATATTTTACATTTACAGCATATCTCAATTCAGACTAGCAATATTTCATGTGCTTGATAGCCACATGTGGCTAGTAGTTAACATATAGGATAGCATTTTGGTTTTTTTTTTTTTTGAGACAGAGTTGTGGAGCACGAGATTCTGTCGCTGTTTGGGGGTCCCTATGTAACCTGCCATGATCCCTGGTGGACTGAACAAAGGAGGGGTGAACGCGGGAATAAAAGACAAGAGACAAAAGAGTATATTTGGAAGAAGAGGTCAGGGGGCACCTTGCCTCTAGTGGACAAGGGCCCTGAGCTGTACACAGCCCTCCATATTTATTAGGAAAAAGAGATGGTGAGAAGGGGAGTGGAAAAGGGGTCAGCTGCTCAGTCCAGAGTAGGCTTGCAAGACTGCATTCCTCGAACAACAGGCTCTAGATGTCACAGTAGATAACCTCAGCGCCAGGGAGTGATTGCCTCCAGCAAACCTTCTGTCGGCAGGAGCACTGGTGAGTTTGCTCACATCCTGCATTCATGATAAACAGTTTGCTGGTTGATCATATCATCTCCAGTGGAATACTGAGTTGGTCACGTTGCACGAGCCTTTGGCTCCCTGCACAGAGTCTTGCTTTGTCACCCAGGCTGGAGTGCAGTGGCATGATCTTGACTCACTGCACCCTTCGCCCCCTAGGTTCAAGCCATTCTCATGCCTCAGCCTCCTGAGTAGCTGGGATTATGGGCTCATTGTGGTATTTTTTAGGAGATACAGGGTTCCACCATGTTGGCCAGGCTGGTCTCGAACTCCTGACCGCAAGTGATCCACGCACCTCGACCTTCCAAAGTGCTGGGATTACAGGTGTGAGCCACTATGCCCCGTCTGGATAGCATAAGTTTAAATTCATAAAATATCTTGATGTTAAGGCTTATGTGACTATAAAAATTGAAGTTCATAAAAATGTTAAGTTCACAGTAAAATATCTGGGAAATAATCAGATAATTTATATTGAACATTACTAATCAGAATTCCTATTTATGATGGTAACATATGGAATAAGTTATAAGCCTGGCAAGGCAGACCTTCCATTCAACCTCCTCTTCTTTTTATTCTGACCATCCTTTGAGATGTCTGACTGGTCAGGATTCTCCAGCCATCTTTCTCACCTTATATAACACGACATTCAAAGCTAATTCAGGGATTTACATTCTCAAATCATTTGTCAAGACCTCAATGTTTCTCATTCCTTTGAAGTTCCTGAGGTTGAAGTTTGCTACCTTTGGACTTACCTTAATGTTATTCAAGGCTTAATTTAAAATACTTTGGGCCTATAATTTTTAATATCCATAATTAGCAATCTGTTTGGTGACTCCAATAGATTTAACTTCTGCTCTAGGTCTGTGAAATATGCAGCTTAAGCAAAATTTTCTATTGAGGTATGATCTCTTTTTTATTTTTTAACTGTTCCTTGCAGAGCAGGGCTAGCTTATAGGCAGCATGCCCCGAGTCAGCCGACTTACGATCTCTTGCCACAGATTTCCTGTCTCCTCAATAGTTTTCAAACATTCTAAAAACTGCACATTCTTTTCTCACTCATTTTTTCATCATTTAACAGGCCACTATTTGTTTTTACTATGAGCCAGATATCAGGTTTTCAGAAACAAATGAGGCTCAGCCCCTGCCCTGGTGGAGCTGACTTTGCCAGGAGGCAAAGAATGCTCAGAAACAAGCCAAAGAAACAACAATAAAAAAAAAATAAAATAAAAATCAAACAACAATAAAAAAAAACCCACAGTGTACTAGCAGTTTGGGGGAAATTTTTGAAAGCCCTTTGGAGGCTGCCTTTATTGCTACTCCAGTGAAAGACTTCCAGGAGTCATGACATCTGAGTTGCATCTTGAAGGTGGAGTATGGAATTCACCAGGCAGAGAAAAGGAAGTTTATCACCTGTCTTCTGATCAGGTCGCATCGCCAACCTTCCTTGGCTGTCCCATCAAGTTAGCTTGTCTGCTGAAAGCATGCTCAGCTGTGGGCAGAAGGCAAGCCTGCCTGCACTTGGGCCTGAAGAAATGTTGCTTTCCTATCTACACAACCTGGTTTGCCCACGTGCCTCTTGATAAGTTAATTAGAATAGGACTCTAGAAGGATATTAGCATGTCATTTTTCAAACCTGGTGTAAAAGATTACACTTGGCAGTTACTTTCTTTTTGTGCTTTTCTGAATGTTGATTTAAACATTGAACATTCACTCTTTAAGCTTTTTGTGCTTTTCTGAATTTTTCTTTTATTTACACATTGAACATTCACAATTTAAGCAATCACTGGAAAAGAAAGGTAAATTTTATTTTCAAAACTACTCAGTGGCTGAACTTTTGAGTTATTGTGAGTACAAAGATGAGTCCTTTGGGAGATTTATTTATGCTTAAAATTTCTGTTGTTGCTCCTAAGATCTCAAAATTCTGTTTCTTCTGTAGCACTTTACTGATTTTTCTGGCGATGTTAGGATATAGTTCTTTTTAACACAACTAAGGATATTTCTCCTCTGGCTCTGCACTTGATGTAGTATAGGGTTCCCTCGCTCTCTCTGGTGGGACCCATGTCCTCTTTTCTTGGCCATCACATGTTGAAGCTTTTAAGATATGAGAAAGAAGAGATGCAAAGTCTAGCCTCAAAATGTTGGTTTCCTTTCCCTTAGTTCGTTATATCCATTTTCTTTCCTTGTTTGGATCAGAATTTTAGAACACAGATGTTCCTGGGGATCTTCCAGTTCAACACCCTCATTTGTAGAAGAAGCCCTGTCCTGGAGCTAATGATATACTAATAGCTAACATGAAAGGAACACTTAGTAAAGGCCACACACTGTGCTCACTGATTTATGAGTATTATCTCATTTAATCCCATAACCTCATCAAGTAGGCATTCATATTCTCATTTTACAGAGAACTAAATTAATAACTTGGTTAGCATCATGTGATTAGTAAGCAGTAGAGCTGCACCTCTATAACTAGGCTTCATTTGAACCACCACATTGCTGTCTTAATGCTAAGCTTTGAGGGTGACGTGAGTTTACTGCCTAGCTTTATTCCTTCAAGTTTATGTTAGAAAGCATGTCCCTATCCCCCAGCTGGGAGAGCTATGCCTTCCATTTTACCTTGTTTGAGATGGCAAAGGTGGTTAAATCCTGAATCCCTTCTCTCATACCTACAGGTCACAGCAAACCGAGATCCCAGCTCACCAGCAAACAGATAAGTGGTATCACACTGGTGGATGTGGAGAGAGTGAAGAGGAAACTAAAGCTAAAGAAGAGGAGAAGGCCGTAGACTGTATGTCTCATCCCAAAGAGAAATTAGCCCAATCCCAGAAGAAAGTAGCTCAGCTGATTAAGGAAAAAATGGTAAAACAAAAAACTCACAAAAATTTTGTTTCCATTTAAAAATATGTTCATGATTACAGAAGCTATGCCTTAGATGCAGATTGAAGCGTATGAAATAGAGGAAGGTGTCATCTTTCTTTGTAAGTAGGAGAAAACAAAGCAGAGCATACTTAGGTAGCCAGCCCACCTTCTGGTTCCGGTAGTGCTGGGGTTTGAGTTAGATTTGCATGGTTCATTGTCTGTTCCTCCTTGGGGCGTTTCTGCTTCTAGCTTTAAACTAAAAATTAGGCCAGGTGCAGTGGCTTATGCCTGTAATCCCAACACTGTGGGAAACCGAGGCGGGAGGATCTCTTGAGGCCAGTGTCAGTAACATAGTGAGACCCTGTCTCTATAAAAAAATTAAAAAGCAGCCAGGCATGGTGGAGGGAGCCTGCTATTTGGGAAGCTGAGACAGGAGGATAGCTTGTACCCAGGAAACTGAGGCCACAGTGAGCACATGATTGTGCCACTGCACTCCAGCCTGGGTGACAGAATGAGACCTTGTCTCTAAAAAAATAAAATAAAAAATTGAAAAACCTAAAAATTTTCATTTGGTTATTTTTGTTGCTGTTACTGTTAACTTAAAATTAAAAAAAAAAAAAAAAAAAAACAGCCAGGCCTGGTGGCTCACACCTGTAATCCCAGCACTTTGGGAGGCCAAGGCAGGTGGATCACCTGAGGTCAGGAGTTCAAGACCAGCCTGGCCAACATGGTGAAACCCCATCTCTACTAAAAATACAAAAATTAGCTGGGCATGGTGGGGCATGCCTATAATCCCAGCTACTTGGGAGGATGAGGCAGGAGAATTGCTGGAACCCAGGAGGCAGAGGTTGCAGTGAGCTGAGATCACGCCATTGAACTCCAGCCCAGGCCAACAACAGCGAGACTCTGTCTCAAAAAGAAAAGAAAAAAGTGTATATATGTATATAGACACACACACATATATACATATATACATAAATACATACGTACATACGTATGCATATACGTGTGTGTGTGTGTGTGTGTGTGTATGTGTGTGTATATATATCCATCCTGGAAGGTTTCAGGATGCTATCTCTTAGGTAACAAAAAGGCTGGGATAGTAAGGCAGGAGGTTGAGAACAGGCAGTCAGGCAGGTCTAAGCTCTAGCCTGGAAAGGATATGGGTAAGATGCCCTTGGTTACAGTGGAATCATAAATAAACCAAAGGGCCAGAAGCAGGAGGTCAAAGTGGAGGTCAAAGATCCCAAGTATGCATTTCTAAGAGCAAGTCTAAGACTTGAGTCAAAGATCTCAGAGCAGGTGTGTAAGCATGAGTAATCAAAATCTAGGAAACTGAGACAGCAAGACATCGACTCTCATTATTAGAACACAGGCACCTGCCTGCTTCCAGAACATGATTTATCAACAGAAGAGTTTGTACCTTGACTTCCTGGATCCTCCTAGCCAAGGGGAAAAAAGTAATCTAGATAGGTTTCTTTTTCTATCATTTGCCTCTGAAGTATCTCTCCAGATGGATATTTGTAAATTTATCTCTGTAAATGACCTGAGGACCTTGCAAAGGACAATCAACCTGGCCTGGACCCATTAGTGATTCACAAATCAAGGCTAGAAGGATCATTTCTAAAAACGGACAAGTACCATCTGCCATGGAGTGTAAGTGGGGGTTTTCAAGGCTTGAAAACTCCTTGGCCAGATTGGATAATGACAAAGATTTAGATCTTAGGAGAGAAATCTAACTCAAATCCCAAACTCATCAAATTGTATGCAGTGAACAGGTGCAGTTATTTGCATGTCAATTATAGCTCAATAAAGCTGTTTTTTTTGTTGTTGTTTTTTGTTTTTTTTTAATCAAACCCAACCCAGTACTCATAGCCCTGAAGGGCAGGGGATGCCACATCAGCAGCAGTAGTGCTGGGATGACACCTGGAGCCCATATTGGTTGTCCCAGTTTCTCCGAGTCAAGGAGTTTGAGGATGAATATACAATGTCCAGAGCCAAAGCTTTGGTCTTCCATTCTAGTGATTTTTTCATGGCATGATGCTTCTTCCTCAAAAGAGAACTTAGTATTTGCTGTGGTCAGGCCATGGTGAACTCCAAAAAATGCTGACTAAATGGATGTTTTGGAAGCATCAGGGGAAGTTTCCTTCTACCATTGCTTGCTTCTGTATATTTGAGCAGGAGTCAAGTAAAACATGAAGTTGGGTAGGAGACAGGAATCAGGAAGGAGTGTATTCCTTGGAATCACATATGGTACTGCTGTATCTTACCTAACGTTACTCTTTAAATGGGTTACTTCAGTTACCTGTACATTTTTCTTCAAACGGTTACATTTAGATCGCACTTAACAACACTGAATCATTTTGACACTATTTTTTTTTTTTCTTATAGTAACTCCATGAGGTAGATGATACAGGTTTCCAAATCTCAGAAAAGGAAGCTGAGATCAAAGTGACGTGACCCAAGGCAACACAATCAGTAAACAAACATTAGAACCAGGGCTGAAACTTTAGCTTTTTGGTCCCTTGAAGTGCTATTTTCACTTTACCAGGAAAAAAATGCCTGACCATATCGACTGGTTCAGCCATATTGGCTGTGTTTGTGAAGTCACTGAAATATATGAGGTGAAGATGCAGTTCGGTGATTTCTTAGAGAGCTCTACCTGTCACTTCTATAGGGGTAGAGGATTATTTCCCCCAACCCATCTTTAACCTTGCTAATAAATGATTCATTCAGCAAATACTGAACGTGTTACACCTGTGTGTACTGAGCAGCTAACAGTGAACATGAGGAATAAACTTCTGTCCTCAAGGGACTTATCTTCTAGTTGGGGAGATAATAGACAAACAAAAATAATAGCTAATAGAATATTAGATAGAAGTAAGTGTTATGAAGAAAAAGTAAAATAGGTAATGGGATATTGAGTGATGAAGTGGCATCTATTTTAGATAAGGTGGCCAAAACAGGCCTGTTGATAAGAAAAGTGAAAATGGAATGAGAAAGTGAATGACATGGAAGAGTGTCCTGAGCAGAGGGAGCGGCACGTGCACAGCCCTGAACTGGAAGTTAGTTGGTGATGTTCAGGAACCTCTGGTCAGTATAGTTCCAGCAGACGGAGTAGGAGGAGAGAGTGGTAGAAAATGAAGTCCAGAGGTGATTGGGGTTGGATCAGATTATGCAGAACCTTAGAAGCCATGGTAAGGACTTTGAATTCTGTTAAGAAGAAAAAGCAGGAAGCTGTTGGAGGATTTTGAATAGGAAAGTCACAATCTAATTTACATCTTAAGATATAAACACATAAAATATATTTAAAAATCCATAAGTTTCTAATAATAGTAACAAGCTATTTGGTCACAATTAGAGGATGCTAGTGAACAAATTTATTTTTCTGAAAGCTAGTAAAGAAAGGGCAAGGATAAACCATGTGTCCTGCCTTTCCAATATGAACTGTACTATTGGGTAACCAAAGAGTAGAGGAGGAGAAATTCTCTTTATAGAATTATTCCAGCTAATGTATGAAGAAGGAATGATAGAAATATATATTTGCATTTTATAATCTTTTGTCAATTTTCCATGTAGTTTTCCCAATATCAGAGAAAAATAAAAAAAGAAAAAACAACCAGATAGTAGATGTATTCTGCTGGAAGAACATACCACTAACCATGAAGTCGTTTTGTAAAAAAAAAAATTGAAAGCTGAAATTAACCAAACTTCTAAACCCAACTACTATTATAAAGGCAGGACAGAGAATGGATGGACATGATGAGCCACCATGAGGACGCAGTCATCAAAATTTATGTCTGTGGGAAATACTAGACTGAATGACTCACCTTTTTCAAATAATTTATAAAAAAAAAAGAATTAGAGATGGAAAGGTAACCTATAGATGGAAAGAGACTGATCTCACAATGTGGACAGTCAAACAAACTATTTTAAAAATTAGATTTCTGTGATATTTGATTTTAAGGAATTATTGTTAATATTTTGATGAGATAATGATTCTGTGGTTATGTTTCTAAGTCCATATCTTTTAGAGGTACTTAACGAAATGTTTATAGAGGCAACAATGGAATGTCTGATTTGCTTCAGTTTAAGATGAGGATGGGTGGATGAGAGGTCTAGATAGGAAACAAGATTGGCCAGGAATAGATCACTGATCACACTACATATTCATTCTTCATGCTGTCTATTTTGTATATTAATAAAGTTTTTCATGATAAAAGGTTAAAAGAAGTCACTCTGGCTATTACGTAGAAAGTAGACTGTGGGGGCCAGAGAGGAAGCAATTGGAAGGGGCTGTTGTAGCCAGCCAAGTAAAAGATGAGGGTGGCCTGGACTAGGTACTCATGGCAGAAATGAGAAGAGCTTGGTTTTAGGATTTAGGGGGAATGTGGATCCAACCAGACCTGATGGATTGGACACAAGATGAGAAGTAAAGAGGAGAGAAAAAAGATGACAAGTGAATTCAGTCCTGTGTTCCAGTGATAAGTCCATGGGCTAGAGACTTCTCCTCCTTTCCAAAAAGTATAATCACTTCTGTACTCTACAGAATACTCAAGCAAACAAGGAGCTGATTCGATGTGTCATCCTTTCTCGGATTATTTTTGGGGACCATCACTGGAAATGTGCACAAGCTCTGACCAACCTAGCTTATGGCTACTTGACACTGAGAGGTACTTGGTTTCCCCAGCTGGGTTTGGGTAGCCAGTCTCTGAAGGCTAAACTGAGCCCTCACAACCTCAGTGAGGATAGACATGACTAGGAGGGCTCCTTCTTTCCCCTAGCTCACACATTATCAGGAAGGAAAGTCCATGGATGAGGGAGACAGTGTGGCAAGGATCTTAGTAGTAAAGATAATAATGATGATGACAGTTATTTAGTATTTAGCATGTGCCAACCTAGTCTCATTCATCCTCACAATATTCCATGGAGGGAGGTATTATTATTATCCTCAGCTTATGGATGAGGACCCTGGGGCACAGCGGGCAAAGGACAGTATCAGGGATTCCAGCCAGAAGACAACAGGGGAAGGACAGGCAGGGATGTACACTTAGCATCAGGGAGGCAGACCCAATAATGGGACTTGAATTCAAAGGTAGAAGTCAAGTTCCTGGAAGGTTTGGCTTAGCGAAAGGTAGGGCCCTCATCCTAGAGAAATGGTACTTCTGGAAGGTACTCTAGTATAAGAGAGTAAGACAGGAATCTGTTTGCTAAAACTGAACCCAAGTGAAAGTTCCATGAGAGTAGAAAGTTTGTAGTAGAAGCTGAATAAATATTGGGTGATACACTGAGGCTAGAGCACATTTCTGGAACCAGGGACATAGCCAGCTCAAGACTCTCTGTTCCTTGCCCAGCCATGTCCCCCTGTGTGGACAGAGTACATTTCTACCATGGAACTCATTGTACTGTGCTCATATATGCTTTAAATGCTTCTGCCTCTGACACAGAAGCTCTCTCAGGGCAGGAACTGGTCTCATTGGATCTAGAACAGTCCCTTGTACACAATATGGATGGTATATTATTGCTTAAGAAGTGAGCCGCTGGCCTAGGGATTGTTCAAGTACCTCTGGGACCTCAGTCTGAAGTGGGGCCTAACTTGTAATACAAATTAAATGCTTTATGGGCTTAAGTGATTTGAAGGCTACAGGAAAAGGGAAGTAATATACTTGGGCCATAATGAGGCTAGATATCAGAAAGCAAAGCTTCTGAAAAAATTAAAATTCAGTTCACTTCTCAGTTATTGATCTCAGAATATATTCTTCTTCTTAGGGCTCTATAGGCACTTTTACACCTATTTGTTTTTAATGCAACTTTAGATTCATTTATTGATGTGGCAAGATCATGAGTAGCTGAGATCACAGCATTAGGACAGCGATGCTGTGGGTCACAGTGGGGGCACAGTGAGGCCCTTTTATGCTTTAAGAACGCATGTGTTGTGTTCTGAAATAAGGTGCCATGGCTAGGGAGAGGAGAATGTCTTTACGTACTGGCAGAGCAGGCAGCCACCTCTAGGAGATTTGAGAGTCACCAGGAAGAATCTTCCCCTAGTGGGGTTCCATGCTTCCTTACTTGGAATCTCTCTATTCCCATCAGACTGATTTTCTCAGAAACTTACTGTCTTCATGATAAGAGTCAAATTTAGGGATTTACTACTTCAGTATTTATGGAGTTATTGTTATCAGCCTGGTGGCACTTGCCCTCAGTGCTGGGGATACATAAATGAATATTGCTCGTCCCTATGCTCTAGGAACATACAGGGGTCTTAGGATAGGTACCATTCTGAGGCAGGAACAAAATTCTGGAGAGTGCAAATGAGGCAGTTCAGTGTTTTTGCCATTGAGGAAAGTCAGGGAAGGCTGCAGACAGAAAGTGATATTTATCCTGTCTTTGAAGAATGAGAATAGTTTTATCAAGTAGACTTTTTTATTTTTTATATTTTTATTTTTGTAGACATAAGGTCTTTCTATGTTGCCCAGGCCGATCTCAAACTCCTGGCCTCAAGCGATCCTCCCACCTCAGCCTCCCAAAGTGCTGGGATTATAGGTGTGAGTCATGGCACCTAGTCCCTGAGTAGACTTTGAGGGGAGAAGTAGAGAGTACAAAGTCGGTCCTTTATACATGTTGATCTAAAGCATAGGAAGTGAGAGGATGGCATTCTGTACAAAACTTCTTACACAGAATATTGTAGCTTCTATGAAGATCCTGGGGATTAAGGTAGGATAGAAGACACATTTGGACAGATAGCTCATGCTTGGAAATGGGACTGAAAAGGTAATTTGAGCCCAGATATCAGGGAGTTTGGACAGTTATTAAAAGGTTTGAAGTGAGGTGGTAATAATCAAGCTTGTGTTATAAAATGAGAGATTCCAGTATGGGTTGGACTGGTAGAGAAAGAAGAGGCGAAAACCACTTAGGCCGTTATCCTGCCCAGATGAGAGTCGATGAGGGCATTGGCTATGGCAGTTGGAATGCAGAAAAGATAACCTAAAATGCAGAATTGGTGACATTTAGTGCCCCATTCAGTATGGAGTGGGAAGGACAAGGAAGAATTGAAGTTGAAGCAGGCATGACCTGGACAATTAGCTGAAATCGAGAATGAAAGGGAAAGACCAAGTGGTGGGGTGTATTAGTCTGTTTTCATGCTGCTAATAAAACATACTCAAGGCTGGGTAATTTATCAAGAAAAAGAGGTTTACGGATTCACAGTTGCACGTGGCTTATGAGGCCTCACAATCATGATGGAAGGCCAAGGAGGAGCAAAGGCACATCTAACATGGCAGCTGGCAAGAGGTCATACAGAGGAACTGCCATTTATAAAACCATCAGATCTGGTGAGATTTATTCACTATCACAAGAACAGCATGGGAAAGCCCTGCCCCTGTGATTGAATTACCTCCCACTGGGTCCCTCCCATGACACATGGGGATTATGGGAGCTACAATTCATGATGAGATTTGGGTAAGGACACCACTAAACCACTATGAAGGAAGGGGGAAGAAGCTACTGAGTTTGGTTTCTGACAGGCTGAATCACATCTGTGTTGAAATGTTCATTAGGCAACTGAAAGCAGGTCTAGAGCTCAGGAAAGATGTTAGTTTGGGAGAGATAAGCACACAGCAGCAAGCTGAGGCCATAGGAGTGGAGGAGCTTGATCAGAAGTAGTGTGTAGTGGTTGGGTGTAGTGGCTCATATGTGTAATCCCACTACTTTGGGAGGCTGAGGTGAGTGGATCACTTGAGGTCAGGAGTTTGAGACCAACTTGGTCAACATGGTGAAACTCCATCTCTGCAAAATACAAAAATTAGCCAAGTGTAGTGGCACATGCCTGTAGTCCTAGCTACTCAGGAGGCTGAGGCAGGAGAATTGCTTGAACCAGGAGGTGGAGGTGGCAGTGAGCCGAGATTGTGGCACTGCACTCCAGCCTGGGTGACAGAGCAAGAGTCTGTCTCAAAAAAAAAAAAAAAAGGAGTAGTGTGTAGAAAGAGAGGGGAAGAGAATAGAGGACTGAAGACTGGAGAGCAAGAGCTTTAGGAATGGGTAGGATAAAGGGGGGCCAGCAAAGAAAATAGAAGACTCAGGAGGAGCTGTGTCGTGGAAGCCAAGAGAGGAGAGAGGGTTTTAAAAAGAAGTGCAACAGTGGTTTCAACAGTTCAGATGGTAGAGGAAGGTCAAATAAGGTAAAGGCTGAGGAGAGACCCATGGATTTGGCAGTTGGTAGGTCATTGCAACTTGGTTTGGTAGAGACAAGTATACTCCTTGGGCCTTGGGAGAGCCCAGACTCACAGAGACTAGCTAAGAGTCTTTCACTGAAATTCAAGCTTGAGGTGATGAACTTGAACTGAAGAGGAAGGCATTTGACAGGGAGATTTCTCTGAAACTAGGCAAGGCCAGATGCTGCTCTGTCTGTCTTGCCTTGAAGATAACTAGGGTAGGTCTAGAAGGAGGTTGGCCTAGATCTTCTGAAATCAACCCCTTCCATAATGAGCCACAAACTGCCTTTGAGTTTTACTTTTCCAATTAGATTCCAAGTTAAGTCAAGATAAGTGAACAGGTTGTACCACAAAAGATGGTGATAAAACCTTTCCTCCCTAACTGACAGTTTTTCCTGCTGCATGAATAGAGAACTACGTTGGGGCAATAAGTTGGAGGAGACACAAGTTTTCCTGTACAAGAGACTTTTTTTGTTTGTTTCTCCTAGATGGGAAAAGCAGCTTGCTGGTCAGATGAAGTGTCCATGTGATGTAATGGAGCCTAGACTTGAACCCAGATTTTCTGATACCAGCCTAGATTTTTTTTTTAGAATAGGTTGTGACTGTAAGCTTTCTTTGAGAATAGCCCAGTGCCTCTTATTTCAGTCATATTTTGGTTTGTTCACTTAAGCTTTTATTTCAGTTTTTTCACTTCAGCTTTTTTAGTGTCTTTTTAGTGTCTGGTCCATGGAGTAAGTAAGGCTTTGAAAAATGGCAGATCTTCAAGAGAGATGAAGTACTTGCTCAGCTCCACGCAGTGTGGTTGTCATTCATCCTCTAACTGCTTTAAAGTGGACGGAATATATAAGCTGGCCTCCTGTGTAGGCAGATGTGTGTGTCTGTGTGCGTTCATGCCTCACTGCACCCATGCATGTTTTATAGTCATCAGCCCTGCTTTGCTCATTTCACTTTGGGCCTTCTCCAGCAGCCAAAAGGCTGATTTCTCTCAATAAACAGTCATTCAGTGAGTACTTAGTGAGAAACCTGTATATGTGAAATGCCATGAAGAACACTGTGGGAAATGTAATGAAAAGAAGCCGTCAAAGGTTTTACAACTTAGTGTGGAAGGTGAACTACCTAGGGACATAACTATGAGGGAAGGCACTATAAGGTAAATGCCATGTAATTGATTTAAATAATGGGTTTCAGGAAGGTTGGGTGAAATCATTTCTGGCTGAGTTGATAGATTCAAGGGGGAGGTGGATTCAAGGGTTGTAAAAAAGGAGTAGGGTTTGGGTAGGTGGAAGAAAGGGTGGGCATTTCTGTTGAAAAGGATGATGTGGGCCAAGGCATTAGGAAGAAAAGTGCCACGTCTGTGGAGACGGCAGTAAGCAGCCTTGCCTGGCTAAGGTTAGGACTGGTAAGATGAACCTGGAAAGGAGAAGGGTACATTGGGCAGGCCATGGTGTGGTTTTAAATACAGGCTAAGGAATTTGTAATTTATTTGATAGGCAAAGAGCACTACTGGAGATTTTCCAGCAGGATGATAAAAATGTCAAAGTGTACTTTTGGCAAGGTTAATCCAGCAGTGATGGAATGGAGGCCATCTCAGTCATCTGAGTCTAAAACTAGGCTGCCAGAGAGAATGGGTGAGAAGGTAAGGATTCAAGAGTCTATGAAAGACAGATACATTTATTTTTAAACCAGAAACCCGCTTCTGGGAATCTGTCCTAAATACACACTGATAACATGGACAAGGTTATTCTTTGCAGCATCGTTCATAATAGTAAAAGACTGGAAACAAGCAAGTATCCATCAACAGGAAACTAGTATATACACACAGAGGGAAATATGGAATTTTAAAAAAGAACATGAGGAATCTCTATATCCTTCTAGGGAAAGATCTCTTTAGGGAATAGAGAATGCACAATGCGTACAGTGTTTATAATATGCCTCTTTTTGTGTAAGAAAGAGGGAGTAAGAAATGAGAATGTAGGCTTATTTTTACATAAAAAACACCGAATAGTACACAAGAATGAAACAAAAAATGTTACTTAGATGGTGGTTGGGGACAAAGGGAACAGGATTGGAAGTGAGACCTCTCAGTGTTTACTTTTTCATATACTTTTTAACTTTTCAACTATAGAAATGTGTTACCTATTCAAAAATGATTATTAAAAGACAAAGACCATTAAGGAGGAGTTGGCAGGACTTGGTGTTCGATTTAGGGCTGAGTGACAGTGAGGCCCAAAGATGACCGTGATGTTTTGGGCCCCTGAAATTGCCATTTTCAGAGAGAAGTAGGTCAGAAAGGAAGTGGACTGGGAGAGGAATGCTGAGTCCAGTTTTTTATGTATAGATTTTGAAATTGCGATAGAGAATCCACAAGTTGAGAATCACTAATCTGAAAATCTGAAATCCAAAATGTTCCAAAATCTAAAACTTTTTGAGTGCTGATGTGTCGCTTAAAGGAAATGCTCATTGGAACATTTTGGATTTCAGATTTTCAGATTTTAGAGATGTTCGATTGGTTATCTGCAAATAATCCAAAAATGCCCCCCATCCAGAAAAAAAATCTGAAATCTGGAACACTTCTGGTCCCAAGCATTTTGGATAAGGGATACTCAACCTGTAATACATTTTCACTTGTGCTGGAAATTTGGGATCAGAACTTGGGAGGAGAGAAGGAAAGGCATAAGCATGGAGGAATATTTGAGACCAGAACTAAAGAGGGGAAATGGTAAATTATAAGCACGGAAGCTAAGGTTGAAGTAATAGGAGTTGATAAAACTTGCAAGAAGGAAAGAGAGAAGTGGAAGAAACAGAAAAACTTGGAAAATGGATACATTAATGGTAGAGAACAAAGGACCTTGATAAAGAGTTAGCAAAGAATCAATTACAGAAGGTTTATAAAGGAGAAGCAGGTTGGTGCAGTACCTAGGGAGCCAAACAGCTAAGGGTGTCTGATACTGCAGTGAAATGCAGACTGAAAAACTGCAGTTGGATTCATTTATTAGGATGTTTTTGAGGGGACCTCAGAAGAACAGTTTCCCCATAATGGTTGGAGGAGAAGCCAGATCCCAGGGAGGAAGGGAAGCAATAGGGACCAGTAGGCTAGTGAAGATGATTTTACAAGAGAAGGAGATGCAGGAAGATTTTAGCAAAGGGGAAGGAGCCAGTTAGAAGAGAGGGTTTAAAGATTTTTTTAATGGAGTAATTGATGAAATGGGATTCACAGGAGAATGTGAGGCTTTTGCAAGCAGAGTGTATAAAAGTTGGTTGGCTTGTTAAACGGAACAATTGACACTAGAAGTGGACCTCTATGGCCCACTGCCCTGATGATGATCCTAATAAGCCTATTGATCCAGCAGCAGAGAAAGGGCAGGCGGAGATCACCAGGGTAGTCTGGTAACTAGTGGTGCACTGTTTTCAAGTGTTCAGGAAGGAAAATATGGTAACGTGGGCAAGCAGTTTTCTGAAATTCTGCTTATTAATGAAACAGTAATTTAGTCAGTCTATTATTACTGGGAATCTTTCAGGTATTGGGGCTATGTTATAAATGTTGCAAGATCCAGCAAAAGAAGCCTAAGTCATGAGCTCTGCCTTCTTTGTCTAGTTGGTTAAAATAAAGACACAAAAACTGGTACAGAAACAACAGAGAATGATAAAAACCAGGTAATCTGACCCACAAGAAGCCTGATACCTACCTGAAGTGAGTCTGCATTTGAGAATGCAAGCCTTTTACAAAGATTCTGTAAACAGCACTATGAAAAATGTTCAAAATAAGTACAAATGGTAGTAAATTACTCAATGAGAGAAATGGACGTTGGTAATAATAATAATAATGGCTAATATTTCTTCAAACTCACTTCATTTAGGCACTATTTAATCCTTTTTTATATTAAATTAATCCTTGCAACAACTCTGCAAGATATATTTTCAGTACCATTTTGTAGGTGAATAAACAGGCACAGATAGATTAAGTAACTTTTTCAAGTCATAAGGATGTTCAAGTCATAATGACTAAACCAGAATTTGTACCTGGAGAGTGTGACTCTAGACCCTGCTCTTTTAATCACCATGCCACAGTAACTGCTTAAATATAGATGATGATCAAAGGTGACTGCTCTCTGGTGACAATAACAACCTCCAAAGATTGGGTAGCTCTGAGGAGGTTTTCTCTGGTCTGAGTCAGTGTAGCAGACATCAATGATAGAATCCCAACCCAGACTAAAGCAAAATGATTGATATGTTTGTTGGGCAATCTTTGGACTCATTTTGCCATCTCATCAATATTTCCTTGTAATTTCTGAATCTTGGGCTCCAGAAGCAGGTCTTGCTGCCCCTCTGCCTTGTACCTTGAAAACTGCTGCACTGTCAGTGCAGATAGAACGGTGTTATCCTTGGCTTGGGGAGGCAGATACAGAGAAGTGACTTGGTCTGTGAAGCATCCTTCATGGATATATACAATAATCTTATACACAGTGTTCTTTTTATATGAAAGAGGATTTAGACTTAATAAACATAAATTCATTTCAAAGTGTTACTGATACTGAATTCATAGTACTGTCAATATGATTTTTTTCAAGTATCATGGTCTATGAAAATAATTATCACAAGTGGAGGAAGCCATGTGGTTTTTTTAAAATATAAAAAGAGCTCTTTCATACTTGAAAAGGTTGGAAAACATTTGTCTAGAGCAGTGGTCTCCAAACTCAAGAGACACCTCCCTTATCACTAAAAGAAACTTAAGCAAACAATCAATTACTTTTTATATGTGTATTTTAAATAGATTGTGTACAACAGTATTGATGTGTTATGTAATATAAATAGTAATAAAATAGGAAAAGGCTTCAGATTAAAAAAAATAGAGAAGTTTTGATTTCCTCCTCACACTCTTATGGCATATTGCATACCCATAGAGTTCATGCATTCCACTTTGGAGATCAGAGTGGATTCTGGGAAGGTGAAAGAAGTTTTTCCCCTTTAGGGCTTAAACTATAATAAATTGTTTTAAATCAAGATCCTTGTTCAGCCGGGCGCGGTGGCTCAAGCCTGTAATCCCAGCACTTTGGGAGGCCGAGGTGGGCGGATCACAAGGTCAGGAGATCGAGACCATCCTGGCTAACACGGTGAAACCCCGTCTCTACTAAAAACTACAAAAAACTAGCCGGGCGAGGTGGCGGGCGCCTGTAGTCCCAGCTACTCGGGAGGCTGAGGCAGGAGAATGGCGTGAACCCGGGAGGCGGAGCTTGCAGTGAGCTGAGATCTGGCCAGTGCACTCCAGCTTGGGTGACAGAGCGAGACTCCGTCTCAAAAAAAAAAAAAAAAAAAAAAAAAAAAAAGATCCTTGTTCAGTTTGCTTAAGCCCCTTGTGGCTCAGCTTTTCCATCAGAAGTCCCACAATGTGGGGCCTAGTCGTGTGAAAGCAAGGAACCGTATGATTAATTCGCTGCTGAGCAGAGAGGGAAAGTATTCCTCCTGGGAATTGCACAACCAGCATGGGATACTTTGCAGGGAGGGTGCAGGCTTGCAAAGCCTCAGGGACTGCCTCAGAACAACTTTCTTGAGTGGTAGTTGTTTTATTTGACATTCACAAGCCCAGAAGGAGTGTCTGCTGATTTGGGGTGGTTTTTAGTAGCTCCTCCAGTTTCACCTTTCTTCTTCCTAAGGACCCAGGGAACTGTCTTGAGTTTGGTTTTTACAGTCCTTAATGACACATTCCCAATGGCCCACCTACTTGTGGAAAATGACCTGTTTGATCAAAACACTTTCTCAGTTTTCTACTTTATTTTCTTGGTCTAAAGTAGCAATCTCAGCTTCCAGTATTTGAAGCAGAGTTTTCTGTGAGCTAACTAATGATGCTGTCTTCTTCCTCCAGACCTGTGAAGACTCCCTGTTATGTAACAGATCTAATTCCCCCTCCTCATCTTGGCATCTGCTAAGGTCCGAGCATGTCCACTCCAAAGTTCAGGTGTTGCCACTGTGATAGCATCAAGAAGTGGGGCCTTTCAGAGGGGATTAGGCTATGAGGGCTTCTCCCTCATAAACGGGATTAAGGCCCTTATAAAAGAGGCTTTTTGTGGTGTTTGGTTCTTTTTTTCTTCCTCTTTTCATCATATATGAACACAGCAAGAGGTCGCTCACAAGAAGCTGGTGTCTTCATCTTAGACTTTTCAGCCTCCAGAACTGTGAGAAATTTCTGTTCTTTATAGATTACCTGGTCTCAGGTATTCTGTTACAGCAGCACATACAAATTAAGACATCATCCAAGATGCTTTACATATTCAATGCATAGCTTATACGTTTTTCTTTTTTTCTTTTTTCTTTTTTCCATTTGAGACGGAGTCTCACTCTGTTGCCCAGGCTGGAGTACAGTAGTGCGATCTTGGCTCACTGTAAGCTCCGCCTCCCAGGTTCATGCCATTCTCCTGCCTCAGCCTCGGGGGTAGCTGGGACTACAGGTGCCCGCCACCACACCCAGCTAATTTTTTTTTTTTTTTTTAGTAGAGACAGGGTTTCACCGTGTTAGCCAGGATGGTCTCGATCTCCTGACCTCGTGATCCACCCGCCTTGGCCTCCCAAAGAGCTGGGAGGCACTTTACAGTTATGAGCCACCGCGCCCGGCCTGCTTATATGTTTTTCAATTCAGAGTTTCCTTTCAGTCATCTTTCTACCTTCCCTAACAATCCTGTATCCACCTAACCTCATCCCCCAGTGCGGCACACATACATACACATGCTTGCTTATTCTATCTTCAAGGCCTCAAGCTATTTAATCCAAGGGGAAATCCCTCCTTGTATCAGTCAAAATCCTATCCACTCTTGAAAAACAATCTGAGTCCTACTTCTTCTGTAAAGATTTTACTAACTATGTGTTTCTCCAAGTGTGGTCCTCAGCCAGCCTTGCATTATTACCAAGATTAGTTCTTACAAATGAGAACCCTTGGTTACCATCTGAAACATGGTTGCTTGTTTTAAATGTGTATTCTTGGTTCTTATCCCAGAACTTGTGAGCTGTAACTACTGGAAGTGTAGTACAGGAATCTGCATTTTAATAGGGTGTTTATAATGCACAGTGCAATTTGAAGGCCACCCTTAACTTAGGGCACAACCCTCTCTTTCATCAGAGTCCATTTTTCTCTTCAGTTGAGACCAATAGAACAGGTATTTCTGAGTATTCTGCAGAGACTTCTTGGCTCTGGGTCACTTTTATTTATTTTTATTTTTGCAGTTTTTAATGAAAGGTGTAGATAGGGATACTTTACCCCTGCATCTTCTCAAATATTTCTTCCTCCTGTCTACTATTTTTCTTTCCTACTAGGTGAGATTTGACTTTCTGCTCAAGGATCTTTTTCTGTTCTTTTCCAGTTTTAGCCTAGTGATAGCTGCCTTGCTGGGGTCAATGCCCACATGGATAGTTGTGCCATTAGCCTTTTCCCACTGCACCCTGTCAGTATATGCCTTTTTTTTTTTTTTTTTTTCTGAAACAGTCTCGCTCTGTTGCCAGGCTGGAGTGCAGTGGCGTGATCTCGGCTCACTGCAACCTTCACCTAATGTATTCAAGTGATTCCCCTGCCTCAGCCTCCCTAGTAGATGGGACTACAGGTGCACACCACAACGCCCAGCTAATTTTTGTATTTTTAGTAGAGATGGAGTTTCACCATGTTGGCCAGGATAGTCTCCATCTCCTGACCTTGTGATTCGCCCCCCTTGGCCTCCCAAAGTGCTGGGATTACAGACGTGAGCCACTGCACCCAGCCGGATGCCATATTTCTTCTGGTAAACCTGGATTACTTTGCCAGTTTGCTGACCTTTATAGTGTCCTTGCACAATCTGAACTTCATTATCCTTTTTGGGGGCCATGGATCAAGCACTGTACTTTTGTCTCTGCTGTTTGGAAAGGGGAAGACATAATCTTCTTGTGAATTTGGGAAGGTGCATTTGAAATACTTTTTTATGGTTCTTGCTTTGGTCAGAAGTCACAAAAGAATTGAACTTCATTTTGACACTGCTGCTTAGACAATGGTTGCAAAAGGGAAAAGGGACCTGGGTCAGTCACCTTTAGAACTCTCCCAGGGAAGACGGTGTTCCCTTTCATTGCTATAACTAATTCAGGAGGTGCACTTAGAACACATGAGGGCGCAGGTATCAAAGACAGACTTTTAAATGTATCCTTATTGCTATTGACTTGCACCCATTCTGTGAAACTAGGCTTCAGGAGCCAAAGGCAGTTTGCTGAGTAGGACTGGGGCTGGTGGTGTGAAGTGAGGATTAGGGGCACAGTGTCCTACTTGGCAGGGGTGAGTATGTTTACCAGCCCCTAGGAACTTGCAGAGAGAGGGTTGAAAGTGAACCCTACCTGTTGTTTTCAGTCTTCCCAAGTCTACCTCTGTTGACTGGACAAAGAGCAGCTCGTGTAAGTGCCCGGGAACATCAGCAAAACACAAGGGGAAAAAATGAGATTTGGGGCTGCCCTTTCACCCTTCATGCAATGCATATTTGAGAGGAACCTGGTGCTAAATCATTAGATGACCTGCTTCTGGCTTAGGGTTTTGTATGTAGCAGAGCAGCTCCCTCCCTGCAGTCTATGGAAAGTCAGCCCTGGGCACAAGTTTTGTATTTTTAAATATTTAAAAAAAAAAAAGAAAGAAAGAAAAGATAAAACCAAGGGAAAAACGCCACCAGTTCTGTCTACCTAGGGTCTGGCCTTGCCTTTGTCTTCTGAGTTTGGGGCCTCATTGCACTTAGCAATTGCAATCTTTTTATGTGTGTTATGTGACCAGTTAGTATCACCAGATTCATCTTAGATTGAAAAAAATAAAAAAAAAAAAATCCCCAGATGGAAGTAATTGCATTCATAAGCCCTTGTATTTACAGAATGGCTTTTCCAGACTGCTCAATGCACAGCATTCTATGGCATAACCTACTTTGTTCCTGGACTATCTCCATGTGTTTGATAAGGGGCAGCTTCTATAATTATTATTGTTGTTCAACAATTGGAGGATGGAGAAGCTTTGTGGGTTGAAAAGGTCACATGGCATTAGTGGCAGGTAGAACCAGAAATAGGATACTCACCTTCCATTCCTGTCTCTACCTTGAGTTCCAAACTGAGGTCTGAAGGCTAATGTTGAGAGGGCTGAATAAGAACCACTTGTGGTGCAGATTAAAATTAGAGATCCCTGGACCCCACTTCTCTGGAGATTCCCCACTCACTAGGTCTTGGGTGGGGCCCAGGAATCTGTATTCTTTACAAGCATTTCCAATAATTCTGATTCACAGCCAGATTTAGGAACCAATGCTATAAACCATATGACAACTACACTGCCCACTTTATCCCCTCCCAGGAATGTTTTTGACTGAAGCATGCCTTTTTAATGTCTGTCTTCTTGCTACCCACCCTCTAACTCCCCCAGGCCTCCCAGTTCAGGCCAAGAAACATGCTGTGTCGGCCAAGAATACACTGTTGACCTGGAAGGCAAATACAACCTCAGATAAGGAGAAAGAGGAAATCCTGGAAGCTCTGGTCATGCTGTACTACACTCTGGGGGTGGCCTGGCTCCTGCAGAACCGATATCCTTCCCTTCCCAGCTGTGTTTAGTGTTCGGGGCCACAGGCCACACATGCCAGATGGGTCATCTCATACAGGAGGGTGGGAAATGGAACCAAGGCCTTGTAGATCTGTTCCAACATTGAGGCCCTCCACAAGCCTCTCCTCTCCATCTAGAAGGGTGTGTATTCTCTTCCTGTGTCTATTCATATAAACTCTGAGTTGAGCCATGGAAGAGATTTCACTAGTGACATATCACCTAGCCAGTCGAAGGTTTTCTGAGTCTGTTCCGCTCTTCATTGAGCACCCAAGAAAATCAGTATTAGCAATGAGGTTGCGGGTGGTGGTAGTGGTGGTGTAGGGATGGAGAGAATGGGCGATAATTTAAAGCACAATTTGGCAAACTAGGCTGCACATTGTAATCCCCTGGGGAGCTTTAAGAATTTCTGCTGTCTGTTCCTACCCCAAAGATTTTGACTGAGAGGCTCTGAGGTACATCTGTTCATTGAAATTTTTAAAAGCCCTCCAGAGATTGTAATTTGCAGCCCAAAACCACTGATTTAACTGATTCTCGATCATTGTAGTTTTTTGAAATGCTCTTGCGGATACTGCCCATGAGGCTGGAGGCCAAGCAAAATAGACAAAACAAGTAGTTCTGCAAACCCCCAGACGGGGACTGTTATATGTGCCTTTCCTCAGAACTGGAGATTTTGACAGCCTTTTGTACCATCTCCACTGGAAAGATGTTAAGGGCATTTGATGTTCACAAATCATCATGAGCACTCCTTGAGCCCATGTGTCCCCAGTCTCCTCTCCATACATCCGCCTCTCTACTTTTTTGGTCCTAATGTTCAACTTGCAAAATCTGATATGTGGCCTTCCTCTGTTATACCCTTAGCAGGGGGCTATTGAAAATGTGGGAAATAGAAGCATGTTTGGGAATTAAAGGGATTTTTTTGCTTTTCTGCTGTTTGCCTCTGGCCCAAAACCTGCTTTGCTTGGACTTTCTAAATGACCCAGAAAGTTCCTTTCAGAGTAATTAGTCTCTTTTACCATTCACAGGAATAGGCTTGGGAAAAATGAATAACTATTGTCACGCAGTAGATGCCTCTCAAGGAAATCGAGTGTAATTTACAGTTTCCGTTCGCTCCTGCAAACCCTTCCTACTCTAGTCTTGGATTCCGGCAACCACCACAGGAAACCCAAGCCCCTGTTCCTTTTCTAAAGAATTCTTCCTTCTTGACAACGTAATACATGGAAAATAAAGAACATAGCTAAGTAACCATTTTTAATATTGCTTCATTTTTCCAAGAGCTCCTTTTGTTTCCTTATCACCTGCTGTCCCTGTGCAGTGGATGTTAGTTTGAGTGCTTGGCATTTTCCTTGACTGTTTCACTGGCAGAGAAGCCTATTTCAACCTGCGGAAGGCAGAGAGAAACATGAAGGAGCTGAAAGAATTATATGAAGGAGGCATTTGTGAGTTACAAGTCTCTGAGAAAGACCTAACACTTGCTTTGGGCAGGTAAGATCTGGGCTTGGTGAAGCTGAGGATTTTATGAATGAGGCCTGGAATTACATGATATTAGGGAGAAAAATATTTAGAGCAAAAAACCCCAGAAACTCAAATGATAATAAAACAGGCTCATATTTACCAAACGCATACACTGTGCTTTTTGTGTACTGCCCCATGTAATCCTCACAACAGCTATTGAGGTAGTTGGTATGACCATTATTTTATTAAAGGGGGGCGGTCAAGGAGACTGAAGCCGAGGTTAAACAAATTGTCCAAGATAATATAGCTTGTAAATGTTGGATCTGTAATCTGAACTCACTAACTCTTAGTCTTCCTTACACTTGCCTCTCACGCTCACTCTAATATATTTTTTTCTGAATTGCCACCTATTTTTGTCATTACATGTGACATTTTAGATGAAGAAACACTTAATAAAGACAATTAACTGGAAGCTGTGAAAGCCATGCACAGCATGTGCATTTTTAAGTAAAGTGCTGTTCCATATGAAAACAAAGTTCATGGAATTTGTTTAAGACAGAACAAGATTTAACTGTCTTGCTGTTGAGTTAGGGATCCTCCGAGAATCAGAATATTTAGAAATGAATGTGGGCCCATCAGATTGTTAGAAGAAAAAGAATAAAGAGTTTACTGTTCCCTAGATTTTTCAAATATCTTTACATCCTTGAAAGCAATCTGTTTCCAGAACTGTAAGCACTTGGCACAGTAGGGTGTATGACTGAATGGTAAGTAAATGAAATACATGCATCATGTCTGCCTCCTCTAAACAACCATGAATCTAGAAGTCAAATGGGAAATGGGGAGATGTTGGAATGTCCAGAACTAAATCAAACTATGGACTTAAGTCCATAGGGCAATAAATTACAGTCTGGTGAATGTCTACTCCTGTCACATAAGGCCTAAAGTTTTTCTGCCTTATGTGAAAGATAGCCTTATTCCTTTTTCAGAAAAACTCTGGTGCTCATTTTGTTTATCCATTCTCCAGTATTTATTGAATACTTTTTTATGCATGTCCTGTTCTAAGTGTTAGAGTGCCTACTAAGTATAACTACATACTGGACACTGTTCTAAGTGCTTTACATAATTTATTTCACTTAGTCCTCATGACAGCCAATGACGGTAGGTATTTCTATCATTTTCATTTAGATAGCTTTTCACTCTGTCACTCAGGCTGGAGTGCAGGGTGCAATCAGAACTCACTGAAACCTCGAACTCCCGGGCTCAGCCTCCTCCATAGCTGAGGCCACAGGCAAGACACCACCACACCTGGCTTACACATATATTTTTAATTCAACTTAGGAATACAAATATTGGAGTGAGGAGGAAGGAATATTGATTGTGTATCTACTACATGTTAGGTGATTTTACACTGAATATTATTCTTCACAACACACTTGCAGTATAAACTCAATTGTTCTATTTACAAGGAAATGTAGGCTCATAGAGTTTGATAAAGCTAATAACTACCAGAACCAGCTTTGAACTACCCATGCTCTCATTTTGTCTTGCTGTCTCTGGAAAAATAAACCTCAATGAGATACTGTTTTATCCTCATTTAAAAAAATTATATTCCCAACTTTGTTGTGGAAAATTTTGCAAATATAGACAGGTATAAAGAACAAATAAGCCAACTGTGATACCACCACACAGACATAACTGCTATGAACATTGTGGACAGATATATGTGGATATCAATAACTATATCTCTATGTGGATCACATTTTCAGTGCAGTTTTATATATTTTTTCTTTTAGCACAATTTTAATATCTCCCCATATCTGTCTAAAAAGAAAACATGACTTTTAATGTCTCTGAGGTATTTTATTTATCATATGCTTTAATTTATTTAATCACTCTCTTTGGGGAATATTTACATTTTTTTCTATCCTCTCTCATTTTAAACTGAGGAGGAATTGGCCAAATTAAATGGAACAAAACAAAGCAAAAACTTTCTTTGGCCTGAAAGAGAGAACCAGAGGTAATAAAATTTTATTTTGATTTTAGAAAGTCTATGTTTATGGGTAAATTATCCCATCTTGTGAATTCCTGGAAGCCATTTTTTCCATTTGCCTTTTTAAAAAATTAGACAACAGCACGACATAGTAATGGGTTTAATGAGTAGTCAGTGAAATCTGATGGATAAAATGCAGGATAATTGGAGTTTATTTACAACAAGGCTGGATTTTTGAGCCAGCTACCAAGATGATGGGCCTACGAAGGCCAAATTCTCTAATTCTTGGAATCAGTTCCTTTTGTGTCTGCAAAGTAAGTGGCCTCTCTGTGACTTTCTACTTTCATCCCTTTTCTTGCAGAGCCTCCTTGGCCATCCACAGATTGAACCTAGCACTGACATACTTTGAAAAGGCAATTGGCGATGTTATTGCTGCCAAAGGTGACAGGACGTCAGATCTGATCAGCCTGTATGAGGAAACTGCTCAGATCGAGCAGCTAAGGAGGAACCACAACCAGGCCATCCAGTACTTGCAGCAGGTCAGTGGGTTGGCCAGCGCCCAGGCTGGGTTGCCTTGTTTGGCCCCAGGCCTGGTTCTCAGGGCCGGGGAAGCATGGGCTTCTCAGAAGAACAAGGGCTGGAATTGATTCTGTTTTGACCCTGACTTGCCTCCAGATCCACCCAAGAGCCCTTGATCAAACCTTAAATGACCAGGCCAGAGAACACTGACTCAGGTGGGTGAATGTGCTGTGTCACTGGCTGTGCAGACAGCACTTCCCCTTCCCAGGCACCCACTCTCATCTCTGTTGGTGCTGGGAAAAAGAAGCAAAATGTGAGTCTACTCCAAGGAAAAAAGATACGGGGACAACCAAACTTACATCTTCAGCAAAAACAAAGGGCCTTTTTGAATGAAAAATCATGATATTTTAGGGTAATGCTGTCATTTGTACTTTAAACTAGTCTAGCTGATTATATTTCCAAACCTAAGGTTAAACTAACAAAAGGGTGTTTCACTTGGAGGTAACTAACTTGACAAATGCCCAGGGGAAAACAGAACAAAACATAGGAAGGAATGTTGAGTCTATCATATGGTAACAGTTGAGGGTACTTTTATGTATCATGTAGTCGAAGCTGCTAAATTCACCTTTTCTCTCTCCAAAGGAGAATGCTGCCCATGGCTTCAAGCATCTCCCACAGTGACAAACAGATCAAAATACTGGATATCCTGTATCACAGAAAAGGTGCAATGCATTCTAACAGTATACATGAAAACAGGTTCGGAAGAAAAGGCATTGCAAACAATCTGACAATCTACGATTATAAATATCACACTGGAGAGATGTCAGAGAACGCTGCTGTGAAGGCAGGGAGTCCACTGCTTACAGAAAAAGCCAGTGTGGTTTTTGTGTTCAAGACTTTCTTAAAGCAGTGGTCAGGTCAGAATGAATAAAACAACAAATATCAGTGTTTCCCAAAAGCACCAGAAGATACGAGTTAAAATTTACGGAATGCTTTTTCTAAGTACCCTAGAGGATATATTGATTCATTTAATCTGTACAGTAGCTCTATGAAGTAGGTACCATTATTGTTGTATCTCATTTTAAGGATGAGAAAACTGAAGCCCAAAGAGTTTTAGCTAACTCAGCTGACACTGTATAGCTAACAGGTAGTAAAGCAGGGATTTGAACTCCAAATCTGACCATACACCTGTACTCATAACAGCTCTGCCCTGTGTCTCAGCTCCAAAGTCTTCTCTGATAATCCCTCAGCTCTTTGAAACAATTTGGCCTGTGAAATATTAAGCACAGGTGGTTCTTTTGTGTCTGGTGGGTGTGGACTCAATGTTTTTCTCTTTCTCTTTTCCAAGTGTTACTCCTTCCATTTTAGCACAAATAATATAAAATCTAACACTTTTTTAGTGCTTACTATATGCTGGGTGGTGTTCTAACCACTTTACATGTATTAACCATTAATTTATTTAATATTTACAACAAGTTTTTGTAACAAGTACTATTCCAGTTATCCCTGATTTACATTTATAAGAATGCCTTCGAAACTGGAGTTCAGTCTAGTGAGACTGAGCTAAGGTTATGACTTTATTTTTGCTATGAAATCTAATAAAAATTATACTAGCTAACATTTATTGAGAACTTACAATGTGATGAGTACTGTGCCCTGTGCTTTGCATACACCATCTCACTTAATCTTTCCCAAACCCTAAACAGTGGGAATTATATATTCCTTCTATGAATGAAGGTGACATTAACTTGCACAAGACTCATAGCTAGGAAGTGGCGGAGCTGGGACTCAAACTCACCTCTCATCTAAATCCACAGTGAACACTGTCATTTGGGTGCTTACCTTGTCATGACTTTCTTTATTCCAGGCTCATTCTATCTGTGTTTCTTTGTTCACTGAAGTCAGCCCCAAAACTGCAGAAACGAGTACGTTACTGGCCAAAGCTTATGCCATGTCTGGAGAGGCCCAGCACAGGGGTAGGTAAAAGAGGTAGCCTTGAAGTTATTTCCCAGTCTCATGAGGGAAGCACATTGGCAAATAGTCTATCTACTATTCTAATTAGCTATTTATTCCTGTAATGGAAAGATTAGGTGAGTCGCAGTCTCATACAAAATCAATTACACATTAATTTAAACCTGATAATATACCTCCACATTTGTTGGAATGTCAGAAACAAATAAATCATCTGATTTCCACATTGTTGGAATGTCAGAAACAAATAAATCATCTGATTTCTATATCCTTTATTTATTTTGCATCTCAGCAAGATTCATCTTCTTAACTAGTAGATATCACACATACTGTGCAAGTGGCTGTGCAGTATCAGTAGATGAGGAAATCCAGTGATAAATGAGTAAAGCATTGGTTCCCCATCTCCTCCTCCACTTTCAGTCTCCTTGACTCTTTTCCTCTGGTTTGCAAGAGAGAATGTTTGTTAGCAGCATTTTCTTGACCTATATTCAATAGTTAGATACTGGGGGTTACAGAGAAAGCCAACTGATTAATTTATGCTTCAACAATAGTTCTTTGTCTGGCAAGGTCATCTTTTTGAAAGTGGGTGTCTTTGGGAGAGACACAAATGAACCAGTGAGGGAGGACAATGTATCATTCTCTGCTGGCTTGATCAGATTAATGGACACTGATGGATTCAGTGGCCTGTCAGGAGGAATTTAGGCTTCATGAAGAATGTAATTTGATCATTTTAAAACTGTCTGTTTTCTTTGCTTATAAAAGTAACCTTTTTGTGTATGTTATTTCCCAGTTAGAGAGATGGACAGAATTATAGAGAAAGCTTTGCATCCTATTTTTTTCAATGCTTGTATTCCCCATGTCATTAAACATTTTTTCTTTTAATTATTCTTTTAATTATTTTTTAAGCATAAATATCCATTGAAGACTTCCTGATTCTTTGTTTTTCAGCTAGTCATCTTTCTCCTTTTAAGATTTCCTCATCTATATTCACAGTATATATTCTCCATATATACTTGAGCTTTTTAAAAGTAGTCTTTGTGGTTATAAGAAATTTAGTCTGTGAATATGTACAAATTTTAGCTTTTTTTTAAAGTGTGAAAAAACAAATGTTTATGTTTATAGAGTTGAGAGATTTCAAGGCCACTTCATCCTTTTCTTATATACTAATTTTTAACTTTAAAAATATAGATTTCTGGCCGGGCGCGGTGGCTCAAGCCTCTTATCCCAGCACTTTGGGAGGCCGAGACGGGCGGATCACGAGGTCAGGAGATCGAGACCATCCTGGCTAATACGGCGAAACCCCGTCTCTACTAAAAAATACAAAAAACTAGCCGGGCGACGAGGCGGGCGCCTGTAGTCCCAGCTACTCGGGAGGCTGAGACAGGAGAATGGCGTGAACCCGGGAGGCGGAGCTTGCAGTGAGCTGAGAGCCGGCCACTGCACTCCAGCCTGGGCGGCAGAGCAAGACTCCGTCTCAAAAAAAAAAAAAAAAAAAAATATAGATTTCTATATCATTCACTAAATTCCAGGTGGACTAACATTTTATGCATCAAAACTAAAAATGTAAATTAACGAGAAGAAAATATAGTACTGGAATACAAATACTAAAATTAAAAATTGGAGGAAAGAACTTTTCTAAGCACACAAAGACATACCATAAAAGAAGAGTTTGAAATTAGGATAGCTAAAATGGTTTTAGAAAAGCATACAGTTGGAGGAATCATAGTACCTGATTTTAAGATTTACTATAAAGCAGTAATCAAGAGACTGTGGTATATTGGTGAAGGGACAGACACAGAGATCAGAGTCATTGGAACACAGTGGAGTACAGGTCTAAAGTTTCTATCTGTCACAAAGTACCATAAATAAAAGTAAAAAAAATGTAGTCAAGATGAACAACCTGGATGGACCCGTAACTATTTCTTTTTAATAAATTTGTAGTTAATCTTTTAAGAAAGACATCTCCAGGCCCAGATGATTTCACTGGGGAATTCTATGTAACATCTAAAGAAGGAATAACACAAAATTCTACATAATCTGTCTGAGAAAACAGAAGAGATGAAAACACTTGCTAATTTTATGAGGCCAGCATTACCCTGATATCAAAACTGGGCAAAGACATTATAAGAAAAAAACAAGACAACTATAGATCAAGACCTTTCATGGGTGTAGATGAAAAAAGCAACAAAATATATAGCAATATATAAATAACATACCATGATCAAATTAGATCTGGTGTGTTTAGGGTGGTATGGTCACAGACCACTGTGATCAGTGAAGTTTTTTTCTTGAGGATGTCACACCGGTTTAATATTCAAATTTCAGTCAGTGTACCTCTACCATATTAACAGTCCAGTCATGGAAAGCGCCTGATTTTATCAGTTGTTGCAGAAAAAGCGTGTGACAATATTCAACATCCATTCATGATGGAAGGAACTTCCTTAATCTGATAAAAGGCATTTACAAAAAACCCTACAGTTAATTTCATGCTTAGTGGTGAAAGACTGAGTACTTTACCCCTCAAGATCAAGAACAAGGCAAGGATGTTCACTCTCACTGCTCCTATTCAGCATAGTACTTGAAGTCCAGCAAATGCAAGAAGGCAAGAAAAATAAAATAGTCCCTATTTGCAGTCAAAATGATTGTCTCTGTAGAAAATGCGAAATAATCTACAAAAATCCTAGAACTAATATGTTTAAGTTTAGCAAGGTCACAGGATACCAGGTCAATGCACAAAACTTAATTGTATTTCTATATAGTAGCAACGAACAACTGGAAACAAAATTTTTTAAAAAACCACAATAGCCCCATCCCTATAAATGAAATATTTAGTATAAATCTATCAAAATATGTACAGTATTTATGTGCTGAAAACTACAAAACTGATGAAAGAAATTAAAGATGACCTAAATAAATAGATATACTATGTATGGACTGGAAGAAAATATAGTAAAGATATCAGTCTTCCAAGATTGATCTGCAGATTTAACATAATTATAATTAAAATCCCAACAGAAGCGTTTGTAAATATAGACAAGCTGACTCTAAAATTTGTGTGAAAAAGCAAATAAATTAGTATAGCTAAAATGGTTTTGGAAAAGTATATAGTTGGAGGAATCATAGTACCTGATTTTAAGATCTACTATAAAGCAGTAATCAAGAGAATGTGGTATATTGGTGAAGGGACAGACAAAGAGATCAGAGTCATTGGAACACAGTGGAGTACAGAAATAGACCCATATAATTATGGCCAATTAATTTTTGATAAATGTGCAAAAGTAATTCAATATAGTAAGGATAGTCTTTAAAACAATAATACTGGAACAACTGGATACCACATGCCAAAAAAAAAAATTGGACTCTTGCTCATGCCATACACAAACATTAATAATGGATCATTGTCCTAAATGTAAGAGCTAAAATTTATATTTACATAGAAAAAAATAGGCTTTAAAAAAGTACCAAGGCCCGGATAAAAAATAAATACAAAGGCCAAGATGAGAAGATCACTTGAAGCCAGGAATTTTGAGGCTCCATCTCCACAAAATAAAGAAAAGCTGGGTGTAGTAGCACGTGCCTATGGTCCTAGCTACTCAGGAGGTTGAAATGGGAGGATTACTTGAGTTAAGGGTTCAAGTCTGCAGTGAACTGTAAGCCTGCCACTGCATTCTAGCCTGGGCAACACAGTAAGACCCTGTCTCTAAAAATAATAAATAAGGCCAAAATTCATGTGGAAAAAGTTTCATACTAGTAATTAAAAAATAAAAGCAAAGTTACTGTTTTTGTCTACCAAATTGTCAAAATTTTAAAAAATGATAACACTAGGATTGATGAGATTTGATAAAAACTCTGGAGAGCAATTTGGCAGGATGTCACACATCTTAAAATGGTATGTATCTTTAAAAATGCAAGATCAGAATTTCACCCATCCTATGTGAAAATTTTAAAAGTTTAAAAATATAAATTTGCAGTTGGCAAATTATGGGTAAATGGGTATGTTTATTCATTACTAGTAGGAGTGAGTGTCAATTGATATTAAATTTGGAGACTAATTTGATAATGTCTAGTAAAATTTAAAGCAAACATGAATAAAGATGTTCACTGTGTCACTAGTTGTAACTGTAAAAAATAACCCAAATATTTATCGATAAGTAAGAGGAAAATTTGGTGTATTCACTACATGGAATTTTGTAGTTGTTAAAAGGACTGGACTTGGGCCCTGCACAGTGGCTCACGCCTGTAATCCCAGCACTTTGGGAGGCCGAGGCAGGTGTTTCACCTCAGATCAGAAGTTTCAGACCATACTGGCCAACATGGTGAAACCCCGTTTCTACTAAAAATATAAAAATTAGCCGGGCTTGGTGGTGTGCGCCTGTAATCCCAGCTACTGGGGAGGCTGAGACAGGAGACTTACTTGAGCCCAGAAGGCGGAAGTTGCAGTAAGCCGAGATCCCGCCATTCCACTCCAGCCTGGGCCAGTCTCCGTCTCAAGAAAAAAAAAAAAAAAGCCAGGTGCGGTGGCTCACACCTGTAATCCCAGCACTTTGGGAGGCCGAGGTGGGCGGATCACGAGGTCAGGAGATCGAGACCATCCTGGCTAACATAGTGAAACCCCATCTCTACTGAAAAATACAAAAATAAAAATAAAAAAAATTAGCCGGGCATGGTGGCGGGCGCCTGTAGTCTCAGCTACTCAGGAGGCTGAGGCAGGAGAATGGCGTGAACCCGGGAGGCGGAGCTTGCAGTGAGCTGAGATGGCACCACTGCACTCCAGCCTGGACGACAGAGAGAGACTATGTCTCAAAAAATTAAAAAAAAAAAAAAGGACCGGACTATACCTGTAGATATCAAGGTTAATTTTTAAAAAGTATTAAGGAAAAACAGCTGCATTTTTAGGACACACAAAATAATACTATTGTTTATAGTTACATTTAGGTAAACATTAAACTACAAAGTAAGATTTCATCAAAATGTAAACAGACACTAGACACTGACTTTGTGAAGAGGTCTGTAAATCATATCCACACATACAGTCACACAAACTGAATAAAACGATCATAAACAACTATTTGATAGTGCTGGAAGTAGATAAAGAGAACAAATTGCAAAGGATTTATTTTGAAAAAACTGCTGGAGCTTTGAGAAAAGAGAAAATCTGTGGCCGTCCTGCCTGGGGCTGCTTCCATCCACTGCCCCAGACAGGTCCATGAGAATTGCAATGTTATCGCCATGGGCTGCACAGGAGAACCGGCAGCTTTGCTGGCATTGGAGGCAGACTTAATATAATGAAAGGGATAAAAACCCACAGGTTTATCAGATAAACGGGGCAAACTCTGGAGGAAATGAAGAGGAAAGTCTGCATGTTGACACTATCCTGAAGTTGCTGTCCTGGTTGGTGTGAGTGGCATCAGAAATTTTAATGGGGAGACCACAGAAGGGCTAAATGAGCTCTCCCCACATCCCTGGATACCCACAAAACTATATATACATCTGCAGGAGATACTTGGGAGCCTAATAAAGAGTAACAACCAAAGAAGACTTGAAATATGGGAGAGCTTGGAATGCATTTTCGTCTACATGCAGATCAATTGACAGGATGGGCGACTAATAGGCTGAAGGTATTTAAGCACAACCTCTGCCCAAATCAGTGGGTCAACACTAAGTTCACAAGAGTGAACCCCAGAAATCCAGATTAAAAATAATAAGCACTAAAATCTGAGCAAAACTTCTGGTTTCTGTTCTGGTATATCAGGAGTTTGGAAGTCATCACTTCATCCAAACAAGTAAAAAGCAAAATGCAAAATTAACTCCTCTTAGATCTGTCATAGAGAACTGAGGTCACATGGCAAACCAGTGCCCCACATATTGGAGAGATAGCAAAATAAAGAGAATCACAATGTACCAGAGTGGAAATATATCTCCACAGGAACCGTACCATGACTTTCCTTAAAGAAATGCTAAAAGAATTTCTTCAGAGCAAAGGAAAATGATACAGAAATCCATAGGCACATAAGGAAAGGAAGCGCACTGGAGAAGAAATGTGATCATAAAATAAAAACCTCATTTTTCCTATTCTTAATCTAACAAATAAGTTTGTTCAAAATCATAGCAACAGTGTATTCAATTATGAATTCTCATGTAAATGAATGACAACAGTGATTAGGAGCAGAAGGCAGGGATTAGGCTTATTTTGTTATTATAAGGTACTGTATAGTGTTATTTGCAAGTGAACTTGGAATAGTTGTAAATGTGTATTGAAAACTCCAGGGCAACTACTAAAAAGAGTTTAAAAAAAAAAAAAAGTGTAACTGATATGCTGAAAGGAGAAACTGGAATATATGAAATGTTCAATTTAACCACAAAAGGAGCTGGGTGCAGTGGCTTGTGCCTGTAACTCTAGCTACTTAGGAGGCAGAGGTGGGGGGATTGCTTGAGCCCAGGAGTTCGAGGCTGCTGTGAGTTATGATCACAACATTGCACTCCAGCTTAGGAGACAGAATGAAATCTTGTCTCTACAAAAATAAAATAAAAAAATAAATTTAGAAAGCAAAACCACAAAAGGCAGGAAAAGAGTAAAAGACAAAAACAAAGAAAAAGGACAACAAATAGAAAAGTAACAATATGGTAAATATTAGTCCAACTATATTAACAATTATTTTAAACATCAGTGGTCTAAATAAACCAATTTAAAGAAAGATTTTCAGAGCGATCAAAAAACAAGGCCCAACTATATGCTGTCTACAATAAATCCACTCTAAATATAAAGACACACATAGATTAAAAGGAAATGGATGGAGACAGATACACTATACTAACATTAATCAAAAGAATGCAAGAGCAGCCATATTAGTTTCAGCCAGAACAAACTTAGTGCAAGGAAAGTTATCAGGGATAAAGAGGGGCATTACATATGATAAAGGGGTCAGTTCTCCAAGAAGACATACAATCCTTAATGTGTACATGCCTAACAAGAGTTTCAAAATATTTGAGGAAAAAATGATGGAACTGTAAGAAGAAATAGATGATTCACTATCATAGTTGTACTCTTGAACACCCCTTGTATTAGGGTTCTCTAGAGGGACAGAACTAATAGCATAGATATGTATATATAAAGGGGAGTTTATTAAGGAGTATTAAACTCACAGGATCACAAGGTCCCACAATAGGCCATCTGCAAACTGAGGAGCAAGGAAGCCAGTCCAAGTCCCAAAGTCTGATGTTTCAGGGTAGGAAGCATCCAGCATGAGAGAAAAATGTAGGCTGGGAGGCTAAGCCAGTCTAATCTTTTCACATTCTTCTGCTTGCTTTTATCCTAGCCATAGTGGCAGCTGATTAGATTGTACCCACCCAGATTAAGGGTGGGTCTGCCTCTCCCAGCCCACTGACTCCTTTGGCAACACCCTCACAGACACAACCAGGATCAATACTTTGCATCCTTCAGTCCAATCAAGACACTCAGTATTAGCCATCATACCCTTGTATCAGAAATGGACAAACACACAGGCAGAAAATCAGTTAAGGACATAATCAAATTCAACGGCACCATCAATCAACTTAATACAATTAGCATCTATTGACTACTCTATCCAAACGATAGCAGAGTGCACATTCTTCCCAAGCTCACATGGAACATTCACCATGATAGACAACATGCTGGGCCATGAAACACACCCTGACAAATTTAGAAGAATAGAAAATGTACAATGTCTGCTCTCAGACCACAGTGGAATTAAACTAGAAATCAATAACAGAAAGATACCTGGAAAATCCCAAAATACTTGGAGATTAAACAACACATATCCCACATATGTGTGGGATAAAAAGAAATCTCAAGAGAAACTTTAAAATGTTTTGAATTAACTTTTTTTTTGAAAACGAAAACAATGTAAAATTTGTGGGATGCAGCAAAAATAGTGCTTAGAGGGATATTTGTAGCATTGAATTTGTATATTGGAAAAGAGATCTAAAATCAATAATCTAAGTTTCTGCCTCAGGAAGCTAGAAAAAGAAGAGCAAATTAATTCCAAAGTAAGAAGAAAAAAGTAATAAAAATTACAGTAGAAATCAATGAAATTAAAAACAGGAAGTCAATGAAGAAAACAAAACTGAATGTTGATTCTTTCAATAGATCAATGAAATTGATAAACCTCTAGCCAGGCTGAGGAAAAAAGACAGGACACAAATTACTATTTTTTTTTTTTTTTTTGGAGAGTTTTTTTTTTTTTTTTTTTTATACTTCAAGTTCTAGGGTACATGTGCATAACGTGCAGGTTTGTTACATATGTATACTTATGCCATGTTGGTGTGCTGCACCCATCAACTCGTCAGCACCCATCAATTCATCATTTATATCATGTATAACTCCCCAATGCAATCCCTCCCTCTTCCCCCCTCCCCATGATAGGCCCCAGTGTGTGATGTTCCCCTTCCCCAGTCCCAGTGATCTCATTGTTCAGTTCCACCTATGAGTGAGAACATGCGGTGTTTGGTTTTCTCTTCTTGTGATAGTTTGCTAAGAATGATGGTTTCCAGCTGCATCCATGTCCCTACAAAGGACGCAAACTCATCCTTTTTGATGGCTGCATAGTATTCCATGGTGTATATATGCCACATTTTCTTAATCCAGTCTGTCACAGATGGACATTTGGGTTGATTCCAAGTCTTTGCTACACAAATTACTATTATGAGAAATGAAACAAGAGACATCACTACAGATCCAATGGACATTAATAGGACAATAAAGGAATATTATGAAAACCTCTAGGTTCACAAATTCAATAACCTAGATGAAATAGGTCAATCTCTCATGAAAGATACATTCTGCCAAAACTCACATAAGAAAAACTAAGCCGGCCGGGCGCGGTGGCTCAAGCCTGTAATCCCAGCACTTTGGGAGGCCGAGACAGGTGGATCACGAGGTCAGGAGATCGAGACCATCCTGGCTAACACGGTGAAACCCCGTCTCTACTAAAAAGTACAAAAAACTAGCCGGGCGAGGTGGTGGGCGCCTGTAGTCCCAGCTACTCGGGAGGCTGAGGCAGGAGAATGGCGTAAACCCGGGAGGCGGAGCTTGCAGTGAGCCGAGATTGCGCCACTGCACTCCAGCCTGGGCGACAGAGCGAGACTCCATCTCAAAAAAAAAAAAAAAAAAAAAAAAGAAAAACTAAGCCATTTGAACAGATCCATTTCTATTAAAGAAATTGAATCAATAATTAATAACCATCCCATGTGGGTTCACTAGTGAATTCTACCAAACATATAACAATTCTTGACAATCTCTTCCAAAAGATAGAAGCAGAGTAACTATTTTTAAGTCAATCTATGAAGCCAACATTACCCTAATTCCAAAATTAGACAAAGATATTAAAAGAAAATTATAGATCAGTGAGAACACAGGAACGCAGGGAGGGGAACATCACACATAGGGGCCTGTCAGGGGCTAGGGGAGGGGTAGCATTAGGAGAAATACCTAATGTAGATGACGGGTTGATGGGTGCAGCAAACAACCATGGCACATGTATACCTAGTAACAAACCTGCACATTCTGCACATGTACCCCAGAACTTAAAGTATAATTTTTAAAAAATTATCAAGATTAAAAAAAAAAAAAAGAAAACTGCAGATCAATACATCTCGTGAACATAGAGGCAAAAATCCTTAACAAAACATTAGCAAGTTGGATCCATCAATGCGTAAAAGGAATTATACACTACAGTCAATTGGGATTTATCCCAGGTATGCAAGGCCAGTCCAGCATTTGAAAATCAATTAATGCATCACACCAACACGCTAAAGAAGAAAAATTGCATGATCATATCAATAGATGCAGAAAGAGCATTTGGAAGAATCCAACACTCATTTATGATAAAAACTCTCAGCAAACTAGGAATACAGGGGGATTTCCTCAGCCTGATAAGTCACATCTACAAAAAAACCTGCACCTAACACCATTGTTCGTTTTTTTGTTTTTTGAGACAGAGTTTCACTTTTGTCACTCAGGCTGGAGTGCAATGGTGTGATCTCAGCTCACTGCAACCTCTGCCTTCTGGGTTCAAGTGATTCTCCTGCCTCAGCTTCCTGAGTAGCGGGGATTACAGGCACCCCCCCACCATGCCTGGCTAATTTTTATATTTTTAGTAGAGATGGGGTTTCGCCATGTTGGCCAGGCTGGTCTCAAACTCCTGACTTCAGGTGAAACTCGGCCTCCCAAAGTGCTAGGATTACAGGTGTGATCCACTGTGCCCGGTCAACACCATTATTCTTAATGGTGAAAAACTAGAAGCTTTTCTATTAAGACTGGGAACAAGGCAGTTTCCTCTCACCACTCCTTTTCAGCATCATAATGGAAGACCTAGCTAATGGAATAAGAGAAGAAAATGAAATAAAAACTATACTATAATATTTGTGAAGGAAGAAATATAACTTTTTATTTGCAGATGACATTGATTAGAAAATTTGAAAGAATCAACAAAAAATCTGGAATTAATAAGTGATTATAGAAAAGATTCAGGATACTAGTTTAATATGCAGAAGTCAATACTTTCCTATATACCAACAATGAATAAGTAAAATTTAAAATTTAAAACAATACCATTGACATTAGCACTCCAAGAAATGAAAAAATTAGGTATAAATCTAGCAAAATATTTGTGAAATATATGTGAGGAAAACAACAAAACTCTGATGCAAGAAATCAAAGAACTAGCCAGGTATTGTGGTGTGCTCCTGTAGTCCTAGCTACTTGGGAGGCTGAGGTAGGAGAATTGCTTGAGATCAGGAGCTTGAGACCAGCCTGGGCAAACCAGTGAGCCCCATCTCAAAAAGAAAAAAACAGAAATCAAAGAACTAAAGTAAACTGAGATATCTTTATTTAATATCTATTCCATGTTCATAGATAAGAAGACTCAGTAGTCAAGATGTCAGTTCTTCCAACTTTATTTATCGATTCAACTCAATTCCAATAATAATCTCAGCAAGTTATTTTTTGGATATTAGCAAATTGATTCTGAAGTTTACATGGAGAGGCCAGAATAACCAACAACATTGAAGAACAAAGTTGGAGGACTGACACTACCCAACTTCAAGACTTACTAAAAACACCACAGCAATCAAGACAATATAGATGAGAAATCATCTTACCCTAGTCACAGTGGCTGTTACGAAAAAGACAAAACAACAAAAAACAGATGTTGGTGAGGGTGCAGAGAAAAGGGAACTCTCTACACTGTTGGTGGGAATGTAAATTAGTACAACCTCTATAGAAAACAATATGGAGATTTCTCAAAGAACTAAAAATAGAACGACTATTTGATCCAGGAATCCCACTATTAGGCATCTACCCAAAAGAAAAGAAAGGTATGTGTCAAAAAGATTCCTGCACTTGTATGTTTATCGCAGCACTATTCACAATAGCAAAGATAACAGAATAAATCTAAGTATTCATCAGTGGATGACTGGATAAAGAAAATGTGGTATAAATACACAGTAGAATACTATTCAGTCATAAAAGAATGAAATCATGTCTTTTGCAGCAAAATGGATGGAACTGAAAGTCAATATCTTAAGTGAAACAAGCCAGACACAGAAAGTCAAGTATCAAGTTTCTCACTCATAAATGGGTGCTAAAAAATGTGTGCACATGGGCTTAGTGCAGTGATAGATAATGGAGACTCATAAGAGTGTGATGGGGGGGTGGATGATGAGAAATTAATGAGTACAATGTACGTTATTTGGGTGATGGATACCCTAAAAGCTGTGACTACTATGCAATTTATACATGTTACAGAATTGTACTTGTACTCCATAAGTTTACACACAAGAAAAGTATGGTATTGGCAAAATTTTCCCATTGTTTCTATGTATTTTCTAGATTGATATAAACATGTGTTATGTTTGGAAAGACACAGCATTAAAATTAAATTTTCAAGCCGTAACAACTATATATTTAAAATACTTATAAAATCACAACTTACTCCCTCCCAACGCCCCAAACAGGAACTTCAGTAAACCTTACTCACTATCAGAGTTTTATTTAGCTAAAAATATAGTCTTGCAATATACCTGGGAGTTTAATATGGTAGTTATTTACAATATTAGCATAATAAGGCTATTCAGACAGAAGCTTTCTTTTTTGCTACAAAAAATTCCATGGATTTTATAAGGAGAATAAAAACCAAAACATCATCTGATGCCATTAAATCACATTTTAGGGCTGGGCGCGGTGGCTCACACCTGTGATCCCAGCACTTTGGGAGGCCGAGGTGGATGGATCATGAGGTCAAGAGATTGAGACTGTCCTGGCCAACATGGTGAAACCCCATCTCTACTGAAAATACAAAAATTAGCTGGGCGTGGTGGCACGCACCTGTAGTTCCAGCTACTCGGGAGGCTGAGACAAGAGAATCGCTTGAACCCAGGAGGCAGAGGTTACAGTGAGCCAGGTTGCACCACTGCACTCCAGCCTGGCAACAGAGTGAGACTCCATCTCAAACAAACAAACAAACAAACAAAAAACATCTTAGACTTTTAAAGAGTCCTTATGAGACCTGGCTTGAGAACAAGCATGGACTTTACGCATGAAAATGTCAGTTGAGCCAAAGCTGATATTAGACATTTGTAAAGGTTAGCAGCTTGCCTTAAATAATTGTTTCCATTTTTCCAGATGCTGTTGAGACATATTTCATAAAAAGTATCAATGCATATCAAGCAACACTGGGCTCAGAGGATTTTGGAACACTGAGCACCACCGAAGAATTTTGCAAATGGCTTGTCCAAAATGGAGAAAAACAGGTAAATATGATCAATGCATAAACAGAATTGCTAGTTTGTTTATTAGATCACAAGAGCATTTTTCATCTTACAGTTCAGATACTGGAGATCAGATAGGTCCCAGATAAAACTAGGCAAGAAACACATTGTTTCATTATTTGTTAGCATTAACCAAAGTTTTTTTTTTTTTTTTTTTGCAAATTGGTTTCATTCTTTTGATGAAACTGAGCAACTCTGTCCAACAAGGTTTAGTTTGTACTTGGAAACTGCAAAGTAGGCTCAAAGTATTTTAGAGGGACTCGATATTGATGGCAAAAGAAAATTCGCAGCTACATGTTTGCTTCTAATGGTTCCCTCTCTGACAAAAATTTTTTTTGAGATAAGGTCTCTCTCTGTCACCCAGGCTGTAGTGCAGTGGGGCGATCTCGGCCCACTGCAACCTCTGCCTCTTGAGTTCAAGCAATTTGCCTGCCTCAGCCTTCCGAGTAGCTGGGATTACAGGCGTGCACCACCATGTCCAGCTAATTTTTGTATTTTTAGTAGAGATGGGGTTTCGCCATGTTGACCAGTCTGGTCTTGAACTCCTGACCTCAGGTGATCCACTCGCCTCAGCCTTCCACAGCGCTGGGATTACAGGAGTGAGCCACCATGTCCTGCCAGCATTGCCTTTCTTGTTTGAAATTTTACAGCTATACTTTGTTATGTAATGTTATGGTTCCCTTTCTGTAAAATGTTATTTTTGGTGATCTAAATAAAGCCTGTTTTGTTTGGAGAAAAAAAAATAAAATAAAATTAGGAATAATACACAGGGCTTAGGTGGCTTGGAATATTAGTAAAAAAACATTTTTCTTGTATCTTGATACATGAGATCCTTCAGATGCAGGACACATGTAATCTCTGGCTTTGTATTTAATATTTTAAGTCAAAATTGGCTTCCATCTTTGGATCTAGCTACTAGTTCTTTTCTTTTGCGGTAGTGGTTTTCTCTTGATCTGATAGGTTTTTATTAGCAGCAATTTTGTTTTCACATTTTAAAAAGTTATAGAAAATAATTGCTATTGGTGACCTTTTTACTTAGAAGTCCCATGAGTCTAAGCTATCATTCAAAACCTTTTGACTTGAACTTTATATATTCAGTGCAGCATGAACACAGTGAAGATCTTTGTCTGTCATAAGATCCCACATGACTTTGATCTGACCAAGCCAACTTTATACTTCCTCAGGCGAGTGAGAAATATGGATAGATTTGACATGGTCTTATTGGCCATGTAAAAACCAGTTTAAGAGTAGAGTTATAGGCACATAGTAAGTAAAAATTTATTCCAGGAATGAAAAAAAGTTTTTTATATCTTATCTAGACATTTTTATAAATGGTGACATTTTCTTTATTTCAATTTTAATTGCCATTTGTAAAGACGAAAACCTTATAATGATTTGCAACCTTTTTTTCTGTGGCTATGATATTTTCTGTTGGTTTAGAAGATTTTTTTTTTTTTTGAGATAGAGTCACTCCGTTGCCCAGGCTGGAGTGCAGTGGCACGATCCAGCTCACTGCAACCTCTGCCTCTCAAGTTCAAGCGATTTTTGTGCCTCAGCCTCCCGGAATAGCTGGGATTACAGGTGCCCACCACCACGCCCAGCTAATTTTTGTATTTCTTGTAGAAACGGGGTTTAATCCTGTTGGTCTGACTGGTCTCGAACTCCTACCTCAAGTGAGCCGCCTGCCTTGGCCTTCCAAAATGCTAAGATTACAGGCGTAAGCCACCACACCTGGTCGGTTCAGAAGATTAACGTGAGATCCCAATGCCATGGGTTGATCTAATAATTAATTTTCTTTTCAAAGATGTGAAAATACTTTGCCAGAATTTAATAGCTTATCCCTGTTATAGTCTGGTGCAGTGAATATCATGACCTTGGTTATGATAAACCAACAGTACCACCACCAGTACCAATGCCTGATAATCCTCTGCTTCTAACCAAGTACTTCTAGTACACCAAGCTCCTGGACAAAGCTACCAAAGTACCTGAGTGCCAGGTGGCTCCAAATCTAAACCATAAGCAGGACTATGGACAGGTCAGCTTTACCATTAGGAAGCAAGTGCCATGAGGGCAGGAAGTTTTTTTTGTTTTGTTCACTGCAGTGTCCTCAATGCCTGAAACACTAACTGGCACATAGAAGATGCCGGTCACTTTTGAATGAAACTGCTGAATTTTATGATACATTTCCCATATTTAAAAATAGCTCATTCCCCTGCCTCCAAGCTTCATGTGAGGCTCTAGGCCTGTCCTAGAGGACCATAACAAAAACTCACAAGATTTGGGAATTGTTCCCATGGAATACACAGACACATACACATGCACACACATATATATTTTGGTAAGTAGTTTAATCTGCCATGGATAAAAAATAAAACTCATTTATCTGGAACCACCTTCTTCCAGTAATTCATCAAAATGACAATCATGGCTGGGCATGGAGACTCACACCTGTAATCCCAGCACTTTGGGAGGCCGAGGCAGGAGGATTGCTTGAGCCTAGGGGTTTGAGACCAGCCTGGGCAACAAAGTGAGACCCTCATCTCTAAAAAAATTAAAGAATTAGCTAGGAGCAGTGGTGCATACCTGTGGTCCCAGATACATGGGAGGCTGAGGCAGGAAGATCACTTGAGCCTGGAAGGTTGAGGCTGCAGTGAGCTGTGATCATGCCACTGCACTCCAACTTGGGTGACAGAGACCCTGTCTCAAAAAACAAACAAACAAAACAAAAAACAAAACAGAGAATGAGTTTGTCATCAATGCCATAAAAAGACACTATAAGAATACTACAGGTCCATATCCCTGAGGCATATAGATGCAAAAATTCTCAACAAAACACTAGCAAACCAAATTTAACAGCACGTTAAAAGAGTCATATGCCATCACCAAGTGGGATTTATCCCTGGGATATAAGAATGGTTTGGCATATGAAAATCAATGAGATATACTATCTTAACAGAATGAAGGATAAAAATCAGATGATACCCTGAGATCCAGAAAAAGCACTGGACAAAATTCAATACATTTTCATGATAATAAAAAAAAGAAAAAGAAAAACTGCCAACAAAGAAAGAATAGAAGGAAATTACCTCAAGATAATAAAGGCCATACATGTATGCAAAGCCTACAGCTAATACCATACTTAATGGTGAAAAACTGAAAGCTTTTCCTTTAAGATCAGGAATGAAAGAAGGATGCCCACTTTCACCACTTCTATTCAGCATAGTACTGGAGGTACTAGCCAGAGCAGCTAGGCAGGAAAGCTAAATAAAAAACATCCAAATATGAACAGAAGTAAAATTATTTCTGTTCACAGAATGACATGATGTTATGTAGAAAACCCTAATGATCTCACACACACACACACACACACACACACACAACCTGTTTGAACTAATAAATTCAACTAAATTATAGGAAACAAAGTCAGCATACAAAAATCAGTTTCACGGCCGGGCGCGGTGGCTCAAGCCTGTAATCCCAGCACTTTGGGAGGCAGAGACGGGCGGATCATGAGGTCAGGAGATCGAGACCATCCTGGCTAACACGGTGAAACCCCGTCTCTACTAAAAAATACAAAAAAAAAACTAGCCAGGCGAGGTGGCGGGTGCCTGTAGTCCCAGCTACTCAGGAGGCTGAGGCAGGAGAATTATGTAAACCTGGGAGGCAGAGCTTGCAGTGAGCTGAGATCCGGCCACTGCACTCCAGGCTGGGCAACAGAGCAAGACTCCGTCTCAAAAAAAAAAAAAAAAAAAAAAAAAGTTGCATTTTTATATACTAACATTGAACAATTTGAAAAAGAAAGTAAGAAAACCAATTCCATTTACAATAGCATCAAAAAGAATAAAATACTTAGGAATAAACTTAACCAAGGAGGTGAAAGACTTATACACTGAAAAAAATAAACAGGAAAATAATAAATTATATGCATGCTTTCCTACTCTAAAAAATGCAAAAATATTACAGTAGTAGCCTTCAGATTCCTGATTTATTGGCAGTGTTTTCTGGAAAGCAGCAATTGACATCCCTTTTATGTTTGTTGTTCTGACATGCCACATTAGGGATGCTGATTACATGTTCAACCCAATTCTGAAGAAGCATTCTGTTGCACCTGTCAACATAGATAATTCAGGCAGTGAGTGGGTGATGTGCAGTTCTTGAGAGAGCCAGCAATAATACCTCTTCACCTTCCCTAAAGAAAGCACATTGGGAAGGCAAATGAGTATGAGCACTGTTGTCCTGTGAATGATTTCCAGTGTATACTTAACTTATTTTTGCTGTATAGTAAGTAGTTAACAGTGAGAGCTTTGCTGAAAGACAGCTGGCCTAGACGTTTCAAAAATGTCAATGTTATGAAAGACCAAAAGGGCAGGAGAACTGTAACAGATTAAAGAATCATGAAAACTGAATGCAATGCATGATGATTAGATGCTAGATTTTAAGGAGGTGTAAAGAACATTATTGGAAAAATTGGGAAATTTGAACATGGAGCATATATTAGGAAACGCTGTTGTACTGATGTAAGATTTATTGAACGATAATGTTATTGTAGATATGTAGGAAAGTGTTCTTGTTCTAAGAAGACACATGCTTAAGTATTTAGTGGTTGCCACGTGCGATGGCTCATGCCTGTCTATAATTCCAGTAATTTGGGAGGCCAGGGTTGGAGGATCACTTGAGCCCAGGAGTTCATGACCAACCCGGGAAACACAGTGGGACCCTATCTCTACAATATATAAATAAATAAATAAGCTGAGCAGAGTGATGCGCAACTGTAGTCCCAGCTACTTAAGAGGCTGAGGTGGAGGATCATTTGAGCTTGGGAGGTCGAGGCTGCGTGAGCCGTGATCACACCCCTGCACTTCAGCCTGAGCAACAGAGTGAGGCTCTGTCTCTTAAAAAAAAAAAAAAAAAGCATTTAGGGGTAAAGTATCTTGATTACTACAACTTATTTTCGATAAAAATATGTGTGTGTATGCATGTATAGAGAGAGAGACATTATTTTTTAAGAAGAGAAAACAATAAAGCAAATGTGGCAAAATTGTAGCAATGTGTGAATCTAGGTGAAAATTGTATGGGTATTTTGCTATTCTTTTAGCTTTTCTGAAGGTTTGAAAAATTTGAAATAAAAAATAGGTGAACAAAAAAAGAGTGAGGGCTGTGGAATTCAGACTGCCTAGTGTTGGAATTCTGCCACTGCCAATCACAGGCTGTATGATCTGGGGCAAGATCCTTAGCTGTTACTAGTTTCCATTCCTTCAGCTGTAAAATAACAGTTCCTCTCTTGTAGGGCAGCCATGAAGATTAAATAGTATCATATGAATTAACTATTATTAATTACAAGCTTGGAACTTTAATTCTTAATACAAAGTACTTAGGTGGCACATCACAGCAGACTGATCCTGGTGGGTTATGTCATCATTGGGTACAATGCCTTCTCCATAGAGCTCAGGGAACAGAACCAGCATGCTCCTTCGGAATTGCTAGGCTGATTTTTTTTTTTTTTTTTTTTAAGAACGTTTTATCCCTCAGGAGGCTTACAGACTGCTAAAGGCTTCGTTAAACTCCCAGGTATTCAGCTACAGTGACTATAGCAAAAATGTGGCTGAAACTTTGTATAACATGGGCAGGATCTGCTTTGCCAAAGGAGAGCCCAGAAAGGCAATTCAGCTCCTGACAAAGGTGACTATTGACTGGTTTTGTTACATTTTCCCCTGGGCTTGTAAGCAGGATGTGAGGAGGGATGTATGTACATATGCATGCATGTATATATGTATTTTCCCTTCTCTTCCATTTTATTCCCTCTCTCCTTTTCTTTTTTTAAGTGATGTGTTATCTTTTGAAAATTGTCTGCTTTCTTAGATGTGCTGAGGGAGAATATGACACAGAAACTTTTGTTGAGTCCATGTCTGGACAAGAGTCTTAAAAGAGTAACACCCTAATCTTGGAATCCAAGTATGATAGTGGCAGAATCTCTTGAAAGCACTTCAAGGTTGGGTGGAATTAGTAATACCTTGTTTAACCATCCGTACCCAAGTACTCATTTACTCATTCCCCTTCCAGAGAGCTCATTCCCTTGCAGGGGGGTGTGGCAAAAGGTGTTCAACCAGTCAGTATACTGACAGAATGAATCTAAAGGCTTAGTAAAATAGGTGGCAATGTCTCTAAATAAAGCCTAAGTTTTTTCAAAGTCAGAGGAAAAGTTGGTAAAGATCAAGTAATACTCAAGTGAGCAGAGGGTGGAGTCAGAAGCAGTCTACATCAGGTTTGCAGGGATTTTCATCTCATTTCAGGGTAACCTAATATGATCAGAAAATAGTAAATAACAGAAGAAAGGGGAACTCATTTTGAAGATTCAGGGAAAGGGAAAGCCTCCTGAAAGTAAGTTATAGGAGTCAGAATAGCTTTTCCAGGGAAGCATGAACACACGGATGGCATCTGGGTAATAGGGGTAGAAGCCTGAAAGGAGAGAAAACTTTGAAATGAAAGGATGATAATCTGAGGATAAGAAATGAGATGAAATGAAAAATGATGACTGAAATGAGAAGGGGTTCCAGGGAAACAAGTCTAATAAAATTCAAATCCACATTGAAAATAACAAAGATGCTTAACATGGAGTGATACTGGAGTATTGTTTCTCAAATCTAGAATTGCAGCACAGTCAGTAAGAAACAAAACAAAACAAGCAAAAACAAATTCCTGACTCTCACCCCAGACCACCTGAATTAGAAGTTTTACGAGTAGTGTACAGAATCTGTTTTTTTAATAGTTCTAGAGGCAGTTTTAATATCCTGACAATTTTAAGAATCAAGATTGATATAACAAACTTGAAAAGCTCTCTTAGAATGCAGAGTGAAAGAACAGAGGGATCTCATAAGAAAGTAGTTGGTATGCAGGACAAAGTAGAGATTCAGCCAAAGAATTGTATGTATTTCTGAAGAAATTATGATTGGAATAGAAGCAGTAATCAGAGGTATCATTGAAGACAAATGTTCTGAAATAAAAAAAGACCATAGCATATACATTGTAAGGATTTACCATGTTCCACACAAAATCAGTGTAAGGAGAGCCTCATTTAGATTTTTACCTGGCAATGAATTTTTGATGGCATATGCAATTGATGGAATGCTTGTGTACCTTCAAAATTCATATGTTGAAACCTAATATTCGCTGTGGTTGTATCTGGAGATAGGACCTTTAGAAGATGACTAGGACTCAGGAGTAGAGTCTTCATGAATGGGATTAGTGCCCTTTGAAAAGAGACCTCAAAGAGCTTCCTTGCCCCTTCCACCATGTGAGTTTACAGCAAGAAGATGGCTGTCAATGAATCAGGAAGTGGGCCCTCACCAGACACAAAATGGACTAAGACAGCATGACTACATCCTCCATTTGTAATAGGGATTTAACTTGGAAATTTAGGATGCCATAAGCCTAGGTAGAGGCTACATCTTTGTTATCAGCTTAGGAAACAAATGAAATGTAGTGTAGGTGTTTGAAATGTAAACTTGTGACAAGATCTCAGTTCTGCTGGTCCTTTCTTGAGTTTGGTTTGCAATTAAGGTGCTTACTATCTGATTCTCTTTAACCTGTTGTTTCTCACCTCACCTAGTGTCTGATGATTCAAATCCTTGTATATGGAGGTGAACACAGTAAAAGCAGGGAGACAAAGAGCCTCCTTACTCTGTTGCAGAGGTGAGTTCTGGCCCTGGCCATCAGCCATGTCATCAATGTGTATATATGCATGGCATGGCCTCTCCCAATTCAACCAGGTAGGGGTGGTTCACCTCTTTCATTCTTGCTAGTAAGGCAAAATCCTACTGTGTATGAATTTGGCCAAATCCTATACTTGGGAAAATTAGTTGATTTCTTACAGTCTCATAGAACCCAGTGTTATAGGGTCTGCTGCAATAATACTTAGTATTTATAATATCCCTTTCAATGCTGAGCATTATAGACAAGCCCTGCAAGACAAGGTTGTAGCTGATCACAGTATGATAGGTATCATATGGATTCAGAGAAAGTAAATGAGTACCTTAAAATAATTTTTCTTGCTGAACATACAAAGTCAAGGTCCCTAAACATAAGGCAAGTTTTTAGGATACAGTCTCCAAAGTTAATAATGACAGAGCCTCTTCAGATTCTTTTTATAGATGTTTAGAATTTAAGTCAAAGAGAGTTTTGTATAGACTTGCCTCAGTCTTTAACCTTGACATTATCAATGACGCATATCATTGACATTTGTTCATCTCAGAATAGTACTGACCTCGAACTGTTCTAAGAGGGAAGAGAACAAAAACTTTTTGAGTTTATACCAAATTCATAAAACTGAAATAGGTCCTATTTATAAAGTATTTAATTTAATCTTCACAAATACCCAGTATGATAGCTCTCATTTAACAGAAGGGAGCTTGATGTTTTATAATAGAATTTGCCTAAATTCACTCAGTCTTGGAGATTTGGACTCAAATAAGTGTGACTCTAAGGCCATGTGCTTTTCCCTGAGAGCCCCCTAACAGAGGTGCATTGCTGCTGAGAGTTAGAACCCCGAATGTGTTCACCAGTGGTGGCTGATAATCGGTCCCCTTCTCACCAGGTTCACCAGGCTAGACAGGTGGAGAAGGTCATGCCATGGAGAATACATTGAGTCCTCCTCTCCACACCCACTTCAATCAGAGCCATACCCGAGGTGGCCCCCACAGGAGGCTATCTCCTGTTTTATCATTACCCGGAGGAGAATGTTCTCCAGCCTCTGTCAGTAACTCCTGTTAGGAGGATATAGAGGATCAGCCACAGGGCAAAATGGGGAACTTTGCTCCCTGCTTGTTGGTGTATATGAAAGCATGTTTTCTTAATCAATAACCATAAAGATATTAATAACTATAATGTAGAAGTTTTTCCATTTCCTTGGCACTGTATTATATATTTATATATACTTTTTCTGATTCATAAACCACACTATTAGGTGGGTTTTTTGTTGTCTTTTTTTGAGATGGAGTCTTGCTCTGTCGCCAGGCTGGAGTGCAGTGGTGTGATCTTGGCTCACTGCAACCTCCACCTCCCGAGTTTAAGTGATTCTCCTGCGAGGGGCTGGGACTACAAGTGCACACCACCATGCCCAGCTAATTTTAGTATTTTTAGTAGAGACGGGGTTTCACCATGTTGGCCAGGATGGTCTCGATCTCTTGATCCGCCCGCCTCAGCCTCCCTAGGTGGGTGTTTTTATCTTCCATGTTCAGGTGATGAAACCGAAGCTCAGAAAGTTTTCCCAGCACTTTGGGAGACTGAGGCTGGTGGATCGCTTGAGCTCAGGAGTTCAAGACCAGCCTGGGCAATATAGTGAAGCCCTATCTCTACAAAAAATATAAAAATTAGCCAGGTGTGGTGGCATGTGTCTGTGATCCCAGCTACTTGGGAGGCTGAGGTGGAAGGATAACTTGAGGTCAGGAGGTCAAGGCTGCAGTGAGCCATGGTTGCACCACTGCACTCTAGCCTAGGTGACAGACTGAGACCCTGTCTCAAAAAAAAAAAAAAGAAAGAAAAAAAGAAAGGTTGGGTGCTTTGTTCATAGGATGCTGGTAAATGTAAGATTTGAATCTGGGTTGATCAGATTTCAAAAATGCCCTTTCACTAATATAATACAGATTCTGACTTTGATGAATTTGAGTATACATGTGAGGATACCTGTTCAGCAGGCAAGGCTTCAGAACCCATTTTACATATGGGAAAACTGAAAACTGATTTACTGAAGTTAACTTATCCAGGGAGAGGCAAAGGTAGAATTTTAATCTGGGTCTCTCTAATGCCAGGATCTGGACTCTATAGGAAGTGTAGCTTACAATCTGAAGACAGACTGCCTGGAGTTTTTTTTTTTAAAGATGGGGTCTTTCTATGTTGCCCAGGCTGGTCCAAACTTCTGTGCCCACACAGTCTTCCTGCTTCTGCCTCCCAAGTAGCTGGGATTACAGGCATCTGCCACTGCACCCAGGATTGCCTGGATTTAAAACTCAGGCTCCATCACTCAGCTCTCTGACCTAGGTGAAGTGACTTAACCTCCCTCAGCCTCTATTTATTTATCAGTAAAATATTAGTACTTTCCTCAAAAAGTATGTTTTCTGAAAGTTAATGAAATCATAAATAATAAAGACTTAGATCAGGGCCTGGAAGGTCTTAGCAGGTCTTAAATGCCCAATGAATGTTGAGATCTTAATAACAAATAGTAATAATAACAATTATTGTCTATCTGAAGTGCAAGGGATAATAGGTCAGAATGTTAAAATGAGAGGCTTCTTTGTATCACTCTATTATTGTTTTATATTAAGAGTAACAGGTACAGCGTATACGTTACTGGAGTCAGACCTGTGATCTTAACCTGGCTTTTCCGCTCACAAAGTATGTAACCTTGGGCAAATGACTTAACCTCCTCGAACCTTGTTTTCCATTGCTAACATCCAGATCATAATAAACCACATAGAATTGTTGTGAGTTTTAAATAAAATCATGTCTATAACATGCATAGTACAGTGCCTGGCAGAGTATGCACTCAATAAATGTTCATAAAACACCCTTCCTTCCCCTTCTTCACAGAAGACTGCCTTTTTCTTTCAGGGCAATAGTTCAGAATATTTGAAATCAGGGATAATTGTTAGCCACTATTACCATAGGTTAGTTTTGAGATTTTGAATCTTTGAACATATCTAAAGTAGATTTTGTGCTTTGAAAGTAATAATAATGAAACTAAAAGAACAAAATGTAAAATTTCAAAGAAAAAATGCATGCTGTTTCCCCAAAACTGAAGAGAAGTTCTACTCAGCTTGTATTTAAAAAGAGACACTTCAGAATATCTGGAATCTCATTCTTCAGTAGCCTGAGATTGCTTTGCCTTCCAGTATTTACTGTGTCTTTTAGGTGATCTGAAATGATTCATAGAAGGAGGAAAAATTAGGAGACCTAATTCAGACCCTAGGTGGTGTGAGTTTCTTTAGGTACTTGGAAATTACTTTTCTTTCTGTAAGTTACAATGAAACCAAACCTACCAAGAAAGTCCATATAAGGGGAAAAGAAGAGTCTTTTGAAGGACTCTGCTGTAGCAGAAGGTTTTTCTTTCCCTAAAACAAGCCCATATCTCATTCCTCAAGAACTGCTGAGCAAAGCCATGGGGGAAACTGCCAAAGCCAGATGTCAAAACCCAGTGCAAGGATTGCTCTCTTTGCAGACTTCGGCATCTCACTGGAGTAATCAATCCCAGATGTCCTGGAACTCTGCTAGTTTTCCGATATACTCTCCTGCTTCTTACCTCACCTCTTCCGGAAACTCATTGACTACACTCACTGGACTTTCATTGCTAGGAGCCCGAATTCTTGGCTTCTGAAGCCTCTGCAAAAAAGCTAAAGTAGAAATGGCCCCTTGAAATCAGAGTTAATTTCAAGGTGAAATGATAGTTGCAAGGGCCTCAAATAAAATTTTGGTGTACAGAAAAGGCATAGAAAATCTCGGATTTGGAAATAAACTTTCAGGTTGTTTAGTCTAACTTTTACCTAAATCACAAATGTACTTCAGTTGTAATCATTTACATATCTAGCTCATTTAAGCATTAGAAATACTAATACGTTTAAGATATAGTACCTTATATGAAAGTTAGTCTGTATTAAGTCTTTAATAGAAATGTAAAGGAAAAGGGCAAGTGATAAATCATGAGGCTAGAAATGTGAGTGGAAACTCTGCATAGGTTGGGGGCTGGGTTGCAGGGTCTTCGAAGAAAAGTAGACACAAGCAAGTAGACAAGAAGCCAGAGGAGAGTATTCCAAGTTACATGAACAGAAGCATAGTGGTGTAGATACCCAATATCACGGAAGAAAAGCAAGTGACCTCGAGTGGTTGTAGTTTAAGGTACTTGAGGAGGGATGTGCTGGACATGAGCTTGGAAAGACAGACTGGGGCAAGATTATGGAATTTTTATGTGCTGTGCTAAGGCCTTTAGGATTTATTTAGTAGACAGAAAGCAACCATCAAAGAGTTTTGGGCAGGATATGACATGACCAATTATTGGCTTTAAAACATTAACTCTGGCAGCAATGAGAAGGATAGATGGTACCTAGGGAGAAGTGGGGAGAGCAGTTAGGAGGTAGATCCGATAGTCCAAGGGAGAGATGTTTAGACCCTTAATTATCTAAAGCCGTAGTAGGAAGAATGTGTAGAGGATAGATCGAGAAGCTATATTGGTCTGTATTGACAGACCATAGGACCAGTCAGATGTGAGGTTTAATAGAGGCAGGAATCAAAGGTAGTGTTGACGTTTCTAGCTTGGGCAACTGGGTGAATGGCAATGCTATTAAATAGTATTGGCAAGAGGAATAATCTTGGAGGATGTCTAGGGTGCCTGAGGGAAGATGGTTTCCACTTTGGATATGTTTGCAGTACCCACAATACATCCACTTGGCAACAGCTGTTAAGTTGTTGAAATGATTCTGAAGCTAATGGAATGCGTAATATAACCCATGGAATACATACATGTGAAACAAGAAGGCTTAGGAAAGAACTTTGGAGAATGCTTCCACTTATTTCAGAGAGAATATGGTGATTTGGTAGCAGAACAGCTGGGGCTCAAATTTGAGCTTTCCCACTTATAGTGAGACTTCCTAAGGCTTACTTTCTTCATCTGTGAAAATGCACATAAATAGAGCACTTCACTTTAAGTGCTTTACTTATTGTATGGCACATAGTAAGCTTCTGTGAAATGTTAATGATTGTAATTATCATTATTGTATTATTTAGGGGTCATACAGAAAGAGTAACTGAAAAGGAGTCTCTAAAAAAGTCCTTAAGAATTAGGAGAGTCAGAAAAAAATAGAGGACAAAGTTTCAATGAAAGAGAGGCCATTGTCATTGTTACGAAAGACATGAGGAGACACTTCAAAGAGGAAGAAATGCGTATGACCAATAAACACACACACACAAAGATTTCCAATCTCAGGCAGGATTCAAAACATAAAATACCATTTTTAACCTATCGTTTTAGTGGTAATGACAAATACAGGTAGTAAAACCCAGCTCTGTCAAAGGTATGGGGAGCTCAGCCCTCTCAATACTCTATTTATATGGGACTGTATCTTGATTGCACCTTTTTGGTGGATATGTTGGGAAAAGTTAATAGAATGTTTAAATGCATGGAACTTTTGACTCTGAAAGACCACTTCTAAGATCTGTCTTTTGAAATCCTTGCACAAAATATGTATTTATAAATATATGTGTATATAAATATACACATATACATACATAAATGTCTTTCTTTTAGATTTGTGGGAAAAACTCAAATGTCTACCAGTAGAAATACTAGTACATGTTTATTGCCGTATAATATGGTCATTCAAAGGCATGATGTAGAGCTTTAAGTGTCATGGAAGAATATTCCCATATATATTGTTAGGGCTTAAAATATGAAAAGTACACATTAATGAGCAATATATGTATCATAACTCATATGTAAATATGTAGTTAGTGAAAATAACAGTACTTATCTCTAGGACACAGGATTATGGAGGACTTCCAAATTCTATGTTATGTATTTCTGTGTCATTTTACTTTTATTTTTATAATAAATGTTATTTGTGATGATAAAAAAGATATATTTTAAGAGTATGGTATATGTGTCAAATATTAAGAGAGTGCCATGTAGTGGTAAGGAATGGACTAGTGCCAGATGGCCTGGGTTATAATCCCAGCTCTGTCTTTTTTTTTTTTTTTTTTTTTGAGACAGAGTCTTGCTCTGTCGCCCAGGCTGGAGTGCAGTGGCACGATCTTGGCTCACTGCAAGCTCCACCTCCCGGGTTCACGCCATCCTCCTGCCTCAGTCTCCCAAGTAGCTAGGACAGCTACATACCGAAAAGTTATTTTGATATACCTTTTGATGGGTATAAAGCTGTAGAAGCCAACAGAAGGAGCAGGGAGAACCATCCTTTTCTTCTCATAAGAGGGGAGCTAAGGAAGGTGCCTCAGTGCCTATTAACCTATTAGTGACATACAGTCCTCTTGGTCTTGTGAACAAAATGGAACAGCCTCTTCTGGGCTGAGGGGCTAGAGAAGGGAAATAGGGTGGAAATAGGGATTCGGGAGGTGATTGTCTCCAGAGAGAAGTGAGCAAAGAAAAAGAAAGGAGGTGATATGCTTCAGTACATTTTGTATCAGCCAGACCCAGTCTTGGGCAAGACCTTAGTGATGAAATGTATGTTCCATAAGCTGGGTTGTTTCCAGGCTGCTGCATTCATCTTCTTTTCCTATTATTTATTAGTAAACATTCCAACACTCCACCTACAAATTTAAGGAGAAAATATCTGGCCAAACCTTGGTATGAGTGAGGGAGGAGCACAATCTGCTCCAGCAGAGCCAGGCAGTCAAACAAGGGGCAGCAGCTTTTCCAAATCAGGATTCTGGTACTAGCTGGAGGCATTGGGGCAGGTAGAGAAGTGAACTCAGAAGCCTTTAGTTCGCTGCTTGAGGGTCTCTTTTATGGGGAACAAGGGCTGCTAAGCCACAGTGAGCCAGCTCAGTGTACCTTGTCTTTAGCAGAGCAGTGGGGAGCTCTGCAGTCTCCAGGTACTCTGCCATGCCCACAGAAATGGTCTGACAGGTGGGGACAGCATGGAATAGGGCAGGCAGAGCAAATACATTTCATCTCATGGGCCCATTCTGTTACTGGCTTCCTGGAGTGATGCTTCAGGTTCCAGAGCAAAAGGCTGGGTTTGGTGGAGCTTGATTTATTAGTGTCTTCCACCTTGGGCTATGGGTGGGGGAATAGCGGACTCCTACCACATATTTGCTGTTCAGATATAGAGAAAAGAGCACTGTACTCTGAGTCAAGGCACCTCGTGTGTGAATCCCAAAAACCATGAGACCTTAAGTCACTTAAACATTGAGTCTCAGTTTCTTCATCTTCATTCATTCCTTTAACAAACATTTGTTGAGCACCTACTAAGTGCCAGGTGCAGTTAGAGCTGCAGGTGGTAATAAAGATAAATAAAACATGGTCATTAATCTTAAGGGGACAACATTCTAGTGTAAGAGAAAACATGAAGAAATAATGAAAACATGAAGTTTAAGTTCTGGAATAGCATTCTCAGTGCAATGAATGGAGAGACAATCTATGAGAATTGGAAAAGACTTCATAGAGAGGGTGACATTTGAGCCATTTCTTAAAGGAGAAATAGCAGTTCATCCAGATGGAGAACAGAAGCCATTCCTGGAAGAAGGAACTCTACATACAAAGGCACAGAAGCATGACAAAGGGCAGTGTATGGAGGAATGGTAAGTACTTCACAGCTGTTGTACAGGGCAGCATGTCCTGAAAGGGGCTGCAAGAAATGCTGATTCCAAGGGATGTGCATCAGTTCTCTGGGGGAGGGAGAAAGGCTCTGTGGCAGAAAGACAAAAATCAGTTAAGAAAAAAAAAAAACAGGTTTAAACAAAGTGACACAGGTTACTTTTCTGAAGGGCTTCTCGGGACTTTTAATATACAAAACCTTTAGGCTGGACGCGGTGGCTCAAGCCTGTAATGCCAGCACTTTGGGAGGCCGAGATGGGCAGATCACGAGGTCAGGAGATCCAGACCATCCTGGCTAACACGGTGAAACCTCGTCTCTACTAAAAATACAAACAAACTAGCTGGGCGAGGTGGCAGGCGCCTGTAGTCCCAGCTACTCGGGAGGCTGAGGCAGGAGAATGACGTAAATTCGGGAGGCGGAGCTTGCAGTGAGCTGAGATCCGGCCACTGCACTCCAGCCCCGGCGACAGAGTGAGACTCCGCCTCAAAAAAAAAAAAAAAAAAAACCTTTAGCTGGGTTCTGTAGCTCATGCCTGTAATCCTAGCACTTTCGGAGGCTGAGGCAGATGTATTGTCTGAGCTCAGGAGTTCAAGACCAGCCTGGGAAACACACTGAAACCCCCAATTAGCCAGGCGTGGCAGCCTGCGCCTGTAGTCCCAGTTACTCAGGAGGCTGAGGCAGGAGAATCGCTTGAACCTGGGAGGCAGAGCTTGCAGTGTGCCAAGATCATGCTGCTGCTCTCCAGCCTGGGTGATAGAGCAAGACTCTGTATCCTAATAAAAAATAAAAAAAATTTTTTTAAATTATATATATATATATATATACACACACACACACATACATACATAAAACCTTCCCTATTGGCATGTTGGGAACAAATCATGTTTTTACAATTTTTATTTTTTTATTTTTATATTTATATATTTTATTTTTATATTTTCAATTTGTAGAGACGAGGTCTCACTATGTTGCTGAGGCTAGCCTCAAATTCCTAGGCTCAAGCGATCCTCCCGCCTCAGCCTCTCAAAGTGTTGGGATAACAGGCATGAGCACACCATACCTGGCTGCAAATCAGTTTTTTAGAAAACATTGTATTTTACATACCTGAAGTCTTTTTGAAATGATCAGTGATTTAAATTTTGGCAAATAAAACCTTACACTGTCTTTAGAATCGAAGTAGAGAAACTAAGATTTGGTTTTGTTGAAAGCAAAGGGTGTAGTGTATGCTCGCCCTGAGGGTATACATTGAATACTTTTGCAGTTTGGTAAGGAATTTTGGTCCCATTTTAGGACATAAAGTCTTTATGAACTATGACTATCTCATCAGCTATTTAATCTGATCATAGAAATATGACTTCGGTGCATCCCTATGAATTAATCTTTTTGATTCATGGTGGTTAAGAGCTGTAGTTCTGGAGACAGGCAAGCCTGAGTTCAAAACCCAGGACTACCACTTTCTAGCTATGGGTAATCCTATAAAATGGGGATGAAGTATAGTACCTATCTCAGTGTTGCTGTGAGAATAAATGAGATAATGCATTATATGTGAAGTGCTTAGCAGAGTGTCTGGCCCCATAACAATCATGTATTAAGTAACAGCTATTTTTATTTTTACTGAAAGCTGGTCTTTGTCTTTATTCCCTTCTACTGACACCATTGTTGCATGAAGGAAACGGAGTTAGGGGCTGAATATTTTGAAAAGCTACTACCAAGCTTATGTGGAAAACATTTTGCTGGTTAACATCTTGAGAAAGATATAGACTTATCAGGTTCTGGAAACACAGATAGTATCATAGACAAGCAGGCTGACAGTCACCTAAACTCAAAGATAATGTATACACTATGGAAATCAGTTAGCCTTTCAGGTTTCAGGCAAGGGGAATCCTGCCACCTTGTGGTGTGAGAGAAGTAGGCCCGAGGTCAATTCCCACTTACTATCCCTACCAGAGATGCAGCCCTCTTACAGTTCCTTGCCCACCTCTGAATTTATGAGACCCCTGGGCAACTGACTTAATCTGTGCCTATTTCTTCAGCTAGTTTGGAATCTCATTATCTCCTGGTTTACTGCAAAGGAAGTTAAAGTGTCAGATCGCTTTCTATATTTTATACAGTCCAGTAATAGAGAATGAACCAGTCTTTAGTACGACTTGCATAAAAACCCCAAGTTCATAAAATTTTGTATCTCATATACTACAGAACAAATATTCTTTTCAGGTAAAAAAAAAAAAAGGGCTATGAAAACCACACTTTTTTCAGGCTTGAAGTAGAAATAGGAGGTGACTAAAGAACACTTAATAGTAACTGTGTTTCTGGAGCAGTCTTTTGGATCATAATACATCAGAGTCCTGCTCAGCTCCTTCAGTAATGGGAAATCAGAGGACAGACATCTCAACGGCTAGAAACAAACAACAGAGATCTTTCACAGGCCTCGGGCTCTACGTCTCTGTGTTCGTGAGAAGAAACCACTTGAAAATCATGAACTATATAAAAGGCCCTAAATTAGATAAGTTTTCCACCTGGGATTTAAATAATCCAGGTAGCTCAACTATCCTTGGTTTGCCGAGAGCTCCCTGCTCTTTAGGAAGAAAACTCGAGACTCTATTCAGATTTGAGAGGCCTATTAGAAGAGACAGCATTTTGAGAGTATAGTCATGTGGTAGAAAATGGTGACACAGTTGCCTCAGGCTAAGTTCAGCCTTTAGCTGAAGTAAGGCAATGAGACCTGCTGCTGGGGGAGGCAGGGCCAGTTATGGAGGAAGAGAAGGCAAGAACCAAGAAAAATGCTCATGTGGTTTTCTCCTTTCTTTTAGGTCTTCTGTTATCAAACTGAAAACCTTTATACACGACAGCCAACAATAAAGACAACCTTGTTGATGATAAAAATTCTCGATCACAAAATGTTTCTCAACATTGATAGCATTGGCAGATCTAAAACAGAACGGTTTTTTATTAAGGACTCTGGAAAAAAAGGTCCACTTAGCAGCAACATTCCAGGTGAAATACCCAAGAGCCATTAGAAACTAGGATCCTGGCCAGGCACGGTGGCTCACGCCTGTAATCCCAGCACTTTGGAAGGCCGAGGCAGGCGGATCACGAGGTCAGAAGATCAAGACCATCCTGGTCAACATGGTGAAAACCTGTCCCTACTAAAAATACAAAAAAAATTAGCTGGGCTTGGTAGCACATGCCTGTAAACCTAGCTACTCGGGAAGCTGAGAAGGGGAATCACTTGAACCGGGGAGTTGGAGATTGCAGTGAGCCAGGATCGCACCACTGCACTCCAGCCTGGTAATAGAGAGAGACTCCATCTCAAAAAAAAAAAAAAAAAACACAAAACAACTAGGATCCTGATCTATGACTTGGGGGAAAGAAATCTTTTAGACACATGCTTTAAGTTATAGTTTCTTGTGTCACTGGGACTCCATTACCTTCCATTTCCCTTTTCTAACTCTAACTTTATTCCTTTCAGTTCTGATTTTTAAAAAAAAATCTGCAATACCTAAGTAATTTATTGGTGAACACTTTCATATACTACACTTGACCACTTAACAATGCACGGGTTAGGGCTGCCAATGCCTCGTGCAGTCAAAAATCTTTGTATAACTTTGGATTCCCCCAAACCTTAACTGCTAATAACCTAGTGTTAACTGGGAGCCTTACTGATAAGATAAACAGTCAACTAATGCATACTTTGTATGTTATATGTATATTATATAATATATTCTTACAATGAAGTAAACTAGAGAAAAGCAAAGGTTATTAAGGAAATGATAAGGGGCCAACTATGGTGGCTCATTGCCTGTAATCCTAGCACTTTGGGAGGCAGAGGAAGGCAGATTGCTTGAGCCCATGCGGTTGAGGTTGCAGTAAGCTGAGATCATGCCACTGCACTCCAGCCTGGATGACAAAGTGAGACCCTGTTCAAAAAAAGAAAAAAGAAAATAAGGAAATACATTTACATTACTGTATTTATTGATTCCATAAATTTACATTGTCTGTTTACAAAAAGAATCCTTGGACTGAAATGAAGGGCATCCACAGCCACAGACCTCAATCTTTGATTACATATCAAGCAATTCAGCTTTTTCTTGTAATGTCATGACTTCTACTTCTTGGGAACACTTCCAGCATCACTAGTGGCACTTCGTATGGGTCCCATGGTATTATTTGAGGTTTATGGTGCACTAAACACGATGAAAAATACTTAAGAATCTCAAGAGAGTACTTTTTTCTGCCACATGAAATTTACTGGAGAGCCGAACTGCTCATACAAAGATGATGAGCATCAAGCAGCGTTTTGAGCGGATATTCACAACACCTGAGTGCACAGCAGCAGCAGTAGGAGGCAGCTACAAAATGACTGCAGTACAGTGTGTACTCCCGTTAGTTTTATGCGGCTATGATTTAACCTTGCATCTTTACGTTTGTTTACATTTCTCTGGACTGTGAATGAAACCATGTACTGTATATGTGTGTAAATTTTGAGAAAATGTAGCATTTTATAATAGGTTTGTGCATATTTTGTAGTAGCACATGATAAAAGACTATTATATACATATATTTTATGCATTCATGACATACCTTTTAAATTTTTAAAAAATATTTCTAGGCAACAGTTTGTGTTTTTTTAGATTGTCAAAAATCTCCAAAAAAAACCTTCCAATGTATTATTGAAAAAAATCTGTGTACAAGTGGATTTATACAGTTAAAACCCATGTTGTTCAAGGGTCAACTGTATTTGGAAGTGTCTTTAGTCTCAGCCTGTTTGAGGTCACCAAAACTGCCTTGGAAGGAATACTTTGATCCTTCTGAAACACTTGCCCTGATCTGATTTACTGAACTCATCATAACATGTTACAAGTTAGAAAGGACCTATTTACTTTATAAAGAAACTAGAGATGGCCAGGCATGGTGGCTCAAGCCTGTAATCGCAGCATTTTGGGAGGCCGAGGCGGGTGGATCATCTGAGGTCAGGAGTTCGAGACCAGCCTGACCAATATGGCGAAACCCCGTCTCTGCTAAAAATACAAAAATTAGCTGGGTGTGGTCGTGGGTGCCTGTAATCCCAGCTACTTGCGAGGCTGAGGCAGGAGAATCACTTGAACCTGGGAGGTGGAAGTTGCAGTGAGCCAGGATCATGCCATTGCACTCCAGACTGGGCGACAAGAGCAAAACTCCATCTAAAAAGTAAATTAATAATAATACAGCTCAAAGACCCTGTGTCTTTGGGGATCCAAGTGTATCACTATCAATATCTGTATCAATGCACTCAGTGCTTACAGAACCACATTTTGGGTCTTCATTCGGGAAATTATTTCAGTCATTTGTTCAGCCTGTAAAACTTAAGATTATCAACCAGTACCCAAAGTATAGTGAGTTGTGTTTTGCTGTGGCAGAAGCACACATATACCACCTAAGCCAAAGGCTTGTCCACTGACTGGTAGGCCTTCTCCTGGCAGTTGCCGACTAACTCCCAGGATGCTTTAGGGTTGGCACTCAGGATCAAGGTCCCACATTGCAGCCCTGGCTGAAAGCAGCTATATATTCCATTGCCCTTCTCTGCGGTGCTTATTAACTGGTCACTTGGCCTGTCATTGTTCATTTTAGCCCTGTCTGGAGATGAGGCTGCTGTTCTGAATTGATTACAGTAGCTTCAGAAGAGTCGCTTCCATTTTCACATACGTAGTTGAAAATGGCTTTTCAACAATGACTGACATTTAAAAAAACAAAAAGAATACCAGAAAGAAATGGCCATTTAGACTCCATTTTGGGTGGCACCAAAATTTATGAAATGTTACTATTTTGCAATTCTAAGATGTCCAAACTGACAAACCTGTATCAATAAACAGTAGCATAAGTGTTAACACTGTGAAATAAAATCTTATGGTGTACCTGTTCCTGCATTTGAAATTTGTTTTTAATGTTTAAAGTTTTTCTTTATGGTCACTGTAAAGTTGCTATTATCTGGGGTTTTGATGTTAAAATGTTTTATAAAATGGTGGTGATACTGAATGGTATAACTTTAACATCCTTATACCTGGTAAAAATAAGTTGGCACCTATGTTGGTCCCCAAAGTTTTTCCCAAAGGCATTTTTAAAGCCGTTTTAGGTTCATACAAAATTAAGGGAAAGCTACAGAGATTTCCCATTTATCCCCCACCCCCATACATACCTGACTTCTCCTTTATCAACATCTCACACCGGAGTGGTACATTTGTGACAGCTGATGAACCCACACTGACACACCATTATTACCCAGGTCCATAGTTTACATGAGGGTTCACTCTTGGTGGTATACATTCTGTGGGTTTGGAAAAATTATAATGACATGTATCCACCATTATAGTATCATACATATTAGTTTCACTGCCCTAAAAATCCTCTGTGCCCTGCCCAAATGTTTTAAAATTTTACTATTTTGGTGAAATCCCAAAGTCTTAACAAGCCACATTAGAAATATAAAGTTGCATTCTCACTGCAAAACCACAGAAGCTACTTTCTAAATTCAACCAATCTGGATAACCCAATCCAATCAAGCACCTGACATTTCTAACAGATGTGAGCTAACATACAGAGCTCTTACAATTCTTCTGAATTAGCTAACAAGCACTGACATTTTTTAGGTGGATGAGGATTATTTTCCAACAATCTCTGTACCAAGTTAGAAAAAAAATAATTCAAGCCCAGATCAAGCTGTCTCACATACAGATTTCAATAAATATTTTTATTTTATTTTTTGTTGAGACACAGTCCCACTCTCCTGCCAGGCTGTAGTGCAGTGGCATGATCATAGCTCACTGCAGCCTTGAACTCCTGGGCTCAAGCAATCCTCCCGCTTCAGCCTCTGGAGTAGCTGGGACTACATGCATACTCCAAACCTGGCTAAAAAAAAAAAAAAAAAAAAAAAAAAATTTAGAGATGGGGTCTTGCTATGTTGGCCAGACTGGTCTCAAAACTCCTGGGCTAAAACGGTCCTCCTGCCTTGGCCCCCCAACGTGCTGGGACTACAGGTGAAAGCCACCACACCTAGCTCAATGAACATTTTTTAGCAAGCAAACAAAAAAGTTTATGTAACCAGCTGGGCTCACACCTGTAATCCCAGCACTTTGGGAGGCTGCAGTGGGAGGATCACGAAGTCAAAAGATCAAGACCATCCTGGCCAACATGGTGAAACCCCATCACTACTAAAAATACAAAAATTAGCTGGATGTGGTGGCGGGCACCTGTAGTCCCAGCTACTCGGGAGGCTGAGGCAGGAGAATTGCTTGAATCTGGGAGGCGGAGGTTGCAGTGAGCTGAGATCGCACCACTGTACTCCAGCCTGGCAACAGTGGGACTTCATCTCAAAAAAAAAAAAAAAAAAGTTTATGTAACCTGTATTAAAGGTCCACTTAAGGCAGGCTTGACAATATTCCGGAAATAGTACTCTCCTAACCTAGTTAGCCAAGGCAACCAGAAATCCTTGGACAAAATGGCAGGAAGCAAGACCATTTTGGGATCAAGTGTCAGACACCATGCCTAAGGGTAAAGGCCACAGGCTTCACTAGATTGTTACTTCCTTTTCACTTAAGTATGAGGAATTACTCTGAAATAATTTAGTAAGTTCACATATCCTGAATACCTCTAGTTTTGCCACTGACAGCCACTACTAGTATCTATTCTAATGATCAACAAGCTATGAATTTCAAAAATATACTTCACACATTTACTCTGCTGATTACCAAAACCTCTGGACGTGACTGAGATACAGATACAGAAAGCACTTGAAACTGCTGCCTTTGGTCTTTCTGATTAGAATACTAGCTGTCCACTCCTGAGAGAGAAATCCTGTTAGAGCTAATGACTCCTCCTGGGGTGCTTGTAACCTGATACTAGTATAAAACATCACTGCCTATTCCAAAGAGAGAATGAAAGCAAATTACAAACATAATTGGGAAAAGAAAAAATACTACACACTCCAATTTCTCAGGACCCAATAGATTTTATTTCAGGTGGGGATAAGGGACAAGCAGTGTGAAGACAGGGAAGGAGAGAAGGAAGTCGCTATGTTCTGAATGATTCCCTACCCCGCTCTTGCGAGTGCCACATTCTGCCCTTTTACAATTTTAATTAATTTTTACTGGGACTTTGATAACACCACAGAAACCCTGTGGCTTCCTGTTAAAATGATTGTGTTACAAGCCTAATTTTTATTAGAAAAGTGAAATTTAACAAATATTTTTATTTTGATTATTTTGAAGCAGTTCATTAATTCTAGGTGGAAGCACTACATCATTAAATGGGAAATCAACAAATGAAAAATGAAAAAAAAAGATGACTTATCCATTCACAGTAAGCACAATTTTACTAGAAAGAGAGATAAACTTCAAAAAGACAGAACTAAAAGTCATATATAAGACTGTATTCTTCTATATGCTACACATCAATTTGTAGTGGCACCAAAGTGTCGCCTGCTCTGCCTGAGGGAGCACTCCCCCTAGTGGTTTTCCATAGGAAATAAAGTTAAACTTTTATGAAAGTAAAAATGCCTAGGTCAAATAGAACACACATAAGGAGGAGATTCTTTATAAAATAAGTACCTTGATGTTAGGGTGACTTAGAAACAATTCTTAGTCTCTGAATTCTAAATAGCTGAAGACATGCAGCTAAAACAATAATTTTTAATTTTTTATTGTTTTTGAGATGGCATCTTGCTCTGTCACCCAGGCTGGAGTGCAAGGGCGCAATCTCGGCTCAATGCAACCCCCGCCTCCCAGGTTCAAGTGATTCTCTTGCCTCAGCCTCTCGAGTAGCTGGAATTACAGACACCCACCACCACGCCCGGCTAATTTTTGTATTTTTAGTAGAGACGGGGGTTTCACCATGTTGGCTGGGCTGATCTTGAACTCCTGATCTCAGATGATCCACCCGCCACGGCGTCCCAAAGTGCGGGGATTACAGGTGTGAGCCACCATGCCAGGCCTAAAATAATAGTTTTAAATGTGCAAAAATATCCATCCTTACTGAGCTGATTTATATTTGTTTTAAATTCTTTTTAGATTCAACTTTTAAAAAATACATTAGGCCAGGCATGGTGGCTCACACATGCAATCCCAGCCTTTTGGGAGGCCAAGGCGGGTGGACTGCTTGAGCTCAGGAGTTCAAAGATTAGCCTAGGCAACATAGTGAAACCCTGTCTCTACAAAAAATACAAAAATTAGCAGGGCATGGTGGCATGCACCTACAGTCTTAACTATTTGGGAGGCTGAGATGGGAGGATTGCTTGAGCCTAGGAGATCAAGGCTGCACTGAACTGTGATCCTACAACTGTACTCCAGCCTGGGCAACAGAGCAAGATCTAGTCTCCAAAAATAAAAATAAAAAACCTTAGATCAAAATAAATTTAGAGCTAAATCATCAGAATTAAACAGTGACTAATAAGATGCTAGAAGAAAATCTGAAATTGGAGATTCTTTCATCTAACAAAGTTCCTAAATGCCCATTATATATTAGGCACTGTTCTTTGTTCACACTAGTAACAAAAGACAAAAAATAACTATGCAAAAAATAACTTCACATTTAACAGTCTTTAGAATGTTGACTGATTAGATATTTCTGTAAGTATCTTTTAGGTTTGTTCTGTTCTTGGCGTTTAAACAAAAAATATTCTGACAACATTTAGTAAATTCATATCTTTCCTTCTTGAACACATACACTTTAAAAAATTCCAACTTCTTTTGTAGCCGCTAGGCATGCTGAGATTGAGAGACTTATTAGTTATCAGGTACTGACCCTGGCCACCTCCCAGAATTGTCCATATGCCTGGGAAGCAGTGCCTGCCACTGTGCTGGAGTGGCCTCCTTGCAGCACACTTTGCTGTAATACTCTCCAAACCAATTTTCTCTAAAGCTATGTGACCTATATTAAGGTAGGGCATTCCAATATATCCTCCAGTTTTGGTGAGTATCACTGAATGGTTCTCAACAATTAATACTTTGGTACACTTTTATTTGGGGGAGGTGGTGGTCACAATGACTAGCATCAGTGGGGTAAGGGCCAGAAGGGCCCTGCTAATTTTTGTATTTTTTGTAGAGACAGGGTTTCACTATGTTGCCTAGGCTAATCTTTGAACTCCTGAGCTCAAGCAATCCACCCGCCTTGGCCTCCCAAAAGGCTGGGATTGTAGGTGTGAGCCACCACGCCTGGCCTAATGTATTTTTTAAAAGTTGAATCTAAAAAGAATTTAAAACAAATATAAATCAGCTCAGTAAGGATGGATATTTTTGCACATTTAAAACTATTATTTTAGGCCTGGCGTGGTGGCTCACACCTGTAATCCCAGCACTTCTGGGGTAAGGGCCAGAAAGGATAAATGAATCCTGCAATGGGATGACAGTTTTTTCTCCTAAAGAACCGTCTCACTCAAAAGTCCAATAGTGCCTGTGCACGAATGGACACTGAGCTGTTGTTACCTGGTATGGTAACAAAGACAGAAGCTTCACTGTACTCATGTAATTTTTTCTATTAGAGAGTAAGTCAAGTAATTTTAGTATTTTATTTTATTAAATATATTTATATGCCACAAAAATTATTTTAGTGACAACTACCAGGAAAATACAAAATCACTTAATAACTGGTTTTCTACACCTTGATTTGTCAAGAAACTCATAGGCAAATGGAAAGTAATAAGTACTGACTGCCATTACTTAACTACAGTGAACAGTTTTGAGAAGAAGAAAACCTGTAACACTGAAAATTGCTTTATATTCCATTCACAGATCTCTTTAAAAGGTCTACTTTAAAAATAAATCACATAAAGAATTGTTCAGACTTGTTTGGTGATGCCTCAACTTCAGAACATTTACAAGGAAATCACATGTAAAAGCAATTATCTCAATACAATTAAATCCTATTAAAGAAAAAGAGTTTCCTTTAAACCAGTGGTTCCCAAAATTTAGCATGCATCAGAATCTCCTGAGGGAAGCTTGTTAAAATACAGAATGCTGGCCTCCTCCCCAGAGTTTGCTACAAGTTTGGAGGCTGTTCTGATGTTGGTGTGGGCACAACACTTTGAGAACCACTACTTTATGATCTAGTCTCTAGAATTCAAACTAATAAGCAATGCTCATATGCCTTTGCTTTTTCTAACAGTAAATAAATGAAAGAACATTTCAGGTAGCTGCATCAAACTTTAAGCCTTTAGACTCTTGAAATGTTACCTTGGCTCACATAACTGTGAGTTCAAAAGACAGAACTAAAGGACAGTCCTGAATAATCTACGACTACATGAAAACATTTATTTACATGCTCTCTACAAAATGTATTTAGAAAACACAGTAACTATTAGGTACACGACCTTGCTCCTATCTTCCCCATCGTGCTTCCTCTCTATAGAAAATCCAGTATGAAATTATAAAGAGTACTGTACTCAGAATAAGAACTTCATCTGTCATAAATATACACATAAATACCAGTGAATTGTCATACTCAAGACTCAAGATTCAGGAACTTCTTCATCAGGGCAGCAGTAATATTCCACAAAACATATTTGTCCGTCTTCATTTCTAATCATATACTGTAATGAAAGGAAGCCTCTGTTATCTGTCCGAATAGATACCTTACAAGATAGGACTAATGCCTTTGTAGAGGGTTTCAGTAAAGAAATCTTGTATCTGTAGAAGACAAAATAAAAAGCTGTTATATCAACACAGTGAACACTGCTCAGAACTCTCAAGGACAAAAAGTAGCAAAACTAAGAATAAAATCAGGTACTTATCCAATTTGCTAATATTTTCTCTTGATGTTTTCAAAATTCATCCACTGGTAGAACCCTACATCCCCTAGTAAGTCCAGCACTGTACTGTTTATTTTTATAAAATGCTGTGCATTTTAATTAACAGATTGAAAGCGTTTTTATTTAACAGAAATCTGGTATTTAACTTCCTCTTTATCACCAATGGGAAACTCTATATTAAGAACTGACCTGTTGACTTGGGTCTGATTACAATGAAATGCTTCCATCAAATCAGAATCTTTGGGATAGTCAAGGTGGGAACTTCCTGCATTTCCAAAAGTAGATAACCTATAGAAAATGATTACCTCATTTATTCAATGGTCCAAAAATAAACCACATTAGGATCCAAATAAAGAAAACACTTCCTTAAGAAATTCATACTAGTGGAGGAAACAGACATGTACACAAATGCTTACAACACACGATAACAAGTACCATAATAAAGCTCCCACTAGAGTTCCGGGAGTTCAGGGCAACTAATCAACGGCTTTGAAGAAAATCAATTGTAAAAGGAAAAGGGTAGGGGACACTTTAATTTCATTACCCAAATCCTACTCTGAAAATGACTTTTCCTCACCCTTAAGTCAGAAATATACAACAGGAGAGAGAATTGAGGACTGATGGAAGACCTTGATCTAAGTCAACTGCAACCCTTAGGTCTGTTCCCAATCCTACACCGAGGAATTACAGCTTTTCTGTATCTTAGACTGCTCTTAAGGCTATTTCATGGTTTTCCTCACTTGGTAATACCAGAAATTATTTGTAGACAATTTGTAAGTGTTAATATGCTGATTTAATCTGCAAGAACTTCTGAAGCATTTGCTGCAGGGTTAGCACATTGCTAACTATTATATGAGCATGGTGATAAGATCCAGGTTGGTTTTCCCTAAGCTCCATTTCTGCCCCGCATCTTCCAGGTGTTGGTTTTCCTGGGGTCCATCTTTTCTTTCTTCTAATATCATCTCTCTCTCTGACCCGTCTCATCCATGCCCAGCCATGATGATGGTTTCCAAATCTAAATTTCCAGTCTAAATGCATCCCCTGAGCACCATAACTATGCATCCAGCTACTCCTTAGTGTCACAGGTACTTAAAATTTAACACATCCAGGAAAAAATTTCCACTCCTACCTCCCTACCACCAAATTGTTTCCCATCCTGGAGATGAAAGATACCATGGTCCATCTAGTTATCCAGGCTGAGAGAGATCACTGAGGAGATCCTCTGAAATACTGTTTAGGTACCTGAAATTTTTTACTTCATTCCACTGCTAAAGTAGGGTTTCCAATTTCCATTTTGGTTAACACTTTTGTCGGACCCTGAGCCAAATTCTTAACTCCCCAAAGTCATGAGAAGGACCTGTAATTCTTTTTCTTTTTTTGAGACGGAGTCTCAGTCTGTCACCCAGGCTGGAGTGCAGTGGTGAAATCTCAGCTCACTGCAACATCCGCCTCCTGGGTTCAAGTGACTCTCCCATCTCAGCCTCCCGAGTAGCTGGGATTATAGGCACACGCCACCACGCCCAACTAATTTTTCTACTTTTAGTAGAGACAGGGTTTCACCATGCTGGCCAGGCTGGTCTTGAACTCCTGACCTCAAATGATCCACCCAGTTCAGCCTCCCAAAGTGCTGGGATTACAGGTGTGAGCCACTGCACTTTTACAGCCGGGCCTGTAATTCTTCTAAAGTAGTTACAAAAAGAATACCTTATTCCTTTTATTCCATATGTATTTAGTGTCTTTATTTAACATTCTGAAATATTTCAAAAAGAGAGTATTTAGATCCTGAAATATTCTGAAAAGAGAATATTTAGATCCTCTAAATTGCTAGAATCTCTAAACGGAGTCTAACCCTGAAAAGACATTTGTGTTAAAGTATCAGGAGCAGCTTTTTTGACATGGTATTCCTGCTGAAAACTGCCCTCTCTTGGGAAGCCAGCTTTGAGCAATCATCTTTAAATCCTTATATAAGCGTTTCCCAGGTATCTCTGTGTGCTATATTGGTACTTAAATGGTTTGCTGTTTCATGTATGTTGGCTTCACCTTGGTTTTAAGCTGTTCTTCCCATAATGCTTAATAAGATGAATAAGCACATGGTAGGTGATCAACAGATACTTGGTGACTGAATAAACCATGTGTAGAAAACATCTTCTTCTGCAACCTGAACTAACTTGAAAAAGATACCATAATACAAACACCCTTTCAAACACTTAAACCCAGTTTTCCTCATGATGTAACCTGATCTATGACAGTAAGTAGTAGTACAATGAAAATACTACTCATTTATAAATTAGGGGACTGGGCTTCTCATCTAGATGCCACCACCACCTAAATATGAAATAGTGAGTGAATCTTCCTGGGTCTTAAGTTTCTTGAACCATAAAATTATGAGGTAACAGTACAAGCTGTCTAAAGTTGTGAAAACTGGATAATAAAAATTTTGCACCCTAAGCAAATGTCTAAGTGGGAAGATGGGAGTACACACCACGTTAACTACAACTGCACTGCTCTCAAGTACCTGAAATAAGGCTTGTCAGGAGACATGGTAATCTGTAGGACTTCACTCGTCATATCCAATTCAGAAAATGCTTCACGGAGCCCCTCTGACTGCAGAATAATTTTATTAATAACATTGGTGCTGCAGAAATCAAAATCCAAGGTCTCCTCAGGTTCTTGCGTATTGATTTTGCAGACTGTTACCACTCCTCCTTCTTCCAGAAACAGCATCAAAGGGTAACCATAACCTTGGTAACACATCCGAAGTGCAGTTAAAGTCCCTGCAATGGAAAGAAGTCATACTTGGCATTAGCTTTACAGCACTGGGTTCAGCTTCTCCTCGAAATGATACATAAAATTTCTCAAGAATAATTTATTCCGTCCAATTTCTCTCATACATGTATTTCCTCATAAAAAGGGATTACATCTTCCCTGATGACAGTTGTGTGTAGATAATTCCAAAAATACAAAAAAATTGGGAACCAGAATAAAATGTAACAAAATTCTTTGGAATCATTGTCAAGTTGTCATAAACACCTCAGAAGTAGCTTGTTGATTTTACATCCACACAACTTCAGGATAGAGAATCTATATGGATCAACACAGCAAGTAACTAAATTGCTGCAGAACAGGGTATACTATTCCTTGAAGGTTCAATGTGTGTAACAGTGGATTGCTATCATCTGTACTGTAACATCAGTGTACTCACTATGAAAAGGATCCTTGGCCGGGCGCGGTGGCTCAAGCCTGTAATCCCAGCACTTTGGGAGGCCGAGATGGGCGGATCACGAGGTCAGGAGATCGAGACCATTCTGGCAAACACGGTGAAACCCCGTCTCTACTAAAAAATACAAAAAAAACTAGCCGGGCAAGGTGGCGGGTGCCTGTAGTCCCAGCTACTCGGGAGGCTGAGGCAGGAGAATGGCGAGAACCCGGGAGGCGGAGCTTGCAGTGAGCTGAGATCCGGCCACTGCACTCCAGCCCGGGCGACAGAGCGAGACTCCGTCTCAAAAAAAAAAAAAGAAAAGGATCCTTCCAACTTTTCCAACTGGGAAATATTTATATTTCCTCAAATTTTAAAATCAAATTGAGAGAAAAAGAAGGTTGCTAATGGTGGTGTAAATTTTAACACTGCAAACCACTAGAGGCAAGGAGGAATATGACAGGATATTCAAACTCCTTCCCTTACTGGATTGAGAGCCACAGTGAGGAATGGAATATGACAGATGCTTTTGTGAAAAACCAGCTGGAGAACACTGTTATTAGAAAATGTATACTTAAACAGTGGAATTGTCTGTGGAAAGTTAAAATACATTTTTCTGGAGCACTATAATGAATTTTTCCTAGCTAATCTCCAGGTTGCTTTCCTATGAAATAAAATTCTGGGGATTCCTTATAGTTTTATACCTACAGCAATTAAATTTCACCATTCTTAAAAATAATTCCCTTAACAAATAAAAAAATACGCATTTTAAAGAAAATCATTTGGCAGCTAGGCACGGTGGCTCATGCCTGTAATCCCAGCACTTCAGGAGTCTGAGGCGGGCAGATCACCTGAGGTCTGGAGTTTGAGACCAGCCTGGCTAACATGGTGAAACCTCGTCTCTATTAAAAATACAAAAAAGTAGCCGGGCATGGTGGCACGTGCCTGTAATCCCAGCTACTTGGGAGGCTGAGGCAGGAGAAGTGCTTGAACCTGGGAGGCAGAGGTTGCAGTGAGCCAAGATTGTACCATTGTACTCCAGCTTGGGCAACAAGAGAGAAACTCGGTCTCAAAAACACCAAAAAATCATTTATCAAAATAGACATAACTTATAAAATATGGCTTAAAAGAAACAAATTTTGAACATAGTAAACTAGGAGTCAGGAGAACTGGCTTTCATTTTTCTCTGCCACTAACTAGCTGAGTAATTCTGGACAAGTTAGGGAAAAGAAGCAATTAAAACATTTCACAATGTTAAAGATATTAAAGACATGTCCAAAGCATTCTTTTGGCCAGTTCAAATTTAAAATCGCTCAAAGCCTTGTAAATTAAAAAAAGATGAATGCAAATACTTTTACAAATATGAAAGAACTATAAACACACTTGCAATTAACATTGTGAAATGTTAGAACCCATGACTGTGGCCACCGAAAAATGAATTGGCATTAGCTTTCTGAACAAATGTTTATATTCCAAATAACTTCCTGTATTTTTCTGACCACTGTGTACAACACTTTTATGTCTTTACACTGATAATAGTTTACCTGGCATAGGACTTGATCCAAAAATAGATAAACAGTCTAAAAGGACAGTTAAATTAATTCGAAAAGTAACAGACTCTTCCTGAACTTTAAAATCCTGAAATATTCCAGCCTATGGAAAAAGTAAAAATGAAAATTGTTATATAAAAGAATGAAAACTAATACATAAGGTCCTAGATTTCACTTTATATGTTTAAAAAATACAATACTGTGCTAATCCCATGAGAATAATTTCTGATTAACAATCAAAACATCTTAGAGACATCCTTTGAAGCATCTTTATATCCATTCCTGGATCTAAAACTATCCCTCTGTGACTCTCCCTTGTCTCGTTTTTGTGCCTATCACTACTGCTAAGGTCACTTGGAAACGAGACGAATGACTTGATCATGCATGAGCAATATTAGTTACAACTTTTATTAATATTTTTTATTGATACGGGGGTCTCACTATTGTTACTCAGGCTGGTCTTTAATGCCTGAGTTCAAGTGATCTTCGTGCCTCAGCCTCAGTCTCCTGAGCAGCTGGCAATACAGGTGTGAGCCACTATACCATGTCCCCGCATGAGGATGAGAACCATGTCTTATTGACCTCTCTATCCCTGAGGTCATGCTGTGCACTTACGTGTTAAAAAAAATGCTTAGTTGAATTTGCAATCCTATCTGAACCATACAAATATTACTTTGGAAGAACAAAAATTCTATTACAACCAGTAAAGGAAAAAAATACTCTTTAGTAACAGCAAGGTGGTAGTATCGCTGTGGTAAAAAGAGCAGATATTCTGGAAACAAATGTTCAGGGTTCTTATCCCAATTCAGCCACTTACCAGCTGTGGGACTGTTAGCACATCACTTAAAATTGTGCCTCGTTTCCACATATATAAAACGGGAATAACAACAGAACCTACCTTACAGGACTATTGTTAAAATTAAATAAGTTAAACACTCAGAAGACTGTAGCCTAGCCGATAGTCTAGTTTAATAAACTTCAGTCATTACTAACCATTATCTCTGTAAAACAAGATGAGAAAAGAATTTGTTACCGGGAGAGAAAAAATTCAAGTAATGACATTTTGTTCTCTTAGGACTATTAAGTTATCTATTAAGTTATTTATTATGACTATTGATTATTAAATTATGAGTATTATTTATTATGTCTACTAAAACCTTCGGATTTCATTAAATTGCATTTAGAGTATCTATGGCACAGGCTTAAAGGCGCCTACTTCCATACCTGAATAAAAGCATTTGCTTGCACACACTTTGCATTTTCCACTGTTACTTTGATACCATTTTTAGTTGCGAAACACGTGGCATGCTCTCGGAAATGAATAGCTTTTAAAATAGTGGAGAGATTCCTAACGTTGTCAAGGCTGGCCACAAGGCTGTACTGATCATCCTCATCTTGGATGTGCTGGGTCAGAAGGGGCATCGTCCACTGCGCATTCGGCCCGGAAGGAAATGCTCCTGGGGCTAACACCTGCTCGGCGGATCGCGAAACACCTGAAGGGATTGGACAATAAAACTCCCATCAGTGCAGGCGAGGTCTGGCGAGCTCCACCTGCTCTGAGAGGCGGACGGGGGCTGGGCGACTGAACTCAGCTGACCAGGCCGAACCCCACCTGTGTCACTTAACTGTCTTTGTAATTTTGGGAGAAAATTAAGTTACGATTTCCTCGTCTCCGTACGAGGAGAATAACGTGAAAAGATGTGAAGAATGAAGACACGCAACTGACACGGTATCTCCGCTTGGGGCCAGCTTCTCTCGGCCAAACAGGAACTACGAATACGCACGGAGTCGCTTTTGTGCCGCCCGCGCCACCAGCCTGGCTTCCAACAGAACAGGCGATGGGGGGCGGGCCCAGAGTGTCCAGAAGATCCCCCAAGAGTCCCAGACAAGCCCATTCACCAGCCAGCCCGCGGGACAGCATCGCTTATTAGTCTCACGGTCCCCGAATGCGGACAGCCTACCTTTGCGGTGGGGTCTGGACGCCCGAGAGACCTTCCCAGGAAAGTCCCTGAGGAGGAGCTAGACAGCTCCGAGAAATCGCGTAGGAAGTGGAGTGGGTCCCGCCACTCTTCAGACCTGCCCTCCACCTCGGCCACCGTCACCACAGAGCTGAAGGAGGCCTAGAGAGCCGCGCGTGCAGCGCCACCGAGACCGGAAGAAGACACCGCAGACCTGGAGGACAACCGCGTAGCTGAGCGCTTAGAGCCACCGAACCATAGAGATCGGAAAGAGGAGCGAGCGGCAACGCCGGAAAACAGGCCAAGAGCGCAGGCGGTAAGGCAAGATGGCGGCAACCAAGAGGAAACGGCGTGGAGGCTTGGCAGTTCAGGCGAAGAAGCCAAAAAGAAACGAAAAAGATGCCGCGCCGCCGGCTAAGCGGCACACCACAGCAGAGGAGGTGGAGGAAGAAGAGAGGGACCGGATCCCAGGCCCCGTTTGCAAGGTAGAAGGGTATGCCCCCGAGCTACACCGGAGGCAGCGGCTCTGTGCGCCTCTTCTTGGGTTACTTACTTGACTACAGCTCTGCTAATTTCAGAGTAGCCCGGGTGTTAACGGTAGGTCGGTTTTAGCAATTCTCCCGGCCAGACTGGGCACCGAGTTTTCAGCTAATCCTTGTGCACGTGTCCGCCCTCCTGGAGGCGGCGGGTTTTAAAATCTTTACCCGGCCCACGGGGAAGCGACTTACAGGGTGCTCAGATCTATTGTTTTGTCTTCGTACTTGTTGTTTTTTGTTTGTTTTTTTTTTTTTTAATATTTTTGAAAAGTAGGCCTTTTCCTTGGCTATTTCTCGCTATTGAGTATTTCTTCCAGTGATTAGTATGCCCATATGCTGCCATAGTCAGCCACTCTCAGTCAGGGATCCTACAGTTTGTTAGGTGAGCCTTTAAAAAGTTGTTGCCCTTGGGACTGTGACTCTGACTTGTTAACCAGTTTTTAACTCAAGGGATAATGAAAAATAGGCTAGGTACTATGAGCTTTACCTGTATTCAACAGACATTGAATGTGCCATGCATTTTACCAAGTTAGGCATCCTTTGGGTTTGAGATTGCAAAGGTGACTAGCATGTGACCCCTTCCTCCTGAAATGTTGGAGTTTAGGAGGAAACTTAAGAATTCAAATAAGTTGATGGTTTTTATTCAAAAGAAGGGCACATAAGTTGTTGGAATTAGCTAGCTTTCATTCAACTGAGAACTCGTCCTAAGCTAGACAGAATACTGTGAAGGCAAGGATTATCTTTGACATTAATTTCTGCGTCCTCCGCACTTAGCAGACTACTCTAGCACGGAGTAGATGTTAAGTCAATGACCCTGTGTGGTGTGATGGCAAGCTCTAGGAAAGGAGTGTGAGCTCTGAGGAATAAAAGATAAGTGTAAATTGTAGCCCCGCTCTTTTCTGCGCTCTTTTCTGACCTGCAGATTGGGGCGGGGGAGGGGGGAGAGAATATTTACTTTTTATGAAAAATAACCTGGACTTGTACACTTCTAATAAATGTTAGTGTTCTCACTCTTCCCTTAAGGAGCTAGATAGTATCCATAATCTGAGCCATACTTTGATATATTCTATGGAAATGCAAAAGATAGAGATTACTTTTACCCTAGTATAATAAGATAAAGAATCACGAAGGATTTAGTCTTTAAGCTGCATATCAGAAGAAGTGTAGAATTTTGACATTCAGAAATGAGAGGGAACACTCTAAGGGAGGAAAAAAAACTGATAAAAGACTTTGAGGTAGGGAAATGCTGAAAAATGTAAAAAACAGAGCCAGATTGGATTGCATTAGGCTTCATTTGGGGCAATAATGATGTAAAAATGAAAATATATTTTACAATTCAGTGTCGAAACTATGTCATTTGAACTTTGTTTAGAAAACTCTGGGAAGTAAGGATGTGACTGAAGTATTACTTTAAAAATGGCTGGGCGCAGTGGCTCAGGCCTGTTAATGCCAGCACTTTGGGAGGCCGAGGAGGGTGGATCACTAGGTCAGGAGTTCAAGACCAGCCTGGCCAAGATGGTGAAACCCCGTCTCTAGTAAAACTACAAAAAAAAATTAGTCAGGTGCAGTGGCGGGCACCCATAATCCCAGCTACTCAGGAGGCTGAGGCAGGAGAATCGCTTGAACCCGGGAGGTGGAGATTGCGCCACTGCCCTCCAGCCTGGGTGACAGAGTGAGACTCCATCTCAAAAAAAAAGAGTAAACTTGAAAAAGCTAGTCAACCATATCCATTGGAGGTGTTCTTCATGTCTGAGAAGGTTAGCCATTTAGGAGTTTTGCAGTTAATATAAGACTCTAATTTAAAGTGCAATGTGAATAAGAAAGGATTAAGAATTGTGGGAAATTATTATGAGACCTCTGTCATGGAGAGCACAGAAATAAAAGAGGGCTAAGAAAGAACTTTCAGCGTTGGGAGGAGGAATTGGAGAGATTGAAGATGAAAAACAAGAAACCAAGGAGGGCATTTCTGGGTGGCAGATGTGGTCAGTGAATGTTGGTGAGAGATGAAATTAAAGGAGTCAGGATGATTTGACTTGCTACCTGGAAGCTCTTAAAAAACAAACAGGGCCAGGTGCAGTGGTTCTCACCTATAATCCCAGCACTTTGGGAGGCCAAGCCACTTGAGCCCAGGTGTTGGAGACCAGCCTGGGCAACATAGGGAGACTCCTGTCTCTACAAAAAAAAAAAAAATACTAACTGGGCATGGTGGCACATGCCTGTAGTACCCAGCTACTGCAGATGCTGAGGTGGGAGGATCACTTGAGCCCAGGAACTTGAAATTGCATTGAGCTGTGAGCATGCATCACTGCATTTCAGTCTTGACAACAGTGTGAGACCCTGTCACAAAACAAGGTCAGTTCGGTATGAGATTTTAAAATCTTTTTAACATTTTCTTTTTCTTTAGGGCAAGTGGAAAAATAAGGAACGGATTCTCATCTTTTCTTCCAGAGGAATAAATTTCAGGACAAGACATTTAATGCAGGACTTGAGAATGTTGATGCCTCATTCTAAAGCAGGTGCCTTTGTATCATATACTTTAGAAATTTCTGTCTATAAACTTAGCTATTTTTATGTTTTCACTTATTTTATATATTCTTCATTTGTTCAGTGTTTTCACTAAAAAAGCACAATACCTTTTATCTTTTCAAGTGCCACAATTTTTCTAGTTAACATTTTGTAAGAAATTCTTTAGACTTCATTAGGTAGTTTCTTTACTTTTTAAAACACATGTCCTAATATTATTGAAACATTTTTTGAAAGTCCAGGAATGCCTTCACTGTAATGTTCCTAAAGGTCCTGAGATAGGTGGGATGGTTTGTCCTAAGTGCTAAGGACTGCCATGTGTTGCTTTTTGGGCTTTTTTTTTTTTTTTTTAACTTTTTATTGAAAAATGTAGCTGGGATAGAATTTGAAGCACCTTTTAAGTTGGAGTCAGAGCCTATTTCTAAATGCCAAGTTATTTATTTATTTTTATGCAATGAGTTATTTTACAGGCAAGAACAGTATGGCCAGGCATAGTAGCTCATGCCTGTAATCCCAGCACTTTGGGAGGCCGAGGTGGGTGGAACACTTGAGTCCAGGAGTTCCAGACCATCCTGGGCAACATGGTGAAACCCCGTCTTTACAAGATAAAAAAATGAAAAAAGTAAAGTAAATTAGCCAGGTGTGGAGCCACTTGCCTGCAGTCCCAGCTACACAGGAGTCTCAAGCAGGAGGATGGCTTGAGCCCAGGAGGTCAAGGCTGCCATGAACCATGATTGTGCCACTACACTTCAGCCTGGGCAAGGAGCAAGACCCTGTCTCAAAAAAAAAAAAAAAAAAGTTTAGAACAGTGGAGTGGCAGCGCCATCATATTTGTGCTTATGTTGAGAGGTGCTTTGGGGTTTTTTTTGGTTTTGTGTTTTTATTTTAAAATTTTTAATTTTTTTTTAGATTCAAGGAGTATATGTGCAGATTTGTTACACAGGCATAAAATCAGTTTTCTTTGACATTTATGATTAACAAGTGAAAGATATTTTCATTGAAACTAGTTTCCTTTAACATAGTCTTTGGTTTATGAGAATTTTCCCATTTTTGAAAAGGATTCCTAAAATACCTAAATACTGAGAAACACTGCCTACGCTATAATTTCTAATTCTTACAGACTACATTTTATTTTCTTTACATTTACAAAGAGTCAAGATTTTTTAAGCGATTGTTTTCAGGTCTTGTTTTGAAAATTAATAATAAAATCTCCTTTAAACTGAAGAGTGTAAAAACACTTATTTTTTAGATAGCATGTGTGGTTTGATTGAAATAACTTTGAAATCACCTTTAATTTACTTGCTTTGTCTTTTTTTTCTTTTTCTAGATACTAAAATGGATCGTAAGGATAAGCTATTTGTGATTAACGAGGTAATTTTAGAAAGTAATTGCAATAAAATATTTTAAAAACGTTAACAGTGGCTCATTTCAAAAATAAGTCATTCAGTGACTTTAAAAATTGTTTTGTGAAAACTATTCAGACACGATTTATTAACTCTTCAATAACTGCTCTTCCAGATTTTTCTCCTACAGTTTAGTGCTTCAGTCATTTCTGTTTATTTTGTCTGAACAAGCATATTGAAATCTCAGGAGAAGGATTATGTCCATTTTTTAACCCCGTAGTGTCTAGTATTATGCTAAATCCATAGTAGGTACTCAAAAAATTATCAGTCAGCATATATAAAGTAAAATAAGAAGTCCATTAAACATATCTATATATGTAGAAAACCCACATGGTAAAAAGTGTTTTGCCAGTATTAAAAGTGGTTTGTGTGGAACTGCTCTTAAGGTATTACAAACTAGGAATAGGTTACATTTTCAAAGTATACTACACTTATGTATATTTTTTTAACCTCTGGAAGCACAGAACATAAATTTACATTTTAAAGCAAAATTTTCAAAACTTAGAGGAATTAGGATCCTTTTTTTACTATTAGCCTTCTTTAGATCACAAATTTTTGAACCTCTGCTATAATACCACATCATTCTATGTGTTGCAGAAACTGTGTTTAACAGAGCAATGTCCCTGTCATTATGGAACTTACATTCTAATGGAGACAGGCCATAAACAAGGTTTATAATTTCAAGTAAAGATAGGAGAAATGAAGCAGGTTATAGGTTTTCAACAGCTGAGACTAGACCGGAAAAACCTGTTCAAAGGGATGATGTTTAACTTAATATTTGAGGAGAGATTTAATGAAGGAGAAATATGGTAAAAGACCATCTAGGTAGAGAAAATGGCAACTACAAAGGCCCAGAAGTGGCACAAACTTCCCATTTTTGTGTTTATTCTAAGACCAATAAGAAACAAAAGCATTGGATCTAAGTTTTTCTTTTTTTAAGTTGTCAGGGTTTATTTGTTTAATTGGTTTTGGAGACAAAGTCTCACTCTTACCCAGGCTGGAGTGAAGTGGCATGATCTCAACTCACTGCAGCCTCTGCTTCCTGGGTTTAAGCAATTCTCCTGCCTCAGCCTCCCAAGTAGCTGGGACTACAGGCACATGCCACTATGCCCAGCTAATTTTTTGTTTTTTTAGTAGAGATGGGGCTTTGCTGGGTTGCTCAGGCAATTCACCCACCTCGGTCTCCCAAGGTGCTGGGGTTACAAGCATGAACCTCATCCACCCATAAGTTGTTAGGTTTAAAGTCTTAAATAGTTTGGAGTTTATTAGTACTATATTAATTAGGGTTTATGAATACTACAGTAATACAAGACTTCACTCCTGTAATGTTTTTATATCTTCTCAAGTGTGACTTTTGTAAGCCTTGAAGACATTGAAGTTTAATTTGAAATAGGTTTTATATACTTAGGCTTTTTACCCAATCCCTTAATGACTTTATAGAACCAAATCACCAGAAATGATAGTATAAATGAAGAACAACTTAAGTTTTGTAATCTTAATATCAAAAAGCTAAAAAGTTAAAAACCAAAATAATCATTAAAAAGGATGTTTTTAGTTCTGTAAGGACTGGATTTTCATAAGAATGGCTAAGAAGATTGATTATGAAGGATCAACATAAGATTAGTTGTGGTATTCCTTATCTATTTTTAGTCTTTGTAGTTTGTACATGGGACTATGGGCAGAAGAGGTTCCTGGCCAGGTGTGGTGGATCACGCCTGTAATCCCAGCACTTTGGGAGGCCAAGGCAGGCAGATCAACCGAGGTCAGGAGTTCAAGACCAGCCTGACCAACATGGAGAAACCCCATGTCTACTAAAAATACAAAATTAGCAGGGTGTGATGGTGCATGCCTGTAATCCCAGCTACTCTGGAGGGTGAAGCAGGAGAATCATTTGAACCTGAGAGGTGGAGGTTGCGGTGAGCCAAGATTGTGCCATTGCACTCCAGCCTGGGCAACAAGAGCGAAACTCCATCTCAAAAAAAAAAAGAAAGAAAAAGAGGAGGGGGGAGGTTTCCAGTAATAAGAAATGAGACCATTTTAGATGCTAGGCCCAAAAATATGATAGATAATTTCATCCAAGATATGGGCAGAGCATCTAGTTTACCTTGTGTAGAATACCTAAAAGGAACTTAAAGGTTCCTTCTGTGAATAAATAAAGGTTTCGGTCTTTGTAGCGTATTAGCCTGGTTAGGTATTTTTGAGATAATCTAAATGATATTAATCACATATAATTTCTTTAGTTCTCACTTATATTATCTACTTCATTTTCCTATACTTTGCTTCCTTTAGGTTTGTGAAATGAAGAACTGTAATAAATGCATCTATTTTGAAGCTAAGAAAAAACAAGATCTCTATATGTGGTAAGAGAATGTATTAAGATATTGGTTAGGGGGTGGTGCGCCTGGCGCGGCAGATTCGAAGCTAGGGAGGGGCCCGCGGGCTGAGGCGGCGGCTGTGGCGGCGACGCTGGGCGTGAGGTGGCGGCGGCCACGCTCCAGTCGGGTCCTCACTGCTCTCGGGGGCGCCATGGACGAGGCCGTGGGCGACCTGAAGCAGGCGCTTCCCTGTGTGGCCCAGTCGCTGACGGTCCACGTGGAGGTGCATCAGCGCTGCGGCAGCACTGCAAAGAAAGAAGACATAAACCTGAGTGTTAGAAAACTACTCAACAGACATAATATTGTGTTTGGTGATTACACATGGACTGAGTTTGATGAACCTTTTTTGACCAGAAATGTGCAGTCTGTGTCTATTGTTGACACAGAATTAAAGGTTAAAGACTCACAGCCCATCGATTTGAGTGCATGCACTGTTGCACTTCACATCTTCCAGCTGAATGAAGATGGCCCCAGCAGTGAAAATCTGGAGGAGGAGACAGAAAACATAATTGCAGCAAATCACTGGGTTCTGCCTGCAGCTGAATTCCATGGGCTTTGGGACAGCTTGGTGTATGATGTGGAAGTCAAATCCCACCTTCTTGATTATGTGATGACAACTCTACTGTTTTCAGACAAGAACGTCAACAGCAACCTCATCACCTGGAACCGGGTGGTGCTGCTCCATGGTCCTCCTGGCACTGGAAAGACATCCCTGTGTAAAGCGTTAGCCCAGAAATTGACGATTAGACTTTCAAGCAGGTACCGGTATGGCCAATTAATTGAAATAAACAGCCACAGCCTCTTTTCTAAGTGGTTTTCGGAAAGTGGCAAGCTGGTAACCAAGATGTTTCAGAAGATTCAGGATTTGATTGATGATAAAGACGCTCTGGTGTTTGTGCTGATTGATGAGGTGGAGAGTCTCACAGCCGCCCGAAATGCCTGCAGGGCGGGCACTGAGCCATCAGATGCCATCCGCGTGATCAATGCCGTCTTGACCCAAATTGATCAGATTAAAAGGCATTCCAATGTCGTGATTCTGACCACTTCCAACATCACTGAGAAGATCGACGTGGCCTTCGTGGACAGGGCTGACATTAAGCAGTACATTGGGCCGCCCTCTGCGGCAGCCATCTTCAAAATCTACCTCTCTTGTTTGGAAGAACTGATGAAGTGTCAGATCATATACCCTCGCCAGCAGCTGCTGACCCTCCGAGAACTGGAGATGATCGGCTTCATTGAAAACAACGTGTCAAAATTGAGCCTTCTTTTGAATGAAATTTCAAGGAAGAGCAAAGGCCTCAGCGGCCGGGTCCTGAGAAAACTCCCCTTTCTGGCTCACGTGCTGTATGTCCAGGCCCCCACCGTCACCATAGAGGGGTTCCTCCAGGCCCTGTCTCTGGCAGTGGACAAGCAGTTTGAAGAACGAAAGAAGCTTGCGGCCTACGTCTGATCCTGGGCTTCCCCATCTGGTGCTTTTCCCATGGAGAACACAGCCAGTAAGTGAGGTGGCCCCACACGGCCGTCTCCCAGGGAATCCCTTCTGCAAACATTGCTTACACTGCAAGCTAGAAAGCCACCAAGGCCAGGCTTTGTTAAAAGAAGTGTGTTTTATTTATGTTGTTTTAAAATGCATACTGAGAGACAAAAAAAAAAAAAAGATATTGGTTAAACTCATTTATTTAAGTGGATTTGTTCTTTGTAACTTTTATGTTATAGACTCCTAGTCTTTCATGTTAAGAGGTTGAGAATGAATAAAACTTTTTTGATTTCACAAAACTTGATACCTTTAAAGAAAATTAAATATATGAATATAAGCATATTATTTATGGTGAATAGGTGGTAAGCATTGACTACATTTGCTAATCAGTTGAAAAAGCTTCCTCCATATCTTTCAGGCTTTCAAATTCACCTCATGGACCATCTGCTAAATTCCTTGTTCAAAATAGTAAGTTGACTCAATAAAATTTTTTAGATGAGGAAATTAAAAATAATCTTTTGAAATAGTTGTGCAAAAATTGTAACTATTTTTGTTTTTGTTGTAATTTTTCTAGTTCATACCCTTGCTGAACTAAAGATGACTGGAAACTGTTTGAAAGGTTCTCGGCCCCTTTTGTCTTTTGACCCTGTAAGTTTCTCATTCAGTGTACGAGGTCTAATTTTCTTATCTGGCATGGCTGTTTTTAGTAGATACAGTTGTGTAATTCAATGTAGTTTCACCCCCACTTTGATTTTATGGATTATCAATTCTTTCAGGCACATTTATAATGAGGTTATAGAAACAAATGAGCAAACAGTTTTAAACAAGGCAATCTACTGTTAAATAATATGCTTACTTTATTTTTATAGGCTTTTGATGAATTACCACATTATACTTTGTTAAAAGAACTCTTAATTCAGGTAAATATCTTCTAGCTATCCAAAATATACATGATATATCTTGGAATAAGGAACTAACATACACTTTTTAAACTAGATCTTTAGTACACCACGGTATCATCCCAAAAGCCAACCATTCGTGGACCATGTGTTTACTTTCACCATTTTGGATAATAGGATATGGTTTCGGAACTTTCAGGTAAGCTTTACTTGATTTTTTTAATTATACCTTCTTTTTAACTGAATTAAATTTATTTTTTGAGACAGAGTCTTGCTCTTGTTGCCCAGGCTGGAGTGCAGTGGCACAATCTCGGCTCACTGCAACCTCCACCTCCCGGGTTCAAGCTTCTCCTGCCTCAGCCTCCTGAGTAACTGGGATTACAGGCACCCGTAATCACACCTGGCTAGTTTTTGTATTTTTAGTAGAGATGGGGTTTCTCCATGTTGACCAGGCTGGTCTCAAACTCCTAACCTCAGGTGATCCTCCCACCTTGGCCTCCCAAAGTGCTGGGATTCCAGGCGTGAGCCACTGCGCCCGGCCTAATTTTTTTTTGTTAGAGATAGAGTGTCGCAGTGTTGCCTAGGTTGATCTTGAACCTCCTGGCCTCAAATGATCATCCCTCCTCAGCATCTTGAGTAGGTGGGATTACAGGTGTGAGCCACTGTACATGGTCAATTTTTAATTAAACTTTTAGATAAGGATATACAGGGTCTGCATACACAAAAAATGCAAACAATCCTTTTGTTTTAAATAGCTTCCTTTTCCCTAAAGAGATTGCTACAAGTAACTATGTACTGTCTTATATTTTAAGTGATCTCTACCTACTTCTATTCATGACTGTTAGTTGATACAGAGTATGGATTTCCTAATAAGCCATTATATATTTCACTTTATAGAAAGGGAATAGCTTAAAAATCCATGAGATACTTGGGTTCCTAATTTGTGGAAAGTGCTGTAAAGGATACAGTACAATATAAGTTTCTCTCTAAAAGCTTTGAAACTACCTCAAGGGTTAAGACCTAGCAAAATGTAATTGCTATAGAAGGCATTCAGTGGCAACTGTTAGATGATGAGTCATACAGTGACTCATTCAGGAGAAAAGAAGGGGTGATTCTAGAAATCTTGGCAGGATAAGTGCAGAAAGATGAAGAGGTGGAAGAGAACAAGAACAAAATTTTAGACAGCATATGACATAAACTGAGCTCTTTTCTGCATATTTTATATTGGATACCTGGCATGTGAGTTGAACACATCCTCTTAACCTCTGAGGGCAGACATGCCTAAACTAATAGATAACAGAAGTATTTTTTGTTCAGAAGTCACCTTTTAATTCCATAATCAGTAGCTATTAAATAAATTTGACCACATATCCTTTTAATCTATCTTGAATTAGATTTATAAACAATTTAGGGATTGATTTATGTTTCAAGAGTTCCCCCATAATATGCTTTAATACATTTTGTTAATAGTGGTTACTATTTTAAAATCCTATTTAACCACAGTTTTTCAAGAATATATGCATTGTGAGAAGCAAGATGTGAACCAAAATCTGATTACTCAATTTGAAAAGTACACACTGAAAAAAACATTTTTCCATGACAACTTCCTATAAGTACTAATAGATTTCAGAAAATACTGATGATTTGGCATTTACCAAGTTTCACCCCCACCTTGATTTTATGAATTATCAATTATTTCAGGCACATTTGTAATGAGGTTATAGCCAGTATACCTTTTTGGAATAATGTAACCAAACCAAAACGAAATGTTTCCTTTTTATTAAAGATCATAGAAGAAGATGCTGCTCTTGTAGAAATAGGACCTCGTTTTGTCTTAAATCTCATAAAGATTTTCCAGGGAAGTTTTGGAGGACCAACTTTATATGAAAATCCTCACTACCAGTCACCAAACATGGTAAGCTGTTGTATTGTTCAGTAGTCTTCAGTGTACCAGAACCCTTTGACCGAAATGATTCTGTGAAGTAATTGCTGTTTTATTACCTGTGAAACTGAATTTGGTTTTTGCTGCATAGAGATTTGGAAATTACTCCTTTTTTTCATGACACTGGCTGAAGGGATATAAGGTTCATAACTGAAAGTTTTTGCCTTATATAAAATGTTTATTTTTATTTCAAAAGCATCTAACCTTTTTTTAAATTTTTTTTTATTTTAGCATCGGCGTGTCATAAGATCCATCACAGCTGCAAAATACAGAGAGAAACAGCAAGTGAAAGATGTGCAAAAACTGAGAAAGAAAGAGCCGAAAACTCTTCTTCCACATGATCCCACTGCAGATGTTTTTGTAACGCCAGCTGAAGAGAAACCAATAGAAATACAGTGGGTAAAACCAGAGCCAAAAGTTGATTTGAAAGCAAGAAAAAAACGGATTTACAAAAGGCAAAGAAAAATGAAACAGAGGATGGACAGTGGGAAAAAAAATAAGTCAATGGAAACCTGATTTGTTTTTCAATTACTTTATATTTATTTTGTATTCAATGTGTAAATACTTTTATTATCTGATACTATCTTATGTCTAATTAGTTAGTGTAGCATTTAGAAGAAAGAAACATTAAGATCTTAAAATCAGTGATTATCTTTTTCTAAATAAAATATCACCAGAATTCATAAGTTAATTTCTGATTTCTTTTTAAAGTTTGTATTGCTAAAAATGTAGCACACTTAATGTAGCCTATTCTCTTGTGTTGGAATTTTTGGTTTAGCAAAGCTGAAATTCAGACATTTAGTAGGTCCTATTATTTGTAAAAGCATTCAGCACTTCGAGAGCATCGGTTGTGGATGGTAAAGTAGGAGTAGACTGGTAGAAAGGAAAGCATCTCACTGAAATTTACTTTACACTGAGTCACCAGCTAATGAAGCCACGGAAGAACTAACTCTGATCTGTCACTTCAGGAAAGAGGTCATTAAAATGTTTAGATTTTGAGAATCAAATGCATTAATGGCTGTGCTGAAAGCACTTTGTAAATTTTTTATTTTATTATATTTTATTTCTGAGGTGGAGTTTCGCTTTTGTTGCCCAGGATAGAGTGCAATGGCGCAATCTCGGCTCACCGCAACCTCCACCTCAGTGGTTCAAGCAGTTCTCCTGCCTCGGCCTCGCAAGTAGCTGGGATTACAGGCATGTGCCACCACGCCTGGCTAATTTCTTGTAATTTTTAGTAGAATTGGGGTTTCTCCATGTCGGTCAGGCTGGTCTTGAACTCCTGACCTCAGGTGATCTGCCTGCCTCAGCACCCAAAGTGCTGGGATTACAGGCATGAGCCACTGAGCCGGGCCATATTACATATTTATTTTAGAAACAGTGTGTGTAGATTACTTATTTAGAAAACTAATAGCAAAAGAAGAAAAAAATAGGACAGTTGTTAGAGGGGATACCAGAACATTTGAATTTTTTCCACATGAAAATCCAACATTTGAATTTTCCCCACATGAAAGAGAAACTGCTTATTGTGTAAGGGGGCACTGGGCTTCATATGGGTAAATTAGTAACAGCGAAAGAAAAGATTCTGAGTACCAGTGACCATGGAGGTAGGTGGCTGCTGACATGGACAGATAGAAATACAATAATTATAACACATACATCTAATGAAATTACACATGCTGTTTCATCACCTGCTTTTTTGACTGCACACTGATTGTTTTTCTATGTGTTTGTTCTACATGTTGACTTGCTAACTGCATAGTATTCTGTGTACCATAGCTATGTAGTCAGTATTTACAGTTTTTCCTCTTTTTTTTTTTTTTTGCTGGTATCGATGCTTGTAGTGAATACTCATCTATATATGTTACATATGTCTTTTTACACAACACTTTTGGTTTCCTAGAAGTGCAACTTAGGTTAAAGATTATGAACTCTAAACTTTTTGCTTGCTCCCTCCACCACCATAACCTTGCTAGAGGTTAGAGGGTTCATTTCCTTGTCCCCTTACCAGTTTCACTATGCATGAAAGAATCTGTCGATTTAATAGGTTAAAAAAAAACAAAAATACTTTTTTTTATTATTGGTTTATCCTTTTTGACTGGACTAATGGTTTTCTGTAGTAGGATTGTCTTTTACTGATTTTGTAAGCGCTTTTATATAGTAAGTTTATTGTAGATGTCTTTCCTAGTTCACTTACATTTTATGTCTTTATTATTTTAAGTCTTTAGGCAGAATGATCAATATTCATGGTTTTTTTCCTTAAATTTTTTGTTAAGAACGGCCTTACTGAGTGTTCAATTGGCTATTTATCTTGAAATAGTCTAAATTAGGAAACTTGAAATCTTGAAGTCATCTAAATTATGCAGGTAATTCAGGTCAGAGGTTCACTTGAAATACTTGTATGTGACTAGGGCCAAATCTGGTTAAATGGAAAAAAAAAACGAAGTGGCCATTATTTTATTTAGGCAGTTGAATAGTCTTGGATAAAAATAAGACAGCTGTATTCAGAATTTGTTTTTAAACATCCACATCTCAGGAACAAGTTAATTATAGGTTATAAACTACATCAACCAGTTGGAAGTTTGAGTAGAGGTACAAACTTGTGCTTTTGATGTGTGCATTGTGCAGTTTTGGTGTAATTTCTGATTTCACAATTTTCAGTTAACAGTTTCCATATAGAGGTATCCTTACATCTCCAATTACCTTTCACAATTATATAGATATCTTATTTGAGAATTCTTCTGGAATGGAACATCTCTAAAGTCTGTGGTCATTTAAAGGGTACCTGTTTAATAAAAGATGTTCCTTTATTAGCAGCAGGGTCTTGCTCTGTCACCCAGGGCTGTAGTGCGGTAGTGTGGTCATAGCTCACTGCAGGCTGTAACTCCTGGGCTCAAGTATTCCTACCTCAGCCTCCTAAGTAGCTAGGACTACAGGCCCACACCACCACGCCTGGCTAGTTCTTTTTTTTTTTTTTTTTTGGCAACCACCATGCCTGGCTAGTTTTTTTTTTTTTTTTTTGTAGAGGCAAGTTCTCGCTATGTTTCCCAGGCTGGTCTTGAACTCTTGGGCTGAAGGGATCCTCCCGCCTCAACTTCCCAAAGTGCTAGGATTACAGGCAGGAGCCACCATGCCTGGTCAAGATGTTCCTTTACATTGAAATTTATATCCAGCATAGTTACCTTTATACAATGTTAGAGGCAAAAATTCCTCTTTCTTCAGAAGGTAAAAGAAGTGAGTGATTCCTAGAGGCTGTATCCAAGACCAAATTAAGCTGGAGGGAGAAAATACTCCAAATTAAGTTGGAGGGAAACTTACCTTGTCTGTTTTTGCCCCCCCCCCCCGCCCCCCGCATCCCCACTACCCACCATCCCAATTCTGTTCTCAAGAGGGGGAAGGTTTCATATTCCCCCAAACTCAGACTTCTCAATCCTTATCCATTACCAATTTACCAACTAACTGAGACTGTGTAGAGTTTTCCTCTGGAAAAAAGGAAAGTGTATGAATTCTGAGTAATGAGTTGGTTGGTCAGTGGTGTGTGAAGTAACCTGATGAAGCTTAGCGTTGGTTTCTTTTATTTTACCGGGGGCAGCATATTGGGGAAGAGAAGGATAACCTTCCTAAACCACTTGGGTACCCCAACCCTGTGCAATAGATATTAGCAACATAGCTAACCATACGTGGTTGGTAAATACAACCCACACCTAACTGATGCATGTAGACTTTCCAATTCTAGTGAAATATATTGGCGTATTAATGCATTTTTAATAACAATTATGGTATTATTTTGATACCTTATCAAAGTGTTTGGAATAGTTGTGCAGATCTTCCATCTTGTAATACAATGTGATACAGCTAGTCAGATCAACCAAAACCTACTGGTTAAATACTATCCTTTAACTGCTTTCTTAACCTAAACCGATCTTGGAAAGGTAGGATTAGAGGCCAGAAAATTAGGATTAGAGTGATGGATAGATAGATCAGCACAATTTCATCCATGGTGGTGGTAAGGCTTTTCATTATTTTTAAGTGTGTCGATGCTTCCCTTTTAAATTGTTTCAGCTTAAATAATCTTACTGCCCTTTCTCATGCATATTGGTCAAGATGATCAATACCAGAGATCTTAAGTGGCAGCTGAAGGGAATTAAAAATTGAGATAAAAAACTTGGTATTCGGTCCAACCGAATTCTGCTATTGTATTAGCTGAGAAGGCTTGAGTCAACCACTTGACCACTTGGAGTCTGAATCGCCTCATCTATAAAAACGGGGCTCCCTTGATAAATTCTAATCAGATATTTTCCAGAATCCTCTCCCATCCCAGCTCCAGTCTCCCCCTTCAGCCCTCAGGTCGGCAGCCACTCACACTGACCGCCATTTGTGTCCCTCACAATGACACCAGCGTGGCCCTGCCTCCCTCCCGCGTGGCCCCGCCTCTCGCCGCGCAGAGGCCCCGCCTCTCATCCCAAGGCCCCGCCTTCCTCCTGCTCTTCCCCGCTAAGGCCTGCCTTCCTCCCACGCGGCCCGCCTCTTTCTCCGCCAAGCTCCCGCCTTTCTCCTGCGCGGCCCGCCTCTCTCTCGCCAAAACCCTGCCTCCCTCCCGCGTGGCCCCTCCTCTCACCCCGCAGAGGCCCCGCCTCTCATCCCAAGGCCCCGCCTTCCTCCTGCTCTTCCCCGCTAAGGCCTGCCTTCCTCCCACGCGGCCCGCCTCTTTCTCCGCCAAGCTCCCGCCTTTCTCCTGCGCGGCCCGCCTCTCTCTCGCCAAAACCCCGCCTTCCTCCCGCGCGGCCCCGCCTCTCACCCCGCCGAGGCCCCATCCCCTCCCACGCGGCCTTTTCCGGAACAGAGCCCACCCCTAGCCCCTGCGAAGCGGCGGCCGTCGGCACCGCCCCCTCCGCGCTCCCGCGTGCCGCATCCCGCGTCGTCTGCCGCCGCCGCGCGCCTTCACTGACCCTCGCCGCCGCCGCCGCCCCCGCCGCCGCGCTCGCTGGCTGGCCCAGTGCGGGCGGCGGGCTCCCGCCGGAGAAGACTGCCAGCGCCGCCGCCGCCGCCGCTTCGGCCCGGGCTCAGGCCCGGGCCCCGACCCCGTCCCGGGCCCCAGCGCCAGCCGCTCGCCCGATCGGGCGATGAAGTGTCACTATGAGGCGCTGGGGGTGCGGCGCGACGCCAGCGAGGAGGAGCTCAAGAAGGCCTATCGGAAACTGGCCCTGAAATGGCACCCGGGTAGGTACCCGACCCGCAGCCGCCGCGGCCCCTCGGACAAGCCTGGCCCTCCCCGACTCTCCCTTCCCCGAGTCGGACTCCGCGGAGGCAGCAGAGAGCGATATGGCAGCCTAGGAGCTCCTTGCCCGGCCCGGCCGGTGCCCGGCGCCGCCCCGCCCGCCTCGGTGGGCGCAGCGCTCCGCCCAGGCGCCCCCCGGCTCACACCCCATCTCCTCATACCCGCGACCCCGGTCCTGCATCGCCACTGTAGGGGGAAAACTGAAGTCCAGCGACCTCACCTGCTCCCGCTACCAGGTCGCAGACACCATGAGGGAGCAGTCGGGGACGCGGAACTCGGACCTGCCCCGGGCTTGCCCTTCCCTGCGTCCCTTGAAGCGCAGCCTCTCGGTGTTTTTCCTCGTCTGCCCTCCACTTCGTTCGGGTATCCCAGATACTTCAACCTGATGTATGGCTCCTTTCCTTTCTTAGTTAAGAAGTTAAGAGACGAGAGCTAGTAAAATATCTTTTAAATAGGGATGCAGTTTTTTCGCCTTTTTTTAAAATTTTAGTAGGCTGATTAAGCAGACCCTGTACTTCACTTTGGACATGATTCTGCCGAGGAAGAGTTTTAATCAGGCGGCTTCCCTAGTAAAGTTTGTATGTTTACTTAGAAGTATCCTTCCTTTGGATGTATCATTGGACTATAATCCAGGCCTGTGTGACTTTTATGAAGTAATCTGATCTTCCAGGCTGGGAAACTTAGTAGTTGACGCTCAGCTTTTTGAAGTTCATATGAAGAGGTTTTCATATTTGCATTAATCAGTAAACACGGTTACAGAGTATCCAATATATGCAAGTCACTGCCCTCTACTAAGGAGATTTGGAAATGCTGACACAGAGATCTTAGAGTCTTTTTGGAAAACAACTTTCTGCTTTACACAAACGAAAAGTTAAATACAACTGGCCCCTAAAAAAAATCGCAACATACGTAATTGGTGGTTAGATTAATAGAACAACTAATATATGCTCCAGGAATTCAGGGAGGGAGTTACTTTGTATTGAGTCTTCCCCTTCTCGGAGGAGTTTGGACTGGATCCTAGAGGAATGCAGTTTGGAAAAGTGAGCTCAACAGTATGGAGGATAGCATGGTGGAGGACAAAAGATGTTCCAGGGGACAGTTTGGCTGAAGATGGTGTTTATTGCAGGTCTGAAAAATAAGGATTAGGAGAGGAGTGGAAGGAAAGGCCGGGGATCCAAAGTCAAAAGGGAATGGCTATGCTTGATGTAATGAGAGATAGAGCTGTGGGTCTGTTACTTAAAGTTGTTTACCAACAGAGGCATGAAAAAATGTGATTATAAATGTATTAGAGCAGAAGTAAATGAACTGATGTTCATCATAGCAGAAAGTCAGAAGGTACAACCAAAATTAATAAATGTAAAAATAGTGTAGAAGTATATTCTTAGAGTTTGGGTTAGTGGTTAGTGTAGAAGCGTATTCTCAGAGTTTGGGTTGTTACTGTTAAACATCGAGTTAGGAATTAGAAGGAAGTTTGGAATTCCTTGACTTTCTAGGAGGGAAAGGGTAAATGAAGTAGAGAATGCTGTGACCAAAAGCGTATGTAATTTTCTGAAGAGTGATTTTAAATCAGATTGTATTTGTTGAATACAAGAGTAGTTTGAAATCAGATTGTATTTCTTGTAATCTTGAATATTAGGCCAACGACTGTGAAATTTGCTTCGCTAAATAAGGGAGAGTTGTGGCTGATTTTATTAAGCTGCCATGGGAGGGTACTGTGAAGGCAACTGAGTGGATTGAAGAGGGCTGGAGACAGAAATTAGGGAGGGTCCGCAGTGGACAGACAGGTAAGGGCCCAAACCAGGCTCGGGGTCAGCGGGAGGGGAAAGCCCCAGGGGAGGAGATGTTGGGAAGGAAAAATGACCAGATTTGGTGATTAATTAGAAATTAGTGCAAAGAAGAAGCATGCAAATATGACTAAAATATCAGTTAACTCCTGTGAAACCAAACCTGTTAGGAACTGAATGCAAATATCTTCTCTAAATATCATCATAATTTATGGCATCAGTGTGATGGTAACTGAGAATGGGCAGCAGGAAGCCCTAAAGAGCCATGGTCTATGGCTGCAAAACTATTTGTAGATAATATGTTGCTGTCATGTATTCCTATAACTTCTTAGGAAGGGTAGTATTGAGCTGTAGCTTAAAGAATTTTAGTGTGCTCTGGCCAGGTGCGGTGACTCATGCCTGTAATCCCAGCACTTTGGGAGGCTGAGGTGGGTGGATCACTTGAGGTCAGGAGATTGAGACCATCCTGGCCAACATGGTGAAACCCCGTCTCTACTAAAAACACAAAAATTACACGCAACTATAGTCCCAGCTACTTGGGAGGTTGAGGCAGGAGAATAGCTTGAACCCAAGAGGCAGAGCTGAGCCAAGACCACGCCACTGCACTCCAGCCTGGTGATAGAGTGAGACTCCATCTCAAAAAAAAAAAGAAGAAGAACTTTAGTGTGCTCCGTAGTCAATTCAAAATATTTTACTTTCTGAATGTATTAGTTGTCTATTGCTATGTAACAAATTACCAGTACCTCAGGGCTTAAGACAACAAACAACAAAAACAGCAAGCGTATATTCACTATATGGACTCCCACAGTTTCTAAAGATCAGAATCTGGGAGTGGCTTGGCTAGATAATTTTGGCTTTCTCTCATTGTCTGAAAGAACCTGCTTCCAGCTCACCAACCACCAACTCATGTGGTTGTGGCAGGCCTCAGTGCCCTGCTGGCTGTTGGCCAGAGCCTCCTTCACCCCATGAGCTTCTCCATAGGCAGCCTGAGTTGCTCATGCTATGGCAGCTGGCCACTCCCAGAGTGATCAAGAGAGAGGGAAAGCCCAAGGTAGAAACTGCAGTCTTTTATAACCTCATCTCGAAAGTGAGGTACCGTTACTTCTGCCATCTCCTGTTGGTCACACAGACTAACCTCGCTGACACAGAAAGGACTGCACAAGGTGTGAATGTCAGGAGGCAGGGTGCTGTCTTGCAAGCTGGCTACCACCCTGAGGCAAGGACGCTTTCTGAATTCCGTGGTTCAGGAAGCACAGCTAAGGAAATAATAACTAATTAGTGTATATTTTTAAAACTGTATGAGATTTCTTTTGATATGCATTGATGAGAAAGAAAAAAAAATGTGAGCACTAAACGTAATCTAGCACAAAATAAGTCTTTCTAGAACTGATTTTATTTATTTTACTCCTTTTAAAAGTAAAATTTATACTACTCAGGATTTTCCATTTGTGGATGTGCAGTTGACTTATTTTACTTTTATTTTATTTTGTTTTGTTTTATTTTATTTTATTCTGTTTTAGAGATGGAGTCTCGCTCTGACACCAAGGCTGGAGCACAGTGGTGCAATCTAGGCTGACTGCAACCTCTGCCTTCTAGGTTCAAGTGATTCTCCCACTTCAGCCTCCCGAGTAGCTGGGACTACAGACATGCGCCACCATGCTGGGCTAATCTTTTGTATTTTTAGTAGAAGTGGGGTTTCACCATGTTGAACACCAGACTGGTCTCGAACTCCTGACCTCAAGTAATCCACCCGCCTCGGCCTCCTAAAGTGCTGGGATTACAGTAGGCATGAGCCATCACGCCGGCCCAGTTGACTGTTTAGTGATGTACCAAAGCTTAGGGAAAAGCCTGAAATTTCTACTTAGGTTGATACGTTTAACAAATCTTGATTATTGACTGTTATACGGGGTCTCTCTGCTTTGCTCTAGTTGTTTGTCTTTGTTTTGTGCACTTTTCATCTGTTTATGGCACTTCTGGTGAAAGAGGTCTTACTTAGATTCTGTCCTCTACGTTTTTGATTAACTAAATTTCTGTGACTTTATTTTAACAGATAAAAATCTGGATAATGCTGCAGAAGCAGCTGAACAATTTAAATTAATCCAGGCAGCGTATGACGTGTTGAGTGACCCTCAGGAAAGAGCATGGTGAGCATCACGCTGTCCTTCCCATCCTAGTTTATGATATTGGGAGCAATTATCAATATAGGTTGCTTTTTTTTCAAATTTAGTACATTAAATGGTTTTTGGTGTGTTCTGAAACATCTGTCACCTAGTCATCACATAAAATCTAATGTTTGGGTCAGAAGGAAACTTGGAAATGATTGCTTCAATTATCTGATTTCATAGGGGGTGAAACAGAAAGTTTGGTGATATCTTATCATTTTAATTTTGATACTTTAGGTGACTTCTCATTAAATACCCTTTGGTATATGACAGATTTACTGATATCAGACAGGAAGAATGTTTTCTTTTTTTTTTGAGACAGAGTTTTGCTATGTCACCCAGGCTGGAGTGCAGTGGCGTGATCTCAGCTGACTGCAACCTCCGCTTCCCAGGTTCAAGTGATTCTCCTGCTTCAGCCTCCTGAGTAGCTGAGACTACATGTGTGTGCCATCACCCACCTGTATTTTTTTTTTTTAGTGGGGATGGGGTTTCACCATGTTGGCCAGGCTGGTCTCAAACTCATGACCTCAAGCAGTCCACCCGCCTTAACCTCTCAAGTGCTAGGATTACAGGTGTGAGCCACTGTGCCCGGCCAATACAGTGTTTTAGTACAAGAATGGTAATCCTCAAAGCTACTTTATATGAATAAATTGAATTAAGCTTCTACATCTGTGACAGACATTACTAATGATGGTCTGATCATTTAAAATAATTTCCGGATGAAAATTACTGTGTTTGAAGTTCTCAGTTTTCAGATTCTCAATTAACTTTTTGCCACAAGGAAATAGGTTGTAAGCTTTGACATAACTGTGCAAGATCCTGCTCTTACAAAGAGCTACTGTGCAAATCATCTTTCTGTTAAACAGTGTATAGCACAGGTGGCTATCAAGAAAAAAAGGCTGTAAAGAAAATTCTTATAAAATTGTGTTTTATAAGAAAATCAGAGAGAGGATCCTGAACATTTCTCTACCCAAGGAATTTGGAGATCTGGTCTTGGAATTGCTTTTGCCTTCCTCTCAGAACTTCGAAATTCTTTCCTGACTTCCTTTTGCCTAGTCTCTTCTCAAAATCTTGGGTTGTTTTCTGATCCTTGGGATTCCTTTGTCTTTTTATTCAAAGCTCTTGCCTAGTAACTGTCTTTTTACCTGGAAGCAGTACCACGTAGTGGCTAGGAGCTGGTCTTCCCAATGTAGGAGACCTGCTTCTGAATTCTGACCTTGCTGGTTACTGGTTTTATGATCAAGGATGACAAATTATGTAATATCACTGACTTCTATTTCCTCTTATATCAAATGGAGATAACAACTGCCTTTACAGAGTTATTATGAGAAGTAATTGTATGTGTGTGAAGCTCCTAGATTAAGTTGACATAAATATAGGGAGAGTCTTATTCTGGTGCATCTTGGTAAATTTCCAAATCACAGATGTGTAATGATTCTGTGGGCCAGATTTCCTATGTCCTGTTTTTTGTTTCTTTCCTGTGGAAGTACAGGACTCAGAGACAGTCATGGAAATTCCTTGGCTTTTTAAATTCCCCTGTTCATGTGGGCTAGCATTGTATAATGTATCAGAAGTTGCAGGCCTAGTTAAAATGAACAGTTCTGTGAAAGATTATGAACTCTTTTCATGTTAATATTTCCTTAAAAGTTTTTGGTTATGGATTGGACATACCCACAACCAAAAATGTACAGTAATAATTTTCAAAAGGAGCAAGAAATCGTTTTGAATTCTTACTTATTCAGCCTTCACTGATGATGCTAATTTTTGTTTTTCAGGTATGATAATCATAGAGAGGCCCTACTTAAAGGTGGGCTTGATGGCGAATATCAAGATGACAGCTTAGATTTGCTACACTATTTCACCGTTACCTGTTATTCTGGTTATGGAGATGATGAAAAGGTAAGATAAATGAACTCACCCTTAATTTCTTATCAAGTACTAAGACTCACATACAAAGAGAGTTCTTAAAACTATTCTGTAATAGAAAGTGAAGCAGTGTTCATTTTGAAAACTGAAGCTGCATTACCTTCATATTTAAACTGTCAGCGTATAAAAACCTCCAGTTGAAATCTAAATGTACTTTCAGGGACTGAACTTTGTCCCAAAATTCTTCAACATTAAAATTTTTCATTTTGTATTTTTAAAATCTTATTCTGTGATTAGGCTGTGAAAGTGTTAAGAATTTGTTTTTGTTACTGTTTTTTTAGGGCTTTTACACGGTGTATCGTAATGTTTTTGAAATGATTGCCAAGGAAGAACTAGAATCTGTGTTAGAGGAAGAGGTTGATGATTTCCCAACTTTTGGAGACTCCCAGAGTGATTATGATACGGTAAAAGAAAAATGCATTGTGTTCTATAATTAGTATTTATCACTGTGCCATTTTTTAATTTAATTTAATTTTTTGAGATGGTCTCACTCTGTCACCCAGGCTGCAGTGCAGTGGTATGATCGTATCTCACAACAGCCTCAAACTCCTGGGCTTAATCCTCCTGCCTCAGCCTCCTGAGTAGCTGGGAACATAAATGTGCACCATGACATCTAGCTAATTTGTAAATTTTTTTGTAGAGCTGGGGTCTTGCTAAGTTTCCCAGGCTGATCTTGAACTCCTGGCCTCCCTCCTTGACCTCCTAAAAGATTGGAGTTACAGTCATGAGCCACAGCTCCCAGCTTTCCATTTCCTTGTTTTAAAACAATTGGTTCTAGTTCTCTGACCTATCCCATGACCTCTCTTTGTCTCTCTTCCTTTCTGAAGTAGCTTTTGTATCTCTTGCAACCTTCCCTCTACTTTTCCTTTTTTATTTTTTATTTTTATTTTAATTTTATTTACTTATTTATTTTGTTTGAGATAGCGTTTTACTCCTGTTGCTCAAGCTGGAGTGCGGTGGCGCCATCTCAGCTCACTGCAACCTCAGCCTCCCAGGTTCAAGCAAGTCTCCTGCCTCAGCCTCCCAAGTAGCTGGGATTATAGGCACCCACCACCAATGCTCAGCTAATTTTTGTATTTTTAGTAGAGACAGGGTTTCGTCATGTTGGCCAGGCTGGTTTCAAACTCCTGACCTCAGGTGATCCCCCACCTCAGCCTTCCAAAGTGCTGGGATTACATGTGTGAGCCGCCATACCTGCTTTTCCCTTTTAATTTACTAATTATTTACTGATTATTTACTAATCACCATGGTCCCATCTAGTGATTAGTAAGGCTATTTTTATTTTCTCATTAGATTTATTTTGAAGAGTGGTTTATTCTGGAAAGCCTTAAAAGTACTGTCTTCTCCAGTGATTAATAGAAGTGTTATATATGTGAAAAAAGAAAGCTAAAATATGTTTTGCATCACTAATATTTACTGCTTTTCTAAAAAAATTTAAAAGCCCAGAATTTAATCTGTTTTCTTTGTCGCTAGGTAGTCCATCCTTTCTACGCTTATTGGCAGAGTTTCTGCACTCAAAAGAATTTTGCATGGAAGGAAGAATATGATACACGACAAGCTTCAAACCGCTGGGAAAAACGAGCCATGGAAAAAGAAAACAAAAAGGTTCGGGACAAAGCAAGGAAAGAGAAGAATGAGCTTGTCCGTCAGCTGGTAGCTTTCATTCGTAAAAGAGATAAAAGAGTGCAGGCTCATCGAAAACTTGTGGAAGAACAGAATGCAGAGAAGGCAAGGAAAGCCGAAGAGATGAGGCGGCAGCAGAAGCTAAAGCAGGCCAAGTGCGTAGCGTGCGTGGGGCCCTCTTCTCAGTATCGGTGGGGGTCAGAGGCAGCACCAGAGGTACCTGACATGTTCATGATGGGTTCAGTCATCAGCCTGGCTTTATCCTGCTTTTTGTTCTTTTTTAAATTGTGGCATTGGATAGTGTTTTTTCATCTACTGTATAAAAATTATTAGTATTATTATTATTTTGGGGGCAGAGTCTCGCTCTGTTGCCCAGTCTGGAGTACAGTGGTGCGATCTCGGCTCACTGCAACCTCTGCCTCCAGGTTCAAGGGGTTCTGCTGTCTCAGCCTACCAAGTAGCTGGGATTACAGGCTTAATATGCCGCCACACCCAGCTAATTTTTGTGTTTTTAATAGTGACGAGGTTTCACCCTGTTGGCCAGGCTGGTCTCCTACTCCTGGCCTCAGGTGATCTGCCTGCCTCAGCCTCCCAAAGTACTGGAATTACAGGCATGAGCCACAGTGCCTGGCCTTAAGTTTTTATTTGAATTGCATGTTTTCCTTCAGAGACCCTTTACATTTGAGAGATCCTTTAGACTCTTGTAAAATTTAATAATTTTAATTAATAACTAATGTTAATTTTATTCTTCCTCTTTGCAAGGCTGTGTTCTAAGTGCCTTCCTCACAGCAATGCTGTGAAATAACTTATCCTCCTTGTTCTTTCAAGGAAACAAGGCAGACAGGCCTAAGATCACAGAGCCAGTAAATGGTAGAGGAATTGAACCTGAGAATTCTGACTCCACACTTTCCTGCTTTAGCCACCGTGCAGTACTGCCTTTTGGTCCCTGTACTCTGAGATACTCAGTTCATTTTAGTTCCTCTAAAGTTTTGTTGTTAAAAAGTTACTCTAAAAGCATTCTGTCCAGAGCATTATAGCATTCTTTTAAAAATTATTCACTTCTTAAGAATCCTAACTCATCCCACCCTCATATTTTGAAAATTAACACTGTACCTACACGACTTAAAATCGTCTGAAGATTTTTAATAAGTTGCTGAGTTACATGTTTCAAAACCTATTATCTACTGCTGGAGCAATTAAAATCAACCGTGTAACAGGTTTAAGTGACTTTGCCTTGGTTTTTACTAAGCACAGCTTTTAAGTTTGTAAGCATGGATAGGTTGGGAGCAAGCTCTCTAGGGGGAATGGATTTCAAACCTAAGTAGTAAGTAAAAACCATGCAGAGGCATGCTTGTTGCTATGAGACTGTGCTGTATGTGTCCAGACTGGCGGAGCAGTACAGAGAACAGAGCTGGATGACTATGGCGAATTTGGAGAAGGAGCTCCAGGAGATGGAGGCACGGTACAAGAAGGAGTTTGGAGATGGGTCGGATGAAAGCGAAATGAAAGAACATGAACTCAAAGATGGGGAGGATGGTAATGTTATTTTTATACAGTGTGTACTTCTAGCTGCGTAACATGACAAATGGCCATGTTTACAAGTGTGACTATTAAAGAAAACTCAATTAAGTGATAGGTCCAGTTTTAATAGTAACTATTTCTAGAAAAGCTGATATTGCATGAGAATCTATGTGTTGTGTATAAATTCTTCCTCTCCCTTGTGACTTTATAGAAGGGCTCCTCTTCATGTGCCAAAATGTTGTTTTCTTTGCCGCTATCATTAGAGCACAGGTATTTGACTTCCTTAAAAGGCAAGGATTGGGCATTTTTGAGAATAGCTGTATATCTGATTTTCCCCACTGTCTCTATAAAATTGACCCAATTTTACCTTATCTACAAATGTGATTTTTCAGATTAGTAGCCCAAATGATAAAATGATAAACTTTTATTTATTCAAAATGACTAGGAAGTGAAGTGTTTTATTAGTGAATCAGAAGTAATACTTGTGAAAGTACTTTGAAAATTAAAAAGCACTCTATAAATGTGAGATGGCCTAATTTACATCGAGTTTTACAATTTATAGCGTCCTTTCACATACAAGATCTCACTGGATCCTCACACAATCCCCCTTACATGGGGGTTTTGCTCATGGAATTGTCTCTATTTTGCCGTTGTAGAAACTAGGACTCTGAGAAGCTATGAGATGTGCCTGAGAACGTATGACCATTTTTAGATCCAGAGTTTTTGCTTCAAATCCAGTATTGTTAACTTTTGATTGATTAAAATTTCACATATACGATATATTTAAAGTCTACAATACCGTAATGGAAAATTAACACCGTATATTAAACATTAACACTAGATAGGGTATATTTTGATCATTGATAATTTCAGTGAGATAGTCCTTCAGAATCATACTGACATCACTTATAAATAAGCAACATGTACATGTAAGAGATACCTTGAGATATTTATTGGTCCTATAATAAATCCCAAATGACAGTTTACCTGTTTGTTTCTTCAAAAATAGAATATGGGTTTGTGAAAATAATTTCAGTTGAGCTTTTTAGTCACTTGGTTTTTGTGGACTATACTGATAGTAATTACTCAGTTGTAATAAAGCCAAAAACTTTAAAGTTTATAATGTGAAACTTTACATGAAATATGTTAACTTATGGCCTATCTGTCTTATAGTGATGGAATGTTATAAACTGTAAGTTTATTAAGTATTTAAGAGTAAGTCACAGTTGTAAATGTGTTTGGACCAAATCTTGCTCAAGAGGTAAACTAAGAAAAGACCTTTGTTGAAAAAACTGCTTCATGGTAGATCTATTAAAGTGGGATTTAATTTTTTAAACTTAGCTCACATCCAAGACTTCAAGGATGTTTTAAATCTTCTTTTAAGTAGACTTAGGAGAAGAACTTGAAAGGGAAGGTGCTTTATTTGGAAGCCTTTCCTTATAGTACGGTGCTTCTTTTAAAAAGCTAACTCAAATCCTGATAGCATTATTTTTTTTTGGTAAATAAATAAAAAAATTTAATTTCTAATTTATGTGTGAGTTTAGATCCTTACCAAAGAGATGAAATTTGTTAGCATATTTTAGATTTGTGCTCTGATCAAAAAGGTTTCTTACTGTAGGCTTCCCTCTTATAGGTAAAAACAGTGATGAGGCTGAGGACACTGAGCTCTATGATGAGCTCTACTGCCCAGCATGTGACAAATCGTTCAAGACAGAAAAGGCGTAAGTTTATTTATTTAATTTTATTTTATTATTTTGAGACAGGGTCTCACTCTGTCACCAAGGCTGGAGTGCAGTGGCACAATCATGACTCACCGCAGCTTTGACCTCTTGGACTCAGATCATCCTCCCATGTCAGCCTCCTGAGTGTCTAGGGCTACAGGCACCTGCCACCATGGCCAGCTAATTTTTTTAATAGGCTGGTACAAAAGTAACTGTGGTTTTTGCCATGACTTTCAGTAGCAAAAACCGCAGTTACTTTTGTACCAACCTAAATATTTTCTGTGGAGATGGGGTTTTACCCTGTTGTCCAGGTTGGTCTTGAACTCCTGGGCTCAAGCACTCCACCTGCCTCAGCCTTTCAAAGTGCTAGGGTTACAAGTGTGAGCCACTGCATCCAGCTAAAAGGAGTAAGTTTAGTATCTTTGCACTTGTGTTTTCTTTTTTTTTTTTGAGACAGAGTCTCACTCTTGCCCAGGCTGGAGTGCACTGGCACGATCTCAGCTCACTGCAACCTCCACCTCCCGGATTCAAGCGATTCTCCTGCCTCAAGCTCCCGAGTAGCTGGGACTACAGATGCAGGCCATCGTGCCTGGCTAAGTTTTGCATTTTTAGTAGAGACAGGGTCTCACCATGTTGGTCAGGCTGGTCTCAAACTCCTGGCCTCGGGTGATCCACTTGCCTCGGCCTCCCAAAGTGTTGGGATTACAGGCGTGAGCCACAGCGCCCGGCCCTTGTGTTTTCTTTTGAGTTGAAGTGTAACACTTTGAACGTTCTGAAAAGAATGTGCTTGTAGCAGTTGATAACTAGCCTCACATACTGTCTTGGGGGATTCCTTTCCAGCAGGGGAGGAAGAGGTATTTGTCCCTGCTGTTAAACCTGTTGTGCTGGTTCTCACTCATCCCAGTATTCCTACGTAAGAGCTGCTTTTAAAACACATGCACTGTCTCCAGAAAGAAATGTTGCTTGTTTTGGCAAAGAAGACACAGTCACATGGGCAAAAAGTCTAGACCATGTCTAATCATCTTCCTCCATTGTTGATATCAGACTCGCTTCCCACCATCCCTGTCACATGCAGGCTGATGCTGCCAATATAGGGACTTGAAACTTGTCCGGCCCGGAGTATCTTTGCTGAAGTGGAAGCACTTTATCTTAGGGAGACAATGATGAAGAGAGAAGTGTTAAAAAGGATACCATTATTGTAAAGGAGGGAGGAAAGAACATGGGAGAAAATGAGAGTAGAATCAGCAAGGGAAAAGTAGCAAAATGGGCAGTCAGAAAGAAAGGAGGCCAAAGGATGAGAACGGGGCTGTGAGAGTCATAAATGGTATTACCATATGACCTCAGGGAGAAATAACGGAGTAGTAAGGGAAGGGGAAAGGAGCAGAAAAATTAGAAACAAGCAAGAAAAAGTCAACAATGAAGGAGATTTGAAATTTTTTTTTATTTGGAAATAATGACACATTTAAAGGTAAATTGCAAGAAGAGAATACAGTGTGTCTGATTGACCTGTTACTAACATTTTGCACCATTTGCATGTCCTCTTTCTCTCTGCACATTCACACACACGCAGTTTTTTTTCTGAATAATTTGAAAGTAACTTACATATATAGTGTTCTCTAAATACTCTAAATACTTCACTATATCTTTAAGAATAAGGTTATTCTCGCCGGGCGCAGTGGCTCATGCCTGTAATCCCAGCACTTTGGGAGGCTGAGGCGGGCAGATCACCAGAGGTTCAGAGTTTGAGACCAGCCTGATCAATATGGATAAACCCCGTCTCTACTAAAACTACAAAACTAGCTAGGCGTGCTGGCACATGCCTGTAATCCCAGCTACTCAGGAGGCTGAGGCAGTAGAATCACTTAAACCCGGGAGGTTGTGGTGAGCCAAGATCGTGCCAGTGCACTCCAGCCTAGGCAACAAGAGCAAAACTCTGTCTCAAAATAAGAAAAAAGGGTAAGGTTATTCTCTTATGTAACCATGCTACAGTGATCAAATAAAAGTAATTATTAACATTAATATAGTATTTTTATGTAGTTTACTACCTGTATTCCAGTTTTGCCAATCAATTGTTTATTAATATAGAATTTTCTCCACTTCAATACAGAATGCGGTCTAAGATCGTAATCTGGAATAGCTTGTCTTTTTTATGCTGTTTACATTTTAGAAGTATATTGTTTCTTTAAAATACTTTTTTCATAGAATTCTTCTCATTCTAGGTTTGTGCATTTCCTCATGATTAGATTCAGGTTATGCAGCCCCAGGTGGGACGCTGCACAAGCGTGTTGTGCTCTCAGGGATTCATAGCTGGAGACATGTAAAGTCCTTCTGCCCCTCATTTGTCGTGATAATTTTCATTACCCAATCAAGGTGTCATCTAATTTTACTACTATACTACTAATTTTACTATAGAGTTAGTATTTTTTCCCTTGCAACAAGTTTTCCCTTGTAACATGTTTAATCTGTGAGGAGACACTTTAAAACTATGCAGATATCGTGCTTCTCATAAAAGTTTTCCTTATAACTTTGGCATCTGTTGATGGTTTTAGCTTGCATCAGTATTTTTTTTTTTTTTGAGGCAGAGTCTCTCTCTGTCACCCAGACTGGAGTACAGTGGTGCGATCTTGGCTCACTGCAAGCTCCACCTCCCGGGTTCACGCCATTCTTCTGCCTCAGCCTCCTGAGTAGCTGGGACTACAGGCACCCACCAGCACGCCCAGCTAATTTTTCGTATTTTTAGTAGAGACAGGGTTTCACCGTGTTAGCCAGGATGGTCTTGATCTGACCTCGTGATCTACCCACCTCAGCCTCCCAAAGTGCTGCGACTACAGGCGTGAGCCACCACGCCCGGCCACATCAGTCTTTTTTATGATAGTTGCAAAATGATGCTTTTCCAGTGCCAGTGCCCCCTCCAGTTTTTATCTGTTAGCACTTGGCCTTTTGCTGTAAACTGGAGCCTTCCCTTTTATCCATTTATCTGTCTATTATCAGTTTGAATTTATGAATTGTTTTCAGTGTTTCATAATTCATTACCGACCTTTTCTTGCTCAAATTTTTTCAGAATTGGTTAGTGAGCATTCCTTCAAGCCAGTTCTTGTGTCCTTTTGACATGTGCCTCTGTCTTTTTTGGAGGACTTACTTTCAGACACAAGATCGTCCAGTATCTATCTCCAGGGCAGCTTGGTCTCAAGGAGAATTTTAGTGGGAAAGAAAAATAGCAACTAAAACTATAATAACAAAAGCCTAAACAGATGAGATGAAGTAGATAGTTGACAAAGATTCCTCCTTTTTAGTTGATATAACTCTTGTAGCTTATGTTGTCGGCTCTGTTTTGTGGAATGCTTTTTAGTTGCCTGTAGGTGTGCTAACTCAGACATTGCCAGCAGGGTTTTGAACAGAGGGGTAGAGAAGTGTCTAAACTTACATTACTGTGGTGAGAGTGAGGAAGGAGACCTCTCCTGAGAAGGTGAAAAGCAGCTGGTGAAAAAGCAAGAGGCAGTAAACTGCTCTTGTATTTCAAGCCCTCCCACCACCATTTCTGTAGTCCAGGGGGCTCTTCATTTTAACATTAGAATGTGTGTTTTCTAATTTCCCAGTGATCCCTCCAAGTCTGTGGGATGGCCTGGAACGTAAAAACACTTAGCAAATACTTAGCAATTAAAAGGAAACAATGGAGGAAGCTTTAAGAATTGAAAAATCAAGATAATAAGTAGAGAATTTGACCAAACCTCCCCCTGCCAACATTCCCCCATCCCCAGAAAGGAAGAAAATGTATGTAGATAAAAGGACAGAGAAAGACAGGGAAAGCTGTGGTACTAGAAGAAAGAGTATGGCCCCGAGCTTCCAGTGTGCTTACTACCGGAGGAATCCTGACACGTTGTTTCTCTGTATAAAGTCATGAACAAATAAAAAAAAGAAAATTTAAAGTAAATAAATAAAATAAAACTATAAACGTTTTGCTTAGTGGGAAAAAAGCAAATTTTATCTTGGTTGCAGTTATCCAGCAACATTATCTGGACACCTGAACTAATTTTAGCGTAGCTGCTCACGTCAGATTGCTCTTTCAGCATGAAAAATCACGAGAGGTCAAAGAAGCATCGGGAAATGGTGGCCTTGCTAAAACAACAGCTGGAGGAGGAGGAAGAAAATTTTTCAAGACCTCAAATTGATGAATATCCATTAGATGACAATTCTGAGGAAGAAATGGAAGATGCACCAAAACAAAAGTACTTCTAAATATTAAATGTCACTAGAAATACTTATCACATTCAGAGATTGCATTTAAAGGTTTTGTTTTGTTTTTTTTTTTTAGATGGAGAATTGCTCTGTTGCCCAGGCTGGAGTGCAGTGGCGCAATCTCAGCTCAGTGCAACCTCCAACTCCCGGGTTCAAGCGATTCTCCTCCCTCAGCCTCCCAAGTAGCTGGAACTACAGGCACACACCAGTATGCCCAGCTAATTTTTGTGTTTTTAATTGAGACAGGGTTTCACCATGTTGGCCAAGCTCGTCTTGAACTCCTGATCTCAGGTGATCCACCTACCTCGGCCTCCCAGAGTGCTGGGGTTACAGGCGTCAGCCACCACGCCCGGCCTTAAAGTCTGTTTTATCCCAAGGAAGTTACTCTGTTATGCTAATACTGTCTCCATATTTTCTAGTTCATGGAACTTTATAGTGTTGAAGTGGATACAAACAGAATGTCAACTATAATATTTATAGAACATATTATCACTATATTAAAAGCAGTTTTTATACCTGGCAATTGATATGCTAATTACTATCCATTGAACTATAGCCTTTTGTTATTCTCTAAAATGACAATGTGAATACTTTATTTTCCTTTTAATGCTTTATAATATTAAATATTTTTAATCTTTTACTTCTATTTTACTACTTTATCACTAGTGTTTCAATTTTTTTTTTTCCACTTAAATCTTCACAGAGTCAAGTATTTGACATTTCGATTTATATTTGCTCTTAGGCTTTCTAAAAAACAGAAGAAAAAGAAACAGAAACCAGCACAGGTATGTTAGAAAGGTTTTGTTAATATTAAATGCCAACTATAAAGTTGCAGTGCTCTTATTTATTCAGTGTCATCTGTATTAAGGAGAGAGACATAATTTTATGTTGGTTGTAAGCTTGATTAAAAGGAATTGGAAATATTTTCCTTTTTTAGTGCTTCCCTCCCTTGTATGTATGTAATAACTAATTTAATTATGACTACCAGTGTGTTTAACAGGTATGCATGTAGAATTCCCCTGGTATGAATTAGCTGAGTTTTCAGTATTAAAAATCTGAATACATTACACAAAAGGGCTTTTAAGTCAAGATAGCAATTAAAGTCTTGAAATAGGAAAATCTGGGATTGGTCATTTTTTTATCTAAGTTTATTTCTGCCAACAACATAAACATTGCAAAAGGAACATTTGGTTAGAAACTTGTAATGATTATGAGTCTTGAAAAAATGTTTCTATTTTTCTGAAGTTTAAAGTAATTTAAATATTTCACAGCTGAAATCCAAATTCATTATCTTAAGGACTATTTTTAAATAGAATGATATTATGTTGTTACACCTATAAAAATAAAGTGAATTTGTCCATTTTACCAAGGATATTTGGTTTTATGCCGTTTTAGTATAATCTAGTTATATTAACTTACATTAAGTATTAATATTTTTAATAAAACGCATTAATGCTTTTTAATAAAGCTTTAGATTTGACTTATTTATCCAAATGGTTATAATAATATATTTGATAGTCTTTTTAAAATCAGTTTCCTATTCCAAAAATGATACATAACACATGAGTTAATCACTTAAAATTGTAATTTGGAACTTTTTGCTTCAGTTATAAAACCACATAGCAAATGTGTGTTCTTTTTATAAATTGACGCCTACCGTTATCCATCCAAACACCTTATAATTATTAGTTCGGAGCACTTTCTGTTACCTTTGCGTATGTCAGTACCACTACAGTAAGGAAAAAATAAATGGAGAGAGATTTATATTTAACCTGAGCCTGTATTACCTTGATTAATGGAGCATAGATTCTATTGATTGCAACCATAAACACATATATTAGTATTTTCTTACTGGTGAAAATGCTTCAAATGAACACCCCATTGTTTCTCGCAAAAGCTGTATTCCTTTAATAGCATCCCTCGTTTATGATTCCTGATTGTAGCAAGTTCAGACCTAGCTTGATGTAGCACTTTTCCTGATATTTTCTAAGATCTTTTTGAAGGGAAGGGCAATGTGGAGACATGTACTGATAGATTTAAGAGCAGATGGCAGCAAATAATGAGTATCTTGAAACTTGAGACTGGGAAAGTTTTCCGTATGGCCAGAAAAATTCCGTAAACAACAAAGATTATACAGGAAAACCCTCCCAAATTAAAACTGAATGTAAATAGAAACAAATGACCCTGACTGACAGGAAAGAAAATTTAATTCAGGTAACTCAAACATAGTACTCTGACTGAATACGTTCCATGGGATATAGTTGAAAGATAAAATTAACTGCCAAAAAAGTAAGTCCTGAATTTGGTATTTTTTTTGGTGGTATTGGTGTGGTATTTTTGAAAGTAAATGAATAATATTTTCACCAATTTCATAGGAGGCATTGTCACTATTGAATTTTTTTTTTGATATGCAGAAGAAAATTTGAAGTATTATGTAGTTAAATTTTTCTGTTCTTTGTTGATCTGTATTTAATGTTGTGTCTAAGAAAATGATGCCAAGACCCATGTCATTTCTTTCCCCTATATTTTTTCTAAGAGATTTGTTAGTTATTTCTTATGTGTAAGTATTTTATTTAAAATATTTTTTGTATGTGATTCAAGGAGAGGATCCAGCTTTATCAGTGTAGATACGTAGTTTTCAACATTTTTTTTTTTTGAAGTGATTATCTTTTCTCTATTGTGTGCTCATGGCAACTTTGTGGAAGATCATTTAATCATGGCATGTACAGAAGAGTTCATTTCTGTGCTCTATTCTGTTATCTGTTTATCTGTCTTTGTGTCAGTACCACATTGTTTTTGTTATTGTAGATTTTAATATGTTTTGAAATCAGGAAGTATAATGCCTCCTCTTTTTTGTGAGTGCTTGGCTAGTTATAGTTTATAATCAAATTTAAAAATTTTAAACAATAGGTCTGTGAAAAAAATCCTGTGCTATTGGGATTTTTATAGAAATTGAATTTGTTCACAATGTAGGTTGTATTGACATCTTAAAAAAATTAAATTATTTGACCCTTGACCCCCCCCCCAAAAAAAGGAATTAAATGAATAAATTGTTGCTGGGAACCATATTCTTTTTGTGGGAAGAGGGAAATACAAACAGAGAGAGAAAGAGGAGAAGAAGAATACTATGGAGTTAGATTGAAGTGAAGATGTTGGTATGAGCCCATGATTTAAAGAAAGTAAGTGTGTGAGCAATGTGCATTGTGAGGACCTAGAAGCAGTGACACCCCTAGCATTGAGCACACCTAGTGCACATGTATTGGTTTTTAAGTTCCCTTTTCCATGAAAAGGAAACAGGCTTGATCTTTGGAAAACTAGCTGATTTCAGGGCTGAGACTGGGAAAGCGGAACATGAGCCTAGAGGGTTTTACACTAGAAACTAAGGAAGTGCTCAAAAACTTGATAGGGATACATTAGAAATACTCAAGATCCAGCTTGCAGGGCCTGCCAATTTGGGAAAATTTGAGTCATCAAAAGGGAAAAAGGTAATAGATCTTCATACATTGCATTTGTTAAAAATAAATTTATGTATCTATATTGACTTTTAAAAGAGTGAGAGTTGGCCAGGCGTGGTGGCTCACACCTGTAATCTCAGCACTTTGGGAGGCAAAGGCAGGCGGTTCACAAAGTCAGGAGTTCGAGATCAGCTTGGCTAACATAGTGAAACCCCATCTCTACTAAAAGCACAAAAATTAGCTGGGCGTGGTGCCACGCGCCTGTAATCGCAGCTGTGGAGCCTGAGGCAGGAGAATCGTTGGAACCCTGGAGGCTGAGGTTGTAGTGAGCTGAGATCACGCCACTGCACTCCAGCCTGGGAAACAGAGCAAGACTCTGTCTCAAAAAAAGTGGGAGTTGGAGAAAGGAGATGGGAAAGCTGTATTATTACGGGAGAATATTAATTAGTACAAGTGCAAATGACAGAAGTAATAGAGGGAGAAAATCACTCTTCTACATCCACCAGTATATAAATGTTTCAGGCAAAAATCGTGAATAGATGCCAAGTATATTCAGTAAATGGTTATGGGGACAGGATATTCACATAGTCTCAGCGTCACACTCTAGAGATCACTTATTAATTAAAAAAGGGAAAATGTACTTTATAGTTGAAAAATCTGGCAATACCACCCCAACCAAATGATCAAACTTATTAATATCACTGAAAAATGTGACAAACGCATTTTGCTTCCTGGGATTATAGTATTATGCTAGAAATGTTTAACCTGAATCTGATCATTTGGAAACAACCAAACAAAGCCAAATTATGGGACACTCTACAAAACATCAAATTGTCAACATCATGAAAGACAAAACAAAAAAGTGGGGGAACTGTTCTAAAATAAAGGAGATTAAAGATACTTGACAAGTAAATGCAACATGTGATCCCTGATTACACCCCCTATCCTGTATGTCCCAATAGGGGAAAAGGATTAATTGGTAAATTTGAATGTGGGTTGTGTAACAGATAATATCAGCATTAGATTCTTGAGTGTGAGTATTGTGCCAGAGAATGTTTTGATTCTTAGGATGTACCTGGCAAAGATTCATATCTGCCTGCAAGCTCACTTTCAGATGGCTTGGGGGAAAAAGTGTGTGTTGGGAGAGAGAAGAGGTGGAGAGAGCGAGCACAAATGTGCCAAAATGTTGCTTGAAAACAGACAGGTACACTTAGGATAGGTTTGCCCGGTGTCTTTCTTGTTTTTTTTTTTTTTTTGAGACGGAGTCTTGCTCGGTCGCCCAGGCTGGAGTGCAGTGGCTCAATCTCGGCTCACTGCAAGCTCTGCCTCACAGGTTCACACCATTCTCCTGCCTCAGCCTCCCATGTAGCTGGGACTACAGGCGCCCGCCACCGTACCCGGCTAATTTTTTGTATTTTTAGTAGAGACAGGGTTTCACCGTGTTAGCCAGGGTGGTCTTGATCTCCTGACCTCATGATCCGCCCGTCTTGGCCTCCCAAAGTGCTGGGATTACAGGCGTGAGCCACCGCACCCGGCCCTCTTTCTACTATAATGCCTGTTGTTGCCGTTGTTTGTGACTGTAGAAAAATAGTTGCTCATTGCTTATCATTTGGAAATATGGAAAAGTATCATCCTTAATTTTACCTGTAGAGATTACTTAATAAAGAATTAAATTGTGATTACAATTATGTATAATTTTCTCTCCTGCTTTTGCTAATACGTTGTATTTTTTCACATAATTGAATATCTTTGGAAACATGATACTTAAGCACTTCAGAATTTTTCTTCATATATTCAGCCATTCACTTTTTGAACATTTGGATTGTTTTCAGATTTCCGCTAATTTACCATCTCTGTAATGAGCATCCATGTTCTTAACTTACCTGCTTCCCCTTTTTATTTCCCGAAATTATATAACTATTTGGCAACATAACATAAAAAACTAGTAGTAGTAGATTTATTTTGTAATGGCACATACGTTTTATTACTTAGAATTATGATGACAATTTCAATGTAAATGGAACTGGAGAAGGAGTAAAGCTTGATCCAGAAGATACTAACTTAAATCAAGACGGTACCAAAGAATTGGAAGATAGTCCCCAGGAAAATGTCAGTGTCACAGAGATCATTAAACCATGTGATGATCCAAAAAGTGAAACTAAAAGGTAAGTCAAAGTTGCATATTATTTGTAAATTACCGAATATTGATAGTAGGATATAGCTTTTCATATATCAAATAAAATCTTCTTTCCCATGACTGACCAAGTAATTTAGATGTATCTGTACATATTTGCATATAGATACACACACATATGTATACAGATGAAGAGCATTGAGAAGAGGATGCTAGAGGAATGTGCCCACACACATCTCAGCAGCATGGCCACAATCAGAAAGATGTCACTTTGATCCAGTTCTTGTTTCCCTTATCCTGCTGTGGTGCTGATTTTGTCGTGGATCATTAACCCTTGACCCTCACATGAGAACAAGACTCCTGCTGCCTCCCTGGAGTGTTACTAACCAAATCTCCATGCTCATGACAGCAGCTTTTGCTGGGCCCCACTATGTTGTGAGGATGCATGGCAGCAGCTGGAGCCCTTCCTGCTTAGAGGAGCCCTGGACTCTTGGTGCTGCACAAGGCCATGGTGTGGCCTAGGAGGAGGTCTCACTCAAGGGAGGTAGCCAGTCCTGTCCTCTCCTTCCTCTTCTTGTCTGACTTTCTTTTCTCCATCCTCCTCGGTTCCTCTAGAACAGAGAATCATTTCTTATTTCTTGAGGAAAGATCTGATAGTGAGGAGCTTCAGGTTTCTGTCATTACAGAACCCTGAAAAGAATTAAAGTGACAGAGCCAAGTGGGAGCATGAGGTAAAAATGCTAACACTGGAGCAACAGTGATGGGGTGGGGGAGTGTGTGTACTTTGGGGTTTAAGGCACTTAGGGGTTTAAGGAAGGAGGAAACAGATGTGACTGAGGCCTACGATATGGCTCTGGCTATAGAAGAAATTATATAAAGAACTACACAAACTGGTCATGTTGAAGCTTTGAAGAACTTTGGAGAGTAGAAGCCTAGAAGGGGAAATTCATATTTATTTCACTCTGACACCAGGTGTTTGTTCCCTTTCTGCTAATGGGGAAACTGAATTTCAGGTTAATTGTCCAAAGACAAAAGTTGAGTAGAAAGGCTGACACTTCATTCCACCTGCCTGACGACTTGAAGGCACCCAGATCATCTGGCTCCACGGAGCCTGGGTGTCCTGTGGGATGGGCACAAGGGTGGGCCAAGAGGTGGGGCTGTGGGCCTCTGAACCCCTCCTTCATCTAAAACTAAAATTTTTCACTTGTTTTCCATGTTACTTCTTTTTTTTTTTTTTTTCAGAGATGGAGTCTTGCTCTGTCACCCAGGCTGGAGTACAATGGCACAATCTCGACTCACTGTAATCTCCGCCTCCTGGGTTCAAGCAATTCTCCTGCCTCAGCCTCCCGAGTAGCTGGGACTATAGTCTTGCACCGCCACGCCTGGCTTTTTTTTTTGTATTTTAGTAGAGAGAGGGTTTCACCGTGTTACCCAGGCTGGTCTCAAACTCCTGACCTTGTGATCTGCCTGCCTCGGCCTACCAAAGTGCTGGGATTACAGGCGTGAGCCACCATGCCCAGTCTCCATGTTACTTCTACATGAGAATTGGTCTGGGGAGGAAGAAGGGTTCTCAGACTTGGGCAACCTCTGATATAGTTCAGCTCTCTCATTTCACTGATGTGAGGAAAGGATTCAGAGAATTCAAGTGACTTCTTCACAGCTGCAGCATGGCAGGGCTAAGATAGATACATTACACCCACCACCCTCCCCACACTACTCCTGTCCCCTGGATCCAGGGCCTTTATGCTGGGCTCCTCTGCTGCTTCTCTGGAGTGGTGTGGACACTGGCCACCTACTGAGACATGTTTTTTAAAAAAAATTGTGTGTGTATGTGTGTGTGTGTGTAATATTTTTAAAAAATAAAGGTCTTAGATATCAGCTTTAGAGATGTAACTGTCTTTCATAATATAAGTGATGTTTGCCAGGAATATTATCCTAAATTTGTTAGACATATTTGTGTCATATCTGTGATGATAGTTTGAAAATTAGTATGTATTATTTGTTGCCTTTTATGCCATTGTATCCTTTTCTTGATGTTTTCAAAGCTGGCTGAATCCTACACAATATGTTACACTCCTAGTCTGCATCTTTTAAATGCACGGGCCATTTAACTTAACACAGACCATTGGCCTCTGCGTGAAGAACAGTATGCCTATAAACCGGAAGCATTACCATAACCTACTCATTGTAACCCATCTTGTCTGTTCTGTACAGTATAGTTGGACCCAGATTTTTACCCTATGAATTTGGTTAGCACAAATGAGGGAAAGTATGAAATGCCTAAGGAAAATTGAAATTCATGCAGGAGATGAGTAGAGGAATGTTCAGCAGTTCAAGCAGAATAAGAGGAACCCAGCTACATCATTTCTGATCTAAATGATATGGTGGGGAAAAACCATCATATCAACAGAAAGGACATAATTTTTAAATAAAAGTAAATTCCTTACATTGAGCAAATTTAATTTTATGAAAAATGTATTACAGAGTCTTTGTTTCACTCATTTCTCTGTGCAACTATTGAAATGTTTGTTAGACTGGATCACGTTCAAGAAGTTAATATTAGGCCTGGCTCGGTGGCTCATGCCTGTAATCCCAGCACTTTGGGAAGCTGAGGCGGTGGATCACGAGGTCAAGAGTTTGAGACCATCCTGACCAATATGGTAAAACCTGTCTCTAATAAAAAATACAAAAATTAGCTGAATGTGGTGGCATGTGCCTGTAGTCCCAGCTACTCAGGAGACTGAGGCAGGAAAATTGCTTGAACCTGGGAGGCAGAGGTTGCAGTGAGCCAAGATCATGCCACTGCACTCGAGCCTGGCAACAGAGTGAGACTCCATCTCAAAAAAACAAACAAAAAGAAGAAGATAATGTTTCTGGGAACCACACTTCATGTCAGATCATTTATGATTACTGTTGGTTGGTTATGAAGATGGTTTGCTTCTTTAAATGGAGTATTGAGTGCTTTGTGCTTTTTTTTTTTTTTCTGAAACAGAGTCTTGCTCTGTCACCTAGGCTAGAATGCAGTGGTGTAATCTTGGCTCACGGCAATCTCTGCCTCCTGGGTTCAAGTGATTCTCCTGCTCCTCCTCCCGAGGAACTAGGATTACAGGTGCCTGCCACCACGCCCAGCTAATTTTTTGTATTTTTAGTAGAGACGGAGGTTTCACCATGTTGGCCAAGCTGGTCTCAAGCTCCTGACCTCAAGTGATATCCCCGCCTTGGCCTCCCAAAGTGCTGGGATTACAGGTGTGAGCCACTGCGCATGGCAGTGCTTTGCTTTTTATGAAAACACTGTATAAAACATTCAGAGATATTTTAAGAACCTTGTTTTAACTTTGTTTCAACTGTTTTAAGTAAATTCCTTAATTTTTATGCCAAATGTGATATTCAATTTGATTTTTGAAGTTGCTTTTTAAAGCTGTTCATTTGAGATGTAAAGATTATTTAAATTGCCTTTCAAATTAATGAATTAACCTTTAAAGTGCATTTCACTTTTTTGAGTGTTCTTTAGAGCACTCAAATAATGATGATTAAAAGGAGTACGTTATTTTTTGATTATGCTGAATTATTTATTTTCCAGTGTTCCTAAACCCAAAGGAAAGAAAACCAAAGATATGAAAAAACCTGTCAAAGTACCTGCTGAACCACAAGCAATGGTAGGTCAAAATCATATTCGTATCTCTTTAGCATATCTTGCTGTTTAAGCAATATAACGATCTAAAGATGGGAATGTGTATTTGGTGAGTCATTCCCCAAAGAACCTGCAAAGACGTGGATCCATCAACAGTTTTGTTTGATAAAGGTAGAATGTGTACATATAATGTATCTTTTTTTTCATTAAAATAAAAAGAAGCACATCAGAAATGCTTGACTGTACCAGAACAGTTACTGTTGCTTTCTGTTACTTTTCAATCTAAAGCCTTTGTGATAAGAATTACGTGTGTCAAGTTCTGGAGATTACTTGTGAAGCATAAACTCTTCCTCCATTCTAGTCCATGGGGTACATGCTATTGAAAGTCTCAGGACCCTTAAAGTGAATCGTGTTGATTAGTGGGATTTAACCTCCAAGAACATCTGCCTTTGTTGGACCTGTTTATTAGCTGTCCACTCTGTTAAAACATCTTTATTTTACAATTGTTTGATGCTTAATCTTGACATAAAAACCTAAAACACTACTTTTACGTGATAATAATTACTTTTATTTATGATTTTTTGCCCTTCTCAGAGTGATGTTCTTATCAGCTGTACAACCTGCCATAGTGAATTTCCATCCCGGAATAAACTTTTTGACCATCTAAAGGCCACAGGTCATGCAAGAGCACCTTCATCATCATCTTTAAACAGTGCAACAAGTAGTCGAAGCAAGAAAGAGAAATGTAAAAACAGATAGAGATTCTGCCTGTGCTTTTGTTTGACTGTCTCTAGATTTTGAAACCAAAAAACTGAACTGAAATCATCTAAAGAATTAAAATTTCAATGATCTGCAGTTAATTACATTGTGGAAGATTATTTTTTATCTTGTAAAAACATTTTTTGGTTTAATATATATTTTTAAAACATTTCACTAGTGATTGAATTCTACTTTTGCCATCTGAATTGACTTGAATGTCTTAAAACAGGTAAATACTGTAAAGTGTATATTCTTGATGTTTGTTGGCTCATGTGGACAGAAATGTACAGGGAGAATTACATTATTTTAACACATAGAAGTTCTCCTTTCTGCTTTATTTTGTGAATTTCACGTTACTTTTACTTAATGCTTTTGTATTTTGTTAATCCTTCATAATGTGTGAAAAACTCGGATCTTTTAAAAAGCATCACAGATCATTTTTCCACATGACACTGGATCCGATTTTAAAAATTATTTTTAAATAACTGATTATGGGTTATTGTGTTTTTTTCTCAAGAACAATGATAGGTAGAAACTAATTGAACATTTGTAGTTCTGTTTCAAGAATAGTATCTTTTCAAGGTTTTACTTGATTTAATTTGATATTTTACTGGTTTACCAGTAAGGTATATTGTTCAGTTTTTTGCTCTGATTTGAATTGTGGAGGTGGAAGCAAATTAGTTTACATGGTATGTCCTCCCTAGGCACAGTGACAGCTGTAAAGTATAACAGAACAAGGTAGCAGATGGTACAGAATTTATACTATTTAACAAGAGATGTGTTATTCTTCGTTGGGTTTTTTCTTCACTATTTTCAGACGTTTTTGTTCTTTTTTTCCCGTGACTCAATGGAGAAAAACTTTGTTAATGAAAGATTTTGTGATAGAGCTGATGCTTATACCATCTGTTCTATAGCAATGATGAATATTAACACAAAAGAAATATGGAGAACTGTTATAACTGAGTATTAGAACAGTCGTGTACATTGATCAGTATTGAGTCCATTTTTAGGATGGATTAGTCAGTTCTTTTAATTGGTCTTGAAAGTAATTCTAAGCTCACTGGCTTGAAATGTATACTTTCTGTACAATGAAGTTATTGCTTTCCGCATATCCTCTAATCTTCAGATTAACGAACAAATTTTCAATTATAGATCAGCTCTAAAACACTAAAATCCTTAATGGCAAGGTCTTTTCTGATAGCTTCATGGATAGTATTGATGATCAGGTTTCTTCTGTGTTATTGACTTAAAAATAAGCATTTGAACCTTAAATTTTTTTCTTTTCCATTTAGAGATATATTTTTTCTTTACCTTCATGTGGTTTTATTTCTTGCTAATTTCTATCACTAATTCCTCATAATTGTCCCCGCTCCCCTTCTTGATCTCTTCAGGGGGAATACTAGCCAGTTTCGTATCTTCTGATCTCTTATCCTGAGACTTCTGAATGTGCTCTACTTTCTTCTTATCTGAACTAGATGAATTGGCCGTAATTATGAATAGGAATATAAATGAACCAGAGGACATACTAGTCACATGTTATTATACAGTAAAAAATAGGAAGTCATCTTGAAAGGCAGTTAATGTACTGCAAATGTCCCTTACAACTTCTTTGCTTTCTCTTGTACCAAACATGCAGGTATTTAATTTGTTTCATGAGGGTTGAGTAGAGTTACTTGTCACTTTTATTCAGATTGACAAAAATCAACCATAGTTTTCAAGGGATCTTCGTGAGTTGTGACTGGAAGCTGACCTGAGTTTTGTGTCTCATCCTCTGTGATGTTGAGAAATCATCTAATTTCTCAGAACTTTTTCTTATCTCTAACACAGTTCTTACCATAATAATATTGTCTCCATTTATCATACAGGATCATTATGAAGGTAAAATGAAATAGTATATATGAAAATGCTTTTTAAACACAAAAGCTTTATACAAAATATTGTTAAATTTAATTAAGGTAAATCTTTTTTAGTTCATACATTTGCAGACTAAAGTATACATGCTGGATTAAATGGGCAATTAAGTTTTATAGGAATTTGCTTCCTAAGTCTACTTCTGAAGAGGAGAACAGAAACATACCATATATTATGCTAAGGGTAAAATATTTTTGGTGAATTGCAGACATTTAATTTCACTTGTCTGAGGTAAAACAGTATTCTAAAATACATGGGCATGCTTCTTACACTGATCTCATTAGAGGTCAGTGATAAGTACCCATCTTGATTGAAGTTAGCTCAGATGTGGAGATTCATAGAATGAGGGTTCCAGGAGGAGAGAGTTAGGGGAAATCCCATTTTCTTTCTGTAATTCATTCAATATTGCCAAAGCTAGGGGTTCCCTACAAAGCCCATTTAGACTTTCCCTGCTTCAAAATAAGAGCAGTATCCTTAGCTCTAGCCAAGCATTTTTCTAATTCCTGCCTTTGATCACAAAGAAGAAAAAGCAGAGCTGTGAATGAATTAGTGGAGGTCAGTCACATCAGTTCATGACCTAGTGATTGCTGGTGAAGTAATATTGGAATTTTGGTTCCATGCGAAGACTTATAATGGGTTTCATCAGAAGTTTTCATTTTTTCTAAATCCTCCCGTACAAAATTTTCTGATTGGAAACTCCTCTGTATTTGTAGAAGATTGTCTCTAAAATTGTGGTTTAACTCATACAGGAAGTAAAACTCTTATAGCAAGACATAGTTTCATTTTAGACATAGTTTTCATTTTCATTTTAGAGGAACCCCAAAATCCCATGAATACTCTGGTGATGATTCTAGCCTAACCTTCAACATAAAATAATGAAGAGAACTTTTAAATTCTTTTATGAATTCCTAAACATTACTATTTATGTGGTGGAAGTTCTGTTTCCTATAATCTGCAATGCTGAAGTATCTCTATTCAATTCCCTTCCTTATCTGTTAAGTTTAATGTCTGTATACTAAAATTATAGGCTGTTGGGATTGGAGAGGAAAAATAGAGGTGATTTTCAGATTTCTTGTTCCATGGAAAAGGAAGCCGAGCTCAGAGAGAGAGGAGCTCCACAGCCACAGCTGGTTAGGGGCGGCTGCCATTAGAACAGGGCGAATGCCTGGACTCCCAACTCATTAGACCTTCTGTTATACCCTAAAATGTGTTACATGGGAAAAGAAAGATTACTTTTAAGAAAAAGCAAGATAATTTTGAAGAAGGGCGAGAGGAAGAGGCATGAACTTGTCCTAACAATATCAAATAATATTTTAAAGGTATACCAGTTAAAGCAGTGTGTGGCTGGTGCCAGTAGAGGTCAGTCAAGGGATCCCTGATGAGAATAAAGAGCCCAGAAACAGGTCCATGTTTACATGGGAACTTGATTTTTGACAGATACGGCAAGATATGGGGAAAACAATATGTACTACCTTATACCCTTCCCCAAAATCAAAGGGATTAAAGACCTAAATATGAAAACAAAACTTCTAAATGAGAATCTATAAGGTTATTTTCATGGTTTTGCAAATGGAAAGGATTTCTTAAAAGCAAGACACAAAAGCACACACAGGAAAAAATGACGCATAAAATCATGGCTTCTATAGAACAATAGACACTGTAAACAAGCTACAGACAGGAAGGAAATGTTTGCAATGCTTATAACTGTCAAAGGATTAGTATCTGGAATACTTTAAAAAAACAAAATAACCTCATACAAAAGTCATTGAGAAAATGACAGCCATGCATTAGAACAGCAATTCTCAAAACTTTTTGTCTCAAGATCCCTTTACATTCTTCAAAAGTGAGAACCCCAAAGAGTTTTCGTGTATGTGGGTTAAATCTATTGATATTTTCTGTTAGAATTTAAAAATTATTTATTAAGAAAAACAAGAAGAATGATTAGTTTTCAAAACAAAAACTTAACGAGAAGAGTGGCGTTGTTTTACATTTTTACAAATCTCTTTAACATTTAGCTTAATAAAAGATAGCTGGCCACTCATACCTGCTTCTGCAGTCTATTGCTGTGTGTTTTGGTTGAAGTATGTGAAGGAGAAAATCAGCCTCACATAGATAGGTAATTGTTTTAAAAAAAGGGACCTTGCAGACCCACTGAATGGGTCTCAGGGGACCCGTAGGGTCCTTGGACCACACTTAAAATTGCTGTATTGGAAAAATGGATGAACTATATGAACAGAAAAAGCCTGAATAGTAAAAAAAAAAAAAAAAAAGTGGAAAGATTATTACTGTCCTGATAATCAGTGAAATGTGACCTAATTTTTTCATGCTTTCAGATTAGCAAAAGGTAAAAAGTCACAAGATCTAGTGTTGGTAAGAATGGAACAATAGGAACACGTTCACTTCTTTTGGAGTAAAAACAGGTTCAATTTGATGATGTCTAAGAAAGTGAGGTTTGCATACTCTGTGACCCAACAATTCTAGGTATACACTTAAGAGTCTCACTTCCCAAAGTGTGGGCCACAGAGCAGCAGCATGGGCTTCACCTGGGAAGCTTGCAGCTCTCAGGTCCTGACCTGGACTTGCTGCACCAGACTCTGTGGTTAAGATTTCTTAGGTGACTCATGCTCATGAAACCTTGAGAAGCAATCTTCTAGAGAACCATGCACACGTGTACAAGGAAATGTACAAGAAGGCTCACAGCTGAATTGTTTGTTTCCAGGAAAAGTTGGAAATAACCTAAAGGCTCATGAGCAAGAAAATGGGTAAGTAAATTGTGGTCTATTTATAGATGGTAAACAATTGAGCAGTTAAAATGAATGAACTTGATCTGTAATGTGGGTGGCCCTTGAAAAAACAGTGAATGAAAATAAGCTGTCACAGGAGATGAAATGCATGCCATTTATACAGTTTTTTAAGAAACTATGTTGATTGTTATTTATAGAGAGAAAGTATAGAAACATAATGAGAAAGCAGTTGCCTTGAACTCAGAGGAGAGTAGAACTGCTTGTGGCTGCAAAAGGGGTCTCTTCTGTTTCTTTTTTTTTTTTTTTTCCAAAAATCCGAAGGAAGATGTAAGCATTTGTTAAATTCTGGATGGTGGGTCCCTGGGGATTTGTTACTCTGGTTCTGACAAAATACTTTTAAGTATCAAGAAAAGTACAGATCAGTGTCTCACTTTGCTAGCAGAATATACACTTGCATGAAGGAGAAGATGAAAGGATTTAAGTTCTACTTTTTATTTCTTGCGTACTCCTTAAGCACACTGGCAGAGGCTATGGTCTCTCAATATTCATCCTCCCTTTTAGAACTCTGATTATCAGATAAGTGCAAGGCCACCCAGAATGTAAGGATTACTTTCCCAGCCTCACTTGCAATCAATCAGATCTGGCCAGTGATCTGAGCAACTTTGAGACATGTCCTTAAAGATAGGGGCATGTCATTATTCCTTCTGCCAGCCAAAATGAAAAGGTAATGGCTGGAGCTCTGGTCCCTATCTGGGATCATGAAACCACAGAGGGCACAGCAACAAAAGCATAGGAGCTTCTACCCTTGACACCTCAGAGGGACCCTAGGAGCCCCAGATTGTCTACCTCTGCACTGGAAAGAAGAAAGCTTCTATGTTTCTGAAGCCACTGCCGTTTCGATCTGTCACAGATAATAAATCCTAACTGATTCATGTTTCCACATGTGTACAGTTAGCTAAGTGAGAGGTCTAGTTTAAACAGGGAAGGGCATGTGGGCATTTAACTCTCAGATCTTGCATTGATTTCCAGTCCTGTGTTAACATGATTTTAAGCCAGTCATTTAAACTTACTGAACAATTTTTTTTTTTTTAATCTGTAAAATAGAGGTGAGATCAATCTGGCACAATTGTGAAGATTAGAGTCTTAAATGTGTGCACGGTGCTTGGCATGTAGTAGGCATTCAGTAACTGTTAGTTTTTGTTTACTTCAAAAGTCTCACAGTATTCTTGCTTCATTTAACTGTTCACTTTGTTTTCTGAAAGAATCCCAACAACGGAGTAATCCAGAAAGGTATCAGTGATTAAATTGATCCTGTACTGTATATTTTTTTTTTTTTTTTTTTTTTTTTGGGACACAGTCTCACTCTGTTGCCCAGGCTAGACTGCAGTGGCATGATCTCAGCTCACTGCAGCCTCCACCTCCCAGGTTCAAGTGATACTCCTGCCTCAGTCTCCTGAGTAGCTGGGAGTACAGGCACACCACCATGCCCAGCTAATTTTGGTAGATGATTCCACCATGTTGGCCAGGCTGGTCTTGAGCTCCTGGCCTCAAGTGATCCACCCACCTTGGCCTCCCAAAGTGCTGGGATTACAGGCCTGAGCCACCATGCCTGGCCCTGTACTGTATTTTTTTTTTTTTTTTTTTGAGACGGAGTCTCGCTCTGTCGCCCAGGCTGGAGTGCAGTGGCCGGATCTCAGCTCACTGCAAGCTCCGCCTCCCGGGTTCACACCATTCTCCTGCCTCAGCCCTCCTGAGTAGCTGGGACTACAGGCGCCCGCCACCTCGCCTGGCTAGTTTTTTGTATTTTTTAGTAGAGATGGGGTTTCACCGTGTTAGCCAGGATGGTCTGGATCTTCTGATCTCGTGATCCACCCGTCTTGGCCTCCCAAAGTGCTGGGATTACAGGCTTGAGCCACCGTGCCCGGCCTGTACTTTCTAAAAGATACTGTTACATATATGGAATTCTTTCTGCCTCAAATGGAAGAAACATTTTAAAGGCTAAAGCTAGAAGCTATCTTGAAGATCAGTGATCCTTAATTACATTAGAAGGCTCAGTACATTTTTCCAGATAATTACTTTGCTGTTAAAACTAGTTAGAGGGCCCCACATCAGTGATGTCCTTTTAGATACTATATGCCTTCTGCAAATAGAAAAGGGTCGAATTATTCTTTGCACTGCAAATCATTTGAATGTTACTTAGGGAAAATTTCTAACCATTTCTGAAATTGAAAAGGTCATAGAAACTCAGCATTTAGAAAAAGTGGTAGTTTATAGCTCTCTTCGCTTGTTTTCCAATTAAATAAGAACTCATACTTTTGTGAGTCCAAAGGTTACAGTTGTCTCAGCATATTGTGAAGCTGAATTCCCAACAGTTTCATCCAACAATGGAATCAGTATCAGGATGTGGTGAGCTACCTGTACCAGCGAGTGTACAGTCAGAAACTGGCCAGTCCTCTGTTAAAACACTGTAGAAAATGTGACAGCAGCTGTTGTGGCCAATAGATTGTCTACCTGTAGTTGCAGAGAAGCCCAAGAGTTTGATGATGAGGCAGCAGATTTGAAATCTTTCCTTTTTTTTTTGGAGACAAGATCTCACTCTGTCACCCAGGCTGGAGTGCAGTGGTGCGATCTTGGCTCACTGCATCCTCTGCCCAGGTTCAAGTGATTCTCAAGCCTCAGCCTCCTGAGTAGCTAGGATTACAGGTGCATGCCATCATTCCTGGCTAGTTTTTTTTTTTTTTTTTTTTTTTTTGTATTTTTTGTTAGAGACGGAGTTTCACCATGTTGGCTAGGCTGGTCTCAAACTCCTCAGGTCAAGTGATCCGCCTCAGCCTCCCAAAGTGCTAGGATTACCGGGGTGAACCACCACGACTGACCCCTTTCTACTTTTTTGACGTAGGCTTTTATTGCTATAAAACCTCTCTCTTAGCACTGCTTTTGATGTATCCTATAGGTTTTGGTATTTTGCATTTCCATTTTCATTTGTTTAAATTTTTAAAAAGCTTGTTTAAGGGCATGTTGCTTAATTTCCATGTTTTTGTATAGTTTCCCAGATTCCTATTGTTACTAATTTCTAGTTTTATTCTGTTATGGTCTGAGAAGAGATTTGATATTATTTCAATTTTTTAATTATTTTTATTTATTTATTGTTTTACTTTTTTTGTGGCCTAACATACTAGGGAACCTTAAAAAGTTTGTGAAAAAAAATGGAATTAAAAGATTTTTTAAATGTAAACTATATTTCTCAAAATAAGCTCATTCCTGGCCAGGCACGGTGGCTCACACCTTTAATCCCAACACTTTGGGAGGCCAAGACAGGTGGGTCACTGAGGCCAGGAGTACGAGAACAGCCTGGCCAACATGGCGAAACCCCATCTCTTCTAAAAACATGGAAATTAGCCAGTTGTGGTTCCGTGCACCTGTGGTCCCAGCTTCTTGGGAGGATGAGGCAGGAGAACCACTTGAACCTGGGAGGCAGAGGTTGAGTGAACTGAGATCACACCACTGCACTCCAGCCTGGGTGATAGAGTGAGCCAAAAAAAAATGTCTACATCCTGTTCAAGACACTTTTTTAAGTGACAATACCAGCCATTTAGTTCAGCCCTAAAGAACTGAGGAACCTAGGAATTTAACCATGTCAGTGCAGTCTTATTTCAATATAAACTGAAGAAAAATGGATGTCTTTTAGATTTTTTTTTTTTTTTTGAGACGGAGTCTCACTCTGTCACCCAGGCTGGAGTGCAGTGGTGTGATCTTGGCTCACTGCAAGCTCCGCCTTCTAGGTTCACGCCATTCTCCTGCCTCAGCCTCCTGAGTAGCTGGGAATACAGACATCCACCACCACGCCCAGTTAATTTTTTGTATTTTTAGTAGAGACAGGGTTTCCCCATGTTGGCCAGGATGGTCTCAATCTCCTGACCTCGTGATCTGCTTGTCTCGGCCTCCCAAAGTCCTGGGATTACAGGCTTGAGCCACTGTGCCCGGCTAGATTTTTTTTTTTTTTTTTTGAGACGGAGTCTCGCTCTGTCACCCAGGCTGGAGTGCAGTGGCTGGATCTCAGCTCACTGCAAGCTCCGCCTCCCGGGTTCACGCCATTCTCCTGCCTCAGCCTCCCAGGTAGCTGGGACTACAGGCGCCGCCACCTCGCCCGGCTAGTTTTTTTGTAGTTTTTAGTAGAGACGGGGTTTCACCGTGTTAGCCAGGATGGTCTCGATCTCCTGACCTCGCGATCTGCCCGTCTCGGCCTCCCAAAGTGCTAGGATTACAGGCTTGAGCCACCGCGCCCAGCCCCGGCTAGATTTTTTTTTAAGATAAAAAAAAAAAAGAAGAAGAAGAGCCGAATCAGTCCTGTAAGGTGTATGCCTAATAATTTCCCACAGAAACTCACAAAATTCCTCTTATTAGATGGAGAAATCATCAGAAGCATTGTGGTGGAGAAGCAGTCTCTGGTGATGCTATCCTGGGCATTTTTTGACTGAAGCTTTGGCTAACAGATGTTATTATTATTTGGCCTTCCAGAAAGTCAACAAGCAAAATTCCTTTACCATCCAAAAAAAAACTGTTGCCATGACCTTTGCTCTTGACCAGTTCACTCTCGCTTTGACTGGACCACTTTCACCTGTTGGTAGCCACTGCTTTGACTGTGCTTTATCTTCAGGATGGTACTGGTAAAGCCATGTTCCATCTTTTGTTATAATTTTTTGAAGCTATGCTTTAGGATCTTGATGCTACTTAAAAAACTTACATTGAAAGCTTCGCTCTTGTTTGTGCCTGATGACAGTGCAATGGTTTTGGTGCCCATCTGGTGAAAGTTTGCTCAACTTTAATTTTTCATTCAGAATTGGTTGAAGTCTGAAACAATTGAGATGTCTATGATGTTGGCTATCATTTCTTCTGTTAATTGTTGGTCCTCTTCAAATAGGGCACAAACAACATGTATTTTTTTCCTTGCACATTAATGTGAATGGTCTGCTGCTGCAGGCTTCATCTTCAAACCATGTTGTCCCTTCTTAAAATGAATTACCCATTTATAAACTGCTAATTTTGTTGGGGCATTGTCCCCATACATTTTTTTGTAAAACATGATTTTATCATCTTCCACTCGAGCTTTACCATAAATTTGATGTTTGTCCTTCCTTCAATTTTAGCTGAATTTATATAGCTCTGATAGACTCTCTTTTCAAACTGATGTCTTATCCTTCTTAGTGCCTCAAGCTAGATCCTGTTCTGATATGGTAAGTTAGTACAAGTTTTAGTCCAAAAAATTTTGACATCCATGTGTAGTTTCTTCACAATATACATTTTTTCATGAATTTTGAATACTCATTGTGTGGTCTCTTCTGGAAAATGTTCTATTTGTTGATGAGAAAAATGTATATTCTGCAGTTGTTGGGTGAAATGTTCTGTAAATGTTTGTTAGGTTGTTAGATTCATTTGGTGTATAGTAAAGGTTTGTGTGTGTGGTTTTTTGTTTGTTTGTTTTTTGTTTTGTTTTCTTTTTTGAGACAGGGTCTTACTCTATCGCCGAGGCTGAAGTGCAGTGGTGCAATCATAGCTCATTGCAGCCTCAACTTCTCAGGACCAAGTGATCCTCCTACTTCAGCCTCCTGAGTAGCTGGGAACACAGGCATGCACCACCATGCTTGGCTAATCTTACTTTTTGTAGATATAGGGCCTCCCTATATCCTGTGTTGCCCAGGTTGGTCTTGAATTCCTAGGCTCAAGCGATTTGCCCTTCTTGGCCTCCCAAACTGTTGTGATTACAGGTGTAAGCCACCATGCCCAGCCTCTAGTGCAGATTAAGTCAATTTTTTTGCTAATTTTCTGTCCTGATGATCTTTCAAGTGCTGAAAGTGAGGTATTGACTTCTCCGACTATTGTTATATTAGTCTATCTTTCTTTTTAGCACTAAGAATATTTGTTATATGTATTTGGGTGATTTGGTGTTGGTGCATATATATTTACAATGTTAAATCCTCTTGCTGAATTGATCCTTTTATCATTATATAATGATATATGATCATTGATCATCATTGTACATATTATTATATAATGACATAGATAATACAACCTTCTGTGTTTCTTTTTATTTTTATTTTTTTACTTAAATTCCATATATATATTTTTTCTTTCTTGAAACAGGGTCTCAGTCTGTTGCCCAGACTAGAGTGGAGTGGCATGATCATGGCTCACTGAAGCCTTGACCTCCTGGGCCCAAGCAATCTTCCCACCTCAGCCTACTGAGTAGATGGGACCACAGGGATGTGACACCTTGCCCAGCTAATTTTCTTATTTTTTGTCGAGACGGGATTTCCCTGTATTGCCCAGGCTGGTCTCCAACTCCTGAGCTCAAGCAGTCCTCCTGCCTTGGCCTCCTAAATTATTGGGATTATAGGCATGAGCCACTGCATCCAGCCTTATATTTTCTAATAGAAGTATAGCTCCTCCTGTGTGTTTTTGGTTTCCATTTGTGTGGAATATTTGTTCCATCCCTTCAGTCTATGTGTGTCCTTACAGGTGAAATGAGCTTCTTGTAGGCAGCATATAGTTAGGTCTTGTTTGTTTGGTTTCATTTGGTTTGGTTTTTTTTTTTTTTTTTTTTTTTTTCTTTTGAGACAGAGTCTTGCTCTCTTGCCCAGGCTGGAGTGCAGTAGTGCAATCTAGGTTCACTGCAACCTCTGTCTCCCAGGTTTAAGTGATTCTCATGCCTCAGCCTCCCAAGTAGCTGGGATTACAGATGTGCACCCCACATATGGATAATTTTTGTATTTTCAGTACAGTGTTTCACCATGTTGGCCAGGCTGGCCTCGAACTCCTGACCTCAAATGATCCGTCTGCCTTGGCCTCTGAAAGTGCTAGGATTACAGGTGTGAGCCACTGCATCTGGCTGGGTTTTTTTTTTTAATTCATTCAGCCAGTCTGTATTTTTTAACTGGGGAATTGAAGCCATTTACATTCAAGGTTGTTATCTACAGGTGATGACTTACTCCTGACATTTTGTTGATTGTTTTCTGATTGTTTGGTATATTCTTTGTTCTCTACTTCCTCTTTTATTGTTCACCTTTACAATTGGTAGATTTCTGTAGTGAATATGTTTGAGTCCTCTTTCTTCTTCATTTTCTTTCTCATCTGCTCACTCAGTGAGCTTTATACTTTCATGTGTTTTCATGATAGTAGAAAATGTCCTTTTGCTTCCAAATGTAGGACTTCCTTAAGCATTTCTTTTAAGGTCTGTAGTGGTGATAAATACCCTCAGTTTTTGCTTGCCTGGGAAAGACTATTTCTCCTTCATTTTTGAAGAGTAGTTTTTCTAGGGATAGTATTCTTGGTTGGCAGGGTTTTTTTTCTCTTTCATTTGAATATAGCATCCCATTGTCTCCTAACCCATAAGGTTTCGGCTGAGAAATCCACTGTTAGTCTGATGAAAATTCCCTTAAATCTGACTTAGGCGACTTGATGCTTTTCTCTAGTGGTTTTCAGAGTTATCTCTTCATCTTTGATTTTTGACAGTTTGATTATAACATGCATTGGAAAAACATCTTTTTGAGTTGAACCTATTTAGAGATCTTTGAGCTTCCGGTATCTGGATGTCTACATTTCTTGCAAGACTTGAGATGTTTTCAGCTATTATTTCATTAAATAGGTTTTCTATGAGTTTGTCTATCTCTTCTCCTTCTGAAACTCCTAAAACTTGAATCTTTTGATGATTTTTAGTATTCCCATATATCACATAGCTTTCATTCTTTTCTCTCTCTTGCTCTCTTTTTTTTTTTGTCTGAATGAGTTATTTTAAAAGATCTCTTATCAAGTCCAATATTTTTTTCTGTTTGATCTAGTCTATTATTGAAGCTCTTGATTTTATTTTTTATTTAATTCATTGAATTCTTCAACTTCAGGATTTCTGTTTGGTTCTTTTTTATGATATCTATCTCCCTGTTGAATTTCTCATTCAGCTCATAAATTGTTTTCTTGATTTCTTTGTATTGTTTATCTGCATTCTCTTGCAACTTGCTGGATTCCTTTAAGATCATTACTTTGAATTATTTTTTAGACATGTCGTAAGTTTTCTTTGGGATCTGTTACTGGAGATTATTGTATTCCTTTGGAGGTGTTATGTTTCCTTTCCTTTCCATGTTTTCTTTATAGTGATTGCTGCACATGTTGTCTTTATGGTGATTGCTGCACATCTAGTGTTACTTCTTACAATTTTATCTATTGACTTTTATAGGGAAAGTATTTTTTCCTATACATGTATAATGGTGTTGGTTGGGAAGGGTGCTTTGGCTTTGCTTCCGGGTAGGCACATTAGTGTAGTCTTCATAATGACTTCTTTGGCTGTAATCAGCATCAGTGATAACTGTGAGTTCTTCATTGGCTCAGGGTGCATTTGTTAGTAGACACTAGGGCAAGGCTTTGTTGGGATCGGGGACACTAGGCAGGCCACTCCTCAGGCACCAGTAGTGGTGGCAGTGAGTCAGATGTGCCAGTGTTCACACACCTGGGTAGCATACACAGATACCAGTGGCGGCTGGTCTGGGTGGGCTGGTCCTTGAGCCTCCAGGTGGCATGCTCAGGTGCTGGTGGTGGCAGTGGTAGGCTAGGCAGGTAGGTCCTTGGGACCCTGGACAGTGTGCATGGCATTGGTGTGACAGGATTGAAACCATCATTGCAAAATTATAACTGAGACAGTGAAAGCGATCTGACCTAACCAACTCCATCTTGCTTCTAACCTCCCAGCTGTCCTTGTTCATTCTTGGGCACAGGCCAAACTAACTTTGGTAGGAACTTAATTTATAGTTTATAGTTGAAACATAGATGATAACAGCCCTTTCCGAACAAACCCCCTTCCTGCCTGGGGACTAGATTGCCTATGCAGGACTGACCAATTAGCCACAAGATTAGAAATTATAGTTTAGGAGTCATGCAGCTGGATACTGCAAGATTCTAAACCTCCCCAGTTGCTCCTAGGGATAATGTAATGATTGTAAAACCTAAGATCAGGGCTTGAGATATTTTGCAGACCTTGTACCCACTGGATCAGCTGGCACCACCCAGATCGATAAACTGGGTCATCTGGTCTTGTGGCCCCCACTCAGGAACTGATTCAGTGCAAGAGGATAGCTTCAGCTATCTGTGATTTTATCTCCGACCTGACCAATCAGAACTCCCAACTCACTGCCCCCCTACTTACCAAACTATTCTTAAAAACTCTGATACCTGCCAGGCACGGTGGCTCACGCCTGTAATCCCAGCGCTTTGGGAGGCCAAGGTGGGTGGGTCACGAGGTCAGGAGATCGAGACCATCCTAGCTAACATGGTGAAACCTCGTCTCTACTAAAAATACAAAAAAATTAACCGGGCATGGTAGTGGGCACCTGTAGGCCCAGCTACTCGGGAGGCTGATGAGGCAGAATGGCATGAACCCGGGAGGCGGAGCTTGCAGTGAGCTGAGATCGCGCCACTGCACTCCAGCCTGGGCCACAGAGCGAGACTCTGTCTCAAAAGCAACACAAAACAAAACAGAAAACAAAAACAAAAAAACTGATCCCTGAATGCTCAGGAAGACTGATGTGAATAATATAATAAGAAAACGCTAGACTTCTGTACAACCAGATTGGTATGAATAACTCTTGTCTATTGCAATCCTTCTGTCTTGATAAATTGGCTCTGTCTAGGCAGCAGGCAAGGTAAACCCATTGGGTGGTTACAATATTGCTGGAGGACAACCCTTGGACCCTCATACAGTGCATGCACATGCCAGCAGTGGCAGTGGTGGGCTTGGTGGGCAAGTCTCCAGGACATGGAGGTACTGGTGGCAGTTGGGGTGGGTCCATCCTGGATGGTACATGCATGTGCTGGTGGCAGTGGGTAGGGTAGGACTATCCCCAGGCCTCTAGACAGTAGGTGCAGGTGGTGGCAGTGAGCAGAAGGAGCCTGTCCATAGGCCTCTGGAAGGTGTGCATGGGCACTGGTGGGTGGAAAGCAAGGCGGATCAATCTCCAGGTCCCCCAGTGGCGTACATGGAGACTGGATCTAAAAGGGTTTTAATTGCAGCACTTTTTTTATAAAAGAAAAATATTCTAAATAATTTAAATACTCATGGATAGCTAATAAGTTATGATACAGCTACAAAATGATTTGCAAGATATAGTATTAAGGTAAAAAAACAGCATGATGTATTTGTGTAACATGGTGGTTGAAGGACCACTAACAGTGACCATCCATGGTGAGGTAAACTGGGTGATGGGGAGAAGAGATAAAGGCTGGAGACTCTTTTGCTATATCACCTTTTGTACTTTTGGAATTTCATACCAGCTTCACATATTGGTTATTTCTAGAATTTTATTCTTGTGGTAGGCAAAATTTAAAAATCCCCCCACCTGAGAGTTCTTATCCTGGAACTCATGAATATGATTAAAATATCACCCCGCTAATTGTTATGTTATATGGCACAGTTGACCTTAAATGGGAAATTACCTGGAAGACCCATGTAGGCCCTGCAGGTGGGCTTTGAGCCACGTGGGCAGGCAATTCTGGGGTTCTGGGTATCTGGGTTATGGTCTAAACCACAGGGCCTTGTGGATTCCTTGTTCCCTAGGAAGGGACATGGCAAAAGGAAGGCTAGGCGGGGACTCTGGAGGAGGCAAAATTTCCCTTTCCTCTTAGGGTCTCTGGCTAGGCTTAAGAATTAAATTGACGTAAGACAGATGAATAACAAAAAAGCATGCATATTTTATTTAGTAATTTTTACTTGAACATGGGCACCCTCACAAGAAAAACGAACACTCAAAGGAGCAATCAGGGCCGAAAGCTTATATGATGGGTTGGACAAAGAACAGTAGTTTGAAAACATGACAAAGAGGTTTGGGGTAGAACACTTAATTGTGGAAAAGTGGCTAGGCAGATAAGGGTTAGTTTAGTAACGTTTTTTGGTACCTGTTTCTCTCTCAGCTTTGACACGCCGTCTCCGTGGATAAGAGTGTCTTCCTTCCTCCTGGTCAGGGAGGGTACCTTTCACATGAGAGTTTCATCTCTTGCTTTGAGGAAGAAAAAGGGAGATCAGAATGCCATTCTTGCACCTGCTGTTTCTCAAGTGCCTTTAACTCAAAGTAGTCAGTATGCCAAAATGGCATATTTTGGGGTGGCATATTCTTTGTCCCTATAAAGCTCGGAGCAGGGCCCCTGGTACCTGAGCTTTAGGGCAATAGTGTTTACATGATTCCTTTTCCATGAAGCTTTCCTAATATCTCCTCAGCCTGAGTAAGTTTTTCCTTCCCTGAACTCCTTTACCACTTAATTCTTACCATACATTGCCTCAGGAAGAAGACATTGAAGCTTTTATAAGGATAAACTACTCATGAATAGTTGCATCTCAGGAACAGGAATAGAAGGGGTAGACAACATGTGTTGTAAATTTCAAAACAAACTTTCAAAAAGCATACATTGCTTCCCATTGTCAGGAAATGTTTCATATGTGTAAGTCACGACTTCTGTACTAGACTGTAAGCTTCTGAGGACAGCAGCATATCAAATCCTTGTATCTACCATAGGACCTAATATATGCATAAGGATGCTTAATGAATGTTCATGAAATGTATGTGAATAAGTCAACCTGAGACAGAGAATTCTATCTGCATCTATGTCAAATAGGATGTTTTTGATGTAAGAAACAAAATTTCTAACGAACTTAGTTAATAAGGTAATGTATTATCTCCCAAAACAGTTGATCTAGAAATTGTGCAGTCTCTGGACACAATCCATGGGGGCTTCAGTTCCATTTGTCTGCTAATATATTTGTCCTCCCTATCTCCTGTGCTATCTTTGCCCTCAGGCAGCCTTCCGGCATGGTCAAAAAATGCATGCCAATATCAACTGGAACAGAATATTGTCCTCTCACACTGTCAGGAGGGGGCTTTGGAGTGGAGGGGGTGCAGAAGAAGAGAGACAGAGGGAGGGAAGGAGGGAGAGAGGAAAACCCCTCTTCACCCAATGTGAAAAGTCCCTCCTTTCAGTCTGAACGGGCCATCTTGAGTCACAGGGCCTTTGATACCTGTAGCCATGGGAATGCCCCAGGAGGACTGACTTCCCACAAATGGGATGGTATTGCTATACTTGGCTTAGAGTATCCAGGAACCTACCCTGGAGCTGGGGATGGAGTTAGCTTTTCCTGAGTCACTTGGGGAGCACTGAGCCAAATCCCAGATCTCTTAGCAAGAAACCTGAGCAAAATCTCAGTTATCTTAGGAAGGAGGAAGCAGGAGAGTGGATGCTGGGAAGCGAACCATTAGGGTAAACAACACCATCTAAGAGAGATTAGTCTCCCTCCTTTGCTTCCTTTCTTACCTGCCCTAACCTAGACCTCCCAAGATAAAGAACTATCACCTTAGCTTAGCTTTAGTAAAAGGGCTCTTTTATTCCGGTGGCCAAGAGAAATGAGGGGGACTCCAGGAGGCAAGGAGAGGCTTTGTAGATAAACCCTTTCGAGGCTACAAAGTAAAAAGAGTCACTAGAGGAAGGTTCCTGAATTTTCAGTCAGGCAGCAGGAGATTAGGTGGTATCCATGGTAACAAATGGATCAAGTGAATTCTGCAGAACAGGAGATGTTGAATGTAGAATCTGAGCATTCCCACCCTTGGGTTTTTGTTTCTCACCAAGAGGCTACATCACCTCCCTGAGCCAGCTCTGCAGACAGGACCAACTTCATGGGCATGCGACCCATGCAGACAGTCACCCAGGGCCTGTGCTCAGAAGGGCCCCTGATTTAGACTTCATGCTCTTCTGTCACCACTGGCAATTTTTAATTTTTGACATAGCCCCCACATCTTCATTTTGCTTTGAACTTTGTAAATTTCGTAGCTAGCCATGCTTTTAGGTGAAATCCCTTAGTTTCTCTATGAGGAGATGTAACACATTCTGCCCTCATAGTTCAAATACCTCAGCTAGCACACAATAAAATTTTGGGCAATAAATTTGAGGGTTTTTTTTTTTTTTCCAGTTTGTTGGCTTTTTTTTTTTTTTTTTTTTTATTTCAATAGGTTTTTGGGGAATAGGTAGTGTTTGGTTACATGAATAAGTACTTTAGTGGTGATTTCTGAGATTTTGGTACACCCATAACCTGAGTAGTATACAGTGTTCCCAGTGAGTAGTCTTTTATCCCTCACTCCCTTCCCACCCTTTCCCCTGAGTCCCCAAAGTCCATTATATCATTTTTTTTTTCTCACTCCATCGCCCAGGCTGAAGTGCAGTGGCATGACCTTGGCTTATTGCAGCCTCCAACTCCTGTGTTCAAGTGATTCTCGAGCCTCAGCCTCCTGAGTAGCAAGGATTATAGGCACACACCACCACACCCAGCTAAGTTTTGTATTTTTAGTAGAGACGGGGTTTTGCCATGTTGGCCAGGCTGGTCGTGAACTCCTGACCTCAAGTGATCCACCCACCTCAGCCTCCTAAAGTGCTGGGATTACAGGCGTAAGCCACTGTGCCCAGCCTCATTATATATCATTCTTATACCTTTGTGTCCTCATAGCTTAGCTCCCACTTATAAGTGAGAACATACGATGTTTGGTTTTCCATTCCTGAGTTACTTCACGTAGAATAATGGTCTCCAATTCCATCCAAGTTGCTGCACAAGCCATGATTTTGTTCCTTTTTATGGCTGAGTAGTATTCTATGGTATACACCTATACCACATAATAAATTTAAATTCTTATCTACCAGGCTTCCTGAGGAGTTTGCAGGTTTTAAAGTACATTATATGCTGTACTGTGTAGTTCTGCTGGTGAGTGCAAAGCCCTAATGATGTGTGGTATGAAATTGCATTCAATATGTGTTCTTTTCCTGCACTCTGTTTTCTGCCCTCATTCCTATCTCCCATTGCATCACCTGAGCCTTAGTCACTTTCTCCAAGGAGTGAGAAGTGCGGAGGATCAGAGCAGATGTTTCTCTGTATCCACAGAGATAAAGCAGGTAGGTGCTGGGTCAGCAGCATTTGCTTCCTACATGGAGACAAAGGATTCCATGTGATGTACTGAGTTTGAAGACGGTTCCTGTGCTTAGCATTGATTTATTCCCATAAGCATTTGTGAACCACTCTTAGTACCTTGTTTATAGTAGAAGCTCCAGGAATAAAATAGTGATCAATCAGTTGGTTCTTTACTCATATATACATTCATTCAACACATTTTTATTGAGCATCTACTATGTGCCAGGCACTGCTTTGCTTAGGTGTAAGAACATAACGATAAAAGATATGGTTGCAGGCTGCAAGGAATTCCTTCCCTAAAGGAAAACAGCCCTGTGATGAGTGAGGAGGACACAATGCTCCATGGAAACACAGAAAGGGCACCTGACCCCAGCTATGAAAAGTGGAGGAGAGGGAGAAGTAAATGCAAGGGGGAGAGTCACGGAAGCCTGGGGTGGGGGAACATCCAAATACAGAGAAAGCTTTTTTTTTTTGAGATGGAATTTCACTCTTGTTGCCCAGGCTGGAGTGTGATGGCATGATCTCGGGTCACTGCAACCTCCGCCTCCCAGGTTCAAGTGATTCTCCTGTCTAAGCCTCCCAAGTAGCTGGGATTACAGGCACATGCCACCACGCTTGGTTAATTTTTGTAGTTTTAGTAGAAGTGGAGTTTCACCATGTTGGTCAGGCTGATCTCAAACTCCTGATCTGCCCACCTCGGCCTCCCAAAGTGCTGGAATTACAGGCTTGAGCCACTGCACCCAGCCATAAAAAACACTTTTATTGAGATATGATTCCCATACATACAATTCACCCATTCAAAGTGTACCATTCAATGGCTGGTAGTAAAAGAGTTGTGAGGCTGGGCACAGTGACTCACACCTGTAATCCCAATGCTTTGGGAGGCTGAAGTGGGCGGATCACCTGGAGTCAGGAGTTTGAGATGAGCCTGGCCAACATGAAACCCCGTCTCTACTAAAAATACAAAAATTAGCCAGGCATGATGATGCATGCCTGTAATCCCAGCTACTCTGGAGGCTGAGGTGTGAGAATCGCTTGAACCCAGGAGGTAGAGGTTGCAGTGAGCCGAGAATTGCGCCATTGTACTCCAGCCTGAGTGACAGAGGAAACTCTGTCTCAAAACTAAATAAATAAATAAATAAATAAATAAAAGTTGTGTATCCGTCGCCACAATCAATTTTAAAGTGTTTTCATTACCCCAGAAAGAAACCTTGCATTCCTTAACTGGCACCCCTTAATACTCCCCTGTCCCTCAGCGCCAGGCAACCACTGATACACTTTTTCTTTTTTTTTTTTTTTTTTGGTCTCTGTCGATCTGCCTATTCTGGACATTTCCTATGAATAGAATAATGCAGTATGTAGTTCCTTGTGACTGGCTTCTTCCATTGAACATAATGCTTTCGAGGTTTATTGATGTTGTACCACCTCGGTGTTTTATTCATTTTTGTTACCCAGTATGATTTTGTTGTGTGAATATACCAATATTTTATTTATCTACCTTTCAGTTGATGGACATTAGGTTATTTCCACTTTTTAGCTATTATGAATAATGCTGCTATGAACATTTATATCTAAGTATGTGGATATATGTTTTATTACTCGAGTATATACCTAGGAGTGGAATTGCTGGATCATATAATAATTCTGTGATTAACCATCTGAGGAACTGCCAGACTGTTTTCCAAAGCAGCTGTCCCATTTTACATTCTCACCAGCACTGTCCAAGCGTTTTGGTGTTTTACATCCTCACCAACATGTATTGTTATGTTTTTGATTATAGACATCTTTGTGGATATGAAGTGGTATCTCACTGAAGTTTTCATTTGGATTTCCTTGATGGCTAATGATGTTGACCATCTTTTCGTGTGCTTGTTTGCTATTCATATATCTTTGGAAAAATGTCTGTGCACATCTTTTGCCCATTTTGGGGGGATATTTATCTTCCCATTATTGAGTTTTAAGTGTTCTCTATATATTCTAGATACAAGTCTCTTATCAGATATGTGATTTACACACATTTTCCCCAATTCTGTGGATTGTCTTTTCACTTTTTTGATGGTGTCCTTCGAAGCACAAAAGACTTGGATGTTGGTAATATTCAGTTTAGCTACCAAACTGAGTTTTGAATGATGAGTCAGGGAAGAAGACAAGAGGGAATAGCACTCCAGGTTTAGAACAAGCAGTAGTGCAAGAGCACAAAGATGTAACAGCATAGCTCATTTTAGTCATTCTAGGTAGTCTGCTTTGCCTTGACAAAAGGGTTGTGGGTGAGAAATGGTGGACAAGAAATCAAACTCATACAAAGTGGTCAACCGTGTGAAGATACTAGATTTTATTCTGTAATCAATAGGGATCACTAAAAATTGTTAAGTAGAAGATATGAAAATCAGATTTGCAATTTAGAAAAATCCCTCTGTTGTGGAGAATGCATGGGAAGAGAGTAATGCTAGAGATAGAGAAGTCAGGGGCACTGATCATGGTGACAAATGATGACTTGAACTCCAGCAGAAACAGTGTAAATAGAGATTAAGGAGTGATTTGAGAGAGACAAAGGAAATAGAATGGAAAGTACCTGGAGGCCATTGAGATTTGGAGGGTAAAGGGAAGAATAAAAAGTGATTCCTCGGTTTTTGATCTGGGTGGCTTTGTTGAAGGAATACAGCTAGGGAAGATAGCGGAAGGGAATGGGAGTGAAGAAGGTGTGTTCAGTTTTGCAAATGTTGGGTGGAAGTTCCTGAAGAATATCTAGGAGAAGATATTGTTGCAAGTTGGTTTCTCCCAGAAGCTGACTCTGGAAGGGAGTTAGTATGCAGAGTATTTATTAGGGAGTCTTTTGGGACCATCCTATGGAAAGGAAAGGAAGGAAGCAGGACTGGGCAGAGGGAGAAGTCAGGTGACAGTCCTGGCCCAATGAGAGCCCTGACAGATGGCTCATCAGCATTGTCCTTTGATAAGCCGAGATGTCTGAGCCTGTATATCCCTGGCCGAATCATCTTGGGAAGGATGTGAACTTGGGCAAGGCTGCTGTCTGTGCTTGAGGCAATGTTTAAAGGAGCTGACAGCTGGAGGCATTTCCTGACCACACCCCCTGCTGCTGGGGCAACAAGTCCTTTCTTAAAAGAGAATCTGCAGGGTCCACATCAGTGTCTATTGCAGATATGCAGTAGGCAGCCCTGTGTGTGTGGATCTGAAGAAAGGTACTCATAGGAGATAGGCCTGAGACAGCAAAGGAGAGTTGGAAGTGGTCAGCATGCATGGCATTCTTGGTGTCACATGACTGAATGGCATCCCTGAGGCAGAGAGTGAAGAGTGAGAACAGAGTGGACAAATGCCACTGGGGTGCTTTCAAACATGCATAACAAAATTCCTCATTTAAAATAGCCTAAGCCATAGACTTTTCTGTCTCAGATAACAAGATGTCTGGAAGTGGGCGGTTCTGGCATGGTTCGTTTGGTGACCTGGGAATGTCATCAAGGACCCGGGTGGATTCTTCCATCTGTTCTGCCATGCTCAGCATGTGGGTTTTTATCAGACTTGTCCCATCACAACCACAAGATGCCTGCCTCCATTCTGGAAAGGAAGGACAGGATAACTGAAAAGGAAAAAACTCACTGTTTCCATCTGCATACTCACATTATCTGCATACTCATGAACACCAACTACATGGGTTTTTTCCATACCAACCAGCTCCCCAACTATCTGGACACCAACTGGACATTCTATAATTCACTCCTGACATTAGAATTAGCACAGACTCCACAGGTTAAGGACTCAGCCCCACAAGACTGACCCCCACTTCAGACACCAATTGCAAGTAATTCTCCAGGTTACTCAACTTTTGTCCAACTTAGCTGCAATTTGGGGGTTCCCACGAACCCCTCTTCAGGTTTGACAATTTGCTAAGACATCTCACAGAACTCAGGGAAACAAGTTTACTGTTTTATTACATAACAAAGGGTATGATAAAGAATACAGATGAGCAGCCAGATGAAGAGGTGTATAGGACAAAGTCTGGAAGCGTCCAGAGTGCAGGAGCTTCTGCCCCTGTAGAGCTGGGGTGCCACTGGGAGTGCCATTAAGGACCCAAGTGGATTCTTCCATCTGTTCTGCCATGCTGGGGTCTGCTACTCTCCAGCATGTGGATGTGTTCATCGACCTAGGGTCAAAGATCAAATAATAGAAAAAAAGGTGCTCCTAGTACCTCTATTACTTAGGAAATTATAAGTGTTTCAGGAGCTCTGTGCCCAGGTACCAGGGATGAAGACCAAATGTATATTTCTTATTATATCACAATATCACAATAACTTTAGTCATTTCCCTCTTTTCTTTTTTTAAACAGGAATTGGGTACGAAGGGAAGTGGAGTGTCTTTTCCAGAAGCTTCCTACTCCACCCCTAGCAGCCTTCTCCTTACATCTCATTGGCCAGGGATAAATGAGACTACCATGATGGTTAAGGATTTGCCCCTAGGGCTGGGGATGAGGCACCCTCCCCTTAGGATGGATACCTGAACAAAAGTGGGAACAGGAATAAAAGTAGATAAGGCTGTTGAGTAGGTAACCACCAGTGTCTGCTACACTGGTTAACACTGATTTTCAATGGAAACAAACAGAAAAGGTAAGGGAGACCAAGGGAGAATAGTCAGATAACTAGAAAAAAATAGAATTATGAAATCCAAAGCAGGAGGGAATTTCAATAAGGAAGGTACAATCAATTGCGGCAAAAGCTGTAGAAAAAGTTAAGAAAAAAAGCTGAGTAGGACTGATGTGTGTCCACTGGACTGGGCAATTCAAAGGTTCCTAGATGTGTCTGTGAACCAGTATCAGTGAAGCGTGCAGGCAGAAACCAAATTACAGTAGATTGAGGGATTGAAGGTATCAGGACAGAAAATTATAACAGAATGGGGTTGCTAATGGTAGACAGAAGGGGAGAAGTCAGAAAACCTCCTGGACAAGGTAAGGCTATAGCAATAAAAATAGATCAGTGATTGCCGGGGCTGGGGGCAGAGGAAGGGGACTCATTACAGAGTGGCCCACGAGCATTTTAGAGGGTTATGGGAAGACTCTATTTCTTGAATTGGGAGTGGTTACATGCCTCTTTGCATTTGTTGAAACTTGGATGAAAAGCAAGCAAAAAAGAACACGACCTCCACAGCTTCTCTCATTGGGGCCTGGGCCCCCTCTTTGAAAACTGAGCAGTTTGGTCACTGCCCCAACCACAGTGTCACTCTGCCGACCATGCCACACCCTGCCCAGACACAGTAACCTCAGAGACAGACCCCGCAGAGTCAGTGCCGAAGAGCCTGCCCATGAAGTCACTCAGCACTGGAGGGAAAGTGGTCAGTTAGAAATACTTAGTTAAGATCATTGTCTGTTTTGACTCCATTATCCATTTTCAAATAAAAACTTCAGCTTATTAGACCCAAGTCTAATTCTTTGTTTTTCTTTTTTGAGATGGGGTCTTGCTCTGTCACCTCGACTGGAGTGTAATGGTGCGATCTCAGCTAACTGCAACCTTCGCCTCCTGAGTTCAAGCAATTCTCCTGTCTCAGCCTCCCAACTAGCTGGGATTACAGGCACCCGCCATCATGCCCAGCTGATTTTTGTATTTTTGTAGAGACAGGATTTCACTGTGTTGGCCAGGCTGGTCTCAAACTCCTGACCTCAAGGTGATCCACCCACCTCGGCCTCCCAAAGTACTGGGATTACAGGAGTGAGCCATCGAGCCCGGCCTTAATTTTCTTTAACATTTAATTAACATCAAGTTCAATTCTCTATTTTAATTCTTTGTCATCCTGTCAGTATTAACACAGCGATACTTCATGGGAGAATTAGGTAATGCCCTCCTCACTCTGAAGGTTTTACCCTTTGGGAGGGGACCCTAAAATATCATATGTTTTTCAGTGAATCTATTATTTTGGAATTTTAGAAATTTTTGTATCATCTCACCCCAGTTAAACGGCTTGTATCAAAAGGACATGCAATGACAGGTGCTGGTGAGGATGTGAAGACTGGGGAACCCTTGTACTCTGCTGGTGAGAATGTAAATCAGTGCAGCCACAATGGAAAACAATATGGAGGTTCCTCAAAAAGCTGGAAATAGAACTACCATATGATCCAGCATCCAGCAATCCCCCTGCTGCATATATATCCAGAAGAAAGGAAATTAATATGTCAAAAAGATACCCACACTACCATATTTATTGCAGCACTATTCATAATAGTCAAAATATGGAATCCACCTAAGTGCTCATCAACAGATGAATGGATAAGGAAAATGTGGCATATATGCCCAATCGAATATTATTCAGCCATAAAAAGTAATGAAATTCTATCATCTGCAGCAACAGTGATGGAACTGGAGGCCATTATGTTAAGTGAATAGTCTGGCACAGAAAGACAAATACTGCCTGTTCTCACTCATAAGTGGGAGCTAGAAAAGTGGATCTCATGATAATAGAGTACACTGGTGGTTTCCAGAGCCTAGGAAGGAAGGGAAAAGGAGGGTATAAAGGGAAAAAAGGGATGTAAATGTATTTATTACCACTAAACTGTATACTTGAAAACGATAAAGATAAATAGTTTTTAAAAAAATACAAACTGACAAATATAGGGAGGAATTGTTAGGGAAGGAGATCCAGAGTAATGTCATTTTAAGTTCAGCTCTGTTTCACGCGTCCGTGTGAAGAGACCACCAAACAGGCTTTGTGTGAGCAACATGGCTGTTGACTTCACCTGGGTGCAGGGCGGGGCTGAGTCTGAAAAAGGAGTCAGCAAAGGGTGTTGGGATTATCGTTGGTTCTTAAAGGTTTGGGGCTAGGCGGTGAAGTTAGCATGGGGAGAATTATAAAGAACATTCTTAAGGGTGGGGGAGGTTACAAAGTACATTGATCAGTTAAGCTGGGGCAGAAACAAATCACAATAGTGGAATGTCACCAGTTAAGGCTATTTTTACTTCTGTGGATCTTCAGTTGCTTCAGACCATCTGGATGTCTACGTGCAGGTCACTGGGGATATGATGGCTTAGTTTGGGCTCAGAGGCCTGACAAGCTCTGTCTTGAGAATAACAAGGCACATTCCTTGCCAGTCATGACCCATAGTCATAAGATGTTTATAGTTGAGGAAACAGCCTAAAGATACCTACAAGGATATACTCCTACAACAGCAGAAAGTCCAGATGTCCCAATACCCATAGCAGTATATGCTTCCAAGAGAGTTATAGTTATGCCTTGATGTATTTACACAGTAGAATGTCAAGGACAATTTTCTTGAAATTAATAGAATAATAAATGTGTCATGCTGTCTGCCCACCTGCACATAGACACAGGTTATCTTAGCTTTTACATAGACAAGAACCCTATGTAAGAAAAACTTAAAGATGAGGCATTTCTCTGTTTGCTTTCTGAGGATGCCCACTCTATATCTGAGTAGCTTTCAATAAACTATCTCTTCTCACTGCACTCTGCAACTCACCTGAAATTCCTTCCTGCATGAGATTCAAGAACTCTCTCTTGGGGTTTGGGACCCCTTTTTCCAGCAACAGAATGACATAGAAAGCCCTTATAACCCAAAGGCTACCACTGCTAACTTTCTGGTGTTTTTCTTATATATCATTTTAATACAATATCATATATAATTTGGTTCAAAATGGAATCCTATACATTCCGTTTTATAACTTGCTTTTTTTTTATTGTGTCTTTCTCTAACTCCCATGGTTTTAAAAACCAGACAAAAACATTAAACAATTAGCTAGCGAACCTTAAAAAATGATCTAAAGCTTCATTGTTAAAAAATGCATAGTAACTTTATTAAGCAAAAGTTTCCTTTCATCTTAATCATTTATCGTTAGCACTTGGCACTCATGAATTTCATCAAAGGGTGAAAAACAGTGTAATCATTGGGTACACATGGACATAAAGATGGGCACAATAGACACTGAAAACTACTAGATGGTGGAGGGAGGGGGCAAGGGCTGAAAAACTACCTATTGGGTACTACGCTCACTACCTGGGTGATGGGATCATTCATATTGCAAACCTCAGTGTCACACAACATACTCGTGTAACAAACCTGCACATGTACCCCCTGAATCTAAAATAAAATTTGTAATTATTATTATTATTGAGACGGAGTCTCGCTCTGTCGCCCAGGCTGGAGTGCAGTGGCGCGATCTCTGCTCACTGCAAGCTCCGCCTCCCGGGTTCACGCCATTCTCCTGCCCCAGCCTCCCGTGTAGCTGGATCTACAGGCGCCCGCCACCACGCCCGGCTAATTTTTTAAAAATAATTTTTGGTAGAGATGCGGTTTCACCATGTTAGCCACGATGGTCTCGATCTCCTGATCTTGTGATCCCCCCTGCCTTGGCCTCCCAAAGTGCTGGGATTACAGGCATGAGCCACCGCGTCCAGCCAAAGTTGTAATTACTTTGAAGAAAAACAATGTAATCTAAGAGCAGACTGGCAGAATGTCGACCAACCATCTTTAGTACATATTTGTTGAGGTTTTCTCTGCGCCCAGTCTATGCCTGGTGCTGTGGAGCATTCAAGAAAAGCCCGAGATATTTATTACTGCCCTCAAAGAGAGAAAGTCTTCCATATTCCCAGATCTGAGAAATTTCACTTTCAAGTTTCTCCCGTCATTAGCAGCACTCTGGTGTCCTTACACTCACTTGCAAGCATGCCTGTTCTCAGGAGACCTTAAGCCTCTGTACTCAACAGTCACAGGGCTTAAAGATTTTCAAGAACTCACTTCGGTAGTTTCCAGGGTTTCCAGGAAAGACTATATTGAGGGTCTCTTACTGTGCCCTGATGCTGCTTTAAAATATCAGAGAGTGGGAAATGGTAGTGTGGATGTGGACCTTAGTTTATCTATCTCAAGCTTGTCCAACCTGTGGGCTGTGGGCCGCATGCTGCCCAGGACACCTTTGAATATAGCCCAACACCATAAACTTTTAAAACACTATGAGGATTTTATTTTTGGCGATTTTTTTTTCTTTTTTTTTTATAGCTCATCAGCTGTCCTTAGTGTTGATGTATTTTATGTGTGGCCCAAGACAATTCTTCTCCTTCCACTGTGGCCCAAGGAAGCCAAAAGATTGGAAACCCCTGATCTATCTAGTTCAACCTGCTCATTTTATAGATGAAACAACTCGCTTTAGGGAGATGATCCTCTACCTACTTTGTTAGGGTGCTTGGTGAACAGTGATCATGAACCAGGCATCTTTGCTGGTATTTATACTCACTTATGTATTGATTGGTATCTTTCCTTGTTCCAAGAAGATTTTAAGACCAAATATCTGGCATTTAAGAAACCCACACGTGAAGAAAACAAATGAACCCTCAGTGCATGCTACTGTGAACATTTTTTTCTCACCTAGATAGGAAGTGGGGCTATTTTCTTCAAAGCAACTACATCTGTCATTTATTTATATTTATTTATAGATTATTTATACAATATACTGTTTATTTATACAATCAAAATCTCTATATTAATCCTTCCCTCTGACCTCATTGGAAGAAATATTCTCCATACGTGAATATACCTTTAAATTTTTTTTTAATTAAAAAAGCTTGTAAAACTTACCATTTTAAGCATTTTAAAGTATACAATTCAGTGGCATTAAGCACATTTGTAATGTTGCACAACCATCTCCACTATCCATTTTCAGAACTTTTTCATCATCCCAAATAGAAGTTCTGTACCCATTAAATAATAATTTCCCATTCCCTCCTCTCTCTAGAAATGGAGAAACAATAATTTCTCCATTCCTTCTGTTATACTTTCTATCTCTATGAACTTGCCTACTCTGCATACCTCACCCATATTAGTGGAACCATACAGTATTTGTCCTTCTGTGACTGACTTATTTTACTGAGCATAATATTTTCAAGGTTCATCAATGTTGAAACATGTATCAGAATTCCCTTCCCTTTTAAGGTTGAATGATGTTCCATTGTAGGTACATAACACATTTTGTTTATCCATTAATCCACTGGTGGACATCTTGGTTATTTCCATCTTTTGGCTATTGTGAATTAGGCCATTAGGGACATGGGTATGCAAATATCTGAGACCCTTTCAATTCTTTTGTGTATATGCTCAGAAGTGGAATTCCTGGATCATGTGGTAATTTTATGTTTAACTTTTTGATGAACTACTGTTGTACTGTTTTCCACAGCAGAAAACATTACCACCAGCAGTGGCCAAGGGTACAATTTCTCCACAGTTCACTAACATTTGTGATTTTCTGTTTTTTTTTATAATAGCCATTCCGATAGGTGTGAATTGATATCTCATTGTGGTTTTGATTTGCTTTTCTCTAAAGACTAGTGATATTGAGTATCTTTTCATGTGCTTGCTGGTCATTTGTATATCTTAGAAAAAATGTCTATTAAGTTCTTTGCCCATTTTAAAAGGATTTTTTGGCTGTTGAGTTGTAGGACTTCTTTATATATTCTGGATATTAATCACTTATCAGATATATAATTTTTTTTTTTTTTTTGAGACGGAGTCTTGCTCTGTCGCCCAGTCTGGAGTGCAGTGGCCGGATCTCAGCTCACTGCAAGCTCCGCCTTCCAGGTTTACGCCATTCTCCTGCCTCAGCCTCCCGAGTAGCTGGGACTACAGGCACCCGCCACCTCGCCCAGCTAGATTTTTGTATTTTTTTAGTAGAGACGGGGTTTCACCGTGTTAGCCAGGATGGTCTCGATCTCCTGACCTCATGATCCGCCCGTCTCGGCCTCCCAAAGTGCTGGGATTACAAGCGCGAGCCACCGCGCCCGGCCTTTTTTTTTGAGACGGAGTTTTACTCTTGTTGCCCGGGCTGGACTGCAGTGGTGTGATCTTGGCTCATGGTGACTCTGCCTCCCAGATTCAAATGATTCTCCTGCCTCAATCTCTGGAGTAGCTGGGATTACAGGCATAGGCCACCACACCCAACTAATTTTGTATTTTTAGTAGAGACGGGGTTTCTCTATGTTGGTCAGGTTCATCTCAAACTCCCAACTTCAAGTGATCCACCTGGCTCGGCCTCCCAAAGTGCTGGGATTACAGGCGTGAGCCACTGCGCCTGGCCCAGATATAAAACTTGAAAAGATTTTCTCACATCACAGGACTGACTTTTCATCCTTTTGATGATTTCCTTTGATGCACAAAAGTTTTAAATTTCAAATATGCTCAATTTATCTATTTTTCTTTTGTTGCTTCTGCTTTTGGTGCCATATCCAAGAAATCCTTGTCAAATCCAGTGTCATGAAGATTTTTACCTTTTCTTCTAAGAGTTTAACCTAATCTTTGCTCTTACGTTTAAGAGTTTAATCCATTTGCGTTAATATATATAATATGGGAAGGGTCCAACTTCATTCTTTGCATGTAGATATCCAGTTTTACCAATATTATTTGTTAAAAAGACTGTCCTTTCTGTATTGAATGGTCTGGCACCCTTGTCAAAAATCAATTGAACATATATGTGAGAATTTATTTCTGGGACTTCTATTCTATTCTATTCTGTTCTATTGGTCTATATGTCTGTCCTCATGTGAGTGCCACACAGTTTTGATTATTGTAGTTTTGTAGTAAGTTTCAAGATCAAGAAAGTGAGTCTTTCAACATTTTCAAGTATATATTCAATTGTGCATCTAGACAGCATGCATTTCTGAAAGATATTTTCAAGAGCGGCAAAATCTGAATCTTCAAAACTTTAATACAGAAATTAAACTGTTTTCTTTATTTTCTTTACTGCACTTAAAGGGTTGAATGAAAATATATCTTACTTCTTTCTACAAAAACCCACCACCAACTCTCCCCATGATACCCTAGAAGGGTTAGAGGAGTCAGGGAGGAGTTGATTCTGAGTTCACAGATTCTCCTTGAAGAAATATGAGAAGCAGTGGAAAAGTAAAAGGAGGCATCACTCCTGGTCAGGGAAGGAGCTGCCTGCTAAAAAGAAGAAGAAGGGTGGGATATCAGTGAAAGAAGGAAGGAGGGTTTGCTGTAAATGGCTCTCAAGGTTTAGGAGTTGACGCCAGGGATTTTTCAAAAATAAAGAGGTCAGATGTGTGAAACTGGCACAGAACCACCTGAGGAGCATGAATCAGGGTCCCACTGTGGCAGGTCTTGGTAAGTACAGGTGCCAGTTGATCTTGCTAGAGACTACCTCAGCTGAGATGATAGTTATTAATAACACACCTACTATGGTACACTTACTATATTAATGTTCCTTATCCCTAATGCCGTCTTAGGAAGAAAAAATTAAAAAACATATTTTCTGGCATAATTTCTACTCTCCTCCTACCTCCTTGCTTTTAAAAAAATTTGCTTCAAGTAGCAATCAGTGATGCCTGCAAGTTGCAGCATTGCACTGGAGCAGGGGAAGAGATAACAGGAATAGTCAAGTGCTTAGCTCTTGCATGGTTGAGGATGACAAGAAGACAGTGGATCAAACAATATCTCCCACAGCCAGCAGTTCATATGCCCTTCAGAGAGGAGGGTGAGAATGCAGTAGGTACCCAGGGGAAAATGTTCAGGCAGTTGGTTGTTGACTATATGAATCTGTAAGTTCAGGAGGAGGTACCCTGGAGGAGTATTTAGAATCCTCAGCATCTAGACAGTAAAACCACCATGGATAATGGATGAAATCACTTCAGATAAAGTGTACAGAGAAATGGAAAAAAATGAGGTCAAAATAAAATCCCTGGGGCACACCAGCATTGGGGAGTAAACTAAAAAGAAACTAATACCTGAGAATGGACTGGATCTAAGAGGTAGTAAAAGAATGTGTAAGTGCCTGATGGCTTCTTCCTGCCTGCTGCACAAATAAAGGCCATGGCATTGCAGTAAAGAAAGAGTTTAATAGACACAAGGCTGACCATGATATGTGGGAGACAGAGTTTATACTCAAGTCAGTCTTGTCCAAGGGTTGTAGATTAGGGGTTTTTCAGAGGCAGGTTAGGGAAAAAAAGAAGAGGGTGGCTTGGCAATAGGTGCTTGTTGCTGGTTGGTTGAGATGGAGATTAAATCATAAGGGATTGAAGCTGCCCTCTTGGGCTGAGTTGCTCCTGGATGGGGCCATAACAGCCATCAGGTCCAAGTGGAGCCATGAGTGTCAGACATGCAAAAACATCTGAAAAGATAACTCAAAGGCCAATCTCTAATAGTGATATGAACTGCAGGATCCCTGGAATAATGGCTACCCTTAGCAAAAATCAGACTTCTTTTCTCCTCCAGCCTGATGGCCTTTCATTAGGTTTACAAAGGTGGTTGAGTTTTGAGGAAGGACTCTTATCATTTAAACGATAACCTAAATGTCTTCCAAAGTTAGCTTGTCCCAAAAGCCCAAGGTTAATTAAGGGAAGGGCAAGCTAGGGGTCGTTTAAATCAGATCCATTTCACTGCCATAATTTTCTCACCCGTCATAATTTTTGCAAAGGTGATTTCAAATGAAAGGTTGTGGAACCATTAAAAAAAAAAAAAAAAAAGTAGAGAGGGAGAGAATTTCTGGAATAGTGTGACCAACAGTCTCAACTGTCACAGAGATGTCAAGTAAGATGAAGGCTGAGGCATTTCTGTTGGACGTGGCAATGAGGGGGTTATTGGGCACTTCTTGCAAGAACTGGTTCACAGGAGCCAGCCTGCAGAGTACAGAGAGAGCAGGAATGAGGGAATGACATAGCAGAGCCCCTGACAGTTTTCCCAGAAGCATCACTTTTTGAAAGGAATATATGTTTGAAGAAAGTGTTTTCTTTTTAAATGGGAAAGACAAGCACATTTATAGGCTAAGAGGAAGAACCCAGAAGGACATAGAAGTTGAAAGTCTAGTAGAGAAGGAGTAATTTATGCAGCAAGGGCCAGGTGTGGTGGCTCAGCCTGTAATCCCATTACTTTGGGAGGCTGAGGTGGGTGGATCACTTGATGTGAGGAGTTTGAGCCAAGCCTGGCCAACATGGTGAAACACCTTCTCTACCAAAAATACAAAAATTAGCTGGGTGTGGTGGTGCACACCTGTAATCCCAGCTATTCAGGAGGCTGAGGCATGAGAATCACTTGAACCTGGGAGGCAGAGGTTGCAGTGAGCTGAGACTGTGTCACTGCACTCCAACCTAGGTGACAGTGGGAGACTCCATCTCAAAAAACAAAAAAATAATATATGCAGCAAGATCCTGGAGAATATACAGGGAGGGGCAAATATTTACATAAACAAAAGCCTGACTGTGAAAGTGAATATAGGCTCTGTGAAGGGTGAAGGGAGCATCAGTTAGTGAAGCCTGGGACTTGGCGGGAGTACTCTTGCAGAGCCCTGCGAGAGGTGGGGATACCAGCAAGACTGGGGAGAGGAAGCGGACAGCTGGGAAAAGGCAGGGAGGCACCAGCTGATACCGCAAGCAAGAGGCGTCTAGACAGCAGGATGGTACTAGCAAGTGTTACCCAGGAGAGTGATATAATATGAATTCCTGCTGGATACTTTCATTGTTTTTCTGATAAATTAAATGCAAAATCATTTATTGAGGGTGAGAAGGACAGGGATGTGAGATAGGGTCTGAGGAGTGCAAGGTTTACAATACCCCCTCAGGGAATGAATAAGAGATTTCTGGGAAGCCTATAGATTCTTCCTGTGGTTATTATGACCTTCTCACAATTCATCTAAGAATGGCTTCTTTTTCTTTCTAAAATAAGATTTGGTATGTAATTACCTAATATTCTAAATATACATATATATCTAAATACAGATTTCTAACTATGTATATTTCTAAATACAGTCATGTGCTACCTAACAATGTTTTTGTCAACAATGGACTGCATGTAAAACAGTGGTCCCATAAGATTATAATGGAGCTAAAAAACTCCTGTCACTCTCGTGCCATCGAGTTATCATTTGTGGTGATGCTGGTGGAAAAAGACCACTGCACTGCCAGTCATATAAAAGTGGGGACTAAACTCTGACCTTTTTTTTCTTCTCTTGCCCAAATTCCTATCCAAGGGGCGTGGGGAGTCATGACCCACAAACCACAAAGTCTCATCAGAGGGGTTTTATTTAACCCTATATAATGTGGCCTGCTTTCCAACCTGACTCTGGCATAACATCACATGACAGATAAGGAAGGAAATCAAAATATTTTAACCACAAGTATGTTTCTTTGCCATATCTTGAAATTGCCCTTCAAAGTTGTCTCTTGTAGGGAAAAACCTACATTCTGTAGATAATTTTCTTTCCCTTTTCCAGGACTTTTTCCTGATCCAAAGAGAATAAACTGAGTCTGACACCTTTTTAAATCTGATAAGAAATATTTACAATCTATTTTCTCTGACGCCTGTTACCTGGAGGCTTCATCTGCATAATAAGAACCTTGGTCTCCACAATCCCTTTTCTTAACCCACGCATTTTCTTTCTATTGACTCTAGGTCTTTAGATAAACTCTTTCAATAAACTGCCAATCAGAAAATCTTTGAATCTGACTGTAATCTGGAAGCCCCCACTTCCAGTTGTCCCACCTTTCTAAACTGAACCAATGTACATCTTACTTATATTGATTGATACCTTATGTCTCCCTAAAATGTGTAAAACCTAGTTGTAGTCCAACTGTCGGACGTATTTGAACCAGAGCAACTCCATCTTGAATAAGGGCTGGGTAAAATAAGGCTGAGACTTCTTGGACTGCATTCCCAGAAGATTAGGCATTCTTAGTCACAGGATGTGATAGGAGGTTAGCACAAGAAATGGGCACAAAGACCTTGCTGATAAAACAGATTGTGGTACAGAAGCCTGCCAAAAACCAGTAAAACCAAGATGGTGACCAAAGTGACCTCTGATCATCCTGACTGCTCATTACATGCTAATTAATAATGAATTCGCATGCTAAAAGACACTCCCACCAATGCCATGACAGTTCACAAATGCCATGGCAACATCAGGAAGTTACATTATATGGTCTACAAAAAGGAAGAACCCTCAGTTCCAGGAATTACCCACCCCTTTCCCTGAAAACTCATGAATAATCCACCTCTTGTTTAGCATATGATCATGCTAAACCATAAGTATACACATAGAAAATTATCAAGAAATAACCATAAGTGTACTCAGTTGAGCAGCCCATGCTGTTGCTCTGACTATGGAGTAGCCATTCTTTTGTTTCTTTATTTTCTTTTCTCTTTTTCTTTTTTTTTTTTCGAGAAGGAGTCTCGCTCTGTCGCCCAGGCTGGAGTGCAGTGGGGCAATCTCGGCTCACTGCAACCTTTGCCTCCTTAGTTCAAGCAATTCTCCTGCTTCAGCCTCATGAGTAGCTGGAACTGCAGGCACAGACTGCCGTGCCCAGCTAATTTGTTGTGTGTTTTAGTAGCGACTGGATTTCACCGTGTTGGCCAAGCTGGTCTTGAATCCCTGAGCTCAGGCAATCTGCCCGCCTCGGCCTCCCAAAGTGTTGGGATTACTGGCGTGAGCCACCATGCCCAGCCCCTTTACTTTCTTAATAAACTTACTTTCACTTTATGGATTCACCCTGAATTCTTTCTTGTGTGAGGTCCAAGAACCCTCTCTTGGGGTATGGATTGGGACCCCTGTCTGGTAACATGACCACCTTAGGCATGTGTTCTTGGGGTCTCCTGAGGGCTGTGTCATGGGTCATTGGTCACTCCTATTTGGCTCAGAATAAATCTCTTCAAATATTTTACAGTTTGACTATTTTTGTTGACAAAAGTTTAACACGTACAATTATGTACAGTACATAATACTTGATAATGATAATAAATGACCATGTTACTGGTTCACGTATACTTTAAATCATGATTTTAGAGTATATTCCTTTTGTTATTAGAAAAAAGTTAAAACTGTAAAACAGCCACAGGCAGGTCCTTCAGGGGTTATCCAGAAGAAGGCATTGTTATCATGGATGACAACACCATGCCTGTTATTGCCCTTGAAGATATTCCAATGGGACAAGATGTGGAGGCGGAAGACAGTGAAACTGATGAACCTGACCTTGGGTAGCCTAGCCTACTGTGTTTATCTTAGTTTTTAATAAATAACTTAAAAAAATTAAAAACAGTAAAAGTTTATAGAATAAAGATATAAACAAAGAAAATATTTCTGTAAAGCTGTGCAATGTGTTTGTGTTTTAAGCAGTGTTATTACAAAAGAGCCAAAAAGTTAACAAAAGGTAAGTTTATAAAGTAAAAACAGCATAACAGTAAACTAAGGTTAATTTATTATCAAAGAAAGAAAACTTTAAAAAAGTTTGTGTTCCCTGAGGGTACAGTGTTTATAAAGTCTACAGTGGTGTACAGGAATGTCCTAGGCCTTCATGTTCACTCACCATGTACTCACTGACTCACCCAGAGCAACTTCTAGTCCTGCAAGCTCTATTCATGGTAAGTGCCCTAAACAGGTGTACAATTATTTTTTATGCTGTAGTTTGACTGCATGTCTTCTATATTTAGATATGTTTAAATATACAAATACTTGCTGTGTGTTACAACTGCCTACAGTGACATAACGGGAACATCACCATCTTGGACAAGCACCACCATTAATCGAAAACCACCTAAATCCAAAGGGCATCAGCCTAATGGCTAAGGTTAGCATGACCATAAACCACAAATAACATCTCTGACCAGAAATATTTCAGACCCCTCCCCAACCTGAGACATGCCAGATGTGAGATAAGCCCTTTTGGTCAGGAAGATGCCAGCCCCGAGATAACCTCCCTCTGGCTGGAAAGATGTCAGCCCCAAGATAACCTCCCCTCTGCCCAGAGACATTTCAATCCCACCATAAAACTTCTCCCCAACACAGAAACATTCCAAGCTTGTGAAAAGGCCCCTCACCCTAAAAACCAATATATACTCTTAGTCTGTAAGAGAGAATACTCCTGACCAAAATCAGACAGAAGCCCCTCTCAGGTTTATTTCTCTAAAATAAGCATGCCTTTGACTGTTGAGCCATGTTTCATGTTTCTTTCCTCTTTCTTTAACTCTTACATACAGTATTCAGTACAGTGACCTACTATACAGGTTTGCAGCCTGGGAGAAATAGCCCTATACCACAAGGCCTAGCTGTGTGGTAGGCTCTACCATGTAGATTAATGTAAGTACACTCTGCGATGTTCACTCAATGAAAAAGTCATCTAAGCATGTATTTCTGAGAATCTATTTCCCATTAGGAGTTACTTTTTCCCTTTCTCTGAGGAGCACTGTGTTAGGCACTAAGCGTAAGAGGATAAGAGAAGGTCACCCTGCCAGTAGTTAGAATTCAGTTAAGGAAATAAAACATATGCACAGAAATAAACATTGGCTCAAGATGATGACAGCCAAGCACCAACTAAAGGGGTTTCTGGGTGAAACGGCAGGGAATCCTAAGGAGAAAGTTAATATTATTGGAGAAGCTGCCAGTGTATTCTTTAAATCTTCACAAGAGTTCAAGGGGATCCATATGATCATCTTTTTGGATACAAAGAAGTTTCAGCTCAGAAGGATTAATTTACCCAAAACAAATCCAATGGAGACTTTATGTGGGCTCTTTCCACTGCATCATGTTGTCCCTTCAATCTAAAATTTTGTTTTTTCACTAGGTGCTGTCTGCAGTGACCCTTCGAACCCTGTTCTTAATTAAATTGTGTTTTTGAGCTCTCTTCTATGAGTGTTTTCCACCATGGGTTCATCTCACAGTGTCTTCAGATCTACTAAACACTCCCTGCATCTGACACCCATCAGACCTAGGTTTATCTCCTTTATTTTCATTGAACCAAAAGGGATTCATATAATAAAGCTTTTGTTTCTGTGACTTTACTCTTTTTAAGTTCAGTGATCCTTTGGCTTCTGTTGAGATACTTTGGGGTGTGTATTTTACCATCACCTTTTCCATGGGCAAAGTTGTGCCATTTTTACCAATTGTGCCTCAGTTGGAAGTGAGCATTCAGCTTTAATTAACTGAGAACAAAAAACTGGTGCAGGGCCTAGCAGTCTTCAACACCACTTCTGAATGACGACTATGATGCTCGGATTTAAACACTGTGATGAGGAAGTAGCAAATGCTGCCATGTTTTCTATTGTTCTTTTGTTGTTCCTTGCAGGAAAGGTGAGACTTAAGTGAAACTTAAAGGTGGAAGAAGAATTAAGTCCTCCCATTTGAAATTAGCTTGAATTACTAGAAAGTTAAAAGTTACACCAACATACAAGTTGGAGTGTTACAATACAAATAGGACTGTATTTTATAATAATAAAATATTACTAATCTGTAGGTGTCATTTTACAATAAGTAGTGTTGTATTATTATAATTAGTAATATAGGTGTTAATTAGCATTACTAATTTATTAAATTTATTAAATTACTATTACTAATTTATAGGAGTATTACTAATTTATAGGTGTTATTTTACAATAATTATCATTACTAATGTTATAAACAAAGCTTGATATGATGGGCTTTTAAAAAAATTACTCCCAGCTGGGTGCAGCAGCTCATGTCTGTAATCCCGGTACTTTGGGAGGCCAAGTCAGGAAGATCACCTGAGGTCAGAAATTCAAGACCAGCTTGGCCAACATGGTGAAACACCGTCTCTACTAAAAAGATACAAAAATTAGCCAAGTGTGGTGCCATGTGCCTGTAATCCCAGCTACTTAGGAGGCTGAGATGGAAGAACTGCTGGAACCCAGGGATTGCAGTGAGCCGAGATCACGCCACTGCAATCGAGCCTGGGCGACAAAATGAGACTGTCTCCAAAAAAAGGTTAAAAAAAATTTACTCCCTCCTGAGTAGATTGGCATCTGAAGTGTTTTTAAACAGTTGCCCACATTTTAATGCATATTCTAATCACATGATTGACTATCAATATGTTCCTTGTGTGAAAAAAGTTTACTTGAGCTGAGTGTTCATTATCTTCACTTTAGACAATCTTAACAAGAAAAAAAGTTTTTAAAAATCTTGGCAAGAATGTGGACTCCTTGCCTTATGTAAGCTGGCTTACATCCCACTGCCTGTGGGGAGAGCAGAAAAAGGAAGGGAGAAAAATGGGGGTGCTAAATCTCTGCCCACGACTCCAAATGGAAAGAGGGAGGTAATCCATCATGCTTATAAGCCAGTGAAAGAAATGAACAGCCATATGCATTCTATGGCCACAATTTTTGCCCTTCCTACTCCCATGCTTCTGATGACTTGCTCATCTTTAATCCCCAACTGCTCTTCAATAAACAGTTGCAGTTTATCCTGATGAGCAGGAACTGGGGTACAGCCGTGTAGCCTTCGTAGTCAAGAAATGAGACTCAGGACCTGGCTACCTTTTGGAATTTCATTTCTGACTTTGACATACATATGTCCCTTGGACGTGGGAAACTAGCAGGATATAGTTAGGTATATAAAAGATTCTGTAAGACCCAGGGAACCACAAGGAATATGTTGTATGAATTCACCTGAATGACTAAATCTCTCAGCTTCCTACTTCCTGGAGAGGATGTCCTGGCAGTGGCAGGGATCTTGGCCGGAGACATTTGTTGTTGTTGTTATTGGTTTTAAGTTTGAGTTTTATTGTTTCCTCTTCATATTTTACTACATTCCTAAATTGTGTTTTCAGTGTTCTTCCCTTTTCCTTATCTTAGAGGAAAAGGAATGTTGGAAGTAGAGGGCTTTGAAGAACTGAAAAGTAAGTGTTGACTTTCTTGTTCAATCTCCCTGACCCTGTAATTTTCACTGGCAAAGAGGAGAACATTCCAGGCAGTGTGAACTATAGAAACAAAGAACTAAGGTACATGACATGGAAAGAATGGTGGAAATAAAGCTCAAAAAGCTCATTTGGAGACAAATTGTGAAGGTCTGGAATGCCATAATAGTTGGAGTTTGGACTTTGTTCCCTGGGCAATAGGAAACCCCAAATGCTTCCAGAGACAAGAGACATGGTCATATTTATTTATTAAGCAAATTACTTTGGTATCAATGTAGAGGATGGATTGGGAAGGAGTCCAGGACACCAGTTAGAAGGCAGCTTAAACAGTTTAGGGAGCTGATTGTCCAAATTAAGGCAGTTTTGGTATAAATGGGTCATACTGGACAAAATTATGTCAGAGAAGGTATTCATGAGACTTAGTCATATAAAGGGCAGAAAGATTACTTAGGGGAAAAAATGATCTAAATCATTGTCTAAATCATTGTGAGCCTGAGATTAAAAGGGTACCATTAATAAAGAAGGGATTCTTGGAGGAGATATTTAGTAGAGTTTGTGTTAAATCTGTTGAATTAGAAGTGTTCCTGTGACATCTAAATGACAGAGTCCAGAGAGCTAAATGTTGGGGTTAGAACTCAGGAAAAGGGTTGGGGGACTAAAGATAAATATTTGGAAGTCTTCAGCATAGCCAAGGTAGGTGAAATTTCAGAAGTGGATAAGGTTGCCTGTAGGGAGAGAGTATAGCATGGAAGAGGAGACAGTTCAGGACAGAACCTTGTAGTTGAGGAGTTGCCAGAAAAGAGGCTGAGAAAACCATCTGAGATAGAAGGACCACACTGCAGAAGCTAATGAAGGAAGTGGCAATTGTTCAGAAAGACCATTTAAAGGAAACATTAAGTTTTGGTTTTAAAGATGTTACTAGGTGCCTTCTGAAAAGGCATTTCCAAGGAATGAGAAATAGGAATGAAATCCTAGTGGTTGGGGCTTGGGTAGGAGGCAAAGATGTATAAGTAAGGCACAAAAACTGCTCTTGAGAAAGATTTTGTAGTGAAAGAGGAGAAATGTGGCTTGAAATGAAGAAATTTCTATTTGTCTAGGTCATTGGTTTGCAAAGCACTTTTACATCCACAGGGTCACTTTATTCCCAAGGAAACTCTGGAAGGTAGGAAGGGCAAATATTTACACTCTTGGGAACAAACTGAGGTTAAAAAGAAGTTAAAAGGCTTGCCCAAAGTCAATTATAGCAAATAAGGGGAAGAATTGGATTTAGAATTCAGGTCATTTGACTCTTATTCCAACGATCTTTCTACTGTGCCCAAACAGAACCTTTCTAAAGTGTTCACTCTATTTGGATATTGGATACTAGACAGCATCGGGCTCCTTGTTAAAGGGTTTTGACCTCATCCGGGGTTAATGGCAAGTTGCCGGAAGGTTTTATGCCAGGGAATGCTATGTTTCAGTTAATGCCTGATGGAACAAATCTGGCAGTGAGGTGTAGGATGCATCAGCAGAACAGACACCTGGTGGTGGGGAGGGGTTAGAAAATGAGGACAATTAGCTTCAAACAGAAACACAACTTTTGATATGCATTCAATCACATGCTGAGAAAGTGATTTCCCTTCAGGTCTCCATGCCCTATTCTGTTTATGTTTAGGAGAAGTTCTCAGTTTGCCAGTATATTTTTAACATATTTCAAATACTCTCTCTCTCTTTTTTTTGAAACGGACCCAGGCTGGAGTGCAATGGCACGATCTCCACTCACCGCAACCACCGCCTCCTTGTCCCCAAACAAGCTTTTTGAGCTTTATTTCCACCATTCTTTCCATGTCAGGCACCTCAGTTCTTTGCTTCTGTAGTTCACCCTGCCTGGAATGTTCTTCTCCTCTTTTTTTTTTTTTTTTTTTTTTTTGAGACGGTGTCTGGCTCTGTCGCCCAGGCTGGAGTGCAGTGGCCGGATATCAGCTCACTGCAAGCTCCGCCTCCCGGGTTTACGCCATTCTCCTGCCTCAGCCCCCGGAGTAGCTGGGACTACAGGCGCCCGCCACCTCGCCCGGCTAGTTTTTTGTATTTTATAAGTAGAGACGGGGTTTCACCGTGTTAGCCAGGATGGTCTCGATCTCCTGACCTCGTGATCCACCCGTCTCGGCCTCCCAAAGTGCTGGGATTACAGGCTTGAGCCACCGCGCCCGGCCGTTCTTCTCCTCTTTACCAGTGAAAATTACAGTCAGGGACACTGAACAAGAAAGGTCAATACTTATTTTCCAGTTCTTCTTCAGAGCCCTCTACTTCCAACATTCCTTTTCCTTTAAGGTAAAGGAAAAGGGAAGAACACTGAAAACACAATTTAGGAATTTAGTAAAATATGAAAAGGAAACAATAAAACTCAAACTTAAACCTCTCGAGTAGCTGTGATTACAGGCATGTGCCATCACACCTGGCTAATTTTTGTATTTTTAGTAGAGACAGGGTTTCACCATGTTGGCCAGGCTGGTCTTGAACTCCTGACCTCAAGTGATCCGCCTGCCATGTCCTTCCAAAGTTCTGGGATTTACAGGCATGAGCTACCTCACCTGGCATTTTGACTACTCCCTAATCTCCCTTTTGAACAAAGAAAGAATAGGACTCAGGCTGAGAACATTTGCAAAAACTGCATCTTGCTAAAACTGAATTACATTGTTTTCTGTTCACTCTGTTTTTATGGTTACTTTCTACTTATGACAAGTAGGAATGATTTATCATTTATTGTAATTACAGAAAGTTTACTATACATCTTAGTAAAAAAAAGTCAAATTAAGGAAAAATATACCTAAGATAAGTGGTATGCCTCTATGGAGAAATTATATAAGTATGTATTCTAATGACTAGAGTTTGGGAAATTATGGTCTTTGAGAGTATTGCAATAGGAGTAATAAGGGTTCAGACCAGAGTGGGATGTTGGTAATAGGTAACGACAAGAAAAGAAGGCTCTGACAGATGTTTTAAGGGAGTTAACGGAGAGGGAAACTGTTGTTTCTTTGAGGGTATTTTCTGCCTCATTTCTCAGGATGGTTTTGACCATAACAGTGAAAAATAAAAAAGTCTTATACAGTAGAAGGAATTTATTACCTCATATATCAAGAAGCCCTGAGGTAGGGTGGCTCCAGGAATGCTTAAGTAAGTAGCTCATTGACATCACTAAGCACTTTCCTTCCATCAGTCTTCCAGCCTCACCAAAAAGCGTTGTCCTCATGACTTCAAGACAGCTGATATGGTGCCAAGAATCTCATTATGGACATACGGTGTTCTCAGTGCAAGAACAAGACATCTCTTCTTGAGCTGAAGAGTGAGAGGTGAAGCAAACTTTCCCTGAAGACACCTCCACCAAAATATTTTTCTTCAAGATTTGTTGGACAAAAATACATCACATATTCATGCATAAACCAATCACTGCAAAGGGGAATCAAATTACCATACCTAACATAAACTAATTAGGATTTATTCTCTGAGCTAGGGAGATCTTTTCCCTGAAGAATGGAGTTCTCAAGATAATAGGGGCTCTGCTAACAAATATGGTTGGTAGGCAGTCAACCATGTCTTCTACAGCTTCTGTGGAGAGCTGCAGGTGTTCTCTGGATACCAGTGGTTCTGAAATTCTTCAAATTCACCCTTGAACGTAAGTGGCAAATTCTTGAGACTTGTAGTTTTATTTCTGAGAATGTTACTTAGCCCTTCTTTCCATGTGCTGGGTTAAGGCAGAACGAAATACTTCTGTTGCAAAATCAACTTCTGGTTTAGTGATGCACATTGAGGGTGCAATGCGAAATGTCTGAGGAGACACCGGAAAATAAGAAAACAAATCATCAGAGAATCAAATATGACTTCGAGGAAATGCACTAAACAAAAAATCCAAAACCTTGTGTTTAGGACATTTCTCATGTTCCTCTTGGTTTGGCTTCTCCTCCCTCCCCAGTGCTGGATCCAGGCCATTCACCCTCCAGTCTCCATACAAACCCTTGTACAATTGACTCTGCCCCTTTTCCTTTTTGTCATACATTTACCTCCTGGCCCTTCTACACCTTCACTGAAGTCTTAGGCCCCTCTCTATACTCCATTTATGCCCAGGGTGACTTCCATGTCCATATGTGCAACCCAGCAAACTCGCTTCTCACTGTCCTTATTGCCACAACTCCCAGAATCTTTATGTCCACCCTTCTGCATCAATTCACACTCATGACCAATGCCATGAGTCTCCTCGTCACCAGGAATAACTCAATTTCTGATTCACACTACAGCTCTCCTTTTCATGAAAACCTCAGAATCCTCATTCACCCATTGTCTTCAGGTCTATTGCTCCACTCAGGTCTCTTCTTTCCTTTCCACATAGCTCAGAACACAGAATTGACTGAAGTAGGCTCGCACTTGCTCCTCATTTTGCTTGCATTTCTACCCTTCTGCTGCACCCACACAGTCAATCCCAGCTCTAATAAAAGATTTTATTAAATGGCTTTTCTCCAATCTAGATGGCTGAGAAGAGTTAGAGAAAAATCACGCAGCTAGGCTGAGCGATACGCTAGATATTCAGTGTCTCCAACTTCTGTGGGTCCCTCCAACTTTTCTTGTTCACTATCCTTTCTCAATCTAAACGTTTAACATTCCTCTCAATCTCCTTACTCAACTCCTGCGCCTCTCCCTCTATTTCATAGACAATCAGGCCTCATACTTCTCAGAAAATGGAAGCTGCTGGGCAAGATAAACTTGTTTGCTCTTACATCCATTGTTATAACATTACCTGAAGGTTCAGAGAACAAGATGTATTTGCTGTTCAACTCCAAATTGTCCACCTATGCCCTTGACCCTGGATTCTCCCATCACCTTCACAGGAAACACTCCTTCAACTTCTCCTTAGCCTGTAAACAAACAGGCTTAAAGCTCTCATAACCCCAATCTAGACCACACCAAATACAAATCTGTGTTGACCACCTTGTCCCCTATGGCTATCTCACAAATGCTTTCTTCCTGCTTTTAGCCACAGCATTAAAAAGACCGGCTGGTGCTTATTGGCCATTATTTATCACTTTGCCCTTCCCCCATTCACATCTCAATTGGCTGCAGTCCGACTTCTGCTGCATCAACTACTCTACTAAAGTTACCTGCAAGTGTGGAATCCACTGGGCATCTTCCAGCCCTCATCCTCTGTGGCCTTCTCTGCACTTGACTCTTTGGAATTCCCCACCCCACTTCCTGAACCTCTCCCGTCTCTTTCTTCCATGACTTCACACTCTTGTTACTTTCTTCATACCTGTCCACGCTTTCTGCCTCTACCTGGGCAGCTTTTTCCTTCTCCTGCCCTTTATTATTATTATTATTATTATTAATTAATTAATTTTTTTTTTTGAGACAGAGTCTCGCTCTGTTGCCCAGGCTGGAGTGCAATGGCACGATCTCGGCTCACTGCAACCTCCGCCTCCCAGGTTGACATGATTTTCCTGCCTCAGTGGACTCTCTTGCTCTTCATATCCACATTCTGTGCGTTTTCCAGGATTATCCTCAGAATGTCTCCTCTATCTCTACTACCACAGTTGAAGTTCAAACAGCATCCTTGGCTCTCAGAGGGACCCCCTGTCTCCAGTCTTGTCCCATTAGATTTGTCTTCCTCAGAGGACAGATTCTGAAATCAGACTGCCTGAGTTTGGATCCTGGTTCTGTCATTACTTAACCTCTCTGTGTGTCTTCTCCTTTATCTGTAAAATAAGGATAATAATAGTACCTAAAATAAGGAAATACTAGGCTTGTTGGGAACATTGAATGAGTGTTTGATGTGAAATGACATAATAGTTGACGAATAAGTCAGATAATGAGGAATGTAGATCCGATAATGACATGAAGTCTGTGGAAGCCCAGAGCAACAAAGAATGTTGAACCGTAGATACCGTTGGAAATGGTAAAGGGTGCTTCAAAATATTCTGAGGTTTGTAGTAGGGTGAAGTAGATGCCTAGTAGGATTGTAATGAATAGGGCTTGGATTGTTTGTTTTCTTTTTTTTTTTTTTTTTGTTTTTTTTTTTTTTGAGGCGGAGTCTCGCTCTGTCGCCCGGACTGGAGTGCAGTGGCCAGATCTCAGCTCACTGCAAGCTCCGCCTCCTGGGTTTCCGCCATTCTCCTGCCTCAGCCTCCCAAGTAGCTGGGACTACAGGCGCCCGCCACCTCGCCCGGCTAGTTTTTGTATTTTTAGTAGAGACGGGGTTTCACCGTATTAGCCAGGATGGTCTCGATCTCCTGACCTCGTGATCCGCCCGTCTCGGCCTCCCAAAGTGCTGGGATTACAGGCTTGAGCCACCGCGCCCGGCCAGGATTGTTTGTTTTCGATTGCTTTCTATTAGGCTGTGATGGGCTCAGGTAACTGTAACTCCTGATGCAAGTAATACAGAGGTATTTAAAAGAGGTACTTCTAGAGGGTTTAGGGGAGTAATGCCTGTTGGTGGTCAGTGTTCTCCTAGGTGCGGGGTGGGGGCGAGGCTTGAGTGGTAGAATGCCCAGAAGAAACCGGCGAAGAAGAAAATCTCTGAGATGATAAACAAGACTATTCCGTAACGAAGACTTTTTTGGACGGGTGTTGTACGGTGGCCTTGATAGGTACTTTCTCGGACAATGTCACGTCACCATTGATATATGGTTAGTATATTGGTTAATAGCCCTAATGTTAGTAGAGTGGTGGAGTAAAAGTGGAATCATATAATTAAGCCAGATGTTATTAGGAGGGCTGAGAGGGCTCCTGTTAGTGGCCAGGGACTGGGCTTGACTATGTGGTAAGCATGAGATTAGTGAGTCATTAGGTATTGTTATGTAAATAAAGGCTCATGCAAAGTATTAGGACAGTACTTGACAAGCAGGAACCGCTTCATACCAGCTCCACTGACTACCTCAAGCCTTTGTGCCAGCCACATCTGTGTGGTGCGATGTGGTGTGCAAAATCAGTTTTTTGTACTCTGCCATGTTTCATGCACAGTTTGGTTGTTTATCTCATTATTTAAGATTCTGCTAGCCAGAAAGCCTGGCCTGAAAGTCCCTTCTCTCTCCCACTTTAATGCCTTTTAAAAAATATTTATAGATGAGCTTACTACATTGTATTGTAATTTTCTATGTATTTGACTTTCTCTCCCACCAGCTCCATGAAGGAAGGACCAGATCTTATTTATCATCATATTAGGTTGGCGCAAAAGTAATTATAGTTTTTGCAATTAAAAAAAAATCACAAAAACTGCAATTACTTTTACACCAACCTAATAGTTTCAGTTTCCAGAATAACACCTGTTGCTTAGCACATAACAAATTTTGCCAAATAACAAAGGAAGAGTGAAGCAAGTACACAAGTATCTCATGTCTTTATAAATTGCATGTCTTAGGATTCATAATCATTAAATTATGCTATCTGATTTGTACAGAAAAATATTTATGAAAAGAACTAGAAAAAAAAGTCACGGAGCACATCCCAGCAAAAGTGCTCATTCTGGTTTTGTTGTTTGGGCTGGGAGAACTTTAAGTCTGTTTTGTTTAAAGGGGAAGTTGGGGAAAAGTTGAAGATGCAAGAAAACATGGGGATGTTTCCTTGAGTGAAGGTGGAGGGAGCTTGGAGAAACAAGTGCACAGATGGAAGATCTAGATTTGAACAGGAGAAAGGTCTCATTTCTGGAACCTTCAGGGAAGAGGTGCTATGATCTGGACATTTGTGCCTCTACCCCTTGAATTCCTATGTTGGAATCCTAACTCCCAAAGTGATGGTCTTGCAAACTGGGGCCTTTGGGAAGTGATTAGGTCAAGAGGGCACAGCCCATGAAGGCCCAGGGAGTTCTCTTGCCCCTTCTGCCATATGAGGTCACAGCCGAAAGATGGCTGCCTAGAAAGAGCGCCCTCACCAGACACTGAACTTGCTGGCACCTTGATCTTGGACTTCTCTGCCTCCAGAACTATGAGGAATGAATTTCTATGATGTATAAGCCACCCAGTGTATGGCACTTTGTGACAGCAGGCTGGGGGGACTAACACAGGGGGAAAGAATAAATGTGGGGACCGATGAGTTTATATAGAGGTTTTGCCTGATAGTTTCAATTTTATCTGAGAAGTATGAGGCAAGAAGTAGGTATTTCAGTATCCACTGAAATTGTGAGAGGCAGGGATGGAGCAGGGAAACTGGGAAGGATGAGCATATTTAAAATGGGAAAGAAAGTTGACAAAGGACAGGACAAATTAGGGAGCAGCAGGTGTTACCTTTTCTCTTAAGTCTCTGCCCTGGAGTCCATTCCTGGGGAGGGGCGTGTTGCTGTGAGGGATTGAAGGGCAGCTCACTTCACTCAGGGCAGCAGCAGCCCTGGGGCAGTGTGTGCAGGGCCAGCCAGGGTCCCCACTGTGGAGCTGGGCGTGGCTTTTCAAGGAAGGGAGTGAGGAGGGCTCGACTCCTGAATCTCCCAGCCTAAGGGTGAGGAACACCGGCTGTGGCTGATTTTGAGTTTGGCATTGGGGGCTATGCCCAGGTGGTCCTCCATCTCTCCAACAGGCGTCACCCGGGCCTGCCAATGCTGTCGGGTTGCTACCGGCCACAGAGGCCACTAAGACTTAGCAGGGTCACCAAGTCAGAACCCAGGGCTGAGCTAAGAACGGCCAGAATTGCTTTCACAGGGACTAGGATTAATTATACAGGAGACAAATTATTTATAGCATGACTGTGATGTTTCTTATCATCCGTACTGTAAATTGTCTGCTTTGACCATCCTGTGTCTGCCTCTATCTTTACCACAGAGCCGCGACTACCAAACCATTTTCACTCAGCGCCCCCTCGTGGCCCGAGGAGTGCACTGTCCCCGCCTTTTTTTTTTTTTTTTTTTTTTTTTTTTTTTTTGCATACGCGAGCTTCATCCCTAGATGACTTGTGGCTGGGTACCCCGGCACAGCTGTGAAGAAACTGTGACCAGCATTAGGAAACCAGAGAGACTCCTACCTAGAGCGATAGGTAAAGACCAGTCTTTCTCTTACCTGAGAAAAAATGCTGCCTCTGCCCACGAGGAGCCCCATGTGCTTGCAGTCCTCATGGATCTGATTCACTTCTTCACGGGGAAGAGGCCGGCGGCTTATCTGTAAATATATTTTTAGAAAGCTTTCTATTTGGTGTTGGAATGGTTACAGGAATTATTTCCAAGAGAGGAAAAAGGAAAAACCCTCCAGCCATCAATGCCCCTCTTTTTTTCTCTCTCTCCCTCTTTCTCTCTGTCCTCTCCTTCCCCTGTAATTAAATAAAGTTGCTAATTGTTGAACCAGATTTTTGGAGGATGTTATTAAAAATGTTTGTTTTTAATCCCAATTCATCCCAAATTCCCAAAAGACAAAATGAAGTTCTGTGAGGATAGTCAGTGAATTTTAGCTTTGCTAATGGCTGCCTTGGGAGTCTGGTTTCTTAATAGCTAAATTTGGAGTCTGTTTTACTTGGAAATTCTCCTTAACTCTTCACTTTGTTCTGCCCATGGAAAGGGCTCATTTCAAAGGCCAGGAAATGGCTCAGAAGTTGCGCAAAGGCACCAGCAGCCTGAGCTTTCCCTGGGCAGTGTGGTGGGACAGCTGAAGAGCTAATTTCCCTGCTTGTAGGACTTGCTGTTTCTCCCCCAAGACTGCATCCTCCAGGGTTAGGAAAGGTAAGTGCTCCAGGAGCTGAGAGGCTGTTCAGATCCCCGGCCATCCAAAACAGGTCCCCTCCCTGTGGGGTCAGACACTGAACTGACTTGCACCCTTTCTGTGCATCTCCTGTCTTTCCAGTCTGTGAGTACAAATGTCTCCCTCTGACTTAGTCATGTTGTTCCTGACAACATATCAGCATTACCTGGAAGGCTATCAAACGACAGATATTTGGGCCTCATGCTAGGCCAATCGAATTAGAATATTTGAAGTAGGGCTTAGGCATCTGCATTTTTAAAATGGTCCTCAGGTGCCAGGGCTAAGCACTGCTCTAATTTTTCCACCATGAGCGCTGAGGCTTGTTGCTGCCACTGATCTCTTGTTTCTCCATAGCCCAGCCTCACTGAGCTTCTGCACCGGGCTGACTCTCCGGTTTTAGATGCATAAGACATGAGCTCTGGGTCAGCCCTTGCAATCCTCATGAGGTAGGCGGGGCCCCTCCAGTGTGCCCAGCTTCATTACATCCTCCGCACTTCCTACCCACCCTCGCTCTGGGCTTTGCCATCCACTTCCTTCTTCCCACCAACCCCAGATCCAACTCTTTCCCCAATCCTCTATTTCTTGTAAGGTATCATTGTCTGAGAACAGAATAAGAAGGGACCTCCTAGAGAGATATGCTCATTTTGGTCTGTCTTAAAGCCTTAAGATAAGCAAAATACATATTCAAACTTTCAGACTATTGAATCAGAAAGGAACTGAGGGAGAGGGAAGGACTAGAATCTTCTCATTGACCCCAAAATGCTATCAGGCATTCCTGCTTATGATTGATTGGAAAGGGTCGATGAAAATAATTTAGGGCTAAACTGTGAGAACTAGAAGGGCATTAAATATGATTCGAGAGGCCAGAGGGACCAGAGAGTAATCTGGAGGGAAGGTTGGATTGGGAGTTCAGTTCTTTTGTTGTTGTTGTTTTGAGTCAGAGTCTCACTCTGTTGCCCAGGCTGCAGTGCAGTGGTGTAATCTCAGCTCACTGCAACCTCTGTCTCCTGGGCTCAAGTGATTCGCCTGCCTCAGTCTCCCGAGTAAGTGGGATTACAGCGACGTGCCACCACACCTGGCTAATTTTTGTATTTTTCATAGAGATGGGGTTTCACTATGTTGGCCAGGCTGGTCTCGAACTCCTGACCTCAAGTGATCCACCTCAGCCTCCCAAAGTGCTGGGATTACAGGTGTAAGTCACCATGCCCGGCCCAACATGACAGTTTTGAATGGGCGGAGTCTGTGTGGCTTCACCCAACCTTGCTCTGGGCCAGCACCCTCTTGGCTCCCTTGCCCATTTTATTCCTCCCTGGCCTCAACTGCTATGGCTAATTGAACATCTTGTATGCCTTCCTCAGGGAAAAAAGCAGGGTCTGAAACTCTACTGAGGCTAAAGCCATAGTGCAGCCTGCTGAGGCCTTTGTGCCCATGCCTATGCCCCAACTACTTGATAATGAAGTGGGCATGTGAGTAATTCAACTTCTTGATGAGTGTATAATGGAGTGTCATGTTTATCTTTTTTGGTGAATCTATATTTAAAGAATTATAAACTTAATATTTGAAAAAAATTCAAATGTTCTGGAAGTGCATAAAGTAAAACCAGAACATTCCTCCACTTCCTATCCTATTCCAAGGGACACCTCCTATTGACAATTTGGTGCGAACCAGATACTTTTTCTATGCATGCAAATACATCTATATGCATGTTTAAAAAAATAAGTCATTTTATAATGTTTGGCAATTTCCTTTTAATAATATATAGTATATCCTAGATATCTTTCCATGTCAGTATATTTGGACCTAGTCTTCTTAAAGGTTACCTAGTATTTCATTGCAGTAAGTTGTTCAGTCTCCTAATGTTGAGCATTTAGGTTGTTTCCATTTTTTCATGGTTATAAACAATGCTGCAAATATTCCTATTCACACATATTTTTAGACACTTTTGAAAGTATTTGAGACACACTTCTAGAAATTGCCAGGTATGGTAGCCCATTCTTGTGTTGCTGCAAAGGAATACCTGAGACTGGGTAATTCATAAAGAAAAGAGGTTTCATTGGCTCACAGTTCTACAGACTGTACAAGCATGGCTCCAGCACCTGCTTCTAGTGAGGGCCTCAGGAACCTTACAATCATGGCAGAAGGCAAAGGGTGAGCAGGCGGGTCATGTGGTGACAGCAGGAGCAAGAGAGGGAGTGGGGAGGTGTCACACATTTTTAAACAACCAGATCTTACATGAAGTCACTCATCGCTAAGCCACTGATGAGGGATCTGCCCCCATGACCCAAAAACTTCCCACTGGCTCCACCTCCAACACTGGGGATTACATTCCAATCTGAGATCTGGAGGTGACACATATTCAAACCATATCACCAGGTCAAAATATATAGACATTTAAAATTTGGAGAGCGACAGACAAATTGCTGTCCAAAGGGCTGTACTTCCTTACTAACAGAATATGAGAGTACCTATCTGGGTGATGCTGGACAGCATTATAGCAAAGTTCTTGGGTGTTACAACTACGTGAATGTGGTATGATGTGTTGCAGGGGCCTGAAATTAATCGACAAACACAAAGCACTCACCATCTATATGTTTCTTGGCCTCAAAAGTGTAAACTTATTTAGGAAAATAAGGTATTTATACATAAAAAGTGAGTTAACAAATACAGATTAGGTGACACAGAGTGAATGTCTGTGTCCCTCAAAATTCATACATTGAAACCTAATATCCAAAGTGAAGGCATAATATTTGGAGGTGGGACATTTGACAGGTGATTAGATTACAAGAGTGGAACCTTCATGAATGAGATCAGTACTCTCATAAAAGAGGCCCCGGAAAGCTCTTTTGCCTCATTTACCATGTGAGGGCACAGCAAGAAGGCACCATCTATGAACCAGAAAGTGGGCCCTCGTCGGACACCAGGTCAACCTGCCCCTTGTTCTTGGACTTTCCAGTCTCCAGAACCATGAGGAATACATTTCTGTTGTTTATAAGACATCCAATCTATAGAACTTAGCTATAGCAGCCTGAATGGACTAATATAGTGGGAAAGATCTTTTCAAAGCAGTTCCTTAGACAGTGAGTACCAGAGGAATTCTCTGAAGGGTGGATCTCTTGGATAGAGCAGAAGCAAAGACAAGCTTTAAGGAGATGCGATGGAGAGCTTGATCTTGAAAAAGACTAGGATTTCCATAGGTAGATATAGAGGGGAAAATACCATGTTCCATGGTTGAGGAAAAGTTTGAGTGGCATTTGGATTTGGAGAGTGAATGGCATTGAGGGGACAGTGAGTAGAATTAGGGGATGTAGGACCTGGGATTTAAATCCAGGTGGTCGGCCCTTAGAGCTCATGCTTACATTAACAAATGGTTCAGCAAAGAGAAAAAGAGCCCCTTCTATAGATACTACTTTATAACCTTGCTCTAGTTTGAATATTTGACCCTCCAAATCTCAAATGGAAGTTTGATCCCCAGTGTTGGAGGTGGGTCCTAAAAAGAAGTGCTTGAGTGGTGAGAGCAGATCCCTCATGAATGTCTTGTGCTGTCCTCTCCATAATGAGTTCTCATTCCATTAGTTCCTTCTAGAGCTGGTTGTTGGAAAAAGCCTGGCACCTACCCACCCCTTCCTTCTTGCTTTCCCCTTCTCTCTCTCAATATGTGATCTCTGCATATGCCAGCTACTCTTCCCCTTCCACCATGAACAGAAGCAGTCTGAGACCCTCATCAGATGTAGATGCTAGTGTCATGCTTCCTGTACAGTCTGCAGAAACATGAGCCAAATAAACCTCTTTTCTTTAGAAATTACCCAGCCTCAGATATTCCTTTATAGCAACACAAATGGACTAAGAAAAACCTGTTTTATTGTTTCCACAATATAGCTTGCACATATTTCCATGTCACATATATGTCTATGCCATTATAGTGGGGAGATGCCATAAGCTAGCTTATTTTGTATGAATGGTCATCTGGGAGGAGGATTCTGGTGTTTTACTAAGACAAAGTTGTGATGAACATCTCTGTTTATTCGACTTTAAGCACACAGAGGTTGGGTTCGGAACAGAGAAAAAGGAAGAACTCCTCCTCTCTCATTGGGCTTTCCTCTCTCGAGTCTACACTTTGAGGGGTATAGACAGCTTTGAGGGAACCCCTTGGGTGGAGATTATGGTGAACTCTTCTGAACCTTGCAACAACTCTTGTACTTGTCCACACACTTAAATACGTTATGGCTTGTGAGAATTTCTCCATTGTAGAAAGCAAGTCAAAACAAATAAATAAATAAAATGACCCGTGAGCTGGGGACCTTAGTTTCATATTACCCTTTGTTTACTTTCCTGGTGTCTTCCCTTGGCTTTCAAATCTTATTTAAACATCCCAGCTTTGCACTGGCTCTGACATGTGGTATGAATTGAAGTGACTTATACCCATTTCTGGTCTAAAGAGTAAAAAATTGAGCATCAATCCTTCTAAAGTAGAATGGTGGTAAGACCAAAGAGCTAGAAATTGCTAGGGAAAGCTGGATCCCTGTGGACATGAGGTTAGTCTGGCTACTCCTCCCTTCTCCCAAGATTCTCCTGCTCTTCTCAGGCTTTGATTTTATGGAGGAAAGGCACAGTTTCCTATGGGCATTTACTATAGAGGCTGCAGTAGAAACAAAGGGAAAGATTTGAGAGAGATAGCAGAGAAGGGATCAATGGGTCTTGATGTTAGAAACAAGGGAAGAGGAGGAGTCAGATGATTTTGTGGTATGGAGGCTGAGTAATTGGGAGAATGGTGGAGGGTGAGAAACAAACAGTGATCTTGGGAGAAATATCTGGTTTGGGGGAAGATGCTAAGTTCAATTGTTGTTATGATGAGTTAGATGTCTCAGTGGGCAACATTCCTCCCTGGTTACTTGGGAGGTTGACATCCATTCACAAGTAAGTAAGCATGCAAACAAACAAAAAACTCAACGTAGGCCAGGCACGGTGGCTCACGCCTGTAATCCCAGTACTTCAAGAGGCCACGATGGGCAGATCACTTGAGGTCAGGAGTTTGAGACCAGCCTGGGAAACATGGCAAAATCCCATCTCTACTAAAAATACAAAAATTAGCCAGGCATGGTAGTGCGTGCCTGTAATCCCAGCTACCCGGGAGGCTGAGGATCGAGAATAGTTTGAACCTAGAAGGTGGAGGTTGCAGTGAGCCAAGATTGCACCACTGCACTCCAGCCTGGGTGACAGAGTGTGACCGTGTCTCAACAACAGCAAAAACAACCCCTAATATATATTTAAATTCCTCACCCCAAACCTTCACCATAACCTTTTCCTGGCCCTTCTTTCTTACTTCCTTCTGTTTCTCCCCAAATAATTTCCTCCCTTTCCTGTATTTCTAAGTATTCAGTCATTGCCTATGCTCTTTGCCTAGGATGGCAAGGATAATGTTGGTTTCTTTTCCCAAATGCTCTCCCTCATCCCTCTAGAATTCTTGGTGATCTGCCAACATTTTGTTCATGCTCAACACTCTCTACTAATCTCTAAAGGGCTTTGCTGAAAGCTTGCTGTTTGTGTGTGCTCTCTCCCTGAGAGTAAACGAAGTTTAGTTAATGTTTCCTCCTATATCTCATGCTGGCCCAAGCAGCTGCAGAGAGAGGAGCAGATCAGCACCTACCTTATCCTGCACCATTTCTATGCCTATCATGAGGCCTTTGCCTCGAACGTCTCCAACAATTTCAAACTCATCCCGCAGCTTAGCAAATTTTAGTAACATGTAGGTCCCAACTTCTTGACTGTTTTCCTGTAGATTTTCTTCTTTAATCACCTGTTGAGAGAAAGCCCCAAATGATCTCACATGGCAGAAGTTTTAAGATTGACTGAGAATCATGGAGAAGTCATCGGACATGGCCCTCTTGTAACCTAACCAAACAGAATCCAGAACAAGTCTAGTGTGACCGCAGGGACTACAAAAAGATTTGTTGTAAGGAGAGAAGAAAAGTCTTAGGGGAGGGGATACGCTTCTGCCCCCAACTCCCTCACCTTCAGAGGTGGCTAAGAATTTAGGAAAGAATAGGCCAGGCGTGGTGGCTCACACCTGTAATCCCAGTACTTTGGGAGGCCAAGGTGGGCGGATCACAAGGTCAGGAGTTCGAGACCAGCCTGACCAATAGGGTGAAACCCCATCTCTACTTAAAAAAAAATACAAAAATTAGCTGGGCTCAGGGGTGGGCTCCTGTAATCTCAGTTACTCGGGAGGCTGAGGCAGAAGAATCGCTTGAACCTGGGAGGTAGAGGTTGCAGTGAGCCAAGATCACACCACTGCACTCCAGCCTGGGCGACAGAATGACACTTTGCCTCAAAAAAACAAACAAAAAATAATTTAGAATAGAATAAAAGGTGTGTCTCAATGCAGTTGAAAATGTAGATTCTGAAATCCCAAGGCTTGTTATTGTCAGATTTTGCTGAGAACTGGGATATAGTCATGAATAAGATGAATGCTCTGAGGAAAGAAATCACAGGTGCTTTCCCTACTGGAAGATGGTGACCTTTGCTCAGCAGTCCTCAGCCAGACATGGGCTCTCATAGCCCAAGCAACCTGGTCTGGGTCTCTGGCCTCTTTGGCTGAGCCCAGAGCCAGGGCATCAGAATATATAAAATGATTTTTATCTCAGTTCTACTTACAGCAAACACCTGGGGTTCTTGACAAGACACATGAAAAATACTGTATTTTTAGTTAGCTGACAATAATTGCATGACTCCAGGCAAACCTTGTTATTTTTAAAGACCTATTTGTTCATCTAAACCTTCTTTACCTTCTAAATTGGTTGAGGTAACAAAGCACTTTTTAAAAGAAGTTGGCAATGTCAGCTCATGTTTGTAATACCAGCACTTTGGGAGGCCGAGGTGGGTGGATCACTTGAGGTTAGGAGTTTGAGACTAGCTGGCCAACATGGTGAAACCCCATCTCTACCAAAAATAGAAAAATTAGGTGGGCATGGTGGTACATGCCTGTAATCCCAGCTACTCAGGAGACTGAGGCATGAGAATCTCTTGAACCCAGGAGACAGAGGTTGCAGTGAGCCATGGTTGTATCCCTGCACTCCAGTCTGGGTGACAGAGGAAGACTCTCAAAACAAACAAAACAAAAAACAAAAAACAAAAAAATTTGGCAATGTCTACAAAGTGAAATAAATGACACATTTTTACCCATACTTTCTCATCTCATGATTTAATTGTTTTAGAAAATAACTATTTAATTAGCAAGGGCAGCATTTACTTATTTATTTTTGTTTAAAAATACTTTTAAATTTCATTTTTTTGGAATAGGAAAATCAAGTTCATGGTAAAAAATCAGTGAGTGTAACTACTGGTGGGACTGTAAATTAGTACAACCTCAGTGGAAAACAGTATGGAGATTTCTTAAAGAACTAAAAGTAGGTCTACCCTTTGGTCCAGCCATCCCACTTCTGGGTATTTTCTCAAAGGAAGAAAAGTCATTATAGCAAAAAGACACACACCCTCCATGGAATACTACTCAGCCATAAAAAAGAAAATAATGTCTTTTGAAGCAACTAATAAGTGTTCTCATTTATAGGTGGGAGCTAAGCTTTGGATACACAATTGACATTGGAGACCCAGAAGGGGGGAAGGTGGGAGGGGGATGAGGGATGAAAAATTCCATATTGGGTACAATGTACACTACTTGGGTGACAGTGCACTAAAGTCGCAGACTTTGCCACTATACAATTCATCCATGTAACCAAACCCACTTGTAGCCCAAAAGCTATTGAAATAAATAAATATATATACATATATAAATATATATGTGTGTGTGTATATATATAAATATCAGCAAGCATAAAAGTATATACAGCAGAGTGACTCTTGCTGATCCCTGGCCCCCAGCCACCTAGTTTTCCTCCCCACAAAAAAACACTGTCATTTACTTCTTAGACATTCTTCCAGAAATTTGTTATAGTTCTTTAAGCACATGGTATTAGGCATGTTTGCAAGAACATAAAAAAAAATCTTTTTTTAAACAGATGCGATCCCAGGCTAAATCAATGGTGTAGGGTTGAACAGCTGAATTACCTTGTTGTAATCATGTAGAACTCAGTGTCTCCTTAGTCATCCAATTTATAATAGTACAACAAAAGGAAGGAAGAAAAAAATGTACAAGAGAAGGCCAACATGAAACTAATTACAAGGATAGCAATTAACATCTGTAAATCACTACCCAGATAACAAAGAAATTTCAGCTGGCTATGAAAATTCTTGTATTTCCCATGTTTGTGAGGTTTATTATATATTATTTCTTATCCAACACTTCAAGCGCCCAAAGTAGATCTTTAAAAAGGGAGAAGGCAGAATAATAAACGGAAATCTAACTTTAATGGATAAACTACGAATTAACTCTCCCCTTTAATAATTCAGCATGATAGAGTTCTGCCAATGCACGTGTGGTTTTGAAAGAGTCATTTGTGAAATGTGGCTAATGTGGCCACTGGCACCAACCTCAAGCACAGCAGATCCAATGGCACAGGCCATGGGGTTCCCTCCAAAGGTGTTGAAGTGCTGCAGGCATTTGGCCAAAGATTTGGCAATCTCTAGAGGGAAAAAATAGAAGGTGTGGAAAGAGGGACACATTACTGTCCACAATCTCTCATGGCGCCATTTGGACTACAGTTACTTCGTGTTGTAAATGGCATCCTATCCAATTCATTCTTCATTCAACTGATAGTAGATGTTAGGGATTGAATTGTATTACCTCAAATGTGTATGGTTGAAGCCTTAACCCTGAATGAGACTGTATTTGGAGATAATGCGTTTAAGTAGGTAATTAGGTGAATCAGGGTGGTGCCCTATCTAAGCCCAAGGAACTGGTTTTCTTATAAGAAGAGGAAGAGACACCAGAACCTTCTCCCACCCCTCTCCTCTTTCCATCCCCTCTCCGTCCGTCTTCCATATACCTCTAAAGTGTGGTGGAACCCTCCGTTTCATGGTAGGCATGGGAGAATTAGTCTTCCTTACAGGAAGATCAGAATGGGCTGGTTTCCGATGGGGGTGCGATGGCTCATGCCTATAATCCCAGCACTTTGGGAGGCCAAGGCAGGCGGATCACCTGAGGTCAGGAGTTCAAAACCAGCTTGGCCAACACGGTGAAACCCCATTTCTACTAAAAATACAAAAATTAGCTGGGCTTGATGGTACACACCTGTAATCCCAGCTACTCAGGAGGCTGAGGCAGGAGAATTGCTTGCACCTGGGGAGGCAGAGGTTTCAGTGAGCCAAGATTGTGCCACTGCACTCGAGCCTGGGCGACAGAGCAAGACTCTGTCTCAAACAAAAAACAAAACAACAGGCTGTCTTTCTTCCATCTGTTTCACAGTCAGGCAGACAGACTGTTTCTTTCATTTGCTTGGGAAATGCATCATGCAGTTTCCATGATTGTCTCCAATCTATACAAGTTCCAACACACGTGTTTAACACCATAGCCCAATGTACGAGGCCCAGAAGCAAACACAAACTGCCTGCGGGTCCTACCTGGAGTGGTTACGACTGCTGCCATGGGAAAGCCATTCCCAATCCCTTTAGCCATGGTGACAATGTCAGGCAGGACGTCGTGGGTTTGGAAGCCCCAGAAGTGAGAGCCCAACCTTCCAAATCCTGTCTGCACCTGGGAAAACAAGTTCAAAACAATTGGAAACCCTTCAAGACATGCTGTTTTTGACTGGGTATAGTGGCTCATGCCTGTAATCCCAGCACTTTGGGAGGCCGAGGTGGGTGGATCATGAGGTCAGGAGTTCAAGACCAGCTTGGCCAAGATGGTGAAACCCCGTCTCTTCTAAAAACACAAAATATTAACCGGGTACGGTGGCAGGTGCCTGTAATCCCAGCTACTCAGGAGGCTGAGGCAGGAGAATCGCTTGAACTCAGAGGGTGGAGGCTGCAGCGAGCCGAGATTGTGCCACTGCACTCCAGCCTGGGCAACAGAGTGAGACTCTGTCTCAAAAAAAAAAAAAAAAGAAAGAAAGAAAGAAAGAAATGCTGTTTTCTTCTCTGATCTCTTTCTTTTCCTCCTCCTCATTATGGCCATCATCAGCCATTGTCATCAGCATCCTGTAGTATCATGGACAAAGCGCTTAATCTGTGCCTGATATTAGACATCAAGAGTGGTTTCCTAGCTTTGTGCAATTCTGGGTATGTTTCTTAAGTCCTTGGAACCTCTGCTAACTCATCCATCAAGTAGAAATAAAACAGTAAGTCACAGGCTCAATGAGGGTCGTACAAATAATATGAAAGGGATCATTATGATTAACAATTTTTGATGAGCATTTCCTCTGTGTAAGAAAGCAGGGTAGAAAAGTAGAGAAGCTGAGTCTGCCCCAGGATAGATGAAGAGGGAGTTACTGTCAGTCAAGTGGAGCTGGGGCACTTGCTCCAGCCCAGTTAAACTGGTCATCTTCTTCCAGGGATGCCTTCCCCTTCCTGGGAACTGTATCGTGAGGAGAACCCAGCCGAGGCAGTTAACTCAGGGTTGAACTCCTCTAATCTAGAAATTGTGGTTCGGACTAAAAATTGACCTTAGTTTTTTTGTGCATGCTGTTCGATCTTTCTAGAAGACCCTCTTCCTAGAAGACCCTCTTCCTGCTGCTTCATCTCACTGACTTCTTCTGTGCTTCAAAAACTTTGCTGGCCAGGCGCAGTGGCTCAGGCCTGTAATCCCAGCACTTTGGGAGGCTGAGGCAGGGGGATCACAATGTCAGGAGATTGAGACCATCTTGGCTAACACAGTGAAACCCCGTCTCTACCAAAAAAAATTTGAAAAATTAGCCGGGCGTGGTGGCGGGTGCCTGTAGTCCCAGCAACTCGGGAGGCTGAGGCAGGAGAATGGCATGAACTGGGGAGGCGGAGCTTGCAGTGAGCCGAGATCACGCCACCGCACTCCAGCCTGGGCGACAGAGCAAGATTCCATCTTGAAAAAAAAAAAAAAAACCCAAAACCCCCAAAAGAAACAAACAAACTAAAAAACAAACTTCGCCATCACTTGGTTTCTGAAGGTTCTCCTGAGCCTTAGTTAGGCTCCCTCTCAAGGTACTCTGGGCACGCTGCCATCAGCGACTTTCATAGAGGACTGTTATCACCAGTGGGCATGTCCCATGGCAGGGACTGTGTCTTACTCCATTCTCTATCCGCAACACCTAGCACAGTGCCTGATACAAAGTAGACACTTCATAAGCACTTATGGGATGAATGACAGGGTGGCAGAAGTGCCTGATTAAATAAAGTCACACAAACATCTCCACACACATTTCTGCCAGAGCCTTTCTGGTGAAGTCTCCTTGATTTCTCTCTGGCTCTCAGTCTCCTTGTCTGTCTCTCTGTCTCTCTCCACACATACACACAATGCAAAACAGGGGTTAGGGATATGGGTACTTGACGCTCATTCTAAAATGCACTTAAAAGAGTGAGCTTCCAGGCTGGGCGCGTTGGTTCACGCCTGTGAACCAACTCCTGACCTCAGGTGATCCACCCACCTTGGCCTCCCAAAGTGCCTGTAATCTCAGCACTTTGGGAGGCCGAGGTGGGTGGATCACCTGAGGTCAGGAGTTCGAGACCTCCCTGGCCAACATGATGAAACCTCGTTTCTACTAAAAATACAAAAATTATCTGGGCATGGTGGCGGGTGCCTGTAGTCCCAGCTACTCGGAAGGTTGAGGCAGGAGAATCGCTTGAACCTGGGAGGTAGAGGTTGCAGTGAACTGAGATCACGCCACTGCCCTCCAGCCTGGGTGACAGAGTGAGACTCCATCTCAAAAAAAAAAAAAAAAAAAAGTCCGAGCGTGGTGGCTCAAGCCTGTAATCCCAGCACTTTGGGAGGCCGAGATGGGCGGATCACGAGGTCAGGAGATCGAGACCATCCTGGCTAACACGGTGAAACCCCGTCTCTACTAAAAAAAATACAAAAAACTAGCCGGGCGAGGTGGCGGGTGCCTGTAGTCCCAGCTACTCGGGAGGCTGAGGCAGGAGAATGGCGTAAACCCGGGAGGCGGAGCTTGCAGTGAGCTGAGATCCCGCCACTGCACTCCAGCCTGGGTGACAGAGCGAGACTCCGTCTCAAAAAAAAAAAAAAAAAAAAAAGAGTGAGTGTCCTTTTCAGATTCACTTCTCATTTTCCTACTTTCTCTAGGCTGCTGCAGCACGGGCAGATTCTGGGGGTTAGAATTAGATGACAGTGACCAATATAGGAGAAGAGCTTAACCTGGGAGTCAGACAGACCTGGGCTGGAATCCTGGGTGGCCTCCTTCCTACTAATTAGCCTCTGGGCAACTGATTGATTTTTCCAAATGGGATCATGTAGGAGGAGCTCATGGAAAATCCATCCATTTTGTCTTCCTGCCTGTCTTTTTCACTCTATCTAAATACCATACATAAATGGCATAAATGGTGGAAAATCAGATTGCTTGGACAATGTGTAACAGTGAAAAGGAAGCCTAGCATGACATACTCCATTTTGCTCCTAACCAGCTTGCTCTCATTCTCCCACTGTGATGATGTCTTTTAGGTTAACTGCTTTTGTTTATCTCTGCTTATAGGCTAAGCTAACTATGGGAGGAATTTAGTTTATAGTTTAACTAGGGCAAGGATGCTTTAAAAAGAATCCCTGAGGAGATAAGAAGGGTGTACATACAAGTAACAACGTTACATTAAAAATTTGTAACAGTATTGTAACCTGACCAAGGACGAAAGTTTACCCTTGCTGTGGCTCAAATGTCTGTGGTCACCAGTCACCTTTTGACCTCAACCCCCTCCCTCTTCCCCTTTCCCTTAACATAAAAGGAACCCACATTTGCTTAAGGTGGTTCTTTTTTTTTTTGAAATGGAGTCTCGCTCTGTTGCCCAGGCTGGAGTGCAGTGGCGCTATGTCGACTCACTGCAAGCTCCGCCTCCCGGGTTCCCGCCATTCTCCTGCCTCAGCCTCCCGAGTAGCTGGGACTACAGGCGCCCGCCACCTTGCCCGGCTAGTTTTTTGTATTTTTAGTAGAGACGGGGTTTCACCGTGTTAGCCAGGATGGTCTCAATCTCCTGACCTCGTGATCTGCCTGTCTCGGCCAAGGTGGTTCTTTAGGACATGAGTTTGCCGTCTTCTCGGTTTGCTTGCTCCCCAAAATAAAGTGTTCTTCCTTGCCCCAACACCTTATTGCTTGACTTATTGACTGTTTTGCAGCAAGTGGTACAAGCTTTGGACTCGGTTACAAATGCGTGGAATTATGTAGAACAATAAACCATGTTTAGTATCAGTTTCATAGACTCTTACAGTAGCACAGAGATGGATCATTCTAACGTCCATAAACTCAACTGTCTTTGGAGATGAGGAGCATACGTTAGGGAGAGGAGCAGGCTGGGTCATGACAGCAAGTGGGGTGGGGACTATGGGTGGGCATGCCCTGCAGTCAGTTTCAAATTCAGAATCAGTCTATGCCAATATGGGCCCAGAGGCTGCCAGTTTTCTACCTTTAATCCAGATTCCACATTTTAAAGAAAAGAAAGCCACTGATTATTAATTAAGATGACTTGTGTAAGACTGCTCCTCGACAGAACTGGCCCTCCACACTCAGGTTTTTCTATCCTGTGTTCCTTCCCTTTCTGCCATGATTTGCCCTTTCTACACCACGCTCTGTCATTTTGGAGGGGCAGCTTGATACAGTGGCTAGTCATGTGGTTTTGGGAGCCTGAATTTGAGTCTTGGACCTATTCCTACTAACGGCATAAGCTTGACAGGTTGTTTAACCACCTTGGACCTAAATTCACTTATATTTAAAATGGAATGATATGGTTTGGCTGTGTCCCCACCCAAATCTCATCATGCATTGTAGTTCCCATAATTCCCACGTGTTGTGGGAGGGACCTGGTGGGAGATAACTGAATCATGGGGGCGGTTTCCCCATACTGTTCTCATGGTAGTGAATAAGTCTCCCAAGATCTGATGTTTTTATAAGGGGAAACCCCTTTTGCTTGGCTCTCATTGTCTCTTGTCTGCTGCCATGTAAGATGTGCCTTTCGCATTCTGCCATGATGGTTAGGCCACCCCAACCACATGGAACTCTGTCCTTTAAACCTCTTTTTCTTTATAAATTATCCAGTCTCAGGTATTTCTTTATCAGCAGCATGAGAAAGGACTAATACATAGGAATAATAGCAATGGGGCATGTAGAACTATAGAACTGTTGATAGGTATGAACTGAGTTAACACATGCAAAGTGTTATGAACAGTGCCTGACACACAGTAGGTACTCAGAAAGTTCCAGCTATCCTTATTTTTACCTAGTCCTCGGAATAATCCTTCTTAAGGATACCTGTGTTAGACAGTTTTCAATTACATTGTTTGAAAGTCATAAAACCATAAGTAAGAAAATTCTGAAATTCATATTTCCTTTGAATTCAGCCTACCATCTCTTTAATTAGTCTGACTGTGACAGCTTCACTATGTGCTGATTTGGAGGCCAAAGTTTATCCTTTTTAATGATGTAGCTAATTTCAAACTGACTGGATATATTCTTCTTTTTAAAATAGCAGATTATCTTTCTCCAGCCAGGACTTCCATCGGTTTGTGGGCAGATTGGAGAAGGGAGGATGGGCACAGCAGGAGCAGGCTGGCCCAAGTTGCCTGTGGTACACCAGGGACATCCAATGCACCTGGGCATAACAGAGACCCAGCTGCCCAGGCAGAAATTGCAAAATTTCTGGGGTTTCACCATGTTGGCTGGGCTGGTTTCGAACTCCTGACCTCAAGTGATCCGCCTGCCTCAGCCTCCCAAAGTCCTGGGATGACAGGTATGAGCCACCGCGCCCAGCCTAGCTATAGGAAATGTTTAGTTGAGGAAGTCTGTTCCAACAATGATGGCTGGACTGAAATAGGTGTGAAACATACTTACAAGTTCTCCACTTGTCCTTGGCTGGTCTAACCACCTGTTAGTCCAATCAAGATAGTCACCCAGCAGTAAAGCAGGGCTTCTGTGGCCCTCGTGGTCATCCTCTGGTCTTTTAATCTCCATAACTATTCTAAGTAGAAAGAGGACTACTTTCTTTGATACACTCTAATATGAAGTGTAATTTAAGTAAATTAATCCCTTTTAAAAACACACAGCTAGAGCTCACATAGCCAATGAATTTTATTCCCATTAAAGTAATGCCCTTGGGGGTAGTGTGCTTATTCCACCAATGCTGCTTTAATTAAATCTATTTTACAATTTTCTGGGAACTATTTTCAAATGCAGTATCTGCAGTGGTGGTACTCTTCTAATTTAGAGGCTGGATTATTAATATTATTTTAAAAACATTATTTCCGCCGGGAGCGGTGGCTCACGCCTGTAATCCTAGCACTTTAGGAGGCCAAGGCGGGCAGATCACCTGAGGTCAGGAGTTTGAGACCAGCCTGACCAGCATGGAGAAACCCCAGTTTCCACTAAAAAACACAAAATCAGCTGGGTGTGGTGGTGGATGCCTGTAATCCCAGCTACTTGGGAGGCTGAAGCAGGAGAATCACTTGAACCCTGGGAAGCAGAGGATGCCACTGCACTCCAGCCTGGGCAACAAAAGAGAAACTCTCTCTCGTTGTTTTGAAAAACTCCATCTCAAAAACAAACAAACAAAAAAAAACCCCATTATTTCCAGGCAAGTTTTGTCAGAAAGGTATATGCTGCCAGGTTGGTAAATACGATTTTTGCAAAAATTAAGATTAAAAACTTGGCTATTGGGCCTGGCATGGTGGCTCATGCTGTAATTCCAGGATTTTTGGGAGGCCAAGGCAGGTGGATCACTTGAGGTCAGGAATTCAAGATCAGCCTGGCCAACATGGTGAAACCCCATCCATACTAAAAATACAAAAATTAGTCAGGCTTGGTGGCACATGCCTGTGGTCCCAGCTACTTGGGAGGCTGAGGCAGGAGAATTCCTTGAACCCCAGGAGGCGGAGGTTGCAGTGAGCCGAGATTGTACACTGTACTCCAGCCTGGACCACTGAGCGAGACTTTGTCTCAAAATAACCAAACAAATAAAAACAACAAAAAACTTAGCTGTGAGATTAAATTTCCTATGTGGTTTGTCAGCCCCTGAAACAATCCCTAGAAATGAATTTAAAAACTACGTTGAGTCACGGTCTAATAACATCATATATGACTGTCAGCAACTTATTTGATAGACATCAATTTGGATATTTAAGTTCTGTTGCACTTGTTAAACTGATCAGCGAATGTACTAACAAATCAACCAGCCCGCTAGCAAAAATTTCATTCATTTGTAGACAAACTTTGGAGACTTTGCCTGGAACACAGAGGAAGTTTAGTAGGTTTCTATCTGTGCATCTCCTGTTCCCACAGCACTCAATGGCACCCTTATATGCCACTTACTTCATCTGCAATGCACACACCTCCCCTTGCTCGCACCAGCTCAAAGGCTTCCTTTAGAAACCCCTTTGGGTACTGGACAACTCCATTCACACCCTGCAAAAGACCAGATCCAGAAGACCTATAATAATAGCATCAGCCTTTCAAAGTATACAAAAAAGTTAGGTCATCATTATCATCAATATCATGATAGTAACACTAGCAATTTTAACAACAGTCTATAGAACAGTTTTCATTATGGGTGAAAAGAGGAGTTATTACTCTACACCATGACTTCTGGAAAAAAGATGCAAACGTTGATTATTTTCTGAGATTAGAAAACAGTAGAATAGAGGAATTTGGTGAGACTAACGAAAGAGTTATTTGGACAATGCGGATGTTATTAAGCAGCTAAAAATGGCCAGGGTTTCCTCTTCTTAAGAATTTTAGGAGTTCAGTAGTTTCATCTGTCTGGTGGAAATGCAGGAGAGGGTTTTTAAAAGATCATTTGAAAGTCAGTGTCTTCTTTTTTTCAAGGAGACCAAGAGAACGAATTTACAAAGGGACACAGTAAGCACTTAATTCATTTGGAATTCTTTAGAATGTATGAGTTAAAACTTTCTGATAACTGAAGATTCAGCTCCATTAATGTCTTAGATTCATGTACCCACTTGAATAGGTTCTGCAAAAAATCCTGCAATTGACTTGGCCACAGATGTGCTCAGTGTATCTTTGAACTGCTCAATATACTGGTCTTTAGCTTGGCAGCAGTCTGCAAAAAACAAACAACAAAGTAAAACAAACACAGCATTTGAAAACGTTAGCCTGATATTTAGAAGCATGGGGAAAAACAGGAAAAAAAAGAAAGAAAAAAATGAAAAACCAGACAGGGTAGGTCAATCAGGGATTGGGAGTGAGGATATGCATTTCTGAAGGGGGAACGTTCTCTCTGAACAACTTGTACTTTGGTTCAAGAAGGGAGATTAGGATAGCCATAAAGGCATAAACAAACCACTTCAGTTCTTTCCATCTGGGGAAAAAATGTCCCGAAGTGTCATTGAGCTGGTATAGACAGCTGTTTCACCTAAGGATGCCCGTCCTCTAAAACGGGTGGATCTAATTCAAATGGAATTAGAGTGATTTAATTTATTTGAAAATAACTCTATTTCCTTTCATTGCCATTTAATCTGATGTACGGTTTTAAAGCTACAAAGTGTCTTTGTCTTTAGAGTTAGTAAATATGTTTGTAGAACAATTATAATTCAGTTTAAAGAGAAATGTTCGAGAGCCAGGTGGCTTCCATCCATCGCAGCCCTTGGCACTTGGTCCTGTGCTTGTTTTTAACAGGCCTTTCTCCCATTAATCAGGAGGTCTTTGTGGGCAGGGACTATGCCTTGTTCATTTCTAAAATCTCTGTGGCCAAACAAGCTGTTTGGTACACTGTAGGTGGTGCTCAGTAAATGTTTAATGCATTAAGAAGAAAATACTAACAAATAGTAGAAATTATGGCTGGAGTGAGACATTGAGCAATTTTGCTTGAAGGCCTTTCTTTTTTTTTTTTTTTAGCGGTCTTTCTAATGGGGAAAAGCAGTAAAGTGCCCTTGTTGAAGTGATCTCTCTTTAATTCATTACTTCTCCTTTTGGCTGCGTCTTACTGCTGTTAAACCCACCTGCTGAGTGTTAAATTTCAATAATCCCTTTTATATTACTAGAAGACATATTTGTTTTCAAAACTTGCTTTCTTATTCTTCATGATGTCCTATCCATTTCACATATTTCCAAGCTTATATTTGATTTTCTTTGAATGTATTAAACATATTCATGTCATAGTCTATCTAATAATTCTGTTATTTGAAATCCTTGCAGATCTTTTTCTTGATTGTAGAGTTTTGTGTATTGTATGTTTATTTTTGACAAGGGGCAGTTTATTTTCCTTGGAATTTCGTTTGTGAGAATTCTTTGAGACTCAGAATGAGGTAGATCCCTCCAGAGCCTATTTGAATTTGCAGCTTCCAAGCACGCAGGGCATTAGAGTCTAAGAGTCCTTTAAATTATAAGCTTGAGGAAATGAGCGTTCACAATGCAAAGCCTTGGAGAGCCAGCCTGCAGGTGAAATTTCCAGTGGTGGCTCCTCCCAGTCCCTCCACTTCCATTCAGCACCAGAATCCTGCAGGCCCTTTGGCCTGTGATGGGTAATGTGTTCTTGGTGGTGTATTTAATTCTAGTTGACCCATGGATGAAGAGGTGGCCCCTTGGGGGCTCCGGCTTTGTGGCAGGGGAGGGTTTCCTATAAGATCCCTTACTTTGGCTGGGGCCTGGACTTCGTCATCTCTTCCCTGCACTCCACAGAGCCATCAGCATGGAAGCTCAAGGTTACCAGGTTCAACAAATGCTCTCAGGGTCAAAGCTGCCTGCATTGCCCTAATGATCTCTTTGTGTTTCTGAGAATTTGTGCTTTCTTGTATCCATGCCTTGAAGGGAATACATTTCATTTTATCCAGAATTTTTCAGTTGTTTTCCACTGGAGAAAAGCCAGGCTATCATGTTACCAGTACCAGCTGTCTATCCAGCTCAGTTGTCTTAGTACTAACCATATCTACTTTCCCATCCTGCTTAAAGATACTAGAAACATTTCTGCCATGCTTCACCAGCTGCAAGCCTCATCACACAGACACACAGGCATGAAATCCTGTGATGGGAGAGGACGAGAGGAGAGTGGGAAGATTGCCCAGCAGGCTTGCCCAAGCTCCAAAAGCCTACATCTATGTGTCAAAATTGAAAGTGGGAATCACCAAGGAAGCAGGAAAGGTGAGAGAGAGAGAGAGAGAGAGAGAGAGAGAGAGAGAGAGAGAGAAATTCTTCTATTCTGGAATAACAGAGGTCCCAGATCAGCTGTATCCATACATGACTGAGCCTTCAGAATTTTTATCCACACCTGTTATTTGGTTCTAAACAGCACCATGCGGTCTCTGAACTTAAACTTATATCCATAGATGACAGAAGGAGTGCAGAGAAAGATGTGGATGGGATGGAAAGCCCCAACCCAAGTGACAGTGAAAGCAGCCTGGGTCACCACCTACCATCCCAGTGCTTGCCTAGAGGCATGGATGCAGTGCTGTCTCCACGGTGCTAGACAGAAGGAATAAAAACCTTCTGCAATCACTATCAAAACTGAATTTTATACCTCAGCTCTTCATTAAAAGTGAGAAAATACTAGCTGGCCCCAAACATATTTTTAGGTTACATGTGATATTCGGAAAAGTTTAATTGACAGAGGTACCAGATATCTTTGGTTAGCTGGAGGTTGGAGGTTGAGGGTGTGAGAAAGGAAGTAATGACAAGTATATCAAGCCCTCAAAGTATGTTTTTGGCATCACTTGTGTTGTTTTGATGAGAAGAATATAGTAGACAAATAAATCTATGCCTCTAGAGACAGAAATTTCCCGTTTTTATTGGGAAAGGAAAACAGCTTCAGATGACCCTAAAAGATGGGTCAGAACTATGTTCAAGAGACATAATTTGGAAATGTAACAAGCCCATTTATAACTGGAGAAATCAAAGAGTGGAGCTTAAATTTGGGCAGAACCATACCAAAAGGTTTTGCTTGAACCTATGCTAGACCTTTCACTTTTTCCCTCTCTGCCCACATGCTCAGCGATAAGAGAGTCATCGACTGTGATGAGCTTTTCACTTTATTTCACACTAGCTGCATTGGCTCATTGCTGTAACCCCAGGTTAGGCCACTTCTGCAGAGGCTTGGCAGGAGGAAAACCCCAAGGGAGTGAAGACAGGATGTTCTGTTGAATACCGCAACAGGATGGCGAAGGAAGAATTTATTCCAGCTGGTGGTACAGAAAGAGTTAAGCTGAGTGAGGAGCCAAGAAAGAACTACAATTTTTAAGAAAAACAAAAGTTGTCTTTCAAAAGAAGAAGAATGACATGATCAGTACCAGGTTTGGAACATTGTGGGGGCAGTAGGTAATGAGGATTGAATCTCATCATGGTTTACATCTGAAACTCAAGGCCTGGAATGAACCCCTGGGGAGAAAAAACCCTGGGAGGTAGATGGAGTAGAACAAAGAAATATACCACATAAACATCCAGATTAGACGCACAAAATGGCCTCCTGCCTCTGTTGGGAGAGATGACATATTTCTGAGATGCGAAAAATCTCTACCATGGTTGGTGCCTCGATTCCTCTTAAGGTATTCCTATCAATAGGTTAAGAGGAATTGAGAACAGGCAACATCTATAGTCAAAGAACTGTACATGTTTGGATGCTTTTGTAAACATATATGAATATTCCAGTTTTACAGCAAAGACCAAACCCTTCCCAGGTCCTAAAGGCAGTGGAGGAGGCTGGGGTCCTTCTTTTGTATTCCAATCCTGTTCAAAGATTACATAAATAGTCTTGTCTCTTGAAGATATGAGTTAAGAAAACAGCTGGCTGGACACGGTGGCTCACTCATGTAATCCCAGCACTTTGGGAGGCCAAGGCAGGCGGATCTCCTGAAGTCAGGAGTTCGAGACCAGCCTGGCCAATATGGTGAAACCCGGTCTCTACTAAAAATATAAAAATACAAAAATTAGCTGGGCATGGTGGCAGGCACCTGTAATCCCCGCTATTCGGGAAGCTGAGGCAGGAGAGTCGCTTGAATCCAGGAGATGGAGGTTGCAGTCAGCCAAGATCGCGCCACTGCACTCCAGCCTGGGGGACAAAGGTGAGACTTCGCCTCAAAAAATAAATAAATAAATAAAAAAGAAAACAACTGACTTCAGATATGCCAAAGACAATAGTTCAGAGCAGAAATGCACACCTGTCACTATCATTTAGCCTCTAGATGCCACTAGAGAGACCATGGACTTCTGGTATTGTCAAATTTGCTTAAGTAGTCCTATAGTAGGCCTTACAGTTGGCTTATCTCTCTTCTATATGGAAAGAGGAACATATAGCAGGAAAAGAAGGAATGGCCATCTCTTGAGTGCTTCTGTCTACTAGGCTCTGTGCTGGTGGTTTTGCAGTCAGACCAGGGTCTGGGAGGTGCATCAGACTGATTTTAGTTCTTGATGCCATACAGATACAATATTCAAATATGGCTTTACCAGGTATTGCTGTGGTCTGGTTTTCTCTACATATACTCTCTATGCCTTATCTCATGAAGTGCTGCGATGGTGTTGGCAGCAACCAGATATTGCTGTCTCTGTTTTACAAATGAGAAAACTGAAGCAAAAGGTGAAGCTTTTACTCATAGCCGAGCCATGCCAGAGCTGAGAGTGGAATCCATCTCTTGACTTCATGCAACTCCTCAGTCCTGGCCTGCAGGAAAGGAATGATTTTTCAGCTTGGGTTTATCTTGACAGCACATCAGTGTGGATGAGGATGGCTATAGGAATTGGGAGCACTGGTTTTGGAGTCAAAAGACCTGGGGTCAAATCTTAGCCCTCCAGTCTCCTCTCTATGAATCTGGCTTTCCTCATGTTTAAAGTGAAGAGTTTGATTTATAACTTTATGGCTTTACATTTCCTTCTGATTTTAAATTCCGTGAGCGTGACATCTTGTCTTGTTCCAGTACTTACTTTTTCATTCTTTTACCTCCATTTTGCTATTATGTCATCTGAATTTTAAGACGATGGTGAATTTTCTTCCTCTCAGAGCTGGTTTTTAAGACTTCTGTTTTGTATTTTTCCTCTCAACCCAGTGATTCATACTATTCCATTAAAAATCACTGGGCTGAAGCTTTTAGTTATTTCCTTCAGAACTACTAAGGAGCAGCTATTCAAAAGGTTGCGATGACAAATCGGAGGCAGGGCTTGTTGATTAGCAAGGAACAGATGATGTTTCCTGCCTCCTCGCCCTCCTGTTAAGTATAGGTAAAGAATGCAAATAAAAATGTGATTGATAAATGGAAGTTCTCCTTGTTAGAAAGCCTTTGAAATTTTTGCCAGGGTTGTCAGCAGCCTGAAGGAAGGGCAGCCTTGTGTTTTGTTTGACAGATGCTCTCATTTTGGCTGGCAGTCCCTGGAGAACTTTTTGACTAGAGTTTTGAGATTCCCAAAAGCATTATTTTCCCTCCATCCATTGGGATTGGTAAATAATCCCACCCATCTTGGTTTCTTGGAGTTTTTTTTTTTTTGACGGAATCTTGCCTTGCCACCTAGGCTGGAGTGCAGTGGTGTTATCTCAGCTCACTGCAACCTCTGCCTCCCAGGTTCAAGTGATTCTTGAACCTCAGCCTCCTGAGTAGCTGGGATTATAGGTGCACACCACCATGCCTGGCTAATTTTTGTATTTTTAGTAGAGACAGGGTTTCACCATGTTGGCCAGGCTGGTCTCAAACTCCCGACTTCAGGTGATCTACCCGCCTCGACCTCCCAAAGTGCTGGGATTATAGCCATGAGCTACACACCCCGCCGGGGCTTACTCTTTCATGCAGGCTAGAGTGCAGTGGCATAATCATGAATCACAGCAGCCTCAACTTCCTCAGCTCAAGTAATCCTCCCACCTCAGCCTCCCAAGTAGCTGGGACTACAGGCATGCCACCATGTCCAGCTTGTTTCATTTTAAAATTGACACCAGAGCTATTGCTATTATAATAGAGCTAATAGAATGCCTTGAATCGAGTACCAACTGATAGTCATTTTTTTAAGCTTGGCTCTGATAGCATGAGATGCTTTTCCTATATGGCCAGATGGTCTTAGAGTGAAGTGATAGCAGACATAAGTGTTGATTCAATGAGGAATAACTTGGTTACTTTCCAGTTTTGCTTCCTCTGTGTTTTCCCTTTTCCATGTTTTCAAATTCAATTGTTCCTTCAGGGATAGGTGTGCCTTTATTTGTGTCCTTTCCAACATCCAACCCTCCACTGGCCCCTCCCTTGCCCAGTCGGACCTGGTGCACAGCTGCACTTCCTGATTGTTTGCACTGGAGAATCTCGACAGTGGCTTCCTCCCCAAGGACCACGAAAAACATCTGGACACATTGTCTGCAAATGACAAAAGAAGGAGTGTGGCCAAACATGAACACGAGACAGCCCATTTAGGCCGTCATCAAGACAAGAGGGCTTCTTAGTTTTCTTCCCTCATTCTTCCCCCACTAAAGATGAAAACTGAATAATCTGCTTTGCAGAGATAATTTTTTCTTAGAAATCAGCTATGTGGGCACTCTAACAAGGAAACTGATTTCAATGTTAGCCTGGAAACAACTTGCTCAAGGGTGCAGTGGGTAAGGGCGTCTGAAAGAATAAGAATAATTAGGTATCTGATTCTGATGCTGAAAAGCTGGGTATAGTAAGTGGGAACAGAAGGTGACTACAGTGATGACTTCATAGAAATTTTGTGCATTCAAGATTCTCAGAGCTTTGCAGTTTACTTGATTTTATTTAAAAGCAAAATAAATTTAAAAACCCTGTCATTAATTATTACTCAGACTCGGAAGGCTTTTCTAATGGTGTCCTCAAGTGGTCTCCAATTCAATTAGGTCAAATTGAGCCCCTGATTAATGACAGGCTTTATGTTAGTTTCTAATCCTTATACCAGGGAAACCTGATCAACTACTTCACATACCCAGCAGTCTTTAAAGAAACAAGAGAAAAATCTCCAAACTCACTGGTTGGCAACCTGTCCCACCAGGGAGTTCCATCTTGTAGGCCCCTACATTTGTCAAACCAAGTGTGTAAGGACTGCTTCCATGGTAGGCTCCCCTGCAGAAAAGAAACAACAGGAGGATTGAGTCAAGTTCCTGGTCCACTGAGTAGGACAAAAGAGAAAATCCAGGAAGACCATGAAGATGAAATAGAATATAATTCACATCCACCTCTGATTTCTAAGAACACATCTAAGCCTACGTCAGGTGAATGTACTTAATAGTCTTTTCTAACTGTTGTTAGAAAACATAGATTTGAAACTGTGAAAGGAATTTTGGAGAACATTTGTCCAAGACGTCCAATCTTAGGACTTGCCCTACTCTATTACTCCATAGTAATGAGACTCATCTTTTAGCAACATACCAGAAATTATATGTTCAATGAATACCCGTCTTCGAAGTAGTCGCCTTGGGAAGCCAAATATTTTTTCCTGTGATATACCTGTTGTTCAATACCTTTAGGGACTTACACACCTTATAAATTACCTTATTCTCCATCTAAGAAACATAGGTTTTGTTTCTTTTGAACCTGAAACAGTTATGTTTAGTATAAATGCTCCTAATCATGAGTGTCAGCTTCAAATGAGTTTGAACAATTTCACATACCAAAATCACCTTTAAACAAGGATTTTGGACTATTAAGACTATTCAAAAGAATGGTTGTATTAGGTCGGTGCAAAAGTAATTGTGGTTTTTGCCATTACTTTTAATGGCAGAAATCTCAATCACTTTTGCACCGACCTAATATATCTTGAAAAAGGAGACACAATGTGTGTTGAACCCTGGTAGTACTGTGACTACTTAATACTTACCTGGGCATACACATTCTGGAATGTTATTTAGGTAATACATTAATCACAATTCTTTATTGCCATATTACTGATTCCTGTAATAACTGCATGTTCATTTGATATGGAATGTGCAGTATTGAATGTGCTATCATAAGGATTAAATAAAACCTTCTTTTGAATTCACACAGAAATTTTGACCAGATAGGTTAAAAATACCACTGTTTCTTTATTCCATCAACTTTTACCATAAGTCACTCCTATCTTTTACATTAACTTTCATGAGTCTGTTTAAATGTGCTGTGTACAATTACTCAAGGAAGGTAACTTGAGCAAAATGCTTAGTTTTCTATTATTTTTAGTGCTAATATAGCCATGAAGGGTTTATTAATTAATCTGTTATCAGTGCTCAAAAGTCACTGGAAGAAGCAGAAATATACAGGGTTATATGTGCATCCTCTGAACTTAAGGAGAAAAAAGGGTGAAAAACGGGTACAGCTAGCACTATGAAATAAGCAGACAGCTCCTTATCATAAGCAGAAATTAAAACGGGCCAGTATTTTTTCGTAGAGCCTTGATCTAAGGTGGGGAACAGTCCTTTACTGCATGATATATGGTGCGGTCCCTGCCACATCTTCAAAGTTAAAAAACTGTCAAGTGGGTTTCTCTTTAATTCCACAGGAGGATCTATGACATAATGAGGACTTCAAGCTGTTTGTGACCAGTTGGGGCCACCTCTCTTGTAGAAGGCTAACTTGAATGCAGTTATTCTGTTATAAAATTCAATTGACCAATCCTTCCTTAAAACTTAACAATTAGAAAAATATTCCAAGAAAACCTCTCTCCCACTCCATGCTAATGTAAAGATACACATTAAGAATGGGGGTAAGTCAGTGTTCCTAAAGTTGAATATTCCAAGTTGTGATTACCTGAAAGAAATGATGTCTATGTTGTTTGAGTGCGCCCTGGCCATCAGCATGGCCAGCTCATTGGCTTCTGAGCCACTGTTCACCAAGAAAATGACCTAGAGAGGAAAGGAAGACATGTGGCCTCATAATTTATTTCCTTATTACCCATTCATTTAAAATTGCTAAAGGGCACGTGTCCAGCCCCTGAGTATTAAGGAGAGTTCCCTTCATATGAGCTCAGATTACCCAGCAGTTCCACCATTTAACCACCATATGGATTCCATAGCCCTTCCTCCAGTAGCCGCTAAGTGCTAGACGTACAAAAATGGCTAAGAGATTGTCTCTGCTGTGGAACATTCCGGGCTTTCATTGGCTTTATTTGATAGTCTGCAAAATGCCAAGAGAGGAGACTTGCTGAGGGGCACACAGCAGTGAGTAGCTGATAGATTCAAAGATTGGGTTTCTTGGCTCCTGACCCTAACCCACTCACCTGATTCTAAAGGCTTGGAACAAGACAGGACCTCTGACCCTGCAACTCCAGGGGTTGTCCCAGCCTGACTGTGCTGTGTGTGTGAATGTTGAAAGAACAAGTGAACAAGCCGGGTGTGGTGGCTCAGGCCTATAATCCCAGCATTCTGGGAGGTTGAGGCGGGCAGATCACTTGAGGTCAGGAGTTTGAGACCAGCCTGGCCAGCATGGTGAAACCCCATCTCTAGTAAAAATACAAAAATTAGCCAGGTGTGGTGGCGGGCACCTGTAATCCCAGCTACTTGGGAGGCTGAGGCAGGAGAATCGCTTGAACCTGGGAGGCAGAGGTTGCAGTGAGCCGAGATTGCACTATTGCACTCCAGCCTGGGTGACAGAATGAGATTCTGTCTCAAAAAAAAAAAAAAAGAGAAAAAACAAGTAAACAAAAAGTGCAGCTCAGCCTGGACGAAAGAACGGGGAGAAGGAAAGTGAATTGTGCCCTCCAGACTCAGGGACTGGAAGACATGTGTTTGTGACTCTGCTGACTCTCTGCTTCTGCTCTTCCATGAACATCTGGGGCTAAACTGAGGTTGCAGTTCTTCCAAGTTTCTTCATCTACTCTAGGTAATGTAGACAACATGGTAAAATAATAATAGCTAACACTCGAGACTAAGTGCTGTTCTAGGTTCTTCATATGTATTAACTCATTTAATGCCTAAATGCAAATCTTGGCCAACATTTTAACGTCTCAGTTCAGTTTAACATATCAGTCATTTCAGATGCAGAAAAACAGCTCATGTAGAAAAAAATATCTAAGTGTGTTTTAGACCAAATGAACCAAATAGCATTTATTAAAAATGGTTTCACTCTTTGTAAAAGAAATGCAAATAACTTTGCAGAAAGGCTAAGGAGCAATGAGATAAAAACCTCTTGAGGACATAGATGAGAACATCAGCAGGCCTATGGCTCCTGGGAAATGATTTCTGCGAAGATATGGTGAGGAGAGCAACCAAAGAGAGACAGAGGCTCAGAGGTGACACAAGGGAACACTGGCTTGTTTCACCAGCAATTCATAAATTCCCTTCTGTCTGATTGCTTTCAGATGTAGCTATCAGATCACCACTACAGATGTTCAATGCACAGACTAAATTCCCTGCCCATGTTCCTGCTTCCTAGGGCAGCTCCCCTAGAATCATAAGACTCCTGTCCCTTTGAGCCGGGAGTATCGTACCTTTTTTTCTCCCCATAAAATTCAGCTCCTGTAGGAAGAACATTGTACCTTAAGAGGCTCAGGAAGAAGTGCGGCAAGCTTCTCTGCATATTCATGCATTGGAGGGTGGAAGAAGACAGTGCTTGTATGCCACAGGCGGCCGAGTTGCTTTTGTGCCACTGCGTTCACCTTCCTGGATAAGCAGTAGAGCAGTTACCTGCACTGTGTGTCACGCCCCTCCTTCACACACACTGGTCATTGGACCCGAACGTACTGTTTTTTCTCAAAGCATTTCAAGAGGCAGATTTTATCTACATGTGAGAATAAACTCCTTTAACCACTACAGGTGTCCAGAAATGGGATGTGTTGCCTCAAAAGATAATGAATTCCTCTCCAAGAGCAGGGTTCAAAAGAAGGCTCAATGATTACAGGGATTTTAGAACAGAAATACCTAGTTTAAGAGGAAGTTTGGGTTTAGAATTTCTTCTAACTATGCGTTCTTATTAGCCATCCTTTGAAGAGTTTGGAAAAAGAGATGACTAGTTGTAAGCCTGAGTCCTTTCCATTTTGTTTTTCTAAAGAAGAATAGATTCATCAAGCACATGTATGCAAGATCAATAGTTCTTCCCTCCCTCCCTTCCTTCCTCTCTTTCTCCCTTCCTCCCCTCCTTCTTTCTTTCTTAAGGGATGGGTTCTCACTATGTTGCCTAGGCTGGAGTATGGTGGCTATTCACAGGCACAATCATAGTGCACTGCAATCTCCAATTCCTGGGCTCAAGAGATCCTCCTGTCTCAACCTCCCAAGTCGCTGGGACTACAGGTGCATGCTACCATGTCCTACTAAGATTAACAGTTTTTCTGCAGGGAGTTTCTAATATCTGAGTCTGAACAGTGGTTAGTGTGGATGAACATTTTGTAACTATAAAGCCACATTCTTTGAAGGATTGGGCCAACTTTACAGGATTAGAAGTTTCATACTGAGAGATAATAGGGACTAAGGATGATAGGTTTGTGGAACCTGACTTAGCTTTGAAAACACACGCCAAGGTGTCTGAACTTGCAGTAAAGGACATTAATTGCTAAAGTTTGTTACATACCAATTTTATTTGTTATTAATATCTTTCACATCAGAAAAAGTCAATCCAGTGGGTAAATATTTTGAGAAATTATACAGATGTCTTTACTGTAGGACATTTAGTACCTATAAGAAATAGACTAGTGTACACTGTTTCTCTTCAGAAAGGAGAAATAGTTTAAAGTGTTTCCCAAACTTATTTTCTCATGGGACCCTTTTCCATGGAAACTCCTGTGATCAATGTTCCATGAAACTCACTTTAGAAAATTGTGGAGTATCAGTAAATTCTTGAAAAGAAGAGACACTTGACAAAAACATTATTTAGTAAAATAAATGAAAGTCACAGGAGGGGTAAAAAAGATGGCTTCCCATTTCCAGGGAAGACTGTCAATGTTATTGGGAAGATTCAATGAGAATGTTTGAACTCATTTTCTATTCCATTTTCTCTACTTCTTTTGTGTATGTTTGTCATATGTTTGAAATTGCATCTGACATTTATTTTGGATACTTCTCGTGGCTTTGCACGGGACTAGGGCCTCCTGATCATGAAAGAAGGTAGGAGAAGTGAAGGGGAGGAAAAGATGAGGGCTGGAACCCTGAGGCACACTCACTTCTTACCTCCTGACAGCTGTGTGAGGGGGGACTCTTGGCCTCCTGCTTTGACAGAAGGTCCCACCCCTATTCAGTTTGTTTTAGACTTGCTGCTTTATTGCTTTCCCCTAACTTAGTGTGAGGTTGCATTGGTCAGATTATTAAAGGAAAGAGAGAACAGACATGAAATGAGAGCACTGTATGGAAACCAAGAGTGTTCCAAGGGTATCTGTGTGGGCGAGTGTACCGTCATCACTGCAGATAATCTCTAGATTAATTGATCCATACATTTCCAGGTAAATTTCCAGCTAGAATTGCATATGTCTCTTATCATTCTTCTCTTCCTCTTCCATCTCTCAGAGGCCATGAAAAAGATTCCCCATGCTAGAAGCTATTTCTCATCTCTCATCATCCCTCGCCTGACAAGCCTTTCGTGTGTTTCTCTGAGAGCTGCCTGCCTTTCCCTTCCCTTCCTTTCCCTGAATGCACCCCTCTCTTTGGAAAGCTGTTGCTAATGAGAAACACACACAGCAAGACTCCAGTCACGTGGTACATGCCACACTACATGTGACATGAGAATAACAAAATCTTGCATTGTCAAGAAGAGGAAAAGTAGTGTGTCAAGATTTTGTACTCAGGAAATAGAAGGGAGTATGTCAGCCACAATCTGTCGTAGATATTTTTTAACTGAGATAAGCAAATCAAGAGTTCGGAATCACTAGCATAGTTGTTTTCCATGCATTCTTTTGCAACAAAAATCCCCAGATTTTAAGGATACTCACGGGTGGCAGTGGCCAACACTGACAGTAACAATCCCGGAAAAGAAATCCAGGTATCTGTTTCCCTCAGCATCAAAGAGCCACTCCATGTGCCCCTGGTGGAGCAGCAGCGGTTTCTGGAAATATGCCGTCACCACAGGAGAAAGGTGTTCTTTGTGGATTTCCAGGACACGGTTGTAGCCAAGAGACTGTAGATAAACAAGATTTAAACTCGCACACTTCTTAGAAGGTCAATGGCAGTCAATCTATGAGTAATAGTGCCCAGTTTCTCTAGTGGATGGAGCAGAGGGCTGCTAGCCTGTAGAGGCTCAAAAGTGGGTGTACTTACCCAATATCATCCTTGTAAGAAATTAAAGCCTTTTCTTTTAAGGAGGTGAATTATTATTTGTAGGCTTTCAATCTCTTTCTAGAAAAGGGCTGGAATTTCTACCTATCAATGAAAAGCCTTGGCTTTGAGTTGATTTTAACTACGAAAAAAATAGACTTTGGAAGTAAATGTCTGAACTAATAAGCAATTACTCTGAACTAATGAGTCATTTTTGTTGTGGTAGTGTTTTAAAAAATAAAAATACAATGAAGTGCTAGTCATGTCTGTATCTTTAATTATAAAATATCTCTCCTGTATTTCTCTTCTTTGAGGATCCCTCATGAGTACCTATTGATTCTACAATTTCTAACCTGTAAGTATCATGTAGAATAAAGGAGTTGCTGTGTGTGTGTGTGCATGCACATGTGCATGCATGAGAGAGAGAGAGAGAAAGAAAGAAAGAAAGAAACAGAAAGAAAGAAAGAGAGAGAAAGTGAGAGAGAAAATGCCAGCTCAATCTTTATTAGCCTGAGAACAAAAATATAACTATAATTTTGGCTGGAGGGCTCAGGAAGGTCAGATGGCCACATGAGTCAGTTAAAACAGGAGCAACATTTACTTTAAAGCCAATGTGTGCCATCACATTTGTGATGTGTGTGTATCTCCCTGCAATACATATATTAATTATCATGTATAGTGTGTTTCTTGTACTCTCTTTCTTTGCCTCTGTCTCTGTCTCTATCTCTCACACACGGACACCAATTTATATACTAACATTAAGGGAGTAAGAGGGTTCCAGATGCTTCCAATGACTTAGAGGTACAATATCGGGAATGAGATAGTTTAGTGGCAAGCAGGGCTATTTTTGTGTCATTCTTAAGGAAACAATCAATGGAGACCTCCCCAGAGAAACTACCTCTTTGAGTGTTCTGAAAGCCCTGAATCTTACCTGGTATCTTTCAGGCATGAAGTCACATGAAGGCATTCTGGGCCTTGTATGAAGACTGAGCTTGGTTACTGATGTCCAGGAAGCACCTACCGAAAGTGAAGTGAGTTAGAATCCTCAACTAAGCATGACATAGGTCTGTTGGTGAAAGTCACCTATAGTTATCCAAATAAAACTGCTTAGACAATTTTGTTTATTTCTTAGTTAAAAAGTCATGTAAATCAGCTTTTAGTTTGGATTTAAAAACTGAGTATCTCAATAATGAGTTTTCTGGAGGAAAAAAAAGGTAGTTCTTCTCAAATCTAGTCTGGAAAAACAATCTACTGCAGTCTCTCACAAGCTTGGGAAGCTCAGTTTAGGTAAACTGCCCGTGTTACCCTCACCATGTTGATTCTCTCATCAGTAGGCAAAACTTCTGCCAGTGTAATGTGTTGTTGGAGTCCATCCTCTGTTAATAGAGGTGCTTTTTAGGCTTCAAGCTGCCTAGTGCCGGAATTCTAGTGTTTAGTCAGTGCCTGGTACCTGGTTAGCTGTCAGTACACATGGAATTAATGACTGTTGACTATTCTTGTAGGGAATGAGGAGAAGCAGGTGTTAGACAATAAACTAGACTAATAAACACAGGCAAATAGACCCAGAAGACAAAACCTCCCCCATTCAAAAAACAAACAAACAAACAAAAAATGGCTACCAACAAAAGACTGTGACAAAACAAGGATAAGCTGAACCAGATTCATTAAATATTTGGAGCTAGGAGGGACCTTACATTTGTGTGTGTGAGTGTGTGTGTGTGTCAAAATGCATACTTTATAGATAAGGAAACCAGCGTAAAGTGGTAAATTAATCTGTTCAAGGCTATCAAGCTAGTTAGGTGAAGAACGAGAACAAAATTCCTCTGACTTCTAGCCCAGGAGTCTGTTTTGCTCATTCCTCAGCCATTTCCACCCTTCCCTGACAGCACAGATTTTGGCCGCTCTGCAGCAGTGGGATGGAATAATGGAATCAGAACGTTAGAGCTGGAAGAGGTTTCTAGAGAACTTATAAGTACTCCTAGGAAAGATGCTCCTAATTTTGAAGAGTAAAGGTCAACATTAAGATAGTTTTACAGGTGGAGAGAGCTGAGGAAATTATGTCTCTTTCTCAGCATGAAGGTTTGAATGCAAGAAAGAAATGTTAGTATTTTGTGTGGCTATGAAGTCACAGTCCTGAGAAACATAATGAACAATTGTGTTTTTAAATGAAGATGGAAAGTAACAGCTCTGAATATATCTTCTTTCAAAGAGATTCCATTCACTTTTCTGCTCTAAGTAATCACTAATGTCATTAGTTTGCTCTTACTTTAAAAGCAAGTGACTTTTGATTTTCATGCATAGAAAGGACCAAAAAATTTGATAGCTTCAGTTTTCTGAGAATTTCACCTTTTAAAAAGCTTTTCATTGTGTCTCTCTGCATTAGTTATGCTTCTGAGATGGAACAAAACTTCTGAGTGTTTCTAAGAATTCAAAAATCCTTTCGTTTCTTTAGTCTCATTTTTCTGTCTGCAAAATTGGAGTTGCCCATTGAGGAGGTTGTAGGCTCTCTTGACTCCAAGGTTATAGGATTTACAAAAGTAGGCTAGAGGGGGAAGGGAGTTGGAGAGAAAGACTTGATAAAGAAAAGCTTGAATTTTAAACAGTCAAGGCAGGTTTATTTATTCATTTATTCACAGAAGTGATAAGCATATGATGGTGGAGTGAGGGCTTCAAATGAAATACATGAAATTCTGCAAGGAAGAAAGAAGAGGAAGAAAGAGAAGAAGGCAGAAAGGAAGAAGAAAGAGGAAGGAAGAAATAGACAGAGAGTAACGAGCAAGTAGGAGAAATATAATAGGGGTCAGTAAGTGAAATAAATCTGGATAATACCTCCAAATCTATTGACTGTCATATCACCCCTCTTAATAAATAACTAAAACTCAAAAATAATAGTAATAATGTTGATATTTGATGGACAGAAAGAAATAAAACTGCTTTAGTTTTTATTATTTTCCAGAAAAAAATTAAAATCTAATTATCTAGATAATTGCATGCATTCTTTATTCAAAATAGCCTGGGTTTTGAGGATGATGTAAGAGTTGAGTGTTCATAAAGCTTTTTGGGGGCTCCTGGAGATTGTGTATGTGTGTATATGCATATGCATACCTATATGTGTGTGTGTGTGTGTGTGTGAGAAAGAGAGAGAGATGGAGGTAGAGGGGAAGGAATGAATGAGATTAGGATTAATAAAACTATATCCAAGGTCTATTTGTGAATAGGTATTTGTTTTGTTTTGTCTCATTGTTTTAACTAATCTGATAGTATCTTTTTAGGCTAAACAGATGACAGCTAATGATTTTCATCCAATTCACCAATTTTCACTTCAATTCACATGAGCAACTCAAGACATTGAAAGATGGAATTCAATTTGGAGAACAGCATCGCTTTTGCATAATAAATGCCAAATGGGTAACTAGCAAGCTTTCATTTCCCAGCTGCCTAATTCTCAGAGTTCTATAGCTTACAGGTCACCGTAACTTTGTTTTCTTTCCCCAAAATCATGATGTCAAAAGACAAAAACTGTTGGGCAAAGTAAGTGAGAAAAATCAATCTTTTTTGGCATTTGGAAACTCTTGGGAAAATTCTCTTTGTAATGATAAAGAGTTTTTCAGTATTCACAACCAGTTTTCAGCCCAGAGGGAGTATTTATTAAGGGCTTCCTCACCCTTTAAAATGAAAAAAAGATTCTAAAATATTTGAAAATATGCAGTGGACACAGTGTGATTTATTAAAATGCTAATTATTATTATTATTATTGAGCCAGAGTCTGGCTCTGTTGCCCAATGCTCATATAATGTGTTAAAATAACGACATGCTATCTCAGCTGCAATAATTTTAAAAATCAAAAGAAAGCATTCAAAATAAAGTATGGCTTTAATTTACAGATGCCCAGGGATGATTTCTTTTTTTTCCTTTTTTGAGACAAGGTCTCCGTCTGTCAAACAGGCTGGAGTACAGTGCTGTGATCGTGGCTTACTGTAGCCTCGACATCCCAGACTCAAACAATTCTCCCACCTCAGCCTCTTGAGTAGCTGGAACCATAAGCACATGCCACCATGCCCAGCTATTTTCCTTTTTCTACTTTTAATAGACATGGGGTCTTACATGGAGTGCAGTGGTGGGATCTCTGCTCATTGCAACTTGTACCTCCCAGGCTCAAGCAGTCCTCCTGTCTCAGCCTCCCTAGTAGCTAGAACCACAGGTGCATGCCACCACACCCGGCTAATGTTTTGTATTTTTAGTAGAGATCGGGTTTCCAGGTTGCTCAGGCTGGTCTTGAACTCCTGAGCTCAAGTCATCTGTCTGCCTTGACCTCCGGAAATGTTGTGATTACAGGCATGAACCACTGAGCCTGGCCCCAAATGCCAATTGTATCTCATTTCTGTATAGCATCTTAGGTAACTTAAAAGAAACCTGTCACATTTGGTATCTCATTTAATACTTAGGATAGCCAATGAGTTAGGAAAGGAAGATTTCATCCTGCATCCACCTTAGAGTGGAGTCAGTGACAGATGGAATTTGAGGCCTTGGCAGTTTTGAAGTCCCTCACTAATGTCGAGGGTTTGAGACACCGCCTCCCATGGAGGCCTGCTGAAGCTGTGTTGGTGTTTGGATGCCTGAGTGACAGTGTCTGGTCAGCAGAGAAACTTTTTCTCCTCTGCTTCCCTGTCCTGGAGCTGCCAGCTTGGAGACTCCAGAGTGATCCTTTTTCCTTCACTCATGGGACTGCAGTCTGCAGGACACTGCCGAGGACCCTCGCCATTGCTGTTCGGTATTATTCAGCTCAGGACGTGATCTCTCGCAGCCCTCTCTGTGGAGGTCCCCTCTGTCCCATGCATGCTCTGGGTGAAAGGATGACAGCGATGAATGTCAGGTGCCTGCATCCGCCCCAGCAAAGCTGCTAAGAGGCGGTTCCTACCAGAATTTACTCTACTTCTGCCTGGCCTTCCTTGGCTTCTTTGCGTGTGGGGTCCTGTCCACCTCCTCAGCCTCCTGTTGATTATTTCAGCCGCCTTCTCTCCCTGCCTCCATTCCTTCATACCCTTCCAGTATATGCCCTTTTGCTGAAGCCAAACAGGGGCAGTTGTGTCTGTGCACAAGCAAGAGCGCTGCTCGATTCCTGATTCTGAGGTGAGTGGGTCTTCCTTCTGCATGTTTGGGAGTAGTCTCTGTGATCACCCTTCCTGGCCCTTGGCATGTGTTAAATCAGTTCTGACTGTGGCAAGGCTGCCTGGAGGGGTGCACATGGGAGGCCCCCCTTTAGGGCAAATTTTAAATGTTTTCTTAAAATAGCCTTGGCAGGAATGGAGAAACATCTCAGCTGGAAATGGATTACTTTTTGTGCCCCCCTTCCTTTGTGGGAGAGCAGGCATATATTAGGAAATTGCCACAGGGAGCACATACCCCAGCCACCTGCAAATGTTATACATTTCACAGTCATTAGCTAATGGTAGGAAAGAATGCCCCACTGAGATATTTCTCCACACTTTTGTACTGAAAGCAAATTGCTTCCATAACTTTGCATACACTTGGCCCAAAGTGATTGCGCATATCAAAGCGTAAACAAGGCTGAACATTTTAGGCATATGGATATTGTATAGTAACTATGTAGATACTATACAAGAATTGTGACTTATGGCCGGGCGCGGTGGCTCAAGCCTGTAATCCCAGCACTTTGGGAGGCCGAGACGGGCGGATCACGAGGTCAGGAGATCGAGACCATCCTGGCTAACACGGTGAAACCCCGTCTCTACTAAAAATACAAAAAGCTAGCCGGGCGAGGTGGCGGGCGCCTGTAGTCCCAGCTACTCCGGAGGCTGAGGCAGGAGAATGGTGTAAACCCGGGAGGCGGAGCTTGCAGTGAGCTGAGATCCGGCCACTGCACTCCAGCCTGGGAGACAGAGCGAGACTCCGTCACAAAAAAAAAAAAAAAAAAAAAAAAAAAAAAAAAAGAATTGTGACTTATTTGTTTTTGCATATATAACAACACTTGAAACATGGTAATCTCCTTACCACAGCCCCTTCCCTTCCCACCTCCCCCATTATATTTTTCTATTCCCTTTCCAGATTTGGTTTTATTCATGGTATGCTTCTCTACTGGATACATACATAAATACATACATACACACACATATATATATTTACGTATTTACTTACTCATTTATGTCCATCTCCTTCCTGAAATAGAGGGCAGGAGCTTTTTCTTGCCTATTGTGGCTAAGTCTCCAGCACTGGTGCATAATAGATGCTCATATATTTTGCCTGAATGTATATTTTGCATGTAGCAGGTGCTCCCAAAGTGTATGTTCAGTGAGTGTGTGTTTGGATGAACAAGCACAAGCAAGCATAGACCTAGGTAGAGTAGGTAAGAAAGTAGACATAAAAGTCCCAAAGGTTTTTGCAAGGCCAGGTAATGAGGATGGCATTCAGTCTAGGTGGTGTGTTTTCTAAGACTGCTCCTTCGTAGTGTCCTTGCTGGGCCTATGGTAAGGCATCCCCAATGAGTTGATCAAGATCTCTAGGTACTAGGACTCACCTGCCCTGTCTAGGTTATCTGCTGCTCCACTGTGCAGCTACACAATGCTCAGAGGTTGGGGTAGGAAAGGGGAGAGGGCAGCCTAGGGCATTTCTCTTGCTAGGTCAGCAGCTGGTACTTTCAGCATAATTTCCTCCTCACTGAGCATAAGACTGGGTATAATTTTACCTGCTTCTGAGAAAACGTTGGAGTTAAGTGATGTTCTGGCAAAAAACTCATGACCAAGGGAAAAGAGCAGTCCAAACAGGACTGGAAGACTGGGGGAGGATAGACAGGGCCTGGTAGAATCTCTCCGAGTTTGGAGTCAGATAGGCCTGGCTGGGAATCCCAAGTTGTCACTTACATTTTTCTGCCTTTGACCACATTTCTTAGATATTCCTTATTACCCTGTCTCCTCATCTGTGGAATGAGATAATAGTACTCACTAACAAGTTTGGTTGAAGATAAAAGGACATAATGCATTGAAAGCATCATGCATGTATCAAGTTTCAAAAAATTGCAGTTTTCAGGAGGAAGAAAGCAAAGAGGAGAGGAAGGAAGGAGGGTAAAAGGGAAAGATGAGGAGAGAATGAAGACAAAGTCGGTCACAATGGGGAATGGAAAATGGTCCCCATACCTGTTTAGGGCCTGTGAAGCACAGGCACATAAACGTACAGACAGCTGCTTAATCTCATGTTTGCATGAGGGAATTTGCTGGGGAGGAGGTGGGGCTTTCGTGAAACAAGATCCATGTGAAAATCACAGGCACCTAGGATATCACTCATAAAGCCAGCAATGTCTGGTTACCCCACATCTCCCCATATTTCCTGTTCCTGCTGCAGAGAGGAGAGTTTGAGTGGATGGGGAGGGCCTGGGGTCAAGTCCTGGCTTGGATGACTCTGGGTAAATCACAGCATTTGTTGGTAATTGAGACAATGGTCTCACTTCCTAGAGGCATGATGAAAATTCATGCAGATGCTTTATGTTTTTTAAAATAGTCATCCTAGCCAGGTGCAGTGGCTCAGGCCTGCAATCCGAGCACTTTGAAAGGCTGAAGTGAGAGGATTGCTTGAGCCCAGGAGTTCAAGATCAGCTCGGGCAACACAGTAAAACCCCATGTCTACAAAAAGTTAAAAAAGAAAAATAGCTAGGCATGGTGGCATGTGCCTATAGTTCCAGCTACCCAGGAGGCTGAGGTGGGAGAATTATTTGAGTCCGGGGTGTCGAGGCTGCAGTGAACCATGATCACACCACTGTACTCCAACCTACGTGACAGAGGGAGACCCTGTCTCAAAAAAGAAAAAGTAGAAATCATCCTTGGGCATCTGTAAGTTGAAGTCACACTTTATTTTGAATTGCTTTCCTTTGGTTCTTAAAAATATTGCAGCTGAGATATGTCATTATGTTGAAATTAAGCATAGTTGGGTTTTATTATCCATGAATTTCATTTCAAAATAAAAGGGAGCATCACAAAATATTGGCTATGAAAATGGGGCATCGCCTCAGGGTGAGAACCTGTGTGCCTCATCTCTAAGACCTCATCCAGGTCTACCATTCCAGAATCCCAGGCAGCAGCCTTCAGAGCTCAAGTCTTCCCCTCTCACTGTTCCTCAACTGACCCATGTCCCCCTGGTTTCCACTTACGGCTCAGGAAAGGATGCATCTCAAGGATCCTGGGAGCGGAGGTGACCAGGCACAAGGGTCTCAGCAAATGTCTCCAAACTAGAGTCATCTCTCCCACTCAGGAAGCAAACCCCCATGGAAGTAGGTTGGAGATCGGGCTCTAACTGCTCACTATCCTTGCTGGACTTTGAGATTAAGATGGGGAGGAGGCGCTAAAAGGGGAATCCTGGAGTGGTAACTGCCCATGGCTTCAGGCAAGCCCCAGAGCTCTCTATTGCTAGTAACAGTGCCTTCAAGGGGGGAGAAAAAGAGAGTGAGGAAAAGCGGTAGAGAGAGAGTGAAAGTAGGAGGGAGAGAGAGAAGAGGAGAGAAAAGAAAGGAAAAGAAGAGAACAGAAAGGAAGAGGAAAGAAAGCAGGCAGATAAAGCAAAGGTCATCTGACGAGTTCTGTTAGCTTAGTATTCCATCAGGGTTTCATCCAGGTACACTTTTCTCTGCAGGAGGGTTGTGCTGGGTGTAGGAGAAGGATCAGGACATAGTTGAAGGGGTCAGAGACTGAGAAATGAGAGATGTGACTAAGAGAGTAAAAAGGAGGATATGCATGAAGTGAATGAACAAATAAATTGGTTTTGGGGGTCTTAGAGAAAGAGAAGAAAACAATGGGGAAGGAGCCATTCCAAAGAAATCAGAGAGTACCAAATAACTAGGTAAGGTTCTGGACAGCTGTGGATCCTCTTATGTGTCTGAGGAAGGCAAAAGGTTGAGAGCTGAGGAGTTAGTGTGCCTTATTTTCATTATTTCTTAAATTCTCATTTATCCCACTCTAGCCTCCCCTTACCTTCAATCCCCATAAGCAACTATTTAGCGTGTTTACATATATCCTTTTCTTGGCACGCATTCTTGTAGAATGTGTATCGTTTAGGGTGAATGCAGTTTTAATTTATGTCAATATGTGTAATGTGTGTCTTTTTTCTTTTCAGTTAGATCCGTGTTTTTAAGATCCAACCAGGTTGCGAAGGGTACATCTCTTCTGGGTTTCCCACTGCTTCAGAATGGGGGCCACGTGCTCTACATGGCAGTGTCCAAGGGGGACAGTGACAAAGTTGATTGCAACTAGGGGGTCGAGGGAGTGGGGATGGGTAGATATCATTAATCTTGGGTCACCCTGTAGGGGAGACAACTGACTTGGCCACATCCTTCACAAACACCTGCATAACAACTTTTGGCTCTGAATGCCCGTGGGAGGTGAAGGCGTTGGGTAAGCACAGGGAGTATGTTATATTCAGTATAATTGTCCCTTTTTGTGTGGGTTTCCAGCTCCCAGTCAATTCTGCTTTGGGGGCAGTACGGAGTGATCATATGAGCTGGCTGGTCATGTGCTGCAGGAGTAATCCAAGTCAGTGAGGCCAGTGGCCACACAGCATCTCCCTGGGGTGCACAGTCTGTCCTGTGGTTGGACAGAGGGGAGAAAATGTTGAGTTCCTGAAGAATGGTATATGCTCTTCAGCTCTACTGGACTGTGGTCAATTTTGCCTTTGTGAACACTGCAGGCTGCAGTCTTCCTTGACTTGAGATTTTTCTTGGGCTGTAAGATTTGAGATTTTTATAGTGAGAGACGCCCAACATCAAGGGGTCACGTAGAGTGGGGAAGAAAAACAGTACATTTTGAATAACTTCCAGATGGAAAGTGGGAGGTTATACCTTTTTTTATTTAAAAAGAAAATAAATTGTTCTGATTACCATAATATGTACTTCTGTTAAACAAAGTCAAGCCTAGAAAAGAATAAAGAAGAAAGAAAAAGATCACAACAAACCCGACCGTTATATTTTAGTAAGTTTCCTTTCAGAAATCTTTCTCTACGTGTGTATATCTGTGTATGCACATGCTGTTTCAGAAACTGAAAATCTTCATTATTTTATTTAATAAGTTCCTTTTGATGGATAGCTATATTTCCTCCAGCATCCTAGGACAGAGAATTTTCTGCACTTGACTAATTATTTTTTTCTTCAGATAAGTTCCTTGAAGAAGGATTCCTAGGCCAAAATGTATGTACATTTTAAATGCATCTCAGTAAGATGACATCAATTTATAATTCAACTAAAATTGCACAAAACTATATATAATATATATGTGTATATATATGTGTGTGTGTGTGTGTGTGTGTGTATATATATATTTTTTTGGGTGGGGGTGGAGTTTCGCTCTTATTGCTCAGACTGGAGTGCAATGGCACGATCTTGGCTCACCGCAACCTCTGCCTCCCACGTTCAAGCAATTCTCCTGCCTCAGCCTCCCGAGTAGCTGGGATTACAGCTACTCCACGCCCGGTTAATTTTGTATTTTTAGTAGACGGGGTTTCTCCATGTTGAGGCTGGTCTCAAACTCCTGACCTCAGGTGATCTGCCCACCTTGGCATCCCAAAATGCTGGGATTACAGGCATGAGCCACTGCACCCGGCCGGACAAAATTATATTCTAAGACGTTTGTTCTTTTGAACTCTGTAGAATTACATGATATCCACAAAATCTGAAAACTGGGATGAGGAGGAAACTTAGATTGCTTCTAGAGCTTCATTCTCAGCCTAGGAGTCATTTGGAATATCAATCCAAGATCCTACCCTACCTTCACAGATAAAACTCCAATTAAACAGATACTATTTCTGAGTTATAAGCGACACCTGTTGAGTTTCTCTGTTCTCTCTCCTTTGAGCAGATCAGGTATAATTTTCTCCATTTTACATAGGACTAGAGAAGATGAAGAACTATCTCAGTTTGCACAAATGGTAAATAGGAGGGGAGAAGGCTTTCATCAGGCCGGAAAATATAGAAATTTCTCCTTGAAAATAAATACTTCACAAATGGGGAAACTTGGAAATTCTGTTGTCATGTTAGGAATTATTGGGGAGGATTTTTACACACAGGTTCACCAATGATTTATCAGTTAAGTCCTGAGTGTAACTGAACTTTGCTCTGCCCCAGGCCTTCTGTCAATAACAGAGTCCAGTAAGTCTCTGAAGATAATTAACAGCTTTTCCAAAGTAATCCTTTCCCTCTCTCAACTCGTTTAGGAGTTGTGAAATTGAAGGAAAGGAAAATTGTTTTGGAAGGATTTCAGATAAATGTAGACAGTTTACATGATATTTCATATTACAGGTGTTCCATTTCACAGTTAATGGACTACAAAGAATGCTGTATGCTGGGTGTTCAGACTGAGGTGCAGAGATTAGTAGGTGTGTAAGAAGAGAATAACTGCATAAAGATGTGGCTCAGTAACCCCTAGAATTTTATGGAAAACTGATTTTCTTGAAAAATAATGCAAGGTCAAAGTCCTTTTGTTTATTTATTAGGACTCTTTGAACAAGTCTCATCGGAATTATTGGACTTTATGTTTTAGAAAGTAACATTCTGGAGAGAGCTAGGGACACATGGATTGCCTCAGCCTTAGGACGCAGAGCACATCCATACTGCTCACTGCATACATAGCACAGTGCCTGGCATACAGTGTTCATCAGGTATTATTCAATAATGTCTGTGGTAGAATGATTCACAGATAATTTATATGGGGAATATTTGTGTTTAAATGGAAGATCCTGAAAATACAACTCAATCTCTTTTTGGTAGAATGTATGGCAAGATCTTTTTGAGCATAGGCCCTTCTCTTAGCAGTTGGGATTTTCTAGTTGTTCATTCCCTTGAACTTTACAATCAAGGCTTAATTATTGTTTTCAATCACAGTAAGATGAGAGTCCTTACAGTTTGGTTCACTATGCCTGGGATCGTTCCTGTGTGGGGGAAGAGCTGTTCTCAAGCTTAGGGCTCTCAGTTACAGTGAATTATCTCACAAGGATCTTTAATTACAAAGACCTTTAATTATATCCTGTTACTATCGTGATCATTACAGAACTGGCTGATTTAAATAACTCAAATTGCAAAAGAAAAATGAAGGAAGGGTGTGTCAGATGAGAAGGAGAGAACTGTTTAGCCACCAAAAGGAACAAACTCTCAACTAGAAGAAAACAAAATCTAGCGTATGCTGTTTTTAAAAGACACACCTAAAATATAATGATATAGAAAAATTAGGAAGTAAAGGAATGAAAAGAAACTTACCAGAGAATCACTACTCCCAAGAAAAGCCAAATTAGCAATATCAGTTTCAGAAAAAATAGGTTTTAAGGCAAATGTGGCCATTATAAATAAAGGGGATCGTATGTAGCAATGAAAAAAATAATTTATTTGGAGGATTGAACATTTAAATCTGTATATGCCCAATAATACAGCCTCAAAAGATATAAAGCAAAAACTGACAGAATTATAATAAGTAGAAACTGGCTGGGCGCGGTGGCTCAAGCCTGTAATCCCAGCACTTTGGGAGGCCGAGACGGGTGGTTCACGAGGTCAGGAGATTGAGACCATCCTGGCTAACACGGTGAAACCCCGTCTCTACTAAAAAAATACAAAAAACTAGCCGGGCGAGGTGGTGGGCGCCTGTAGTCCCAGCTACTCAGGAGGCTGAGGCAGGAGAATGGCGTAAACCTGGGAGGCGGAGCTTGCAGTGAGCTGAGATCCGGCCACTGCACTCCAGCCTGGGCGACAGAGCGAGACTCCGTCTCAAAAAAAAAAAAAAAAAAAAAAAAAGGAGAAACTTACTTAATCCTAGAAGATTTTAACTTACTTATAAATAACCTCCAAAAATGATATCTTAAGCAGCAAAAAAGATGAACCTCATTAATGCAAAAATCCTAAATAAAAGTTTAGAAAATTGAACCTAATAATGTTTGCACAAATACTTCATGTATAAGTGAGGTTTATCTCAAGAACGCAAGGCTACTTTAACCTTAAAATATACTCTCCAAAATAATTTTCTGTAATAACTTACACATTAACAGATAAAAGTTACATGAACATATCAATAGATGTAGAAAAAATTTGAGAAGTTTTAAAATTAGTTAAGATAAAAAACGATTAGCAAACTAGAAATATAAAGGAATATCTTTCACATAACTAATGGTATCTGAAAAATTGTAGGGGCCCAGCAGCAGGTCTCTCTGACCTGCTGCCCTCCTGTCTGGTCCCTCATTCTCTCCAGAGGCTGGCCATAGAAACTGGAATCTCACTTCCCGAAGGCGGGTCATAGTAACTGGAACCCTTTTGCCCTAAAGTCAGTTTTACAGTCTAAAAATATTACTATAACTTTACACAGTCTTTCTGTGTAAAAACTGACCATGAATAACCTGACCTATCTTGTTTGACTGTAGGTCATAAGACCCACTTTCCAGACAGGGTCCTGCCCCGTACCCAGAAGGAAGGAATGCTGAGGGGCATTGCTACACAGAAAGGCCAAGAAAAACCCAGACAGACAGGCCTTGCTAGGTTTTCTCACTCAGTCTATCGGCTTTAGGTCCAATCATTTTCCTACACAACTGTCCGTACTTCGTTGAAACTGAGCATAAAAATGGACAGTTTCCTCTGTATCTTTGGGTCTTCATTCTGAAGGTTCTCATGTCACACAAAACTATAATCAAATAAATTTGTATGCCTTTTCTCCTAATAATTCAACTCTTGTCAGTGACTTTTAGTGAACCCTCGGAGGGCAAAATGGCAGCTTTCCTCTCCCCCCTACAACATCTACATGATGCCTTATATGTAATAGTGAACTTTTCACAGCATTCTTGTTAAAGTCAGGAAGAAGAAAGAATGCCCATAACACATTTCTATTTAACACTGTCCTGGAAGCCCAATAAAATAGATGAAGAAAGAGAAATAAGAGGTATTTCTCTTATTAAAAGAAGAAACAATGTTGTTAGTTTGTGGTGATACAGTTGTAAAAATGGAAAATCCAAGAAAACCTACAAATTATAAGAACATTAATTAGAGTTCAGTAAGGTTACAGGATGCAAGATCAGTATTAAAATATCAGTGGAATCATGCCTATAATCCCAGCACTTTGGGAGGCTGAGGCCGGTGGATCACCTGAGGTCAGGAGTTCAAGACAAACCTGCATAACATGGCGAAACCCTGTCTCTACTAAAAATGCCAAAATTAGCTGGGTGTGGTGGTGTGGGCCTGTAATCCTAACTACTCGGGAGGCTGGGGCAGGAGAATCACTTGAACATGGGAGGCGGAGGTTGCAATGAGAGGGTGCCTAGGGATGAATCTAATAAAACATATGCAAACATTTATGAAGAATAATGTAAAGTTTTATTGAAGCCCAATATAAAGGAAGTGATATACCATGTTCATGATTAAGAAGGCACAATATTATAAAGATGGAACTTCTGGCATTAAAACATAAATTCAATCTAGCTCCCAACACAATTTTTTAGGAGATCAATAGGCTCATCTAAAATTCATATGATGAATAAATGGCCAAGAATAGCCACAACAATTTTGAAGAAGGGTATGGCAGTGTGAGAATTAATTTACCAGATAACAAGACTTTGTATAAAATATGGTAATAAAACAGTGGAGCACCAGGGCAGGAATAAATACCCAGAAAAATGGGCCAGAAAAGCCTGGATTAACATTTGGGCATATGTAGACAATCAGAAGACCACAAAGATGGTATAAAAGATAAGCAGGAAAAGGATGAGTTACTCAGATACAAATGGATTCATCAGGGAAATAAAAAGTAAAATAACAATGCATCATTGTATGCTCATTGAACTGTCAAACATTAAAACATCTGACAGCACCAGGTAAGGATAAAGATGAAGAGAAATGGAATTACTACACTGAAGGTAAGGGTACACATCAGTAAAACTACTGTGGAGAGGAAGAAGTTTGTCAGTATCTAGGAAATATTAAGATATGCATTTTATATGACCCAACAATTCCACCTCTAGGTGTATATTTTGGAGAAACTTTTGCACATATTCCAATGAGACTGGCATGGGAATACTCATTGCATAGTCATTTATGACAGTGAAAATCAAATGTTGCTAAACAGGGAGATTAACAAATTGTATATAAGTATAAAATTATAGCAGTGGTATACACACAACTTTTGCCATTTATGGCAATGAAAATTAAATGTTGATAAATAGAGAGATTAATAAACTATATGTATGTATACAATTACAGCAGTTGTATGCATAAAGTAGTGAAAATTAAATGTTGATAAATAGGGAGATTAATAAATTGTATATATGTATACAACCACAGCAGTTGTATACATAAAGCAATGAAAATTAAATGTTGATAAATAGGGAGCTTAATAATATACAACTAAGCAACCGGAGCTATTTGTATCTCAAAAACCCAATGCTGAATGAAAAAAAATCAAAGTGCATAATGTTATCTGCTATTTTTAATGCAAAACTCTTAAATACCAAAGTAATTGGTCATGTTATTTAAGGATAGATAGATATGAGGCAAATGCATTTTAAAAATAGCTGGGAAGGATATATAATAACTTTAGGATTGTAGTTACTGCTGAAGAGAGAGGTAGAGAATTTGGTTGTTGAGGGATGTAAATGACAGTATCTGTGTTATTAAATGAATGTTTGTTTAAAAAAGGAACAGACAAGGCAAAATATGAATATTTATAAGATTTGGATGTAGGTAAATGAGTCCTTGTTATGTTTTTCTATATATTTTCAAGTATTTGTGAAATATGTTATGCAATAAATAAAAGATCACAAACGGATGATGAACTCACAGCTGGTTTTAAGTAAAGACATTGAGTAATTCTAGTCAGGAAAACATGAACAAAAGAAAATGTGAAACTTTGGCCCCGAGATTTGTGGTTTGTTAAATGAAAGTTGATCATATCTCAGGTTTGGAAACTTGGGAAAGTTAATCTAATCTCAAGTTTGGAAACTCTCTTTTTGATTGTTCTTGGTTGTTCCCAGGAGAAGTTCCAAGAAACTTCTGGGTGCTTCCAAGCATGCTTGCATTTTCAAGGCTTGAGTCTGGCAGATGAATAAAGACTGGGGAAATGTGTGTTCAGTTTTGATTTAGAATTAGTAGGAAAATAAAATCAGAGGTGTTCAAAGATGAGCACAAAGATTTCTGCTTGAAAAAAATGCCACCTGTAAGTGTCCTAAGATAAATGTTTTAGCATGTGTCTGCATACTTTATTTTCAGAGTTAAAATGCAGTTCCCCCTCCTTCTTTTAAAAAATCTATTCTAATAAATTTTGTTGTGGCAAAGAAGACAAACTTGTTTCAAGTTAAATTTTTCATGTAATGCATATTTCACATACATGTATAAAGACCCTCCAAAAACCATTGCTCAGGTAATAATTTATTAAGTCAATTTAAACTAAACATTGCTACCATTGCAAAAGCATTTGCTCTGAAAAGGGACTGAAAAATGCATCATAAAGTTACATAGTTCAGCAACAATATCAATATTGATTATGTAAAGTAAAACTACTGGCAAATGTCATTTAAGCTTTTAATAACTTTATAAGGAGCAAATGTGTCACCTTAAAAATGTATCAGTGGCATTTACAAATTCTTTCAAACTCATTTACAAATACAGTAATAAAAATTCCTGAGCTCCCTTTTCTTACACCAGTGTTCACCAATCAACATCCACGTAGTGTTTTATTTGACCGACATCCTCTTTCTTTTTCTTAAGAGAATGTTTCATCACATTCGTAAAGGTATCTGTGCTTCAAGTCAGTTTGTAAGTATCTGTTTTTAATGTGAACCTGATCATAACAAGAGAAAAATGCTTAACATTAGCAGGGGCAACAGGAATTGAGGGACGGTGTGGGGGATGGTGGAGGAGATGTAGATACAAGAATTCCAGTTTAGGTATTGGGACCTCCAAAGTAGAATGCATCTGACAATATCAAAAACAGGCTCAGTTTCATCTGCATGGTTTTGAGGGACTTTCAAAGGTAAAGCCAGCAGGAATTACTCTGCATATTCTGGCCAGGAAGGTCCCTGTTGGGGGCTTTTCAATAATTCTATTTCTTATCCTTCTCCTCCGTCCCCCCACTGCTCCCTTACCCCAACATTTCAAAGTTTCTATTAAATGGAAGTTGCATCTTTCAGCCCCGAAAAACTGGGGAGATTTACAATGTATAAAACTTGATTAGTAAGTTGTAGGAAAACTGACAAGGTTAAGGTGTCAGATGGGAATCTGGCAAGATGTGGCAATATTTAATTTCTGTTTTCTTTTGGGAAAGTGTATTCAATGCTTTTGAAAAATTAGTTACATATTACTTCTCCAGCTCACCATTCATTGTACAGATCCTGCCTCTGGTGATTGAGACTTCAAATTTTGCACCTTAAAAATATAAGAGGACCCAAGAATTAAAGGCAGATGGCTTCAATATAAGCACAGGAGAGCTAGTATTCTTTGACTGAAGCCAAGATTTTAGAGCATGATATTCAAGTAAGAAAGAAATTTCTCATTCTTCTGTAAGACATGGCATTAGAGAATTAAGAGGAGGCAGAGAAGAACTTGGAGAGCAAAACCACACACCATTTCACAATTCTGCAAAACAAACATGAACAGTAAGTGAAACTTTCTAGTTCTAGATCCATTAAAAGTAAAAGATTATCCATTTGCACTTCATCTGATGGATTTTGTCAGAAAAACTGTTGTTAGCAATATGGATAAATAATAACTGTTCAAAAGGATTCCCCACTTAAAAAAAATGCTTTGGTTTCCCATTATTTCACAATATTTAAATAAGCTTCTCTTACTGGATCTGCTTGTATCTGGTTCCATCTCCCCTCATTTTTCTCAGGCTCCCATGTTATAGGGATGAGGTAAAGGAGGGAAATTTTGTCTTGCAATCATATGGAAGGGTGGACATAGAAGGGAAGAACTTTTTTTGTCCAACTTACATAAACAATGTCCTGATTATAGATCTTTTAGCAACAAGAAATGTCCAAAAAAGTGCTTCAGCCATGAATGTATTATTTTGCTCATCTCCATTTCAAATAAAAAAATAGAGCAAGAGTAGGTAAGGGAATTAAGCATTTATTAAGCTAGGCACTGAGCTGGGTATTTTCAAAAATGATGTGAATAGAAATATAATGAACATATTATATTGGGATGTCTAAGATTTTGTTTGGCAGGCATTGTTTTTGGCATGCAATAAAAATGAAGATGTTATGATAGCAGTTAGCATTATCTCCAATCTATTGACAAAGATTTAACTACCCATGTTGTCCCCTCAAAATAGAAGGAGACAAATGAATAAACCCATGGAAAACAGAGAGCACAATGTGCCACAAGCAAAGATTTACAAAATGAAAAATGCAAAATAACAAATCAGATAACTATAGTCTTCTATAAATCGTTAAGTCTAAAAAAATAGACATTACAATAACTACATACAGAAATGAGTTTTAAAAATCAAAACAAGACTATTCCTGGTAAATGGCTGACTTTTCCCATATCATACTATGTTTGATGGCTAAAATCAAATAAGGAAAAGGGTTATTTCTAGGGGGGTTACAGAAGTCAATTTGTAAGAGATTTCATTATCATGGCTTTGGACAACTATGAGGTGACTTATAGTTAGGAAAAATTCTGCACTCTATGGTTTTGCTGGTTTTTCATCTGATGACTTACTAAGTGTTCTTTCTGAACCTTTCTTGTGGCCAGTTTTTATAAAATGTAAAAATGTAAGAATGGTTATTCAGAAACTCTCACATAACCCTGCAAAGTGATGAATTAGAAGGTATATATATATATATATACACACACACACACGCACACACACACACACATATATATATATACACACACATATATATATATACACACACATATATATATATATATATATATATATCCAGCAACTTAATTATAACAATTACTTCTAATTTCTCACTTAGTGTTGGGGAATTTTGCTTGGCATTTTCTAGGGAAAGAGGAAAAGCAGAGGTAGTGGTAGCTTTGAAAATATGGAACCTTATGCTATAACATATAGCTTCACTTCAATATGGCTTTACAGAAGATGCAGTCACCCAACAGGCTGGTTCTAGATTGCTTTGGTTTCCACATGAGACTTTTCAATTGTTTAAAATGAATGATGAAGCACAAAAGCAAGCCTCATTAGGCAAAGAACACTTGAGAAGCTTCAGCAGTCACATGAAACAAAGCTGAGAGGTTGACTTTTAAACAACTGTTGGATTGTTCTTTAAATGTATAACACCCCAGAGCAGCTGTACAATGAATGACATAGAATCCTCCTTCTAGACAAAGATTAAGAAAAAAATTAGCACATTCACCGTTTCAACAGAAATACATTACATGTTTTTTCAGTTTTTTTTACAGTCATAGACACAATAATATTGCAACTACATATGGATAAATTGTAAGTTATTAAGTAATGATTTTCATTTGTATTACATGATGAGTTTCACAACATGAGGATTACATATTTCAGTATGGCGTATACTATTTTTGAACCACATAAAGCAATATAGTGCTAAATAATGTAACAGTTACTGTGAAGTCAGGAATGCCACTTGGCAAATATATCAAATATGCCACCAAAAACCAGTCAAAGCATGAGACGTGACATCTTTCATTTCTAAACTATATGCAGCTTTGAAGGAAGGACATTAGGACACAAAGGGGAGGTAGTTACTTTAAAAAATTCAAAATTAGCTTTTCAGGAATTTCATAAAACAAATTATTTTTCAGAGGTATCTTCACCATATAGTTTTTGAGATAACGTGGAAAAAAGATTTTTTTCCTCAGGATTTGTAAAGTGTGCACAAAAAAACTCAGACTACATTTTGAGGTTTATCCAAGTGAAGCCTAATTTGACCATAATTAGTAAAGGTTATTTTTTATATTACTACTTCAGTTGCTGAAGGTTTTAGGGTTTCTTTCTTTTTAATCAGCAGCAAGTAGAATGTTAATGAATAGACTAAGATTATCTGAGAGTTAATTAATAGACTAAGGTTATCTGTGGTCTATTTATCGACCACACCTTATAAACAAGATAGGTTTTTCCTATTTTGAGACTTAACATGTCTCAATACTTTCTAAATTGAAATCAGAACATTAAATCAAGGGAATTGATGTGGATAAAACAGCTGCCAGCATGATAGTGTTTGTGAATTACCTCTCTTAGACATAAACTCCTAAAATCTGTTCAGAACACTGAACATATTTAGATTTACCATATCCAATAAAATTTGGATTTAGTGGGTTAGTCTCAGCATTTCATGGAATCCTGAAATGCCCAGATCTCTCTGGAAACTTCCTATTTCCTATTTTACTATCTTTTTCCTTTTATTGAAATGGGTGCCATGAGGGTCCTAGACCAAAACTCACCATCCTGAAAAACAAAAATCTGGGGAGAGAACTCCTGTTTTATTTTCAGATGATATATTTGCTAATCATCGAATAAGTTCAGATCATAATTATAAATAGGATTTTTCTGAAGCAATCCATCTGTATTTTTAAAGTTTCTCCTTAAGACCTCCACTATCTAGTCATCAAAGTAGCTTGGGTTTATTTATTTATTGAGACAAGGTCTTGCTCTGTCACTCAGGCTGGAGTGCAGTGACATAATCACGGTTCACTGCAGCCTCGATCTCCTGGACTCAAGCAATCCTCTGGCTTCAGATTCCCAAGTGACTAGGACTACAGGTACGTGTCACCATGACTGGCTAATTTTTAAAATTTTTGTAGAGACTGGGTCTTACTATGTTGCCGAGGCTGGGCATGGATTTATTAATGGCCTCTGAATTAACTAAATAATTAATGAATGTGGGCTTAGTCTCTAAGCATGCAAATCTCTAAATGGGATATACTTGTGATCTTCAACTTGGCCTTGGATATTTGTGTGACTGATTTAACCTTTGACTTAGTCTTTTGCAGTGCCAAAGTCATTGTTTATGAATAATTTCATTTCTTGTGGATCCTATGGTTGCTACCAACTCTTAGGAAAAATAGTAGGCTCTGGAGAGGAAGTAAAAACCCTATAAATACGTAAAGCTAGGAAGGAAAAGGAAAAGCAAGGATGTTAAATCAATCTGACTTGGAGGAACAGATCTCTGTTTTTCTCTTAAGCATTGTCACGCAGTTTCACGTGCTCGCTACTTCAGGCCAAGGGCATGTCAGCAAGGCTTTCTTGCACTGCACCAGGGACACTGACCTGAAACCATGGATTTTACCTAGATCATGAGAGGTCTTAGAAACCTTTTAGACCAACCCACTTATTTAACAAATAAGGAAGCTGATGTCCAGATTTTAAAAGACATCTCAGGACAGAGAGCCTGCTTAGTCGTGGCAATGTGATTTAGTCTTGGACACTGAGTGCTCAGTCACTGTCTTAGTGACAGTATTATTGTGCTTGAGCCAAAAACGCAGAAAAGGAAATTTATTCACTCAAGAACACACGAGACTTTCATCAATGGCACATGTATGTTAGCAACACTTGGGATGGTAATTCAAAGTCATTTATATTTTTCTGTTTGTGTGCAAAGTTCCAATGTACATGCATTGTTCTCTTCGGGTTTAGGCATGTAAGCCAAAGACATTCAAAAACGTATCAATATGTTTTGGTATGAAGAGTCTCAAATCACAGGGTGGCAGGTTTATCCCCAAATCACAGCCAGACTCAATTTCTTATCAGGCAAAGTAAGTCACACTATTCACAGCAGCTCTGTGTTGATTCAATTAAACAATACATAAACATTCACTGAACATTTGCTGGTTGGCCCTTAGACCATTTTGTTGTGCCCTTTCTGGCTTCTTCTCATCTATCTATCTGTCTATCTATCTATCTAATCTATCTCTCTATCTCCCTATAAGGCAAATGTGACTTTCTAATCAATACATTTTTCCTTGCAAAATGAAAACTTTAAAAAAAATAAATAAAACTAGAGGAAGGCACTTTGTAAAATGTGCACAAATCTGTTTCTTTCTTGTCTACTCTAAGGAGATAGGGAAGTTGCTAAAGGCAGGGCCAAGTCTTTCTGCAAATGATGGGCAGTGGTGGACACTTGAGGAAAGAGAAAGCCAGAGTTTCCCCAGAGCCAAACTGCTTCTTGGAATGCAGGGGCCTCTGGTTGCTCAATAACTCAACAGGCTTTTCATATTCAGCTGGGTCATCACAAGACACAGAGCAAAACTGCCCAGATCTTGTGTAGGCAGTAAAGGATTGACCCCTTCAGATCAAGCCAGTTAAAGTGAGTCTTTTGTACTTAAGTGACTACCAGGATTGGTCTTAGGCACTTAGGAAAATGTAGAGTCTGTTAAATAGCTAATAAATGTAGGATCTGTTAAATGTCTGACACAGCGGATACTAACTTGTGCTTATACACATCTGTTAGAATGAATCGGAACCTTTTGCTATTTGGGTTGTAAGCTACACAAATCATCCATTGCCTAGATTCAGTTTCCATACACCTTAAAACTTGAATATTTAGGTATTTGTTTATAAAAATACAGCTTATTATAACTCAGAGTGTAAGGACCCATGAGCCAACTGCGCAATGGTTGTTAATAATCTAGGAAGGTGCGAGGAAAAAAATTAACAGCCAGATATAAGAAAAGAGATTTGGGGCTGTTGGATTCAGCAAGGAATGAGCATGGCTTGATTCAGTGAAAGATCATTTTTCTAAAGATTAGCGCCTCCTTCAATATGTCTCTTTTCAATCACCTGCCTGTTTTTTAAATGCCTCTTTCTACATATATGTTTGCACATAATCTTAGAATATGATTCTGTACACATATCACTTATAAAATGTACGTGCAATATATTAAGACTAACCAGAACTGAGGGTTTAAAAAGCAAAGTATAAAGAGCACATCACGGCAGATTACTTTGTATTTCTATGACGAAGAGCAATTTTTTGTTAGATTAAGATAGAAGGCATTGGTTGGAATTATTTTTGCAGAAAAATATTCAGTGAGTCATGGAATCCAGGAGTCAGTTTCAAAGGACCTTAGAGGTTATCTGGTCCAACATCTTCAGAGGAAACTGAGGCTTAGAGAGGGGAATTAATCTCTCCAAGGCAAAGCAGTTAGGACCAGAATCCAGGTCTCTTGACTGTCCCCTGCCCCACATGTATCCTTCCATTTGAACAGCTGTCTCCTTGATAGACCACAAATAAAAACTTTGTTAGACCACAAAAAAGCTTAATTCAGATAAACAGTGCTAACTGATCACAGAATTAAAGTCTTGGCTTAATGAGTGGCTAATTGGTGTTTTTTAGGGATTTAATTCAAGTCCTTAGCTGTCACAGTTTTTCATATGTATTATACAAAATTATCTGTCAAAAGTAGATTACTTTTATGTTTAGGTTTTCAGACTTTAAGAGTGACTGATACATATCTTCTCTATTCTTAGAGAAGAATAGACTATGTTAGGAAAGGTTTAGTCTGCATTGGCTTTGAGGGTGACTGTCTTTGGTTAATGCCTCTCAAGGTAGACTATATTCCTTGGCCTTTCAGAAGTTGTGCATACTTTTGCAGGTCATTCTTTTATGTGAATTCACATAAGATTCAGCATAATGGGAATCTTAAACTGCTGATATGTTTCTTTTTTTGCCTTCTTACCTGCAGTGTTGTTCATTGCAAGTCAAACAGACTTGATCTGTCCTTTCCAAAAGAAGATTGTTACTATGCACTAAAATAACCTTAGTGGAAATGGTTGTCTAGAACAGTGCTTCTCAAACTTCAGTGTGCACTTGAATCATTTGGGGATCTTAGTAAAATGCAGATTCCGATGCTTTAGGTTAGAGATAAGGCCTAAGATTCTGCAAACAGAATTTTCAAACACTGCCCAAGTGATGCCTATGCAGTTGGTTCTCAGACAGTTTAAGTATTGAGGATTTAGGGGACTGAATGAGCTTGGACAACTTTCCCGCATGCTTCCCTTACTCACATGATATTTTTCATATGTTAGGAAAATGGAGCTTCATATCTATTGCTTTTGACATTCTCAAAACATCAGCAATGTGTTCACTTTCAAACGGGGCGGCGGGGAGACCTCTGAGTCCAGTTGCTATCAATATGAGCTAGTTGGGGTGGAATATTTAACTCCCAGAGGTGAGCTCAAGTTCTCTACGTCCAGCTAGTAAATGGACACACAGAATAGATTTACCATCAAGTGAAGGGAAAAATAGAGGGTGTTAGATGAGTCATGGATGCGCCCTTTAAAATGAAAATCCAAGCTTTGACTTCTTTCAGGAAGCCTGGCATTGGAACTGACTAGGGGATTCTCACTACCACACTCTGACCTTTGGAGCTATTTCCATTGCTATACAAACACCTAGTTTCCCAGAACTTTTACGTGGACACTTCTGATATGAGCTGTTTCTGCCTCTGCCAAGATGTTGCAGTTGAATTTACTTCAGAGAGACACTAACTCCTGGCTTTGCTTAAAATATTTTGTGGCTCAAGATTTCTCACAAAAACAAAACCTCTCTCTTTTAAACAGCTGTTAGAAATCGTCGCTCTCCCTTTTTATGGTAGCTTTAGGAAGATTCACCCATTGATGAACAGGAGTCCCAGAGGAGCCTGAAACTCAAAGGAGAAATAATTTCTGGTTTGTGGAGAATCCTAAATCCCTAGGTTGGTGGTGGTGGTAGTTGTCATTTAAAGTGTCCTGGAGATAAAAAGAATCAGATAAACTATACTACATTGTGTTGGAAACTGAATTTTGTCATTCACGTCATATTTCACAGTGGGCTTTGGGTTGGTATGGCATTTTACTCCACAAATGGGAGCTGCATATACTACTATGTACTGTAAATACACATTATAATCTCACAGCAGAAAATACTTTACCCACTGAATACGTAAACAGCTGTACTGGGAAGATAGAAAATAGTCTTTTATTTTACCTAAGTTATAGAAAAATAGTCTTCAAAAATACATTGTTAAACTTACGGGTTTGTATTAAAGTAGAATTTGTATGTACAGTAAGGCAGTAATTCCATTAGCATCCTGCTGTGGTTTTCTTTTAAAGTTAGTCTTTAGGGAATTTTTTTTTAACTAAGAAAAGACTAAGGTGTATAATAAATTATCTATTATGCTGAAATGAAGCAGGAAAACATCCTAAAAGGATTCACATGAAATTCATCTGCCCCTTGTGTAAGAAAATTTTAATTTCCAAACTATATTCTATAGAGGCTTTAAAATAGAATTTAGGGGGAAAATCCATGCTTAACATATCTAAACTATTTTAAGAAAAAAATGGAGACATTATTTCTTACTTGCATATCAGCAATGTGTCAGTAAGGTATAGGAACTGATGTAAACAATTTGTTCTGGAATGCATTCTTTCTTTAAATGGTTATATTTGGGTAATCCTAATAAAATGGAGGAGGAGTGTAAAGGTTATGCAATTGTTTTTCAAAAGCAATTTTCATGGCATTTTCCTATGTGGAAAATTTTCCTTTGTCATCTTTCTATGGTAAACAATTTTGACAATTTCACTTCCGTCTGTCCCATGCCAAATCATGAAAGCCTTTTCCAGAGGATATTTCTGTTGGCATTGTCCCTCAAGAATACTAAGCAGTGTGCTTTTAATTCATTGAACACATAATTTTATAACTAATAGCAAAAAGTAAATCTACAAATCACATTTAGGAAACATAATGATTTGTTCTGGAATCAGCTGCTGGAGAAAGAGGCAAGTGGTTAAAAATGGAGCATGAAAGGAGCTGGGAGCTTTAGTAGTGTCAGTCTGACTACATTCTTGAGCATTTCATGTACTCCGTAGTGTTACCTGAAGAAAAATCACATTTTAACCAATCATTCCATTAGTCAAGCTATCAATGAAAGGAGTGCGTAAAACACGCGGGATCCAGGTAATCCAAACCACCCAGCTGGATCCTGCACTTGCTTGGTGTCGCAGTGAAGTTGGCCAGGTCTTTCTCAGCTTGATTCTGTTCAAGTGATGGTGGGGCCTCTTTGGCTGATTCTTCAAAGCAAGCCACATTTTTAGCATGCGGATCCGGCACCAACACCAGGATGTTGTTATCCATGACCCCGGACACTTTGGCATACTCCTTACTGTTCTCAGGAGCCCTGGGCTTCTCGGGCTGGCCGCTGTTCTCTCTCTGTTTCGGTAGCAATGATAATGCGCCATCTTTGTTGACCTTGTGAATCTCCACATAATCCAAGGGTTTAGCGGAGCCAAAGGGGGTTTTCTCCTGGGGCAGCAGCCAGGGCGTATCTTGGTCAGTCTTGGAATGGAAGCTTTCCACCTCCCTCTGCTGGGCTGCCTTTCCCTCCTCTCTAGACTTAATGGTTTGAGAGGATTTTAAAGCATCTTTACCTGCTTCGTCCAACAGAGTGGCCGGTGCATCTGCAGGACCCACAGCCAGCTCACACACATCAGTAATATTGTGGTAGGAGGATCTGGGGTTGTGCTGTATTAAGGGCCATGTTGAACATTTGGATCCGCCAGCATGAAAATAGGGGATTTTGCCTTCCATGCTTATGCACTGGGGGTCCCAGGTGTGGGTTGTTTCAGGATTCTCTGGCTTCTCAATGACCTCAGGATCATAGAATGTGGAGGGATTGGCCTGGGGTTCCTCACACTTCTCAGACAAAAGGGAAGGGCTGTCACAGCTCCCCCGGCCTGAGTCAGTGTCAGGATCCAGGTATGTGGGTTTCATACCTTGACTTGGGTGTTCTTTTGAATGGACTGACATTAGATGCTGGTCCTCACTGTCATCTACTTCTAAATACTCCACCAGCAAGTCCTCATAGTCAGAAGTGGGAGGAAAGTCTTGGCATCCCAAGGCACTCAGTAGTTCTTCAGACTTGCCCTTCTATTAAAACACGGACACAAGAAGAGATGGCTGTTAGCGTTATAACATTCCAAATCAGCATCCCTGCTAAGTGGTATCTGTTCATTGCCACGAGCAGGTGGAAAGATCTCAAACTTCAGACATTTGTGTGCCAGGCCATCTAGAATCACCTTCTGGATACTATTCAGCAGATATATATATATATATATAAACTCAGGGTGTTTAACTCAGTCTCTCTCCAAGCAATAATAATCATGAGTTTAATGGGCAAGTAGTATATACACATACAATAATAAACAGATAACTATAAAATGAAGGTTTGTGAAACTTCTAAACCCTCAGTGCTCATGCATGCATCTGACACTGTGGCCCACTGGCAGGGGTGTGGTTGCTGGCCTCCTAACTTCCTCTATCACCTTTTACTGGCAATAGTAAGTGGATTCTTGTCTTTTCCTTCTGTGGTTCCTCTTCCTTCTCTCCTTCCTCTTCTTATTTCCCCTTCCCTTCTCCTCTCTCTTCCTAACCTACTGTTTTCTTCTACTCTACTTCCTTTCCCTCCTTCTCTTCTCCTCCTTCATTGCCCTATTCCATATTCCCCCCCCACATTCTTCTCCCTCCTATCCATCTTCTCCCCCTCCTATTTCCTCCTACCTCCTCCTCTCACTCTTGCCTATTTTTTCTTATCCTCTGACTTGGGTCAGGTACTGATCTAGGTCTTGGCTTGATCACTTATTACAGGGTATGTGACTTTGGACAAGCTGCTCTCTGAACCTCAGCTTCTCCATTTTTAAAAGGTAGAAAATAATACGAATACTACTTATCTGGGCGGGGGGGGGTTCTTTTGAGGATTAGAGGTAATATCATTGAGAATGCTAATACGTATTTTTGAGACAAAAGTAGCTATTTTATCATTAAGTTTCTGTGGCTAGCAGGTTAAATTGTGAGCTGGACAGTAACTAATTTAGTTTGCTGAGACATTCATGCTGATTCTATCAGGTCAATGCTACACTGGATAGTGGAGGAAGAGCACTGGGTTAGGAGCCCGGACTCCTGGGCTCTAGTCCCTGCTTCGATATTTGCAACCAAAGTGAATACAGACAAACCAGATTATCCAGGACTCACTTCTTCTATTCTTACACTGTCAGACCCAGAGCAGCTGGGTCAAGTGGTATTTGCCTTAATGCACAGCTAGTTCCCTTTATATACGTCAGTGTTAAGCTTAAAAGCCAAACTGAAACTATTTCAACTTGGAGAAAAATTTAAAAAATGTTCTAACCCCTCTTCTCATTCAAAACACTCACCATTTAGTTCCCTCTTGAATCAGCCCAACTGGGCCCTGGCAAACACATGGCCCCACTGTACTGATCTGGTCTCAACTGAGTGCCCAAAGTGAGAGATAATAGCAATAGGCTATTCTGTTAGTATGGCTTTATGTAAAGAACATTCAAGTAGAAGTTTCTACCAATGTATGATTGAGGGGCTGGTGGGGGGTCCCTGTTTTGCATTAATCAAAATATTCACTCTCTTTCTAAAGTGATTATTTGTACAAATGTTTATCTCTGTGCTTATGAGTAGATCTGATAAATCAATAAATGTGTTTTCATGTTTTCTTGACTTTCTCTCTTTGCCTCCTGACATTTAGTGTGTGAAAGTAAGTACTCTCATCCTTCACACATCTTTCTGTTAACACACATGCTGACCAGGAGAGACAGCCCAAAAAGGCTGGCTGAAATTACCAGGCTGAACTGACAGGGACTGTGCGTGACTGTGTGTGACTGTGTGGAGTTAATTACTACAAAGCAGTGAATCACACTGCATTTTTTGCCTCCTGTACTTACCTCCAACAGATGAGCATCAAATCCTTTTATTTTTGGCCCAGGAACTGGCGGAAAGATGCAGGTCACCATGCTATAAAATAATTCATGAGATTGGCTAAATGACTCATTTCTGACTTTGTAATTTTTGAAAGGTTAGTATAATAGCCACTATATGCACTGTGGTAGAGATAGGACTTAAGAGTTTGGCAGCTCCATGAAACAATCAATGATGAAAATAAAATTACAGAGGCCTATATTAAAATTAACTCTAGCTAATTAAGGAGGCTGATTTTGAAGTTAGTGGATTATTTGGACTATTTGCTTCTCTTGAGTTTAGCTACTCTTGCCAGATTTTTACTGTTTCACAACTATGAATCTCTGTTTCATAGAAAGAACATCAGCCTGAAATGAGTCAATTTTTCTTCTTTTTATAGCACTGATAAAAGATTTTTTTTATGGGCAAACACACTACATCTAATGGCTAAAGTGAGGATTACCTATAGGTGTCCATCATCTTTGTATTATCTTTTTTGTCGTTATCCCTGACTATCATGATTGGGAGGAAAAGTTGAGAGACAGTGAAATACCTATAGCCCTTCAAAGCCACTGCCCAGACAATAATCAAACAGATGACAGCAGAAAGGACAGCCACAGAGATCCACACGGTTGTATCATTCATGATGAAGTCTAAAAAACAAACAGCCAGAAAGCTCTGATCACGTACAGCATCATTAAAAACAAACAAACCAATGAACGAAACTCTTAAACGTTTATAAGGAGGAAACGTTAAATGGAGGAAAAGTGTTTTCCTCCATTTATATATATTTTTTGATTTGAACAGCAATCCAAATTATCATCAATGACAGGGCTATTTTCTTTTCAATATTATTAATATTTTAATATGTTGCATATGTTTTATAGTACTCTAAAAATTTAAAAATCGTTTCACATATTCTTTTTAATTGATCCTTAAAGAGGAAATCCAAGGTCACATGGTCATTTGCAGTAACAATAATAAAAGCTAACATTAACTAAGTTCTTACTAAAAGCCATCAGTGGTGTTAACCTCTTTGCCTTCATTGCTTTGTTATAAAAGATAAGAAAACTGGGAATCAAAGAAAGATTTACCAATGAACTTATAACTATAGTGTTGCAGGCTGGCATTTGAACTCAGGCTTTCTGCCTCTAGACCCTGTGCTTTTGTTAAGTAAGAGTCAGGACTGGTCAGACTAGATGCAAGCCTGATTTGCAGTTCAGTACCGTTTCCAGTATGCCAAGCCAATGAAACCCCAATACTTTGGTCAGGCGAGTTGTTAGAAGAGCTAGACTTTCCTGCGTGGTTCTGGAAAAGACCCCTAACTTTGCTGAGGTTTGGTTTCTTCACTTTTAATTCTTAATGATAATCATATTTTCTGAATACCTGGGAGGGTTGGGAGGACCAAATAAGGTACAGGTGTTGTAAGCTGTAAAACATTTTAAAAATGCAAGTTGAATCGTTTCCTTATAGAACACAAGCTACTGAATTAAGGTGCTTTGCTGGAGCTATCTTATATCCTGTGTCTTCATGAAGAGACTGAAGTGTAATCCATAGCAGAGACTGAGCACTGGTTCATGTCTTTGAGACAGGGTACTGCCTTATAAATTCTGGAAGAACTAGAGGATGACCTTGACCAAATCCTCTAAATGATAGGAATGGGGCAGACGGTGGGAGCAGAATAACTGACCATCAAGCCCCTTGAGGCACCAGGCCCATGTCTGTAGCCTTATCCTAGAACTGTTCTCCACTGACAGTAATCCAGGGAGAAATGCTGCTTTTCAAAATGTCTTTGTATTGGGCAGAAAGATTATAAACCTACCTCTATTGCTCTGGCTAAGGCTCACAATGGTTTCTCTGTTAGTAGTTATTATATGCAAACATACCATTTAAAACCTATTTAGGGACATAAGCAAAAAAGAGCCAAGACACTCACCACTAGGTATCTGAATGAAGGTCGCTGGACTCCATGCACTCCAGTATCCGTGATCTGGTTTGCAGCGAACCTGGACAAGGTATTTCTGTCCTGGATGTAGGCTGAGAATCTTAAACTCTGTTTGCTGCCCAGCAAAATGGGTCTAAGGTAGGATAAGGAAAACAGAAGTCACTTCTGACATTTGTTGTGAAGAAAGAGAGTTTTCCCCTAAAAAATAAACTATGGTGGAGTTAGGCTGAACAACCATACACAGAGAATTCCCTGCAGTCACTGCTCTACTGTCCTAGCCCTATCTCTTCCTCCTCTTAAAATTGCTCACACAAAAATTTAGCAGGTTTTCTATCTGTCCGTTTGGGACTCTACTTCAGAAAAGTAAAATATTCTGCCTCCTTCCCACTTTATGAAAAACAACTACTTAATAAAGGTAGAAAGAACAACAAAATCGGCCAGGCACGGTGGCTCATGCCTGTAATCCCAGCACTTTGGGAGGCCCAAGTGGGCGGATCATCTGAGGTCAGGAGTTCGAGACCAGCCTGCCCAACATGGAAAAATCTCGTCTCGACTGAAAATACAAATTAGCCAGGCATGGTGGTGCATGCCTGTAATTCCAACTACTCGGGAGGCTGAGAAAGGAGAATTCCTTGAACCTGGGAGGCAGATGTTGCAGTGAGCTGAGATAGTGCCATTGCACTCCAGCTGAGTGACAAAGCAAAACTCCATCTCAAAAGAACAAAGCAAAACAAAATTCAAGAATTGTTAGCTTTTAAATCTTAATGAAATAACCAATTCAATAATAAATTGGTGTTAAAGACACGAGGTGAAAGAGAATTGGGCATTCATGTATGGTAAAGTAGTAGTATACAAATTAAACATGACTTTAAATCCAGGGATCAGTGTCATCTCCTCAATTCAGGGGCCAGTTTTAGCATCACTTCTGGTGGGTCAATCAGATGGTTTTTGACATCTGATTGAATACAATATGGAGTTCTTAATATCACCTCTGAATTTACCAATCATTGGTAAAACTGTTCAGCCTACATCTAATCAAGTCTGGTTACAGGAAATGGAGGCACAGATAAATTAGCTAAATGATCCCATAAAGAACTGATCAGAGAAATGTACAAGGTGGGATACTCTATGGGACAAGTGGCCCAGTCTCCTCATTACACTGAAACTGAAGGGATATAACAACCAATTACAATGTGTGATCCAGGAGCAGATTCTGGTTTGGCCAAAGTGGCTGTTAAAGATATTTGGAAACATTGGGAGGAATTAAACTAGGGACTGGGTATTAAATGATATTAAGGTATTTTAATTTTCCTATATGTGATCCTATTATTTTGGCTATGTTTGGAAATGTAGCCTTTTAAAAAGAGGCATATACTAAAGTATGTAAAGATAGAATATTGTACTGCCTGCAATTTACGTATTATTTCTTTAGGCCGAAGTATTTTATTTTTATTTTAAATTTTATTTATTTATTTTTTTGAGGCGGAGTCGCTCTTGTTGCCTAGGCTGGAGTGCAACGGCATGACCTTTGCTCACTGAAATCTCTGCTTCCCAGGTTCAAGCGATTCTCCTGCCTCAGCCTTCCGAGTAGCTGGGATCACAGGCATCCGCCATCACGCTCAGCTAATTTTTGTGTATTTCCAGTAGAGATGGGGTTTTGCCATGTTGGCCAGGCTGGTCTCAAACTCCTGACCTCAAGTGATCCACCTGCCTCAGCTTCCCAAAGTGCTGGGACTACAGGTGTGAGCCCCTGGGCCCAGCCTATTTATTTATTTATTTTTTCAGATGGAGTTTCGCTCTTGTTGCCCAGGCTGGAGTGCAATGGTGCCATCTCGGCTCACTGAAACCTCCGCCTCCTGGGTTCAAGAGATTCTCCTGCCTCAGCCTCCTGAGTAGCTGGGATTACAGGCACCTGCCACCACACCTGGCTAATGTTTTGTATTTTTAGTAGAGATAGGGTTTCTCCATGTTGATCAGGCTGGTCTCAAACTCCTGACCTTAGGTGATCCACCTGTCTCGGCCTCCCAAAGTGCTGGGATTAACAGGTGTGAGGCACTGCACCTGGCCTGGTTGAAGTATTTTAAAGTGAATAGACATTCACTATGGTTTTGTGCCATTGACTATGGACAGGATATACTGAGATGCCCCCTCCCACCTGGTGCCATTTAAGTACTCTTATGAGGGTCTAGGTCTAAAATGTACAAAGGGAGGCAGGTTGGAAACCTTGCCAAGTGCCTGTGCAGTGCAAGAAACTAGCCCAAGGAGAGCTGTGAAGATGAGCCCCTATCAATCCCAATGGAGGTGAGAAGGGCTTTTCACATCTGAGCAGGGCACAACTGCATCGGAGGCCAATGCAGTGACCCAATAATTAGGAGGAATGACCTGTTTTCAACTGTGAGCGCTTTATCCTTGCCAAAGGCCACAGTTCCTTCAAAAAGCATATGGATCACTCACCTCCCACTCAGCTGCTTTCTCGGGTTTTAATCGAATTTCATACAGGAGTGTGAACCAACCAGTTTTTAAGTCAATCAGGGTAGGTGGAGACCATTTCATCCACAGGTAGGGTTTTCTGTCTTCTGGCTGTTTTACTTCCACAGTCAGCTCCAAAGGAGGGTCTGGTTGAACTGCAGAAATACAGCAAACTCCAGTAGCACTCATTGCTTGCACCTTTTCTTTGGCTTTACCATTTTCTATTAGGAATTCCATTTTCTGTTTATCATCTCACTCTTCCCACTGTACTATAAGCCCCCCAAATACCAGGGCCTTTTGTCTTCTACCTCTTAGTATGTGACCAATCATATTTGTGCATACAGATGAGGTTTAGATGGTAAGAATAATAAGCAACTGGGATTTCATTCTCTGCATGTTCTCGCTTTTCATCAGTTAGAGTCTCATAGCTATCCCCATAATTTTCACCATGACAGAGACCAGGTGATAAAAATTGGGCTGGGATTTGCAAGTGGGAGTTGGCATGGAAGACTATAGGGAAGAGATTTCAAACAGCTTATTTCCCTCAGCTGGCAGTGAGATTTTTCTTAGTGACACACAGTTTTTTGTGAATGAGCTATTCATAATCATAACTCTGCAGATAACAGGTTTACAGATTCCATTTTCATTTCAGCAATTACATCTTATATTCAACATACATATTACACCCTGTGGTAAATGAGATCCACTCTCCCATATGCTAAATGGAGGTTGAGCTTTTTGGCAATGATCCTTTTGGTGATCTGATAACAACCTGTTGGCCCAGTCACTCATTCAACAAATGCTTAGCAAACTCCCATTAGCAAAATGATAGCTAATGTTTCTCTAGTATTTACTACATGCCAGCGACTGTATAAAATACTACCTCTGCATAATTTCTTACAATCCTCCAGCAACTCCATGAAGTACTATTACTGTACCCATTAATTTTACAGAGGAGGTAACAAGCTTAGAAGAGGGAAATTACTCACCGAAGGTCACATATTTGGTAAAAGTGTTATTTGAACCCATAACTATGTGATTTAGGGAAGTGGCCTCTACTATTTCACTCTACCATGGTTGTAAGACATTGCATTTGATGTCAGGTGCTAGAGAGCAGACCTGGGACTAGGTTGAAGTGAGTGAAGTGCATCGGATACAAAATTTAAGGAGGGACAAATGGCCAAGAAGCACCTGAAAAGATGCTTAAGGTCATTAGCCTTCTGGGGAATGCAAATCAAAACCTCAGTGAGATACCATTTCACATGTACCAGCATGGCAAGAACTCAAAAAATGGAACATAAAAAATGTTGGTGAGGATATGGAGAGATTGGAACCCTCAATATTGCTGGTGGGAATGTAAACCGGTGCAACCACTGTGGAAAACAGTCTGGAAGTTCCTCAAAAAGTCAGACTTAGAGTTGCCATATTGCCCATCAATTCCACTCTTAGATACAGACTCAAAATGATTTAAAACAGATGTTTAAGAAAATCTTGTATGTGAATTTTCATAGCAGCACTATTTATAATAGCCAAAAGTGAAGAAATCCAAATGTCCATCAGTTGATGAATGGATAAAAAATGTGGTAGAGGTCAGGCACAGTGGCTCATGCCTGTAATCCCAGCACTTGGGGAGGCTGAGGCAGGTGGATGACCTGAGGTCAGGAATTTGAGACCAGCCTGGCCAATGTGGTGAAACCTCATTGCTACCAAATACAAAAAATTAGCCAAGCATAGTGGTGTGCACCTGTACTTCCAGCTACTTGGGAGGCTGAGGCGGGAGAATCACTTGAATCCAGGAGGCAGAGGTTGTGGTGAGCCAAGATTGTGCCATTGCACTCCATCCTGGGTGACAAGAGTGAAACTCCATCTCAAAAAAAAAAGTGGAACAGCTACATATTTTATGATTCCATATATATATATATGAAATATCCAGATGAGGCAAACTCCTAGAAACAGACAGCAGATTAGTGGCTGCCAGGGGTTGAGGAAGGGAGAAATGAGAAGTAACTGCTTAGTAGTGGATGTGAAGTTTTCATTGAAGGAGACAAACGTGTTACAGAACTAGATAGTGGTGATGGTTGTAGAACATTATAATAAACTAATGCATTCAACTGCATACTATAAAATAGTTGAAATCGTGGATTTGTGTTTTGGGTTTTTTACCACAATAAAAACAAATGAAGTGGCTTCCTGCTGGCAAGAATTAAAAAAAAAAAAATGAAGGAGGCATTTACTTCTGTAGGCTCCTGTAGGTACAGGCCTTGTGAATACCTTCCTGAGGCTCAGGTGCTGGGTGCTGGCTTGCCTCAACCCAGTCTCAGTTCTGATGCTCAGTGACATTTTCTCCATTCATTTATCACCTCCTTAAATCAATCTCTGTACCAGATGGGGAAAGAGTGGCTGTAACTATAATGTACTTGGCATTATGAGCTACATTTGCCTAAAAACCAACTTTTAAGAATTTGTGATCCGTGATCCAGTTCCAAGATGGCTGAATAGGAACAGCTCCAGTCTAGAGATGCCAGTGTGGTGATGCAGAAGATGGGTGATTTCTGCATTTCCAACTGAGGTACTGGGTTCATCTCACTGGGGCTTGTCAGACAGTGGGTGAACCAAAGCAGGGCGGGGCGTTGTCTCACCCAGGAAGTGCAAGGGTTTGGGGAATTCCCTTTCCTAGCCAAGGGAAGCCATGACAGAGGGTACCTGGAAAATCGGGACACTCCCACCCTAATACTGCACTTTTCCAATGGTCTTAGCAAACAGCACACCAGGGGATTATATCCTGTGCCTGGCTTGGAGAGTCCCATACCCATGGAGCCTTGCTCACTGCTAGCACAGCAGTCTGGGATCGAACTGCAAGGCAGCAGGGAGGCTGGGGAAGGGGCATCCACCATTGCTGAGGCTTGACTAGGTAAAAAAGCAGCCAGGAAGCTCGAACTGGGTGGAGCCCACCACAGCTCAAGGAGGTCTGCCTGCCTTCGTAGACTCCACCTATGGGGGCAGGGCATAGCTGAACAAAAGGCAGCAGAAACTTCTGCAGACTTAAACGTTCCTGTCTGATAGCTTTGAAGAGAGTAGTGGTTCTCCCAGCATGGAGTTTGAGATCTGAGAACAGACAGACTGCCTCCTCAAGTGGGTCCCTGACCCCCAAGTAGCCTAACTGGGAGACACCTCCCAGTAGGGGCTGACTGACACCTCATACACCCAGGTGCCCCTCTGAGACGAAGCTTCCAGAGGAAGGATCAGGCAGCAACATTTTCTGGTCTGCAATATTTGCTGTTCTGCAGCCTCCACTGGTGATCCCAAGGCAAACAGGGTCTGGAGTGGACCTCCAGCAAACTCTAACAGACCTGCAGCTGAGGGCCCTGACTGTTAGAAGGAAAACTAACAAACAGAAAGGATATCCACACCAAAACCCCATCTGTATGTCACCATCATCAAAGACCAAAGGTAGATAAAACCACAAAGATGGGGAGAAACAAGAGCAGAAAAGCTGAAAATTCTAAAAATCAGAGAGCCTCTTCTCCTCCAAAGGAATGCAACTTCTCACCAGCAATGGAAGAAAGCTGGACAGAGAATGACTTTGACAAGTTGAGAGAAGAAGGCTTCAGATGATTGGTAATAACAAACTTCTCCGAGCTAAAGGAGGATGTTTGAACTCATCACAAAGATGCTAAAAACCTTGAAAAAAGATCAGATGAATGGCTAACTAGAATAAACAGCATAGAGAAGACCTTAAATGACCTGATGGAGCTGAAAACCATGGCATGAGAACTATGTGATGCATGCCCAATATTCAGTAGCCGATTCAATCAAGTGGAAGAAAGAGTATCAGTGATTGAAGATCAAATAAATGAAGTGAAGTGAGAAGAGAAGTTTAGAGAAAAAAGAGTAAAAAGAAATAAACAAAGCCTCCAAGAAATATGGGACTATGTGAAAAGACCAAATCTATGTCTGATTGGTGTATCTGAAAGTGACGGGGAGAAAGGAACCAAATTGGAAAACACTCTGCAGGATATTATCCAGGAGAACTTCCCCAACCTAGCAAAGCAAGCCAACATTGAAATTCAGGAAATATAGAGAATGCCACAAAGATACTCCTCAAGAAGAGCCCCTCCAAGACATATAATTGTCAGCTTTACCAAAGTTGAAATGAAGGAAAAAATATTAAGGGTAGCCAGAGAGAAAGGTTGGGTTACCCACAAGGGGAAGCCCATCAGACTAACAGTGGATCTCTCGGCAGAAACTCTACAAGCCAGAAGAGAGTGGGGGCCAATATTAAACATTCTTAAAGAAAAGAATTTTCAACCCAGAATTTCATATTCAGCCAAACTAAGCTTCACAAGTGAAGGAGAAATAAAATCCTTTACAAAAAAGCAAATGCTTTGAGATTTTGTCACCACCAGGCCTGCCTTAGAAGAACTCCTGAAGGAAACACTAAACATGGAAAGGAACAACTGGTACCAGCCACTGCAAAAACATGCCAAATCGTAAAGACCATTGATGCTAGGAAGAAATTGCATCAACTAACGAGCAATATAACCAGCTAACATCATAATGACAAGATCAAATTCACACATAACAATATTAATCTTAAATGTAAATGGGCTAAATTCTCCAATTAAAGGCACAGACTGGCAAATTGGATAGAGAGTCAAGACCCATCAGTGTGCTGTATTCAGGAGACACATCTCACATGCAGACACACACATGGGCTCAAAATAAAGGGATGGAGGAAGATCTACCAAGCAAATGGAAAACAAACAAACAAACAAAAAAATCAGAGGTTGCAATCCTAGTCTCTGATAAAACAGACTTTAAACCAACAAAGATCAAAAGAGACAAAGAAGGCCATTACATAATGGTAAAGGGATCAATTCAACAAGAAGAGCTAACTATCCTAAATACATATGCACCCAATACAGGAGCACCCAGATTCATAAAGCAAGTCCTTAGAGACTTACAAAGAGACTTAGACTCCCACGCAATAATAAGGGGAGACTTTAACACCCCACTGTCAACATGAGACAGATCAATGAGACAGAAAGTTAACAAGGATATCCAGGACTTGAACTCAGCTCTGCACCAAGCAGATCATATGCAAATCAATAAATGTAATCCATCATATGAACAAAACCAAAGACAAAAATCACATGATTATCTCAATAGATGCAGAAAAGGCCTTCAACAAAATTCAACAGCCCTTCATGCTAAAAACTCTCAATAAACTAGGTATTGATGAGACTTATCTCAAAATAATAAGAGCTATTTATGACAAACCCACAGCCAATATCATACTGAATGTGCAAAAACTGGAAATATTCCCTTTGAAAACTGGCACAAGACAGGGATGCCCTCTCTCACCACTCCTATTCAACATAGTGTTGGAAGTTCTGGCCAGGGCAATCAGGCAGGAGAAAGAAATCAAGGGTATTAAATTAGGAAAACAGGAAGTCAAATTGTCCCTGTTTGCAGCTGATATTATTGTATATCTAGAAAACCCCATTGTCTCAGTCCAAAATCTCCTTAAGCTGATAAGTAACTTCAGCAAAGTCTCAAGATACAAAATCAATGTGCAAAAATCATAAGCATTCCTATACACCAATAGCAGACAAACAGAGAGCCAAATCACGAGTGAACTCCCATTCACAATTGCTTCAAAGAGAATAAAATACCTAGGAATCCAACTTACAAGGAATGTGAAGGACCTCTTCAAGGAGAACTACAAACCACTGCTCAGTGAAATAAAAGAGGACACAAACAAATGGAATAACATTCCATGCTCATGGATAGGAAGAATAAATATTGTGAAAATGGCCATACTGCCCAAGGCAATTTATAGATTCAATGCCATCCCCATCAAGCTATCAATGACTTTCTTCAGAGAACTGGAAAAAACTACTTTAAAGTGCATATGGAACCAAAAAAGGGTCCACACTGCTGAGACAATCCTAAGCCAAAAGAACAAAGCTGGAGGCATCACACTACCTTACTTCAAACTATACTACAAGGCTACAGTAACCAAAACAACATGGCACCAGTACCAAAACAGAGATTATCCACCAATGGAACAGAATAGAGCCCTCAGAAAAAATACTTCACATCTACAACCATCTGATCTTTGACAAACATGACAAAAACAAGAAATGGGGAAAGGATTCCCTATTTAATAAATGGTGCTGGGAAAACTGGCTAGCCATATATAGAAAGCTGAAAGTTGATCCCTTCCTTACACCTTATACAAAAATTAATTCAAGATGGATTAAAGACTTAAATGTTAGACCTAAACCCATAAAAACCCTAGAAGAAAACCTAGGTAATACCATTCAGGACATAGGCATGGGCAAGGACTTCATGACTAAAACACCAAAAACAATGGCAACAAAAGCCAAAATTGACAAATGGGATCTAATTAAACTAAAGAGCTTCTGCACAGCAAAAGAAACTACCATCAGAGTGAACAGGCAACCTACAGAATGGGAGAAAATTTTTATAATCTACCCATCTGACAAAGGGCTAATATCCAGAATCTCCAAAGAACTTAAACAAATTTACAAGAAAAAAATCAACCCCATCAAAAAGTGAGTGAAAGATATGAACAGACACTTCTCAAAAGAAGACATTTATGCAGCCAACAGACACATGAAAAAATGCTCATATCAACACTGGTCATCAGAGAAATGCAAATCAAAACCACAATGAGATACCATCTCATACCAGTTAGAATGGCAATCATTAAAAAGTCAAGAAACAACAGGTGCTGGAGAGGATGTGGAGAAATAGGAACTGTTTTACACTGTTAGTGAGACTATAAACTAGTTCAACCATTGTGGAAGACAGTGTGGCAATTCCCCAAGGATCTGGAACTAGAAATACCATTTGACCCAGCTATCCTATTACTGGGTATATACCCAAAGGATTATAAATAATGCTGCTATAAATACACATGCACACATATGTTTATTGCAGCACTATTCATAATAGCAAAGACTTGGAACCAACCCAAATGTCCATCAATGATAGACTGGATTAAGAAAACGTGGCACATATACACTATGGAATACTATGCAGCCATAAAAAAGGATGCGTTCATGTCCTTTGTAGGGACATGAATGAAGATCGAAACTGTCATTCTGAGCAAACTACCGCAAGGACATAAAACCAGACATTGCATGTTCTCACTCATAGGTGCAAACTGAACAATGGGAATACTTGGACGCAGGGTGGGGCACATCACACACTGGGGCCTGTCATGGGGTGGGGAGAGCAGGGAAGGATAGTATTAGGAGATATACCTAATTTAAATGATGAGTTAATGGGTGCAGCACACCAGCATGGCACATGTATACATATGTAACAAACCTGCATGTTGTACACATGTACCTTAGAACTCAAAGTATAATAAAAAAAAAATTGTCATCCATTGTAAAAGGACTCATGTTCGCAGTCCATGCCATCATTCCACTGAGAAGGCTGTCAATAGCCTCCCTGGGAAACTGTGGTGCAACAGCCGTGAGGCTTTCCAGAATATGATCCATGCATCTATTGGTGCTGCCAAGGCTGAGGGCAAGGTCATCTCCGAGGTGAATGGGAAGCTCACTGGCAGGGCCTTCCATGTCCCCACCACAGTGTCAGTGGTGACCTGACCTGCCATCTGGAAAAACCTGCCAAATATGATGATATCAAGAAGGTGGTGAAGCAGGCATTGAAAGGCCCCTTCATAGGCTGCAGGGTTATATGAGGGTTCCGGGGACACTTCTTCTATGATTTTGAAAAATATGGTCCAACATACTACTTTTCTTTAGTGAGCCCCTTTTTTGTGGATCACATTTATTAAAACAGTTACTAATTTCAGAACATTTCTTGCTTTCATTGTTTTGCCTTCAAATAGTGTAATGCTTGAGGGTAAGGCAATACACACACACACATGCATGCACACACACACACACACACACACACACACGGGCCTCCTGGGCTACACTAAGCACCAGGCTGTCTCCTGTGACGTTAACAGTGACACCCACTCTTCTACTTTCAATCCTGGGGCTGGCATTGCTCTCAACTACCACTTTGTCAAGCCCATTTCCTGGTATGACAGTTAATTAGGCTGCAGCAACGGGGTGATGGACCTCAAGGCCCACGTGGCCTCCAAGTAGTAAGACCCCAGGACCACCAGACCCAGTGAGAGGACAAGAGCAAGAGCGAGACCCTCAGCTGCTGGGGAGTTGCTGTGGCACTCAGTCCCCCACCTCAGTGACAATCTCCCCTCACAATTTTCATGCAGACCCACTGAAGAGAAGGTGCTTAGGGAGCCCCACTTTGCCATGTGCCATCAATAAAGTCCCCTGTACTAAAAAAAAATTGCCATCAAGTCTAAGTTGATATGTTACTGAGTAAGCCCCTAAGAAAGATTATTTTGAGCACATTTCCTAAACAAATAGCAGCTAATTAATGTATGTTTTAAGTTAAATCATACTGAGCAATGCTTCTGATAAAAAAATTACAAAAAAACGCAAATAAAATGTTCAGGATGTATCTTTTAGAGTATACTCTCCCAACCTCAGCACTACTTGCATTTTGGACTGGATATTTCTTTGTTGGAGAAGCTGTCCTATGCTTTGTAGAATGCTAAAAGGATCTCTGGGCTTTATGCACTACATACAAGTAATACCCCATCTCCCCACTTCCCTAGCTTGTGTCAATCAAAAATGTCTCCAGTCATTGCCAAACATCCTGTGGGAAGCAAAAACAGCTCCCAGTTGAGAACCAACACTTTTAAGTGTTTTCAGTGTAACTAAATATTAGTAACAAAGAACTCTACTTCTGAGCAATTATCTTTCAATGTTGTTATTCTGTACTGCAGGTTATCACTGCACGAGAGTGGAAGTGTCAGAAAATTACCGTGTATTTTAAAATGAACTTCCGTGGCCTGTCACAACACTGTAGGCTGCAGGGTTATACAAGAGTTCTGTGGACACTTCTTTTATTATTTTGAAAAATATGGTCCAACATATTCTTTCAACAGAGAATTTGTTTTCCAGGATCAATGAGAATTTCATATACACTTGCTGATTTCTCTTTTTAAACATATTACTTTTCTTTAGTGAGCACCTTTTTTGTGGATCACATTTATTAAAACAGTTGTTAATTTCAGAACATTTCTTGCTTTCATTGTTTTGCCTTCAAATATAATGCTTGAGGGTAAGGCAATACACACACACACACACACACACACACACACTACACTTACATAAAATTTGTCATTCATCATGGAAGGACTCATGTCCACAGTCCATGCCATCACTCCACAAAGAAGACTGTGAATGGCCCCCCTGCACAACTGTAGTATGACAACCATGGGGCTCTCCAGAACATCGTCCCTGCTTCACCACCCTCTTGATGTCATCATATTGGGCAAGTTTTTCTAGAAAGCAGGTCAGATCCATGACTGACACATTTGTGGTGGGGACATGGAAAGGGAAGAGAAATTGATAAATTTCTCTCTCTCTCTCTCTTTCTCTTGCTTGCTCTCTTGCTCTCTCTCTCTCTCTCTCTCTTTCTCTGGGTGGGTGTGTGTCTGTGTGCACAGACCATTGGTAGTTTTTAACATTTAAATTCTTTCTTTTCTTTTTCTTTTTGAGGTGGAGTCTCGCTCTGTGGCCCAGGCTGGCGTGCAGTGGCATGACCTTGGCTCACTGCAACCTCCACCTCCTGGGTTCAAGCAATTCTCCTGCCTCAGCCTCCTGAGTAGCTGGGATTACAGGAACGTACCACCAAGCCTGGCTAATTTTTGTATTTTTAGTAGAGATGGAGTTTCACCATGTTGGTCAGGCTGGTCTCGAACTCCTGACCTCATGATCCGCCTGTCTCAGCCTCCCAAAGTGCTGGAATTACGGGCGTGAGGCACCGTGCCCAGCCTACATTCTTTATTTTCTTGAACACCGTATTTGTCAAGGATTACATGGTGCCACTTCACATTATCTTCTTATGTTATAAAAATAACATGTTTAGTAAAAAAATTACCAGTATACACACACAAATATATATATCACATATATGCAACATGTATGTGTACACACACACACACACACATATATGTGAGTTTGGGGCAAAGCAATGGGAGCAATTGCTGTGGATGCAGAACCAGATGAACCCTTCTAAGAGCTTCTTCTTCCTGGAGCAGCTCTGTCTTCCATGAGGAGAAATAAAAGAAATCCCAGCTTGCCAAGGAAGAAGGGGATATCGATTGCAAGGGGAGGGCAAGAAAGAAGGGTTGGCAAGGGAAATGTACTTAGAACATTTGTTCCCTAGTGCAAGAGGATGAGGGTCAGGGGAAAGCACAGGAACACAAGGATCCCAAGTGCCAGCCTTAGTGTCATAAATGACTTGATAAAACATGATTTGAAATGCTCAGTTGACAAACATATTGTGAGTTTTCTCATCCTCCTTTTGGGGATCCATCCAAAACCCAAGAAGACTCAAACTGAGTGTGACTATTGGCTAATATATAATGGAGTAGCAAATGCCTCACCCACTTTCCTTCCCCTTACCTATGTAAGTCACGTCCACGTAAAGTTCATCCGAGAAACTGCTTCCCATCTGGTTAGTGGCATTGACCATCATGATGTATGTCCTCCACATGGAGGTGTACTGCTTGCCAAAGTGGCAGGAGTTGGGCCCACCAGTTATGTAGTCTGGACATTCATGCATGAGTGTCTCTCTGTAATAAGTAATGTATTAGGAATGAATAATAAAGTAATAAAGAGAGTCTGGTTTTTTCTTCATAGATCAATACCACTGGACTTCGGGTATCAGAAATTCCAAGCACAAAACCCAGAGCTGACAAATGGTTCCTTAGGCTTCCATGTTCTGCCCATTTCAGCTGGGAGTGAGACAGAGAATAGCATGCTGGAAAGGTTATTTTAGGGCCTCAAGTATTCGGCTTCTCATCAGCCCTTCCCTTCTATAAGTGTTCTTGTGGGCTCTGGGATCTATATCCCCTGCTGATAAATACTCGAGCTTTCAATGGCCCAGGCACCACCATATCCAGGTCATGCCCATTGGGTGGCCTCAGGAAATTGGAACTTTCACCTGTCTACACACAGAGGGGCCATGCACAATGCAGCAGCTATTTCACATTTGTGTTGAATTACATTTCTTTTTTTTTTTTTTTTTTTTTGAGACGGAGTCTGGCTCTGTTGCCCAGGCTGGAGTGCAGTGGGGCGATCTCGGCTCACTGCAAGCTCCGCTTCCTGGGTTCACGCCATTCTCCTGCCTCAGCCTCCCGAGTAGCTGGGACTACAGGCGCCTGCCACCGTGCCCAGCTAATTTTTTGTATTTTTAGTAGAGATGGGGTTTCACCGTGTTAGCCAGGATGGTCTCCACCTCCTGACCTCGTGAGGCGCCCGTCTCAGCCTCCCAAAGGGCTGGGATTACAGGCATGAGCCACCGCGCCCGGCCTGCATTTCATTTCTTAAAAAAGGGTTCAAGAGGACAAAAACTGATGTTGGTCCATTTCAGACTGCACCAAGGCAACAATAAAGTGAAATGACGTTGAAAGGAGGTATTTCAAGCCCAAGTGGCTCAATAGGCCGCTCACATTTAGATTCAGGAGCCTCAGCGCAAGACACACTGCACAGGTGTGGAGGCTTGTTCAGTTCTGGTTGCATTTGAGATCCTGAAATCTGTTTACACGATGTCCGTTTGGATTTCAGCCAGGATGACAGTTTTGTGTACAACAAAGTGTAGTCATTGGAAAGTGGGCCAGCTATCTCTACCAGCAACTAAATATTTTCCTTTTTGAAGAAGAATACAGCTCTCCCAGGATTTCCAGGAGGGTCTCACTGTGAGCGCAACAAAATGCCTGCACAGAGATGATCTGGTTTAGCCCTCATTTCAACCTTAGATCCAAATATGTCCTCTAGGAGATCGTGGCTCTTGGATCAGAAATGTGCTAAGGAAAGACCCTCACCTTCTTTTCCCTACAACGTTCTTTATTTTCTTGAACATGAATCATGTTTGTCAAGGATTACATGGTGCCACTTCACACGATCCTACTTATTTTGAAAAAGTGATATGTCTAGTTAAAAAACATACAAATGGCATAAGAATTACAGATGAGCATCTAAGATTAACTACCAATTAAGAAACACTTCTGTGGGGCCTCAGGCTGCAACCTAAGTTGTGACAGGGGATTTGAAACATTACTGATATTGTACTGCTATGGCTGGTAATCTTATGTATATTTACAGCTCTTAACAGACACTAACAGGAGAATGTCAGCATGGACCTCAGACTCCCCTTTCCCCAGCGGTATGAACCTTACTGGTGTAAATTCAGGGAAGTGCTGTCACTCAGAACCAGAGTTTCTTTGGCCTGGAGAATGGGAGTACTCATATGGGGTTTCATAGGAGAGAAGGGAACTTCTTACCCTTCCCTGTGGTAAGTCAGTGAATAATTGGTAGGAAGTCCTCCATCTGTCCCAGGCCTCCACCAGCAGGTGAATGTTTCCTTATTGGGAGAACGACATTTAAAGATCTCAGGTTTTCCAGGAGGTAACTGTCCTAGAAAAAGCCAGAAGCCCCTGCATCAATATTGAGGTCCATTTAACCATTTGATCCTTCTGTTGGTGACAGAAACAGATTGATGGGACCCAAGCCAGTGATGAAGCCTCAGGTGAGGAGACCTAGGGCGGATGCTCAGAAATGCCCAGCATCAGCATCCAGCAACACTCCCCTGTGGGCTGCCCTGATGTTGGCAGGGTTCTTGTGCTGGTGTGTGTGTATGTGTGTGTGTACTTCGAGATGGAGATACCAATAGCTTATGTGAGGGCTAGTGACCAACTGCAAAATTTCAACAAAGAGTGAGCCTTGAATGCAAGATAGACACATATGGGTTGAAGAGTGTGTGGTGGCCCTTTTGTAATCCCATGAGGTCTGTAAAGCTGATACCCTCCCTCAGCCTAAGGGGACCATACAAATAATCCTTCCCAGGTACGAGCCACCTGCAGACACTTGGGCGAAACACCACTCTATGGCACTTCTCCACTCTGCTCACCAATCTCCATCTTTCTGCCATCCCCATACAATGAACTCAACTTGTTCCTGATCTTCTGTCCATTTACTGCATCTCTGAAGCTCCCTGTATCTGGGCGTCCCTTCCTTCCTCTTTCCTCTATCTTCTCCTTTCCTTCCCCTTCACTTTTTCTTGATTTTTTTTTTTTTTTTTGGAGGTGGCTCTTGCTCTGTTGCCCAGGCTGGAGTGCAGTGGTGCGATCTCGGCTCACTGCAACCTGTGCCTCCTAGGTTCAAGCCATTCTCCTGCCTCAGCCTCCTGAGTAGCTGGGATTACAGGCACACACCACCACACCCAGCTAAGTTTTTGTATTTTTAGGAAAAATGGGGTTTCATCATGTTGGTGAGGCTGGTCTGGAACTCCTGACGTTGTGGTCTGCCTGTCTCGGCCTCCCAAAGTGCTGGGATTACAGGCATGAGCTACTGTGCCTCGCCACTTTTCCTTGATTTTATTCAGCTTTGATCTTGTGACCCAGACTCACAGTCTGTCTCCTCATCCACCCCGTCCCCATTTCTGAATCTTGGTTTTTAGTCCTTTTTTTCTCTTAGATTTTCCTCTCTTTCCTTTTTTTTTTTTTAATTTTTGTAGTGAGGTTGCAAAGGGCTTCCTTTGGATATGGAGGGCTTGAAGAGTGTGTGGCCCTTTTGTAATCTTGTAATCCCATAGGGTCTATAAAACTGTAATTTGATGGATCTTTTCAGGGTAGGAGGTGTGATAAGAGGTAGGAGAGTGGCCAGCTCCTCTCCTGGTTCTGAGCAACCACTGTTATCTAAGAGCTGTACCCAGTTCCAGACTGGACGCTAGAAGGTCTCAGTGAGGTGGTGTGAAAATACAGTACCAAGGTTGTAAAATTTTTAGTTGCCAAATCCCCAAAGCTTTTGGCAAGCGGGCCCCCATTTCTCTTGCTTGGATGTCAGGTTCAAAGAGGGACAGCAGAGCCCTGGGAGTTTGCCCTGATGCTGTGGGGCTGAGGAAGTCACCATGCTTGCCTACATGACTTCAGCTGGTCCTCTTTTTTGTCTAGCTGGGTGCTCTAGCACTGAGTTCAGGATAGCAGAGGCAGAAAGGAGTGCTTTCAGAGGCGGGTCAGCACCTCTGGGGGTTCTCTCTGTTTTCTCTACCCCTCATGCAGGCTCCAAGGCCAGAGTTTCTAGCTGAGCATCAGATCAGAAACAGCAGGTTAGGAGGAGACCTCAGTGAGGGCAATGCATGAAAAGAGGGTTCTCTAGGCAGAGCTGGCCAGAAAGAGGAATTTAGCAGAATGGCATGTTGTGGGACACAGGCTGGGGCCCAGGCCACCAGACTGGTAGTGTCAGCTGGAGCTCACCTACCCTTCTGCTCACAGGCCCTGCTGAAACTCGTCCTTGCCAGCCCGGGTCAGCTCTGCCAATATTTGTAACATTGCTCATCCTCTAGGGACAATTTATTCAGGATAATGTGTTGCTGGGAGTCACAGCAAGAATGCAAGTTTTTGTTTTGCTTTGTTTTTGTCATGAGTGGGGAGAAGTGTGTGAAGTAGAAGGAAAAGTTTATCTAAAAAATCCAAAGCCTATGGTTCCATAATGAGCACACTCAGAAGCCAATTAGGGTGATCATTGATTTCTTGAGTATTTAGTTTCTCTTGTGGGTCATTCTGACCTCTGCTTTCCCCTTTCTCTCTCTCTGAAAGCTTTTCTTTCTTATTTTACTGTTTATTAACCTTCAGGAAACTCAAGAAAGGAAGATAGATTTGTAAAATTACAATTAGACAAATGTTTCCTTCATCTACATTAGAGGAATAAGTTAAAATCTCGATGCACAGAAACACACAGAGAAAACCACACAGGAACCACACATACAGGTATGTAGACACCCACACAGAGCCCACATCAAAAGTACACACACACCACACACACACAGAAATATACACAGGTGCATACTCATGGAAGTACATACTGATATGCACACGGGTACATGCAGAGAAGTGTGCACTTACAGATATCCACAGAACACACACAGACAGACATAAAAGTATATACATACAGGTTCAGACAGAGAAGCATTTACAATCAGGTCCATATAGAAAAATTAATATATACACAGATACTTATAGAAGTTTGCACACCCAGAAATGCACAAGGGTTGACATACAGAAGTGTATATTCACAGGCACCCACCCTCTTATTTAGCTGTGGACTTCATTTCTCCTATTAGCACAGATAATAGAGTTGGCTGTACCTGCTTCCTACCATGTAACAGCAACCTCTTATATCCCATCATGGTTTTTCAAAGAGTTTTCATATACATTATTTCATCTGCAGTAGAGGAAACATCACTATTCTCACTCTGAGAATTTGGAAACCCAGAGAGTTAGGTAATTGGTTCTAGGTCACACAGCTAGAAACTGGCAGGACCTGGATTAGAACTCAGGTCCTGTCTTCTTCAGAGCTGTTTTTTTTACACTCCTGAAATGAGGACAGAAGGCAGAAAGCACAGAGACAAGATTTTGCATTCATTGCATTAATTTTTCTGCATTAACTTTAATGCAAAATATTGCAAATAATTCAACAGCAGTACATAACACAGAATTTTCATTTTTCATGACAGCATTGCAAGAACATTGCAATGAACTCTCCACCCTGTTGACAAACACCCCAGGCAATGAAAGAGAGCACGATAGTCTCTTACTTACCATTCAGAAGGCAGGTGTTGAGAAAAAGTAGCAGAGTGAAAACAGTTGCAGATACCACATTTTCCTTCATGTTGGCTGCCTTCTCTTGCTACAGGAAATGTATCAGAGGTTCACTGGAAAAGAAGGTATCAGGTAACTTTTGTGAAATGGCAGTCTGGTCAGGCACATCCACCACTTTGTTCTGGGTGTTTGCAACTGATTGTTGCCCCTTGCTTAATGAGAATGACAAAATAGGAGGAAACGAATGTAGGAAAATGTAACAGGGTCGGATGGCTTGGCACAGAAACATCAATTCACACACGCTGGGAAAAATTCCACCACCAGAGGTCCTCAGATGACCTCTGGGGCGTCAAGGCAGTCAGTTTCTTTGCACACACCCCAGAGAAAAATTGTTCTCTTTCCACCCCATAGCCACCTAACAATATATCATCCATCTTACGTAACACAGATTGTATGTCCTACAAGAGAATCCTTCTATGAGGGCTCTTGCTCTGGTCCATCAGCCAATAATTAATTGTCCAGGCCGAAAAATCAGTACCCTTAGTACAATCTCATTGTAACCACGCTGATTCCACCAAACTAGGGAGGCTTTGAAGGTTCAAACTGAGAAGATTCTGGAAGTCTTCTGGGTTATATGCATTACCGCAAAGTGAACCACACAATGAACTCTAGTGAATCTCCACGTGGTTTCTTTTTCCTGTTTGGAAAGCCCCATAAACAAAAGATAATAAATTCTGGTAATAATTTAAATCCCTTGGGTTCAGAGTATTAAGTAAATTTCGAACCTGCAGGGGTTGGAGTTTGGAGCAACTTATTATTAGAATTATTATTGTTACCCTTGGGACAACTTTCAAAGCCTCTAAATGTCCTTCTAAGAAAAAAATGAATTTTTAAAGACATTTGGAAAAAAGGCTCATTAGTCTTGTTGAACTTCAAACAACTCAGAAAACAATAGATTTGGTGAACTAAGTGTAAATTCTTAGAAATGCATGGCTTAAGATTCTCTTTAAATTTTTATTGTTTTTTTTTGTTTTTTGTTGTTGTTGTTGTTGTTTTCTTTTTTTTTTTTTTGAGATGGAGTGTTGCTCTGTTGCCCAGGCTGGAGTGCAGTGGCGCGGTCTCGGTCACTGCAAGCTCCGCCTGCCGGGTTCATGCCATTCTCCTGCCTCAGCCTCCCAAGTAGTGCCTGTTGTTGTTTTAATCAAGGGAAGAACATTCATTATCAAAGCTGCCCATCTTGGGACATTTGAAATGTCTGAATGTGTTTGATGAGCCCCTAAAAGACCAGCCGTTGCTACTGCTCCTTGCAGGACATACTCAGAAATGGAGAAACCATAGCAACAGTAGAGATTTGGGCACCCAGGTACCATCAAGTAGCTCTTTTATACTGAGGCTCCAGCTTCAGTAAAGGATCCTGGTCCAGCAGTGGATCCTGTGAGGTGACCCATATTTTGTTCTTTTGGGGACCTTCTACCTGCTCCTGCAAGATTCCTTCCACACAAATGCCCTCCCAGGGTGCACTTTCTAAATCACCCACTCCATCTCACCCCTGAGGGTCATTTAATTAAAATCAAGTGGTTAAAGGCTCCTTATGGGTTTAAAATAATTCCTACCACTTCTGGAGCATCTGTTATGGGAAGGCACTGGAGAAAGTTAAGTACCTTAATCATGGAAATTTCATTTTGTTATCATAACAGCCCTGTGAGGGGGTACAGGTTTTAACAGATGAGCAAATGGAAGTACAGAGATTTAGTAGATTGTCAGTCACATGCCCTGTTTGGACGAAGGGAGGCAAGATGGCGCACTTCCGGGTTCTTCATCACCAACTTTTCCCGTGCGCGCGAAAATGCAGCCGGCGCACGGGAAGGTGCAGACCAACTGGGCATGCGCCAGGTGACGTCAATCCGAAGACACTAAGATTTACCTGGTTGCACCTGTGGAACGCCCCCCCCCCCACACGCCCGTGCCCCGCCTATTGCCCTCCCACTCCTAGAAAAGCCGCTTCGGACCGACGCCACGCGTGGACTTCCCAGCCCCACTCCTGTCGGGATGTCAGGACTGTATCAGGAACCCCGACCGAGAGCCCCACCGGGGGACTCTGTCGGCTTTCTTTGCCGGAGGCGGACAGACCTCTCCCTACCCACCTACTTCCCTGAAGCTAGGTGACCAAAATAAATTTGCAGTTTTGCTCCTACCCTTGCCTACTCGCTGGTTCTTTTGTGCCCGCTCTGGTGGTCTTAGAAAAACAAATCATGCCCATTTGGAGAAAGACACTTGGGAAACCTGAGAGCCACTGGGAGATGATCCTAACTTGTGGAAAGTCTGTGATGGGGGTGCAATTATTCCCCCTCTGTGGGAGAGATGGTGGAGACAACAGCCACTGATCCAAAGTGAGCAACATCAAGCCTTGGGTGAGTGTGACATTCTGAGTAGGGTCAGGAGAGCCAGAGCCCAGAGAGCCCTTCTCAGCTACTACCCTACTTATGCCCAAGGACCTCAAATACTGTTGATCTCATGAATCCAGCCTCATCAGGTACATATAGCTCCAAATAGTTCTTTATCCTGTTGATCTGGTGATCTCAGTCTGGCTTAGAGATGAGATTCTACCCACGGGCTGAAGACTTTCTATAATATCCCTTTATTGAGACTCCCTTTCTCTTTTGGGCATTACACTGACATGCTTAAGATCAACATGCTATAAATCAGAGCTTCCTGGTGAGGTTGGGTGCTATCTAGAGAGCTTTGCCGAAGCATGGCTCCATGCGTATTGCAAAAGAAACTCTGGGATGGGGAGTAGAGTGGGTCAGGCAGTGGTAGATTAATGTTAGATATTGTCATTTGCTTATATGTTCTCATGTGCTAGTACAGGATCAAAGAAACTCTCCTAAATAAGGTTTTCCTATAATAATGTCTTCAGGAAGTATTCTATGAGTGAAAAAAGCTTCCCTTTGGGATTTCCTGAGACACATCCTGGAATCTAGTTACTATTATGCACTTTCAAATGCCTGAAACCCCCATGCCAGGGAATTAGACATACTCACAGTGGTGTCATGGTTGTGTTTCAACAACGATTTCCCAACTCATCCTGCATTTTCCTCCCAGGAAGGCAAACACAATGGGGGTAATTTAACCTTTAGAGAAAGGCAATCACAACTTCACACCCCTAAAGGGGCTATGCTAAATGTTAATTAACTCTAATCACACAAGGAGGAGAGGCTTCTCAGCACTAAGCACAGCTCCTGTTGATCCACTGCCTTTTTTTTTTTTTTTTTTTTTTATGGCTGGTAGACACTAAGCTGGGATAAATTAGGATTTTGTCTCTCTGAGTCCACCCTGCATTGCACTCAAGATCTTGATCAAGGGCTGGCATGGCCTTTCTTATTCTCTCTCAATTGGGACTGGAACATCCAATGAGAGTCCTCATCTTTTTAAGATGTTATAGCAGCAAATGGCTCCAAATATTTGTAGTACAGTTAGCAAAAAGTCAGCCCCATACATCCTAGGGACTGTCATCTTAGGCTTCACTCCTCAGCAGCTCCTTGGTTGTGACTGAGGGTTAAAAATGCAAGTGGTGGATCTGAAGAGCAGGTTTTTAGCAAGTTTGCAGCCCCGACACCTTGCCCATGGCTAGCTGCCTTGGTTTCCTTGCTTCCCAATCCTCAAAGACTCTCTTATCCTTATGCTCCTCCCCTTAGCTTATTCAAATATGCCTCCCCACCACGCTGCGGCCCACCATGGTATGAACGCCAAGAAAAGTTCCTTCTCCCTCGTGTTGCTCGGCATCAATGTTGATCCTGTTTAGGCCCTCTCTTTCCAAAAGCCTCTCTTCATTCTCCCTTCCATTAAGCCAAGTGTCTTCCACAGAGGCCCACAGTTGAGAAAAAGGCCCAGCAGCTTGTGCTTTTGAGAAACTAGAGCCAGTCTCCCCACATGGAAAATTGGGGCCACACTCCCATGGCCTGGGCTGACCATACTATCCACATTAGGAGGGGAATGCCTTAGGAGAGGAGGAAATGTGGCCTCATGAGAGTCAAAAATAAACCAGATCTGAGCTCCCAACATGTCACTCCCCACTGTCAACCTCTCATCCTCTGCAATACCCTCTCTTAGACTTCACCTTTATGTTCTGAACAATGCATTCCCCAAGTCAATCCTGAGTGCCAGCAATCTCAGCCCTACCATTCTGTGGAACTTACTTCCAAGACTGGTTTCTGGTGATCCCCTGAGTACAGTCCTCAACCTGTCCTGCCATATCTGTTGCCATAACCTTCTACTCAGGTTTTTGATTCAGTTTTCCTGACTCCAGAAATGGACCTACCATTAGGGTACGGAAATGGACCCTGCCACCCCTGTTAGGCAGAGATTCTGAGGTTCTTTTTAGCTCTTGCAAACTCAGTTCCTGGGTAATCAAGCAAGGCCCAATCCAACATTTGAATTTTGGACTATCATACATATGACATGCACAAATTGTAAGCACAGTCATGTGTCACATAATGACATATCAGTTAATGATGGACCACATATATGGTGGTGGTCCCATAAGATTATAATGCTGTATGTTTACTGTTCTTTTTCTATGTTTCATTATATTTAGATACACAAACACTTACCATTCTGTAACAAGTGCCTACAGTATTCAGTTTTGTGACAGCTGTATAGGTTTGTAACCTGGGAGCAATCGGCTATGTCATCTAGCCTAGGTGTGTAGTAGGCTATACAGTCTAGGTTTGTATAAGTACACTCTGTGATGCTGACACAACAATGAAATCTCCTGACACATTTCTCAGAACTTAGCCCTATCATTATGTGACACTCATGACTATATTCAGCTCAATGAAGTATCACAAAGAGAATATATCTACGTTACCACTCAGGACAAGAGATTGACCAACAATAGCACCCCAGAAATCCAACTTGCACCTTCTCCCAATCTCAACCTACTCCTTCCTGATAGAAACCATTCTTCCAACTTCTAACAGTACAGATTAATTTTACCTACCTTTGGACTTTATATAAACAGGATCATACGATATGCATTTTTTGAGAGTGTGTGTGTCTGGCTTGTTTCATTTCACATTGTTGTAGGATTCATCCTTGTTGTTACATGTAGTTTTATATAATTCATTTTCATTTCATCTCATTCATTTACATTCATGTTATATTGAATGAAATACCATAACTCATTTATTCATTCTACTGTTGATGGACATTTGAGTTGTTTCCAGGTTTTGGCAAACTTTGTGTTTTGCTGAGATTGATCAAAACTTGAATGGCAGGGAAGCCCTGCACATTTCATAATCACTGTATGCTGCCCGCCACATCTCGTATTAACCTAAAGTAAATTTCAAGTGCCTTTTTTTTTTTTTTGTCCTAAAAAGGCAAAAAGTCTCATTTCTTGCAAACAAATTTTGAATACATTCGTCCATTGTTTTCAGTATTAGGCATTGTGTTTAGGGTTTCCTTCAGGGTCCTCGGCCCACTGGGTTTCCTTACCTGCCTTGTTCTACCTGGGTTAGATGGCCTGAGGCTAACATAACAGGAAGCAGACCCCACATCAATCAGGTACCATTTGATTTCCAGGAGCTGGGCTTTTTTTTTTTTTTTTGAGACAGGGTCTTGTTCTGTTGCCCAGGCTGGAGTGCAGTGGCATGATCACTGCTCACTGCAGCCTGGACCTCCCTGGGCTCAGGTGATTCTCCCACCTCAGCCTCCTGAGTAGCGGGGACTACAGGCACACACCACAACACCCAGCGAATTTTTTATATTCTGCAGTGACAGGGTTTCTCCATGTTACCCAGACTGGTCTCAAACCCCTGAGCTCAGCCAATTTACCCGCCTTGGCCTCCCAAAGTGCTGTGATTATAGGCATGAACCACCGCACGCAACAAGAAGTTGTTTTCTTTCCAGTACAGAATGCCAATACTTAATCTGGAAAATAAAGGACATAATGTGCTCAGGGCAGGATGAGGAGCAGTAGGGATTAGCTATTACATACCAGGCTAAAGATTAAGACTGTTATACAAGCTCTGCCCAATGTCAACAGTCAATGATTGTAGAATGAATAAATGAAGCCCAAAAGGTGAAAAAAACAGAACAAGATTCTAAGATATGGGACAAAACTCTGCACATAGGAAGAATGGTCCTGTGCTGGTATTTCAAACACTAGACTTTCAGCTGGCATAGTTTTCAGTATTTGACAAGGGAATCTAAAGAAGTTTTAAGGAGAACATGGCAGCCTCTCTTTCAGGAAGACATTGAAAACTGGGGATATAGTGCCAAGAGAACCGTGGCCCACAGGTGGGGAGACGAAAGTTCCAGCTGTTCTTGCTCTGCCAATAAATAGCGTCACACAAACATGTGCCCACAATGAATGTTTTTCTGCCCATAGTCCAGGCAGCATATCTATGCATTTGTCTGTGAAAGTTCACAAGAGAACACTTGCTCGTGTGGTCATTCATTATTATTTTTTATCATCACCATTATCCAGTTTACATTTTGCTGTTTCTTGAGCAGGTATCCATCTTGTAGCCTGCTTTGAGGTACCCACTGGGGAAAACATCCAGAACTTTCCATAGTGAATTACTTTCACATAAAATGTTTATCACCTTACAATCTGGTAGTTTAGTCAGAACATCATGACTGGGTGAAAGTAATTAGAAATAGTATAGAGGCTGCTGTAAAGTGTTTATCTCTGATTCCAGATATTCCCCTGCCGCTCTCCTAGAAACCCCAAAGGTTCCACTGAGGAAAGAACTTCCTGAAGACTGCACTCTATGAAGATCATCAAGATGAGCATGCGTGCTGTGCATGGTGATGGCTACATTTGGTAAGAGGTAGATGATCAGCAGAGACAGGATTTGTCTAAACCAGAGCTGACTTAGGCCTTGAACCATTCAGGAATACCTAGGAAGAACCATCTCCTGACTTCTCACCTAGTCAGGGCAAATTACTCCAATATGATATATGTGCCTTTGCACTGGAGTCATTTTAATAACACAGAACACCGATGCTTCCCCGTGGCTGGGAGTATTGCTTCCAAATCTAATCACATTAACTCCACTCACTCACCACAGCTTCCTCATTCTAGCAACATCTTTTATCCCAGGGAGGCTTGTTTTCGAGCAATCTTTTTGGCTTAAAGGCAAGAATAGGAATTGGGTGAGTTTCACTTCCCCCCAGCCAGTGCACATGTAGGACAGATGGTGGAAAATCCACGTTGGCTTGATTTTCAGAGGAACTAGTTCCTCATGAGATTGTCAATCAGTCACTAACAATCAAAAAACAATCATAAATCATACACTATGTTTTTCAGTTTACAGAACCGTTCTATAGACATCAGTGGTTTTTAATCCAGGAGTCCCATTACAGTCCAAGGAGTGTCTTAAAATTTCTTTCCCCATTTTTTTTTTTTTTCTGAGACAGAATCTTGTTCTGATGCCCAGGCGGGAGTACAGTGACATGATTTCAGCTCACTGCAGCCTCTGCCTCCCAGGTTCAAGTGGTTCTCATGCCTCAGTCACCAGAGTAGCTGAGATTACAGAACTGCGCCACCACGCCCAGCTAATTTTTGTATTTTTAGTAGAGATGGGCTTTACCATGTTGACCAGGATGGTCTTGAACTCCTGGTCTCAAGTGATCTGCCCACCTCAACCTCCCAAAGTGCTGGGATTACAGGCATGAGCCACTGTGCCTGGCCTTAAAATTTCTCATTCCTTTGTTTTGTCCCTAGACATTCTTACTAATCAGCTCAGAGTTGAGCCCACTTGGAAGGACATGGGCATTTTAAAAAAAACTTTCTAGAGGATTCTAAATTAAAGCTGCGGCTAAAAACCACTGACTTACGTGCTATCACTTGACATGTAAATTCTCTGAGTCCTCTAAGGCAGCCTTCCTCCTGATAATGGCTGACTCAGCATGTTCCCCATAGAACACTTCCAATAGGAGGCAACTTTATCTCAAAAGCCTCCCATGTTCTCAGACCTGTGTGCCAGTAAGATCAGCAAACCCTCATATGGAATATACTTATACACTCACAAATATATAAAAATATTTATAATATCACATGTGAAAGTTTGTATGTGATCCACTGCATGCCAGGCACTGTTTTGCTAACTTGCTTCACCCTCACAACACGCCTGAGGTGAAGGTATGATGATTATTCCCGTCTAACAGATGAGGACGCTGAGGCCCAGAGAGGGTCTGTGAGTTGTCCAAGGTCACAGCTAGTGAGCTGCATATGGAGGAAGAGGAACTCAGGATTTGATCTCTGGGATCTGTGCTAACTATCACACTTCCAAAGGTGCAATGGCCAACCTTCAAGGAGCTCTGGAAGTACAAAATCCATGCTGACTGTGAGGAGTCGGGGCAGGTCAGAGGACCTTGGGGTTGTAGCTTCTGAGTCCTCTAAGGCAGCCCTCCTCCTAATAATGGCTCACTCAGCATGCTCCCTCAACCCAAAGGCAGCTCTGATGCTGAAGGCTGTGGGAACCAGGGATAGCTCTTCAACAGCAGTAGGTATTCCTGGGGCGTCATGCCTGGGCACCACTGCCTACTTCAGAACAGATGTGTCAAAATCTTTGGAAAGGGGGGCCCTAGGAAGGGGCATTTTTAACAAGAACTTAGATGACTTTCATCAAGCTCAAGTTTTAGAGGCTGAGCTCAAGCTGAGAGGGGCAGGAAAGGAAGATGCAGTGGAGCAGGCAGAGTGGCATCCTCTCTATGGGAAATGTTGTATTTAGAACTTAGATAGAGGCATTGGGGGTGTGATCTGTTGGGTTATTGTCCGCAACCATTTGCTTCTTCCCAGCCATAGGATTTCATATCCCTACCCACTGTCATGGGAGGTACTCGTGCATTCTGTGAGAGGAGTACACATCCCACCTCAACCGCTTTGGACTTGGCCATGTGAAAAGCTATGGCCCATGGGATGTGAATGGTTGTCATGTTTTTTTCCTGTGTTTAACCTGAAGCTTAAAGGCAACTGGATGGTTTGTCTTAGGTCTCCTTGCTCTTGTTCTCCACTGCCCTTAGGATGTCTCCACTGCCCTTAGGATGCCCTTAGGATGTCACAGACACTATCTGTGTTTTAAAATGAGAAGACAGGTGGAACCGTGCTGAGCCCAGCTGAACCCAGCCAATTCTAGCAGAGCCACAGCCAATCTGCCGCTGACTCAGTCCTTATGTAAAGTGAGCGAAGACTAAATATTGTTGTAAGCCACAGAGATGTCAGTGTTGTTTGTTTGTTACGAATTGCAAAACTAATACAGGGCAAGAGTAGGAGGAGGGCATATATTTTGCAAGACTTTAAACAAGATTATTTTTTCACAGATGCAGCTCTGTGTATGTTACATATGTGTGTGAATGCGCTGTTCATCCAAACACAAAATAACTTTACTCTGCCATAAAAAGTCACTACTGTATTCATAACAACTTTGTCTGTTGTTATACTTTAATATCTAGAAACTCAAGCTTTGAAGGTGAGAAGGAAAATTAAAATAAAACATAAATTATTGGCATACTGGCCTTGCTTATTTGTCTCAGGAGGAAGGGAACATCAGGAGTTAGAGAATCATGGGATTTTGGATCTCTAAGAGGCCCAAAGACTTGAAAGTTATCCTAATTCAACCCCTCACTTTAACACATGGGGAAACTGAGGCCTGGAAAAATGAAGTGCCTTGGCCAAATGCCTTGTGGGAGAATCTTTGGAGCTTGAGGGTGGGCACAACTGAGAACACTGACAAGTCGAAGAAGAAAATCTCAAGAATGTTGCTAAATGTATTTTCCCACTCTGATTCCTGCATTCCCTACCCTCTCAGTTAGAACCTTGGAATCCATTCATAGGAATAGTAAAAACATCAGGTGTCCATCAGAATTTGGTTTTCTTTTCCTTTCTGGCCACACAGTTAAAGTTACTTCATTGTTTCCCCTGTAGTTAGATGAGGCCAGGTGATGAAGTGGTGGCCTCTGAAAGTGGGTAGAAATAACATACAGTAATGCACTGAATGACAAACTTTGTCCACTGTAGACTGCATATATGGTGGTGGTCCCATAAGATGACAATGGAGCTGAAAAATTCCTATTGCTTAGTGACGTCAGGGTCATTCTAACATCATAGCATAATGCATTATGCCTGTGTTTGTGGTGACACTGGTGTAAACAAATCTACTGTGCTGCTAGTCACATAAAAGTAGAGCACATACAATTATGTGCAGTACATAATACTTGATAATAACTATGTTACTGGTTTGTGTATTTACTATACTATACTTTTTATTGTTATTTTACAGTGTACTCCTTCTACTATAAAAAAAAGCTAATTGTAAAATACCCTCAGGCAGGTCCTTCAGGAGGTATTCCAGAAGGCATTGTTGTCATGAGATGACAGCTCCATGCATGCTATTATCCTTGAACACCTTCAAGTGGGACAAGATGAAAGGTGAAAGATAGTGATAGGGATGATCCAGACACTATGTAGTCCTATGCTAATATGAGTGTTTGTGTCTTAGTTTTTAACAAAAAAGTTTAAAAAGTAAAACAAACAAAAAAAATTTAAAAATAGAAAAAAGTTTATAGTATAAGCGCATAAAGAAGGAAAATGTGTCTGAACAGCTGAACAATGTGTTTATGTTTTACGCCAAGTATTATTAAAAATAGTCAAGGCCAGGCGTGGTGGCTCACACCCATAATCCCAGCACTTTGGGAGGCTGAGGGGGGCAGATCATGAGGTCAGGAGTTCGAGACCAGCCTGGCCAACACAGTGAAACCCCGTCTCTACTAAAAGTACAAAAAAAAATTGGCTGGGCATGGTGGTGGGTGTCTGTAATCCCAGCTACTTGGGAGGCTGGGGCAGGATAATCATTTGAACCCGGTAGGCAGAGTTTGCAGTGAGCTGAGATTGTGCCATTGCAATCCAGCCTGGGTGACAGGGCGAGACTCTTATCTCAAAAAAAATAAAAATAAAAAAAGTCAAAATAAGTTTAAGAAAGTTTATAAAGTTAAAAAGTTACAGCAAGCTAAGGTTAATTTGTTATTGAAGAAAAAATTTTTAAAAACAAATTTGGTGTAGCTTAAGTGTACAGTGTATACAAAGTCCACAGTAGTGTACATTAATGTCCCAGTACTTCACGTTCACTCACCACTCATTCACTGACTCACCCAAAGCAACTCCCAGTCCTGCAAGCTTTATTCATGGTAAGTACCCTATACAGGTGTACCATTTGTTTTTAATCTTTTATACTGTGTTTTTACTGTACCTTTCCTATGTTTAGATACACGAATACTTACCATTGTGTTACAATTGCCTATAGTATTCGGTAAAGTAAAATGCTGTATAGGATTGCAGCCTAGGAACAATAGGCTATTCCATATAGCCTAGGTGTGCAGCAGACTATCCCATCTAGGTTTGTGTAAGTACACTTGATGATGTTAGAGCAACAACAAGATCACCTAAGGATGCATTTCTCAAAAAGTATCCCCATTGTCAAGTGATGCATGATTGTACTTCTAGCCTAGTCCTGGTCTTTAAAGCTTTTTACATATTCCCCCCTCTATTTCTCTTTCCTCCATTACTGGCCTGAAGAAGATGAAACTGAGGACTTGAGGTCCTAAATGCTCAGTACAGCCGATAGATGAAAGGCTCTTGAGTTCATGCTGACTCCCAGCAAACTGTCACATGTGTGAGAAATAAACCTTTGGTCGTTGTGCTTTGAGATTAGAGGCTGGGTGGTATAATGGCTAGCCTTACTTAGTTGGGCAAATCTAGGGACAATCCAGAGACAACCAGTACAGCCTAGTGTAGACGGTAACTACTACATGTAACCAAGTAGAAGAGCAGTGATTAAGATGGAAGCCTCCAACGCCTGACCCACTGCCATTGTCCCACCTGGAATACCATCACCAAAGTCCCAGAATAATCTCAGTTTGGCTTTGTCTACATATTCAGCTCCCTACACTGTCACCTGTAAACATGTCTACAGGTGTTCAACAACACCTGTTGGGTGACTGACTATTTTTATAAGGTCATATAGAATGCACCCTTCTCATGTACAAATCCATGGAAACAGCACTTGGCCTTGAGTTGTGCAACTCTTTTCCATTAATCAATAGGCTCTCCATATTACTAAGGGATGGGTTCTGAGACCTTCTTGATTCCTCCAATAACCTCTTTGTGTGCATTAATTTGAACTCAAGGGCAGATGGGTGACAAAGCCCACTGAGATGTGGCTGCAAGGTGGTTGGGCGAGTAGCTGAAGTGAATAAAAATTGCAATATCAGAAATCAAAGAAATGTGGAGACCGTCAAGAACTGGGACAACCTCCATTGCGAAATCTTCAACTAGCAAGGCAAAAATAATTCTCAGCCCATTCTTCCTTTTCCTTCATAAATGCACTCAAATAAAACATATTTTTTTGGCACAATCATGTCTAAATATCTAAAACATACCCTTTCTGGAGTGAAAACATATATACATATTTATATATGTATGTGTGTTATATATATACGTTTTTTATATGTGTGTTTTATGTATATATATTATATATATATTTCTCTTTGAGATAGAGTCTTGCTCTGTCACCCAGGCTGGAGTACAGTGGTGCAATCCCAGCTTACTGCAACCTTCGCCTCCCGGGTTCAAACAATTCTCCTGCCTCAGTCTCCAGAGTAGCTGAGATTATAGGTGCGTGCCACGATTCCCAGCTAATTTTTTTGTTTTTTTAGTAGAGATAGGGTTTCACCATGTTGGCCAGGATGTTCTTCATCTCTTGACCTTGTGATCTGCCCACCTTGGCCTCCCAAAGTGCTGTGATTACAGGCGTGAGCTACCACGCCCAGCCAAACTTTTACATGTTAATCAATTGGGTGCACACTTCTGAAAAATGAGGCACTTCTCTGACTTCTTAATTGAAATTTTTATGGAGTACTGGGTTCATTTATGAATATAAAAATTATGGTGTGATATGGTGGATATAGGATATGTTCAGCTGCTCCTACAGATCAAGGGCTTGTTGCCAAAATCAAATGCCTAGGACTTGAGCATTTTCAGTTTCTGAGTCTTCTTTTTATAGCCTCCTTCCCTCCCTCCATCCTTTTGCCCATCTGTCCTCTCTCCTTTCCTTTTTAATGTCTTTTAGCCTTCCTTCCTTCCTTCCTTCCTTCCTTCCTTCCTTCCTTCCTTCTTCCTTTCTCTCCCTCTCTCTCTCTCTCTCTTGCTTTCCTTCCTTCCTTCTTTCTTTTTGACAGAATCTTGCTCTGTTGCCCAGGTCAGAGTGCAGTGGCCCAATCTTGGCTCACTGCAACCTTCACCACCCGGGTTCAAGAAATTATCCTGTCTTAGTCTCCTGAGTAGCTGGGACTACAGGCATGTACCATCATGCTCGGCTAATTTTTGTGTTTATAGTAGAGATGGGGTTTCACCATGTTGGTCAAGCTGGTCTCGAACTCCTGACCTCAGGTGATCCACCTGCCTTGGCCTCCCAAAGTGCTGGGATTACAGGAGTGAGCTGCCGCGCCCGGCTTTTTTTCCTTTTTAATGTCTTTTTCTTTACATTCAATCTAACAGCTAATAGTTCTCCCTTTTGTTAGTTGACTCCCTTCTAGATGACTCAGGATAGTTTCTTCTAGCCCCTTCCACTCTATTGTTGCTTCTGATCTGATGTGAATTAAAAAGCCCAATAACTAAATTTTAGAAAATTAAGGTGATTTCAAATAAGAATAACTAGGTTCTGAGTGATGACTGAAGGAATTTCCTACCAAACCTGTAGGTAAATAGATTTTGTTTTATCTATTTTGTTCAAAAACCTATTTACCTTGCTTCCTAGATCTCATATATTTTCCACATAGTTAAGGTTGCTGGATAGGTGAATTTTAAATAGTGATGCATTTCTGTGTCCCAAAGTAAGACTACTGAACTTAGAAAAATATGGTATAGTATGCTTAACATCTTAAAAGGCAAGTGCTATTGTCAATTATAAAAAGCTCTCTCTATTTCTTAATAAGCCCTCCATGCCACTAGCGCATATCAGCAAAGGGTACAGCTAACTCCCCATTGGTTGCTAGGCTTCCTGGGCCAACAGAAGTAGAGTGGGCTTCTGCAACTGTCTGCACATTTGGCCACTAGGACATTGGCTTGGCAGATCCCAGTAAATCTTCATTGACTCACTGCTTTACAATAAAAAGAGCACCACTTTGTACAGCATATAATCAATGGTGTGTCTTCCAAACATTCCTCTCTGAAACCATTAATTTTTAAAAAAAGGGATTGGGAAGTCAAAACTCAAAATGTTAGTGAATTTCTCTTTATCTGTGTAAACACTCTTCTTAGTAGTTTACCCAAGATGATTTTTCATCCTTGGCCTAGAAAACATCCTATTGCCACATATCCATGCCTCTACATTCACTTTGGGACACAGAAATTATTATGATCATAAGAACAATAGAATTTGGAAGAGAAGTTTGATGCTTTGCTGATACTCTCAATTATAGCAATTGCCAGTTTATTTGCAAGTCAAAATATAAATGGCTTGGGATGCTTTCATGGGTGTGCCTGAGCAGAGGGGCTGACAAACACCTGAATGTATTTTTGAATGTCCTTGACTGCCTAAAAAGATCCTATTATAATCTTTCCCTTTTTTTTTAAAGCTCTATAAGTGCATGTGTCCAGGTGAACAGCCCAAGTGAGGCTCATGGGTCAGTATGGGAAGAGCAGTAGATTGTGTTCACTTTCATATCCTGTACAGTTCAAAAGAGGGGTTTCCTGCTTAGCACGAATGTTCTGAGAACACAGTAGCACTTAGCTCCTTATAGAATGAAGGATGAATAACCAGGTAGGACTGCCTCTAAACAGCAACCTTCACTCTCACCCTCCACCCATGCACAGGGCACACTGAACTGGATGTCACTTGAGGTATTGATAAGAGCAAGGATAGGGATTCCAAGATGGCTGAATAGGAAGAGCTCCAGTCTACAGCTCCCAGTGTGAGCGATGCAGAAGATGGGTGACTTCTGCATATCCAATTGAGGTACCAGGTTCATCTCACTGGGGCTTGCTGGACAGTGGGTGCAGCCCATGGAGTGTGAGCTGAAGCAGGGCAGGGCATCGCCTCACTCAGGAAGTGCAAGGGGTTGGGGAATTCCCTTTCCTAGACAAGGGAAGCTGTGACAGACGATAGCTGGAAAACAGGGACACTCCCACCCTAATACTGTGCTTTTCCAATGGTCTTAACAAACGGCACACCAGGAGATTATATCCCACACCTGGTTTGGAGGGTCCTACGCCTATAGAGCCTCACCCACTGCTAGCACAGCAGCCTGAGATCAAACTGTAAGGCAACAGGGAGGCTGAGGGAGGGGTGTTCCACCATTGCTGAGGCTGGAGTAGGTGAAGAAAGTGGCTGGGAAGCTTGAACTAGGTGGCGCCCACCACAGCTCAATGAGGCCTGCCTGCCTCTGTAAATTCCACCTATGGAGGCAGGGCATAGCTGAACAAAAGACACCAAAAACTTTTGCAGAACTAAATGTCCCTTCTGATAGCTTTGAAGAGAGTAGTGGTACTCTCAGCATGGAGTTTGAGATCTGAGAACAGGCAGACAGCCTCCTCAAGTGGGTCCCTGACCCCCGAGTAGCCTAACTGGGAGACACCTCCCAGCAGAGGTCAACTGATACCTCATACAACTGGGTACGCCTCTGAGATGAAGCTTCCAGAGGAAGGATCAGGCAGCAAAATTTGCTGTTCTGCAATATTTGCTGTTCTGCAGTCTCCGCTGGTGATACCCAGGCAAACAGGGTCTAGAGTGGTCCTCCAGCAAACACCAACAGACCTGCAGCTGAGGGTCCTGACTGTTAGAAGGAAAACTAACAGACAGAAAGGACATCCACACCAAAACCCCATCCATATGTCACCATCATCAAAGATGAAAGGTAGATGAAACCACAAAGATGGGGAGAAACCAGAGCAGAAAAGCTGAAAATTCTAAAAATCAGAGAACCTCTTCTCCTCCAAAGGAATGCAGCTCCTCGCCAGCAATGGAACAAAGCTGGATGGAGAATGACTTTGACGAGTTGAGAGAAGTAGGCTTCAGATGATCAGTAATAACAAACTTCTCTGAGCTAAAGGAGGATGTGCGAACTCATTGCAAAGAAGCTGAAAACCTTGAAAAAAGATTAGATGAATGGCTAACTAGAATAAACAGCATAGAGAAGACCTTAAATGACCTGATGGAGCTGAAACCATGTCACAAGAACATGATGCATGCACGAGAACATGATGCATGCACAAGATTCAGCAGCCAATTCAATCAAGTGGAAGAAAGGGTATCAGTGATTGAAGATCAAATGAACTAAATGAAGTGAGAAGAGAAGTTTAGAGGAATAAAGAGTAAAAAGAAAGAAACAAAGCCTCCAAGAAATATGGGACTATGTGAAAAGACCAAATCTGCATCAGATTGGTGTACCTGAAAGTGATGGGGAGAATGGAACCTCGTTGGAAAACACTCTGCAGGATATTTTCCAGGAGAACTTCCCCAACCTAGCAAGGCAGGCCAACATTCAAATTCAGGAAATACAGAGAATGCCACAAAGGAACTCCTCGAGAAGAGCAACTCTAAGACACATAATTGTCAGATTCACCAAAGTTGAAATGAGGGAAAAAATATTAAGGGCAGCCAGAGAGAAAGGTCAGGTTACCTACATAGGGAAGCCCATCAGATTAACAGCGGATCTCTTGGCAGAAACTCTACAAGCCAGAATAGAGTGGGGGCCAACATTCCACATTCTTAGAGAAAAGAATTTTCAACCCAGAATTTCATATCCAGCCAAACTAAGCTTCACAAGTGAAGGAGAAATAAAATCCTTTACAGACAGGCAAATGCAGAGATTTTGCCACCACCAGGCTTGCCTTACAAGAGCTCCTGAAGGAAACACTAAACATGGAAAGGAACAACTGGTACCAGCCACTGCAAAACATGCCAAATTGTAAAGACCATTGATGCTAGGAAGGAACTGCATCAACTAACGAGCGAAATAATCAGCTAATATCATAATCACAGGATCAAATTCACACATAACAATATTAACCTTAAATGTAAATGGGCTAAATTCTCCAATTAAAAGACACAGACTGGCAAATTGGATAGAGAGTCAAGACCCATCAGTGTGCTGTATTCAGGGGACCCCTTTCACTTGCAGAGATACACATAGGCTCAAAATAAAGGGTTGGAGGAAGATCTACCAAGCAAAAGGCAAAAAAACAAAAAACAAAACACAGGAGTTGCAATCCTAGTCTCTATTAAAACAGACTTTAAACCAACAAAGATCAAAAGAGACAAAGAAGGCCATTACATAATGGTAAAGGGATCAATTCAACAAGAAGAGCTAACTATCCTAAATATATATGCACCCAATATAGGAGCACCCAGATTCATAAAGCAAGTCCTTAGAGACCTACAAAGAGACTTAGACTCCCATCCAATAATAAGGGGAGACTTTAACACCCCATTGTCAACATTAGGTAGATCAACAAGACAGAAAGTTAACAAGGATATCCAGAACTTGAACTCAGCTCTGCACCAAGCGGACCTAATAGACACCTACAGAACTCTCCTCCCCAAATCAACAGAATATACATTCTTCTCAGCAGCATGTTGCACTTATTCCAAAATTGACCACATAATTGGAAGTAAAGCACTCCTCAGCAAATGTAAAAGAACAGAAATTATAACAAACTGTCTCTCAGACCACAGTGCAATCAAATTAGAACTCAGGATTAAGAAACTCACTCAAAACCACTCAACTGCATGAAAACTGAACAACCTGCTCCTGAATGACTACTGGGTGCATAACGAAATGAAGGCAGAAATAAAGATATTCTTTGAAACTAATGAGAATAAAGACACAACATACCAGAATCTCTGGGACACATTTAAAGCAGTGTGTAGAGGGAAATTTATAGCACTAAATGCCCACAAGAGAAAGCAGGAAAGATCTAAAGTCGACACCCTAACATCACAATTAAAAGAACTAGAGAAGCAAGAGCAAAACACATTCAAATCTAGCAGAAGGCAAGAAATAACTAAGATCAGAGCAGAATGGAAGGAGATAGAGACACAAAAAACCCTTCAAAAAATCAGTGAATCCAGGAGCTGGTTTTTTCAAATGATCAACAAAATTGATAGACCACTAGCAAGACTAATAAAGAAGAAAAGAAGAAAAATCAAACAGATCCAATAAAAAGTGATAAAGGGGATATCACCACCAACCCCACAGAAATACAAAATACCATCAGAGAATACTATAAACGCCTGTACGCAAATCAACTAGAAAATCTAGAAGAAATGGATAATTTCCTGGACACTTACACTCTTCCAAGTCTCAACCAGGAAGAAGTTGAATCCCTGAATAGACCAATAACAGGCTCTGAAATTGAGGCAATAATTAATAGCCTACCAACCAAAAAAAGTCCAGGACCAGATGGATTCACAGCTGAATTCTACCAGAGGTACAAAGAGGAGCTGGTACCACTCCTTCTGAAACTACTGCAATCAACAGAAAAAGATGGAATACTCCCCAACTCATTTTATGAGGCCAGCATCATCCTGATACCAAAGCCTGGCAGAGACACAACAAAACAAGATAATTTTAGACCAATATCGCTGATGAACACTGATGCAAAAATCCTCAATAAAATACTGGCAAACCGAATCAAGGAGGACATAAAAAAGTTTATCCACCAGGATCAAGTGGGCTTCTTCCCTGGGATGCAAGGCTGGTTCAACATATGCAAATAAACATAATCCATCATACAAACAGAACCAAAGACAAAACCCACATGATTATCTCAATAGCTGCAGAAAGGGCCTTTGACAAAATTGAACACCCCTTCATGCTAAAAACTCTCAATAAACTAGGTATTGATGTTACGCATCTCAAAATAATAAGAGCTATTTATGACAAACCCGCAGCCAATATCATACTGAATGGGCAAAAGCTGGAAGCATTCCCTTTGAAAACTGGCACAAGACAGGGATGCCCTCTCTCAGTGCTCCTATTCGACATAGTGTTGGAAGTTCTGGCCAGGGCAATCAGGCAGGAGAAAGAAATAAAGGGTATTCAATTACGAAAAGAGAAAGTCAAGTTGTCCCTGTTTGCAGATGACATGATTGTATATTTAGAAAACCCCATTGTCTCAGCCCATAATCTCCTTAAGCTGATAAGCAACTTCAGCAAGTCTCAGGATACAAAATCAATGTGCAAAAATCATAAGCATTCCTATACACCAATAACAGACAAACAGAGAGCCAAATCATGAGTGAACTCCCATTCACAATTAATTCAAAGAGAATAAAATATCTAGGAATCCAACTTACAAGGGATGTGAAGGACCTCTTCAAGGAGAACTACAAACCACGGCTTAACAAAATAAAAGAGGACACAAACAAATGGAAGAACATTCCATGCTCATGGATAGGAAGAATCAATATTGCGAAAATGGCCATCCTGCCCAAGGTAATTTACAGATTCATTGCCATCCCCATCAAGCTACCAACGACTTTCTTCACAGGATTGGAAAAAAACTACTTTAAAGTTCATATGGAACCAAAAACAAGCCCGCATTGCCAAGACAATCTTAAGCCAAAAGAACAAAGCTGGAGGCATCATGCTACCTGAGTTCAAACTATACTGTAAGGCTACAGTAACTAAAACAGCATGGTTCTGGTACCAAAACAGAGATATACACCAATGGAACAGAGCAGAGCCCTCAGAAATAATACCACATATCTATAAACATCTGATTTTTGGCAAACCTAACAAAAACAAGAAATGGGAAAGGAGGCCCTATTTAATAAATGGTGCTGGGAAAACTGACTAGCCATATGCAGAAAGCTGAAACTGGATCCCTCCCTTACACCTTATACAAAAATTAACTCAAGATGGATTAAAGACTTAAATGTTAGACCTAAAACCATAAAAACCCTAGAAGAAAACCTAGGCAATACCATTCAGGACATAGGCATGGGCAAGGACTTCATGACTAACTAAAACATCAAAAGCAATGGCAACAAAAGCCAAAATTGACAAATGGGATCTAATTAAACTAAAGAGCTTCTGCACAGCAAAAGAAACTACCATCAGAATGAACAGGCAACCTACAGAATGAGAGAAAGTTTTTACAATCTACCTATCTGACAAAGGGCTAATATCCAGAATCTACAAAGAAACAAATTTACAAGAAAAAAATCAAACAACCCCATTAAAAAGTGGGTGAAGGATATGAACAGACACTTCTCAAAAGAAGACATTTATGCAGCCAACAGACACATGAAAAAATGCTCGTATCAACACTGATCATCAGAGAAATGCAAACCAAAACCACAATAAGATACCATCTCACACCAGTTAGAATGGCGATCATTAAAAAGTCAAGAAAAAACAGGTGCTGGAGAGAATGTGGAGAAATAGGAACACTTTTACTCTATTGGTGGGACTATAAACTAGTTCACCCATTGTGGAAGGCAGTGTGGCGATTCCTCAAGGATCTAGAACTAGAAATACCATTTGACCCAGCCATCCCATACTGGGTATATACCCAAAGGATTATAAATAATGCTGCTATAAAGACACATGCACACATATGTTTATTGCAGCACTATTCACAATAGCAGACTTGGAACCAACCCAAATGTCCATCAATGATAGACTGGATTAAGAAAATGTGGCACATATACACCATGAAATACTATGCAGCCATAAAAAAGGATGAGTTCATGTCCTTTGTAGGGACATGGATGAAGCTGGAAACCATCATTCTGAGCCAACTATCACAAGGATAGAAAACCAAACACCGCATGTTCTCACTCATAGGTGGGAATTGAACAATGAGAACACTTGGACACAGGGTGGGGAACATCACACACCGGGGCCTGTCGTGGGATGGGGGAGGGGGGAGGAATAGCATTAGGAGATATACCTAATGTAAACGAAGAGTTAATGGGTGCAGCACACCAACATGGCGCATATGTAACAAACCTGCACTTTGTGCCCATGTACCTTAGAACTTAAAGTATAATAATAATAATAATAATAATAAAAGAGCAAGTGTATTGTGAGTAGTCAGGGGTGAGGGGCTCTATTACACATTTCATAGGAGACACTTGTCAAAATTCCTTATTAGCCATCTCTGTCTTTGCCCTCAAAATTCCTCCCCTATCAGTTTCCACATCTTTCCCCTTTATCTTTCCTCATACCTCTTTAAAATCCCCTCTAAAATAATATAAAAACAAAATAAAATTCTCTCTATAGTCCCAAGCAATCCTGCAATCAGCATCAGCTTGCATATCTCACTCACCAAATGGCAGACTGATTTCTAGAGACATGGTAACCATCTAGTGTTCCTCAAAGTCAACCCCATGGGGGATGTTAGTCTTCCCACCATGTGGCTTATTAAAGTCTTTTTCCCACAAAAGTGGCTGTCCTTCTATGCAGGAATATAGCTGCCAGGAAAATGTGATTTCTCCACACTGCTTCAGAAACAATAGGAATTGCCACATTGTCCCCCAACAGAAAGCCGGCTGCTCTCACGCTCAGTTTCAGATTACCCTCCTTCAGGCATGGACATCCATGGGTTTTCCAAAGCTGGATCATACCCTGTCTACAAAACACCCAGAACCTGACCTTACCATAGCACTGATAACGAAACTTGACCTATCTTTCTCTGTACCCCCATCCCATCCCAGGCTAGAAGCTCATTGCTCTGTGTGTGTTTTTTTCATATCTCCCACGCTTAATGCAAAACTGGAAACATAGAAGGTATTCAATAAATGGTTCTGAATAAATGAAATATATGTGGTATAGTTGTATTTAGAGGGCAATTGGTAAGAATTTTATGCTCTAAAGCACTGTTAATCACTGGAATATGTGATTGAGGGAGGTAATGCCTTTTCCATCTTGGATGGTTTAAAAATTGATAATAATTGCAACATATATTTTAGTACAGTTTTAGTTTTCAAAGTATTTTCAATAAAATATTTTATTTAATTATCTTTCCCACCCCATGAGATTTCAGGATGGTAACACTGAGTTTGTAAACACTTCTGGCTGCTAGATGGTAGAAGTGGGACAGACGTTTTATCTTTTGAATATAAATTGGTGTATCCTTTTAGGGTAATATATTTTAAAAGCCTTAAGAATGTACATACACTTTGAATTAAAAAATAGGCTTCTAGAAATTTATCCCAAATGAACAGAAACAAAAACATTTCTGTACAAAGAGAATACCACCCTCCTACTTCTAGAATCCAATATTCTGTTTTCATTTTGGTATTTATAAAAACAGAATCATGGGGAAAAGATCTAAATATCAAATCACATGGGACTGTTTACCTAGATCATGTTATCATCATATCATGAAATATTATTTAACCTTTAAAGTAATGTGATGAACCAATGATACAGAAACATGGAAAAAGTAAAAAAGAAACGGAATACAGAAAGTGGATGTGTTTGATCCCAATCTAATATACATATCTCTATATGTGCACAGAAGAAAGACTGGAAATATATATTGGGAGTAGTTGTTTCTGGGAGGATGATTCTAAAATAAAATGTGATTACTTTTGTAATAAAATAAAAAGCTATTACTATTATAATGGAGGAGGAAAATCTCAATAAAAATTTTTAACACCACAAAAACAACTCCCTAATGAAAACCTGGCATTTAGTGGTGCAAATACATGGAAAAGCTCTCCCCTAGGTTAGAAGATAGAAATTACTTGTATGCTTGTGGCAACATTTTCAGCAGTTGCTGACAGACGACCTCCCTGTGCTAATCAGGGTGAATGACTGAGCCTGTGCCCTGCTTCTCAGCGTGTGTTGAAATGATTTAAAAAACTTTTGATGCTCATGGTCTGCTCACTGGTTTTCCCCTACTTCTCTGAAGTCCATCACTGCGTCTGTGTTAGGGTTATTTGAAATACCTAAGGTTAGCCATTATTTTTCATTAAACTTCCGACAAGGGGGTAAAAGGCAATTTCACGGAAAAACTCATTTTTCAGAGCCTCAAAGAAGGGTTGGGTCATCTTATTAAAAAGGCATTTAATAAATTCAGTAGGGCTCCCTCTGAGAAGCTGGATGCTTGTTTTACTCTGGCCCCTGGGTTTCTACTAGTCCTTGTCATGCAAAGCAAGAGGAACCAGAAGTTGAAAGAGTGGTAAACAGGGAAAGAGGGTAGAGAAAGAGGAGAAAGCAGGATCTGGAAGTTCAAAAGCAGGTGGGCTAGGGGAGGGAAAGCACTGGGCTCAAGGTGAAAACCCCACTTCTTTGCCTACTGCCAGGAATTTGAGCATCCCGACCACCCCCTGACATTAGTACCAGTCCCAAAGTCCCTCTCTCCCTCATCACTTTGGTCCATCTTGTACAAATACAGCCTATGTCTACCTGATTTAGTCACCCCTCATGGACAATATGGTCTTTCTTTTTTTTTTTTTTTTGAGACGGAGTCTGGCTCTGTCGCCCAGGCTGGAGTGCAGTGGCCGGATCTCAGCTTACTGCAAGCTCTGCCTCCCGGGTTTACGCCATTCTCCTGCCTCCGCCTCCCAAGTAGCTGGGACTACAGGCGCCCGCCTCGTCACCCGGCTAGTTTTTTGTATTCTTTAGTAGAGACGGGGTTTCACCGTATTAGCCAGGGTGGTCTCGATCTCCTGACCTTGTGATCCGCCCGTCTCGGCCTCCCAAAGTGCTGGGATTACAGGCTTGAGCCACCGCACCCGGCCTTTTTTTTTTTTTTTTTTTTTTTTTTTTTAATATGGTCTTTCAAACTTGCTTCTTTCAAAACACCTGGACTATTTATCTAGTAAGATAATTGCTTGTCTCTCTTACTGGCTTATATTCATTCATTTTTTTTTTTTTTCCATTTTATTCAGCTTCCCTCAGAAGCCCTTTCTTTGCAGAAAAGCCGCCTGTCCAACCAGAGTTATAATGGTCAGAGCCCTTAGCTAGGCCGGTCTGGGAGTGGGGCAATTCATACTCCCAGCGCAACTTGTGGGGAAGAGGGAGGGAAACCATGATCCAGCTCTTTACAATGCATTTTGAGAAAATGCAGAGTTGACCTATGTAGTGGCTGGAATTCCATCCATCCATCCATCCATCCATCCATCCATCCACCCACCCACCTACCCATCTATCCATCCATCCATCCATCCATTAACCTACCCACCCATCTTTCCATCCATCCATCAACCCACCCACCCATTATCCATCCATCCACCCATCCATCCATTCATCCATCCATCCATCCCTCAATCCATCCATCCATCCATCCATCCATCCATCCACCCATCTGTCCATCCATCCATCCATCCATCCATTAACCTACCCACCCATCTTTCCATCCATCCATCAACCCACCCACCCACTTATCCATCCATCCATCCATCCACCTACCCACCCATCTATCCATCCATCCATCCATCAACCTACCCACCCATCTTTCCATCCATCCATCAACCCACCCACCCACCCATTTATCCACCCACCCATTATCCATCCATCCACCCATCCATCCATTCATCCATCCATCCATCCACCCATCCACCCATCTGTCCATCCATGCATCCATCCATTAACCTACCCACCCATCTTTTCATCCATCCATCAACCCACCCACCCATTTATCCATCCATCCATCCATCCATCCATCCATCCATCCATCCACCCATCTGTCCATCCACTCATCCATTAACCTACCCACCCATCTTTCCATCCATCCATCAACCCACCCACCCATTTATCCATCCATCCATCCATCCATCCATCCATCCATCCATCCACCCACCCACTCACCTATCTATCCACCCATTCATTTATCCATCCTTCCGTCCATCCATCCATCCATTCATCAATCTACCTACCCACCCATCTGTTAACCCTTCAACAAATATCAACTGATTCAGGAGTAGGGTCCTAAGAATGCAATGTTGTGCTGAAACAAGCCTCCTAGTACTTCCAGTCTCCTGAAGAGAGGAGCTAATAAAACACTTCAGTATAAATGATGCAGGTGCTAAGAAGAAGCCCTGCAGGTACCATGAGAACCAATAGCAGGCAGATTTGACCTGACTTAGGAGGCCAGGAGGGGTTGCCTCGGGAGGCTGCTTCAGGAGAGGAGGAGAAAGCCCCTCTTCTTTGTCTATCATAGCCCTGAATATAGCCGGGTCTGGCAGACACTGCTGGTTGCTTCTCGAACACCCACTTCTCCCTTCATTTTTGTCCACAGAATCCAGTTTTGTTAGGTATCAGGCATCTAGCCCCAGGGGATGAGGAGATATTAGTCTAAGCTAACCATGGTGATCTCACTTGCCTTTTGCCTGTGATTGGTTTAGGAATGTTCTTGACAGCGAGGTCTAGCAGAAGTCTTCAAGGGCTTGGTTTTCAGCTTGAAGTTGGATATGAACTGACTTTGCAGCATGATCCATAGGCAGGCATACACTTTGGAGTCGACACACTTAGGGACTTGGACAGGTACCAAGTAACCCCATCACTTAAGAGAGACAGAACAGGAGGTTGGTTTCTAGAGCTGGTCCTGTCATTCATCAGCCACATTAAATTTGGCATGTCTTTTCCTCTTTCTGAGCATGAGTATCTTTTAATGTAAAATGTCGAGAGGGTCACATGTGCCCTGCTTTCCTCAGTCAACTGTTGTAAGGATGAAATAAATGATATTGTTGTGCAAGTGTGCCACATGGCTGCAAAGTGCTATCGAAGCATGAACCACTGTCATTGGCAAGGCTTGATAAATGCTCCACCATCATCAGTTGGGGTTACAATTGCTCCTTGGAACCCTCCAGGCTCCTCAGATTTTTCTGAGTGGAGGCCTAATTTCAGATGGAGAAGATGCTCCTCTTCCTTGAAATGTCTTTTGACTTGGAAACTCACTGCTCTAAGTGGGCTCAGGGACACTGCCTGGCTCCTTGTGTAACCAGAGTGAGATCTCCCTTTGTCTAGGAGCCCAGTGGCTCCCGTATGTGAGTGAAACTCTGAGTCCCTCTTGCCTCAGGATTCAGGATGGGGTCTTTTGCTTCATCAGAAGCCCACAGAACTTGGAGGCCATCCAATGGAGGAAATGGGCTACGAAGCCGACTCCAGTAGCTCCTTTCTTTCCATTTGTTAACATAAAGAGTTTGGGTGGGGCAGATGCATGTTTGCTCAGGGCTGGGCCTGAGCTTTGGCTCCCTTCCCTTTTGGAATTTGGTTCCTTCTACTCTTCTCTATCCCTGCCCACAGAGCTGGTGATATTGGGCTGCATCTCTTTTCCAGAACTCTCTGCTGGAAGTACCAGCCTCAGTCTTGAGACACGCTGCTCAGCAGAACCTTCTATCATGATGGAAATGTCCAGTGGATTTCCTTTGTCCAGTGATAGCCACAAGTCAAATGAGGCTGGCAAACATTTGGAATGTACTCAATGTGACTGAAGCATGGAATTTTTAATGCTATTTAATTTCAATTAATTCATATTTAAATTGCTACAAGTAGCTAGTGGCTTGTGTATCAGACAGTACAGGTCTACAGCTCAATATCCCAATCGTTTCAGTCTCTCCATTGCAATCAAAATTAATTTGTCCTGTGTCCCAATCCCAAGGCTCTCTTCTTAAAGAAGCACCAGCAAGACAATCTCATAAACAAATTGCTATCCATAAATTAAGGCCTTTCTTTCTTAGGTACATGTGTAGGTTTTGAGTAATGCCACAATTTAGTCAAAGCAGAGGCTCGAATGATAGGAATTTGAGAAACTCTAACAGATAAGTGGTGGGGGAAAAGATTATGAGTATAGAGCTTTAAAAGAACTTCAAAGCACACCCTATGGGTGGACATATCCTCCCTAGCACCCTGGGCTGCTTCTAAGCTCCTCCTGGCCTCTTGCAGTCTGGACAGAGTTAAGGGCAGAATTGTGTGGATGGGAGCCTGGGAAAGGGCTGGAGGTGGGAGGGGTGGAATGGGCAGAGCCTGAAGGATGCCAAGGCTCTTGCAAAAGAATCTGGCATGCCAGGCAGAGAGACAGTTTGTTCCACTCTGGGTGGGTATGGGGCACGATGGAGTGATTGTTAGGGAGTGATGATTACCACTGGGACAGGACTGGAAAGTTAACAATTAAGTTAAAGAGACCAGACATCATATTAAAGGCTGCAAAATGGACTGTGACACTTTGGATCGAGTCTTGGACAGGAATTGCAATTTTACTCTTAATTTTTAATCCCCTCTTTCAAGGAGTTTCCCCCACTCCGAATTCTTCTATGAATATTGCTTTCTGGATGTTCTTTTTACCCTGAAACTGAGCTGTGTTTCTGTTTCTCTTGACCATGTAACTGCTTTCAAGTTCCTGCCTGTGATTTCACAGATATCCACTGGAATCAGAAGCATCTTTGTAATCCAAACAGCAGGTTGGGAAAGGGTGGAGGATAACGCAGACTGGGTGCAGGGGTCAGGGGCAGATCAATCAGAGGAATTAAAGGTCCTCGAGGTGCACTTAAAGATGAGTAGGAAGTGTGTGTACAAACCCTAGGGCTTTGGAATTTCCTTTTAGGGCCTTGGTTTGTCAATTGGTGCCACAGGTAAATCTGCTACCACCACCTTATCTACTCTATACTATTTGGTTAATTAAAAAAAAATGATTTCTGGTTAAGCCACTCTTTAGAATGGTAAGCCTTTTGCTGTAAAAAGTTGAAATTATATAAAGTGAAGCGGAGACTATGTCTCAAATCTTTTGTGCAATAATGTTGTCTATGAATACATGTCTATCAATAATGAATACACACACAAATACAAAGTAGCAGCCAAATTTTCCCAGAGCTTTGCAACACAACTCAGACTATTGGGTGCTTTCTGACTTCTTCAAACTCTTTTTTTTTTTTTTTTGAGACGGAGTCTCGCTCTGCCGCCCAGGCTAGAGTGCAGTGGCCAGATCTCGGCTCACTGCAAGCTCCACCTCCCGGGTTTACGCCATTCTCCTGCCTCAGTCTCCCGAGTAGCTGGGACTACAGGCGCCCACCACCTCGCCCGGCTAGTTTTTTGTATTTTTTTAGTAGAGACGGGGTTTCACCCTGTTAGCCAGATGGTCTCGATCTCCTGACCTCGTGATCCGCCCGTCTCGGCCTCCCAAAGTGCTGGGATTACAGGCTTGAGCCACCGCGCCCGGCCAAGCAATGCTATTTATTTTTTGAGACGGAGTCTCACTCTGTGGCCCAGGCTGGAGTGCAGTGGCCGGATCTCAGCTCACTGCAAGCTCCGTCTCCCAGGTTTACGCCATTCTCCTGCCTCAGCCTCCTGAGTAGCTGGGACTACAGGCGCCCGCCACGTCGCCCGGCTAGTTTTTTGTATTTTTTTTTTTAGTAGAGACGAGTTTTTCACCGGGTTAGCCAGGATGGTCTCGATCTCCTGACCTCGTGATCCGCCCGTCTCGGCCTCCCAAAGTGCTGGGATTACAGGCTTGAGCCACTGCGCCCGGCCAATCTCAAACTCTTAAAGGAAGGGTCCACTCAGTATTCAGCATTGCCCTGTTCTCTTTCATTTGCCTCTCCTTCCAGTAAAAGCATGAGGCATTTGACTTCAGTGGGTAGAAGCCAAGACTGGAGAAAGCAACTCAGAGAAGTCTGAATGGCTTGATTCACCCCTTCCAATACCAGAGGTTCCTGGGCAGGGCTATTATGCTATGGGGTGCTCTTGTACCCAGGGCATTTTGATGACTGATGACATTTCTTCTGCAAGTATTTATAGTTTTATTCTGAACACTGTAAATTTCAGTTGATTTCCATGAAAAACAAACCTCCCGCTGGGCTGAGAAAACTTAGAGCAGTGGTTCTTTGTAGGGACAATTTTATCCCCACCCGGAGGACATTTGGCAAAGCCTGGAAACATTATTTTATTATTACTTCTGTCGGGGGGAGTTTTGTCCTCCTTGGAACTGTCTGGAGACATCACTGGTTGTTAGAGCGGGGGTGGGTGGTGTCCTTCTGGTATTTAGTGGGAGACACCAGGAAGGCTGCTGAGCATCATATGATGCACAGAGGAGCCCCACAACCCAGAACGATCTGACCCAGAACGTCCACAGTGTTATTTGAGAAACCCTGGTCCAGAGGGCAAGTTCAAGCTCAGTTCTTGACACGAAAGCGGCATCATGGCTCTCAAGGGGCTATCATGTTTCAATGTGGGAAGACTAGTAAGTTCCCTTAGATGGCCCCAAGAAGTCTCAGGAAAATTTTGCCTAGAATTTTCTTCAACCAATAACTTCATCGTTTTCCTATCTTCCTGGCTCCTTAACTTCCTCTGAATGAGAAAGTACAGCCTCAAAGTCATACACGTCGAGCTCATCTCAGTGGGTCCAGATCCCATTTGACTGTAGTATAGATAGAGGCAAGTCGGGGGGCTTGGTTTCTCCATCTGTAAAATGGAGTCATAATACTTCATGATCTATTTGCTAGGCAGTCCTGGTAGCCTAGGGTTTCCTTGCCACTGGTAGATGAGGGAAGACCCAGAGTCTGTCACATGTGAGTCCTGCCATGAGGGCTGGGAGGAAGGAGACACAGCAGTGACATTACAGGGCCCAGAAAGCTGTGGCAAGAATTTATGTAGAGTTGCTTAGGAAAATAAAAGCAAGCATAATATTTCTCTCTCTGATTCTAAAAGTAACACAGTCATTGTCGATAATCTCTCAATTACAGAACACTACAAGGAGAAAATAAAACTCTCTTATGATTGTACCACTAGGAGAAATCAGCTATGAAAAGCTTTGGTATTTTCTTTGAGGAAAAACAGGGCAAAGGATAAACATCAGGTTTTCTGAGCTGGACAGGCTGGGGAGATTGAAACAGCCTTTGAAGACAGCAAAATGTGCCAGTGTAGACATTGACTGGTTTGAGATGATATTCTGTGAACCAAGATAGCTGAGTGCCTGCCCTGGATGAAACGGACAGTGGGGCAGATGGGTGGTGTGACTGAGGGGCATGTGAACAAGTCCCCTTACCTTTAGGATTCATGTGGAAAGCATCCTCAGTGTTCGCCTCCATGAGTAGAAGAGTTCTTCAGCTGAAAGAGGAAATGGTTCATTTTAGCTGAAAGACGAGAGAACAGGAGATTCCATTTCTGGCTCACTCTGCAGTATGTAGCATGGCTGAACACTGGCACCTCAGTGATAGGCATGAGACAGCTCTAATGTTCTAAAATTAGTTTTTTGGCAGCCTTATTTTGAAGTAATTTCAATCTTACAGAATAGTTATAAAATACTAAAAAAATATATCATATACCCTTGACCCACATAGTCAGTTGTTAGTATTTTACCACATCTGATTTATTATCTTTCTTCTCTGTACATAAAAGTTACTTCCTAATTATTTGTGACTTAGTCACAGTCATGATGCATGTTTACCACTAAATATTTCAGTGTGTTTTTCTAAGAACAAGGACAATTCTCCTACCTAAACGCAATACAATAATTAACATCAGAAAATTAACATCCATACAGTATTATTACCTAATCTATAGGCTTACTCAAATTTTGCCAGTTATCCTAGTTGGGATTAGATTTCATAAAATTTGGTCCTGGAGACCTTAAAGAAATTTATTAACAAATTGTGACATAGTTATAGATGAATTGGAATTCTAGGTTTTGTATAAGAACTTTCAGACTCTGGGGACTGACTGGTCTTGGTCTGGGAAGCATGAAGGGACAGCTGTTAGATGTATGGATCTTAGAAAAAAAATGATTTCCAGACTTGACTGCAAAATAGACCTGCATAGGTCTATGTTTTTGCTGTTGTTGTTGTTGACAGGCTGTTACTCTGTCTCTAGGCTGGAGTGCAGTGGCACAATCACAGCTTACTGCAACCTCAACCTCCCAGAGCTCACGTGATTCTCCCACTTCACCCACCCCCTGCCCCAAGTAGCTGGGATACAGGCACACGTCATTACACCTGGCCAATTTTTTGTATTTTTGGTAGAGATGGGGTTTTGCAATGTTGGCCGGGCTGGTCTCAAACTCCTGGCCTCAAGTGATCTGCCTGCCTTGGCCTCCCAAAGTGCTGGGATTACAGGTGTGAGCCACTGCGCCCAACCTACAGCTACTTTTTAAAATGGGCTTCGGTATATATGAACAGCAATTCTTAATTTAATGCCCAATTTTGTCTTGCCCATTCCAAGCAAAGGCAAATAATCTAACCAGAGTAACAGACCAAACAATGCTTTTTCTAAGTCTTCAAAATCCAGAATCTTCAGGATTATTCCTCGAGGAAGCCAGCGCTGGATATTCTCCATGCTGACTCAATGGACAGAGGAGGAGGTGACTGGCAGGAAGCTGTGGTTGGCCACTGGCAGCCTCATGCCATTGACAACCTCTCTCTTTCTCTCTCTCTCACTCACACACACACACACACACAAACACACACACACACACAATTTTCTCAACATTGCTGCTATTGGCGTGATTAATCAAGAGCCTGGAAGTCTTTACAATCAAAGGCTACCATGTGGCAAGGGCCATCTGAGCGTAAGACAGCCAGCTACGAGGCATTTGATAATAAGGGGCCTGTTGGATCCAGAGCCTGTGACACAGATGTCTGGGGCACGCTTCTTAGAAGCCACTCATTTTTCTCTGTAGGATGCAGTGACACCAAATTTTCTGTTTAAAAAAAATGTAGATTCTAAGAATTATTTTAGAACTTAAAGTTCTGTCTTTGATTAGAGTTGTCCTGCTCTGTTCAGAGCAAATCCTGTTCCATTCTGTCATCTCCCAGATAAGATCCAGACTGTTTTTACACTCTTGACAGAAACCCTGAGGGGTCAGCGAGGGAGTGGGGAACCAGGACAAGGGCTGTGCTGGCGGTGGGACATCTGTAACAGCAAACGGCAGCAGTGACGGCTTCAGGGCAGGCGGGCATAAAGCGATGGCTTCTGCAGTTCAGCAAACACTGATTGAGTGACAGGCCCTGGGCCCACTTGGTCCATTCATCTATTATTCATTCAGCATTTATGAAATGCTTGGCTCACCCCTTAGCCCTTGTCATCCTCTACCCTGGCTCCCACATCTGTTCTTTACCTGGTCTGTGCCTGGTGAGTCTGACTCCTGTGCCCTCTAGCTTCAAGTAGAGTTCTACCCACAGTGCATAGAGTGCGGAGATGGGCATGTTAGGGTATGGATTTCCCTTCCTCTCTGCCTGCCTCAGACAGTGGTGCTAGCCGTGGTTGTGTTTCTTTTACCACAAGTCCAGTTAAGTAGTCATGACTCCAGCTATTACTGGGCCCTGGCAAAATTATTCCCTCTCCATTCTTCTTCATGCAGATAGGGGGGTAACAAATTCCCTTGTTCTTCTAACCCGACCCCTGGGCGTGTAAAGGGTCTCTTTATATTCTCTTCAAAATCCTAGCTGTACATGCCAGTCTTTTTCTGTCTGACTCTAAGATGGCCCTTGAATATGTGCTAAATTGTGCCTGATTGCTCTGGACAAGCAAGAGAGATGTACAATTTTGTATATACTTCCTAATATGAGGATATACCATTATGGGGTGGGGAGACATAATTTAATAGAAGCTCCTGGGAGAAATAACTGACAGATTTCATCTTGTATATACTTGAGTATTGTGTGTCAGTCAAAGACCAACCTGATCTCTGGTCACATCATTTGAAGTATTGCATCCAGAACAGAGGAGGTGATAGTACTACTTAGTTCTGTGAATTCTACATTAGCTCCCACTTTGAGTACTATGCTCATTTCCCTGCTCCTCACTTTAGGAAAAAGCATGTTACTTATCTTCAAGTTCTGTCACATAGAGCAGAAGTTGAAAGAGTTTTTCTTCAAGAGCCAAATAGTAAATATTTTCAGCTTTGTAGGCTTAAATGTTCCGAGTACTCTGTTACTGTAGTACAAAAGCAGCCACAGACAATACGCACATGAATAAGCTTGGCTGTGTTCCAATAAAACTTTATTTATATAAATAAATGGGCTGGATCTGGCCTGCAGGCATTACTTTGCTGAACTCTGATAGAAGAGTGCAAAATGAATTTATTCTAGAGGTTCCCAGAAGGCAGAAGTTTGAGCAATGTGTAAAAATCATGGGGTGGTAGATTTGTGCTAATTTTAAGATCATTCTAGTGGTGATCACTGTTCGCAAAGCGAATCATCTGTTTCATACGTCAGTGAGTTTCTTGTCTTTATAGGGGTTCAAAGCAAAGGCTGAGTGTTTTAGAAGAATTTTCTGCAGAGCATGGAGAGTAAATTGGATGATGTGGGAGGTAACACTGCCACGCATTTCTGTATCTTCAGCATGGTACAATGCACACATAGTAAATCTCAGTTCTATGTTTCTAGAGGGAAGGGGCTGTGTTATATCCTTGCATCTCACCCACTCCTGAAAGTCTAGTATAGTGCTTTAAATATGGTGGGTGTGACTAGTACATTTTTTTTGTTCAATCTGACTCTAAATACAATCTTGCTGACGGACTAATTACACTAATTTGTCTTTAGTATAATCATCACTACCAGTCATATTAAATAATTCAATTACCTCTGATAAGCTTCAACATTTGAGGACTTTCACTGAAAATAATAGACAACATTTACTAAGTTCTTAAAATATGACAGCTATCATGCTAAGGACCTTACAGGCATTATCTTATTTAATGCTCCCCAAAATTTCTGAGGTAGGCACTATTATTACCCCTATTTTATTGATGAAGAAACTGAAATTCAGAGAAGACTCATAGCTAAGAAGTTGCATATCCAAAACTGGAACTGCGATCTCTTTGATGCCAAAGGCTGTGCTCCAACCACAATTCCATTCTGCTTCCCAGCCATTCATTTATGCTTTCATTCACTGAGTATTCAACAAATACCAATTGGTTGCCTGCTATTTGCCAAGTAGTATTTTAGGTGCTGATGACAGAGCTGTGGATGTAAACAGGTCAAGTCCATGCTCTGAAGAAACTTACATTCTGGGTGGAATAAAGTGGGGGTTGATACACAATTAACAAATGAGAAAATAATACATGGTAATTCATCACAAGACATGAGGAGATTAAAAAGACAATAAATATTTCTTGTCCACACTAGAATCACAGGTATAATCCTAATTGATGAATTTAGCAAAGAAATGGTAATCATCACAAGACGTGGAGATTAAAAAGATAATAAATATTTCTTGTCCACACCAAAACCACAGGTATAATCCTAATTGATGAATTTACTGAAGTTCTTTCTTGTTTTTTTTTCTTCAACTTTTAAGTGCTGGGGGAAATGCTTAGGGTGTGCAGTTTTGTTACACAGGTAAACATGTGCCATGGTGGTTTGCTGCACAGATCAACCCATCACCCAGGTATTAAGCCCAACATCCATTAGCTATTCTTCCCGATGCTCTTCCTCCCCACACCCTGATAGGCCACAGTGTGTATTGTTCCCTCCACCTGCTGCCCCATGTGTCCATGTGTTCTCATCATTCAGCTCCCTCTTATAAGTGAGAACATGTGGTGTTTGGTTTTCTGTTCCGGAGCTCTTTCTTGTTTACTGACATTAGCCCAAGGTTAGTCTTTTGTCCTGACAAATTGTCAGATAAATTGACATTAGCTCAACGTTAGTCTTTAGTCCTGACAAATTGTCAGATAAACTCAGATTCAGAAAGAAATCGTCAGGATTTCTGGCAATTGATAGGGATTACATATGGCAATTTATAGACATGCATGTGGAACTGTTGAATGAAAAGGAAGTTTAGTCAATAAAGCACTTGGGAATCACTCTTTTTGGGCAGACTGAACTTGAACAGAAGCAAGCACATCCACTTGAGTCAAAGGCATGGGCCTTGTTTAGGAGCAGAGGTACCAGGGTGGCTGAGAGTGGAGGAACCAAAGGGGAATTACAAAATCTTGATTGAGATTGAGATGGAGACAGAGGGAGCAAGATAAATGGGGTAAAGTCAAGTCAACTGTCAGGTCCAATAGGCAAGTGCTGACTGGGAATGGGAGACAGTGCCCAAAGGTCATGGGTGGAGTAAACACAAGCCCAGATGAGGAAGCGAAAGAATTCAATAATTTGTTTGTGTCTTGATGGGTGCCAACTACAAGGGGTGGGTGTGGGTGGCCTAGTTACAGGTGAAGGATAGGAATTGACAAATAGTAGTAATCCTTTTGCAATTCCAGAATTCCTTTCATTAGTGGATTGTAAAGTGATTTTCAGATTAGAGAATCCCGACAGCATCAGCATAATCTTACTTTTAAAAATGGCTAAAAACCAGAAAGACAACAATTAGTTAACATTTATTGGCTGCCAGATATTGTTTCTAAGCACTTTAATGCCTTATTTCATTTAATCTTCATAAGTACACTTTGAGAGCCAAGCTTATTAATAGGGAGCTAATTAAAGAATGACTAAAAACATAAGTGACATTTGGAGGGAACTTGTATAATGTCATCAATGAAAATGAGTCCTAGTCATTCATATATTGATTTGTTCACTCACATATTTATTCAGCCTATAATAATTAGGCACCTATTACATGTTGGGTGCTATTCTAGGGCCTTTGCCTGGATAATGTTATTGATTTCATTGTTTAACAGAGAGACAGTGGGGGGAGCAAGGGATTTTGAATCAGAAAATCTAGGTTCTGTTTCTAATTCTAACTGGTCTTGTGGTCCTTGGAAAAGTCAGGCTGCTTCTCTGTTTAATGTGTTCTGATGTAAAACAAGGAGCTAAGATGCTTGAGGTCTTTTAGAATTTACTGTTAAAGTATTCAATAGCTTTATAGTACATTGATGGTTATAATAAATACTCACTTATAATCTGTCATTCTACCCTCCCACCCCCATCAGGGAAATCATAGTATTTATGAGGCTTTAGAGATGGAAACTTGTCAGGGATTGGACCAAGTTCCTCTGCTCTTTTCACTGAATTTCTCTGCCTTCTACGTAGGAGTTTGTGTTTAATTTCTAAAAGAATTATAACAGAGCTGGGTGCAGATGTCAGAGGAAAAGGGAGAGATATAGATGATATAGAAGACAAGGAGAAGTTAAGACTGGGAAGGACAATGTACTAGCTCTCAAGAGCTTTGTGCCCTGTCTCTGAAATCATTGAGGGTTGCTATAATCATAAAAAAAAATGTATCCAAAGGGATAAGAAGAGAGACCTTCCAACTGGTGGAAATTACATTAAGGCAGATTTGGGTTCAGTAAAATGGTAGAGATGTTCCTCAATGGACATTCTGATTGCCCATGACTGGGCAGAGCTAAAACAAATGGGTCATGTTACAAGGCAAATAACTTTTTAATTTTAAGGCCCACCAGTCAATAGAAATGGGCCACTCTGGTAGGAAGTGAGCTCCTCTTCGTGGTGCATGCTTATGCCAAGACAACGTAAAATCCTAGAGGGGTTAGCAACTTGGATCAGGGCTACAAGACCGGGAAAGGGACTTTCAACTTCGAAATGCTATGACTGTAGGAGGCAGGAGGCTTACAATTTTATCTGTAGTCTATAACCCCTAGTTCAGAGTTTAGATATTCTTAGGGTAATCTACTGGGGAATATTGAAGTCCCTTTTGCAGGCACTGACGTCCAGGCCAAATTCCTTAATTAATTTATTTTATACAAGAAGTTTCTTGTATAAATTTTTGACAGAATACTCACCCTAACCCCTGTTTTTGGCATTTCTGACCTCTGATTCTTGACAAATAACCATGATGGGGACTTCTCCGGGAGCCAGAATTGAAATCAGAGTTGGACCAACACATTGAAATTCTAGGCCTACCAGTCAATAGATAAACAAGGTTACCTTTGAATTTGTCCATCGCCCTTATTTTCCTAAGTTTTTCATCTACTAGCTTTACCAGAGGTGTATCAGTCAATTGGTGTTGTCTGAGGATAATAACTTTGACAAGAGAAGGTGTATGGAAGTGCTTTGTAACAGTGAAACAGTCTGAAAAGTTAGAAGTTTTATTATTGTTATAACCTGCCAAGGCCACAGTACTGGTGATTAGCAGATCCATATCTAGAGCGGGTTACTTAGAATCCTTTTGGAGGTAAATAAATAGCACTACCGATAATTTAAAAAGAAGTAAAGTCCAAGTCTCCTTTATTGACCAGCAGACAATAGTAAAGTTTAGAGCTGGATTTTACAAGCATGAGAGGACCAAATCAGGATCACTTAAACATAGGCGGTTGTTCCAGTCCAGTGAGTAACTGTGGCATGAATGTGAGTCTGTAGAAATCTAGCCTTGTGACCTTGAGCAAGGCATATAAGTTCCTTGAGTCTTACTACTTCACCTGTGAAGTGGAAATACCTATCGCTACATTTAGGTACCTTTTTGGATCATTGTGAATGCACACAGTATCTAGGAAATAGCAAGTAATGAATACATGCTAACGATTATTAACAGCTAACATTGATTGCACATCTGGTATGTGCCAGGAATTATGGGAATCCTCAAAGCATTTCTAGGAAATAATTGGGACAACGATGGGTTGGACATGGGGATGAAGTGGCCACCAGCAGTGGACCTGAACGAAATGACTTTCTGCTTAGTTTAGTTCAGAGGCCATGAGTGTAAATCCATCTTTCCCTGATGGTGAGGGGCATTTACAAGCTAGGGCTACACTAATAATTTAAAGTGGACTGGGAAGCAGTGATTAAAAAATACCTCCAAGTGATGAAAAGACACTGTTTAGACTTCTAAAGGAAAAGGTTTAAAAAATAATCCCCAATTGATTGCAACATTAAGAACATTCTTAAAATGTTACCTTTGTCCTGATCTCTTAATCCCCATAAGGGGTGTTCTGTAAAGGTTCTTTAAGCATTTAAAGCCACTAATACCGTGAGTGGAAAAAGAACACACTCTTTTAATTAAAGTGGAAAATTGCTATGTTCATGTTAATTTCAACTGAGAACACCTAAAAGTACAAGAGAATACATATTTCCTGGTCTTAGTATCCAGGGCTTAGGATTATTTAAGATCAGTAGCCAAAATTGTTCCTATTTTACACTTCACAATCAGGAAGACTGTTGAGAGGGGAAAGTTAGCAGAAGATGCGTTTTAGTTTTCCAATTACGTCAGCCTGGTTGGAGAACATCTAAATGCCATTTTTCCTTGACCTTTGAACTGTCTTCTCCCTCGCTCTTAGGCAACACAGCAAATGACCCTCACAAAGCAGCAAATGAGTAGCATGTGTCAAGGCTGACACTTCTGCTTTTCAATCTAGTTGTTTGTTTCACTATCCAAAGCTGCCTTCTTCAGGAGTAGCTGCACTTGGCAGAATGAAAAACTGTGCTTCCGTTTACTCATTTTTCCCAAGGCTAATTTAAAAGTGCTGTGGGTAGGTAAGTGATGTTGATAATGGGAACATCTTAAGCTATTAAGTTGAGAACTGAAATATCAGCATGGGCACAATAGCCTCATTCTCTAGCTGATGGAAACGAGCCCATATACTGTTTTTCAGCCTGACAGGGCCATGTGTAGTTTCTTTTGGTCTCCATAAGCCAGGGGATCTGGCTCGCCAGAGCTGGGAAGATTATAGCATTGGAGCAAATAATGTGCTTTGGTTTGAGATTCTTTAAGGCCCAAATTTGCTCCAATTGCTTCATCCCAGGTTCTCACTTGCTTCCCCCTCATCGGTTTTGGTGACATTATTTTCCAAAGTAGCCCAATTGCATCAATCATTTATTTTAATGTAAAAAAATTGGAGGATTTTTTTCTTTGTGTTACTGTGTGTGAACACTGGTCCACCTGATTCATTACATATAGGCAGCATGGTTCACTGGATGTGTATAGGATTCTGAATCAGACCCAAAAGAATATAAACATGACATGTGCCACTATCTAGCCTTGTGACTTTGAGCAAGGCATTTAAGCTCCTTGAGTCTTGTTTCTTCACCTGTAAAGTGGAAATACCTATCGCTACCTTTAGGTACCTTTTTGGTTCATTGTGAATGTACACAGTATCTAGGAAATAGCAAGTCATTAATACATGCTAATGATTATTAACAGCTAACATTGATTGCACATCTGGTATGTGCCAGGAATTATGGGAATCCTCAAAACATTTCTAGGAAATAAGAATCATTATTATCTTCACTTGCTGATGAGAAAGAGATGGACTAAATACTGGCTCAATGTCTTAAAGGTAGGAGATGGCCATGCCAGGATTGTAGAGCGTTCAGTTGGCCTCTACTCCTCATGTAAGAAGAATGGCTGTGTAGGGTTTTGCCATCTGGAGTAAGAATTGCCTGAATGTGTATCCCAGGGAGGATTCTAAGACCTGCAGAACTCCTTGCTCCCAATCCCTCCTCTTTTCCATGCCTTCTCATTCGTACTTAAGCCAGAAGCTGTGAGGGGCAAATCTGATGCAAACAGACAGGACCACACAGCCAGCAGACCCCTTGCAGTCCTGCTATAACTTGGCTTCACACTCAGCTGTGAACTTGTCAGCTGAACACACAACTGCAAGTGCAGTGTTCCATGTGCATGCCATTAAGAAAACTCCAGTCATTCTAATGTTATTTTATTAGAAGGAAGGAATGGAGTCTTAAATACAGACCCACTCTATTAAAATAGTTGAAAAACATAGATGTAAATATCATGACATTATTGTGCTATCACCATTACATCATCCTGCGTAGTGTGTTGTCTTTCAACTGATGAATGGATATACAAATGTGGTATAACCCTACAGTGGAATTTTACTCAGCCATAGAAAAAAAAGAAGCACTGATACATGCTACAACACAACTAAACTTCAGAGAACAATATCGTAAGTGAAAGAAGCCAGGCACAAAAGACCCTGGATAGCATGATTCCATTTATGTGAAATGTCTAGAAAGCTAATCTATGGAAACGGAAGGTGGATGAGTGGTTGCCAGGGGCTGGGGGTCAGGGAGAAAAAGGAGTGGAGAGTGACTGCTATCATGTACTTCTTGGGGTGATGAAATGTTCTAAAATTATATTATGGTGATGGTTGCACAACTGTAAATACAGATGGTCTCCAACTTACTATAGTTTCATGATTTCTTGACTTTACGAGGGTGCAAAAGAGATAGACATTCAACCTTCTCCTTGATGGGGTTAGGTCCAGATAAACTATAAGTTGAAATTATCATAAGTTGAAAACATCCTTTTGACTTAAACAATAGTTTTAACTTTCAACTTGCAATGAGTTTGTTGGGCTCTAACCCCACTGTAAGTTGAGGAGCATCTGTATACTAAAATCCATTGAATCGTATACAGTTGTCCCTCAGTATTCATGGGGAATTGGTTCCATGTACAAATTGGTTATATGCAAATACTACAGCATCTTCTATCAAGGACTTGCGCATCTGTGGATCTAATTAATACCAAAATACCAGATCCACAGATGCACAAGTCTTTGATATAAGACATTGTAGTATTTGCACAGAACCTATTCACATCCTCCCATATACTTTAAATCATCTTTAGGTTACTTATAATACCGAATACAATGCGAATACTATGTAAACAGCACGTGAATATTTGTTACACTATATTGTTTTGCATTTTGTATTTTTTTATTGTATTATCTTTTTTTTTCCAGAATATGTTTTATCCCTGATTAGTTGAATTATAACAGAGCTGGGTGCAGATGTCAGAGGAAAAGGGAGAGATATAGATGATATAGAAGACAAGGAGAAGTTAAGACTGGGAAGGACAATGTACTAGTACTATATATCTCTGACAATTATGACCATATTCTTATGTAACCAGTGTTCTTTTAATATCCAACAGAATTACTAATTCCTTGGTATCAACTAATATGGATACAGTTATATTTTTTTGCAATTCAAAATAGGAAACACATTAGTCCTATTCAAAATAGGAAACACATTGGTGAATTACTCTAAATTGTTGAAGTTGAAGGGACCTCAGGGAAACAATTTCTGTTAGTACCTAAATTTCTCAAGGCAGAAGGCAGAAGGCTACGCGTCCTATTGTTAAATGGCATAGGACATTAGTATGTAATGAGGGACTTGGGGGATTATCCAGCTGAACTTCTCATTTGATAGATGAGGATGCTGACACCCTGTGATGGTTAATTTTGTGTCAACTTGACTGGGTTACGGGGTGCCCAGATAGCTGGTAAAACATTATTTTTGGTGTGTCTCTGAGGGTGCTTCCGGGAGAAACACCCAGTATACTTGGTATTGAATCCATAGACTGAGTAAAGAATGTCCACCCTCACCAGTGTGGGTGGGCTTTATCTAATCTACTGTGGGCCTGAACGGAACAAAAATGTGGAAGGGGTGCAAATTCTCCTTCCTTGAGCTGGGACATCCCTCTATTCCTGCCCTTGGACATCAGACCCCTTGTTCTCAGGGCTTTAGACTCTCAGACTTATACCAGGCCTCTCTCTGGTCCTCAGGCTTTGGTCGTGGAGTGGGAGTTACACCATCAGCTCTCCTGGTTCTCAGGCCTTCAGAATAAGACTGAAGTATACCACTGGCTTTCCTGGGGCTCCAGCTTGCAGACAGCACATAATAGAGGACTTCTTGCCTCCATAATCGTGTCAGCCAATTTCCATATAAATCTCCTTTCATGTATGTCCATATATATCCTATTGGTTCTGCTTCTCTGGGGAATGTTGACTAACACAGGCCCTGAAAACCCATGTAACGTGTGGTGAGTCAGAGACCAAAGCAGAATTGTAACCCACCCATTTCTGACTCCCATTCCACAGCAGACTGATTCTTTAGGAATGGAGACGCCATAGGCTTTCTTAGTAGCCAAATTTATTATTTAATTCCAAAGTTATTGTCTCTGGCTCACTATACTCCTAATTAACTGCACTTTAAGTTCACTTCCTCCATGTAAATAGAGACCAAGTAGCTTGAATATTCTTCCTTCTAACCTGTCATAGTTTTGAAAACCATCATTAAGTTGTGTTTCAGGCTTTTCCCATCAGATTAAGCAGCTTTCAATCTGATCCCTTCCTCACAGCATGTTTTCTCTCCTTGAAGGCTGTAAACAAACAAATGAAGAACCTATAGACTACCAAAGATACATCTGTTGGGAGCAAAAAAATGTCACGCTCTCATTTTTGCCAAGTGGTCATGAGAATATGCTGGCAAAACAGACCACACTCAGAAACAGGCTCTACTGAGCTACTATAGCCCGGTCTTTTCAATCATGTTTATTAAAAAATGAACAACAAATGGAAAACCAAACACTGTATGCCCTCACTCATAAGTGGGGGCTAAACTATGAGGATGCAAAGGCATAAGAATTATACAATGGACTCTGGGGACTTGGGGAGAGGTTGGGAAGGGGATGAGGGATAAAAGACTACAAATTGGGTTTAGTGTATAGTGCTTGGGTGATGAGTGCACCAGAAATCTCACAAATCACTACTAAAGAACTTACTCATGTAACCAAACACCACCTGTTCCCCAAAAACCTACCAAAAAAAAAAAAAAAAAAACACAACAAACAACAAAACCCTTCACATATAAAGAGGAAAATAAATCAGGAAGCTGAGACTGGGACTTGGGTAAGCTCTTGAAAGATTTACTGAGCCACTGAGATGTTGCTTGAGTGACTTGATAGCTCCTCTCTCCTCGGATTATCACATCAAGGTCTGGCGCTCTAAAGACCATATTGCTTTCTGCTCACTCTGGTGAATAAGGGCGGGGAGCAGGGCTGGGTGGGTGGTGGGCAGTAAATAAGTCCGAATATCTCCAGGGTCCAAAGTTGTGTCTGGATAAATTAAAACACCAAGTTACAAAGTTGAAGATTAAACTAACAACCACTCATCAGTGGATAAAAACATTGCTTGACTACAGGATGCTGAAATGCTTGTCTGCTATTTTGACTGAAGTAAGCAACTACCCGGCCGGTTGCCTTCTGGCATGAAATTAGAGCACAACCTTGACGAACTGGGATTTAATTTAGTTACCTGAAAAATAAAAGGTGTTTTTTTGTTACATTCTACTGGAGGAAAAGTAAAGTGGCAAGAAAGCAAGCAAGGATCAGGGCTTTACTAAAATCACCTCTGAGACAATGGGTCGCCAGTGATGCACATTGGAATCACCTGAGAAACTTTAAAAACTACGGCTGCCTGGCTCCCATCCCTACTCATTCTGATTTAATGGCATGGGGTGCTGCCTGAGGGTTAAAATTCTAATGTGGAACAAAGTTTGAGAACCACTGCTCTAGATATTTCCTGGTGCTGGTGTAATGCAGCCCAGTCATTTAAACCATCTATAACATCAGACTGAGGAACATTTTTTTTTCCTTTTAAATCTACTGATTGAAAGTAGAACAATCCATTCAAGACTCCATAAATAAAAATGTAATTTAATGTCATTTAGAGATTTGTGTGTTTTTTTTTTTCTTCAAGAGTTCTATCCTGTTGCTTTTGAAATGAAGACTTAGGAAACAAATACTTCTTTACCATTCAGTCCAAAAAAGAAAATAATTCTGTCCTAGGGAAATCAGCTAAGGAAAAGGCATGAGGAAGGGAAAGAGAGACAGAGAAGGAATGCAAAGAGAACCAGGGCATAAGACACAAACCAGATCTCTCAGACCTGCCTCCTGTCCCGCTCCTTGACTTCCCCAGCACACGCATGTCCCACTGTCTTGTCCTCGCAGCCTCTCCACACAGCGTGTATGTGTTGGCTTCTGGTGAGAGAGGAGGGGAGAAAAGGCAGCCAGAGGCAGACAGAGCTGCCTCACCTTTGCTGAGCCATTGGTTTTATTGATCTGTTCTTGTGTCTGCACTTCAGCCTGTTCTGTCCTGATGATGTCCACTGTTTGAGCCCTGACCCTTCTTTCTCCTCCCTCAGTTATTTTTTCCTCGTGGTTCTGCAAAATCTCTTCTTAGGCTTCTGAGGGTCTGCGTGTGCTTGCCACACCCTGGAGTTTCAGACTGACTCCAGTATCTTCCTATCTTTCCAGGTTGTGTTGTGGCTTCTCTCTCCAGAACCTAACCCTGGGGTTTTCTGACCGTCTTTGTTAGACACGGCAATCATGATGCCTGCCTCAGCCAGTGCCCGTCCTGAGGTAGCCTGCCTTGGGCAGCCATGTTTTGTTCTGGGTGACATTGACTCCCTACTGGCCTTCCTCATCCCATGGGGGTCCTGACCAGGACCCAGGGCAGCTGTAGTGTGGGAAGGCCAGGGGCCTAAGAGGTTGTCTGGTAGGAAAAGCTTTGTCCAAATAGGGAAGAGCAGGATAATCAGATTCCTTACCTTGGGAATTTGAACTGGGAAACATGGCCACGATAAGAAAGCAGCAATGTGAGAAACAGCTGAGAAGTTATGAAGTAGAAAAATGGCAGTGTGGCAAATGGAAGTGATGAATGAGCAGAAAATGTGAGGTAGGGAAATCATACACAGAATGAACATAGAATACAACCTTAGAGAATCTGATGAAAGCTCCCTTCCCCAAGAGGCAGAATAAATACATACATAATAAGAGAATTGTGCAAGCTTTTGGGAGTTTGTGGACTCTCTGCAGCCCATGTAGGAACCCGCATAGGGTTCACAAAAGCCAGTTGAATTTCTTAGGTACAAGGTAAAACCTTAGTTGGTGAAGGGAAGAAAGATGAGCAGCTTGGGAGGACGATCTCTAGAGGAGGCTTCCTCAGCCTCAGCACTGCTGACATTTCAGGCTGGATAATATTTTGTTGTAGGGGCTGTCCTTGAGTTGTAGGGTGCCTAGCAGCATCCATGGAGTCTACTCATCAGATGCCAGTAGCAGCTCCCCAGTCATGACAATGAAAAGTGTCTCCAGACATTGCCAAATTCCCCTGGGAGGCAAAATTGCCCAGGAGAGAATCACTGGTCTAGAAGTTGACTGAGTCATGCATGGGAGAGGCAGCATCAGGGTGAAGACTCATCCACTGCAGCTGCAGAGGTCCTCACATCTGGTTTCCCTTCCTTGAGAGGTCAGTTCCTATTCGTTTCCTGTCTCTGCTGCTGACTACCTCTGCCCACCCTCAACCTCACCGGCTCCCACTTTAGCTGGCTAGCCCACGTGAATCTCTATTTTTTACAGTGGTTGTCAAACTTCATCAGAATCACCTAGAAGGCTTGAAACATAGATTGCCAAGCTCCACCCCCAGTTTCCGATTCACAGTTCTGGGTTGGGATCAGACATTTGGCATTTCTATTAAATTCCCGCACGATGCTGATGCTGCTGGTATTGAGTCCACACTTTGAGAACTATTGCCTTACAGAAAGAAAAAGAAAAAAAAAAGCCTAGCTAATGCTTTTTCCTGAGTTCCTATAACAGAGGCAGATGAGTAGAAGGAGACAGTAAAAAAGAAAAAGTGATGCTTCAATAATGTCTGGTACTTTGCAATTTCTAATGCAGAATACTGTCAGCAAACATTTACTGAGGGTGAGGACGCATGCAATAACACTCTACTTTGTAATCCTTGCAGCGACTCAGAGATAATAGATATTATGATCCTCATTCTACTCACAAAGAAAACAAGGCTTGGAGAAGGTTAGGGATTGGTCTAAAGACAACATGGGTTGTAAGTGACTGGACTGTAGTTTGAATCCAGTTCTGTTTAAATAAGTCAGAACTTTCTCCACTTTTTAAGACTTTTTCTGTTTTTTTTTTTTTTTTGCTCTTTTTTTTTTTTTATACTTTAAGTTCTAGGGTACATGTGCATGACGTTTATATCATGTATAACTCCCCAATGCAATCCCTCCCTCCTCCCCCCTCCCCATGATAGGCCCCAGTGTGTGATGTTCCCCTTCCTGAGTCCAAGTGATCTCATTGTTCAGTTCCCACCTATGAGTGAGAACATGCGGTGTTTGGTTTTCTCTTCTTGTGATAGTTTAAGACTTTTTCTTAAGCAGCATAACTTTCATTACCTTATAGAAAATCTCATGGAGGATCTCCAAATAGAAAAGAGATAAGAGGAGCTGAAAGGGGACTAGAAGGAGCATGCAGTGAGTTTCAGTCATTTGGCCTCCTGTCCTTTGTGGACATGCTGGAGGCATCACCAGAAGGGTCCAGGGTTCCTAGAAATCCAGTAAGAAAGCTCCTGTCTCACAAATTCTGTCTTCCCATTGGTTCATATATTTCAGAATAATCTCCTTTAACAAGGATATGGTTATCTGATTCATCTACACTTTTGAGTGCATATCATGAAAGGTTATTCTCTGATGTCAAAGAATCATTCAGTCATTAAATAACAAGGCAAGACAAGAAAAGAGATATGGAAATGACGACTGTAGTACCTTGGCTCCTTTAATGGAAAGACACATGCATTTTAGTGGGAATCAACCAGGAGGAAACATTCTGAAATATTAAAGTGTTAAAATATTCATGAGGCTGAGGCAGGAGAATCGCTTGAACCCGGGAAGCAGTGGTTGCAGTAAGCAGAGATAGCGCCATTGCACTCCAGCCTGGATAACAGAGTGAGACTCCATCTCAAAACAAAATAAAGGGTTAAAATATTAAAATGCTTAATTTCATTAATTTCACTTTATAGACTGAAAGAGCCATTTGTTTTTACACACATATACTTAAAGAGAGTGTAGTTTGGAAAAAATGTTTAAAAATTTAATGATCCAGTCTGATTGGGTTAGGGCTAAATCCCAGGCTTGAGGCTTAGAGCTATTTGAAAACATATGACAAAAATTAGAAGGGCTGGGTAGCTAAGAGCTAGAGATGAGCTATTTTAATTCCACACAAGAATTCTTCAGTAAGAATGGCCTTTTAAAAGATATGATGGAAGTTTCAGTTTTGCAAGATGAAAAGATTTCTGGAGATGGTTGCACAACAATCCGATATACTTAACGCTGCTGAACTGTACACTTAAGAATAGTTAAGACGGTAAATACTATGTTACATGTATTTTACCACAATTAAAGAAAATGTCATCATGGCAAAACCACAACATTTTCATTGAAGAGACGGGTAGTCAGGAAGTTTTTTATTTTTTGATTTGTTTGCTGTTTTGTGACAGAAGTGCTGTGGAGAGATTGGAATTTATGGAAAACAGGACATGCTTTAAAATGATGCACATTTTGGTTTCATTAGTCATGTGAAAGGCACAAGTCAGTGAGATTCAAATGTGTGGTTGAGAAAAACATCCTGTGTAGAGAATCAAAAGGAAGAATATCTATATACTTATTCTGTCTTATTCTCCAGTTTCAAAGATTTAAACTTCATTTTGGTTAGGATACGATAGGGCACCAGTCAAAACCAATCCATGGTTCACAGCAGGTTACTGGATCATTCAGAAATTCTTCAAAGGACACTGTCACTGTTGGAGATTACTTTATTTCAATGCATCTAAGAAGCTATCAATTGTTTTATCTGCTGCCATTACTTTCTTTACTACCAAGAAAAAAAAATCTTCCGATTAAATCATGATATGCCGAAAATTAGAAGATGTATTCCAATTTCAAAGGTAACAAAATGTATTTAAAAAGTTATTGTCAGGGACTGAGGGGTAGGGGAAAGGACAGATATTGGTCAAAAGGTACAAAAAAGGAGGAAAGAAAAAAAATACATAGCTTTTTGAAATTTGATATGGGGGAGGAAATATTTTCCATGCAGTTAAAAGGTAAGTTTTGTAGGCAGTTGAGCTATAGGAGGTTTGAATAAACATATTGGCCCTATAATTTTCTTTTCTTTTTATTTTTTGAGATGGAGTCTCACTGTGTCACTCAGGCTGGAGTGCAAGTGGTGTGATCTTGCCTCTTTGCAACCTCTGCCTCCTGCATTCAAGTGATTCTCCTCCCTCAGCCTCCTGAGTAGCTGGGATCATAGGCGTGTGCCACCATGCCCAGCTAATTTTTGTATTTTTAGTAGAAACGGGGTTTTACCATGTTGGCCAGGGCTGGTCTCAAACTCCTGACCTCAGCTTCCCAAGTGCTGGGATTACTGGTGTGAGCTACTACACCAGGCCAGCTCTGTAATTTTTAACAAGTGCTAATAATAAAATGAGTCCTGGTCAACAATTATAAAAACAGAAAAAAGTTCCTCTTAGAATTGAAGATGTGTGGTAGAAAGAAAAACCCCACATACTATAAAATAATCCAGATACAAACATAAAAATAGAGATTTTCCCAGAAGACGACAGATGTAAGCACACATACTTCAAATATTAAAAGGAACCAAACTAAGAGGTTAAAGATAAAATAATGAAGCAAAATGCCCATTATAGTCTAACCTTTATTACTCCATAGAATAATTTGCATCTGAGAGGTGTTTTAATGGAAATGATTTCTCAAAAAGATACGTCTTACCAAAGCCAGTTTGGAATTTGGATATTGCATATATGTATTTTTTTCCTAGTAGCCCATTATCAATTCTCCAAATAACTCAGGATCAACTTGCATCTCAATTCAAGATATGCACAGAATGGAGAATAAACTGGAGAATTAGAGCAAATAAAAAATACAGAAGTTAAAATATCATTGACAAATGAGCGAAGTAGAAAAAATAAAAGTCTTTGAAATAATTACATTGGTGAAAATTAAACCACAAACATTAAAAATATAATTTTTTAAAGAATTAGAATTAACACATGATTTTCCAATTGACCTTAAGCTTATAAGAAAATTAAATTAACTATAATGTTCCATCCCAATTTCTGGGCATTATGATTACTCAAGATTTGAGTGAAAAGAAATGATGCACTATTATGTTCATTATAGGCTGGAAGAACCAGATGCAAGTCTTTAAGGAACTGACTTGATTTGATTATTGGAGTGGCTCCTTATTAGTTTCATTCAAAGTAATAAATGAAGAAAAAGGGCTTCTGAACTCTATTATGCCTGAAGCTTTTCACTGCAGGCAATACTTTTTCTAAGTCTGTAATAATCCTTTTGCATAGCTGTAAGAGATTTGAGCAACCTTCAAAGTCCATCTCTGTTGGCCAGGTTTATAATCAATTGTGGAATTTTGGAAGATGCAACCACCAATCACAGAAATCATTCATTCCTGAGAAAATAGACTAGGTAGTAATTTGAACACTTCTTGGTTGGGTTGTCTCATCCCTGGATTACAATTTGAATAATTCAACGATTAATTCTCTTTCACAAAAGTGAACACTTACTCTGTATGAATCTTTCTTGAGAGCTGGAAAGAACACATGCAAAGTATACTTCTGTCCTTGATGGACTTAGGCCTTATGATGTGGGGGGAGGAGAAATGACAACTGTGTACAGTAACTATAGTGCAAAGCAGGAAAACATCAGGGCTGCCATTCAGCTGGCTATAACATGCTGGCCAGTTTCTGTTCTGATTGGTCAGTGGCTATACCAGAGCTGTTTTAAATATTTTGAATGTTACATCTGAATAACCTTCAGTAAACAATGCCAGTTTCCTGTCTAACATCCCTTCTCTGTTTCTTCTTTATCAGTACAACCCTCATTTTGCTTAGTATATCAATGTAGCCAACTAAAAAAAAAGAACATCTTCCAGCCTCCCCTCCTACATCTAGGGGTGGCCTATGACATAGTTCTGGCCAATAAGATTTATGTAAATTCCACTAAGCACTTCTGGGAAAGCTCTTTCAAGCTAAGCCAATTCAGCTGGCCCTTGATTTTGCCCTTTTTTGCTATCTTTCTTCTCGCCTGGAGCATAGACTTCAAGCTGGAGATGGGGCAGCTATCTTGGGAACAGGGACAACTAAGAACAAAGACAGAAGGAGTCTGGGTCCCTAACACTGTTGTTTGGCTATTTCATCATTCATGTGTTGCTTACCTCTGGATTCCTTAATACCTGGAAAAAACAAACCCCTAATGTGCTTAAGTCCTTGATTAATTAGGTCTGCTAACTGACACAAAGTGTGACACAATTCTAAGAGACACACTATTCTAAGGCTCAAAATTGGGAAATGCCACATGAATCTATGGGGGTCATGAAAGCACTATGAAATGGACGGAGTTTAAAAGGTAGAATTTCAGATGTGGAGAGAACCATGGGCATAATTTTGTTCAATATCCCTACGGAGATGAAAAGACTGAGGCTGAGCAAAGTAGTTTGTCCAAAATCCCACAGCTGATTACTGTCAAAATGAGGAAAGATTGATTCTCTTGCTATCTTGAAACAAAAAAGCACCCATGAAGAATGAAAGAATGTATGGCCATTTGAACAGACAAGTATCAACTTCAGGTGTGTCTAGAAACCTATATTGAAAAAAGGCTAATAATTCAACCAAATGTAAATGATGAAACCAGATGTCATCCTTGAATCATTGATTTCCAATCCTCCCACTCCCCACACTCTAAGTCTGGTCAATTTTACCTTCTAAGTCTATGCTTTAGGGAGACTTTCTGGATTATGCCCTCCCACACCCAACTCCTCGTTAGATGCCATGTCCCTGGACCACTGTATCATCCTGCATTCATGACAGTACTTGTTACACTGCATGTTCATTTTCTCTTAACTGGTTCCCATCTCCTCCGCTCTGTGAGGGCAGGGATCCTGCCCACCTGTATGATTAGGTACTGCTCAGCACCATGTCATAACTCAATAGCTATTCATAACCCACACTCAGAGTTGGAAAAAATGGCAATACTCGAATGTTTAATTTTTTCACTGGATGTGAAAATGTTTAAGTACAAGTGACTTTTGGAAGCTTATACCAACCTTCGGCAAATCTCTTCAGCCTATTCAAAAGTGAATAGGTTGGCCAAACAAAAAAAACCCTAGAAATAATAGATATCTTCCATAGAAATTTACAGATATATAGTATCAGGGCTAGGACTGTTTGGTGCCTAGGTTGAACTGAATATCACAGAATTGGGGCTTTCTGAAATGGACTTTCCAGGTGGGTTTGCACATGGTTGTATCAAGCATATCTGGGAGTTTTGTGGAATCACCTGGCGATTTTAGATGGGGATGCTGAAGTTATATTGGGGCTTTAGGAAATGGGGAGAAAGCGGGAGGCAGTATTTGCTCTAATGGCACATCTTATAGCCACAACAAGAGAGAAGACTGCAGAATTATCTACTGACTTTAATAATGAGCACTTATAAATGTCTAAAGAAACAGTCTTGATTGCCAGTGTGGGCAGGACCATTCTTGAAAGCACCAATTATCTACCCAAAGCTTCTCAATGAAGCTTGAGAGGAAATTACTTGGAAACCTTCTTCATATTCTAAATTCTAAGCAAGGAATAACAGTAAAATTTGGCTCCAACACGAATTCTAAATTCTTTGGTGCAAGATGGTGCAAGATGTTTGTTTCCTTTTGCAAATTAGGAACAGATAGGCACGTTTTAAGCTGCAGATCTATTCTGGTGGTGAGGTTGCAGAATATTAAATGACAGAGGCAGTTTAGAATAGTGCTATGGCCAGGTTGTCTGGTTTTGACTCTTGGCTCCACTATTTACTTGCTGTGTGAGTTACTTAACCTCTGTGTTATCATTTTCCTCATCTATAAGCTTGAGTGATAATAGCACCTACCACATAGGACTGTTCTGGGCATTACCTGTAATGCATTTCATGCAAAGTACTTGAGTGCCTGGAACATGATTTCACCCAATAAATGTCAGCTTTCTTCACTAGGTATATTTTAACAGTTTCTATAAAGTGTTGGTGTGAACTTACAGGTCTAAAAACAACAAAATAAAAAAGACAAAAACGTTACGATTATGCAAGTAGTCAATTTAGAGCCAGAGTCAGCAAACTTTTTCTATAAAGGGCAAGATGGTAAATATTTTCAGCTTTGTGGCCCGTAGGGTCTTTGTTGCGACTGTAAAACTCTGCTATTGCAGTAGGAAGACAACCATAGGAAATATGTCAAAGAATATGTATGGCTGTGTTTCAAAATACTTTACAAAAACGGTTCTAAAACTTTATGAAAATAGACCACTGACTGTATTTTACAAACCCGTAATTTAGATAAATGTATACTGCTATTGTCCAGGCAGCACTGTCTTCTGGAAACGATAGGTAAATATTGTGTTTCTGTCTGACATTCCTCCCCCATCAGCATGATTGACTCCCTCTGATCACCTTATGCTAAGTACCTCCTTACAGACACACAAACCTCATTTGTTTTCTTCATGGCATATATTGCAATTTCTAATTATCTGGTATATTTGTTCAGTTACTTGTTTTCATTGTCCTCTCACCTAAATGTAAACTCAAGGAGGGCAGGACTCTTAGTTGCCAACGCTTATAACAATGACTGATTGATCCATAGTAGCCAAAGAAATATTTGTTAAATGAATGAATGAAAGAATTACTGACCACAAAGAACTTGTACATTCTGACAGTTTAATACACATAAATTAAGTCCTACCCTCAGTAAAACATGTTTATGTATTCACATATTTCTAAGAAAACAGAGCTATGCATTTGCTTTTAATATGCTAAGTGTATAAAACAGATTTTCTTTCTAAAATCAATGGGACTTAGAATAATATGAGTATGACAAAAACAAACAAAATTTTTAAAAAATGACAAAAAAATTCATGGGCCAGATCATAATTTTTTTCCATCTCATCAGTTTACTCACTACCGTTAATTGGAATCACGTGTTCTGTATACATTTTGCCTTCTCTTAGCTCTAATACTCATTATTAATACATTTTATTTAAGGCACCAGTTTTACATTCTTTTTTGTTTTGTATGATGCCACAGATTTTCAACAAATTTCCAAAAAAAAAAAAAAAACCCAAAACAACCAGTCCCTGAATCAGATACTTATATCTTTCTTTTGTTTTATGCTTAAGATTTAGCATAGTGCTTGACACACAGTAGGTGCTTAATAGATATTTGTAAATGAACAAATGAATGAATCTTTATTGGTGTATTGTAGAACATTCTATAGTAAGAGAACAAGTAAAAGGGGCTGTGTTCCCTAGAGATGCAGGTAAACATAGAGAAGAATGTAATTTATGTGTTGTATGGGCACCAGAAAGTGAGAATAGGAAGAATGTAAAATCAAATTTTTAAGTAATTTTTTATTTTAAATTTAAATTTAATTGTTTTGAGTCAGAGTCTCACTCTGTCACCCAGACTGGAGTGCAATGGCACAATCTTGGCTAACTGCAACCTCCACCTCCCAGGTTCAAGCGATTCTTATGCCTCAGCCTCCCAAGTAGCTGGGATTACAGGTGCACGCCACCATGCCTGGCTAAATTGTTTTTTTTTTTTTTTGTATTTTTAGTAGAGACGGGGTTTAGCCATATTGGCCAGGATGGTCTCAAACTCCTGGCCTCAAGTGATCTGCCCACCTCAGCCTCCCAGTGTTTTTCCAATTACAGGTGTGGGCCACCACACCTGGGCAAATTTTTAGGGAATTTTTTTAAAGACATAGGGTCTCACTGTGTTGCCCATGCTGAACTTCAAGTCCTGGTCTAGAGCCTCAGTCTCTTGAGTAGCTGGGACTACAAGTGCATGAGGTAACTTTGCCTTTGATTTGCAGCATTTAGAAAAGACAGCCAGAGTTCCGGGAATAAAAAAGAGCAATGGGAACACTGTGTCTCTCAAATTACCATATGCATATTATTTACCAGCGTGGTGAGACAAGTAATGAATACATTAGGAGAATGGTGCTCATCTCCTTTGTATTTGTGATAAAATATCAGCCCTGTCAAATCATCCCGGAGTGAATATGATGAGCTGTGGAAAGCTAGTTCTCACATCAGCCTGGTTCAGCAGGCACTGAAAATTGATTTTCATAAACGTTTTATGCTGGAAAAGGGCACAGGAGCTTTCTGACTGCACAGAAATACCTGTCTATTTTTTCTATCGTCTATTGCTGGAGCATCCAGTTGTCCTGTGGGTGATTTAATAAAAGAAGAACAAAATGAAGACAAGAAGAGATACGTTTCTCTCTAGGGTCTGCTCTTCTGTTAAATGAATCATTGCAAGAAAAAGTGGACAGCCCCTAATTTATGTCTACTGCACAACAAACGACTTCTTTCCTTTCCAGCTAAGGGAAGAAGTCCCCACTCTACAGAACCTTAGGATTGGATGAATCTTTGGAGGTTGCCTTTTCTTACCAAATGCACCCTTTGAAGGTCTTTGTTGTGGTGTGCCATACATTAGAGGACTCTTTGAACTCAGCTTGAGCATTTCCATGGCTTTCTCTATGCTTTTGCCCTACTATGTACACACCACCATTGCTGCAGTATTGCAACTTAAAAAATGTGCTTACTTTGCCCACATGAGAATTAACCCAGGGGTCTTAATTTACCTTTGCATCTCTAAAACTTTGCCATGTGCCTAGCTCATGGCAGGCCCTCAACAAATGTTCACTGACAATGAAAGAACAACTAAGAGCTTAATACTTCAAAATAACACCTTTCTTCTCTGGTTAGAAACTTCTTTATAAAACAGCATACAAAACAGTCTACATTTCTATTTGTCTATCAGTGACTCAAGCAATAGGAGTTTTCCAAAACGTGGCTAATGCAAAGGGTATTTGAATGCTGTTGAGTGTAGAGAGACTTCCCTCCAAATTAATTGTCCCTGCTAATTGCTTTAATCAGGACTGTTCCCAACAGACAACATACAATTTCCTTAAGTTGCTGGTGGTGTGAACTGGTTGATAAAGAACATCCATAGATCCTAGTACAACTTCATCATGACCCTCAAATCTATGATGATGGCATTCTTATGAAGCTAGACCTGCTTGGTCAGTTCCAGAATCTGGTTCTACCAACCAGTCCTCGTAGGCATTTGATTTGGCATATTTGGTAACAACTATTTAGAAAGGACTACACTAGCTCTCAAGGTGGGGGATATCATAGAGAATGTGTATAGCTAAAACAAATGAATTTCATGGCCCCAAGGAGCTCATAGTGTAGGAAGAAACAGGCATCCAAATAAATCAATTGCAATGCAGGTTTGTAAGTGTATTCTTGGGTTTAGTATTGTCTTCATAACATCCATCTCCCTGTAATGTGTGCATTGTTTTATCACAGGGAGATTAAGTTCCTCCCGTAAAGGCCTTTACACTTTTAAGAAGAGACTCACTTTAACAGAGCTCTTTCCAAAGCAGTATTGTGTTCAGTACATGGACGGCTGCCTTATTTCCTAACTGAAGACTGGGGATCACCTCCATGTCTCCCTCATGCGTGCATCATTGTCATTGTTATAACTCCTCCTGAGAATAGGAAGTCAGGAACACAATGGGGAACCCCACAGACTGTCAATGGTTTAGAAATGTGGAGACTTAATTATCTCTGCAGGAGAGGATGGAGGTCTCAGAATGTCTAGACGTAGAGTGATGAAAGACAACCTCAGTACTTTTCGGAGACAAATGCTTTTGCTGGAGTGACAGTTTAATTAGCAAGGCAATCAGGTCAGTTTTCAGAAAATCCAGTTTGTGCTCTTATTTAGCACTCTAAACCTTTTTGAAGCAAGGCTTCTTTCATTCTTTTGCAAATGAGCTGGAGAAGATGCAAGGAAGATGGAAGTGGAGCTATCCAACTGGGTTGGGAACAGGAATCTACCCCCTTCACCAAACACACACACACACACACACACACACACACCACACACATACCCTACTCCTATCTAAACTCTACGGCCAAGAATGGGAAAGGGTGTTGAGGAGGAGAGTAGGATGCTGAAATGAGCTCCACTCTCCCCAAAATTATCCCATCTACCAAGCCGTTGGAGGCCAATCCCTTTGGTCCTACCATAGGTAACTGCTCATACAATTTTGTTTCACAGTTTCTTAAATATCAACCCAGCTAGAAAGGACAGCAAAGATTTAATGCAATAGTAGTGGGATGACGGCCACAGTTGGGAAAGTGATTGGTCATGTCTGTGATTGGTCCTATTCCCGGGAGACTCATTTTTGTGAGGCCAGTTACTGTATCACTCAAATTTCCCCGAGATTTGCTGCGTACTCTAGTATCATTGCTTCCAATTGTTCATGAGCAACATCATTGCCACTTCTCCCCTCATTTCCGGAAGCATGAAATGCCTTCTCAGGTTCACAGGGGTCTGCTCTATTTCCATCTCAGGAATGATAAAAACACAATTTTAAACAGCAAATTTCTTGCTTTGTTGAAATGAACTGCATTTTCATTTCATTCAACCACATTTCACTCAAAGTAGGAGTTGATACTCAGACAATTTATGTCATGTGGGACTGAGCTTAACTGGAGGCCAAATGGTAAAGGGACTCATGATAGCTAAAAGCTGTCATTCTCCAATGTTCTCAGGATTAGTTGAGAAAAATGTTTTGTAAAAATCAGGGACTCAAAATAAGGAATAAATCCTAAAACAAGAGAAGCAAACTTAAAACAACCACAATTTAAAAGAACCAGAATATAGAAGAGATTCAAAGTACTATTAATTTTCAGAAGAAAGACCTCGGTTTTTACATGGACAAATACATTCTAGTGCTCAAAAAGCATGGATGAGAATATGCAGCAAAAGAGAAAAACAAAAAAAAAATGATTTGTCAAATTCATATGTTATTTTTTATGCAATCAAATGGAGAACAAGATTGTCACAGGGTAGACATGCCGGTAGATTCACTATGGTAGAATTAGAAGAAAATTGCTCTTGAAATCTCAGGAGGACAACATGTAAAATATATTTATATGTATAATACAGATAGAAAAACAACAGAGAATTAATTGTAGGTTTAAGTTTTATACTCATTTGTAAGGCAATGAACTTCAGAGGTGTTTTGGCTAAATTCCCTGAATATGACTACCTTAAGTTGGATAATTCTGCAATCTACCCTTGTAAATATTTCAAACTGTCTTTTTAAAAAATTGCAGTTATTTTTGCCTTAATTATCTAGAAAACTGATTCAATCTCTTTGTATAATTAATTTTTAGATGTGAGTTAATTATTCCATATAAACCAACAATATTCCAACCATTCAATTTGGGTTGAACTTTGGAGTATAGGGTTTTTGAGAATTGGTGATTTATGTGCTTGTGTCATGCCAATAAAGCGGGTGGAAGTTTCAGTTTCTAGCCTCTCCTAAGAAATAAAAGGCTTAATTTTATCTGGGGTAGATAGCCACCGTTTGCTGAAAGCTACCCTGTGAGCTGAGAAGGGGCAAGGATGGAAGAGAGTGAGCTTTGATGCTGAACAGATTTGAGGTGGAATCCAAGTTCTTCTGCTAATTGGTCATAACAACTTGGACAAGCTTTCATCTTTAGAAGATTTAGATTTTTCATCTGTAAGAGAAGAATAACAGCATTTACCTGATATGATTGTTGCAAGGATTCAATAACTGTAGATGAGTACCTGGTACAAAGTACATACACAAGAAATCCTAATTCCTTCCTTCTCTTAGAAAAGAAAGGTTCCTTGAAGCCATTTATAATAGTTCAAATCTTCATTTTAAGAGCCTTTTTTTAAACTCAATATTTTACAAAAATTTGATATTGCAAACAAGGTAATTCCTAGTTTTAAATGTAACACTAACATTACTTGTGCTTAAGCATAAAAAAGAAACAAATTACAGGTACCATGTAAGTTCTAAGGGGTCGCGGAAGTGTATGTAGATACAGAATTTTAAATATCATACACACACACACACACACACAAAATGCACATATACAGAATTTCTTATATTTTTGAGGACAGATGATCCCTCTTAAGTTTTAGAAGACTGCAAGAAGATGACCTTGAGAAGTATAGCTTCAGGCTGTAAAATAGTGCCTCAGACTCCAAAGCACCAAATAAATAAAGTTCATAATCTTTATCTACCATCATGTAACTGAAATTCTTGGAAATCAAACTGTTGAGTTGCTTAGTAACTATTTTAGTATAATCAGTATGCAGCTCTGTGTACATCTGACCAACTTTAAAAGACCCAAGATTTATTATTGTGGGAGTTAAAGTTATCAGAATGTCTATTATCAGCTTTCTTTGATAGCATCTTTCTTTATTTCTTCTGACTCAGCTAAATGTGGTGCTCCAGATCTGAGGGTTAACTGGCTGACCTAGTTTGGGAGACCTAAGGAAGCTGTATAGTTTTAGCAAATTAAAACCTTTGATAATAATTCTATAAATATCCAGTTTTCATCCAGCTCACACATATGATACTGCAATAGAGTAGCAGACAACTGAGCTTCTTACGTAATTTCTGATAAGTGTTATTGCCATTTTAAGGTGCACTTCAAAAGGTAAGGGTCTCTGCTAAAGAGTCATAGTGACTCTAATTTATAGTTTTATCATCTTCTTGTTTATTTAAACACATCTTAAAGATACTACAATATTTCTACTGTGTGCCTCCAATGAATGCCATTGTATTTCCTACTATTTGTCTTCAAGTCAGAACTTGACCCAAGACATCAATAATTTAGACCTTTTCAGTGGGATATTTCATAGCATGATTTGGTACAGAAATTAATCAAGAAAGAGTGATTTTCTACATAGCCAAAACCACCCAGGAAGATAACTACCTAGTCTTTTGTTTTGCTTTTTGTTTTTTGTTTTTTTTTTTTCTGAGACAGAGTTTCACTCTTGTTGCCCAGGCTAGAGTGCAATGGTGCAATCTTGGCTCACCGCAACCTCTGCCTCCTGGGCTCAAGCGATTCTCCTGCCTCAGCCTCCCAAATACAGGCGTGAGCCACTGCGCCCGAGTAGCTGGGATTACAGGCATGTGCCATCATGGCTACTTTTGTATTTTTAGTAGAGATGGGGTTTCTCCATGTTGGTCAGACTGGTTTCGAACTCCCGACCTCAGGTGATCTGCCAGCCTTGGCCTCCCAACATGCTAGGAATACAAGCATGAGCCACCATGCCTGGCCACTACCTAGTCTTAAACAAGTGGTATTCTTGCTTCAGTCTATCATAGAGCCCACTTCTTTCTCTTTATTCTTTCTTACCGGAGTGAGGATTGTTCTACGGTTTTCCATTAAGAAACACATTTTTTTCTAATTGAAAACTAAAGCACAAACAGGCCCCAAACAGCTCCTGATGGTTTTTGTTCTTGTCATTGTTGAAATGCAACGATGGGCTCTGCTTTTGGAAAATAAGAGCCTTCTGCCTAGACTTATGCATTCTTTGCAGCCTTGATATCTAAATTTCCTTTAAAACAACAACAAACAGAATTGTGCTGTCAGACTAATTATGCATGATAACTCTAAGATGGATGAAAATGATTTAATTTATAAGATAGTTAATTGACATGCAGTATTGAATTAAACCATCTACATTTTCTGGAAATACAGCTGCATGCTGAATAATGGGTCATAAAGTTAAGGCCTACAAAGGGAAAGATATACGATAAATATTGGAAAGATATTGAAAGATATGTGATAAATATTTGACTGACCGTAGTGCATGAAAACCATAAAATGGGACCATAGGAGGTAAGCACAGGAAAAAAAATCTTATTTCACATGCCTTGGAGGGGACAGGACAAAGTAGGAGCTGAAAGAGACATTTTCTCTCCACAATAATCCATGACAAAGCATCTGAAAGTTTAGATTTCTAGAGTAAATTATATGTTGTTTTGGCGGGGAGCAGCTGCATTCCCTCCAGGAACAAGCTACTGATTGTTGCTTATAGTAGGCATATAAAACATCTTTGTTGGATGGATGAAGGAATGATTTGATAAAGGGCAAAAATCAGCATTGAGGGGAACGGTTTCACCATGAGGCAATATCTCTGAGGCTATGGTAAACAATATTGCTATTTACCAATATTTCTAGCTCTCCTTCCTTTCTGGGTACACAGGAGGGCCATGCTTGCTCTACTGAATTTGGACATGGCTGTGTGAGCCATAAAATGTAAGCAGGAGTGATTTAAGCCCCTTCCAACTGGTGGTTTCTAAGAGTAGTGTGTGATCCTCCACACTACTCCAACCCCGTAACAATGGTTGTGGAATCATGAGTTGATATGGAAAAGCTGTAAGATGGAAGCAGCAGCTTGGATTGCTAAGGCAACAAAAGAACAGCTGCTCTGGAGAATTGCCTAGATTCACAGCAGATTTTGAACAAGAAATAAACCCTTGTTGTTGTAAGTCAATGCATGGAGGAGGGTATATTTCATAGATGAGCAAGATGACCAAGAATAGGTTGCATACAACTTCTGTGTGAATTTGACACTCTCCCATCCACAGGTGGAGTCTGTCTCCTCTTCCCCTTGGATCAGGGTGGCAAAAGTGATGCTGCGTGACTGCCAAGACTAGATCACAAAAGGCCAAATAGCTTCTCTTAGAGTATCCGTTGTCTTGGAATTCTTGTTCTGTGCATGCTGCCTCTCAGAATCCAGCCACCATAGAGCCCAGGCCCCTGAAAGGGTTCATATATAAGTGATTTTGTCAAGAGCCCCAGCTAATCTGAGTCCTCCCAGCCAGGCACCAAACATATGAATAAGGAAGCCTCCAGCTGATTTCAGGTCCCAAGCCTTTTGAGTGTTCATGGCTGAGAACCCAGACACTACACAGCAGACATAAGACCACTGTGTTGTGTCTTATTTCCTGACTCACAGAACTTGTGAGCACAATCAAATGATAACTGTTTTTTTTTTTTTTTTTTTTTTTTTTTGAGGCGGAGTCTCGCTCTGTCACCCGGACTGGAGTGCAGTGGCCAGATCTCAGCTCACTGCAAGCTCCGCCTCCCGGGTTTCCGCCATTCTCCTGCCTCAGCCTCCCGAGTAGCTGGGACTACAGGCGCCCGCCACCTCGCCCGGCTAGTTTTTTTTTTTTTTGTATTTTTAGTAGAGACGGGGTTTCACCGTATTAGCCAGGATGGTCTCGATCTCCCGACCTCGTGATCCGCCCGTCTCGGCCTCCCAAAGTGCTGGGATTACAGGCTTGAGCCACCGCGCCCGGCCGATAACTGTTTTAAACAAATTTTGGGGTGGTTTGTTATAAAGCAACTAGTTGACTGGAACAAACTGGTGGGGCTGGTTTGTTACCACACCATAATTTATCCCATCCTAATAGAAAGGTGTTTTTCAGAAATTCACAAAATGTACATAACAAAGTAAGATGAAAAATACTATTTTCAGTTTTTTGGTGTTAATGTCTTATTTGGTACCAACCTTCTAGGGAAGTTATGCAGGTATAATCTGCATGATCCATTCTCCTTAACTATAAATCACATTTCCACTGTCTCCTTTATGTATGTAAGCTTTTGTAAACTGAATTCACTGGGGCATAGCAATTTTTACTATTTTATCCAGGCAAGATTTATGCTACAAATAACTGACCCTCAAGGAAATAAATGGTACATTAAAAGATATTTATAAATGATAAAATGCATAAATAAAACTGGGAGGCTTATATTGTGGGACGATTGATGTTTCAGAAATAGGTGGTGTCTAAGCTATTACTACATTATATGCAGGTTTCAGATACGGCCATGTAGGTTGAGAGACTTAGTAAATATTGCCCCCTCCCATCTTCAAATTATCACAAAAAAATTTAGCATAGAATAAGATTGCCAATACTGTACACAACAATAATAGTGATTAATTAGCTGACTTTCAAGGTTCTACACCTCTGAAGACAGATGGACACCATGAACCCACACTAGTACAAGTATTGGCTGAGTAAGCTCTAGTTCACCACTTCTTAATTAAACTTTGTAGGCCAGTTTCATTCTTCATAATATATTGGGAGTTATGTACCCTAGAGAAAATAGAGTGTGCACATTTTTAGTTTGCAGAGAAGTCAAAATAAATATCCAACAAAAGAGAAAAACAATCCAGAGCAAGGAACTAACCATCCTCTGAAGACAGTGATATACATGATCATTTCATGTCATTTATTTCTCACTCACAGCAACGAGCCAGGCAAAATGAAAAGAAGTGGATAAAGGCCCCTGCACTGGGGTGATGTATACACTTCCTAAGTATCACATGACTTAACAGGTGCAAGCTGGCAGGCATGGAACTTGGTATCCGTAAGACCTGGAATGAAATTGCAGTTCCTCTGTTACCATGCTGTGTGACCTTGAGCAAATAACTTTTGTATGCCTCAGTTTCCTTCTCTTTGATATGGAGACAATAATATCGATCCTTCACGGTTATTCTGAATAAGGCAAATCATGTATACGAAGTGCCTGGTATATCATGAGCACTTAAGAAAGGATGGCTATCATTTTTATATTTTAATAAAAGAGATGATTGGTAGCAATCCTTCCAACACAAAGCTAAACAGATTAAATAATCTTAGGATTACAAAATCTAGCAGCTAATTTGCTTCTTGATAACTTGCTGAGAGAACTACAATTTGGATTCTAGGTGAAGGCTTTACAATGTTCTTTTGTCTTGCCTTCTCATGTTGCCCCCCAGGCCAATTCATCTGAGACTGTCTCTCTCAAAAGATATGAAATGATCAGCTTGAAATCTGCCTGTCCAGGTCTGTGGGCCAGAGACTTCGATCCTCATCTTTGAGGCCTTATTCCTCACAAAAGCCATATGTAAAACTGGCTGGTAAGTGGTAATTCCCTTCTGGGCTTTCGTCAGTTGACACTGAAATGATTGGTATTATATAACAAGCAAACAGAGGAAGTGATTTGCAAGCCAATTATTCACACACACAGCTAGTGTTGCCTTCTAAGAAATTCTTCATTTGCTCAGGTTGGGGCGCTGCTTTTGTGAGTGCCGTTTCACATTTCTTGCTCATCGCTCTGCCAACTGTTCCCCAGCATTGTACACACACACACACACTCACACTCACACACACACATACACCATTATTATTTCTGCAAGGCTACAGGAAGTCAGCTGCCTTATGCCAGTGCAGTCTTCTAGACCCAAAGTTGATGGGTGCCCATTTGGTCAAGTCTGAGAAGGAATCCAATCCCAAATGTCATCCCAGGTTGCCTTATTTGCAGCGAAGTCTGTTGGTAACCGGGATTCTTGCCTCCAGAAAGAGCCCACTGGATGGATTTCAAAACTAATTACACAAAATAGATGATTCCTTTAATTGGTGTTGATAACAATTTTCTCAGATCCCAGAGGATATGTCAACACCTTCAAATAACTGCAGCTTACCAAAATGGGATTCCAAAGTTTAAGATTAAATAAAATATACGTAAATATATTTCCTAACTGAATGGAAGGAATAGTTTCTAGGCAGAAAACTCATAGAATTATAGAACTGTCAAGCTCAAAGATCTCTGAGAAGTAAAGGTATCTAACTTCTTGTTTTATATTTGAGGAGGCAAGGACCCTGAAAGCTTGCACTGGATGCTCAAATAATTCAAGGTATAGAAACTCTTGGAGGCTCTGAAAACGATCTCTCAACCATTTTAGTGCCTAAATACTTTTTGACACATTTCTAATTTTGTAGTTATTTAGTATCACACTGTCCTTCCTATTTTTTAACTTATCTATTTATGTATTTACGATCATCATAAAGGATCTGAGGTCAAGTCCTTCATATAAGAAGAAATATTACTGATTCTGGTGAGGTTGCAGAGAAAAAGGAATGCTTTTATGCTGTTGGTGGGAGTGTAAATTAGTTCAAACACTATGGAAGACAGTGTGGCAATTCTTCAAAGACCCAGAGGCAGAAATACCACTTGATTCAGCAATTCCCTTACCAAGTATATACCCAAAGGAATATAAACCATTCTATTATAAAGATACATGCATACGTATGTTTATTGCAGCACTATTCACAATAGCAAACACGTGGAATCAACCCAAATGCCCATTAATAATAGACTGGATAAAGAAAATGTGGTACCTATACACCATGGAATAATATGCAGCCATAAAAAAAATATGAGATCATGTCTTTTGCAGGGACATGGATGGAGCTGAAAGCCATTATCCTCAGCAAATTAATGCAGGAACAGAAAACCAAACACTACATGTTCTCACTTACTAGTGGGAGCTGAATGATGAGAACACATAGTCACATTGCAGGGACCAACACACACTGGAGCCTGTCGGGGGAGGGGATTCAGAGGAGGGTGGGCATCAGGAAGAATAGTTAATGGATGCTGGGCTTAATATCTAGGTGATGGGAGGATCTGTGCAGCAAACCACCATGGCACACGTTTACCTGTGTAACAAATCTGCACGTGTAACAAATCCTGTACATGTACCCCTGAACTTAAAATAAAAGCTTAAGATAAAAAATATTAAATAATATGAATAAATATACATTCACAGCTTTTATTTAAAAAATGTTACTGACGACCAGCAGGAATGCTTGTTTTCTGAACTGCTTTCTCAATAACAGTGATGGATCTATGCTCTCTCGTCTAATTCATGTTGTAATCAATTCTACTCATTTGTGAAGCTGAGGTGAGGTGTGTGGCCAAGAAACAGAAGGAAGTTAATTTGTACGCACATGCAAAAAGAGCATCTCATTAATTTCAGAATATAACCAATTGAACTAACTGGTTTCACCTCTTTGATCACATAAAGCACAGCTAAAAAAACCCATCAACTATTGGTAGCAGGGAAGAACAATGAATAAAGGTATGAATTATAATGCCCTTGTAAAACCAAATATTTGTTTAACAAAACTTCTGTTTACAATGGAAGCCGTTGGTCCTTAATGATACCTGGGGCTTGGATGCTGTTTCACAGTTGATGAAATGGGCAGCCATCATCTTTAAGATGTAGAAATTGAGAATTCAAAGGATTAAAGGAGTTGCTGGAGATTCCAAAGCTAACAAGAGTCACCCTCAGAGCTTGAAACTAGAACCAGGGCTTATTCCATTGTAACATTGTAATTTTAGGTTCTTACCTTTAGAAAAAAGGTACAATGGCTTACAAAGATTATTCTAGCTCATTAATAACATAAAATTCAAACAAAAGATAATTCATGATTTCACAAAGTTATCTCCAGCTGTAAATATTAGTGACTGAAAAATATATAAATACACAGTTTTACAGATTGCTCGCATGGGCATGGGCAGAAAAATACAAGTTCATCTTCCTTACTTGGTATTTTTTTTTTTTTTTACCGTATTTCAAATCATCCAGGTGCTTATTTTGATTGCCACCCATAATACAGTTTATAATTATGTTTACTGCCATGTTACCAAAGAACAAAGTAAGTTAAAATGTTGTCTCCATCTCTCCAGTTGCTCAAGATAAAAAACAAACAAACAAACAAACAAACAAAAAAACCAACTTTGAATCATCCTTGATTTCCCTCTCTCTCTCATTTACTCCAATCCAATTCAATGGTGAATCCTGTTGACTCTATCTTTAAATGTGATTTTTAAACATGCAATTTCCTCTCATTTTCCTTACTTGCACCACCGAGATCTAAGTGATATTTGCCTGGATAAATGTCTGCGTTAGCCTCCCAATGGGTCTCCCTGCCTCTCTCTTTGCCCTTCAGTTTACTTTTAACACAGGAGCCAGTATACTTCTTTTAGAAGTAAGTTAAATCAAATCACTTCTCTGTTCAAAAGTGCTTACTATCTCATTCAAAGTCAAAGTCATACAATGACCTACAAGACTCTCTAGGATCTGGCCTCCAGGCATCCCTCTGAAACCACCTCCTACCAACACTTTCCTCACACTTGTGCTATTTGGCTGGTATGGTCTCCTTGATGCTCCTGAATGTACTGGGAAGGTTCCTGAGGTCAGGGCTTATGAACTTGCTATTCCTGCTGTCTACAATGCTTTTCCTTGAATGACTTCCATGGATTGCTCTCTCAGCTATTGTGCTCAAAGTTACCATGTCTGCAAGCCCTTTACCAGTTCTGCCTTTTGACCTAGGTTGGAAGGGATCTCTCCTCTCCAAACTTCTGGACAACATTCTGAGTACCAAGAGCTCTTGCCCCTGTGGCCCTGAGCCCCTTGCAAGACATGCAGACTGCAAGGGATGAAACCTCATGGAGGAATTACACATGCTGGGTGGGTCTGCTTTTTACTAAAGCTTCCTCAAGTCTTGTGACTATACTCTTTCTCCCAGGATGTCTCATTGCATCCTTAACTTAGCTCCTAATTCAGAGCTAAGCTCATGGTCCAGAGCTTGAAACAATCAATGAGCTTGGCTTTGAATTAGGAGCTAAATTAAAGATGTGATGAGCTATCCCGGGAAAAAGAGTATAGTTACAAGACTTGAGGAAGCTATTGTCCCGCCTGAGGGTTCTATCCCTAGATACATCAATAGCAGGCTGTTCTTTTCCTGTAGACAGTCCTTCAAAGTTTTCCTTTATGGAAACTGTATGTAGCTGAGGCCAGAGCAATATCTTATATCTGAAATATGCACTTCTTACCAGGTCTGGGGGTGAACTCACTGACGGTTCAAATTTATATCAGTACAATATCCTCTTGACTTCCTATGGAAGGCCTGGATTTTGTGGGGAGTGGACATCAGGATACTTCAAGGGGACTGAGGTATAGATGCCACCGTATCCATCCTGACCGCCATTTCCTGGTTGATGAGACAACCCCTTACAAGGAGGACTTGCCCTCCTCCCTTAACAGAGCAGAGTTTGGTGGCTCTTCGAGGTTGCTTATGCCATATTCAGTGTAAGCCCAGAACACAGATGAGGAAGGTCAGCACAGGGTTACAGCATGTCCACACTGGACAGGCTGTGGGTCCTCATTCATTCAACACCTCCTTCTACTCATGGAAATCTGAAGTGCCCTCAGGCATCTACTTTAAGCACACATAACCTCATCACCTCGAAGTCAGTGAAAAGCCTGAAAAGGCAAGGGAAAAAACAAATAATTAAAATTCTCTTTTATACTCGGAACTAAAATTTCCCTTCTTGAAAAGACATCTGTCTTCATATTTGAATACTACTTTGGGTGAGTTCTGGCAACCTTTAAAAGGGTACCTTTAAAAATACTTTTTTGTATGTGTTCCAGCTAATATCTTCTTCCCAGTTGAGAAATCTGATTTTCAATTAATACATTAAAAATTTGTTCCTTTCTTGCTATGTTCTCCCCATGGTATGAAGCTCCCCCTATAAGCCAAATTTACCTGCTAGCTTCACACTTTGAGTATTTAGAGAACCTGTGGGTTGTGCTGAAAATGGTGGTCCTTTTCTCAAAGTCACGGCAGGCAGGGGTGTTAGCACTGGCATCCAAGTCTTTGCACTGTCTATATTCTCACAATAGCAGAGGAAGATGAATGCTCTTATTCCTGTTGTCTTTGGTCCATGAAAGGTAGACCACCAGAACCCCAAGCAGGCATCACAGTCTACTGAAATTGCTTGTATGCCTGCTGTTTATGTGTTGCCTTCCTGAACTAGACCATGTGTGTATTGAGAGCAGGAGAGGATCTTTTTGACTTGTGTTATTTCCACTTACAACCCAGTGAAAGGAAGGAAAGAAGATGATCAGGGAATGAAGAAGGAATCCAGAAATGTCTAGAGATAACTGATGATTCACAGGGTGGCTTCTGATTTGCTGTTTATAAAAGCCATATTCACATTAAGTTCACAAGAATAATTTACTAGCGTAATGCACAGCTTTGAGTTTATGTCTGTCCCACATTCTTTTGTTTTCAGGACTTCCTCTTGCTCACTCCCCATGATTCAAGTGGGAGTGTTAACTGACAGACTTACCTTGCCCAGTGAAGGGGTGAATATGTGCCCCTTACTGGCACATATTGAGTATCCAAGTGAGAGTATTCAAGCCCCTCTGGACTCATTGCTAAGTCCAAGAGTGAGCACACGACTCAAGCAAGGACAGTGGCTTCTTTTTATGGAGATAGATGCTAGGAGAGAATCTGTTTTCTTCCGGGATTATGAGCTGAGAGGAACTTAGGAGCCTGGAAAGGCTGGAGCCCATATTCCATTCCACATGGAGAAAGCTTGTCAGAGCAGGAAGTTAACACAGATGAAAGCAGAGAAAAGAGAGAGAGGAAGGGAAGGAGAGATCGTAGCTACTGCTTGAACACTGCATGTAATTATATCTGAAGATCAATCCATAGTTCAGACTTTTGAGATAATTTTATTTATTTATTTATTTATTTATTTTTGATTAGGTCTGTTTGAGTTAGGTTTCTGACAGTTACAACCAAAAAGTCTTGATAGCAATGACTACTATAACAGGTAACAATGAACCAGCATAAGTGATTGAGTGGGGTGTCATGTTCTACAGTATGGAAAAAGCAATATGAGTCAGGGTTCCTGACCTCATGGAAGGGATCTGGATTACAGTTCTAGTGACCCACTCATAGCCCTTCATTCTGCACTGGCTTCAGCCAAAAGTCACCACTGTGACAATTTTTGGCATCCTTCAGTCTTTTCTTGGCCTCCAGAGAACCATTATGGCTCTCCCTTTCCTTCTGAGGGTACTACAGTCAAGACAGGAAAAAAAAATGAAAAAGAAAAAAACATTTTCCTCTTGGCTTAGACCTATTGCCCCCATCCAAGTCAGAAAAACTACAGACCTGCATCTGCTTATAACCCAGAAAAATCTAGTGTCACCAGAGAGCCCTCCACGCTACTGATGCAAATAAACAGTGTCAGCAGGGCAGAAAGTCCTTGAATTTCAAGGGAATGTTGGCCGTTAAGCAAGCATGTTAAGTTAGCAAACAAACCAGGCCTGTCCAAGCAGTGGGCCACCAGAGCTCAGGCAGACCCAAGGAATGTAGCAAATTCCTTGAGGCAGTTATTTACATAGAAACTCAAATAATTCCTTTCATTGTAACAGTTTAGTTCGTGATCTTAGCAAGGAGTTTTGGGGCACTTTCTGTATTTTCCACTAAAGCTACGTTAATAAGCAAAATTTATACTTTCTTTTGCCCTCTGTTATCAAGCGCAACCCAAGCCACCAATACTTGGGACAGTATCGCTGACATTCATGGCTGAGTCTGCGTTTGTCAGAAGGAATTCTTCTCTTCAGTCCTTTTCTAAGTTAGCCCTGGGACTTTAGTCATACCTAGAATGACTTTTATTAAACAAGGCATGTTAGAGATGAAATATAAAAGTGACCCAATTTTACAGTCTCATGTGACAACACTCCTGCAGAGGAAAAGTGACTGAGGTGTAGAAAGGAGCCAGAGAGGAAGAGCATTACCCAGGGTACAGGATCAATTCTCTCATGGGCTGAGATGTGTTACTCTATAACAGAGGCAGGCAAACAACTGCTCTGGACCAAATCCAGTCCACCACCAAGCTAAAAATGATTTTGACATTTTTGAATAGTTGAAAACAATTGAAAATGAAATATTTTGTGACATGTCACAATTGTATGAAATTTCCATTTCAGTGTTAATTCATAAAGTTCTATTGGAGCACAGCCATGCCTATTCCTATCTATGGTTGCCTTCATGCTACAATGACAGAGTTGGGTAGTGGGTGAAATGCCTTTGCAAAAATTGTATCAGTGAGAAAATTATGGCAGTGAAGGAGATCTGATTTAGCCATCCCTGCTCTTACCTTTAGTGGTCAAGCTGCCTTAATTACTCCTGGGCTGGGGCCAGGATAACTTTGAAAGACCTTTAGGTTATAGTTTAAATGATGACAGCCCCTCCCCAAAAGTCAACCACCTTTGTAAAGCTATGAGAGACCCCCAGTCTATGGGGAGGAGAGGAGTCTGCATTCTGCTAAGGTGTAGGCTGCTCACAAGATATGCAACTTCCCCAATTACTCCTGCAGATAACACCACTATTGCAGATGGGCCTTTTGAGGTATCTTTTCCATTTTTTTGCATGTCTGACATGGATAGTTCCACTTGTACCAGATGGCTTCACCTGGACCTGCCAAATCACCCATAGGGCCCCACCTATAAGTGAATCAGCTCGAGGACAGCTTTGATCCTTTATGATTTCTTCTCTACTTCGATCAGTGGAAAGCACCCATTTCCTAGCCACCCCCAACTCTTCCCCCAAACTGGCTTTGAAAAACCGCTGGCCCACAAGCCTTCAATAAGACTGACTTGAGTAATAACTCTGTCTCTCACGTGGCCTGGCCCGCCTTGTGTCAATTAAACTCTTTCTGCAGTGCTGTGGTCTTTGTGCAGTGGGCAGGAAGAACCCACTGGGTAGTTACATTTTATAGAGGCCATTTAACCTGCAAAAGCAAAACTACTTCTATCTAGTCAATTACAAACATAATCTGCTGACCCTTTCTCTACAAAGATCTTTCTTCCAAGACTATTGATTATATTGCTATCCCTTGGAAGACATCACAGAAGCATAAGATACTATGAAAGAGCAAGTAGAGTTGTCATCCTGGCTGCATTCCCAGCTACCTGCGCAACCCTAGAAAGCGATTTAATTCTTTTTGGGCCTTACTTCCCTCCTGCTGTACCTTACTTTAGAGCTGGTAACTTCATTTCAACTCTAAAAATTATTTGATCTCACAAAAGCCTGGCTGCAAAGGGATAGGTTGGATGGTTGGGAGCACATTTATCATGACCAGTGATTAATGCTAGGAAAGAGGCCTAGGCAGGATCTTTGTTCTACAAAAGAATACAGCATCGCTGTTTCATGAGGCATCCTGATCCCTAAAAATCACAACTCTATCCACATGACTTTATTTGCAAAACTGTGGCCATAATCACAGAAGCAAAGTGAATTCAAAAAATCAAAGGACCCAGATGAATGGATTCCAACTTGCCAAGTGCTTTGTCTTGAAAATACCTGATCATGGTGCCAGTCACAGGGGATGCACTAATCTGGACTAAACGGTGAGGTTCCTTGCTTCATCGGGAAAGTTACTTTTTGTTTTATCAGAGGGCAGTGTTGGCTTGCATTATCTGGATAACTGCCCCGACTGTCCTCTTGGCTCGGCTAATGAAGATCTGGCTACAGCCAGCATGCTTGGCAGCCCAGATTCACGTTGGAAAATAAAACTTGCACAGAAGGTAATTTTGCAAGTGTTAGATTCTTTTCCTTGTGAACCTTAAAACACTGTCGACCCTAGTTCTTTTCCAAAAGTCTTGTGAGACAGAAAAAGCTTGAGGTTTGTCAGGTGATACTTTTTAAAGCCAATTTTCCATTGCAGATGTTCAGAGAATCAGCATTCAATATTCTCCTTTCAATCTTGAAGACAAATACGAGATGAAGCTCTGATACTCTACAAAAAATGAGGGTAGACTTATTCTTAGATTAAAGTTCTCAAAGGAAGCTTGCAATGAATACAAGTTGTGAGGCACACATATAATGGACACACTGCAGAACTCTTACAATCCTTGCAATAAAAGCAACAACTTGTTTATCAATTGAGTATATTTGCTTTTCCTGTGTATTATATTGCTTTTTAATAGTAATTATTGGTATCTCAGCATCACCTGGAAGTTTGTGGCTAAATTGGTTCCAAATATACACCCTTAAACATATGTATCATAAGAAATAGTGGTTTCTGTTTTTTGTATATGCTAGAGAGTCTTAGGAGTTCAATTGGCCTGACATTCAAGAATGCCTATGATGGTAAATTCAATTCTATACAAACTTTTTCTCTAAGAAGAAATTATTTCTACCTCTAGCTAAAATACGGTAACTTATTTCACACTATTCACACTAATGCTGCTGCTAAAAATAACATCAATCTGTTTGTCTATCATCTATTTATCCTCTCTCTCTCTCTCTCTCATCTAACTCTTTAAAGACATTGGTCAATGAGAGGGATCCAAGATCCCACAGAAAAGGGAAGTAGATTGACGTGAGTCTCATACTGGCTTCTCTTCATTTCTTCTTGAAGCATTTGCCAATTTTTGGAGCAAGGATAGATGTGGCATAAATAAATTGTTCTGGGATTTGAGACGGTGTCATTGGGTTAGGGACTGCCAATATGACTGAGTTTTGAAAATCAATAATCCAAGGATGAGAGAATCACAGAAAGTGAGCCCAGACTAAAACTGAGAAAATACATACCAGCATCTCTGAACTAAAAGAAATATTAGTAGAAGTTCTATAGGTCGAAAGGACGTGATCATGGAAGTATGTAATATGGGAAAAAAGAAAGTTCATTGAAAAGGGTAAATATAGGGTAAATTTTTAAAATTGACTATTTAGAACAACAATAATAATGTCTTATGATTTTAATAATATATGTAGAATTAAAATGCATACAGTAGTACGGAAGACAGAAATGATGCTAACTAAAGGGCTAAGTCAACTTAAGTAGACTGTAATAAGTGAAAGATGGATGCTATAATCCCTGGGTTACCACTAGGTGAATTAGAACAGAGGACTAATGAATACGGTAACAAAGAAGATAAATGGAAATATTTTTTAAATTGTCATTGGTTAAAATTTTTATAAAGGCAAGCAGGGATTAAAAGAGAAACAAAGAATAGGTGAGACAAAAGAAAAAGAAATATTAAGATGATAGGTTTAAATTCAAATAATCCAGTAATTACAGTAAATGTAAATGGATTAAATGCTCTAATAAGGACCAAGAAGATTGAAAATAAAGATATGAAAAAAAAGACCATCATAACACTAACCAAAAGAAAGTTGGTATGGTTATACATAATGTCAGATAAATTAAAACTTAATGCAAGAAATATTATTAAATATAAAAAGTGGCATGCCATAATGATAATAGGTTCAATTCATCAGGAAAATAAAGATCTACATTTATCTAATTACACAGACCCAAAATATACAAAGCAAAACCTTCCAGGACTAAAAGGAGAAATAGATAAATATACAATCATAGAAGATGTTAGCACACCATTCTCATATCTGATTAAACATGAAAATAAAAAATTAGTAGGGACATAGATGATTTCTCAACATGATTAACAAATGACCTAATTGACATTTATGTAATAAAACATTATAGCCAACAACTGTAGACTGTATGTTCCTCTTAAGTACTCATGGAATATTCACCAAGGCCATATCCCGAATCATAACATTGTTTCAGCAAATTTCAAACAGTTGAAATCATACAGAATATGCGTTCTGACCACAGTGAAATTGAATTAGGAATCAATATCCAACAAGTAACTAAAATATCCTTAAATATTTAAAAATAAGCAATATACTTTTAATAAACCCATGAGTCTAAGAAGCAATCAAAATGGAAATTTAAAAATATTTTGAAGTGGATAGTAATAAAAGTATTTCATTCCAAAAGGAGCAATGAAAAGGCTAAGCAATGATTGTTCTTTGTGAACAGAAAGCATGGAAGAATTAAACAGCCCTGGGAAGGTTGAAGATCTCGTTTTGCTTATGGTGCAGGTACATCATGGATTTCACATACTGTGAGTTGATAAAATGATACAACAAGTTCTAACTTTATATTTTTCTTTATTCATTTGATATATTACTAATATAGGACTTCAGTACAAGATCATCCTGTCCATTTCCTGATTAGACTATAAGTGAATCAGGTTCCTGATTTGCTTTAATGCGACCCCCAGAGCAAATGCCAGAGAAAAGGCAAGTAGGCAAGGCAAAAAAACTTTATTTACAAACCAATGTGAGGGAGGGGCGAGGTTCACCGGCCTCCGGCGGTGGAGGCTGACGAAGTCGCTCTGGCGTTCTCGGGTGAGGTTCCTAGGTCCGCACAGGAGCAGGGGGCCAAGGAAGTTCGCTCCGGCGTTCTCGGGCGGGGTTCCTGGGTCCAGCGCAGGAGGAGGTTCCAAGGAAGTTCGCTCCGGCGTTCTCGGGCGAGCTTCCTGGGTCCCGCGCAGGGGGAGGGGCCGAGGAAGCTCGCTGGGCGCAGCCAGCGGGAGCGGCTTTTATGTCCTGGGCCCGGGAGTGGGAGGGCAGTGGGCGGGACATAGGCGGGTCGGGGGTGGGGTGGTAGGCGTGGCTAGGCGGGTTCCGGTTCTTCTCTGTCGGAGGTCGGGTTGCGCCTGCGCAGTCAACCCGTGTCTTTCCCGGGCACGGGAAAGTTGACGGTGAAGAACCCGGAACTGCGCCATCTTGCCTCCGTTTGTCCAAACAGTTCCCACACCGCAAACCTGGAAAGCAGCATCTTCATGAAGCTGGATGGTTATGGGGCAGAGGAAATACTTTTCCCCAAGTGCTTAACTGAGAATCATTAATGAAATGATGATTGGCTGTGTTCCTGCAGTAGCATTGCAGCTAATTAGTTTCATATTAGCTTCATTAATGCTAGGTTTTGGATAGGCTTTTATTCCAGCAAGAACAAACAAGAATTGAATGACTCAAGGCAAGGACCTGGATGCTTGTGAAACATAGACTGACAGTGTATTGGACTCGACACCTGATCATTTAGCTCTATTATCCATCTCTAGGTATGTGTGGCTTCTGGAAAGACCTTATTTTATGAGATATTCAAGTTCTTTTTTATTGGTTTATCAGTAAGGCGAAAATATATTTCAGGCTCATAAATATCTGGGTATAATAGGTCAAAATGAAATATGATTAATTTCTGCATTCTAACTCTGATTTCTGAGAATGGCCCAGGAAATCTCAAGAAAATGCTGAGGGAACAGCAGGCATTCTAATGATGTAAATTAATATTGAAGACATGACTTCATGATAGTGTGAACTGGATCCCTACCAAAAGGTTAACCAAGGATCCATGTTGCATATCCCTCCATGACTTCAACAGTTTGTCTTGTTTGGCCATTTCTATCTTGGCAGTCTGTGTAGTCACTACAATTTTATCAATAATTCTTATGAGGAAATATTATGGAAGATCTCCAATCGATTATTGATTTACCAACACCCACGAGGGTTAGCTTTTATCTTGTTTCTAACCCTAGACTTTTTGAATTATATTACTTTTGGACATCACTTAATATTTACTGAAAAGTCAAAATTGCTGGTCTTATGAAAGTTTCTCTACTTCCATATAAATCTCTCTCGGTGGCTGGCTTCTTGCGTAGTCTGCATTCAGCATTCTATAATGCAAATAACCTGAGGTGCCTCTCCAAATTCATCTACAGATGAGTTTCCTGTGTGCTGCTTACTGTTTTCACATGAGGCTCAGTCTCTGTGATGGAGGGAGTATTTCTTTTAGAAGTTACCACTTAATTTTCTGTAGTATAGCATTATAGAATCTTACTAAATAAAGCTGTTTCATGGAGGTTTATAAAAACGTAAATTTTGGTTTAGACAAGAGGCTTCACTGAGAACACATTATTGTCATCCCACAATCCATCATGTAAGAAATCACACAAATTGAAATGGTAAAATAGATGCTATATGCTGCAATATAAGCAGCCGTGTGTACACTGTGCATTTTGATTGCAAAATTTGAGTCTGAGGAAAATAACTGATCCTGCTGGTGGAAATATAATTCAAGCATCACTAGAAGTTTATCATATGCCTTAAGTGAAGGGGGCCACTATGAAGTCTGGAGTTAGTGGACGGTCAAGAGGACGCTTCTTCCTAGGACTCTTTATTCATTTGCATCATTTTGTTTGCTTCAAAATAGAAATAAAGGCAGGAGGATAGCTTGAGCCCAGGAGTTTCAGATCAGCATGGGCAATGTGGCAAACCTTTGTCTCTACAAAAATAAAAAAAAAATTAAAAAATTAGCCAGCTGCGATGGCATGTGCCTGTAGTCTCAGCTAGTGAGGAAGCTGAGGTGGGAGGATTGTTTGAGCTGAGAAGTTTGAGGCTGCAGTTAGCTATGATCACACCACTGCACTCTAGTCTGGGTGACAGACACCACTGCACTCAAAATGCAAAATGCACTCTAGTCTGGGCGACAGAACAAGAACCTACCTCTAAAAAAAGAAAGCCTCTTTGCCTATAAATTCCATAGGGATGAACTGATTTCAAAATTTAATATGCCCTAAAACATCTATTGTGAGCACAGATTTAGCAGAAGTGTCAGAGCCTGAGTCTAGTTTATTTAATCAGTTCATTAAATAAACATATATTGAGGGCCAACTATGTACCGGGCACTGTAATAGGCACTAAGAATAAAGTATTAAACAAACGGACAAAGTACTGTCTCTGATGAAGGTTTAAAATTTAGTGGTAGGGAAGAATTGCTTATCAGTATTGGAGGGTGAATTTAATTTCCTCTTTTCTGGCATGTTTCTGTTTGCTGTTTTTCCCCGTGTTTTTTTTTTTTTTTTTTTTTAATAGGATCTAATTTTACCCCTATAACTTGTCGAGTGAGAATTAATGAGTAATGAGCAATAATTCTTTAACTGATGCTAAAACCACTCTGGAAAAATCCTGCCATAATTACTGCAGCAGACACTCCAAGATCTCAAATGAGCCACAGCAGGGAATCAAAGAGTAAACAAATCATGACAGCAACCCTTGCTGATAGGCAACAACTTGAAAGTCCCAGGATCTGTCATCAGAAAGGGTTTTGGATTCATTTCCAGAGAAATTTACCATTGGATAGAGGAGTTATTCAGTATGGTGAGTCTTAAAACTTGAACCTGTCCAGCAAGGTGTGAGCTAGTGGCTCCTACAGAGTTGCCTGTGATTTTTCTCTGCAGGTCAGGACTATCATCTCAGTAATTCCTGTGTGAGCATAGTTGACAGTCAAACTGTTTAGCAACTGGTCTGTTTTGGGCACTGACCACTCGGAACAGATGTACCTGGCTGTGCTAGACAGGGGAAAGGAGATGCTTTTGTTGCTGTCATTATAATGGGGTCCAGGACACTATGGGGAGGGGATTTAGGAAGAAGGCTAAGCCAGCAGTGGAGGACATTTGGAGGTTTGGGGCAGTGGAATTTGCCAACTGAAACAGGAAGTATTGGATAAATTGCAGGCATGGGATGACGGGATATGCCTGGGTTGTAGGACATGGAAGAGGTGAGTCTGGGGCCTGCTTAAGTTCATCCCTCAAAATGTGTTGCCTAGGGACCACTGTGATTTTCTAAATAGCCCTTAATTCTACTCTAGGTGTTATCTTTTAAAGAATCTTTACTTTTTGAAAAAAGTAAACACTTATTTTTTTGTGATGCAAAAATCTCATTTAAGTGTATATTTTGAAACACCAGGGCTCCTCAAACCGTAGCAAAGCTGAACTACATATTTAATAACTTATGTCAATAATGAATGCAATTTTTTTTTTTTTTTTGTGCCCAGCCACAGCACTCAGGTTGTTTAACATGAGGGCCTGGGGCAGCTTTGTGAAATGAGCTCCTAAAACCTCTAAACCCATGAAGAGGTTAACAGTGCGAGCTACATTGTTTCAGAAAATGTGAGCACGTCCTGTGAGACTCAAGGCAGGCTCTTTATCTCAAAGGCATCTTAAATGCTGAAAGCTGGACACAGTGAACATTCAGTCTGTACTACAATGACTGCAGGCATGACAGGGCCGGAGCTGGAAGACCTGCCCAATGTCTTCCCTTTGCCTCTCCTGTCTTCACCCTTCCTGCCCTGCATCCTGCTCTGAACTCTGTGGACTGCATCCAGGGGCTCTCCTGCCTTCTGACTCCCAGGATGAACTTGACCCATAGGGAGCCTTGTTAGGAGGTTGGAGGAAAGGAAGGAGTGAGGCTGAGGGTACCAATCTCCTTGCTGCCTGGCTGTCACCTTGGGCTGACCGAAGGTCACTGCTTTCCTCGACATGACATGGCCCTTTCTACAGAACTCTACCTTCTAGGGTTGTGGTGACCGTCCCACCCTCTGACCCTTCCGACATGGCTTGGCTCTGGAACCCTACAGTTCTAGCCCTGATGCTAAATTCTCCTGTGGTGCTGAATATTCTACTGACACCTTTGTAAAGAGTTCCACTGTCAAGAGCCCCCTCAAATTGTCCTGTTTCCTGTAGGGACCCTGCCCTGTGGAGAAGACAAATCCTTCCTCCCAACTGATGCAGCAGCATGAGCTCCCTCTCCTCCCTCCAGGTCATGCTACCTCTGACAACAGTGGAGACTTTGTGTCTGTTTCTACTGCCGATGTATTTTTGTCTTCTAGGATTATAGACGGGACTTGATTTGTTCTGAGGAAAGTGTTAATGTATTTATTTAAGGAGAAATGAGTTTTGGCCCAGGAAATGGTTCTGTGAAAACTGTAATAAATTCATTTTGGTTTTTTAACCATATGGGAAGAAGATGGTTTCTGATACTTATGCTGTTGGGTTTAGATTTTTTTTCTTTTTTTGGTTTGTGTGCTTTTTGTCTACTGTTGCAATTGTTCTTAAGATGGTCTCTAGAAAAATCAGCCTTGAAAAAACTTGTCTGGTTGGCAAAGAACATATTGTTCCCACCCTTTGCCTCCACGTTGTTCACTCGTTTTGTCCTGATTCAGACTTTCTCCCATCACTCCCCTCCCGTTTGCCCCAGCCCATTTGTGGTATAATTTGCCAAGGTCTTGTTTTCCATGGACACCCAAATACATGTTGGCCGATAAAATTCAACATCTCCCAGGAGTGGCTTCATTTTTACAAGAGTCTCTTACAATCTAGAAAAGCTTCACTGTGATGGTGGAATGGTAGATGGAGAAAATGGAATTATTATTTTGAGTGTAGGGTCCATTCATGCCCTGCTTTTTCTCTTCCTCAGCCCTGATCTTTTTCCCTGGGGAGTGAGTCAGTTTGGTGCAGAGGAAGTCAAAGCAGGTCTTCAGGACCCCGCATAGCTCAGCTGAAAGAATCTGGCAGAATCATTTAGCAGCTCAAGGGGCAAGACTGACCTGAAATCCAGGGCATTTTTTTTAAGGAAAAAATTGGCAAACAAAATGCAAAACCTTGCCCTCCTCCAGGGCCTCCGGCAAGGGTGACCTTCCAGTTCAGAAGCTAAATTCTTCCTGGTTTCTCTTTGATATTTGCAAACGAAACTTTCCTGCTTCTTATGTCTTCAAAACACATCACATCCAATTGAAAGGCACACTGATGCTTCAGTAAGCAAATTGTGAAATGAGTGTGAAAGAAATAAATTATTGTTTATATGCATTCCTTTAAAGGGTAGTTTTTTGTTGTTGTTGTTGTTGTTTCTTTTCTTTTCTTTTCTTTTCTTTTGTTCTAAGAGACGGAGTCTCACTCTGTCGCCCAGGTTAGAACACAGTGGCACGATCTTGGCTCACTGTAACCTCTGCCTCCCAGGTTCTAGCAATTCTCCTGTGTCAGCCTCCCGAGTAGCTGGGACTACAGGCGCATGCTGCCATGCCTGGCTAATTTTTTGTATTTTAGTAAAGCTGGGGTTTCACTGTGTTGCCCAGGCTGGTCTCAAACTCCTCAGCTCAGGCAATCCACCCGCCTGGGCCTCCCAAAGTGCTAGGATTACAAGCATGAACCACCACACCCGGACTTTTTGGGTTGTTTTCTACATTGACACATGTAGCTCTGGTTTATTAATTTCCTCTGCTGGAAATGTCACTATTTGAAAACACCACAATTAAATTATTCATAGCTGCTGATGGACAACAGTGTTTTCCATGCCTTTCTCTTTCAAACAACACTGCTGTGAACATTCTCTAGCTTGATGACAGGCCTGAATGCAGATGCTGCCCTTTGCCTTATCCACCATCACTCCCTTTTTTCTACCTAGTTTTTCAGTGAATCCCTTCTGCTTGCTCCACACTCAAGTCCCTCTACTTGGGCTCCATGACTCCTGTTGTATGACCAGAACCTTGTTCCTATGACCTGTCTGGGGATGAGCCACCTTGACTTTACCCTTGTGAACTCTTTCAGGATGAATTTCTTGTCTCTGCCTTTCAGCTTCAGGGAGGAAATGTTGAGTAAGACTCCTACCCTGAGGACCACAAAGCCTATGGGACTTGCTCTATTTGGACCAACTCCTTCTGGTTCACACTCGACAAGAGTGTAAGCTCAGAGAGGCAAGAATGGGTCTGACTTGGTCAATGTTATGTGCTCAGATCATGTTAGGTATAATATAAGGATGGTTTTAAACTTATTTTGTGATTTAGCAAATGAATTTCTAGTACTTTCAGTTATCAATTGTCTTGTAGACATATCCCATTAAAGATAAATAGATGGATGCATGGATGGATGGCTGGGTGGATAGATAGTTAATATGGTTTGGCTCTGTGTCCCCGCCCAAATCTCATCTTGTAGCCCCCATAATTCCCACGTGTTGTGGGAGGGACCCAGTGGGAAATAGTTAAATAATGGGGATGGGTATTTCCCATGCTGTTTTCATGATAGTGAATAATTCTCACAAGATCTGATAGTTTTGAAATCGGGAGTTTCCCTGCACAAGCTCTCTCTCTTTCTTTGCCTGCTGCCATCCATGTAAGACATGACTTACTCCTCCTTGTCTTTGAGCATGATTGTGAGGCTTCCCCAGCCATATGGAACTGTAAGTCCATTAAACCTCTTTCTTTTGTAAATTGCCCAGTCTCAGGTATGTCTTTATAAGCAGCATGAGAACAGACTAATACAATGATGGACAGACAGACGTGTGCTAGGTCCAGTATATAGTGACTTATGGAGATTGTGGATGTGGATGCCTTGGGAGAATCTGCTAAGCAAGGGGAAAAAGGCCTTTTGTAAACTTTCCTGAAGAGTTTCTAAGAACAAGTCTTCTAAGCCTTAATATTTCAGAGGTAGTCCTGTGCCAAACTGTTCTTCAAGTGATGCCCACCTTGCTCTATGCATTTTCTCCAGTGCGAAGACTGGTCTTCTCAAATAGGACACTATTCATTAGGAAGACTTCACAAACTGCCCCCACTTCCTCCATATAATCAAGAATACACTTTCTCTAGCAACATCCTTCCACACTCACTTTCTTCTTCTTATTGTTCAACTATCAAGGATCTTGGCACACAAAGTTAGAAGACACTGAGAGGTCAAAGCGGGAAAGGATCCAAGTCACCTGAAATCCCACTAAACAAGGACAGCTATTTTTAATATTTGGTGGTATATTCTCTGATAATTTTTCCAGTGTGAATACATATTTATTATATATTATAATATTTCTTGTAATATCATGTGTGTATATTAGATATAAATACACATATATATGCATGTGGATACACATGCAACCCCCATGTTTATCTACCTGAGTGATTTTATAAAACTCAATTGAGTCTGTCTGTACTCTCTTCTTATCATCTTTTTCTCTCCCAATTTTCTGTGACTGATAAATCTCTTTGTTTATAACTTCTCCCACTTAACAGTTTTTTAAAGGCTTTTCCAAAAACCAAGAACTAATTTCAGTAGTTACTAATTGGCTTCAAAAAAATCATCATTAATTCCAAGTTTAACATTTTTTAACTTTCTTTTTTATTTTAAAAATTAAGGTATAATTTACATACCACAAACTCACCCTTTTACAGTGTACAGTTCAGTGGTTTTGGTATACTCACAAGGCTGTGGATCCATTACTACAATCAATTTTAGAACATTTTTTCACCACCTAAGGAAACTAACCATCAGCAGTCACTCCCAATCCCCCGCTCCCCCCAGCCCCTGGCAAACACTCATCTACTTTTTTTCTCTATGGAATTTCCTATTCTGGACATATCATACACATGGAATCATAAAGTATGTGGTCTTTTTTGACTGGTTTCCTTTACTTACCATAATATTTTTGAGGTTCATGTATGTTCCAGTATGTTTCATTACTTCATTGTTTTCTGTGACTGAATCCTTTATTGTACAAATTACCACTTTTTTGTTTATCTGTTTATCCATTGATGGATACTTGAATTGTTTTCAAGTATGTGGATAGTGTGAATAGGGCTGCTATGAACATTCATGTACAAGTATTTGTTTGAGTATCTGTTTTCAATTTGGCAGGTATATAGCTAGTAGTGGAATTGTTGGTTCACCTAATAACTTTATGTTCAATCTTTTGAGGAACTGCCAAAATGTTTTCTGAAATGGCTATTTCATTTTGCATGTCTACCAACAGCGTATGAGGGTTCTAAATTGTCCACATCCTTGCCAACACTGGTTATTACCTGTCTTTTTTTTATTATAGCCATCCTAGTGAGTGTGAAGAGGTGATTCATTGTTGTTTTGATTTGCATTTCCCTGATTAATAATGATGATGAGTATCTTTTCTTGTGCTTACTGGCCATTTGTATATCATTTTTTGTATTCAGATCACTTTGCCCATTTTTAAATTCGGAATGTTTTTATTATTCCAAGTTTAGCTTTTTGAAACCAGATTTTTGCAATTCAGGAAAGATGACTTAAGGAGTATTTCTACACTCAGTAGATCTTCTTTGTCTTCTCACTTGCTCTTAGGAGCTGAGTATACTTGACTCTTATGTGTCATATATATCTCATGTCTAGAGGGGAGTATCTGCAGTTTGCTCTGCAGTTTACACGATTCCTAGGGACTGAAGATAGACATATGGCCTATGAAGGGACTAGCTTGTAATCAGAATACACACTGGTAGAATTTGGCTGCATATAGAGAAATGCAAAATGTACACTGTATTTTCCTATAGAAACATTATAGGAAAGAGATGGTTGGGATAATGATATTAGTTATTACACTGTCTGCCATTACATAAAATGTCATGAACAGATGAAAACTAGCAAAGTTTGCTGTATGATAAATTTAGTATAACTGAGTCCCATTACCTCATTGAATTATGAAATGGAAGTTTAGTCTGTTAGAAAAGATTTCTGTCTGTGAATCAGTCAAAACCACGTTTTAATAATGCACTAAACTTTTTTAGAAATACCGTATTTTAAAAAAGTTATATTTATGAAAAAAGTCACAAAGTACTATTAATATTAATATACTAGTTAAGTAAAAATTTAACAAAAAAGTGCAAATATAATCCAGTCCTGGAAGTTCTGTCTGTATAATATATATCTCACTTTTCTTGACGTTTTGGGATAGGTCTTCTTAAAGTGTTTGTAACCTGGCTAAAGTTTTCAGGAATGGACATCTCCTCATGATGTCATAGGCACTTCTGAGACCTTTACATGACTTTTTAACCTTCCTTAACATCAGTTCTTTTGTTGATTTTCACTATCTTCACGACAAAGGTCACAAGGCTCTCTACACCTAAGGAGCCCTATCCCTTACAGAATCCCAACCACTCCTGATCTCAACCACGTATCTCTTCACCTCACTACAAACAGGCTGATCTCAAAATTTCTCCAGTTTTGAGAGAGAAAAACACCAATCCACACAGAAATGTGCCCACAATGTCTAGCACATGGTGAGGGATCTGCAAATGTTTGCTGGGCAAGTGAAAGGATCTATATGCCATGCGAAGCCTTGTTTCCTGTCTTGGTTCATGTGTTCATCCCATCATTAAATATCCATATCTAAAAATGTTGCCCACCTGTCAGTATTTACTTTCTTTCTGTAGCTTCATCCATGCTGTAATTTTTTTTTGCTAATTGCTAGCTACAGGTCATGAGAATAAGATAGTTGTGGTAATAGATGAGATGTGGGCCCTGCTCTCATGAAGCTTCCAATTCAGCATGATGGGACAACAATAAGCAAGTGAGCAGGTAAATTACTACCTGTGCTTCATTGCGAGTGCTCAGTGGGTCACACAGTGACTTGATAACAGCACCTCTCTATGTTCCTCAAACATAAGACATTTGACATTTAGTGCATATCACACTGTATAGTTATTTAATTGCTTTTATGAAGGTATTGATATAGTTTGGATATGTGTCCCCACCCAAATCTCATGTTGAATTGTAATTCCCAGTGTTGGAGGTGGGGCCTAGTGGGAGGTGACTGGATCATGGGTTTGGATTTCTCATGAGTGATTTAGCACAACAGTTTCCAAACTTTTTGGCACCAGGGACTGATTTTGTGGAAGACAATTTTTCCATGGACTGGGATGGGGCAGAGGGGGGATGGTTTTGGGATGATTCAAGCACATTACTTTTATTGTGCACTTTATTTCTATTATTATTACCTTGTAATATAATGAAATAATTATGCAACTCACCATAATGTAAAATCAGCAGGAGTCCTGAGCTTGCTTTCCTGCAACTAGACGGTCCCATTAGTGATGGGAGACAATGACTGATTACCAGGGATCAGAGTCTCATAAGGAGCATGCAGCCTAGATCCCTCACATCTGCAGTTCACAATAGTATTTGCACACCTATGGGAATCTAATGCTGCTATTGATCTGACAGAAGGCTGAGCTCAGGCAGTAATGAGCGATGGGGAACAGCCATAAATAGAGATGAAACTTTGCTTGCTTGCCTGCCACTCACCTCCTGCTGTGTAGCTTGGTTTCTAACAGTCCACGGACCAGTACTGGTCCAGTGACTGCTGATGGTTAGTACTGGTCCATGGCCTGGGGGTTGAGGACCCTGGTTTAGCACCATTCCCTTGGTGTTCTCTTCATGATAGTGAGCGACTTCTCATGAGATGTAGTTGTTTAAAAATATGTGGCACCTTGTTCTCTCTCTCACTTCTGCTCTGGCCATGTGACATGCCTGTTGCCCCTTTGCCTCCTGCCATGATTGTAAGTTTCCCGAGGCCTCCCCAGAAGCTGAACAGATGCCAGTATCATGCTTCCTGTATAGCCTGCAGAACTGTGAGCCAATTAAACCTCTTTTCTTTTTTTTTTTTAATTATACTTTAAGTTCTAGGGTACATGTGCACAATGTGCAGGTTTGTTACATGTGTATACATGTGCCATGTTGGTGTGCTGCACCCATTAACTAGTCATTTACATTAGGTATATCTCCTAATGCTATCCCTCCCCCCACCCCAAGACAGGCCCCAGTGTGTGATGTTCTCCACCCTGTGTCCAAGTGTTCTCATTGTTCAATTCCCACCTATGAGTGAGAACATGCGGTGTTTGGTTTTCTGTCCTTGCGGTAGTTTGCTCAGAATGATGTTTCCAGCTTCATCCATCTCTTTTCTTTATAAATTACCCAGTCTCAGATATTTCTTTATAGCAATGTGAGGATGGCCTAATACAGGAATGGATCTCCTACCTTCTCAAGTCAAGATTGAAAGTGTTTTTGAAAGCAATTGTACATAGTAGGTATTTAAAAATACATTGGTCATTAGCATGTCCTTGAGTAAAAGTAATGAGCAGCACATTTAGTCCTAAAATGGCCAATTCTCAAGGCTCTGTGCAAATGAAAATTTGTCCTCATAGCTTCCTAGTATGTGTAGTTAAATATCTAGCAACCAGCTAACCTCTGCTGACTTTACATTGGAATTCCACTGGCCATTCAATTTATTTATTTATTTATTTATTTTTTGAGGCGGAGTCTCGCTCTGTCGCCCAGACTGGAGTGCAGTGGCCAGATCTCAGCTCACTGCAAGCTCCGCCTCCCGGGTTTACGCCATTCTCCTGCCTCAGCCTCCCGAGTAGCTGGGACTACAGGCGCCCGCCACCTCGCCCAGCTAGTTTTTGTATTTTTAGTAGAGACGGGGTTTCACCGTGTTAGCCAGGATGGTCTCGATCTCCTGACCTCGTGATCCGCCCGTCTCGGCCTCCCAAAGTGCTGGGATTACAGGCTTGAGCCACTGTGCCCGGCCGGCCATTCAATTTATTTAACCAAGGGTAATCTAATTAGGAGTTAAAACTTAACAAAATCATGCTTAATAATCCTGGCATTGTTTTACGTTGACTAGGCATTAGAATTTAGCTGTTAGTCTAAAGAAGGGTGAGTCACATCTTGCAGGTGAAGTAAAAGTGAGAGAAGAATGATTCAGAACCCTTAATTTCAACAAGATTATGGGGAGAGGTGCTGTGTGCTTATATTAATTTTGAATTATATCATGCAACTACTAAGTTCAGAAACATTTCTAGGTAGATGCCTATTAAGTGAGAGCTGCCACTCAGACTATGTTATTTTTTTAGAAGAGTCCTTCTTCATCCCTTAATAGACTTAATAACACAATTTGCCATATCCAATTTTCATAATATCAGAACTCATTTACAGATTAACTGCAATTCTTTGTGAAGTAAGGCATAAAGAGGAGGCTAACATAATTTAGTCCAGCAAATCCCTTTTTTATGATTAATGGGAATGGATCCTAAAGCCTTCTGAAGCAGAAAAGGCTCTTAGGAGAGAAACACCTGTGCCAATAACACAGGCTCTATGTGCCTGTGCTTCTAAGTAGGAGTCATCTGGGTTGCTTTCCTCCTCGGTCCACACAAATGTAAATGTTTCTCCAGGTTTTTCTGGAGACATTATCCCAGTAGTCCTGATAGTTGTTTGAAGGTCTTCAACTGTTGTTAGGTAGAGCTGGCTGATTATCACACGTGACTGAGTGTGTGTACTCTAAGGATATTGTACTACCTCAAACTCATGTCTACCAACTCCCACTGCATTAGATGATTTTTTTTTTTTTTTTTTTTTTACATGAGAAAGACTAACATACTGGTCCATGTTCTCGTGCCAGCCATGGGGCTTTGAGGGTATTCTGACCAGATCAGTACTTAGAGTCTTCCAGACAAATGAAACCTTTGTGAAGAGAATTTATGTGCTAGGTCAAATAAGAAACAACTCATAATGGCTGACCGAAAGAAACTGAGGCACTGATTCTACCTGAGCCTAAATCCCAGAGTTAGCTGGCCAAACAGTGTTTCTTCCCAGGGAAATGTTACTGCCGACAAAAATATTTTCCCCTCTGTAAATTGTGATGTAGTGTTCTATACAGTAGATAGATTTCCACACAGATAGATTTGACTGTGTTACAAACAAGAGAAGGAAGGAACAACAGAGAAAGAAGCAATAAAGAAGAAGGCAATCAGAAGAAGCAATTTCATCTTAAACTTAAACCATCCAGAGTAGTCTACAGTCTTTACTGGGAGCATGAAAGAAGCTCATTCTGCCATATGCAGTGGATCATTTAGCACTGGGATGGAGTTGCTTTATTTCACAAAGAAACAAAGGACTGGAAAACATTTTGCTCAACAGCAGGAGGCCTCTGCTGTTTCTGCAGTGATAGATTTCATTTAGATAATCGAGCAGGTGGGATCTCAAGGGCTGCAAAAATGAAGTCTTAAATAAGTGAGGGAACCTGTCCAAGTTCATGGAATCTAAGAAGGGCAGAGGCAGGATTTAAACCCTTGTGGGCTCAACTTCCACAAACCATGCCCTTAACCTCACCGGCCATGCCTTTGGGATACAACGACCTTTCAGAAGTTTTTTTAAACTATACTGCAAGCTTCTTAGCATTCCTGTTTCTCAGATTTTCCATATTTGAAATAGTTAATGTGGGAAATAATAGTTTGTGGAATACAGACACCATAAACACACTGTTATTGATTACCCACTTTTAAACAATTATATAACCATGCTCATAGTTAACAACAACCTGAGACGTTCTCTAGCCCAATCTCCCACCCAAGGAAAAGCATTCCCTCTTCAACTCCTCGGCTGTTGCAACCCCTACTTCCAGCTGTGGCGTGAACACATCAGATGCAGAGTAGGCACTACCCTGCCAAGTGTCCACATACTGCAGAGAGCTCCAACTGCTAGAAAAACCTGGCCACCTTATAAGCTCATTTCACTGCTCCTAGTTTTGTCATTTGGAACAAAGAAGAATCTCCTTCTCCTGCTTCCATATGACAGTCCATTAAAGAACAGACAGCCACCACGTTCCTCTGAGAATTTCTCTTCTACAGGAAACAACATGTAATTAGTTGTTGTCACAGTCTCTGGTTTCATCAGTCTGTTTCCTTGTCGCCCCCCAATGGATACCCAGTGAGTTGCCAATGTCGCTTGTCAAAGGTATTAAGACATCACAGAACTGGGTACAGAGCTCTTGATATATCCTGGCCTTAAGTCTCAGGTCCTCCAACAAAGCTGGCAGCCCGTGGTGTGCCTTCTGGGACCAGAGAGTGTGGCATGATCCCAGGTCCTGAGTCTCTCTCTCAACGAGCCCATCATATTGGCTTAACCAAAGCCAGTGGTCTCCAGGACACGGAAAAGGGAGTCCCTTAGGCTCCAGGTTTTTTACCCTTCAGTTCAAACTGGGAGAAGGGTCATAGAGCTCCAGTGAAATCTGGTCCTGTTAGATCATTTGTGATTGGCTGCAGATGCATATGTGGGCATGTGACAGTTTCAATTTAGATAGAACGCTCACAACCGAGTGGAGTGTTGAAACCTCAGGGTTACAGACTGGTTCATTTGCGAGAAAACCACAACAAGTATGATATTTGAAGGACCCTACCACCTTCTTTTGCCAAGTTACTCATTCAGAGCCTAAAAGTTTTCAAAGTATTGTCCCCAACTGAAAGAAAGAAACCCTGTAACAACTTGAATTTATTTGTATAGAAGTAAATCTACAGTGGATCATACTAGATGTCAAATGACCATCTCTGCTTATGGTCTGAATTCTAAGGCATCAGAAGGTTTGCTGTTACCTATAAGACCTTGCTCTTTTAGATTTCTGGGATGATATAAAGAATTCCGGATAATTGGAATAACTGGAATGCCTGATACTTGAGAATTCCTGATAGTTGATTAAAAGGTTATCCTCAGAAGAGTATTTGCGTTTAAGTGGGAGACCTTAAACTTTCGAGATAAAAACCAGCCAGGCACGGTGGCTCACGCCCGTAATCCTAGCACTTTGGGAGGCCAAGGTGGGAGGATTGCCTGAGCTCAGGAGTTCGAGACCAGCCTGGTCAACACAGTGAAACCCTGTCTCCACTAAAATACAAAAAATTAGCCGGGTGTGGTGGCGTGTGCCTGTAGTCCCAGCTACTCAATAGGCTGAGGCAGGAGAATTGCTTGAACCTAGGAGGAAGAGGTTACAGCAGTGAGCTGAGATTGTGCCACTGTACTCCAGCCTACGCAACAGATCGAGACTCCGTCTTATAAAACAAAAACAAAAACAAAAATAACCAGACAATCCTACTGGACTAGAATGACTGAATCGGCATGGGCATGGGATCCATCGCACCACATGGATCCTTGCCTATTGTGTCTACCTGTAAAGTCAACTCTGCTTGTTTCTTATCCTCTTTCCCTCCTCACAGGGAATGGTTGTTTCTTATCCTCTTCCCCTCCTCACAAGATTCTACTTGGCTAAAGCAGGGACTCACCAAAGCTATAGGTAAGATGGGGTGGTAGAGTTCTAAGCATTTCACATGTGTGTATGCAATCTTCCAGATAACACAAGTATCCACAAGGCAGCTGCGAAGTCACCTGACTGTTACATGTGAGGAAAGGGGGTAGTTAAGTTTAGCATAGTGCCATACATAGAGTAAATGCTCAACAAATGTAGGTGTTATTGGTTTAGAATGATAATATTTTGGCATGGCTTAAGCCAAAATCTACCTCTAGATTATAGTAACAAAAGAAAGTTTTGTTTTGCATAAACACAATTTCAACTTCTGGAAGGACTTTAAAAAACAACTTGTAGGACACTGTAAAGCATCCTTTGGCTTTCAGCTCTCCTTGGGCAGGAATCCCACTGACCTATGAGTCTCTAGTCTTGCTCTCTAGACTTGGCCCTTCTCTTCATTTCTGATGCTTCATTCATACATTGAGAGGGACCAATCTCCATATTCTTCCATCTAAATTCAAGAATGTGTTAATGTCATAGTGGGTATATGTAGCTAGTAGATTAAGTCTCCCAAGAGCTTAGTATTATTTACAGCTATTTTACACAAGGAATGAAATTCTCTTTAAATACTCCACAAGTCTGGCCAGATGACCCCAGTTCCTTCTAAAGTAGTATGCTTTTATTTTCCCCAAACACCTGTTTGACTGAGATGTCAAATAGGAAAGGTAACTTTCCTAAAAAAAGCTTCCAAATGAGTTCCCTGAGTCTTTTCTAACTAAAATTATGGGCCCAGGGTTTGTGTATCTATTTGTCTTGGGTCCTGAGGAGGAACCCAATGGGGATAAAATCCCCACAGCAACATACTTCTAAAAAACACAGGAGCCTTACAGCGAGACCTAGCTCTGGCTCCCTGTGAATTTGCTAATAATTAACTCTAGATCGCTGAGCAGGAACAGTCACATTAGTAGAAGGCAGGAATTCTAGCTATACACACACACTGCTGAGAATTACAGGTGGAGGCCTACTAGGAAATAGAGCAGGTTTCACCAGCCTTGACCAGGAGTCTTTGTCTGAGACCAGCCCATTGATTGCTTGTGGGGAGGGAGTCTGTAGGAGGGAGAGAGTCGTGATTGTATTCTGCGGCGTCTCTGTCTGTTCAGACTACGGGGAGCAAGATAAAAGTGTTCCCAACCATATTAGTGTTGTCTGATTCACTGAATGTCAGGGTGGAACGAGACCTCAGAGACCATGGACCTTAAAACACCCACTGAGCCTTGCTGGGCTTATCTATCTAGGAGACAATTGCCATATATGGATCTACAGCCTTTAGATGCACACTGGGCACGGGATCCATTGCACTGTCAGAGTGAAATACACACTGAGTATCAAAGACTTTGTATGAAAAAGGGAATGGAAAATATCTCACTAATAACTATATTATCACACATTGAAATGACAATATTTGGGATATATTGAAACAAATAAGATCTATTATTAAAATTAATTGCACTGGTTTCTTTAATTTTTTTTTTTTGCTAGAAAATATAAAGTTAGGTTTGTAGCTTACATGCATTTCTATTGGGTGTGCTGTTGTAACAAGCACACATTCCCTCTCCTCCAGGTTCTCCCTCAGGGTGACGCTGACCTGATGTTCATCAAGACTTTCTGCTACACTGGCTAGTGCTGCCAAGCCATCTAGACTACAACTTATTCTAGATTCACCCTGGAGAGATCTTATAGGGCATATCTTCTTCACCCAGAGAAGGCATTTATGCCTTATTAAGGCCTCAGTTTACCCAGAGGAAATGGCTCTTCCCTATGACCCTGGGAGGTGCTGGTGCTACTCAGGGCACCTGTGTTCTGGTGCACCTGGCCCTTTAACTAAAAGAGAATGGGGCAAAGGAGAAGGTGGGGAGCAAGTGTAAATACCTCATTGTGGAGCAGAGGCAGCCACCACCCCACCTGCGCTAGGGTGGCCCTGGCTAACTCATTTTTCTCCACCCTTGATTAAGCAGATTTTTACAATGTTCTTGCTTAAAAATCTATGTGATTCACTGAAAAGTAGTTACAAGTGGTTACACTGGGAAGATGAATACTATTCTTCTACACCCTGCTGTGTGATAGAACTGCCTGCCCTCAGGAGGCAGATCCTGGCTCTTGCTGGGTGGAGTTGGTGCCAGCCTACACTAGAGCACCCATGGTGGCATGTGGCTAGGATTATCAAAGGGAGATTGGAGGCAGCTGGTGTGTACCAGGAAGCGCACCGAACCAGCAAAGTCCCGGCCCCTCTATTCAGTAGCTGCAGGATCCTGGGCAAGCTGGTCTCCTGATCAGTAAAATGGGTGTAAGAGTGCCTACTTCAGAAGGTGCTGGCCAGGCATATTGGCTTACACCTGTGATCCCAGCACTTTGGGAGGCTGAGGCAGGTGGACCACTTGAGGTCAGGAGTTTGAGACCAGCCTGGCCAACATGGTGAAACCCCATCTTTACTAAAAATACAAAAATTAACCAGGCATCATGGTGCATGCTGTAATCCCGATTACTAGGGAGGCTGAGGCTGAAGAATAACTTGAACCCGGGAGGCAGAGGTTGTGGTGAGCTGAGATCACGCCACTGCACTCCAGCCTGGGTGACAGAGAGAAACTTCGTCTTAAAAAAAAAAAAAGATTGTTATGGGGAGTAAATGTGAGCATTCTAACACTATCAACAGATGAGACCTCACTATTACTGATAAAATGTGTCCCAGGTGGGAGTCGAGATGCCGGAGTTCTAGGTTCCTTGCCCCTCATTTGGCTCTTTGGCTGGGTGCAGACCCCTGACCCCTTTAGCCTTAGGTTCCTTATCTACAAAATGGATTACGAAGATTCCTCTCAGTGTGAAGAGTTCATGATTTGCATGACCCCAAGCCCTTCAAATAGTAGTGAAAATCAAAGAAACTGAGCCCAGAAAGGTCAAACCACTTGTCTAAAGCCACACAGCTTTGGGGCAGCAGGATCAGAGTAGACATCCTGCTTCCCAGTGCAGGGTTTTCCTGCTGGAGCCCAGGAGCCTCCCTGTCTACCCAGTGAGATAAGGCGCAGGAATTCAAGGGGCAAGAGGGAGAGAGCCCCATTGCCTTGGCTTTGGAGTCCATGCTTCTCAGGTGAGTCGGTCAGCAGCAAAGTCAGCCCTATCAAAACCTCTCTGTGGACACAAATCCTTCTGGTCTCTCTCTCAACTGTTACTGTATATCCCCAATTATTTTCCGTTGGCAGCTCAATTTGACTTTGGCCTATTGTGTCAGCAACCATTTTTGTCAGGCAGGTGCTGTCTCCTTAATCTCCTGCTCCTGCAGTCACCTGGGGCAGCCACCCAGCTCCGTCAGGAACTTGCTAGGAAGAAACTAGCCATGCCTGGAAAGTCGGGCTCTTCGAGCTCAGCTCTTGCTAATTTCAGCAGCTTGCCTTCTGATATTTTATTCCTCTTTACCTGGAATTCATTTTGGGCCATCTGATTCGTTTAATCTTCACATAAAAGATCAACATACCTTATTTGTTTTTTAAAGGACCGATTCTAAGGTGAGCAACCACTTTTACACTCATCAGCTACTCCTTGGGCAGCCTGGGATCAGCCCAGGTTGCACATTCTCTAACAAGCTTTGTCTCCAAAGTTCAGCATGGTGGCTCTGCTTCAGCCCACTGAGTGAGCGACAGACATGGAGAAGTTTGCTTTTGTGGGCTCATCAGGACAAGACCTTCATTGGTTCCCCCTTTAAAAGAAATGGCAGTTGTTTTTCCCCGGTTGGGGCAACTTGCATGGTTCTGTGTACACAGCTTGGAGAACGGGGAAGAAAAATCAGAACCCACAGTATCTACTCCTTCTCATCTTGCACCTTTTAGCCAGGAGTATTATTCAAAATATTTTCCTGATATGGCTTAAGCCCTGACCAACCAAAAAAGACACAAGATGTAAATAACTGGCAAGTCCACACTAATACAAACCGGTAGAATCGCAATGCCATCCGCTATCCTAGGAGCTTTTTATTTATACCCAGCATAATCTAACATTTACTGAGAGCGTTCTGAATGTCAGACACTGTTTTAAATGCTTTCCAGGAGTTAACTCATTTACTTATTATTGAAAACTTTATTAGGTAATGTTTGGGTTGAATTGCGCCCTCCCACCCCAAATTCATATGTTGAAGTCCCACCACCCAGGACCTCAGAATGTGATGTTTTTTGGAAATAGGGTCATTGGAGATATAATTAGTTGAGATGAGATTATGAGGGTGAGCCCTAATGCAATATGATTGGCGTTCTTATAAAAAGAGGAAATTTGGACATAGATACATGCACGCAGGGGCAGCACCACATGACGATGAAGGCAGAGGTCGACGGTGCTTCTGCAAGCCAGGTAACACTAAGGATGAGCAGCACAGCACCAGAAGCCAGCAGACAGGCATGGCACAGATTCTTCCTCACAGTCCCAGAAGAGATCCAACCAGGCTAACGGACGCCATGCTTTCAGATTTCTGGCTTCAGGTACTGTGAGACAACGCATTTCTGTTGTTTCAGCCACCCAGTTGTGGTACTTTGTTATGGCAGCCCCAGCAAACTAGTACGGGGGGACAATATAATTATCCCATTTTACATGTGGAAACCGAGGCACAAAGAGATTAAGTTCTTCCCCAATGCCCCACAGCTAACACTTGGCAGGCAGTTTGCTCCAGAATGTGCCCTCTTAACTACATTACCAAAAATAATTCTGGCTGGGTACGGTGGCTCACGCCTGTAATCCCAGCACTTTGGAAGGCTGATGCAAGTGGATCGCTTGAGGTCAAGAGTTCAAGACCAGCCTGGCCAACATGGCAAAACGCTGTCTCTACTAAAACTACAAAAATTAGCTGGGCATAGTGGTGGGTGCCCGTAATCCTCGCTACTCGGGAGGCTGAGGCAGGAGAATCACTAGAACAGGGGAGGCAGAAGTTGCAGTTAGCCGACATTGTGAGATTGTGCCACTGCACTCCAGCCTGGGTAACAGAGCGAGACTTTGCCTCATTTAAAAAAAAAAAAAAAAAAAAGAAGTGCTGCTTTGGCCTAAACAATCAGTTGCTTTTCCTTTGAAATAATTTTTAATTTGAACATAATCCTATCATAATCAGAAAAGAATAAGTGTACTCTGTAGAAGTCAATGATCTTTCCCTAGTGAGCCCATCTTATTCTGCTTCACTGTGCTAGAGCATCTTGACCACTGTGTGTCTACTTATAACCAAAGAGGAATCTTCTTTCCAACAGAGGCTCTGGGGAGGAGCCACACAGCCAGGTCCTTGAACCTGGTGATGAGCAAATACTGTAAGGAAGCTGGTAGGGTTTCAGACACACAGTGAGCTTTCATCAGGAGGAAATATTTACATAATGGGGATTTTACACTACGATGACCAAAACAAAGCTCCTACAGACATTGACCACACAGAAATGATCCAATTAACAGATGCGTTATTTTCAAGAAGCCTCTCTCCCCAGCCTGCCTTCCCCTTGAACAGGAAATCTGAGGTGGCCAGGTGTAAAGGGAGAAAGAGACTTCTGAGGAACATCATCTCTAGCCTATTTTATTGTAACAGCGTCCTAAGTGTTCTCCATGTCATCTATCTTGTCCCCTCCAAACTGCTCTGCACATTTCAGCCAGTACTTTCCTTCTGCCAATGCAGATTTAATCATACATCTCTCCTGCCCACAGACCTTCCACAGTTCTTCTTAGCCTCAGCTTTGTTACCTGGCCTCAAAGTCCATCTTTAGAAATTCTGTTCTGGTTAGCACTCAAATAACAGACACCCCAAGAAAACAGATTCTTGTGAGACACAGACACTGTATCTTTCATATAGAAAGGTTTGGATACAGAGACTTGGCTCTGCCCCCCACCCCGGGTCTCACTTCCCCCTAGGCTGCACCCTTAGTATTTCAGCTAGTTGAATCCCAGTTTTCCACTGGCTTCCTCAGTGCCTTTGCTCTTGCAGTGGGCTTCTTCTGCCAGGAACATGCTACCCAGAGCCCTTCTTCCATCTCTACCTTCAAGTTCAGGCATCAAGTCCAGAGGAATTCTTCCTAGATCAGCCCAGTAGGGTTCCAGGCCCTCTCATGCAGGCCTATGGTTCAAATGTCCCTCAGGACCATGGACTTCATCATGTTTGACATGACCATCATTGGTCCATGTGCCTGTAGTGCCCACATACTTCTTGGGGACAAGGACTGTGTTTCATTCATCTTTGTATTGTCAGGTCCTACTCTGTTATGTAATTGGTGCTCAATTCCAATGTTGAGAGAATACATGAGTGAACAAACGACACACAGTTCACCATTACAAACAATTAGGGCATGGTTCTATGCTCTGTCATGAGCATCTGTTCTTTAATGTCCCTAGAAATTCAAGGCTCCTTGTGAATGAGCTAGTGGCAACCTCTGCATGCCATCCTCAGCTCTGTGCCCTCCTCTCTCCCCACCTCTTAATTCTCTAAGGACTCCAGCATATTTAAATGTGCTCCAATATCTGTGGCTGAGAAGTACCCACCAGGGTGAGTAGAAAGAAAGCATGTAGGGTAAGATAAAAGGAACTAAGCCCAAAAAGGTTCTGGAAACTCAGGGAGAAAAAGTGTGAACAGGAGGAGGAAAGGATTTGGGAGGTGAGAGTCACATTCCCAGACAGAAGAACACAGTCCAGAATTTTCTCTTCTCTTTCTCTCCACTACTACCAAATGCTGGACATTGCCCTGAATATTCAGAATCAGTCCCTTCCATGTATGAAATGAGTATAAATGAGCAAGAAGATAAGGTGGGAATTCTGTTTTGGTTAGCTCTCAAATAGCAGATGCCCTCAGAAAACAGATTCTTGTGAGACACAGATGCTGTATCTTTCATATAGAAAGTTTTGGATATGGAGAGCTTAATGGTAGGAGCTCTGCTTCTATGTGGGGTTCTCTGTGTACAAGAACTGCCCTGAAGACATCCAGGTACAGCAGAAGCAGCCAGATGCTGTTGCATTAGTAAAGGTCAGCTGTGTCCAAGGCTGATGCTGTGCTGAGATTTGAGTGTGGTTTTTTCCTGCTTGCACTTGTAGTTGCGTAGAACTCGTTGGGCCACTTCTTGTGGTTTGAAGAGTCTGAGCCTGGCACATTAGGAGCAAAAGAATCACCATGGGGCTCTTCTCACCATGGACATGTCCGTCTCCTTCAGAGATGCCATTTAGGAGACTTTGAAGTGGCAAGGCAGCTATTCCTTGCCCAACCACTGCCCCCATCTCTACCATCTGTGTCTGTCTACAGTGACCCTCAACTCCCCTAGTTATGCAACAGCAGTGGGGAGAAGGAGCAAGATGTATGTCTCTAGATAAGCCCCACATTGAAAAATGCCTTTGAGCAAAGCAGCTCCCAGTTCTTTCCCTTAGGCAAGAAATTCTCAAGAGCTCTCTACCCTTGTACTGACTGTGTAACTCATGTGAGCACAAACATGGGTAGGATATGAACAGATCCAAAGCAAAGCATTCTATCATCTTACTGGGTTCATTCTCTCTCTTCATGTCACCCAGAGAAAGTAAAATGGACACCATGCCTTGGGAGGACTTGATTTTAAGCAGTGATGTTGCACCAAGACATAGGTCTGGCTGATAAGTTCTCTTGCTTGGAGGGCACCACTGAGCTAGTAAATTCTGACTAGCAGGTTCCTATTGGTCCTGCAATCTTTAGGTGAATTGTCAGACCTTCTGGAGAGCTACCGTCTACCAGATTGCTAGCTGCACCCCTCAGGCCGGGTTCTCACATCAGTGAATGGGAGCTACTGCTATTGTTGCACAGATGTTCTCTCCTCCCAAAGGTGAGCATCTGGAGGGCCCAGATGCCTCATCTTCCTCTCACAGCGATTTCTTAACACCCAAGTCACCCTGCTTGCTCTTGTTGTTCCATAGAGGTCAGATGGGCTAATTCTGATGCCTTGTGATTGGGTTGAAAGATGAAGGCATGGAGAGCTGGATTCTTACTCTGAGGCAAGAATGTGTTTTTTTACCTGGCATGTTAGGTTGGCATACATCTCCTTTGTTTTTCTGCTTCCCTGCAGCATGGCTCTGGTTCTGTCCATGGAGCATCTCCCAAGCCAAGTGGAGTTGGTGGCAAAGTGGTACATTCCTGGCTCAGGAGGTGTGTGTCAGGCAAGCTTGATGCTGCCCTGTGGCGTGGAGGGTTCAAATAAGAAACCAGCTCACACCTACCCGAGATGACTGGATCAGGGACTGCTAGGCCATTTGTCTACTGGTGTCTGGGAAAACCTGCTTTTTTGGAAGAGACTTTGAAGGTTTCATTGATGTAATAAATATTTATTAGATGCCTACAAAGTGCTGGGCTCTCAGGATGAAGGTGACATGGTTCCCGCCCTCATGACCTCATGACACTCTGTCTATAAAATCAGGAAAGGCCTGGTGCAGGTCAGTGAGGGGCTGCCTCTCTCACTGAACATTGGTTACAAGGCCCTGCCCTACCCCAGGTTAGGCCTCTGTGCCCATCTCTCTAGCTTGTTTTTCCACTTCTCCAAAACCTTCCTCCTCTTGCTTCTATCTTGTCCTGTGTTCCTTGCAGTTTTCCCTTCATCCATCCTTTCCATTGTTTCTGCCTTCTATCTTGCTGGAAAGTCTGCCCAAATGGATAAACAGACTACAGTACATCCATACAATGGAATATTACTCAGTGCTAAAATGGAGAGAAGCTACCAAGCCCTGGAAAGACACGGAGGAAACTTAAAAGTATATTAAGTGAAAGAAGCAGTCAGAAAAGACTACATTCTGCATGATTCCAACTAGATGACATTTCGGAAAAGGCACAAGTATAGAGACAGTAAAAAGATCAGCAGTTGTCAGGGATTTGCAGGAAGGAAGGGAGGGTTATTTTTTAGGGAAGTGAAACTATTCTGTATGATACTGTAATGATAGATACATGTCATACATTTGTTAAAATGCATAGAACCGTACGACCCAAAAAGTAAACCCTAATGTAAACTCTGGACTTGTTAGTTAATAATAGTGTATCAACATTGGTTCATCATGATAAACATACCACACAAACATAAGATGTTATTAATAGAAGAAACTCTGTGGGGGAAAACGGGTATATGGGAACTGTCTGTACTTTCTGTTCAATTTTTCTGTAAGCCTAAGACTGCTGCAAAAAATGAAGTTTGTTTAAAAAAAAATAATCTCAACTCACCCTGATGTCACCCTGGCACAGGCTGTGGCAGCTCTTCAGAGTTCCCTGTCTGGCCTCTCTCTGCCTTCCAGTGTGATCTAGAGACGTTCTCAGCTCCATGCCAAAGCAGCCTCCTTGTCCCTCAGTTCACTCCAAGGACTGGTCTGTCATGTGACTGGGCCAGTGTGTTATTGAGCTGCCCTCCTGATCTTCAATCCCATGGCTGAACAGCACTGTCTCCCTGGAGCTCCTACAGTCTCAAATGAGCTTCGGTGTTGGCCTTTTAAGTTAACACGCTGTCTCCGTGCTCATCTCTTATTCAACATGGCCCTACCCATAAGACCCTTTTTACCACCATTGATACCCCAAATACACCCCACCCCTGCCATTCCCAATCGGGATGAGAAAGATTGAAAGGAGAGAATCAGAACTCACAGCGAAAAGAGGAAGGGGACCTGAGTATCTCACCTATCGCCTTTGGGCGGTTGGACACCTCACCCACGCTTCAGGCTGCAGCCTTCCTCATCTTTGTTAGGTGTCTCACAGGCAAGTGCCAGAGGTAACATCCTCCTCTGCATTTCCTACACTGACAAGGAGAATGCTGTGGCTCTATGCAGTCATCCTTTTACAACCCGGTGAAAGGTACAGCCTACTGTTAATAATTGATCTGCGTATTAGAGAACAGAATATTTGTGTAGGCAAGGCAATTCCTTGCTGGAAAATGCAAGGATACATTTTGTTTCAGTTCGTTCCAGGGGCTGGAGCTTCGGGTCAAGTGACAACTTGCTCACATGTGTCTACTGGGTTTGGCTGGGAGTAGAAGGGACAGAGAGAGGACCTCAGTCTTTAACATGCTCTAAGCAAAAAAGGGAAAATGATTTTGAGTAAAAATGTGAATTCTCAAGTTTCCATGAAAAGCAGTCCATCAATTCTTATCAAATATCGACTCTCCTAAAATAAAATAAAATAAAATAAAATAAAGAGAAATACTGGCAATGATAAAGGCCAGGAGAATGGTTCATTCTGAAACTGTGTTTAGCAGCCTTGTACTAAACCTGCATTCCATGAAAGGCCAAGCTGGCAAGTTTGGATCAATCCTGTAGGCTGTGAAAAGGCAGGGAGGTGACATTAGGCTTTCCAGGCAAGGAGGTGACAAATGTGTATGGTAAGGTAAAAGGAAAGGGAGTGAAGAAGGGAAATAACACAAAGAAAAAGCAAAGGGAATAAAAAATAGTCCTATTTTATGAAAGGTTCTCATGCATGCACTGTCGGCCTGCTCAGAATCTGGACATCAATAGAGAAGGGGCTTCTAGGAGAGCAGGTGTGTTTTGGGATCCATAAGGCCAACTGAGACCCTTAAAGGAATTCTCCAAAGCCTGACTCCATCAGCCAGGGGATTAGGAGGAAAATGAATACAGGTCAGGGGATAGGCTTGGACCTTCAGTGAGCAAAAGCAGGACAAGAAACTTAGCTAGTAGGAACTGCTTCCTCGGGAAGATTGCTCCTGCTGGAATCACCCCTCCTCTGTCTCTCAGGCTGCTACATGAAGATTGCCATGGGCAGGACAATCCAGTGTGTTTGCAAACTGGGCTAGGTGAAAGCTAATCAGGACCTTCCCCGAAGGAACAGTTCTCAGGAGTGTCTTAATCAGTTCAGGCTGCCATAATAAAGTGCTTTAGACTGGGTGGCTTATAAACCACATAACTTAATTTCTCACAGTTCTGGAGGCTGGGCGTTTGAGATCAGGTTGCCAGTATGGTCAGGTTCTGGTTAGGACTCTTTTCTGGGTTACACACTGCTGACTTCCTGTTATAACCTCACATGGTAGGAAAAAGTGAGAGAGCCCTGGGACCCCTTTTGTAAGCGCACTAATCTCATTCATGAAGCCTCCCAAAGGCTCCATTATATTGGGGGTTAGGATTTCAACATGTGAATTTTGAGGGGAGCACAATATTCAGTCCATTTCAGGGTAGAGAGGTGTAGGTTCTTTCTCCTGTCCCCAACTGTTTTTCATTTTATTTTCTTTTTAAATCCAAGGTTTAATCCAGTTTGCCGAGGACCTTATCCATGATGTGGAATCAAAAGTTACAAGTGGGAGAATGGGAAAGTGAGGCCAGCTCCACCCATGTGCTTGGTTATAGGATTTGGGGGACAGTCTCATTGGGAGCATCTGAAACTATGATCGTTTTCTGTTTTTGTTTTTCTTTCTCTGAACCTTAATCAACTACAGGGTCAACCCCTTTCCTTCTGGCTGCTCCCCTAGGCCTACCCAAGTGCAGGGTTCCCCCTGGAAGGTTTCCCTCATTGCTCAGATCTAGGAGTGACCCCCGACTGGTGCTCAGGTGAATGACTGAGACTCAGCCAGGTGTCATTCTTGCTGGGTTTGCACAGGTGCCAGCACTCCTCAGCTCAGCTGCTTCCCTCGCTCACACTAGTCCTTCCTCCCACCTGTTCAGTCCTTGAGGCTGATGTAGTCATTGATGGACCTACAGGCCTAAGTTTGGGTGGAGGCTGAAGATGACCCAATTAACTGGTAGCATCCCCAAGAGAGGACCCTCAGGCTGTGGCTGAGACCCACTCAACAAGGAAGCCGCCCGCACCCGCAACTGCTGCTCAGAGCATGTACCTCAGTGCAGTAGCTGACTGCAGCAGATCTCTGAGAGGATGAGGTTCAGGGTTTTCTCCCCACTTGGGTGTGCCACCCTGGATCAGCACCATCCCCTGAGGGCATGCCTTGGACATGCAATGGCACGAGGAGAGGTGAGACTGGCAAGCCCAAGGAGTGATGCCCATCCAGGTTAGAGGGAAAACCACCTCTGATGGCTGCCCTGACAAAGGCAGGGCCGTCCTGGAGTATTGTGGCATGGATGCCGATGGCACCATTCCTCCTGCCAGCCCAACCCTTCAATCCCTTTTATAATATCTTTCAGCCTCCCTCAGATTCCCCAGTGACAGGGCAGCATCCTGGGCAGCTCCGTTCTACTTCAGCCACTTGCTAACACTGCTGACACAGTTCAGCATCCTTTTGTTGACATCTCAGGGCTGCTCTGGCTGCAATGCTAATGGCAGGAAGACTGAGAAGCCTTGCCCCAGGAAGGCTCCCTTTTCCTACTCCAGCAGTGCTGGCCCTGAGCCCCAGCACAGTATCGCTTAGCAAAGTCATCTTCCACTTGCCAAAGTAAACAAATGGAGCACTTTATAGTATCGTGCCCTTATTATAGGCATTCCCCCAGTTCTGAGTGAAGCTGCAAAGCTGAGCGCCTTCTGTGGTTCCCATGGCACTGGACACAAGACGAGCTTCTGAGGATGCCTACAGTGGTCTCTTTTTATTTCATTGAATGGATATTGGCATTTCCAATATCTTCTCTTTGCCTCTCTCTTTCCTCAGATGTAAGAGTCTGAATTCCTGACCTTAGTTTCTTTGCTCTGCTATTTAGCAAACCAGACATTTAATCTTATTTGATATTATGTGTTGCAGTTTCTGGTTAAGTAGGAGATACCAATCTTCCAAACAGAAAAATATGTAGCTGCTGAAATAAATATATATTTTTTGTTTTAGTTTCCACCGCTTGGTCTTTGTTCTCTCTTTTTCTCTCTGCTCCTTTTTCACCACTAGAAAGCACTTAGTGTCTGCCTGGTTTGGGTCATAAAATTGCTCCCTTGGACTGTGTTCACAGCAGCTCTGACAGTGTTTCAGCCACATGTCCTCAACTCTCTCTCAGTAAGCTGTTAGCAGATGATCTGCCTACAATGAGAAGCTGAAACTCTCCCCACAGGCAGCTGATTTGCTCTCCGTGAAGCCTTTGCTCTTAAAGGACAACCACAGCACAACCACAGCAAAACCACAGCATGATTAACAACTGCCAAGTTCAAAGGAGCTGAAGATGGATTTCTGGCTCTCCGGATCTGGCTGCTGAGAAAGCAGGGTCCCTTGGCAGGAAGCTGTTGCAGGGCTTCTCCTCCAAAGCAGGAAAGACAAGGGAAAAATGCACAGAAATGCAGTTCTGAGCTTCTCACCCTCATCGGAAGGTTACAGAGGCTCATGCAGTTCCCAAATCTAGGAGCTCTTCTTAAGCATAAGGAAATGCTGTAGGAGGAATGCAGATCAGCTGAGTGAGAGACAGAATTCGATGCAGGCCCTAGTTCTTTTCTCCCCCTGAGCCAGGCTGTGTAATGCTGTGGACATTTTCGGTTAAGATATTCCAGATGTGGTAGCGGTTAGATTGTGAGACAGACAATACGTCTGATAGAAAAACAAATGCCATTTTCTGAAAGAAACAGCTGTGATCTACTTTATGATGCTACATGGCTAAGAATATTAATAATTCTCACTCTCTCCTATGATTATGACAGAAATGTTTCCAAGGTGCCATTTTCACAGCTATCAATTTGCCTTGAAGGGAGTGAAATGTAGGAGAAATTCTTTAGAAGTTTTAAAAAACACATTTTTCTTTAAAAATTGGAAATTGAAAAAAACTATCATCTAAAATATATTTCCCCCTTACGTTGTACCTTTTATAGTTCTCTAAATAAAATCTGATTATTAAATGAGTACTACAGTAACCACATAACCTACCTGATATCCCAGATACAGGGATTAGAAATCTGTAGAGGAGAGAGAAAATAATTTATATATTTCAATTTCCATAACATTTTGTTACTCCCTTATCCTCCATAGATTCCAAATTTGTACCCCAAGGTATCAAAAATTCAAAAAATGTATCTATTATCACAACTAAATAGAAACTCAGGACTGAATGAATATAAGGAAAAAAAATGCTCTGATAAACTGTCATAAAGAAAACAGTAGGAACTGGGGTTGATCTCAGTCTTGTCCCCTCCAAAGTGTGGGTGTGAGTTTTAGAAAATACAAGATTTCTTTTTTGCCAGCACAGTCCTCCAAGCCTGGGGTGACTCTGATGATTGTCAAGAAAGAAGGAGTAGTGCTGGACAAAGTCTCACATTGTAACCAGCTGGTTGTGTAGAGCATGTTCTTTCTGGCATGTCTCGCAAAGCCTCATTTCTTCCTTTGTAAACCAGGGATGAAAATACTTCACAGACTTATCATGTGGTTTAGAAATAATATAGTTAACATGCCTGTCCTAAACACCAAGTATCAAAGAGGTAGTTGATAAATGGCAGCTCTCCTGATACTCATGACTTTGGACACAAAAGCAAATCAATTCTATCTTGGCTACATACTGCCCCAGAACCTGCCCTCTGAAAGCCCTGTTTGTTCTAGGATGAGAGAAGGTTGCTAGTCATTCTCAGAATACAGAAACTCTGAGGGCAGAGACTCGATCTACCTGGTTTGTTGACTGACAATTGCTTTGCCCAGCAGCCAGTGGGAGGGCTTTCAAAATACCTATTCTTTGTGAAGTGCACTCTAATTTCACTTAATGTGAAACTGCAAGGAAACAGAGATACTTTTATGGCTGTACTCCCCAAGAACAAGGCTTTTCTTAACCAAGGTGCTTGGCAGCTGAGGAAGGAGTATGGGATTGAAGGAAGAGCCTAGGGTTTCTGGGTATTGATATGAGGTGTCAGTACACTGGGGATGTTTCAATGCTGACACTAAGAATGGTACCATGTCTTTATATAGGGCTTTCCAGGTCAGAGAGACCCTATGTATGCCTGGCCTGACTAAATCTTCCTCTGTAAGATATCAGGCCAAATAGCACCAGTCCCATTTTATAAATATCCAACAGTTTAAAGAGTTAACAAATTTTCTCAAGATCACACAGATGAACAGAGGCAAGGTTAGAATTCAAACCCAGATCTTTCCTTTGAGGAGTACTTCATCTTCAGATTGTTCATCCTTCTTGCTCAGGACTCTATTCATAAGGCTCTACTTTTTCCTTCCAATTTTTTAATTTTATGGTACTAGCAAATTCTTTGGCTTAACACACAAGTTCTGTGGCAAATTCTGTTTCTACCAGGCTGTGTAACTTTGGGCAAGTCACGTAAGGCCCCTGAACCCCAGCTTCTTCATTAAATGGTGACAATAAAGATAGTACTCAAAATTATGAAGATTAGAAGCAATAATGCATGTGAGTTTTTAGTACGGTATATGCACTAGTTCTAGCCTTTGGAGTAACTCCTCCTCCTCCCCCGTAACAGTAAATCTTTGATGTTGAAATTCCAACAAATATTGATGTCTAGTAAGGGATTTGAGAGCTATAGCTATTTAAAACATAGTATATTTGTAAAACCACAACGTTCAAGTGATGTTGTGAGAGTACATTTATTATTTGTGTATCCAAGGAAAATGGTATCTTACCCCTTTGGTAAGCGTAAAGTAAGAAGACAGCCTTAAGGCCTGTTAGGATGTTATGAATATCAATGCATCTAAAGAAACACTTGCAGGACCTGTCTGTCCTGCTCTGATTTCACCCTACATGCCAATGTCTTTTCCATTTTCTCCATGAAGACTTAAAACCAAACAACCAATATTTACCAGGCACATCATAACTCTCTTAGATTTATAACTATTAATTTGGATAGTAAGCACAATTGCAATATTTGGAGCATCTCAGAGGTTTCAGTCAAATCCTTTAATATTTTTGCAAATACTTTTAGTTCTCTTCTCTTCTCTTCTCTTCTCTTCCCTTCTCTTCTCTTTTCTTTCCCTTAACAGGGTGAAGCTGCTTGGTTCCAGATATCTGGTCTCAAATTCCAATAAATTGGTAAAGAAAAAAGTATTTGGAGACATGATGGGATGAATTCCTTTCACTCCTTGACCCCAAAACCTCTGTTATCATATATATTAATTTTTCAGTTTCAGACTTGGCAATTTGTCAAACCTATTCTGGAAGAGAATCTTTACTCACCAATACCAACATCAGTAGAATGCAGACAAATGCATAAAGACCTCTAGATAAAGAGAGGCTAAGTGTTGTAGTTGGGCTAGTGACTCCGCAGCCACATTGTCTGGGATCACCTAACTAGCTATGTGACCTTGGACAAGTTACTCAAGTTCTTTATGCTTCAGTTTCCTTATCTGTGAGATGGAGATGATAAGAAGAGAACCTACCAATTGCTTCTTTTAGGCAATTTACATATTTCCATGGAGAGATCTTTGATCAGATTCAGTGTGGTGTCCACTAGCATTTGGAAGGACAAGTGCAATCTAGCAGAGAAAAAACGACCTTTGAGTCAAGAGACCTGAGTCAAGTCCTCTACCTGATTCACGGATCAAAACATTTAGCACAGTATTCAAGGCTTTTTACAGTTTGACACCAACCTACATTTTCAGCCATGCTTGCTGTCACTTCTCCTTGTGTTTTGCTCATCAGACTATTTGCAATTTCCCAGAATATCAGGGATATACAACTCATCCTCCGTCCGTCTGTACTGTCTCTCATATAATCCCCGCCCTACTCTCTGCCTACTTGTTCATTAACTGCTCCCCATTCTGGCTGTGGCTGCATTTTGCTTGTCTCCTCCACTAGACTGTGCTTAGGGAGAGCAGAGAATACTTACCTTTTCATATTGGTGCCTGGTATACAGCCTGGCACATAGTGGATGAGCAACAGCTATTTTTAAGTAACTGAGATATTAAATTAGTGTCTTTTAGTTAAGTCTCTTAAGAATGGTGACCATAATATGTCTCCTTTCTACTTTAAAAAATATGTGGGGGCATCTGAAAGTAAAGAAATAATACACTTTATTGTCAGTAATATAATGACTCACTAAAGACATGAACATAATTTAGCCTTAGGCTATTCTTACATTTCTTTGAAAGCCTGGAAAAACGTTCAAGTGGCAATTACTTTATGTGTCCCTGAAAATACCAGTGCAAATTCTTTTGTTAATAGAGTATCTCTCCTCTGACAATCAAATGGGGGCATGTTGCAAAATGACCCCATCATTGGTCTTGTTCTTAGACAGGTTGTAAATCCCTGATGACTTCTCATGGTCAGCTGTGTCTGGGTAAATCTTGTTCCCATAGGACACTGGGGAGAAGAGAATGTCTGAGCTGGCCATTTCCTTCATCTGGTTCTGAAAGGAACACCAATTACCAGGCAACCTTGTTGACATGTTACCTCAAATGCTTTCCTGTTTGAGAACAATTCTTTCAGAAACACTGAGCTGTCCTTTTCTATATAGGCAGTAGAGAAGTGGATGGATTCTTATGCCATGGAACTTGGGATCTTGGCAAAATACGGCTAAACTCCTTTAGGTACCTTTAAATATCTGGTTATGCCAGGGGTGATAGTGGCTACAGCAGGTGTCTTGCTCAGCAGAACATTGTGTTGAGTGTGTAATTAGAAAGACTAACTGGATGGAAGAAAAGAGACAAGGAACCAAGATTTCTTGAGTTTTCTCTCATGGCCAGGGAAAGATGGTTGGAATTATTACCCTGAATTTGAAATCATCACAGGAAGGCAGACATCATTCTTTGTGCCAGAACTTTGGATACAAAGTCATTCTTCTCATCTGTGTTCTGAAGTAGAGGGGTAGAGAAACCTACTTAATGAAACTCCAGTGGTTGGAGGTGATAATACAGATCTGATGGGTCTCTGTGCTCATTGAACACAGCTTTGCTAGTAACCTGTCAAACATCCATTACAGAGCAATAATTCATAGGAAAGAAGCAAAGCATTAATGAGACTTATTTCTTGAATATGGTTTACTAGTAGCAAAGCTCCCCTTTTCATTTAGTGGGAAAGCATGAGAATTTTGAGCCTTTACCAAAAGCTCAGCATTGCTATACTAAATATTTAGGGTAGGTAGTTGAGCTTTCCCTCATCAAACCCTTCTCTTTGTTTGGTATCCTTGGTGTTGCAAATCAAGATTGAGAAAGTCAGATTGATTTTTTGAGAGTCACAGTAGTCACCAAAAAACAAAAACAAAAACAAACCCAACAACAAAAACAATACAGCTCTAATTTTTATTGGTGGTAACAAGAAAAATTCATCATGGGAGGCACACGTGTGCTTCTTAGAAATACTGTTATATGGGGCAGTGTTTTCGTGGTACTTAAAGGAATGCGTATATCAAAGGCCAATTGGTGAAACTTTTCTCTCAAAAGATCAGAATATTATGCCATTGTATTCCAGCCTGGGTGACAACAGCGAAATTTCTGTCTCAAAAAACAAAACAAAACAAAACACATCTCTCTCTCTCTCTCTCTCTCTCACACACACACATACACACACACACACACACACACAAAGATCAGAACGTAATATTATCTTACGCTTGAGTTGGAAAGTATCCCGGCCTGAGAGTATATAATACTCAAGTGAGAAGATGAGATGTTTAGCTATGTCTTGCATCTTCTGATGAGGATGGGGATGGGCCTCTTTCTTAAGGCAGCAGGGCTTTGGGATTTCTAATAAGCAGCAGAGGGTACTTACAGGATGCCTTAAGAGCAGTGCTGAAGATTCAGCCTTAGTGTTTGGGTTATTTAGCATTATTCTTCAAAGACACTCCTACCTTATCAATCCTATTACCCCCAGTGGAATAATGCAATCTAATTCCAGAATCAAAGGATTTCCTGGTAGCCATAAAGAACATAATTCTAAGACATAGAAAAAATATACATTTGTGAGAATCAAAAGATTTTTTAAACAACCTGGAAGGATCTTCACAAATTCCAAAGACTCAACCCATCAGCCTTACACATGATAATGCTAGCAACAGAAGAAAGATCTTAAATTACCCACTGCAAAAGATCATGTCTTATGCATCTCTGTGTGTCAATTTTCTTTTTTTTTTTTTTTGAGACGGAGTCTCGCTCTGTCGCCCAGGCTGGAGTGCAGTGGCCGGATCTCAGCTCACTGCAAGCTCCGCCTCCCGAGTTTATGCCATTCTCTCGCCTCAGCCTCCCGAGTAGCTGGGACTACAGGCGCCCGCCACATCGCCCGGCTAATTTTTTGTATTTTTTTAGTAGAGACGGGGTTTCACCGTGTTAGCCAGGATGGTCTCGATCTCCTGACCTCGTGATCCACCCGTCTCGGCCTCCCAAAGTGCTGGGATTACAGGCTTGAGCCACCGCGCCCGGCCTGTGTGTCAATTTTCTAGTAAGGCACCTGATACATCATGGGGTCTCAATAAATATTGACTTGAATTCAAGTGATATTCAAAGATGATAACACCACATCTTTGGAGACATACACTTAATCACCCTTTGAAGACAGTGACACAAATATAACAAATTTCCTGCCACTCTTCTTCCCCAGGACACTTGGTTATCTGTTAAAGGATTTTCTTGGTGAGAGAGCACTTACAAATGCTAAAGGCTGCCAGAGAGTACATGTTTGAATTTCTGTATGTATGTAAAATAGGGAAACATGTTATTTGTTCATACTAACTTGGACTTTATTAAATGAGAAATTCAGCCGAGATTCACAGGAAAAATATGTAGAATGATAAAAATCTTAAAACCGGAAAGGACTTAAGAAAATGCTAGATTTCTGGGAAGAAGTTCCAATCTTCAACTACGCTAAAAGATAAGAGATTGGGGAGGAGGGAGAAGGAAAATTCTAGATAATACCACACTCCAAGACCTACAGTTAGTCCATAGCCAGAAACTTGGAAGACATGTTATGACTAACATTACCCACGTCGCTGTAAATCACAATTATTAGCCAATATATTATTTGCTGTTGGCAACAAAACCAAATTGTTGGCTTCTTCAAAGAAAGTAAGGAGACAGTTCATTCTTTGCCTAAAAACTGTTTGGCTATCGCTCTGCCAAATAGAACCATTTCAAACAAGCAGAACATCCCTTCTACATCCGTATAAAAATCTCAACTCTCAGAAAACAATGAAATTAGATGTTAGAAGACTGAGCAGTGGTGAACCAAATCCTGGAACACACATCTAGCAAGTAAGGACTATGGGGGTTGGGTTGGGAGAAAGAAAAAGCCCCTAACGAAGAACATACCAAAGATGATGACTTTTTATGTTCTCTATTTTGCCTCCAGGAGAATAGGCAATGGAAGAAGGGAAGATCCTATCTCAGTGCAGAAAACTACATCAGTAGCATTCCTGTTAGAGGCTGATATTGAACCAGGACATGTCATTCTGCCCTCCAGCTGTAGGCCAGAACATTTACAGTCTAGTACATATTGAACAGGTTTAAGAACACATTACATATGCTCAGTGTTCACAAATATTGGGTTTAAGTAGATTGATTTTCATTCCTAGATGAGTAATCATGAAAAATAAGTAGTTTCGACAGTGAACAAAATTGTCTAACAAGAAAACTGAAACATCATCTCAATGTCAATGTCAGGAAAGTGTTTCTCATCTTCAACTGAAAAGAAAATACTGTGGAAAAGGACAGGTAGCCATTATGAGATAAAAGTAAGGAAGGAAAAGAGTGCTAGGTTAGATTAAAAGGGGTTGTAGGGGAGCCAGAAATGAATTAATGATACTAATTTGTCCATTGAAGGTAGTAAGGGGTAAAACTGACACTATAGGAAACAGAATTAAGCACTTCTCAAAATGTAGATGACCTACACTATACATCCTAAAAGGATAAATGGGATAAAAGGTGGTGGATCTTAAGATATTAAAATTTAAAAAGTAAAAAATGAGAAATTTATGGTATAAAAAGACAATAGTTATGGACACAGAAACCAGATAACCATAGAACTGCTTAGGAATGTATTGTAAAAGGATTATGTTGCTGAACAGATCACATAATTCACAAAAGAGAAGTCATGCAATATAAAATATTTACTGACAGTAACTTGAATAAAAAATGTTAAATTATTTTTACCAATACAGAAGAAAAGTTGGAAGAAAGTAAAAATGGATTAAATTTCCTTTGATGGGTTATTCAAAGATACCATTTCGCTTTGAAGTTGATTAGAAAATTGTATGGTCATATCTTTGACTTTGCTAAGCATAAGATATGGGTAGAAATGTCTTGGAAACTTTAAGTGTAACCACTTGTAGAAATAAAAAGAAGGGTGATGAGCTTCTAAATTATTGAAAAAAATTAAAAGCAAACCCAAATCATAGTCCATATGGCAAAAGAGAGATCAAATGGAAAAGACAAGAAAGTATGAAAATTATTTTTCTGAAAAAAGAAAGAAAATCAAATTAATATAATTTTGACTGTCATAACTGATGTAAAATTCTAAATGAGGTAAAAATACTTCCATAGTTCCGTAGTCAAATACATTTTAGAAATACTGGGTTAAACTCGGTTGAACTCATCTCTTTATTGCAGATCTCATATTAATATGTCAATATGAATTAAGAATGCATGGGAGAGAGAATTTTCATTTGTAGCATTTCCCAAGTTTATTTTATTAGATTCCACATAACACACTTTAAAAAATGTTATGTAAGAGGAATTCTTCTTGAAATTGATATTAAGACAGGATGCTCACTATTATCATTATTATTTAATATTAGAAGTTACGATCAATGCTGTAACACACCAAATAAAAATTAGATGCAATTATTGGAAAGAGAACAATTATCATTATTTAAAGACACCATGATTATAAACTTTTATAATTAACTATAAACACTTTTAATTAATTATAATCTGCTAAATAATCAGATAAAAAGTAAATATACATACATTGATATTTATCCTGTAGTCTAGTAATACTAGAGAGATAATGGAGGAAAAATCCATTCATAACGAAAAGCTAAAATTATAAAAGAAAAAAGAATACCCTATCAAGAAATATGCAGGACCTATATGAATAAGACTATAAAGGCTTAAAAAGAAATATAAAGGAATTGAATAAGCGGGAAAACTTTCAATGCTTCTTGATGGGCTGACTCAATATTAAAAAGAATGTCTGTTCTTCTGATTTAACACGTTCCCAATCAAATTACCAATGGGAGATTTTGTGTGTGTGTGTGTGTGTGTCTATAGAGAAGTCACGTAATATAAAATATTTACTGACAGCAACTTGAATAAAAACATCTTATTCTCCAAAAAACTGAAAAATGGTTGGAAGAAACACACACACACATATACATGTATTTACACCCATGTGTATACATGCACGTATGCTTTTATGACTTTTGAAATTATTTTAGAGTTTATTTGGGAGAACACATTGGCAAGAATAGGTAAATCAATTCTGAAAATGAAAAGTGATGAGGATGCATGCATTACCAGTTTAGATGTTTCATTAAACTCAAAACAGTGTGGTGCTGACCCAAGAATTGATATAGCGATAAAACTAATTAGATTATTCTGGAATAGACAGTATGCTATGAATAAGAACTTAATATACACTGAAGCATTGCTTGTCCAGTGAAAAGGGATGAGTTATTCAACACATTCTCTGCCCAACATCATTATCTTTCTCTCGGACTGCGGCAGCCTTCCCAGTGGTCTCCTGCTCACACTTGACCACCACCCTACCCTGCTCCTTCACACACACACACACACACACACTCCATGTTCTGGGGAAACAGGACCTTTAACATTTAGGACACTGAACAACACTTTCACACAAATTGTTTCCTCTCTCTAAATTCACGTTGCCATTTTTCTTCATTCTCAGCTAGAAGGTTGTTTCCTTCCAGAAGCCTTCCTTTACCCGCCATGTCCAGATCAAGTAGTTCTTCCCACCTGTATTTCCTCTTGCATAGCTTGTAATATGCTATTTTATAATGACCTGGTTTTGTTTGGCTATCCCCTCATTAAATTGTAATCTCTAACTGGCAAAACCACCTGTACCTGGTTTTTTGTCTTACCTCTAGTGTCACGCTTAGTGCTGAACACAAAACACTCAATAAGTATGTGTTGAATCAACAACTAAACTGTAATCACAAACGAAAAAAATGAACACACTTCAAACCACAAAAGCTTATTCATTTGTCAAAAATACTTTAAACAAAATTAAAAGACCAACGTCAAACTGGGGAAATATTTATAACAAGTATTATAGAAAATAGATTGCTATCTTTAAGATGAAAAGGGGTTATTTTTTGCAAATTAAGAATTTTTTACATCTATTAATGATAAAAAAATTAAGAAAATATTGAGAGTCAAATAGAAATCTTGATAATTAACATAAAAGGAAATCAATAAAAGAAGAAGTATGAAGGGTAGTAAGTGTATGAAAAATTAATTATACCTAGTAGTCAAAGAAATGAAAATGAATATTATTTTAGACTTAACAAATTAGCAAAATCAGTACATCCATATGATGGAATGTTATATAAGCTTAAAAAACAAGTTTTCAGGAATGATTTATTGCTACTTATATACACATATATTACTGACTATCATATAACACTAAGTAGAAAGAATTTGAAAAACATGTATACAATCTATTCCTGATTCTTCTTAAAAATGAGAGAGGAAAATATTTCACCATGTATCAGTATTTTTTTTTTCTTCTGGGTGATGAGATGAGGATGATACTGATTTTCTTTATTTCATTCTAAAATGCCAAAAAAATTATAAAAATTTTAAGCCTATGTAAGAATCCATTTTCCTAACCTTTCAGCAAATTGAGAAATCTATTCCGTAATATACCAGCCAGCTGACATTTATATTCTTGTGTAAAGTTACTTTCTTCCATCTCTTTAATGTACCAAATGAAATAAGCCTTTCTTAGATTTCCCTGATCAGAGAAATGACTACTTTTTTTCTGGGGCAAAATGAGTAGAGAGGTAGTCAACAAAAATGAAAAAAAAAGCCTTCAAAGAATTCCAAAGAGTACTTAAGACCCACTGTTCAGAACTGAGCAGTCCTGGAGGATAAACCAACTAGCTTTATCACTGGAAATCATTCACGGAGATGAAATACCAAGATGTTAATGACAATTATGTCTATTGAGTTCCTAAACAGAGGTTAATTAAAACTCCTTTCTCATCTTCTGAAGTATGTGCCGGAGATTCCACAGTATTAAAGTCATTGGGGAGTGTCAATCAAGCTGTGTGGCACAATATTCATTTCCACGTTCCAGAAGGAAAACGTATTCACTGTGCCATGATGGTACACGGGCTTGGGCCACCTTCTAGCCTATAATCTAAAAAGCATGCGAGATAAGTTACCATCATTGTTTATCTTCTTACCAACTGCCTTAACTTCTGTATAAGTCTATAGGCATCTACTCTGGCCTCCCACAATAGTCTTAAAAGAGTAGCCTGAGTGGTTCTTTAAAAAACTACGCACAAGATCATGCCATCCCTCCACTTCAAATGCCCCAAGGGCTTCCTCTTGCTCCTTGAGAACCTGGGGCCTGGTCCCTCTCATTCTCCAGCTTTTCTCATGCTTTGTTCAACTTGGCTCATACACACTGGGTTTCTTCATTTCCCTATATTGGCATGCTCCCTCCCACCTCAGTGCCTTTGCAGGTACTGAGAAAATGTTACCTTCCCATTTTGATCTTAAATCAGTCATCACTTTGACAGGGTTATTCTCTTACAGATTAATGTCTCTCTCCTTTGTTGTCCTTACCATACTCATAACTGCACTTGAATTTGATTGAGATCTCTTTCCTCAATATATTATAAGCACTGTGTAGGCAGAGACCACTCAGCTCACTATTACTCCCTTAGCATCCAACACACTGTGTCTTAGGGTTTCAGAGATCTTTGTTTTATGAATTTTGCAGAATCATTCCCAAAGATGACCATGATATATTTTAATATGAATTTCTGCACAGGACTTTCAATGACACACAGTTCCTTCTATAACTGATCTCAGTAAATTCATGTAAACTTTTCTCACTGAGTCAGGAGAGAAGAGGAGAGAATTCAATGCAAGGGTAGACCTTACCAGATCAGAAGTAGAGTCCTGTCTGGGCAGCAAAGCTCAGTCCAGAGTTATTCAGCTCATTATGCTAAATTACAGTCAAGATTTTCTCATTTCTACAGAAAGAATGTGGTTTGTGTAAACTATTTGCATGGTTGGTACCCATCAGAGACAAACTCTAACTGGAGATCTCTTCCTTTATTTTCTGAGACAGGTCTCACTCTGTTATCCAGGCTGGAGTGCAGTGGCATGATCATGACTCACTGCAGCCTCGACCTTACAGGTTCAAGCAATTCTCTTGCCTCAGTGCCCCCAAGTAGCTAGGACAACAGGTGCGTGCCACCATGCCCATCTAATTTTTTAACTTTTTTTTTTATAGAGACAGCGTTTTGCTGTGTTGCTCAGGCTGGTCTCAAACTACTTGAGCTCAAGCAATCCACCTGCCTCAGCCTCCCAAAGTGCTGGGACTACAGGCATGAGCCACTGCGCCCATCCTAACTAGAGATCTTGGCTCTAAATTACTGCAGGATTATTCCTATACAAAGAAGGATTTTAGTTTTTTTCTTATTCCAACACACCAGAAAGCTTAACTGTGGTTACAATTAAGGTTTAGAGAATTATGGAATGCATTTGTAACCAGCTTAGAGCATTTTGCAAAAGTCAATGTTTTCTTTTCCTGTAGTCCATTTTGCTCTCCCCTAGATCCCCTGCGCTTTCTCAATTTCTCCCCCACTTTCACACTTCTGACTTGTTTATTCTTTGCCATATTCAAAAGGTACAATGGGGCATCATTAGGAAGAGGTGATGTGAGCAACCTGGCACACCATGTTCCAGCCTAGTCACTGCACTTCAAGGACTCACAAGGCCTGAAGAGACAGTGATGGAGGCATAAAATGTTCAAGAGGATGAGGAAGTGGGGGTTGTTTAAGGACAAATCATGAAGATTTGAACTTTTCTGTCTGCAAAGATAAAAGCTATTAACAGAATATGATTAATATGAAGACAGATAGGGACAGGATAAATAGACTTATTTCCCAATACCATAATAATGTAAAATTCCTTGTAACAGAAAGAGTTACAAAAGGGGGAGAGGATCTACTATATAACCCTATAGATAGTTAACTTAAGATACTTGCTTATTGACGTTATTGACAATCTAAATAAGGGAAAATTTTTAAAAAAATTCATATATGACTTAATAACAGATTCATGATGTAGTATTAATACTGAGTAAATATTCATGGATTAACCAAATATTCAGATAAATTCATGTATAATATGACACCAGATTCATAAAATATTAATGTAATATTGACTGAAATATTAATAGGTTAAACAGATTCAGGGATAAATTAATTTGTGTTATTCCAGCAGATAAATACTTGGCATTAAGAGAGTCTAGTTTTATTGAAACACAGTCACATTCATTCATTTATGCATTCTCTATGGCTGCTTTTGTGTGACAAGGGCAGAAGTGAGGAATTGTGACAGAGGTTATATGGCCCACAAAGCCTAGAAATATTTACTATCTGGCTCTTTACAAAAAATATTGCTGACTCCAGTCTAGAACATATTAAGAACATCCTTAATATTCGAGGTCCACATTAAGTTGATGAATATAAGTTCTTCTAGATAATACCTCTTGGTAGGTGTACAATTTTGACCAGGGCAGCAATTTCTGATAATCATGTAAAGAGTCTGAAAAAATACCCATTAATCTGATCATCATGTCCTCGGAGGTTCGGCAATCAAGCTAAAGATACTTCCTGAATTTTAGAAAGCTGGTGAGTTAGCAGGTTTCTGGTTACATTTAGCTATTTTTGATGCCTTTCAATTCTGGGTTCCCCACCTACTTAGAAACATGAAATTATTGGGATATGAAACTCAGAAGTACAAAATGATGTCATCAGATTAGTTGAAATTAAGGTCTGGGGCTTCTGATTTTTAGAACACAATACCACGCTTTCCTGTACAGCAAAGAGATTAGCAGTGCTTTACTCAGAAAGAAACCAAAATCATAGTCTTCACAAACAGAGACTTCCCTTTTTTCCCCCCAGTGAAGTCCCCTGGTATAAAATTAATGTGTATACATGTATTATAACATGACTTTGGTAATCATGTCAGTTATACTGCCTAAATGAAAAGAACAATATAGAAGCCTACTCCATTGTTTGGACATTACTGTTCCCATTTTTCATAACCAAACATGTAAAACGTTGAATCCCCTAGCGAATTTAAAGTTTCTCTCAAAACTGAGGGTGGGAGAAAGCCATAGCAGTTCAGGGTCAAGTTCTAAATTTTGAGGCAACATGATTAAGCTCTTCAAGTACAGGGCTCTGGCTTAGCAGCCAAGTCCAAGTATGAGATTCATTAAAGCATTGTCAGCTGTCATTAACAGTGATCAATGTCATTCCCTTACTCCCATTGAATGCTTGCCATTGGCTGGGCGAATTCACCCACAAAGAGAAAGTCTCAACAGCAGTTGCCTTCTTACACAGAAGAAAGATTCCAGACTAGCTTAATGCTTTGCCACTGAATAATGCCCTAGCTGCTTGAATAATCAGAGCTACCTACCACATTGTACAATAATCATATCCTATCTAAAATTCATTGCTTCCAAAGGAATATATCAGTGAAAAAAGTCCTGATCAATGACCACTTTGTAAAAGGAGATCCCCATAAAATACCATTGTGGGAAGTTTTACATTTGTACATGGAATTGCCAAGTCTTTACATAACCAGTCTAAGTGATAACACAGCGAGAATCCATAAGCATAGCTTATGCTTCAGTTGATGATTTCCCAAAGCCACATGTGATTTCTACTTTAAAAGAAATCCACAACCTTTTAGGTTATCGCACTTGGATTATGCCTTAGATTTCAAAGCATTCCCTTTACATGATGAATTCTCATCCTAACAATGCAACTGAAGATGTTTGGAGCTCATGTTACTGCTGTTTCTTTACCTATCTTATTTTTTTTTTCCCTAAGAATTTCACTATTAAATTCTTACTATACACTTTGCTCACAAATGAACGTTTCCTTTCTATACCACTAATCACAATAATATTCGAGGAATTAGAAGTAAATAGACAGAACCAAAATTGAACAATGAACAATAACAAGCATCTAAACCTCACTGTTCCTTTTGGTGCAGCCACCCAAGTGGCACACAGCTACTCAAGTCTGAGGGCCCCTCCGTGTGGCTAGAAGAAGCCAGGCATTTTGCTTTCCTAACTGTTTGGCCTTCCAAGTGGTTTAGTGAGTCACAAAACCCATATCATTTCATCTCTCACAAATGGAAACACTTATGCTTTGTTGGGCTGGTTTTCAGTCCTCAGTGCCTGGGGCCCAGTTCCTGCAGAGCACAGTCCCTGGTCCTGGAGGCCTTTGTCCAGGTTGAGGTGTGTCTGCATACTCTCTTCTCCAGCAGGCAGCTATGCATTGACCAGCAATGTGATTTTCCTCAGCACATTTCCAGCCTTCCCCATTGTGCCTCTTGCTAATGGTGCTGATATATTTCTGAGCTTTTCCATTTGCCTTGGTTTTGCTAGAGGAAGAACAGGTGCTTCCACCCTTTCCTTATTTCTGGGAATTGTACACTGCCCAGCTGGCGCTGGTTTGCCTGCTGGCATCAAATGTGGGACACATGGAGAAAGTATATTCTGCTAATCTCCTAGCTTCATCTCCCTTGAGGAGTTTTCCTCCACACTTATCAGATCTGGGTTCCAAAGGCTCATAACCTAGCTCTTCAGATAGTATTTGGCAAGAACAGTGGCCTTGAAAGTGTGCCATTTGTGGGTGAATGTACAAAGCACCAAATCAACAAACTATTTGTCATCATTCCATTGCCTTTCCTCCATGTGTGACACACTGCTCGAACATCCAAATACATAAGCAGTGTCACAGGAAAAGGGGCAAACTCATTGAGGATCAACTATAGATGAGAAGTTTCTCAACCATTATCTTCCTCCACCCCCAAAAGGGCCTGGAATTCAGGCATTAATTTCTCCATTGTTACAAAGATGGAGCCCGAGGTTCAAGAGAGGTAAAACTTCCCTGGGTTGCCCAGTTTCTCAGGGGCACAGGCTTGAAGCAAATACAGCAAAAAGAAGAAATGTATTGCTCTTGTATTCAGAGATGTATAACAGTGGGAGAAATATCACATAGCTAACTCCGTCTTGCTTCTAATCTCACAAGCTAACTGCCTTTGTTCATTCCTGCACATAGGCCAAGCTAATGATGGAAAGAATTTAGATTATAGTTTAACTTCAGAACTAATGACCATCTGTTTTTTGGAACAGACCCCTGAGGAGATTAGAGAGTATGCACACAAATAACAATGCCATCTTAAAGATTTATAGAAACAAGGTCAATCTGGAAAGTAGTTGACCATGAACAAAGAAGTTTTGCAACCTCCTCAGATCCCTGCTGATGCCCAAATGCCTGTGGTCACCAGGCACCTGCAGACCTTAACCCTCTACCTGTTCCCCCTTCCCCTAACACAAAAGGAGCCTAACAATCTATCAACTTAAGATGGTTCTTTAGTACATCAGTCTGCCATCTTCGAGGATTGCTAGCTCCCTGAAATAAAGTCATCTTCCTTGCCCCAATACCTTATCTTACTGGCTGTCATGTGGTAAGCAGTAAGAGCTTTGGACTTAACTACAGAAGGTAAATTCTTTTATAAGGGTTGCCAACCAGAAGCATGTTACTGGTTTGTTGGTGAAGTGCAAGAAGGGTGTGAAATAGAAGTGAGTGGTCAGGGATGTTTTAAGGCCTTTGAGGCTCATAAATCTGTACTGAGCTCAGACTCAACACTTGCCCCACGCCCTCAGTGTTTTACCCTGTTGACTGGACATGTGTTGGTGTCCCCCATTAAATCATGAACTCTTTGGTGAGGATCATAGCAATTACTCCCATGAATTGTGTGCTTCCTTGGTGCCAAGTGCTGTACATGCATTGTCTTTTTCTCCCAGCAACCCTGGAATGTATGTTTAGTAGCCTCATTGTACAGATGGAAAAGTGAGACAGAGAGGTAACTCACTTGCTGCACAGCTTCACTCCTGGAAAACTAGAGCTGAGATCTATCTGATTCTAGCGAAAGTTCTCAGTTGCAAGAAGTACAAAAGACCCTCAACCCTAGGGCAAGTTCCGGGTCCTTGGAAGAGTGGAATCCATTGCTATTTAGAAATAGAAGTAAGGGCCGGGCACAGTGGCTCATGCTTGTAATCCCAGCACTTTGGGAGGCTGAGGCGGGTGGATAGCTTGAGGCCAGGAGTTCGAGATCAGCTTGGTCAACATGGTGAAACTCTGTCTCTATTAAAAAAAAAAAAAATAGCTGGACTTAGTGGCACATGTCTGTTGTTCCAGCTACTCAGGAGGCTGAGGCAAGAGAATCGCTTGAACCCGGGAGGCAGAGGTTGCAATGAGCTGAGATTGCACCACTTTACTGCAGCCTGGGTGACAGAGAGAAAAAGACTCTGTTTTTTAAAAGAAAAGGGAAAAGAAAAAAAGATGTAGAAGAACGAACTCTGGAACTGAGGGCTTTCTTTTTGCTTCGTTGGATATCAGCAAGGCTTTTGGAAATTGTGGTAATACACAGGCACCAGAAGAAGCTACTACAAGGTGCTATTGGAGGTTCCCACAGGCTCTCAAAATGTTTCTCTCACCTAGATCATAGCGACGTTTCCACCAATGGAGACTTGAGGTTGAACTACTTTTAAAATGCAAATTTTGGAAGTGTTCATTTATTGAACAATAGTGGCCTGAATGGTTTATTGAATTCTTTGGTATATTCTCAGGAAGGTTCAGTTTGGAGGAAGAAGGGGTCTGACAGAAGAAAACAGACCACAAAGTGGGAGAGGGACAAGAAAAGGAGTTGGGGGCTTATGTGGGGCATCTTAATAGGGTAAGCAGAGGTAAAAGAAATTCTTCCTGAAACAGAGTAGGATGACAGTGGAGAAGTGAAATAAGCAGGTAAACTTATTCCCTGGGTCTTGTATACCACTCTGTGCGATCCTCTAGATGAAATACACGTACAAGTGGTCATTAGTGTGTGATGACTGTGGACAACCTGGGACAAGGTACTGCCTTATAGTTTTGGGTCCAGACCTATATAGGTAATTAGAAAACTTTCATTTCTTTTGAAGACGTGGACAGTGATTTGGTTTGACACTAGTTGGGCTGACAAGAATTTGGTTTTTAAACATCTGTTATCTGTGATTATTTGAAATATTCAGTTTCAAAAGTTTAACCCACTTATTGAACATTACAATTCCAAAGACATTGTTAGGCACTGGGGCAGCGTATACAAAGGAGAATAAGTCACAGTGCTGCCCTCAGGTAGCTTATAGCATAGTGGTCTTGACCAAGAAATCTGTTTGACACAAGGTGATAAATGAAGGTGGTAGAGTAATACCATGAGTGGAATGAGTACATTCTAGAATTCCCCTTTAGGTGACAGGTTTTGCCTTCCCTCATCCTCTTCCCAAATCTTAGCAAGCATCTAGCTCCACTGACTGATGTTTAACTCCACATATCCTTCTGGACATCCAACCCATGCAATCCTTTTCTGCTGAGAAACTTCTAGGCCTGTGATGACCTGAGATAAATGCAGAGAAGAACTTATACCTCCAGTCTCCTGAAAGTGGGTGTACGTGTCAGCATTCCCAAGTTCCTGCAGAAGACTGAACCTGTGCAGGCTTAGATCCTAGGACTCTCTTCAACCTGATACTTAACTCTATCTAGATTATTTGTAAACTCACCACTGAAAGTACATGCCCACCAATACTCAGATGTGTGCATCTTGTGTGATTTCATCTGTTCTTCTGTACTTTTCTCTGAAAATACTGCTGTTCATCCCTAAATAGCCACACTAAATAACACACTTGAGTTTAGAAAGGAAGAAGAGTCACTGCTACTACTACTGGGGGATCAGCAATAGTCTGTAGGCTCTGGCTTCGCACAGTCATAGCATCTCGTGTGTGAGATAACTTTAAAAGGGTATCTGGCCCACATTCATATACATGGTATATTTTTGTAAAGGCTGGAGGACAGGAGAGAGGGACATATTTTTATGAATGTGCTTTTGTATCTTTGAATTTTAAATGAACTAAATGAATTTTAAACCGTGCATAAAAATAAATAAAAATATAAAAGTCACAGATATGAACACTATTATGGTTGCAATGACATCCTTTGAAAAGTAAAATAAGAAAAGTTGCTAAGAGAAAAATAAAGCTCATTGAATCAAACCCTGAGGGAGGTGATAGACTCATCCCTGTGATCACATAACTGCCATTAATTGCTCTGATCTTTAAACGACTTGATTTTAGCTTAGGACATATCTATATCTAATACATATTCATCCTTACTTTCTGCTAAATATTTAACCAAAATCATCCCAATAAAGAAGGAATTTATATTATTGGTTTGAAGATAATTTTTTTTTAAAGATTTAGCTTTTTGTAGGATTCTGAGTTATTTGGAGAATATGCAAAGATTTGAAATAGCTTTCAAACTTTAATTAACTGATGTTGCCACTGCAATCTTCCAAACTTAATTGAGTATAGTTTACTGCAACTATATATATGGATTTCTGTTTTCTTTGCAGTTTTAAATTTGGAAGTTAACCACAAGAAATATCTGACACTTTATCATATAATATTTTAAAATAACATTTTTTTGAAAATTAAAGTTGAATAAACAAATTGACGATTTGATTAGGTAAATTCAACACTTCCAATGAACACATGTTAATCTTTATTGAAAATTATCATATGGAAACTGGAGCAAAAACGTTGCCTCTTATATAATTAAAATTTGTAACCAGTTTAAACATATAGTATAGAAGACAAATAATCACAATTACTGCCTTTACAGTGATTGCTGAAGAATTCATTACTTAAAATCTTAATGCATTTCCTTGTATAAACTTCAATTCTGCTAAATCCATTGTTGCTACTATCATTAGGGAGGAAGGAAAGTCTGTTACTTTCACGCTAGTTATTGAGAAACCAAGTAACTCGCGAGAAAACATTTTTGAAGGTAGATATGCAGTGAAAGGGAGAGAAGACAGAATGAAATATTGTGTTTCCTAGGCTTATTTCACTTCTAATAAAACACTGGAAAGAAGCCATCAAGATTTTAAAGGAAATAATGTGGTAACAAATAAATTAATATGACTCTCTCTATATCTTTTTAAAATTTTTTTTAAGTTTCCAAAGGCTGGCCTCAGATGGCTGTAGGGAGCAATTAAAATTTGCTTCATGGCTTGTTGAATAACTTTGGTTTCTTCAGTCTTCGATAAGTGGCAGGTGGGTGGGTACAACACAGAAACTATGAATAGCAGGCAGGAAGAGTTTGAGGAAAAGAGGCGGCATTTCATGAAGACTCCTCTGGTATTGGCAACTTTAACCAGCCAGAGCCCTGTCTGGGGGGTGGTAATTTATCCTTCCACCTTGGCAGATGGCAGGTGGTTTAGATGTGAGGCCTTTCTGGAGGGGGGTTGGGTCATTCAGCCTCTAGATTATGCCGTCTCCCCACCAGTCCCACTCCTGGAAGCCCAGCCCAGTTTTACTGTCTCCTACTGGTACCTTGGATTTTTTGCGGGAGAAACAAATCTACTTCTGAAGGTGGCAGCTTCAATTATACAGAAAAGTGGCACAACATAGTGGCTAGGAACCCAGAGCTCTACAGACAGACTCAGTTCAAAACCTGACTTTACTACTTACCAACTGTATGATCTTGGGCATATGACTTAACCTCTTTTTTTGCCTCAGTTTCCTCATCTATAAAATGATAATAAGAGTACCCACTTTTTATTATAAAGGGTGGCTGGAAGGACTAAATGAGTTAAAACATGAAATTGTTAAAACAAGGCATTGTATATAGTCAGTGCCCACTAAATGCTTGCGATTATATTAGCATTTCTATGGAGAAACTGAGCAACTGTAGAAAGCCTCATGTAAATGTCTGACAGCAGGAAGGCCTTGGTAAACACAGCCACAGTGTCAAAACACTCAGAAAAGAGATAAACTAGTAATACGAATGTGACCTTTCCAGCACTTACGAAAAGCACGGTAATCAAAAACAGCAAAAGCCATCAGAACAGTCTTATGAGACAGGATGAAACTTTTATGGTTAAGAGGCAAAAGTAACAAACAGAAGTTCCTCACCAGGCAGAGATTTGTTTTGTTCTGCTTAAACAAGTTAAGGTTAAAATTCCTAATGTTTTTAAATAGCACTAGATGTTATTCTGTTTTGGTTCCAAACAAGGGGTCTAAAACAAGGGTAGGGCAGCAACACTCATCTTGAACAGGACTAGGTTTTCCAGCAGTTTGGCTGGTCCCCTCCATCTGAAAGCCGTGCTGGCCCTACCTCCAAATTCCATCCTGAATCCAACACCTCTTCCACCTCGTTTGCTGTCACCTTGGCATGATCCACCCTTCCCTCTTGCTTGTACTTCCGATCAGCCTCCTACAAACCCTCTGCTTTCAGTCTTCAAAGCATTCTCCACACAGAAACTGGGAAGAGCTCTCAAAGGCAATGACAACCATGTTCCTTCCCTGCTGAAAACCTCCCAATGAATTAGGATGCTAAGCTCTCAAAGCACTTAATAGCCTAACTCTACCCCATGACCTCGGGCCCTCCTTGCTCTTTTCCCACCTGTCCCTCATTGCTTCTTACCTCGGGTCCAGCCACAACAGTTTCCTGAACAAGTCAGACCTTTTCCAGTCTTAGGACTTTTGCTGTTGTTCTTTCTGCATGAAGCCTTCTTTCTGCCAGCTCTTGGCATGCTTTTCTTTTTAGTATTGATGTGCTGGCTTGAAGGCCACCTCCTCAGACAGTGCAACTCGTACAAGCTATTGAAAGCAGCCCTCAGCAAACTCTATTCCCTTCAATTCATTGCACTTTTTTCATAGTACTGACTAATTTATTGGGTTTTATTTACTGTTTGTTTTTAGTGTGGATATCTATTTCTTCTTATTGGAATGTAAACTACACTAGAATAGGAACTTCATCCTTGTATCTCCAGCCCCTATAACGGGTCCTTGGAGGAAAGTAGGACCTCTATAAACATTAGTTGAGTGAATAAAGAAATTCTGATGCCCATGATACTTGACTAACAGGAGGTCTCTGTCCATCCTTCTCCCCTGCGATCTTTTTTCTTATTTTCTCCTAATTCTGCAATCTCAGCACCCCAGAAAACAAAATGCTACAAATCTAATACAACCTCTTCCACCAAATCTAATACAAAAACCCGGTTTCTTTTTGTTATTAATACAACCTTCTGAGGATTGATGTATTAGACTTAGCTGGACCTTGGATAGTTGATTCCAGAATCATTCTCGAAATCACAGATTCTTCCACATTTAGGATGCCTTGGAATTGGCTTTTTCCAAATCCAAATTTATGAGTACCCCAGCCTACTCTGATACCAAGTAGCTTCTGCAACCAAAATGATTTCCAGGGTCTGAGAGGGTGTTACACAGCCTAGTTAGTTCTTGGCTAATTTACCTTGGCAAAGCCTCCCCAATGACAGTCCCTGGAGACTACTGCTGTAATTATATTTTTAATAAGGGTGTGAACAGGAACAGAGTTAATTGGCTTTAAAATGGCTGAGACAAGAAAGCAAGTCTTGGTTAACTAAAGATTAACATAGCAATTGGGAAATCTAATATATAGGTGGCAGGAAAGCTTAACCTTTATCTTTCAATCTCATAATTAATTAGCAAGCTTCTGGCAATCTGATTTCTAAATTGCACACAGAAAATTTTAGTCATGAGGCTACTGAGTGTGAGGTCTTTCTGTAGAAGTAGTAAACTTAAATTATGCTCAAAAGCATGTTTTTTAAAGAACAGAATGACGAAATTGCTACTCAACAAAAATACAGTTTGATGGTTTTCTGGGCCATGAGACTCTAAAACAAGGCAAAAGAAGAAATATAAATAAGTAATTAAGATTTGGATCATAGCTGACCAGTAGTAGCTCTTAGCCCTGGATGCACATTATAAGCCTGGAGAACTGTAAATAAATACGAATGTCCAGGCCCCTTCCCAGAATATTGATTCAGTGAGTCTATGAGTTGTTTTTAAAGCTCCCTAGGTGACTCTCACGTGCAATCAGTGTGGAGCAACACTGTTTAAGAGGCTTGCTTTTTGCTATTGCTAAAGCTTTTAGAAATTGTTTTAAATCAGTAATGGATTTGGAGACAGAGAAAGAAAACCCAACCATTTGGGAATGGTACCAATTGACCTATCTTTTTTTGTGTAAAGAGGCTGTATTGCTAAGACTCTGGCTTTTTCCCCACACTGTCCTTCAGAAGAACCTCCGTCTCCCCCACCCCCACTCTCACCATTGGCAGTGAACCCAGTAGCTCCCAACACATATAGAGGATTCTTTAAAATGGAGCTGTTGGTCGGGTGCGATGGCTCATGCCTGTAATCCCAGCGCTTTGAGAGGCCAAGGTGGGCAGACCAGGAGGTCAAGAGATCAAGACCATCCTGGCCAACATGGTGAAACCCCATCTCTACTAAAAATACAAAAATTAGCTGGGCTTGGTGGTGCATGCCTGTAATCCCAGCTACTCGGGAGGCTGAGGCAGGAGAATAGCTTGAACCCGGGAGGCAGAGGTTGCAGTGAGCCGAGATCGCGTCACTGCACTCTAGCCTGGAGACAGAGCAAGACTCCCTCAAAAAAAAAAAAAAAAAAAAAGCAGCTGTTTCAAATGTTGGGCTTTCTCCTCTTTTTTTCAGGGGTGTAACAAAAAGGTAATATCCTTTCAGTGAACAAGAGCTTCAGAGAAGAGAAATCAGAACAGCCGTAACGTGTGGGGCTAGGAGTGGCGGAATAGCAACCAGAGTCTTCACTTCCCAGATGTTAGAGTGGATAAACTGTAAATATGCAAGGCCAAACTTCAGTAGACTGAGAGCTCCCAGGCATCAGGGATGGGGCTCTCAGGACCACTGTGACTGGCTATGGGTCATTGACACTCAGATAATCACAGTGTTGGCAGCTTAGGTAAACCAGTCATCTTCACCTATTGATCTGTGGCACTAATTCATTCATGTAAGAAATAACATTCTAACACCAACAGGAGAGTGGGTAGACTCACTTTGGGAGTCTAATAAGATATGTGGAATTCAGTGGCTGGAAATTCTAATTTCACCTCCATGAGAATTCTCATTTCGGCTCCATCACCAGCTAGTCTCCTGGCCCAAGGCAAGTAATTAAACTCCATTTCTCAATTTGTAAAGTTGGAGAGGTGAGGGAAGATTACAGATGCTTATAAAATAGCTACTGTGGGCACTCTTAGGCATGATAATAAAGCCCTTGGCAATGATTACAAAAAGCCTGGTGGAAACAAGCACCTGTGAGATACCCATTGTGCCCCACTTAGCTAGGATTGACTATAGGATACCCCCAAAGTACACAGAGGACAAGAGTAGGCAGCTGGTTACAAAGGCTTTCAGCCACATCATCCAAGTAGACAGAATCACGAGGAATTATCTGTGAATTTAAAAGACTACATCAAAATGTGCGTGTATATACAATTTATACAAATGAAAGGCCACACTCTTGGTCATCCATTTAATCTCCTTTAAAAGATTACTTCTTTCATGTTATGTCCCATGATTATGATACAAAAATCTTGGTTTTTGCTCAGTGATTCTCAACTCTGACTTCACATTAGAATATTCTGGGAAATTGAGACAGAAACAAAAATAAAACCAAATCAAACAAAAACACCACTGAGACCAGGCCCTAGTCTTAAACTAATTAAATGGAAGCTCTGGCGTGGGGCTGAGGCATCCATAATTTTTAAAAGCTTCCCAGGTGATTCTGATGTAAAGCTCGGATCTGGAGCTATTGGATTAAGCCAAGTGTTCTTTTTCACATCACGCACCCCTGAACACATGCACATCTCCACTGCCACATCACTGTGCATTTTTTTTTTTTACTCGAGGTGGCTCTCTCCTTCTCTCCATGTGTCTTTAGGGACCTCAATGTCCATTTTCTACCTGGTCCTTCTTAATATACCTTAGAGCTTATGGGCATGCTGCCCTCCAGAATTGCAAAACTTTGTTTGCATCATTCATGTAACACTTAGAAAATGTTTTTTACATGCTATTGGTCTTTTATGTTTCTGTCCATCTTCCCAACTAGGAACTATGCTCCTCCAGAGCAAGAACCAGGTTTTATTCTTCTATTTTCCCCATGGAGTCTAGCATAGATTTCCTGGCTTACACAATGCTGAAAAATATGTGTTGCTATTGATGTAGAAATGTTACCAGGGCAGCCCTAGAGAAATAGCTGGGAAAGCTCATTATTGTTTTAAATTGTTATCTTCCTAGTTTCTTTATCTATAGATACTCTTGCTTAAAGAACTCCAGATGGCCTGGGATGTCTCAGGAGCTTGGTGATCCTTTGCCAAATACGAGAGGCCTGCAGGAAACCAGGGCAAACCAGAAGTCATTAACATAGCGCTATAATGCTGGGCTCCCCACCCCAGAAGAAAACTGCCGCCATTTTTTCTCCATAGGACACATGGAGAAGCATGTTGATTTGTGTCTGTGGCTCTGTACTTCCTCCCTGCAGTGTTTACATAGCTCCCTGCCCCACAACTAACTTGTCACGATCCTGCAGCTTCCCACAGCTGGGGAGAAGATGACTTTTTAGAGCAAGAGGTCTCTCATTTTCCACTTCTGGCCAGTGAATAAAACCAGCTTGTCCTTTTTCAATTGGGTGTTCTCTCTCTGGAACCTATACAGACTAGAGAAAGAATTCAGTCTACCAGTGACAGATGCACTAAGATTCATTCTTGTCAACTTCTTTACTGCCATTTCCCCCAGATTTGGATTTCAAGTGGAAATGAACAAATGTTATTCCAAGAGAATCTTACATAATGTTTTGCTCCAGCTACATAAAGGCAACTCCTCCCTGCAGGCACATGTCTAGAGAAGCCATTTGTATTCAGGTTATCAATCATAACCATGGCCAATTTGTACAGTACATTTCACCATTAGCATTTTTTGTGGCATTATCTCATCAACACCAAACTTACTACAGTTGGGGGAAAAAAGGGAGAGAGAGGGTAACACGCAAACCACTAGATTAGACAAAAGCAGAATCCAGGTCTTTGCTCTCCCAAGTCAGAGGCTTCTCCAGCAATACCAGAATTTGACTGCTCTTCTTTTTAAAATAAATGAAACTGCAGGAAAAAATCATATCGTTACTTCATTGACATATTTGAGGGCCACTTTAGCTAGTGGACAAAAGAAACCAAAGCTGGTCTTTTGTGATGCCCCTGGAGCAGCCCTTCTGGAAACTGGGACTACTTTTTGTTCATGCTGTTTTAAGCAAGAGGACAGGGAGAAACATTTATTACTGCATGAAATTACTTATTTAATGAGCTTTGCACAAAACATGAAGCTCTACTTGTCTCCTCGTCTGATTTTACAAAGTGCCCAAAACTACAAAGACAATGTACTAGGAAGTGATTTAAAGGTAAAACTTTAAATCCAGATTTAAAATGACCTTTTCATTGTAGGACGTTTGAAAGCCTCATGAGATTTGCCTGAGTGAGAGGATTGGTCTTGGTGATGAATATAATCACTGGGTCTATTTTATCAGATCCCAAAGTGGCATGGTATAGTGGACTTCAAATGATCGCCTGCTAACCAGCAGCATGAGGGTGGGGGAGAAGGAAAAGGGACCACTTTTCTCTCGCGCTTCACCAAATAACTGCATATGGGGGCAGATGAGAAGGAGCCTGACACAAGAATAGAGGAAGAAGTTACATTTGGAAGAAGGGAGAAAAAGTTCCTATCATGTATTTGTCAACTTACTAGTCTAGATCAGTGCTATTCAATGGAAATATAATGTGAGTCATATATGTGATTTAAACATTTCTGTTAAGCCACATTAAAAGGAAAAAGGTAAAATCAATTGTAATATATTTCATTTAAACTAGTATAGCTAAAATATTATCATTTCAACATACAATCAATATAAAAATTAAGACAGTTTACTTTTCCTTTTGTTTTTGTTTGAGACAGAGTCTAGCTCTCTCACCCAGGCTGGAGTGCAATGGTGCGATCTCGGCTCACTGCAACCTCTGCCTCCCAGGTTCAAGCGATTCTCCTGCCTCAGCCTCCCAAGTAGCTGGGATTACAGGTGCCCACCACCACGCCCAGCTAATTTTTGCATTTGTAATAGAGACAGGGTTTCACCATGTTCCTCAGGCTGGTCTCGAACTCCTGAGCTCAGGCTGGTCTCGAACTCCTGAGCCTTGGCCTCCCAAAGTGCTTGGATTACAGGCATGAGCCACTGTGCCGGGTCGAGACAGTTTACTTTTTCAGGGAAATACTAGATCTTTAAAAATCTGGGGTGCATCGTACATTTACAGTACATCTCAATATGAAATAGCCACATTTCAAGTGCTCAATAGGCACATGTGGCTAGTGGCTACTGTACTGGACAGTTCAGGTGTAGGTGCACTAACTGGAATTTGAGACATCAAATACAAATCATCATCAACATTTAGCTACTTAATGTACTTTTGATACTCTCCTTCTACCGGCTCCCTCACTTTCTCCAGAAGACATTATCTCAAAGGCCACATGCTGTGTTAGCAAATAGTTGTGGGCTTTGGAGTGAAATAGACTAAGGGAGTCAAATACCAGCTTCGTAACCTTGGACTAGCTCCTTAACCTTGATGAGTCTTGGTTTCTTCAACTGCAAAATAAAAACAAATACAGCTAACTCACCAGATTATTGGGAAGATAAACAGAGTGTACGGCACAGCCTAGAAGAGTACAGTAGGCATTGAAACAATAAGTCCCCCTATATGCAACTCAACTTCTAAAGGGCCCATCTTCAGACTTTAAGCTCTACTGCTTCATTTACTTCAATTTAAGAACTTTCTCTTGAGAGTTCTGCTAAGGTCGCCCTTTCCCTAGACTTTCACAGGGCTGGCTCCCTTTTTGAAAACGTGGGTTTAAGTTCAAGGGTAACCTTTGTATGGCAGTCTTCTCTGATTGCCCTGTTGAAAGTTGCTCCCACTCCCTGTCCCTCTCTAGCCTTCAGCCTCTATTTTCTTCATAGCATTTATCAGTATCTGAAATGATTTTATTTATGTATTTGTTCACCTGACTGTTTTCTGTCACTCTCTCTGGCATAGAAGCCCCACAAGGGCTGGGATCCTGTGTGTCTCATTCCCCACTGTGTCATCAAGTGCTGAGCACAAAACAGAGCTCAGCAAATGTTTGTCGAATAAATGAATGCAAATGTGCTCAGCACAGCGAGGTAAAGGTAAGTGGTGTAAAGATTCTAAAGGTGGTAGAGAATGAACATTCCTCTGTTTAACTAAAAGGATTACCAAGGAAGTCAGTGACAGAGAGCCAGCCTCACCTGCTAATGTTGGGTATTGCCAATCTTGAGTCTAATGGCTGGGCTTGGGAAGGGCCAGGAATATTCTTCTCCCATAGGTGATCTTGTTGTTGCTACCTGTTAATATGTATCACAAGCCAAGTACATGTTCACACCACTTCAAAGCACCCACTAGATTTGGCTGTTCCTGCCTTTTAGAAGAATCTTAATCCAGTCGACTGATGCAAGTTTCTGACATCGGGGAGCTTGGGAGCACTGAGTAGTGGAAAAAGAGTGGGCGCCAAAGTCAGACAGACCTGGGCTTGGATCCTGGTTCTTCCTTTCCTGAGCTAGGCAGATGCGGTGTGTGGGGTGGGGGGCGTATGTACATTTCTATGTTTCAGTTTCCTTACTGGTAAAGCTTTAAATGATAACTCATACCCTGCAATCTTGCTATGAGAATTAATTGAGGCAATGTGTGAAAGTGCTTAGCACATCTTAAAGGCTCAATAAATAGTAGGCATCAATATTGCTATCTTTGCATGCAGGAATACCTCACCAAAGTATACTGATCTTTGGCTACTCTGTGGATATCCAATTTCCTTTTAAGTTTCACGTTTCCTTCTTTCATTGCTACATCAGCTGACCACTTGCAATGGAGGCACCAGGACCCCATGGAGAGAGAGTATATGCTGAGTTGGCTACATCTGTGCCAAGCTGTGAAAGATGACAGTGGAGACATTTCTCTCTACAGTTTCTGAACATGGACCCAGCCACAAGACTTCTTTCCATGCCTGGCTGTTTTCAGCTACAGGCACAACTCTAGCTGTTTTGTACTCAAGATTACGGGTCAAGAGAGACTTGAGAGACAGGTCAAGTATCCATGCCGGTCTGGACATATTTTACTTGCCGGCAATACATAGTACTCTGCTTGACATTGCACAATTGGAACAGCCAGTCTGACTCTGTATTCTGAGCCCACCACTCCATTTTGAGCATAACTAGACCAGAACTAATTTTACTCAAGACAGAGAGTAAACTGTTCTAAAAAGCATGAGACTATTGAACACTTACTTATGGTGCCACATTAATGTTAATAAAAACAGCTTATCGTTGACTATGGGCTAGGCATGATACATAGCATTTCCATTCTCCCAACAACCATGCAAAAAAAAAAAAAAAAAGAAAGAAAGAAAAAAAGCAGCATTATTTTCATTGTGCTGATAGGAAAAGTGAAGCTCAGGGAAACTCAGAGGCTTGCTCAGTGTGGGAGTCAAGTTCTGAAGCCCAGTCTGCTGAGTTCCAAAGCCCTGTGTGTTTTCTGATGTACCTTGCTAGCATTGCTTGTGGAACACCCAGGGTCCCCAGAGACCTGAGTCCTTAGTCCTCTAAAGGCAAAGTACAGAGGTTCAAAAGAATACGGCTGCCTACTCATACTATGCCTCGGGGAGCAAAGAGTGCTTCATTTCCAAACAAAGCCTTGGCCTCCCTGCCATCCAGCTAGGTGACCTGAAGAGCCCTCTGATTCAGACAGCGATCCTCTTTAGATGGCTCTCCAGTGTTGGTGGGACTGAAAATTCTAGGGGTAAGGACTGTCGCCTTAGGAGAGTCATTAAAAAGTTGTGAGGAGGTGTCCCCTGGAGTCAGAGGCTGGTAGAGCTCTGGAGAGAGCATGTGGGGAGCTCACCTATGACAGGGGAGCTGTCTCCTTCAGCAGCGTGGCTGACTCCAGACCCCTAAGAAGGCTGTGGATTACTCCTATAGTCAGCACAACTGCCAGCAAGGAGTCGGCTGGGTGGTCTTGATGCAGGAGGGACAACAGATTGTCACCTGGGGTTCAGGCATGGCTTTCAGGGAGTATCCACAAATCCTCAGGGATTGCACATAAAATTTTATGTCCATGCCATATGCATTTTCCCCCAGGAAGAGGACTCACAGCTAATCCTCAAAAGGACCTATCACCCCCAATTTTTAAGAACCACTGAAATTAATATTTTCATCTGCTCCTCTCTTGCACTATTCAGCACTTCCACCTCATTAAACATTTATATATATGTAAATAATTAATTCCCTAAACTTTGCAGGAAAAAATCGAAGCCCAGAGAGGGTAAGTATTTTGCCCAAGTTTGCACAGCGAATGGTCAGGATTGGGATTAGCAGCACTTCCCTGGTCAAGTGAAGCACGATTTCAGGTGGGAAATCTTTGCCAGTCAACTTGACAAATGAAGACAAAGTGATCCCTCCTGATTAATAATAATGTTTTGCAACCATTTTCAAGTCGGGTCATAGAATCCCCTATGTTGCTTGTTCTTCGGGCAGTGTGGGTTGCTTCCTCAGGATACAGGTAGAGGTCACTAAAAGGATAGTTTTCTACTCAAACAGCCAGAACTCCAGCCCTTGCCTTCCCCTGCGGCAGCACTCGGGCCGGCCCTCCAGTTACCTGAGTTTGCCTGACTTTAACCAACTCCCCTTCCCTTCCCTCCTCCCTCCTCTAGCGGGCTCTCCTTCCAGCTTCCTCCCGGGCTGCAATTCCTCTGCCTAGGTCCGTCTGCCTCCGTCCAGCTCCGGCTTCCGGCCCAGAGGCTGCTCACCTGCCCCTACGCCTGCTGACTTTTGGGAGGAGCAACACCTTTCGGGTCAGCATTGCTAATCCTAAACTTTCCCCGCCGGATGCCCGCGAGGCTGCTGCGGCGGCGGCTGCTGGTGGGAGAGTCTGGAGTCCGGCTGTCAGCACATCACCTGTCTGCGCCCCTTCCCCCTCCCTGCCCTTTTTTCCTTTTCTTTTTATTTTGACGCAAATAATTTATATTCTGAGAATCCCACAATCAACGCCGAAACTCATCCCACAATCAACGCCGAAACTCATGCTCAAGGATGCAGGTGAAGATGCCTTTGACAAAGACGAATGAGAGCCGAGTGCAGTTTGTAAAAGCTGGGGTTGGGGGCAGTGGTGGAGGCAAAGCACCTTAAGAGTATTTTTTAGCCCCTCTGAGAAGGGACATCCGGGCGGAAAGCGGGCGGATCCTGGGCTTCCCTGCCGGCTGCGGCTCTGGCTCCCGGCTGGCGTTCTCTCCAGTAGCCCGCGCTGGCGGCCACCGCGCTTCCCTTCCGCACGCGGGCCTCGAACCCGCAGCCCGGACAGCGGCCGCCCGCGCCGCCCCTGCCGCGCGCCGTTGGAGGCGGCCTCAGCTCGCCATGGGTACTCACTTTTGCCGGGGAGCAAAGTCTGCCATATCAGTCGATGAGCACTTCCTGCACGAGGAGGTGAAGCTCCATTGTGTGGAAAGCTGTTTCGCGAACGGTCGGTAAAATCCAGAAAGAGGGAGAATGAGTGAGTAAGGCAGAAAGCCCAGCCCAGAAAACCGGCGTCTGGGGATTTCAGCCTCCGCTCCACTGTCCCCAGTCCGGTGGCTCCGTGAGAAGAAGCTCAACTCCGTGCACTTGTTCACTCTTTCTTCATGAGAGGAGGAGTCAGTGTTGCAACATTTATGTTCCTTGCTGGAGGCAAAACAGTGATTTTCTTCAGCATGCAAAACGTCCAGAGCCTGCCAGTTTTACAAGGCGACGGAGGTAGTTGGCGGAGCTAGAATCCTGCGAAGACGTGAAGAAACAACTGATTTCCCCCAGATTGGTTTTGCATGATTAGGGCCACACGTCTTTGAGACTGTACCAGAAAATAGACGGACAAAACAATAATAAAAATGACTTAGTGAGTTGAAAGACCTCAAAGATGATATTTTTCCAGGCAGCCAAGATGTGGAGTGTCTCCGTGTCAAATTTCTTTCCTTATTTCTGAGTAACATTGAACAGCAGCTTGACAATAGTTGAGAGGTTCTCCAGGGATTTGAATTGCACCTTGCCTGAGGAGTCAGATAGAAAGGAGCAAAAGAAGATAGTGACCTAAGAAGGTTTTGCTTTTTTTCTTTTTCTTTTTTTAATACCCAAAGCGCAAACTTCCAGGGTGCTGTGTTTATTATCTGCCATATGAATATAATGCATAAACATTGGTGGTGCCTAAATAGCCCCACTTCTGTTGTTTTCCACAAATAAAGAATTGATCTTTTCTAACGGGCTGCATGATGTTCTGAGTTTTCTTTTTCTTGAAACCACACCCAACCGCCTTTTCTCTTGCAAAAACAAAAACCCCACCTTTAACAGTACTGAAACAAATAGTAGCAGCTGCCTGAATCAAATAGTTACTTCTGGCTATGTATGTTGCTGGTGTCATTTGATGCCATAATAATTAATGCATCCGATTGTTACACAACCCAGAGGGCCACCGAGGAAATATTTTTTAAAAAGGTTACTGAGTTTTGTTGTTGTTGTTGTTAAGACAGAGTCTCGCTCCGTTGTTCAGGCTGGATTGCAGTGGTACAATCTCAGCTCACTGGAACCTCCGCCTCCTGGATTCAAGCAATTATCCTGCCTCAGCCTCCCAAGTAGGTGGGATTACAGGTGCGTGCCACCACGTCCAGCTAATTTTTTGTATTTTTAGTAGAGATGGGGTTTCACTGTGTTAGCCAGGATGGTCTCGATCTCCTGACCTCATGATCTGCCCACCTCGGCCTCCCAAAGTGCTGGGATTACATGTGTGAGCCACCGCACCTGGCTGTGTATTTTTTTTTTTTTTTTTTTAGTTATTGAAACATGAGGCTTTCCCCTTTGATTTGACTGCCACTCTGGAATAACTTGGAAATCACAGTTAGCAGTGGGCATTTGCCAAACCATAGGAAGCCATTGAAAATCCCATGATGGTTTGGTGATCCTTTTGGACTGGAATCCCAGAAGCAACTGCATGGGCGTAATAATGTAATGCTTCCTGATCAATAACACGTCCTTGTACAATTAAAACATAGACTCCAGCTGGTTCTATTAGCTGATGGGAGATGCATCTTTCACATGCAGACTGCACATGCTTCCTGTGATGATTAGGGTATATTTACTTTCACTCATGGGTGTTCATGAAGGTACTCAACTTCTGTTTATTTTCAGAACCACTGGGCGACATGAGATCCTCAGTGGCAGAATATTTCTATATGACCTTTGCAAAGCAAAAGGTCACTCAGTTCTACAATAGTTGTTCTAATTAGACTATTTTAACAGTGAAATAGAAAATCACTCTGGGTAACTCCAGACTGGCAGCTTTTAGAAGACAGGGACTTGGCTTTTCCTCCTAGTGGTTCCCACTCAGCTACAGGCAGCTCGGCTTGTCTGTACTCCTAGCTTACAGATTGGTCATTGCATGGCTAATCCATACCTGGCTGGTAAGAAGGGCAGGGCTGACTTTCTGCTTTGTTGTGTAGCACACGGGCACTGTCACAAAGCCACGGGTACTCATGGTCAGTGAGTTACCTTGCCCCAGCTTTCCTGAGATGATGAAATCCGCAGTGAGCCTCTACATTTTCCCTTTCTGCCCCACAGTGGTTCTGTTACTATCTCCTCTCTATGCACTAATATGCTCCAGCTTCTTTACTGATGTCCTCCTCTAGTTCATTTCTGCATCTCTGTCTTAATGGACGTGTTCATCCTTCTTTCCAAGCTGACTCCCCCAGCTGCGTCCTGGACCCCATATCTGTTTACTTCCTCCAAGACCTTGCTGCTCAACCTGATGCAGAGGAAGAGCCCAGCACTGGCACAGGGTTGGGTCCTTGCTATTCTTGGTTTCTCACTGTAAATTGGACACAGTAACATATGCCTCAAAAATCCAGTCAAAAGAATAATAATGGTGATAGCATATGTAAAATGCCTACCATCTAACAAAGTCTAGAAACATCAAGTTCCTTTTTTCCCTTCCCCTTTCCTCTACCTTTCTTGCATATTTAATCTTTTCTGCCCCACAGGCTTCTTTATCTCAACCTACAACTTCCTACATCTTCTTTGACCCTTTTGACAGCTTTACAATTTAATTCACTCGTTTCTTTACCTGCCAAACTTAGTGAAAGAATGACTTACACACACTAGCTTTCCTGACTTATTACCCTCGCAATGCCTTAACTCACTGGTTCTCAACCTTGGCTGTGAACAGGAATCACCTGACTGTTTAAAATGTACTGTGTCTGGGTGTCACTTGCAGAGTTAATGCAGGAGGTTTAGAATGGAGCTCTGACTTCTCTCTTTTTACAAAAACGCACAGGCAGGGTGGAAAATGGCTCCCTTGAATCCCTTTGCACCTGGGTTTCACCACTACCACTCATTGGCTGCTCTCTGGGAGGGCCCTCCAGGCCTCTCTGCAGCATTGGGCTTTGATTCACTTCCTCCTCTTGAAGTTCTCATGCCTTGACTTCCAGGCCTCTGCCGTCCTCTGGCTCCCCTTTGTCTATGGCATTCCTCTGTTGGTTTCTGCTGTTGCTCCTTTTCTCTCTCCTCCTTCTCAAATAGGGAACGTTTTGTCAGTGCTGCTTCATTTTTATTCTTTGAGAACCACATTTCTTTTCTTTTTCTTTTTCTTTTTCTTTTTCTTTTTGGTTTTAAGGAGTGGAGAGGTTAACAGGCAAGAAGGGGCAAGAAGGAAAGGGAGAAGGTAGAAAGAAGAAGCTTCCCTGTACAGAGAGGGCGGGTTGGGGGAGGTGGGGAGGCTCCAAAGCCGAAAGAGGAAGTCCCCACTTGCTGCAGATACCAGCCAGGTATATACGCAGAGGCTAGAGGAGGCAGTGTTTGATTTGCACAGGGCTCAGGACTGGACATGTCATTCGGGTAGCCCATGAAAGAGCTGGCCTTCCCACCCTAGTCTTTTAATATGCAAATGTGGGGCGCCATGATGCTCTACACAGGTAGAGATATGGGGGGGCGGCCATGTTGCCAGCAACATGTGGGGCAAGGGCAAGAAGGTCCCGGGAATCGCCATGTTTGGGTGAACCCAGTTTCTAATGGTCTGCATTTGTGTATCAAAGGTTGCCAGCCTGGCTCTAAAAGCCGGGGCTTTACAAGAAACTTTTCTAGAGATACTTTAAAAAACGAAAACTTCCCAAGGACCCCTTTTCCTCCCTATCTGCCTAAAATAATGTCTTAATAACTCCTACCACATTGCTGCCTGTGGCGATATCACACTAACTGCTGTTAAGGGGTTTTGGGCGAGGACTCTTTCTGGCTAATTCCAGCTGAAAAGGGGCCTCTAATGGGGAACAGCAGCTAGGACTCCTCTTGGGGTCAACTTAAGGGTCCTCGGAAGAATGGCATGGCCATATGTGGGAGAACTACGTTTCTTTCTTTAGAAAAAAAAACCAGAAAACTGCTAAAAATACCCAAAGAATCAAAAAACCAAATCCTAGCACTGTTAAAAAGAAATCTACGTCTTTATCTAAAGTAAAACATAGTACTTTCAAATCACACATTCTCCTTCCTTCATCTGATCCCATCTCGGAGGTAACCACCATTGACATATTGGTGATTGTCTCCTTTTTTATATGTGTATATAGTCATGTCTCTGTATGCACATGCAAATATTTTAAAAATTCAAAATGCAATCATTTCTGTGACTTTTCGTTTTTAAGCTTAATGAAATCACATATTCTGGGTAACTATGTATAGGTTTATTCCATTTTTTTTTTTTTTTTTTTTTTTTTTTTTGAGACGGAGTCTCGCTCTGCTGCCCAGGCTGGAGTGCAGTGGCCGGGTCTCAGCTCACTGCAAGCTCCGCCTCCTGGGTTTACGCCATTCTCCTGCCTCAGCCTCCCAAGCAGCTGGGACTACAGGCGCCCGCCATGTCGCCCGGCTAGTTTTTTTGTATTTTTTAGTAGAGACGGGGTTTCACCATGTTAGCCAGGATGGTCTCGATCTCCTGACCTCGTGATCCGCCCGTCTCGGCCTCCCAAAGTGCTGGGATTACAGGCTTGAGCCACCGCGCCCGGCCTCCATTTTTTTTTTAATGGTTACATAGTTTGTAATTTATTCTACCATTCTTCCTTTATTAGGTCTTTATTAATTCCAGCTTTTTATTGTAAGAAGTGCTGCTAGGATTGTCTTTGCATGGACCTTAGGATAGATACTTAGAATGACCTGGTTGGCAGGCATGTTGGCTCACGCCTGCCTGTAATCCCAGCACTTTGGGAGTCCAAGGCAGGGGGATCATGTGAGGTCAGGAGTTTGAGACCAGCTTGCCCAACATGGCGAAACTCTCTCTCTAGTAAAAATACGAAACTTAGCCGGGCATGGTGGTGCACGTCTGCAGCCCCAGCTGCTAGGGAGGCTGAGTCCGGAGGATCACTTGATCCTGGGAAGCAGAGGTTGCAGTGAGCCATGACACTCCAGCATGGGCAACAGATTGAGACTGTGTCTCAAAGTAAATAAATAAATAAATAAAATAAAAAATTTAAAAAAATAAATGGCCTGGTTGGTTCAAAGAGAACGAACATTAAAATTTTGATAGCTACCAAATTGCTCTCCAAATATGTTGTCAGAGAAAGCCCTAGAAATGAGATCACTGAGTCACAGGGTAGGAACATTTTAAATTTTCATATATACCTCCAAATTTTATCCACAAATGTTTATGAGTGTCCACTCTTACCAAGGATGTTTACTCACATTTTTGCTAGCACTGGACTTTATCAATCTTATCTTGTCAGGCTGATAAGCAAAATATGATAGCTCATTGTTGTTCTAATTCACAGTGTTCTGGTTGCTTTCAAGGTTGAGTTCATGTGCTTATTATATTTTGACTTTTTGTCTTATGTTGTGGCAGTTCCATCCTATGCCTATTTTTCTTTTGAGATACTCTTTTATTTTGAGAGGGAGTCTTGCACTGTCACCTGGGCTGGAGTGCGGCAGCATGATCTCAGCTCACTGCAACCTCCACCTTCCAGGTTCAAGCAATTTTCCTGCCTCAGCCTCCCGAGTAGCTGGGATTACAGGCACCCGCCACCATGCCCAGCTATTTTTTGTGTGTTTTAAGTAGACACAGGGTTTCACCATGTTGGTCAGGCTGGTCTTGAACTCCTGACATCGTGATTCACCCACCTCAGCCTCCCAAAGTGCTGGAATTACAGGTGTGAGTCACCTCACTCGGCCCGTATATATATATATATATTTTTCCCGAGATGGAGTCTTGCTCTATTGCCCAGGCTGGAGTGCAGTGGTGCAATCTCGGCTCACTGCAAGCTCCACCTCCTAGGTTCATGCCATTCTCCGGCCTCAGCCTCCTGAGTAGCTGGGACTACAGGTGCCCGCCACCACGTCCGGCTAATTTTTTGTATTTTTATTAGAGACGGGGTTTCACTGTGTTAGCCAGAATGGTCTTGATCTCCTGACCTCATGATCCACCCGCCTTGGCCTCCCAAAGTGCTGGGATTACAGGCATGAGTCACCGTGCCCGACTTCCATATTTTTTAAAATTAATTTTTGGCATCTCTCTTATTATTAAACATACTAACACTTTGTTCAATGTATAGCAAACATTTGTGCCTGTCATGCTTCCTTTGATATTGTTAATGGACTGTTTCGTTGCACAAACGTTTTTAGTTTTCATGTGCTCAAATCTGTCAATTATTTTCTATTACAGCTTTTGGGCTTTTTGTATTGCTTCTTTGCAACTAACACTGTTAAATTTTTTTAAATAGATCTTTAATTATTATGTAAGATGGACAGTTAATTTTCTCCTGAATTTTATTTTTAATTTTACCCCTTATAGAAAAATTCATAATTTCTCCACTGATTTCTAGTGTCACATATCATGTGTTATATTTTGATATATATTTGTATGGATTTGGGACACTACTCTGTTTCTTTGAGATGCCTATTTGTATGCCAAAAAATATACAGTTTTGTTTACTGTAACTGTAAAAATAGTATAATACCTGTTTGTACAAAGCACACTGTCACTTTCCTTTTGAAAGTTTCTTGGTAAGGCCACTATATTTATTTTTTCATAAACTTTTAGGGTCAATTTGTTCAATTCAAAGTCTTTTTTTTTGGCATTACATTACATTTATATATTAATTTGAGAAAAATTGATATTGTTAGGACATTAATTCTTCCCATCCAGGAAATATATCTATTTATGTCTTTTTAAAAGTATCCTTCAATTTTTTAAATGTAATCTTATATCGTTATAATCTTTTTGCACAATAATTTGTGTAATCATTCTATATCATGAACATTTAGATTGTTCCCAAATTTTTACTCTCATAAATAATGCTGTAATCAACATAGTTATGGGAAGTGTAGAAAAAAAATTTGCCTTTGGGGAATTAATTTCCTTTGTCTAAAGTACCAGGTGAGGCCCAACTAGGTCAAAGGGCATGCACTTGTTTATGGGCCTTGAGATATAAAAGCTTATTATTATCTTTTTATGGCTTAAACTGTTAGTGTTCTGTCTGTTACACTCTACATCCAATTAGGAACAAAGTCCTTAAATATTTTTGTCCTTTCCACTGTTACTGCCTCAATTTGTGCCTTCATGATTTTTTACTTCTTCCTCTTCAATAGCCCCCTGGCTGGACTCATCTTCACCAGTCTTGCCTACATCAAACTCAAATGCTTTCGTGGTAAACCTGATTACATTAATCCCAGAATTAAAAATTTTTAATGGCATCTACTTCCCACAGAATAAAGTTTGAATATCTTTACTCCTGCTGATTTTATTGGGCTTTAGAGTAGTAGCTCAATACATATCTACAGTGTGTTTGAATCCATCCTCTCTTCTTGGAATGTTATTTCCCACCCCTCATCTAAAATCCTTACCCATTCTTGATCTTCAGACCCCATGGTACTTTCTTCTTAAAGCTTTGCCTGATCACTCCAACTCTGAAAGCCCTGTGCTTGCTTCTGTCATATAGCACTTGCAAATGGGTTTATAATACAGCTGCTTTGTTCTACCTCCAAAGGTCATTGTGAGGCTGATATGAGTTGACATGTGGTTAATTATAAACCGTGTGTAAATATAAGGCACTGCTATTATTAGACAATGTGTCCATCCTCCTAAGAAAGCCCACAGTGGTTGATAAGCAGTGACGTAAGTACAATCAGCTTTTATGAGCATGGGAATGGGAATCATTTGCTCCATGGGAAGATGCTAAGAAAGCTGGCTTATTGACTGATAAGAATTCATGTCTCCCAAACCCAAAGAGGGAAAACTGAGTCTGCTGAATCAAATGCAGCAGTTATTAGTCTCTGTATTAGCTGCATAGATGTCTTCGGGCTACTGTGGTCTGAGTCCTGCTATTCAAAGTATAGTCTTTAGGCCAGGTGCATTGGCGTCATACTAATTATCATTTTAACCCTAGGCCTAGCCTATGAGTGAACCCAGAAGGGAATAGAGTGAATTGACTTGGTAATTAGTTTAAACTAAAACAAATGATTTTGACTTATTAGATTATGATTAATCATAATCTTATTAGAAATGCAAGATCTCAGACCCCATCCTTACTTTCTGAATCAGACTTTGTATTTTTTCTTTAATTTATGAAGAACATAAATTTATTTCTCACAGTCCTGGAGACTGGGAAGTCCAAGATCAAGGTGCCAGCATTTGGTCTGGTGAGAGACTTCCTGCTGCATCAGACTTTATATTTTAACAAGATCCCTAGGTAGTTCATACGTACATTAATTTTGAAGAATTATTTTCTAGAGAAGTGACCTCCAAAGTTTTCTGTTTATCATCTCAGCAGTGAAATCATTTTTAGCATGCCTTCCCAAATATATATGTATTTTTAGTCATAAATTTTATATATGTACTACTGTATTATAAATGAATGAAAGTAGAAATTTTAAAAGAATGAAATAAGATGAAACAAAAATTTGACCATGGAATCCTACACAGCCATAAAAACCCCAAATCATGTCCTTAGCAGTAAGATGGATGCTGATGGAGGCCATTATCCTAAGCAAATTAATCCAGGAACAGAAAACCAAATACCTCATGTTCTCTATTATAAGTGGGAGCTAAACTTTGAGATGCACGGATGTAAAGATAGGAACAATAGACACTGAGGAATTCTAAAAGGGAAGGGAAGGAGGGTGGCAAGGACTGAAAACTACCTATTGGGTACTGTGCTCATTGGATGACATGATCATTCATACCCCAAACCTCAGTATCATGCAATACATCCATGTAACAAACCTGTGCATGTACCCCCAACCTAAAATAAAAGTCAAAATTATTTAAAATAAAATATAAAATAATTTTATTTTTAACAGTATAAAACCATTTATTCTGAAATTATTAGTTATCAAAATTTTAATGAGAATAATGTGATTAAGTATGCTTTTTTTAAAAAAAAGATGTTGGCTTAATACTTTAAGATACAGTTTATGAAGATCTGGTTCTGTTTAGTTTATTTTTAGTTTTTAGTTTTACACCTATTATGGCTGAAAAATATACTACATGAAAAGTGGTAGAAATTTTCTTTTTGTTCAGCAAAACTTACTTTTTTTAAGTGAATGTTTTTAGGGTGTAACTTTCTATAAAATTTATACTCAGTGTATAGCTCTAGGAGCTTTGACAAATGCAAGAAGTCACATAACCATCATAATCTAGATGTAGAATGGTTTCATTATCCCCGCACCCGATCCCCCAAATACGCTTATGCTTCTGTGTAGCCAAACACTGTCCCCACCCTGTCCCCTGGCAACAACTGACCTGTTCTCTATCCATATAATTTCCCTTTTCCAGACTGCCATGTAAGTGGAATTGTATAGTATGTAGCATTCTTTCACTCAGCATCATGCATTTGAGATTTATACTTTGGGAACAATTATTGTTTTGTAAAAGGAAATGGACAACTCATTTTTTAATCCAACAACTTTTTTACTACTTCGTCATGAAATAAACAAGAAACTTCTGTGTGGTACCGGATATTTTCATACTCACTCCCTATTTTGTTAAGCTTCATATTCTAAAGGTCTTGCTTTTATAAAATAAACTACATTGATGGAAACCTGTAGCACATAAATGGCAATCAACCAGTGGAGGTACCATGGCAACCCCTGTGTGTTTGCTGAACTCCTTCTGATTCTGGAGATTATCTTGTGTAGTTTCCGGAACTTGTGTTGAGCTAATTTGAGAACTCAGTGAAGGCACTATTGTCAATCTAAATATCAGTAAAGATTAGTTTCTTTCTTTCTTAGAAAAAAAAAAATGCTAAATATCAGTAAAGATTAGTTTCTTAGAAAAAAATACCCCAAATAACTATTATATTATTTTCATTCTTCAACTCACTGGATCATCTTGTATACCTACGTATATACTTCTTTCTTGGAGAGCTTTGCTTTCGAGCCATAGTTCTCAAACATAGCTGTGCATCAGAATAACTCAAGGTGGCCATTAAAATGCAAATTCCAAGGCCCCATTTCAGGCCTATTCAACATGTGTCTCTGGGGAAGAAGAGCCTAGGCAATTGTATTTGTATGTTTTCCCAGAAGACTCTTATGCAGCTAGCCCAGCACTTGACGGACACAAGGGTTCAAAGGCCAGTGGTCTAGTGCCTCGCTACTCAGAGCTGGATCCAGAAGCACCACCTGAGAGTTTGTTGGAAATGTGAACCAACCCCTGGCTCCACCTCAGAGCCACTGGATCAGAATCTGATTTTTAACAAGAACAGGTGATTTACATGTATGTGAAAGTTTGAGAGGTGCTGCTCTAGTGCCAGAATTCCTAAACCCCAAGTGACTGTAAAGTGAATGTTCTTCCTGAAGTCTCCAATTGGCACCCAGGGAAACTGACTCAAATTTATGGGAGTCTCCAACTCTAACTTGTTGGGGGAGATATAAGGGCAGGCTGATGTCACAAATTCCACTTACCAGATTGTAACACTGGAGAATCATATGACTGAGAATACACTGTCAGGTACATTTCCAATGAGGTCTCTGATACATAGTGAATATTCTTTGTTGTTTTTTAATTGTAATAAGAACATTTAACATAAGATCTTCCCTCTTAACAAAATTGTAAGTGTACAATACAGTACTGTTAAATATAGGCACAATGTTGTACCACAGATCTCTAGAACTTATTCATCTTTCAAAACTGCAACTTTATACCTGTTGAACAAAAGTCCCCTTTCTTTTGTCCCAACAGCCTCTGGCAATCACCATTGTACTCTCAGCTCCTGTGAGTTTGACTATTTTAGAAAACCTCATATAAATGTGATCATGCATTATTTGTCCTGCTGTGACTGGCTTATTTCACTTAGCATAAAATCCTCCAGGTTCATCCATATTGTCACATATGGCAGGATTTTCTTCTTCTTTTTTCTTTGTTCAAGGCCGCACAGTATTCCATTGTATATATATGCCACATTTCCTTTATTCATCCATTGAGGGACATTTAGGTTGTTTCCATATCTCAGCTATTGTGAATAATGCACAAGGAACATGGGATTGTTAACATCTCTTTGAGATCCTGATGTCAATTCTTTTGGCTATATACCCAGTAGTAGGATTGTGGGATCATACGGTAGCTCTATTTTTAATTTTTTAAAGAACTTCCATACAGTTTTCCATAGCGGTCGCACCGGTTTACATTCTTGTCAACATTGTATAAGCGTTTCAGTTAATCTACATCATCACCATTGTTATCTTTTGAATTTTTTAAACAATAGCTGTCCTAACAGATATGAGGTGATATCTCATTAGGGTGTTGATTTGCCTTTCTCTGATGATTAGTGGTGCTGAGTATCTGTTGCAAATAGGGACAATTTTACTTTTTCCTTTCTGATTTGGATGCTTTTTATTTCTTTTTCATGCCAAATTTTCTGGCTAGAACTTTTAATACTATGTTGAATAAAAGTGGTAAGAGTGGGCATCCTCATCCTGTTTCCTGATGTTAGAGAAAAACATTTCAGTCTTTCACAAATTAAGAATGATGTTAGTGTTGGGCTTGGCATATATAGCTTTTATTGTGTTGAGGTGTTTTTCTCTATGCCTAGTTTGTTGAGAGTTTTTATTATGAAAGGGCGAAGGATTTTGTCAAATACCTTTTCTGCATCTGTTGAGATGATCATGTGATTTTCATCCTTCAGCCTGTTGATGTGGTGTATCACATCCATTGCTTTGTGAATGTTGTACCATCCTTGCATCCCAGGGATAAAGCTCACTTGGTCATGGTGTATGATCCTTTTAATATAATGCTAAATTTTGTTTTTCTTATCATTTTATCTGGCTTTGGTATAAGGGTAATGCTGGCCCCGTAAAGTGAGTTTAGAAGTGTTCTCTCCTCTTAGACATTTTGGAAGAGTTTGAGAAGGAAAATGATAAATAAAGGAAGCTTTCTCTACTCAATTTTCATCATTTGAACAGCCTCAGGTGACAAGGCCCCGTGGCTGGAGGCGATTGCTTCCTTCTGGCTTCAAGGTGAAGATTTCACTGAACTTTGTTTTCACTGGTGCCTGAGGTGTGGGAATTAGGGAGAGTCCCAGAGTCTTTTCTGGGGTAAGACTGCTTTGATGTCTTTGCCAATGTTTATTTTTCTAACTGAATTTACAAATAGGAAAGGTTATTTTTAGTGACAGAAGCAAAAGCTCAACAGTTCTTCCGGGGATTTAGATGTGGGAACTCTGTTCCTCCTACTTCTCTCTCCCTAAACTCCCTGTCTTTTCTCCCAAGGACATTTTATCTGCCTCAAGATAATGTGATATGGAGGAAAAAAGCACTGGACTGGGACCCAGCAGGACTGAGTCTTGTCTGGACTGACACCAATGAGCCATGGGTTTGCTAGAGCAGAGGTGGCTGAGTGGAGTGGTAATGAGTAACAGGAGCGCTGCAGACAGACTAGCCACTGAGTGTCTGCTTCCACTACTTACTGGTTATGTGTCTTAGGCAAATTATTAACCTCTGTGTTTTATATTGTCCTTATGTATAACATGGGAATCATAATGTGTCTACCTCCTAGGACTGCTTCAAGTGTAAGATGAGGTAATTGACATTAAAAGCACTTAGAACTGTATGAAGCATGCTTTTACCTTTCTGATTCATACTATTGCTGACAAGTCAGTCATCTAAGTTATGTCCAAGTGCTGGAATCTCACCACATGCATAACATCCTGAAGACCTGAGGATGCAGAAAAAAGAAGGCAAATTAGGCCGCTTTTCTTCAGTCATATAAAGGATCGTCACACAAAACAGATGTTTCTTCTGAGTTGCTTGGAAAGTTCGTTGGAGTTTAATTCAAAATACTGGAAATAATCAGTAGTATTTCTATACATTAGTAATGAATTATCTGAAAAAGAAATCAAGGAAACAATCCTGTTTACTATAGCCTAGCAAAAAATACTTGTGAATAAGTGTAAGCAAAGAGGTGAAAGATCTGTACACTGAAAACTGTAAAACGTTGAAAAAGATAAAACAATGAAGAAATTCTATAATCAATGGAACTTGAGAATGAAAATCACCATTTTGCAAAACAGTGAGTCTTCATAACTGAAATAATTCAAGCCAAAACAGGCTCTTTGTTTGGATTAGCTTAGAAGGTATTCTCCTCTCTAAATTGTGACTCTAGAAAAGCAGGGAGATTCCTCTTCTCCCTATGACAACCTGAAAGTTATTTTTCAATCTCCTTACCACTCTTACTGCTGTCCTTATCCCAGCAAGGGGAATAGTTCACTTCTTTTCCAAACAGACATGATGGTGTCAGTTGTGGTCAGAGCTGGTAGAGCCATCTTTCAGATGGGGAAAGTGATACCAAAAGTCTTGTATTATGTTAGAAACAGCAAGTCAAAAGGGTAAGATCAATAAATTGTTGGAAACGTAAAAGCTCCCAGGATATCCTTGGCACAATAAGAGTTAGTTAATAATGGAAAACCAGCAAGTTAACATGGAAAGTTTAGTTTAATAAAACCACAGGTAAGCATTGGTAGGCTATGGAAATATTCACACACAGTGCATGCACACTGCTATCTCTGTCAGTTTCTCTGCCTGCCATTGCCATATTTCTTGACTTTCAGTGACAAGATGTACTTGTGAATCAGGTTTCCAGCTGTGGCAACCCTCAGTCACTAATGTGTAGTCATAATATCAGATATCTCTGATCTTCTATCCCACTAATCTGTCTTTCCCTGCTTATATCACTGGTTTTTGTAGTCACTTTGGGCTGCTACTACAGAATATTATAGACTGAGTGGCTTAACCAACAAACACTGATTTCTCATAATTCTGGAGACTGGGACTATGAGATCAGGATACTAGCATGGTTACGTTGTAGGTGAGGGCTCTCTGTGTGGTCGGACAGCTTCTTTTTTGGATTCTCACGTGGAAGAGATATCTGTGGTATCCTTCATCTCCTTATAAAGACACTAATCCCATGATGGGGGCTCTGCCCTCATGACCTCATTTAAACCTAATTACTACACAAAGACCCGACCTCCAAATACCAACAGCTTTGGGATTAGGACTTCAACATAAGAATTTTGGGAGGATGCAAACATTCAGTCCATAGCGCTGGTCTAGTTACTCTTGCCTCTGAGCCCTTGCACTGAATCTTCTTGTTGCCTGGAACATTCCTCTCTCTCATATCCACAGGTCTCTTTTCCTACCTTCTTCAGGTCCATTTTCAAATATCACTTGTTTCCTCTCAGTGATGACTTCCCTGACCTCCCCATTTAAAATGACCTCCCATGGCCCTCACTGTCCTCTTTCTCTGTTACTGTACACCATGGCACTCATCACCTTCTTTCACAGTGAGTTTCCCCAGAAGTAGACCTTGCGCCAGGCTTTCAAGTGTAAGTGGTTTATTCAGGAGATGCCTTGTAGTTATTCCACCTAAATGGAGAAGGAGCTGGGATATTTACATGCCAGCTTCCATTAGTCATAGATTGTGGACTTTTTGGGAGTGGAGTGTTAATTTCCTGGCACTTCTCCTCAAAGTGGGCAAATAAGCCTTCTGTAACTTTGGAAAAAGACCTAAGACCTGATGTAGATGCTGATCCCTGGAATATCAGGGAGTTTACCAGAATGCTGAGGTCCAGGGATGTAGGTGGAGCACTGACAATATCTGCTATACATCTGATATGCTATATAGCTTACTATTTATATCTATATATGTGTATATATATATATGACATATTTATATCATATATACATTCTTCCAGAATGTAAGCTTTATGAGACAGATATTTTTGCCCATTTAGCTCACTCCTGAACTTAGAATGGTGACCTGGCACATGTTGGTGTTTAATAAATGTTTGCTGAATGAATGAATTATGTAAATGAGAGATTTTAAGCTGTGAGTTGTGATCCATCCAACAGGTCATAAAATTAATTTAATGGCTCCTGAACAGCATTAAAGAGATAGAGAAACAAAAAAATTCAGACAATACTGCAGGTAGTAAGGGTAATACTATTGTAAAAAATATTTCACTGCACTTATTTAATATGCATATCATAATTAAATTAAATAAAAATATACATATGATATCTATTTTGAGTCCTAAAGTAAAATGTGTTTTTCACTCTAGGTTGTGATACTTGACCATCATTGATCAATTTGCTCCTTTTAGAGACTAGTAGATCAAGGCCCAGAGAAGTGAAGGCTGTTCCCAGGTCACAAAACTGGGCCCAGGCAAAACAGGCCCCATGACATCATAGCTCCTCTGGCTGTCTAGCAAATGACAGATATTGAAAATTTATTTTATGGAACAGAGGCCTCCAGTTAGGTCTCCTTCTGAGCAAAAGGAAAGTGGATCCTTTGTATACATCCAAACCAAGTTGCAAACCCATGAGTATCTGGTGTTCTAGGGGTGGCCGAGAGCTCGGCCTGGCTGTCAATATGGCTTCAGTCATCGCATCTGCTTGCCAATGTGCCCGTGTGTGCATCAGGGTTGAGCTGGCTTTGCTATCTGCATCTGAGCACAAAACTCAGTCTTTCCAGGGCTTGCCTAGCTTGCAGTGCCCTCAATACAGTCATTAAAAAAATTGACATGATGGGGTCATGTCCCATGAAAGAGGTTTTCTAAAGCATTATCTTTATTATTGTTTAATTCCACTTTTAAAATTCAGAGTAAAAGCCAGAACCTGCTCAGAGCCAGCCACCCTTCTTGCTTGTCATTTGCTCCCTTCTCTTACACTTCCTACACAGAAAAACAAAACAGGTGGAAGGCATTTTCCAGCCTCAGGGCCATGGTTCTGAGAGAACAATGCCTCCTACATTGCCATCTACAGGGTGTTGTGCAGGTTTGCTCTGTAAACCTGCAGTCCTTTCTGGAGCCAAAGGAGGAGTTGTTGGTAATAACAAAGTCCATGAAGTCACAGCAGTGTTCTGCTCACTCATGTCACAAGGAAATGTTTGGGAGTTTTGTGGAACACATTTCCAGCCAGGACCAGAAGCACAAGGGAGCTCCATTTAATGCCATCTCAAGGTGGGGTGGGGCTAGGGTTGGGTCTTGTTTAGGCAAAAAGGGAATCAGAGACACCTTGGAAACCCAGTTCATAGGGACCAAAAGGGCCAGGATGGGCCATTTGTGAAGTGAATATATATTCCTCAAATGCTCTTTTCTCCCGGGTATTACAAATACATTATCTTCAGTGTTCATGAGTAGAGAAAGAAGGAAATGGGGAAGGGGAGGGGAAGGGAGGCAAAAGGAGGAGAGAGGAGGAGAGAAGGGGAGGGGAGGAGGAAGAGCAGAGGAACAAACGTGTTTATCTTTCTTATTTAGCTGCTGCCTGCTGTCCTTGCTCCTTTTGGTTGGCCTTTTTTAGGAATGCAGACTCGGGTCACCACATACAGGAGCTCTCAGTCCCATCTTCTTTTATTCCAGACATCCATCCCCAGAGTTGCCCTTGTTCCTCAGCATGTGGTTGGGGTTGGGTAGTGGGTGGTGGGTGGCAGGAGACAGAGGGAGTAGAAGTGCTTTCGGAGGCAATAAAACCTTGTCACTCACACCCTCTGAATATACTATCAGCATTGCTGGTGACCTAGCTAGAAACTGAAAATGATAAGACAAAGGCTAGGAAATTAACCTTTTATCCCCTGTTATTTCTTTTTAAAAAAATTTAATGGGAAGGTAAACTCTCTCTGGCTAACATACAGTGCACTGGAAAAATTGCTTCCTTATGGAGGAAGAAAAGCCACCAGCAGAGCTGAGAGGAGCAGAGCAGCTGCCTGGAGACTTGGCAGGCTGGGCCCCTTGTCAGATCCTGCCAAAGAGACTGTGGCCAGCATGGCCTCCTGGCTCTTCTCAGGGCCTCTTCCAGACCTGTGGACTTCCTTTATTGGCTGAAATCACGAAATTAACTTTTGTTCCATATGGTAGAAACAGGGATGTTTAAGCTAATTTCTACCTTGACATTTCCAATGAGAGAAACAGATTAATGAGTTAAATGGAAGGGAGATTTTCCCCTTGGCCCCTTTACCCTATCTTTTGCCTCCTGTTGACTAATAATGCAAGGGCAGATCAGGTGATTCACAGAAATTCTGTGTGCCAGGGCTTCTTGCATGGGGAGGATGTGGTGCCAAGAGAAACACACCATGATCCATTCAGACTGAAAGACACACAACGTCTCTCATTGTTTATACCATATGGAGGACCTTCGTGCTGTCCACGGAGATCCATCAGACCCATCTTCAAGTGTATTTGGGATATACTGATTTATTTTCCTGTGATTGTAGAATATGTCTTCTATCATGCAGCATTTAAACTGGTTTAAGCTATTTAATGCTTCTAGACCAAGGAAAATGTATTTATTTGCTTGAGTCAGTTGACTTATTCCCTTCCTGAATTCAAAAGGCCACGAGTCCTGATCATCATGGGATATTGCACTTCTAATGTGAAATCGGGCTGGTCTCAAAATTATCCTGGTGTTTCTCCTTTTCATGAACATATTTCTTAAAAGGAGACAACAAGCATCTTCATCAACTACACAAATCTTCCAGGAATTCATGTTTTTCGTAATGTTAACTTTTAACCCTTCTATTGCAATTGAAGCCAGTCACATAGTTCAAGTTATAATGCTTTCATTGATATATAAAGCAAAGGCTATAAATGGCAGCTATAGCATTTAAGTTGAATGAAGCTCATGGACTTTTCTTTTTTTTTTTTTGATCTAAAATTATTTGGGTCAAAATTTTAAAATTAAGAGATTTTACCATAAAATCTGTATCTGCAGCTTTTCTTGAAAATCCATGTTTGTCACTGTCTGTCTGTTCATACTGCTATAACAAAGTGCCTTGGACTGGGTAAATTATAAATAATAGAAACTTATTGCCCAGGTGTGGTGGCTCACACCTGTAATCCCAGCACTTTGGGAGGCGGAGGCAACTGGATCAGCTAAGGCTAGGAGTTTGAGACGAACCTGGTCAATGTGGTAAAACCCCATATCTACTAAAGATACAAAAATTATCCAGGCATGGTGGTGGGTGCATGTAATCCCAGCTGCTTAGGAGGCTGAGGCAGGAGAATCACTTGAACTGGGAAGGTGGAAGTTGCAGTGAGCCAAGATCGCACCACGGTACTCCAGTGTGGGCAATGGAGTGAGACTCCATCTCAAAAACAAACAAAACAAACAAACAAACAAACAAAAACAAAAAAGAGACTTATTGCTCACAATTTTGGAGGCTGGGAAGTCCAAAACCAAGTGTTAGCAAGTTCAGTGTCTGGTAGGTGACTTATTGCTGTGATCTCACATGGCAGAAGGAGCAAGAGTCCTCCTTTAAGCCTCTTTTATAAGGATGCTAATCCCAATTACGAGGGTGGACCCATATGACTTAATCACATTTCAAATGCCCAACCACTTGATACTGTCACACTGTTAGGTTCTAACATATGAATCTGGTTGGGGGATACCCACATTCACAACATAGCAGTCACCATGGGACTCACATTCCTGCATGTCAGCAATCTATTTATGCTATCCTGTGGCTTCCCTATGAAGTGGTGCCTACCCTCTCCATTCTCTTAGAGAGAGAGTTCATCCCAGGCTCTTCTCATTATTTCTCTACCCTGAAGCCACGTCAGTTGCTTTGTTATTTTACTTGTATTGTTGTTTTTCTTAGACTAGAAAAATATTTTTCTGTGCCCAGATGACTATTAAAAGTGGGAAAAACAAAAGTTAAACTGGAGAAAGCTCCACATTTCTAAGAGGACACATGGAGAGATTCTAATTGCCAGAGAGAAAGTAACTTTCATCCTTGAGCTTGCTTCACTCAGAAAGGTTGCCTCTGGCTGTTATGCACGTTTGTGATTGCAACCCCCAGTATATCCTGTTTCTTTTTTTTTTTTTTTTTTTTTTTTTTGAGATGGAGTTTCGCTGTGTCCCCCAGGCTGGAGTGCAGTGGCGCGATCTCGGCCTACTGCAAGCTCCGCCTCCCGGGTTCCCGCCATTCTCCCGCCTCAGCCTCCGAGTAGCTGGGACTACAGGCGCCCACCACCTTGCCCGGCTAGTTTTTTGTATTTTTAGTAGAGACGGGGTTTCACCGTGTTAGCCAGGAGGGTCTCGATCTCCTGACCTCGTGATCCACCCGCCTCGGCCTCCCAAAGTGCTGGGATTACAGGCTTGAGCCACCTCTCTATACATTCTGTGGCGGCAGCCCATGCTCTGTCATACCTTCGGTTCTCTAACTGATTTCTTTTATAATACCACACCTAAGCGAATGTTAGATAATTCCAGAAAATGAGAATCCAACTGATTGAAGGTAAGAATTAGAATTTCATGGTCATCAGCAAAGAGTAAAAATAAAATGTAGAGATAATAGGAGATATGTGTTTTTTTTCCTTATTGCTGACTGGTTACAGAAGCAGAGGTTGAAAAATCACTATTGGGTCTCATAAAGGACAAACTTTGACTTCTTATTTCCCATAGATACAGTTTTTTTATCTTCAGGATTCACATGTATAAAAACTCAAATACAAAACTTACTTTCTCTTTGGCAATTAGAATCTCTCTACGCATTCTCTTGGAAACAAGTACGCTTCCACAAAGGTATCCAAGATGGTGGCTCTGAATTCCCTAAGCTTTCTACAAAAGCTTCTCATCAGGGACTTTAGGAAAGTTCCTTGAGGTATAAGGCAGTTTCCAAAACAAAGCCACAAAATGTCAAATTTAGACATGTAATAATAAATGTCTGTTGTGAAAAAGCCAATAACAGATGAGAGACGGGAACCCAAATATAATGATATTGAAGGAAGGTGGATTTTTTCACTAAATTTTTCCTCGATATTTACTAGAACTCCAGGATAATTTTATATATTTTTTTTAATCCCCAAGATGCTGCAGACTCCCGCTGTGAAGTGAATCTCTGGGGCAGATAATCTCTTTTTACCACTTGCCCCAGCAAATAGCAACTTTGTGAGCAAAACTTGTCAAAATTAGGCAAACCCTCTCTGTGTCAGAAAGGCGTGACTCATTCAGAATGAGCTATGGGGAAAAACGCAGTTTTTAAGAGAATGTAAGCTTTAAGAAAATGAACTGTGGAGGCTGGGGGTTAGGAAAGGGGAGAGCTTAGAACTTCAGAGATGTAATTAATCTGTTCAGGATTTAAAATGAATGTTACTTTGCAAGAATTATATTCAAGTAGGCATGCGAGAGAAATGGGGGCCAGGGAAAGACTCAAAGGTAAATGGCTAAGAGGGGATTACTCTCTAGATTTTAGAGAGAGAAAGAAATCTTCACACACACACACACACACACACACACACTGACGCACATACAATTATTTAACATTTGCCAGATTTGCTTTATCTATGTGTATATATGTTTTATGCTTATAAACATGTGTATATATGATCATTCTGTTTTATCTCACACACACACACACACACACACACACACACATATACATGTTCTGAAGCATTTGATAGAAAGTTGCAGGCCGGGCGCGGTGGCTCAAGCCTGTAATCCCAGCACTTTGGGAGGCCGAGACGGGCGGATCACGACGTCAGGAGATCGAGACCATCCTGGCTAACACGGTGAAACCCCGTCTCTACTAAAAAATACAAAAAACTAGCCGGGCGAGGTGGCAGGCGCCTGTAGTCCCAGCTACTTGGGAGGCTGAGGCAGGAGAATGGCGTAAGCCCGGGAGGCGGAGCTTGCAGTGAGCTGAGATCCGGCCACTGTACTCCAGCCTGGGCGACAGAGCGAGACTCCGTCTCAAAAAAAAAAAAAAAAAAAAAAAAAGTTGCAGGTAACAGAAAACTATACCCTTAAACATGAAAGAACACAGGCATTCTTCTGTATAACCACAGTAGCATAATGACATTCAAGAATTCTTTATTTTTTTTTTTTGAGACAGAGTCTCTCTCTGTTGCCCAGGATGGAGTGCAGTGGCTTGATCTCGGCTCACTGTAACCTCCACCTCCCATGTTCAAGCAATTCTCCCACCCCAGCCTCTCGAGTAGTTGGGATTACAGGTGTGTGCCACCACACCCAGTGTGATGATTAATACTGAGTGTCAACTTGATTGGATTGAGGGATACAAAGTATTAACCCTGGGTATGTCTGTGTGGGTGCTGCCAAAAGAGATTAACATTTGAGTCAGTGGGCTGCGGAAGGCAGATCCACCCTTAATCTGGTGGGCTCAATATAGTCAGCTTCCAGCCAATAGAAAGCAGGTAGAAAAACATGGAAAGGAGAGATGAGCCTAGCCTCCTAGACTACACATTTCTTCTGTGCTGGATGCTTCCTGCCCTCAAACACTGGACTCCAAGTTCTTCCTTTTTGGGACTCAGACTGACTCACCTTGCTCCTCAGCTTGCAGACAGCCTATTGTGGGACCCTGTGATTGTGTAAATTAATACTTAATAATAAACTCCTCTAACTATCTGTCCTATTAGTTCTGTCCCTCTAAGAGAACCCTGAATAATATACCCAGCTAATTTTTGTATTTTTAGTAGAGACAGGGTTTCGCTATGTTGGTTAGGCTTGTCTTGAACTCCTGGCTTCAAGTGGTCTGCCCACCTTGGCCTCCCATGGTGTTGGGATTACAGGCGTGAGCCACTGTGCCTGGCCCAAGAAATTTAATATTGAGATAATCTATTAGCCCGTTCTCACACTGCTAATAAGAACATACCCGAGACTGGGTAATTTACAAAGAAAAAAAGGTTTAATGGACTCACAGTTCTACATGGCTGTGGAGGCCTCACAGTGATGGCAGAGGGTGAAGGAGGAGCACAGGCATGTCTTACATGGTGACAGGCAGGAGAGGGTGTGCAGGGGAACTGCCCTTTATAAAGCCATCAGATCTTGTGAGACTCATTCACTGTTATGAGAACAGCATGGGAAAAACCCACCCCCATGATTCAGCTACCTCCTACTGGGTCCCTCCCACAACAATGTGGGGATTATGGGAGCTACAATTCAAGATGAGATTTGGCTGGGAACACAGCCAAACCATATCAATCTGCCCTGGCCCCTCTCAAATCTCATGTTCTCACAATTCAAAACACAATCATGCCCTTCCAACAGTCCCCTAAAGTTTTAACTAATTCCAGCATTAACTCAACAGTCCAAGTCCAAAGTCTCATCTGAGACAAGGCAAGTCCCTTCTGCCTATAAGCCTATACAATCAAAAGCCAGTTAGCTATTTCCTAGTTACAATGAGGGTACAGGCATTGGGTAAATACATCTGTTCCAAATGGGAGAAACTGGCCAAAACAAAGGGGCCACAGACCCCATGGAAGTCCAAAATCTAATAGAGCAGTCATTAAACCTTAAAGTTCCAAAATGATCTCCTTTGACTCCATGTCTCACATCCAGGTCATGCTGATGCAAGAGGTGGGTTCCCATGGCCTTGGTCAGCTCTGCCCCTGTGGCTTTGCAGGGACCAACCCCCCTCCCAGCTGCTTTCACAGGCTGGTGTTGAGTGTCTCTAGTTTTTCCAGGTGCACAGTGCAAGCTGTTGGTGGATCTACCATTCTGGGAGCTGGATGACGGTGGCCCTCTTCTCACAGTTCCACTAGGCAGAGGACTCAGTGTGGGGGTTCCAACCCCACATTTCTCTTTTGCACTGCCAGCAGAGGTCCCATCCTGCATGAAACTTTGCCTGGACATCTAGATGTTTCCCTACATCCTCAGAACCTAGGTGAAGGTTCTCAAACCTCAGTTCTTGACTTCTGTGCACCTGAAATCTCAACACCACATGGAAACTGGCAAAGCTCTGGCTTGCACCCTCTGAAGCCATGGCCTGAGCTGTACTTTGGCCCCTTTTAGCCACTACTGGAGCAGCTGGAACACAGGGCAGCAAGTTCCAAGGCTGCATACAGTAGGGGGGCCCTGGACTCAGCCCATGAAACCATTTTTCCCTCCTAGGCCTCAGGGCCTGTGATGGGAGGGGCTTCCAAGAAGGTCTCTGATATGCCCTGAAGACATTTTCACCATTGTTTTGGTGATTAACATTCGGCTTCTGGTTACTTATGCAAATTTCTGCAGCAGGCTCAAATTTATCCCCAGAAAATGGATTTTTCTTTTCTATTGCATTATCAGGCTGCACATTTTTCAAACTTTGATGTTCTGCTTCCTCTTGAATGCTTTGCCACTTAGAAATTTCTTCTGCCAGAAAACCTAAATCATCTCTCTCAAGTTCAAAGTTCCACAGATCTCTAGGGCAGGGGCAAAATGCTGTCAGTCTCTTTGCATAGGAAAAGTGACCTTTACTCCAGTTCCTAACAAGTTCCTCACCGCCCTCTGAGACCACCTCAGACTGGATGTTATTGTCTATATCACTTTCAGCCTTTTGGTCAAAGCCATTTAACAAAACTCTAGGAAGTTTCAAACTTTCTCACATCCTCTTGTCTTCTGACCCCTTCACGTCTCTAGGAAGTTCCAAAATTCCTCACATTTTCTTGTCTTCTTCTGAGCCCTCTAAACTGTTCCAACCTCTGCCTGTTACCCAGTTCTAAAGTCACATCCACACTTTCGGTTATCTTTACAGCAAGGCCCCACTCCTGGTACCAATTTACTGTTTTAGTTAGTTCTCACACTACTAGTAGAGACATACCAGAGACTAGGTAATTTATAAAGAAAAAAAGGTTTAATGGACTCACAGTTTCACATAGCTGTGGAGGCCTCACAATCATGGAAGAAGGTGAAGGAGGAGCAAAGTCATGTCTTACATGGCAGCAAACAAGAGAATGTGTGCAGGGGAACTGCCCTTTATATAACCATCAGACCTCATGAGGCTTATTCACTATCACAAGAACAGCACAGGAAAAACCTGTCCCCATGATTCAATTATCTCCCACCTTGTCCCTCTCATGACACATGAAGATTATGGCAGCTACAATTCAAGATGAGATTTGGGTAGGGACACAGACAAACTGTATTAAGTAATAATATTTAATACATAGTTCATACCCAGAATTGCCCCCAAATGTTCTTTATTTATTATTAGTTTTGGAGTAAAGGGAAAGCAAGTTTATTAAGAAAGAAAAGAAATAAAAGAATGACAACTCCATAGTTAGAGCAACTCCCCAAATGTCCTTTATAGCTATGCATATACATGATTTTCCCAAGATTCACTTATGAATCATATTTTGCATTTGAATGACATTTTCTTTAATCTTTATTTTAGAACAACCACCCTGCTTTTCATAGCATTGATATTTTTGATGAGCCCATACCAGTAGTCTTGTATCTTCCTTTATTTTTAAAATCTTGTGTGCATGTGTATTTTGTACCATTGGGCAGATCTTATTGTTTAAAAGTACACACTGTGTAAAGGGGTGGCTTCAGTTACCATCCCAGGTCCATTTATTAGCTTTGGGCTCTTAGACATGTTATTTAAACTCTCTGTGCCTCAGTTCATCTAAACCATGGTTATAATGTTACCTGAATGTTCAGAAGGATACCAAGCACATACAAATGGTTAGCTATTGCTGTTTGTTTTATTGTATCATTAGAGAATATACTCTGATTCAATCTTGGAGCAGGTGGGATAGTCTTATATGATTACTGATACTCCAGTTGCAGTGAAAACAATGTCTTCTTAGCTTAGAACAATAGTCACAGTAGTGTATAGTATATCCTGACTTCTTATCAAAGATAAAATCATGTTGTCTCTAATTACTGTATATACTGATTCATATTTAAGTTATGCCAATATTATATGACAAATTATAACACTAACTACTGCTATACATAGAGGTTAATTGTGTGGGCTTGGGAGTAAAACTACCTGGATTTGTTACCCTGCTTGGGCACTCATGAGCTATTTGAACAAATCACTTATCTCTCTGAGCTGTTATTTCCTCACCCGTTAAATGAGGTTAATAACTATCTCAGAGATATGTTTGCAAAGCACGTTCCTTTGCTGGCACCTAGGAAACCTTTTAAAATCTTCTCTAGAACAACAACAACAAAATCACTTATTAACTTGCCTTCAGGAGATATTACAAACATTTAATAAAATTACTAAAAATTATTAAACAGCAGTGATTTTATTAATGATAACCATAGGACAATTTTGCTTAAAATTAGCCAGGCCATTCTCTTTGTTCCACATTTTTAAAACATCTGGATCCTCTTTAGATGACACATAAACCTATACTTTAGAAGGTAAAAGTATTTGAAAATTTACAGTAACTTGTGGAAGTTGTTTTGTCTTATTTTATCACCTTTACTTAAAAGTTGGCAAGCATTTTGAGCTTTTGAGGAAACACAAAGTGATGTTGTGGGAAGAACATGGGCTATGTGGAGAGAGAACCTGGCTCTGCCCCCTTCTAGGTACATGGCATTGGAAAAATAACCCAAGATTTTTACACTCTGATTTTTTCTTTTGTGAGAAAGTATATAATACAGTGCCTAAAACACAGTGACTTCTCAATCAATGGTTCCTTTCTTCCCTCTTTCCTTTCTTCCTTCCCTGCTTTTTTTATTTCCTTTCATCTTTCACGTCTTCTTCCTGTTTTCCCCTTTCTTCTCATTCTCCCCTCTTGAGTACATGAACTAATGGTGAGCATGTAAGTGGAGAGTGTCCAGAGAAATATTTTTAGAGACCTCTAAAGTAAGATCTCATCCACTCCCATTCCTCACTTGGGAAACACTACATCCATGTCCTATACATACCTCTGAGCTTGGCAAGGACTTTACATGCACCAATGCAAAGGAAGTACTGAAGTGCTGTATCTGCCTGATTTAGCAATGTCAGGGTCTCCAGAAAACTCTGCCTCACAAATTAGGTGGAGCTTGGCATTCTTTTATCAGAAAATATAACCTTTCATTCCACAGTGAGACAAAGGTTTGGAGTGCCAATCCCTTTGGTAATGGGAGAACAATGACTTCAAGATTGCCCTTTTCAAAATAAAACAGGCCTAGGAAGCCTGAATGGTTGAGAGACCGTGTATAGAAAAAAGAGCTTAGGTTGCTACTCTACTCCTCAACCGTCACCTCCACCATCAACAAAGGCCAAAGCCACTTTTCCACTGTCATGACTTTGTTAAGCGTATCTTGTCAGATATGCTTGAGAAGGCAAGTGCATATTTTGCAATTTTTGGTATGCGGAGAAGTCAAAGTAACTGTTTTCAAACTTTTAAAAGTCTCAGGACCTTCTACACTCTTAAAATTATCGAGAGCCCCAAAGAAATTTTATTTATGTGCATAGTATCTATCATATTAGAAAATATGGAAAAATATTTTTTAAATGTTTATTAAAAATTCACCTAAAATAATATCTATACATGTTAACATAAATAATGCATTTTTATTAAAATTTTCCAAAATGGAATCATTGTGTGGAAATTGGTGTTGTTTTGCATTTTTGCAAGTTTCTCTTAAGTATGGCTTAATAGAAGACAGTTGAATTTTCACATATGTTTCTACATTCAATCTGCTGTGACATGGTGCTTTGATTGATGTATATAAAGAAAAGCTAGCCCTAGACAAATATGTAATTGGAGGGTATACTTTAATATTTTTAATATAAGTGTAAGCAATTCTCACGCTTCAGCCTCCCAAGTAGCTGGGATTACAGGCGTGCACCACCAAGCCCAGCTAATATTTTCTATTTTTAGTAGAGACAGGGTTTCACTGTGTTGGCCAGGCTTGTCTGGAACTTCTGACCTCAAATGGTCCACCTGCCTTGACCTCCCAAAGTGCTGGGCCACCATTCTGGACTGCATTTTGAATGTTTGTATCCATGCATGCGTGGTTGTGTAACTTATGCATTGATTATTTTGAAAATATTGGTTCACCGAGTTACCAAGTTCTCCCAAGTAGTGACACATTTCATTATACAATACAAAAAACATATTTGTTAATATCATTATTTCTTCATGTACTGGGGAGCTTCACAGTGATAAATTTTCAGTTTCGCATTTTCTCTGGAGAGCTCAAATTTTATCACTGGCAACAAACGCTGTCAGTTGTTTTTCTTGACCTGGAAGGTTGACTTTGTTTATTTCTGAGATAGTGTCTATCACATTCTTGAGTCTGAATGGCCATAATTTATCTTTTTTTTTTCCAAGTAAAATTGGCGTTCTCTGAAAGAAAAACAAAAGCAGCTGGTTTACTTTGCCAGACAGTGATCACATGAGTGCTTTTCCTCTCACAATTGGTATGAGAAAAGGTGTTATATGAACTCATTTCATCACACGGTATCAAAGACTTGTACTCAAAGTTTGAGAGTTCATAAAATTAACAGATTTTATTGCTTCATTAAGGACATTCTTAAGTGAACTTGCTTTGCCCCCACTCCTTTTACCTGTGAATCTGTATCTGTATAGAGTACAATGACTATTGACACAGTGTGGGACCTGCCTTGATTTATACTAATGTGACAGCAGTTTCACCTAGGATGGCTTTTGCACATAAATGTCAACATAGTGGAAAAAAACAAATACAATTATTACTATTATAAAAATCCATTTAGTCTTGTAGACCCAGCTCTGAAAGTGTCTCAAGAAACCCCTAGAGGTCTGTGGACCACACATTGCAAACACTGTTAAAGGATATGGGTCAATCCAATTTTAATCCTGCTGGTATGCTTTCTGCAAGCCTTCAGTGAGAATACTAAATCATCTGAAACCCAGTCTTGAGGAGCTAAAAATCTAGTGGAGAAAACAGACACACACACAGCTAAATAAAAGCCACTCTACACACAGGGGGCTATGGATGCTGAGGAAAGAGTAAAACTTTTGGCTTGGGGGATAGGAGAAGGCTCATCAGAAATGATCATTCTGGGCCTTGCAAGCCACATATGATTACCCAGTTCCAAGAAGAAGCATCAGCCCATACACATACAACTGTCTGAACCTTTAGGGAATGGCAGGGAGGCTGGACTGGCTGGAGTGTAGGGTGTTTCAGAGTAGGTGGTAGCATAGCACTGGAAAGGTGGTTGGGCAGCAGGTTTTACAGGATCTTGAGAGCTCTAGCAATATACTACGTTGCTTCTTTTATGTTATATTGAGCAGACATATTAATTTAACCCATAGGCATCATTCACAAAGTGTGGTCCCTGAACCAACAGCATCAGTGTCACCTGGGAACTGGTTAGAAATGCAAATTCTTAGGCCCTATCTTTGGCCTATCATATCAGAAACTCTAGGGTGGGTTCAGCAATCATGTCTTTATATGTCCTTCTTGTTAAGAGTGTGATGTTCACTAAAGCTTAAGAGTGTGTTTCTTTAAAGAGTGGTCCTACTTGCATCTGAATCACCTTTGGGGAAATGTGCATGAGGGGGCTTGCTGTTTGCCACATCTGTATATTCTTGGGCTGCACCTCAGAACAACAGAATCAGAATAGAATGGGGCCTGGGACCTGCATGTTTGCAAGCTAGCTGTACAATTCTGACCAAAGTACAAATATCACTGCCCTAACAGAGGCCAGGCTAAAGGAAACATTTCTGATTTTTTTTTAACCAAATATTATAGTTTGGAGGAAAGAATATATACCCAAATTTTATTGCAAGTAACTATCTACTTGTTTGCATTTTTATAGGATTATAAGTGAACCAAAAATTCTCTGTAGATTTACCATGTTTTTCAAAAACATTTTAGTATATTAATGATCTTTACAATTAGTGTATTGGATGATGGGAGTGAAGAAGGTCACTGCCTGAATAAATAGCTGCCAAGTATAGCGAGATCTTTTGCAGAAAAGATTACCAGATAAAGATACACATTATAATTATCTAAGGAAAGTTTTATCTCCTGGTAATTTCTAAGAGCATCCAGATGTCTAGCTTTGTTTTCCTCCAAGCTAAGTATACGTTAAGAGACACCCACAACTTAATTCCTTTAAATAGTTGCTTTAGTCAGATGTGTTATTTTCTCAATTTTTACAGTAAACTTGAGGTAAATATAATTTAACTGGATGCTAAATGGACACAAATTTGCCAAGTGCTTCAAAATTATAGGGTATCCCACATGGATCTTTGGGAGGTAAGGACACATATGTTGAGAGGATTTAGTTTATGTATTGGAGCCTAGAAATCCAACACGAACACAGGTGACTTGACCTAAGTAAGTGCTGTTGGAGACACCCTGTGCAACTGTACATGAATGGATCAGGAAGGGGGAATGGATAGAAACAGGAGAAGGGCAGAATTTAAGGTGGGGGGCATATTTGAATCTTGCAGATTATTTTAAAAAGCTTTCTTTTTTTTTTTCAAAGGAAAATGAAAGCCTTTTAAAATATGCTTTTTATACATAAACCTTATAAATAACAGCAATAGAAGAGGCTAGTTATTCTGCAGTGATTGTCTACTGTCTTTAGTCTGAAAGTGGCTGGATTTTTGTTCTCTGTGTTTTATAAAGTACTTTGAGATGAATATTTCCCTAAAATCAGAAAAAAAGAGGCAGGACTATATATTGAATTCCCACATCTTTCTCTCTACTGTATTTGTCAGAGATCGTTTTAATAAAAACGTTTTTGTGATTATATGCATTTAAAAGAAGTTCAGTCTTTTTTTGGAGGAAAGTTTCACATGAGCAAAGCAGTCTTTAAAAAGTTCCAGCAAACTGAATTTAATTTAGGCTTTTAATTTAGGCCTCCTATAATGTAGACAACAAGTGCTGTGGAGGCGGGGGTGGGGAAGGGTGTCTTCAGACCCCACCTCGAGATCTTTTCATCAGAAGTGTCTGCTTCTCAGAGATACTCTCTGGTGCCCTTTTTGTTGGGACATTGCTTTCTGAAGTGCTTTTCAGAAAATGAAACTACCCCACCCCGTGTTTTAACTAATTCACAGATGTTACAAGCACCTGCAGAATGTTGGAGTTAGCCCTGGGCAGGGGAGACCCTACCTAAACTTGCTGAAACTGGCCAAAGGACAGAGCTGGATCAGAAAGCACAGTTCATGGCCTTAACATAGGAGAAGGGTCCGTCTATGACAGTTGAGAGACGTATTTTTTTTTTATTGTTATACTTTAAGTTCTAGGGTACATGTGCATAACGTGCAGGTTTGTTACATATGTATACTTATGCCATGTTGGTGTGCTGCACCCATCAACTCGTCAGCACCATCAATTCATCATTTATATCATGTATAACTCCCCAGTGCAATCCCTCCCTCCTCCCCCCTCCCCATGATAGGCCCCAGTGTGTGATGTTCCCCTTCCCGAGTCCAAGTGATCTCATTGTTCAGTTCCCACCTATGAGTGAGAACATGCGGTGTTTGGTTTTCTGTTCTTGTGATAGTTTGCTAAGAATGATGGTTTCCAGCTGCATCCATGTCCCTACAAAGGATGCAAACTCATCCTTTTTTATGGCTGCATAGTATTCCATGGTGTATATGTGCCACATTTTCTTAATCCAGTCTGTCACTGATGGACATTTGGTTGATTCCAAGTCTTTGCTATTGTGAATAATGCCGCAATAAACATACGTGTGCATGTGTCTTTGTAGTAGAATAATTTATAATCCTTTGGGTATATACCCAGTAGCGGGATGGCTGGGTCATATGGTACATTTAGTTTTAGATCCTTGAGGAATCGCCATACTGTTTTCCATAATGGTTGAACTAGTTTACAATCCCACCAACAGTGTAAAAGTGTTCCTATTTCTCCACATCCTCTCCAACACCTGTTGTTTCCTGACTTTTTAATGATTGCCATTCTAACTGGTTTGAGATGGTATCTCATTGTGGTTTTGATTTGCATGTCTCTGATGGCGAGTGATGATGAGCATTTTTTCATGTGTCTGTTGGCTGTATGAATGTCTTCTTTTGAGAAATGTCTGTTCATATCCTTTGCCCACTTTTTGATGGGGTTGTTTGTTTTTTTCTTGTATATTGGTTTGAGTTCTTTGTAGATTCTGGATATTAGCCCTTTGTCAAATGAGTAGGTTGCAAAAATTTTCTCCCATTCTGTAGGTTGCCTGTTCACTCTGATGGTGTGCAAAAGCTCTTTAGTTTAATTAGATCCCATTTGTCAATTTTGGCTTTTGCTGCCATTGCTTTTGGTGTTTTAGACATGAAGTCCTTGCCCATGCCTATGTCCTGAATGGTACTACCTAGATTTTCTTCTAGGGTTTTTATGGTATTAGGTCTAACATTTAAGTCTCTAATCCATCTTGAATTAATCTTCGTATAAGGGGTAAGGAAAGGATCCAGTTTCAGCTTTCTACTTATGGCTAGCCAATTTTCCCAGCACCATTTATTGAATAGGGAATCCTTTCCCCATTTCTTGTTTCTCTCAGGTTTGTCAAAGATCAGATGGCTGTAGATGTGTGGTATTATTTCTGAGGACTCTGTTCTGTTCCATTGGTCTTGATCTCTGTTTTGGTACCATGAGAGACGTATTTTTAAAAGGAATCATTTGGGAAGACTTGCCTGGCCATTAATCAAGGAAAGCAAGTTCTACCTGATGAGGGCTTCCAGGCTTCTCTATTTTAAAATTATTCATGCTGGTAAGACTGGCCATTTCCCAAGTGGGAAGAAATGCTGTTTTTTCTGATAGGCAGAAACCTCTCTGATATGCACTATCCATCTGGAAGGAGCAGTTTAAGCAAGCACATGCCTGATGTTGCTTTCTTGCCAAAACCTACAGTGCTCAAACGAGTATCCCCTTAACATTTCATAACATTATGAATACCCCCTTTCAAAGCAAGCTAACATTGATTGTGACCCTTCCATATGCAAAATATTGCATGCTGTAGACTCAGTGGAAAGATCCAGGAAAAGGAGCTCTCGTTCTATCCCTAGGGAACCTCCGATTTAAAGGAGGAGGACGAATAAGTGTGTAAATAATTCTAATACAAAGAGGTTTTTGACAGGTGGTATAATAGAGGTGAAGAAACAAGACCTCACACATAAATAAATACACACATGAAGTATGCACACACTCACAAACACATACACTAAGTGGGTTGTACATTTCTAAAGCAAGTCCTATTAATTCACATTATATATCTCCAGTACTTTCATTACAATTTAACTGAAGAAGAGTATGACATATTCTTATAATGAAACCCTGCTTTATTTGGAGCATATTAAAGCATATTCAGGAGATTTATTTATTATTCAAGGACACCAGAGAAGTGCCATTTAAAACTCCAGAAAATTATTATATTCCGCAAACTAAGATCCCAAACAGTCTTTGTCAACACAGATGCAGAATGAATGTAAGTGGGGTTAATGAATGTGAAACATTCAATGAGACATGAGTGAACATGAAGTGGAACCTAATGAGGTCAGCTTGGTGGGAAGAAGGTGAATGGGGAGATATTTGAGGTTGTTTTTCAGATCCCTTGGAGTGTTCCAGGAGAGATTATCTAAGACTGAGACGTTCTCAAGAGCCACAGCCTCACTAAGTACTCACTAAAGGCTTCTCAGTATCTCATATAGTGTATTATGTAGTGTATGTAGGGCACACCAGTTTTACTTCCCCTCAAGAGCCTCCTAGTATACTGGGGAAATGGACCAAAATGTACCAAAGGACAGACAAATAATGTAGGTGACAAAATCCCCAGGAGGCTAAAGGTAGGGGAGTTTTCCAAGAACAAGGAGGAGTTGGGGAGAGCAGTAGCTGGGAGCAGGTTTCTAGAAGGAGGTGGGATTTGAGTTGGGCCTTCACAACCAAGTAGGAATGAGACAGGCAGAGAGGAGGTGGCCAGCATTCCAAGCAGAGAAATGCTCAGGTATTTTTCTCCAGACACCCACAACCACACCAAATTTTGCATATAATTTCAGGGGATATTATCAACCCCTTCTAACCACAGACCAAGGTTAGTACACCCTGCTCTAGCACTTATGAAACTGCAATAGAGCATGCTTTTTGAGCAAAATAGAGCAAAATAGGATTCCTTTTTTGCAAATAGAGTAAGAAGTAACACCCAAAACTGAGTAGTCAAAAGAAAAACCCTTCTGCCACCTAAATTACAAAATTATAAGAACTAATTACTCAAACATAAAAACACCTCTGTGGCTGTGCCCTATTTTCTTTTCTTTCTTTATTTTATATTTTTTGAGATAGGGTCTTGCTCTGTCACCTGGCTTGGAGTGCAGTGGCCTGATCATGGCTTACTGCCGCCTCAACCTCCTGGGCCTCAGGAATTCTCCTGCCTCAGCCTCCCAAATAGCTGGAATTACAGGTGTGTGCCACTACGCCAGGCTAACTTTTTTTTTTTTTTTTAGAGACGGAGTGTCTCTCTGTTGCCCAGGCTGGAGTGCAGTGGTGCAATCTCGGCTCACTGCAAGCTCTGCCTCCTGGGTCACACCATTCTCCTGCCTCAGCCTCCCGAGTAGCTGGGATTACAGGCGCCCACCACCATGCCTGGCTAATTTTTGTATTTTTAGTAGAGACGGGGTTTCACTGTGTTAGCCAGGATGGTCTCGATCTCCTGACCTCGTGATCCACCTGCCTTGGCCTCCCAAAGTGCTGGGATTACAGGCATGAGCCACCGCTCCTGGCCGCCAGGCTAATTTTTAAATTTTTTTGTAGAGATGGAGTCTTGCTATGTTACCCAGCTGGTCTTGATCTCCTGGGCTCAAGTGATTCTTCTGCTTCAGCTACATATCAGTCTCAAGAAACTAGTGTGACATGAGTTCGTTTAGGACCATACTGTCTCACGCGTCCATGTGAAGAGACCACCAAACAGGCTTTGTGTGAGCAACAAGGCTGTTTATTTCACCTGGGTGCAGGTAGGCTGAGTCCGAAAAGAGAGTCAGCAAGGGTGGTGGGATTACTATTAGTTCTTATAGGTTTTGGGATAGGCAGTGGAGTTAGGAGCAATGTTTTGTGGGCAGGTGGTGGATCTCACAAAGTACATTTTCAAGAGTGGGGAGAATTACAAAGAACCTTCTTAAAGGTGGGGGAGATTATAAAGAACCTTCTTAAGGGTGGGGGAGGTTACAAAGTACATTGATCAGTTAGAGTGGGGCAGAGACAAATCACAGTGGTGGAATGTCATCAGTTAAGGCTATTTTCACTTCTTTTGTGGATCTTCAGTTGATTCAGGCCATCTGGATGTAAATGTGCAGGTCACTGGGGATATGATGGCTTAGCTTGGGCTCAGAGGCCTGACACATGCCACATAATATTCTGGAATATTACAGTTAGCAGATTCAGTGTTCATGTGGCAGCATCTCCACAATAGGACAGGCTCCATTTCCTTGCAACAGAACTCACCTTTGAGAATTCAGTATGTCACTTATAAGCAGCTTGAAGATCTGGGTCTCGGACCAATTGCATCATGATGATTCATCACGTAGAAAATGACTACTAATAGGAAGACACTCAGTGTAGTGACAAGCAATGCAATGTGGTAAGAACAAAACCATTCTCCTCCCTCACCCTTCGCCAATCTTAGGATTCTATTAATATGAGGAACAGATAATCTCACACTCATCACGTAAGTCAGAATCAACTTGGAAAGGCTGGAGTGTGTACAAGACTAGCTACTTAATTTGTGGGTCCAGTGAAGACTAAAAATACAGACACTCTTGTTCAAAAATTATTAATAATTTCAAGAGAGCAAGAGCAGAGCATTAAACCAAGCACAGGGCCCTTCTAAATGCAGGGTCATATGTGATTGCCTTGGTTTTCTCTGTAAAATCAGATAGTGGAAATGGCTAATCTCTAAGAAATCTAATTTCAACAGTCTGCCATTCTCACTATAGCTTATTTTACAGTGTAGTTCTCTACAGTCACTATTTTGAAAGATAATTTTTTCCTAAAGCCATTTTTCCTACCCACTGTCTACCGATATTTCTATCATGGCCACCACCATTCTTATACTTTCTTAGAGCCATCTTGGTTTATTTCTTTACCTCAACTTCTTTGTTCAACAAGCCACTAACTTTTACTCCATATAATATTTTATGTTTATTTATTCCTTGCCATTCTCATAGCCAAGTCCATATGTCAGGTCTTAGGTTGTTACAACCACTATTTAGCTAACCTTACCGTCTACACCATCTACATTAGTTTATCTAATGCTGTGTAACAAATCATTCCAAAATTTATTATTCTTGCAGTTTCTGTGTGTCAGAAATTTGGGAATCGGTTAACTGAGGAGTTCTGCCTCAACATCTCTCTCATAATGTCGAGTCATGATATCTCCAGTGATGCAGTCATCTGAAGGCTCACCAGACCAGAAGATGTGCTTCCAAGGTGGCTCGTTCACATGAGCTGGTCAGTTGTGACTGGTTGTTGGTGAGATGTCTCATTTTACTTTCTACATAGGCCTGTCCACTGGGCAGCTTGTGTGTCCACCCAGTGTAAGGTCTGGCTGTCCCCAAAGTGAGGGATCCAAGAGAAATAGCAGACAGAAGCCACTCTTTGGCAGTCTAGCCTCAGAAGGCACAGGTCATCTCTTCTGCCATATCTTATTTGTTAGAAGTGAGTCACTTAATTAGGCTGCACGTTCAAGGGTGGAAAATTAGACTCCACCTTTTGAAGCTTCCTTCCAAAATATTTAAAAATATTTTTTGACATATTTAAAAATCATTACACCATCTTATGTGTTCCTTCCAAATTCAGCTTCCTAAACAATGCTTAAGTTGATTCAGTTTCCTGATCAGAACATGTAAGTGAATTTAAGCGGAAAAAAAACGAGTAGAAACAACTCTTCTTGTTCTAGCGAACACATCTGCCATGCACGCTGCTTCAGCCAGGTCTGTCCACTCACCAACACAAAACACACCTGGATCTTTCTCAGGTGTGGACATCACCTGTCTCAGGTGTGGTCAAGGACCTGATGTCCACAGGTCCTTGTCCTCACTGTTTCTTCCAAATCGAATGCTCTCTCCCTTACCATCTTCTAGTTTCAGAACAAAACCCGTTCAGTCATCCTTTTAAGTTTTCTGTAAGTCTTCTGCAATACAGTAACACACAGTATTTCTCTCTTTACTTTCACTTTTTAGCCATTCAGTGGTCCTCCACCTGCCAGCACCCAGGGAATATGCTGAGGGGTGGGGATATAAAGGCAACTTCTTTTAAAATTTGCATGTTCCTATATAATGTTCACAGGGTCTCCTTTGAACTTTCTTTTTGGAAGTTTCTTGAGGGGTCTTCTTCATTGTGCATAGCTCAGTGACAGGCAAATGCTGGGTATTCGATAAACATTCCGTGAATAAATTAGCAAATGAAGACACAGTAATCAACAGGTAAGGCTAATTTTCTCGACTGTTAAGTGGCCATTTTGCTCTTTTTCTCCTGAAAAATGGTAACTATTTTGAAGCATTTGAGAAAATTAAAACTATTTTGTCTTAGGCTGGGGTTATATTTGAACACTCATCTGATTACACCAGCAACAAAGGTAATAGCTTCAAATTAATTCTGTTACCTCCTTCAGCTCAATCTCTAATTTGGTTATCATATTGTCATCCTAACTTACCTATTTTTGATATTGAAACTATCTCTTTATGAATTCTGATTTGTCATACAATGTAGTCAATCTTATAAGGAAAAGTATCCTCTCTGAAAGCTTTATGAATCCCTCGCTAACACCCTAACTGAACAGTCCTGTGATTGGCTGCAAAGTGCTTCTTAGTTTGATTTTCTATAGATACTTAATGAGACTAAGGAGCAAATCTTTGTAGTAAAACATTTCAAATGGCCCAGCTCTGCCTCCATAAATGTGCACCAAAACCTTAGAAATCCGTCATGAGTCTGACTCCAGGAAAACTTTTGGTGACAGGCGTGTAAATCACTCCTTCTAAGAGAAAGAATGGGGATCGAACAGTAACAGCCTGATTCAGAACTTACGAAATCCAAGGGATTTTCTGTTGGGGAGGCTTGAATTTTGTTTTGTTTTTTAAAATCTATACCTGAGATGAGCATCAATAAAAAGGGGAAGGTGACCTTATTTGATAAAGGAAAAAAAAAAATAAAGAGAGAATCAGATCTGGATCCTCCAGTCTACTGCATGGGGAATCTTGTTTGACACTAGAACATCAGGCTGGGTTGACTTCCCGTGCCTCTTTATTGCTGGAGGAGAGAAACTGAGAATCGAGAGATCAGAATCATCAATATTTCTGAAATTAAGGCTTCTTCACCAGAGCCAGAACAACAACTGTGTCTTCTGATTCCCTCACTGGGAGTGTTACATGGCGATCTTGTCCACACTCACCTTCATCTTGTTAAAAAAATAAACTATTCAACTAAGAAATGACTTGACACTCTTTTAATGCTCTGCCTCTACAAAAGCCTGTGGAGTTGAGTTGTTTGGTTTTCAAATGCATCCTTTCAAGTTCCAGTGGGGTATGGGATAAGCTTCCTGATTCTTAATGAGCAAAACACTGGAAAATTTATAAAGTTGGGTTTTATGCATCTTTTAAAAATTCCAGGATAAATTCTTATTAAATGGAGCAGGTTACAATATGGTCTTTTCTGCAGGCAAAAGGAAGCACTAGAAACTTCTTTCAGAATGCAGCTTAATCACTCAATATACTCAGGTAACAATTCAGGCACATGTACACCCTGAATCTAAAATAAAAGTTGAAAAACAAAAGAAAAGCTCAAGTGCTATGTAAACACTTTAAACACTATGTGTGTGTGTGTGTGTGTGTGTATATATGTGTGTGCGTTGTGTGTATATATATACATACACACACATATATATCTGTTTATATATATATACATTTTACAAAGAAAATGTCAAAAATTGTAATGATATGTATAGAAGATGAGAAAGATTACATTTTAGAGGATGAAGTGAGAAAAATGTGACATCTTCTATGAGAAAGGATATGAGAAAAGAGCTAAATTTTGATAAAGAATTGAAAAAAGAAAATGTTGAAAACTACAATAACATGTATAGAAGAAAAGAAAGATGTTTTTTTGAGGTTGAAGTGGGAAAAAATGTGAGGTCTTCTATGAGAAAGGATATGAGAGAAGAGCAAGAATTTTCATAAACAGCTGAAAAAATCTAACAACATTACATGGTGCAGTAAACTGCTAATGCAGTTCTTTAGATATACACAAAAGAAATAAGCACAACTCCTGCCCTCAAGAGGTTTCATGCTACTTAGGGACACTAAACAAAAACAGGTTCAAAAATACATGAGGATGTTTCTGGAACAATATAGGATCAATAGCAAATTCACTTTACAAATATGAACAAGCATGGAGCACATGCAGCAAAAGGTAGAGAAACAGTTCTGCAATTCACCTCCTGCAAATCAAGTAGTTAGAGTAGAAGGAGATCCTGGAGCAAAGGCATAAAGGCCTTTCAGGACCTGGAAGTATATTTTATTATCCTCTGAAAATGGTCTTAACAGACCCAGCTGCCCTAATTCATTGGTTCTCCTGTTAGAAGCGTTCTTAAATACCCCTCCCTAGCCAGTTACCTCTGCTTCCATTTCCCTGCTTGCCATTACTTGGTTTTGACTCCAGTTTTACTTCTTTGTAGAATCTCAGTTTGGTAAATGTTGTGGACTAAATGTTACGTGCCCCAAAATTTATATTTGAAGCCCTAATCCCTGGTGTGATGATCTTTGGATATGGAGCTTCGGTGGAAGTACTTAAGAGTTAGATGAGGTCATGAAAATGTTGCTCTCAAGATGGGATTAGTGCCTTTATAAGAAAAGACACCAGAGAGCTCCCTGCTCCCCACCCCTGTGTCATGTAAGGCCCAGTGGGAAGGTGGTCATCTACAGGCCTAGGAGAAGACCCTCATCAGAAATCAATCTTGTTGGACCTTGATCTCAGACTTTCAGCTTCCTAAACTGTGGAAAATCAATTTCTGTTGTTTAAACCAAAAAAAGAAAAAAAATGTGGCTTGATGAAGACCTCATAAAAAGTAACCAGTTTTACTGCATTTATATGTGATAATCCTTATAGGTTTTCTTTTTCTCCAAAAACAGACTGCCAACCTCCAGTTGTGACCTATCTGTGTTATCTAAAGAAAGGTTTCTATGACCAGATACCTAAGCTTTGGTAATATGATGAGCACACTTGCAGGTGTTATATAACCAATCATATAGCCTTGGGCATCAGGTGATCCTGGGCCACTCCTCTATCCACAGTTGGAGAAACAGGAGCTGAGCCTCTTGCTACCTCTGCAGGGCTAGGCAGCTTTGACTTCTGACCTCAGGCTCCAACCATGGCTTCCACCTCCTTGCAGAGATATTTGACCAGAGAGGCAATACTCCCTGAGGACACAAAAGTTTGTGTGTGTGTATATATGTGTGTGCGTTGTGTGTATATATATATATACATACACACACATATATATCTGTTTATATATATATACATTTTACAAAGAAAATGTCAAAAATTGTAATGATATGTATAGAAGACGAGAAAGATTACATTTTAGAGGATGAAGAGGATGTGTTTTGGTGCACATTTATGGAGGCAGAGCTGGGCCATTATGGAGGCAGAGCTGGGCCATTTCTCAAACTTTTTCTGGGGGAGACCCACCTGATGGATGAGAGGAAAGTTACCTGCAGGTTAATCTCTCATGGGACTTGTGTTTTTTTTTTTTTAAAAAAGGTTTTAATTGGCAGTAGAACAGATAAAAGCTTGTAGAAAATTTGAAGTATAGTGTTGTTATTACTTCACTCAGACCCTCCCACTGATCCGGGTCACAGTCACCTTCTTGAGAATCCTCACTAAGCAATACCTCATTATTTATGACAGGCATTACATTTGCCCCAGAGACATAGGGTGATGCACTGCGCTGGGCTCCTGTGAATTCTCTAGCTCTAAAAATTATTAGATAATTATTACTCTAATAATCTTGAGGGGAATAGTAATAAAATATTACAACATAGGCCTACTGGGACCAATACATCTTGGGGGATCTACTCCCGTCTCTGTCACTGGTTAATGGTGTGACATTGAGTTTAAATCAATCAATTTCTTATTTTCCTCCTTTGTAAAATTGAGAAATTGGACAAGATGATCTTAAAAATTCCTTCCCTACAATCTTTTGAATTTATACATTTGCACAAAGATTTTTTTTAAAAAAACTTTTATAGCTTTTTGTTTTCATGATTATGACAAATTTTTCAATGAAGAAAATTTCCAATATCAAATTTTAATTTACTTAACTTTACCATAAATCATCCTATTACTTCTTAGAAAGGCTATGATGAAAATAAAATGAATCTCAAGAGATTCATTTTCACTTCAGAATGTTCAGTGATTAATTAAGAGAATATACAAAAAGTGCTTAGTGCAGTCTCATGCACTTGGTAAGTTCTCAATAAGTGGAAACAATTCTTACTGTTGGTACCATGATCATTTCTTCATTCAGTAAATGTTAGTGCATATATCAGCTAATTGGGATAGAGAAAATGTTGAACAAGACGGGCAAGTTTATTATCTTCACAATTATTATTTATTGAGCCATGGGGATTCCCCAAGCTGACCCAGGCAGTTTGAAAACCTGATGAGCAAATATTTGTTGAAGCCAAATAAAATAAAGAGACAAATCCCTAACTTTAAAATGTTTTATTTGGGAACAAAGAATTGCAACTCAGGGCATACACATAGACTGGATGGCCTTCAGTATGTCTGAAGAACAAAGAGAAGGTTGGAGGCTTTAAAAAAAAAGAGAAATGTTACACATTATTTTGAAAAACAGTTCATTGGCACTAGTAAGGATTTGGGGAGCTGCCAACCTCTGATTGGTGGATGACACAGTGGGTAAAGCTAGTCTTAGAGTTGCAGCAGGTTAGTTCAGTAGTTACTAGATAAAGCTGGTTTCAGGTTACAGCAGGCAGTTTCAGCAGCTGGGCTTGCATAAAATTTATTTCTTGGAGCAATATTATATGCCCTGAATGTTTTTCTCCCCATCTTCTAGATTTTTTAAGTTGAATATGACAAGAATGAGTCAATTTGCATGATCAACTTTCACAGGTTCATAACCTGAAGCACCTGCTTCCCTTTGGATGGACTGGTATGGGATGCTGCATCAAGGGAAAGAACACTCCTTTGCTTTGATTTGCCAAAAGTCACTGGGACAGTTTCCCAGGTTTCTTGCTTGGATCACTCAACAAAGGGCATCAGAAGCTTAGGTTAATAAGTCTTTAGTCTTCTCCTCTCCCTTTCATAGTACAGTGGCAGTAGACTTGGTTAAGGCTATGTGACTACCCTCCCATCAAATTATTTACTCATGTTTTTTACCCTCATTAAGAGACAAAAAATAATAAAGTGTAAAAAGTACAGGAATCCCCCTTTTACCCAAGGGCAACTATGGTCTGAAAATATTACATTGAAAATTTTAGAAATAAACAATTTAATTAAATAAGTTATAAATTGCATGTTGTTCTGAATAGTTTGATGAAATCGTGCGCTGTCCCCACTCCATCCCAACTGGGACGTGAATCCTCCCTTTGCCCTGGGGCTTTGCCAAGTAGATGCTACCTGCCTCTTCGTGACTTACTGGTCTCATTGAGAAAACATAGTATACCTGGAGTCAGTACTATCCACATTTGTGGACATTCACTGGGGGGTCTTGGAACATATCCTCCAAGGATATATTGGGAGATGTGATGAAGAAAAGCGTTGGAGAGATGTAGAGACAAGGTCCTTGAACTTGGGCAAACTTGTTTACACGCCCACTTTGCTACTCATTTTGTCATTGATCATTCACTTATGGAACTTATCGTCTTCCATAAGCTGTGGTGGACATGAAAATGCATCAAAAACTGTAAAAAAAAATGTAACTAATACAATATAATATAATATAATACCTTCTGTCAAACATTTATTTACAAACATTTGTTGAATTCCTACTATAAACCATTTTCTGTGCTAGGTGCTGGCAATACAAAGATTAAAAACATAGTTCTTACTCTTTATCATAAAAATATTAAAAACAGTAAGATAAAGTGCCTTGGAATCTTAGAGAACAAAAAGAGCATAAAGAATTAAGAAGGTTTTATTAATTTTTTTTGAAGCAAACTTCATGCTGATGGTGGAAATAAAATTATAAAGAGGTGAATGCAAAAAGTATGCCCAAGGCCATGGATATTAAAAATAAAAACAAAGGTCATCGTTTTTACAAAAAACAATCTTGGTTATATATGCTTCTCAGTAGAAGCCAGAATTATTTTTAAAAATCATTAACTGTAAAGTAGCTATAGGTAATATTTACTGCAAGTGCACAAAACTAAGTAAACAAAGGTCATAAGTTGACACGAGAAGGCAACGTAGGCACTTGTAAATTTTAATAAATCTCTGTGAAATGAGACAAATATTAAAATAAATTTTTATCATGGTAACAAACAGGGGCTTAGTGGTGGGAGACATGGGATCATCTATGACGAAGGCAAATACACATCCTTCTCTTTAAACAATTGTTAGCAATTTAACCAATTAAAACTTTCATAAAGGTCTTGGATATGAAGAAAACTTAGGCAATATCCTCAAGTACTCCTGTAGGTAGAGGTTCTTGAAACTCTTTCCCAAGCTCTCCATCACACTCTGTCCTGCACAGAAGAACCAGTTTCACTGGATCCTTCCATAAGACCTATTACTAGAACAATAGTCAATTCTCACACTGTATGGAGATGGAAAAAAATCCATTTAGAAAGGATGATTGCTTTGTGGCACAAATCTTGTAGTTTTGTGTTTGATGGTCCAAGGATTGAACAACAGTTCAACGTGCTTGGTCTTGCCTGGTAGCTGGCATATTGTGCTTCTGTAAATATCTTCGTATCCGAATAGGAACCGTGAAAGATTCAGCAGACCTCATGATTCTTAGCCTCTCACTTTCCTGACAAGGAATTTGTTGGCATCAGCAATGGGAAATGCTGATTATGTCTTTATCCAATTTTCAAGCCCGAATGAAATCACTGTTTTTGGTTACAGCATTATTAAGTACTTTATTACATCTTTGCACTAGAGAAATAATACTTAAACTGCTGATTTTGTCCTATATTTACAACCCAAGAATCTCTGCCTTTCACCTTTCTTAAGAGTAGGTTATGTGTGTATGTATTTTTGTTTTGTTTTTAGTTGACATCATACTTGTACATATTTATGGGGCATAGTGTGATGTTTTGATACATGTATACATTGTATAAAAATCAAGTCAGTGTATTTAGCATATCTATCACCTCGTATATTTATCACTTCTTAGTTAAAGCCCTCTTTTCTAGCTATTTTGAAATATACAATACAATATTGCTAACCATAGTCCCCAGCCTACTTTGAAACAGAATACGAGAACTTACTCCTCCTATCTCACTGTCACTTTGTACTGGTTGACCAACCTCTCTTTATTCCCCATACCCAACCCTTATTAACCACTATTCTAATCTCTACTTCTATGAGATCAACTTCTTCAAATTCCACATGTGAGTGGAATCCTGTGGTATTTGTCTTTCTGTGTCTAGCTCGTTTCACCTAATATGATGCCCTCTAGATTCGTTCACATTGCCATAAATAACAAGATGTTATTCTTTTTTTTATGGTTGAAAAGTATTTCATTGTGTACATCTACCACATTTTCCTTATCCATTCATTCTCTGATAGACACTTAGGTTGATTTTGTATCTTGGTTATTGTGAATAGCGTTTCAATAAACATGGGAGTGCAGACATCTCTTCAATATACTGATGGTATTTTATTTGGATATATACCCAGTAGTGAGATTTAAACTTTTGAGGAACCTCTATACTGTTTTCTTTTCTTCTTCTTCTTCTTTTTTTTTTAAATGGACTCTTGCTCTGTCGTCCAGGCTGGAGGGCAGTGGTGCAATCTCGGCTCACTGCAAGCTCCGCCTCCTGGGTTCACACCATTCTCCTGCCTCAGCCTCCTGAGTAGCTGGGAGTACAGGCACCCACCAACATGCCCAGCTGATTTTTTGTATTTTTAATAGAGACAGGGTTTCACCATGTTAACCAAGATGATCTCAGTCTCCTGATCTTGTGATTTGGTCCATACTGTTTTCTATAATGGTTGTACCAATTTATATTCCCATCAACAGTGAATAAGAGTTCCCCTGTCTTTGCATCCATGCCAGCATTTGTTAGTTTTTGTCTTTTTGATAATAACTATTTTACTTAAGGTGAGATGGTATCTTATTGTGGTTTTAATTTGCCTTTCCCTAATGATTAATGATATTGAGCGTTTTTTCATGTACCTGTTTTCCATTTGTAAGTCCTCTTTTGAGAAATGTCTATGCAAGTCTTTTGCCCATTTTAAAATCAGATTATTTGATTTTTGCTATTGAGCTGTTTGGGTTTCTTACATAACTTAGATATTAAACCAAGTTAATATCCTGGGTAATTAACCCAGGATACAGATGCATCATTTGCACATATTTTATCTCATTCTGTAAGTTGTCTTTCCACTCGGTTGACTGTTTCCCTTGCTGTGCAGAAGATTTTTAGTTGGATGTAATCCCATTTGTCTATTTTTGTTTTTGTTGCCTGTGCTGCAGAGGTCTTATCCAAAAACTTCTTCCTCAGATCAATGTTATGAAGCATTTACAATATGTTTTCTTCTAGTAGTTTCATTGTTTTGGGTTTTCCATTTATGTCTTTAATCCATTTTGAGTTGATTTTTGTATATGGTGTGAGATATAGGTCTACTTCATTTTTCTGCATGTGGATATCCAGTTTTCCCAGAACTATTTATTGAAGAGGATGTCCTTTATGCATTGTGTGTTCTTAGTCAGTTTGTCAAAAATTGGTTGGTTGTAAGTACTGGGATTTATTTCTGTGTTCTGTATTCAGTTACATTGGTCTACATGTCTATTTTTATGTCAGTACCATGCTGTGTTGCTTACTGTAGCTTTGTAGTATATTTTGAAGTCAAGTAGTGTGATACCTTCAGCTTTGTTCTTTTTGTTAAAGATTGCTTTGGTTATTTGGGATCTTTCCTTCACTGCAGAAGTCCACCAAACATTTAAAGAACTAATACCAATTATACTTAAACTATTTCAAAAATTTGAAGAGGAGAGAGTACTTCCAGACTCATACTACAAGGCCAACACAACCCTGATGTGCAAACCAGACAGAGATAAAATGAAAACAGAAAACTACAAACCAATATCCCTGATAAATATGTATGCAAAAATTCTCAACAAAATAACAGCAAACCACATTCAAGAGCAAATTAAAAAGATCATTCACTGTGATCAAGTGGAATTCATCTCAGAGATGCAAAAGTGGTTCAACATATGTAAATCAATAAATGTAACACATCACATTAACAGAATAAAGGACAATAACCATATAAGCATTTCAATAGAATCAGAAAAAATATTTGGAAAAATTCAACATCCCTTCCTAATAAAAACTCCCAATAAATTAGATATAGAAGGAATGTACCTCAACACATTAAAGGCCATATATGACAAATTCACAATTAACTTTTCTCTGAGTGGAGAAAAGTTGAAAGCTTTTTCTCTAGGATCTGGAATAATTCAAGGATGCTCACTTTTACCACTTCTATTCAACATAGTACTAGAAGTCCTAGCTACAGAAATTAGTTAAGAGAATGAAATAAGGCATCAAAATTGGAAAGGAAGAAGTTAAATTGCCCCTATTTGCAGATGACTTGATCTTATACATAGAAAACCCTAAAAATTTCACTAAAAAACTGTTAGGACTAATAAACAAATTCAAAATGTTACAGAATACAAAATCAGCATAAAAATCAGTGTGATTTCTATACAATTATAATCAATGGACTATTTGAAGTAGAAATTTTTAAAAGTCCCATTTACAATAGCTACAAAAAAACTTAGAAATAAATTTAACCAAAGAGATGAAAGATGTTTACACTACAAACTATAAAACATTGATAAAAGAAATTGAAGGAGACACAAATAGATAGAAAAATATTGTCTTCATGGATTGGAAGAAGTAATATTGTTAGACTGTCCATACTACCCAAAGCAATCTACAGATTCAATGCAACCCTTATCAAAATGCCAATGACATCCTTTATGGAAATAGAAAAGAATCTTAAAATGTGTGTGTGTGTCTATATACACATATATATATGTACATGTGTTATATTTTAGAAACATGTTCGTGAGCTTTATTGCTTTTAGTCTCTGTTCTCTCTTTATTTATTTCAATAATAAGTGGTTTATGTAACCAAAGGGATCAGGAATATCCTGGATTGAGGAAAATTCAGTGGGAGAATTGATGTTTGTGTCCCTGAAATTGCACATTGACTTTAAAAAATAAATAGAACAATATTTCATCCAAATTGGTTTTGGTCTGCTAAGCTTAATGCAGTTGGAACTTAAAAGCACACAGAAGATAGCAGTTCTACCATTTACCTAAGATATTTTGGTCATTAAAGTATCGTGGGTTCATATTTGGAAGAATCTTAATCTACCCTCAAAGGCATAGTGGCTATGGTCATTGAAATGCATTTAAAATGGAAAGTAAGAAAAATCATACTTTTGTCAAAATCCAATCATTTTTAAAAATCAGGCTTAAATATAGACATCACTCTCTTCTTGATGTGATAATTTTTTTTGTTAAGGTGATAGATTTAAGAGTGTTCTAGATAACTCTTAAATGAGCTGACCACTTTAGTAGTTAGATGGTTGTTCTGATATACTTCACCTAAAGCAGATGTTATTTATGAAATTCAGATTTAAAAAATATAGAGAGATTATATACTCTACAAAAAGTTTTACTTTATTTTTTTATTAAACATTAAGCTCCTCTTCTGTGTCAAAAAATATTATTCAGACTTTCAGAATAAATTTACAGGTTAAAACTTGATTGATCAGAAACCGACAATTAGAATTTTAAACTGTTTATTTTTTTCTCTATAGTCTAGTTTTATAACAAAGAGGAAATCACAGGAAAAAAAACCCACTGATTTCAGGAATTTACTTATACATTGATTTACATTTACATATTCCATTACATATTTACAAAGCAGATTGGTTTATACCTAATCTTTCTCCTTTCCCTATTCTGCTTCCTCCCTTCCTTGCTTTCTTTCCATGTTAGTCTTCCAAATTCATAAATATTTACTGAATCTCAACTGTGTCCAAAGCTTGTGCTACATATCAGGGATATAGTGGTGAACAAGACAGGCCAAGTTCTAGGCTGGATGGTGGCTGGGGTCTGCTGTGGTATAAACAAGCCATCCGGGAATTCCCTAGTTCTGTCCTTCTGTCCTGCTACAAGAAAAGTACTGAGTGCTCGGGGACTATAAAGAAGAAAGACCTTACTTAGATTTGGAGGTTAGGTCAGATCAAGCTGAGGTCTGAGGTAGGTCAGATCAAGCTGAGGTCTGTAGCAGTTGCCTGCCAGAAAGTAGCAGTTGCCTGCCAGGAAAGGCAGAAGGGAGTCATTAACCAGGAGGGCATGGCAAATATAAAGGCCCACGTTTAAAACAGAGAATACAGCTTTTGAGGAATTGCAAACACTTAGATATGATTGAAAGAAAAGTCTGGAGAGTCAGCAACAGGAGGGTAAGAATGGAGACCAGGAAATTTATTTATTAGAAGGCTGTTACAGTTATCAGAGCTAGAGATCATATGACTTTGACCTGCTGTAGTGGTAATTGGGATGGAGCCTAGTAGTTGACTTCCAAAGGTAGAATCAATAGCTGTCTTCGAAGAGTGAGTTCATGTGTATGTGTATTTTGGGCCTATGGAAAGAGAGAGGAGAGGGAGGAGTCAAGGATGGCTATAGAATTTCTGGTTTTGGTAACTGTGATGATATCATGATACCTGAGAAGCAAAACACAGGAGGAGCAGGAAGTGCAGGAGAGATTGTGAATTCAGCTTAGTGAGAAATTCGAGTCAAAATGACTAGGAGACAGCTATATGATTCTGAAATTAAGAAGCGAAATCATGATTGAAAATCAGAATTGGGGGTCATCAGGCTAAAAATGTTTATTAAAGAAATGAGAGTGAGCAAGGCCACTTAGGAAACATGTGAGAGTAAGATGAGGATATAGCTGTGCGTTCTGCTCATCAGTGGGCAATAACCATGTATACAAGGAATTGCCAACATTCTTCTTATGGGGCTTCTTCCATATGTAAATCTAAATATGAAGATGTAAATGTAATCTGTAGAGATTTCAGATTATGACTCCCACCACGACTATCTGTGCCCTAGGACCTTCCACAGTGTTTTGTAGGGAGGGCTACTTTGGAGAACCTTCCAGATGCCTGCCTAGGTGAACACAGGGTCCTGGCCCCTTTAGTGACTGGGCTCAAGCCACAAAAATAGCATGCTGACAGAGTTCTTCACTGAGTTTTTTCCTGACCACCACAGAAGTATGGGGAGTTTTAAAAAGACTCAAACTCTTTGGATGCAAGTTGCTTTAAAAACTGCCACTTTCCCTGTGCATGGCAACAGCAGTCACATTCAGTTATCAGGTTTCACCCTGGAAAGAGAAGGTAAGATGATCTCTGCCTCCAAGTTAATGTAAAATTGCCCATTCTTTTTTCTATAGAATTCCTTTCTCATGGTCTGCTAACTTTTAGTGCAAAGTGCCAGACTTTTAATTTTAAAGTCAACATCAATTTGTTCTAGCAAAAAGCTAATGGCACACATGCATGCATAGGACAGCAAGTGTCTGTGTTTAGGAAGATGTGGGAAGGGCACTGCACTTGCTAATTATAAAACCAACCAAGTTCATAGTAAATAAAATTGCCCACCTTTATTTCTTGAAAAACTTATATGCTTTTTGAGAACACAAAATTGTTGAAAGAAAACAGCTCTGCTTTAGCAGCACTGCTAAAAATGTCAACCAGAATAAAAGGCAGCCATCTTTTGTTGTTGCATTCATTCAAGTGTCCAGGCAAATTGCAAAGTATACAGAGATTCCCTTGGGACTTTTGCCTAAACTGGAGTTTGAAAATTCATTTTGGGGAAAATGGCTTTAAAATACTGTGAGCACTAAACCAAGACTATATAATCCAGGTTGGTAAAATAAGTATTCAGAAAGATATGTAGTCAAATAAATTAAAAAGGAATAGCTAAAAGCAAAAATAAATGTAAAAAAACAGGGAAAGGGGGGTGGAGCAAGATGGCTGAATAGGAACAGCTCCAGTCTCCAACTCCCGGTGCGAGCGACACAGAAGACCGGTGATTTCTGCATTTTCAACTGAGGTACTGGGATCATCTCACTGGGGAGTGCCGGACAATCGGTGCTGGTCAGCTGCTGCAGCCCGACCAGCGAGAGCTGAAGCAGGGCGAGGCATTGCCTCACCTGGGAAGCGCAAGGGGGAAGGGAATCCCTTTTCCTAGCCAGGGGAACTGAGACACACAACACCTGGAAAATCGGGTAATTCCCACCCCAATACTGCGCTTTAAGCAAACGGACACACCAGGAGATTATACCCACACCTGGCCGGGAGGGTCCAACGGTCACGGAGCCTCCCTCATTGCTAGCACAGCAGTCTGTGATCTAGCCGCAAGGCAGCAGCGAGGCTGGGGGAGGGGCGCCCGCCATTGCTGAGGCTTAAGTAGGTAAACAAAGCCCCTGGGAAGCTCGAACTGGGTGGAGCTCACAGCAGCTCAAGGAAACCTGCCTGTCTCTGTAGACTCCACCTCTGGGGACAGGGCACAGCTAAACAACAACAGGGGCAGCAGCAGAGGCCTGTGCAGACGCGAACGACTCTGTCTGACAGCTTTGAAGAGAGCACTGGATCTCCCAAACGGAGGTTGAGATCTGAGAACGGACAGACAGCCTGCTCGAGTGGGTCCCTGACCCCTGAGTAGCCTAACTGGGAGACATCCTCCACTAGGGGCAGTCTGACACCCCACACCTCACAGGGTGGAGTACACCCCTGAGAGGAAGCTTCCAAAGTAAGAATCAGACAGGTACACTCGCTGTTCAGCAATATTCTATCTTCTGCAAACTCTGCTGCTGATACCCAGGCAAACAGGGTCTGGAGTGGACCTCAAGCAATCTCCAACAGACCTACAGCTGAGGGTCCTGAATATTAGAAGGAAAACTATCAAACAGGAAGAACACCTGTATCAAAACCCCATCAGTACATCACCATCATCAAAGACCAGAGGACGATAAAACCACAAAGATGGGGAAGAAGCAGGGCAGAAAAGCTGGAAATTCAAAAAATAAGAGCGCATCTCCCCCTGCAAAGGAGCGCAGCTCATCGCCAGCGATGGATCAAAGCTGGTCAGAGAATGACTTTGACGAGATGAGAGAAGAAGGCTTCAGTCCATCAAACTTCTCAGAGCTAAAGGAGGAATTACGTACCCAGCGCAAAGAAACTAAAAATCTTGAAAAAAGAGTGGAAGAACTGATAGCTAGAATAATTAATGCAGAGAAGGTCATAAATGAAATGACAGAGATGAAAACCATGACATGAGAAATATGTGACGAATCCACAAGCTTCAGTAACTGACTAGATCAACTGGAAGAAAGAGTATCAGCGATTGAGGATCAAATGAATGAAATGAAGTGAGAAGAGAAACCAAAAGAAAAAAGAAGAAAAAGAAATGAACAAAGCCTGCAAGAAGTATGGGATTATGTAAAAAGACCAAATCTACGTCTGATTGGGGTGCCTGAAAGTGAGGGGGAAAATGGAACCAAGTTGGAAAACACTCTGCAGGATATCATCCAGGAGAACCTCCCCAACCTAGTAGGGCAGGCCAACATTCAAATTCAGGAAATACAGAGAACACCACAAAGATACTACTCCTCGAGAAGAGCAACTCCAAGACACATAATTGCCAGATTCACCAAAGTTGAAATGAAGGAAAAAATCTTAAGGGCAGCCAGAGAGAAAGGTCGGGTTACCCACAAAGGGAAGCCCATCAGACTAACAGCAGATCTCTCGGCAGAAACTCTACAAGCCAGAAGAGAGTGGGGGCCAATATTCAACATTCCGAAAGAAAATAATTTCCAACCCAGAATTTCATATTCAGCCAAACTAAGTTTCATCAGTGAAGGAGAAATAAAATCCTTTACAGATAAGCAAATGCTTAGAGATTTTGTCACCACCAGGCCTGCCTTACAAGAGACCCTGAAGGAAGCCCTAAACATGGAAAGGAACAACCGATACCAGCCATTGCAAAAACATGCCAAAATGTAAAGACCATCGAGGCTAGGAAGAAACTGCATCAACTAAGGAGCAAAATAACCAGTTAATATCATAATGGCAGGATCAAGTTCACACATAACAATATTAACCTTAAATGTTAATGGACTAAATTCTCCAATTAAAAGACACAGACTGGCAAACTGGATAAAGAGTCAAGACCCATCAGTCTGCTGTATTCAGGAGACCCATCTCACATGCAGAGACACACATAGGCTCAAAATAAAGGGATGGAGGAAGATCTACCAAGCAAATGGAGAACAATAAAAAAGCAGGGGTTGCAATCGAAGTCTCTGATAAAATAGACTTTAAACCATCAAAGATCAAAAGAGACAAAGAAGGCCATTACATAATGGTAAAGGGATCAATTCAACAGGAAGAGCTAACTCTCCTAAATATATATGCACCCAATACAGGAGCAGCCAAATTCATAAAGCAAGTCCTTAGAGACTTACAAAGAGACTTAGACTCCCATACAATAATAATGAGAGACTTCAACACTCCACTGTCAACATTAGACAAATCAACGAGACAGAGTGTTAACAAGGATATCCAGGAATTGAACTCATCTCTGCACCAAGTGGACCTAATAGACATCTATAGAACTCTCCACCCCAAATCAACAGAATATACATTCCTCTCAGCAACACATCACACTTATTCCAAAATTGACCACATAATTGGAAGTAAAGCACTCCTCAGTAAATGTACAAGAATAGAAATTATAACAAACAGTCTCTCAGACCACAGTGCAATCAAACTAGAACTCAGGACTAAGAAATTCAATCAAAACCGCTCCGCTCAACTACATGGAAACTGAACAACCTGCTCCTGAATGACTACTGGGTACATAACAAAATGAAGGCAGAATTAAAGATGTTCTTGGAAATCAATGAGAACAAAGATACAACATACCAGAATCTCTGGGACACATTTAAAGCAATGTGTAGAGGGAAATTTATGGCACTAAATGCCCACAAGAGAAAGCAGGAAAGATCTAAAATTGACAGTCTAACATCACAATTAAAAGAACTGGAGAAGCAAGAGCAAACACATTCAAAAGCTAGCAGAAGGCAAGAAATAACTAAGATCAGAGCAGAACTGAAGGAGATAGAGACACAAAAAACCCTCCAAAAAATCAATGAATCCAGGAGTTGGTTTTTTGAAAAAATCAACAAAATTGACAGACCGCTAGCAAGACTAATAAAGAAGAAAAGAGAGAAGAATCAAATAGACTCAATAAAAAATGATAAAGGGGATATCACCACCGACCCCACAGAAATACAAACTACCATCAGAGAATACTATAAACACCTCTACGCAAATCAACTAGAAAATCTAGAAGAAATGGATAATTTCCTGGACACTTACACTCTTCCAAGACTAAACCAGGAAGAAGTTGAATCCCTGAATAGACCAATAGCAGGCTCTGAAATTGAGGCAATAATTAATAGCCTACCCACCAAAAAAAGTCCAGGACCAGATGGATTCACAGCTGAATTCTACCAGAGGTAGAAAGAGGAGCTTGTACCATTCCTTCTGAAACTGTTCTAATCAATTGAAAAAGAGGGAATCCTCCCTAACTTATTTTATGAGACCAACATCATCCTGATACCAAAGCCTGGCAGAGACACAACAAAAAAAGAGAATTTTAGACCAATATCCCTGATGAACACCGATGCAAAAATCCTCAATAAAATACTGGCAAACCGGATTCAGCAGCACATCAAAAAGCTTATCCACCATGATCAAGTGGGCTTCATCCCTGGGATGCAAGGCTGGTTCAACGTTCTCAAATCAATAAACGTAATCCAGCATATAAACAGAACCAAAGACAAGAACCACATGATCATCTCAATAGATGCAGAAAAGGCTTTTGACAAAATTCAACAGCCCTTCATGCTAAAAACGCTCAATAAATTTGGTATTGATGGAACGTACCTCAAAATAATAAGAGCTATTCATGACAGACCCACAGCCAATATCATACTGAATGGGCAAAAACTGGAAAAATTCCCTTTGAAAACTGGCACAAGACAGGGATGCCCTCTCTCACCACTCATATTCAACATAGTGTTGGAAGTTCTGGCTAGGGCAATCAGGCAAGAGAAAGAAATCAAGGGTATCCAGCTAGGAAAAGAAGAAGTCAAATTGTCCCTGTTTGCAGATGACATGATTGTTTATTTAGAAAACCCCATTGTCTCAGCCCAAAATCTCCTTAAGCTGATAAGCAACTTCAGCAAAGTCTCAGGATACAAAATTAATGTGCAAAAATCACAAGCATTCTTATACACCAGTAACAGACAAACAGAGAGCCAAATCATGAATGAACTTCCATTCACAATTGCTTCAAAGAGAATAAAATACCTAGGAATCCAACTTACAAGGGATGTAAAGGACTTCTTCAAGGAGAACTACAAACCACTGCTCAGTGAAATAAAAGAGGACACTAACAAATGGAAGAACATATCATGCTCATGGATAGGAAGAATCAATATCGTGAAAGTGGCCCTACTGCTCAAGGTTGTTTATAGATTCAATGCCATCCCCATCAAGCTACCAATGAGTTTCTTCACAGAATTGGAAAAAACGGCTTTAAAGTTCATATGAAACCAAAAAAGAGCCCGCATTGCCAAGACAATCCTAAGTCAAAAGAACAAAGCTGGAGGCATCACGCTACCTGACTTCAAACTATACTACAAGGCTACAGTAACCAAAACAGCATGGTACTGGTACCAAAACAGAGATATAGACCAATGGAACAGAACAGAGTCCTCAGAAATAATATCACACATCTACAGCCATCTGATCTTTGACAAACCTGAGAGAAACAAGAAATGGGGAAAGGATTCCCTATTTAATAAATGGTGCTGGGAAATTGGCTAGCCATAAGTAGAAAGCTGAAACTGGATCCTTTCCTTACTCCTTATATGAAAATTAATTCAAGATGGATTAGAGACTTAAATGTTAGACCTAATACCATAAAAACCCTAGAAGAAAACCTAGGTAGTACCATTCAGGACATGGGCATGGGCAGGGACTTCATGTCCAAAACACCAAAAGCAACGGCAGCAAAAGCCAAAATTGACACATGGGATATGATTAAACTAAAGAGCTTCTGCACAGCAAAAGAAACTACCATCAGAGTGAACAGGCAACCTACAGAATGGGAGAAAATTTTTGCAATCTACTCATCTGACAAAGGGCTAATATCCAGAATCTACAAAGAACTCAAACAAATTTACAAGAAAAAAACAAATAACCCCATCAAAAAGTGGGCAAAGGATATGAACAGACATTTCTCAAAAGAATACATTCATACAGCCAACAGACACATGAAAAAATGCTCATCGTCACTGGCCATGAGAGAAATGCAAATCAAACCACAATGAGATACCATCTCACACCAGTTAAAATGGCAATCATTAAAACCTCAGGAAACAACAGGTGCTGGAGAGGATGTGGAGAAATAGGAACACTTTTACACTGTTGGTGGGATTGTAAACTAGTTCAACCATTATGGAAAACAGTATGGCAATTCCTCAAGGATCTAGAACTAGATGTACCATATGACCCAGCCATCCCACTACTGGGTATATACCCAAAGGATTATAAATCATGCTGCTATAAAGACACATGCACACGTATGTTTATTGTGGCACTATTCACAATAGCAAAGACTTGGAATCAACCCAAATGTCCATCAGTGACAGACTGGATTAAGAAAACGTGGCACATATACACCATGGAATATTATGCAGCCATAAAAAAGGATGAGTTTGCGTCCTTTGTAGGGACATGGATGCAGCTGGAAACCATCATTCTTAGCAAACTATCACAAGAACAGAAAACCAAACACCGCATGTTCTCACTCATAGGTGGGAACTGAACAATGACATCACTTGGACTTGGAAGGGGAACATCACACATCGGGCCTATCATGGGGAGGGGGGAGGGGGGAGGGATTGCGTTGGGAGTTATACCTGATATAAATGACGAATTGATGGGTGCTGACGAGTTGATGAGTGCAGCACACCAACATGGCACAAGTATACATATGTAACAAACCTGCACGTTATGCACATGTACCCTAGAACTTAAAGTATAATAATAAAAAATAAATTAATAAATAAAACAGGGAAAAATGGCCAGGCCAGAAAATGGTCAGGAAACTAGGATTTTGCTTCCATGATAGTAAACATTGCCAGTTAAATTACATTGTCTGTTCAATTCCAGTATATGTCTACCTCAATAAAATGCTGTGAAGATTAAAATGTGTGTGTTCAAATCCTTGCAAAAAGCCCAGATGAAAGTTACTGTATATAAACAAAGCATTTGTATTGTTTAACTATGGCTAAAAGCCCAAGAGTATCACAAAAAAGCATCTTCCCACAGGAAAGAATTTTAACTTCAAAGAGAGACAATTACTTAGCATAACTGACACATCCCCAATTTTCCTCTTCTATAGGTTTTCCAATGTTCTTTTAATAACTTCCTGAATTCCTGAACAATTAAATCATATTCTCTACTTTAAAAAATTAGTTTGTTTTAAACACACCACTGGATTCAATGTTTTTCTTTTAGTTCTTTACAATTCAACAGCACACTCCTTTGGAGCTGTTGGAGAAATTCCCTGTATTGCCTAGACCATTCTCAAGCATATTCAAGACCATTCAAATTTTATGTGGGGATAATAAACAATGAATATAACTCAGAGCTCAGGGCATCTAAGTATAGGCAAAGATTAGTGCTATAGGGACCAAAAGTCCCAGTTCCTTAATTTGTAATTTGGCCAATTCTAGGAGTATAACGTGGAATCAAGGATAAAGCTTTGCTACGTGGTACCTGGGCACAAAGTGATTTAATAATAATAACCTTGACTACTTCTGGGGCTCTGTTAATCCTGGTCCACAAGGGTGGTATTTGTGCTGAGTGATGTTCTTTGTTCACTGTCCAATCAGAAAGGGGAGATTCTTATAAGAAGAGTTTACACAGGAGGGTGGAGAAACCAAAGAGAGCATGCCACCAACGAGGGCACAGGTAGAAAAACATTTAGGCTAGAGAGAGATAAAGAGCTGCAGTATCACATGAACATGCCCATTAACTAGTAAGTGTAGTGGCCAGCTTTTCCAGAATGGATTAGGGGAAAATAAAATCTTTTGGAGAAATTAGTGATAAGCACTCTGAATGTATGAAGTTGACAAACTATGGGTGATTTTAAGGTCTCTGAGGGAAGAAGTAAATATCCCTACAAGATGACATGATTACAAGAGGGTTGAGGACAGCCAGGGGACACGCTCTTCTCTAAGACACAGAGGATATGGGGCATTACGAGATATTTAGGGGAAAGAAGAGTAAATTGATATAAAACTCCCTTATATTTTAATGAATTATTGTTTAAAAGTATGGATCTTGATACAGAGTGTTGTTGAGGCATTCTCACAAATCTGTTAAGACCTTATTTAAATACAATGACTGAGTGTTCCCTAAACCATTATTCAAAAGAGATTATGGCCAGTGGGGACAGAACTAGGTAAAAATTGCCCTATGAAATTCTGTGTTAAGAAGATATGCTCGTGAAGGAAAGAACTAGGCATTTCAGTCAAGCCCTTTTCTCTTTTCTCATCTGCAAAATAAGTTTGGAAAACAGTACTCACCCTGAGTGAATATTGTAAAGATCAACATAGATAATGCACAGAAAGCTTAGCAAAGAGTGAGCATTTAATAAATATTTGTTATGATTACTCACTGTCGCTCTCCCACACATGTTGAGTGCATTCTTAAGCATAGACAAACAAACCATAACCCAGTCTTTTCAGAAAAAAGAGTGCTGGACAAGAAACTATGGATCACATGAAAGCAGTGTATACTTGTTTTGAAAGAAATAGGGATTATTTTTCTTCTCCTAACATACAACAGATTGAGTTACCTTATTTCAACGATACATAAAGACAATAAACTGCCTGTGGTATTTTCCATTTTGAGGAGCAAGTTCTACCTTTGAATAGTATCTGATTAATTTATGGAAAAAGTGTTTTTATTCCCTTCATATGTATTTTTTATTTACAGTGATTCTATCTCATGCCAAACTAAAAAACATTAAATAGTCAACATTCCTGTCAGATAAGAGAATTCAATTGTAACATTCATATTCTGGTTATGTTAGCAGTAATAAAACATTTTTCAGAGCCTGTTACTCGTATTACACATAACCTTTTAAAGGCTATGCCCATTTAGTAGCAAGAAAAATTGGTAGCCATTTGTGCTGTAACAATTGAGAAGGAAATTATTACAGCGCAATTGAGTCTTCCTTACTCAGTTTTGACTGAGACATAGCTATAGTTTCATCTTCTTCTCTGACTCTCTGCCAATTATAAAGTCAGTTTACATGAGAGATTTAGAAACAATTACAATCCATATGCTTTTCACTACAGAAGTTGGTAAAGGGCTTTGAGGGAGAGGGTGGTTGCTTTTTCCTAACAAATAGCAATAGCTATAACAATAGCTCCTCTATTCATTCCCTTTAACAGCAAGAACTGGTCAGTGGCTGCTCAAGGCATATTAAGTTAATGGCATTAGGATTATTAATTGACAGCACAATATTTCTACTCAGCATATTCCACCTGTCTTGTACAAATACCTGCTGGCAATGCAGAGTTTGAAAAGGTTGCTGGCAGCAGCTACCACGTGTGATTGAAAGAACAATCCCAAGTTGCTGTTCAGGGACAATGATTTGAAATGGGACCCAGTATAAAAGCTAAAGCAGTTTGAAGGTGGCAGACAATAGCAGTTTCATGTGTGTATAATTGTATAGCCAATAATCCCAGCACTCAACTTGTATGGAAGACAACAGGGAATGTCTTAGTTCACAACCTTTGCCTGATTTTTCAGCTGGTTAAGAAAATTGTCCAGCTACCTAGTTTAAAGGTACAACAGGTGGTAGAAAAAGGTTTACCTGTACCTTGCAAAATTAGCATCACTAACAGTGATGATTTATTCAGCCTATAAATAACCTGTTTGTTTATTGTTTTTCACTGTGAGTTTCACATAATTTTCTGAATTTCTTTCAAGATATCTACAGATTTTCCAGTATTTAATTAAAAGAGCTTCACATTTCTACGGTGTACATACTACCAGGTGCCTGGGCATCAAGAGAGTTTGAAAGAGTCTAGTGGAACAAAAAATTATTTGATTCTTATGCCAAACCCTACAGTGCCTTGCCTCAGCAGAAGTAAATGGAGGTAAATACTACAACAAGCTGCTTTGACTTTCAAGGAGAGACCACTGTCAGCTTCTGTGGTTAAAGGTAAGGTGTTCTGAGGAAACACTGTCAGAACATCACAAAATAATGATGACAATGGACACTTGTTGATTTCTCACTAAGAGTCAAAAAGAATACACCTTAAGGCTCTGAGTTATCGAAACCTTATGGGATGTCCATGGTGAGAATACTTTTATTATCCTCATTTTACATATGAGGAAACTGAGGCTAGCAAGAAACAGAAAGAAAGACAAAGTTAATCTGGACTAGCATTGGTGCCTATACATTTAGTTATTTTTGACCTCAGTTTCTGTTATATTGGACTGCAAAACAGAACATGACTACTCAGGGTTGCATTTTTGCTTGGCAGCAGAGATTACATAAACTATCTTCCACTTCCTATTTGTAGAAATTTGAGGACATTAAAATTAAGTCAGCTTAACTTATGAAGTTTGTTCAGTTCTGCCCATAGCATACTCAAGATTCTTAAGGGCATTTCTGTAGCTGCTTGATTATTTTTTGGTAGCATATACAAGACAGTCTTTTTTAGCAATGCTTTTGGTTAATGCCAAACAAATTGTGAGGACAGAGGGCATGGAGAATGTGTGAAATGATGGTTGTAGGCATTGGATAACAGACAGTGCGTGGCAGTGATCCCTGAGAAAAGGGAAACAAATAAGGTGAGCTCTGCAACTGCCCCAGCTTGCTCCCTAGAGAGAGTTTGCAGGTCATAGTGCAGGACCCAAAGAGAGTCCAGAAGCCTTCTCAAGTCGAAGAGAACGAGTTGTGAATTTGGGGAGATCAAGATGGCTGGAATTTTCAGGCACAGTCCTAGAGTGGAGAGCTTCAAGGATAGGAAGAGACTGAGAGAAAGAGAAAGTGGGGAGAGCTATTCTGGAGATGTACAGAGTGCTACCTTCAAGTCTTTAGTTGAGTATTAATGCATGCAAGTGAGAAAACTCCCAAGAACAGGGAAAGGAGGAGGAAGAATAATTGCTGTAGCTTCTAATACTTGTGAGGACACATGTCATTGGTGTTAGAGCCCACCCAGATAATCTAGGAAAAACTCATCCTGTGATCCTTCACTTACATCCATATAGACCCTTTTAAAAAATGAGGTCACATTCGCAGGTCCTAGGGAATAAGCATAAACATTTTTTTTGTGGGGCACCATTCAACCCATTACAGCTGTGTATTGTATGATTCTATTTATATGAAAGTCTAGATAAAGCAGAACTATAATGATAGAAAGCTAACCTGTGGTTCCTGGGAACCAGGGAGTTGGGGGAAGAGATTGACTGCAAAGGGACATGGGGGACATTTTTAAGGTGGTAGAAATGTTCTGTATCTTGATTGTTTTGGTTGTTGCATGTCTGTTTATAGTTGTCAAACTCATCAAATTGTATGCCTAAGATTGGTGAATTTTATTTATATATAAATAATATATACATGTATAAAATATATATATATATTCTACCTTAATAAGGCTGAAAAATACAATGAAAATACAAACAAACAAAATACCCATCATTGTAAATACCATTCACAAGTCGATAGAAATTGATCTGAGAGTGCAACAAATCAGGGGACCGACTCTGGGAAAGTCAGGAAAGCTTTTAGGAATCAGAAGTATTTGACCTATTGTTCAAAGAAAAGTAGGTGAAAAAGAAGTTGTAGTAGAACCTTTGGCAATAGACACATATCTCCCTGAGGGGACATTATTCATCTCTTCCCTTTTTATAAATTTTAAATTTTTGTAGGTACATAGTAGGTGTATCTATGTATGGGGTACATAAGATATTTCGATACAGGCACGCAATATGTAATAATCACATCAAGATAAATAAGGTAGTCATCCCCTCAAGCATTTATTCTTTGTGTTACAAAGAATTCAATTATACTCTTTTAGTTATTTTTTAACGTACAGTTAAATTATTTTGACTATAGCCACCCTGTTGTGCTATCAAGCACTAGGTCTTATTCATTCTAAAAGTTTGGTTTTGTACCCATGAACCATCCTCACCTTCCCCCATCACCCCCTACTACCCTTCCCAGCCTGTGGTAACCATCTTTTTATTTTTTGTCTCCATGAGTTCATTTTTTGATTTGTAGATCCCGCAAACAAATGAGAACATATGATGTTTGTCTTTCTGTGCCTGGCTTATTTCACTTAACCATCCACGTTGTTGCAAATAACGGGACCCCATTGTTTTTTACGGCTAAATAGTACTCCATTATGTGTAAGTACCACATTTTTTTATCCATTCATGTGTTAAGGGACTTTTAAGTTGCTTCCAACTCTTGGATATTGTGAACAGTGTTGCAGCAAACACGAGACTGCTCACACCTCTTAGATATATACTGATTTCCTTTCTTTTGGGTATATACCCAGCAGTGGGATTGCTGAATCATATAGAAGCTCAATTTTTAGTATTTTGAGGAACTTCCAAACTGTTCTCCATAGTGGTTGTACTAATTTACATTCCCACTAATAGTGTATGAGCATTCCTTTCTCCACATCCTCTCCAGCATTTGTTAATGACTTTCTTTTGGACAAAAGCTTCCCTTCCCTTCTGATGCTGTGTGATTGTGTGATTGGCTTTGGCTAACTACTAGTGAAAGCTTCAGCACATTGAGCATCTGCCATGCTCTTTTTTCTCCTAGTGCCTTCAACAAACAATAGGTCAGATAATGCCTATTATATCCACCTGGGGCCCAGAGTAAGAATGAAGGTGATGCAGAGCTGTGCCCCTGGTCATCTCATGATGGCATATCTCATGAGTGAGAAATAAACCTTGATCAATTTCAAACCGCTGAGATTTTTAGATTATTTGCTTCTGCATTTCAATTTATTATATCCTAATTGATCCATCATGTAAGAGTAATCTAGGAAGAATGTCAATGAAGGCAAAGAGGTTTGGAGATTAAGAAGTATTAAGTTTGATGTGCTTGGAGTGTAGAAGCATGGAGCATGGTGGCAGGGAAACAAACTGTGAGATTCGTTGAATGTCATTAAGTAATTGCAATGATTTCTTTTTCTTGACAATGGGGAGCCATTCAAAATTTTAATCAGAAAAATAAAATTAAAAAGAAAATGTTAACTAGTGATAGTGTTGAGAATGCCCACAACAGAAAAACAATGGTTGAGCAGTTCTCCATCCAGTAAGTTGAAAGATGGAAGTGTGTGTTTTTGTGGATCATTTTAGGGTTCACAAGAGTTAATACAAATGTATGAACTTTGTATTCTATAACTTATCTATTTATATATATTTCATATACTTTATGTCTGCACATTTTTTTTTCGTATTTATGTTCTCTTTATCTCTGTGTGTGATGGTAATAAAGTTGAGTTTTCAAGACCATTTATCTCATACCTCAGAATTGTAGCAAAATTTGTTGACTCTCTCTCTCTGGTATTATCAATTATTAAAAACAATTCTAAAGCTTTATTACTGCCTAAAAAAGTCACTTGCTATCAATTTATAAGTCAAAAAGAATATGCAAGATACATATTGATATGGTTTGGCTTTGTCCCCGCCCAAATCTCATCTTGAACTGTAGTTACCATAATCTCCATGTATCGATATGGGAGGGACCCAGTGGGAGGTAATTGAATCATGGGGGCAGTTACCTCTATGCTGTTCTAGTGATAGTGAGTGAGTTCTCATGAGATTTGATGGTTTTATAAGGGGCTTTTCCCCAACTTCGCTTTGCACTTCTCCTTGCTGCTGTCATGTGAAGAAAGACATGTTTGCTTCCCCTTCCACCATGATTGTATGTTTCCTGAGGCCTCTCCAGCCATGCAGAACTGAGAGTCAATTAAACCTCTTTCCTTTATAAATTACCCAGTCTTGGATATGTCTTTATTAACAGTATGAGAACAGACTAATACACCTATACTATGTTGTTATGTATATTTACAGTTTTTCTCTATATAGTTTATATATATAGTGTATGTGTATGCGTATATAGTGCCCATTTGCAGCCCTTCCGAGGGACTCAGCACGGGATTATTTCTCATAGAGAGATTACTGGGCTTTAACTAAGGCCTGGTTATCTTGCCTCTCTGGATATAGCTGATAAGGCCACAAATGTGCCCCTAGAACAAAGGCAGCAAATATGGTCCGGAGCCCAAGGAGCGGATGGGCATGGCAACCGAGACTGACCTTGTTATTTCTTTGCAGGTCATTATTTTTCCTTTTTTTTTTTTTCTAAATTTTATTTTGTTGTGATTAGAACACTCAACTTGAGATATACCTTCTTAACACATTTTTAATTATAAAGTAGAGCATTTTGTTGACTACAGATGCAGTGTTATGCAGCATATCTTTAGAATGTATTCATCTTGTTTAACTGATATTTTATGACAATTCATTAGTCGCTCCTCATTTCCTCCTTTCCTTCAGCCCCTAGTATCTTACTCTTTGATTCTATGTATTTGAGCATTTTAGATGTCTCATGTAAGTGGAATCATGCAGTATTTGTCTTTCTGTAACTGGCTTATTTTACTTAGCATTATGTTCTCAAGTTTCATTCATGTTGTCACATATGAGAATTTTCTTATATTTAAAGACTGAATAATATTACCTTGTGTATATTACCATATTTTCCTTACCCATTCATCTGTTGATGTACATTTAGGTTGTTTCTTCATGTTGGCTACTGTGAATAATGCTGCAATGAACATGGGAGTGCTAGTATCTCTTTGAAATCTTAATTTTAATTCTTTTGGCTAAATACCCAGAGAGAAACTGCGGGTTCATAGAGTAGTTCTATTTTTAATATTTTGAGGAATCTTCACCTCCATGTTCTCTTCCATAGCAGGCGCACTATTTGCATTCCCATCAGCAGTGTACAAAGGTCTCAATTTCTCCACATCTTTTTTTCTTTTTTTTTGGTAATAGCCCTCCTAATAGGTATGGAGTGATACCTCATCATGGTTTTGATTTACATTTCTCTGATGATTAGTGATGCTGAGCACTTTTTCCTATATGTGACCAATTTTTAAGTCTTCTTTGGAGAAATATCTGTCTGTTCAAGTCCTTAGCCTATTTTTAAATTGGGATGTTAGTTTTTTTACTATTCAGTTGTTGAATTTCCTAATATATTTTGAACATTAACCCTTTATTGGATATACGGTTTCCAAATATTTTCCCTCATTCTATAAGTTTCCTTTTCATTTTGTGGATTGTTTCTTTTGTTGCCTACAGAAGAGTTTAGTTCAATGTAGTCCCCCTTGTCTAATTTTGCTTTTGTTGCCTATGTTTTTTGGGGCCATAATCTAAAAAATCATTGACAAGACCAATATCATGAAGCTTTTCCTGTTTATGTTCTTCTAGGGGTTTTATAGTTTCAGATCGTATGTTGAAATCTTTAATCCACTTCAAGTTGATTTTTGTATATGGTGTGAAATAAAGGTTCAATTTCATTTTCTGGCATGTGGACATCCAGTTTTCTAAACACCATTTGTTGAAGAGATTGTCCTTTCTCCATTGTGTATTCTTGGGACCCTTGTTGAAGATCAGTTAACTATATGTGTGTGAATTTATTTGTGGGCTCTCTATTCTGTTACATGGGTCTATATGTCTATTTTTATGCCAGTACCATATATATATATGGTGTGTGTGTGTATATATATGGTGTGTGTATATATATGGTGTGCATATATATATACACCAGAAGCTTTGTTCTTCTTTTTGAAGATTGTTTTGGCTATTAGAAGTCTTTTGTGATTTCATATTAATTTTAAGATTGTTTTTTCTATTTCTGTAAAAAATGTCTTTGGGATTTTGATAGGAATCACATTTAGTCTTCACTCTGTAGATCATTTTTGGTAGTATGGATATTTTAATAACGTTACATCTTCTAATCCATGAACATGGGGTGTTTTTCCATTTGCTTACATCTTGTTTAATTTCTTTCATCAATGCTTTTCAGTATATAAGTCTTTGATCTCCTTGATGAAGTTTATTCCTCACTGTTTTCTTGATGCTGTTGTAAATGGGATTGTTTTCCAACTATCCTTTTTATATAGTTCATTGTTAGTTTATAGAAACACAACTGATTTTTGCATGTTGGTTTTGTATCCTGCAACTTTACTGAATTCATTTATTAGTTCTAACAGATTTTTGTTTTAATGAAGTCTTTCGGGTTTTCTATATATAATATAAGATCATGTTGCCTGCAAACAGGGTCAATTTTATTTCCTGCTTTCCAATTTTGATGTTTTTTATTTCTTTTTCTTGCTTAGTTGCTCTGGTTAAGACCTCTAGTACTATGTTAAATAAAAGTGGCAAGATTGGGCAGCCTTGCCTTGTGTCTCATCTTAGTGGAAAAGCTTTCAGTTTTTCACCCTTGAGTATGATATTAGCCGTCTCATATGTGACCTTTATTACATTGAGGTATATTCCTTCCATTTCTAATTTGCTGAGAGTTTTTTTTTACAAAAGAGTGTTGAATTTTGCCAAAAGCTTATTTTCCTTATCATTGAGATAATCATGTGACATTTATCCTTCAGTCTGTTAATTGATTTGTGTTTGTTGAGTTATTTTTGCATATCAGGGATAAATTCCACTGGATCATTGTTTGATCCTTTTAATGTGCTATCAAATTCAGTTTGCTAGTATTTTGTTGAAGGTATTTTGTGTCTGTATTCATCAGGGACATTGGCCTGTAGTTTTCTGTTCTCATATCTTTATTTGGCTTTGGTATTGGGATAATGCTGGCCTCATAAAATGAGTGTGAAAATGTTTCTTCTTCTGTAATTTTTGGATGGGTTTGAAAAGGATTGGTGTTATTTCTTCTTTTAGTATTTGGTAGAATTCACCAGTGAAGCCATCTGGTCCTGCGCTTTTCTTTTTGGGAGGTTTTCAGTTACCAGTTCAACCTCCATCCTAGTTGCTGGTCTGCTCAGATTTTCTTTCTTTGTAATTTAATCTTGGTAGGTTGTATGTATCTAGGATTAATCCATTTTTTTCCCAAAATTTTCATTTTTTATGTCTATTTGTTCATAGTAGTATTTAACAATTATTTTTATTTCTGTAGCATAGGGTATAATGTCTTCACCTTTATTTCTGATTATAACTAGAATTATAGGTGTGTGCTACCATGCCCAGCTAATTTTTTTGTATTTTTAGTAGAGATGGAGTTTTACCATGTTGGTCTCAAACTCCTGACCTCAAGTGATCTGTCTGCCTCGGCCTCCCAAAGTGCTGGAATTGCAGGCATGAGCCACTATGCCCAGCCCTCCACTATAATTTTTGCAATTTCTTTCCTTTTGCTAACTTTGGGGTTTGGGTTATCTTTTTCCTAGTTCCTTGAGGTCTTTGTGAAACCTCGTAATTCAGCAAATGTTCTAGGGGTTTCTGTGGCTCAAGGTGGCCATGGCATCTATTTAGATTTCCATTTTTACAACATTCAAACTATGAAATAATTATTTAAATGAGTTTTCAACTTAAAAATAGAATACACGGGCTGGGCAGAATGGTTCACACCTGTAATCCCAGCACTTTGGGAGGCTGAGGCGGGAGGATAACTTGAGTCCAGGAGTTTGAGACCAGCCTGGCCAACATAGTGAGACCCTATCTCTAAAAAGAAAATTTAAAAATTAGTTGGGTGTGGTGGCATGTGCCTGTGGCCTCAGATGCTTGGGAGATTGAGGTGGGAGATCACTTGAGCCCAGGAAGTTGAGACTGCAGTGAGCTGTGATCATGTCATTGCACTTCATCCTGGGTGACAGAGCAAGACCTCATCTCAAAAAAAAAAAAGAGAATACAAAGAATACATAGTGATTGATGAAGATTGGATGATTACACTAATCAGTTCACAACCCAGCTGAACATCTCTGGTCATCATGGTGACTTCAACAACTCTATATTTTTTTGGAAAAAGGAAATATACTATTATTTTTGTTTCATGTTGTAATAAAGGAATACCGAATGCTGGGTAATTTGTAAAGAAAAAAGGTTTATTTGGTTTGTAGTTCTGATGGTTGAAGAATTTGTGATTGGACATCTGCATCTGATGAGTGCCTCAGGCTGCTTCCACTTCTAGTGGAAGATGAAGGGGAGCTGTGTGTGTAGAGATCACATGGTGAGAGAGGAAACAAGAGGTGGGGAGGTGCCAGCTCTTTTTAACAACCAGCTCTTAAGGGAACTAATAGAGTGAGAACTCACTCCCAGGGAGCAAATTAATCCACTCGGGGGGATCTGCCCCCAGGACCCAAACACCTCCCATTAGGCCCACCTCCAACACTGAGGATCATATTTCAACATGAAGTTTGGAGGAGACAGATACCCAAACCATAGTGACTATATAAACACATGAGTATAGAAAAGTCGTTATTATTTGTTTTCAAATAGTATCAAGTGAACACAAGAGTACTTGCCACCAAGGTTAGGAAATAGAATGTTTAACATTTTTAATAGAACATTAGTATTTTTTTAAGATACAAGTATGCCCCCCTCCAGTCACATCTCCTTTCCTGTGTGTCTTATCAGAGGATAATCACTATTCTAAGATTTGTGTAAATTATTCCTTGTAATTAAAAATAATTTAAACAACTTAACTTACATATGTATATGTCTATATATGTACATGTACGCATTTATGTACATATATTCATACTTAAACATATACATACTTCTACCTGGGCATATATGTTCTCTTTCTTTCTTTCTTTCTTTTCTTTCTTTTCTTTCTCTTTCTTTCCTATACTTTAAGTTCTAGGGTACATGTACACAATGTGCAGGTTTGTCACATATGTATACATGTGCCATGTTGGTGTGCTGGACCCATTAACTCGTCATTTACATTAGGTATATCTCCTAATGCTATCCCTTCCCCCTCCCCCAACCCCATGACAGGCCCCAGTGTGTGATGTTCTCCACCCTGTGTCCAAGTGTTCTCATTGTTCAGTTCCCACCTATGAATGAGAACATGGAGTGTTTGGTTTTCTGTCCTTGTGATAGTTTGTTCAGAATGATGGTTTCCAGCTTCATCCATGTCCCTACAAAGGACATGAACGCATCCTTTTTTATGGCTGCATAGTATTCCATGGTGTATATGTGTCACATTTTCTTAATCCAGTCTGTCATTGATGGACATTTGGGTTGGTTCCAAGTCTTTGCTATTGCATATAGTGCTGCAATAAACATATGTGTGCATGTGTCTTTATAGCAGCATGATTTATAATCATTTGGGTATATACCCAATAATGGGATGGCTGGGTCAAATAGTATTTCTAGTTCTAGATCCTTGAGGAATTGCCACACTATCTTCCACAATGGTTGAACTAGTTTATAGTCCCACCAACAGTGTAAAAGTGTTCCTATTTCTCCACATCCTCTCCAGCACCTGTTGTTTCCTGACTTTTTAATGATTGCCATTTTAACTGGTGTGAGATGGTATCTCATTGTGGTTTGATTTGCATTTCTCTGATGGCCAGCGATGATCAGCATTTTTTTCATATGTCTGTTGGCTGCATAAATGTCTTCTTTTGATAAGTGTCTGTTCACATCCTTTGCCCACTTTTTGATGGGTTGTTTGATTTTCTCTTCTAAATTTGTTTAAGTTCTTTGTAGATTCTGGATATTAGCCCTTTGTCAGATGAGTAGATTGTAAAAATTTTCTCCCATTCTGTAGGTTGCCTGTTCACTCTGATGGTAGTTTCTTTTGCTGTACAGAAGCTCTTTAGTTTAATTAGATTCCATTTGTGCATATACAACTGTTTAGCATGGTGCAATGCTATTTTCCAGAATGCTTGTATTATTTTTGGTTAGGGAAGACTGTGTTATTTGCTTTTATCTTATTGATTCGTTGAAGTCATTAATACTAGTCTTATTCTGTTTGTATAACTTTCAAATAATATTGTTCAGTGTTTGGCTTGTCTTTTCACTCTTTCTGAGGTATCTTTTAAATTTTGATTTTTGTTGCCATTGCTTTTAGTGGTTTAGTCATGAAGTCCCTTGCCCATGCCTATGTCCTGAATGGTATTGCCTAGGTTTTCTTCTAGGGTTTTTTGGCTTTAGGTCTAATATTTAAGTCTTTAATCCATCTTGAATTAATTTTTGTATAAGGTATAAGGAAGGGATCCAGTTTCAGCTTTCTACATATGGCTAGCCAGTTTTCCCAGCACCATTTATTAAATAGGGAATCCTTTCCCCTTTTCTTGTTTTTGTCAGGTTTGTCAAAGATCAGATGTTTGTAGATGTGTGGTATTATTTCTGAGGCCTCTGTTCTGTTCCATTAGTCTGTATATCTGTTTTGGTACTAGTACCATGCTGGTTTGGATATATATATATTTGCATATATATTGTTAAATATTGTTCAGTTTACCGATTTTTGAATTCTTTAGGAATAGAAACAAGCTTCACATATTTTTCTATGACTTGCTTTTTTCCTTTACTTAATGTGATATTTTTGAGATTCAATCATGTTTATGCTGAAAAAGCTCATTTGTTTTCATTGTTGTTCTACTAGATGAATTATTATATATTTGTATATTATATTTCTAATGGAGATTTATATGTTTGCTTTCTTTATGAACATTCTTGTGCCTGGCTTCTAGTGTTTATATACAAGTATTTCCCTTTTATTTGGTAGTGCAGTAGCCATGTCATAGGATAAGTGCATATACAACTCTTTAGTGTAGTGCAATGCTGTTTTCCAGAATGCTTGTAGTATTTTTACTCTCAACGTTATGGATGAGAGGTCACATTATTACATATATTCACTTATACTTGTTATTGACCAACTGTCTAATTTTTACCAGTCAAGTATGAAACATTATCTGATAGTGGTTTGTGCTGCTTCTTACATGCAGGGATATCATTTGCTTATTTTTGGAGAGGGGAGGCTGTGTTATTTGCTTTTTTCTTATTGATTTATTGAAGTCATTAATACTAGCCTTATTTTGTTTGCATAACTTTCAAATAATATTATTCAGTGCTTGGCTTGTCATTTTACTCTTTCTGTGGTATCTTTTAAAGATTTAAAGTTCTAAATTTTCATATAATAAAATTTATTAATATTTTTCTGTGTGGATTAGGCTTTTTGTTTCTTAATAAATCTTTCCCCACTCTAAAGTAAATATATATATCTATTCCCCTATTTTTAATTATAACACAGTATAGTTTGTAGGGTCTTTTTCATGTTAAATCTTAAATCCACATGGAATTGATTTTATATATTTTTCCCAACTGATTCAGCACTGTTTGCTGTTATAATCCATTATTTTCTCCCTGATCTGTAGGTCATAATTATTTTTTCATAAATCATATACATTTTACATAGGCTTGTTTCTGGCTCTTCTGATATATTGTATTCTATTGATTTGTTCAACCTTGTGTTGGAACCCACTCTCTTAACTGTAGATTTATAATATGCCTTGGTGGCTGGCAGAAGTGTATTGGCTAATTTGGGTCTTATCTCTTTCATATTGATTTTAGGATCAGGTTGGCAATTTTCAAGAAACAATCTATCAGGATTGGTCATAACTGCTACGAATTTATTTAGAGAGTACTGATAATTTTATGATATTGAGTCCCATCAAGGTCATGGTGTGTATATTTTTTCATCTGTCTACTGTCTTTTACAGAATTTTATATTTTTTGTAAGGCCTTGAGTATTTTTGTTAGAATTATTCCTAAGTACACCATGTTATTGTTGTTAGGATTAAAACCTAACACTTAAAGTTACCTTTTTAAAATGATTATTGCTAGAATATAAACATGCCAATAGTTTTGGTACATTGGTCTTATATTAAGCAAACTAACTAAACTCTCTTATTGATTCTAATAATTTATCCTTAGATTTTTGAATTGTGTATGTAGACAGTTTTACAATCTGCAAATCATGATAGCTTTGTTTTTATACCTCTAATCCTTCTTCTTGTCTTACTGTCTAGACTTATTAAAGCTTCCAGTCTAATATTGAATATAATTAGTGATATATAGAATCTTTACATTGTGTCCAGTCTTAAAGGAAATGCTTTTGACATTTAATCATTAATAATAATGTTTGCTGGGTTTTCTTGTTGTTGTTTTTGTTTTTTACTTGTCTGTCTCTTTGTAGATGTCTTTTAATGAGTTGTATCAATTTGCTAGTGCTGCTATAACAAAATACCAAAGGCTGGATAACTTAAACAACAGGAATTTGTTTTCATATTGTTGTGGAACCGAGATGTTCAAGATCAAGGTGTTGACAGGGTTAATTTTATTCTGTGGTCTCTCTCCTTGGCTTGTAGATGACCATCTTCCTGCTAGTATCCTCACAGTCTTTATTCTGCATGTCTCTATGTCTTAATCTCTTCTTATAAAGACACCAGTCATATTGGATTAGAGCCTGTCCTAAAGATCACATTTTAGCTTAATTACTTCTTTAAATTATTTATTTCCAAATATGGTTACATTCTGAGGTCCTGGAAGTTAGGACTTCAACATACAAATTCAAGAAGGAATACAAGTCAACCTGTAACAAAGGTTAATAGCATATCAGCTGGGATTCTGAAGAGTATTGAATGAAAGAAAATTTATGTAGGCATAGACAGAGCTAGGGCAATGAATAGGGCATGATAAAGCACATAATAGGAAGCTGTTTATCTTTTCTAGACCTGCTGTTACTATACACAGTGCAGCTGGACTTGGAACAAGAGACTGTCTAGTAGGAGCTGTAGTTATATAGCCTGAGCTGTAGCATTCATCAGGGAAGGGAGGAAGTATCCTGACCTTCTTCTCATCTCTTCCCACCCTTGAATTTCTTGCTCAGATTGACTAAACTCAACATGTAGCTAAGGGTAAGGCACTTAAGTGATGCAGCCCTTAGGGGTTGGACTCCCAGACGCCAGATTAAGGTAGAGGTAGGCAGAGAATAGATCCGCAAGGCAAAAAGAAAATAAAGAACACCTCTCCAATTCCTAATATGCTGAGAGATTTTATTGCAAATGAATTTTCATTTTATTGAATACTTGTTAAAATATCTTTAAAAAATAACCATTTAGTACAGTGAATTACAAATAATTTAATATAGTGAATTACAAATAACTAGTTTCCTGTTTTCCTAGGACAAATCCAATGTGGTCATGAAAAATTACCTTTTATATTATTGCTGGTTTTGGTGTGCTGATATTTTACACAGAATTTTCCCATCTGTATTCATGAGTGAGACTGGCCTTGTAATTTTCTTTCTTATACTACTCTTTGAATTTGATGACAGGGTTAGGTTGGCCTCATAACATGATTTGGGGAATTTTATTTTTCTTTTTTAATTATCAGGAAGATTTCGTGTAAGCCTGGAATTATCTGTCTCTTGAATGATAGGATTGGCAGTAAAGCTATGTGGACCTAGAAATTTTGTGTGTGTGAGAAATATTTTACCTAAAAATCAATTTTTTTAATACACTGTAGACATATTTCTTTTTAAGTGAATTTCAGTAAGTTGTATTTGTTTTCAAAAAGTTTATCCATTTCTGCCAAAGTTTATCCATTTCTGACAAAAGTCTTTCACTATGTTCTTTTATTTTCTGTTAATTTCTATAGCACATTTTATCATGTCCCCTTGTTCATTTCTAATACTGTTTACTTGTGCTTACCCTTTTTTTCTTCTCTTGATTAATATTTCAAAGTATGTCTCTTTTACTGGGCTTTTTAAAGATTTAATTTCTGGCATTGCTGATTTCTCTGTTATGTCTGTGTTTTTAATTCCACTAATTTCTGGTCTTCCCTCTAATTTTTATTTCCCTCTTTCTTTGGATATATTCTCCTGTGTTTTCTTTCTCTAAACTGTTTAATGAGATGTTTGTAACTCATTAATTTTGGGAATTCATTTCTGATGTAAACATATAGGCTATAAGTTTCTCTCTCCAAGTGCAGCTTCAGGTTTAATGAAGAACATTTTCCTGTTTGTGTTTTTTTTTTTAATTATTATTTTTAGATGTTACTAAGACATCTTTTTTTATATGAGTTAAATAGAATTATGTGTGTTTTTCAAATTTCCAAATAAAGGTTATTATTTCTTAGTTCATTTTTTATTGGTTTTTAATTCTATTGCCTTGTAGCCAGAAAATGTGACCTATAGAATAGCCCATCCTTAGAATTTGTTAATATTACCTGTATAGTCTAACATATGGCTAATTTTTGTAAGTGTTCAATATATGCTTAAGAAAAATGTGTATTCTCAAATTGTTGGGTACAACAAATTAGTCGAGCTTTAAAATTTTTCTGTTAAATAATCCATATCTTTTTGATTTTTTTTGTCTGCTTGATCTTTAGATTGCTAATATAAATGTTTTCAAATCTCTTGTTATGTTTGTGAATTTGTCAGTATCTTTAGCTCAGGAACATGTCGCTCTACATATTTTGAATTTATATCCTTAGGTACACACAAATTTAGGAATTTTACATCATGTTTCCGTGAATGTCTTTATTTATAGCGATGCTTTTTTGCCTTGAGGTCCATTTTGTCTAATTATTCAGTTAATTATTACCTGGCATTTTTTTTCATCCTTGAACCTTTAATATTTCTGTTTCCTTAAACAATAGGTGGCAGATGTATAGTTTGTGAAAATTTTCTCCTGCTCTGTAAGTTATCTGTTTACTCTGTTGATGGTTTCTTTTGCTGTGAAGAAGCAGCACTATTCACAATAATAAAGACATGGAATCAACCTAAATGTCCATCAATGGTAAAGAAAATGTGATACATGTACACCATGGAATACTATGCAGCCATAATAAAGAACAAGATCATGTCCTTTGCTGGGATATGGATGGAACTGCAGGCCATTCACCTTAGCAAACCAACACAGGAACAGAAAACCAAATACTGCATGTTCTCACTTATAAGTGGGAGCTAAATGATGAAAACACATGAACACATAGAGGGGAAAAACACACACTGGGGCCTTTTGGAAGGTGGAGGGTGGGAGGAGAGAGAGGATCAAGAAAAACAACGAATGGATACTGGGCTTAATGCTTGGGTGATGAAATAATCTATACAACAAACCCCCATGACACAAATTTACCTATGTAACAAAACTGCACCTGTATCCCTGAACTTACAATAATAAAAAGAAAACTATTTACTGAAATTTAATCTACATTCTACACACAATAATATGCATAAATCATAGATATGCCGCTTAATGAATCTTTACCAACTGGATCCAGTTGTGTAACCAAAACATTGATGGAGAAAGAAAACCTCACTACCTCCCCAGATTCCCGTCCTTCTAGTTTCTACATTTTCTTCCTCCTCCTTCCTCCCTCCCTATTTCCTCTTCCTTCTGCTTCCATACAACATCTTTATCTCTAAACTATGAATTTGTTTTGCCTGTTGTGCTTCATGTAAATGGAATCATACACTAGGTTCTCTTTTGTGTCTACCTTCTTTCATTCAACATGATATTTAAGAGACTCACCCATATGGTTGCATGTAGTTGTAGATTTTTCATTCTCATTGCTGTATAGAATGCTCTTGTATAAAATATACCATAATTTATTTTTCCATTCTACTGTGGAATAGGTATTTGAGAAGTTTCTGGTTTTTGACTATTTTGCATATACTACTCACAACACTTGAGTACATGACTTTCTATCAAGTAGAATTTCTGTTGGGTACATATGAGGAGTTAACTTGTATTATTTCTTTTGAATACTTATATAACAGAGTTAATTTCTATCAGCTTACCAGATGTCTCCTACTTGTATCACTTTATCTTTTTCTAAGTTTTCCCGCACTCCTTCCTTGCCTTGTTTACAATTCAGTCCCCCACCGCCCCACACCTCTGCCCCCAACTCCACACACATTTTCTTTCCTCTGCTTGTTTGGAATTTGTATGTTCTATATTCACCCTTTGTTTGGTCACCTTGCTTACTTTAACCAGGGTTAATACATACTTAATACAATAAAGTCTGTCTTTACCTTTCTTTTGAATAATATAAGCACAAATTCTCATTATTTCCCTATGCAATTTGCAAGCTCTTACTGTGAAGTATTTTCATTCTGGCCTGTGTTTTATCTACTATGTATTAGATATTTTTATTGGTTTATGTGCTGTCAATAAGTGCTTGGTATTATCCATATATCTTTGTTTATTGTTTCTTTCTTTCCTTTTTGTATCACAGACTTTCCTTCTAGCATAATTTCCTTGACCTTAAAATGCATTCCTTAAAATTTCCGTAAAGAAGTCTTTCTGCAGTGAACTCCCTAGCTTAATGATTGTGTGAAAATGCCATTATTTTCCTCCCATTTCTGAAAGTTAAATTTGCTGGGTGTCTGGTTCTTGTTTTGCAAGAATTTTCTCACAGCAGAATAAATATGTATTTCCACTCTCTTCTGGCTTTTATTATTCCTTTGGAGAGCCAGATGACATTGTCACTCATTATCTGTGAACTGTTGATTATCTCTGGCTACTTTGAAGATCTCTTTTTTTTTTCTTTGTTATCCTGCAGTTTCACTCTGATGTGTCCAAGAATAGATCCATGTGTATTTTTTATCTTATTTGAGCATCAGCTGCTTTCTACATTCTGAGGACTGGTGAATTTCAGCAATTCTTGAATGCTCTGTATGAATACTGCTTTTTGCAGATTCTATTATCCTTCTGATTAGATCTACGTTAGATCTTTTCTTTATTTTGTGTGCCTCTTAGCCTCCCTTTCAAAATTTTCCTAAGCTGCATTCTGGTAATTACCAGAAGGATTATTTCTTGGATTTATTTTCATATTTACTGATTCTTTCTTCAGCTGTGTCTAATCTGTTGTTTAATCCATTGAGGAGTTTATTTCAATTGTATGTTTTATTTTTAGTAGTTCTATTTCATTTGTTTTTAATCTTCATAGTTTCTTATTCCTGTTTATATTTCAGACCATTCTTTTGTCTCTTTAAACATATTATTATTTTATGTTTTATGTTGCATATTTACAATATTTGAAGTTTTTGAGGTCTGTTATTATCAACAATTATTTCATTTGGATTTCAGCCATTGTGACTTCTTTTGTGTTTTGTGGATTTTGGCTGTGGGTTGCTCATGCTTCTTGGATTTTTACCTGTGGTACCTCTTTGAGTATTGGTGTGAAGTTGATCTTTCCAAGATTCTTTGTATTTGCTCTGTCAATCACCCTGGCAATGAACTCCATCAGTTAGGTTAGGCTAACATGATCCAAATTTCAGTTGCTTAACACAATAAAGGTCTATTTCCCATTCATGCAAAGTCTGTTGTAAAATCAGGGAACTCTCCTGGGCACATGATTTCCATCCAGGCCCTTTGAGTTTCCAGTGTTGGAGCTGCTTCATCTGGAACACGTGTCCCCTAGGTCAACATTGCTAGGGAAGAGAGACTTGGGGCACGTTCACCAGTTCTGCTATTCTTCTACCCAGAAGTAAGTTGTGTTTCTTTTACCCATAGCTAATTGACCAGAATTAGTCATCTGACCCCGCTCAATTACAAGGGAGCTGGAAAATGTGAGAAAGCTCTTGGGATATTGGGTGAACACCATTGTCTGTGCCACAACTAAATCTAACAACACTTACATTTTCCACTTGAAACTATTGGATCATGTTATAGAAACAAATTGGAGTCTCCTCTCCCAGCCCAGTAAAGCAAATGACTGACATTGGGATAGCAGTGAGATAAAGTGAGGCATTTATTGCAGGGCACCAAGCAAGAAGAATCAGGGCAGTTCGTGCTTAAGACCCAAACTTCCCAAAGACTTGCAGGCAAGGGATTTTAAAGGCAGGGGTAAATATTAGGAAAGCAGAAGTTACAGGCAAAACTAGAAATCAATCCATGGAAATTACAAAATTACATGTTTGTTTAGGTCTACAAGTAGAAATCTTAAAGTGGGGACTTACAGGTCATAGGTAGGTTTACAGATTTTTCTGATTTATAATTGTCTAAAAATGTGGGATCAGCAGAAAAGAATGTTAGCTTTGGCTTATGGATCTGACCTTTTGTAGGCCCCTCAGAAAGAAATTTAGAACAAAAAATGGTGGTGAGAATTTGGTCCTCAGCTCCTTTTTATCTGAGGTCTATTTCCAGTGGATCTGTTTGATAGAGGTCTGAGTTTCTGAAAGACAACTCAGGGACATATGTTAGGATATTATCTTCAGTTTTTATAGGGAAAGCAAATATCTTTGGACTTCAACTTTTGTGGCTACTGTTTTAGGCTATTAGCTTCTTGCTTAACAAGTTACTTCTTTATTTTTTAGGGCTACTTAGGTATCTGGATTTTTTTTTTTGAAGGAACTCAGGACTTTCTTTTTTTCTATAGGCCCTTAAAGAGGGGTGTCTCTGTTCCATCTTAATCTTAAAATATAAATTTAAAACAAAATTTATGTGAAAACCATCTTGAAAAAATAAATTCTTGTTGGAGATTTCTTCTTCATCTGAAATACAATTTGAGAAAAGCGAGTTCCCACACTGTCCTCTTTTGAATGTCTACGTTTATTTCTTGCTTCACTCAACACTGAGAGTGTCACCCTTTGAGGTTCTAGGCTTATGTGAAACTCTTTTCTTAGATTCAGTCAAGTTCTCCGTCTTCTGTACCCTGTACATGCACTGGATAATCAAGCACAAGGGGAAACCCTAAGTCTCTGTGGTATGAATTAGTTTTCTCTGTGCAGAAGGCAAGAGGAAACTGTCTATAATTAAATTAGGGTAGCATTTTTTCTCAATATCAATGCAATGAAATGACTGAATTTAAACCTGTACTTTTATACCTGATACCAAAACCAAATATCCAAATATTCTTCGAAATGAACTTGTCAATAAATGATGCATTTATCTTAATTGGTTTAAAGTGCATTAATGAATCTGCCTATCTAATTATCTGTGGAAAGTAATTTTTAATGTCCTTGTATATTATATAGGTCAATTAGTTAATCTTTTAAAATCTGGAATATTTTTACTTAATAACATTGAATAATTTTCATTGTAAAAAGACATGATTCAAACAATTTGTAATATGGTTCACAGGATTATGTAGAGCAGTGAAACATGTCTGAGAACTAAAACAGGGCTGATCATTGCTGTACTTGACAGTCCGTAGCTGAACCAGTTAGAACTTTTCTCTGACAGGCAGAAATTGAGAAGCAGGGCCAGGCATGTATCTAGTCAGAAGAAGCAGGAGCGGTGGGGAGAGTCACAGAGTCATCCCAAAGGTGGAAAATGAAGCTGCCTTCTGTGCATGCCCTCAATGAGAGAACTCAATCAATGAGACAACTCAGTTGCTAGAACTGCATGGACTGCACTGTATCTTGATAAATTCACCTGTTCCCCAAAAACTTTATTTTCCATGTGTGTGAGGGGTAGGAACTGGGGGACTAGTTAAGCATCTGCCACTACTATCTTCCTTATTTCTATTCCTTTTTTTTTTTTGAGACGTAGTCTTGCTCTGTCGCCCAGGCTGGAGTTCAGTGGCGCAATCTCAGCTCACTGCAACCTCCGCCTCCCAGGATCAAGCGATTCTCCTGCCTCAGCCTCCCGAGTAGCTGGGACTATAGGCGTGCCCCACCACCCCCGGTTAATTTTTTTAGTAGAGACAGGGTTTCACCATGTTAGCCAGAATGGGCTCGATCCAACCACCTTGGCCTCCTAAAGTGTTGGGATTACGGCCATGAGCCACGGCGCCTGACCTCTCATTTCTAATCTTTACAATAGACCACCAATACTTTAATTTAACCCAAACATGTCTTTCTTATTTTATTTTATTTTGTTTTGTTTTGCTTTATTTTAGGAGTCTCGCTCTGTTGTCCAAGCTGGAGAGTACAGTGATGTGATCTCTGCTCACTGCAAGCTCTGCCTCCCAGGTTCATGCCATTCTCCCACTTCAGCCTCCCGAGTAGCTGGGACTACAGGTGCCCATCACAATACCTGGCTAATTTTTTGTATTTTTAGTAGAGATGGAGTTTCACCATGTTAGCCAGGATGGTCTCGATCTCCTGACCTCATGATCTACCTGCCTTGGCCTCCCAAAGTGCTGGGATTGCAGGCATGACAAACGTTTCTTTCTTTTTTGTAAATTTAAGAATAGCTTAGCAGAAGTTAAAAGAATGAGATTTATGTAGAAAGTTTAAAAGAATCCAGAGAAAAGAAAAATCATGAGAAAACAGGCTTGCTGGCAGCCTGTATTGTTTAATGCATTACTTAATATACTGCTTAGCCAAAAGGAAGGACATTTCTTTGGGAATACCAGGCACTTGACACGAAAATGGAGGCTGTTGTTAATTTGGACAACAGAGTTGTCTTCTTAAGCCAAAATGATGTTTAATGAGACCCAAAGGGAGGAGAAGGACCTATTAAATCTTCCACCCAAACAGCACCATGCAGTAGCAATTGCTTTCAGCTTTCTGTATGTGATTCAGATTTACTAAAACTTTGCATATCTCTGTCATGTACATATAGTCTGTTAAAGCTGTCTGCCTGAACTGTTTTTTCACCTCTTTCCAAATCCTCTGTGAAATATTCAGTTGTTTGCCAATGTGGAGATCAGCTATGGCTCTGTTGGATCTCAGAAAGCAATACCCCAAAGACAGGGACTTTGACATCCTGAGAGACCTTAGAAGCTGCCTCAGAATCGAGGTCACTGTAACCTTGTCTTGCCTTCCCAACTTCTCCACTAAGCACTGTGACAGATTTTCTGGAATTTCCTTTTGTGAAATTTCCTTATCCTTATTTCCAAAAGAAATGCAATTGTCTTAAGACCCCCTCCCTAGGGATCTCATCAAATAACCGGTAAAGGTCAACCACCAGAGAAGAGACTGGGAGTCACCACCACACCCAGACTGAATTTTCATCTGTTCGCCAAGAGATTACCTGATACATTTTATCTGCAAATAAGACAACCTTTGATCCTGTGTAAGTTTACCCCTCGCTTTCCCATAATGTCTGCCACCCACTTCTTGGATCCATACATCAGTCCTTCTTTGAAGAGAGTATGTAAGCATCAACCAACTGACCCCTCTTTGTGTTCACATTTTATATAACTTCTGTGCCCAGGTATGCACATATTCATAATAAATTTGCTATGCTTTTCCCTTGTCAACCTTTTTTTTTTTTTTTTTCTATAGCGGTGTCAGCCATGACCCTTTGCTATGGGGAGAAAAGAGATCATTCCCTTTCCACTCTTGTTCTCATTAGAGGTCGCCAATACATTTGTAAAAGTTTCAGTTTGTGCTTTCAGGATAGAATAGGCAGGACAAAGAGAATTTTCTTCTCCACAAAAGGCTTACTGTTGACATTTTTTTTCTATATTCCTTACCCTACTACATGAACTATAAGAACAGGTTTTCCTTTGTGCTAATGGAAGATACAGTTTTGGAACAAGACTGCAATGAGTGTTTAGTTATGTCAGTAAGAAAAGCCAATATGAAAAGTGTCTTCATTTTTTTTTAACAGTCTGTCTAAATAGAATTTTCAATGTTTAATGGCTAGAGCTGCCTTTTAATTCTTGGTGGAGATCAAGAATTTGATCAGCAGTCATTTCCCCACGGGCAATGGCACACAGAATCTCATTCCCAGAACTGGGTGTTTGCATGAACCTCAAAGATATAGGCTCATCAAACAAGAAAAGGAAGGAAACATCGTGAGTCAAATTGGCTGTATGCCACTTTTGTGATGGAGTGGGACTCAGGTGTCAGGGTGTTTGCAGTTTGAAAACTTTCCTCACTTGAGAAAACAGAAATTTCTTCCAAATGTTAGAAACTCAGCTTGTTAGACAAGTGTTGTTCAATAGAAATATAATGTGATCTACATATGTAGCTTCGTATTTTCTGAAAGCCACAAATAAAGCTAAAAGAAACAGGATAAATTAATTTTTAATAATACCTTTTACTTACTGTACTATATATTAAATATAACTTCTTTTTTTTAAAATTTTATTTTTTGAGACGTAGTCTTGCTCTGTTGCCCAGGCTGGAGTACAGTGGCACCATCTTGACTTACTGCAACCTCTGCCTCCCAGGTTCAAGTGATTCTCCTACCTCAGCCTCCCGAATAGTTGGGATTACAGGTATGCACCACCACGCCCAGTTAATTTTTGTATTGTTAGTAGAGACAGAGTTTCACCATGCTGGCCAGGCTGGTTTGAACTCCTGACCTCAAGTGATCCTCCTGCCTTGGCCTCCCAAAGTGCTGAGATTACAGGCATGTGTCACAGTGCCTGGCCTCATTTCAACACGTAATTAATACAAAAACTTGAATGAGATGTTTTACACTCTTTGTTTGTTCTAAGTCTTCAAAATCCAGGGTGTATTTTATACTTACAGCATGTCTCCATTCTGCCTAGCCACATCGCAAGTGTTCAGTAGGCATGTGTGGCTGGTGTTTATCAGGTTAGGCAGTGCCTTTTCAACCCTGAACTAAACACCTTTTCTACCACTGGTTCCAGAGGAATCCTGATGGTCTAAGTTTCCTTCCCTCAGTGAGATCTTCAGTTCACTGCAAGAATACACCCTAACCCTCTGATGTAAGTAATGAGTTTCCTGCTCAGATGGAGGCAAAAGACTAGGGTTAGAGAACTGTGGGGTGCAGCCAGACCTGTAAACCTGGACGACTTCAGTATGAAAGGCGTCAGAAGGCCATAGCCAGTAGGCAGAATAAATATGCACACGTTTCACTTTGGAGCTATGTTCTTTTCAGCTTTTGAGATTTCTCTGCCCAGCTCCTGACAACCTGCCTGGGCCACTTTGCTAGACTTCTCATATATCTGAAAACATATGTGTATTCTCCTTGGGGCTCTCCGCTGTGTGTGAATCTGTCAGATTTGACCTGCCTCAGCTTGATTTTCTGATTTTTTTTTTTTTTTTTGGCTGTATCCCTACTGTCTTATATTACAACCTCAACTCTTGCTGAATCTTGGCTTCTTGGGTTAGATTTCTGATAACCTGAGACAGTCTCTGGCCAATTCCCAGAGTTGTGCAGCCACCCATTTTCTGATCAGGTTGATACAACACAGGAGACAAGTATAGATAATTATGCTTATTAGGTTAAACAATCTGAAAGCCTTTAAGTTAAAATAGTACTGGCTTAAACAAGATAAACGTCTCTTGTGTAACACGAGAAATAGGTGGTACAGGGATGGTATAGTGGCTGTACTCCATGAGGCTGTCAGAAATTTATTTGTGGCTCTACCACCCCCAGATTATTGCCTTTGCCCACTTGATCTAATGTGATTTTGCACCAGGATTCGTTTCAAGAGCAACACAAAGATAGAGAGAGCAAAAGGGCAAAACTTGTGCTTCAAGGACACAATTTGGAAGTTGTTTCCATAACTTCTGCTCCTATTCCTTTGGCCAGAATTTAGTAATATGGCTATATCTAGCTGCACAGGAAGATGGGCTAAGTGGTCTTTATTTCAGATGGCCTTGTTCCCAGTTAAAAGTTGGGAGTTCTGTTACTTTGAGAGACATTGGAAAAGTGGATGTCGAGGGACAACTAGCAGCTTCTGTTTTATGTAAGGATATGTATTCTGCTGTAGGTTTGTTGCTGATGCAGCATATATAACATCTTTCAATACTTAAAGATCATCAGCCTTATTATACAGATGGGGGAAATAATGAAGAGATGCAAGATATAGATATCAGCAGTGATCCCTTGGAGTTTGAATGGGTGGGATAGAAAAGGACTAAAATTAAGGCAAAAGAGACTTTAATTTGACATAAGGAAAACTTATTGATCATGAAGTGACATTGCAGTGAATTAAGAAAAGGTTTCCTATATCTTCTCTCTATGATTCGTATTTGTTTTTGCCCTTTTGACCTTCTTGAGTTAAACTCTCTTTCATGGTGTCATCTAACTATTTTAATTGATTACATTTAGTGGTATTTATATATCATTGTCATCACCATAAGCTTAGTGAGAGGAAGGTAGGTCTTAAGGAAAAAAAAAAAAACTCCAATAGCCGTTTTTGAATCAGGTTGTTAATACTTTGGATGGGTGAGCACTCCAATAGAATGTTCCTGAATCACTGTCCTGTATTGCGTTACTGTCTCACAGCAGCAGCACTCGATTCTCCATCTCTTATATCTCAGGGTCACCTGTGACATTGCAGGGCAGGAATGAGAGCTGCTCTTCATGAAAAAGAACTGCAAATGCACCCACCTGCCCCCTTACCTTGGGTTCTGCCCACCTGTGGCTCCATTTATGACTTGCTTTGCTCTCTTCCCTAATGGAAGTTACTCCCAGGGAAAAGTGACCTTCCCTGGGGACTGATACCAGAGATAGGTCCCCAAGGCTGCCTTCACTGGAGTGCGCCCTCCCAATCACCATCAGTCCTGCCTGCCAGCTCTTCTCCTTCCCTCCTGCAGCAGCCTGCGGTTGCCATGACGTTGCTGGACTGTCTCCACTTCCTGTTAGGTTGATTCTGCTGCAGTGCCAGAGGTAACAACAGCCTTTGTGACTGTCTTGCCCAAGCTGAGACCCTTAAAAGCAGCCCTTCTTCTTTTCTAGCTGTAATGAGTTGGGATGATGCCCAAAGACCTTTTCCCTGGGTGGTTTTCTTTTCCTTTTTTTTCCTACGTTGGCTTTGGTGGGTTTCGGTGCCTTTGAATGCTGCTCTACTCATCTGCCTATCATCTTGCCTTAAACTAATTTGGTCCGTTGGTAATGAAAGCCAAAAATGACAGTTGTGAAGCCAGGGGTTTTGATGTTTACTTGTACACTGCAATAGACTACAGGTTGAATGGAGCCCAGCAGAAAGTGTCTTCTTCAGATTACTTAAACATCCATTTGGAAAGTAAAAGCTATTGTCATGCTGTCCTTCCATCCCTGCTGTGCGATATAGCTGTGGAACTGAGAAAGACCCAACACATATTTTGCTGTGAAATGCATTTGGGACACCAGACTTCCCCAAATATATTTGGAGATTTTCTGAGTTTTATCTATTAACCTGGAAAAAACTATTGAATTTTTTTCACCCACTATTTAGACACTAGTGAGATGAGTCATCTTTACTGAATACTATTTAGATATTTCTAATGAATACATGAGCTCATTTAGAGTATTGTTTGGTTTATGTTGTGCATTATCCAAGTCTTAATATTATAACTCTTTTCAGCACAACTTCATTAAGAGAGAGACTTAAAGATTCAAGGCCTACTCCTGGAATCAATTCTCTTGCATATGTGACTTGCAGCTTAGGCAAAAGGCAGTGTTTTTCCAGATTCAAAAACTCAAATATCCACAGAAAGAGTGATAGAATTTAGAAATAATCTACTTACCTTTCCAAGGGACATAAGTCATCAGGTTTGGCTCATTCTTAAAGAGCAAGTTGTCCTGGGAATGTCAAGGCTGAAATATACTAGTTAAGTTAATAATAAATTCTGGTGACACACAGCCACATGACATTGATTCTTGTTTGGTAAAAAAATAAATTACTCAGTCATTGCATATCTTGCAATTAAATCATTAGATCATCAGAAGCTGAAATGAAACTCTTTTTTTAATTATAAAAGTATTTTATGTTGTTAGCAATGTTTGGAACTTCCCCTCGGTATAACTATGTTATTATTTAATAAAACGTAAATCAGTGTCGAGGTTTTGTTAAGCCCAAGGGCTTTTAATTCCGAGGGTTCTTTCATTATGTTTTGTGGATTTTAGGTAGTCCCTGGGTTGATAATTTTCTGCTTTTCTACACTTTGTGTCTTTACTCAAGGGGGGACAGAATGGAAAGCTAGAACCTTGGGGTGCCAGTTGGGAGAACCGGTCTTCCCATTATTAGTGCCAAGTGTGGCTTCTTAGAGGCAGACAGCATGGGGAAAGGTAGCTGGGGCTGAAAACCCAATGATTTGCTGTTTTCTCCTTGTGTGACTTTGGGGAAATCACTTTGTGTCTCTGAGCCTCATTTTGCTTTTAAGGTTTGTAAGTCCAGAAAACAAAGACAAACAAGGGAGGCAAGCAAGTACAGAAACACAAATCAAGATGGAAAGAGAGTTACATTCATGCATTTCAACTAAGGCAAGAAGGAACCAGTAGAAAAAACAATCCAAGCAAGAAAATGTTACATCTGATAAGATGATGTGCCAAAATTTGGGAAACTAAATGAAAAACATGTTGGAATCCAGACTGGCAATCTCAGCCAGAAATGAAATGAAGCCAAATAATATAGGAGAAAAGCCAGAGTCTAGGCAAAGGTCTGAATATTAGGCAGGAGGCACCAGTAGCCTGGAGGAAGCCTCAGACCAAGCTGTTGTAAGACATGGGCTTCTTATTTCCTTGAAGGGATCTTGGTGTACCTGTGGTCTGATCCTAAGCAAGGAAGAGTGGAAAGGGGTGGGACACAGGCTATTCCTGACAGCCAGGGAAGAAACAATAGCTTCCAGATGCAATGCTCCCGCTATAGAAACCAAATCCACTTCTGAAGTAGGGGAGGCAGTGGGTATTCCTGGTAAAATAATGTGTTGAAATATATTCTTCCAGCTAAATATTTGGTAAAATCAACAATTTGTTATTTTACATAAAGTTATAGTACTGCCTGTCTGTGCGAATTTCTGTGATTCTAATCATAGTATTTTCATAAATGCAGTATAATTTGGGGACTGCTTTTTCTCTCCTTTGTATTGCTCTTAGTAGGCAAATGCAACAATTAATAAAGTTTCAGTTACCCAGACCCATAGAGCATAGAACAAGTAAATTAGTTTTGGTAATGATTTATATGTACCTTTTATATATACTTCTATTTAGAGGAGTGAATACAGATCTCTTCTAAACCAAGAAATCCTTTTATAAAGGGACAAGGAGCTCACTAACATCTAATTTGTAAATTTGGATGCTTACATATCTAGTGAAATATTACTTATCAACGTGTCATCAGAACATTTAGTCCTATGGGCATCATTTAAAATATTGACCTGTGCAAAAGATCAGAGTATGGAAATATGAAGGCAGACAATGCTGATCTTTACAATAAATATCTTACCACCGTGAAAGCTCAAAAATTGTGTTTGTTCTTGCCACTGAAGGCTTTCAGTCTTGCTTTCTTGTGCCCTTCTGGGCAACTCCAGCAGAAGTGAAAAAAATGCAACAGAATTTCCTAGTGGTTGAGAAAGGGAGACATTTTTGGATCAAAAAATCGAAGTGCATTTATTTTTTTCACAATAGAGGGCTAAATGTTTTGAGCATCTATTTCATAATCAGTAAAGTGAGGGAAGCAAAGTCATGGTTCCAGGGGGAAGGTAGTTTTGATAAGAGCCAATTTAGGCAACATCAAAAAATGCATAATTCAGCACTACCCTAGATCTCTGTAACTCTCAAACCCTCCACAGACCCTATCACACACAGAAACCCATCATTCGAAAGGCATGGGAAAACCACACTGATGAGACTCAATCTATGGATTTCTCAATTTACATAGTGTTGATCATACAGATTTCTCAATTTGCATGAATATTGAGACAGTTTTCTCTCAGTTTATAGGCCCAAAACTAGAGATTGTTAGGTGGAACCTTATTTCACTTAGCCCCCTACAGACACCATTTTTAGCTTTGAAACAACTCTAGTTCAAAGGGCAAAATGTGCTAATTCATGAGACTCCATTTATGCCATCCATTGTAATAGATTTATGCCATCCATTGTAATAGCCAAGTTTAAATTAGTTAAAATAAAATAAAGTTAGAAATTCAGTTCTTCAATTGCAGTAGCCACATTTCAAGTATTCAAAAGCCACCAGTGGTTAGTGGCTACTGTAGTAAACACTGCAGAAATAGAACATTTCTATCATTGTAGGTGATTCTCTTGGACAGTGCTGAGAGTCTAATTTTATGACCACATTATATGTGAGTACATTTTAGAACTAAAGTTTCATCATTAAAATGTGTGGACTTTTGGTAAGATCTTCATCCTTAATACTTGCATTTTAGAAGACTGAGTCTTCTTTGAACTTGGAGTAGTGAAACTCTAGGGGCAGTTAACTCTGAGGATCAAGTTATCAAAAAACAGAATAATATCATCTATGCCTATAAAACAGATGCAAAATGAATAAATAATTTCTAGAGAAGACTTTGTAAGAAGTACCTAACAACATATAATTAAGATCAAACTTTGAAACAGCCTAAATTTTAAATAGTTCAGGCTCTGCAGGATAAACCCATTGATGGCTGTTGCCTTGAGTTAGAGATCTTAGAGATTGTTAAAGGAAAGTAATCGCATTTTTTCTTTCTTTGGTCGTAGTATTTCAGACACTGCATATAGAAATCATTAATGCATATTGGACATGTAATTTTTTGTCCTAGATGCTAATGGTTCAACTCAGATATGTTGTCATCCTCTCCTCCTTCATCATTGACTGGTTCATCTGTGAAGAATAAATTGTGAGTAAAGACCTCTTATGGAGCACAAATTACCTAGACTATTATAGTTACTGGTACTGTTTTCTTTTTAATTTTATTTTTATTTTTGAGGCAAGGTCTCCATCTGTCATCCAGGCTGGAGTTCAGTGGTGCAATCACAACTCACTGCAGACTCAATCTCCTGGGCTCAAACTATCCTCCCGCCTCAGCCTCCCAAGTAGCTGGGATTGCAGGCATTCACCACCATGCTCAGCTAATTTTAATTTTGTGTAGAGATGGGGTCTCACTATGTTGTCCAGGTTGGTCTCTAGCTCCTGACCTCAGGTGATCTGCCTACCTTGGCCCTCCAAAGTGCTGGGGTTATAGGCGTGAGCCACTGCGCCTGGCCGATTTTTTAATTTTTTAAATTGACAAATAAAAATTGGTTTATTTGTGGTGTACAACATGATGTTTTGAACTATGTATATATTGTGCAATGGCTAAATCAAGCTAATTAACATATGCATTAGCTCACATACTTATGGTTACTGACATTTTTAATCAACAACAAAAAAGCATGGAAATAAGGTTTTATTTTCTTATCTTCTTCTCAGTGATATAGCTGTCTACTTTCATTAGAGAATTATTTCACAGAGTTACAGGGAACTTTGCAATGATTTAAGTATGCCCAATTTTTTTTCAGTAAATAGGGTAGAATCGAAAAATATTTCACTAGGTGACTTCTAAAGTCATTGACCTCTGCCTAAAAGCTGCTTTGACAGAAGAGGAGGTAAATTGGAATCAGTTGAATAAAGGATTTCAAGCTAACACGCAGCTCAGGGGATTAAATATTTGAGGCCCAGGGTCATGATTCTCCTGTGGGATAGCTGAAGTCAGGCAGAACTTGGCATTGCCTGCTTGTTAGGAATATATTGCAAAATTGAGGAGCAGATTTATAACCACAAAACTCTTCCTGAGTGTCAGTTTATTTAGCCACAATGAGGATTTACCAGGGAGACGTGTCAGCGAACGAGTCATGCTCAGTGTTTGCCTCTCAGATAAAGAGAAAAGTGGCACTGAAGGATGGTTTAGGCACGTAATCTTTTAGGTTCTAACACTTTCTGGAGAGGCAGGTGTAGAGGTTTTTCTACTTTAAATAATTAAAGCATTAAGAGGAATTTATTGAGATGAATTCATTTTAGCAGATGATACATTTAAAATGACTTCCACTGTTATTTATTTTTGTCTCAATTCCAGTTTAACATCTTGATAAGATCTGTATCAACAAATTAATGAATATTGGTCATGTGTATATGTTTGTGTGTCTGTGTGTGACCCAATTCTTAAAGAAAAGCCTTGTGAACCAATCTCTATAGCTAACAGGACTATGAAGTCTTTTCCAGCATATACTCTTGGAATAAAATCTTACATGTTATTTGAGTTGGTTAAAAAAATTTCTGACCTTGCACTTTTAGAAGACAAAAACAGTTACTTTGGGGTGTATAGATTTAAGGAAATCAATGATACAGCTTGAACTTAAAATAATTTAAGATCAAGAAAGAGAGTGTATTAGTTTATCTACTGCCAGATAACAAATTTTCCCAAAATGTAATGGCTGAAAACAATACATACTTATCTTATAGTTTCTGAGTCAGGTATTATGGAGCAGCTCAGTTGGGTGTTTGTGGTTCAAGGTCTCTCATGAGTTCGTGATTAAGATATTGGGAAAAATTGCATTCAAGGCTCGACTGGGCTAAAGGATCTACTTCCAAGCTCACTCATGCAGCCATTGGCACAACTTGGACTCTTCAATTCCTCACTGGCTCCTAGCCTCAGTTGCTCTTCACACATAGGCCTCTCCATAAATAAATTTAAGTGACTTCATAACATGGTAGCTAGTATCTCCCAGCCTGAGCAATCCAAGAGAAAAGGCATGAGGCAGAAGTCACAGGTGTTTCAGAAGTAATACACTGTCACTTTTTCCATTTTTTATTGGTGACATAGATCAACCGTGGTAAAAAGTGGGAGGAAAAATGCACAAGTCCACAAATCCCAGGATGTAAGAATGAGTGGGGCCATATTGCAAGCTGGCTACCACAGAGCCAGTAATCTGGAGAAGTGGCCTATTTGATTTTAGTAGATGTGGTTGGTCCAGATTATTTGGCTATAGGACTCTGAGTTAAGAAATTGAAAGTCAAATTTTATTTTATTTTATATATTCCCAGTGAACACTCTCATGGATCGAAAATTTATTTTGTATCTAAATCAATAGATTTATAAGTGTCATCATTCTTTTCCCCTACCTCATAGGAATTATACTGTAAGAAATTGTCATACTAGTGTGTGTTGGCATTATAAAGGAAGGAGATATTTTACTATCTTTTCTTTTAAAAACTATGTGTGTAAAGAAAGTTCAGAGCCCCCTGATGACTTGTCGTACACTAGCTATTAGCAATACCTGCAAGCTGGTTGGTTATTTGCTTCATTTTGGATGACCTTTTCTTTACAAGTCTCTTGAGGCTTAATGATTGTACTCCAGTAGCCTTGTGGGTTGAGTGGATTGACAGATTATGTAGTCCTTATATTTGTTTCTAGAGATTTACTCTGTGTAGGGTGAAAGTGAACTGAACAAAATCAGAAGATGTGGTCTTTATTTTATTTTATTTTTTTGAGACAGGGGCTCGCTCTGTTGCTCAGACTGTAGTGCAGTGGCATGATCACGGCTCACTGCAGCCTCAACCACCCAGGCCCAAGCTATCCTCCCACCACAGCCTCCTGAGGAGCTGGGACTAGAGGCATGCACCACTACGCCCAGCTAATGTTTAAAAGTCTTTTGTAGAGAGTGGGTGGTCTCCCTATGTTACCCAGGCTGGTCTTGAACTCCTGGGTTGACGTGATCCTCCCATCTTAGTCTCAAGTGCTAGGATTACAGGCATGAGCCACTGGGCCTGGCCAGAAGATGTGGTTTTGCTCTAAGTGAAAAATCATGTCAGTTGAGTTTGTAGGGTCCAGAACCATTCTCAAGCTGGAACATTGCATGGATACAAATTTCACACAATTATATATCAAAAAATACAACGAAAGTAAAAAAAAAAAAATACAAAAGTAGGCATGAAAGACCAACCCAGGGTAGTTTATTTCATATTTTCACCTTTCACTAGTGCATGGAAACACACTTCCTGAACTGCTACCTTATTCCACATTGTCTTGGATCCGTCCAGCAAGAGACTTAGGGATCAGAGATCTACACCTGCTCATCTTCAGGGTGTGTTTCTCTTTCAACATGACAGATTTTTCAGAGCAGAGTCCAGAGGCCACCTACCATGGATTACAGGATATCAAATCATATCTGAGGCCTCTACCCACCCCCCCCACCCCCAAGCACCCTCCTTTTCCCTTTGTTTAGGCCGGGCTTGATGTGAATTTGCAGGGACCTTCTCTGCTTTCTTTGTCCTTCATATACTTTCTGAGGAAAGTCCCTACTACATGGCAGTGGAAGGTTTTCCCTGGTAACATAGTCAATACCCCAAATCTAGTGCCTGTGTGAGTTTTGGGGACAAAAATGATTCTGTCATCAGGTGAAAGATTGAGGAACCAAGGCAAAAGAAGTTGGCAGAGCCAGTCCACTTCAGTTCCATGGAAACGCCAGGAGGAAGAGATTCAGCTGAGCCACTGAATTGCTTTTTGGGAGACAGTGACTTGATTTTCTTATTTCTTATTTACCACAGAATCAGCTTCAAGTTGATACTTTTATAAGGACAGATCAAAGCAATGAATGCCTTAGACAACTTACACAGGTCCAGAGGTCAAGAGAGACATAAGCACAGCCTGACAAGAAAAACTAAGAATTCATTTGACAAGGCTTTTTCTCTAGGCCATTTTTGGAAGGCTCAGGGATGGTGCTGGTCATATTGCTTTATATTCAGAATCTTAAGCACCAAAGCATGGTGGGAGAGGATAATTTTCAATTTTGAGGGAGCAACAACATGTCAGAAATAACTGAGACTGGGAAACGGGTAGGTAGGAAAACTCCACCAAATGCCTACAAAGTAAGAGAAAGGCCTGTAGAGTGGAAAAAAAGAATTTAGAGGTAATTGGGGAATGTTTGGATTACATTTGTTATTATGTGGTTTGAATGTTTTCTATACATTATCCAGCTGTTGTGATGAATAAAACAAAATTTGCTTTTCTTTTTTTTTGTTTACTGTCAACTGTAGAAAAAACCCTGAACACCTGATATTCCTGAGAGCTGCCTTGTGAGAACAGCTGTCCCATCAAAGACCCTTGGCAGGGTGTTATTCTAGATGAGTCCATTAGCTATTGTGGAAGCCAACACACATGTGAGGGAAAGATTTTCCATATTTTGCAAGTCCCGCCTATTAAAGCTTTCTGTAATGACAAGATGGTATTGCTGAATGACTTTTTAATTGTTTTTCCTAAGCAACTGCCAACGTTTAATTAGGCTTCAGCTAACAGGCTCTAAGTTAATTTAAGACAAATGGCTCTGGTGTTGCTAATTGTTAGAGTATGGTGATCTGGGAGCATCTGACTCAAGCATGAGTCTGTGCTCTGCAGCTCTGCGGATACGTAGTGGGTGGCTGAATGACCCAGACAGGTCTGATTGCCCCTGCTGGGAAACACCCAAACCACCTGTCTGGGATGAGTAATCTCCCAGACACACTACCTGAATTCACACCTCCATACTTCAAGCTAAACCAGTATGGATTAAAAACCTGGAATTTTATTAAATGAATCAATAATAGCTTCCATGTGTGAATTTTATTATCAAATGAGTCAATAGTAGCTTTTATGTGTGAAAAGCACGCTTGTATCTATTATATCAGACTGCCTTAGAAAACATCCATTAGAGCTGGAACGACCTAGGAAGATCAACTTCAATGCCAACATTTAAATAGCAACTAATAAGGGACCAGAGAGGAGGAACCACTTGCCCAAGGTCACCTAGATTTTAGGACTGGAACTAAAGCCTCAGCCTTCTCATTTTAAGTCTTCTGCTTGTTTCCCCATTCTGCCTCCTCTGCCCCTTCAACTCTCATCCCAAATTGTATTAAATCACCAGTTAACTCCAACTCTTTCAGGACAGCGAGTGGAAGTACAAGGATCAAGCTGGGAGGTGGGAATGAACATTTTTGGTGGGCTGATACTTATGGCTCGTGCTGCAGACAATGGGCAGGGCCTGGCAGGTGGGAGGGGTCAGCAGAATGCCTTTGATAGAGTTTGGCTCTGTGTCCTCACCCTATTCTCATCTTGAATTGTAATCCCCATGTGTTGAGGGAGGGACCTGGTGGGAGGTTATCAAATCATGGGGGCGGTTTTCTTCCTGCTGTTCTCATGACAGTGAGTGAGTTCTCACCAGAGCTGATGGTTTTAATGTGTGGCACTTGCTCACTCTTGCTCTCTCCTGCCACCATGTAAGATGTGCCTTGCTTCCCCTTTTCCTTCCGCCATGATTGTAAGTTTCATGACGCCTCCCCAGCCATGTGGAACTGTGAGTCACTTAAACCTCTCTTCTTTATAAATTACCCAGCTTCATATAATTCTTTATAGCAGTGTGAAAATTGGCTAATACAGGCTTGTAGCGTAATTCCACAAAGTTGAAAGACACCCCCACCCTAAAACAAGCTTCCATTGCTTCGGCCCTCTTGAGGCTTCCATCTCCTTGAATACCAGCTCTTTGGCTTTATTCTTTTCAGTCATTCCCTGATGCCAAGAGCCTTGTTGTCACCCTCCCACCCTGTGCTCAGTCCACTCCCGCACGATCTTCCGTCTTTGCTTTTTCTTGGTTGTGTCTCCCTTTAGTTCTTGTGCCTTCTCTCTGTGTTTCAATATCTTCTCTATTTGTAGCTTAAACCAACGGGTTTTCTGATCTTCCCAGGTCCATTATGTTGGTAAAGTGAGTTAAAACATGGCAACATTTGAGAGGAATGTCTGACACATAATCATACAGTAAGCACTCCTTAAAGAGTGGTAATAGTTTTCCTTATTATTATTCCGCTTGATTTCATATCTTTCTCTTGTTCTGCCAAGTTCTATTTTTATATTGTACTCACTTATGAAACTCTCACCGTGTTCTGCTGAGTAGAGCTCTCCCTGCCACATAGGACACTCCATCCCATGTCTCCCCTCTCTTGTAGACCTGACATACTAAGGGCAAGCTGCTTTTTCCAGAGATTCCTCACCTCTCTTCAGGAGAAGACGAAGTAGATGATGTTAAGATATTATTTCAAAAACTCCCTTATAGAACCAAAAAAGCTGTATTTTATTATAGTTGCTTTGAAGTTATATACTTTATTCAGCACAGTTTTGATTATAAAAATACATTTTAGCCCTCTTTTAAAACTTCCAAAGTTTATAGAATATTTATTTCTAAAAAGTCCATAAGAGTATAAACCTTGAAAAACACCTAAAAAGTGTAAATATTTGGGGGAAAAAAAGACGTTCAGAGAGAACTGATAAAAAGGAAATGAAGTGAATAACTTTTTTTAGATAAAAATCTTTACATGTAAATTACTTACAGAGAGTCACTTCAAATATTCATCATAATTGGGAATATAGGCTTATTGCCAGTTATCCTAACAACATATGAGATAACAAACATTAAAAAATGTTTCAAGAAAATTTTGTCTTTAATATATAGGTAAGATAGGGATAAAAAGAAGAAATTTCTGATTTGGGGCATATGTGAGAAAAACAGTATACAAAAAGCAAAAGCACGTGCTGAATAAATTTAGTTAAATAATATATTCAACTTCACAGTCATTTTATTTACACTAGCCCTAGTTTGCCAACGTATTTGTTATTGAAAATGAGATGTATGTTCTATGTATATTGCTCGAGGCTGATTTAGACAGGACTCTGTGTGCATTGCTGACCACAAAGAGCGTTTCAACTGAAGGCCGGAATAAAAATGGCATGGCTTACAATTTCACTACACTTGTTTTCAAAAGCAACATGATTTCCTTTTCTAAATTGCAAAGCAAAACCAAACAAAATGGACTAGTTATTGTTGAAACACTTTGGCCACCCTTAACTCTTAATTGCTAGCAATATTTCAGATTCCTACTTAGTGTCTGAAAGAAAAAAACAGAGGCCACCAAAGAATAAAGAGTAAATGGTTTTATTTGATAAAAAAGCATTATAAGTAAGGTGAATGGAAAGTCTGTACAATGTGTCCAGATGGAAGTTTAAAAAAAATTGTGAAAAATGAAATTCAAGAGAAGCTTGAAAGAAATGAGGAAATTTACCACTCTGTGTGTCATTACAAGTTTGGTGCTGGGCCAGTCTGCAAAAGGGGAAGTTTTAAGATGGTTGAAGCTTAGCTGTTCCTTAAGTAGCAAGACACAAAGGTTGCATCTACTAAGCACTCTGTGGTTATGATGATGTCATTTGGTGATTTCCACTATCCTGATTGATTTATAGAAGATAAAGACTCTGCTTTTGTCCAACAGAGATACCAACCAAACTCTTAGATTCAACTGGTGAACCAACTGGAAAATTAAAGTAATTCTGTGCCCTGGACGCATTTCATTAAGCTCCTTGTGGGATTTATTTCAGTTTTGTGAAATTGTTTGTTTAGAAATTGTAATAGATTCCATTTCGAGCCAAAACACTAATCTCTTCCTTTCTGCCACACTGGACAGAACTCTGGGTTACTTTAATAAGAAAAACATCGCAATCTTCTTTCTGAGAAGTTTATAATTGACCTAGGAGGAAGGCTAGTCAGTGTAGACTTGAACCATACTGCCTGGTTGAATTTGGGCTCAATCTTTTTTTCTTTGTGACTGGGACAGTCAGTTAATCTCTCAAGCGTCTCCTCATTTTTCTCATCCATGACTGGACTGCATAAGCCTGAATGCGTATTAAATAAGATGATACTTGCAAAGCATTGACAATACCTGGCATGCAGTAACTGCTCCATAAATGTCATTTAGGTGGAGGATGATGTGAGAACCTTCTACAGCCTCTCAGTGGTGCCCACCTGTGCTTCTCTTATAAAAGCATTTATCATGCAATTTTGCCAGTGCTTGCTTAATTGTCTCCTTTCACAGACTTTAGGCTTCATGAGTGTGAGGGAAAGTATGTCTTATTTCGTAATTGATCATCAATTTGTCTCAGCTCCTATCAAAATGCCTGGCACCTAGTGGACTCTAATAAATAGTTTTCAATGAATGAACACTTGTGACATGATAGTTTAGGGAAGAAGACTTCCATTTGAATTTTAAACTGGTAAGTTGGCACTTAGATTTTACAAAGATTTTTTTATTCTCCAAAGATAGTTTTTTTTCAATAACCTACAAATCCACAGTAGAAAGGAGAAGGAGGCAACATTGATGTGAAGCAGAAACTGGGCTAGATATCAGGATAGGTGGGTGGGAGGCCCAGTTTTGGCACTTACTCACTGGGGACCTCTGAGAAAGTCATCCCATCTCTTTTAGATACATGTACTTTAGCTGTAAAGTGGGCATAAGAAACTTGAGCTAACTAATGTGAAAGGGCTTTGTAAAGTTTGTGTGTGTGCTTGTGTGTATTTATTTTTATTTATTTATTTATTTTTTACTAAGATGGGTGATAGCTAATAAAAGGAAGTATGGCAAAGTGAAAGCAGCAAGTAAGAATTTACTTCTAAGAATGGGATGCAATTCTCTAGATGTAATCAGTCTCTGTTTAGTTCTAAAGCTTAGCTTTGTTACGGCCCTAATACATAGTCATCTTTCAAAAGACTTGCAAACCTGAAGAAAAAAAAAAAAAAAGCTCTCTAAGCCTGAAAAACCTCTACATATTCCCAAATTGGGGAATATTCAGATTCACGTTTCTCTGAAGGACAGTGCAAGGTCATCTACAGTATCCATCATCAATGTTTAACAATCTGTGGCTGGTGGACAAGCTACTTGAGGTTCTCAGATGATAGAAGTAGGTCAGGCCTATCAGACGTGTCAGCAGATGTGTTCGCGTAGTAGGTTCATTTGATAGATGTCACCTTATCCTCCTAGATATTTCCTCTGCTGGAGAGGTCCATGTTCATGTTGAGACAGCCAAAAGTGGACAGGACTATTTTTTCCCACTCCCAACTGCTTTCAGCAAGACAGACAGACACTTCACCTCCTTAGCTCTGCTTCTCTCCAGTGCTATGTACCTTAGGAAAAAAGCAGTAACTGGTTATTGTAAAGTCACTATTATAAAATATTAAGGTCTTGAGGCCATGTTCTAAATTAAACACAAGGAGATTAAGAAGGAAAATCTTAATTAGAATTAAAAGTCACAGTTAAAACAAGAAATGTTACTTCTTCTAGACAACAAATGTTTGAATACTGTTTTCCTTGAAAATTAATTTCACAGAATTTGTTCTTTGCATGATATGCAAGTAGAGGTATAGACTGCATACATTGCTAATAGTATACAATGGTCATGCAGGAAGCAGAAGATAGTTGTAAATTAGGTGTTTTGTAAAAACAAAAAAAATAATTATTTGATTTAACACTTGACAGTAACCCACTTAAATGTCCAGTAGAAGCAGTAACACTACATTGATACACACAACAGTACATTTGAGGAAAATAATTAAAATGGTAAATGTCTTGAAATGTTAAGTAAACTACAGGAATAATAAAATTCCCTATTGCATTATGGTTCTTTTTATAAAGTCTGATGAGAGCACTTTATAAAACAGGAGCACTTTAAACAAGTAAAGAAAACTCTTTCACATTCTGGTGAGAAATTCCTTAGAGACAGAATTTAAAATAAAAATCACAATACCCTTACTGGATAAAGCATATAATTTTCCTCCTTAGGTGCATGAATTAAAAACAGCTGCCAAGCCTACTTAATTATGGAACCTCACAGTCGAACTAGAAATGACAAATTTTCATTTTGATAGCAACCACATTGAGTGTTTACTTAGCAAGTATGGATAATTATTCCAGTTCTTATTTGAAATTTTTTTCTGGAACTGGTTGCATATCATTAAAAAAGGCTGTGATTGCAAATCTCAGCATTCCAGAGCCTCTCTTTTCTCCCCATTTATTTTTTGTGTGTGTATGTGTGTGTGTATGTTGAGACTTTTCTCTGAATTTAAAAAGTGATTTCTCTACAACTAGTACACAAACACGAATTCTAACTCCAGAGAAACAGATGTCTTAAAGTGTTGATGAAAAAACATTATTATGTTTCAGGCAGAACTCTGAAAGTAAATGTCCTGGTCATCGACTCAGGGGATCACTTTGATGACCAACATTTCTCATTCTAGTTGTTTAGTCTTTGTTGTGAAGGGCTGAATCCATAGCAGTGGTTCCAGAAGGAGACCATTAATTTAAGAAAGGTAAGGGATGCAGATGCTCACAGGCAATCTGCTGATCTGTGGGACTGGCTTTCAGAGCAGGGAAGAAGGCAGAGCGTCAAGTTCCTAAATTCACATATATGCAAATAATAACTTTCTATTATGGGAAGCAATTTCATTTTATTTGTCTTGTTTGGACTTCACAACAATAATTACTGAGGTAGGAAGGAAATTCTTATCTTTATTTTAACAGATGAAGAGGCGAAGTCCCAGGGATGGTATTTTGGTCAAATCAAACACCTATCACACATTGGGTGCTAGATCTGAGGATCAGAACTCCTAGTGCAGGATTCTTTGCAGTGTGGCTATTACTTCTGGTATTTTGCTGGGGTGGCATGGTGCCTTGGAGCTACCAGATAAAGGGAGAATCAGGAGGACATGTTTTACAGTTTCCAGACAAAATATAGGACACCCAGTTAAATTTGAACTTCAGATAAACAAGAAACATTTTTCTAAATGTAAATATATCCATGACATATTTGAGACATATACTAAAATTATTCATTGTTTATCTGAAGTTCAGGTGTACCTGGGCATCCTATATTTCTATTTGCTGAATCTGACAATCCCAATCTGTTTTCCTTTCTGATTGGGCAATTCAAGTTAAAAAGTTAAAAATACCTTAGGGCAAGATGGCCAACTGGACTCAGCCAGATGGAAGATCTGCCACCAAGGGACCAAGACAGCTGGCACACTTCCAACAGATCTTCAGAGGGAAAGCACCACCGGTGGACAGAGGGAAGACACCGAAGTGGGCTCAATGGGAAGGAAGCTGGGAACCCTACATGGAGCTAGAGGCTACCGTGCACCAGTACTCATGCCTGGTCCCCAGTGACTCCAGGGGAATGGGTGAGTTGAGCTGGCAAGGAACAACCTGCCCTCATCAAGGTCTCTCTAAGACCCCAGCAGAGAGAGACCCTTTGACCACTATGGACACTCACGTTATCAGGAAGAGCTGCTTAGAGAAGTGGTAGGGGAAACAAACCAGTTGATGCAGAGTCCAGAGCATCTATAGTGGAGCATGCTCAGGGATTGCCACCTCCCCTTGGCTTGACTTGCTCCCATAGGAGACTTTAGCCCTAGGGGAGCTGTGGGGCATGAACTCTGCAGGGTAGTCTTGCCTATCAGATGGGGCTAGTGTGACTCAAGCACCCCTTGGTCTGCTGGCCTGTTCTGGCAGGGCAGCCTTGGGTGCCCCAAGGGCTCACATCACAGCTCTTGCCCTGGCAAACTGTGCCTGACTGGTGAAGAGCTCCAGCGGGGCAGCCCATGCACCAACCCATGCACCAGTTCATCCATTCCCACCCCACACTGCAGTTTCCCCCAGACCCACAGCAACTCCCCACATCACTTTGCCAACGTGTGTGGATGGGTAGCTTCTGCCTTCTTTGCTCCGCTAAAATGTGTGTATGTGTACACCTTGCCCTGCCTCCAGTAGCCACCATTGCAGTCAAAGCCTTGGTGGGCAAAGAACCTGTCAGCCAGGCCCCTGCCAGCACCCCCCACCTTGTGCCAACACAGCTGTACGAGTGAAACTAGGCACAGAAAACAGTGGACCCTCCCCCACCCACACTGAGCAACCACCTCTGCCTGTGGCACACAGAGAATGCACACAGACCTGTGCCTGCCAGCAACCAGCCCCTGTGCCAACACCACCACCAGCATGACTGCGTGCAGTCACCAGCAGGGGAACCCCGCCCCCCGCCCCACTCCCGAGCCACGTTGCCTCTGCCATTGTGGTGAATGCCAGCATGAAGGCAGGCACCCCAGCACCCACTAGCACCCTGCTGCAGCTGACGAACATGCACCTCACTGCACCGTGCTGCTGTGGCTTCTGCTGCTGGCACGTGCAAACGAGGATGGATACCACTGTCACTGAACTAGGAAATGCTTTGGCTGATACTACCCACTGGAATGTAATGACCAGTGTAATGACCAGAGAGTCCCTCAGCCACTCCAAGGCAGTGAATTCGTAAACTTGAGGACCCAGAGAACAAAGTCAGGGCCCAATACAAGTTCCTCAGAGTTAGAGCATGCAGTGCAGGAATCGAGAGTTGAGAATTGGCCCCCTAAAACCTTCCAGAAACGAAACCAGTTGGCTGAATCCATCTTATACCATGATCAAACCCTCGAGGTCATCAAATAAAATAAACGAAAAAAAAAAAAAGCCCAAAGGTCAGCAACTTCAAAGATTGAAGGAACATAAGTCCACAAAGATGAGAAAGGACCAGCACAAGAACTCTTGACAGCTCAAAAAGTCAGAGTGTTTTCTTCCTCCAAATGACCAACTCTCCAGCAAGAGTTCTGGATCAGGCTTAGATGGCTGAAATGACAAAAATAGAATTCAGCATATGGATAGGAACAAAAATCATTGAGATGCTGGAATACATTGGAACCCAATCCAAAAAAGCTAAGAACAAATTAAAATAATGCAGGAACTGACAGACAAAATAGCCAGTATAGAAAAGAATATAACCAACTTGATAGAGCTAAGGGGAGGATAGAATCTCAGAGCTTGAAGACTAGTTTTCTGAAATCAGACACAGACAAGAATAGAGAAAAATGAAAAGGAATGAATAAAATATCTGAGAAATATGGCATTATGTAAAGAGACCAAATCTACAACTCATTGGTGTCCTGGAAAGAGATGAGGAGAGTATAAAAACTTGGAAAACATATTTCATGATATCATCCATGAGAACTTCCCCAACTTAGCTAGAGAGGCCAATATTCAAATTCAGGAACTGCAAAGACCCCTAGTAAGAACTTCACAACAAGATGATCCCCAAGACACTTAATCATCAGATTCTCCAAGGTTAAAATGAAAGAAAAACTGTTAAAGGCAGCTAGAGAGAAAGGTCAGGTTGCATACAAAGAGAAGCCCATCAGAATAACAGTAGACCTCTCAGCAGAAACCCTACAAGCCAGAAGAAATTGGACGTCAATATTCAACATGTTAAAAAACATTCCAATAAAGAATTTTATATCTGGCCAAAGTAAGTTTCATAGGTGAAGGAGAAATAAGATCCTTCTGAGATAAGCAAATGCTGAGGGAATTTATTATCACCAGATAACCACTGCCTTAAAAGTATTTCTGAAGGAAGCACTAAATATGGAAAGGAAAGATCATTACCAGCCACTACAATAACACACTGAAGTACACAGACCAGTGACACTATAAAGCAACCACACAAACAAGTCTTCATGACAACCAGCTAACATCATGATGACAGGATCAAATCCACACATGTCAATAATAACCTTGAAAGTAAACGGGCTATATGCCTCAATTAAAAGACACAGAGTGGCAAGCTGGAGAAAGAACCAAGACTCTTTGGTATGCTGTCCTCAAGAGATCCAGCTCACATGCAGTGGCATACACAGGCTCAAAATAAAGGGATGGAAAAGAAATCTATCTATCAAATGGAAAACAGAAACAAGCAGGGGTTGCAACTGCAATTTCAGACAAGACAGACTGTAAACCAAGAAAAATAGCAATATAAAAGAAGGACATTACAATGGTAAAGGGTTCAATTTAACAAGAAGACCTAACTATCCTAAATATATATGAACCCAACACAGGTGCACCCAGATTCATAAAGCAAATTCTTAGAGAACTTTAAAGAGACTTGGACTCCCATACCATAATAGTGGGAAACTTCGACATCCTACTGACAGTATTAGACTGATCATCGAGGCAGAAAATTAATGAAGATATTCAGGACCTCAACTGAGCCCTAGCTCAAGTGGACCTGATAGTTATCTACAAAACTCTCCACCCCAAACACCAGAATATAGATTCTTCTCATTGTCACATGGCACATTACTCTAAAATTGATCCAATAATTGAACATAAAACACTCCTTAGAGAGTGCAAAAGAACTGAAATCTTAACACTCTCTCAGATCACAGCACAATCAAATTAGAAACCAAGACTAAGAAATTAGCTCAAAACCATACAATTACATGGAAATCAAATAATCTGCTCCTGAATGACTTTTGGGTAAATAATGAAATTAAGGCAGTAATCAAGACGTTCTTTGAAACTAATGAGAACAAAGATACAACATACAAGAATCTCTGGGACATGGTTAAGGCAGCATTAAGAGGGAAACTTGTAGCACTAAATGGCCACATCAAAAGTTAGATAGATCTCAATTTAACATCGTAACATCACAGCTAAAAAACTAGAGAACAAAAAGCAAGCCAATCCCAAAGCTAGCAGAAGAGAAGAAATAACCAAAATCAGGGCTGAACTGAAGAAGACTGAGACATGAAGAACCATTCAAAAGATCAACAAATCCAGGAGCTGGTTCTTTGAAAAAATTAATAAAATAGATAGACCACGAGTTAGACTAAGGAAGGAGAGAGAAGAACCAAATAAACACAATTAGAAATGACAAAGGGGATATCACCATTGACCCTCACAGAAATATAAATCATCATCAGAGAGTATTATGAACACCTCTATGCACATAAACTAGAAAATCTAGATATGGATGAATTCCTGGACACATATACCCTCCCAATATTGAACCAGGAAGAAACTGAATTTCTGAAAAAAACCAGTGAAGAGCTCCAGAACTGAATCAGTGATAAATTGCCTACTAACAACAACAACAACAGCCCAGAAGCAGTGGATTTACAGTTAAGTTCTACCAGATGTATAATAAGAACTGGTATCATTTCTGAGGAAACTATTCCAAAGCATTGAGGAGGAGGGACTCCTCCCTAATTCATTCTGTGAGGCCAGCATTATCCTGATACCAAAACCTGGCAGAAACATAATAAAGGATAACTTCAGGCCAATATCCTTGATGAACATTGATGCAAAAATCCTAAGCAAAATACTGGCAAATAGAATCCAGCAGCACATCAAAAAGCTTATCCACCATGATGCAAGGTTGGTTCAACATTCATAAATCAATAAATGTAATTCATCATCTAAATGGAACTAAAGACAAAAACTACATGATTATCTCAATAGATGCAGAAAAGGCTTTCAATAAAATTCTACAAACACTTATGTTAAAAATTCTCAATAAACTAGGTATTGAAAAAACATACCTCAAAATAATAAGAGCCATCTATATGACAAATCCATAGCCAACATCATAATGCATGGACAAAACTTGAAGCATTTCCCTTGAAGACTGGCACAAGACAAGGCTACCCTCTCTCAACACTTCTATTCAAAATAGTACTGGAAGTCCTGGCCAGAGCAACTGGGCAAGAGAAAGAAATAAAGGGCATTCGAATAGGAAGAAAGGAAGTCAAACTATCCCTGTTTGCAGATGACACAATCCTTTATGTAAAAAACCCTTAATCTCAGCCCAAAAGCTTTTTAAGCTGATGAACAACTTCAGCAAAATCTAAAGATACAAAATTAATGTGCAAAAATTACTAACATTCATATAGAGCAACAACAGTCAAGGTGAGAGCTGAATGAGGAATGCAGTGCTATTCACAATTGCCACAAAAAGTATAAAATACCTAGGAAAACAACTAACTAGGGAAATGAAAGATCTCTACAAGGAGAACTACAAAACACTGCTCAAAGAAATCAGGGATGACAAATAAAATGGAAAAACAATGGAGAAACAAATGAAGAAACATTCCATGTTCATGTACAGGAAGAATCAGTATCAATAAAATGGCCATACTGCTCAAGGCAATTTACAGATGCAATGCTATTCCTATTAAACTACTAATGACATTCTTCATAGAACAGAAAAAGTGGTTTTGAAATTCCATGGAACAAAGAAAGAGGTTGGATAGCCAAGGCAATCCTAAGTAAACAGAACAAAGCTGGAAGCATCACACTACCCTTCTTTATACTACAGAGCTACGGTAACCAAAAGAGCACAGTACTGGTACAAAAACAGACACATAGACCAATGGAACAGCATAGAGATCCCAGAAATAAGGCCACACCTACAACTATCCGATATTTGACAAAACTGACAAAAATTAGCAATGGGGAGAGAAATCCCTATTCAAAAAATGGTACTGGGATAACTGGCTAGCCATATGCAGAAGATTGAAACTGGATCTCTTTTTTACACAATACACAAAATTTATCTCATGATGGATTAAAGAATTAAATGTAAAACTATAAAAACTATAAAAACCCTGGAAAACAATCTAGGCAATACCATTCTGGACATAGGAAAGGGCAGAGATTTCAAGATGAAGATGCCAAAAGCAATTGCAACAAAAGCAAAAGTTGACAAAAGTGATCTCATTAACTAAAGAGCTTTTGCACAGCAAAAGAAACTATCAACAGAGTAAATGGACAACCTACAGAATGGGAGAAAGTTTTTGCAAACTATGCATCTGACAAAGGTCTAATATCCAGCATCTTTAGGGAATTTAAATGTATAAGAATAAAACAATCCCATTAAATAGTGGGCAAAGGACATGAACAGACACTTTTCAGAAGAAGACATGCATTCAGCATACGAAAAAATGCTCAGCATCACTGATCATTAGAGAAATGTAAATAAAAACCACAATGAGGTACCACCTCACACCAGTCAGAATGGCTGTTATTAAAAAGTCAAAAAATAACAGATGCTGGCGAGGTTGCAGAAAAAAGAAACACTTATACACTGTTGGTGGGAGTGTAAATTGGTTCAACCACTGTGGAAAACAGTGTCACAATTCCTCAAAGATCTAAAAGTAGAACTACTATTTGATCCAACAATCTCATTACCCAAAGTTAATATAAATCGTTCACTCATCAAGACACATGAACGCATATATTCATTTACCAAAGACATGGAATCAACCTCAGTGCCTATAAATGGTAGAGTGGATAAAGAAAACTTGGCACATATACACCATAGAATACTATGCAGCCATTAAAAAGAATGAGATCATGTCCTTTGCAGGAATATGGATGGAGATGGAGGCTGTTATGCTTAGCAAACTATCACAGGAACAGAAAAACCAAATACCACATGTTCTTACTTATCAGTGGGAGCTAAATGGTGAGAACACATGGACACATAGAGGGGAACAACAGATTCTGGGGCCTGTGGAGGGATGGAGGGTGGGAGGAGAGAGGGAATCTGGAAAAATAACTAATGAGTACTAGGCTTAATACCTGGGTGATGAAATAATCTGTACAACAAACCCCCATGACACAAGTTTACCTGTGTAACAAATCTGCACATGTACCCTTGAACTTAAAAATAAAAGTTAAAAAAAGAATAATGCATCTTATGCCAACAAATTAGCAAATTGTTTTAAGTAAGAAAGTTTTATAAAGAAAAAAAATGTTGAAAATGTCAACATCTTGCAGTACAACCTCTGGGTGGAATTGTGTCCCTCATAAAAAATATGTTGGAGTCCTAACTCCCATTTTTACCTCAGAATGTGACCTCATTTGAAAACAGTGTCTTTACAGAGGTAATCAAATGAAAATGAAATTCATTAGGTGGGCTCTTGATATAGTTTGGTTATGTGTCCCCTCTAAATTTCATGTTGAAATGTAATCCCCAGTGGTGGCGGTGGGGCCTGGTGGGAGGTATCTGGGCAATGAGGGAGGATCCCTCATGGCTTGATGCTGCATTATGGTGAGTGAGTTCTCACTAGGTCTGGTTATTGCAAAGTGTGGTACCTTCCCCACTGCCCTCCCTTGTTCTTGTTCTCACCATGTGGGAAACCTCCTCTCTCTTTGCATTCAACCATGAGTGAAAACCTCCTAAGGCCTCTCCAGAAGCAGATGCTGGTGCTATGCTTCCTGTACAGCCTGCAGAACCATGAGCCAATTAAACCTCTTTTCTTATACATTATGCAGTGATATGGTTTGGCTGTGTCCCCACCCAAATCTCATCTCGAATTGTACTCCCATAATTCCCACGTGTTGTGGGAGGGACCCAGTGGGAGATAAATGAATCATGCATGCGGTTCCCCCATACTATTCTCATGGTAGTGAATAAGCCTCACGAGATCTGACGGTTTTATCAGGGGTTTCTACTTTTGCATCTTCCTCATTCTCTCTTTGTCTGCTGCCATCTTTGAAGGATGGGACTTGCTCCTCCTCCTTACCTTCTGTCATGATTGTGAGGCTACTCCAGTCATGTGGAACTGTAAGTCCAATTAAACCTCTTTCTTTTGTAAATTGCCCAGTCTTGGGTATGTCTTTATCAGCAGTGTGAAAACAAACTAATACATGCACTCTCAGGTATTTCATTATAGCAATGCTATAATGGCCTAATACAGCCCTAATCTTATATGACTGGCATCCTCACAAGAAGGGACAATTTAGACCACAGACAGACATGCACACAGGGAAGAAGCTGTGAAGACACACAGGGAGAAGGCAGGCCATGTGATTGCAGTGATGCATCTACAAGCTGAGGATCACCAAAGATTGCCACAAAACACCAGAAGCTAGATGTCAAGGCAGGTTTCTCTCCTAAAACCATGAGGGAGAGCATGGCCCTGCTGACACCTTGCTTTGTCCGTCTAACCTCCAGAACTGTGAGACAGTAAATTTCTGTTGTTTTAAGCCACAAAGTTTTGGGGACTTTGTTACGGCAGCCCTAGGAAATAAATATGCCCAATATAAGTGGCCTGTAATTTACATCTCTTACCTTCTCATTCTCACAGGCTAGCAATTCTGAGACACGTCCTGGTCATACTTAGTGTATATCTTTTCACTTAGAAACCGATTTGAATGTTACAAAGGCCTATGCTGCCTGTTAAGCATTGTAATCATGTTGAATTACTATGATTTTATATTATTGCTCCATCCAACATCTTCTTGGGGCTTCTGATCCTCCTTTCTTTCTATACGCACACATGAATGATTCTTCTCCCATGTGAAAATATTGTCCAAGTGTCATGCCACATATGTAAATGAGATTAACCAGGGAGGATTACGAACGAACTGGTTTGAGCCTTAGTCACAAGTCTGAGCAAAATCTCCCCTCAAATTCCAACTAGTTTTCAAAATATCTGGTATTTTAGAATGGCATAATCAGAGCCATAAGAAGGTGCAAAATGTGGCAGCCGGAAGTAGCAGGGATCAAGGTACCTCTGGTTTAATGACACTGTTCTGTGTAGCACTGCTTCTGCTCTGTTGTAAGTCTAGTCAGTCTAAGTTCAAAAGAGCTGAGCAAATTGTACCATGCAGTGCCCCAGCAACCAAGTAATGGCTTGGATTGCTTTGTTCATTAAAATATCATTTCTTTTTTTCCTCCTCATTGAAGCTTAATGGAGAGGGAGCCTCCTTTGAAGTTAACACATGGCAAGAAACAAGATAGGCATAGTCACCTTCTGTGTCCCTTACCCTCCCATTACCTCGGAATCACAGGAAGACAAACATGAAGCACATTTTATCAAATCTATATGAACAAGTTGATGACTGGGGATCTTATAATCCTGAAAGACTGCTGAATGCCACAGAATCACCCGTACTATTATTAAGCTTGAGACTATGTGAGATTTGCTTAGAGCTGGCAGGCTCCCTTGTAAGGCGTTCAGCCCATCACCTTCCTGGCAGGCATCCCTGAACTTCCAGCCCAGGCACTTGTCTTGCATTTGCTCTTGTCTGCTTGTTCTGCTGCTCTGCAGATCTTCCCCATCATTCTGGTTTCAGCTCAGATGCCACTTCACCAGGGGTCTTTCTGAATTCCTTTCATTCTCCTTTCTTTTTCCATTGCTTTGTCTTTATTACCCTGTTCTTTCTTCTCATTGCACTTGTTACTTCTACAATTTTTGTTTGTATATTTGCAAATATACATTATGATTCTCACAAATATACATATACACATATACAATTCATATAAATATACATATACAATTGCATATACAGTTCTCATTTGTATATTTGTATATTTGTCACCACTCTCCAGCATAATGGAAAACTCCACAAAGTCACCTACCTTCCCATCCATACGTATTTGCTGAATGAATAAATGAATAAATGCTTACTAACTCTGTGATGATGAGAAATATTGGGTTGTCTCATCTGTAAAACTGGGACAAAAATGGTCTTATAAGGATACGAGAAGAATTAAATGAGATAATGATTAAATGAGATAATAGATAAGTTCTAATGGCAAGAACTTGTATCTTTTTTTTATTTTAATTTTTACAGGAGCTCTTGAAATTAAGTACTAAAATACTACCTCCATTTTACAACAGGAGAACCAAGGTTCAAAGAGGTGAATTAATTTGCCAAAGGCCACAGAGCTGGCAAATGTTACAGCCAGCATTTGAACCCAGGGTTCCAGATTTCACAACTCTTAAGCTGTTTTTCCAAATTGCTGACAAGCTATACAGAAACAACTTGAGAAATCACAAGGATATTCAGGTCTGAATTCTGTTTCTTCTATTCTGGCCCCTGTCTAATCTAAGTCTTGTCTTAGTAGAAAAGCTCTGGGGACAGGACAAAATGGGAACAAATCCTAGAACCTGGGATCAACACGTTTATGAGGGAAAAAGAGAAAATAGCAAGATTTATTTTATGAAAAAATTTCTGTGGGCTAATATTTAAAGACACATTTTGGAATTTTGCAAAACCTACCATGTTTCAGGGAGTTTAGAGGATATAGATACAAAGGAAAAGTATTATGCAGTTTTGGGAGACGTGATATGTTGACCTAGTGAAGCCTATAAATCAGTCACATAAAACCATATGAGCTAGTATTTGGGAGGCGGTGAGAAATCCTCCCACTTATTTCTAATGATCGAAAACACATTTAACAATGAAAGTCATTCAGTGTTTCTGAATAGGTAAGTTAGACGGTGATGATGATGAGATAGTTCGACGTCACATACATATACACGTACATATATAGATATATTTGTTTCATCAAATAAAACTTGCTTAGTTTTACTTTCCCCCTTCTTTATATATATGTATATATACACACATACTCTTTATATACATATATATATACATACTCTTCCTGTGTTCTTAAAATAGGTCATAGAAACAGAATAACATTACCTTTTGATGTCTATCTAAAACCAAACATTTGCTGAAGATTCTTTTTTTTTTTTTTGAAACAGAGTCTCACACTCTCACCCAGGATGGAGTGCAGTGGCACTCGGCTCACTGCAAGCTCTGCCTCCGGGTTCGCACCATTCTCCTGCCTCAGCCTCCTGAGTAGCTGGGATTATAGGCGCCGCCACCATGCCCGGCTAATTTTTTTTTTTTTTTTTTTTTGTATTTTTAGTACAGACGAGGTTTCACTGTGTTAGCCAGGATAGTCTCAATCTCCTGACCTTGTGATCTGCCCGCCTCAGCTTCCCAAAGTACTGGGATTACAGGCATGAGCCACCGTGCCCGGCCTGAAGATTCTTATTCTTGGCAAAGCACCTTCGTCAGGCTTTTACAGGGCTAATCTGGAGAGCTAATACACATTCTCCAACAACTAAAACTTTCATTACATTAATTTTAATATTTGCGTATAAAGAAATAGAGAACAATGGATTAAATTTTCTCTACAATAAGCTACCAAAAAATTAGAAGGAACAAGTTAGTCCAAAGACAGTAAAATTAAGGGTTTTCTTATTTTAAAAAACTAGCTCATTTTGGGTTTTAGAGAGAAAAAATACACTCAATAAACTTGTGATATCAATATTTTATGAACTGTAATGGAAGATGCACACTGGCTTTCTTTCATCCTTTCATTCATTCACGTTCTGGCAGTCTTTGTACCCTGTTGTGTTCCAAAAAGGTGTGTTGAGGTGTGTCAAACCCATGTAATGAGCCAATTCTTCAATATTTATGGCGAGGAAAAGTATGCCTTCTCTCACGATTCACATTGGTCTCCTTGCTGTTCCTTGAACACGACAGGCATGCTTCCACCTCAGGGTCTTTGCCCTTGGAAAATTCACATCCTCTTCCTGGATAGCCACATGGCTCACTCACTTGCCTGTGGGTCTTTGAGACATTCCTTGACTGAGCAATTTAACAATGTCCATGCTGCCTCAAGTCATGCTATATTTTCGTTAACTTCCCAACTCCCTCTTCTGCTTTCTTGATTCCATAGTCCTTCACATCACTTAATATACTAAATATTCCACTCCTTTTTAAAAACAGTTTGTTTAAATTCCAGGAAGGCAAGGATTTTTTTTGCCTGGTTTGTTCACTGCTGGTTTCCTTTGGAAATATTTGTGTTTAGCACATAAATATTTGTCCAATGAATGAGTGAATGCGTATGCAAATATATTCTCTATTATAATGAAATTATCAAACTGTGATATTGACAGACAGAGTGGGATTGGCAGCTTTTAATAGGAAACATCTTGGAGAACAAGTTGCAGCACTATAAGGCATCCATTTTCAGCCTTGCAAGCAAATGAGATTCTGCCTGTGAGAAGGGGCCTAAAGTCCCCTCCTTTTGTCATTGTACACAGAGGGACTCTCATCCAAGACAGAACACTCAGCTTAGACAGAGAGGGCCATGGCATTGTGTGGCCATTTCTGGAGTTGACGATCAAACAGCAAGACCTTTCAGCAATTGGCTGAAAAAAAGGAGCCAACATTGCATACCTGTCAGCCAGGCTACCCAAGGCCAGAGCCACATAAGACACCCTTAGGAAATAGTGGACCATGCCCGATCTGTTTCCTTAGGTGCCCTGGTCACCAACTGTTCTTTAATACAGAGTAATTAAAGGCTGACATACCATTCTTTGAAATCTTCTAATTGTAGGTATTTTAAGGCCTTGATTACCACCTATTTCATAGAGTTATATGATAAATAATGTAAGTAAAAAGCGTATCAAGATGGCCAGTACTTATTGTGGCTAAAGAGTCATGGAAAACCTTGAAATGGAAAAAATAAAAACTAAAAAGAAAAGTTGCTGGTGTTTTATCTAATGCCCCTTTCCAGATAATCTGTGAATTTCAGCATCTTTAAGCCATTTTACAACTCTGCAAGTTATACAAAACTGTTGTAATGCAAATTATTCTTGTCCACAAAAGTGCAAATGAACTTTCCTCAGCAGAGATACAACTGGCTCATATCCTGTGGATATTGATCAGTTCTGCATCTGTTGACAAATTTGTCTCAGCATTTTTAATTGCCCATAAATGTGTCTGCTCTTTGGATTCGCCTCTGAATAGGTTGTGACTTATCACCAATCCCCTTTTTATATTTAATAGTTTAAACAAAATCCTTGATGTGTTCATTTCTATTTTTATGAAGATGATTTTATCCTTTCAAATATATTCTTTAACAAATATATAGCTACTGTTATAGACTATAGATTCAGTCATAAGCAGCAAATCATTTTATTATTTTCATACACTTTTTAGGTAAGTATGTTTCTTTTAATAAATATGCAGAGTGCATATTCAGGTGTTAATTTGTATTCATAAAATTCTTAAAACTCAAAATTGCTTAAAACATTTTAGAAAATGGTGGGAGAGGAAGTGAAATAGATACAGTGGTGGGGAATGTCAAAGGAAGGAAGAATGTAAAAAACTAAGATTGTGAAAGACCTGGTGTGCTAGACTCCAGAGTTTGGATTTAGTTCTGAAAACTCCAAATTCCATTTGAGGTTTTAGGGGAGGCTAACCCTAAGGACACTGTTGCAGAACATTTTATCAATTTGAGGATATCACAGCTCTATCTAGTGCTGTTCTGTTACATTTTTCTTTCCAAGGGGATCAGGCCCCATGGATGTGGTAAGTTATTTATAATGTAAAGCCTGTTACATGTTGCCCACCGGCAAGAGCAAAGCTCGCAAGTACCTTTTCCCTCCTGACTTCAAGTGAATGGCTGATATCCTATTATTAATGAGGATAGATTTTTCTTGGCATTTAAAAAAAGAAAGTTGAATTGTATAGACTGGACAGCTTTGATGGAGTTAAGATTCAGGTGCCCAGAGTGGGCAACCAAAGACTGGGCTATTCCAGAACGATTTCATTAGCTGCCCTGGTCAACAACTGCTCCTTCCTTAAGAGAAACTAAAGACTGATATAACCCTTTGAAGATTTATAATTTTTGTGTTTCGAGGTCTTAACACTGTTAATGAAAAGGAGTCAGGCTCTGTAATATGTTTACACAGGTTTATTCTGAGGGAAATATGAGTGACCAAGGTCCAAGGCATAGTCTCAAGAGCTCCTGAGAACATTTGCCCAAGATGGTTGGGTTATAGCCTGACTTCTATACATTTTAGGGGGACAGAAATTTTAGGCAGAGACATAAATCAATACATGTTAGGTGTATAGTGGTTTGGCCCAGAAAGGCAGCACATCTCACAGTGGAGGATTCCAGGTCAAATGTAGATTTAAAGATTTCCTGATGGCAACTGGTTGAAAGGGTTAAGCTCTGCCTGAAGAGTTGAAATCAGTAGAAAGAAATGTTTGTAGTTAAGATAAAGGGGAGTGTGGAAACCAAGGTCCTTGTTATGTAGATGAAACCTCCCAGTAACAGACTTCAGAGAATAGTTTGTAAATATCTGGCCCTAGAAGGTGCCAGACTTTTAGTTAAATTTCTCCTGGATCAGGAAAAGACCCAGAAAAGAAAGGGAATTGCCTATAGAATGTAGATTTTCCCCACAAAAGACAGCTTTGAAAGGCCATTTCAAAATATGTTATAAAAATATATTTCGGGATAAAAAGTTTCAATTTCTTTCAGGGCTTGCTATCTGCTATGTGATTTTATGCTAGAGTCAGGTTGGAGTTTGTAATCTTATTGCTACAAAGTCTGTTTTGTCAGTCTTAAGATCTCTGTTCTAATATTAATGCTGGTCAGTTGTGTCTCTATTCCAAAGAGGAGGATAAAATGAGGCAACCCCTCCTTCACATCATGGCCTGAACTAGTTTTTCAGGTTTACTTAGGAATGCCCTTGAGAGAGGAATCCATTTAATCAGTTTAGGAGCTTAGAATTGTATTTTTGGTTTACAACTACTGTATAGAGTTATGTGATAATTAAAATAAGATAATTTGAGTCACTACAGTAGCTAGCCCCTATTGTGGCTACTATTTAGCCACATCCCTTACTGTCACCCCTCAGAGAATTGTGTCCTTACAAGTTTTTTCTCTATTCGAGTATATCACGTTACACAAACAAGGTAAAAACACATGGTTTATAAAAAGAAAAACAAAGACCTCGAAATACTTGCCATAAATTAGTTTTACAAAGTTCCACCAGAGTCAGGGCACTCCATTAAATTCCTAGAGCCCACAGTGCAGGGAAGTCCCCAGGCCCAGGATACAATCGCTCCTGATTCTGAGGGCATGTATCCAAACACATGGCCTGCTGAAAACAAATGCATTTTAATCTCAATGACTCTCTAAGATTAAGGCGTTGAAATGTCTTTACTATTCTTAAAATTGCAGCATTTTAAGAATAGTAAAGGCTGAGGGATGGCCCTTCTGACTCTGCTGGCCCTGGGCAGTCCCTCCTCTATAGGGTGCAGACTTGGCTCATGATTATGGTGACTCCTCACCACCAGGAGGCCAGCCCAGAGTTCGATGTTCCCACCAGTTCCAGACTCCTCCCTGAGCAAGGCAGAATAATGTGGTAGGCAGAATAATGGCCCCCAAAGACATCCGCTTCCTCATCTCTAGAACCTGTGAATGTTACCTTATATGGGAAAAGAAACTTGGCAGATGTGAGAAAGTTAAGGATCTTAAAATGAGGAGATTATTCTGGATTAGATTATCTGAATGGGCTCTAAATGCAATTACAAGTATCCTTTAAAAGGGAGGCAGGGCCGGGCGCAGTGGCTCAAGCCTGTAATCCCAGCACTTTGGGAGGCCGAGACGGGTGGATCACAAGGTCAGGAGATCGAGACCATCCTGGCTAACATGGTGAAACCCCGTCTCTACTAAAAAATACAAAAAAAAAAAAAAACTAGCCGGGCGAGGTGGCGGGCGCCTGTAGTCCCAGCTACTTGGGAGGCTGAGGCAGGAGAATGGTGTGAACCTGGGAGGCGGAGCTTGCAGTGAACTGAGATCCGGCCACTGCACTCCAGCCCAGGCGACAGAGCGAGACTCCGTCTCAAAAAAAAAAAAAAAAGAGAGAGGCAGAAGAGTCAGAGAGTCAGAGAAAGAGATGTGATGGTGGAGGCAGAGATTGGAGTGATGCAGCTACAATCCAAGCAATGCCAGCAGCTGCCAGAAGGTGGAAGAAGCAAGAAACAGTTTCTCCCTTAGAGACTGCAGAAGGAGTATGGCCCTACTAACACCCTGAGTTTGGACTTGTAGTTTCCTGCAAATTTGAGACAATAATTTTCTTTTGTTTTAAGCCAAAATAAATAAAGCACATTAAATAAATAAACAAACAAATAATGATTGTGAAATGGGTAGATGTGTTTTTTGGCTATTAATAAAATCATCCACGTGTTTTAGTTCAATAGAAGTGATTTGAATGGAATCTGAAATGCAAGGCAGATGTCAAACTCCACATGATATAAAGTCGTCAGAAGCTTCTGCACTGATAACCCCTTGAATGCATTAGGCCTGGGGCATCTAGCTTAAATGATTCTAAACTCCCAGTTTCAACACACCAAGATTCAATCACTACAGCTGTCATGCATTTGCTTTCTTTATGGTAGAACTCTAGAAACATGAACATCTGCCTTTACAGAAGTTGGCAACATAAACAACATGCTATGTAGGAACATGAAAAGGTAGCAAGATGATCCATTGGCAAGTAAAAACAAGGAAGACACAGAGTGCCTGGCATCTTATTGAAGTAATGAGGTTAAAAGAATCTTCTAGGAAGGAAAGAATGTGGGCTGTGTCCATTCAAGTTTCTTCCTGCTCATGGGCATGTTTTCCAGTTGAGATAGCTCACCAGTGAGAGGTATAATGAGATAAGCAGCCAGAAACTGGGTCATAGTGCCTTGACTTAAATACATACTTCAGTCTTTAAACTTGAACCCTGTCTAATTCCACCATGTGAAAAACTTAAATGCTAGCTCTGTAGATTCTAGTGTAAATCAATCCAATGATAATAGTAACTAACATTTACTTAACATTTTCATCTCTTTTCTCCTATAGATCTCTTAACAAACCCATGAGATAAATACTTATCTCCAATTTGTAGCTGAGGTTACTGATGTTTTGGGAACTTAAGTAATTTGCCCAAAGTAGTCACAACACTTGAGAAGTAATAGAATTAGGATTTAAGCCCAGGCAGCCCAATTCCAGACCCCATAGCTTGATCACTATTGCCTAATTCCACTTGTTTTGGGGGAAATGTAACCACTAGGTGTTGTAAAAACAGACCTAAACACTAAAAAAATGTTCAGTGGGAGCTGGGTGTGCTGGTTCATGCCTATAATCCCAGCACTTTGGGAAGCCCACAGGGGCAGATTGCTTGAGCCCAAGAGTTTGAGCCCAGCCTGTGCAACATGGTGAAATTCTGTGTCTAGCAAAACAAATACAAAAATTAGCTAGGCATGGTTGCACACACCTGTAGTCTAAAAGGGAGGCTGAGGTGGGAGGATTGCTTGAGCCAGGGAGGCCGAGGTTGCAGTGAGCTGTGATGGTGTCATTGTACTCCAGCTTGGGCGACAGAGACAGACACTGTCTCAAAAAAATAAAAAAAGAAAAGAAAAGAAAGGAAAAAAAATGCTCATTGGGATAAATCACATATATTAAATACAAGGGAAAGAACACACAACTCATCCTTGAAAATCTCTTTTCCTCCCTCATTCATTTAAGGGCTGTAGTTTAATAGAAAATGCACAGTAAGAAAGAATCCAGTCTGCATGTTTCAACCAAAATTATCCCAGTAACTGCTTAGAATTATCACCAGCAGCGTTTAAATATAGTAGCTTGATACTAACAGTTAACTTACTGAACATATACTGAAAATAAGCCACTGTCCCAAGGACTTTACATATGTTAATACATTAAGTATTCATAAAGTCCCTGTGAAGCAGGCTTTCTTAGTATTCCTATTTTACAGATGAGGCACTTGAGGTATGTAACTCATACAAACAGTTAGGGGCATGGTTTGAATTCGAGACTCCTAGGCTGACTCTAAAGTCTACACACTAGAGTATTCTGCTGTGCTCCCTTTTAAGAATATGGAGTGCTGTCTATTTTACTCTATACATGCTATTAGCAACAGTTTTTCACAGCCAATTGGATGCTCAATATTTACATCTGTGTGTATAGCTCTTCTGAGTATTTGCAAAGAAGTTTCACGTACCATATGTTATTTGATACAATATTTCTATAAGCAAGGCAGTGCCTTTGCCACAGTCCCTGTTTCACAGATGAGAAAAACAGAAAACCAGAGGGACTAAGTCATTTGCCTGACGTTACACAGTTCAGAAAGGCAAGAATGAGAATTAGAAATTAAGCCTTTTGCTCCTTGTTGATGGCATCATATTATTTGAATGTGGTTAACAATATAGCGGTGTTTTGGAGTTCACATATGTTTAGTTTTTAGAGCAGGCTTTCAGCTACCATATTCCTAAATCAGGGGTACTGCTTCATTGCCAAAAGCTGGAGCAAGAAATCTGTATATGGGATTGATTGTAGAGATCCATTACATACCCAAAATGCCTTGGACCTAAGTTAAGAGCATACTCTATGGGTGACTTACAGATATATGAAAAAACAGTGGGTCTGTTTACTGGTTTAGCATCTAGTTCTTTTATAAACAGGAACATGTTTCCCAAATTCCAGTCATTCACCTACGCTCCTTTGTGATTTTGCCTTATCAATGTATCACCTGTGCAAGTTTATGCAATATACTTTTTTCAGTAGATTTGATAATTTCATTTAGCCTAAGCAATAAAATATGAAACTACAGGTTTGATATTTGAGTTGTAGTTTTTCAAATATGCACTAAAATAAATACAAAATGATAACCTAAAGCCAGGTCTCAAGGAATAAGGAGAAGTTTGAGGTGGGCTTTGTCAAGGAGAGCTTGGCAGTAGAGGATCATACCAGTGAATTCAAGGGTTCTGGCATCCTGCTATGCTGTTATTTTTTATTTGCCCAGATAGTAATAAAGAAAACTGTTTTTCTTCTTGAAAAAGTTTAATGAGATGGAGGGAAAGTTTCAGTTGTTCATGACGTAATATAGAAATATGATGGGAATTCATTATGACAGAAGCAAACAGTTCAGAGGTGGTAAAATAGTACATAGGCACAAAATTTATTCTTAGATAAAGGGCAAGAGACTCTAAGATTTTGCCAATCCTTTTCTCTTTTGGTGCAGTGGGGAGGGGATACTGGTTGTTGGATTTCCAGAGAGATGTTGGATTTTTCCATAAGTATTTGAGGGCCATAATATAACCCTCTGCTACACATCCCTCCCAACTTCCATCTCACATTATAGTTAAGCATGATTCTCATTTGAATTATAGACACAGAAACTGCATCAGATATACAAGTGGGGAATTTTCAAGGATGGAAACAGCATTATTTAATTTAGTTTAATTTAACCATTGCAATAACCTCCTATTACTGATACTGTCATCTGCATTTTGAAAATGGAAAAATAGGCTAATAAACTTTGTAGCTTGCAAAGAAATAGATAGATAGAAAATGGTAGAGTTGTGATTTAAATCTTTATCTCTGGAATTGATTTAAAGATGGCCACAAAATCTTTTCTACTCTTCCAACAAGGGGATGAAGTCTAACTTTCCTTTTTTGGATTAGGCTAGACTTAGTGACTTTAAAATCCTTAGTGGATTAGGCTAGACTTAGTGATGAATAGAATCCAGTGGAAGTTATGTTCTGGAATTTCTGAGCCTGAGTCATACAAAAGTATTGCAGCTTCTGCTTGGGATTCTGGAAAAACCTGCTCTCTGGACATGCCCTCTCAGAATATTTCCCAGTGGAAGTCAGCCACCATGCTTTGAGGATGCCCAAGTGGCCCCATGGAGAGGCTCACAGGGAGACTGACTGAGGTCCCCAGTGGGCAGTCCTGGCTGAACTTCCAACAGCCAACACCAGCTTCCCAGGAATGTCATTAAGTTCTCCTCAACATCTAGCCCAGTTGAGCCTTCAGATGACTCTAGCCCTAGCTAATATCTGACTGCAATTACACAAGAGGCTCTAAATATAAAAATGTTGATTCTTTATCTTCGTTCTCAATAATTTCTTGGGGCCACTCCAAAAATGCAGACTAGTTCTTGGCATGGAATATGAAAATACATCCCGAGTCATGAAAATAAATAGCTAAATTGGCATCCATCACCTACATGCTACCAGTCTTGCCAGAACAAAGATTTCTTTGGCATGTATGTGTACACGTGCTCTGCATTACCATCAACAACACAGTCATTATGTTAGCAAGTGTGTTCTCTATTATAGTTTAATTAACTAAGGCAGAGGTGGGGAATTAGCTCACTGATACACCTGTCTTGGACTTGATATATTCAGTGGGCTGATCTAATATCTAATCCAAAGGATTAATATTATCTTGCTTATTGTTTTTTGACATAACAAACAATTTTCCCATACCTAATGGTTAAATAATTAAGAACAGAGCATTTAAAGAGTAAGTGCTAAAAAGGAACTAGAGAACTTAGAACAATGATGTATTAGTCTGTTCTCACACCCCTGATAAAGACACACCCTAGTCTGGGCAATTTACAAAAGAAAGAGGTTTAATTGGACTTACAGTTACATATGGCTGGGGAGGCCTCATGATCATGGCAGAAGGCAAGGAGGAGCAAGTCCTGTCTTTTACGGATGGCAGTAGGCAAAAAGAGAGCTTGTGCAGAGAAACTCCTTTTTTTAATTTGAAACGGAGTCTTGCTATATCTCCCAGGCTGGAGTGCAGTGGTGCAGTGGTGTGATCTTGGCTCACTGCAACCTCTGCCCCCCGAGTTTAAGTGATTCCCCTGCCTCAGCCTCCCAAGTAGCTGGGATTACAGGTGCCTGCCACAACGCCTGGCTGCTTTTTGTATTTTTAGTAGAGATGGAGTTTCACCATATTAGCCAGGATGGTCTCGATCTCCTGACCTCCTGATCTGCCCACCTCAGCCTCCCAAACTGCTGGGATTACAGGCGTGAGTCACTATGCTCGGCCGAGAAACTCCCATTTTTAACACCATCAGATCTCATGAGACCCATTCACTATCACGAGAACAGCAGGGGAAAGCCCCGCCCCCATGATTCAGTCATCTCCCACCAGGTCCCTTCCACAACAGGTGGGAATTATGGCAGCTACAAGATGAGATTTGGGTAGGGACACAGAGCCAAACCATATCAAATAACTAAACTGCTTATTTCAAATGACAGAAAATAAAGAGTAAACATTTTCTAAAGCCACAGCCCAAATGAAGAGCAGAGTAAGATGAATGAAATTGCTCAATCATCTCCCTCTTGTCCAACTTCTTTTTAATATACTTTCTATGCCTCCTTTTCCTTGCAATGCATGTATCTCCCTATTCCATTTTTTGGTACCCTATCTCATCCTTGGTCTGTTAACTTTCCCCTGTGTCTTTTGTCCTTTCCATTTTTCATCATAACCCAATGGCAATTTCAAGCAATTACAGTATTTTTAAAAATGTGTATAGTACTTACTGAATGACTATTTTTCTAGTTCTTAATTATGTCATAGTTATCTCAAAAGGAAATATAGAATCACCTAACTAAATTATATTATTATTTACTTCTCTGTGTCTGATAATTCTGACAATTTATTTTTGCCTCAGGCCTACTATTGATATAATGTTTTAGTTTATATGCTTTAGTTTATATGCTTAATTATGGTTTACTTATTTATTTAGATACATGGTCTAACTCTGTCACTGAGACTGGAGCACACTGGTGTGGTCATAGTTCACTGTAACTCTGAATTCCTGGAATCAAGTGATCCTCCTCCTGCCTCAGCCTTCTGAGTAGCTAGGACTACACGAACACACCACCACACTCAGCTAATTTTGTTATTTTAAAAAACTTTTTTTTAGTACAAAAGGACATTAATTATCATTTCCTTTTTAAAAAGAGAATACATTTCATTAACTGTTATTAATTTGGAAAGACTCATTTTGAATTAGTGAAGAGCCTTGATTACATTTGCATGTGTTATTTTCATGAAGTTTTAAATATTTTTATCCTAAGATGACAAAATTGTAGGCCAACACTGTGTACTTAATAGAGATCTTTGGAGACCTAATGCACAGAAATGATAATGTGTATGACAGTTTGTAATAAAGTTTAAAAAATAAAAATGTACTCACCAGAAACTTTCCTCAAATATTTATCAAGAGAAAAGTATTTGAAATGAAAGAAGTATGCTTTCCAGCGTAGACTGAATGTGCTGGGAAATTGGGAGGAAATCTAGGTAGCATGGAGTGTCCAAGTTCTCCAGCTGTCCTAGAGTGACCCCATATAATCTTCAAGCGTAAGCAGAGTGTAATTGCCCCATGGGCTCTTCCTGCCTGCTGCACAGACAAAACCAGTTCACTGAGACCATGGTATTGCAGCAAAGAAAGAGTTTAACTGATGCTACGCTAGCCACACAGAAGATGGAGGTATTACTCAAATCAGTCTACCTGAAGGCTTGGAGGTTAGGGTTTTTCAAGGATAGTTTGGTGAGCAGGGGACTGGGGAATGGGTGATACTAATTGGTTGGGGATACATTCATAGGGGTGTGAAAAACAGTCCTGGTGTGCTGAGTTTGCTTCTGAGTGGGGGCCTCAGGACTGGTTGAGTGATGAGTCCCAAGTTTGGATGGGGTCAGTCAGTGGACAGAATGCAAACATCTGAAAGATATCTCAGAAAACCAATCTTAGGTTCTACAATAGTGATGTTATCTATAAGAGCAATTGGAGAAGTCAAAAATCTTGTGACTTTTGGCCATATGACTAGAGCCGGAAGGAATTGTCGAAACTATGCCTATGTTTTAGCAGAATTCAGACCGCTCTCCTAATCCTAATCTTGTGGCCTTTCATTAGTCTTACAAAAGGAGTTTCAGACCCTGAACTTGGAGAGGATCAGGTTTAGGAAGGTACTATTCTCATTCTTGCTTCAAGGTTAAATTATAAACTAAATCCCACCCGTGGTTAGATTGATCTACATCCAGGAATGAGCAAAAACAGCCAGCCTGTGAGGCTAGAAGCAATATGGAGCCACCCGTGTTAGACTTCTCTCACTTTCATAATCTTTGCAAAGGCAGTTTCAAGATCACAAGAAGTTACTTGCAACCGGGATGTGAGGCTGGTAGAATTAAAGGTGTCTACCTCTATGGTACAAATGGAAAAACAAAAGACAAATTAGTAAAATAAAGCAATACCTACAAAAACAAGCCTATGAGGGATGCCAAGGCAGATATACATGTGAGAAGATAATAGGAAGACTCAGTGTTCATTATGTGACCTGAATACCATGTTTTATGGCCCAGCAAACTATCTGCAATGCCCCATCTGTCCCAAAGGAGGAGAGCCTCTGGATACTCCTTCAAACAGATTCCTTTTCCCTCAGTATTAAAAAGTCTGGTTTTAAAGTGAATCTCATCTTGCATTTGAGCATTATTTTTATAAGAAAGAAATGCATTTTTCTACCAAACCTCATTAATTTATACCACCAATTCAGATAATTTCTGAGTTTAGATTTATGCTTCCACTATGAACAAAGACACTTCAATGAATGATCATTACAAAGACAAAACTCGAAGGTTAACTAAATCACCAAATGAAGAAACCGGTCTCCTGGTTATTCTAAGAATTGCCATTTAGGCAAACAAAAGCAATCTCAATCTACATATCCTATATATGCTCAATAAATATTGCTTAAGTTAAATTTGCTAAAGCTCATAATCTATGTAAGATGCACGCTGAAATGGAGAAAAACACCAGGGGTGCATTATTTCACATATAGCATGAGAACAACCCAGTTATACACTAAAAGAGGCTCTCTGAATTTTCAAAAACTTTGTTTTCTTTTGTGAGGATTTACAGTATCATTTACAGTACATACAAGAGACCACTTCCGTAACCCACAACTTAGAGTGTACCTCAGGGAAATTGTCATTAGAAAGTCAAACACAGAGTAACCATCAGGGGGTTACAACAAAGAAATCACAAATAATAGTAAGCTGCAAACTCAAAGTGTCCAAAACTAAATTTGGCATGCCTTCCTCACCCCTTCTAAATTTGGCCCTTGTACTAAGCCCACCATTCTAACAGGCCAAAGAACTCCAAGTCTCATAATGAGCTTCTTGATTTATACAGCATCAGTTAATCATGAAATCCCCTGTTTCTTTAGTTTTATCTATTTCCATTTCCATGATTTATATCGTTATCCTCTTGTATCTGGATGCTTCAGACAGATTCCTTTAATCCAGCCTCAACTTTAGTTAATCAAACCTATCTCCTGCTATTTAAAATCTTGATTTCATTGTGTCTTTCCCTTACTTACAACCTTTAGTGGCTCTCTATTTCCAAGCATGTTAAATCATTGTTCCCTGCATGGCTTCAGGAATCTTTATTCTAGTTATACATACATCTCTCTTGCATCTATCACTTCTCCTCAGCTTGGAATCCTATATACTAGTAAGGTCAGTCACCAACTTTTTCTACAAATACATCACACTTCTCGCTTACACTGCATCTTACATCATCCTGTTTTCAGAAAATTTCAACCCCTTCCATCTCCATTTATCTCTCCTTCCAAGACAAACTCAAGTCCTGCCTGCTTTCTTTATCCTTCTAGCTCTTACATATCTCCTGTGGCCTCCCCTTTTGAGTTATTTACTGTAGTCCAACTTAGAGGGCTCTCTACAGCTTCAGATGTGCTCACTTTGTTTCTTCGAGTGAGCTGAAGTTTCTTGAAAGCCTTTCTCAATCACACCTTCCATCTCCAATAAGTGTAGGCCCCCAAATTGTCTGCCCATACTGTACCTTGCACTTTTCCATCATGGCACTCACCACATTTGCAATTGTTTGTGTTTCCCTGCTGGGCCATGAACTTTTTCATGGAAATAGTCTCAACCATCTAGTCTGTGCATCATTGTGTCCCAAAGATCATTGTGTCCTCCAGTGCACAGCACACATAAATTGCCTCAGAAACTTTTTTTTTTTTTTTTTTAATTCTTTAAGTTCTGGGATACATGTGCAGAATGTGCAGGTTTGTTACATAGGTATATGCGTGCCATGGTGGTTTACTGCAGCCACCAATCCGTCATCTACATCAGGTACTTCTCCTAATGCTATTCCTCCCCTAGCTCCCCACACCCCAATAAGCCCCAGTGTATGATGTTCCCCTCCTGGTGTCCATGTGTTCTCATTGTTCAACTTCTGTCTATGAGTCAGAATATGCAGTGTTTGGTTTTCTGTTCCTGTGTTAGTTTGCTGAGAATGATGGTTTCCAGCTTTGCCCATGTTCCTCCAAAGGACATGAACTCATCGTTTTTTATGGCTGCATAGTATTCCATGGTGTATATGTGCCACATTTTCTTAATCCAGTCTGTCACTGATGGACATTTGGGTTGATTCCAAGTCTTTGCTATTGTGAATAGTGCCGCAATAAACATATGTGTGCACGTGTCTTTATAGCAGCATGATTTATAATCCTTTGGGTAGATACCCTGTAATGGGATGGCTGGGTCATGTGGTATTTCTAGTTCTAGATCCTTCAGGAATCGTCATACTGTTTTCCAGAGTGGTTGAGCTAGTTTACAATCCCACCAACAGTGTAAAAGTGTTCCTATTTCTCCACATCCTCTCCAGTACTTATTGTTTCCTGAATTTTTAATGATTGCCATTCTAACTGGTGTGAGATGGTATCTCATTGTGGTTTTGATTTGCATTTCTCTAATGACCAGTGATGATGACCTTTTTTTTCATATGTTTGTTGACCACATAAATGTCTTCTTTTGAGAACTGTCAGTTCATATCCTTCACCCACTTTTTGATGGGGTAGTTTTTTTCTTGTTAATTTGTTTAAGTTCCTCGTAGATTCTTGATATTAGCCCTTTGTCAGATGGACAGATTGTGAAAAATTTCTCCCATTCTGTAGGTTGTCTATTCACTTTGATGATAGTTTCTTTTGCTGTTCATAAGCTCTTTAGTTTAATTAGATCCCACTTGTCTATTTTAGCTTCTGTTGCCATTGCTTTTGATGTTTTAGTCATGAAGTCTTTGCCCATACCTATGTCCTGAATGGTATTGCCTAGAATTTTTTTCTAGGATTTTTGTGGTTTTAGGTCTAACATTTAAGTCTTTAATCCATCTAGAGTTAATTTTTGTATAAGGTTTAAGGAAGGGGTCCAGTTTTAGTTTTCTGCATGTGGTTAGCCTGTTTTCCCAATACCATTTATTAAATAGAGAATCCTTTCCCCATTTCTCGTTTCTGTTAGGTTTGTCAAAGATCAAATGGTTGTAGATGTGTAGCATTATTTCTGAGGCCTCTGTTCTTTTCCATTGGTCTATATATTTGTTTTGGTACCAGTACCATGCTGTTTTGGTTACTGTAGCCTTGCAGTATAGTTTGAAGTCAGGTAGCATGATGCCTCTTGCTTTGTTTTTTTGTTGTTGTTGTTTTTGCTTAGGATTGTCTTGGCTATACAGTTTCTTTTATGGCTCAATATGAAATTTAAAGTAGTTTTTTTCTAATTCTGTGAAGAAAGTCAGTGGTAGCTTGATGGGGATAGCATTGAATCTATAAATTACTTTCACCTATTCATAGGACAGTTTGTTTTTACATTTGTTTGTGTCCTCTCTTATTTCCTTGAGCAGTGGTTTGTAGTTCTCCTTGAAGAAGTCCTTCACATCCCCTGTAGGTTGGATTCCTAGGTATTTTATTCCCTTTGTAGCAACTGTGAATGGGAGTTCACTCATGATTGGCTCTTTGTCTGTTATTGGTGTATAGAAATGCTTGTGATTTTTTGCACATTGATTTTGTATCCTGAGACTTTGCTGATGTTACTTATCAACTTGAGGAGATTTTTGGCTGGGACAATAGGGTTTTCTAAATATACAATCATGCCATCTGTAAACAGAAAATTTGACTTCCTCTCTTTCCATTTGATACCCTTTATTTCTTTCTCTTGCCTGGTTTCCCTGGGCAGAACTTCCAATACTATGTTGAATAGCAGTGGTGAGAGAGGGCATCCTTGTCTTGTGCTGGTTTTCAAAGGGAATGCTTCCAGCATTTGCCTATTCAGTATGATATTGGATGTGGGTTTGTCATAAATAGCTCTTATTATTTTGAGATGCATTCCATCAATACCTACTTTACTGAGAGTTTTTAGCATGAAGCAGTGTTGAATTTTACAAAGGCCTTTTCTGCATCTACTGAGATAATCATGTGGTTTTCGTCATTGGTTCTGTTTATGTGATGGATTACATTTATTGATTTGCATATGTTGAACCAGCCTTTCATTCCCAGGATGAAGCTGACTTGATCGTGGTGGATAAGCTTTGTGATGTGCTGCTGGATTTGGTTTCCCAGTGTTTTATTTAGGAGTTTTGCATCGATGTTCATCAGGGATATTGGCCTGAATTTTTCTTTTTTTGTTGCAGCTCTGCCAGGTTTTGGTATTGGGATGATGCTGGTCTCAGAAAATGAGTTAGGGAGGAGTCTCTTTTTTCTATTGTTTAGAATAGTTTCAGAAGAAATGGTACCAGCTCTTCTTTGTACCTCTGGTAGAATTGGACTGTGAATCCATCTGGTCCTGGGCTTTCTTTGGTTGGTAGGCTATTCACTACTGCCTCAATATCAGCACTTGTCATTGGTCTATTCAGGGATTCGACTTCTTCATGGTTTAGTCTTGGGAGGGTGTATGTGTCGAGGAATTTATCCATTTCTTCTAGATTTCCTAGTTTATTTGCATAGAGGTGTTTATGGTATTCTCTGATGGTAGTTTGTATTTCTGTGGGATCAGTGGTGATATCCCCTTTATCAATTTTTATTGTGTCTATTTGATTCTTCTCTATTTTCTTCTTTATTAGTCTGGCTAGCCATTGATCTTTTTGAAAAGATCAACAAAATTGATAGATCACTAGCAAGACTAATAAAGAAGAAAAGAGAGAAGAATCAAATAGATGCAATAAAAAATGATAAAGGGGATATCACCACTGATCCCACAGAAATACAAACTACCATCAGAGTATACTATAAACACCTCTATACAAATAAACTAGAAAACCTAGATGAAATAGATAATTTCCTGGACACTTACACTCTCCCAAGACTAAATCAGGAAGAAGTCGAATCCCTGAATAGACCAATAGCAGGCTCTGAAATTGAGGCAATAATTAATAACCTACCAACCAAAAAAAGTCCAGGACCAGATGGATTCACAGCCAAATTCTACCAGAGGTACAAGGAGAAATTGGTACCATTCCTTCTGAAATTATTCTAATCAATAGAAAAAGAGGGAATCCTCCCTAACTCATTTTATGAGGCCAACATCATCCTGATACCAAAGCCTGACCGAGATACAACGAAAAAAGAGAATTTTAGAACAATATCCCTGATGAACATCGATACAAAAATCCACAATAAAATACTGGCAAAGTGAATCCAGCAGCACATCAAAAAGCTTATCCGCCATAATCAAGTGGGCTTCATCCCTGGGATGCAAGGCTGGTTCAACATACGCAAATCAGTAAATGTAATCCAGCATATAAACAGAACCAAAGACAAAAATCACGTGATTATCTCAAAAGATGCAGAAAAGGCCTTCAACAAAATTCAACAGCCCTTCATGCTAAAAACTCTCAATAAGTTCGGCATTGATGGAACCTATCTCAAAATAATAAGAGCTATTTATGACAAACCCACTGCCAATATCATACTGAATGGGCAAAAACTGGAAGCATTCCCTTTGAAAACTGGCACAAGACAGGGATGCCCTCTCTCACCACTCCTATTCAACATAGTGTTGGAAATTCTGGCCAGGACAATCAGGCAACAGAAAGAAATCAAAGGTATTCAGTTAGGAAAAGAAGAAGTCAAATTGTCCCTCTTTGCAGATGACATGATTGTATATTTAGAAAACCCCATTGTCTCAGCCCAAAATCTCCTTAAGCTGATAAGAAACTTCAGCAAAGTCTCAGGATACAAAATCAATGTACAAAAATTACAAGCATTCATATACACCAGTAACAGACAGAGAGCCAAATCAGGAATGAACTTCCATTCACAATTCCTTCAAAGAGAATAAAATACCTAGGAATCCAACTTACAAGGGATGTAAAGGACCTCTTCAAGGAGAACTACAAACCACTGCTCAGTGAAATAAAAGAGGACACTAACAAATGGAAGAACATACCATGCTCATGGATAGGAAGAATCAATATCGTGAAAATGGCCATACTGCTCAAGGTAATTTATAGATTCAATGCCATCCCCATTAAGCTACCAATGACTTTCTTCACAGAACTGGAAAAAACTGCTTAAAGTTCATATGGAACCTAAAAAGACCCTGCATTGCCAAGAAAATCCTAAGCCAAAAGAACAAAGCTGGAGGCATCATGCTACCTGACTTCAAACTATACTACAAGGCTATAGTAACCAAAACAGCATGGTACTGGTATCAAAACAGAGATATAGACCAATGGAACAGAACAGAGTCCTCAGAAATAATACCACACATCTACAGCCATCTGATCTTTGACAAACCTGACAAAAACAGAAATGGGGAAAGAATTCCCTATTTAATAAATGGTGCTGGGAAAATTGGCTAGTCATAAGTAGAAAGCTGAAACTGGATCCTTTCCTTCCTCCTTATATGAAAATTAATTCAAGATGGATTAGAGACTTAAATGTTAGACCTAAAACTATAAAAACGCTAGAAGAAAACCGAGGTAATGCCATTCAGGACATTGGCACGGGCAAGGTCTTCATATCTAAAACAACAAGAGCCAAAATTGACAAATGGGATCTAATTAAACTAAAGAGCTTCTGCACAGCAAAAGAAACTACCATCAGAATGAATAGGCAACCTACAGAATGGGAGAAAGTTTTTGCAATTTATTCATGTGACAAAGGGTTAATATCCAGAACCTATAAAGAACTCAATCCAATTTACAAGAAAAAAACAAACAACCCCATGAAAAAGTGGGCAAAGGATATGAACAGACATTTCTCAAAAGAAGACATTCATACAGCCAACAGACACATGAAAAAATGCTCATCATCAATCGTTATCAGAGAAATGCAAACCAAAACCACAATGAGATACCATCTCACATCGGTTAGAATGGCAATCATTAAAAAGTCAGGAAACAACAGGTGCTGGAGAGGATGTGGAGAAATAGGAACACTTTTACACTGTTGGTGGGATTGTAAACTAGTTCAACCATTGTGGAAGACAGTGTGGCCATTCCTCAAGGATCTAGAACTAGAAATACCATTTGACCCAGCCATCCCATTACTGGGTATATACCCAAAGGATTATAAATCATGCTGCTATAAAGATACATGCACACGTATGTTTATTGTGGCTCTATTCACAATAGCAAAGACTTGGAATCAACCCAAATGTCCATCAGTGACAGACTGGATTAAGAAAATGTGGCACATATACACCATGGAATACTATGCAGCCGTAAAAAAGGATGAGTTTCTGTCCTTTGTTGGGACATGGATGCAGCTGGAAACTATCATTCTCAGCAAACTATCGCAAGAACAGAAAACCAAATACCACATGTTCTCACTCATAGGTGGGAATTGAACAATGAGATCACTTGGACACAGTAAGGGGATCATCACACAGTGGGTCCTATTGTGGGCAAGGGGGTGGGAGGGATAGCATTAGGAGATATACCTAATATAAATGACAAGTTAATAGGTGCAGCACACCAACTTGGCATATGTATATATATGTAACAAACCTGCATGTTGCACACATGTACCCTAGAACTTAAAGTATAATACTAAAAATTTTTTTTTCTTTTTTTAAAAGCAGCTCCTGGATTCACTGATTTTTCAAAGGGTTTTTCGTGTCTCTATTTCCTTGGGTTTTGCTCCGATCTTAGTTATTTCTTGTCTTCTGCTAGCTTTTGAATTTGTTTGCTCTTGCTTCTCTAGTTCCTTTAATTATGGTGTTAGGTTGTCATTTTAGATCTTCCCTGCTTTCTCCTGTGGGCATTTGGTGCTATAAATTTCCTTCTAAATACTGCTTTAGTTGTGTCCCAGAGATTCTGAAAAAAGATCTGAACAATGATCACTACAAAGACAAAATTTGAAGGTTAAGTAAATCACCAAATGATTCTAAACAAAGTTGTGTCTTTGTTCTCATTGGTTTCTAAGAACTTATTTATTTCTACCTTAATTTCGTTATTTACCTAGTAGTCATTCAGGAACAGGTTGTTTAGTTTCCATGTAGTTGTGTGGCTTTGAATGAATTTCTTAATCCTGAGTTCTAATTTGATTATGCTGTCATCTTAGAGACTGTTTGTTATGATTTCTGTTCTTTTGCATTTGCTGAGGAGTGTTTTACTTCCAACTATGTGTTCAATTTTAGAATAAGTGTGATGTGGTACTGAGAAGAATGTATATTCTGTTGATTTGCAGGGGAGAGTTCTGTAGATGTCTATTAGGTCTGCTTGGTCCAGAGGTGAGTTCAAATCCTGGATATCCTCGTTAATTTTCTGTCTCATTGATCTGTCTAATATTGACAGTGGGGTGTTAAAGTCTGTCACTATTATTGTATGGGAGTCTAAGTCTCCTTGTAGGTCTCTAAGAACTTGCTTTATGAAGCTGGGTGCTCCAGTATTGGGTGCATATATATTTAGGATAGTCAGCTCTTCTTGTTGCATTGATCCCTTTATTATCATGTAATGCCCTTCTTTGTCTCTTTTAATCTTTGTTGGTTTAAAATCTGTTTTAACAGACTATAATTGCAACCTCTACTCTGTTTTGCTTTCCATTTGCTTGGTAAATATTCCTCCATCCCTTTATTTTGGGCCTGTGTGTCTTTGCACACGAGATTGGTCTCCTGAATACAGCACACCGATCGGTCTTGACTGTATCCAATTTATCAGTCTGTGTCTTTTAATTGGGGCATTTAGCCCATTTACATTTAAGGTTAATATTGTTATGTGTGAATTTGATCCCGTCATTATGATGCTAGTTGGTTATTTTGCCCATTAGTTGATGCAGTTTCTTCATAGTGTTGGTAGTCTTTACAATTTGGTATGTTTTTGCATTGGCTGGTACCAATTGTTCCTTTCCAAGCCTAGTGCTTCCCTCAGGAGCTCTTGTAAGGCAGGCCTGGTGGTGACAAAAATCTCTCAGCATTTGCTTGTCTGTAAAGGATTTTATTTCTCCCTCACTTATGAAGCTTAGTTTGGCTGGATATGAAATTCTGGGTTGAAAATTCTTTTCTAGGCCAGGCACGGTGGCTCACGCCTGTAATCCCAGCACTTTGGGAGGCTGATGCAGCTGGATCACGAGGTCAGGAGATCGAGACTATCCTGGCTAAGATGGTGAAACCCCATCTCTACTAAAAAATACAAAAAATTAGCCGGGCGTGGTGGCAGGTACCTGTAGTCCCAGCTTCTTGGGAGGCTGAGGCAGGAGAATGATGTGAACCTGGGAACCAGAGCTTGCAGTGAGCTGAGATTGTGCCACAGCACTCCAGCCTGGGCGACAGAGCAAGACTCTGTCTCAAATAAATAAATAAATAAATAAATAAAAGAAAATTCTTTTCTTTAAGAATGTTGAATATTGATCTCCACTCTTCTGGCTTGCAGGGTTTCTGCCGAGAAATCTGCTGTTAGTCTCATTGGCTTCCCCTTGTGGGTAACCCAACCTTTCTCTCTGGCTGCCCTTAACATTTTTTTTCCTTCATTTCAACCTTGGTGAGTCTGATGATTATGTCTTAGGGTTGCTCTTCTTGAGGAGTATCTTTGTGGTGTTCTCTGTATTTCCTGAATTTGAATGTTGGCCTTTCTTTCTAGGTTGGGGAAGATTTCCTGGATAATATCCTAAGAGCATTTTATAACTTGGTTCCATTCTCCCTGTCACTTTCAGGTACACCAATCAAACATAGGTTTGGTCTTTTCACATGGTCCCATATGACTTGGAGGCTTTGTTTTTTCCTTTTCATTCTTTTTTCTCTAATCTTGTCTTCATGCTTTATTTCATTAATTTGATCTTTACTCTGTGATATCCTTTCTTCTGCTTGATGGATTTGGCTATTGATACTTGTGTATGCTTCACCAAGTTCTTGTGCTGTGTTTTTCAGCTCCATCAGGTCATTTATGCTCTTCTCTAAACTGGTTATTCTAGTTAGCAATTCCTCTAACCCTTTTTCAAGGTCCTTAGCTTCTTTGCATTGGGTTAGAACATGCTCCTTTAGCTTGGAGGAGTTTCTTATTACCCACCTTCTGATGCCTACTTCTGTCAATTTGTCAAACTCCTTCTCTGTCCAGTTTTGTTCCCTCGCTAGCAAGGAATCGTTGTCCTTTGGAGGAGAAGAGGCATTCTGGTTTTTGGAATTTTCAGCCTTTTTGTGCCAGGTTTTCCTCATTTTCATGTATTTATCTACTTTTGGTCTTTGATGTTGGTGACTTTCGGATGGGGTTTCTGTGTGGATGTCCTTTTTGTTGATGTTGATGGTATTCCTGTTTGTCAGTTTTCCTTCTAACAGTTAGCCGCCTGTCCTGCGGGTCTGCTGGAATTTGCTGGAGGTCCACTCCAGACCCTGTTTGCCTGTGTGCCACCAGCAGAGGCTGCAGAACAGCAAAGATTGCTGCCTGGTCCTTCCTCTGGTAACTTTGTCCCAGAGGGTCACCTGCCAGATGCCAGCTGGAGCTCTCCTGTATGAGGTGTCTGTCAACCCCTGTTGGGAGGTATCTCCTAGTCAGAAGACAAGGGGGTCAGGGACCCACTTGAGGAGGCAGTCTGTCCCTTTGCAGAGCTCAAGTGCTCTGCTGGGATATCTGCTACTTTCTTCACAGCCAGCAGGCAGGAAACTTTAAGTCTGCTGAATTTATACCCACAGCTGCCCCTTTCCCCAGGTGCTCTGTCCCAGGGAGATGGGTGTTTTATCTATAAGGCCCTGACTGGGGCTGCTGCCTTTCTTTCAGAGATGCCCTGCCCAGAGAGGAGGAATCTAGAGAGGCAGACTGGTTACAGCAGCTTTTCTGAGTTGTGATGGGCTCCGACCAGTTCGAACTTCCCGGCAACTTTTTTACACTGTGAGGGGAAAATGGCCTACTCAAGCCTCAGTAATGGCAGATGCCCCTCCCCACACCAAGCTCAAGCATTCCAGGTTGACTTCAGACTACTGTGCTGGCAGTGAGAATTTCAAGCCAGTGGATCTTACCTTGCTGGGCTCCATGAGGGTGGCATCTGCTGAGCTAGACCACTAGCCCCCTTTCTAGGGGAGTGAATAGCTCTGTCTTGCTGGCTTTCCAGGTGCCACTGGGGTGTGAAAAAAAGAAAACTTCTGCAGCTAGTTCCGTGTCTGCCTGAACAGCTGCCCAGTTTTGTGCTTGAAACCCATGGCCCTGGTGGTATAGGTACCCAAAGGAATCTCCTGGTCTGTGGGTTGCAAAGATGGTGGGAAAAGTATAGTATCTGGGCCAGAATGCACTGTTCCTCATGGCACAGTCCCTCACAGCTTCCCTTGGCTATGGAAGGAAGTTCCCTAACCCCTTATGCTTCCCAGGTGAGGCTATGCCCCACCCTGCTTCAGCTCGCCCTCTGTGGGCTGCACCCACTGTCTAACCAGTCCCTATGAGATAAGCCAGATACCTCAGTTGGAAATGCAGAAATCACTCGCCTTCTGCACTGATCTCACTGGGAGCTGCAGACCGGAGCTGTTTCTATTCAGCATCTTGCCAGGTGCCCAGAAACATCTTTTGACTTATTATTAATCTGAAGGCAAGGATCATGTCTTCAGGTTTTTTTTTTTTTTAATTCTTCCAAACAGTTGTTAATGTATAAATTAAACGCTATAAGAACTTATCTTCAAATATGGAAAAATTATTCATAACAATTGAGTTTATTCCTCAGGGAACTGGGATGGGGCAGTGTTCAAGCCCACTTTAAGAAGGAAATTGTAAGCATTAATTTAAAAAGCATCTTGTCAGTAAACCACAATGGAAAACAAGCCAACAAACCCTGAGGGGCCTTGACTCACTTGAGGTGTGGTCTGAGCCTGCCCAACCCTGGAAGGGTGAAGGCAGATACTGATAATCCCTCCCTCCCATAGTTACCAGTAAAGAACATATTCTCCTGATCCTAGCTGAGCACACTGTCTTAGGGGAAGGGTGGAGGCAGGCTATGAACACTGAGATGAGGACTTAGGACGTCTGGCATTCATGACCCCGAAGTAACCACGAGCTTTTCTGGGCCTGGAATCCATCACTTGAAATACTAGCTCAAGGAGCAGCAGTGCCTCATTTGTGGCTGGAATCCTTCAGGCATCCCCCAGTCCTGGACAGTCATCCTAATAAAGCAGCATGGTCACAGGATGAGCCAGCCTGAATCTGCAGCTTCTTTGTGCAAAACCTGAGTTTCTGTGTCTCTTTAATTCAAACAATTTGCAGCTCTTCATTCCTTTTTTTTTTTTTTTTCTGGACTCAGCAATCCTCTCACCTCAGGAGGCCCCCCAGATAGCTGGGACTACAGGCATGTGCCACAATGCCTAGCTAATTTTTTGTAGAGATGTAGTTCTACCATGTTGCCAAAGCTGGTCTCAAACTTCTGAGCTCAAGCAATCTGCCCTCTTCGGCCTCTAAAAGTGCTGGGATTACAGGTGTGATCCACAGCACCTGATCTTTCTTTCTCTCTCTCTCTCTTAACCCAAATCTTATCCTAGGGTTCCTGGTTATAACTGTTTGCTTTAAACTGTGTGTGTGTGTGTGTGTGTGTGTGTGTGTAGTGGGGAGGGAAGTGGAGAGGCTACAACTTCTCGAGAACTTTCTACATTTTCGTCACTCCTTTATTCTCCTCGTGCTTTCTAAATTCCTGAGCACAAGTTCTTAATATGGAGGTAATGGCTAGACTTGCAGATCTTTGGATAGCTGTGTGTGCAACTATCAAAAATTTTATAGAAAAGCTGTCTACATCTTTCACTGGATTTTTAAAGAACCAGTGACCCCAAAAGAATAGGAATTACTACCCTATAGGTTTATATGCTATCTTCAAACTCCATCCCTTGCTAGCCTTCTTTTCTTGATGATCAAAGTTTTCAGTCTCAGCAACTGACCTATGCTTTGGTATCATATAAAATAGAATCACTCATTCATTGGTTCAACAAATAAAGAGTGCCTACCATGTACTAGGCATTCCTCTTAGTAATGGAGAGGCAAAATGGATACAGATACTTTATTTACAGAATACGTACTCTGTGCAAAGCACTTTGCTAAGTGATTATCTCTTTTAATCTTAAAAACAAACTTGTGAAATAGGTTCTATTATTATACTAATATTATAGATGAGAAAATTGAGGCAGGAGCTAAATCCAAGTTCTCACAGTTAATAAGTAACGGCTCCAGGAGCTGGAAGCATCTCTTTAAATGACCTCTTCAAATTATTTCAGGGATACAAGGTAAGTCTGAAGTCCAACAAGCTCGACAGTCGCATTCCACGAGAATAATCAACTAATTACTCAGAAGACCAGTCACTGTCTTTTTCCACACATACATCATGCTGCTTCTTTTTCTTAGATAATTTTGCTTCCAGGTGAAATGTGGGATTTGGGAATAGAGAGCTTCATTTAGAAGTCTCAGCGGGCAGATCATGAGGTTAGGAGATTGAGACCATCCTGGCTAACACGGTGAAACCCTGTCTCTACTAAAAATACAAAATATTAGCCAGGTATGGTGGGGGGCCCCTGTAGTCCCAGGTATTCCGGAGGCTGAGACAGGAAAATGGCGTGAACCTGGGTGGCGGAGCTTGCAGTTAGCCGAGATCGCTCCACTGCACTCCAGCCCGGGCGACAGAGTGAGAGTCCATCTAAAAAAAAAAGTCTCAGTGTCCTGTGTAGAAATTGTGGACATGCCATCTTTGGTCACTTTTTCACCCTACCCTCACATTCATGGATTCTCTGATCACTTGTAAACTCCCTTATTTTTCCACCTCTTCACATATGTTTCATCATTACTTATAGAAGGATAACAAGTCCTGCCAGCATGCAGCTGATTAAATCAACAACAGTATTTTTAGCCAGGCTCCATTAAAGACGCAACACAAAGCCAGACTGTATTAGTCATAACATCTGAGCAATACTGCAAACTCCCTTTTCATTCAGTTTAATCAAATGTATTTACGTATATTTACAATTGTCTCTATTCACCCAGAAATGATCTCTTCTGGGCTTAGTCACCAAGACATTTGGTTGAATGTCTGTATATTCAAATAAGCTTTAACCCTTACTTTCCTCTAACCACCGATAATGGAATTTCTTCCTTTTCCCTTTCCCTTTCCTCTTTCCCTTCCTTCTTCTCCATTTTGTTACAGACATCTCCCGTTTGTTTCTTCCTGCTCTTTCCAGAGGTTCAAGCTTTTGTACATTTGTTTATTGGTTAGATTTCTTTAGATCTATAAAAATATTTAAAAATAAGCACCATTTTCTTTGACATCTGTCTACCAAAAGTCATCTGAGAAGTCTGGAGATTGGAAAATTAAACAGAGAGTTAGAATTTAGAAATGGTCTGCCTAATATGGTAGCCACTAGTCTCCCTGGGCTATTAAGGACTTAAAGTGTGAATAGTGCCACACGTGATATGATAATATTTTTATATGTTGGGTTACATTAAAATTAACTTTATCCATTTCTTTTTCTTTTTCAATATGGCAACCAAAACCATATGCAATTCTATATGTGGTTCACATTATATTTCTATTGAACAGCAATGGTCTACACAGAGCAATTTACTTTTTAATCACAATACACAGCATAGCAAAAGAATTCCAATCTGATAAGAGTGCTGAAGCTGGATTATTTGCCCAGTGTTGATCTTCTCATAAAATCAACACATCTTTCAATATTGATCTCATGAAACAGAACCAGTGATAGAGAACCAATTCCAGACTGCTGAAAGTTTTCAATTATTTATGAATTATGACCACATCACAAATCCACACTGGAAACCATGAGTGTCCACAGAGCTAATGAACCCTTGATGCTCTTTCCATGAACATATATTGGTAAAATACAAATCCACAAGCAAATTCTTATGTACAGTTTCCTTGTGTTCTGGAAAAATTGAGTCCTTTGAATTTTTTCACTCATAGACAACTGTACATGAGCTTGAACATATCAGATTCAAATAGGTCTAATCTGATGCTGATGTGGCATATTATTCACACACCATATGCACATACACACACACACATACATTATGCACATACCATATGTACACAACACCACATTAACCAGGAAAATTGGGCATTCCTGACTAATCAACAGACATTAATGGATTCTCTATTGTTTGGCCAGCACTGCCCTAGGCATGATCGACTGTTAAGATGGCCTTTGCTTTAAAGGAGCATCTAAATTGCACATGGACTCTGTATTTCATTAATGTCCAAGTGAAGGGTACCTTCTGCCTGCTCCTGACCCCTTACCTGTACACCTGTATGCTGCCTTGGCTCCCCTAGTGCCTCAGCTTGGAGAAAGAAGGACAAACCAATGGCCAATGAACAAACAAAAGAGGCTTTGGAAATTATAGTCTTGGCTTCAACCATGGCACCACAGGTGGCAGCAAGCTCATCTTGGACTAACATTCTGGTAACCGTTATAGACCAGTGTTCAAGAGCACCAGCTCACAAGTCAGATATTCTGGTTTGAACACTGGCTCCAGTTTTTACTAGCTGGGTGGTCCTAAGCATGTTATTTGCCTAATCTCAAATCTTGTTTCTTTCTTCGTAAGATGAGGATTCTTACAATTCTTATCTTTTACACACTTATTGTTAGGATTCAATGAGATAGTGCCTATTAATTCTTTTGTTTAGCACAGGTGAATTTAAAAAAACAACAGAAATTCAGCTACATCATTGTTCTGCCCAACTGCTGCTTCGCCATGAGGCCCTCGTCACCAAGTAATCATCTTAGATTTCACATTGCAGGGGCTGCCATTGGAAAAGTTTTCCTTTGCCTATGAAGTTTGTGGCCCTTTACCTTCTAACTTTCTTCTCCCTCTCCTTTTAAAAAATCAATATGACTTATATAATTAATGTATGGCTAGGTCATTCTCTTAAGGACATTCTTAATTACAAATTATTAGCTTACTTTACTTGATTTGAGCACTGACTTGAATATTATGAAGATTTCTCTTTGAAAGCACAAATATAGCGTACCTATAACATTCTCAAAAAACAAGACCAAATACTACTTGGCTCCTTGTGACCGTATGTGCATATGCAATAAACAGTGAATAAACACACTAGGATACTCACCAGCATTATACAATATTATGGTTTTGCTTTCAGTTCAGGTATATTTTCAATTACAACAAGGATTAAGTATTTTAAAATATCCACAATAGCCGGGCGCGGTGGCTCACACCTGTAATCCCAGCACTTTGAGAGGCTGAGGCAGGTGGATCACCTGAGGTCAGGAGTTCAAGACAAGCCTGACCAACATGGTGAAACCCTGTCTCTACTAAAAATACAAAAATTAACCAGGCGTGGTGGTGCATGCCTGTAATCCCAGCTACTAAGGAGGCTGAGGCAGGAGAACTGCTTGGACCCAGGAGGCAGCAGAGAGCCGAGGTTGCATCACTGCACTCCAGACTGGGCAACAAGAGCAAAACTCCGTATCAAAACAACAACAACAACAACAAACCGATATCCAGAATATCCTCCCCGCTGCCTCTGACTTATCACTCAATTTCTTCTTGCCTCTTTTAGATGATAGTGCCAATTATTAGAATGCCTTTGTAGTAAGTGAAGCAGTAAAAATGTACCAGTTACTAGTCCTTTTTTAAAACCAGAATTTACCAGATTCATCTGTTTTACAGCTACATTAGGATTTTTCAATCCAATGGTTACCATAAGGGAACTTATGTGAATGTATTTTACACTACAAATATTTTAGCGTGCACCCACACACACACACACACACATACACACTTAACATGAGCAGTCATATTTATCCAATACTTACTTTATATGGATTACTTCCTTGCTGGATTCTTTGTTACCTTTTTCAGCAACAGAAATTATCTTGTCTAAAATTGTTTGGAACAAAACTGTATGCTATCTGATGATTTTTTCCCAGTTGAATATTTTGCAGCCAGTATATTCTTTTTCACTCCAAGTGTGGTGAACAGAAAGATGATTCTAGAATCATTCTAAATTTAGTTGGACAATCAATTCTCTGACAGATATTTCTACCCGATCTTTCAGCTAACTAGTGTAACCCACTGAGACCTCATTAGACTGTTGACACTAAATGCCATGTGGTTGTGTTGGGTGGTTTTCAAATGAACCAGTAATATCTAAACATTAAATTTAGCTCTCTTCCAACAACATTATGTCATAAGAGGGCTTGTAATAGTTTTGACAGCTACTACAACCAGTAGGGAATTGTTCAAAACTCTTTAGAATCTCCCCACCTCGCAGACTTTCCATGCTCGGGGGTGAATTAGGAGCCTCCGCTGTTTCCTGGGGCACTTGGATGCAGAATATTTTGAAGAAGGAGAGTGAAACATGAGGAGGCAAACCCTTGACATTTGAAAAACAAGCAGCTTAATCTGTCAATATGACATTTGTCCATTGCTCCTTTCAGTCATTGTTTCTCTGTAAAGTTGGAAATGTCAGGAAGGGGCCAAGAACCTGGACTGTATAGTGAGGATGTGGTTGCCACAGAAAGAGGGGGCTGCCATGGTGTCAGCAGCAGAGACCTAACTTTTGCCATTTCCTAGTGCTGATTTCAAGTGTCTGTTTTAGTGGCTATCTAGCAAAAGAGTGTGGCATAGTAGCCTCCAAAGTGAACTATCAAACAGGTAGTCTTCAAGCCTGAAAATGAAAAAAGAACACTGTACATTCATGAATGAAGGACAGGATATAACCTAGCTACATAGAGTATATCTGGTGGCAAAGAATAGTCAACAGGCTCAACAGAGAGAGGCAGACTTTGGTGCTGCAGGCAAGAGGTGCATATTAACCCCTGGCTCCATTTGGTGAGCAGCAGGCTGGCATTCAGCTCAAGGAGATAGAAAAAACAACAGCAGAGGGGATCAGGGTGAGTAATTGCCAAATTACTGAATCAGTCAGATGTGACCTGGTTCTCTTGCCAGCCAATGTCACACTACCCGAAAGAGCACAGAAACCCAGGAGGACAAGCAGTGAACCTGAGCTGGGAAGGTTCCAACAGCATCACGTGGAGGGGAGAAGAGAGCCAAATATCATATATGATATCATACATGCCATTATCATATATGATAATGGCATCCCATAGCAGACACCCACCCACTTATAGAGAAATCAGAAGATAATTAAATAAAAATACATGCTGAGAGTATTCAAATGACAAAATACCTGTAATAACAAAGCTAAGCCAACAGACTCTTCAATTGTTCAACCCTCACCAAGCACCAGGTCAAATCTCTCTTTTCTGCTTGGTTCCAGGACCAACCACTTACGTGGGTAGCTTTTAGGATTCAGAAGTATAAACTTTTCCCTCTCTCAGCTCCCTTTGCCTGGTTTGATTTCTGTTCATTTTTACATCTTTCATTTCTGCTCTTTGAGGTGTTTTTTTGGGACACCAACCTAGTTTATCTAATTAGGCTTCACATGTGGCTTGTTATTTCTCCTTAGAATTTACACCCTAGATTTTAACCTCAGTGTGGCCTTTGAGATCCAGAGCACACTCCTGCCTCCTTTTTCTAGAGGATCTGAGTCTGGGTTGGGCTGTCCTGCCCGTACACTGCACCATTATTCATTTTGCCTTGCTGACTTGCCTGGGCCCACTAATACTCCCTGCGGAAGTTATACTCACTCGGGTCACTTCCCTTGATAATCTGTGTCATTCCCGTTACCCTAATGGAAGTTCCCGGAGGCATACCCTGGAAACAGGTTACAGGCACAAGTGGTTTATTTGAGAGGTATTATCAGGAAAAATTAAAGGGAGATGACAGCAATGGGAAGGAATAGCAGAAGCCACCAAGCAAATTACCACTCTAGGCAACTGGAGCTGGATATGACTAGGGAATTCTGGGAGACTGTATGGAACATACATCACAGTGTCATCCCACCCAAAGGAGCTGGATATTTATCCATCAGTTCCTCTCTGACTTTGCTTGAAGGCTGTTCCTAAGGATGATTATTCTCCAGCTCTCTAGTTTGCCTCACATATAGGTTGAACAGACTCTGATGGGGAAAAGAAGTCTTCAAGCGACGAGTTGTAGATACAGGCAGCTGAAAGTTGGTTTTCTCCATGGTAAGTGCTAAGGAGAATGGTAAGTATCTACCTGTCCCCAACCCTGGGCCCAACCCACCATCTGCTTCTTTCCCCCAGAATAGATCAAATCTCATACTTCAGCCATACAAGCTGTATTTCCAGCTTTGACTTTGATTTGAACTCCAGTTGCACACTCATACTACTCATACACGTTCATATTCTTGATTTTGTACTAGGTGCTAAGGATTCCAAGATGAATGAGACATGTTTCCTCCTTCAGGAGGTAAGCTATTTAAAGTTTAAAATGATCTCCTCCCCTTTTCTACATGCCAAAAGAAACCCACTTCCATATTTCTTTTCTGCAATGTGTCCTCATTTCCCTAAGACACTCAGGTTCACTACTATACCCTCAATATATACTTCTTGACACCATTATCTTCAAGTGATCTCTCTTTCCAGTCTACGAATAAGCACCTTCTTTCTTAATGTTTCTACCTTTGTTTGTTCCTTTCCATCCCACTGCCATCATCCAGGAAGGCTTTCCATTATGTCCATGATGTCAGTTTTTTTTTTTAATAGCCTCAGTTATAACAGTTCTACATCCCCACATCTTAAACCCCTACCCCAAGATGAAATTATCCTCCACACCATGATAATACGATGAATCTTTCTAAAACATGTCATTTTCTGCTGAGATGCCTTTCAGTTCCTTGATGTTTTATGAAGACTCAAGACCCTCCCCAATTTTTCACAACCCTACCTCTGCAACCTTCTGTTCAAGCCAGGTAATCTACACCATGTCACCTAAACAAAACATTTCCAGTCAGTCTCCATACTCACCACTCACACTTTCCCAATTTGTGTGACTTTCTTCTCTTTCCTGTCCCAAATCCTCTCCTAACTTTAAGACAGAGTTCAGGTCCTATCTTCCGTGAGAGATTCTGACCACTCAACCCATGTTAATCCTTCTTAACAGAACCTGTCATTCCTTGTACTAATCATTTGACATTTTGTCATTGTCTGCAATTTGTGACATTATTTGTATCTAATTTATTATATCTGTTTTAGTAATAATAGCTGTTATCAAAAATATTCCAAGATCCTTTAAAAATTTATCTTTTAATATTCCATAACAATACAATGAGATAACTATTATTTTCTCCATTTTAAAATGAAGAAACTGAACATCAGAAAGCCTAAGGAGTTAGTCCAAGGAAAAGCATAACTTTTCAGAATTAGAATTTGAAGCCAGATCTGCCTGACTCTTAACAGCTATTGTATCTTTCCAATAAAATTATAAATTCATTAAGAATAAGATCAATCTTATTTCTTCTTTATAGAAAATGCTTCATATACAATAGGAGTTTAGTCAACTCATATATTTAGATTTGGGGAAAATTTTTTAAATAACTTTGAAAATCACTGGAAGGGCCTTAGCTGCAGTTTGTTTTATTTTGCTTACTTAGTTCAAGAAAAAGCTAATAACTAAAAAATTGGCTCTGCCTATGTTTGGTGAATCCGATAGTCTTTAAATTTTGTGAAATCATGGACACTGTGTACTTTTCCATCAGTGTACTTGTGTGCCTGCTTCAAAAATTATGTGTGAGCCCATATGCCCATATAAGGGTAGGATTATATTGAAAGTTTTTAGAATATGAGCCACACCATAAAGATATGATATGGTCTCAAAAGGATTATAAATAAATACTCATAGAGCTGAACAACTCAAACCAGGGAAAACAGGATGTTCTCTTTGACCTGAGGGTTTGGCTTGGCCTGGGCTGATGCTTTAGCAAAAGAGGTCCACGGTTACTTACTCCCAACATGTAACTTTTGTGAGCAGAAAAAGTCACTCTGCCTTACTTTGGGTGAAATAATCTATCATTCATTGCTTATCCCCTCGTGGTAGTCATATCAAACAGCCTTCTCCTTGTTAATTTTCCTTCAAATCAATACTTGAACGGATGATACAAATAGGCCCATCACTGGACATGGATGCCTCTTTATGTGAGAACTTCTTAAACTCTCATCCCTGAATGATCCTCAAGGTCCTGTGAACTCTTTAAAATTGTCTTCAAAATGTTAGATGGATTTGCATTTTGTTTTCTGAGGAGAAGCTTTTATGACTTCAAAAGATTCCCAAAAAGGCCCACGACCCTGAAACAGGTTGAGCATTATTACTCAATGTAAAATAGTGAATTATTATCTGGCTTATTAATTACTTATTAGATGGAAGCTCTAATTTGTAAATACTTTTCATGTCTCACATCCCTGGTACATTCCTGGCATGGGATAATGAGAGATGCCAAAACTTGCAAATATATTCCTTGAATGTCTGATTAATAATATGATCATTTTGGGGTTTAGTCTCCTTCAGGTTAGCTGGTAATTACATTTCTGATCTGTAAGGCAGAAACTTTATATTCTTGTCCAGCAATAACTAGCCCAAGATCTCCTCACCACTATCCCTAATCCACAAAACTTGAGAAATCTCATGTCTTATGTGTCTCTGTTCTAGCGGTGTGAGCACATTGCCAAACAAGAGTGCTGGTTTCCTAAATACAGCTATCCTTCACATACCATTGACTATCCAGTCTCATAAAGTCACCTGTGGATCAAGAGCATGCAAAGGCAAGTGACTATGTGGGTTTAGAAGGAAGGTCTGTGGCCAAGACCTAGAGGGAGACCAACTGACTTACATGAAATTGAATTTTTATGTTTAACCCACTACTATTATGTGCTAGCCCAGACATTAAGATAACTATGGTCTTTGATGTTCCTGCAGGCTTGCTAGATTTCTGCAGGGGATTTCACAAGCAGATTTATACATTTGGCCTTTGGTAAAATTCCTAATTTTAAAAAATTAGATCTGAAGGACATAATTCCTTTTTTTCTCTATGGTTGAATTATACTTTTATCATCACTCAGTAACAGAGCATTTGTTCAAGTGTAATAACTACGTTACAGTACAGACATTGCAAGTGTTACCACCTATAGGCCAGAAATGTGTTTCTTTTGTTGATCTATGATAAGGATAGGATTTGAAGGAAAGATTTCTATCTCAATTTCAACAACCTCCCATCTCCAAGTTTACCACCTTAATATCCAAATCTTAATTTTGTATTATTCTCTTCTTCCTTGTTAATTTTTTCTCCTTTCTTTAGAATGCCTAAACAAAAAATCTTAATTATAAACTAATATAACATAATTTTACTTTATTATTATCTTCCTTAGGAATGTCATCATTATTTTGTCATTCAATTAAAGTATATGGATTTTTAAATGCAAATATTTTCGTGCTATAAAACAATAAAAACAAAAGAGCTGACTTGTTTCAGATAATCTTTTATCATGAAATAATCTCTGCTTTTATCATGAAAAAATCTCTTATTTCAGTATGTTCTAGCATAAAAATTGGACAAAATAAATAATTTGAACATGTAAGGAGGTACTTTTGTCTGCATTTCCAATGACACAAAAAGATATTAGCAAAGAAGTCTGAACTGGATTTATGCTTAAATAGTTCATTCCTTTGAAAAACATGTTGAATTGAGAAAAACAAGAATTTTGTGCCCTGTCTTAAAAAATATTGAAGATTCCAAATCAATTTACCTTGTACCCTCTGGTAGGTTAGAAACTAGATAAACACATGCTAATTAATGTTTTCCTCTTGATTTTTTAAAAAAAATTCAGATCTGTCTAAAACTATCACTGGTGTAAAAAACTAAAATTCTGACATGTCCTCATTACCAAAAAAAGTTAAAATCAGGAATCCACAGTCTGGCCTCACTCCTGCCTGAGACATGGCTTCTGTTGAAAAACTTCAAAGTCTCAATCATGAAAAAAATATTAGTGGAGGGGGGCGGAGCAAGATGGCCAAATAGGAACAGCTCCAGTCTCCAACTCCCAGCGCGAGCGACACAGAAGACCAGTGATTTCTGCATTTTCAACTGAGGTACTGGGGTCATCTCCCTAGGGAGTGCCGGACAATCGGTGCTGGTCAGCTGCTGCAGCCTGACCAGCGAGAGCTGAAGCAGGGCGAGGCATCGCCTCACCTGGAAGCGCAAGGGGGAAGGAAATCCGTTTTCCTAGCCAGGGGAACTGAGACACACAACACCTGGAAAATCGGGTAACTCCCACCCCAATACTGCGCTTTAAGGAAACAGGCACACCAGGAGAATATATCCCACACCTGGCCGGGAGGGTCCCACGCCCACGGAGCCTCCCTCACTGCTAACACAGCAGTCTGCTGCGATCTATCCGCAAGGCAGCAGCGAGGCTGGGGGAGGGGTGCCCGCCATTGCTGAGGCTTAAGTAGGTAAACAAAGCCGCTGGGAAGCTCGAACTGGGTGGAGCTCACAGCAGCTCAAGGAAGCCTGCCTGTCTCTGTAGACTCTACCTCTGCGGACAGCGCACAGCTGCAGTCCAATAGGGGAAAGAGCAGGGGCCAGTGCAGACGCGAACGACTCTGTCTGACAGCTTTGGGGAGAGCCGTGGATCTCCTAACGCGGAGGTTGAGATCTGAGAACGGACAGACTGCCTGCTCAGGTGGGTCCCTGACCCCTGAGTAGCCTAGCTGGGAGACATCCCCCACTAGGGGCAGTCTGACACCCCACACCTCACAGGGTGGAGTCACCCCTGAGAGGAAACTTCCAAAGAAAGAATCAGACAGGTACACTCGCTGTTCAGCAATATTCTATCTTCGGCAACCTCTGCTGCTGATACCCAGGTAAACAGGGTCTGGAGTGGACCTCAAGCAATCTCCAACAGACGAACAGACAGTCCTTCTGACTGTCAGATGGAAAACTATCAAACAGGAAGGACACCTATACCAAAACCCCATCAGTACGTAACCATCATCAAAGACCAGAGACAGATAAAACCACAAAGATGGGGAAGAAGCAGGGCAGAAAAGCTGGAAATTCAAAAAATAAGAGCGCATCTCCCCCTGCAAAGGAGCGCAGCCCATCGCCAGCAACGGATCAAAGCTGGTCAGAGAATGACTTTGACGAGATGAGAGAAGAAGGCTTCAGTCCATCAAACCTCTCAGAGCTAAAGGAGGAATTACGTACCCAGCGCAAAGAAACTAAAAATCTTGAAAAAAAAGTGGAAGAATTGACAGCTAGACTAATTAATGCAGAGAAGATCATAAACGAAATGACAGAGATGAAAACCATGATACGAGAAATACGTGACAAATGCACAAGCTTCAGTAACTGACTCGATCAACTGGAAGAAAGAGTATCAGCGGTTGAGGATCAAATGAATGAAATGAATAGAGAAGAGAAACCAAAAGAAAAAAGAAGAAAAAGAAATGAACAAAGCCTGCAAGAAGTATGGGATTATGTAAAAAGACCAAATCTACGTCTGATTGGGGTGCCTGAAAGTGAGGGGGAAAATGGAACCAAGTTGGAAAACACTCTTCAGGATATCATCCAGGAGAACTTCCCCAACCTAGTAGGGCAGGCCAACATTCAAATTCAGGAAATACAGAGAACGCCACAAAGATACTCCTCCAGAAGAGCAACTCCAAGACACATAATTGCCAGGTTCACCAAAGTTGAAATGAAGGAAAAAATCTTAAGGGCAGCCAGAGAGAAAGGTCGGGTTACCCACAAAGGGAAGCCCATCAGAATAACAGCAGACCTCTTGCAGAAACTCTACAAGCCAGAAGAGAGTGGGGGCCAATATTCAACATTCTTAAAGAAAAGAATTTTCAACCCAGAATTTCATATCCAGCCAAACTAAGCTTCATCAGTGAAGGAGAAATAAAATCCTTTACAGATAAGCAAATGCTTAGAGATTTTGTCACCACCAGGCCTGCCTTACAAGAGACCCTGAAGGAAGCCCTAAACATGGAAAGGAACAACCGGTACCAGCCATTGCAAAAACATGCCAAAATGTAAAGACCATCGAGGCTAGGGAGAAACTGCATTAACTAATGAGCAAAATAACCAGTTAATATCATAATGACAGGATCAAGTTCACACATAACAATATTAACCTTAAATGTAAATAGACTAAATGCTCCAATTAAAAGACACAGACTGGCAAACTGGATAAAGAGTCAAGACCCATCAGTCTGCTGTATTCAGGAGACCCATCTCACATGCAGAGACATACATAGGCTCAAAATAAAGGGATGGAGGAAGATCTACCAAGCAAATGGAGAACAAAAAAAAGCAGGGGTTGCAATCCTAGTCTCTGATAAAACAGACTTTAAACCATCAAAGATCAAAAGAGACAAAGAAGGCCATTACATAATGATAAAGGGATCAATTCAACAGGAAGAGCTAACTCTCCTAAATATCTATGCACCCAATACAGGAGCACCCAGATTCATAAAGCAAGTCCTTAGAGACCTACAAAGAGACTTAGACTCCCATACAATAATAATGGGAGATTCAACACTCCACTGTCAACATTAGACAGATCAACGAGACAGAAAGTTAACAAGGATATCCAGGAATTGAACTCATCTCTGCACCAAGCGGACCTAATAGACATCTATAGAACTCTCCACCCCAAATCAACAGAATATACATTCTTCTCAGCACCACATCGCACTTATTCCAAAATTGACCACATAATTGGAAGTAAAGCACTCCTCAGCAAATGTACAAGAACAGAAATTATAACAAACTGTCTCTCAGACCACAGTGCAATCAAACTAGAACTCAGGACTAAGAAACTCAATCAAAACTGCTCAACTACATGGAAACTGAACAACCTGCTCCTGAATGACTACTGGGTACATAACGAAATGAAGCAGAAATAAAGATGTTCTTTGAAACCAATGAGAACAAAGATACAACATACCAGAATCTCTGGGACACATTTAAAGCAGTGTGTAGAGGGAAATTTATAGCACTAAATGCCCACAAGAGAAAGCAGGAAAGATCTAAAATTGACACTCTAACATCACAATTAAAAGAACTAGAGAGGCAAGAGCAAACACATTCAAAAGCTAGCAGAAGGCAAGAAATAACTAAGATCAGAGCAGAACTGAAGGAGATAGAGACACAAAAAACCCTCCAAAAAATCAATGAATCCAGGAGTTGGTTTTTTGAAAAGATCAACAAAATTGACAGACCGCTAGCTAGACTAATAAAGAAGAAAAGAGAGAAGAATCAAATAGACGCAATAAAAAATGATAAAGGGGATATCACCACTGACCCCACAGAAATACAAACAACCATCAGAGAATACTATAAATGCCTCTACGCAAATCAACTAGATATCTAGAAGAAATGGATAATTTCCTGGACACTTACACTCTCCCAAGACTAAACCAGAAGAAGTTGAATTTCTGAATAGACCAATAGCAGGCTCTGAAATTGAGGCAACAATTAATAGCCTACCCACCAAAAAAAGTCCAGGACCAGATGGATTCACAGCTGAATTCTACCAGAGGTACAAGGAAGAGCTGGTACCATTCCTTCTGAAACTATTCCAATCAATAGAAAAAGAGGGAATTCTCCCTAACTCATTTTATGAGGCCAACATCATCCTGATACCAAAACCTGGCAGAGACACAACAAAAAAAGAGAATTTTAGACCAATATCCCTCATGAACATCGATGCAAAATCCTCAATAAAATACTGGCAAACCTGATTCAGCAGCACATCAAAAAGCTTATCCACCATGATCAAGTGGGCTTCATCCCTGGGATGCAAGGCTGGTTCAACATTCACAAATCAATAAACGTAATCCAGCATATAAACAGAACCAAAGACAAGAACCACATGATTATCTCAATAGATGCAGAAAAGGCTTTTGACAAAATTCAACAGCCCTTTATGCTAAAAACGCTCCATAAATTCGGTATTGATGGAGCGTACCTCAAAATAATAAGAGCTATTTATGACAAACCCACAGCTAATATCATACTGAATGGGCAAAAACTGGAAAAATTCCCTTTGAAAACTGGCACAAGACAGGGATGCCCTCTCTCACCACTCCTATTCAACATAGTGTTGGAAGTTCTGGCTAGGGCAATCAGGCAAGAGAAAGAAATCAAGGGTATCCAGTTAGGAAAAGAAGAAGTCAAATTGTCCCTGTTTGCGGATGACATGATTGTATATTTAGAAAACCCCATTGTCTCAGCCCAAAATCTCCTTAAGCTGATAAGCAACTTCAGCAAAGTCTCAGGATACAAAATCAGTGTGTAAAAATCACAAGCATTCTTATACACCAGTAACAGACAAGCAGAGAGCCAAATCAGGAATGAACTTCCATTCACAATTGCTTCAAAGAGAATAAAATACCTAGGAATCCAACTTACAAGGGATGTCAAGGACCTCTTCAAGGAGAACTACAAACCACTGCTCAGTGAAATCAAAGAGGACACAAACAAATGGAAGAACATACCATGCTCATGGATAGGAAGAATCAATATCGTGAAAATGGCCATACTTCCCAAGGTATTTATAGATTCAATGCCATCCCCATCAAGCTACCAATGACTTTCTTCACAGAATTGGAAAAAACGGCTTTAAAGTTCATATGGAACCAAAAAAGAGCCCGCATTGCCAAGACAATCCTAAGTCAAAAGGACAAAGCTGGAGGCGTCACGCTACCTGACTTCAAACTATACTACAAGGCTACAGTAACCAAAACAGCATGGCACTGGTACCACAACAGAGATATAGACCAATGGAACAGAACAGAGTCATCAGAAATAATACCACACATCTACAGCCATCTGATCTTTGACAAACCTGAGAGAAACAAGAAATGGGGAAAGGATTCCCTATTTAATAAATGGTGCTGGGAAAATTGGCTAGCCATAAGTAGAAAGCTGAAACTGGATCCTTTCCTTACCCCTTATACGAAAATTAATTCAAGATGGATTAGAGACTTAAATGTTAGACCTAATACCATAAAAACCCTAGAAGAAAATCTAGGTAGTCCCATTCAGGACATAGGCATGGGCAAGGACTTCATGTCTAAAACACCAAAAGCAATGGCAGCAAAAGCAAAAATTGACACATGGGATCTAATTAAACTAAAGAGCTTTTGCACAGCTAAAGAAACTACCATCAGAGTGAACAGACAACCTACAGAATGGGAGAAAATTTTTGCAACTACTCATCTGACAAAGGGCTAATATCCAGAATCTACAAAGAACTCAAACAAATATACAAGAAAAAACAAACAACCCCATCAAAAAGTGGGCAAAGGATATGAACAGACATTTCTCAAAAGAAGACATCCATACAGCCAACAGACACATGAAAAAATGCTCGTCATCACTCGCCATCAGAGACATGCAAATCAAAACCACAATGAGATACCATCTCACACCAGTTAGAATGGCAATCATTAAGAAGTCAGGAAACAACAGGTGTTGGAGAGGATGTGGAGAAATAGGAACACTTTTACACTGTTGGTGGGATTGTAAACTAGTTCAACCATTATGGAAAACAGTATGGCGATTCCTCAAGGATCTAGAACTAGATGTACCATATGACCCAGCCATCCCACTACTGGGTATATACCCAAAGGATTATAAATTACTCTACTACAAAGACACATGCACACGTATGTTTTGTGGCACTATTCACAATAGCAAAGATGTGGAATCAACCCAAATGTCCATCTGTGACAGACTGGATTAAGAAAATGTGGCACATATACACCATGGAATTCTATGCAGCCATCAGAAAGGATGAGTTTGCGTCCTTTGTAGGGACATGGATGCAGCTGGAAACCATCATTCTTAGCAAACTATCACAAGAAGAGAAAACCAAACACCGCATGTTCTCACTCATAGGTGGGAACTGAACAATGAGATCACTTGGACTCGGGAAGGGGAACATCACACACTGGGGCCTATCATGGGGAGGGGGAGGAGGGAGGGATTGCTTTGGGGAGTTATACATGATATAAACGTCATGCACATGTACCCTAGAACTTAAAGTATAATAAAAATAAATAAATTTTTAAAAAAAAGTTACAATCTTTAAAAATATTTACCAAGTTAAAGAAACTGACTATTAAAAGAACTCATTTTCTCTTTCTTAAACACAGTCTCTCTAGAAGAATTTTTGCCCACATACTAGTTAAGCCTCTCAATCTCCCATGGAGTAAAAATTCTGGGAAGAATGACCAATGTGTGTTGGAGCAAAGCTGACTGGCTATAAATCTTAGCTGGAGGCCAAGTGGTATAGTAGAAAAACATGGCTTTGTAGCTATTAGGCACGATCTAATCCCCAGTTTCACCACCTAGTAGTTATGTAACCTTAGAGAAGTTACTTATCCTCTCTAGCCCTCAATTTTTCAACAGAAAAGTGTGAACAGTAAAATTAATGTCTCAGTTTTTTTTAATGGTTAAAGACAATACATCTAAATTGTTTAATACAGTGTGAAGCTATGTTATAGGCTGAACTGTATCTACTTCCCTACCCCCTCCCAATTCATATGATGAAGTCCTAACCCTTAGTGACTCAGAGTGTGACAGGTTTTAAAGATAGAGTCTTTAAAGAGGTCATTAAAGTAAAATGAGGTCATATTGGGTGGCCCTGATCCAATCAGGTGTCCTTATAAGAAGAGATTAGGACACAGACATGCATGCCCGCAGAGGGAAGACCATGTGAAGACACAGTCAGGATGAGACCATCTACAGATCACAGAGGGAGGCCTTGGAAGAAGTCAATCCTGCCAACACCTTGATCCAGGACTTCTTGCCTCCAGAGCAGTGAGAAAACACATTTCTGCTGTTTAAGCCACCCAGTCTATGGTATTTTGTTACGACAGCCCTGGCAAACTAATATAGGCTCGCAACAGACCCTTGATAGATAAAGGTTATTGTTGTTAGTTTTTCCATTGAGGCACCCAGATATACGTGTGTAAGCTGGGTAAAAAGGGCTGGCTTGCAGTTGATGGTGACTAACCATCCACTGAATAAATTGAAGAGCGTAACAATGGATGAATCCTTAAATATCCCCAGCCAGCATGCCACAGCACTAGAAATTCCCAGCTCATTTATGTCAAAGCACTGATGGGTCCTTTTAAGATTCATATTAAGCCATTATCCTCCATTAACGTCTTTAGAGAAATAATTTAGAAGATTATAGGTCATTTTAGAGACCAGGATCTTGAGAGCAGGATACCCAGAGCAAATAAGCTCCAAAGAAGTAAGGGAGAAGGAGAACACGAGGACACAGGGCACTGTGGGTGAAGAAACTCCCCCAGAGAGTTGACAAAGATATAACAAAGAGATGTGCCTATGTGTGACCCCTGAGTCCAAGGAAGGCAGGCTCTCAGATAGAATGAAGGTGCTGATAAACTGCCACTGAAGACAAGTTTTCTTAAACGATAGATTTGTTTCCGGACTATAGATGAGATTTGTTTATCCCCAGGGGGCACCATCTGTGTGTATGTATGTGTGTGTGTGTTCTCACACAAATTCACCCTGCAAAATCAGAATGGTCACACAGGATTGTGAATTCATATTCAGACATTGAAGGTCAAAGGATGTCTCAGCTTGGTTACTCATGACACTCAAGACACTCATGAAGAGAAGAGGATGAGTTTATAGGAGGTTAAAAAGAGAACCAAAGAAGGGAATGAGGAAATAAATTGAAAATATGAAGAAGGCGTAATAGAGACTACCCACAAGATATTAGAGACAAAGGAAATCTTAAAGTCAGAAAAAATCAGACTGAGAAAACTCAAAATATCTTTTACAAACCCGTTATTACAATTATCTATTTCTTTCCAACGTTTAAGCCAATTCCTTGTCAGTGCAACTCACCTCAGTGAGGACTAATTAATGGCCTTCTCTTAATAACTCTTCATGAACTTTGATCATCCTTTGACTTAGAGGAGGCTAAAACTAAGTGAACTGAAGAAGAAAAATAAATTAAAGCAAGTGAATCAAATCCCACTAAAAGCAGACAACATTTACTTCACTGCAAGTCAACACTGATGCCAAACCAGTTAGTCAGATTGGCTGGGCTGTCAAGAAATACACAAACCTGAAATGTTAAGTTGGAAGAAAACTTCCAGACTTCAATTTCCTTACTGACAAAATTATAGAGTTGGACTAGATGACCCTAATGTTCATTCCAGCCATATTATTTTTGTGATTTTGTAATACAATAACTTTCTTTAAGTTTTTCTGCTTATCAGGTATTAGTAAACATTGCAATGGCCTATTAAGGGTAAAAGGAAATGACTTGAAGCTTATAATTCTAAAGGTTCTGTTATCAAAAACATGAATGCTAAATCAGATAATTTTCCAAATATTAAATTCAATGTTCTCCATTTGACTTTTATTTTTCATATGACCAGCCCAAAATTTAAGTGTGAAGTCATTTCTTGGGCAATGACTTATTTTATGTTGAGTTTGCCAAAGCTGAATTTTATTTAAAATTCTCTTAGTTGCCCATTTTATGACAGTTCCAACATATTCACCAACAACACCTTCTTTATCTGGTAGAAACCATGGAACCGAAATGCCATGAGACAAATGGTCATGATCCTTCTGATGGAAAAACTTTCCATTCCAGTAAAAATATCTAAGGTAGTATTTTATTTTGACTAACATTATTATTATTTTTTAAATGATGGAATTTTGAGGCTGGGCACGATGGCTCATGCCTGTAATCCCAGCACTTTGGGAGGCCGAGATGGGTGGATCACCTGAGGTCAGGAGTTTGAGACCAGCCTGACGAACGTGGTGAAACACCTTCTCCACTAAAAAGACAAAGTTAGCTGGGTGTAGAGGCAGGTGCCTGTAATCCTAGCTAGTCAGGAAGCTGAAGCAGGAGAATTGTTTGAACGCGAGAGGCGGGGGTTGTGGTGAGTCGAGATCGTGCCATTGCACTCCAGCCTGGGCAACAGAGCAAGGCTCCACCTCAAAAAAAGGAGTTTTTTATGTTGCCCAGGCTGGTCTCAAACTCCTGGTCTCAAGTAATCCTCCTGCCTCGGCCTCCCAAAGTATTGGGATTACAGGTGTGAGACACTGCATCTGGCTAAGATGCTGTTTTATGAACTGGTAATAATAATAATAATAAAACTCGTAGCACATTCATGTTTGCAAAATACCTGTAACAAAATACATCTCAAACACTCCAATGGTATAGCTTGCTTTAAAAACAAAACAAAACAAAAACATGCTTTGGATCTTAGCAAAATAAAAACAAGAAAACACATGAACCTATTAAAGTTAACGGAAGGTAAATTTTCAGTTCTCCTTGGGTTTTGTTGGAAATGAAGATAGAAAAGTTGGTGATTTTTAATTATTGCTTAAGATGACTCCATAGCACCGAAGATGAAGAACCACTTTAATCAAACTTAGTTTGCAAGTTTCTTGAAAGCAATAGTCATTTTTGGTTCATCTCTGTATCTTCCATGACATTTAACATAATACATAGTAGGCATTTTATATACATTAAATTAAATACATGAATGAAGGGGCTACTTTTCTGAATTTGAACAGATCTGAAGCATTAAAAATTCATCTAACTTGACCTGAGTTATGAAGGGTAATTTTCCTTGGGAGAAGAGTGGTTCTTGTCTTATACTGCCCAGGAATGGAAACACTAGTAGAAGAGAATGAATTAAAAATGAACTTGAAGAAAAGGAATAAATACAATTCAAATAGCATTAAAAGCTTAATAATTTGTATGCCAGGTACAGTGGCTCAGCACCTGCAATCCCAGTACCGTGGGATCACTTGAGGTCAGGAGTTCGTGACCAGCCTGGTCAACATGGTGAATCCCCGTCTCTACTAAAAATACAAAAATTAGCTGGGTGTGGTGGCACGCACCTGTAATCTCTGCTACTCAGGAGGCTGAGGTGGGAGAATTGCTTGAGCCCGGGAGAATTGCTTGAGCCCAGGAGGTGGAGGTTGCAGGAACTGAGATCGCACCACTGCACTCCAGCCTGGGCAACAGAGTGAGACTACTCGGTCTCAAAAAAAAAAAAAAAAAAGCTTCATAATTAGAGCTTTCTTTCTTTCTTTCTTTCTTTCTTTCTTTCTTTCTTTCTTTCTTTCTTTCTTTCTTTCTTTCTTCTTTCTTTCTTTTTTTTTTGACATGAAATGTACTGTGAACTGTAAAACAGTTCAAGTGAACAACAAGAGTTAAATAATATGTGGTTGAGACACTTTTGCATATTTGCATATGAGATTAAATAATCATACATAATGTACCTATGAAGAGCTAGTAAAGCGTCACTGAAAGAGGAATTACTTTTGTCTTTTTTTATGAATGGGCTGCTCAGTCTTGGCTCATCATTTCCTGCTTTTCAGCTTGAGAAAGTTAACAAGCAGTTTTCAGGGCTATAGTTTACTAGCCCACTTTTGGAAAGAAAGTATGCAAGGAAAGTCATAGCCCTTTCAAAGGCATTGCAGGCCAGTGTAGATGGAGTTTTGATTTGTTTACTGCTGCTGCAAACTTTGTGTGATATATTAATTTGAGTGATGATACTGTATTACCGTCCTGCATGAGAGTAAAAACAGTCAACAGAACAGATGGAAATTATTTTCTGAGTCCCCTGGGGCTTCTAATCCATGTCATTGATTGGAAATCTACGTATTTTGCCCCTTCAAAATGTTTAATTATCACAACATTCATATTATGCATGCCGTACACTCTGCTTTCGTAACAATGCTCATGGAAAATTGAAATCAACAATCTACTTTAAGAAAACTATGCCATCTAATCCATCAAATTAGAAGAAGGATTCAGTTGTTTGAATAATCCAAGTTTGACATTTAAATCAGGTACATTATGCACATTTTCCCCTCCCTGCTGAGGGGCACGTGCAGGAAGAACAGACAGATCTTGTTGCTCCCTGATAAGGTCAGAGAAGCTTAGCTAGATTGTAGTGATGCTTAAAGCTTATTGGTTTTGCCTATGGAGCGCAAAGCTGTTACCATGACTACAAAACTGCTGTTGCTAAGGCATCCACAGGCTCATCTGATGTCAGGGCTTCCAGGTGGCCCAGCACAAAAGCTATTACTTTATGTTGTTGTCAAGAAGTCTTTGAATAGTATTACATAGCTAACAAAATTCCAGGTAAACAAGATTTCCTATACTTTTTCACGTAGAAAGAGGCTACTCTTCAAAGTGGAAGTAAATGATTGGAAATGAATCTATTTCTCCTAATTAGCCCATCAGAGAAATACTAAAATTGAAGGGAGAAAAGTATGCACAGCCTGTATTAAATTACTGCTTTATTTGCCATTTCCTAAATGTAAATTTAAAGGTAATGGAAAATTTTTTAATAACCTCACAAACATTCGTAAAGCATTTAGATTGGCAAGTCAAAACAGTCAACTCACTGATAAGAACTGGCAGTGTTACAAAGCTGGAAAACACAGAGTCACAAAATGCACCAGAAGGGGCAATTCATTCACACTCTTGTCTCTGTAACAGACAGCATCAATTAATTATGTACCTGTGCCAATGCTAAATATAGCCTTTTGGGTGTGACGGTCATATAATGATATTTGTGAATACTATTTTCCTAGTGAGGAAAAAGGAGAGAGAGAGAGAGAGAGAGAGAGAGAGAGAGAGAGAATAGAAGAGAGATAGATAGATGAATGACCTTCTTGGGATCTTAACTCTTAGGTCAGTTGAACTGCTATGCTACATTATCCCTTTATCTACCACCTTCCCCTCCCAGGAAGCTTGTGTAGCAAGCCCCCACCAAGTCTGAGTGTAATGCTACTTCCAAGTGGTTTTGAATGTGTGCTTTAGTTGGTAGACAGGTAGGGCTAGGGTAAGGTTAAAGAGGGAGAATAATAGCTAAAACATGAGTCTTTATTATTTGGCAGACACTGTGCTAGGCACTTAACACCTAAAACTTCATTTAGTACTTAAACCTTACCATGAGGTAGGTAATCTTATTTTCTTATTACAAATAAGGCACCAGGGAAGTTAGTACAAGATCATATAGTAAGTGGTTGGTCTGAGATTGAAATCGATGCATATATGATACCAAGTCTGTTCATTGGTCTACTTCAGTATGCTACCTCAGGTATGTTACCTAAACTGTGGATGAATATTTACCTCTATTAAATAGGGCTTGAAAGATGAGTGGTGGAAGGGTTCACGGCATCACAGTGGAGCACCCGGAAGGGACTTTTAAAGGTCTTCTAATCTGGTCCCTGATGCCGGAACTACCTATCACCTCTACGTAAGTCCCACTTATAACATCAGCCAGACAGAATTCCTCTACTAACCAGGAACTCACTGTCTCCTCAGGCAAACATGTATGTTATAAATGTATTCATTTTATTGAGCCTGTCTCCCAGCTGGTGCTGGGATCTGATAGAAAGCCAGGTTTTGTCTATTTGGCTAAGATCTGGGCAAGGATGAGCCTATTGTATTCAGGGTATGATATGTAGGCCTGGGTATGGATGGGGCAAGTAGAGAGGGTCTTGGAGTAACACTGCCAGAATGGTGAGAGGTCTGTGGTTTTACCCGTTACTTGTTTGCAAACAAGTAAGTTGGCCAATTTCTTCCAGGATGCTGGCAGAAAATGTGAGACTCCTGGTGCAGAGATAGGAGACAGTTTATTACTCAATGCAATAGCAATAGCCAGAGTATGAGCATTTGTGCTGGTTCTCTGAGCCCCAATTCCTGCAGGGCAATGTGAAAAGTGTCAGCTGACACCTGCACATGCAGTAGTTTGTGTTATAAGGGAGAACCTACAAGCTTAGGGAATATAATATTTTATAATGGATAGTAAAGCTTGCCTGAACTTTGTCCCAGAAGGAGAAATAATGTGTATCTTCCACGGTCATTATATATATATTGCTATACAAATATCTTTGGAAAATAGTCCAGAACAGAGGCAGCTGGTATATCTACTGGCAAGAGATGCAGAAAAAAGAGAAACTCAGAGAAAATTATCATCTAACACATACCTCTTTTGCTGTAACATTCTCCCTATGACATGATCTAGGAACATAAGTTTTTTTTTTTCTCCCCTGTCAGTCACACCACACTGCTACCTCATACTGAATCTCTACTGACCAAATTGCCTTGCTTTCTAGCATAGCTGCTACAGTGACACCACACTGCCTCAAGCTTTACTTGTATAATTAGACTTTTTTAAAAAATTAAAATGCAACATTTATATTTATCTCTATAACCTTCTTTTTCAGAAGAATAGAGGGAACAGCATACTGGCCCAAGCTGAACTGTGGCAATAGCCACCTGACTGGGTTCTCCACATCCTACCCTGCTTGATTCTCTTTTTCCTTTCCTCTTCTTATTTTTTTTTTTTTTTTTTTTTAGACAGTCTTGCTCTGTCGCCCAGGTTGGAGTGCAGTGGCACAATCTTGGCTCACTGCAACCTCCGCCTCCCAGGTTCAAGTGATTCTTCTGCCTCCTCAGCCTCCCGAGTAGCTGGGATTACAGGTGTGTGCCACCATGCCCAGGTAATTTTTGTATTTTTAGTAGAGAGTGAATTTCATCATGTTGGCCGGGTTGGTCTCAAACTCCTGACCTCAACTGATCCACCCACCTCAGCTTCCCATAGTGCTGGGATTACAGGCATGAGTCACCATGCCTGGTCCCCTACTTGCCTCTCGTGATTTCAGTCCTTAACCAGCAGTGAGCATTATGTTTTAGCTATGCAGTACTTATCATGCCCTAATTTCTGACTTTCATTTTCTATAAAATAAAACCATTTTATAACTTCTCTTTTAAAAGCTAAAACCTGAGCAGCAGGGCTGACAGGGTCCAGTCTACATTCCATCCTCACCTTGAAACACTCTTCTTCCTCTTTCTATTCCTGCCATACAATTGTTGGAAGAGGCCTTTAAACATGCCATACCTCAGAGCCTTCGTACTTGGAGTTCTTTCTGCCTGGAATGCGCTCTCCTCATTGTTCCCTGTAGCTTAACTCATTTCTATTCTAACTTGCAGGTTTTAGCTTCTGAGTTATTTCTTCATGGAAATCTTTCCCGACACTCATACTAGATTGTTTCCTTATGTTATATTTCTAGAATGTGCTGTCCTTTGTAGAACTCATCGTATTTGTAACTAATATCAGTCTTCACCTTTCAATTCCAAAGGGCAAGTCTGTTCTGGCTCCATCACCCAACATAATGCCCATAACAATGTTCAACAAACATGTGCTAACTGACTTCCCAAATAAGATTCACATTTTCCAGCTTGCCTCAAGTACATATTCATGGGATGAAATAATGGGAAATGAGTGTGGGGTATACTGTCTAGAATCTTCCAAGCAATACTGAGGCATTGGCCAGGTGCAGTGGCTCATGCCTTTAATCCCAGCACTTTGAGGGGCCAAGGCAGGAGGATTGCTTGAAACCAGGTTTGAGACCAGCCTTGGCAACATGTTGAGACCCCATCACTACAAAAAATACAAAAATTAGTCAGGTGTGGTGGTGCACGCCTACTGTCCCAGCTACTTGGGAGGCTGAGGCAGGAGGATCACTTGAGCCCAGGAGGTTGAGGCTGCAGTGAACTGTGATCATGTCACTGCATTCCAGCCTGGGCAATGGAGTGAGACCCCCATGCCAAACAAAAAAAAAAAGAAAGAAAAAAAGAATGAGACATTTATACACTGTTCAGTAGACAAGGGGGAGCCAGTGCAGGATTCTGAGCTGCAGTGTGAACGGGTCAACCTGGAGTGTATTCTCATGGCTTCCTCTTTGGAACCAAAGATAGCCCAGCCAGGCACACTGGGTTTGTTTGTCTTGTCTCCATTACAATGTCAGCTCTCCAGAGTCACACCTATTAGTGCTTAGAAATACAGGCTTGGTCATACCATCATTTGGGATTTAGAATTTCTCCAAATTCAATTCATAAATTGAAAAAAATTCAAATTCATGCATCCTTTAGAGAGCTGTGGAAGTAATGGTGTCTAGAAGAACTAAAATTCCATGGAGGGAAGACCATTCAATTTTTGTCTGAGGATCAGTAGATTTGATTTTTACTGTGAATATTTGCTATTTCTGGGCATGGGATAGAAGTTGAATATTCAGGCTTGGTCTAAACCTTCTGAAAAGCAGAGTGAAGTCTCCTGCAGGCTTACAAAGCAGTGACCTTTGTGGAAAGATGCCTGAACTGAAGCACCTACAGGTGATTTGCCAAGGGGTCAAAGGCCACCAGCTTATCAACAGAAGCCCTGGAGAAGTCTTAGTATACTGAGTGATGAACTATAGGAAGAAAGACTGAGTTTCGCCAAAACTGTAACAGGATCCTGAGTTAGCTCAGTCTGATTGGATTATGTGGATCATACAGCTACCCTATCTGCCTATCAGAGGAAATATTGAATAGTATCTAGGGAGGATAATATCATCTGGAAGTTCTATAATTCATTTGCACTCAATATTTAAAATAAAATAAAAATTACTTGACACAAGATGAGACACGACCATTTGGTTAGTAACCAGTTAAAAAAAAAAAAAAAGACAATGGAAGACCCAAAGATGACTCAGAACTTGAAGTTAGCAGTCAAGAACTTTAAAATAATTATGATTACTATGCTCCAAAAAAACAGAAGAAAATACAGAGAAGATATATGAAAACATAAAAAATTTAACAGAATTGAAATCTATAAAATGTATCAAATGCACATTCTAGAATTTAAAAATACAACATTTAAAGTTAAAAATTTAGTGAATGAATGTAGTAATAGATTGGAAGACTGGATTAGTAAACTGGAAAATAGATTAATAGAAAATGCCCAGTGAAGTATATGGAGGGAAAAAATAAGTAGAAGATAAATGGACATAAGTGTAAGAATCATGTGAGGTATACACAAAATTCTAATATTTTTATAATTGATTCACAAAAGAAAAAAGACATAGGCTGAAGCAGAAGCAATTTCTGAACGTAAAAGAGTAAAGAATTCTTTTTTTTTTTTTTTTTTTGAGAGGGAGTCTCGCTCTGCCGCCCAGGCTGAAGTGCAGTGGCCGGATCTCAGCTCACTGCAAGCTCCGCCTCCTGGGTTTACGCCATTCTCCTGCCTCAGCCTCCCGAGTAGCTGGGACTACAGGCGCCCGCCACCTCGCCCGGCTAGTTTTTTGTATTTTTTAGTAGAGACGGGGTTTCACCGTGTTAGCCAGGATGGTCTCGATCTCCTGACCTCGTGATCCACCCGTCTCGGCCTCCCAAAGTGCTGGGATTACAGGCTTGAGCCACCGCGCCCGGCCAAGAATTCTTTATAATTGATGAAAGATCTCAGATCACAGACTTAAGAAGCTTAGAGAACCCCATGTAGGAAAAATGTTAAGAAAATCATACATAGCTACATCATAGCCACACTGGCTGAAAATCAGACCCAGAGAAAATCTTAAAAGTGACAGAGAAGAAGGACACTTACCATTGAAAGAAACCACAATAATACTGGCATCCTCTAAGAACTGATAATAAGCCAGATATATTTAAAGTGAATATGACTTATTTAACTGACGTATTTAAGCACTGAAAGAAAAGAACCACTAATCTTGATTTCTATGCACAGTGACTTCAGAGTTATTTTTTCATCAATAGGCTGACTAAACAAAAATAAATAAATAAAAGGAGTTGTCTAGGCAGAAGGAAAATTAGGCTAGATAAAAACAAAACCATCAGTGGGAAGAAAGAACATGGGAGAGAGAAAACATATGGGTAAATATAAATGAAATTGACCATACAAAGCAGTATCATAATATTTCTGGTGATTAAAATATACACTGCATTCAAATGCATGACAACAATAACACAGAAGGCAGGGAGATGGAAAGTATATTTAAAGTATTCTAAGTCTGTAGCCTTATGAAGGAAGTGGTAAAAAAAAAATTTGCTTTATTAGCAAGGAAGCATGATTTCAATTCTGCAATTGTGTTTCCTAAATAGAGCCCAATGAACATGGTTGACATTATATCCAATATTAGTGTCCTTTGATATTACAAATTCCATTACCATATTGCCACTTTCTTGCAAGCATCCTTCCACTTCCATATTCCCTATAAGTTTTTCTTGGCCAGAATTAAGGCCTGAATAGACCCAAGTCTTATTATTTCCTGTACTTTCTAGGCAATTTGCCCTCAGCAAATCAAGAATGTAGAGGATCCACTGCCTATTATTTTATTTTTTTGAGATGGAGTCTCACTCTGTCTCCCAGGTTGGAGTACAGTAGTGTGATCTTGGCTCACTGCAACCTCCGCCTTCCAGGTTCAAACGATTCTCATGCCTCAGCCTCCTGAGTAAATGCAATTACAAGCATGTGTCACCATGCCCAGCTAATTTTTGTATTTTTAGTAGAGAGGGGGTTTCACCATGTTGGCCAGGCTGGTCTCAAACTTCTGACCTAGGTGATCCACCCGCATCGGCCTCCCAAATTGCTGGGATTGCCAGTGTGAGTCACTGTGCCCAGCCTAGGACCCCCTGCCTTTTAGAAGAGCAAGGCCACCAGCTGATGTCTAGATGTTCACCTCATCATCCTTTTAATATGTTGCATCTGTAATGTGCACCATTAAAATCTTTTCTCTGGCTGGCTGGCTTGTAGGAATACTCCCTCAATTATTTTACTCATTTACTTCTTTCGTTTTATCCTCAACTCCGTGTGCTTCCTCTCTACCTTGCTGATCTAAGTAAAAATAATATTTTACTTATATTCCTTTTCCTTTTCATTTCAACCTGTTTCTTTTGAACAAGAATAAATATCCTTTCGGGGACATGTTCTCATTCCTTTTCACTATGCAAGATAGTGATGAGCCTCTGTTTAGGTTTATTTGTGGAAATTGATATTTTATTTGTGAACTAGTCATTATCTTGTCCTACCCATCTTTTCCTTTGTTTCACTTTCTAGGAATTTCAAACCATTTCCTTCTCTCTCAGTAGTGATGTGGATACAAACAGACTTGAGCCAGATTCCCTTGCTTCAAAATCCCAACTCCAGTAACTGCTGGACGACCATGGTTGTTTTTCTTAACTTCTATGACTTCATTTCTTTATCTCTAAAATGACAATTAAAAGAATAGTATCTACTATTTGAAATTTGGAGGGTTTTGTTTGAGTTAGTGTAAATAGAACTCTTAATCACTTGTGCCAAACTGCTTGTTCAATAAATGCAGGCTTTAGTTTTTCCTCCTTCTTTGCTTTTTCTTCTCTTGACTGCCCTGCTTTATGTTTTTGTTTGTTTGTTTAACTATTAATAAATATTTTAATTGCCCCCCAAAACTACACTGTTTTTTTTTTGTTGTTGTTGTTGTTTGTTTTTTGTTTTTTTTTTTTGCTGGCTACTGTGCCAGGAATTTTCTTTTCTTCTTCTTTTTTTTAAAATTATTATTATACTTTAAGTTCTAGGGTACATGTGCACAATGTGCAGGTTTGTTACATATGTATACTTGTGCCATGTTGGTGTGCTGCACCCATCAACTCGTCATTTACATCAGGTATAACTCCCAATGCCATCCCTCCCCCCACCCACCTCCCCATAATAGGCCCCAGTGTGTGATGTTCCCATTCCCAAGTCCAAATGATCTCATTGTTCAATTCCTACCTATGATTGAGAACATGCGGTGTTTGGATTTCTGTTCTTGCAATAGTTTGCTGAGAATGATGGTTTCCAGTTGCATCCATGTCCCTACAAAGGACACAAACTCATCCTTTTTTATGGATGCATAGTATTCCATGGTATATATGTGCCACATTTTCTTAATCCAGTCTGTCACTGATGGACATTTGGGTTGATTCCAAGTCTTTGCTATTGTGAATAGAGCCACAATAAACATACGTGTGCATGTGTCTTTATAGCTGCATGATTTATAATCCTTTGTGTATATACCCAGTAATGGGATGGCTGGGTCATATGGTATTTCTAGTTCTAGATCCTTGAGGAATCGCCATACTGTTTTCCACAATGGTTGAGCTAGTTTACAATCCAACCAACAGTGTAAAAGTGTTCCTATTTCTCCACATCCTCTCCAGCACCTGTTGTTTCCTGACTTTTTAATGATTGCCATTCTAACTGGTGTGAGATGGTATCTCATTGTGGTTTTGATTTGCATTTCTCTGATGGCCAGTGATGATCAGCATTTTTTTCATATGTCTGTTGGCTGCATAAATGTCTTCTTTTGATAAGTGTCTGTTCATATCCTTTGCCCACTTTTTGATGGGTTGTTTGATTTTCTCTTCTAAATTTGTTTAAGTTCTTTGTAGGTTCTGGATATTAGCCCTTTGTCAGATGAGTAGGTTGCAAAAATTTTCTCCCATTCTGTAGGTTGTCTGTTCACTCTGATGGTAGTTTCTTTTGCTGTGCAGAAACTCATTAGTTTAATTAGATCCCATTTGTCAATTTTGGCTTTTGTTGCCGTTGCTTTTGGTGTTTTAGATGTGAAGTCCTTGCCCATGCCTATGTCCTGAATGGTATTATCTAGGTTTTCTTCTAGGGTTTTTATGGTATTAGGTCTAACATTTAAGTCTCTAATCCATCTTGAATTAATTTTCATATAAGGAGGAAGGAAAGGATCCAGTTTCAGCTTTCTACTTATGGCTAGCCAATTTTCCCAGCACCATTTATTAAATAGGGAATCCTTTCCCCATTTCTTGTTTCTCTCAGGTTTGCCAAAGATCAGATGGCTGTAGATGTGTGGTATTATTTCTGATGACTCTGTTCTGTTCCATTAGTCTATATCTCTGTTTTGGTACCAGTACCATGCTGTTTTGGTTACTGTAGCCTTGTAGTATAGTTTGAAGTCAGGTAGCGTGATCCCTCCAGCTTTGTTCTTTGGACCTAGGATTGTCTTGGCAATGTGGGCTCTTTTTTGGTTCCATATGAACTTTAAGCAGTTTTTTCCAATTTTGTGAAGAAAGTCATTGGTAGCTTAATGGGGATGGCATTCAATCTATAAATTACCTTGGGCAATATGGTCATTTTCACGATATTGATTCTTCCTATCCATGAGTATGGTATGTTCTTCCATTTGTTTGTGTCCTCTATTATTTCACTGAGCAGTGGGTTGTAGATCTCCTTGAAGAGGTCCTTGACATCCCTTGTAAGTTGGATTCCTAGGTATTTTATTCTCTTTGAAGCAATTGTGAATGGAAGTTCATTCATGATTTGGCTCTCTGTTTGTCTATTACTAGTGTATAAGAATGCTTGTGATTTTTGCACACTGATTTTGTATCCTGAGACTTTGCTGAAGTTTCTTATCAGCTTAAGGAGATTTTGGGCTGAGATGATGGGGTTTTCTAAATATACAATCATGTCATCTGCAAACAGGGACAATTTGACTTCTTCATTTCCTAACTGATACGCTTTATTTCCTTCTCTTGCCTGATTGTCCTAGCCAGAACTTCCAACACTATGTTGAACAGGAGAGAGGGCATCCCTGTCTTGTGCCAGTTTTCAAAGGGAATACTTCCAGTTTTTGCCCATTCAGTATGATATTGGCTGTGGGTTTGTCATAAATAGCTCTTATTATTTTGAGGTACGTTCCATCAATACCTAATTTATTGAGAGTTTTTAGCATGAAGGGCTGCTGAATTTTGTCAAAGGTCTTTTCTGCATCTGTTGAGATAATCATGTGGTTTTTGTCTTTAGTTCTGTTTATATGCTGGATTACGTTTATTGATTTGCAGATGTTGAACCAGCCTTGCATTCCAGGGATGAAGCCCACTTGATCATGGTGGATAAGCTTTTTGATGTGCTGCTGGATTCAGTTTGCCAGTATTTTACTGAGGATTTTTGCATCGATGTTCATCAAGGATATTGGTCTAAAATTCTCTTTTTTTGTTGTGTCTCTGCCATGCTTTGGTATCAGGATGATGTTGGCCTCATAAAATGAGTTAGGAAGGATTCCCTCTTTTTCTATTGATTGGAATAGTTTCAGAAGGAATTGTACCAGCTCCTCCTTGTACTTCTGGTAGAATTCAGCTGTGAATCTGTCTGGTCCTGGACTTTTTTGGTGGGTAGGCTATTAATTATTGCCTCAATTTCAGAGCCTGCTATTGGTCTATTTGGGATTCAACTTCTTCCTGATTTAGTCTTGGGAGAGTGTAAGTGTCCAAGAAATTATCCATTTCTTCTAGATTTTCTAGTTTATTTGCGTAGAATTGTTTATAGTATTCTCTGATGGTAGTTTGTATTTCTGTGGAGTCGGTGGTGATATCCTCTTTATCATTTTTTATTGTGTCTATTTGATTCTTCTCTCTTTTCTTCTTTATTAGTCTTGCTAGCGGTCTATCAATTTTGTTGATTTTTTCAAAAAACCAGCTCCTGGATTCATTGATTTTTTGAAGGGTTTTTTGTGTCTCTATCTCCTTCAGTTCTGCTCTGATCTTAGTTATTTCTTGCCTTCTGCTAACTTTTGAATGTGTTTGCTCTTGCCTCTCTAGTTCTTTTAATTGTGATGTTAGAGTGTCTATTTTAGATCTTTTCAGCTTTCTCTTGTGGGCATTTAGTGCTATAAATTTCCCTCTACACACTGCTTTAAATGTGTCCCAGAGATTCTGGTATGTTGTATCTTTGTTCTCATTGATTTCAAAGAACATCTTTATTTCTGCCTTCATTTTGTTATGTACCCAGTAGTCATTCAGGAGCAGGTTGTTCAGTTTCCATGTAGTTGAGCAGTTTTGATTGAGTTTCTTAGTCCTGAGTACTAACTTGATTGCACTGTGGTCTGAGACACAGTATGCTATAATTTCTGTTCTTGTACATTTGCTGACGAGTGCTTTACTTAAAATTGTGTGGTCAATTTTGGAATAAGTGCGATGTGGTGCTGAAAAGAATGTATATTCTGTTGATTTGGGGTGGAGAGTTCTATAGATGTCTATTAGGTCTGCTTGGTGCAGAGTTGAGTTCAGTTTCTGGATATCCTTGTTAACTTTCTGTCTTGTTGATCTGTCTGTTGACAGTGGGGTGTTGAAGTCTCCCCTTATTATTGTATGGGAGTCTAAGTCTCTTTGTAAGTCTCTAAGGACTTGCTTTATGAATCTGGGTGCTCCTGTATTGGGTGCATAGATATTTAGGATAGTTAGCTCTTCCTGTTGAATCGATCCCTTTACCATTATGTAATGGCCTTCTTTGTCTCTTTTGATCTTTGATGGTTTAAAGTCTGTTTTATCAGAGACTACGATTGCAGTCCCTGCTTTTTTTTTTGTTCTCCATTTGCTTTGTAGATCTTCCTCCATCCCTTTATTTTGAGCCTATGTATGTCTCTGCATGTGAGATGGGTCTCCTGAATACAGCATACTGATGGGTCTTGACTCTTTATCCAATTTGCCAGTCCATGTCTTTTAATTGGACCATTTAGTTGGTTTACATTTAAGGTTAATATTGTTATGTGTGAACTTGATCCCGTCATTGTGATATTAGCTGGTTATTTTGCTCGTTCGTTGATGCAGTTTCCTCCTAGCATCGATGGTGTTTACATTTTGGCATGTTTTTGCAATGGCTGGTACCGGTTGTTCCTTTCCATGTTTAGTGCTTCCTTCAGGGTCTCTTGTAGGGCAGGCCTGGTGGTGACAAAATCTCTAAGCATTTGCTTATCTGTAAAGGATTTCATTTCTCCTTCACTGATGAAACTTAGTTTGGCTGGATATGAAATTCTGGGTTGAAAATTCTTTTCTTTAAGAACGTTGAATATTGGCCCCCACTCTCTTCTGGCTTGTAGAGTTTCTGCCAAGAGATCTGCTGTTAGTCTGATGGGCTTCCCTTTGTGGGTAACCCGACCTTTCTCTCTGGCTGCCCTTAAGATTTTTTCCTTCATTTCAACTTTGGTGAATCTGGCAATTTTGTGTCTTAGAGTTGCTCTTCTCAAGGAGTGTCTTTGTGGCATTCTCTGTATTTCCTGAATTTGAATGTTGGCCTGCCCTACTAGGTTGGGGAAGTTCTCCTGGATGATATCCTGAAGAGTGTTTTCCAACTTGGTTCCATTTTCCCCCTCACTTTCAGGCACCCCAATCAAACATAGATTTGGTCTTTTCACATAATCCCATACTTCTTGCAGGCTTTGTTCATTTCTTTTTCCTCTTTTTTCTTTAGACTTCTCTTCTCGTTTCATTTCATTCATTTGATCCTCAATCGCTGATACTCTTTCTTCCAGTTGATCAAGTCGGTTACTGAAGCTTGTGTATTTGTCACATATTTCTCATGTCATGGTTTTTATCTCTGTCAGTTCGTTTATGGCCTTCTCTGCATTGATTATTCTAGTTATCCATTCTTCCACTCTTTTTTCAAGATTTTTAGTTTCTTTGCACTGGGTACGTAATTCCTCCTTTAGCTCTGAGAAGTTTGATGGACTGAAGCCTTCTTCTCTCAACTCGTCAAAGTCATTCTCCATCCAGCTTTGATCCGTTGCTGGTGATGTGCTGCATTCCTTTGGATTGGGAGATGCGCTCTTATTTTTTGAATTTCCAGCTTTTCTGCCCTGATTTTCCCCATCTTTGTGGTTTTATCTGCCTTTGGTCTTTGATGATGGTGATGTTCTGATGGGGTTTTGGTGTGGGTGTACTTTCTGTTTGTTGGTTTTCCTTCTAACAGTCAGGACCCTCAGCTGTTGGTCTGTTGGACATTGCTTGAGGTCCACTCTAGGCCCTGTTTGCCTGGGTATCAGCAGCGGAGTCTGCAGAAGATAGAATACTGCTGAATAGCAAGTGTTTCTGTCTGATTCTTGATCTGGAAGCTTTGTCTGTGTACCCTGCCATGTGAGGTGTGGGGTGTCAGTCTGCACCTAGTGGGAGAAGTCTCCCAGTTAGGCTACTCAGGGGTCAGGGACCCACTTGAGCAGGCAGTCTGTCCGTTCTCAGATCTCAACCTCGGTGTTGGGAGATCCACTGCTCTCTTCAAAGCTGTCAGACAGAGTCATTTGCATCTGCAGAGGTTTCTGCTGCTTTTTGTTTAGCTATGTGCTGTCCCCAGAGGTGGAGTCTACAGAGACAGGCAGGTCTCCTTGAGCTGCTGTGGGCTCCACCCAGTTCGAGCTTCCTTTAGGCTTTGTTCACCTACTTAAGCCTCAGCAATGGTGGGCACCCCTCCCCCAGCCTCGCTACTGCCTTGCACTTAGATCGCAGACTGCTGTGCTAGCAATGAGGGAGGCTCCGTCGGCGTGGGACCCTCTGGGCCAGGTGTGGGATATAATCTCCTGGTGTGCCATTTGCTAAGACCCTTGGAAAAGTGCAGTATTAGGGTGGGAGTTACCCAATTTTCTATGTGTTGTGTGTCTCAGCTCCCCTGGCTAGGAAAAGGGATTCCCTTCCCTCTTGCACTTCCCAGGTGAGGCAATGCCTCACCCTGCTTCAGCTCTCGCTGACTGGGCTGCAGCAGCTGACCAGCACCAATTGTCCGGCACTTCCTAGTGAGAGGAACCCGGTACCTCAGTTGAAAATGCAGAAATCACCCATCTTCCGTGTCGCTCACGCTGGGAGCTGGAGACTGGAGCTGTTCCTATTTGGCCATCTTGCTCTGGTCTCTGCTTTATGGTTTTATGCAATTTTTAAAAATTTCCTTTACATTTCAGTTTAGAAATATTTCCAATCTGGCTAATCTTAACAAAAATTTTATTCCTGTATAAATCCAAAATTTTCTACCTCTATGCATGCCTTCCATGTATTGCTCTACTTCTGCCCTGATAGACTTCAGAGGAGTTTCCATTTCCACATAGAAGCTCTTCCAAAAAGCACCTGTGTTATCTCCTGAGAGGGGTGTCATCTATAAACTAACTGCTTTCATTTCATCTCTCCATTCTTCAAGATACATTTCTACCCCTGGATTATTACTTTCTTGTCTGGCAGGAAAGGTGAAGTGTATCTGCAGTGCTGATCATCTTGGGACAATGCACATTGCACAAATGCACATACAGCTGATCCTTTGAATATGTGGATTTGAACACGTGGATTTCTTTTTGCTTCTGCCACCCCTGAGAAAGCAAGACCAACCCTTTCTCTTCCTACTCTTCCTCAGGCTACTCAATGTAAAGTTGATGAGGTTAAAAACCTTTAAGTGATGATTCACTTCCACTTCAATAACAGTACATATGTTCTCCCCCTTATGATTTTGTTAATAACATTTTCTTTTCTCTAGTGGACTTTATTGTAAAAATATAGTATATAATACATACAACATAGACAATGTGGTGATTCCTCAAAGACCTAAAGACAGAAATACCATTCAACCTAGCAATCCTATTACTGGATATATACCCAAAGGAATATAAATTAGTCTATTATAAAGACACATGCACACATATGTTCACTGCAACGCTATTCACACTAACAAAGACATGGAATCAACCTAAATGCCCATCAATAGTAGACTGGATAAAGAAAATGTGGTACATAGACACCATGGAATATTATCCCACCATAAAAAAGAACAAGATCATGTCCTTTGCAGGAACATGGATGGAGCTGGAAGCCATTATCCTTAGCAAACAAACGCAGGAACAGAAAACCAAATACTACATGTTTTCACTTACAAGTGGGAGCTAAATGATGAGAACATGTGGACACATAGAGGGGAACGACACACACTGGGGCCTATTAGAGGGTGGAGGATGGGAGGAGGGAGAGGATCAGGAAGAATAACCAATGAGTACTAGGCTTAATACTTGGGCGATGAAATAATCTGTACAAGAAACCCCCATGACACAAGTTTACTTATGTAACAAACCTGCACATGTACCCCTGAACTTAAAATAAAAGTTAAAAAAAACAACAAAATTATGTTAACTGACTACATTATCAGTAAGGCTTTCAGTCAACAGTAAACTATTAGTTACATTTGGGGGGAGTATGAAATTATTCATGGATCTTCAATTGCGTGGGGGTGAGTATCTCTAAATCTCTAAGCCTTGCATTGTTCAATGACCTCCAATATCCTGTGTTCCTGATTTTAAAAACTGCAATCTACTTAGATCAAGTTATCAGCCTTGACATACATAAGCAGCCTAAGAAAAACACCTAAAAATTAAACTATATGTTAGACGTATATTGATAGGTGACAGGAAGGATGTTAGAAGGCATCAAGCTGTGACTTGCCCTCATCAGCCAAGGCTAAGCATGTGCCCTGCCAGATGGTAAAATCAGGAATAGGAACCCAAAGAAGAAGTCAAAGCAGAGGAGGGCAACTGGAGAGTGCAAAGCTGGAGAGGAAGGTGTAGGGTGGCCTATACAATGGGGAAACAAAATGAGGCTAGGCATGAAAACCAGATGTTACTTTCCCATACCAGCCCAGAGCTTGCTTCAGTACATACAGTGACACTGGGGAAAAAATGTGATTGATTGATTGATTTATTTAGTGAACACTTCCAAAATGATGATTTAAATATTTGGGATTTGACTGGCAAATTGAAAACACTCTAACAAAACATATTTAGTGAACACTTCAAAAATGATGATTTAAACATTTGGGGTTTGGTTGGCAAATTGAAAACACTCTAACAAAACACTTTCACCCTTCAATGTTTAATCTCTCTGAAGGGTTTCGATACTTTCTTATCTCTCTTACAGACAGTTTCTTAGAAAGTCTTTCGATGTCAAGAAGATCTTCCTATGTGACTCTTGAGAGTATTCATTGCTTTTTCCTAAGAATCAGGAATTAACTCACTTTCTTTGAAGTAAGCAAACAAAAACTGTTAAAAGGTACTTGTTTTCAGTTCACAACTTCAACCCCCAAGTAAAGCAGACAACTCTAGCAGTCTTTATCTTCTACCCTACACCACCAGCCCATTTAGCAAATGCCTGGCTGTTTCCATCAGCCCCCCCTGGCTAGTAAGGTATTATTTTAGTTCTAATCGGGGCTGGTGTACGGCAAAGCTGACTGAGTTTTTTTGTCTTGGAAGAATTCAGGAATTATTCAACTGATTTTCCTACCTCAACTCATCAACTTTCAAAATTAGATACATTATAAATAGTCACCACATAAACCAATAGTAAAACGCTTGGGACAAAAAGTATTTTGGATTTTGGTTTTTTTTTTTTTTTTGGATTGTGGAATATCTGCATATACGTAACGAGAAAACTCAGGAATGGGATCCAAGTCTAAACACAAAATTCACTTGTGTTTCATAATACACATATACACATACCCTGAAGGTAATTTTATATAATACTTTTAATAATTTTGTGCATAAAACCAAATTTTGACTGCATTTCAACTGCGACCCATTGCATGAGGTCAGGTGTGTAATTTTCCACTTGTGGCATCGTGTTGGTGCTCAAAAAGTTTCAGGCTCTTTAGCATTTTACAGTTTTGATTTTCAGATTGGGGATACTCCGCTTGTATCATTGTATATGTAAGGAAGGAACCAATATTCTTTAATATTCAATATCCATCTGTGGTGGGTGATACATGGAAAAGCATATTCACATCCTTTATATATAATGTTGTTTGACCATGCAGCTTGTTGGGGACAGGGTACATAGTAGCCATCAGATGCTCAGAGGGGTCTTTGAAACTTTGTTAGGCATGATAAACCAGGAATGCTGCAGTATTCAATGACTTATGATATAGTTTGGCTGTGTCCCCACCCAAATCTCGTTTTGAATTATAACTCCCACAATTCTCATGTGTCGTGGGAGGGACCCAGTGGGAGGAAATAGAACCATGGGGACGGGTCTTTCTCATGTATTCTCATGGTAGTGAATAAGCTTCATGAAATCTGATGGTTTTAAAAACAGGAGATCCCCTCTTCTCTTTGCCTGCTGCCATCCACGTAAGTAAGATGTGACTTGCTCCTCCTTGACTTCCACCGTGATTGTGAGGCCTCCCCAGCCATTTGGAACTGTGAGTTCATTAAACCTCTTTCTTTTGTAAATTAGCCAGTCTCAGGTATGTCTTTATCAGCAGCATGAAAATGGACTAATACAACTTAGCATACCAAACTTTAATTTCTTGCTTATGAGTATTTGTGCAATGTACTTTTACTGGGGGGAAGAAGCAGAGAGGAGAGCTCTATTTCTCACACAGTTCCTCAGGATCCAGGCTCACAGAAGCTGCCTCATCTTACAGCCTCACCCTCTGGATCATATAGCCTTCTTTGTTACTATGGCAGAGGAGAAAACAGCTTGGGTCTCACACATCTGTTCTACTATGCTTCTTCCCAGAAGGGATACATGCCTTTCCCACTTACTTTAGTTCACTGGCAACAACAGGTCACATGGCCCAATCTAACCATAATAGGGCTGGGGAATGTAATGTTTTGTGTTAGAAAGATAAGAAATCCAGATCTTGATTTTGCTAGAGAAACTTCTACCATAGACCTTAAATAAACTTGAATTGTACTAGGATGTTTATCAAATAGTTTTATCAAAAATCAATGTCTCGATTGGTAGCTGGGACTCTGAAGGATAGAGACAATATTACCTGTATATGTCTGATAAATAAATATGTAAAGGATCTGTAATTTATTTATGGAGGTCTCAGGATTTTGTTTCTTAATAACATTTGAACTTATGAACTGAGAAAAGAGAGGACAGAACACAGAAGTGTGGGACAGGAAGTACTAACCATGATGTCTTTGGTCACGTAATTCCATTTAGGAAGGCATAAATCCTTTCAATGATGTACAGCATTTTCATAGAAAAACAACATATTTTTGGACATAAAAGCATAAAATAATTTAGTCACAGCAGAAATAGAATGTTAACATGTGGAAGTGCTTTAAAATTTCACTTATATCATTTAGGAATTAAAGCAGAGTAGAGTGCACTGGGAGAGTGGATTTTTAGGTCCGCGCAGCAGGGCATTTAGTCTTGTCTTGCTGAAGTTCATTGCCCCACAGCTACTGGCATTGTCTTATCATGTTCTTCTACTGCAAAACATTTTGGGTCCTCATCAAGTGCAGAATGAAGTGCAATCTCCCTAGCACACACTCAAGAGTCTTCAGTCATCTTACTCCTGCCCACTTCTTCAATTTAAACCTCTACCATGACTTTTCCCTTACTCCATTCTCTTGGAACCCAAAATGTCCTCACCCAGGCTATGCTCTATTGGCTTTGAGTATTTTATGTGTATTTAGTAACCACTATGCAAGAGAAGAATTAGCAAAAGCAATTACTAGAATATTCTAATTACAATCCTGCTATCAAAGACAAACTTTGGTTTAACTACAATATGTTTTCTTATTTGAAGTGAAAACAGACAAAGAAAGAAAATTCATGGTTGAATTTTCACAGATACATTTGGATCTCACATTCTGTTCTTTAAAAGCAGAAATGTAGACTGGTTGATAGCATTAATTAGAGCAATGGGCTTTTATAAGATTTTTGTTTTCAGTTTTAAATGTTATACATGCAACAATAAGTGAAATTCAAAAGTATATTAGTAATAACATAATTTTAATGTGGTAATATTATACTAATAAGATGATAAGTAATAATTTAATAATCTTCTCTCAACTAACTTCATTTCTATTCCTTTGGGAATCAGTATAAACAATCTGTCATCACGTTATTCTTTAACTTTTTCCACATTCACATTACCAAAATATGTAATGTATCCATAATGTTTTTTTATTTTTATTTTTTAATTTTTTTTTGGAGTCTTGCTCTGTTGCCCACACTGGAGTGCAGTAGTGCAATCTTGGCTTTCTGCAACCTCGACCTCCTGGGTTCAAGCAATTCTCCTGCCTTAGCCTCCTAAGTAGCTGGCATTACAGGTGCCCGCCACTACGCCCGGCTAATTTTTTGTACTTTTTGTAGAGATGGGGTTTCACCATGTTGGCCAGGTTGGTCTTGAATGTCTGACCTCAGGTGATCGGCCCACCTCAGCCTCCCAAAGTGCTGGGATTACAGGTGTGAGCCACCACACCAGGCCAATAAGGGCTTTAAAAAAAAAAAAGAGAGAGAGAGAGAGAAAAAATCTAACCCAAACTCATTTGGCATGAAAGAGCACATGTAGCTCCAGGTTTGACTTGAATGATGTGTTCAGGATTCAGTTTCATTCCATGTCAGTATGGCTCTACTGTCCTTTGTGAGTGATCTTCATGGTGGTGGCTCAATGCCTCTACCAGTGGAGGCCATACACCCTTTTACTTATGTCCAAGTCCTGTAGGAAAGAGACTGCCTCTGCTTTGTTGCCCCAGCACTCCTAGCATTGCCAGAAAAAAAGAGTTTTATTAGATTTTATGGAGTTGGATTGCACTGACTGTACTCGAGCTCAGTATGTTGCCACCTGGGTCATGTGCTCCACCCTGTCTTGAGGATGGAAGCCCACATGAAGCATGTGGACTAAGATGGGAGTGACGGGTCCTTAATGAGATTTAGGGGTTACTATTCACAGTCTAATAAACGGATGGTGGGCATAGAGTTATATAGGTCATCGTTTGCCTATTGCTCTCCTCCAAGTCAGAAATTACAGCTCATTCCTTTTAGCAGTTTAATAACAGCTTATGATCTAGAATTATCGTAACTTTTTAACCTACCAACGGACACTGAGAAGTTTCCTGATTTATTTTCTATACCTCAATGTTGCAGCAAACATTCTTATATACTGTTGCTTTTACTTTTATATGCTGTGTTCTTCATTAATGTCTCTCTTAATATATCATTTTCATACCTATTATGTTTTTTATTTAATTTGCTAAAAATTGTCAGATTTTTTTCCAGAAAGGTTGTAATAATTCACACAAAATTTGAGAGTGCTCATCTCCTTACATATGCGCAGGACTAGATGTTTTAGTTCTTTTTATTTTTTAGGTGAAAATGTCATCTTGTTTTTATTTTTTTCTATATTTTCCTTGCAAGTAATGAGATTATTTTTTCAAATATTTATTTAAATAGACTCATATATTTATGTAACTTTCTACTGGTGTATGTATATGTGTGTATGTTTAGTAAATTTTCAAACAATGTTTTTACAATAGAAAAATTAAATACCAGACTGATTTATTTATGTGCATTTTTCATGCTTTTCCTTTGATTTTAGCATATTCTTTCTTCCTTGGGGAAAAATTAAACTCCATATGGTCAAATATATCAATCTTCACCATATTCTTGAGCTTTCTGTTTTGCTAAAAAAAAAAGTTCTCCTTAATATAGGGTTATACAAATCTTACCCTTGATTTTGCCAGATAGTAATAATTATTTATATTTATGTATTTAATCCATTTAGAATTTCTAAAAATATGATATGATATGGAGGAGGGAATTTAAACCTTTTATCAATTGGATAGAGCCAATTTACTAGAGGCATTTATTTAAATTATCCTTTTAATAAATAGTTCAAATTTTAATTAATAAATAAATATTTATTTAAAATATTTTCCTACCCTATTCGCATTTTCTTTTTCACATTATTAAGTTTTCATACATATATACTTAAATGTGTTTCTGGAATATCTCAGCTATTCTACTCTTCTATCTTTCTGTCCTTATACCAATGCCATACCATTTTGTGGTAAGTTTAATATCTGTAAGGCAGTTTCTTCTAATTCTTCTTTTTATTTTTTTTATTTTTATTTTTATTTTTTTTTTTGAGACGGAGTCTGGCTCTGTCACCCAGGCTGGAGTGCGGTGGCCGGATCTCAGCTCACTGCAAGCTCCGCCTCCCGGGTTTACGCCATTCTCCTGCCTCCGCCTCCCAAGTAGCTGGGACTACAGGCGCCCGCCTCGTCGCCCGGCTAGTTTTTTGTATTCTTTAGTAGAGACGGGGTTTCACCGCATTAGCCAGGGTGGTCTCGCTCTCCTGACCTTGTGATCCGCCCGTCTCGGCCTCCCAAAGTGCTGGGATTACAGGCTTGCTAATTCTTCTTTTTAAAAAATCTCTTGAGGGGAGGGAAAGATGGCCAGCTAGACACAGCCAGGTGGAACAGCTCCCACTGGGGGACAAAAAGGACTGGCGTGCTCCCAACAGATTTTCAAAGGGAAGGCACCAAGAGTGGATGGAGGGAAGTCACCGAAGCTGGGCTGAAGGGGAGGAAAGCTGGGAACCCTGCACCAGGTTTCCATGCACCGGACTCGTTTCTGGACCCCAGTGGCTCCGGGAGAATGGATGAGTTGAGCTGGCACAGAGCAACCTGCTCACCCCAGGGGCCTCTGGAATCCCGGCAGGAGGAGGCCCTTCAGTCACCACAGACACTCAGATTGGCGGGGAGCGATATTTACAGAGGTGGTGAGGCAGCAAACCAGCTGATGTGGAGCCCAGAGTGTTTGGTACGGGAGCGTCTGTAGTGGAGCCCGGCCAGGGACATCCATTCCCCTAGGCTCTGCTTGCTCCCATAGGGGGCTTTAGCCCTAGGGAAACTGTGGGTACTGAAGTTTGCAGGGTGTTTTGCCCATCAGATAGGGCCAGTTTGACCTGAGCACCCCTTGGTCTGCTGGACTCTCCTGGGGTTCCAACCTGGCCACATCTTGCAGGGCAGCCTTGGGCCCCATGGAGACCCACACCATAGTTTCTGAGCTGGTGGATCATGCCAGAGTGGCGAAGAGTTCTAGTGGGTTGGCCCCTACGGCCATGTGCCATCCCACATATTCCCTCCCCATACTGCAGCTTCACTTGGGTCCATGGAAACTCTCCATATCACTTTGCTGGTGTATGTGGGCACGGGTAGGTTTTGCTTGTCTTGCCTCACCAGTCTGCCCCCATTCCCCAGGTAATTGCCATTGCAGATGAAGTCTTGGTGGACACAGAGCCAGCCAGCCCTGCCCCTACCAAGGTCCTGCCCTTGCGCTAACACTATGCAGAGAACAGACCTTCCCTCACCCTAAGCAACCACTTCTGCTTGTAGGGCACAGAGAAGGCACTCAGACCTGCAACCGCCAGCACCCCACCCCTGAGCCAACACCACTGCCAACATGACTGGGTACACAGTTACCAAAAGGGCCCCACACCACTCCCCTGAGTGTGCTTTCTCCACTGTGGTGTAGGCCTGCAGGGAGGCAGGCACCCTGGCACCTGGTAGCACTCTGCTACAGCTGCTGCTACCACTGCTCCTGGCACATGTGAATGAGGATGGATCCTGCTGTCACCACAGTATGAAACACTGTCGCTGACACCACTCATCAAAATGTAGTGACTAGCATTCTGGGAGCCTCTCCTTCGTAGTGAATCCCTAAGCCTGAGGAGCCAGAGAACAAAGTAAGAGCCCAATACAAGTCCCCCAGTGTTAGCGCACACAGTCCAGGAGTTGGGAGCTGAGTGTTGGCCCCCTAAAGTCTTCTGGAAATGAGGCCAGTTGGCCCAATTCACCTTACACCACAATCAAAACTTCAAGACCATCAAATAGCATAAAAGAAAAAAAAAATCCAAAAGTCAGCAACCTCAAAGAATAAAGGAAGATACGCCCACAAAAATGAGAAAGAATCAGCACAAGAACACTGGTAACTCAAAAAGCCAAAGTTCCTTCTTTCCTCCAAATGACTGCACCAGTTCTCCAGCAAGGGTCTGAACCAGGCTGAGATGGCTGAAATGGCAGAAATAGAATTCAGAATATGGATAGGAACAAAGATCATTGAGCTACGGCAGTACACTGAAACTCAATCTAAGGAAGCTAAAAATCATGATAAAACAATGCAGGAGCTGACCGACAAAATAACCAGCCTGACAGAGAATAGAAGAGAACATAACCAACCTGACAGAGCTGAAAAACTCACTACAGAAATTTCATAATGCAATCACAAGTATTAATAGCAAAACAGATGAAGCAGAGGAAAGACTCTCAGAGATTGAAGACTGGCTTTCTGAAGTAAGACATACAAGATTATAGGAAAAAATGAAAAAGAACAAACAAAACCTCTGAGAAATATGAGATTTTGTAAAGAGACTGAGTCCCTGAAAGAGACGGGGAAAAATGGAACAAACTTTGAAAACATATTTTAGGATATCCATGAGAACTTCCCCAACCTAGCTAGAGTGGCCAACATTCAAATTCACAAAATGCAGAGAACCCCAGTAACATAATTTACAAGATTATCCAGAAGACACATAATCATCAGATTCTCCAAGGTCAAAATGAAAGAAAAAATATTAGAGGCAGCTAGAGAGAAAAGTCAGGTCACCTACAAAAGGGAGCCCATCAGACTAACAGTGAACCTCTCAGCAGAAACCCTACAAGTGAGAAGAGTTTGGGGGGCCAGTATTCAACATTCTTAAAGAAAAGAAATTCCAGCCTATAATTTTATATCTGGCCAAGCTAAGCTTCATAAGTGAAGGAGAAATAAGATCCTTTTCAGAAAAGTAAATGCCGAGGGAATTCATTACCACCAGACCTGCCTTACAAGAGCTCCTGAAGGAATCACTAAATGTAGAAAGGAAAGATTGTTACCAGACACTACAAAGACACACTGAAGTACACAAACCAGGGACACTATAAAACAACTACATAAGCAATTCTGCATAATAACCAGCTAGCATCATGATGACAGGGTCAAATCTGCACATATCAATACTAACCTTGAATGTAAATGGGATAAATGCCCCAATTAAAAGACACAGTGGCAAGCTGGAGAAAGAGCCAAGACCCATTGGTATGATGCTGTCTTCCAGAGACCCATTTCACATGCAATGACACACATAAGCTCAAAAGAAAGGGATGGAAAAAATCTACCAAGCAAATGGAAAACAACAAAAGCAGAAATTGCAATCCTAATTTCAGACAAAACATATTTTAAACCAACAAAGATCATGAAAGACAAAGAAGAGCATTATGTAATGGTAAAGAGTTCAATTCAACAAGAAGATCTAACTGTCCCAAATATATATGCACTCAACATAGGAATACCTAGATTCATAAAGCAAATTCTTAGAGAACTTCGAAGAGACTTAGATTCCCACACATAATAGTGGGATACTTTAACACCCCACTGACAATATTAGACAGATCATTGAGACAGAAAATTAACAAAGATATTCAAGACCTGAACTCAGCACAAGATCAAGTGAATCTGATAGATATCTACAAAATTCTCCACCCCAAAATAACGGAATACACATTCTTCTCATTGTCATGTGACACATACTCTAATATTGATCAAATAATCAGACATAAAACACTCCTCAGACAAAGCGAAAGAATTCAAATCGTAACAAACACTCTCTCATACCACAGCACAATCAAATTAGAAATCAAGAATAAGAAATTAACTCAAAACTATACAATTATCTTGAAACTGAATAACTGCTCCTGAAAGACTTTGGGGGTAAATAATGAAATTAAGGCAGAAATAAAAAAGCTCTTCAAACCTAATGAGAACAACAATACAATGTACCAGAATCTCTGGGACACAGCTAAGGCAGTTTTTTTAAGAGAGAAATTTATAGCACTAAATGGCCACATCAAAAAGTTAGAAAGATGTCAATATAACAACTTAACATCACAACTAAAAGAACTAGAGGACTAAGAGCAACCAATCCCAAAGCTGGCAGAAGACAAGAAGTAACCAAAATCAGAGGTGAACTGAAGGAGATTGAGACAGGAATAGCCATTCAAAAGATCAATAAATCCAGGAGCTATTTTTTCATTAATAAAGTAGACTTCTATCTAGACCAATATTTATTAGTCTTGTAAACATGTTTAGATTAATAAAGATTATTAATCTTTATTGAAAGAAAAGAGAGAAGATTAGAATAAACACAATAAGAAAGGAAACGGGAGATATTACCACTGATCTCACAGAAATATAAATAACTATCAGAGAATATTATGAACCCATAAACTAGAAGACTATATGCCCATAAACTAGAAGATCTAGAAGAAATGATTACATTCCTGGACACATACATTCTCCCAAGACTGAACCAGGAAGAAACTAAATTCCTGCACAGACCAATAATGAACTCAGAAAATGAATCAGTAATGAATAGCCTATCAACAACAACAACAAAAAGCTAGGACCAGACAGATTCACAGACAAATTCTACCAGATGTATAAAGACGAGTTGGTGCCATTCCTGCTGAAACTATTCCAAAAAATTGAGGAGGAAAGACTCCTTCCTAACTCGTTTTATGAGGCCCGCATCATTCTGATACCAAAACCTGGCCGAGACAACAACAACCAAAAAGCTTCAAACATATATCCTGCTAAATGCTGATGCAAAACTCCTCAGCAAAATACTGACAAACCAAATCCAGTAGCAGATCAAAAAGCTTATCCACCATGATAAAGTAGGCTTCACCCACGTGATGCAAAGTTGGTTCAACATATGCAAATCAATAAATGTTATTCATTCATCACATAAACAGAACAGAAGACAAAAAACAAATGGTTATCTCAATAGATGCAGAAAAGGCTTTCGATAAAATTCAACATCCGTTCACGCTAAAAACTCTCAATAAATTAGGTATTGAAGGAACATACCTCAAAATAATAGGAGCCATCTATGACAAATCTACAGACAACATCATACTGAATGAGCAAAAACTGGAAGCATTCCCCTTGAAAACTGGCACAAGACAAGGATATCCTCTCTCACCGTGTGTATGCAACATAGTATTGGAAGTCTGTCTTGGAGAATCAGGCAAGAGAAAGAAATAAAGTGCACTCATATAGGAAGAGAGAAAGTCAAACTATCCCATTTTGCAGATGAGGTAATCCTTTATCTAAAAAATCCCATAGTGTCAGCCCAAAGCACCTTAAGCTGATAAACAACTTCAGCAAAGTCTCAGGATAGAAAATTCAACGTGCAAAAATCACCAACAACAGTCAAGGCGAGAGCTAAATCAGAAATGCAATCCCATTCACAATTGCCACAAAAAAGGATAAAATACCTAGGAATGCACCTAAGCAGGAAGGTGAAAGATCTCTACAAGAAGAACTACAAAACACTGCCCAAAGAAGTCAGAGATGACACAAACTAGTGGAAAAACATTCCATGCTCATGGATAGAAAGAATCAATATTGTTAAAATGTCCATACTGCCCAAAGCAATTTAAAGATTCAATGATATTCCTAATAAAGTACCAATGACATTCTTCCTAGAACTAGAAAAAACTAAACTTTAAAATTTAAAATTCATATGGAACCAAAAAATAGCCTGAATAGCCAAGGCAATCCTAAAGAAAAATAACAGAGCTAGAGGCATCACTCTATCCAACTTCAAACTATACTACAGGGCAACAGTAACCAAAAGAGCATGGTACTTATACAAAAACAGACACATAGACCAATGGAACAAAACAGAGGACCCAGAATTACAGCCACAAACCTACAACTATCTGATTTTTGACAAACCTGACAAAAACGAGCAATGGGGAAAGGATTCTTTATTCAATAAATGGTGCTAGGATAACTGGCTAGCCATATGCAGAAGATTTATACTAGACCCCTTCCTTATTCCATATACAAAAGTTACTCAAGATGGATTAAAAACTTAAATATAACACCCAGAACTATAAAAACCCTTGAAGACAATATAGGCAATAGCATTCGGGACATAGGAACAAGCAGAGATTTTTATGACAAAGACACCAAAAACCATTGCTACAAAAGTAAAAATTGACAAATAGGATCTAATTAAACTAAAGAGCTGCATACAAACGAAGCTATCAACAGAGTGAACCATCTACAGAATGGGAGAACATTTTTGCAAATGATTCATCTGATAAAGGTCTAATATCCAGCATCTACAAGCAACTTAAACATATTTACAAGAAAAAACAAACAAACAATCCCATTAAAAAGTAGGAAAAATACATAGACACTTCAAAAGAAGACATACATGTGACCAACAATCATATGAATAAAAGCTCAATATCACTGATCATTAGAGAAATGCAAACCAAAACCACAAAGAGATTCCATCTCACACCAGTCAGAATGGCTACTATTAAAAAGTCAAAAAGTAACACAGGCATTGCAGCACTATTTACCATAGCAAAGACATGGAATCAACCTAAATGCCCATCCAATGGTAGACTGGATAAAGAAAATGTGGTACACGTACACTATGGAATACTATGCAGCCATAAAAAAGAACAAGATCATGTCCTTTGCAAGAACATGGATGGTGCAGGAGGCCATTATCCCTAGCAAACTAACCCTGGAAGAGAAAATCAAATACCACATGCTCCCATCTATAAGTGGAAGCAAAATGATGAGAACATGTGGATGCTTGGAGGGGAACAACATGTACTGGGACCTATGGGAAAGTGGAGGGTGGGAGGAGGGAGAGCATCAGGAAAAGTAACTAATGGATACTAGGCTTAATACCTGAGTGATGAAATAATCTGTACAACAAACCCCCATGACACAAGTTTACCTATATAAAAAGCTTTACATTAATTAAAAATAAAATAAAATTTCTTGTCTGCTTTTGGACACTCTTCTACATGAATTTTAAATTCACTTTATCATAGATTTTCCTAAAACACACACACACGTCAGTGCACACACCCATACACACATATACATCTTTCTTATTTTAGGATACTTCTAGTGGGTTTCATGATATTTTATTGTGTTTTTAATTTGCATCACCTTGATGCCTAACAACATTGAGCATCTTTTCTTTTGTTTATTGATAATTAGCATATATTATTTCCTGAAGTTTTTGTTCAAGCTGCACATATTTTTCTTGGGTTGCTTGTCTTTTTACTGAGTTGTAAACATTCTTTATAATTCTGAATGCTAGTTATTTATTAAATATATATGCATTATAAATTGCAGCTTGCAATTTTATTTTCTTAATGGTGTTTTTTAAAGAGCAGATTTTTTTTCTTTTCTTTTTTTTTTTTTTGAGACAGCATTTCACTCTTGTCACCCAGGCTGGAGTGCAATGGTGCGATCTCGGCTCACTGCAACCTCCACCTGCTGGGTTCAAGTGATTCTCCTGCCTCAGCTTCCCGAGTAGCTGGAATTACAGGTGCCCACCACCATGCCCGGTTAATTTTTTGTATTTTTAGTAGAGATGGGGGTTTCACTATGTTGGCCACGCTGGTCTCGAACTCCTGACCTCGTGATCTGCCCTCTCGATCTCCCACAGTGCTGGGATTACAGGTGTGAGCCACCATGCCCCTCCAAGAGCAGACTTTTAAATTGCTATAAGATGCAATTTATTTATTTTTTCTTTTATGATTAATACTTTTTGTGCCTTAGCTGATGATTTTATGCTAATCTTGGGATCGTGACAATTTCCTCCAATTTATTTTCTAGAAAGTTTATAGTTTTAGCTTGTTGTTCAGGCTACAATCCCCTGAGATGTTTATGTGCATTATGCAAGGTACGTTTTGAGACACTTAATTTCTGTCTGGCCTTGTGTCTAAGTTCCAGTCTGAAAATTTGCCTGGCACATTGGTCCTTCTAGAACTGGTATCCACCTTGCTTTGGCCTGTACATCCACCTATCCATCTCACTCTGGGAACAGACTTCTAGACATGAATTTCTGCTCAGGACCTATTCCCACTTACAGACTTCATGGGATCTACTTCTCATCTCTGGATAGTGCCTGTTCCTTGATTCTTTTGCTGATACACTCTCTACTTGCCTCTCAGCAGGCCCTGCTGCTGCATGTTCCATGTATTTGCTGCTATTTGCAATACTGCACTAACACCATTGTCTGTATTCTCTTCTCCAGCTTTCTTTGCCTCAGACTAGACATCCAGTTTCTAGTATCTCCCACTCTGTGCCATCCTGGGCAATTTAACTGGACCATGCCTAGCCATGTCTATGATTGTTGCAATTGTTCTTTTTGTGTATCTATGATTATTGCTTGTCCTTAGAGGCAGGGATTTTATCTTACCCATTTACATACATCCCTTGTTCTTCCCTGTGATGGTTAATTTTATGTGTCAACTTAACTAAATCATGAGGTGCCCAGATATTCGACTAACCATTATTTCTGTGTGTGTCTGTTAGGGTGTTTCTGGATGAGATTAGTATCTGAATAGGCAGACTGAAGTAAGCAGATGGCCCTCCCCAATTTGATAGGAGACCATCCAATCTCTTGAAGGCCTGAATGCAACAAAAAGGTGCAAAAAGGGAGAATTCACTCTCTCTCTCTCCTTGACTGAGTTGGAACATTCGTCCTCTACCCCTAGACTTGGACTTACACCACCAGAGTTCCTTGTTCTCAGATATTTGAACTTCTACTGGGACTTCACCACTAACCCTCCTGGGTCTCTGGCTTGCATACAGCAAATTGTGGGACTTCTATATAAAGAGAGCTGGGGAAGGGAGATTCATTTTATATATATATATAGAGGGAGAGAGAGAGAGAGAGAGAGACTCAATGGACAATACACTGCATTACATTTATAATCCAAAAGAAGGCCAGAAGAGGCTACAAAAATATATAAAACATATAAAAAAAAATACGTACCAGCACACATAAGTGTGTGGGTGTATATATATAAATAATAAATCTCCCTCACACTCTACTGCTCAGAAACAGTTAAAAAAAACAAACATTTTGAAAAACACATGAATTTGCAAACAAATCTAAGTTTTATAAAGAATTTTCCTAAGTCACAAAATGTTTTACAGAGTCCCATGAGTAAAAAAGGAATAAAATCTGTGATATGGATTGCATTTTCAAATTGAGGTAAAGATTCAGTTGCTCACAGGCTGATTTGCTTTGAGTAGAATTTATTTTCTTTCAGACAGTAGCTTTATGAATCTATGTTGAGACTGTCTGGGCAATTCAAAAATTTAAGGGCTATCTTTGACCAGGGCAGACAGCCTGTAAGTCTTTGTTCTCAATGGACAGTACACTGCATTAGATTTATGATCCAAAAGAAGGTCGGCAGAGGCTATAAAAAATATACTTTGCAAGAAAGTTTCCAAGTCATTCAACTGTAGAAATTACTTAGATATCTTGCTCTCTATTTAAGAAAAGAACATTTCCCTCCCACAAAACAGATTGCTTTTTCATTCCTGAATGATTTGTTTTTGGATAGTTATTTGCTGGTTTAATTTTTGAATAGGTATTAAATTCACATATGTCTAAATTTTTAAAATATACATTGAATGAAACAACTTCCTTCAATCTCAGTCCTTCATCTACCTGCTCCCCATCCTCACCAAAGATAAAACATGAAACCGTCATTGTTTCTTTCTTGTGTATCCTTCCAGAGGTTTTCTATGCATATACAAATGAATATGAACGTATATTCTAATTCCCACCTCTTTTACAGAAAAAATGGGGCTAGACAAGGAGGACTTCCAACTGTCTGTTAGCTCAGGACTTTCCCAGTTTTAGTGCTTACAGTCCTCTGTCTCTGGAAACTTCTTAACTTTGAGCAACTAGGATAGTTGGCCACTCAAGTATCCTTTTCTACACTGTCTGACACCAATCTATTTCAAAGATGTTCTCATCTCAGTACCAAAATCTTCTCATTCCTTTTTTACATCTTCATAATTTTATAGATACACCGCTATGTATTTAATCATTCTCCTGTGGATAGATATTTGAGAGGCTTTTTGGGATAATCTTTGTCTATAACAAACAGTGCTGCATTGAATAAGTCTCCACAGAAACATGCAAAGGTATCTTTAGGTTATATTCTCAGAAGTGGAATTGCTGAGTGTATTAGTTTGTTCTCATTCTGCTATAAAGAACTTCCCAAGACCAGGACATTTATAAAGAAAAGAGGGTTCATTGACTCACAGTTCTGCATGGGTGGGGAGGCCTCAGGAAAATTACAATCAGGGTAGAAGGGGAAGCAAACACATTCTTTTTCACATGATGGCAGAAAAGAGAAGTGCTGAGCAAAAGGGGGGAAAGTCCCTTATAAAATCATCAGATCTCATGAGAACTCACTCACTATCACAAGAACAGCAGCATGGGGGTAATGGCCCCCATGATTCAATTACCGCCCACTGGCTTCCTCCCATGACATAGGGGGATTATGGGAACTGTAATCGAAGATGAGATTTGGGTGGGGACACAGCCAAACCGTATCACTGAGTAAAAGGAAAAATGTATTTGCTCAGATATTGCCAAATTATCGTCTATAGGGGCTGTGCCAATTGGCACTCCCATAGAAGTACATGAGAGTGCCTTTCCTCATGGTCTTGGCAAGAGATACTGTTTCAATCCCTCAAATTGAAAAAAGTCTAGAAGTTTTAAATACCAGTAAAGCTTTAATTTTAATTTCATTTTTCATCAAATTGGAAAATATCTAGAAGTCTGACCTACCAGTAGAGCTTTAATTTCATTTTTTAATGGTAGAGGTTGAGCTTTCTTTGCCAGAGAACTTTTTGCAATTTCTGTTCCTGAGAACTCTTTACATCTTCTGTTTTTTTTTTTTCTATTGAACTTTTCCTTTATGAGAAATATAGCATGTTTTAAGGTAATTTACCATTTCTAAAACTGTTAGTTTCAGATTTTTTTCAGTTTATAATTTTGTTTTGATTTTTCTTATTTTTTAATGCAGCTTTAAAAAAAATTTTTATGTAGTCAAACTTATCTACCATTTCTTATGGCTTATAGGTTTTGAATCACAGGAGGGCTACTTTTACTCTCAAGGTTATAGACAAATTTTTTCATTTCTTTCTTTAACATATAATGGTTTGATTTTTTATAATTTAATCAATCTATCTGACAATTATTCTCATGAATAGTGGTGTATAGTTCTAACATATTTTTTCCCAGATGGCTACCTAGTTGTCTCAGCACTATTTTATTAAATCACTTTCCTCACTGATTTTAAATGTCACTTAAGCATATACTAAGTTTCTGTATGTATCTGGGTCCTTTCCTGAAGTTGGTTCCATTGGTCTGCCTACTTATGCTCTTGTATAATAATATCATTTTACTTATTGAGGCTTTATCATATATTTTAATATCTGGCAAGGCTATTTGTATCATGACTAGTTTGTTATTCTAGAGTTTTCATGGCTATTCCTAGGTTTTTATTTTTTACATGAATATTAAAAACTCTAGATACATTAAAAATCATTATCGTACTTATAAGGATTATACTACATTTATATGTTAACATAAGGAGAATTGAAACTTTTATGATATTGAATCATTTTTGTCCTTAATTTATCAAATTTTATATCTTGTCTTGTGGCTTTGGCAAACTTTTAAGGGTTTCTTTATATGCATCTTGCACATGAGTTGTTAACTTTATTTCTAAAAATTTTACTTTGATTCTATTACGATTACAGAATGCTGCAATGAATAAGTCTCTATAGAGATTACTTTGATTATAGAATCAAAGTAAAATTACAATTATGTTTACTTTTTTTTAGGATGTTACATATCATCCGACTGGTGGTTTATGTGCGTGAAGACGATTACTTTTGTAGCTTCAAAACTTATGCAATCTCTTATTATTCAAATACTTTTTATCTGATTCTTTTGAGGTTTCTGGGTACGTAATTATACTAACTGCACTAGGAACAGGTCAATTTTCCCCTTTCCAAATGTTATATCTTTATTTCTACTTTCTAATTACTTTGGCTTTTAATCTTCAATAAGAGTAGTTGGATTCCTTGTCTTGTCCTGAATTTACTGTTTTCTCATTAATTTTGATACTGTGATGGACATAGAAAAAGTGTCATATTCAGCAATTCCATTATTGGGTATGTAAACAAAAGAAAACAAATCATTCTACCAAAAGACACATGCACTCACATGTTCATTGCAGCATTATTCACAATAGCAAAGACATGGAATCAACCTACGTGTCCATCAATGTTGGGTCAGATAAAGAAAATATGGTACATATACATCATGGAATACTATGCACTCATAAAAAGGAATGACATAATGTCCTTTGCAGCAACATGGATGTAGCTGGAGGCCATTATTTTAAGTGAATTTGTGCAGGAGCAGAAAACCAAATACCACAGGTTTTCATTTGTAAGTGGGAGCTAAACATTGAGTACTCATAAACATAAAGATGGCAATGATACACACTGACTAGGGAGTGGGGTAAGGGCTGAAATACTAACTATTGGGTAATATGCACACTACTTGGGTGATTGGATCATTTATATCCCAAACCATCATGCAATATACCCAGGTAGCAAACCTGCACAAGTATCCCCTGAATCTAACATAAAAGTTGAATAAAAGAAGAAATAATTTGTCATAGTAACTCTCTATTCTTATTTTACTGAGCATCTTTTAAAAAAAATCACAAAGCATTGTTGAATATTGTCAGATGCCTTTTTAGTTTGCTTGCAAATGGTCTTATGAATTGTATTTTTAAATCCAGTAATATGATCTATGAATTAATTTTCTAATATTGGGCCTTTATTGCATTCCTTGAATTCATCTCCACTTGATTATAATGTATTATCTCTTTTAGTTGCTCCTAGATTTTTGTTTCTGCTAATGCTTTATTTAGAACTTTTGTTTACCAATTTGTTTTTCCTGTAATCTTTCTCAAATACTGATAAAAGATTTTAGATCATTTACTTTATTCTAATGCTTTTCTAATTAAATGCACTAGAATTCTTCGGGATTTTAGTATAATTTCCCTCAGTCTGGTGCCTTTTGGGAGTCATTTTCTTTGAAAATTTTCCCTACTTTTTCTTATTTTCTGTGTGTTTGCCCTTTCACATTGTCTGCTTCATCTGGAGTTAGTTTTAAACTACATTATTATTTAATTATTTAATTAATCCAGATTTTCAACTTATGTGTATGAAATTGTACAAAGCCTTTCTCATAATTATTTACATTTCTCATGTTTCATTTTTACTTGCTATCTCAAGTATTTGTACTTTTTTTTCTCTTTTTTCTTAAGGTAGCTAATGATTATATATTTTGTTGGGTTTCTGAAAGAACCAGTATTTGTTTTTCTATTTTCTAACTTCGTAGTTTCTGCTTTCATGTTTTAAAGTCTTTCTTTTTGCTTTTTTTAGTATTTTAGTCATGGTAATTCATTCTTTTTCTTAATTTCTTCTCCTATTGAGTTAAGTATTGAAGACTCTGAATTTTTCTTTTCATGTTAATTTTCTTTTTTTTTTTATTATACTTTAAGTTCTAGGGTACATGTGCATAACATGCAGGTTTGTTACATATGTATACTTATGCCATGTTGGTGTGCTACAACCATCAACTCGTCAGCACCCATCAATTCCTCATTTATATCATGTATAACTCCCCAGTGCAATCCCTCCCTCCTCCCCACTCCCCATGATAGGCCCCAGTGTGTGATGTTCCCCTTCCCGAGTCCAAGTGATCTCATTGTTCAGTTCCCACCTATGAGTGAGAACATGCGGTGTTTGGTTTTCTGTTCTTGTGATAGTTTGCTAAGATGATGGTTTCCAGCTGTATCCATGTCCCTACAAAGGACGCAAACTCATCCTTTTTGATGGCTGCATAGTATTCCATGGTGTATATGTGCCACATTTTCTTAATCCAGTCTGTCACAGATGGACATTTGGGTTGATTCCAAGTCTTTGCTATTGGAATAGTGCCGCAATAAACATACGTGTGCATGTGTCTTTGTAGTAGAATAATTTATAATCCTTTGGGTATATACCCAGTAGTGGGATGGCTGGGTCATATGGTACATCTAGTTCTAGATCCTTAAGGAATTGCCATACTGTTTTCCATAATGGTTGAACTGGTTTACAATCCCAACAACAGTGTAAAAGTGTTCCTATTTCTCCACATCCTCTCCAACACCTGTTCTTTCCTGACTTTTTAATGATTGCCATTCTAACTGGTGTGAGATGGTATCTCATTGTGGTTTTGATTTGCATTTCTCTGATGGCGAGTGATGATGAGCATTTTTTCATGTGTGTTGGCTGTATGAATGTCTTCTTTTGAGAAATGTCTGTTCCTATCCTTTCCCCACTTTTGGATGGGGTTGTTTGTTTTTTCTTGTATATTTGTTTGAGTTCTTTGTAGATTCTGGATATTAGCCCTTTGTCAGATGAGTAGGTTACAAAAATTTTCTCCCATTCTGTAGGTTGCCTGTTCACTCTGATGGTAGTTTCTTTTGCTGTGCAAAAGCTCTTTAGTTTAATTAGATCCCATTTGTCAATTTTGGCTTTTGCTGCCGTTGCTTTTGGTGTTTTAGACATGAAGTCCTTGCCCATGCCTATGTCCTGAATGGTACTACCTAGATTTTCTTCTAGGGTTTTTATGGTATTAGGTCTAACATTTAAGTCTCTAATCCATCTTGAATTAATCTTCGTATAAGGGGTAAGGAAAGGATCCAGTTTCAGCTTTCTACTTATGGCTAGCCAATTTTCCCCAGCCCATTTATTGAATAGGGAATCCTTTCCCCATTTCTTGTTTCTCTCAGGTTTGTCAAAGATCAGATGGCTGTAGATGTGTGGTATTATTTCTGAGGACTCTGTTCTGTTCCGTTGGTCTATATCTCTGTTGGGTTCCAGTACCATGCTGTTTTGGTTACTGTAGCCTTGTAGTATAGTTTGAAGTCAGGTAGTGTGACGCCTCCAGCTTTGTCCTTTTGACTTAGGATTGTCTTGGCAATGCGGGCTCTTTTTGGTTCCATATGAACTTTAAAGCAGTTTTTTCCAATTCTGTGAAGAAAGTCATTGGTAGCTTGATGGGGATGGCATTGAATCTATAAATACCTTGGGCAGTATGGCCATTTTCACGATATTGGTTCTTCCTATCCATGAGCATGGTATGTTCTTCCATTTGTTGTGTCCTCTTTGATTTCACTGAGCAGTGGGTTGTAGTTCTCCTTGAAGAGGTCCTTGACATCCCTTGTAAGCTGGATTCCTAGGTATTTGATTCTCTTTGAAGCAATTGTGAATGGAAGTTGATTCCTGATTTGGCTCTCTGCTTGTCTGTTACTGGTGTATAAGAATGCTTGTGATTTTTGCACATTAATTTTGTATCCTGAGACTTTGCTGAAGTTGCTTATCAGCTTAAGGAGATTTTGGGCTGAGACGATGGAGTTTTCTAAATATACAATCATGTCATCTGCAAACAGGGACAATTTGACTTCTTCTTTTCCTAACTGGATACCCTTGATTTCCTTCTCTTGCCTGGTTGCCCTAGCCAGAACTTCCAACACTATGTTGAATAGGAGTGGTGAGAGAGGGCATCCCTGTCTTGTGCCAGTTTTCAAAGGGAATTTTTCCAGTTTTTGCCCATTCAGTATGATATTAGCTGTGGGTTTGTCATAAATAGCTCTTATTATTTTGAGGTACGTTCCATCAATACCGAATTTATTGAGCGTTTTTAGCATAAAGGGCTGTTGAATTTTGTCAAAAGCCTTTTATGCATCTATTGAGATAATCATGTGGTTCTTGTCTTTGGTTCTGTTTATATGCTGGATTACGTTTATTGATTTGCGAATGTTGAACCAGCCTTGTATCCCAGGGATGAAGCCCACTTGATCATGGTGGATAAGCTTTTTGATGTGCTGCTGAATCCGGTTTGCCAGTATTTTATTGAGAATTTTTGCATCGATGTTCATCAGGGATATTGGTCTAAAATTCTCTTTTTTTGTTGTGTCTCTGCCAGGCTTGGTATCAGGATGATGTTGGCCTCATAAAATGAGTTAGGGAGGATTCCCTCTTTTTCTATTGATTGGAATAGTTTCAGAAGGAATTGTACCAGCTCCTCCTTGTACCTCTGGTAGAATTCAGCTGTGAATCCATCTGGTCCTGGACTTTTTTTGGTGGGTAGGCTATTAATTGTTGCCTCAATTTCAGAGCCTGCTATTGGTCTATTCAGAAATTCAACTTCTTCCTGGTTTAGTCTTGGAGAGTGTAAGTGTCCAGGAAATTATCCATTCTTCTAGATTTTCTAGTTGATTTGCGTAGAGGCATTTATAGTATTTTCTGATGGTTGTTTGTATTTCTGTGGGGTTGGTGGTGATATCCCCTTATCATTTTTTATTGCGTCTATTTGATTCCTCTCTCTTTTCTTCTTTGTTAGTCTTGCTAGCGGTCTGTCAATTTTGTTGATCTTTTCAAAAACCAGCTCCTGGATTCATTGATTTTTTGGAGGGTTTTTTGTGTCTCTATCTCCTTCAGTTCTGCTCTGATCTTAGTTATTTCTTGCCTTCTGCTAGCTTTTGAATGTGTTTGCTCTTGCTTCTCTAGTTCTTTTAATTGTGATGTTAGAGTGTGCATTTTAGATCTTTCCTGCTTTCTCTTGTGGGCATTTAGTGCTATAAATTTCCCTCTACACACTGCTTTAAATGTGTCCCAGAGATTCTGGTATGTTGTATCTTTGTTCTCATTGGTTTCCAAGAACATCTTTATTTCTGCTTTCATTTCGTTATGTATCCAGTAGTCATTCAGGAGCAGGTTGTTCAGTTTCCATGTAGTTGAGCGGTTTTGATTGAGTTTCTTAGTCCTGAGTTCTAGTTTGATTGCACTGTGGTCTGAGAGACAGTTTGTTATAATTTCTGTTCTTTTACATTTGCTGAGGAGTGCTTTACTTCCAATTATGTGGTCAATTTTGGAATAAGTGCAATGTGATGCTGAGACAAATGTATATTCTGTTGATTTGGGGTGGAGAGTTCTATAGATGTCTATTAGGTCCGCTTGGTGCAGAGATGAGTTCAATTCCTGGATATCCTTGTTAACCTTCTGTCTCGTTGATCTGTCTAATGTTGACAGTGGAGTGTTGAAGTCTCCCATTATTATTGTATGGGAGTCTAAGTCTCTTTGTAAGTCTCTAAGGACTTGCTTTATGAATCTGGGTGCTCCTGTATTGGGTGCATATATATTTAGGAGAGTTAGCTCTTCCTGTTGAATTGATCCCTTTATCATTATGTAATGGCCTTCTTTGTCTCTTTTGATGTTTGATGGTTTAAAGTCTGTTTTATCAGAGACTTCGATTGCAAACCCTGCTTTTTTTTGTTCTCCATTTGCTTGGTAGATCTTCCTCCATCCCTTTATTTTGAGCCTATGTATGTCTCTGCATGTGAGATGGGTCTCCTGAATACAACAGAATGATGGGTCTTGACTCTTTATGCAGTTTGCCAGTCTGTGTCTTTTAATTGGAGCATTTAGTCCATTGACATTTAAGGTTAATATTGTTATGTGTGAACTTGATCCTGTCATTATGATATTAACTGGTTATTTTGCTCGTTAGTTGATGCAGTTTCTTCCTAGCCTCGATGGTCTTTACATTTTGGCATGTTTTTGCAATGGCTGGTACCGGTTGTTCCTTTCCATGTTTAGGGCTTCCTTCAGGGTCTCTTGTAAGGCAGGCCTGGTGGTGACAAAATCTCTAAGCACTTGCTTGTCTGTAAAGGATTTTATTTCTCCTTCACTGATGAAACTTAGTTTGGCTGGATACGAAATTCTGGGTTGAAAATTCTTTTCTTTAAGAATGTTGAATATTGGCCCCCACTCTCTTCTGGCTTGTAGAGTTTCTGCCGAGAGATCTGCTGTTAGTCTGATGGGCTTCCCTTTGTGGGTAACCCGACCTTTCTCTCTGGCTGCCCTTAAGATTCTTTCCTTCATTTCAACTTTGGTGAATCTCGCAATTATATGTCTTGGAGTTGCTCTTCTGGAGGAGTATCTTTGTGGCGTTCTCTGTATTTCCTGAATTTGAATGTTGGCCTGCCCTACTAGGTTGGGGAAGTTCTCCTGGATGATATCCTGAAGAGTGTTTTCCAACTTGGTTCCATTTTCCCCCTCACTTTCAGGCACCCCAATCAGACGTAGATTTGGTCTTTTTACATAATCCCATACTTCTTGCAGGCTTTGTTCATTTCTATTTCTTCTTTTTTCTTTTGGTTTCTCTTCTCTCTTCATTTCATTCATTTGATCCTCAATCGCTGATACTCTTTCTTCCAGTTGATCGAGTCGGTTACTGAAGCTTGTGCATTTGTCACGTATTTCTCATGTCATGGTTTTCATCTCTGTCATTTCGTTTATGATCTTCTCTGCATTAATTAGTCTAGCTGTCAATTCTTCCACTCTTTTTTCAAGATTTTTAGTTTCTTTGCGCTGGGTACGTAATTCCTCCTTTAGCTCTGAGAAGTTTGATGGACTGAAGCCTTCTTCTCTCATCTCGTCAAAGTCATTCTCTGACCAGCTTTGATCCGTTGCTGACGATGGGCTGCGCTCCTTTGCAGGGGGAGATGCGCTCTTATTTTTTGAATTTCCAGCTTTTCTGCCCTGCTTCTTCCATCTTTGGTTTTATCTGTCTCTGGTCTTTGATGATGGTGACGTACTGATGGGGTTTTGGTGTAGGTGTCCTTCCTGTTTGATAGTTTTCCGTCTGACAGTCAGAAGGACTGTCTGTTGGTCTATTGGAGATTGCTTGAGGTCCACTCCAGACCCTGTTTACCTGGGTATCAGCAGCAGAGGTTGCCAAAGATAGAATATTGCTGAACAGCGAGTGTACCTGTCTGATTCTTCCTTTGGAAGTTTCCTCTCAGGGGTGACTCCACCCTGTGAGGTGTGGGGTGTCAGACTGCCCCTAGTGGGGGATGTCTCCCAGCTAGGCTACTCAGAGGTCAGGGACCCACCTGAGCAGGCAGTCTGTCCGTTCTCAGATCTCAACCTCCGCGTTGGGAGATCCACAGCTCTCCCCAAAGCTGTCAGACAGAGTCGTTCGCGTCTGCACCGGCCCCCGCTGCTTCCCCTATTGGACTTCAGCTGTGCACTGTCCCCAGAGGTGGAGTCTACAGAGACAGGCAGGCTTCCTTGAGCTGCTGTGAGCTCCACCCAGTTCGACCTTCCCAGCGGCTTTGTTTACCTACTTAAGGCTCAGCAATGTCAGGCCCCCCTCCCTCAGCCTCGCTGCTGCCTTGCGGATAGATCGCTGCAGACTGCTGTGTTAGCAGTGAGGTAGGCTCTGTGGACATGGGACCCTCCCGGCCAGGTGTGGGATATATTCTCCTGGTGTGCCTGTTTCCTTAAAGCACAGTATTGGGGTGGGAGTTACCCGATTTTCCAGGTGTTGTGTGTCTCAGTTCCCCTGGCTAGGAAAACGGATTTCCTTCCCCCTTGCTCTTCCAGGTGAGGCGATGCCTCGCCCTGCTTCAGCTCTCGCTGGTCAGGCTGCAGCAGCTGACCAGCACCGATTGTCCGGCACTCCCTAGTGAGAGGACCCCAGTACCTCAGTTGAAAATGCAGAAATCACCGGTCTTCTGTGTCGCTTGCGCTGGGAGTTGGAGACTGGAGCTGTTCCTATTCGGCCATCTTGCTCCGCCCCCCTCTTTTCATGTTAATTTTCTTGCTTTCCATAAATTTGATTGTTTTCTAGACGTTCTGTAATTTTAGCTAGTATTTCCTCTATGACCAATGATTGCTGAGTTAGGATTTTTATAGCTCCAGGTTGAAGACAATTTTTGCAGTAAGGTCAAACAGGCACCTCATACAACAGGAAATACAAATGGCTGATATGTATATGAAAAGAGTCATAAAGGTATCATAAATTAACACCATGGAATATCATCATATACCTACTGGAATGACTAACATCAAAATAAAGTGACTGAAAGAGCCAAGGTGAAGGAGCAATGGGAACTCTCATCTGTGACTGGCGGAGGTGTAAACTAGTGCAAACACTTCAGAAAGGAATTTGGTAATATCTACAAAAGTGGAACATACACATGTCCTATGACCTGGCAACTCTATTCCTAGTATTTTACCCACCAGAAAGGTGTAAAAATGTTCGCCAATCATGTATATGAATATCATAGATCACACTAATATTACGCATAGTAGCACAAAATAAGAGACACAATCAAAATGTCCACCACAGTGGAATGAAGAAATAAACTGATCGAGTCACATAATTGAATAGTATATAGCACTGAAAATGAATGAACTACAGCTAAATATTACAACATGAGTAAATCTCACAAACAGTATTCTCCAAAAGAAGCTTTATGATTCTACTATGTAGGTTCAATAACAGTCAATATTAAGCTTTTGTGTTTAGGGATTATTCTAAAATGGTAAAAGCAAGGAAGAGATGACCACATAATGAAAAATATTCATTATATTTAAGAAGATGCAAAAAGGTTGTAATTAGGGATGGATTACCGAAGGCCTTTAAGATGCTGACAATGTTCTATTTATTGATTAGGGTGATGGGTCTACAGGTGCTTTTTTAAAAAAACAAGTTGTTAAATTGTTTTATGCATTCATATGTGTGAAAAGAGCAGTTAACTCACAGGAATTTATAGCTACAATAGAAACATATGGCCTAACCTCTGCTCTACTTTTCTTTGTGCTGTATTTTCTTTGTGTTTGTTTCCTTTTATTTTATATGACAATATGTATGGAAAATGATATTTAATTCTATTCTATTGCCTGTAATTTTGCCAAATATATGTTAAACCAAACCTACATTTTTATAATTTTCATTAGGCCATAACTTTTCATTGTTCTTCCTCTATAAAGTGATAGGGAGTTTGGCAAAAATTTACCTTGTTCTGTCTTCTCAGTGCTTCATCACTTCCCAGTATTACTCATTTAATCTGGAGCTGTAAGCCAGTTTATCCTCTGCATTTTTTACAACCACCAAATCTTTATTTCAGAATTGGTCATGGTTACTTGCATTTAGTGTCATAACCAGACTGCAGCCGAGCCAGTACGCTACCATCCCTTGGAACTCCACGACTGCAGTGTGCTCCTGCTGACTTCCGGATTTCCGACCGCTGGACGCTGCATCTACCAAGTGATGGGGGGAAACAGATGAAGCACCAGTTCCTGAATCCCCAGCCAATGACTGGTGAGCCAGTGACTTGATGTATACACGTTCCAGCTCTCCTGCCCTTGGGGTGCAGTAACTCTCCGAGTGCGTTTTGCAGGGTGTGTCAAAATAGCCCCATTGCACTAAACTGCAGTTACCCTCCTGGAAGCTGGCTTGACAATCTACCCTTTCTTGGTTGCTTTCCTTTTCTTTCACATTCTTCTACCTGTTCTCGACAACCTAAATCAATATACTTTCTCTGGAATTCTTGTCTCTGGGTCTACTTCTGGGAGAACTCAAAACTAAATACAGATTTAGGAAAAAAATTGTACTTAATTCTACACTTTCAATTGCTTTCAGTAGTCACCCGGTAGACACTATATAAAACAATTTTCGCATTCTCGATGACTTGATTTGGATTAATTTCTTAGCCAGATAGAGTACATTTTAAATAGTGTCTCCTGCTCCCCCAGAAAGAATAAATGAGCGGCAAACTTTTTTTGTTACTTGAGAATGTTACTTGAATGAATTTTCTCGCTTTGGCAGACAACGATTTTGAGCCCCCGGCATTTTCCCAGTAATGTTGAGAAACTATATTCTGCAATAATCTTCCATCTTTAGGATTGACAGTCATCTAACGTCAGGATGATTTTTGTTCTTTTGTATGCAACCTGTTTATTTTATTTTTGTACTTGAATAGGTAAATAGATATAGGATCCCCCCCCCCCCCCTTTACCCTTCAAAGTTTTCCGGTGTGCATCTAAACATGACTCTATTTCCATTCTTTTTTTTTTTTTTTTTTTTAATGGAACTGTGTGTGACCTTTCCTTTTTAATCGTGAAAAAGTTTCTTACATGGACAGTACAGTTCATGGTAATTTCCACTCTGCCTCTTTGTTTTTCCCCCTTGATTCTGCAATTCTTGAGCTGGTTGGGTGACCATGCAGTTGCATGGCGCCTTTCCTTCACAAGGACCCAGAGTGGGCTCCACTGTCAGTCTGAAAATTCTTAATTTAATCTTTAAAATTTCATTTCGGAAGTGAATATCAATGGGACCATAGAGCGTGCACCAGGACCCAGCTCATGGTTAGTCCCATGCTCGGGACTGGGGTCTCTGCCGCCCACTCCCATGGCCACACTCAGTTACCGCAGCCGACCCAGCGCCACCCTCTGGCTCCTGGGCAACTGCACCTGGGAGAGAGGGTTGGACGCATATGCTTTGCATGCGGTGTCGCGTAAGGAGGTCCCAGAGCCTGTGAAGTTCTGCAGTGTCCCTGGGGGTATTCCTGCACTTCAGGGAGCACAACGCTAAGAGCAAAGAAAAAACACGTGAAGGTGGAGAGAGGGACAGCAAAAGAAAGGAAAATACATGTTGTCCTGCTTGTTGAACAGTGAGACACCATTTACATTTTGCACTGGATCCCACAAATGATGCTGCTGGCTCTGGCTGGCCATCTCATAATCACAGAAGGCATCTCTTCCATCATGTTTTTTGTTTAGAACTCCAATCCTTTTCTTCCTTTTTAATATCAACAGCAAACTTTTATTTTTCAATTTTTAAAATAATTTCAACTTCTATTTTAGATTCAAGGGATACATGTGTAGGTTTGCTACGAGGGCTATTGCATGGCACTGAGGTTTGAGGTACGGATGAGGTTACTTAGATAGTGAGCAGAGTACCCAACAGGTACTTTTTCAGCCCTTGTCCCTCTCCCTCTTCCCCTACCCCAGTAGTCTCCAGTGTCTATTGCCACCTTTATGTCTATGTGTACCCAACTAGAACCCCAATCCCAAATTGGTTCTTACAGAAAATATTCCCTAGATGATACCTAGTGACTGCACACTGCCCTGCCCTGCCTCCCTCTGTACCCCATTACGGTACATGCTTGACTAGTTTGCTTCATCCTCATACTGGTCTCTGTTGTCTATGAGATTGTGTGAATTGAATTGACTACTTTTCTTCCTCTTCTGTGCTTCTCTCCATCGTCTCTGGCTTGTCTAAATGCACCAGGCACTTTCATTAACTGATTCTCATTAATGAAGAATCAAGACAGAAGGAAATAAATAACAGAATGAGTGAAGGAACAAATACTAGAAGCAGGCAGCGTTCTCTTTGTCACTGGAATTGTCATTGACATGTTACTTATTTTTCTCTGTGTAAAAGGTAGCTTTTCCCAATAGAACCAAAGGACATTTATTTAGTATGCCTTCAAAAAGTGTATTGGATAGAAAAGTACCGTTCTAAACAGTGGACTCCATCTACAAAAAAATAGATTCATCTACTGAGATTCTGATTAAAGCTGTTTTCTTTCCCCAGCATCCTATTCTGGTAGGGCAGTATTCTCAGACTCTCTGTTAATCACTTTAAGCCAATAACTTCCTAGTCACTTTTGTCACTTTGAATTGGTGGTTATCTGTAGTCCCTAACGATGTAAAGTGTTTTATATTTCCAAATCAATAGTATTTATCTTTGCCTTGACAAAATATTCCATTTTCATAGTGCCCCTAGAGTTTTTTAAAGTTCCACTTTAAAGATACGCATCCATATTTTATAGATACATTGCCTTACTGTATATTGATATTTGGAAAATGGGCAGTTAATTATTCCAGTATGAACAGGGGCATACAAATTCAGAGACTGGTAGGGTAATGCTTTTAGATCTGTTTTCAATCTTCTTCCTAAATTTCTCTGTGGCTAAATAATGTAAATCTTATTTTCCTATTACACATTTAGAAGCAACTTGGTTCATTTGGCAGAGTAGATGTATTCATGACCCGACTCTCAATTGATAGCATTTTTATCTGCAGCTTCACATAGGTCAGCTATTTGAAATTAAGCTACTCTCACTCCTCACATAATTACTAAGACAATATAACACATTATTATCAGAGATGCTCTCATACTAAGTGGATTTTAATGTATTTGTATTTTATCTGTGGAAGAGGACAGAGATGACCAGGGAAGTTATCTGAGTACCTGCGTTCATCCTAACTGAATTTTATAGGATTACTATTTCTTATTTCCATCTTTTTTCCATGGGGATTTTCCAGTGCCAAAGAACGGCCAAATACGTAGCATAATGACTATCGCAGGAGAAGATCTGTTTGTGGTTAGAAGAATCTTATAAGCGACTTAAAACGCACTTAGGTTTATTAAGCATTCCTCTAGTGTTTCAAAATCTTTAAAAAGATTGTGTGGCTAGAACCTATTTAAAAATCAACCATCCAGTAATATCATCAGCAATTTCTACTTCAGTTCACATAACAAATAAGTAACCCCCAAATAGGGAAATAAACTCTTCCACCAAGGAACCTTTAATATCCTAAAATTCATAGTCCCAAGTTGCAAAATATTCATTGCAAAATTATTCTTCTAGGAAGAATGCGGAGAAAGTGTTAAATAAAACCATGGTTAAATATTCTTATATTTATCTCCATTTCTAAATATTCTTATGTTCTGTTCAACTGTATTTTAAAAGTCACTTTTAAAAAGTGATTTTTAAAAGTCACTATGTTTTAAAAGTCTCTTTTAAACTGGGTAGCTAGAGGTCTATGCCTTATTTATTCTTGTATCCCTAGTGACTAGCAGAGTTTGGCATGTAACATATTTGTATAACATAACATGGTTTACAAAATACTCTCAGATAAGCTAGGTTTATTCTCTCATAGCCATATTAATAAATTAGAGCAATATTAGGCTACCATCATTTTATAAATTAGGAAACTGAACATCGAAGAGGCTGTTTATTTGTACAAGATCCATAGATAAGTAAAGGGGAGAATTGAGACTTGATCAATCCAGGTCTTCCAATCTGTAGACTGGAGCTTTTCAACTGCTTCCCAGTAGAAAAATTTTGTGACTATATGCTCCATGGAATAGGGGAGCCTCAAGTCCTTGGATGGGGTAATTACTCACTCTCTTTGGATTGGTGAATAGTAGATCATGAGAAGTCATCCCATATGGTATGATGATGATTTAAGAGCCATTTTTTATTTCTTCTTTTCCTTTACCCTCTGTCTTAGTCCATTTTGTGCTGCTATAACAGAATAACATAGACTGAGTAATTTATAATCAACAGACATTTATATCTCACAGTTCTGGAGGCTGGGAAGTCCAAGAGCAAGGGACTAACATCCAGTAAGGACTGTCTTGCTGCATAATCCCATGGCAGAAGGAGAGAGGGAAAGGCGGAGGAATGAGAAAGAGAGAGCAAGAGGGGGCCAGACTCATTCTAAGCAACCCAGTCCTGTAATAACAAACCCACTACTACCATAATGGCATAAATCCATTCATGAGGTTGGTTCCCTGATGACCATTATGCCCTGATGACCACTTTCCATTATGCCCTGATGACTACCTCCCAACACTGCTGCAGCATGGGGGATCAAATTTCCAAAACACATGAACTTTGGGGGACATATTCAAACCATAGAACCCTCCAAAACAAATTAATTATATTTTCTGAATATCTTCGACAGTGATATTCTTCTTATCCTGATCAAACGCCCATCCTAATTCAGGCCCTCTTCCTGTTTCACTAGAATGACATCATAGTCCACCTACTGATCATTCTGCCTTCAGTGTCTTACCCATTCTTATCCTTCATTCAGTACATTTTGATAAATACTAAGTATCTACTACTTGCCAAACAACATTAGGTAACAGGGAATCACAGGTAGATGAGAAAAACATCTCTAGCCCTTTATAAGAATTTCACTGCCTGGCAAAGAACACAAACAACATAAACAGATTATTGTAACTCAGTGTTGTAAGTGCAATAAACTGTCTTCCACCCCAAATGAGCCTGCCACGATGGGGAATCCTAGGGATTGGGCTCTTCTTACTCCACTGCTCAGAAAGCTTCTATCCGCCTGTCCCCAGCCTTGCTCTTCTGTGCTGGACTTCCACTCACCCACCCTTTTCAAGTTTAGATAGCATTTCAGCTGCAGTCCAAAAGTAACAAAACAATGCCTAATATTAAGTAGGAAGTCAGTCTGTGTGCTCTTTTTGTTGGTTACATTGAAATCACAAACTCCAGAGGAGCAAAAGCGTTTTTCAATGTCTTTTGCTTTCAGACACAGAGAATATAATATTCTCCCTGAGGCCTTGAATTGATTTTTTCTCATAAAATAGTCTAATAAGCTAATTTTTAAAAAGAAATACCAGTAAGTATGTTGCATTGTGGTTTAAAACTACTAACAAGTTCTGGAAAGAAAAATAATATTTGATTTTTAATCTTAAATGTTTTTAAAAATTAGACTTGAATGGGGGTGAAGTATAAATATTTTGTTTCTTTATGGAGGACATGTGGAAAGGATTTGAGGTTTTGGGCTGGGAGAAGTATTTTGTAGAGCTATCCATGTCCAAAATGAATTTTTAAAAATAATAAAGGTATTTAAGAAGTGAAAAAGAATACAGAAATACATATAATGTACAACAGGAATGCAGAGGGCATCTTAACATTGCTACCAAGGTTTTCTTCCCAAAGCAAAATTTTTTTGTTTTTGTTTTTTTGAGATGGAGTCTTACTCTGTCACCCAGTCTGGAGTGCAGTGGCGATCTCAGCTAACTGCAACCTCCACCTCCTGGGTTCAAGTGATTCTCCTGCTTCAGCCTCCCAAGTAGTGGGGATTACAGGCATGAACCACCACGTCCAGCTAATATTTTTGTATTTTTAGTAGAGACAGGGTTTCACCATGTTGGCCAGGCTGGTCTTGAAGTCCTGACCTCAGATGATCCACCCATCTTGGCCTCTAAAGCAGATTTGATATTTAAAAATCCTTCGATGGTAATCACCTGCCTACAACAGGGGTTACAAACACAAATGTCTAGGGGTGTCCAGCAGGTACAAATATGTGGTGAAATGGACAGATATAACACATTAGGGAAAGAGGAGAGTTTGTAAACTGTGGTGAACTGAAGAATACATGCCCAGACTAAAGGATCAGCAACTACTCAGTTCTAGCCAATTGCAGTGAGACCCAATGTGGCAAGATGGTCAAATCATTTGTTTACACTTTAGATTTTTTGTTTGTTTGTTTTTTGTTTTCCACAGAGAAGTTGGATGTCTAGAATGTTATGTCAGGTCTGTCTCCCAGTCTTTTTAATGTTTTAATTTTTGTAATTCAAATTACAAATAATGGTAATAATCTAAACACATACAGAAAAAAGCACTATGAAGCCAACTAAAACACACCTGATGGCTTCTGCTTTGTTGTCTTTGGCTTATAAAAATAGAGTCAAAACTATTTAGCATGACATCCAAGACTTTGCATAATCTGGATCCAATATACTTTTCCTTTTAAACTTCTAGGTTTCTGGACATGGTGGCTCATGGCTGTAATCCCAGTACTTTGGAAAGGCTAAGGCAGGAGGATTGCTTGCATTCAGAAGTTCAAGAATAATCAGGACGACATGGTGAAACCCTGTCTCTACAAAAAATACAAAAATTAGCTGGGCATGATGGTGCATGCCTGTAGTCCCAACTACTCAGGAAGCTGAGGCGGGAGGATCGCTTGAGCCCAGGAGGTAGAGGCTGTAGTGAGCTGTGATTGCACCACTGCACTCCAGCCTGGTGACAGAGTAAGATCCAGTCAAAACAAAAACAAACAAACAAACTAACAAACAATATAAGTTTCTAGGTCATCCCACACCAAACACACTGTTGTTTTTGGAATATACCTTCCATCCTCATGCCAAATGTCTTCACTTTGTCTGCAATGCTCTTCTTTCCCTCATCAACTTGGTGAAATTTCATTCCTTGTTCAGTCCCCAGCTTTTATGTCAGCCACTATTTAAAAATTTCCTTTGTATGCTCCCATTAAAGCTAACTTCTCACTTCTTTTTTTCTCCTGGAACATTTTGTTACCACTACTCATAGAGAACTTGTACCTGGTTCAAATTCCCACCGGTTATGGGCTTTTCTCTTCCTTGATTTTAAATCCTTTTTTAAAAAATTTCAACCCAATAGATGCTTGTTTTCTTTTATTAAAGCTTAGTTATGTAAATTGTAAAGGCCTGTCACATTTTATCTAGAATTCAAAGTGATTGGCATGAAGTTTAGCTGTGTTACTTTCTGTCTGCTCTGTGGCTAGCACCTATTTTTTTTCCCCCAAGTGTTGGTATTCTACAATATCCTGACAGCATCTGTATTTATTTTCTATTGCTGCTGTCACAAATTATCTCAAACTTAGTGGCTTAAAACAACACAAATTTATTGTTTTTCAGGTAAGAAATTCCACATTCATCTCAATGCACCAAAACTGAGGTGTCAGCAGGGCTGAATTGTTTTCTGGAGGCACCAGTAGAGTCTTTTCCAGCTTCTAGAGGCTGCCTACATGGTCCCCTTTCCTGTTAGTCTGTTCTCATGCTGCTAATAAAGACATTCCCAAGACTCAGTAATTTATAAAGGAAAGAGGTTTAATGGACTCAGTTTCATATGGCTGGGGGAGCCTCACAATCATGGCGGAAGGCAAAGAAGAAGCAAAGGCATATCTTACATGGTGGCAGGCAAGAGAGCTTGTGCAGGGTAACTCCCATTCATAAAATCATCAGATCTCATGAGACTTATTCACCACCATGAGACTAGTATGGGGGAAAACCATCTCCATAATTCAATTATCTCCACCTGGCCCCATCCTTGACATGTGGGGATTATTACAATTCAAGGTGAGATTTGGGTGGGGACACAGCTAAACCGTATCACCTTCCTTGGTCTTCAAAGCCAGCAATGGCAAGTTGAGTCTCTGTCATGTTGTTAAAATGTGACTTCCTTTTAATACCTCCCTCTTCCAGGGTCTCACTCTGTCACCCAGGCTAGAGTACAGTGTCACAAGCTTGGTTCACTGCATTTTCAACCTCCAAGGCTCAAGCAGTCCTCCCATTTCAGCTTCGTGAGTAGCTGGGATCACAGGCACTTGCACAACACCCAGCTAATTAGTTTTTAAAATTTTTGGTAGACATAAGGTCTTACTATGCTACCTAGGCTGGTCTCAAACTCCTGGGCTTGAGTAATCTTCCCGCCTTGGCCTCCCAATGTGTTGGGATTACAGGCATGAGCCATCATGCCTGGCCACAAGTTCTATATTGTAAGGTCAATGGATTAACAAACTTAATTCTATCTGCAACCTTAGTGCCTCATTTCCATGTAATGTAACATGTTCATAGACTCTGAGGATTTGGCCAAGGATATCTTTGAGAGGCCATTATTCTACCTATCACCTCTTTCATCTGATAGCAGTTTACTCTGCCATCAAGGAAAGTATATGAAGAAGAAGAGGAGGAGGAGGACGAGGAGGAAGTTCTCAGCATCCAATCTTCATAAACTAAAATCCATAAGGTAAAGAATAATGGCTTGTTTTTCTAACTGACCTTTTTTGGGCCTTACAAACTAGACTGTATAGAGAACACAGGCTACACCTGTATTTGTGCAACCAAATACATCTTGCTTCAAAAGAACAATGGATATAAACATATCTAATTGAAAAAAACTTTATCCATTTCATATTTTTAAGAGTGATCAAATAAGTTTATTCTGTGAAACCACAGATATAAAAAATCAGTCAAAACCCCAAAATTTTTAATTGAATAACTGCTTTTAGTATTAACCTACAAAAGAAATATGATGTATAATCTATTCTGTTTTAAGGAAAATCACCATCCTCAGTGATGATTAGATTTTTCACATTGTGTATGCATATGCCAATGATATCCCTTGCCAGTGTCTCCAGGATACAATATATCTATGTTATACTAATTCAAACTAATTTCTCCTTCTCGTTTTCATATTTTATTTGCTTGGTACCAAGTAACCTAATCAGAGTTCCTCTCCAATAGCAGATTATGTCAGGTTGAGCTTTGAAATCAGAACTATCTGCATATTCGGAAACTTAATAATACATGACAGCTAAAAATTATTACTACATATATTATCATTTGAGAGGACAAAAACAAATAAAATAACTCGAAATATTGCTTGGAAAGAAAATGTATGATTTGAGAATGGCTACCACTTTCTCTTATTCAAGTTCCTCATAGTGGTAATGAATATAATTGCATTCTTAGACTAGACTGCTTCCATAGTCATAATACTCTACCTTTAGATAAGATACTATTTTAGAACAAATAATTTACAGACAATTGCTGAAGCGTAGGATGGTTGGTTAACTGCTACTCAGGACAATGTGAATTAAATAGTGTTTTTTAATTGTATTACTCTCCATGGCAAAAACTACAATCACTTTTGCACCGACCTAATAGTAGATAATCTATTTTTACATGCAAATATTCCAAACTTACTGTATTAAAACCACAAATATTTAGCATTTCACAGAATGTGGGTCAGAAATGTGTTAATGGTTTAGCTGGGTTGTTCTGACTCAGAATATCTCATGAAGTTATAATCAAAATGTCATCCATGACTGCAGACATCTGAAGACCTGACTGGAGCTGAAATACCCATTTCTAAGCTCATACATACAGCTGTTAGAAGGTCCCAGTTCCTATTTACATGAGCCTCTTCATAGGACTGTCCATGACATGGCACCTGGCTTCCCCCAGAGCAAATGGTTAAGAGAGAGGCAAAATCTATGATACTTCTAAAAAGCTAGCATTGGCAGTAACACATCATCAGGTCTGCCATGTTCTATTGGTCACACACACCAACCCTGATAAAACGTCAAATGGAGCTACACAAGGGCACAAACATGAGAAGGAATGGATCGTTGCAGCCATCTTCAGGGCTGGCTACCACCATATGTTCTATGGCCCCCAATTAATCAAGTTTCTCGCAATACCTAATACACTCCCTCCTTCCAAAAGCACCCAAATCTCATCCCATATCAGTGTGATTTCAGAGTCCAGAATATCATCACTTAAATATGGTTTAGTTGTGAAAGAGGTTTAATGTGGGTAATTCTATAACCGTAGATTCTTGATTATTGTTTATTTTAATCCAAAGATTTACAAACAAAAGAAGCAAGTTATTTTCCCCCAAACACGAAATACACAACAGGGGCAGGCATAGGACAACTGATACTGACATTTATGAAGAAGGAAATAAAAAGCACAGGAGTCTCCAGATTACAGCAATTATGAAATCCGCCGGGCACAAGTTGGCAGATGCTTGATTAGGATTTATACTTTGGAATAATCCTCTATGGCTTTCAGACCCATGCTATTAATCTCTTGATTCTACCCTCTGAGTCATCCTTCATTTCCTCATAAAAACTAGCATGTGTTCACATGTGAGTAGCTTTCTTACTTTCCTTATTGCTTATACAAATGTGGAAATCCAGAACCTATTTTTCATTTTGCAGTGTCTCTATCCCTTGTAGTCCAAGCTTGTGCTGTTTCTGTAAATATGATAATCTTAAAGACTTTGTGAGTTTTCTGTGAAACTCACTGGGATTCACTCCATTAAATAAAAGCCACACCCACAAACATCTTTGATAAAAGTCCTTTACATTTGTCTTCTGCTGAGACAACTATTGGACAAAACTCTTAAGTGTTTTCGATTTATTGTTTGAGAGTATCTGTGAGACACACCCTTAGGAAAGACTTTATAAACATTAAACAATTACTCCAAGGCACCAGCTTTGATCTTGCTGAAATCACATCAAAAGATTGTGTAGTTCGACCCTGTTTTTTACCGGAAGCCACCATGTCTTTTATAATCTAGTCTCAAAACTATCACACTATACTTTCTGCTGTATTTTATTGTTCATACAAACCTAATGTGATAAAAAGGAGAAATCTGTAAGAGATCATGAGTATTAGGAAGTGGGGATCATTGGGAACCATCTCTGAAGATGGCTATTTCAAGAATTATTTATTCAAAACAAAATGAACCACACACAACAATTTATACATTGTGGATGAATATATAGAGCTCATGTATGTATCCATCTGATCTCTAAATTGAAGATTATTAAAATAATAAATCTTCTGTCTTAGTGGAGTTCCCGATCCTTTTCCAACTTCTGTGGGTCTTCAGACAACTATCTTTCAATCATCAGTAGCCAATAGCATATAGGTTTTTTTCTTTGTATTATATGTCTTCAGTGGACAGGGTAATTGAATCATTACTAAAAAAAAAATTGAGGCAAAAGTCATATGCCATCTAGCCAAGTCATGATACTAAAACATTGACTTTGACTCCAGTGACTGCCATTGACCACACATTAAAGGTAAAGTTTGGGTCAGCTATCTTTGAGCTAATGGAGATGCAAAGGAGTGTCAAATTGAAGTCTTTGTCTTTCATCTACATTTTGCTTTCTTCTTGTAGAAGGAATCAAAATGCGTTTCATGGGCCCTGCAAACATTCAGTTGACGTCCAGGCCATAAGATTGCAGTTCTGTTAGCTTACACTGACTTTCACTATCGAGAAGAGGGTTGCAAAATGATAGTGAACAACGTTCTCACTGAAGATCCATTTTAACGGTCTTTCCTGATCCCATTGGAATGTAATCATTTTGATGCCAGCCTAACCAAAACAAAGTAGCAGATATGCCCTGCAATAAGCCTTCAGCTGAGCAGCTGGAGACATGATAAACACCTGGCTTCAGAAGTTAATAAAAAGCTTGTATCAGCAGCTTTGCTGACCTTTGTTAACAAGGGTATGTGTGGCTTTGTATCATCATGTCAGTGTTTTTTTTTTTTTTTTTGAGACGGAGTCTCACTCTGTCGCCGGGGCTGGAGTGCAGTGGCCGGATCTCAGCTCACTGCAAGCTCCGCCTCCCGGGTTCACGCCATTCTCCTGCCTCAGCCTCCGGAGTAGCTGGGACTACAGGCGCCCACCACCTCGCCCGGCTAGTTTTTTGTATTTTTTAGTAGAGACGGGGTTTCACAGTGTTAGCCAGGATGGTCTCGATCTCCTGACCTCGTGATCCGCCCGTCTCATGTCAGTGTTTTAAACAAACAAGGATATGGGCAAGTCCAGAAGTCGCATGCAAAATGCAGACTCCTTGTGCATCTGCTGCCAAGATTTATGATTTTCTTAAAGCTAGAAACTCATATTATTTGAGGAAGTGACCTTTTTAAAGCAATCATCAAGTGCCTTATTTGCTTTGGACTCCAGAGACAGAAAGAGAAACAATTAAAATCGAATAAAAGTATCAAGTAAGGACTCTCAAATTGTTGCAATAAGCAGGTGACTTCAGTACATATTAACCAAGCAATTATTGGGTCTCAGTTACATCAGCTCTGACTTACTGGCTTCCCAGGGCAGCTCTGAGGCCAGTGTGGTAGAGGCTTCTCCATTGTGAGCCTGTGCATGTTTCTATCTGCAAATCTTTTTGCTCTATCTCTATAAAGTTAGGAAAAAGTGGTATTGGTGGGTTGTGATTTTTTTCTTGTAACTTCTTGGAACTCTGTTCATTCTTGTTTTGATACTTTCTCAGCATATCACAGAATAATAAGAGCATTCTCCCTTACTTTTCATGCCTTTCCCTTTTCCTATACCCTCCCAATTTTTTCCTGTTAGTGTCCCCATAATTTTCTCTTTCCACATCCCCTGTCAACATGACATTCTAACTTCCCATTGCTTCATTCATAATCTCTATACCTGTACTTCCTCTATGTGTTCTTTAAAAACCCAAAAATACAAACATTTTTCCAAAAATTAGAGAACTTTGGGGTCTTTTAGAGAGCATTTGGTGATGTCTGTACTTTTGTTTTAAGTGGGACTACACACGCATTATTGCAATTAGATGAAGAGCTATTCTGTTTTAAACAGTCTACAGAGGAGAGAATTCTAGTTTATACTTATTGATGCTAGCTTCTTATCAAATCCATGTTCTCCTCCCTGGAAACGGAGCATATTTCCTAATTTCCTTTGCAGTTAAAGTGTCCTTGTGACTGAGCTTTAGCCAGGGACCATGAATAGAAAAAAGTTCCACTCATAGTCCTGGACCATATAAACTTTTCACAACTATACCTCCACACTCCTCTTTTTCCCTCTGACTGGGATAGAGAAAAGTCCCAGGATGACTCTGGAAAACATCTGTTGAAGACAACAAAGCTTCCATCACTCTGTGCTTCTGGATGATTATGTTGAAAAGTGTCAATCAACCTTTCTTCAGACATCTAGTAAGCATGAGTAACAAATATGTCTATATTACTTTCAGGCCAGAATACATTTCTGCCTTATTTGCAATAAAAGCTAACATTATTTTAATGAATACAATAGCAGCTTAATATTAAAACTGTCATTCTGTGAGGCATGTGTATCATTTCATTCCACTGATCTAAGCTTATGAAACCAATGCTCTCTCTTTGATATGCCTTAGAAATCTTTGCTGATAGTATAAAAGACTTTTTGGCTTTCTTTCCTTTCTTATTATCTTAAATTCACTTTTATTTTACATATAAGATTTAAGGTCTGTACAGAATCCATGATTTTCCTATCAAATTCTCCACTCATTTTTTATTTCACTACCACCACCACTATAATTTTCTTTCTAGACTTTTTCAGCAGCAATTTAAAATTTTTATACATAATTAAATTGTCTGTTTTCTCTTTCATATGTAAGAGCTGGCTAAGAAAAAGTATAAGGAGCAATTTTTTTAAAATGTGGAATCCCAAGTGTATATACTATATAACTTCATATTGAAAAATTAACCCACTTTTTGACTTGGTCAAAACATTACAACTAGCATTTCACTTTATACAATATCTTAGTTTTAGAATTACAATATTAGGTCTTCTTTTCCAAACACAAAATACCTCTAGGCTGCTTTATTTTACTCTTTGGTGACAGGTGCATTAAGAACATGTTATTATTTTAGTTTTTTCTTATAAAAGTAAAATACGCTTGATATTTTATTAGGTCATTCTTCCATTGCTCCAAAGGAATACCTGAGACTGAGTAATTTATAAAGAAAAGAGATTTAATTGGCTCATGGTTGTGCAGGCTGTATATGAAACATGGCACCAGCATCTGCTGTGGAAGCTTCGGGGAGCTTTTATCCATGCAGAAGGCCAAGCAAGAGCTTGCACATCACATGGAAAAAGCGGGAGCAAAAGTCAGGGGGGCAGGTGCCACACACATTTAAACAACCAGATCTTGCAATAACTCATTCACTACTGTGAGGGTAGCACCAAACCATGAGGGATTCCCCCACATGACTCGCCACCTCCCACAAAGGACCACCTCCAACATTGGGGGATGACATTTCAACACTAGATTTGGGGAGATAAATATCCAAACCATATCGGATACTAGAAGTCAAACAATATAGAATTCAATAAAATAGAAGTAAAATTTGACTTTCTCTCCTGACACTGAGTTCATGTAAAGTCCAATGCCCACTGCTCGAAAAACATGAGCTACTAGATTACATGTAACAGAGATATTGAAATAACGTGTGGTAAACAGAAATAGTGCCCTATTGAAAATAAAGTGTCTACATTCTTCAAGGACCATGTCAAAGAAAATCTGATTCTTAACATGAGACTGGACATTTGTCCTCACATGGGAGAGATAGAATGCCCAAGAGAGATATAAGAGAAGAACTAGGGAAGGCAATGGGGTCTTTGTTTAGGGTTAGCAGCATTTGCAAACTGAGAGAATTGTTTGTGATGTCTAGGTGCAAGAAGGGGAGCTCAAACCTTGCTCCATGGTTGGAAATTGCTAAAAGAGCATGGTTTCATGTTTTGGAAGCAAAGCTAAAAGGACTGTCTCATGAAAGGAAAGGAAGATAGATCCCATTCGAGTTTTCAGGCCCAGTGTTGGGAAGAGAAGGTACAAAAATATGATGGTGCATCATATAATGGTTCTTTCCAACATGAGGCAAAGAGGTGTGTGTCAGAGGAATTCAGGTGGGATGCACTCAGTTGGTATCAGTTTAATATGTAACCTAGTCTCAAAGAGTTGGGTGTTGCCTTGAAATCTCTTTGAGATTGTATTACATCACTAGGACCTGTTGGGCCTCACTTACCTGAGACCTAGACAAAGGTCTAGGTCAGTCGTGATGACCAACAGAAAAGTGATGGCAAATTCATGACCACAATATAGAAGTTCACATAAAAGACATAAATTGAAGTACAGAAGCAAACATTTAACTTGCAATGGAAAGCCCTCTTCCAGCACCAAAATGAGACTACTAGCCACAGAGGAGGGATGGGGTGAGCAAGAGGAGACCAAGTCCATGATATTTTTTTCTTACTCTTCAACACCCTTCAAACACAGAAACTGGCAATGGACCCACATCTTTAGTCTTGAGGCAACGGGTCAATGGTGTGCTGATAAATGTTTAACAACTGGTTCTCTAGAAGGAAAATGTGGCTTGTAATGTTTGATTATTGCCATAGTGTAAATACTCCCATCATGGCCAATGTCAAACTCCAACAGCACATCACTGAACTTTGAGCTGGAAAGAGATGTGCACAGTAGGCTCTTGTGAGCTGTCTCAAGTTGGCTTTATCACATTAGCAGGAAAGGTAAGAGCTGTGAGTATGAGATTATAATTCTGTAATGAAAAATCTTAAGAATTAGTAAAAATGAGATCATTTTATTAATTGAAAAGTAATAACATCAGATTGAGGAGTTTTCAAAGTTTCTGACAGATGTCCAGTGGGAAAGAGGATTGGATACAGCACAATTGGTAGCAGCTATATAAAAAAAAAAATTGTTTGATATTTCGAACTTAACAAGTGGGGATTTTTAATCAACCCAGTCATAGAATTCTTGGATACACAGCCAAGCAGCAAACTAAGAGAAGAAATTTACTGCAGAGGGAGTTCAAAGGTAGCATAGCGGAGCTAGATGTGAAAGAATTAAAATTTCAGGATACAAGTCTTTAACCGCATTGGTTTACTTCATACCTAAGCATGCTATTATATGAAATTGTTTTCTTAATTTCCTTTTTAGGTGTTCATTGTTAGTATATGACTTTTGTATGTGGATTTTGTATCCTATAACTTTACCAAATTCACTTATTCATTCTAATAGTTTTTAAATTTTTTTGTATGGAGTTTTTAGGGTTTTCTACATGTAAAATCATGTCATCTACAAGTACAGCTCATTTTACTTCTTCCTTCTTGGGTAGTTGCCGCGGCTGGAGGGAGGAAGAAAGAGAGGGTTGTTTAATGGGATAAAGTTTTAGATGAATAAGTTCTAGAAATACACTATATGAAGTAGTGCCTATAGTTAACAATGTTATATTATGAACTTAAAAATTTGTTAAGAAAGATCAATGACACAGAAGAAAGAACTCAGAAATAAATTAACCTATTTACAGTCAGTTGATCATTGACAAAGTCACCAAGAACACACAATGGGGAAAGGAAAGTCTCTTCAATAAATGCTGAGAAAACTGGATATCCACATGCAGAAGAATGTAATTAGACATTTAATTCACACCACATACAAAAATCAACTGAAAGTGGATTAAAGACTTAAACATTAGATCTGAAACTGTAAAAGTATTAGAAGAAAACATAGAGAAAAAGCTTCTTGACATTGGTCTAGACAATAATTTTTTGGATATAACCACAAAAGCATAAGCAACAAAGCAAAAAATAGACTAATGGGATTGAATCAAGTTAAAAAGCTTCTCCATAGCAAAGGAAACAATAAACAGAGGAAAGAGACAACCTATGGAGTAGGAGAAAGTACTTGCAAGCCATATTTCTGATAAACAGCTAATGTCCAAAGTATGTAAGGAACTCAAACCACTCAATTACAAGGCAACAAACAACCTGATTTAAAAATGTGCAAAAGACCTGAAAAGACATTTCTCAAAAGGACACATATAATGGTCAACACATATATGAATCAGTCATATTTGCTCAACATCACTAACTATCAGGGAATTCAAATTAAAATCACAATGAGATATCTTTTCACACCTGTTAGAAAGCTACTATCAAAAAGACAAAGGATAACAAGTGTTGGTGAGGATGTGGAGAAAAGGGAATGTTTGTACATTTTTGGGTAAATTAGCACAGCTATTATGGAGAACAGTATGGAGTTCCCTCAAAAAATTAAAAATAGAGCCACCATATTATCTAGAGATCCCACTTCTAGGAATACATCCAAAAGAAATGAAATTAGTATGTTGAAGAGATATTTGCACTCCCAAGTTCATTGCACTATTATTCACAATAGCTACGATATGGAATGAACCCAAGTGTCCACTGATGGATGAATGAATAAAGAAGATGTGGCATAAATATACAATGGAATACAATTCAGCCTTATGAAAAGAAAATCCTGCCATTTGTGACAACATGAATACACTTGGAAGACATTATGCTAAGTGAAATAAGCCAGGCATAGAAAGACAAACCCTGAAAGATCTCACTTACAGGTGGAGTCTAAAAAAGCCAAACTCATAGAAGCAGAAAGCAGAATGGTGGTTGCTAGGGGTAGGGCAGAGGAGAGAAAATGAGAACATGTTGGATAAAGGGGGGGTGAACTTTCAGTTAAATGGATAAACAAGTTCTAAAGAACTATTGTGGCCGGGCGCGGTGGCTCATGCCTGTAATCCCAGCACTTTGGGAGGCCGAGGCGGGCGAATCACAAGGTCAGGAGATCGAGACCACGGTGAAACCCCGTCTCTACTAAAAATACAAAAAAAAGTTAGCCGGGCGCTGTGGCGGGCGCCTGTAGTCCCAGCTACTCGGGCGGCTGAGGCAGGAGAATGGCGGGAACCCGGGAGGCGGAGCTTGCAGTGAGCCGAGATAGCCACCGCACTCCAGCCTGGTGGACAGAGCGAGACTCCGTCTCAAAAAAAAAAAAAAAGAACTATTGTACAGCATGGTAACTGTAGTTAATAATAATATATTACATCCTTGAAAATTGCTGAAAGAGTGGATCTTATGACCAAAGCATATGTGAGGTGATAGATATGTTAATTAGCTTGAATCAATCATTTCACAAGGTATATCTATATATATCAAAACCTCACATTGTACACTGTAAATATATATAACATTTTTATTTGTCAATTATACCTTAATAAAGCTGGAGTAAATTGTTAAGAGGATAGATCACATGTTAAGTGTTCTCATAACAACCAAAAGTAGAGCAAAACAAAACGAAACAACAAACAAGAGAAGAACAAGACAACTTTTGGAGGTGATTAATAAGTGTATTACTTTGATTGTGGTGATGATTTCATGGGTGTATGCCTATGTCCAAACTGATCAAATTGTATCTATTAAATGTGCAGCTTTTTATATATCAATTACACCTCAATAAAGCTTTTTTTTTTTTTTAAAAATTGACTAATGGTTGGAATATATTCTTTATGGCTGTGGCTGGGGTTCTACTTCCCATAAGGTAATATTGGTTTGGGGATCCAGCCACAAACTCTTTGCATGTGGGGATTATTAAGCCTAAAACCAGCCATTCATAACTCTATGAAAAGGGCAATAGAAAACCCCAATCCTCCTAGCCTGGAAAGGAGGCAAAGAAATATGCTGTCAGCTTGGAATCTTTGGAAGAAAAAAACAAGACATGAAAAATAATGTCTAAGTTTAGACTCTTCACATTAAAACTAATACATAGCTGATGCACTCCCAGGGGCTAAGTGAGGCAGAGCAAAAACAACTGTGGAGAAAAATGCCTACAGCTCAGGGCACACAAACTTTCCGCCAAATATAAGCCCTCTTGGGATAGAGCTCACAGACATCACAAAACACTTAAGGAAATGAATCACTCTGAGGAATAAATAGCAGATGACAAATGGGGGCAATTGTATCCCCAAGAACTAAAAAATTAAACGTTCTAAAAGAGACTTTAAGAAAAATTTAAATGTTTGATAAGATGAAGGAAAGTGTAGAACAAGTAGACAAGAAAAGAAAAATATGACAACAGGAAACTCAAATTTTGTAAAGGACCAAATGGAACTTCTGGAATAAAAGTACAGTCACTGAATTAAAAAACAACAACAACAACAACAATAAAACTTAATGAGTGTGTTAAGTAGTAGATTAGGCACAGAATACTATGTAATTGGAAGACAAATCTGAGAAAATTACCCAAAAGGTAGCCTAAAAAGAAATAAATGGAAAATATAAAAGGACCAGAGACACGTAGTATGAAATGAGAAGATTCAAACAGCACATAGAAGTTCTAGAGAGCAAAAATAGAAAGAGGAGAAGACAGACAACGAATAGCAGAATGAACAGATAATTTCCAGGGTACATGGTATTACTCCTAAAAGACTGGTCCTGTCCTCTTCATTTTTCACCTTTCTCTCTTCTGTGGTGACTGCACTAATTCCCATAGTGATAAATACTATCTTATGACTGTGTCTCAAAAATGTATACCTTTAATCCAGACCTCAGTTTTGAATTCCAGACTCATATATATGCACTTGATTATATTCATTTATATATTTCACGGGCATCTAAAAATGAGCTTGTTGAAACCTGAATGTTTTATGTTTCTAAACCCGTGTTTCCATGTCAGTAAACCATTATCTCCATTCACTCAAATGCTAAAGAGAGATATCTGGGAATTATTTTTGAAATTTTCCTCTTTCTTTTGGCCCTGATCTAATCCTTCACCAAATTCTGTTCATTGAACCTCCAAAAAGCTCTGACACCATCATCTTAGTCCTCTACCACTGCTTGTCCCCTAAATTTTGCAATAATTTCTTAATTAATCCTGCCATTCTCAGTCTTGTCATCCTCCAATCGATTCACCACATAGGAGCCAAAAAAGATGTTTTAAAAACACAAAGTAGATGCTGTCACTCTCCAGCTTACAATTCTCCATCGGTTTCTCTCTTTCTTTGAAAAATTCAAGCTCCTTTGCATGGCTAATGTCGACACAACAATGTCCCCCATCCAAAGATCCAGAACCTGTGAATATGTTAGGTCACATGGCAAAGGTGAATCAAGGTTTCAGATGGAATTAAGTTGTTAATTAGCTGACCTTAAAATGAGGAAAGAAGCCTGGATTATCAAGGCGGGCCCAATGTAATCACAAGGATTCTCAGGAGTGTAAGAGGGGAACAGTAGAGAGAGTGAGGGGTTGTCAGAAGCACTGAACTGACTTACCACTGCTGGCTGCAAGGATGGAAGGGGGTTATGAGCGACAAAAGGCAGACAGAAAAGGCATCCTTCTCTAGGCTTTTAGAAAGAAACACAGTCCTGCCAGTGTTCTGATTCTAGCCCAGAGAGACCTGTTTTGTACTTCTGACTTCCACAACTGTAGGATCATAACTTTATGTTGTTTTAAACCACAAAGTTTATGGTAATTTGTTACAACAATAGAAAGTGATACCTCAGCTTCCAGGACTTGGCAGCATTTGGCCATTGTTCCCAGCTTCAATCCCCCCAGGGCACTCCCCAGCTCAGTGTGCTCTGGCCAGTTTGCCCTTTCTCTGCCCTCTATGCTGAGCTCTTGGCCAGGATTAGAGCTTTCTTATCTCCCTTTCCCTATGCTTGAAGTTCACTTCACCTGGTGTCTTAGTTCAGGTTCTCCCGGAAGCAAGCCTTCATATAAGTATTTGCATTCAAGTTATTCATTTGGAAGGTTGTCCCAGAAACACAGGTAGGGGATTAGGAGACTGGGTCAAGGAAAAACAAATAGCCAGTAAGGAAACACTGATGAGCTGGTCACCACTATGGACAGCTGGAGTTTACTTCCACTGGAGAATTCTGTAAAACAGTGTAGACTAACTCTATTTGGAATATCACTGTATGCAGAGCACCTATTTTAGGCAATTAATAGATATTTGTTGCATGAATAAATAGAGAATAAATTAATAAACTAGCTAGCACATGAATAGTGCTCACTATGTGCTACCTGGAATGTGATGAACTTTAATAAATTTTTGCTGCTTTGCTATATTTGCAGATTTGTGAATTCTGAGGTCATCTTTTTTCTTCTATATGCTATATGGCCTCAAAGTAACCACTCAGACTTTCTGTTTAATCATCTAATGCCTTAATGCCAACTGAATTTGTAATGCTCACTCCAAGAAAAGGAGTAGAAATGAAGGCGCCTCTATGATCACTTGGAAATCTGTCAGTAAACACGTAGAGATTGGAAAATGGGGATATACTAAGCTGGAGGGAAGAGATATATGTTCAATGGAAAAATTCCCTGAGTACTTTTGATAGTGCCTTCTCATTATGACAATGACATGAAATGAGCCAAATCATTCTCAAAATTTCATTATTCATTTCAAGCAATTATAGTTTTGATTTTATTTTTCAAATGATGATCTCTTCTGGGTATGAAGCACTTGCCATCACCTTTCCAGTTCAAAATTCTTTTTCTCAGCATTTAAGCTTTTGGTCTTATAAAAGCATTGACCTTTCTTACCCCATAAAAGCAGCTTGTTAAAATCATTAACTAAAGTGTTAAGGTGTCATTCTGTTAAAAATCTCGCAGATACTGTGTGGCATGTGGTTTTGCTCACAAAATTGTTCAAGTAATGGTACTTGAGTATTTATTTTATACATGCCAGGAATCAAAGAATACCAAATAACAACTATACCCTTATTCAGTAATAAGGGTAGATAAATAAAGATTCATTCTATATTTCAGTTCTGTATGAGATGTGTGTGTTTGGTGGCGGGGGGCAGAGAATAAGAATTAACTGAATAAATCATTCAAGCTGTTCCTTACACAGGAAGCATTGTCATAATGGGTCACCATTAACTCTGGGAGTACATGATATCTTTTAGGCATGCTGGGATGGACACAAAAGTGAGACCTACTTTATTAAGTCATACCAAGATTTGTGTTTTTAGCTCAGCAGTGCATTGTATAACACTGGTCTGACTTGTGATGTGTTCAATTGAAAACCAAAAAATTATGCTTTGTCCTCTAACATATAATCCTTGTGAAGAAAAAACCAAGCTACAAATAATATAAGCCATTTATAAAGATGGCCTGGAGATTCCTTGCGGTGAATATATCTGTCAGTTTGATGTTTGTCTACCACACTTCTTATGGTGAACTTTGAGCTAATTTTTAATGGTTAGAATTGGTGACATAAGAAATGGTAAACTCTTCCTCTTCTTGGAGTCTGTGGCAGATCAGGGATCAAGAAAAGTTTGTGTAAATATATGTGCCACTCACTACTAAAGGGAATTCTAGATTCCTCCCAGTTGATTTAAATATGAAAATATATCAGAAACAACAACAACAACAGCAGCAGAAACCTCTGCAGATGCAAATGACTCTGTCTGACAGCTTTGAAGAGAGCAGTGGATCTCCCAACATGGAGGTTGAGATCTGAGAAGGGACAGACTGCCTGTTCAAGTGGGTCCCTGACCCCTGAGTAGCTTAACTGGGAGACATACCCCACTAGGGGCAGACTGACACCCCATACCTCACACGGTGGAGTACACCCCTGAGAGGAAGCTTCCAAAGTAAGAATCAGACAGGTACACTCGCTGTTCAGCAATATTCTATCTTCTACAGCCTCTGCTGCTGATACCAAGGCAAACAGGGTCTGGAGTGGACCTCAAGCAATCTCCAACAGACTTAAAGCTGAGGGTCCTGACTGTTAGAAGGAAAACTATCAAACAGAAAGGACACCTACACCAAAACCCCATCAGTACATCACCATCATCAAAGATGAGAGGCAGATAAAACCACAAAGATGGGGAAAAAGCAGGGCAGGAAAGCTGGAAATTCAAAAAATAAGAGCACATCTCCCCATGCAAAGGAGCGCAGCTCATGGCCAGCAACCGATCAAAGCTGGTCAGAGAATGACTTTGACGAGATGAGAGAAGAAGGCTTCAGTCCATCAAACTTCTCAGAGCTAAAGGAGGAATTACGTACCCAGCGCAAAGAAACTAAAAATCTTGAAAAAAGAGTGGAAGAATTGATAGCTAGAGTAATTAATGCAGAGAAGGTCATAAACGAAATGACAGAGATGAAAACCATGACATGAGAAATACGTGACAAATGCACAAGCTTCACTAACTGACTCGATCAACTAGAAGAAAGAGTATCAGTGATTGAGGATCAAATGAATGAAATGAAGCGAGAAGAGAAACCAAAAGAAAAAAGAAGAAAAAGAAATGAACAAAGCCTGCAAGAGGTATGTGATTATGTACAAAAACCAAATCTACATCTGATTGGGGTGCCTGAAAGTGAGGGGGAAAATGGAACCAAGTTGGAAAACACTCTTCAGGATATCATCCAGGAGAACTTCCCCAACCTAGTAGGGCAGGCCAACATTCAAATTCAGGAAATACAGAGAACGCCACAAAGATACTCCTCCAGAAGAGCAACTCCAAGACACATAATTGCCAGATTCACCAAAGTTGAAATGAAGGAAAGAATCTTAAGGGCAGCCAGAGAGAAAGGTCGGGTACCCACAAAGGGAAGCCCATCAGACTAACAGCAGATCTCTCGGCAGAAACTCTACAAGCCAGAAGAGAGTGGGGGCCAATATTCAACGTTCTTAAAGAAAAGAATTTTCAACACAGAATTTCATATCCAGCCAAACTAAGTTTCATCAGTGAAGGAGAAATAAAATCCTTTACAGATAAGCAAATGCTTAGAGATTTTGTCACCACCAGGCCTGCCTTACAAGAGACCCTGAAGGAAGCCCTAAACATGGAAAGGAACAACCGGTACCAGCCATTGCAAAACATGCCAAAATGTAAAGACCATCGAGGCTAGGAAGAAACTGCATCAACTAACGAGCAAAATAACCAGTTAATATCATAATGACAGGATCAAGTTCACACATAACAATATTAACCTTAAATGTCAATGGACTAAATGCTCCAATAAAAGACACAGACTGGCAAACTGGATAAAGAGTCAAGACCCATCATTCTGTTGTATTCAGGAGACCCATCTCACATGCAGAGACATACATAGGCTCAAAATAAAGGGATGGAGGAAGATCTACCAAGCAAATGGAGAACAAAAAAAGCAGGGGTTGCAATCCTAGTCTCTGATAAAACAGACTTTAAACCATCAAAGATCAAAAGAGACAAAGAAGGCCATTACATAATGGTAAAGGGATCAATTCAACAGGAAGAGCTAACTATCCTAAATATCTATGCACCCAATACAGGAGCACCCAGATTCATAAAGCAAGTCCTTAGAGACTTACAAAGAGACTTAGACTCCCATACAATAATAATGGGAGACTTCAACACCCCACTGTCAACATTAGACAGATCAACGAGACAGAAAGTTAACAAGGATATCCAGAAATTGAACTCATCTCTGCAGCAAGCAGATCTAATAGACATCTATAGAACTCTCCACCCCAAATCAACAGAATATACATTCTTCTCAGCACCACATCACACTTATTCCAAAATTGACCACATAATTGGAAGTAAAGCACTCCTCAGCAAATGTACAAGAACAGAAATTATAACAAACTGTCTCTCAGACCTCAGTTCAATCAAACTAGAACTCAGGACTAAGAAACTCAATCAAAACCGCTCAACTACATGGAAACTGAACAACCTGCTCCTGAATGACTACTGGGTACATAACGAAATGAAGGCAGAAATAAAGATGTCCTTGGAAACCAATGAGAACAAAGATGCAACATACCAGAATCTCTGGGACACATGTAAAGCAGTGTGTAGAGGGAAATTTATAGCACTAATTGCCCACAAGAGAAAGCAGGAAAGATCTACAATTGACACTCTAACATCACAATTAAAAGAACTGGAGAAGCAAGAGCAAACACATTCAAAAGCTAGCAGAAGGCAAGAAATAACTAAGATCAGAGCAGAACTGAAGGAGATAGAGACACAAAAAGCCCTCCAAAAAATCAATGAATCCAGGAGTTGGTTTTTTGAAAAGATCAACAAAATTGACAGACCACTAGCAAGACTAATAAAGAAGAAAAGAGAGAAGAATCAAATAGACGCAATAAAAAATGATAAAGGGGATATCACCACCGACCCCACAGAAATACAAACTGCCATCAGAGAAAACTATAAACACCTCTACGCAAATCAACTAGAAAATCTAGAAGAAATGGATAATTTCCTGGACACTTACACTCTCCCAAGACTAAACCAGGAAGAAGTTGAATCCCTGCATAGACAAATAGCAGGCTCTGAAATTGAGGCAATAATTAATAGCCCTACCAACCAAAAAAAGTCCAGGACCAGATGGATTCACAGCTCAATTCTACCAGAGGTACAAGGAGGAGCTGGTACCATTCCTTCTGAAACTATTCCAATCAATAGAAAAAGAAGGAATCCTCCCTAATTCATTTTATGAGGCCAACACCATCCTGATACCAAAGCCTGGCAGACACACAACATAAAAAGAGAATTTTAGACCAATATCCCTGATGAACATAGATGCAAAAATCCTCAATAAAATACTGGCAAACTGGAGATCAGCAGCACATCAAAAAGCTTATCCACCATGATCAAGTGGGCTTCATCCCTGGGATGCAAGGCTGGTTCAACATTCGCAAATCCATAAATGTAATCCAGCATATAAACAAAACCAAAGACAAGAACCACATGATTATCTCAATAGATGCAGAAAAGGCCTTTGAGAAAATTCAACAGCCCTTCACGCTAAAGACGCTCAATAAATTCGGTACTGATGGAACGTACCTCAAAATAATAAGAGCTATTTATGACAGACCCACAGCCAATATCATACTGAATGGGCAAAAACTGGAAAAATTCCCTTTGAAAACTGGCACAAGACAGGGATGCCCTCTCTCACCACTCCTATTCAACATAGTGTTGGAAGTTCTGGCTAGGGCAATCAGGCAAGAGAAAGAAATCAAGGGTAACCAGTTAGGAAATGAAGAAGTCAAATTGTCCCTGTTTGAAGATGACATGATTGTATATTTAGAAAACCCCATTGTCTCAGCCCAAAATCTCCTTAAGCTGATAAGCAACTTCAGCAAAGTCTCAGGATACAAAATTAATGTGCAAAAATCACAAGCATTCTTATACACCAGTAACAGACAGAGAGCCAAATCAGGAATGAACTTCCATTCACAATTGCTTCTAAGAGAATAAAATACCTAGGAATCCAACTTACAAGGGATGTAAAGGACCTCTGCAAGGAGAACTACAAACCACTGCTCAGTGAAATAAAAGAGGACACAAACAAATGGAAGAACATACCATGCTCATGGATAGGAAGAATCAATATCATGAAAATGGCCATACTGCCCAAGGTTATTTATAGATTCAATGCCATCCCCATCAAGCTACCAATGAGTTTCTTCACAGAATTGGAAAAATCTGCTTTAAAGTTCATATGGAACCAAAAAAGAGCCCACATTGCCAAGACAATCCTAAGTCAAAAGGACAAAGCTGGAGGCATCATGCTAACTGACTTCAAACTATACTACAAGGCTACAGTAACCAAAACAGCATGGTACTGGTACCAAAACAGAGATATAGACCAATGGAACGGAACAGAGTCCTCAGAAATAATACCACACATCTACAGCCATCTGATCTTTGACAAACCTGAGAGAAACAAGAAATGGGGAAAAGATTCCCCATTTAATAAATGGTGCTGGGAAAATTGGCTAGCCATAAGTAGAAAGCTGAAACTGGATCCTTTCCTTACCCCTTATACGAAAATTAATTCAAGATGGATTAGAGACTTAAATGTTAGACCTAATACCATAAAAACCCTAGAAGAAAACCTAGGTAGTACCATTCAGGACATAGGCATGGGCAAGGACTTCGTGTCCAAAACACCAAAAGCAACGGCAGCAAAAGCCAAAATTGACAAATGGGATCTAATTAAACTAAAGAGCTTCTGCACAGCAAAGGAAACTACCATCAGAGTGAACAGGCAACCTACAGAATGGGAGAAAATTTTTGCAATCTAGTCTTCTGACAAAGGGCTAATATCCAGAACCTACAAAGAACTCAAACAAATTTACAAGAAAAAAACAAACAACCCCATCAAAAAGTGGGCAAAGGATATGAACAGACATTTCTCAAAAGAAGACATTCATACAGCCAACAGACACATGAAAAAATGCTCATCATCACTGGCCATCAGAGAAATGCAAATCAAAACCACAATGAGATACCATCTCAAACCAGTTAGAATGGCAATCATTAAAAAGTCAGGAAACAACAGGTGCTGGAGAGGATGTGGAGAAATAGGAACACTTTTACACTGTTGGTGGGATTGTAAACTAGTTCAACCATTATGGAAAACAGTATGGCGATTCCTCAAGGATCTAGAACTAGATGTACCATATGACCCAGCCATCCCATTACTGGGTATATACCCAAAGGATCATAAATCATGCTGCTATAAAGACACATGCACACGTATGTTTATTGCGGCACTATTCACAATAGCAAAGACTTGGAATCAACCAAATGTCCATCAGTGACAGACTGGATTAAGAAAACGTGGCACATATACACCATGGAATACTATGCAGCCATAAAGAAGGATGAGTTTGCGTCCTTTGTAGGGACATGGATGCAGCTGGAAACCATCATTCTTAGCAAACTATCACAAGAACAGAAAACCAAACACGCATGTTCTCACTCATAGGTGGGAACTGAACAATGAGATCACTTGGACTTGGGAAGGGGAACATCACACACCGGGGCCTATTATGGGGAGGGGGGAGGGGGGAGGGATTGCATTGGGAGTTTTACCTGATGTAAATAACGAGTTGATGGGTGCTGACAAGTTGATGGGTGCAGCACACCAACATGGCACAAGTATACATATGTAACAAACCTGCACGTTATGCACATGTACCCTAGAACTTAAAGTATAATAATAATAATAATAATAAAGAAAATATATCAGAAGCTGTAGCAAGAACTTTAGCTATTGAAGCCCCAACATACTTTAATTATTGATCGACTTTAATTAAAGAAAGATAAAGTAGACCTCCATCTTTGATAAAGTAATAGACTGACCTAAATGAAAACGAAGGCCCTAACGAAAAGTAAGAACCATTTTGGGTGCTAAGTTGATGAAAGAGAGCTACTGAAGCATGTGGTAGTGAGCCCAAGTGGTCTAAGAGGGCTCAAGGCTAAAGAGCGGGAATGTTTGTGAATGTTGAATGATAAACTGGAGAGTGAGAGAGGTAGGGCATATGTAACTAGTTACCAGTTCTCTTAGGAACTGATGTGGAAATCATACGAAGAAAACTTTTAGTGGAGTGATTCAGAATATATTGATGCCTTCTGCCCATCAAGGTTGTGCTTTTACTGGGGCTGCTAATCTCTTAACAGCATGGTAACAGCAAGTGATACCACAGGAGGAAAACAAGCTTCTCTATCAGAGCAAAGGGTAGGGAGAGAATTGGTAGGGGAAGGCAGAAGGCAATCAGATATCAGAAACTACAGAGATGTTTTGAAGAATGTGATTAACACAAAGGAGGGATGAAAGGAATAGAGGATTCCCAGTTCTAAAACAGATGAGAAAAAAGAAAGCTTTTGCTGCAAACTTCCTTTTCCTTGGGGTACACCTAGAAGAACATATTCTTTCATTTTAAAAAATTCATTAATTTAACAAGTTTATTAGGAGCCTACCATGCACCAGGCACTATCCCAGGAACCACACTTCTTCCAAAGAGCCTAGACAAAGTCTTTGGCCCATGGAATTTATATTTTAAACAAGCCAGTCAATCAACACATTAAAAAGTAATTGTATCATAATAACAACTATGAACAAAATAAAACAGGATGAAAGTTGAAATTCATCAAGGTAGGTTGAGATCATATTAAAGAAGGTTTCAGGGCCCAGTGCGGTGGCTCACACCTGTAATCTCAACAATTTGGAAGCCAGGCAGGTGGATCACTTGAGGTCAGGAGTTCAAGAGCAGCCTGGCCAACATGGTGAAACTCTGTCTCTACTAAAAATGCAAAAATTAGCCAGGCATGGTGGTGTGCTCCCGTAATCCCAGCTACTTGGGAGGAGAATCACTTGAACCCAGGAGGCAGAGGTTGCAGTGAGCCAAGATCATGCCACTGCACTCCAGCCTAGGCACAGAGCGAGACTTCACTAAAAAAAAGGGGCGGGTTCAGGCCAGGCGCAGTGGCTCATGCCTGTAATCCCAGCACTTTGGGAGGCCGAGTGGGGCAGATTGTCTGAGGTCAGGAGTTCGAGATCAGCCTGGCCAAATGCAGTGAAACCCCATCTCTACTAAAAATACACTAAAAATACTAAAAATACTTTGCAAAAGGAGTGTCTATTGAGGGCCTACTAAATGTCAGGCACTGTGCTGGATGGTGTGAAAAGCATTGGTCAACAAATCAGCATAATCCTTATGCTCATGGATCATGATCTGGCAGAATTTTATAGAACTTCTCAAGGCCTGATTCAAACACTTAGCCTACACACACTTGGACAGACACAAAAACTGGATGCTAGAATGGCACAAACACCTGATCTTTATCAGCAGGAAAATACCTCTTGTTTTTGGGTAAAGGGATGGCAGGAAACATCCTTAAAGTTTTGTCACTAGCCAGTCTCGGAGTTGTCCTACTTTCTGCATTGTGTCAAGAGCCGTTTCATCACCTGTGTTCTTCCTAGCAATTAGAGGAACACATGTTTTGCACACTTAGACTTACTAATATTCATATCTGTAGGTCAATTTGAGTGACAGCATTTCTGGTCATTAGAAATATTGACTGTGATTCAAGAAAAGAAATGACTAGATTTAAGACTATACTTTCAGGGATCATTTCTATAGTTCATTACTAGAGAAGTTCCTCTGAACATGCAGAACACTGGCAACCGTGAGGAAGACAGGCAGTGTTCTGTCCTGAGTGTGAAGCCAGGTCTTGGTGTTGCTTTGCTGCAAGTACCATTTGCCACTGATAATCGTTTTTGTCTCCCTCTGGGACAGTAAGGGAAAGGATGCCGTCGGAGTGATTATTATTGAAAGCAAGAAAGACAGAGAGAGAAGAAAGGAAGAGAAAGAAACAAAGAAGAGAGAAACGAAGAAAGAAAGAAAGAAGAAAGAAAGAAAGAAAGAAAGAAAGAAAGAAAAAGAAAGAAAGAAAGAAGAAAGAGAAAGAAAGACAAAGAGAAAATAAAAGAAAAAGAAAACTATCAGATTTTTCAGTGTTAGAGCCCACAGTTCCTAATATCCTATTCCTACCAGTCTCTGAAATCACTTTCCCTGGATGTCTTCCTAAGTTTGGACACTGCACCCACTGACAGTTACACAGCAAAGATAAGAGAAGGGTGACACAAAAGAATGCTGACAGTCTGAAGCCACTGACAGGCTGTCTTTACTGGCAAGTATAGCATTCCTGATATACTTAATTAACTAATATTATTAAGTATTACTAATCAATATATTAGTATAACTTTGGCTATCAACAATAAATCTCCTCTGGTTTAATATACAGATGACTGATGTTATTTGTCTCTTTAGAAAGCTTTCTGGAAGAAACATAAACCCATGAGGTCTAGAGGGAGCGGATAAAATGGCCAGAGTGGTGAACACAACAGAGTTAAGATAATCAGCAGCATTTGAAGAGGTCCCCAAGCAGAAAAGGATCCAGCAGACCAGGCTGGTATTTTTTAAAAGTTGGCTGATACTTAACTCATTCTGTTAGACATTTCCCTTTGGAATAGACTGGAGCCCGTTGGGCAGAGGTGGGAGGAAGGCAAGAAGGGCTGGGCATGGCATCCTAGATGTGGGTAAAAGTGGACAATCCCTTCTCATAGTCTCCCTTCTTGAGAGAGTTGCAATAATCCTATGATGTTTCCCAGTCCTCATATGAATATTAGACAGCATTTACTTTGCCTGTAGCCCCTGCTTACTTTGAGCTTGATGTGTCCCTTGAAACCATTGCCAGGGCTGGTTAAACTAAATGTCAGTCACCGCTTTCCACCTGCCCTGCTATCGGCCATTCTCTGCCCATGCCTCTTCCTCCTGGAGCTCTTAGGTTCCTACTCAGGAAAGAAAACGTGTGTGTGTGTGTGATGAAGAGGATGTGTTCTCATTTGCCCTACTTCTGTTTAATACAACATCTTTTTAAATGTGCCTTTCAACTATTTGCTTGAGCTAGAGGCCAATGCAAATATTTAGGAATCAAAGCTCCTCCTGTGACTCTCTTCTCTCTATGTGGAATTTCCCCTTTGTGAGCAGTTGTAGCAGCAGCTGATAGGTGTGTATACAGGCTGAAGGGAGATGGATAGTAATGTAGTAGAAAGGGTTCCTTGAGCAAGAAGTTACAAGACCGGTTTTCCATCACAGATCTGCCACGTGACTCAACGTCAGCTTGGGTCTATCTAATGGTTCAATAAAGATTCATTGAGCACCTACTACAGTTTTCTCACCTACTACAGCTTGGTAGGCACCAAGCTGCAGTTTTCTCATCCAACTAAGGATAATAAAATAGGTAATAAAAGGGGTTTTATAGGATAATCTTTATAGTCTCAATTTTGTTATAAGTCTATGAAAAAATAAGTCAGGTATAAACTAGAAGAAAGAAAGACTCAAACTCCCCATTTCTGAGTCTAGGAAACTATTCAAGTCATGGTGTGTGTAACTAAATTATGGTTTATGAACTACCAGGAAAGAATGTTTCCCTGGTTGAGAGCAAGAATCACCTGACAACAAGACAATGCTTCATGCCTTAATGAAAGCCAGGGTGTGGCACTGAGTCCTTGTCTATCAAACAGGAAACTCAGCTTCTGTTAAAGAGAGGAAACTTCTTGTGATTGATTGCCTAACCAATTAGGCTCACACATGGTATTGTTTATTTACCATCTCTCCTTTTCACTGGGAGCACAGAATTTAGCTCAATTAGTTCCAAGACCTACAGACAAAACTCCCCAATTAGGAGGATACTGACTTAACACGTGGCACAAAACTGTAGAGTCTAGTAAGTATATATTCTGAAGTATTCAATCACCAGGTAAGGCTTATTGATGTTTCCAGGGCTGCTTTTAGTTATTTCTTTTGCCATTACAGAATGAATTATCAGAATAATCAGCTAGAAGAGCACATCTTTCTTCTGCAGTTGCAATAATAAGAAGTGGGAGGGGGAGAAGGAAAAGGAGAAAGAGGAGGAAGGAGAAGAAAGCCATCATTTAGGATCAATATCTTAGATGTATATTTAAATGCTTTATGGATGAGCTGTTGAGTCCTCTTCTCTTCTGTTGAAAGAATTAAAATCTAGCAATGTTTCCAGACTCTTTTTTGACTTGACTCTGATACCTACTATCATGTGTGAGTGGGTTATTCATTTATTCTCTTTGGATCTCAGTTTTCTCATCTAAAGATAGAGAAATTTGGCCTCCATCAGTAATTTTTGTGTGTCAGTATTGCAATTTTGGCTTTGTTAAAATAAAGCTTACAAAATCAGATACTGATAGAATTCCATCACTGGACTTGCTTTAAAGAATGAATGAGATGATATGGGGAAGGTTCTTATACTTAGCATATAGGAATTAGTTGATGAAGTAAGACCACCAGGTTGTGCTTGCTTCTCCCCTGATGCCCATGGTATTATCACCCCATGTGTCCTCTCACATACTAAATCCATGTTTTAAGCATGTGTCTGAAGGTCAGTGAGAAACCTAGTTCCCCCTCCACAAATATCTGTGTGGATTGTTGGCCAGGGAAGTGGCAGGAGCAGTGAGTCGCCCCTCTGGTCATTTCTCATGAAATGTTCTGATCTCATTGGATTCTCAATCTTTGCTCTGTGCGTCTGCCTCAGTCACTGCTGCTCTGCATGTGAGCTTGTGAATTTTCCTCAAAGTGGAAACTGCACCCATTGCTTTCTTCAAACATGCACATGAGACTTAAACACTCCATTCCTTTCCCTGCTTGAGTTCCATTAGTACAAAGCAATTGGACAAAGCCAGCTTTCAATGGAAGGTTTGGGCTAATGGAGGGAAATATCCACATATACTAACACAACGTGGTCACTAATTTAAGATAGAATATTAAACAATGCTGCTGTAAACCCACAGTCTTTCTCTGCCTCTGGGAATGTCTTGTAGATAGGTTCTGATCCCTCTGGGTTTGTCTCCTCACACCTTTCTCTCTCTCTTACCACCTTAGCCTTCAAACCTCCAAATTTCTCATGAATTAGAGTTTCATTTTCTATCCCCTACTCAAATTGAGCTCGGATGATTTGCTAAATGAGAACCAACTACGTCACACCTCCACAGCACAAAACACAGGGAGAAGCTTTGAAATGACAGTTTCTCCTTCCATCTGATTACATTTTCAGGCTGAGCTCCCATCTCTGTAGACAATTTAGGGAAGAGGGAAAAGTACAAAGGTATAAAACCAGTATAAGTTCTCTCCCTACTTTGAGAGAATTATTCCAGCATATGACTTTCTTTTCTACTTCCCAATATAAATATTATCATTGTCAGTTTTATCGTACTATTATCTATCCTGCTGACACCCAACATGTAGATTAACAGTGTGCTGTTCTGAAACAAGAGATGAGACCCTGCATCCCTGTACCCTGGCTCCTCAGTCTAACTTCACATGCCCCAGGCTGTCCCCTGGGTATTTCAGTATGACCAAAAGGGCAGTTCTTCTTAAACCATGTGAGGAAGGAATACTTAATTTTTTTTCCAGTTTCTCAAGGACTGATGATTTTATAAAATCAAAATAGATTACCAGAAAATAAAATTAAAAACAAAAGACATACAAATTCAATTCCCAGGTTTTTTAAACTGATGATGAGATACAAAACATAAAATAACTGTCAAATTGCTGTATAGGTTTCTAAATGCATACTCTTCATTTCTGTGCTCTTCTTGGTGCAGATGGGTTAACAATGTTTCTTGGGATCAGTTGCTTTCTGAGTTGATATCCAGCTCTAAAACTGTAACATTCTCCTGTGAAATCTTAACATTCTCAGGTCTGACATGTATGAACAGAACCACAGTAGGTGTGGACATGCAAGCTAAAGGAAATTTAGTTGTGAAGCATTTTTCCAGCTTGCAACGTTGTTACGAATTTATTTGTCACATTTAGCACTATGGTGTCACATTGATGTACAGTACCAGTGGCTTTTAAGCAGCACAGAAGCTAGATGACATTATTTCAATTCTTGCTAAAATGGTTTATTTCCCAGAGAATGTTGGGTTTTGTTTAATGTATCCTGCGCCCCGAGGCTAGACTCCTGTAATAATTTAGCATAGCCAGATTTGTTTTTATGGAATTCAATTATTTTTTACCTTTCTATTTCTTGAAAGTTGAGTAATTTTGAAAGAAATACAGAGTATAAAAAAACAGGCCAGGTGTGTGACATGGTGATGTGTCTGTAGTGCCAGTTGCTTGGGACGCTGAGGCAGGGGGTTGAAGCTGCACTGAGCTATGACCATGCGATAACTGCACTCTAGCCTGGGCAACACATCAAGACTCTCTTTTAAACAAACAAAAAATTAATTTAAGAAAAAACAGAAAAACAAAAAACAAACAAACAAAAAAAACTACAGCTACTTCTAGTGAATCTTCCTCGTAAATCAACTATTTCCAAAAGGTTAAAACAAGAGAATATCTTCCACCTTGAGAGTTCTGGCATTTAACAGACTGTTGAGAGCTTTCTTCCTACCTATGTATTTGTTGGCAGTAAGTACTAAGGCGGGAGGTGTAGGGCAGGTGAGGGACTGATATTTCTGTTCTTTAGTAGGCATTAAATTCTTCAAGTAGTCTGCGGAGGCTTTTTTTGTGGTACCATCTCATCTTCCAAACTTAACCTCTTCCTTGTTCTTCAATTTCTACTTGCAAATTTTCCAGGGGTAGAAGAGTTTGAAGAAAATAGAAAGATCTGGTTCAATTAAGACTTTGGGAGGCCGAGACGGGCGGATCACGAGGTCAGGAGATCGAGACCATCCTGGCTAACACGGTGAAACCCCGTCTCTACTAAAAAAAAAATACAAAAACTAGCCGGGCGAGGTGGCGGGCGCCTGTAGTCCCAGCTACTCGGGAGGCTGAGGCAGGAGAATGGCGTAAATCCGGAGGCGGAGCTTGCAGTGAGCTGAGATCTGGCCACTGCACTCCAGCCCGGGCGACAGAGCAAGACTCCGCCTCAAAAAAAAAAAAAAAAAAAAAAAAAAAAGACTGAGTGGAGCCTTGACACATTTCAATTCTTTCTTTTTTAAAACTTCACTTTAAAATCAATTTAACTGTCTAGCTTAGGTTTTCATTTTTAAAATGGACTTGGGGGCAGGTGATTCCTAACTTCATTATAAATACTTTCAGACTTGCAATAATTTTATCCCATATTAGACTTCTTTAGCTTAAGTGAGAAACATAAATCTGGTTTATGCCTAACAACTTGTGTTTTGTAATGCTCCACAAAAGACCTTTTGATGAAGCAGATCAGGTTGAAGAAAAAACCCTCTGCCCCAGGATTTTAGTTCCTGAAATTCATTAGGTCTGCAGAAAAACTCAGAAATTTCAGTTGTGGATCAAGACTTAACATGTAGACTTCAACTGTTCTTTTTCTATTCTTTGCATCTTCCCAAGTGATCCATGTCTTTCTTAAACATAGTGCTTCAGATTAGGGACTCTGTGCCTGTCAGATTCAGTTCAGTTCCCATTTGTTAACCTCCTACTGGGTGCTAGATGTTGTGCTAGGCATTGACAATATCAATTTATCCCAAGTCCCTCATGGAACTTCATTTGTTTGTTAATTTTTGTCATTCAAGTTCTTATCCATGTCTGTAAAATACATAAGTAATGTTCACCAAAAATCTATTTTTTTAAATTCATTGTTATTTTTGCCTATTTTTATTAAGGATCTTAAAATACCAGAAGTTAAAACAATGATATCTTATTTAAGACAACTTTCTCATCTCACATAGACTGGGTTGGGCATTTCTCTTATGCATGTTCATAGCACTTTGCTCAAATACAGCATAGTACATTTGCATATCTTTGTAAATGACCTCTTTCTCTGGCATCCTTACTGGATTATGAGCTTTCTGAAGACAGAGCCTGTGTTTTAGCCATCACTGAATCTTCATAACCTAGAACATTTCCTAGCACACAGTAAGGATCTATAAATGTTTACTGAATTATTGAATAAATAAAAGAAAGAAAAGAAAAACTCCACTTATTTGGTTTTCAAGTAACTCATAGCTAAACTGCTATTGAAAATAGGATCTTTATAAGGTCTGGCTATGTATTCATTCAACTGCTAGGAGTTTCATGTTGATTTATTAATGTGAAGAATCAAAGAGCTCTTTGAGACCAGCATCTCACCTAATTCACCTTTAGCATGTGTTTCTTGACTTTGAACATGTGATTGCAGCAATGTAGAAGTGACAAAATGCATATAGCATTAATATAAATCAATGTAAGCCCCCACCCCATGCTACCCCACTGAAACAGTTTTCTGGTGTATTTGAGACACCAAATATATAGAGTCACACTTCCTGGCTCTACCATATGTTACCTGCACAATCTTGGGAAAACGGCAATCATTTTGAGCCAATTTCTTCATCTGCAAAATGGGATAACAAGAATTACCACATAGTGCTGTTGCGGATGATGTTAAAAGATAAACTTACACATTAGCATTTAAAAGAGTTTATTTAAGCAGATAGTGATTTAGGAATTGGGCAGCACCATACCATAAGCGGTTTAGGGCACCACTGAGAGAACCCAAGGGGAAACGTTTTGTAGGGTGTTCATGGAAGTCAGACAAAGAGAACATTTGATGGATTAAAATGGAAAGTGCCTAATTAGAGGTTAGTTGGCAGTTTCTGATCCTTAATATTGCTGTTATAATTATGGTAATTTGTTGATTTTGCTTCAAAAATTAGATGATAGCACATTTGAACTTAAGCTTAATGGCTAAGCTTAAGTTTCCTTTTCATAGCTATGACCATTCACTCTGGGTTTGCTTTCAGTTACTTATGTTGGAACCCAAAGCATGGGAGCCCTCTCAGCCTAATGGTCTCCCAATTATTATTATTTTTAACAGTACTTAGAAGTTAGTATTTATAAAATGCTTAAAACACCGTCTTGCACGTAAGTGCTTAATTAATGTTAGCCATTGTGAAAGCAGATGTTTACATTGCTCTGTAAAGGCATTTATTTTGAAATTATTAAACATCAAAGGAAACACTTACTAGAATTTGTTCTTCACTTACAAATGTGTAATTCTTACTAAGTGCAAGTCTCTGTAGCTCAGCTGTAGATTCTTCAAAGTAAATATAAGTGCAAAGTGCTATATGCTGCTTAGGGTGGCAGTGGAATTGGAAAATGGTTTTCCTTAGTGATCATAGCAATTTCAATCAATATCTGGTGGTTACATCTGAGTCAGCCACACGATTTCATTGAGAACAGAGGTAGCTTGAACCTTCATAACTGGTATTATTGTTTACAAGCAAGCTCCCTCTGCTGCCCCCTAAAGACCAGATCATATAATTTCTGAAGGGTATTATTCTCTGACCTATATTTCCTTTTACATTTTAAGGTGTGCCAACACAATTCATTTTCGATCACGCTAAGCACCATGGCAATAACTACATAAGTAGTATTAGATACACTGGATTTCATTTACCTTTAGGATAATTTCTAAAATGCTTCAGTGTTTGATATCTAGTGAAAAATTAAGACTTCCCTAAGTTCTCTGAATTCATACCATTTGACATACAACTATCAGACAGTACTGAAAAACATTAACTGCTTCTAGACTCAAAAACAAGCTAAAAATGGTAGAGGAAATTTTACATTTGCCAAAATATATAATACAAAATTGAGAATGAACTGCTTGTGTGTTCTCAACAAAGAAGGAATTTTTTGACTCGCTCTAAAAAACAAGTTTTCATGATTGCAGTTACTGCATTTTTGGGGAAATAATTGTTGATTATTTTGTCACATTTCTTATTGAGTTCAAATGTGCTTTCATCTTTTTTTTAAGCAAAATCAATAAATTACCATAATTGAAACATCTGTATTAAGGATCCCACAATGCCAATTGGTGTAAGAAATCAGTTTCATAGCAGATTTCAATTACCATAATTCTGTCGCATCTCTCAAGGTCCATCTTTCCACTAGTAACTTTTTTCCGAAAGAAATATTTGTAAAGGAGAAACACTTAAAAAGGTACCACCAACTTCTTGGGGATTCACAGCAAATAAAGCCATCACTCATTTGATGTGGGGGCACATGTGCTTATTTCTTGTTTAAATTGGCCGAGTTTTCCCTGGAGCAGATTTACTGAAGTACCCACCCACCAGTATCTAAGTCAAAAAGTTTTTGGATGGCTCTTACTGTCTAACTTTTCATTTTATAGATTGCTAGATGCTGGACAGTCTCTTTTATTTGCTACAAATCCCTAGAATTTCTTTTTCCTTAAAGTATTATGTGCTGGGTTTTTAAAACATTGTATTGAAATACTATCCCTCTGCAGTCTCTGAGATGATTAATAGGATACAGAGCCTAATCATTTGCTGTTTGTTTTTAGCTCTAGGAAATGCACTGCTGCTCCCATTTTTCTCTTCATAATATTTTCAACATACCATGAGACTTACTGAAGAAGAAATGTAGTGACTCATACAGCCAGTTGATAACAGTATATAAAAGATGCCCAACTAGACCAGAGTGTACACATTTCTGCAACTCAGAGATCATGGTCATCTGTCTTGTCTCCTAAAAACTGAAAGTAATTTTAACTACCACATGTATACTGCTAAACTTGCAAATAGGCAGGTTATTATGAGCTTCAAAGTTGATTATTTTTTCAAAGAGATTTTTAATATTATAAATAAAAATCATAACCAGTGTTACCTTTAAGACATTAATATCATATTGCTAGTTTGTCTAATACAGTACAGGGGTTTAGAAATTTGCATGGAGAACTTCTATGAAATCTTTCCTTTTGAATAGTGGAGAAATTCTATGAAGTCTTTCCTTTTGAATAGCAATAGAACTATTGTAAACAATGCAATTAATTTCTGAAATGGGTGCTGTATTAATTTTGTATTGTTGCTGCAACCAATTATCACAAATTTTGTGGCTTAAAACAATACAAATTTATTCTTACAGTTCCATTGCTTAGAAATCTGACACCAGACTTTCTGGGCTAAACTCAATATATCAACAAGTTGTATTCCTTCCTAGAAGACCTAGAGGAGAATCCATTTTCTTCCGTTTTTCAGCTTCAAAAGGCTGCTTGCATTCTTTGGTTCACAGTCTTCTTTCTCCATCTTAAAAGTCAGCAACATTACATTTCTCTGGCAATCCTCCCATAGTCACATTTCCCTCTGACCAAATCTTCCTCAACCAGGAAATGTTCTGTAATGTTAAGGACCCATGTGGTTAGATTTGGCCCACTAGGAATCCTGTACAGTCTTTCATCTTAAGTTCTGTAACATAGTCACATCTTTAAAGTCCTTTTTTGCCTGTAAGGTAACATGTTCACAGGATATAAGAGTTAAGATATGGACATCTTTGGGGAGAAATTATTTTGCCTACTATGGATACTATTTTCATCACTAGGAAAAATGGAAGCACAATGTGTAATTGCCTAATGGGTACTTCCTGCATGCTGCACAGACAAAACCAATTAACTGAGACCATGGTATTGCAGGAAAGAAAGAGTTCAATTGACACAAAGCTGGTCATATGGAAGATGGAGTTATTACTCAAATCAGTCTCTCTGACTGCTCAGAGGTTAGGTGATTTTCAAGGATAGTTTGGTGGGCAAGGTGCTAGGGAATGGAGAATGTGGACTGGTTGAGAATGAAACCATAGAGGTGTGGAAAACGGTTCTTGTGAGCTAAATCAGCCTCCGAGTAGAGGCTACAGGACCAGTTGAGGCAAAAGTCGCCATCTGGGTGGAGTCAGCTTGTCTCAGAAATGCAATAGTCTGAAAAGATATTTCCAAAGGCTTATCATAGATTCTACAATACTGATGTTATTTACAGGAGTAATTGAGGAAGTTACGAATCTTGTTACCTCCAGAACAATGGCTGGTGATCATTTATCCCTACATCTTAGCAGAATGCAGGCCCCTTTCATAGCCCTAACCTGGTGGTTTTTCATTAGTTTTACAAAGGCAGCTTAGTTTTGGGGAGGGCCATTATCATCCTTGCTTTCAGATTAGACTATAAACTAAATTCCTCCCAAAGTTAGTTTGGTTTATGCCCAGGAATAACCAAAGACAGCTTAGAGATAATAAAATGGATGGAGTTGACTATGTAAAATTTCTCTTACGTAATTTCGCAAAAGCAGTTTCAATTGCATATGCAATGTGGTCTCTAACAGTAAATAAATAACAGTAAAGCTATTATTTCTGTTGACTTTCTTCAAATCCTCAACTCCATAGTTTCCTTTCCACTAAAACCAGAGGACTAGAACTGCATATTAAAATTGTTTAAATTAATACTAAGAAGTCTTAAAATAACTGTGATTGGTGTGTGTGTGTGTGTGTGTTTTCTCAGAGACTATTTGAATATTTTCTCTTTCAAAATATCTTCCTTTGTGACTGTACTCTTTATTAACCGGAGCTGATTCAAATAATCATAGAATGGATGCTGGTGTCTGATTTGCCTTTCTCCTGACTCTCAATTTCCCATCATGACTATCACCATATCTCATTAATCATCAGGATAGAACACCTCATGTTGTTAAGATCTAAATGCATTCTGACAACTCTCAGAGATGATCTGGCACTGAAAGTGAGAAAACAGATGACTGTATTCAGAACTGATGGTTTGTTGAATACTTTATTTGTAACCATTAGACTAAGTTACTTTTCACAAGTACATAGGTCTCGGTGCTCCATTCTCAGTGCTCCCCAACTCCTGACATCCCCAAATAGAGAATGTTGTCATAAAAACCAGATGAAGAGGGAGAACCTGCCACTTCCTAAGATCAGGCAGGCTGACCTCTAAGAAATGTCAAATCACGCACCTTATCTTGGCTAAATATGCCTCACTCTTTACATGGGACTTTGTTTTTAAGCAATCCCCACAATAATTTTGTAATGTAAGCATAATCCTCCCCCACCACCAGAACTTCAGAAGAATTGAGTAAAGTATCCAAGATCCACAGCTAAAAAGTATTAGAGTTCACTGGATTTCAAGGAAAAAAATTACAAGGCATGTTTTGTCTTAAGGCAAGAAAACACACAGTCTAAAGAGACAAAGAACTTACCAAACTCAGATGTGACATAGATGCTAGAATGATATAGTTTAGAAACTTGGATCTACATAAGGAAAGGAAGAACACTAAAGAAGGAATAAGTGAAGGCAAAATAAAATCTAATTTTTTTTATTATTCTTAATGCTTCTAAAAGATGTATGTTTGTTGAAGCAATAATAGTAGCAATGTATTGGGTGATTAGATCATATGAAGTACTGAAATTAATGACAGCAATGGACAGAAAAGAGGAATTGGTAATACTACGTAACTGTTCGAATGGCTAAAATTCACAATACTGACAATACCAATTACTGGTGAAGATGCAGAGCAACAGAAACTCTCACTCATTACTGATGGGAATGCAGAATGCTGTAGCCATTTTGGAAGGCAGTTTAACAGTTTCTTATAAAGCTAAACATACTCAACCATACCACCAATTCTCTTCTTAAGTATTTATCCAACTGACTTGAAAACTTACATAAACACAAAAATCCTCATGTGAATGTGTATATAGTAGCTTTAGTCATGATTGTCAAGAGCTGGAAGTAACAAAGATGTCCTTCGGTAGTGAACAGGTAAACAATCTGTGGCACAGTCCTACAATGGAATACTACTTGGTAATAAAAAGAAATAAGCTACCAAGCCACAAAAAGATGTGGAAGAATTTGAAGTGCATATTGCTAAGTGAAAGAAGGCAGTTTGAAAAGGCTGCATATTCTATAATTCCGTTAGTATGGGAATCTGGAAAGGCAAAATTATAGAGATAATAAACATATCAGTGGTCACTAGGATTTGGGGGTAGGGAAGTTAATAGCACAGGGGATTTTCTAGGACAGTGAAACTATTCTCATATGATGCTGTAATGATAGATATATGACATGCATTTATCAAAACACAGAACTTTCCAGCACAAGGAGTAAACCTTAAGGGACGCAAATGAAAGAAAAACATTTAGGAGGTTGGGGAATCCTAAGATGGAAGAATGCAGAATGTGACAGAAATAATCTAACTGTATTACAAATGTGTAAAATAACCTCACTAAAGAGGAAGAGAGGAAATGGTGCTGACCTAAGTGACTTTGGAAATGAGTGGAATCTGTAAGATAAAAAGCAAAAGAAACTATAAATAAACAGTGTACTCTAGTAATAGAGTTACTTCCCATGAGGCTGCGGATTTACAGTTCTGAAATCACTATATGTGTACACTGGAAATGAACACTAAAGTAAATTGATGGCCGATGTTGGAAGACAGGTTTCTCACAGTTGGAATGGGGGGCTTATAGATAAGCAAGAGAAGTAGGAAACTAGTATGATTGATGTAGCAACGGATTAGAGTTGGAAATATCAGTATAAACTCATGCTTAGCTGAATGTAAATACAAATGGCTAAACATATAATTATTTATAGATATGCATATATACATCTATCAGTATACACACAAACTTTTCTTTCTCTTAGCTGAGAGGGCCTGGAAGGAATGAACATACCTAGCACCCAGATCTTGGTTACTCACACTAGATAAACACTAATTTAAAAACCGAGATCTCCTTGGAGAAATGGCTGATTCTAGACTCATGGCAGGAAATATAAAAGATAAGCTTTGAACATCTTGAAGTGTCAGAAAGTAAGGAAGTGCTAAAAACATAAAGCCAAACCTAACAAAAAAACCCAAAATGACATAGGAACCAGCTGAAAGAGTTCCCATTGGACAAAGCTGGAACAATCTGAGCAACAACATAAAGTAGTATTGAATTATAACTCCAACTATGAAATAAATATCCATGAGTCCACACTTGTTTAAATAAATAATTGGATGCGTAAGTAAATGAGGAAAGAATAGAAAAATTTCTCATGCAGAAGAATTTCAAATAATTTGTTTTTATAGATACTTGGCCTTCAAGGAGGTGAAGCACTGGAGCGTAACTCTCATTCCTTAAGTGTGAGCTATGCTTTGTGACTTCCTTCTAAAGAGTACAGTATGTAGGAGGAAAATAAAGAGTAAATTTACAGTGGAGAAGCCTTACAGACACTAACTGATTCAGCTGATCAAGGTCAACATTAACAAGTCATGTCAGTAGTATGTACTCTTTATACGATGTGATGAAAATGGTACTGTGGCCTCCTTCTCCAAATTCCATAATGCTAATCTAGTTATAAGAAAGCATCAGACAAAGCCGAATAGAGGATCACTCTACAGAATGCCTAACCAGTACTCCTTAAAATTTTCAAGGTCATCAAAAAGAAGGAAAATTCAAAAAATTCATAGCTAAAAGGAGCCTAAGGAGACTTGATGACTTAATGTAGTGGTATCTTATGTGATAGCCTGAAACATACATAGATATTAGGTAAAAATTAAGGAAATGCAAAAAGGATGGACTTTAGTTAACAATAATGTATCAATAATTTATTCACTAATTGTGACAAATGCACCATACTAATGTAATATATGATTAATTAGGCAAGCTGAATGTGGAGTATACAGAAACTCTGTGGACTATCTTTGAAAATTTCCTGTAAATATAAAACTATTTTAAAGGGAAGTATTTTTAAAAATAGAACTTATAATGGGATATCACTACATACATTCCTATCAGATGGACTAAAATAAAAAGTTATGACTATACCAAGTGCTAGTGAGCATGCAAATCAATTAGAATACTCGAACACTGTTGATGGGAATGAAAACATTACAGCCATTCAGGAAGTCAGTCTGCAGTTTCTTATAAAGCTAAACAAACATTTACCATATGACCTAGCAATCTCATATCTAGGTGTTTACTCTAGAGATATTAAAACTTACGTCCATACAAAAACCTGTGCACTAAATTTTATAGCAGTTATATTTATAATCACCAAAAACCGGGAAACCCATTATCCCTTAATGGATAAAAATAAATAAAGTGTGGTGTATACATACAATAAAATGCTGCTAAAAGAAATCTCAAAAGTTAAATACCTTGCAATTCATTTCTATAGTATAGAATTTTAGGAAGAAGATGGCAGATAGGAGACAAGGCTAACATGCAGCTCCCACTTGGATAGAGCAGCATGTGGAGACACACTGTGAACTTTTGCTCCAAGAACCACCACAGGAATGTATCAGGAAAACTGAAAGAATTCACAGATCCTTTGAAAGAAGTGGCATGCCACTGCAAATTCCGCAAGATGGGTGAAAAATTGTGAGCTCCCAAAGTGCAAGAGGGGTGAAAACCTGCCTCTAAACACACACCCTCACTGGGGAATCTGAACATCTAGATCACAGGAGAAGGATTTAACCTTACCTAGTGCTCAAACAGATTTAGAGAACCACATGAAATATAAAAGTAGAAGCAGCAGTGGAAAGAGCCTTGTAGGTACTCCCAGTCTCCCTCTTAAGCCCAGGGAAGCCAACCCTGACTCTGTTCCACAGGAGCCTCAGGGAAGGCAGCCAGCAGAATTAAGGAGGGACCACAGAGTGAAGAAAGTTTCCAACTAAAATTAGTAATAATATCGACAGGGCATGAATTTTCCTGAGCAGAATATTGGGGTTGAGTGGGAACTGCTGCAGATACAAGTGCAGGAGCCACCACTCACAATGTGGGTAGACTGGGAAGGATGAGGTCTGAAAGCCATGCTTGCTTTCTCAGTGGGGAAGCTCACAGCCTGGGGAAAGTTCTCATCGGAGCACTGTGGGATTGACATTGGCCTTGCCAACTGCGTGGGAGTGGAGTGACGCCTCTCACTACCGGCTATGCTTCACTTCCCTTGTGAACTATGTGACACAGCAGAGGCAGCCATCATCCCCTCTGGAACATAACCCCATTGGCCTGAGAACCACCCTTCATCCCCTACAGTGGCTGCAGCAAACCCTACCCAAGGAGAGTCTGAGCCCCGAGCTGCCTAACCCTGCCCACACCTGATGATATTTCTCTACATGATCTAGTAGCTGAACACAAAAGACAGAAACACTTGGGAGCTTTATGGCCCTGCCCATTGCCTGACAAATCAGAATACTTGCCTTGGCCAACTTAGGGCAGGCTCATATTCCTCTACTACTACAGCAGCTGGTACTTTCTTGAAAGTGCCATCTCCTGGCTGGAGGCCAACCAACTCAGCCATTACAGCAACTCATGACAGAATAACCCTGCTCCCAGGAAGGAAAAAATAACAGCTAATTCCACAGCCTACAACATCCTGACTAAACAGGGATCCTGAGTGTGTCCACAGGAAAACTAACCTTTGAGAAAGCCAGCACACTAAACCTATCTACAACCAAGGATTCCCTTCAATCCCCTTCCACCTCCACCAGAGTAGGTGCTGGTATCCATGACTGGAAGACCTGAGACAGATTGCATCACAGGACTCTCTGCAGACATTCTCCAGCACCAGTCCAGAGCCTGGTAGCCACTCTGAGTGGCTAGATACAGAAGAGCATAACAATCATTGCAGTAAGGTTCTAAGGAAGCCCATTTCTAGGGTAAGGGGGAGAACATCACATTAAGATATCACCCCATGAAGCAAAATCTGAACAGCAGGCTTTGAGTTTCAGAACTTTCCACTGAAATAGGCTACCCAGATGAGAGGGAACCAGAAAAGTAATTCTGGTAATACGACAAAGCAGGGTTCCATAACACCACCAAAAGATCACACTAGCTTCTAGCAATGGATCCTAACCGAGAAGAGATCCCTGAATTGCCAGATAAAGAATTCATAAGGTTGATTATTAAGCTACTGAAGGAGATACCAGAGAAAGGTATAAAAGAGCTTAAATAAATTATAGAATGATACAGAATATGGATGAAAAATTCTCCAGAGAAACAGATATCATAAAGAAAAAACAATCGTGACTTCTGAAAATGAAAGATACACTTAGAGAAATAAAAACTGCAGTGAAAAATTTCAATAATAGACTAGAACAAAACTTCAGAGCTCAGAGACAGGCTTTTGAATTAACCTAATCAAACAAAGACAAAGAGAAAATAATAAAATAACGAACAAAGCCTCCATGAAATTTGGGATTATGTTAAACAGCCAAACTTAAGAATAATTGGTATTCCTGAGGAAGGACAGAAATCTAAAAGTTTGGAAAACTTCAGAGAATAATTGAGGAAAATTTCCGTGGCTTTGCTAGAAATCTAGATATTCAAACCCAAGAAGCTCAAAGAACACCTGGGATATGCATCCCAAAAAGATTATCATCTAGGCATATAGTCATCATGTTACCTAAAGTCAAAATGGGGATGGGCATGGTGGCTTATGCCTATAATCCCTGCACTTTGGGAGGCTGAGTTAGGTGATTACTTGAGCTCAGGAGTTCCAGAACAGCCATGGCAACAGAGCAAAACCCTGTCTCTACAAAAAATACAAACAGCCAAGTATGGTAGTGCATTCCTGTAATCTGAACTACTTGGGAGACTGAGGTAAGAGGATTGCTTGGGTCTGGGAGGTGGAAGTTGCAGTGAGCTGAGATCATGCCACTGCACTCCAGCTTGAGTGACAGAGTGAGATCCTGTCTCAACAAAAAATAAAAAAATAAAGTCAAGATAAAGGAAAGAATCTTAAAAGCTGTGAGACAAAAGCACCAGATAACCCATAAAGGGAAACTTTTCATATTAACAGCAGATTTCTCAGCAGAAATTTTAAAAGCAAGAAGGGATTGGGTTCCATCTTTAGCCTCCTTAAACAAAACAATTGCCAGCCAAGGATTTTTTTTTTTTTAACTTAAACAACATAAATTTATTTCCTTGTAATTCTAGAAGATCAAGGTGTTGGTAGGTTTGGTTTCTTCTGAAGCCCCTCCTTGTCTTGCAAGTGGCTGCCTTCTCACTGCATCCTCACATGGTCTTTCCTCTGTGTGCATATATGTCTAAGTCCTAAACTCTTCTTAAAAGGACACCAGTCATATTGGATTTGGGCCCATCTTAGAGACATCACTTTAACTGAATGACCTCTTTAAAGACCTTTTCTCCAAATACAACTTACTCTCCCATATGTTATCTTATTTGAAACCCTAAACAATGCTGTGGGGCATATCAGACCAGTATTATTTTGCTCCCCACTGGAAATTTGGGAAAACACTCTCAGAGCACTAACTTAATGTCACATAGTACATAAATTGTCTTCTGACTCCAAGTCTAGTGCTCTATCCAGTAGATTAAGTATTCAGATAAAGCACCCGAACCCAAACAAACAGCAATGGACTTCTATTGGATAAGTATACTTGTAATATCTTACTGCCAGTTCTTTAGCTTTCTTCTTCTTCTTCTTCTTCTTTTTTTTTTTCTTTTTTTTATTATACTTTAACTAGGGTACATGTGCATAACGTGCAGGTTTGTTACATATGTATACTATGCCATGTTGGTGTGCTGCACCCATCAACTCGTCAGCACCCATCAATTCATCATTTATATCAGGTATAACTCCCAATGCAATCCCTCCCCCCTCCTCCCTCCCCATGATAGGCCCCGATGTGTGATGTTCCCCTTCCCGAGTCCAAGTGATGTCATTGTTCAGTTCCCACCTATGAGTGAGAACGTGCGGTGTTTGGTTTTCTGTTCTTGTGATAGTTTGCTAAGAATGATGGTTTCCAGCTGCATCCATGTCCCTACAAAGGATGCAAACTCATCCTTTTTATGCCTGCATAATATTCCATGGTGTATATGTGCCACATTTTCTTAATCCAGTCTGTCACTGATGGACATTTGGGTTGATTCCAAGTCTTTGCTATTGTGAATAGTGCCGCAATAAACATACGTGTGCATGTGTCTTTATAGCAGCATGATTTATAATCCTTTGGGTATATACCCAGTAATGGGATGGCTGGGTCATATGGTACATCTAGTTCTAGATCCTTGAGGAATCGCCATACTGTTTTCCATAATGGTTGAACTAGTTTAAAATCCCACCAACAGATAAAAGTGTTCCTATTTCTCCACATCCTCTCCAGCACCTGTTGTTTCCTGACTTTTTAATGATTGCCATTCTAACTGGTGTGAGATGGTATCTCATTGTGGTTTTGATTTGCATGTCTCTGATGGCCAGTGATGATGAGCATTTTTTCATGTGTCTGTTGGCTGTATGAATGTCTTCTTTTGAGAAATGTCTGTTCATATCCTTTGCCCACTTTTTGATGGGATTGTTTGTTTTTTTTCTTGTAAATTTGTTTGACTTCTTTGTAGATTCTGGATATTAGCCCTTTGTCAGATGAGTAGGTTGCAAAAATTTTCTCCCATTCTGTAGGTTGCCTGTTCACTCTGATGGTAGTTTCTTTTGCTGTGCAAAAGCTCTTTAGTTTAATGATCCCATTGTCAATTTTGGCTTTTGCTGCCGTTGCTTTTGGTGTTTTAGACATCAAGACCTTGCCCATGCCTATGTCCTGAATGGTACTACCTAGGTTTTCTTCTAGGGTTTTTATGGTATTAGGTCTAACATTTAAGTCTCTAATCCATCTTGAATTAATTTTCATATAAGGAGGAAGAAAGGATCCAGTTTCAGCTTTCTACTTATGGCTAGCCAATTTTCCCAGCACCATTTATTAAATAGGGAATCCTTTCCCCATTTCTTGTTTCTCTCAGGTTTGTCAAAGATCAGATGGCTGTAGATGTGTGGTATTATTTCTGAGGACTCTGTTCTGTTCCATTGGTCTATATCTCTGTTTTGGTACCAGTACCATGCTGTTTTGGTTACTGTAGCCTTGTAGTATAGTTTGAAGTCAAGTAGCATGATGCCTCCAGCTTTGTTCTTATGACATAGGATTGTCTTGGCAATGCGGGCTCTTTTTTGGTTCCATATGAACTTTAAAGCCGTTTTTTCCAATTCTGTGAAGAAACTCATTGGTAGCTTGATGGGGATGGCATTGAATCTATAAATAACCTTGGGCAGTATGGCCATTTTCACGATATTGATTCTTCCTATCCATGAGCATGGTATGTTCTTCCATTTGTTAGTGTCCTCTTTTATTTCACTGAGCAGTGGTTTGTAGTTCTCCTTGAAGAGGTCCTTTACATCCCTTGTAAGTTGGATTCCTAGGTATTTTATTCTCTTTGAAGCAATTGTGAATGGAAGTTCATTCCTGATTTGGCTCTCTGCTTGTCTGTTACTGGTGTATAAGAATGCTTGTGATTTTTGCACATTGATTTTGTATCCAGAGACTTTGCTGAAGTTGCTTATCAGCTTAAGGAGATTTTGGGCTGAGACGATGGGGTTTTCTAAATATACAATCATGTCATCTGCAAACAGGGACAATTTGACTTCTTCTTTTCCTAACTGGATACCCTTGATTTCTTTCTCTTGCCTGATTGCCCTAGCCAGAACTTCCAACACTATGTTGAATAGGAGTGGTGAGAGAGGGCATCCCTGTCTTGTGCCAGTTTTCAAAGGGAATTTTTCCAGTTTTTGCCCATTCAGTATGATATTGACTGTGGGTTTGTCATAAATAGCTTTTATTATTTTGAGGTACATTCCATCAACACAGAATTTCTTGAGCGTTTTTAGCATGAAGGGCTGTTGAATTTTGTCAAAAGCCTTTTCTGCATCTATTGAGATAATCATGTGGTTCTTGTCTTTGGTTCTGTTTATATGCTGGATTACGTTTATTGATTTGCGAATGTTGAACCAGCCTTGCATCCCAGGGATGAAGCCCACATGATCATGGTGGATAAGCTTTTTGATGTGCTGCAGAATCCGGTTTGCCAGTATTTTATTGAGGCTTTTTGCATCGATGTTCATCAGGGATATTGGTCTAAAATTCTCTTTTTTTGTTGTGTCTCTGCCAGGCTTTGGTATCAGGATGATGTTGGCCTCATAAAATGAGTTTGGGAGGATTCCCTCTTTTTCAATTGATTGGAATAGTTTCAGAAGGAATGGTACCAGCTCCTCCTTGTACCTCTGGTAGAATTCAGCTGTGAATCTGGTCCTGGACTTTTTTTGGTGGGTAGGCTATTAATTATTGCCTCAATTTCAGAGCCTACTATTGGTCTATTCAGGGATTCAACTTCTTCCTGGTTTAGTCTTGGAAGAGTGTAAGTGTCCAGGAAATTATCCATTTCTTCTAGATTTTCTAGTTGATTTGCGTAGAGGTGTTTATAGTATTCTCTGATGGTAGTTTGTATTTCTGTGGGGTCAGTGGTGATATCCCCTTATATTTTTTTATTGCGTCTATTTGATTCTTCTCTCTTTTCTTCTTATTAGTCTTGCTAGTGGTCTGTCAATTTTGTTGATCTTTTCAAAAAACCACTCCTGGATTCATTGATTTTTTGGAGGGTTTTTTGTGTCTCTATCTCCTTCAGTTCTGCTCTGATCTTAGTTATTTCTTGCCTTCTGCTAGCTTTTGAACGTGTTTGCTCTTGCTTCTCTAGTTCTTTTAGTTGTGATGTTAGAGTGTAAATTTTAGATCTTTCCTGCTTTCTCTTGTGGGCATTTAGTGCTATAAATTTCCCTCTACACACTGCTTTAAATGTGTCCCAGAGATTCTGGTATGTTGTCTCTTTGTTCTCATTCGTTTCCAAGAACATCTTTATTTCTGCTTTCATTTTGTTATGTACCCAGTAGTCATTCAGGAGCAGGTTGTTCAGTTTCCATGTAGTTGAGCGGTTTAGATTGAGTTTCTTAGTCCTGAGTTCTAGTTTGATTGCACTGTGGTCAGAGAGACAGTTTGTTATAATTTCTGTTCTTGTACATTTGCTGAGGAGTGCTTTACTTCCAATTATGTGGTCAATTTTGGAATAAGTGTGATGTGGTGCTGAGACAAATGTATATTCTGTTGATTTGGGGTGGAGAGTTCTATAGATGTCTATTAGGTCTGCTTGGTGTAGAGTTGAGTTCAATTCCTGGATATCCTTGTTAACTTTCTGTCTCGTTGATCTGTCTAATGTTGACAGTGGAGTGTTGAAGTCTCCCATTATTATTGTATGGGAGTCTAAGTCTCTTTGTAAGTCTCTAAGGACTTGCTTTATGAAACTGGGTGCTCCTGTATTGGGTGCATATATATTTAGGATAGTTAGCTCTTCCTGTTGAATTGATCCCTTTACCATTATGTAATGGCCTTCTTTGTCTCTTTTGATCTTTGATGGTTTAAAGTCTGTTTTATCAGAGACTAGGATTGCAATCCCTGCTTTTTTTTTTTTTTTGTTCTCCATTTGCTTTGTAGATCTTCCTCCATCCCTTTATTTTGAGCCTATGTGTATCTCTGCATGTGAGATGGATCTCCTGAATACAGCAGACTGATGGGTCTTGACTCTTTATCCAGTTTGCCAGTCTGTGTCTTTTAATTGGAGCATTTTGTCCATTAACATTTAAGGTTAATATTGTTATGTGTGAACTTGATCCTGTCATTATGATATTAACTGGTTATTTTGCTCGTTAGTTGATGCAGTTTCTTCCTGGCCTCCATGATCTTTACATTTTGGCATGTTTTTGCAATGGCTGGTACCGGTTGTTCCTTTCTATGTTTAGGGCTTCCTTCAGGGTCTCTTGTAAGGCAGGCCTGGTGGTGACAAAATCTCTAAGCATTTGCTTATCTGTAAAGGATTTTATTTCTCCTTCACTGATGAAACTTAGTTTGGCTGGATATGAAATTCTGTGTTGAAAATTCTTTTCTTTAAGAACGTTGAATATTGGCCCCCACTCTCTTCTGGCTTGTAGAGTTTCTGCCGAGAGATCTGCTGTTAGTCTGATGGGCTTCCCTTTGTGGGTAACCCGACCTTTCTCTCTGGCTGCCCTTAAGATTTTTTCCTTCATTTCAACTTTGGTGAATCTGGCAATTATGTGTCTTGGAGTTGCTCTTCTGGAGGAGTATCTTTGTGGCGTTCTCTGTATTTCCTGAATTTGAATGTTGGCCTGCCCTACTAGTTTGGGGAAGTTCTGCTGGATGATATCCTGAAGAGTGTTTTCCAACTTGGTTCCTTTTTCCCCCTCACTTTCAGGCACCCCAGTCAGACGTAGATTTGATCTTTTTACATAATCCCATACTTCTTACAGGCTTTGTTCATTTCTTTTTCTTCTTTTTTCTTTTGGTTTCTCTTCTCGCTTCATTTCATTCATTTGATCCTCAATCACTGATACTCTTTTTTCCAGTTGATTGAGTCGGTTACTGAAGCTTGTGCATTTGTCACGTATTTCTCGTGTCATGGTTTTCATCTCTGTCATTTCATTTATGACCTTCTCTGCATTAATTATTCTAACTATCAATTCTTCCACTCTTTTTTCAAGATTTTTAGTTTCTTTGCACTGGGTACGTAATTCCTCCTTTAGCTCTGAGAAGTTTGATGGACTGAAGACTTCTTCTCTCATTTCGTCAAAGTCATTCTCTGAGCACCTTTGATCCATTGCTGGCAATGAGCTGTGCTCGTTTGCAGGGGGAGATGTGCTCTTATTTCTTGAATTTCCAGCTTTTCTGCCCTGCTTCTTCCCCATCTTTGTGGTTTTATCTGCCTCTGGTCTTTGATGATGGTGACGTACTGATGGGGTTTTGGTATAGGTGTTCTTCCTGTTTGATAGTTTTCCTTCTAATAGTCAGGACCCTCAGCTGTAGGTCTGTTGGAGATTGCTTGAGGTCCACTCCAGACCCTGTTTGCCTGGGTATCAGCAGCAGAGTTTGCAGAAGATAGAATATTGCTGAACAGCGAGTGTACCTGTCTGATTCTTACTTTGGAAGCTTCCTCTCAGGGGTGTACTCCACCGTGTGAGGTGTGGGGTGTCAGTCTGCCCCTAGTGGGGGATGTCTCCCAGTTAGGCTACTCAGGGGTCAGGGACCCACTTGAGCAGGCAGTCTGCCCCTTCTCAGATCTCAACCTCCGTTTTGGGAGATCCACTGCTCTCTTCAAAGCTGTCAGACAGAGTCGTTCGCGTCTGCACAGGCCTCTGCTGCTTCCCCTTTTGTTGTTTAGCTGTGCCCTGTCCCCAGAGGTGGAGTCTACAGAGACAGGCAGGTTTCCTTGAGCTGCTGTGAGCTCCACCCAGTTCGAGCTTCCCAGCGGCTTTGTTTACCTACTTAAGGCTCAGCAATGGCGGGCGCCCCTCCCCCAGCCTCACTGCTGCCTTGCGGTTAGATCGCAGACTGCTGTGCTAGCAATGAGGGAGGCTCTGTGGCCGTGGGACACTCCCGGCCAGGTGTGGGTATAATCTCCTGGTGTGCCCGTTTGCTTAAAGCACAGTATTGTGGTGGGAATTACCCGATTTTCCAGGTGTTGTGTGTCTCATTTCCCCTGGCTAGGAAAAGGGATTCCCTTCCCCCTTGCGCTTCCCAGGGGAGGCAATGCCTTACCCTGCTTCAGCTCTCGCTGGTCGGGCTGCAGCAGCTGACCAGCACCAATTGTCTGGCACTCCCCAGTGAGATGACCCCAGTACCTCAGTTGAAAATGCAGAAATCACTGGTCTTCTGTATCACTCGTGCTGGGAGTTGGAGACTGGAGCTGTTCCTATTCAGCCATCTTGCTCCCCATCCAAGGATTTTATATCCAGTGAAATTAAGCTTCATAAATGAAGGAGAGATAAATTCATTTTCAGACAAACAAATGCTGAGAGAATCTGCCACTGCCTGCCAGCACTACAAGAAATGCTAAAAGGTGTTCTAAATTTTGAAACAAAACCTTGAAATACACCAAAATAGAACCTCCTTAAAGCATACATCTCATAGTGCCTATAAAACAATAATGCAAGAAAATAAAACCAAGGTATTCGGGCAACAACTAGCATGATGAAAAGAATAGTATAGCACATCTTAATACTAATGCTTAATGTAAATGGCCTAAATGTTTCACTTAAAAGATACAGAATGCATACAAATCCACCAAGCAAGTAACTGCTATCTTCCAGAGACTCACCAAACACATATGGACTCACATAAAATTAAGGTAAAGAGGTGGAGAAAGATATTCCATGCAAATGGAAACCAAAAGCTAGCAGGAATAGCTTTTTTTTTTTTTTTCGCAACAGAGTCATGCTATGTCTCTCAGGCTAAAGTGCAGTGGCATGATCTTTGCCCACTAAAGCCTCCACCTCTCATGTTCCAGCTATTCTGGCTAGTTTTTTATATTTTTAGTAGAGATGTGGTTCGCCATGTTGGCCAGGCTGGTCTTGAGCTTTTGGCCTCGAGTGATCTGCCTACATCAGTTCCTCAAAGTGCTGGGATTACAGGTGTGAGCCACTATGCCCAGCCAGGAGAAGCTACTCTTATATCAGGGAAAACAGGCTTTAAAGCAACAACTGTAAAAAAAGACAAAAAGTGATATTATGAAGTAACAAGATTAACCCAAGAGGAAAATATCGCAAATCTAAATAGATATGCACCTAACAGTGGAGTTCCCAAATTAATAAAACAATAACTAGTAGACATAAGAAATGAGATAGATGACAACACAATAATAGTAGGAGACTTCAGTACTCCATTGACAGTACTAGATAGGTAATCAAGACAGAAAGTTAACAAAGAAACAATAGACTTAAACAATATCCTACAACAAATGAACTTAACAGATATTTACAAAACATTCTACCCACCAACTGAAGAACAGATATTCTTTTCATCAGCACAAAGCATTCTCCAAGATAGACCATATGATAGGTCATAAAAGAAGTCTTAATAAATTGAAGAAAATCAAAATTATATCAAGTATCCTCACAGAACACAGTGAAATAACACTGGAAATTAACTCAAAATGAAATACTCAAAACTATACTAGTAAATTAAAATTAAATAACCTGCTCTTGAGTGTTCCTTGGGTCTACAATAAAATCAAGATGAAATTAAAAAATTCTTTGAACTGAGTGATAATAGTGACACAATTTATCAAAACCTCTGGGATACAGCAAAAGCAGTGCTAAGAAGAACGTTCAGACATTAAATGTCTACATCAAAAAGTCTGAAAGAGCACAAATAGACAATCTAAGGTCACATATCAGGAAAATAGAGACACAAGAACAAACCAAACCCAAAACCAGCAGAAGAAAAGAAATAGCAAATGTCAGAGCAGAACTAAATGAAATTGAAATAAAAATAATACAAAAGATAAATGAAACAAAAAGCTGGTTCTTTGGAAAGATAAAATTGATAGACACATTAGCAAGACTAATCAAGAAAAGAAGATCCAAATAAGCTCAATTAGAAATGAAATGGGAGATGTTACAACCAATACCACAGAAATACAAAAGATCATTCAAGGCTACTATGGACACCTTTATGCACACACAGTAGAAAATCTAGAGGAGATGGATAAATGCCTGGAAATACACAACCTTCCTAGATTAAATTAGGAAGAAATAGAAACTCTGAACAAACCAATAACAACTAGAGAGACTGAAAGGGTAATTAAAAAATGCCAACAAAATAGTCACAGACATTCATAGAAGAATTGGTGTCAATCTTACTTGAAACTATTATAAATGATAGAGAAAGAAGGAATCCTCCCTAAATCATTCTATGAAGCCAGTATCACCCTAATACCAAAACCAAGAAAGGACATAACAAAAAAAGAAAACTACAGACCAATATCCTTGATGAATGTAGATGCAAAAATCCTCAACAAAACACTAGCTAACTGAAAGCAACAGCATATCAAAAGGATAATATACCATGATCAAGTGGGTTTCATACCAGGAATGTAGGGATGGTTTAACATACACAAGTTAATAAATGTGATACATCACATAAAAAGAACTCAAAACAAAAATCCTACAGTCATCTCAATAGATACAGAAAAAAGCATTTGACAATATCCAGCAATACTTTATGATTAAAACCCTCAGCAAAATTGGTGTAGAAGGGACACACCTCAAGGTAATAAAAACTGTCTGTGACAAATCCACAGCCAACATTATACTGACCAGGGAAAAATTGAAAGCATTCCCCCTGAGAACTGGAACAACACAAGGATGCTCACTTCTTCCACCACTTCTATTTAACATAGTACTGGAAGTTACAGCCAGAGCAATCAGACAACAGAAAGAAATAAAGAGTGTCCAAATCGGTAAAGAGGAAGTCAAACTGTCACTGTTTGCTGATGATATGATCATATACCTAGAAAGCCCTAAAGACTTGACCAAAAAGTTCCTAGAGCTGACAAATAAATTAATAAAGTTTCAGGATACAAAATCAATGTTCACAAGTCAGTAGTAGTTCTGTACACTAACTATAACCAAGCTGAGAATCAAAGAAAGAACTTAATCTCTTTTGTAACAGCTGCCAAAATAATAATAAAATCCCTAACCACGGAAGTGAAACGGCTCTACAAGGAAAACTACATAACAATGCTGAAAGAAATCATAGATGACACAAACAAATGGAAACACATCCCATGCTCATCGATAAGTAGAATCAGTATTGTAAATATGATCATACTACCAAAAGCAATCTGCAGATTCAATACAATTATCATCAAAATACCACAGAAGTAGAAATATATCCTAAAATTCGTGAGGAACCAAAAAAGATCCCTTAGCCAAAGCAAGACTAAGCAAAAAGAACAATTCTGAAGACATCACATCACCTGACTTCAAACTATACTACAAGGCTATAGTTAAACAGAACGGTACTGGTATAAAAATAGGCATGCAGACCAATGGCACAGAATTAACAACCCAGAAATAAAGCCAAATACTTACAGCAAACTGATCTTCGACAAAGCAAATGAAAACATACAGTGGGAAAAGGACACCCTCTTCAACAAATGGTCCTGGGATAATTGGTAAGCCACACATAGAAGAATAAACCTGGATCTTCGTCTCTCACCTTCTACAAAAATCAGCTCAATATGGATCAACGACTTAAATCTAAGGCCTGAAATCATAAACATTCTAGAAGATAATTTGGAAAAACTCTTCTAGATATTGGCTTAGGCAAAGACTTCATGACCAAGAACTCAAAGACAAATGCAACAAAACAAAAAATAAATACATCAGACCTAATTAAACTATGCAGCTTCTGCACAGCAAAAGAAATAATCAGCTGAGTAAACAGACAACCCACAGAATGGGAGAAAATATTCACAAACTATGCATCCAACAATGGAATAGTATCCAGAATCTGCAATGAACTCAAACAAATCATCAGGAAAAAAAAATAGTAACAATCCCATCAAAAAGTGGACAAAGTACATTAATAGACAAGTCTCAAAAGAAGGTATACAAATGGCCAACAACAAATATACGAAAAAAAATTCAACATCGTTCATTATCAGGAAAATGCAAATTAAACCCACAATGAGATACCACCTTACTCCTGCAAAATGGCCATAATTTAAAAATCAAAAACAATAGATGATGGTGTGGATGTGGTGAAAGGGAACACTTACATCACTGGTAGGAATGTCAACTATTACAACCACTATGGAAAAAAAGTATGGAGATTCCTTAAAGAACTAAAAGTAGAACTACTATTTGATCCAGCAATTCCTCTACTGGCTACCCATTCAGAGGAAATAAGTCATCATACGAAAAACTGACTTGCACAGGCATATTTATAGCAGCACAATTTGCAACTGCAAAAATAGGGAACCAGCCTAAATATCCATCAACCAATGAATGAATAAATAAAATGTGGTATATATAAGCCATGGAATACTACTCCGCCATAAAAGGGAATGAAATAGTGGCATTCACAGCAACCTGGATGGAGTTAGAGACCATTATTCTAAGGGCAGTAACCCATGAATAAAAAACCAAATATTACATGTTCTTGCTTATAAGCAGGAGCTAAGTTATGAGGTCACAAAGGCATAAGAATGATATAATGGACTTTGGGAACTCAGGGAAAAGGGTGCGTGCAGGGTGAGGGATAAAAAACTGCACACTGGGTATAGTGTACACTGCTCAGATGATGGGTACACCAAAATCTGAGAAATCACCACTGAAGAACTTATCCATGTAACCAAACACCACCTGTTCCCTCAAAACTATTGAAATTTTAAAAAAATAACTTACAGTGATGAAGGCATATTCATGGTTACCATGGGTGTTAAGAGTTGATGAAGAGTATGACCATAATGGAGTAGCATGATAATATTTTTAGGGTGTTGCAACTCTCCTGTATTTTGATGGTGGCAGTGTTTTCTATAAATTTATCTATGTGTTAATGTGCATAGAACTGCACACCAAAAGAGTCAGCATTACTGTGTGTTAATTTTACAAATAAAAAAATTGAGTTTAGATCCAAATCCAGGTCTAATAAAACAACAAAACAATAAAATGATTATATATCACATATCTTATACCTCTTTGCCCTTCCAACCTTACTAAATTCTTTCCTTTGTTCTCTCTGTCTATAAACTATTTATTGGTCAGGGTTGGAAAATATTAAAACTTCTACAGCAGCCCCAAAATATTTTATAAGTATTTCCTGAATAGTCCAGTTATAAAAATCATATTTAGAGCTCAAAGTATTTACCAATTTTCATCTTTCCTTTTCTCACATTTCCATATTGCTTTTCAAATATAAGAAAATAAGAACTTCTCTCTAAACTTTTCACTGATGTAGACTATAGGGAAGGAAGTATATTAAAAACAACAGAAGAGAGGTAGAAATATTACAGTTTTAAAATTAAACTTAAAGTGATTTAAGTTTCCTGAAATGTGAGCTGCTATCAATTTATGAATGACTTCAATATATCTTTATAAATGCAGAGGAATATGCTAGCCGAAAGGTAGGAATAAGCCAGAGAAAACAGCTTAAAAATATAGCAAAGCACAGTGGATAAATCAGTGCTATGATAGAGGGACGTCCCCTGCAAAACTCATGTTGAAACTTAATCTTCAACAAGGCAATATTGAGAGGTGGGGATTTTATGAAGTGATTAGGTCATGAGAACTCTGCCTTCCTGAATGAGTTAATCCATTCAGGGATTAATGGATTAATGGGTTATCATGGGAATGGACCTGGTGGTTTTATAAGAAGAGGAAGAGAGGCTGAAGCTAGCAGGTGAAGCAGGTGAACATACTCAGCTCCTTCTCTATGTGATATCCTAAGCTGCCTTGGGATTCTTCAGAAAGTTCCACTAGCAAGAAGTTTCTCACCAGATGTGCCCCCTTTGACCTTGGATTTCCCAGCTTCCACAACTGTAAGAAGTAAATTTCTTCCATTTATAACTTACATAGTGCAGCTTCTGTTATAAACAACAGAAATGGACTAAGACAATCAGGGTTTCTCAGCTGTGACAGTTTTGATGGTTTGGGCTGAATCTTCTTTAGCCGGGGAGTAAAGGTTGTGTCCTATGCATTGTAAGATGTTGAACAACATTCCTGTCTCTATCCAATAGATTCCAGTAGCCTTCCCCAGCACTTGTGACAACCAAACAGGTCTCCAGACATTGCCAAATGTCCTTGTTGGGGTCAGTGAGGCAAAAATCACTCCCTGTTGAGAACAACTGGGATACACTAAGGGACTTAAAGGTCAAAGGTTTGAGTTCATTCTAACTTTCCCAATTACTAGTTCAGTGCTCTTGAAGAAATCATGTAACTTCCCTGACTGTTGGTCTCATGTAGGACTAAAATAGGCAGAGCCAATATTATAGGAGTTCTGTGATATTCAAATAAGTCAATATATGAAAAATGAATTGTAAATGGTGTTATAAGTATTAGTGAATGACAAGCATAAACTGTGACATAGAAAGCAGAGTTCTATAAGAGACAAGGCTAATATAAAGCAGTATAGTTCTTAACTGGGGGTAATTTTGCCCCTAGGGGACATTCAGCAATGTCTAAAGACATATTTAGCTGTCACAATTGGAGAAAGGTTATTATCAGCATCTAGTACGTAGAGGTCAGAGGTGCTGCTAAATATCCTACAATGCACAGGACAGCCCCATAACAAGGAGGAATTATCCAGCCCGAAATACCAGTACTGCTGCAGTTGAAAACCCTGATACAAAGCAATGCCATTTGAAGACTTAGAGGGGGCTTCTCTTAGAGTAGCCCTATCAGGCAGAGTCTTGACAGAAAACAATCATAAGAAATTAAGAGCAGTTTAAGGAGACCAGCAAGCAATATTGAGGAACCCAGGATTTAGCAATGGCTGAAAACTGTCACCTGCCCAGGCATAAGGAATCCAGGGTAGAGGCTTATTACCAGAGGCAGGGGAGAGCTAGAGTTGGAGCTAGGACAATGGGGGCTAATTGACCAGAATTTTGGTCACAGGGGCTACCAGAACTGTGGTGCTGAGGCAGGGCAGGAGCAGGGGAGAAATACCCCAATCTCTCTTCTCCTGACCTCGGGTCTCCCACTGACTCAATGGGAAGACAGAGGACAAGGCTGCCCAGGAATTGCAGGCTTTGGGCATTATGCCTCATACGGCATAGAGATGGACAAAGAGGAGCTGAGTCTGTACCTGCAGTGGATCTGCAAAAGTGGTGTTGGGTGGAGGAATGACAAACAGAATAACCAGCAGTGTGGCCTTTCTTATTTTTTTTCTTAGCATGCACCTCAGATATTGAGAGCTAGTAAAGGACATAGAAAAGGAGACTAAAATCTACAGCATCAACCTTTGTGTGAGAAGTAAAATATTACTTCCCAGAATGGTCAACCAATCTTCTGAGTCACCGCCATACTTAGCAGTTTTAAACAGAATCCAAACTGATGCCGTAGTCCTATATTTCACAAAGAACTCATGCCTTATCAGCAGCTTGATACTTCAAAATCAGCAAGAATCAGGAGAGTGGCTGGTATGAGGCTACTGAAAAAATTGTAGGATGGAAAGAGGACTGGGTTATAGTCAAAAGTCAGTGTTGAAAGCCACTTCCGCTCTTCACTAGCATTGTGCCCTGGATAATCCTCAGATTTTCCATCTGCAAATTGAGGAAACTGAGTTGAAATGATAGCAGAGCTGGAGGTAACTGGAGAGGTCCTCTAGTTCCATGTGAACAATCCAAGGTCCTTAGGGGTGAGGAGAAATCATTGTTTATTCTAGCTGGAGCATTTCCAGAAACTGTGACAAGAGCAAATCAAACCAACCCAAAGCCCCAAGCCAAAAGCCTTGTTAGCTGTGAAGACTTTCAAAGGGACAAAAAGTAAATTGCACAATCAAACCAACAATTACTAGAATTCCATTTTCTCATTTGACCACGTATTTATTGAATGACAACTATATGCCGGGATTATCCCAGAGAGTAGAGAAAAGAGAGTACCAAAGACATCACACACGAGCACTCTTTCTTGAGGAAGTACTCAGCCATGTGAAAGAATTATTTGTTGTCTTCATATACTTGATCAACTGGGTTTATACGTATATGTTTAATCAATTTAACATACTTTGCTACTGAAAAACTGGCATTCACTGATAGGAGGGGGACAGGAACCATTAAAGCCAGTGTTCTTGTCCTAGAAGGTTAGTCAATACAAAGATTGATGCTGTAGATTCTAGTCTCCTTTGCTATGTCCTTTACTAGCTCTCAATATCTGATGTGCATGCTAAGGGAAAAAATAAGAAAGGCCACACTGCTGGTTACTCTGTGTTTGTCATTCCTCCAGCCAACCCCACTTCTGTAGATGCAACCCCCAAGTGAATCCTCGGGGATTTTGAGGTTGTGTGGTGAAGTTCTAAACCTGTTGGCTGTTTTGATGTTCTTCTGCATCTTCCCTAGCTACCCTCCACAAGTTCTTTCCTTTGCAGATATTTGAGAAGTTCTCCATATGAGTATAGAGTCCATCTGTGCCAGCCCAAGCCTCTTTAAAGGATTCTGACTATACTCTTCTTCTTTCCACGTACTCATAAAGTTATTTTTCCGGCAACTTCCTGTATTATAATCTTTCCATGTTCTAGGTAATAACTACATTCTTCTATAATTCTTTGAAAGTCTTCCTCAAGTTTGCATCTCCTTCAGTAGTAGACAATTCAACTTCTGCAGAAGGTGTTTCTCAGCTTTCAAGTCTCCTTTCACAGTATCTTCTCTTTTACTTTTCACTGCACACCTCCTATGACTCCCATACAGTCCACTGGGCATGCAGTCCTGGCTGGCCCAGCTTCTGCACCATCTGTTGCAACTCGGCAATGTGCTACCTCTATGTGAGGGTCAGAACTGAGATCCAAATGGGCCAACCTTCTTGAATTTTGGGGGCCTGATTGAACCTTTCTCATGTTATTCTCCTCAGCCATTTGTTGTTAAATATTTACCACCTCACTGGTCCTTTTATCTCTGAATTACCCAGGGATGTAGCTGAAAATTCAGAAGACTCAGGAAAAAGATGTTTGGAGTACTTCATGTTTATTTCATTGCAGGACAACACTTTCTAGTCTCCTTACAACTCAGGTGGTCTTTAAGTGCTGTTCATAACCATGGAGTGTGAGAAAATGAGAATAACCAGTAAGATGTTTCTATTCCTCATCACTAGGACCAAGTTACTACAGTGGAGTTGGAATGATGCATTATCCCCATTTTTGCTGTGAGTTTTCCTCAACTACCTAGTCTTTAGCATTATACAAAAGATCTGGGAGAGTCTTGGCCAGAAGCAAATATTTGATAAGCTGAGTTTCTGAAGAGCCATAAGTTACGCATTTGTATTGGTTCTCTGTTGCTGCATTAAAAACTACCCCTGAACTTAGTGTCTTTAAACAATAAATATTTGTTATCTCATACTTTCTTTGAGGTGGAATCAGGGAGCTGCCTGACTGAGCAGATCTGGTGTAAGATTTCCCCTGAGGTTGTGGCAAAAATGCCAACCAGGGCTGCAGTCACCTGAAGGTTTGACTGGGGCTGGAGAAACCACTTCCAGAATAGCTCACTCACATGGCTGGCTGGTCAATGCTGATTGTTGCAGGAGGCCTCACTTCTTCATCATGTGATCCTCTGCAGATATGAATATCCTCATAATGTAGCACCTGACTTTCCCTAGAGTGATCCAAGAACAAAACAGATCCTGAAATATCTTACTGACCTAGCCTCAGAAGTCTCACCTGTCCTTTCCACAATATCCATGAATATCAGGAGGAAGAGTTCATCGAAGGTCATCTTGGGGCTATCTTAAATGGCATCTTGGGGTCTCCTTGGACATTAGCCATGTCTAATGGCATTCAAGGTCTTCAGTAAGATACATACATAATTTAGTAGTAAAAATCGTGCAGGAATATCTAAATATGACTTGCCAAGAATTGAATTTTAACCACCAGTTTACAAGGACTCATGAGGCTACCCCAGTATAACCAAATTCCACACGTTCCTGCAATTTTCTTTATCTCACGAAGGTAACTGGATTTCTAGAAGACCTATGCCTCAGTCAAATGACCTTGAAGTTGTTATATGTTCCTGTGGTTCAGTCTTAAATGTATGTCTCTTACATCCTTGAAGTTTGAGAAGACTCTACTATTTAGAAAAGCATTTTGGAATCAATATAGATTGCTATTCTGAGAAGCAATGTAAACAGTAGCCTGTTTATAGTGTGGCGCCTCCCCACCACTCTCACTCTTGCTCCCATCATATGATGTGCAGGCTCCCACCTCACCCTCCATCATGAGTAATACCAAAACTTTTTTTTTTTTTTTTTTTTTGAGACAGGGTCTCACTCTGTCACTCAGCTAGAAATGCAACTGAGTGATCAGCTCACTGCAGCCTAAACCTCCCAGACTCAAGTAATTCTCCCACCTCAGCCTCCCAAGTAGCTGAGACTACAGGCATATAGCACTATGCCTGGCTAATTTTTTTTTTTTTTTTTTTTGAGGCGGAGTCTCGCTCTGTCGCCCGGACTGGAGTGCAGTGGCCGGATCTCAGCTCACTGCAAGCTCCGCCTCCTGGGTTTACGCCATTCTCCTGCCTCAGCCTCCCTAGTAGCTGGGACTACAGGCGCCCGCCACCTCGCCCGGCTAGTTTTTGTATTTTTAGTAGAGACGGGGTTTCACCGTGTTAGCCAGGATGGTCTCGATCTCCTGACCTCGTGATCCGCCCGTCTCGGCCTCCCAAAGTGCTGGGATTACAGGCTTGAGCCACCGCGCCCGGCCTGCCTGGCTAATTTTTAAACTTTTTTTTTTGTAGACGTGAAGCCTCACTGTGGTTTCCAGGCTGGTCTCAATCTCCTGGGCTCAAGTAATCTTCCCACCTCAGCCTCTCAAAGCGCTGGGATTACAGGCATAAGCCAACATGCCTGGCCATCAATACTTTCTAAATTTGTTAAATTAGTTTGTTCACATAACACAGCACACACAGCAATCTCCATTTCCAACTGCATGTCTGTATACGTGTTACCATATTTCAGTCTATATATAGTATTACCCACAATTAGATGGAGTTTATATTTTACCAAAACCCTGCATTCATTTCCCTTTTAGAGTATGCTCTATTACAGAGAAGATTTTTAAAGGCCATAATGTTCCAAAGGTACAATTGGTTTGCAAAAGATTTTTTCTATGTTCCACTGGAATGACACACAGCGTAACAGGCTTTCAGCTTATGTGGTTTGAGTGCAGCATTTAAATAAGCCAAGTGGGAAAAGATAATAACTTTTAGTTGCAATATCAGATGGTGGTTTAGATTCAGCTTTTTCACCTCAGTGTCATCCTGACATCATGTTGCCAGGTTGGCAGGCCTGCTGCCTATGTTTCCCAGATCCCTGATAACTCCACATTTTTAGAGCCTTTGTTTCCAATGTTTTTATGTGCTGCTTTAATGAGGTATTTATTCAGTATCTGTATTCATTCATTACCAAACTGCTATGAAGCAAAACCCAAGACTGGGTAATTTATAAAGAAATAGAGGTTTAATGGACTCACAGTTCCACATGCCTGGGGAGGCCTCACAATCATGGCGGAAGGTAAAGGAGGAGAAAAGTTATGTCTTACATGGTGACATAAGAGAACCTGTGCAGGAGAACTGCCCTTTATGAAACCGTCATATCTTGTAAGACTTATTCACTGTCACGAGAACAGTATGAGAAAAACCCATCCCCATGATTTATTACCTCCTACTGGGTCCTTCCCACAACACGTGGGGATTATGGGAGCTACAATTCAAGATGAGATTTGGGTGGGGACACAGCCAAACTATATCAGTGTTATTGAAGTCACCCAGCCACAATAAAGCATTCGGAATGCCCTATGGTTAGGTCACACCTATTTTCAGTTACTAACTAAAAGATCATTATACTATTTTTGAACTCTGTCTTTAAGAGCTTCAGCTTTGTTGTATAGCAGATACAATGTCACAGAAAACACAATGGAAAGCTAGGATCTTAGAATCTGATATAATTTGAATATAAATCCCCACCAAATCTCATGTTGAATTACAATCTCAGTGTTGAGAGTGGGGCCTGGTAGGAGATGTTTGGTTCATGGGGGCAGATCCCTCATGACTTGGTGCTGTCTTCATGAGAGTGAGTGAGTTCTGGAGAGAGCCGGTTGTTGAAAAGTGTGCTACCTCCCCCAAGTCTTGCCTTTGCTCCTGCTCTTGCCAGGTGATATGCTGGCTCTCGCTTCACCTTCCACCATGAGTAAAAGTTCCCTGAGGCTGCCCCAGAGCAGATGCCGGCACTATGCTTGTACGGCCTGCCGAACTGTGAACCAATTAAACCTCTTTTCTTTATAAATTACTTAGCCTCAAACATTTCTTTATAGCAATGCAAGAATGGCCTAATAAAAAAAATTGGTAGCAAGGAGTGGGACATTGCTGTGATGAAACCTGAAAATGTAGAGGTAGCTTTGGAAATAGGTAATGGAAAGAGGTTGAAAGAGTTTGGAGGGCTCAGAGGAAGACAGGAAGATGAGGGAAAGTTTGGAATTTCTCACAGACTAGTTAATGATTGTGACCAAAATGCTGATGGTGATATGGGCAGTAAAGGCCAGATTGATGAGGTCTCAGATGGAAATGAGGAACTTATTGGAAACCGGAGCAAAGGCTGCCCCTGTTATGCCCTAGCAAAACACCTGGCTGCGTTCTGTTCATGCCCTAGTGATCTGTGGAAGTTTGAACTTCAGAGTGATGATTTAGGGTATCTGGCAAAAGAAATTTCTAAGCAGGAAAGTGTTCAAGATGTAGCATGGCTGCTTCTAATTGCCTATGGTCAGATGTAGGAGCAAAGAAATAAAGTTGGAATATATATTTAAGGAAGTAGAGCATAAAAATTTGGAAAATCTGTAGCCTGGCCATGTGTCAGAGAAAGAAAAAGCTTTTGCTGAAGAGGAATTCAAGCAGGCTGTGGAGCAACTACCTGTTGGAGATAATTGTATAACTAAAGGGTAGCCAAGTACTAATATTCAAGATAATGGAGAAAAAGCCTCAAAGGTATTGCAGACACCTTCACAGCAACCCCTCCCATCACAAGTCCAGAGGGCTAGGAGGGAAGAATAGTTTCCTGGGCCAGGCCCAGTGCCCTGCTGCCCTATGCAGCCTTGGGACACTGCTCCCTACATCCCAGCTATTCAGCTGTGGTTCAAAGGGCTTCAGGTACAGCTTGGGCTGCCTCCTTGGAGAAAGCAAGCTATAAGCCTTGATAACTTCCATATGGTGCTAATCCTGCAGGTGCATGCAGAGTGCAAGAGGGAAGGCTTAGCAGCCTCTGCCTAGATTTCAGAGGATGTATGGAAAAGCCTAGGTGTCCAGCCAGAAGCCTGCTGCAGGGGCAGAGCACTCACAGAGAACTTCTAGTAAGGAAGTACAGAGGGAAAATATGGGGTTGGAGGCCCCACACAGAGTCCCCACTGGGGCACTGCTTAGTGGAGCTATGGGAAGGGAGCCACCATCTTCCAGACCCCAGAATGGTAGATCCACCAGCAGCTTGTACCCTGCATCTGAAAAAGCCACAGGCATTCAACTCTGATATGGTTTGGCTCTGGGTCCCCCCTCCAAATCTTGTCTCAAATTGTAATCCTCATGTGTTGAGGGAAGATTCTGGTGGGAGGTGAATCCCACCTCTGGTGGGAGGTGGATCATGGGGATGGTTTCCCCCATGCTTTTTTTATGATAGTGAGATCTGATGGTTCAGAATTGGCAGTTTCCACTGGACTCTCTCTCCTGCCATCATTTAAGACTTGCCTTGCTTCCCCTTTGCCTTCTGCCATAATTGTAAATTTCCTGAGTCTTCCCAGCCATGTAGAACTGTGAGTCAATCAAACCTCCTTTCTTTATACATTACCCAGCCTCAGGTAGAATCTTTATAGCAGTGTGAAAATGGACTAATACAAACTCCAACTCATGAGAGAAGCTGCAAGGGCTGAACCCTGGAGAGTCACAGGGCAGGGCTGCCCAAAGCCATAGGAGCACACCTCTTGCAGCAGTGTGCTCTGATGTGGGACATGGAGTCAAAGGACATTGTTTTGAAGCTTTAAGATGTAATGACTTCCCCGCTGGGTTTTGAACTGGCACGGGTCCTGTAACTCCTTTCTTTTAACCAATTTATCCATTTTGGGATGAGGATGTTTACCCAATGCCTGTACCCTAATTGTATGTTGGAAGTACATAACTTGTTTTTTATTTTACATGCTCGTAGGTGAAAGAGACTTGCCTTGTCTCAGATGAAACTTTGGACTTTGAACTTTTGAGTGATGCTGAAATGAGTTGAACTTTTGGGTGATTATTGGCAGGGGATGATTATCTTATGCAATGTGAGAAAGACATGAGATTTATGGGGCCAGGGAAGGAATAATATAGTCCAAATAGATGTCCCCACCAAACCCCTCATGTTGAATTATAATCCCCAGTGTTGGAAGTGGGGCCTGAAGGGAGGTGTTTATCTCATGGGGGTGGATCCTTGGTGGGTTGGTGCTATCTTTGTGATAGTCAGTGAGTTCTCATGAGATCTTGTTGTTAAATTGTGTGGCACCTCCATCCCCACTCTCTCTCTTGCTCCTGCTCCCACTGTGTTAGATGCCTGCTCCCCCTTCACATTCTGCCATGATTTTAAACTTCCTGAGTCCTCCCCAGAAGCATATGTGGGTGCCATGCTTCCTATACAGCCTGAAGAATCATAAACCAATTAAACCACCTTTCTTACAAATTGCACAGTCTCAGGTATATCTTTATAGTAATGCAAGAACAGCCTAATACAGAATCTAAATGAAGCAGCACTTGTAATCTGAAGGGCTTTCTTTTCTTATCATAAATTAGCACCTTGATATAGCACCAATACCGAAGAAGCAGGCTTTAATTGACATCATGGCAAGAGGCCAAGCCAGAGCTTGTACATGCAGAGCAAGGCACTTAACAACTGCCAGACTGAGGTCGTTGGTACTTGTACAAGTCTAAAAGGTTAGTTCAGGATTTCCAAGCAAAGAGGGTTGTAACTCAAAAAAACTTAGACTCATGTGAAATGGTACAAACCACAGCATTCACTACAACAAAATTTAGTTAATTACATTTACTATACTTTGTTTTTCTGAGGAAATTATCTAATGAATTTCATATGCATGTATTTAATTGGGATAGTTTAAGGATATTTTAAAAAGTCTAAATGCTGGTGAGTTTTCCTTGGGGAAATATAACCAAAGTTATGCCTCAATGAGAGCTGTAATTAGTATTACTTCCTAAACAAGCAGTAATTTTAGTTACAAAGGTTGAACAGCATTTTATAAAGAAAAGTAAAGGTAAATAATAACCCAGAGCTAAGCAAGCCAGTTATTAGCAAAGATACCCATGAGAAATGCTTAATGTCTATGAAATTTAGACACTTTGATCAATTTTTAAATTTTAGTGAGAAACAAACTAGTCTGAGATACATTGTACTTCACATTCATTTTATTTATTTATTTATTTATTTATTTTTGCTTGAGGCAGTATGTTGCTTTGTCATTCAGACTGGAGTGCAGTAGCATAATAACCGCTCACTCTAGCCTCAACCTCCTGAGCTCAAATGACACTACCACTTAAGCCTCTGGCATAACTGGGATCACAGGTATGTGCCACCATGCCTGGCTATTTTTACTTTTTGTAGAGATGGGTTGGGGGGGTTGCCATGTTGCCTAGACTGGTCGCGAATGCCTGGGCTTAAGTGGTCCTCCCACCTCAGCATCCCAAAGGGCTGAGAATAACAGCACGAGTCATCATGCCCAGCTTTCATGTTCATTTTAATTGATGCTTTCTTCAGGGAAGCAAGTTTAGAATTTTTGTAAAATTGAAGTGATTTGCCTGGATTTCTGTTTTATTTAAAAAAAAAAAAGAGAATAGGGAGTTGATATGTCTTTATAATTGAATACATTGGTAAATGTAGTAGAGCAGTTTACTGAAGCAATATAAAACCACACAACAAAAAAAGCATTGCAGTAATTATATTAGGGCTTTCCCTGGGCATTTTTGCAATCAAATAAAATCTGTTCCACTGAAGGCTTAATCAAATGAAATCTTAGAGTGTAGCAAAACCTCACATACTGATTAAGAAGAGGTTGGTGGTGACACTGGTCTGATTTATCAAAATGCATGGATTATGGCTTATATATAACTGTAATACAAAGCAAATGAAGTAGTTTTAAAGACATGCTGTGTGGCAGGAGATAGCATGTTGTTTAAAGAACAGCAGATGAGGAGTGAAAAGATAAACCATTTGTCCTGGTTTCATTGTGTTCTAGCTTGTGACCTTGGACAAATGTCATTATTTCAGACTCACATTTTTGTTTTGTAGAGCTGGTATAAAAATAGTTTCTTTGCCTGTCTCACAGGGCTGATGTGATGAACAAATGAGATAATGTACATGGAAGTATTTTGTAAACTCTTAAATGCCGGACCAAAGTAGGTATTGTTATTGTATTCAAGTATATGCAATAGCAACCTAATAAAGAGTTGCCTGGTGCTGATCCTCAGGGAGCTTACTTTAATGAATACTTGGCTATGATTTAAATTTAACACATCAACTATACAATTACTGCTTACTGAGCGTTCAAAAGTTGTTTCCTTTGAGTAAGCCATTTTCTCATGGTCTTTCATTTTTATTAGTGAATATGACAATCTCTTTATGCATTAAAAGAACAAAAGAAAATTCCAATGAACTACCTATCCCTATAGTTTAATCAATTTATTTATAAACTGAATTGTTACTATGTCCTAAATCTACAGTAGATAACCTGGTTTGTCTTTCCTTCAAAGAACTTTGACCAACAGGGACATAAATCATGATTGTACATAACTATAATAATAGAAAGCAAATGAACTAATATTTATAGGAACGGCCCCAAATTCTGTGAATACTCAAAGGAGAGACTTTATTTCTACAAGGAGATTTAGAAAAGTTTTATACAGAAGGTGGAATTTCATTAGGTGGATTTGGTTTAATAGCGTATCTCAGAGAAACAGATATAAAACGCACAAGTTAAGAGTATGACTACCAGTCTAATTTGGCTAGGAAACACATTGCATGAGAGGAGTAGAGGGGAATTACAGCTAGATCAGGAAGGATTCTGAAAGCAAAACCAACAAGAAGAGAAGAGGGGCATTTTCTTTTACCTTAGGAGTCTGTGTTTTATCTTTTTTTCTCTTATAACAAAAGCAGTGCTCACAAAACAACACAAACAAAAGGAGAAAATCATTTAAATTTAACAATAACTCTGTCATGTTCTAATCTTCACTTTACAGTTTAAGAAATTCAGTTTAGGGCCGGGCGTGGTGGCTCACGCCTGTAATCCCAGCACTTTGGGAGGCCAAGGCGGGCGGATCACGAAGTCAGGAGATTGAGACCATCCTGGCTAACACGGTGAAACCCCGACTCTACTAAAAAAATACAAAAAATTAGCCAGGCGTGGTGGCAGGCGCCTGTAGTCCCAGCTCCGTGGGAGGCTGAGGCAGGAGAATGGCATGAACTCAGGAAGCAGAGTTTGCAGTGAGCGGAGATGCGCCACAGCACTGCAGCCTGGGCGACAGAGCGATACTCCATCTAAAAAAAAAAAAAAAAAGAAGAAATTCAGTTTAGAGAGGGTCAGTACTGTCCAGCCTCATTGTCATAGACTGAATTGTGTCCCCCTCTAAATGCATATGGTCAAGCTCCAACCTCCAATGTGATAGTATTTGGAGATGGGGCCTTTGGGAGATTATTATTATAGGTTTAAATGAGGTCATGAGTGGGCGGCCGTCAGGCTGGGCTTAGTGCCCTGCCCTTATAAAAAGAGACAGCAGCGTCCCCCCCACCTCTCCTCTAACACAAAGAAGAAGTCATGTGATCACAAGCCAGAAGGCAACCAACTACAAACCAGGTAGAGAGACCTCACCAGAAACTGACAATGCTGGCAGCCTGATCTCATACTTTCAGCCTCCAGAACTATGAGAAGAGGAATGTCTGTTGTTTAAACTGTCCGGTCTATACTATTTTGGTTATGGAGCTGACTAATACACTCATGCATCTGATAAGTGTGAGTTAAAACTGAGGTTCACACTTTTAATCACGATATTAAATAAAAGTAACATAATCTATTCCCCAAAGTTTAAGTGAATAATAATAGCTGCTAAACAATGCTTTAAACGTCTTAACTCATTATATCTTTACTATAAAGTTATAAAGTTGGTTTTGTGATTTTTCTTAATACACGAATACAATAACTTAAAAATACATTATAAAAATAAAATTCAGACCAGGCACTGTAGCTCATACCTGTAATCCCCAAACTTTGGGAGGCCAAGACAGGAGGATGGCTTGAAGCCAAGAGTTCAAGACCAGCCTGAGCAACAAAGTGAGACCTGTTCTCAACAAAAGATTTGTAAAAATTAAGAAAGAAAATAGCCAAAGGCTGTCCACTTGTAGTCCCAGCTACTTGGGAGGCTGAGGTGGGAGGATCACTTGACCCAGGAGATTGGGGCTATAGTGAACTATGACCGTGCCACTGCACTCCAGCCTGAGTGACAGAGTGAGATTCTGTCTTTAAAAAATGAAATAAAATAAAACTAAAAAAGATGAAATTCAAATCTTAAAGCAAACAATAGGGAACAATGAATTGCTCAAGTTGAAATACTCTTTTACAATCACAGTTTGGATTCAATATACATAGCCTTACTATACAAAACTCTAAGTGGAGTGTTTCATTTTGTTTTCAGTTTGTTTTGTTTTGCTTATAATTAATTCCTAAGTTGACAGTGTTCCTAGAACAAAATTATTATAATCTCATGCTTTGGATAACCCATGGTGAAAAATTATAATGGTCTTGAAATATAAGAACTTGAATGTATGACAGGCATATCCATAGGCGACATGACTATGAAGACTGCCTGACTCTGAAAAATGTTTATTTGTTTAGAAACCTAAACTTGAAGTTTTGCAAAAACAGTCACAATGGGATACTTGATTATCTGGATATTATGAAACACCCATAGCCATCAGACATTATTAATGATCTATCTGGAGAATAAATTATCTTAGTTAAGTAAAGAGCCAGTCACAATGGAAAAATTGCCAAAGAGGAAAGATTCCCACTTACTTATCAACCTGGAAGGATCATAAAAGACCAAGAAAAGTATAATCCGTGGCAACTGAAAAAATAATATAAGGGAATGAGAGAAAGGACAGTTCAAATAAAATGGCAATAGCTTTGAGAAAGAACAGTATGAAGGATCAATTCAAACTGAATAAATGTAAGATTTACTTACTCAAACCCACTTCTCCCTTCAAGATTTCTTCCACCTCCCTACAAATTTCATACATCCTTTGGTCTTTTTATGTTTTTTAATCTCATAATTTTATCTTATGTCATCAAAATATTTTATTTTGTTTCAGAAAGGCAACCACTTTAATTTTGAAAAGAAAATCTCATACCAGGCCATTTCTCCAATCCTACAAAAATAGTTTTTAAAAATTATATAATAACAACTATAATACTTATGTAAATTTTACATCTGATCCATCTTTTGGTATGATACGAAGTATAATCAAACATGTTAAACCCCTAGAAATTAATTACCCATTCAATAGTATCCATCAATAAAGTGAATCTCTAACATTCATAAAATGCATTTAATAAATGCATGGAGTCTTGTCTTGTTAGCAAGATCAGATTAATCATAAAAGGAAATATTAATATAATAGTATGAATTATAGAGATGTCTTCAAGTAATGGATACAATAAAAAACTTCCTGCTTTCCAAACTAAATCTAAAATACCCAAGGTAAGACAAAAGGAACAGCAGACAGAGACCCCAATAACTCCTTTTGGTAAAAATATTGTTTTAGAAAATCTGGCATTCATCTGCTGGCATGTGAGATTCCTGGTACTGAATCCCAAGATTAGGCAGACCTACTGGTCAACCTGAAACTGAGGAGACCTCCCTACCTGCAGAGGTGGGGCATGTCCCTGGTGGAGCAGAGCCAAGATTAACTCTTTACAGGCAGTTAGCTCTTTTTTTTTTTTTTTTTTTTTTTTTTTAATGCTCAGTCTGCTCTTTAATGGGTACCGCCCACTTGTCTGCACCTGATGGAGGCGGGAACAGGAGGGGTCTGGGAACTGGTGCCGCTGGGCCTGGGTGCCGCAGTCTGCTCCCTGGGGACAGAAACCCACAGGGTCGAGCCCTGCAGGCCTCTCCTTCCAAGAACAAGCAGCCGCCTGCCTCCCCAGCCCCAGCAAGGGCATGCAGGCTGGGGGGCACCCAGTGGCCAGGCCTCTTAGCCGGGTTGCAGGCAGCACTGAGCCGCCTGGAGGTCAGGAGGTCCGTGGAGATGGGGAGGGGGTGCAGATGTCCTGGAGGCCAAGGTCCACCCCTCACATGTTGGTGCTCATCCGAGACTGGCTGTTGGCTGGAGTCAGCTCCCCCTGGCTCCCTTCTCTGGGTGGAGACTTGACGTGGATCTGGTTGCGGAGCACAGCTGCCCGCAGCATCATGGCCTTGGCGCGGCGCTGGAACTCCTTACCCATCAGCAAAGACTTCTCAAAGGTGGTGCTGCGCTGGTCCACGTCCTGGGCGTAGAGGATCTTGCTGTGCGAGTCCACGCGGGCACTGATCAGCCCCTCCAGGATTAGCTGCGTCAGCTCGTCTTCCAGGGCAGCCACTGTGGTGTTGAAAGCCGCCGCCATCCTATGCATGTCGGCCGACACGTAGGGGCTGAAATACTGGATGAGGGCACGGTTGCGAATCTGCGTGTACAGGGTCCTGACGTGGGGAGCCAAATACATGTCCAGGAGCAGGTTGTCCTTCATCTCGTCCAGCATCTTGAGGCATGAGGCGTACTTGGACTCGTAGAATTTGAAGATGATGTCTCGGACCTGCGGCTCCAGCTCCAAGAACAACTTGAAGGAGCTACTGGAGATGACATTGCGCTGCAGCTCCTGCCGGTCAAAGGTAGCCAAGGCGCACAGGCCACCGTAGATGGCCACGTTGCTGGGGGACAGCAGCTCAGGGAAGTCGCAGTGATCAAAGGAAGCCAGCAGGAGGCACTTGGCAGCCTGCTTGTACTTCCTGGCGGCCAGCTCCGCCAAACCTGCGGCACACTTGAGCTTGGTGAGGATGGCCTGAGTCTGGCTGTCACGCTCTCCTCGCTGCTCAGCAATCTCCGGGGTAGACTCAGCCTTGCTGACATAGCTGAGCACATGAGACCAATTCTGTAAGTAGACGCTGACCTTGATGACGTTGAGGCACATGTTGATGACGTGCTTGGCGCTGGTGCAGTAGTCCCGGGCCCGGGAGTAGCATTTGAGGGCATTGCTGAGGTCCCCACAGTCCAGGTAGTGGTCGCCCAGGTCATCATGGCCGCGCCGGATGCTCTCCTTGATGGAGTTGCCTTTGTAGTTCTTCAGGTCCGTGTCCAGCTTCTCCAGCTTCAGCAGGGCCTTCTTCCACGTGGCCTCCACCCAGGCCGTGTCCAGGGGTGGGGGCTCCACGCCGCTCTCAGGGATGGCGTCGGGTGCATTCTGCAGCTCCCTGGTGGCCTCTGAGAGCTTGCGGTGGATCTCCTCATACATGTCCACATTAAAGGTTCTCTGCACGAAGGAGAGGGCCATCTTCAGGGCCTCCACCCGCAGCGTGGGGCAGTGATCAGCAATGAACTGCAGCCGTTCGATGCGCATCAGGCCGCTGTAACTCGCTGCATACTGCTCCAGATCCAGGCTGGGGTTCTCCACCACATAGTTGACGTCGGGTGCATTCTGCGGGTCTTCCTGGGGGTCCACGTCGATCTGCATGGGCTCCACAGCCCCCTGCAAGTTAAACACCTGAACCGGCAGCGGCATCTTGCACCCACCCGGCCGCTGCGTGCCGTCCCGGCAGTTAGCTCTTAAGAAAAAAAAAGGAAAGGCAAGATCTCAGTGACCCATGACTGTGACTTTCTTTCAATCTCAATCATTATTTCTATCTGAAAGAGGACAGATTGGTTAGGAATGTTAAACTGTGCGATGTGGAAGGAAACACCAGAATTTAGGAAAAAGTGTTTCCCTGCTCAAAGTATATATGCTGCAATAATTTTTGAAATATAATCTTACTACATGATGCCTAAATCATCGACCCAAATAGTTCATCTAGTCCAGGTCCCTACTTTCTATGTCATGTGAAAGGCACCTATTCTATCTTTTTTTTGAGACAGAGTCTTGTTCTGTCGCCTTGGCTGGAGTACAATGGTGCAATCTTGGCTCATCACAACCTCCGCCTCCTGGATTCAAGGGATTCTCCTGCCTCAGCCTCCCAAGTAGCTGGGATAACAGGTGTGTACCTCCTCTTCTATCTTACTGGCACTCCAACAACAAATATTTAGTGATTCCAAAGGTGTATTAAAAAATAATCAGACCACCTCATACCTACTAGGATGTCTTTAATAAAACACAGAAAATAACAAGTGTTGGAGAGGATGTGGAGAAATTAGACACTGGTGCATGCTAGTGAATGTGTAAATTGGTACAACCACTGTGGAAAACAGTTTGACAGTTTCTCAAGAAGTTAAACATAAATTTACCACATAGATCCCACAATTCTATTCTTAGATAGATGTGATGGTTAATTTTATGTGTCAATGTAGCTAAACTATGGTGCCCAGTTATTTGGTCAAACACTAGTCTAGATGTTTCTGTGAAGGAATTTTGTCAACGTGATTAACATTTAAATCAGTATACTGTGGATAGATGGACTTCATTCTGTTAGCTGAAAGCCTTAAGATCAAAGACTGAGGATTCCCAAAGGAGTAAGAATTCTCCTCATGACTGCAACATGGAAATCCTATCTGAGTTTCCAGTCTTCTGGCCTGCAGAATTTAAACTCAAGATTCCATTGTGAAAGTTATCAGAATCAAAATGGAGTCACTTATGTCAAACCCTAACAAAAAAATAAAGCCAGGAGACTAAGGTGGGAGGGCACTTATGCACATCTACCTATGATAAGAACTATTACAGAGACTCTGCAGGGCTCTTATGAACAAATGCCTTTACAAGAACTTTTGCCAAGTACATTTTAAACTGCAGCTTGCTACATGAGTCACAGGGACAGCTAGCCAGATGCATAAGGACACTTGCCTGATCCACTGTCTTCGTTAATGAACTGGCATCAACTCCTGTGATAAGCCCCTGGAACCAATATTCTCTTTGTTTTAAAACAACTTATTGCATACTTTCTCTCTTTTGCCTTTAAAAGCTTTTCCGCCGGGCGCTGTGGCTCAAGCCTGTAATCCCAGCACTTTGGGAGGCCGAGACAGGCGAATCGCAAGGTCAGGAGATCAAGACCATCCTGGCCTACACGGTGAAACCCCGTCTCTACTAAAAAATACAAAAAACTAGCCGTGCGAGGTGGTGGGCGCCTGTGGTCCCAGCTGCTCAGGAGGCTGAGGCAGGAGAGTGGCGTAAACCCGGGAAGCGGAGCTTGCAGTGAGCTGAGATCCGCGGCCACTACACTCCAGCCTTGGAGACAGAGCGGGACTCTGTCTCAAAAAAAATAAAAATAAAAGTAAATAAATAAATAAATAAAAGTTTTTCCTTGTCTCAACCTCTTTGGATATGCTTATGATTTCCATAGCCTGCATATTACAGATTTGCAAATCTTCTGTGCAACACTGAACAAACTCATTAGCTTTGGAGAATCTCTCTGTGTTATTTGGTTGACAGCATCAACACTTGCCTGCACTTATCAGCCCCCACAATCATGTGAGCCAATTTCTTAAAATGTCATCTCTTTCTCTCTGATATTAATTGGTATGATACATGATTTGTTTTTCTAAAGACCACCAGAGCGGGCACAAAAGAACCAGCGAGTAGGCAAGTGTAGGAGCAAAACTGCAAGTTTATTTTGGTCACCTAAGGTGTGGGGAAAAGGTCTGTCGGCCTGCGGCAAAGAAGGCCGACAGAGTCCCCCGGTGAGGCTCTCTGACGGAGTTCCTGCAATCCCGACATCCAGACAGGAGTGGAGGACTGAGGAATGCCACACCTGGCGTCCGTCCGGAGCGGCTTTTCTAGGAGTGGGAGGGCAATAGGCGGGGCACGGGCATGTCAGGGGGCGATCCGCAGGTGCGACCAGGTAAATCTTGGTCTCTTCGGATTGACGTCACCTGGCGCATGCCTGGTTGGTCTGCATCCTCCCTGGGCGCTGGCTGCATTTTCGCGCGCACGGGAAAAGTTGGTGAAGGAGAACCCGGAAGTGCACCATCTTGCTTCCGTTCGTCCAAACAATACATATATTGTGCATCTACTTCATATAACAGTGGCACTAACGTTGCATTTGTGTTACACTAATGATTTTTGGAGTGGTTTCCCATGCAATGCTTTCTTTGGGTTAAGTCCTAGGAGGTGGCATGAGAAACTGGAGGCTCAAAGCAATAATTTGTCTAAGGCTACTTTTATTAAGTGGCAGCCTGGTCAATTCTCATCTCAGCCTCCATGTTCCATACTTCTATTTTAGATTAGAATTCATTTTATAGTGTGTCTTGTGTAATCAATTCAAGCCCTTTCATTTCAACGTGGCTGTTGACCCAGTATCAAGTTCTGAAATACTAAATAGTCAAAGTTATTTTACAACACACTAAATTTAAAAATCTATTTGCATCATATAGTTACTTTGCATAAATAGAAGATTTTAATTTAGCTGACTACATGCTGCAGGATTTTATGAACTATGACAAGTAAATTTTTGGTTCACGGAGGTAAAAGTTGGAGTAATAGCAATCATTTTTGACATTTTTATTACCAATAATTCTTTTCTGTCTGGAACTAAAATTAGAAGTTTCAAACCAGCCCCAATTCTAACTTTTACCTGCGTATAATCTCATGCAAGGCCCATTATCTCCAGCCCTGGGTCAATATGAGAGGGTCAATCATTTCTAGGATCTTTTCTAGCCACGGCAGTTTATAATTCCATTATCCATTTCACTTTGGAAGGCCTGTTCAATAACTCAAGTAAGTTTGCTCTGTTTAGACTTTGCACACAAATAACCATATTTTGTATTTTTATATGGAATATACAAAAAGGCCCATGTTGTGTTTCTGTAAAAATTACAGCTGTGGAAAAAGTATTCAAAGTCTTTATCCCAAGGGTTTCTTCAACAATCCAAATTACATACCAGATAGGGTTTTTGCTTAGTAAAATCTCTATATGTATTGTATCACAACATTTTTTCTTGTAATTTTTTAACACATGCATAGTCAACAGGACTGTTAATCCATGTGTTTTTCATTTATTTGTCTTTAGCTCATATTATTGTATAATTCATAACAATGTACAAATCTCTTTCAATGTGTAAGGGGTGTTTTACATAATTCTGTTTTAGAAACCAAAGTAAAAATTTTGTGAGAGTAATTAACTCAAATCCTCTTCCAACTTCTATACTCTCTCAAAAGGATCAAATACAATGAGAGATAAAACTTGCCAAAATCTGTTTTCTCTTTTCTTTAACACATATGATTTTCAGAGGTGGTCAAAGCAATTTTTCTTTCTCAAGCCATTTTTCCTCTATCTCAGCATGCCAAATACCAGAGGCTTTGCTATAACCAATGGAAGACTTTTTTTTTTTTTTTTGTATCTTAATATTCCAGTAGAACTTTTTCAAAGAAATGTTTTTAAGCCATAGTCATTTTAAAACAAACCAAAAAAAAAAAAAAAATAGAGAGAGCAAAATAAATCAAGAGTAAGAAGCTTATTTAAAGTTCACTTTTTAAAACAGAGTTCAGCATTATGAAGAGTCAATATAAATAAGTATGACTAAATTAGTAATTAGTTGGATAGCCTAAGAGGACATGACCAAGGACACCAGGCACAGTCACCACAGTGACACCACAGTGAGAAATCTCTGAGAATAGAATTGTATGCAATATTTGGGATAGAATGTAAAAATGTGACATCAATAAATATTTTTGGTGAAATGTTAAGGATGTGTTGAGTAACAACAATGCATGCAATTTTGTAAATTCACTCTCATATCTCATTGAACTTCACTGGATTTTTCTCATTTATGGTGGACTTTTCAACAGTGATTCTTCCCCCCGGTTCATGTCAGCAAATATTCACTGAATGGCAGATATGTGCTCAGTATTTGCTGATGTCCACTATTATCTATTATTAACAAGCACTGTGTTAAGTTTCCAAAGATACAAAAATGCAAAAGCCACAGTTTCTGTATTTCAGTAATGTACAGTCTCATAGGGAAATATATAGCGTCAAGTTTGATATATCCTCAAAATACCAAATCTGAGCATCCTTAGGATCTGTTTCTCATAGAATCTCCAAGGAACATTATGTGGGGAACGTGACCCTCAAAGGTTGTATGGCTCAGCTCTCAAATTGTCCATAACTTGTTATGGATCTCCCTTCTAATAATTAAAGCACATTCTGTATCCTTTTTCTTGGGTTATAAGTTCCTTAAAGTTAGCATTTATTTATACACCAATATCTTAGGTATAGAGGTTTTCTTGTTCTAAGATTATCCTCATTTCTGAAACTTGGTCTTTGTTAATGAATTTCCTCAGTGTAAGTGTCAGAGCTATGAGGGTAAACAGTATTGGAATCTTCATTAGTACGTTCACAAGCTTTAGTATGCACAGAATCAGCGGAGAAATCTGGAGACTGGCTGCTTTGGATCTAACGCTAGAATGCAGCTTTCTTAGGCCTGCAGTACAGGAAATTGGAATAAATGCCTTGGAAATTTCAATAAAGGCCTTTGGAGTTTCCTATATACGTGTGTCCAAAGGCCACACTTTGAGAAACCTTCTTCTACGAAAATGTGTTTCAGCCTGAATAGGAGTTAGAGAAGATAGCTCCAGCTGATGTTTCTTTGTGGTAATAAAATACATTCATTAAGTGTAGTTGCTTGAACAGTGTCATAATGTCCAACTCTCCCTCCGAGATGTGGGAATTAATGTCGATCCAGCTCATAGTTCTTTAGAATGGAATTGAGGGCCGGGCGCGGTGGCTCAAGCCTGTAATCCCAGCACTTTGGGAGGCCGAGACGGGCGGATCACGAGGTCAGGAGATCGAGACCATCCTGGCTAACACGGTGAAACCCCGTCTCTACTAAAAAAATACAAAAAAATTAGCCGGGCGAGATGGCGGGCGCCTGTAGTCCCAGCTACTCGGGAGGCTGAGGCGAGAGAATGGCGTAAACCCGGGAGGCGGAGCTTGCAGTGAGCTGAGATCCGGCCACTGCACTCCAGCCTGGGCGACAGAGCGAGACTCCGTCTCAAAAAAAAAAAAAAAAAAAAAAAAAAGAATGGAATTGAGAATTAAACTTTTGAATTAAGCTCCTCATTTTGTCTACCAGGCAGCTTTTTCTTCTAACAGTGTTACAAGGCCTCACGTGCATCAGTGAGACTCTATTATCCTTTGGGTAGAACCGTAAACAAATATAATGTTAGTAATTTTTTATAGAAATATCATTATGGAAAGAAGAATGGAAAAGCTTATTTTAGAGGTTAAAATAACAAGTGCATTGACCAGTAGTTTTTCCTGTATCTTTAGAAATAAGTGAGTGGGGCAAAGCCTGAAATCTGTGAGTTAAAAGAGGCTGACCAGGCGCAGTGCTCGTGCCTGTAATCCCAGCACTTTGGGAGGCCGAGGAGAGCAGATCATGAGGTCAAGAGATGGAGACTATCCTGGCCAACCTGGTGAAACCCCATCTCTACTAAAAATACAAAAATTAGCTGGGCATGGTGGCAGGCACCTGTAGTCCCAGCTGCTTGGGAGACTGAGGCAGGAGAATCGCTTGAAAGCAGGAGGCAGAGGTTGCAGCAAGTTGAGATTGTACCACTGCACTCCAGCCTGGGGGACAGAGTGAGAGTCCATCTCAAAACAAAACAAACAAACAACAACAACACACACAAAAAATAGAAACTGGAAACCCATGGAAAGTGAAAGCATCGGGCACTTTCAACAATGCTAAGAGTAATTGGAACTATTTACTTAGTATTCTATTTATTTAGCATCCATATATCGTCTCTCCTTCTGCAAATGAAGAATTCCTGAGGACAAGGAGCTTTGCCTGTTCTTGGTCCCCTGGGGTGGCTTATAGTGCTATAGTTCTTGGGACCACAGTGTTTTATGATGCCATCAGCCTCAAATCCTGGACTAGGTGTCTCCTTGGCGGGCACCATGAAGGCAGCTGCTGCAACAGTTTCAGAAGATGTCACGCAGGCCTCTGGCATCCTCTGTCCACTCACAGGGGGCAGGGTAAAGCTCTTCATCCACAGACCAAGCGAGGGTCATACTGCTCCTCTGGCCCTGAGGCCACCTGGCCTGGTCAGGAAGCTGTACAAATCTGTCACCTCCTCTCCATTCCTACCATGTTGGTCTCCTCATGTTTTATCTGAATTACTGAACATCTTCCTAACCGCCTCCAGTCGGCCGGCTCCCAACCCATTTCTCAGATGGAATGGACCTTTTCTGAAACAAATTTGACCATGTGAATGATTCCCTTTAGCAACACCACATCACCGTCACCACCGTTTCTTCAATTTGGAGAAGTAGAAGATTCTGTTGGAGATCCGCTTAAAGATACAGGTGCCTGGTCCTACACCAGACTTATAAAATCAATCTCCAAGCGTTGGACGTACAAGTTTGCTTTTTTTTTTTTTTTTTTTTTTTTTTTTTTTTTTTTTTTGAGGCAGAGTCTCGCTCTGTCGCCCAGGCTGGAGTGCAGTGACGCAATCTCGGCTCACTGCAAGCTCCGCCTCCCGGGTTCACGCCATTCTCCTGCCTCCCCCTCCTGAGTAGCTGGGACTACAGGCGCCCGCCAGCACGCCCAGCTAATTTTTTGTATTTTTAATAGAGATGGGGTTTCACTGTGGTCTCGATCTCCTGACCTTGTGATTCGCCCGCCTCGACCTCCCAAAGTGCTGGGATTACAGGTGTGAGCCACGGTGCCCGGCCACAAGTCTGCATTTTTAAGATGTTCACCAGGTGATTCTAATGCACATACTTTAAGAGAAACACTGAAGTTTAGTTTCCTTAACATGCTATATAAGATAACTCTATAAGAAAAATGCATATTTTCAAGTGCCTCTCCAACCTACTCTCCTGGGAGGATCTGGCTACCATTGCAGCAGGAATGACATTCTCACGCTGGTTTCTGTATTCCTTTGTCTTTACTGGGGGCTGCTGCACACAGTAGTGCAGGTTGTGCACTGGACAACTCCAAGGACTGCCATTCATGTTGTAGCTGGAGTGATGGATGCCCTGCCTTTGTTTTGTGTCTCCAATGCTGGGAACACTCATTTGCTTTCTTTTTGACTGACTTAGTCCCTGGTTATCTTGTAAGTTACAGTCTGGCACCAGTACTTTTTTGAAATCCAGGAATATTTGTGCAGAGCTCTCTTATCACATTTGTCACATTGTATTTCCATGTTATTTTTGTGCATCTGTATCTTCTAGCAGATGTAAACAATTTGAGTGCAGGTTGTTATATATCCACTTACCCTCAGGGTCAAGTCTAGGCCCAAAGCAGGCAACCAACTAAGGCTCATAGAATGAAGGAATAAAATTTGATGATTTGGCCAACTTTTATTCATTCATGTATTCACTCATTCATGTGAAACTCTGTATGTCTTAGAAAATTTATCCTATATGTCTATATTAAAATGTCACAATTTAAAAGTCATCTAGACAAATTATACATTTTAAGTCAATTTCTGTATTTTTAGAATGTTTTAAGTAGCAAGTAAGAAAACTGAATGGTCTGAAACAACAAAGACATTTACTAGGTCTCATAGAAGGATATTCTATGGTATGACGCAGTTCAGGTTGAATCCAGCAGTTCATAAATGTCATCAAGGCTGAGCTTCCCCTCTGCTATACATCCATCCACAGCATCAGTTGATTCCTCTCAACTGTGGTTAGAGGATGGCTGACTTTTTCATGTCCCATGAAGCCACAGCCTCTAACAAACGCTTCTTGTGCCCGATTGAGTCGTATGTTCATGGCTGTGCTAATTCCTATTAAAGACGATGAAAAGGCCTTGTAACTGAGCAGGCCCTCTCTTAAACTAAGGTCAATTCTCCAATTCTCCCAAATACAACATAATATTCAGTGGAGAGGTATGGTTTGGATATGTGGGAGACAACCTCAGTATGCACTACAAGTGCCTGAATGTAAATACTGCACACTGGAGGTCAATCTGCACTGACCATGGCAGCCGTGTTCTCTGAGATGCACAACTCTGCCACACTGTGAGTAGGAATACAGGAAGAGAGGAAGCCATGGACATCAGGTATCTCAGCTGTTCCTCTTTCCGCATCTTACTTTCAATTTAGGGTAAATTAGTGGTTTGGCAAATACACCTGCCAAACAATTCCAAGAACTAGCGATTTGTCAGCAAGTCGGAATCACAGTATTCTTACTTCTGGCCTTGAGAGACTTCCTCTCAGCACAGGCAAAGTTAGCTGGATGTAATGAGAGCAAGGCACAGGCGGCCTGAGCGAGGAGTGGGATGATAAAGAGAGAAGTGGTCCTCATTAGTCTAGAACTGAGTGTCATTGTGGAGTCAACCACCACCTGCTGCAGATAATCTGCTCCCTTTCTAGGGATGATGAGAAGTTCCTGGAACCTGTGTGAAGTGAGGATAATTCCCAGAGCAGAATGAGTAAACCACTGGGAATTCAACCACAAGAGCAAAGCACAGAGCAGCCCCTGCACAGGGTTTTCAGCTCTATGCATTTCTCCTTCTCTCCAAAGATTAAAGCCAGGGAAGATTCATTTTTAGGTGAGAAACTATTTTTCTCACCCTGGTATGTGCTGAAAATCTGCCATCTCTTACCATCCTTCCATTTCATGTTCATGTGAACTCAACTTTTTATCAACCCATCTGGCCAAACCCAAAATCTCGTTAGTTTATGATGTTTACTACATCATGGCTTTCAGGTTTTTCTAGGTTCATTTTGACTTTTTGTTGGCATTTTACTTCTGTAATCATTATTTTCCATGGTTCCCATTCAATTTCTCCTTACTCAGAATAAGAGTGAAAAAAGATGGAAAACTATATTTTCCTGTCTTGTCTCACCTTTCTTCTTGCTATTAGTGTTCAAGAGTCTAAGTATCAAAGAGGAAAAGCACCTCAAAACGAATATATAAATGGTATTTTAATAACTTATGTGTGCCAGGTACTGTTGGAATTGTTAGAGGCTGAAAAAATATGTATACTTATATTCATATATTACATACAAATTAAGATGTATATGTACCATTTAATCCTCACAACAATCATAATATATAAACATTATTATAATATATGTTATTATTCCTCATTTTCTGATGAGGAAACGTAGGATAGAAAGGTGATGTTTCTTACCCATACCAGGCTAGAAAGTGACAGAGACAGGAAGTAACTCCACAGAGCCAGGTTTCGGAGCCCATGGTCTCAAAGCTAATCTGTGCTGTGCCACCATTTAGGTTTTCGACAGTGGACCTTCACCACCTCTCCTAAGAGTGCCGGCTTTGTGTAGTTGGCAGCGTCACTTCCCAAATGCCACCACCTGTCCCTTCCTCCTTTCCTCTATCCCACATCTTTCAGCCATCCAGCAGTCCTCACTGAGTGCCTACTCTTGCCAGGCCATCTGCTTGGCACTGGGGATGTGAGGGAAACTAGACCAACAGAGCTCCTGCTTAGCCCTCGTGAGCCATGTGTTCTCCAGGCCGACCACGACAGACCCCAGTCACAAGTCCTTCTTCAAACGTCACCCCTTAGCCTTCTCTTCCTTAAGCAGAACATTCTCAGTTCTTAGAACATTTCTGTTGTTGCTAAGGGAATGCTGGAGTTACAGTAGTTTTCTGTACCCTGAAGGCACTCAAAGAATATGCACAATATGTTGGAAAAATTAATAGAAATTAATATGCACAATCTGTGGGAGAAATTAAACCTACGATTAACATGAATAGCCAGATCTTCATCCTGAGGATGTCAAAAGTTAGGGGTAGGGATTTTTCTAAAGTGTTCTATGGAACAACTTGCTTAGTTTAGGAATTCCCTCCTACACACTGTTTTATTTTCATAAGGTGGAAATTTCACACATTCATCACTTGAGTTTTTATTTTCTTTAAAATATAATCTTTATGATAGAATTGAGTTTTATAGTACAATAAAAATGACAGTGAAACATCAGTCAGTGGTCTGTCCTCTGACAGTCAAGTTCACGTTCATCTCTCCGTTTGTCTTGTAGAACTTCATTCAGTACATTACTGTGAAGCACCAGTGGAGACATGGAAATAGGATATAAGAGACTATAAGGAGGATGATTATAATGTTCTAGAAATAGTTCAAGTCCCTAGGTCACTTCTGAGGCCCTTACTGTTCTGCCCACTCTTTACCCTTTGACCTTATCTCCACCTTTGACCTTATCTCCACCTTTGACCTTAACTCTTGCCCTTGCCCACAGATACCTTTCACTCCAGCTGTGCAGAATTCATCGCACTTCTTCAGGTGGGGCATGTTGTTCTTCTTGTTGTTGTTGTTGTTTTGGAGATGGAGTCTCGCTCTGTCACCCAGGCTGGACTACAATAGCACAATCTCGGCTCACTGCAACCTCTGCCTCCCGGGTTCAAGCGATTCTCCTGCCTCCCAAGTAGCTGGGATTACAGGCGAGGGCCACCACAGCTAACTAATTTTTTTTTTTATTTTTAGTAAAGATGGGGTTTCACCGTGTTGGCCAGGATGGTCTCAATCTCCTGACCTCGTGATCCTCCTGCCTCAGCCTCCCAAAGTGCTGGGATTACAGGCATGAGCCCTGGCACGTGGCCAGAATGTGTTGTTTTATGCCTCCAAACTTTGTTCAGCTGCTCCCTCTTGCCTCAAAGCCCAGCCCTTCACCTAGCCTATTTCTAAGTTATCCTTCTATACTCAGCTCAAGTCTTCACTGACCCCAAGTCCAATCTAGATACTTCTTTTCTATGGCTCCTTAGCAGCCCATTTTTAATTCTATTTTAGCAATTCTCATGCTGCCCTATGGACCCACTCCACTATTCAGTGAGATTCCTGACATGAAGGACATCATAGTGATCATTTCTTTCTTTTGTTTTTTTGAAGATTTGAGGTAAAAATTTTATTACATGTGTAGTAAGTGTTCATAGTAATTTAGGTCTCATAAAACCCTGCCTCCCCACACAGTATCCTCTTACTCAGATGATAAAACTTGAATGCAACTCCCAGTTCTGTCACAGACAATCGAAATCTGAGGATTCAAAAGAACACCCTTGCCTATTTCCGAGCAAGCACAGTCACTGCCTGTTCATTTCTGTATTTCCAGTTCCTGCTTCACAACAGATGCTCAACAGATGTTTATTGATTATGAAAAGGATCCCTGAAAAGCTTTCTCCTGGAATTAGACTCTCAGCCCTAGAATAGAGAAAGCCTGCAGAAATGAGAACTGGGGGCTTGAAAGTCCTCCATAACTGGGTTGAAGAGAAACGCTTTTCCTGTAATCTTAACATCAGAAAGCACAACTCTTCCCTCTTAGAACTCCTAGGCATTCTATTCCAGGCATTCATCTCTTCCTGCCTTCTAACATGCAAATATATGCATGAGCTCTCACGGCCATTAGGCTGAAATGTCCTTAGATTGACTATCAGTGCGCTGCACGCACCCAGGACAGGGATTTCCCCAAGAAATATTCCCCAGGTTTCTATAACTTCACAACAAACTCAAGCACATTACCTGATCATATCCCTTTATTCCTTCTTTTCCTCACCCATTGCACACCTATCTTACTGTATTCTGCTTTTTAGTAAATGCTAGTTTTGATCATCTTCTCATTTTAGAATAGTTTTAGATTTACAGAAAAGTTATGAAGGTAATGCAGAGGGTCCTCATATACCCCACATCCAGCTTCCCCTATTATTAACATTTTACATTAAAATGGTATATTTGTCACAAGCAATGAACCAATATTGATATAGTATTGTAAACTAAGTCCCATACTTTATTCAGGTTTGCTTAGGAGGGGTCTGTGCATGCGTGTGTGTATGTTTTGGCTCCTCTTGGATGTGGCAGTTTCTTAGACTCTTTTTTTTTTGTTTTTTTTTTTGGATGACTTGAAATTTTAAGGAGTATGGACCAGGTATTTTGTAGAATTTGTCTGTTGTTTTCTCAGGAGTGTGGGTTCAGCAGAGGAAGACACAGAGGTAAAATGTAGCTCTCACTGCATCATATAAAAGATGTATACTATCAGTATGACTTATCACTGATGATGTTAGCCTTGATCACCTGGCCGTGGTATGGTTGTCGGGCTTCTCCACTGTAAAGGTACTCCTCCACTCCTCTCCATAATGCCTTTTTTTTTTTTTGAGATGGAGTTTCACTTTTGTTGTCCAGGATGGAGTGCAATGGCACAATCCTGGGTCAGCGCAACCTCTGCCTCCCAGGTTCAAGAGATTCTCCTGCCTCAGCCTCCCTAGTAGCTGGGGTTATAGGCATGTGCCACCATGCCCGGCTAATTTTATATTTTTAGTAGAGACAGGGTTTCTCCATGTTGGTCAGGCTGGTCTCGAACTCATGACCTCGGGTGATCCTCTCGCCTCGGCCTCCAAAGTGCTGGGATTACAGGCATGAGCCACCACTCCTGGCCACCATAATGCACTCTTGAGAAGGGAGTTAATATATGCAGCACACACTTATGGAGAGGAGAGTTATGATCCACTTCCTTGAGAGTAGAGTACATAATTTATTTGGGATTCATATTCATGTAAGTACAGATTCATGAATATTTATTTGACATTTTGGTTTATAATCCAGTACTACTTTATGTATTTCATTTGCTCAAGTTGTTTCAAATTTGATCATTGGGAGCTCTTTCCATTGGCTCCCATTCCCCTCTGACATGTTCCTAGCAATGGGTTTTGGTTTTTGTTGAGCATGTCCTCACTTTTCAGGTACTAAGAGATATTCCAGGTTCATATGGTATATTTCCTATCCCAGTCCCGGATCAGCCATTTCTCTAAGCAGCCTTGTTTTTTAGTTTTTGTTTCCATTTCTGGGAATGACATTAGAAACCAAGATGTAGGTATTATAGATGCAATCTCTGTGTTGAATAGTTAAAACTTCTGTAACAGTTGTTAATTTTTTACAGACTAATTTTTTCCCTCAATTTTAAAAGGGAACTTTACTTTTTCTGGGCCAAACTCCCACTCAGTTTCATGTAGAACCTGGAAGGATGGGTGGTCCCCATTTAGTAGACTTCTGGCCACATCTATTTTTGGTTGGGATGTGCTGTTGCAATTCAGAGACTTCAATTCTAATTACATGGATATTTTCTAATATATGTGGATGTTGGATAATATGAGGCCAACTGTTATTAACATTTCTGTGTTCTGTCTTTTTGGTCGTTCTAAAAGTAGGAAGTTACCATTTTGTAATCAGAGGGAGTCATATTTGTAGAATTCTAAGCCCTTTATCTTCTGAAGCACTAATGTCTTTTCCTATTAATCTCTTTTTGCTTCTGTGGTCCTGACCCTGGCAATTAATTTCACTGCAGATGCATGAGCCAGGTACACACAGACACAAATCGTAGTATCAGCTATACAAAAAAGATGTTAGCCTGGGAGCTATGCAGCTACCAGAAAATCAGAGGTGAAATGAAGGAGAACAGTCTACATTTTAAAATCCCTAATAATTGTTTATACCAAGTTACAGTTTCAGAGATACCCTTAGTTTAAAACTGTTTTGGATAATCATTTGTAAGAGGCTTTCTCTTTCCAGTTCATACAAACTGTTATACATCATGCAAACACTGTTCCCAAAGTGATTGTAAGCATGTTTTACGTCAAGTCTGTAAGTCGTTTTGTAATAAAGATTTTCTTAGGCTACTGCTGAGGCCTTTTTGAATTCCTAGCTTGAGCTGTTTGCAAAGCTTATTCCAACACTGTCTCAGAGCACTGTTGAGCTCATACCTTCAGGGTAATTTAAATGGAACGAATAGGGAGGTCATAATCTGAATCCAATCAACAGACTGGTGGGAGGCCAGTGACTGTTCTGACACATGACATTGAGAGCTCAGACAAAATGTGTTGATTTCTGGTCTGGTTTCTGTTATACCCCAGCCCTGTAAACAGCAGGCAAATAAACCTCAAGCACAACAAACTTGAGGCAAAACAGACAAAATGAATTTTATATGGCTATTTATTTAAAGGCAATTCTGTGTGCAAGAGGTCTGTCTAAACATCCTTAAGGAAGTAAATCACATTTGTGGGGCATCTTGACCTCCCTTTCTAGCTGGAGACAGTTTCATAGGAACTAGCATTTTAGTACTTGGTGATGTGTTTTTTAAGGAAAAAAACAAGTTTAAAGGTTGACTGTGTCTTTTAATAGAACATAAATATTTTGTCAGTTTTTATTATTTTTAAAAGGAGGGAGATCACATTTTCAAGCAAAGGAGTTTTGTTTGTCTTCCATCTGATTTTTAATATGCTTAGATAGAGACATTTCTAGGTGACTAAAAGGAAAAGAAGAAATCTGTGCTAGGCTTTAGAAGTATATCAGTATACATTGATATATATTGGTTTTGGAAGCTATAGGGTCTCGGACAAAATTACTGTAAGTTAAGCTTCTATAATTATGAAGTCATTTTATCTATTTGCATACTAACAAAGGTATACTGTCATCAAAAGCTCAGTGGACATATCAGTGAATGAAAACAAAGTCATTGTGGCAAGCACAGTTTGTGAGAGGTGCTGTCATGCTGTAGAAGAAACATTACCCTTAGAATGAAAAGTTTTCTATCCTTATCCATCCATGTTCTTGCTTTCTGGTTTTAGCTCACCACTTCACCTCTTTGAATCTGTTTCCTTCTTTGTAAAATAAGAACTTGTCTCCTAAGAGCTCTAAAAAGTCTATCATATGTGTTACGGTTATTGAGAAACAACCTAGACATGTTATTGAATGAGTCCAGCTGCTCACGTAAGTGTAGTCCCACAGAGTCTTAATGCTCAAGTTTGAAGTCAGGAAACTGTTTCTGTTTTCTGTTTTGCCACCATAATTAGAGAGGTTGATGGAGCCAGGGGCTCAACCATTACTCTCCAGGCTCAATAGAGAAAAAAGGATAAACCACATGCCAGCATATGAATTCACAGTAAGAAAAATAAACACTAAGGGCACTGGGATGCACAGATGTTCTGGCCAGTGCACTCTCTTAGTATTGAAATCTCAGGGGAACGCCAGATTACAGTAAGAAAACTGAGCAATGATTATGGACCTTGAGCCAAGTCTTGAGATAGTCTTCAGAAGACTTCCTCCAGTTCATAATGAAGCCTGGTGGCTCCTCTCTAACTCGGAGAAAAAAGGCTTTATCTTTTTATCAGGTGTTTATTTTCTCTCTCTCTATTTCTCTCCTGGACAGTCAATATTTAGTAACAATAACAGGATTTTTTATTTGTTTGTTTGTTTTAGACAACATAAAGTCTAAAACTAGAGAGAAGGAATAAATAGACTTCTGTTCACAGGCTTTTCTCAGCCCTACTACAATGTCATTGAGTAGGTTTCAATGTTTTGATTATTAACATATTCTAGTCTTGCCCACCTGAATTGCTCCTCACTCGCTTTGAATGGCTGACCTTGAATGTTCCCCTCTCCTCAGTCCAAACATTTATAGACAAGTTCCTTTGTTACTTCACCAGATGGTGTCCCATGTATCATATACGGGATTTATTAATACTAGTTTAAGAAGATAACTTTATTCAAAATCCTTGTGGAAACCTATCGACTTGATAATCAAGTTGGAAAAAAATCCATAAGGACTCACTGATAGGGATTGATAAAAGAAAAATGTCAATGAGAGACAGACCAGATTCTCTGAGGTGACCGTTATGGTACTTTAGTCCTGGGCTCCATGTTAAAAATGCAGATTCCCCTGTCAGCCACTGAGATTCTAGTTCAGTATGAATCTTGTATTCCCAGATGATTTTATATTAGTGGCTGACAAAATCCCCTTCTTCTAAGGTTTCTTATTTGCAAAATCAGCTTGGGTTTTGATTCATTTCTTTGGGAAACAATTTCATGTTTTAGGAAAAGAAAAAAAAAGCCTCCAAATAGAGACAGACTTAAGCCCATGGCTTAGAAGTACCTCAGCACCAAAAGCTCAAGTACTGAGTGGTCCCTGCCAAAGTTTTAGAAAGAGCCAAACAGACGTACAACCCACTTCACAGTCAAACTTGATGGCTAATGTCAATCAGCTTTATACAATCTCTGCATGTTTAAATCTATTCTAATAAAATTAAATTTGAGGAGAAAGGACTCTCCACCACCCTCCTTTCAGTATCTAAAATGCATCCTTGAGTCTTACCCATCTTTTCTAGGCACTGGCTCAGTTTAAATACCGCATGAAGAATTAGTGGGTGAATAAACAAATTAATTACACAGTAGTAGAATTTTTCTGTTTTCTCTCCTGTATCCTCCACTAGATGTTAAGTTCCAGGAGAGATGGGGCCCTGTCTGTCCTATTCATCATTGTATCCTTAACGCTCAACAAAGTAAGTAGCATATGGTAACGATTCAAATATTTGTTGAATGAACAAGGGAAAAGTGAAAATGAAAATGAAACTACACAGATATTATGCAACCAGGAAACTGAATCCCTTCACCACCACCAATGCTCTGCACAAAGGAAACTTTTATTCCTCTCTCACATTCTATCCTTCCGTCAAGACTCAGAATGTCTTGTTTGTACTGATCTCATAGTGTATATTATCAAGGCTAGAGCGGGGAGGGAAGTTCTGTGCACAGAACAGGGACTTTGGGGAAAGGATCTGGGAATTTCCGAAGTAAAAGCTTCTCTGTGAAAGATCAGGCAATTGTCCCTGAACAATGAATATACACAGTGCTGATTACAAAAGTGACACTTAAGAAAAAAAATAAAGACTCTCTTAACAGTGTGGTGACAAATCCTCAAAATAAGAGCTTTGTTTATTTAGGGGCCTGGGAAACACTGAAAAGACTGAGCTTTTAGCTAGTGATGAACTGCAAATGCAAAGCATTGTGAATTACTCTACTGTCAATCTTAGGTTAACTTCATACTGCTGCAGTACTTGCTAAGTTAACTAGAGCAGTGGTTATTAATCTAGCTGCACATTAAAAATCTCTGAAATGCTTTCAACAATCCTGGTAATCAGATCATACTTCAGACCAATTAAAACCCACTATCTAGTCAGTGAGATTCAGACATTGGTATTTATTAAAGCTCCCAGATAACTCTAATGTGTAGCTGATAATGAGAATCACAGTTCTATAGGCAAAGGCCTAATTCAAATATCTTCCTAGATTAAATGAGAGTCAGCTATATGTCCAAAGCAGACACAATTATTAGAATGAATGGCCCTTGGAAGGTTTACGTTGGCCCTGCTCTTAGCTATTTCAGATTCTTTCACTTTGTCAACAAGGCGTACTTTCTTTAGATGCTTCTTTCTATGTTTCAAAGCAAATTCAAATAGTTTCTTTACACTCTCTACAAGACAGTTTTCCGTAAATACATTCCTCTTATAGTTCCTTTAATTTCACCTTCATTGTAGAATCTACTAGAAAATCTGGAGGAGGGATGGTTACGTTTCTCGTGCAGGAAAGACATACATTTATCTTTCTTCTTGTTTCAATACTATGAGCATACACGTATTACAAGAGCTCTCTGTGTTTCTCATCACAATGTCCTTTCCTCAAAGCATGGGACTAAACCTGGTTTCCTGGAAATCTTGCAGGGTGCTGATTCTTGGATTACACTCCAGGATTACTGAATCAGAGTCTTTAGGGGTTGGACCTGGAAATTAGCAACATTGGCTAGGCATGGTGGCTCATGCCCGTAATCCCAGCACTTTGGGAGGCTGAGGCAGGTGGATCACTTGAGGTCAGGAGTTTGAGACCAGCCTGGCCAACATAGTGAAACCCGTCTTTACTAATAATATAAAAATGAGCCAGGCATGGTGGCGCACACCTGTAATCCCAGCTACTCAGGAGGCTGAGGCAGGAGAATCACTTGAACCCAGGAGGCAGAGGTTGTAGTGATCGTGTCATTGCTCTCCAGCCTGGGTGACAGAGAGAGACGGTCTCAAAAAAAAAAAAAAAAAAAAAAAAAGGCATTAGCAACACTTACAAGCATTCCAGGTGGTAGGTGGTATTATATTTTCCTGAGTACATTCAAATGCGAGAACTACTAAATGTAAGCTTTCTCACCGTGAGCTGCTACCTTTGTTACAGCCTCCAGGAGTCTAGAAGCAGTATCTGTTACTATGTTTTATATTGATGTAGTGTTTTCTTATCAGAAGATTGGCCTTTCCTTGCTGTTCATTGTTTTTGTTAAGATTTTAATTTATCCAACTCTGTGACGATTAATTTTATATGTCAACTTGACTGGTCAGGGATGCCCAGATTAAGCACTTCTGGGTGTGTCCACGGAGGTGTTTCCTGATAAGATTAGCATTTGAATAGGTGAACCCCGTGAAGTAGACTGCCCTCCCCTATGTGGCTGTGCATCAGCCAATCCACTGAAGACCTAAATAGAACAAGAATTGGAGGAAGGAGGAATTTTCTCCATTTCTTTCCTCCCAGCCTCACTGCTTGATGGGATATTTTATCTCATCCTCTCCAGGCCTCAGACTGGTATTTACATCATTGGCTTTCCTGGTTCTCAGTCCTTCACCCTTGGGTGAATGACAGCACCCTTGGCTTTCCTGGTTCCTCAACTTGCAGATTGAGATCATGGTAATTCTCAGCCTCCTTAATCACATGAGCCAATTCCTCATACTCAGTCTCTCCCTCTCTCACTCTTGCTGTTTTATATATGTGTGTGTGCATATGTATATATGTATATATATATAGATGAATTAGATATAGATGATATGGATATCAATATAGATATATAGATGTATCTTCCTGCTGGTTCTGCTTCTCTGGAGAACCGTGACTAACACAAGCCCTAAATTATGTGCCACACAGGCAGTTTTCACGGAGAAAGCTAGACTGGCACTGTGTGTTAGGTAGATAGATCAAAATTGACCAGTGATGAATGTTAAGATGGAAAAAATAAAATTAGAAAACCTGGAAAATCATAGATAGTAACCTATTAGTGGTTGGTCCCACAGAGCAAGGGCCAGAAACAAAAAGCAAAGTCAACTGAGTTTGGATGGAGGAAATTGGTAGAGCCTGGGAGGACATGTTAGTATTAGACCAGGGCAAAGGAAATGAAAACAAGCTGGAGAAAATCTCTTTTAATTGTGTAACTTGTTGCGTGTTCTGCAAAGCTATGTGCAAAATTAATTATACTATTAAAAATAAAAGTTCAGAAACACATAGCTAAAGGCAAAAAAAAAATAACCTTCTAAAAAATCCAAATAAAAACAAGTACACTCTGTGGATTAAGTAAAACAGCATGACTGCCATGGCTTTTATGACTGTTAGAATTTTGAAATTATTGTGTGTAAATGTTTTAAATCATGTAAATATGCTTTGTGGTCTGGGGTTAAAAATAAAGTTAGTAGTAAACTTTAAAATGAAGTGAAACACATGCTAAACAGAAAACAGTGGCTACAAAAAAGACATAAACATAACCATGGGAACTATGACAAAGGAATGTGGAAACATATTTGAAAGAAAAATGTATTAGCAAGTAAAAATAAAGAACTTTCCTTTTGTATATCTGAGACTGAAATACATTTTTGTTGAGTCTTAGAGTGTTAACTCAAACTGTCTTTTATGTTTGTAAAAGTTAAAATAAAAAAGGAAATAGAACATAGGCAATGTGATACCTAAGCTAAGGTATGATACAAATAAGTTCCCAAAAAGAAATTGTCACAACTTAACAGCCTCTGCTTAAAAAGTCTCAGAAGCTTGTGAGGCTAATAGTCAAGAATAAAACCTTAGTAATTAAATTGATTAAACTTTCTGCAACTCAAAAAGGCTGAAGGTCTTTTCAACTCTAAAAGGTAAAAGTCAGTGTTCAGGGACCCTCGGCTGCTCACAACTATTAAAACAAATAATGAATTATTAATGAAAGCTAACTACACATTTGTTAAAAACAGTTAATGAATTATCAATGAAAGCTAAATATCTTCCAGAAAGGGAGGAAAGACTAACTCATGAGAGCTGGTCTGCTGAATGAATGAAAAGTGGTCATTTAGAGAAGTGTATTGCTCAAGTGATTTTAAAATAGTCCCAAGTCCAAATGCAACTTTGAACAGTCTGTCCTATGGATCTGGACAAAATAGAAAAGCAGAATGAAAAGAAAGCAAGTTCAGGCAATAGACGTTACAAATTAGAAATGCATCTTTAGGATCGAAAAACAAATCCACTTTGCAGATGCATTTATAACATAGGGCAAAGTTTTTCACAAATTTACATGCTTCCTTCCCCCATATATACTAAGGAGAAATTATTAGTATTTAATATGTATTGAAAGTGTTCAAAATCAATATCAGAAATGCTCAGAAAATGCTGGAAAGATAACAAGAAACTCACAACAGAGGCTTCTCTGGAGAGAAGAACTACAGTATTTGACTGCAGGCAGGAAACAAGACCAAGGCCTATTCTCTCTGAAATGCATCTGCCTGTCCACATGAGCTGAGGCCTCACTGACCTCTACCTTTTTTTAATTTTGAGAGCAGTGTTAGTGTGAAGAACACTGCATTTGTTATACATTACTGTATAACAAATTGCCACAAACCTAGAGCTTGAAACAATATAAACATTTGTTACCTCATACAATTTCTGAGGGCTGGTCATTCCTGCTCAGAGTACAAGAGGTTGCCATCAAGATGTTGGCTGGGGCTAAGGCCTTCTGAAGGTTACCTGTCTGCAGGATCCTTTTCCAGGTTCACTCATGTGGCTATTGACTGTAGTTCTCAGTTCCTCGCCTGCTGTTGACCAGAGGTTTTAGTTCTTCACCTGTGAGCTTCTCTATAGCGCGCCTGACAACACAGTATCTGACTTACATTCTAAGGAGCAAAAGAGAATAGAGGGACCAAGACGGAGGCCACATATTCTTCTGTAACCTAATTTCAGAAGTGATTCACCATCACCCCGTCATGTCCTACCAGTCACGTAGACCAACAATGGTACAATTTGAGGGGGATAACACAGGATATGAATACCAGGAGGTGGGATTATTGGGGGCCATGTTGGAAGGTGCCTCCCACAAATACTGTCTGGCACTTAGAACTCTTTGCTAATCTTCCCCATTTGGGTTCTGAAAAATGCTTTTTAAATTCTGTAACAATGGCAAAGGTCAAAAATTCTGTTTAAACAAAGTAAGTTATTTTGGATACTAAATTTACCATAAACAAAGGTTGGATGACAATATACCTCATAACTTAAAATAAAACCAAGAAGACACTGAAGGAATTAAATGGCTTCACATTTTTAAAGCACTTTTATCTTTTTCAAGGCGCTTTAAAATTGTCATTTTATCTACTCAACAATCCAATAAATTGACACTTAGTGCTAATTGTTTCATCCTTCGTGGTTCCCATGACACAGACGCCTTACAAACTATCATTGTTGTTTAGACCATTGCCCTTGTCTATTTATATGACTCAAGAAATCATCTTATTCCTCTTATCCACATAAACTCAAAACCTCTTCTATTTGATTCTTATTCATGTTTCTCCTCTGAAAAATTTTAAATATTTATTTTTGTTTATTTTTCTTTTCCTTCTCAGATGATTTTGAACTTGAAATAAATTGAGGCCAACACTTTGTGTTGTTGATGAGCAAAGGAAAGGTCCTCCAGAGAAATTAAGTAAATTGCCTGAAATCACAAATAGTAGAGTCCAAAATGTTGCATCTATCATGTGGCTTCCTATTGATAAAATAGTGATCCAATCTGAGTCTATATTTATCCAACAAGGCTTTATTAATTCTCTTAGAGCCACCAAGCTGTCTGTTAAAAGAATATGATACAAATTAAGACAAATTATGAAACCACCTTTGCAAAAATTAAAATACTGAGAAAATAATGGCAGTCAAAGAGATTTGATTTAACCAACCCCTGATCTTTCCTTTAGCCTTCAGACTGGCCTTAATTATACCTGGGCTTGGGTCAAGCTAACTCTGGGAGACATTTAGTTTGTAGTTTAAATGATAATAGCCCTTGCCCGAAACTCAACTGCCTTTGTTAAGTTAATGAGAGACCACCAGGCTAGGAGGATAAGAGAAGCCTGAATTTTACTAAGGTGTAGACATAAACTATTGCCAGCCATTATTTGGGAGGTCACAAGCTACGCAACTTCTCCAATTACTCCTGCAGGTAGCATCACAATTGTAGAATCTGAGATTGGTCTTTTGAGGTGTCTTTTCAGGTTGTTTTGCTTGTTGACTACTGATGGCTCCACCTGGACCTGCCAACCATGGCTCCATTTGGACACGTCTACTGCTTCTGTGGCCCCACCCAGAAGTGACTCAGTGCACGTAAGGACCATTTCCCACAGCCCTATGTTTGTACCCCCAACCAATCAGCAGTAAGCACCCATTGCCAAGCCACCCCCCGCTTCCCCCAAACTATCCTTGAAAATGCCTATCCTCTGAATTTTCAGGGAAGCTGATTTGAGTAATAATAGAACTCCAGTCTCTTGTTTAGCCATGTATGTGTAAAACACTTTATTGCATTTCTCCTGCCTTGATAATTTGGCTCTATCTGGGTAGCAGGCAAGAAGAACCCACTGGGCGGTTGCAATTACCCTATCAAAAAATACTACTACTATCTAATATTGACTGAATGACCATCCTTTACCGGGTAGTTTATTACATGCGTTAGCTAATTTAATTTTCACAAGAATGTTATCAGATGAATAATTTTATTATCTCATTTTTCAGATGAAGAAACTGAGGTACAGAAGAAGTGTCTCTTGTCCAAACTCATGCAGCTGCTAGGAGGTATCTGTAGGACCCGAACCTTCCACCCATGTGTCTTCCACCAATATCCACGTTAAAAGGATGAAGCATCCTACCAAAAAGATTAAATAAACCCAAAGTGGATCATTTGGAGGCATACATATTGTCTTCAGTGTGGAATGAGAGGTAAAGGAAATGTTTATAGTATAACACAGATAATTACCTTGTGTGGGTGATGGAGATTGTGGAGGAAAAAGAATTCATGGATGAGGGGCAACATATTTTCTTTCACACAAAAAAAAAACAATTGAAAGAGGTCAGGATGGAGAGAAGATAGCAGCTGTGTCTCAGATGAGAGTGGCCTTTCTATAAAAGGGTTATTAATGAAATCACTTAGGCTGGGTTCTGGCTGAAGGAGTAAAAATTCCCCCTACCTCCACCCTAAACACCATGTTGTTTTTTGTTTGTTTGTTTTTTTAATGCCCCTGAGTTTTATAAGGTGTGCACGTACACAATGAGAATGGGAGATTTTTTAGGGAGAATTGATTTATATGTACAATTTGCAATGATAATGATACACCATCACTTCTGCAGTATAAATATAAATATGCCTGCATGTATTATAGACTACATAAATTATCCTTTCCTATTATCTTATGCTGACTCAAATGTAAGCTCATGAGGGAAGCTGGAATGTAAGCTCATGACTTATCCATATATTTGACTAACCGCTGTATTTACAACTCCTCAAGAAGGGTTGAGCACATATATGTGTTCAATAATGTTTTAAGTAATGACTTTATAATTGGATTCTAAGAAGGGTTGGCTGTGATTCTGCTTGACTTGAACAGCAGATAATTCTGGCAGTGCTGAGAAATGATGACTGGGCTGGCACAAGTAAGCTGGTGATCAGGGCAACCTCATTGGAATGGTACATCTCATAATAGTAATTTAGATTGATGTATGTGCTTTGTGCTTTTCAGAAGACATTACTAGCCTTTTGTCTCAGTTGACTTGGCAACAACTGTGTAAGAACAGTATTATTTTACTCATTGGGTGGATAAATAAACTAAGGCATAGTGGGCTTGAGTGATTAGCCTAAACTCATAGAACTGGTAAATTGCAGAACTTGGATAAAAAACGGGGGCTTCTAACCCCTGCTTTTTCCACAACCCACTGTAGTGATGTAATTTAATGAAATAACAGAATACCACCACCAGAAAAAGCACCAATAAGAATTTCTCGGATCTTTATAGCCATGTTGTTGGATTAGAACCAGAAGAATAAAACACTAGGACACATTTGCTCTTCAGAATTAAGCACAGTGAAAAAAAGAGGGTAAAGAAAAAATCACCAAGATTAAACTAAAGAACACATTTGCTAATTCAAACCGTGGCATGAATGGTGGGGGACTGAATAAAAATCCTTGCAAAATATGATGAGAACTCTCAGGAAGTAACTCATAAACACATAAAACTAATCTGCAAATGAAAAAGTTATGAGTAGCTATGCCTGTGTCTCAGCATTAGACCTTTCTGTAAATAATTAAAAAGTCTTGTGTGTGAAACTATCAGCCAAATTGTGTGTGGAGTAAGGGAAAAGGAAGAGACAAAACAAATAGACTCTTCAAGGGAGATAAAACAGGAGAAGATTGATGTAACAGCTTTTAAAAGCATATACCCTAGATAATCCTGTTTTCCCCGAATGAAGCCCTTTCACCCTCTAACTTTGAAGGAATTCTTCTCAGTAAGCACTTTGGGAAATGAATTATTCTGACTGCAACTTCCTAAAAGAGGTGAAGTCACATGGTTGACAAAAATACTGTCTGACTTCCACTGAGACCAACGGGAAGTTGCTGGAAGCACATACCGCATTTTTCTGTAGCTCTCCAACCTGGATGAGAAATAATTATTTTCAATTTATATTCATGAAGGAACCTTTCAGGGAAAACCAACCATAGCATTGCAACATATTATTCTATTACGTTTGCCACGCTCCATCTACTCTTGCATGTATTCATTAATTTGACAAATACTTATTGAGCGCCTCTCATGTAGACAATTAGGAATTAATGAACACAACAAACACATGTTCTCATTAAATGGATGGAGATAGACATCTAGAGAGCAAAATTTGGTAACAATATAAGCCACTTTTTTGCATGTATTTATCTTTATCAAAATTGTCTCTGTCTGACTCAATGTTTTGGTGCTTCTCAAACATTGCTGTGCTTCCTGTCCCTCTCACCACTATCAAACCAGCAGGTTTCTTCTTCTTCACTCCCATATATGGCCTGATCTTTGAAATCTAGTGGAAGTTTGTTGCATATGCCACTCAATTTGCATTCCTAGGGCTAGTATTGGTCTGAAATTTAGCCAGTGATGAATTTGAGCCACAACTCTACACTGTAAAGGGACTCCTTTTCTTAAGCGGAATCTACACTCATGATTAGGTGATGTACTCATTGTGTGCAATTCTATATGGGATCAAGTACTCAGCATCTTTTTTTTTTTTTTTAAATGGGGTAAATTCTAAAAGAACAAGACTAAGACTTGCACACGTTGACATCTAAGAAGTAGAATTCCAGGTAGGAATAGAGGTGGCTCACTGCTTCTCTTCTTACAAGAATTATAAATACTTGATTTATTTTATCTTATTTTAAAAACAAAAAATAATTGTTTTAATTCATAGCAAACTATTTCAGACAAACAAAAGGAATAAAGACTTACCTGGTATAATGAATACCTCCCAAATAACTTAAAAAGTATTATTAATCCACTTTCCTTATATGATTATACAAAATTTATCTTTAAAAAAATTGATGGGTATATATGTCATTTCCAATTTTTTAGCTATTACAATGTTATAATAAAGATTATAGTTCATTTTTCACTCAGCAGATGTGAAACATCTCTAGCTTGCCTCTGTCTTACTAAAAATTACAACTATCTGAACCTTGTACACCAGTCTAGCCACTGCCTCTGCTTCTCACTTACAGACAGCTCCTTTAATAGACTACAATTGTTGTCTACATTTTCTTATAATCCATTAGCTCTTCAATCCTCTCGTAGTAGGTTTGCACAATCAATACTCCACAAAAGCTATTTTCAATGACTTACTTGCCAATACAAAAAGACATATTATTTGACATTATCATACTTGATCACTTTTAGACTTTTAGGTATTATATCATTAACCTCCTTCATGCCATAAGAGTGTTTTTCCTTGACCCAACCTTATTTTAATTCTGTTCTACCTAATTTTTCTATATCCATCTCCTTTACTAGCTTGTCTCCCTTGACACAGCTTTTTCATTTGAGATGACAATTAACTGGTTCAAATATATGGCACAACTGATCTTCATCTCTCTCCCTTTCCCCTACAACTGATCCGGACTAGATATAAAATGAGAATTTTTCACAATAAAATGATCTGGGCAGCTATCACCAATTGACAAAAGGTGCACCAAATATTATTCTTCCCCAGAACTTTGTCCTTTGCCAATCTTCACTTCTCACACTCTCATCTATATACTTTTCATCATGTTTCCATGCCCAGGAAAAGAGATCTTCCCCAAGAAATACATGGAGGAGTTACAATTTCTGTTGTCATGATAATGGATGAGATCATTAAGGGAAGGAAGACTAGAGAGAAGACAATGCTATTGTTTTTGAGAACCCACTACAAATGCAAGACCAGACAGAGAATACAAATGTTATCTTTGAAACTTTATAGAAAATTCATCCATCTTGATATCTGAAAAAAAAATCACCAGTTGGATACCTATGGAACTGCTTCTTAGCAACACCTAAGAAATGTCTCCTCCCCTCCCCTCATCCTCATCCTAATTGCGATGATCAAAGCAAGTTCATACATCATGACCCTTACCTTTCTCATTACAATTGAATGGTTCAGGGATGGGCACTTGACCCAAGATGAGCTAATTAGGTAATAAGTTTCCTACTCAGTGTGTGCTGAGTGAAGGAATTTTTGATTGGCTGCCTACCTTTTGTCAGTGAGTAAAGGAAAAACTGAACTCACTGGTCAGAATCGACATAAGGTGACCTCTATGATTCTCCATTCTATGAATTCTTCTTTCAACATTGTAAAAAGTGTCAGAATATTTGACTCACTCAAATTTGTCTGTCAGAATACCTCAGTGTTTATTTGGGTGACTTTAATGCATCCAGACCCACCCAGTCAGCATTCTATTGTTAGGTCCCTGAGGTCACTTTTTAGATCCAGGACAACTCCTAGGGATTTATTTTCCTCTCCGAAATCTCATCTCAGAGACAACCTGATTTCCTACTGTCCTTAATACTGATTTGAGCCATTCTATCCTTTGGGATTCTTATCCCTACTCTATTCTGGAATATTGGGTATAGACACACTTACCAGAACTCCTCATTTCCTTTCTCCCTTGAAGAAAAGTACAACATATTCAGGCAAAAATAATTCCATGAAACCAGTGCTTTAAGGGATTACTGCTTGTCATGATTTGCTCTTTGTATCAGTAACAGAAGCAGGTCAAATCACTTATAATGATACCTGGAGGAATTCTTCAACTCAAAATAGTTGAATACAACAAAAACAAAGCTCTCTATTTTCTATCTTTATATTTAATTTATGCTGAATAACTATATTCTTCATAGAACCAGTGTCATTTGATATTAGTTTCTATTTCCCTCTCGTATAAGAAAATGGTTTAAAAAACAATTATTACGAAAATTGTCTCATAATTTTTGGATTCAGTTTTTCCTCCAAGTCTTATCGATCTTTTGGGTTCCCAATATTCTCTTACCAGCAGTCTGAACCAGCATGTTGTTCCTTATTTCAGGCCTTTGTAATCACTTGCAAAATGTTCTTAGGTTTTTGCTTCTGCACTAATTCAAAAGTATATTCTTTTTATGAAGAGTACAGCTTATGTTTCCTCCTGAGCCCTTTGGGCAGAACTAGAAGCTGAGCTGTTTGTAAGGAGAGCATCATTAGACATTCCCTTTGAGCAGAAGGTCAGGGCTGTGATGGTCAGAATTTAGTTGAAGCCACTGTAGTACAGGCTACAAGTTACACCAGTCCACAGGTCTTTTGTTTTTAACAAGTTTTTATACTAATCACTGTGGAGAAGTAGAGGAAAGCAAGGTCTCAAGGATTAAGAAGTTACAAAACTAATCCACTTTACACAACTCTTATAATTATTTTTTATCCTATGCACATTGGTAGCTAGAAATTGCCCTTTAACTTCTGCTGCCTTCTTTTATTCTTGAGGGTAGATCTCACCAAATATTATTCCTTCCCGTTGACTCCCATTAAATGAAAGTACACATCTAATTAGAGAAGAACTGGCATAAGTCAGTTCACGAGCTGTTGTTTAAATGAGTTATTTGCATTTTCAAGACCCTCCAGAGGGATGAAACCTATTTCAGTGGTCCCATCTGTGTTCTTGCTATAGTTTCTTAGAGTATCTGGGTTTTATTTGATAACCTAGAGAATAGTTTAGCACAGTACTTATCACAGGCTTTCACCCAAGCACTTTTAAACACAGAGGAGAATTAACTAATGTGTGGTAAGTCTATAGAAATAGCCCAAAGGAATACACACTCCCACACACAGGGGAACATACATTCATTCATCAATTCAAGTTCTTCTTATATGAAAAAAACTATATTTTTGGATCAAGTCTCTCCATAAATGTTCCCTAATCTGATTTGTGTCCTAATATAAAAGATAATGAGATGAAATACATGAAGAACCTGAGCCTTATGTTAGATGGTCTTAGATTCAATTGGTGGCCCAATAATTTGCTACCTATGTGGCCTTGTACAAGCAGAGTGAATTGCTTAACCTCGATCTTTTCAATCTTATAATCTCATGGAGATTATAATATATATTATTCCATTCGGTTATTATGAAGATTAAATCAGTGATAAAGTATGGGATTATGCCTAACATCGAGTCTGGCCTGTTTTAGGAACTCAATAAATATTAGATTCTCCTCCTTGCGTTTTTTTCTCAGAACTTTAGAAACCAGAGGTAAGAACATCACAAAATAACAGATGACTCTGCTTACTCCAATATGTACCAAGAAGCAAAAATGCCCAGATGAACAATCTTATTTAATGAGATACTGAAAGGAGATTCACAGTTCAATTAAATCAACATGGATTTGTAAATACCCAGTTTACGCTCTTCTTTGGTCATTGTCAAGTAAGAAGGACATCACTCATCACTTTGAACGATTGGGGGATATTTGGTTCACAGCTTTTAGACAAGCCAGTATCTTTCCCTGAAGTCATTTTGTGAAGAAAAAGTTTAAAAAATAAAATATTTTTATTTTCGAAAACCATAGAAAGATATACATCTTATATATGTGTGTGTATTTCTGTCTGTTGAGTGCATATTATAGAAGTGTATATATGTGTGTGTTTATGTGTGCATGCAGGGCTTATGGGTGGCAACCCTTGTGTGGTCAAAAATTTGTGTATAACTTTTGATTCCCCAAAGACTTAACTACTAATAGCCCACTGTTACTGGAAGCCTTATCAATAACATAAACAGTTGATTAATATATATTTTTATTCTGTGTGTATTATATACTACAGTCTTACAATAAAGTAAGCTAGGAAAAAAGAAAATGTTATAGAAAATCATAAGGAAGAGAAAATATATTTACTATTTATTAAGTGGAAGTGGATCATCGTAAAGGTCTTTATCCTCTTCATCTTCACGTTGAGTAGACTGAGGAGGAGGAGGGGTTGATTTTGCTGTCTCTGAAGAGTGGAGGAGGTAGAAGGGGAAGCAAGAGACGCAGGCACAAACTGTGTAAATTTATGGAAATATATTGTATTTTCTCTTACCTTTTGGTTCTTCATTTTCCTAAAAATATTTCTATATGGTATCAATCCTTCTTCAACTGTTTGCTTTAGTTTCAGTGCCTGTGTCATAGAAGGGTCCTTGTTGTAAAAGAAGTCAAAAGCAGTCTTGAATAATTGGAACCCTTTTGTTAGATTGTCTAATGTCAGTTTGTTTTCTGACACTGCATCTTCTACATCTTTCTCATCATCTGGCACTTGCTCAGAAGCACTCATCTCCATCAACTTATCTGCTATTAATTCCTCTGGTGTTAAGTCTATTAGCTCCTTAATTTCTCCAAGATTCATATCTTGAAACCCTTTACCCACTACCTTTTTTGCCCTATCCACAATCTCTTTTATGGTTTCCTTGATTGGTTCTGTTATAAATCTGGTAAAGTCATGTACAACATCAAGAAACAGTTTTCTTTAGTAGAAATGTATTGTTTTATTTATTGACTTGATGGTTTTCATAGCTTTTTCTATAACAATGATGGCATCTTCAATGGTTTAATCCTTCCAGACTTTTATGACATTCTCTCTACTGGGGATTTCTTCAATAGTGTTGACAATCCTTTCCGTAAAGTATCACGTGTGATGAGTGAGCCTTAAAGGTCGTTATGGACCCTGATCTTGAGGCTAAATTACAGACATTGATTTTGGGGGCAAGTAGACCACTTCCACAACTGTACTGTTGAACTTATGACATTCTGAGTGGCCAAGGGCATTGTCTGATATCAAAAAATCTTTAAAAGGCACTCTCTTACTGACAAAGTGCTTCCTGACTTCAGGGACAAAGCATCAATGGAACTGATCCAGAAAAAGGGTTGTCACTGTCCAGGCCTTCCTGTTGTCCATAAAACAACAACAACAACAACAAAAAAAAAACAAACAAAAAAACAAAACTTGGAGTTAGTGTTTATCTTTTCCTTCAAGGCTTTTAGATGTGCAGCTTTACAGGTAAGGGAAGTCTTAATCATAAATATTACTACATTTGCACAAAATGGTAGAGTTAGCATATCCCTTTCTGCCTTAAATCTTGGTGCTTGCTCCTCTTCCTTATTAATTAATGTCCTTTATGGCATTTATATCCAGAATAGAGCACTTCCATCTGCATTTAAAACCTGTTCATGTGGATATTCTTTCTTCTCAATGATTTTCTTATTGATATCTGGGTACCTGCCTGCTGCCTCTTTTTCAGAAGAAGCTGCTTCTCCAGTTATCTGACATTTTTAAAGCCAAACTTTTTCTAAACTTATTAAACCATCCTTTGCTGGCATTAGATTCTCTAGCTTTAGATCCTTCACCTTCCATTTGCTTTAAATTGTCATATAGTGACTTTACTTTTTCAAAGTATATTAGTGTCTAGGTATGCCTTTCTGATATCAATCCATACTTACATAAAAATGACAATTTCAATATGAGATAAAAACATGTTTCCCAAAAAGTACGACATTTTCATGCCTGCTGGCATAGCTACAGCAAAGGCTTTATGAATTTATCTTTTTTTACAGTGGTCCTTGTGCTGGATTCATGTATCTTGAATGGCAGCAAACCACAGCTGCAAACCTCAGTCTAAGGTACATATCAAGAAATTCAACCCTGTATTGTAATGTCATGACTTCTCTATGCTTCCTGGGAGTACTTCCAGCATCACCAATGACATTTTGTGTGGTCACTTGGTGTTATTCAAGGTTGATGGTATTGCACTAACCATAATGAAAAATATGTGAGAACAGCAAGCAATCACTTTTTACTGTGATTCACAATTTACTAGAGTGACTGCTCACACAGAGATGATTAGCATCACATGGCATTTTCAGTGGACACTTGCCACAGTTGAGCTCATTGCAATAGAAACAGGAGGTAACTATGAAGTTATTAGGATAGTACAGTATGTACTTAATTTTGTGCAGTTATGATTTAATACTATATCTTTCTGTTTATATTTCTCTTGACTGCTAGTGGCACCATGAATGGTCTATAAGTACTTTTAGTGAATTTCAACTTTGAATAATAGTATTGTGTGCATTTTATGGTAGTAAATGGTAAAATAGACTAGTATCTACATATATTTGTGCATTCATGACATACTTAAATTTTTCTTATTTTGTTTTCAATATTTCTAGGGTAAGCAGTTCATCTGTAAGTTTTTTCCAATGCAAATCTCCATACAAATTTCTAGTATATTCATTGGAAAACATCCATGCATAAGTGGATCCACACAGTTCAAACCCATATTGTTCAAGGATCAGCTGTATATCCATTTGGATTTCTCTGTTTTTCCCTTCATCTTGGCTTACCCCTATAATACACATGAGGCTCACCACAACATTAAGATCAAAGTTGAACTTATAAATACACCAGGCTTCATTTTCTTGCTAAGGACTGTGATTATACTACTGTAGCTCCTGTCCCTGCAAGGCAACTAATTAGTTAGTTCATGGCCAACAATTTTAGCAAGAAACAAGAAACTCTGAAATGCATTGACTACAGCTGCTAACACTGAGAATAAGGAGGACCCAGTAGGCAGGATGACAAAATAAACAAACTGACCATAATTGAGGAAATGTTTTTAATCTAAAAAGATAGACTTTCCTAATTCTTGGCAAAAGTTAATAGGGCAGTGTACTAGGTAAAATTCCTTAGCAAAAATCATAACCAAGATGCCATCAGTTATATTGCAACTGACTCCTCTGGCCAGCAGATGCCATAGATCTCTGTTTATTCAAGTGTGACCTAAGGATTATCTTAACGAGAATCTCTTAGTTGACTTAAAAATGCAGATTATATGACCTAACCAGCACCTCTATGGGTGGTACTGCATCAGCACCTCTGTGGGTGGTTCTGAAGTAAGCTAAAGTTTGAGGACCTCAGCAATGAATAGGTAACTAAACAGGAACATTTGGATCTCATTTCTTTACCATTGACTTGCTTTGGCACTTTGTTCTGTGACATGCTTATCCAAGTCCTCTCAGAAATCAGAAGATGCCCAAGTCACTTCCAGGTCTTGAGATCCCAGAATATTAAAAATAATGATAATAAAACAGGGTTACAAAAAGGAGCAAAACTGTGGTTGGTCTGATTTAAAATCAGTTAACACATTAATAGCACTTTCACACATTAGTAAAGCCACTTAATATCTGTCATAAAAATTAGATATCTTTGGCAGTAGCAACAAGAACTATATATTACTCAGAAAGAAATTGAACAAAAGATGTGTAAAACCTGAATGGAGACAATTACAAATAACTTTTGAAGGGCAAAAAGAAAAAGATCTGAATACATGGACATATGGGATGGAAAAATTCATTATTGTAAATATGACAATACCCATCAAAATTAATTAATTCAGTGCCATTTCTATCTGAATTTCAAGTAATCTTTTTGGGGAACTTTGCCTAGTGATTTTAAATGGATATACAATAAAAACTTAAGACAACATAAAAAATAAAGTAGGAGTACATACTCTAACAGAGATCATGACTAAGTGTTCTGCTTTAGTAACTGAAACAGTGTGATATTGGTTAAGGAATAGGCAAATAGATGAAAGGAATTGAATTAACTGACCTTAAAAAGACCTGTGCATCTCTGAGAATTTACAAAAGTAGCATTAAAAGTCAGTGGAAAAAAGATATAAAGATAAACTTATAAGTGCCTGTAGGACAATTACCTATCTATTTGGTAGAAAGATAGAAATAAAATTAGAGAATTGACAGCAAGATGACTGAATAGGAAGCCTCAGACTTTATTCTCCTACAGAGACACCAACCGAACACAAATATATAGTCCAAAAAGTCTTTATGAGATCTTCAGATTCCAGTTAAGAGGTAACAGTACCCCCAGGTAAGCTCAAAGCCAAGGACAGACCCATTGAAATGTGTAAGAGAAGCTGTTTGATTTCAACTGTATCATTCCTTTCTCCAAGCCACATGACTCAACACAATTAGGAGAAAAAGTGTAATTCACACTTACTCCTTTGGTAGGAAAACAGAAGAGTGGAACACAGGTTAAATTTGTTTTTTCAGGGTGTTGTCTGAGAGACTGATTTCTACCTAGCCTGACATGCATCCCTGATGGAGTTGACATATTTTAGGTGTCTAGGGTCATAGAGAACAAAAAAGAGCTGAGCAGCTTTTTGTAGCACCAGAAATCCTGTAGTACCCCAGACAAACTCTAGAGAAAGAAAGATGTTACAAGCTCCTGAGAAAAGAAATGGACAAACCTTTTTAATTGAGAAGCTGGATGCATAACCCCAATGAAGACACATCCCCATAAAATGGTTGAGAGGTTCCCAGATTCTCTAGCCAGGCTCATTGGTGAAGTTCTTATCCTATACGAAGCTAGCCCATATAATTGGGAGAGGTGGCTGTTTTTTCAAATGCACCAATCACACAAGAAAAATAACAAGTGCATGCATACACACACATGTATATGTGCACACACACACACACACACACATACACACACAAGTAAATATGGTCTAATCAAAGGAACAAAATAAAGTTCCAGTAACCAACTCTAAAAAACTGGAGATCTGTCAGGCATGATGGCTCATGCCTGTGATCCCAGCACTTTGGGAGGCCGAGGTGGGCGGATCATGAGGTCAGGAGTTCGAGACCAGCTTGGCCAACATGGTGAAACCCTGTCTCTACTAAAAATACAAAAATTAGCCAGTCTTGGTGGCACGTTCCTGTAATCCCAGCTACTCGGGAGGCTGAGGCAGGAGAATTGCTTGAACCTGGGAGGCAGAGGTTGCAGTGAGCTGAGATTGCACCATTGCACTCCAGTCTGGGTGACAGAGAGAGATTTTGTCTCAAAAAAAAAAAAAGATATATAAAAATATAAAGCTCTCAAGTAAAAGTAAATATGTAAACAAAGCAGAATCCTGTAAAAAATGCAATGATGGCATATACATCACTTTTAATTCAAGTATAGAGTTTAAAAGATTAAAGTATAGAAATTATCTATAACTATAAAACTGTGTTAATGGCTATGAAATATAAAAAGATGCAATTTGTGATATGCAATTTATGATAACACAAAATGTATGTTGTGGGGAAATGTAAGGGAGTAAAGTTTCTGTATGCAGTTGAATAGATGTTGTATGCAATCCTTGTGGTGCCACAAAGAAAATATCTATAGAAGATGCACAAAAGAAAATAAGAAAGGAATCAAAGCATTTCACTACAAGAAACAATGAAACATAAAAGAAGGCAGCAAGAGAAGAAAACATATGTGAAATAACTACAAGACATACAGAAAACAATTTTAAAAATAGCAATAGTACTTTCATATCAGTAATCACTAAATGTAAATAGATTAAGATCCCCATTCAAAATAAAATGGAATAGTTGAATGTATTACAAAACAACAACAAGAATCAAATACATGCTGATTACAAGAGACTTACTTTAGACTTAAGGATATACATAGGCTGATAGTGAAAATATCGCAAAAGATATTCTATGAAAATGATAACCAAAAGAGAGCAAGGTGGCCATACTTATGCCAGACAAATAGACGTTAACTCCAAAAGAGTCACAAGAGACAAAGGACATTTTATAATGAGAAAAGTCAGTTTGCTAGGATGATATGAATATATATGAACTAAGCAGCACACCATAAGATTGGTACATGCAGCAAACACTGACAAAATTAAAAGTAGAAATGGAGAGTAACGCAATGATAGTAAATTGCAATACTCCACTTTCAATAATGGATAGAGCAGCAAGACAGAAAATCAATAAGGAAACCAAGGACTTGAACAATATACTATAGACTAATTGGATATGACAGGCATAAACAGAACACTCCACCCAACAACAGCAGGATATGTTCTTTTTTTTAACTTTTATTTTAAGTTCAGGGGTACATGTACAGGTTTGTTATATAGGTAAACTTGTGCCATGAGATTTTGTTGTACAGATTATTTCATCACCCAGGTGTTAAGCCTGGTACCCATTAGTTATTTTTCCTGATCCTCTCCTCTTCCCACCCTCCACTCTCCAAAAGACCTCTGTGTGTGTGGTTCCCCTCTATGAGCCCATGTGTTCTCATCATTTAGCTCCCACTTATAAGTGAGAACATGCAGTATTTGGTTTTTTGGTCCCATGTTAGTTTGCTAAGGATAACAGCCTCCAGCTCCATTCATGTCCCCCCGCAAAAGACATGATCTTTCTTTTTTTATGGCTGCATAGTATTCCATGGTATATATATAGAATATTTTCTTTATCCAGTCTATCAATGATGGACATTTAGGTTGATTCCATGTCTTTACTATTGTGAATAGTGCTGCAATGAACATACACATGCATGTGTCTTATTCATAATAGATCAGTTTATATTCCTTTGGGTATACACCCAGTAATGGGATTGCTGGGTTGAATGGTAGTTCTGTCTTTAGGTCTTTGGGGAATCACCACACTGTCTTCCACGATGGTTGAACTAATTTATATTTCCACCAAAAATGTATAAGCATTCTTTTTTATTCATGACCTCACCAGCCTCTGTTTTTTTTTTTTTTTTTTTTCTGACTTTTTACTAATAGCCATTCTGACTGGTGTGAGATGGTATCTCATTATGGTTTTGATTGTATGTTTCAAATTGAGAGACAGGACTAGCTGGATTTCCTAGGCCAATTAAGAATTCTTAAGCCTAGCTGGGGAAGGTGACTGCACCCACCTTTAAACACAGGGCTTGTAACTCAGCTCACACCCAACCAATCAGGTAGTAAAGAGGGCTCACTAAAATATCAATTAGGCTAAAAGCAGAAGGTAATGAAGTAGTCAAATCATCTATCATCTGAGAGCACAGTGGGAGGGACAATGATTGGGATATAAACCCCAGGCATTCGAGCCAGGAGTGGGCAACCCCCTTTGGGTCCCTTCCCTTTGTATGGGAGCTCTGTTTTCACTCTATTAAATCTTGCAACTGCACACTCCTCTGGTCCGTGTTTGTTCCAGCTTGAGCTGAGCTTTCACTCACTGTCCACCACTGCTGTTCGCCACCATCGTAGACCTGCCGTTGACTTCCACTCCTCTGGATCCAGCAAGGTGTCTGCTGTGTTTCTGATCCAGTGAGGTGCCCATTGCCACTCCCATTTGGGCTAGAGGTTTGCCATTGTTCCTGCGTGGCTAAGTGCCCAGGTTCATCCTAATTGAGCTGAACACTAGTCACTGGGTTCCATGGGTCTCTTCCTTGACCCATGGCTTCTAATAGAGCTATGACACTCACCACATGGCCCAAGGTTCCATACCTTGGAATCCATGAGGCCACGAACCTCAGGTCAGAGAACAAAGGGCTTGCTGCCATCTTGGGAGTGGCTGCCACCATCTTGGGAGCAACCCACCACCATCTTGGGAGTAACCCACCACCATCTTGGGAGCTCTAAGAACAAAGACCCACCTGTAACAAAATGATCAGTGATACTGAGCTTTTTTTTTCATATGATTATTGGTGACATGTATGTCTTCTAAGTGTCTCTTCATATCCTTTGCCCACTTTTAAATGGGGTTGTTTAGTTCTTTATTTTCTTGTCAATTTAAGTTTCTTACAGATGCTGGATATTAGGCCTTTGTCAAATGCATAGTTTGCAAACATTTTCTCCCATTCTGTGGGTTGCCTGTTTATTCTTTTGATAGTTTCTTTTGCTGTGCAGGAGCTCTTTAGTTTAATTAGATCCCATTTGTCAATTTTTGCTTTTGTTGTAATTGCTTTTGGTGTCTTTGTAATGAAATCTTTGCCCATGCATATGTCCTAAATGATATTGCCTAGGTTGTCTTCCAGGGCTTCTATAGTTCTGGGTATTATATTTAAGTCTTTAATCCATCTTGAGTTAATTTTTGTATATAGTGTAAGGAAGGGACCCAGTTTCAATCTGGGTCCCTTCATATGGCTAGACAGTTATCTCAGCACCACTTATTGATAGGTAATCCTTTCTTTATTGCTTGTTTTTGTCAGGTTTGTTGAAGATTAGACAGCTGTAGGTGTGCAGCCTTATTTTGGAGTTCTCTATTCTGTTTCATTGGTCGATGTGTCTGTTTTGTACCACTACCATGCTGTTTCGGTTACTGTAGTTCTCTAGTATAGTTAGTAGTTTCGTAGCTTTGTTCTTTTTGCTTAAGATTGCCTTGGCTATCCAGGTTTTTTTTTGGTCCATATGAATTTTAAAATAGTATTTTCTAGTTCTCTGAAGAATCTCAATAGTAGTTTAATGGGAATAGCATTTAATCTATACATTGCTTTGGGCAATAGGGCTTTTAACAATTCTGCTTCTTCCTAACCAAGAGCATGGAATGTTTTTCTGTTTGTTTATGTCATCTCTGACTTCTTTGAGCAGTGTTTAGTAGTTCTCCTTGTAGAGATTTTTATCTCTCTAGTTATATGTATTCCTAGGCATTTTATTCTTTTTGTCATAATTGTGAATGGGAGTTTGTTTCTGATTTGGCTCTTGGCTTGACTGTTTTTCATATATAAGAATAGCAGTAGAATACATTCTTAAGCATACACAGAAGATTCTGCAGGCTTGCTATGGTCCGAATGTTTGTGTCCCCAAAAATTTGTGTTGAAGCCCTAACTTTCAAGATGTTAGAGAGTATTAGGTAATATTAAGAGGTGGGGCCTCTGGGAGGTGATATACAGGATTACAAATCCCTTACAAATAGGATTAGTACCCTTATTAATGGGATTGGTGCCCTTATAATAAAAGATATCCCAGCGAGAGCAGTCATCCCTTCTGCCACAAAAGATTACAGTGAAAAGATGATCATCTTGGAAGTTAGCTGTAGCACAGCAAAGAAAACAAGCAAGAAGGTGAAAAGGCATCCCATGAATTGGGAGAAAATATTTGCCTTCCACTTCTTATAAGTTTATAAGAAGTTTATACTCAAAATATGTAAGGGACTCATATGACTCAATAGTAAAACAAAACAAGACAAAACAAAAAACTTAATTAAAAAATGAGTGAAGGACTTAAATAGACATCTCTTCTAGAAAGGACATAAATATGGCCAACAGGTATATGACAAAGTGCCCATTATCACTAATCATCAGGGAAATGCAAATGAAAACTACAATGAGCTATTACCTAACACTTGTTAGGATGGCTATTATCAAAAAGACAAAAGATAACAAGTGATGGCAAGGGTATAGAGAAAGGGGAACCCTTGGACACTGTTGGTAGTAATGTAAATTAGTGTAGCCATCATAAAACAGTATGGAGGTGTCTCAAAAAATTAAAAATAGACCTACCATATGGCAAAGCCATTTCTCTGTTATATATATATCCCAAAGAAATGAAATCAGCACCTCTTAGAGATATCTGTACTTATACATTCATTGAAGCATTATTCACAATAGTCAAGATATGGAAACAACCTATGTGGTGAATGAATAAATGAAGAAATTGTCACACACACACACACACACACACACACATATACACACACACATGCACCCACACATTTCACCTTGTTGTTTGTTTTCTTTGCTGTGCTAGGGTCCCCTTCCTAGATGGTCATATTTTCACAGTAATGTCATGTGGCAGAAAGGATGAGTGATCTCTCTAGGATATCTTTTACAAGGGAACTAATCACACACACACACACAATCTGTATCTGTATATATCTATCTATATATATACATACACACATTATATATACACACACATATATATATAAAATAAAATTTTATTCAGCCTTACAAAAGGAGTACTGCCAATTGCAACAACATAGATGAATTAGGAGAACATTGTGCTACATGAAATGAGCCAGACATGGAAAGAAAAATACTCTATGATGTCATTTACACGGAGAATCGAAAAAAAGCAGTTAAATCTATAGGAACAGATACTAGAACAGTGATAACCAGGTGCAAGGGGGAAGGAAATAGGAAGAAGTAGGTCAAAGGGTACAAAGTTGTAGTTATGTAGGATGAGTAAGTCGTCTAGAGAAGTAATGTACAGCATGAGGACTATAGTTAATAATATTGTATTGTACACTGAAAATTTGCTAAGAGTAGATTTTAGGTGCTCCTACCACAGCAAAAGTGACTATGGAAGGTGATGAACATGTTAATTTGACAGTAGCAATCATTTCACTATGTAAATGTATAACAAAACATCATATTGTACACCTTAAATATATAATAAAATAATTTAAAGACAAAACAAAATCTATTACATGTATTAGAGTGAAGTCACTTTATCAAAATAAAACAAAAACACAAAACCTAAACGTACATCAACAGATGAAAGGATAAAGAAACTGGTATATATCTACACTAAAATATTATTCAGCCCTATAAAACGAGAAAGTCCTATCATATGCTACAACATGGATGAGTCTTCAAGACATTATGCTAAGTTAATAAGCCAGTTACAAATACTGCATAATCCCACTACATGAGGTATCTAAAATAGTCAAACTCTTAGAAACAGTAAGTACAATGGTGCTTGACAGGACTAGGGGAAAGAGGAAAGGAAGAGTTATTGTTCAATGTGTATAAAATTTCAGTTTTGTAATTTGAGTAATTTCTAGCAATTTGTTGCACAACAATGTCCATATAGTTAACACTGCCATCATAAAACAGTATGGAGGTTTCTAAACAATTAAAAATAGAACTACCATATGGCCTAGTAATTAAAATAATTAAAAATAATTATTACAGTAAAATTTAAATTATATGTTTTCTACCACTGCAAAAATAAATAAATAAATAATAAATAAATAAATAAATAAATAAAATTAGACATTGAATTAAAATTATTTTTTATTTTAAATATTTACTTTGAGTAATTTAATGCTTTGGTACATGCATGCATGTAAACTTTATCTCTGTCTTTCTGGTCTCCCTGTGTTTGTTTATCTTTCTGTCTGACTCTGTATCTATCTATCTATTCAAAATTTTAACAGTGAGATATCATCTTACACCAGTCAGAATGGCTACTATTAAAATGTCCAAAAATAACAGATGCTGGTGAGGTTGCAGAGAAAAGGGAACACTTGCACACTGTTGGTGGAAGTGTAAATTATTTCAACCATTGTGGAAAGCAGTATGGTGATTTTTCAAAGAGCTAAAAGTGGAACTACCATTTGACCCAGCAATCTCATTACTAACTATATACCTGGAGGAATATAAATCATTCTACCATAAAGACACATGCACATGACTGTTCAATGCAAAACTATTCACAACAGCAAAGATACGAAAATCAACCTAAATGCCCATCAATGACAAATTGGATAAACAGAATGTGGTACATATATACCATAGAACACTAAGCAGCCATAAAAACAAACGAGTTCATGTCTTTTGTGGGAACATGAATGGAGCTGGACACTATTATCCTTAGCAAACGAACTCAGAAACAGAAAACCAAATACCACATGTTCTCACTTATAAGTAGGGCCTGAATGATAAGAACTATGAACACAAAGAAGGAAACAACAGACACTGGGGTCTACTTGAGGGTGGAGGGTGGAAGGAGGGAAAGGAGCAGAAAAGATAACTATTGGGTACTGGATTTAATACCTGAGTGATGAAATAGTATGTAAAACCCACCCTGTGACACAGGTTTACCTATGTAACAAACCTTCACATGTATCCCCAAACCCAAAATAAAAGTTAAGAAAAATAAACAACAAAAACATTTTAATGGTGCAAAAATCATAAACCAGCTTTGTAGAACTGCCCCACTTTCTTCATCCCTTTACCAACGGACTTGACATTTCAGTGTAGCAAGTCTTTTTGCTTCTCTGGGGGAGATATATATCTGTGTTACAGAAATCTGTTAGAAGACTATTAGTGTTAGTAAGGGTGAAGCACTTGGGCATCAATAATTTAGCCATTTAGGTTTTCAATATTGCTTGTAGAAAAATAGACTTGACCTTTGTCCAAGGACTGCTGATTCATACTTTTTAATGACTTCTCATTTATTTCATTCCCAGTGCAATTCCATGACTATGCAATAACCTCAGCATCTCCAAAACAGAATCTGTAAATTAGAGATTATTTCACAGAGAACTGAGATTTACAAGAACCTACATGGTGATGATTCAGAGCAGGTCATAGAAAAGCAATATAAAGTTTTCCACAACTTGTATATCCTTTTGTATAATTTGTTCCTAATTGGCCCCCTATTGCTATTTGAACATATGACCACAAATAATTTGACACTCCTCCCATTGAGAAGTGGAATCTGTGTTTCTTTCCCTAGAATATGAGTGGGTATGTGTCTGCTTTACCAGCAAAGTATGATGACAGGACACTAGAAGCCTTCTGAGGTTAGATCATAAAGACCCTGCTGCGTCTTCCTTGTTCAAGGGGATGGACCCTCTAGAGTACTCAGAATCCACTGAGACCACATGCTGTACAAAAGCCGCGACTTGTGAAGAGGCTATATGCATGCTCTCTGGACGATAGCTTCAGTTGAGCCCAACATTTAAGTCATTCTGCTGTAGGCACCAGATGTGGAGAAGAGGTCAGTTGTGGGGCTAGGTAGCAGCCAACACTGACAGCAGTAGGTTTACATGGTCATATGGTGTATTAGTTAGCTTTCACCCTGCTGTAAAGAAATACCTGAGACTGGGTAATTTATAAAGAAAAGAAGTTTAATTGACTCACAGTTCCACATGACTGGGGAGGCCTTAGGAAACTTACAATCATAGCACAAGGTAAAGGGGAAGCAAGGACCTTCTTTACATGGCAGCAGGAGAGAATGTGTCAGCACAGGAAAAACTACCATTATAAAATCATCAGATCTCATGATAATTCACTCACTATCACGAAAACAGCATGGAGGAAACCACCCCCCTAATCCAGTCACTTCCCACCAGGTCTCTCCCTAAACACCTGGGAATTACAATTCAAGATGAGATTTGGGTGGGGCATATAAGCCTAACCACATCATATGGTCATAGATTTTTGCAACATTTGCAAAAGTAAAATATTGCAATTCAATTGGAAAAATAAAAATCTCTGTGTATTGTGTTCCAGTATTGTATTTAGGAATTTTTTTTCTAAGAGAAAGCCCCCTAAATATTCAAGGTAAATATTACAACCTCCTCTTATTACTATAGGTAGTCAGGCAGACATGAGCAAGGCAAGAGAGCACCCCCCTTCCCCTCGCCCTGCAACCAGGAACATCAGGTGATCATCAAGTGATGGTTGTTAACTTTTTCTCTAAAATAATAATTGGTTGCAGCCAACTCCAGGGAAAAGCAGTCTCCCAATAGATAGAAAAAAACTAAAACTGGTGGTTAGCAGCTTCCTGATAAGATTTTAGGAGTTCAGCAAGTGGACTCAAACATGTACATTAAGAGGGAAAATGGCAGAGTTTAACTGGTATATGACCTTCTAGGGATGTTTGACTGGCAAGGGAAGAACACCTCAAGTGAGCATGTGTACAAGTCCAGTAAAGACACTGCACGTGTAGCCCTCCCAAGTGCTGGCAGTCCACTGAGCAGGCGGACATCCCACCCCAAGGGAAGAATCATGGGAGAAGGAATGCAAGACCCTGGAAGCATGCCAACATATGAAACCTCAAGTCAAAAGGTCAAACCGTGCACCTGATCTCTCAGGTTGCCTGCTTGCCCCAATTCCAAGTAGGCTTTACTTCCTTTTGTTTCTGCTCTAAAGCTTTTTAATAAACTTTGATGCCTACTCTAAAGCTTGCCTCACTCTCCTACTCTGCCTTATGCCTCTTGGTTGAATTCTTTCTTCTGAGGAGGTAAAAATTGAGGTTGCTGCAGACCAGTATGGATTCGCCGTTTCGCCACAATTGTTCTTTCTTTTTTTTTTTTTTGAGGCGGAGTCTCGCTCTGTCGCCCAGGCTGGAGTGCAGTGGCGCGATCTCGGCTCACTGCAAGCTCCGCCTCCCGGGTTCATGCCATTCTCCTGCCTCAGCCTCCTGCGTAGCTGGGACTACAGGCGCCCGTCACCGCGCCCGGCTAATTTTTTGTATTTTTAGTAGAGACGGGGTTTCACCATGGTCTCGATCTCCTGACCTTGTGATCCGCCCGCCTCGGCCTCCCAAAGTGCTGGGATTACAGGTGTGAGCCACCGTGCCCAGCCCACAATTGTTCTTATAGGTAACAATTTTACATACAGGAAACAAACTCTAAGATCAGCAAATGGTGCTCCTAATTGAACAGAAGAAAGTAAGGGTAAGAACAGGGTTTCAAACCCAATTTTTATTACCATAGAGTTTATTACCTTCATAGAATGCTGCCATTTAAAAAACGAATAGAGAAAATATGGAAACAATAAGTATCCATGAACGCTGTATGTAAACATTTATGTGTGTGTTTGTCAGGTTTATTGAAATACTAATATTTAGGACTATTACATTTTCATTTTCAAGCCCTCACGTTTTGGACTTTTGATACTGCAGTGAAAGGTTTAAAGAACTGCACAAAACTTAAAAGAAATCTTGAGGTAGTTGGCAGGAACTGGAAGCCGGGTGGGTTGATTTTCAGGGGTGATGGGATGAATTAAAGGCTGATCTTAGCTGGTTTGACAGACTGGAAGTAGATTGCTTTAATTAGGTGAGAAAATAAATAAAAGAAAGGCTGCCTGAGGTGAATTGGGGGTGGGGAATGGGGAGGAGATATGGATAAAAGTACATTATACTAGAAATCTCCAACCCCTGAGCTGTGGACTGGTCCATGGCCTCTTAGGAATTAGGCCCCACAGCAGGAGGTGAGTGGCCATGGGTGAATGAACATTACTGCCTGAGCTCCACCTCCTGTCAGATCAGTGGGGGCATTCAATTCTCACAGGAGCACAAACCCTATTGTGAATTGTGCACACAAGGGATCTAGGTTGTGTGTTCCTTATGAGAATCAAACTAATGCCTAATGATCTGAGGTAGAGTAGTTTCATCCCAAAATCAACCCTCCTAACCTTCCATGGAAAAACTGGCTCCCATAAAACTGGCCCCTGGTGCCATAAAGGTCGGGGACTGCTGCCCTACACAGCTAAAGACCTAGACCCAGCCTAGTCGTTGAGTCAACATAAATCTGAGGTGGAGGTAGGGGGTGAGAGCAAAGTAGCTACAGTCAATGCAACATGAATACCCACATTCCTGCCTACCATACAATGCAGTTGATCATCTTCCTGAGGCACCTATCGATGCCCAGTGCCCTGCTCGAGATGGAGGAAGCTAGGGATGACCCAGGCACAGAGGCAGCAGCAGGGTCATTGTTGGAGCAGCAGCCCAGGCCTTTTCTGAATGGGTCACAAATTTTCTCGTCCATGACGATCACACAAAGGAGATTTTTTGCAATCACACACCAAAAGCAGGGAGATGAAAATTGTGAGACGTCCTAGAGCTCTAACTCCTAACACCCCCCAAACATGTTTCTCAGACAAGAGGAGGAGGATGGAATGTCTGAGAAACTGAAGAGCAATTGTTTTTCTTGACTGACCCTACCTCCATGCCTGGAGAAATAGGGTCGGTTTCCTGAATCTTAACACAGCACCACATTTTTGCATTCTTCTCCCAGAGGGGAGGATTGCATTGGCCACCCCTTGTTTTATCTCAGGGATCTTAAGAGATTGGAGAGTTTTACAGGCAATAATCCACCCCCAATTTTTTTGTAACTCTAGTTTTATCAGCTGCTCCTGAAGAGGACTCCATAGGGTCTCTCTGCTTCTTTCTGCCTCCTTAAGCCACATGTAAAAGCCTAGGAATTTGTACAGAGTTTGGAGTGGACATAAATTCTATGATGATCTCCACAGATTAGGATTTGACTAAGAGGTTAGTTGTGAAAAGGTTCCCAATAACCAGAGTGTAGTGCTGTATTGTACAGAATTTGGCGAGTGAAAATTTTTCCAAGCTTCTAGTCAGGGCTACAGGCAGAATGAAAATGCAAATTTCAGACTCCTAGCCCAGATCTGCCAGGTCTAATTAAAGATGCATTTATTATTGACTTGCCTTAAGGGAAAAGAGTACAATATATAATAAGTCTCTCTTTGCCAATTCAGGCATCAAAGATATAAAAAGGCAACCCTGGGGAAAGCTTTAAAAATTAACAATGCTGAAATGAAGAATATTTTTAGATATTTCCATGTGTGTTTTTGCACCAAACTGACATACATTAAGTAACTGAAAGTCTTAGAAAGACTCTGAAAGTGTCAGGATTGGAGATGAACTTAATACAAAGTAGTAATAAGTAATATTCTCAAATAACTTTTATTTTAAAGGGTATTTGAAATAATCAATGCCAAATACATTGTCCTACTTTCTATAAGAATGGTTCAGTCAGAGCCACCATTAACCTACATAGTGGCTTTCTGGGAATTAGAAAATAATATCCCCTGTGGGTGAAGGCAGCCCATGTAGCACTCAGCTGATGATGGGCAGCAAAAGCTGGTTTCAGCTCCTCATTTGGCCTCATGCACTGTTGCATAGCAATATGTAACAGCTCTGGTTAAGTTAAAGTAGGTTAGGAACTTACTCCTGAGTGGGTGAAACTTAGATGTGAAGTCTCAAGAAATATGTACAACTTGGTTTGTGAAGAACTCTCTTGTTTCTGTAGAAGCCTTCATCAATGCCAGCCTTGGACATGTTACTTAATGACTGTATCTCTAGTCCTCAAATAATTTCTCACACTAACTTTCAAGAACTTTAAAAAATATTTATCTAAGTCTGTGGGGGAGGAGAGTAAGGGCCAAGGTATAGGCTTATAGTGTCCTGATCAGTTATTCATTTACCTCTCAACAAAGATTTCACAAAATGGAATTTGCATTATCTTGGGTAATTTACTTGCTTTCAACTACAAAAGAGACTCCCTTGAAAGAGGCTATCACACAGACTTCACATTTTAGAGGTGTTGCCTTTGCTAATGTGTTTTCAAAACAGGGGGGAAAATGCAATCCTCCCTCCATCTGGAACTTCAAGTAGAACATGAGAAACAGCTGAAAGCATAGAGTAAAAATCAATGTTAAAAGTAATGTGAATGGATGGATAGCTGATAGTTTAATAGTTCTTTGGGGGCATATTTTATTCCTGTAAAAAAATGCATAATCATGATAAAAGGTACAGACAATACAAAATTTTTATGGTAACAAAGGAAATTCCCCGGCACCATTTCCCAAATCCTACTCCTCTCACCAGAGAAAGCACCATTAAATGAATGAATACTTCTAGATTTTTTTCTAAGAAATTACACACACATATCTTTAGATACGATTTAAGTGAACATTTGCATTAAAGTAGAACATACATATACAAAAGTATACATATCATAATTTATAGCTCAATGGATTTTTACAAAGTGAACACCAATATAATAATTACCCAAATCAAGAAACAGAACATTATCAGTACCTCAAAGGCCCCCAAATGTTTCCTTTCTATCTATATATAATTTTTATATATAAATCCAATAATAAGGTACACATTTTTGTGCCATTTACTTTTTCCACTTAAGATTTTTATGCCAAGAACATATATACTTGTTACACCACTGTATAATTTTCCTTATGGACTTAATATAAGTAATATTGCCTTATTAACAGATATTTAGTTTATTAAATTAATCTTGTATGAAATTATAAGCTGAGAGTTTTCTTTATCTTACAAAAATAAATATCATTCTTTTGAATCTTTATTTTATCAAAAAAAATCCCAACATTGCTAATAATTTTTCAAACATAAAAGTGCAATAACTCACAGGTCAATAAAGGACTTCCAGAAGCCATTCATGGCTTCCTCTGAGTAATCTTTGTAAATACTGCTTAGTGACAGGACAAGCAGATTTTCTTGGTTGCTTTTCTCTCCCTCTCGCATAGGGGAAGGAGTGTCTGGCCAGGGCATGAAGAAGACTAACCTATACTGCAGGTTGAGTCCTAGAGTCAGTACTTTCTGGGAAAAAAAGATTCTGATTTGTAGCATTTGCCCCATGACTCCCACCATGACTGATTTCCCATGACCCACTTGAAGTCACTGAACATAGAGTTGAGACAAGATCCAAATAATTAGCTCTTAAGAGTGGCTGCAAGATGCCTCCAACATACCCCTTCCTGGGGTCCAGAGGGAAGACAGCAAGTGTAATCACCTGATGGGTTCTTTCTGACCACTGCACAGACAAAATCAACTCACTGGGACAATGGTATTGCAGTCGAGGAAGAGTTTAACTGATGCAAGGCCAGCCTGTGCTAGAGAACTGGAGTTATCACTGAGGTTTTCAAGGATAGTTGGTGAACCAGAGAGTAGGAATGGGTGCTGTTGATTAGTCAAGGATGTCATCACAGGGATGTGAGAAACAGTCCTCCTGTGCTGGGTCCACCTCTGACTGGGGCCACAAGACTGGTTGAATCATGAACCAGGAGTCCAGGTGGGGGTCAGCTGATCTTCAGAAATGTAAAAGTCTGAAAACACAATTCAAAAGGCCAATCTTAGGTTCTATCATAGTGGTGTTATCTACAGCAGTAATTGGGGAAGTTATAAATCTTGTGAATTCCAGAACAATGTCTGGTTATTTTGTCGTTTAACTATGCCTACATCTTAGCAGGCTCCTCTCCTAATCCTAACTTTGTGGCTTTTCATTAGTTTTACAAAGATGGTTTAATTTTAGGAAGAGCTATCATTATCCTTGCTTTAAGGTTAAACTATAAACTAAGTTTCTCCAAAAGTTAGTTTGGCCTATACCCAGGATTGGCAAGGACAGCTTGGAGGTTAGAAGCAAGATGGAGTCAATGATGTCAGACTATTCTTACTGTTTTAATTTTGCAAAGGTGGTTCACAAGGAAAAGCAGGAAAAAGAACCAAATGGACCATGAATGAGTGCTTGTTTAAAATAGAAAATAAAATAATAATAAAAAAGGAGCAGAATGGATATTTGAAATAATTTTCAATGGTAAATTGAAATGAAGAAACTCCTTGGGTATTGCTTTGAACAGGAGTGGAGTGTCCAAAGAGTGCCTGTTTGTTCTAATCGATCACATGATACATGAGTGCTTGAGCTGCCCACTCAACACGTCAGTTTTAATTTTCTATCACTACAATAATCATGGGTTATAGAGGAAATATGTATATTGTGGAATTTCCCTTCTTCATGCCTGTGACAGTCAGCAGAGAGAAGAAACAACGCCACCCCCAACCCCACACACAAAACAGAAATTGAGACAAGGCAATTGAATAGAGTGTTTCTCCAGACTAACTGCCTTTAGTCGAGACAAATTTATTTTGTGAATACCATATACCAAGGGCTGTTCTTGGTGTTCAGGGAAACTGGTAATCAAGAAAGAGCAAGTTAATAGAAGAGAGCCTTGAAAAGTAAAGCAGGTTTGGGAAGGGGAAGAATACTCGTTTAGCACCTTGCCATTAAAATATGATGCTATCGGAAAAACCCTTCCAGACATTGACTTAAACAAAGACTTCATGACCAGAACCCAAAAGCAAATGTAACAAAATGAAGATAAATAGATGGGACTTAATTAAACTGAAAAACTTCTGCCCAGCAAAAGAAATAATCAGCAGAGTAAACAGACAACCCACAGAGTGGAAGAAAATCTTCACAAATTTTGCATCCAACAAAGGACTAATTTCCAGAATTTACAAGGAACTCAAACAATTCAGCAAGAAAAAAAACAATAATCCCATCAAAAAGTGGACTAAGGACATGAATAGACAATTCTCAAAAAAAGATATACAAATAGCTAACAAATGTATGAAAAAATGCTCAACATCACTAATTATCAGGGAAATGCAAATCAAAACCACTATGTGATACCACCTTACTCCTACAAGAATGGGCATAATCAAAACATAAAAAAAATAGGTGTTGGCATTGATGTGGTGAAAAAGGAACATTTTTATACTACTAGTGGGAATGTAAACTAGTACAACCACTATTAAAAATAGTGTGAAGATTCCTTAAATAACTAAAAGTAGAGCTACCATTTGATCCAGCAATCCCATACTGGATATCCACCCAGAAGAAATGAAGTCATTATACAAAAAAGATACTTGTACATGCATATCTATAGCAGCAAAATCCAGAACTGCAAAAATATGGAACTAGCCCAAAGGCCCATCAATTAATGAGTGGATAATGAAAATGTTGTGTATATATATATATAGTCTCTAGATTATATGTGTATATGTATATTCATCCCATGGAATACTACCCAGCCATAAAAAGCAATGAAATAATAGCATTCACAGCAACCTGGATGGAACTAGAGACTATTATTTTAAATGAAGTAACTCAGGAATGGAATGGAAAACCAAACATTGTATGTTCTCACTCAGAAGTGGGAGCTAAGCTATGAGGACCCAAAGGCATAAAAAGGATACAATGGACTTTGTGGACTCTGGGGAAAGGGTGGGAGGTGGGTGAGGGATAAAAGAGGACACATTGGGTACAGTGTACACTGCTCGGGTGATGAGTGCCTCAAACTCTCAGAAATCACCACTAAATAACTTATCCATGTAACCAAACACTACCTGTTCCCCAAAAACCTATTGAAACAAATAAATAACATGATGTTAGACTGAGTGAGGGAGCAATTGATGGCTAGTGTAGGGATTTAAAGCCTTCTAAGCAAGACATAGAATCCAGAAGTCAGGAAAGAACTGATACATTTGATTCATTGATAAAATTTCTAAGTTGAAAAAGTATACTGTCAACTAAGTGTAACAAACAAACACACATTTCACATTGTAAGGGTCATTCTCCTGTTGATAGCTCTTACTAACTCTGTTAGTTTTCTATCACTGCCTGTATTCATTTGCCAAGGCTACCGTCATATCACAGACTAGGTGGTTTAAACAATGGAAGTTCACTTTCTCACAGTTCTGGAGGCTGGAAGTCCAAGATCCAGGAGCCAGTAGAGTTGATTTCTGGTGAGGCCTCTCTTCTTGTTTTGGAGACAGCTCCCTTCTTGCTGTTTCCTTACATGGCCTTTTCTCCAAAAATAGTCACTTTGGAGGTTATAGATTTAATATGTGAACTTTACAAGGACACAATTCAGTCTATAACGCTGCCATAAAAATTTACACAAACTTAGCAGCTTAAAAAAACACAAAATTGCCGGGCGCGGTGGCTCAAGCCTGTAATCCTAGCACTTTGGGAGGCCGAGATGGGCGGATCACGAGGTCAGGAGATCGAGACCATCCTGGCTAACACGGTGAAACCCCGTCTGTACTAAAAAAATACAAAAAACTAGCCGGGCGAGGTGGAGGGCGCCTGTAGTCCCAGCTACTCCGGAGGCTGAGGCAGGAGAATGGCGTGAACCCGGGAGGCGGAACTTGCAGTGAGCTGAGATCCGGCCACTGCACTCCAGCCCGGGCGACAGAGCGAGACTCCATCTCAAAAAAAAAAAAAAAAAAAAAACACACACACACACACAGAATTTTTATCTCACAGTTCTGTGAGTCAGAAGTCCGGACTGGCTCATCCAGGTTGGTGTCTCTGCTTGGGGTTTCACCAAGATGAAATCATAGCACTGTCTTGCTGGGCCGTTATCAAGAGGCTTTGGGAGGTATTTCCCAGCCCAGCCAGGTTGTTGAAGAACCCAGTTCCTTGTAGTTATGGTCCACTGTTTCCTTGCTGGTTGTAATCCAGGGGCCACTCTTGGCTTCTACAGGTCTCTATCAGGTTCTTGCAGGTCTCTATCAGGTTCTTGCATGTGAATCCTCCACATTGGAACAAGCAACAGCGCATCAAAGCCTTCTCATGCTTGGAATCTCTTTGATTTCTTGTTTATGTGTTTATGTTTTTAAGGGATCACATGATTAGATTGGCCCACCTATATGAACCAGGATTATCTCCCTATTTAAGGTCTGTAGCCTTAATCATATCTGCAAATTCCCTTTTGCCATGTAATATAAAATGCCCATAGCTTCCAGGGAGTAATACATGAGCATGAACATACAGTAGGGGGGCCTGCTATTTAATTTACCATAATAGCATCTATATTAGAGCTTCAACAATGGTGAGTGAAGAACTTAATTTGTTCCTGACTTATGAGAATAGCTCTAGCATTTCCTCATTCAGCATAATGCTGAGTTTCTGACTTGAAGTATGTGTGTGTGTGTGTGTGTGTGTGTGCATGCGCACGCGTATCTGACTTCCCTGTTAATAAGTGCACATTAAAATACTCATTTACCCTATTTTCTATTTTTTAATCGGTAATGGATGTTCAACATCATCAAATGCCTTTTTGGCAGTATTACACTTACTTTTTATGTAATTAACCTATTTGTCTTGTTTATTAAGTTTTCTTGTTTGTGATTGGAATTAATCCTTTCTCTCTATGTTCCGGAACTATTCATTAGTTATACTAGTTATCTGTTGTTTAAGAATTTAAAAGAACTAATCTTTAAAACCACTAGGGCTTGGTAAATTTTGAGGGAGAATTTCTTTGAGAATTTTCTTAATTTTTCCCTCTTTTTAGGTCTTTTTAGATCTGTGCTTCCTTTGAAATAAAATTTTAGAAAATCTAGTCTGTCACTACAGTTTTTCATATTAAACATCTATATACATACATTGAATGTACATGATATATATATATATATATATATATATATGAAATGAAAGCTAGAAGCTTGGTAGAATAGTTTCTAAAGATCATTGTTACAAGTTCCATAATATAATAATAAGTAACCATGAAGTACGTTGAGATATATATATATCAATCAAGTACCATGATATATATATATATCAATCAAGTACCATGATATATATATATATATATCAAGTACCATGATATATATATTATATATATATATATCAGTATTTAAAGGTTTTAAAGTGACCAGTTGGCTTTCTTCTTGCCCGTTGTCTTTTCTGGGTGAGATTCACAATACTACTACTCATATGGGGACAAAGTATGTCTAAACTGTTTTACTGATTCATAGTAGAGAAACATGTCTCTCAAAAGTATGTTCGTGGTAATGGAAATGAGATGGTAAAGCAATTTCATCAGGTTCTTGGTATTAATTTTTAACTTTTCCAAAAGGATCAAAATAAAGCTGTATTTCCACAATCTATCTTCAATTTTTTCATTGGTATTCAATTCTAACAACTTATTCTTTAAGGTTATACATTTGATAACACTTCTTTTTAAAAATGTTTAATTAATTTTTTTTTTTTTGAGCCCAAACTTCACCATGTGCTTGCCCAGGCTAGTCTTGAAATCAAGTGATCTTCCTGCCTTGGCATCCTAAAGTGTTGGGATTATAGGAATGAACCACTGTGTCCAGCCTATAATATCACTTGATGAAAGACATAGACTAAAAATTAATCCACTACCTAGAATGGATCTTCTTTTGGCCAGAAAGAAAATTCAAAACATCGTATCAAATTTGGAAGGTATTTAGTATGATAACTTCTTGTAAGTGTACAGTATTCAGATCACTAATGTGCTTCATGGTTACTTATTATTATATTATGGAACTTGTAACAGTGATCTTTAGAAACGATTCTTCCAAGCTTCTAGCTTTCATTTTTGCTCTTATGTTTTATCTCCAATTGAAAAATTATATTTTTTGTCACATGGAAGTATTAAAATTGTAAACAATTCAGAAGATATTAGAAAAAAGAAAGTCTGGCTGTCTATTTTGCATCTTTAAAATATTGAGCCCAAAATACAAAGAGAAATTTTTCATACCTCAAACATTCATACAGAGTTTCTTCCCTTCGATAACCATGTATGTCATTATGCAATAACATTTACAATCAACAACCGTGGTAAATTTTTACATAATTCATGATTTTTACTGCATCAGTAAGCATACTAATTAGGTCAGCTGACATTTTTCACAGCAAGACTTTCTCAGTGAAGGAAGCAATATGTTGATGTATATCCTAGCATAGCCTTTTAACCTGGAATGTTTTCCTGTCATTACAGCTGCATCACCAAGTCATCCTCCTTACACTCCAAACCACACTTGTTGCCAAAAAATAGACAATTAAAAATGAAAATGATTACAAAAAGTAACAAGTTATAAAAGAAGTAAATGCTTACATTTTTCTCATTTTTTGAATACATTAGGTTGCAGTTGATACATCTTAAAATATCACAAGTTGTAATACACGTCAATTTTCTTTTAGGCTATTTTTAATAGAATTAATTATTCCATCCCTGATCAATAGTATTTTATATAGTTTTTTGGGGGTTGACTAGTATATGTTCATTTGACCTACAAATAATAAGTGTGTCTTCTTAACATTTGTATTTCTCATTTCTTTCTCTTTCCTAATAGTATTGGGTACCACATCCAGAATAATATGAAACTAGAATTTTTCAGCACTAATGTCATTAGGGATCAGACAAGATTTGTTGTGGGTGCCAGGGAGGGCTGTCGTATGCACTGTAGAATATGTAGCAGCATCCCTGGTCTCTAAACATGAATTGGAAGTAAGTGAGAAAGCACAGACAGTAGAATTAGAAAGTGAATATTATTATTTTTTTTTTATTATACTTTAAGTTCTAGGGTACATGTGCATGACGTTTATATCATGTATAACTCCCCAATGCAATCCCTCCCTCCTCCCCCCTCCCCATGATAGGCCCCAGTGTGTGATGTTCCCCTTCCCGAGTCCAAGTGATCTCATTGTTCAGTTCCCACCTATGAGTGAGAACATGCGGTGTTTGGTTTTCTCTTCTTGTGATAGTTTGCTAAGAATGATGGTTTCCAGCTGCATCCATGTCCCTACAAAGGATGCAAATTCATCCTTTTTTATGGCTGCATAGTATTCCATGGTGTATATGTGCCACATTTTCTTAATCCAGTCTGTCACAGATTAAAGGGTAAGATATTGATGAAGTATAATCCATTACTAAGCCACTTTCATATTATTTTTGAATTATGATATGTATTTACTTACTTAGAAATCAGTTATGCAGCACAATTTCATCTATTAAAAATCTGCAGAGATAAAAACTATAGCAAAAGCCATCAAAGTTGTTATTTCTGAGTGTTGAGTTCTTAGAAAGCTTTTTCACTTTTAAAATATCTTTATGTTTAGTTGAATTCATTTTTTGTAATTGAGCATATTAAGAGATGGGAGAAGTGTACATTATGTGTTATCAATTATTTAAAATAATCAAGTAGTTCTTTCAACTGGGGATGGAAATACAGGGGTACTTTTTATCATAAGACTTTTTTGTAGTTGTTATTTAGGGTGCAAGAGACATATTTCTCTAATTTGACTTTTATTTATCTGTTATTAGAAAATATCCACCAGCGTATTTCAACTTAGGGTAATAACTTGAATTCTAGTATTTTGCCTTCCAGCCATTATTATCAAACACTATTTGATGGCTTGAAAATCCATAATGATTACATTATTCTTCACAAATGAATTCCACAATTGCACAGACTGTTAACATTTTCCATTGAAATATATTTTAAAATTTCCTAGAATTATTATCTAATATCTGAAATAAAAAAAACTCAAGTGGAAAGAGAGGAAGAGATAATTTGTGTAATTTTGGCACTGGAAATCCAGGCAGTTCAAAATATTAGAGTACCAGTGATACACAGCTTCTCAGCTGGCTCTCAATAATCCCTACTTGCTGACGTTCATGCAATATCCACTCTCTTGAATGTGCACTGCAGATATCAACTCATTTCTAATGACCAGAATATGGCAAAGTGACATGATATCACTTCTAAGATTATGTTAGATAAAGACTTTGGCTTTCATCTTGTGCATACTCACTTTTTCTCTCTTGGATTGCTCATCTGAGAAAATCCAGTTGTCATGTTGGGAGGCATCCCCGTGGAGAGGCCCAAAAATGAAGAACTGAAGCCTTCCAACAGCCATATACATGAGCTTGGAAGTAGATCTCATCTCCAATCCAACCTTTAGATGAGATTATTGCCCTAACTGATACCTTGACTGCTGCTACCTCATGAGGTACCTTGAGCCAGAGGTACACTGTTAATTTGTACCTGTACCTATATTTTTGACTCATAGAAACCGTGAGATGATGAATATTTGTTGTTGTAAACTACTAAATTTGGGATAATTTGTTATGCAGTGATAGATAGCTAATACATGTGTACCAGCAACATTGAAATGTGGGGAGAAGGCATACAGTAGTCTCCCCTTATCCATGGGAGAATGTGTTCCAAGAACCCAGTGAACGCCTAAAACCATGCAGAGTAACAAACCCTAGCCAAAGAACACCAAGGTCACCTTTTTGGTTAAAGGAAGCACTTTATGGCTTCTCTTTGGCATATTCGAATTTCCAGCATTATTACTATTGTACTTTGGAGCCATTGTTAACTAAAGAGTTACTTGAACACAGACTCTGCAATACTGAGATAGTCTGCCTGATAACTGAGATGGCTACTAAGTAACTAATAGGCAGGTAGCATCTACAGCATGGAGATGCTGAACAAAGGAATGATTCATGTCATGCACATAATGGAGGAGGACAGTGCAAGATTTTATCATGATGCTCAGAAGAGTACAAAATTTAAAACTTTAAAATTGTTTATTTGTGGAATTTTCTATTTAATATTTTTGGACCACAGTTGACTGCAGGTAGCTAAAACTGCAGAAAAGGAAGCCATGGATAATAGGAGACTATGGTATTTAATAGTATTCTATTTATGATCTACCTACAAAAGTAAGGCAAAGGGCTGAGGTACAGAAAATTGTCCAACCCACCCCAGATGTCCACAGTCTAATCCATGGAACCTCTGAATATGATACTTTGCATGGTAAAAGGACTTGGCAGATGTAATTTAGTTAAGGATCTCAACATGGGAAGATTATCCTGGCTTGTCCAGTGGGCAATGTAATCACAATGGTCATTATAAAATTGAGACGGGAGGGTCAGCATCAGAAAACAAGATGTGACAATGAAAGGAGAGGTTGAAGTAATGTGCTTTAAAGAGGAAGAAAAGGTTATGTATCAAGGAATGCAAGAGGCCTCTAGAAGCTGGAAAAAGCAAGGAAATGGATTTTCTTCTAGAACCTGCACAAGGAATGCAACTCTGCTTTCACCATGATTTCATCCTGGTGAAACTGATGTTGGACTTTTACCTCTAGAACTATATAAGAACAAGTTTGTGTTCTTGTAAACTACTTACTTTGTGGTAATTTGTTATGACAACAATAGAAAACCAATAGAGTTTTTTGGCAAACATCTCACTTAATTTTATATAATTATCTCTGTATATTATTGCATTGGAATCCACATTTTGCACTGGCAAAACCAAGGGTTTAAGACTGCAGATTTGCAGATTGTATAAAAAGTTAAAGTTCAAATGAGACTTTAAGAAATATCACTTCCCGCCCTCTTCTAGCCCTAGTCCTGCAGCATCTCACAATTTATCACTCCACTGCGAAGTCATCATACACCAGCCTATTGCAATGACTTGATAAATGTCTGTTGAACATTGTTCAATGCACACCCTGAAAACAGAAATTGTCAGAACTTACATAAAATAATAAGATAGATGGATTTGGGTTGATAAAACCTATATAGACTTTACTTCATGGCATGCCCAGCTTTTCCTCTTGAAATATAGACTAACTGAAACAAAACCAGGACATTTTTAACCTGTCCCATTGTGTGCCCTTTGACTCAGGTCGCCAGGGAATGAATGCTTTAACCAGATGACTAGGGCAGGGTTGGTCTCTCTTTCACATAGGCCTTGGTTTTTCTTTGTTTGTTTGTTTGTTTTGTTGTTGCTGTTGTTCGAGGTGGAGTTTTGCTCTTTGTCACCCAGGCTGAAGTGCAGTGGCGAGATCTTGGCTCACTGTAACCTCAGCCTCCCAGGTTCAAGCGATTCTCTTGCCTCAGTCTCCCGTATAGTTGGTACTACAGGCACATACCACCACGCCCAGCTAATTTTTGTGTGTGTGTGTGTGTGTGTGTGTGTGTGTGTATGTGTGTGTGTATATATATAGTAGAGATGAGGTTTTGCCATGTTGTCCAGGCTGGTCTCGAACCCCTGACCTCAAGTGATCTGCCCACTTTGGCCTCCCAAATTCCGGGATTATAAACGTTAGCCACCGTACCCAACCTAGGCTTTGCTTTTTAAGAGACAGAGAAGTGTGTCTTGCTTCTGCCCCTCCTTTATTCTAGGCCCATTTAAATGCAGTAACTCCAAATGTATTATAGTCTCCATGTGCTAATGCTTGTACACTAGGGTAAAGACAGGAGAATTCCCAGTAACTCTACATAATGTCTCATGTATTCCAATTTTTCAGACTATCAGTCATTTGTGGGATGAGAAGAACAGTACAAAACTGGAAGAAAAAAAAAAGTCTACCAAAAATTGGTAGTTGATGTACTAGTTTGTTCTTATATTGCTATAAAGAAATACCTGAGAGTTGGCCATTTATAAAGAAAAGAGGTTTAATTGGCTCATGTTACTGCAGGCTGTACAGGAAGCATGATGCTGGCATCTGCTTGGCTTCTGGAGAGGCCTCAGGAAACTTAAAATTATGGCACAAGTTGAAGGGGAGCAGGCATATCACATGGTGGAAAGCAGGAGCCAGAGAGAGATGGGGGAGATGCCACAGACTTTTAAATGACCAGATTGCATGAGAGCTCACACACTCTGACAAGGACAGTATCAAGGGTACGGTACTAAACCATTTGTGAGAAACCTGCCCCCATGATTCAATCACCTCCCACCTGGCCCTGCCTCCAACATTGGGTATTACAATTCAACATGAGATTTGGGTGGGGACTCACATCCAAACCATAGCAATTGGACGGGGGCTTGTCTATATCTTACTCTCTAGGTACAAATCTAAGAGTGGAATTTGACTAGTACAAAGGTCAAAAGAAAATAAAGAAAAACCTATATCCCTGATCAAATGGGGGAGAAAAAAATGAAATCGTATTCTGAAGACTCAGAAGAGAAGCATATTGGTGGAAAATCATGATCTAATTATCTTAGAGGAACATTTTAAGAAGATGTTGGCACTTTTATCAAATTAAATTAGATGTGTCTTCTTTAAAACAGAAATAAAAAGACATAAGAAGAGAATGGAATGAGATAAGAAGGAACAGTTCAATATTTAAAAAGAGAAGAATAATATAGTAAAATATCTTCAAGAAACTAAAGCATTATAAAAAATTAAAACTTACATTGTAGGAAATAGAGACCAAAATGATGCCATGAAAAAACTAAAATAGGGTGTTGAGATCTAATTTGAGTGACTTTCTTGAAATGCAAAGGCTGGATAAATGATAGATATGAAATAGAGGGAAATACAACAAAAAGACAATTATTATTTATAAGGGAGGACAAAAATATGAAACAATGTTAAGAAACTTTTCAGAACTAAAAAATATCCAGATATGCAGTTTTAAGCGTCAACTATCTTCTAGGCAAACTTAATCAAAGGAAATCTACACCTAAGTACATCTGACAATATTTTTATTTACAAGAGTTTTTTTAAACATCTGTAAAACCTGTAGATAAAAATATATCTTTATATATATGTTTATATCTATATCTAGATATACCAGTCTATGTCTATGTCTATTTATCTACATCTATATCTATAACCAATAAATAACCAAAATTCAGATTGGGCCAAGACTTTTCTTCTGAGAAACATTTGCAAGAAAATTTAGGGCAATATTTACATAGTTTGAGGGTGGGGAGGATATAACCAAACATCGTCTCAGGCCAAATAGATTATCATGTATAAAGGCAATAAAAATTCACACTTATATTTGGAAGGACTTCATAAAATACATCACTCATTTATGTATCATTCTTCAGTAACTTGAAGAAACACATCTAATGATACAGCAATAAAATGAAATTAAGCTCATGAGTGAAGAAATAATGCTTTTGAAGTAAGGGCATAGTACACTAAAGCTAATTTTTAAAAAAATGAATTATTTTAATGTGGATGCACAACTCAATCAAAATTACAAAAATTATTGATGAAGAAGACAGCAATTGCTCCATAAATAACATATCCAAACTATGTAAGTATACATTTGTACAAACATCACTAAAAGAATGTACATTCGGCTGGGAGCTGTGACCCACGCCTGTAATCCCAGCACTTTGTGAGGCTGAAGTGGGTGGATCACCTGGGGTCAGGAGTTCGAGACCAGCCTGATCAACATGGCTGAAACTCTATCTCTACTAAAAATACAAAAATTAGCTGGGTGTGGTGGTGCATGCCTGTAATCCCAGCTACTTGGGAGGCTGAGACAGGAGAATAGCTTGAACCCAGGAGGCAGAGGTTGCAGTGAGCCAAGATCACACCATTGCACTCCAGCCTGGGTAACAGAGCGAGACTCTGTCTCAAAAAAAAAAAAAAAAAAAAAAAACATACATTCAAGATCTATATATTATATTTAAAAATGAAAATACCTATAAATCCACCAATAGGAAAAGAATTAAGTCCATTATTAGGTGCATCGTTTGATGAAAAATGGTATAGCTCTTAAAAGAGCATGACTGAAGAATAACAGTATGGCTGGAGAAGGGTATGTATGGGGAAATGCACACAATATATTTTAGGAGGAAAGCAAGTTATAAAGCAGTGTGCATAAAATAACTATTTTCTGTGAAAATGATGCATCTGTGTGCCTGAAAGTATTCTAGAAAGTTTTGTACTATATTATCAGTACTGTTTTTCTCTGGGTAATTTTTCTCTTTTGAGATTTATGCTTTTTTTTTTTTTACCATAAATATGTATCACTTTTGAACAAACAGCATGCACATTCTCTGCTTCAGCAGCAAACAGGAAGATGAATACTGATGGCGTGGATTTGTGTCCTTGCCAAAATCTCACGTGGAATTGTAATCCCCAGTGTTGGAGGAGGGGCCTGGTGGGAGGTGATTGAATCATAGGGGCAGATTTCCCCCTTACTGTTCTTGTGATAGTGAGTGGGTTCTCATGAGACCTGGTTGTTTAAAAGTCTGTAGCACCTCCTCCTTCACTCTCTCTTCCTCTTTCTCCAACCATATAAGACATGTCTGCTTCCCCTTCCACCATGGTTTTAAGTTTCCTCAGGCCTCCCAGCCATGTGTCCTCTACAGCCTGCAGAACTGTGAGTCAATTAAACCTCTTTTCTTTATAAATATACCGTGTCACGTATATTTACATATGCTCTTTAAAAAACAATGCGAGAGTAGACTAATACTAATACCCTTCTTTATTTTTCACAAGTTGCAGAAAGAGTCAAACTTTAACTACAAATTACTGTCAGAAAGAGCAACACAACATCCAGTAGGTAAAACTGAAACCATGATTTCGAGGTAGGCAGACATTCCCTGGCATTTAGATGGACAGTGCTAAATAATTCAGGTCACTGAGTCTTTCAGTTACCTGAGGTCCATTCTCTGATCCGTGCCAGCTAATGTGCCTGTTATGATAACTGTGTTATCAGAATCCTGCTATGTCAGGTGCCACATTCAAATCGTTTAAAGTTCAATTAGATAACCGTTAAAATCCATGCTTAAAGTTCTCTGTTTTGTATTCCCTGGAAACAATACCAGTTGACCAGAGTTGACGTTCAAGGGATTACTGTTTTCTACCCTAAGGGCATCATTTCAAACCCACATTAATTCATTCAGTTAATAGCAGGGTTAGTCACAGAGTCTGTTCACAGGAAATAATTATTAAGTGCCAGACATAATTCTATCATCACATTCAAGCATGGTAGTGAATAAGACACTCAGTTAATAAGATATCCCCTCTCATGGAGCTTATATCCTATTGTGAGAAGAAGGTCAATAAACAGGGAATACAATTTTTTTGTGTTAAAAAGTGGGTCTACATCTTTTTAAAAGACTCCTACTTACTCCATGTGAAAGTGATTTTTAAGTGAAAAATGCAATATTAATGGATGCATTGTTTTATAGCAATATTCAATGTCTTTCCAGTATTACTCTGTGCATGTAGGTGTGTATCAGATCGAAGCACTGCATTTCTATGTCAGTGCTAATGTGGGGTTGGTTTCCCTTAGCTTTTGTGCTAAGACTTTTTACTCCACACCACTCCTTCCCACTCTAAGGATTGAGGACCTTGCCCCATGTCCTGGCTGATGACTAGGATATTGTTCTCATGGGGCAGTTTCCAGCAGCATGAGCAGGGGTCCTTCTTGCTGGGTGGGCCGCAGAAGATATACCGGCAACTGTAGATGAAAGGCCTTAAAGAGGCCTTCAAAACTTAAAGAGTTTTGAAGAATGAGGTTATGACTCCTTTGTCTAAGAGGATGGAGAAGTCATCCTCGTCGTTTCCACCAGGATCCATCGGGGCAGGACCTTCTCCCTTAGACCAGTGAACTTTTCCATGTTCATGATATTCACCCCACTAGACAAGGAGCCTTATGGGGTCTCACAGAGATGAGGCCCAATGTCTACGCATCTCTAATAACTTCCATGTGAAAATTTCTCCAGCAAGACTTTTCCTTTTGATTCTTAGAAACCTAGTGTGGGACTTAAAATGACTAAATGACTACTGAAAATAATTGCTTTCTCCTTACATTTCTGCTACAACAACCCTAGTTCTCCTGGAGGCCACGGGGTACCCCAGACTGATGAAGAAAGAAAAGATTGGAAAGAGCAGAAAGAAAGCAAAATCTCTAAGATTAGTATCTCAAGAACTCTTTCCCCTACACTCAGAATACAAATGTTAATCTCTACACTTATGCTGTTTTCTTTCCTGCCTGAGTTGTCACAACTTTGCTTTGAATCACAGTGGCTTCATTTCAGCTAGGTCTTCTACTGGAAGCTATTGATACCCCCTGCTGCTGATCAAACTTCCAGTTCTTAGATTGTTTATCTCTAGCATACGTGTCTGCTCTCATAAGCCAACTTGAAATCCCTTGGGAAGTAAACACTGTATAAAAAAATCGATGAATGAAGAAATAACAATCTGGCCTCAGGGCATCATGTCCTGAGGCAAAAATTTGCAAAGTTTCAAATAAGCCTGTGCTCTAAAATGCCACTTCTTTAAATATTAATAGTTTTATTTATTTAATGGAGGTGTTAAGCTTTAAAATTAGATTTCATGGGATCATCCTAACCTAACCAGTTTTCAGTTGTATTATTTAACTTCTTTGTTACTTAACACCTCAATCTTCTCCTCAATAAAACAGAAATAGTAATAATTTTGCTCTGATAAGGTAGTTGTAAATTTACATAAGCTATATGTAAAATGCTTGCTATAGTCCCTGAAACTTACTGGTGTCAGCTATTGTGATTATTGTTATCATTGTTGGTAGTTATTGGCAAGTTTGCTCAAAAAAATTTAAAACATCCTCAAAGACACATGAAATTCATAAATCCCATAATTGGAAGGAAGTAAAAAAGGTTAAGAATATTGATAGCTATGATATTCTAAACTATCACTCCATTGTTATAAGAATCTTTGTTATTGAAATTATAGTCAATTCTCAAATAATTTTAAAGTTTTGATTATTAGGGGACTTTTCACTTTCTTCTTTCCACTTCTAGTCTAAATCAAGATTTTTCCAAATGTTTGGAAGTAAATAGGCATTATTTCATGCACTGTAAAACACACACGTGCGTACACACAAGCACACATGCACATAGGTATAAATATTGACACACCATGGCCCTAGAGGTCACAAGAGGCAGAATTAGAGTGTCTCCTTAAGGAGTCGTACATATCACTTTTCTAGAGAGAAGATTCTCCTACTAACCTGTACATTAATGTAATTAAACCACCAGAAAACACTGAAGCTACTGGAGAGATTTTAAGAAACCAAAATTCCTAAGCCTTATGCCAAACCTACTGAATCAGACTCTGCCAACATGGGAAGTTATTACAAGGCTTTTCACAACCTCACATTCCCTGTTAGGGTGAATAATAATGTTGATTATAATAAAAAGGTGTACTGATGGTTACTACAGGAGGCTTGTTAACAATCCTGTTATAGGAAAGCAATAAAGAAGAATCCCATTAGAATTTGGTGCCAGAGAAATGATTTTGGTAGACTCAAAAGGACAAAGAAATTGATAGAAACTGCTAAAGATAATTCTGGAAAGGGATAATAATACTCCTTCCTGTATCAGCAAAGAGTAAATAAAGCTTCACATGTCGATGCTGTTTTCCAATAAAAATTGTTCTTCATATATAATTTCAGGGAGGCAAAAACTAAACTTCATTTTGAATGCAAGCCTTTTGTATATAAAATTGACAAGGAGAGATATTTAGCTGATTCAATCATTCTGAGTATCTATTTTGTGGTTCCAGAAAATTCTTCCTCTAGAATTGACTTCCTATATACTCAACTACTTATCACCTAGAGACTAGTTCTCCGAAATCAGATTTATGGTTGATATGAAGTAGATTTGAACCCCTAGATGTCCTCGCAATTTTTCTTCAACTGCAAATTTAAAATAAAGGAATGCATGTGCAACCATTTTTACCTAAATGAAAGGACCACACACTCTGCCTGCTGGTGAGAATGTCTTCCATTCAAAGTAGATTCACAAATTGTTTCTGTTAAGAAGTGACAGAATTCTAGAGTACCCTATGCTTCCAGGATAGTATTTTTTTCTAATTTTTTGAAACATACCTCTGGACACTAAAAAAGAGCTGCCTAGACTAATAATCCACCCACTTATAGTCTATTTTAATCTGAAATTATGGCTTCTCCTTTAGTCATCCTTTAAGCAAATAATGCCTACTCATTTAAAAGCATTTCTGCTATTTGCTTTTGTGTCTTTCTTGGAAATCAATTCTGTATTTGTATTGCCACAAGGGAAACTATTTAGACTGAAACCCCCATTTGTTTCTATTTAATATTTCCACCTGTGGCCCCTCTTGCTCCTGGTGTATTAATTCTTTTATTTTAAAAAGGCTATTTTGATGTCTTTTCTGTCAAATAAAAGTACTCATCTGGTCTTAGACATTTTCTGTGATCCAAGAGGAAAATTTTAAGAGTTAGAGAGAATAATTGAGAATCATATTGGCAATTTCACAAAGTTCTACTCTTCTGCCACTGTTCTTACTACTTTTATCAATAGGCAATACTGAAACCTTGCCATGTGAAAATCACATGCTAAATCCTTTAAGTGAATCATCTCGTTTATTCCTTCTCACATGCCTTTAATAGAGGTGAGAATATTGGCCCCATTTTACAGATTAGGACAGCGAAGTACAGAAATGTTGACTCACCTGCTTGAAGTCACACAAGTAATACATGGCACAGCAGGGACTTGAACCCAGGTTGGTTGACTTTAGAACTGACCTTACTAACCACCACTCAGTACTGCATGTTTATTATCATTATGTCAAAGTTTTAGTTTTGCAAACTCTATGTTTATACCAGGCTGTTGTGCTTCTGAAACACATCAAGTCCTTATCTTTGGAACCTGTACATATTACCTTATTTGGAAACAGAGTCTTTGCAGGTGTGATTAAGCTAAGGATTTTCAGATGAGGAAATTATCCCAGACTATTCATATGGGACCTAAATGCAGTCACAGGTATCATTTTAAGAGGAAGGCAGGGGGAGATTGAGTAAAGGCAAAGAAGAGATGTAAAGATGGAAACAGAGATTGCAGTGATGGTGCCACGAGTCAAGGAATGTCAGGAGCCATAGGAAACTAGTATTCAAGAGACCATCTGCTATTTCACTGACAATTACGGTCTACTAAAAATAGAAGAAAAAAAAGCATTTTAGTGGTGATATCAGCTTTTAAATAGTCTGACATGTTTTTTCAAGTTGACTCCATATTTCTATAATTCCAGTCATTATTTTAAAACAAAACAAAGGCATACACATTGAATAGTGAAAATGTACGGCCCTAGAAAGCAGATTGGGGAAGAAAATTAAAATGTGTCTTTCTCATTCATTCTTAATTCCTGAAACATACTCAATAAGCATATGCCTGTAACTCACTCTATTTTATGTACATAGAGTTACCATCTTTCCTTTCTTGGCTGTAATCTGGTGCTTCAGGGTGGTTTAACGCTTAAGTAGCTCAGCTTGGTAGTTCCCTTGGAGCTCCTAGCAGCTATGATGATGAATAACTTACTACAGGGTGTCATACTAGCAGCCTTTTTCATAACTTCCTGCCGAAAGAATAAAGTTTCCAAAAGTTTTAACTTTCTGCTTTTCTGAATTATTGATCCCTCCTTCCATGTAGTAGAAATTAAGAGAAGAAAGGCAACTGAATATCTTGATGTCACTGACTGTCTTCTCTTCCTCGTTTTTGCTACAAGTTCTGCACCTCATGATCAATTTTTTAACTTTCTTACATAAAAACAATTCTATATGCATTTATATTATTCCAGATTCAAATTCCTTTCTGAAATAATTACATTTATAAAAATCTCAGGTGATATCATAAACTATTTTCTAAAACAGCCTAAAAAATCTTTAAAACATTTAAATAGAAAATTTATTATGTGTTTTAAAACAGAGTAATTTTGTTACTACTTGCATATTTTTTCATTATCTTCTTGTTCTTAATCTTATCCTATTTATTGTCTTCTTGTTCTTAGTCTTAAGCTATTTATTGGCAAATTTCCACTCTATATTTTCTCTTTTGTCTAGGAAAGAACAAAGTAGCTTTTTGATATTCTTGCTCTTTCTAATCCATTCATAAGTATAAATAAATTGAGGTAATCAATTATTATGTGTTGAATTGTGTCTTCCAAAAATGATACATTATGCTCCTAATCCACCTTACCTCAGAATTTAACCTTATATGGAAATAGAATATTTACAGATGTAATTGAGTTACGATGAGGTCATTAGGGTGAGCCCTAATACACAATGACTTCTGTCACTATGAAAAGTGGACATTTGCACACAGAGACAGACACACACAGAGAGAGATGAGGTGAAGACACACAAGCAGAAGACAGCCATGTGACTGCAGTCACACATCTATAAGCCAAGGAACACCAAGCATTGCCAGCAAGCTGCAGAAGCTAGAAGAAGCAAGGAAGGATTCTCCTCTAGAGTTATCAGAGAGAGCATGCCCCTGACAACACCTTAATTATAGACTTCTGGCCTCCAAAACTCTAAGGCAATACATTCTGTTATTTTGAGCTACCCAGTTTTTGATAGAAAACTAATGCATTAATAAATAATGAAAAACAAAGAACTAAAAATGGAATTATAATTATTGGGGTTGTTCAGAATGACAGGGTATATCAAATGTCATCACCCAGAGGGATCATCTGGAGGAGAGAAATGGGAGTCATGCTAATAAGAGCTCAGAACAGTAACTGAGGAAATTCATTACTTCAACCCAGAATGGCTGCCTGTTTCCCAAGATATCTTGCAAGTTAATTACTCCACTTAAAAAGAGTTCACTGATCTCAGAGTGCTGCTTTTTTAAGGAGTCTCAGAAATCATCTATTAATTTTTATGTTCATCCTTTGAGACTCAGCTGAGATTCACCATCACAGTAATGCCCTTCCTGCCCCTTATCCATGGGAGAATTGACTGGTTTGCCTTTTCTGTCCCTACAGTTGACTGTACAAACTTCTGTTTCTTTCAGCCCCTCTCACAGTATAGTTATAATAATTTCCTCCTGTTTCTTTCTCTTCCATGAGTATGATGGTTTCTAAAAGATACACATTGGCACATAGTAGGTATTCAATACATACTTTTGGAAGTTGCAGTTTGCATTGCTGCTGTAACAAATTACCACAAATTTTGTTGCTTAAGTCAACACAGATTTATTATCGTACAGTTCTAGAGGCCACAAGTCCAAAATCAGTCTTGCTGGGCTAAAAGTAAGGTGTTGGCAGGGCTGGCTCCTTCTGGAGGCTCTGAGGGGAGAACTTGTTTCCTTGCCTTATTCAGCTTCCTGGGACCCCATGCATTCCTTGGCTGTTTCCTTTTCCTCCATCATCAAAGCTAGCAGTGTACCATCTTTCAATCGCTTACTTTCTCTTTCACTCTTATCTTTGTCATCACAGGTTTTTCCCTGACTCTAATCCTCTTGTCTTCTTCTGCTTATCACCTCCATGTCTTATTGGTCACTGGCCACAACAGTCACCATGCTAGAAGCCTTGGGATGTTACTTTTTCACTCTTTTACTCTTACTTTCCTATTCTTCACTTACCGCTATGTATTAATCCGTCTCATATTTTGCTGATTTCACTCCCTAGCAGTTCCTCAAATCTCTCTCCTTCTCTTTATTCCTCATGCTACATCCTAGATCAGTTTCTCTTCACTTCAAACCTGGACAATGAAATGTTTTCAGTCTGTCCAACACTGGTCACCTCCTCTTAAAGCCATTCTCCTATCTGCAGTACAAGACTCTATTTAATAGCTATGTCTAACCTGTTTAAAACCTTTAATGACTCCCATGCAACTACAGGATAACACTCAGGCTCCTTGGTTTGGCACTCTAGGCCTTCCATGATCTGGACCCTCCCTGTCTCTCCAAGCTCATCTCCCTTTAGCCATTGCCTCATGCTTTATGCTTCAATAAGCCAAAATACTGGTATCTTCCAAAGTAATACACATTGGTTTTTCTAATGTACTTATACTCGTCATGTGAAACTTAGATTGTATGTTTGGGTTACATAAGCTATTCTTCAGTACCCAGCAAATTCCCTGGCACAGAGGAGAAATGCAAAATGTACTTTTAATGAATAGGCACTTAAGTGGCAGAACTGAACCACTGATCCTCAGATTTGTTAGTGCTCTTTCTACTACCCTGTACGTTTCTAATTATTGTACGTGTATCTACCATGTTATTATGGAAGACCGTTCTAAGAGTATAATGTTTCAGCCCTTGAGTTGCCGACAGTGTAATGGAGGACGCAAACAATAAATAAAATGTTTGTAAATGAATAATTTTACAACAATCACATTTTTAATTTTATGATTAAAATTGCTAACAGATTTAAAATAAAAAGTGCTAGGAATTCCTGAAATTACCAAGACAAGGAGATGCTGATCTCTCTGGGTAAAACTTATGCTCCTTTCTGCCTTTCATCTGTTCCTTCCACCCCAAGGAAAAGCGATATTGACACGCATGGGCAAAGTTTATTTATTGGACTTTGCACCCTGGAAAGGAAGTGCTTGATGTGATGAGGAAAGGGAGGGAAAGCTTGGTATGCCCATGGAAGATTCTTGCTTTGTAACTGTTTGGGGTATTTTTCTATTTTTTTCTTTTTTTCTTTTTCTTTTAACTTTTAAATTATGCTTTATTTATTATTTTTATTTATTCATTTATTGTTTTGAGACAGGGTCTCTCTCTGTTATCCAGGCTGGAGGGCAGTGGCATGATCACAGCTCATTGCAGCCTTGACTTCCTGGGCTCCAGTGATCCTCCCATCTCTGCTGCCAGAGTTACTGGGACCACAGGTGCACCCCAGCATGCTCACCTAATTTTTGTATTTTGGGTCGATAAAGGTTTCACCACGTTGCTCAGGCTGGTTTTGAACTCCTGATCTCAAGCAATTCACCTGCCTCAACCTCCCAAAGTGCTGGGATTACAGGCAGGAGCCACCACTGCTATGATACACTGGGTTTGGGAGCCTACACCTTAGGATGACCTGGAGTAGTGAACTTAAATAAGGTCTGTTCTAAGGCTAATGGTGAAATAAAGCATTGGGAAACATTACTGTGATAAATCTTAACAACATGAAGATGGTAGAGCTGAGAAAAATTCTGAGCTATCAGCAAGGAGAGAGGTCAGGAAGGTGGTGCAGAGATGCATGTTCTCTCACCTTATATCTAGGGAGTCAGAAATCATGCAAAGGTGGTGAATCCATAAAAAAGATATGAATGCATTTCTGAAACCCTAACCTGATAAAATAAAAACATTAATCAATATATAACTAGTAAACATTAGCAGAAAAGCAGGGAAGCAGAGGTAACATAAATGAGCTAAATTTCTCAAGTTTTAAGGCAAAAAGTCCATATATATTACTTAGAGATAAAAATATAAATAAAAGCATATCATTTAGTATTATGAAGGAAATCATCAAAAGAAAATAGTTAAGCTATGTGAGGATACAGTAGGTGTGGAAGACAGGGAGAAGATATATTTTGATTTTATCATCTATCTGTGCTGTTTGAATGTTCTATTTTTCAGCTTACCTATTACAATAGTGATATACGAAATATCACCTCTTTGTATGTATCATGTCAGAGTATTTTGGTGGCAATAACAGAATTCTTGAGTCGGAGTAACTTCTGCGATTTATCTTATATAAGAAGAAATCTAGAGTATGCTGAGTGTGTCAGGGTTCTGATTCTATTTCTCTCTGATTAGTTTGACCTGCCCTCTTCTATGTGTGGGCACCACGTTCAGACACCTGGTAGGTTCAGACATATCATCAGTAAGGGATGCTGTTGGTGCCTTGCCCCGATTCCACTTACTGGGCCAGCACACTTGTCCCCAAGCTGTTGTGAGAATTGCATTTGGCAAAACAGGACCCACCTTGCCTGAGAGGCAATGCCCTTTCTTATCAGGGTTGGGGAAAGAGGGAGCCAACTAATGACTAGTGACTGATCAACACGAGGTTACAAAAGATCAGTCCTTTGCCGCAACATGGGACCAACTCCATGGTGACGTGTTTGTCCCAGAGCTTCCTGTAAGACCAGGCTGAATCCATTCTCCACCTGAGAACTTACTCTTGCTTAGCCTTCTTCCTGCACTCTATTCTGCTTCCCTCACTCTTCTTCTCCAATGAATACACCCTCAGCAAATATCTTGCACAAGAATCCACATCTCAGGCTTTTCTTTAGGGAATCCAGCCTAAGATACTCTCTCTAGGTCTCATTCATCCCAGAATCCTCTCTTGTCCATCACCAACTGACTTTCCCTCTTGCCTCATTTGCTAGAAATTCATGTGTGTGTCTGTGTGTGTGTGTGTGTGTGTGTGTATGAATGGTCTAGGCATAGATATAGATAGATAGATATAATTGGTGTAGGCATGAATATTGATACAGAGATATATATGGATATGAATATAGATATATCTCTGTATCTAGAATATAGATAGGTCTCTATATCTATATGCATATCCAAACCAATTCTAATCTAAGATATATGGATGTGACTATGGATATAAATGTAGAGATATATCTACATTCATACACATACATAGAATTCATATATATCTCTATATCTATATTTGTATCCATATATGATTCATATCATATAGATTTATATCCATATATATAGATTTATATTCATGTACATTAATGTAGATCTAGGGATATACCTATATCCATGCCTAGACCAATGACTAGTTAGAGAAGTGGCATTACTGTTATTCCTTTAGACATCTGGAATGGAGTGGATGTGGAAGAATCAATCACTGAAACCACTGCAAATATGAATGGGTGTGATCTGCTCTTTTGGAGATTTTTATTCTTCCCGTGGTTTTCTTGCCATGGGGCACTGGTAAATCAACTTATGTGTTGGTTCCACCAACCTGATTCTGAAAGTGCAGGGAACTGGAATAAGCACACATTAAATTATTTGAGTAACTATATAAGCTATTGATAACCTAAGAGAAATAATGTACTTCCAGCTCGTCTAATTCTCAGGCAATGCCAATGCTGTAAATCTCTAAAGTTGTTTTTTCAACTTCAGTGGGAAAACATTACTTCTTTGGAAGATAACTCTACAAAACAATGATGCTGTATTTCATTATTTTCACTGCACAATGACACAGAAAGCTTCAAAGTTGACAAAGAAAGCTTCAATTCTTTGCTGAGTGCAAATCTGCTAGGAAATACTGTGAGATTTAAAAACCAGCCTTGTCCTGAAACCAGAAGTCAGGACAAAACACACAAATCAAAGCTCTTCAACTCATTAGAAACAAAACTCTTCTAAAATAAAATTTTCCAGAAAACTATGACATCACCAGGAGCAATAAATATTATCTGCTTCTTCAATTTGTGGAGAAGTTAGGAAATGGAAGCAAACGGGGTGATATGGAATAGTTTCTTCTTTAATATTCTTTGATTTACCCCTCCCCATATTCCAAGCTATATCCACCCTTGGGATATAGCTGCATATTTTCTGTTTCTCCTCTCACTGTAAGAAAATATAATGAAGTGAAAAAGAAAAGTGAGCTGACAACCAAGGAGATAAGATGAAGTATTTATTATATTAAAAAAATAATAAATGGGGTTCTTTTTTGCTTTCAATTTTCCAGAACTTAAAATGAAGTTTTTTGGGTTTTGTTTTGTTTTTGACTTCTTTGGGAGAAAATATGAAGATAAATGCAAGAATCTGAAAAGTAAAACAAATTTCTTACAAAGAAGGAGCAATTACATATGCCCTTTGTACTCCTATATAGTGTTTGCTCTTTTACATTTTTCCTTTTAGAAAATAAAAAAATGAAATCTAGAAAATACAGAGCTCATGAAGCCTTAGAAAATAGAAAATAAGCTCTCTAAAAAATTTAGAGTTTGGGAAAGTGGCAGCAATCACATAAAAGTACATCTCTGACATAGAATGAAAAGCATCATTAGATGAAAAGCATCTTGTCTTGTGGAAGTTTAGAAATTTATGTTCTCTTCCTTGCTTTATTACTTGCTCACCGTGTAACCTTGGGCAAGTCACTTAACCTTCCTAGTTTGAACTTTCTTACTTTGGAACATTAGGAAGTAAGAATTATAATGCTGTTAATTCTAACATTGATGATATTTATTGGGCACACACAATATGAAAAGCACTACTTGAAATCTTTATTTATACGTATGTCTCATGTTCTTTTTTCAAAAAACCCTGATATAGATATTTGAATTCTCATTTTATAGAATTGGTCTATCTATTAAAGGCCTTTGGTGTCAAGTCCCATAGGAAACCTAATTCAACAGATTTATTCAATGAGAAGAATTGAATATTTCCCATAAGAAAGTCTCAAACTCTGTTAATGAAACAACTTGTTATGTTGCCGGGGGTCAACGTAATGGCATCACTTCCTTCTACTGTCCTTCCCTTGGGATGCAGGCTTTGATTATTCTAGCTTGACCCTTCCTGATCACAAGATGGCTGCCACAGTTCTAAAAATCACATCCTCCTATAGTGATGAGCACTGGCAAAAAAGGCTATTTCTACTAATGGATCTCTTCAAGAACAAGGAAGATTTCCTCATAATTTTTCCAGGTTGATCTCCTCTATGTCTTATTGGCCAGAAATGGGTAACATGTCCATTTTCAAAACAGTATCCAGCAGGAGGCATGCAATTACCATCATTTATTTGGACTGAGTCTGTGTGATCTTTGAGTCAAAGAAGAACCTCTGCCACACCTAAACTTTGAACACAGTTTCAAAATAGCTACACAAAATTAAGAGTGTTGCATGGTTGTTGGATGAACATTATGATATATCAGCAGAGGGCCAAAAGTAGAAATTCTTTGCCCAAATTCAAAGCTAGTGAATGGCAGAGGAAGGACCTAACTCGAACACTCTCTGAGAACGCAGTTTAATCTCTTCCGAAATCTTGCCCTGCATCCTATTTTATCTTGTTCCCAAGTAAGACATTTTATATAAAGTCTAAATCATTTGCAAGGTACATTTTGGGAAGCTCTACCAACCAGAGCCACAGATGAACTGAATTATAACACAACTGTCCCATCTTCTTAAATTCTAAGGCTTCTCCTACCTCCACCCTTAACTTTGGGAAAACCAGGAAACATTATTGCCCATACTCCCTTTCTCCTCAGTCTTTGTGGTTGAGCATGTAGCCAACTTCAATCCTGGGCACGATGCTACCACCACTAATGGTAGGAGGCAGAAGATGTTCAGATAACCTTCCACAGCACACTTCCCTTGAATCAAGATACCAGTTAACAACTTCACTAGCATGAGAACTGGCCATGCGAACAAATGTGAATGATGTGATCATTGAAATTAAGTCCTCATCTGTTTCAGGTAAGGATATTCATTATTTGAATATGCTAAAGGGAAGATATAGACATGAAAGGATTGAGGAAGGGAGAAGTTTGATGAGAAAGCACTGCAAAACAAAAGCACAAAAGATAGTATTTAATTAAGTACCATTAATTAATGAGTAATTGATTAAGTATTAATTAAGTACCATATATTTATTCTTATTTGTTGTAGTTGCTTTTGTTGTATTTGCTTAGTCATAAATTCTTTGCCTAGCCCACTGCCCAGAAAAGTTTCTCCTAGGTTTTCTTCTAGAATTCTCATGGTTTCAGGTCTTACATTTAAGTCTTCCATCCATCTTGCGTTTTTTTTTTTTGTATATGTTGAGAGATAGAGATCCAGTTTCACTCTTCTGCATGTGGCTATCCAATTTTCCAAGCACCATTTATTGAATAGGGTATCCTTTCTTCAGTGCACATCTTTGTCTGCTTTCTCAAAGATCTGTTTGTTGTAGGTATTTGGCTTTATTCCTGGATTCTCTATTCTGTTTCACTGGTTTATGCATTTACTTTTATACCAGTGTCATACTATTTTGATTACTATAGCTTTGTAGTGTAATTTGTAGCCAGGTATGCACTGAATAAATTACAGTCGTTACTCTTAAGGTTAAAAAAGTGAGTATTTACAAGGAATAGTTAGAAAAGTTGATAAGACGAAATATAATTTAATTCTATAAGCACAAGTGGGCCTGTGAATAATCTAGGATGGGGCAAATATTCTCATTCTGCAGAGTGTAAGTTATCAATTACTTTGCTCATTTATAGTATTTAATTTGAAATCAGTACTTCAAAGAAGCCTCAGTTGGAGACATGGAGACACCATAAAATTCAAGGTTTAATGATTATTATCTATATTATAAATATCAGGGAATCAAAACATATTTAGATAATTGGATTGTTTTATCATTCTATTATGTGACTTCTTACATTTCTTTTCATTGTTGTTTTAGTGGTAGTCATATTTAATGGTTGGCATCTGAACCTGACTAAGGTAATTTTAAATGAAGAGTGTTTTTACATATTGAATATACCTGTCAGCTATATTTTAGGTTAATTCTTTGCCTCTCTATTTCTGTCTCATCGATATGAAGATGGTGTCTTAATTGAGCTAATCTTTTTTCTCTTTTCTTCAAAAGTGCTGCAATTTCTCAGTAGTAACTACGGCACACTGCTATGACTTATGCTTCTGGGAATCTATTTGCCTTCCACCAAGCTCAGTTCTCAACAAGGCAATACTTCCACCTTTAACCCTCCCCCTGCAGGATACAGTCCAGTTATTCTCAGAGCCACTCCTGGGGAAAGCAGCAGCAAGAATTTCATGGGCAATAGGGCCGTCTCTCATGAGAAAATCACCACTTTACAAGCCAGCAGAAATCATGTGAGCACTCATTAGCTGTTCCCATGCAGTATAAACCCAGAATGCCTAAGCCCTACTTAAGAATGTGTCTAAACATAAGAATGATACAATGGACTTTGAGGGCCCAGGGCAAAAGATGGGTGCAGGGTCAGGGATAAAAGATTGCAAATTGGGTTCCATGTATACTGCTCAGGTGATGGGTACAACAAAGTCTCACAAATCACCATTAAAGAACTTACTCATGCAACTACCATCTGTTCCCCAAAACCCTATGGGAATAAAATTTTTTTAAAAATCCTGTTTCCCTAAAAAAACAAACAAACATAGATCGCATTCTTTAAAAAGACTGCACTGTTCTTTCATATTTGTTTTTTTCCTGTTATATGTATGATTACATACACCTGTTCTTCTGCCATCAATTCATATATGAACACCTTTTGGTAGTTTTAATTGGTTTCCTCCCATAATAGAGACTTATGTTAAAGTAAAATGAAACCAATAAATTAAGGTTAAAAAAAAACTTAAAATGTGCCTAAATGTGGTTTAGGTGAGGACCAAAAGGAAAAATAATTTTAGATTATAAGCCTCTAGTATGTCCTATAGTTACATAGTGCAGTAGATTGATGAAGCCAGTTTGCAGGGGTAGGAAGGATAGATTTGGACTCTAGCAAAAAATGGCACAAAACATTTGAAGTCTTCTGATTCTTGATTCAGTCATGATTTAAGTCAATAATTCCTAGTTGCAACCTGAAACTAGCCTGCCACTATAGCAACAAACTTTAATTTCAAATTAGAAATCCCTTTATCCATGTGGTAGAGTTCAGCACAAGTTAATAGTTGAAAATAGTTGGCCTGCTTTCACGAAAAATAAGTTTTTGTTATAATTTTTGGGAAAACATTTTGCTTTGAAGGAAGCTGTGGCATGATGTCATTTTCAGAAGGGACTTCTATAAAAGTAGCCAACAAAGATTTTGTTCTCCCATTCATCAATTATTGCTTGCTTCTTAGATAACCCTCTTTAGTCAGTTGTACCTGGCCTTTTCATGGGTTCAGGCACCCAAAGCCATTGCCTTCACTCTACAAATTCTATCTTGCCAGTACCAACAATCCTCTCTCAAATCATTTTTGCTGTCTTTCAATTCAATATGGCTAGTAAGATTTGAAAAACAAAATGAAATTAGGTAAATGATATTTTAGCAATTGGAGATTATTAATATATTTATGATCAAAGTTATCACTAATATTTGTGCTAAATAGTCAATACTATGAAACATATAGTGCAGCAGGAAGGAAACAATGGTCTCTGCATACAGAGATTTTGAGCATTCGTTGGTGTTTTATCTATTGCTAAAAAAGAAATTATCTCAAAATTTAGCATTTTAAAGCAACCATCTTATTTTGCTTATAATTTTGCCATCAGGAATTTTAAAAAAGCTTAGCTAGGGATTCTCACTTGTTGTCTCTCAAAATGTTGCAGTTGGATATTGGCTGGGACCCCGTTATCTGAATGCTCGACTTCCAAAATGGCTCACTCAGCTGGGGCTGTCAACTAGAGCAATTGAACATAATGTCTTCCATATGACCCGGGTTTCTCACAGCATGGCTGCTGGGTCCTGAGAGGGATATCCCAGTGGGAAGCATTCAGACATCATGGATTTTAAGCAGGCAAGGCAGGAACTACACAGTTTCTTCAGACTAGCCCTAGGAGTTACACAATGTCATTTTTCCCTGCATTCTATCACTTGAAAGGCCACTCCAGTTGCAAAAAGAGGAGCATTTGGCTCTGTAATGTTAAAGAAATAAAAAGACGAATGTCAAATGATTTGTAGCTGTCTTATTCTGCCAAAACTACAGAAAATCCAACTTTTTAGAGTGCCGACAAGAATTTCTCTCAGAAAAAAATAAATCAGTGGAAGATTTTATTTTAGAGACTTCTACTTATCTACTCACAGATTAAAAAAAATTAGTGAAGTGATTACTTCTGCTGGACTCATAGGAAAAGAAAATATCTTTTTTTCCACATTATTCTGTTTACAGCTGTGCACATAGTGAAATTCTTGCAAGGATCAGAAAGATTTCTTTATTAACATTAATTTCCAGAAGAATATTTTCCATCCGCTTTTTTAAACTAGGGTTATTTTCCACCAGATGTGTTTAGTATAAGTAGTCAAGAGGTATCATGTTATTTTTCTGAATTATTCTACTTCAAATATTCATATTTTTTAAAGTATAGTTTTGAAAGAACCCATTTTCATCCAAAAGAAGTTCTGGCAGTATAAAATGTCATCCATACGCTACGATGTAGTCAGTGTTTATGTAAAGGAGTGTATGTTTTTGTTTAATATGATCTGGTAGATAAAAAGAAGAAATCTTATTACTTGAACAACATATCTAGTTCTGACAGATAATACTTAAGCAATTATCTGTTTGTGACTTTTCTTCCCACCTTTGAATTATTCAGAAAAACTTCAACTTTTTCTTGACTTTCTTAGTTTGAAATCATGCAGCTGCATTTGCCTCCTTGTCAAAGAAAACAAAATTGCTTTCAGGTTGGGCAGAAAAGCATTATATCAGTTGTTTTGACCCACAAGGACAGGTTTAAAGAGGGTTCATCAAATCAAAAACAACAAAGTAGAAGAAAATTGAAAGTGCCTATTGTCATCACTCCTGGCTCAGTGCTTCTCAAGCCTTAATGTACATATAGATCCTATGGAAAATGTAAACTATTGATTCCTACTTAGCAGGTCTTGGGGAGGGTTGAGTATTTACATTTTCAAAAGTTTCCAGGAAATGATGCTGCTGGTTAAAAGACTACATTTTGAGTAGTGAAGGGGTCCATTAACTTAGAAATAGTTTAATTTGACTCTGAGGGGCACAGGGACTCTGAGGGGTACTGGCAAAGAGAATCAGCAAAGAGTTGCTATATGTTTAAATGGACTTCCAAGAGTAACAAACTTAGTGTGTTTAAAACTCTCTTAAACTTTTTTTTAATGTCATTAATGTTTACCAGTGGTAAAATATATAAAATTATGCAAAAATGAAAAAACTGTCAGGTTTTATTTTATGATGACTTTTAATAAAGCAAATTATCATAGTCATATAACAAATGACTATAGCTGAGCTCAGAAATCCATTTTCCTGAGAATAAAAACAAAGTTGATTACAGTAAATTACTTTGGTTGACATTTTAAAAAATATTTAAAATGCTAATGCAAGATGGTAAAATAGAAAGTCCTAGATTTCACTCCTACCCCGGAAGAAATTTCAACTAGCCACTATTCACACACAAAAACACCTTGATGAACACCTTGACATGTGGAAATAAGCCTGAGTCACCTGTGTGTTCTACAAAAGTGGACAAAGTTAAAAAGGTAGGAGAAATGGTCTGGCTTTGGTTGTATTGCCCCTCCTCTTTTAAGTCAGAACTGTGCCACACAGAGAAGATTCCTCAGGGCCCACAGTTTCTATAGTAAGAAAAGAGAACCAGGTTGATGGATATCCAGGTTCCCTAGCTTTCTGAGACAGTTTTTTGGAAGTCCAACCCCCATTCTCACCTCATAAGGAATGGAGAACATAGGACAAAACCACAGCTAAGCCACCTGGGGTCAGAAAGAAATAAAGCAAGAAGATGGAGTCCCCAGAGAATAGCATGCAGATTTTGGTAAAAGCTCAATATACCTGGAAGCAGCAGAGTTCCATCAGAGATATCAGCTAACAGCATAGCTCACTCACAAATCCAAGCTGGTCACTCCTAGAAGAGGTAGAGAATGTAAACCGGCTTGAATCCCTAGACAGCTACCCTCCAGACCCAGTCTTGGACCTTACCCCAGGATCCTACTCAGGGTGAGAGAAAATCTGCAGCAAGTTACCACAACAAGCAGATGCCAGATCTGCCACACCTGAAAGTTTAATCAGGGCTCCCCTCAGCTTCAAAGCTTATTTCTAGAAGTTTCCTAGTGAGGAAGGCAAATCTCAACCATGCATTTCTTCTGGCAATGGCAGTTATTCCATCCATCCTGATCTATTTAACTTGGGGCCCCTTCTGCAACTCTATGCAACTACTGAAGTTAAATAGCATTACCTTTTCTCCATAAATACACTCTGTGGCCCAGCCAGATTAGAGGCAAGTGCAGTGCTTATAACAGTAGCTCAGCTTGATAGCAGAGCTCAGCCAGGTTTTTTGCTGAATAGCAAAACCTAGCTAACTACCCCACCCAAATTTAGAAAAAAAATATAGTAGTAGGCCTACCATACAAGGAACTTGAGAGCAAGCTCTGCTTGCCCAAGGTCATCACCAGCTGACTCATTCAGAATCGTACGCAAGACTAATGAGTGAAAGCTTATCCCTACCAGAGAACTGTAAAAGCAGGAAAATGTGGCCATCTCTTCAAGTGCATAAATGCCAATGCAAGGACTCAAGAATTACAAAGATTGAGGAAATCATGACACTTTCCAAAGAAACTAACACAACTCAAATCATAAACTCTTAAGAAAGGTAGGTGTATGAAATGACAGAAAAAAAATTCAGAATAATTCTCTTTAAAAAATTCTGTGAACTTCAGAAATATACAAATAAAAATTAAATGTAATTTGGAGAACAATACCCAAACCACATGAGAAGTTTGACAAAGAAATAGAAATAATAAGAAAACATCAAATAGAAATCCTAGAGGTGAAGAAAGTAATGACTGAACTAAACATTGCAAAGGAAAGCTTTAACGGCTAGCACAATCAGGCTGAAGAAAAAAAAAATCAGTGAACTTGAAGATAAAACACTTGAAATTACCTAATCAGAGGAACAACAACAACAACAGGGGTGAAAAAGAATGCAGAAAGTCTACAAATTTATGGGACATCATGAAGAGATCTAACTCATGCATAGTAGGCATTAAAAAAGGAAAAACAGAAATGAGCAGAAAACTTACTTAAAGGTATAATGGATAAAAATTCCTCTAATTTGAGGAAAAAAGTGAACATTCAGGTACAGAAAGTAGAGAAAACCAATTAAATTCAACTCAAAGAGAAATTCTCCAGAACATATAATGATCAAACTATCAAATTCAAAGACAAAAAAAAAAATTCTTAGAGAAACAAAAGATAAGAAATACATCATATACAAAGGAGTCTCAATATGACTATCAGCAGACTTCTCAGAATAAACTCTACAGGCCAGGAGAGAGTGAGATGATATATTCAAAATGCTGAAGGAAAAACCTGCCAATCAGGAATGCCTTACTCAACAAAGCTATCTTTCAGACACGAAAAAGTAGTAAAAAGTTTCCAAGACAAACTAATGCTTACTAGGCAAAAATTATTTTATCATTACTAGGCTTGCCACGTAGAAATTTCTAAAGAAGTTTTTTACAACTTAAAGAAAAAGCTGCTAATAAATAACATAAAACTTATGAAAACACAAAATCTAATAGTATAAGTAATGTATTAGTCCATTTTCACACTGCTGATAAAGAAATACCTGAGACTGGGCGATTTACAAAGGAAAGAGGCTTAATGAGCTTATAGCTCCACATGGCTGGGGAGGCCTCATAATCATGGTGGAAGGCAAGTAGGAGCGAGTCATATTATGGATGGCAGCAGGCAAAGAGCGAGCTTGTGGAGGAAACTCCCATTTTTAAAACCATCAGATCTCAGGAGATTCATTCACTAAAAAGAAAACAGAAGAGGAAATACTCTTCCCCATAATTTAATCACCTCCCACTGGGTTCCTCCCATGACGTGGGAATTGTGGGAGCTTCAATTCAAAATGAGATTTGGGTGGGGACACAGCCAAACCATATCATTCCACTCTGGCCCCTCCCAATCTTATGTACTCACATTTCAAAATCAATCATGCCTTCCCAACAGTCCCTCAAAGTCTTAACCCATTTACTCAAAAGTCCACAGTCCAATGTCTCATCTAAGATGAGGCAAATCCCTTCTGCCTATAAGCCTGTAAAACCAATAGCAAGATAGTTACTTCCTAGATATAATGGGGGTACAGCCATTGGGTAAATACAGCCATTGCAAATAGGAGAAATTGACCAAAACGAAGGGGCTACAGGCCCCATGCATGTCCAGTATCCAGCAGGGCAGTCCAATCTTAAAGCTCCAAAATTATCTCCTTTGACTCTGTGTCTGACATTTGACATACAGGTAGGTTCCCATGGTCTTGAGCAACTTTGTGGGTTGGCAGGGTACAGCCTCCCTCCTGGCTACTTTCACAGGCTGATATTGAGTGTCTGTGGCTTTTTCAGCCACACTGGTGCAAGCTGTCAGTGAATCTATTATTCTGGGATCTGGAGGATGGCAGCCCTCTTCTCATAGCTCCACTGGGCAGTGACTCAGTAGGGAGGTAGGGGCTCTGACCTCACATTTTCCTTCTGCACTTCCCTAGCAGAGGTTCTCTTGAGTGTCCCGTACCTGCAGCAAACTTCTGCTTGGATATCCAGGCATTTCCATACATCCTCTGAAATTTAGATGGAGGTTCCCAAACCTCAATTCTCGGCTTTTGTACACCTGCAGGCTTAATACCACGTGGAAGCTGCCAAGGCTTGGGCCTTGGACCCTCTGAAGTCATGGCCCAAGCTGTACCTTGGCCCCTTTTAGTCACAGCTGGAGTGACTGGGATGCAGGGCACCAAGTCTTCAGACTGTACATAGCACAGAAACCCTCAGCCCAGCCTAGGAAACAGTTTTTCTTCCCCTCAATGGGAGGGGCTGCTGCAAAGGTCTCTGACATGTTGAGCAGACGTTTTCCCCATTGTCTTGGTGATTAACATTCAGCTCCTAATTACTTATGGAAATTTATGCAGCCAGCTTGAATTTCTCCTCAGAAAATGGGATTTCCTAGCATTGCCAAGTTGCAAATTTTTCAAACTTTTATGCTCTGTTTCCCTTTTAAAACTGAATGCCTTTAACAGCACCCAAGATATCTCTTGAATGCTTTGCTGCTTAGAAATTTCTTCTCCAGATACCCTAAATTATTTCTCTCAAGTTCAAAGTTCCACAAATCTTTAGAGCAGGAGAAAAATGCTACCAATCTATTTACTAAAACATAATAAGAGTCACCTTTTCTCCAGTTCCCAACAAGTTTCTCATCTCAATCTGTGACCACCTCAGCCTGGATTTTATTGTCCATATCACTATCAGCATTTTGAGCATAAGCCACTTAACATGTTTCTAGGAAGTTCCAAACTTTCCCACATTTTCCTGTCTTCTTCTGAGTCCTCCAAACTGTTCCAACCTCTGCCTGTTACCCAGGTCCAAAGTCACTTCCACATTTTTGGGTATCTTTTCAGCAGCACCGCACTCTACTGGTAGCAATTAACTGTATTAGTTCATTTTCACACTGCTAAGAAAGACATATCCAAGACTGAGCAATTTACAAAAGAAACAGGTTTAATGAACTAAAATTTCACATGGCTTGAGAGGCCTCATAATCATGGCAGAAGGCAAGGAAGAGCAAGTCATATCTTACATGGATGGCGGCAGGCAAAGGGAGAGCTTGTGCAGGAAAACTCCCATTTTTAAAACCATCAGATCTCATGAGACTCATTCACTATTACAAGAACAGCACAGAAAGACCTGCCTCCCTAATTCAATCACCACCCATTGGGTTCTTCCCAGAACATGTGGGAATTGTGGGAATTATAATTCAAGATGAGATGTTGGTGGGAACACAGCCAAACCACATCAAGTAATACAGAACAATATTCAGAAAACTTTAGGACTGTAATGGTGGCGTGTAAAGTAATTTCATCCCTTGTATGACAGTTAAAGGACAAAATTATTAGCAACAACTATAGCTAAAATACATTGTCAAGGGATACACATTGCCAAATGATTTACATTCAGACACCAAAAACATAAAATGGAAGGGAGAGTATTATGAACTTGCAACAGACTATTATAAGCATAAGATATTCTATTTAGACATGATGGTAACCATAAAGCAAAAATCTATAAGAGATGCTCAAAACAAAAATAAAATTTATTTAAAACTACCAGTACAGAAAACCATCAAACCATAAAGGAAGACAGATAAAGAGGAAGACAGAAACAAAGTATCTTTAAAACAACTATAAAACAATTAACAAAATGAAAGTAGTCAGTTCTTACCTATCAATAATTACCTTGAATGTAAATGAATTAAATTCCTCAATCAAAAGCCACAGAGTGAATGAATGGATTAAAAAAAAAAAAAACCCTAATGATATGCTGCCTACAAGAATCACTTTTCTTTTAAGGACACACATAGCCTCAAAGTGAAAGAATGGAAAAAGATATTCTACACAAATAAAAACCAAAGGAGAGCAGGGTAGCAATACTTATATCATACAAAATAGACTTTAAATTGAAAACTATGAAAAGAGTCAAGGATATTATAAAATGATAAAGGGGTTGATTCATTAAGAGTATATAACAATTGTAAATATATATTAATCCAACAGCAGAATACCTAAATATATACAGTAAATATCAAAGATTATATAAAGGGAGAGACAGATTACAATACAATAATACTAGAGGACTTCAGTACACTATTTTTAATATTAGACAGATCATGCAGACAGAAATTAATAAGGAAACATTGGACTTAAAAAACACTTTAGACCAAATGGCCCTAACATGCACATACAGAACATTCCAAACAATGACAACATGATACACACTCTTCTCAAATGCATAAAAAACATTCTCCAGGATAGATCATATGTTAGACCACAAGATAAGTCTTAGACAATTTAAGATTGAAAGCATAGAAATTATATTTTCTGATCACAATGGGATACAACTAGAAATCAGTAACAGAGAGAATTTCAGAAAATTCACAAAATACATGGAAATTCAGCAACATGCTCCTGAATAACCAATGGATCAATGAAGAAATTACAAAATAAATGTAAGAATATATTGAAATAAACAAAAATAGAAACTAACATTTAAACTTATGGGATACAGCGAAAGCAGTTCTGAAAAAAAATTATAATAAATACCTACATCAAAGAAGAAAAAGGATCACAAATAGCTTAATGCTATGTCTCAAGGAAATAGACAAAGAAAAATAAGCTAAGCCCAATGCAGAAGAAAAGAAATACCAAAAATTAGAGCAGAAATAAATGAAATAGAGACTAGAAAGTAATACAAAAGATAAATTAACTTATAGTTGTTTTTTGAAAAAATAAAATCAACAAACATTTCTTAGGCTAACAAAAAAAGAGAAAAGACTCAAATAAATAAAACCAGAAATGAAAGTGGAGACTAAAACTGATACCACAGAAATACAATCACAAGACTATTGTGAAAAATTATATGCCAAAAAATTAGATAACATATCAAAAATTCATAACATTTATCAAAAAATTAGATAACATAAAAAATTAAAGAATAAGTGAATAAATTATTAGACACATACAAGTTACCAAGACTGAATCACAAAGAAATAGAAAATCTGAATAGAACAATAACAAGCAAGGATATTTGGTTAGTAATAAAAGGTTTTCCATCAAAGAAAATTCCTGGTCTGATATTTTCACTGCTGAATCTTACAAAGCATTTTTTAAAAATGAATACCAGATGTGAAAGCCAGACAAAGCCACCACAAGAAAGGAAAACTACAGGCCAATATCCTTGATGAACACAGATGTAAACATCCTCAACAAAATACCAGCAAACTGAATTCAACAACAACACATCAAAAGGATCATTTACCATGATCAAGTGAATGCAAGGATGGTTCAATGTTTACAAATCAGTAAATGTGACACACCACATTAACAGAATCAGTTACAAAAATAACATGATCATCTCATTAGATGCAGAAAAAGCATTTAACAAAATTCAATCTTGTTTCATGATAAAAAATACTCAACAAATTAGACATAAAAGATATGTACTTCAATACAATAAAGGTCATCTATTATAAGCTCATAGCTAACATTATATGCAGTGGTTTAAAACTGGAAACCTTTCTTCTAAAATACAGAACAAGACAAGGATGCTCATACTTGCCACTTCTTTTCACCATAGTATTAAAAGTCCCTGCCAAGGCAAAAAAAACAAGAAGAAAAAAAAAATGACATTTACATAGGGAAGAAAGAAGTGAAATGCTCACTACTTGCTGCTAACATGATCTTTATATGTAAAAGACCCCCCAAAATCCACCAAAAACTGTTAGACCTGATAAGCAAATTCAATAAAATTGCAGAATACAAAACAAACACAAAAATCAATAGCATTTCTCTACACTGACAACAAGATTTCTGACAAAGAAATTAAGAGAACGATCTCACTCATAATAGTTACCAAAAACTAAAAAACTTGGGAGTAAATTTAACTAAGGAGATAAAAGACTTGTGCACCAAAAACTATAAAACATTAATGAAAAAAATTGTCAATGACACATATAAACAGAAAGATAATTCATGTTTATAAAGTGGAAGAATTAATATTGTCAACATTTCTATACTACTCAAAGTGATCTATAGATTTGATGCAACCTTATTAAAATTCCAATGTCATTTTTCATGGATATAGGAAAAACGATTGTAACATTCATATAAAACAACCAAAAATCTTGAATAGTCAAGGTAATCATGAGCAAAAAGAACAAATCTGGAGACATCATACTACCTGATTCCAAACTATATTACAGATTATAGTAATTAAAACAGCAGGGTGCTGGCATAAAAGTAGGCATATTCAGCAATGGAACAAATAGAGAGCACAGAAATGAACCCATGCATTTATGATCAATTGATTTTTTTCAGAGTTGTCAAGAATATACAATGGGAAAAATACAATCTCTTAATAAACAGTGTTGGAAAAACTGGATATCCATATGCAAAATAATAAAATTAGATCTTTATCTCACACCATAGACAAAACTCAACTCAAAATAGATTGAAGATTTAAACATAAGATCTGAAACTGTAAAACTAGTAGAAGAGAAATAGGGGAGAACTACATAACATTGACTTATAGTATGAATTTTTTTTTTTACATTTAATGCTAAAAGCACTGGCAACAAAAACTCGGTTGCATCAAAATAAAAAGCTTCTGCACAACAAAGGAGACAAACAGAGCTCAGAGACAACCTACAGATTGGAAGAAAATATTTGCAAGCCATACATGTAATATGAGATTGATATGTAAAATACATAAGGAACTCAAACAACTCCATAAAAAAATAAAGCAAATAATCTGATTAAGAAATGGGCAAAGCATCTGAATAGACATTCCTCAAAAGAAGACATATGAATGACTAACACATACATGAAAACATACTCAACATCACTAATCATTAAGGAGATGCAAATTAAAACCACAATGAGGCATCACCTCACACCTGTTAAAATGGCTATTACCAAAAAGACAAAAGAAAACTATTGGCAAGGATGTGGAGAAAAGGGAACCCATGGGCACTGTTGGTGTAAATAATGTAAATTAGTACAACCACTATGGAGAACTGTGTATAAGTTCCTCACAAAACTAAGAAGAAGGAATTATCATATAATCCAGCAACTGCACCTCTGGGCATACATCTGAAAGATATGAAATCATTATGTTCAAGAGATGTCTGCCACCCTCATGTTCATTGCAGCACTACTTACATTAGTCAAATTATGGAATCAATGTATATGTCCATAAATGGATGAATGAACGAATAAAATTGTTATGTATACACAATGGAATACTAGTCAGCCTTAAAAAAGAAATTCTGTCACTTGTGACAACATGAGTGGAATTGGAGAACATTATGCTAAGTGAGATAAGCCAAACACAAGAAGATGAATACTGTATGCTCTCACTTACAAGTGGAATCTTCAAGTGAAAATCTTACAAGTGAAATCTTACAAGTGAAAAATCTTACAAGCGAACAATTGAACTCATAGAAGCAGAAAGTAGAATGGTTGCTACTAGAGGCTGAGGGGTAGCCAAATGGAGGAAATGAAAAGTAGAGTACAAAGTCTCAATTGGATAAGAGGCATATTTGCTTTTTTATGAAATCTATTGCACAGTGTGGTGAATATAGGTAATAACTGAGTTCTGTACATTTCAATATCACTAAAAGAGTAAACCTCAAATGTTCTCATCACAAAAAGTATTAAATATTGAGGCAATGGATAGGTTAATTAGCTTGATTTAATCATTCCACACTGTATTCAAAAATCATAACATCTCTTTCAACCTCATAAATATGTACAACTATAGTTTGTCAATATATAATAAAAAATAGGCTGGGTACAGTGGTGGCTGCCTGTAGTCCTAGCTATTCAGGAGGCTGAGGCAGGAGGATTGCTTGAACCTAAGAGTTTGAGGCTACAGTGAGGTATGATCACACCACTGTACACTAGCCTAGGTGACAAAGCAAGATCCTGTCTCTTAAAAAAAAAAGAAAGAAAATATTAATAGTAATTATAATTAATTTTGGCAAATTTTGAGACCAGTGATTATAGTTTAATAAACATAGAAATAAGAATTTTATTGGCCATTTATTTATTTAGAGATGGGGTTTTTGTTCAGTTGCCCAGGCTAGAGTGCAATGACATAATCAGGACTGACTGCAGCCTTCATCTGCCAGGCTCAAGCAATCCTCCCACTTTAGCTTCCTGAGTAGTTGGGACCACAGGAACACACCACCTTGCCTGGATAATATATTTTTAATTTTGTATTTTGTGGAAACAGGGCCTCACTATATTGCCCAGGCTGGTCTCAAACTCCTGGGCTCAAGTGCTCCTCCCTCCTCAACCTCCCAAAGTGTTGGGTATTATAGGCAGAAGCTCTGGTACCTGGATAGCCCTTCCTTTAAAACATGAGTTTTACAAAGACAAGACCATATTATTGAACTGTTTTGATTTATCATTTGCCATATTTCTCCAGATCTCATAATGTTGCCTCTAGGAACTACGCAAGTGTTATGAAAGATACTGACCACTGCAGCAACCTCAGCCAGTGTCCACAAAGATGGCACTGTAGCCAATACCATCATACAAGAAAAATATGCAAACATTCGAAAGGTGAAAAAAATTAGCTTGTAGATGATATAATTATGTGCTTAGAAAATCAAAAACAATTTTTCCAATACCATTATAAACATTCTTAAATGCTCCTTTTGCACATGCTCTCCATTTAACTTTTACAGTCAAATATGCTTTACAAAAAATATTATATAATTGAAATTGCTAGTTCAATGGCGTGCATGTTTCTAATGTCCTTGCATGCATTAATGGCATGCATGTCTAATGTCGTTTCAGAAAGACAATGACAAACTGTCCCTTCGGAAATGTACAAAATTTTACTTCCTCCAACTCAACGACAAGCTTAATCTCTGACTTTTTGCCATTTGGTAAATGAGATTTCTCAATATTGGCTATGTTGCAGTGAAAAGGCCAATCTCATACAGAGTTAATGGGAGAGTAAATCAGAACAATATTCCTGGAAAACAATTTCTAGCTAAACATTAAAAGCCTTGAGAATGTCCATACCCTTTGACCTATTTCTGGGAATTTATCCTAATGTAACAATTCAACATGTGAAGAAATAATTGTACAAAATAATGTGTGTCCCATTATATTTTTAAATAGCAAACTCTCGTAAGCATACAAATTATCTAAAAGATAAATTGTTATGAAAATTACAACACACAGGCAAAAATTAAAATAATAATTTTCATAAATAGTACAAAATATGCATTAAAAATGATGAATGGAAAAGCAAATATCAAGATTATCAAAGAGTAGCTGACTGATGGAGAGCAAATTGACTTTGCACAAGTCATCATTTAAATAGAATACAATCCTGGAACTGTGCAGTGAGACGCTGTCGATATTATTGATGCTTCATTCTTCTTGACTACAGGAGTAGGTCTCCTTCCGGCCAGTGTGAGGGAATGCCCCAAGGAGATTCTCATGGGGAAGACACAAGATGACTAATAGCCAAACAAGAGGATGTTTAACTTGGAGATGAATACTCCAAATTAAAGAGCTGAACATCAGTACTAGAGGTGTTCTGCTGAAAGACAGCTACACTATGAGGTGAATTTACTACTTACTACTAATAAAAGTAATTAGTACTGTAAAATAATGTAAATAGTTCAATCTTTCAGACCACATGCTTAGGGAGTAAAACCTTAATCTCTATGTAAGATCATATTTCACATTATTATAGAAAACCTAGTCCAATCAATTAACAGTAAATTGAATTTATCTCAGTCACTTTGCTTATAAACTCAGCAAAATCAGGGCTTCCTTTAATCTCTCTGCCCCCTTCTCCCTGTAAGATTCCTAAGCTTTAGTTCATATATTGTCACTGGGAGAGAGGTTGCTAGTCTATGGTCCTTGCCATAGCCCCTGCTGTCTTCCTCCATTGAGTCTCAGTGCATATGCAGGAATATCTCTGCAAGCGCAGGCCTGTAAAGATCTATATCTTCCTCAACCTGAGACTGAGAGCACTCTAGGGCTGTGGTCCACTCTCAGCAATTTCCTCTCAATTCACAGGAGCTGGAGAGGGCTTTTGCTTATTTTTCTGTACTTTTCTAGACTATGTATATTGTGGGGATCTTTGAACTCGGGGGAGATGATTTAGGACATCTCCAGAAGAAATTTCTAAGCAGCAAAGTGTTCAAGATGTGACTTGAAGAATGCTGTTAAAGGCATTCAGTTTTACAAGGGAAGCAGAGCATAAAAGTTTGAAAGATTTGCAGCCTGACAATGAGATAGAAAAGAAAATTCCATTTTCTGTGAAGAAATTCAAGCTGGCTGCAGAAATTTGCATAAGTAATGAGGAGCTGAGTGTTAATCACCAAGACAATTGGGAAAATGTCTCCAGGGCATATCAGAGGTCTTCATGGCAGTCCCCTCCCATTACAAGCCCTGAGGCATAGGAGATAAAAATGGTTTTGTGGGCCAGATCCAGGGTCCCTTTCCTGTGTGCAGTGTAGAGACTTGGTGCCCTGCATCCCAGCTGCTCCAGTTGTGGCTAAAAGGGACAAGGTACAGCTTGGACCATGGTTTCAGATGGTACAAGTCCCAAGCCTTGGCAGTTTCCACATGGTGTTGAGCCTTCAAGTTCACAGAAGTCAAGAATTGAGGTTTGGGAACCTCCACTTGGATTTCATAGCATGTATGGAAACACCTGGAAATCAAGGCAGAAGTTTGCTGCAGGTGCAGGGCCCTCATGAAGAACCTCTGCTAGGGCGGTGCAGAAGGGAAATGTGAGGTCAGAGCCCCCAGAGTTCCCACTGGAGCACTACCTAGTAGAGCTGTGAGAAGAGGGCCACAATCCTCCAGACCACAGAATAGTAGATCCACTAACAGCTTGCACTATGCACCTGGAAAAGCCATAGACACTCAACATCAGCCCATGAAAGCAGCCAGGAGGGAGGCTGTACCCTGCACACCCCTACAGAAAGAGCCGCCCAAGACCATGGGAACCCACCTCTTGCATCAGCATGACCTGGATGCTAGTCATGGAGTCAAAGGAGATTATTTTGGAACGCTAAGATTTGACTGCTTTGCTGGATTTTGGACTTGCACAGGGCCTGTAGTCCCTTCATTTTGGCCAATTTCTCCTATTTGTAATGGATGGATTTACCCAATGCCTGTATCCCCATTGTATCTAGGAAGTAACTAACTTGCTTTTGATTTTACAGGCTCATAGGCAGAATGGACTTGCCTTGTCTCAGATGAAACTTTGTATTTGGACTTTTGGGTTAATGCTGGAATGAGTTAAGACTTTGGGGGGCTGTTGGGAAGGCATGACTGGTTTTGAAATGTGAGTACATGAGATTTGGGAGAGGCCAGGGGTGGAATGATTTGGTTTGGCTGTGTCCCCACCCAAATCTCATCTTGAATTTTAGCTCCCATAATACCTACATATTGTGGGAGAGACCTGGTGGGACATAATTGAATCATGGGGGCAGTTTCCCTCATACTATTCTTGTGGTAGTGAATAAGTATCGTGAGATCTGATGGTTTTATAAACAGGAGTTACCCTGCACAAGCTATCTTTTTTTGCTGGCCGCCATGTAAGACTTCCCTTCACCCTTCCTTCATCTTCCACCATGATTGTGAGGCCTCCCCAGCCATGTGGAACTGTGAGTCAATTAAAGTTCTTTTCTTTATAAATTACCTAGTTTTATGTATGTCTTTATTAGCAGCATGAGAACAGACTAATACAAGCAGATCAGGGTTACTCTGAGAAGCTTGAAAACTCTCTGGAGTTCCTCAAAAGGGAAGTGAGGTAGGAAGGAAATCTGACCTCAGATTTCCAAACCTATCCAAACGTCTTATCCTCTACTCCACTCATATGCAGCAATTCAGCCCCAAGAAAGAGAAAAAGATGTGTGTTTAGAAACTTTCCTGTTTGTGACCCCTTATTCCTCCCCCTATTTGGCCCCAAGCTAGTAGGACCATTCCCAGTCTGTGGTGGCAAAGCCATCTGGCACCTCATCGATTCTCTTTCCAGTCTACTATTTGTGGCCAAGTTATATGTAGCAGGGCCTTGAAAATCAAATGCCTGGGCTTTGAAGAATACTGTGTCTGAAAGCAAGAATTTGACCCCTTAGGTCTCACTCCAATTGGAGGCATCTTATTGTCAATTAAGCCTCCACAACAGAAGTCAAAATGGTGCTGAGTGTAAGACCACCTCTCCACTGACCACCATTAACGGGGCTCAAAAAGTGCCCTTGCACCTCAAAGTAAGACTCACATTGCAGAAGATTACGTGACTCCATCAAAATGAGTCAAATGAGAGTCCCCTAAATTTTCCTGCTCCTGTCAGGTCATCACCTCCTTGACTGCTCCATGCATATTCTAAGCATGTTCTTATTTTAAGACTTAATCTTCTTCCCTCAGATATCTGCTCCCTTACTTCCCTCAGGCTTTTCTCAAATTCATCTCCATGAGGCCTTCCCAAGTCACCCTACGTAAAATTTCAATGACCTGTCTGCGTGATTTGAATGTATCCCCTCCAAATTCATGTTGAAACTTAATCCCCATTGTGGTAGTATTAAGAAGTAGAGCCTTTGTGCAAGTGGTTAAGCTCGTGAATGGATCAGTGCCTATTCTAAAAGCGCTGGAGGAAACTAGCTTAGGCCCCTTTTTACCCTTCTGCATTTTGCCTTTTGAAGACACACCATTTGTCACCTCTGCAGGACACAGTTGCGAGGTGCCATCTTGGAAGCAGGGAATGGGGTTCTCAGCAAACACCAGGCCTGTTGGCACGTTGATCTTAAACTTTCTGACCTCTGGAACTGTGAGAAATAAATTTCTGTTCCTTAAAAATTACCCAGTCTCAGTTATTTTGTTATAGCAGCAGAAGTGTACTAAGATACTGTCATATTTAATACCTATTTCCCTTGCTTTATTTTTTCTCCTAAACAATTATCACAAGAGTACAAATATGCTTTTTCTTATTGTCTGTTTTTCCCACGAATGTAAGTGCCAAGAAGGCAGAATTTTTGGATGCTCTGTTTACTGCTGGAATGTCTGTCATCAAAAAAAAAAAAAAAAAAAAAAAAACACAATTTGGATTCAATATAGAGAGATTTTACAACAGGGAAAAGGGACTATAACAAGAAGGGCATGGATATTGCAATAGAGAGAATACGCCAACCATGAGATCTGAAAGCATCATAAAGGTCAGATAGAAAAAAAAAAAAGAAAAAGAAACCCTTTATTTTAAGGAAAGGAGTAAATGACACTGGAAAGAACCAGGTGTGAGAAGTAAGATGAGCAAGTGTTAGGATCAATTAGGGATATTTTCCCAGAGGTCAGCTGATTCTTGCCATTAAAGAGAGAAAGAGGAGTTTTTCCAAATTCCAATGGTCAAAAGTGCACCAAAATTCAGTTCTTTTCTGAGTGAAGGAGAGAAGTCTAACTAAAGTTTAGTTAACATAGATAAGTGGGCATTTTGCCCGTATTTGTCAATGGAAACAATTAGTTCATAGATGCTTACCATTTATGAAGCAGAGAATGGGACAAGGTAAGCAGGGAGTCATCACTGAACCTTATCTAAGTCATATGAAGAAGGACGGCTCTTTGCAGTAAGCTGTTTCAGCAACACAAATAGGTGGGGGTGATTCCTTGACCCTTCCTGATTTCTGGGGTTATAGAGCCCAGAGAAAGTTGAATATTGTCAGCCAGTGCTTAAAACAGTGCCTGCCATAGAATAGGTACTCAGTATTTGTTGAATAAATAAATTAACACCCCCTTGGTAAGGAGAATAAAGGTGAAAAGATAACCAAGCAAGGCAGTTAGGAAAGGAGAAGAAGCCCAGTTACTGTGTCAGATTTTACCTTCTCAAATAATAATCATCTATTTTTGTGGTTACTGATGAGGGCTCACTGTGCGTCAAGTACAGTGCTAAGTGTGTTATGTGCATGACTGGTGTCAGTTCTGACTGAGCTGTGACCTTTGGGCTGCTCCTGTCTGGCTTTTGCCCATTGGTTTTTGAAATGGGCTAATTGTCACAGAGAGCAAAAGACTAATTATGTTCTCATCAAAAATCTCCTTTGAAAAAAGAAAAACAGAACAACTTTAACTTTCTGCTCAGGTTTTATGAACTCAATTAAGCTCTCTATGAAAGTTTTAAAAGAATCAAGGGACATGTCGATAGCCTTGTATTTTTTATGTTTTAGGCTAGAGGCTATCTAAAAATTTATGTATACAAAATACTTGACAAGCTCTCAACAGAGATGCCACATTAGAAGTACAAGTATTCAATTCAAGTTACTCTCTCAATAAAAGCAAACATATCTATTTAACTTCTTCCCATTGTTCTTAAAGAGGAGCTGAAAGAAAAAGAAGCCAGTCCCTGGTACTTAGTGTCAGGGTTTCTTATGTAATATCCCAGGAGAGGGAATTTATTTGGGGCCTTTGAAAGGCTGTGCTCCTCTGCTTTGCTTCTAATAGAAGAGTGTTTGTTATACTCATTATCTGTACATTTACTGAATTCCTACTACGTGAAGTGCACTATCCTAAAAAGCAAACCTTCTTCTAAAAGTTTTCTCCCACAATTCTGGAGTTACATAATAAGATTAAAAATGGTGACTCAATTTGGTATTTGGTTGGAAAAGACAATAGAACACTTTGGATTCAGGAAATAACTCCTACCTCAACTAACTAAAGCTTTAGAAACAAAGGAATTTCCATTGCAACTCTAGTGTAGCTATTGTGACATTTAATTACAGGAAATTAAATTGTGTCTGATTTTAAAATATTAAATCCATTATTTACTTCTGAATACACAGTGGTCAGGAGTCCTCATTGTTTAAAAAATTATACAATTATATGTGCTAAACTGAATTATAAATTTAACATGTGTTAGCAAGGCCCTATTTTTGAATAAGATTAGTAAAGAGTATATTTAATTAACACAACTATTATAAAGTGCTTAACAAGGGTGCTTTCAAAAGCATTTTAGATTACTTAATGAGATTGGAACAGATTAATATAAATGCCAGAGTAAATAAGAGTTCCTTCTATTCAAATATTAATTAAGTTTCCCCTGGGAAAAATGTAGTATAACTTTTCTTAATCTCTCGCCTTCTTTGTATCCCCAAATATTTCAAATACATTTTAAAGTGCATTAGAATACCATTGGAAATGATCTAGCCATGTGAAATGCTTGTGCGTAAAGTGCGTGATTTGAATGCCATCAAGCGGTGGTGCTCATTTGTGATAGCTGGAGGGCAGACGCTGGGCTTAGAGGGTCCGCTGATATAGGCAAAGCCTCTTTCAGACGTTTGAAAGAAGCTCAGTCTCTGTCAAATATATTTCGTGAGACTTTGTTTGGACCAATACCATTTCCCTCTCAGATCTAAAGCCTCTTCATCTTCTTGAGCTTTGATGACTTAGTGTGAGGTTTGTCTAAGGACTCGTTCTAATGCCAAAGTCTGGTGTCTGTTTCTTCTACTAATAACTCACTCTGATTTGCTCCCACTAGTCTGTTGGCTTCACAGTTCAAGTCTTTGCTTTTTCATGGCATCTCACCTGGTGGCTCTGGTTTTACTTACCATAGGTTAGTGCAAAAGTAATTGTGTTGTTTTTTTTTTACATGACTTTTAATTAATGGCATACATTACTTACAGGTTGGTGCAAAACTAATTGCATTTTTTGCCATTACTTTTAATATATGTCATTAATTCAAAGTCATGGTAATAACTAAACATTTATTTATATGGCACATACTGTGGCCAGGTGCTGTGCTATAAGCCTTTGTCAAATATCAACAAATATTAGCTAATTTTATCTGCATAGCAACCCCATGGGGAAGTTGCTCTTGTTATCAATCCCATTTTATAGATGAGGAGACCGAGGGCTGGGGAAATCAAGTAACTTAAAGTACTGAGATGCAAATCCAGGCAGTCTGATTCTAGAATTTCTGATCTAAACCTCCACAGCGTATACTGACGTTGTCATATAGGATGACATAATAGGACATGTTCCAGTCAACTTTACACCATTTACACAGATACCATGTATACACCAACCCCAAACACTTAAGACACATAAATTCACTGGGCACTAAACAAACACTTTATTTTAAGATAATGATTAAAATACTGTATTTTAATACTCATGGGGTATTAAAAATCTAAAATATATACATATATATATATTTGAGACAGAGTCTTGCTCTGTTGCCCAGGCTGGAGTGCAGAGGCGTGGTCTTGGCTCACTGCAATCTCTGCCTCCCAGGCTCCAGGATCCTCCCGCTCAGCCTCCTGAGTAGCTGGGACTACAGGCACTCACCACCATGCCTGGCTAATTTTTGCATTTTTCGCAGGGAGGCAGTTTTGCCATGTTGCCCAGGCTGGTCTCAAACTCCTGGACTCAAGCAATTCTCCTTCCTCGGCCTCTCAAAGTGCTAGGATTAGAGGCCTGAGCCGCCACTACGGTGTAATTTGATTCCTTTCCCACTTACCCATAATCTTCATTTTATTATGTTCTGCGTAATCTCATCCACAGTTTTGAATTGAACAGTTTGTTACTCACAAGTAGTGTAACCTCTTACGGAAGTTGAGATATTTTCCAAGTGTTCTAGTCTCTTCTTTTGGGTTAGCTAGGCATTCGGATGTCTCTGGTCCTTTTCTCTGGATTTTACATGCTTCTATTTCCTAATTTTTTCTTCTTAGCTACTGGAGGAACTACTTAAAGTAATGGTTCTCAAATTTTTGGTTTCAGGACCTCTTTATAGCCTTAAACATTATAAAGAGCTTCTGTTTATGTAGATTGTTATCTATCAACATTTACCACATTAGAAACTTTAAGACTATTAATTCATTTAAAAATAATAAATCCATGACATACTAACATAAAACACCTTCACGAAAAATACATTTTCAAAGCTGAAAATATTTTGTGAGAAAAGTGGCATTGTTTTATATATTTGTTAATGTCTTTAACCTTTGGCTTAATAGAAGACAGCTAGTCTCATATGTGTTTCTGTATTCCGTCTGTTGTGATACTACACTTCATGTAGATTCTGGAAAACTCCACTCTATACTCATGGGATAATGGGAGTGATAAAGGAAAACAATGTCTTAGTATTATTAGGAAAATAGTTTCAGTCATACAGACTTCCTGCAAGTGTGTCTGACAACTCTTTAAGAAACACTATTTTAAAGAGAGTAGACAGCAGAAAAGGGAGAAAAAGAGGTTCCTCTGGTGTCGTGTTCCCAGTTATCATTCATCCTTTGTACAACGTGGTGAAAGAAAAGTAAAGAGAGAGCTAAAAAATGACCTCAATATTTTGAGCAAAAATGCTCTGTGATTATTTTCTGTAATTATGAAAAGGAAAATGAATTTTCTCTTTTGTTCTACATATGAGAGAAATTAGAGAGCCTGCCCTATTTTTATTTCGCACCAGTATCTTCTTGAGTAAGTGAACATGATACTGATTTGACAAGTAAGTTGTTAGCCAATTTGCCTTAGGAACACTTAGCAGTATCCTGCAGCTTCTATAAAATTCCTTAGAAGAAGATTATAACATTTCCTGAAAATGAGTATTGTGGAAAGATATTTTTGTTTTTAATGCTGGGAATTCAGTCATGAATGAATTCTGACACTAAAAGGAAATAGTATTAGCAAGAGAATCAACTTACTATACTTTTTTCAGTACTACTACTAGTAGTAATAATAATAATATGATAATATTATTAATAAATTTATGTATCGTGTAATTGTAACTCATCATATTTCATCATTTCCAGGATTTAAAACAAAAACTAATGGTCCATATTATAGTAGAAGTGTACAAGTTGAGTTTTATATCAGCCAAATTGTTGCCTCAGCCAAGTCTTGAAAAGTGGAATCCTGGATAGATAGATCTAGGTATGGCTTTCCATCCAAAAGCTTCATTTTATATATTAAGTAAAAAAGATTTAGGAAAATGAAGTGATTTGCTGCAAGTGACATAGCATTTAGTCTTAGAGAAAAAAAAAACTACAAGACAGATCTTTAGACCTTAAGTAGAGAAAACGTATTATCAGTACCTCTCCACACTTAAATTTACAATAATAGCAAACAGTTAAGAGACCTTACTATATACCATATACTCTTCTAATTTGATCAACTTTGTTTCTTAAAATAATTAATCTCAATGTTAATATATCTTCTTTTTTTACTCTGCTGTTTATTTTTAATTTCTTGAGTTAGAACTCACCTCATTAATTTTCAAATTTTTTATTTTCTAATACAAGCATTTAAGGCTATACTTTTTCTGATACTGTTTTAGTTGCAGTATTTTTATGTAATATTTTAATTGTTGCTCGGTTCCAAATATTTATGATTTCTTTTGTGATTTTGTCTCTAATGAATTGATTATATAGGGGTGTGTGTGTATGTGTGTGTACATGTGCCCATGTACCTCTGGTTAATTCCAAGAGCATGTTTTGTATGGGAAAGGGGTTTGTTTTGTTTATGTGTGTGTGTTTTATCATCCAAAGCCCATAGTTTACATTGGAATTTACTATTCACTCTTGTAGTAGTACATCCTTTGAGTTTTGAAAAATGTATAATGTCATGTATTCATTATTATAGTATCATACAGAGCAGTTTCACTACCCAGAAAATCCTCTGTGCTATGCCTATTTATCCCTCCCTCCCCACTAACCCATGAGGTAACCACTGAGTTTTTTCAGTCTCCATAGTTTTGCCTTTTCCAAAGTGTTATGACATTGGAATCACATGGCATGTGGTTTTTCCAGATCGCTTCTTTCTTTCTCTTCTTTTTCTTTTCTTTCTTTTTTTTTGAGATGGAGTTTCACTCTTGTTGCCCAGGCTGGAGTGCAATGTCGTGATTTCCGTTCACTGCAACCTCTGCCTCCTGGGTTCAAACAATTCTTCTGCCTCGGCCTCCAAAGTGGCGCCTACCACCATGCCCGGCTAATATTTTTTGTACTTTTAGTAGAGATGGGGTTTCACCATGTTGGCCAGGCTGGTCTCAAACTCCTGGCCTCAAGTGACCACCCACCTCAGCCTCCCAAAGTGCTGGGATTGCAAACGTGAGTCACCACACCCGGCTATTGCCTTATTTCACTTAGTAATATACATTTATGTTTCCTCCATATCTTTTCATGGTTTGTTAGATCATTTCTTTTTAGCATTGAAAAATATTTGTCTGGATGTACCACAGTTGATTTATCTGTTAACCTACAGAAGGATAACTTGTTTGCTTCCAAGTTTTGGCAATTTTGAATAAATCATTTATAAACATATGTGTACAGGTTTTTGTGTGGACATGCTATCACTTCATTTGGGTAAATGTCAAGGAGCACAATTGCTGGATCATATGGTAAGTGTACTTTTAGTTTTGTAAGAAACTGACAAACTATATTCTAATGTGGCTTTCCCATTTATCATTCCTATCAGCAATAAATGATTGCTTCTGTTGCTCTACATCCTCACCAGCTTTTGGTGTTGTCAGTGTTTTATATTGTGGCCATTCTAAGAGGTTTTGTGGTATCTAGTTGTTTTAATTAGCAATTCCCTAATGACATATATGTTCTGGATTTTTATATGCTTATGTACCTATATATTTTCTTTGGTGAGATATTGGGTCAGGTCTTTTGCCCACTTTTTAAGTCAAGTTGTTCATTTTCTTATTGTTGAGTTTTGAGTTCTTCATATATTTTGTCTTTTATCAGATAAGTCTTTTGCGAATATTTTCTCCAAGTCTGTGATTTATCTTCTCATTCTCTTGAAATAGTCTTTCACAGAGGAGTTTTTAATTTAAATGAAGCCCAGTGTTGTTTATTTCATGGGTCATACCTTTGGTGTTGTATCTAAATATTCATTGCCATACCTAAGGTCATGTAGATTTTCTCCTATGTTATCTTCTAGATATTTTATAGTTTCCCATTTTACATTTAGCTCTATGATCCATTTTGAGTTGATTTTTGTGAAGGGTGTAAGTTCTGTGTCTAGATTCATTTCTTCTTCATGTGGATGTTTACTTGTTTCATTTTCATGTGTTGAAAAAACTATCTTTGCTCCACTGTATTTTCTTTTCTCCTTTGTCAAATATCAGTTGACAATGTTTACATGCCTCTATTTCTGGGCTCTCTATTCTGTTTCATTGGTCTATTTGTCTTTTCTTTTGCCAATACCACTCTATCTTGATTACTGTAGATTTACAGTAAATCTTGCAGTTAAATAGTGCAGTCCTCCAACTTTTTGTTCAATATTGAGTTAACTATTCTGGGTCTTTTGACTCTCCATGTAGACTTTAGAATCAATTTATCAACATCCACAAAATAACTTGGGATTGCATTGAATTTATATCCAGTAGGGAAGAAAGAACATCTCAACAATATTGCCTTCCTATCCATAAACATTAAATATCTCTCCATTTATTTAATTCTTCTTTATTATCTTTCATCAGAGTATTGTAGTTTTCCTCATATAGATCTTACACTTGTTTGGTTAGATTTGTATCTGAGTATTTCATCTTTGGGAGTGCTAATGGAATCGGTGTTACATTTTAAATTTCAAATTCTACTTGTTTACTACTGATATACCAGGGAAGCAATTGACTTTTGTATCTTAACCTTGAATTCTACAATCTTGCTATAATCACTTATTAATTCCAGGGGTTTATTGTTTTGATTCCTTCAGATTTCTACAATTTGAACAAAGACAGTTTTATTTTTTCTTTTTCAATCTGCACATCCTTAATTTTGTATTCTTGTCTTATTGTATAAGCTAGGATTTTCAAGGATGATATTGAAAAAGAGTGGTTAGAGACATCCTTACTTTATTCCTAATATATGAAGAAAAGCTTTGAGTTTCTTGCCATTAAGTATGATGGTAGCTGCAGCAGGTTCTTTGTGGATGTTATTTTTCAAGTTGAGAAAGCTTCTCTCTATTCCTGGTTTTCTGTGAGTTTTTATCATGAATGGACGTTAGATTTTGTCAAATTCTTTTTTTCTGTGTCTATTGAGATAATCATGTGATAATCATGTGATTTTTCTTCTTTAGCCTGCTAGTGTGATGGATTACATTAATTGACTTTTGAGTGTTGAACTAGCCTTGCAGTTTGGGATACATTTCACTTGGTTGTAAGGTATAATTATTTTTATACATTCCAGGGTACAATTTGCTAATATTTGTTAAGGAAAATGTATCTATGTTCATGAATGATATTGCTTTGTAGTTTTATTTTGATTTTTTGTTTTCTTTTGTTAACCCTTTACTTCATTCTGAATGTCATCTCATTATTAGAAGATAGGATTTTTTTGTTTAGAGTTGTTGCTGGTCTTGATAGTACCTTTTAATTAACCTTAATTAAATTTAAATATTTCTTTAAAGAAACTTTCAAAGGGACAGACAGCTTGTCATCCCTGTGCTCAGTAGCAAAATATATACCTTTCTTCATAATCCCATGACAAGGCAAACATCTTGGCTGATAGGGAGTGGGCTCAACTTCATCAACCTTTCCCCTCTTCAGCTAATTGCCCCTGTGCAGTCAACTATTTGGTGGCCCTGTCTTTTGTGTATCCTCAGACTTGCTTTGTGGTCAACAATGTATAAAATTTTTGTAAATATTTCATGTGCATGTAAAAACAATGTGCATTATACTAAAGCATAACATAGATTCTGTTATTTCCAGATCAATAAAGTAAAAATACTTTATTGTCTATATAAAAAATTATATATTCTTTATATATAAAGAATATATGATTAGCCCAGAGGAAAATAAGAATGAAGAAAAAGGAAGTAAAAAACAAAACCCAAAGGATTATAAAAATAATTCCCCAAATCAGAAAATATTTAATAAAATGAAAATTGGTGTTTCAGTATTATCAGAAAAATAGATTCATAGACAAGAAGCATTATTGGAAATAAAAAGATCATGACTTGAAAAATAAAACAAGTTACTAGAAATATGTAACAATTTTTCACCTGTGTGTGCCTAATGACAAAGCTTTGTCTATCTCAGTTTTTAACCTTCATCACCCCTCTATTTGTCTGTTTTCATGGTTTTGATAGACATACCCGAGACTGGGCAATTTATAGAGGAAATAGGTTTAATAGAGAACTAACAGTTTCATGTAGCTGGGGAAGTCTCACAATCATAGTGGAAGGCAAGGAGGAGCAAGTCATATCTTACACGGATGGTGGCAGGCAAAAAGAGCTTGTGCAGGGCAACTCCCATTTTTAAAACCATCAGATCTCCTGAGACCTACTCACTATTATGAGAACAGCATGGAAACACCCACCCCCGTAATTCAATCATGTCCCACCAGGTCCCTCCCACAGCAGATGGGAATTATGTGAGCTACAATATGAGGTTTGTGTGGGGACATAGAGCCAAACCATATTATTCTGCCCCGGCCCCTCCCAAATCTCAGATCTTTTCATTTCAAAAGCAATCATCCCTTCCCAACGGCCCTCCAGAGTCTCAGCTCATTTCAGCATTAACTCAAAAGTCCACAGTCCAAAGCCTTATCCACGACAAGGCAAGTTCCTTCCATCTATGAGCCTGTAAAATCAAAAGCAGGTTAGTTACTTCCTAGACACAATGGTGGTACAGGCATTGGGTAAATACAGCTGTTCCAAATGGAAGAAATTGACCAAAACAAAGGGAGTACAGGCCCCATGCAAGATCTCCCTTGACTCCATGTCCCTGCAAATTTTCTGAACTTTTATGCTCTGCTTCCCTTACAAAACTGAATGTATTTAACAGCACCCAAGTCAGCTCTTGAATGCTTTGCTGCTGAGAAATTTCTTACACCAGATACCCTAAATAATCTCTCTCAAGTTCCACAGATCTCTAGGGCAGGGGCAAAATGCCACCAGTCTCTTTGCTAAAACGTAACAAGAGTCACCTTTGCTCCAGTTCTCAACAAGTTCCTCATTTCCATTGAGACCACCTCAGCTTGGACTTTATTGTCCATATCACTATCAGCATTTTGGACAAAGCCATTCAACAAGTCTCTAGGTAGTGCCATACTTTCCCACATTTTCCTGTCTTCTTCTGAGCCCTTCAAACTGTTCCAACCTCTGCCTGTTACCCAGTTCCAAAGTCACTTCCACATTTTCAGGTATTTTTTCAGCAGCGACCCACTCTACTGGTACCAATTTACTGTATTAGTTCATTTCACACTGCTGATAAAGACATACCCAAGACTGAGAAGAAAAAGAGGTTTAATTGGACTTACAGTTCCACATGGCTGGGGAGGCCTCAGAATCATGGCAGAAGGTAAGGAGGAGACGTGGATGGCATCTTACACGGATGGCAGCAGGCAAAAAGAGCTTCTGCAGGGGTGACTCCCATTTTTAAAACCATCAGATCTCATAAGACCCATTCACTATCACGAGAACAGCATGGAAAAGACCTGCCCCCATAATTGAATCATCTCCCACAAGGTCCCTCCCACAACATGTGGGAATTATGGGAGGTACAAGATGAGATTTGGGTGGGGACATGGAGTCAAACCATATCAACCTCTAACCTAGAATATTACCATATTTACTTATTTTCCTTCCTCTAATTACTCCTTTCCTCATCTCTGCAATAGTTGTTTTACATACAGTGATCTGAAAATGAAACTCATGTAAGTTAGTTACCACAAACACTCCATGGGCTCCCCATTGCAAAGAGTCTAGGTACTTTAACATGGTATTCCTGTTACAGACCTTATCTTAATAGCCTCAGCTAAAAGTATTTATTGCTTTGTGGAAACATAATTAGTGGATTTTACACAGATTATACACATGTATACCTTTATCCTACTGCATCTACTTTAGAAATAATATCTGATGTCTACTGTGTTCTATATAAATGCCTATCTAAGCTACTTGATCTATATTATTTCATTCTTACAACAAATTTATGAGTATTATTATCTTCATTTTATAACTGAGGAGACTAAAGATTAGGGAGCTCAAGGGTATTGACCAAAGTTATACGTCTTGTAAATGGTAGTCAGAATTTAAAACCAAACAATCTGGCATCAAAAATACATACTTAACTACTGTACCTATACTGTCTCTAGGCAGCTAGCATTCCACCAATACAGTTTTTTACATTTTGACCATGAATCATACTAACTCCTTACCCATAATGCAGTGAAAGTAGAGTCATGCACCCCATAGCAATGTTTTAGTCAATCATGGACTGCATATATGACAATGGTTTCATAAGATTATAACGCTATAATTGTTACTATATATTTTCTATGTTTAGATACATGAATGCTTACCATTGCATTATGGTTGCCTGCAGTATTTAGTACAGTAACATTCTGTACAGGTTTGTAGCCTGGGAGCAATAGGCTGTACCATCTACATTTGTGTAGTACATTCTATGATGTTCACAAAAGGAGAAAATCACCGAACAACACATTTCTCACAATGTATCCCCATAATTAAGTGACACATGACTGTACAGCAAATTCTGTTTAAGAAACAGTGCTTGTTTAATAGTTTCTTAATGCTTCTGGATAAGTTAAGTTCCCCTTAATAAAGGGAATTAAATATTTATAGAGTGCCTATTTTGCTACATTTTGAGGAAACAAAAACAATCATGCATGTTCCATGCTTTTGTGGAATTGCCTTTGTAACCTGTCTGTAGTATGGACATTTAAAGATGCTAGTGAAATAAATTGTTATTGGTGTCACAATAGAAGTATTTGCACAGTTCTAGAGTGAGGTTAATTTTTTTTTTTTTTTTTTTTTTTTTTTTTGAGACAGAGTCTCGCTCTGTCGCCCAGGCTGGAGTGCAGTGGCCGGATCTCAGCTCACTGCAAGCTCCGCCTCCCAGGTTTACGCCATTCTCCTGCCTCAGCCTCTGGAGTAGCTGGGACTACAGGCGCCCGCCACCTCGCCCGGCTAGATTTTTGTATTTTTTTAGTAGAGACGGGGTTTCACCGTGTTAGCCAGGATGGTCTCGATCTCCTGACCTCGTGATCCGCCCGTCTCGGCCTCCCAAAGTGCTGGGATTACAGGCTTGAGCCACCGCGCCCGGCCGAGTGAGGTTAATTTTATAGACTTCGTAGAGAAAGAGAATATTGAACCGTGTTTTGCAAAATATGTTGGAACAAGGGGAAAATGGGGTATCCTAGACAAAAATCACAGCATGGATAGTGGAATGGAGGAATGAAGTATGTTGGATTGAGAAACATCCAGAGGGACGATTATGGTAGGAATGGAGAGAGGAGGAAATGGAAAATGTGTTGATAACTGAGGTGGGAGAAGTAGACACAGAGAAGATTTTGCAATGTCTTGTACTAAAAGACTTGTATTTTATCTTCTAGACAACCAGTAGTCATTCCAAAGCTTTCATCCTCGATGCAGCATGATCAGATTTACATTTTAGGATGATTCCTCTCATTATAGTATTAAATAGTGAATTTGAGATGGGCATATTGGAGTAACAGAAGGCCAATTTCAAGACTCCCATAACAGTTCATGTGAGAAGGACTGAATACCTTAACTAAGAATCAGTGGAGATTAATGAATACAAAAGATGAGAAGGAGCTAGTCTTAAGGAGCTGTTAACAGATCTTGGCCATAGCTTGAAGAAGAACGATAAAGGAATGAAGGTGTCTTGGATAGCTAACTGATTTCTGAGTTAGAGTATCTATGCCAAAATCTTCTATGACATCCTACCAATCCATAAAAGGTGAGTCTAGAGATTCTTAACAAGTTATTGTATGCCTGCCCAGACATTTTACTGATGTCCAATGCAGCTTATATTTGAAAGACATAAGTTTCAATTGTTTTAAAAGAAATATGAGATCTTTCAAAAACACTCAGAAAGTGTGTTTTATACTCTTCTTGAGTGACAGTTACATTTCAACCATCTATGACATTTTTCATCATTATTGCAAGCATAGACAGAAAATATACTGACTTTGAATTGTCATTTTGAATTGCACCAAATGAGATAATGGCTACTCACTCTGATTGCTCTATAGATTTTATAGGCAGCGGATACTACTGAATTTTTAGTTCTAAAACAAGAAAATTGCTAAACTTTTGAGCTAAGAAATTTTGCTCATTTTTGTTTGTTTTTCTCTGCTTGCTAGAGTTTTATAAACTCGGGACTTCTTTTACCCCAGTTCTAATGCAATGAGGTTCTTGATTTCCTAAGCAACAAAGCAAGAAACCTTAGAATGTCCCTTACTTATTTCTTACTGTCAAATCACTTATGAGTGTTGCTGATCTTTAAGGTCTACAATTTACTCAGGTTTTTTTTTTCTTTTTTTGGAAAGGTATACTGGTAGAAAGGTCAAGTAGGCATTAACTAATAATTCCATGATTCATTGAGAAATTATATGCTTATCTGTACTGAGTGAAGTGATTTTAGTACAGGAGACAATGTACAAGGATTTTCCTACTTCTATTGAAGGTGATGTGCATATGAGTGTTACATACTTCTGCTTGTGGGCTTCAGGTACAATAAACCACTTTGTGTCCCAATATGGTAACCTGTAATTATCTTCAGCTTGGATGCAATAACCTTTACAACAAACATCTTCAATTTCTTATTTTTTACAGCACTCTACCAGGGGAATGAATTAAAGGTAGGTATGTTTGTATAAAGGCATCTAAGCAGAATTTGCAGTAGCAATTTGGTAAAATTTTCCAAGACAGTAGTAGTATGAGAAGGGTCATGACAACATTTATGGACTTGAAGATATAATAAGCATTTCCAGTCTGAGTGGCTTCTGCCATAAAGTTGACTACATTAAGGCAACTGGTTAACTTGAACCACTTAGGAGGTATAGGTGTTATACAAATGCAATGTACTGTGCTTTGTTGGTACCACTTCTGCTTAATACTACTTACTTCAAATTCTGTATTTTCTTGCACTTGTAATACTTACAGACTTTCTTTCCTTTAAATGTATATTACTTCTTTCTTGATATAGGAGTTTAAATATTTCTAGGGTTTTTTTTTAGTTGTTGTTAAAACCATCTGATAAATCTAGAAGGTGATTTCAGTATCTTTTGAAATTTTTTTTCGTTTTTGCCCTTCAATTAAACAACAATTAAATGTACTGAATTTTCCTAGGTTATTCTTATATAAAAACACTATCAGTCAACATGGAAAACACAAAGTTGAATAAGACATAGTTGCTATCCTCAAGGGTCTTGTAATCTAGTAAGAACAGCAGTAACATGCACAAATAATAATAATTAAAGGCATACTATGGTAAAAAATTGAAGGAGGATGAGGCAGGAAGATTGCTTGAACCTAGAAATTCAAGGTTACAGTGAGCTATGACTGCACCACTGCACTCCCACCTGGGCAATAGAGTGAGACCCTGTTTCTATTTTTTTAATTGAAAATGATATATAAATTAAATGCCATAAAACATAAAAGAATAAGATTAACTATTCGTGGAGTAAAGATAGGTGCAGGAGAAATGTTTATAGGAGAGTTGACATTTGATCTGGACGTTGAAAGATATGCAAGATTTTGATACGATAGCTCACTGAAGCAGAACAAGTGAGGAACAATAGCTGTAGTGATGGGCATAGATAAATAGTAGATTCAGGGCCGGGCGCGGTGGCTCAAGCCTGTAATCCCAGCACTTTGGGAGGCCGAGACGGGCGGATCACGATGTCAGGAGATCGAGACCATCCTGGCTAACACGGGGAAACCCCGTCTCTACTAAAAAACTACAAAAAACTAGCCGGGCGAGGTGGCGGGCGCCTGTAGTCCCAGCTACTCGGGAGGCTGAGGCAGGAGAATGGCGTAAACCCGGGAGGCAGAGCTTGCAGGGAGCTGAGATCCGGCCACTGCACTTCAGCCTGGGCGAAGAGCAAGACTCCGTCTCAAAAAAAAAAAAAAAAAAAAAAAAAAATAGTAGATTCAGGGAAGATCTTGTGAGATCTTGAATGCTGTGCTAAAAACTTTGATTTCTATTGTTTACGGTTAAAAACAAAAACAAAAACAAAATGACAACAACAAAAACACAAATATCCCAGGCTTAAGCAAGAAGGTGACATGATCATATTTCTTTTATTAAAAGTTCATTTTGGGACTTCTGGTTTTACCTCTAACGTGTAACAATCTCGGCAATGTCACTTCCAGTCTTACAACAACGGAAACACTGCACAAACTGAAAACCAATTATTTTTCTTGTACCCATCAGAAAAATGAGGTCACAGGGGAAACTGCACCCTGATATCTGGAAAGACAGGCAAATATAGACTACGACAGTTTTTCTTCCAAATATATTTCACTGCCCACTCTAATTCTTAGAGGAATCCTCATTTATTCATCAACAAATGCTTCTAACCTTAAAATGATCTGTCAATGTTTTCTCTTCAGTGGATTCCCAGAGACTAACACAATGACTAGAATAGAATAGATGCTCAATAAATGTTGGTTGAATGAGTGAATAAAAGATAATCCTTTAAATTAGCAATTTAATTTTTTTCTGAGCATGCACCTCGTCAATTAAAAACAAATCAGTGATTCTCTATTCTGTTTATTTATTTCTGCAAGTTAGATATAATCTACCATTAAATAAAATGCATAATTAAAAATAACTAAAATATAGAAAAATTTGAAGTATCAGATGAAAAGCCATCAATGGAACTTATACCTTTTCTATACCTCCCTGCATTGTGTATTTTATACACATCACTACTGGAAATACTGATCTAAAGAAGGATTATTGCACATTATTAAACAATCTAAGGGGTGAGTATTCCACCCCTTACACTTTTTTTCAAAGTTCTAGCAAATAAGTTATCATGGACCAGCTCAATAGTAGTAGTTTAAGTCTACTTAAAGTGATTTTTAATATAGTAATTTTCCTCAAAAACATTTAACTTTAACTCAGGTGATGTAATGTTCAGCAACAATGCAAATCACCAAGATTGTGTTAGAGACTTAAGATTCTCTTCCAAGAGCCCTCAAGTCCGTACGAGGTGCTAGAACACAAGTTCTCAACTGCTTTCTTATTACTATATTATCAAGTGTGAGATTGTCTTCCATGAGTTTCTTTATGTGTACTAAGTAAGGAGTATGACAGTTTTCATCCTTTCTACCCCTTTTTGAGGTCATGAACATTTTTAAAAATTTATTTTTTGATTGACAAATAAAAATTGCATATTTTATGGTGTACAAGATGATGTTTTGATATATGTATACATTGTGGAATAGCTAAATCAAGCTAATTAACATATTCTATAGGGCATTTTTGTTGCTGTTGTTACTATGGCTACCAACATTGTTATTTCCAATACCTTCCTCATAACAAATGACACCAGGGCATTTCCAAGTGTGATCTTTAATTCAATAAAAACTAATAAACTTATTAAGGTTTAGAGTTGAAAAGGAGCGTAGAAGTCATCTAGTCCAACTCATTCAGCATACAGATGGGGAAACTGAAGTCTAAAGAGGTGTGAAGAACTATAATAAGGATGATAACATTCTTAGGGACAATGCCCAAATGGGCAAATATAATAAATTTTAGTGCTAGGTATCAGGTCTATTTTAATGCAACTACTGAATTCTCTGGGTTTTAAAATATTTACTGTTCCAACCATCTGTATGATCACATTTAATCTATTTCTTCTCAGGATCTGAATTCCTAGGAAGTCTGTGTTCACCTAGTTTTCAAATGCCTCAGCTCTCAGTCTGCACTGTGGTGAAAACTCCGAGGTGTCTGTGAATCACGTTGTTCTAGTTCTCTAATTCCCCCTAAACTCATCTTTTATATACCCTTTACCAAATGACCCGTAGCCATAAGTCTAGGCATTTACACGTCACACCAAATCATAATTTTTGGGAACTGTAAAATAAGGGGCAACTTTTATTCTTTGCCACATGAAAGAGAGAATTTATTTCCCCATATAGTTTAGGCACTTGATAGAAATAAATCATCAATATAAACTTAACACCAACTCTGGTATTACTGGCTTAACTTCACAAAAAGCCTTCCTCATCCCTGGTGTTTTGTTATATATATAGAGAGAGTTATATATATAACTATATATATATAATAAAATGTATATTATAAAATATATATATAACAAAATATATGTGTGTGTGTGTGTATATATATATATATATGTTTGCTGCTGATGGAAATGTAATTACCCAAACCATTTTCATTATAATTAGTCTTGAAGTTCTTGTTTTTCTAAGGTATACAGCTTATATTAACAGCAGATCTTATCTAACTCCATCTTCTGGTTCTAACAGTTGCTCCCAAATTGTAACTCAGCTGTCTTTTTAACTCACAGTAACAATTTCAATGGATTTGTAATAGCCGACCAAGCAATTAGGCTACATATTTCTGGAGGTTTTGTTATGTCCGCGGTTTTATCCTAACCATTAAATTCCTAACCAAAAGTATATATTAAAACTTAAATTTAAAAACTTTTAAAGCTAACGCCTTTTTCAATGTTAGTGCTTCAAACTATTGACAAATTAGGTACCAAATTAAAATACTTCTTTAGCATTCTCATGAAATTCAAGTTAATTAAAACACAATATGTAATATAATACCTATAAAATATTAAACCATAGTTAAATGAACAAAATGAAACATTATTTTATAAGAATGCCCTTCTACTCTAACTGCATTTTAAGTGTGAGATCTAAGTAGAAAAAAGCACACAAAGTTTTCTTTACGTTAGCAAAGTGGTTTTCTTTCTGTAATATCCTACATCTAGGATCACCAAAATCTAGCATATTCGCTTCCATGCCTTAACGTCACATAAGTCCAGAGGTTATGGATCACATAATCTTTATTCATTCTACTTTCTTCTTTATTTTTCTCTCTGTCTTTCCACTCTCACACTTCATCTTTCTCACCCTTCCTCTTCCTCTTCTCTATTCTTCTCTTGCTCCCCCTCATCTTCCTCCTCCTCCTCTTCTTTTTAAGGCTTCCAAGCCTAAATGTGATTAGCCTACAGAAACGAAACCAACTCAGCCATCTCTGGATGACGAACTGTCAATGCTTTACTTTGGGAGATTTGCAGGAGGAAACACGAGCAGGTGATGTATTCACTAAGAAAGTGAGCAGTTGCAAGAATTCATATTATGTAATGGAATTCAATTACTTGGCATTCTTTATTCTTGATAATAATTACATGACTGATGTTTTTGCAAAAAGAAAATCGCCCAAATCAATTTTTTTTGTCTTTGGCTTTTTCCCTCACTGAAAATGTCCATAATACAAGTAAAACATCTAAAAGTCAATACCACATTTTAATTGGGTGAAATTTTTAAAAACCAATAGCTTTGTCTGCACTTGCCTCTTGACAGTAACCTCTCTTGCCACATCTTTTGTTCTTGTATTTGTAGCTATATTAGAGAGGGAAGTTGCATCCCTCATTATTGAGTTTTTCTGCCCATTCCTTTTCAGAAGTTCTTTTTGATCTCTTCCCACCCTACACTGCATGGAATAATTGATGAGGGTTCAAAACAAATAGCAATTATGGGAATCCTAATATTATATCTTCTTTAGAACTTCTTTGACTTTTCTGTAGTACAGCAGGTCTTTGAATAACGTGAATGTATTCAGTGTTGTTTCTTTATGACATTGACAAGAAAAAAAAAAGGATTCCTGGCTGGGGCCACTGTGTGTATGCAGTGCGCATGGTTTCCCCATGGCTGCGTAGGTTTCTCTAGGTACTCCAGTTTCCCCCTACATCCCGAAGCTGTGCACGTGGGGTGACCTGGCATGTCTACCTGGCCCCAGAGTGAGTGGGGGTGTGTATGAGGGCACCTTGTAATGGAATGGCAATCCTGTCCAGGGCTGGTTCCTTTCTGACACCCTGAGTTTCTAAGAGACCCTCTGGCCACCTGTGTCCTTGAACTAGCATAAGTGGGTAAATAATAATTTTACTTGTTTTTATTAATCTTTCTTAAACATATGAAGCTCATGTGTGTTTTAGTGTTTAATATTAGAAGTATTTTGGTCTTTATTTAAAATTTTGATGATGATTTGTGACCAGAAATATGCCATAAGAGCCTAACTCTCAGTTATATCAATTAGCCTACTAAAATTGATTTCATTATATTATTTCGATTAAAGTTGCAATTTCCAAGACAATGTTAAATGAGGATTTACTCTACCCTTGCCCCAGAATTCTCCCTAAAAGTCAGATTTAACCTCATGTAAATTTTGAAAGGAATGAAAGTTTGTCCCCTCCCCACATTCCTTATCAGCCCCCCTTTTATTTCCCATTTCTGGAACCACTGTCTCTTTCATTATGCTTAGCTCTTCGATCTACAAGTTCCTGCACCCCCTACCTGAATTCCGACCAGAATTCCTGACTTCTCCTAAGATGTTAACAGGTAACAGTGGTGTAATTGAAATGAAGTGTGAGGTGTGATCCCTTCAGTCTCTGATGATCACCATGGTAATAGGGGGCTCCTCATTTCCAAAAGCTTTGAAGACTCCAAGAAAAGTAGCTTATACAATGAATTGATAAGCACTGGGTTTCTATTTTTCAAAGATTTTTTACATAATAGTGGCCTATTCTGTTTATAAGTAACTGTCCTTTTAAATACTCATGCATTTTTCACCTGCACTACAAGTAAATAGAGTGATTTCCTCTTTTCCACTTTGTGTGCAGTTTTATACACACACAGATTCACACAAACGTTTATATTCATATATCAAATAATACGGTATGGAAATTTCTGGTAGCTAGTATGGAAAAGCAAATACAGATTTTTCTTTGGACTTGACTTCCTAATACAGAATATTTCCACCTTTTGACAGACAAATTATGTGTATTCATACCCAGCAGACTTGTCCTCACAAACCTTTTGTCAGAATAAAAATTCTACCTTGACTGATGACGTAAAGGTACTTTCAAAGTGACAGAAGTTAACATAATTATTGGTCGTCACATCATCACTATTTTAGCATACATTATAATCATTAATTTCCTAGGAGCTGTTAAAATCTTACCCGGTCTTTGAAGATTCCCCAGGTGTCTTTAATAGAAACTATTTGGTGAGCTTAGCAGGAATTTAATCTGAAAAGAGATCCATCTGGTAGAGATATCAAATTAATAGTACTTAAACATTGAGTTCTACTTTTCAAAACTGATTAGGTATAACTACATCAAATGTCTTAACAAATACAAATGTGTTTTTATTATAATTTCATCATAGGTTGCCTTTCTCACATCTGGGTGGTTTAGAATACACACTTGTGCAGACCTGTTACCAACCTGGTGAAATAGAGTAGATAATAACTAAGTAAGAAAATGGAAGTTAACTTCTTGCTTCACTTAAATGTCTGCATCTCTTTTTGATACAGCTTGATCTAGTCTTCTCAAACTTTCAGAGGATTTGATAATTCAGTAACATGCTCAAATACATTACTTAAAAATGTAGAATAGAAACTACCAGTAGCCAGAAGAAAATAAAGGACTGACTTTGGATTTGGCTTCCTGATAAATTCAAAACAGCATGATTTAAGCATCTACATTAGTATTACATGAATTCAGCAGTCCCTCAGGAGGTACATAATTCAAAGGTAAACATTTTCCTCCTTGAGGATTTGACATAATAAGGACAATCCTCTCCTAAACTGTGGAATTTCCCAGATAAAGTTTGTGAGCATCGATTCTATGCTTTTTATAAAAGATTTTCAAATTCACTTAACAATTGTAATCTCCACGGAGGCCTTAAAATCCTCTAACATCTAACTCTGTATTTCTTCTTAGAGGACTTAGAAAGATAGATGATACCCCCCAAAAATTGATTTAGGCCAAAAATGGGCAACCACAGATTCTTTGTATTCAAAATGTGCACATGCACACACACACACACAAACACACATATCTAGCTCTCCAACATTGCAATGAAGGGTTATAAACACCGTGGAGACTGGGAATCCATATCCAAGTAGTGCTGCCTAGGCTTCAGGTTTTAAAATAGAGTTTGGCAGCAATGAGTTTAATATATAAAGACATGTACAAGTCTGTCATGATAAAATGTAGGTTTTTCAGTAGCCTATTCTTCAGTTTCAAGAAACGTCCTTCATTCTCAAAATTAGGGCTTCCTACTTCTTTTGGTATAGTTTAATTTTCTTATGTGAAATAATAGCTAGAGAAGATAGTAGTGTTTGTATGTTCTTACTTGCAAAAACAAAAAAAAATTGCAACCTTAATTGACTATCAAATTTGCTTTTGGAAGATTACTAGTTGGTAAATTCCAGGAGTCTAGAAAAATGGCTGCTCAACATGGGACACACACTTCCTTCACTGTGGTTTTAGAAGCCACTTCATAGAAATTCCATTTTATAATCTTGCTTTGGCCATTCAGAGACGCTCCTCTCCCCATCCCCATAGAAGCTAAAAAGTTAATCAACAGAGATTGTAACTTTAGTGTAGTTTTAGCTTATTTCATGGAGGATATATATGACTGAAATTCTGCTAAGATATCAGATTTCTTTACCTCTAATTTCACCTTTCTCACAAAATTGGTAATGTGATTTTCATTGAAATGAAAATGCCACATGAATTATGTTTATGGTATACACTTTTTACTAATCCAGTAAAATGATTATGAAAGGGTAAATATTTTGATTACATGTTTAAAAAGGTACCAATAAAAAATTAAAAATGTGAACAGATGAAGTTCAAAAGACTAAGGACAGTTTAAATCGAATCTAACATGTGAAAAGGTCGTTACATTTCCAGTAAGCACTCCAGTGGAGCAAAAACCTACCATTCTCTAGTGGTTATGTTAACCTTAAAAATAAACATCTAGGTTTGTATTAAGAAGAGAAAACTCTGAAACATTGCAGAGATAACAATTCAAAATGTCACTGTAAATGTTAAAATAAAAATGCACATTTTGGAGAATACACACAGAAAATGAACACAGTTGTGGATTGCACAGTTGAGAAATCTTTCAAAAATGTTTATAAAACCAGTTGTTCAATTTAGTACAGACACACTTCAGAGACATTGTGAGTTTGATTCCAGACCATCACAATAAAGTGAATGCTGCAAAGTGAGTTACATGTTTTTTTGGTTTCCTGGTGCACATAAAAGTAGTATTTATCCTATATTGTAGTCTACTATTAAGTGTGCAATAGCAGTATGTCTAAAACAATATATCCATTCCTTAATTTAAAATTTATCTTGCTAACAATGCTAACAATCATCTGAGCCTTCAGTGACTCATAATCTTTTTGCTGGTGGAAAGTCTTGCCTCAATGTTGCTGGCTGCTGATTGATCAGGATGTTGCTTGCCGAAGGTTGAGGTGGCTGTGGCAATTTCTTGAAATAAGATGACAATGAAGTTTGCTGCATCAATTGAGTCTTCCTTTCATGAAAGATTTATCTATAACACGTGATCTTTGATGACATTCTACCCACGGTAGAAATTCTTTCAAAATTCAAGTCAATCCCCTCAAACCTTGCCACTGCTTCATCAAGTAAGTTGATGCAATATTCTCAACAAAATCCTCTGTTGTCATTTCAGTAACATTCACAGCATCTTCACTAGAAGTGGATTCCGTTTTAAGAAACCATTTTCTTTGCTCATCCATAAGAAGCAACTCCTCATTTGTTCAAGGTTTATCATGAGATTGCAGCAGTTCAGTCACATCTTTAGGATCCACTTCTAATTCTAGATCTTTTGCTATTTCCACCACATCTTTAGTTACTTCCTCCACTGAAGTCTTGAACAGCTCAAAATCATCCATGAGGGTTGGAATCAACTGTTTCCAAACTCCAGTTAATATTGATATTTTGACCTCCTCCCCTGAATCATGAAAGTTCTGAATGGCATCTAGAATGGTAAATCCTTTCCGGAAGGCTTTCAATTTACTTTGTCTAGCTCCATCACAGGAATCGCTATCTATAATAACTTTAGCCTTACAAAATGTACTTGTTTTTAAACTTTTTTTATTTCAATAGCTTTTTGGGGTACAAGTGGTTTTTGGTGACATGAATGACTTGTACAGTGGTGAAATCTGGGATTTTAGTGCACCCATCACCTGAATAGTGTACATTGTACTTAATATGTAGTTTTTAACTCTCACCCTGCTTCCACCCTCCCCATTCTGAGTCTCTAAAGTCCATCATAGCACTCTGTATGCCTTTGCATAACCATAGCTTAGCCCCCACTTAAGTATAAGTGAGAACAGATGGCATTTGGTTTTCTATTTCTGAGTTACTTCACTTAGAATAATAGCTTCAGCTGCATCAAAGTTGCTGCAAAATACATCATTTTGTTCTTTTTTATGGCTGAGTAGGTATTCCATGGTGTATATATACATGCCCACTCATTAGTCAATGGGCATTTAGGTTGGTTCCATATCTTTGCCATTATGAACTGTGTTGCAATAAAAATACGTGTTCAGGTGTCTTTTTGATATAATGACTTATTTTCCTTTGGGTAGATAGCCAGTAGTGAGATTGCTGGATCAAATGGTATATCTACTTTTAGTTCCTTAACAAATCTCCATATTGCTTTCTATAGAAGTTGTACTAGTCTACATTCTACCATCAGTGTATAAGCATTCACCTTACAAAATGTATTTCTTAAATAATAAGGCTTGAAAGTTGAAATGACTTCTTGATCCATGGGCTAGAGAAGGATGTTGTGTTGGCAAGCATGAAAACAACAGCTTTCTCCTTGTACATGTCCATCAGAGTCCTTGAGTGACTAGGTGCATTGTCAGTGAGTGGTAATATTTGAAAATAATATTTTAACAGTAGGTTTCAACAGTGAGCTTAAACATATTAAGTGAACCATGCTATAAACAGATGTTCTGTCATCCAGGCTTTGTTGTTCCATGTCTAAAGCACAGTTTAGCTTAATTTTTAAGAGCCCGAGGATTTTCAGAATGGTCAGTGAGCACTGGCTTCAACTTAGTCACCAGCTGCATTATCCTCTAACGAGAGAGTCAGCCTGTCTTTTGAAGCTTTGAGGCCAGACATTGACATCTCCTCTCTAGCTATGAAAGTCCTACATGGCATCATCTTCCATTAGAAGGCTGTTTTATTCACATTAAAAATCTGGTGATAAATGTAGCTACCTTCATCAGTGATCTTAGCTAGATCTTCTGGATAACTTGCTGCAGCTTCTACATCAACACTTGCTGCTGCTTCTCCTTGTACTCTTTTGTTAGGGAGATGGCTTCTTTCCATATGAACCAATCTCTGCTAGCTTCAGATTTTTCTTCTGCAGCTTCTTTACCTCTCTCAGCCTTCCTAGAATTGAAGAAAATTAGGACCTTACTATGAATTAGGCTTTGGCTTAAGGGAATGTTGCGTCTCCTTTGATCTTTTATCCAGACCACTCAAACGTTCTCCCTATCAGCAAGAAAGCTGTTTCACTTTCTTATTTGTGTATTCACTGTTGTAACACTTTTAACTTCCTTCAATAACTTTTCCTTTACATTTACAACTTGGCTAACTGAAACTAGAGGCCTAGATTTCTGCCTACCTCACCTTTAGATATGTCTTTCTCACTAAGGTTAATCATTTCTAGCTTTTGACTTAAAATGAGAGTGTGTCTCGTCCTTTCATTTGACTCCTTTTTATTTGAACACTTATGGGTAATTGTAGGGTTATTAATTGGCCTAATTTTGACATTATTGTATCTCAGGGATTAGGGAGGCCTAAAATGAGGGAGAAAAATTGAGAAAAAACTGACCTGTGGAGAACACACACTACATTTATCAATTAAGTCTGCCGTCTTATATGGGTGTGGTTTGTGGTGCCCCAAAATAATTACAATAGTAACATCAAAAATCCCTGATTATAGTTCACCAAAAGAAATATCACAATAATAATAATAATAAAGTTGAAATATTGTGAGAATTACCACAATGTGACACAGAGACACAGTGTAAACATGTGCTGTTGAAGAAAACAATACCTGTAGACTTTGCTCAGTGCAGGTTTGCCACAAACCTTCAACTTGTGAAAAATGCAATATCTGAAAAGCACAATAAAGCAAAGCACCATAAGCAGGTATACCTGTATTCTTCTAGTGTAAATTTTAGCATTCAGTAAAATTTGAGTTAAGTAAAACATACCTGGGACTCTTGATTAATCAGATATTTTTTCTCTCTTAGAAGGAACACTTGAATGATAACAAAATAGACTTACAGTAGGGAGAAAAATAAAATGTAACTTTTATCTTAAGTGTTTTATGGCCATCAAAGAATCAGTCTAAACTTCTATATATTCTCTAGCTCTACTTGTATTATTGTGTAGTTCAACAGCCAGTCTCTAATAGCTGCTGCTGGGAAGGGGCAGGGCCAATGATCCTATGGAACCTTTAGAGCTGTGATGTGCACTGTGATCAAGGCTGTGAAGGCTACAAAAGAAGTAAAGATAAGACTTCTGAGCTTGAGAGATTATTGATTTTCGTAAGGGGCTGCTTCAGATGCCTGAAAAGTTTATTAAATAGTTTGATGACCTACAATTAAGTGCTCACTAAACTATGCATTGTTATGAACACTTCAGTGAGAGAAACATGAATGTGGCTTGAGGAATCTGGTACAGCTTTGTGAGTCTTGTTTTGAAAGGATCTAAGCTGGCCAGCAGATACATATTTATGGAGGACTTTATAGGTGCATCTGCCTGGAATACTGTTACAGATCTTGTTATCTTAACTAAAGAAAGATATACTAGAAAAAATTATTAGAAGAATCTGGGACTTTAGAAAATAGTATGAGGAAGAACTCATCTATTTCATCTTGAAGGAGCCTTGGTAGTTTGTAACTTTCAAGAAATTTATTTACATACTTAAATTTATTGATATAAAAGGTTTTATTTTTCCTTTTAATATCTGAAGGAGCTGTGATGATGTCTTCTCTCCATTCCTATCACTAGTAACTTGTATCTTACTTTCTTCATAAGAATAGTTAAGATTTTATATTTTTAAATAATGACATTTGATTTTTTTTTTTTTTTTTTTTTTTTGAGGCGGAGTCTCGCTCTGTCGCCCGGACTGGAGTGCAGTGGCCGGATCTCAGCTCACTGCAAGCTCCACCTCCCGGGTTTACGCCATTCTCCTGCCTCAGCCTCCCGAGTAGCTGGGACTACAGGCGCCCGCCACTGCGCCCGGCTAGTTTTTGTATTTTTAGTAGAGATGGGGTTTCACCGTGTTAGCCAGGATGGTCTCGATCTCCTGACCTCGTGATCCACCCGTCTCGGCCTCCCAAAGTGCTGGGATTACAGGCTTGAGCCACCGCGCCCGGCCGACATTTGATTTTTAAAATTGTTTTTATTGGGTTTCTTTTATCAATTTCCTTGATTTACACTCTTCTTTGTTTTCCTCATTCTACTTACTTTGTGTTTAATTTGCTTTTTATTTTTAGCTGCATAAATTGAAGGCTGATGTCTTTGATTTTATACCTTTATTCTTTTTTTCATATACAATTTGAAATAATAAATTTTCTTCTCAACATGCCTATTTTAGTCTATTTTCATAATGCTTAAAGAACTGAGACTGGGTAATTTCTAAAGGAAAGAAGTTTAATTGACTCACAGTTCAGCATGGCTGGGGAGGCCTCAGGAAACTTACCATCATGGCAGAAGGCAAAGGGGAAGCAAGGACTTTCTTCATAAGGCAGTGGGAAGGAGAAGCGCTGAGTGAATGGGGAAGAGTCCCTTACAAAACCATCGGATCTCATAAGAATTCACTCAGGATCTTGAGAAGAGCATGGGGGAAATCACCTCCATGATTCAATTACCTCCACCTAGTCTCTTCCTTGACACCTGGGGATTATGTGGATTATGAAATTACAATTCAAGATGATATTTGGGTAGGGACACAAAGCCTCACTATATCAATGGCTGAGGTGGTTTCTGACAAATTTTGCTTTGCTATATTTTTATTATCATTTAATTAAAAATTTTTCTAATTTTACTAGTGATTTCATCTTTGCCTTATAGGTTATTTAAGGGTGTATGGCTTAATGTATAAGTATTTTGAAATTTTCCAGGTATAGTTAATTTTAATTTAACTCAATTTCGGTCAGAGAACTCATTATATTATTTCATCTGTTTTACATTTTTTGAGAGTTATTGTGTCACCTAAAATATACTCTTTCTTTAAGAATGTTCCATGCATACTTGAAGTTATATTGTTGGGTATAGTGTTTCATAAATATTAATTGTGTTAATAAATATTAATTGTGTTAATGTTGCTGATATAGTGTTTTGTTAAGTTTTCCATGTCCTTAATAAAGACTTTGGTTTTATTTAGCATATCAAGTGCTGAGAGTTAAGTATTAGGATCTCTAATAATTTTATATAATTTTAATATTAGAAATTGAGGACAAGATGGCAGATAAAACAGAGGGCTAATGTGCAGCTGCCACTTGGATGGGCAGAACAGTGTGTGGAGACTCACACTGTGAACTTTTGCTCCAAGAACCACCACAGGAACAAACCAGGAAAATCAAAATAATTCATAGATCCTTTGCAAGAAGTGGCATACCATTGCAAATTCTGTGAGACAGGCAAAAAACTGTGAGTTCCCAAAGTGAAAGGGGTAAACCTGCCACTGAACACACATCCCCACTGGGGAATCTGAAAATCCAGATTACAGGAGAAGGATTTAACCTTACTTAGAGCTGAAACAGACTTAGAGAGCTGTGCAAAATTTAAAAGTAGAAGTAGCAGCAGAAAGAGCCTTGTAGGCACTCCTAGTCTCCCGCCTGAGCCCAGGGAAGCCATCCCTGACTGTATCTCACAGAGGCCCTCGAGGAAGACAGCCAGCAGAATTAGGGAGGAGCCACAGAATGAAGGAAGCTTCCAATTGAAATTAGTAATAATTTTGACAGGGTACAAATTTTCTTGAGCAGAATCTGGGGGTCAAACATGAACCGCTGCAGATACAAGTGCAGGAGCCACCACTGACAGTGTGGGCAGATGGGGAGGGGTGATATTTGGAAACTGCGCTTGCTTTCTCAGTGGGGAAGTTCAGGGTCTGGGGCAAAGTCTGAGCAGGGAACTGCAAGAGTGACAGGAGCTTTGCCAACTGCGTTGGACCTAGGTGAGGCCTCTCACTATCAGGTACCCCCAACTTTCCTGGTCAACTATATAACATAGCAGAGGCAGCCATAATCCTCTCTGGAAAATAACCCCATTAGCCTGAGAATCACCTCCCCCATCCCCCTCAGTGGTCACAGCAAGTCCTGCCCAAGAAGAATCTGAGGCCAGACCCATCTAATGCTGCCCCCACCTGATGGTATTTCTTCACCCACCCTGGTAGCTGAACACAAAAGACAGAAACGTTTGGGAGGCTTATAGCCCCACCTATTGCCTGAGAACCAAAATACTTACCCTGGTCAACTTAGGGCAAGTTTAGAAACCCCTGCTACTACTGCAGCTTGTGTGCTCTCTTAAAAGTGCCACCTCCTGGCTGGAGGCCAACCAACTCAGAACATTACAGAAACTCATTACAGAAAAGTCATGATCCCAGGAAAAAGGAAACAACAGCTAATTCTACTGCTTGCAATATCTTAGCTAACTAGGGGTCCTGAGTGTGCCCGCATGACAACTTCACTTCTCACATAACCAGCATTTGAAAAAGCCAGAACACAAAACATATCTACAACTGACATGGTTTGCCTATGTCCCCACCCAGATCTCATCTTGAATTCCAGCTTGTCATGGGAGACACCTGGTGGGAGGTAATTGAATCATGGGGGCAGGTCTTTCCTGTGCTGTTCTCATGATAGTGAATAAGTCTCATGAGATCTGTTGGTTTTATAAAGTGTAGTTTCCCTACACAAACTGTTTTCTCTTGTCTGCCACCATGTGAGATGTGACTTTCACCTTCCACAATGATTGTGAGACCTCCTTAGCCATGTGGAACTGTAAGTCCATTAAACCTCTTTCTTTTGTAAATTGCCCAGTCTTGGGTATGTCTTTATCAACAGTGTGAAAATGGCTAATACAAAAACCAAAGACTCTCAGAGTCTACTTTACTTCCCTGCAACCTCCACCAGAGCAGGTGCTGGTATCTAGGCTGTGAGACCTGAAGACAGATTACATCACAGGACATTTTGCAGACAGTCCCCACCATCAACAAGGGGAGCCTGGGGGTCCAGGTTGGTGGCTAGACCCAGAAGAGTAATAACAATTACAGCAGTTCAACTCTTAGGAAGCCCTATCCCTAGGGGAAAGGAAGAGCATTACATCAAGAGATCACCCAGTACAACAAAATAATCTGAACAGCAGGGCTTGAGTTTCAGACCTTTCCACTGAAATAGTCTATCCAAATGAGAAAGAACCAGAAAAATAATTCTGGTAACATGACAAAACAGGGTTCTCTAACACCCTTAAAGGATCACACTAGCTCCCCAGCAATGGATCCAAACCAAGAAGATCTCTGAATTGACAGATAAAGGATTCAGAAGGTTGATTATTAAGTTACTCAAGGCGATACCAGAGAATGGTGAAAACCAACTTAAAAATTTTTAAAAAATACAGGACTTTGGGAGGCCAAGACGGGCGGATCACGAGGTCAGGAGATCGAGACCATCCTGGCTAACACGGTGAAACCCCGTCTCTACTAAAAAAAAAAAAAAAAAAATAGCCGGGCGAGGTGGCAGGCGCCTGTAGTCCCAGCTACTTGGGAGGCTGAGGCAGGAGAATGGCGTAAACCCGGGAGGCGGAGCTTGCAGTGAGCTGAGATCTGGCCACTGCACTCCAGCCTGGGCGACAGAGCGAGACTCCGTCTCAACAACAACAACAACAAAAATACAGGATATGGATGAAAAATTCTCCAGAGAAATTGATATCAAAAATTAAAAACAATCACAACTTCTGGAAATGAAAGATACACTTAGAGAAATGCAAAATAGACTGGAAAGTTTCAACAGTAGAATGGAACAAGTAGGAAGAACTTCAGAACTCAAAGATAAGGCTTTCAAATTAACCCAATCACACAAAGACAAAGGAAAAAGAATTTTAAAAATGAACAAAGCCTCCAATAAGTTTGGGATTATGTTAAACAACCAAAACTAAAAATCACTGGTGTTCCCAAGGAAGAAGAGAAATCTAAAAGTTTGGAAAACTTATTTGAGGGAATAACCAAGGAAAACTTCCCTGGCCGTGCTAGAGATCTAGACATCCAAATACAAGAAGCTCAAAGAACACCTGGAAAGTTTATCGTGAAAAGATCATCACCTAGGCACTTAGTCATCAGCTTATCTAAAGTCAACACAAAGGAAAGAAACTTGAGTTGTGACAAAAAAGCATCAGGTAACCTATATAGGAAAACCTATCAGATTAACAGAAGATGTCTCAGCAAAAATCCCACAAGTAAGAAGGAATTGGGGTCCTATCCATAGCCTCCTTAAACAAAACAATTATCAGCCAAGAATTTTGCATCCAGTGAAACCAGGCTTCGCAAATGAAGAACAGATAAAGTACTTTTCAGACAAACAAGTGCTGAGAAAATTTGCCACTACCAAGCCAGCACTACAAGAAATGCTAAAAGGAGTTCTAAATATTGAAATAAAACCTTGAAATACACCAAAATAGAACCTCCTTATAACATAAATTTCATAGGGCCTATGAAACAATGAAACAATGGGAAAAAACAAGGTATTAAGGCAACAACTAACACAATGAATAGAACAGTACCTCACATCTCAATACTAACATTGAATGTAAATGGGCTAAATGCTCTGCTTAAAAAGTACAGAATGGCAGAATGGATAAAAGTCCACCAACCAAGTATCTGCTATCTTCAAAAGACTCACCTAACACATAACGGCTCACATAAACTTAAGGTAAAGAGGTGGAAAAGATATTCCATGCAAATGGAAACCAAAAGTGAGCAGAAGCAGCTATTCTTATATCAGACAAAACAGACTTTAAAGCAACAGAAGTTAAAAAAAAAAAAAAAAAGGACAAAGAGGTGCATTATATAACAATAAAAGGATTAGTACAGCAGGAAAATATTATAATCCTAAATATACATGCACCTAACACTGGAGCTCCCAATTTTATAAAACAATCGGTACTAGATGTAAGAAATAAGATAAGATGACAACACAGTAATACTGGGGAATTTCAATACTCCACTGACTGCACTAGACAGGTAATTAAGGCAGAAAGTCAACAAAGAAACAATAGATTTAGGCCGGGCGCGGTGGCTCACGCCTGTAATCCCAGCACTTTGGGAGGCTGAGGTGGGCGGATCACGAGGTCAGGAGATCGAGACCATCCTGGCTAACACAGTGAAACCCCATCTCTACTAAAAATAAAAAAAATTAGCTGGGCGTGGTGGCAGGCGCCTGTAGTCCCAGCTACCCGGGAGGCTGAGGCAGGAGAATGGTATGAATTCGGGATGCAGAGCTTGCAGTGAGCAGAGATCTCGCCACTGCACTCCAGCCTGGACGACACAGAGGGATTCCGTCTCAAAAAAAAAAAAAAAAAAAAAAAAGAAAGAGAAAAGAAAAAAACAAAGAAGCAATAGACTTAAACCATACCCTAGAACAAACGGACCTAGCAGATTTTAACAGGACATTCTACCCAACAGCTGCAGAATGTACATTGTTTTCATTGGCACACACATAGGTCACTTCTTTTGTGACCTATTATATGGTCATTATATGGGCATATGGTCTATCTTTGAGAACATTTCCATTGAGAATGGGAACATACTCAAAGATAATATGATAGGTCATATGATAGGTCACATATGATAGATCACAAAAGAATTCTCAATAAATTTAAGAAAATTGAAATTATATCAAGTATCCTCTCAGACTCTAGTGGAATAATACAGAAAATTAATTCCAAAAAGAACCCTCAAAACTATACAAATACATGAAAATTGGCTGGGAGTGGTGGCTCATGCCTATAATCCCCACACTTTGGGAGGCTGAGGCAGGTGGATCACCTGAGGCCAGGAGTTCAAGATCAGCCCGGCCAACATGGCAAAACTCTATCTCTACTAAGAATACAAAAAATAGCTGGGCATGGTGGCACATGCCTGTAATCCCAGCTACTTGGGAGGCTGAGGCAGGAGAATCACTTGAACCCAGGAGGCAGAGATTGCAGTGAGTCGAGATCACAAAATTGCACCCCAGCCTAGGCAACAAGAGCAAAACCCAGTCTCAGGAAAAAAAGAAAAAGAAAAGAACCTGATCTTGAATGATCCATGGGTCAACAATGAAATCAAAAAGAAAATTCAATAATTATTTGAACTGAATGATAACAGTGAAACAAAATTTAGCAAAGCCTCTAGGAAACAGTAAAAGCAGTGGTAAGAGAAAAGTTCATAGCATTAAATCCCTATATCAAAAAGCCTGAAAGAGCACAAATAGACAATCTAAGGTCATACCTTAAGGAACTATCGAAACAAGAACAAACCAAACCCAAACCCAGCAGAAGAAAAGAAATAACAAAGATCTGAGCAGAACTAAATGAAATTGAAACAAACAAACAAAAACGACACAAAAGACAAATGAAACAAAAAGTTAGTTCTTTGAAAAGATGAACCAAATTGAAAGACCATTAGCAAGCTAACCAAGAAAAGAAGAGAGAAGATCCAAACAAGCTCAATTAGAAATGAAATGGGAGATATTACAACCGCCACCACAGAAATACAAAAGATTATTCAAGGCTACTATGAACACCTTTATGCACACAAACTAGAAAATCTAGAGGAGATGAATAAATTCTCAGAAATATACAATACTCCCAGATTAAATCAGGGAGAAATAGAAACTCTAAACAGTTCAATATCAAGTAGTAAGATTAAAATAGTAATAAAAAATGTTAACAAAAACATGTCCAGGACCAGATGGATTCAGAGCTAAATTCTATCAGACATTCAAAGAAAACTGGATACCAATCTTACTGAAACTATTCCAAAAGATAAAGAGGAAATTGTCCCTAAAACATTCTATGAAGCCAATATCACCCTAATACCAAAACCAGGAAAAGATATAAGAAAAAAAGTAAACTACAGACCAATATTCCCAATGAACATAATACAAAAATCCTCATCAAAATACTAGCTAACCAAATCCAACAGCATATCAAAAAGATAATACACCATGAACAAGTGGATTTTATACAAGGGATGCAGGGATGGTCTAACATACACAAGTCAATAAATGTGATACATCACATAAACAGAATTAAAAACAAAAATCATATGATTATCTCAGCAGATGCAGAAAAAGCATTTGATAATATCCAGCATCCTTTATGATTAAAACCCTTAGTAAACTTGGCATAGAAGAAACATACTTCTAGGTAATAAAAACTACCTATGACAAACACACAGCTGACATCATATTGAATGAGGAAAAGTTGAAAACATTCCTCCTGAGAACTAGAACAAGACAAGGATGCCCACTTTCACTGCTTCCATTCAACATAGTACTGGAAGTCCTAGCTAGGGCAATCAGACAAGAGAAATAAATAAATGGCACCCAGATTGGTAAAGAGGAAGTCAAACTCTCTGTTCACCAAGGATATAATTTTTATACCTAGAAAACCTAAGGACTCATCCAAACAGTTCCTAGATCTGATAAATTAATTCAGTCAAGTTTCAGGATACAAAATCAATGTACACAAATCAGTAGTACTGCTATACACCAACAACGACCAAACTGAGAATCAAATCAAGAACTCAATCTCTTTTACAACAGCTGCAAAACAAAAAACAAACAACAAAACCACTTAGAAATATACCTAACCAAGGAGGTGGAAGATCTCTACAAGGAAAACTACAAAACAGTGCTGTAAGAAATCATAGACGATACAAACAAATGGAAACACAACCCACGCTCAGATGGGTAGAATCAATATAGTGAAAATGACCATACTGCCAAAAGCAATATATAGATTTAATGCAATTCCTATCAAAGTACCATCATCATTCTTCACAAAACTCAAAGAAAAAATCCTAAAATTCGTATGAAACCAAAAAAGAGCCTGCATAGCTAGCCAAAGCAAGACTAAGCAAAAAGAACAAATCTGGAGGCTTCACATTATCTGACTTCAAACTATACTACAAGGCTCTAGTTACCAGATCAGCATGGTACTGGTATAAAAATAGGCACATAGACCTAAGGAACAGACCACATAGACCAAGGGAACCCAGAAATAAAGACAAATATTTATGGCCAACTGATCTTTGATAAAGCAAACAAGAACATAAAGTAGGGAAAGAACACCCTATTCAACAAAAGGTGCTGGGATAATTGGCAAGCCACATGTAGCAGAATAAAATCAGGTCTTCATCTCTCAACTTATATAAACATTAACTTAATATGGATCAAAGTCTTAAATCTAAGGCATGAAACCAGAAAAATTCTAGAAGATGACATTGGAAACACTCTTCTAGATGTTGGCTTAGGCAAAGAGTTCATGACCAAGAACCCAAAAGCAAATGAAACAAAAATAAAGAGATGGGACCTAATTAAACTAAAAAGTTTCTGCACAGCAAAAAAAATCAGCAGAGTAAACACACAACCCACAGAGTGGGAGAAAGTATTTGCAAACTATGCATCCAATAAAGGACTAATATCCAGAATCTACAAGAAACTCGAACAAATCATCAAGAAAAAAATAATATTTCCATCAAAAAATGGGCAAAGGACATGAATAGACAATTATCAAAAGAAAATATACAAATGGCCAACAAAACACATGAAAAAATGCTCAACATCACTAATTATCAGGGAAAAGCAAATTAAAACTATAATGAGATACCATTCTACTCCTACAAGAATGGCCATAATTTTAAAAACCTCAAATTAATAAATGTTGGTGTGGATGTGGTAAAAAAAAAAAAAAAAAAAGAACACTCTTACACTACTGGTGGGAATGTAAACTACTACAACCACTATGGAAAACAGGGTGGAGATTCCTTAAACAACTAAAAGTAGAACTATCATTTGATCTAGCAATCGCACTACTGGGTATCTACCCAGAGGAAAATAAGTAATTACATGAAAAAGATACTTAAACATGAACATTTTCAGCAGCACAATTCACAGTTGCAAAAAGACGGAACTAGCCCAAATGGCCATCAACCAACAAGTGGATAAAGAAAATGTGGTATATATACACCATGGGGTACTATTCAGCCATAAAAAGGAACAAAATAATGTCTTTTGCAGCAATCTGGATGGAGTTGGAGACCATTATTCTAAGTGAAGTAACTCAGGAATGAAAAACCAAATATTGTACATTCTCACTTATAAATGGGAGCTAAGCTATGAGGATGCAAAGGCATAAGAATGATATAATGGACCTTGGGGACATAGGGAGAAGGGTGGAAGGGGGTAACAGACAAAAGACTACACATTGGGTATAGTGTACACTGCTCATGTGAGAGATCCACCAAAATATCAGAAATCACCACTAAATAACTTGCCCATGTAACCAAAACCACCTGTTCCCTAAAAATTATTGAATAATTATTAAAAATTATGAACTATAATTTACATAATTTTAATTTCCCTTTAGTTTTGCCAGCTTTTTCTTCTGCTACAAGGTGCATGGCAATAGCATTATAATGTATTCTTGATCAATCTTTTTTTAATTTTAAGAAGTGCTTCTCTTTAGTAACTCCTGTTTGAAAATCTACTTTGTCAGAAATATCTTTACTTCAGCTTTGAATGATGTTGCTATAAATGATACTTTACTATGAATGATGCTATAAATATTTGGCTATAAATAATGTTTCCATTATATATATTTTCCATAATTTTACTTTTAATTTATATGTGTCTTTATATTTAAGCTGCATTTCTTTTAAAAATATATAGTTGGGCCTTGATTTTCTTAAAGTTTAATTTGGTAATCTATGCATCTTAATTAGAGTTTTAAATTTATATACAATAGATTCATTGCTCTAGTTAGGTTTAATCTATAATATTGCTACTTATTTTATAATTGTCTCATTTTTTCCTTGTGTATTATTTTTCTTGTTTGTTTCCTTTCCTGCATTCTGTTGGCTTGAGTGTTTGCTTAGTTTCCCATAATCTTCTTCATCAGCTTTAGCTATATCATTGATATGACTTGGCTCTGTCCCCACCCAAATCTCATCTTTAATTGTAGCTCCCATAATTCCCATGTGTTGTGAGAGGACTCAGTGGGAAATTATTGAATCATAGGGGTCAGTTTCCTCCATACCATTCTCATGGTAGTGAATAAGTCTCAGGAGATCTGGTGGTTTTATAAAAGGAAACCCCTTTCGCTTGGCTCTCATTCTCTCTTGTCTGCTGCCATGTAAGACATGCCTCTCTCATATTAGCCTATATATTACCTATTCGTAGTGTTCTTTCTTTTATGTTGGTATGAGTTTCTATTTGGTATCACTTTCCTTCAGCTTGGAGAGTTTACTTTACCATCTTTACAATGCATGTATCAAATTTTCTCAGCCTTTGTTATCTGAAAATGTCTTTGTCTTCATTGTTGAGGGATCATTTTTGCTGGTTATGAAATTATAGGATTAATTTATTCTTCTTCAATATTTTAAAGCTACTATCTCCTGGCCTGTATTGTTCCTTATCATATCAGTTGTCATTCTTCTTATTGCTCTCACAATGTCTTTTTTCCTCTGTGTACTTTTAAGGCTTTCTCTTCATTTTTCTGCAGTCTTACTCTTTCAATTGGTCTTTATTTTTATGCATTTTAACAACTTGACATTTGACAATGTGCCTATTTATAGTTTTATGGTGTGCTTTTCCTGTTGGATTTTGTCAAGTTTTTGGTTTTTAAAATATATATTCTCCATTATATTTAGAAAATACTTGGCTATTACGTGTTTAAAATTTTTTTCTGCTTCAAACTCTTTTTTTTCTTCTTTTGGGCCTTTAATTACACATTCGACCATTTGTTATTCTTCCACAGGTCACTGAAGTTCTAGTTATTATTTTTAGACTGCCTACTCTTTGTGTTTTAGTTTGGATAGTTACTGTTGTCTTGCTACAAGTTTGTTTATCTTTTCTTCTGAATCTTGAATCTGCTGTTAAGGTCCATTCAATGAATTTTACATTTCAGATGAAAGATTTGTCAGCTGTAGACCTCCTATATTTTAAAAAATAGCTTCCATTGCACTATTACATTTCACAACTGTTCATATATTATATCTATATCTTAATTATCATATTAAAAATATTTATAACATTTTTATAGTGCTTATTGTCTTTGTCGGCTCATTTTAACACCCGTGTCACCTCTGAGTCTATTTCTTTTGACGATTGTTTCCCCCTGGTTATGATTCATATGTTCTTTCTTCTTGATTTTATGTCTGACATTATGGGTGCTACATTGTTAAGGGTCTAAAATTTTTTGTTTTAAATTTTGATTTTTCTTCTGGCAGTAAATTAATTAATTGGATAATCAGCTTTATCTCACTAGAATTTTTAAAATTTTATTTTAGGATTTGTTAGCCCTTACACTATGATTAAATTGCCTTTATAATGAAAAGAAAAAAAAAAACCTTTTTCTCTCTGGGTGTTTATCTGAATTCTCTGAGTGTTCAACGAAGTTTCTTCACTTAGTCTGATTGAAATTCCAGTGATTCCTAGCATTATACAGCACACAGTATCTTCAATAAGCTTCCTATTCTCCTGTGCATGGGCAGCTTTGTATTTGGTTAAAGACTCAAGGAGACTCCAAGCTAATTTCTAGAGCTCCTTTCTCACCATAACTTCCTCTTCTGCATTATCTTAGCCCCCAAATTCTACATTCCTCTTCTCCATTACATTACCCTCGGAATTTCAGAAGCCTTACATTCCAATCTTTGTTTCCTCCACCCAGAAAGATCTTTGCTCTCTGCTTGGTGTCTACTTCTTTAAGCCACAGTCAAGAAACTCCCCCAGGAAGAAAACTTACATTTTTGTACACTATCTGTACCTTGCCTAAAAAATTGCTTTACTTACTTTTTCTGTTTTATAGTTAATCATGGTAGGATGGGAAGTCTAATATACTTTATTTCATCATGGCATAACTGAAAGTAGAACATAAAAAAAAGCAGATTCTGGCTGGGCACGGTGACTTACACCTGTAATCCCAGCACTTTGGGAGGCCAAGGCTGGTGGATCATCTGAGGTCAGGAGTTCGAGACTAGCCTGGACAACATGGTGAAACTCTGTCTTTACTAAAAATACAAAAATTAGCCAGGCATGCTGACAAGCACCTGTAATCCCAACTACTCGGGAGGCTGAGGCAGGAGAATGGCTTGAACTCAGGAGGCAGAGGTTGCAGTGACTGGAGATTGTGCCACTGCACTCCAGCCTGGGTGACAAAGCAAGACTCCGTCTCAAAAAAAAAAAAAAAAGAAAGAAAGAAAAAAAAGCAGTTTCCACATTCACATGTCCTTTTGTGATCCTCATTGTTCTAAGTACAAAGGACTGGAACCACCCAATAACACATACATACAAACAAGAAATTGTGCAACATAATACATAGATGTTAAAGTGAGTGGTGTGTTGTCCAGTTGGTATGCATGGATTCATGCTATATCATTTACTGAGTAAGCATTTGGACAGTCACTGTTCTAGGCTCTGGGTATGTGAAAATGAAAAGTTATCCATGTATTCAGATGTCTTTTTTGCAGAGGCAGGAGGAAAGACAGGTGTTGAGATGGGAAAGTTGGGACCTGAGAAAGGAATGTGAACACGATGTATAAATGAGTTTGTGGCTTATAGTTAAGGTTGAATTGAGGCTAGATCATGGATTACTTTCAATGGGGTCTTTATCCTCCAACAGTGGCTTGCAAATTTTATTGACAATGACCCACAGGAAAAAAATACTTTTCCCTACATGCAAACCACATACACACACCCATCTTTAATCACACACACACACACACACACACACACACACACACGTACAAACATAACTAAGGCAAACATGTTTCCAAAAACCTCCACATACGCATTTACCCTTACTATCTGAAATGCCCTTTGATATTTTTTACTTAATTTCATTCTACATTGCTTCATTTGTAAAGGATTCTGGCATGACTCACTGAAGGAATTACATCAACTCTTACGAGGCTAAGCCCCACAGTGGGTAAACACTGCTCCAGTGGAGTTCATAGAAGTATCTGGACTAGTGCAGGGCTTTAGGAATATAAACTGGAACCATTGCACAGGACATAATAGAGGGGAAAGTGTGATATTATAATTTACATATATTGGTTTTCATTCACAGTTCCTGGCTTGTAACCCCATAGCCCTTGTTAGAGTAAACAGAATCTCTCCCTCTCTTACCTTCTCCTTCTCTCCTTTCACCTGCCCAAGGCAGACTGTAATCTGACTATACGCCATAAGACTCTCATACCATGGAGGAAGGAATGCTGCACAGAGAGGCCAAGAAGAATCTGAACAGACAGGCCCCTCTGGGTTTAAATCATACTCTTTTTGTTCAATCACATTTCTACAGGGTTGCCAATCATGCCTATCAAATGGAGTCTCCATAAAAGGCCCAAGAGGACAGGGTTAGGAGAGTTCCCATGTAGCTAAACATGTAGAGTTTCCTGGACGGTGGTGCACCTGTGGAGAGCATGGAAGCTCTGCACCCCTTTTCCTATGCCTTGCCCTATGCAACTCTTCACCTGTATCCTTTGTAATATAATACCCTTTATAATAAACCAATAAACCTAAGTAAACATTCTCTGAACCACTCTAGCAAATTAATCAAGCCCAAAGAGGGAGGCCATGAGAAGCCCAGCTTGAAGCTGATCAGTCAGAAGTTCCAGAGGCTTAGACTCAGTACTGGTATCTGAAGGGGAGGCATTCTTGTGAGAATGAGCTCTCAATCTGCGAGATCTAAGGCTATCTTCAGGAAGACAGCACCAGAATTAAATTGAATTAGAGGATACCCAGTTGCTGTCCACTGCTTGGAATGTGGAGAAAACCCCCCAAACATTTGGTCATGGAAACCTTGTGTTGATTGTTGCATTGGTGTAAAAAATGTTATAATAATGAATATATTAATTAATTAAGTTTTAAAAGAATTAGGTATATTTTAAATGAATTGCATTTTATTATAAAGCATACATTTCCAAACCAACTTGTGGTCTCAAAATAACTATAATTTCTCCTTGAATATTTACAAAAAAACAAATAAAGATTTATAATTAAAATGACAGGTGATGCTTTAACAAAGAAAGCTTTTAGTTTTATGATTGCTGTGGTAGTTACAATCAGGTGAGGGGACCAAATATTCTAAAATGTTTTATTAAAAACAACAAGAAAGCCATCTCAGGAAGAGAAAGAGAACTGTCAGGTTATTTAATCTCTTCCAGCTGATTCTTCATGGGAGAACGAATATGTCATTTAATAATTCTAAATACTAATATGGGCTGTGCTGGAAACCTTGTCCAAAGCAGGGAGTTTAATGGGCGCACAATAGGTTTAATCTTAAACTTGACTGGGCGCGGTGGCTCACGCCTGTAACCCCAGCACTTTGGGAGGCCAAAGAGGGCGGATCATGAGGTCAAGAGATCAAAACCATCCTGGCCAACATGGTCAAACCCCATTTCTACTAAAAATACAAAAATTAGCTGGGCGTGGTATGTGCCTGTAGCCCCAGCTACTCAGGAGACTGACTGAGGCAGGAGAATCGCTTGAACCTGGGAGGCAGAGGTTGCAGGGAGCCGAGATTGCACCATTGCACTCCAGCCTGGTGACAGAGCAAGGCTGTGTCTCAAAAATAAGTAAGTAAGTAGATAAATAAAATAGCAATTTCAAGTTACTATGCATTTACATAGTAAAATGTATGTATTTCAGTGATAGCACATTTTTATTGGTATTTTAATGTCAGATCATTTTCAAGTTGGATGTTTTGTGAACTGAAATGAGTATCATGCTCTTTTTTGTAAAACGAATGACTTTGTCTTTTATCTTTTTGTAAAGTGTCTGCATCTTCATTTATCCAAATCCTGTATAGACACTGTTTTTCCAAAATACCGTATGGGCAGACTATGTTGTTCCAAGATGGATACCAAAAATGAATAGCACAAATAGCTTTTGATACAAACAACAACCAACAACCAAACAATTCCTATACATAGGCACAGAAGTATTTCACTTTGATGTGAGAATAACAGCCCCCACCTATCTACCAGCGTTTATAAGCTCAGTCATTCTCTACCAATGCTGCTGTGAAGTTTGGTGCTCTATCGTCTATGCCCTTCCCAAAGAGCAATCTTTTCAGCTACCTACGTATCATGAACTTCAATCCCCCAGGTCCTACTGACTAATAGTAAAGCTTGGAACCTCTTACTAACTTAGCTCTGGTCATCAATTTAAACATACTAGTAGGAGGACCACAAGCAGAACTGCCTCAGAGGCCACCGCACAGTATGTATCCACCCCTTAGAAGCATGCTCAGGGATTCAGTGCTTCCAGTAGACACAGTTTTAGTACATATATTCCCCAAGCTATAGGGGCTTTGTACAATCTTGCAATCTTCCTAATTTGAATAACTCTAGAGTGAAACACATTGAATATATCAGGCTCCAATTTTGTTGGTTATAAAGCTCTCTCAGAATTCCAACTGTAGCCTTGCCTGCTATATTGGGTTGATTAGGCCGTTTTGCCTCAACCAAAATAATCCACATTTTTCCATAAGTTGTTAAGATAATTGCTCTGAATAAGATCATATCCTGCTTGGACTTCCCACTTCCTGAGATATTGTTACTAAATACAATTAGTTAGTTCTGTAAAATGGATATAGGAAGTCAGACAGTTCTCTGGAGAAGAAATTTGAGTTTACTATAAGAACATATTTGAAACAGAACCATCAAACCAAAATGACAATGTGCACACATTAGAGGTACCAAGAAAACTCATGTGATGGGATGTTTAGAAGTAAAGCCAAGAATGAAATGGTACTAAGTACTTAGTAATGGTACTAAGTTTTCATTCAACAGGACACCTAGATTAACTTCAGATCAATCTCAAGAGAGATTGGTCTAATTGGACATTACTGTTACTATGCCAACGATTGAAAAGAATCATAATTTGGTGTATCTAGGTCTCATTGCAGGAAGTTTCTTGTATTTACAACAAACAATTACTTCTATATTATTGTACATATAAGATAATGCATAGATTTTATATATATACTTTTTTTCTATCATTCCATCTAAACCTTTAGAAATTGTTAAACAAAAATTTTTCTGATACTTGTTAAAGAGGGTAAGAAAAACTTTATTCAAGGGACCACTGCAATGGGGTTTTACAATAGGGAAGAAAAATCAAGCTCAACTCCAAATACAAAGAAAAGTGGGGATTTATAGCCAAAGAGCATGGTGGTGATCAGTGGATAAAACGTTACTAAAAGGAAACATCAGGGTCAGGGGGATTCTAGCTAGACTGACTTGACAGGATTCTTCTTGCTGAAGACAGGCCATAGTGATAAGTCCTGGGAATGGTGGAAGATTAGAATTTGATCAGATATCCAAGGTTGGGGATTTTCGCTGAATGAACCTAGCCGCATTTTTGCTAAAACTGAATTCAGCATGCCAAGGATGAGTTTTTGTCAAAATACAATTTTAAATAATTACTTGAAAGGTAAAACTGACTAGAAAAGTGGTTTAATGAAATCTCACCTCTCAAAACAATATAGAGATGTCAATAATCCTAATTGTTAGTTCTGCCACCATTGCCAATAAAAATTATTGAATGCTAGCTGCATGTCAGGTCCTATACTAGGTCTGAGAATAAAAGGAATAAGACACATTCTATTAATTCAAAGGTAGCCCATATAATATAGCAACTAAAACTATTTGTAAGTCAATGACAAAATTGCTGCCATTAGAACAAGAGCCTCAATATGGCTTCTTGAAAAGACAAACAAAAAAATTTTCAATCAAGACTCTCTTTGCATTCAACTACCACAAAATACGCATTTTTTTTTTTTTCCAATAGCACATGGAACACTTTCTAGGATAGACTGTATGCTAGGCCACAAAAAATGTCTCAACAAATTTTTAAAAATTGCAATCATATTAAGTATCTTCTCAGACCACAGTGGAATAAAAATGGACATCAATATGAAGAGAATCTTTGGAAACCACATAAATCATATAAATACACAGAAATTAAATAACATGCTCCTGAACTTCCATAGGTTAATGAAAAAATTCAGATGGAGGTTAAAAAATTTCTTGAAACAAATGAAAATGGAAACACGACATACCAAGACCTGTGGGATACAGCAAAAGCAGAACTAATACGAAAGTTTGTAGGAATAAATGCCCACATCAAATAAGTAGAAAAATTTCAAATAAACAGTTTAACAACGCACCTCAAGAAACAAGAAAAGCAAGAACAAACCAAATCCAAAATTAGCAGAAGGCAAGAAATAATAAACAGCACAGAACTAAACAAAATAGGGACTTTAATAAAAAAGAAACACAAAGGGTCAATGAAATGATAAGTCGGTTCTTTGAAAAGATAACAACATTGATAAACTGCTAACTAGAATAATCAATAAAAGGAGAGAGAAAACCCAAATAATATCAGCAAATGATAATGGAGATATTACAATTGATATCACAGAAATATAAACTATTATCAGAGACTATTATATACAACTATATGCTAACATACTGGAAAATTCAGGGGAAATGGATACATTTCTGGAACAACTCAACCTAGCAAGATTGAATCAGGAAGAAATACAACACCTGAACAGACCAATCACAACTAGAGAGAATGAGTCAGTAATAAAAATTATCCTACCAAACAAAAGCACAGGACCAGATGGATTCACTGCTGAATACTACCAAATGTATAAAAAATTAATACCAATCTTCCTCAAACTATTCTTTAAAAAATTGAGGAGTGAATTCTCCCTGATGCATTCTTTTATTACCCTGATGTCAAAAATAGACAAGAATGCAACCCAAATAGGAAACTACAGGTTAATATCTTGATGAATATAGATGCAAGAATCCTTAACAAAATACAAGCAAACTGAATTCAATAGCACATCAAAAAGATAATACACAATGATCAAAGGGGATTTATACCAGAGATGCAAGGATGGTTTGACATACACACACCAATAAATGTTATACATCACACCAACAGAATGAAGTACAATGCAGAAAAAGCACTTAATAAAATTCAACATTCCATCATGATAAAAACTCTCAACAAACTAGGCATAGAAAGAACATACCTCAAAATAATGAAGACCATATATGACAAGCCCACAGCTAACATACTGAATTGGGGAAAGTTGAAAGCCTTTTCTCTAAACACTGGAACAAGACAAGGATGCCCAGTTTCACTACTCTTATTCAAGAGAGAACTGAAAGTCCTAGCCAAATAAATTAGGCAAGAGAAAGAAAGAAAACATACTTAAGTTGGAAGATAGTCCCTTTTTGTAAATGACATAATCGTATATTTAGAAAAATTTAAAAACCACCAAATAGCTTTGATAGCTGATGAGCAAATTCAATAAAGTAACAGGATACAAAATGAACATACAAAAATCAGTAGCATTTCTGTACACTAATACTGAAATAGCTGAAAAATAAATCAAGGCCAGGTGCAGTGGCTCAAACCTGTAGTCCCAAGTCTTTAGGAGGCCAAGGCAGAGGATTGCTTGAGCCCAGGAGTTCAAGACTAGCCTGTGCAACATAGAGAGAACTCATCTCTACCAATGAATGAATGAATAAACAAATAAATAAAGCAATTTCATTTACAATTCATACAGTACAAATACATATCTAGGAATAAATTTAACCAAGGCCATGAAAGACCCTACAAGAACAATTGCAAAACACTGATGACAGAAATTGAAGAGGACACAAACAAACGGAAAGGCACCCCATGTTCATGAATTGGAAGAATTAATATCATTAAAATGATCATGTTACCTAAGACAATCTATAGATTTGATTCAATTCCTATAAAAATACCAATATTATTTTTACAGAAATAGCAAAAACAATCCTAAAATTCATATGGAACCAATAAAGAGCCCATATAGCCAAAGCAATCCTAAGCATAAAGAACAAAGCTGGAAACAGCACAGTATCTGACTTTAAATTATATTACAAGGCTATAGTAATTAATACAGCATAAGCTGGAAACAGCACAATATTTGACTTCAAATTATATTACAAGGCTATAGTAATCAAAACAGCTTGGTAGTGGTATAAAAATAGACACAAAGAACAACATAACTGAATAGAGAACCCAGAAATAAATCCACATACTTACAGACAACTGATTTTCAACAGAAGCACTAAGAACTATTTTGAAAGAACACCCTCTTCAATAAATGGTGCTGGATAAATTGGCTATCCATATGCAGAAGAGAAAAGCCGAAAAGTATTTCTCACCACAAGCAAATATCAACTCAAGATGGATTAAAGACTTAAATGTATATATACATAATGGAATACCATTTGTCTACGGAAAAAAATGAAAACAGGTCATTTGCAGCAACATAGATGGAACTGGAGGCCATTATGTTCAGTGAAATAGGCCAGGCAACAGAAAGACAAATACTGCATGTTCTTACTCACATGTGGTAGCTAAAAAAGTTGATCTCCTGGAGATAGAGAACAAAATTATCAGTACCAGAGGCTGGAAAGGATGTGAGGATGGGAAGGGGAAATGAAGAGAGGTTGGTGAATGGGTACAAACTTATAGTTAGATGGAAGAAATAGGGGCTAATGTTAGCTAGCAACTGGGGTTACCATAGTTAGCGATGATACATTGTATATTTCAAAATAGCTAGAAGAGAAGATTTGAAATGTTACCAACGTTTATAAATGATAAATATTCAAGGTGATGGATATCCCAAATATCCTTCTTCTTCTTCCTCTTCTTTTTTCTTTTTCTTCCTCTTCTTTGATCTCTCCTCTTTCTCCTCCTTCTTGTTCTCCTTCTCCTTTCTTCTCTCCTTCCTGTTCCTCCTTTCCCCCCTCCTCCTCCTCTTCTTCCTCTCCCTCTCCTTCTCCTTCTTGTTCTTCTTTTTTCTTTTTTCTTTTTTTTGAGACAGAGTCTCCTTCTGTTGCCCAGGCTGGAGTGCCGCGGCTTGATCTCGGTTCACTGTAAACTCTACCTCCTGGGTTGATCCTTCCACATCAGCATCCTAAACAGCTGGACCACAGGCGCAGGCCACCACACCCGCTTAATTTCTCACAGAAAGAAAAGGTTTCTGCTACCTTGCCCAGGCTGGTCTTGAACTCCCAGGGTCAAGCGAGCGCCACACCCTCTACAAAGTGGTAGGATTATTGGCGTGAGCCACGGAGTCCTGCGGAGACTCTCGTTTTTCTTTCTGCTCACCTAAGAAGCCCCTGCTCTGTCCCTAAGTGTTCCCGCCTCGCCCCTGCCCACACCCACTGCTCCCTAATTTCTCTCACAGGCTCCCACTGCCTCCTCCTGCGCTGGCGCACGCTCAAGTCTTACCCGCCAGCAGGTGGCGGAACACGATTTTCTGTTCTCTGCGGCTGAGCCCTAGCGTCCCCTCTTCTCTATATCTTTCGTCTAGTCCCAGCCTGGATACGCTTCCTTAGCAAAGGGTTGCCCTTGGCAACAGGAGGACGCGGGCGGGCGGGCTTGGTTCCCCGCGAGTTTCTTAGCACCCGCCTGCGGTCTGAGGTACCGGCTGAACCATGTCGGAGATCCTATGCCAGTGGCTCAACAAGGAGTTGAAGGTGTCCCGGACCGTGAGTGAGTGATCATAGCCAGGGGCGAGCGGCTGAGGGGCTAGCGGGGCGCAGAGCCTGCAGCTCAGAGCACTCAGGGAAGGTGGCGGGCGGGGCGCGAGCTGCGCGGGTGGGGCACCTGCGGAGCCGGCAGCACCCCACAGTGAGCAACTCTGCTAGGTAGTGCCCGAGGTCCGTCCCGCCACCTCCCTACAGCTCACCCCAGCCAGGCCAAGGCCTTGTCACGTCCCCACTCTGCCACTCTCGAGTTACCCTTGTCACGGTGGGCCCAACCCGCAGGCATTTTGACTTGTGACGTGGTTCTGGGCAATCAGCGGGTTTAGGAAGGTCTCTTTTGCTTCTGTGGAGAGGAAACTTTGCCGAACTCTGTAGTCTGACCCTAACGATGCCTCCTTCACATCACCAGAAGCAGAAGCATGATGTGCTTGCTGGCTAGTCGATGAAATATGAAGCCCCTGGACAAGTTACAATACCTTCTCTGAATGTGTTTCCTTCTCTGTAAAATGGACCTAATAATGCTTTCCATACTTAACTGACCGGCAGGGGAGGGTGGGTGTAAAATAAGTTAATGTAGAATACGTTAACATTTACAAATTTTAGTAAATTTTAAGCCCCAAATCACAAACTTTAGCTATTTCTGGTCACTATTGGCTCTTGCCCAAAGCTGACCTTATTCACCAACCTAATTTTATCCTAACCATGCAGTTGCCACCCAAAGTTTCCAAGTCTGACAACCGCAGAGGCAATTTCACATGCTGGCAGCTTCCTTGACTGCCTGGTAATTCTTCAGTAGGAGTTCATTTTCAGTTTTTTTTTTTTTTTTTTTCTTAAGGGAAGAGGTTTTCAGAAAGTCATTTCAGTCCATTTTCCCAGAAGAACTTGCTTAACACCAGCTTGCTACCAGAGAGGCAGTGGTGCCAGTTCAACCTTAGGTTATCCACAGAAGTTGCTAGATCGGTAGTGTTTCTGTGGGTGCAAAGTAGTTATTAATACTCTTAGCATGAGGATCTTTAACACAGAGCATCTCCTGTTGCATTTCTTGAGGCATAAACGTCAGACTTTCTTTGTCAAATGACAATGTACACACTCCCTATGAACTGCCATAAATTCTTTCCTGGTATTCTATAATTATCCCATTGTGTCTCCAACTGTTTATTTGCTAAAATATGATGGACTGGGTACAATATTTAGCATTTATTGTTTCTTATTCCTGTCTCACCATAGGAGCCAAAATAAAATATCATGCCCTTAAGTTGTACTCTTCTAAAGGAAAAGCAGATACATATTGCTTAGTTTAATTAAGTTCGTTTATTTTATTAGTAAAAACCACACCCGGGCTGGGCACTGTGGCTCATGCCTGTAATCCTAGCCCTTTGTGAGGCTGACACAGGCGGATCATGAGGTCAGGAGTTCGAGACCAGCCTGGCTAACATAGGGAAATCCTGTCTCTGCTAAAAATACAACAATTAGCTGGGCATGGTGGCGGGTGCCTGTAGTCCCAGCTACTTGGGAGGCTGAGGCAGGAGAATCGCTTGAACCCGGGAGGCAGAGGTTGCAGAGAGCCGAGATCGCGCCACTGCACTCCAGCAAGACTCTGTCTCAAAAAACAAATGCAGCAAGACTCTGTCTCAAGAAACAAACAAAAAACAAAACAAAACAAAACAAAAACCACCCTTTGCTGAAGTCCCCAGGACTCTATTGCAACATTTTGAAATACTTTTAGGAGAAATAAATGAAATTAATAAAGATACATAAAATAAAAACAGTAGATGCCATTATAATTTTAATTAGTTTTGGAAATTTTGGTTTTGAGAGGTGGAGAAAGAATGACTTCATTCTGTAAACATGAAAAGACTGAAGACTAAGTAAGAATTTTGACAACATTTAGCCTATGAATGGAAAATTCCTGGCATCTGCTTTCCTGAAGTATAGATCTGGAAGCTAGCAGAGACACCCAGTTCTAATGGAGTGTCCTGCTTTCCATTTACTGGCAAACGTATTAATTTTTTTTTTATCTCAACTACTATAAGAGAGATAGACCTCTCAAGCCTGTAATCCCAGCACTTTGGGAGGCCGAGACGGGCGGATCACGAGGTCAGGAGATCAAGACCATCCTGCCTAACACGGTGAAACCCCGTCTCTACTAAAAATACAAAAACTAGCCGGGCGAGGTGGCGGGCGCCTGTAGTCCCAGCTACTCGGGAGGCTGAGGCAGGAGAATGGCGTAAACCCGGGAGGCGGAGCTTGCAGTGAGCTGAGATCCGGCCACTGCACTCCAGCCCGGGCGACAGAGCGAGACTCCGTCTCAAAAAAAAAAAAAAAAAAGAGAGATAGACCTAGAGAGTCCTCAAGGAGGTAACCAGATTCCACATTGTAAAAGGCCTTTGGACTATAGGGAACACACTTAACTATGTTTGTAAGCCAACAAGCTAGTATTTGTGCACCCAAGGAAGCACATTTCCTACTGCTGCTGTCCCATCACCAGATAAACTGTTCTGTGGTGCACAGCGGAAGGCTTTGGATGGTTAGTAGAATCTATCATGGAAGGACTGTGAGTGGGTGCAACCTCTGGGGAAAGTAATCAGGCAATTTCTGGGTAAGGGAAATGTAAAGAGCAAGAACTTGGAGGTTAGAAAGCTTGGAAATCTTTTGGACAAGTTATTTACCTAAATTTCATCATACTTAAAAACAGCAATAATAATGATACCTCATCTGGTTGTATCAAGATTAAATGGGATATTAAATGTAAAGCATTTAAAATAGCACTTTGGACATAAATTCTAAATCTTATTTCTCCGCATCTATCAAATAAAAATAAAAGCACCAACGTATAAGGATATTTGAACAAGGGTGTTTATTGCTACATGAATTACAGGGGCAAAAATAAAAATTGGAAACAATCTGAGTATCCTTCAGAAGTGTAATGCTTGGATAAATGGTGCTTTATTCATACTATGAATTGTTATGCGGTTACTACAAAGAATGAGTTAACGGCTATAACTTTTGGCCTAAATATTTATGTATTTTTGTCAAGTAAAAACCAAAAGTTAGAGCTTACTGTGACTAGTATAATTGTATATTTGTACCAATTAGGAAACACACACTTATGAATATGGACATTTATATGAACATGAAGAAAAGTATGGAAAGACATGTACTGGGCTATTGACATACACATGAGTCTTCATATTATGGTTTGCGTAAGAATAGAGCAAAGTGTGGAAGGATATAAACAAGTGTGTTATAGGGATTACCCTGGGGAAGTGGGAGATTTCTAGCTTTTCTTTATACATCTCTGTTATCTGGCTTGTTGCTTATATTGCCTTTGTAATTTGAAGGGAAAATTCAATAGAGCATTAAAGATAAAAAATCAAAAGAAGCCAAATGTCACGTGACAAAATAGGAGAAAAAGAGGTTTAATACTTTAGTTGAAATGTCATAAGCGTATTATAATAAAGTATTGTGGGAGTTTGTGGAACAGTCATATGGAGTTCAAATGAAGTCTACAAATGAAAGAATAATAAATAATGAAAGTTATCCCTTATTGAGCGTTTATGTGGTTATACTATACCCTGTTCTAAGCTCTTTACATATATTTTCTTATTTAATCTTAAAAACAACCCTAAGAGGTATTGCCCTGGATGTTCAGGTGGGTCAGGAGGAGGAGAGGGCTTAGTAATTTATTCAAGGTCTATAGCTAGTAGGCCGTAGAGATAGGATTTGAACTTAAGCTTTTAGGTCCTATATTGGAAATTAAAGTTTTAAACTTAGGTATAAATATATATGTTTAAGTAACTCTCTCAAATATATTCATTTGAGCTCTTTTTATAAGGATTATTTTTCATTTGAAGTCACAAGAGATACAAAAATTCAGCCATCTAGGCATGTTATAATATCATAGGGCATAACCTAATTCCTAGATGATTAAGTGGCAAAGGTGGATGAATTAGTGTTTGTTCAGAAGTGGCCCAGTCCATCGTTGCTTATTGGGACAAAGAAACATGAGAGAATGCCGAGCCTCTGCATGTGCTGCCTTGTGAGGCTAAATAATGGTTCCATTGTTGGAGGGGCAGTCAAAGCTAATGTGTGCTGTGTTTTACTTTTTCTGATCTAGAGATATTTCATCTAGATAGCAGTGACAGGTGAAATTAGATTAGATTAGAGTCATAATTCCTGCCCCTCTGACTTATAGTAAGTACTTTAGAGAAGCCACATTGTTCAGTAGTATTTTCCAATGTTACTTCTACTACCAAAAGCTTCTGAAATTACAAAAGTTGTGAATTATTCTACTGTTAGGGCATATTCCTATTTTAAATAAGGTTAATTAATATATTGGGATATATTAATCATTGCTTACATGATATATCAAAAAATTAAATAGATAAATTTTTGTGAGTTTTAAGAGATAATCTATGCTCCTTGTTAATTGAGTTTGGGTTTTTTTTTTTCCAAATGGGTTTCCATAGATGATTAATCTTGTCCTTTTATATTAAATCTTAGTAGCATTTGTTTTGGAGAGTGATATTTTCTGCTCTTTGTCCTAACTTTTAGGGGCATCCTCTCCTGCATTAATGATACTTTCTTGATTTGTTCTTTTGTCCTAACATTTTCAGAAAGATCATATTTTATTTTAAAAAGAGATAGAGATATCAAAAAATCCCATTGAATATTTATTTTTATGCAATAAAATAAAATAAAATAAAAGTTCATAACGTATTGTGGTAACCTTACCACATTACGGAATCATATAACTTTAGATCTGAAAAATAATCTTGGACATCATTTAATTCTTTAGCAGATGAGGAAATCTAATCAGATGTGTTAAGAGCATCGTTTAGGATTATGCACCTAGGTAATAGCAAGCTAGCAGGAGATTCTGGGCCTGCTGCCTTTTAGTTCTTGTCTTCTTTAAACTGGGAGTCTAAACCTTACATATTTTCTCATACTTAAACTCTCAGAATCATCAGAAAATATACTGCTTCTGATGTAAAGCAACAGATTTTGATATTTCCTGGCTAGCCTTGCAGCGTTTTTCTTGATTAAAACTTGGCTATCATTGACTAAAAATTAATACAGCAAGTCTAGTAGCAGAAGGCTATTGTGTAAATCAAAGCAAAAATGTTAAGAAATAGAGTTGCAAGAAAAGGCTGATGCTCGGTATTTTCACAATTAAAAAGGGTTATAATATAGCCATTGAGATTTAGTTTCAGATAGTAAATCTCAGGAATTATGACAAAGCCTTCAAAGGATAAAACTGTGAAGACTGGGCATCCTATTCTAACTAAAGGAAAGAAAACATCAGTATCCCCTGCCGAAGATCACGGGACACATCTGTAGTTGCACAAAGTTAGATTTATAGATTTGTTGTAACAAGAGAGAACAGGTACCATGAGGACTGTGGGGCATCTCATTAAGAAGGTGCTAGAAATGACTTGGGCTTGTGTTAGGTGTTTTTGAGGAGGATTCCAGGAAGTGATGCCTTGCTGTGAATGAAATTCTGTCCAGAAGCATAGGCAATTTTATGATTTAGGTATCTTAATAAATCTTATCTAGAAGGTGAGAAAAATGATCAAAGCAAAGCTATAATTAGTAGAGAAGCAGCAATCATTCTTACTGGCCGCAATAGGGACATACTTAGTTATTTTTGTGTTTTGGACAATATTCTTGTTTTGGTCTGAGCTCAGACGTGATTACAGAGGGATTTTGTTTTTGTTTTGCTCCATCAGTGTCACAGAGTCTGATGTTGGTGTGCTGTGAAATTGGTTATGTTCAGCAGGAGAATGCCAAGGCCTAGCTGTGAGCACCCAGCCAGTTTCTAGGAACACCACAGCCTGATAGGGCCATGCCAGTTCCAAGCCTTCAGCAGGGTTTTTTGTTTGTTTGTTTGTTTTATCTCAAATGAGAGTAAATTTGCTTGGCTTTTTAAATGTAGTTGATAGTGCAGGCTAGATCTTTCCTACTCTAGTAAAGGAGGAGTAAAGGCCACAGAGCGTAAAATGGTATAGGTCTGCAGTTCCTTACCTCAAAAATTCTAAAATCCAAAAATCTCTGAAAACTGCAACTTTGTACATTACTCATTTGGCAGCAAAACCTGACCAGAAATGCCATGAGGCTGTTTAGTCCTTATTTATTTCACTGGATGTGACTATTTAAATATTTTGCTGTATCAATAGACTGTGTTTAAGTACAGGTGCTTTCCCAGACCAGTGGGGGAGTTATAGCCTATCTGGCCTAAAGAGTGGACCTGTATATGAATGCCAGGAATTGCCAAATATTTGCTTTCTGAGTACTGAATTGTGTTTTAAACAAGCATGTTTGTACTGTAATCATTAAGGATCTGTTATTCACAGTTTGTATAATTAATATGACCTGCTTTCTTAAATTAGAAGACAGTAATAATAACAATAAAAATAATCACTGAACTTTCACTGTGGGCCAGGCAGTGTGCTAAGCATTTTACATACAATATTTAATTCTCAAAACTACTCTTACAAGGTAGTGCCCATCACTCTCTCATTTTCACAGATGAGAAACTGTGGCTACATAGTTGTCCAAGGTGAAGCAGCTTGTAAATGAGCCACGAGTCTAACAGAGAATCTTTCTCCAGAACCTGTGTTCTCCTTATCACCATGTGGAATGTGGATGGCTTTCTGTGCTTCCTCCAGCTGGCTAAGGGCTATTTTGATGGAAAGGCACATAGATCGTTTCACCTGCTGTCCCAGCCTAACATAGACCCATCACAGAGGCCCGCATCAAAGATTTATTCAAAAAGGAAACTTTAGTGATGGGGACCAGGCATGTGGCTTGGAAGATTAGAGGCAGGGTTGAGTTGCTGCTAAATAATTTTAATCCCAGATGTAAGTAATTTTGGGTTTAGGATGAAGATTGTCACTGGGCTCCCATGGTTTATTTACTTATCATATTCTTTCATTGTTGCTTGTTCTGGAGTCAACCTGCCTCTTTTTCCCCATACAAAATTTCAATTGTTAATGCAAATTACTTTATAGAGGTGGGCATCCTGAAATTAATCATAGTATTCAGTGACATTTGTGGGAAGAAGAACATGACAAACCAAACAGAAAAAAAAAAGTAAGCGTTTTCTTTCCTTTTCTTTTTTCCTCACTGTTTCTCTCTCTCCCTATCACCTTTGTCTCTTACTCTGTCTCTCTCTGGCTTCTTATCTGTCTTCTTTTATTTTTTGACATGGAGTCTTGCTCTGTCACCAGGCTGGAGTGCAGTGGCGCAATCTCGGCTCACTGCAACCTCCACCTCCCGGGTTCAAGCAATTCCCCTGCCTCAGTCTCCTAAGTAGCTGGGGCTACAGGCACATGCCACCGTGCCCAGCTACTTTTTGTATTTTTAGTAGACACAGGGTTTTACCATATTGGCCAGGCTGGTGTCGAACTTCTGACCTTGTGATCCGCCCGCCTCAGCCTAAAGTGCTGGGATTACAGGCATGAGCCACCGGGTCCGGCCCTGTCTTCTTATTTTATACGTTTTAATCTATTAGTCCTAGTGTATACACTTTTTCTTCAGCTTTTTCTTTCCTTGTCTAATTTCTTATATGTGTTCTTTTTTCTTTTTCTTTTAACTTTTTTCTCTAAGTTTCCCCTTTGTTGCTTTTCTCATTGCTATATTCTTCATTCATTGTTCTAGTTTCTGCTGATTTGGCACGTGGGAAATCTGAAGTGTCTTATGCATAAAAAACTTCAGACAGATATTTTGGTACTTGCTTATTTGTTGTTAACTATGATAATGAAGTACATAAGGGTTTACTATCCTTCTTTAACCTTTATACTATAAACACCTCTATTTTATCCATATCATAATTGCCTTATTAATATTTCATGCCATTTCAAAGGAAATGGGTAATGATTTTATTTTTCTGGCTACCTTTTTGTAGAAAATGGTTTGCTACAGGCCGTTTGTCAGCCAAATTGAAGATGAAGGAAAGGGATTTAGTATTCCCCAGTTATTCCTGGGTTAGACTTTCAGCATTCAGTCAACGTGAACAACAGGCACAGTGCAAACCCCAGAGGGAGGCAGGAAGGGAAAGAGATTACCTGAAGGTAACATAGCAACAGCTCTTGAACAGAAAGCAATAAGCCAAAAACTGGGACAAGTGCCTGATGGCGTAGGAAGAGAAAGACACAGGTACATCCATAGATGAATAATGGTTTTAGGTCCAGTGGCTCTTTAGAAAACTAAGGGAAGTATAGGGATAGGCTAGGGAGGAGAGAAGTGAAGAGGCAGAAAGAAGGAAGCAACAGACAGAAGAGGTGAAAGACACAGCTAGAGCACCCTGGGTGGCACATTGAGGGTCGTGGTGGCAACGAGAGCTTTGGAGTCTGTGAGGGAAGGAGAAAGCTGCAGTGACACAGGAGGAGGTGGCACACTTTGGCCCATTGGAGCAGAAAGAACCCTTTGGATTTCAGTTGCTTTAAAGACTACTGAGGTATGAAGCCAGAAGACACTTGCTGAATAACAGATGACATTTGGTATAAGATCAAGCCAATCCTCATTTTAGTAGCATTCAAGGCATTATGATATTCAAGTGGTGTCGCATTAAAGTCAGAAAAAGTCGTTGCCTAGGTTATGAAGCTCAAGCTTAACTTGTGCTGTAAGGTGTTCCAGGCGGTACAATAGATCTAGCTGAGTTATAAAGCTCAGGTATGCCATGCATTTCAAATTCTGCTGCTGGAAGCTTTGGGACATATGGTTCTCTAACTATATTTTCTCAAGAATTGCTTCAGTGTTTCACATTAAGACATAGCTTTGGAAGGACAGATACGACTGATAGGAAGGGCATCAAACCATCAACTCTGAAAGAATGTATCATGGGTTTAGAGTGAGATCATTGTACCCTGAATAGTTTTAAAATGATGATAAAACTGGTCTGTTTGTGGAAAAGCTTGCTAAACGTCACTAATAGGTGCCAGACTGTGGACTTTAAGAATAGATGGAATGTGTCTGTTCTCACATGAACTATAGCTGAACACAAGTTTATGTGATTGGAAGCTTTCATTTTCCTAGAGCTTATAAAAGTTTCTTTTTACTTATTGCTAAAGTGATCCATAGACAAAAGCACTGTTTCCCCTTAATGTTTTCTACCTTTTATTTTTTCTATTGCTAATAAAAAGTATGTAACCATAATTAATAGATTTTAATTCTAGACAGTTCAAGAACTCACCCTGAATAAATAGAATCAATGGGAATCATTGACATCTTTTAAAACTACTTTTATTATTGTATTGACTCAACTTAAGGATTGGGGTATTCCTCTGAGTCTAAAGGGTTTTGAGAACAGATCTTAAGAAAGTCTTAGGGAAAACTGTGGTCTGGTATCAGATTTGCAAAAAAGTATTATAATATGGTGTAATCTTAGGAGTGAGGACTGTGCAGTGGCTGTTATGGAGCAACTTAGCTCACCTTTCTGCAACCACACAACCAAGCGTCACGTCTACAAATCATGAAGGAATGTTATTTCTTCACGGTCAGCTAGCCACCTCATTATTAGTCAGACAGGTAAAATAGAAGAATCTGGTAAAAATGAATTTGTGATACTGAATAACATATAACATTTCAACCGATGCTGACTAAAGGACCCTGATGGAAGCATGTGGAATATTTGTGGAGGATTTTGAAGTGATTTGAGAGATGATGGCTTTGGCCTATGATAATATAATTTATTTTATGTATAATCCTTAAATACCATGTAACTCTATATATTTTACTTTATAAGAAAAATACAAGTAACTCAAAACTAAGAACATTTTTTTAAAAAAGCAAATTCTATTGAACACTTAAAAAAAATATTTTTTCGTGGCTGGGCTTGGTGGCTCATGCCTGTAATCCCAGCACTTTGGGAGGCTGAATCGGGTGGATCTTGAAGTCAAAAGATCGAGGCCAACCTGGGAAACATGGTGAAACCCCCCTCTCTACTAAAAATACAAAAATTAGCTGGGTGTGGTGGCACACGCCTGTAGTCCCAGCTACTCGGGAGGCTGAGTCAGGAGAATCACTTGAACCTGGGAGGCAGAGATTGTAGATCATGCCACTGCACTCCAGCCTGGGCAACAGTGAGACTCCATCAAAAAAAAAGAAAAAAATTCTGCACTTATCATTATGTACCTACTATGTGGCAGGCATGGTACCCAGCAATTCTCAAACACTATTGCATCAGAGAGCTATTAATATCAAATGGCTCTCTGAGATCAGATATAGATATGGTTATCTCTATTCTAGACATGAGGCTGAAACTCAGGAAGATGAAGCAGCTTGCCCAATGTCACACAGCTAGTAAGAGGCAGAGCCAGGATTCTAAGACCGATGTCTCTGGCTCCAAAGTCAGTTTTCTCTGAGCTATCTCTCCATGATTGCATGGGACAATAACTGGGCCATAGTGTCCCCTCTGAACCATGAAGGAGAAGTTTGATTATGTTCAGGAGGTTTTATTTAAGAAGGTGCAAATGGCTTTAGTAAACTTTCCATTGTTTTACAGGTTAAAATGAAGTCTTTGTTTAAAAGAAGTTAGCTTGCATCTCACTTGGCCAAAATATGCTATCATCATAGATTGCATGGGTTATCCAACTAAAGTATTAGAGTATAATTTTATAAAATATCTTTAAGGCTGGTTTTTAGATCTAACGTTATTTACAAATTTTTTGGTAGCATTTTTTTAAAAAATGTTATCCATTGTCTTTCTCTTCCTTCAAAAATTTGTATTTCATCAATTATTGATTTATATTTATTTGGGGATCTTTGTAAAATATCTATGTTAAATGTCAACCTTTCCTTTGGTTATTAAAAGATGTTTCTAGAAATATATTCATAGCATTTTGAATTCCAGTTAAATTGTGTAGTTTTTAGTGTATGTATATTTAAAGGGATCATTAGCTCTATGAGCAACATTGTATTCATGGTTTTTATCTCAATGTTTTGAAACTCAGGTCCGAAGTCATTTGCAAAGGCATTTTCCAGTGGCTATCTACTTGGAGAAGTTCTACACAAGTTTGAACTTCAGGATGATTTTTCAGAATTTTTGGACAGCAGGTTAGTGAGATTATTCTTTGTTGTTGTTGTTATTGATTTGTTTTGAGACAAAGTCTTGTTCTGTTACCGAGACTGAAATGCAGTAGTGTGATCATAGCTCACTGCAACCTCGAACTCCTGGGATCAAGCAATCCTCTTACCTCGGCTTCCCAAATAGGTGGGACTACAGGTGCATGCCACCACGCCTGGCTAATTTTTGTATTTTAGGTATAGACAGGGTTTTGCCGTGTTGCCCAGGCTGGTCTTGAACCCCTGGGCTCAAGTGATCATCCTGCCTCAGCCTTCCAAAGTGTTGGGATTACATGCATGCACTTCTGTTCCTGGCCTACTCTTTACTTTCAAGAAAAGTTAATTTCTTTGGCATTTGGAAAATCCAAAGTTAACTTCAAAGAGTCATTAATCATAAGATCCCTTCCAAACCTCAAACACCCAAGCAGAACCATTAACATGGAAATTGTTCCTTCCTGGCACATACATTTTTTATTTTCTCAAGAGTACAAAGGAAAGACTGTTACATGGTTGCAGCAAGACCTCATCTCTAAAGGGGACTTATTTTACACCAGATTTCTAACGTTTTGTTAATCGATTGTTCCTTCTTTTAAGAGAAGAAGTGAAACAACATATAGTGCCTTGGGTAAACAATTAGTATTATTATTTGTGGTTTAAAAATATAAAATAGAACTTAACTACTAATAAAAAATTCACAATGGTTTTTGTTTTTAGTGGCTATATTGAAATATAATTTATGTACCACAATTCACCTAATATATTCACATATTTAGTATCTTCACAACCATTGCCAGCATCTAAACACCCAACCTCTGGCACCTACTAATCTACTTTTCTGTCTCTATGGATTTGCCTATTCTACACATTTTATATCAATGGAATCACACAATTTGTGACATTTTGTGACTGGTTTCTTCACTTAGGATAATGTTTTCAAGGTTCACCCATATTAGCAAGTATCAGTATTTCTTCATTTCTATTTATTTTCTGAATAATTTCTATTATATGGATATACCATACCATATTTTGTTTATCTATTTATCAATTGATGGATACAATCCTCCTTTGGTATTCTTGGGGTATTGGTTCCTGGACCCTCTACAGATATCAAAACCCAATAGGGCAGCCATTAAAGTTTAAAGTTCCAAAAGCATCTCCTTTGACTCCATATCTCACATCCAGGGCACATTGATGCAAGAAGTGAGCTCCCATGGCCTTGGAAAGCTCCGCCCCTGTGACTTTCAGGGTACAGCCCCACTCCTGGCTGCATTCACAGGCTGGTGTTGAGTGTATGTGGATTTTCCAGGTGCATGGTGCAAGCTGTGGGTGGATCTACCATTCTGGTTTCTGGAGGACAGTTGCCCTCTTCTCATAGCTCCACTAGGTGGTGCCCCACTAGAGACTGTGTTTGGGGGCTCTGACCCCACATTTCCCATCTACACTGCCCTAGCAGAAGTTCTCCATGAGGGCTCCATGCCTGCAGCAAACTTCTTGAATGCTTTGCTGCTTAGAAATTTCTTCCACCGGTATAGGGGGCGGAGCAAGATGGCCGAATAGGAACAGCTCCAGTCTCCAACTCCCAGCGTGAGCGACACAGAAGACCGGTGATTTCTGCATTTTCAACTGAGGTACTGGGGTCATCTCACTAGGGAGTGCCGGACAATCGGTGCTGGTCAGTTGCTGCAGCCCGACCAGCGAGAGCTGAAGCAGGCCGAGGCATTGCCTCCCCTGGGAAGCGCAAGGGGGAAGGGAATCCCTTTTCCTAGCCAGGGGAACTGAGACACACAACACCTGGAAAATCGGGTAACTCCCACCCCAATACTGTGCTTTAAGCAAACGGGCACACCAGGAGAGTATATCCCACACCTGGCTGGGAGGGTCCCACGCCCACGGAGCCTCCCTCATTGCTAACACAGCAGTCTGCGATCTAACCGCAAGGCAGCAGTGAGGCTGGGGGAGGGGCGCCCGCCATTGCTGAGGCTTAAGTAGGTAAACAAAGCCCCTGGGAAGCTCGAACTGGGTGGAGTTCACAGCAGCTCAAGGAAACCTGCCTGTCTCTGTAGACTCCACCTCTGGGGACAGGGCACAGTTAACAACAACAACAACAAAAGCAGCAGAAACCTTTGCAGACACAAACGACTCTGTCTGACAACTTTGGAGAAAGCAGTGGATCTCCCAACACGGAGGCTGAGATCTGAGAAGGGACAGACTGCCTGCTCAAGTGGGTCCCTGAATCCTGAGTAGCCTAACTGGGAGACATCCCCCACTAGGGGCATTCTGACACCCCACACCTCACAGGTGGAAGGAAGCTTCCAAAGTAAGAATCAGACAGGTACACTCGCTGTTCAGCAATATTCTGTCTTCTGCAACCTCTGCTGCTGATACCCAGGAAAACAGGGTCTGGAGTGGACCTCAAGCAATCTCCAGCAGACCTACAGCTGAGGGTCCTGACTGTTAGAAGGAAAACTATCAAACAGGAAGGACACCTATACCAAAACCCCATCAGTACGTCACCATCATCAAAGACCAGAGGCAGGTAAAACCACAAAGATGGGGAAAAAGCAGGGCAGAAAAGCTGGAAATTCAAAAAATAAGAGTGCATTCACCCCTGCAAAGGAGCGCAGCTCATTGCCAGCAACGGATCAAAGCTGGTCAGAGAATGACTTTGACAAGATGAGAGAAGAAGGCTTCAGTCCATCAGACTTCTCGGAGCTAAAGGAGGAATTACGTACCCAGTGCAAAGAAACTAAAAATCTTGAGAAAAGAGTGGAAGAATTGACAGCTAGACTAATTAATGCAGAGAAGGTCATAAACGAAATGACAGAGATGAAAACCATGACACGAGAAATACGTGACAAATGCACAAGCTTCAGTAACCGACTCGATCAACTGGAAGAAAGAGTATCAGCTATTGAGGATCAAATGAATGAAATGAAACGAGAAGAGAAACCAAAAGAAAAAAGAAGAAAAAGAAATGAACAAAGCCTGCAAGAAGTATGGGATTATGTAAAAAGACCAAATCTACATCTGATTGGGGTGCCTGAAAGTGAGGGGGAAAATGGAACCAAGTTGGAAAACACTCTTCAGGATATCATCCAGGAGAACTTCCCCAACCTAGTAGGGCAGGCCAACATTCAAATTCAGGAAATACAGAGAACGCCACAAAGATACTTCTCGAGAAGAGGAACTCCAAGACACATAATTGTGAGATTCACCAAAGTTGAAATGAAGGAAAGAATCTTAAGGGCAGCCAGAGAGAAAGGTCGGGTTACCCACAAAGGGAAGCCCATCAGACTAACAGCAGATCTCTCGGCAGAAACTCTACAAGCCAGAAGAGAGTGGGGGCCAATATTCAACATTCTTAAAGAAAAGAATTTTCAACCCAGAATTTCATATCCAGCCAAACTAAGTTTCATCAGAGAAGGAGAAATAAAATCCTTTACAGATAAGCAAATGCTTAGAGATTTTGTCACCACCAGGCCTGCCTTACAAGAGACCATGGAGGAAGCCCTAAACATGGAAAGGAACAACCGGTACCAGCCATTGTAAAAATATGCAAAAATGTAAAGACCATCGAGGCTAGGAAGAAACTGCATCAACTAACGAGCAAAATAACCAGTTAATATCATAATAGCTGGATCAAGGTCACACATAACAATATTAACCTTAAATGTAAATGGACTAAATGCTCCAATTAAAAGACAGAGGCTGGCAAACTGGATAAAGAGTCAAGACCCATCAGTCTGCTGTATTCAGGAGATGCATCTCACATGCAGAGACATATGTAGGCTCAAAATAAAGGGATGGAGGAAGCTCTGCCAAGCAAATGGAGAACAAAAAAAAGCAGGGGTTGCAATACTAGTCTCTGATAAAACAGACTTTAAACCCTCAAAGATCAAAAGAGACAAAGAAGGCCATTACATAATGGTAAAGGGATCAATTCAACAGGAAGAGCTAACTATCCTAAATATCTATGCACCCAATACAGGAGCACCCAGATTCATAAAGCAAGTCCTTAGAGACTTACAAAGAGACTTAGACTCCCATACAATAATAATGGGAGACTTCAACACTCCACTGTCAACATTAGACAGATCAACGAGACAGAAAGTTAACAAGGATATCCAGGAATTGAACACATCTCTGCACCAAGCAGACCTAATAGACATCTATAGAACTCTCCACCCCAGATCAGCAGAATATACATTCTTCTCAGCACCACATCGCACTTATTCCAAAATTGACCACAGAATTGGAAGTAAAGCACTCCTCAGCAAATGTACAAGAACAGAAATTATAACAAACTGTCTCTCAGACCACAGTGCAATCAAACTAGAACTCAGGACTAAGAAACTCAATCAAAACCGCTCAACTACATGCAAACTGAACAACCTGCTCCTGAAGGACTACTGGATACATAACGAAATGAAGGCAGAAATAAAGATGTTCTTTGAAACCAATGAGAACAAAGACACAACATACCAGAATCTCTGGGACACATGTAAAGCAGTGTGTAGAGGGAAATTTATAGCACTAAATGCCCACAAGAGAAAGCAGGAAAGATCTACAATTGACACTCTAACTTCATAATTAAAAGAACTAGAGAGGAAAGAGCAAACACATTCAAAAGCTAGCAGAAGGCAAGAAATAACTAAGATCAGAGCAGAACTGAAGGAGATAGAGACACAAAAAACCCTCCAAAAAATCAATGAATCCAGGAGTTGCTTTTTGAAAAGATCAACAAAATTGACAGACCGCTAGCAAGACTAATAAAGAAGAAAAGAGAGAGGAATCAAATAGACGCAATAAAAAATGATAAAGGGGATATCACCACCGACCCCACAGAAATACAAACTACCATCAGAGAATACTATAAACACCTCTACGCAAATCAACTAGCAAATCTAGAAGAAATGGATAATTTCCTGGACACTTACACTCTCCCACGACTAAACCAGGAAGAAGTTGAATCCCTGAATAGACAAATAGCAGGCTCTGAAATTGAGGCAATAATTAATAGCCTACCCACCAAAAAAAGTCCAGGACCAGATGGATTCACAGCTGAATTCTTCCAGAGGTACAAGGAGGAGCTGGTACCATTCCTTCTGAAACTATTCCAATCAAGAGAAAAAGAAGGAATCCTCCCTAACTCATTTTATGAGGCCAACATCATCCTGATACCAAAGCCTGGCAGAGACACAATAAAAAAAGAGAATTTTAGACCAATATCCCTGATGAACATTGATGCAAAAATCCTCAATAAAATACTGGCATACCGGATTCAGCAGCACATCAAAAAGCTTCTCCACCATGATCAAGTGGGCTTCATCCCTGGGATGCAAGGCTGGTTCAACATTCTCAAATCAATAAATGTAATCCAGCGTATAAACAGAACAAAGACAAGAACCACATGATTATCTCAATAGATGCAGAAAAGGCTTTTGACAAAATTCAGCAGCCCTTCATGCTAAAATCGCTCAATAAATTCGGTATTGGGGGAACGTACCTCAAAATAATAAGAGCTATTTATGACAAACCCACAGCCAATATCATACTGAATAGGCAAAAACTGGAAAAATTCCCTTTGAAAACTGGCACAAGACAGGGATGCCCTCTCTCACCACTCCTATTCAACATAGTGTTGGAAGTTCTGGCTAGGGCAATCAGGCAAGAGAAAGAAATCAAGGGTGTTCAGTTAGGAAAAGAAGAAGTCAAATTGTCCCTGTTTGCAGATGACATGATTGTATATTTAGGAAACCCCATTGTCTCAGCCCAAAATCTCCTTAAGCTGATAAACAACTTCAGCACAGTCTCAGGATACAAAATTAATGTGCAAAAATCACAAGCATTCTTATACACCAGTAACAGACAAACAGAGAGCCAAATCAGGAATGAACTTCCTTTCACAATTGCTTCAAAGAGAATAAAATACCTAGGAATCCAACTTACAAGGGATGTAAAGGACCTCTTCAAGGAGAACTACAAACCACTGCTCAGTGAAATCAAAGAGGACACAAACAAATGGAAGAACATACCATGCTCATGGATAGGAAGAATCAATATCGTGAAAATGGCCATACTGCCCAAGTTATTTATAGATTCAATGCCATCCCCATCAAACTACCAATGAGTTTCTTCACAGAATTGGAAAAAACGGCTTTAAAGTTCATATGGAACCAAAAAAGAGCCCGCATTGCCAAGACAATCCTAAGTCAAAAGGACAAAGCTGGAGGCGTCACGCTACCTGACTTCAAACTATACTACAAGGCTACAGTAACCAAAACAGCATGGTACTGGTACCACAACAGAGATATAGACCAATGGAACAGAACAGAGTCCTCAGAAATAATACCACACATCTACAGCCATCTGATCTTTGACAAACCTGAGAGAAACAAGAAATGGGGAAAGGATTCCCTATTTAATAAATGGTGCTGGGAAAATTGGCTAGCTATAAGTAGAAAGCTGAAACTGGATCCTTTCCTTACTCCTTATACGAAGATTAATTCAAGATGGATTAGAGACTTAAATGTTAGAGCTAATACCATAAAAACCCTAGAAGAAAACCTAGGTAATACCATTCAGGACATAGGCATGGGCAAGGACTTCATGTCTAAAACACCAAAAGCAATGGCAGCAAAAGCCAAAATTGACAAATGGGGTCTAAATAAACTAAAGAGCTTCTGCACAGCAAAATAAACTACCATCAGAGTGAACAGGCAACCTACAGAATGGGAGAAAATTTTTGCAATCTACTCATCCGACAAAGGGCTAATATCCAGAATCTACAAAGAACTCAAACCAATATACAAGAAAAAAGCAAACAACCCCATCAAAAAGTGGGCAAAGGATATGAACAGACATTTCTCAAAAGAAGACATTCATACAGCCAACAGACACATGAAAAAATGCTCATCACCACTCGCCATCAGAGAAATGCAAATCAAAACCACAATGAGATACCATCTCACACCAGTTAGAATGGCAATCATTAAAAAGTCAGGACACAACAGGTGTTGAAGAGGATGTGGAGAAATAGGAACACTTTTATCTGTTGGTGGGATTGTAAACTAGTTCAAGCATTATGGAAAACAGTATGGCAATTCCTCAAGGATCTAGAACTAGATGTACCATGTGACCCAGCCATCCCACTACTGGGTATATACCCAAAGGATTATAAATCATGCTGCTATAAAGACACATGCACACGTATGTTTATTGCGGCACTATTCACAATAGCAAAGACTTGGAATCAACCCAAATGTCCATCAGTGACAGACTGGATTCAGAAAATGTGGCACATATACACCATGGAATACTATGCAGCCATAAAAAAGGATGAATTTCCGTCCTTTGTAGGGACATGGATGCAGCTGGAAACCATCATTCTTAGCAAACTATCACAAGAAGAGAAAACCAAACACCGCATGTTCTCACTCATAGGTGGGAACTGAACAATGAGATCACTTGGACTCGGGAAGGGGAACATCACACACCAGGGCCTCTCATGGGGAGGGGGTGGGGGGAGGTATTGCATTGGGAGTTATACCTGATATAAATGATGAATTGATGGGTGCTGACGAGTTGATGGGTGCAGCACACCAACATGGCACAAGTATACATATGTAACAAACCTGCACGTTATGCACATGTACCCTAGAACTTAAAGTATAATAATAAAAAAAAAATTTCTTCCCCCAGAAATCCTAAATCATCTCTCTTAGGTTCAAAGTTCCACAGATCTCTAAGGCAGGAGTAAAATGCCACCAGTCTCTTTGCTAAAGTATAGCAAAATCACCTTTATTCCAGTTCCCAATAAGTTCCTTATCTTCATGTGGCTATTAGAATATATAAGTAACACTTATAACTCAATAATAAAAAGACAATCCAATTAACAATAGACAAAGGATCTGAATAGATATTTCACCAAATAAGCTAACACACAACTAATAAGGAGATGAATAGATGCTCAACATCATTAGTGTATTATTCCATTTTCACACTACTGATAAAGACACACCCAAGATTGGGCAATTTACAAAAGAGAGTTGTTTATTGTATTTGTAGTTCCACATGGATGGGGAGGCCTCACAATCATGGTGGAAGGCAAGGAGGGGCAAGCCACATCTTACATCGACGGCAGCAGGCAAAGAGAGAGGTTGTGCAAAGAAGTTCTTGTTTTTAAAACCATCAGACCTTGTGAGACCCATTCACTATCATGAGAACAGCACGGGAAAGACCTGCCCCCATGATTCAGTCATCTCCCACTGAGTTCCTCCCACAACATGTGGGAATTATGGGAGCTACAAGTTGAGATTTGGGTCGGGACACAGAGCCAAACCATATCAATTCGTGTTTAGGAAAATGCAAATCAAGATCACGAGATACCACTTCACACCCACTAGGATGGCTATAGGCAGAAAGATAGACAATAACAAGTGATGATAAGGACATGGAGAAATCAAAATCCTCATACAATGTTAGTGTGAATTTAATTCAGGCACTTAAAAAAACTGTTTAGGTGTGCCTCAAAAGGTAAACATAGACTGTCATACCCAACAATTCCACTTGTAGGTATACACCCAAGAGAAATGAAAACCTATCCACGTGATAAGACAATGTTCATAGCAGATTATTCCTAATAGCCAAAAAGTAGAAACAACTCAAATATAGTTGGCCCTCTGTATCCATGATTTCCACATCCATGAATTCAACCACTTGCAATTCAAAAATATTTGGGAAAAAAAAGTAAGAGTTCCAAAGAGCAAAACTAGTATTTGTCACAAACTGAGTACTACATTGAATCCACAAGAATGAAGTAATATGCAGGCATTGTATTAGATATTGTAAGTAATCTAGAGATGACTGAAAAATATATAAAAGGATGTATGTAGATTATATACAAATACTATACTATCTTAGGCGAAACCACCTCAACCTGGACTTCATTGTCCATATCACTGTCAGCATTTTGGTCAAAGCCATTCAACAAGTCTCTAAGAAATTCCAAACTTTTCAACATTTTCCTGTTTTTTTCTGAGCCCTCCAAACTGTTCCAACCTTTGCCTGTTACCCAGGTACAAAGTCGCTTCCACATTTTCCATTATCTTTATAGTAGTACCCCACTCTCTGCGGTACCAAGTTACTGTATTAGTCCATTTTCACACTGCTATAAATATATACTCGAGACTGGGTAATTTATAAAGGAAAAAGGTTTAATTGACTTACACTTCCACATTGCTGGGGAGGCCTCAGGAAACTTACAGTCATGGCAGAAGAGGAAGCAAACACATCCTTCTTCACAAGGCAGCAGGAGAGAGAAGAGTGAGTAGCAAAGTGGGAAGGGCCCCTCATAAAACTATTAGATCTCATGAGAACTAACTCACTATCACAGGACCAGCATGGGGGAAGCAGCCTCCATGATCCAGTCCTATACCTCCCACCAGGTATCTCCTTAGACATGTAGGAATTATGGGGATTACAGTTCAAGATGAGATTTGGGTGGGGACACAAAGCTTAACCATATCAGCTACTTTATTATTTCTGTTCTTATTGTCATTTCTGGTCTTCTGCTTGTTTTGGGTTTAGTTTTTTTTTTTTGTAGTTTCTTGTTATGGATAGTTAACTTTTTTATTTTAGATTTTCTTTTTTAACATTTGCATTGATGGCTATAAATTTCCCTGTAAGCACTGATTTAGCTGTATCAGGTAAGTTTTGGTATGTCATTTTGCGTCTTTATTTATCTCAATATTCTAATTTCCCTTGTGATTTCTTCTTTGATTCTTTATTATTTAGGATGATGTTATTTAATTTCCACATACTTTTGAATTTTCCAAATTTGCTGTGTTACTTATTTCTAATTTAATTACACTTTCATTGGACAACACAGGTATTTCAATCTCTTTAAAATCAATGAAATTATTTTTTGGTGGGAGGTTTCTGGTAAAACCTGTAAAACCAGCTAGACAAATTCTAAAAGAGCTGCAATACTTATTGAAGCTGTTTTTAAAAATGGTCTAACATATATTCTCTTTTTGAAAATGTTTCATATGTACTTGAAGAGAATGTATATTCTATTATTGTTCAATAGAGTGTTTATAGATATCTGTGAGGTCCAGTTGGCTTATAGTGTTATCCAGGTCTTACATTTCCTTACTGCTCTTCTACCTGGTTGCTGTATCCATTATTGAAAGTTGGAGCCAAAGTCTCAAATTATTCTTGTTGAATTGTCTATTTCTCCCTCTAATTCTTTCAGTTGTTGCTCCATGTATTTTGTGGCTCCATTGTTAGATGCATATATGTTTATAATTGTTATGTCTTGAGGGATTGACCTTTTTAACAATATAAAATATTCTTAGTATCAAGTAATACTTTTTTTTTTCCTTAAAGTCAAATTTGCCTGGTACTATAGTCACTCTAGTCCTGTTTTGGTTATTATTTGCTTGATATATGTTTTTCCATTCTTTTACTTTCAATAAATGTGTGTATTTGAATCTAAAGTGTATTTTCTTGTAGAAAGCATACAATTGGATTGTCTATCTATTCTGCCAATTGCCTCTTTGTAATTGTAGTTATTTAATCCATTTATTTACAATATAATTATGGAAGAGGATTTGAGTGTGCAATTTTGATATTTGTTGTGTATATGTTTTATGTCTTTTTTACTGCTCTACTACTGCCTTCTTTTGTGTTAGATATTTTCTAATACCATTTTAATTCCCTTATTGTTTCCTTTACTGTATTTTTTGCATCATTTTCTTAGTGGTTTTCATGAAGATTACAATTAATATTTTAATTTAAATCAAACTATTCAGATTAATACTACTTTAATTTCATTTGTATAGAAAAAAATTTGCTCCAGTGTAGCTCAATTGCCTCCTCCTTTTTTTATGCTATCGTTGTCCTACAAATTACATCTTAAACCCATCAAGACAGTTTTATAATTATTTCTGTATGCACTTAACTTTTAAATCAGATAAGGAGAAGAAAATAGTTACAAACAAAAATATATTTAAACTATTTTTTATGTTACTCTATGTAGTTAGTTCTACTGACGTGCTTTAAAATTTATTCATGTGATTTGAGTTACTGTATATTGTCCTTTCATTTAGGACTTAAAGGTTCCCTTTAATATTTCTTATAGGGCAGGTATGTTAACAATGAGTTATCTTAGTTTTTGTTTATCCTTCAGTTTGATACATATTTTTACCAGTCATAGAATTCTTGATTTGCAGTTTTTCTTTTTCAGCACTGTGACCATGTCATCCAGCTACCTTCTGGCCTCCCTAATTTCTGATAAGTCAGCTGTTTATTTTATAGAGAAACTCTTGTATTTGATGACTTATTTTTCTCTTGATGCTTTTAAGATGCTCTCTGTCTTTGTCTTTCAAGAGTTTGACTATAACATGTCTAGGTGTAGACATCTTTGTGACTAACCTACTGCAGTTCATTGAGCTTCTTGGATGTGTGGATCCGTATCTTTCATCACATTTGTGAAATTTTGGCCACTATTTCTCCAAAGATTATTTTTGCCCCCTTTCTTTCTCTCTCCCATATCATTCTCCAATTATGTGTATATTGGTATGCTTGGTAATGTCCTGTAGGTCTCTGAGACTTTGTTCATTATTAAATAAACTTTTTGTTACAGAACAGTTTTAGATTTACAGAAAAATTATTGACATAATACAGAGATTTCCTATATTGTACATATCTATTCGTACCTATTGCTAGCATCTTACATTGGTGTGGTACATTTGTTACAATTAATGAGCCAATATTTATATATTATTATCAAATAAAATCTATATGCTATTTAGATTTTTTTTTAAAATTTTTTACCTAATGTCTTTCTTGTTCCAGGATCCCATCCAGCATATCATATCATATCTCCTTAGGCTCCTATTGAATGTGATACTTTCTCAGACAGACTTTTCTTATTTTCGATGATCTTGACAGTTTTGAAGCATACTAGTGAAGTGATTTTCCCTCAGGTGGAATTTCTCTGATGTTTTTCTCATGATTAGAGTGGATGTATGTGCTTTGAGGTTCTGGTCATTTTTCTTCATGCTTTTTTTTTCTTCCCTGAATAGTTTTAGTTGACCTATCTTTGGGTTCTCAGATCTCAGATTCTTTCCTCTGCCAACTCTAGTTTACTGTTGAACTATTATTGTGAATGTTTTTATTTCAGTTGTACTTCTCAACTTCAAAATTTCACTGTGTTCCTAATTTTATAATTTCTGTTTCTTTATTGATACTCTCTTTTTGTTGAAACAGTGTTCTCATACTTTATTTTAACTTTAACCATTTTCCCATTTACCCTGAGAGCACTAGCTGGCAGTGCTTGCAGGTGCAGCATTTACCCTGAGATAACTTTACCATGAAATATCTTGCTTTTATTATTGTTTTTGCATTGCTGTAGTATTTTGACTTTAGAAACAAAAGGCATCATTCTATTTACAGGATTCCATTTTTAGCAGTAGTGTTTCCATTTACAAAATGTAGTATTTATCAATCACAATCACCAAAAATGTCAAATCCTAGAAAACATAGCATTCCTATGTATAATGTTAGCATCGTTCTCCGACAGTTGTTGGCCAAATATTTATTTGGTGAACCCAGTTTTTCCAAAATACATGATTCTGATGATTCTGGTGTTTGTTCTATTTAGAAATAATTCTAAGAACAGTCTTTATATTTTATTTTCACATTGAAAATTAGTCAGATTTGCTTCAGCCTCATAGAATGTGTTTATGTAAAATTAAATGAGCACTGGCAGTGAGCTGCACTTTTTTTTTCTAAACAGGAAGAGGGTTTATAAACATAGTTTATTTTCCTTTCTTTAACATATTTATAATAGGTCATTGAAGGTCTTTGTCCAAGACTTCCCCACGGAGTTTCTATTCACCTTTTTTCCCCTTGTATATAGGTCATACTTTCTTGTTTCTTTGTGTGTCTCATGATTTTTGAAAATTGGACATTTAAAATAATATAATGTGTCAATTCAGACTATTACATATTCCCAGAGTTTGTTGTTGCTGCTGCTGCTTCTGCTTTTTGTTTGTTTGTTTGTTTGTTTAGTAACTCTCCTGGACTAATTCTGTGAAGTCTGTATTCCCTCTTGTATACTGCACCTGAAGTCTTTAGTTGATTTGCTTAGTGGTCAGCAATTGAACAGAGATTTCTTTTAACACCTTGGACCAATACATTTTCCTTTGCTAAGAAACTCTATGAGTGGATTATGGCATGTTTTCAATGCTCTGGCAGTTTACAACTTTCCCTTAGCCTTTACTTCCTGCTTGTGCAACATCTCAAAGTCAGCCAAAGGTGAGAGATTTAGACCTCCTCATGTCTTTCCTAGGCATCCATACATTCCTACACATGCATATGGCCTCAGAGTCCCTAACAGACATCTCATTCATAGGTCTTCCTTTGAAGTTTTTGGCCAGCCTCTTCTTTGTTCCAACTGGTTTTACTGTCTCAGGTAACTGTGATTATAAATAATTGCTATGATTGTTTTTTCCTAACACCCTTGGGATAGGACTTTTTTCAGTGAGAAAGCTCTATTAGGTCAAATAATGACAAGGCGTGAAAATGGGGATTTTCACAACACTACTGGGTAGTTAAACAGCAACACTCTGGACTGGGTGTGGTGGCTCATGCCTATAATCCTAACACTTTGGGAGGCCAAGGCAGGTGGATCACCTGAGGTCAGGAGTTTGAGACCAGCCTGGCCAACATGGTGAAACCCTGTCTCTGCTAAAAATACCAAAAAATTAGCTGGGCGTGGTGGTGGGCACCTTTAATCCCAGCTACTCGGGAGGCTGAGGCAGGAGAATCTCTTGAACCTGAGAGGTGGAGGTTGCAATGAGCTAAGATTATGCTATTGCACTCCAGCCTGGGTGACAGAGTGAGACTCTGTCTCAAAAAAAAAAAAAAAAAAAGCAACACTCTGAAGACAGGACTTCAGAGGCACTTCAAATCTGTCTGCTGCTTTAATGAGTGCTAAACTGCTGGCTTTTATAACTGCCATGGTTGTAAGTCTCCTGCTGGTTTTCACAGCTGCCATGGGGCTAGGGAGAGGTGTATGGACATGGAGCAAGCTAAAATGACAAAAAGCTCTCTGTCCTTACCACTATTATGCAACTTTTCTTAAATAAATGCTCCTTGAGTTGTTGCAAGCCTTTAGCTAATTTCCAGAGTTATGAAAAAGTTGATTTTTACAATTTTTTGTCAGTTTTATTGTTGTCTTTAAGGAGGACCAGATTTTTGGAGGTTCTCATTCTGCCATTTATGAAGATCTACTTCAAATCCATATTATTTTAACCTGATACTTCCCGCTCAAGTACTTCTTATTTTTGTTTGTCTGAAATGATAGGCCTTTATGAAGCTGCACCTATGTTATAAGACTTCTGAGCAAAAGAATCTCTGATATTTCCATGCTAGAGGAATTATTCTTTCATAATGTAGATTATCCTAGTTGTACATATAGTAACTGTATGACACAAAAGAAGCCATAGATTAGAACTATACTGTCATACCAAATAAACCCTGTTTTGCTAATCCCATCCAATTTCTTGACCTTCTGGTGTACAGGGTAACATCCTAACCCATACCTACATCTCATATTACACATCTCTTCCTCAAGGGCATGGCATATAAATTTGTTGTTAGCCCCAGCTACCCACTCTGCCTGACCTCTCAGCCATTCGCTCCCTCTGTTCCTAGCTTTGCTGCTGCCAATAGAAGCTGGATTAGCCTCCAAGGTATAAGAATGCCAGGGTAGGTAGGTCAGTGTCTATGCCCTCCTTTTCTTTTTTGTGATTTCTCAGGAGTTCTTATACATATAGATTGGTGTGTTATGACTTACACATAACCAGATGTCCAATCCTTTTGTTGTTGTTGCTGTCTATCCCTTTATGAAAGTTAGAAACTCAGCCTACACATTTAATTTTTATAACACTGATCACTTTGTTGTCAGTTTCTTCATCTGTGTTTCTTTCACATTGCACAAAACACCATGAAGTTAGGGGTGTTAGGTAATTTTTCTTTATATCTCTAGGGCTTAACAGAGGCCTGGTGCATATTTAACTTTCAGTCAATTTTTTTTAAATTAATGAATGCCTACATTTCCTAGTAAATTCTACAGATAGAGACCTTGTTTAGACTTCCCAACGTGAAGCTAAAACTCTACACTCATATCTCTAGGTGTGGTATCCCCATCAGCTTAAGAAATTTGAGTGTTCTGGTCTCTCTGTCGCTCTCAAGGTCATCGCTTTATAAGGTGCTTCTCAGTGTGACCCTCATTCACCTTTCCAGCCACATTTCCCATTAACCTAGAATCCTAACCTAAGCTTCTCTGGTCCACACACACATCATATGTTTTTGTTATGCCTTGCACCTTTGCAGATTAATGTTATTTTTTCAGTTCTACCATGAGAAACTTGTGTTTATTCTGAAGTGCCAGCTAAAAATCTACTCCTTCTCTAAACTCTTCTTTTACTTTCTCAGTAGATTTAGTCCCCCTTTTCTCTTTGTTCTAACAAAACTTTGGACATCCCTTTCCTTATTACATTATCATTATCAAGTTATAATTATTTATTTATATATCAGTTCTTATCAGAGTGCCTGCCACATGAAGGAGACCAAACAATGTTTGATGAATGATAAATGAATGTTTACCCCTCAACTAGATTACAAAGATCCTGAAAGTTGCAGAGTGTGTTTATTCTTTGTGCTCCAAGCATTGTCCTGGCCCACAGCAGGCTCATAATATTGTTTCCAATGAATAAATGAGGGGTATCAGAGAGGATATCTGCTTAACTATGGAAAAGTTAAAGGACCATCCTGACCAGATCGCAGATGCAGTGTTTCAGGTGTACCAAAGTGGCTGTTGTTGGCAGGACCACAGAGGGTCTTTTGTGAAATGGAAAAAGGGTCCCCATCTGGCTGGAAATGACTATAAAAATGCAGGCCTTGGTGAACAGAAAGGCCTTTTTACAAGGAAAAAGGAGTCACATTTTGGATGAAGCAGTCTCATGCCAGGAACAAGGCTTAACAATCTGAACAGAGGGTAGATTTCATACTCTTGTTCCACCTTTGGACAAGTATGTGTCCTTTGTAACAGCCCTGCTTGTCATATACTACAAAGGACTAACTTTCTCTCTCAACAAGAGTCACTGCATTCCTTAATGTGGGAAGAGGGTCCTACTTGTATTGAGAACCAAATATCATCCATCTTCAATTTTGGAACAACCCATTTTTTTCCCCAGGGCAGATGGTCTTTTAAATAAGACAAGGATCAGTACATCTTATGAGTATGACCTTTGTAATGGTATATTTGGTCGAGAAAACAATCCCTTTTTTGTCATAGCCTAATTTTTAGGCAACTGGTGCCAGGGCTTATGATTTGGGGATATTATCTAACACTTTTAGTTTCTTTAGTTTAAAATGTAAACTGGAAATATATTTTGTAAATAACTTAAAGTTATTCGTCTTGGAAATAATTCTAAGAATACTCATCTAACTCTGAAAGAATTCCCTGATTTTGAATATTTTTATTCCTTCACAAATAGTGAAACTTGAGAAGATTTTTTTTTTTAAAGTACATAGTCAAGACAATTTCTGGGAGGCAGCTACTACTTACCTTGTAAGAGGATGTATTCCCTCACCAGATGGCAAGAAGGGAAGGAGATAGGTAGTCTCTTAGCAAGTACGGATTGCTATTAGAGAGGGAAAAGTTTTTCCTAACACACATTTCTTAATTCCCTCAGAGGTCATTGTTTACCTCATATGCTCTGTCTCCAGAGCAAAGATGTCCCAGTGGTTTTTCCGTGTTCAAAAAACAACCTGTTGATTATCCTGCCATTCTGATTCTACCCATGCTTTAATAAGAGTAGGCTTCCACCAATTTACACACAAGTTCTGTTCCCCAAATTTGATTGATTAGAAATACGTTTCCAGAGAGAAGTATTATTAGACCTGTGCACTTTGGCCAGTTCATAAAATACATTTAAACCCTAGTAGGTAACTGAACTATAACATTAACAGGCTTGTTAACTGCATTCTGGGAGCCACATGATACAAGTGAGAGAAAGAGAAATCTTTTTCTTGAGTGCAGGGCTAAGCTTTGACAAAATTTGGAAATGGGTAATGTTTGCTTTTGGACTCTCCCTCCTGAATTAGCATGCCCCTAAAATCTGTAGCCCAAGGTTATAACCAGGACCAAGGCTCTGACTGATGGCTCTCAGTTCACATCTTTCCAATTATGTGTAGTGAGCAAAGCACACAGGACTCCTAGGATGGGAAGGACGTGAAAGGACAACTATGATGGAAGATCAAAAGGGGTGATAGATGCCTTTCTAGAGAATGGAAGCACATGTCATTGATTTGACTATCTTCTTTCACAATCATATTCCTCAAAACATGGTCTGCTTTACCTGAGTCATTATAGACAAATGTTGTATCTCCAACTGTATGGTGATTTGTGGAGAAACGGATTGCAAAACTGGACCTGAGAAGACCTTTAAAAAAGTATATTTAGTCTCATGCTGAGAAGGTTTTCTTGTAGCATGCATTATCTCTTCTTGTCTCCTCCAAGGCCTGTTTCTCATTTATTAATTTAAAATATTTTATTTGAAGTTTGGTTGATGCAGCATAATATTCTAAATATATGTTGCTAAATATTTCTGTTAAAAGAGTTATTAGTACACAGAGGAAACAGGACAGTAAGTTACACCACGTGACCAGAACATGAATTCAAGATATTGCATCACTATTTTTGTTGACATTGGCCATCTCGTGGTGCTGGCTCCTTGTTCATATTTAGAAATCACTCTTATATTTCCTCAACTCCACATCCTTTTAGAGGATGGGTGCTTTTAGGTTAGATTGTAAGAGGCTCAAAAACATACTATAAGATGTTATACACGCTTTGTCTCTATATATAAATGTATGTTTTCTTTTCTGTAAAAAAGGTTCCATAGCTGTTAGATTTTCAAAGGCATCTGTGATTCAAAAACAAAAGATTTAGAACCACTACTTGAATGCAATCTCTTGAGAAATAGTATACTAGGAACAGTATATCAAGTTTAGGTGTTGTGAATTCTGTATTCACTTCTGAAGAAATTCTACTGTCAATTTAGGGCAGAAAATTTTAGTGTAGTTATTTAAGAGAAATGAATGCCTGGAGTTCAGGTAGGCATGGTCAATAAAAAATCTCAATGTATTTACATTAGAGTGGTTTTACAGAGGAATGATACAGCTAAAAGAACATGAAATAATTCAAAATATTGGATAATAATATTTCTGATGTTTGTTGTCTTTAATTTAATGCTAATGTCTAATTATGTAAAATATTTTACTGTCCAGGGTTTCAAGTGCCAAACTTAATAATTTTTCTCGCTTGGAGCCAACACTTCACCTTCTGGGTGTGCAGTTTGATCAGAATGTGGTCCATGGCATCATCACAGAAAAGCCTGGAGTGGCAACAAAGCTGTTATATCAATTGTACATTGCTCTTCAGAAAAAGAAGAAAAGTGGACTGACTGGAGTGGAGATGCAAACCATGCAACCTCTGACAAATTTAAGACTTCAACACGTGAAAAGTGAAACTTTTCGAGAGGTAGGTACATAAAAAAGCGTAATAAGCATGTCACAATGTAAAATTTGATAAAGAGAAATGACAATGATATTGAATTCTCAAAGAAACCTCATTAGGCATATATATCCCTTACGTATGTTACTGGCCATACTTGGGTTTTATTTTATATTAATATTTTGAATTTATTTAGCCATTTTTGATGTCTCTCTCTATCCTATCCATACTGGCAATAGCTTATCAGACTCTTTTCCTAATTTCCAGTACTTTTTGTTGTTGTTGTTGTTGTTTTAGAGATACAGGGCCTTGCTTTTTTGCCCATGCTGGTCTTGAACTCCTGAGCTCAAGCAGTCTTCCTGCCTGAGCCTCCCGAGTAGCTAGGACTACAGGCCTAATACTTTTTGTGCCTGCTCCTCTCTTCCTGTTTCTACCCCATCATATCTGCCCAGATCTTCTTATCAGCTACTGCAGCAACCTGCTAAAATGTCTCTCAATCTTCCAGATAAGTCAATCAACTGCTAAATGAATCTTCCCTAAATTTTGCTTTTCTTGGATTCTTCTGCTCAGAAACCTATTTTTACTTCTTTCTAGTCCTCAGCATGGTATTTCTTTCTTCTATGTTAATTGACAGTCTGTCCTTAAATATGACTGTCTATTCCTGCTTTTCCTTCCCTGACAGCCAAGCCCACCCTTCTCATCTCTCCTCTTCCCCAAACTGTTCCTCGTGTACTGTGCAGCCCAGTACACATAGTTTCTTCCTTTGGAACTCTAGAATGTAAGTAATTCTCACTCTCTTGGTTTTACCCTCTTGATACTGATACTGTTGGCTAACTATTCATTATTTATTTGTCATATGACCTTATCAGAATTTTAGTACATCAGACTTGATGAATATGTCTAGTACAATGCTTCAAACGTTGTAAATACTCATTAAATGTGTTATTGACTAATTGATAGGACTTTTTAGTTGACAATTCTCTCCTGTTCTTATGCAGTGCCTATGGCAAATGAAGTGTGTTAACTTTTACAGGCCTCTGGAATAATCATGAGTGCTGCACTCATGCAAAATAGTAAATATCAATGGATAGAATTATATTTTTAAATTTAATTTTTGAAGCAGCAATGACATAATAGATATGAGGGCCATCTCCATATTTATATTTGTCCATTCTTCATAGATATCATTATAAGTCTAGTAGCAGAATGGACTCAGCACTCCTTGAGAGCTAGAAATTAGATTAGGCTTAATATGAATAATTTAATATTGCATTCAGCCTCCTTCACTTGCAAGCTGGTTAACATTGAGCCAGCCTCTAAACAACTCTCAGCTTCAATTTCCCCAACTGTAAAAACAGAATGCTTATTTCTACCTGCCTCAGAGTTCAGAATTGGACATTTTTGTAGCTTCAAGAAGAGTGGACTAACTGGAGTGGAGTTTATATATAATAAAATGTAAAGTGGTCAACAGTGGCAAGTGCTATAAGAGCTGTGTGATGAAGACAAACAAGAGCCTATTAGCTCATTTGATGTTGGTCATGGGTGAACTTCCACAGTCAATAATTCATTCACTGAACAGATATTTATTGGGCTCCTACTTTTTGTCAAGCACTTGCACAACAAACACACAGGAAAAGCCCCAACCCTCTTAGAGCTTACATATTAGAGAGAGAAAAATGTTTCATTAGAGTGATATGGATTACAGTGAGTTGAGAAGGACTTTGGAGATGAGGAAGAGGGTAGCATAGATTATTCTTTCAAGAAATGTGGAGGTAAAGAAGAGAACAGTAGGAGGGAAAAGCTCAAGTGAAGTATGAGATTGCTTGTTTTATGGACCTAGAGACTGGGGCCACTTATCAGTTGAGAAAAAGAGTCAGTGGCAGGAGAGATGAAAATGGTACGAAGATCAGATGGAAAGGGGCCCTCTGGGGATGGAAAGAGGAATATACAATCAATGGTTCATGTGGAAGTGGTGATATCTATTGTAGGAAAGAAGTAGAGATACCGTCTTCTTTGATACTAGATGAGAAGAGATGCAGGTAATATTAATAATGGTTGAAATTTATTGAACGGCATGCCTAGTGATGTGCCAAGCCCTGTTTCAGGTGCTTTATGAATATTATTTTACTTGATCTTCACAACAGCCATAAAATATAGGTACTTTCATTAATCCCATTTTACAGAGGATGAAACTAAGGCACGGATGGATTAGGTAACTTGCCCAATTTTATGCAGCTAGTAAGTGGGAAAGCTGAAACACAAACCTAGGAAGTTTTAATGTTTCTTCACTTTTTACTAAGCAGTGGCTAAGCAATGGGAAGAATCGAGCTTCTTATATTATCTCTTATATGTTAAAATTGGTTTAATGAAATTATTTTTGCAAAAATATATTTCCAAGCCGGGCGCGGTGGCTCAAGCCTGTAATCCCAGCACTTTGGGAGGCCGAGACGGGTGGATCACGAGGTCAGGAGATCGAGACCATCCTGGCTAACACGGTGAAACCCCGTCTCTACTAAAAAAAAATACAAAAACTAGCCAGGCGAGGTGGCAGGCGCCTGTAGTCCCAGCCACTCGGGAGGCTGAGGCAGGAGAATGGCGTAAACCCGGGAGGTGGAGCTTGCAGTGAGCTGAGGTCCGGCCACTGCACTCCAGCCTGGGTGACAGAGCAAGACTCCGTCTCAAAAAAAAAAAAAAAAAAAAAAAAAAAATATATATATATATATATTTCCAAGAATATAAATACCACTTATTGAAAATTAAACTCAGTGTAAAAAGTTTAACTATGAAAGTATATACGAGGCTATTTTGTAAGAAGGAACACAAAGGATAATGTTTTTGTAATTGCACTTACATCAATTAAAAATATGAGTAATTGGAACGGGCTTGAATTTAGCTTAACTATCAACAATAGTAATTTAAAGAATTTCATTTTGAAGACAAATTTTATTTGTGCTTATAATGAAAATGTACTTTTTATTCTCTAATAACAAAATCTTTTGAAATGCTTTTTTCATTTAGAGACTTAGACACATGATCCCACGTCAAACTGATTTCAATCTGATGTGGATTACATACAGGTTTCAAGAAAAATATAAACACGTGAAAGAAGATCTTGCCCATTTGCATTTTGAGAAACTTGAAAGATTTCAAAAACTCAAGGAAGAGCAAAGATGTTTTGATATCAAAAAGTTCTATAGAACTATGTTTTCAGAAATTCATTAGTACATAGTATGCAGTTTGTGATTTATGCCTATAGTACACATTGCATAAGCAGTAGTGGGGCACAAGTTGCACTTTCCTGATGCATGACTTTGTCCTGCCGTACTCTCACCCTTTCTCTCTCTCCCCTGCTCCTTTTCTCCATCCTGACTCTTGCTGACTGTCACCTCTACTTGTGTCTGAGAACAAGAACTGCCATCCTGTGGAGTGGCAAGATAACTGCATTACCTTCACTGGTAGAAATCATTGTTTCAGCTGCTTTAATGATGGAAGGTTGCTACTAGCTACCCCATTGGTCAAAGGCACGTGCCATTGTCACCACTGAGGGAGATAGATCAGACATTGTCCCCTCTCCTTCTCCTCTTTTGCAACCTTTGGTCCTGCCCCATTTCTCTGTTCTTGGAAATGTGAGGTAATCCTTTGCTTGCTTACCTTTTCAATCACCTTGAACAACTCTTAACTTATTTCTGGCCCTTGCTTCTTGCTTTGACTAACTCTCTGCTCCTTCTCAAATTTCTTTAAAACTCTTTAATGATCTTCTGTGCCTTTGAGGATGAGAGAATAATGGTACATGGAATCATTAAAGATTTTTAAGAGTATTTCAGGTGACTGGGTATATGGAATGTGTAAACTACAGGCAAAAGAATTATGTAGTTCTTCCCATTGCCCTGTAAAATCACTTTTTAAATTAATGAATTTATTTGGATTGATAAGAAATTCTATTCTGAACATAGTCAGCTCTTTGTAGGGAAGAATGGAAAGATGACAGACAAACCGGAAGATCCCTTGCAAGCTGGTTAACATTGAGCCAGCCTCTAAACAACCCTTAGCTTCAATTTCCCCAACTGTAAAAAACAGGGATGCTTATTTCTACCTGCCTCAGAGTTCAGAATTGGATGTTTTCGTAGCTTCAAGAAGAAGAGTGGACTAACTAGAGTGGAGTTTATATATAATAAAATGTAAAGCAGTCATGTAATTCTATGACTTGCCAGAGGGTAAATAAAGGATTATATTTCCCTTTGGTGTCACATGATAAAGAGATAATGCACTCTTAAAGTAGTGTTTAAGTTGAGGCCAATTGCAGTGACTCTAATTTATGTGAAACCAGCCTGTCCATTAGTGCCAAGCCTAATGCAGGTGGTCTCCAAGAAAGCTGAGAAAAAGGAAATATAATACCATTAAATATTCTGAAATAAATTATGTTCAAAATGATCATAGGGAACAAATAAGGTAAAAGGGAGACCCTGTGTCTTCCTGGTCTTCTTAAGAAAAAGAGATAACATATTGCAATTAAATAAATATTCATATTTTGGAAAATGAAATGAAAATTGTCTATTATGCCTTTTTAATGGTAAATTGAAATTTTTTATCTTTGGACATGGGAACTAATGATCATATTAGTTCTAATATAATGTATTAGTAGTAAAGTCGTGATTAGTTTCACATATTACCTCTTAAATCATTTAAAATACTTTATCTGATTTTCAGTCACTTTTTCTTTTCAGTTACATTCTCCTGCTTATATTCTTCTTAAAATAACTACTGCCTACATACAGAAGTGATGATCCAATAATTATATCACATAATTTAGTGTTAATTCAATGTTTGAGGTTGCCCCTGAACTCATTGTTTAAGTGTGACTGGATTTTGGGGAAGTTTGTCATTTTTATTGGGTTTCCCAGGAGCCCACCTAGAAACTGCCTCCTAGATAGAATTTTCTAATTGGACCATCTTCAGAGATACAATTTTTTTCTTCCCATGCTTGGTAAGGTAATGACAGTAGGATTGGAAAACAATTATACTCTTATTTATATTTGGGACATCTTTATTGTCCTTTTAGTATCAGCACACAGAATGAAAATACAGACACTTAATAGATACGATTTTCAGATTCCAGAATTGTGTTTTAACATCATACTTTTCAGAGCAAGTCATATTGACACCTGCTTCTTAACATTACACAATTGTGACACCTAATCCCTTGGCTAGTTGCTGGGTTCTGAAAATTTCAATAGATAAATTTTATATATTTGTACCTATGAGTGTATTATATTGCCTATTCTGTTATTCTGAATCACTAAGCTAATGTATATGGCATATTCAGCAATACTTAAACAGAAGACGACAAAATGAAATGGCCAAAATCCAAGCAGCTATTATACAGATTCCTAAACCTGCATCAAATCATACTTTGAAAGCACTCGAGGCCCAAAAAATGATGAAAAAGAAAAAAGAGGCAGAGGTAAGTGATAATCCTTTAATATTGTGCTGTGTTTGTCTTAACTAAAGAATAGTCTCCCCCTGAAACATATAGAGAGACCTTTCAAAACTTCACACTTGCTTTCCAAATTATCTCTGACCTTGTCCTTTCTCATTCAGAATTCCTCTACTATATGCATATTCAACTCAGTTTATATTGTTATTTGTTCAGAACAAGAATATAGCTTTAGGCCAGCAATGGCAAACTCCTATTAAATGGCAGTCTGGACTCCTGTGTTGAAAAAGATTCTGTGGTCAATAACAAAGTAGGTCAGAATGGGTGCTGTTGTAATGGGTCATGTCTTATCCATTTGTGTTGCTATAAAATAATACCTGAAGCTGGGTAATTTATAAAGAAAAAGAGGTTTATGTCACTTATGGTTCTGAAGGTTGGAAGATTCAAGACTGGGCATCTGGTGAGGGCCTTAGTAAGGAGAAGGGGGAGGGGAAGTGGAGCCAGCATGTGCAGACATTACATGGGGAGAGAGAAAGTGAGAGAGAGCGGGTAGGGAGGGAGAGAGGGAGAGAGAAAGTGCCAGGTTCTTTTTAACAACCAGCTTTCATGGGAACTAATAGAGTGAGAACCCACCCCTAGGGAGGGAATCAATCTATTCATGAGGGAAAAGGAGAGTGAGAGAGTAGGTGACAGGCTCTTTTTAACAAATAGCTCTCATGAGAACTAACAGAGTAAGAACTCACTTACCCCCAGGGAGGGCATCAGTCTATTCGTGAGGGATCCACCACCATGACAGACACCTCCCATTAGGTTCCACCTTCAACATTGGGATCAGATTTCACATGTGGTTTCAGGGACAATCATACCAACCATAGCAGGTCATAACTGCCATGGATAGCAGGGGCCAGTCAAGGTACACATAGCATACATATGCCATGCCTACTATATACTTTTACTCAATTCCTCCTCATCATACCACACTATTTTTCTGTGAATCCCAGGAACGTTAAGTGACTTATTGCTATCAGTATATTTACATTTAAGATACCTATACCAGTGACATTTTACTAGACCACAGCAACTGTCAATCATTTCAGTAAGATGCAATCTGATTATATTTCCCAGGAGAACAATGTTACAGTTCAGTTTGATACAAATTTCTGCAATTCACACTGCATACTGCTACAATGATGATTCATATTCTCTCATGTGACCTATAAAGATGATTAATAGCTACCATGTATTGAACATGCGCTGTATATCAAGCTGTGGATTGGACACTTCACATTATCTTTAATTTGTAAATAACTCTCTAAATAGGGTATTATTTTTCCAATTTTGTAGATGAGGAAACTGAGACCCAGACAGTTGACAAGTTTTACCCAGTGGTAGTAAAGCAGAGATTGACAGATCTCTCTGATTCCTAAATCCATTGAATTTTACATTAATTCACATTTTTTTTAAATATTAACAAAATATTCTGTGCTTGGATTCTAAAATTACCACCTACAGAGGCTTTTATCAGACTCCATTTCCGTATCTACCTCTCATACGTCCCTGAGTTGATTGAAGTGTTTTTTCTTTTTTCTTTTTTTTTTCTTTTTGAGACGGAGTCTCACGCTGTCACCCAGGCTGGAGTGCTGGAGTGCAGTGGCGCGATATCCACTCACTGCAAGCTCCGCCTCCCGGGTTCACGCCATTCTCCTGCCTCAGTCTCCTGAGTAGCTGGGACTACAGGCGCCCGCCACCGCGCCCGGCTAGTTTTTTGTATTTTCTTAGTAGAGACGGGGTTTCACCGTGTTAGCCAGGATGGTCTCGATCTCCTGACCTCGTGATCCACCCGTCTCGGCCTCCCTTTTTCTTTTTTTTCTTTTTTGACACAGTCTTACTCTGTTGCCCAGGCTGGAGTGCAGTGGTAAAATCATGGATCATTGCAGCCTTAACCTTCCAGGCTCAAGTGATCCTCCCACCTCAGCCTCCTGAGTAGCTGGGACCACAGGTATGCAAGGCTGGTCTCGAACTCCTGGGCTCAAGCAAACGGCTGGTCTCGGCCTCCCAGAGTATTGGGATTGCAGGTGTGAGCCACTGCACCTGGCCTGATTAAAGTGTTTTTTAAAAATGTTTGTAAAACACAAAGGTGAACTAAAGTTAAACTTCAGATAACAAATTAATAGTGTAAATAAAGTTGCATGAGGAATGTTTAAAACACCCGAGACAACAATTTTTAAAGAAATATTTGACTTTGGGAGGCCGCGGGAGGATCGCATGAGGTCAGGAGTTTGAGACCATCCTTGTCAACATGGTGAAACCCCGTCTATATTAAAAATACAAAAGTTAGCCGGGTGTGGTGGCACATGCCTGTGATCCCAGCTACTTGGAAGGCTGAGGCAGAAGAATTAGTTGAACCCGGGAGGTGGAGGTTGCCTTGAGCCGAGATTGCACCACTGCATTCTAGCCTGGGCAACAGAGTAAGACTCACTCTCTGAGTCTCAAAAATTAAAAATTAAAAAAAAAAAAAAGTGAGGCTCAAAAAAAAAAAAAAGAAAGAAAGAAAGAAAAAAAGAAAAAGAAGTATTTGTATCTAAAAATGTATGTCCTTACTCTTTGATAATCTGTGTTCTAATGAAATGCCCTTTGGTGCCCTGTCAAAATCATGAAGTGAATGATTCAGGGGAGGCAATTTTCACATTCTTTTAGGTATCGTTAGCCTAGTCTAAAAGCAACAAATCAAAATTATAAAAAAAAATTTAGAATGCAGCTTTTCATATCCTAATTACCTTGAATTAGTAGTACATGTCATTTTATAAACTTGGATGAATATGGTAAATGAAGATGTCTCAATGGTTTTTAGATGCAGAGAACTGATGATGAATTTTCTTTAAAGGATGTGGCCAATGAAATTAAGAAGTTCGAAGCATTAATAAAAAAGGATCTCCAAGCAAAAGAAAGGTGAGCTGTGAGCTATTTTAATAATCACAAAACTGCATTCTGTTCTACACATAGCTTTTGAATATTTAGAAATGGTTTATCTGGAAGAGCTATTCCAGGATCTTTTCACTCTGAAGAATCTTGATTCAGAGAGTATATTAGGGAAGATAAATGAGCTAAAGTTCAGATTGTTTGTTAGCAACTTTTATAAACATCTAGAGAGAAAGTGACTATTAGGAAATGTAAAGTTGGTTTATTTTTCTGTGCTATGTTTAGTCTTCTAAGTTCACACATTTTTTTTAGACATTCACTAAAATTGTTCAAGGTACCACTAATTTAAGTTTGTCACAGTAAATCCTTTATTAGACTCTCAGCAGTTTGTATAGACACCAGCAGTAAGAAGTTGACTGAATAAGTTCATTGAACAAATGTCACTAAGACAGTCACTTTGGTGGGTTCATTGAACAAAGTTCCTCATTAATTAATTGGCTTCATTTGCCTAAAGATAAAGCTCCTTCACACTTTGTTTTCTATGGGAGGTCATTGATTCACAGTAAGTAATTCATTAGAGATGATATATGTAGGAACAGCTTGGGTTTTTTTACATTTTTAAATGGAAACAATCCAAACTCTATGCATTTACATTTACATCTTATGAAATATGAGATAAATCTCTGTTAAAGAAGGTACTAATTCTAAAGAAAAGCAGAAAACAATTATATACTTCAGTTTTATATTAAAATTTTCTGAAGGAAGGGAGAGACAGTCAAATGAGGAGGAACAAGGACAATCAGAGCCATAAGGAAGAAATGATGAAGTCAGATGTAAGAAAGAAAATCAAGCAAAATGGAAAATATTTATGTACATCACCTTTCCTCCTACCCTCTGCGGAAACTCCTGATGCCCTATTCTGATTCCCACTCCCATTTATCAGTGTTGCTCCTGACCCATAAAAGCAACATAATCCACGTCTCCTTATCCATGCAGCCACCACTTGAACCCTAGTACACACCTGCCCTGACCTTGGCCCACAAAAACACCAATTTCTTCTAATTCTTTCACCCACCTCTCTAGCCACAGGCTCTGTGGTGATAAACAGATGGTGTCCACCAAAAAGACCATCTTAAACTACTGAATACTTTGCTACTTGATGAATGCTACCTTCTGTAGCTCCCTGGCCTGCCCCTTTCCTGGGACCCCTCAATTTCCACACAATTTAGCAACCAGAGTTAAGAGGAAACACAGCACTATCTCCCAGGCCCTGCACCAGTATCTATGTCTATTGGTTAGTGTCCTTGCCATGTCAGTTATTAAATGTCTTAAAGATCATCCCTGTGCATTACAGCTGCAAACGTTTACCTGCACCCTATTGCCTTTGCCAACCCAACCAGACCCTAGGTCTCTATCAGTTAGTTTCAGAAACCCCAAAACAACAGTGAATGAAATTAGAGGGAAATCTGCTTGTCTCTCATGTAATAGAAATCAGAAGGTAAGCAGCCCATAGCGTATGCTGTTGCTCCAAGGTTATCAAGGACTGAGGCTCCTCCTCTCTTCACTTTTGCCTCACTGTCCTGTTGTGTGGTTTTCATCCTCAAGGTTACATTCATGATACAAGTTGGTTGCTGGGACTCCAGCCACTTGGCCCATGTTCCAGATATCAGGAAGGAAGACAAACAAAAAAAGTAGTTATCTCCTATCTGAAATAGCTTTTTTCAAAAGCCTTCCCAGAAGTCCCATATAGCATTTCTGCTTATATCTTATTGGAGAGCATTCAGTCACACGGTCACACCTGGCAGAGTGGGAAGCTGGGAAATGTCGTCTTTAACTGGACACACTGTTTCCCTGCATAAAGTTGGGGCTCTATTTTGAGGGAAAAGGGAGGGAATAGTAGTGTCAGGTCCCTTCTTCACAGAAGCCTCCACTTGGTCCTGCCAAAGATTTCCAGCAGAGGGCATCTGAGGTATTGACACCCTCACTTACAGTAGGAGGAGAAGGCCTGGGGCAGCTGAAATTCCTGGGCCAGTTACCTCTGGCTGTGAATAGCTTCATTTGAGAATCTAAATCCTTTCCAGTGTGTTGCACAAAGTTCCTTTTCTCTTTCGGACTTAAAAAGAAACAAGCTGGGAAGCGCTCGCCTAGAGCAAACTTTTCAAGAAAACAGAGGCTATGGTTACAATATAGGACCCTTCTTAAGCCATTTCATTAATCACTACTTTTTTAGTTCATGCTGAATCTTAGCTTAGAATCAAGTGTGTTCTGGGCACATTGAGAAACTTCACACTAACTTGACGCTAGAAGGCAATAAAATCTCCCAGCTTGAACTGCAGGAGCACTTTCTGCAGCTGCCTCTTTCATAGCCTGCTCCTGAACAGTTTCTCAGGATGCCACCTCAAAGTCCACTATTTTTCTTTTGTGGAAGAATGAAATGATGTCTCATGTCAGCAATGCAAGAGCCCTCATGACTGTTTTTTCCCCATGTAACAAGGTTCCTCCATTTTTTCATTTTTTATATGAATAATAAATACTATCTGCTATTTGTTTCTTTAGCTGGGGTTATTGGCTGCTGTAATTTGGTATTTGGATTAATAGATTTATCAGAGGCTTTTCCCAGCAACTACTTTTTAAGAAATACAAATTTGACCAAGGTTTCTGCTACTAATAGATTATACACATATAATTATTACATTAGATGAAGGTCTGGCAAGCAAACAGATGAAAATATAATCACTGCCCTCAAGAAACTTATATCTAGTAAAATGAATATTTATTCAAGTACATAATGCATAGCTTTTTTCACCTTTACTGGAGTAAGATAACAGATGGATGAGTTGACTAATTGATAAAGGAGAAGCAATTTGTTAAGTATATTATTGACAGCATAAATATTGTGTTGAGAGAGCTGTTAACCCATGCTCAATCCAGGGCAGGAGCTTTTTGCACAACACACTTAAGTACAAATATAATAAGATTTTTGATGAAAGATCTAAAAGTGTTACACTACACAATTAAATACTAAATCTTAATAAATAGATAAGGTTAAACTCTGTCTTTGGCCTTACTGAGTGCTTGCTACCTACATAATGTGTACTCAGCTCTTCTCAGTGACAGAATGCAATCAAAGGTTGAACCTCTGCTTATAAAATGATCGGAACTTTAGTTTGATTTTTATGCATGTATGGTGCTTTTTAGCACATTATTTGAAATTTAGCAGACATCAACTTCTTGCCAGGCATGCTAGGCACAAGTGCAGACAGAAGAAAAATAGGATACTTCTCTTATTCACTAGGAGATCAGCTGGGAGCAGCAAACCTCCAAATTATGACTTATATTACAATATGGTCTATATTATAAATATGCAGGTATTACATCATTAAACATCAAACATGAGCTAACTTTGTTTTTACCAGAGTACTTGTGTCTATATAAGAATTGATGACAAGTCTCTACGTACTTTAATAATGTGTCCTTATTTTTTGAATAAGATGATAAGTAATATTGTAAACCAAATATATTAATTACTTGTAACAAAAACAATGATTATACATAATATAAAAATTCATTATTTCTAGGCAAGTAACATTATGGTATACCTTGTACTATTGCATTATTCTGTTTACTTTTTGAAGAGGATGCAGGTGAGAATTGATGATTATTTGATCTTTATATACATAAAAATGTATCTTTTAATGATAAATTTGGAATGAATCTATGAATTCTGTACTAAGCCACCATTTGACTCACTAAATTGAATGTGCTTAACTTTCTGTTGCGAAGACCACTGGGTTCTTCCTGATCCTTTACATTTTGGACATGAGATAGGACAAGAGCTCTGAGTTGAGTCTTCTTATTTGAGTCTCTAGGACATGGGCAAGAAGCCAGTCAGACCTGTGCTTACATGTGTGGCATGGTAAGCAAGCCAACTTTCAACTGCTGTGTTTTCAATAAGAGTTCAGCCACTGTTCTAAACAATCAGAAGTTCATCTGGGAGTGGATAGAGTAATTTGCACTTTCATAGGTGATGGAAGAATGTAGTAGATGGAAACATTTGTACATAGAAGTACTCTCTAGTGACCTGGCTTTAGTGTGCCTGGTCTGCTGGTGTGAGCTGTGCCTTCCCTGACACTTGGGTTATCAATAGTCTGCCTCTTGTTGATTCAAAACAGGGGAGGTCAGACACCCAGAGCCAGCAGGAAGAAGAGGAAAAGAAATCCAGAATCTCTGGGTAGAATGAAAATCATAAAAAGTAAGACTGGGCACGGTGACTCATGCCTGTAATCCCAGCACTTTGGGAGGCCAAGGCGGGCCGATCACATGAGGTCAGGAGTTTGAGACCAGCCTCCCCAACATGGTGAAACCCTGTCTCTACTAAAAATACAAAATTAGCCCAGCATGATGGTGCATACCTGTAATCCCAGCTACTCAGGAGGCTGAGGCAGGAGAATCACTTACACCCAGGAGACGGAGGTTGCAGTGAGCCAAGATGCGCCATTGTACTCCAGCCTGGGCAACAAGAGCGAAACTTTGTCTCAAAAAAAAAAAAGGTGAAAGAACAAAAAGCTAATGGGCCTTGAAAGAAGGCTATGCTAAGGACTTCACAGAGTATTTAGAAATGGGGTGAAGCAAATGGGATCTGTTGCTAAGCTGTTGCTATCACACTGATTTTGAATATTTTCTTCAATGCTTGTATTAATAAATTAACAGTGAACTCAAGGGATCCTTCTCCTGAGGTCTTTCTCCATAGTCACAGATAGTGGCATGGGATCACATTATTTTTAAAAAATCTAAAATAAAAACTATTATTCTTAGTGCATCCAAGACTTCTTTAGATACAGCAGGCCAGACAACCACCGATTTGTTAAATACTTACTCGGATGATGAGTACATTAAAAAAATCCGGAAGCGCCTTGAAGAAAATGCTTTTGCACTAGAGCAAAGGGAGAAAAGACGGCGGAAATGGTTAATGGACCAGTTAATAGCCTACGAAGCACAAGAGGTAAGATATTTAGATGAAGGTTAAATAATAGTGCTGGGAATTCTGCAAAATGTAGTCTTCTATACACATAATATGTAGTTTATGTATGTGTTGTCTGCTACTCTGCATCAAATGTCATATCATATAGGAAATATACTAGAAAAAAACAGCTCTTTACTAAAGAATCTAAAATCTGGTGATAGTTGTACAACATTGTGAATGTAATTAAGACAAATGTATACTTTAAAATGGTAAATTTTATGTTATGTATATTTTACCATAATAAAGAATACATTAAAAGGAACCCAAAATCTATATCTGCCATGTGTACTCTGTTGTTACTTTTAGAGGAAAAAGGGAAGGGTTTAATGAAAACAATATGGAAAAGTTGTTCGTCTTCTCCTTTTGTTCACCATTCTATTCCAGTGGTTCTTAAAGCATGGTTCCTGGACCAGCAGCACCAGTATTGCTTGGTACTTTTAGGAATAGAGATTATTGGGCCCCACCCCAGATCAGACCTGAAACTCTGGGGGTGGGGCCCAGTGATCTGTGCTAACAAGCTCTCTAGGTGATCCTGACTCCACTACAGCTTGAGAATCACTGATCATTTCTTACATTGATCACATATTTATTGAATTTCTATGTATTGCTTGGTACTTTTAGGAATAGAGATTATTGGGCCCCACCCCAGATCAGACCTGAAACTCTGGGGGTGGGGCCCAGTGATCTGTGCTAACAAGCTCTCTAGGTGATCCTGACTCCACTACAGCTTGAGAATCACTGATCATTTCTTACATTGAACACATATTTATTGAATTTCTATGTTTTGAGTACTTGTGATAGGCCCACAGATATAACAGAGAGCAAGAATAACAAGACACCTGTCTCCCAGAACTTTCTGCAAACAGCAAGAACATTGGAGTGTGAAAGTGCTGTGAAGGTGAAAGGGGTATTAGGGGGAGTGGTACTTAGAGAAGTCCACCTGGCTTGCTTTAGGAGACAGTGTCTGGAGGACAATAGCAGAAGCATGGATAAAGAGTCAGGAGTTAGCTAATTGAAGGTGGGGTGGTCGTGGTGGGGTTGGGGTGAGAGGGAGTTTCCAAGAGAGGTTGAAATGGTGGAAGGTGAGTGTTTCCAGACAAGAGAATACCACATGGAAAGCTCAGTGCTTTTAGCTAACGGAAAGTCATATCATCTGGCGGGGGTCACTAGAGGCCAAATTATGATGAGCCTTGTAAGATACACAGAATGAAATAGGAGATTTTGTGATTTCTTGTTCGAATACAAAGTGGAATAAGAGTGACCAGGTCCAACTTGCCTTTAGAAAGATCACTCTGGCTTTAGTTTGGAGAATAGATTACAGAAGGGCAATCTAAGTCCCTTGTTGCTGTAATTCAGGTAAGAGATTATCCCAGTTTAAATGTAGTATAGTGGCAATAGGGATTGAGAGAAGTAGCTTTAAGAGCTATTTTAGAGGTAAAATCATTAGGACTTAATGATTCATTAGACATGGGAAAGTGAAGAAGTGGGATGAAAAGCTGGATTTCTAGGTTGTGCACCTGCATGGCTGGACATGTAATTTGCTGAGATATGGAAGATGATGAAAGGAACAAACTTGGGGTGGATGGTGGTTTCAGTTGTGAATGTAAATAGGACAAATCTGCATGTCTACAAAGACCATTTGAAGATGCTTTTATTCACCTGCCCATGTCTGGTCTGCTCGTTCACTGAAAGGAAATAAAGGCTTCACACAAATATGAAGAAGTGAAATTTATTCATGGATTCCACTCTTTCTTAGTGAAAGTTCAAAAAAAATAGCTCTGGACATCTCTTTGTGCTAGAAAGTTATTTCTTCATATTCAGATTTCTTCAAATTATATCTTTATTCAATCAGTTTGATTATCTCCTTTTAATTAGAAGAATTTCAAATTATGAAAACTAGATAATCAAAAAGTTTATTTTAAAATAACTACCCAGGCCAAGACGGGCAGATCACAAAATCAGGAGATCGAGACCATCCTGGCTAACACGGTGAAACCCCGTCTCTACTGAAAAAAAAAAAAAAAAACAAAAAACTAGCCGGGCGAGGTGGCAGGCTCTTGTAGTCCCAGCTACTCGGGAGGCTGAGGCAGGAGAGTGGCGTAAACCTGGGAGGCGGAGCTTGCAGTTAGCTGAGATCCAGCCACTGCATTCCAGCCTGGGCGACAGAGCGAGACTCTGTCTCAAAAAAAATAAATAATAAATAAAAAATAACTACCCATTTCAAGTGTCATCATGTAGCAATGACATTTTGGACACACTTCGATGTATGTTCCAAAGCACTTGTGTGTTGGCTGCAAGGTTTTTTCTTACTATTTTCCTGCTTGTAATCTAGGCCTGGTGTTTGCCTGGAAAATGGAGTAGATGAATTCTTTCTGGATTTCCTCACTTTCCACTAGGATGCTATTAACACTGAATTTTCAAAACTAGAGTTGGAGGTATATTTACCAGTTTGGAAATCCAGCAACCTAAGGGACCTAAAAAAGAGTCAGGGCTCTGTATATTTCCATCACAGGAACCTCATCTTGTGCTGCCTCTTGTGTGTGTGGGGGGAAGCTGCTATTCCTAGAACCAGGCCTGATACATATGCTGCATTCCCTCCATTCCTACCACCTCCTTCCTATGGAATGTAGTGAGCCCAGGCTCCTGTGCAGCTGACACAAGAGATGCTGGTCCACAGTGGTGGAATGGGAAATTCTTATGTGTACAATGGCTGATTTTTCCATCCATTATCCTCTCCTCCAAAGGAAAAATGGTGTATGTCAGGGCTAGGAATTCTTCTACTTCCTTCAGTTACCTGCTGCTTTTCACAAGCATAACATAAATCCCACATCAGCCCTGAATGTTTTCTTCTGGTGCCATTTGTACTTAATCTCTCAGAAATGCCTCAAAATATCTTCCCTAGCTTTCAAGTTGTTCCAGTTTCTCCCTGGAATTTAGGTATTCCTGTTTCAGTTTGGCTGGTGAAGAGAGAACCAGAGACCTGTGCTCAAGTTGATATCTTGCCTACTGATTCATAAATACGTGGAATTGTGTGAATTAAATGATGTTATTTAAAGTTATAAAAATCAATTTGACTTTTTAGGGGATAGATTTTGAGAGTGGGGATGGTAAGAAAAGGATTGGTAGGGAGGGGCTGATGTTGTTCAAGATAGAGCTGGTGTCAGTGGGTATGGAATGGATTGGGGGGTGGTGGTTTAAAAACATGCCTAGGAGGTATGCTAGACTACTTTTTGAACAATTGAGTATTAGGAGTGATGAAAGAGGAATGAACTTAGGATGACCCTAATGTCTTAGATCACAGAGTGGATTATCGTAGGATCATCAACCGAGATGGGGAAATACAGGGAGAGGACCAGGTCTGAAGTTGAGTTAGTGAGTTGAGTTTTGGGCTTGTTGAGTTAAAGTACTTCATAGGCATTTAAGTGTATTCATACTGGGAACACAGTTTGACTCCCACCTGGTTCTGTGGTCATTTGGCTAGTATCTTGGCCAATTAAGTTTTGCCCCAAGTCAGTTAGCTCTGCCTTCTAAGAATCTTTTCTATGGCATTTCTTTGGAACTGGCATTTGAACGCCAGGCCCTTCCCTTACTTCTTAACTAGAAGACCCTTGAATACTTAGCTGTCAGGTCTTTTTTGCAGTGCCCTATTCCTCTATAGAGCTGCTTGGGCATCTTTGGAAAATTAGGTAGTGGTTGTAGACTAGAGTAAGTTCCTCCAGTCTCTAGATATCTTTCTGTCTTCCCTATTGAGTACTATAGATACCTCCCCTTTCCACATGATGTCTCTGTTTCAAAAGAGTAAGAGAGCCTGATGGGGCCTTGGATATCGTCTTCCATCTAAACCCATCATTTTACCTGACGAGAAATAAACCCAAGAAGCTGAGTTAATTGCCCAAGGCCACCCAGCCTACTATGATGACCAGGTCCTCAGTTTAATGTTTTTTTTCCACTGTTCATTTACTGGTCACCCTTCTATTCTCCTCAAACTGCCAAGAATACATCTAGTTTTTCTTTCAGATGATGACCACTCAGATTTTCTAAGATCAGCAGTAGGTCATTTCCCCAGCCTCTTCTCCAGGCTTCCCATTCTGTCAGTTTGTTTTAATAGCTTTTCCTCACGATGGTATTGCAATATCTTCAGTGGGAACTAATCCGATCTGCAGTCTTCAGCTGACAATACCTGCATTTGTTCTACAACTAGTAGTTATGTTAAAATGCGTATAACATAATCCCAACCTTCTGAAAACATGCTTTTAAATTTAGAGTTATAGCACTTTTTTTTTAAACTTTTATTTTAAATTCAGGGGTACATGTGCAGGTTTGTTGTACAGGTAAACTCATGTTATAGGGATTTGTTGTACAGATTGTTTTGTCACCCAGATATTAAGCCTAGTATCCATTAGCTATTTGCTTGTTTTTAAAACTTTGAAAAAAAAATCACCTAATTTATTTTTAATAATGTTTTGAATGAATAATGAATAATGTTTTGAATAATAATTTGTTTAAAGTAATTGTGAATTGCAAAACCATAATGTTTCTAAACACCAATTTTTGTTGGAAATCCTCATTTCATAACTTGATTTGTTTTTGCCATGTTCAAATTAAATCAAATGACAGAAATTATTTAGATGAACATTATACCTTTTGTATATTGTTTATGTATAGGCTTCATAGCTCAGTGGGAAATTTGGACATCACTTTAACAAATAACTCCCCTGGTATTTTCAGGAGGCTTATCGGGAGGAACAGCTGATTAACCGGCTGATGCGGCAGTCCCAGCAGGAGCGCAGGATTGCCTCACAGCTCATGCATGTTCGGCATGAAAAGGAAGTTTTACGGCAAAACAGAATTTTCAGAGAAAAACAATATGAGGAAAGACGACGTAAAGAGTATCAGGATGCTCTTGATAGAGAAGCGGTAAATACTATCTCCCTTAGAAATCTTTCTAAGGTTACTTTTGATCCTTTCTACCAAGTCGTGGTAAACAAAGCTATATTTTGTTGCCGATCATCTAATAAGAGTTGATTTTTTTTTATATGATCAGCCTATTATCTGCCAATTTTTATTTTTGTGTAACTCCATCAATAGGGCATATAGGCACTACCTAGTACTATACTGTCTTCTTTTAGCCTTGATTCTACAAGTAGCTAAGTACTTAATGCTCACCACCAACCCTAATGTCCATGTCTCTCTAGCCATTTTGATTGTCTGAAGCTCTTTCTCAAGATTTCTCAGGAAGGGCTCATGGAAACCATATTCCCTGAGTTCTTATATATTGGTAACACTGTGTGCCTTTTATACTTGATTGTAAGTTGACTGTATATAAAATGGTTAGTTCACACTTTGTTTCCTTGACTATCTTAAATATGTCACTCTATTTTCTTCAAGTATAAAGTGTGTTGCCAAAAAGAATGGTGATAGTCTAACTTTCAGTTCCTTGAGTCATTACTTTTTTTTTTTTTAGATACTTTTTTTTTTTCTTTAAAAGTTCACTCAGTTTACTAGAGTAGGCATTGGTATTGGTTATTCTAGGTGAATATCCTCGGGCAGTGAGAGAACTTTTAAGCTGCTTCCTTTCAACTGGACATCATTAGTCTTTAATCAACAATTCCTTGCCTTCTGGAAAAGAAAAAAGAGATTCCTCAGGCCCATATTGTGCTATTCCTTCTTTAGAATGAGAATAAGTGCTTTATCTAGGGTACTCTGGTGCACTGTAGTTGAGCATTGTATACAGAAACTCGGATCTGGGCTGCTAGCTGTGCTTTTTGGTACTGTGGTATCATTGTGTCTTGGCACTTTTACAACTCTGAAAATCAAAATATCCTATCTTTTAATTATTTAATAGATTATTTTTGTCCCAAACTTTATGTATATGTAGGTTCTAGTAACAAAAATAGATTGATTTTATTAATGGAGTATATGGATTACTTCTTGTCTACTTCCTATTGGGGATGTTTCAGATTTATTTAATCCTTTAGTCCACATTTGATTGAAGAGAACTCATGTGAGTGGTGTTTTAGATAGCCTGTCTTTACTGTCATAAAATATTCACAAAACCAGACTGGGCAGAAGAGAAACCTTAAAGAAAACAGGAGGGCAGTGTTTTATTTACTAGCTTCATAGCTTCCACTGCGATACCCCATGTAAGTGCAATGTAACTTTTGCCAAAATTTTGCAATTTTTAGAAATATCAGTTGGAAAGTAGCATATTTTGCAGTGAGGAGAGTGTTGCTTTTGCCTTTGTGGAATAGGCATAGCCTAAATGGTGGGTATAGAATGGGGAGAGGGAGCCATACCCCATGAATTTGAGCTGAATGAATGCTGACCTCAATGTCTTGTCTTCAAGAGCTGAGTTATCTGGATGATTGTTTCATCTCTCTTCTTTGGCAAAAATAGACTTGACTAGATTGAGTGGCATTTACTTGCATTAGAAATGATGTGTTTATCTTTCTAAGTGTCTATTTGAAAAATATGTTTATTTCACAAACTCAGCTAAATAACAAAGTATGTTTAGCTGGACTGGTCTCATGGTGATAAGGATCATCTATTCTTTCCTAAACTGGGGTTGAACTAACTTCAGAGGACTGGAACAGTTGGGCCTGCTAAAGCCTCAGAGACCTAAATTGTGAGTTTCTGAAGTACCTGAAAAAATTGTATTTCTTCCTCTCACATGATTACTTTTCCAACAGCGAAACTATCTAGTTCCTTGGCATCTCTCCCTTAGAGATGTTTGGATTTTATGACTTTCATCCGTACATGTTGAGTTTATCAACTCTCCACCAACAGTGGCTGGTGCATAAGTAGAAGCTGAATAAATAAATCAATAAATGTTTAATTCACTTTGCCAAATTAACAGTCACCTCATCTATCCAGTATCATTCACTAACTAAACAAAATCCATTTTATTCCCTAGAGCATATATGTATATATATGCTCACCACATATATATGTATATATACACATATATACATATATATATGTGTATGTATATATGTGTGTGTATATATACATATATGTGTGTGTGTATATATACTTGCTTAACTTTTATTTTAAGTTCAGGGGTATAAGTGCAGGTTTGTTACATAGGTAAATGTGAGTCATGGGGATTTGTTGTACAGATTATTTCATCACCCAGATATTAAGGCTAGTGCCCATTAGTTATTTTGCCTGATACTCTCTTTCCTCCCACCCACCACCCTCTGAAAGGTCCCAGTGTTGTTGTTCCCTTCTGTGTGTCCATGTGTTCTCATCATTTAGCTTCCACTTATAAGTGAGAACATGCAGTATTTGGTTTTCTATTCCTGCATTAGTTTGCTGAGGATAATAGCCTCCAGCTCAATCCATGTCCCTGAAAAGGATATGATCTCATTCCTTTTTATGGCTGCATAGTATTCCATGGTGTATATATACCACATTTTCTTTATCCAGTCTATCATTGATGGACATTTAGGTTGATTCCATGTCTTTACTATTGTGAATAGTGTTGCAATGAATGTAGGCATTCATGTGTCTTTAAAATAGAATGATTTGTATTCCTTTGGGTATATACCCAGTAATGGGAGTGCTGGGTTGAATGATATTTCTGCCTCTAGATCTTTGCAGAATTGCCACACTGTCCTCCACAATGGTTGAACTATTTTACTATTCCACCTACAGTGTAAACTTGTTCCTTTTTCTCTACAATCTCACCAGCATCTGTTGTTTTTTGACTTTTTGATAATAGTCATTCTGACTGGTATGAGATGGTATCTCATTATGGTTTTGATTTGCATGTATCTAATGGTCAGTGATGTTAAGCTTTTTTTCATGTGTTTGTTAGCTGCTTGTATGTCTTCTTTTGCAAAGTGTCCGTTCATGTCATTTGCCCACTTTTTACTGGGGTTGTTTGTTTTTCTCTTGTAAATGTGTCTAAGTTCCTTATAGATGTTGGATATTAGACCTTTGTCAGATGCATAGTTTGTAAAAATTTTCTCCCATTCTGTAGGTTGTCAGTATACTCTGTTACCAGTTTCTTTTGCTGTGTAGAAGCTCTTTAGCTTAATTAGGTCCCATCTGTCAATTTTTGCTTTTGTTACAATTGCTTTTGACATATTCATCATGAAATATTTGCCCGTGCTTATGTCCTGAATGGTATTACTTAGGTTGTCTTCCAGGTTTTTATGGCTTTGGGTTTTACATGTAAGTCTTTAATCCATCTTGAGTTAATTATCGTATATGGTGTAAGGAAGGGGTCTAGTTTCTATCTTCTGCATAGGGCTAGCCAGTTTTCCCAGCACCATCTATCAAATGGGAAATCCTTTCACCATTGCTTATATTTGTAAGGTTTGTTGAAGATCTGATAACTGGAGGTGTGTAGTCTTATTTCTGGGTTCTCTATTCTGTTCCATTGGTCTATATGTCTGTTTTTGTGTTTTGATTACTGTAACCCTGTATAGTATAGTGTAGTTTGAAATCAGGTAGCATGATGTTTCCAGCTTTGTCCTTAGATTTTATTGTTCTTGTCATGTTTATTATTATTTGAGAGTGGGAGGAGGTGGAACGTTCTAAAATTACTTTTAAATCTATTAAGGTCTTTAAGGTTTCTTAACTATGCTCACAGACTATTAATAATATTTGTGTTACTTATTTTAATAGTATTGATTTGCTATTCCATGGCTACTTTCTATTAAGTATTGCTGTGGAAAATACTGATTTTGTTTCTACTTCTTTGGCTGCTCCTTCTCAGGAGCAGGGTCATTGTCTTTACAGGCTCATTGTTCTTTTATATCAAAACATTTATTGACAGATTCTTCAAAGCTTCATCTTAGGCTGCCTTATTTTCTTTTCTATGTTACTTATCAGACAGCTGCATCCACAACCATGGTGGTGTATTTACTGCAACAGACAGATGATCCATGCAGTTATGCCTCTGTCCTCTGAGATGAAGGGCCATAGTTTTAGTATTCCTTGACATCTGTGGTCGTATGTCTCAGAGACACTTCATATTCAATATGTTCCAAGCCAAATGTATGACCTTTCCTATGCAACTAGTCTTTTTCAGTGTTCCATAGCTCAACAAATGGCATCATTATTTATCGAATTGTACAAGCCTGAAACCTCAGGGTCCACGTGAAAATTGCTTCACCCTTATTCTTCCATACCCAAAACATCCACTAAGTGCTATCATTTTCATGCATTAAATTTCTCTTCATTGTGTCCATTTTCCTCTATGTCTACACTACCATCCCTGGTTTCTACTGCAGTACTACTGCTGCAGTGGTTTCCTTCAGCCATTTTTAGTGGTTATGAATTGGTGACCAAAAACTGGAGAGTGTAAGAATATAACATTATATATGTTCCTTAAGTCAACCCTAAGTTGTACTCTTTCACCCCAACTCTGCATACAGAGAATGTACAATTCCCCAAGTTATAAGGGCCAAGCCATCTTGGAAACACTACGGTCATCAGATGCAAGCCCAGTCCTATTGAGACCTCAGCTACTGCAGCCCACATGTCCCCTCAGTGGCACAGGAAACTTTGGGGAGGCTGCTCCAGCCTTTTTTGGTCTCCCATATAATTCTCTCTGAGGCTTCATTGCCCCGCTTCATTGCCTGGGCTCTGGCCACATTGGTTTGCTCTGAGATCCTTGAACAAGTCATTTCTTCTACTTTGCCCCTCTTTCCAAGTGCCTTCACCCAATTAATACTTGTTTTCAAAACTCCATGCATATGCCTCTTCTTGTCTAGGTCAGGCCCCTGTTATACAGCCTCATACCCCACGGTCTTGCCCTAATGACACTTGTCATAGTGTGTACTTATACATGTATTTGTGTGACTCTTTGACTGTTTGCCTATCCCACTGGCATGTAAAGTCCATGAGGGCAGGACCACATTTGTTCTTGCTCATGAAATAAAGAAAAAAAAACAAGGAAAGAAGAAAGGAAGGAAGGAAGGAAGGAAGGAAGGAAGGAAGGAAGGAAGGAAGGAAAGAAGGAAGGGAAGGAAAGGAAAGGAAGGAAGAAAAAGAAAGAAAGAGAGAGAGGGAGGGAGGGAGGGAAAGAAAGAAGGAAGGAAGGAAGGAAGGAAGGAAAGAAAAAGAAAGAAAGAAAGAAAGAAAAGAAAGAAAGAAGAAAGAAAGAAAGAGAAAGAAAGGGAAAGAAAGAGAGAAAGGGAGAAAGGAAGGAACAGAGAGGAAGGAAGGAAGGAAGGAAGGGAAGAAAGAAGGAAGAGCTGCGCATGATGGCTCACACCTGTAATCCCAGTACTTTGGGAGGCCGAGGAAGGTGAATCACAAGGTCAAGACTTCGAGACCAGCCTGGCCAACATGGTGAAACCCCATCTCTACTAAAAATGCAAAAATTAGCCAGGGGTGGTGGCGTGCACCTGTAATCCCAGCAACTTGGGAGGCTGAGGCAGGAGAATTGCTTGAACCCAGGAGGCGGAGGTTGCAGTGAGCTGAGATCGCCCCATTGCACTCCAGGTCTAGATAACAGAGCAAGACTCCATCTTGGGGAAAAAGACAGGAAAGAAAGAGAGAGAGAGAGAGAGAAAGAGAGAAAGAAAAAAAGAGAGAAAGAGAGAGAGAGAAAGGAAGGAAGGAAGGAGGAGAGACAGAAAGAAAACAAGGGAGAAGAACTTTGTGTTTTTCTTTCACTCTCAATTTTTTGAGGGTTTTTGTTTTGTTTTTAGATTAAATCTGCTAATCTCTTCCTTTGAGGCAACTGCAAAAGTATTCTGTATTAAGACAGTTCCTGATTTCAAATTTCTGTGCTAACTGCTATTATTATTAATTAATTAATTACAATAATATTTAATGTTTTTGAGCTTTACTTTGAGTCAAGCATTATACTATGTTTGTTACAAGCATGTATAAAATAATTCTTGCAATGACCATAAGTGGATACCATCCTTATTTACATTTTACACATCAGGAAATTGAAGACTAGAAGGCTTAAAGTCACACAGCTTCTCAGTGGTGTAGCAGGGAGCAAGGCCAGCTTGATCAGATTTTAGAGTCCAAGCTCATAACCACTGAGATTTACTACCTCCCACAGGCTTCCTTTTTCCTTTTCCTCCTTCTTTTTTTATGGCTGCAACCCACTTAGCTGTAATGAGACGGGAAATTGTGGTGCTTTGGCAGAGGATTGATGGTAGATATAGAAAAAGAGAAGGAAGACTGAGCTGGATGAAGGAAGGGAGAGGAATAGAGGAAGGGAGGGAGGGAGCGGGGAAGGGAGGAAGAGAGAGAGGGATATGGGGAGACAGGCAATGGCAGCAACCAGGGTTGAAAGCTATACTATTACTGGTAGGAACATTCTACCATTCCCTTAAAGGTTTTTATTCCTCACATCCTAAATATTTCCATGTGTTTCAGAGAACTCTGTAGTAAACCAACCTCATGATCCATTTTTGTGTCACTCTCTCCATAAATTCTCATCGGATATTTCTGCTCTCTTAGATTCATTTTTCCTCTGAATTCTTCACTTCATGAATCATGTCATAAAGCTTTGTACTTAAATTGTACTCTTTCTCCATGAAAACAGGGTATACAGAATAACACAAGAATAACAAACTCTGGTGTAATTCCTGAATCTGTCAAATGTACAGAATTGACCTTAGTGATCATCCAGCTTAACCCCTTTCCCAACAAAAATGAAATAAGCACACAAAATAAAATAGCAATAGCAAAACAAATGGTGGACCTTACACAGCAATCCATTGTCACACATCTAGTCATTTATGAATAGTATCATAATAGGAAATATTTGTTTTGATGAGATGGTTTGGTAATTTTTCTGGGTATACTAAGTACTCTTAATATCCTGACTTTGAGGAAATGGAGACATAAGGAGACTAATGACTTGCCCAAGATCTCACAGCTAGTGCTTGAATTCTATATAAAATCTAGGGCTTGAACTTGACCATAGCTCCTCCAAAGCCCAAGTTTACTTCCGTTTGATACTCACTGGGTTGTTACAGGAGGCAAGTCTTTTTCCTAGAGCAGGCTAGCATGTAACTAAATTTCTCAAGAAGCTGGCAGAGCTATCTGAAAAGCAATATTGGGTCATCTGAATCCCACTAATTAAGTATTATGTTATCCTCAGCTTGGCTGGACTGCGTTCAGCCTTTGTACCTTGTGTGAAGAAAAGATTCCCTAAACAAAATAATAGTGCACTAAGGAGAGAGCGATAACAAGCTAAGTGTTTCATTGCTTTCTACATACATAGATGTTCCTACAAATGAATGCCATCAGCTTATTAAGGCTGTAACCATAGAGGGTTTGTAATTAACACATTTAACACATGTTGGCAAATACGTTATATTCTCAAGCCAGTATAATCAGGGACTTTCTAAAATATTTTCTAAGTATAAATCAGTATTATAGAACTCTCCCATTGAAAGACAAAGAGCAATGACTATAGCAAATGTGTCCAAATTGACACTCTGGAGGTGGGAGTGAGGGGTCAGCTATGCTAACGGTCTAGCACAGACTTGCCTGTTTCTGTCTGATCCCTATTTGCAACCAGTGAACTCAAGACTTCTTTTTGAAGGCTTAAGATCTAATTCCTCATTAATCCAAATTGGGCTTTCCCCAGTTAGATCACTTCTCACTGTATTATGCTTTGTTGATAAGATAAACTGAGAGTGGGATATTTCCAATATTGTCTTTGCCATCATACTCAGTACTAATGTATTAAGAAAAAAGTGTTCATTCATGATTCATTTTTTTCCTGGTGTGAGAAGAGGTTTCATTCTACTGAAAGACGTTTTGGCTATTGAAATGATGACATTATTTTTATTTGATTTAGTTATAGTGACTTAAAAATATGTTTTTGCCTTTTTAGGCTTTGGCAAAACAAGCCAAGATTGATTTTGAAGAACAGTTCCTTAAAGAAAAGAGATTTCATGATCAGATTGCTATGGAAAGAGCTCAAGCTCGTTATAAAAAGCATTATTCAATATGTGCAGAAATTTTGGATCAAATAGTTGATTTGTCCACTAAAGTGGCAGACTATCGAATGTTGACAAATAAGTAAGTATTTTTTTTTTTAAATAACATAGTAGAGACACGATAGAGAATGAGGAAGGATAAGATTGTAAAGTAGATACTAAGCTGATAAGTAAAGAGAGATACAAATGATTCATGAAAAGACTAAAAGGTGGAGTCCAGGAGACCTTGATTACTGACTTGACTTACTCACTGACTACTTTCATTTAAGATGCCTACATGCCTTTTTCCATACCTTTTATGAAAATTAACTCAAAGTGGATCATGGACTTAAATGTAAAACATAGTACTATAAAACTGTGAGGAAAAAATGGGAGACAATCTTTGGGCTCTATGACTAGGCAACAAGTTCTTAGACTTGACACCAAAAGCATGATCCATAAGAGGAAAACTTGACAAATTGGACTTCATTAAAATTAAAAAGTTTTGCTCTGCAAAAGACGAAACTTTATAAGTTGGACTTCTTCAAAATTAAAACTTTTTGCTTTGAAAAACCTGAAAGGATGTATAGAACAGGAGAAGATATTTCAAACTGCCAGCCAACAAAAGACTAATATCTAGAATATATAAAGTATTCTCAAAACTCTACAATAAAAAATAAGGCAGTTCAAAAATAGGCAAAAGATATGAAAAGACATTTCACTGAAGAGGATACTCAGATGACAAATACACACGTAAAAAAATTCATCCTCAGTCATTAGAGAAATTCAAATTGAAATCACAATGATTTATCATTACACTCCTATAAGAATGGCTAAAATTAAAAAAAAAAAAATGAGAACACCAAATACTGAGAAGGATCTGGAGAAAACCACCAATTCATTGCTGCTGAGAATGTGAAATGGTACAGCCCCTCTGGAAAACAGTTTGGCAATTTCTTAAAAAGCTGAATATGCAAATCCCATACAACCTAGCGGTTACACTTCTGGGCGTTTATCCTAGAGAAATTAAGACTTAAATTCACACTAAAAATCTGTATAGAAATGTTTATGTCACCTTTATTTGTAGTAACTTAAAACTGATAACAATTCAGATGTCTCTCAATAGGTAATAAAGTATGATACATCCATGTCATGGAATATTGCTGAGAAATATAAAATAATACACTATTAATGCATGCCACAATCTGGATGAACCTCCAGATACTTATGCTGAGTGGAAAAAAGCCAAAATGTTACATGCGCTATGATTTCATTTACATAACATTCTTGAAATAACAAAGTTATAGAAACTGAGAACAGATTAGTGATTGCCAGGGGCTAAGAATGGAGTGGAGGTGAGAGAGAAGTGAGTGTGGCTCTCAAAGGGCAACATGATGGGTTCTGTGGTGATAGAACGTTCTGTATCTTGACTGTATCAATGTTAATATCCTGGTGGTGATATTGTACTGTGGTTTTGCAAAATATTACAATCAGGAGACACTGGGTAAAGGGTATATGGATCTCCATATTATTTCTTACACCTAATGTGAACGTACTATTACCTCAAAATAGAAAGTTTAGTTTTAAAAATCAAAGTATATCTAAATAGCAACAGAATAACATGAAAGTGGGATAAATGATTCATAGAGACTACTAGGTGTGAACCCTGAAAACTTGAGACAGGTCTCAGTTACTTAGAAAGTTTATTTTACCAAGGTTGAGGACGTACCTGTGACACAGTCTCAGGAAGTCCTGACAACATGTGCTCAAGGTGGTCAGGCCACAGCTTGGTTTTATACATTTTAGGGAGACCTGAGACATCAATCAATATGCAAGAAGTAAGTATATTAGTTCCATCTAGAAAGACAGAGACAGCTCAAAGCAAGGCCCACCCACTGGGGGCTTCCAGGTCACATATAGGTGAGAGACTGAAGGCTGCATTCTTTTGAGTTTCTGGTAAGTCTTTCCAAAGAAGGCAATAAGAATTTGCATCTATCTCTGTGAGCAAAGGGATGACTTAAATAGAATGGGAGGCAGATTTGCCCGAGTGGTTCCCAGCTTGAAACGGCCCAAGATATTTTCCTTTCACATAAGCTAAAGCAGACTCACGCTGGTAATCCCAGCACTTTGGGAGGCTGAGGCGGGTGGATCATGAAGTCAGGTGTTCAAGACCAGCCTGGTCAAGATAGTGAAACCCCATCTCTACTAAAAATACAAAAATTAGCCAGGCACGGTGGCAGGTGCCTGTAATCCCAGTCACTCGAGGGGCTGAGGCAGCAGAATCGCTTGAACACAGGGGAAGGAGGTTGCGGTGAGCAGAGATCACGCCACTGCACTCCAGGCTGGGTGACAGAGTGAGACTCCGTTTCAAAAAAAAAAAAAAAAAGCAGACCACATAGCTGGAATTTCCAGACTAACTTATATAAAGACAACAGAGCTCATTCTGAAATGGAAAGTATCATACTGCTTCTAAAGCAGCACCCCCCCTTTTTTTTTTTTTGATATAATAGCATTTTTTCCTCACTGTTTTATTTTGAGTTAATAATTGCTTCACCAGATCAGGCTGATCTGAAGTGAGCTGACGGAATTTGAATCCTCTAAGAAAACTGAATTGCTAGCCCAAAAATGTGCATGAAATCTTAATAATGTCAGCTAACAAGGGAGGTATTCAGGGCCCCAGAAGCCATAGCAGGTGATTTTCTTATTCAGGAGCCTCAGTGGATCAGGTGGGGAGTGGCAAGGTCAGAATCTTGAGGAAAAGGAGAAGTTTGGCAAGAACATGGAGACCAATATTCTGTATGACTAGAGAAGCTATTTTAAAAATGTTCCTACTTTTGCCATTTTATCTGTTTCTATCCTCATATCCTTAAATGTGAAAAGAATTTTACGGTAAAGGTCAGATAGCTAAGGTTTTTTCCTTCTACAGTTTTTTTTTCAAAATACATGGACTACTTTAGTGGGTTGCAATCATGAAGCCATAGAATGTCTACAGATGTCATAGTAAGTCATATTGAAAGAGAATGTTAAAAGGTTTTTAGGAGGAAACAGGTAATTTTGGGGCTTTTTAAAGCCCTAATAAGTGGTGGAGAAAGCAAAACGGAGAAGTACCTGAATATGAGGTTTGTCAGGAGTTCAAGACCCCTGAACACACAGCCTTTTAAAGAGGAAACGTTGTTAGGTCTGTACCCATTAAATAATAGCTCCTCATCCCCTCCAATCCCCAGCCGCTGATAATCTCTATCCAACTTGATGTCTCTGAATTTGTTTCTTCTAGGTACCTTATATAAGGGGAATAATACAATAGTCATCCTTTTTGTGTCTGGCTTATTTCACGTAGCATAATGTCTTCAAGGTCCGTTCATGTTGTAGCATGAATCAGAATGAAATACTACTTTTTAAGTTGTAATTTCAAGTTCTAGTCCAACTGTTTGTGATCACGTCAGGACATTTCGCACATCTTGTCTTGAAACAATTTTCCCATCACTCTGTCCTTGCTGCCTCCTAAGCATTCTTTAGGCCTCAGCTTGGCAGTCATTTCTTTAAAGAGACCTTCCTGGAACCAACAAGTTAAGCTGAGTCATACTGTTATACTTTCCTATTGTATAATTCTTGTTCAGAACTTTCATTTATTTATGCAACTATTTTTTGCCCTTCTTTCCCAGAGTCTACTATTTAAAGACAGGTATTCCAGTTGCTATTATATTTCTAGTGGCTAATAAAATGTTTGGAACTTAGTGGGTTTGAAGAATGATTGTTACTTTATGCCACGGGTTCTTTAAACTTTTTTATTGACTGTTTCATAGCAGAACAATATCTCTAAAAATAGTGAGCACAGTCAAAACACTTAGGTTCCTTAATTCTCGGCTCTGATGTCAGCTTACTATGCAACCTTAGGAAATTATTTAAATGCTCTGGTATCAGTGTCCTCCTGTGCAAAATGAACAAACTGAGTGCTTTTCAAGGCCCCTTTAAGAGAACATTAGGTTTACATTTTGTAAATAATTTGTAACAGAAAAATCTAATATATATTAGTCTTATTGTCATTGTACATATGGTAACCTTTAAGATCATTTTTCAGTAATTCTGTTTGTCTGATGAAAGTGAGCTAATTTACATAAATATAATAAAAATACCAATGTTTAAAATCTATATTTGACTAACCATTGATTCATCTCTACCTTTTCTTTGTGCAATAGCCTGATTCCATATAAGTTGATGCATGATTGGAAGGAACTATTTTTTAATGCAAAACCCATATATGAACAAGCCTCTGTTAAGACACTACCTGCTAACCCCTCAAGAGAACAACTTATAGAACTGGAGAAAAGGGACTTGCTAGATACCAATGATTATGAAGAATATAAGGTACCTACTGATATGAAATAATTGGAATGCTACATAATAAATCCTTTTTCTTTAACATTAATTTTGTGATATTCCTTATTTCATTTCTACTAATAAAAACAGGCATGTTTTGTTTGCATTTTCCCTTGTTTTAATTTGTATATTTGTGCTACTTTTTAGCTGCTTAAACTATACATAAGCTATTATCTATTGTTAGTAGTAATCTTAGGGGAGTGGTCTGAAAAAACATCAAGCATAGTAATTGTCTAAGTAGACAGATTTCAGAATTTTTTAAATGCTTTAATTTATTTATTAGCATTTTTCTTTCTATGGGCTGTCTACTTTGGCTTCAAAAACCATTGTTAAAATGTATTTCTTTTGTAATCGATCTAAATAATAGATTTTTTTACAGGCAAAATGAAAGAGGAGGAGGTCTGGGTTTTTTTTTTTTTTTTTAATTTAAAGCTTTACTTTATTATCTGAAAATGCCAAATTCATTGTTTTTTCAATCAAAAATACAATATAATATTTTTCCTTTGCCCATTACATTAAAAAATTAGACAGCAGCAAGGGAGTAGATGAAAATAAGCCTCCTTAGTTAGAATTTTACTGTAAAAGGTTTGAAGAATAAAAGTAGAATAATATTTTATTTCCTTTTTTTTTTTCTTTTTTTTTTTATTATACTTTAAGTTCTAGGGTACATGTGCATAACGTGCAGGTTTGTTACATATGTATACTTATGCCATGTTGGTGTGCTGCACCCATCAACTCGTCAGCACCCATCAATTCATCATTTATATCATGTATAACTCCCCAATGCAATCCCTCCCTCCTCCCCCCTCCCCATGATAGGCCCCAGTGTGTGATGTTCCCCTTCCCGAGTCCGAGTGATCTCATTGTTCAGTTCCCACCTATGAGTGAGAACATGCGGTGTTTGGTTTTCTCTTCTTGTGATAGTTTGCTAAGAATGATGGTTTCCAGCTGCATCCATGTCCCTACAAAGGACGCAAACTCATCCTTTTTGATGGCTGCATAGTATTCCATGGTGTATATGTGCCACATTTTCTGAATCCAGTCTGTCACTGATGGACATTTGGGTTGATTCCAAGTCTTTGCTATTGTGAATAGTGCCGCAATAAACATACGTGTGCATGTGTCTTTGTAGTAGAGTAATTATAATCCTTTGGGTATATACCCAGTAGTGGGATGGCTGGGTCATATGGTACATCTAGTTCTAGATCCTTGAGGAATTGCCATACTGTTTTCCATAATGGTTGAACTAGTTTACAATCCCACCAACAGTGTAAAAGTGTTCCTATTTCTCCACATCCTCTCCACACCTGTTGTTTCCTGACTTTTTAATGATTGGCATTCTAACTGGTGTGAGATGGTATCTCATTGTGGTTTTGATTTGCATTTCTCTGATGGCCAGTGATGATGAGCATTTTTTCATGTGTCTGTTGGCTGTATGGATGTCTTCTTTTGAGAAATGTCTGTTCATATCCTTTCCCCACTTTTGGATGGGGTTGTTTGTTTTTTCTTGTATATTTGTTTGAGTTCTTTGTAGATTCTGGATATTAGCCCTTTGTCAGATGAGTAGGTTGCAAAAATTTTCTCCCATTCTGTAGGTTGCCTGTTCACTCTGATGGTAGTTTCTTTTGCTGTGCAAAAGCTCTTTAGTTTAATTAGATCCCATTTGTCCATTTTGGCTTTTGCTGCCGTTGCTTTTGGTGTTTTAGACATGAAGTCCTTGCCCATGCCTATGTCCTGAATGGTACTACCTAGATTTTCTTCTAGGGTTTTTATGGTATTAGGTCTAACATTTAAGTCTCTAATCCATCTTGAATTAATCTTCATATAAGGGGTAAGGAAAGGATCCAGTTTCAGCTTTCTACTTATGGCTAGCCAATTTTCCCAGCACCATTTATTAAATAGGGAATCCTTTCCCCATTTCTTGTTTCTCTCAGGTTTGTCAAAGATCAGATGGCTGTAGATGTGTGGTATTATTTCTGAGGACTCTGTTCTGTTCCATTGGTCTATATCTCTGTTGTGGTACCAGTACCATGCTGTTTTGGTTACTGTAGCCTTGTAGTATAGTTTGAAGTCAGGTAGCGTGACGCCTCCAGCTTTGTCCTTTTGACTTAAGATTGTCTTGGCAATGCGGGCTCTTTTTTGGTTCCATGTGAACTTTAAAGCCGTTTTTTCCAATTCTGTGAAGAAAGTCATTGGTAGCTTGATGGGGATGGCACTGAATCTATAAATCACCTTGGGCAGTATGGCCATTTTCACGATATTGATTCTTCCTATCCATGAGCATGGTATGTTCTTCCATTTGTTTGTGTCCTCTTTGATTTCACTGAGCAGTGGTTTGTAGTTCTCCTTGAAGAGGTCCTTTACATCCCTTGTAAGTTGGATTCCTAGGTATTTTATTCTCTTTGAAGCAATTGTGAATGGAAGTTCATTCCCGGTTTGGCTCTCTGCTTGTCTGTTACTGGTGTATAAGAATGCTTGTGATTTTTGCACATTAATTTTGTATCCTGAGACTGTGCTGAAGTTGCTTATCAGCTTAAGGAGATTTTGGGCTGAGACGATGGGGTTTTCTAAATATACAATCATGTCATCTGCAAACAGGGACAATTTGACTTCTTCTTTTCCTAACTGGATACGCTTCATTTCTTTCTCTTGCCTGATTGCCCTAGCCAGAACTTCCAACACTATGTTGAATAGGAGTGGTGAGAGAGGGCATCCCTGTCTTGTGCCAGTTTTCAAAGGGAATTTTTCCAGTTTTTGCCCATTCAGTATGATATTGGCTGTGGGTTTGTCATAAATAGCTCTTATTATTTTGAGGTACGTTCCATCAATACCGAATTTATTGAGCATTTTTACCATAAAGGGCTGTTGAATTTTGTCAAAAGCCTTTTCTGCATCTATTGAGATAATCATGTGGTTCTTGTCTTTGGTTCTGTTTCTATGCTGGATTACGTTTATTGATTTGAGAATGTTGAACCAGCCTTGCATCCCAGGGATGAAGCCCACTTGATCATGGTGGATAAGCTTTTTGATGTGCTGCTGAATCCGGTTTGCCAGTATTTTATTGAGAATTTTTGCATCGATGTTCATCAGGGATATTGGTCTAAAATTCTCTTTTTTTATTGTGTCTCTGCCAGGCTTTGGTATCAGGATGATGTTGGCCTCATAAAATGAGTTAGGGAGGATTCCCTCTTTTTCTATTGATTGGAATAGTTTCAGAAGGAATGGCACCAGCTCATCCTTGTACCTCTGGTAGAATTCAGCTGTGAATCCATCTGGTCCTGGACTTTTTTTGGTGGGTAGGCTATTAATTATTGCCTCAATTTCAGAGCCTGCTATTGGTCTATTCAGGGATTCAACTTCTTCCTGGTTTAGTCTTGGGAGAGTGTAAGTGTCCAGGAAATTATCCATTTCTTCTAGATTTTCTAGTTGATTTGCGTAGAGGCATTTATAGTATTCTCTGATGGTTGTTTGTATTTCTGTGGGGTCAGTGGTGATATCCCCTTTATCATTTTTTTATTGCGTCTATTTGATTCCTCTCTCTTTTCTTCTTTATTAGTCTAGCTAGCGGTCTGTCAATTTTGTTGATCTTTCAAAAAACCAACTCCTGGATTCATTGATTTTTGGAGGGTTTTTTGTGTCTCTATCTCCTTCAGTTCTGCTCTGATCTTAGTTATTTCTTGCCTTCTGCTAGCTTTTGAATGTTTTGCTCTTGCCTCTCTAGTTCTTTTAATTGTGATGTTAGAGTGTCAATTTTAGATCTTTCCTGCTTTCTCTTGTGGGCATTTAGTGCTATAAATTTCCCTCTACACACTGCTTTAAATGTGTCCCAGAGATTCTGGTATGTTGTATCTTTGTTCTCATTGGTTTCAAAGAACATCTTTATTTCTGCTTTCATTTCGTTATGTACCCAGTAGTCATTCAGGAGCAGGTTGTTCAGTTTGCATGTAGTTGAGCGGTTTTGATTGAGTTTCTTAGTCCTGAGTTCTAGTTTGATTGCACTGTGGTCTGAGAGACAGTTTGTTATAATTTCTGTTCTTGTACATTTGCTGAGGAGTGCTTTACTTCCAATTCTGTGGTCAATTTTGGAATAAGTGCGATGTGGTGCTGAGAAGAATGTATATTTGTTGATTTGGGGTGGAGAGTTCTATAGATGTCTATTAGGTCCGCTTGGTGCAGAGATGAGTTCAATTCCTGGATATCCTTGTTAACTTTCTGTCTCATTGATCTGTCTAATGTTGACAGTGGAGTGTTGAAGTCTCCCATTATTATTGTATGGGAGTCTAAGTCTCTTTGTAGGTCTCTAAGGACTTGCTTTATGAATCTGGGTGCTCCTGTATTGGGTGCATATCTATTTAGGAGAGTTAGCTCTTCCTGTTGAATTGATCCCTTTACCATTATGTAATGGCCTTCTTTGTCTCTTTTGATCTTTGATGGTTGAAAGTCTGTTTTATCAGAGACTAGGATTGCAACCCCTGCTTTTTTTTGTTCTCCATTTGCTTGGTAGATCTTCCTCCATCCCTTTATTTTGAGCCTATGTATGTCTCTGCATGTGAAATGGGTCTCCTGAATACAGCAGACTGATGGGTCTTGACTCTTTATCCAGTTTGCCAGTCTGTGTCTTTTAATTGGAGCATTTAGTCCATTGACATTTAAGGTTAATATTGTTATGTGTGAATTGATCCTGTCATTATGATATTAACTGGTTATTTTGCTCGTTAGTTGATGCAGTTTCTTCCTAGCCTCGATGGTCTTTACATTTTGGCATGTTTTTGCAATGGCTGGTACCGGTTGTTCCTTTCCATGTTTAGGGCTTCCTTCAGGGTCTCTTGTAAGGCAGGCCTGGTGGTGACAAAATCTCTAAGCATTTGCTTATCTGTAAAGGATTTTATTTCTCCTTCACTGATGAAACTTAGTTTGGCTGGATATGAAATTCTGGGTTGAAAATTCTTTTCTTTAAGAATGTTGAATATTGGCCCCCACTCTCTTCTGGCTTGTAGAGTTTCTGTCGAGAGATCTGCTGTTAGTCTGATGGGCTTCCCTTTGTGGGTAACCCGACCTTTCTCTCTGGCTGCCCTTAAGATTTTTTCCTTCATTTCAACTTTGGTGAATCTCACAATTGTGTCTTGGAGTTCCTCTTCTGGAGAGTATCTTTGTGGCGTTCTCTGTATTTCCTGAATTTGAATGTTGGCCTGCCCTACTAGGTTGGGGAAGTTCTCTTGATGATATCCTGAAGAGTGTTTTCCAACTTGGTTCCATTTTCTCCCTCACTTTCAGGCACCCCAATCAGACGTAGATTTGGTCTTTTTACATAATCCCATACTTCTTGCAGGCTTTGTTCATTTCTTTTTCTTCTTTTTTCTTTTGGTTTCTCTTCTCGCTTCATTTCATTCATTTGATCCTCAATCGCTGATACTCTTTTTCTTCCAGTTGATCGAGTCAGTTACTGAAGCTTGTGCATTTGTCATGTATTTCTCGTGTCATGGTTTTCATCGCTGTCATTTCGTTTATGATCTTCTCTGCATTAATTAGTCTAGCTGTCAATTCTTCCACTCTTTTTTCAAGATTTTTAGTTTCTTTGCGCTGGGTACGTATTCCTCCTTTAGCTCTGAGAAGTTTGATGGACTGAAGCCTTCTTCTCTCATCTCGTCAAAGTCATTCTCTGACCAGCTTTGATCCGTTGCTGGCGATGGGCTGCGCTCCTTTGCAGGGGGAGATGCGCTCTTATTTTTTGAATTTCCAGCTTTTCTGCCCTGCTTCTTCCCCATCTTTGTGGTTTTATCTGTCTCTGGTCTTTGATGATGGTGACTTACTGATGGGGTTTTGGTATAGGTGTCCTTCCTGTTTGATAGTTTTTTCCGTCTGACAGTCAGAAGGACTGTCTGTTGGTCTGTTGGAGATTGCTTGAGGTCCACTCCAGACCCTGTTTGCCTGGATATCAGCAGCAGAGGTTGCTGAAGATAGAATATTGCTGAACAGCGAGTGTACCTGTCTGATTCTTCCGTTGGAAGTTCCTCTCAGGGGTGACTCCACCCTGTGAGTGTGGGGTGTCAGACTGCCCCTAGTGGGGGATGTCTCCCAGCTCGGCTACTCAGGGGTCAGGGACCCACCTGAGCAGGCAGTCTGTCCGTTCTCAGATCTCAACCTCCACGTTGGGAGATCCACGGCTCTCCCCAAAGCTGTCAGACAGAGTCGTTCGCATCTGCACCGGCCCCCGCTGCTTCCCCTGTTGGACTTCAGCTGTGAGCTGTCCCCAGAGGTGGAGTCTACAGAGACAGGCAGGCTTCCTTGAGCTGCTGTGAGCTCCACCCAGTTCGAGCTTCCCAGATGCTTTGTTTACCTACTTAAGCCTCAGCAATGGCGGGCACCCCTCCCCCAGCCTCGCTGCTGCCTTGCTGATAGATGGCCGCAGACTGCTGTGTTAGCAGTGAGGGAGGCTCTGTGGGCGTTGGACCCTCCCGGCCAGGTGTGGGATATATTCTTCTGGTGTGCCTGTTTCCTTAAAGCGCAGTATTGGGGTGGGAGTTACCCGATTTTCCAGGTGTTGTGTGTCTCAGTTCCCCTGGCTAGGAAAACGGATTTCCTTCCCCCTTGCGCTTCCAGGTGAGGCGATGCCTCGCCCTGCTTCAGCTCTCGCTGGTCAGGCTGCAGCAGCTGACCAGCACCGATTGTCCGGCACTCCCTAGTGAGATGACCCCAGTACTTCAGTTGAAAATGCAGAAATCACCGGTCTTCTGTGTCGCTCGCACTGGGAGTTGGAGACTGGAGCTGTTCCTATTCGGCCATCTTGCTCCGCCCCCCTTTTTTGTTGTTGTTGTTGAGGCGGAGTCTCGCTCTGTCGCCCAGGCTGGAGTGCAGTGGCTGGATCTCAGCTCACTGCAAGCTCCGCCTCCCGGGTTTACACCATTCTCCTGCCTCAGCCTCCCGAGTAGCTGGGACTACAGGCACCCGCCACCTCGCCCGGCTAGTTTTTTGTATTGTTAGTAGAGACGGGGTTTCACCGTGTTAGCCAGGATGGGCTCGATCTCCTGACCTCGTGATACGCCCGTCTCGGCCTCCCAAAGTGCTGGGATTACAGGCTTGAGCCACCGCGCCTGGCCGGTCTGGGTTTTATGAATAGCATAGATTCAAATAATCTTTTCTTCAAAGATTGAAATAAAAAGTATCAGGTGCCAACTGTGATGTTTAGAAGAACTATTGTAAACCCTTTGAGATTAGACAGACTAGAGCTACATTATTGAAATTGCCAACTACTAACTGTGCAACCTTAGGTGACCAGTTCCTTAAGGGCTAATAGATTTCCATTTTTCAATTTATGGAAAGGAAATACTACTATACCTACTTCATTTAAAATAACATGAGTTAAACACAGCTGAGTGCACTTCATGTTGGATGCATATAATACATACCCATTTCTTTCCTCACCATCCTACTCTCCCCATCCCACTCCATCTCACCCTTAGAAGTAAAGGTGTAACACTCATAGCTTTTGGATAGAAGTTTTGAGTGGATCAACATCAATGGAATGAGGAGTGAGGCTTTTTAATAGAAAAATTACAAAATGAGTCCCAGAAGTTCAGTAAGTGCAACATGAAAAAAATCTATGGAAAAATGATTTGACCTAATTACTCACTGATAGTAAATACTCAACAAAGGTTTGTGGAACAAAGAGTGAATAAAATGAATAAATTACAATGAACAAAGAAAAGTGCAAAATAACACTAATAAGTAAATATTACAAGAAGATAAACTTGTGGTTAAAAGATAAGGAAATAATATGAGATTATGAGAAATTAAATGTACACTATATTTTAATTAAATGAATCTATATTTGTAGCACTAAGAGAATTATTATTAAGGATTGATTAGAACCTTAAAAGATATATGTGGATGTTTGTTTTGTATGGTTGTAAAATATACTAAACCTATTACATCCACTTAAAGTATAATGCCATGTAATAAAATGCTTTGACAGTATCAAACTATGTTAAAGTATTTCTTTCCATTGTAAATTAAAAGTCATTTTATTTGACAGACTTTACTCGTTCATCGAATGTTTATTTCTAAATTACTTCTTAAACAGCTCAATCTCTATTCTTGTTGCTCTTACAAATCAGGAGACCTAGTAGGCTGCAGCATAGCAAAGATTTTTGTCTCTCTAGCTATTTTCCTTGTATGAGAAATGGTTACCACAGGAACATGCTTGTCTTACCCACATCCTGAAGCAGATGATGCATTTCTTTTGCAGGAAATTGTAAACTTTTGTTAGGAGTTTGTGATCATCTAGCAATGCACTTTATTTTGTGTATTGACTTTACTGTTTTTCTGGAAATGAAAATTACCTTAGGATTTATAATATGTTTTCACAAGCTCTCTTTGATATCATAATGGAAAATATGCCATATACAGGTTTTAGGATGTACTGTAAACTATTATACTGTCATTCTTTATTTTTAGACCGTTGGTCTCTTCAAGAACTTGTCCTAAATGTTCCTACATACAAGTAAAAAATAAATGTTTCAACTTGTAAAATATATTATCTGGCTTAAATAGTTTATCACAAGACGCAGAGGGGCAGTGCATCCTGGCTTATCTAAAAGAAACAGTGGTCCACATTTGTCATTATTAAATTTGTTTAGGAGTTTTAATGCAAATATATTACTCAGAAATTAATACATTTGCTTGAACATAATAATGTTCATTATAATGTTATTGAACATTATATATAATGAACATTATATATAACATTTAAATTATGTTGAATGTTATTCAATAATGATATTCAATAATGTTCAAGCAAATGTATTATTCATAAATTAATCTTCAAAATGTTTATATTCTTAGCATACTTAATTGATGTCCATACCCTCTACCTTTAAAGAACTGACAGTTCCCAGTTTTGAGTCTGTGCTTTTAAAAGCCTATGTTCTGTTAGAATAAGCTATTATGCTTAAACTTTTTAAATATTGTACCTAGAAATTGCAATTAAAACAGATGTTTGCTTATGTACATGTCATATGTAGCTGCCAAAAATTTGACGCTTGTTTCTTAACGTTATTTCCTAAATCATCACACTCTATTTATATGAGAATGACCGAATATGAGGGAGCTCTAGCCCAGTGGCTAGAAATAACATTTCTCTCTCCCAGGAAAGAGGCAAGAACAGCATCATGGAGCAGCCAGACCTCTCTGAGGTTCCTAGGCAACTACCGCAGCATAACAACATTGAGTTATTTAGTAGAGAGTGAGGCAGGGCCCTGAAAGCCGAATGGACCATAGATAGCAGGCTAAGCCAGGAGGCCGGGTTCCTCTGGTGCAGCTGGCAGCACAGCCCCACACAGCAGCCAGTGGTTCTCAATCATGCAGTGGACGCCTGCCGGTGAACCTCAAATTCCCCCTAATGCAAATTCTTTCAATGGGTCTTACTAGCAAATGAGTTGCAATTTACAGCATTTCACTTTTATATAAGCTGCTTACTAGCAATTACTAGTTGAATGAGTTTAAGAGTTACTAAAATTTAATGTTCATAAACTAAAATTAGCTCATGGCTATGATTTCCTCAAGATTTGGATTTTTCTAAGTCCCTGCCACAAAGCACTTAACCATTTTCAGAGCTCTGCTGTGCATGCCCACAACCAAGTGATAGTCGGAATTTCTATAATTTGGAGGAAGGATATTTCATTTCCAGGACATCATCCATGTTGTCTTAAGTTGTTCATGATTTTTAATTGCTGCTATTTTTTGCCTTTAATGGCAAATTACTGTTTAAGTTAATGATCAGGTGAGCTTGTTGTGGTTATGGGGTTAACCCTACAGTGTGTGTTATAATGTACATTTTTATTAACATTATTTTTGGCCTATGATTTTCCATCAACTAGACTTTAAGATGTGGTTGTATATGTTATGTTTTAACATCTGTACGCCTGTCACTACAGCACATGTATGGATACCTATCCCCAATTTTTTTTACAATAACATTTATTTCCACCAGGTCTTTTTCCACCAAAGAATAGAAATATGGGACTAAATGGGCCATGGAGTTCTGTTGTTTTCCTGTCTCATCCGAATTGTTTGGCCCAAAGACATCCCTGGATCATTGACTCAAGAACAGAGAGAGATTTTAGTAGATGAATGTTAAGGGCATGTGAATCGATCACTTTTTTACATTTAAAACATATACATTGCATTGATCAGCTCAGACTGCTATAATAATACACCATAGATTGGATGGTTTAAACAACAGGAATTGATTTTTCATAGTTCTGGAGACTGAGAAGCCCAAGATTAAGGTGTTAGCCAGTTTGGCTCCCCAGTGAGAGCTTTCTTCCTGGCTCACAGAAGACTGCCTTCCTGCTGTGTTCTCACAGGGCAGAAAGAGAGGGAGTAAGCTCGTCTCTTTTCTTCTTATAAGGAAACTAATCTCATCATGGGAGCCCCGCCCTCATGACCTCATCTAAACCTCATTGCATTCCACAGGCCTAGCCTCCAAGTACCATCACATTGGAGGTTAGGGCTTCAACATATGGATTTGGGGGAGACACAAACATTCAGCCCATAATATATGCATTATTCAGGATACTTACAAAATGTCACAATATGGAAACTTACTAATAAAGTATAGGAACTTTTAATTTCACATGAAGTTGCTTGTTTTATGGCCTCTTCTGTTTCTTGCCAAGAAGTCTTAAATTTTCTTGTCTTTTGACTATGAAGATGCTTCTATTGATGAACCTGAGCATTAATTCTATTTTAATTAGTAATTTTAATATAAATATATATAATTGCATTGTGTAGTACTGGAGGGCCCTCAAAAATATGGTGGTTTCATCTTTTATTTTCAGATATGGAGGAATACAGCTGACCTCTAAGTGGACAGAGTAAGCACTTGCTTATAGGATGAAGGCTGAGATATTCTCTAAGGCTATTCTATTGTAAAAATTCTGCCTGTCATTGCACTCAATGCCTCATAATATCAGTCCTTTGAATTAAGACACCAGCACTTCCTAAAATACAAACATTTCTCAAGATAGGCAATAAGAATCATGATCAGCCTCCAAAATAGAAAGGAGCTGGGAAGGAAGTTTGATGTTGAAAGGAATATTCTCATATCATTCTAGTTTACTTTTTAAGAATGTGCCATTTCATACCTACATTTTCATTTCTCCATTTGTTTACAGTTTTACTTCTAACTCCCCAGATTCCTTCACTAATGGTAAGGCTATTTAAATGGCTTTTTTAGACTAAGCCTCATTGTATCTTGGTTGGGTAGGATACTTTCTTTTTTTCTTTTTTTTTGAGACAGAGTCTCACCCTGTCACCCAGGCTGGAGTGCAGTGGCGCAATCTCGGCTCACTGCAAGCTCTGCCTCCCAGGTTCATGCCATCCTGCCTCAGCCTTCCCAGTAGCTGGGACTACAGGCGCCCGCCACCACGCCCAGCTAATTTTTTGTATTTTTAGTAGAGATAGGGTTTCACCATGTTAGCCAGGCTTCTTATCTGTAGTAATCAAACACACTGATTCTAACTTACAGAGCAGAGCATCAGTGTATTGGTTTTCAAAGAGGGCTCTAGTTGCCCTAGGTCCATGGTTGCCAAGAAACAAGGCTATTTTCTAATGGTTGTAGGCCAAGGATTTCACAGGGCTTGGTAGAGGTCTGGGACTTGTGTCTATGGAATAGGAGAAATAGAAGATGAACTTGGGTCATGTGAAGGGTATTTGGCTTCAAATTATTAACACTGGAGATAAAGTAAGTTCATTTGAAGACCATGGTAGAAATAGTTGAATTAAGGTATCAAGTTCAAGACATTAGACTAGAATTGAGAAATGGTTTCCAAAAGGTTGGTAGCCAGATAGAAGTAGAATGGGATGTGAGAAGGACAAAGCCAAAGAGAGGAGTCCTGGATGACTGATGTGAATAAGATCAGAGTGATTGTCCACCACTCATTTTTATTTGTTCTTGATCACATAGAGAGAAGCCACCCCTCTTCCAAGCTGCCTCCTCTGTGGCACCAGGGAAACAGAAGGTGGTCAGGGCTTTTCTGGGCTTTCTTCACAGAGTTTTGGGTTTGTTCTCTACCTACTTTGGCAACTACAAGAGCCAGCTTCTATGCATCAAGCCCACTTTCTCTTCAATCAATTCCTTGGAATTACCAGCTAGGATTTTAGAGTGGCTATAAACTTTTAAAATTTAAAACTATAGACTGGATGCGGGAGCTCACACCTGTAATCCCAGCACTTTGGGAGGCCAAGGCAGGCAGATCACTTGAGATCAGGAGTTCAAGGCCAGACTGCCCAACATGGTGAAACCCTGGTCTCTCCTAAAAATACAAAAGTTAGCTGGGCATTTTGGTGGGCACCTGTAATTCCAGCTACTTGGGAGGCTAAGGAACAAGAATCCCTTGAACCCGGGAGTCGGAGGTTGCAGTGAGCCAAGATGGTGCCACTGCACTCCCGCCTGGGTGACAGAGCAAGACTCTGTCTCAAAAGAAAAAAAAATTTTTTTAAAGCAATGTCTTAACAGATAAATATAGGAAGGACACAATGGGATTTTTAATCTTGAAAACTTGAATGGATCCAAGAAAGTGTTTAATTTTTAATTTGGTTCAGATGTGTAGGACTGAGAACCATAAACTCTCCCACCTAAAAGACCCCCAATGCCACCACTCCTGTCCATTGTCAGGAATTGTCAGCCATATTTGGTACAGCGGGCCTATAGTAGTCTTTGACACATTGGTCGGTGTCACCTCTAAGCTTTTTGGGGGTGGCTTATACCTCTTTGAGGTATTAATCTTAGCAGTGAAATAAAGAGGGTGGTAATAGTCATTACAGAAGAGGGTATTCCATGTGAAAAAATACTGTGTGAATTTTGCAGTTACCAGATAGGCAGAACAAGTCATAATGCCTATGTATTTTGTGACACCAGAGAAATTCCAACCAAATCTATCTTTCTTACTATCCCTGGCTAGGTAATAGCAGTAGACAGGTGAATTCAGATGTAGATGCTTCTGGAAAAGTTTCTTTAAATAGTAAGACCATGGAAAGTACTATAAAAGTGATCCTGAGGTAGGCTGCCACTCCCTGATGAATAGAGCATAGTTTAAGCAGTTGGGGAATGACATTTACTGTTTTGATAAGGATAGCCACCACCACTAGAATTGTTTGGTGGCCCCAGAACAGGGAGAAATCTGATATGAAGTCCAGGGTAATTCAGTCTCAAGGGCACTTGGGGAGCAATACAGTGACCTTAGAGTCTTATTTTTTGTTTGTTTGTTTGACCCAGGCAATTGTGCTTTGAAAAGCACTGGGCTGCTGTAATTCTCAGTGTGCCACATTCAATGCCTTGGAAGGGCCATGGTGGCTTTCCAGGAATAGAGAATGGAACAAGGAGTAGGAACCTATCATTTTGGGGTGACTGAACTACTTTTCCACTGATCTCCTGAGTGAGTCACTTCGAGCACAGCTAGAAATCAGAGTGCTAAGCAGAAGCCCCTACCCATTGTTTGCATCTGCTGACTGAATTTCAGCAGCACTGAAATGTAAGTTTTTAACAGAGAGGATCTCCCATAATGGCTTAGTGTCAGTTACCTATGGTAATCAGACCTGCAGTCAGCCCAGTGATTCTGGCTGCTTGATATATTATTAATTTGTAGCTCAGTGTTTCTAAAAAATAAACCTGTCACTGCTGAGCTTTCTGAGCTTCTGAATATGTGACAAGCTGGAGTGATTGGATTGCATCGTGAGGTGCCAGGCTCTCTCCAGTGTGGGTCTGCAGGCCTTGACAGTGACTACTGTCACACACTGAGTAACTGACTGTGGCCAATGTAAATTTCCCTCCAAAACCAAGCATAATGTAGATGCAGTCTACTGCCCTTGGTCTTCTTTTGCAATAGGCTAAAATTAAAAATGCCTGTTTTCGTACCATTAGATTAGGGCAGACTGAGGAAGGCTACTCCTGGAACAGAAGTGACCAGATTACTGAGTGAAAGGCATTATTGAATCAGGTCAAATTCATTAGATTTCCTGATGAGCCAGAATTAACCATGGTATGGATCCATAGGCAAGGCATTGGCCACCCACAGTCTGCTTCTAGCCAGAACACTGTTCAGCTCAGCATGGGGCTCCACATGGCAGATGAAGTTGAGCTAACCTCTGCCTTTCCCTTGATAGTGCAGACTCTGCATTCCCTGGCAATAGATATGACCTTCTCTCTAGAGGTGCACCCACCCTGCCAATGTCAGTGAAAGATAGACACCCCTGCCCACTGGCTCCTCTGGAATCTGAAGGCCAGAGTGTCTGGTAGAAAGATGTGTCCAGGTAGCTAACCATATGCTGACCTGACTGGAGGTCAAGTGACCTAACAAGGCTTCCAGGCTCACATAACAGGGTCAATTCATCTTCCAAAGTTGTTCTAAGTCCTTGAAACTGGGCCCCAACACAGAGCCCATTTCCTGGCAGCTCCTGGATAAAAAGACAGAATTCAGCTGCCCTTCAGCTAATCATCCTCTCTTCTCTCTGCCTTTTTATCTAAGGCAGTATGTGGCAGCATCAATCTTTTCCACTGTCACATGGCTATCAAACAGGTCCCATACAGTGTTCAAGAAACCCTGTGGGGATGCCAGATTACACAGCTGAACTCCCCTTAGGGAAGATAAATAACCACACTTTCTGCCTCTTCTAAGAAACCTGGTAAGTTATTATAAATGTTTAAGTCTGAATAAAATTCAGGCAGTTCTTCCAGATTTCCTCAGGGTTTAGGGGTAGTTGAAGGACAGAAAGTCCTGGAAGAGATGACAGCAGAGGCTCTAAAAGTGAAAGTGTTACCTTATTACTTTCCCATGGAGTATGGCTTCATTCTGAGTGCCATATTCCCCAGGCACAGTAACTGAAATATAGCCACTAGACTTTTCATTCTACCATAGCAATAGGTATACTTCTGTAATATTTTATTCCCTGTGGTAGGAGACCAGGACAGACACAGCCGGAAGGTCAGCTAGGAGATACAGTGCCAGGGGTTTAATTCTTAGAACTGGAACCAAGACAGTCAAGATAATTTCCCTGATGTGGCCAGAAACAGGAAGAGACAGAGGTGGGATCAAGCCAAGTCCTTTGAGCATGCCAGTGATGGAAACTGAGATTGGGTGAGAACCAGACTAGAAAATGAAAACAAAGCTGGCAGGTTGGAAGCTAGGCAGAACTAGAACAGAACAGGACACACATTAAAGGCTTGGAAGCAAAGTGAGGAGGTTCTAGGCAATTGCCACAAATAGAGCTAGAACATCTGCAGCTTGTTTTTCTCATCTGCCAGTCATGTGGAACACAGCTGGCTCATACTAGTCTAGGAGACCCAAAGCAAATACCTAGTTAGGAATACAAAATTAACCAGGTCACAAACAGCTTCTGCCATAGAGCAGATTGTACCTACCCATTGACATGGGCTGTTCTTTCCCACTCCAGGACCCTGGACTCAGCCCAGCTTGGATCTTTAGGACCTGCCAGCTCCTGACTGTTTTAAACCTGACTTCTTTCCTGTCTAGTTTTCTGGCATCTTGCAGGCTGCTTATTTGAATTTCTGACCAGTTCTAATCTATTGCTACTATGTTCAAGTGTGACAGATCTCTTCCCAAACATGGATTCACTTGGAAAAACTATTTTCAACCATAGGATTTTTGGTAATGTGAATATAGTCAATGTTCTCAAGGGATTTATGTTTCCCTAAATGATGTTACCCATTTGTTTTAGGTGATTTAGGGATATTTCTATTTAAAAAATTAAGACTTGTCCTCCATCTTTCCTCTGAGATAAAACATCAGAAAATTGAAATACTTTAATTTGTTTTTATACCTAAAACTGGCAAAACACCTCTCTCCTCCCTGTTAAGTCTCTGGCATAGTTTGTTAGAAAGACCCAAATTAATAAATTGTTTTTCATATATTGCATCTTAAATGAAATGCTTTTCGCTGACAAAAAAAAAGAGACGCCTTAATTTAACAGAAATGCACACTTTAAATCATACTGCAGGTTGTTACTTCGGGAGATGCTTACTATATTAGCTAATTTCACCCGTGGTATGTGGATTTTTGCTAGTTTCTGTCTATGAGGATTATACTTTCTGATCTTGTCCCTAGTTTTGGGTTATGCCTATCTTATCTGGAGGCCTAAGTCATCTTTGTACTTAGTTAAAATCACTAAAATTGAATTTCAATTTAGTCACTCACTTATTCCGTTCACATATATTGAGCCTATAGTACTGATTGATTCATTCATTCAATAAATAGATATCTATTGAGTGTCTACTTCTACCAGCACTGTTTTAGGTGTTGAAGATATAAAGTTAAATAAGACAGAGATCCTTCCCTCCCAGTGTTCATAGTTTAGTAGGGATGAGAGAAAAACCATTCCAGAGAATGATGCTGTGTGGATAAGAGTAGGAGGTTATGGGACACATTGGAAGGGATGAAATTCAGTTGATTTGTGAAGTATGAGTAGGCATCAGTTGATTTAAAGGTATTAGCGCAAAACGGACCTAACCCTATGAGCTGTGAGCTTAGATTCTTCTATCTTTGTATTTTTTCCATGGCTTCATTAAATTTCAAGCCTGTAGACCAAACTAAGCTTATGAAGTGTGTTTGGGTGTCCTTAACTAAGAGTCACTTCCAGCATCCAGACTTTTTCAATAATCTCTGAAGATATCAATCTTGGTTATTTCTAACAATCTTCCAACGGAAACATGTAGACTGTGCAACAATTTAAAATACTATAAATGGGCAATCGGCTTGTCCCTGGTTAAGATATTATTTTCTGCCCAAGGGTTTGGGCTTGAGTTAATAAATTACCTAACCTCTCACTCACTAATACTTTTTTTTTTCTGGATACAATTTAACTATTAATTTGTCTATTTTCCAATAAGCCTAAAATTTTATTGCATGTTGAATAATAATAATGTACCTATTGATAAGAGTTTTTAGAGATTCACATGATACAAAAATTTAAGAACAGCAATTGTACAAAATACAGTTTTCCAAAATACTAGAAAATAGGTAACCAATAACTAAAATCTAATAATACAAATAAAATCTAGCATATGAGTGAGCTGGTCTTTAAATTAATTATGACCAATTATGAGAAATTATATTGAGAATTATATTACTTTAAAAATATACTTTGACTCTCTAACTCTCTGAGTTGAGTCACTGTTAGTATAAAATTAAGAATTACGGCCAGGCACGATGGCTCAAGTCTGTAATCCCATCACTTTGGGAGGCCGAGGCGGGTGGATCACAAGGTCAGGAGATCGAGACCATCCTGACTAACACGGTGAAACCCTGTCTCTACTAAAAATACAAAAAAAAAAAACCATAGCTGGGTGTCGTGGCAGGCACCTGTAGTCCCAGCTACTCAGAAGGCTGAGGCAGGAGAATGGTGTGAACCCGGGAGACGGAGCTTGCAGTGAACCGAGATCATGCCACTGCACTCCAGCCTGGGTGACAGAGCAAGACTCCGTATCAAAAAAAAAAAAAAAAAAAAAAAAGGATTACTCTCCCTATTTGAATATATCTAAAAAAATAACCCAAGATGGTAATTGTAGACATGAGATTAGAACTGAGGGTTCCTGGTATCTTGTCCAGTGAAATATCCTTTACTATTTGTTATCCAAAAAGAGACTGAAACCAGATTGTGAAATTAATTTAGGTCACAACTAGTATTTATTTTTAAAAAGGACAAAATAAATATAATAAAATACAATGCAATACAATAGGAAATAAAGCATATCACAAGTAGTGATGATAAGCATTTCATAAAATTTTTTTGTGCATTTTATATCTACCTGTACAGAAATGCTGGGTCACAATGTAGAATGCATTTTTTTTTTTTTAACGGGAAGACCTAGTCAAAAATGTTTGAAAGCCACTGTCTTAGAAGATGTAGTCCAAGTGGTAAGTGTGCTCCAAGAGAAGCCAGGGAGCTATAGGAGTGCTTTACAGGGATTCAGACCAATAAAAATGGACGTGTCTGTTGAAAAAGATTTCCTGGACTTCTTGAATAGCTAAAGAAATGTCCATCATGATTAACATAAATTCAAATTTCTCTGAAATTTGAGGATTGGTAATGGCTACAACTACTTCTGAGGCTGCTAGTACAAGTCTTAACTATATTTTAAGTATTATAGAGTGTTGTGCCAAGGGAAAGTGGTGTGCCAAGGGAAAAGCCAGCCAAGCACACCTGCAGAGTGGTGGGCTAAGGAAAAGCTAGCCATAGATCAAGGCAGCTTGAATGTCTTGCCGCAGTGGAGTTACAGTACATTAGCTGCCCTCTAAAAGGAGCATAGCCTCATTTTGTGGAGTCACTGCATATGGAATGTCTTGAAGTCAGTTTGTTAGAGGCTTCTGCCCTAAGTCCTTTGGCCACTGCAGCAAGATAATCTGTTGTTGGGTCTTATCAAATATAGGTTAAAAAAAGATTGCATTTCAGGAAACCAAGGAAACTAGGAGGTATCAGAAACAGTGTAAGTGTTGTATCCCACTAGAAGGTCCTTTCTTTCTCTTAGAGGAAAAGGTACTTGCCTTGTCTTTCTAAATATATCAGTAATTTAATTCTGAAATATTTAGAACACACTAAATTGGGAACATCTGGGACATGTCAGGCCATGCAGATGTTGGGAAGTTCTAGTGATCCGTGAAGACAAACACAGGATTATACATACCTTCAGACTAGTACTAGTCCTCTACAAAAGCCACCTTTGAATGTCTCTACTAAGTATTATTGTTGTAACTCTATTATTTGTTTGTTGAATTTTGTGCTAGGTGCTCTGAGATTTTATGCATTAACGAATATGTCCAAAGGCCCAGATTCTGTTTATTCAGATGGATCTAAGTAAGTCAGCTCTCCCCACTTTTTGAAAGGGTGAATGAGGAAGATCCATTTCCAACTTGGATGTTTAGAAGTGGCAAGAATGAGAATGAGATACATGTGGTTTTTACAGGGGTAATCAGCAGCATCATTCAATCACTTGGGCAATGTTACAATCAAGAAGGGAACCCAGTGGACACATGGGAGCCCAAGCTTACCCTTGAAGTGTGCAACTCAGCCAACATTCAAGCATGTTTGTTTCCAAGTAGACTCTGTTTGTAAATGATCATGATTCTATTAGCCATGATTCATAACAAGGAGACCAAGGATACTGACACATTAGGCCACAAAAAAATAAAAAGATATGAGAGACTGGAAGTAACCAGAATCAGAACCCCAGGTCACCATTAGGCTCCTACATTAGGGTATAGGGAGGCATGTGAGTGCTTTGGATCCAGACTAAATAGCAGAGTGGTAGGCCCGTGTGATCTGTAAAGATGGGATCTGTAAAAATGGTAGATACTATGGGTTGAGGAATTCAGAATTCAGGTTCTGGAAAGGTCAGTGTAGGTCAATTAATAAAAACAGTGCTAGTGGACCAGACGCTGTGGCTCATTCTTGTAATCCCAGCACTTTGGGAGGCTGAGGTGGGTGGATCATTTGAGTTCAGGAGTTCGAGACCAACCTGGCCAACATGGTGAAACCTCGTCTCTACTAAAAATACAAAAATTAGCTATGTGGTGGCGGATGCCTGCAATCCCTGCTATTTGGGAGGCTGAGGCAGGATAATTGCTTGAACTTGGGAGATGGAGGCTGCAGTGAGCCAAGATCGCACTACTGCACTCTGGCCTGGGTGACAGAGTGAGACTCCGTCTCAAAACAAACAAACAAAAACCAGTGCTGGTGAACAGGTTGTGACTTTTTACCATAGGCAGAGTCTATTTACTCTCTGTTGTAATTTTATGATCTCTGTGTAGGTAGACTAAACTTCACAGGGAGAATCAGACCTCCTAGGTGTTGATGGATCCTGAATCTTATACTTACGCCTTCTCAAAAATGCATACTGATAGTATTTATGCAGGTGCAATTAAAATATTTTTATTAAAATCAAGACATCTTAATAATTATATCTTACATGTTCATGACAGTTTACATAAATCAGGGACTAGTACATCTACACAGAAAGAGTATCTCGTTAAAGCAATTGTTTATACCATGTGATACTTACCTGGTTTTACCCACTCTGGGCGTCGAAGTGTGGGCCTCATAGTCAGATGTCTATTTACAACAATACCTGAAAGAGTAAATAATATATGTTTTATTATATAAATAATTTAATCATATCTACATAGATAACAAATATGTAAAATAGAGATCTGATAAAAATTTTTGATTCCTCATCACTAGTGAACTAGTAAATCTCTTTAGCTCATTGTAGTTAAACTAATAACCATCTTTCTAATCCGAATTTCTTCCTTCTCCAGTTCTTCTTATCTCTTTTCACTCATAATGTTCCAATTTCCTCCCCTTTGAGATGCTTACCTTGACTCAGCCTTTATTTTTGGTCTTTGCTAGGAACTTCATAGCCTTTGTTTTGACAGTGATTCTGCTCAATGTGTTCCACCAAATCCTTTATCTGCTAATCTCCACAGGTCAGCCTAAGCATTCTGTTCTCTTCACAGTGACATCCTATTCCATTGTGTTTGGCCACATTCTATAGCTAGCTTAGTGATGGAAGAGGGCTATTCGGATTCTTTGTGAGGAAGCAGGCCTTTCAGATTGGAGTGCGGCTTGATGTGGCACTCTTACGTGCCTCCAGCAGCTGCTTGAGAACTCCTAAACTGTTTATAGTCAGAGGACACATAGGCTTCTCACACAAGCTTTATTTCGTTTAATCTTTACAACAGTCTGATGATACACATATTGTTACTACGCTGCAAAGATGACGGAATTAATGAGAGTGCAAAGCAAGCAAGTAGCAGAAGCGTTATACAATAGAAACTCACGTCATCTGATTTAAGTCTAAGACTGCTTCCTTTCAAAGGGTTAAATGACTGAACAGCTCAAAATCATTACAATATTGACAACTTTCCACTTTAACTTGGCCTTGGAATTATCACTTTTTTATTGTAAAATTACATAATTTCTATAGCTTCTGTTTTCTTATTTGGTTAGTTTCTAATTGGCCACATTACATAAAATAATCGCCATTTGTCTATTTTGAAGTATAAATAATTCCAACAAATGAAAGCAGAAGCAAGAAATCAATTATAGTGCAATCAATAATTTTGCAGATCCAATTAGTATCTGGTTAATTTTGAACAATGCAGATTATTATTATGTGCAGAGCTCCTAGAAAGACCAAAGGCAGTAAACTAAAACAAAATAATTTTTATAAATACAGGGTAGTATGTATAGAACTGGCAGTCAAATAGGATTATATTATATACTAAATGTACTAAAATTTGTGTATAACTGCATTACACCAGTTTTAAGGAAAAACTTACTATGAGTACTTTAGGGTTTTAAAAATTTGTTTCAAAAGGTGTTTGCTTATCTGCAATGTTCTCATACCAGAAATTCTGGTGCCAAATCAGACAAGCCATTCATAACATTTACCAAATTTGACAACTTATATTCTGAGTAAGTGTGCTTTGTCAGATAATGGGTATGAAAAGAATACTGATGAAAGAAAAGCAAGAACATACGGATATACTTATTTCTATATGACATAGCATAATTATAGAAATATTGTCAAAAGTGGCCTAAACAAACTTTTCTTACTTCAAGTTATTTAAATAAATAACTCCACTTGTAGACTTAATCTGTTACTGAGGGCCACTTTGTCATATTAATTAAGAGTTAAGGATTAAAATATAATATGGACATTTATTTATAAGCCAGAAATGTGACTTGCTCATTACTTAATGATAGTGTAGTAATATTTATAAACCATACATCATCTGTTTGAGTAATATGAAAAAAAGTCATTCAAATTAGTGGTCAAATTTTGCCAATCATTTTTAAACTAGAGCTTTTCAGAGAGGTCCCCTCCAGAAAATGATTAGGAAACTTGAGCTAAATCATACACAAGACAAAGACACATACCTTCCTCAAAAAAAAAAAAATAAAATAACTGACTTAAGGCAATCCAGACTAACAGAAGTTGGCTGGTGTTTCTTAAAGAAATATAATGAAATATAATGTACCCTGTCTTTTGTTTTGGTTCCCTCTTTGGATTTCACAAGCACCTATGTTGATGAGGCAGCTCCTTTATCTCCCCAAATGGACATTGCTTATGTTTCTCTATCCCTGATCTTTGGACTGAAAAGACTTACATTAAGATGATTAAGGGTAGTGATATAATAGAAGTGCTAATAGAACTGATCATCTGAGATACAATTTTGAGGAGACTTACATGATTAAAAAAACTAATATATCTTGGAATTTCTAATTTTCAATATTCCACTATGATTTGACATCTCTGCACTGCTGAAACAATATTTGGGGTTTTTTGAAGTTTGAATAGTTTAATAAATAGGTTATAAGTACTAATTCCAAATAATCTTAAAATATAAATTACATGTATTTCTATTCTCTCTTTGATAGAGTGCAAGTGGAATAATATCTAGATAATGAAATTATCACATAATCATGTTACTAAATATATTTTGTGTGCACTGAAGATAATTTTTAAAGATCCTCAAGTGACTACAGAAAAATACCATTTTACCTATATGTGTATGTAAATAAAAAGTCTTAATTCTTCTCTGACTTGTATGTCTCCATTATTTTTATTTTTATGACAGAACTATTACAGCAATTTTTGATACTTTTGAAAATACAATAAATCTATATACTAATTTACCGTCTTAACAGTGGTGAATGAGAAGTATGACTCAATCTTTTGGTTTTAGGCAAAATATGATACATAATAGCTTTATCTGGATATCTTTTATTACTATGAATTTGAACATTTCTTTATAAACTCGTTAGCCATTTTGTTCTACTGTCAAAATTGCCCATTTATATCCTTTCCACCATTTTTCTTTTTCTGAATACCTATTTTATGTACTAAAATTCTTAACCTATTGTCAAATATATATGTATATACACATACATATATTGCAGATATTTTGCTTTTGTTTTTTGTTTTTGAAGTATGTGAGTTATGTGTGTTTGTGTGTGTATGCTTGAGAATGTGCAGAAGATTTTATTTTTGTAGAGTATAATCAAACTACCAACTTTTTCCTTTGTGGTTTTCAGCTTTGGTGTTGTGCTTAGAGAAACAATTGTGGAGCATATCAGTGTTCGCCCAAATTTTGATGCTGTCAGAGTTCTTGTTTACGTCATTCATTCTTCTGGTGTCAATTTATTTTTATGAAAGTATAAGGATATCTAACATTATTTTTTCCAAATATATAAATAGTTATTCAAATACCAGTTGTAAAATACTCTTTCTCTGCTAATGTGAAGTATAAACCTTATTACATACTAAACTTTTACATATAATTAGATCTGTTTCTGGAATCTATATTTTTGTACACTGAATATTCTGTCCCTGCAACTCACTATTTTCATTACCATATTTTTTTAAAAGCGCTTTCATAACTTATAACACTCCCATTACTTTCCTTTTTAAGTATTTTTAATGGATTTTTTTTTGCCCATTATATATCTTCTTGCACTTTAACTTTTGTTTTGAGATGGAGTCTAGCTCTGTCGCCCAGGCTGGAGTGCAGTGGCGCAAATTTTTGTATTTTTAGTAGTAACGGGGGTTTCACCATGTTGTTCAGGCTGGTTTCGAACTCCTGACCTCGTGATCTGCCCACCTCGGCCTCCCAAAGTGCTGGGATTACAGGCGTGAGCCACTGCGCCCCGCCCACTTTAACTTTCAAATCATTTGTCATATCAACCTTTGAGCGATGACTAGGGGGAAATGACACTAGCCCTTTTGTTGTCATTAAACATTAAGTTAGATTAATTTGGGGGAGAATTAAATGGTTTATAATTTTGAACCTTTTTATCTCACCCTCTGTTCAAGTCGTTTTTCTTAATAGTCAAATTTTGAAGCTTTCTCTATATAGGTTCTATAAATTTTTTGTTAATTCCATTGATTTTGTCAGCTTTTGCAAGCAAAAGAAATTGCAGGCAAAAAACTTTTGCAAGCAAAAAATTTGCAGGCAAAAACAAAAGGACCCTTGTTGAATAAGCAGGGAAAGAAAATACTCAAAATATGGTGGGTGGCTCAAAGAGTCCGTAGGTGGGCTCGAGAGTAGACTCAAGGTTAAACTTTCAAAGAAAATCACTCGAACTATCATAGCGAAGTCTGACAAGAAAACTGTCACTGCCACCGTCACCCCAGAGCACTAGCAGCAATTCAGGTTATAGCTGCCACCTCTGCACAAGGAACTCTGCTCTTCAGCAGCCACCATTACTCCTAGAGACAGTGCTGCTGCTTTCTTTTTCTTATTTTGTTGCACTAGCTAGAACTTCCCAAATAATGTGACTAATAGTACTCATGATGAGCAACTTTTTCTTGTTCTTGCCTTTAATGGAAAAATGTGTAGTTTATTTTGGTTTACCATTGGTCCAGAGAGTGTTAGGAAAGGTATCTTCAATTCATAGCTTACTAAGATATGGTTTTATTTTGTTTATTTTTCTTGTATTTTTAAAATCAGAAATGAATTTTGAGTTGTATCAGTTGTTTCTTTGTCAGAATGATCATATGCCTTTATATTTTTATTTTAACCTATTAATGAATATAGTACATAGACTTTCTAGTATTTAACCTTCCTTGGATTCATGAAATAATTCTTATTCAGTCATGGTGGGATAAAGTCAACATCATATACTGGATATGAGTACATGTTCTAGGATCTGACTGCCTGGGTTCCAATCTGGGTTTTGCCATTACTCTTTATTGTGACCATGGAAAAATAACGTAGTCTTTGCAATACTCAGATTTTTCTTCCATAAATCGGGAAGATAATCATAATACTACATGTGTAAGGGTTGTATGAGAATCGTTTGACATAATGCATGAAAACAACAGTATATGCTACGTAGTATGCAGTCAATGTCAATTAGTATCTTTATTGTCTGTTAATATTATGTTGACTTTAATGTTGATGCATGATTTGTGCCAACTATTTCCAAGGGAGATTGGCTTGTAGTTTTCTTTTGGGATGTTGTTTTTGTCAATTATCTTTGATACCTTTTCTGTATAAGGGTTATATTAGTCTTGCCAAATAAACAGGAACGCTTTCTATCTTCTTCTATACTCCAGAAGACTTTTAAACATTTAAATTTCTGTTCAGTTAAGGAAAGAAAATTTTTCTGTAAACCATTAGTGTCTTCAATTTTCATAAGTATAGTTCTATGACATCTTTTTCATTTATTTCATGGCTTTTATTTTTTCAAAGATTTTACTTAATTTTAATCATTTATACTTTCTTAGAATATCATTTATTACCATGCAGTTATAAATCCAAATTTACTATAGTATAGTTGTACCTAACATCTTCTTTTTCTTCCTGCTTCCTACTTTTATTAAAATTATACCATGCAAAATACTTCTGTAACATTTGTTACACATTGTTACAGAAGTATATTGCATGATGTTAGGTTTGGGGTATGACTGAACCTGTCACCCAGCTAATGAGCATAGTTCCCAATAGGTAATTTTTTAGCCCTTGCCACTCTCCACGTCTCCTCCCTCTAGTAGTCCCCAGTGTTCACTATTCTCATCATTATGTCCATGTATACTCAGTGTTTAGCTCCCACTTATAAGTGAGAACATGCAGTATTGATTTTCTGCTTCTGCATTGGTTTGCTTAAGATAATGGCCTCCAGCTGCACCCATATTGCTGCAAAGGACATGACATCATTCTTTTTTATGGTTGTGCACTATTCCATGGGGTACATATACCACATTTTCTTTATCCATTCCATTCTTCATGGGTACTTCGGTTGATTCAAGTTTTTGCTATTGTGAATAGTGCTATGATGAACAGAGGGTACATGTGTCTGTTGTTACCTTTTTTCCTATTATGTTACAACATTGATACTTACTATTCTTCACTTTTGTGTCAAAGTAGTAGAAATTTCATTATCATTATTAATAAGGATAAGTTTTAGAATTTTATCAATAAAGAGTATCTGGATAGTTTTACTCTGTAATTTATTAATTTCCATTTTTATTTTTACAGGTTTCTTCTTCCTAGTTTGATTATTTTAAAATTACTTTTATTCCCTATTTTAATGTCTACTGTTTATTTTGCTTCTTTTTAATTTTTTATTGATACATAATAAACACATGTATTGATGCATTTAAAAATATGTAATAATCAAATCAGGGTAATTGGGATATCTGTCATATTAAGCATTTATCTTTTCTTTATGCTAGGAACATTTGAATGGTTCTCTACTGGCTATTTTGACATATTCAATAGAATATTATTTACTCTAGTCACTCTACTGATTTATTGAACACCGCACCTCGATCAAGGCATTTTAAGCTAAGGGGTATTTTCCTATGTGTACAGTTTGATCCCACCCCATATTTTTAATAAATCTGTTGTTTTAATGTTCCTTTTAGACTTTATAGTTTCAATTTCCTCTTTCATACAAGAATCATTTTTAAAGAATTCTTTTCATTTTAAATACTTATTTTTTTCTATGTTTCTGAAATCAACTTCTAATTATATTACATGGAAGTCGGAGAATGTGATCTGTACAGTGTTTTTTCTCTCCATCTAATCATTTGATCATTTCATCAAGAAACCTGAATAAAGTGGGAGTTAAACACGGTAGACTTAGAGATATTGAGCATGAAGATTCTCTTTTATCTTTATTACTTTAAAATATTATAAAATAAAGTTTATACTTATATAAGATAGCAGAGAAATGATTACTGTCTTTTATCTGCTTACTGGTGATAATAACATCAATTTAAATGTCTTAATGTTCAACCTAGATTACAAAATGTCTCAATTTATATACTCACTTTCATAAGCTAAGATTTTTTTATTTTTTATTTTTTTGCTTTTATGTAGGAAACATTTTTCTGCCCTCTACTATGAAACTATTACGAATGTTATTACTCATTTTTATAGTATAATTAAAGTATTGATTGGCTTTTGTTGGCTATGATTTGGATTTACTTTTAACTTTTAAATATTTCATATACCTAAATTCCACTTTTCAGAATATCTCTGTTTATTTGATCGTTATTTTTACAGAACATGGTTGGAGAGTGGGCCTTACCAGAAGAAATGGTTGACAATTTACCACCCTCCAACAATTGCATACTGGGCCATATTCTTCACAGGCTAGTTGAAAAATCTCTTCCTCCTCGAGCAGTATCAACAACACCTGAATTACCTTCATTTGCTGTTAAAGGATGCTTACTGGGGAAAACATTAAGTGGAAAAACTACCATTTTAAGGTCTCTACAAAAAGGTAGAATTTTTTCTCCTGCTCTGCCTGCCGTTAGGTCCTATTTACACTGACTGTAGCTGCAAATGTCTATGTCTATAAAAAACAAAAAAAAAAATACAAGAAGCATTGCTGATATGTTGGGAAATCTCTATCATCAAAATTTTATAATTTTCCAGGCTATTATTCAGCCATAAAAATGAGTGAAATGTTGATACATGCTGCAACATGGATGATCCTTGACCACACTATGCTAAGTGAAAAAAGCCAGACACAAAAGGTCACATAATGTATGAACCCACTTGTATGAAATATCCAAAATAGGCAAATCCATAGAGAAAGAAGTCGAATTATTGGATGCGAGAGGCAGGGGTAGGGGAATGAGTGACAGCTCAATTGATTTGGGATTTCCTTTCAGAGTGATTAAAAATTTCAGGAACAAAATAATGGTGATAGTTGCACACATTGTGAATGTCTAAGTGTTACTGAAATGTATCCTTTAAATGATGGAAGTGCTTAACTTTATGTTATATGAATTTTATCACAATTTTTATCTATTTTATTTTTAGTTATTTATTTATTTTTTTGAGACGGATTTATTTTTTCATGCCACCACACTCAGCTAATTTTTGTGTTTTTAGTAGAGACGGAGTTTCACCATGTTGGCCAGGATGGTCTCAATCTCCTCATCTCATGATCCACCCACCTCGGCCCCCCAAAATGCTGGGATTACAAGCATGAGCCACCACGCCAGGCTTTATCACATTTTTAAAAAAGAAGCTTGATCCTCCTGGGTGCGGTGGCCCATGCTTGTAATCCCTGCACTTTGGGAGGCCGAGATGGGTGGATCATCTGAGGTCAAGAGTTTGAGACCAACCTGTCCAACATGGTGAAACCCATCTCTACTAAAAATACAAAATTTAGCCAGGTGTGGTGGCGTGCACCTGTAATCCCAGCTACTCAGGAGGCTGAGGCAGTAGAATTGCTTGAACCCGGGAGACGGAGATTGCAGTGAGCCGAGATAATGCCACTGCACTCCAGCCTGGGCCACAGAGCAAGACTCTGTCTCAAACAAAACAAAGCAAACCAAACAAAAAATAAGCTTGATCCAAAAGATAGTTCTAGAGGGCCTGAAAGACAGTGTTATAGGGCAAAACCAGCACATAAAGACAATTTCCATTTCCCAAATGAAAAGCTATTTATAAGATTATATTTTGTACTTTAGACTTTCCTATGCGGATACTTTCTATTGACACTCTTGTCCAAGAAGCTATCCAAGCATTTCATGACAATGAAAAAGTCAGTGAGGTTCTACCAATTCAGAAAAAAGATGAAGAAGATGCTCTACCAGTTCTGCAAGAAGGGATTAAAGAAAGCCAGGCAAGTGTGATTCTAGTTTTCTCTTCTGTGCCTAGCACATTAGAAATTTGTAGCTGGATGGAATTTAAAAGGTCTTCTAGACCAGGTAAAATTTTAGGTTCTGCAAAATCTAGAGAATAAATATTTAAGTTAAATATTTAGAAAAAATTTTAGGCCAAGAGGTAAAATCAAGGCTATTATGTGGGTACTTGTATAACAAGAGAGAAAACTCCTGCTTCCCACCAGTTTGTCTGGGTGGACCGTCTTGTGTGATAGGCCCCCTCTGGGTCTAGTAGCCGTCAGCTGGAGCCGTTCTCCTGATGAAAGAGCCACTAGCTGGTAAGTGGGGGTGGGTGAAGTGATTGAATTGTGGGGGTTGGGAGGGTGGCATATAATTATTTTGCGGGAACTGAAGAAGTCACCAACTCCTGCATGGAGATCCTCCCACCCAGCTTCTGGCAGTTGCCAACATCAAAGTCCCCAGTGTATAGTCAGAGACCAATGCTGGCCCTGGGCAGTGGTTGAGGCAGATGTAGAATCCCAGCAGGTACAGAGGTAGAGAAGGACTCCAGTCTCTGTCTCCAGTCTCACAGTGGTCACCTGCTGAAGTAGAATCCCAGCAGGTACAGAGGTAGAGGAGGACTCCAGTCTCTGTCTCCAGTCTCACAGTGGTCACCTGCTGAAGTAGAATCCCAGCAGGTACAGAGGTAGAGGAGCACTCCAGTCTCTGTCTCCAGTCTCACCGGGCTCAACTTCTGAAGTGGTGTTCAGAAAGTTTATGAAAACTGTCAGCAGGCCTTTGTGGTCTATGAGCTGTAGTATGCTGACACCTGATCTATATTAGTAGATCTCAGTTGGGGGATGGCTCTGAAAGGTTTACCTGCATCATATTCCCATCAATATTGCATCTCATTTCATTATTGCATGATGATTCCTGGGGTGGAGGGGTGAATAGGAAAATGTAGCCCCACCTTCAGAATCCTTGATGTAGTCCAGCTCCCTCATTCTACAGAGCAGACAGTAAAGACCCTAAGCATGAATTGGTTTGCTTGGAGTCAGAAGGCTTGTCAATGGCTTCTCTATGATTAAGGTTCCAGATCGTAAGTCCACTACTCTTTCCTCTCTCTATCTTATGCTGCCTCTGCAACTGAATGAATTAGCTGATAATCTGATCCAGATCATTTGCATAGCCTGAAATAATAAATGTCACTTAACAATTAATTTTGAAAATAACTGGGAGAAGTTTTCTTCATGGTGGACTATCTCTTCTTCCATGTTGTAATATCTTTATATTTTAATCAATAAAGTAATAGATAATGTACTTTTTTAAAAATTACCCTATGGCTATGACTAACATCTCTAGGATTGTTCAAGATGGTTTTCCGTAAATTCTACCCTTTCCTCAGGTTCCACTATCTTTTCAAAATAGTAATTGGCATATTTTACATAGTAATTGAAGATCATTCAAAAGACAGATTACATCACAGGTTACTGTGTATTTCTATAAGTGCAATTATCCAATCTTGTTTGTTTCTGGAAATAAGAATTTAGGACTGAAACTTTAATCTCCTTTAAAATCATTAATGTTATAGATAAAAAGTATTTGTTCTCAAACCTTTACTTACAGATATAAAATTAGGAGAATAATTAAAATACAGCAATGGTAAAATCTCTCCTTGTATTTGTTTTCTCTCCAAAGGATCCACAAAATGTATTTTCAGCTGGTCCAGTTTCAAATGAAGTATTACCAGAAACAGAAGGTGAAACGATACTTAGTAAGATCTCAAAACAAATCATCTATTATTTACATTAGAGAGAGAAACAATGAGAACACATATATGTGAGCACAAACATGCTTTCAGGGAAATAAACAGGAACCAAAGGGAGTTTTATATAGTTGTCTACATATGGCCATTTGACAGAGGGAGCAAGATCTTTCCTACAACTGGGGATGAGATGAAAATTACAAGAAAATCTTTTGAATCGCCTTCAAATAGTTAATTAGTTTTGCTGCTATTATGAAAGAAGCCAGGATAAATCATCCTCATTCTTCCTGTCTGTGCAAGGGGACAGACAGTCTTTTCTTGTTCTCACCTGTGTGTAAGACTGTGTGTATGAGTACAATTGGGGCTTTCTACGAATGTGCTCCTGCTTTGTTTATTGTATTGCAGAAGGCTGTAGGGGCTGGTCTTTTTAACCTATATGCACAGTGGTTCCTAAGTTTATTCTCAGCCTTGGGCACTGCCAATACAACTAAGTTTCCCAAACATAACAAAAAGTTATCTCCTTTGGGATCTGGGCTGCAGTCCTTCAGATCCTTTGTAGAACCATTGAAGGAAAACAATTTTAACTATTAAATATTTTTTCCTGTATGTGCTAGTGAAGGCTTTGCCACATTAAATAGCTTCCTCATATTCTAGCATGAAGCGAGCTCCTCCTGTGCTATCATTATTATTGCCATTACCATTGAACAATGTCCAGGTTTACTATGAGCGTACAACACTCCAGAGAGGTTGGACTTTCCTTTCTTAAGAGGATGCTATCTGTCCCTTATTCCTGTTATCTGTTTCTTAAGAGATAATTTTAGTTGATTTTTTAAACTATTATAAATATTTTATTACATATTTTATTATACATTAGTCTAAGTAATTATAAACACACTCTTAAAACTTCTCTTTTTTTCATAGAATTTAAGTTAAAACACCTCTGACTTCTAGAGTCATCTGCTTTTAAGATGTTTATCTGTAACTTGGTAATCCAGGAAAATAAAAGTGTAAAAAAATAATATTTTAACATTTTTTTTGAAAAACTTGACTGTCTTCTGAAAAGCGACCCCTGGCTGTGTTAAAGTATTCCTAATGATATTTTTATGAGCTCAGATCATGCAGGAAGGGAGGGAGGAAGGGAGGGAGACAGGGAGGGATGGGAACCACCAAGACACATTGTGGCCAGGATCTTAATGGTGTGAGTGAAGGTAAAAGCTATGCTGTGGTGATTCTATTACTTCCTTCCTCTGAGTATCTCAGGCATAGCTGGATCTGATAACCCTTATGTCCAAAACCATAGATGGTCAAATACTGCTGTGGTTGTTAGGTGTAAATACCAGAAATTTGTTTTTACCACTTTTCCTATTGCTAGGTGCTAATGCTGATAAAACACCAAAAGCTGAAGAAGTCAAAGCCAGTGATAGTTTCTTAAAAGTAAGTATTATGATCTAATTTTAGCTACTAGCATATTAAAACATGTCATGATTAATGGCATTTTGGAGTGTCTTCAAATGCAATGAAATGGCAATGTGCTCTTCTTTGGTTTCAAAGTAAATTTGATGGTATAATATTAGGTCATCTGACTTTACTTAGCATTCTTTGTATTCTCAATATTCATATTGAAAGCAGTGGAAATTACTCTTCATTTTTGCCAGGGTAATAAATATGTGCTTTTAAAAATTTTAGACTGAGGCCAAATTCATTTCATCTTTACCATTTAATTTATGACTTTTATTTCACTTATATCCTCTTTACCTTTAAATATTTTTTCCAGAGTTTATCTTTACTCTTGTTGGTGACTCTACAGAATTTTTTTTATTAATTCCTGAAAACATGTTTACAACAGTTCACTCACTATTTCTGCTAATGGAAACTAATCGGTCATCAAATAAAATGACCAGATTAAACCAAGTGAAATTTTATTGTTTGTATTACATTTGAATTTTTTATTATGCATCTCATCCTGAAAAACAGTTTTATAATATTTTATGTTTCAAAACCGCTTAAAGATAGAAAAAGTTTTGGAAGGATATACACCAAACTGTAAACAAGATGAGCAATGGGAGAGAAATGGGTTCAGAAAAAGCAGAAAAAGGAGACTTACAATTTTTACTCTGTGAATTTGAAATATGAACTAGCAGAAAGGATAAGTATGTTTTATATTTACCTTTATTGATTTTAAAATCTCACAAATTCCATATTCAATTCAATTCAAAGAGCATATGTTGTTTTGTATAGTGTTTTAATAACTTGGATATATCAGTGAATACAAAAGACAGGATTCCCTGCCCTTGTGGTGTTTCTGTCTCTCTAATGGAGAGAGACGTAATAAACTATGAACATAGAGATAAATATGATATTGAAGATGATGATGAGTGTCATGAAAAAAGGAAACATGGAGTAGAGCAAGGGGAGCAGGAGCACAGGCCAAGGGCAGTGAAAGAGGCACAGTTGGTCACCTTATGACATCGGGCAGGCCTCCTTGGGAAAGGGAGCCTTAAGCAGATTCAAAGAGGTGAGAGAACCAGCCCACTGGATCGGGGGAAGTGTTCTAGGCTGTGAGAATAGTGAGGCAGGAAAGTGCCTGGCCAGCTGGGCCAGAGAATATTTAGTAAGGGATGAAGTTAGAGACATGGGTGAGAAAGGAAAAGAATCAGGTCAGTCAGGGCCTCAGGCAATAATTAGGACATTTGGAGTAAAAGGGAGAATTTTAACAGGGCTTGGAATAGAGCCATACCATTTGATATAACATTCTCACTCTGGTGGCTGAGCTAAGAATAGGCTCTAAGTAAGTTCCTGTTTCAGTGATATTGAGTAGCTTGTATTGGACTAACCTACAAATAACAAGTATAAACACTAGGCAAAATAGAAAAGATAATTATTTGAGGGCTAAAAGAAGACAGCAAACAAGCAAGCAGCAAACAACAGGCAGAAAATCTGTGGAATTTGACCATGGAAAGATGAGAACTTCACTGGGCAAGGGCCATGTTTATATGGGTTTTCCCCAGAGGGCATGCCCCTGTCTGCATGGCATGAGTGGCTAGAGCCCAAGCAGAGAGCTCAATCTTTCTGATTTAAGGTATTAGAGAATTAAGTTTGGGGATGCAAGAGCAGCTGCAATTGAAGAGTACAATCTTGGAAGGGAGGGAGCTTCGAAGGAAGAGCCTCAAATTCTGTGCACACATTTTCCTGAAATGCTTCCCTGACTCCCCAACTGTGCCACATGATCAGTGTCGTCATCAGAGAACATGGTCATTTAATTGACTTTTCCTCCAAACATTTGGAATTTGACTTTTAAATTAGCCATCTTCTGTCATTTCTTGTTTATTTTCCCAGCTCACTACACGTGCTCAACTTGGTGCACAATCAGAACAGTTGCTGAAGAAAGGAAAGAGCATTCCTGATGTGCTGCTTGTTGACATCATGGTAAATGCTATTAAGTATGTATTGCATTTTTCTTCCTCTTATCTATTTAATATATTCTTTATCACACAAAGATGTATCCAGAATAATACGGAATTTTTTTTGTTTTAATATCTCATAAGTTTCACTCATCTGTATAAGAAAATATATAGCAATGAAAAGATAGATATATTTTGTGATTTACATGTCTATATTCCACTTCTTCTCCCATACCAAGCTTGACTTCTTTTACCCAGATATGAATAAAATCAGATTCTATTACCTGTGGGGAGTTCAAGGAGAAATTGAGTAATTGGAAAAGCCAAGGGAAACACTCAATTGTGTGGTCACAGACCACAGGGAAAAAAGAAGCCATAGAGACTTGGCTGATGAGTGTAATAAAGATAGAAGGCCAAGTAGGCTGGATAAAACTGTCAAAAAGCCCCCTGAGAAAGAGCTGCGGACAACTTGGAGTAGGTGAGGAAGCAGAACTGAGTAGTGAGATGTGGAATGTGGAACCAGTGAGACCAAGAGAGATGAGGAAGGAGGGCTGAGAGTTCTACTCTGCATCTGGAATGGACTTCCCTTAGTGTTTTCTTAAAAGATGACATTAAAGATTTAAGTTGCTTCTCAATGATGATGTGTCTAGAAATCAGATCACAGGGGTGCCCAGAGCTAGGAGGGACCTCACTCTAATAGTTGTAACTTACATTTCTCAGAAGTGATGTAAAGCATGTTTCAGCCATAGGATTCTTTGCTCCTGCTCCAAAGAATAATGTATATGAAAAGCATCAGATATAAAGCAGTTCTTCACTTTAGTTTCAGTGGAACTGAAACCTCCACACCCCATCGTCAGAACTCCATTACCCTCCTTCCACTACCACTATCCTCATTGTCCCTAAGGCTCCTCCAGATGACAGTCATCAGTGTGAAATCTTTGATCCAGTCTAAATCTATCATTTTTCTATAAGGAAAGGGAGGCACATGACAGTTCAGTGAGGTACTCCAGTTACACGTCTGGCTAGTGGTGTAGCCCCAGCCAAAGTCCAGGTCTCCTGACTCCCCATCATCTCATGTCCTCACACTACGGCTGAACAAGGGTGGCCCTCACCTCCCACTTCCTCTGAAGTGGCTCCTGTGACTGTGGGTGGAGGAAGGAACTCAAGGAAATTCTCTTTCCCATCTTAGGCCAATGAATCAACAAATCTGTTCTATGCAGAATGCTTCACCAAGCTCTAGACAAGTTATAAAACCAAATTGAAGTCTTTTCCTGCTCTTAATAACCTAATGAGAGAAATATAGACAATGACATGAAGATAGCTTGATACTATGGAAAGATCATTGGATTTGGGTGATTTTTAGTTTCATGACTTTGCACAAGTAATGAAATCTCCTTTAACTTCTGTTTTCCCCCTCCTTCCTTGCTACATTATTGGAAGGATCATATGCAGGCTCCAAAGTAGACTCAGAAACCTTTAGAAAGGGAATTCCATTGTTTAATATGAGTTTCAACAGAAATAAATGAAATTATACGTTTGAATCCAAAGGCCAAAAACACAATTTTGCATAATTTAAGGGCTTAGAAGAACACAGTCTAAGTTTATGCCTTTCTCACCTTGTTTTCCAGCTGCAAATGAAAACAATAATTATTCAACACCCATTCTCTAAAGAGGACACCGTGCTGAGTGCAAAATCCCAATTGCACTTCAGCATCCTATAATCTAACTGAGATTTTAAAAGACTCACTTGAATTTGTGTTAAGCAGAGAAATATAACCACTTGCATGGCAAAGTGAAAGTCAGAGAAACTGAGATCAGGATACTATGACTCTACACAGGCTTGGGTGGGATAGGAAGAGCTCTCCAGGTTGGCAGTACAAGTATCCAGTATGTGCTAAGCTCTGTGCTGAGTTTTTAAAATGCATCATTTCAGTTCATCCTCACAACAGCCTTATGAAGTATGTTATGTTACTCCATTGTATAAATTAGGAAACTGAGGTGCAAAGGAGGAACAGTCTATGAACACAATATAGAAAATGCAATTCATACTCACATAACATTGAGGAGATGAGTTTGTTTGAGGTAAATGGTGCAAAATTGTAAGGGATAACAAGTTATAGAGAAATAAGGTGTTGATATGGTTTGACTGTGTCCCCATCCAAATCTCATCTTGAATTGTAGCTCCCGTAATTCCCACGTGTTGTGGGAGGGACCTGGTGGGAGATGACTGAATCATGGGGGCGGGTCTTTCCCATGCTGTTCTCGTGATTGTGAATGAGTCTCACAAGATCTGATGGTTTTAAAAACGGGAGTTTCTTGGCACAAGCTCTCGATTTGCCTGCTGCCATCCATGTGACTTGCTCCTCTTTGCCCCCTGCCATGATTGTGAGGCCTCCCCAGCCTTGTGCAACTGTGAGTCCAATTAAACCTCTTTCTTTGTAAATTGCCCAGTCTTGGGTACGTCTTTATCAGCAGTATGACAAGGGACTAATATAGGTGTGGTCAGTTAATTTTAATGTGTTAAAACTTCTGGAATAGATTTGGAGGGCAGCAAGTATTCACAAAAGTATTTTAAGCAAGGGAGTGATTGTGGCACATTAGTAAACCTAATCTTTTAGCTATAAAGTAATGAAATTCATGCAGTAGAAAGTTATTGTGGAACTGAAAGAAAAAGGAAAAATGTATCATATTATTTCCAAAGTATTTGTGTCTAACAAAATATTCATGAGTTGTCCTGTTTCAATTTAGCGAGATACCTGTGAGTCAGCACTGGATCCTAGATGGTTTTCCAATGACTTTAAACCAAGCACAGCTTCTGGAAGAAGCTCTTACAGGCTACAATAGAAACCTCACAGAACTGGAGAGAAAAAAAGCACGAAAATCCACATTGGCTATTGATCCTGCGACTTCCAAAGAAGTACCTCTTCCCTCTCCTGCATTTGATTTTGTCATATTATTAGACATTTCAGATACTTCTTCAATGAGTCGCATGAAGGATATAATAGGTAAACTGGACACCTTTTTTGATGCTCTTTTACAATGGAAACTTTATTTGTTCTTTGAATCAGTGAATACTCCCATTTACAATTATAGGTGAGTACAAAATAATCCACTTCAGCCTATCAAAGAATTATCTAGCTGAGCACAGTTGCCTCTTGCTTTGACTGTTAGCATTCAGCACTGTGGACAAAGCCTGGAACTAGTGAATTACAGTCCAACTGTAGCATCTCACTGAACCTTTCCATCAACTTGGGAGTTCCCCTGGCATAGGGGTGTTTTTTTGAGACGTGCGCATATGGAGGAGTGCTTTGTGGCTGTCTAGCATGTTTTGGTGGGTCACCCTCCTGAGGGTCATAAACCACATCTGTGCTGTAAGAAAGAATCTGATAACATCCTTTTCTTGGACTGAGTATTAACTCTGAAGAGCAAGTATCAGTCAGCTGAAGACTTCACATGATGAGGTTAAATCTTCTTGCAAAAATTCATAATTTAACTATTTTTCAACGTTGAAAAAAATCCTTTATTCCACAAATTATATACTTATGGGTAAAAGCACTTCTTGAACCTTGGCTTTCTTACATATGACGTATCTGACCTTGAGAAAGTTACTTTATTATTCTAAGCCTTGGTGTCACAACCTATATGATAAAATGGCTCGTTGTTTTGTTGTGGGTATTAAATGAGATCAGAGTTACATGTTTAGAACAGAATCTGGCACATGATAATAAGCATGTGGTAAATACATCAGGGAAAAATGATGGAAGACCTTGAAATCGACAAATGATTACCTGCACATCGTTTTACTAGAGGGCTGACTATTGCCTCTTGGGGCCTTGGGGATGCCTGATTCTATAAGGGTCTGTGTTTTTCATTGGTTTTGACTCAACTCTTCTATAACATTATAAATAGTAGGAAATTGATAGTAATGCAAATGATTCTTGTTCTTAGAAATGAAAGTAAATTTTGTCCAGCTGAGACAATTTACACTGTAAAAAAGATGATTTGAAATACTTGAGCCCAAGAGTTTGAGATCAGCCTAGGCAACATGGCAAGGCCCTGTCTCTACAAAAAATAAAAATATTAGCCCAACTTGGTGACACATGTCTCTGATCCTAGCTACATGGGAGGCTGAGGTAGGAGGATCACTTGAGCCCAGGAATTCAACGCTGCAATGAGGTATGATCACACCACTGCACTTCAACCTGGGTAACAGAGTGAGACCCTGTCTCCAAAAAAATCATATTGCTCTATACATAATAACCAGAATTTACTGGGGAGAGCAAAGGAATAAGTGTTTAGAAGCAGCAGCTAATGGTGAAGAAGAAAGCCTGGGACATCAGTGTCTCATAAGCCAAAGGAGGACAAATCTTCAAGGCAAATGTGTCATGTAATCCCCCTTCCAGACCAACAGGAGCCTAGGCTGAGTGGGAGCCTAGCTACTAGGGTCGGGTGCAGCATGGGGTTCGGGGTCTATGGAGAAACCTGAAGAACATCATCACAGAGAAACATGCTACATCCAAAGCAATGTGGGCTACAAAGTCATGCCAGGGCTGGGCTGAGGTAAATGATCCAGACTCAAAGCCAATGGGCAGGAGACTGGGGGACATAAGGACGGGGAATGGCCATTGTGAGAGTAAAAGTCTACATCGGCATGGAAGAAGAGGTGGCTGCCTCCACTGTTTAGCCATTGGTCAACCTGAGACAGAACAGTAATGTTCAACCTCTGGTGACAGTAGAAACAGATTTTGAGTTCAGGGCATCAAATACTGACCCTTTGTGGCTAATGGTGACTGAAAAAGAACAGGAAAGGGCTTCTGGGACTGATAATGTTTGTATATCTGGGTGCTGACTGTCTTTGGTTCATTAATTCATGGAGATGAATATTAGTGTATGCATTTTTTGGCAAGTATAATGCAACAAAGACTATAAAAATTAAAAAGAAGTCCAGAACCTGGAGTCGTATTGCCTGGAATCAAATCCCTTCTCTACTATTTATGAATGGTGCAATTTGGAGCCAATTATAGAATCTCAATCCCACTTACAAGTTTTTGTTGAGTATTAATGACATAATATATGTAACAGCTTTTAAGAATTATACACTAAATTTTACCTATAAGTATTATAAACAAGTCAAAATAAGGACTGAAATGTGTCCTTTGGCATTTTTGGTGACTGGTATGCGAGCCATTTCATGGAGGGCAGGAGAGAGAAGGAACGATTGCAGTTTGTTGAGGTGTGAGTGGGAGGTACAGAGATGGAGAGTGAGTGGAGATAACTCCCAAGAAGTTTATCTCTGAAAGAAAAAAAAAAGAGCCATGGCCACAGGATACTTGTTACTTTCTTAGGTTTTTTATTTCTCTCTTTATTTATTTTAGAAAAGGGTCCATATATATATATGAAAGAGCTCAACTGATTTTTTTAGCTAGGGAATTAGTGAGAATAAAGGTTGTGTATTTTTATTCAAAGATGCCTACCAGCATAAGCCTTAAAAAATAAAAAAGATATCATTTAAGACTGGTACAGCAGAAGGACACAGAAATTGGAGTTATTAAGAGGCAGGGAGAACTTGAAGTGTTCATTCATGCAGTTTAGGTTTGCTAGAAAGCATAAAGTGAAGTCAGGATAATGCTGATAAATTTGGAAAAAAAGAGGTTGGAATGTAGGAACTGGATGCTACTGAAGAGATTCATCAACAATACCAGAGCTGGAAAGTTTGTGGTAGGAGTATAGGTCTTTAAGATTGCAAAGATGGAGCCATTCAGGGTGATCACAAAATTCAGCGGCCATGGTACAGAGTACCACGAGTGAAGGGAAGGGGAAGGAGCACTGCCTGGGGCTGGGGGGTTGGGAGGTTGGACAGAGAAGAATGCTAATCCATGCACTGAAGTCCTGACAGCCGTGAGGTAGCGACCATGAGATGGTGCATGGGCATCTCCCAAGAAGAGCACTTCCACAGTTTTCTTCAGTCACCTGTTCCAATGTGATCCTTGGGTTTTATTAATCATTTTAAAGCATCGTTCTGCATTCTAAATTCATTTCACCTTGTTCTGTTATGAATGGAGATGAAGAACAACCGATTACTATATCCTGTGAGGGTTCTTCATTTGCTTGAACTCTATTAATTCACTATTCAATGTTCTCTTATATTAATTCTAATTTCTTTTAATCTAGTTCAAGGCTTTCTTTCCTCTTTATGATTTTTTATTTATTCTAAATTGGTGAGTATTCTGGACTTTGTATCATTAATCCAGAATAGGACTCAATCAGAGCTGTTGAGATTGGTTTTTTTGTTTGTTTGTTTTTGGTCTCTTTGAGTCTATTCCTTTATGTCTATTCTGCAGGGAGATCATAAAGTCTAGAAAGAAACAGAATAATTTTATTATATTGCAATATAATATCAAGAAATAATTTTTATGTTGACGTTCCAGCCACCTTATTCTTTCATCTTAATTTTTACATCACCGTGTTAATTTTTCCAATTCTTTTCAAGTTAGTTATTCGTAATGACCCATCATTTTTCATTCTCGTCTATCATAGACAATCCTGAGATCCTTACACTGAAACTACAGCTTCTCTTTAATGTTTTACTTATTTTCCCCAATTTCCAAGAAAACAATCGAATTCTTATCTCAAAACTATACTCTTTCAACATCTTTTAAAATATTTTTAAGTAACACTGTACCAAATACAGGACCCTATCTTGTTTGGCATCTTTCATCAGTATATTTTAGCAGTAAGTAGCAATTTTGGTTTTGAAAATTATCTAATTAAATAAATTTTATACCATAGCTGAAGAATTGTCCTATAAAACTGCTCACGAAGACATCAGTCAACATGTAGCTGCTGAAAATCAAGATAAGAGTGGAGACCAAAATTTAAGAGACCAGATACAACATAGGTTAGTTTTTAACTAAATGCTCTGCTTCTTGTTTCATGCTTTTAGAATAGGTTGACAACTACTTTGGAATCATCAGATCTAGAAGAATATCTATGTCTTAGCATTCAGTCTTTAACAGGCTAAAGAAAACTAAGTAGTTTTGATAATTAGTGAAATATTTATGTGCTAGCTTTCATATTTAGAGCGCAAGTCATTATAGTCTGAAAAAAGAAGAATTAAATCAGGCAATACTTCCCTTTATGGTTACATGAACTTATAAGTTAATTATATGGAATCCTGATTCAGCACACTTTAAGGAAATGCTGGTGACAATGATGGAACTTCAAAAAGGTAGGCATCGGACTGTAAACTACTTCTATTTTGCTAAAATAAAATTATTCTTTTGGTTGTGTGCAATTTGCCATTGGAAAGGGAAATTTAGACAAAATTAGACAATTTTATGAAACCCTGAAAAGTTTAACAATATGAAATGAACCAGGGAAGAGTAATTTGAGCTACATTAAGGCTGTCTGCTCTCCAGGAAGAAAAAAAAAGTTTCAAGAATTATTCCAAGAACACTTTTGAGTAAAGTATATAAGTCTAAACTAACTATACTACTCAAAGATCTCTTCAATTTCTATCTCTGAGAAAAAAATAGATGGCCTAGGTGAATCAGGCTGTAGCTACCATCCAAAGAGAGTTCAGAGTTATTCTACTACTAGCACAGATGATGTTTTCTTAGATTTTCACTTGGAGACCTGAACTTACACTAAAAGTTTTCCTGAATCAATGACATTTTCCTCTTTTACTCTCATACATCTCAAAAAATATGTCTTGATGACATTAAGTAATTTCTTCTTTAATCTAAAATAAATAACATTGTTTCTTTTTCAGATGCAATTATATTGGCAGCCTATCTTTTCATTATGCATGTTGGATAATTTATGCTTAATATCATTCTAATCTTTTGATCAGTATGAGATATTCACATCATATTTTGATTTTGCAGAATTATAGGCTTCTTGGACAACTGGCCTTTATTGAAGCAATGGTTTTCAGAGCCAGAAAATATTTTGATAAAAATCAATGCTGAAATAGATAAGGAATCTTTATGCGAAAAAGTAAAAGAAATTCTTACGACTGAAATAGTAAAAAAAAAGAATAAAGGTATTTACATTTGTTTATAGTTTTGAGTTTAGGCAACTAAAATATGTGGTTTTAATGAGTTTGGGACGAAAGGAAGATGTGATTGAAAAGTTCGTTCTTATCTTTGGATTTATACTGTCTACAAGTGTGTTCTGCCTCTGTCTTTAGCTTTCTGTTGTATGTGTTTCTGAATAAAAGATTTTTCTCTCTCTTATTTTAATCAAAAAGAGACCATCGCTCTGAAAACTTTGTTTTCATGTCAAAACAACAACAACAACAACAACAAATCCAGCAGAGTTAAATTTAAGGATATTAATTTACATTTTATTCTCGGGATATATGCAATCTTTATTTGTTAATTAGATTTTTTAAGTAAAATTAATGAAAAGGGATATTGTAGATAAAGGTAAAGGCTTTACTTTGTTAGCTTTAGCATTATAAAGAAACCATGTGAATTCTTCTCTTAGGATGGACACACTAAGCCATTTTTTCTCAAATCCACCTATTTTGTTACAAGTTTATTTATTATTAAATTGATTATTAATTATATATTAACTTGCTTTCATGTTTTATCTTATGCAAATAAAACTACACAGATCTCCTTCCTCCTTCATTCAACCAATGATAATTGCCCACTAACTTTTTGTATTATTATTGAAGCTTTTTATTGAAAGAGATTTTAACTTCAGTCCAATGTCATATTTCCTCTGGGATTTTACCTTGGAGACATGATTTGAAATATAAATGTTTCCTTTTTGTTTATCAATTATCCCAAATTATATTGGCAACTACAGTTTCTTTGTATAATAAAAAATGGTCAAAGTTAATAGTGTGAAAGCGATTCTAAAGTTGCCTTGATAGTGTACTGTCTCCTGTCACTAAATTTATGATGTAACTACCATAATGTACCAGTTAATTAACATTAAAATAGCCCATAGACATAAACCACAATCACCATGAATATCCAGGAGCTCACACTTAGAAAGACAAGCTCCTACATCTAAATGCCTGCTCCAAAAACTACCAGCATGAACCTTTCAAAGAGAAAAACAATCATATAGTATTTTAAGAGGCTTAACATGTCATTTGGCAGAATAGCAATCTTACAGAGTCTTGGTTGGGAAACAGAAACAAACCAATTCTAACCCATAAAGGCTTGAAGTTACGGGTTAGAATCAGTTTGTTTTTGCCAACTATTAGACTCAACTTCAACATTTTCCTAAAGAGTTTGCATTCTAATAATCACTGACTACATTAATAGACTCGGTTATCACTTATTTAAGATTTATATTTCAAACAGGTGTTTAGTCATTAAATCATTAACAGATGTTTAATCATTAAAACAATAAACATTAACCTAGCCCAGTGCTCTGTATTAAACATCCTAATTAAGTTAAAAAACTAAAAGAATGTGGTACTTCTATATTCTGATCACAATATACTCTTAAGTAGGAAAAAGCAGGTTACATATAAAATAGTCTCTTTTAAGGAAAGTGTACATATTTATGTATTAAAATACGTATGCACGGAAGAGTCGGGCAGCATATATAATACTTGATGGTGGGGAAGGAGATGAGACTTAAAGAGACTTAACAGGCAATTCCCCTTTCTACTTGTCTTAATTCTTGGATGTTTAAAACAATAATGATGAATTACTTTAAAAATCAGAACTAAAACCCCTAATTTCCACTTCGAAAGAACATCTAATAGAATGAAACCTCCTGGCTTGCTGAATTGAAAAGAGTAATCCAAGGGTGGAGTGAGCACATGTAAAGAGAAATAGTTATGCAAGAACATAGGCATTCATCGCCAGTGGTACATTCAGTAGAGCTGTGGGCCCCTGCAGTGTGAAGGGATGGAAAGACTGGGCAGTCAGGGAAGGTGTGCCAGGAAAGGTGAAACTGCATCACGAAGGGCAAAGGGTCATCACAATCAATGATGGGAGCCTGGAAAGACTCCAGTTGGCCATGCTCCATCCCTCCAGGCATCTGGGATAACCATCTCCTCTGACTGGGATACACTTTCAGCAGAAATCCACAAGGCTCACTCCCTGGCTTGCTTCATGTCTTTGCTCAGATGTCACCTTATGGTTGGGCATACTCACCCTGGCACTCTGTCTAAAACGAAAGAAGCTGCCCACAACACTTTGGTCTCCCTTACTCTGTTCTATTTTTTTCCATAGCACTTATCACCATCTTAACTCTTGTATAAATTAACTTATTCATCATATTTACGGTTTGTTTCCTACCACTAGAATGTAAGCTTCATAAGGCCATTGATTTTTCTGTTTTGTTTTACTATTGTATCTCCAGCAATCAGAACTATTGTTTGCAATATTATTATAATTGTTATCATTAGAAATAGTAGTTTTACTTTATTGTTGTAATCCTTCCTTTTCTTCAAGGCATAATTCAGGTTCAATAAATGGTTGTTGCAGGAATGAATGAATTGCTAAGGCTTAATTGAGGATGTATGTACTGTGCAGTATTCTAAGTGCTTTGTATTCACTTATTAAAGTTAGTGATACACATTTCTTTCCCCTTCCATTTCCTCCTCACCCCACCTCTTGTATTACATTGCCCTTTACAGTCTTTTTATACTTGTTCATTTTGCTTTCCCACTGGACATTTTCAAACAATCTTTTATTTTTCTCTTCATCTTTATTAGCTACTTCCAGATTATCACTTTTACATTTGGCACCCACTTGCTAACCCTTTATATCAGCTCGGTACACACAAATACACATACATTACTCATCACCCCCATGCCAACCACCACCATCACCACTCCTACCATCACCACTACCACACCACCACCATCACCATCACTATCACCACCACCATCCCCATCACAGCCATCACCACCTCTACCTCCACCATGATCACTTCTACCAGCACCTCCACCACCACTACCACCAGACCCATCACCACCTCTACCTCCATCACCATCATCACCTCTGTCTCCACTACCACTACCACCACCACCATCACTACCACCATCCCCACCACAGCCATCACCACCTCCACCACCATCACCACCACTACCAGCTCTACCTCCACCACCATCACCACCACTACCAGCTCTACCTCCACCACCATCACCACCACTACCAGCTCTACCTCCACCACCATCACCACCACTACCAGCTCTACCTCCACCACCATCACCACCACTACCACCTCTACCTCCACCACCATCACCACCATCATCACCTCTATCTCCACTACCACCATCACTACCACCATCCCCACCATAGCCATCACCACCTCCACTACCATCACCACCTCTACCTCCACCACCACTACCACCAGCACCATCACCACCTCTACCTCCACCACCATCACCACCATCATCACCTCTATCTCCACTACCACTGCCACCAACACCATTACCACCATCACTACCTCTACCTCTGCCACCATCACCACCATCATCACCATCATCACCACCACCACCCCAATCACCACCACCATCACTACCACCATCCCCACCACAGCCATCACCACTTCTACCTCCACCACAGTCAACACCACTGTTATTAATACCACAACCACCATCACCACTACACCATCATCACCACCACTACCCATCAACATTACCACCACTGCCATCAAGAGGCAAGGGCAACCATATTTCTGACAAGGGAGAGAAGACTTGAAATCTTAGCTTTAAGGACTAGAAGATTTAAGGGAAAGCCCGAAAGCATGAATTAGCTTTAAATACGTAAGAGTGTTTTGTATTAATTTAGATTTCTCTTAGTTCAAGTGAAATAGTAGATGTCTAGAGTCTCTAATGAAGGTCAATTCTTATCATCCTTTTGAAGTTGAGAAGAAATTAGAAGAAAAGGAAGCTGAGAAAAAAGCAGCAGCTTCCCCGGCTGAGCTTCCACTTCCTACACCTCCTCCCGCTCCTCCTCCTGAACCAGAAAAAGAGAAGGAAATTCATCTTCATCATGTGCCTTCAAAAACTCCTACTGCAAAAGGAAAACCTCAATCAGGTGATTGACAGAATGATTTATAATCCTGTTTTTCAGTTTCTTAATTTTACTCAGTAAATAATTATAAATTATAGTCTATCTACATTCAGACTTTGGGCAACTTCAATCATATGAAACAAGGCTTCACACTCAGATGGAGGTGGAAAAGCCCTTGGAGTAGCTAAACGCATAGTTGTTACAAAGCCCAGCTTCTTCGCTGTGAGGATACACGTCTGTTTGCTGAACTACAGAGTTAGATTTATGTAATGAGTAAGAACATCTTAGTAAAATAAGAATGAGTATAGCTGGTTTTCCACCAGAATAGGGGAACAAATTAACAGCAACCAATAGAACTAGAATTTATATGTAATTGCAAATCTTCAGGACTATGTGATTACAAAAGTACAGAAACACGCTCCTGCCATCTCAGTAAACATATATTTACGGACATAGAGATAAAGAGCCTAGATAGAGAACATTTTTAGTTTAAGTTTCTTCTAGTCCTTAACTGCTAAGGACCATAAGTCTAGCATTAAGTGGTCGACAGTGAATATAATGACAAAAGTGAAGTGCTTAATTGTTTAATGCATGATATTGGTAGAGTGTCAGTATCTATTTGTGTGTGTGTATAAAACGAATGAGGCTTTGGTTTCTGGTTTCAGCTTTGTAAATGGCTGACTGTGCAGTTACACCATGTCTACCTAAGTATCTTTGATACTGTGTCATGACCACATTTCTAAACTCCATAGTCTTTCTGCTTCACAGAGATTTGAGATAGGTCTGAATTTTTAAAATTAAACTTATTCATATTAAACAAAAAAATTTGAAGACTTTAGTAAGATATTATGGTGTATTAAAGACCATTTCACTCCAGGAAATTAGAACTTAACTACAGGCAAAATACACAAACCCTAAAAAATGTTTTTATCATGTCAACAATAAAACACAAAGACATGAATTAAATATATACCCTTTTCCCACTATCTCATTGGGAAATTAAAAAAACAATTCAGAGGTCTGGAGGAAAATGGAAATATTTAAAATGCTTTTTAGAACTGGGGAAGACAGGACGAGCGTGGTGACTCATCCCTGTAATCCCAGCACTTTGGATCACCAGAGATCAGGAGTTGAAAACCCGCCTGGCCAACATGGCAAAACCCCATCTCTACCAAAAATACAAACATTAGCTGGGCGTGGTGGCAGGCGCCTGTAATCCCAGCTGTTTGGGAGGCTGAGGCAGGAGAATTGCTTGAACCTGGGAGGCAGATGTTGCAGTGAGCCGAGATGGCGCCACTGCACTCCAGCCTGAGGGATAGAGTGAAACTCTGCCTCCAGAGAAAAAAAAAGAAAGAAAGAAAAAAAAGAAAAAGAACTGGGGAGACAGTTTTCACAGTGGGTCAGATGAGCCTGGAATTATCTAATATGGTCCTTTAACCTATAGCTATGGCTCTGCAACTCTTGCTCCTCCTCAGCTTGCTCTAATCAAGAGTATCTATGTATTTGAGCCATTTCCTGAAACCTCTAGCCTCTAGTGCTTCTGATCAGGACCAGCTCAGTCTTTAAGTTTCTGAAGTTCGTTTGCTATTTTATAATTGTATTCTTGAATACTGTGCATTGAAGAAATAATAAATCTATTGTTGCTTTAAAGTGTGGTTGTACTTGTCTTTTTTTTCCCACCAAGGTCAGGGCTAGTGCCTGCTATTTAAGCATGTTTAGGAAGGTTAATCTCCAGAGTCCTAATTGCTGCCACCCGACCTCACTGTGATGGACATTGATGGGGCAGGAGAGCAGACAGCACTGCCCCTGCAGCTCAGGGAAGCTTGGTTAGGCAATTTGAGAGAGGAACATTTATCACAGGTTTTTAAAATTTTTTGTGTAAATAATTTACAAATTTTCCAAAATGGAACATTTTTAGAACTGAAAACCTGAGGCTTCTGAACATGCCCTACTCAAACATCTAATTACAATCTTCAGCAGAAGTTGAGATGAAAAGAGTAATTATTCACTAAAATCAAAACAAAATTTTTAAAAAGGGCTAGAGGAGGTGTAGTACATTGAATCCTAACAGTTATTTTGTTAAAAAAAATTGTTCTATATTTTATTCAGTTCCATATTTTATATTTGCTTCCATTATACTTGGGATTAAATTTGAAAAACTCCATAGTTATGTTCCATTGCGGGATCTGTTGTCAAATGCAGTATCAATTGTCACTATTTAATTGAGAATTAGTTCTTAGTATGGCACAATAGAATAATACTACCTATACTTCTATTTAGGTTTTTGCTTCTTTCCCTCCCTCCCTCCCTCCCTCCCTTTCTTCCTTCTTTCCTTCCCTCCTTCCTTCCTTCCCTCCTTCGCTCCCTCCCTATCATCCCCTCTCTTTCTTCCAAATTTAGTGGTCAACTATTTGGATTTTTAAACATTCATTTAGAGAGATTAACAAAGTCACTTGCCTTATTTCTATGGAATCTTGGTTGTCATGTCCATGATATTTAAATGTAAGTGAGATATGCTAGGCATTTATATATTCTTATAACTATCACTTCTAAATACAAAAAAAAAAAAAAATAGGATAGAGGGAGTCTGTCTCCATCACAGGCATTTGAATTGCCATACTGGTTCATCTTTTAAAATGAAGAAAAAAATAGAGCCCAGGACCAAGGGAGGAAAATAATTAAATTTGTTTGGTAAATAATGCAGAATGTAGTGAATTTTTTTTCAAGGAACAAACTCATTAATTGGGACATCTCTAGATCACCAGTTTTCCAATTTCTCCCTTCCAATATATTTCTGAACTATATCCCAGGGAATTTAAGATAAATATACTCACATCATTCTTCGCATTACAATTACAGTCAATGAAAAAATGTAGAAGTCACAAGGCAACCAAGCGTGTGACCAAGAGAAGTTCAAGGGTGCAACATATCAAAACAATGTGGTTATTTACCTCTTCTTCAAAGTGTTTGGCCATCATTTTTATTTTATTATTTCATTTATTTATTTATTTAATTTTTAGAGACAGGGTCTCACTATGTTGCCCAGGCCATACTCAAACTCCTGGGCTCAAGCGATCCTCTAGCCTCAACCTCATCAATAGCTGGGACTACAGATACATGCCACTGTACCCGGCTTTGGCATTATTTTTATTACAGATACAGTTGTCTTATTGTGTAGGCACATTCAATTGAAATAAATCCAAATACAGCCAGGTGCTTCAAATGGATTTGTGATTATCTTTTAAAAACACCACAGCTAGTTCCATTAAAGAGTTTATGATCAAATCCACTACCAAATGTTCATATTAAAGTTAGGACTTAACATCTCAATGTGACAGAATAATGCTGCTATTAGAGCTATCATTCCAGAAGTTTCAACCCATAGTCTGTTTTCAGGATAATTTTAACTCAAAGTTAAGACCGGAGCCATTTTATGCAGTTCACAAATGTAACTGTTTACCTATGGGAAATAGCATTAGCTTGCTTACAATCATATAGCCCAGGTTATTGAAGTAAATCATCAATGATTTTTGTGTGTTGAATTTTGTTTAGAAGCCCTGCATGGTAAGCAAGAATCTCTTCAGGAAGGAAAAGGGAAGAAAGGTGAAACCGCACTCAAAAGAAAAGGTACAGCAGATAAAAATAGATATAATTACATGTAATTCTGCATTTTATAACTATCTCAGTGCAAATAACTAGATTTGTATAGTAGTATACATTGACCACTTCTCTCAGACATTTGTAAATCATAAACCCTTGCCGAATATAGTCTCAAACTTTCTGCATCCTGGCACTGACCAGAGGCCCTGCTAAGAAAAGTGATGCTTGCAGGGATAATTTAGACAATATCTAATATGCAGAATATCCATTCATCAGAGATATTTTAACTATTATCCTTGGGCTAAGCTGTGCCATCAGAAAGCTACATACTGAAACAAGTTTCCTTTGCCCCTTACTGAATTCCTTCACAGATAAGCACTTTGGTAAAAAATAAAATAAAAATCTTACATTACCTTAGAACATTCACAAAACTAAGAAAGTAACCTTGGTACAATACTGTTAAGTAAGTAGAACATTTAATTTTTACCATCTATTTTCAGTGGAACTCTTGAAGTTTTTGAGACCTGTCTACATTTTTTTTTTTTTTTTTTTTTTTGGTAATCATTTAAACCAGTAATTTATAAACAATTAAAAATGTGAATTAGGGCTGGGCGCAGTGGCTTATGCCTGTAATTTCATCACTTTGGGAGGCTGAGAGGTGGGCAGATCCTGAGGTCAGGAGATCGAGACCGTCCTGGCCAACATGGTGAAACTCCATCTCTACTAAAAAAATACAAAAATTAGCTGGGCGTGGTGGCGCGCACCTGTAGTCCCAGCTACTCGGGAGGCTGAGGCAGGAGAATCCCTTGAATCTGGGAGACACAGAGGTTGCAGTGAGTCAAGACTGTACCACTGCTCTCCAGCCTGGGTGACAGAGAAAGACAGATCTCAAAAAAAAAAAAAGTGTATATATATAAATATAAATATATATATATATTATATACGTGAATTTGAATTAACAAATGTTTACAACTTGATGTAACTTCTTGGTGTAACTACATACTGGCAAAGGATTTTAATGATTTTACTTTGTTCTAATTTGTATTTCATGCAATGGACTTTAATTCTTATTACTTGTTTGAGTTTCTTCAGAAAATTCTTCAACCATCAAAGAGTAAAGAGAACCTTGCAAATATTTTACAGAACTTTGAGTTACTTTCCCCACCCTCAAACCCACTCCCTGCTTTTTTAAAGAATCATAAATTCCCTGGAAAATGTATGTCATGCATATACCCTCAATAAGTAAACTTTTAAAAGCCTATTTATGAGGGCTGGTGACCCTTTTAGGGTATTTGGATGTGTACTCTGTAACTATTTTTTTTAACAGTCAGGTACTTTTAAGTTATCTATCTGAGCATTAACAAGTTATTTTTGTTGATGTTGTTTTATTGAAAATTATTTTGACCTGACATTCGTATTTGGTATTTACTTTATATTTCTTTTCTCAGTATTGCAATTCCATGGCCTCAGTTCTGAAATGCAAGCTATTAAGTCCAGTTTGTTTTTAGGTTAGGTTGGTTTGTCTTTTGGGTTTATTTTTATGTATTTATTTATTTATTTATTGTCCTCGACTGCTTCCCTACTGCCCAGGTATCTTACAACTTAATCTGGTGGCATTGCATTGCTTGCCTTTTTCAGTTAATTATAAATGCCTATGGCTTTATCCATGCGACACTGTCTCTAAAATATCAGGCTTGCAAAGTTTTTCTTCTGCATAATGTTTGATTATGAAACAATAATGTTTGATTTTAAGTTGTTTCTTGTTTTGAAACAGGGTCTCACTCTGTTGCCTAGGCTGGAGTGCAGTGGTGTGATCATGGCTCATTGCAGCCTTCACCTCCTAGGATCAAGAAATCCTCCCATCCCAGCCTCCTGAGTAGCTGGGACAACAGGCATATGCCACCACACCTGGCTAATTTTTGTATTTTTTTGTAGAGATGGGGTTTCAGCATGTTGCCCAAGCTGGTCTCAAACTCCTGGGCTCAAGCAGTCTCCCTGCCTCAGGCTTCCAAAGTGCTGGGATTACAGGCCTGAGCCATCACACCTGGCCAATTTTAAGCTTTTATAGAGTTATTTATTGTAAAGAATTTTGTTAAGAACAGTTTTTCTGAAGACCATGTTTTCACTCAAAACTCATTCATGACTTTCCTTGGTTTTCTAATTTAGTAGGCCAACTTTAATGTCCATTGAAATGAAATAAAACTTCCAGTTAAAAAAAAAAAAGTCCTCCACAACTTAACATAGCAGTGGGGGTGAAACTTTTATTATACCAATAATAACCTGGTATTATATTTTCTGAAGGAATATTATGCCCACTACATCATTCAGTGGCCCCTGTATGAAATCCTAGGTGATAAATTTTGTTCAGAATCAAGGGACAGAAAAATGTCTCTTCCTCTGGGTGACTAGATAATGGGCACCTCTAAATGAGAGCATTTTCCTTTGTGTTTTGGCTGAAAAGAAGTTCAGAAAAAAACTCATGGCTCAGGTTTAGTATCTATGCAAGGACCTAGATCTCCATGTCTGCCTTCTAATTCCTCTCCTGATTTTGAACTTCTACTTTAAGTTATATTTTTCCTGACCCTAGTTTCATTTATGTTCTTTTTTCTATTTTACTTTATTTCTGTGAAATAGGGGGATACAATTTCTAAAGTAATGGATAGTTGGTGAAAGAAAATCCCAGGCTCTAAAATGCTTATCAGTTAGATTCATATCGAAGCTGCTGTAGCAACCAATTAACTAAAGATTGAAACGCAATTATGGATGCATGCAATTTACTTCTTCCAGGTTCATTCAGGTGGCATTGTCATGAAGTATGTGTCTTTTTAAAATTGTTCATCACAAATTGCCAGTGCTATTGCAGTCCAAGAGTGTGTAATGTTCAAAATATAACGTGCTAAAATAGACGTTTGGACATTTAAATATACATAACCATGATTCTCACAGAGAATCTCACCCTTCTCTAATTATATGATATGATGGGTTTATATAACTAGAGCTAACTGGTGAGTTAACACTGAGATAAAAGTTTTAGCTAAAATTTTAAGGACTATAATTTATGCTCGGCTCTCACTTGTTTACTAATAGAATAATTTTCATATTTTACATTACTCATCCCTTTTTTCTCATCAGGATCAAAAAAGCAAATGAAACATCATTATAGAATCATCAAAAATAGAAATTAAAAAGACTTGTGTATATTAGGTACCAAAGCATCAAATTAGACATAATTAACACATGCTCTAAGAGCATCCTTAATAAAAGCATACAGACTCCAAACAATTCATAAGCAAACACAAGTTCAACAGCAAAATACATACATTGGAGGCATGTAGCTAGCTCAAATTAACTACAAAGACTTCCAAATATTTTTTGCTTTTATTTTACTATTCTATTGCATTAAATAATATTTGAAATAGGTGAACTCTCAAGATTTAGACATTTTTATGTTACATATAAATAATGTGGTTTTGGACATCCTTCCTGTGGAAGAAATGATTTTATTTCTTAACATTTCAAATTAATACCATTGCAGGTGAACACCATTAATTGTTCATCTGTTTATTTCACAGGCCATTTGATACCAATTATATTTGAAGTGCCTCTTAGTTGAGGAACCATCTATTTTTTTCCTTTCTTCAAACTTATTATTTCCTGCTGTCGATGTCTTTGATTCATTTATAATCTTCTCTGCATAGTAGATCAATCTCTACCCTTCTCCCTCCCAAATCTCGACACTGAGATGCCATTAACAATGGTATTTAGAGTGTTCTTAAAAACTATTTCACCTCCTCTTGAACCCATTTGGCACTGTCCCATTATGTTTCTTCATTAAACAATGGCTTTTCAAACATATAGCCTTACCCCGGAGAGATGTTAATTAGGAGCCAAATGAAGAAAGTTTTCAATAATCAACTAAATTCAGAAAATGACAAGTTACATCAAGTTAAAATGTTTTTAATTACAGGATTTTTTTTTTTTTTCTATAACAATGTGCATTTCAAAGGGAGCAGGAGACACCATATGTAAGATCCCAGGGCATTCTGGCTGCAGAATTCTTCTCCCTTGGAGGAATATCTGTTGGGATCAGAGTTCTCTGGAACAAACACTTGGAAATAATGCCATCTTTAGTTCCGATGCTTTGCCACATGTATTAGTGTTAGTACTGTTCCAATGTTTGCCTTCTGATTTGTCTTACAGGGTCAATTATTGTAGATGCTACCAAGCCACTTAAAATAATAAATTTAGTATCAATGTTATGAGCATTAATGTCATAGGACTTTTCCTTAGTTCAGCTAAAGACGGGGTTCTTGTCCATCCCATGGCCATGAAAATTTAGGCTCACAAACGGTTTAAAGGGTGAGTAAAACAGGGTTTTATTGGGTGAAAAGGGAAAAAAAGAGGGAAACAGGGACTCTCACAAGGTCAGAGTCCCTCCACTGGAGCCCTTCCTGCCTGGCAGTTTGAATCCCTGTTTCCACACAGGAAAAGGAGGGGCCAGGCTCCTCCCCACCACAAATGGTATGAACTTCCCAAGTCTCCACCTTAGTGGGCAGGCTGGTTGGAGTTTCTCCAGGGACCCCCTGCTACCTGGCTGTCTCATTCCCCTCTCTAAAGAAGTACATCTATCTAACTGTTTGTTGTTAGATTAAGGATAAGGACAAAGACGGATCTTAACTGCTTCCTGCTGACAGGGGTCGCTGTTTTGGGGAAATGGCAATCAGAGCTCCCTCAGAGGCCTATTTAAAGGTTCCCAGCAGAAGGGGCCATCGTCATATGCTCCACTTGCATGACTATTTACAGTTTGATGGCCTGAAGGCAAGAGCAGACAAATGGAGTTATTAGAAAACATGTATCAAAACGAAATAAGGACAGCTCAAAAATTCTGAGGCCTTTTACCAGTTTGCACAGGGAGGCCAAACCCCAACTGGTTAAAAAAACTCTACTCTTTTGCTGGCATGTCAGGCTTCTGGGTTCCTTTCCCCTGAGCCCAATCCTAAGCCAACTAGTTTAAGGCTTGGGAAATAAACTCTTTCAAGTTTGTAGGATGCATCTGAGGGGAGTGTCCCATAGTACGGAGACACAATTACCTGTGAAGAGAGGGCAGAGGAGGAGAAAGAAAAAAGTAACACCTTTTCAAGGAGTCCCAGAGGGTCAGGATGCATTTGAAAGGGATACAGAATGAAGATGAATGGTCACCCATCTAGAAAGAGGGGAGCAGGCATTCCTGGTTTCTGTCTCTTCCTAGCAAATAACCAGGGTACATGAGGGAGAGGGAAGCGTGTCCACTTTCCCTCTTCCATACTTGCATCTGAGTGATTTTGGCAGGTCCCGCCATGAGTGCCAAAGCACCTTGCACCCATGAAGCAGGGAGGGCCTAGAGAATAGGAATTATCTGCTCTTACCCATGTATGCCTTATCTCCCCTGCTGCCAGTAGCCTTGGAGTTTCCTAGATATCATTTATGTCTGGATACTAACTTGACCTTTATCCATGAAACAGGAAGCTTGGGGTTGGCTTAATCGGCAGGAATCAGCCACTCTCAGCTTTGCTGTGCCTTTTAACCTCTATTGTCATTTGCCCCTGAATTCCGTAGATCCAGTTTTCCTTCCTAGGGCTTTGACCCAAAACTTGGAATTGAGTTTGGTACAAAAATGTGCCTCAGGGAGTTGCATGGACTCCTTATCATAAGCCGAATGCTAAGGTGACACTGTGGAACTGAGTCCTCCTCCAACAAGGAAGAGGAAAAAATGTCTTGTGACACACCCAGATAACAGGTAGCTATAGTTATGCTTGCTAAGATTTGGGTGCATGGTGCTTGGGTTTGGTTAGCTGCCTTGGTCTTACTTTCCCAAAAAGGAAACCTCCAAGTGATGAGCATCCTATTTATTCCCATCACCTCGCAGGATTTGCAGGATAATTGCTTAGAACTAGAATATCCATTCAGATTTTTATATTACTCATCCCTTTTGTTCTTTGTGACCTGGAGCCAGAAATTGCTGGTTGGTTCACAGGAGTAAGCAGGGTTAGTCTAAAATGTAGGTGAAAACTTAAAAACAACTAATGACTTTTGAACTTAACGACAAATGTATAAGTTTTGAAACATGATTTCTCTCTCGCCCATCCTCATTTTTGTTAAAAAGTCATCACAGGACTGAATGGTTTGCAAAATAGATTTTAGTCTTATACTTGGCCTGATTATTTGCATAAAGTGCACCAAGAATAATTATTTCTGTATAGGCCTTTTGGATTGGTTTTGATGAAAGTCTGTTCCATAAGGAATCTCACATGAGACCTTTTAAAGCCAAACCCAACCATGAGTTTGTATCCTCAAATACCTGTGAGGTGGGTGGCCGTCTTCTCTTATGGTCCCAAGATAAACTTGGAGCTCCTGAACGTGTTAGAAAGTGGCATTAGTGACTTTTTTTTTTTTTTTTGAGTCTAGCTCTGTCGCCTAGGCTGGGATACAGCAGTGCAATCTTGACTCACTGCAAACTCTGCCTCCTGGGTTCAAGCGATTCTCCTGCCTCAGCCTCCCAAGTAGCTGCGATTACAGGCACATGCCACCACAGCCAGCTAATTTTTGTATTTTTAATAGAGACAGGGTTTCACTGTGTTGGCCAGGCTGGTCTCAAACTACTGACCTTATGGTCCACCCACCTCGACCTCCCAAAGTGCTGGGATTACAGGCGTGAGCCACCGCACCTGGCCAGAAAGTGATATTCTTTACTGACCACAGGTCAGGAACCTTGTACGGGGACTGCATAGATGAAGGTATGAGGCCAGTTTCCCCTCCGGGCTTTTATTGGCTCTGCAAGTAGAGATTTACTCCTTAAAGGGAAGCATACCCTTCCAGTCAAAGCCTTGGTAAAATAACCACTTTCTCCAATTGTGTCCTGTTGCAAAAGAAAAATGGATTTTTATTGCACTGATGCAAACAAGTATATTGCCATAAGAATACTCACAGATAGGTTCTAAATTCTGGAGGAACCAGGCAGAGAGAAACAAACATGCTCCAAATTTTGATCACAGGAGTATACCTTGCTTACTCATTAATTATTAAAGGCCATAAATAGCTCAAAATAAGTTCCCGTGACTCTGAGAAACAAAATAAGGATTAGCAATATTCCAAGCAAAAGTCAAAAAGGTTGCTTCAGCTTTCTGAGTTCAGTCCATTTAGTTCTTGCTTCACTTGATATTTATGAACATTTCAGCTGTTCATGAGTTCTGTACATTTTTTTATTCCAGTGTCACAGTCTCCAAAGTTACCAGAAACCTGTGTTTGAGAGCATCTATTAAAGTTCTATTGCTCATTATAAACCATCTTTGAAAAGGATTAAAACAGGACAGTTGTCTGTGGATAGCAAAATGTCCAGGGTAGTTACAGCTAGAAATATGATTGACAAAGAAGTTTGGTTTTCTCCATGGTTTTCAATAACTTAATGTAACAACCTTAATTATGATTGATAGCATAAACTTAGACATTAGAACTTTAGAAATTTTATGCAATTTTGGAACATATATTAGCATTATTCACCAAGATATAACCTAAAGAAACTTGAGCATCATTTTGGCAATCCGACATACCTAAACCTGTCAAACAATCCTGTTTACCTCTCTTTTCTGGACACTTCAGGGGCCCTCTGAAGTATTCAAAAAGCCAGGTGCCAGTGAAGATAATTTTGATACTGAAGTTTGATTTTGGGAAGGCTTTTAAATATGTGTAAAGCACTTGATATTATTAAATAGAATTCCATATTGCCATAAACTATTTATTTTGCCAAAGTGATGACTCAGAAATTTTAAAGAAGCACAAACCTTTTATATCCCTTTACAAATTTTACCAAAGAGCAGATTAATGCCTTAGGAAAACCTTGTTATGCTTTTATTTCAGTGATCAATTTACAGGAAAATCGTATAATACCCTTTTTGGAATTTAGTCAATATGTTCACATAGAGAACCTTTTCTGCAAGATTACTTTCCACAGTTATTGTACCACTTTGTTGAACCTTCAGCTTTTTCCTAATTTAATTCAATACAATCCTGTAACCCTAGGCAAAGTTTTACATTTCCATGCCTTCTTATAACCTTTTACTAAAAAACACATTTTACTGTTCTTACACACCTTGCATGTAAATCTATTTCTAATAGTTTCAATTAACTCCTATGAATTTTAACTTTAAGGTAAAGCTTGGTGAGTTGCTTTAATTGTGTGCTAAGTGTAGCCAAGGTTTGCCTTCTTAATTAAGGGTGTGGTTAGTTCCATATGTGCCCAGACCTTACCAATTGTGAAGTCGCATGTCAACAAATAGTTCTCAAAACCCAAAAAGCAGTTTGTAACCTTAAAACACTTAGTAAACCTTGCATCTGACCTGGATTTTACCAATAGTCTTTCAGGCTGTTTTTACTTCTTAAAGATTAAAGTCACATGAACTGAAAGGTACTATAGCTTTTAACTTCCCTTAAAAAATGTATTTGATCCAAGTGCTTGTCTTTCTTTAGGTCAAATTAATTAGAGCCCTTTTCACAGACATCACACACAGTACATACATAGACAGGCAGAAGAAAATCCAGTTGCTGGGTGGGGTCCTTTAAGAGACAGAGATAGGAAAACATGCAGACATTGAACCAGAGAGGGCTCATCCCCTAATGCAGTATTGCTACACAAAGCCTTGCCAAGTGGTTATGCCCCCAGGATGTAAAGCAAGATGGAGGCTTTCAGCACAAACCATACAGACATGCAAAGCACACCAGATTGGCCACAGCCCAAGACTAGCCCCAGCCCAAGACTAGCCCAACAAATCCTTTTGCAGAATTAAAACTTTACAGAAAATATGAACAGTATTAGTTGAGGGGCCTGGCCTAGTAAAGGTCGGGGGAAACTTTAAAGGTTAACTGCTGACAGGATGGAGAAGAGGAAAGAAAAAAATAAAACAGTTTTAAAATGTCTAGGAAAGAGCCTCTTACTCTTATGCAAGTTGTTCCTCCACCAGGGTGATGCGTTCAATTACTGTCCAATGGAGTAAAACCCTTTGGCTGGGGAAGGGGAAGACTGGTGGTTTGTGGCTGGGAACCAGCCATCCAGCTGGTCAGGACCCTGGGACCATGCATCCCAGCCCTGGCATGGGGCAGGGAGCATTGGGGAGCTGATGTTTACCCATCTATCCAGTAAAAAGAAGGAAAAGGCCATGAAAAGACCTGGGATTCATGGGGGTTGGGGGCTTGGTTTCCCCCACCCTCAGAAGTCCAAGGATGAAAAGGCTTAGAAGCAACAGTGAGCGATTTTGAGTCCCCATTTCACTCACTGCTTCTCAAGTCCCACGTTGGGTGCCAAAAACGTTGCAAGACTTTTCCTTAGTTCAGCTAAAGATGGGGTTCTTGTCTGCCCACAACCATGAAAATTTAGGCTCACAGATGGTTTAAAGGGTGAGTAAAGCAAGGTTTTACTGGGTTAAAACAGAAAAAGGGGGAAACAGGAACTATTGCAAGGCCAGAGTCCCTCTGCTAGAACACCTCCTGCCTGGCAGTTTGAATCCCAGATTCCACACAGGAAAAAGAGGGGCCAGGCTCCTCCCCACCACAGATGCCATGAACTTCCCAAGTCTCGACCCCAGTAAGTAGGCTGGTCCAGGGATCCCCTCCCACCTGGCTGTCTCATTAATGCCATTTAATTTGAAGGATCTGGAAGAACAGAGGAAAAAAGACAAAAGTGAAAGGAAATTGAAATAACTAGATCATCTATGAGAGCAGAGACTCTTAAAGTATGGTTTTGGGACCAGCAGTATCTGCATCTGCATAACTTGGAAAATTGTTAGAAACATAGATACTAAATCTGAAACTCCAGGAGTGGCGCCTAGCAGTTTTGTGTTTTAACAAGCCCACTAGAGGATTCTGATGATCATTAACATTTGAGAACTACTTTACTGGAGCCCAAGGCTTACTGCTCTATTGCAGCCACTGGAAAATCAGAAACATTCAATGATTTCTGGTGTATTATTTATAATATACCTCTTCCTTCAAATATTGAAGTTAGATTACAGTGAAAAAACATGTTTATAATAATGCTGTTGAAATACAAATAAAAATCCAAAGCCCTTAAATTAGGAAATTAGCACATTCAGCTCAAAGACACAACGCTTATTGTGATGACTCATTAATCAGAACAACCTGACAAACAAGGTGATGAAGGAAGTATGATGTGTTTAAGTTTTAACAGGATTAATTTCTAAAATAGATTTTTATCACCTGAGACCTTTAACAGAGGACAATATGTCAATATGTGGCACAATATGCAAGGTCATCATAGATTTATAGCAAATGCAAAATACATTGGGTTTCATTGGAAGGTTGATGCCATGCATACAAAAGCTGGCAATTTATGATTGATCACGGTTCTGGTAGTGAAATTCAGCCATAGTCATTTTTTATAATACAATTTATAAGCATAATAACAAACTACCTCTTATAGAGTACCTTTTATGCACCAGGCACTACACAAGATAATTTACATGTACAATGTCATTAAGTTCTCACAATCATCTATGAAGTAGAAATTATTATTTTACCATGTCAAAGATGAGGAAATTGACAGTCAAAAAGGAATAAAGAAGTGTTTTGTTAAGAACTGTTAACCTATGAGGAGAAAACAAAAAAGAGCCTCTTCACTCTTTGGAGAATATTATCTACCCTCCCACATTAATTTGCACACTAAATTGCTCATAACTTCCCTGGATTTTGCCTCAATGATGTTACAATTGTTTAAATAAATTAAATAAATACTATTTATGCTCTTAAGTACGAGTCTTTTAATGAATCTGTTTATCAGACTGTAGTTTAAAAAATTTTACCAGAAATTTACCGAAAAGAAAATTGGTATGCAAAATAAATAAAATAATCTTAAAATCAACGAGCCAAGTAAATAGTAGTGTAAGAACTTCTCTGAGTTTGCAAACTCAGAGAAGTATGAATCAAAAGAACATTTATCAATATGAAATACATCAATAGACACTAAAAGGCAATGAGGTATGACAATCAAAAGCATGGAGTCTATAGCCACCCTGCCTAGACTGAAATTCTAACTCTGCCATTTACCATATATGGGTTACTTCTGGCAAGTTACTGTACCTTAATATGCCTCAATTTCCTCATCTGTGAAATGGAGTAATAGGAGTATCTACTCATGTGGCTATTATAAAGAATAAGTAAATGTGCAAAAAAGTAAATAGTACAGGGTCTGACCTAGAATAAACTGTAAATAAATATGGACTATTATTATTGGCCCCAGACCAAGTTACTAAAGACAGTGGGCAGAAAGGGGAATCCTTTGCAAAGCTGACCTGGAGAGTTCCCTCTTATCACTGATTATAAAGATGCTAAAATTAGGTTTTATAAGCAACCCTGGATAACCAGTCTCATTACTTTATAGTCATCCACATTCTGTATCTCCAGCTCTACACAGAGTAACAGCAGAAATTTTAGGACAGTAAGCAGAGAAAGCTTTCCCTCCATGAGCTTTTTCAGAATAGTTTTTCAACAGTGAGTTCTGAGAACACATGCTCAGTCTCTGGCTCCTTGCTTAACACTGGACCTCTTCTCTTCCTGGTCATGTTGCTTCAGTCTGGTCCATTTCTGAGCTAAAATTTTCATCTTATCGAATACACTCTAAATCTCCACTTTGATTGCCATTGTTGGCAGCCCAGGCAGCCATTAGCACTGTTAACAAAAAGATGGTTTTTGCTGAACATGGTTGACCCCCAAGGCAATAAGAAAGCCATCACTGTTAATTGATCTGGTTTCTATCTAGTGAAGCTGTTAATTAAATTAAGTCCTAGAGGACATATTTTGCAACAGAAAAGTAAAAATAATGCCTTTCTTAAAAGAAAACAACAACAAAAAAACACATAAAGCGGACTTTCCCTATCTTTTCCTCCCTCCTACAATTCTCACATCCCAATCCTTTCACCTCCCTGAGGAAGGCCAATTTAATTTGAAAGTGTTTGGTTTTCCTAATGCCCTCTCATCAATTGATCCTCTTATCTTAGAATTAACTATTTACTTTCTTAGTTGGAAATTTTGGTTCCAGCTCTTGACTTTTAATTACTCAGACCTTCACTGAGTTCCTATTATTATCTCTTTGCTCAAACCTACTGATCTGTCACTTTGTCTTTGTTTCTTTATTTATAACATTGATTTTTGAAAATCCAGTGTTCTAACATTGAATTTCTCTTTTTACTGCATTTTATTTTATTTATATTCATTGTAGTGCCGTGGGTTTCTGTGTGATACTATCAGGTTCTTAACAACAAAAAAATTGGTAATATGTACCTTTACCATATGCTAATCCATAGATTATTTTCCAAACCTTTCATCCATGAGCATGAGGAATAGTTATACTGAGGACTCAATGATCCAACTCTACAAGTGAAAGCAAACATCTTATTAGAAAATGAAGCCTTCATATGGTTGCATGGAGGATACTTTAAAAGTAATGCTGCTTGTTACATTTAAGATGCTAGTAAAGATTTTGTTCAAAAGTGAATATTCACTAACGCACAGATACATTTTTATTTGTTCAAATATTTGGCTCTTCAGCATTTTCATTGTGAAAAGTTACACAAAAGTTGTATAGAATCAAAGCACAATAGTCCAGAAATATTCCCTGACTCAGTTTTTACTGGATGATCATGATGTTTAAGAAAAGAAAAAGAAATTCATTCCAGTCTCTAATTTATCATTACAAAATTCTTCTTCTTAGGAATTTTTCTTAGACAAATTCATTTTAAATTGGTCATAGAGTTATCATTTGTACTTCACCAGAGATTCAGGTCAAAGGAAAATCATTATATAGAAAAATACAGCAAATTGTGAAAATTGTCAGTTACTGCCTAAACAAAGACTATCTTAAATTTTTCTAAATTTTATATAATTCAGATATAACTTCAGATCTACAGATAATAGATACTGTTTTTAAATATATAAGTAGAGATCACCTAAACTGCCCACAAGATATAATTAACAATTTCTCCTCTACTTATAATCCACTTATTTTTAACTAACATAAAAGTGGAAGATGTATTTGTTTTTCTAAACAGCATTATCTTTAAATAATACTCATTAAAGAAATACATTTTGGAGGAAGAAAGTGCTCCTAGTTCTACAGGTGTCTGTAAACTGCATCTAAAAATTTCAATAATTAATCTAAAGGTAAGTGGAATTTTAAATGGAGTGAATTTCCAAACTGTAATAACTTGATCTTTTCTGGGAATATTAGTGCTCTCTGAGTTAAGGACCAAGGTTGTTCATACCATAGGATATCACTTAACAGATCTAGATTCCCCTCTTGATGCCATTAGGGAAAGTGAAGTGAATGTCCTTTTCGGATTCTGAATTGAAAATTAGACCTCCTCTTTCTTGTTTTCTTCCCAAGCATCCCCCGCTTTCCTCCCCTCGCCTCCCCTTCCTTTCCTTCCCTTTCTTTTCCTTTCTCTTTCTCTCATGCCTTGATTCTACCAGGCTTATGGCACAGCAATTACCTTCGTCTTTATTCCCTAACTGTAGCAAGAAATATAGTTTCCCCACAGAAACCCTGTGTCATGTGCAGAGAATGTTCAGGGGCTACAACAGCTCCTCTTCTCCTCCCCTGCATCACTCACCTACTCCAGCTGACTCTTAAAATATCCTCCTTTCTCTCTGCCCTCTTACCTGGTCTCCAAGGGATACCAAGAGCACCACTCATGTTCTAGCTACCTTCTTTCTCATTCAGCGTGGAGAGTTTAATTTGCCAGTTTTTGAAATAGTAAGCAAAATACACTTTGTTCTAGAATCTAAACTTTATAAAAGTCACATGTTCGTTATGAAAGCAAGAACACAGATGAAAATAAAATACCAAATATATTAGCCACTTGGATAGGTTGGATTGCTTTAAGACATTTACTATTATTAATATTATTTGTTAATTTGGGGGCTGTGGAGAATAAGAATTTTTTGTAAGACTCCTCAGAAAAGCTTAAAAAGTAGTTAATAAATCACCTGAAGTCCATGGCAATTATAGATGTATTCATCCACCAGAATTCTGTCCCATTCATTTACTTGTATTGGAATAATTTGATATGCATGTTTAAGGTTCTCCTAAAGGAAAACCATCAGGAGGCAAAGTACCAGTAAAGAAATCACCTGCTGACTCTACAGACACATCACCTGTTGCAATAGTGCTGCAGACACCTAAGCCAGGATCAGAAGAATGGGTCTATGTGAATGAACCAGTTCCTGAGGTATGGCCATTTAGAATCAAGCTGGTAGAATTCATTCTTTCTCCTGCATATAGTAAGATTCATGCTGTCATTTGCAACATCCTGAAGGTCTTTTACAGCAGGTAATATATATTTACCCATCAAAAAGCTGAGTTTTTTTTAGAGACTACTCAGTGACCCATATCTCATCCTTTCTCCTACTTGAGTTTCTGAGTCATGCTTTGAACTGCTATTAAGTGCTAAAATCGGAGGAACAAATGGGTTCTGTGAGGAACAATTTTCTTCTCAAGAACACACAGAGATGCAGATTCCTGGAAGAATGACTTCCCCAGAACACATATCCAGCAAATTTCTAGCCTTCTATTCATGTTTTAATACCCCCATCATAATGCTTTTAAAAGAAGTTTAATCTTTGACTTTTTAGAAGTAGAAGAATATTTTTGAAGCTAACTAAACCCATTAAAGAACAGACAGCTATCTGACCTGGGAACGTTAATGGGTGTGCTGGTGTAAGGCAAGGAGATGTCCCAGGGTAGCGCTGGAAGCTCCGCCCAGCTCAACTCGCAAGGCCCGGTTGTCATCTATCATTTTTGGTTGCTTTAAGAGATGAATTCTCAGAAAGTCCACACAGTGGTCCTTCCTTTAAAACTTTTTAAATGGCAAAGAGCTTTTTAAAAGACAAGGTCTCCTTCTCCCTCATTCCAGTCCCCAATGATCTCTTACTCTGATGAACTCAGCAGCAACCATCTGTGCCAGGCATTTGAGACCCAATTATGAAATGCAGCAATTGTGGTGTTGCTGTTATTATTGAGCTTTCCTAGGGACATGTCTTCTCTCCCAATTAAATTATAAACTCTTTGGCGAGGGTAGGAATAATTCACTGTATTCAACACAAACACAGTACAGAGTATGTAACTTGATAGGTTTCTAATTGATTAATTAGCACTGAGAGTGAAATTAGAACGGAAAATATTTAAAATTGAGAATACTAAATGATGTAATTATGGAGGTATGTAATTGACCTCACTCAGCCAAACAGAAGCTACTTTAATATATATTAATATTAATATATATGTAGGTTCAAAAAACTTACCATAGAAGCAAGACATAGAAGTGGGTGTTAGCAATGAGATAAAATTAAAATGATACAATATGGTAAGTGATGGGGAATGTGGGGCAAAAACACCTAAATTCATTCCTTAACTCCAAAACTTGAAGCGGTTGAAAGAAATAAATCTATAGAGGACAAGAGAGAAATAAAAAACAGGAATTGTTTTAAAACAAAATTAACATTGAAATATGGCACCAGCTCCAAGTAGATCTTCTAGCACTCAGGATTCAATGGAAAACATGATAATTTGAGAAGAGTAGAATAAAAGACTATTTACAAATGTGTAGGCAATAAGTATGGCAACCTACAAGGATAAGATTATTCCCTCCCCTCCAACAAGTGACAGCTGGGGGTCACTAAGGCCCCTAGGCTGAGGAGGTGCAGAAAGGGAGTAGATCCTTGGGCCTCAAGAGAACTTCTGCACTTAGAGGGCCATCTGACAGGAGCTGTGGCCTTCCCGAGAGGGATGCAGTGTGACCCCCCAAACAGGAGCAGAAAAATACTCTGGCCAAGAAGATGGAGGGCCAGGGAGTTTCCTGAAGTAGCTTACATACATTAGCCTCCCCAGCCACTAAGCAAAGTGAAGGAAACTGATGTAGAGGGACATGGAAGATGTGTAGCACTCACCTCTCATTTCCTAAGTAAGGTCAGGTAGCAAACACATTTTGCTACAGCAAAAAACAGGCCCAGTCTAGTTCTTTTCCACTCTGGACTCCCCACATGTGAATTGCTGAGTTTACCTGCTGATATGGTTCAGCTTTGTCCCTACCCAAATCTCAACTTGAATTGTATCTCCCAGAATTCCCACATGTTGTGGGAGAGACTCGGGGGAGATCATTGAATCATAGGGGCCAGTCTTTATTGTGCTGTTCTCGTGATAGTGAACAAGTCTTACGAGATCTGATGGGCTTAACAGGGGTTTCCGCTTTTGCTTCTTCCTCATTTTCTCTTGCCGCTGCCATGTAAGAAGTGTCTTTCACCTCACACTATGACTCTGAGGCCTCCCCAGCCATGTGGAACTGGAAGTCCAGTTAAACCTCTTTTTCTTCCCAGTCTCAAGTGTGTCTTTATCAGCTGCATGAAAACGGACTAATACACCTGGCAAGGAAGAGGAAGACAGATGCCCAGTTTAACTTGGATTTCAGTTAAACAACAAATTTAACTGAGAATCCTGTACTTTATCTGGTAACTCTGTTTCCAGACCTTCTCAGGGCCCCAGGTCAACCTTACTTCAGTAGACAAATGGAGGGAGAGAGATTGAAAAGAGAGGCTGCTTCCATATAGCATTCAGGTAGCAGCCAAATGTGAGGAAAACCTGGGATCTCTTCCCTTTGCCAGCCACAAAGGAAGGTGCAGAAAGAGCACAGAAGGCAATTAGAGTGAGAAGTCTTTGCTTCTATCCTGTGGAGTCACAAGAACAGACTCCCAAGGCCAGGACTCCATGAAAGAGGCAGCCATGCCTCTGGCCATGTGGCCCACTTAGTGCCCTCACTCACATTCAACCAACCTGTAGCAACACTCCTCCCTGTAACTGTGCCCAGGGTCCACAGGGCCATGTGTGCTGGGTTTGGAAACCTGTCCTCCTTCAGGAGGCTGACAGACATAGGACTCTACTGCCAGACATGTAACTCAGATTAAAGCAGAGCTTTTGATCAATTCTCTACTGGCCTTGCTGACAATTTCAACATTCAAAATATAGAGGGGTCTATGCTTCGAATTTAGTACTGACTAACAAATATGGAAATGTTAGATAACATGGAAATGATCAACAATTTAGGAGAAAGTACTAATAAGGGAGGTGTAATAGTAAAGGAAGGATCTGGTAGAACATAAGAAATATGTGCCCTAGTTATCAGAAAAGCATATTTCAAACCTATAGTGAAATCATAATCAACCTTTAAAGGGGAATAAGGCTCTAAGAGAAGTGGATGGGCTCAAATAAGAAGAAAATTTGCCCTTAAAATCCCAATTATGTACCAAAGAAACTAATGTGATCCCAGGGCATTTTACAGGGAAAAGGGGCGATAGTGGGGAGGTACTCAAAACATTTGAGAGAATTATAAAAGGATAGGAATTTAGCAAGTGTCTAGCCCATCATAGGCACTCAAATGTTGAAAGAATACAGTCAAGTGTATGTGTAGATGTCTCTGCCAAAATACCAAAAATAAAAAGATTTTATAGTTAACATTGTCTAAGAAGATAATAGAAGACTGAAAATGGAAACCCAGCTTGGGTAACCTGAAATCATCTTAAATGAGAAAAGAAATGAAGTCAAATTAATTAACGGTAGTAATAAGGTTTTGTGAGTCCCAAAGACTTGGTGGACCCTCTTTAAGAAAAGAAGCACAAAATTGCAGATACAGAATCAGTCATGAAGTGAATATTTATTTAGAACTGATTTGTATTCAATTAAGAAATATTTTTATAACTGGAAGAAACAGACAAGCACCACAAACACTTTTTAGGTGCCCAGTACCCCTCTGTTATTCTTTATCTTTGCAGGCCTTTACATGTGACAATGATTTTGTAAGCTCATTTTCCTACAGAGAGAACAGAAAGATAATTGAGGCTTCCCTCTAGCAAGGTTCATTGGATTTTTTAGTGTTGATAGTTAGAACATTTTCTTTTAGCTTCATAACTCATTATGGAAGGAAATGTGACAGAGAGGAAGTCAAATTGGAAAAAGGCAGAAGATCTGACCAGTGGTACTTGAAGATGAATCTGTTGCTTGTGTGAGCAAATTACTACGCTCCTCTCAGAAACTTGGACAATGCCTGTATAAAGTGAGGGTCTCTGAAACTTCAGAGAATACTGCCTTGGTTACTAAATTCCTACTATGATTTTGTGTTCTCTAACAAAGGGAAAACTATTTAATTGGAAAGTACAGCTCTGAGCACCTCATTACATCATGAAAGTTCAAGTTCCCAGACCCCAGAAAAATTACATCTCAGGGGCTGGAAGAACCTACAGATATTACATTATCCATGACTCACAGAAGTCACAGAGGGCACAGGGGATTCCAGAAAACTAGATGCAGGCAAATGCCTAAATGCTTAAGAAAAGGTAGTGGGACTTAGTAACATACAGACCAATAATGTATACATTAATTATTGTTGTAATTTAAGAGCAAATTATTAAACACATTACTTTTGAGCACTAATCAAATATAGAGATGATCATTTGGAGCCCGCACAGCAAGAATAACTCCTGTTGAGCGGACCCATTCCTGCTCTAGCCTTGAGAGCAAGGCTGGATATGTGGATCAGGGAGTAAGAGAAAGAGAGAAAGAGCCCTCAATCACGTAACTTTTTTTACAGTATATTGTCATAATTGTTCTATTTTATTATTAGTTGTTAATATTTTACTGTGCCTGATTATAAATTAAATTATATCATAGGAATGTATGCATAAGAAAAAACATAGTACACATAGTACAAATCCGTTCCCGGATTCTGTCCCTTCCTCCCTCTTTCCCTGTGTCATTGCCTTCCTTCAAGCCAGTCTCTGCTATAAGAAAAATAGTGAGAATGTAGTCTTTCCTTCTCCAAAGAGGATAGCAAGGACTCAGTGGAAATTACAGAAAGATGAATTTCTGCTCAACAGAAGAAAAAGTTTTCCAGTAACATGAGTTGTGAACATTGAAGGAGGCTGCCTTGAAATTCTGTACTTGATGCATACATGAGGTCCACAGGGAGATTAGATAATATATCTCTAACATTTGGCATTTCTTGATTGGAGAGGAAATTAGCCCAGATGACCTCTAACATCTCCGTGTGTAATTCCCTGAGTAAATAAATGCACAGCCAATAAAAATATAATAAATGTAATATGGATCCTCAGCTTTATTAATTTAGATTATTTCTTGGTTTTGATTGTTTATTTGCATTATTAAAGAAAATATAAAAGAAAATTTCTGATTTTCATGAAGCACACAGGAATGAAAGAACCTTCTAAATGTAAGCAGAGAAATAACTCATCATCACCCTGACCTGAACACTAGGTGTTCTTCATGCTAGGCAGTTTCCTAACTGAGACAAAATATGTCACCTGTGATGATTCAATTTATTCATTCAATAACTATTCCTTGAGGGCCAACTATGTCCCAAACACTATGGTAATTAAAGAAAAGATGGCATGAGAGGACTTCAAAAAGCTCGTGGAAAAATTGAATTAAAAGATAAAAATTAAAAAATAAGCCTTATTTCTCAACATAAGCTTCAAGTTTAAGACACTTTTGTAGGAGATAATGCCAACAATGTGGTCCATCCTTAAGGAAATGAGGGTCCCGAGAGTTGAACCATGTCAATGCAGTCTTTTTTACGTTATTTGTTTTAAAAAAATGGGTACCCTTTACAGATATTTCAAGATTAGGAAGCAAAAAGAAGATAGATGGAGCCAAATCAGAAATATAAGGTGGATTGCATTAGTTTGTTTTCACAATGCTATAAAGAAATACCCAAGACTCGGTCATTTATAAAAGAAAGATGTTTAATTGACTCACACAGTTCCACATGGCTGGGGAGGCCTTGGGAAACTTACAATCATGGCAGAGAGGAAAGCAGGCACATTGTGAAAGTGTGTATGTGTGTGTGTGAAGGACGAACTGTCAAACACTTAAAAAATCATCATGTCACATGAGAACTAACTCACTATCATGCGAACAGCATGGGAAAAACCCACCTCATGATCCAATCACCTCCTACCAGATCCTCCCCTTGACACATGGAGATTATGGGGATTACAATTTGAGATGAGATTTGGGTGGAGACACAGAGCCAAACAATATCATGGATGCCTAATGATTTCCTATCAAGTGTTTTACAAAATTGCTCTTGTCTGATGAGGGGAATGAGCAGGAGAATTGTTGTGGTGGAGAAGAACTCTCTGGTGAAGCTTCTCAGTTGTTTTTCTGCTAAAGCTTTAGCAAACTTTCTCAAAATACTCTCATAATAAGCAGATGTTATTTTTCTTTGGCCCCTCAGAAATTTAACAAACAAAATGCCTCAAGCATCCAAAAAAAAAAAAAAACTGTTGACATGACCTTTCCTCTTGATACAGTCTGCTTTTACTTTGGCTGGACCACTTCTATCTCTTGGTAGCCATTGCTTTGATTGTGCTTTGTCTTCAGAATCATACTGATAAAGTCACACGTCATCTCTCATTACAAATTCTTTGAAGAAATGCTTTAGAATCTTGATCTCACTTGTTAACAATTTCCATTGAAAGCTTTGCTCTTGTCTACCGCTATTCTGGGCACAATGGTTTTGACATCCATCTAGTGGACAGTTTGCTCCACTTTTATTTTTAGTCAGAGTTGTGTAAGCTGAACCAATTGAGATGTCTGTGGGGTTGGCTATTGTTCTGCTGTTAATCATTGGTCCTCTTCAGTGAGGGCACAAAAAGTTAATTTTTTCTTTGAAAATTGATATGAATTGGTCTACTGCTGCAGTCTTCATCTTCAACATTATCTCACCTTCTTAAGATCAGTTAGTAAACTGCTAATTTCTTTGGAACATTGTGCCCATAAACTTTTTGTAAAGCATCAATGATTTCACCATTTTTCCTCCCAAGCTTCACCAGCAATTTGATGTTTGTTCTTGTTTCAATTTTTGCAGAATTCATGTTGCTCAGATAGGGGCTTTTTTCAAGCTGATATCTCATCTTTCTCAGTGTCTGAAACTACATCCTATTCAGATGTGTTCAAATATTTTATAAAAACTTTTGAATTTCAAAATTTATGCATAATTTTTTCATAATGTGCATTTTTCATAAACTTTTTGAAGAGTCTTCTTATAATGGTAAACAAGGCAATCAGTTTCTGGCTTTATGGGGCTGCCATTCTGGAGGTGAGTACAGACAAGTAAATGATGATGTTACAATTGACAGCATCAGTGTTATGATGGGAAAAGTACAGGATGCTAAGGGAGAACCTCAGAACCTCAGTGTGTGACCTTGCAGACTTGTTGTATCTGGGAAGGATTTCTGGAATAAATAATTTTTTTTGAGATAGAATTTCACTCTTGTTGCCCAGGCTGGAGTGTAATGGCACAATCTTAGCTCACCACAAGCTCTGCCTCTCACGTTCAAGCAATTCTCCTGCCTCTGCCTCCCAAGTAGCTGGGATTACTGGCACATGGCACCACATCTGGCTATTTTTTTGTATTTTTAGTAAAGACAGGCTTCCATGATATTGGCTAGGCTGGTCTAGAACTCCTGACCTTAGGTGATCTGCCCACCTTGGCCTCCCAAAGTGGAGCCACCATGCCTGGCCCCCCAATTTCTGGAATATATAATATCTGGGCTGAGACATGGAGGATTATTTGGAATATGAATTGCTGTAGTAGGGGACGTGGGAGAGAAGAGGAGCAAGAAGTCTCACAGGGAATGCTTTAGGTAGTTGCAGTTGCATCTTGACTTTTTGCTTGGGACTATTCCTTTGACTCTATTATTCAGAAGAACTTTCATTTTGAAGTAAAAATTTCTATACTTTACAATTTAACAGGAAATGCCTTCGTTTTTAGTACCTTACTGGGAACTAATAGAAAATTCCTATATAAACACCATCAAAACAGTACTCAGGCATCTGAGGGAAGACCAGCATACTGTGCTTGCTTACTTATATGAGATTAGGTAAGTAAAGTTTCCAAAGTTAGAATTTTATAGTTTAGAGGCATGACATATAAAATTTATCTCCTTCTCTTCATGTCTACAGAACAAGTTTCCAGGAGTTTCTAAAGCGTCCAGATCACAAGCAAGATTTTGTAGCTCAATGGCAGGCTGATTTCAACTCCCTTCCTGATGACCTGTGGGATGATGAGGAAACAAAGGCTGAACTACACCAACGAGTGAATGTAAGGAAATAGTGACCTGTTGGGACAGGGTTAGCTGGCTTTCATATCTTGTCCTGCAAAACCCCAACTCATTTGCTCCTTACTTTTGTGAGGTATGAGGATGAGAAAGAAGAAAGAAAATGGTTTGAACTACTAACCAACGAACTTTCAAGAGTAGCAGCTTTTCCGTACTTTGAGTTTAGAATTAGAATACCATAGCAACACTTCTGGAAAGAAGGGCCAAAGTCCGCAGTGCAAGCGCATTCTTGGCATCTGTTTTGTAGATTTATAGTCCCTTAGTCCCTTTGTGAGTCTATGTAACTGTGTTTACACCTGGTGTTAATCACATTCCTGCCTTGAGCAGAGTTACACATTTGGTTGATAGCAAGGAGAAGGGGAATGAGGGAATGACATGGAAAACCTAGAATTGCCTCTGTTGAATAGATCTCTTAAGGGCTGGTACTAAATACTACACATCTTTGTATCTTTAGCAAGCACAGTTCCTGGTAGTGCTCCAGCAAGCACAATGACAAGCAGATTTTCATAAACTCATGAATGAATTATATTATTCTGATGCTTTAGGAAAGGGGCCTCTGATGTACAAAAAACCTGATTTCATTCTCTTACCCTTCATCTTTCCTTTTAAATTGACAGTCCCCCTGATCCCATCAGAGGGGTACCTTGCTACTACCTTAAGTATAGATTACTAACAGTCAAAAATGATTATGACCTAAATATTGATTTATGTAATTAAAACATTGTCAATCTCAAACCCATGCCCCATTCATTTGCTCAATAAATACTTATTGAGCATCTATTATGCTCCTAGCACTATTAAAGAAGCTAGGGATTCATCAGTGGACAAAATAAATCTGTGACCACACGGTGTTTATATCCTTGTGTCCAGGAGACACAGAATAAGCAATAAACAAATAAGCATAGAGTGAATGTGCCCTTAGTCATAAGAGCTATGTAGAGAACAAGAAAGCAGGGCAAGAAAAGAAAGTTGGATGTGCCATTTTGTAAACAGTGGCTGTGGAAAATCTCACTGAGAAGGTGGCATTTGAACAGACTGAGGACAGAAGTGATTGGATAAGCCATGTAAATATTTGGAGAAAGGGTGTATGAGGCACAGACGAAAGCGAGAGCAATGACACTGAAGGGGGAGGACACTTGATGTGTTTGAAGAACAGCAAGGAGACTGGTATGTCTGGAGCAGAGTGAGCTAGGCAACAGTTGACTGATGATAGGGTCAGAGAGATTGTTAGGTAACCAGATTACCTAAGGCCTTGGAGGTTAATACAAGAATATTGCTATTGATCTGAGTGAGAACAGGAAGTATTGCTCTCTGGTTTTAAAAGAGTCTACAGTAGAGTAAAAACAGCAGGAAGAAACATTGGAAGACCAGATGGGAAGCTTTTGCAATGGAAGCAAGGCGTCGTTGTGGCTTGGGTGATAGGGTAGGTGCTGAAGGGTTTATCCCAACAGGTGTTCAAATATCCTGGTAAAATCGAAGTATTTTGCCTATTCGTTGACACTCCTCAAAGAGTAATTAATATCTATATAAGCCCTACAATTTTTTTTTCTGTTTTCTTTTTTCCTACCTATTCATAAAGCCAGCCTTCCTGCATACTTCTTCCCCATATTAGTCAGGTGATTGTTGGCAGAGAATGAGAAGATTTGGAAATTTAAAATATCTTATTTGGGATTTCCTTTTTCCTAATTCCAAATGCAACATGTGTTTATTGTAGATAAATTAGATAATAAGAAGCAAAATTTAAAATGACAAATCCCTAATAGTCAATGGTGGTTGCTACCTTGGTGCACATCTGCATGTCTTTCCAGATAGTTTTTACAAAAATTTAATAGCAAAATATGTATTGTTTTGTAACATTCTTTTTAAATCAATAGAACATGTTTTCTTTTTCAATAAACACTGATCTACAACATCATTTTTATGACTAAAAGATATGACTAGTGGACTATATCATTTATTTTACAGATTTCTATGTTTAGTCACCATCTTATTAACAATTTCTTGAGTACCAACGTTTTATTACAGAGAATTTTACAGTAAAATTTCATCCAGCTAACTATTGACCACATCCTTAATTATTTCCATGGGCAAACTTTTTTAAGGGAAAATTGTTTAAGATTATGCTTATTTTTAAGGTTTTTAAAATATATTAAAAATTTACAATTTGAAAAATTTACACAGTAAGAACTTGTAAATTTTATGCCAACTAAGAGATTATGCAAATATCAGATTTGTATATTTTAAATTATACAAATATTTTAAATCTAAATTATTAGATTTATATCAAATATTAGATTCTTTTTTGTTAATCTTTGCCAACTTAATGGGTAAAAATATGAATATATTCCTATAATTTACATTTTTTCTTGAATTTACAATTGAAGTTGATCATTTTCTCCTGAGTTTAATGGCCATGTATTTTCCTCCTGCTGAAATCTGTTTGTGATTTCTGCCCCTTTTTCTGATGGAGCATGCTCTGTTTCTTACTGACTTCTAAGATCTTTTTATGTATTAAGGAAACAAGCCATCTGTTGATCATATAATACATATATATTCCCAGTTTGATGTTTGAAGTGAGTTTTAATATGCAGAAAGTTTTCTAAGTTTATATAGATAAATAAGGAAATTTCCTTTGTAGCTTTTTTGTGATCAATTAAAAAATACTTCACCCCAAGATTATATAGAAATGTAACACAATTTTTAATACTTTTATAGTTCTTTATTTTACTTTTAAATATTTAAAATATTATGTTACTTCGATAGGAATCTCATTTAGTTTTTTTTCAGAAAGTTAATCCAATGATGTGAGAAGACTCTAAAATATATTAACATAGACTTACATTATATATATATATATATTATATGTGGATTATTTAGCTACATGGTTAGATATGGTGGACACAGTCACTTTTATTTTTCTTCACTTATTGTTAGGTATGGATTAATAGAAATAAATATAACTTCAAAAAGAAGCTAGAAAATGAAGCTAAGGAAAGGAGAAAGGAATTCATGAGGATAATTCTTAAAAACTTGGAATTAAATTTAAATTTAAAATTTGGCAAATAAAACATATTAAACTTAAAATTCAATCCAGGCAATAAAGGCAGAGAAACCTCTAGAAAGAATGGTCAAGGGAAGAAAAATAAACTTTGAGTAGAAATTTGAATATTAGAAATTATCCATGGATACTAGAGAACAACAGACATAATTTCTACTTGGAAGGTTCAGTAAATTTTGGCCAAATCAACCTTATCAAAGACATTATAACATTTTTAGCAGTGGATCTTCAGCAACAGTATACAATAGAGAAACTTCTGAAGTAAAGTTAAAAAAAAAAAATAAACCTGCCTTTGTTTCATTCCTTATGACCAAACTAATTAGATTTAGTATAAATCCTTGTATCACATTTATTTTTAAAAGGGTACAGGTAATTCTGATTGAAATAAGCACTCTATTTCTTTTTTTTTTTTTTTTTTTGACATTTTTATAGCTACATGATCTTGTAAAAACTGGTGAAAGTAAGTGGAAAAACTCCTGTGATTATTACATTTCTATCCATTTTCCTTGCTACGGTTTTTGATTTTCATCAATTTTAAGGCAGCAACAGTAATAACTAAATGCTGAGCATGCACTATGTTCTGGCACCGTCTTTTTCATCCCCACAACCACCCTCCGAGACAGGTACTAGTAATACTCCCATTTTATAGATGAACAAATATGGTAAAGAAGCCAACGTAGTAAGCAGTAGTGTTGGGATTCTGTGCCCAAGTTGCCCTGTTCCTCATTATGGTATAAAATCTTTGTGTCCAAAGTGTTTTTGTCTTAAATTTGACTGCTATCTTATAGAAATACCATAAACCTTCCTTTATTTTTAATTTGTGTGTGGTCATATAAGTTTCCACACTGACCTTTTTGTGTCATTTTGTTTTATGTATCTCTAGTAAGCACCACATAAGTTGAATGTGGGTTTTTACCCAGTGGAAAGTCTTTACAACTTTTGTAAGAATAGAAGTTTTTAATGATTTAGTCTGCATGATCTTCTCAATTAATAGTTATGAATCTCTCTTAAATACATCTCTGATTTATATATTTAGTAATTCCCTAATCTTGCTAAATAAAATGTGAAAACCAGCAATGCCTCTGGGCAAGTTCATAACAAAAACTCATTGCTTTAATCCCTTTTTATCCCTGGTAATATTCCTTGTTCTTCAATTATTTCATTCCAATCGTATTAAATTAATAGAGAGGTTCTGCTGTTGCATTGTTCTCATTTTGTCCATTACAAAACTGAGCCACAGACATGATGTTACTTGCAAAGGTTTCACACTGAGTCCGTAGGAGAAAAAGAACTAGAATCAAGGTCGCCCTGCTTTTGTACTTTTTCCTCTGCTATGTCCTCTCTTTTCTTTAAAAAATATGTAAAGAGGAGAATTGCATGAACCTGGGAGGTGGAGGCTTCAGTGAGCCAAGATCACGCTCACGGCACATTCCAGCCTGGGCGACAGAATGAGACTCTGCCTAAAAAAAACAAAAACAAACAAACAAAAAAAAACTGGATCATCATGGCAGATACGAGGCAGGACTAGATTACAACTCTGGACAGAGCAAGTGGAGGCTTGCACTGTGAATTTTAGCTCCAGATCAACTGCAAGAACAAACCAGCAATCCCGAGAGGACCCACAGACCCTCTGAAGGAGGCAGACTGCTCCTGCCGGACCTGGGAGACACGTCAAATACTATGAGTGCCCCAACTGCCTAAGTGGGAAGGGAGACCCTCCTCTCCTGAACACACCCTCACTGGAGAAACTGAAAGTCTGTTTGCAGAAGAAGTTTCTAACCTTACCTGGAGCTGAGTCAATTTCGAGAGCTGAGTGAAATACAGGGGTAGAGGAAGTAGCAGAAAGGCACTGGGAGCTCGCTGCGTGCCCAAGCAGCCCATTCCCGCCTGGCACCACAGGGTTCCATCAGGAGGGTGGCCAAAGGAGCAGGGGGTAAAACTCCACAGGGAGAAGGACATGTGTAGCTGAACCTTGTAACAATTTGAACTGGGCAAGAAGCCTCCTGGCCAGAGCTCGGGGGAGGGTGCACATCCGGTGTGCAGACTCCACAGGTGGGGGATGACCCAAGCCCTTTTGTTTCACAGCTGGGAGGTGGGTATCCTTGAACAAGTTCTCAAGCCCATCTCACCCGCTGCCTGGAAACAGACTCGAGGCTGTTGGCAGAGGCCCAGTGGGAGTGAGACCGGCCCTTTGGTTTGCATGGAAGCTGCATGAGGCTGTGACTGCCGGCTTTCCCCCACTTCCCTGACAACCTACATGACGCAGCAGAGGCAGCCATAATCCTCCTAGGTACATAAGTCCAGTGACCTGGGAATCTCACCCCCATCCCCAACAGTAGCTGCAGCAAAACCCACCCAAGGAGAGTCTGAGCTCAGACATGCTTAACCCTGCCCCCACCTGATGGTCCTTCCCTAGCCACCCTGGTAGCAGAAGACAAAGGGCATATAATCTTGGGAGTTCTAGGGCCCCGCCCACTGCTGGCCCCTCTCCACACTACTATAGCTGATGTTCTCTGGAAAGCACCACCTCCTGGCAGGACGCCAACCAGCACAAAAATAGATCATTAAACCACCAAGGTTAAGAACCCTCATGGAGTCCATTGCACTCCCCCACCACCTCCACCAGAACAGGCACTGGTATCCATGGCTGGGAGACCCACAGACAATTCACATCACAGGACTCTGTGCAGACAACCCCTAGTGCCAACCCGGAGCAGGGTAGACTTACTGGGTGGCCACACCCACAAGAGAGACAACAGTCACTGCAGTTTGGCTCAAGGAAAACCACATCCATAGGAAAAGCAGGAGAGTATTACATCAAGGGAACATCCTGTGGGACAAAAGAATCTGAACAAGAGCCTTCAGTCCTAGACCTTTCCTCTGCAGAGCCTACCCAAATGAGAAGGAACCAAAAAATCAGCCCTGGTAATATGACAAAACAAGGCTCTTTAACACCCCGAAAAAAATCACACTAGTTCACCAGCAATGGATCCAAACCAAGAAATCTCTGATTTATCTGAAAAAAAATGAAAGGAGGTTAGTTATTAAGCTAATCAGGAAGGCACCAGAGAAAGGCGAAGCCACATGCAAGGAAATCCAAGAAACAATACAAGGAGTGAAGGGAGAAACATTCAAGGAAATAGGTAGCTGAAAGAAAAAACAAACAAAAATTCAGGAAACTTTGTACACACTTTTAGAAACCTGAAATGCTCTGGAAAGTCTCAGCAATAGAATTGAACAGGTAAAAGAAAGAAATTCAGAGCTCAAAGACAAGGTCCTCAAATTAACCCAGTCCAACAAAGACAATGAAAAAAGAAAAAGAAAATATGAGTAAAGCCTCCAAGAAGTCTGGGATTATGCTAAATGACCAAACCTAACAATAATTGGTGTTCCTGAGGAAGAAGAGAATCATAAAAGCTTGGAAAACATATTTAGAGGAATAATTGAGGAAAACTTCCCCAGCCTTGCTAGAGACCTAGACATTCAAACACAAGAAGTACAAAGAACACCTGGGAAATTTATCATAAAAGAATCATCGCCTAGGCACATTATCATCAGGTTATCCAAAGTTAAGACAAAGGAAGGAATCTTCAGAGCTGTGAGACAGAAGCACCAGGTAACTTATAAAGGAAAACCTATCGAATTAACAGCAGATTTATCAGCAGAAACCCTACAAGCTAGAAGGCATTGGGGCCCTATCTTCAGCCTCCTCAAACAAAATAATTATCAGCCAATAATTTTGTATCAAGTGAAACTAAGCATCGTATATGAAGGAAAGACATAGTCTTTCTCCAACAAACAAATGCTCAGAGAATTTGCCATTACCAAGTCACCACTACAAGAACTGCTAAAAGGAGCTCTAAATCTTGAAACAAATCCTGGAAACACATCAAAACAGAACCTCTTTAATGCATAAATCACACAGGACCTATAAAACAAAAATACAAGTTAAAAAGTCAAAACAAACAAACAAAAAAACCAAAAGTACACAGGCAACAAAGAGCATGATGAATGCAATGGTACCTCACATTTCATTACTAACATTGCATGTAAATGGCCTAAAGGCTCCACTTAAAAGATACAGAACTGCAGAATAGGTAAGAGCTCACCAACCATCTGCTGCCATCAGTAGACTCACTAACACATAAGGACTCACATAAACTTAAAGTAAAGGAGTGGAAAAAGGCATTTCATGCAAATGGACACAAAAAGTGAGCAGGGATAGCTATTCTTATATCAGACAAAACAAACTGTAAAGCAACAGCAGTTAAAAGAGACAAAGAGGGACATTATATAATGGTAAAAGACCTTGTGCAACAGGAAAATATCACAATCCTAAACATATATGCACCTAACACTGGAGCTCCCAAATTTATAAAACAATCACTAATAGATAAGAAATGAGACACACAGCAACGCAATAATAGTGGGGGACAATAATATTCCACTGACAGCACTAGACAGGTAATCAAGATAGAAAATCAACAAAGAAACAATGGATTTAAACTATTCCTTGGAACAAATGGACTTAACAGATATATATGAACATTTCACCCAGCAACCGCAAAATACACGTTCTGTTCAACAGAGCATAGAACTTTCTCCAAGATAGACCGTATGATAGGCCATGAAATGAGCCTCAATAAATTTAAGAAAATTGAAATTATATCAAGCACTCTCTTAGACTACAGTGAAATAAAACTGGAAATCAACTCCAAAATCAATCTTCAAAACTATGCAAATACATGGAAATTAAATAACCTGCTCCTGAATGAGTATTGGATCAAAAACGAAATCAAGATGGAAATTAAAAAATTCTTCAGAAAAACAAGAACAAACCAAACTCAAACCCAGCAGAAGAAAGGAAAAAAACAACATCAGAGCAGAGCTAAATAAAATTGGAACAACAACAATACAAAAGACAAATGAATCAAAAAGCTGGTTCTTTGAAAATAAAATTGATAGGCCATTCTCAAGATCAACCAAGAAAAGAAGAGAGAAAATCCAAATAACCTCACTAAGAAACAAAACAGGAGATACTACAACTGACCTCAGTGAAATACAAAAGATCATTCAAGGCTACTGTGAACACTTTTACACACATAAACCTGAAAACCTAGAAGAGATGGATATATTCCTGGAAAAATACAACCTTCCTAGCTTAAATCAAGAAGAATTAGATACCCTGAACTGACCAATAACAAGCAGCAAGATTGAAATGGTAATTTAAAAATTACCAACACAAAAAAGTCCAGGACCAGATGGATTCACAGTAAAATTCTACTAGACATTCAAAGAAGAATTGATACCAATCCTTTTGATACTACTTCACAATATAGAGAAAGAAGGAACCCTCTCTAATTCATTCTATGAAGCCAGCATTACCCTAATACCAAAACCAGCAAAGGACGACCAAAAAAGGAAATTACAGACCGATATCCTTGATAAACATAGATGCTAAAAATCCTTAACAAAATACTAGCTAACCAAATCCAACAACATGTCAAAAAGATAATCCACCATGATCAAGTGGTTTTTATACCAGAGATGCAGGGATGGTTTAACATACACAAGTCAATAAATGTGATACACCACATAAACAGAATTAAAAACAAAAATCATGTGATCATCTCAACAGATGCAGAAAAAGTATTTGACAAAATCCAGGATGCCTTTATGATGAAAACTCTCAGCAAAAATTGGCATACAAGGGACATACCTCAATGTAATAAAAGCCATCTATGACAAACCCACAGCCAACATGATACTGAATGGGGAAAAGTTGAAAGCATTTCCTCTGAAAACTGAAACAAGACAAGTATGCCCACTCTCACCTCTCCTCTTCAACATAATACTGGAGGTCCTAGCCAGAGCAGTCAGACTAGAGAAAAAAATAAAACGCATTGAAGTCAGTAAAGAGGAAGTCAAACTGTTCGTTTGCCGATGATATGATCGTTTACCTTGAAAACCCTAAAGACTCCTCCAGTAAGCTCCTAGAACTAATAAAAGAATTCAGCAAAATTTCTGGATACAAGATTAATGTACACAAATCAGTAGTTCTTCTATACAGCAACAGCAGCCAAGCAGAGGATAAAATCAAGAACTCAACCCCTTTTACAATAGCTGCAAAAAAAAAAAAAATTAAATACTTAGGAATATGCCTAACCAAGGAGTCAAAAGACCTCTACAAGGAAAACTACAAAACACTGATGAAAAATATCATAAATGACACAATGATGCAAATGTTTGGGTGAGGGAGAAGGGACAAGATGGAGGAAGGTGAACAAGATGGAGCAGTACCTGTTGTTCCCGGGTTCTTCATCACCAACTTACCAGCGCCCGGGAAAATGCAGCCTGTGCCCGGGAAGATGCAGATCAACCGACCATGTGCCAGGTGATGTCAATCCGAAGAGATGGAAACTTACCCGGCCATGCCTATGGAGACGCCCCTATCACGCCCTTATCCCGCCCACTGCCCTCCCCCTTCCAGTACCAATGCATAAAAGTCCGCTGCCGGCAGGAGCTGGCGTGACTTCTTCGCCCCCGCCTTTGTGGACCGGGGAACCTCACCCGAGAGTGCCTGCACGACTTCCCTGGCCCCCCTACACCTGAGGACCAGAGAACCTTGCCTGAGAGTGTGCATATTTGCAATAAAGGGCTGCCGCTTTCTTATGTACTTTGGCCTCATGTTTAATTACTTAGCTCTCCTAAATTAAGTTACATTAAATTAAATTAAAACAGCAAACAAATGGAAACACATACCATGCTCATGGATGGGTAGAATCAATATTGTGAAAATGATCATACTGCCCAAAGCAATCTACAAATTAAATGCAATCCCCATCAAAATACCACCAACATTCTTCAGAGCATTAGAAAAAACAATTCTAAAATTCATATGGAACCACAAAGAGCCTACATTGCCAAAGCAAGACTAAGCAAAAAGAACAAATCTAGAAGCATCACACTACCTGATTTCAAACTATACCATAAGACCATAGTAACCAAAACAGCATGATACTGGTATGAAAATAGGCACATAGACCAATGGAACAGAATAGAAAACCCAGAAATAAACCCAAATACCTACAGCCAACTGATCTTTGGCAAAGCAAACAATAACATAAATTGGGGAAAGGACACCCTATTCAACAAATGGTGCTGGGATAATTGGCTAGCCACACGTAGGGGAATGAAACTGCATCCTCATCTTTCACCTTATACGAAAATCAACTCAAGATGAATTAAGGTCTTAAACCTAAGACCTGAAACTAAACATTCTACAAGATAACATTGGAAGAACCCTTCTAGACATTGGCTTGGGCAAGGATTTCATGACCAAAAACCCAAAAGCAAATGCAATAAAAGCAAAGATAAATTGCTGGGACCTAATTAAGCAAAACAGCTTTTGCACGGTAAATGGACAGTCAGCAGAGTAAACAGACAACCCACAGAACGGGAGAAAATTTTCACAATCTATACATCTGACAAAAGACTAATGTCCAGAATCTACAATGAACTCAAATCAGTAAGAAAAAAAAAATCCCATCAAGAAGTGGGCTACGGATATAAATAGACAATTCTCAAAGGAAGATATAAAAATAGGCAACAAACATATGAAAAGATGCTCAGCATCACTAATGATCAGGGAAATGCAAATCAAAACCACAATGTGATACCACCTTACTCCTGCAAGAATGGCCATAATGAAAAAAACAAAAACCAGTAGATGTTGGCGAGGATGCGGTGATCAGGGACCACTTCTACGCTGCTGATGGTAATGTAAACTAGTACTAACACTATGGAAAATAGTGTGGAGATTCCTTTAAGAACTAAAAGTAGAAGTACCATTTGATCCAGCAATCCTATTATTGGGTATCTACCCAGAGGAAAAGAAGTCATTATTTGAAAAAGATACTTGCCCACGCTGTTTATAGCAGCACAATTCACAATTGCAAAATCGTGGAACCAACCCAAATACCCGTCAATCAATGAGTGGATAAAGAAACACTGTGATATATATTTTTTTGGTGAACAATATGTTACACCTGTGGTATTAATTAACAAATTTATGCCCCTGATTTAATACAGCTGCATATTTTTTCCACCAACAATTGCCATTTCCCCCCAAAAAATTCACTGAAATGACTTTTTCAATCAAACACATTTTTTTTTAGGAAGGATAAAAGCACATAAAACATAGCCATTCATGAATAAAGTAAAACATAGTGGGTTTGTGGTAGGCATAGACATATGATGTGGTGAGGTCCTCTTCAGACGTGAGGGACTGACAGAATAGACTCAAAATGAATATTGGTTGAATGAGCACATACAATACAGGAGTTCAATTGGTGTAAAATTTCTTTAGAGACATTTTTAAGAGAGGCAAAGGATTTTAGTTTTATTGCACCTAGGTGGTTTGAGCAGCGGTCTAAAGCATAGTGATGATGCCGATGCTTGTTTTCTGTCTAGGATCTGCGAGACCGCCTGTGGGACATTTGTGATGCCCGGAAGGAAGAGGCAGAGCAGGAGCGGCTTGACATCATTAACGAGAGCTGGTTACAGGACTCTCTTGGAATGACAATGAACCATTTATTTTCCCTAATGCAGGTAAGAGCAATGGTCACAATGACCCAGGCACTTCCCTTCACAGCCTCATCCCTCAGTCCCTCATATGACACTTTCTTGGGAATATGAGAGGTCTGTTCAGGGCTCATTTTGGTATAGCACTATGCCTGGTATGAGCTCCAACTCACCAAGAAAGCTAGCTGAAATAATACATTTTGGTCCAGCCCAAATTGGAAGCATCCCAAGCAACTACCCACCAGCTTTGCTCCAGGTGGCCTAGATATGTAGAAAGCCACAGTAGAAATAGTGTCTACAACTGAGTTACCTCACCAGACTCTCAAAGCAGACCCCGTAAGTGAACAAAGAAAGCCCAGGAAAGCAGCCTGACCACAACAAACATAGGCAAGATCAGGCCAAGCAGACATTTGATTCCTGAAAATAAAAAGTTCTCCAATGCTGGACTAGAAAAACAGACCATAATCAATGCAACCTGATTAACTTATATTTGCAGCCTATTAAGTTAAAAAAAAGTTGCACAGGACAAGATTAGAAGACAGGTGCTGATTTTATTCTGACACCATTGCCAGCAATAGGGGAGAAAGCACAAACCCAACTCTGCCAAGACAAAGGGCTAGAGAGTTTTTAAGAGCCGGAGTAGGTTAGAAGGTATGGGTCATAGGCCAACTGTGTTTGCCAATTGATGTTATCAGAAGGAAAAGTCAACTTTCTACAATCTTCATCACAGGAGGTAGTTTTAGGACTTGAAGCAATGCACCTAGTGAAGTTAGGCTCCTACTCTCACACAGGAACTGGGAGACAGAGGCACTGTATTCCTTGATGATTAATTACATTACAAAGAGATGGGTTTTAGGTCCTTGAGAAAGACATTCTTTTCTGGGTTGTACAAATGGTAGGAGGCTTTTGAAAAGATTTACATCTCAAAGGAACAGTGAAAGGATTTACAATGTCAAGTTTTCTTAAAGCAAATGCTCTAACAAAAGGGAGGTGGGGCCTAGAGTCAGGAAGCAGCCTGTCTAAAGTTGAGTCAAACTGAAGAGAATATGAAGGCTGTCTTTGTTCAAGTTGTGTGTACATGAGTATTTTTTTCCTAAAACAACAGCAGTGAAGAGAGAGAATGGAAAAGGGTACATTTCTGGTCTTTAGTTGATTAACCTAGGTAAAGAGATACTACAGGAAATGAGAGTACTTATCTGGCAATCCCTACAGCTAGTGCATAATAGGTGTTCAGTAAATGTCTTTTCATCAAAGGACCAATACATGCTGGTACTTCCAGCCTTCAAAGGGACAATTCATGGCTCAGGCATAGGCTAGACCACAGAAGGTCTGAAATATCAGCAGAAATCTGAGAGGCAGGAGCAGCCCCTCAGGTAGAAGATTTCAAGAAATCAGGATACAAGGACAGTGAAGACCCCATGCAACCATGTTAGGAATCTGGATTGGAAAGAGAAGATGGAGTTAGAAAGATGTTATCCAAAGCAGAGGACAAAGCCGGGCCACAACCAGAAGGACACATCCACATGGCTTGAGTTGTATGCAAAGATTAAAGTGAGGTGCCTAAGCAGCCTAGACCAGTCTGGATAGCATCCCCATGACATTGGTTTGGGCAAGCAAAAATCAAGTATTATAAACAGTTGTATCAAAAGCTTACGGCAGAAATAGCTGAAAACCAATAATGAAGGCAGATAAGTTTTATGAATCATTCTTGATTAACAGCAATACATACCACCTTTGAAAATATTATATGACTCAATATTTTAATAATCCCTAGATATAGGACTTTTATCTTGAGAAATTGAATTAATATCTAAGACCAACAAGGAATAAAGAGGAAAAAGCAGTAAATAAAATCTAACATTTCCTAAATTCTTAATATGTATATGCCAGGCACCATTCTAAAGATTTTCACGTAGAATACATTAAAACTTCCCAACAAATTTTCACTCTTGCACCCAGGTTGGAGTGCAATGGTGCAATCTCACCTCACTGCAACCTCTGCCTCCCAAGTAGCTGGGATTACAGGTGCCCGCTACCATGCCTGGCTAATTTTTGTATTTTTAGTAGAGACACGGTTTCACCATGTTGGCCAGGCTGGTCTTGAACTCCTGACCTCAGGTGATCCATCTGCCTCGGCCTTCCACAGTGCTGGGATTACAAGAGTGAGCCACCACACCTGGCCCACTGCAAGTTCCATTATCTTCATTTCACAAATGAGGAAACTGAGACAAACACAGGTGAAACAATTTGCCCATCTGACTTCAAAGCCAGTACAGTAGCTCCCCCTTCTCCTCGGGTTTATTTTCCATAGTTTGTTACCCACAGTCTGAAAATATTACATGGAAATTTCCAGAAATAAATAATTCATAAGTTTTAAATTGTGCTCCATTTTGAGTACTGTGATGAAGTCTCACACTGTTTCATTCTGTCTTGCTCAGAACGTAAATCATCCCCCTGTCCATAGTATCCACCCTGTAGATGCTACCTGCCCATCTGTTAGTCACTTAGTAGCCAATTTAGTTATCAGATGAAAAATCATAGTGTATATAATGTTTGGAACTATCTGAGGTTTCACGCATCCATTGGGGGTCTTGAAACTTATCCCCCATGGATAAGGGAGTGTCTACTGTATTCCTAACCACTGCTTTATTGTTCAAATAGTTGAAAGTTTGCCACATAGAACTGAAGAGAGCCTTATTTTGCACTGACCAATAAGATCCTATAAAAACCAAGGGTGGAAATTCCAAAGGAAGAGGTTTCAATTCAATATTTAAAGAAAGAGCCTAATGAACAGCCCATCAAGTAAAAGACTTTGGAGGTAATGAGATTTTTGTCCAGGATGCTCAAAAGCAGAAGTTTGCACATGGTTTTGGAGGACCAGTGGAAAGTACACTAGAGAAAGCCTTCAAGAATCTGTGGTATTGAATAACAGACAGCTAGATAAATGTATCCCAAAGCAGGTTCCATAGACATTAGTCCTACAAGATGTTTCACAAAACAAGGACTCTGTGATAAAAAGACTTTGGGAAGTGCTATCTACTCTAGCCTTCCTCCCTCTCCCTGGGAGACTGACGAGTGTATCGACATATTTAGATATTGAAATGCCCTACAGGAAGGAAATCCTTTTTCTATTTCTATTTTCTACACTATTTGACCTTGAGAAGTTTTTGTTTCATCCCCAGCAAGGTACTCATTAACTGCCTATAGGACAAGTTTTCTACAAAATGTATTTTAGAAAATGCTATGCTAGATGATTTCTAAAATTCCTTTTAAATCTAAGATTCTGTCACAATTAAAAATCTTAAGAGAAAATATTGTTTACAAGTTATCATAAATGTAACAGGAATTTTGATTAATTCTGCCTTTATGAAAATCTTGGATATGGTATGGCATCTTATTCAGATTTAGTTAATTAAATTATGCCTTCTAAAAATAAATTAATATTTTATATAAGATAATCACTATAGTAAGGTAAGCCTAAGGCACAGAGAACAGCACTGTCCCAAATACCAACTGTATAAAAGAAGCTCTACTAAACCTAATCTTTATTAAATAGTTTAGTTCTATAAGTTAAGGAGGAAATAATTTCCTGATTTCTAAATTTATTTACTAAATAATACAATGCTATGATTTAATGACTAATAATTTTTATAACCTCAACACACTTATTTTAATTCCCCAAAGTTGTCAATATTCAGTCTGTACAAATTGGGTTTCTATATGATCCAGTTCACCATAAATGTGGCATTCTGCAAGTTCTCATAAGTAAAATTTACAAGACTCATTTTTCTCCCCTGTTTTACCAAACCTAAGCATGACAGGTGTAAACACTTGTTGTCAAACTGTAGGATTTGTTCATACATTAATATTTTAAAACTTAATTTGGTTGTTTTGCAAGGAAAGAGAAAAAGGTTTAGTTTTTCTTGTCATTTCAAAATGCTAGTTTAAAAAAACTACTTAAATATGTATTTATGTTTAAAATCCAAGGAGACTATTAAAAATGTTCTGTAATGTAAAACAATACATAAATGGTACTTTTATTTTTTAACTTAGATGCAAGTTCACCAAATTAATTTTTTCCTGTTTCAGTCATTTAGTTAGAAAAGTTGAATAGTACAGAAAACAGCTTTTTCCAGGAGCGATTTGGCTTAACCTTTTCTGTATCAAACACAGACTTATTGAAACTGTTCTTGTCTTTTATTGTAGACTACAGTAAAAAACCAGACATTTATTTATTCTGTACTGTGAATATGGCAATAAGAGAATATTTCTTGATATTTTACAAAATAAGTAGTGACATAATTGATAAATGTAGGGATCCCTTCATAAATATCTTTGAGTTTGGTTTAGATAAGACTTTGAACATTAGGTCAATTTTGTTTTCCTTTTTAAAAAGATGCTTTCTGTAATTAGCTAGATATCGTGGAATTCATCTATGTAAGGAGCTTCAATATTTAGGCCCTCAGGTACTGAGTAGCCCAGGTGACTAAAGTAAAGTCTGGAGGTCATGTTTACACTAACAAAGAGAAGCACAGATATACACGATATTGTCCTAAACCCAGTGGGAGACCAGGTTGAAAAATACCACATTCTACATTTGTGTTGTTGGCATTGTGCAGAATCTCACTATGCACACACTTCAGCAAATGCATACCACAAAAGGAAATGACCTTTGCTGACAGGGAGTCACAACAAGGGAGTGACCGATGCTCACCTTGCCACCAGCTCCTCTGGGTTGCTCCATTTTTCACAAGGTACTTACTGGCAAAGCAAGCAGAAGGGTTTAGCTGTGAGCACTGGAGGAAATGAATTCTCTCTCTTCTCCGCATATTGAACAAGAAAGGAAATTGTGGAAAGAGAACTATTCTTTAGACTCTATGTTGCTGGGTGCAGTGGCTCACACCTGTAATCCCAGCAATTTGGGAGGCTGAGGTGGACAGATCACCTGAGGTCAGGAGTTCAAAACCAGCCTGGCCAACATTGCAAAACCCTGTCTTTACTAAATATACAAAAATTAGGAGAGCGTGGGGGCAGGGCCCTGTAAACCCAGCTACTCAGGAGGCTGAGGCAGGAAAATCGCTTGAACCCAGGAGGTGGAGGTTGCAATGAGCTGAGATCATATCACTGCACTCCAGCCTGTGTGATAAAGCAAGACTCTGTCTCAAAAAGAAAACAAAAAAAAAAAAAAAAGAAAGAAAGAAAAAAAAAACTTTATGTTGCCCTTTGTCGCTTCTCCACAGCTAAGTTAAGTTGCTCTAGTGAGCCAGAACCTAGTGTCTTTTTGTATTTGTATTTTGTATTTGTATGTATAGTGTTTTTTGACATCTCCCAAATCAACTCATATGCTACCTATGACAAAGAAATTTGCTACTATATTGGCTGATTGAATCTAGGACACAGGAATTGCTAATGTTAAAATAGTGAATAGCATGCATTACTTGAAACATCATACATTCTGTAACTGTCACAATGTCAAGAGGCATAGAAAAGTCATTTTGTTAAGTAGAATCATGTTTCATAAATGTAGAGAATGCAAAGTCACTAGTTAATTTTAATGAAAATCTTAGATATAGACTTATAACCAATGCTCCTTCTTAATTTCCAGACAATTATTTTCAATGTAAATATTTCCAAAATAGCACTTTCAGAGGCTTATATCAGAAATATGTACAGATGAGCTTGTTCTTTCTTGGATATTAACATTCACATTTGCTATTAAAGGCAGAACTGAACCGTTTCCAAGATACGAAGAGACTCCTTCAAGATTATTACCGGGGAATGGAAAGTAAAATCCCAATAGAGGACAATAAGAGATTTACTCGAATCCCTTTGGTCCAGCTAGATAGTAAAGACAATTCCGAAAGCCAACTTAGGTAAGGCACGCTATTATATCACACTGTAATTGTTTTAAACATAAAGCTTTGTGATTTAAAATTAATTACCACTAATAAAAATCACACTCCTTCATCTGCAAATCCAAGGTCCAAAAAAGCTCTAATAAACAAACTTTTATTTTTAACGTTAGTGTGTCATTGACTTAAGACTACTAATATGCATTATCCAATTTATAGGGAATATTTACTCATTTTGCTGCATAGATAAAATGCGTTTTATGATGGAGTCATCCCACAGACTCTGCAGGTGGTATTCAGGAATATATGGAATACACAAATTCTGAATTCTGAAACACTTTTGGCCCCAACGGTTTCTGGTAAGAAATTATGAACCTCGGCCAGGCGCGGTGGCTCACGCCTGTAATCCCAGCACTTTGGGAGGCCGAGGAGGCAGATCACGAGGTCAGGAGATCGAGACCATCCTGGCTAACACGGTGAAACCCTGTCTCTACTAAAAATACAAAAAAATTTAGCTGGACATGGTGGCGGGCACCTGTAGTCCCAGCTATTCAGGAGGCTGAGAATGGCGTGAACCTGGGAGGCAGAGGTTGCAGTGAGCCGAGATCGTGCCACTGCACTCCAGCCTGGGCGACAGAGCGAGATTCCAATCTCAAAAAAAAAAAAAAAAAAAAAAAAAGAGAAAGAAAGAAATTATCAACATCTAACACTTTTATGAAAGGACCAAAACAGGGGTGTGTGTGTGTGTGTGTGTGTGTGTACATATTGTATTATATAAATGAAAATGGAAGGTGTTTTCAGTCTTTTACAGGTAAAGACATTGAGAAACAGTAAAGTCTCAGTGGTATGTGATAATGACCTTATGAGAGTGACTGAAAGACCTATTGATAGTCTAACATCAGATTTCTGCCAACAAAAAAATAAACTTGGTGGTAGGATAGAAGAAAAATTTTATTTTCAGCCAAGCAAATCCTGTGCAATGTAAAATTCTGTAAGTCATTGTTTTTCTACATCCAATGGGTAGGGGCAAGGGAAAGGCAAGATCCCCAACTCTGAGAAGTTCTGAACAGATAGAAAAATGTCTTCTAGAAATGGGAGGTAGGAGTGGTGGTGATTCCTGTGGCATAGAACTATAAAAAATTAAGAGAGCTTTCAAAATTAAAGCAATTAAAAAATAGAAATCAAAATCCTTAAAAATTAAATGAATTTTAATTTGAATTAAATCAATAAAATATAGTGAAGAATTAAAACAATCCTTTTAAATGATCAGTAGGCAGGTGATAAACAGAAAATATTATATCAGATATGAGGAGGGGAAAAAGAAAGTCAGATTTTAAAAAATAATATAAAGTCACTGAAAGTTAAATGTAAATCTCCAAGGGGATGAGCTATATATTTTATGTTGAAGGCAGTGCACCATATTTTTACAAGTTTGCTCAGTCAATGCAGGTGTCAGGAGTTGCACAAACTAAATGCAGGATAATGAATATATTTTGAAGTAAGACAGATCTGGTTTGAATCCTAGTTCTGTTAATCATTGTATGTAAATAAATTAAGACAATTTATTTGTTGTCAAGTCACTCCATCTCTCTTAAGCCTCAGTTTCCTTATCTGTAAAGAAGGGATGTTGTGAAGATTATGGAAAATAAAATCTACAAAACATTTAGTACCATCTCGTGGTATCAGAAGATGAGACTGAGTCCCGATAACACTCAATAAATATTGATTATTACCTATTGTATCCTCCTGATTTGTTTCTTTTACCCTCCTTTATTCCAAAAAGAATTTGAGATGGCCTGAACACAATATTTTATGCAGTGATCCAAAGCCCATTTCTGTTCTCTCCTGGCTTTTTCCATCTACTCCCATCACATCCCTGTCAGGCCCATGTGTACACAAGAATATCTAAGAGTAAAAATGTGTCCCCTCTTTTTGACACAAATAGAAGGAAAATATTCAGCAAGATGCTGAAAGAGAACTTTGAGATTAAAAACAATTTTAAAAAATCCAAAGGCAATATAAACCACTAGAACCATCAAAAGAGGCCAAATGTCTATGTCTAGAGTGGCAGTACATTCTGTTCTCAGCACACAATAGCAAGTCAGGCATAATGGGTAAGCTGTTGATGTTGGGTAGTAGAATGAAACTGGCAAAAGAACAGCCAGTTCTTATTTCCTGTGAATAACTCTGCACCAGTCTCAGCCTCAAATCACAGCTTTGGGTACCTACTGGAACTATCAGTCAATCAATCAATCAACCAATTAACCTATCAACCTGTCATATATAAAGAAAAACAAGAACAATGTTAAAAATTTTCATATATTTTGTCTGCTTTATTCCTCCCAACAACCGTATAGTAATAATAATATTAGTAGTAGTATCATAAGATTATTCACAGTGATAGTAATAACTCTTAGTTGATAATGTTACTTGTAATAATTATCATATTTGTATTATTCCACGAGGAACTGAACTTGATAAAGTCAAATGACATGCTCAAGTTTATACCTACTAATAGTGAGAGAGCTACCTCAATCAGAGTTTTTTCCAGTAAATAAATTCTAAATGCAAATTCTTATTCTAAGTTATATACCACCAGTTCTGTCGTCCAAAGCAAGATGTTGAAAAATACATGTTGTTCTGTATTAAACATCTCGAGATGATTACATAAGCCTTACCCTAAGTTATTGAGCACACGAATCACAGTCAAACTGGAGTGACAGTGATTTAGCCTTATTTGATTTTTAAAATGTAATTTAATTTGGGGGTAGATGAGTAGCAGATCCTCAATACACTGCCTTTTTAGGCACGGTAGACTGTGACTGTGATGCTGTACCAGTGATTCATTTTTCTGAATCACTGCTCTGTTCTCCAGCAACTTGAGTCTACAAAACCAAATGCTTGTTCCTAGATTACTGATTCTGACTCTCTTCCTCTAGTTTCAACAAAGGCATCCTTGGAGCTGTTCTCTTCTCATTTCTTCCCCAAGCTGATAGCTCTTTGCTCTTTCTATTACTAAAGGGAGATCTCAGTCACAATAAGCATTCTACCTTGTAGATCTTTCCCTGCTTCTGTTAACCTTTGAGATCCTGGGATCCTTCTGGGATAAGATATTCCCAGAGGCAGATCAAAAATTTCTTCACAGGAGCAGCAATAAGGGAAGAGGGAGGGAGAGCTTAACTTTGTGTCCCCACAGCACTTTGTAAAACAAAGAAAAAATCTTTATGGGGGTGGTACTGCAGGCTACCCCACCTACCATCAAAACTTAGCTGCCTCTGTGCAGTAGCCCCTTTCAGACCTCACATGACTATTAGTCATGTGCTACTGTCAGAGGAGATCAGGTGTGTTCAATGTGGTATGGCCGTGGACAGTCATGTCCTACCTTCAGTTGTGCCCTCCGGGATGCCAAATGATACTTGTCACCTTGGAAAAGTGATGCCCAGTTTTGTTTGGTTTGCTTTTTCATGACTGACTTTTTAATTTATCCTTCATGGGAAGTGTATGCTCTGGAACAAATTACAAAGTCACATTTTTTTTATAATGGCCATTGTCTAATCCTCTGCTTTATGATTACTGAGAATTAAGTCTCAAAATTATGTTTTTTGTTGTTGTTTGCTTTGAGTCTCTTCTTATTAACAAAACGTTCTAGACCACAAAAATTTGAATGCAGTCTTTTGTAATCTTTTCTCCATTAAAATAATTCTTCCAGGAAAACTTTGAAAATTGAAATTAAACCAAGAGAGTAAAATTTACAAAGTAACATGGTCACAAAAACAGAATTATGTTAAGCAAAATTTTTATATCCCTTTTGCTTGTTTGTTTCTCAAAGAATTCCTCTATTTCCTCGAATATCCATTTCTCTGGAAACAGTTACGCCCAAACCAAAAACAAAATCAGTACTGAAGGGCAAGATGGATAATTCCCTAGAAAACGTTGAGTCCAACTTTGAGGCTGATGAAAAGTTGGTCATGGACACCTGGCAACAGGCTTCTTTAGCAGTATCTCATATGGTAAGCAATGTTCGTTGTATTTCCTGTTAGTAATACACATTCATTGAATACCAAGGTTGGTAATACGCTATAAGTAGAAAATTTACACAATGTTCTCAAGCACTGTAGAAAGTTGTACCTTCAAAACATTTTTTTTTTTTTCTGAAAGAAATAGATAAATGTGATTCGGTCAATAAATTTTTGAGATCATGAAACAAATGAACCAACACTTAGGTTATTTTCTGTGCTGGACTCCGGTTCCAAGTGCAGGGCCTAAAGGCATTCAGGAAATGTTAATGAGGCAAGTCAAGTGTAAGAAAATCAAGACGGAATGGGTCTGGGGTCAAGCAGAAGTCACACCCCTATTTGCAGGAGCACATGCAATTGCCATTTAAAAATGAGGTCTGGCATGGTCAGATTTTCCAATTTTCCAAGAAAAGCCAGGCATTCAGATTTTTATGTAAAACTACTAATTTTAACGTGTAAGAAATGAAAGAAAAATTTTTAAAAATATTCTGCAGAGCCAAGCAAATCACACATCTGGCCTATAGGGCTCTAGTTGGCAACCCCACTGCTAGGCATTTTTCCTAAGTCACCTATGAGGTAAGTATTGTTATTAGCCAATTTACGGTGGGGAATTAAGGTTCAGAAAGGCTAAGAAACTTGCCCAAATTCTCCTAGCAGGTAAATATCAAAATGAAATTTGAACCTAGGTCTATATGACTTCAAAGCTCATATCATTTCTACCCAAATCAAAAGGGAAAGGGGAGGCATACATGTAACTTTAATCCAAACAGAAGGTCCACACCATGAAGAAGATACACACAGAGTTTAACTCAGATGATCAATTGCTATTCCCTCATCTGCCGGGTCCTGGGTATACCAAGATGTCTTCTCTTTTCACAACATGCCAAGCCTTCTTTGAGTTTCCGTGAAATATCTCATTCAAACAGAAAGCAGCATCAACTTTCCAAAAGACTTTGTGAAAGAGGTAAAAGAGGACCTTGCATCGCAGATCTCACAGCAAACAAAATTTCCTACTGGGCACTTTCCAAGTCCCTTCTTGGCCTCTCTGCCTTCAGGCTTTTTCTTCTCTGACCTTCTCATGCAAGCAGCCTCAGTGTTTCCTTTCTTCCTCCCTCTCTTTCTTTTGTTCTTTTTTCCCTCTCAGAAGCAATGATAACTCCTCTCATTGTTTTGCATGACTTAATGAACCCACCTAAAGTAAATACTCATGGCACCACTACCTGGGGAGAAATAGAATAAGGGGTGCAGCTACCTAGTCATACTTTGCTTCTTCCCATTCCTAACGCACTTCGTATTCTCTAAAGGGGACCACCATATTGCCTTTTTAGGAATCATTTCCTTGATGTTCTTAAGAGTTTTATTACCAAAGTCTATAGCTCTAAACACTGATGTGTGGTTTTCCTTGCTTTTAAGCTTTAGATAAATGGACTCATATCTTTTGTCTTTTTTGTGTCTTTTTTTGCTCAACTTTCTTTGTGAGGTTCATCTTATATTTTCATTTTTTGTTGCTGTGTTATATTTCATTATATTAATGTATCACAATTTATTTAACCAGCCTGCTTTTGATATACCTTTGGGTTTTCAGTTTGGTGTTGGTATGGATACTATGAATGCTTGACCGTGTCTGCTGGTACCCATGGGCATAGATAACTGTTGGGTATACATCTAGCAATATGTGCAATCTTCAAAGTTAGTAGACAATACTATACATAATACCTCAGTTTTCATAGGTAGTGCTAAACCCTTTCACCGTTTCACTGAACTATCATCTTTGTCATACATTAGATGACCACTTATGTGTAAGTCTGTTGCATTGCTCCAATTGTCTATCCTTATGCCAACACCACACTGATATCATACCATTTATTTGTTACCTGGATGAGCAAATCTTCCCATCTTGTCATCTGCCAAGAACATTTTGGATTTTCATAACTTTTTGCCTTTCCATATTAATTTTCAAATCAGCTCATCAAGATTCACAAAAATGTTGGCTGCTGATTTTTAGAGCAGTATTTATCAGATTATGAGCATTCCTTTTCATACCCTGTTTACTCTGAGAGGTTTTTTCATGAATTGTATTTTCAAATGCTTTTTCTGCCTCTATTATATACTTTTTTCTACATTTTCTGTTAATGTAAAAAATCACACTGACCAATTTTCTAATGTTAAACTTATATCACATTCCTAGAATAAGTCCAACATTTTAATGAGACATCATGTTTCTTACATATGGGTGAATTTGTTTTGTTAATACTTTGTTTAGAATTTTAGTCTTTGAGTAAGACAGTGAAAGTGAGAGAGTTCTGTAATTTTCCTTTCTCATGCTATCTTTGATGGCTTGGAGCATCCAGATAATACTAGCTTCATAAATCAAGCCTGGATATGTTTCCTCTCTATACTTTGGAAAATTTGTCGAAGTTGGGATTATTTCTTCTTGAAATGCTTGGTAACATTCACTAAGAGGCCATCTAGAACTAAAGTTTTATAGGAGTTTGTAGTATGAGTTTTTGTTGCCCTCCTCCCACCCAGGAATTAATTATCTTTAATAGATTATGCAATGCTTTCTGGTTTTGTTTCTTCTTAGAAAAAACTTGAGTTGATCTTGGTAAATATTATTTTGCTAAGAATTTTTCCATTTCTAAATGTTTAAATTTATGTGTATGAAGTTGTTTAAAGTGGCCTACATTTGTGTTAATATTTACAGTGTCTATATGATGTTCACTTTGTCACTTCTGATGTTTATTATTTGTGCTTTTCCTCTTTTTTTTAATCAGCTTAGCCAGATATTTATCAATCATACCAGGCTTTCCAATAATTGACTTTTAACTTCATTCATTTATTTTACTGTGTGTTTTTTCTTTTCTTAATATCATTTTTTTCTCCTGCTATTTTCTTTGGGTTTACTTTTCCATTCTTTCCCTAGGGATTTGAGATAGATCACAGTTTATTAGTATCCAGTCTTTTTTTCTAATATACACATTTGCTACTCTAAAGTTTCCTCCATGACCACTTTAGCTTCATCTCAAAGCTTCTAATGTGTTACTTTTATCATCGAATTCAAAGCATTTTAGAAATATGTTTTTAATTTTCAAAATAATATGTTGTTTTCTGGCTTGATTACATTTTATGTGTGAAACATATTCTCATGAAAATTTTTGAAGTTGCCTTATGGTCATTTTTTGAAACGTTATGTGTGTACTTGAAATATATTCATTTAAGTGTTTGGTGTACATATTGTACCTTATTGTTTATATATAAATATTTTGATATATTGATTATTTTATTATGTATTTTTACATATAGATTATATGTCATTGTTTAAATCTTACTTTTCTCATTTTATTTGAATTTTCTCCTTTGAATTATCAAGAGAATTTTAATAAGATCATCTGTAATTTGATCAATTTGCTTTATGTATATTTGAGAATGAAATTGGAAAAATATATATTTTTAAATTGTTAAATCTTTCTGGTGAATTGAACCTTTTGTTATTATGAAATAATCTTCTGTATATATAGTGCCTTTGTTTTGTAAATTATACTTTTAGATATTGTTTATATTTCATATCTTTTCATCCTTTCATTTTCATCTTCTCTGTGTCTTTTCTGCTATTTTTCCCCTATGGAAGTTTGGTCATCTTGTATTCTGTTACTAGTCTCTTAGCAGTTACCCTAGGAATTACACCATGAATTCCTTTACTCCGCAAAGTGTATTATTTAGTCAATAATTCATGGCGTTATTCCTAGGGTAGCCACTAAGTGATTTGTGTGCTGTTTCCAAGCTAATGTGGGGGAAAGATGAAATTTAAAATATTTAATTCAAAAGAAGCAAAGAAAAGAGGGCAGAAAAAATATTCAGGACAAGCAATACAAATAGAAAGTACAGAGAAGATGGTAGATTTATAGCCCAAATATATCTACGACTACATTAAATTTAAATGGGCAAAATGAACTGGATGAAAGAAAATAAGGATTAGATTTCTTAAAAATGGGATATGATGCGTATAAGGATACTAAAATGATTTTTCATTATTGACCTAAGAATGGGTTAGTGTGATGATCTCCACTTGCCATCATAGAATCTCACACCCTTCACCTTCTTTTGGTCTTTAGCGTTAGTTTCTACCTTGATTCCTGACCAGTTAATTGTCTCTTTCCTGAAGCCCTGGCCATCTGTGATCATGTGCTCTTTTGATTCTCATAGCAGTTATTGTCTTTCCCACTCATTTGGCCCTTAGTATCTAGGTTTTTGTTGTTGTTTTGTAATTTGTATCTTGTTAGTTGTTAGTCTGAATACTTAGCTACATTCTAAAACTTTTTGTATACCTTGGACTTAGCATAATGCCCACATCAAACATAATATAATAATAAGCCCTCAATATAGTCTTGAGGTGCTGCTGCTGCTATGCTGATGATGCTGATGTCAATATTAGCGATGACGTTAGTGACAATAGTGATCATAGCAGAGACCACAACAAGTACCAAGCACCAGAAAGTGGGAAACCAGACGTAGAAGCTCTAGAAAAAAATGAGTTATTCTTATTGTTAAATGAGCAGCATAGACATAATCTACAAATCTTATGAATCTCATTAAAATTACCTGGGAAAATGACACTTAAAAATAGTATATTCTTAGAAAGGGAGGGTCATGTAGCGCAAAGAACATTGGCTATGCCTCTTGATTAAGCTGATACGATTTTAGGAAAATCACTTAACCTCTCTAATTCTTTAGTGCTGTGTCTGTAATATTGGAGATAGTCTATCTTTCCTTTATTGAATGGCTGAAAAAATCCAATGAAATACTCTGTGTAAAGTGTTTTAGAAACTGTACATTTTAACTTATCATTATGTTAAGAAATGTATTCAAAACTGTACGCTTTTCCTTGTGGACTTTTAAAAATCTTATAAAAAGCATAGGAAAATGGACTGCTTAGTGATTAATATTACTAACAATTATATTTGAATCCTGCTTGACTTTGATGTCACACACTCTTAAGGGAATTTTGAATTTCAAATGAAACAGGTGTGATTCACTAAACTGTTGTGGGGCAAACAGCACCAGCTGAGATTAGTGCAACTAAAAATGAGAACACTCTAACACAGGCTTTTTTCTACACAGCAGTTTTACCAGGAGCTATCCATTTAGTAGACTGTGTTAATTTTTGGCAAAACTTTCTTCTAATTAGCAGATATGCAGTGATTTCAAAGAAACAAGTCATGTTTTTAATGCCCACAATGTCAAGGCATTATGTCTAAAGTTCTCTCCAGTGTTATAAGCTAGATTGCTGAATGAACTGTTACTTATGTTAATTTTTGATAGCAACCCAGAGGTCTTTGGGGAAAGTGGACCAGAAAAATTCAGATAATTATGATGCATAATTATGCAGGTAATTAAGATAATTATCATCATCACAAAGTTGTTTACAAAGGAGAAAAATCCAATTTTGAAGAAAATTGCTAACTTACAGTGCTTTGCAGGAACCGATTAAAAATTTAATTGCGTGCAATTTAGGGGAGGAATTTTAGCAAGTCTGCTTTCCGCTTTACTAAGAACTTGCAAGTACAGTATCTGGTACTCATTTTTATTGAAAGGGCATCTGGTTTAAAAAAAAAAAGAAAAAGAAAAGGCAGAAAGAAAGAAAAAGACAAAAAAAAACACACACACAAAGAAATCTGCTTGCTCTCTGAAACCTTTCTGTATTCCTCCAAGATTCTGTTGATACTGAAGAAGTTGAGGGTACATTCTGTGGAATATGATTCTTTTGAAAGAAAGTACATTGATTATTAAGCATCTACTGGGCATTCCCTTTGAGCACAGCACATACACTCAAAGCTATGAAGAATACAAAGAAGTAGGACTGGCTTAGTTCTGGGAAGCATGAGGCCCCTTTGGAGGGTTGGGCAAGATTTTTTTTTTTTTTTTTTTTTTTTTTTTTTGAGGCGGAGTCTCGCTCTGTCGCCCGGGCTGGAGTGCAGTGGCGGGATCTCAGCTCACTGCAAGCTCCGCCTCCCGGGTTCACGCCATTCTCCTGCCTCAGCCTCCCGAGTAGCTGGGACTACAGGCGCCCGCCACCTCGCCCGGCTAGTTTTTGTATTTTTTTAGTAGAGACGGGGTTTCACCGTGTTAGGCAGGATGGTCTTGATCTCCTGACCTCGTGATCCGCCCGTCTCGGCCTCCCAAAGTGCTGGGATTACAGGCTTGAGCCACCGCGCCCGGCCGGGGCAAGATTTAACACTCATAGAACACTTGGGAACAGTTACATGCTGCCATGGGGTATGAAGTGTAGCAGAATTTTGGAGAAGGCAGGAACTGGCTAGTCTATCTCACCCACAAAACTGCAGCAGTCTTTGAGGGTAGAGATTATGCCTTACTCATTTTTCTATTCACCTCCATTAATCTTTCTCTTTGTCCTCTCATCCCCTCATCCCATTCTCCCCAGAAATTATAAATAATTAAATAAGCCCTCAATAGCCCCCATTTTTTCACCAATTGCTTTTTTAATTGAGATTTAGAGTTTTAAACCCTATGTTGCTACTGCCTCCACAATGTGTGTGTGTGTGTACGTGTGTACATGTGTTCTTTCTACCTTTGGGATTCTTTCCTGGGTTTTCATTTCTTGGGGCAACACTCATAAACAACCTTCACCTCCCAGGGGCAGTTGAACTTATTGCAAAATGTCCAGTATTTCTAACTACAATTACAACCCCAGTCACACAAGCCTCAAGACAAGAGTGTACATATATATAATCTTAATTTACAAATGATAATTGCATAAATTTATAAAGTACAGTGTGAAGTTTTGATGTCTGTATACATTGTGGGATGATTGAATCAAGCTAATTACCATATCTATTACCTCACTTATTATTTTTGTGGTTAGAACATTGAAAATTTACTCTTTTAGCAATTTTGAAATATACATTATTATTAACTATAGTCACCGTGCTGGCAATACATCACCAGAGCTTATTCCTCTTATCTAACTGAAACTTAGTACCTTTGACCAACATCTCCACTTTCCCTGTCCCACCTACTCACCCACCCCAGCCCCTGGTAACCACTCTTCTACTTTCTACTTCTATGCTTTGACTTTTTAAGATTCTACAAATAAGTGAGTTCATGCAGTATTTACCTTCCTGTGCCTGGCTTATTTTGCTTAGCATAATGTCCTCCAGGTCCATCTGTGTTGTCATGAGACAAGGTTTTTCTGCTGCCTGAAGTGCAGAGCCAGCCACAGAGGAGAGGTGGAGGGATACCTGCGGTTCCTGACCCCATGGGTGGGGAAGGACAGAGCTTCTCCATTCAGCACTTAGAATGAGGTGACAGAACAACTAATCTCAAGCCAGGACACTTGCAAGAACGAAAGGAGGTGCTTGGTGGAATGGAGAGAAGCTGAAAGTCAGCCCAGCGGAGGAAGCTAAGAACCTTGGGGTTAGCCTGTTGAATGGGTCACCTTCACAAATACTGAGTCTTTGGGGGGTGATATTTAGTGCTCAAGTAGAATAGAAGGCCAGGATTCAACTAACCATGACCCAGTTAACACAGGGCATGCAGTCCCAAAAATTGGCTGTTGCCGAGGGTGATGACTATATGTAGGTTGATACCACAAATATACACCCAGAACATAAACAAATACGCTTCTGCAGTATTAAAATTTTATGAATGCAAATGAAAGGAAAAAATGTAAAAAAAAAAAAAAAAACTATGTAGGGGGTCAGTTATCAAAAAAGGTTAAGAAACAATGATACAGGGAAATACCCCGGATTGGAAGTCGAGAGATTAAAGGAACTGAGAAGTATAAATGTGTGTCTGAGATTTAAAAGAAAGGAATTTTTGCATAACCATGGAGTTGTGACACTCTGGAGGTGGCAGTGAGGAAACATAAGGATGATTTGCAGGTGGGGCTTGAGAAAGTGAGCAGCGTCCACACAGATGGTGGCAGGGAAGGCGCATCTTGGGGCAGGGCCAGGTTTCCACTTAAGTAAAACATGGTGGGGTGTGTTTTGTAAATTTCGAGTACATGGGCACAGTTGTTTACAGTGGATTAAGGTTTCAACAGAATTTATGACTACATCCAAATGGTTACCCTATTTTATAAATGCTACATTAACTGAAATATTGCTGTTACGCAACCAGGTGGCTGCTGAAATTCATCAGAGGCTCATGGAAGAAGAAAAAGAAAACCAGCCAGCAGACCCCAAAGAAAATTCTCCTCAGATGGGTGCAAATAAAAAAGTCAAAAAGGAGCCACCCAAGAAAAAACAGGAAGACAAAAAACCCAAAGGTATATATGATTTTAGCACTCAGAACTCTGGATGCCTAAACCTCTCCTTGGTAGAAAACAAGCATTTAACTAGACACGTTATTAGCCTCTAAGCCACTAAAATACTACTCATTAGGTTTAAACTAGAGACCCAGGCTTCTATGATTTGTGGTGTTAGTGGCAAATCATATTGCATACCAAGCCCACCTAACTTGTTTAACCAAATAGCCAGATGTACCAAGGGTAAAATAAACCTCAAAGACAGTTTCGAAATGTTAAAAGAATTTCCAGGATGGTACTATGTCATCTGAAAAGTCTATGCAGAAAGGCTAACACTGCAGTAACAAAGAGAAGTTTAAAAGGTATGTTTTTAAAAGCTATGTGTATGTTTCAGGGGCAAGTCCTTTTCTCCTGGAGGCCTCCTGCCTAAATCCCTGCCTCAGTAGCATGAGGAAAAACAAAGAGTTGAGAAAATACATCTTGAAAGAGATCCCTAATTAACCTTAGGAATGAATAGCTTTGGCATCACCATTACCCTCCCACTCTGAAGTGGAATCCTGGGAAGCAAATGAACAGAACTCACTCCACTCATAGATTGACCATGATATGTTTATTATATACCTGCTATGTGAAATGCTCTAGATGGATGCCAAGAACACAATAGTAAATTAAAAATAAAACCAAAAATCACAACCACAGTCCCTGCCCTAACCCAGCTGTAGTCTTGCAGTAAAGACATGTGACTATTGTTCTTTGATAGGGGAGGTACAAGTACCTTAAGAACAAGGTCTCCCCACTCCGTCCTAAGGTGTATAAGACGTTTCTTAGATGGAGAACATTCAAGCAGCCAGGAATGGGAGTTAAAGGAAGGCACTGAGGATGGAGGAAGGAGTGGGTCAGTGGCACTTGAAGGAAAGGGAAGAGTATTACCTTGATAAAGAACACACCGTTTAAGTCCATCTCAAGTGGCAGGAATAAGGGAAGTGCTTCTGTTGACTTTAATGGAATAACTGTTGGAGTCTGATCCCTTAATTTTACAGATGATAAAACAGAAATCCAGAGAGATTAATCTCTCCTTCATTTGTAACTTACATATGCATCTATTATTGCAACATATTACAATTTCTTTGTTTACAGTATGTCTTCTTTACAAGATTTGAACCCTTCGAAGTCAGACCCTCAAAGAAAGATTAGTTGAACTGAAAATAGAGCTATGTAGATGAACCCTGCAACTAGAATCATATTGCCATAGCCCATGGGTAAATCCTTTGATAAGTACTGACAAATTTATATTTTCTAATTATCTTATATAATCACTGATGTACTTATAGTAAAGTTCTAATTAAAATATAATTAAATTAGCCCGGAGCAGTGCCTCACACCTGTAATCCTGCACTTTGGAAGGCCAAGGCAGGCGGATTGCTTGAGCCCAGGAGTTTGAGACCAGCCTGAGCAACATGACAAAACTCTGTCTTTACAAAAAAATACAATAAAATAGCTGGGTGTGGTGGCACACGTCTGTAGTCCCAGCTACTAGGGAGGCTGAGGTGGAAAGATTGCCTGAGCTTGGGAGGTCGAGGCTGCAGTGAACCATGAGCATGCCACTGCACTCCAGCCTGGGTGACAGAGCAAGACTGTTTCAAAAGATAATAATGATATTTAAATAGATTCTAGATTCTTGACCATCACCCGCATTTCACCCACATCTTCTTGAGGTTATTCTCATATCTTCTTTTTTTGGTGAAGATCTAGGAAACACTTTGCTAACGGAAATTATCCCTTATGGAGTGGTAATTCTGCAGGTGTCTAATGGGGTCAGCACTATGTTGGGATTTGCTAATTTCTGTCCCCAAACTCTGGATTTCACTATGTTTGGAAACTGTAACCATCTCTGCACTTGCTACATACCTTATTTTTTAATTATACTACACAAATGGGGTGGTTTTATATGAGTCCAGCCCAGAACCATACAGAGAATTCTCAAGGAAAAATTCAGTATTTCATCACACACACTGGGAGGACCAAGGTTTCATTGTTTCCAAATCACTAGAGGTTTATAGCTTAACAAATTTTGCTTTGTGCTCATTCTGTGCAAATACTATGTGCATACCTTTGTATTTTGTTAGTTTACTCAGCATGTTTCATTGCCCTTTCAGGTAAATCACCACCTATGGCAGAAGCAACTCCTGTCATAGTAACAACAGAGGAGATTGCTGAAATCGAAAGGAAAAATGAGCTGCGGCTCAAAATAAAAGAAGAACACCTTGCTGCCTTGCAATTTGAAGGTAGCAATTGAAACGACTAAGATGATGCTGTTCCATAGAAAGGAGACCAGTAGCCAAACATCCCACAACTGACTCATCAACTGCCTCAGACCATGTCTATGAGAACATACAGCAAAGAGATTGAAAAGTACAATATTCAGTTGACTGATTTTGTTTGACCACACAAGGACTAGATTTGAGTGTTGCGTGAGTCAGATGTTTTGACATCACCTAATCAGTCTTAACTGATGGCAGTATCTCAAAAAGAATCAAAAAGAATTTGGGAATGCATTAGAAAAAGCAATAGCAGTAATTAAGATCTCATAAAACAGAAACAAAAGAAAATGTTGAAAGTTGGTATGATTTTATAGGTTTAGGTAGGTACTACCTAAAGTAAGTGGTTTTATATTACAGTAAGAATAATTTAGGTCCCTCATTAGGAAAATAAATTCTAACTGAAGGCTAACAGGCCCTGAAAGTGAGTTCTTGGGAACAAAGGCCATAGAAGAGCCAGTCATATATCTATTATGTTCAGGGGTGTTCGTCTCTATAAGAGCAATGACTCCACAAAACATTTTCCTTATGGCTGTCCTAATTGTCTTATAATGCAATTCTAAATGAAATCTGAAAAGATCAGGAAACTGAGCAAACCTATCCTAAGGGGAAAAAACATGGTCAATATACAAGATGACAAAACCACAAAAATGTGGCATGGGGTATGCCGAGAGACCTATAACTACTCAGTGACTATTAACTACTAAGGATGCTTTCCATCCCTTGTTTCTCTCGTTTTCTCTCCCCTGTCTTCCCTGTCTTACTACCACCCACTTCTGTAACTCCAACAATAAAATCTGAAGTCAGTTGAACACAGGGAGACTGTGGCATCAGGTGAGTCCAGGACAGATGCATCTCCCCTGTTGCCTGCCCTGCATCTGATTTCAGTGGTTTTCAGTATACTTCATCTTTCAGTTCATTCCGTACATGATCCTTAGTGTAGCAAAATTCATTTATTCATATAACAAATGATTATTGACTTTCCAGTCTGTACCAAACCCTGTGATAGTTGCTAGAGACATATACTTGTATGTATGAACATAAACAAAAAATAAAACTCAGTCTCAAAGAAGAGAAATGCAATCACTGTTGCATGTTGACCTGTTGACAGCTGGACCTGTAGTCACAGCTCCTGAAGAGATTGAAGTGAAGGATCAATTGTGTTTGAATCCAGCCTGGGCAACATAGTGAGATCCTGTCTCAAAAAAAAAAAAAAAATGTGATATTGGTGGTGGGCATATGGGGCAAAGGGGACATGAGGGGAGTTCCTGACTTACCCGAGGAACTAATTCTTGAGCTGAATTGGAAGACTATGGAGAAGTTTTTCCAGGGGAAAAACTGGCTTGAGAATGAAGAGAAGTATTGCATGCCATGGCAGAGAGAGGGCTAAGAGGCATATCGGCTTGTGAGTAGCTTAGGAGCATGAGGCATGTTCTGGGAAGGAGCGACTTGGGAGATGGAGAGGCTAGACCATGGAGGGTTATTTAGGCCCTGCCAAGAATGTTCGATTCTTCCCTGGTGGCAACTGGGAGCTAGTGAAAAATTATGAGCAGAAAAGTGATTATGATCACATCTGCAGGTAAGACAAATTACTCTGGATAGTGTAGAGGTGGATTTGGATTTGAGGTGGGGGAAGAAATTTAGAAAAAGTAGGATTGAGGCTATTGCAACAGTTTAAGTGAGAGATAATCAGCACCCAAACTAGGCAGTGACGATGGAAAAAGCCAAAAAGAGAAACTGGAAAAATTTTGGAGATAAAATCCACCAAACAAATTATGTGCTAGGATCAGTAATGGGCCCGGGAGCACATGGAGTTTGCCCTGCTTTTAGTGGTGCTGAGAAATACAATGGCAATGCCACTCCAGGTTCTAAAGTAGGGAGATAAGCAAGAGACTTTGTCCCCAACTCCCTTTTCAAAATTCAGAAATTACCTATGTGTGTTCTCACATTTCATTTGTCAAAGAGTAGATTGCTATAAAGTGCAATAGATAAAAAGTTCAATTATATTTTTGGTTCAGATAATTTCTCAAATGACTCTACCACATACTACATTTTACTTCTCAGTGAGATGGATATTATCTTACTTATTCTGGTGTATTAAATGTGCACCTCAAGCTTCAAAAATTGAAGCACGAGTGGTTTCAAAGTGAATCTGTTCATTAGTAAATGAGTGCACTGCAATATGTTAAAACATTCTTATTTCTCTTTGCAAATAGAAATAGCCACACAGTTTCGACTTGAACTGATAAAGACGAAAGCATTGGCTCTTCTTGAAGATTTAGTAACAAAGGTGGTTGATGTATATAAACTCATGGAAAAATGGCTTGGTGAGAGATATTTGAATGAAATGGCCAGGTAAAGTACTACATGACTTTTTGAAAATATGTTTTGTGTATTCTAAGTACCAAAATTGATGAAGATTTTTAAGGTATTTACAAATTTAAATTACAATTACAAATATAAATTTTGACCTTTTAGGAAATCACGTGTATAAACAGACAACATGAGCTTTACTATTATGTTTGTATTAACTCTTTTCTAACAGTAAATCATGCATCAAAGGGTTCTATTGCTATATTTAACTTTGCACAATATTTATAAGTTTATCTGTCATACTGATCAATACGAACCTTATTTTACAAGGTAAGATTATAGTTAATTTACAAATAGTTTTCAGAAGTAAAATAATGATCCATACTTTTCTAATGGTAGATTATTAGTCAGAGCCAATTAAGGGGAGATTAAAAAGTCATTCACTGGAATGTTTTACCAACTAGACTTATTCTCTTTTAAGACCAACCCCAAGTTTTACTTTTCTGTTGAGTTCCAAAGACTTCCCAGACTTCCATTGCTACTGAGGGGCAATGACTCCCATCCTGTTAGTTCACCCCTAAAAGGTACAAAAAGGCAGCTCAGCAGAGTGAGTCATGATTGTCCAGACCAGGAGCTCCATCTTGTCCACAAATTAGAAGCATGATTGATGGCTCTGGGCCTCATTGGCTTCATCTATACAAGCAAACACTCCAGCCAGCTATTTCAGAAGTTTACACTAGATCTAGATTCCAAGATGCACTACAGTTTACAATAAACATTTACTGAAAACTCATAAGTTGCTACACAAAGAGTATTCAAAAGGCAAGTAAGTATTCTTGGAAGCAACAATTGTCATGTAAAAAGCAGCTGTTATGGTTTGTTTTCTCTGGTCCTTGTCTCATAGTGAAGTTCTTCTGTAAAGTCTTCAGCCTAGTTGTTTAGAACTGCTGCTCCATAGTAAAACAAACAAACAAACGTTAAACAGAATAAAAAATGCAAACACAAGCATAAGTAAGTAAGCTTACTGCAGTAATACTTAAAATCATTTTGCTACTGGATAACCAAGTCAGTTACTCATCAGCATCACACAGCAGTAATATTCAGTTCTGTTCTCTGCCTACTATTTTCAAATGAAAGTGTATCGTCTTCATTTTTGGGATCCATGACTCCCATCCATGCGGCCATCCAGTGTAAATGCATATTAGTTTTAGCAAATGTACTCATATTTCTCAGATTTATATTGTATATGTCTTTGCTCTGTGAATATACATATGCTGTCATGAACTGTGGCCCAAGAAGTTAAAACCTAGAAATGTGATACAAATAAATAAAAAAATAATTGGCAGATCCCTTTGACCTTCAAATCCTGTTTTCATTTTCCGGGTACTTTTTTCCTTCCATTGTTAAGATTACTCCTAGCAACCTTCCACTAGGTGGCGCGCATCTGTTTTAGTATCCTGATTCCCAATAAAGGTACTATTATTCTATTAGTCTTATTTTACAGAGTATCCTACAGGGTTATGGTTGGGTCTCAATCCACATTTGGAGTCCCTCCTCACTCACATAAATTCAGCAGCTATCCAGTGACCTTCTCCTCTGTCCCCGAGCACGCAACCACCCTAAAACATAAACTAATTGACTAACCCGTATTACATGGTCACTCACAAAGACAACGTTCTGGAGTTGAATTCGAGTATCTTTTGAAAGATAGCAACTAATACTACTTTTTAAATTTTCAGTTGTATGTTCAGTATATGGTATATTTGGTGCTTATGAATTATATAAAATCAGATTAAATATGCATTTTTCTGTGATGCTCACTTTCATTGTAATATATAAACAAGATCCTGTCTTAGGTACAGTTATAATGCACTTATTCATGTATGAAACCTCTCTAGCCTTTAAAACGACTTTTAAAAGATCATTAACTATACCCCCAGTACAGTTTAAATCCTTGCCGTATGTGAGTTCACATTAGTAGCCATAAGATAGGGAGTGTTGTGTGGTTGATTCCATTGCAAAGACAAGGAAATTCAGAGAGCTTAGGTTACTTGCCCCAGGATCTGTGGCTAGAGAGTGTCCTAGGATGAGAACTCAGATTCCAGTACTCTTTCTACCGCATCATAGTGGTTCCCAACTGTTGCTCCTTTACCATGTGATCTAGCTAGGAATTGTTATTCTTCATGAAGACAGCAAAGCAATTTCAATGGATTATATGCAACAGAGGCTATTCTGATATCTTTGTTTTAGATAACATCAAACTTCTTGACAGAAATAGAGAAAAGCCACTCTTCTAGAAATACATTATCGAACTTGATTCACTTCATAATTCATCCTGATTCCAAATAAATGTATTATTCTAATAGTCATGTTTTACAGAGTATTGTGCCATATAACCTTATTCTGGTTCATACTTAGAATGAAATATAACCTTGATATAATCTTGCTTACATAGTAAAATATATTCTAATACTAATAAAAACTAGATTTAATAGATGCTCTTTAAGTTCAGTTTTGTGTAAAATGTGTAACTATTAGCTATTTAATAAGCATGCATTTTCTATTTAATCTGCATTTATTTATACCCTGCCTTTTTACAAAATAGATTTGGGGACAAATTGAAATTTATAAGCGTGCAGATGGAGTTGTCTAACAGCTATATAATGTGTTTACTTTTGTGTGTATGTCTTATAAGCAAACTTTATTAATCTAATAGTATCTTTCATGGGGTTAACGCTATCCATTTTACCACTTTCAGTGTAGAAAAATTAACTGATGTAGCTCGCTATCACATTGAAACATCTACAAAAATTCAGAATGAACTTTATTTAAACCAAGAAGACTTCTTCATTAATGGCAACATAAAAGTCTTTCCAGATCCTCCCCCACCGATACGTCCTCCACCTGTAGAAAAGGAAGAAGATGGCACCCTGACCATTGAACAGCTTGACAATCTTCGGGATCAGTTCTTAGATATGGCACCTAAAGGTAGGAAAAATAATTATTGTGAAAAGAGCACAAAAAAAGGTTAAGATTAACCAGGACAGCAATCACTTGCCAACAAGTAAAATCAGCTCTATGGGATCGGGTAGCACTAAAACATGCCCTTGCTTTGTTCTAGCTTATTAAATATTTCTTTCATACAACACAGACCCTAATTAAACAAGCAGGACCCACTGTGAATAATGCTTGAGCAGTGTGGTGATCCTCATTCCTGGTAATTCCCCTCTCCTGCCCCTTGCTGACAGATTTGTATATTTGAGTATTACTGCACTTGGCAGCTTACAGAAAGACTTTGTGCATACTTCTAGTTTAGATTTTGTATTGAGATTATGAGTTTGTGTCTCTCTGAGGGGAGACCAGGGAATAGAAGATTTCCCTTTTATGTTGGCCTTTTCCCTCAGTGCTTGTAGACCATAAGCAGAATCAAATAAGCTGTTAGAAAATGTTGGTTTAATTAATTAGTTTGTTCATATGTATGTGTAAATGTTTTCTGCACACAACAATTTTAGCCTTTTTCACATTTTATCAGCATGGACCTACAGCATCTGCACAGGCTTTTTTTATTCAGGCTTTTCCTACTTCCAGATATTCTTCAATGAGTTCTGTCAATTGATAGCACAAGTAATTCAGACAGATCACATAGGATTATCATCTCCCTTTAAAGGTCTAGATACTGACTCACAGAGGAGTTGAGCAGATTTTTTGCCTATGGTCATATGTCATTCAGAACTCTACAGATCCAAAGTTCTTGCCCCTTCTCACTGAACTAAGTTGTCTCTCATAAGCAGATTTCTTTTATCTTTCAACATATACTACTTATTGGGAAATTATTACTTTTGCCTGTAGCATAGTCAACTGACTTTAGGATTAATACAATGTTGCTTTTACAAAAAAAGTCCAGTATTTCTAGAAATTCACATCATATATCATTAATAAAAAGAGCATTACTCTAAGTCTGAAAGCTTCCTTGCCAAGCCCAGTAGGTGAAATTGGTGTATATGTGTGTGCCTGGGTGAGCCTTGTGCTTTGATATGTCAGCTCATCAAATCAGCTAGAACAGGCTTTACAGCTCCAAGGTGTAAAAGCTAACACTTCAGCTGTGGAGGGACAGAGGTGCTGTTTGGCAGCATTTGGGCATGAACGAAACATGGCCATCAGCAGGTACAAAAAATCTCGACTTTACAAATCAGCCCATGAAATCCCTTCAGTCCTTTGGTCAGGCAGAGTGCACCCTCTTCTCCATGGTACGAGTTTCACAATGCCCTGTTGTTATGTACTTCCTTCTTCAGAGTTGCTTTTTCTCTTCATTTTATCCAGGCCATTATTTTACACATAAAATAAAAAGATATGTGTAAATGGATTCTAATCATGACATGTGGTTTGCTTTAATCCTACATTCTGGTGACTGGGAGGAAATCACTCAATAGGTAAAAACTAAAGGCATCTGGGGACACTTGAATAGGTAGAAGTGGATTTTGAAAATTATCATCCACTTATAATATCTTTCAGAAGGGACCCTAGTATCCATGATGCTAATTGTAATACTTTCTTGGATCCAACCTCAAATCCATAGCTCATATTTCAACTAAAATTTTAAAAATAAATTTTAAAAAAAAGCAGCTATAACTTGACATGTGTCTCAGAAGATTAACTCTAGAAACCCTTGGGACACAAAGATGTCAAGAGATAAATGTTTTCAGACTATGGGAGAAATAAGAAGGGAGGGAGAGGAAGTATAGGAAAGGAGGAAGGGAGAAATGGAAAGAGTTTTTTTTTTTTTTAATTTTTATTTTTTAAAAAGCAGAGTAAAAGGAAACCACTTGCCCTAGGAGCTGAGAGGTTAATTTGAAGAGGCAAGCAAAGAAGGAAATATCAACAACTATTTGAGTTCTTTCTGGGACACAATATGAATGTTATTCAAGTGCTCAAGAATGCAAAGCATCAGTGTGCCCTGAAATTGGTCAGGGAAAAGTTTGTGGAACAAAACTTCAGAGGAGAAATTGAAGGGGGTAAAGAGATTTTGTGGCAAGGCTAGAGAGAATGTTTACAGTTAGGGAAACAGCTGCTGGAAACCCTGAAGACAAGAAGCGTGAGGATAGGAGCATGATGTTTGGGAAACGGTTAGGAGACTGCTCTGCTTTTCTTTCTCCAACTGCGTGAACTTCAGGCAAATGGAAGAGGAGACTTTCTCTGTCTGAGGAACCACCTCCACCCAGCCAAGCTGGAGAGTTAACCCATATGCAAGAACAACAGTTGTAATTAACACAGAATTTACAAGGCTATACAATACTGTAGGATTTGGGGATTATGATGATTCAAAGTGAGTTATGTATGGTCTATGGGCAAACAGTTTAGACTCTTTTCTCTATTAGCTCAATTATACCATTTGAAAAAATATGTATTGCATATATTGCTTTTTAGGTGTATCTAAAATAATTAATAAGTGTTGGGAATTTGATTGACAGGAGTAATGTTCATTGTTATTATTCTTGCTATTCTTATAGAGGGCAGGGAAAAGTATTGTTCCATTTTCTGCATCCCAGAGTCACAGAATTGGAGGTTCTCTACTGATACCCTTGAAATCAGGCTCCAAACATTGACAATGGCCATGCCTCAGAAAACCCATTAACTGCTGCTCACCCCTTTTCCCTGTCTCTTCTGGCCCCACAAAGTATACTCTGACTTTTTTGTTTTTCTACCCCGTTTGGCAATTGTTCACTTAAGAAACATGATACACACCCATCCGTCTTTTAAATGAAGGCTTTTGTTGTATTTCTTCCAAGAAATGGAAAACAATCCTTTATGATACCTTCCATTGTATTTACCCTAGAACTCTACAATTTCAAAAGACAATCTTAGTGAGTGATAACAGGTTTGAGAGTGTGGAGGAGCTGACTGAACATGATGTGTTTCAAATGTGTGATCCTGCAGAACTTCCTGCTCAAACTTGCTATTATTTCTATGCCAAGAAATATAAACATTTTCCTATATTATTTCATATATGCCCATGCAACATATAATATCTAAGATGCAACTTTCAAGTTCACTAAAATATGTTAACACAGATGGATTTTTTTTGTGGGGGAAGCATACATATTTGCATATAATAGCCATTATGTTACTCTGCCCATGGTAAGATTTTTTAGCAGATTTATAAGGAGCACTGATGTTACTAAATTACACTCTGCAAGTTTTAATCATGCCACACAAATACAATTATTGGATTATTATTTAATCTTCGATTAAAACAATGACTGAATGTGTTAAATACTTGTGACTAGATGGTATCAGGATGTAAATGGAAAGAACTAAAGCCGCAGTGGTTTTCTGCTACATATTGGTTAATTCCTTCGAAAACGAAAGTCTTCATTAAAATAGCCCTTACTAAAGAAAACATAAAATTGAAAAGCATCATATATTGTAACATATTCAACACTCCTTTTCTGGTCAAATTCTGCCACTTAATGATGATTCTACCTCTCTTTTCGTAAAGGTAATGATTAGACCTAAAATAGTATTTATTGATAATGATTGACACAAATATACCAGAAAAATAATGACCTTATACATGATAATCAAATGAGATCATGCAAAATGCAATGAAACAGTTGATTGCACTTGCATTTTTCCTGCCACTTAGCAAAGATCCATACTTTAGAAGCATGAAAACAGTATGAGTAAAAGAAAGCTAATGAATCAGCAAACCATTCTTTCCATCGCCTATCCTAGGAATCATTCCTATGAGCATACTCCTGGCAGAGTTAGATCTACTGAATATTTTCTGAATTATAACAATAGCCAATTTGACCTGGTCACTATGTGTCAGACCCTTTGCTAGCATTTTCATATGTTAATTCACTTATAATCCACCTCAGTCTATGATGGGATGTCTAGAGCCAAGTGGTTCTTTCTCAAGTTCATCTCTTGTCAAATGACTGTCATATGATCTTGGACAAGTTATTAAATTTCTCTCTGTGTCAGTTACCACATCTGTAAAATAAGAATAATAATGATACTTATTCCATGTATTGAAATCAGGTTGTCATGAGGATTAAAGTAATTAATATATGTAAAGTGCTTAGAAAGAGCATAGCACATAGAATGTACAATTTAAGTGTAATCATATAAGCCATTGTGACTTGATTATATAATTATAGTAATGTCATTTTAGTATATAACATATAATATTATACAATATCGATACAAAGTAGTCTATTATTCAAAATGTTAGCTTGGTGTCTTGAAGATGGAAATACCCTAATAGGCATTTGCAATATTACCCCTGAGTGCTTCCAAAAAAAATGTACGCCACCTAGTAGAATTAAATCATAAAGTAATGTGGCTTCCTAGGGAGTACAAGCATTCCAAACAAAAACATTAATTTTGTGTACTCCAGTAAGTTCTGGGTAGGTACATCTTGTCTCCAAACATCAAATGCCAAGTACATAAGGAAGACAGCCTTTTTCTGATGGAATCAATTTGGATTCTGTTGAAACTAGAATACTTTAGCAATGTTCCTCTGTCCACACTTAAGCCATAGAACACTTTTTCCTTGTAAGCCCATCGGTACTCTATGAAATGCCTGCAGATATTTGGTTCATAGCTATTTTTGCTTCTACTGAGAAGCTACCTGAAGAGAACATAGTTTAGCAAATTCTACACCCTCTCTTTTTCTTCAAAAGAGGCAGCATTTATTTGTTTAAGGCCTGTAACATTGCTCTAAGAAGCTGGCAAGGACGCCTTTTTTGAATCCCTTTTAGAGACCGATAGATTTTTTTTTTTTTTTTTTTTTTTGAGATGGAGTCTGGCTCTGTCGCCTAGGCTGGAGTGGCGCGATCTCGGCTCACTGCAAGCTCCGCCTCCCGGGTTCACACCATTCTTCTGCCTCAGCCTCCCGAGTAGCTGGGATTACAGGCACGTGCCACCATGCCCGGCTAATTTTTTTGTATTTTTAGTAGAGACGAAGTTTCACCATGTTAGCCAGAATGGTCTCGATCTCCTGACCTCGTGATCCGCCCGCCTTGGCCTCCCAAAGTACTGGGATTACAGGCGTGAGCCACCGTGCTCGGCCGAGACCGATGGATTTAATGACTGGTCTCAGAGACAGAGGGTGCACATTCAGAACTCTAGGCTGTCGTGGTTAAGCTAGATCATTCATCAGCATGGTTTTCACAGGAGTTCAAAAGCAGAAGTAGCTATTACTGCCTACGTGAGTCAGCAGGCGGGTTAGCTCAGAGGCTTTCGAAACTGAACTTTCCAGGAAGAAAAGCAGGGGAAGGGTATTCCAGGCAAAGGGGAAAATGGAGCAGCTGTAGAGATTTTGAGATTGTATGACATATTGAGGGAACTGTGAAGAAACAAGAGGCAGGAGATGGGACCACAGAGAGCTTGTGGTCAGGTTGTGAAGTCTCAAGTGGCTTGCAAATGACATGTAGGAAAGGATTTTCAAAGGCATTTAGAGCCAACCGTCATGGAGAATGGATTGGAGCAGGGAAGAGGCTATGTGTGAGAGAGTGGCAGGCACTGTCAGTCTCTCTGCAAAGCCTTAAAGAACCCAGAGGCAGGAATAAGGGCACCGGAGTGGTTGGTTGCCTGAAAGGAGTAACTAGAAAGTTCTATGGATTTTTCCAGTCTTGGTGACTCTGATAAAATTATTAAAATACAGTATTATGTATTTGCAAGTAAGTATTTTGATCTGAAAATTGTCTAAGTTAGTCTGACCTTTACCCAAATCAAGAAATACCGAAAGATTTCTTAGAGAAGGGAATGATATAGAAGAATAGGTGTTACTGACAGAATTATCACAGCAAGTGGCAAAATATGGAGATTACAGCAAAGAGGACTATGGCCCCCACCTGCCTTTGCTTCTTTCAATGGGCGAATTCTTTCTACTAGGTCAGATTCATATCGCAGAAATGCAGTAGTGAATCTAGAAGGCTTTAGACCTATTAAAACTGTTTATGGGTAGAGTTTCAAATGTGTCTTCAGAATGAAACACACAGGTATTTTGAAGCCAGACAACTTACGTTAGACAAATGAAAGTATATACTCAGAATTCAAGGTAATATCTTTTGGAAAATCTGTCCATAGAACTAAAATTCTGTTTTGAAACTAGCACAATCAGTATTAGAAATTAAATTTTATTTTTTAAATTTAAATTCAAATTTTAAATTTACTTTTAAATTTAAATTTATATATATACACATACATATATACACACACACACACACACATATATATATATATATTTAGACAAGGTTTCACTCTGTAGCTCAGGTAGAGTGCAGTGGCACAATCATGGCTCACTGCAGCCTCAACACACCCCCTCCACCTCAGCCTTCCAAGTAACTGGGTCTACAGGTGCCTGCCACCATGCCCAACTAATTTGTTTTTTTAATTTTCTTCTCTTTTCTTTTTTTTGTAGAAATGAGGTTTCACTGTGTTGCCTGTGCTGTCTTGAACCCCTGGGCTTGTGATCCTCCCACCTCAGCCTCCCAAAGTGCTGGGAGTACAGCCATGAGCTACCATGCTCCCTCAATATGTCATGCAATCTCAGAATCTCCACAGCTGCTCCATTTTCCCCTTTGCCTGGAATATCCTTGCCCTGTTTTTCTTCCTGGAAAGTTCAGTTTCAAAAGCCTCTGGGCTAACCCTCATGCTGACTCACATAGGCAGCAATAGCTACTTCTGCCTTTGAACTCCTGTAAAAACCATGCTGCTAAATGATCTAGCTTAACCACGACAGCCTAGAGTTCTGAATGTGTACCCTCTGTCTCTGAGACAGAGGCAAAAAGGGACGTCAACAATAAGATACTTTATTTTTTCATTTCTTTATTCATTTATTCACCAGCATTATGTGAGCAGCCCCCAGGCATAGTGCAACAGGCCTAATATGGAAAACTGACAAGTAACCCAATGTTTGAGTGAGAAAATGAAGGCAGTAGCTGTCAACTACAAGGAGACTAATTTTAAATGAAATACAGTAACATTTAGCATTTGCAAAAACAGGGGTCTATTTTAATCACAGCTGCAAAAAGACTGATTAAAAAGCAAACGAGAGGCTGGGCGTAGTGGCTCATGCCTGTAAGCCCAGCACTTTGGGAGGCTGAGGTGGGTGGATCACCTGAGGTCAGGAGTTTGAGACCAGCCTGACCAATGTGGTGAAACCTTGTCTCTACTAAAAATACAAAAATTAGCCGGGCATGGTGGCAGGTGCCTGTATTCCCAGCTACTCGGGAGGCTGAGACAGGAGAATTGCTTGAACCCAGGAGGTGGAGGTGTAGTGAGTCGAGATCGTGCCACTGGACTCCAGCCTGTGCGACATCACAAGACTCCATCTCAAAAAAAAAAAAAAAAAAAATAGAAAGCAAAGGAGAAGATAGACCCAAATAAGGTATGAAAGGCAGAGACAGATCAACTAATGTCAAGGTTTTCAATTAAAAGAGGTTGAGATAGGAAATCATGAAAAACAATTAGGAAAGAAGATTAATTTTCCTAAGCATCTACCAAGTGCTTAGCAGTCAGCCAGACTTACGAAGCACATTATTTAGTTCTAGTCAGAGAGGTCAAACCCTAGAACCATAAAGTATTGACAAAAAAAAAAAAAGAATATATGTCAACATGAAATATTTTAGTAAACACATTCAATGTTTTATTATATGATAAAACGGACAATATAATCTAATGATTAGTAGCATCAAAGAATGTGAAGAAGAGACACATATATGTGGTCTAGGCTCTTTGCCTTCAGGGAGAAACTGGTATTTGAGGACTTTGTTTTGCGTAGTTTTTAGTTTTTTATCCTTCTGTTCACATAAATATATGTCCGCTTGTCTGACAAATAATCAAATATGTGTCAAAAATTAGACCTTCGGGGGAAAGAAAAAGATGAGGCATGAAGCACAGCTCCTTTACAAAACCACCTGGCAAGGATTTCAAAGTTTCACACCTTTTTTTTGTAAATTAACAAGTTTGCTATGGCATTGCAACAGAAGGTAGGACTTAGGCAGGAGGGAAGGGATGTTCAAGGCAGATCTTGCAGACACACTACCATGCAAGCTCTATTATTCCTTTTTCTCAACAAGGGAAGAAAATTTTAGCTAAAAGTCATGTCACTCTTATGCATGGAGAAATGGATTCTAAAGTGAAGAAGAGCATAGAACTCCTTTCTTCATACAAGACAAGTGGAAGAGGGACGTGTACAAACGGGCTGTGGAGTGTCGGGCTACTGGTGAATCTCAGCTCCACCAGTTACAAGCACTGCAACACTGGACAGTTTGATAAACCTCCCTGTGCCCCAGTTTTCTTATCTATAAAACGGTGATAATAATAGTCAGTGCATTTTCTGAATTGAATAATAGAGGTAATGGATTGTGAGGATTATGTGATATAAACTAGTTAAAGCACTTACCAGAATGCCTGGTAAGTAATAAGCACTCAATAAAATTTTTCCAAAAATAGTGAGCAAATGTGGGGGTCACAGATTAAGCAAAACTGAGGGTAGAAATTGTGATTACTTAAAATAACAACGTGGAGTTATTTTAAAGGCAGGAATCCTTTGGATGATGTGAATAGAGTCACAGAAAAGCAGAAAAGGCCACAGAAGCTTGACCATTACCTTCCAAAGAGAAGCCATCAATTTTTGAAAATTTGGCTTAAAAAATATTCATGGCTTATATATGATGAGCTATTAAATCTTATGTTCTGCGCCCTGTGTCGTAAGCATGGAGTGAAGTCAGGGGGAAGTCAAGTGAATTTCTTTTATGGTACTGACAACTTTAGGACTGAATTTCTCAATGCACATCAACTCAGCGAGGCTCATGCCAAGGCTTCATTAATGGAAGCAACAAGTAGCTCTCCAGTGAACAGAGCCACCACCAAATTAATGATGAGGACCATGAGCAAAGTAACCCTCGGGAGAGCAGAGAACTTATTCAGATCATGCCATGCTATTGCCAAGACCGGACGTACCCTCAAAGATTTTATTTGGATGTGCAAATTGGATGATATGAAAGGTGTTGATATTGGCCCAGTATTCAGAACTAAAAAATCAGCAAGAATGTTTACATACTTTATTGCTGAAGTAGAACGAAAAAATCTAAGAGAGAAACTAGAAAAAAGTAAATTTTTGTCTGTCATCAGTGATGGAATTACAGACAGTTTAATCAAAGAAGTCAAAACTTGTTTATGTGCAGTTTGCACATGCAGGAAAAGTGCACTGTCAATTTGTTGGGGTACAGACAGTAGAAATAAATGATCCTCTGGCAATAAAAAATGCCACTGAGAAAACTCTAGAGGTAAATCTTCAACTTAGACTGTCGAGCCAAGACTGGGCAAAGAAGCTGGTTGGTTTTGGAAGTGATGGTACCCATGGCATAGAGGGAGAGAACAATGAGGTGGCCCTGCTATTAAGAGAAATACAACCATGTGTACAGACTGTATATTGCTTTGCACATCACCTTGAACTATCTTACAAAGTGGTGTTCCAGAACATTCCTCTGTACAATGATGTCAAAGATCTCCTTCACAGCATGTATCACTTTTATCACAATTCTCCTCTTCATAAGAGTGCTCTGATAACTGCTTTCAAAGGCCTTCACCTTCGACCTGTGATGCCTTCTCAAATAGGAGACAGGAAGTGGCTTCATGGATTACAGGCAGCCCTCCAGAACTTTCTCAAGGGATATCCTGCAATTGTTCGGCAACTGCACTCAGTAAGTAATTTTGAAATGCCATATTATTTTACTTTTTCAGAATCACAGAAAATACTTTTCTTGAGATCCTTGGAATAATAATTTTGGGAAAGATAACCACCATGTTGTTCCCAACCTGTGTTACAGGCAGGCGAAGACAAAAGTGACACCAGTCAAAAGAAATCCAAAGAACTTCTGGAGTCCCTTCTCCAAGCTGACATTGTTAAATTGGCCACTTCTTGTTGGATGTCATTAATGTCCTTAGCATTCTGTCTGGTGTCAGTAAGAATAGAAATTCCTCAATTGCTGACATATTTGCTACTTTAGAGTCAATGATGGAAATGCTCCAAATGTATCAAACAAGGTGAGAGGTTGGGATGATCTGAAGTCTGTCAAACTAGACAGTTTGACCTGTGAAATTATCTGCCATATGTTTCTTCATTTAATTTGTTAGTTGTTATTTGGGTGATTTTTTTCTCCCCAGACTAGGGCCAAAAGAACGCATGATGGATTCAGCCACACACTTTCATGGTAACTGCCTCAGAGGGAAAGAAAACATTTCTGCTGTGAGAAACATTGTTTTAACACATCTTATCAAGAGGCTTCAAGGCTGTTTCAGAGATGCCAGCCAAAATGTGGTGAGGGCTACCGTGATTGGAAGTTTTAAATTATGGCCCACAAAGATAAATCAAGGTAATCTATATGTGCTGACTTTGAACCTATTATTCTCTGATGGTCTGTGTGAGTTTCTTTTATATATGTGACCATTTTTGGTATCTTGATTATAGAATTTGGAGAAAAAGAGGTATCCATCCTGACTGCACATTATGAACCAGTATTAGAAGCTGCCAATGTGAAACTTAGTGAAGTGGATGCTGAATGGAGCATGTTGAAATTAGAGATTTATGCCAGGTAAGCAAGAAAGCAAGCTGAGGAAAGTGGCTGATATATATATAAATGTTTGGGTAAAACTTGGGAGTCTTAACCTTTTACATTTCTTTTCCTCCCTCCTAGATTTCCGAACATTCGAAAATTGACCTGGGATTTTGTGAATTCCATTTACTTACACAAGTATCCAAATATCCTGACACTGGTCGACCTAGTGTTGACCCTTCCTGCAAGTTCAGCTGAAGCAGAACGTGGCTTTAGTCAGATGAAATGGACCAAGTCACACATGGATGCAAAAATCAAGGCTGAAATTATGACGGATGTTCTAATTATTCAGTTGAATTCTCCAGACATTAATAATTTTGACCCTAGGGAAGCTATCCATTTATGGAATACAAGAACACTGTCTTCAACTGGTGACACAAGACCTGATTCAGATTGCTCATCAAACTCAGAAAGCCATTATGAAAGTGATTAGCAGTATGCAAATGTTGACATTATTGTTGCATAGCAATGTAGCTCTTTTGCATAGTAAAAAAAAAATAAATGTTTTCCAGAAACCTGAAATTTAAAAGTAAAACAGTAACTTGTCTTCACCTCAAACAAAAGGCATTTGGCTTCTTCCAAACATATAGAGTAAAAAGCCCAAGATTGTTTCTTCTATAGCTTTCTAACTTCCCTTATGTATTCATATGTTCTTTCACACTATTTTGGTGGAGCTGTATGCTTCTACACAATGGTGTTATTTTGATGTTTTTTTTTTTGAGAGTTATCTGTAAGGGTGACCAGACTATGATTACAGTCTGAGTTCCCTTAGGCCTGGCATACAATTCATTATTTTTCCTCGATAATTCTAAGTGATAGTTGCATTAGGCAATTAACTTAGAGCCAAACTGAGAGCTTCTCTTTTCATCTGTGAACAAAATTTGTAAGTTTATGTAATTATTTTATTGCAACTATATCACTACATGCTTTGGCCATGTAAGTAACAAAGGCAAATATTAAAACAGTTTTCACATTTCATGCTAAATCCTCAGGTAAACAATTCTTATGTAAACTGAAGGTACTGTTTTATTACACTTTGTTTTACACCATATCCATTCGAGATTGCAGAAATGAATTGCAGCTTACAAGATTTTTAAAATACTCTGAGCCTCTTCATGGTTTCAGTAGATTTTATTTATGGCTGTAGCTTGAAGAACATGACTGATTTATGTCTGACTTATCTAAAAACCAATATAGAATCTTATAAACCTCAAATCACTGAAAATTCTGCTATCTGGGAAAATGTTCTCATGTCTATAAAACTGGATACTCGGGTTTAATAAAAAAGGATACAGAATGTATTTCTGAACAGCCTGCTAAATGGCCAATTATATCAAAGAAGAAAGGTTTCATTCTTGCTACCCAGAAAATTACCTTCCAAATCTCAAAATTGTGTATTTGGTTTGAAGCACTGAGATTTTAGAAGGATTATTGCATTTCCCCGGAGGTTAGAGGAAATGCTTAAAGTTCATGTGGACTTTTAGAAATGCTAAAAACTTCGAAGAAAAAAGAAAACCTTGGGATAGCATGTCTATGTTTCATTCTTTTTATTCCCAAAACAAAGAATAGCTATGTACTCTGGACCTGAAAGATCCTTGGATACACATTAGGAGTCTCTCCTTGTTCTAGAAGGTACCTCTTTGTGTTGGTTAGCCAGATATTTTGTTTTAAGTAGATTCATTTATTTTGTTTTCTTACTTCTTTCTTAATGCATGTGCATGCAATTTGAAGTGAAAAACAAGGTAGAAATCTCTTTTAGATTGAGTTAAGTAGGTTAGTTCATAAGCGCAAATAATTTAAAAGGTTAGTGGTCTTTCATGAAATACTTGGGAGTACTGAGCCAATTAGGTGACTAAATTATCACTTTCAATCCAGTAATTTAACAATTCAAATTTCTCTACATTTACAAAAGCAAATATGGTCTGATCCAAAGGGCAAGATGAGGATAAATGTATTACCTTGATTGTAGTGGTGATCTGCATTCATTTGGAACACTTTTATTTAATATTTGCCAAAATATTTTACTTTTGTGCCCTACTGCATGTAAGAAACCTTAAAATCATATAGTTTTTGAAAAATTCAGCCTATTCTGAGTGAAAGGTCAAAGAACACTCTAAACTAAAAAGTATACAGTTTTATAATCTTACCCAATCTGGATTTAATTATTACTAAGCCAAAAAGGACATTTTGACTTAGTTGAGAAACAATAATGAGAGAGCATCAGGAAGTTATTATTTTTATATTTCCAAAATGTCTTCTGTTTCTTTAAAATTTACCATTTTATGTAATATGAATAAAGAGATTTTTCAAATACTCATTACTTCTATTTTAGCAAAAGAAGATAAAAACCATCACCTAAACCAAGTGACAAAATATTTTTCATTGTATTATAGGCATAATAGAAAATAAAGCATTTACTGACATTCTGATCGATTTGGTGACCCTGAACCTTGGCACAAACAACTTTCCTAGTAGTTGGATGCACCTTACCCAACCTGAAGTAAGCTTCTATGTTGTTTGAGTTTTAAAGCTTTAAGCATTCTTATTTGATTAATGCATCAATAGTTCTAAAATAACGAGTACTTGCATAGGGTCTGACATTTAATATGCAATCAATGAAACATGAGTGAATGAAAAATGAATGAACTTCCAATTAAAACATATAGTATGCAAATGCTCAATATTTGAAAAATAAGTGATGATCTGTCAGTGAAATATTATAGAGACCGTGATGTTCAACCAGTGAGTTTCTATCTATAACTACCAGATGGAATGATCCTAACTAGTAATAGTAGATAATTCTGGTTGTTCTTGCTTTTCATCGTAACCTTTTCCTTAAGAATGTTCAGAAAACAGAATGCTTAAAGAGCATTCCCCCATGGGCCACAGAGCCCTTGCACAGGCACAGCTATAATTTTTGTCTCTCCTCTGTTGGAAAGGTACAAAGTTAACTGGAGTGATGTGTTTGATGGTATGATGGTAAGCAAAAGTCACAAATGTCAAGGAAGCAAAAAATGAAACACTTTCTAGGGGCTGTCTGGTGTGGACTGGTTGGTAGAATAAAGGAAACAAAAGACAGAACTGTTCTATGTGCCAGTGAAAAGTCCTACTTCTTTCATGGGATACTCTCACTGTGAAAATATGAGCAAGTAGAGCATCAATATAGATTCATGTATATATTCCAAAGACATTTCCTGTTTTCTTCTAGTTACAGGAATTAACATCTTTATTAACAGTCAACTCTGAGTTTGTGGACTGGCGGAAGTTCCTGTTAGTAACCTCAATGCCTTGGCCCATTCCCTTGGAGGAGGAGCTCCTTGAGACTCTTCAGAAATTCAAGGCTGTGGATAAGGCGCAGTTGGGCACCATCACTTTCGAGCAGTATATGCAGGTTGTTACCAGCACCTGATGGCATTGATAACACCAGAACACTCGTGACCTAAGAAGTGAATTACTCAGATGTTACATTGCCAGGTCTCAGGCCAGTGTGTTGCTTCTCAGCTGCCCTTATCTAGTCACCCAGAGGCAGCACAGGCAGTGTCAAAGCCCCAGGCAGAAGCCTGACTTCCATCCCCAGGGAAAAGATCTGAAAAAGTCAGAACTTCCAGGAGAACAAAGGGTTCTGAAAGCAGTTACATAAACTTTTTTGTTCTTCTCCTGAGTTCCTAACCAGTGGTTCTTATCCTTGGCTGTACATTAGAATCATCTGCAAAGCTTTTAATAAGCCCAATGTCCAACACTCTAAGCTCCCAGAGTAGAAACAACAATGATGTAAACACACACACACACACAGGGAAAGGAGCAAGTTTTTTCTCTTTGGGGTGAGAGGGTGATGAATGTTGAGATTATTTCTGAGAAGTTGAGTTTGAAATATCTGTGGGAAATGAAGAGAGAAATGTCCAGTCTAATATGGCCCATACAGAAGGGATCACAAGTCAATATCATGTAAATGGTTATTGAATTTATGAATGTATGAGATCACTCAAGGAAAGTGATGGATAACCCAGTAGGTCATTGGATGTGGCAGGTGGGATGTAACTGGTAACTTGTGCTAGAGAAATTTTGGTGGAATAATAATTACAGAAGTTAGATGCCAGAGGGTTGAGGAAATGAATGAGTCTATAGGAAGTGAAAACAAGAAAAGCCAACTGATTTTTGAGAAGTTTGACTAAGAAAACAGTAAAAGCAAAATTTTGTAACAGAGAGGGGCCTTAATTACTTACTTGATCTTCATTAATGTCATTATATTGCTCACCATTTCACATTGCTGGTAGACATGAAAGAGGGAAACTTTCAGAAGGAGCTAACTTTGAAACAGAGTAATATTCTCCAGGTGCCTGCATCTCACATGTATTTCACCAATCACATACATTCCTGCTTCCCTTTTCTTCCTTAATTCATGGCCTCCTTTTTTTTGTGAGAGCTCTGAGGTTTCCAGGCTCATAGAGTTGAGCCACAAGGAAAAACACAAACTATGACAAGGCTCTTTCAGGGCTGATCAAGACAGGTGTTCAGTTATTTGAGTTCTGCTACATTTATTTTCCAAGTAGATTTACAATTTGTTGAGGTGGTTTTGTTTGAAAACAAAAGCAGCAGAGCAAAACTTACTTTGTTTCCATAGCTGTTTTAAGATTTTAAAAAGTGTGCACTCATGAAATTATTGACCTTTGCTATTTATTGTATGTGGCAATCAACATAGGATATCAATTTGAATATTCTTTTGCACAAACATGAGAAGAACAAAGGGTGTTGGCAATTTTCACCAAAGTGCTGAGCTAAAACCAGGAAACTATTTTACCAAAGGTGTGAGTTTCTTAGAGAAAGCTGGATGCTGCGTTTAAGAGAAACTCAGCAATACTTCTTTGAACACTGCCTGTGTTTTGGGAACGGTTGTTTTCTGAGCTCTGACCTCTCCCCTTCTGCCCTCAAGTCCCCCTCCTCTGAAACCCCCATTTGGAAAGGCCCACTTGACCAGCCTGCATGCCTTTCACAGATTATCAGCACTTGCCAGCTCACTACCCCTCCCCCACAATGTTGTTTCAGTGGAAAAATCAAAATAACTTTAGGTCAAACTTGTACAAGATTTGTCGAAAACGTCCCATTAGGACAGTAAAATAGTATGCTTGCATTGCGGAAAAGAAGTTCTAATTGATGTCAATTATAAGCTGAGACAGACGGACGTCATGAACAAGAGGTCACCGAGATCTTGAGTCAGTTATTCAGTTACTTAACAAAGAGTTTTCTAAAACCAGCAATGTATACCAGCACCATGCAAGTCTCCACAAACAGATAGGACATGAACAGTACATAAGGAATGTGAGCTATTTTTAATGGGGGCACAGACTCCTCCAAAATATGACTAATGCAAGATTAATACAGGGTAGCAGCCTCCAAGCCTCATCACACGCTCCAATCATTAAAAATAGTCAGCATTGACCGGGCGCAGTGGCTCACGCCTGTAATCCCAGAACTTTGGGAGGCCACGGCGGGTGGATCGCGAGGTCAGAAGATCGAGACCATCCTGGCTAACATGGTGAAACCCCGTCTCTACTAAAAGTATAAAAAATTAGCCGGGCATGGAAGTGGGCGCCTGTAGTCCCAGCTACTCGAGAGGCTGAGGCAGGAGAATGGCGTGAACCCGGGAGGCGGAGCTTGCAGTGAGCCGAAATCCGGCCACTGCACTTCAGCCTGGGCAACAGAACGAGACTCCCTCTCAAAAAAAAAAAAAAAAAAAAAAAGTAGCCAGCACTCCTAATCTATGGGTACTTATTTATAAAGTATATACATATACAACAGCACATAATACATTATGAACATTATCAAAGATGTAAAAATAAAAATTATGTAAGAATGAGATAAAAAGAAATGTAAATGGGAGTTCTAGTATTTTCTCCTACACCCCTGTGGTTTCTGCATCCTACTTGGGAGATAACTGCTCTAGAGACAAGATTGGCTCAGTCTCTGTGGCTTTTAGAGGAACATCTCAGCATAACACATACTTTAATAATTTTTGGGTTTTTTTGTTTTTGTTTTTTTATTTTGTTTTGTTTTGTTTTTATGTAGGCTGGTCTGTGGTTTACAGGAGATGAAGATATAAAAATTCCAGAAAATCCTCTTGAACCCCTGCCATTTAATAGGCAGGAGCATCTTATAGAGGTAATTACTGAGATCTTCAAAAAATATGGAATTAAAGCACTAACCATTTCCTTTGTGTTTTTCCTCCACTTGTGTAACTTGCTTTGGACTGCGCCCCTGCCCCTCAGTTCCTCTGCTGTCTTTCCAAAGTGCAGACCTTAGTGCTCACTAAGGAGTCAGTGTAGAGAAGCTCGGGGGAGGAGGCAGCGGCCAGAATATCAGAGCCTTACTGTTAATTCTCTGTGAACCTGGACAATTCCATGGCCTCTCAGAATTCACCTTCCTCATCTGTCAAATAAGCTAAGTTTTTAACACATTTGTCTCTGAGTTTCCTTCCAATTCTAAAAGCTTAGGATAAAATTTGTCATTTTACCTATGTCCATTTCTCTTTGATTTTGACTAATACAGCAAGGGTTTGCCTATACCGTTGCCCATGGCCCATCAGAGCTTGCTGCTCTCAATATTATTATTATCCTCAATAATAGCATTTTATGAGCCTCTTTTTCTGAGGCCACAATGAAAAGCCAGACCTTAAAAATCTCAATGCCACTCTATCCTCAGTAAGACATGAAGAAAACTGAATGGTAGATTTAGACATCACAGTGAACTCTGTATAATATATGGATTGTTCAATTTCTAGCCAGCCATTAGTTCCAAATTGCAGTACAAAATTGAGCAACACTCCAGTTGTAGCCATAAATGGAGTAATTTCCTTCAATTGGATGCATATTTTTTGAGCACTTCTGCTAGATGCTAGCAGGAGAGCAGGTAAGATAAAGGGTCAGAGAGTTACCAAAAAAGCCCAAGATATAAGGTTGGCAGTTGCAGGGGCAGTATTTTGTGTTGTTATTTTTAATGTGAAACTGGAGGACTGAAAACCAATTATCCTGGAGAGTTTTGGAATGGTCTCTATATGCTTTTGTGAACAAATCTGCCATCAACATAAACAGGTTCTTTATTAGTTGGAAGCAACTGGCAGTTTGAATATTATGCCAAGTGCAAAGTACTTTCATTGTCAGCCAGAAGTTTTTAGAAATGTCAATCAAAGGCAGAATCTGAGCTGCTCACCTGGCAGCAAAACAGAAAAGGACCTTTTAGTACTTTTGGAGCAGGTGGCTCCCACCTGCTGCTGGAAGATTACAGGGAGGAAAGGAACAAAGTCAGCAGCAGAGGCAGGACTGTGGAGACTGAGCAAAAAGTGGTGTTATGGAACAAAAGATAGCTGACAGGGATGTGTATGATGTCTGTATGACAGAAAAGGTGAAAGGAGTGGTGTTTTCCATACTCCCCATGGGTGTCTGTGATACTCAATGCTCAGAAGTTACATAAATCTCAGTGTTCTTACCCTGGGATAGAAGCACAGATTTCACTGTTTATAAGCTGTGAGGTATCCACGGCATGACCCAATCTCTCTGCACCTTGCTTTCTTATCCCTCTCTGATGGGGCTGTTGTGCAGAGGGAGTTCGTGTGTGTGGTACTCTTAGAACAGCGAGTGGCACATAATAAGTCCTAGGTAAGTGTTAGTCAACAAGCTAAACAGGCTAACTATACATGGTTAAACAGTGGTTAATGGTTAACCTTCTAAAGACAGGTGGGCAAAGATAAAACGTCAAACAACAAAAGATGTTTGTTTATTTATTTGGCTGTAATTAGAATAAGAAATACCAAATTGGAGAGAAATGGACACATTAGGAATCCTGGAAGCCAGAAGCCCTGGCTCTGCTCCCAGTGCTGCCAGGACTCACTGCGGAAACTTGCACACATCTGCGCCTCCAGGTCCTCCGTAACCTCTTGCCATTTCAGTCAATGGCAACCTATCCTTCCAGTTGCTCAGGTCAAAAACCCAGGAGTCATCCGAGTTCCTCTCTTCTCTCAAACTGCACATCCAATACCTTAGGAAATCCTGATAGTTCTACCTTCAAAACGCGTAAATGCCGAATGAGACCACTTCTTCCCAGCCCTATTGCTATCACCTGGAACAAGCCACAGTCAACTTCACCTAGATGGCTGCAATGGCCTCATGATAGGTCTCCCTGATTATGCTTTGTCTTCACCCAGTTTGCAGATCAAATCACAGCAGCCCCCACTCAAAACTTCCGTGACTCTGTGTTTTACTCAGAGGAAAGGCCCAAATCCTTACGTGTCCCACCAGGCCTTGTGTGTTCTGATCCTGTTGCCTCTTTCATTTCACCTCCTGCCATGATCCCTTTGCCCATTCTGGCTCAGCCACACTGAACCTGCTCATTGTTGATCAAACATGCAAGGCCTGCCCCAATCTTGGGAGTTCGGCCTCAGCAGCCCCTTTGTCTGTCATGCTCTTCCCCTAGATGTCTTCCCCAGCTAACTCCCTGCCCTCCTCCACGTCACTGGTCAAACTTCACCTCAATCTTGCTGCCTAGCCCCTCCCCACTCTTCACTCTCAATTCCCCTTTCCTTGACCTGCTCTTTTTTCTGTGTTTTCATAATCACCACATAGTTTACTTATGTTATTTATTCTTTTATCTTCTTCTTTTTTTTCAGGCTGGAGTGCAGTAGCAAGATCTCAGCTCACTGCAACCTCTGCCTCCCAGGTTGAAGCAATTCTCCTGCCTCAGCCTCCCGAGTAGCTGGGATTACAGGCACCCACCACCACATCTGGCTAATTTTTGTACTTTTTGTAGAGATGGGGTTTTGCTTTGTTGGCCAGAGTGGTCTCCAACTCCTGGCTTCAAGTGATCTGCCTGCCTCGTTCTCCCAAAGTGCTGGGATTACAGACATGAGCCACCATGCCTGGCCTCTCTCATTTCTTTAAGACATTATTTAAATTTTTGTGGGATATTCCAAATATCAGAAATTATTTTTCCACCTGTTAACTTCATTTATGCCTAGTTAAAACTTTCATAGTTGTAAGGGTTTTTGGTAACAAATAACCTGGTGGAAATACCCTCTGACTCTAGGAACTTGCTTCTCAAAGTATGGGCCAGAACCAGCAACATTAGAAGTACCTGGAACCTTGCTAGACGTGCAGAACCTTAGATGGCCCAGCACCATATACTTAATCAGAATTCACATTTTGAAAACGTTCTCCAGGTCATAAGTATACATTTGTGAAGAGCTGGAAGGTAGCAGTCTCCCCAGACGGGGCTGCTTATGTGCTTAGGTGTGGCCTATGTGTTCCAGGGTTTGAGCCTCTGCTTTGGAGGGCCCCAGAGGATATTTGACTCCCAAGCACTAACTCCTCATGCTGCCAAATGCACAAGACACTGTGTCAACGTCAGCTTGGGCATTCAGAGTGAGAAAATTGCTGATTTGATATTTGGTGTTTAGTACACTCTCTGCCTGGAAGTGAAGCCAACTAGGGTCAGTAGCTTGAGTATGAAGTCCAGAAGAGGTGAACCAGTTTTAAGACTTTTTAATAGCTAGAATCCCAGTGGCTTTAGGCATCATTTTCTTTCCCTCCTTTCACTCCCCACAGAGACCGATGGACCAGAAGCCTCATATTTAGGGCCAGGGCCTAGTTTGTCCGGAGAATGCTGAGGACAGATAGATGGGTCCTTGGGCTTGTGGCTGTCTTTTCCTATTTAACGTGCAGCCCCCCACTACCCTTAATTAGTACATTATTTCCTAAATATGTTAGTAGCATTAATTAGCACAACATTTCTTTTACAATATTTCAGGGCCTTACTTTTACTGCTTTTCTTCTTAACATTATTCAGTTCGTACCGTTCATTTTGTGTTAGCTTTACTAATTCAAACCTCAGAAGGTAACTTTATTCCAAAGCTCCCGGGGGGATTCTCCATTGCCATGACTAACTATTGACTATGAGAGTGCACCCATTTTATCTTTGGAATTCTTTTTGTGTGCAGTTTTTCTTTAGGCTATTTGCTGACTATGAGAAGGATCCACCCCAACTTGACTACACACAGATGCTGCTTTACTTTGCTTGCCACCCAGACACCGTGGAGGGAGTCTACAGGGCCCTCAGTGTGGCTGTTGGGACTCATGTCTTCCAACAAGTCAAAGCTTCCATTCCAAATGCAGAAAAGGTAATTGTATTCCAGAAATAGACTAACTGTAGAGTCTGGAGGGGATGCCTGAAGACCCTAAACTGACAACAAGGACTCTGTTCTTTTCATCTCCATATTTTCCTAGGTGTGTAATATGATGCTTTACACATACTAGGTCTTCAACAAAGCCTTACTCAATTGGATTAAGACCTGGGGACCCAATTGCCATCGACCATTTTTGTAGTAAAATCAAAATTTGTTCAAAGTGTCTTGGTGGAATCAAACTTTACTCTGTAAAGGATGGCCTTTATGTGGCATGAGTGCTGATCCTGATAAATGAAACAGAAATGGGTATCAACCCAATCCATTTGGGATTCTGTGTAGAAACGATAGATGAAACAAGTTCAGGTCTATATGCACGCCACATATATGTGGCTTGGTAGCGTTTCAGGCCAAAGCCTGGCCACTGGAAACCTGCATTTCATATCACCTGTGTCCAAGGACAAAGAAGCTTAATATCCAATTAAGATGCCACCTCACCTTCCCCTTGAGATCTCTAAGGCATTGGCATTCCCTGGCTTTTGGGATGGTATAGTCTCCAGCAGGGTGCTAGGTAATGTGCTTCCTAGGTGCCCGTTTATTCTTGACATGGCTTTTGGTTCTGTTCTTTGGGAGCCAGTGCAGTGGCTCCATCTGATGGGATGCTTGTTTCTATTTTTCCTTTGTAGAAACAAAGGGGAAAAGATTGCCACCCAGTCCAGACTCCTCAGATGTTCCAGACACAAACTTCTGTCTTTTTCACACATACTTGTGAAAATATGAAGTAGAAGTAGCCTGAAAGGAATGGGAGGTTCCTGTAACTGCATTCATGGGAGGGAAGAGAGAAACTCTTAAATGCCACCTTAAAGTTTGGCCCTGAGCATGTGGACATTTCCTTCCCATTCCACCAGAGCCAGAGTGAGGCCAGATACATATCTAGTGAGCTAACAACTCTTCAAACCAGTGTGCTGTAAATGCTGGTTCAACACACAGTGGCAGAAAGTTCAGCCAGGAGTGTGTATTTCCATTCAAGAAAGCTGCCTTCTTTGACAGTAGAACCCCAGTTTAAAAGTCTCCCAAATAAGGGGCTAGGTGTAGTGGCTCCCACCTGTAATCTCAGCACTTTGAGAGGCCAAGGCAGGTGGATCACCTGAGGTCAGGAGTTCGAGACCAGCCTGACCAGTATGGTGAAACCCCGTCTCTACTAAAAATACAACAATACTTGGGTGTGGTGGTGTGTGCCTGTAGTCCCAGCTACTCGAGAGACTGAGACTGGAGAATTATCTGAACCTGGGAGGCAGAGGTTGCAGTGAGCCAAGATCGCGCCACTGCTCTCCAGCCTGGGTGAACAGAGTAAGACTCCATCTCAAAAAATAATAATAATAATAATAAGTTTCCCAAATAAGTGAGGAGTTAGGTGTGATGTGCATTCACGGGCACTGAATTTGCCACTTTCCCAGGAATGTTTCTGTATCTCCCTGTAGATGGGAGTTCCCTAAACTAACTCTGAATCTGTGATCTAAGCCAAGATCACAGCATGCTGTGAGGTCTCATTAATGTCTGTCTTCCCTCACCTCAAATGATGTCAGACCTGAAGCTATATGTTCCCATGGTGCACCCTGCTTCCCCTATGAGATACTCCTCACCTGGCAATGACTTCCTTGAGATCTGCTTCTCTCTAGACTCTAAGCATCCTGTGGACCGGGAGTTTGGTGGGCAGGAGGCATCTGTTTTGTTCTACATCCCTAAACTTGAGGCAAGGCCTGGTACAGAGCTCAGTAAACATTGCATTAATTAATTGATCAATTAATTAGTTCATTCACTTTGTAAACTATGCTTTTTGCATGGCCCCGTGAGGAACACAAAAGAAGCCAAACTTGCTCTCCTGAAGGGACTCTAATTGGCCATTTCCTACAGAAAAGAATGAATGATGCCCCAAACAGGGAGGGAGCATGGAATAAAAGGCAGATTAACATGAGGCCTTGCCAGCCAGAAGAGGTGTGGATGTCCTCTCCTTTCCTGCCTCTCTTCTTTACTCTTGTTACGCTTTCCACCTGGCGTGCCCTTCATCTGGTCTCAAAGGATCTGAGGCCTCCCCATTATCCAAGGCCTACAGCAATGCCACATCTTTCACGAAGCGTCTCCTGACAACACTGAGCACTCTCGTAGCAAGGCCAAGGTTATAACCAGAACTTCCCTGGCAGGGCGGAGCACCCTCACACACACACACATTCACTGCTTCCACGAACATTTATTGAGCACCTGCCTGTGCTGGGGACTACTCTTGATTTGGGGGTATGGCAGTGAACAAAAATTATTCCAGGCAGGAGGAAGACAGGCAATAAACAAATAAGCAAAATAGAGACTACATCAAATGGTGATAAATTCTATGGAAAAAAAAAAAAAAAGAATGCAGGGGGAAAATACAGGCATGGGAATAGGGGTTGCAATGTACAGTAGGGTGGCCAGAGAACGCCTCTCTGTGAAGAGACATATAAACAGAGGCCTGGAGAAGGTGAGGGAGAGAGCCTTGCAGGTCTCTGGGGCACGAGCACTTGAAGTGAGGACAACAGTAAGTGCAAAAGCCCCTCAGTGCGGCCATGACTGTTGTGTTCCAAGAGCTAGGGCTAGCCAGCAGAACTGGAGAGGACCAGGCTGGGGGAGAGTAATAGGGAAGGGAAGTGAGAGGGAGAGGACCCTGAGGGCCACTGCAGGGACGTTAGTTTTAACTCTGTACAGGATGAGAAGTCATTGGAAGAGTGCAGTCACTCGGCTTCACTAAGTCAGGATCTCTCTGTGTTGAGGAGAGACTATAGCGGGAAAAGGAGGGAAATAAGGAGACCTAGGCCTTCAGGCAGGGGACCACTTATCTATTTATTTCTACTGCCAAATGGTTCCTGCCTTGAGTTTGGGACACCTTGTTCCCCATCTTCATGTCCTCTGAAGTGCTGCCACATAGCCAGTGCTTGATTAGTATTTGTGAACATGGCCAGGAAAGAAGGGGAGAAGGAAGAGAGGGACAGTGAAATGAATGGAGTTTAGTCTAGTCTCCATGGTAGAGAGGAGGAAAGCAGACATTCCAGGCAGGCAGAGGCAACAGCAGACTCCAGGAGGCTGTGATGAGCATGAAAGGCCAGGAAAAAGGAAGTCTGTGCTAGAGCTGTTGCCATAGCAACAGACAGTTGTCTCCGAGGCTGGCAGCCAGGCTAGCTAGCACAGGAAGACGCTTAATGCCTTCCATCCCTGAGTGCTGCATTCACCGTATGCTAGTGTTCCCACCCAGGAAGCAGCTCTCCTTGAGTGCTGTTCTCAAGAGCTCCTTTTAAATCCAAAGACACCATGGAGGAATTGAACCAAAAACACTGCACTGCAGAGATTAAGCTAGTGGGTGGGAGGTGGAGCCAGGATGGAGCATAGGGCTCTCTCACACACACAGGCCTGTCCCTGACTTGGAGTGAATCCTAGGGGCATTTGGAACACAGGAGCCACCCACCTCCCTCATTCTCACTCACTCCTCATCCTGCTGTCTCCAACTGTGGCACTGCATTTCTGTGCCATTTCCACTGTGTTCCAGTTTCCTGGGCAACCCTGTCCCAGGAAGCCATAATGCTCAGAAATAACACCTCCAGCAGATTCATATTCACTCCCAAGCCATTCAATCAGATCTCTGCTTTTGCTTTCCACACAAACAACTGGAAATCTCCCCAGCGTTTCATTCTTCTTTACTCTATTTCTGCTATTCATGCTGATTTTATTCAATGCAGCTCAGGCCTTCTGTTTAAAGCCACAGCTTCTTGGGTAATTTAAAAGAAATTTAAGAGCAAGGCATTCATCAGTAATGCACTAATCTAGGTGGATCTTTAAATAAATGACATTTGGGAAAATGGTTCGTTCTGCCACCTGTGTGGCATGGGGTTAGTAAATTGTGAGCTTGAATCTCTCACATTGCAAAAGTCGTGTAAAAACATCTTGGCAAGGAGCGTTTGAGGCCCTGGGGTAGAAAACACATACATTTCTATGCCCTTCTACTCTTTGAGGCTTTGCCCACATTGGTGCAAGAACAGACCTCTGTGCTGCCATCCGAGATGTGGGACTGAGCTGATTGAATGATAGAAATGCATGGTCAGGAAGACACACAGGTAGCACTCTGGGGACATATTTGTTGGGAGTCCTGAGAGTTAGCCAAGTGTGACATAGTGCTTGACAGCACCACAATCTGTTCCCCTGCTTAGATAATAATGTGACTTCTGTAGATCTTTGATACCACTGATAATTGCTCATTCAAAAGTACTGGCTTTTCTCCAAATTGGCCTCACTGGTTTTGTTCCTGCACCCACATTCAACATCACCAGCTTTCAGAGACTCTGTTGGAGATAACCCCTGCCTCTTGCACACATTTCCCTCCCTGCAGGACCATGCCAACTTCTTCAGTTTGATCTCAGTCTCTCTCCCTTCCTTCCCCTCCCACTGAGCCACTAGGCCTATTCTGTACCAACCCCCTAGAGAGCAAAAATAGCAAACATGTAAAAAGCATCCTCTGACACTAATAAGTTAAGGATTACTCACTCTGACATTTCAGATGTTTACATTGCTACCTCTTAAATTTTTTAGAAAATCATTTATTCCATTATGTTTACATCAGGACTTTGGAATCATTTATTCCATTAGGCTTACATCAGGCCTTTTTAAAGTAAGCTTCTCCCTAATTATGGAAAGAGTTAGAGAGAGGCCAGGTTCCTTCTTTGCTTAAGTCTGATATCATCTGCTCATCTAAGCAGCTAGTCGTTTGCTTGCCCACAGCTATGTTGGGTATGTTCTATCTTGGGTACACAGAACCTATGCTACACTTTGAATAGAAATTTATTCATCCTGGACTCACTCAGAAAGATGTTTTACATCACAACTATGTTCATTTCACTATACTGTTTCGTTGCCCTGGAAAATTATTGATGGGTAGCCAATGCAATCATCCCCAAGATTCCTGGGTGAAATACTAAAGCTGATTTCACTTTTCTGCCATGTAGCATTTCCAATTGTTTAATATGGACAAAAGCCTGGAGGAAAATTATATAAATATGTATGATTTTGATTCCAAAATTTTGATTCCAAAATTTTCCCTGTCTTTTTTTTCTCTCTTTCTTTTTTCAAGCTTAAATTTAAGCTTTTTTCAAGCTTAAATTCCCACCTTAACAATGGATATAGAGACCCAACTAAGGCAAAGTGACCACATAGAGCTATAGCAAATGTAACCTGCCTTCATTACACTGTCCACTGTCCCTCCAAATTTTTTATAGGGACATGTGACTACCAGAGGCTTAATTTTATGCTGCATCATAATTCTTCCACACGTGAGATTTACATGACTATTTAGAAAGAGCTTGCACAATCTATAGACTTAATACTTCTACCAAATTAAATATTTACAGCATTGTGCACCCTCCTAAATTCGCATTTTTTTCTTCTTTGGAAAAAAGGAGATCAGATCTCAGATATTCTGTGACATCTGGCTAGCCAAAATGCCAAAATGCTGCTTTTTCTCTTGGCAAATTGTCAAATATTGAAGCATACATACATACACACATGTATACACACACATATACACACAAATTTACTATAGAGAATGTGAGAAGCACAAAGCAAAGGAAATTGTCTATTCTGCTATCCAGAAGTCACCACTGTTAACTCTTTAATGTGTTTGCTTTCCATTTTCATCAATAGTATAGATAGATAAGCAAAGTATCCTACTGCATGTATTACTTTGTTTTCTGCTTTCTTTTTGCACTTATCCTATCCTGAGTGTTTTATTGTGTTATTAAGAATTCTGCTAAACCATCATTTTTCATGGCAGTGTAATATTCCATTGCAGAAATAGAGTTCATATTACCATTCCCCCAATTTTTTGGAATCTTAGGTTTTCTATTTTTGCTGTAATACTGAATGAACAGCCATATACAAAAGTATTTGTGCAAATGAATATTTCTTCAGGATCAATTCCTAGTCCTGTAACTACTGGGTCAATGATAGGATACATAAGAAGAATATATACATTCAGGCTTTTGATACATAAGAAATCGAAACTATTTACTCCTCACCATACTCATGAGTGCCTGAGTTCATGGCTTTTGGCCAAATTTCAAAGAGCAGCAGTAAAAATCTCAACCTGATTTTGTATACTGGATTTGTTTTCTATTTTGCCTTCTGAGTGTTTAGTTGGGATATCCTCCAGTGTCCAAAGAAATGTTTCTGAAGCTCTTAGAATCTGTCAAGCTAGAGCAATTGACTTGCCTTAGCCTCTCAATTGCAATCAATTTCAAAAGCAAATCTTGTTTAACATCTATATACATGTGTATATCTATATCTATTACAGGTGTAGAAGTACCTGGCAGTGTAATCAGCCCAAGAATGTATGAAGATGTGTAGGACACACTCCACACTATACAAGCTTCTATACACTACAAGTAAAACTGGTCTTGAATTTTGACATTGTGATTTTCAAGACAGCTAGCGTATTGTCTTCTAGACTGGCTAGCTAGTTTGTGGTAGGCTCTGTCATTCATGAAAAGCATGTGATTATGAAATTGGTATATTCTAAAAGTCTCTATTGGTGGAAAAAACTTCAGGTTGACTTCATGTTCTCTTCATTTAACTTTGCAGACCTCCTCAACTGATGCAAGTCCAGCTGAGGAATTTCCTGAACCTGAGGAAAATGCTGCAAGAGAAGAAAGGAAATTAAAAGACAACAGGGGGGAAATGGAACAGAAGGATGAAGAAATCCCTGAAAATGCAAACAATGAAAAGATTTCCATGGAAACATTACTCAAAGTGTTCAAAGGTGGAAGTGAAGCACAGGACTCTAACAGATTTGCCAGCCACCTAAAGATAGAGAACATTTATGCAGAGGTTGGTTAGATTATTTTATAAAAAGTTGGCCTCAATTCTGAGCATATTTTTATGGAACGGCTCTCAAAATATATCATTGTATAGAAATTATACAGAATCTCTTTAGTAAATACAACTATTTTTTAACAGCTGCTGGATTGTAAGGTTGATTGACTTCATATTCTTCTTCTTTAAAGGGCTTCATAAAAACATTTCAAGACCTAGGTGCCAAGAACCTGGAGCCAATTGAAGTTGCTGTTCTCTTGAAGCATCCTTTTATTCAAGACCTGATTTCAAATTATTCAGACTATAAGTTTCCTGTGAGTATTACCCCAAAGTGCTCTAATGTGGTTGGGCTCTGGTTCAGGACATGCTACGATGTTTCTAAATGTGAGCTGGCATGGAAGAGGAAAGAAACTGGACTCTGCCAGGCCAGGCCAGGCCAAAATCTGGAGAAGCTAAGCTGGTAATCATACCAGGCCAGAAAGGTCAGCCTGAAATATCCAAAGGGCAGCAAGCTTAGGCACAGTTGATAGGTGGTAGTTAAAGCTGGCTGGGTGACAGTGTTAGGATTGTCACTGTAGCCATGTAGTGACCCTAGCCTGTGAGTGAAGAGTTTGGAGAATAAGATTCCTCCTGCCAAAAAGAACTAACCAAGACAATGATCTCCAGCCAAGTGCTGACATATTCATTGTACTCTAATCACTCATGGTACACATCATCTCTGTAGTGGAAATGATAGTGTGTGCAAAAGGTTGGGCACCACTTCCATCAGGAAAACAGTGTGCAAGATGGAGAAACTAAGGACAAACCCAGAGAAACTGGACAAACCCAGCAGAAGAAAGGAAGAACTGCAACTCAGAAATCACATAACCACCAAGCAGGTCTGGACCACACGTGCTAAATGTGCATCCGCTAAGGCGAGTCCCGGGCCTTTAACAGCAGGGGCTAAGGAGGGCAGAGGCTGACACCAACTCCCTTTCATACTGTGGAACTACATCCCTCTCAGATACCAGTTTAACATGAAGTCTCCCTGTTTGGCTCCTGTGAGTTGTGTATTGAACTACAAAGGGTTTGCTGAGTTGAAAATAAAAGCACTTTCACTTTGGTAAAGTGTAGATTGTGTATCTTCACTTCTCAATGACAACAAGTTACATTTTGCCGTTTTCTTCCTATACACACAAATGAAACTCTTCAGACTTAAATATCTTTCTGTGTGCCTAAATGTTTTTGTTCTAAATTGCTGATTCTTTAAAATATTAAATTATTAATTAATATTAAAATTAATTTTACTGCCTGTATTAATATAACTGAAGTTGATTTCTAACAAGCTAGGAGCTGTTTAGACACAAAGCCTATGCAGTAATGAAATACGATTATAGCATTTAAGAACACAGGCTCTGGACTCAGGTCATGGGACTGAATCTCAGGTCTACCCCTCAGTAGCTCCCTGACCTTAACTTTCTCTTAATCCTGGCTTTCTCACCTGTTAAATGGGGATGAGATATTCATATTGAAAGGGTGATGGTGAGGATTAAGTGAGGTCGTGCGTGTAAAGCACTTGGCATGGTATCTGACACAAGGGAAGGGCTACAGAAATGATGGCTGTTAGGGGTACTATTCAATATTGATCACCTACTACTGAGACCCACGGCATAAGCTTCCATAGGAGAGAGAAAATTGAGTACATAATTTGGTCACTGCTCTAAAAAAATTAACTCCATTTTGCAAGATAATTTTTACATGCAGGAATCTCAAGAAAATGATGTGAGTTAAACCAACCAAGTGCAAAATTATAGGAATTCAATACATGACATTTTTGTGCTGGAAGCATGGAGGGAGTCTGCCCAAGAACGAATAAACTGGGTCTTGAACGATGGCCAGGGTTTGGGAAAGTAGAGAGAGGGAAAGGGAAGTCTACATGGATTTTGCTATTGGGGTAGGGAGGCAACAGGGTCCTAGGTGAAGGCAAGGTCTGGGGAAGGCATGGGAGAAGGACTGCAGGAGCCCCACCCCATGAAGAGCCTGGGAAAGGTATAAAATGATCCCATTAAAATGGTAAGATCAGGCCAGATTGCGAAGAACCCAGATATCACAGGAAAATGTGGATTCCATTTGAAAAGCAAGAGAGAATGAACAGGCTGCTGAGCAGGGCATGATATGATATTTCTTCATCCCCAAGCATTCCTTGGGGATACTATGCCATAATATCATCCTGCACAACGTGGGTTCCATAGGCCCATCTCTCTAGACTGCATTTTAGCTTACATGCCCTGCTCCACTTATCAGGGAATAGCTCTCTTATGTTGAACCGGTGAAATAATTTGCAAAATTCTTTGGGATTATGTAAAATAGGACTTATTTTATATTGCTGATTACAAGGAGGAGCATAAAAATGATGCCACAATTATTTCCTCTCATACTGGGAAGAAGACTCCCACAAAGTCAGGATGGTTTGAAAATATCTTCACTCTGAGCAGAGTGATTAAATACAATAAACTTGCAGGGAAGATTCTATTTGACATTTTGCTTGAGGAAAGAAAATAGCCAACGGATGGCTGCCCTTAAGAGTTAGCCTTTCCGAATAGGTGCTCTGACTTCCCAGGAAAGCTGTCATCCATAGGACTCCCTGCCCTGCCTTTTTTTTTTTTTTTTTTTTTTGAGACAGTTTTGTTCTTGTTGCCCAGGCTGGAGTGCAGTGGCATGATCTGGGCTCACTGCAACCTCCACCTCCCAGGTTCACGCGATTCTCCTGCCTCAGCCTCCTGAGTAGCTGGGATGACAGGTGCCTGCCACCACACCCAGCTAATTTTTTGTATTTTTATAGAGATGGGGCTTCACTATGTTGGCCAGGCTGGTCTCAAACTCCTGACCTCAGATGATGCACCTGCCTCGGCCTCCCAAAGTGCTAGAGGACTCCTTTTAAGTTATACATTCCCCTCATTTCTGAAGGAGTGTCAGCAATTAGCAATGTTAACTGAAGTACTATTGGCATTTGGAGCAGCACAGTTCCTCTTTGAAGATAACTGTCCGAAGTGTGGCAGAATACCTAACATTTCAGGCCCTACCCCCTGTATTCCAGGAGTATCCTGACATACTGACCTCCAAAACTACCTCTGCCTGCACATTTGCCAAACCTTCCTTGGTGCACAGTACCTCTCTGGCTGAAAGCCACCCAGCGGCAGGGTGTCTGTCTTCTGTTAACCAGTTTCACAATACCAGTAGCACTTGGCATTCTCATAGCAGAGAGTGAGTTAGTGAGTTAGTTCATTGCCAGAATGTTTCTCTAAGATATACCCGAGTCATCTACTTTAACTCTTCCTCCTCACATCCTCCACACCTCGTCCTGGTCACTCCACCAAGGAATCTAATTAGAGGCCAGTAAACTACCACCAGTGGGAGTCATTCGTATGATGGTCCATCAAGAAGAGTTGTGCCTGTGTCCTGAAAAGTCTAAATTCTGATATTTACAGTGAAAAAGGGTCCCTTTCCAGTAAGGGGTTCTATTCTCATTTTTGCTAACAACAACAACAACAACAAAAGGAATGAAGGGATGGAGAGAAAAGAATCTCTGAAGAACCACTGCACTTGTCCTGTCATTTTTTGCTTCAGATATCCATGTACAAGTAAATAGATCACATTTTTATAATACACTTCAACCACAGTGATGTCATTTGAAGATCTTTCAAGATAAGAAGAGCAAAAGCTACAGTGTGGTTTTTCAGGTTAAAATGTTGTTTGCTATTATAAACAGTGGCAAGTGAAGGTTGTTGCCTAACAGCTTTATGTTTACAAGGTTCTTGTTTAGAAGTGACAACGTTTTAAGATATATATTTGAAAACACTAAGTATGCATAATTGTAACAATGTATTAAGGTGGACTGGTTTTGTGGTTATGAGAGTGGGCTCTGGAACTTCACTGACTGGGTTCATACCTATGAAGTGTGTGGCCTTAGGTAAGTGACCTCAAAGTGCCTTGGTGTCTGCATCTGTAAAACAGGGCCAATTATCATAGTCACCTCATGGTGGGGGGGGTTGTACAGATTAAATGAGATAATACATATAAAGTACTTAGCTCAGTTCCTGGAAAATAGAAAGCACTCCATAAATGTGACATACTACTACTACTACTACTACTACTACTACTACTACTACTACTGTACTACTACTATTAGGTTGGTGCAAAAGTAATTGTAGTTTTTGCCATTACTTTCAATGGCAAAGAACCACAATTACTTTTGCACCAAACTCCTTCTACTACTGCTGGTCTGTAGTAGTTACCGTGCACAGTAAATAATTCTGAATCATGTGCGATTATATGTGGATGGACTAGTGAGCTGGCATCTAATCTCTTGAATGCACATGTCTTATCTTTGGAAAAAAAGAAGGACTTTCACTGGTGCAGGACCATGATGATAAAGGGTCCAAACACGTCCCAGGAAGCCTATGGTCCATACCTATGTGGAAGTTCCAGATTTTGTGTTGGACATTATAGGTATTCAGCTAAAGTCACTTATTTAATTTCCACTTTCAGAGGCCTTGTGTAAAAAAGTTATTTTCAAATAATTCTCCTAAATTATTAAAAAAATGATTTGTGTAAATATAACAAGATCAGTGAGGATATTGGAACTGCATTGTTGGTGAACAAAGTCAATTTCCTGTGATAAATATATATTTATAAATGTAAATGAATAAACAATTTTCTCTAAAAACTTAATAACTTTAGTCTCTTGTGATGAACACAGACTCAATTATTATACATCTTTTATAACAAATCTGTAAATCAAGCATATTACCTTATCATTGAGGTTTATATTCAATGGGAGACAGCAAGAAATCTTTTAATGTTAAAATCAGAATATCACCAGAAAATATCTTGTGAACAAATGAATCAGGACCCAATTACATTAGGATAACATACCTATAATTGTAAGTGTGAACTGAAGGAGACTTTCATCCCTCTTTGTCTTCAAGGCACCTGACTTTAAAGTACTCTCTAAGCTTCTCCTTTATCTTTATAACAAAATATGATAGCTGCTTCAGTGCTTTGTGTTTTCAAAGCACCAGTGTCAAACATTTTCTGACTTTCACAGGCTCTTCTCCATTCACTGCTACTGAAAATTATGGTCCCTGATTTCAGCTATAAATTTAGCTAAAACTGGTTTAAATATATCTGGAGCTTATCATTTTCCCCATGCTATGGAGTGTCAGATAATCACAAGTTAGCTTGTTCCTTAATCCTCAAATCAACTTCTGATAATATTAAAATGACATTAGTTATTATAAACATACTATATAAAGAAGACATGTTATTAAGAATTGTAGTGGGCTGGGCACAGCAGTTCCCATCTGTAATCCCAGCACTTTGGGAGGCTGAGGTGGGATGATTTCTTGAGGCCAGGTGTTTGAGACAAACCTGGTCAACAGAGCAAGACTCCTCTCTACAAAAAATTTTAAAATTAGCTGGACATGATGACATGTGCCTGTAGTACCAGCTACTTAGAAAACTGAGGTGGGAGGATTTCTTGAGCCTCGGAGATTGAGGCTGCAGTGAGCTATGATCTTGCCACAGCACTCCAGCCTGGGTGACAGAGCGAAACTCCATTTCTAAAAAAATAAATAATAAATGAAAGCATTGTACTGGGTAAGACTAGAAAAGTCAATGGGGAGCAGTTTTCTTTTCCACTTGGTTCACTTAGCATTGACTTGTGGCTTTAGGAGATAAGGAACAAGATCTCTAAAGAAAATGATTCACTATGATCCCTCACAGTGACTGATAGAAGCAATGCATAGAAGCAAGGGTCAACACAAATGGTGAACAAATTCATGTCTTCTCAACTAAAATGATCACAGTCAAATTGAAGTCTTTGAAACTCAGCTCTGAGGAAAAGGAACTTATATTATTAAAACACTTCTCTAAATTTGTGAAATAAAAAAAAAAAAAAAAAAACCTAAAAGCTACCTAAATGCAATTCTGTATTTTTCATGTGTTGGTACTCCTTCTACATTGTGATAATAGTTTAAATGTATTTTGAAAAATATCTGTGATTTAAGATGTAAGATAGCTGTATAGCAAATGAAAAACAGATCATTCTTTCCCTGATGTTTTTTAAATGAAAGAATGAGACAGTCTCAGGAAAGTAATCTTTTGTTTTAAAATTCTACAAATCTATAGACATGATTAATTTAGCATTAGCATTTTCTTTCATAGAAGGTGAATACTGGTTTTTGTATTCATTCATAAGGAAATAATCTTTTAACTTGCAGATTTATTATATGCCAGGTTCTGTGTAACTGCTTTTACAAATGTTAATTAACCTAATATGACAACTGCATTATTAGGCATGGAAACTGAGGTTCCAAGATCTTAGATAGCTTTCCAAAGGTACAAGTAGTAAGTCTCAGGGTGGGATTAAAACTAAATGGAGAAGTTTGCTCAGTGGAAAAAAAGAAATAAAAGCTGTTTAATGGTTGCCATGTACTATGTGATCATTTATTAGTATTTGTGTAGCATAGTATTGATCATCCTTTATTAGTATTTGTAACTTCTCTTTGAACCATTTGTCTTAGGATATTAAAATAATTCTCCAAAGGAGTGAACATGTACAAGGAAGTGATGGAGAGAGATCACCTTCAAGACATACAGAGGAAAAGAAATGAGGACAAAAGAGTGTGATTTTTGTAATTCAGCAATAAATCTTGCAAAAATTAAATGTGACCATGGTGTTTGTCATATATGTTATGATTTTAAGTATAGAAATGAACTCTACCAGTTTATTATCAGCATTGAAGAGAACCTTCCTTAACTTGGAGAATATTTCATAATAAAGAGAGGAAAAAAAAAAACAAAGTAAAAATCCAAAATAAACAGCATGCATTTTGAAGTGATTCTGAAAATGGAAGGCCCCAAAAGAGTATGTTCAAAAATAAAGAAGTCATGAAAACTCCCTATGAGGGCTATCTACATTAGGCAGATATAGTGAAAATTTCCCCCAAAACTCCACATCAGCACAGTGCTTCTAGGTACATCTTATAGTTCTTGCTCCATATGCAGTAAAATTTCCAGGTTTATTTCAGTAGCCAAGAAGAAGGCTGCATAATTGAACTGCTAGTAAAGCTTTGTTCCCATCATCTATTCATAATTATTTCTTAATAGAATATATTTCCTTCATAGATAGAGGTACAATTTCATCTTTTTACTTGATAAGTTGGTGACTCAAATTCAATGACACTTATCAAGAAACTTTCAAGAATGGTGATGTATTCTCAGTGGCTGGGCTGCTTCTATGATAACCCCTGTGGGTCTCCTCATTGACTAGATCCTCCTCTTCTGCTCAACCTCTGAGTGTAGGAGGGCCTTCTCCATCTACGGTCAATCCCTGGATGATCCACTGATTTCCATGACTTCATGAGTATTATAGAGTCTCCCAACACTGACATTTCTATTCCTACCTTCGTCCAAAATCCAAACTTCTCTGTCTTAATGGCCCCCCATTTTCCACATGGATGACTAATAGTCATCCCAAACTCAGCGTGTCCGGGGTGAATTTCTGATTTTCCTCTTCCTCAAACCTGCTCCTCTAAGCCCTCTTTCATTTTAGGCAACTGTGTCCTCCTGCTATTCAAACCAGGGAACTTGAAGTCATCCTTGAGTTGCCTCTCTCTCTCATATCCTACCTCCAGTCTATCAGCAAATCAGGTAGGATAGACCCTGAAAATGCATCTAGAACGTGATCTTCTTTACTTCTTTGTCGCAGGAAGTCTGGTCCAAGCCATCACCATCTCTCGTTTGGATTACTGCAGTATCCGGGTAACCAGTGATCCTGTTTCTGTTCTTACTCCCCCTACAGGCTGTTTTTAAGCACCGCAGCCAGAGGGGACCTTTTATAATTCAAGTCAGGCCATGTTACACTTCTGCTCCAACCCTCTATGTCCTGTGTCACCCAGAATGCAGCCCAAGTCCTCATCTTGATCTTACCCTCGCTGCCTCTTTGACCCCATCTCCTGTTCTCCTCTTTCTCACTGCTTAAGTCACAAAACTACCTTGCCCATCTTGGAACCCACCGGGCACACTCCTGCCACAGGGCCTTTGTGCTTGCTATTCTCTCTGCTTAGAATGATTTTCCTCCCACATCTCTACATTATTTGTCCCACAAATTCCTGCGCATCTCTGCTCAAATGTCACTTTATCAATAAAGCCTTCTCTCACTACCTTATACAAAATAGAAGCAACTCACCACATCTTACCCCCACGCTTATTTTTTTTTTCCCATCACACTTATCAGCGTCTAACAAATTACAGTATATTTTACTCTGTCATCTATCACTCCAGTCAGTTGTAAGTTCTGTGAGGTCAGAGTTTTGTGTATTTTCTTTGTTGCTGTGCCCCAGAACCTAAGACTCAAAACCATACCAGTTTTATGTTATGTTGATATATTTGTGCAAAATATGTGAGAAAATCACATTTAAATTGATCACTAAGTCAATGAGCAGCCCAAGGCAATTCTTATTGTTAATGGGAATTCTAATTCTAATTCTACAAAGAGACATATTTCCTAATTTTGCTTCTTGTGGGGTAAAGTTCACTTGAAGCTTTATTCCAAGAGCACTTATCTTCAAGCTAATGGAGGATACTGATTCAGATGATCCAGATGTGTGCTTGGGAGATGGAGAAGAAGCCCTACCTGAGATTACAAAATTTCAATTTAGCTGATTCACATGTGGGCCAACAGGGTAGTTCTAGTAATTCTAGAGAAGAGAGAAGAAGAATATCTGAAAACAGAGTTCAAATCAATAAAATATCATAAGGACATAGGCAGTAAGCAAATCCACATTTCATTAAGAATTGAACGAGACAAGGCAACAATACATTGCAATAGAAAAACACTAAAGCATAGCAAGCAGCATTCCCATAATAATTTTTGGCACAGTGTGGTTAAATAGGAAAACTATAGAATCTTTCTTTTGAGGCTCATTAACTCCTCTAAGCAGTAGGATGGCAACCAGCGCACAAAGTGTCTCCTGGTCTTTGCCAGATCAGAGTCTCTTAATCATCATCAGAATGAAGCAGGTCTGGTGACTAGGCATGAGCCAGAGTCTCTCTCACTTCTTCCACTGTTTGCACATTTATCTCCTACCCCTATTTGCTTATCATAGCATGATCTATTTAACACATAACCGCAATCTTATCTGACCTTGCTACTACTCACTTATTTTCACACGTCTTTAGTAAACATCTCATTGCATTTCCCACAGGCTCTGATCCAGATGTCTTTTTTATTTCCCACAATGTTGGTCCCACCTCTATTTTCTTTATAAAGGCAAAAGAAATAAGAATAGCATGTACTGAGCACTTGGTATGGGTTATGAGGCTATGGGTTATGCTATGTTGCCTGCATAATTTTCTTATTTTTGTCCTTGTAATAATGCTCTGGGTTTGCTATTACTTTCCCCTTTACAGGTGAGGACACTGAGTATCAGAGAGGTTAGGTGACTTGCACAGGATTGCCCAACTAGGCTCAGGCAGAACTGTGATTCAACCCCAATAGAAACCAAGGCCAAAGTCCATGCTCTTTCCTCCACAACACATTGCCTTCCTTTTAGACGGGAATCTCTGAGAGCTGTAAGAATGTCCAGTGTGAGCCTTTTCACTTTCCCTCTTACCTCTAACAGTGCCAAACTTTGCTGCTTCATGTAACCTCTGCATCCATACTTATTCTGTCATCCTTCCCTTCAGTCCCAGAGTACCAAACCTCTTAAAGTCTGTTTGTTCCTATCATGCTATAGCTCATAATCCTTCCCCGACCCCTAAAACCCTAGTCTATCATTATTTCCAATATTGTCTGTTTTTGGTCTGTCTCCTCTGGCCACTTTTCCTCAGGATATAAACCTGTTCAAGCCTTAAAAGATATGGGGGAAAGCTCCTTCCTATAACACTACTCTACTTATGCCTAGAGTTACTTTTCTCTCTTTCTGTCTCTGTTTTCTTTTACTGTCAGACTTATTAAAATAATCATTTGCCCTCATTCCTCCTACTTTACCACCTGACAGTTATTTTTATGAACAGATATTCAATTTTGTCAGATAATTATTTTCTGCATCTAAAAATTTATCATGTTTTCTCTTTTTTAGTATATTGATATGGGAAATTACTTAGTTTAATTTTGAGTGATGAACCAGCCTTGCATTCCGGGAATGTATTACACTTTTTGTATAAAAATGGATTTGAGTTACTAATATTTTCTTGAGAATTTTTTGACCTGGGTTTGAGAGAGATATTGGTCTATAGTTTTATTTTCTTGTAATATACTTGGTTTTCATAGCAGGTTAATTCTGGCATCATAAATGAGTTAGTATGCATTCCTTCTATTTTATAGAAGAGTTTATGTAGAATTAGTTTTTATTCCTTAAGTATTTCCAATAAAGCCTCCTGACCCAGAGTTTTCTTTGTTGGAAGAATTTTAATTACTAATTCAATTTATTTAATAGCTATAGGAGTATTAAGATTATCTGTTTCTTCTTGAGTGAGATATGGTGTCTTTCAAGGAATTTGTCCTTTACATCTAAGTTCCTAAATTTATTGACAAAAAATTTGTAATATTCCCTTACTATTATTTTAATATTGGTAGGTTCTGTAGTGATTACCTCTTTTTATTCCTGATATATGTTTTTTGTCTTTTTTCTTGGTCACTCTGTCTAGAGATTAATCAATTTTATTCATCTTTTCAAATAACCAGCTTTTTAATTTTATTAAATTTTTATCTACTATTTTTCTGCTTTGCAGCCAATTTTTTAACCGGTCTTGCTTTCTCCTTGCTGATCCACTGAAACTTACCCCTCAGAAAGGTCCTAAATGGCCTTTCAATAAACAAATGCAGTAGCAATTTATCTCCATATTTGTATCCTGTTAATCACTGCTCATTTTCAAAATTTTATTCTCCCTTGGATTACAAGAGAGACAACAAACTCTGCTAACTGTCCTTTTATCTCTATAATTACTTCTCCTTATGCAGTTTATTTTCTCTTCCTATGTCTCATTCCATACTCTCTTGATTATTCCAACCATCTACTTATCTTCCATTCTCATCGGTATGTAAAGGACTTAAATATTTTTCTTCATCTCTGACTTCTGTGACCTCCAGAAGCTCACACACATCTACCTACTAGCCTGAAAACCTGCTAGACTTCTTAGATATAATCTCCAAATTTGAGTCTTCATCATTACTCATCTCTTTCCAGATACAGGGCATTTGGACATCAATAGGGCATTTTTACAGTTATTCATATCTCCATGCTATCCTTGGGAACAAGGTAGACAAATATGGCTAGATGCAAAGACAAGTGAATTTGCAAATGGTGAAATAACTTTAGCAAACACAGAAGATTCATACATGGGTTATTCATTAACTGTCTTCCTCACTGGACTGATGACTAGAGGGGATAGTGACCATGTCTGTCTTATTCACCTCTGTGATACAGTCCATCAACAAAGATATTCAAAGAGAGGTATAGAATTCATGTTAATTAGAATTGTGGTTGACATAAAGTTGAAAGAGATTGGAATTAAATTATGTTTACCAAGAGAAAGAGGACCCAATACTTTCCTGAAGGATGAGTCCCACCTAACAAGATTGAGATACTAATATTAGGTAACAATAGATAATAATAGCTAGTATTATTGAGGGTTTACTGTGAGCTAGGAACTGTACTAAATGCTCCTTATCTCATTTAGTTCTGACAATTCTGTGAAGTAGGTACCCTTAAGATTGCCATTTATATATGAAGAAATGAGGTTTAGAGAAGTTACGTAACTTGCCCAAAGTCATACAGCTGGTAAAAAACACAGACTAGGAACCCAATACTAACCCCAAAAGCCATCCTCTTACCCAGTTGTCTATGCTCAGGTACAAATAACCCACCACACAAACACAGGATGAAGCATGGCTTAGCAGTGTTTAAAAATAAAAACAAAAGGCTTTGTTCAACGTCAAGTGAATCTAATTGGCTGTGTTATGTGGCCCCAGGAGAACCCATTATCTTCAGAGAATTAGTGGTAATAAAACAGCTCGATAATGGATGTGCTGACTTTCCTCTGATATGTGGTGGTCAGACCTCAACTGCAGTTCTGGATAAAGTTAATGGCCTCACAATTTAATATATGTGCACTCTATGCAGATGAACTGGGATATATGTCAATTCTATACACATACACGTGTGACTGAAGTGAGGAAACTTCATCCTTGAGAAGAGAAGCTTCAGATTTGGGGGACAAGGAAGAGAAACTTCAGATTTAGGGGAGCTATCACCAACCACTGAAAAACTGTTTAGATGAAGCATCCTTTCTGGGCCTCCAGGGATGAACTAACACTAGTGGTGAATGATAAAGCATGAGAGATTTCAGTTGACCATTGAAAGCTATGAGCTCCCTCTCACCAAAAGCACAGAAGTTTTCTGACAAAGGCCAGGTTCACTGTAGCAGGGAAGTTGACAGCCATGGCAGGAGCCCAGTCCTGCTCTTTGTCCTGCTCCTCCTGAAATTTCATCTCTACTGAATCAGTTGCTCAGCTCTACTACCCAAACTTCTAACTCCCCAAAGGGCCCTTTCAGCTTATCCTTTATCATGTGTGAGTCTCTCACTTCTCTAGAACACTCTGACTAGGCTTATCGCACTGTGAGCATCCCAGATTTCCTTGCACTGGGACTCCAGGCCTCAGAACCCAATACCATACCCAGCCACTTAGTTGCTGTACTATCCGGGCCAGTCTATGGTTCCCTAACAGATTATTAAAGTGGGAGACGAGGGGATACCAACATCAGATGTAGCATTTGACTGGATGACCTTGTAGCCCCTTCCATTTCTGAGGCTCTATAGGAAGAGTTACTCCTCCTAACTTCCCATTCTATATTAATGGCAACATCTGTGGTTCTTCTGGTCTCCCATACCCAAAACTTCAGTGCTGTCCTTGCTTCCTCATTCTCTCTCTCCTGTCATACCCAAGTCTTACTGGTTACTCTTTGTAAATTTTTCTCACAATTTTCCTCTCCTTTGGGTTCCCACGGTCACTACTCTATTTCAAAAGCTCTCAAAATATTTTTTCTAGACTTGAAATACTCTTCAATTGACCCCCTCTGTATCTTCTCCCCAATCCTCTATATTTCTTTCACAGCACTGTCTCTACTCTACTCTCAACATAATATTCCTGAAACTCTGATTAAGCATGTCACATTTTTGCTTAGAAAACCTTCCTTCTGAGGCCAAGTATGGTGGCTCACACCTGTAATCCCAGCACTTTGGGAAGCCAAGGTGGGAGGATTGCCTGAGGCCAGGTGTTCGAGACCATCCTGCTCAACATAGTGAGATGCCATCTCTACAAAAAAATTAAAAGCTAGCTGAGTGTGGTGGCATGCACCTGTAATCTCAGCTACTAAGGAGCCTTAGGTGGGAGGGTCACTTGAGCCCAGGAAATCAAGGCTGCAGTGAGTTATGATCACACCACTGCACTCCAGCTTTGGTGACAAAGCAAGACCCTGTCTCTACAAAAAATATATATATTTTTTTAGGTAGCTAGATGTGGTGGTACATGCCTGTAGTCCTAGCTACTCAGGAGGTTGAGGCAGGAGGATTGCTTGAGTGGGGGGGGTGAGACTATAGTGAGCCATAATTGTACCACTCCACTCCAACCTTGGCAACAGAGTGAAACCTTGTCTCAGGAAAAACACAAAAAACCCTTCCCTCTGACCCCTCCCTACTAAATGAATTTTAGATTTCGTAGAATGTTATTCAGAACCTGATTCTAATATATGTTTCAGTGCTTACTCATCTTTTTCTCACACTCAACACCCAACCCAGCTTCACTCAGCATAGCTTCTGGCACTTGTCGTATACTTAATAAATTTGGAATGAATGAATTAATGAAGATGGAAATCACCTACTAACAGAAGTGGAGATGGACTCTTTAGAGTGGAGATGTTTCTATAATCTTATATGTACATTATGCTAGATCTATAGAGAGAATTGAATTAATGTTTACAGGATTGTGTGTGTGTGTGCAAATGAGCATGTGGAAGTAGAAAGAATGTCACTTTTCTTTTCCCTAGCTGACCCCTTGTAGCTCAGGATAGATGAGACTAGGCACCATGAGGGTGCATCTACTAGAGGCTGAAAAGCTCTAGTCTACTACATGAAAGCTAATGAGAACCACAAAGTCTATTATAATCAGCTGCTTTTAGGACCTGGAGCCTGGTCTAATCCTAAACAGGTCAGCCCTGCAGCTTGACATCCAGACTGTATCTAACCCCTCCCCCACTCTACCCATTTCTTACCTAAACAAAGGGTGTTCTAACTCTGCCTCAACACCCTTTGCAACTTATTTTATCTCCTTTCACACTTTACTGAATATGACTTCTAACAAATTCATATTGCCTATTGGCATAGCTCCTACTGTCTCCAGTAGCTTTTCTGCCATATTCTCTGGCAAAGACATAAGACTTAGCAGGGCATCCTCTGTTAGTTACTAGATACATCGCTGAACATTCTATTGAGCCAGGGACAAGCAAATGCTCAAGCACATTCACTCACAGATCTTAGCATAAGGACTGGGTGAAATCTTGTTTTCAAGCTTGTTTCAAAACAAATCTGGAAAGAGATGCCACCAAAGTCTTGTGGCTGAAGTTCAAAGCCCCAAAGGGCCGCACTGGGCTCAAAGCAGCGCCTTGAGCACTCAAGTTCCAAACACAGGCTGTTGTGTCTTTGCTCACTTCACACTAACCACACGGAGAAAATAGCGACAGCCTCACCTTGCTGTGCCCCCTCAAACCTGGCTGAAACCACAACATCCTTCTTGTGTATGGCAGACTCCACCATGCACTCCAGAGAGTGAGGCTCACTCTTCTCCCAACAGATTTCACTGTGAGCCCATTTCATGGTAACATCCTTTTAAATTAAAGAGAGCTTTGCACCATGCTCCCTCCAAAAGTGTCCAAAGGAATAGCATCCTCGACTGGAAAACATCACTTAGCTTTCTGATGCTACAGGAGCCCTTTACAATTTATTTTGGAATTTAACTACCCTTTATAAAGTTTGCCCATTGTGCCAGGTGCATGCTTGGCAAGTTCCTTTAAAATACTAAGATGCATATATTGCTGTTATTTCTTTCAGAGGGCAATTTCCTCCAAGCTGATAAACATGTTTCTAAAGATTGCATTTTCCTAAGGAAGCTGGGAAAAGTAGCAAGCAGGTGATAATAAACACTTTTTGGAGGTTTTGCATGTGCCAGCTACTATTCTAAGCACTTTGTAATAATTAGATCATTTAATTCTCATGTATAGGCAACCTTATAAGGTGAGTATATCACTATCTTCATTATACAGAAAAGGGAGCTAATGCATGAAGGGGTTAAGAAGTTCACCTGATTCATAGCCAGCAAGAGGCTAGGATTTTCACCTAGGAAGGGATCTGTCTCCAGAGCCTTTGCCCTTAACCGTCTGACTAGACTAGACTGCCTCTCTGTCACCTATGGACCATGTAGAGGCATCTTGAGGGATGACCAAGCATGTAAAGTCCCCAAGAGCTTCTCTGAGCTAAGGACTGAGCTTCCCAACCCTCTGCATTTTGTGCATCTGCTCCCTACTACAAAATTTTGCACGGCCAGGCACACTGGCTCACACCTGTAATCCCAGCACTTTGGGAGGCTGAGGCAGGTGGATCATTTGAGGTCAGGAGCTCAAGACCAGCCTGACCAACATGGTGAAACCCTGTCTCTATTTAAAATTCAAAAATACCCAGGCAGTAGTGACGCACACCTGTAATCTCAGCTACTCGGGAGGCTGAGGCAGGAGAACCGCTTGAACCCAGGAGACAGAGGTTGTGGTAAGCCAGGATCAAGCCACTGCACTCCAGTCTGGGTGACAGAATGAGACACTGTCTCAAAAAAAACAAAAAACAAAAAAACTTTGCCACTGGGGCCTTAGCGTATGAAACCTGATTTCCTTGAGCTATGTACCTCTTTTGCAGCTACTTGGCTTGCGTCATCTAGGTTCCTAATGTCCATATCCTCATCCCCTGATTCTGGTCTCATATTTCTCGTCACAGTATTATTTTCTTTGACCATCTGACCTTGCCCTGGGTCATCTACTCACTGACTAGCCTCACAGCTCAGCAAGAAGGGTCTAAACTCTTTGTCATGATAAACACTTTAGACTGATGACAGTGGAACAGATGAGCCCACAGAATACGCTCCTCCAAATCAGCCCCTCTGCTGCAGACGGGTCATGATAAATTCAGGCTCCTCTGTAAGCCTAGTAGCTGCTTGTAATGGCCCAATGGAGGAGCATGTGCTAGAACTGAATTTCTTCAACTGCATGATTATGAGACACGGGGACATGGGCTGCAAACACAGATAATAAAGACTTAGCAGGCAATTAGAAAATGTGTAGCAGGCCAGACTTTTCCACAAATGGCTTCTCAATCTATTTTTAAACCTTCCCACTTTAAAAAGTGAGCACAAGATAGATTTTGCTTTCCTTTTAACTCTTCTAGAAGAAAACAGAGCACAAGCACTATGATAAACAGCAATTGCCAGGCGTGGTGGTTCGCATCTGTCATCCCAGCACCTTGGGAGGCCGAGGCGGGCGGATCACCTGAGGTCAGAAATTCGAGACCAACCTGACCAACATGGAGAAACCCAGTCTCTACTAAAAATACAAAATTAGGCAGGCATAGTGGTGCATGCCTGTAATCCTAGCTATTTGAGAGGCTGAGGCAGGAAAATTGTTTGAACCCGGGAAGCGGAGGTTGTAGTGAGCTGAGATTGTGCCATTGTACTCCAGCCTAGGCAACGAGAGCAAAACTCCATCTCAAAAAAACAAACAAACAAACAAACAAAAAACAGCAATTGACCTTCATCTTCAGTGCTGGAGAGGCCACAGGGCATGGCAAGGGCTGTCACACATTAACTGGTTGCTACCAAATGTTATCTGGCAGTGCTGTGGGAAGCCAGAAACTCAGATATTTATGTAAAATCTCTTAAATGTTAAGTATTGACATCCAATTCAAATATTCCACAACACTATGTGGTCTAGCTTTGTGTAAACCAAATAAATACGTTCGTGGAGCTTGAATATATGGCCTGTGGTTATCAATTTTTCAAGGTCAGATTCAAGCAAGTCAGAGAAGGTCTGGGCTTGGCAGTGAGGGGACAGGCTTTAAGTCAAGGCTTCACAGTTTAAAACTATCTGCCCAGGGCCACCACTAGCTCATTCAGGGCCCTTGTGTCTCCTCCCAAGGCATTCTCTGGGAGGATCAATGATAAAAGGACATCCCTTCCTTCAGACTGGTGTAGCACATGGCAGGGAACAAAGACTGGCTAACAGAGGTTAGCTTCCATTCTCCTCTCAACTGGTTACATTATTACAGAGCATAAGCCACCCAACCACAGGCGGCTGCTTTAGGTGGCCCCAACCAGCAAACCTGGACACTCAAACCATATGGGTGAAAAAATTTAAAAATCTGAGGAAGGAAGACAATCAGCGGCCAAGTTCTCCAGTTATTGCTCTTCAATTCCGAGGCTGCCAGTCATTTGATTCCTGGGAGTCTAGGGGTGCACAGTTGGCTCAAAATCAGAGCTACAAGCCTCTTGACAGCCCGATTTCACATCACCTGTATCTCTGGCCCACACTAGACACACAGGGTTAGAAGTGAGATACTATACAGATGCGTGGGATGAAGTTGAGTCTTGAAGAAACCTGTAAGTGGTACAGTAGGACAGGGCCCAAGAACAAGCCTGCAAACACATTGCACAACCTGTCGATCCATTTGCCCACACATTCCTTTGCATTAAGAGGATGTTTAGGCCAGGCGCGGTGGCTCATGCCTGTAATCCCAGCACTTTGGGAGGCCAAGGAGGGTGGATCACAAGGTCAAGAGATCAAGACCATCCTGGCTAACATGGTGAAACCCCGTTTCTACTAAAAGTACAAAAATTAGCTGTGCATGGTGGTGTGTGCCTGTAATCCCTGCTACTCGGGAGGCTGAGGCAGGAGAATCGCTTGAACCTGGGAAGCAGAGGTTGCAGTAAGCCAAGATTGCACCACTGCACTCCAGCTTGGCAACAGAGCGAGACTCCGTCTCAAAAAAAAAAGAAAAGAAAAGAAAAAAGAAAGAAAGTAAGTGTTTAGCAATGCACCTTTGTGAAACTTTCAATTTAATCTGCAAAACTAAACTGAAATGGAAAAGCCAGCACGGTTTCCTGTAACCACCCCTCCAATACCACTATTTTCAGGCTACGGTCACTGAGATGGTGATTACCATCTACCCACATATCAATTATAATCACACTGTTGATCTGGAAATCACAGATGGGGGATCTATTTCCAAATTGGCTGCAGGCTCGCTTCACAAGGCACTCCTCTCCTTTCACAGAAATTTTCAGGAACAAGAGAGCATGGAGAGAAAATGTATTCCCCATAACCACCCCATCACACAGTTTCCTTTCATGGCCACCAACACACCTTTTTTTTATTCTTTGGGGAATAAAGTAAGATTTTTATTGAGAATAAAATGTGTCTTCTGAGAACCACATTACTGATTCTAGTGGAGCATTGAGGGAAAGCATCCCCTTTGTTCTCCTCCCATCCTCTGTTCCCTTCCTTCTGTCCCAGGACCCAACCATCCACACCAGACATTCCCCAGAGCTGTGCTGCACAAGGCAGCATGCAGCATCGCAGAACCTGAGAACAGAGAGCAACCTCCTCCTCACTCCATCATCCTGTGAGGGGCTGGGTGCTGCTCTCTCCCATGCAGAATGCAACTGATTTCCATTTCTACTCTAGAGAGGGCAAGAAGAGGAGACTAAGGTTTAGGTAGGACTGACCTTGCTGTGGAGCCAATGACTGAACACCTGGCTGGACTCTTGCCCCTGGAAGCTCCTTAAGAGTTTTGTGGATCATATCTGCTTTGCCATGAAACCCTCTGATTCAGGTACTAGAGCTCAGAGAAGTCCAAGCAATAAACGATTATTTCTTTTGAGTGTAGATTTTTTGCTGTGAATGTAGCAGGAACCCCAGCGTGAATTTAATTTGGGACTCAGAGGCCCATATGCAGGAGGTATAATCCTGAGACAAAATATACCTTGAACATCAAAGAAACAAGAGCCCAGCAGCTAGATTTTATGACAAGGCCATGGCCACAGTGTGCTTTCTGATACTTGGATTTGTCTTCTAGGAAAGCCCTGATACCCATGGCCTCAGGAGAGAGGAACCTGTTAAGTAAATGCCAAAAGTGGTGTTTCACTAACATCCTGGGACCTGGCACCTTCATACCCCTAAAGAAGACAGACTAAGTTATTTCCATTCATCCACAAGAATGTCATGCAAGCTTTGTCCCCTCCACCCTACACACATGCTAGGACTCCAGTGTCCCAGCTATAGCTGGAGACAGATGCTCACTGGGAGAAAGAAGCGCTCTGTAGAAGAAAAAAAAAATTCCTGGCAGGAGTGTTGGTACCTGAAAGCAGGGGACAAAGCCAATGAAAAGTAAGAAATGGCAGATTATTTGGTGGCCAACCAGATGTTTGTGAGCATTAATGAGTACAACTCCCCTATCATAAAAAAGTCCCCCAAATAGTTGGGCAACATTTTCCAGGTTGGTGGTCCTGAGAGAATGGGTGGGTTTGGGTACATGAGCCAAACAAATTTGAACCGTTGCTCTTAATGTAAAGCCATGGAGATCCAAAAGGTTGTGGCTCCTGGAGAAAATAGATTTCAAAGACTGATATATTTTAACCTTTGGAGACTTTTTAGAAGTTGCATATATTTTCAATTTAGCCTGCATAAAATATTTCCTAAGAATAAGGTGTATGTACAATGCATTATTGACGTAGAAGGGGAATTCTTATCCTAGGTAGATTTACAGGAACCAACCGTGTGATGAGGATGCTCCATTTCTAACTTAAAAAGGCAGGACTACTTACCCTACGCCTTTGAACCTCACCCCTACTTTGGTGTCAACAAATCTAATTGTGGACCCTGCAACCAAGATATTCCATACTTGTTTGCCAGTTCCTTGATTCACAGCAAACCTGAGAATACCCATGTCCTAAGAAGATAAATCAGTCAGAATTTTTAGTGCAACTTTCTGATTTGGGGAAGACTTAGATTATTAAAAATTTAACAGTAGGATGGTAATCACAACTCAAACTATGGGAATGTTGCAGAGGAAAGTTTGAAAGTATTCTGTGACACTGACTCACTGTCTGTCTCGTCAAATGTTCCCTGTCAGAAAAACCCTCATTGACATCATTACATTTTCATATCCTCAAAAAGCAAGTCATGCTGCTTGGAGAATTTTCCTTTACCACTGCATTTCTTAAACTGGAACACACTAACTGACCATATGGGCATTAGTGTGTGATGAGTACATGTGAACCATGGTCTACTATCTGCCTGCAGACTTGAGGGTGGAAAATAATCATCATATTCGCAAAGAGCTGTTCTTAAAATTTTTCTAAATAGGAATACATGCACATGAAAAAGTTCAACATTATACAAATATTTAGTGAAAAACAATTTCCATCCAAGTCTGTCTGTCAGTTCCCATCCTCCATCCAAAAGTCAGCCACTGTTAGTAATTTCTTAATTATCCTTCCAGAGAAGACAGTTAATAAATATATTCCCAACTTAACAGATTGCAAGAGATTTTAAAACAGTAATTTTTAAATGGTAAAGTGCATATGGATCACCCAAAGATCTTATTAAAATGCAGATTCTGATTCAGTAGGTCTGGAATGGGGCTGCAGGCCTGCATCTCCAACAAGTTCCCAGCTGAGGCCGTTGCTTCTGGTCCGTGAACGCTACTTTGAATAACAAGTACTTTAAACATTATGTTTATTCTAATCCATGCTGGTAGAAATGTGAACTGATACAGGCTTTTTGGAAGCAAGCTTAGAAAACCCCATTAAAATTAAAAATATTTGAAGTCTTAAACTCAAAAATCTCATTATTGAGGATCTAATCCATAGGAAAACAATAGATAGAGGATAGAGAGAGAGAGAGAGAGAGAGAGATAGTATATATATATATTTGTTTTGTTTCCCAATAAGTAGAAAACAAAGCCCTACTTCAAGGAAACAATTAATTGTAATATAACTATAACATGGGACACTGTGCTGTCATTTAAAGAGAATAAGATTTCAGAGATAACTGGTTTGTTCAGAGATTTCCACAATGTATTGTCGTTGTGTGTGCAAAGCTAGACTCAGGCAAGTATGTATTATATAATTCTCTTTTTTCAAAATAAAAGACAAAAATTAAATGCATTTGTTTGTGTTTCTATATATGAATGTGTGTAGCATCTATACTCGTAGATGTGCATATGCTATATATGATTCTGTGAACATATAGAAAAATATGTAAGATACACTCTAAGTTATTAGCCTGAATTTAGAGGATAAAAGATTATTGTACATGAAAGCGCAAACAAAAAAATAAGAGGAAAACTGCATTTGAATAGCATGTTTGATATCATATTCATGCAAAATTATGGGTGTATATGTATTTTTATACATAAAGAAATTGAGGGCCCAGTGCAGTGGCTCACATCTGTTATCCCAGCACTTTGGGAGGCCAAGGTGGACCAATCACTTGAGGTCAGGAGTTCAAGACCAGTCTAGCCAACATGGTGAAACCCTGTCTCTCCTAAATTTGTTAGGTGTGGTGGCTCACACCTGTAATCCCCACTACTCAGGAGGCTGAGACAAGAGAACCTCTTGAGCCTGGGAGGCAGAGGCTATCGTGAGCCAAGATCGTGCCACTGTACTCCGACCTGGGCAACAGAGTGAGACTCCATCTCAAAAAAAAAAAAGAGAGAGAAAGAGAAATTAATTGGAAAACCTTGGTTTTTTGTTTTGTTTTGTTTTTGTTTTCTTTTTATGAGATGGACTCTCACTCAGGTTGGAGTACAGTGGCGAGACCTCAGCTCACTGTAACCTCCACCTCCTGGGTGTAAGCAATTCTCCTGTCTCAGCCTCCCAAGTAGCTGGGACTACAGGCGCACGACACCTCGCCGGGCTAATTTTTGTATTTTTAGTAGAGATGGGGTTTCACCGTATTGGTCAGGCTGGTCTCAAACTCCTAACCTCAGGTGATCCGCCTTCCTTGGCCTCCCAAAGTGCTGGGATTATAGGAGTGAGCCACTGCGCCTGGTCACCTTATTTTCTTTATTTTTAAAAACCTATATATGCCAGCAAGTGCAATATACATATATAAATACATTTTAAGGTAAAACACAAGACTTCAATGTCCTCAGAACATGTCCTCCTTTCTTAACTTACTTCAAATGACTTTGAGATGAAGGTTTGAGAATTCCTGCTTAGATCATTGCTGCCTGCATGGTACCTCTCGGTTTGATTGCTCTGAGTAGAAAAAATAAATGACAGTGAAGACTGATATTTTAATAATGACAAGGAAGGTGATGATCTGGGATCACCCCATATCAGTTACTCTTAATAGCAGGCACCTATAGTGCCTATTATTACTTAAGTAATAATAGTGATTAAAGCTTCTTGAGTTCTACCTTGAGTTCTACTTGAGCTCAGAAACTGACACCTATCTGCCACACCTTCCTCTTTAATGCTTGTTCTCCCCACTTTACTCCCCAACCCCCACTCCGAAGAAATAAACACCAAATTAGCAGTATCTATATCCCACATCACGGTGCAGAATGTGGGGCAGATTACCAAAGGATGTGAGAGGCACACAATTTGAAGTCTTTTTATCCTCAGAGTTAAGAAACATTATTTTTTCCTCCTTACCACTACCCACATCTGAGCACAATCAGCCAGCCAGCCAAAATACACATATGGCAGATCAGCTAGAAAAAAAATACGGCCATACTTGCATTTTGTTTTGAAGATTTTCAGATAATATCAAAGATTGTTTCCGAGCCGCAGTCCCAGTTTTACAGTCCAGGGCAATGCTTTAACCATTTCAGAAATGAAAAAGAGTATAGGTTTCCAACTCTTTCTCCTTGGAAGCTCTAGAACAGATCTCAATTCACTTCAATGATAAAGCTATTCGACCTAAACAAATACGTGATCTGATACATCACGTGCTGTCACCCAAAATGTTTATTTTTATGAGAAATTGAAAAGTAGTAAGATATCTAGATATCCCAAGCATCTACTATGTGCTTCCTTCTCTTCTAAGAAGATTCCTTCCTAAAAGAAGGTTCTAATCATGGATTAGCACAAAGACAGTCTTCCTTGTCTCATTTTTCTTGTTACCTGCAGCAATTTTTCTTACATTTGAATGAAAACAAGGAGAAAAAAGTTAGAACTACATTGTCCTCCCTTTATATTGATTAAATATAAGTTACAGTTCATTCAAATGGAATCGGGTACAATGAGAAGACCAGACAGCTGGGCTTCAAGCTGTGTGTTAATCTCATTCTCTGTCAGGTTTTTTGTTTATTGGTTGGTTTAACTATGTTTAACCTTGGAATCGTTTTCTTTATTGTTAGTACCTAATTAAACTTCCAAGTTACCTGATTTAGTAAAATTCTGAATTATTTGATGCCACAGTAATGATATTTTGCTTTAAAGGCAATTTCTACTGTTATTGTAATCATCTTACCTGTTTCTATCCTGGCTTGAAGCCCAGGTGTCTGGTCTTCTCATTGTACCTGATTCCATTTGAATGGATTGTAACTTATATTTAATCAACATAAAGGGAGGACTATGTAGTTCCAACTCTTTTCTCCTTGCTTTTGTTCAAATGTTACATAGATTTTCATTGTTAGAGCTGAACACCTTTTTAAACAAATATACTTGTGCCTAGCAGGATACCAGTCTGACCTACTTCAATGGGAATGTGTTGAACAATTGCAAATCACTAACACTGACTGACCTATTTTCAATCATATAAGGTTTCTCTGAAACACTTATCAAGAGAGAACACGAATTTAAATCATTACGGAATTGCCTCTTCAATCAGACAACAGCAAAATGACAGAAAATGCTACTACAAAATCCTACTCTCTGTTTTTCAGATAGTGTCATCTTTTTCCATGATCCTCTTTTTCTTCCTCCTTGAGTGTTGATTCATTATCATCAAGAATCAAGTTGCTACTTTAGTTAACTCATCTCCTCTCAAATAACCAATTGAATCCTTTTTACTACAATGATGACTCATACCTAAATGAACTTTTAAACAAATCTCTGAATTAAAAAGCTGTTTGTAGGATTGGATAAAATTATCTGGGATTTTTATGAAGTATCATTGCAACATTGTCTGAATATCATGTTTTTGATACTGAACACTGCTGCACATAAAATTATCTTTATTTAGGACATATGGAAATGCAACTCAAAATGACACTTGATTAAGCTTTTGAAGGCTCTAATCATTTACAGTATCTGAAATTATCCAGATAAACCATATATCCATTCATTTCTATTGTATAATTGCCAATGTGTTGATTACATGTATTTTGGGTGTTCCCTTATTGGGAAAAATGTTTTTAACACCTATAAACCACAAGTAGAGTGTCAGATTAATCTAAGCTCTTTGTTCCCATAATTTGTTCAAGATCAACTGTATCCGTAAGCAAAAGTTGCTATCAGCATGATTCTGGTCCAAAGTGCTGACTTAGAACATATGTGGACTCACAGCTCAGAAGGGAGTGAGTCTACAGAAATAAAAGGCTGAGGGTAAACTGGACTTCAGAAACCAAGCAGAAAAGGGGTGTAGGAAATCATTTTTATTTCAATGCAAAATTGGCTCAAGACTTTTGTTGTGTTTTTATTGCCTGGAAAACAAGACTAATTTCAACTTATCTGAAAATTCAGTCTCACAGAGCACCACTACCTCAAAGTGGCTAAAACAAAGTGAACTTCTGGGGCATCACAAAAATAAAAGCTGATGTGTCAAGACAGAACTGTTGTCTAAACTATGTAAACAGGAAAACCTAATTTCTCTAAAGTTTCCTACCTGAACCCATTTTTGTTGTTGTTGTTCAAACAAGCACGTTGATAGATTATCAGGAAACATCAAGATGCTGCCTGCAATGGTTAAAATACTGATTCTTTGACAACATAACTTACCACAAGATAACCAAGAAAGGAATAGATGTAGCCAACCAGAAGTTAGCCAATTGTGTGTTATCTGCAACAAAAAGGGGGAAGGGACCAAGGAAGAAGAAAGATGGGCAAAAACATGTTCAAGATTATGACTTCCTTACATTGAGAACTGAAATAAGAATATGAGGGTAAATTGAACCAGGATTATTAATTAACCGAATCTTTTAAAACTTGAAGTCAACCCATTTTCATTATTTGAAGATTTTAAATCAGAAACTATCTCGTTTCTGAAAACCTGAAAGATTACTCTTTTCTGATTTGTTCCACTGAAGTAGCATCAACATGTGCATTTGCTCTCCTAGAAGGTACAGGAATCTTTTTCAGATTATAGAAAACATGGTAGGGCTCTCAAGAGAGTCATGCTGAAAGACATTTGCTGGCATCCCAAATCCGTGATCTTAAACTAAGCCAGGGCAGAACAACTTGGAGAAATGTTAGAGGAGAACCATTCAGATAGCTAGACGGCTGAGAGATGACACAGTAATGAAAACATAGAGGATTTGATTTGAGATTATTCTTCCTGAAAGAAACGTGTGTGTGTAATTTAGTTATGTTTTTTATGTATGTGAAGATGCCTCTGAAAAGCCATGAATAACATTTTTTTTTGATGTTTTACTGACTTCAACAAAAGAAAATGAACTTAAACTACTGCATAAAGGAATTAGCTTCACTTCCAAGCTTGCTTGCTTTTTTTTTTTTTTTTTGGAGTTGGAATCTCGCTCTGTCACCCAGGCTGGAGTGCAGTGGTGTGATCTTGGCTTACTGCAACCTCCGCTTCCTGGGTTCAAGTGATTTCCCTCCCTCAGCCTCCTGAGTAGTTGGAACTACAACTGTGCACCACCACTCCCGGCTAATTTTTGTATTTTTAGTAGAGAAGGGGTTTCACTGTGTTGGCCAGGCTGGTCTCAAACTCCTGACTTCAAGTGATCCACCCACCTCAGCCTCCCAAAGTGCTGGAATTACAGGCATGAGCCACTGCACCCAGCCCAAGCTTTCTTTATTCAGTAAACTTTTATGAGATTGAACTACAAGACCTTAAATGAAGCTCCAGGCAGTTTCGGACATCAAGCCTCTCTTCAGTGAACTCCCTACTTACTGAAGGACACAGACTAGAACAGGTCTTTGCCCACTCATCCCTATTGTAGTGAGTCCCCAAGAGGCTATGGGAAGCAGCAGAGGGGCAACTAGAATGTGCACCACAGGGGACTGTGCGGCATCAGAGTAGAATGCCAGAGAGCCGACGGAGTCTATTCCTTGGACACAAGATTGGGGAGTTTTCTTTTACAGAGATGATTTTGGAAGAGTCTTTCCAAGGCCCAGACTAACTTTTAGGGTTTGGCTCGTTCCTACATATATAATTTCAAAGTTGTATTCTCAGAGGCATATTCATGTAGTCACGAAGAGAATGGGTTTGAAATCATATGAACTTACATCTTTGTTAAAATGGCAGTGTGACTCCAGGAATATTACTTAAATCTCAAAGCCTCAGTTTTCTTTCGTAGGAAATAAAGTTGTCATAATAATTAAATGAAATAGAATGAAGATCCCAGCATGTGTTAGCAATGATGATGATGATGATGATGATGACAATGAGATCGAGGATGCCAGTGATAAGGAGCCCCATGTCCATGCATTTATTCATTCAGTTCTTTAAGGGGTTTTTGCCAATTTTAAGCCTATTAAGAGTCGCCTTTTCTTTCACTGTAACATAGCCCTTTGGCAATTATAGCTTTTCGGCCGTGAGCAGTTACTTCTCTCTCCTGCCTGGGGTCCTTTCCATTACCATTTAGAACTTTCAGATTTTTCTTTTGATAAACATTCTCACAATTCTTCCTCAATTCCAGTCATAGCAATTCCAAATTATTTGCTGGCACTCATAATTAAATTCTTACTTGGTATCATAGTTGTTCCTGCAAATGCCTCATAAACAAACATTTCTTGTAATTGCAAAATATCTACCTAGAAAGTTGAGGGAAAGGAGTGGTGGCACCGGTTTCTTTTTTCAGTGTTAATCAGAGAAAGACTGAAAGTGATGTTTTATGACTAAACTTTTGAAGAAATGAGACTATTCAAGTTGTTGAAGTCTTTGTCTGGAATCTGTGGTTAACGTTAAGCAGACACTTCCGACATTCTCTTTTATTGTCTTGACTAACTTTTTAAAATTTAAATATGCCAAGTGATGAAATTTAAAATTTCTGAATAATTTTAACTTTAAATATCATAAAATACGCACTTAGATCTCATATCCTAGTTCATCTGTGAATGCAAAACATAGCAATGGGTTATCATCTTGATTACCAAAAAGGAGAAAAAGTTCTGAGCAACAGTGAATCAAGATCGATGTGAACACAAAGAAGGGGAAAAACACTACAGCAAAGTACGGGGAAACTGACAGTGAAAAACATTTATTTTTTTTTTACCAAATGAGAGGCAATTAAAAACTCACAAAATATAAAAAAGAAAGATCAATGTAAGTCAGACCACAGTGAAGACTGATTGCTTTACATACTCCATCTGTCAATAAGATGCGTTTTTGAAATGAGTCCGGAGAGTGAGTAGCCTTGCTCCTCTTCCCTGGCTGCCCTCTCCTTCAGCCTCCTAGGACCATGTTAATTTGGGACACAGTGCAGGTGCTCTATCCACATAACACCAGAATGGGTGGCTGACCAGGGAAAAGTTCAGTGCATTGTGCGTCTGACCTCCAAAGAAAGATTGGTTTGACAGTTAGTATTTTGAAGTGACTGACTTTGGTGATTGGCTAGAAAAGCCCAGGTTTGCATGAAAGCAAATAAAGGGAGCAAAGTAGAAAAATCAACCTTTGATGCTGAGGACAACAAAGAAAGCAGATATCATGGACCAACCAGCAATAATAGCCACCATTTGCTGAGTACCTGTTACATGCCATGTTCCTGCTAAATGGTTTAAGGCTCATAACTGCCCTTTACAAAGGCATTATTATCTGCATTTCTGAAATGAGAAAACTGAGACTGAGTGGAGCGGCTTGCACAGCCCTGTTCTTTCCACCACTCTGTAAATGATCTCTGATGTGATTGATAGCTCTCTAATGCTAATTAGCCTTTTCCATGTTGTATTGTGGTTATCTGTTTTAATTGCTCCATCCTCTCGTGTCAAGAGCAGATAGATCTTTAAAATGTTTGCATTTTCTTGAAATCTAGTCCCTGTTTTACAGTAATTTTTTTTAAAAAAATTGAATACTACAATTTAAGAATTTTGTCTAGAATAGAGATTTCTAAAAATCTTTTTATTTGTTTATTTCTTGCTATGTATATTCTAACTCTATGCCTGAGCTGGTTATTTAAACTTCCTAAGTTTTAGATACTTCACCTGTAAAATGGGAATAGTGCTACAATTTACAAGAGTTGTAGTGACGCATAAATAAAACAATAAATACCTGCACAAAGTAAGCAATGACAAAAACTACTGCTGCAGAAACGCTCCTATTAAAGTGGAAATTGATCAGTATATTGAAGATAACAGTATAAAGAGTAAAATCATTAAAAATCATAACGTGAACATTTTTTACTTAGTATGCATTCATTTCTAAAATGTTGGTATAAGACTAAACAGTTTTTCTTTTAGTATAGTTCCTTTTACTGGAGATTAATATTGTTTTCCCTGTATTTCATAAGGCCTCATCTAATAATTTTTAGTTTATCTTTCTCTTAAGAGGAGTAATATTATGTTGTGAAGCTGAGTGAACAGCCATTTACATGTTTACGTTTTTATACTAATCATTAAAAATTCTCTCATACTTAATCTGCTGCAATTTTTTTCTTTCCTTTTTTTGAGATGGAGTTCCTCAGGCTGGAGTACAGTGGCATGATCTCAGCTCACTAAAACCTCTGCTTCTGCTTCCCAGGTTCAAACTGTTCTCCTGCCTCAGCCTCCAGAGTATCCAGAATTTCAGGTGCCCACCACCATGCCCAGCTTGTTTTTGTATTTTAAGTAGAGACGAGGTTTCACCATGTTGATCAGGCTGGTGTCGAACTCCTGACCTCAGGTGATCCACCCTCCTCGGCCTCCCAAAGTGCTGGGATGAAAGGTGTGAGCCACTGTGCCCGGCCTCAACTTTACTTTTCAAATAATTCAAACATGTCTTATAGAAATGATAATTTTTATTTTATATTGATAGTTCACCAGTTGATCTAGTACTTAACTTACCTGTATAATTATAATAACAATTACATCTGGTGTAAACAAGTTTGCAGACACACACAATTTGTCTTTCATAAATAAACAACTCCACTGGTCAGAGCAGTGTGGCTTGGGTGGTCAGCAGGCCTGAGGAGTCAGTTATGAGAAGGTCAGATAAGATAGTTTCTATTATACAAGGTTGTTATTATTGTCTGTTCTCTCTCTTAACATGTAGTACTAATATAGATTTTACTGAAGATTTTTTTGAGAATTTGGAGCAAGGCTGTTATGTGGTACAATACACACAGTAAGACAGCCCAGGACTCTCAGTTTGCACGAAGATCTATTGCATATTGCACTGCCAACTTGTGCTGCATCCCGCTCTCATTAGTCCCTCACTATCTTTTTTTCTCTGGTCACTCAAGCTCTTGGCATCTATCCCCAATTTTCCTTACAAGTGCACATCGGCTTTTTCTTTTCTTAAATAAAACAAAGCACACGAATTGTCTATCAATACTAAAACTTGTTTTTCAGCCACAAGTCGACCCATTGCCTATAACTACACCCTTGAAGAGCCAGCCCCCATTCATCCAACCACACAATGATCTTGTTCAACCCCTTGCACCCAAAGAGAATGACACGGTGTCTGGTAGGTCAAATATGCTCTCCACCACACTTGTAGCTTCTACGAAATAGAGTCCAGTTTCAAAGAAGTGAGATCTCTATTGCATGGGCACATCTATGAGTATTTCAGTGTGAAGTAGGATATTCAATCAGTCTCACTGAAGTCCCATGAACAACATATAATTCTTCAAATCACATCATCTGCTCTATGATTCACCTCTTCCTGTGTCTATTCTGTGATTCTACTTATTCATACTAGAATACTAAAGTATGATTTTTTTATTAGTGATGCTTTCTCCAATCAAATATCAGAATAGGACTTGACTTGAACAGATGCTCTCAACAAGATATTGCCCTCTTCTATTCTCTCCTCTCCATGAGATTATAGATGATAGATAGATAGACAGACAGGTAGATAGATAGATAGATAGATAGATAGATAGATATATATATATATATATACACACACACACACATATAGTAGATTAGAAAGACATGCCATTGAAACAATCAACAAAGTTGACAACAACCATTAACTAGACCACCATGTAAAAAGAGAGAAAATTCAAATTACTAAAATCAAGACTGAAAGAGGAGACATCACTACTGGCTTTACAGTAATAAAAGGAATTATTGAATAATTTAAAAATAATAAAAGGGAATACTACGATCCACTATAGGCCAACAAATTAGATAACCTAAATGATGGACAAATTTCTAGAAAGATACAAACTACCAAAACTGACTCAAGAAAGAAATTGAAAATTCAAATAACCCTGAACAAGTAAAGTGGTCAAAATAGTAATTTTTAAAATTCCCACAAAGAAAAGCCCAGGCCTGGATTGCCTCACTGAAGAATTCTCTCAAATATTTAAAGAATTAATGCCAATACTTCACAAATTCTTCCAAAAGATAAAAGAGGATGGAATACTTTCCATAAACTTTTTATGACCTTTTACCATTTTCTACTAAAAAGCAGATCAAGGTTCCAAGAAAGCCCTGTTACTCTGACACACAGACCCCAATGCTGGCCTTGCACCAGCATGCTTTTGATATTAATGTTTAATTTATAGACAAACTCTGAACTAATCATATCCCCCAAAATCAGCCCTTACAATCTCATCTCCCCATCTCTTCCTTGATGCCCCTGAACTTAGAGGGATTAAATGGTTTTAATTTCTGGCCCTGTGTCTCATGAAAGCAGTTCATTTTGATTGTCATCCTCTCCCTGGTGTGAAGATGAGGTTTCAACTGGTGTCAATGCTCAAGATTTAGCAGGGGTGAGTGCCTTTTTCAGACCCAGGAATCAAAGCCCTTAAACCTTAGCACAAGGATTAATTAATACAATATTTATACTGCAGAAAGTCCTATCATTCTAACATGTCACAAAACACTGTGATTTTGTGTCTAAGAGTTACTGCCTGAAGCACTTCAAACCACAGTATTAAAGTAGTTACGTTACTCTCTATATATGTCTAATTGCTAGCATTCTAGTGGCAGAGCTGTGACTAAAAGCACCAAAAATGTGGTAAGTTCTATGACAAACTTATCAAAGTAAGGCAACTAACTTTTATCTCCATCATTTAAAAAAATGGTAAATGCAAATATGGGTTTCGGAAATTCAATATAAGGGTAAATAATCTCCTTTCATTTAAATATCATACAACTGTGAACCCCAAATATCTGAGACAAATCTCAGTTAACTTAGAAAGCTTATTTTGCCAAGATTGAGGACATGGCCTGTGACACAACTTCAGGAGGTCCTGACATGTTCCCAAGGGGATTGGGGCACAGCTTCGTTTTATACATTTTAGGAAGACATGAGACATCAATCAATATATGTAAGATATACATTTCTGTTCAGAAAGTCAGGACAACTCAAAGCAGGGAGGGGGTTCCAGGTCACACGTATGTGAGAGACAAAGGGTTGCATTCTTTTGAATCACTGATCAGTCTTTCCAAAGGAGGCAATCAGATATGCATCTATCTCAGTGAGCAGAGGAATGACTTTGAATAGAATGGGAGGCAGGCTTGCCCTAAGCATTTCCCAGCTTGACTTTTCCCTTTAGCTTAGTGATTTTGGGGCCCCAAGATTTATTTTCCTTTCACACAACAAAAAGAGGACAAAATAAGAACAAGCACATAGTAATTTCTTTTTAGCTATTTCAGCCATCATCATATATCTATAAGACTAGTTTCTAGATATAATACTGACAACTGATTAGATAACTTTCATTACTAAAATCTTCAAACAGGTGCAACACTTGTACATATTTTGCTTTTAAATACACACATGAATGCCCATCTGTGATAAACAGCTTGGGATCAAACATCTCTAAGCTTTTTTTTTTTTTTTTTTGAGATGGAGTGTCTCTGTCACCCATGCTGGAATGCAGTGGCTCCATCTTGGCTCACTGCAACCTCTGCCTCCTGGGTTCAACCAATTAAGTGAATGTCACTTAATTTTAATAATGGTAAACATAACTAAATTGGTTTGAGAAAAATCTCAATCAATATAATTTCCTTAAGAACAAGGCCAATTTTTCCTGAACATTAAAACTTTGAACACACATCACAATTTTTCTTCATTACCTAAAGGAAAAGGTCTGAAACAAACTCAAATTATTGATTGAATTAAATTACCTTGGAAGTAAACACCATTTAAACATATTTCTTCTCAACTACTTTTTCAAATAACAAAATAAAGAATGCACCATCTCTGCTCAGAACTTGCAAAAATAAGTCTTATTTTTTTGTCATGAACCTTAAAGCTCTTGTAGTTCTCTAAATCATCAGAGGTAAACAAAACCAACCAAATTTTAAGTGACTGGTGTGCTCCATCAGTTTTTGCATGCTTGACAAAGGTAACTTAGGAATTCTAGATATATATATCTAGAATATCTATATATTCTAGATATATGTATATATTTATATATGTGTAAAACCCATATATGTGTGTGTATATATGTGTACTATAGGTATATATACCTATATATACACATCTATATGTAATATATACACACATATATACCTATATAGACACATATATACACACACCTATGTATATACACACACATATGGGTTTTACATTATATAAATATATACATATATATTTGTATGTATATGGGTATATATATGTATAGGTATAGGTACATATATATACATATATATGTAAAACCCAAAGTAGAACAAACAGCAAATAAATGAAAATTAAAAGCAAAACAAATAAACGGGAAACCAACCCCAAAGGTTTCTCCTACTCAGTTAACCTTGGAAGCTAAAGTGCAACCCAGAGCCTAAAAAAAGGACATGATAGATATTTCACTCCTGATACACAAATTACTGTCTTTAAGTCCACCAATACCACTATACATTTTGGTCAATTAAGAAATTCACTTTAGGCACATGACCAGTAAGTACCTCAGTGCTAACACTATCTATGCAGAAGAGTAAATACAGTGTGAAATAAAGTAATGCAAGCATGTGTGTGAAATTTGGCTCCATGTTAAATCTGGCTTCATGCTTTAACTTAATTAACAAAAAATTGACTACCAATATATTTCTTTACAATATTGCTTAATTTACCTTCATCAAGACTAAAAGCTTTAACTGCAAGCAATGTTAATTAGCCAAATTTCTCCAATTTTCTATCAGGTTTTAAAGAATATTTTACTACCTAAATTTTTTCAAATTTCTATTTTCTCTGTATGTGCATGAAGATAGACACACAGAGAAATGGGGAAAACTATATATGACTTACACAGACCATCTATGGTATGCTTGGTCTTTCTGTTTTGTCCTAAATTTTCTTTTCTCTTTTAAATAATCAGTCATTTTACTTTAAGACAAAAATTCACCATACAAAATCCTTTCTCATACAAAATTATTCTATTTTCTTGATAACCTTTCTTACTAAAAATACAACTTTATATCCATGACTTTCTTCACATCGCTCTCCTCTACTTACTGATTTCTTTCTACCTTGTTTTATAAATAACCTTTTCAAGTCTATAATTTGAATTCATCCTACGATAACTTCTGAGTTAGTCAAAAGTATTCTTTTTCTCACTGAGAACACATTTTCTTTGGCACATTTTATATACAGAATTGTATATTAACTAGAACTTTTATCCTTACTAACCTTAAATTTCAGGGAATCCTTAGGAAGCAAGAAATCCTGAACTATCAGATATTTGCATTTTATGGTTAAGAACAATTCCACAATATTTAGAAACATGTTTCCCCATATCATAATCCTCTCTTAATTGGAAAAGACTCAGGTGTCTAATGAGCATCAAAAATAATTTTAAGATTTAAAATTACACAAAAATTCACCTATAGCACTCACTCATTTATATTTTATTTATTTTAGCAGTTTCTCTAGATTATTTATGCATCATTTATTTGTGTTAACCATTTGATAACCTGTGAATATCAGGTATTCACCTAAATAAGAACCTTAAAGTTAACTACATGGGCATTTTCACCAATAACTTAGAAGATTCAGCTGTTTCATTAAACCAACAACATTAATTAGCCTAACTTATCAAAAGATTCACATAAAGATCACTTTGCTTTGGCTGGGTTTACAGTTTTATAGCCATCTGTGGCAAATCTTGATATCTCAAAATATCTAGCAAAGACAAACATAAAACCCAGACAAAGATATATGCTGACAATTCTGAAGATATTTCTATTTTAATTTACCAATAATTTTAAAGACAGCTTGTTTAGTAACACACATGAATTTGAAAATGGATTTATTTACTTAATTTATGAACACTATTTTATTTATAAGCCAATTTAGTGGACACAATATATAACTAAATATACATACACATAAACACATCTAGACATGTATACATGCACATGAACAAATGAGCCAATAACTTTTACCTTGGAACTCTACCCATGAGCTAGCAATACAAACTCACCAGTCTCTAAACATGTTCACATGGCTGAACTTTGTTAGCTCTGATAGGTAATCCAGTGAAGGCTGCAAACTAGAATTTTGGGTAAAGCAATTTCCACAGCAGTTTGATTTCTAAAGGTCAAATCTCTCCAACTCTAAAGAGCACTGGGGCCAAATAGCACCACAGAAGAATACCACCTGAAACCTACTAATGAGATCTACCCCTGCTTAGAACAGAACAGCAACATAAAAGCCTGTTCTTTTATGGGAACTCCATCTCATTTTCCCATTCAACAACAAATTTCAGATTCCCAAGAAAACATGAGCCAAACAGTACTATGAAAAGAAAGCCCATTTACCAAATTCTAATTTTCCATGACTGTATCAAACACACACAATCACCAAAACACAATCCAACTGCTGCAGCAACAAACAAGCACCAAGAGTGTCTCTATTAGTCCATTCTCACACTGCTGTGAAGAAATATCTGAGACTGGATAATTTATATAGAAAATAGGTTTAATTCACTTATGGTTCAGCATGGCTGGGATGCCTCAGGAAACTCACAATCATGGCAGAAGGGAAAGCAAATATATCCTTCTTCACAGGGTGGCAGCAAGAAGTGCTTAGCAAAGGGTGAAAAACTCCTTATAAAATCATCAGATCTCATGAGAACTTGCTATCATGAGAACAGCATGGAGGTAACAGTCCCCATGATTCAATCACTTCCCACTGGTCCCTCCCATGACATATGGGGATTATGGGAACTACAATTTAAGATTAGGTTTGGATGGAGACAGCCAAACCATATTACCCTATCCCTTGCTCCTCCCAAATCTCATGTATTCACATTTTAAAATACAATCATGCTTTTCCAACAGTCCCCCAAAGTCTTAGCTCATTCCAGCATTAACCCAAAAGTCCAAATCCAAAGTCTCATCTGAGACAAGGCAAGTCCCTTTTGCCTATGAGCCTGCAAAATCAAAAGCAAGTTAGTTACTTCCTAGATACAATGGAGGTACAGGCATTAGATAAATACACCCATTCCAAATGGGAGAAATTGGCCAAAACAAAGGGGCTACAGGCCCCATGCAAGTCCAAAATCCAATAGGGCAGAGATTAAACCTTAAAGTTCCCAAATGATCTCATTTGACTCTATGTCTGACATCCATGTCACGCTGATCCAAGAGGTAAGTTCCCATAACCTTAGGTGGCTCCACCCTTGTGGCTTTGCAGGGTACAGCCCCCCTCCCAGCTGCTTTCATGGCTGGCACTGAGTGTTCATGGCTTTTCCACTCGTGTGTTGCAAGCTGCCAGTGGATCTACCATTCTGGGTCTGAAGGATGGTGGCCCTCTTCTCACGATTCTACTAGACAGTGCTCCAGTGGGGACTTTGTGTGGGGGCTCTAACCCCAAATTTCCCTTCTGAACTGCCCTAGCAGAGGTTCTCCGTGAGGGCTCCTCCCCTGCAGCAAACTTCTGCCTGGACATCCAGGCATTTCTATACATCCTTTGAAATCTAAATAGAGGTTCCCAAACCTCAATTCTTGACTTCTATGCACCTGCAGGCTCAACACCACGTGGAAACTGCCAAGGCTTGGGGCTTGCACCCTCTGAAACCACAGCCTAAGCTGTACCTTTACCCCATTTAGTCATAGTTGGAACAGCTGGGACACAGGGCACCAGATGCCAAGGCTGCACATAGCAGAGGGACCCTGGACCCAGCCCACAAAACCATTTTTTCCCTCTAGGCGTCCGGACCTATGATGGAAGAGGCTGCCAAAAGGTCTCTAACATGCCCTAGAGACATTTTCCCCACTGTCCTGGTAATTAAAATTTGGCTCCTCATTACTTATGCAAATTTCTGCAGCAGGCTTGAATTTCTCCTCAAGAAGTGGGTTTTTCTTTTCTACTGCATCATCATGCCACAAATTTTCCAAACTTTTATGTTCTGCTTCTGCTTGAACACTTTGCTGCTTAGAAATTTCTTCCACCAGGCTGGGCACAGTGGCTCATGCCTGTAATCCCAACACTTTGGGAAGCCAAGGTGGGTGGATCACATGAGGTCAGGAGTTTGATACCAGCCTGACCAAGATGGTGAAACCCTCTCTCTACTAAAAATACAAAATGGTGGCATATACCTGTAATCTCAGCTACTTGGGAGGCTAAGGCAGGAGAATTGCTTGAACCAGAGAGGTGGAGGTTGCAGTGAGCCAAGATCATGTGATTGCACTCCAGCCTGGGCAATAGAGTGAGACTCTGTCTCAGAAAAAATAATAATAATAATAAAGGAAAAAAAGAAATTTGTTTCACCAGACATCCTAAATAATCTCTCTCAACTTCAAAGTAGTTCCACAGACCTCTAGGGCAGGGGCAAAATGCCACCAGTCTCATTGTTAAAGCATAGCATGAATCACCTTTATTCTGGTTCCAACAAATTCCTCATCTCCATCTGAGACAACCTCAACTGGGACTTTATTGTTCATATCTCTATCAGCATTTTGGTAAAAGCCATTCAACAAGTCTCCAGGAAGTTCCAAACTTTCCCACAACTTCCTGTCTTCTGAGCCCTCCAAGTCTCCAGTAAGTTCCAAATTTTCTCACATTTTTCTGTCTTCTTCTGAGCCCTCCAAACTGTTCCAATATCTGCCTGCTATCCAGTTCTAAAGTTGCTTCCACATTTTGGGGTATCCTTATAGCAGCATCCCAATCTCTGCAGTAACAATTTACTGTATTAGTCCATTCTCACACTGCTATGCAGAAATACCCAAAACTGGGTAATTTATAAAGAAAATAGATTTAATAGACTCACAGTTCAGCATGGCTGGGATGCCTGAGGAAACTTACAGTCATGGTGGAATGGGAAGCAAACATGTCCTTCTTCATATGGCAGCAGCAAGGAGAATTGCTGAGCAAAAGGGAAAAAGTCCCTTATAAAACCATCAGATCTTGTAAGAACTCATTATCAAGAGAATAGCATGGAGGTCAGCATCCCTGTGATTAAATTACCTCCCACTGGGTCCCTCCCATGACATTTGGGGATTATGGGAACTACCATTCAAGGTGAGATTTGGGTGGGGACACAGCCAAAGCATATAAGTGTCCAAACCGAGAGAGTCGAGGTGCTTCCTTTCTCCATCAGTTGGGCTTGATCAACCTGCAAACAAAAATTCCTTAGGAATTTCCCAAATTGAAAGGAGCCAGTCCCACTGTCTGGGACCCACAAAAGACACTCACTTGCCTGGACACACACACGACATGAAGTTACAAACAAGTCCCCAAGAGTTTTTATACTGAAACAGTCAAGGTGCATCCCTCTCTTAGTCAGTTGGATTAGTTCAGCTTACAAATGGAAATTCCTTTAAAAATGTCCCTAATTGAGTGGAGCAGATCCTGCTGTCTGGGTCCACAGAGGACATTCATCTATCCAGATGCAGATGTCATATTTTGAGGGCGGTCTTTCCTAGGCAATCAGGAACATGGTTGGGGCCAGCAATAGTGAAGCCAGAGAAAAATGGGAAGTTATCACCAGCCAAAATTGAGCAGACAGCTGCTTAAAAAGCCTTCTGAGACTGCTGACACACAGCAGCCCAGACATGAGCAACACGGTCATGGTCAGGCAACTAAAATCTGTTACCAAAGCACCAGGGGTTCAGTTAAGGTACTGTTCTCATTACACAGAAAGCCAATTACTGAGACAACAATTATTGCCAAGGAAGAAGGCTTTAATTGGGTGCTCCAAATGAGGAGATGGAAAATCAGTCTCAAGTCCATCTCCCTGACTGACTAAAATTAGGGGGCTATGCAGCAGGGAAGAAATGTAACTATGTATGGGAAAACAGGAGCCCAGGAGGGCTAAGGAAGCAATCATGATGTATGAGGGGCCATTATCTGGTGGGTTTCAGGTCTTTGATACCTTTTGAGAGGCCTAAACTCACGGTCTGGCTCTGTTTCAGAAGAAAAGCATCAATTTCTATTTTTATAAAAATAAATAATAACTGACTATGGCAGATGTCCCAGACTTTTCAGCACCAGGGACTAGTTTCGTGGACGACAATTTTTCCATAAAGTGGGAGCAGGGGATGATATTGGGATGAAACTGTTCCACTTCAGATCATCAGAATTAGTTAGATTCTCATAGGGAGCACGTAACCTAGATCCCTTGCATGTGCAGTTCACAATAGGGTTCATACTCCTATAAGAATCTAAGGCTGCCACTGATCTGACAGGAGTCAGGCCTCAGGCAGTAATGCTCACTTGCCCACTGCTCACGTCCTGCTGTGTGTCCTGGCTCCTAACAGGTCACAGAGCAGTACCAGTCTGTGTCCCAGGAACTGGGGACCCCTGGTCTATGGCACTATTGGATCTGTTTCAATTAAAGCATGCAACAAAGGGATAGGAAGGAAATTCTTTAACCTGATAAAGGACATCTAAGAAAACCCCATAGCTAAGGGTATGTTTAATGGCAAAAAAATAAATACTTTGTCACTGAAATCAGGAAAAAGACTCTGACAAATTCTATTCTACATTGTCCTTGAGAGTCTAACCAGGACAATTAGCCAAGTGAAAGAAGTAAAAAGCCTCCAGACTGGAAGAAAGAAGTAAAACTATCACCGTATGCATAAACATGATTCTAGATATAGAAAATTGTCTACATTCACAAGAATCCACAAGGAAAAAAAAAAGAAATCCATAAGAAAAAACACTATTAAAACACTATTAGAACAAAAAATTGTAGGATATAAGATAAATATACTAAAACCAACTGTATTTTTATAACAAGCAACTGACAGTATGAAAAGGAAATTCAGAAGACAAATCCATTTGCAATAGCATTCAGAAGAAAAATAAATACTTAGGACTACATTTAACAAAAGAAGTGAGAACTATGAAACACTATTGAAAGAAATGTTTTAAAACTTTAAGAATGGAAAAATATCCTGTGCTAATGAATGAGGAGGTTTGATATTATAATGGCAATGCTCTCAAAATTAACCTTCAGATTTAATGGAGTCTTGTCAAATTCCAGCAGCCTTTTTTTGGAAATTAGTAAATTAATCCTAAAATTTATATGAAAATGCAATAGACCTAAAATATGTAAAATAACCTTGAAAAAAAGGAAAAATAAAATTGGAGATCTTCATTTCCCGATTTCAGAACTTATTACAAAGTTATAGTAATAAGGACAGCATAGTGCCACAAAAATAATAGATATATAGATGAATGGAATAGAATTGCGAATCTGAAAAAAAAAAAACCCCCGTATAATATGGTTAATTGATTTCAGACAAGAGTGGCAAGACAGCTGAAAGGAGAAAGAACAGTTTTTCAATAAGTAGCTTTTCCATCAACTGGATATACATATCCAAAAGAATTAAGTTCCTATATAATTTTTTTTGAGGTGAAGTATCACTCTGTAGCCCATGCTGGAGTGCAGTGGCATGATCTCCATTCACTGCAACCTCTACCTCCCCGGTTGAAGCAATTCTTCTGACTCAGCCTCATGAGTAGCTAGGACTACAGGCGCCCACCATTATGCCTGGCTAATTTTTGTATTTTTAGTAGAGATGGGGTTTCACCATGTTGGCCAGGCTGGTCTTGAACTCCTGACCTCAAGTGATCCTCCTGCCTTGGCCTCCCAAACGGCTGGGATTATAGGCGTGAGCCACTGCACCCAACCCAGCTCTATGTAATTTGTACATGTTGTGATTCTTTCTAGAGAAGTCATGAGGAGAACCTTGGGACTACTGGTATGCTTCGGGTCTCCAGCAATAAGATTTTTCAGTAAGAAAGCCAAAGGCTGCCACCCGCCAGGCCTCAAACGAGGGTACAGCTGGTGAGAAGGCGATGGAAGGGGATGGATCAGCTGCACAGCCAGGCAGTTGTTCTTAACATCTTTGAGGTCACAGACCCATGAGAATTAGGAAAAGCTACAAATCTCTCTAGAAAAATGGACAGCAAGTTTTGCACACTACTGTGAGGGGTTTCCTGCCCCTCCTACCCCAATCTGTGTTTAGGACCCAAGTTAGAGCACAGATGGACATGCCAGTAAGAACAACGCTCTGATCTGGTCTGGCTTCTACAGCAACAGAGCTTCAGGTAATTGCTAAGTCCGAAAGAAGGAATATATGCCTTTGACCACTCGTATGGGGCTGGAAATAAAAAAAAGAAAAAGAAAATCTTTTCTCTTATCCTCACCACAAATTTGTACCTGAGGGGCTGAAGGAACCAACATGAGAGTGTTGAGTGAGGAGAATGGCAACCTCCCTCTGCTTAAATCTGTTTTATGTTGTGGTTCTCTGCATAGAATTTTGTTTGGAAAGAAAATGAGTTCTACTGCTTAAAAAACTCTGAATTCTAATAAACAGGGCATGAACTTAGAATTGCACTTGGGTTCCAATTCTATTCCTGCAAATGCCTCTCACCTACACTGTCCTAATCTGCAAAATGGGAGAATAACATTTACTTCAGAGAGTTACTCTGTGACCAACGAACATGGTTCACTGCCTGTCACACAGGTATTGGGTGCATGTGAGTTTTCTTCACTGTCTGCTTTAATCGAGAAGATAGCAAATATGGCAAGTGATATTAGAAAATATTAAACCATGTTTCTCCTTCTGCCATTAAATTCACCCTTTGACCCTCTCCGACCAGTTACCCATTGCTCCAAGCAAAAATTGTCATACTGGAATACAGACTTTAAATTCCTGCCCATGGTCTTTGAGATGCATGAGTTTGCATAACCACTAAATATACAACCCTTTCAGGGGCTGCTGCTTCTCTTGCCATCCATTCTCTCCTTCTTTCTTTAACTAATAGTACCTCCAATTTTAGCTGGGCATATAGCAACCCCCTCTTCAGACTCATTACCCTTTGTCCATTGCAGCTAAAGTGCCCATGGTGACTACTTTCTGGCCAAAATGTTATCAGCAGAAGTAACTTTCAGATCATGTCCTTAAAAAGGAACCCCGTCACTTTCTCCTTTTTATCTACTCTCCCAGAGATGAAATGGGATCATAGTGCTGGTAAGCTAACATCAAATACAATAGGTAGACATGGGCAGCCACCTAGGAAATGAAAGATAGACCGGGTTCCTAATTGTATGAGCTCACAGAGCTGCCTGACTGCTGTGGATAATCCACTAATTGAGAGAGCAATAAATTTTCATCCTTGCTAGAGCCACTGTGCTTCTGGGTCTCCCTGTTTTGGCAGCATAGCTCAACTAACACATATAACCAAAAAAAAAAAAAAATTCTTTATTAAATTCCAGAGTTTCCTAAGACTGACGATAAAGTGAAAGCAAAAGTTGGCAATACATTACCATTTTCTTGGAAAGCATCTGGAAAGAATGATTGTATCTTAATCACTTAGCCCAGGGGTATGCATTGTGATCAAAGACAGAGCCCTTGCTCCTGCTTTTTTAGGAACATCTGCTAATTCTCTGTGACAATTCCATGAGCAGTATCACTCAGGGTCACTTTTAAGGTTGACTTTACTTTTTTTTCTTTTCTCGAGACAGGGTCTCACTCTGTCACGAAGGCTGGAGTGCAGTGGTGCCATCTTGGCTCACTGCAGCCTCAACCTCCCAGACTCAGGTGATCCTCCCACCTCAGCCTCCTGAGTAGCTTACAGGTGCATGCCACCACACCTGATTAACTTTTTGTTTTTTTGATAGAGAAAGGGTTTCACCATATTGCCCAGGCTGAGACTTTGCACATTAAATTTGGGAAATTATAGGCTAGCAGAGTTGCTCTTGGGGACTCAATTTGCACAGAGGACTGGGTTCTAATAGAGCAGAGGAAGCTTCAGAGTAGAATTCAGGACTCTTGCCAGCTTTCCCAGTGGTCTGGGTTTGGAAACGACCTGCAGGGTGTGGCCACCAACTGTGGTCCCTCAGGAACTACTCTGCAGGATAGGAGCTTACCCTGAGGCAAGTACTGTGTGCAGGGGCAAAGTCTGGATCTGCTTGATCCAGACTTTTCTCAGAAACACAGTGGGTCACTGTGTCTGACACTGAAGTGGGCAGCATGAGCTGCTGTGAACTGTCTATCTGCTGGGAAGGCCTGAGAGGGAGACACTGAGCTGTGGGGACACCACACTGGCTCCCACTGCCCAAAGGGGCACCGCGACTCAGTCTTTGCCCTAAGGCATACCACTCTCCCTACTCTTCCCAGGGTCAGACCTCTTGTTCATGGTTTTATCAAAATGTGGGCATGTCCTTAATTTGAAATACCACTCACTTTCTTGCAGAAATGTCATCAGCAAAGAGTGAAAGGTTGGTGCTCAAAGTTTCCATTTTTATTGCATCCAGAGACAGAGGCTAAAATCTCATAAAGGTGAAAAAAGCGTGACATTTCAAACTCTGCCCAGAAAGAACACAAATGGCAGCAAGACATGAGGCTGAAGACGTGGGGGAAGGAGGAAAGGGAAATGAAAGAAGAGCCACAACAAGGAAAATGTCATGCTCCTGGAAATGAAACTTCAAGATACTGGGACTCCCCCTCAGAACCCTAGGGACTGACTCAGCATATGTTGATCAAATGCTAGAGACTATTCTTTTAGGACTAGAGTGTCATTGGCTTTCCCTACAGCCATCTGCACCTTCTTGACACCCTTGGATGTTTTTATTTTTATTTTTATTTTTTTTGTCCACAGCTCTTGAGGTCCCCAGCCTCTCTCCTGTGCAGGACTGGATTTTTTTAAAACAAGAAAACTGGTCCCCAGGATTGTTTGCCACCTTAAGGATAAAACCTATTAAGAAAGGTAAGTTGACAGTAGATGGGGGCAGTTCATACAGATTTTATAGAATGTGTCATAGAATGTGTTTTCAATATTTTTCAAATATCAGATTTTGCCCAGGATATTCCTGTTGCAACATTTACTGCCTGTTATTATTGCTCTTTCACTTTATTGTCCTTCAATATACAGTCCCAAGATGAGTGACTTTTAAATCATCCTCATTTAGGACAATTTACTAAATGCTTAAGGACTATTTTAGAAGCTTCATCTAAAAACTGAGTCAGAGGAATGCTTCTGTCTTTGAAACAGTTTGTTTCCCAGGGTTCTCATGATACACTGGTATCTGTTCATAAATAAATTCATAATTTCTGTAGAGAATTGAGTCAAAATTTCTGTTCCTTATAGATGGATCCAGATACTAAACATTAGCAATAAGACAAGATGCTCAGCCTGAATAATTTTCCCAGGAAAATCTTTGTCCTTACTAATTAGGAAAAAAAAAAAAAAAAAAAGGAAGACCTGGACTAGATTTTTATCCAGTTAACAAACAACAAACAACCAAATAATGCATACACCCCTCTAACATTTTAGGATCTCAATCTCACTGAAAGGTCGGTTCTTTGAACTTGCTAGGACTCTACTGGTTATATAGGAATACCACAGAACTTATTGCAATCTGAAGATAAAAGAAAGTCTTTTTGTGTTTTGCCTGTTGGGCAAATGGCCTGAACAATCACGAAAAAGGAAGAAAGGGAAACTTGGTCAATTGGTATCAGGAGTCTTAACAAGGTTAATGTGTTCTGCTTGTGCATGAGAAAGAATCAAATGGCTTTTTTTTTTTTTTTTTTTGAGGCAGGGTGTTTCTCTGCCACCCAGGCTAGAGTGCAGTAGCGCAATCTCAGTTCACTGCGCAATCTCGGTTTACTTACTGCAGCCCTGAGTAGCTGGGACTACAGGTGGGCCCTGCCACGCCTGGCTAAGTTTTCTATTTTCTGTAGAGTCAGAGTCCCACTATGTTTACCAGGGCTGGTCTTGAACTCCTAAGCTCAAGTGATCTGCCCACCTCAGCTTCCCAAGGTGTTGGGATTACAGGCATGAGCCACTGAACCCAGCTGGCTTTCCTTTTTAATGATTCACTACATTATACAAACTCATTAAACTAAAGGAAGACAATGTACAAAAGAGAGATGAGAAAATGTAGCCATGAAAGGAAGTGATGGATGAAGAGGAGGAAAAGAAATACGTCCAAGCCAGTTGCTACCCCAAACTGCTTGCTTCTACCACAGCCCAATGTTTGCATCCTGATTTCACATTTGGAGGCCTGAGTGCCCCCAAATAGTCTTCCTCGTCCTCCTTTCTTCTTTCTGTGCTTGTCTCACAAAAGTAATGACAAAGTAATACAGTAAATGTGTGTTACCTGGGGGATAGGGTGAGCTAGGTGGTTCTTCCTCAGCTTTTCTAAGTCTCCAAAGGACTAGCAAGACCTGAGTGAGGAAAGAGAAAAGGCACTGTTGTTCCCCAACAATCTCTAGAAGGACTGGTGATGCATGTCATTTTTCTTTGAGCTCCCCACACTTTAGGCTTCTCTCTGAGGTCTTTTCAGCATCTCCTGCCCCACCCAGAGAGTAAGCACCCCTGTGGAAATCCCCAGAACAAACCAGCACATGCTGTACCAAAATATTGTGTCTTGGCTTTGTTCTTTTACATCTTCACAACTAAAGGAAAGAGATACAATCAAAATGATAGTCCACTTAAATGATAAACAAGAGAATTTAAAGAGACATGACCCAGTTACTCACCCATGAAGTGACAATCTGTTAGCAGTTTAGGAGATCTGTGTTGGTAGATAGATATAATTTGGGATTTTTCCTTGAACACTTGCTTAATTCATGGGAGTTTATAATTATAGCTTTCTTGAACGGGTATTTAGCTCAGTGCACAAAACATACCAATTTTTGTGAATCAGGCTTACAATTTTCTAACCAAGCTTTCAAAACAAGATTAGACAGAAATGAGGACACAAATTATTATCAATGCACAAAATTTTCACTCTTTATTTGACTTGGAAAGTGTTTTCAAATGCCCAGAGAAGGCCCTGAAAAATGGAGAAGATGGGATATGTCCCCTTCAGTTGGATTCTTGCTCCGAAGTATTCCTTGAGCCTATAGTCCAAAGTGTGGCATTGTAACTGGTGCAGACCGAGTGTCTTAAAACAGAAAAGGAGGATCCAGAGACTGGTACAAATGTCCGACCTCCTTTTTTTCTTACTTCATTATTGTCAGATAATTGTAATGATGGGACAAGCTAAATCACGTGTCTTTTTTTTTTTTTTTTTTTTTGAGACGGAGTCTCTCTCTGTGGCCCAGGCTGGAGTGCAGTGGCGCGATCTCGGCTCACTGAAAGCTCCGCCTCCCGGGTTCACGCCATTCTCCTGCCTCAGCCTCCTGAGTAGCTGGGACTACAGGCGCCCTCCACCATGCCCGGCTAATTTTTTGTATTTTTAGTAGAGACGGGGTTTCACCATGTTCGCCAGGATGGCCTCGATCTCCTGACCTCGTGATCCGCCCGCCTCAGCCTCCCAAAGTGCTAGGATTACAGGCGTGAGCCACTGCACCTGGCCAGTCACGCGTCTTTTAAAATCTCTCCGATTTGTTTTGCACCTAGGGGGATGTTGCTTGTCTCAGCTAATTTTAGCCATTTCACAAGCCCATAGGTGCAATTCTACCTAATGACAGTGAATCCAACAGAAGTTCATAACTCTAATCACTTAGTTTCTCTGCACTCCTCACCTTATGATTGCAGTCTTGTGGTGTCTTTCCAAAAGAGAGCCACTGCGAATCAAACATAGAGGTTTATGGCCTAAATCCAGGTTAGATTATTTTTTTCAAGAAAAAGAAAAAAAAAAAAATCCAACAGTTACCAAGAAGCAGTCAGGCTTTACAAATACCACCACTTTAACCATGAGGCCATATTAAGAAGGTTTTTGACTGGCATACAGGTTCGGGGGAGTCTGAGTTGTCTGTGCCATGGTCTCAGACTTCTGCCCTGTATACCTAGGCAGTAATATAGTTCAAATGTACTATATGTACCTGAAAAGTTGTGTGGCAATCAAATTTTCACAAATAGAATCCTGTTTTAAGTACACTAAGGAAGGACCTACTTTATCCTTTAAACAAGAGGTCAGCAGACTTTTTCTACAAAGGGTCAGATAGTAAAGATTTTATACCTTTTGTACCATACAATCTCTATCCCATCTACTCAGCTCTGCCATTGTAGCGTAAAAGCAGCTGTAGATGATACACAAATGGGTGAGGCTATATTCCAATGAAACATTATTTGCAAAAACAGGTGGTAGACTAAATTTTGTCCCAAGGCTTACTTGGGGACAAAATGATCTTTTGAAAAAGAAGAAATAAATAAATAATTTTAAAAAATTGGTCCCTAGGTCATAGTTTGTCAACTCCTGCATTACATTAAACAAATAATTCTTGAATGTCTACTATGATGCATAAAATATGAGTAAATACCAGGGATACACAGAGAACAAAAGAGAAAAACTGCTATTCTTGTGAAACTTGGAAGTAAGCTATTTAAAATAGACCTACGATAAAGTACTTCATATAGTGCAGACTGTTTCTTTAAAGCAAAACTCACTCCAAACAACCAATTGATTCACTTTGTAAGTTTGAGTTTTTGTCTTCAGATTCTTTTAAAGTGGGCCCTTAGGCACGGTGGCTCACGCCTGTAATCCTAGCACTTTGGGAGACTGAGACAGGCAGATCACTTGAGGTCAGGAGTTCAAGACAAGCCGGCCAACATGGCGAAACCCCGTCTCCATTGAAAACTCAAAAATTAGCCCAGCATGGTGGCATTCGCCTATAGTCCCAGCTACTCAGGAGGCTGAGGCAGGAGAATTGTTTGAACCTGGGAGGTGGAGATTGCGGTGAGCCAAGATCATGCCGTTGTACTCCAGCCTGGGCAACAGAGCAAGACTCTGTCTCAAAAAAATAAAAATTAAAAAAATAAATAAAGTAGCCTCTGGCCTAAGATAGCTTGAGCCTAGGTGTGAATCTACTGCTTTACTTTAAAGTAAGCACAGTAAGTGTGGGGGCTGCAGGGAATATCCAGGAGGAACAATAATTTCAGAGGCTCTAGGTCTCTTCATGTCCTTTACCTCTGCTTACAGCAGCAATATTTTTACTCAGACTTCCTGTTTCTGGAACTTGCCTTCTTTTTTGCTGTGTTTATACTTCCCTTGTCTGTGGTTAGATAAGTATAAAGCCCTAGATCTAAGCTTCTCTGTCTTCCTCCCTCCCTCCCTTCCTCTTCCTCTCATTCATTTCATACACACTGGCTCACACATCTCTCTCTCTCTCTTTCTCTCTCAGAATGACAATTCTAGGTACAACTTTTGGCATAGTTTTTTCTTTCCTTCAAGTCGTTTCTGGAGAAAGTGGCTATGCGCAAAATGGTGAGTCATTTCTTACTTTTCTTATGGATTTTGGATTATCTGTAGCATGGTTTCAGGCTACTCAGTTCCCTAACAGACCTGAGTCAGGCACTGGGTTGGAGTGGAGTTTGAGAATTTACTACATATTCAGTCATTTTTTAAAATGTTCTAACCACCATGACAGGGGGCAGGGGGTCAATACTATGGGTGGTTTATAAGACCTCAGAATTCTCAAGAAGGAATGCATTTCACTCCCAAGTGTAGATCTTAAATGTTGAAAGATTCCTCTGCTCTTACAAAAAGAACACTCATGTAGATGCTATGACTGTGCTTGTAGGAAAATGTCCAAAGTCATTTGACCTTGTCAGGAGATCAAATTGGATTCATTTTGTTTGACTTTTTAAGAAATCCTGAAAGCACAACTTTCAGGATGAGATAATGTCCAGAAGCAATCAATAGCTTTGTCTGCGTTGACCAGTGCTATATCCTCAACACCTAAATCAGTGGCTAGAATATGGTAGACATCCAATAACTTTTGAAAGTGTTTTCAAAATAGTTTTGAGAGATTTATGTGAGATTTTAAGTAAATAACTGACTAGAGAAAGATCTAAATAAGTTTACTCATTGCAATACACTGAATTGCCTCTACACCAACAAATTGGCCATATGTAATGATTCTCTTTGGGATCTAAAAAACTTATACCAAGAAGCCAACCCTGCCCATATATAAACACATTGTAATTATAACAAAACTAGACAGAAGTGTCTAACAGTAGCAGGAGGCATGTGGGAATTTAGACAATCAACTTGCTCCTGCAAATTAAGCCCTTTCACTTCAAGAGTTAAAGAGTATTTGCCTGTAGACAATATCAAACACATCAGCCTAATGACTCAGCTTATATATTTTGAGTCATGTAATTACTAAGGATGGAAATCCCTAGAATTTTCTCATTAGGGGAATTGTCAGAGAGTTTGACATTTTTTACAGTGTATGACTCACTTTATGGGGGATGATCATTATTCTATGCTAAACATTGCCTTGGATTTCCACAAAGACTGATGTGTGGCAGGAAACATAAATCTTACTCTCTTTGGTGTCATCTATACTCACTATTTCACCATGGTGATCATACTATTTTTGAAATATATAAGAATTCTAGTTGAAAGCTGAGTTTTCACTTTAACTTTTTAAGTTTCAGATTTTTTAGAAGATGTATAATTACCCTATTCACATGATTACATCAAAATACTTCCCAGTTTGGGGTACAAGGAATTCACATTCAGTTGCTGCTTGTCAAAAGTTGTCAATTTTCTGATCATCACAAGGATGACCAAGAGAATAAAGGTATACTCTGGCTAACACGGTGAAACCCCGTCTCTACTAAAAATACAAAAACTAGCCGGGCGAGATGGCGGGCACCTGTAGTCCCAGCTACTGGGGAGGCTGAGGCAGGAGAATGGCGTAAACCCGGGAGGCGGAGCTTGCAGTGAGCTGAGATCCGGCCACTGCACTCCAGCCTGGGCGACAGAGTGAGACTCCGCCTCAAAAAAAAAAAAAAAAAAAAAAAAAAAAATCCAAATAATTTACACTATTAATCAACTAACTCCATTCAGTAGGAAGAAGACTTCTAAATGACACTGGCTTGCCTATGATACATATTCCACAAAATTTAAATTTTTATGGATAAATATGTCTAGATACCTATTTAAATATGAATAATATTAATTATTGAGCATTTAAAGAATAATAGATTAACCCATTATTCAAAAGCTCCATGTAATTTCAAAACCATAGTGATTATAACACCTTCAATTGACATAAACTTTTTAAAGAGAAGCTCAAATGTTTCATGTACATTTTCAGAATTAGAATTCTTATTTTACTTTTTCATTACTTATTTCTCAGAAAATGTTATACTCATAGCTAATCTCTATTAAATCCTTACTGTGTTCTAAGTTGCCTCTTTGTATAGAACCATTCAGTGATTGCTCATAGCATGAGTTTACATATTAGAACACATGTTTTAGAGAAGTTGCCTACCTGACAGAGGACCACAGATAGACTATGCAGACAGAATTTAAATGCACATCTGTCCAGCTCTGACACCACAGGTCTTAACCACCGTGTACATTAACTACTCTTAACCAAGAATTTTTCAGCTCGTGTCATGCACAATATTCTCTTTGTGAAATGCCATCACATTTTATAAGTCATTGAAGGGAATTTTTCTTGGTTACAAAGGAACTCTGCCCAGTAATATCTACTGAAAAGTCAGTGAGCTGCTTCCTAAAACACAGCCATTTTAGGTGCAGGAAACAGGGTATAAATGGCTCGTTGTATGTTGTATGCTTTGCCAGACTGAGTGGAAGTGGGGGTCCTTTGTTTTGTGATGTGGGTGCTGGCATCTGCTAGAGTGTGCTGTCTCTATTGAAGAATCGTGAAGACAAAGCTGGCCCACAGGATGTCTGAATCCAAATAATAATGTATGTTCTGTGTATAGGATTGGTGGAAGAGAAAATGTCAGGACAGTGTGAGGAGTGCCATGTAAAGTCAGAACCACCGCATTTAGAAAGCTACCACTGCACAGGGAAGAAATCTAAGTCTACAAAATTAGCGGGCTGCCTCTCATTATTTCATGCTGTCATCAGAAGGAGGGCCATACCCTGCTGAAATTACATAAAGAGTTTTGCTGGTGGCAAAGCTGTGAGCTAGATGGATTCTTGGAATGGCCAGAAAGATAAATGCCTGTGGCTGTGAGCACCACCCACACCTATGGTCTAGCTAGGACTGTTTGAGATTTGTTGCTTTGACTGAGCCAATCTGTCATTCAACTGGTTGGTCCATTCACAATCAGCTTTACTAACTTTCCCATTTTCCCTACTGAGTTATTTAAGTAAAGAAAGTGCTGTTCCAATAGCCCTTGATCTCTGGGACACTCAACTGGGATTCGATTTTCTGTTTCCAGTGTAAAGCCTTGGAAGCATCTAATTTCTAGTACCAGTGAACCAAAAATACATGGACGCAGTCCTAGGCTCACACTTGAGCACTCTGAGAATGGCTTTGCTTGCTCTGGATTTTCTCAGGTCCCAGTGGTTGTACACTTTCTGACATATTTATTCCAGCCTCACTTTGCTATCATGTAAAACATACATAAAAAATGTAGATTTCATTATAGGGTCTACAACTCAGCTTAAGAAACCAAATACTGTTTGTGACAGATTACACTTTCCAAAAGTAATAGCAATAAAAAAGAAAATTTTTGGTTCCCCACTTTCTTCCAGAATCCTGCTAGAATCTATAAGATACTGTGTCTATAGAAGAATCTATAAGAGAAGAAGCAGTATGTACAACATTCACAGGAAGTTTCACCAAATCTGAGTCCTGACAGATCTAATTTTTTTCCTAACCACATTTGTCTCAGTCAGTAGCTTAAGATAATGGAGATAATCAGTGCCACTTTTAGTTGGGATGCCTTTTTAGGCAAGGGAAAGTGACTTCTTAACAAAGCAAAATTCTGACTGCAAGATAGCTATCATTGTCCTTCATTTAAGAAAAAAAAGATACTAGGGAGGGAATAAATTATGATTTGTAATAAAGTCAAAAGTGAGATTAGGTAGCACGAGGATAATGGAAATAAAGTGTCTCTTCTTTGAAATGTAGGGACAATCAATGTAACAAATGTAGTAGAAGAAACTCCAGTTTAAATACAGAAAAGAAATGTGTTCAGTGCCTCTGGTTCTTTAACTCAGAAATGTTTGGCGGTTACTTACTCATTATGATGGTTTTTTTTTTCTATTGGAAAACTCTGTTAGCATTGAGCATTTTTGGTTTTTTTGTTTTTTGTTGGTTGGTTGGTTTTGAAGCATTTTTCTTGTCTTCGCCCTTGGGCTTTCCTTCCTTAGATAATACACAATCCATTACTACTGCATGTCTGCCACAGAGTCTGCTATTTTATTAAGGTCATGCCATATTTCAAAAGGATGCATTTATTTGTTTCATTAACAGCTGCATGTTTGTTCCTCCTCAGGAGACTTGGAAGATGCAGAACTGGATGACTACTCATTCTCATGCTATAGCCAGTTGGAAGTGAATGGATCCCAGCACTCACTGACCTGTGCTTTTGAGGACCCAGATGTCAACACCACCAATCTGGAATTTGAAATATGGTGAGGGATGGTGGTTTTAATGGTTGCTTAGGCATCCTCTGTCTCTCTTTTCATGTGGTCTTTTTAATAGCTGCAAAAGAAAGAATATGTGGCCTAATTAACAAATGTTAGCATCTAAGGAATTCCCAACAGCCTCCTGAAACTGCTTGTCCTTCACCAAAAACACTCATGCAAAGCTCCTCTCATGGTCCAACTTTCAGATCCTGAGGCTCAGTCAAATGACACTCTGGATCTTGGGGATCCCACATTCCTCCCAACTTCGTGTCAAAATTTAAAACCTGCGTCTCCTACAACATGCCTCACCAAAAATCTATTTGCCCAACATGAGACAATCCAGTGTCTTCAAGTTGCATCTGAGAGTTAAACTGCCTTGTTTCCAATCCCAATACCAGTGCTTACTAGCTTTTTGACCAAGAGAAAGTTATGTGATATATCTATGCTTCAGTTTCCTCACCTGTAAAATGAGATAACCTGCCTCACAGGAAGGTGGTGGTGGTTAAATAGTTTCATCATGTAAATCATTCCAAATAGCCAGTGAATAACGAGTAATGGGGAAGCAACATTAAATTATTCTGTGAATATTGACCTAACTTCTACCATCTTGACACAATTTGACTTCAAATGATCCTCTCAATGTAAATTTTCCAAAAATCCACAGGAACAAGTTGGCATTTTTTTCACAAAGTCTCACAGAAAAGGCAAAGAAAAAGAGTCTTTGATTTGAAAGTTTACTAAAGGTCTCAGGGAACTTTATCTTCTCCTTCCACCATAAGTCATCTCTTGTTGCCAAGGGTTACTATCTCTGGTGATTTGAGACATTACTCTAACTTGAAATTCTGATGTGAAGCTATCTCCAAATTTGTATCCGAATGACCTAATTTTTACTTAGTGTCCTAGTGAGCAAAGTAAATCAAGATCCACCAGTAGTAATAGAAGGCTTCCTACATTCCATAGACACTGAGACAATTCTCCATAGTCCATAGTCCAAACAAATCCTGAATTCCTGTTTATGTTAATTTATGGGAGCTTCCTGCATCTATTCATTGCAGCGCTTCCTGCTGCAGTCCTTAGATAAACATGCTCTTGGACTTGAGTAGTGTACTGTGTTCTCCGTCTGCCTCTGTTCACTTCCCTAACACATTTTCCAGGAATAAAATATGTAGAAAGAACCGGAACCAGTTCAGTGTCCACAATCTAGGCTGGAAATGGATTGCACTAAAACAGCCAAACAACTCATTCAAGCAATGCATTCGTTTTCATGGGCAAATCACTCCCACACAGAGGTTTGACTTTGGCTTTTTGGCTGGTGGGCTGAGTGTTCATCCTGGTTTCTCTTGGCCAAGCTGAGGTTGACCTTTCTGTTCACTTTCATTCACACCATATTTGACCACTTCCTTGCCCACGTGAACACACTTACCCTTTAACATGTCTCTTGATTTTTCCTGTCATATTGTAATTGTAATCTGTCCAGAGCCTCCTCTATTTGGGTTTTCCAATTGGATTCAGGTATTTCAGTTGGAAAGGGACTGCCTTAAGAAATATTTTCAGCAGAAAATATAAGTATGAGCTCTTTAATAGATTAACTCCTGGAGTTCAGAGCCCTTAAAAGGATGCCTAGTTTCACAAGGCAGCCATACGGTCATCCTTGATTGTCCATTGCTCATTAATTTATTTCTCAAAAACATGGGAATGAGCTGAGAATACCATTTTAGATTCCCCTTAAATTCCCAACAGTGCCAGAAACTTGCTACAGGTTGGGGCCTGTAATTGGATATTTCACACATACTTTCCTTACAAATATATTCTATACTCAAGGATTGAACTAAAAGTTATTGTCCTAGCTTCTCTACAACCCATGTTTACCTAAAATTCAGAAATGGGACCCCACTCCCAGTCTTCCCTTCTAGATTTATTTATCAAATCGTGACAACATTACCATCTTCAGATCTTTCCACCTGGTGTTTGTCCTAAGCTTATTCCCTGGTGTCTGTCTACCTTACCCAAAAATTCAGTTTTTATTTTTATCCTGTTCCAAATGGGAAAGCCCATCTACCCCAACAAGGAACACAACTCCCTAGTAACTTTGAAACACACACACATACACGCATACTCTTTAAAGCCTAAACAATTGCATACCCTAAAAGATAGCAGTTAACAAAAGTAACGATTTGGGAGAACAGTTTTAAGGAATGTCCCCAAAGTAATCAATATATTTTGCCAGTTAATTAACTTAACATTTTTCACCAATCTCTAGTTTTCATGACCGTAGGAGCTTAACCAGTCACTCTCAGACCACAATAAACCAAAGGTGAAAGATTCTGTACCTAAAGCTGGGGCACTCTCCCCTGTGTTTAACCTCCTGGCCAGCTCACCCCAAGCTAGACAAACATGCTCCTCTTTTTGTGCTGAGTCCAGGAGCCATTCTCGAAAGGACTCATTTGAGCACATTTAGAGAAGAGTATACACACATCCAGTTCACCAAGGAAAACCAACACACATTGTGGGTTGTAGGTAGTAAAAGGCCTTCCTAGAACACACTCCTTAGGATTTAAACAAAATTACATCTGGATAATGGAAAGAATTCTTTCATATACGCAAACTTACCCAGAGGAACTTTTTTCTGCCCAGATCTTCACTTCCAATTTGACCCAGTTATGCCTCTTTAGAGCTATTTGGCTGAGCTTAAAGAGCACATAGGAAAAACAAATTGGTAACTGTGTTTATCACAGAAGAGGAAAATTAAATTTAGGGTTAGGAAAGGAAAATAACCCTTGGATTTTACTTTTATTCTATCTTTACAAGGAGAATATATACCTTTGTTACTTTTTAATTTTTACATTATTTATTTATTTTTTGTTTGATTACAATGGATTTTAGGGGTAAAATTTATGTGTGGTAAAATGCACAAAACTTTAGTGAATTTGGAGAAATGTCTATGACATGTAGCCATTCCAACAGTAAAGATATAGAACTTTTTTTTTCCCTAGAAGGATGCTTCATATTCCCTTCCAGTCAATCTTCATATCCCAGGAGCAATCATAATTCTCAGTTCTATTACCCTTTGGTTTTTGCCAGTTTCTGATTGTTCTTATTAATAGAATACTCTTTATTCTTTTCTATTTTCTTTCATTTAACATAGTGTTTGTGAGAGTTAGCTATGTTGATGTCCATCTCATCGCTCATCTTTTCAATTGCTGAATAGTAATTCCATTGTATGAATATACCACAAATTTTTAATTCTTTCTCCTCTTGATGAATATTTGTGTTTTTTCAAGTTTGAGACTATTCTTTCTCAGGTTGCTGTTCACATTCTTGGACAAATCAGTTTGTGAATATGTATTTTCATTTCTCTGGGGTATAAAACCTCAGAATGGAATTGCTGCGTCATAAAGTAAGAGTGTATCTAAGTTTATAGGAAACTGCCCAACAGTTTTTCAAAGTGGTTATACCATTCTACTCTCCTCCCAGCAATGCATGAGAGCTACACATCATTTGCAACATTTGAGTTTGGGATAGTATCTCACTAGGCTTTTTTTTTTTTTTTTTTTTTTGAGACGGAGTCTCGCTCTGTCGCCCAGGCTGGAGTGCAGTGGCTGGATCTCAGCTCACTGCAAGCTCCGCCTCCCGGGTTTACGCCATTCTCCCGCCTCAGCCTCCCGAGTAGCTGGGACTACAGGCGCCCACCACCTCGCCCGGCTAGTTTTTTGTAATTTTTAGTAGAGACGGGGTTTCACCGTGTTAGCCAGGATGGTCTCGATCTCCTGACCTCGTGATCCGCCCGTCTCGGCCTCCCAAAGTGCTGGGATTACAGGCTTGAGCCACCGCGCCCGGCCTCACTAGGCTTTTAATTGCATTTCTCAAATAACAAATGTTGAACATCTTTTCATATACTTGGTAATTTGCATGTCTTCTTTGGGTTAGAATCTGTTAAAATCATTGAGTTATTTGTCCTTTTATTATTGCTGGATATGAGTTCTTTATATATTCTGTATACATTTCCTTTGTCAGATAGATGTATTGCATCTATTTTCTAGTCTGAAGTTTGCTATTTTATTTTCTTAATGGTGCATTTTACTAAGCAAGAGATTTTTTTATCTTGATGGAGTCTAATATATCATTTATTTTCTTTTATATGTAGTGCTTTTTGTATCCTTGCTAAGAAACCTTTGCCTACTCCCAAAATTGGGAAGATATTTTCTTATGTTTTCTTTTAAATGTTCTACAATTTTAGCCTTCATATTTAGGTTAATATCTGACATATAATTAATCCTATATAACTATGTGGAACTAGGGCTTATATTTTCTATACATTTACTCAGCTGTTTCAAAGAAATTGGTTGAAAATGATGTGCTATGACTCCATTGAATTTATTGGGTGCCTGCATTTAAAAATCCATTAACATTATATGTGAGTCTATTTCTGAATTCTCTATTCTTTCTATTGGTCAATGTATTTATCCTTATGCCAGTACTAAATTACTTTGATTATCATAGCTTTATACTAAGTTTGAAGTCGGGTTTCTGAGGCTTCCATTTTCCAGTGTTGTTTTGGCTATCATGGGTTCCTTGTATCTCCACATAAATTTTAGAATCAGCTTGTCACTTTCTTAAAAAATTCTGCTGAGATTTTGAGTCATATTATATGGGCCATTTTGGGGAAAATTTCATGTTATCAATATTGAATTAGCTAGTCCATAAACATAGCTCTCTATTTATTTAGATTTCTTTTAAAATCTGTCAACAATGTTTTGTCATTTCTAGTGCAAAGACCTTGAACATCTTTTATTAATTTTATTTCTATTTTATGTTTTTATTTACATCATAAATTGAAATATTTTTAATTTTATTTTCTAATTGTTTGATGCTAGCCTATAGACATATAAACTTACTTTGTATCATAGCCTTGATAACTCACTTTATTCATTTCTGTAGTTGTATTGAATATTCTTTACCATTTTCCACATGAATAAACACGTTGTCTGTAAATGCTGGAAGTATTTTTTCCTTCTTTCCAATCTGGATACATTTTATTTGTTTCTCTTGTCTTATGCATTGGCTAAAACCTCTTGTACGTCACTGAATAGAAATGGTGAAAGTGGATATTCCCGTCGTGTCCTGGTCTTAGGGAAACAATTCATGTTCACAATTTCAGCATTAAATATGATATTAACTGTATGCTTTTGTAAATGCTCTCTATCGGGTTGAGGAAGTAACTTTCTATTTCTTATTTGCTGTGAGTTTTTAATATGAATAGATGCATTCATGTTACTAAATTACGCTTTGAATGCATCAGTTGACTATAACCAGGTTATTTATGTCTTCTAGCCTGTTAATGTGGCAAATTATATTGATTAATTTTTGAATGTTTAACCTGCTTTGGTTTACTGAGATATGCCCTACTTTGTCATTATGTATTAAAATTAGGGTGTTAGTATTTTCTTGTAAAATTTTGCTTATACATTTTGAGGGATATTTGTCTATCAGCTTCTTTTCTGTAATATTTTGGCCAGGTTTGGGTACAAGGATTAAGCTAGCTTCAAAAAATAGGTTGACAAGGGTCATTCCTCCTCTAGTTTCTAAAAGAATTTGTGTCAGATTGGCACTATTTCTTTCCTTATACATTTGATAGAATTTACCAGAATATAACCCTCAGGCATAGAGTTTTCTTTGTGGGAAAGTTTTCTGATAATAAGTTTAATTTCTTTGACAGAAATATAACTCTTGAAATATTCCATTTCTATGTGGGTCAGATTTACTAATTTGTGTTTATGAAAACATTTTCATTACATCTAAGTTATTACATACATTAAAATAACATTTAAAATTTCCTTATTGTACTTTTAACATCTGCATGTTCTATAGTGATATCTCCTCCTACATTCCACATATTAGTAATTTATATCTTTTGTTTTCTTAACCGGTCTTGTTAGGGTTTATCAGCCAAAATTACCTACAAAAATCCCTTACATTACCCATCAAGTATATGTGATATTATGTATATAACCCTTTATACTATGTTATCATTTTCTTTAACTCTTTTTTAATCAATATTTTTACGACTCTTATTTCTCACATATATTCCTATGGAGCAGCAAAAAAAAAAGCAATTACCTTTCTACCTGAACAAAGCATTTGTGTTTCAATGATCAATTATAAAAAATACAGAAATGTCCTATAATTTTATAAACATGTTCTGACTATTTCAGGTTCAATTGCATCTAATTGTAAGTAAATCATCACTAAGTATCATAGCAGCAGAAAGCCATATGATTTTAATTCATTATCTCTCATTCCTGAACATGCCCCCACTCACCCACCCACATACCTATGAGCAGAGTTAAAGTCTAACATACATCAATGTGCATATGATACTATTCCATTGTATACAGGAACTCCTACCTGAATCAAGACATATCTCCTTTTTATTCCTACAGTGGGGCCCTCGTGGAGGTAAAGTGCTTGAGTTTCAGGAAACTACAAGAGATATATTTCATCGAGACAAAGAAATTCTTACTGATTGGAAAGAGCAATATATGTGTGAAGGTTGGAGGAAAGAGTCTAACCTGCAAAAAAATAGACCTAACCACTATAGGTAAGAAGTTGTATATAAGGGTATGGTTGTCATTTTGGGGATACCTGAAAACACTGTGTCTGGACACTCTGTAGGTTAAAAGTAGACAAGTAGTGGAAACAATTGGCAATAGACAATAGCTAATTCCCTACTGCAAATTTTTTTAATAAATGAAAATTTTGAAATTTGTACTTTTCTGCCATGAAAGAATTCTGAGGCTCTTCAAACCCACCTGTGAAAGAGAGTGTTTGTGCAAATCTACATTAAGAGTCTAACTGGAGCTGGGTTTCTTGTCATCCATCCACAGGTGTCCTTTCCTTCCTTACCTGTTCTTTCCTTCCTCACCTGTCCTTCTCCTGAATTCCTTGTGGTATTCTCCCCAAATCCCCAAATAAGTTTAGCTAACTTGTCAAGTTATTTTAAAAAGTATATATGCCTTCTCTATTAGTCAGAGTTTTCTAGAAAAAAAAAAGGGAATCAATAGGAGAATAGATAGATAGATAGATAGATAGATAGATAGATAGGTAGATAGATAGATAGACAGATAATTGACAGGAGAGATTTCTATTAAGAAACTGACTTTTGTGGTTGTGGGAACCGGCAATTGCAAAAATCCATAAGGCAAGCCAGTAGACTAGAAATGCAGGAAAGAGTGCAGTACGGAGTCTAAATTCCACAGGGCAAGAAACTCAAGCAGATTTTCTGTATTGTACTCTTGAGACAGACTTCCTTCTTCTTCAAGGAACCTCAGTCTTTGCTCTAGAGGCCTTCTACTGATGGGGCGATGCCCACCACATCATGGAAGGCAATCTACTTTACTCAAAGTCTACTGATTTAAATGTTAACCATGTCTAAAAAAATACCTTTAGCATTCCCTATTCACACTCACTTCAACACTCAAAAAGAAAATTAAAGGTAAGAGAGCAATACTCACTAAAGACAGGAAAGAGTGAGAAACCTAGCTCAGCTTTGTCTCAGTTTTGTTTCACTAAGATGGTAAAATAGAGAGTTAAAGCAGAAGTTCCATGTGTGAACAATTAACTTGTGAAAAAACAAATGTAGTAGAAAAGAGACATTAGGCAGATGGCTGTGCATGTTGGCCACACAGAAGCAGTGTTGGCCATGACAAGTGTGGGTCCTGGTTAGTGGCAGAGGACCAGGGATGACAACAACAGGGTATCTCTGAGGTTATGAAAAAGTTGGGTTCTGATCATTTGGAGATGAGGCCTCTATGGATAGGGCACCATATCTAAAGTTTCACCATTTACATTGCAAATGTACATTCACTTCTCTGAGAGTGAGCAGAGAAGGCAGAGGTTCTGAGTCTTCTGACAAGGTCCTGGAGCATCAGGGGAGAGCCCATTCTTACAAAACTCCACACCAGCATGCAAGCACTTACATGCACGTAAGCACTAACAACACACCAAGAGCCTCCAGGTGACACCTGCCACCTCCAAATCCCCATATCCCACATGCTTAATGCACTTACAGTCTCCATCCCCCAGAAGACTGTAAATCTGACATGCCTCATCCGAACGGCAAGGGGGAGAGGTACGGTACACACACTGCTGATAGCACAGGCCCCTTTGGAAGGGGTGGTGTGAGTCCCTTGGGGCTATGGAAAGCACCCCTGGACAAGCAGGATGAGAGGTGGTGGAGGCATGTCTCACAGTAGCATCTCCTTCTAGGTCCTAATGGGACACTTCATTAATGGAACTACCATTTAAGTGAATTTAAACTGGATGCTTCTGATTGAGCCCCAGAGCTAGCGCTCCCCTGCCACTACCTGCACCCTCACTTCCCCTTGTTTAGGTGTCTCCCAACCCAGTAAGGCTGAAGAGGGAAGCTTCCTGCCTTTCCACTTCTCTGGGCAGAGTAGATTGATATGATTGTTCAGATTGTACGAGGATGTATTCCCTCTAAAATATTGCTTGACAAATGAGCCCCTTTTTCTAATTTGCTCAAAGAAATCATTTGGGCTTGAGGCAGAACTGTCCAGAGGGCACCAGGACCAGCCATTGTGATATGTAACAAGGTAGAGAAACAAAAGTTAAATGAAGAAGAGTGAGCCTCAGAATCAAAGAAATGAATTTGAATCCCTTTAAACCATTTTACAGGGACCTCAACATAATTAACTTCTCTGAAATTCAGTTTCCTTATCGATATGCTGATGATAAGTGACTGTTGTTTGAAGACAGCATAAGCAAAGCATGCAGTACTTAGGAGATGTGTTCTTCCTTTAATTCCTCTAGTATTAAAAGATGGACACGGGCCAGGGGCTTCAGCTCAGAAGACCTTGTTGAGAATGGAATGGAGGGCAGGAACCAGGGAGAGGGGCAAAAGCATTGCCATCATTCTCTGTTGGGCTGTTCTCCACCCACCGCCTTTCCTCCTGCTTCCCTCTAGGTCCAGGGCATCTTTCCTTTTGATAAACTTCCCTTTTATAACGCATCCAAGGGTGAAAAACGAAGTCACTACTTTTTTTTCAGTACCTCTAAGGCAAAGCAGCAGAAACAGGCAGTCACCACTATGAACAAGTGACTACAACAAGAACTGGGCCAAACTCCGCATTTTATTGGGCTGGCAAGTAGCTCTAAATCCCAGCTCACACTCTACTGAGTGTAAGTTTGATGAACCCACATCCTCTTGTGAACAACTGTGCCCGAGATCAGTCATGCAAAAAGTAGCACCCCCATCCCCAGACAGCTAACTTCCCAGGCTGTGATCAATGAGCAGCCAAGAGGCCAGGACAGGGAAGTCTCAGGACCTTTCTAGGAAATCAATACCTTTCTCTGGGTTTGTTCTACCTGAAGTAATACTGATCTCCCTCCAGCAGCTTGGCATGTGTGGAGCATTTGATCCTAACAGCAACTCTGCAAGGCAGGAAGGCAGTAGGAGGAAGCCCAAGAGGAATTAAGGCATTCCTTCAGCATTAAGGCAGTGAAACTGACAGAGGGGACCCCCTGAGGCCACTCTGGAAGGTCTTAGCCAGGGCCAGGATGCAGACCCTTCGTGTCACTGTAGCTGAGATGAGGTGCAAGGTTCCCAGCATATAACCTAATTTTATTATAAGAATGAAGACTCAGAATTTAAATACTCCTGCTTTGGGGCTCATTAGTAACAAGTTCTCCAATATTCAAAAGCAAAGAGGATGTGTTTTAGTGTAAAATTAACACTAGCTGCTGTAACAAATAAGCCCCCAAACATATGATATCTCAAACACCGTAAGTTTATTTCTCACTCACATCAGAGTCAAAATGGATGTTTCTAACCTGCAACTGGGGCTTCTCCAAGCAGTATTCAGGGCACTTTCCATCCTGTGGCTCCACCGTCTGTAATGCAGGACTCCAAGTAGTGGAAGAGGACACAGCCAAGGAGTCACATATGGGAGTGTGTCTGGGCCAGGATGGAAGTGGGTGTGCATTTCTTCTGCCCACCTCATTCACAAGGCCACACCCCACTGCAAGGGAGGCTGGAGAATGTGGACTGGATTTAAACCCAAGAAGAGGAAATGGTTTTCTGAATAGTTGGCCATTTACTGACACCAAAAGGGTCAAAGTGATTTGCAGAGGAGATGAATTTTAAATACTATAATTATTTCCTTGGCTGCCCTTTAGAGAGAATTTATTTCTTTTTCTTTTCCAGTTAAACCTGAGGCTCCTTTTGACCTAAGTGTCGTCTATCGTGAAGGAGCCAATGACTTTGTGGTGACATTTAATACATCACACTTGCAAAAGAAGTATGTAAAAGTTTTAATGCATGATGTAGCTTACCGCCAGGAAAAGGATGAAAACAAATGGATGGTATGTAGTTCATCTACATTAATAAAATAAAAACTTATCAATGTTTTCTGTTTTGTTGGCCTAATGGTGCATTTCCCCTGGGAGGACCCAACAATTTTGCTTTCAAAACCTACCTTCTACTGAAAGAAGCTCCCAATATTGGCCCCATGAAAACCTGGGTCTTCCCTAGTGCATACTCTTCTAGCTCTGGTTATTTTTTCTACTCTAATTTTGGTCTTCAGAATGTTTCTACATTAGTGAGTTGGATAACAATAAAGATTGAGGTCAAATTAATCCTCTGTATTCAGGGGCCTCAAAAAGTATCATGTTTAGTGTCGCTTTCATAGGCAAATCTGGCAAAAATGTTTATCTGGTTATGATCACCAAGTCATAGCCACATTCTCGCTCATGGGATTCATGGGACCAGCATGAGGTAAGGAAGAGAGACATAATGTTTGTCTTTGTTTTGTTTTTATTTTAAAGCCCAAGGTCTTTGTTTTTGAAGTAACAGCTTAATTTTTCTTCATAATCAGGAGGGTTACTTAGATGCTCTCTTCATGATTTGTTGAGGTTGGAATGATTTGGCAGTCCCTGAAATTTATTTTGGGGAGGAGGTGGCAGAAGAGTGGAGTATACCAGGTTATGAGATTTCTGTTAACCCACCAGCCTAACTTCTGTTTTTTCTGCACCTCAGAGATGAAGAGGAGAGATGATGATTTCTCTTTCTCAAGACCTTCTTATTCTTGCTGTCCTCTTTTTTCAGGCCAAGATTGGCCTTGTTTGTTTGCAGTATGATGCAAGATGCCACTTGCATAAATGTAACTCCTTCCCCAAACCACTTGCTCCCTCCTTCTACTTACCCACCCCACCCTTGATCCTGCCATCTTTCATTATTCATGTGAAAATTGCACCAATGGAAAGGCAACTTAGTGGAGAATGGAAGGATTATGAATAAATGCTTCCAGGACAATTAGTTAACTAAAAAAAATATATATATATTTTTTTGAGACGAAGTCTTGCTCGGTCATCCAGGCTGGAGTGCAATGGCACGATCTTGGCTCACTGCAATCTCTGCCTCCCAGGTTCAAGCAATTCTCCTGTCTCAGCCTCCCAAGTACCTGGGATTACAGGCACCCACCATGATGCCTGGCTAATTTTTGTATTTTTGTAGAGCTGGGGTTTCACCATGTTGGCCAGACTGGTCTTGAACTCCTCACCTCAGGTGATTCACCCACCTTGGCCTCCCAAAGTGCTGGGGATTACAGGCATAAGCCGCCACGCCAGCCAAAAATTTTTTTAGTTAAAAAAATTATGATAAATGCCTAGCCGCCTTCATATAACAACAACAAAATAACAGATGATTTAAGGAAATTATATAAAAGTGAAACTCTAAACAAACTAGAAAAAATATAGCCAAATGTTTACATAATCTTGACATGAAGAAGAACATTCTTAAGCACCAAAGCTGTAGAAGGAAGGAAAGGATTGAGACATGTGACTACATAAAATGTAGAGGCTTATATATGTCAACACACATAATAATCAAAAATCAAAAATGCAAATTTAAAAGTAGGCTTAAATTGCCACATAAGCAGCTGATAGATGGTTAGTATCATTAATAGATAACAAACTCCTATAATTCCTTAAAAAAATCACAATAGAAAAATGAGCAAAAAATTTGGGAAAAATCTCATGAAATATGGAATAAATTCAATAAATACATGAAAATGAACTAATTATCAAATAAATACAGATATAAATAACAATGGACTACTTTTTATCTATCAAATTTACAGAGTTTTTTTATCTTAAAGATAACACACTGTGTGGGGGAGGCTTTTGTCTCTATATCACTATTCACAATGTAAAATGGCATCTTTCTGGAAAGAAATGATTCCTGCTCAGTAACCTAACCTAACATTTCTTCTCCCCTTGATATGCAAAAGGATAGAGAGAAAAGAAGAAGATATTGAAGTGTGGAAAGGGAGAGCCTGGGCAGTGCCTAACTCACCTGAATAAGACCCACCATTTCACTCTCCTCCTAGACCACTCACAACATCCTTTATAAGCTCGGATTCTGTCCCTAATCTTGCTGTTGACTCCTTTACATATCAGAGTTCCTTATTCTAACAAATATGAGACAACCTTGAGAGAATGCTTATGGGACTAAAGGAATCCCACTTGAAATGATGTGGGAGATTTAGGCAATACCTCTTTTCCCATCCTAAGAATGTAACTGCACTCTACTCTCTAGCATGTGAATTTATCCAGCACAAAGCTGACACTCCTCCAGAGAAACCTCCAACCTGAAGCAATGTATGAGATTAAAGTTCGATCCATCCCTGATCACTATTTTAAAGGCTTCTGGAGTGAATGGAGTCCAAGTTATTACTTCAGAACTCCAGAGATCAACAATAGCCCAGGTAAGGAATGGTGGTAGAGTTTTTGTTGCCCCAGAGTGCTTTGCATGTCAAAGTGTGGGAGCAAGTGAGAGGAAGATTGTTGAAACTAACCTGCAAAATAGGACACCCCTGGAGGGCATTCTTACACTTTCTTTGGAGAATGACTTGCCTGCTGTCTTCGCTCCTTTTGTAAAGAACAAGGAAGCACAGGGAGCGGGGTTCTTATTACCTGAGAATTAGTACAGGCCGTCTGTGTTCCTGGAAGCTGCCATACATTTTGAACAAAATCTCCACCCACTACCTCCAGTTAACCAATTTAGCCTGGGACCCCAATGGTTGCAGTCTTTAAGTCCCCTCTAAGAAGCACCTTTACTGGTGTCAGGTATGTGGGCAGGTGTGGCTGTCCCGTATCTCCTTTTCCAGAAGGATGAAGACGTCCTTGGGACTGGAACTCAGAATGTCTAGGAACTGAGACTTCCCCTCCCTAGAATTTGCAACAGGGGTGAACATCTCTTTCATCAACTCCTGCTCTGGCTTCTTTCCATTGGTAGAAAGTTAAGAAGGGAAGAGAGCATTGGTACCTTTGATGCTAGGTCACGTTTACATTTCAAGTGGCAGATGCTCTAGGCCTGGTCACCCAAGTCAATGCCTTTTAAACCAAAATCCCTCCATAAAGCTGCCACATCTTTCTGTTAACTCAAAAGCAACTTTCAGGAAGTAGTAAGTCAGCCCACATTACTAAGTAAATGCAAAGCATCCTGAGACCCTACCCCCACTGCATGGCTACTGAATGCTCACCACAATCTATTCTTGCTTTCCAGGGGAGATGGATCCTATCTTACTAACCATCAGCATTTTGAGTTTTTTCTCTGTGGCTCTGTTGGTCATCTTGGCCTGTGTGTTATGGAAAAAAAGGTGACCTTCTTCAACTAATAAAAAGGGTGATTGTGTGGGATCACAGACAGTCAGAGCTTGAGTCCCATTTATTGATGAGAAAACCACAAAGGGGATTAAGGCATTTCACAAATTTAGTGCCCAATATCTCTATCTATCCTCAGTGAATTTCCACAGTTAATTTCATAAGAGGCAAAAATGTATAAACTGAACATTAGGCAAACCCTGTACCCAAAGTAAGAATTCTGTAATGCAATGTTTCCCAAGCTTTTCTTCCAATATCTCCTAAAGGTTGCAGAAGCCATCATTCATGGCAAATGCACAACGCACTTGAAGTCTTAACTTTAGGCATATAAATTCATGGAATTTTGTATTCTAATCCATGCTAAGGCTATGTTTGTTTCATCATAAAAATGATGTTTTAAACATGCACTTGTTAAGTTACTTAGTATACTAGGAGAATGCCCTTGGCAGAAGGCTACATATCCCCATGATTACAAATACCTTAATTTGAAAAGTACTGCCTTGAAAGTACTAAGCAATTTCCCTGGGCAACTTGAAAAATATTCCCCCACTTCCACCAAAATTAGCTGCCAGAGTTGCTGTCAGTAAAGGGAAGGAATAAAAAGACAACACTTAAATTGGAAGTAAACAACGGGGTCAAATTGTACTTCCATAGCTCCGCCAAAACTACCTCCTTGCAAGCCTTGGTATTCCTTCCCTCTAGGGCTTTTTCCCAGAGGTATACTATTGTCATGTCTTGTTCACAGAATGGATTGATAGCAGTGGTCTCTGGTCCAACTCCTCCTTGAATTGATAGGGCACCGAGGCCCACAGAAAACCAGTCCCTTGACCATGGTCACCCACCTAATTGTGATAGAGCCAAGACTAGAATTCTGTTCTTCTGATTCCAGGCTTAGAGTAAGTGGGAAGACTCAGTGTGCCTGTGCCCTCTGCCATTCACTTCATCTATCAATGTTCTCTGATTTCAGAATTAAGCCTATCGTATGGCCCAGTCTCCCTGATCATAAGAAGACTCTGGAGCATCTTTGTAAGAAACCAAGAAAGGTGAGTGCTTTTGGTGCTTAAAAAGTATTGTGTTGGCAACATCCCAGTGGTCAAGAATGATATTCCAGGACAAGGAACAGTTGAACCTCACCTTTTGGTATTTGATGCATCCTGTAACTGGGGCCCCTCCTAAGACCCTAGCTGCAGTAGGGAACTGAAATAAGATACACATCTCAGAACTTCTGGGCTCCCTGGGGCTAGAGGTCATAGCCAGTGGTCACTTCAAGTCTTGAAGTGTCTCAGAAGCTCCAGAAGCAAAGAGTCCATTGAAGAATATGCAGGCAATTCTGCGACATTCCCTGTCAGAAAACTCTTTAGACCTACTCTGGAACTGAACATTTGGTGGTGTGTCTCTCTGGTGCCATCTTAATGCCTTCTCTGCTTTTTCCGTGCAGAATTTAAATGTGAGTTTCAATCCTGAAAGTTTCCTGGACTGCCAGATTCATAGGGTGGATGACATTCAAGCTAGAGATGAAGTGGAAGGTTTTCTGCAAGATACGTTTCCTCAGCAACTAGAAGAATCTAAGAAGCAGAGGCTTGGAAGGGATGTGCAGAGCCCCAGCTGCCCATCTGAGGATGTGGTCATCACCCCAGAAAGTTTTGAAAGAGATTCATCCCTCAGATGCCTGGCTGGGAATGTCAGTGCATGTGATGCCCATATACTCTCCTCTTCCAGGTCCCTAGACTGCAGGGAGAGTAGCAAGAATGGGCCTCATGTGTACCAGGACCTCCTGCTTAGCCTTGGGACTACAAACGGCACCCTGCCCCCTCCATTTTCTCTCCAATCCGGAATCCTGACATTGAACCCAGTTGCTCAAGGACAGCCCATTCTTACTTCGCTGGGATCAAATCAAGAAGAAGCATATGTCACCATGTCCAGCTTCTACCAAAACCAGTGAAGTGTAAGAAACCCAGAGTGAACTTACCGTGAGCAACAAAGATGATTTAAAGGGGAAGTCTAGAGTTCCTACTCTCCCTCACAGCAAAGAGAAGACAAAATTAGCAAAACCCCACTACACAGTCTGCAGGATTCTGAAGCATTGCTTTGACCACTCTTCCTGAGTTCAGTGGCACTCAAGATGAGGCAAGAGCATCCTGCTTCTACCATGTGGATTTGGTCACAAGGTTTAAGGTGACCAAATGATTCAGCTGTTTTTTTTTTTTAAGAGGAAATAATGGAAGAGTAAAGAAAATGAATGAGGAGTGAGGGAGGCAGGAAGAGAGCATGGGGGGAAAGAAAGAAAGGAAAATAAAAAATTATAGTTGCCATTATTAGGATTTAATATATATCCAGTGCTTTGCAAGTGCTGTTGTGCACCTTGTCTCACTCCATCCTGACAATAATACTGGGAGGTGTGTGCAATTACTATGACTACTCACTTTTTTATAGATCATTAAGTTCAGAACCAAGGAGTTAAGTAACTTGTCCAAGTTGTTCACACAGTGAAGGGTGGGGCCAAGATATGACGGCTGGGAGTCTAATTGCAGTTCCCTGAGCCATATGCCTTTCTGTTCACTGAGGACTGCCCCATTCTTGAGTGCCAGGTCACACTAGTAACAGGGTGTGCTTAGATAATTTATGATCCAAACTGAGTCACTTTGGAAAGTGAAAGGGGAACTTACATATAATCCCTCCAGGACAATGAGCAGAAACTAGGACTGCCCCCAGACAAGTGTGAACATACATATGGTCGCTTAAATTAAAATGATTATGAGAAAGAAAGAGGGGGAGAAATGGTCTTGTGGGTGTGAAATCCCATGACCAGCCATGTCAAGAGAAGGTAAAGAAGGCAAGAAAAAGCCATGAAGCCCATTTGATTTCATTTTTCTGAAAATAAGCTCAAGAGGGAATAAATTAGAAACTCACAATTTCTCCTGTTTGTTACCAAGACTGTGATTCTTTTGCTGCTACCACCCAACCACATCCATCCGTGATCTCAGAGGAACATGTCACTGACCCTGGACACAGGTACATTTGATGAGTGAGAGGGGGCATGACCCCTCCCATGTGTATAGACACTACCCCAACCTAAATTCATCCCCAAATTGTCCCAAGTTCTCCAACAATAGATGCTGCCACAAACTTCAGGGAAAAAGAGTTGTAAGTACATGCAATGAGTGAACTGACTGAGGCTACATTCTTGAAGATATACAGAAGAGACATATTAGTGCTTGATATTTATCATCTTACCTTTCTTGGTCTAGATTGACTTACAATGACTAGCTCAAAGTCAAGGCAACTCAGTAATGTCAGCACAGGGAAGTGCAGCAAACCCCTCTCCCAAGGCCTTCAAACCCTGGTTGTTCACAGAACCACAAAGGGCAGATGCTGCACAGAAAACTAAAGAAGGGGTCATAGGTTTAGGGTTTTGTTTGAGATTTGTTGTTATTGTTTTCCGTTTTGAATTTTCTTCTTTGTTCTGTTTTTACTTTATTTAGGGGGACTAGGTGTTTGTGATATTTTAGTTTTCTTGTTTGTTTTGTTTTGTGTTGTCTGTGAATGGGTTTTAACTGCGGATGAATGGACCTTATCTGTTGGCTTAAAGGACTGGTAAAATCAGACCATCTTATTCTACAGGTGAATGTTTTACTTTCCGAAGTGCCCTCCTCTGCACCAGCAGTAATAAATACAATACCATAATCCCTTAGGTTTGCCTAGTGCTTTTGCAATTTTCAAAGCACTTTGATAAGCATTCCTTCCACCTCCTTGATAGACATTTATGGAAAGCCTGCTACATGTTAATCATAGTGTTAGGCACAGGGGACCTAAAGACAAATGAAAGGATGGCATTCTGCCTCATAAATTACAAAACCTAATGAAAGTGACAGTTTGGTAAACAAATTATTGTTATATTATAAATGCTATAAAAGAGGCATATTGAAAGTGCCCTGTTGGAGACAGGGCAAATGGCACAAAAATGATGTAAATTTCCATGGAGGAAAAGTAGAATCTGCCTGGTTTGTAGGCAGCAGAAGACATTTTTCATCAGTGGGCAGGTGTTCTTTACCTTTTGTAGAAATGGGAGTCAAATCTCAAACAGGAGGCTCCACAAAATCTCATGCCAAACCTAGGTCTCTGATACCTTATTCACAGAGGTTCTTTGAAGTATTTGTTGTTACTTTCTTTGACTTACGGGAAAATTGGGCCACAAGAAGACAGGTAAACTACCCAACCTCACACGTTAAGTCAGAACTGGGAGCCGTGATTTTGTATCCTTGGTATAAACAGACAATCTCTCGAAGAAATGAAGAGATGACCATAGAGAAACGTCAAGACATCTCCAGCTCTAAAATCCTTTGTCTCAATGTTGTTTGGCATGTGTTTCATTGGAATTTAGTGTCTGAGCATCTGTCTCTTGCTGTAGTATTTAAAATGCATGTATTATAATCGTATAATCATAACTGCTGTTAATTCTTGATTACATACCTAGGGACAATGTGTAATGTAAGATTACTAATTGGTTCTGCCCAATCTCCTTTCAGATTTTATTAAGAAAAAAAATAAACCTCCTGATCAGAGACAATGTATTAATCAGAAGTGTAAACTGCCAGTTCTATATAGCATGAAATGAAAAGACAACTAATTTGGTCCAACAGCCGTGTCTGGGTCTAGGGCACCGTGGCTTATTCAGTTGATTTCCTACCAGCCTTTGCCTCGTCCTTCAGACAGTGGTTTCCATGGGAATTTGCTTGAGAAAAGCCAAGTATGGGCTGCTTCAGAGGTGCATACCTGTGTTTTCTTAGTTCTTCTAGAGGGGCTACAAGACTTGGAATGGGTCAGGAAGAATATGTGGTAGAGCTCCTGGAAATGATGCAGATCAGGAGGCATTTTTGTCAGCTCCATGGTTTATTGCTGGAATTATTCTTTAAAATACCCATTGTTCACTACAGTGAAGATCTCTGATTTGACCATGTATTATCCACATGCATTACAAACATTTCGCAGAGCTGCTTACTATATAAGTGTACAATATACGTAACCATCTCATATTTAATTAAATGCTGTGGAACTCTTTGTGGCTGTGTCTGTCTTCTCTGGAAACTGCGGCTAGAGGGATTCCCAGAATGGACCACACGTCTCTTCCGCCCCTGAAAACTCACCCCCTCCATGTCCATGGAAAAAATTGTCTTCCACAAAACCAGTCCCTGGTCCCAAAAAGGTTGAGAACCACAGCACTAGAAGACAGCCTGCTAGTAGTTAAGTCTCAATGTGTCAATGTATTTACCAGAGAGAACAGTGTTGCTTCACTCAACAGGTGGTTCAATGGAAGCCCTGCATGGACACCTATTTCACTTGGTATACCTAGTCCCTACAGTCTGCAGAGAAGTGGCTGGAGATTAGGCTTGGAAGAATTGGTGGGGGCCAATGATTAAGCATTTGGCATGGCAGCCTAAGAAGTTTTCATCTATTCTGCAGAAAATAGAGGTACTTGGCAGGATTTTAATCAGGAATGTGATGTGAAATATACATTTTCTGTGTATATGTGTATCAGGTTTTAGGAAGGAATTTTAATTCAATAGGATATAAATATAAAATAATTCTGACATTTCTTTAATTACTCATCTCCAAGATGCTCCATTGAATATCCCTTTCTGAAGTAGATTACTTTAAGTGACCAAAGTTTAATTCATCTAGTTTTAAGATGCAGTCTTATATTCTTTTTTTCCCTTTTTTTTTTTTTTTTTTTTTTTGAGACCAAGTCTCTCTCTGTCGCCCAGGCTGGAGTGTGCAGTGGCATGATCTCGGCTCACTGCAAACTCTGCCTCCCGGGTTCACACCATTCTCCTCCCTCAGCCTCCCAAGTAGCTGGGCGTACGGGTGCCCGCCACCATGCCCAGATAACTTTTTTATTTTTAGTAGAGACAGGATTTCATCGTGTTAGCCAGGATGGTCTCAATCTCCTAACCGTGATCCATCCGCCTTGGCATCCCAAAGTGCTGGGATTACAGACATGAGCCACTGCATCCGGCCATGAAGTCTTATATTCTAATTAAAGTCACACACACCCTATCATAGGCTTGTGGTGAGGGGAACTTGGAAAGAAAGGAAGATAATAGCTTCTGTTCTCTTGACTCCTCCCTCTTCTTGGCCTCTTCCTCCTCCCTTCTTCCTCCTCTTTTCCTTTCCCCTCCCCCCTCCTACTTTTCTTGTTCTTCTTCCTCTTCCTCCTTCTTTCTTTTTCTAACAGCTTAAAACACCACACATTTCCTATCACAACCTCTATGGGTCAGAAGTCTGGGCATGGCTTAGCTGAGTCCTCAGCAAGTCTGCAATCAAAATGTTGGCCCTGGCTTGCTTCTCTTCAGGAGGCTGCACTGGCAATGGGTCCATTTCCAAAGTTACTTAGGTTATGGCAGAATTTATTTTCTTGTGCTTGTAAAACTGAGCGCTGCAGCTTCTTGATAGCTCTCACTCTCGGCTCCTAAAGTTCACCCACAGCCTCTTGTCGTATGACTCTCTTCATAAGCATTTTTTTGTTTGTTTTTGACAGAGTCTTGCTCTGTTGCCCAGGCTGCTGGAGTGCAGTGGCACGATCTCGGCTCACTGCAACCTCTGCCTCCCAGGTTCAAGAGATTCTCCTGCCTCAGCCTCCTGAGTAGCTGCAATGACAGGTGCACGCCACCATGCCTGGCTAATTTTTGTATTTTTTTAGTAGAGATGGAGTTTTGCCATGTTGGTCAAGCTGGTCTCAAACTCCTGACCTCAGGTGATCCACCCACCTTGGCCTCCCAAAGTGCTGGGATTACAGGTGTGAGCCACCGTGCCTGGTACATAAACTTTCTTTCAACAAAAGCTTGCTTCTTCAAAGCCAGCAAGGGAGAGTGAGTCTACCAGCAAGATAGTGTCTTATATAAGTGATATGACCACAGGCATGACATTCCATCACGTTGTCATATTCTTTTGTTTAGAAGCAAGTCAGAGGTCCCATCCATACTCAAGGGGAGGGGATTATACAAAGACAAGATTCTCAGGAGTTGGCCATCACAGGGTCCACATTAAAGCCTGGTTGACACACAAGCTAACTCAGTCATGCCATTTTTAGTTCATTTAACTAGTTAAATGCCATTAACTAGTTCATGCCATTTTAGTTCAGTCTCTTGTTAAATCTTCAGTCAAATTCAGATGTCTTCTCCTTCCATTCTCCTGAGAGTTTTAGATACATGGTGGTATGAATTGAGTTGTGTCCCTTCAAAATTCGTACGTTGAATTCTTAACATGCAATAGCTCAGAATGTGACTTTCTTTGGAGATAGTTTATTTAAATAGGTAATCAATTTAAAGTGTCATAAAGGTGCAGTGTAATCCAGTATGAATGGCGTCCTCATAAAAAAAGGAAAATTTAGAGACAGACATGCACATAGGGAAAACATCATGTGAAAAATGAAGGCAGAGATCAGGAGTTATATTTTTAAAAGACAGTAAGTATCAAAGATTGGTAGAATATCATAGTAGCTAAGAAAGAGGCGTGGGACAGATTCTCCCCCACAGCTCTCAAAAGGAACCAACCCTGCTGCACCTTGATCTCAAACTTCTAGGCTCCAGAACTGTGAGACAATAAATCTCTTGTTTAAGCCACGCAGTCTATGGTGCTTTGCTATCACCACCCTAGAAAATGAATGCACATGGTACTGGGAGAAGGAATCTGGGGCCATGTGACTTCTTTGGACTCCTCTGAGCTCTAGGCTTCTGTCTTGTCTGTGGATGGTATCCCCTGTGCTGTATCTACTGCTAATGTGTCAGGGCCTATCATGTTCCTTTGAACGTGGATGATCCACATACTGTCTATTAACTGGGTCTCCACGTGTTGTCGAGAAAGCTTCTTTCATCCTCTAGACCTCTCTGCCTCTTCAAGCATGGGAAGTAATTGGATCAAATGTCCACTTTAGAATGATCCCCCTGGTGAAGGCAGAGAATAGGTCATAGGACAGCCAGACTAGAGCCAGGACAGATGGACTTTTGTGACCTCTATACCCACTAAGGCGATGCCACAACCAGGTCCAAGGTGAGCCTGAGGCTAAGACCAAATTGGTCTTTGTGCCACCTTTATCTCCTTGTCAGAAAAGCTCTTCCTTCTTCTCTCCCACCCTTCCATCTACCAGTACTTACTACTTACTAAATATCTGTTTCATTCCAAGAATAACATAGATAGTAGAACCTGTGGGGCTCCAGGGAAATCCCTAGGCCCCTGAAATAGAAGCTTGCAGTTAATAGCTTTCTGGGTGTCTTGTTACTGATTGGCTGAGAGTTAGATAAGCTAGAGCTTGAGTGAAGGGCTTTTATCCTTTTCCTCCAGAACATCTTATAATAGGGAATCTTGCCTGCCTGCCTGTCCTAAGGCCTTTGCTCTTGCTACTTCTCCTTCTGAAATGTGGTTTCTCTGGATCTTTGTGTGGCTGGCTCCTTCTTACTCTCCAGGTCCTAGCTTCTATGTAACCTCCACAGAAGTGGTCATTCTGATGAAAACAAGACCCTCCTCCTGATATTCTCTATCATGCCTCCCTGTTTATTTCTTTCAAAACCCCTTCCTCAATATTAACTACCATTTATTACTCACTAATTCATTACTAATTATTAATATTAATTTATTTTTGCTGATTGTTCTTATTGCCTTTCTCTGATTCTAAAATTCAAGTTCTGTGTAAGTTCCACTACCTATATTATTCTTGGAATAAAACAAAGATTTAGTAAGTACTGGTAGATGGAAGGGAGGAAGAGAAGGAAGAGCTATTCTGACAAAAAGAAAGATGGCACAAAGATCCACTTGGTCTTAGCTTCAGACTCATCTTTGACCTGGTTGTGGTGTCCCCTAAGTGGGTACAGCAATCACAAAAGTCCATCTGACACTGCCCTAGTCTGGCTGTCAGATGACCTATCCCCCATGCCCACTGGGAGTATCTTTCTAAAGAGGAAATCTGATCAAGCTACCTCCCTAACTAAAATCCTTTGTGACTTTCCAGCACGGCATGTGACATAGCTTGGATTCTTGTCCCCATCCAAATCTCATGATAAAATGCAATCCCCACTATTGGAGGTGGAGCCTTGTGAGAGCACCATCCCCTTGGTGCTGTCCTCTCAAGACTGAGTGAGATCTCACAAGATCTGGTTGTTTTAAAAGTGTGTGGCACCTCCACCCATCCTTGTTCCTGCTTTCACCATGTGACGTGCCTGCTCCCCCTTTGCATTCCACCATGATTGTAAATTTCCTGAGGCCTCCTCAGAAGCCAAGCAGATCTTAGCACCATGCTTCCAGTAAACCATACAGAACCGTGATCCAATTAAGCCTCTTTTCTTTATAAATCATCCAATCCCAGGCATTTCTTTATAGTAATGCCAGAACGAACTAACACAACATGGAAGGTTCTTGATGACCTATGTATTACTTTCTTGTGGCTATTGAAATAAATGATCACAAACTTGGTGGCTTAAAACACACAAATTTACTTATTCGCCTGCAGATCAGGCATCAGAAGTCCAAAATGAGTCTTCTGGGGCAAAAACCCCGGTGTCAACAGGGCTATGATACTTCTGAAGACTGCAGGGAGAATCCATTTTCCAGCTTTTCTCATCTACCAGAGGCCACCTGTGTTCCCTATCCCACAACTCCCAGCCCCTTCCTCTATCTTTGAAGTGAATTATTTCATTCCCTGTTTCTATCATGACAATGCCTTCTCTCACATTGACCCTCTTGCCTTCTTCTTACAAGATTCCTTGTGATTACACTGGGTCCACCTGCATAATCAAGACTAATCTCTCCATCTGGAGATTGTATCATAATCACATTTACAAAGTCCCTTTGGCCATTGAAGTAACATATTTATATGTTTTCATTATTAGGATGTGGGACACTTTTGTCGAGGAAGGGATTGTTCAGCCTACCTTTTTTTCTTCACTTTTTGCCACCACTCTCAGCCTGTGGTCTCAATCGCCGGTCTTTGCACTTGCTACCCCCACTGTCTAGGTAGTTCATACCAGTCCCTCAAGACTAGCCTCAGGCATTGCCTCTTCTGGGAAGACATCCTCTTACAGGCCAGGATATGACTCATGCGTGCATTCCTAATAGGACCTCACTTGTTTATATTGTCACCACACTGATTCGTAGTTATATGGCTTGTCTGACTCTCGTGGGGGCTTGTAAGCATTCTGGCGCAGAGAACTATGACTTACTGGGGCTTACGTCTCTTGCTCAACACAGTACCTAAAATTTAGTAGGCATTCCCTCATAAACATTAAGTGAATGAATCAAAGAATGAATAAACATTTAGGAAATGATGTTGTATTAGTCAATTTCTTTCCTCATCACTGTTAAAGATAAAAGAATGCCAAGCCAGGTTGTTCAGAAAGAAGCAAGCACCACATCCCTGAGACAGGAGCACATCTGGGCAGCCGTGTGTGAGAAGTCGGTTGCATTCCCCATACACGGTTGCCTTTGCAGCTGTACTCTTAACCACTGTAACCACAGAACTGGGGAAACAATAGGGTGGGGTGAAGTGAAAAGAACATTTTCCAAAGCTTCATTTATCTAATAAATATAGATATTTAATTTTGTTTTTTCAGTTATTTAGTTTATTTTAGATTCATATGAAAGTCTACCCTAATTTCTGAATTTTAATGGTTTGTGGCATTTGTGTGGGCATTTGTGTGTAGCTTGCAATGAAACAGCTGTTCAGACAAAGAAATTGTGATGCATAAAACCTATTGGGTCCAAGCAACACATTCACGTTCCTCAAGACTCGGGTAAAAGCAGTGAAGCAAACAACATGCAAAGCCCCTGAGGATTGAAAAATAAGGCTTAGATACTGAATTGTGCTGAAACACTTGAGTTCATCTGGAGGGCCTCTCAAAGGTGAATTATTAGAACCAATTTCCCTTTACCCTAAGTGAAGATTTTTCATCAAGAAGAGGTGGGGAACTTATAGAGACTGAAAAGGACCCTCTTTTTTATGACAAATTAGTTCCTGCAAAGTATGAACTGCACTAGTCATGAGACAAAAATGCAGAATAATCAGAAAACATTTTATTCTTAAGTTTATCCACTGATAGACTGAAATATTACTTTTAGAGCCTAATAAATCATTAATTTAATTAGAGCTTCAGTAAATGCTATAGTATCAGACTGATAAACCTGTTTGTTACATAATTATAAACTTTCATGAATTTAAGTGTGAAGTTGCCAGTGTAGAATTGAAAGCTTTATTTTCAATTAAAGTTTAATTTTTTAAGCTTTATTTGAGAAAATAAAGCTTTAAGCTCTATTTGAGAAAATAATTTTCTCAAATAAAGCTTAAGCTTAAAGCTTTATTTACTCAAGTAAAGAAATGCTATCAGCACTTCATTTAACATGGTTCTAGAAATTCTAAGAAATACAATTAAACAAGAAAACAAAGTAAAAAGTGTAAATATTGAATAGGAGAAAATTAAATCGTCATTATTGGCAGATAAAATTATTGTACATATGGAAAACACAAGGGAATCAAGACACTACAAGACACAGATACTTTATTAAGGTCTCTGCTTACAATATTTTCATGTTTATTTATTTGTTTAAATCCTTATTGAATCTTTACAACTATTATTTGCTTGTGCCCCCAAATTCAAAAAAGGTAGATGTGTAATGTACCAAGTTGAAGATGCCACTTTCAAATCACACTCTTCAGGAATAACCATATTTAATAACCGACATTTAGGCTTCCAGTTGCTTTTCTGTGCATACACTATTATTCTAACTATCATGCAGAGAAATAAATGTTGGAGAATAGCCTGCACAATTCCAGAGAAGAAAAGAATTGTGAATCGACTAACCATATATGTGGTTTTAAAATTTGTTTCAGCAGGAATTCACAGAACAATCAATGGCATAAAATAGAGAATCTGTAAGTACAGATCTATGTAATTACAAAAAATTCATCCATTTCTAATCAATAGGGTTAAAGTGGATTATTTAGCAAATAAGATTGGAATAACACACTAGCCATTTGCAAGCAAAGAAGAAAGGTAACTGACTTATTATTTCAAAATAAATTCCATATAACTCAAAGATATAAATAAATTTTAAAATAAAAACAAATGCTAGAAGACATGGATGACCATTTCATATTTTGGGGATGTAAAAAGCCTTTCTAGATAAAACATAAAACCTGAAAGCCATAAAAGGAAAAGAGTGATATGTATGACTAGATAAACTTTAGAATGCTGGTAATTTCTTTGCTTAATTTTAAAAAGTCATGGCGAAAAGAAAGATAAAAATAAACTGGAGAAAGACAGTAACACTATGACAAGCAAACTTCTGTTATCCTTATAAGACCCCAGAGTATTACAAGTCAGCAAGCAAAAGATGAAGAGTCCAAGAAGGAAATGAACACAGCACATTAACAGAAGGCTCACAGAAGAAATAAAACAAACTTTAAAAGTAGGAAAATGTACTCAATCTCATTCAGAATATACAATGCTGATAAAATGAATGAGATAAATGCTTTGCCCATTAAATTGTGAAAATTATAAAGATCACTAAATCTCAATGCTGAGAAGGGCATAGGAAAATAGGCTTTCTCATATACTGTTAATAGAAATGTAAATTAGTACATTTAAGAGGACAATTTGGAAATATATAACAAAAATTGTAATGTATATACCTAGAAATTCCATGTATAAAATATCTATGTATTACTTCTCATAACTAAGAAGAATTGTAAATCTAAAAAATCTGTAGTATATTCATACTATGGAATACTAACAAAACCATTAAAAAATTATTTTAATGTAAAAAAATACATTTCCTTCTTAGACTCTTCATCTTTTGCTTCCTGACTTATAAGACTCCGGGTTTTAAGGATAACAGAACTTTGCTTATCATAATATTACTATCTTTTTCCATTGTATTTTTATATTTTCTTTTTCTTGCGACTTTTTAAAATTTAGTAAAGAAATTACCAGCATTCTAAAACTAGCATGGTAGTGCTACATATGCTGATAAAGAAAAACGTCTATGTTATTTTGTCAAAAGCTTCTAGGAAGAGAAAACTCTCCAAAAGTCTCCCTCTTTCTCTTACTCCTTCCCCTATTGTTTCCATGAAAATTCCAAAATATGCAGTGTATCTATCAGCTGTTGCTACATTGATGCTCAACAACAAATCACGCCAAAACTCAGAGGCTTTAAGCAATATTTATTTTCACAAATTGTGTGAGGGTTGAATGATCTAGATTGGGCTCTGCTGGGTGGTTCTATGGTACCATTATCAGCTAGGATGACTCAGGAATGTGAAACTTAAGGAAAGTTGGCTGGGTTCAGTTGGGAATGCCTCTGTTCCATAAGTTTCCCGTCTTTCTCCTGAGACAAGCAGGCTAACCCAGCTGTCTCTTTTTACAGCAGGGACATAAGACGGCAAGCAGAAAAATGCAAGGCTGGCCTACCTACCAATTCTACTTCATTTTATTGGCAAAGAAGGTCATATGACCAAACCCAGAATCAGGGAGTGAAGAAATATATTTCCCCTTGGGTAGAAACTTCAAATCACATGGCAAAATTGGTGGATAGGGGAAGGAGTGAAGAGTCAAGCCGTTAATGCAATATCCTACAGTCGTACATGAGGACAGCCTGGGTTACATTTACAGAAAGACACAAATGTCATTTCTTATTTGAGGAAGCTCTTCTTATCTCATCCATATTGCAGCAAGACCACAGCCACACGCTTTCCATTACTTTGTGAAATAAGTTTTGTCTATATGCGTATTGAGAAGCTTTAGGGAAGAAAAAGTATTTGGGTCATGCAAGGACTTCAATATTCATGGATATCTTAATTTAATAGCAAAAAATATAATCATTTCTTATTGAAATTGTTAACGTTAAAAAAATACTCCTCTCTTAAGCGTGAAATGGGAGCTTTTCCCTTTAACATGATTGATCCAGTTGAAATCATATGCACATCTTTGTGCCAATAACAGTCACTAGGAAAATGCCATGAACTTATTGGCTTGGGAATGGCTCACCTTTTCCAGAACTGAGAATGAGATGGGTACCTGGTCAAAATAGGGGTGACAAAGAAGGAAGAAATTAAGAATGTTGGAGAAGAAAACAAGAATGTCTACTATCAGAAGGAGGGTTTTTTTTTTAATTAGAGAGAAAAAGAGGGAATACTAAAATGAGAATATGCTTAGAAAAAAGTTTGGAAGCCAGTGCTCCAAAATGTTTTCAGTGGTTATTGGGGAAAAGAATGGGATGGTAGTGGATGCATGAAAGTTGGAAACTTCCACTTATTTCTTTTGTCATCGTTTTTTGAGGGGGGGAGTATATAGATGTATATATATGTATACTTACATATATACATATATACATACATATGTATACACATACATACATATGTATACATATATACATACATATATATGAGAGTATACATCTCTACATACATATGTATACATACATAGATACATATGTGGGAGTATACATACATATATGCATGTATATATTATTATATAAAATAAAAGTATAAATTATTTATTAATATAACTCTTACTTATAATTAATATTCTCATTTTTTTCTGTAAAGTCTAGACTATAATAACCTTGACTGCAAAATTTTCTATTCTAGAATCATAATCTAATTTGTCCCTTGTGAGATGGATAGTACAACAGTGTATTTCAAGATTTCTTATCCTTCAATGTTTTAAGTAATTAATAAATTTCATCACAGTTTATCAAGCACTTCTTATTATACAAATTGCAGTGACAACTGCTATGGAACAAGATGATATAACATGTTCCTACAAGTCACATCTCTGCTTCTGCGCTTTATCTGCTAAGCTGTCTTAGTGAAAAACCACACAATGCTGCCAAATGGGATCCATATAAATTTGTTTTCCTTTATTTGTGCTTGACAGCATTCTTTTCCAATGCCCTTGATGACTATTGTCAAATACACTCCATCTTTTACTTTAATTCCTCCAATGAACTTTGGCCTTTCTCATTCCCAGAAAATAAGTTTGCCTATACCTTGAAAAAATGTGGACCATAACTCATGTTTCCACTCTATTTCCTATCTCCATCTGCAAACTCCAAAACTGGGTAAATTCCTGCCTGCTATTCCCCTAGTCTAAGAATAAGCTAACCCTTCATCTGTAGAAGACCAAACCAACCATTCATACCCTTAACTCTAATCGTCTCTCTTCCTCCAGAACCTTGCTTCATCAGTCATTTGATCTCTCTTGTTTTTTGCTTCTATTGTTCTGTTTATTGGCTTTTTACCTTCAAGGTTTTCCATTCCATCCAGACCTAAACTTCAGAATCATGTCTGCTAGATTGAACTTCCATGAAGAAGTATATTTATATACATATATATGTATATAATATACATATATTATATACATATATATGTATATAATATGCATATATTTATAAACATATATATATATGTTCAATGAATCCAACTGCCTATTGGATTTCTGACTTAGATAGACCACAGATATCTCAAAACTGAGCTCTTTACCTACCCCACTGGCAGCTTTTCAAAGTTGCCATTTTCCAGGTGTGGTAGAGAAGTTTCCAAAATTCAGTGGACTTAAGGGACTCCGAAAAGAAGAACGACCTGTGTGAACTGAGGTTACATACTTCCCACTCCTGCATTGGCTTTGCTTCATGTCCAAGAACAACAGCACAGACTTAAGTTGGAATCCCAAGAAAGACAGCCTACATTTCTGCCAGCAAGCTTGAATGGGAGAAGACTGCAAAATTTGAATGTCAGAGAAAATAAAGTAGTCTTTCTTATCTGACTGATGGACTGTGATATAAAGATGCATATACACTCAACAAAAGAGGCACAGAAATGAAAGAGCAAGTCAATTTTGCTGAAACATCAAGGTAAGCTTTGTAAAGGCTTTAACTTTTCAATAGGACCTTGAAATATGAGCCAGTTTAGCAAATAATGACTTAGCTTGTTATTCTATTTCAGCCCCAGCTAGGTGTACTGCAATTCAGTCCTGGCACTCACCACACAGAGTTAGCAACACTCTTACAAGTTAAAGAAAATAATACCCAACAAGACTATTTTTACTTTAGAAACTTTCCTCTTATGTTGGGATTCCCCAGGCTATCTATACTTCATCTGCATTAGTCAGTGTTCTGCAGAGAAGTAGAATCCAGAGTGTGTGTGTAGTAGGGGAGAGAAAGAGATATTTATTTTAACAAACTGGCTCATGTGATTGTGAGGGCTGGCAAGTCTGAGATCTGTAGAGCAAGTCGGCCAGCTGGAAATTCAGGTAAGAGCTAATGTTGCAGTTTTGAGTCCCAATTCTGCAGAGCATGCCAGGCAAGCTGGAAACTCTGGCGGAGTTTCTATATTGCAGTCTTGAATTTATAACCAGTTAGTAAGAAGTACAGGTTCTTACAATCCCCTCAGGTTCACTAATTTGCTAGAATAACTCATAGAATTCAGGAAAATGCTATACTTAAATTATGGCTTTATTTGAAGGATATAAAACAGGAAGATCAAACCAATAAAGAGACACATAAGTGAAGTTTAAGAAGCAATACATAGTGCTCTCCCCTCATGAAATCAAGGCATGTCACACTCCCAGCACATCAATGTGTTCACCAACCAAGAAGTGACACTTAGCCTCAATGTTCATAGTTTTTATTACAGTTTTATTGCATAGTTACAAATGATTAAAAGGTTGTCTATGTGACTGAACTCAATCTTCAACACCGCTCCTCTCCCCAGAGGTTGGCTGGCCTAACCTTCTAATAACATGGTTATTCTAACCTTCTAATAACATGGTTGGTCTTTCTGGTGACCAGCCACACATTCAAAACCTATCTAGGTGCTTACCTTGAGGCATCTCATTTGTATAAAAAAGACACTCTTATTACTAAAGAAATAACAGAGTTTTAGAAGGTTTGCATCAGGAACTGGAGATGAAGACATGATAGATTGTTTATCACATCATCCTCATATAGCTGAAGCAAGGGAATGTAAAGAATGTCATGCAAAATTATATAGAAAGAAAGATCAGGGAAAATTATGGATGACATGAATGCCATACTAAGATGTCTGAATATTTTAATGAGGGTTAGGAGGCAATTGAATGTCCTCAGGAAATGAAATAATATGCATAGACTTGAGGCTTAGGAAAAGTCATTCTGGAATTAGAGTGAGAGATGGATATAAAGGTATGACTCTAGTTAGGGAAAATATACGGGGACTCTTTCTGTATTTGAGGTAAGATAAACTGAATCTGTACAACGGGAAGAGATAAAAAGCTTACTCAATAAAATGACATTAAAAAATGACTCTAGAAAATGACAGTAAATAAGAACAATCACTTCTACAGAGCTTATTTGGTTCCAGGCAAAGTTCTAAAAACTTTTCACATATTAACTTTTTCAACCCCAATCCTATAAGGTAGTCACTATTATCTCCACTTAACAGATAAAAAAATGAGACTTAAGAGGACAAGTAATTTGCCCAAGGTCATACAAGAAACTAGGCAGACTGGCTTTAGCATCTCTACTCTTAACCATTAGGGAACAAAGGTCCTTGGGTTACAAGCCTGGGCAGTTCAAAGAGTAGTTCTTAGATACTCAGACCTAGAAGTATGCTTGGCACAAGTGGAAAATAGGATAGGGTTAGTAGAGAGAAAAGAATGATGACTTTCATTTTGGCTGTGCTAAATTTAAGTGAAACTGACCAACATATACAAATGTCTCTTTCTGCACTACTACAACCAAAGAAAGTAAGTTCTTCTATGCTACATTTTTGGTAACCGATATTTAGTGTTAGATCTAATGTCTTAATGATCTGATTTTTTTACTCAACTTGATTCTAAATTTTTCCCTACAGTTTCCACCTTTAATTATATTCAACTTTAATGATCAGTTTACTATGTGTGCAAGCCTATGTCTCTAGTGCCTTATGAAATCCTATTGATTAGTTACTTTTTCCCACTACTATGACAATGTGAAAGCATCTGATTTCTGCAGTCAGTTGAGTGGTGCTACATTAAGTTTACTCCAAATATTAATAACAAGGAAATAATATGGCCCTAGAGAAACATTAAAATTACTGTCATAATTTGTATATGATAAATTGGAATAGAACTGTCTTAGTCTGTTCAGCTGCTATAATAAAATATCACAGGATGAATGGTTTACAAACAATAGAAATTTATTTTTCACAGTTTGGAGGCTGGAAAATCCATGATCAAGGAGTTGGTAGATTTGGTGTCTAGCGAAGGCTTGTTTCCTTCTTGACACTTTCTTGCTGTGTCCTCAACATGATGGAACAAGTTCCTTTGGGCATATTTTATAAAGGTACTAATCCTATTAATGAGGGCTCTGCCCTCATCACCTAATCACGTCCTCAAAGGCCCCACCTCTTAATACTATAACCTTGGAGGTTAGGAGTTCATCATATTAAGTTTTGTGGGGAAACAAACATTTCAACCATAGCAAGAGGTATATAAAAGCACCTAAGGAGACAAACATCACCCCTAGGCAGGCAAGACAGGCCAGATCCTGAGTTGTTACACATAGTTTGACAGGCATGAGTAGGGCAGGAGAGAGCTGTCCCTCACCCAGTAGAAACATCAGGTGATGGTTTGACAATTATCACATTGCCTCTTTGAAAGTGATAAATTGAGAGCCGGCATCAGGGAGATGCCATTTTCCTGATGGTTTACACCCGTTGCTCTAAAGTGTTAATTGAATGCAGACACCAAGGAGAAGCAACTTCCTGGGTATGCACAGTAAGAGACAAAATGGTGGAGTATGACATTCCAGGCGCACACCACCAGAAAAGGGAAGAAAGCCTCAGATGGGCATGCGTACAAATTCCTAAACACACTGTGCATGCTCAGCTCCCAAGGGTAAGAAGGACACTGTGTTTGTGGGCAGCTCATCCTAAGGGAAGAATCGTGGGAAAGAGGCCAGACTGCAAAGTCCTAGAATCAAGGTTAAACACAGTACTTGACCTTCAAGTACCCACTTGGATCTCTTCCAAGTGAACTTTCCTTTCTTTCCTGTTCTAAAGACTTTCTAAATAAACTTCCACTCCTGCTCTGAAACTTGTCTTGGTCTCTTTTCTGCCTTACGCCACTCAGTTGAGTTCTACCTTCTAAGGAGGCAAGAACTGAAGTTGCTACAGACCCCTATGGATTCGCCGCAGGTGACTCTGATACCTTCCACTGGTAACATGCTGATTTCATTAATATGTATAATCGATGAATCTAAAGTAAAGTGTCCCTCCCACAGGTAGTTACTCAGCTTTGAAATGTTGAAAAAGAAAGGTCAGGGAGGACATGTTTATTAGTCCCCTCTAGGAATTTTGTGAAAAGAGTGTTATGGTCTCACTGGCAAGATGAATGCATTAAACTGTCTGCCTAGTTTCATCAAATATTTAGTCTTCATACTCCTTGCTATGATTCCAATGACCAAAGAACCTCATAACTATAATTTGTCTTCCAAGAAGAGGTGTGCCTCTAGGACAAAAATGTTATCATTTACCATGTGAATAAATAGCTTAGTCCTGACTTGTACAAGAAGACATAGCTTCAACTCCCCCCAAAAAGCCTTTATGTGGACATATATAGAAAATTCCTAGGACCCATATTATAGAGACAATAAAGGACTAGTTGCCTTTGTGTTGTGGCATAAATTTCAAGGCCTTGAATAAAGTCTTGAGGCCCAGGTGACAGGGTTTCTGATTGGAGAGTTGTTACTTTATATGGTTATATAAGTTGTTTTCTTGGTTGCTAACATGGCTGAGGATGGAGAGACTTCAGTTTTGCACTCCTCCAAAGTGACAAATATCTCACTCCACATGAGCTACTGAGATCACCAAACATGAACTATAGGCAATGAAGACTACTACTTCAAGTGGCAGAGATAGCTAGCTGTTGACCAAAATAGTACTTTCTTTGCATGAAGTACATTTTCGCTGGCAAGAAGTTTCCCTGCAAGGACTATTTCTTAGCCACCCCTTCCCCGACCCCCACAGTTAGATGTAATCATGTGACTAGCTACCATCAAACGAAATTCAAGCATAAGTGACGTGTGTCACTTCCAGGTCAAAGCTTTTCAGAAAGCTTTTCAGCATTCTCAACTCCCTGTTCCTCCTCAGTCACATGGACTCAGTGACTATAAGGTCCTAGAAAACAATAGAATCACAAGATGGAGAAAGCCTGGAACTGAAAACCACTACACAGAGGTACTGTTTTATGAATGAAAAATAAATATGTATTGTGTTTGAGCTTTTATAAATTGAAATATTTATTTGTTATAGCCATAGCATTACTCTAACATACCATGAATATATCCTCTGTACTGCTTTGTAGTATCTGAGAATAAACTACTAAAAGCATCCCTGAACTGAGAGCTATGCTGTCATTCTCACACATCCTCAAATCCAGATGAAATTCATTGATCTTATCAGCAAACGTGAGAAGTATATCCTCATTATAGTTGATCATTGGCTTGGCATTCTAGTTTTTGCATAAATTGCTATGAGCTTGCTCAACGTAGGTCTTAAAGAGATGATCTACTCTTGGATGACTGACAGATTCAAATCTTTGATGCTGGAAAACTGCAGGACTCCATCCTAGACTATGAGAAATTCTTCAACTGCAAATATTAAATATTATCTCTCATTTCCCTCTTACACATACCTGGGAGGTACTTTTTATTTTCTATTTCTTTCATAAGTTCCTGACTTTAAAGACAAAGGGATAGCCCAGCAGTCAAAAAGCACAAACTATTATGGCCAACCAAAGGTGGGCAAATAATAAGAAAAACACACGGAAATATACAGTGTACCCCTCGCTACTCAAAAGTGTTTTCTGAAGACCAGAGGCATCAACATCATAGAGAAGTTTGTTAGAGGTTGGCCGGGCACGGTGACTCACGTCTGTAATCCCAGCACTTTGAGAGGCAGAGGCAGGTGGATCACAAGGTCAGGAGATCGAGACTATCCTGGCTAACATGGTGAAACCCCATCTCTACTAAATATACAAAAGAAAAAATTAGCCAGGCATGGTGGTGGGCACCTGTAGTCCCAGCTATTTGGGAAGCTGAGGAAGGAGAATGGTGTGAACCCAAGAGGCAGAGCTTGCAGTAAGTGGAGATCGCATCACTGCACTCCAGCCTGGGTGACAGAGCGAGACTACATCTCAAAAAAATAAAACAAAAAAAAATAAGTTTCTTAGAGGCAAAAGTTCAGTCCCCCACCCAGACTTCTAAAAGACAATGGGCAGGTTAACAAGATCCCCAGGTGATCTACGTGCTCATTAAAGCCTGAGAAGCACAGGTTTCCCCTTCCAACCCTTTTCCCACACTTCTACCCCTTTTCCAAGGTGAAGGGTTTATAGGTGTGTGCAATCAACTTAGAGCTGCTTTTGTTACCTAAGAAGCCGTTAATGGAGGAGAGAAATCAGTCAAAAAAACCTGACATCACCTGTCTGGCGAAGGAGCCTAAAAATGGATTCAAAAAGATGAATTCCCCAAAACAGGCTTAAAGTCCTCCTCTCCAATCTAACCTAAAGCTCCAAAAAGCCTCTGAAGTTTGCAAAAGGCACTTCTTTTTTCCCTTGCACTCTCTTTCCTCCTAATAGGTTGACCTAGTAAGTGAGACCACTCCATGAAAGCCCAGCCTTCAACCAAGTGGGCCAGCTGAGCTCACCTTCCTTTTCCTACCAGAGGCACTTATGTCCCCTGTGTAAGCACATGTGGAAATTTGCATTAAAATCTGAAAATCAAAAAAATTCATACATTTCAGAATAAAATAAATGTTCTTTTATTTGTATTCACCAAGATTAAAATAAATAAGTTCAGGACATTTTACACAGAGGTTCCTCTAATCCCTGTATTATCACCTTCTGCTATGGAGTTCCAAGACTGTAAAGTGAAGGTGTGAGGAAGCAGCTACATTTACACCTATAAGAAAACCAAACACCGCATGTTCTCACTCATAGGTGGGAACTGAACAATGAGATCACTTGGACTCGGGAAGGGGAACATCACACACTGGGGCCTATCATGGGGAGGGGGGAGGAGGGAGGGATTGCATTGGGGAGTTATACATGATATAAACGTCATGCACATGTACCCTAGAACTTAAAGTATAATAAAAAAAATAACATTAAAAAAGGAAAGAAAAATTTATATAAACTCAAGTTAAATAGACCATGAACTTGATGTAAAATAAATTAAAAAAAAAAAAAAGAGGAACATCTATAACAACAAGCAGATTGTTTTAACTAGGAGCCACTTCCCAATATCACTTCATGGTTTTCTTTTTTCCTTTCTCTCTCCTTCCTTTCTCCCTTCTTCCGTCCTTTATGACTTAAAAATATAATCTCAGGCATTTATAAAAATGAACACATTCCAGATAATTAAGATGACCAAAGATCTATTTATTGCTTTTAAAATTCCAGATCTTTTAGGAAATTTAGTTTACACTTGATCCAAATCCATAGCTTGGAATTCTTTCAAACTCATTCTGCTCTGGGAGTCCCTGATTTCCAAAAGAATTAATAGGCAAAAGTTATAATCTCCAAGATTTTGTCATCATCAAAATGAAATAGGCATCGGTGTCAACAGAAGCACTGACACCTGCATAATAATTCAAAAAGTCTTCTTTTGAAACCTGAAGAAAAGAAAAAGGCAAGAAAAGAAAGAAGGAAATGGTGTCAAAATATGTGAGTCATGGTAGAGCATTTTACATTCTCCAAGATATCTTCTATTGAGTGTCATTTGCCACTGTCAATTAAGCAGGTTCGAGTTAGACAAGGAGAGCCTGGCTTGCCTGTCCCTGCTGGATGGCTCACTGAGATGGGACATGTGCAAGGGTAGCCAAAGATTCACCTGCTCACTGGCCTCATACAGTTCCCTCATGGCCATCACTTTGTACATTAAGATAAGATTTCTAGATCTCTACTGTACTATCCAATATGGTAGCCACTAGCCGCATGTGGCTATTTAAATTTACACTGATTAAAATATACATATTTATAATATATATTTTATAATATATGTTTTATGAATATATTCATAATATAGATTATAAAATATATTTTATATTAATATCAACATGCTAATTTATATATTAATTAAATTATTTATTTAATGATTATCAAATTAATAATTATTTATTAAATTTAAATATTAATATATTTTATAATCTATATTATGAACCTATTTATAGTTTATGAACATATTCATATTTTATATTTTATGAATACATTCATAAAATGAATATGAATGTGTTCATAAAATATAATGAAAAATTCAGTTTCTCAGTTGCACTAGCCATATGTGGCTAGTGGCTGTCATATTGGAGAGTACACATATAGAACAATTCCACCATTTTAGAAAGTTCTGTGGGACAGCAGTGCTCTAGAATGGACATTGTATAACCACTCTCATGACTATTAATAGCATTCTAGGGTGTAGAAATTTACAGCATAAATGAACAGATTAAAAAGTGCTTTAGTGAAAGGGAGTCTACACAAAACACACAGGTAGGAATAGAACTAGAGAATGGGTACTTCCCAGAATCCTTGTGCACCCAGAAGTCCATGATGCCTGACATTCAGTGGCAGCGTACAGAGGTACTAGCCCTATATGAGGCACTGGAAGGTCAACTCTACCCACTTCTCAATTTGGCCAGGATGCATGTTAATATTTTATGGTTGGACTTGTGCTTCCTATGCTGGGCAATGAAGTTAAGAGTAAAGATGCAAAGAGTAGGAATCAGCCTCTAAATTCCATCTCTCTCTCCTCCCTCTTAACCTCCCCAATTCCTTAATGCCAGCATATACAGTCATACTATTCCCACAGTCCTAGAAGCACCACTCAAAGACTGGACATTCTGGAAACTTGCTCGGTCTGCTAGATGGAAGTAGTTTATCCCTGCAAGAAAGTAATATTAACATCAAGTGTTCGAACTTTCATTCTTGGCTGTCAAAATAATAGTTTTATGAGTAATTATGTTTTGCTCTTTTAAGAACATGAGTTAGTACAATGTGAACAGGGCTGCATGATTTTCAAAGAAGAAATGTTATCACCTTTAACTGAAATATCACACAAATAACGTTTTTAAATGATCCAAAAGCACTGTCAAGGAAGTATAATACTTTTTAAAGAAGCATGATATGTTACGTGTTTGCTAATAAGAAGAAATATTTTTTGGAAACACTTTAAAACTGAAATACAGAACTAGATGTGTTTTGGGGGTTTTTGTTGTTGCTGTTTTGAGACGGAGTTTCACTCTTGTTGCCTAGGCTGAAGTGCAATGGCGCGATCTTGGCTCACTGCAATCTGTGCCTCCTGGGTTCAATCCTGCCTCTCAGCCTCCCAAGTAGCTGGGATTACAGGGATGCACCAACACATCCAGGTAATTTTGTATTTTTAGTAGAGATGGGGATTCACCATGTTGATCAGGCTGGTCTTGAACTCCTGACCTCAAGTGATCCACCCACCTGGGCCTCCCAAAGTGGGGGGATTATATGCACGAGCCACTGCAGGCAGCCAGATGTACTCTTTTGTTACAATAGTTGCTAATGCTTCAAACCTTAAATTGAAGAGATGATATTAAATTAGAACCAAGTTAATGGCAAAGTGCAGTCTGATAATGTAAAAAAAATGACAAAGCTGGTATTACAAATCAAATCATATCTAACTTTGTAACTCAAGAACTGCTCAATTTTTCATCCCTAGAAATGATATTTCAGGTCTTGCTATTAAGCCAAGTTCTTGCTTTCAATGCATGTATAGCTTACCACTAGAAACACCTATAGCTTTTCAAATAAAATATATAAAAATTTACACCATAAATATCATGAAAATTTTTCCTTATAAAGCAGAATGTTGTTTTCAGCTTCAATATCTATTCAATTTCTATTTAAAAATATTATCAAGATAGGATTTACATAATAGAAACATTTCACTATCTAGAAAACTGCTTGAGCTATAGTTGTCCAATAAACTGTTGCCAATTAACAATTAACCTAGGACTATTTTAAAAGATATGTGAAAACATTTTATGACTAGCATACTAATTATATTTATATGCAAATAGATAGCTCCAAGTACTTGTAAAACATATATGAATATATAGAAATATATTTATATGAGTGTAGATATGTTTTACAGGTACTTGGCCTATGTAGGCACAGCCCTTATAGTCTTTGCATTGCTGACTTGCTTAACAACCTCCATTCTCTCTTTTTTCTGGTACAGATAAATCCACTCAAACTCTGTCTAAATGACTTCAATTAGTAGAGGCTGAATTCATAGTGATTTGCTAAACACACTTAGCCACTTCAATAATAAACTTAAATAAATGGATTTTGAGTAATATTGCTAAATGAGATTTTAAGCATAACGAAGTATGACATTTGTGGAAGGGTACATTATTTCCCAGTTCCCTTGGAAACAAAAGGAGTGAGCCATTTAGTAAGGTAATGGCTAACACTTGATAATAACCTCCGACTGTGTAGCACTTTATCCCATCAACAGGAAGTACTCTGAGACTCACTGTAACTGGAAGGAGCAAGTCCCTCCTGCATTTGTCATTTTCTCTCAATTCCAGGTCCTCATCCTGTTCTAAGTCTCTCTAGGGTTGCGGATTGTCATTAGTTCCACATGTCGCCTACGTGTTTCCAGGAGTTCAGCAACTCAAACCTTTCAAGCTTAAGATTAAGATGTTCCCAAGTCAACAGCAGGCTCTGAATGCCAAGTTTTCAGGTCAGAAAAGAAAAAGTTACTCAAGTCTTTGAGTACAGGATAATAAACTACTATATATTCAGTTCTTTCTTCAAATTTAAAGTTCTTGAGCTCTGAGTCACAAGGTCCCTGGTACATTTATTACAGGGTCTGGAGCAGAACAAAATTGGAAATGAGTAACAGTTATATGGTGGCATAATGTAAAGCTGGATGTGATCCTTGGAGTTTTTGAGCTGAGTGTCACACTTCTAGTGTCGGGAGACGGAGCTGGAAGCCCGTGGTGCTCACAGGGACTTTCGTGAAACTCACATGGCATCAACAATGTTCAGTGGCTGCTAGGATTTTTGAAATACCCCAGAGAAACAATAAATAAATTCCATTAGGAAGAATCAAAAGAAGAATCTAATACAAAATTTTTTTAAAAGGCCATTATGTGTTGAGACTTTTTTTCCCCTGATGAACTCTACCTTTCTGGTCATTGCAAGGTCCGTATTAAAGCCTTGTTTACTGGTTGACTGCTCATATTTTCAGTGAGTTTCACTCCTGAAGAGGTTCTTCCATTATACTTTGCTCAGGGGAAAAGATATGGCTTTGGCGAGGCAGGTGTGAGAATTAAACAAGAAGGTCATGCTATTCTCAGAGAGGAAGAGCTGTTTCACCACAACCTCTCACCACACCAGCTGAAATGGCAAAAAGAATTCTTCTCACACAGTAATGTTCTCAGAACCCCGTCAATCATTTGTTTATGTTTCTTTCAACAGATCTCACCCATCATCTGTTTTAGAATATATAATTTTAGGGGTTAACTAGGTGAGTTTAATCTTTTCAGAATAAAAGAACCAGTTACTTCTATCAAAGTTACATAGTTTTCATATAAGTGACTTGGAGGAGTAAAATCATGCTGAGAAACATTGGCTTTCAAAAGGATCAGTTACACAAAACTCAACATTATATGGCGATCTGTCAGACCCCTGATGCCTTTGTTTTTTCTTTGAGTCATAAGCATTTCCAGGATTTAAAACTTTACTGCTGCATTCAACAGGATCTTAGTTTAAAAGAACAATCAATAATCTCCAGGAAAGCAAGTTTGTTGACCAATTTGGAAAATTGGAAAATATGAGGTTCTTCATTTCTGTACTCAAAATAGATACGCATGGTCGGGAGTGGTGACTCGCGCCTGTAATCCAGCACTTTGGGAGGCTGAGGCAGGCAGATCACCTGAGGTCAGGGATTTGAGACCGGCCTGGCCAACATGGTGAAATCCTGTCTCCTAAAAATACAAAAAATTATCTGGGTGTAGCGGCAGGTGCCTGCAATCCCAGTTACTTGGAGGCTGAGACAGGAGAATCGTTTGAACCTGGTAGATGGAAGTTACAGTGAGCCAAGATGGCACCACTGCACTCCAGCCTGGGCGACACAGCGAGACTCCATATCAAAAAAATAATAAATAAAAACAATAACAAAATAGATATGCGTAAATCCAAAAAAGCTATACTACTCAGAGAAGGTTAATAGAATTGCAGGAAGCAGAAGTAGAAGGGCCCCCACATACCATCTATGAATACATCTGGTAAATTATCTCTCTCCATTTGATTAAACCTCAACATAGACTGCATCTGCAGGTAGTTTAGTGAGAGTGGAATTATTACCTACTTGTACTCTCATGGCTCAGTGAGACAATCTACTTTGGCCAAGAGAATTAAAGAGCCAAGACAATTATCTGCCTCCAAATATAGAGAGGGATTTTCCTTGCATTGTCTTGATAGGCTGTCTATGTTCATGAAATTGATTATGTCACTCCCCAACACAGTGCCATAGAAAGGGCTCCAACTGTACTGGCTTCAGAGGCTGAATGAGATTCTGAGAGGGGAATTTGGGTGCCTGTTCTTCTCTTCCCTCTCTACCCTCTTTGATCTCTTAACAACTGTGGGTTGTTAGTTTAGTTTGAAAGCCAGTGGTTTTGCTTGCAATTATTCTAGTTCACTGCTCTGTCCCCACAGCCTAGAAAAAAGCATGTATCTAAAAAAATATTTATTGATGGGATGTACTTCCACCTGCAAGCCATGATGTATGCTAAGTCAATCTGCAGCCTACTTGGAGAACACCCAGCTCTGCCTTTGAAAAGCATGATTAGGGTATGAAATGTGACTCCATGCCTGCTGCCAAACTATACAGAACAAGTACATGGTCCTCCAAAGTGCCATCTGTGCCTGAGAAGATCCTATCACAGTTTACATCACTGTGAAAACCAGTCCCACGGACCACCAGAAAGAATTCTGCCTCAGTCTACACTTGAGCTTGCACAGCTTGTACATTCTGGGTTTCTCATTTACACTGTGAATGGAATCCAGGTAACGATGTGCACAGCAGCAGAGAGTCAGTCTCTGGCCATTGCTGCATGGGTTTGCCTTTGTTAGAGTTAGAAATCCAAATTCAGGCCGGGCGCGGTGGCTCAAGCCTGTAATCCCAGCACTTTGGGAGGCCGAGACGGGCGGATCACGAGGTCAGGAGATCGAGACCATCCTGGCTAACACGGTGAAACCCCGTCTCTACTAAAAAATGCAAAAAACTATCCGGGCGAGGTGGTGGGCGCCTGTAGTCCCAGCTACTCGGGAGGCTGAGGCAGGAGAATGGCGTAAACCTGGGAGGCGGAGCTTGCAGTGAGCTGAGATCTGGCCACTGCAGTCCAGCCGGGGAGGCAGAGAGAGACTCCTTCTCAAAAAAAAAGAGAAAAAAAAAGAAATCCAAATTCAGTATTGTTATGGGTGGCTTGTTCTGACAAACTCTCATTCTCAGAATGTTTGCATACATCATTCTTGTCTCATAAAAAGTTGCTAATTTCATTCTCTTTTCTTTGGCTTGTTTAATTTTCCATCTGAGGACCAGATCCAACAGGTGAGGTTTTCCTGGGGGATGTTTTGACAATTTTTATTGTGTTTTATCTTCTGAACTAAGGGCTTATTTTTAAAATTGTAAACAGAGTAAGCTTTAAAATCTGTAAGTTAAATAACCAAAAATATATCCAGAAGAGTGTTAGCAAATGATTTCTTTAAATGTCTCTTCTCTGTTCCTCCCACTTTTACTAGGAGTAGAGCTAACTAATGCACAATTCCTGACTGTGCCAGAAGCCATAGAGGAGAATGAGAATTGGAGTGCAGTGACCCTTGATCATTAGGTTATTAGCAGATTTTGTTTCCAGAGGGTGAAAGGGCCTTGGTGGAACCTTGCTCATGGGCCCAGAACCAAAAGCACTAGAAGAGAAGCAACTAAATGTGACCAAATACACTATGAGGTAGGGTTATCTGAAATTGGATAACTGTGCCCTGTGCCCCCATCAGACAGGAAGCAAAGTATCACCGGAGAAGGCTAAGCTGATAGCTGCAACCTAGTCCTTGCTCAGAATCACATGCTCATTCTATAGCCCCATTTAAGCTGAGGCATGAGTCATACCCAGAATCAAAGACAAGAATCTTTCTAGAGCAAAAGGCTTGAAACCCACCATCCCCAGGAAACAGGGGACCTCTCCTTAGCCACAGTCTGCAAGGTGCAGGCTGCAAAAATATATGGATTTTTTTCTATACATTTCTTCACCATTTCTTCTGCTTTTCTACATAATTCTACACATTTATTCATAACACTTGGTATCTTTGGCCCAACCAATCTCTCTATGAGCAGAGATAATAAATCCAATACAAAATCAGACTTGTGCAATTAAGAAAAAAAAAAAAAAACTAGTTTCTGGTAATACAGGGATGCACCCATCCTCAAGAAAAAGTTGAGCATCTCAGCAAGTTATTTAATAACTGCTATAATGCTTATGTAGCAGCACTGGTTTTCACATGTTTTAAATCAATACATATCCGAATCTCAACTTCCAAGCCTATGAAATAAAACCTAAACAGTGAATTGATACAAAATATGGCAAGTGTGTTCAAACCCTGAATCCAGAGCCAATTAAATATATAAGATCTTAAAGAAGACTATTAACCCAGTCTATGTCTCCAAACTGGGGGATGAATACAGCTAAGGACAGAGGCAAAAGGAGGTATTTCACCTAGCAGCAAGGTGGGTGGACATTGTCTCTAGCACCATAACCAGAGACCGGTCACTGTGCTTTTATCTCTGGCCCCAGATACAGAATACACAGAAGGAGAGCTGTAGTTTCCTTATCTATTTTCCAGCCTCTGGTCTGTCTTTGCTTCTAGTAGCCTTTCATGGGCAGAGTCCTACACATTAAAGATATGAAGTCAAAGCTTAGTGCTGGGAGGAGGAGGCGTTAAGCCATGAAGTGTCAAGATGGAAAACCTGCTTTGAAATATTATTGTGATCCTAGTCCGTGTCACACCCAACCTCCTTTTGCTAGTGGGATTTTTTTTTTTTTTTTTTTTTTTTTTGAGACAGAGTCTCGCTCTAGGTTGGAGTGCATTGGCATGATCTCAGCTCACTGCAGCTTCTGCCTCCCGGGTTCAAGCAATTCTCATGTCTCAGCCTCTGGAGTAGCTGGGGTTACAGGCATGTGCCACCAAGCCCAGCTAATTTTTTTATTTTTAGTAGAGACAGTGTTTTCACCATGTTGCACAGACTGGCCTCGAATTCCTGACCTCAGGTGATCTACTCGCCTCAGCCTCCCAAAGTTCTGGGATTGCAGGCATGAGCCACTGCACCTGGCCCTCGCTGGTGGGAATTTCAACATAATTGGCAGAAAGCAGAGAGAGAAGAGGTAAACATTCCACCAGGTGAAGACTTTCTGGGATAGCCTGCCCACACACAGGGCAAGATGTCCCACATAAAATTTGGGCGCCCAGCCCAGTTTCAAAGCTTTAGCCACAGGAGTACTGTGAACAGTCGTGGATCTACTGCTCAAAGAAATGGCCTCCTCTCTCACACCAGTCTTTAAAATGACTATTTAAATAAATCATTTTAAATGTATTTGTCAAACTGTGGCTTCCCTAAACCCTAGGCAGTGAAACTCAAGATTTTCTTGTAGAAATTGAGGCTAACACGTGGTCTTCTTCTGGTCCCCAAATGACACTGAAACACTTAAAGACTTTCAATCAGTCATAAAAAGAGATAAATTGTCATCTCACCTAGAAACGGATCATCTAAAAAGAGGTAAAGAAAAACTATGGGTGCATGGGTGAGGGTTTTAATTAAAATACTCAAGCTTTCATTAATAGCCAAGGGATAAAACCTGAAGTTGATTAGGCACCTGCATGTATCAGCACAGCACTAGGAGCTTTACAGAGCTCATTTTATTTAAGTCCTATTTTAGAGCAAAGGAAACAGTCTCAGGGAAGGCAAGCTCACAGTTGGCTACTCGATGTCTTTTATTTCTGCCTGTTTTTTGGCCCCAGAAAAAGCAGTACTTTGACACAGAAAAAAACATTAGGATGAGTGTGAAATCAAATATGATTCTGGTTTTTGAACTGAGGTTTAGTCATTTGGAGCCACATGGCTGTCCCAAGGCCTGGTCCCCAGGTCACATGCTTAAAGCTTCCAGGCGGTTCTCATCATGACGATGAAGTACACATCAGTGTCAATGGATGCGCTCACACCTGCATAGTAGTTCATGAACTCCTCGGGGGTCACCTGCAGTGGAAAAGTTAGAAACAAAAACAAAACTTTGCTTCTCACTCTGTCAATAGGGGCCCACCTTGTGCACCTGTAAATAGAAGGGAAATAGAGGATTTCTTTGTGTGTGTGATCATGGCTGAGGAACTGATCTAAAACAAAAGAACAAGTGAAGTTGAGGATGGTGTGAGAACAGCACCTAGGAAGAGAGAAAGAAAGTCTTGAAAGTTTCTAAGCCAACCCAAATGGAAAGTGACACAGGTTGTCATCTTTTCTCTAAGGGTGGGAGCCTTCGATTCAGATAAGGGAGACTGAAATTCAGAGTAAGAAGGAAGTGCTCTGCAACTGTAGTTATTTCTGTCTTTCTGTGACACATCAGAAATAACATCTCATGTCCTTGTGTCAGGATAAGTGATGTTTTCCTTTCCAGAAATGGAGTTCTCTCTTATGGGTGAAGAAACAGATTTCTAGTTAAACACTCCTGGGTTGCATGCTTTTCTAACACATAAATAACTCATTCAAGGCCCAGGGTGACTAAAAAGCTTACTCCTGCTTCATGCCTCCCACCCATCCTGGCTTCTCTCCACTCTACACCCAAGACCATCTCTTTGAAATATCGACTAATGTGTTTATCTATGCTGGGATTTTATATTACTTTCCTTTGGAGAAGAAGAAAAAAACAGTTATTAGTCTTATTTTTAACAGGCCTAGATAATATGTACACTCTAATTTAACCATGTTGGTTGACATGATGAGTTGGGGACATACTTATGCCTTCCAGGAATCATAAGGGATGACTGACCCACTTCTCCTGTTTGCTGAAATTATAAGTGAACAGGAAAAAAAGTCACAGGATCCATAATTCTCTCTCATACCACCCCTTCCCACTAAAAACATAAGGAAGGGCAGTAGAAAGAAAGGCATTTGAACTCAGCTCATAGTTGAACTGTAAATACACATCTACAATACATGCATACAGCCTCTGTCAAAATTAGGATACCATTTGCGTCCTCCTTTCTTGAACTTCTTTATTCCTCTCCTCCTTTGGATTCCTCAGCCTCTGTTTTCAACTCCCTCATTAAGGGATTACATTTAGTTTCACACATCATTATTGCCCTCTCTCTATCTTTCTCATGTTGTGTGAGGTTCCAGAGAAATGTTTATCAGTGTGGATCCACACCACCTACATCAGGACCACCTGGGGTGTCTGTCATAAACCTAGGTCCCCAGCCTCTACCCTACGTGGACCTGCTAAATCAGAATCTCGGAAGCAAGTGGTTGCGGAATTTACTCCTTAAAAATCTAAACATCCCAGTTAATTGTTGTGCACACTACAATAATTTAACAGGGAATATCAAAGATAATTAAGACAAAGTCTTAGTCCTCAAAAAGGCCTCAGGCTGGTGAAATACTCCAACAAAGTAAGTGGATCATTTTAACAGCAAATAGCAAGTAAAGTAAAAGCATTATACACGAGACCCTGAGCCATTTTGACTGTGCACTTTACTGTGACAGTTTGAGGAACATTTTTACAGCTAATTATTTTTTAATTAAAATTACCAAACTTCTAATATTTTTACTTTGTTGTTTCTATTGTCTGTTGGTTGACCAAGGGTGACAGCCATTGAGTGAGACTCCCTCCACATCCACTGTAATACTCCTGTCCCTAGCTTTTCTCTCCCATGAAAGTTGAAAGACTCAAAACTCACTTTCCCAGACTTCCCTGCAGCTGCAGTTTGGGATGGCCAAGTGATAGGGTTCTCACCAATAAGATACAACAGAAATCTGACATGAATTTCTAGGGAAGCTTTAGCTTTCCTCATGCAGACTCTAGCCCTTTCTCATTCCCTCCTCTCCCTCCTTTGTCCTGCTGCCTGAAACTCAGATGTGCTGGCTGAAGTTAGGCAACCATCTTGAGATCATGAAGGAAAGGCCAGAAAAATCACAAAGACCTCAGCTGTGTTCTCTTTAAGCCACTTAAGCGAGAACATCAAGTAGAATAAAAAATAAAACTTACTTTGTGTATTCCAATGTTTAATAAGATTTCCTATTTCTTGGATTGAAAGCAAACCCTAACTGAAACACCAATACATGATTGAGACTGGTATCGACACCCCCATGCTTCCATGCTTCCATCCCAAACTCCCCCAATGGGATGGGGTGACCTGGGTTGAGTTGGCTCTGATGGACAATGGAGAAAGAATCCAAGATAGGCAAAAGATAAAGGAAGCATTAAATCTCACTTGGAAGTCAGATGACGTCAAGCCAGAAGTCAGAGCTAATGTATTTGATCATTTCAGAAAAAGCCATCAGTTACTCTTAGCTAGGTGTTTGCTTGTTTTCTGAGACTCAACTTACATTGGGAATGGCCTGAATCGCAAATTCTCTAATCTCCCATAAATTTGCCCTCATCATAGTAAATTGTTGGTTAGCAATAATTACTATCTTTATTCATTTTGTTTGACATTAGAAAAAATGAAAGACTGGGCACTCCTACTTTTAGCAGGCCTCTTGACTAGGCTACATTTATGTGACAAGGTATATATCATATATACAGGGGAAGGTCCCAGATGGGGGTAATGGAAGTCACAATACAATCCCTTTTCCTCAGCTCTAAATTCATCAGAAAAATCCTGAAACAAATCTAGTTTACTATTAATACATACACTCAGTAATAGACCTAACATCTTTTTAATTATTTAAAAATTTTTTATGAGATAGATGAGGCAATAGACTGATGTTCCCTGAAGGACTAAAGTCCTAAGAGGCTTTTTAAAAATATGGTGATTATAAAGTCATATATACACATGAAGAATTCAAAACTTAGATATTAAAAAATAAGAAGTAAATGTCTCACCAAATTGGGGTGGGGTTTAGTGATAGAAAAGGGGTAAGGAAAGTTTGTTTTATCTGATTGCTTCACACCTCTGTCCAAATAGCTTCCGGCTGCTATGGGAGTCCAGTAGGGTATTAGTGCAAGATTTATGACATCAAATTCCATGACTGCTGCAAACTCCAGCAACCTTTAGGGGTATTTGAGAGTTTAGCCTAGATTATCAAGTTTAAACAATATCCTTAGCTAGGAGCTATGCTGAATTTTTTGCATTATTTTAAATTTTGCCTTATATGGGATTTTTTAACCATAAATGAGCACACTGGCTTCAAGTAGAGCTGTGCTTCAACACAAAAAAATCCTAATATGCAAAATAATTCTATTTGCAAGAGGTAAATTAGAAGTTAATTATTCTCCTCATAAAAGACTTTACCATAGAGTTCCTCTACATCAACAATTTCTTGCGCATTTAAAATACAATTCAGTGTGCAAAAGTTTGAATTACACATCACTTCTCAGAAAACTTTTATTATGTCTATTAAATGAGATATCCCTGGTAAGCCCTTAGCAAATGCCCAGTTGATATGTGCTCAAAAATGTTGCCCAGATTCATTATTATGCTAAGTGGTATCATGTGCATATTATATTTAGTAATTTTAAAACAGTCATTTCTGAACCTTTTAGAGCTAAGGATCACAAATATGCATGAGTGTAAGAGTCATCTGATACACATTGAAATGTGAAGCCCTGGACTCCACCCTCCAGAAAATCAGATTCTGTGGTTCTGCAGTACAGCTAGCAATCTACATCATTAATAAATCCTCTTGGTGATGATTATGAACAGCCAGAGTTGCGTTTCAATACAGGGTCTGTAACATTCAGATGACATCAAGTGCTATAACTGCTAAAAACCTCAATAACCTTTATGAGATTTTGAGAGCTTAATGTGGCTTCTTAAGATAAATATCAAAAAGGGTTGTGTGTAGACTTGAATCAGCCGAATCACAACTGCCTATTTTGACTTTTGTTGAGAAAAGGGTAGCTGAGGTTTCCCCTGGCAATGAGAAGGAACCACCTGCAGAGAGGAAGCAGACACACTCTGGGATCCACAAAGGGGTGGGCTAATTTGGGGAAATGGCAGTTGGCTATTTTTCCACTGACATCTCACTGATCAAGGCCAGCAATACTGGAAGAAAACATATAGTTTTTATTTCTGTCCCTAAGATTTTGGCTGCCCTATTGAATTTCGGCCCTTTTGTAAACCTGCCTCCACAATCCTCAGCCTGAAATAGAGGGTATATCTCCACCCCTGACTGGGAAATGTCAACAGGAAGGACAGAAAGGTCACCTTCCTATCCCCCACCCCTTGCTAATAAGACTCATCACAAAGTTTCATTTAAAAAGTTGGAGGACATTCCGTTCAGAAGAGGAAGGTTTATTTCTTCTTCCCTTAACCACCCTCTTCTTGTCCACTGGGCCACTAATCTTTTCCTGTGCTGTAAAGGGCTTAAGAGACAATGAACCCTGGGGTTGTGCTGCTGCTGCTGTTACCCAGGGGACAACCCCCTTTCCTTACCACCAGAATCCTTAGGTCACCTAAGAACAGAACTGGCTCTGGTTGTTTTTTTGTTTTTTGTTTTTCCTAAAAAGTCCATTTATGGCTGTTGATAAAGGACAGATGACATTTTCATTTCAGCCTAGACACAGTCATGGAGCTATATAATTCCTTACCCTACCAAGCTATGCATTTGTAACTTGAAGATAAAAGTTAATGGAGATGGGGTGGTTGATTTTGTTTTCAAATTCAGTGCAGTTTAGAAATGTAAGTTAATCTCAAAGCACACTAAATAATAAATCAGAGTAAATTCTGTTATTTGGCATCCCCTTTACCAAAAACTACCTTCAAATGGCATTTCCACATAGCAAAGTGTGATGATAAATGAGGCTCATAAGGTTGAGTGTGAAGGCACTAAAACATCCTGAAAGACCTTGTAAATCTGTTTCCCAAAATTAAATTACAATCTCATTTCAAAGTTAAATGTTTTATTATAGTTCATTGGAATGCAACTAGCTGAGTATGGTAAATATAATAACAATAAAATGGCATGTTTAATCAAAACATCACATTCCCCAGATGACAGGTCATCACTTATGTGGATCCCTTACCAATATATGTCAATATATGTCTATGAGTGTGTGCGTGCACATACATACATTAGTTTTCAACTGAAGTAACATGAAAGTTTCCCCTGGCAATGGGGAAGTTTCTAGGTGGTTCCTAGGGAAATAGTTTACTTCTATTTACTACAAATATATATCGATGTGTTAAAATTTTTAAGGGTTTGAACCTATTTCCCATTTACAATTTCAAGTTGAAGAAATTTCCCCTAGATTAGACTGTTTTACTTACCAATCCATCTTTGTCATAGGGTGAATCAAAGTTATCCAGAAATTTCCTAAATACTTGTTCCTCACTCCATTCCCCATTCTGGTACTTTGGGTGGTGTTTTGCATTATACACCTCACGAAGGTCTTCGATTGTTATAACACCATCTCCAGTCTTGTCTAACTTTCTAAAAGCTTGCATGATTACCTCTTTTCTGGCTCTGGACATTGGAGGCTACAAAAATAGAAGAATACATGCAGAGACATACATAAGCAAATGAGATTTTTTGGTATCCTATGTGACAAAATATCTTATTCCCCTCAATGATGTGAAGTAGTATTTATGTGCTATTATATAATAAGCAGCACTATTATTGCTCCAAAAAGTTCTTAAGTCTGTTCACAGTCTTCTGCTCATCCCCCTCCCCACAGTGTACTAACAACTTGTGAAAACAAAACCTCAAGGTAGCCAACCCAAACCACGTGAAAGCCAAACTTATCAGATATACTGATTAATGGGGCCACTTACTCTTAATGTGAGAAGAAATTCATTGAAGTCTATTGTTCCATTTCCATCTTTATCAAACCTCCGGAAAAGTTCTTCCACCTCTTCCCTTTCCATTACCACAGCATAATCATTTAACCCTTTCATAAATTCTTTAAAATCAAGGGTTCGATTATTATCATCATCCATAATTCTAAACATTCTGAAGAAAATACACACAAAAATTAAGAAGAATTTTACAAAGAACAGGTGTAAGTGTAAAGATTTTTTTTAAAAAAATCCACACTCAAGATTTCGTCAAATAAAAATACAAAAGTCTTAAATTCTTCTCTGCACCCTCCCTTCCAAAACTAAAGAGCCTCTTCCCACCACACACACACACACATACACACATGTGCACACACACAAAGTATAATTCTAATTACATGACATTCTGAAAAAGACAAAACTGTGGAGACAGTAAAAAGATGAAAGGGAGAGGAAATAATTGAATTGGTGAAACATGGGATTTTTAGGTCAATGAAACTATCCTTTATAATACTATGATGGTGGATACATGACATTATGCATTTGTTAAAACCCATAGAACTTTACAGAACAAGGCGTAAACCTTAATGCATATGAATTTTTTAAAAAAATGATTTAGGAAGTCAGAAAATCACAGGAAGGAATGCAAACTGTGACAAGAGAATCTCACTGTATTATGAAAGAACGAAACATCACCAAAAGGGGTAAAAGGATAAGAGAGAAAGGTGCTGATTTAAGTACTTTGAAAATGAGTAGAGTCTGTAAGAACACAGGAACTGCCCACAATTTACTGTACTCTAGTTGATAAAGTTGTTTCCCACAGGGATACAGGTTAACAAATCTGACACTGATGTACATGTACACTGAAGTTGAACCATCAAGTAAATGGATAACAAAGATGGAAGCCAGGTTTCTCAAAGTGGGAGTGAGAATTTAGAGATAAGATAGGAAAACAGGCATGGATTAGAGTTGGAGACAGCAGTGTGAACGCATGTTTAGCTTAATATAGACATAAATCATTACATATGAAAATATTTAGGCCAAGCGTGGTGGCTCATGCCTGTAATCCTAGCACTTTGGGAGGCCGAGGCGGATAGATTGCCTGAGCTGAGGAGTTCGAGGCCAGCCTGGGCAACACGGTGAAACTTCATCTCTACTAAAATACAATAAATCAGCCAGGCATGAGCATGCTCCTGTAATCCCAGCTACTCAGGAGGCTGAGGCAGGAGAATCGCTAGAACCTGGGAGGCAGAGGTTGCAGTGAGCCAAGATCGCACCACTGCACTCCAGCCTGGGTGACAGAGCAAGACTCTGTCTTTTAAAAATAAACAAATAAATAAAAAATGTTTATACACAGATTACTATACACACATATATTTTCTTGTTTTGTCAGCCAAGAAGACCTAGAAATAATAATGTTCCAGTAACAATAAGCACATATAACTAATTAATGAACAGACAGCACTGCTACAGAAAGTGAACTTATCAGTTTCTTTGTAAAACATAAATAAATCTGAAATTAATTATGTATTATTAAGCCACCATGTGTTATTCAATAAAATTCACTGCTTAGGAATTTATAATGCATGAAACTTTGCACTAAGCCCTGTAAAGAGGAATAAAAAGATGAACGAGATGCAGTCTCTGGTCTTAAGAAGTTATTGAAAGAGAAACACTAAAAAGGATAATTAGTGGTTTTAAGTAAAGGGAGAAAGGATGCATTTCAGAGCAACGGCAGTTTCTAGCGTATTCTTGGGGCATCTCAGAAAGCTAGAGGACAGCTTTGAAGGAAGAAATAACGAAATTAAGATAGGAAGTTGGGTGATCTGAGCAAGATGGCCATTAGGAACAGCTCCGGCCTGCAGTTCCCAGCAAGATCAATGCAGAAGGCGGGTGATTTCTTCATCTGCAACTGAGGTACAAGGCTCATCTCGCTGAAACTCGTTAGACAGTGGATGCAGCCCATGGAGGGTGACCAGAAGCAGGATGGGGCATCACCTCACCCAGGAAGCACAGAGGGTTGGGGAACTCCCTGCCCTAGCCAAGGGAAGCTGTGAGGGACTGTGCCATGAGGAATGGTGCATTCTGGCCCAGATACTATGCTTTTCCCATGGTCTTTGCAACCCACAGACTGGGAGATTCCCTCAGGTGCCTACATGCCCAGGGACGTGGGTTTCAAGCACAAAACTGGGCAGCCACTTGGGGAGACACCAAGCTACTACAGGAGTTTTTTTTCATACCCCAGTGGCACCTGGAAGGCCAGTGAGACAGAACAATTCACTCCCCTGGAAAGGGGGCTAAAGCCAGGGAGCCAAGTGGTCTAACTCAGTGGATCCCACTCCCATAGAGCCCAGCAATCTAAGATCCAGTGGCTTGAAATTCTTGCTGCCAGCACAGCAATCTGAAGTTGATCTGGGATGCTCGAGCTTGGTGAGGGGAGGGGGGACACCATTACTGAGGCTTGAGTAGACAGTTTTCCCCTCATAGTGTAAATAAAGCCACCAGGAAGTTTGAACTGGGTGGAGCCCAGTGCAGCTCAGCAAAGCCACTGTAGTCAGACTGCCCCTCTAGATTCCTCCTCTCTGGGCAGGCCATCTCTGAAAGAAAGGCAGCAGCCCCAGTCAGGGGCTTATAGATAAAACTCCCATCTCCCTGGGATAGAGCACCTGGGGGAAGGGGCGGCTGTGGGCACAGCTTCAGTAGACTTAAATGTTCCTGTTTGCTGGCTCTGAAGAGAGCAGTGGATCTCCCAGCACAGTGCTCAAGCTCTGCTAAGGGAAAGACTGTCTCCTCAAGTGGGTCCCTGACTCCCATGCATACTGACTGAGAGACACCTCCCAACAGGAGTAAATAGACACCTCATACAGGAGAGCTCTAGCTGGCATCTGGTGGGTGTCCTTCTGGGATGAAGCTTCCAGAGGAAGGAACAGGGAGCAATATTTGCTGTTCTGCACCCTCCGCTGGGGATACCCAGGAAAACAGGGTCTGGAGTGGACCTCCAACAAACTCCAGCAGACCTGCAGCAGAGAGTTAGAAGGAAAACTAACAAACAGAAAGGAATAGCACCAACATCAACAAAAATGATGTCTACACAAAAACCCCATCCAAAGGTCACTAACATCAAAGACCAAAGGTAGATAAATCCACAAAGATAAGGAAAAACCAGCACAAAAAGGCTGAAAATTCCAAAAACCAGAATGTCTCTTCTCCTCCAAAGGATCAAAAATCCTTGCCAGCAAGGGAACAAAACTGGATGGAGAATGAGTTTGACAAATTGACAGAAGTAGGCTTCAGAAGGTGGATAACAACAAACTCCTCTGATCTAATGGAGTATGTACTAACCTAATGCAAGGAAGCTAAGAACCTTGAAAACAGGTTAGAGGAATTGCTAACTAGAATAACCAGTTTAGAGAAGAACATAAATGACCTGATGGAGCTGAGAAACACAGCACGAGAACTTTGTGACACATACACAACTATCAATAGCCGATTTGATCAAGTGGAAGAAAGGATATAAGAGATTGAAGATCAACTTAATGAAATAAAGCATGAAGAAAAGATTAGAGAAAAAAGAATAAAAAATCATGAACAAAGCCTCCAAAAAATATAGAACTATGTGAAAAGACCAAACCTACATTTGATGGGTGTACCTGAAAATGACAGGGAGAATGGAACCAAGCTCAAAAACACTCTTCAGGATATTATCCAGGAGAACTTCCCCAATGTAGCAAGACAGGCCAACATTCAAAATCAGGAAATACAGAGAACGCCACAATGAAACTCCTCAAGAAAAGCAACCCCCAGACACATAATCATCACATTCACCAAGGTTGAAATGAAGGAAAAAATGTTAAGGGCAGCCAGAGAGAAAGGTTGGGTTACCCACCATGGGAAGCCCATGAGACTAACAGTGGATCTCTCTGCAGAAACCCTACAAGCCAGAAGGGAATGAGGGCCAATATTCAATATTCTTAAAGAAAAGAATTTTCAACCCAGAATTTCAAAGCCAGCCAAACTAAGCTTCATAAGCTAAGGAGAAATAAAATCCTTTACAGACAAGCAAACGCTGAGAGATTTTGTCACCACCAGGCCTGCCTTACAAGAACTTCTGAAGGACGCACTAAACATGGAAAGGAAAAACTGGTACCAGTTACTGCAAAAACATACCAAATTGTAAAGACCATCGACACTATGAAGAAACTGCATCAATTAACGGCCAAAATAACCAGCTAGCAGCATAATGACAGGATCAAATTCACACATAATCATATTAACCTTAAATGTAAATGGGCTAAATGCCCCAATTAAAAGACCATCATTCTCAACAAAGTAATGCAGGAACAGAAAACCAAACATTACATGATCTCACTTGTAAGTGGAAGTTGAACAATGAGATCACATGGACACAGGGAGGGGAACATTACACATGGGAACACGAACGTCAGGGGTGGGGGACTAGGGGAGGGATAGCATTAGGAGAAATACCTAATGTAGATGACAGGTTGATGGGTGTAGCAAACCACCATGGCACGTGTATACCTATGTAACAAACCTGCACATTCTGCCCACGTATCCCAGCACTTAAAGAATAATTTTTTTAAAAGATGGAAAGTTAAAGTAATCAGAATCTAAAGACTTTTAAATGTCCTTACGTGCTAAAAAGTTTCAACTATATTAGCAAGTCATTTTTAAAGTCATTAAATGGTTGACTTGAAGTGACATTATCAAAATAATGAGAACTTTAGCAATAGGAGAACTAAGAGAACTCTAGCAACAGTGGGTTGAATGAATTGGAGGACTGAAAACTTAGAAGCAAAGGAACCAGTAAGAATACTATTGTAAGAGTCCAGCGAAAAAATGTTGAGTATCTATACTTGAGCAATTGGAATGAAAATTAAAAAAAGAGGAGGGGCGGAGCAAGATGGCCGAATAGGAACAGCTCCAGTCTCCAACTCCCAGCGCGAGTAACACAGAAGACCGGTGATTTCTGCATTTTCAACTGAGGTACTGGGGTCATCTCTCTAGGGAGTGCCGGACAATCGGTGCTGGTCAGCTGCTGCAGCCTGACCAGCGTGAGCTGAAGCAGGGCGAGGCATCGCCTCACCTGGAAGCGCAAGGGGGAAGGAAATCCGTTTTCCTAGCCAGGGGAACTGAGACACACAACACCTGGAAAATCGCGTAACTCCCACCCCAATACTGCGCTTTAAGGAAACAGGCACACCAGGAGAATATATCCCACACCTGGCCGGGAGGGTCCCACGCCCACGGAGCCTCCCTCACTGCTAACACAGCCGTCTGCGGCGATCTATCCGCAAGGCAGCAGCGAGGCTGGGGGAGGGGCGCCCGCCATTGCTGAGGCTTAAGTAGGTAAACAAAGCCGCTGGGAAGCTCGAACTGGGTGGAGCTCACAGCAGCTCAAGGAAACCTGCCTGTCTCTGTAGACTCCACCTCTGGGGACAGCCCACAGCTGAGGTCCAATAGGGAAAGCAGCGGGGGCGGTGCAGAGGCGAACGACTCTGTCTGACAGCTTTGGGGAGAGCCGTGGATCTCCCAACGCGGAGGTTGAGATCCGAGAACGGACAGACTGCCTGCTCAGGTGGGTCCCTGACCCCTGAGTAGCCTAGCTGGGAGACATCCCCCACTAGGGGCAGTCTGACACCCCACACCTCACAGGGTGGAGTCATCCCTGAGAGGAAACTTCCAAGGAAGAATCAGACAGGTACACTCGCTGCTCAGCATATTCTATCTTTGGCAACCTCTGCTGCTGATACCCAGGCAAACAGGGTCTGGAGTGGACCTCAAGCAATCTCCAACAGACCAACAGACAGTCCTTCTGACTGTCAGACGGAAAACTATCAAACAGGAAGGACACCTATACCAAAACCCCATCAGTACGTCACCATCATCAAAGACCAGAGACAGATAAAACCACAAAGATGGGGAAAAAGCAGGGCAGAAAAGCTGGAAATTCAAAAAATAAGAGCGCATCTCCCCCTGCAAAGGAGCGCAGCCCATCGCCAGCAACGGATCAAAGCTGGTCAGAGAATGACTTTGACGAGATGAGAGAAGAAGGCTTCAGTCCATCAAACTTCTCAGAGCTAAAGGAGGAATTACGTACCCAGCGCAAAGAAACTAAAAATCTTGAAAAAAAAGTGGAAGAATTGACAGCTAGACTAATTAATGCAGAGAAGATCATAAACGAAATGACAGAGATGAAAACCATGACACGAGAAATACGTGACAAATGCACAAGCTTCAGTAACCGACTCGATCAACTGGAAGAAAGAGTATCAGCGATTGAGGATCAAATGAATGAAATGAAGCGAGAAGAGAAACCAAAAGAAAAAAGAAGAAAAAGAAATGAACAAAGCCTGCAAGAAGTATGGGATTATGTAAAAAGACCAAATCTACGTCTGATTGGGGTGCCTGAAAGTGAGGGGGAAAATGGAACCAAGTTGGAAAACACTCTTCAGGATATCATCCAGGAGAACTTCCCCAACCTAGTAGGGCAGGCCAACATTCAAATTCAGGAAATACAGAGAACGCCACAAAGATACTCCTCCAGAAGAGCAACTCCAAGACACATAATTGCCAGATTCACCAAAGTTGAAATGAAGGAAAAAATCTTAAGGGCAGCCAGAGAGAAAGGTCGGGTTACCCACAAAGGGAAGCCCATCAGACTAACAGCAGATCTCTCGGCAGAAACTCTACAAGCCAGAAGAGAGTGGGGGCCAATATTCAACGTTCTTAAAGAAAAGAATTTTCAACCCAGAATTTCATATCCAGCCAAACTAAGTTTCATCAGTGAAGGAGAAATAAAATCCTTTACAGATAAGCAAATGCTTAGAGATTTTGTCACCACCAGGCCTGCCTTACAAGAGACCCTGAAGGAAGCCCTAAACATGGAAAGGAACAACCGGTACCAGCCATTGCAAAAACATGCCAAAATGTAAAGACCATCGAGGCTAGGAAGAAACTGCATCAACTAACGAGCAAAATAACCAGTTAATATCATAATGACAGGATCAAGTTCACACATAACAATATTAACCTTAAATGTAAATGGACTAAATGCTCCAATTAAAAGACACAGACTGGCAAACTGGATAAAGAGTCAAGACCCATCAGTCTGCTGTATTCAGGAGACCCATCTCACATGCAGAGACATACATAGGCTCAAAATAAAGGGATGGAGAAAGATCTACCAAGCAAATGGAGAACAAAAAAAAGCAGGGGTTGCAATCCTAGTCTCTGATAAAACAGACTTTAAACCATCAAAGATCAAAAGAGACAAAGAAGGCCATTACATAATGGTAAAGGGATCAATTCAACAGGAAGAGCTAACTCTCCTAAATATATATGCACCCAATACAGGAGCACCCAGATTCATAAAGCAAGTCCTTAGAGACCTACAAAGAGACTTAGACTCCCATACAATAATAATGGGAGACTTCAACACTCCACTGTCAACATTAGACAGATCAACGAGACAGAAAGTTAACAAGGATATCCAGGAATTGAACTCATCTCTGCACCAAGCGGACCTAATAGACATCTATAGAACTCTCCACCCCAAATCAACAGAATATACATTCTTCTCAGCACCACATCGCACTTATTCCAAAATTGACCACATAATTGGAAGTAAAGCACTCCTCAGCAAATGTACAAGAACAGAAATTATAACAAACTGTCTCTCAGACCACAGTGCAATCAAACTAGAACTCAGGACTAAGAAACTCAATCAAAACCGCTCAACTACATGGAAACTGAACAACCTGCTCCTGAATGACTACTGGGTACATAACGAAATGAAAGCAGAAATAAAGATGTTCTTTGAAACCAATGAGAACAAAGATACAACATACCAGAATCTCTGGGACACATTTAAAGCAGTGTGTAGAGGGAAATTTATAGCACTAAATGCCCACAAGAGAAAGCAGGAAAGATCTAAAATTGACACTCTAACATCACAATTAAAAGAACTAGAGAGGCAAGAGCAAACACATTCAAAAGCTAGCAGAAGGCAAGAAATAACTAAGATCAGAGCAGAACTGAAGGAGATAGAGACACAAAAAACCCTCCAAAAAATCAATGAATCCAGGAGTTGGTTTTTTGAAAAGATCAACAAAATTGACAGACCGCTAGCAAGACTAATAAAGAAGAAAAGAGAGAGGAATCAAATAGACGCAATAAAAAATGATAAAGGGGATATCACCACCGACCCCACAGAAATACAAACAACCATCAGAGAATACTATAAATGCCTCTACGCAAATCAACTAGAAAATCTAGAAGAAATGGATAATTTCCTGGACACTTACACTCTCCCAAGACTGAACCAGGAAGAAGTTGAATCCCTGAATAGACCAATAGCAGGCTCTGAAATTGAGGCAACAATTAATAGCCTACCCACCAAAAAAAGTCCAGGACCAGATGGATTCACAGCTGAATTCTACCAGAGGTACAAGGAGGAGCTGGTACCATTCCTTCTGAAACTATTCCAATCAATAGAAAAAGAGGGAATCCTCCCTAACTCATTTTATGAGGCCAACATCATCCTGATACCAAAGCCTGGCAGAGACACAACAAAAAGAGAGAATTTTAGACCAATATCCCTGATGAACATCGATGCAAAAATTCTCAATAAAATACTGGCAAACCGATTCAGCAGCACATCAAAAAGCTTATCCACCATGATCAAGTGGGCTTCATCCCTGGGATGCAAGGCTGGTTCAACATTCGCAAATCAATAAACGTAATCCAGCATATAAACAGAACCAAAGACAAGAACCACATGATTATCTCAATAGATGCAGAAAAGGCTTTTGACAAAATTCAACAGCCCTTTATGCTAAAAACGCTCAATAAATTCGGTATTGATGGAACGTACCTCAAAATAATAAGAGCTATTTACGACAAACCCACAGCTAATATCATACTGAATGGGCAAAAACTGGAAAAATTCCCTTTGAAAACTGGCACAAGACAGGGATGCCCTCTCTCACCACTCCTATTCAACATAGTGTTGGAAGTTCTGGCTAGGGCAATCAGGCAAGAGAAAGAAATCAAGGGTATCCAGTTAGGAAAAGAAGAAGTCAAATTGTCCCTGTTTGCAGATGACATGATTGTATATTTAGAAAAACCCATCGTCTCAGCCCAAAATCTCCTTAAGCTGATAAGCAACTTCAGCAAAGTCTCAGGATACAAAATTAATGTGCAAAAATCACAAGCATTCTTATACACCAGTAACAGACAAGCAGAGAGCCAAATCAGGAATGAACTTCCATTCACAATTGCTTCAAAGAGAATAAAATACCTAGGAATCCAGCTTACAAGGGATGTAAAGGACCTCTTCAAGGAGAACTACAAACCACTGCTCAGTGAAATCAAAGAGGACACAAACAAATGGAAGAACATACCATGCTCATGGATAGGAAGAATCAATATCGTGAAAATGGCCATACTGCCCAAGGTTATTTATAGATTCAATGCCATCCCCATCAAGCTACCAATGAGTTTCTTCACAGAATTGGAAAAAACTGCTTTAAAGTTCATATGGAACCAAAAAAGAGCCCGCATTGCCAAGACAATCCTAGGTCAAAAGGACAAAGCTGGAGGCGTCACGCTACCTGACTTCAAACTATACTACAAGGCTACAGTAACCAAAACAGCATGGTACTGGTACCACAACAGAGAAATAGACCAATGGAACAGAACAGAGTCCTCAGAAATAATACCACACATCTACAGCCATCTGATCTTTGACAAACCTGACAAAAACAAGAAATGGGGAAAGGATTCCCTATTTAATAAATGGTGCTGGGAAAATTGGCTAGCCATAAGTAGAAAGCTGAAACTGGATCCTTTCCTTACCCCTTATACGAAAATTAATTCAAGATGGATTAGAGACTTAAATGTTAGACCTAATACCATAAAAACCCTAGAAGAAAATCTAGGTAGTACCATTCAGGACATAGGCATGGGCAAGGACTTCATGTCTAAAACACCAAAAGCAACGGCAGCAAAAGCCAAAATTGACAAATGGGATCTCATTAAACTAAAGAGCTTTTGCACAGCAAAAGAAACTACCATCAGAGTGAACAGGCAACCTACAGAATGGGAGAAAATTTTTGCAACCTACTCATCTGACAAAGGGCTAATATCCAGAATCTACAAAGAACTCAAACAAATATACAAGAAAAAAACAAACAACCCCATCAAAAAGTGGGGAAAGGATATGAACAGACATTTCTCAAAAGAAGACATCCATACAGCCAACAGACACATGAAAAAATGCTCGTCATCACTCGCCATCAGAGAAATGCAAATCAAAACCACAATGAGATACCATCTCACACCAGTTAGAATGGCAATCATTAAGAAGTCAGGAAACAACAGGTGTTGGAGAGGATGTGGAGAAATAGGAACACTTTTACACTGTTGGTGGGATTGTAAACTAGTTCAACCATTATGGAAAACAGTATGGCGATTCCTCAAGGATCTAGAACTAGATGTACCATATGACCCAGCCATCCCACTACTGGGTATATACCCAAAGGATTATAAATTACTCTACTACAAAGACACATGCACACGTATGTTTATTGCGGCACTATTCACAATAGCAAAGACTTGGAATCAACCCAAATGTCCATCTGTGACAGACTGGATTAAGAAAATGTGGCACATATACACCATGGAATACTATGCAGCCATCAAAAAGGATGAGTTTGCGTCCTTTGTAGGGACATGGATGCAGCTGGAAACCATCATTCTTAGCAAACTATCACAAGAAGAGAAACCAAACACCGCATGTTCTCACTCATAGGTGGGAACTGAACAATGAGATCACTTGGACTCGGGAAGGGGAACATCACACACTGGGGCCTATCATGGGGAGGGGGGAGGAGGGAGGGATTGCATTGGGGAGTTATACATGATATAAACGTTATGCACATGTACCCTAGAACTTAAAGTATAATAAAAAAGAAAAAAAGAAAAAAAAAAAAAGAAAATTAAAAAAAGAGGAGGGGCGGAGCAAGATGGCCGAATAGGAACAGCTCCAGTCTCCAACTCCCAGCGCGAGTAACACAGAAGACCGGTGATTTCTGCATTTTCAACTGAGGTACTGGGGTCATCTCTCTAGGGAGTGCCGGACAATCGGTGCTGGTCAGCTGCTGCAGCCTGACCAGCGTGAGCTGAAGCAGGGCGAGGCATCGCCTCACCTGGAAGCGCAAGGGGGAAGGAAATCCGTTTTCCTAGCCAGGGGAACTGAGACACATAACACCTGGAAAATCGCGTAACTCCCACCCCAATACTGCGCTTTAAGGAAACAGGCACACCAGGAGAATATATCCCACACCTGGCCGGGAGGGTCCCACGCCCACGGAGCCTCCCTCACTGCTAACACAGCCGTCTGCGGCGATCTATCCGCAAGGCAGCAGCGAGGCTGGGGGAGGGGCGCCCGCCATTGCTGAGGCTTAAGTAGGTAAACAAAGCCGCTGGGAAGCTCGAACTGGGTGGAGCTCACAGCAGCTCAAGGAAACCTGCCTGTCTCTGTAGACTCCACCTCTGGGGACAGCCCACAGCTGAGGTCCAATAGGGAAAGCAGCGGGGGCGGTGCAGAGGCGAACGACTCTGTCTGACAGCTTTGGGGAGAGCCGTGGATCTCCCAACGCGGAGGTTGAGATCCGAGAACGGACAGACTGCCTGCTCAGGTGGGTCCCTGACCCCTGAGTAGCCTAGCTGGGAGACATCCCCCACTAGGGGCAGTCTGACACCCCACACCTCACAGGGTGGAGTCATCCCTGAGAGGAAACTTCCAAAGGAAGAATCAGACAGGTACACTCGCTGCTCAGCAATATTCTATCTTTGGCAACCTCTGCTGCTGATACCCAGGCAAACAGGGTCTGGAGTGGACCTCAAGCAATCTCCAACAGACCAACAGACAGTCCTTCTGACTGTCAGACGGAAAACTATCAAACAGGAAGGACACCTATACCAAAACCCCATCAGTACGTCACCATCATCAAAGACCAGAGACAGATAAAACCACAAAGATGGGGAAAAAGCAGGGCAGAAAAGCTGGAAATTCAAAAAATAAGAGCGCATCTCCCCCTGCAAAGGAGCGCAGCCCATCGCCAGCAACGGATCAAAGCTGGTCAGAGAATGACTTTGACGAGATGAGAGAAGAAGGCTTCAGTCCATCAAACTTCTCAGAGCTAAAGGAGGAATTACGTACCCAGCGCAAAGAAACTAAAAATCTTGAAAAAAAAGTGGAAGAATTGACAGCTAGACTAATTAATGCAGAGAAGATCATAAACGAAATGACAGAGATGAAAACCATGACACGAGAAATACGTGACAAATGCACAAGCTTCAGTAACCGACTCGATCAACTGGAAGAAAGAGTATCAGCGATTGAGGATCAAATGAATGAAATGAAGCGAGAAGAGAAACCAAAAGAAAAAAGAAGAAAAAGAAATGAACAAAGCCTGCAAGAAGTATGGGATTATGTAAAAAGACCAAATCTACGTCTGATTGGGGTGCCTGAAAGTGAGGGGGAAAATGGAACCAAGTTGGAAAACACTCTTCAGGATATCATCCAGGAGAACTTCCCCAACCTAGTAGGGCAGGCCAACATTCAAATTCAGGAAATACAGAGAACGCCACAAAGATACTCCTCCAGAAGAGCAACTCCAAGACACATAATTGCCAGATTCACCAAAGTTGAAATGAAGGAAAAAATCTTAAGGGCAGCCAGAGAGAAAGGTCGGGTTACCCACAAAGGGAAGCCCATCAGACTAACAGCAGATCTCTCGGCAGAAACTCTACAAGCCAGAAGAGAGTGGGGGCCAATATTCAACGTTCTTAAAGAAAAGAATTTTCAACCCAGAATTTCATATCCAGCCAAACTAAGTTTCATCAGTGAAGGAGAAATAAAATCCTTTACAGATAAGCAAATGCTTAGAGATTTTGTCACCACCAGGCCTGCCTTACAAGAGACCCTGAAGGAAGCCCTAAACATGGAAAGGAACAACCGGTACCAGCCATTGCAAAAACATGCCAAAATGTAAAGACCATCGAGGCTAGGAAGAAACTGCATCAACTAACAGCAAAATAACCAGTTAATATCATAATGACAGGATCAAGTTCACACATAACAATATTAACCTTAAATGTAAATGGACTAAATGCTCCAATTAAAAGACACAGACTGGCAAACTGGATAAAGAGTCAAGACCCATCAGTCTGCTGTATTCAGGAGACCCATCTCACATGCAGAGACATACATAGGCTCAAAATAAAGGGATGGAGAAAGATCTACCAAGCAAATGGAGAACAAAAAAAAGCAGGGGTTGCAATCCTAGTCTCTGATAAAACAGACTTTCAACCATCAAAGATCAAAAGAGACAAAGAAGGCCATTACATAATGGTAAAGGGATCAATTCAACAGGAAGAGCTAACTCTCCTAAATATCTATGCACCCAATACAGGAGCACCCAGATTCATAAAGCAAGTCCTTAGAGACCTACAAAGAGACTTAGACTCCCATACAATAATAATGGGAGATTTCAACACTCCACTGTCAACATTAGACAGATCAACGAGACAGAAAGTTAACAAGGATATCCAGGAATTGAACTCATCTCTGCACCAAGCGGACCTAATAGACATCTATAGAACTCTCCACCCCAAATCAACAGAATATACATTCTTCTCAGCACCACATCGCACTTATTCCAAAATTGACCACATAATTGGAAGTAAAGCACTCCTCAGCAAATGTACAAGAACAGAAATTATAACAAACTGTCTCTCAGACCACAGTGCAATCAAACTAGAACTCAGGACTAAGAAACTCAATCAAAACCGCTCAACTACATGGAAACTGAATACCTGCTCCTGAATGACTACTGGGTACATAACGAAATGAAAGCAGAAATAAAGATGTTCTTTGAAACCAATGAGAACAAAGATACAACATACCAGAATCTCTGGGACACATTTAAAGCAGTGTGTAGAGGGAAATTTATAGCACTAAATGCCCACAAGAGAAAGCAGGAAAGATCTAAAATTGACACTTTAACATCACAATTAAAAGAACTAGAGAGGCAAGAGCAAACACATTCAAAAGCTAGCAGAAGGCAAGAAATAACTAAGATCAGAGCAGAACTGAAGGAGATAGAGTCACAAAAAACCCTCCAAAAAATCAATGAATCCAGGAGTTGGTTTTTTGAAAAGATCAACAAAATTGACAGACCGCTAGCAAGACTAATAAAGAAGAAAAGAGAGAGGAATCAAATAGACGCAATAAAAAATGATAAAGGGGATATCACCACCGACCCCACAGAAATACAAACAACCATCAGAGAATACTATAAATGCCTCTACGCAAATCGACTAGAAAATCTAGAAGAAATGGATAATTTCCTGGACACTTACACTCTCCCAAGACTGAACCAGGAAGAAGTTGAATCCCTGAATAGACCAATAACAGGCTCTGAAATTGAGGCAACAATTAATAGCCTACCCACGAAAAAAAGTCCAGGACCAGATGGATTCACAGCTGAATTCTACCAGAGGTACAAGGAGGAGCTGGTACCATTCCTTCTGAAACTATTCCAATCAATAGAAAAAGAGGGAATCCTCCCTAACTCATTTTATGAGGCCAACATCATCCTGATACCAAAGCCTGGCAGAGACACAACAAAAAGAGAGAATTTTAGACCAATATCCCTGATGAACATCGATGCAAAAATTCTCAATAAAATACTGGCAAACCGGATTCAGCAGCACATCAAAAAGCTTATCCACCATGATCAAGTGGGCTTCATCCCTGGGATGCAAGGCTGGTTCAACATTCGCAAATCAATAAACGTAATCCAGCATATAAACAGAACCAAAGACAAGAACCACATGATTATCTCAATAGATGCAGAAAAGGCTTTTGACAAAATTCAACAGCCTTTATGCTAAAAACGCTCAATAAATTCGGTATTGATGGAACGTACCTCAAAATAATAAGAGCTATTTACGACAAACCCACAGCTAATATCATACTGAATGGGCAAAAACTGGAAAAATTCCCTTTGAAAACTGGCACAAGACAGGGATGCCCTCTCTCACCACTCCTATTCAACATAGTGTTGGAAGTTCTGGCTAGGGCAATCAGGCAAGAGAAAGAAATCAAGGGTATCCAGTTAGGAAAAGAAGAAGTCAAATTGTCCCTGTTTGCAGATGACATGATTGTATATTTAGAAAAACCCATCGTCTCAGCCCAAAATCTCCTTAAGCTGATAAGCAACTTCAGCAAAGTCTCAGGATACAAAATTAATGTGCAAAAATCACAAGCATTCTTATACACCAGTAACAGACAAGCAGAGAGCCAAGTCAGGAATGAACTTCCATTCACAATTGCTTCAAAGAGAATAAAATACCTAGGAATCCAGCTTACAAGGGATGTAATGGACCTCTTCAAGGAGAACTACAAACCACTGCTCAGTGAAATCAAAGAGGACACAAACAAATGGAAGAACATACCATGCTCATGGATAGGAAGAATCAATATCGTGAAAATGGCCATACTGCCCAAGGTTATTTATAGATTCAATGCCATCCCCATCAAGCTACCAATGAGTTTCTTCACAGAATTGGAAAAAACTGCTTTAAAGTTCATATGGAACCAAAAAAGAGCCCGCATTGCCAAGACAATCCTAGGTCAAAAGGACAAAGCTGGAGGCGTCACGCTACCTGACTTCAAACTATACTACAAGGCTACAGTAACCAAAACAGCATGGTACTGGTACCACAACAGAGAAATAGACCAGTGGAACAGAACAGAGTCCTCAGAAATAATACCACACATCTACAGCTATCTGATCTTTGACAAACCTGACAAAAACAAGAAATGGGGAAAGGATTCCCTATTTAATAAATGGTGCTGGGAAAATTGGCTAGCCACAAGTAGAAAGCTGAAACTGGATCCTTTCCTTACCCCTTATACGAAAATTAATTCAAGATGGATTAGAGACTTAAATGTTAGACCTAATACCATAAAAACCCTAGAAGAAAATCTAGGTAGTCCCATTCAGGACATAGGCATGGGCAAGGACTTCATGTCTAAAACACCAAAAGCAACGGCAGCAAAAGCCAAAATTGACAAATGGGATCTCATTAAACTAAAGAGCTTTTGCACAGCAAAAGAAACTACCATCAGAGTGAACAGGCAACCTACAGAATGGGAGAAAATTTTTGCAACCTACTCATCTGACAAAGGGCTAATATCCAGAATCTACAAAGAACTCAAACCAATATACAAGAAAAAAACAAACAACCCCATCAAAAAGTGGGGAAAGGATATGAACAGACATTTCTCAAAAGAAGACATCCATACAGCCAACAGACACATGAAAAAATGCTCGTCATCACTCGCCATCAGAGAAATGCAAATCAAAACCACAATGAGATACCATCTCACACCAGTTAGAATGGCAATCATTAAGAAGTCAGGAAACAACAGGTGTTGGAGAGGATGTGGAGAAATAGGAACACTTTTACACTGTTGGTGGGATTGTAAACTAGTTCAACCATTATGGAAAACAGTATGGCGATTCCTCAAGGATCTAGAACTAGATGTACCATATGACCCAGCCATCCCACTACTGGGTATATACCCAAAGGATTATAAATTACTCTACTACAAAGACACATGCACACGTATGTTTATTGCGGCACTATTCACAATAGCAAAGACTTGGAATCAACCCAAATGTCCATCTGTGACAGACTGGATTAAGAAAATGTGGCACATATACACCATGGAATACTATGCAGCCATCAAAAAGGATGAGTTTGCGTCCTTTGTAGGGACATGGATGCAGCTGGAAACCATCATTCTTAGCAAACTATCACAAGAAGAGAAACCAAACACCGCATGTTCTCACTCATAGGTGGGAACTGAACAATGAGATCACTTGGACTCGGGAAGAGGAACATCACACACTGGGGCCTATCATGGGGAGGGGGGAGGAGGGAGGGATTGCATTGGGGAGTTATACATGATATAAACGTTATGCACATGTACCCTAGAACTTAAAGTATAATAAAAAAGAAAAAAAGAAAAAGAAAAAAAAGAAAATTAAAAAAAGAAAGATTTCAAGATATTATAAAAATAAAGGAGTCAATACGGTGGGCTAATGAAGGTAATTCTAAAGTTTTCAACCCAAGGACCTGGAAGAGTAGTAATACCACGAAGACAGCAGGGGCTGCAGAAGAAGCTGTATTTGCAAAAAAAAAAAAAAAAGACTTTTATTTTGTTTGGACTAGATACTAAGACAACCACACAGAGATATTCACTGGTTAGTTGGCTAATTAGCTATATCTTTCCTGATTATATATATATATATATACACACACACACACACACACACACACACACACATATATATATATATGGTGAAATTAGTTTGTATCTCAGGAACGGATATCATTCCAAGAATGTGGCAAGGGGCCAGGGTAGAGATGTGCTAACTCAGGAGTAGCCAAGGTGTCTGATAAATTAAGGATACTGGCAAAAGAATCTTGAAAATTTAGATACTAGAGAAGTATCTACATTTACAAGGCAATTGGAAATTACTAAGAAAGAACATATACTGTTGAAAACCACGAGAATTTCATGTCAAAAAATGAAGGTGTCAAGGTTATAAATGATAGAGTCACCTTGATCTTGGTCAGGATAAAGACTCAGACAGGGTGGAAAGATGGTGCCAGGAGACAACACTTCACAGAATGCTAAATGTTGTGCGGGTGGGAAGATGGCAGAGTCTAACCTGAAGAGATGCCCTTCTAAGGCAGGATTTATGGGAAAGAAATAAATGAACAAAGGGGTGAATATGACCTGGGATTTGGAGTTAGACTGAAGGAGAGTATTTAGTCTTCAACTGACCCTAAGGTAGGAGTGGAGGAGAAGGGGCAGCTTCCACTCAAGTTGGGAGGTACTTAGAGAAGGCCAAAGTCAGTAAGGCAGACAGACGGCACATTCTGCAAAAGGCCTAGGATGGAATGGTGTCTGTTCACCGTAGACTGGTTCCCAGTGGAAAGGCTGATAGAGACACAGTGTGCAGCGTGGGTATGGGATGAAGACAGGACAGGCAGCAGGAGAGATTCCACTGAGTGAACCAGAGAGTGGAAGAGAGGCTTCCTCAAGGGTTTGCACTAAGGACAATGATGTGGACCCATGATGAACGGGGTAGAGGTTGAAGTGACACAATACTGAGGGCATGAGGACTGGTCTTCCCATTGGACTGGGGCAGCCTGGCCACCAGGGTCCATATCCCCACTGCCTGGCCTTCTGACAGAGCTGGGCTTAGTCTGAGACTTGGACTGTTCAGAGTTGTCTCCCAGGCACACAGTACCTTGCTGGAAGTGAAGCCTTCCGCATCATCTGGGTGCAAGGCTGGATTTCCCTGCCATTGGCATCCTGTACTCTCTAATATACAACTTCTCACACCACTGAGATACATTTAGATCACTCATATACTCCATAGTCTTAGTCCTCCATGGGGGCTTAAGAAGCCTTGTTCACCCAAGGGTCCCTGAGATGTGTCCAATGCCTGGCCCAGGGCAGGCTCTTGATGGAGTTTGTTATGATGCACAGGACCTGCCCTCAGGAGGCTCACAATCTTCTTTCCCCTTGGGTTTCTCAGTCCTTAAAACTATTCACACTCAGAGGACAGAGGGTGGGAGAACAGGAGCTACCCAGCTGATAGAACCTCATTGGCAGTGAGCGGTCAGTTATCTGACAAGCAATACCAGTGTCCCTCGAAGTGACGGAGAAATGATTGCCTGAGAGCAAGACTCCAAATTCTGCAATTAGGGATAAATGGCTGTTCCTTCCTCCCTCTTCCACCCTGGACTTTATTATCACAGCTGCAGAGAGAGTTCCTCTCATTGTCCTGGTAAGAATCTCCATGCCAGGGCACATGCTGCTTCTCCCTTTACCTCATATTCTCCCAGAGCTGCACTGTCTTGTAGCAGATATGAGTCTTGCTGAATCTGGGACTAAGATTCAAAAACTATGAGGGACTTCATAGATCAACTCTTATACACTCCACATTTTACAAATAAGGAACTGAGCCCTAGGAGGAAATGACTTGCTCAAGACCACGTGGCCAACATTAGCCTCACCTGGCCGAGTCGTTCCTTCCCACTCCATTCCCTGCTACGTGTAGCTGAGTCCTACCTGCCAAGTCCTTTGATCCCAGCAGAGCCCCTGGCCAGGCACTGCAGTCGGAGTCTTTCAATGGGGTCGGTGGCCGTGGTGAGCTTTTTCTTGGCCTGGATTGCCATCTCTCGGTCATGGCGTGCTGTCCCTGCCATCTGAGGGGAAGCCATAGCATGTTAGCAGAGTCCTTGCCACTGCCTCTGGTTGGGCAGGGTGACAGCAGCCTCACTGAGAAGGAAATCTGCAGCCTTCTCTGTCAGGAAACCTCTCAGAATTTCCCATTTTTCTCTATGCCAACTGTGTGCCTGGCATATTTATAACTTACTTATCTAGTCCTGAGGACATCTGGTTTCTCCAGCCCAGACAATAATCTTAAATATATCACCATTTCCCAAGATGCTGTGATCTTTCTGAGGCCCTCCTCCATCCATAAAAGAAGTCCAGTTTCTCTATACTCTCTTTTTTGAACCACCCTCATATGCCATATTATTTTATGTGGAATTTTCCATATTCCCTTGACCCTCACATTTAATGTTCTCCTCTGATTTTGTTGCTTCTGTCTGGAATGAGATTTTCAGCACTTGATCCTTAATTATTCTTACTAGTAATGGGTATGGTCTCCTTGATTCACAGGTTAGTGTCCACTAACACCTAACAAGGTTCTTAGGATGGGTGCAGTGAAGTGCTGTCTCCTGAGTGGTCCCCAAGGGACGTACAAACTCCTGTAACCACACATGAGCTCTCAAAGCTTGCACAACAGTGGGAAGAGCACTGGGCTGGAAGCCTGGAGACCTGAGTTATAGTCCTGACTCTTCAATCCCCATCCCACAACTCCCCCTACTCCTCACCCCCATCTGCCTGGTAACCTCCCTGTGAGTGAATCTCACAGCCTGTGTTTCCTCCTCTGTTAAATGGGAGGATTGGATAAGATGGTCTTTAAATTCCATTCCAGCTTCAAAAGACACTAATTCTCATGGGGGCTCTCAGGAGGCTCTAGAAGTTACTTGTGAGTTGTGAAATAAAAAGAATGAGAGGCAAGAGGCTTGACGGATGTGCAAAGGACAGCATGCAATGTGCAGAAAAAAAAATAGTATTAGAATGTGGTTCCACCCTGGCTTCAAGGCTCCCTCCCTAGTCAAATTCTGGCACTTCCCCTAAGTGCTACATTAGGACAGAATTATTTTCATCAAAGAGAGCAACCTGCAGATTCACAACCTCATCTATGCTAAGACTGTTGTTCTCCTATACACCCTGAAAGGTCTCCTACACAGGGTACTCCTTATTTGACTTTTGGGAAAGGGAATCTCATCAAGTCAATAACTGAGGCTAGAATAGACAATTCAGGGATGCACACACTTGACATGGCCACTTTCTTGCAGTCTCAACCGAGCCAACATACAGGATTCCACCTTCTTGCCCTGTATCCAGATTCCCAGTATGTGGGTGAAGATGGGAGCAATTCCTTTCAGTTCTCTTGAACCTCGGGTCAAGAATGAAACCTGTCTAGGTCTCAGCTGCTTTACTCCACGTTAGGAAAACTTGCTTTGTCTAAAGCTACACAGTCTTCCTCTGCTTCCTCTGGCACCTAAGCAGAGGTTCCCTGGAACTCAAGATGGTGGCACACCCTGCTCTTAGAGACTTCCATCTCCGTTCCTGCTAGGCACAAACAAGGAGCATGTTCCAATTCTCATCCAACAGGGACACCTGCAGCCAAGACCATGCCCTTCCTGGCAGCTTTAGCTTTCTAATACCTGGTGTTTGCTTATTACTATTTTGTCACCCGACCTCAAGCTGACAATTCCCAGAGCTCATTCCCAGCTTCAGCACTAACTCTCCCCTCATTAACAGCCAGAATCCTGAGTCACGGACAAAACCACCAATTCACTCATCTAGCCATCTCCGGCTGCCTTACTCATCCTTGCCTGAGCCATTCCCTTGCCCTGACCATACACTGCTAGTGGCATGTGCCCCATCCCCACCCCAACCCCTATAGAAGCAGGAAGAGGTGTCGACAACATGCACTTCTCATTCTCCAAACCCACCTCAGCGTCTTGATCCTTCCCAGGACCACCACCATATTTCCTGACCCTCGATGTTGCTTCATGATACTTGCCCAATGGTTGTCCCCAGCCATACACCTCCCATTCTCATTTCCCATGACATCTCCCCTACCTTATCCACCTTATTCATTTTGTTCTGGTTTTTCCCTGCCATACATGACAGTAAGTGAGAATGAAGAGAAACAGAGACTAAAAACCAGTCATGGAGAGAAAGTGAGATCTGGCTCCTGGATCTGGGACAGATCCCTAGTAGGACACTCTTTGCACACCTTCAGAATAATATTAAAGGCATTAGTGCTGCCCCCATGCCCCGACTAGGTAGTAAGCATGTGTCCAGTTCCCACAACAACCCCGTGAGCTGTACTGAAAACAGGAACTCAAACCAATGCACATATACCCATGTTTATAGCAGCATTATTCACAACAGCCAAAAGGTAGAAACAAACCAAACATCCATCTATGGATAAATGGATAAACAAATTGTCGTGTAGCCATACAATGAAATACTCTTCAGCCATAAAAAGGAACACAGTACCGACAGATGCCACAATGTGGATAAACCTTGGCCACACTATGCTAAGTACAAGAAGCCAGACCCAAAATGTCACACACTGCACGATTTAATTTATGTGAAATATTCAGAAGAGGCAAATTTATAGAGACAGAAAGCAAATTAGTGGTCGCAAGGGGCTGGGGTGAGAGGGCCAGTGGGGAGTGACTGCTTAATGAGTGTAAAGTTTCCTTCAGGGGTAATAAAAATGTTTTGGAACTTGATATAGATGGTGGTTTGTCAACATTGTGAATGTAATATACACTTTAAAATTGCTAGTTTATGTTATGTGTATTCATCTAAATAAAATAAAACCCATGCAAGATGTTACTAGTTTGATTTAGTCATTTCACAATTATACATACTTCAAAACATCATGTTATACAAGGTAAATACAACTTTATCTGTCAATTCAAAAAATAAATTTTAAAGTGTGCTGGGCATGTACTCATCTTGGTAAATTAGCAAAAGTTAAAAAAGTAAAACAAGCCCATGAGCTAGTTACTACTATTATTGGTATTTCACAGATAAATAAATTAGGATGTAGAGAAATCAGGTAACTTGCCCAAGTCACACGGAAACGTGGCTCACAGTAATCCACACGCTGTTAGGATTGTATGACCCTTGAAGATCCTCTGGTGCAACCTCATTTTGCAAACTTGGAAACGAAGGCTTGGGTTGGCAAAGTGACTTGCTCAAAAGTCCCTGGCCAAGACCAAAACAGAGGGCTTCTGATTCCCAAGCAAGGCTCTTTCTGCTTCATCATGTTTGTGGTTTATGAAATAAAATCTAAGAATCTCAAAGCACAGTTTGATGGTGCTTTCTCATAGGAAAGTGGGATCAAGTCCAGGAAGGCAAGAAATAGCCAGCCCAGTACTCCAGGCTGTCCCACCTCTTGTGGCTGATCCTACCCAGCGATGATGTGGGCAATTTTTATCTGGAGTCTTTAATAAATTCAAGGGGAAAAAAAAGTCCATTCTCTCCTGCTACCCTACCATGAAACTTGAAATGACCATAGTAACCATCCTTTTTAATCATTGAATCACCCAGTTCACCAACCACTAGCTAATTGTATTGTGTACTCTTTTCAAGGCACTATGCAGGAACAGAGTGTGGGAGTGTGAGGAATTATTCAGAGAAGCAAGCCCTTGAATAGCCTAGAGTCTTCATTAGTTTGAATCCTGATCTCCTATATTTAAGCAGAACAGAAAACATAAAGTTTATTAAGCACCGGGGCTTTTAAGAAAGGCAGGATTGCACAGGATCTCAAGTGAAGAAGGGAGCTCCTCAGCGTTGAAGTTTCAATAAAGGCGCCAGGCACCAGGGCAACAGTCAGTACCCAAACATATGTCACTGACTTCACAGCAGTGCACAAAATGTTCCTGCCTGCAGAAGACTCTGTCTGAACCTTAAAGATCCGGCGTGGTGACAACGGAGCGCATCCCTGTGCAAGGCGGAGAAGAGGTTGCACTCCCGACCCACTTGGCCGCAGCGCCACCACGTGTTCTCAGGCGTCTGCGCAGTCCCCCGGCCAGGCGTGCGGTTCAGTCTGCCTTCCACGCAGGTCTACTAAGAGCTCAGGAAGCGCCACGCAATGTGCCAGGGGTAGTATGAAAGCGGGACCAAGACAACGCTTACAGCCTGGAGGTTGAGTGGAGGATACAATCACAAGAGGGAGGGCTGCTTACCTGGCCTGGGAGTGGGGCTTTTTGAGGACCTCTCAGAGGAGGTGATGTCTGAGCTTTCATCCTAATGGAAGGTGGTAGTTATCGAGGCTGGGGACGTGGGGATAGAAGGATATTTTAGATAGCAGGTGTACCAACTGTTAGACCAAGGTAAGAGAGAAACCAATATAATTAGGAAAGTATAAGTATTTCAGTATGGTTGGAGAATAGATGTATGGGTGGCAGGGGGAGATGAACAGTCGTGGAGATTCGGAGGAAGTAGGGAAAGGAGAATTTGGGGTAAAGATGACACTGACCAGGCGGGCAGCCATCAGATCCGAAAGAGCCTGGGGTGTCAGGGTGAGGTTTGGATTTTGTCCTGAGAGCAACAGGAGACCACAAAGTCTTCTTAAAAAGGGAAAGGCCGTTTGCATTGTACAGTGAAAAGAATGGATAGGAAGGTGGGACAGGCTAGCCAGTGGGAGACTGTTGTTCCCAGCTATGCTGCCTGGACGGTGTGGACGGAGAGAGAGGAAGAGATACAAGATGGCCAGTGGCAGAACTTGCAGTTTGAGGGAGAGGGTGGACTCGGGGCTGGCATCCAGAGCTGTTGCTTACACTCTCCACCCCCACCCTCCAATGGCTGGCGGCAAGGGAGGATATTCACAGAAGCCTGGAGATTTGGGACAGAGGCACAGTGGAGCCACAGTAGCAGTGGTCCGATTAAGGCTGTCTCATTTCACTGTCCCGGTGCACAACCGACTGCCACGCCAAACTCTCTGTGGGCCTGGATTTTGCGAATTATTGTAGGAAGGATGTGGAAAGCGGAAAATGCGTGGGGTCTATATCCTCACGGTTCCCTCTATAAGGTTCGGAGACAGATTTAAGTGGACCCTTAGAAGAGGGAACCGCTCTAGCCCGAGCCCGCATCTATTGACTTGTCTTTGGTGCTCCCTGGTGGCAGTAAGCTGAATTACATCTCTCTCTCTTCCTCTTTCTCTGTTCCTCTCTATCTGCAGCCAACTACCTGCAAACACAGAAGGGGATCTTATTGCTAAAGAGGCAACCCTAGAGATCATTGATCCAGACATCATAAAGCACCAAGGCTTTTACATCCTCTTCGTTGCAAAATCCAATGGAAACTTCTCACTTCACCCTCAAGAAACCCTCCCTCCTTTGACTTCTCTGACAGTACATTCCTGGTTTTCCTTTTTCAGGGAAAGGATAGTTCCTTGAAAGGGAACTGAAGCAGGTTTAGTCAGTTCAGATGAACTTTAGAGAAGAGCAGGGTTAACCTGTGTTAAAGTGGAGAGGGAGGGACAGAATTAGATAAATAGAAAGGGACAGCAAATGTGGTGTAGGGGACAGAGGCGAGATGTGTTTGAGGAGGAAAAGGAGGCTTCCCCGCTGACAGGGACGTGCAGTTGTGATGGCTGGACCATATGTTTCCTGGACAGTCTTCTTTTGCACCCCACTGCTTGGAGCAGCAGGTACTGCGAGGAAGCTGTCCTGTTGAGGAAGTCCTGCAGGTCCAACCCTGTGACAACAGCAGCCCTCTGCAGTCCAGTTGTTCCGAGCGCCTGTCCCACCTCTTGATGCTATTGAGCCCGTTTTCCCCACACCAAGCCATGTCTTTATTTTTGCCTTGTGAACATTTGCAGGCATTTCTGTAATGGTTAGATACCTGTGCAAGTACATTAGCTATTTTCAATAGCAAGAAACCTGGGGTTGCTACAATGGTTCCATGTAGCAACCCCAGGTTTTTTTAAAACGTTCTACCATGAGAAGAGAAGAAAGGAGAAATGTATACAGTAGGCAGCTACTGATGAGGCTTGTAGGGCATCAAGCTAGTTCCGAGAAGGTGGAAAACATTTACCTTCTTTTAAATTCTCATCCAAGACAAAACATTTCCTATTTCTGCTAGCTCAGGCTTGATCCTGAGCACTGAGACTAGTCCCCCATAGGGATGGGGAACCTGATATGGTTTTTGCTCTTTCTCTCTGTACTTGGAAACTGAGTATAAGGTTGAAATTTTGATTAGGACTCAGTGGACCTTTCAATACTTGAAACATCATCCCAATATGAGAAGAGAGATACAACAGACCATGTCTGAAGGCAATTAATGGAAAAAAATTAAACCATCTGCACTGATTTTAGTCCATTCAATAAACTAGCTATTACTACGTGGTAGATGGCAAAAACCTGTAGTTCCTCAATAAGTTTCCCCTTAGAAAATGCCCTTCTGAAATATATATTGCATTTCAGATGTCTTAGTACAGTTGTGCTGCTGGAACAAAATACCATAGACTGGGTAATTTATAAACAAGAGAAATTTCTTTCTCATAGTTTTGGAGGCTGGAAAGTTCAAGATCAAGGTATCAGCAGATTTGGTGCTTGGCAAGAACTATTCTCTCTGCCTTTAAGATGGTGCCTTGAATTCAGGATCCTCCAGAGGGGACAAATGCTGTGTCTTCACATGGCAGAAGAGACGGAAAGGCAAAAAAGGGCTGAACAATTTGCAAAGTCACTTTTATAAACACCTTAATCTCATTCATGAGGGAGGAGTCATTGTGACCTAACCAACTCCTAAAGACCACACCACTTAATACTATTGTATTGGAGATTCAGTTTCAACATGAATTTCAAACATTCAAACCATAGCACTAGGTGTTGAGTATAGCCTAGCAGGTGGCTAGGAAATGAATAAATAATGATGTCCTCCCAAAGAGACTGAAACTGAAGACTCTGACAGTTTGAGTATGTGGCTTTTGCAGTACACAGAAGCCTCAGACAAGAATGTGTGTCAGTGTGGTTGACTTCGTGAGAGTTACTTCACGGAGCCCATTTGAGTTTGAATCAACTGAACATGCCCTTAGCACCACTAGCTATGCAAGGCACTGTGCTAACTCTTCAGGCGATAATTATAGAGAAGTGCTTCTCAACTGGATACAATCCCCCCAACCCCCAGGAGACATTTGATAATGCCTCCTGCAAGACATTTTTGGTTGTTGCAATGGAAGTAGGGTAGAGTGTATTGGCATCTAATGGGTGGAGGCCAGGGATGCTGCTATACATCCTACACAAGATACACAAGATGGCCCCTGGCAACAAAGAATTACCAGTCAGAGATGTCCGCAGTAATGATGTCGAGAAGCCCTGCAATAGAGAAAGACTTGGGACCACTGTGGGTGCTGTTGAAAAACAAAGATGCCCACAGCGCTCACCAAGCGCAGTAAATTAGACTCTCTTGGTGTAGATGCTGTGGCTGGGCATTTTATTGTTTTTAGTTGGTTTTCATGTATCCCTAAATTTGAGAACATAAGTTATAGGAATTACACGGTCACCCTCTAGTAAGAGGAGTAGGGCCTTATTATAACACAACACAGGGCAAGATAAAGGCATGAAGAGAACATGTAGTAATACAGTTGTAACTATGCTGGGGGCCAAGCCCTCGGCTAAAGACTTTACATACATCCACACATTGCCTCATGTGGTGGATTCTATCAAATACTGCTGCCCTATTACAGGAAGTCAGCAGAGACCTGAAGAACCCAGGTCACTTGTCTGAGAATGTGTCACTAGGGAGTAGCAGAGCCAGGGCTGAAAACAATTGTTTTGGCAATTTTTTTTTTTTTTTTCCTCCTGAGACAGAGTCTTGCTCTGTCCCCTAGGCTGGAGTGCAGTGGTGTGTTCTCAGCTCACTGCAACCTCCGCCTCCTGGGTTCAAGTGATTCTCCTGCCTCAGCCCCCTGAGTGACTGGGATTACAGGCGCCTGCCACCACGCCCAGCTAATTTTTGTATTTTTAGTAGAGACAGGGTTTCACCATGTTGGCCAGGCTGGTCTCGAACTCCTGACCTTGTGATCCGCCCACCTTGGCCCCCCCAGTGCTGGGATTATGGGCGTGAGCCACCATGCCCAGCCTTGAAAACAGTTCTAAGTCACTTCATGCAACAGCTACACCATGATGTTGCTTAAAACTGATTAATTGCTTTGGGGACTCAGAGAAGGTCCCTGAAATAAGAGATGCAGGAAAAGAAAAACTTCAGGGAAAAGAATGCTTTGGAGTGCTGCTGGATTTCATACCAGCAGAGAGTGAGGATGGCAGTGCAGAGCAAAGCCGGGCTACTCACAGTCCCTAAACATGACCCCTTCTCCCATCTCAAGTCCTTGCTTGGGTTTTCAAGTCATTAAGGCTCAGTGTAAATACCTTCTGGTTAAGATAAAAAGTTTTACTTAGCCTCTTCCTCTTGCAGCAGCTATTTTTTTCTCTGTTTGTTTTAATTAAAATGATGTATGGGATTAGGCTCCAACATAGACGAATAGGAACAGCTCCAGCCTCCAGCTACCAGCGTGAGCGACACGGAAGACGGGTGATTTCTGCGTTTCCAACTGAGGTACCGAGTTCATCTCACTGGGGCGTGTCAGAGAGTGGGTGCAGGACAGTGGGTGCAGCCCAACGAGCAAGAGCCAAAGCAGGGCGAAGCATCACCTCACCCGGGAAGCACAAGGGGGAAAGGAATTCCCTTTCCTAGCCAGCAGAAACCATGACACACAACACCTGGAAAATTGGGTCACTCCCACCCTAATACTGTGCTTTACCAAGGGTCTTAGAAAATGGAACACCAGGAGATTATATCCCGTGCCTGGCTCGGAGGGTCCCACACCCATGGAGCCTCCCTCATTGCTAGCACAGCAGTCTGAGATCTAACTGCAAGGCGGCAGCGAGGCTCAGGGAGGGGTGCCTGCCATTGCTGAGGTTTAAGTAGGTAAACAAAGTGGCCGAACCAGGTGGAGCTCAAACTGGGTGCAACCCACCACAACTCAAGGAGACCTGCCTGCCTCTGTAGACTCGACCTCTGGGGACAGGGCATAGTCAAACAAAAGACAGCAGAAACCTCTGCAGATGTAACTTTGAAGAGAGTAGTCGTTTTCCCAGCACGCAGTTTGAGATCTGAGAATGGACAGATTGTCTGCTCAAGTGGGTCCCTGACCCCTGAGTAGCCTAACTGGGAGACATCCCCCACTAGGGGCAGACTGACACCTCACACCTCACACAGCCGGGTACACCTCTGAGACAAAGCTTCCAGAGGAACGATCAGACAGCAACATTTGCTGTTCAGCAATATTTACTCTTCTGCAGCCTCCGCTGCTGATACCCAGGCAAACAGGGTCTGGAGTGGACCTCGAGCAAACTCCAACAGACCTGCAGCTGAAGGTCCTGACTGTTAGAAGGAAAAATAACAAAGAGAAAGGACATCCACATCAAAACCCCATCTGTACGTCAGCATCATCAAAAACCAAAGGTAGATAAAACCACAAAGATGGGGAAAAAGCAGTATGGAAAAGCCAGAAATTCTAAAAATCAGAGAGACTCTCACCCTCCAACAGAACGCAGGTCCTTGCCAGCAACAGAACAAAACTGGATGGAGAATGACTTTGACGAGTTGAGAGAAGACTTCAGATAATCAAACTTCTCCAAGCTAAAGGAGGAATTACGAACCCAGCGCAAAGAAACTAAAAACCTTGGAAAAAGATTTGATGAATGGCTAACTAGAAAAACCAATGTAGAGAAGTCCTTAAACGAACTGATAGAGATGAAAACCATGACACAAGAGCTACATGACAAATGCACAAGCTTCAGTAACTGACTCGATCAACTGGAAGAAAGGGTATCAGTGATTGAAGATCAAATGAATGAAATGAAATGAGAAGAGAAGTTTAGAGAAAAAAGAGTAAAAAGAAATGAACAAAGCCTCCAAGAAATATGGGATTATGTGAAAAGAACAAATCTATGTCTGATTGGTGTACCTGAAAGTGATGGGGAAAATGGAACCAAGTTGGAAAACACTATGCAGGATATGATCCAGGAGAACTTCCCCAACCTAGCAAGGCAGGCCAACATTCAAATTCAGGAAACACAGAGAACGCCACAAAGACATTCCTTGAGAAGAGCAACTCTAAGACACAAAATTGTCAGATTCACCAAAGTTGAAATGAAGGAAAAAATGTTAAGGGCAGCCAGAGAGAAAGTCGGGTTACCCACAAAGGGAAGCCCATCAGACTAACAGCGGATCTCTCAGAAGAAACTCTACAAGCCAGAAGAGAGTGGGGGCCAATATTCAACATTCTTAAAGAAAAGAATTTTCAACCCAGAATTTCATATCCAGCCAAACTAAGTTTCATAAGTGAAGGAGAAATAAAATCCTTTACAGACGAGCAAATGCTGTGAGATTTTTTCACCACCAGTCCTGCGCTACAAGAGCTCCTGAAGGAAGCACTAAACATGGAAAGGAATAACAGGAACCAGCCACTGCAAAAACATGCCAAATTGTAAAGACCGTCAATGCTAGGAAGAAACTGCATCAACTAATGAGCAAAATAACCAGCTAACATCATAATGACAGGATCAAGTTCACACATAACAATATTAACCTTAAATGTAAATGGACTAAATGCTCCAATTAAAAGACACAGGCTGGCAAAATTGAATAAAGAGTCAAGACCCATCAATTTGCTGTATCTAGGAGACCCATCTCACATGCAGAGACACACATAGGCTCAAAACAAAGGGATGGAGGAAGATCTACCAAACAAATGGAAAACAAAAAAAGGCAGGTGTTGCAATCCTAGTCTCTGATAAAACAGACTTTAAACGAACAAAGATCAAAAGAGACAAAGAAGGTCATTACATAATGGTAAAGGGATCAATTCAACAAGAAGAGCTAACTATCCTAAATATATATGCACCCAATACAGGAGCACCTAGATTCATAAAGCAAGTACTTAGAGACTGACAAAGAGACTTAGACTCCCACACAATAATAATGGGAGACTTTAACACCCCACTGTCAACATTAGACAGATTAAGGAGACAGAAAGTTAACAAGGATATCCGAGAATTGAACTCAACTCTGCACAAAGCAGACCTAATAGACATCTACAGAACTCTCCACCCCAAATCAACAGAAAATACATTCTTCTCAGCACCACATCACACTTATTCCAAAATTGACCACATAGTCGGAAGTAAAGCACTCCTCAGCAAATGTCAAAGAACAGAAATTATAACAAACTGTCTCTCAGACCACAGTGCAATCAAACTAGAACTCAGGATTAAGAAACTCAATCAAAACTGCTCAACTACATGGAAACTGAACAACCTGACCTCTGGGTACATAACGAAATGAAGGCAGAAATAAAGATGTTCTTTGAAACCAATGAGAACAACGATACAGCATACCAGAATTTCTGCGACACATTTAAAGCAGTGTGTAGAGGGAAATTTATAGCACTAAATGCCCACAAAAGAAAGCAGGAAAGATCTAAAATTGACACTCTAACATCACAATTAAAAGAACTAGAGAAGCAAGAGCAAACACATTCAAAAGCTAGCAGAAGGCAAGAAATAACTAAGATCAGAGCAGAACTGAAGGAGATAGAGACACAAAAAACCCTCCAAAAAATCATTGAATCCAGGAGCTGGTTTTTTGAAAAGATCAACAAAATTGATAGACCACTAGCAAGACTAATAAAGAAGAAAAGAGAGAAGAATCAAATAGATGCAATAAAAAATGGTAAAGGGGATATCACCACCGACTCCATAGAAACACAGACTACCATCACAGAATACTGTAAAACCTCTATGCAAATAAACTAGAAAACTTAGAAGACATGGATAAATTCCTGGGCGCATATACTCTCCCAAGACTAAACGAGGAGGAAGTTGAATCCCTGAATAGACCAATAACAGACTCTGAAATTGAGGCAATAATTAATAGCCTACCAACCAAAAAAAGTCCAGGACCAGGTGGATTCACAGCCGAATTCTACCAGAGGTACAAGGAGGAGCTGGTACCATTCCTTCTGAAATTATTCCAATCAATAGAAAAAGAGGGACTCCTCCCTAACTCATTTTATGAGGCCAACATCATTCTGATACCAAAACCTGGCAGAGACACAACAACAACAAAAAAAGAGAATTTTAGACCAATATCCCTGATAAACATCGATGTAAAAATCCTCAATAAAATACTGGCAAACCGAATCCAGCAGCACATCAAAAAGCTTATCCACCATGATCAAGTGGACTTCATCCCTGGGATGCAAGGCTGGTACAACATATGCAAATCAATAAATGTAATCCAGCATATAAACAGAACCAAAGACAAAAACCATATGATTATGTCAATAGACACAGAAAAGGCCTTTAACAAAATTCAACAGTGCTTCATGATAAAAACTCTCAATAAATTTGGTATTGATGGAATGTATCTCGAAATAATAAGAGCTATTTATGACAAACCCACAGCCAATATCATACTGAATGGGCAAAAACTGAAAGCATTCCCCTTAAAAACTGGCACAAGACAGGGATGCCCTCTCTCATCACTCCTATTCAACATAGTGTTGGAAGTTCTGGCTAGGGCAATCAGGCAAGAGAAAGAAATAAAGGATATTCAATTAGGAAAAGAGGAAGTCAAATTGTCCCTGTTTGTAGATGACATGATTGTATATTTAGAAAACTCCCTCGTCTCAGCCCAAAATCTCCTTAAGCTGATAAGCAACTTCAGCAAAGCCTCAGGATACAAAATCAATGTGCAAAAATCACAAGCATTCCTATACATCAATAATAGACAAACAGAGAGCCAAATCATGAATGAACTCCCATTCACAATTGCTTCAAAGAGAATAAAATACCTAGGAATCCAGCTTACAAGGGATGTGAAGGACCTCTTCAAGGAGAACTACAAACCACTGATCAGTGAAATAAAAGAGGACACAAATAAATGGAAGAACATTCCATGCTTATGGATAGGAAGAATCAATATCGTGAAAATGGCCATACTGCCCAAGGTAATTTATAGATTCAATGTCATCCCCATTAAGCTACCAATGACTTTCTTCACAGAATTGGAAAAAACTGATTTAAAGTTCATATGGAACCAAAAAAGAGCCAGCATTGCCAAGACAGTCCTAAACCAAACAAAGCTTGAGGCATCACACTACCTGACTTCAAACTGTACTACAAGGCTACAGTAACCAAAACAGCATGGTTCTAGTACCAAAACAGAAATACAGACCAATGCAACAGAACAGAGCCCTCAGAAATAATACCACACATCTACAGCCATCTGATCTTTGACAAACCTGACAAAAACAAGAAATGGGGAAAGGATTCCCTATTTAATAAATGATGCTGGGAAAACTGGCTAGCCATAAGTAGAAAGCTGAACCTGGATCCTTTCCTTATTCCTTATACGAAAATTAATTCAAGATGGATTAGAGACTTAAATGTTAGACCTAAAACCATAAAAACCCTAGAAGAAAACCTAGGGAATACCATTCAGGACATAGGCATGGGCAAGGACTTCATGTCTAAAACACCAAAAGCAACGGCAACAAAAGCCAAAATTGACAAATGGGATCTAATTAAACTAAAGAGCTTCTGCACAGCAAAAGAAACTGCCATCAGAGTGAACAGGCAACCTACAGAATGGGAGAAAATTTTTGCAATCTACTCTTCTGACAAAGGGCTAATATCTAGAACCTACAAAGGACTCAAAAAATTTACAAGAAAAAACAAACAACCCCATCAAAAAGTGAGCAAAGGATATGAACAGACACTTCTCAAAAGAAGACATTTATGCAGCCAACAGACACATGAAAAAATGCTTGTCATCACTGGCCATCAGAGAAATGCAAATCAAAACCACAATGAAATACCATCTCACACCAGTTAGAATGGCGATCATTAAAAAGTCAGGAAACAACAAGTGCTGGAGAGGATGTGGAGAAATAGAAACACTTTTACACTATTGGTGGAACTGTAAACTAGTTCAACCATTGTGGAAGACAGTGTGGCAATTCCTCAAGGATCTAGAACTAGAAATACCATTTGACCCAGCCATCCCATTACTGGGTGTATACGCAAAGGATTATAAATCATGCTGCTATAAAGACACATGCACACGTATGTTTATTGCGGCACTATTCACAATAGCAAAGACTTGGAACCAATCCAAATGTTCATCAATGACAGACTGGATTAAGAAAATGTGGCATATATACACCATGGAATACTATGCAGCCATAAAAAAGGATAAGTTCATATCCTTTGTAGGGACATGGATGCAGCTGAAAACCATCATTCTCAGCAAACTATCACAAGGATAGAAAACCAAACACCACATGTTCTCACTCATAGGTGGGAACTGAACAATGAGAACACCTGGACACAGGGTGGGGAACATCACACACCGGGGCCTGTTGTGGGGTAGGGAGGGGGGGAGGGATAGCACTAGGAGATATACCTAATGTAAATGATGAGTTAATGGGTGCAGCACACCAACATGGCACATGTATACATATGTAACAAACCTGCATGTTGTGCACATGTACCCTAGAACTTAAAATACAATAAAAAAGGAAAAAAAAAATGATGCGTGAGGATTTTTAAATCAAACTCAAAACTTCTGCACTGATTACCTTTCACATCATTTACTATTTTCCCACAATTTATTTTTAAAATTTTTTCTAAAATGTATGAATATATGAAACATCTGGTTTTTGTTTGGATTGCCAACTTCCACATACCACATAAAGTATGACGGCATTTCATCTATACTTAAGTGACATAGCATACTGTGGAAATAAGATGTCACTGAAGTCTGGCATCTTACCAGTTTTTCTGTGCATCAAAATACATTTTCTCAAAATGCTTAAAATGCATGTTGCAGCCACTCTCAATAGACAGGTTTGTGTAGCGCCCATTTATGCTAAACCACAGTCTTTACTTCTTTCTATTGATCTTTGAGATGTGAATTCAGTCCTTATTTTAATGTTTGTGATATGGTACATTTTAAAAATAATATTTTATAAATATCATTGTGATAAAGTGTTTACTTCATACATATTCATATTTCATTTTATTCACTGAACCAGGGTTGGGGGTAGGGCTAAGTAAGAAAAAGGCATAATGTTTAAAGAGGCACACAGTCTCAGAATCATGCAAATGTCAACCATACATTTGCCCAAGCCTGAGAATGAGTGTCTCCTTAAATAGTGCACCCTAAACACCTAACTTGCCTCACTCTAGTCTTGGTTCTGCATTAACACATGTTTATCAAACACCTATTATGTGCCATACAAGAGGAATGGATGAGACAGCCAAGGTTCCAACCCTTGGAAGTTTACATTCCTAGAAGTAGTTTTAACTTGATTAAATTTGAATTACAACTAGTTTTTTAGACACTGCCACCTGGCTGAGACAAAGTCATTCTATTCCCCTTTTTCTCTGCTGTATTCCACTTTCTACTGGATAGGCATAGGAACCAGTTCTGGCCAAAGGGACCCAAAGGAAAGTGCTGAGAGCTCTGGAATATCTCGCTCATCTCTTTTGCCTTCCTCATGCCTTGAGTGAGGATGTAATGTCTGGAACTGTGGCAGCCTCTACACAATCATGAGGGAAGGGCCAAGGGAATCATATCCATACCAATTTAGAGCCCTGACATCATCGAGCTGCTGAACCAATGTTGACAACTTCTTGACTTCACACTCCTATCTTGTGAGAAGCATAATCTCTTTGCATTATCTGTTTAATCAGCTGTCGGTCAGGTCTTCAGTCACTTGCAGTCAAATTATTCCTAACTGATACAGAGGGCAAAAAGCTTATTCCTGCTATGTTTGGACTAACCGTAAATAGTGACCTTTAGCTTGGTAAAATAACTAGCAATCCAGTGTGAGAAGAGATTCACCCCTGAGAATCATGAGGAGAGAGAAAGTCACTCCATTATAACCACTTCTCTCAGCAGAATGTTGTCAAGTAGCAGCCTCTCCAGCACTTTTGACTATGAAAGAGAACAAAATAAACAGCTTGGCATAATATTCAAGAACCCATGTAACTGACACAATGTGGTTAAAAAAAAAAAAAAAAAACAGGTTTAATAAAATACAGAGGCCCCAAGGTTACAGGGTCCTTGTCATAATAAGCACCCACTGGGAATGTCAGGGGCATGCACTCTCCTAATAGCTCTCTCCTTGCTGTCTTCTCCATGTTGCTTTTCCCTTTGCTGTGCCTTGTCTCTGGGGTTTTTACCAAGAAATAGCTTACAGTCTATTCTGAGTTAGGTAAACCTGCTCGATGCAACATCTTAAAGAAACAGAGTAAGAAGCTACCTAAACTATGTGAAGGTAAGCAAAGATTTAGCTGAATTGCAAAATAGAGAAATAAATAAACAAATAAATAAAACCAAGACAAAAGAAAAATAAAACTTCTGTTGGTTTCAATGGTTATGCGCTTAAGATCAACCAGGTAACTTTCAAATATTCCATTTTTGCTATTAAGTTGTGACCTCAAAAAGTTATTTCAAACCCACTGCAAGGACAAAGCCCAACTGGTACATCTTCTATCACCCTTTTAGATGCAGGTAAAGCCACAGCTTTGGTGGACATTTGCCCTTTTGCAGCCATTAGTCACCAAAATCACTTAGTAACTATCTTGCAGTCCCTTAGAATGAATGCTTCTTTTGGAGTCATTTGTCTATTTAATGTTTATTTTATGACCACTTAGAAATCTAGTCAATTATTTGTATCCTAGTTGTTCTTAACTGATACTTCTAGAAAACCAAAAAGTGTTAAGGGATAAAAATCCAATGTCAGGTCAGGCGCGGTGGCTCACACCTATAATCCCAGCCCTTTGGGAGGCTGAGGTGGGTGGATCACCTGAGGTCCGGAGTTTGAGACCAGCCTGACCAACATGGAGAAACCCATCTCTACTAAAAATACAAAATTAGCAGGGCATGGGGGCGCATGCCGGTAATCCCATCTACTCCGGAGGCTGAGGCAGGAGAATGGCTTGAACTCGGGAGGCAGAGATTGCTGTGAGCTGAGATCGCAACATTGCACTCCAGCCTGGGAAACAAAAGCGAAACTCTGTTTCAAAAAAAAAAAAAAAAAAGAAATCCAATGTCATAGTGCCAACATCAGTGTAGATGAGTATATCAGTTATGAATTGTGTCCAGCGACTCATAATAGAAGCAGGTCCTGTCTCTGAAAATGATAGAGATTTACTTTACTTTCATGTAAAAGAAGTCTGGAAGTGCTTCAAGCCGTCATCAATGTTTCCAGACTCTCCTATCTTTCTACCCTAGCATTGTTTTTATACTCAAAGTTGCCTAAAGGTATATAATATTCATACATAATAGCCATAGCAGCTCCAGGTATTACCTCCACACTCCAAGCAAAAGAAAAGAAAAAGGGCAAAAGGCAAGAAGGATGCTCTTCCCAGTGAAATCAGCCCTTTCTGAACTGGTTCCCAGAAGATTCACCCAGTTCCTTTTATGTAAATCTCATCAGTCACTCCAAAGGAGTCTGGGAAACCTGATTTTTGATTAGATACTTTGCCATCCCCAAGGTTCTGTTTATAAAAAAGAAGACAGTGGCTATCGAGTAGGCAACTTACAGTTTCTGCCTCAGTTGCCAGAAGAAATATTGTTATTCCAAAAAGTAAGAGTGCGAGCATGTCTAGATCAGCTTATTTCACAAAACCGTGTGGAGCATGAAGCTTTCTAAACATATGGAGCAACCAGGTCACTCTGATGCAGAAGGCTAAGGAAAGCCCTAAGGGCAGACGTCAACACATTGATGATTTCTCCCCTTTCACCACCGTTCACCCAAAGCAAATAAGGCTCACTTTTCCATGGACAGTTAGGAAGGATGCCCTCAATGCAGGCAAACATAACCTAAAATAATCCAGGCCTGTTACATCAGACCACACCCCATGGGCCAAATTTGGCCCTCCACCTGGTTTTGTAAATAACATTTTTTTGGAAAATAGCCACATGCTTGTATTTATACATGGTTTGTGGCCACTTTCACATTACAACTCAAAAGTTGAATAGCTGCATCATAGACCTTCTGGCCCATGGAGCCTAAATTTCCTACTCTCTGGTCTTATATAGAAATACTTGGCTGACCTCCAGGACTATGCAAAAGATAAAAACAATAGTAATAGCAAACATTTTCTGCATACTTACTCTGTCCCATGTTCTCTGCTAAAAGGGTGGCCTGTGTCTTGCAAGTTTTTTACAGTTTGTTTAGAACAGAAAATTTGTCTGGTATAAAGTAAGTCTTGATAACAATTCGTATAGGTTACAGACATAGCTATATCCACTTTTCACAAAATAAGGAAATTGAGCTACAGAGAGATTTGGAGGTTGTCTCAGTTCATACATCGGTAGCAAAACCAAGATTCTGAGCAGGACCTTTTACATCTGCCAGTCCCCCAGCAGCCTTTTGTAAATTATCTGTGGATAATTTATTTCACAAAACCATGTGGAGCATGAAGCTTTCTAAACATGGCGCAACCGGGTCACTCTGGTGCAGAAAACTAAGGAAAGCCCTAAGGGCAGATGTCAACACATTGATGACTTCTCCCTTTTCACCTCCATTCACCCAAAGCAAATAAGACTCACTTTTCCAAGGGCAGTTAGGAAGGATGCTGCCAGTGCAGGCAAACATAATCTAAAATAATATAGGCTCGGGACATCAGACCACACCCCATGGGCCAAATTTGGCCCCTGACCTGGTTTATCTCAGAAAATGTTCATTTTTTTAAACAGGAAACCCCTATAGTCACCACAGAACACTCATTTTTTTAAATGATACTTTAAGTTCTAAGGTACATATGCACAATGTGCAGGTTTGTTACATATGTATGCATGTGCCATATTGGTGTGCTGCACCGGTTACCTTGTCATTTACATTAGGTATATCTTAATGCTATCCCTACCCCCTACCCCCACCCCATAACAGGCCCTGGTGTGTGATGTTCCGCACCCTGTGTCCAAGTGTTCTCATTGTTTAATTCCCACCTATGAGTGAGAACATGCAGTGTTTGGTTTTCTGTCCTTGCGATAGTTTGCTGAGAACAATGGTTTCCAGCTGCATCCATGTCCCTACAAAGGACATGAGCTCATCCTTTTTATGGCTGCATAGTATTCCATGGTGTATATGTGCCACATTTTCTTAATCCAGTCCATCATTGATGGACATTTGGGTTGGTTCCAAGTCTTTGCTATTGTGAATAGTGCCGCAGTAAACATACGTGTGCATGTGTCTTTATAGCAGCATGATTTATAATCCTTTGTGTATATACCCAGTAATGGGATGGCTGGGTCAAATGGTATTTCTAGTTTTAGATCCTTGAGGAATTGCCACACCATCCTCCACAATGGCTGAACTAGTTTACAGTCTCACCAACAGTGTAAAAGTGTTCCTATTTCTCCACATCCTCTCCAGCACCTGTTGTTTCCTAACTTTTTAATGATCGCCATTCTAACTGGTGTGAGATGGTATTTCATTGTGGTTTTGATTTGCATTTCTCACAGGGCACTCATTTATAAACTGAGTCAGGCTTATTAGCAATATTGAGTCCAAAGTACACTAAGTTAGAAGGACTGATGCTGTTTGTTACTGAAGAGTGTTTGCCTGCTCCTCCCTAGGCGTGAAGAACTCCTGTCTAGGCTACAGGGGTAACTGCAGAGGGGACACACACTAAGCAGAGCTTCCAAAGAAAGTAAGAAGATCTGTCATCCACCTCTCAACCAAAGACTGTCCTGCTGTCTCAAACTATACTTTTTAGTTTGGAAAATTTTAATTCTATTTGACTTCAGTTTACAAGAAAATATACAAGAATTTTAACATTATCCTCAAACTGCAGGAAAAGCAAGATGTTGAGTGGCAATGAAATTATGGCTAAAAATGTGGGAGACAATCTGCTCCAAAGAATATCATGCATTGAACAAATGTTCATAGGCATCAGGAACCCTGTGAGAAGCCAATATGTGGCCATTTCTACATTTCAGTGTCTTGTAATGCCATCTTCTCCCAAATATCAATCTGTTGACTTCTGAAATACAGAAAACTGCTCTTTTGAACCTTGATATGTTTTCTTTATACAAAGCTGTCTGATATCAGAATAAAGAGCAACATTTTATGAGGAAAATTCTTATTTCATTCTCCAAGAGATTAAAGCAACAGTTGAAGCCAAAAGTGTTATTCCACTCCCACTCCTTGCTCTTGAGCACCTCACCACCACCTCCACAAGTTACGAGCAGAGGTTGGCCCTCTTGGCACCAAGTGCACCTTCCATCCAGAGACACCCAGATTTTCCGCTATTCCTTATTCAATTATAAGCCTCCTCATCTTGATCAACCTCTGAACAGCAGTCATCACTGATGAGATGAATATTGTTTGCCCGTGTGCTTCTCCTGATGCATTCCCCACCCACATCTGTGCTACAAGAGGTTGACCTCCATAAACTGTGTTAACCACACTTCCCTGCTCACTGGCTTCCAACCATGTTCCACCATTTGGAGGCATCAGCAGAAGATCAGAGGAGAGGAGGAGATAGAGTTTGGAGTATTTATTTCCCCAGCTTCCACTCTGCCAAGCCACAGTTTTTCAGTGACCATATCCTTCACCAAAGGCAGCCCTCCCTACAGAAATGCTTTGATTGAGATATGAAAACCACTTCTCCTTTTGCCCCTTTAGGGCTATGGATAACACCTTTCTTGCCCCTTCTGACTGTGACATTGCTGGGTGTCTCATTATGCTTTCTCTATATTGCTTAGCCCTACCCACGCTTCTGTGAATTTTCCTTCATTAAACTCTTTTCTGTTACTACTTTTGAATGTGCCATCAATTTCCTGCCAAGACGCTGATTGGTACAATGTCTTTATCCTGGATGGTATCTGATTTTGCCTAAGGAACCCTATCCCTCTTGCAGTCTTCTCAGATGAAAGCACTTCTTACCCCAAATTCTAAGTATTAAGGAACCTCACAGATTTTAAGATGCAGCCTGTCACCTCCACGTCATGACCTATATCCACATCCTTCTTTGAAGCACAGCCTAGCTGGACAGACTTCCCATATTCCTCTTCTGTTCTGTCAGTTTATAAATCACTGAGACTCTGAATGTTGCCTCAGAGATGTCCTCTCCATTTCAAATGGTGTCATCAATCTGGGAAAACCCAGAGCTCATCTAGGCAATCCATCCAACAGGCAACTATGAAGTTCCTGGAGCTCCTTGTTTTCTACCAACTCAACTCTATCTGTTTGTTGTCTCAGCATTCTCTCCCAACCAAATCTGGTCTCCTCTGAAAGTCCAAAATTCTTTTTTTTTTTTTTTTTTTTTTTTTTTTTTTTTTTTTTAGACAGGATCTCACTCTGTAGCCCAGGCTGGAGCACAGTGGTGCCATTGTAGCTCACTGCAGCCTCAATCTCCTGGGCACAAGTGATCCTCCCACCAAAGCCTCCCAAGTAGCTAGGACTACAGGTGCGCACCACAATACCCAACTAAGTTTTTCTTCTTTTTAGTAGAGACAGGATCTTGCTATGTTGCCCAGGCTGGTCTTGAATTCCTAAGCTCAAGCAATCCTCCCAACTTGGCCTTCCAAAATGCTGAGATTACAGATGTGAGCCACTATGCCCAGACTGAAAGTTCAAAATTCAAGATTGACTTTCTCTGCACTGTTCAGTTCCATTATTCCAACTTGCTATGGGACCTCCAGTCTTTTGGCCCTACATTTTCACCCCAGACATTACCTACCTCATTCTCCCTTCTGGATTCACTTCCTTTCTTATCCATTTTACACACTCTGCACATCTTTCTGACCATCCGATACCAGTGCCTTCCTTTTTGACTCTCATTTGTCAATCTCCCACCCTCTCAAAATAATAGCTAACTTGGTTCAATTTGCCCATGCTCCATGTACTTAAAGTCAGACTGAAGTGCAGCTGAATAAACCCACATGCCAGCAGGCACAGGTGTCACTGCATTTATTCCTTAACCACAGCTAGGCCTTCTGCAACACACAACTCTACTTTTATATGATGTTGGTCAGGTTCTTATTCCAGTCTCCTCAGAGGCTAATCCAAATCTTTGCCACTCCAGACCTTGCCTTGAAAGACCCAGAAAAAAATGGAGCCACAAGTTATGAACAAATTCACATCACCCTCCTCCAAATCTATAAAAATATAGAGCTATTAGGGCATCCTGACTTCATCCTCCCTCCCTCAAGAGAGTTCTGAACTTCCTCCCATCTAAGGATGCCTTCTCTACCTGCAACACAGAGGCCTAACCCTCTAAGACTCTCAGCCATCAGTTATGCCCTTTTCCTCCTCTCCACCAGCTCCTTCCTTTAGTTCATGAATCCACTGTGGTCCCTCAGTCCTGGACTCCCTCTAGCTGTCACCTCTCAAAGTCAAACTATTTGAAAGAATGTCCAAATTTTCCACTTTCTCATGCCCCATTCATACTTCGGTCCATTTCAGTATGGTCTTCACTCTGTCATTCCAACAAATATACTCTCCAATAAGTCATTGCTAAACTGTTTGCCAACTTCAACAGTCATTAGCCCTTAGTTCACGTCTCCCAAGAGTTGACTATTGGTCATTCTTCCTTTTTAACATCGTTTCTCTCAATGGCTATAAATCTAATTTCCTGTCTCTCCTCCTTCCTCTTGGATCTGTCCTATTTTTGTTTCTTCCTTGTCTTCACCTGCTTCTTAAGTGCTGTTTCTCAGGCTTCAGTTATCTATTCTCTTCTCACTATTCCACTATCCTATGGCAATCTCAGTCACATCCCCTGATACAATGATGACTATCAAACCTTTATTCCAATGTAGACACTCTGTGGAGCCAGATTTCTCACAAAACATGTGCACTTGGATGACCTACAGACACTTTCAGTTTAATGTTCTAGAGTCAAATTCATTACCTATCTTCCTTACTCCTTGCTTTAGGAAACAGCAATACCATTTACCCAGATCACTAACTGACTATCATCCTAGACTCTTCCTCTCCCTGTACATCCAATTGGCAGCTAAGTCCTATAGAGTTTCACTACCTTGACACATCCTGCATTTCCATTCCCTCATCTCCATTGCCATGGATACTGACTCAGCCCAGGACATGGTAACCTTTTATTTCCACCATTGCAAATGTCTCCTAGCTGGTTTCCTGCCCCTAGCTTTGCCCTCTCTGCTTTGTCTTTCAGAAGACTGAGCAATCTTTAGAAAATGACAGCATGAACTTCACGATCTAGTTTAAGACCTTTTGATGGTTCCCCATTGTATACAGGTAAAATGAAAGTTCTTAGCATTGAATTCATGCATTGGCCCTTCCTATGTCTCTAGCCATTTCTAGTAATTCTCCATCCATTCAAAATCTGTCCTGCATCTCTACTCACTCACTTTCCCCAAACACACCATAGCATTCCATATCTCTGTGTCTTTGTACATGTTGTCACACTTTCAGGTAAACCTTCTTTTTCCTGTTGGCCCAGAGAAGTCCCACCCATCCTTCCATAATCATGTGGTGAAGTCCAAATAGCATTCACACTGCATGACAATGTAATTTGTTTTCAGAATTACTTGCCTTGCTAGACAGACTATAAGGTCCTTACGAGCAAGGGCTGTATCCTTTGTGTTTCCTATCATCATATCATCAGGGCTTAGCAGGATGCTATTATATTGCTATCAGAATTTATCATTGCCATTACTATTGGGTAATTGCTATCAGAATATAAATACAAATGTATGCCTGAAATTCAATTCTCAATATTTAAAACTTTCAATAACAAAATAGATTTTTGTGGTTGTAGGGTTTGAGGAAAAAATAAGTCAAAAAAAAAAAAGGAAAGAATTTCATCTACTTAATATGGCTTAAATACTCCTCAGACTGAAGGCAATAGAGATGGCTGCCTGGGTCATTGGTGGTGTCCTTTACTGAGAACATAAAGAAGGACCCACTCAAGTCTCTGATGAATCAAATCAAATATTTGAAATAATTTTGAACAAGCCATGTAAGTACACTTTAATAAGCATTCTAATTTTTATTCTGATTCTCAGTTATCAGTGTATAGCAAAAATAGCATAAGTTTAAGTATCAGACAAAGCAAGGCCTGAATGAAAGTTGAAATGTTTTATTGTTCTGTGTCTTGGAAATGCTGAACCTCCCTGAAACTCAGTTTTATCAGTGGTCATCAGGATCGTTAGAGCAATTCACCCAAACCCTTCACGCTCAGATACCTAGTACTTAATGACTGCTCAATAATGTTTACTTCCTTCCCCTTTACTGAATGCAATTGATTTTTGTACATGTTTATCTAAGCATTTTTTTGCAAAGATTACAAAAATCTTTCCCAGTACCAAGCTCTTTCCTCTTTTCACTGATAGCTTAGTGATGGCTTCTCTAGTCCAAGAACTCTCAAAGACTTTTAGGTTTTCTTTTTAGAGAGTAACATCTACTGTCTTCTTTTCTTGGCTAAGACACACCAAGAAAACAAACCAACAAACATCAAATCATAGAATAGATAAAAAAAAAAAATTGATTTACCTTAAATGCTAACCTTTTGCCAACAGTTGCTTCGAACTGAAACTATGGACGCTCTCTCCTGCATCTAGGAAAACTGGTTCCTCCCAAGCCACCTTAGCCTCCTCCCTCTTACCTGTCTTCCTCAGAGGCCCAGGTCTACTCTCTTAGTATTAAGTGGATGGCCTGGGATCACTGCTGCAGACTCACAGCCTGATTGGCTCAGCTCACTGTCAATCTCTATTCTGGTTCTGCCTTTTCTCAAGTTTACACTCCTGTTGCCTAGGAAATCTCAGTGACTGTGAAAGCTCAAGCCATTTGCACTGGGAGAGAAGCAAGCAGGAAGTTTTGCTGGCAATGGTTTGGTTTCTAGAACAGCATCAAAACTTGTCTCCCATCTTTTGTAAGGTAGTATTCAGCACATGGTCTTCTTTCTTTTAGGTAGCACCTTCCTGTCCTTCTGTTGTCCCCAGAAACCTTACTGCTAGGACGCCTCATTACTAGGTGAAACTTAAAACCACAACTCTTGGGAGCAGGCAGGAGTAATTATAGGTGATTCAAGGTTCTCCCTCCTTCTCTGCATTTGCAGAGGATGACATTTATGCTGTTTTCATCCTTAGTTTCTTCTTTTCTCTTTTTGTCTCTTTTTACTTCTGTTTTTAACATGTTCCCTAGCAGTTACTATGCCAGATAAGAAGAAATCTTGTGGCTTAGAGGAAAATATCTACATTATGCTCTCTTTCATTGTGTGTCTATGACATCCACCCTACCCTTGCCATTCCCACTCCTGCATATCCTGCTCTCAGGAGCAGGCAGGTATAATTACTGGTGATTCAGACCTTATACCTCTCTCTTTCTCTCTCTCTTTCTCTCTCTCTCTCTCTGTCTGTCACACACACACACACACACACACACACACACACACACATCTCTGTATATAACATAATCCTGGCTGTGTGCAGCATCCTTGCAGTATGAGAACTCACAGAACTGAGTAGATGCCAGGCACCCAGCTCTACAGACTACCAGGCAAGTTCTTTCACGGATTTGACAAGGGTCTGGGTCCTTTCCTGTATCTGCAGGGAGTATGCATAGTAGCTATTTCATCCTTTTATCTGAATTGTCTGAAGAATTGTCCCAGAATAAAGCAATTAGAACTATGGTTCTTCCAGGGCAACCTCAGATATCTAATGTTTTCTTTTCAGTGGTTTAACCCACAAGATATCATGCATTTTAAACTTTTAAGAAAAAACTTAATTCCATCTGCGAATGCAAAAGCAAATATGAGGGTACAAACATTTAAATATGAAGTTTTTCTTGAAAGCCACCTACCAGAGAGCAAGTTTGGTGCAATAGTTTAAGAAAAGATAAAAAAGGAACAGGAAAATGGGGACGACGGACAGTATGATGGAGCCACCGTGCAAGCCCTCAATACTCTGCCTCCAGGCTATCAAATAAAGTAAAAAGAACAAAATCTCTGGAGTACTTAAGCAACGCTTTTGCTTGTTTCTACTCCTAGCAACTGGTGTAATTCCAAGGGTTTTACCATGTGTAGAGATAGTATCTACCAGATCCAGCTCAAAAAACTAGATCCGGGTTTGTGGTATTGGGTTTCTGACATGATTGATTATATTTTAAGGCATAAGTATTCTTTCCAGTGGTAAAGAAGACAACGATAGTCTATGGTGCAATGTGGTAAAAAGATTTGTAAAATATTACTACTGGATTCCTAATCAAATATTCATAAAAGGCAAATCTCTGGGTAATTGTGATATCTTAAAATATTTTAGTCAAACTAATAAATGTAATGAGGATGACTGCTCCTAACTGTGGTAGACGAAGTAAAGAAAAAGGATGAACTCAGGGCTTGAAATTCCAAGTTCAAGTTCCACATAAATGATCTGAAACCTTCTATGTCTTCCCAGAGGAATGTATATATCTCCCATTGTCATCAGCCTGAGGTTTCAGAAAATCAGATCTAGAGTCTCATCCTGAGAGTGGCAGAATTACAGTGCAAATTGAATTCCCAACCAGGCAAAGTATCTTCTGCTAAACTGAAGGAATTGATTGGGAAGGAATGAGATTCTGAAAATTGGAATGAAACATGTAGGGTAGATCCTGATGAAGCTGAGGATACTTAACCTCTAAATTCTCCTGCATCTTCTTTGCCAGTAGGAGCAACCCTGCTATTCATGTCTGAGAAGGTTCATCCTGATTTTTCAAAGGAAAGTGTACTAGCACCTCTGAGGTATTTTAATTGGAAGACACTGCTGATTATCCTCAGAATCTACTTCCACCAAACCTCTTGACTTGTAGAACTCTATCTAGACTCTAGTCCCAACAGGCTTGAAAGAGAAATTAAAATTGTGAACCAATGAGAGACATATTACATACCAAAAGTAGTGTGTATTTTTTCAATTTATACAGACAGAAATCTGGTGAATACATGTGAGAATGTAAGTTAATAGTGTGAAATAATGGTTGAAGGAACATAAAGTTCACTCGAGATGAATTTATTGATACAGGCCCACGAAGCACAAATTCTCAATATAGAGTTGCAGCTCGATGGGTTATATACAGCTCTGTTTGTCTGGTTGAGTTAAAAATGAAACAAAGGGTGGCCTGTACTAAATGAAGCTGAAATACCAGAATTGCCTTGGGACACTGAAGAGGAAGGTATGTAAAGGTGTGGGGAGATTGAAATGTTGAACTGGATTTATCATGCAAGACCTGATTACCAAGGGAAATTGGGTTGCTACTACACACTGATGTAAAGAGTAAGTCTGAAAAGGAACAAAATCATGTCCTTTGCAGGGACATGGATGGAGCTGGGAGCCATCCTCAACAAACTAATGCAGGAACAGAAAACCAAATACTGCATGTTCTCTTATAAGTAGGAGCTAAATAATGAGACCACACGAACACACGGAGGGGAGCAACACACACTGGGGCCTGTCAGAGGATGTGGGGAGAGGAGGGAGGGGATCAGGAAGAATAACTAATAGATGCTGGGCTCAATATCTAGGTGATGGGAGGATCTGTGCAGCAAACCACCATGGCACACATTTACCTGTGTAACAAACCTGCACATATACCCCCGAACGTAAAATAAAAGTTGAAAAAAAAAAAAAGAAGCAAATACTATGTTTTCATTTTCTTTGTAGCACTTGTCACAACTGCAATCATTTCTTTGGTTTGCTGTTATAGGTCATTAAAAAGAAGAGTAAGCCTGGGATATAGGAACTCTGTTAGCACATCACTAAGTATGCCCATGCCTTTTTATTTTTTTTTTTAATTTTTTTTTTTATTTCTTGCTACATTCATTTTTATTTTATTTTATTTTATTTTTTTTTATTATTATACTTTAAGTTCTAGGGTACATGTGCATGACGTTTATATCATGTATAACTCCCCAATGCAATCCCTCCCTCCTCCCCCCTCCCCATGATAGGCCCCAGTGTGTGATGTTCCCCTTCCCGAGTCCAAGTGATCTCATTGTTCAGTTCCCACCTATGAGTGAGAACATGTGGTGTTTGGTTTTCTCTTCTTGTGATAGTTTGCTAAGAATGATGGATTCCAGCTGCATCCATGTCCCTACAAAGGACGCAAACTCATCCTTTTTTATGCCATGCCTTTTTATTAAAGTCAACAAAAAAATCTACAATAACCCAATTCAGGAAGGAAAACTAATAACTCCAACTCTTCAAAAATGAATATTTGGAACCCCTTCCCAGTCAGGAAAACAATCAATTGCAGTACTTGCTGAGGGCAAAGGGCATATGATATACAAATGCTAGCTATCACCGTGTGATCAGTTGCAAAAGGATTGTAAAAGTTATGAGTATTTACCTTTTATTTTGTTATGAATTTGTGAGTGTGTATAATACTATTGTATTCTTCTCACTCTATCACCTTAAAATCTAATATATTACTTCACAGTATTTATGTTACAGAATATCAGGGATAAGAGTGAACATCACCCAAGGACCTCCACTCTGGGGAGGAGTTAGTATATTCCCAGTATGCTATAGAAGAGTTGTATTAAACTGTGTTTTTTGAATGTCAACTTGACATATGCCATTGTACCTAGTTATTAAATCAAACTCTAATCTGTGTGTTGCTCTGATGTTATTTTTTAGATGTGATTAATATCTGCAATCAGTTTATTTGAAGATATTGTGCCTCAAGACTGGAATATCAGGAACATTCTGTCACTGCCCTCCAAAAGCTCATGTCCTTATCACATACAAATACATCCATTCCAACCCTCTAATTCCAAAGTCTTAACTGGTTTCAGTATCAACTCAGTGGTCCAAAATCCAGAGTCTCATCTGTGAACCTGTAAAATCAAAATAAAGTGACACCTTATAAGATACAATGGTGATACAGGCGTAAGACAGACAGTCCCATTCCAAAAGTGTGAAAGAGCACCCTTCCACGCTCCCTCTCCCAACAAAAGTAACAGGCTCCAAGTAAGATAAAAACTCAGCAAGGCAGGTAGACATTACATTTTAGAGCTAAAGAATAATCTCTTTTGACTCCATGTGCCACCTCCTGGACACACTGGGCTAGGATTGGGCCCTCAAGGCCTCAGGCAATTCCACCTCTATGATTTTGCCGGGTGCAGCTCACATGATAGGGGTTTGTGGAGGTATGGGGGAAAGCCAGGAGAAAAAAGTCTAGGAAACAAGAAGTGGAATAGTGAACACATGAAGACAAGCTTCACTAGTTCTTCCACTTCACTTTGGGTAAGCCCCAGCCCAGACACCTATATTCCAACTGCCCAAATCCCTGATCTGTGGCAATCTTCCACCAAAGATTTCTTCTGTGACTCGTGGTCTCCATGTCAGTGTGATGAGCTTCTTCTCTGTGCTCAGACCTTAGGCATTTCTTATTCCAAGATACATGTTGCATTCTAACCAGAGATTTTATGGAAGTACTGTGTCCAAAAGAAATAACTGCATTGGTGGAAAATATGGCACAGAGCTGTGAATGTGAGTTGAAGAATTATTGATGGACAACCAATTAGAGCTATTTCTGCGATCCTTCACTTCGGAATTTTATGTTACTGTAGGAGATAGAAATATAGGAGCTAAAGGGTGAGTCCAAGAAACTTCCATTGGAGGGAGAAATATGTAGTCAACACTTACAGCCAAAATTCTTGAGATTGAAATGTATTAGTTTGGTGGAAAAGTAATTGCAGTTTTGCCATTGCTTTCAATATTTGGCAGGATATTTCTTATTTGGGGCCTGAATTTTGTGCAAAGTCAAATTAAGACATTCAGGAAAACTGTGGGATTGTTCTAGAATGGGCGACATCCTAGTCTCTCTTGCAACTGGATCCATGGGATTCCAGTTGCAAGAGAGACTAGGATGTCGCCCATTCTAGAATAATCTTGGGATACTAAGGAAAGAAAAGTTTGATTCTCAGGAGAGGTACAAGTTCCATCATACTAATGTGTCGACCTTACATAATGACATTTAGAAAACATGATTAGGTATAGAGTTTATTCAAGTGCAAAGCTTGAGGATGACCAACCAGAAAACACTGACTCCAAACAAATGGGGTCAGTGTTCTGAAATGGAGAAGTTAAGATTTCACTTAAAAGATAAGAACAGAGAAGTTTTAGCAGTATTACAATATTTGCCATACAAAATCAGTGCACACATTACAGCGACTTGATTGGTTACAGATTGCTGCATCCCCAGGAAGATTACTTTGTTACTCCTTAAAAAGGGCTAGGACCTGAGGGAGTCTTGTCTCTGGCACCTCTTGGTCTTCCTAATTATCTACCAGAGAAGAATAAGGAAGGAGGTTAATCTATAATCAGAGAAGCATAAATTGCAGCTGCGTGTTACTTGACTGCATGTTATGTAACTCACATTCCTCTCAAGCCTCAGAGTAAGTTAAAATTCCAACAGCTCTAAGTCTGAATCATTTAATTCTACATATGTCTTCTCCTAAACCATGCTTCAATATGGGCGTTTTCTTGAATCTAAGAGTCTTGGCAGCAGAGAAAGCCAGATCAGGAAAGAAGGTATGGCAATGGCCAAAAATTAGAAGCAAGTATTATTTGGGAGCTGAAGTCCCATACCGACTGGATTCGAAGTGGAGGCTGTGGTGCTAGAGAAATAGTATGTATCTGTGGGAGTGACTATTTTTAACATCCACACTTGTGTGGTCTGAGGTAACAAGGAATACATAAAGTGAAAATCTCCTACCTCTCAGACTGCCTGCTCTTACTCACGTTTTATGCATGTAAGAAGCAGAGACAAGGGGTGACCACATATGCATCCATTCATGGTGGGTCTTGATGAGCCAGAATGTATTCTAGAACAGAGCCCGGGATTTTAGCAGCTCACAAACCACATCAACTCCCTCTTGAAGTCTGAGGCAGGAAAACAGTGTAATTGAAGAGATCCGCTTTTAATTTCTCCTAAAGATCAGGAAAAACAAACACTCAAAAAAGGATTAACACGGAGTCACAGCTTTCTATAACTGTTTTTGTTGTTGTTGTTTTGAGATGGAGTGTGGCTTTGTCACCTAGGCTGGAGTGCAGTGGCACCATCTCAGCTCACTGCATCCTCCACCTCCCGAGTTCAATCGGTTCTCCTGCCTCAGCCTCCCGAATGGCTGGGACTACAGGCATGCACCACCACGTTCGGTTAATTTTTGTATTTTTAGTAGAGACAGGGCTTCACCATATTGGTCAGTCTGGTCTCCAACTTCTGACAGGCGATGCAGTCACCTCGGCCTCCCAAAGTGCTGGAATTACAGGCGTGAGCCACCGCGCCCGACTCAGAGTAAGGAATCAGGAGTCAACACCTCAAGGGCCATTAGGAAGGCTGGGTGCACTGTTGAAAACGGTGCCCCGATTTCCTTAATCCTTGGTATTCCCCTTAGGAAAATAAAAGGGAAAGGCCGAATTAAATGAACTCCTTGGTTTCATCCAGCTCCAGGAATCCCAGATTCTCCACCATCTTAAATTGATCTAAGAGAGAGCCCACCACCCTTTCAGGGTGGGCTTAAGAAGGGTCTTGGGGAGCGCCCTCCTTTCCCATGATACATTTTCTCTTTTATCTTCTATTCCTTTGGGGATAAAAGTAAAAGAAATAAAAATAGAGGCACAAAATGCAAAACTAACTGCCCCACTTATCCTTCAAAACCTTTCCAGTAGTTTGAATGAAAGATAAAAGGGCTTCCAAATACCCGATTGTCCAGGGGTCCTCTCACCAGCCCCAGTCAGTTCTCCGGGATTCCTATGGACGAAAACAACCCCAATTTGCTGTGGCACGTCCAGGGGCACCTTTCCTCCGTCTTTAAGAGCCTGAAAATGCTCGCTACAATTTCTATTGGCAACTACCGAGCACCCCTTTAGAACAACTGAATGAGCAACGGAACGTCTCTCCGGCTCTGAGGAAGGCGGCCCAGGGCGAACGTATTGGACTGGGAAATTAAATGCTGGCTCCAGCCTTGTGCGATGCAGCGCACGTCCAGAGCTGGAGAGGGAAAAGGAAACTTCCACTTTCTCCAGAACTGTCTTTTTCACCCCAGGTTAGAGGCCCTTCTTGGCTCCACAGCCCCTACCAGCCTCTTCCTTTTCCAGCCCGAGACACCAGCCCAGCGTGGAAACCTACCTGGATGACCCTGTGACAGAACCGCCAGTGCCCATGCGTATTACCTGGAACAGGCTTGTCTCTGGATTTTCCCGCCAAGCACTCACCCAGTGTGGAAGTCGTCAGGATTTTGGAGGCCTCTGAAAGCAGGATCCCAAAGAGAAGGAAGCCCACTAGAAGCAGAACCCAGCTGCCCATCCATGCACACTCTTGCAGAAGCCTCAGAACCCAGCCCTTAGGCTGTGTGCCCTGCACCTGCCTAAGGGACCCTGTGCACCAAAGGAACCCCCCTTTTATGGATCCTTCCCTGATCTTATGGTGCCACACTTCCTTTCTTACTCTGATAACCTTGTCAAACCCAAATAACTTACATTGAGAGAGGCTCTCTAAAAAAAACCTTTTGGAGACCCTCTTTAAAAGAAATGGGCGGCCGGGCGCGGTGGCTCAAGCCTGTAATCCCAGCACTTTGGGAGGCCGAGACGGGCGGATCACGAGGTCAGGAGATCGAGACCATCCTGGCTAACACGGTGAAACTCCGTCTCTACTAAAAAGTACAAAAAACTAACCGGGTGAGGTGGCGGGCACCTGTAGTCCCAGCTACTTGGGAGGCTGAGGCAGGAGAATGGCGTAAACCCAGGAGGCGGAGCTTGCAGTGAGCTAAGATCCGGCCACTGCACTCCAGCCTGGGCAACAGAGCGAGACTCCGTCTCAAAAAAAAAAAAAAAAAAAAAAGAAAAGAAAAAGAAATGGGCATTCCAGTGGGAATACACATGGGCATATTCAGGGAGATAAAGGAAGACAATGAGGCTTTTTAAATGAAAAATGAGGAGAGTTACACAGGTCATTTTTAGACAGTTATTCTTGGCTAGAAGGGTCAATAACAAGAGTGACATCAGTCCAAGTTAGGATAGGCAGTTGCTGGACAGATACCCTCACAGAAGTATTTTTTTTGTGTAAGGGTGCAGTGGCCTAACCAAAGTTGTGGTTTTTGCAATCTTATGTGATAGTTCTTGTTATCAGGGATACTGTGTGAGAACCTCCCTTCACTGCCTTCCCTGGCTCCATTGGTCACGGTTTTAACACAGGTGACTACCTTTTGATTCCGACAACTTTCATAATCTTATACTGACATCCCTGTGCTTCATTTCCCCAGATACCTGCATAAAATTTGTAGCTAGTGTCCCAAGCTCTAGAACTCTGGAAGCCAATCCCCCAAGAGACAATGATCTACAAAGGGGGAATGGCCTGTGATTATTATTCAGGCAGTCTCCTTAAAAGCTTTCATATCCATAAAATGATTATAGTGTCCAAACAAGTTAAGCCCCCCTGTAATTTCACTTCTTCATTGAAAGCATGAATCTCTAAAGTTTAGATTATAATCCTGAATAAGTATCATAAAATAAAACTGGGGCTTTTTACACAGTCTTCTCAGGGACAATTTGAAGACAGTTTATAATTTTACCCCCTTGAAATGTCAGCCCTGGCAAGGGGCAGGCACACTACTCCCAAATATCATCTTTGTATTCCCTATCCTCAATATAATGCTGCCTTTAATAAAGGATTTCAGTGCAATTCTCAAACAGGCAGAGCCAGGCACAGTGGCATGCACCTGTCATCCCAGCTATTCAGGAAGCTTAGGCACAAGGATGGCTGTAGCCCAGGAGTTTGAGGCCAGCCTAAGCAATGTATTGAGATCCTCTATCTAAAAAACAAACAAACAACAAACTGGCAGATAAAGTCCTTCAATGCCTACAAGATGAAGTGGATCCTTGAATTCTGCTTTGCACTATTACATGTTTTCTGTCCATAAGCCTTTTTAAAAAAAAAAATCTGAATTTAAAGTATTGCATCCTTAGACATTTCTACAACATAGCCATGTCCATTGGTCACTGAGGAGCTGGTGCAAAGGGCAGGGCAGGTCTTTACCAGGCATCAAAAGGCTCCAGCCCATTTATTATCTTTGGACCTCCAATAATGCATTAGTAATCAGAGAATTTTTTTTTTCATCCTAAACTTATTCATTAACTCAACAATCATACTAATAGGTAAGTATCTGTGAGGCACTGTTCTGCTGCTGCACAGAGTGCATTGAACAACAGAGACAAAAACACCTGCCTCCCAGAACTTACATCCTTGTTGGGGAGTCAAATGATAACAAAATAAATAAATCAAATATGTGGTGCATTAGTAATAAATAATAGGGAAGGACACATGAAGGGTAAGGTATCAGGGTGATCCAACTGAACTCTTACAAATCTCATATCCCTATCAGAGAGTTCTGAACAATGAGTATTTGATATTAAGAGGTTACTGTTGATTTGGGGATGTGTTATAATGTTATCGTGGTATGGAAAAAGGGAGACTCTCAGAGATACATTCTGAAATATTTACAGATGAAATGCTATGATATCTGGAATTTGCTTCAAAATTATTTGGGTGACAAGAACGGAAAATGAGTGGGGGCACCGAAAGTATAAAGAAAGTTGGCCAATGTAGTAGTCCATTCTCACACTGCTATAAAGAACTACTTGCAACTGGGTAATTTAGAAAGAAAAGAGGTTTAATTGGCTCAAGGTTCCACGGCTATTACAGGAAGCATGGCTGGGGGTGCTCAGGAAACTTACAATCTTGGCGGAAGGTGAAGGGGAAGCTAGCATGTCTTACAGGGCTAGAGCATCGAGAGAGAGAGAGAGAGAGAGAGAGAGAGAGAGAGAGAGAGAAGGGGGAAGTGCTACACACTTTCAAACAACTAGATCTTGTGAGAACATTCACTGTCATGAGAATAGCAAGGGGGATATCAGCCCTCATGATTCAATCACCCTCCTACCAGGTCCCTTCTCCAAAATTGGGGATTACAATGCAATGTGAGATTTGAGTGGGGACACAGAGACTAACTGTATCAGCCAGGAGTTAGTAATCATTGAGGCTGGATGGGAGACACTAAGTACTGCATTTATAAATGTTAGAAATTTTCATTGGAAAGCTTTTAAAAGTCTCTTCACATTATTCGATTTTTTCTTGTAGTTCTATGCATTCTTGTGCTATACTCTTTGAAATCATGGCATTACATGCATACATGTTGACAATTACTATATTTCAGATATTGTAGCCTCCCAGTAAACAATCTTCATTATGAAGGTACCATTTAACATGGATATAATAACATTATCTTTAGACCTTAGTCAAATTTGCCCAATTGTCCCACTAACATCAAATGTGGCATGTGGTAATATTATTTTTATAGTGCAAAACTTAATCCAGGATTATGCATGGCATTTGATTATCCTGAAGATTTCACCCCCTTCAATAAAGACTGATTTCTGAGCCTTTCTTCGTCTTTCATGTCACTGACATTTTGAAGTATACAGGCCATTTATTTTATAGAATGGTTGTCAGTTTGGATTTGTCTGACGATTTTTCATTACACTTTGTGTTGTGGAGTTTTGCTTAAAATACTACAAAGGTACATCATCTCTATCTCAGTGAATCACAGGAGGAGACACATGACCTGAGATGGTCCCATTATTCGTGATACTGACTTTGATCATTTGGCTAAGGTCATGTCCACCAACATTCTCAACTGTCAAGTTACTATTTCCCTATATAATTAGTAATTAATTTGTGTGGAGCTATTTTGAAACTGTATAAGCATCCTATTCCTTATCAAACTTCCACTCACATTTTATCATCTTTTAGGATTCTTGTCTGAATTAATTATCATAAGGATGGTGGCAAATTAATGCTTTTTAATCTCTAACATCCCTTCTATGTTTTATATCACATTTTGTTTAACATTTATCTTCGATCCTATCTACCTATCTATGTAATCTATTTATTTATTATCAGTATTGACTCTTAAATTCTTATTCAGTAAGATATAACCTATTACTATCATTGTTCATTGTGTTGCTCCTGTGGAAGCTCCATTAGTTTTTGTTTTTTTTTTTTTTTTTTTTTTGAGACGGAGTCTCGCTCTGTCACCCAGGCTGGACTGCAGTGGCCGGATCTCAGCTCACTGCAAGCTCCGCCTCCCGGGTTCACGCCATTCTCCTGCCTCAGCCTCCCGGGTAGCTGGGACTACAGGCGCCGCCACGTCGCCCGGCTAGTTTTTTGTAGTTTTTAGTAGAGACGGGGTTTCACCGTGTTAGCCAGGATGGTCTCGATCTCCTGACCTCGTGATCCGCCCGTCTCGGCCTCCCAAAGTGCTGGGATTACAGGCTTGAGCCACTGCGCCCGGCCTGCTCCATTATTTTTTAGCTTTTTATTTCTTTTTTGCACATGATGCTCTAGGGTTATCTTGCACTTTCCCTGTCCCAAATTTAGAACCTACAATTTCTCAAGGAAACCTTTTAGTGAGGGGTGATATTCAGAAACAAGGTATGTTGCTAGGTGTGTTCATTGTTAATGAAGCACCATTGTTTGTAATTCCTCTTCCATGGACAGAGCTAAGAAATATACATATATAAATGTGGGTATAAAGAATACATACCTATATCTCTCCCTATACCTATATTTATATTTATATTACAGATAATTATACATTTATACTGATAACTCTAATTCCAATACAACCCTGCAGGTTATTCTAATCTTCCCCATTCCCACATTTCTAATTCCTTTTTCCAAAATAAGAAACCTGACTCTCACTGTCATTGATGCATTTGTTCAGTCCTAATATGCACAGAAATTAGGTTCAGATATACTAATTTGCCAACTAAGAATACAATTACTCAATAGACTACAAGATTCACTTGGAGTTCTTTTTTGTCTTTTGATTGATTGTATACAGTATATAGTCAAAGTACTGTGTTTAAAAGGTAATGATGTTAATTTTTTTGCTATAGTATAGTTACATTTTCCTTTGGAAAAAAATTGATTTCATTTGTTTCCATTTGTATCTCAGTACTTGGTTTTTCTCTCCTTGTTAATTTAAACATCTATTTGGTATGCAAAGTATCAATGTTTCCAAAATCCAAACTATGTAAAAACATAAACCCATGGATCCTTCCACCCTATTCAAACACCACTCTCATAGATAATCTATCACACTCTAGTTTGTTCCCTCTGCACTGTTTTTGCAAAGCAATGCACATAGATATATATTTTTCATTATCTGCCATATACATGCTTTCCCTTTTCTTATGAAAAAAAAAGGATACATCCTATAGTTACTCTTACTCTTTGCTCTTTTTACTTAACCATATTGGAATTTACTCCATATTAGCTTATTCTGCTTTTGTTTATTGTAGTTTAAAGCTGAATATTATTTCAGTATGTATATGTATCATAGATTCTTTCCTCAATGTTAATAGTTTTTAGTTTATCATAAATATTAGGTCTATATGTGAGATATACATTGCAGCTATGTTTCTCTGACTTTTTAATTTGGACTGTTAATCTTCTTACCATGATTTTTGTCATACCAAAGTTTTTATGTCAAATTAATTTACATTTCTCTTGTTGTATCAGGAGTTTTGATTCCTATTTAGAAAGTCTTTCCCTATACACAGGCTATGGAAAAATTCACTTTTCTCTTAGACTCAGCATGGTATCATTTTTTGTACATAGATATCTGGTGCATTGGATTTCAATTTTTGATATAGTGTGAAATCTGGATCAAATATTGCCATTTTTCTAAATATTATCCAGTTGTCCCAGCAGTATTTGTTCCAGGTACTATGCCAGGTTCTGTAATAACAAGATAAACAGGAACCAGTCCCTGTCTTTATGACAAAACCTTATGGTTTCTAAACAGGAAACAGATATTGTAATAAATAATTGTGATATAGTAAGAAAAATGCTTCAAAAGAGAATGCAGTGATCTCCATTTCGGGTGTAGTGGTCAGGCACAGGCTTACCAATGTGAATATGATCACACTGGATAAGCAGAAGTTTCTTAGTACAGCAAGAGTAGGATGATATTTCTGAGAGAGAGAAGGGCATAGACAAAGCCCAGAGGTTAAAAACAGCAAAATGTGTTCTGAGGGGGTGTAGTGAACATTTGGAAAAGAGTAGGTGGAGAACTGCTGCAGGTGTGCCTAGATTGGTAGCCAGGACCAAATCATAGAGTCCTTATATTCCACACAATGGGAACAAAGATTTTAAACAGTGAAGGATAACACCAGATTTCTAGGTTGTCAGGGCCATGCTCACAGCCCTGTGGAGGGTGCTTGGAAATAACAAGATTAGAAGCATCAGTCTGGTTGATTGGCTGCTTATGATCAGATTTTAGGGATGCAAGTTTGTACAACTGGCACAAAGTTGACCTCGATGAATTACCAAGTGTTAGAAAAAGGCTATGTGCTGAGGTGGGAGAGGAGTTACTGGCCAGGGAGGCTTATCCCTAGGATCTTGTGTTGTTCATGAGGGAAATGAAATTGTGGCTGTTGATTCAAAAGAAAACACAGAGAAGGCTCCATGTCTGCCCTTCATGGGAGTATTGTCATTGATCAATTCATGTGGTTTCATAAGAATTACAGCAATAAAACCTTATATTATACATACACAGATACACACACTCTAATGTACTTCTGCATGCTTCATGCTTCTGGCTCTTGCGTCATGAGACCTCACAAAATGCATAGACATCTGGCACTCAGCTCTGAAGACTTCCAAGCAAATCCTTTCATGGAGTTGACAAAGATTTTGATGGGGGGGCATTCTCTATTTCTGCAGGAGCATTTGTAACAGTTTCATCTTTTGATCTGAATTGTTTCAAGATCTGTTTCACAATTCTAGAATTAAACAATCTAAAACTATGGTTCATCCAGGGCCACTCCATATGCCTGTTTTCTACTCTATGTTTTTAACTCATCAGATACCACACATTTGACAGTTTTATTACAGTGGAATTTCATTTTATTTCAGAACTCTAAAGCCAAAAAAAGGTACAACCATTTGAACGTAAAATATTTCATGAACACCAGCTATCAGAAAGGTAGTCTGGTGTTACACTAAGGAAGATCAAAAAGAAAACATATGGGTTATTGACGACGTGATGGAGCAACCAACCACACAAGCCCTGAATGGGCTACCTTCGGGCTTTATCAAGAAAGACGAAACGAATGAACAAAAACTCTGGGGTTGTTTATGCCATGGCTTTTCTTACTTCTGTTCCTAGCAGATTAATGTCATCTCTAAGGTTTTACCATATATAACGATATTAACTGCCATGCAGGGGATGGAAGGTGGAATTTTTCTAAAATCAACGAAGTCTTTAAAACTGCCTTAGCCACTGGTACCTGAAGCCACAAAGCCTTACACATGGGCTTCCACTTCGCTACTTGAGGTTCCCTGTATGCCATTTATAAGATGGAAATCTTAAGAAGGAAACTGTAAAAACTGAAATCAAGTAGTATCATCTGGGACCAACTGCAGGCTCCATGTCTGACCAGCAAAGGAAGGGCTCTCTAAGGAAGGGGTCTCAGGCAGTAAGCAAAGGTCTTGGCCGAGGTTCTCCTTTCCTAAATGCAGGAGAGCAAACCAGGTTTCCTGAACTTTGAGGAGAGCTTATAGGAAGGGCAAGACATATGCATAAAATGGAAGAATTTGAAATGGAAGATATGTCAAATATTTCCTGTGTTTTTTAATGAAAAGTGATAGAAGGAGAAATGGGGACTGGAGACTGGGAAGTCATCTAAACAAGGAGGGTGAAGTTGTCAGAGTCCTGTGTCTAGGAAAAGGGAGAAAGGAGGAGGCAGGGCTGGCAGGTGAAAGTTTGTATCTGAGCTGGGGGCTCCAGGTCACAAGGGGCAAGTCAAGAAACCTGAGTAGTGCACGAAGATTTCTAAACAGAGGCAGATAATTGAAAGAAGCAAGTTGCAGGATCATTGGCAGGTGGAGCTGAAGAGAGAACACAGGGTGGCCTGTGCTGGGGTGGGGAGAACCTTCAAAGAACCAGGGATGCCCTCCCCTCACCCAAGGCTACACCTAGCCTCATGTCTTCTTCACTTTCCTGGCCCCACGCAGCCACCTGACCATGACACCCAGCAGCTTCCCACAAAGCCACACAGTGCCCAGAGTGAGCCCCAGCAGAAACACAAAGACGTCGATGAGGTACTGCTCATGCCAAGGCTGCTGGAAGGCATAGGGCTTGAGGTGCGCCGCCCCCCGAGTCTGGAGGATGTGGTCAATCCAGCCCACCAGCCGCTGTGTGGGGCTCAAGGGCTGAGAGCGCAGGATGACACTAGCTGCCGCCACTGCTGACTTGTACCTGTTGGCAGAGACAGAGAGGGTGTGTTACTGACATAGCCTCACAAGTCTTAGAGACTTTGTGTTGTGTGAGCACACACACAAGCATACAAACACTTTTCTAACACATGCACCAAGGCTGGGCTGCAAAGAAAATTTGTTGTCATGGCCTTGCCACTGTCTTGCTGAATCCTCTTGAAAAGTTCAATAGAAACACCCACATACAAAGATCAATGATTAATTCTAAAAGTGTTAAGCTGTCCATATCCCCAGGATGCTTATGGTATACTAAAGGAACTAGTCCATATCCCCAGTTCTAGTCCATATCCCCAGGATGTCCATATCCCTAGGATGCTTATGGTATACTAAAGGAAAAAATACCATATATATGACCATATATGAGAGAATATATACCTGATTCAGGGTTTGTGTTCCTGAAGCCATAATAAGATATTCAGTCCTTCTTGATTATAAGATCATTGGCTGGATGGGCAGTAATCAAGAAGGTCACTATGCCACTTTTATTTCCTCACTTAACTGAAATCCATGGAAACTTATTTTGTGGCAGGCTCTGCAGTAAGCACTGGGAACATAGTTGAAAAAAAAGAGAGACACACTGCTGTACTTATGAAGCTGACTCTCTACTCTCTTGTGTTGGGGGCCAGACAATTACTAAAAACATAAATAAATGGAGTCATTACAAATCTTGAAAAGTGTTATGAAGGAAATAATATATTATGATTGGGCTGAGTGAGAGAGGAGGCTAGTTAGGATTGTCAAAGACACAACCCTCTCTGTGGAGGAAACATTGGAGAAGAGACCCGAATGTCATGAAGGAGCCAGTCCTGTAAAGAGAAGGGAAGGGTGTTCTAGGGAGCAACACAGACAAAGAAGCCAGAGGTGAAAAGAGCAGGCACACTGGGGAAACACAAAAAGAAATACCCTGCTTCAGCTAGAATTCCACTAGAGGGACTCCCAGATAAATTCTCAGTATCTAACCTAAATTAATCTTCCTGGAGACTTACTAGAGAAAACAGGTGGACTGTTAGCATCACACATATATTATTCCATGTCACAGAAGTTTCAGCTATTATTGTGAAAAATACAGAGTATCCCTTGTGTTTTCTATCTTCATTCAGCCTTAGTGACCACATGCTCAGAGAGCCACATACCTCTTGTCTTCTATGACTTGTTTCAACGTAAGTGTCAGTGTATCAGCTGTGACCTGATTCAACTGGATAGAGACACCATAATTTTTGGCTACTACTCGGACCATGTTTCCATGCTGGTCTCCATTGACTGGCAATCCTACCATGGGCACACCATGCCGGATGGCCTCCATTACGCTGTTCTGCCCGCCATGAGTGACAAAAAGACGGATGCTGGGGTGAGCTGTGGCAAATAAGAAAGAGAGTGGAACACTTCAGGATGAAAAATTTTGGAATACCAGGTAAAGCAGAAAAGTCAGAGGAAACACCAATGAAATCAAGGTCTGCTGAGAAAATGAATTCACTCATTTTGCTTGGGAAATGTGCACTTAAGCGTGCACATTCCAGGAAACAAGATTCCAGCCTCCCTTTCTGTAGAGATTCCTCACCTCAGTCCCAACCCATCTAAGGCTCTGAATACAGGGAAAGCTGTAGAGAAGAATGATAAGCAAGGCATATTTCTCCATCCATGTGGCCATCCTTCTCTCTTCACCTCATCTCTCCCTTTACTTCCTGTTTTCTGTTCCTTCATAGTACCTACACTGTATGTGCTATTTTCTCCATTTGAAGAGTGCTGTGAAAGCAAGGAATAATAAACCATACACTTCTACTTCCGTATTTCTAGTTCCTGTCTGCCTGCCCCACCCTTATTTAGAGCAAGCTAGTGACTTTTGATAATGTAGAGTTAAATCTGTGTTTCTCAACAGAAACGTGGATTCTATTCTACTTGTGTTCCTTTGAAAATGAAAAGATTTTTCCTTGCCCCATGTCTTATAAATTAAATATACAGAAACCTGTACCTTAAATTACCAAGCTGACTTTGAGCCATAAACTTGGTTATGAACCTCTGATCCAGTCACTGAGGATGTCAGTGAGAGATCTCCGAAAAGTATCACAAGGACAATAAAACCTATTGAAGTGTAAGGAACTCTGTTACCAAATGACTCAATACCTGACTATGTGATTACTCACCTTGGCACTAATATCGTGGCACATCCTTCAAACAATGTTAGAATCAATGTTGTGAATGCATGAATCCTTCACTTCCTTAGTAGATAAAGAAGATGTATTTATATAGATACATGTGCGTTTGTGTAATGGCACATTCATTGCTAAACAGGTGGTCAGGAGGCCACAGAACAGGGGCAACATACCCCTAGATATATGCTCTTGGAGTTTACACATTGTCTTAGATTGTGTTGGGGTGACGCTGTTCAGTGTCAAATGTAGTAGGGTCAAGGGAACATGACCACATATCACCTCTGGTTGGAAACTTCAGGCCTCTCTTGGGTTAGAAAGGAAAAGAGGAAATGACTGTTTTCACCACTTTTGAAGTACAGCCTGATTCCCAAATAATTCCAGCTAACTGTTCTTTTCCTGCCCTCTGAGCATTACCTCTACCTATGAGTAGCTACTTCCTAGGCTGGTACAAATGCCCAGCTAGAGGTCAGAACACCAATGAACCCCAAAGACAGGTCAATTGAAAGAGAAGAGCAGACCTCAGCAGTCCTTACCCAGGAGGTCACTCTGAGGAAGCCAGTCCACGATTTTCACATTTGTGGCCAAACGAACATCTTTGGGCCAATGAGAACTCTGACATTTCCATATTACCCCTTGAGGGAGGTGGGAAAAGGCACTGTGCATCTTCTTGAGGACTTCCTGGGACTGATGAGTGTTCAATGTGGAGCCAAAGGCCACAAGGACAAACCCAGCATCCCCAAAGTTGGCAATGAAGTTCTCCAAGTCCTAGAGAGAGATGACAAAAGAAAGGAGGTGACAAAATTGTTTGAGAAAGCCTAAGTGGCCATGAAATGAAACCCAATCTATTTACTAAACACACCCTCCCATCAGTGCCTTGTCTTCACTCTCCTGAAGCTATTATTATGGCTCCTGGCAGAGCTCAGTGTCCGCTGCACTGCGCTCATATTCTGTCTGCATGACCTAGAAGTCATTTTTCTGATACCTGAGGACACTTTTTTGCATATAAATTATAAATTTGTGATTTTTTAAGTTTTTTTCCTGTTATTGATGTCTAGCTCATCCTATTGTGATCACAGAAAATGCTTTGATGAGTTCAATCTTCTGAAATGTATTGAGATTTATATTGTAGCCTAACATATGGACTATCTTGGGAATATTCTGTGTGCATTTGAGAAGACAGTGTAGTCTGCTGTTGTTGGGTGGAGTATTCTCTAAATTTTTATTAGGTCCAGTTGGTTTATGATGGTGTTCAAGATAACTATTCATTTATTGATCATTTGTGTAGATAATCTTTCCATTACTAAAAATGGGGTATTGAAGTCCCAAGCTATTGCTGTAGTAATGTCTATTTCTTCCTCAATTCCATCAATTATTGTTTCACATATTTTGGTGCTCTGTTGTTTGGTGCATATATATTTACAGCTCTTATATATTGTTGATGATATTTCATATATTTTTTAAATGATACTTATAATTATGTTATTGCAAACATAAAATTTTATATTATGTAATGTCTTTGTCTCTTGTAAATATTTTTGACATACACTCTATTTTGTCTGATATTTGCATAGCTACTCAGCCTATTTTGGTCCTCAGGTAATTCTTAAGAAAGATTATGATCTAATGCCCTAAAACTTAGCTTTAGCACTGTTTCATCAATTGTTACTTCGAAACATTTCTTCAGACTCTTCCTCTCTCAGCATTTTTGTGACTGTCTCTAGTTCTGAGCCCCTCATTCTACTGGGTCATTCTGTGGGATAACTTGATTCCATCCAGCATAACACTGCCTGAACTGCCATTTCAATTAACAAACTGAAAATAGCTTTTTTGTTCTTGTAATTATAAAATCATAATATAAAATCAAAAGAAGCAGAGCAATAATGTTAATCAGAAGCCGCATGCCCTTGTTCTTTCAGGGAAACATTTGAAAATCAACTGGAGACTGACACAAATAACTTCATAGAGTTTTGAAAACCAGTCAAACATACATAGCAAGAAACCGAATGCCCAATCAAGAAAAAGCCACTTTCAAACAGTATAAATTTCTAATCCATTTTATTTACCTTTGCCCTGGAGTGGCAGACCACAGTCCAGAGGCAAAAGCTCAATTGTGCATTCCCTCCCTCAGCTGGAAGGAGCAGAATAGAAACTATTTACAACATTCTAGCCTGTCTGTTGGCTATTTAGTGACTGGTTTGTCTCACCTGATTCAGAGCTCACATTGGGAATGGTGAGATAGCTCAGATTTCAAGCTGACAGAAGCCATAGAAAGCAGTGGTAGGTAGCATGACGTATGAAAGCTTCAGGGATACTGCAGACCTATGAAGGCTTGGGTCAAGAGGTTATGGGCAGAAGAATATAATAGAACATCTAAAGTCCAAGAAGAGTCTGGGCGAGGTTCATTGGGAAATTAAGGCATTCAAAAACAGTTGAGCATACAAAAACAGTTGAGAACTGGGGGAAGAAAAGCACATACAAAGGTCCAGATGAGACACATAACCAAAAAAACACCTGAGAAGACCTTAATCTTGATAAAAACACTCAAAACATGCTCTTCCATGCCAGACTGCAAAGACTGACAGAAGTAACTATTGTTCAAATGTCTAATTTTCAACAAAAGATCACAAGGCATGCAAAGAAATAGTCAAAACGCATAATTTTAAAAAACAAAATAAATCTCCAGAAACCTTCCCTGAAGAAACACAGGCATTGGACTTACTACACAAATATTTTTAAAGAAACTGTCTTAAATATGCCCAAGGAGCTCATGGAAAACAAGGAAAAAACTAAAGTAAAGAAGAAAATCAATATTTAAACACATTTAGAATATCAACAAAGAGAAAGCTTTTAATTTAAAAAAGGAGAAATTTTTGGAGCTGAAATATGAAATAATCAAATTGAATTTTTTTCTGGAGAGTTTCAATAGGTAACTCAAACGGGCAAAAGAAATAATCAGTGAACTTGAAAACAAATTATTTGAAATTGTCAACTCTGAGAAAGAAAAAGAAAAAAGAATGAACAAAATGTAAGGGACAATAGGACATCATCATGTGGATCAATATATGCACTATGAGAGAAAATGAAAGGGAAAGAAAGGCTATTTGAAGAAATAATGGCAGATAACATGATTCTATATATTGAAAACCTTAAAGATAACATACACACATACTAAAAATTAAAAATCTGTTAGAACTAATAAACAAATTCAGCAAAATCTAAGGGAAAAATCAAGTCTCTAAAGTCAGCTGCATTTCTATACATTAACAATGAACAATTCCAAAAAGAAATTAGGAAAGCAATTTCATCAACAATAACATCAGAGAGAACGAAATAAACTTAACCAAGGAGGTGAAAGATTGTACACTGAAAACATCAAAATTTTGCTTAAAGAAATTAAAGACATACACAAAAAATGGAAAGGCATCCTGGCTTCATGAATTGGGATGCCTATTAAGATGTCAAACATGTACAATCCAAAGGGATGTACGTATTCTATACAAATCCTATCAAAATCCCAATAACTTCTTTTGCAACAGAAAAAGCATTCTAAAATGTATAAGAACTATCAAGAACCCTAAATAGTCAAAACAATATTGAAAAAGAGCAGAGAAGGAGTTCTCACACTTGCTGATTTCAAAACATATTACAAAGTTACAGTAATCCGAATAGTGTAGTACTGCCATAAAGATAGACACATGGACCAGTGGAATAGAAGAGAGAGCCCAGAAATAGACTTTTGCATTATGGTCAAAAAAATTTTGATGACAGCGAAATGGGAAAGTTCCCTCGCAGAATATGTGACAAGGGTGTAGCTTGTCAGTTTGGCCGCAGCCTCCGCTGCTGCTCAAACTCCTTATGGTAGGGGGAGCATGCAGATGGGCAGGTGCAGGAACCTGGGTGAGTGCTCTGGGGCTCCAGTCCCACAGCAGTGTATAAGGGTGGGTGCCTGCAACTCCTAAAGCCCAAGTGAGCATGGTGTGTGTTACAGTGCACTCTTTTAGCTTTGTTATCCTCAGACGGCTTAAGTGTTAACCAGCTCAATGCCCTCTTGGTACCCAGGTTCTTCTCAGGCATCCAGGAAGAACCAGGTCACACATGGACTTGAGGATAGTGAATGTGGGGGTTTTATTGAGTGGTGAAGGTGGGATGGATGGGGAGCTGGAAAGGAGATGGAATGGGAAGATGGTCTTCCTGGAGTTCAGCCGTCCAGTGGCCAATTTCCTCTCCAATCGCCCCTAGCTGAAAGTGTCTTCTCTTCCAGTCTCCCATCTCATCACTGGGATCCCATCCAGGGTCATTTACTGGTACTGCTTCTCTTCCAGTTGGATAAGTTTGCCCCCTTTCCTGATACTATATGTGAAACAAAGTTCATCACCAAATCTCTCAGCTACTTGCAGAGCAGACTGCTTCTCAGTGTTCCATCAGGATCTGATTCAAAAGTAACACAATATCTCTCCAAGAGAGTTCAAATACTTGGGTTAAATTCTGGAAAGCCTCTATATATCTGTCAGGGTCATGCAAAAACTTGCCAAAATCCCCCTTAATTTACTTTAAGTCCTGTAGGGGGAAGGGGATCTGGACCTTACTGGGGCCAAATTCACCAGGCATCCGTTGGAAGGGCAGGAGTGAGACTGCGGCTTATCTAGGGTGAGGATTTCTAGGATTAGGCAAGCGAGAGGTTGAAGCTGGATAGGGAGGTTGAGGTGGACCCAGAGGAGCAGAGCTGGAGGGAGCTGGCTGCCTCTGTTGGGAGTGCCTCTGGGATTTGTTTCTTTAGTTCCCTGGAATTGCCCTTTGCAGCCTCTCCTGAAATGACAAGCAGGAGGGCTGGATCAATCCTACACTGTCAGCAAGGGTCTAGATTTCCCTGTATGGTATAGAAAACCTGCACATATGAGGCCTCAGACCATTTGTCCTCACGTCTACAGAAAAGGTCCAGCTGCCAGATGGTATCAAAATGAATGGTTCCTTCCTGAGACCAAGTCAGTCCTTCATAATTTGGCCAAACCTTTGTTTTGAGGGCTATGAGGTGCTTTTCCTCCAGATTCTGAGGGTCAAAGCAGTCTCAGTGGTTCAAGATACACTCCAGAGGAGAATAAGCTGGGGGTGGTGAAGAGAGCTGGTTGCCCATTCTGAAAGACAGGGAAATAGAGGTGTCCCTCATTTCCCTCCCTTCTTTCAACGAAAACTCAGGGTGTGAGGGAGAGAGAAAGCAAGGGACTTTCTCTTCCATCTGTTGTCCCTGAGTCCTGGCAACCTCATGGATGCCACCCACAGGTGCCATTGTGGTCTGCACCCATGAAGCCAGGTGGGACTAGAGAATAGGAATTATCTCCCCTCACCTATGCCTCTATTTCCCCTGTTGAAAACCTTTGAATTCCCTGGGCCTCATTTATGCCATGGAGCATAGCCTCCCTCCATGAAGTGGGGGTTTAGTCACCAGGAATTGGTCCTGCCCATTTACATTGTGCCTGTTGCCTGACTTTTGATCCCTCAAATCGGGTTTTCCTTTCTAGGGCCTCAGTCTGAAACCTGGAATTGAGTTTGGGACAAAAACAGATTTCAGGGGCTGCATGTGTCTGCTCAGATTGTCTCAAATGGGGCCCTGCCGAATTTGCAGTTATCAGCCAGCAGGGGTCGCTCCTCCATTATTTTCTCTATCAGAAGCAGCGTGCTGGGAAAAGGAACCCTCTCGCTTAGAAAATCAAAAAAAGAAAAGAAAGAAAAACACAGTTTAAGGGGCAAAAGGGGGAGGTCCTGGGGAACGAACCTCTTGCTCTGTGCAAATAGGTTCCTTTAATCACTATAGTCTTCCCCCAGTTCAGGCCAGGCTGAACTCTTTGGCCAGGGGAGGAAAAAGTCCCACTGGGAGACGCTGGCCAGCTGGTTCATGGGGCCACAATGGCAGTCCCACTTTTTTCCCACCCCTTGTAGCTGTTGGGAATGGCTTGTTCATGCTGTAGACACAGCCAGGTACCGAGGTGGGAAGGTAGGGGATAAGGAGGGGAGGTGCTGTGCACCGCTCATGCCTGTAGTTGTCGGAATGTGGGGTGGGGATGGCACCTCTAAGAAAAAATGGAAACCACTTTATTCTGAATCGCATCTTTGATGGCTGAGCCAAATGCTCATTCTATTTAACATATTGTTTAATCCACAGGAAGTTTCAATTTGAGAAGATAAAAAAAAGTTCTGGAGACAGATGGTAATGATAGCTACACAACAATATAAGTGTACTCAATGCCACTGAAGCATACCCTTAAAAATGGTTAAAGTGGTATATTTTATATTATATAGATTTGACCGCAATTAAAATAATCAAAAAGAGAAAAAATATTTGAAAATAAGCATCTGTTATCTCATAATCTCAACTCCCATTATTCTCTTCTTAACAATTTCCACAACGGCCCCAATGCCAAGACCTGACCCACCCTCCCGGTAGCTAAGACCTAAGCTAAATCCCCATGGTTTTATTCATGCAAATGAATCTTTTACTACACTAATCTAGCCAGCGTCACCCAGAGAACCCAGTGTTATGGCCATCTCACTTGCACCTCCACACGTTAGGTCCCCTGCTCCCTGACTTGGGGTGCTTTCCCTCTCAGCTCCATTCCTAAATACACCTACCACCAATGCAAAGCCCATCTCATCCATAGATCATTCCCCAACTCTTCCTGCTTACTCAATATAAGATCAGGGGAGGAAGAATAGTCACTTTGGTACCTGGAAAGTCCAGGCCAAATCCAGGGTCTTGGGGCCTCTGCACTACACAGTGGTGGGAGGTCACCTACATCACCTGTGCTTCTGTCCTCCTCCATTAATAAAAATGAAGATGACCACACCTTCCTATAGAGGGCAAGATACTAAATATGATGACTTCCGTAAACTGGGAACCCAGTGCTCAGAGGCAACAGGCAGCCAACTCATTTGAGTTCTCCTTTTGAAAACCTTCTATAGCAGTGATTCTGAGTCTGCGCTGTGCATTTGAATCACCCGGCAGCATTTACAAATTACAATAGCAGGGGCCCACTCCAGACAAATCAAGTCAGAAAGTCTAGGTGGAGCCAGGAACCAGGGCTCTACAGGCAGGGAACACTGGAGATACCACTGTCAGTTCTTGCTGTCAGTCCCATGCAGTCCCACCCTGCTTACTCTGAATCCACAGTGTTGTCTATTTCACTGTGAGTAGCTCATCTCCTTAACAATTATTTCATGTAATGGGCACTAACTACGTATTTATTTTACACATAATCACACAAAATAAAAATTAAAATGGCAACTTTAATTGAAGGGTTCATCTCACTGATTCTAAATCCAGGGCATGGTAAGAGAAGAGCCAATTTAAGGAAATCTTCTATCTCAGGATCCTGCAAGGCCTGACACTGTACTTGCCAAACTCTGAAAGTCAGCACTTCCTTTAAGAACATGCACTAGGTGCCTCCCTTGCCAATCCCTACTTCAACTTCAGGAATCCACTGGCAGGTGGCAGCCATCAACTATGCACCCAAGGATTCTATGTGAATCCCAAACTGAATGCTGAGGGTTTACTTACTTGTGGTACTGGTTTAATAGGTTTTTCCATCAAGCCTCCAACATAAACAGTGTTGGGAAGCAGGGGCCGGGCAAAATCAAAGGCAAAATCAGAGTTAACAAACCACAACTCTGCTTTCAGTAGAAGATGAGACAAAACTGGCCTAGAGCCTTCTGGGAAATGCTCCTTGATGGTGTTGTCAAATGTAGACAGCAAGTCCCATTGGTTTCTGGAGAAACTAAAGAACATCAGAAGATTCTTCACTCGGCCCCAGAAGTCCATGTGATCAGTCAACAAGGAATGGAATACTGGAACATAAGACAAGGGGCTTGGTAGCCCAAATTCCAAAGAGCCGAGTCTGGTGGGAAGAATGGCCACAAATGGTTTCACAAGCTTCTCAGCAATCAGGAAAGAACAGAAATCAAATGCTTCAACAAATACCAGATCAAAGTTCTCATTCTTTAAGGAATCCATTATATCCTTTCTGCTTAGCAAATAATGACATTGAATCCCAAATATTTCCATTACCTTTAGAATGCCTTCAAATTCATCTCTGTAATAAAGAAAATAAATAATAAATATTTGGGAAAGTATAATTTTACAGTATTTGGGAGAATGTTGGACTCAAAAAAAATTTCAGGTATGTAAGAATATAACCAGTATCCATCCACCCATTCTACAATGTTTCAACAAATACTGTCAGCTCTGGTCACTCTGGTCCAGATACTTCTGCTCTCTAAAATGTCCCCACTTGCTCCCATCCTATTTCCTCCCCTGACCCAATTCCCATCCACCATCAATGCCAATTCAACGTCCTTCTACTCTGGGCGCCAACTCTGACTATAGCAGGTCTCAGAGTTCTGTGTCTCCTTTATAAATCCTGTGATGCTCTGTTAACCCTCATTTATATACTGACTTTTTGTGAGTGACTATCTTTTCTCCAGAAATCTATGTAAGTAATTTGACAGGCTCCTTAACTATTGATGATGTAGTCTTTTAAAAAAATACTGTGTATCTTGCATTTGACACATTGTCTTGTGCAGTGAACTTTTTGATCACAATATTAGAATCCAAAATCTCAGCTGAAATGAGATTCGTCTTCCTAGCCTAGGAGTTAAGTAGTAAAAAACAAATAAAAATGAAAGCCTGGTTTGAAGTTTATTATCAGTCTTTTCACTTCATGCTGGCTGGAACATTCATATAAAATAATGCTAAAGTTTTACTGACACCTAGTTAAGACTCTTGCCTATGTCACTATTCCAGAAGCTACTGCCCTTCAATGTCTTCCCATCATTGATTGCATAGAAAACGATCCTGTTTGTATAGAATCCAGAAGAACAGATGAAGAAGTTCCCGAGCAGTGGTAATAGGTACAGGTGCTCTGGAGACCACAGACCTCCTAATCACATAAAGAAAGGAAGAAGCAATAGCCCAGCAAGCCTGTCACTTCACATAAAGAAGGCCTGCAGGTTTAGAACTCATGAGTGATATGCAGATCTCTGCCTGTTCTTAAGAATCAACTTTAAATTACAACAATGATGATTCTCTGAAATTATCCACTATTTCATTTTTTAAAAGATTTTACATAAAGAATGATTTTTAAATATTGTGGATAAATTCAATGTATACAGTATAAATAAACTTCTCAAAAGTATTACATTAATCATATTTCAAGTAAATAAACTGAAAAAAATCACAAGAAGGCACTGATCCCAGTAACTTAGACAATATTTAATATGTATCTGGAACCTGTCTTCAAAGAAATCGAGCTGGAAGAAAAGAGACAAGACATATACTTTAAAAATATATAACAACATAAGATGTCATAGACTAAGTATCAAATGAGTGCTATATACCAGATCTATGGAGGAGAGCATGTGGTCTTCCAGTCTGAGTGAGGAAGCAAGCTTTATGGAATAATTAGATTTGAGCACCACATTGACTACTGAGTAGAATTTTCAAGGAAAGCAAAGAGGATGAAGCCACTATAATTAACTAAGAATGGCATGGATTTGTGTTTCTCCTCTTTTATATGGCAGATGAAGGAGATTCCTTGTGTTCCAGGTGAGGGCAAAAAGTCTCAGGCTCATCTCTCATTGTGTACGATCCAGGTATTTGATTATCTTTAAGGAGTTTAAAAGGTGAAGGTTCAAGGTGTGAAAAATCAATGTTCATAAGAGTTTTCTCCACTGGTGAATTTATGAGAGGACAAAGGAGGGAAAATAAGTGAGAATAGGTGTTTCTTTTTTCTTGACAAACAAAAGAGTTGAAGATCCTAGCTTCTTTATTGGGGAGAATGCATACAAAGATTATACGTGAAGTGTTGTAAGGAAGGCTTAGAGGAGCAATCTCCTGCTTTCTATAGAACCTTTATGGTAGAAGAAGAACAATATAGACTCAATTATTGGGAATGCAAACCTTGTCTACTCTATCCACCCAACCACCCACCTGTCCTCTATTTCTCCATCCCCTCATTTATCCAACCATTCATCCATCTATCCATTCATCCACTCACATATCATCTATTCCTCCATCTATCCATCACCCACCCATCCATTTCTCTAAAACTCACTCCAAATATCATGCATCTCTCTATTCATTTGTATTATTAAAATAGTGACTCTTTGCTTCATAGAATAAAAAGAAGTTACCTGCCATCCAATGCTGTTTCTATGTAGCTATTGAAATGCTTTGTCATTCTTTTTTGATAATCTTCAGGTAAAAACCACCTGATAACTTGGTATGATTTTTCTTCCTCTTTAATATCTAAGAAAACACAAATTGGTTAAAAAGGCAAATATATCATACAACATAGATTAACATTAGCATGATGATATTAAAGTTTTATTCTATTAATTTTACATTTATGGAAATGCTTACTTGTAAAGTTTTATGTTGATTTGGTTTTGTTTTTCTTTTTCATTCATTCTATTGCACAACCTGATAATGTTGAGACTTTATCATTATCCAGGCACTTTTATTCAATTTAAAGTTATAAAAGTTTCCACTTAAAGTTTTCATTTAAAGGAACAGCTATTACACTTATAGATGAAACAATAGAGAGTAACACAGTGTGAGGAAATTTGTCTCCTTTGCACACATAATGAGCTATAGGGCTTGTTTTTAAATATAGGTCAGATTGATTTCAGAGCCCATACTCTTTTCTCTTTCAGAAAAATTCATTTTCATTATTTAAAATGGTACCTACAAATAGGTTTTCATTAAGTCAAAAAGTTCTAAAGGGCAAAATTAAAAAATGGTAGTTCCCTTCACTATACTTACCAGTCCCACCCCTCCCCCATCACCCTTGTGTAATAAGAAGTCTGACTCCATTCTTGGAGTTTGACTGCTGACTCCTTTCCAGCCCCAGCTCCTACTTCACTTTCTGTGCCTCATCTGGGCAAACTAAGAAGAAAACTTCAACTCATTCTCCCTTGTTACTAATGAGAACTTCAAACCAAGCAAGCCAGGCCAAAGTGGGAAAATCCTCATCTCAATTCAAGTTTCAATCAGAAGTTTCAATAATTTGCATTGTGAGACAGGAATGACAAATTGGGACCCTCTTTTTAGTAGCCCTGGGTCATGTGTCTCAAACCAAAGCTATCTCTATGACTCAGATGGAATTGCGTTTCTCAATTACAGCATGAGCTGTGGCTGACACTAGATCAGTTGAATAACTCTTACCCTATGAGCACTGGTTATGTGTCCCAATCAGATATTACCTCCCACACACACATCATTGTAAAGAGCACTCAGGGTTAAGACTGACATCAGTGCAATATATGATCCCACCAAATGGTGTGAAGAATGGCAGTCATTGCATGGCATGGTCACATCCACAATCCTAAAAATAGATGGTCCACTGGGACCTCAGAAAATGTATTTGCTTCTATTGCTGATTATATCTCTGTAGCTAAAAATGCTCCAGATGAACAGAGTTATCAGGAAAAGCACCCATGACAACACTGTACAGCCAAAGAGTTCTTTCAAACCCGATTTAAGCCTTGGGTCTCTCAAAATTACCAGAAAGAAGGTCTCTAACCTTGCTGATACTCACTGGAACTCTCTCAGAAAGAAACTTACAAAGATGAGCATGTTAGAAAGGACACCCACCCACCACCACAAAAGTACACCTGAGAACAACCAAAAAGAGAGAGAAAGAGAGAATTAGGTTAGCCAGAAGGGGTGAGGAGGGGAACAGGTGGGATGCAAGAACAAAAACTAAAACAAAGGTCTACAACTTAACCTTTTGGAAATCTAACATTTATTTTTACAGAAAAAATAAAGGACACTGATTAGCTGTTTTCTCTCTACATTATAAGTTCTAGATTAACACCAGATCAAATACACCCATGCAAACCATAATAACCTTAATCAACAATGGGGCAAAAGTTACGGGTATATCAGAATATTTCATAAATTTAAGTAATATCACTTCTGTACTTTTAAGGAGTTATCCAATATAATATAGAGGGCAAATATATACGCCCCATCTTAAGCATTGGTACCAAATACCTGTATTAGTCTGTTTTCATGCTACTGATAAAGACCTATGTTGCGGGAAGTCAGGGACCCCGAACGGAGGGACCGGCTGAAGCCACGGCAGAAGAACATAAATTGTGAAGATTTCATGGACATTTATTAGTTCCCCAAATTAATACTTTTATAATTTCTTACACCTGGCTTTACTGTAATCTCTGAACATAAATTTTGAAGATTTCATCGACACTTATCACTTCCCAAGTGAATATCCTTCTGATTTCTTATGCCTGTCTTTACTTTAATCTCTTAATCCCGTCATCTTCTTTGTAAACTGAGGAGGATGAATGTCGCCTCAGGACCCTGTGATTGTGTCAACTGCACAAATTGTTTGTAGAGCGTGTGTGTTTGAATATGAAATCTGGGCATGTTTAAAAAAGAACAGGATAACAGCGATGTTTAGGGAACAAGAGAGGTAACTTTGAACTGGCCGCCAGTGAGCTGGACGGAAACAGAGCTATATTCCTCCTCTTTCATAAGCAAATAGGAGAAATATCACTTAATTCTTTTTCTCAGCAAGGAACACCCCTGAGAAAGAGAATACGCCCTGAAGGTAGGCCTATAGAAGGCCCCTTTTTAAGGCATCCCGTCTTTTATGGTCGAAGCCGATGGGATGAAGTAAGCCCCGGTCTCCTATAGTGCTCCCAGGCTTATCAGGTGGACAAAAATTCGCATCTAATAAATTTTAGTCAGACAGGTTATCTGCTCTCAAACCCTGTTTCCTGATAAGAGGTTATCAAAGACAATGTGTGCCCAAAACTTCATTAGCAATTTTAATTTTACCTCATCCAGTGGTCCTGTTATCTCGCCCTGCCTCCATTTGCCTGTGAAGTATGTGATCTCTGTGACCCACACCCTATTCATGCACTCCCTCCCCTTTTGAAAATCGCTAATAAAATCTTGCTGGTTTTACGGCTCGGGGAACATCACGGATCCTGCCAACATGTGATGTCTCCCCCGGACACCCAGCTTTAAATTTCTCTCTCTTGTGCTCTTTCCCTTTATTTCTCAACCCAGCCGAGACACTTGAGAAATAGAAAATAACCCATGTTAAACATCGGGAGTGGGTTCTCCCAATAGACCTACTTGAAACCAGGTAATTTATACAGGAAAAAGGATTTAATAGACTTACAGTTCCACACACTAAGGAGACCTCACAATCATGGCAGAAGGCAAGGAGGAGCAAGTCATGTCTTACATGGGTAGCAGCAGGCAAAGAGAGAGAACTTGTGCAGGGAAACTCTCCCTTATAAAACCATCATATCTCAGCTGGGTGTGGTGGCTCATGCCTGTAATCCCAGCACTTTGGGAGGCTGAGGCAGGTGGATCATGAGGTCAGGAGATCAAGACCATCCTGGCTAATATGGTGAAACCCTGCCTCTACTAAAAATACAAAAAAATTAGCCAGGCATGGTGGCACACACCTGTAGTCCCAGCTACTTGGGAGGCTGAGGCAGGAGAATCACTTGAACCTGAGAGGCAGAGGTTGCAGTGATCTGAGATAGCGCCACTGCACTCCAACCTGGTGACAGAGTGAGACTCCATCTCAAAAAAAAAAAAGAAAGAAAAAGAAAAAAGCCATCAAATCTCATGAGACTTACTCCCCATCATAAGAACAGTACAGGAACTGTCTCCATGATTCAGTTACCTCCCACCAGGTCCATCCCACAACACATGGGAATTCAAGATAAGATTTGAGTGGGGACACAGCCAAATCATATCAGTACTCCATAGTCTTAAGACTCATTTCCTAAAATATTCCATTCCATTCTGGGCATGGCTACTCCTATCTAACAATTAAAAAACTAACATAAAATTATTTCTTTGGAACTTAGAATTGGCTTAACAAAAAGGGATGCTGTGGATCTGCTTCAACATATTAAAATTATTAACACTGCCCAAAATAGATTAAAACAGGGCCTTTAAGGATTAAATTCCATTATGAAAGATCTATTTAGAAAAGGGTTGATTGTCTCCATTCTTTCTCCCTTTAAAAGCCCACGTTGGACTATTTTTAAATCTAGCAAGAATTAATGATGCCTCACAACATTTTACTATTGCCTTAATGCCAGGATCCATCACATTTAGAACCTCATACCCATGGTTATTAAAAATTGCTTACTACATTTGAATACTAACTAATACTTCGCAACCATAGATTTGCAATATGCTCCATTCAAGGCCTATTTCAATAGGATCTCAGTCAGTTTCCCTTTATCTTTATCTTTAAAAGGCCATAAATCACCTGTAACTGGCTCACGGTGGGGAACCTTAATATCCTGGCCCACAATCACTGCCAGGAAGACCATCACCATATCCAACCATATCCAGGAGCAGTTATGACATTACAATGAGGATGTCCTCCTTGGAGGAGATTCATCAAGCACAATCATTCAAGACATACACAGGGTGTACTTATTCAAGACATATTATATATACAAAGGAACTCACAAAAAGGGATGTGCCATTGCCACACACAAAGTAGAAGGCGTGGTGCTTCCGTTACATTCCTGAGAAGAACTGCTTGGTAAGTTTAACAATGCTCCATCATTACCAGCATTCCATTCCCAGCATAATAGCATGAGTAACTCTTCAGACACTGTTCATACCAAAACTGGTGAAAACCACACACACACACACACACACACACAAATGCTGGACATTGTTCTAGGGCATACAGAAAAAGAAGAAATATTTATTCAAGAAAATCTACAAAAATTCACTGAAAATTGAGCCTAGGGTCTGTGGTATTTGAATGAACACCCACTGTCTCCCTTTACTCAACTAACTCTGAGATGCTGACTTCCTCGACTGCTCCCACCAACTCCCAAACTGCAGCCAAGAATGCAGGCTCCCTCCCTCTTGCCCCTACCCCAGCTCTCAGCCAGAGAGTTATTTTTCTGGGAGGGGCAGGATGTAAACATTTCTCATCCTGCCCTCTTCTACCTGTTGCTGCAGCTAAGTTCTGGCCAAATGTGTCCAGGAGGTGGGGGCTCCCTTCTACCAACCAGCCCCCACTTGTGAAGCATGAGCTCTACCTTGGGCACAGCAGTGTTGCGAATACTGGGGTGCCACTTAACCATGACCCACCTTGTAAGTGTGAGGTTTCCTGCTGGGGGAGGAAAGCAAGGAGACCTATGCCTACTGCCCACTCCTTCACATAGCACTCAGATACCAAAGTAGAGATGTGACTCAGAAAGAAGAGCACCACACTCAAGTCCAGAGCTGTAGTTCAAAGATTTTTTCACAAGTAGAGAAGGAAGCCATAAAACAGAGCACTCCAAATTTTCTTCTCTGATGGTTAGTTTTATTTGTAAGCTTGGCTAGGATAGAGTACATGGTTATTTAATCAAACACTAATCTAGGTGTTGATATGAAAATATTATATAGCATGCTTATTATCTACAATCAGTTGACTTTAAGTAAGATAGATTATCCTCAATAATGTAGTGGGTCTTAACCAATCAGTTGAGAGGTTTTAAAAACAAACAAACAAAAAACCCTGAGGTTTCCCAGAGGAAAAATAAATTCTGCTTCAAGACTGCAACATCAGATCTTGCTTGAGACTTTCCAGCCTGCCTACCTGACCTATAGATTTTGGACTTGCTAACACCTCAAATTATGTAAACCAAGTTCTTGAAATACGTGTCCGTGTGTGTGTGTGTGTGTGTGTGTGTGTGTGTGTGTGTCCAATTGATACTGTTTTTCTGATTTCCTAAGATTCTGGTTTCCTAGGATTGGTTCTCTATTATAAGAACCAAGTGATTCAAACATTGATTATGTTTGAAGTCAATAACTCTTTTAAGTGTTAAAGAGGGCACTCATCCTGTGGCATTAGGTGGCAATAGATATGTGGCAAAATATCATCATTGGATACTCCTAAGCAAATGTTTCTAAAAGGCAATGTTCTGGGATATTTAAATCAAACTCATGAGTATAATGAGGATAGCTGGTTTCTCCTAATTTGATAGAGAAAGCACAGAAAGAAAAGAATGAGGTCAAGGCTTTAAATTCCAAGCTCCATCTCCACATTAATGACCTGAAAGCTTCTTTGTCTGCCCTAAAAAAAAAAATCTCCTACAGCTACTGGGTTGAATGTTTCTGAAAATCAAACCCAGTCTCCTCCTGAGACTGAATTACAATGAAATTTAATTCCCCACCTTGCAAGGTATTTTCTGTTGAAGTTCAGGCAATGATTGGGAAATGAGATCCTAAAAACTGAGATGGGGACATATGGGCAGATCCTATGAATCTGGGGCTATTGAACCCCTTACTTCTGTTGAATCTTCTTTATCAGTAGAAGCAACTTTCCTACACCCATCTGGAGAAGTTAATCTCATTTGCATGAGAAACTGTACAGTCTCTTTCAGTTATTTTGCTGAAACATACTGTTTTAGCATCCCTCTTTACTTTTAGATTCAAAAATAGACTCAAGCTCAAAGAAGTGTCAAAGGTTACCCATAAGAAGTTTCACTATACACCAAAAGAACAATACGCATGACAAAAATCTAGGGTACATGTGTAGGAGAGTATGTGAGGTAATGGTGAAAGGCATGTAAAGTTTGAGTAGATTGAATTTATTGATATGAGGCACTAGACAGAGATTCTTGATTCATCATTGTAGCTCAATAGGTTAAAAGGGGATCTGTTTGGTTAATTAAATTAAACATGGATGAAAGGGTGGCCTACACTAAATAAAAATAAAATGCCAGATCTGCCTTGGTACCCTGAAAAGTATCAAACAGCTTAGGGAAATGAAGATGTAAGGCCTGCTAACCCAGTGCAGGAAGGAAACAGAACAAGAGGACACATTTTTTTTCACCATGAGTGTGAGTTTGCAAGGGGCGCCCCAGCACCACTAGAGAGCTCTATGTTTGTTCTTCTTCATGGTCAGAAATTATGATGCCATTGAAGTGGGATCCCTAAATATAATGAAGTTAATTGCATCTTGGGGTGGCTGGGGTCAAGTGGTAGCACTTAAGCACCAAAATCAAGGTACGCATGGTTAGCATGAGGAATAGTAGAGTCAAAGCAATAATTAGAATAATCTGATTCATGGAGACCTAGAGCATTAGCTACTTCATCATGGCGTCCCTAAAAGATAAGAAAATGAGAAGTGGACAAAATTGTTACTTGACTGGTACAAGCAAAGGAGTCCTAAATAGATTAAACAAAAGTATAACTTCAGTTCAAAAACACAGATCTCAGACAATTTATAGACACAAAAGCCCTGGAACAAAGAGGAGGCAAGGTCCCTTGGGAAAAGACCCCACTACACTACCAGAAATATATACCGTTACTCTCTCTCCAGCCTTCTCCAAAGGAACGTACAGCTTTTTACCAGTGTGGCTATGCATTGGGGAAATAAAATAATTATATTTTTCAAGAGACTACTGAACATTAGATCTTGAAATCAGACCCTAATTCCAAGGGTTTGATTTCCCAAACTGATTGTGATTATTTCCCCAGATTTGAAATGTGTAATTGGAATAGATATACTCAGCAGTGGCAGAATAATCATGCTGCTCCCCTGAAGTGTGGAGTGTAAACTATCATGGTTGGAAAGTCCAGGTGGAAGTCACTAAAATGACCTGTATCTGGAAAAACAGAAAACCAAAGCAATATTGCACTCTACAGAGATTTCAAAGACTAATGGCACCATTATGGACTTAAAGATTACAAGGGTGGTGATTCCCATTACATCCCTATTCAACTTGCATTTTTGACTTGTGCAGAAAACAAATGGATCTTGGAGAATGATAGATGTCATAAACATAACCACATAGGAAACTCTAATTGCAGCTGCTCTTCCAGATAATAGTTTCATTGCTTGAGCAAATTAGCACAATCCCTGATACCTGATATGCAACTATTGATCTGGCAAATTTGTCTTGACACCCGTTTGTCAAGGCCATCAAAGGCAGTTTGCTTTTATCTAACAAGGCCAGTAATACACCCTCACTCTCTAACCTCAAAGGTAAATCAATGTTCCAGCCCTGTGATATCATTTAGTCTGCATGAAACTTATTAACATTTCTCTCCCACAACAAATCACACTTGTCCATTGCATTGTCTGTGGCCAATGGTTCGGCTAGATTATCATGGACCTGCAAGGAACATAACTTAAAAATTGGTGGCAAAAAGTTCTGGGGAAGAGGTATGTTGTAAGACCTAACTGAATGGGCAAAACATAAATATATTTGTGTCCTACGTAAATGCTCACTTAAGGGTGACCTCAGCAGACAAGAACTTTAAGAATCAAGTGGAGAAGTTGGCCTGTTCTGTGGGTAACATCTAGGTTCCTTCCTCAGCCAACCCTGTCATTTGCCTAATGGTTTCATAAACATAGTGGCCATGGTAGCAGGGATGGAGTTTATGTATGGGCATATCAAACTGGACTTCCACTCACCAAGTTGACCTGGATACTGCCACTGCAGAGTACCCAGTCAGCCAGCGACAGAGAACAGCATTGATTGCCTGATTGTCATCATTTTTCAGGGTAACCCCATCAGCTATCTGAGTAGCAGATTGATTACACTGGACCAATTCCATTATGAAAGAGACAGAACTTTATTCTTACTCAAAAAGCCACTTACTCTGGATTTGACTTGCTTTCCCTTCATGCAGTGCTTCCGCCAAAGCTACCATCCATGCACTTACAAAATGCTTTATCTACTGATGTGGAATTCTACACAGCATTGACTCTGACAAAGAAACTCACTTCACTGCAAATGAACTGCAGCATGAGTGCATAATTATGGAATTTATCGTCTTACCATGTTCCCCACCATCCTAAAGTGGCTGACTTAATGAAGCAGTGAAGGATTTTTAAAAGACAAAGTTACAGCTACAGGTGGTGGAAATACATTACAAGCCTGGGGTAGTGTTCTCCAGGAGACTATATATGTGCTTAATCACATGTAATATATGATGTTGCTTCTCCTATAGCCAGGATTCATGGGTTCAGGTATCAAGGGGTAGAAATGGCAGCATCACCACTCACTATTTCCCCTAGTGATCCACTATCAATGTTTTTGCTTCCTGTTCCTGCAGCCTTACGCTCTTTCAGACTAGGGATTTTAGTTCCAAATGAAGGAATGTTTCCGCCAAGAGACACAAAAATAATTCTATTAAACAGAAAAGTAAGAATGCAATCCAGCCATTTTTGGTTCCCCATGCTTCTGAATCAAATGGCAAAGAAAGAAGTTACTATACTGATTGAAATTGGTTATCCTGATTATCAAGTTGAAATTGTGTTGCTCCTACACATTGGAGGTAGAAAAAGGGTAAGTTTGCATTACAAAAGATCTCTTAGGGCATCTCTAAGTATTAATATGCCCTGTGATTAAAATTAGTGAAAAACTGCAACAACCCGATTTAAGAAGGATAACTAATGGTTCATTCCCTACTTTCTCTTCTGGTAAGAATTTAAAATGGTACAGCCACTTTGGGAAAAGTATATCCATTTTTTAAAAAGTTAAACAGTACGATTCAGCCACTGTGCTTTTAGTTGCTAACCCAGAGAAAGGAATGTAGGTCAGGCATAGTAGCTTATGTCTGTAATCCCAACACTTTGAAAGGCCAAGGTGGGAGGATCACCTGAGGCCAGAAGTTTGAGATTAGCCTGGGCAACATAGTGAGATACCGACTCTACAAAAAATAAATTAGCTGGGATTGGAGGTGCACATCTGTAGTTCCAGCTACTCAAGAGGCTGAGGTATGAGGATTGCTTTAGCCCAAGTTTGAGGCTGCAGTGAGCCATGATTGTGCCAGTGCACTCTAGCCTGGGCAACAGAACAAGAGCTTGCCTCAAAAAAATAATGAAAGAAAAAAGAAGGAAGGAAGAGAGGGAGGGAGGGAGAGAGGGAAGGCAGGAAGGCAGGAGGGCAGGAAGGAAGGAAGGAAGGAGGAAGAAGGAAGGAAGGAAGAAGGAAGGAAGGAAGGAGGGAGGGAGGGAGAGAGGGAAGGCAGGAAGGCAGGAGGGCAGGAAGGAAGGAAGGAAGGAGAGAGAAGGAGGAAGGAAGGAAGGAAGGAAGGGAGGGAGGGAGGGAGGAAGGAAGGAAAAAGAAAGAGAAAGAAAGAAAGAAAGAAAGGAAGAAAGAAAGAGAAAGAAAGAAAGAAAAAGAAAGAAAGAAAGAAAGAAAGAAAGAAAGAAAGAAAAAAGAAAGAAAGAAAGGAAGAAAGAAAGAGAAAGTAAGTTATAACATACTTGTACACAAAATGGTCATAGCAGGTTTATTTGTAATATTCCCAAACTGAAAATAACCCAAGTGTCTATCAACAGAAAACTAAATAAACACATTTTAGTAATGGATACAATAGAACACTAGTAAGCAATAAAAATGAATAAATAACTCATAAACACAATATGAATGAATCTATAAATAATAATTTATATTCTTGGGATGTTTGCCCCCTCCAAATCTCATTGAAAAGATGGAGGTGGGCCTAGTGAGAGGTGTTTGAGTCTTGGGATCAGATACCTCATGGATGGCTTGGTGCTGTCACCATGGTAGTGAATTCACACAAGAGCTGGTTATTCAAAAGAGCTTAGTACCTCCACCCACTCTTTCTAGCTCCCTCTCTCATCATGTGACTAGCCGGCTCCCCCTTTGTCTTCTGCTATGATTGTAAACTTTCTGAGGCCTCACCATAAGCTGAGCAGATACTGGTGCCATGCTTGTACAGCCTGCAGAACTGTGAGTCAAATAAACCTCTTTTCTTCATAAATTATGCTGCCTCAGGCGATAGACATGTTATAGCAATGTGAAATGGACTAATACAATAATATTAATTAAAACAAGGAAAAATAAAAGAATACATACCTTATAATCCCATTTACATAAAATTTAAAAGATACAAACTAACACATAGTGATATGTTAGTGACTAACTAGCAATGGGAGCTGGAAGGTGGGATGACACATAGTGGGGATTATAAAGGGACAAGAGAAATTTTCTTGGAATGATGGAAATATTCATATCCTAATTATGTTGATGGATTCACAAGCATATACACATTCAAACATCAAATTGTATATATGTTTTCATTTTTACTTTTTTTCTATTTTGGACAGAGTCTCACTTTGTTACCCAGGCTGTAGTGCAGTGGTGTGATTTGGCTCACTGCAACCTCCACCTCCTGGATCCAAGAAGTTCTCCTGCCTCTGCCTCTTGAGTAGCTGGGATTACAGGTGCACACCTCCAGGCCTGGCTAATTTTTGTATTTTTAGTACAGATGGGGTTTCACTATATTGGCCAGGCTGGACTTGAACTCCTGACCTCAAGTGATCCACCCACCTTGGCCTCTCAAAGTGCTGGGATTACAAGTATGAACCACTCTTTATTAGTCCATTTTCATGGTGCTGATAAAGACATACCCAAGACTGGGCAATTTGCAAAAAAGAAAAGAAAAATAGATTTAATGGACTCACAGTTCCACATGGCTGGAGAGGCCTCAGAATCATGGCAGAAGGTGAAAGGCACATCTTATATCACAACAGGCAAGAGAGAGAGAGAGTTTGTGTAGGGAAACACACAAGTTTTTATAAAACCATCAGATCTCATGAGACTTATTCACTATCACAAGAACAGCATGGGAAAGAACTGCCCCATGATTCAATTACTTCCCACCAGGTCCCTCCCACAACATGTGAAAGTTCAAGATGAGATTTAGGTGGGGACACAGCCAGCCCATATCATTCTGCCACTGGCCCCTCCCAAATCTCATGTCCTCACATTTCAAAACCAATCATGCCTTCCCAATAGGCCCGCAAAGTCTTAACTCATTTCAGCATTAACTCAGAAGTCCACAGTCCAATGTCTCATCTGAGACAAGGCAAGTCCCTTCTGCCTACAAGCTTGTAAAATCAAAAGCAAGTTAGTTACTTCCTAGATACAATGGGGGTAGAGGCATTGGGTAAATACAGCCTTTCCAAATGGAAGAAATTGGCCAAAACAAAGGGGCTACAGGTCTCATGCAGATCCAAAATCCAGCAGGGCAATCAAATCTTAAAGCTCCAAAATGATCTCCTTTGAATCCATGCCTCACATCCAGGTCATGCTGATGCAAGAGGTAGATTCTCATGGTCTTGGGCAGCTGCATCCCTGTGGCTTTGCAAGGTATAGACTCTATCCCAGTTGGTTTCATGGGCAGCTGTTGAGTGTCTGTGGTTTTTCCAGGCACACAGTGCAAGCTATTGGTGAATCTATCATTCTGGGGTCTGGGGGACAGTGGCCCTCTTCTCATAGCTTCACTAGGTGGTGCCCCTAGTAGGGACTCTGAGTGAGGGTTCCAACCCACATTTCCTTCCACACTGACTTAGCAGAGGTTCTCCATGAGATCCCTGCCCCTACAGCAAACTTCTGCCTGGAAATACAGGCATTTCCATACATCCTCTGAAATCTAGGCAGAGGTTCCCAAACCTCAATTTTTGACTTCTGTGACCTGCAGGCTCAATGCTACATGGAGGCTGCCAAGGCTTGGATCTTCCAGCCTCTGAAGCCATGGCTTGAGCTATACCTTGGCCCCTTTTAGTCATGGCTGGTGCAACTGGGATGCAGGGCACCAAGAGTCCAGATGGCACTGGGACTCTAGGCCTGGTCCACAAAACCATTTTTTCCCCCTAGGCCTCTGGGCCTGCGATGGGAGGGGCTGCTGTGAAGACCTCTGACATGCCCTAGAGACATTTTCCCCACTGTCTTGGGATTAACACTCGGCTTCTCCTTACTTATGCAATTTCTGCAGCAGCTTGAATTTCTCCTCAGAAAATGGGATTTTATTTTCTATCACATTGTCAGGCCACAAATTTTTTGAACTTTTATACTCCACTTCCCTTACAAAACTGAATGCTTTTAAAAATCACCCAAGTCACATCTTGAATGCTTTGCTGCTTAGAAATTTCTTCCACCAGATACCCTAAATCATCTCCCTGAAGTTCAAAGTTCCACAAATCTCCCAAAATGCCCCCACCACTTTGCCAAAACATAGCAAGATCCTCATAAGTTCCCCATCTCTATTTGAAACTACCTCAGCCTGGACTTCATTGTCCATATCACTATCATTATTTTTGTCAAAAAAATTCAACAAGTCTCTAGGAAGTTCCAAACTTTTCCACATCTTCCTGTCTCCTTCTGAGCCCTCCAAACTGTTCCAATCTCTGCCTGTTACCCAGTTCCAAAGTCGCTTCCACTTTTTTGGGTGTCTTTACAGCAGCACCCCACTCTACCAGTACCAATTTACTGTATTATTTTGTTTTCATGCTGCTGATAAAGACATACCTGAGACTGGGTAATTTATAAAGAAAAATATATTTAATGGACTCACAGTTCCATATAGCTGGGGAATGATGGCAGAAGGCAGAAGGCATGTCTTACATCACAAAAGGCAAGAGAGAGAGAGAGAGCTTGTGCAGGGAAACTCCCCTTTCTTAAGACCATCAGATCTCATGTGACTTATTCACTATCACAAGAATAGCACAGGAAAGACCTGCCCTCATGATTTAATTACTTCCCACCAGGTTTCTTCCACAACACATGGGAATTTAAGATGAGATTCTGGTGGGGACACAGTCAAAACATATCACACTGCACCCAGCTTCTAAGTGTATACTTTATATATATGCAGTTTATTATTTATAGGTCAATATTGGTTCTGTAAAATGTTTTAAAAATGAAGAAAAGGAATTTCAATCTGTGGCCATGAGGAAGTAATAGAGCAGATTTACCTTCCTACTTTAAACAACTAAAAATAAAGAAGATACAATTTATTAAAAAAAAAAAATTGTTTCTAAACACTGGACACCAGTCAGTGCAGAACATTTATTACCAGCTGGAGAACATTTTCATAATAGAGCTCCAGGGCTTCTCCCTGAATGGAGGACACTGGATTCAGATTTCAGAGAAAACAAGACAGACAGAATTCACAAAACAATACCAGAGGGGAGAGAGCTGCAGAGAGAAAAGTCAAGTTGGGATCTTCCAGAGAACAGTTCAGTACATATATGTCAGAACACTACCAAGGACAGGAATGACTACCAGAAATAATCAGGTAGAATAATACCCAGACATCATACAAGGCCTCTCTCCAAACCCCTACTCATCTTGGATTCAACGTTTAATATTTAGTAAAGATCTAAAGATAAGTTTTCCAAGCAGTTGGAAAAAGTATGGCATTTTGATCATTATCTAACTCCTGTCATTATCTATCCATGGGTTCTGATATTCAGAAGGAAGGCAATTTTACTTTATTAAGTTCCATAAATCTTAACAATATGAAATTTACTTTACCTTTTATGATAAAGATGCTGTACATTTCACACCTCAAGGCATCAGTAAACACCACTTATAGAGAAAGAGAAAAGCCCAGTGGCCAAATTAGAAACCTGAATTGCAATTATGGATTTCCTCATATTAGCTATTGATCTGCTCTCCTACCTAGTTACTAAAAAAGTCAAAACTGACCTGCTGGTCAGGATGAGAATTTTCTGGTGAGGAGAAGAAAATCACTGCCCTGAGTGTTTGGAGTCAGCCCATGAAGATCACTGATGTAACTTGGGCAGTCACCCAAAAACAATGAGGATCTGTCACTTGGAGAAAAATATACCAGGTAGATGGTGAGGCACAGAAAACTGTCTTAAAGAAAGAAAGAAAAAGAGGCCTTCTGGTTCCAAAATAGTGTCATAGAATCAAGCTAGCTTCTCTCCCCAATTACAGAAAACCAAAAATAAATATACAGTGCTGAGATTATCACCTGCAATATCCCAGAATTCAAATATGAGAAGGAGATAGTTCCAAGGGCCACAGAGGAGTGAAAAAACTCCAAGTAGGCATTAAGATAACTGAAATTCCATATCTACGATGCCGCTCCCCCATATCTGCCCATCACCAAGCATGTCAAAAATTTTCCCCTGTCTCTCACTTTTACACTGAAAAAAGTGAAGTCGAGGTGGACAACCAACTTTCCCACCATCTTGGGTCCTCTGATAGAAGACCTGTCCCTGCCTCAACCCATAAGAAGCATGAGAGTGTCTGAAAGGAGAAATAGCCTTGAGGACAGAGACAAAGGGAGCCCAGAAACAAAGGGAGGAGGCAGGACTACCATTCCCAACTCTGGATACTCTGCTCTGTAACTCAGTCAAAGGAGATGCCAAATCAGAGTGGATGTTCAGTAACACCATGCTGTAAAAAGTCCGTTCCACAGGTCTCGACACAAATCCCTAACCAGCCTTCCTACACTACCAATATATCCTTTTTGGGACTTTCTTGATTCAGGATGAGTGGCACTCTGACTGTGCTAGAACCAAGGCAAACCTGGGATTAAGGTGCCATCTAGAGCTGAAAAGGAGGCAGCAGCCTAGTGGAAAATAAAAAGCAAGAAAAAAAAAAATCAACAGGCAAAGTGCAAAGAATCTCTAACCAAACATATCCAATTGAAACCAAGACGAGGCAGACAAAGACAACTGGAAAAAATAACTAATCCTTCAATGTAAAGACATAGACCTATATCCACAAGAAACAACATGAAATGGAGAATCATGACCTCCCCAGACAGACACAAGAAATCAGTGACTGACCCTAATAAGATGGCAATATGTAAACTCTCTGACCAAGAATTCAAAAGAGTAGTTTTAAAGAAATTCGTCAATCTCCAAGATAACACAGAAAAGTAATTCAGAAACTTATCAGAGAAATTTAATTTAAAAAACTGAATTAGTCCAGTCACAGTGGCTCACGCATATAACATCAGCTACTCAGAAGCTGAGGTGGGAGGATTGCTTGAGGCCAGGAGTTCAAGACCAGCCTGGGCAACATAGAGAGACCCCATCTTTAAAAAAAAAAAGAAATCAGCTGGGCACGGAGGCTCATGCCTGTAATCCCAGCACTGTGGGAGGCCAAGGTGGGTGGATATCCTGAGGTCAGGAGTTCAAGACGAGTCTGGCCAACATGGTGAAACCCCGTCTCTACTAAAAATACAAAAAAATTTAGCCGGACGTGGTGGCGTGTGCCTGTAGTCCCAGCTACTCGGGAGGCTGAGGCAGGGGAATTGCTTGAACCTGGGAGGTGGAGGTTGCAGTGAGCCGAGATTGCACCACTGCACTCTAGCTTGGGCAACAGAGTGAGACTCCATCTCAAAAAAAAAAAAAAAAATCAAAAAATAAATTAGTTGGCACAGGCCTATAATCCCAGCTACTCAGGAAGCTAAGGCAGAGGATCTCTTGAACTCAGTTCAGGGCTGCAATGAGCTATGATTGCAGCACCACTGTACTCCAGCCTGGGTGACAGAGCAAGACCTATCTCTAAAAAATGTTTTAAATGAAATAATAGGAAAAAATCAAACAAATATTGGCACTGAGAAACACACTTGCTGAACTGAATAATTCATTAGAGATGTTCAACAGCAAGATGGATCAAGTAGAGGAAAGAATCAGTAAGTGCAAAAACAGCCTATTTGAAAATATAAAGTCAGAGGAGAAAAGACAGAAAAAAAAGGATGAAATGGAACAAAGATTACTTACAAGGTATATAAAATTACCTCAAAAGACCAAATCTAAAAAGTATTGGTGTTCAAGAGGGAGTTGGACAAGAGCAAGGGATAGAAATCTTCAAATAAATAGTAACAGAAAACTTTCCAAAACTCGAAAAGGTGATAAATATCCAGGAAAAGGAAGGTCAGGGAACACCAAACAGACCCACATACAACTACCCCAAGGTAAAATTCTCAAAGATCAAGGACAAAGAGTGGATCCTAAAAGCACCAAGAGAAAAGTGCCAAGTAACATAAAAAAGAGGTATAATTCATCTGAAAATAGACTTCCCAATGGAAACCATACATGCCAGAGAGAGTAAAATGACATTTTCAAAGTGCTGAAAGAAGAACACCTGTTACCTAAGAATATTGTATCCAGTAAAGCTATCCTTCCAATACGAGAGACAGAGTATCTCCCAAATAAAAGCTACGAGAATTCATAACTACTAGATTACCAGATCTGTCTTATAAGAAAGGCTAAAGAGAGCTCTCTAATCTGGGGAAAAAAAACACTAACATGCAAAAATAAAATATTTGAAGGTATAAAATCCACTGGTAAAATTAAGTGCATGGACGCACCCAGAATACTCTATAATGTAATTGTGGTGTGAAACTCACTCATTACTCTAGTATGAAGCCCAAAAGACAAATCTATTGAAAACAAAATAATAGCCACAGCAACCTATTAATAGATAGGCAATACAAAAGTATACACACTGAGATAGCATAAAGTCAAAATGAGGGAGGGATGAAGTTAAAGTGCAGAGGTCATTTTTCTCCTTTTGATTGTTGTTTGTATTCTGTTCTTTGTGACCTAAGTTGTCATTTATTTAAAATAATTTGTTATGTCTATAAGATATATTAGAAGCCTCATGGCAACCACAATACAAAAATTTATAATAGGATTCATTAAAACTAAAAAGCAATGAATTAAACATGCTGCCAGAGGAAACAACTTACCCACAAATGAAGACAGAAAGGAAGAAAGAAAGAAAGGAGTTACAAAACAACCAGAAAACAAGCAACAAAAAGTAATTACATATCAGAAAAAAAAGCACTGAATGTAAATGGACTCAATTATCCAATTAAAAGGCATATAGTTGAATGGAGAAAGAAACAAGACTCAACTATATGCTACATTTTAAAAAACCACTATACCCATAAAGACACAGCAGAGTAAAAGTGAAGGGGTGGGAAAAGATATGCCATGCAACTGGAAACCAAAAACGAGCAGGAATACTATCAACATATCAACATATCAACATATCAGATTAGATAGAATACAGCCAGGCGTAGTGGCTCACGCCAGTAATCCCAGCACTTTGGGAGGCAGAGGCAGGCAGATTACCTGAGGTCAGGAGTACGAGACCAGCCTGGCCAACATGGAGAAACCTCGTTTCTACCAAAAATACAAAAATTAGCTGGGTATGGTGGCACATGTCTGTAATCTCAGCTACTTGAGAGGCTGAGGCAGAAGAATAGCTTGAGGCCGGGAGACAGAGGTTGCAGTGAGCTAAGATTGTGCCATTGCACTCCAGCCTGGCTGACAGAGCAAGACTCTGTCAAAAAAAAAAAAAAAGAATACAAATAAAAGACTGTAAAAAGAGACAAAGAAGGTCTCTATAGAATGATTAAAGGGTCAGTTCAGCAAAAAGATATAACAATTTTACATATCTGTGCACTTCATACCAGAGCTCCCAAGTATACAAAGCAAACATAAATAGATCTAAAGAGAGAGATAGAGTGCAATACTATAATAGTAGGGAACTTCAACATCCCACTTTCAGTAACGGACAGATTATCTAGACAGAAAGTCAACAAAGAAACACTGGAGTTAATTTGATAGTAATAAATGCCTATACTAAAAAGTTCAAAAGGCTTCATATAAACAATCTAATGATACACTTCAAGGAACTCTAAAAACAAGAACAAAAAAAAAACAAAATTAGTAGAAAGAAAAAAGTAAAAACAAGAGCAAAAATAAATGAAGTTGAGACTAAAACAAAGACAGAAAATCGATGAAACAAAAAGTTGACTTTTTAAAAGAATAAACAAAATCAACAAATCTTTAGCCAGATGATATGGTGTGGCTGTGTTCCCATCCAAATCTTATCTCCAGTTGTGATCCTTAGTATTGGAAGAGGGACCTGGTGAGAGATGATTGGATCATGGGGGCAGATTTCCCTCTGGTTGTTCTCATGATAGTGAGTGAGTTCTCACAATATATTGTTGTTTGAAAGTGTGTACAGCACTTCCTCCTTTGCTCGTTTTCCTCTCCTGCTCTACCATGGTAAGACATTCTTGCTTCCCGTTTGCCTTCTGCTGTATGTAATAGTAAGTTCCCTGAGGCCTCCCAGCCATGCTGCCTGTACAGCCTGTGGAATTGTGAGTCAATTATACCTCTTTTCTTCATAAATTACCCAGTCTCAGGTAGTTCTTCATAGCAGTGTGGAAATAGACTAATACAGATAATTGGTACCAGAGAAGTGAGGCATTGCTATAAAGATACCTAAAAAAGTGGAAGCGACTTTGGAACTGGGTAACAGGCAGAGGTTGGAACAGTTTGGAGGGCTCAGAAGGAGATAGGAAGATGTGGAAAAGTTTGGAACTTTCTGGAGATTTGTTGAATGATTTTGACCAAAATGCTGACAGTGATATGGACAATGAAGTCCAGGCTGAGGTGATCTCAGATGGAAATGAGGAACTTACTGGGAAATGAAGCAAAGGTCACTCTTGCTATGCTTTAGCAAAGAAACTGGTGGCATTGTGACCTTGCTCTAGAGATTTGTGAAACTTTGAACTTGAGAGAGATAATTAGGGTATCTGGCTGAAGAAATTTCTAAGCAGCAAAGCATTCAAGACATGGTCTGGCTGCTTCTAAAAGCCCATGTTCATTTGCATAAGCAAAGAGAACTTATATTTCAAAGGGAAATAGAGTATAAACTTTTGAAAAATTTGCAGTCTGACCATGTGGTAGAAAAGAAAAACCCATTTTCTGGGGAGAAATTCAAGCAGCTACCTGCAGAAGCTTGTATAAGTAAAGAGGAGCCAAATGTTAATAACCAAGACAATGGGGAAAATATCTCTAAGGCATGTCAGAGACCTTCATGGCAGCCCCTACAATCACAGGCCCAGAGGGCTAGGAGGGGAAAATGGTTTTGTGGGCTAGGCCCAGGACCCCACTGCTCTGTTCAGCCTTGGGACATGGCACCCCCAGCTGCTCCAGCTCCAGTCATGGCTAAAAGAGGCCCAGGTACAGCTAAGGTCATTGCTTCAGAGGGTGCAAGCACCAAGATTTGGTGGTTTCCATGTGGATTTAGGCCTGCAGGTGTGCAGAAGGCAAGAGCTGGGATTTGGAAGCCTCCATTTAGTTTTCAGAGGACATATGAAAATGCCTTCATGTCTGCTGCAGGGGTGGAGCACTCATGGAGAATATCTACCAGGGCAGTGCAGAGGAGAAATGTGGGGTTGAAGCCCTCAAACAAAGTCCCCACTGAGGCATTACCTAGTGGAGCTGTCCTCCAGACCCCAGAATGGTAGAACCACCAACAGCTTGCACCATCCTCCTGGAAAAGCTTCAGGCACTCAACACCAGATCACTAAAGCAGTCATATGGGCTATACCTTGCAGAGCCACAGGGGCAGAGCTGCCCAAGGTCTTGGAAGGCCATCCTTTGCATCAGCATGCCCTGGATATGAGATATGGAATCAAAGGAAATTATTTTGGCACTTTAAGATTTAATGGCTTCCTTGCTGGGTTTCAGACTTGCATGGGGCCTATACTCCCTTTGTTGAGGACAATTTCTCCCATTTGGAATGGGAGTATTTACCCAATGACTACACTCTCATGGTATCTTGGAAGTAACTGACTTGTTTTAGATTTAAAAGGCTCACAGGCAGAAGGGACTTGTCTTGCTTCAGATGAAACTTTGGACTTGGACTTTTGAATTAAGGCTGGAATGGGATAAGATTTTGAGGGACTGTTGAAAAGGCATGGTTTTGTTTTGAATTATAAGAAGGACATGAGATTTGGAATAGGCCAGGGGTGGAATGATACAGCTTCGCTTTGTGTCCCCACCCAACCCCACCTCAAATTGTGATCCTAGGTGTAGGAGAAGAGGCCTGGTGGGAGGTGATTGGATCATGTGTACAGATTTCTCCTTGCTGTTCTCGTGACAGTGACTGAGTTCTCATGAGATTTGGATGTTTGAAAGTGTGTGGAACTTCCTCCCTTGCTTTCTCTCTCTCCTGCTCCACCATGGTAAGATGTGCTTGCTTTCCTTTCACCTTCTGCCACAATTGTAAGTTTCCTGAGGCCTCCCAGCCACACTTCCTATACATCCTGTGGAACTGTGAGTCAATTGCACCTCTTTTCTTCATAAATTACCCAGTCTCAAGTAATTCTTTACAGCAGTGTGAAAACAGGCTAATACACCAGACTAAAAAATAAAAAGAAGATCAAAAAAATAAAATCAGAAACAGAAAAAAAGATATAACAACGGAGACCACAGAAATACAAAGAATCATTAAAAGTCTCTATATTATTACAAACAACAATATGCCAACAAATTGGAAAACCTAGAAGAAAAGGATAAATTCCAAGGCACATAAAACCTACCAAGACTGAGCTATGAAGAAATAGAAAACCTCAACAAACTTATGATGAAGAATGAGATCAAAGCCATAATAAAGAGTCTCTCATTAAAGAAAAGTCCAGGACCTGATGAATTCACTGATGAATTCTATCAAACATCCAAATAACTAATTCCAATTCTACTCAAAGACTTCAAAACAATTAAAGATCAGGGACTATTTTCAAACTCATTCTATAGGACGAGCCATACTCTGATACCAAACTCAGACTGGGACATAATAAGAAAAAGAAAACACTATAGGCCAATATAACAGATGAAGATAGATGCAAAATCCTCAATAAAATACTAGCAAATCAAATTTGACAACACATTAAAAAGATCATTCACCATGATCAAGTGAGATTCATCCCAGGGATGCAAGGGTAGTTCAACATATGCAAATCAACAAACATGATACATCACATTAACAGAACCAAGAACAAAAACCGTATGATCATTTCAATAGATACATAAAAGCATTCAGCAAAATCCAACACCTTTTTATGATTTAAAAAAAAAAAAAGCCCTCAACAAACTAGGTATAGAAGGAACATACCTCAAAATCATAAAGGCTATATATGAGATACCACAACTAACATCATATCAAATAGCAAAAAATTGAAAATAGCTAAGATCTGAAATAAGACAAGGATGCCCACTTCCATTACTTTTATTCAACATCATAGTGGAAGTTCTGGACAGAGAAGTTAGGCAAGAGAAATAAATAAAGACATCCAAATTGGAAAGGAAGTAGTCAAATTAGCCTTGTTCACAGAAAACATGATTTTATACTTAAAAAACCTAGAGACCCCAGCAAAAAACTATTAGAATTCATAAGCAAATTCAGTAAAGTTGCAGGATAAAAAAATCAACATACAAAAATCAGTAGCATTTCCATGTGTCAACAGCAAACAACCTGAAAAAGACAGCAATAAAGAAATTCCATTTATAATAGCTACAAAAAAATATAAAATACCTAGAAATCAATTTAACAAAAGATGTAAAAGATGTATATGGAAAACTGTAAAACTCCACCAAAAGAAATTGAAGAGGACACAAGAAATTGAAAGCTATTCCTTGTTCATGGACTAGATGAATAAATGTTGTTAAAATGCCAAAACTATCCAAAGCAAACTTACAAATTCAATGCAAATATTATCAAAATATCAATGACATTATTCACAGAAATAGAAAAAAATTATAAAATGTATATGGAACCACAAAAGATCCTAAGTAACCAAAGCAATCCTCAGCAAAAAGATTAAAGCCAAAGGCATCAAACTACATGACTTCAAAATATACTGCAAACATATAGTAACAAAATCAGCATGATCCTGGCATGAAAACAAACACATAGACCAATGGAACAGAAGAGCCCAGATAAAAACCCACACATGTATAGCGACCTTATCTTCAACAAGATACCAAGAACATACAATGAGGAAAGGACAGTCTTTACAATAAATGATGCTGGAGAAACTGTAAAACTGGACAGATACAAACAATAAAACCAAACCACTATCTCTCACCATACAAAAGTGGATTTAAAACTTAATTCTAAGATTTAAAACTATGAAACTACTAGAAGAAGACATTGAGGAACTATTCCAAGATATTGGTCTCAGCAAAGACTTTTTTAGATAGATGTCAAAAGTACAGGCAACCAAAGCAAAAATAGACAAATGGGATTACATTGAGCCAAAAAGCTTCTGCACAGCAAAGGAAACAGTCAACAAAATGAAAAGACAAATCAAAGAATGGAGAAAATATTTGCAAACTATTCATTTCACAATGGATTAATAACCAGAATATATAAGCAGCTCAAACAACTTAATAGCAAATAATTTAGTTAAACATAGGGAAAAGATAGGAATAGACATTTCTCAAAATAACCAACAGGTATATAAGAAAATGTTCAGCATTATTTATCATCAGAAAAATGCAAATCAAAATCACAATGTGATATCATCTCATCACAGTTAAATGCCTTTTATCTGAAAGACAGGGAATAATGAATGCTGACAAGAAAGTCAAGAAAGGGGAACCCTCATACACTTTAAATTAGTACATCTGCTATGGAAAACTCCACTAAGAATCTTCAAAAAACTAAAGACAGAACTACCATATGATGCAGCAATTCCACTACTGGATAGACAATCCAAAAGAAAAAAGTCAGTATATCTAAGAGATAGCTGCATTCCCAGGTATATTGCAGCACTGTTTACAACAACCAAAATAAGGCAATCAACCTAAGTGCACATCAGTGAACTAATCAATAAAGAAAGTGTGATTTAAGAGGGGCGGAGCAAGATGGCCGAATAGGAACGGCTCCAGTCTCCAACTCCCAGCGCGAGCGACACAGAAGACTGGTGATTTCTGCATTTTCAACTGAGGTACTGGGGTCATCTCACTAGGGAGTGCCAGACAATTGGTGCCGGTCAGCCACTGCAGCTCGACCAGCCAGAGCTGAAGCAGGGTGAGGCATCGCCTCACCTGGGAAGCACAAGGGGGAAGGGAGTCCCTTTTCCTAGCCAGGGGAACTGAGACACACAACACCTGGAAAATCAGGTAACTCCCACCCAAATACTGCGCTTTAAGCAAATGGGCACAGCAGGTGATTATATCCCACACCTGGCCGGGAGGGTCCCACGCCCACGGAGCCTCCCTAATTGCTAGCACAGCAGTCTGTGATCTAACCACAAGGCAGCAGCGAGGCTGGGGGAGGGGCGCTCGCCATTGCTGAGGCTTAAGTAGGTAAACAAAGCCGCTGGGAAGCTCAAACTGGGTGGAGCTCACAGCAGCTCAAGGAAGCCTGCCTGTCTCTGTAGACTCCATCTCTGGGGACAGGGCACAGCTAAACAACAACAGCAACAACAAAAGCAGCAGAAATCTCCGCAGACGCAAACGACTCTGACAGCTTAGAAGAGAGCAGTGGATCTCCCAACATGGAGGTTGAGATCTGAGAAGGGACAGACTGCCTGCTCAAGTGGGTCCGTGACCCCTGAGTAGCCTAACTGGGAGACATCCCCCACTAGGGGCAGACTGACACCCCACACCTCACACTGTGGAGTACACCCCTGAGAGGAAGCTTCCAAAGGAAGAATCAGACAGGTACACTCACTGTTCAGCAATATTCTATCTTCTGCAGCCTCTGCTGCTGATACCCAGGCAAACAGGGTCTGGAGTGGACCTCAAGCAATCTCCAACAGACCTACAGCTGAGGGTCCTGATTGTTAGAAGGAAAACTATCAAACAGGAAGGACACCTACACCAAAACCCTATCAGTACGTCACCATCATCAAAGACCAGAGGCAGATAAAACCACAAAGATGGGGAAAAAGCAGGGCAGAAAAGCTGGAAATTCAAAAAATAAGAGTGCATCTCCCCCTGCAAAGGAGCGCAGCTCATCGCCAGCAACGGATCAAAGCTGGACGGAGAATGACTTGGACGAGAGGAGAGAAGAAGGCTTCAGTCCATCAAACTTCTCAGAGCTAAAGGAGGAATTACGTACCCAGCGCAAAGAAACTAAAAATCTTGAAAAAAGAGTGGAAGAATTGATAGCTAGAATAGTTAATGCAGAGAAGGTCATAAACGAAATGACAGAGATGAAAACCATGACACGAGAAATACGTGAAAAATCCACAAGCTTCAGTAACCGACTCGATCAACTGGAAGAAAGAGTACCAGCGATTGAGGATCAAATGAATGAAATGAAGCGAGAAGAGAAACCAAAAGAAAAAAGAAGAAAAAGAAATGAACAAAGCCTGCAAGAAGTATGGGATTCTGTAAAAAGACCAAATCTACGTCTGATTGGGGTGCCTGAAAGTGAGGGGGAAAATGGAACCAAGTTGGAAAACACTCTTCGGGATATCATCCAGGAGAACTTCCCCAACCTAGTAGGGCAGGCCAACATTCAAATTCAGGAAATACAGAGATTACCACGAAGATACTCCTCCAGAAGAGCAACTCCAAGACATATAATTGCCAGATTCACCAAAGTTGAAATGAAGGAAAAAATCTTAAGGGCAGCCAGAGAGAAAGGTCGCGTCACACAAAGGGAAGCCCATCAGACTAACAGCAGACCTCTCGGCAGAAACTCTACAAGCCAGAAGAGAGTGGGGGCCAATATTCAACATTCTTAAAGAAAAGAATTTTCAACCCAGAATTTCATATCCAGCCAAACTAAGTTTCATCAGTGAAGGAGAAATAAAATCCTTTACAGATAAGCAAATGCTTAGAGATTTTGTCACCACCAGGCCTGCCTTACAAGAGACCCTGAAGGAAGCCCTAAACATGGAAAGGAACAACTGGTACCAGCCACTGTAAAAACATGCCAAAATGTAAAGACCATCGAGGCTAGGAAGAAACTGCATCAACTAACGAGCAAAATAACCAGTTAATATCATAATGGCAGGATCAAGTTCACACATAACAATATTAACCTTAAATGTAAATGGACTAAATGCTCCAATTAAAAGACACAGACTGGCACACTGGATAAAGAGTCAAGACCCATCAGTCTGCTGTATTCAGGAGACCCATCTCACATGCAGGGACATACATAGGCTCAAAATAAAGGGATGGAGAAAGATCTACCAAGCAAATGGAGAACAAAAAAAAAGCAGGGGTTGCAATCCTAGTCTCTGATAAAACAGACTTTAAACCCTCAAAGATCAAAAGAGACAAAGAAGGCCATTACATAATGGTAAAGGGATCAATTCAACAGGAAGAGCTAACTATCCTATATATATATGCACCCAATACAGGAGCACCCAGATTCATAAAGCAAGTCCTTAGGGACTTATAAAGAGACTTAGACTCCCTTACAATAATAATGGGAGACTTCAACACCCCACTGTCAACATTAGACAGATCAACGAGACAGAAAGTTAACAAGGATATCCAGGAATTGAACTCATCTCTGCACCAAGCAGACCTAATAGACATCTATAGAACTCTCCACTCCAAATCAACAGAATATATATTCTTCTCAGCACCACATCACACTTATTCCAAAATTGACCACATAATTGGAAGTAAAGCACTCCTCAGCAAATGTACAAGAACAGAAATTATAACAAACTGTCTCTCAGACCACAGTGCAATCAAACTAGAACTCAGGACTAAGAAACTCAATCAAAACCGCTCAACTACATGGAAACTGAACAACCTGCTCCTGAATGACTACTGGGTACATAACGAAATGAAGGCAGAAATAAAGATGTTCTTGGAAACCAATGAGAACAAAGATACAACATACCAGAATCTCTGGGACACATTTAAAGCAGTGTGTAGAGGGAAATTTATAGCATGAAATGCCCACAAGAGAAAGCTGGAAAGATCTAAAATAGACACTCTAACATCAAAATTAAAAAAACTAGAGAAGCAAGAGCAAATACATTCAAAAGCTAGCAGAAGGCAAGAAATAACTAAGATCAGAGCAGAACTGAAGGAGATAGAGACACAAAAAAACCCTCCAAAAAATCAATGAATCCAGGAGTTGGTTTTTTGAAAAGATCAACAAAATTGACAGACTGCTAGCAAGACTAATAAAGAAGAAAAGAGAGAAGAATCAAATAGATGAAATAAAAAATGATAAAGGGCATATCACCACCGACCCCACAGAAATACAAACTACCATCAGAGAATACTATAAACACCTCTACGCAAATCAACTAGAAAATCTAGAAGAAATGGATAATTTCCTGGACACTTACACTCTTCCAAGACTAAACCAGGAAGAAGTTGAATCCCTGAATAGACCAATAGCAGGCTCTGAAATTGAGGCAACAATTAATAGCCTACCCACCAAAAAAAGTCCAGGACCAGATGGATTCACAGCTGAATTCTACCAGAGGTACAAGGAGGAGCTGGTACCATTCCTTCTGAAACTATTCCAATCAATAGAAAAAGAGAGAATCCTCCCTAACTCATTTTATGAGGCCAACATCATCCTGATACCAAAGCCTGGCAGAGACACAACAAAAAAGAGAATTTTAGACCAATATCCCTGATGAACATCGATGCAAAAATCCTCAATAAAATACTGGCAAACCGGATTCAGCAGCACATCAAAAAGCTTATCCACTGTGATCAAGTGGGCTTCATCCCTGGGATGCAAGGCTGGTTCAACATTCACAAATCAATAAATGTAATCCAGCATATAAACAGAACCAAAGACAAGAACCACATGATTATCTCAATAGAGGCAGAAAAGGCCTTTGACAAAATTCAACAGCCCTTCATGCTAAAAACGCTCAATAAATTCGGTATTGATGGAATGTACCTCAAAAAAATAAGAGCTATTTATGACAAACCCACAGCTAATATCATACTAAATGGGCAAAAACTGGAAAAATTCCCTTTGAAGACTGGCACAAGACAGGGATGCCCTCTCTCACCACTCCTATTCAACATAGTATTGGAAGTTCTGGCTAAGGCAATCAGGCAAGAGAAAGACATCAAGGGTATTCAGTTAGGAAAAGAAGAAGTCAAATTGTCCCTGTTTGCAGATGACAAGATTGTATATTTAGAAAACTCCATTGTCTCAGCCAAAAATCTCCTTAAGATGATAAGCAACTTCAGCAAAGTCTCAGGATACAAAATCAATGTGCAAAAATCACAATCATTCTTATACACCAGTAACAGACAAACAGAGAGCCAAATCAGGAATGAACTTCCATTCACAATTGCTTCAAAGAGAATCAAATACCTAGGAATCCACCTTACAAGGGATGTAAAGGACCTCTTCAAGGAGAACTACAAACCACTGCTCAGTGAAATAAAAGAGGACACAAACAAATGGAAGAACATACCATGCTCATGGATAGGAAGAATCAATATCGTGAAAATGGCCATACTGCCCAAGGTTATTTATAGATTCAATGCCATCCCCATCCAGCTACCAATGAGTTTCTTCACAGAATTGGAAAAAACTGCTTTAAAGTTCATATGGAACCAAAAAAGAGCCCACATTGCCAAGAAAATCCTAAGTCAAAAGAACAAAGCTTGAGGCATCACGCTACCTGACTTCAAACTATACTACAAGGCTACAGTAACCAAAACAGCATGGTACTGGTACCAAAACAGACACATAGACCAATGGAACAGAACAGAGTCCTCAGAAATAATACCACACATCTACAGCCATCTGATCTTTGACAAACCTGAGAAAAACAAGAAATGGGGAAAGGATTCCCTATTTAATAAATGGTGCTGGGAAAATTGGCTAGCCATAAGAAAGCTGAAACTGGATCCTTTCCTTACTCCTTATATGAAAATTAATTCAAGATGGATTAGAGACTTAAATGTTAGACCTAATACCATAAAAACCCTAGAAGAAAACCTAGGTAGTACCACTCAGGACATAGGCATGGGGAAGGACTTCAGGTCTAAAACACCAAAAGCAACGGCAGCAAAAGCCAAAACTGACAAATGGGATCTAATTAAACTAAAGAGCTTCTGCACAACAAAAGAAACTGCCATCAGAGTGAACAGGCAACCTACAGAATGGGAGAAAATTTTTGCAATCTACTCATCTGACAAAGGGCTAATATCCAGAACCTACAAAGAACTCAAACAAATTTACAAGAAAAAAACAAACAACCCCATCAAAAAGTGGGCAAAGGATATGAACAGACATTTCTGAAAAGAAGACATTCATACAGGCAACAGACACACGAAAAGATGCTCCTCATCACTGGCCATCAGAGAAATGCAAATCAAAACCACAATGAGATACCATCTCACACCAGTTAGAATGGCAATCATTAAAAAGTCAGGAAACAACAGGTGCTGGAGAGGATGTGGAGAAATAGGAACACTTTTACACTGTTGGTGGGATTTTAAACTAGTTCAACCATTATGGAAAACAGTATGGCGATTCCTCAAGGATCTAGAACTAGATGTACCATATGACCCAGCCATCCCATTACTATGATTATAAATCATGCTGCTATAAAGACACACGCACACGTATGTTTATTGTGGCACTATTCACAATAGCAAAGACTTGGAATCAACCCAAATGTCCATCTGTGACAGACTGGATTAAGAAAATGTGGCACATATACACCATGGAATACTATGCAGCCATAAAAAAGGATGAGTTTGCGTCCTTTGTAGGGACATGGATGCAGCTGGAAACCATCATTCTTAGCAAACTATCACAAGAACAGAAAACCAAACACTGCATGTTCTCACTCATAGGTGGGAACTGCACAATGAGATCACTTGGACTCGGGAAGGGGAACATCACACACCAGGGCCTATCACGGGGGCTGGAGGGGGGGGATTGCAATGGGAGTTATACCTGATGTAAATGATGAGTTGATGGGTGCTGACAAGTTGATGGGTGCAGCACACCAACATGGCACAAGTATACATATGTAACAAACCTGCACATTATGCACATGTATCCTAGAACTTAAAGTATAATAATAATAATAAAATAAAATAAAATAAAATAAAGGCATCTCATTGGTCAAAAAAAAAAGAAAATGTGATTTAAATCCACAATGAAATATTATTCAGCTATAGAAAATAATGAAATCCTATAATTTATAGCAACATGGATTGAATTAGAGGCCATTATATTAAGTGAAATAAGCCAAGCATAGAAAGAGAAATATCCCATGTTCTCATCCATATGTAGCAGCTCACAAAAGTGGATCTTATGAAAGTAAAAAGTAGACTGGTGATTACTAGAGACCAGAAATGGTAGTGCAGAGGGGAGATGGATAGAGGTTGATTAATGAGTACACATCTATAGCTTTACAGAAGAAATAAGATCTTGTGTTTGAAAGATAAGTAGGGTGACTATAGTTTACAATAATTTATTGTATATTTCAAAGTAGCTAAAAGAGAATAATTTGAATGTTTCTAGAATAAAGAAAGAACAAATTTTCAAGGTCATGAATATCCCAATTACACTGATTTGATCCTTACAAATTATATAAATGTATTAAGTTATCACATGTACCCTGAAAATATGTACATCTATTATGCAGCAATAAAAAAGTATAAAATTTTTTTAAAAGGAAAAAGAGCCAGAACCTCAAATAATTATGTTCTCCTTTAGGCTGTTATCCTATACTTGATATTTCAGTTATGAATTGGAAAAATATTACATGTGAGCACAAGAAACCTACACTTCTTCAGTATCCCTGAAGTCATTTAGTTATTAAAGTTTTAAATAAGGAAGTGATGGAAACATGTAGTTAACAAATGTTGAAATATTTCAATACACTGATTTGGCTATCAGACTATCAAAAACAACCCAATCAGGTGTTTTTCCTATTTTCAGAACTCTACCCAAATACTACTGCAAAATAGAAGAAAGAATATTTCATCTCAACCTCAGAACTGTCCAAAGATTGAGGAATACTGAAAGAAACTCCAGAACAACTGAACCCCAACACTTGAACCCAAAGATAAAACTGAACAGATCCATGGATCCACAGAATCATTTGTAGATTTTGGTGTGCATGGTCTGTTAAAGTAGTGGGTCTATAGCATTCAGCAGTTTCTCAAAGGCTATTGGAACCACCAAAATAAAATGACCATATATTACTGCTGAGAAATCAGATTGACTATATGGCAGATACAAAGGGAAATGTATACAAACGATATTCAGCGAACATTCCGAAACTCGATCTAGAGGGTGATCAAGAGTGCCTTAAAACTATCTGAACATTAACAAGGCCTGAAGTTTACCTTCAGAATTTTATAATGACTCAGACTTTTTCTCCCAAGATGGTTAATTTTTGATGTTGTTCAAAGTTTCAGAAACCCTCAGATTGAGAAACCCAGAACCTGAAGACCCAGATTCACCCAACTCTGTTATTAATTTCTCATTTGACATTAAACAAATAATTTAAGTTCTCTGGTCCTCCTTCTCCTTGTCTGTCAACAGAATTTGATGAGTTTCATTTTAGTTACAATTCTTTGGAGGCAATGAAGCAATTAAGAACTTTTGACATCATTATGTGCAACTTAAGCATAGCTACAAATTTTTTAAGCGTATGAGGTCGTTAATCATATATTCCCATCTCAGTTCATAATTAAGAGGTTCCCTGGGAAATCTTTCATAAATTTCAAGTCTCTCAAGAACAGAAAGTAACCTGTGGGATAGGAAGAACTTCTATACTTACATAATAAAAGCTTGAAATATGGCTAAATATTTCTGTTCAAAAAAAATTTAAGCCATACTATTGTGTAGTGTTCCTCAAAATTATTAATAATAATGTGTGGAAAGTTGTCTAAAATAGGATGACACTCAGGTAAGTAGTAAAACACAGAAGTATGGCATGTGAAGTCTTAGTCTACAGACCCCAATAAGAATTCCAATACTTAACGTGAACACACACCCACACACACATTTATTCATCCCGAAATAAGACTACATTCAAAAAAGTTTTTACTATGCAGCTCTATAAAAAAGATATTATCACTTTTTTCTTAGAGTAAAAGAATATAAAAATTAGTTTTTAAAAAGATACCTGGCATTAAAAGGTTTTCACTCTGAGGAAGCATAGTCACATTATGACCATGCTCTTGAAGAATCTGAGACACCCGGTTCAACAGCAGGTAATGACTTCCACCTAGAAACAATGCACAATGTCATTTTGTACAGAAGAAAATAGAGTTTCTGATGACAATATGGGAGTTGGCAGGAGGGAATGGAAATTCAGCAGAAAAAGTTTAGGGAAGAGGAAAGGTGAACAGTGAGCAGATGGACACAAGCGCTTCCTGTTCCTCAATCTCACTTTGGGTAATGCCCGGCACATGCACCCAAAGCCTTCCTGTCCTATGTGCAGGACCTGTGGCAATCCTCCATCAAAGATTTCCATTTGTGGCTCAAAGTCTCTGTGTCAGTGTAATGAGCTTCTCTGTGATTACGCCTGTAAAAGTTGCTCATCTTAAGGTACATACTGCATGTTAACTGGGGCCTTAGAGAGGCACTGTCTCCAAAATATAACTGCAGTGATAGAAAATACAGCACAGTAGTGTCAACATTAGTATGAAGAGTTCCTAATGAGCAATCAATCAGAGCTATCTGTCATTCTATTCTGGAAAAGTACGCTACTGTAGCAGACAGAAATATAGAAGTTACAAGGTGAGTCTAAGAAACTGCCATTGGACAGAAGCTACTACTTAGAGCCCAAATCTTTGTGATTCAAATGTATTTGGCAGGAAATTACTCAATTTGGCCAGTATTCAACTTATAATTAAGATATCTGAGGACAACTGTGGAGCCCTTGGGGTGGGCCTACAAGATCCTGGTTGCACCAAAAACTAAGGAATCACTGATTCTAGGAAAACCCTACCATGCTAAGGAAAGAGAAGCTTGGTCCTCAAAAGAGGTAAAAATTTTATCACGTTAATATCTTCTCTTAGAAGATCCTTCACTGGAATCTAAGGGTCTCAGCAGCAAAAAAAAAAAAAAAAAAAAAAAAGGAAGATCAGAAGAGAAATTAATGGAAATATGCCAAGAGTTTGAGGATGGAGGTGGAAGGGGAGTAGAGAAGTAGTGTGCAGCTCTCTGAATGACTCGGTTTACTTATACCCAGACGTGAATAGTCTAAAGCAACAAGGGATGTATAAAGTACAAATCTGCAACAGGTCTTGCTCAAATTTTAATCCATGTAAGAAAAAGGAATCGGGAAGAAGGGGTCCTCACAGAAACAGCCATTCATAGTGAGTCTTAAGAGGTCAAATGGCTTTCTGGGACAAAGACCAGGATTCCAGCACCTGGATTCAGAAACGACACCAGCTTCCTTTTGGAGTCTGAGGAAGGAGGACGGTGTACTTTCAAGAAGTCAAGAAGCTCTGTTGCTTCACTGCTACTAACGCTCAGACAGGGGGGAAAAGGGTTCAAATGAACTAACACAGTTTCTTAGTGATTTTTGAAAATCCTTAGTGAAAAGGGCTTCAGAGCGGAAGTTGTGGTGAGCGTGGTCTTGGGGTAAGAAACCCTAAACAATTCTTCATGGGACATTAGGGAGGCCACGTGGGCTCTTAAGAAAGGCATCTCACTTCCTGTCCCTCAGTTGCCCTCTCAGAAAACCAAAGTGGGCACTAAATTAGATGATCCGTGGTTCCTTCCAGCTCTACAAGCCCTGATTCTCCGTGATCTAAAAGGACTCCATTAGAGCCCACTACGGATTGAAATAAAGTCTTGGGGAGGCTCGATCCTGGGATCGAGCTCATATATAATTCTCTTTCATCTTCTACTTCTTTGAAATAAAAGTAAAATAAAACTGAGGCCCAAAATGCTGAATTAACAGTTCCATGAATCCCTCAAAAACGGTCAGCGGCAGAGGTAAAAGGAAGGAGGCTCCAAAAGATCCGAACGACCTGGGTCCTCTCCTCAGCCCTGGGCAGTTCTCCAGGTTTCCCGTGGAGGAAAACACTCCACTGGCCTTGCAGCCATGAAATACCTGCCTGCGCCACCCTGGCTCCGGAGGCAGCTTCACAACATTTGCAGTGCTGCCCTCAGGAGCGCCTTTCCCTGATCTCCAAGAGCTGAAAACGCTCACCACCGTTTCTACTGGAAGCTACTGTGCACTCCCGCCCCATGGAGCTTAGGGTGAGCCTCTGAAAGTCCCACTGCGCTCTGGAGAAGGCAGCCCGGGAACTCAAGCTCTGATCCTGGTCTCAAATTTCTGGCCCCAACCCTGCGGGATGGGGAGCGCGTCCTGAACAAGAAGAGAGAGGAAAGGAGAGTCTCTTTTCTCCAAAACTATCTTCCCCACCTCAGCAGTAGAGGCCCCTCTCTGCCCCACAGCTGGATGGGTTTCTCCCTCCTCCAGCCGGGTCCGCAAGCCCAGCCTGGAAAATCGCCTGGATGACTCTGATCAAGCGCCTTTCGCTGGAGCCCTTGCAGTGCGGGTATCCGGGACGCGCCTGTCTAGGAATTCTCCGGCCAAGCACTCACCCATTGTAGATATTGTCAGGATTTTGGCAGCCTCTGAGAGCAGGACCCCAGAGAGAAGGAAGCCCACTAGAAGCAGCACCCGCTGCCCAGCCATGCTCACTTCTACGGAAGCCGCAGACCTCAGCCTGGGCTGCGCGCCCTGCGCCTGGCTAAGGGACTCTGTGCACCTCAGTGCGCCAAAGGCACCGGCTGTGGGCCTAGGAAGATGTAGGAGACAGGATTCTGCCAATTCTCTTGCCCTTCTGTTCGTTCTCTTTCCCTCTGCCCCTCCTCCCTGGGTGCATGCTCCATGCGTTAATCTGCCCTCACCCTATCAAACTACCTGAAGTCAGTAGGAGGGGGTTGGTAACCTGATCTGTAATCTTTCTCTGCCTGTGTAATCACAGCTGTCCTATCTGGAAAATCCTTACTAAGAGCCAGGAATGACAGGAGCCTCAGTAAACCAGGTTAATGAAGGCTCCATCCCCAAGGAAACCGCCTGTCTTTTGTGGAGCTGTCTGAACTTATGGTACTCTACTTCCCTTCCAGCTGCCTCTATTACCTCATAGTGCCATCTCCATGCCCCTATTTTCCCCAGAAACCTGCTGAAAATCCCTAGCTGATGTCCCAAGCTCAAGATGTCCCTGAGAGCGAATCCTTAAGGGAAACTGATCTACCCTCTCGGAGGGCCTCTTTAGAAGGTAACGTTCATGAAGAGGAGCTACTAGTGTTCTAATTCTGGAAGTCACTCTGGGTCTGTACCTGGAGACTGAAATTCAAACACAGAGACTGTGATTCTGACTGTGTATCATAAAATAGACCTGGTGATATTTTGATAATCTCCCCAAAGCACAAACTGAGAATAGCTTGTAATTCCGCCCCCTTGAAAGGTCAACCCTGGGAAGGACAGGGATCACTATACCAGATATGGTCACCTTTGTACTCTCTATTCTCAAACCAAGACTTACTTTAGGAAAGGCTTTCAGAGCAATTCTAGATAGGCAGAGAAATCCTTCCATGGATTATGTCTACCGGATGCAATGGGCCCTTGAATTCTGCTTGTCCTATTCCTGCCTTCAGTCTACAAGTATTATATTTTTAATTTGAATTTAAAGCATTACATTTTATTTAAAGCATTACATTTGTGCATCCCTCACCTAGACACGTCCATTGTGGAGAGGGAGGAAATGAGAAAGAGAGAGAGTCAGACAGACACATGCACAAACATACACACCCACACACACTTACACACACACACACGGGCTGGGGGAAGGGAAAGGGAGAAGGGGAAAGAGAAGCGTGGAGGGGGGAAGGTTTACCGGTCATCACAAGACTCCAGTCCATCTATTCTTATACCTTTTATAATGCATTAGCAAAATAAAGGACTTGCTATCAAGCTCCAAGCTCTTCATTTATTCAGCAATTATTTTGACAGCTAATTATTACACCAGTTATTGTTTGCTTGTCAGACAGATGCTAAACACAATAAGAAATGAAATACATAATATATTCTTGGGAAATGCTACCAAGAGAAAACAAACAAGGAAAGAGATATGAAAGGTCAAGTATTAGAAGTGTTAACATATTAAATAGTATGATTTAAACCAACTCTAAAAAATTATTGGAGTATGAGAGAAAAATGAGCACAATACTTGATGATATTAAGTAGTTACTGTTGCCTTGGAGAAGAATTTTATGTTATTATGAAAGGAAATTAAATTTGGGGACCCCAAACTCATTCGACCAAAGGGAAAAGTCAAGCTTGGAACTGGGTCGCACAAACCTACCTCTCCCTTTTGGTTCCTAAATGAGATGGCTATAAGATGGAAAGCTACACACCGCCCCCATATGTTGCCCACAAGGAAATTCCTAATGAGCTCTTAAAATTTCATGGTGGCAATGCAAACTGATAGCTTATTTTTACAGGTGCAGTCACCCCTAGTCCACCAGACATAGATGCATATCTGTCCCATTTTGTCTATGTTATCTTATGTAAAAATGTAGATTCTCTGCATTTTTTTCTCTGCTCCATTTGTTTTATGTCATCTTATATAAAAAATGCAGATTGGCTGGCACAGTGGCTCATGCCTGTAATCCCAGCACTTTGGGAGGCCGAGGTGGGTGGATCACGAGATCAGGAGATTGAGAACATCCTGGCCAACATGGTGAAACCCTGTCTCTACTAAAAATACAAAAATTAGCTGGGCATGGTGGCACGTGCCTATAACCCCAGATACTCCGGAGGCTGAGGCAGGAGAATTGCTGGAACCCAGGAGGCAAAGGCTGCAGTGAGCCAAGATCGCGCCACTGCACTCAAGCCTGGTGATAGAGCGAGACTCCGATTCACTGAGCCAGACAAAGGTGTGAATGACTATTTTTCCCTACCCACCCCTTACATGAAAATTGTGTACTTCTCAATATCCCACCCTCTCCCCTTTAAATTTAGAACCCTCAAAATCATCTTTGGAGAAAGGCAAAGACCTATCTCCTGGTATGCGTCCTTAACTTTGGCAAATAAATCTCCTAAAATGATTGAGGCTTGTCTCATCATTCTTCTCTATTGACATCTAGTAACCATGGAGGGATCCTGAGTGAAAGTGACCCAGCCTGCAGTCTCTCATCTCTCGGTGTTTGGTACCAGCTTGGGCACCTCATAGCCCAAACCAATAGGACAATTTTCTGAAGTCCAGGAGCTCTTTCCTCCAGGGATCCCTGATCTTCCAAAGTTTTCCAGGGATCTAGAGGTCTGAGGTTTATTATTTGCTGTTAAAAAAAAAACAACTCCTTTTTTGTGGGAGTTTCCACTCATTTCCATCAAGGAAGGTGAGCCTATCTGCTTTTGTATCAGCAGAAAGCAGACTTCAGCTTGGATCTCCATCACTAGGTAAAGAACGGGTTTGGGATTCTGTCTTGCAAATTCTTTTAAATGACTAAAATTGGCATCAACAATCAGCTGGTGTTAATTTCCCGCTAACAGAGCACTCAGAAATCATATAATTTGTGTCATTATTGTTAGTTTGGTTAACGATTGTGTTGTTTGTTGCCAGTTTTGTTTGTTGTGTGTGTGTGTGGTGTGTGTGTGTGTGTGTGTGTTTTGGTTCTTTCCCCTATCAGATTTGACCAACTCCAAACCCTCTAGCTCATGAGGGTGGAATTTTCCACTCTGAAAAAGAAATAAGAGCACCTTGCTCCTCTCAGCCTTTTGGGGCATTCTCGGGTGACTGAGAATCATGTGAGGGTGATGGAGAGAAACACCCCCTAAGATGTTCAGTGCCTCTGAATAGGTTTCCCCCTCAGGAGAACATACTTAGGGTCTAATCTCAACTGACAGGTGCATATAAGGAGCTGACCCCTCCCACACCTTGGGCCCCTGACGCATATGCCAGGTAGCCATGACATGGGTGGACTGAACCAGTTCAGGGTGTGATGGCCCTGAAAAGCTAGGTCTGCAAGCAGCACATTTGGGGTCCAACATACATCCCAACTTGGTGAAATCCAAAAAGGAACTCCAAATTATGGAGAATGAGGTCTCTAAGACCCTAGAAGAACATAAAGTTCTCCCGTCAGAAACTCTGGGTGGGTATTGTGGCAAATAGTCATGCAAATATATAACCAAGTGGACCACAATAACTAAAGCAGATTCTAAGTTACAATGACCTAAATGGGGATCTTTTGATATGCCCAAATTAGTGTACCTGTGAACCAGGGTGGAAAACGCAGGCACAAAACTAAGCAACCAGAATGGGGGAGCTACTTTCAATGGTATCTGGAGAGTCACAAAAGGGAGGAAGACTGCTTCATCTCCCTACAGGAGGCCAACGAAAAACGTAGAAATGCTCATCAAGAACTATCTAATCTTTTCTCTCTCTTAAAGAGCTATTGGCACCTCCTCTACCTCCACCTCCACCTTCACTCTACCCTGACCTCTCTGAACTTCCCTGATCAGATCTGTTCCCCCCTTGTCCTCCATGTCTACCACTCAACAGTAGTCTGACTTCAAAGACCCACTCCCTGACGATTCCTTGACAGCCCCAATGGCAGCATCTCATCTGGATGATGTGAAAAAGAGAGAGCCAGCAGGGACATCTCTCATGATTGCCCCATTTCAGGAACAACCTGTAACAGGTAGGGGATCCCTGCCAATTGTTTACCAACCCTGGTCAAAGGCTGAATTACGAAGCATAGTAGATCTCCATGAAGATCCAATTGGGTTTGCCCAAAAATATGAGATCATTATCAGAAGCTATGACCCAAGTCATTCAGACCTTTATCAGCTAGTCCACATGTTGGTCTCAGAAGTTAAAGCTAAGGAATGGCTGGAAAAAGCACAATGGTCAGACCCTATAGCAGATTTAACCCCTGAAGGCCCAATAGAGCCACAAACAACCAACCCCCCAAAATCCAAAAGACAGGCATAAAGAGGCATGGGAATGAGTGACTGCTCTGTTAAATATTTTTCCTAGTGTTCCAAAGGGTTGTGAATTGGAATAAAATTCGACAGTGCTGCCAGAACCCAAATGAATCAGTTTTAAATTATTTAACATATCTCAATAAAACGTTAAGACAGTATTGCAGGATGTCAGCTAATTGCTTTGAAAACAATAAAAAATGATACATTATAAAATGCAAATTTCTTAAACAGACTGGATGATGATTTAGCCACCCTTATAAAATGCCACATGACAAATTGGGCCATGATTGGACTAATGAACTAGTTAACTTAGCTGATCAAATATCCTGCACTATGATGAAAAAAAGGAGAAACAGAAGATTCCCCGGGTTATGCATTTACAACTAAAGAAATTAACCTCTCAAATCTCTCAGCCCCACAAAGATTTTAAGCTCCTTCCATCTGAAGACTCTTGCCTCCCAGTCTGTTACTACTATAAAAGACCAGGACACCTTAAGAGACTGCCTTAGGCTGAAACAAAAGAAAAGGCAGGAGAATGCAACTCAGGAAGACTAGGGATGCTCTGAGAAAGTGCAGGGGTTTCACTTCTCCAAGTATTCTACCCTGACAAACAAATTGGGAGAGATTCATATAATAATAAACCATGAGCTTACAACTGCCTTAACTGACACAGGCATGACTATATCTCTGATAAATCCCACCTTATTTAGAAACCTCATTCTTCAGCGTAATAAAGTAATTAACATGTTGGGTGTGTCTAATAAAACAATCTCATGTTTTAAGTCAAAACTTATACCTTACCATTTCATCGGAATCAGCCCCCTTGACGCAGGCTCTAAGTGTGACACGCTTAGTAGGTCCCATGTGTTTCTAATATGCCCTGGGGCCCCTGTCAATCTTTTGGTCTGTGATCTCCTCAACATTCATCATGCCCATATCTCTTTTTCATCAAAAGTTGAACTTTTTTAAGAATTAGAGTCAGGGGACCAAAAATACCAAATTAAAAAAGGTCCAGACAATGTACCACAATTTAGTACCAGTAATGTTAAAACATCATCTTGTGACCAGGAAAGTGAAGTGGAGACAGAGAAGGAAATATTAGGGGAGAAGAAAGAACATTGGAATAAAGAGCAGAAAGCACCAAAACTCCTTTTAGCTTCCCCAATCTTCCTGTTAACAACAGAAGCAGAGCACTTGCTAAAGGATGTCCCATCCCACTTATGGTCTCAGTCAAATACAGATATAGGGAATATATTCTCAACTACTCCAATAAAGGTAGAGAAAAACCCAAAGAAACCCCTACTCAATCTTAATATCCTGGATGACAGGGAGCCATAGATGAAATTGTCACTATCACACAAGATTATCTGAAAAGGGGGCTCATTATTTCCTGCACAATCCCCTGCAATGGCCCTATATTCCCTGTAAAGAAACCAAGCAAGAGAAGATGGAGACGTGTGCAGGACTTGAGGGCAATAAACAATGTCATAATACCCAGACACCCAGTAGTCCCCAACCCACATACCCTTCTATCAACTATACTCACTACAGCCAGTATTTCTCAGCTGTGGGTCTCTGTAGGGACTTCTTTAGTATTCCTGTAGGTCTGGACTGCCAATATTTGGATATTTGCCTTTACTTAGAAAGAATAACAATACACGTGGACAATAATACCCCAAGAGTATACAGAAAGTCTCACTTACTTTTCCCAAATATTAAAAGCTGATTTAGAGGATTTGACTTTTTTTTTTTTTTTTTTTGAGATGGAATCTCACTCTGTCACCCAGGCTGAAGTGCAATGGCAGATCTCAGCTCACTGCAACCTCTGCCTCCCAGGTTCAAGTGATTATCCTGCCTAAGCCTCCAGAGTAGCTGGGATTACAGGTGCCCACCATCATGACTGGCTAACTTTTGTATTTTTAGTAGAGGCACGGTTTCACCATGTTGACCAGACTGGTCTCAAACTCCTGACCTTGGCCTCCTCCCAAAGTGCTGGATTACAGGCACGAGCCACAGCACCAAACCAGAGGATTTAATTTTTACCCAGGGCTCAACACTCATCCAGTATGTGGATGACCTTCTCCTTTGTTCAGACACACTCTCTTACTCTTAAGAAGATAGACTATATTTACTCAAACAGTTAGCCACCAAGGAACTCAAAGTGTCCAAAGACAAACTTCAGCTATGTTTACTGAGACTTAAGTATTAGGGGCATATTATCTCTGTCAAAGGACTGAGTATTAACCCTGACAGTGTAAGAGGAATTTCAGCTTTCCCCATACCTGTCACTAAGAAACAACTTACAGGATTTTGGGGCCTGGCAGGCTATTATAGAAACTGGATACCAACTTTCTTCCTTATGGCTTAACCTCTGTATGCATACCTAAAAAAATGAACAACCTGATCCCATCATGTGGACTCCAGAGGGACAATCAGCAGTACAACAAATAAAGGAAATTATGAATAATGCCTCTGCCTTAGAAAACCCGAACTGGCCGGGCGCGGTGGCTCAAGCCTGTAATCCCAGCACTTTGGGAGGCCGAGACGGGCGGATCACGAGGTCAGGAGATCGAGACCATCCTGGCTAACACGGTGAAACCCCGTCTCTACTAAAAAAATACAAAAAATTAGCCGGGCGAGATGGCGGGCGCCTGTAGTCCCAGCTACTCGGGAGGCTGAGGCGAGAGAATGGCGTAAACCCGGGAGGCGGAGCTTGCAGTGAGCTGAGATCCGGCCACTGCACTCCAGCCTGGGCGACAGAGCGAGACTCCGTCTCAACAAAAAAAAAAAAAAAAAAAAAAAAAAGAAAACCCGAACTACAAATTTCCTTTCTCCCTTTTTGCACACGAAATTGTACATACTGCATTTGGAGTACTGACCCATAAACATGGTGATCATCAGAGACCTATTGGCTATTGTAGCCAACAGCTGGACCCTGTTGCTCAAGGGCTGCCTCCTTGTATGAGAGCAATCACAGCTATGGCCCTTCTGTACAAGTCTACTGAAGAAATTATTATGGGTTACCCCCTTACCATTTTTCTGCTACATTCTCTGGAGACCCTTCTAAACTGTCATCATACTCAAGATCTATCTGTCAACTGGTTAGCCTCTTATAAATTTTTGCTTTTATTATCTCCCAATATAACTATTTTCCACTATAGTGATCTTAATCCTGCCACTGTCTTGCTGGGCCCTTCCCACAAAACCCCTCATGACTGTGTTGTAATGACTGACCAACTTGTTACCCCCAGGGCAGACCTACAATAGATGCCACTGAATAATGCTAAGATAGAATAGTATACAGATGGATCTTATTTAAGAGGAGAGGATGGAAATTTTAGAGCAGGATATGCTGTGGTTTCCTTATGAGAGGTAATTGAAGCCGGTCCTCTTCCCTAAGCCAGATCAGCTCAAGTGGAATTGCCAAATTGATTGCCCTAACTGACCTGAGCTTGTCAATTGGCAAAAGAGAAGGCTGCAAACATTTACACTGACAGCTTTTGGGGTTGCTCATGACTTTGGGATGCTATGGATAGAGAGAGAATATTTAACCTCCTCAAAGCAACCCACAAAAAAATGTACAATAGGCCGGGCGCGGTAGCTCACACCTGCAATCCCGGCACTCTGGGAGGCCAAGGCAGGCAGATCACTAGGTCAGGAGATCAAGACCACCCTGGCTAACACTGTGAAACCCTGTCTCTACTAAAAATACAAAAAATTTAGCCAGGTGTGGTGGTGGGAGCCTGTAGTCCCAGCTACTCGGGAGGCTGAGGCAGGAGAATGGCACGAACCCAGGAGACAGAGCTTGCAGTGAGCCAAGATCACACCACTGCACTCCAGGCTGGGTGACAGAGCAAGACTGCATCTCAAAATAATAATAATAATAAAATGTACAATAAGTATCAGAGCTGTTAGGAGTTATACTAAAACCAAAATGTTTGACAATTATAAAAATTCCAGGTCATTCAAAACTAGACTCCACAGAAAGTCAGGGTAACCAATTGGCTGATGCCACAGCTGAAAGAGTAGCATTCGAGCCACCAGCCCCAATCCAGGAAATGGCCATAAAACCTGAAACACTTAAAAAACATGTTGAAAGAAACTGAGAGCATAGCTCCAACAAAAGAGAAATCCACTTGGAAACAAGCAGGGGGATCCTTGACTCTCGAAACTAAAATATGATGTGGACCTAATAATAAATCCATTATTCCAATGGGATATCAGATGCCCTTATGGAATATATTCATAATCTGACCCATTGGATTCCAGATAAAATGAAACCCTGGTGTAAAAAAATATTACTGGAAACCATCCTTCATGGTGGCAAATGGTTTACTCTTCATGTGATATTTGTCCAAATATAAACCAGGAAAGTCCATGGGGCCAAGGGTCATTTTCCTGTTCCAGCTGGACCTTTTGAGGTATTGATTGATTTTATCCAGCTGTCATCATCTCAAAATTACAAGTATGTTTTAGTAATGGTCTGCATATTTTCCCTTTGGGTTGAAGCTTTTCCCTGCAGGCAAGTAACAGCTACGGCAGCTGGAAAAAAATCTACTAGAAAAAAATTATGCCACTGTGGAGAGTCCCCTGTGTACTTCACAATGACGGGGGAACTCCCTTTACTGGCCAGGTTATTCAAAATGTTTGTAAAATTTGGCCCATATTTTAACATTTCCATGTGTCTACCATCCCCGGTCCTCAGGCCTGGTGGAGAGGCTCAGTGGAATAATTAAAATATATCTATCTAAGTTCACAAAGGCATTTCACCTCCCCTGGGCCAAAGCACTCCTTCTAGTGCTGCTTACACCCCAATCCACCCCTTTTGGTAAACATTAACTGTCCCTTTATGAAATTACAACAGGAAGGCCATGTGTATGGAAATGAAGATAACCAATCCAACTTTTCCCAAGGGAGATATATTGCAATATTGTGAGGGACTCCTTTATCATCTCTTCAAAAAGCCAAGATTCATTAAAGAATTCCTTTTACAGTGTGCTCCCTGAAGATAAGATGGCTGGTCATGATCTGCAACCCAGAGATTTTGTCTATTGGAAAAGACATCTAATAAAGGATTCCCTTCAACCACGATGGAAGGTCCCATACCAGATACCATTGACAAATCCATGCGCCGCAAAATTAGAGGGTATAGACTCATGGATTCACATCTCTCATCTTAGAAAGGCACAACCTCCTGAGTGGACTGTAACTCCAAACAAAGACCTTTACCTCCAGTTTACTAAACATCAATCTTCGACCCAGGATTAAAAGCAGATGACAGCTGTTGTGGACTGTTTAACCCCAAGACACAGGACCAGGCATGTACACAAAGGAATGCCTATGTTTATTGTACAATAACTATTACAATTATTGTCCTAGATATAACAGCAACTCCTGTCTTATAAAGAACAGGGCACTTAAACTGTCTGATTTAACATCCTTTAGTAACTAAAGTGAATTTCCCAACCTTGCTATCATTGATTCATTGATCCTAGGTCCATACACCTTATTGCCACTTCCAATCACAGATGCCAATGAAATGAACCTGTTTCTACAATGGGCTCAGGATTATGCAGACAGATTATAAAAGGATACCTACTGGATATGTGGACTCATGCCTCTTTCCAGTGGCTCTGGTCTGCCATGGTGGGTATCCCCCTTCCAAAGTCAGGACTGGATAGAATACCAAAAATTTATTACATCACAGAAATGGCCTGGTATCCTTAGCAATGGCATAACAAAAGACAATATATAGAATTGGCCCACTAAAAACATGTTTAAGAACAAAGGTCATAGGAAAAGTATTTCAAGGGAAAGGATTAGCTCATTAGCTCTCACTTTAGCGTCCCCCCAACAAAAACAGGAAGTGGTAACCACACCCCAAACAACAGCCCATTTTCAAAATGGGATAATGCAAATTTGGTATGGATTTATCTGGCTCACCCCTTCATTTGGCCAACTCAGTCAAAATGCTTCTTTGTACTGGGAGCAAAGAAACCACACCAAGAACCTATGGCCAAAAAGTACAAGAGATATGGGGTGGATACCTGGAGAATGCTTGGACCACATTATTGTATTACAAGACACTGACTGGCATGCCACTGATGGTATGCAGTGACTAGGTATTTATTGACTGCTCCAGATGGGACATATTGGCTATATGGCACTAACTTATGGCTGTGGTTACTTCCAGGGTGGTTAGGACAATGTTTTTCAGGTTATGCTTCGGCACCAGGATGAGTAATTCAAACCCTGCAAAAATCAGCAAACCTTCTTTATTTACAATCTTTTTGGACACATTCGGTATTCCGATGGTATGATCACTTAGCTTCTGCCACCAAGTTCCCAAGAATTTAAACCAACCATTTAACCAATTGATTAGTGAGGGTTTTGGATCTGACAGGTTGGTTATCTGGGTTTTCATATTAGTCATAAGTCAGGTTATGTTCTTAGATTCATCTGGAATATAAACACAACATTCAATTTTTATGATGGTGCAGGTTCCCCCTTGGGCTGTCTTGAGTATACTTAAAGCCATAAGGTTTGGCAGCACAGCTTTCCTCATAAGCATGACTTCATTATTTAGCAAAGAGATATCATGCAGCTATCATTTAGGGCTTTTTAGGTGTAATTTGTTAATGCCTCTATATGCCATCTAACATCTTTAATGCTTGTCTGTGGTACAAAGATTGAAGTTAAGTGATTGTACCATTGGAATACCTAATGTGTAAACTTTATTATGAACTATATTGTGAAAGGGGTGTGTGTGTTGTGTGTGTGTGTGTGTGTGTGTGTGTGTGTGTGTATTTTGAGACAGGGTCTGGCTTTGTCACCCAGACTGGAGTGCAATGACGTGATCTCATGTCACTGCAACGTCCCTCTCCCAGACTCAAGTCATCCTTCCACCTCAGCCTCCCGAGTAGCTGGTACTACAGGTGCATGCCACCATGCCTGGCTAATATTTGCATTTTTTGTAGAGACAGGGTTTCACCATGTTTCCCAAACTGGTCTCAAACTCCTGAGCTTATGCAATCCACCTGCCTCAGCCTCCCAAAGTGCTGGGATTATAGGCATGATCTACTGCACCCAAACAAATTATATATAACTTAATAATTTTATTCATCATATATTATTATTTAAATTTTGTATTCCCAATGCTTGCTTAGATCTATCCATGTATCTTCCATTCCATTTACTTTTTTTAAGATGAGGTCTCACTCTGTTGCCCAGGCTGGAGTGCAGTGGCTCACTGCAACCTCTGCCTCCTGGGTTTGAGATTCTCTTGTCTCCACCTCTCAAGTAGCTAGAATATCAGGTGCCTGCCACCATGACTAGCTAATTTTTGTCTATATGTTCAGTAGAGATGGGGTTTCACCATGTTAGCCTGACTGGTCTTGAACTCCTGAACTCAAGTGATCCACCTACCTTGGCCTCCCAAAATGCTGGGATTACAGGTGTGAGCTACCATAATCCTGTTATTCTTTGTATTTTCTTTCCACCCTGACCTTCTTCCTGGAATCACCTCTTCCTAAAGTACATCCTATAGTATTTCCTTTATTGAGAATCAGACAGTGAGAATTTTCTCCTTTTCTTTTCCCTGATAGTGACTTTTTTCATCCTCATAATTAAAAGATAAATTTACTACTTCTTTTTAGCACATTGAAGATATCCTTTCACCATCTTTTCTGTTTTCATTTTTGTGTATCATGAAAAATTGCTGGGAGTCTAACTGAGGCTCCATAAATTTAATCTATCTCCCTCCGCCCCCACCCATGGCAGCTTTAAAGATGTTTCTGTTGTTGCTGGGATTCTAAAATTTCTGTATAATGTATCTCTTACTTTGACCTCTTGAATCTATGCATTGGTATCATTTTATTAGTTCTAGAAAAGTATCCAAACATTTTCATCATTCCTCTACATATTTCTCTGTCCCATTTTATCTTTCCTTTCACACCCATAATGACAGCTTCTCAGGGATAAGACTCCTTTTCTTTTTTTCTTCTCTTTTCTTTTTATTTATTTATCTATTTATCTTTTTTTTTTAACTTCTACTCTGCTCAGCACCAAGACAGCATGCCGTGCAGACCCATGGGGGTAAGGGAGGACGGATGGAATTGTCTCTAGTTCACCATTAATTTGAAGATGCAGCCTCTTCATCTCTGGGCTTGACATTTACCCCTCTCACAACCAAAACCTAAGTCCAAATCTACCAGGGATCAACAAACCCTTGGGGCAAAAAGTTCTTTCCTCCTTTTGCCTCCAAGAGTTCCAGCTTTTCTTTTGAATTTGGCTTGATAATTTCTTATTAAGCTATTAGCTCTTTGGTGCTTTTAAGATTTTTTTTTTCTTTTTTATCCAACTTTTAAAACTTGTTTCCTGTGGGAGAATGGTCTGAATAACTTGATATGTCAGTTGAACTTCAGTATGGAGAGAGAAGTATAAACCAAAAATAAAATTCTAAGCCCCCTCCCTCCACAACCATCAAAAACTGGTTCAGGCCATGGCAGGAAGTGGGGGTCCAACATACCTCATTATACCTCTCCAGCATTAATATCAACACCGACTTGAAGTCTGAGAAGAAACATGTTAAAACCTGTTCTCTCTGAAGCCTGCTACCTAGAGGCTTTATCTGCGTGATAAAGCTTTGGTCTCCACAACCTCAACCCAGACATTCCTTTCTTTGATCCCAGGTCTTTAGACAAACTCAACCATTTGTAAACCAGAAAATGTTTACATGTATCTACATCCGGGAAGCACCATCCCGGCGCAACCCTACCCCCCAACTCCCGCTTCGAGTTGTCCTGCCTTTCTGGACCAAATCAATGTATTTCTTAATGATGTCTAATGCTTTCCTAAAAGGTATAAAACCAAGCTGCACCCCAACCACCTTGGGCACATGTTCTCAGGACCTCCTGAGGGCTGTGTCATGGGCCACGGTCATTCATATTTGGCTCAGAATGAATCTCTTTAAATATTTTACAGAGTTTGACTTATTTCATTGACAGAAGCCACATTCAATTATTTAACTATTCAATTATTCTAACCAAGGAAATTGAAAATAAAGACTTGTTAACCAGATACTGGAGAACTGAGAAAGCAAATAAAAGACACTGAGATATTAGAGTTAGTAGCTAAGGAAAGAAACTACTACTCCTAAGGCAAGCAACTATCACTCCTAAGGCTAAGGAAACAGAAAGAAGAAGAAAGAGTTGATAAAAGCTAGAGCCTTGCAAGTGGAGGTTCTGCAAGGCTTGTGGGGAAGGAGAAGAATCCTGCTTAGCTGGTACTAATGCCTTAGGAACACAGAGAGGGAATCCACAGAGCTGAAATTAGACCTTTGAGGAGGGATCACCAGCCTGCCAGTTCAAATATCTGTGAAGGGGCCCAGTGAGGCTAACTCTAGTTATTTAGAAAAGCTGCAAGCAGAAAACAATTCCTGGGCTTAAAACCATCACTGCCACAATTAAAAAAAAAAAAAAAAAAAAAAACATAGCTGTTGTGTTTACAAGAAGAACAGGGAGCAAGCAAGAAGGAACAAGTCCTTTTTTGCCCCTGAAGACTTCCAGTATCCCTATATGTATTAGTGGAGCCCAATAGGGAGTGAGCTGGGATGCAATCTTCATGGGGTGAAGATGCAGAGCGGGACATGGAAAGGTGGGATCAAAGCTGAGAGGCAACAGCCTAATTACTGAGGTAACTGGCCTGATGTTTCTGGAACCAGAAATCCAGCTAAGTCACTTTGGGCAATATAGTTGTATTAGTCCACTCTCGCACTGCTATGAAGAATTACCTGAGACTGGCCGGGCGCGATGGCTCAAGCCTGTAATCCCAGCACTTTGGGAGGCCGAGACGGGCGGATCACGAGGTCAGGAGCTCGAGACCATCCTGGCTAACACGGTGAAACCCCGTCTCTACTAAAAAAAAAAATACAAAAAACTAGCGGGGTGAGGTCGCGGGCGCCTGTAGTCCCAGCTACTCGGGAGGCTGAGGCAGGAGAATGGCGTGAACCCGGGAGGCGGAGCTTGCAGTGAGCTGAGATCCCGCCACTCACTGCACTCCAGCCTGGGTGACAGAGCAAGACTCCGTCTCAAAAAAAAAAAAAAAAAAAAAAAAAAAGAATTATCTGAGACTGGGTAATTTATTTTAAAAAAAGAGGCTAATTGGCTCATGGTTCTGCAGGCTATACAAGGAGCATAGCAGCTTACACTTCTTAGGAGGCCTCAGGAAACTTACAATCATTGTGGAAGGTGAAGGGGAAGCAGCCACATCTTACATGAGCAGAACAGAAAGAAGAAAGGGCAGGGGGGGTGCCACACACTTTTAAACTATCATATTTCCCTAGAATTCACTCACTATTGTGACACAGTACCCAGAAAAAAATGCACCCTAATGATTCAATCACCTACCACCATGCTCCACCTCAAAAACTGGGGACTACAATTAAAATTGAGTTTTGGGCAGGGATACAAATTCAAACAATATCATTCCACCGCTGGCCCCTAAAACAATCATGTTCTTCACACATTGCAAAATGCAATCATGCCTTCCCAATAGTCCTCCAAAGTCATAATATTCCCGGACCAAACTGAATGTCAGGCTGCTATTTCTCCTGACCCAATAATGAGATGCAGATGAACTGGGGAGGAAGAGAGTTTTTATTTCTGTAACTGGTTACAGAGAGAAGGCCTGGAAATTATCACCAGACCAACTCAAAATTCAAAGTTTTCCAGAGCTTATATACATTCTAAGCTATATGTCTACATGTAACTGTGCATTCATCTAAAGACATAAGAGATTAACTTCTTTTAATGAATAACTAAGGTCTAAGTCCTGAAGACCTTCCTCTGAGAACCTCAATAAATACTTAATCTAAATGGGTCTAGGTGCTGGGGTGATTATCCTTATCTTATCTCCTGCTAAATCACAGAGCTTTCAGGAATTCTTTCAGACACCCAATAAACTTGACTGTGGAGGCCTGGCAGGATTCTTCAGACCCACAATGAAACTTGCTTAACCCTAACTGGGTCCTGTTAAGAATTCCGTCATTATTTTGTCATGCTTTAAGGCCCAGAAAAGGTCTAGACAAAACCCTTGATGGGCTTTCATTACATCCCAGCCTTTGTATAAGGGCACTGGCTTTTACCCCTTAGTCAGGACTGAAACAGTTGTTAGTGAGGCCTGGCCTGCCACAGTAACTCATGCCAAAGTTAACATCGATGTTCCAAGTCCAAAGGCTCATCTGAGAAAAGGAAAGTCCTTCCACCCGTGAGCCTGTAAAATCAAAAGCAAGTAGTTACTTCCAAGATACAATGGAAGTACAGGCAGTCAGTGACTAAATACTCGCATCCCAAAAGAAAGAAATCAGCCAAAATTGAAGTGTTGTTAGCCCTATACAAGTCCAAAACCCAGCAGAGCAGTCATTAAATCTCAAATCCCCAAAATAATCTTCTTTGACTTCACATCACATATCCAGGGCAAACTGGGGCAAGGAGGTGGGCTGACGAAGTCTTGGGCAGATCCACTCCTGTGACTTTATAGAATTCAACACCAAAGGTTGCTCTCATGGGCTGGCATTGAGTGCCTACAGCTTTTCCAAGGCAGAGTGCAAGTTGCCACTGGATCTACCATTCTCGGGTCTGGAGGATGGTGGCCCTCTTCTCACAGCTCCACCAGGCAGTACCCCAGTGGGGACTCTGTGTGGAGGCTCCAATTGAACGTTTCTCCTCTACACTACCCTTATAGTGGTTCTCAATGAGGGTTCCATCCCTCCAGCAGCTTCTGCCTGACTCTGCAGGTTTTTCTATACATTCTCTGAAATTTATACAGAACCTCCTAATTCTCAGCTCTTGCACTATGCACACCCACAGTCTTAACATCAGGTGGAAGCTGCCAAAGCTTATGACTTGCACCCTCTGAAGCAATGGCTTGAGCTGTACCTGGGCACCTTTTAGCCACAACTGGAGTTGGAGCAGCTAGAATGTAGGAAGCAGTGTCCCAAGGCTGTGCAGGGTGGTGAGGACCTGGACCTGGTCCATGAACCATTCTTCTCTCCTAGGCCTTCATCATCTGATGGGAGGAAATGCCACAAAGGTCTCTGACATGCCTTTAAAGCCTTTTTCTCATTGTTTTGGTTATGAGTATTTACTTTTTTAATTTTGCAAATTTGTGCAGCCTGCTTGAATTTCTCCCCTGAAAATGGGCTTTTCATCTCTACAACATGACCAGTCTGAGAATTTTCCATACGTTTAGGCTCTGCTTCCCTTTTAAATATAAGCTCCAATTTCAGGTAATTTATTTGCTCACACACATAAGCATAGAATGTTACAAACCACCAGGCTACCTCTGGAATACTTTACTGCTTAGAAACACTTTTCACCAGATACCTTAAATCATCGCTGTCAAGTTCAAAGTTCCAGTTTTCTTGGAAAGGAACTCAATGCCTCCAAGTTCTTTGCTAATGCATAATAAAAGCTACCTTTGTCCAGCTCCCAATAAGTTTCTCATTTCTATCAAGACCTCCTCAGCCTGGCCTTCACTGTTTATATCACAATTAGCATTTGGTCACAACCATTCAACAAGTCTCTAGGAAGTTCCAAACTTTCCCTTGTCTTCCTATATTCTATTGAGTCCTCCACAATCTTCCCAACCTCTGCTTATTACCCAGCTCCAAAATAGCTTCCACATTTTTAGATATCTTTAGAGCAATGCCCCACTCCTCAGTACCAATTTTTTTTAACACAGAGTCACGCTCTGTCATCCAGGCTGGAGTGCAGTAGCATATCTTGACTCACTGCAACCTCCGCCTCCCAGGCTCAAATGATTCTCATGCCTCAGCCATCTAAGTATCTGGGATTGCAGGTGTGCACTACTATGCACAGCTAATTTTTATATTTTTAGTAGAGACAAGGTTTCACTATGTTGGCCAGGCTGGTCTTGAACGTTCAACCTCAAGTGATACACCTACCTAGGCCTCCTAAAGTGTTAGGATTACAGGCATGGGCCACCAGGCCCCATCAAACATTTTTTATATTAGAAAATTCTCATACTGCTATTAAGAAATATCTGAGACTGGGTAATTTTTAAAAGAGGTTTAATTGACTCACAGTTCTGCAGGCTGTACAGGAAGCATAGTTGTTTCTGCTTCTGAGAAAGCTTTAGGAAACTTATAATCACTATGGAAGGTGAAAGGGAATCAGCCAATAATTACATGGGCAGAAAAAAGGAAGGCAGAGGGAGGTGCCACACACTTTTAAACTACCAGATTTATTGAGAAGTCACTGACTATTGCAACACAGTACCCAGGTGAAAATCTCCTCTCATGATTCAGTCACCTCACACCAGACCCCATCTCCAACGTTGGATTTACAATTTGACATGAGATATGCATGGGGACAAGGTCCAAATTATATCATTCCACCCTTTGACTCCTCTAAATCTCATGTCCTTCTCACATGGCAAAATACAATTGTGTCTTCCCAACAGTCCTCCAAAGTCATAACTCATTTCAGCATTAACACCAAATTTCAATGTCCAAAGTCTCATTTGAAACAAGACAATCTCTTTCACCTATAAGCCGGTAAAATCAAAATCAAGTTTGTTACTCTCAAGACAATGGGATTACAAGGATTGGGTAAATACTCATCTTCCAAAATGGAGAAATCAGCCAAACCAAAAGCATTAATTGTGCCAAGAAAGTCTGAAACCCAACACTGCAGTAGTTAAATCTTAAAGCTCCAAAATAATCTCCCTTCACTTTATATCACATGTCTATGGCATACTTGTGCAAGGGGTGGGCTCCCAATGCTTTCAACAGCTCCAACGCTGTGGTTTTGTGGGGTTCATCCCCCAAGACTGCTCTCCTGGGCTGTCATTGAGTCCCTACAGCTTTTACAGGGGCAGGGTGCAAGATGCCAGTGGACCTACCATTCTAGGATCTGGAGGATGGTGGCCTTCCTCCCACAGCTCCACTAGGCAGTGCTTCCATTTTACAATTCCCCTTAGCACTGCCTTAGTAGAGGTTCCTTGAGAGGGCTTCATCTTAACAACAAGCTTCTGCCTGGATATCCAGACTTTTCCATACGTCCTCTGAAATTTAAGCAGAGGCTCCCAAATCTCAACTCTTACACTCTGTGCACCCAGTCTTAACATTTTGTGGAAGGTGCCAAAGCTTATTACTTGCACTCTCAGAAGCAGTGGTTTGAGCTATACCTGGACACCTTTTAGTCATGGCTGAAGCTGGAGCAGCTGGGACAGAGGAGGCAGTGTTTGATGCTGTACAGGGTGGTAAGGCCCTGGACCTCACCCATGAAACCATTCTTCCCTTCTAGGCCTCCTTGCCTGTGATGGCAAGGGCTTCCATGAAGGTCTGAGAAATGTCTTCAAGTCCTTTTCCCCACTGTTTTGACTACCGGCATTTTCCTTCCTTTTAATTACACATATTTCAGCAGCCTCCTTGAATTCCTTCCCTGAAAATCTTTTCTTCTCTGCAACACAGCTAAGCTGCATATTTTCCAAATTTTCACACAGCTTCCCTTCTAAACATAAGTTCTTTATAATTACCTTATAAGGTTTATACATTAAATTACCTTATAAGGTAACTTCTTTGCTCACACGTGAACATAGGTTGTTATAAGCAGCCAGGCTATCTCTGGAACACTTTGCTGCTTAGATTTCTTCCACCACATACCTGAAGTCATCACTCTCAACCTCAAAGTTTCAGTTTCCTAGACAAAGGGCTCAACACCTCCAAGTTATTTGCTAATGCGTAACAAAAGTTGTCTTTGGTCCAGTCCCCAGTAAGTTACTCATTTCTATCTGAGACCTCCTCAGGCAGTCCTTCACTTTCCCTATCACTATTAACATTTTGGTCACAACCATTTAACAAGTCTCTAGGAATTTCTAAGCATTCTCTCATTTTTCTTTCTTTTTCTGAGTCTTCCACACTCTTTCAATCACTGCCCATTACCCAGTTCCAAAGTCATCTTTACCTTTTCAGGTACTTTTATAGCAATGCCGTACTTCTCAGTACTAATTTTCTATATAAGTTCATTCTTGCAATGCTGTAAAGAAATACCTGAGGCCAGGAGTGCTGGCTAACTTCTGTAATCCCAGCACTTCAAGAGGCCAAGGCAGGTGGATCACTTGAGGTCAGGAGTTTGTAACCAGCCTGGGCAACATGGTGAAACCCTGTCTCTACTAAAAATACAAAAATTACCCAGGCGTGATGGTGCATGCCTGTAATCCCAGCTACTGGGGAGGCTGACGCAGGAGAATTGCTTGAATCCAGGAGGCAGAGATTGCAGTAAGCTGAGATCACACCACTGCACTGCAGCCTGGATGACAGAGAGAGACTCCGTCTAAAAAAAAAAAAAAAAGAAAGAAACAAAAAGAAATACCTGAGGCTGGATAATTTATAAAGAAAAAAGATATTCAATTGAGTCATGTTTCTGCAGGTTGTACAGGATGCATAGTGACTTCTGCTTCTGGAGAGGCCACAGGAAACTTAACAATTATGGTGGAATTTGAAGGGGAAATAGGTAAGTCTTACATGGTCAGAGTAGGAGAAAGGGTGAGGAATGTACCACACACTTTTAAACAACCAGATCTCATGAGAACTCACTCACTATTGTGAAACAGTATCTATCCAAGGGAAAATCTGTCCCCATGATCCAATCATCTCCCACTAGGTCCCACCTCCAACACTGGAAATTACAATTTGACATGAGATATGGGCAGGGACACAGATCCAAACCAAATTAGTTGTATTAGATAATAATTCTCTATAATTGCCATTGAAGTATATAGAATATATAGTTTCATTACTGTATTTGCATTTGAACATGATAAAATTTTACTTACAGTTTTAAACCTTCAAAAATATTGAATAAGGTTATTGTGAGGAAAAAAGATATTTAGTCAATTCCTTTCTTAAAGAACCAATTTTCATAATTTTTGTAATTTCTTAGTTTTCACATTTCCAGTACATCTTGGGATCTGTTAATGGAGTCATTTTCCACAAGTTTAATATTCCATTATACAATTGATAAAAAACAAATTATCAGCATAAGCAGTATATTCTAAATTTGTAAATTTTTGATAGATGTGAAGAATAGGTGACATGAGACTACATACACGGTTGATTGAATTTTTTTAATTGTGGAAAAAGAGTCACTGTTTCATTCATGTTCCCTGCCATAGGAGTGAATAATGTATTATAAGGTTTGGCTGTGTCCGTACCTAAATCTCATCTTCAATTGTAATCCCCATAATCCACACCTGGTGGGAGGTAATTAAATCATGTGGGCAATTTCTCCCATGCTGTTCTCCTGACAGTGAGTGAGTTCTCATGATATCTGATGGTTTTATAAGCATCTGGCATTTTCCCTATTGGCACTCATTCTCTCACTGATGCTCTGTGAAGAGCTGGCTTCTGGCTTCTGGCTTCTGCCATGATTGTAAGTTTCCTGAGGCCTCCCCAGCCTCCCCGGAAATAAATTAAAACTCTTTCATTTATAAATTACCTATCCTCAGTTATTTCTTCATAGCAGAATGAGAACAAAATAAGTGATAGGCAGATATAGGTATCTAATGATATACAGAATTCTATAGCAAATAATCTGAAACTTGTGTGTGTGTTTTTACGGTAACAGTTTTTATAGTTGTGATTTTTTTTTCATATTTCTAGTAGGAAGAAGTATAAAAATGGCTCTGGAGATTACCATTCCCTGGTGCCCACATCCTGTATTACGCCCTCTGTTATGGTTTGAATCTGCATCCCTGCACAAATCTCACTCAAATGGTAATTCCAATGTTGGAGGTGGGGCCTGGTGGGAGGTGACTGGGTCATGGGGGCAGTTTCTTGTGATTTACCACATTCCTCCTTGGTGCTGTATAATGATAGTGAGTTCTCATGAGATCTGGTTATTCAAAAGTGTGTAGCTCCTCCCCACTCTCTCTTGCTCCTGATCTCACCATGTGAAATGCCTTGCTCCCCTTTGCCTCGTACAAAGTGATTGTAAGTTTCCTGAGGCATCCCCAGAAGCTAAGAAGATGACAGAATCATGCTTTCTGTATAGTCTGCAGAACCATGAGCAAATTAAACCTCTTTTCTTTATAAATTACCCAGTCTCAGGAATTTCTTTATAGCAATGCAAAAACAGACTAATACAGAAAATTGGTCCCAAGGAGTAGGGCATTACAACTGAAATGTGGAAGTAACTTTGAGCCTGGGTAACAGTCAGAGGTTGAAAAAGTGTGGAGGGCTCAGAAATAGATAGGAAGATGAGGGAACATTTGGGACTTGATATGGTTTGTCTCTGTGTCCCCACTTAAATCTCATTTTGATTTCTAATCCCCACATTTCAAGAGAGGGACCTGTAATCCCCACATGTCAAGGGAGGGAGGCATCCACATGATGTTGGACCTGCAGGTACACAGAAGACAAAAATTAAGCTTAGGGAACCTCCACCTAGATTTCAGAGGATGTATGAAAACAGCTGAATGTCCAGGTAGAAGCCTGCTGTAGGGGTGGTTCCCTCATGGACAACCTCTGCTAGGGCAGTGCAGAAGGGAAATGTGGGCTGGAGCCCTCAAACAGCAGCCCCACAGGGGCACTGCCTAGCGGAGCTGTAAGAAGAGGGCCAGCATCCTCCAGATCCCAGTACTATAGATCTACCAACATCTTGCATTGTGCATGTGGAAAAACTCTAGACACTCATCACCAGCCCATGAAAGCAGCCGGGAGAGAGGCTTTACCCTGCAAAGTCACAGGGGCATAGCTGCCCAGGACTGTGAGAGCCCTCTTCTTTTGTCAGCATGACCAGGATGTGAGACAGGGAGTCAAAGATTATTTAGAAGTTTTGAGATTTAATGATTGCCTTTCTGGGTTTTGAACTTGCATGGGGCCTGTAGCTCCTATGTTTTGGCCAATTTCTCCCATTTGGTATAAAAGTATTTATCCAATGCCTATACTCCCATTGTATCTTGGAAGTAACTAACTTGCTTTTGATTTTACAGGTTCATAGGTGGAAGGAACTTGCCTTGTCTCAGATGAGACTTTGGAGTTTGACTTCTGAGTTAATGCTGGAATGAGTTAAGACTTTGGGGAACTGTTGGGAAGACAGGCTTGGTTTTGAAATGTATAAAGAACATGAGATTTGGGAGAGGCCAGGGCAGAATAATATGGTTTTGCTCTTTGGCCTCAGTCAAATCTTATCTCAAATTGTAATCCCCATGTGTCAAGGAGGAACTTGTAATCCCCATGTGTCAAGGGAGGGAAGTAATTGGATCATGGGGGCAGTTCCCCCATCCTGTTCTCGTGGTAGTGAATGAGTTCTCATGAGATCTAATGGTTTTATAAGCATCCAGTATTTCCCCTGCTTGCATTGCTCTCTTCTGCCATCAAGTAAAGAAGGTCCTTGCTTCTTGTTAACCTTCCGCCATCATTGTAAGTTTCCTGAGGCCTACCCAGCCATGTAGAACTGTGAGTTGATTAGATCTCTTTCCTTTATAAACTAGCCAGTCTCAGGTATTTCTTTCTTTCTTTTTTTTTCTTTTCTTTTTTTTTTTTTTCTTTGAGACAGAGTCTCCCTCTGTCACCCAGGCTGGAGTGTAGTGGTGTGATGTCGGATCACTGCAACCTCCACTCCCCAGTTCAAGTGATTCCCTTGCCTCAGCCTCTCAAGTAGCTGGGATTGCAGGCATCCACCACCATTCACAGTTAATTTTTGATTTTTTTTAGTAGAGATAGGGTTTCACCATGTTGGCCAAGCTGGCCTTGAACTCCTAACCTCAGGTTATCCACCCACCTTGGCCTCCCAAAGTGCTGGAATTACAGGCATGAGCCACTATTCCCAGCCCAGGTATTTCTTTACAGCAGTGAGAAATGGGCTGATACAGGACTTCCTAGAGACTTGTTAAATTATTGTGACCAAAATTCAGGTAGTGATATGAACAATGAAGTCCAGGCTGAGGAGCTCTCAGATCAAAATGAGGAACTTACTGAAAAATGGAGTAAAGTTTACTTTTACTATGCTTTAGCAAAGAGTCTGGCTACATTGTGCCCCTGCTTTAGGGATCTGTGGAACTTTGAACTTGAGAGTGATGATTTGGGGTTACTGGCAGAAGAAATTTCTAAGGAACAAAGAACTCAAGATGTGATCTGGCTGCTTCTAGCAACCTATGTTCATATGCATGAGCAAATAAATTACCTAAAACTGGAACTTGTATTTAAAAGAGAAGCAGAGTATAAAAGTTTGAAAAATTTGCAGCCTGGCCATGTGGGAAAGAAGAAAAGCCCATTTTCTCGGGAGAAATTCAAGCAGACTACACAAGTTTACGTAACTAAAATGAAGGCAAGTGCTCATAGCCAAGACAACAAGGAAAGGCCTCTAAGGCATTTCAGAGACATTTGCAGCAGCCCCTCACATCACAGACCCAGACTCCTAAGAGGACTAAATGATTTTGTGGGCCAGGCCCAGGGCCCCACTGCCCTGTGAAGCCTTGGGACGAATGGGATGCTGGTACCTGCATCCCAGCTGCTCCAGCTCCAGCTATGGCTAAAACAGGCCCAGGTACTGTGGGCCTCAAGCCACTGCTTCAGAGCATGCAAGCATAATCTTTGGCAGCTTCTATGTGGTATTAAGCTTGCAGGTGTACAGAGTGCAACAGGTGATACTTAGGAGCTTCTGTGTAAATTTCAGAGAATGTATGGAAAAGCCCAGATGTCCAGGCAGAAGCCTGCTGAAAGGGTGGAGCTCTCATGGGAGGGAGTAGTGTAAACCACTACTAGGGTAAAGCAGAGGATAAATGTGGGATTGTATTCCCCACACAGAGTCCCCAATGGGGTACTGCATTGTGGGACTGTGAGAAGAGGACCACTGTCCTCCAGGCCCCAGAATGCTAGATCCACCAGCATCTAGCACCCTGTACTTGGAAATGCCACAGGCCCTCAACACCAGCCTGTGAGAGTAGTCTTGTGGGCTGAATGCTGCAAAGTCACATCCCTGGAGTTGCCCAAGGCTTTGGGATCCCCTGGATGTATGATGTGGGGTTAAAGGATATTATTTTGGAACATTAAGATGTAATAACTGCCCTGCTGGGTTTCAGATTTTTATGGGGCCTGTAGCCCCCTTTTTTTTGGCAGATTTCTTCCATGGGGGATAGGAGTATTTACCTAATACCTATACCCCCATTGTATCTTGAAAGTAACTAAGGTTTTTTATTTTGCAGGGTCATAGGCAGAAGGGACTAGCCTTGTCTCAGTTGAGACTTTGGACTTCAGTTAATGCTAGAATGAGTTAAGACTTTGGGGGACCATGAGGAAGTCAGGATTGTATTTTGCAATGTGAGAAGGACACAATATTTGAAGGCACCAGGGATGGAATGATATGGTTTGGATCTGTGATCTCTCCTAAATCTCATATTGAATTGTATTTTCTAATGTTGGAGGCCTAGTGGAAGATTATTGGATCATGGGGGTGGTTTGTCATGGTTTAACCCCATCTCTCTTGGTGCTATCATTGTGACAGTGAGTTCTCATGAGATCTGGTTGTTTAAAAGTGTGTAACACTTCCCCAGTCTCTCTCCTGCTCCTGCTTCCACTACATGAAGATGCCTTGCTTCCCCCTTGGCTTCCACCATTATTGTAAGTTTCCTCAGACTTCCTCATAATTTACGCGGATGCCAGAATCTTGGTTCCCATATGTCCTGAAGAACTGTGAACCAGTATCAATTGAACCTCTTTTCTTTATAAATTATTTAGTCTCAAATACTTCTGTGTAGTAATGTAGGAGTGGGCTTATACAGCCTTCACCTAAATGTAAGTAGAATCTGTGAATATAATGGGACATTACTCCTGTTATTATGTCACTTTATATGTCAAAAGAATTTTTCATATGAAATTAAGGTCATTAATCAGTTGAGTTTAATTTAATAACAAGGGAGATTATCTTGGGTATGCCTGAACTAATCAGGTGAGTCCTTAATATAGATTGAAAGCAGCAGCAGACACTCTCCTGCTGGCTTTGAGGCAGCACCCTACCATGTTGTAGAGTGGACCATGTGGACGGAAACAGCTATCATCCTCTAGAGAGCTGAAGGCCTCGGTCCTACAACAGTAAATAACTAAGTTCTGCCAACAATCTAAGGGAGCGTGGAACTGAACATTTCCCTAATTAAACCTTTAAATAAGGATACAGCTAACCAAAATCTTGATTTCACCTGGTGAGACCCTGAACAGATGACCTAACTGAACCATTTCCAGACTCTAGACCCACGCAAACTGAAATCTAAGTTTATAAACATGAGATAATAAATTTGCATTGCTTTAAGTTCCTAAGTTAGTGATAATTTATCACACAGAAGGAGAAAACTAGTACAGTCTTCTTTTGTTTTACCCATGAAGCCTCACTTAGAACCTTAAGAAAGTATTAAAGTTTTAGTTAAAACTCAAACAAGTAGATTCCTCCTTTCATTCACAACAGAGTACTTATTATAACCAGATTGTTCTTCCTACCATCGCTGCCTACAAAACCAGTCAGGTACCTAGGAGACAATTGTTTTCAAATGTCAGACAGCAAGTGGTGCAGAACTGTGATGCCTGAAAGGAAGGAAATACTTGAGGATAGCCTCCCAATGGCTCTTATTTTCTCCCCGGAGGTTCTTTTTGAACTGCTGTGCAGAGAGGAGGAACCCAGGCAGGGTGCGGTAAACTTGAAGAACTGGGAAATCAGATATCAAAGTCCAGGACTGCTGGGCAGTATACCAGTGAGAAAACTGCCATGCATGCATAAACACGTATGCAGGTCTCCTTAAAGTTTAAACCAAATCATGGATTGCAAAAGTGCAGGGTGGGATTTTTATCAAAAACAAATTATAAGCATAGTCAAAATATTCTATAGTTGTTAATTTTTGACAGTTATGAAGCTTAGAAGACATACGAGTCTGTACATGTATTGCTAATTGAAGTTTTCAAATTGTGGGAAAAGAGTCACAATTTCATTCATGTTCCCTGTCATAGTGAATAATATCGCTATCCAGTAAGAGACAGATATAGATATCTGTCTATATCTATAAAATAGAGATATCTATCTATATCTATAAACTCTATAGCAAATAATCTGAAACCTGTGTGTATGAATATTTCTACAATAACTGCCCTGGAAGATTTGAAATTCTATGAACCTCAGTGCTAAAAACAGGGAAGTTCCAATGAGTCACAGTGAAGAGACCTCACTCAACAGCCCAGTCACGTAATGTCTGTCTGTTCTGAGGCTGGCGATACTGTTGAACTGGTTACATTCATTAAGTCCATTTATTGGTAGTTATTATTTTCCCTCTTATAATTACTGAGTGAAGCGATATTTTGAAATTGTGAAATATCATCAAATTTGTATCCACTACTGTTAGCATCCATGAATAATTCTTGCAAAGTTAGCTGTTAGGATGATGGTTGCAAAATGGTGATTTTTCTAAACCCATTATTCCTTCAGTATTTATTAGATTAGCATTCAGCTGTAAGGAAGAACTTTCCCTTATCTCTTATCTATCTGTCTATCAATTCATCTATTTACCTATCTATTTCATATCAGTAGCAAATCATGGATATTAAATTCACTGAATGAGGTATAATATATTACTATCATTTTTTTTTCTTTCAATAGGTTTATGGGGGAACAGGTGTTGTTTGGTTATATCAACAGATTCTTTAGTGGTGATTTCTGAGATTTTGGTGCACCCATCACCCAAGCGATGTACACTGTACCCAATGTGTGAGCTTTTATTCCTCACACCCTTCCCAACCTTTCCCCTGAGTCCCCAAATTTCATTGTATCATTCTTATGCCTTTGTGTCCTTATAGCTGAGTTCCCACTTATGAGTGAGAACGTACAATATTTCGTTTTCCATTCTTGAGTTACTTCACTTTGAATAATGGTCTCTAATTCCATCCAGATTGCTGCAAATGCCATTATTTTGTTCCTTGTTATGGCTGAGTAGTATTCTGTGGTGTGTATATATATATCACATTTTCTTTATACACTTGTCAATTGATGGACATTTGGACTGGTTCCATATTTTTGCAATTGTGAATTGTGCTGCTGTAAACATGTATGTGCAAGTATCTTTTTTGTATAATGACTTTTTTCCTTGGGGTACATACCCAGGAGAGGGATTGATTGCTGGGTCAAGTGTTAGATCTACTTTTAGTTCTTTAAGGAATCTCCACACTGTTTTCCATGGTGGTTGTACTAGTTTATATTCCCACCAACAGTGTAAAAGTGTTCCCTTTTTGACTGGGTGTGGTGGCTCACACCTGTAATCCCAGCACTTTGGGAGGCTGAGGAGGGCAGATCATGAGGTCAGGAGATCGAGACCATCCTGGACAACATGGTGAAACCCCGTCTCTACTACAAATACAAAAATTAGCTGAGCATGTGCCTGTAGTCCCAGCTACTCACAAGGCTGAGACAGGAGAATCGCTTGAACCCAGGAGGTGGAGGTGGCAGTGAGCCAAGATCACGCCACTGCACTCCAACCTCGTGACAGAGTGAGACTCCGTCTCAAAACAGAAAAAGAAAAAGAAAAAAAAAGTGTTCCCTTTCACCACATCTATCACATTCATGCCAACATATTTTATTTATTTATTTATTCATTCATTCATTCATTTATCTATTTACTTACTTACTTTGAGATGGTGTCTTGCTCTGTCTCCCAGGCTGGAGTGCAGTGGTGCAATCTCAGCTCACTGCAACCTCTGCCTCCCAGGTTCAAGCGAGTCTCCTGCCTCAGCCTCCAAAGGAGCTGGGATTATAGGCATATACTACCACGCCCAGCTAATTTTTGTATTTTTAGTAGAAACAGGGTTTTGCAATGTTGGCCAGGCTGGTCTCAAACTCCTGACCTCAGGCAATCTGCCTGCCTTGGCCTCCAAAGTGCTGGGGTTACAGGAGTGAGCCACCATGCCTGGCCTATCCTTTTTTTTTTTTTTTTGATTATGGCCATTCTTGCAGAAGTGAGGTGGTATCACACTATGGTTTTGATTTACATTTCCCTGATCATTAATGATATTGAGCATTTTTCCATGTTTGTTGGTCATTTGTATTTCTTCTTTTGAGAATTTTCTATTTGTGTCCTTAGCCCACTTTGATGGTATTGTTTGGTTTTTTTCTTGTTAATTAATTTGAGTTCCTTGTAGATTCTGGATATTAGCCCTTTGTCAGATGTATAGATTGCAAAGATTTTCTCCCACTCTGTGGGTTGTCTGTTTAATCTGCTGATTGTTTCTTTTGCTGTGCAAAAGGTTTTTTGTTTAATTGGGTCCCATCTATTAATCTTTGCTTTTGTTGCATCTGCTTTTGGGTTCTTGGTCATGAAGTCTTCACCTAAGCCAATGTCCAGAAGGGTTTTTCCAACATTATCTTCTAGAATGTTTATGGTTTCATGTCTTGATTTAAGTCCTTGATCCATCTTGAGTTGATTTTTGTATAAGGTAAGAGATAAGGATCCAGTTTCATTCTTCTTCCTGTGGCTTGCCAATTATGCCAGCACCAGTTGTTGAATAGGGCATCCTTTCCCCACATTTTGTTTTTGATTGTTTTGTTGACTACCAGTTGACTGTAAGTATTTGGATTCATTTCTGAGTTCTCTATTGTGTTCCATTGGTCTATATGTCTATTTTTACACCAGTGTCATGTTGTTTTGGGGACTATGGCCTTATAGTATAGTTTAAAGTCAGGTAATTTAATGTCTCCAGATTTCTTCTTTTTGCTTAGTCCTGCTTTGGCTATGTGGGTTCTTTTTTGATTCCATATACATTTTAGAATTTTTTTTTCTAGTTTATGAAAAATGCTGGTGGTATTTTGATGGAAATTGCATTGAATTTGCAGATTGTTTTTGGCAGAACGGTCATTTTCACAATGATTCGACTCATCCATGAGCATGAAATGTGTTTCCATTTTTTTGTGTCATCCATGATTTCTTTCAGCAGTGTTGCCTGGTTTTCCTTGTAGAGGACTTTCACCTGCTTGGTTGAATATATTCCTAAGTACTTTTTTTTTTTTTTGCAACTGTTATAAAATGGATTGGGTTATTGATTTTATTCTCGGCTTGTTTGCTATTGATGTATAGCAGGGCTACTGATTTGTGTACTTGAATTTTGTATCCTGAAACTTTGCTGAATTCATTTACCAGTTCTAGGAGCTTTTTGGATGAGTCTTTAGGGTTTTCTAGATAAACAATTATGTCATCAGTAAATAGAGACAATTTGACTTCCTTTTTACTGATTTGGATGCCCTTTATTTCTTTCTCTTGTCTCATTGCTCTGGCTAGGACTTCCAGTAATATGTTGCATAGAAGTGGTGAAAGTGGACATCCTTGTCTTAGTCTAGTACTCAGGGGGAATGCTTTCAATTTTTCTCTGTTTATTATAATGTCGAATGTGGGTTTGTCATAGATGGTTTTTATTAGCTTAAAGTATGTCCCTTCTACGCCAATTTTGCTGAGGGTTTAATCATAAAGAAGGCTGGATTTTGTCAAATGCTTTTTCTGCATCTACTGAGATGATCATGTGATTTTTGCTCTGTTTATGTAATGTATCACATTTATTGACTTGCAGGTGTTAAAACATCCCTGCATCCCTGGTATGAATCCTACTTGATGATGGTGGATTATCTTTTTGAGTGCTGTTGTATTCAGTTAGCTAGTGTTTTGTTGAGGATTTTTGCATCTCTATGTTCATCAGAGATACTGATGTGTAGTTTTCTTTTCTTTGCTATGTTCTGTCCTTTGGTATTAGGGTAATACCAGCTTCACAGAATGATTTAGGAAGGATTCCCTCTTTCTCTATCTTTTGAAATAGTGTCTATAAGATTGGTACCAATCCTTCAAATGTCTGATAAAATTCAGCTGTGAATCTGTCCGGTCCTGGCTTTTTTTTTTTTTTTTTTTTTTGTAATTTCTTAATCATCATTTCAATTTTACTGAGTGTTACTGGTATGTTCAGAATTGCTATGTTTTTCTGGTTCACTCTAGGAGGGTTGTATATTTTTAGGAACTTACCCACCTCCTCTAGGTTTTGTACTTTATGTGTGTAAAGCTGTTCATAGTAGCCTTGAATGATCTTTTGTATTTCTGTGGTATCTATTGTAATATCTGCTGTTTAGTGTTTGGGTGATCAGATCCAACACAAGGTCCTGGGGGTGACAAAGTCCAGCGGAGTCAAAGGATTGAGAAAAGACAGTTTGAGACAGAAATGTGGGCACTAGGGGGGCCATCACAATCATGGAGGCTGAGAAGGCCCTGAGCTCTGGGAGCCCATGCTATTTATTGGTAATCCAACAAAGAAACAGGTGGTGAGAATGTGGGGGCCAAAAGGGCAGGAGCATGAGCTACAGCTGTGATGGTTTAGCATTTATAAGGAACATGTTCTGCTACTTGAGATAATGTGAATACAATCTATCTAGAAGCCTAGGAGGGCTAGAAGCAAGGAGCCAGCAAGTCTAGACACATTCCAGAGAACATTATGTCAGACATGCATGCCCTGCCTCAGTTTTCTTTCCAACACTCAGCTTTTGCCCAACAGTTTTGTTTCTGATTGAGCTTATTTGGTTCTTCGCTCATCTTTTCTTGCTTAATCTTGCTAATGGTCTATAAATTGTATTTATCTTTTCAAAGAACCAGCTTTTTGCTTTATCTTTTGTATTTTTTTTTTTGTTTCAATTTCATTTAGTTCTGCTCTGATCTTGTTATTTTTCTTCTGCTGGGTTTGGGTTTGGTTTGTTTTTGTTTCTCTAGCTCCATGAGGTGTGACCTTAGGTTATCTATTTGTGCTCTTTCGGACTTTTTGAGGTAGGCATTTAATGCTATGAACTTTCCTCTTAGCACCTGCCTTTGCTGTATCCCAGAGATGTTGATAGGTTGTGTCACTATTATCATTCAGTTCAAATAATATTTTAACTTAGATCTTGATTTCATTGTTGACCCAATGATCACTCAGAAGCAGGTTATTTAATTTCTATGTTTTTGCATGATTTTGAGGGTTCCTTTTGGAGTGGACTTCCAGTTTTCTTCACTGTGGTCTGAGAGAGTACATGCTGTAATTTCAATTTTTTAAAATGTGTTGAGACTTGTTTTGTGGCCTATCAAATGGTCTGTCTTGGAGAACATTCCATGTGCTGATGAATAGAACGTATATTCTGCAGTTGTTGGGTAAAACATTCTGTAAATATCTGTTAAGTTTATTTGTTCTAGGGTATACTTTAAGTCCATTGTTTCTTTGTTGACTTTCTGTCTTGATGACCTGTCTAATGCTGATTCAGTGGAGTATTGAAGTCCTCCACTATTATTGTGTTGCCATATATCTTATTTCTTAGATCTAATAGTAGTTGTTTTATAAATTTGGGAGCTCCAGTGTTAGGTGCATATATATTTAGGATTGTGATATTTTCCTGTTGGACTAGTCCTTTTATGATTATGTAATGTGCCTATTTGTCTTTTTTTTTAACTGCTGTTGTTTTAAAGTCTGTTTTGTCTATATATATAAGTATAGCTACTCCTGCTCACTTTTGGTGTCCATTTGCATAGAATATCTTTTTCTACTCCTTTGCCTTAAGTTTCTGTGAATCCTTATGTGTCAGGTGAGTTTCTTGAATCCAGCAGATACTTGGTTGGTGAATTATTATCCATTCTGCCATTCTTTTTCTTTTGAGTGAAGCATTTAGGCCACTTGCATTCAACATTAGTATTGAGATGTGAGATACTATTCTATTCATCACATTATTTGTTGCCTGTATGCCTTGGCTTCTTTTTTTCATTGTGTTGTTTAAGAAGATTCTATTTTGGTATGTTTCAAAGATTTGTTTCAGTATTTAGAGCTTCTTTTAGAATACAAGGGACATAATCTCTTGAGACTTCTATGGCCCTGCCCACCACCGGATTCCTCCTATTTTACCACAGCTGATATTCTCTTGAAAGTGCCACCTCCTGATTGGAGGGCAACCAACACAAAACCAATGCATTTAACAAAAATACAACCAAGGACCCTCACAGAGTCCACTTCACTACCCTGCTGTTTTCACTGGAGCAAGTGCTGGTATCCACGACTGAGACACCTGAAGACAGATCACATTACAAGACTCTGAAGACACTCCCCAGTACCAGTCTGGAGGCTGGTAGCTTTCTTCAGTGGCTAGATCCAGAAGAGAGATAACAATCACTGCAGTTTGGCTCTCAGGAAGCCCCATCCCTAGGGGAAAGGGGAGAGTACCATATCAAGGGAGCACCCTCTGGGACAAAAGAACCTGAACAGCAGCCCTTGAGTCCTAGATCTTCCCTCTGACATAGTTTACCCAAATGAGGAAGAATCAGAAAAACAATTCTGGTATTATGACAAAACAAGGTTCTTTTACACCCTCAAAAGATCACACTAGCTCACGGGCAATGTATCCAAACCAAGATGAAATCTCTGAATTACCAGAAAAAGAACTCAGAAGGTTGACTATTAAGCCAATCAAGGAGACACCGGAGAAAAGTGAAACTGAACTCAAGGCAATCAAAAAATGATTCAGGATATGAATGGAAAAATCTCCAGTGAAATAGAGAGCATAAATAAAAGCAATCACAACTTCTGGAAATGAAGGGCACAGATAATTGCAAAATGCACTGGAAAGTCTCAGCAATAGAATCAAACAAGTAGAAGAAAGAACTTCAGACCTCGAAGACAAGACTTTCAAATTAACCCAATTCAACAAAGATAAAAGAAAAAGAACCTAAAAAGATGAACAAAGCCTACAAGAACTTTTGGATTATGTTAAACGACTGAACCTAAGAATAATTACTGTTCCCCAGGAAGAAGCGAAATCTAAAGGTTTGAAAAATATATTTGAGGGAATAATTGAGGAAAACATCCCCAGCCTTGCCAGAGATCTAGACATCCAAACACCAGAACCTTAAAAAACACCTGGGAAATATACCACAAAAAGATCATCACCTAGGCACATAGTCATCATGTTATCTAAAGTCAAGATGATGGAAAGAATCTTAAGAGCTTTGAGGATAAAGCATCAGGTAACCTATAAAGGAAAGCCTGTCAGATTAATAGCAGATTTCTCAGCAGAAACCCTGCAAGATAATTGAAGGAATTGGAGTCCTATGTTTAGCCTCCTGAAACAAAACAATTTTCAACCAAGAATTCTGTATCCAGAGTAACTACACTTAATAAATGAAGAAAAGATAAAGTCTTTTTTAGACAAATACATGCTGAGAGAATTCGCCACTACTAAGCCAGCACTGCAAGAACTATCATATTTATTTTAATGCTAAAATTGTCCCAGGTTTGAGTTGTTGTAGCCTCACAAAATGGGCCTGTGTGTTTTTTTGTTAGGTTTGTTTACATCCTCCTTCTGTTTTTAAGCACGTTCTTACTTTTTAGCCAGAAAAGAAGGTCTATGCCCTGAAGTGTACAGATATACAAATATATTTACATCTATTTATACATATTTATTAAAAACCATGAGTTCATACTAATAACTCAAGTTCCATTATTTCAGTTCAATACCACAGGGTTTCTGCCAGTTTTCTTCCTTTCTATATTGGGTCTTCTTTCTGACAGTGAGCAACCTGACTCCTGACATCTTCAATATATTTACACATTTGCTCAATCCTACAATCAGAACACAATGCCAAATTTTCTAACTCATACCACTGGTAAAATCAAACCTACTTCCACTTAATGAGGTATGGAGAATAGTCAACTCATGGAGGCAGAAAGTAGAATGCAGACTACCAGGGGCTAGGGGGAAGAAATAAGGGAGTTATTCTTTAATAGGTAAGGCATTTCAGTTTGGGATGATGAAACAGTTCTGAAGATAGATAGTGGTGATGGCTGCACAACAATAAGACTCTATGAAATGCCACCGAATTGTGCACTTTTCAATGGTTGAAGTAGTAAATTCTATGTAATCTGTATCTCATCATGATTTAAACAACACTACAATACTGGTTAGACTTCAAGACTTATTTGTACTTGTTTTTGTCTTTAGACTGGGGAGATATAGATAGATAGATAGATAGATAGATAGATAGATAGATAATAAATAGATTCAAAATCTATATATATTACTTACCTTCTTTTTAAGTATGGTTATCTTATTTATTGAAATATAGCCAATTTATTTTTATGTTGATTCCATTTAGTCTCCATCCTTTAATTTAGGTTTAAAACTGTGTAAAATAATAGCATAATTCTAGATGTCAAACCTATCTAGAAAGGAAAAGTCACCTCCTCCCCAATCCCTTCCTTGTTTCCACCCAGCCCCTGGAGATAGCCAGTCTCATTCTTTTCTAATTTATCCTTCTTTATTTCTTTTTGCAAAACTAAGCAGATACACAAAAGGTATTATAAATTCTTTCAAAGAAGAAATCGTCTCCTAGAACCCACAACATTTCACTCTATAGAAAGCTTTCTAATTCATTTACATGGTTGTATAGTATTCCATTGTATGACTGTACCATGGTTTCTTCAACTAATCTCCTACATATGGGCATTTAGGATGTTCCTAATATTTTTCAATGTATGGTAAATAATGCTGCAATAAGCAGACGTATTTGGATCTTGTTGGAGATAATCTTCAAGGAAAATTCCTAGATGTGAGAATCCTGGGTCAAAAGATAAATGCATGTGTTGTGTAGTTTTGTTAAATATTGCCAAATTCTCCTCCATAAGGTTCTACCATTTTGTTTCCCCACCAGCATTGCTGACAGAGCCTGTATCCTCACAGCCTTACCACAGAGTGTTACTAAATCTTTGTAATGTTTGCCAATCTAATGAGAAACAGTATCATAACATAGTTTTAACTTGCCTTCTTCTGAAAGCGAGCAAAGGCAAGCATCTTTTCATGTGTTTAAGGGTCACTTACATGATGCATGTGTGTACACAGACATGTGTGTGTGTAAATTTTATGCTCTTAGAATTTGCCCATTTTTTTCAAGTTTCTTCTCATTTGTTAGTCTATTGGGATATTTGAATAACACTAGTGTCAAGAATCCTCAAAGGAGAGTACAATTGCAGTTAGATAAACAGAGTGTCCAGAAAACAGATGGTCTCTGTGCTCAGTGAGCTTGGAAGCTGTGGAAAGCAGACTTGATTGGACCATCCAAACACCTACTTCAGCTCAATCATAAAGCACAGCAGAGTTCAGTGTCCAACCTGAGGAAGCAAAAATCCAGTAAGATTCTGAAACGAGGTCTGGTAGGCTGCTTCCTTGTCAGAGTCACACCACAGCAAGATCACACCTCTCCCACCCTTACACACCCCTAAAACAGAACAGAAGAGAATGGAATAGAGCAGACCCACCAGTGTTTAGTTATTTTGTCTTGCTCAACACCAACAACTTTTATGGAGAAGTTAGCAGGAAGCCCGGGGAGCTCCCTGTGACCCTCACATTCCTGACTCCCCATCCCCCTCAGAGGAATGAGGCGACCACCAGTCACCCTTGCCTACCATCCTGAAGGAGGGAAGGCATCCATTCCAGCCTGGGGTGGCAAAGAAAGGAGGAGGCCTGCACTAAGCCAGGCCTGAGGCCCTGGGAGCACCTAGTGGCTCCAGCAGGCTCTGGGACATGGCGGGTGCAGAGGTGGGCATTCCTGTGGCCTCGGGGACTCACAAAGCTCTGGTGACTGCTCCAGCTGAGACATGGTGGCAAGGAGCCTGACTCCTTGCCCATTTTTCATTTGGGATTTTCGCTGAAGCTTTTCCCTCAATTTTAAGACTTCTACATGGTAGGGTGGAGTATGGTGAGTTGCGATCTCCTAAATGCATGGATTTTGTTGTGGGGTGATAGGGATTAGGAGGTTGCATTGTCCAACTTCCTACTTGTCTGTCCTCTGCAGAACCACACATTGCCTCCTATTGCATATTTTTTCTTCATCATCCCGTATCCAAAGAATGGCCCCCTTTTTTCTTTCACCCTCTCCTCCCTTGGAAATGAAGACTTCTCAAGACTGTCACCAAGGGTCCCTAATGCTTTCGTGTCCTTTTCCTGTCATCAAAGTTTTAATCTTCAAGGACTTTTTCTCAGAATTTTCATATGCAATGTAGACCGTCTCTTCCTGGGCATACATTTAACTCATCTGTAGGCCATCCATAGTCCTTTTCTCTTTCCCTACACTGCAGAACAGTTCTCTAGATGGCCTTGGGCTGATTCAGTTCTTCTATCATGTCTCTCCTGTAGATCTCAAGAATAATTGTAGCATAGTATACTGGGAATGCAACATCTTGAGACAGGGAGGAGCTGGTTGGGACAGCCCAGGCTCTGTTCCCATGCCCCCACCTCTAGAACAGGATGTCCTTCAGTCTTTAGCCCAGTATGTCACGTTGCTTTCAGGTATGAAACCCAGGCTGGGCTGCTTTCTGGGGTCTCTCATCTGCTGTGCAAGTGTGGCACACTAAATGGAGATTCCGTCAACAATGGGCAGCTTTCCTGAGCTATGGGGAATCAGCTCCCAGTGAATCTAGGCCTCCTTGCTGCCTATCTGTAAGTAATAAACCCACTTCATGTCACTTGCTAGAGGTGAAGGCTGGATTCTGTCTCGCTGGACTCAGATAAGTTACTAACCCGTGCACAGTGAACCTATTTAACAAAGTTGGCACAGCAAGCATGGTTCAGTCTGACAGAAGCATGGCTTATTAGTGAAACAGGAGGGGTGATACCCCACAGTTTCTAACACATGGTGGAAAGGCCAATCCGGGTTGCAGGGTCTGAACATGCATCTGGAAGTTTTCTGAGGACGGAACAGTGAGAAGCGGAACAAAAGTCACCCACAAAGATGTGAATGAGCTGGCTGCATGAACACAGGCAGCAGAAAGAGATGTGGAAACATGACTGCAGCTCATAATCCTCTGGTTTGGGGACACTTATGTAATCACTCATTACTGGGGCCAGCAACTTCCAGGAGTGGGAACTCAGCAGCAGCCTGAGGCACTTGAGAGGGAACAGGAAAGAATCTCAAATGATCCCTGAGGTCTCTGAGTGAGAACGCACATGAGATGTGGGACCTGACCAAGAGGGAGACTTTCTTTTCAAAAGGCAGATACGGAGAAAGTCCAGGGAAGTCTCACGCAGCGTGGTTAGTGTGGTTGTTTGATAAAGGGATAATGCAGACCCAAATGTCTGGCTGGATGGTGCAATTAGGGGTAAGGTTAAGGTCTCCGGGTACCCACCAGACACCAGTGGTCCTATACTGCTGCCAAGCATAAAAGGAGGAAAGAAAGAAAAAATTAAACTGATGACATGAGGGAGTTTTAGGATGAACACAGTGACTGAAGGTGCTTATCTGCTTTGGATGAGGCTTTTTGTGCCATTTTGTGTGGCAACAACTGCGGTTCCTACCCCTGAGTGCATTATTATAGGCATTGACATGTTGGCTGCTCTGGTACAGAACATCACTGCTGCCTGAGAGGCTCTGCCCCTCACAGCCAAGAATTTAAGCCATAACAATGGGACATATCCACTCCTGCCTGTCACCTAAGCTACCCAAGTCCCAGTGTGTTATTCAACAAAAGCCGTACTGCATAGTGAGTGCAGAATTGCACATTGCTTTGTTAATTCTGGATTCGATACAAAACATTCTATTGCAGTGTAACAGCCCAATTTGACTGGTCAAAAAGGCCTCAGGACATGAAGACTAACAGTGGACTGTCGCAGGCTGAATGCCAAGGCTACTTGGCATTTCTTGGTTTACAGATGGCTCTGGAAAACTACAAGCAGACGGGGTCTCTTGTGGTTTCCCAGATGTAATTTACAGATGGCCAGCCAGTGAATGGCCATCTCTTGACTTATATAGGACATAGATGTTCTGCCCAGGCCAACCTCACACAATGGTGATGGCCATGCCAGTCACCCCTGCTACCATATCTTAATACATACTTTTTGACCGATGGGCTGTTCACTACCAGGTCAGGAAAACGGCAACTGAGTGACTGAACTATTAAAGGACCTCTGCGTGGGAACAAAGAGTACAACCAGTTCGCTGCCTAAAAGGGAGAAATATCTGTCACTTGTGTGGATGCTGGGACTATCATGGCCACCCATGAAAAGAATTTATATCATCTTTTTGAATACACTGCAGGACTTCACTCTGACCAGGGAACAGTCTGATAGTGGGATAGCACCCCATCCGAGTAGGGCAGTAAGGACACCAAACACTGCTTTCCAGTGCCAGGGAACCACAGACCTGGGCGCATGTTGGGAGACACTGGGCTTGGTGAGGGTAGAGGTGGATCAGGCAGCTGCTTGATTAGGCTGCACCTGTGAAATTCCAGTCACAATATTCTCAACCATTCTTTTTCCTTTCTCCCTTTACTCCCTTTAGAATGCACCTCCCAGGGGTGGATTGTGGTTTGGGCCTCCATAGTACCCCAGACAGGGCTCACAAAATCTCACCTGGAGCTGATGCTCCCCCTGTTAACTCCCCTATATGGAGTCTCATAGAGTAATGGATAGGACCAAGGAATACCACCGTTCACAGGTCCCTCTATTGGCTCCAGGGACATCTGATCTTTCTAGTCAGGTGAGTGGTGTTCTCAGACATGTCAAGTTTTTACAGAGTGTTTCCTCCCTTTCTGGACTGGAAAACAGAGGCTGACAGGTCTGGATTAAGCAACAAGGGCAGTGGGTGCCAAAGAGATAGTAGCCTCTGGACTGGGTGCTGCACCAACTGAGACCAACTCCTATCCAATAGGTAGAGAACATGAGATACTCCAGAAGGGGTGGGGGTGGAGCACCAACCTGTCATTCTATTTTCTCCACAAGGACATGGCAGCAGAGGCCTGGAAGCACAATGCCTTCTTTAGGTCCTCCCAAGCTGTGGTCACCATGGGTGATATGGGTTGGATCTGTGTCCCCATCAAATCTTATGTTGAAATGCAATCCCCAGTGTTCAAGGTGCCACCCAGTGGGAGGTGTTTGGGTGTTAGGGGATGATCCCTCAAGGCTTGGTGCTGGCCTCACGATAGTGAGTGAGTTCTCATAAGATCTGGTTGTTGTCGAGTGTGGCACCTCCCTCCACCCTCTCACTCCTGCTTTTGCCATGTAAAGTGTCTGCTCCCGCTTCAACTTCTGCCCTGAGTGAAAATTTCCTGAGGCCTCCCCAGAAGCAGATGTTGATGCCATGTTTCCTGTGAAACCTGCAGAATCATGAGCCAATTACAATTTTTTCTTGTAAGTTACCCAGTCTCAGGTATTCCTTCATAGTGATGCAGGAATGGCCTAATACAATGGGTCAACTGATGAACTGTTGGATCAGCCACACTGTAACTTATTCTCTCACAGACCACAGAGGCCCTCTCATCCTGCCATGAAAAGGAACCAGAGGTGCCCTGTTTTAACTTAATTGGCCTAAAGTGGCAAAATGTCATGACCACAATTAGTAAAACCTTGGTGGGCTAATAATTTAATACACTACTTTCTTTTTTTCTTTTTCTTTTTTTTTTTTTAGACGGATCTTGCTCTGTCACCCAGGCTGGAGTGCAGTGGCATGATCTCCACTCACTGCAACCTCTGCCTCCTGGGTTCAGGCAATTCTCCTGCCTAGGCCTCCCAAGTAGCTGAGATTACAGGCGCCCACCTGTATTTTTAGTAGAGATAGGGTTTCGCCATGTTGGCCAGGCTGGTTTTGAACCCCTGACCTCTGGTGGTCCACACACCTCAGCCTCCCAAAGCGCTGAGATTACAGGCATGAGCCACCGTGCCCGGCCTGACACACTACTTTTATTTGATTACACGAAAGATAAGTGTCCCAGTGGCATTGATGAAAACAAGGACTGCAATAATGCTAGCCCTTTCTGAAGGGACCTTATAAACAATAGTGTAGGGGTGAAACTGAGCTCATGCAACTATGACTTAACTGCAAATGGCTGTGCCTCCATACCCTTGAGTAGGCCACTGAACAATAAAATGGGATAAAGGGTGCTATGTACACCTGAGAGCTACATATTTCTATATGGGCAGTCTGAAGGTGACCCAAGAATGGGATGAGCAATGTCTGTGCCTGGAAATCTAGTGGATGGTGAGGTCCTGCATGCTGGGGGTGCCCCTATATACCACTCCTGGGAATGAGATTCATCACTGGGCCGGCAGACTCAAGCTGTACACCTGGCCAACTAGAGATATATCAGAAGGTATAAGTGACTCTGGGTTTACATTATGAGATCTTTAATAGCATGCATAGGAGTCAGCACTCCTAAATAAATGATCATAAGCCTGTCCCTGACCATGGCAGATATTGCTTCCTTTCCTGCCACTGTTTTGGTAGCTCAGCAGACATCCTTCAACTCTCTTGGGAAGATTATTTTAGACAACAGAATTGCTCTAGACCACTTTTTAGCCCAACTGGGAAGAGTGTATGCAACTGCCAACACCTCCTGCTGTACCTGGATAAACAACTCAGGTACTGCTGAAATGCAGATAGAGAAGATCTGATTGCAGACAGTGGGGCCACTGAAAGAAGTTTCTCTGAGCCCTTTAGCAACTTCTAACCTCGACGCTGGGATCCCAGGCTGTTACTGCCCGGGCAGGCCTGCTCGTCCTCCTTGTGGTATAGTCCCCTCGGGCGTGGTGAAAAGTATTGTAGCTATGGTTTGCAGGTCACAAGAATAATGCAGAATGTGCTGGATCAGCTACATCTGGATATAGGGAGGGTCTGGCTGAAACAGCCAGGGCTCTGTTCCAGTCCCCCCAAAACAGGAGGTCTTTCCACACTGTAGCCCAGTATGTCATGCTGTCCCTGAGGTATAAAACCAGGGCGGGCTGCTTCCCTGTGTGCCTCAGTTGTGGTGCAAGTGGGGCACAGGCAGATGAGATGCCATCCACCCTGGGGAAGTCCCTGAGCCTTGGGGGATCAGCTGGCAATGAATCCTGGACTTCTGTTGTCCCTTGCTGGCGATCTATAATAACAGGTGCACTTCATCTAACTCGCGTGTGGAGAAATGATCTGTTTCACTATACTTAGAAAAACTGGGAACCAGTACATAGTGAGCCTGCTTCACAGGCACAATATTTACAGACTCATTAGTGCTCATAAAAGCTGGCAGCAGGATTTCGGGAGAGAGCTCCGCTGCAATCTGGTGTTTCATCTCTTGGGAAGTTAGGGTTCTGTGGGTGTTATGTGCTCTTCTTGTTTATCACACATACAGCATTTCATTACATGCAGATTGTGGAGGCCCCAGAAGGGAAAAGTCCCCATGGTGTGCTCCTTCCTCCATCCTGATACCAACCTACACATTTTCTAAACCTTAATGTCAGTCAAAAGGGAGGAGGTTAGCGAAGAGTGGGAAGGCTTCACATGGAAACAGTAAACATGAATGCTAAGATTAATTCTAGCACCTATTAGTAAGCCTAAAGCCTCCATTCTCCCATACATGTGGGGACATTTTGATGTGGATACATACCTCCTACTCATTAGTACAAAATCCTTTGCACCAGCCAGTTACAGTGGCTCACGTCTGTAATCCCAGTACTTTGGGAGGCCGAGGCAAGCGGATCACCAGAGGTAGGAAGTTTGAGACCAGCCTGACCAACATGGAGAAACCCCGTCTCTACTAAAACTACAACATTAGCTGGGGGTCGTGGTGCATGCTTATAATCCCAGCTACTCGGGAGGCTGAGGCAGGAGAATAGCTTGAACCCCAGAGGCAGAAGTTGTGGTGAGCCGAGATCATGCCATTGCACTCTACTCCAGCCTGGACAAGAGCAAAACTCCATCTAAAAAAAAAAAAAAAAAAAAAATCCTTTGCACTGAGGACTTCAGAGCCACACTGGCTGAAAAGAGTCAATTTGCAAATCACATTTTCTACAGAACACTAAATAGGGTATCTGTTACTCTTCTTATATTACTTAAGGTTTAGTGCCCATTGGTTTGTGGTAATGGTCCCTCAAGGAACAACACACAGTCCTGTCCTTGGAACCACAGCTACAATTGCATTCCCCCTTCTTATCTACATGGACCTGGGGCTCCATGATTGAAATCATCTGCTCTGGCTGCCTGCCTCGGCATCCCTATCACACTTAGAAAGTCATTAAAGCCAATTCAGTGATTCCTCAAGTCCAGCCAGAGACTGTAACCAGGAAACAGAAGTGTTTCTTTATCAGCCCGCCCATGATTGCTTGCTGCTTATGTGCATGAATATAGGCCAAGACTAAACAGCAAAACAATCTGGTTCAACAGGTCAAGCATTCTGGAGGATTGTAGGCCACTTTTCCCATTCTTCAGCCCCTACAGATTGGCTAACCCTCCACCCACTTCCTGCTGCCTTCATCCTGGCCAGTGCCAGTGTACAGACGTGCCTCATTCCCCAATAGCTTGAGTAGCCAGATGACAGAATTATGGGCAACTAGAACAGTAATATCTTGGTCAAATGTTTAGTGAGGCTGCAAGGAGATAATTCTGTGAACTTTTACTTTTCAGGAAATCTGGAAACCTACAGTCTGCATGCCTGATCAGCAAAGAAGGAGCTCTCTGTGGGCACCAGAGACAGGGACCCAATGTGGAGACCTGCAAGCACAGGGCAGGGTTCCTGAGCATTGAAGAGAATATGCAGGAGAACAGAACAGAAACGGAAAGAATATGCGAGTTGTCTTTCTCGGTGTTATTCCATGACACATGGTGACTGAAAGAGGCTGAGAAGATCTGGACAGGAAGTCTGGAATGGTCAGGCTGTGATTCAGAGAGGCGCATGACAAGGAAGGTGGATTTTAAGGCTGGAAATCTGAGGGTCAGTGGTCCAAGTCACTTAGAGACAGAATCACAGCACAGCCCTCGCTGATGGCAAACAAAGGAGGACAAGAGGACTGGAAAGAATTCTGCTAACAGGCAGGAGCTGGTAAGGATGAATTTGTAGCAGAATTAGCAAGTGGAGAGGATGATTTTTGGCCATTTTTCCTGTTCTTCAAGAAAACAGGAGATAACTAGAAGGACTGGAGAACAGGGTTGCCAGAACTAGTGGGAAGCCCCCTAGAAATGGTGACATCACCCACCAAACAGACTCCACCAAGGCCACACCTGGCCTTATGTCTCCTTCACCTTTCTGGCCCCACACAGCCACCAGACAGCTATACCCAGCAGCTTCCCACAAAGCCATAGAGTGCCCAGAGTGAGCCCCAACAGAAACACAAAAACATCAAGCAGGTACTGCTCATGCCACGGCTGCTGGAAGACATAGGGCTTGAGGTGAGTCGCCCCCCCTGTCTGGAGGACGTGGTCAATCCAACCCACCAGCCGCTGTGTGGGGCTGAGCGGGTGGGAGCGCAGGATGACACTGGCAGCCACTGCTGCAGACTTGTACCTGTTGAGAGAGACAGAGAGCGGGCATTACTAATGTGACCTCACAAGAGTTAGACTGTGTGATCCATTCTATATGATGCACGAAAGACTAAGTTTCAAGGAAATTTTGTTGGCTTTGACGTCATTTATCTGGGTCCCCTTGAAGTTTAATCATGACACCTACATGCAAAGATCCATGCATAGTGCTGAAAGTCTTAAACTTCAAAAAAGTGACTAAGTCCACAAAGACTAGTCCCTACTCCAAGGAGGTTTATGATGTACCCTAGGAAAATTATATATGATGTAATTATTATATATATACATGTAGCACCTCCATTGTGCCAGTCTCTAGATGGGGTAACAAATCTCACTGTAGGGAATGTCAGGCACAGGCTAAAGCCTACACATTCCTGCAGCATCAGAACGTCATGTTGACCAGGGCTGACTTCCTGGGCTGCAGGCTGCATATTTGTACCACATACTTAGTAGCACCCTGTACTTGGTTTCACCATGTCGAAGTTCTCAAACTTTATAATAGGAGGCTCCACATTTTTATTTTACACCATGTCCCACAAATTGTGAAGCTGGCCCTAGTTACGTACAATGTCTAAGGACTATCCCAGCTCAGAATGGTCATTTTGGGTCTAGGTCATTGAAAAATCCAATGAAAGTTACAAACACATTTTTCAGAAAATGACCATGAGCAATACATAAAATTGCAAATATATACAACTGATCTGAAGTTAACCAACCCATGGAATTTAATGACTCTTCTAGGGCTAAGACCCACGAGCTATGTGGTTGTTTTAAGTCACCTAGTGAGAATTGCTGAGTGTGTCCTAATACATGTTAAGCTTTGAGGTCTGATTTTGGTTTGTGCCTTTGAAACTCCAATAAATTATTCACTTATTACATGAGGTGTATTTTTCTCTTCACATGAGATCACTGTGCTGGATATGTAGTTAGTTACCTTGGAGGTCACTGGGCCCCTTCTATTGCCTCACTTAACTAAAACTCATTAACCATTTCCTTTGTGGCACACCATGTGCTAGGCACTAAGAAGACAGCAGAAAACAAGAGACACATGCTGCTGTCCTCATTAAGCTAACTCTCCACTCTCTGGTTGGAAGGTGAGGGGGACAAATAATAAATGAAAACATAAGCCAGGCATGGTGGCTTATGTGATCCCAGCTACTCAGGAGGCTGAAGCGGGAGGATCATTTGAGCCCAGGAGTTTGAGACCAGCCTGGGCAACATAAAGAGACTCTGTAAACAAACACATAAATAACTGAGGTAATTACAGACCTTAAGAAGTGTTAAGAAGGAAATGATATAATGGGGGTGGGTGAGAGAAGAGGTTACTTAGGACTGTCGGAGGTGAACTCCAAGAAGAAATGGGTTGGAGATGAGACCGGAATGTGACGAAGGAGCCAGTATGTGAAGAGGCAGCACCACAAACAAAAGGCCAAGGGGGAGAAGAGTGTGGAGTATTTGGGGAACAGAAAGGCAATCACCTGCCTCAGTTGGAATCCCGCTGACCTGAATTCCAATTGACCTGAAATACAGCTCACAGAGACCCTGTGTACATAGTCCAGGTTCTCCAAAATGAAAAAGTAGGAAATGATTCTTAGCATCTAACTTAAATGCTCTAGTCTTGCTCTCAGAGGACACAGGTCAGCTGTTGGCATCACACACATATTATCCCATGTCCCAGAAAATACAGTTTTAATCTAAAGCAAAACAAAGCAAAACCAAAGAAACAGACTCCCACAGTACCCTTAGTGTTTTTGCCTTCATTCATCATTATGACCACAACCCCAGAGAGCTGCATACCTCTTGTCTTCCATGATTTGTTTCATCTTAAGAGCCAATGTCTCTGCCTTGAGCTTCTTTAACTGAATAGAGACACCAAAGTTTTTGGCTTCTACTCGGACCATGTTTTCAGGCTGGTCTCCAAAGAGAGGGATCCCCACCATGGGCACACCATGCTGAATGGCCTCCATTATGCTATTCTGCCCACCATGGGTGACAAACAGACGGATGCTGGGGTGAGCTGTTGTAAATAAGAAAGAGAGTGGGACACTTCAGGATGAAAAATTCAAGATATCAGGCAGAGATGAAGGGGATAAGAAGGTGCCAAGCGGATCTAGCAGTGCGTTGGAGACATTGTATCTAATGACTGTGCTTGGGACACATCCAAGGTTACAGTTCCAAGATACAAGATTCCAAGCATTGTTATTAAATGGAAACATCTTCCCTCAGGCAGAAACTCAGCTAAGGCTTAGAATTGAGTGACTTCTGTAGAGAAGAGTGCTAAGCAAGGCATCCATCTCTATCTTTCCATCCATTCTTCCTTCTCTCTGTCTTCCCTGTGCCTCTCTTTGCTTCTCTCATCTGTATTCTGTGTGTCTCTCTGTTTCTACCTCCTCTGTCTGTCTATATTGAGCCCTCTTTTATCCACTGACAGCTAATTTCCCTTTTCTTGTATTCCTGACATATTTGTTGACAGCACAACTCATGTGTCACTCATAAAACTTGTATTGACTGTATGGTGTCCTCAATTATAAGAGAAGCCCCTTGAAAGTAGACTAGATCTTTCACCTCTGTATTTCCAGTTCCTGTCTTTCCATGCCAGCATTACTTAGAACTAACTAAAGTGATTGTTGATAATGACAAGCACATCTCAACCTGGGTCACTCAACTGCAATGTGCATCAGACTCCTTGTCTCTTCTTTGAAATGGGAGGCATATGCCCTACCCCAGAATTTTAAAATATATATTTACAGAAGTAGGACCAGGAATCTACTTCTTAAATTGCCCAGATTCTTTTGAGCCATAATCTTGGTTATGAATCTCTGCTCTAGTCAGTGTCTATGGCAGCACTTGGCATGGAGAATACCTGTTGGGGGTGAGGCAGCTCTCTAGTCCCAGACAATTCGGTAGACCAAATCACCAACTGTGAAGTTGCTAAGCCTGGCACACAGGTATGTTGGCACATCCTAAAAACATCATTGGCATTAATCTTGTGATGGTAGAAATTGCTCAGACCCTTAGTAAATTAAGAGAATGCGTCCATATTTATGTGTGGATGTGTGTTTGTGTAAGTCCATGTGGCCAAACTGGTGCTCACAAAGTCACTAAAGCGAGTGGCAACTCTCCCAATCCCTGGTATATACATTCAGAGTTGATAGGTTGTCTTTAATCTTATTTGGGTGACCTTGTCCAAGACCAAATGCAGTAGGGTCAAAGAGACTTGACAGGAATATCACATAGGACTGCAGACATCAGGTCTGGGATAGAAAAGAATGAAGGAAAGATGGCTGCTTTGACATCTGATCCCATTGGAAGTATAGCCTTGTTTCCCAAGAACTCCAACTGGCTGCTACTTTTCTGTCCACTGAGCCTTACCTGTGCCATTCAACAGTGGGTACAAATGTCCAGCTAAAGGTCAGAGCCCAGATGAGCCCCAAAGACAAGTCAGTGGAAGGAGAGGAGCAGTCCTGGGCAGCCCTTACCCAGGAGATCACTCTGAGGAAGCCAGTCCACAATTTTCACATTTGCGGCCAGGTGGACATCTTTGGGCCAGTGAGAACACTGGCACTTCCATATCACCCCTTGGGGTAGGTAGGCAAAGGCATTGTTCATCTCCTTGAAGATTTCCGGATTCTGACAGGTGTTCACCATGGAGCCCAAGGTCACAAGGACAAAACCAGAGTCCCCAAACTTGGCAATGAAGTTCTCTAAGTCCTGGAGAAAGATTACCAAGGTAAAGAGGTGACAAAATTATTGGTGAAAGCCTAGTTGACCAGAAAATGAAAGCCAGACTATTTACTAACACAGTGCCCTGTCCTCACTGTCCCAAAGCTATTATTATAGCTCCTAAGATAGCGCAATACTAGCTACACTGTGGTCATGTCCTTTGTGTTGGTGAGAACATCTTTCTTCTTGAAATTCTGACCCTACTATCAGGGCCTTTCTTGACCTTCCACCCATTATAGGCTCAGGGACTCACAGGAGTTTTCCAAGGTCAGACTCGAGGTAATAGTATCTGGAAGAGTACTAGTAGGTGGCCAGGGTCCAACATGAGGAGTGGGATTTCTGGAGGCTGGAATAGAGAAGCTGGGAGAACACCTCCGTTGCAGGCAGAAACGGTGGCAGAATAGGGTAAGGCTCCTCTCCATCTACACAAAATGTACCATTTTAGTGTGTTTTCCTCTAATGTTTTATGATAGTCTAGGTCACTGATCTTTTTGTACATACTTCATCCTCTACCTCAGTAGTTCACCCACAGGACTGCAGATTATAACCACAGAGAAAGATTCTTTAAAAGCAGCAATGCCATAGGGAGGTGGAGCCAGATGGCAGAAGAGAACCCTGAAGTGATTGTGCCCCCCAAAGGAATACCAAATTAACAACTATCCACAAGAAAACACCTTCAAAAGAACAACAACAAAAAAAAAATCAGGTGAGCAATCACCATTCCTGGTTTTAACATCATACCAAGGAAAGTGGCACTGAGAAGGTAGGAACGACAGTCTTCAATTACCATGTGGTGCAGAGAGAGAATCTGTGTGCTTAGGGGAGGCAGAACACAGAGGCTATAGACTTTGCACTGGAAGTCAGTGCTCTGCAGTCACAGAGCAAAGCAACACAGGGAAGAATTTAGCTGGCACCCATGCATGGAGCATTCAGATGAGCCCTTGCTAGAAGGGAATCATCCACCTCAGCAGTAGGGACCTCAGTGCTGGTTAGACCAACCACTGCAGGCTAAAGTGCTCTGGGGTTCTAAATAAACTTGAAAGGCAATCTAGGCCACAGGAACTAAAATTCCTTGGTGCACATGACCTGGTGAGACACCAGCCAGGGCAACCAAAGGAGTGCTTGTGTCACCCCTCCGCCAACTCCAGGCAGGGCAGCCCACAGCTCCAGGAGAGACTCCTTCCTTGAGGAGAGGAGAGAGAAGAGTTAAAAAGTCTTTATCTTGCAATTTGGGTACTAGTTTAGCTACAGTAAAATTAAGCACCAAGGAGAATCCTAACATCTCCACATCTAGGCCTTAGCTCCTGGACAACATTGCTAGACATGCCCTGGGTCAGAAGAGAACCTACTGCCCTGAAGGGAGAGACCTAAGCCTGGCAGGATTCACCACCTGCTAATTCAAAAGCCCTTGGGCCTAAAATAAACATCAGCAGTAGCCAGGCAGTACTTCTCACAGGCCTGGGGTGGGGTGGCCACAGGTGAGACTTCTGCTTTAGGAAGGGAGGGAAGAGAGTAAGTAGATCCCTACAATTCCCAATTCCAGGACCCAGTTCCCAGACAGAATTCTTAGACCCAACCTGGGACAGAAGGGAACCTGCTGCCTTAAAGGGAAAGGTATAGGCTTGGAAGAATTCACCACCTGTTGACTAAAGAGCTCTAGAGCCTTGAATAAACATCAGCAGTAACCAGGCAATAGTTATCATAGGTCTTGGACGAGGTCCAGTGCTCTGTTTGGTTTCAAGCATAATCCAGCACAATTTCAGTGGAGGTGGTCATGAGAGTGTTTGTGTCACCCCTCCCCCAACTCCAGCCAGCTTAGCACAGGGAGAGAGAGAACCTCTGTTGGTATATAGGAAAGTAAGAGAAGAGAATCAGAGACTCGGCCTGGTAATCCAAGAAATTCTCCTGGCTCTTACCTAAGACCACCAAGGGGGTATTTCTACAAGGCTGCAAGAGTCAGCATGACTGGGCTTGGAGTGCCCCCTAATACAGACACAGGTGCAGTGACCAAAGACACAGGTGCAGTTCAATTCCCTTTGAACACATGGAAAGCTTTCTCAAGAAGGATAGGTACAAACAAGCTCAGACTGCAAACATTAGAATAAATACTTAACTTTTCAATGCCCAGACATTGATGAACAAGTTACAAGCATCAAGACCATCCAGGAAAACATGTCTTCACCCAATGAACCAAATAAGGCACCAGCAACTAATCCTGGAGACACAGAAAAATGTGACCTTTCAGACAGGGAAATCAAAATAACCGTTTTGAGGAAGCTCAGTGACATTCAAGATAACACAGAGAAGAAATTCAGAATCCTATCAACTAAATTTAGCAAAGAGATTGAAAGAATTAAAAATAAAAAAGTAGAAATTCTGGAGTTGAAAACGCAATTGACGTATTGAAGAATGCCTCAGAGTCTCTTAACAGAAGAACTGATCATGCAGAAGAAAGAATAAGTGAACTTAGACAATATAATAAGATATAAATAGAAACAACAAAAACTTAGTGGACTGGGAGATAAAGTGTAGAATTTCTTTACTGTTCTTTTTTGCTTAATTGTTTGTTTCCTTTTGCAATCAAAGTTAAGTTGTCATCAGTTTAAAATAATGGGTTATAAGATGTTACTTGCAAGCCTTGTAGTAACCTCAAATCACAAAACTTAAAACAGATACACAAAAAATAAAATTCAAGAAATTAAAACACACCACCAGAGAAAATAATTTTCACTAAAAGGAAGACAAGAAGAAAGGAAAGAAGAAAGAGAAGATCACAAAACAACCAGAAAACAAATAACAAAATGGCAGGAGTAAGTCCTTACTTACAAATAATAACACTGAATGTAAACGAACTAAACTCTCCAATCAAAACAGAAAGAGTGACTGAATAAATAAAAAAAGAGACTTAACATGTTGCCTCCAAGAAACACACTGCCTATGAAAACACAGACTGAAAATAAAGGGATAGAAAAGATATTCCATGAAAGTGGAAAGCAAGAAAAAAGAAGGAGTAACTATACTCACATCAGATAAAAGAGATATCAAGACAAAATCATGAAAAGAGACAAAGAAGGTTACTATATAATTTAATAAAGGTTGATTCAGCAAGCATATATAACAATTATATATATAGGCACTGGAGCCCCCAGACATATAAAGCAAACATTATTAGAGATAAAGAGAGAGATAGACCCCAATACAATAATAGATAGAAAATGTAACACTTTCAGCATTGGACACAGCATCCAGACAGAAAATCAACAAAGAAGCATTGAACTTAATCTGCACTACAGATTAAGTGAACCTAATAATATTTGTAGAAATTTTCATCCAGGGAGGGCGGAGCAAGATGGCCGAATAGGAACAGCTCCAGTCTCCAACTCCCAGCGCGAGCGACACAGAAGACCGGTGATTTCTGCATTTTCAACTGAGGTACTGGGGTCATCTCTCTAGGGAGTGCCGGACAATCGGTGTGGGTCAGCTGCTGCAGCCTGACCAGCGTGAGCTGAAGCAGGGCGAGGCATCGCCTCACCTGGAAGCGCAAGGGGGAAGGAAATCCCTTTTCCTAGCCAGGGGAACTGAGACACACACCACCTGGAAAATCGGGTAACTCCCACCCCAATACTGCGCTTTAAGGAAACAGGCACACCAGGAGAATATATCCCACACCTGGCCGGGAGGGTCCCACGCCCACGGAGCCTCCCTCACTGCTAACACAGCGTCTGCCGCGATCTATCCGCAAGGCAGCAGCGAGGCTGGGGGAGGGGCGCCCGCCATTGCTGAGGCTTAAGTAGGTAAACAAAGCCGCTGGGAAGCTCGAACTGGGTGGAGCTCACAGCAGCTCAAGGAAGCCTGCCTGTCTCTGTAGACTCTACCTCTGCGGACAGCGCACAGCTGCAGTCCATTAGGGGAAAGAGCGGGGCCGCTGCAGACCCGAACGACTCTGTCTGACAGCTTTGGGGAGAGCCGTGGATCTCCTAACGCGGAGGTTGAGATCTGAGAACGGACAGACTGCCTGCTCAGGTGGGTCCCTGACCCCTGAGTAGCCTAGCTGGGAGACATCCCCCACTAGGGCAGTCTGACACCCCACACCTCACAGGGTGGAGTCACCCCTGAGAGGAAACTTCCAAAGAAAGAATCAGACAGGTACACTCGCTGTTCAGCAATATTCTATCTTCGGCAACCTCTGCTGCTGATACCCAGGCAAACAGGGTCTGGAGTGGACCTCAAGCAATCTCCAACAGACCAACAGACAGTCCTTCTGACTGTCAGACGGAAAACTATCAAACAGGAAGGACACCTATACCAAAACCCCATCAGTACGTCACCATCATCAAAGACCAGAGACAGATAAAACCACAAAGATGGGGAAGAAGCAGGGCAGAAAAGCTGGAAATTCAAAAAATAAGAGCGCATCTCCCCCTGCAAAGGAGCGCAGCCCATCGCCAGCAACGGATCAAAGCTGGTCAGAGAATGACTTTGACGAGATGAGAGAAGAAGGCTTCAGTCCATCAAACCTCTCAGAGCTAAAGGAGGAATTACGTACCCAGCGCAAAGAAACTAAAAATCTTGAAAAAAAAGTGGAAGAATTGACAGCTAGACTAATTAATGCAGAGAAGATCATAAACGAAATGACAGAGATGAAAACCATGACACGAGAAATACGTGACAAATGCACAAGCTTCAGTAACCGACTCGATCAACTGGAAGAAAGAGTATCAGCGATTGAGGATCAAATGAATGAAATGAAGCGAGAAGAGAAACCAAAAGAAAAAAGAAGAAAAAGAAATGAACAAAGCCTGCAAGAAGTATGGGATTATGTAAAAAGACCAAATCTACGTCTGATTGGGGTGCCTGAAAGTGAGGGGGAAAATGGAACCAAGTTGGAAAACACTCTTCAGGATATCATCCAGGAGAACTTCCCCAACCTAGTAGGGCAGGCCAACATTCAAATTCAGGAAATACAGAGAACGCCACAAAGATACTCCTCCAGAAGAGCAACTCCAAGACACATAATTGCCAGATTCACCAAAGTTGAAATGAAGGAAAAAATCTTAAGGGCAGCCAGAGAGAAAGGTCGGGTTACCCACAAAGGGAAGCCCATCAGAATAACAGCAGATCTCTCGGCAGAAACTCTACAAGCCAGAAGAGAGTGGGGGCCAATATTCAACGTTCTTAAAGAAAAGAATTTTCAACCCAGAATTTCATATCCAGCCAAACTAAGCTTCATCAGTGAAGGAGAAATAAAATCCTTTACAGATAAGCAAATGCTTAGAGATTTTGTCACCACCAGGCCTGCCTTACAAGAGACCCTGAAGGAAGCCCTAAACATGGAAAGGAACAACCGGTACCAGCCATTGCAAAAACATGCCAAAATGTAAAGACCATCGAGGCTAGGAAGAAACTGCATCAACTAACGAGCAAAATAACCAGTTAATATCATAATGACAGGATCAAGTTCACACATAACAATATTAACCTTAAATGTCAATGGACTAAATGCTCCAATTAAAAGACACAGACTGGCAAACTGGATAAAGAGTCAAGACCCATCAGTCTGCTGTATTCAGGAGACCCATCTCACATGCAGAGACATACATAGGCTCAAAATAAAGGGATGGAGGAAGATCTACCAAGCAAATGGAGAACAAAAAAAAGCAGGGGTTGCAATCCTAGTCTCTGATAAAACAGACTTTAAACCATCAAAGATCAAAAGAGACAAAGAAGGCCATTACATAATGGTAAAGGGATCAATTCAACAGGAAGAGCTAACTCTCCTAAATATATATGCACCCAATACAGGAGCACCCAGATTCATAAAGCAAGTCCTTAGAGACCTACAAAGAGACTTAGACTCCCATACAATAATAATGGGAGACTTCAACACTCCACTGTCAACATTAGACAGATCAACGAGACAGAAAGTTAACAAGGATATCCAGGAATTGAACTCATCTCTGCACCAAGCGGACCTAATAGACATCTATAGAACTCTCCACCCCAAATCAACAGAATATACATTCTTCTCAGCACCACATCGCACTTATTCCAAAATTGACCACATAATTGGAAGTAAAGCACTCCTCAGCAAATGTACAAGAACAGAAATTATAACAAACTGTCTCTCAGACCACAGTGCAATCAAACTAGAACTCAGGACTAAGAAACTCAATCAAAACCGCTCAACTACATGGAAACTGAACAACCTGCTCCTGAATGACTACTGGGTACATAACGAAATGAAAGCAGAAATAAAGATGTTCTTTGAAACCAATGAGAACAAAGATACAACATACCAGAATCTCTGGGACACATTTAAAGCAGTGTGTAGAGGGAAATTTATAGCACTAAATGCCCACAAGAGAAAGCAGGAGAGATCTAAAATTGACACTCTAACATCACAATTAAAAGAACTAGAGAGGCAAGAGCAAACACATTCAAAAGCTAGCAGAAGGCAAGAAATAACTAAGATCAGAGCAGAACTGAAGGAGATAGAGACACAAAAAACCCTCCAAAAAATCAATGAATCCAGGAGTTGGTTTTTTGAAAAGATCAACAAAATTGACAGACCGCTAGCTAGACTAATAAAGAAGAAAAGAGAGAAGAATCAAATAGACGCAATAAAAAATGATAAAGGGGATATCACCACCGACCCCACAGAAATACAAACAACCATCAGAGAATACTATAAATGCCTCTACGCAAATCAACTAGAAAATCTAGAAGAAATGGATAATTTCCTGGACACTTACACTCTCCCAAGACTAAACCAGGAAGAAGTTGAATCCCTGAATAGACCAATAGCAGGCTCTGAAATTGAGGCAACAATTAATAGCCTACCCACCAAAAAAAGTCCAGGACCAGATGGATTCACAGCTGAATTCTACCAGAGGTACAAGGAGGAGCTGGTACCATTCCTTCTGAAACTATTTCAATCAATAGAAAAAGAGGGAATCCTCCCTAACTCATTTTATGAGGCCAACATCATCCTGATACCAAAGCCTGGCAGAGACACAACAAAAAAAGAGAATTTTAGACCAATATCCCTGATGAACATCGATGCAAAAATCCTCAATAAAATACTGGCAAACCGGATTCAGCAGCACATCAAAAAGCTTATCCACCATGATCAAGTGGGCTTCATCCCTGGGATGCAAGGCTGGTTCAACATTCGCAAATCAATAAACGTAATCCAGCATATAAACAGAACCAAAGACAAGAACCACATATTATCTCAATAGATGCAGAAAAGGCTTTTGACAAAATTCAACAGCCCTTTATGCTAAAAACGCTCAATAAATTTGGTATTGATGGAACGTACCTCAAAATAATAAGAGCTATTTATGACAAACCCACAGCTAATATCATACTGAATGGGCAAAAACTGGAAAAATTCCCTTTGAAAACTGGCACAAGACAGGGATGCCCTCTCTCACCACTCCTATTCAACATAGTGTTGGAAGTTCTGGCTAGGGCAATCAGGCAAGAGAAAGAAATCAAGGGTATCCAGTTAGGAAAAGAAGAAGTCAAATTGTCCCTGTTTGCAGATGACATGATTGTATATTTAGAAAACCCCATCGTCTCAGCCCAAAATCTCCTTAAGCTGATAAGCAACTTCAGCAAAGTCTCAGGATACAAAATTAATGTGCAAAAATCACAAGCATTCTTATACACCAGTAACAGACAAGCAGAGAGCCAAATCAGGAATGAACTTCCATTCACAATTGCTTCAAAGAGAATAAAATACCTAGGAATCCAGCTTACAAGGGATGTAAAGGACCTCTTCAAGGAGAACTACAAACCACTGCTCAGTGAAATCAAAGAGGACACAAACAAATGGAAGAACATACCATGCTCATGGATAGGAAGAATCAATATCGTGAAAATGGCCATACTGCCCAAGGTGATTTATAGATTCAATGCCATCCCCATCAAGCTACCAATGAGTTTCTTCACAGAATTGGAAAAAACTGCTTTAAAGTTCATATGGAACCAAAAAAGAGCCCGCATTGCCAAGACAATCCTAAGTCAAAAGGACAAAGCTGGAGGCGTCACGCTACCTGACTTCAAACTATACTACAAGGCTACAGTAACCAAAACAGCATGGTACTGGTACCACAACAGAGATATAGACCAATGGAACAGAACAGAGTCCTCAGAAATAATACCACACATCTACAGCCATCTGATCTTTGACAAACCTGAGAGAAACAAGAAATGGGGAAAGGATTCCCTATTTAATAAATGGTGCTGGGAAAATTGGCTAGCCATAAGTAGAAAGCTGAAACTGGATCCTTTCCTTACCCCTTATACGAAAATTAATTCAAGATGGATTAGAGACTTAAATGTTAGACCTAATACCATAAAAACCCTAGAAGAAAATCTAGGTAGTACCATTCAGGACATAGGCATGGGCAAGGACTTCATGTCTAAAACACCAAAAGCAACGGCAGCAAAAGCAAAAATTGACACATGGGATCTAATTAAACTAAAGAGCTTTTGCACAGCTAAAGAAACTACCATCAGAGTGAACAGGCAACCTACAGAATGGGAAAAAATTTTTGCAACCTACTCATCTGACAAAGGGCTAATATCCAGAATCTACAAAGAACTCAAACAAATATACAAGAAAAAAACAAACAACCCCATCAAAAAGTGGGGAAAGGATATGAACAGACATTTCTCAAAAGAAGACATCCATACAGCCAACAGACACATGAAAAAATGCTCATCATCACTCGCCATCAGAGAAATGCAAATCAAAACTACAATGAGATACCATCTCACACCAGTTAGAATGGCAATCATTAAGAAGTCAGGAAACAACAGGTGTTGGAGAGGATGTGGAGAAATAGGAACACTTTTACACTGTTGGTGGGATTGTAAACTAGTTCAACCATTATGGAAAACAGTATGGCGATTCCTCAAGGATCTAGAACTAGATGTACCATATGACCCAGCCATCCCACTACTGGGTATATACCCAAAGGATTATAAATTACTCTACTACAAAGACACATGCACACGTATGTTTATTGCGGCACTATTCACAATAGCAAAGACTTGGAATCAACCCAAATGTCCATCTGTGACAGACTGGATTAAGAAAATGTGGCACATATACACCATGGAATACTATGCAGCCATAAAAAAGGATGAGTTTGCATCCTTTGTAGGGACATGGATGCAGCTGGAAACCATCATTCTTAGCAAACTATCACAAGAAGAGAAACCAAACACCGCATGTTCTCACTCATAGTGGGAACTGAACAATGAGATCACTTGGACTCGGGAAGGGGAACATCACACACTGGGGCCTATCATGGGGAGGGGGGAGGAGGGAGGGATTGCATTGGGGAGTTATACATGATATAAACGTCATGCACATGTACCCTAGAACTTAAAGTATAATAAAAAAAAAAAAAAAAAAAAGAAATTTTCATCCAATGACTGCAAAAAAGACATTCTTCTCCTTGGTACATGGACCATGTTTAAGTGTAGACCATACATTAGGCCATAAAACAACTTTTATGAAATTCAAAAAAATTGAAATTATATCAACTGCCTTCTTAGACCACAATGGAATAAAACTATAAGTCAATAACAAGAGGAACTCTGGATATTATACAAATGCATGGAATAAAACAATAGGCCCCTGAATGACCAGTAGGTCAATGAAGTAATTAAGAAGGAAATTTAAAAATTTGTTGAAACAAATGATAATGAAAACAAAACATACCAAAACCTATGAGATACAGTGAAAATAATACTGAGGAAATTTTATAGCTATAAGTGCCTACATCAAAAGAGTGAGACTTCAAATAAACCATCTAAGGATGCATCTTAAAGAATTGAAAAATCAAGAGCAAACCAAACCCAAAATTAGTAGAAGAAAGAAAGATCATAGCAGAAATAAATGAAATTTAAAATTAAAAAATAAAAGATCAATGAAATGAAAAGTTTGGTTTTGAAAAGATAAGAAAATAGACAACCCTTTAGCCAAACTAAGAAAAGAGAGAAAACCCAAATAAAATCAGAGCTAAAGAAAAAAGACATTACAACTGATGCTACAGAAATTCAAAGGATCATTAGAAACATCTATGAGCAACTGTATGCCAATAAATTGGAAAACCTAGAAGAAATGAATACATTCCTAAACACATTAAACTTACCAAGATTATTCCATGAAGAAATCCTGAACCTGAACAGACCAATAACAAGTAACGAGACTGAAGCTATAATAAAAAGTCTCCTAGCAAAGAAAAGCCTAGGACCCAATGGCATCAATGCTGAATTTTACCAAACATTTAAAAAACTAATACCAATCCTACTCAAACTATTCTAAAAACCATAGAAGAGAAGGGAATAAAAGGCCTATATTACCTTTATACCAAAACCAGACAAATACACATCAGAAAAAGTAAACTACAGGTTAATATCTCTGATGAACATTAAGGCAAAAATCCTTGACAAAATATAGCAAACCAAAATCAACAACACATTAAAAAGATCATTTATCATGACCAAGGGGGATTTATCTGAGGGATTCAAGGATTGTTCAGCATATGCAAATCAATCAATGTGATTCATCATATCAACAGAACGAAGGAAAAAAACCATATGATCATATCAATTGATGCTGAAAAAGCATTCAATAAAATTCAAAGGCCCTTCATGATAAAAACCCTAAAAAAACTGAGTATAGAAGAAACATACCTCAACACAATAAAAGCCATATATGACACACACAAAGTTAGTATCACACTGAATGGGGAAAAACTGAACACCATTCCTCTAACATGACAAGGATGCCCACTTTTACCACTGTTATTCAACATAGTATTGGAAGTTCTAGCTAGAGCAATCAGAAAACAGAAAGAAATAAAGGGCAGTTAAATTGGAAAGGGAGAAGTTAAATTATGCTAGTTTGCAAATTATGTAATCTTATATTTGGAAAAACCTAAAGACTCTACCAAAATAACTATTAGAACTGATCAACAAATTTAGTAAAGTTGCAGGACACAAAATCAATATATGTAAATCAGTGGCATTTCTATATGCCAACAGTGAATAGTCTGAAAAAGAAATCAAGAAAGTAATTTCATTTACAATGTCCACAAACAAAATAAAATACCTAGCAATAAAGTTAAACAAAGAAGTAAAAGATCTCTCCAGTGAAAACTATAAAGCATCGATGCAATTATTTGAAGAAAACGTTTTAAAAACTGGAAAGCTATTCCACATTAATGCACTGGAAGAATCAATATTGTTAAAATGTCCATACTACCCAAAGCAATCTACAGATTCAATTCAGTCTCTATAAAAATACCAGTCACATTCTTCACAGAAGGAGGAAAAATAATCCTAAAATTTATATGGAACCACAAAAGACCCAGAATAGCAGCCAATGCCATCCCAAGCAAAAAGAACAAAACTGGAAGAACCACATTACCTGACTTCAAGCTATACTACAAGACTATAGTAACCAAAACTGTATGGTACTGGCATAAAAAAAGAAACATAGACCAACAGAACAGAATAGACAACCCAGCATTGAATCCATACATCTGTGGTGAACTTATTTTTGACAAGGGTGCCAAGAACATAAGGACAGTCTCTTCAATGAATGGTGCTAAAAAAAAAAACTAGATATGAATATGCAGAAGAATAAAACTAGACCCCTATATCTCATCATATACAAAAATCAAATCAAAATGGAATAAAAGACTTAAATGTAACACTTTGGGAGGCTGAGGCAGGTGGATCACCTGAGGTCAGGAGTTCGAGACCAGCCCAGCCAACTTGGTGAAACCCCGTCTCTACTGAAAATACAAAAACTTAGGTGGGCGCCTGTAATCCCGGCTGCTTGGGAGGCTGAGGCAGGATATTTGCTTGAATCCAGGCGGCAGAGGTTGCAGTGAGCCAAGATCACACCATTGCACTCCAGCCTGGGCAACAAGAGCAAAACTCAGTCTCAAAAAAGGAAAAGAAAAGAAAAGAAAAAGACTGAAATCTAAGACCTCAAGCTATTAAACTACTAAAAGAAAACATTGGGGAAATGCTCCAGGATGTTGATCTGGGCGCACTTGTTTTTCTTGCGTAATACAGGCAACCAAGGGAAAAATGGACAAATGAGATCACATCAAGTTAGAAGGCTTCTATACAACAATGGAAAACTATCAATAAAGCAAAGAGATAACCCATGGAATGGGAAAAAATATGTGCAAATTCTTCTTCTGACAAAGGATTAATAACCAGAATACATAAAAGCTCAAACAACTCTATGAGAAAAAAAAAATCTAATAACCTGATTAAAAAATAAAAGATCTGAATGGACATTTTTCAAAAGACATACAAATGACAAACAGGCATATAAAAGGTTTGCTCAACATCATGGATTACCACAGAAATGCAAACCAAACTACAATGAGATATTATCTCACCCCAGTTAAAATGGCTTTCATCCAAAAGACAGGCAATAACAAGGATGTGGAGAAAGAAAACTTGCACACTGTTTGTGGGAATTTAAATCAGTACAACCACTATGGAAAGCAGTTTAGAGGTTCATCAGAAAACTAAAACTAGAACTGCCATATGATTCAGCAATCTCACTGCTAGGTATATACCCCAAAGAAAAGAAGTCACTATACTGAAGAGATACCTGCACTTCTGTGTTTATTGTTGCACTATTCGCTGCAGCCAAGATACGGAATCAATATAAATGTCCAACATCAGATGAATGGATAAAGAAAATATAGTATGTGTACATAATGGAGAACTCATCAGCCATAAAAAGAAAGGGATCCTGTCATTTGCAACAATATGGATGAAACTAGAGTACGTTATGTTAAGTGAACTAAGCCAGACACGGAAAGACAAACTGCATGTTCTCACTCGTTTGTGGGAGCTAAAAATTAAAACAATTAAACTCATGGAGACAGAGAGTAGAATGACTGTTACCAGAGGCTGGGATGGGGAAGTGGGTATAGTTAATGGTACAAAAATGTAGTTAGAATGTATAAGGTCTAGTTTTGATAGCACAACAAGGTGACTACAGTCAACAGTAACTTATAGTACATTTTCAAGTAACTAAAAGAATATAATTGGGATGTTTGTAACATAAAGAAGTGATCAATGCCTTGATGTGGTGGATTTAAAAAAAAAAAAAAAAGCAGTAATGCTCTGTCCCGAAAGCAGGCCTGGGCAGCTTGTATCTTAAAGTCCCCCAGGTAGTTCTTAACAAAGTTAGTGTTGTGAAAGGAAAATAAATCTCAGGATCCCCAAATCTAAGCCAAAGAGAAAAGTCAAGCTGGGAACTGCATCGAGCAAAACTGCCTCCCATTCCTTTCCTAAATAGGATAGCCACAGCCACAAAGATTAAAAAAAAAAAAAAAGCTGCATACCCCCTCACCATTTGCCCACAAGAAAATTCCTTGTGGACAAAGAGCAGACAGAACTCAAAAGCATCCGTCTGCTCGCCTGAGACAAATGTCGGCTTGATTCCTCTGCCCTATTGTTTCACTAACCCAGACTAAGGTATAAGTGACTGTTTCTGTAAATTGTGCACTCTGAAAAGCTAATCAGAGACTCAAAAAAATGCAATTGTTTGTCTCTTGTCTACCTATGACCTAGAATCCCCCTCTCCTGCCTTTCTGGACCAAACCGATGTTTATCTTACACATATTGACTGGTGTCTCATGTCTCCCTAAAATGTATAAAACCAGCCTGTGCCCCAGACACCTTGGGCACATGTCGTCAGGACCTCCTGAAGCTGTCATGGATGCATCGTTAACCTTGGCAAATAAATTTTCTAAATTGGTGAGACCAGCGTCCTGTATTTTGGGCTCACAGTATCCAATGTCTTAATTTTGTGTTTAGCACAATTTTGCCAATTCTTACTTCCAAATATTTCTTTGAACTCTGTCTGATTCTCTCTGCCCTACAAGGGCTCACTCCACCTCCCAACCCATCATTCTACTACGTGGTTCAGACTCTACTGGATTCCAGCCAGCATACCACTTACCATTCCTAAGGACTTCTTTAAAACAGCCTTGTCATCATTTTTATAATTACAAGGCAACATAAGACCATTATATAAAAATTGGAAAATGCAGAGAAGAAACATTATTTTTTTTAGTGTATGTTGTTTCACAGTCATTACAACTCTTATTCCCATTGTTATCCTCTTAACAACCTCCTCTCCCTACTCCATGGTGGAGACCTGATCCACCCACCTGCTAGCTAAGGTTTCTGGTAAATCCCCACAGTTTTACTCATGCAATTGAATCTTCTACTCCACTAGTGTAGCCAGCGCCACCCAGGGAACCCAGCCTTATTGCCATCTCAATTACATCTCCACATATTGGGACCCCTGCTCCCCAACCTGGGGTGCTTTCCCTCTCAGCTCCATTCCTAAAACTTCCTGCCACCAATGCAAAGCCCATATCACCTATAGATCATTCCCCACCTCTTCCTGCTCACTCAATGCAAGTTAGAAGAGTGGACACTTGGGTGGCTGGAAAGCCCAGGCCCTCAGGGCCTCTGAAATACATGGTGGTGGGAAGGTCACCTACATCACCTGAGCTTCTGTCCTCTTCTGTTTATAAAAATGAAGATGATCACACCTCCATACAGATAGAAGGATATTAAATATGATGACTTCTGTAAAATGGGAACCCAGTGCTCAGAGGCAACAGGCAGCCAACTCATCCTAGCTCTCCTCCCTTTGAAAAATTTCTGTAGCAGAGGTTCTGAGTTGTGAAACTGTGCTGTGCATTCAAATCACCTGGGCAGCATTTGCAAATTACAGTAGCAGGGGTCCACCCCAGAGAAATCAAGTCAGAAGATCTGGGTGGAGCCAGGAGCCAGGGCTCTACAGGCAGGGAACACTGGAGATACCACCGGCAGTTCTTGCTGTTGGTCCTGTACAGACCCACCCTGCTTACTCCGAATCCATAGTGTTGTCATTTCACTGTGAGCATCTTATCTCCTTAACAATTATTGCATGTAATGGGCACTAACTACATGTTTATTGTACACATGATCATGCAAAATAAAAATGCAAACAAAAAATTGAAACTTTAATACAGGGCTTATTTTATCAAGGCTAGGACTAGGGTGTGGCAAGATAGGAGCCAGAGGAACCCACACAAAGATGTCCTTGATCTCAGGATGGTGCAAGGCCTAACATTATACTTGCACAACCCTGAAACTCATCACTTCCTTTAAAAGCATGCCCTAGGTGCCTCCCTTGCCTATCCCTACTTCAGCCTCAGAATCCTCCTGGCAGGTGGCAGCCATCAACTATGCACTGAAGACCTCTGTGTGAATCCCAAACTGAATGCTGAGGGTCACTTACTTGTGGTACTGGTTTAATAGGTTTTTCCATCAAGCCTCCAACATAAACAGTGTTGGGAAGCAGAGGTCGAGCAAAATCAAAGGCGAAGTCAGAGTTAATGAACCACAACTCTGCTTTCAGTAGAAGAAGAGACAAAACTGGCCTAGAGCCTTCTGTGAAATGCTCCTTGATGGTGTTGTCAAATGCAGACTGCATGTGCCATTGCCTCCTGCAGAAACTAAAGAACATCAGAAAATTCTTCACTCGGTCCCAGAAGTCCATGTGATCAGTCAGCAAGGAATGGAATACCGGAACATAAGACAAGGGGATTGGTAGCCCAAATTCCAAAGAGCCAAATGAGGTGGAAAGAATGGCCACAAATGGCTTACTGAGCTTCTCAGCAATCAAGAAAGGACAGTAGTCAAAAGTTTCAAGTATCACCATGTCGAAGTTCTCATTCTTTAAGGAATCCATGATATCCTTTCTCCTTAAAAAATGACTGCACTGCAACGCCAAGTATTCTAGAACTTTTAATAAGTTTTCAAAATTTCCTCTGTAAGAAAAAAATAATAAATATTCATGGGAAGTGTTAAATTTACAGTACATAAAAGTATCTTGAGATACAAAGAAAATATCCCAGGGAAGCAACAACCTTTCTAGCAGTCACCCACAAATTCAACCCGTTTCCCACAAATGCCCTCTGCCGTAATTATCCTGGCTTAAATGTTTCTACTCCCTAGAGTGTACCCTTCTCCCTTCCCCTTTTCTCCCCTTATCCAAATCCCAACCACCATCAATGCCAACACAAGGTCCTTCTACTCTGGGAGCCATCTCTCAGAGCAGCAGATCTCAGAGTTCCGTCTCCTTGATAAATTAGGTGACACTCTAGCCCTCATTTACATACGGAGTGTTTATGAGTGATTTTCTTATTTATCCAACCAAATTGTGTAAGTAACTTGACGAAAGAGTTTATCCATATTGATTATATGTGCTATGTTTTAGCACTGTGTGCTTGCATACGAGAGATTGCCTCAGTCAAGTTACTCTTTGATTCTATTACAACCGAATATCTCAGCTGAAAATGAGAATTCCACCTTTCTATCCCTAGGAGTTAAGCAATGGAAAAAATAAAAACAAAAGGAAGCTGGTTTTTGAAACGCATTGCTTTTTTCTTTATTATTCTTTCTTTATTATTTACTTTTATTTATTTTCATTTTACATATTTTTATATATTTATTTACATATTCATTTACTTATTTATATTATTATCTTTATTTAATTATTTATTATTATTATTTCTTTCCACCTCAATGCAAGCTGGGGTATTCAGGTAAGATAATGTCAAAGCTTTACTGACATATGCAAAGGGACGATTCTTTTGCAACGTATTCCCAATAATGCCTGCATAGAATATGATCCTATTTTACAGAATTTGGGGGAAATAGATGAGGATGCCTAGGCCAGTTGCAATAAGTGCAAGAGCTCTAGATAGCAGAAACCTATTGGCTGTATGGAAGACTGAGGGAATCAATTTCCTGACACACCTGTAACCTGTACCATTGCCCTCCAGTTAGAGAAGGTCCCTCACTAATGATATGCAGACTGACTGAAGTCATCCTCTGTTGTATATTTTTAAAGATTCACATAACAAAGGAAAAGTTGCCAAACATTTTTGAAAATTTCAGTAATGAACTGGGTGCAGTGGCTCACGCCTGTATCCCAGCACTCTGGGAGGTTGAGGAGGGTGGATCACCCGAGGTTAGGAGTTTGGGACCAGCCTGGCAAACATGGTGAAACCCCGTCACTACTAATAACACAAAACTTAGCTGGGCATGGTGGCACACTCCTGTAATCCCAGCTACTTGGGAGGCTGAGGCAGGAGAATCGCTTGAACCCTGGAGGCAGAGGTTGCAGTGAGCCGAGATCGCGCCATTGCACTCCAGCCGGGGCAACAAAAGCAAAACTCCATCTCAAAAAAAAAAGAAAGCCAGTAATGTAGTAAAAATTTTTAGACTGTAGTTCATTAATCATATTTAAAATTAAGCTAATAAATTAAAATATACCTGTCCTTAAAAATATTAAACTGGGAAAGAAGAGACAAGGCATATGCTTAAAATATATAACTAACTCTGCAAGATGATATAGGTTAAGTGTCAAATAGGTGGATTAGATCAGACATATAGAGGGGTGTTCCAGCTTGGGTGAGGAGGAAGGCTTTATGGAAGAAGTCAGATTTAAGCACTACGTTGACTATTGAGTGGAATTTTCAAGGAAAGAAGAGTAGGTAAGGCCACTGCGATTAACCAAGATAGGCACGGATTTCTGTGTTTCCTCTTTATGTCTGAGATCAAAAAGTTATGTGTTCCTTCCCATCCAGATTAAGCAAAAGGAGTCAGTTTCATGTTTCATTTGTACCAGGTTGATTGCTTTTTAAAAGAACTTTGCATGGCTGTATGTTCAACTTCTACAAACCCAATGTTCATAAGCCTTCCTTTTATTCATGAATATATGTGAGAAGAAGGGAAGACAATAAGTGGGAAAAGGTGACTCTAATTTTCCCACCAACAATGAAAACTGGAGGAGCCTATCCCAATTTCTGTGTTGGGGATATTACGGGCAATGATTGTAGGTGAAGTGTTGCAAGGAAGTCCCAGAAGAAACCATTTCCCACTTTCTGCAGGAAAGCACTCATGCTTATAGTGTAAGAAAGATGGTATAAAGAAGAATGTCCAGGGACTTTACTGGATGATATAGTATGTAGTACTCATCTACTCCCCCTATCATCTGTCTCTCCATCTATCAATCCATCCATTTGTCACTTTCTCTTATTAAAATAAAATCTCATTAAAATAAAATCCAAGTATCCATGCATCCATCCATTCATTTGTATGATGAAAATAGTGACCCTTTGGTTCAAAGAATAAAAAAAAAAAATTACCTGCCACCTAAAGTTTCTTCCAGAAAGAAATCAAAACTCTTCTTAAATTCTCTTTGATGATCTTCAGGTGCAAGCCAACTGATAACTTGATATGATTTTTCCTCCTTTTTAAAATCTAAGAAAACAGCAACAGATTTAAAAAAAGTTAAATATGCTACGCAAAAGAGTAACATTAGCATAACAATATCGAAACTTATTTCAAAGATTATGTATGTATTTGAATGATTGCTTCTTTAAGTATTTTTAATGTATGCATTTATTTATTTTTGAGACAAAGTCTTGCTCTGTCATCCAGGCTGGAGTGCAATAGCACAATCCTAGCTCATTGCAGTCTCAGCTCCCTTACAAACCACTGGGATTACAGGGGTGAGCCATTGGTATAATTTGTATTTAAATACAGTACACATTTGTTCGATTCCAGAGTCGCTGTTCTTTCCGTTTTACAAAAACAATCATTTTTATTATTTAAAGTGATACATACAAATAATTTTTAAATTCAGTTAAAAAGTACTAAAAGATTTCATTAAAAGAGTAGTCTCCTACATCCTGACTTGCCAGCTTGGCCCCTTCTTCATTACCCATGTGTAATAAGAAGTCTGACTCTATTTTCACTGTTTGTCTCTTGACAAATGTCAAGCCCCAATTCCCCTTCCCAACCCCATGCTTCATCTGAGCAAATTGGTAAGAAAACCCACACATACCTTCTCTCTTATACCTGGTAGGAGTTTCAATCCATGCAAGTCAGGACAATGAAGGGAAATCCTCAGCTCATCCTACCTCTCCTCACAGTAAAAACTCAAGCCAGTCATCCCTCCCTGCTCTCTAAAGCCATTTTTCAGATTTGCCTGGGAGCCTGTCCTGCTATTCTGAAAAAAAGAAAAAAAAAAACCTCACCCTATGAGTCATAAACCTCTCATCTCTTCTTAATACATGTGTGCCTTCATCACATCCAAATCAAATTTTGTGTGAGGATTGGGGGTATATTAACACATAGTCCCACATATTAAGGCTCCTCATACTCAACTTAATTGAAATGAAAGACTCTATCCAAGTATCTACTGGCAAATACTTTGCAGTCATAGACTTGGCTAGAATGTTCTCTTCCCTGCTGATTTTTACAGGCTCTCAGCCACAGTGTGTCTTTACCTTGGAAGAAACACAGTGCATGGCTACCCACAGTGTACTTCAACAGCCCTACTATTGCCCACAATCTTTGCCAGCAAGAGCCACTGCTTCCAGCTTTCTCCAGGAGTACAGGTATAACATTACATTGAGTGTGTCCTCCTCTAAGGAAATTCATTCGCCACACTTATTTAGGACACAGAAACATTCAAAAAGGAGCTCATAAAGGGGATAAGCCATTGTCCCATGCAAAGTAGCAGACCCAGTCCCTCACTTAAATTCCAAAGGATCAATTGGTTAGCTGAAGGCCTCTCTATCCCCAATACTACTAAAAAAACAACTATTGAGCCTCCCTGTGCCCATAATGTTAGAAGCCAAACATCTTTTAGGCCTTTTTGCATTTTAAAGACAACATATTCTTTATTTATAAATTTTACTTAGGTCCACTCATGTTTATTACTTGAAAATCAGTCCACATTGCGTAGCATCCCCTGTAACAGAAGGCTCCAGAATCTAAGTTGCAGTACAGCAGGCTCTCTCATTAGTGCCCCCCAGGAACACCTGCAATGTAAAGGCGTTAGCATCCTCCTTTCATGCCTCCTGGAGTTCTTCTGAGCACCTATCATGGCCGTTTCAGTTTCCTATTGCTGCTTTAACAAACTACAACAAACTTAGTTGCTTAAAATGACACAAGGTATTATCCTATAGTTCTGGAGATCAGAAGTCCAAAATGGATCTTATTAAAATAAAATCAAGGTGTGGGTGAGCTGCATTTCTTCTGAAGGCTCTAGGGAACAATCTTTTTCTTGCCCTTTCCAGCTTCTGAAGGCTACCCACATCCCTGGCTCATGGCCCCCTGCCAACAGGCAATCACATCGCTCTAATTTCTTCTTCCATCATTAATTCTTTAACTCTCCTATGATCTTCTCTCCTTTATAACAAGGGTGTCCAATCTTTTGACTTCCCTGGGACACATTGGAAGAAGAAGAATTGTCTTGGGCCACATATAAAACACACTAATACCAACGATAGCTAATGAGCTTAAAAAAAAAATTGCAAAAATAATCTCATAATGTTTTAAGAAAGTTTATGAATTTGTGTTGGGCCACATTCAAAGCTGTCCTAGGCCACATGCAGCTGGTGGGCCACCAGTTGGACAAGCTTGCCTTATAAGAACTCTTGTAATTACATTGGACTCACCTGGGTAATCCATGATAATCTCCCTGTCTCAAAATCCTTATATTAATCATATCTGCAAAGATCCTTTTGCCATGTAAAATAGCACACTCCTAATTACAGGAATTTGAAGATATATATCTTTGCGGGGCGGGGGGAGTGGCATTATTTGCCCACCGCAGTGTGTTCTCTAGATCCCAGACATTCATATACATCCCCCATGGAATGAAAATGTATTCATCCTGTCCCAACATCCCCCAAAGTCTCAAACAATTATATCATCAATTCAAAGTGAAAAACCTCATCTAAAGCTCATCAGCTCAGAATTCCCAAATCACATCATCCAAATAATCTACTTCAAGTATGGGTGAGAGTCTGGTGTAATCCATTCAGTGAAAAATTGCTCTCCTTCTGTGGATCTATGAAACTAGGAAAAAATGACCTGCTCCCCAAAACCAAGAGTGGGACAGGCATAGGATACCAGTTATAGACATTATTCTAATGGGGGCAAAAAGGAAGTAAAAAAAAAAAAAAATGAGGTGCCAGTCCCAAGACATTTGACTACAACTGGGCAAACAAAATTAGGTTTTAAGGACTGGGAATAATCCTGTGGTTTGGCTCAGCCTTCTGGGCTAGAAGCTCTGCCATCTGGGCTCATTGCTTCACCTTCAGAGTTATCCTTTGTTTTTCATGAAGCATTGCATGTGGTTACAGCTGAGTGGTTTGTCAGTTTAATTCCTACTTGCAGATTGGGGAGCTCAACAGCCCTCCTTCCTGTCATATTCTCCTCATACCTTTTAATCCAAATTGGCAGTAATTCTGAAGGTGTAAAATTCTTGGGTACCGGGAGGCTGAGGCAGGAGAATTGCTTAAACCCGGGAAGCGGAGGTTGCAGTGAGCTAAGATCATGCCATGATACTCCAGCCTGGGTGACAACAGCGAGACTTAGTCTCAAAAAAAAAATTCTTGGGTACTTTGTGACCATCCTGGGTATGTCATAGGAATTCATTCCACTAGACAAGAAGTTGCTCCACAGATTTGTTTTGTTTTGTTTTTGTTTTTGTTTTTTAGACAAGAGTCTCGTTCTGTCACCCAGGCTGGAGTGCAGTGGCACAATCTCGGCTCACTGCAACCTCTGCCTCCCAGGTTCAAACAATCCACGTGCCTTGGCTCTCTTTGTAGCTGGAAATACAGGCACGAGCCACCATGCCTGGTTGATTTTTGTATTTTAGTAGAGACAGGGTTGCACCATGTTGGCCAGGTTGGTCTGGAACTCCTGACCTCTGGTGATCCGCCTGATCTCCCAATGTGCTGGGATTATAGGTGTGAGTCACCATGCCCGGCCTAGGATCCACTGCCTTTTAGAACAGCAAGACCACCAGCTAGTGTCTAGATGTTCACCTCATCATCCTTTTAATATGTTGCCTCTGTAATGTGGACCATTAAAATCTTTTATCTGGCTGGCTGGCTTGTAGGAATACCCCATCAATTATTTTACTCATTTACTTCTTTTCCTTTATCCTCAACTCAGTGTGCTTCCTCTGTACCTTGCTGATCTAAGTAGCAATAATATTTTACTTCTATTCCTTTTCCTTTTGATTTCAACCTGTTTCTTTTGAACAAGAATAAATATCCTTCCAGGGTCATTTTCTCATTCCTTTTCACCAGGTCTGTGAGATAGTCATGAGCCTCTATTTATGTTTATTTACAGAAATTGATATTTTATTTGTAGACTAGTCATTATCTTGTCCTACCCATCTTTTACTTTGTTTGATTCATTTCCTTTTCCTTTGTTTCATTTCCTTTCATATCTTAGGATTACAGGCATGAGCCACCATGCCCAGTCTCCACATATCTTTATAAGAGTTTCATCCACATATCATTATGAGATAGTTTCATCTTGATTGGTGGCTTCTGCCATTATGGGTGAAGGAATCCATGAGACAGACACCTAATTGCAGGACAGTTCTCAGGGTGGCCTTGGGCTAACTCTGTTTTCCTCTCTGCTTGTCACTTGTAGTTATCAAGAATAACTGTAGAATGAGCTGGGAATGTAACACTCTGAGATAGAGAGGCACTGAGTGGAATAGCCCAGGCTTTGTTACAGTCTCCACTAGAAACACGATGCCCTTCAACACTTAGCTTAGCACATCATGTTTCTCCAGGTTTTACACCTAAAACCCAAGGTGGTCTGCACTTCATGGTCCTTTATCTGCATTGCAAGTGGGGCATGTACAGTTGAGACTCCATTCATCCCAGGCACCTTTCTGAGCCTTGGAGGACCAGCTCACAGTGAATTTTAGGTTTCAGTTGTTGTCCACATGTAAGTAGTAAATCCACTTCATGGAATTTGTTGCGTTATGTGGGTGTTCTTTCTTAGCAGACTCAGGCAAGTTGGTAACCAGTGCCATCAAACCTGCTTCATGCTAATCTCTTCAATGAGCTTTCTGTGTGACTGAATACTCTGACCATTTAATCCTTCAGAGGCAATAGCAAAAGGCTGTCCAGCCATACAATTGGCTTTCTCTACAAGACAACAGGATACACTGCTTTCCTGACATTTGAATTCCCTAATTTTTAAATATTTTCCATCCTAATAGGCTAAGAATTTCCAAAACCATAAAGTGCTCGTTTTCTGTCTCATAGTTATTTTCTCAATTTATCTTTCCTCTCGCATTTTACTATAGACAGTAAGAACACTTGAACATCTATATTTCTACAAAAAGTCTGTGTATGATGATTTATAGTCTCTAAGACAATACAGATTTTCTCTATCATGTTCCTTTCTTCCTTCTGAGTCATCACTAGCAGAGTTCTTAGAATTCCCAGTCTACTCACAGTCTGTTCAAAGCAATCTAGGCTTTCTCTCTTATGCTCTTGAATAGTCTTCTAGTCACTGTGTATAATCCAATTGTGATTCCAGATATTGATGGGTTGGAGCAGTAGTACATGTGAGTATTAGAAACCTTTGCTTCTTCAGTGCCTCTGATGTCATTTATTAAAGTTGCAAATAAATAAACAGTATGGGAAAATGTTTCCAAATAACGAGTTAATAATTGGCTCAAATGTTTCAATTCATTAAATTGGGCATCTGATCAGAAATAATAACCCAATCATGTGTTTCCTTGTTTGCAGACCTTCAGCCAAGCTCTACGGATGAAATGAAAAATGGGAATTCTATTTCAAAGCTTCAGAGACATCCATGATGAGGGAATTATTAAAAGAAACTCTAGACTCCTAATCTTATGAAAAAACAGAAAGGATCCACACATTCCTTGAATTGTTTATAGATTTTGCTGTGCTTATATTTGTTAAAGAGTAAAAGCTCTGTAGCTTTCAGTAGTTTCTCTCTCTCTCTCTCTTTTTTTTTTTCTCAGACTGGGTCTCACTTTATTGGCCAGGCTGAAACGCAGTGGTGTGATAATAGCTCATTGCAGCTTTGGCCTCCAGGGCTCACACAATCCTCCTGCCTCAGCTTTCCACGTAGCTGGGACCACAGGAGCATGCCACCATGCCCAGCTAATGTTTTATTTTTATTTTTAGTAGAGATGAAGTCTCACTGTGTTGCCCAGGCTGGTTTTAACTCCTGGGCTCAAGTGATCCTCCTGCCTCAGCCTCCCAAAGTGCTGGGATTACAAATGTGAGCCACCCGGCCAGTAGTTTCTCAAAGTTTATTGGAAATGCCATCATTAATTTTTCATCTAAATTTTAATTTAAATCAATTGAATTTAGTTACAGTTTTTGAAATTAAGAAATAATTGTCTTAAAATGAAACTACTACAACTATTTAATCAGATATCCAGTTTAGGCAGATACAAAGGCAGCGAAGAATATGAAAACAAATGTAAAAGATACTAAAATGGTTTTAAGTGGGGACTCTGAAAGATATTTGTATACCAGTGTTCATAGCAGCATTGTTCACAATAGTCAAAAAGTGGAAAAAAACCTAAATGCCCATCAATGGATTAATGGATAAACAAAATGTGATGTATCCATAAAATTGAATATCCAGCCATATAAAAGGTCTAACACACGTTAAATGTGAATGAACCTTGAAGATATTATGCTAAGTAAAGCAAGACAGACACAAAAGGACAAATATTGTATTATTTCACTTATACGCTGTACCCAGAATAGTCAAATTAATAGAGAAATAAAATAGAATATGGTTATCAGGGGCTGAAGGTAGAGGGTAATGGGGAGCTGTTGGAGGCTGAAAGAGTGAGGGTCAAGATCAACTCAGTATACCACTGGAGACTATATGAGTAAACAGCAAACTGTTTCTCATAATCGCAGAATGTTGTCAAACTGACAAACTGCGTCTGCCACACAGAAGGAATGCTGAGGGCAGTCACGCCCCAAGTACAGTGTTTCTTGTGATTAGGCAAATCTGAAGCCTGTTAGTAATAATATGAACCTGTGATCAATCAAGCAGCTGACCAATCGTTACCTCCTCCTCCCTGTTCATTGTACCCGATAAATAAGAAGGGTTATGGAAATTCAGCAGTTGCCTTTGCTCACTAGAAGCAGGGAGCTCTTTTCTTCTTCCCCTGGCCACTTTCTTTATAACAGTTTCTTTTAAGTGTTCATTTCTACGTTCGTCCTCCTTCGTTCAGTCTCGTAATGATGGTCTCAAGCAGTAACAGTAATAACTGTCATAGTGATGGTCTCAAGAAGTAAGAGTGGCTGTCAGTCACAGGGAGTCACTGTTTAATAAGTAGAGTTCCACTTCGTGATGATGACAAACTTCTGAAAAGGGATGGTAATAATGGTTCTACAACAATGTGAATGTCCTTAAAGCCTCTAAACGGTACATTTGAAAATGGGGCCAGGTGCGGTGGCTCACTCCTGTAATCCTAGCACTTTGAAGGCCAAGGCAGGCAGATCACCTGAGGTCAGGAGTATTCAAGACCAGCCTGGCGAACATGGCGAAACCCTGTCTCTACTAAAAATACAAAAAAATTAGCCAGGCATGGTGCCGCACACCTAATGGCGCCTGCCTGTAGTCCTAGTTACTTAGGAGGCTAAGGTACAAGAATCACTTGAACCTAGGTGATGGAGGCTGCAGTGAGCCAAGATCGTGTCACTGCCCTCCAACCTGGGAGACAGAGCGAGACTCTGACTCAATTAAAAAAAAATGGCTAAAATGGTAGATTATATGTTATATATATTTCACCACAATGAAATTTTAAAATTTAAATGAAAAAATGTAGATTAAAAAATGGTTTTGGCTGGGCGCAGTGGTTCACACCTGTAATCCCAGCACTTTGGGAGGCCAAAGCAGCAGGATTACTTAAGGTCAGGAGTTTGAGACCAGCCTGGTCAAGATGATGAAACCCCGTATCTACTAGAAATACAAAACTTAGCCGGGCATGGTGGCACACACCTGTAATCTCAGCTACTTAGGAGGCTGAGGCAGGAGAATTGCTTGAGCCCGAGAGATGGAAGTTGCAGTGAGCCAAGGTCATGCCACTGTACTGCAGCCTGGCCAACAGAGCAAGACTCTGTCTCAAAAAAAAAAAAAATGGTTTTAGAAATCTGAACAATAACAAGGCCTGATGTTACCTTCAAAGGCTGAAAATATCTCAGAATTTTCTTCCTCAAAGATGCTTGCTTTTGATTTTTTTTTTTCTTTTTTTAAATTATAGCTTCAGGAGGTACATGTCCAGGTGTGTTACCTGGGTGTATTACATGATGCTGGAGTTTGGGCTTTTCCCAGAGCAACACTTTCATATTGAGCAATTTAGAGCATAAATTCCTAATCCACCCAACTCTGTTATCAAGCAAGTCTGTTAAGTTCTCAGGGTTTCTGTTTCAGAGGAGTTCATAAGATTTATGAGCTTCATTTTGGCTAAAATTCTTTGGATTCAATGACTCCATTAAGAACATCTGAAATCACTATGCACAAACTTGTGGGCAGCCACTTATTTTTCAAGAATGCAAAACCATCTCAGCCATAGACTCCTAACTTAGCTGTATAAATAAGGGGCTCCCTGCGAGAGCTTACTTACATTCCAATATCATAAAAAGAGGAAAAGTAATCTATAAAAAGAAAAGTGATTCTTACATGTAAGAAGTGTTAAATAAGGCTGAATATTTCTGTTCTATCTATATACAGAGAGTCTTTGAGATGGAGCCTCACTCTGTTGCCCAGGCTCTAGTGCAGTGGTGCATTCCCAGCTCACTGCAACCTCTGCCTTCTGGCTCAAGCAATCCTCCACCCTCAGCCTCCCAAGTAGCTGGAATTACAGGTGCGTGCCACTATGTCAAGTTAATTTTTGTATTTTTTGTAGAGACAAAAATACTGTGTTGCTCAAGCTGGTCTCAAACTACTGGGCTCGAGTGATCCACCTGTCTCAGCCTCCTAAAGTGCTGGGATTACAGGTGTGAGCCACCTTGCCCAACCCTGTTTAATATATTTTTAAGCCATCTTATTAAGTAGTGTTTGTTAAAATAATCCATAATAATGAGTGGATGGTTGCTTGGGATGGAGTAGGGATCAAGTAAGGGGAAAAGAAATATGGGAGTATGGAGTGTCAAGTCCTGGTAATTAGAGCCTAAGAAGCTTTTTGGCACTTTACATACACACACACACACGCAAGCTTTTCATCTTTCCAATTGAATTAGAATTAAAAAAATTTTTTTTACTAAGCCTTTCTATGCAAACAATATTTTTGCTCTTTGCTTGGAGTAGAAGAAATCAAGAAAAGTGAGAAAAGATACCTGGCATAAAAGGACCACTTTTGTGGTTAAGCATGGTGATATTATGACCATGATCTTGAAGAATCTGAGAAACCCGGTCCATCAGTAGATAATGGCTTCCACCTAGGAACAATGCACAATTTCAGTTCTGGAATGATGAGAATACCATGTCTAAAGTCGATAGTGATCAATCCAGGAGAGGAAAGGTAGGGGAACAGGAAGTGGCTAGTGAGTGGAGGAAGATGAGTTTTGCCAGTCTCCTCATGTCCCTCTGGGTAAAACCCAGCCCACTCACCCAGAGCATGACCACCCAAATTTTTACCTGTGGCTCTGGTCCGTGAGAGATTGCCTCTTGTGAATCACAGTATCCATGTCAGTGTAATGAGTTACTATGTGCTTAGGCCATGGGAGTTCCTCATCCTGAGGTACATGTACATTTTAACTAAGGCCTTATGGAGACACAGAGTCCAAAAGAAATCACAGCATTGGTGGAAATACAGGTATGGTGTTGTACATATGAGTGTGAATAGTTCCTAAAAAACAATGAGAACTGTTTCTGGGATCCTGCTCTTTGGACATTTATTAACTTTTGGTATTTACCATTTACTATAGGAGATAGAAACCTTAAGAGATCTGTCCAAGAAATCATCACTGGAAGGGAAGGAATGAGGGACCACTACTTAGAATCCAAATCTTTAAGATTCTAATGTATTTAGAAAGGATGTACTTAATTTAGGCCAAACAATGATCAAGTTCTAATTAAGACATTTGAGGACAAATGTGGGGCCCTTGGGGTGGGCCTGCTGGATCCTGGTTGCCCAACAGACTAGAGAATCACTGATTCCAGAAAAATCCTACCATCCTAAGGAAAGAGAAGCTTGATCCTCAAAAGAGGTACAAGTTCTATGAAATCAATGTCTTCTCAGTATATGTTCTAATACACAGCCTTTGCTTGAATCTAAGGTTCTCAGCAGCAGAGAAAGGAAGATCAGAAGAGAAGGTAATGTAATGGTAAATACCAAAAGTTTGGGGGTGGAGGTGGAAGGGAGTAGAGAAGTAGTGTGCAGCTCTCTGCATGACTCAGTTTACTTATACCCAGACTTGAATAGTCTAGAGCAACAAGTGATGTATAAAGTACAAATCTGCAACAGATCTTGCTCACATTTTAATCCATATAAGAACAGGGAGCCAGGAAGAAGGGGTCCCCATAGAAACAGCTGTTAGTGGTGGATCTTGGGGAGTCAAGTGACTTTCTGGGGCAAAAATCAGGATTCCAGCACCTCAGAAACGACACCAACTCCTTCTTGGAGCCTGAGGAAGGAGGACGGTGTACTTTCAAGAAGCTAAGAAGCTCTGTTGCTTCACTGAGACTAACACTCAGAAACGGGGTGGGGGGAGTCTTCGAATGGACTTGACTGTTTCTTAAACAGTGATTTTTGAAAATCCCCAGTGAAAAGGGCTTCAGAATGGAAGTTGTGGTGAGCATGGTCCTGCAGTAAGAAAACCCTGAGTTAATTCCTCATGGGACATCAGGGAGGCCACATGTGCTCTTAAGGAAGGCATCTCGCTCCCCATCCCTCAGTTGCCCTCTCAGGAAATCAAAATGGGCACTAAATTAGATGATCTGTGGTTCCTCCCAGTTCTAGGAGCCCTGATTCTCCGCGATAAAAGGAATCCATTAGAACCCACTATGGGTTGAAATAAAGTCTTGGGGAAGCTCGATCCTGGGATGATCCCTTTATGTTCATATATGCTTCTCTTTTGTCTCCTATTCCCTTTGGGGTAAAAGTAAAAGAAGTAAAACTGCGACCCAAAATGCTGAATTAACAGTTCCATGAATCCCTCAGAAACGGTCAGCGGCACAGGTAAAAGGAATGAGGCTCCAAAAGATCCGAATGACCTGGGTCCTCTCCTCAGCCCTGGGCAGTTCTCCAGGTTTCCCGTGGAGGAAAACACTCCACTGGCCTTGCAGCCATGAAATACCTGCCTGCGCCACCCTGGCTCCGGAGGCAGCTTCACAACATTTGCAGTGCTGCCCTCAGGAGCGCCTTTCCCTGGTCTCCAAGGGCTGAAAACGCTCACCACCGTTTCTACTGGAAGCTACTGTGCACCCCCACCCCATGGAGCTTAGGGTGAGCCTCTGAAAGTCCCACTGCGCTCTGGAGAAGGCAGCCCAGGGTCTCAAACTTCGGGATGAGTCTCAAATTTCTGGCCCCAGCCCAGCGGGATGGGGAGCGCATCCTGAAGAAGAGAGAGAAACAGAGAGTCTCTTTTCTCCAAAACTATCTTCCCCACCTCAGCAATAGAGGCCCCTCTCTGCCCCACAGCTGGATGGGTTTCTCCCTCCTCCAGCCGGGTCCGCAAGCCCAGCCTGGAAAATCGCCTGGATGACTCTGATCAAGCGCCGTTCTCTGGAGCCCTTGCAGTGCGGGTATCCGGGACGCGCCTGTCTGGGAATTCTCCGGCCAAGCACTCACCTACTGTAGATATTGTCAGGATTTTGGCAGCCTCTGAGAGCAGGACCCCAGAGAGAAGGAAGCTCACTAGAAGCAGCACCCGCTGCCCAGCCATGCTCACTTTCACAGAAGCCGCAGACCTCAGCCTGGGCTGCGCGCCCTGCGCCCGGCTAAGGGACCCTGTGCACCTCAGTGCTCCAAAGGCACCGGCTGTGGGAAGAGGTAGAAGTGAGGATCCTGCCAGTCTTCTCTCCTGTCCATCCCCTCTTGCCCTCTGCACCTCCTCCCTCGTGCTCCATTGGATAATCTATCCTTGCTCTACCGAACTACCAGCAGTCAGTAGGAGGGGCTGGCGAGTCCATCCTTAACCCTGCTCTGTCCGTGTGATCACAGCCCTCCTGCCTGGAAAATCCTTACTGTAAGCCAGGAATGGCAGGGACCTCAGTAAATCGCTCTGATGAAGGCTCGATCTCCATGGGACTCATCTCTCTTTTGCCAATGCTGTGTGAATTTACCTACTCTAGTTCCCTTCTGACTGCCTCCACTACCTCATACTGCCAGCCCCGTGATCTGTTTCCTGAGAGACTTGCTTAAAATCTTGAGCTGATGTTCCAAGCCCAAGACCTCCCTGGAAGGGGATCCTCAAGGGAAATCAATCTACCATCCCTGGAATCTACCTCTTAGTGTCTCTTTAGAAGGTAACATTCCTGAAGAGAGGCTAGAGTCCTACCTCTGGAAGTCCAGGTCTGTCCCTGGAGGACTGAAATTCAAAATCTGAGGCTATCATTCCGAATGAGTATCCTGAAATAGGACTGGTGAATCTTTCCATAATTTCCAAGAGCACATGCTGAAGACAGGTTGTAATTCTACCTCCGTGCAACGTCAGCCCCAGTGAGGGCAGGGATCACTAGGTCCGGTAGTCCCCTTTACACTCTCTATCCTCAAACTAAGACTTCCTTTAGGAAAGGCTTTCAGTGTAACTCTAAACAAGCAGAGGAATCCTTGGTTGCAGTGAGTCCTTGAATTCTGCTTGTACTGTTCCTGCCTTCTTCAGTCTATAGGTGTTATTTTTTCTCATTGGAATTTAAAGCATTACATTCCTATGCATTTGTGCATCCCTCACCTAGCCATACCTACTGTGGAGGAAGAGAGAAGAGAGGAGAGAGAGAGAGAAGTGTGGGAAGGCCAGGTTTACCAGACATCACAAGGCTCCAGTTCGTCTTAATCTTGTACTTTTCATAATGCATTAGCAAAATAAAGGATTTGTTATCAAACTCCAAGATTTTCATTTATTCAACAATTATATTGATAGCATTTTTTAAATTTTATCTTATTTTATTTTGAGACAAAATCTTACTTGTAACCCAGGCTAGAGTCCAGTGGTGCAATCTCAGCTTACTGCAATCTCTGCCTCTCAAGTTCAAGCAATTCTCCTGTCTCAGCCTCCTGGGTAGCTGGGATTACAGGCGCCTACCACCACACTCAGCTGGTTTTTGTATTTTTTAGTAGCGATGGGGTTTCACCATGTTGGCCAGGCTGATCTTGAACTCCTGACCTCACAAGATCCACCCCCCCCTTGGCCTCCCAAAGTGCTGGGGTTACAGGCATGAGCCACCACGCCTGGCTGATAGCTATTTATTATGCCAGCCATTGTTCTGCCAGGCAAACTGATACTAAGCACACTAAGAAATAAAATATATAGTACATTAATGGCAAATGTTACTAAGAAAAATCAAATGGAAAGAGATATGAAGAGTCAGGTATCAGATTTGTTAACGTTTTAAATAGCATGATTCCAATGGACTCTAAAACATTATAGGAGTATCAGAGATATTTGAACCCAAATTTTGATTGTATTAAGTAGTTATTGTTGCTTTGGAGAAGAGTTCTATGTAATTGTGGTTATAAACATCTTATAAAGAAATTCTGGCCAGGTGCAGTGGTTCACGCCTGTAACCCCAGCACTTTGGTAGGTGAGGTGGGCAGAACATGAGGTCAGGAGTTCAAGGCCAGCCTGGCCAACATAGTGAAACCCCGTCTCTACTAAAACTGCAAAAATTAGCCCGGCATGGTGGTGCATGCCTGTGGCCCCAGCTACCCGGGAGGCTGAGGTGGGATAATTGCTTGAACCTGGGAGTTGGAGGTTGCAGTGAGCCAAGATCGCACCATTGCACTCCAGCTCAGGAAACAGTGAGACTTTGTCAAAAAAGAAGGAAGGGAGGGAAGGAAAGGAAGGCAGGGAAGGGAAAGAAGGGAGGGAAGGGAAAGAAGAGAAGAAAGGAAGGAAGGAAGGAAGGAAGGAAGGAAGGAAGGAAGGAAGGAAGGAAGGAAGGAAGGAAATTGGCTCTTAAGGTACATTCTGAAACATTTACAGATTCAGTCTTATGATTTCTTAGATTTGCTTCAAAATAATAGGTTGTGGGGGTAAACAAGGTTAAATGTGGGTGGCAGCATAAGAAAAGAGACTTTTGCCAGGAGTTAGTAATCAATGACGCTGAATCCTGGGCATAAAGAAGCTCTACTTTTGTGAATGTTTGAAATTTTTCATTAAGATGTTTTCATAGTTCTTCCACTATAATTCTATTTTTCCTTGGTGTTTTAGCAATTTTTCCTCTATACCCCTAAGGCTACTCATTAAATGCATATATATGAACAATTGTAGTTTCAGGTATTATATCTTCCAGGGAAAACAGTCGGTCCTCATTTTATAATGAGGACCTATTTTGTCTCTAGTAATACTTTTCACCTAAAGTCTATTTTGTTTGCCATTACTACTAACCATTCAGATTTCATTTTCCACTGTGTGAAAAGATCTATCTTTTCCTATCCTTTCATGTTCACCACCCCTGTATCCTCATATTTTAGGTGTGTCTCTTGAAACAGCAATCAGCTTGAAATTTTTATTCAAGTCTGTCAATCTTGTATTTCAGTCCGAATGCATGTGTTTAAATCTACCAGGTTGCTATTTCTCCCATTTATTATGTTACATTTTCTCTACTTTTTGGCTTTCTTTGAAGACTTGATTATTTTAGGCCAATAATTCACTTCAATTAACTTGGAGCGGGGGGTGCTGCTCCATCTCACTGGACTCAGACAAACTGATAACCCATTCACAGTGAACCTGCTTCCTATGTACAATATTTCCAGACTCATTAGGTCTCCATAAAGGCTTGCAGCAGAAGTTGAGGAGATAGCTTTGCTACAATCTGGTGTCTTCTTTTCTACTTATGGGAAGCTATGGGTTCTGTGGGTGTTATGTGATCTTCTTGTTTATGTTTTTCTTACATGCACCATTTAATTACATGCAGATTGTGGAGGCCCCAGAAGGGGAAACTTCCTATGGTGTACTCTCTTTACTCCATCCCAATACCAACCTATGCATTTTCTAAACTTTAATGCCAGCCAAAAGCAAAGAGTGGTACAGGTGCCACAAAGGAACAGTACACAGGAATACCCAGATTAATTCTAGCACCTATTAGTAAAGCCTAAAGTCTCCATTCTCCTGTACATGTGGAGACATTTTGATGTGGATACATACCTCCTACTCATTAGTACAAAATCCTTTGCCCAGAGAACTTCAGAACCATATAGACTGAAAAGAGAGTCCATTTGCAAATTACATTTTCTACAGAACCCAAATAAAGTGGGTTTCACCCTTTTTATACGACTTAAGGTTTAGTGCCAACTGGTTTGTAGCAACACACAGTCCTGTCTGTGCTGTCCTTGGAACCACAGCTACAATTGCATTCCACCTTCTCATCTACATGGATCTGGGGATCTATGATTGAAATTATCTGCTCTGGCTGATTGTCTTGTGGTCCCCATCACACTTAGAATGTCACTGAAGGCTGGGCGCAGTGGCTCATACCTGTAATCCCAACACTTTGGGAGGCCGAGGTGGGCAGATCACCTGAGGTCAGGAGTTGGAGACCAGCCTGGCCAACATGATGAAACCCCGTCTCTACTAAAAATACAAAAAAATTAGCCAGACGTGGTGGTGGGTACTTGTAATCCCAGCTACTCAGGAGGCTGAGGCAGGAGAATCGCTTGAACCTGGGAGGTGGAGGTTACAGTGAGCCGACATCATGCCACTTGCACTCCAGCCTGGGCAACAGAGTGAGACTCCATCTCAATTTAAAAAAAAAAGAAAGAAAGAAAGAAAGAAAAAGGAAAGTCATTGAGGCAAACTCAGTGGTTCCTCAGATCCAGCCAGAGACTGTAACCAGGAAACAGAAGTGTTTCTTTATCAGCCCGCCCATGATTGCTTGCTGCTTAAGTGCATGAATATAGGTCAAGACTAAATAACAAAACATTCTGGTTCAACAGGTCAAGCATTCTGGAGGATTTGGGGCCACTTTTCCCATTCTTCAGACCCTACAGGTTGACTAACCCTCCACCCACTTCCTGCTGCCTTCATCCTGACCAGTGCCAGTGCAGACTTGCCCCATTCCCCGATAGCCGTGAGTAGCCAGATGACAGAATTCTGGGCAACTAGGACAGAAATCTCTTGGCCAATCGTTTAGTGAGGTTGTGGATAGATGATGTTGTAAACTTTTAGTTTTCAGGAAATCCGGAAACCTACAGTCTGCATACCTGATCAGCAAAGAAGGAGCTCTCTGTGGGCACTAGAGACAGGGACCCAATGTGGAGGCCTGCAAGCGTGTGTCTGGCCCTGAACTCTCAAGCATAGGACAGAGTTCCTGAGCATTGAAGAGAATATGCAGGAGAACAGAACAGAAATGGAAAGAACATGCAAGATGTCTTTCTCAGGTGTTATTCTGTGACAGATGGTGACTGAAAGAAGCTGAGAAGATCTGGACAGGAAGTCTGGAATGGTCAGGCTGTGATTCAGAGAGGCGCATGACAAGGAAGGTGGATTTTAAGGCTGGAAATCTGAGGGTCAGTGGTCCAAGTCACTTAGAGACAGAATCACAGCACAGCCCTCGCTGATGGCAAACAAAGGAGGACAAGAGGACTGGAAGGAATTCTGCTAACAGGCAGGAGCTAGTAAGGATGAATTTGTAGCAGAATTAGCAAGTGGAGAGGATGTGGAGAACAGATTTGCCAGAACTGGTGGGAAGCCCCCAAGAAAATGTAACACTGCCCAACAAACACACTCCTCCAAGGCTGTACATGGTCTGACATCTCCTTCACCTTTCTGGCCCCAGGCAGCCACCCAACTGCCATGCCACGCACAGCAGCGTCCCACAAAGCTACATAGTGCCTAGAGTGAGCCCCAGGAGGAACACAAAGACATTGGGCAGGTTCTGCTCATTTCAGGGCTGCAGGAAGGCATAAAGTTTGAGGTGTGCTGCCCCCTGTCCCCACCCCATCTGGAGGATGTAGTTGATTCAGCCCACCAGCTGCTGGTGGGCTCAGGGTTTGGGAGCACCCGATGACGCTGGTGGCCAGGGCTGCAGACTTGTACCTGTTTGCAGAAACAGAAGGGTGGAAGCAGCATTCAATGACAGCTCTCAGCAGCTTAGACTTGACACAGAAGGCTGGTTTTCAGACAGTTGTAGCCTGGCCCTGAAATTTACTAGCTAGGTGCCTACAAACCATTCAATTTTCTAAAGATTCCTATGTTCATGAAATTGAACTTAATGCTGAAAGGTAAGGATGTGCATGAGTCAGTCCCCGCCTTCATGGAACTTATGATCTACTAGTCGAAGAGACACCTACATGGTTGTTATGTGTGCTCTTGCTAAGGAAGCACTGCTGTTTGTAGTTCTCTCAGTGGATAGAGCTAGGACATATATACAAGCAGATGTGCATATAGATATTCCATACATAAATCTCTATGTCTCTATCTCCATGTCTTTACTATTGTGAATAATGCTAAAATGAACGTGCAAGAACTTGTGTCTTTTTGGTAGAATGATTCATTTTATTTTGGGTATGTACCCAGTAATGGGATGACTGGGTTGAACAGTAGTTCTATTTTTAGTTCTTCGAGAAATCTCCAAACTGCTTCCCGCAGAACCTGTAGTAATTCTCATTACCACCAACAGTATATAAGTGTTCCCATTTCTCTACAGCCTTGCCGACATCTATTATGTTTAGAGCTTTTAGTAATAGCCATTCTGACTGGTGTGAGATGGTGTTTCATTGTAGTTTTGATTCAGATTTCCCTGATGATTAGTGATGTTGAGCATTTTGTCATGTTTGCTGGCTGCTTGTATGTCTTCTTATGAGAAGGGTCTGTTCATGTCCTTTCCCACTTTTTAATTGGGTTGTTTTGATCTTGTTGGGTTCCTTATAGCTTCTGAATATTAGTCCTTTGTCAAAAGCATAGTTAGCAAATATTTTCTCTCAATCCATAGGTTGTCTGTTTACTCTGTTGATAGTTTCTTTTGCCGTGCAGAAACTCTTTGGTTTAATTAGGTCCCAGTTATCAATTTTTGTTATTGTTACAGTTGATTTTGAAGACTTAGTCATAAATTCTTTTGCTTTGTTCATTAGAAAATGTTTTTTCTTTATTTTTGTCTGACTCGGTTGATTCAAGGGATCCATCTTTGAGCTCTTCAATTAGTTCCTCTGTTCCAACTAGTCTGTTGTTAAGGCTTCCAAATATGTTTTGAAATTCCTGTAGTGGTTTTCTGTATTCCAGAAGTTCAGTTTGGTTCTTTCTTCTAGCTATGATGTCTTTCATATATTGGGTCGGTTTTCTGGCTTCCATGGATTGAATTTCAACCTTCTTTTGGATCTCTTTGAACTTTTTTATCAACCAGATTCTGAATTCTGTGCCTATCTTTTCAGACATTTCAATCTGGTTAGGATTCATTGCTAGGGACCTAGTGCAATTCTTGGGAGATAACGAAACACTCAGACTTTTTGAATTGCCAGAGTTCTTGCACTGGTTTCTTATTATCTGAGGGACCTGGGATTTCATTTTCTTTTTGAATTTGGATGGGCCTTTTTGTTTTCATACTATTTTTTCCCTTAAGGGTTTGACTGCGGTTAATGTTGTGTTTAGCTGGTTGGCTTCTTTGCTGGGTGCTTTCAGAGGGCGGAGGCTCTGAATGAGTTCCTAGGTTGTAGGTTCCTGCCCTGGGTTTCAGAGGCATTGCATTGTTTGGTGGTGTAATTCAAGCCGCAATCCAGTAGATGGCACTTAATGTAAGGCCCACAGATAGGCTCTTCCTCAGCCAGGTGCCCCTTTGGTTTTGCAGTACATGTGCAACAGTGCCCTGCAGAAGAGAGGCAGGGGCAAGAATTGATATATTTTCTGAGTCTGCTCCCAAGCTTTGGTGACATATCCTTCAACTACCGGCACTGCGCCCACATTTCCTTTGCGTCAAGGGGGCCTTTGGAATTTCCTCATACCTTATACCTTAGGGCTAGTCCCAGCTAAGGGTTAAGTCACCAGGAGACTCACAACACCCCGGTGATATACCAGTCCCCTGTAAGAGTCAGAGTGGGCTGTGGAATGTGTCTGGCTGGTGATGCAATGGGTCAAGGGTGGAGTCTAGGTGCCTAGGCAGGACAAACTGCTTTCCACAGGGACTGAAGTAATTTACATCCTCAACAACAGCTTTCCATTTCTCCATAGCCTGACCAACATCTGTTATTTTTAGACTTTTTAGTAATAGCCATTCTGACTGGTGTAAGATAGTATCTCATTGTAGTTTTCATTTGCATTTCTCTGATAATCAATGATGAGAATTTTTTCATATGCTTGTTGGCTGTTTGTTTGTTTTCTTTTGAGAAGGTCTGTTCATGTCATTTGCCCAATTTTTAATGAGGTTTTTTTTTTTCTTGTTGATTTGTTTAAATTCTTTGTAGACTGTGAACATTAGCCCTTGGTCAGATGAATCATTTACAAATATTTTCTTCCATTCTGAGGTTGTTTGTTTACTCTGTTGATAGTTTTTGTTGTTGTTGTTTTGTTTTGGGTTTTTTGCTGTGCAGAAGTGCTTTAGTTTAATTAGGTCACATGTGTCCATTTCTGTTTATATTGCATTTGATTTTGAGGACATGGCCGTAAATTCTTTGCCTAGGCCAATGTCCAGAAGTTTTATCTAGGTTTTTATCTAGGATTTTTATAGTCATAGATCTCATATTGAGCATCTTATCCATCTTTAGTTAATTTTTATACAAAGTGAGAAGTAGGTGCCCAGTTTCATTCTTCTGCAAGCAACTAGCCAATTTTCCAGCACCATTTATTGAATAGGGTGTTCTTCTCCCTTGTTTTTGTCCACTTGTCAAAGATCAGTTGGCTGTAAGTATGTGACATTATTTCTAGATTCTCTGTTCTGTTTCATTTGTCTATGTGTCTATTTTTGTACTAGTCCCATGCTGTTTTGGTTTCTATAGACTTGCAGGATAGTTTGAAATTAGGTAATGTGATGCCTGGCTTTGCTGCTGTTTTGCTTATGATTGCTTTGGCTGTTTGGGTTCCTTTTTTTTTTTGGTTCCATATGAATTTTAGAACAGTTTTTTTCTAATGCTGTGAGAAATGATGTTGGTAATTTGATAAGCATAATGTTGAATCTGTAAACTGCTTTGGGCACTGTGGACATTTTAACAATATTGATTCTTCTAATTCATGAGCATGGAATGTTTTTCCATTTGTTTTGTGTTGTCTATGATTTTTTTTCAGAAGTGTTTTGTAGTTCTTCTTGTAGAGATCTCTCATCTCCTTGTTTAGATGTATTCGTAGGTATTTTGTGGGGTTCTATTGGTGATTGTGAATAGAATTGCCTTTTTTTTTTTTTGAGACTTATGCTGGAGTGCAGTGGCATGATCTCAGCTCACTGCAACCTCCGCCTCCCAGGTTCAAGGGATTCTCCTGTGTCAGCCTCCTGAGTAGCTGGGATTACAGGTGCTCACCACCATGCCCAACTAATTTTTGTATTTTAGTAGAGACAGGGTTTCACCATGTTGGCCAGGCTGGTCTTAAACTCCTGACCTCAAGTGATCTGCCCCACTCAGCCTCGCAAAGTGCTGGGATTACAGGTGTGAACCACTGTGCCCGGCCTAGGACTGCATTTTTATAATTTTTAAATTTTAACTTTTGTGGGTACATAATAGGTGTATATATTTATGGGATACATGAGGTATTTTGGACAGGCATTCAGTGCATAATAATCAGGATTGCATTTTGATTTAGCTCTCAACTTAAACACTGTTGATGTGTAAAAATGTTAATGATTTTTGTACATTGATTTTGTATCCTGAAACTTTACTGGGCATTTATCTAGTCTAGGAGCCTATTGGAATAAGCTTTAGGGTTTTCTAGGTATAGAATCATATCATCATTGAAGAGAGACAATTTTACTTGCTTTTTCTAAATTTGGATGTCTTTTATTTTTTTTCCCTTCCCTGATGGCTCAGGCTAGGACTTCCAGGGCTATGTTGAATAGAAATGGTAAGAGTGGATATCCTTTCCTTTTTCCAGTTCTTAGGAGGAATGCTTCCAACTTTTGTTCATTCAGTATGATGTTGGGTGTGGGTTTATCATAGATGATTCTTATGTATGCTTCTTTAATGCCTAGTTTGTTGAGTGTTTTTATCATGAAGGGATGTTGGATTTATCAAAAGCTTTCTTATATATATTGAAATAACCAAATGATATTTCTTTTTAATTCTGTTTATGTGGTGAATCTCATTTATTAATTTGCCCATCTTGAAGCATCATTGCTTTTCAGGAATAAATGCCAGTTGATCACGGTGAGTTGTCTTTTTGATGTGCTGCTGGATTTGGTTTGCTGGTATTTTGTTCAGGATTTTTGCCTCTATGTTTGCCAGCAATATTGGTCTATAGTTTCCTTTTTTTGTTATGTCCTTGCAAGATTTTGTTTCAGGATGACACTGGTTTCTTAGAATGAGTTATGAAGGAATCCCTCCTCCTCTACTTTTTGGAATAATTTCAGTAAGATTGTCACCAGCTCTTCTTTGTATGTCTGCTAGAATTCAGCTATAAATCCATCTGCTCCAGGAGTTTTTTTGTTCTTTTTGTTTTTGTTGAAAAACAAAACAAAATTTAAAAAAAAACAAAATGGTCTCACTCTGTCACCCAGGCTGCAGTGAAGTGGAGTGGTCACAGCTCATTGCAGCCTTGACTCCCTGGGCTCAAGAAATCTTCCCACCTCAGCCTCCCAAGTAGCTGGGACTACTGGCAAACACCACCATGCCTGGCTAATTTTTGTAGTGTTTGTAGAGATGAGGTTTCACCATGGTGCCCAGGCTGGTCTCAAACTCCAGGGTTCAAGTATTCCACCCAGTTCAGCCTCCCAAAGTGTTGCTGGGATTACAGACATGAGCCACTGCACCTGGCCCAATTTTTTATAGTGGGTAAATGTTTATTACTTATACAACTCCAAAACTCATTATTGGTCTGTTCATGGTTTCAATTTCTTTGTGGTTCAACTTTGGGAGGTTGGGTATTTCCAGGAATTTATGCATTTCCTCTAAATTTTCTAGTTTGTACACATAGAGATGTTCATAGCAGTCTCTCAGGATCTTCTGTATTTCTGTGGAATCAGTTGTAATGTCACCTTTGCTATTTCTGATTGTAGTTATTTGGATCTTCTCTCCTTTTTCCCTATATCTAGCTAGTGGTCTATCAATCTTGTTTATCCTTTCAAACAACTAACTTTTTATTTCATTGATCCTTTGTGTGGCTTTGGGGGTCTCAATTTCATTTATTTCTGCACTGATTTTAGTTATTTCTTTTCTTCTGCTAGCTTGAGTTTAGTTTGTTTTTGTATATTTGTTCTTGTTCTTTTGTTCTTGTTCTTTCCGGTGTAACATTAAATTGTTATTTTAAGATTTTTCTATCTTTTTGATGTAGGTATTTAGCACTACAAACTTTCCTCTTACCACTGCTTTTGCTGTATTCCAGATATTTTGGCATATTATACCTCTATTTTCATTCATTTCAAATAATTTTTTATTTCTCCCTTAATTGTATTATGTACCCCAAAGTCTTTCCGGAACAAGTTGTTTAGTTTCCATGTAATTGTATGGTTTTCAGAGTTCCTCTTGGTATTAATTTCTAATTTTATTCCACTGTGGTCCATGATGATGCTTGGTATAATTTCAGGTTTTTAAAAATGTATTGAGATTCGCTTTATGACTGAGCATGTGGTCAATCTTTGAGAAAGTTCTGTGCACAGATGAGAATAATATATGTTCTGTGGTTGTTAGGTGGAGTATTCACTAGATGTCTATTAGGTCTGTTTGGTCAAGTATCAAATTTAAGTCCAGAATTTCTTTGTTAATTTTCTGTCTCTGTGATCTGCCTAATGCTGTTATTATGTTATTATATGGCTGTTTATCTCCTTTCTTATTTCTGGAAGTAATTGTCTTATAAATCTGGGTGCTCCAATATTGAATGCCTATATATTTAGGATAGTTAAGTCATGTTGTTGAATGGAACCATTTATCATTACATAATACCCTTCTTTGTTCTCTTTTAATATTGTTGGTTTAAAGTCCGTTTTATCTGATACAAGAATTGCTACCCCTGCTCCTTTTTACCCATTTCAGTGATAGGTCTTTCCCTATCCTTTTACTTTGAACACGTGAGATGCATGTGTTGAAGGCAGCAGAGGGTTAAATCTGTTTTTTATCCATTTTGCCATTCTGTGTCTTTTAAGGGGCACATTTAGGCCATTTACATTCAAAGTTAATATTGATATGTAAGGTTTTGTTTCTATTGTGGTATTGTTAGCCAGTTGCTAGTTGTTAGTTGTTTTGTAGTTTCAATTATGTAGTTGCTTTATATAGAGTCTATGGGCTTTGCTTACACATGTTTTTGTTGTAGCAGGTATTGTTTAGTGGTGGAGTTCAGATGCAACCCTGTAGATGGTGATAAAGAGTAAGAGCTACCAGGTAGGCTGATGCCCAGTGTACATGCCCTCCCTGATGGGGGTGGCAGAAAGAGTTCCTGTTGGAGTATGCTGAAGTCTCAGGGGAAGGTGAAGCAGGAAGTGCACCAGATCCTTGTCCTGAGCTGGCAGGAATGTGATCTGCTTCCATATCATGCCCCTGTCACAGGGCTCATGACCTGTTTACAAAGGCTTTGTTCTTTGGTTTCAGGCCACTGTGTGGCTATACATCACAGATTGACCTCTCTGATGGCTACCACTAGTAAGGGGGTCAGGGAAGAACTTCTTCCCCCAGCCAGGGCAGGAAACTTCATGGTCTGTCCTCAGTTGCCAGGGCACCGCTGCTCTATGTAGGAAGGGAAAGTTGGACCCCACTCTTCATCCCATTGTATTGTTAATGGGAATCTGGTTGTTACCAGCTCTTACCATCATAAACAAAGCTACAATGAACATTCTCATGCATACCCTTTGCTGGAAATCTGTATTCATTTATCTTGGTATAAATCTAGGAGTGGAATTCCTTAATCACAAGATAGGGCAGGTTAATCTTTCTTAGATATTACTGAAGAGTTCTTCTAAGGATTGTACCAGTTGCCACTACCACCAGCAATGTATGAGAGTTCAGATTGCCCTACAATCTTCCCAACTCTGGAATTGTCAATCTTTTTAGTGTTAGTTATTAATATCTTTGTTTTAATTTGCATTTTCCTGATTACTAATGATTTTGCATACTTTTGAAATATATTATTGGCAATTTGGGTAGCCTTGCTTATGAAATGCCTAATCAAGTATTTTGCCATTTTAAAAATTATGTGGAATTTTTTTGTTTTGTCTAATTTTTTTGTAGGAATTTATATATATTCTGGATCAGAGTCCTTTGTCAAATATACATTGGGCACTGTCTTCTCCCAATATATGGCTGGCCCTTTATTTGCTTAATGATGTCTTCTGATTAATAGAATTTCCTAATCATAATTCTAAGGTAGTTATTTTTTATTTTTAGATTAGTTCTTTTTATACTGTCCATTAAAAAGTACGTTGCGCATTCTGAGTTCAAAAGTATATCACTTGTTCTTTTCAAGACTCTTTATTGATTTGTCTATTATACTTTGGTCTATGATTCATTTCAAATTCTCTATGTATAGTGCTGGGTATTTTTTCCACATGGATATGTAATTGCTTTAGCAACATTTATTGGGAAAAATTTTTTAACTTTTATTTCCACATTTTATTGGGGTTTTGGTCATAAAATGAAAGATCTTTTTTTTTGTGGGATTATTTCTGAATACTACTATTCTGTTTCATTGATTGACCTGATAGCCTTACTCTAATATCATACTGTCTTAATCACAGTAGCTTTAAAGTAAATCTTAAAATCTGGAATTCTAAATTTTCTGAAGGTCTCCTATTTCACATTGCAAACAACTTGTTAATTTTAACAAAGATGTTTATAGTAAAATTATATAGTAATGTTTTAGTTTCCTTAATATTTAATTGAATCTAGAGATCAATTTGGGTGAATTGATTTCTTCACAATATTAATTCTTCCAGTCCATCTCCAATTAATTGCATCCTCTTCAATTTTTTCCAATACTTTATAGCTTTCAGTGTACAGATCATTTAATTTATTCCAAAGATTTTGTTTTATGATTATTATAAAATGTACTATGACATTTTATGTCAATTTTCAATTGTGTATTTCTGGTATATAGAAATACAATTGATATTTGTAAGCTGTCCTTTTATCCTATGACAAGGTTGAGTTCATTTAGTAAGGGCTGTAAAACCAGAGCTGGTACTGAGAGCTTACTGAACCATTTCTGATACCTTTGGTTTTTCGATGTACCTAAATGCATAATCTGCAAATAGTTTTATTCTTTCTTTTTTATTTTATTTTTTGGCCTAATTGCACTCCGTGGACTTCCATATAATGTTGAAAGGAAATGATGAGAGTGGACTTGCCCGTCATGTTCCTGACTTTAGGGAAAAGAAAAGTTATCTTTTCACCATTGAATGCTGCATCAGTTTAGGATTTGTAAATACTTTTTATTAGATGAGGAATATTTCTTTATATCTAGTTATATTATAAAATAGACAATTTTTGATTACAGATCAATAAATTAAAAATGCATGTTATAATCCCTAAGGGAACCACTAGATACACATACACATACACCCTCCCCCGGCACCCCCCACACACAAACTAAAAAGTCAATAGAGGAAATAAAGTGGTGTAATAACAATATACCTGCAATTCATCCAAAGAAAAAACGAGAATAGAAATTAAGTAGCAGGTGGCACAGCTCAGTGCCCAGGGAGTCCTTCTTAGCCCACAGTTTCTCCCAAAGGAGAAAATGAAAAGTGAATTACAAGTTTTCTCAGCCTGTGGTACACCGCCCACCCAGAACATTAAGGGGATCAGGAAAACTGAAATGTCTGGGACAGCTAGAAGCAGTGAGAAGGGGAGGAAGTACACAGCAACTGGTGTGTGATTCTTAATAGCTGGACATGGATTCTGCTAAGTGGCTTGAGGATTCTAGCAAAAGGCCCACCCATAAACTCCACACAAGGACAACTTGCTGGCAGACTCCCCCTTTAACAAGCTAGTGCATGCCTTAAACATCCTGTGTGTCCATCCATGGATGTTGCCCTGTGCATCCCTGTGCACAAGGCCTATGTACTCCTGCAAATGGCACATGTATCTGAATAGCAGATGCAGATTTTAGCAGCAGGTTCAACTCCATTGGAATGTGAGAAGAAGCACACAACCTTGAAAGCTTTGGGACATTGTTGGGTAAAATAGATAAGCTCTCAGTACCAGGTCTGGTTTTACAGGATTGAGAGACAGAACATAATCCTAAAACTTTCTCCCTTAGAGGGAACAAGAGGAGTGTAGCAGATGCATCCATAGAAAAGGTCTGAGAGACCCCAGAATCTCTAGTGGAACTTACTGAGGAAGGTCTGTCTCTTGCAATGCTAGAAAGTAGACTGTCATAGGTGACTACTTTTGCAAATGCAAAGAAACAGAACCCTTCAAAGAACACAAAGAATCAATGAATTATGGTATTACAAAAGGAACAATAGAAAGCTCTGGTAGCTGACCCAAAAGAAAGAGAAATCTACACACTGCCTGACAAAAAGGAAAAAAAAACAGAAAAAATCATTTTAAAGAAGCTTAGTGAGTTACAAGAGAACAGATAGACAACAAAGTGATATCAGAAAAACACTACACGAACAAAATGGAAAGTTCAACAAAGGGACAGAAACCATAAACATAAGCCAACAGAAATTCTATACAATATCTGGCTGAAAAACTCAACAGAAATCCTCAACAGCTGACTCTATCCAGTGGAAAAAAAAAAAAGAATTTGACAGCTGACCTGTGAAAACCTGTAGACTGCTTTTCAAAATGGGTCCCCAATCCCGTTCCTCCTCAATGGGCAGGACCTCCCAACCAGGGTCTCCAGCCACCCTGCCAGTGCTTTCTGGCCAACAGAGATTTGAAACCTCTCTAGGATGGAGCTCCCAGAAGGACAGTGTGGCTGCCATCTTTGTTGTTTGGGTGACTTAGCTGTTCTGGCCTTCAGATTTTGGAGAGTCCAAGGCGATCAGGGGCTGAAGTGGACCCCCAGCACAGCACAGCTGCCCTATGAAAATGTGGCCAGACTGTTTTTTAACCAGGACCCTGATCCTGTTCCTCCTCACTAGACAGGGCCTCCCAATCAGGATCTCCAGCCACCTCCTACAAGTGTGTGTGGGCCAGCAACAGGTCCATACTTCTCTGGGACAGAGCTCCCAGAGGGATGGGCAGGCTGCCATCTTTGCTGTTTTGCAGCCTTCAGTGGTGATACCTCCAGGTACTAGAAAATCTGAGGTGACGACAGACTGGAGTGTGCCCCCAGCATACTTCAACAGTCCTATGGAAAAGTGGCCAGACTGTAACATGGGTGCCCATTCCCATATCTCCTCATCAGACATGTCCTCCAGCCCTCGGCCTCCAGCAACCGCTCCCAACCCCAGAGCTATCAAACCAGTAGTAACTTGGCAACTCTCTGGACAGAGTCTCCAGGGGCAATTGAAAGCCTCTCTGCCACTGCCTCTGCAGTAGAACTGCCTTTGCTACCCTTGGACTAACAAACAAGCAAAGATCCTAAGTGCTTTAGTCACACCTCCAATAAGCTGCAGTTGACCTAAGGAGAGGAGGCCAGTGCATCTCCCACGAGTCCCACACACCCCTCACTGCTCATCTTAAGAGAGGGAACTCCTGGCTTGGCTCCACAGTATAGAACCTTCATCCTGAGCTGATTGCACTCAGCAATTGCTCACCTGCATCTCTCTGGGGTGGAACCCCTAGGAGACAAGCAGAAGACCCTTGGCCACAACCACTACTAAGATCCCTTCTTCTGCTCCTTTCAAGTTGGGAAAGGAACATAAAAACTGAGATCACCCCAGAGCTGTAGTGGAAAGCCCAAGAATGCCAAGCCATGATCTACAGCCAGAATTACTCAAGGGAGAGAGAAACCCACACCCTCAGAGCATTGAGAAGGTACACAGTTGCAACTGTGAGGAAACATAGCGGAGACACATAACCAAGTAAGAGTGTACCAACTGACCAATAAGCCTAAGTGCCACCTATTGGATCACACCCTAAAGCTTCAACACCAAAAACATTTCACTAACATACCCCCTGAAACCAGAGACACTACAAATAAAGACCATGCACAAAGCCATGGCCCAGTGAAAACATCCAGAAAAGAACTCAACGTACACTGCAGTTAAAGGAACACCCACATGCAGAGATGAGAAAGAACCAATGCAAGAACTCCAGTTACCCAAATGGCCAGAGTGTTGTATGAATTTAGTAATTCTAGACATTGTGATTGAAACAAGATTGAGGAGTCAACCTTGTCCTCCAGACAACTGCACCAGTTCACCACCAACGGTTCTTAACCGGGATGAACTGGCTGGAATTACAGAAATAGAATTCAGATTATGGATAGGAATTAAGATAATCGAGATTCAGGAAGATGGAAAAACCCAATCTCAAAAATAAAAAATAAAAATCACAATAAAGTGATACAGGAACTGAAGGACAAAATAGCCAGTATAAAAAAGAACTTAATGAGTCTGACAGAGCTGAAGAACACAGTACAAGAATTTCACGGTGCAATCACAAGTATTAGCAGAATAAACCAAGCTGAGGAAAGAATCTCAGAACTTAAAGACTGGTTCTCTGGTTCTTTGAAATAAGACAGTCAGACAAAAACAAAGAAAAAAGAATGAAAAGGAATGAACAAAACTTCCAAGAAGTGTGGGATTATGTAAAGAGGCCAAATCTATGAATCATTGGCATCCCTGAATGGCAGGGGGGCAGGAAGCAAACAACTTGGAAAACACATTTCAGGATATCATCCATGAAAACTTCCCCACCCTTGCTAGAGAAGTCAACAGCCAAATTCAGGAAATACAGAGAACTCCTACAAGATTCTACAAGTAGATCATTCCCAAGACATAAATGTCAGATTTTCCAAGGTCAAAATGAAAGAAAGAATGTTAAAAGCAGCTACAGAGAAAGGGCAGTTCACCTACAATGGGAATGCCATCAAGCTAACAGCAGATCCCTCAGCTGAAGCCATAAGAGATTGGGGGCCTATAGTTAACCTTCTTAAACAAAGAAAATCTTTGACCAAGAATTTCATAGCCAGCCAAACTAAGCTTCCTAAATGAAGGAGAAATTACATCCTTTTCAGATAAGTAAATGTTGAGGAAGCCTTACAAGAGATCTTGAAGAAAGCACTAAATATGAGAAGAAAATACTGTTACCAACCACAAAAAAACACACATGAAGTACACAGACCAGTGACACTATAAAACAACCACATATCCAAGCCAACATAATAGCCAGCTAACACCACAATGACAAGATCAAATACACACATATCAATACTAAAATTGAATGTAAACAGGCTAAGTGCCCCCACTTAAAACGCACAGAGTGGCAAGCTGGATTTAAAAAAAAGCACAATCCTATGGTATGCTGTCTTCAAGAGACCCATCTTACATGAAATGACAGTCACACACTCAAAATAAAGGGATGGAGGAAAATCAAACAAGCAAATGGAAAACAAAAAAATGGGCTGCAACCCTAATTTCAGACAAAACAGGCTTCAAGTCAACAAAGATCAAAAAAGACAAAGAGCCTTTTATAATAATAGTCAAGAGTTCAATTCAACAAGAAGACCTACCTATCCTAACGATATATGCACACAACATAGGAGCACCCAGATTCTTAAAGCAAGTTCTTAGAGACCTACAAAGAGACAGACTCACGCACAATAATAGTGGGAAACTTTAACATTCCACTGACGGTATTAGATCATTGAAGCAGAAAATTAACAAAGATATTCAGGAACTAAACCCAACATTGCACCAAATGGATCTAATAGACCTCTACAGAACTATCTACCCAAAAGCAACAGAATATACATTCTTCTCATTGCCACTGGCACATACTCTAAAATTAATCACATAATTGCATATAAAATAATCCTCAGCAAATGCAAAAGAACCAAAATCATATCAACTCATGGATTAAAGGTTTAAATGTAAAACCCCAAACTATAAAAACCCTGTAAGACAACCTAGGCAATACCCTCATGGACATAGGAATGGGCAAAGATTTCATGACAGAGACACCAAAAGCAATCATGAAAAAAGCAAAAATTGGCAAGTGGGATATAATTAAACTAAAGAGCTACTGTACAGCAAAAGAAACTATCAACAGAGTAAACAGAAAAACTGCATAATGGGAGAAAATATTTGCAAATTATGCATCTGACAAAGGTCTAATATCAAGCTTCTAGAAGGAAAGTAAACAAATTTACAAGAGAAAAACAACTCCATTAAAAAGTGGACAAATGACATGAACAGATATTTCAAAAGAAGACATACATGCGGCCAACAAGCATATGAAATAAAAGCTCAATATCACTGATAGTTAGAGAGGTGAAAATCAAAGCGACAATGAGATACCATCTCACACCAGTCAGAATGGCTACCATTAAAAAGAAAAAAAAATAACTGATGCTGGTGAGGTTGCAGAGAAAAGGGAACACTTATACACTGTCGATGGGAGTATGAATTAGTTCAACCGTTGTGGAAAGCAGTATAATGGTCCCTCAAAGAGCTAAAAGCAGAACTACCATTCAACCCAGCAATCCCATTACTGGGTCTATACGCAGAGGAATATAAATCATTCTATGCCCTTTCTCTACCTTTTGATTCCTGCTCTGCTCTGCTGACCTCTCATCTTGACCTGGCCTAGAAGCCCTGGATTGGCAGGTCTCTATGGAAATCACATAGGTGACAGGCCTTTTGTTGAAGTGGGCAAGCGATGCCCTGACCAGCACTGACACAGTACACCAATGTGAGGTACACAGAGTCCACCTTCAATGTTCACGTGTCTCCCTTTCTGGACCTTCTCTCGATTTTTGGGTGCCCCATAACCCTTCTTACTAATTCTAACTAATTCTGTACTCCCAACCTTACCCCAACTCACAGGGAAGAGATAGAGAGGTGGTGAGGTTTAAAAAGCAGCACAAGGTTCTCCCTGTCTAGTATACTAATGAATACACCTGTACCTATTATAATGCAGTAGCCCAGATCAGGGCAGGGTGGTGACTGACTAAATTACCTCATTTATACCTGGTTGATCCTGCCAGTTAAAAAAAAAATGCACCCATTTATCTGTTGAGTCAACACAAATTTGTTGAGCATCTACTATGAACCAGGCAGGGGTGATTCCGCAAATAAGACAAACAAAAATCATCCCTTGTGGAGCTTGTATTTGAGTAGAGAGGTGGGCATTAGTGTATAGTATATTAGGCAGTGTTAGGGAGAAAAAAAGCAGGAAAAGCCCCTCAGAGAAATGACTAGCCAGTAAAGACATGAAGAAAGAGGGTGAGCTAACCATGTAGATGTTTGGTGTTTCTTAACAAATGAGTCCCTGCTATGGGGCAGCATTATGCTTTGCATTTGCAAGGGCATTATCTGATTATAATCTTCACAGCAACCCTGAGAAGTATTATATTATAAGCCACCCCTTTCTCTTTTTTTAAACAAATAATGAGTTTGGGGTTCAGGTTTACTGACTTAACCAAAGTTCCCAAAAACCATATTAAGAGATACCACTTTCTTATCAATTTTAATAATTAGTAGTTTTTAAATTTTTCACATACATAACCATGTCATAAGAAATAAATGCTTGTTTCTTTTTTTTCCTCATCCTTAGGTCTTTTAGTTCTCTTTTCTTGTATTATTATTTTGGGGCATACAATGTTGAACAGAAGTAGTGAAGGCAGAGGAAGGACAGAAGGAAGGGAAGGGAAGGGAAGAAGGGAAAGAAAAAAGAAAAGAAAAAAAGAGAAAAGAAAGAACAAAATGAAAGAAAGGAAAGAAAGGAAGGAAGGAAGAAGGAAGGAAGGGAGGGAGGGAGGGAAGGAGGGAGGGAGGAAGGAAGGAAAGAAAAGAAAGGAAAGAAAGGAAAAGAAAGAGAGAAGTTCCAAGATGGCCAAATAGGAACAGCTCCAGTCTGCAGCTCCCAGCGTTAGCGACACAGAAGATAGGTGATTTCTGTATTTCCAACTGAGGTACTGGGTTCATCTCACTGGGTCTTGTCAGACAGTGGGTGCAGCCCATGGAGCAGGGTGGGGCATCACCTCACCTGGGAAGTGCAAGGGGTCGGGGAATTCCCTTTCCTAGCAAAGGGAAGCCATGACAGATGGTACCTGGAAAATCGGGACACTCCCATGCTAATACTGTGCTTTTCCAACGGCCTTAGCAAACAGCACACCAAGAGATTATATCCCGCACTTGGCTCCAAGGGTCCCACACCCGTGGAGCCTCACTCACTGCTAGCACAGGAGTCTGAGATCGAACTGCAAGGTGGCAGTGAAGCTAGGGTAGGGGCGTCCACCATTGCTGAGATTTGAGTAGGTAAACAAAGCGTCTGGGAAGCTCGAACTGGGTGGAGCCCACCACAGCTCAAGGAGGCCTGCCTGCCTCTATAGACTCCACCTCTTGGGGCAGGGCATAGCTGAACAAAAGGCAGCAGAAACTTCTGCAGACTTAAATGTCCCTGTCTGACAGCTTTGAAGAGACTAGTGCTTCTCTCAGCAAGGAGTTTGAGATCTGAGAACAGACAGCCTGCCTCCTCAAGTGGGTCCCTGACCCCCAAGTAGCCTAACTGGGAGACACCTCCCAGTAGGGGCCGACTGACACCTCATACAAGTGGATGCCCCTCTGAGACAAAGTTTCCAGAAGAAGGATCAGACAGCAACATTTGCTGTTCTGCAATATTTGCTGTTCTGCAGCTTCCACTGGTGATACCCAGGCAAACAGGGTCTGGAGTGGACCTCGAGTGAACTCCAACAGACCTGCAGCTGAGGGTCCTGACTGTTAGAAGGAAAACTAACAAACAGAAATGACATCCATACCAAAACCCCATCTGTACATCACCATCACCAAGACCAAAGGTAGATAAAACCACAAAGATGGGGAGAAACCAGAGCAGAAAAGCTGAAAATTCTAAAAATCAGAGTACCTCTTCTCCTCCAAAGGAATGCAGCTCCTCACCAGCAATGGAACAAAGCTAGATGGAGAATGACTTTGACGAGTTGAGAGAAGAAGGCTTCAGATGATCAGTAATAACAAACTTCTCTGAGCTAAAGGAGGATGTTCAAACCCATCGCAAAGAAGCTAAAAACCTTGAATAAAGATGAGATGAATTGCTAACTAGAATAAACAGTGTGGAGAAGTCTTTAAATCACCCGATGGAGCTGAAAACCATAGCACAAGAACTACATGACGCATGCACAAGCTTCAGTAGCCAATTTGATCAAGTAGAAGGAAGGGTATCAAGTTCATTGAAGATCAACTTGATAAGAAAGTGGTGTCTCTTAATATGGAACAGAACCAGGTTGGAAAACACTCTTCAGGATATTTTTCCAGGAGAACTTCCCCAACATAGCGAGGCAGGCATGAATTCAAATTCAGGAAGTACAGAGAACGCCACAAAGATACTCCTCAAGAAGAGCAACTCCAAGACACATAATTGTCAGATTCAACAAAGTTGAAATAAAGGAAAAAATGTTAAGGGCAGCCAGAGAAAGGTCGGGTTACCCACAAAGAGAAGCCCATCAGACTAACAGCGGATCTCTCGGCAGAAACTCTACAAGCCAGAAGAGAGTGGGGGCCAATTTCAACATTCTTAAAGAAAAGAATTTTCAACCCAGAATTTCAAAGCCAGCCAAACTAAGTTTCATAAGTGAAGGAGAAATAAAATCCTTTACAGACAAACAAATGCTGAGAGATTTTTGTCACCACGAGGCCTGCCTTACAAGAGCTTCTGAAGGAAGCACTAAATATGGAAAGGAAAAACTGGTACCAACCACTGCAAAAACATGCCAAATAGTAAAGACCATCAATGTTAGGAAGAAACTGCATCAACTAATGAGCAAAATAACCAGCTGACATCATAATGACAGGATCAAATTCACACATAACAATATTAACCTTAAATGTAAATGGGCTAAATGCTCCAATTAAAAGATGCAGACTGGCCGGGCGTGGTGGCTCAAGCCTGTAATCCCAGCACTTTGGGAGGCTGAGATGGGCAGATCACAAGGTCAGGAGATCGAGACCATCCTGGCTAACCCGGTGAAACCCCGTCTCTACTAAAAAATATAAAAAACTAGCCGGGCGAGGTGGCGGGTGCTTGTAGTCCCAGCTACTCGGGAGGCTGAGGCAGGAGAATAGCGTAAACCCGGGAGGCGGAGCTTGCAGTGAGCTGAGATCCGGCCACTGCACTCCAGCCTGGGTGACAGAGCAAGACTCTGTCTCAAAAAAAAAAAAAAAAAAAAAAAGATGCAGACTGACAAACTGGATCAAGAATCAAGACATCAGTGTGCTGTATTCAGGAGACCCATCTCACGTGCACAGACACACATAGGCTCAAAGTAAAGGGATGGAGGAAGATCTACCAAGCAAATGGGAAAAAAAAAAAAAAAAAAAAAAAAGCAGAGGTTGCAATCCTAGTCTCTGATAAAACAGATTTTAAACCAACAAAGATCAAAAGAGACAAAGAAGGCCATTACATAATGGGAAAGGGATCAATTCAACAAGAAGAGCTAACTATCCTAAATATATATGCACCCAATACAGGAGCACCCAGACTCATAAAGCAAGTCCCTAGAGACCCACAAAGAGACTTAGACTCCCACACAATAATAATGGGAGACTTTCACACCTCACCGTCAACATTAGACAGATCAACGAGACAGAAAGTTAACAAGGATATCCAGGAACTGAACTAAGCTCTGCACCAAGTGGACTTAATAGACATATACAGAACTCTCCACCCCAAATCAACAGAATATACATTCTTCTCAGCACCACGTCACACTATTCCAAAATTGACCACCTAGTTGGAAGTAAAGCACTCCTCAGCAAATGTAAAAGAACAAAAATTATAACAAACTCTCTCTCAGACCACAGTGCAATCAAACTAGAACTCAGGATTAAGAAACTCACTCAAAATCGTTCAACTACATGGAAATTGAACATTCTGCTCCTGAGTGATTACTGGGTACATAACGAAATGAAGACAGAAATAAAGATGTTCTTTGAAACCAATGAGAACAAAGATACAACTTACCAGAATCTCTGGGGAACATTTAAAACAGTGTGTAGAGGGAAATTTATAGCACTAAATGCCCACAAGAGAAAGCAGGAAAAATCTAAAATTGATACCTTAACATCACAATTAAAAAAACTAGAGAAGCAAGAGCAAATACATTCAAAAGCAAGCAGAAGGCAAGAAATAACTAAGATCAGAGCAGAACTGAAGGAGATAGAGACACAAAAAGCCCTTCAAAAAATCAATGAATCCAGGAGCTGGTTTTTTGAAAAGATCAACATAATTGATAGACTGCTAGCAAGACTAATAGAAGAAAAGAGAGAAGAATCAAATAGACGCAATAAAAAATGATAAAGGGGATATTATCACTGATCCCACAGAAATACAAATTACCAGCAGAGAATACTATAAACACCTCTACGCAAATAAACTAGAAAACCTAGAAGAAATGGATAAATTCCTGGACACATACACCCTTCCAAGACTAAACCAGGAAGAAGCTGAATCCCTGAATAGACCAATAATAGGTTCTGAAATTGAGGCAATAATTAATAGCCTATCAACCAAAAAAAGTCCAGGACCAGATGGATTCACAGCCAAATTCCACCAGAAGTACAAAGACGAGCTGGTACGATTCCTTCTGTAACTATTAAAATCAATAGAAAAAGAGAGAATCCTCCCTAATTCATTTTATGAGGCCAACATCATCCTGATACCAAAGCCTGGAAGAAACACAACAAAAAAAGAGAATTTTAGACCAATATCCCTGATGAACATCAATGCAAAAATCCTCAGTAAAATACTGGCAAACAATCCAGCAGCACATCAAAAAGCTTATCCACCACGATTAAGTTGGCTTCATCCCTGAGATGCAAGGCTGGTTCAACATACACAAATGAATTAACAGAATCAATTATATAAACAGAACTAAAGACAAAAACTACATGATTATCTCCATAGATGCAGAAAAGTCCTTTGACAAAATTCAACAGCGCTTCATGCTAAAAACTCTCAAAAAACTAGGTATTGATGGGAAGTATCTCAAAATAATAAGAGCTATTTATGACAAACCCACAACCAATATCATACTGAATGGGCAAAAACTGGAAGCATTCCCTTTGAAAACTGGCACAAGACAGGGATGCCCTCTCTCACCACTCCTATTCAACATAGTATTGGAAGTTCTGGCCAGGGCAATCAGGCAAGAAAAAGAAATAAATGTATTCAATTAGGAAAAGAGGAAATCAAATTGTTCCTGTTTGCCGATGACATGATTGTATATTTATAAAACCCCATCGTCTCAGCCCAAAATCTCCTTAAGCTGATAAACAACTTCAGCAAAGTCTCAGGATACAAAATCAACGTGCAAAAATCACAAGCATTCCTATACATCAATAACAGACAAACAGAGAGAATAAATTGCTTCAAAGAGAATAAAACACCTAGGAATCCAACTTACAAGGAATGTGAAGGACTTCTTCAAGGAGAACTACAAACCACTGCTCAACAAAATAAAGGAGGACATAAACAAATGGAAGAACATTCCATGCTCATGGATAGGAAGAATCAATATCATGAAAATGGCCATACTGCCCAAGGTAATTTATAGATTCAATGCCATACCCTTCAAGTTATCAATGACCTTCTTCACAGAATTGGAAAAAACCACTTTAAAGTTCATATGGAACCAAAAAAGAGCCCACATTGCCAAGACAATCCTAAGTCAAAAGGACAAAGCTGGAGGCGTCACGCTACCTGACTTCAAACTATACTACAAGGCTACAGTAACCAAAACAGCATGGTACTGGTACCAAAACAGAGATATAGACTAATGAAACAGAATAGAGCCCCTGGAAATAATACCACACATCTACAGCCATCTGATCTTTGACAAACCTGACAGAAACAAGAAATGGGAAAAGGATTCCCTGTTTAATAAATGGTGCTGGCAAAACTTGCTAGCCATATGTAGAAATCTGAAACTGGATCCCTTCCTTACATCTTATACAAAAATTAATTCAAGATGGATTAAAGACTTAAATGTTAGACCTAAAACCACAATAACCCTAGAAGAAAACCTAGGCAATACCATTCAGGCCATAGGCATGGGCAAGGACTTCATGACTAAAACACCAAAGCAATGGCAAGAAAAGCCAAAATTGACAAATGGGATCTAATTCAACTAAAGAGCTTCTGCATAGCAAAAGAAACTACCATCAGAGTGAACAGGCAACTTACAGAATGGGAGAAAAATTTTGCAATCTACCCATCTGACAAAGGGCTAATATCCAGAATTTACAAAGAACTTAAACAAATTTACAAGAAACAATCAAACAACCCCATCAAAAAGTGGGCAAAGGATATGAACAGACACTTCTGAAAAGAAGACATTTATGCAGCCAACAGACACATGAAAAAATGCTCATCATCACTGGCCATCAGTGAAATGCAAGTCAAAACAACAATGAGATACCATCTCACACCAGTTAGAATGTCAGTCATTAAAATGTCAGGAAACAACAGGTGCTGGAGAAGATGTGGAGAAATAGGAACACTTTTACACGGTTGGTGGGAATGTAAACTAGTTCAACCATTGTGGAAGACAGCATAGCGATTCCTCAAGGATCTAGAACTAGAAATACCATTTGACCCAGCCATCCCATTACTGGGCATATACCCAAAGGATTATAAATCATGCTGCTATAAAGACACATGCACACGTATGTTTATTGCGGCACTATTCACAGTAGCAAAGACTTGGAACCAACCCAAATGTCCATCAATGATAGACTGGATTAAGAAAATTTGGCACGTATATGCCATGGAATACTATGCAGCCGTAAAAAAGGATGAGTTCATGTCCTTTGTAGGGACATGGATGAAGCTGGAAACCATCATTCTGAGCAAACTATCGCAAGGATAGAAAACCAAACACTTCATGTTCTCACTCATAGGTGGGAATTGAACAATGAGAACACTTGGACATAGGGTGGGGACATCACACACTGGGGTGTGTCGTTGGGTAGGGGGATGGAGGAGGGGTAGCATTAGGAGATATACCTAATGTAAATGACAAGTTAACGAGCACAACACACCAACATGGCACATGTATACATATGTAACAAACCTGCACGTTGTGCACATATACCTTAGAACTTAAAGTATAATAAAAAAAAAAAAAAAAAAAAAACAGAAGAAGTAGTGAAGGCAGGGATCCTTGGCTTGCTCTGGATCTCAGAGGGAAAGAGTGTAGCATTAAGGATATTTGCAGTAGTTTTGTGTTCTTGTTTACAAGTACAAATTTACTTATAGGTAGATAGATAAATAGATAAACATTTATTAAAAAATGAATGTTTGCTTTTATTCCTTGTTTCCTAGGACTTTTAAAACACATAAATAAATATTGAATTTTATTTAAATGTTTCCTGCATCCATTTGTAATGGTCATGTGACTTTACTCTTTTTAACCATTAATGTGATTTATAATAATTTATTTTCCTTTTTAAAAACCTTTTAAATTTTGCGGCCAGTCACGGTGGCTCATGCCTGTAATCCCAGTACTTTGGAAGCCAAGGTGGTCGGATCACTTGAGCTCAGGAGTTCGAGACCAGCCTGGGAAACGTGGCAGAACTCATCTCTACTAAAATGACAAAAATTAGCCAACGTGGTGGTGCACGCATGTAGTCCCAGCTACTCAGGAGGTTGAGGTGGGAGAATCGCTTGAACCAAGGAGGCGGAAATTGCAGTGAGCCGAGTTTACACCACTGCATTCCAGCCTGGGCAACAGAGCAAGGCTCTGTCTCAAAACAAACAAACAAACAAACAAAAAATATCTTTCAAATTTTGAAATATGACACAAATTCAAAAAAATGCATAAATATAAATGTACAGTATAGTGAATAAGCATGAATGGCAACACACTTGTAAAAAATATTCAAGTGAAGAAACAAAACATTGCCTCTTGAGTGATATCCCTAAATCAAAAGCACTACCATGACTTTTATAGTCAGTCCCCTCACTTGACTTTCTTTATAATTTGCCCAACTATGTAATGTATGTATTTCTAAACATAAAGTTTAGGTTTTGGCCGTTTTTCTGTTTTGTATATATTGGATATATTTTTTAAAGCATTATTTCTTCAATTTAAAGCTATATCCCATTTCTATTATTTTAATGATTGCAGAGGTTCTAACAAGTGTCCTTAACTTCTCAAAGTCTAAGTTGAGCAATATCTTTACCCTCTTTCTGGATATTACTACAACCTAAAAACACTATAATACCTTTTCCTCCACTCTCAATCTATATGGTGAGTTGTGTAATTTAATTATCTCTATATATAGGTTTTGCCTTTTATGATGAAATAAAATGTACATACAGCAAAGCACATACAAAGGAATGTACTACTTAATAATTTACTACAAAGTGAACACCTGTAAAACCACCACCCAAGTCAACAAATAGAACATAGCCAGCAATCCAGAAGCTTCTCTTGTGCATCATTGCAATCACTAATTCCTTGGTCCCCCTCAAAGGTACGCAATAGCCTGACATGTATGGCAATCTCTTCCTTGACTTTTTAAATGTTTTTACCACTAGACATTCCTGTTTTAACTCTACAATTTTATTTTGCCTGTTTTTGAATTGTATGTAAATTATATTCTATTGTTTTTTCCTGTTTTGCCTCTTTTGATCCATATTATGTTGGTGAGTTTTATCCATGTTGTTGTGTGGCTGTAACAAATACATTTCCATTTATTCAATGCATTTATCCATCCTTTTAGGTAAATTCATTCTGTTGAATGAGTTGTTTGTGATTGGGCTATTATAAATAATGCTACTATGAAGATTATTTTACATGTCTCTTGGTGCATATATACACATGTGGAGATATATACACACACACACACACACACAATAAAATTCCTGATTATGAGTACTTCAACTTTAGTAGATATTACCAAAATAGTTTTAATGTGGTTGTACCAATTTATACTCCCAGTGTTCAGTTACTTCACATTCTTGCCAATACTTATGAGAAAATAAAAGAGTGCTTATCTGAGGAATATGAGTCTTTCTAAATTATTAGGCCCAGAGAAACATTAAAATGGGACAGTATCCTCCCCTTGAGCTATGTACTCATCTCATAGAAACTGCTTGCTATTGCCACAAATAGCCACAAGTTAACCTAATAATGCCCCACTAGACACTATAAACCAAATCCTATGATGCAGGACAGGTAGGCCCCAAACTTATTGCTTAGCCCAGGATAGTTCTTGGCTTTACCTAGGAATGAATTCAAGGGCAAGCCAGTGTTGGTTAGACAGCAATCTTTTATTGAATGGCACTGCTCCTTCAAGAGAAGGACAAACTCATAGGCAATGCACCCACAGTCAGCAATGTATGGGTTCTTGGCAACTGTATTTGTATTCGCTTATACCCACTTTCAATTACATGCAAATTAAGGAGTGGGCCAATGCAAATTAAGGGACAGGTATATTTAGAACTTTCTTGGAATGAGGCAGTAACTTCCAGGTCATTGCCATGGAAAGGAGTGGTAACTTCTGAGTCATTGTCATGGCATTTGTAAACTGTCATGGTGTTGGTGGGAGTGTCTTCTGCTAATGAGCAAAAAGGACAGTTGGGGGATCACTTTCATTGCCATCTGCTGGTTCTTTCTGGTTTCTCCACTTGATCCTGTCTGAACCAGATCCTGTTTTGGTCAGCAGCAGTGTTGTGACCAGAAAACAAGTTCTGCCAGTCTCCTACCTCACCTATAGTTTTATAATATATAGCCAATCACTAATCAATATTATTTCTGTAAGTCACTGAGAATTCCTGTTGAACAACTTTGTATCAGTTCACTCTCTGTCCCCTCTTTTTTGGCCCCCAAAGGAGCTCATTTTCAAGCTTACTTGGGTCTCAGTCTTTCAGGCAGCTGTCCTCATTTTGGCTCAAGTAAACTCTTTAAATTATATTTTAGCCTCTTCCTTTTCGGTCAACTCATTATTATTATTATTTTTAAATTAGTTATTCTGATAGGTGTGGCTGAGGTATTTTGTTCTTTAATTTGCTTTTCAATAATTCTAACCAAGGTGCGGTGGCTCACATCTGCAATCCCAGAGTGCTGGAGGGACAAGATGAGATCACTTGAGGCCAGGAGTTCAAGACCAGTCCTGGGCAACATAGTGAGAGTGTTTCTATAAAAAAATAAAATAAAAATTAGCTGGGTGTGGTGGTGTGTACCTGTAGTCCTAGCTACTTGGGAGGCTGAGGTGAGAGGATCCCTTGCACCCAGGAGTTTGAGGTTGCAGTCAGCTATGATTGCATCACTGCACTCCAGCTCGGGCAACATAGTGGGACCCTGTCTCTAAAAAATAGAATTAAAAAAAATTCTAAGAAAAGCAAGCACATATATATTTAGGAATCCCCTTTCATGTAAGGCCTATTCAAGTGTCTTGCCTGTTTTTCTATTGGTTTGTTTTTATCATATTGACTCTTAAGAGTTCTTCATATATTGTAGGATGTGAGACACATATCACTTTTTCTTTACATTGGTAACAACTAGTCACATGATTTCACCAGATACAAAGGATCCTGGGAATGTAAGCTAGCTGTGGTGCACAGGAAGAAGAAAAAATGAGATTTTTGAGCACTTATTAGTCACTACAATAATATAATCTAACAAATAAAAAATATTTCCCTATATTCCAAGTTTGTAAGTTTTTATTTCACAAAGAATTTCATTAAAATATTTCAATGATTTTATTTACTGAGATTGTCATATAATTCTCTTTCTGGTCATATATAATGAAACCTTGCTACCATGATAATCACTGCTTATTGGCTTTGGCCTCCTGACCTGCATAGGATCATCCTTGACGTAGCTTAGATACTTGTCCCCCCTCAAATCTTATATTGAAATATAATCCCCAATGCTGGAGGTGGGAGATGATTGTATCCTAGGGGTGGCTTTATCATGAATGGTTTAGCACTATCTTCTTGGTGCTGCCCTTTCAGTAGTGAGTGAGATCTTGAGAGATGTGGTTGTTGAAGCCTTTAACCGTTTAGGAAAAAAAAGTGCAGCTTGCTGCCAGCACTCATTTACTTTTCCATAAACATGTTCTTTGAGGCTAAAGCAAATATGATTGACTTTCAATGTAAAAACAAAATATAAAAACTGTTCTTGGAGTTATTTCTAAACAGAACTAACATCAGAATTGTCAGAATCATCAGAATTGTCTACTTCAGAAAAATTGGATTCATCAAATTAATCTTTGCCCAACAATTGTCTGAGAATGATGTTAACATCATGCATAGAAACATTACATTTTCTCAAATTAGACATTTCAGAGATGAAGAATTACTATATGTTATAAATGGAAATACCACTACTAAAAACAGACATAATTCCTTAAATAGAATTATGTCTTTTATTTCCAAAATCGATATACTAGAGTGATAAGAAAATAATAATAAAAGTGAGACATTTCGTGGCAAAGTTATCTTGGCATACATGCTGCAGCTGCAAGTGCTGCAGGTTGAGTATTCTCAGTGCAAACGGGCAAAGGGTTAAAAGTGTGTGGAGGTCCTCCCCCTTCTTGCTCCAGTTCTCACTGCATGATGTGATTTCTGTCATGACTGTAAGCTTCCTGAGGTCTTCCCAGAAGCCAAGCAGATGCCAGCATTATGCTTCCTATAAAGCCTGCAGAACTGTGAGCCAATTAAACCTCTTTTCTGTATAAATTACCCAGTCTCAGGTATTTCTTTATAGCAATCCAAGAAAGGCCTAATACAATCCCCAGTCCACACTGAATGTTCACTTTCCTCTGCAGAATAAAAAGTAGGTATTTCCTGAGCCCTAAACAACAGAAAGCAGAACAAATAGATGCTTGTGTGGTTGTACAGCATTGCTTAGGTACCAGCAGCAGCCTGGCAGTGCTCATTCCTCAGAGGTTGGACCACCAATTCCATAATGTTTCTTCCTCAAGCTCTACAATCTGTTAACTCCAACCTCTTCACTTTTATTTTCCCAACCATAGGGGTGACTGCTTTCTGCAGATTTTCTTTCTAGGTTTATACACAGCTCCATTGCTGCTCTTACAGCATTCTAACATGTATGTAACCAATCACTTCTGTTAAACCTGGCATCATTTCTGTTTTCTTGATCATATCCAGATGCATTACCCTTGAAAAATTCTAAGCTTAAGGTATTGATGTGAACACATCCTCAATATATAAGTAAAAAATTTGACTGAAATATCTCTGTATTCCAGCGCCATGGGGAGATGTTTTATTTAGAGAGAGAATTGAGTGTCCAAATCAGAAGTAAATAATAAAGGCTGCTCCCTTTTCACTTTATGTATTCTATAACCTAGGTGTCCAGAGACCACAGAAGCAAGCCATAACTGTTTAATCTTTTGGTGGCTGTGAACCATTTTTGAAGTTCAAAAGATAAATAAGTAATTAATTGAAACGTGAATTTCCACATCTCAGGGATGGAGAGATGGGTGGGCAGAGGAAGAAAATAGAAAAAGCCAAGAAAGTACCAAGTCAGTTTCAATACCTCATGGAGAGAAAAGAAAGCCAGCTAAGGCATCATCAAGGGAAAGCCAAGCATCAGTTGTGATGATTTCCATATCGTCAAGAAATAACCAACCAACCAAGGACTTTGTGAAAGTCTTTTAGGCTAGGTGCTTGGTGTCCACAAGTCTTTACGCTGTAAGAATGAAACAGGCTGGCCAGAAGCCAGAGTCAGTTACCTGCAGGACCTTTCAGCTGTGGTAGGGAGACAATTCCCTAATTAGGCTGATTATTAGGACATTAATCCTTTCTCCCTCCTGCTTCCAGGGAACAAGGTGTTATCACTTGAGTTACACCTTCTAAATCTGGTGAGAAAGTGTACAAAGGCAAAAGTCCTTAGGTTCATTATCCCTAAAATAACAAGACTGAGGGAGAAAGAACGGTTTTGTCTCATCCCAGCATTAGAGACAACTCTTGCTTTGTTTCTCAGAAGTAAAACTCTGTCTAGGCTCAGTCAGTAGACTAGCCAGCCAGAAGATGTGGAAGTATAGTTCTATCTCAATGTTAACAGTTCACATGTAAAGGACTATGAATGTGCATGTATATGTATTATGTATACATATACGTACACACATACACACACAAAGCATGGGTAATATCTATGCTTCTTTGTAGCTTATTATTCTACAAAATTGATTGACTGTTCAGATGTAGTTTAGGAGAGGCCTTGTTGAAGTCCAAGAACCCCTTGGACTTCTACCAAGTTGATTTAAGAGGACTATAGTCCTCTCCACCTGGGTGTAGGTGAGGTAGAACAGTGGAGCTTTAAGATGTATCTACAGACTTGTGATTTATTCAGTTATTTTTATTAATAAGGTACCAGAGTGAAATTGGCCAGAGTTAAGATCTCTGAAAATGCCTGTTTTGATAGATTTCATATTTCACTGACATAAACCACAATTCTTATAAAACTCTCACCCATAATGAAACACCAAAATTATTTGGTAGCTGAAAATACACTGAATTAAAATAAACAAAAACACTTCCATAATCAATTATGGACCATTTCAAATAGGTTAAAACTGTGTCTATGGTTCATGTGTGTCTTAGGTTACACACTTGTGACATTTGTCTACAGTCTTCAAATTCATTCTGAATATTAAATGTTTCAATAAACACCTTGATCAAAATTAATGTTAAATATCATGTTCCCCTGTAAATTCAACATATGATAAAACACTGTGTCCTTTCAAGACACAAAATATATGGCTTTTATAAAATGATGTGGCAAGATATACGTATACGACTGAACATGACTTTTCCCATAATATTCACTATTGTAACTTCTGTGTTCACTTTTAACCTTTTAACCATCCTTTGGTCAGCATATACTTCATGAAAGGCACTGTTAGTTTCTAGGGATGTATAGATGACTGAGCCCTTGCTTGTGCTTTAGCAAACCTAGCCTATTCACATTTATTGTCTCATAACCCTTAGACTTCAAAGTACTAAGTTATTTTAATTTATTAGATGTTGACAAACATCTATTGGGCATTGGCTGAGCTATCACCAGCCAGAGTTGTGTTTTTCTTTAGCAAGAGAAGATATGTGAAACCGGTTGACAGGGACCAAACATTTCTTTTGTTCTGGTCAGAAAATCACAAGTGTGAATGAAGAATATAGTTTTTCAAATTTCTTAGAATTATTTTTGGTTAATTAGGTCACATAATATCTTCAGCTATTTAAGTGTGTGTTAAAGATGCATCCATTTTCAGGAATTTTTGTAGGCTATCTTCATTGTGAAAATAACTTTATTCTTACTTCTTTTAGACAGAAAAGCAATGTCATTTTGAAAGTTGGGTAAAGGTCAAATAGTAGTCATATTTTCTCCTGATTTTTGCCACTTCAGCCACAGGACTTTCTGAACAATTACAGTAACCTCCCCTTAAAAATTGTTTTCTAGGCTGGGTGCAGTGGCTCACAACTGTGATCCCAGAACTTTGGGAGGCCGCAGTGGGTGGATCACCTGAGATCAGGAGTTTGAGACAAACCTGGCCAACATGGTGAAACCTTGTCTCTACTAAAAATAGAAAAATTAGCCAGGCATGGTGGCAGGCACCTGTAACCCCAGCTACTTGGTAGGCTGAGGCAGGATTATCTCTTGAACCTGGGAGGCAGAGGTTGCAGTGAGCCTAGACGACACCATTGCACTCCGGCCTCTGGGCAACAAGAGCAAAAAAAAAATTCCTAAGAATTTTGTGGCTTCAAAATCTAACAATTTTGACTAACTTTATATATTTCTTATACTATTCTCAAAGAGATGTAAAAGGATGTATATGGAAGTTAATATCTGGTTTGCCTATATTGGATTTTGGTATTACTAAAATTACTTTTTTAAAAAGTTAAGAGATTTTTAAATTATTATTCTTTTTAATTTCAAGACAGGGTCCCACTCTGTCACCTAAGCAGAAGTGCAGAGTGCAATCTTTGCTCACTGTAACCTCTGCCTTCCGGACTCAAGCCATCCTCCCACCTCAGCCTCCCAAGTAGCTGGGACTACAGGCGGGCACCACCACGCCTGGGTAACTTTGTATTTTTTTTTTTTTTTGTAGAGATAGGGGCTCACTATGTGGCCCAGGCTGGTCTCGAACTCCTGAACTCAAGCAATCCACCCACTCCATCTTCCTAAAGTGCTGAGATTACAAGCATGAGCCGCTACACCTGGCCCAGGCTATTTTTTAGACCAGTTTTAGGTTTACAAAAAAATTGAGCAGAAAGTTCAGAGAACCCCCACCTGTTTCCCTATTAACATCTTGCACTAGTATATTTGTTACTATTGATAAGCTGATAATAAGCTGATATTGATACACTAACTAAAGCACACAATTTACATTAGGGTTCATGCTTTGTAAAATTTTGTGGGTTTTAACAAATGTGTGACATCACACATCTACCATTACAGTATCAATAGAGAATAATTTCACTGCCCTAAATATCTCAAGCTCCACCTATGTATCCCTTCTCTCCCACCCCACCACCACTGGAACTCTAATCTTTTTATTGCTTCCATTGCTTTGCCTTTTTCAGAATGTCATATAGTTGGAATCACACAGTGTATAGACTGGCTTTTTTCACTTAGTAATAAGCATTCAATATTCCTCCTTGTCTTCTTATGGTTTGATAGTTTTATGAGGCTGAATAATATACCATTTTATGGATGTACAACAGTTTGCTTATTTATTCCCCTGCTGAAGAACATCTTGGTTGTTTCCAGTTTGGGGCAATTATGAATATAACTGTTATAAACATTTGTGTGCAGTTTTCTGTGTGGACGTAAGTTTTCCATTCATTTGGGTAAATACCTATGAACTTGATTGCTGAATCATGTGGAAAGAGCATGTTGGCTTTGTAAGAAACTGTTAAACTGTCTTCCAAAGTGGCTGGCAATGAATGACAGTATCTGTTGCTCCACACCCTTGCCAGCATTTGGTGTTATTTAGTGTTTTGGATTTTAGCCATTGTAGTAAGTGGTATTTTATTGTTGTTTTAATTTACAATGCCCTTATGATGCAGTCCACTAAGCATCTTTACATATGCTTTGAGTTTAAAGGGTTCTTTTGTATATTTTGGATATAAATATTGTATAAGATAACTATATTTTGCAAATATTGTTCTCAGTCTGTGGCTTGGCTTTTTATTCTTTTAACAGTATCTTTTGTGGAGCAGAAGTTTTAATTTTAATGACGTCCAACTTCCAGTTTTTCTTTCACGAATTGTGATTTTGGTGCTCTATCTAAAAACTCATTGCCAAACCCAAGATCACTTAGATTTTCTCTTATTTTCCAGAAGTTTTATAGTTTTGTGTTTTACTTTTATGTCTACGATCAGCTTTGAATTAATTTTTGTGAAAGGTTACACTTATCTCTTTGAATGTGAATGTCCCAGGACCATTTGTTAAAAAGTCTATCTCCATTGAATTGTTTTTGTTCCTTTGTTGAAGATCAATGGACTACATTTATATGGGTCTATTTCTGGGCTCTCTATTCTGGTCCACTGATCTGTTTATTCTTTCACCAACACCACAATGCCTTAACTACTAGAGTGGAGCTTTATAGTAAGACCTAAAATTGAGTCGTGTTAGTCCTGACTTTGTTCTTCAGTGTTGTGTTGGCTCTTCTGGTCTTTTGCCTGTCTATATAAATTTTGGAATCAGCTTGTCAATATCCACAAAATAACTTGCTGAGATTTTAAATGGAATTACATTGAACCTATAGATCAATTTGGGAAGAACTGACATATTGAGTTTTCCTATCCATGAACATGGGCTATTTCTCCATTTAGTTTTTTGATTTATTTCATCAGTTGTAGTTTCCATCATACAGATCTCATATAAATTTCATTAGATTTATACCTAAGTATTTCATTTTTGCGGATGCCAATATAGATGCTATTGTATTTTAAATTTCAAACTCTACTTGTCCATTGCTGCTATATAGGAAAGTGATTGACTTTTGTATATTAACCTTGTTTCTTGTAGCCTTGCTATACTTGCTTATTTTTTTGTTTTTTGAGACAGAGTCTCACTCTGTCACCCAGGCTGGAGTGCGGTGGTGCGATTGCAGCTCACTGCAAGCTCCGCCTCCTGGGTTCACGCCATTCTCCAGCCTCAGCCTCCCGAGTAGCTGGGACTACAGGCGCCTACCACTACAGCTGGCTAATTTTTTGTATTTTTAGTAGAGATGGGGTTTCATTGTTAGCCAGGATGGTCTCGATCTCCTGATCTCGTGATCTGCCTGCCTTGGCCTCCCAAAGTGCTGGGATTACAGGCGTGAACCACCACACCTGGCCTATAATTGCTTATTAGTCTAGGAGTTATTCTGACATTTTTTGGACTTTCTACACAGACAATTATGTCATCTGTGAACAAAAAAGAATCTGTACACTTTTTATTCCCTTTCTTCTCTTACTCTATTAGCTAAGACCAATGTAAATAGTGTTGTGTTTTTAATTTCAAATTCCAATTGTTCATTCTTGTTATACAGGAAAGCAGCCTACTCTGTCTTCTTGGTTAGCCTGGTTAAAATTTCATCAAATTTGGCCAGGTGCAGTGGCTCACACCTGTAATTCCAGCACTTTGGGAGGCCGAGGCTGGAGGATCACGAGGTCAGAAGATCGAGACCACAGTGAAATCTCGTCTCTACTAAAAATACAAAAAAAAAAAAAAAAAAAAAAAGGTTGCTGGGCATAGTGGTGGGTCCCTGTAGTCCCAGCTACTCGGAAGGCTGAGGCAGGAGAATGGTGTGAACCCGGGAGGCGGAACTTGCAGTGAGCCGAGATTGTGCCACTGCACTCCAGCCTGGGTGACAGAGCAAGACTCTGTCTCAAAAAAAAAAAAAAAAAAATTTTTTTTCATCAAATTTATTGATCTTTTTTTTTTTTTTTTAAAGTTCCAGCTTTTGGTGGTGTTGATTTTCTCTGCTGTTCTCCCATTTTCAGTTTCATTGGTTTCTGATATAATTTTCTTTAAGCATTTTATAGTGAGGGGGTTACTTCTCTTTTTAAAATTTTTTAAAATAAGTTTTTGTTTTAAATTGATACATAAGTGTCCATATTTATGGGGTACAGTATGTTTCAATACATATACACTTTTTTTTTTTTGAGACAGAGTCTCACTCTGTCACCCAGGCTGGAGTGCAATGGCGTGATCTTTGCTCACTGCAAGCTCTACCTCCTAGTGTCAAGCCATTCTCCTGCCTCAGCCTCCTGAGTAGCTATGACTACAGGTGCCCACTACCACACCCGGCTAACTTTTTTGTATTTTTAGTAGAGACAGGGTTTCACTGTGTTCGCCAGGGTAGTCTTGATCTCCTGACCTCGTGATCCGCCTGCCTCAACCTCCCAAAGTGCTGGGATTACAGGCATGAGCCACCACGCCCGGCCTATAATTACTTTTAAACATAAGAAAAAGTAATGTGGAAACTAAAGTACACGTATTTATTTTAAAACATTTATTTTGTCATATTTGCTAATACATTGATAGGGAACAAAGAACTCCTGAATCTACTTAAAAGAATCTTAATCTCAAATGAAGTAAAATATATAAATAATCAGCAAAATTCTTAACTTGTAGAAATGTAGTTTATTTCATGCAAAGCTACATTCTTTCCTATATTTTAACAGCTAATCAAATGAACATTTCAAAAAATTCATTACATCACAATAAATTAAAATACCACAAAGGAACTGCAAGTCAATGAATTTATCAAAACCAAACTGAGAGAACACTATGCATAGATAAGGCCAAAGTTACTAATTTGCTTATAGGTAGCACTTTGCAGCTTTTTCCACATACACATTTGAAAATGTAGTGAGACTCTACAGAGAAAAAGGTAGTTTAATTTACAACCCAATGATCAGATAATAAAACATTTGTCATTACATATCAGGTAGCAATGGCTGACTAAAGATAAATTTGGCATCATGCACCAAAAATGACCACAGTAACATTTTGAAAAATGATGATCATATGCACATTTGAAAAGATTTTCTATTTCACCTAATCAACTGAATTAGATAAAGGCAAAACAACAAATATTTTATTAATGCAATGCAGAAATTAGGTTTTTGCTATATTAATTATTTGCCTGCATATTGGTATATGTAAAAAATCACTGAAGGGATGTAGGAGTATTTCAAGCTCACACTGGACTACTGAACTTTAGAATACTGTCCTAAGGAAATAGGTCTGGGCAGAACTTATTTGAGATAGATTTTAAAACTATTTAAAAGCAATACTACAATTAGTTACTTACAAAAGCATTTATAAAAATTAAATATCAGAAAGTGAGAACATCAGTATTAGAGCTTTGTTGTATCATTCAATGTTATAATTTATAAATACATATTATAGTGATTTAAAACACAGGTCCACATATTTTCTACCTTCTAAAATAAGAAAAATCCTACAACTTGTTTTCAAAATATGAACAAAAACAAATCCATTGGATTGCTTTTAAAAAATAAATACAGTTTCTCCCCTACAACTTGGTATACTAAGTAGGGAAGATAGTTGCCAGCATTGTTGAGACATACAGTTCCAAATTAGTTGGCTAATAACATTTATGTCAGTATCAACTCTAAATGGTGTTGCACAGTCAGTTTAAATAAATTATTTTACCCTACATATGTCTGGAATAGTAAATCATTCTTTCTACTCTTTTGAACTAGTACAGTAAAATTCTTTCACAAAATAATTTGAGATCAAGATAATCACAAAAGGAAATATTTTCAGTAAAAAAAAAGTTAATTTTTCCCAAGGAGTGTGTAAAAAACAAATGTCTTTTAGGATATTGATGAGAAGAGAAACATGCCAATATTCTTGCTTTATTAACAGATTTAAAAACTATAGTGAGTCCTCAATTGACCTCAATGGATCAATCTTTTGAAAATAGAAATAAAATTTTAGTTAAACCAGGCTGGGTACGGAAGGAATCAGAGGAGTGGACATATTCCTGCTGCAGTGGGAAGTAAGACAGAGCAGGACTACGGCCTGCCCTACTGGAGGAAATGGCTCCTAGGGCCTTGTCTCCAGGAGTCAGGAAAGGGGAAAGAAAACTGCCTGGTCTTCCAAGTTTCTGGGCAAAAAGTCACTGAGTTGGAAAGAAGTACCTCATACAGATGGGAATTCATATTTTAGAAGGCCTTCTGTAACCTTCTTCTATTGTTTCAACTCTCCTAAGAAAAGTTTTGATGATGTATGTTATTTATTAATTCCTTTTCATAAAAGATGTCTCAATAATCTAAATAAATCCTAAATTTTGGGGGGAAATCTATTTTTATGTAAAAATATTACACTGAAAATTATTTATTTACTGATGTGTCCAAGTTAGTGACCTAAAAGATACACTGAGCCAGCATACTTTACATTTGTATTCAGATGTTGCTTAGTTGTCTAGCAAAATCTATTTGACTACTTTAGGTACAATATTGCTATTTCAAGTAGTGGGATTTGTAGTCAGACTGGTTCCTTCTAAGTGTACTACTCATCAAAAACAACTCTGTACACAAAACAGAAGGAAAATCTTTCAGCAGATTAAAAGTCATACTATATAAACATAGGCCTCAGAAAGGAAGAAAGGTATAAAGGAATGAGAGAGGACATAAGAAAAGAAAGACAAAATCCTAAATCCACTTACTTCTTAACATTTATAATTTAATACAATCCATTACATTTGATGATTCAAGTATGCTAATATTTTTCAGGGACATATTTTGTCACTTAGCGCAAATATACTTGTAATTTTTAGGCACGGTCCACTCAAATCACAAGTAAGAAACTCACCTTACTAAACAGGTGAATTATAATATGGGGAGTTTATTTTTTCTCTAATATGGTAGTCAGCACACCATCAAGAACCTATTATTGCTATAAAGAATGAGGTTTGTAACTGAATGTAAATTAAATTTCTCCATTAATATGCTAAAATATACTTTTAAAAAAACCACACACATTCCTATGCTAATTTAATTTGGGCATACATCCCGTTTAATTTCAGAACCGATCATCTAATAAAATAGTAGTCGAAAAAAGTCAACTGGCAGAATGTTTTTCTGAATGTCTGGATTGTCAAATTTTCTGATTCTTTATAAAGGGAAAACCTTTGAATCTTTTGATTTAGTTCTTACCATTTTTGTGAAATGAGGGCCTCTTATGCAATGAGATTATTCAAAAGCCTTTGTATTCATTTGGTAAGAGAGCAAGTTTTAATAATTAAACTTATACTTTCGTTTTTTACAAAAATGCTCTATTGATAACAAGTTATTTATGTTGTAAAAGAAGTTAATTAGTAATTTAGAGGTGATTCATTAAATTAATAGATTATTATTGTTTTCTGAAATAGTTATTCTGAATTACTGGCTTACTGAATATTCTTACCTAACAACTATTTAAAGAATAATTTGGAAATTTTTAAACAAATACTTACTATCAAGTAATAAAGTCATCAAAAATTACCAGAAATAACTCTTTAAGAAATGTACTTTGCGTGTAAAGTACGTGCATTTAGTAGTCCTATTTTGCAGTAGATGTCATTATATTTCAGTAAGCTTCTCAAATGAGAAAACTTGTACCACTACAGTTTTTTACACAAGGTTGTTTGCCAAATATTAACTTGGTTCCCTAGCAATAAACTCAGTCTTCCAGGGTCAAGTCATTGCCTTCTGAACTCAAATTTATCCAACAAAATAACATTTTTATATGATTGTAAATAACATTCTGTAAGACAAATTCTGCTTCAAAAGTTGAATACTCTGAATCACTGAAACAACCAAATATTATTTTAAATATAACTTGAAAGTCATAAAGGAATCTATACTGTTTGTGAAGTGTATGCATGTATATACTTCAATTATTATAACCATAAAAAATTTAATACTAAAGAGAAGTGGTAACATTACCTTATACATTCCTACCAATTTATCTTAGGGCATTATAAACGTTAGTTATAAAAGTAATTGTCTAATTTATTTTCCTTTTCTGCTTCTGTTTCAACAACAGCATTTTAATTTCATTACAAAACCTGAAGAGAAACATTATACTTAAGAAATTATTTCAAAGTAAACCCAAAGACTAAATAAAACAACACTAGTTTCACAGGACTTTTGATGAATTAGTCCAAAAAGCATTTTTGCTTTAGGGACTTGTAAGCTTTTCTGTAATAAGAAGAAACTGGACCCCTTTCTTGGATGACCATTTCCCCCATCCAATACCTTCAAGTATCACTAGGAAAAATAGCACAGTTATAAACTCCAGTACATAAACACCAACTCAACTTCCTCACAATAGCTTTGTAAGGTAGATCAGCTGGTAAATAGCAAGTATCATCTGCATTCTGCAAATGAAGGTGCAAAATGAAGCACTTGAGGCACTGAAGAGCTACGTGATTTGCCCAAGGTATTGAATTAGTCAATCATGAAATTACAAAGAGCATCAAAGTATCTCTGCTCCTGGCTTATTGCTCTCTGGTCACACTTCACATGAAAAGACGGTATGTATGTGTTCTTAAGTGTAGTCTATATGACCTTCAATTCAGAACAAGTCTATCCACTGATAATTATTTTAAAAAGAATCTAATCTCAAAGATCATAAAAACCCAAAGATCAAAATTTTCAGATAATGAGGATGATGCTCTATTCCTTTCAATATCTGCATAGAGCTGTGTTTTTAAAAAACTTACATGATAATATTCATTAAAAAGAAAAATAAAAATTTTAAATTTATGTCTTGGGGAAAGATTAACTTCAAGTTAGGGGAACCATATAATTCATTTTCAAACTGGGATACTTGAGGGTGAAAGTAATCACTAGTAATAAACAGGATACGAGGTGTTACACTGAGACTGTATTAGGCAAGCTGAAGTATGGTCACCCAACGTAGCATGGATTCAGTAACAGTCGCAAATATTCTAGGGACATAAGAAAACTCTCTGCAAGCATGCTGCGATCAAACATGTTCACTTTTCAATAAAACACTAATGCTTTAAAATATAATACATAAATTTAGCTTAAACACAAAGGTTAAAACAATCTATTTAGTAAGAATGTTTAACCAACAAGTTATTACACATTTCCGTTCTAATATAGTTTGGTTTTCTATAAACCACAATGTATCAGTAATAACAGTAAATTGACTCACTTTTTACCTTTGAATAACCAATTTTTTTCTCAAAAAGTATGAACAGGTACCTTTAAATATTAAAGGATTTTGTTGGACTCTTTGACTACTAAAAAGAAAAAAACACTATTTTCCATTAATGCCTAGGATTTATCCTTGAATGGCATGATCAACATTTAAATCAATAGGTTAAATGATAAATGTGAACATAGTTTTCTGAAATGAAAATCTTTTATCAAGCAATACCAGAAGCATAAAAAAATCCAGTTACTACAAAGACTGAAGGAATACTATTATCACCTGATTACAGTACACATGCTAAATACACAGACACACATCAGTTGAAATATAATCTTCATCTTATACATGCAAAAATCCCCACTAGTTTGCAAACAGATTTGAAAAAGCACTTTTTACATTCAGTTATGTCTAGTAAGTAAGCCTTGTTTTAAGACATGAGTTTTATGAATACAGTTATTATTTGAGGTCTCCATTCACTTACATTTCTTTGGGAAATACAGGTTGAATATATTTTTTAGAAGTAACAAAAATGTAAGTCACAATAATCAAACTGTATATAATATTATTTAGTATGACTTATGGCTTCCTTGAATCTTTAAAATAACTCTCCTAAAAAAAAAAATTAATCTGAAACAAACTGAACTGCATGTTCTTAACATATGTTGATCTTTTTAAAAATCTTTCCACTGTAACTGTACTTCTAAGGCAGATGCTTAGGAAATGATACGTAATAAATCTTGTTGGAAAAGGTGATACTCTATTCAATGCACATTAAACTATTATTCCTAAGACATAATTAATTCTCAGTGTTTTTTTTGTTATCTTGACACTTTTCACTGAGTATAGAGGAAATTCTAGGGTACACAGATGTTCATCAAGACTGAACTGATGTGTTGACCTTGGTTAGCGGCCCCACAAACTTTTTCAGACTTTAAACATCATTAAATATGTCACTGCGAGACATCGAGAGATATCGTCCACCAGGCTGATACCTAAAAAGGGAACATAAAGAAATGATCTGAGGCATCAAAAATAATAAAGGAAGAGAAGAAAATAAGAATACATTAAAAGGGGGTGGCCACATAATTTGTAAGTACTGTAAAATCTAGTCAGTAGCTGAAAGCAGAAACTTACCCTCCAAGTACATTATCCAAAAGGACTTAATTATAAATCAACCAGCAACTGCTTTAGACCCTAGTATATATGCACGACAGAGTGAGAGATGTAAAAAGAAGCGGCGGGGGATGTAAGACACATCTGGGAGATTAATCAATTCAATAACCACTCTCAATTGTTGCATATAAATATAACCTAGGTTTTCACTGCATAGAGGCAATAATGTAGTAAACATTTTTGTGCACATGATATTTTGCTTTTATTTAATTATGTCCTCATAGGATAATGGCTAAAAGTACAGACTCTAGCCAGAATACTGGAATTTGAATGCCTGACTTGCCATTTACAAGTTGTGTGACTCTAGGCAGCTTACTGAGCCTCTCTGGATTTAAATCCAACTGAATTTGCAACCATACAATTACAGTATTTTTTTTTTTTTTTTTTTTTTTTTGAGGCAGAGTCTCGCTCTGTCGCCCAGACTGGAGTGCAGTGGCGCAATCTCGGCTCACTGCAAGCTCCGCCTCCCGGGTTCACGCCATTCTCCTGCCTCAGCCTCCCGAGTAGCTGGGACTACAGGCGCCCGCCACCTCGCCCGGCTAGTTTTTTGTATTTTTAGTAGAGACGGGGTTTCACCATGTTAGCCAGGATGGTCTCGATCTCCTGACCTCGTGATCCGCCCGTCTCGGCCTCCCAAAGTGCTGGGATTACAGGCTTGAGCCACCGCGCCCGGCCCAATTACAGTATTTTTGTTAAAGGGCTTAGAATAGTGTCTGGCATCTAGACACTCCTATGCAGCAGATAAACTGCACAAATGGGACCATCAGAAACAGGCATATAAATATTGTTGTGATCCTTTGCTATATATTTCAATTATTCTTTCTTATTTATAATTCCACTAGTATTGTATGAAGATAACAATTTTAGTTATCATTACTGGATGATATAATTTTTAAAATATAAAAGCATTAGAAAGTCTAAAAAGGTATCAAAAGTTACTTAATACATTTTTTATTATTAGTAAAAATGAACATTTTCCTTTACTTATCACTTGTTTACTTTTACCTTTACTTACTTATTTTCAACCTTGTCAAGTCAATGTATTATTAAAATTGTAGAGGAATGCTAGAGCTAAAATGTCACAACCAGAACTTACCTTCCTGATTCAGATTCAAGAGGATCATCAGTGAATGTTTCTGCATTAAAATCCAAAGGTTCTGCATCTTGGAGAAGTTCTATCCGGTCCCTTTCAGTCCTGTTATTAGCCCTGGTATATTTGAATGCAGCTGCAAAGGAAGGGGGAAAAACGTCTACTTCCCTACTGTCTATTAATTTATGGGTCACAGTCTATGGAGGTACAGAAAGAAAAATCAAAATTCCAAGGAATCTGAATTTTCATTGTGAAGATAAAGAACATAAGAAAAGATAACTACATAGTTCCTTAAAATCAGATTGAAATTATAAGCAGTATAATAGAATATAGCAAGGAAAAGTTCTCTAGCCTTGTAGTTAGCTAAGAAGCTCTCTAAGCTCAGAAGCAGATACAGTGCAAACATTTCATTAGTGTAACTCAGAATTAACATTTAACTACGGTATCACAATGGTGAAACTGTTCATTAACAAAAGTAGTTTAAGTTGGTTTTACAGTAAACTTCATTTCTTGGCTAGGACTTTAAGGTGTAATCAGCTCAAACTCTGAAAAAAAGGTGTGAGTCTTTTTACCATAAGGCAAGAGTATGGGTAGCACTAGCCAATAGAAAGAGAATGCAAGCTGATCTTTAATTAGAAATTTTCTAGTAGCTATATTAAAAAGTAAAGAGAAACAAGTGAAATTAATTTTAATATATTTAAACACAATATATCCAAAATACTATCATTTCAACATGTTCCAAGTGCTCAATAGCCGCATGTGGCTAATGATTATCATACCAGACAGTAGATAAAGAAAACTAACTTTCCCTTCTCTATGTGGATAGGGATTTCTTTATAAACAAACCAAATTTTCACAATGTTGTTCAGAGGAGTCCAAGTAAATTTACAACAGCTTTAGGATATAGTTCTTTCTGAGAGCTTAATGCAAGCCAATTATATCATATTTACATTTTTGTAAGCTTGGACTTTGTCCTAAATGCAAGTCTCTTCATCTTTTCTGTCACTCATTCAGCAAATTGCAATTGCCCAATACATGCCAGATTCTCTCTAATTCATCATCCTATGGCTTTGTGATTCCTCCTCTCAAGCATTCTCCCATCTTGCCAGATTTTTCCATTCTGTAAACTTCCTTCCACTCTATGGTAAGCAAGCATCCAAATCCCTTTACAGAATCCTATTTCCCAGTTTTAACTAAAGCTTCAGCCCTTTCCTATTTATTCTACCCTAAAGTCCTTCAAATAAATCCTTTTCTTTTCATCTCCAGGACAACTGCCTTATTTTAGGCCCTAATTATTTCTTGACTGCATTACCAAACAGTCTCTGAAATGGTTTCTATATCTCACTTCCCTAAGAATTATGCTTTATACTGCCATTACATTCATCTTTCTAAATCAAAAATCTTATCATACTTCTTCCCAGATTGAAACCTTACCTTTAGGTCAAAATCCAAACTTTTTTTTCTTTTGTTTTTGAGATGGAGTCTTGCTCTGTTGCCCAGGTTGGAGTTCAGTGACATGATCTTGGCTCACTACAACTTCCGCCTCCTGGGTTCAAGCAATTCTCCCGTTTCAGCCTCCTGAGTAGCTGGGATTACAGGTGCGTACCACCATGCCCAGCTACTTTTTGTATTTTTAGTAGAGACGGCGTTTCACCATGTTAGCCATGTTGGTCTCGAACTCCTAACCTCAGGTGATCCACCCACCTCGGCCTCACAGGCATGAGCCACAGTGCCCGGCCCCAAATCCAAACACTGGAGAATGACAATATCTGTTCCTCAACTACCTCTGTGGCCCCCTCTCTTATTAGCCTCACCATGCTTAGGCTTTAGTTACAGAGAAAAACATACATTTTCCCAAAGGTTCTCTCATCCCACAATGTCCTGCACTTAGTCTCCCTTCTAATTAAAATACCTTTCACCTGGCTAAGTACTATTCATTCTTAAATACTCAGCTAAACATGTCCTTATTACAGAAATATTTCTTCATTATAAAAACTCTTTCCTAAGATAAGCCCTCTTTTTCCATTCCCCAAGCTGAATTCCTTCTGCATCAGGTGTGCATCCTTCCATCAGAGCTGTCATGAGAAATCTACAATATCATATACAGCCTAATTAAAATATTTTTAACATTTCTATTTAGCTCTTTTGTATAGTTTCCATCTCTCTGGTGAAATTCTCTCCTATCTGTTCATGCACATTGTCCAAGCTTTCCATCAGATCATTTAACATACCAATTGGTTATTTTAAAATCACTGCACTATCTGATAATTTCAATATTTGAGCCACCTCTGGGTCTGGTATATTCACTATTTTATGTTTTGAAAATGGCTCATATTATCTCACTTTCTTGTATATCTCATAATTTTGGGTTAAAAGCCAGACATTATGTGTAAAAGAAGGAAAAGATGGAAAGAAATCATAGTTTTATGCCCAGAACGGGCACACCTCTTCTATTAGATCACCACTGTTGAGGTCTGCACTCAACCTATAGTTGATCTGAGTTTGGATTTGGTTGTTGCTTTAGTTTCCTTAAGTCCCCACAGACTTCACATTTCTCTAGTAATGAAATCCTATGACTTTGTACTTAGTAGGGCCTCAAATGTCAGAGGATTTCTCTCAGTATTCTTTTTCTACTCTCAGATTTCAGTAGTCCCTGATATGGATATGAAACAGAGGGAGTCTTCTCCATGTTTCTATTCCTCACTCAGTGCGAAACTTGTAGCTGAGTGGGTGAGAGTGCTCAGTTTTTCTCCTCCATCCTCTGTGTACTGAAGCCTCAGCAATCTTACATCTCTCTCAGAAACAACCTCTTTCTTCTATTCAGCTCAAGGTTCTAGGAAAAACTGGTTTCCTAGCACCTCCTAAATAGCTTCTGCCTCATGTCGGTGTGGGTCAGTGACACAGGAAGGTTTCCAAACCCACCCTGGTGGCAGATGGCTTCTGTCTGGTATCAGTCCCTCACTCAATTATGAGCATCCTGAGGACAAGAAGCATACCTTCTTTGTATTGCTGTATACCTGGGAATATGCCTAACTTATACAGGTCAGTCAATAAATTATTATAAAAATGATCAAATAACCTACACCAATTAATAGGAAAGAAAAACATCAAGGTAAATAGTAGAAATAAACACCTGCCTAGAACACACCTGGGATAAGTGCTTACATTATTTAGGGTTAGTATACTTAAAACTATTTATTTGATGCCCCAGTTTCTCGTTTCCCGACCAGAGTACATATTTGAGCTTCCCCTTCCTTCTATATACTGAGGAATGTGGGAGAAAAAAAAAAAAAAGTCACTGCAAATACACATTCATAATTCTACAAAGGCATTTCTGGATGAGTATTCTAACACTCAATCTCTATGCAAGCAAGCACAAGAAAACGATTTCCAAGTCAACTAGAAGATAAACTACTTACAACGGTTGGTATTAACATCTGAGAAGTTTGACTCTTTGGGGTCAGTATGGATATTTCTGTTCCTAGTGGAATCTTCTCTATTGTGTCCATAACGTTCTTTCCATTCCTAGAAAAGAAGCACAAATAAATATATAACAAGAGAACATAATAAGAGAAGAGAAAATAATCCATTAATATCAAGAGATTACATATGCAATGTAATATAATTTATTTTCATCATAAATTCATTGGTAATCAATATAATTATCCTAGTATCTCTAAAAATCATAGGTCAATGTTTTTATTTTTATATGATTTATTGAAGTCACAGTCTCTACAAACTTTAACTTCTACAAATGACAGAGACATTTTTGCTAACTTTGATTGTTATTCATCTATCTAAAATGTAAAACAATATTACTACAAGCTTACTTAGACCATGCAAAAGTTATAAGAACCCATAATGACTAATAGATGTTAACAAAATTTTCTTTCACTCAAATAAACTACAAATATTAGAGAGCTAAAAAGTCAACAGCTAAAGCTGTATACAAACATAATTAGTCTATGACTCACGCGGCATTGTGAGTCATCTTAAATGTAGTAAAACCATATTAACTGGATTCTACTCATTAAATTCTTGAATTGAAAGGGACATTAGAAATCACCTAATGCAACTTTCCATGCAGTGCAGGGTCTCATTCTAAAACATCCTTGCCAGATGCTTTTTGGCTCTCTGACTAGATAGCATGTAATTTTCTATGTCTGAGAAGCCTATTGCAATTCTGGTAAATCGTGTAATTTAGAAATTCTCACAGAGAAGAAAAATCTATCTCTAGTAACTTCTACTCTTTGGTTCTAGTTCTGCCTTCTAAAATAAAGAAGATACACATATATGAAGATACACAAAGACAACTATTAGTCTTTACTTTGCCAGTATATACACCTATTTGTTAAAAATATGTGGTAATTATAATTAGATTTTACTCAATTTTTGCCTTTTCACTTTCTAGGAGGTTAGTTTGACTCAGAAAATGGAGGCGTAAAGAAAAATTAAGAAAGAATAAAATTAATATCACAGCACTAAAAAAAGAGAAACAATTTTAAAGCAATCAAAACCACTTTAATAGCAAGAATACACAAATTTATTTATTTATTCATTCAACAAATATTCACGGAGCACCTACTTTAGGCAAGAAGCTGCTCGACGCCAAACATGAAGTAATTTATTACTAATGACTTTTAGAACAGGTCTGTCAGGATACTTAGTGTATATACCTGAAAGTATTAAAATTCCCTTTCTTTAAAAATATCTTATAACATTTTCCCACTGTTTTTTTTTGTCTTTAGCTAATTATTCCAAAATAGTAAGATTCTTAAGAAATATTTCAAATTAATCTTCAGATTACAGAAGTTAATACTGTACTTACTCTTCTTCGATTTTCGCCTTCTTCTTGCCTTTGCCTTTTTCTCTTCTCTAAAGACAGAAAAATGATCTCAAATATGGCATAACATGGTTTAATCAGACATAGTGTAACTGAAGTAAAGATATCGGGCTATGACTGATATTTCTTTTAAATTATCACAAAATCAAATGTTATAGGTTATTGCTGGCAAGAATTTGAGAGGTTACCTCTCTCAATAGTGAATGCCTTCCGTATTTTTGTTGCAGATGGCCCTGTAGTCTCTGTTTAAATAACTTTAGTGAACAAAGAGTTCTTTCTCACAATGACCTGAAATTTGTTTCTCTGTAAATTCTATTCTCTTTTATTCCTGTCTTCTCAGTTAAGTTCATACTTCTCTTCTTTCTGTATGAGTGGTTTTCTTGGTTACTCTCTTTAGGTTACAGACATGATGTTTTCACTTTTTTCCCACAGGATACGCTCTACAGACTCATAATTCTAGCTGTCCTTCTCTAAATACCTTTTAATTTATCAGTCTTATTCTTAAAAATCTTACCCAGGACTGGATGTGCTATGCCATATGAGGTCTAATAGGAGAGCATGTGAAGGCTACACTAACTTATTTTGGAGCTGCAATACATTTTGGCTTACATTCAACCCATAATCACACAAAAGCCCCAGACTCAAGAAGGGAGAATGTCTAAGAACCAACGTCCCAAAAGTCAACTTTTTTTCCCTCCATGCTACCATCATTTTGAACATCAGTAAATTTAATACACTCAGTTTTGTGATTTGATTCTACCAGAGTGCCATGTATTGTAACAGGCTATTAATGATCATCACATTCTAAAAAAGTAGCCTTTGCTTGAATGATTTCCCATGCAGTATCAAACTGATGATTCTTTAAATTAATGAGCTTTATAACTGTACAGAATTTGGCAATTATGTTTCAAGGTAAACATGAAAATGATTCCAAGACCAAACAAGGGTGTTATCTAGCTGCAGACATACTAATAATTTAAGCTTCAGAATTTCTTAAAGACAGATAAAACAATTACTTATGTTTTCAAATTATTTTTGCTAGGAAGGCTACATGTACATTTTTAGCTAGAAATTTGCATTAATTGATAATTTCTTAGGATAGATTAAAAATTATTCACAAACTATACAAATATTAATTTTGTATTTTGAGTCTTAGCATTTAGTATTTTCCCTTCATTTATTTTAAAAGACAAATCTTACCTTTTCTGATTAATTCTTTTCCTTCATTAACTAAGTCTGATGTCATATCATCATCTCCCATAAACTGCTGGAAACCAAGCAGATTCAAACAACGGGTTCCCAAACTAATAAAAGCAGGTTTTTAAAAAAGACAAGCATTATTTCACATTGTAAATATTTAGATGAATTGTTCTTTAGCATTGTCACTCCAAAAGAAGACTATGCTTCATTACCTGTTATCATATAGTTATCTACAGTCACATCTGACATGCTTCAAGAAGTATCACTTATCTCCCTTTCTAAGAAGTGTATGCCCTGTACTTCACTGATTAGGGTATGCACTATATTCAGGTTTCTTATAGATGTCAATTAAGTCAAGTTATCAGCATACCTTCAGAAAACAATTACACCAAGATGCTAAAATGATAACTATAATAATGTAAGAGCAATTTTTTCCCTCTGATCTAGTTAACTATTTAAATAGCTTTTATACACTACAAATTGATTACTGTATCTTATCTGAAGCCTACTACCTTATATCTTATTTGCTATTTACTTTAAATTTGATTGTTGTACAAGATGAGAATACTGAAAACATGGAACACAAGGAAGGAAACAATAGGTGAATAGGCAGGATTAATATTTGTTTAAGATCCAACTATACATCAGATAATTTACAGATGCCTTCTTATTTAATTTTTACTATCACTCTAAGAGATAAATATCACTTTACAGGTAAGAAAATAGGCCTAAGGGGTTAAATACTTTGCTAAAGAGCCCTTAATAAATGACAGACTTAGAATTTAAATCCCAGACAAAAACCAAGCAGTTCTTTTTATTATATTAGTTCTCAAACTTTTTCAGTGATGTACTTCTACACAGACAGGGAGGAAAAGGGAAGAGAAAGTGGTGAAGGAGAGAGCGAGAGAGAGACAAAGGGAAAAAGTGAAGGAAAATTCCATTTTGCAGGAAAAATGTGTAAATATCTAGCTAATCCATAATATATCTACTTGTTTCATTCATATAAAAAATGTTTATTATGTATTACCATTGGGTAAAATTGGGGTTTTGCAGATGATTATGTTAACTCTCTGACTTCAAACATTTCCTTACCATGTTCATATCCTTGTGAAAGTACTATACTCTGGGATGAGAAGCTCAGAATTAGATCACTGTCTCTGGGAAGGTTTTATCTTTGTCTAAAGTGTCAGGAAACAACATTACGCTCTCTAGGCAGGTAAGTCTGAATATTCACTCTGGGTGTGGCTGTGTTGGGTGTGGCTATGTTGCTAATAGCATGGGAATTAGACTAATTCTGGCAGCATTTCAAATGAAAATGGATTATCAAGTCAACCTATCATTGAAATGTTAGTAAGGCATTGCTTCAGGTGTTCTATAACAGAACATCTATTCTGTGAGTTAATCTGAAAATTAACTTTTTTTCCCCTTAAAGATAAAATGGCACTCAAAGTTTATCCTGATTAGAAAGACACTTTTAATGATTAAACAATTTTCCTTTCTCTAGACATAGTGATTCCTTATAGCTAAGATTTTATAGTTGACAAAGCATTATTCTGGCCCATATCACTTGATCCATACAACCATCTAACAAGGTAAGAAGAAATGCTAATCTTGCCAACATAACTGCTAACATTAAAAAAAATTATATATTACAAGTTCTTAATGTTCCACTTTATTAACTTTTCAAATAATTAAGCACATAATAAAAACATAGTTTTAGGCACACAAAGTATGACTAGACTCTTCTTTTAATACTTCATTTTCACACTGTAGATCTGTTACTGTTTTCTCCACCTAAAGAAAACACTCAAAATATTAGATTTGCTATCAGTTCACATTAAAAGTATTATTTTAAGGGAGGAGAACACCCCTCATATTGTCTTATGCCCTATTTCTGCCTATAAAGAAAGAAGAAGTAAAAACTAAAAGGCAGAAATGGAATCCACTGGCAGACAGCCCAGCACCGCACCCTGGGCCTGGTAGTTAAACATCAGCCCCTGACCTAACTGCTTGTGTTATCTATAGATTTCAGACATTGTATGGAAAAGCGTCGTGAAAATCCCTGTCCTGTTCTGTTCCGTTCTAATTACCGGTGCATACAGCCCCCAGTCACATACCCCCTGCTTGTTCAATAATCACAACCCTCACGCGGATCCCCTTAGAGTTGTAAGCCCTTAAAAGGGACAAGAATTGCTCATTCGGGGAGCTCAGTTTTTGGACACGTGAGTCTGCCGATGCTCCCAGCTGAATAAAGCCCTTTCCTTCTACAACTTGGGTGTCTGAGGGGTTCTTGTCTGTGGCTCGTCCTGCTACAATCTGAAGTTATAATCTTTTAGTTATTTTACTTATGAGAAAGTAAAATATATTTTTAAAAATTCAATAGAGAATGTATTTTAAACAATATCTGTTTACTCATTACTGTAATGTTAGTAGATATTATCTGTAACAACTATAAAATGGTATTGGAAGATTTAAATAAAGTAAGTAGATAAAATTTATTTTTCTCAGAAGAGTAAGCAATGAACATTTCTAAGTGTTTTTGAAAAAGTGGTATTTTGGGTATGTTATGGAGCACTTAGGCAATGAAAGAGGGCAGAGTACAGGATGAGGAGGCCTGGCATATAAAAAGAAGGAAAGACAGATGCTAGAAGCCAAGTACACCTATCCTTTAAACCCTTTTGAATCTCACTCCTGCCTAGATTCTACCATTCATTCAAATTCCATGAAAAGAGCATTCCATGTGCTTTCCGACACAGGAGAAAATTTCTCCTCTAGTCTTAATGTACAGCTTGATTACAATTGGTCCTCACCTGACCCTTTGTTCTGGTCATGGTCTGAAGCATCTAGACACCCAGCAATAATTATTGGAAAGCTCCAAGGCTAATTTATGTCATTAGAAAAAAGCTGGACAGAAGGGTGTTTTGCAGGCTATGCTAGCTGTTAGTGTCAAAGGCCAGGACTTAGAGTTAATACTCTGTAATTAATCCTATCATTTTTTAGCCTAAATAGAATAATGTTAAAATAATATTATTTATTATAATAGAATAATAACTCTACCTCTTTTTTCTTTAAATTTTTTAGAGGGAGAATAGCACCTGATCACTCCAGTAGTCCCTTTGAACTATCCCCAGCTTCTCCAAAGCCACAATAAAACAAACTGAAACTCAATCAGTAAACACTGAAAAGAGTTTTAAAGAGAAAGGATATCCAGATTTAAGAGCAAAAGAAAAAATAATGTTAAGTTTCTTACCTAAAATAAGTAGCAATGCAGAGAATTACCACCAACATAGGATAATATATATAGAATCCATCTGCAATAAAGGATAAAACTTTCATGGAACCCATAATCTGAAGAGCAAGAAAAAAGTAAGTTAAATTGGAATAGCTCTATAATTTCCATTCCTTTCCTTCATTAGAAAATTTGCCTATAACCAGTTATGCCAATCCATTTGAACTTTTTAAAAAGTAGAAAAAAAGCAGTAAATGGACTTATTTTTTAAAATCTGCTTTTTATTGAGGTTTTCTCTTAAGGAAAATTAATGTAATTATTACTCAAAATTATCACATACATTGACTATAAATATAAAGTTAATATTAGTATAGGTCAATTCTTTTGATACTGCTCAGTTAGACAACCTACATGAACCAAAAAACATTTTTATCATAAAAGAAGCAAAATCACTTTTATCCAGTCAATAGTAATACATATACAATCTTTAAGAGAAAATTTTACCAGTAACACTGTAGAACTTTTCTGATGGCATTAAAAGAAATTTCACAATAACAGCATCTCATATACATAGTGAAACTAAGGAATTCCATTTTCTGACCGCACTTACAGATGTGTAAGCAGTTGGCTGAGTATTCTTGTGAGAGATAGATGAATCCATATGGGTCAAACCCAAGAAATTAAGACATAAAGGAGGTGTCAAACGGCAAAATAGCCTGCAAAAAACATTTAAAAATATGTATATAAAAAGTAAAGCAGTAAAATACATTTTATATTATACTGAGATGTATTAAAAACATTTCAGATAATTATAGCTAAAATTTTCATCTATTTGCTTTATACATACATTGAATTCTTAATGTGACCTGCCCTCACTTACTTGAGAGGTATTCTGAAAATTGCCACATCAATGCCTACATGACTACAGACTCAAGCTCCTTGCTTTTATGGTTTCTGCTATTGCTTTATCCCCACAAATTGTGGAATGCCTTTGCATGCATCTCCTACAACTAAGTCATCCGTAAAATCCATCTCACAGCATGACAAGGACAGTAACATCCTCAAGGTGAATTGTATTCAGTACATAAAAGAACTGAAGTTGTATCAACATACGTCATTCTGACAAGCACAGACATAAAGTTGTTCGATTCTGTCCAAATAAAAAGACTGCCTTACAAACCCACTTGGATAATTGGGGCTGGGGAGAATAAAGTGTGGATATGAATAAAAAAAAAAACATAATATGAGAGAATTCTTTTGTGGTGACAGAACTGTTCTGAATCTTGATTGTGTTGGTGCCTACAGGAATCTACACACACACACACACACACACACAAATGAATGAAGGATTAAAAAAATGGTGAGAACTAAAGTCTGTAGTATATAGTTAAAAGTAATGTTTTACTCTCATTTCCCGGTTTTGATATCACTGGGGGTACAGTGAAGGTTACATAGGACTTTTTGTACTATATTTGCAACTTCCTGTGAGTCCATAATTATTTGGAAAACAACAAAAAAGATGCTTAAAAATACTTTAGATGTCAACTCCTCTACAAAATTATCTAAGTTCATCCTTTATAAATACCTCATAGGACTCATTTAACAATAAGAACAACTAATAGATTGTACAATCTCACCCAACTTGAAGATATCTCTCTAAATCCTCTCTAAATTCCTCAGGAAAAATTGTTCTTTTTGGTTTTCCCAGTCCTCCTCAACTCAGTGACAGACCACTGAATCTTAGGACACCATCTAGGTCTGACTTAGTCTCTAAACTCTCCATTATTTCTACTAGCTAATCTCTGGTTGGTAAATCCAGGCTCACTAAGTATGTTTCTTCTGCCTTCTAGCCTACTTTACCCAGTATACCTACTTTAACCTTAAAACTCAAGCAGGAGTTAGCTGGCAATCAACAAACATCAATTTAATATTTAAACCTAATCAATTAGCTGATAGAAATATAGATGTTAGTGGAACACCTGTGAGCAAAAATAAAAGATCCATAAGAATACACTCAGTGATGACATTTCTCTTGTTTCTAAACATAATCCTACTTACATGCCACTGAAAAGAAGGCTATAAGCATCAGTCTGGTGATGTGAAGCCAAGTAATAATAGTTAAATACACGAATCCTGAACACAGTAGAATAAACACAGATACTTAGGAAGAAGATGGAAAGGAAGCAAGCAATCTGGAAAAAAACAAAAACAAAGCAGTTTGTTTAAAACAAACAGACTTTAGCACTTAACAATTACAAGCATTATCCTTCATTTTTTTTTTTCTTTTTCTGAGACGGAGTCTGGGCCCTGTAGCCGAGGCTGGAGTGCAGTGGCACAATCTTGGCTCACTGCAACCTCTACCTCCCGGGTTCAAGTGATTCTCCTGCCTCAGCCTCCTGAGGAGCTGGGATTACAGGCATGTGCCACCATGCCCGGCTAATTTTTGTATTTTTAGTAGAGACGGGGTTTCACCATGTTTGCCAGGCTGGTCTCAAACTCCTGACCTCGTGATCCACCCGCCTCCGCCTCCCAAAGAGCTGGGATTACAGCCACCACGCCCAGTCTAGCCTCCATTTCTAACATTTATTGATGCTCTATAATTGAAATACAGTAATAGAGAACTTTTAAATCACCCACTAAGATTAGGAAAAAACCTACATTTCAAACTGTTTAACATCCTAGATCCAAAAGTTTCAAATCTACCTTCTAATGTGAGCCTGTTTTCCCATTCCCTTGGCAACTCCTCACATGAGGCCTACAAGTTATGTAGCTTTACTGGCATAAATATAATCAAAGTATTCCTAGGGCCAAGAGTGATGGTTCACGTCTGTCATCCCAGCACTTCGGGAGGCTGAAGCAGGAGGATCACTTTAGTGCAAGAGTTCCAGACCAGCCTGGGCAACATGGCAAACCCTGACTCTATAAAAAAATACAAAAATTAGCAGGGGATGGTGGTGCATGACTGTAGGCCCAGCTACTTGGGAGGCTAAAGTGAGAGGATCTCTTGAGCCTGGAAAATCTAGGCTGCAGTGAGCCATATTCACGCTACTATACTCCAACCTGGGTGACAGAGCAAGACTCTGCCTCCAAAAAAAAAAAAAAAAAAATTCTCAGATTTTTACACTATCTTGCAACTTTTTATCTCTCCTCAAATAGTTATTAGTTTCTATAGCGTGGGTAAAATAATGAAGCACATTTCTGGAACTTTGAATAACAACACTGCAGAAAACTTCACGGCTTTCATTTTTACTAGAAGAAATACATGGAGAAAATAGTTAAGGATTATACTACGAAGTGACATCTATTTATGACAGACATAAAATAAACTGACCTCTATATAAATATAATTATATGTTTTTTCTGCCAGCTGTATGAAGACCGCAAAGAGGGATAAGACAGGAGTAGTGCTAAAGAATGTGCACTCTGACCACACAACAATCACGGAGAAGATGGACAGAACCACAGCAAGTATCTTGTAAAACCATGGTCGCAAAAGACATTCCCAGTACCATTCTAGAAGATAAAAGAAAAAAATGATTAGGAAAACTATAAAAGACTAATGGGGTATTTACATTGTTTCAAAATATCTCCCAATAAGATACTTAATTTCAAAGAGAAAAACAACAATTTAACGGCACAGGCAGATACCACCCTAACCAAATGATCATCCATGATGGGACAAACTGACATCATGTGCCTCCTGCTGTGATGTACTGATAGGAACATGACATTGCTGCTGTGGTATTCCTATAAAAAATGCAGAACCTGCATCTAATTTTAAAGAAACATCAAAGTCAAATTCAGGGACATTCAACAAAAAACTGGCCTATACTCCCAAAAACATTTTCTGATATATCATAAAACACAAAGACTGAGAAACTGTGTTAGATGAGAGGAAACTAAGGAGACATAATAACTGAATGCGATACATGATCTGGGATTTTTTACAAAAAATATTATTGGGATAATTATAGCAAAATCTGAATAAGGTCTGTAAATAATAGTACAGTATAAATATTAATTTTCTATTTTGATGGCTGTATTTGGCTATGTAAGAAAATATCTTTATTTTTAGAAAGTATACACAGAAACATTTAGGAACAAGGAGGCATCATGTCTGGATACAACTCTAAAATAGTAAGAAAAAATACATACAGACAAAGCAAATCAATATGGCAAAATGTTAACATTGGAAAGCCTGGTTGAAGGGTATATGGGAATATTTTGTACTGTTTTGTTTTGTCTTATTTTGTTTTGAGACGGAGTCTTGCTCTGTCGCCCAGGCTGGAGTGCAGTGGTGTGATCTCAGCTCACTGCAACCTCTGACTCCAGGGTTAAAGTAATTCTCCTGCTTCAGCCTCCCAAGTAGCTGGAACTACAGGGGAGTGCCACCACACCCAGCTAACTTTTTGTATTTTTATTAGACGCGTGCTACCACGCCCGGCTAATTTTTTGTATTTTTAGTAGAGATGGTGTTTCACTGTGTTAGGCAGGATGGTCTCGATCTCCTGACCTCGTGATCCACCCACCTCAGCCTCCCAAAGTGTTAGGATTACAGGCGTAAGCCACCACACTCAGCACCATTTTGGTTTTAAGTCTGAATTTAGGTATAAAGAAAAATTTAAAAAAGAAAGCTCAATAAATTAAAAAGCTATATTTTTACTTCATTTATTGAATAGTTGAGCTTCTGGTTCACTGTAATTCTTTACAACTTTTCTCTCATCATAATTCCTAGTGATTTCAATACCCACATAAATGATTCCCCTTTCAATACCCTTGTCTCTCATTTCCTTGACCTCCTCTCTAATGAACTTTCCCTCCATCCTACCTCAATTACTTGTTGCTACAGTGATGCCTAAACCTTTCATTATCAGCATCTCCAGCCCTTCCATATAATCGCATTCCAGCATGCTTGTCTCCAAAGAATACCTTCATCTAGTACAGTATTTCAACTCCACTGACTGGCCATACCTGGAAGAAAAATCAATTTATTCTATCACACTTCTACTGTTATTTAACACTTTGATGCCCTTCCTTCCTCATGCAGCTCAGATTCCAGTCTTTGAGGACAGTATCACACTTACTTTGCCCCATTTTGCTCCACTGTACCTGTTAAGCTAAACCACACCTGGTTAAATCCAACTCCCTGGCTACTCTGAGCCTGCATCCACACAGCTGCACACTGCAGGAGAAAGACACCCAACCTCGTTGACTGGCCTCACTTTAAATTCTTAATCACTAGCTTCAAGTGGGTCCTCAGTACTGCCTCGCTAGCCTACTGTAATTCGCCAATCTTCTTCGATGCCCACTCTGCTAGGTAACTATTTTGCACCTTCTCTTCCCTCCTCAAATCTCTAAAATCTCCTCTTCTATACTTACTCTCCACATTTCATTAAGAAAACAAAGCGATCAGAGGAGAATTTTCCCAAGTTTCTACCACTACAACTTCTCAGCTAGTTACATCTGTGCCTTACCTCCACCATTCTCTTCATTGTTCACTGTTTCCTACCTCATCTCTACTAGTCATGAACATTGTCCTAGAAATTCTCTATTGTCTTATCAAATTCTCATGTTTCTTTTTTTTTTTATTTGAGACCAAGTCTCACTCTGTTGCCAGGCTGGAGTGCAGTGGCACAATGTCGGCTCACTGCAACCTCCGCCTCCCGGGTTCAAGCGATTCTCCTGCCTCAGCCTCCCAAGTAGCCGGGACTACAGGCATGTGGCACCATGCCCAACTAATTTTTGTATTTTTAGTAGAGAAGGGGTTTCACCATGTTGGCCAGGATGGTCTCAATCTCTTGACCTTGTGATCTGCCCACCTCGGCCTCCCAGAGTGCTGGGATTACAGGTGTGAACCACCGTGCCTGGCCTCAAATTCTATTATATCATTTACTAATTACATGTGATAATTTCTCTTGACTATTCCCCCAATCCTCTGTCAGCTACTACCCCTTTTCTCTGTTCCCTTTTATAAGGAAAACATTTGAGTTTTCTAGTCTGTCTCCAATTGCTCCTCTTCCTATTTCTTTTAAATTTCAGTCAGGTTTTTTTATCCTCTCCCCTCACTTCTCTAAAATCCAATGGTCAGGTCTTAATATTTATGATCCTTAATCTATGTGCAACATTTGAAAAGGCAGTTTATATACTCTCTTCCTCAAAACACTTCATTGTCCTAATTTTCCTGTCTCACTGGCCCCTCCTTTTCTAATCTTTTCTGCTGGTTACTTGTCATCCACCTAATCTCTAAATTCTGGAGTGCCTCAGACTTGGTCCTCAGACTTTTCTCTTTTCTCTATCTCAAGACTTCTTTATTGATTTTACCCCGACCCCATGGTTCACTATACATTGATGGTACCCTAATTCATATCTGTAGTTCAGACTTCTCCCTTGAATTTCAATTTCTATAATCAACTGCCTATTCAGCATCTTTACGCCTTTATATGTTTATTGTCTGTTTTCCTCACTCCACAAGGGCAGGAATTTCTGTCTTTCTAAATTGATACGTACCAAGCTACCAAGCACCCAACAATACATAGCACTAATGTACCCAAATATTTGTTGAATGAATGAAAACAGATACCACATCATTCCTTCATTTAATTACGAAGCATTTTTGTTAAAGTTTTCTGAGATATTTGTTATAGCCATTAAGTCTTCATACTCAAAACCAAACATGCAAAGGAGAATCAAGTGAATATAACCATTTATTTGACTAAATAAGGTAAACAGAAGTTTTAATACTGTGACACTTTTGTACTTGCATTAAGTTTCTTCACACTAAATTTGACAACACTTGAAGGGACTGCTATAAATTATCAAAAAGGAGAAAAATGATAACTACAGAGTATAGGTTTTATAATAAGACTAATAAATGTAAATAATCAGAAGATTATTTAGGGGAATATTTCAGTAGTATGTCAAGACTGAAGAAGAGACCCAAGCTTGTGATGTAAAATTACTTACAATTCTTTTTTTTTTTTTTGAGACGGAGTCTCGCTCTGTTGCCCAGGCTGGAGTGCAGTGGCCGGATATCGGCACACTGCAAACTCCGCCTCCTGGGTTTACGCCATTCTCCTGCCTCAGCCTCCCAAGTAGCTGGGACTACAGGCGCCCGCCACCTCGCCCGGCTAGTTTTTTTTATTTTTTAGTAGAGACGGGGTTTCAAAATGTTTGCCAGAATGATCTCGATCTCCTGACCTCGTGATCCGCCCGTCTTGGCCTCCCAAAGTGCTGGGATTACAGGCTTGAGCCACCGCGCCCGGCCGTAAATTACTTACAATTCTAACTATTTTAAGTACAGTCATGTGTCACATAACAACATTCCAGTCAATGATGGACTACATATACAATGGTGATCCCATACAATTACAATACTGCATTTTTACTATTATCTTTTCTATGTTTATATACACAAATACCATTGTGCTACAATTGCCTACATTATTCAGTACAGTAACATATTGTATAGGTTTGTAGCCTAGAAGTAATAAGCCATACCATATCGCCTACATGTGTAGTGGGTTTAGTATGTACCCTATGATGCTCATGCAATGATGAAATTGCCTAACAACACATTTTTCAGAGTAATCCCAGTCATTAAGCAATACATAATTGTATACATTATGCATTATACAAAATATGCTTGATGTATACATTTTTTAATAGAATTTTTATTATTTGTGAAGTAACAGTGGAAACTAATGATTATATGTTATATGATAAGTAAAACAGTTATTTTGGGGAAATGTTACCAGATACTTAATATCACATAGTATAAATTTTGCATTGGTGAAAACACATAATTTTTTTCTACAGAAAACTTCTCATCATTAAAGTTTGAAATTTATATTAAATTACATACCAAATGTAGGATTATAAAAATATTGGATAAATCGATTTTCTGGCTCTGGCGATTGAAAGGTGTGAACAAACTGACGAGTAGCACTAGTTTCATTTTTTGCTACATCTTCCAGATAAAATGCTTGCTCCAAAAGAATCTGCCATTGTACTTGAGTTCGACGGTGTCTCTGAACTGAATAAATCACCTAAAAAAGAGAACGGGGGTAGACCTGGTAATGTTCTGATCCAACAGTGGTTCAGCTCTCCACTAGGGAGCATGTTTTGATTGTCACAACAAGGGGAAAGTGCTAGGGTATTTACTGGGTCAGGCTGAGAATATTAAGGTTCTAAAATGATGTAACAGTTTTATATAATGTAATAGTTATGCTCAGCGAAGAATTCTCCCTCCCCAAATGCCAATAGTAACCCTGCTGGTATACACAGAGATAAAATATTTCAAAGAATAATAAGGACAGGATGAAACAAAGTTTTAAATACACATTCACTAAACATTCCTTTCATATGAGCAATGATAAGTCTAATTAAAATCATCATTAAGTAAAATACTTACAATTAACAAAGTTACCTGTTTATGCAGTTTTACCAGACTTTTTTCACTTGGGTAAATATTATGCTTTTCATCAAAATCTTCATAATCATCCATGTTTCTACCCATTTTTTCCTGATACTCTGTAGGGCACTAAAAAAAAAAAAAGTAGACTTTTAAAAATCTTAATTGTAAAAAGATAAAAATTTATTTTTATTAAAAATCTTTCATTCTTGAGCAGTTCTAATTTTTTCAAAAACATCTTCCTACTTTATTGTCACTTCTAGTTAGATTTCATCTGCTGATATTTTCTTGAAAATGTCTTAAAAGGTGTACTGAGTTACTTCTCACCTCTATAATATTAATCTGTGTTCATATATACTAGATAGATATAGATGGCTATAGGCAGGGGAGCCTACCTACAGGAAGCAACTAGTATTTGAGAGGATTATTCTAAGTAGGATAAATTATTTTTCTAGCTAGAGAATGAAGCAAAATCATGACAAATCCAAGATGCTGAATTTTTGAAAGGCATAGCACAGAGAAATAAATACATGAATTTAAAGTCATCTTCTATACTACTATTCATTTATTACCTATATGAACTTGGGCAACTTAGTTAACCTCTCTTAGTAGTTCTCAAAAAGTAGCAAATGTGAGATAAATAGTTAGAAAAGTGATTCCAGTGAGTATTATCTTAGCCAAACAGAACACTAGGCAAGAATCAGTATAACAGATTTAAAATATAGGAAAATAAATATTTCTATCATTCTGTGGGTTTAGAAGACAATTGGGGAACTACAAATAACCATTTTTGGAAGTATATAAATACCCCTAATTCAATACCAATGCATCAAAACCTTAACTGTATGGTTTATTAAATACCTATGCTAACATCACTCATTTTATGATATATGTCATGAATATATTAATGAAAATATTTGTAAAATAATGTGTAGGCAGTGGATTGTAAGATATTACTGAGGCTTTAGTTTATTTTTACAGGAGATATGCCTTTAGCGAACAAATACAATGACAGTTTAAAGGTTTATTTCCATCACTGTCATGACAATCCTTATATATTAGTCAACCTCTATCTCCATATTTCAACAGAAAGTACTGCCAATAATTAGTGTTAAACTTGCAGTAATTAAAAAAATTCAAAGTACAAATGGTATTTGGTTAATATTTATATGAAAATGAGTTTAAGACCTCAGCTATAGGCTGTTTTCATACTTTTCTGGTACTTTTGGTATAATATATAAGTGTGTATTTCAAAAGAAAACAGATAGGATGATTTCATTACCTTTTTAAGTATTGTATCAACACATTTTCTCAATGGGTGATTATACTTGATGCTTTCATTCACTTTACGAACCTCCTATAAAAACAGTAAAATAAATAAACATATTTCGATTTCTACAGATCACATATTCCAAATGAGACTGCATTAAGTACTACATATTTTCTCACAAGTTCAACTTCAACACAAATTACTTTGCATTACATGAATAAAGGCTCTTAAGAACACAAGTAAAAATACAAAGTCACTGAATAGCTATTTCCATACCCTGAACTTTTCCTTACTTTTTAGATTCACTCTCTCATCACTTCATCACTTGGTGCACAAAAAAGAATAAGCATTATTTAAAAGTCCACAAAAGATCAGACAAACTTTGTGGTCCTAAAAGAACAGGGCTATATTCCTCTGCCTTACTCACCAAGATCAATTATCTCATTATCTAAAATATAGTGAAAAACCAGAGGAAGCAAAAAAGCCTACAAATGTCACAAAGTGCCAGCTCTTTCCTATAAGAGTACTCTAGAGCAGTCATGATTGATTAACTCCATACTTGCTTATGAGGAGCACACTATCTGCTGGCGGGGCACAGTGGCTCAGGCCTGCAATGCCAGCACTTTGGGAGGCTAAGGCAGGTAGATCACTTGAGTCCCAGAGTTTAAGACCAGTTTTGGCAATACGGTGAAACCCCGTCTCTACCAAAAATACAAACATTAGCCAGTCTCATGACCTGGTCTCTAAATAAATAAATAAAAATTTAAAAATAGAATAATTTAAAAACAAACAAACAAAACAGCACACTATTTGCCAGTACTGTGCTAGGTGTAAGGACCCCATAATCCCTATAGAGGGCAGGGAGAGAAGACAAGGAATTGTCAGTCTTAAAATTTCAGTCCAGTAATGCGATAATTAAATAAGCAATTCTGATTATAAAAGGCATAGAAGGAGGCCGGGCACGGTGGCTCAAGCCTGTAATCCCAGCACTTTGGGAGGCCGAGACGGGCGGATCACGAGGTCAGGAGATCGAGACCATCCTGGCTAACACGGTGAAACCCCGTCTCTACTAAAAATACAAAAACTAGCCGGGTGAGGTGGCGGGCGCCTGTAGTCCCAGCTACTCGGGAGGCTGAGGCAGGAGAATGGTGTAAACCCGGAGGCGGAGCTTGCAGTGAGCTGAGATCCGGCCACTGCACTCCAGTTCCGGCGACAGAGCGAGACTCCGCCTCAAAAAAAAAAAAAAAAAAAAAGGCATAGAAGGGTTAAAGAGAAGACTCTTTAGAACCAGTAGTTCCTAAGGAATCACAATATTCTATAATATTCATGAAATTTTTAAGAAGCTGAAACCACTGTTTTAGTCAGGTGGAATAGCATGTTCACAGCCTGGAAAGCATAAGAGAACTGAGCAGGATATTTAGAAGAACATTCTGAGGCACAGAGTAGAGAAGGGTTTTTAGGGATATAAAACTCAAGGCAGAGACGCCATCTAGCACATAGACAAAATTGCGAAAAAATATTTGTAATTTATATGACAAAGACTCATCCTTAATATGTGATGAGCTCTTACAAATCAACAGAAAAGTGGGAACACGGAAAAAATGCCATGGCCAATAAATGTCTAAAAAGATATTTGAGCTCACTAAAAACAGTTATAGATTTTAAAAATAAGTTTTTCAAAATTGACATTATGTAAAGAGGTAAGACTGTGGGAAAACAGGCTCTCCTATATACAGTAAAAAGTGATATAATCTATTTAAAGGTAATTTCACATCTACTGAAGTTTAGAATATGTATACTTTATAAATAATCTGTACCAGTAGACACTATTCCTGTTAACAAATTTAGCTTAATGAGGAAAACAAACATAAATAAAAATGATGTGGAAACTACTGTCAGAGAAAATTATGAGGTGCTCTGAGAGGGGAGAATGTAGAGTGGGAGACTTTCTGATTAGCTGATTATTTAAAATGAGATGAAACAAATATATAGAAGTCAGTCAACCAAAGGGAGAGACTAGAATATTCCTGGCAGAGAGAAAGGGATGGGACACACAAAGGCCTCCAGGCCTAAGTGAGCACATTACTTGAAGGGACTGAAAAAACTCCAGTGTGATTATAGGGAAAGGGAGATTAAGGGTCTGCATAGCACTGGATCAGGCTGAAAGAGCAAGATCAAAGTGATCCTAGAAGCCCTTAATCATGGTTTATTTTGAGGTTAATGTGTGAGGCCTACACATGACAGTGACAAGATAAGACTCGGGCTTTTAAGAGGTCACCTGGAAGCATCATTACATCTGTTTTCCATTACTAAGCTGCCTTAAAGTTTCTTGACTTGTTAGCACAAATTTATCATACTTTGAATATGAACTATATAATTTGTTTATATATTACATGTGAAATATCATGTTTTTTTCTTTATTTAGCCATATTAAAAAACAGGTACTGAAACAATTAACATTTGCTATATCTGTTATAAATTTCGGCTTCCTTCAAAAGTTCATAATTTTAATAAAGCATGGAAAGTATTTGAAATATACTGTTTGCTTTCTTTATACAAAATAATGTTAACTTTGAGCTCTTTCATTACTGTGTCTCATCAAATTCTTTTCTAAGCAGGTCAGACAACATTCATGAAGGAAGGCTAACAGGCAGTTTTCAGTGGAAATAAGTAGCTGTTTCTCCCTCCCTAAAATTCTCTACCTAGAAAAATGACAAAAGGTAGAGGTGACCTTTTAGGCCATATAGCAAATATCTTCTGAATGATTTGACATAGTTTGTAAGTTTTATTAATGCTTCAAAGACAGGTAATAGACACACAAATGCATGTATCAGTTTCAGAGAGAAACATATCATAAAAATACCAAACAGTTTTTATAAAACTACATTTGGGAGATTAAATGGATAGCTGAAAAAATATTTACCAATAAAGTGACTGAATTTTGTTATCTGTCAAATGACTAGAATTCTCAGTATGGCATTCAAAGCCAAGATATAGCTTTATCTTTCCAATGTAAACTTCATGCTCAAATTAATTTGGTTTTAAAACTTCCTGATATCTGCCTGGAATGTTATCAGCTATCAAAATTCTACCCATTCTGCAAGGCCCAGGCAATCCTTCATGTCCTCTCACTGTCATTTAGTAGTGATAACTTCTCCATACTAGAGCATTTTCTTTTTATCATTCATGTCACATTTACCACATACTGTAAGGGACTCTGTCCGATTTTCTCCTCTAGAAAGTCAGTAGAATAGGAATTTCTATTCTGGCCAGTTCTGCATAGCACTTAACATGGCAGGAAGATAGTAAGTATTTTTTAAATGATAAATACGTTTCTCCTCAAGTTTATAAGTTTCCAGATATTCAGAAAAGCAGAAAGCATCCTAAAATAGCTTGAAGTATATGGCCACAGAAATTCATATGCAGGAGGTAGAGCAAGATGGCTGAATAGAATTCTCCACTGATTGTCCTCCTCACAGGAACACCAGATTAAGCAACTATCCACACAAAAAAGTGCCTTCATAAAAACCAAAAAACAAGGTACAACTTCAGCCACTGTTGGGTATAGTACTAAGTGGGTTCTTGGGGCCCCAGATTGCAGGACTTGGCTCTTAGACAGCATTGTTGAACCTTCGCTGGGCCAGACAGGAGCCCAGTGCCCTGAAGGGAAAGTCCCAGGCATGGCAGCATTCACCACAAGCTGACTGAAGAGATCTTGGGCCTTGAAGGACTTTGTCTTGTGGCTTGGGTGCCAGTTTAGCCACAGGTAGATTCCTACAGTTTCTGGCTCCAGGCTCTGGCTGGCTCCCAGATGGCATCTCTGGACACACCCCAACTCAGGGAGAACTTGCCACTCTGAAGGGAAGAACAAAAGCTGGGTTGGCTTTGCCACCTGCTGACTGTAGAGGACCAGGGCCTTGAGCAAACATAGACGGTAGCCAGGCAGTGGTTACCGTGGGCCTTGGGCGAGATGCAGTACCATGATAACTTCAGGTCTAACCCAGTGCAGTCCCAGTGATGGTGGCCACAGGGGTGCTTGTGACACCCCTCCCCCACCTCCATGAAGCTCAGGACAAAGAGAGAGATTCCAGTTGTTCGGGAGAAAGCAAGGGAAGGGAACAAGAGTCTCTGCCTGATGCTCCAGAGAATTCTTCCAGATCTTATCCAAGACCACCAAGGTGGCACACATCTACAAGTCTGCAAGAACCACAGCAGTATGGGGTTTGGGGTGTCCCCTAATATAGATACAGCTGCAGTGACTAAAAACTTAGATTACAATACCCAAGTCCTTTCAAATACCTGGAAAGCCTTTCCAAGAAGGATGGCTACAAATAAGCCCACACTGCAAAGACTATAAAGAATATCTAATTTTTCAATGTCTGGACACCGATGAACATTCACAAGAATCAAGACCATCCAGAAAAACAAGACCTCACCAAACAAACTAAATAAGGCACCAAGGCCGAGCACAGTGGCTCACTCCTGTAATCCTAGCACTTTGGGAGGCTGAGGCTGGAGGTTACTCGAGCTCAGGAGTTTGAGAACAGCCTGGGCAACATGGTGAAACCCTGTCTCTACAAAAATACAAAAATTAGCTGGGTGTGGTGGTTTATGCCTGTAGTACCAGCCACCAGCTACTTGGACGGCTGACGTGAGAGGATGACTTGAGCCCAGGAGGTGGAGACGGCAGTGAGCCACAATCATGCCAGCCTGGACAACACAATGAGACCCTGCCTCAAAGAAATTAAATAAAATAAATAACAAGGCACCAGGGACCAATCCTGAAGACACAGAGATATGTGCCCTTTCAGACACAGAATTCAAGATAGCTGTCAAAATTCAAGGTAACACAGAGAAGGAATTCAGAATCCTATCAGGTAAATTTAACAAAGCTGTTGAAATAATTAAAAATAATCAAGTAGAAATTCTGGAGTTGAAAAATGCATTGACATATTGAAGAAAGCATGAGAGTATCTTAACAGCAGAAGTGATCATGCAGAAGAAAGAATCAGTGAGCTAGAAGACATTTGAAAATTTGGCTATTTGAAAATACAGTTAGAGGAGACAAAAATAATAAAAAAGAATGACAAACGTCTACAAAATCTAGAAAATGGCCTCAAAAGGCCAAATCTAAAAGTAACTGTCCTTAAAGAGGAGGTAGAGATATAAGGGTAGAAAGTTTATTCAAAGTGATAATAACAGAGAACATCCCAAACCTAAAGATATCAATATTCAAGCACAAGAAGATTACAGAACACCAAGCAGATTTATCCCACCCGAGACGGGCGGATCACAAGGTCAGGAGATGGAGACCATCCTGGCGAACACAGTGAAACCCCGTCTCTACTAAAAATACAAAAAACTAGCCGGGCGAGGTGGCGGGCGCCTGTAGTCCCAGCTACTCGGGAGGCTGAGGCAGGAGAATGGCGGGAACCTGGGAGGCGGAGCTTGCCGTGAGCTGAGATCTGCCCACTGCACTCCAGCCTGGGCGACAGAGCAAGACTCAGCCTCAAAAAAAAAAAAAAAAAAAAAGATATTTAATAATCAACTCCCTAAGGTCAAGGATAAAGAAAGGATCCTAAAAGCAGCAGGAGAAGAGAAACAAATAACACATAATGAAGCTCCAATACATCTGGCAATAGGCTTCTCAGTGGAAACCTTACAGGTCAGGAGAGTGACAGGATATATTTAAAATGCTGACAGAAAAAAAACAAAAAATCACTTATCCTAGAATAACATATCCAGTGAAAATATTCTTCAAACATGAAAGAGAAATAAACGTTTCCAGACAAACAAAAGCTAAGAGAGTTCATCCATACCAGTCCTGTTCTATAATAAATGTTAAAGGGAGTTCTTCAGTCTGAAAGAAAAGGACATCGATGAGCAACAAAAATCATCTGACAGTACAAAACTCATTGGTAATAGCAAGACACAGAAAAACAAAGAATATTATTAACACTATAACTGTGGTGTGAAAACTACTCATATCTTGAGACAAACCAATGAAAAATAACTATGACAACTTTTTAAGACACAGATAGTATAATAATACATAAATATAAAAAAAAGTTAAAAGTAGAGGGAGGAAGTGAAATCTAGTTTTTATTAGTTTTCTGTGTTTATCTTTGCAATCAATGTCAAGCTGTCATCAGTTTAAAATAATAGGCTATAAGATATTACTCACAAGCCTCAAGTAACCTCAAACCAAAAAGCATACAACAGATACACACAAAATAAGAAGCAAGAAGTTAAAACATACCACCAAAGAAAATCACCTTCACAAAAAGGAAGACAGGAAGAAAGGAAAGAAGAGGATATCACGAAACAACCAGAAAACAAATAACAGAATGGCAGGAGTAAGTCCTCACTTATCAGTAATAACACTGAATGTAAATGAACTAAACTCTTCAATCGAAAGACACAGAGTGGCTGTATTGGTAAAAAGACATTACAAGTGATACTGCAGAAATTCAAAGGATTATTAGAGACTTCTAATGAGCAACTATATGCCAATAAATTGGAAAACCTAGAAGAAATGGACAAATTCCTAGACACATGCAACTTACCAAGATCAAACCATGAAAGAAATCCAAAACCTGAACAGATCAACAAGTAATAAAATCACAGTTGTAATAAAACGTCTCCCAGCAAAGAAAAGCCCAAGACCCAATGGTTTCACTGCTGAATTTTACCAAACATTTAAAGAACACAAATCCTACTCAAACTATTCTGGAAAACAGAGGAGGAGGGATACTTCCAAACTCAATCTATGAGGCCAGTATTGCCCTGATTCCAAAATCAGAAACAGGCACATCAAAAAAAGAAAACTGCAGGCCAATATCCCCAATGGACACTCATGAAAAAATCCTCAACAAAACACTAGCAAAACAAATTCAAGAACACGTTGAAAAGGCCATCCATCTGATCAATTCAGATTTATACCAGGAATGTAAGAATGGTTTGACATATGCAAATCAATCAGTGTGATATATCATATTAATAGAATGAAGGAAAAAACCATATGAACATTTCTATTGATGCCGAGAAAGCACTGACAAAATTCAACATCCCTTTATGATAAAAACCGTAAAAAAACCCTGAATATACAGGGAACATACCTCAACACTATAAAAGTCATATATGACAGACCCACAGCTAGTATCATACTGAATGGGGAAAAATTGAAAGCCTTTCTTTTAAGATCTAGAACAAGACAAGGATGCCCACTTTCACTACTGTTATTCAGTATAGTACTGGAAGTCCTAAGTAAAGCAATCAGACAAGAGAAAGATATAAAGGGCATCAAACTTGGAAAGAAAGAAGTCAAATTATCCTTGTTTTCAGGTGATAAATCTTACATTTGGAAAAACCTTAAAACTCCACCAAAAAACTATTACAAGGGATAAACAAATTCTGTAAAGCTGCAGTACACAAAATCAACATTCAAAAATCAGTAGCATTTCTATATGTCAACCACAAACAATCTGAAAAAGAAATCCCATTTACAATCTCTATAACACAAACAAAATACCAAGGAATTAGCCAAATAAGTGAAAGATCTCTACAATGAAAACTATAAAACACTGATGCAAGGAATTGAAGAGAACACAAAAAAATAAAAAGGTATTCCATTTTCATGGATTAGAATAATCAATATTGTTAAAATGTCCATACTACTGAAAGCGATCTATAATTTCAATGCAATCTCTATCAAAATATCAATGACATTCTTAACAGAAACAGAAAAAACAATCCTAAAATTTATATGGAACCACAAAAGATCCTCAACTGCCAAAGCTATTTTAAGTAAAAAGTGCAAAACTGGAGGAATCACACTATCTGACTTTAAACTATATAATAAAGCTATAACCAAAACAGCATGGTGTTAGGATAAAAATAGACCAATGGTATAGAATAGAGAACCCCAAAATAAATCCATATATCTACAGTGAACTCATTTTTGACAAGGGCTCCAAGAACATACAACGAGGAAAGGATAGTCTCTTCAATAAATGGTGCCAGGAAAACTGGAAAACTGGATATATGCAGAAGAATGAAACTAGACCAGATATCTCCCCATATATAAAAATCAAATCAAAATGATTTAAAGACTTAAATCTAAGAACTCAAACTATGAAACTAATACAAGAAAACATTGGAGAAACTCTCCAGGATATTGGACTGGGCAAAGATTTCTTGAGTAATAACCTATAAGCACAGGCAATCAAAGCAAAAGCTTCTGCACAGCAAAGGAAACTATCAACAAAATGAAGCGATAACCCACAGAATAGGAGAAAATATTTGTAAACTATCTTTCTGACAAGAGGTTAATAACCAGAATATATAAGGAATTCAAACAACTCCATGAGAAAAAAAAAAAAAAAGTAATAATCCGATTAAAAATGGGCAAAAGATTTGAATTTCTCAAAAAAAAAAAAAAAAAAAGACATACAAATGACAAACAGACAAAAACAGGCATTTTATAGTTTTCATTGTAGAGATCTTTCACTTACTTGGCTAATTTCTTGATATTTTATTTGTGGTATAGCAATTGTAAATGGGGTTTCTTTTTCAGATTGTTTGCTGTTGACATATAGAAATGCTACTGATTTTTGAATCACTAATCATCAAAAAGATGTAAATCAAAGCTACAATGAGATATCATCTCACCCCAGTTAAAATGGGTTTTATCCAAAAGACAGGCAATAACGTAATGTAAATTAGTACAACTACTATGGAGAACAGTTTGCAGGCTCCTCAAAAAAATTAAAGAAAAAAAAAAAGCTACTATGTGTTCCAGCAATTACACTGCTAGGTATATAACCAAAACAAGGAAATCATTACATCAAAGAAATGTCTGTACTCCTATGTTTATTGCAGCAGTACTCACAATAGCCAAGATTTAGAAGCAACCTAAGTGTCCATCAACGTATGAATGGATAAAGAAAATGTGGTACATATACACAACAGAGGACTATTCAGCCATTAAATAGGAATGAGATCCAGTCATTTGCAATAATATGGGTGGAGCTAGAGGTCATTATGTTAAGTGAAAGAAGTCAGGCACAGAAAGACAAACTTTACAAGTTCCCATTTATTTATGGGGCTGGGAGGGGTTATGGGCAGAAGGGAGGGTGGGAAGTGGGAATGGTTAATGGGTACAAAAATATAGCTAGAGTGAATAATATCCAGTGTTTGATAGAACAGGGTGACTACAGTCAATAATGTAATTGTACATTTTAAAATAACTAAATGAAAATAATCGGTTTGTAACATAAAGAAAAATAAATGCTTGAGGTGATGAGTATGTACAAAAATGTTTTAAAACCCCAGAAAAACAAACAAAAAAGAAATTCATACCTGAGAAATCATGCATTGTTTTTGATGGAAAGAGGTTCAGAGTTATCTTGCTGTCTATGTGTACCTACTGCTATTTTCAAAACATTCATTTTTAAAGAGTGGTTTCTTATCTAAAACTTCTTACACAGCTTAAAACCTAAGAATACTATACTAAAATAGCACAAAAGTCACCAATGCCGGTCCTTAATTTTCCACATCTTATTTCTAAGCAGAGGGCTCCTATTTAAAAATAACAACAACAAAATCTATTTTATTCAGACAGCAAAGTTTCCTCTAGGGAAAAATCCGTAACTCACATAATACCTGGGTTTATTTTATTTCGCAGGAATGTTGAATAAATTAGTGAAACCCAAATTCCTCAAATCTGAAACATCTGAATTTAATACCAGCTTTTGGATGGAACACTACAAATCTAAATTTAAATTAATTTCTTTTATCAAATGTAAGTATCTTATCGAAATATCAGTTTTCAACTATTTCAATTTTTTAAAAAATTCAAAATTTCAAATATAAATGTAAAATTTATCAAAGATAAATTACCTTCTTTCAAAAGATGTAATAACATTCATCATAGGAATGTTGAATATAACAGGAAATTTAATCATTTCAATTTAAATAATACTATTTATAGACTCACTCCTACATTTAAATCAATATTTTCTGCTGTAGCTCTTACATTCTGTAGAGAATAAATGCTGCAAAGCCAACATAAAATTTTCTAATCACAGTATACATTCATTTGTTCATTTATTCATTCACTTAAAAAATGGTTGCTGAGGCCGGGCGCTGTGGTTCAAGCCTGTAATCCCAGCACTTTGGGAGGCCGAGATGGGCGGATCACGAGGTCAGGAGATGGAGACCATCCTGGCTAACATGGTGAAACCCCGTCTCTACTAAAAATAAATACAAAACACTAGCCGGGCGAGGTGGCGGGCGCCTGTAGTCCCAGCTACTCGGGAGGCTGAGGCAGGAGAATGGCGTAAACCCGGGAGGCGGAGCTTGCAGTGAGCTGAGATCCGGCCACTGCACTCCAGCCTGGGCAACAGAGCAAGACTCCGTCTCAAAAAAAAAAAAAAAAAAAAAAAAAAAAAAATGGTTGCTGAGTGTTTAAGAGTCTGGACAACCAGGGAAGATGTTATAGGTTGAACTGTGTCCCCTGAGACCTAACCTCCAGTATCTTAACATGCGATCTTATTTGAAATAGGGTTGTTGCAGATTTAATTAGCTAAGTTAAGATGAAGTTATACTGGAGTGGGATGAACTCTAATCTAATATGACTGGTGTCCTTACAAAACAATGAAGTTTGGACACAGGCACACAGGGAGAACACCATGTAAAGATGAAGGCAGGGGTCTCCAAGTCAAGGTATGCCAAAGATCGCAAACCAACAGAAGCTAGAAGACAAACATGGAACAGATATTCCCTAGAGCCCTCAGAAGGAACCAACCCTGCAGATGCCTCAATCTTGAACGTTAGTCTCCACAACTGTGAGCCAATATTTTCTATTGTTTAAGCCACCCAATTTGTGGTAGTTTTGTTACAGCAGTCCTAGGAAGCTAATAAAGCTTCCCTGAAGAATTCTCATTTATGTTAAGACCTGAAAATGAAATAGGAATTAGCTGAAGAGAGTGCTGAAAAGCGCATTATAATAGTTTGGGAATAGCATGCTCAAAGATAGAAAAGAAAGACAATGTGTGTAATGATTAAGCATAGGGTCATCAAGCAAGATCAATTCATTCCACTACTTGTTCTCATACTGGAACACATCCACACTCATTCATTTATTTACTGGCTATGGTTGCTTTCATCCTACGAGGACAGAGTAGTTGCAATAGAAACGATATCGCACACAAAGCCTAAAATATTTACTATCTGGCCCTTTACAGAAAAAGTTTATCAGTCCCTGTTAGAGGCAAGACTGCCTGGTTCTTATCACTTCCTAGCCATGTAGACATGAGAAAGTTACTTAATCTCTCTGTGCCTCACATTCTTCATTTATAGAATGGGGATTTACAAAAATCTCTATCATAAAGTCATGAGAATTAAATATATGTATAATGCTTAGAAAGTCCCTCTTAGGCAAACAGTAAGTCTATATAATTGTTTACTATAATTACCACCATTGCTAAGTTTGAGGAACCAAAGTTGAGTGTTAGGTAAATATTAAGTCTATAGAATTGTTTATTATTTCATCACCATTAGCAAGTTTGAGAAACCAAAGATGACCAGTGTGAGAAGACAGAGGTTTGGGATACAGCTGGAGAGCTAAACATAGGCCAAATTATTTTTCTGTAGGCTGTATTACCACATTTTGGAGTTTATTTTAACATGACTGAAAAGCCTTCAAAAGGAGTTTGAATTTGGAGAGTATCATCAGCTGAGTAGCATATTTTCCCTGGGGAGCAAAACTGTGAGGTGACTACAATAATCTCTTTAAATCCATAACAAAATTTTTATTTAACACATAACAATTTTATAATTTGTTATATATTTTTATGTACAGTATTGAAAGGTATACTTTCAATAACTTTGTGAAACTGGGTTAAGTCATCAAGTAAAATGAAGTGTCTTATTAAGATTACAGATAGGAAACAAAACTTATCAGTACAAACTCCCATGCAAATTGTTCTTGAAAGAGGTTTCCAGAATTGGTGGTATTACCTTAGGTTAACCTTTCAGAAATAAGTGTCCTCTGGTCATTATTCTCACTTCTACTATGTTAGGGTAACCATACAATTTATCATTTAATCTGGGAGACTTTTGAAAATAAAAGAGCGTACTACTAAAAGTTACCTCAAAATAATAGGCATAGCCCTGCAATATTGAATATATTTTCCATGAATCCCTGTCAGACAGAAGATGGACAAGACACATCATGAGGCTGAACTGCTAAAAAGTCATCCTGGATGAGACATCCTGAAGGATTGCACAACACCAGTTTTGCAATCTGAAGCCCATCAATGCACTAACAACAACAAACCAAAAGTGACTAAAAGGGGATACACATGCCTTAGTGACCATTGCTTATAAGGTTCAAACTTGCTTACCTCCATGGCATCTTCTAAATTCTCTTCTGCATCTGCTTTCTCTGTCATCAGTTTGGCTGCCTTAAAATACGTTTTCATAAGTAGATAACCCCTTTTTGCTCCATTCCAGTAGGATCGAGGAATTTCCACCAAGCCATAACCCAACAACAACACAAGAAGAAACAGACCCCATGTATTTGCAGCAGCTATCCCAATTGTCTGAAGCTGGTTCCTAAGAAAGGGAAATAACAGATAATATGTACATTTTAATGGAAAGATAAAATGTGACTGCATAAATAAACTTTAACACAGGAGACACTGTTTCTATTGTGTTAAAATTAGCATCTAGAATTAATTCATGGCAATAGTATGTATATATTTTCCTAGAGGAAACATTTTGCATTAGGTGATTTCTTTTTCTATATTAAACAAAAGAAGTCTGAAAATGTTTCAAATTAACTTGTGTTGCTGACCTAGCAAATCTCAGGAATACAATAGTGAGACCTAGCACTGCTGATCTATTTCTAAATTTTCAGATATAGACCTTCACATATGTTAGAAATCATAAGTATAAAACAGATTTCAATTTTGTTGAAATATCTAAATCCAAGATAACATTAAGAACAAATATGCCCTCAAATTATAATCAAAACAAAAAAAAATCACAAGTTCCAATGAAAAATAAAACCAGTTACTTTGTCATATAAAAATTTTGAAATTCTATCTAAAAATCATAAGGGTTATTACTTTTAATATACAGCCATTAGACTAATCATTAATCTTTTGCCTAAAATCTATATTTAAAGATGTCATTCCATATTTTCTTTCTTAGTAGTATGGATTATTCATATATTCTTTTAGGGAAATCCATAAAATAAGTAACAATATATTTCTCAATGAAATGTCTTTTTACCGGCACATATGAAGTTAAAAATGAATTTTTAAAAATGCAAACATACATTAAAGCAATGTTAAGAAGACTACTTTTCTTACCATTCTAAATGTAAATGTGGGTTTACAGCTACATAAATTAAAAATGCTCCAAAAATCAGCAAATAGGTGCCATAGTAGATTGCATTCTCAATTAGTGCAGTTTTGATCTTTCCAGTGATGGAAAACCCTCCTGATCTTGCATATGACTGCATAAAAGGTAAGAGAATCCTACATGGATAGAAAAAATATGATTAAAAACCCAAACAACTGATATGTCTATATAATTTCAAAATGCCAGAAATATGTGAATCGCAATTTTAATGAATAGTTCTTCTCACTAATAAATATGTTTATAAGTAATCATGAATACTTAATATGCTATAATAGATGACTGAGTATTTTTGTAACATAAAATTTTAGGGAAAGCAAATGGGTCTTTAAAGTTTTTATAAAGAGTCTGGACTGCATTCAAAGAAAACATTTTTGATTAAATTTTAGTTTTCTAAGGCTTCAGCATGGAGAAAGGATAAAAGAGAAACAAAATTGGAACTAGTTGGGAGGGGGAAGGGTGGTGATGGTGGTAAGAAGCAAAAAGGGAGAAGGTCAGTTGACAGCATACTGACTTTGAAGTAGTACCTAGGAGACATCCAAGAGAAGCTGCACACAAACCCAGCTTCAGGGTTCAAGAGAGAGGACTAAAAATATGGATAGCTTCTGGAGTCATCACTGTATCAACGGCACTGAAATAACATCAGTAGAAACTCAACTGGAAGCATGAGTATGGAGAATGTGAAGGAAAGAACTGAGACAGATCTCATATCAATTTTTAAGAGAGACGTAGAAAACAGGAGGAGGATGGACCAGCAAAAGAGACTGAGACAGAACAGTAGTGGGGCAAGGAAGAAAACCAAGGAGCATATGGATTAGGAACTAGCAGAGGAAAGTTAAAGTGGAGAGAGAGAATCAAATGCCACCAAGAGGTGAAGTAAATTAAAAACTTGTATGTATGAGTGGAGGAGTGAGAATAGAAAGCAGAGTACTATGGTTGAGAAATAAGTAAACAATGAGCAAGTGGAGATATCAAATATAGAGAATTCATTTAAGAAGTTTGGCTGGGTAGGATAAACTATGGCATATACATACAATGGGGTATTTTACAGAAATGGAAAATAACAGAATACTGATACATACAGCACAGTGTAGATGAATTTCCCAAATATGTGAGCAAAGAGAGATGTGAAAAAGTTCACAGTGTATAATTCTATGCTTATAAAGTTCATAAATAGGCAAAAACTAATCTATGGTGATGGAAGTCAGAATCATGGTTACCTCTGGGGAGTGCAGGACGACTACACAGGGAAGCATGAGCGAGGCTTCTGAGGGCATTGTTAATGTCCTATAACATCATCTGAGTGCTGGTGTATGGGTGTATTCACTTTGAAAAAAGTCAAACTAAACACAATCTATGCATTTTTTGGTATGAATTTATGCTTCAGTTTTAAAAAGTTTCTAAAAAAATTTAGTTGTGATCAGATCAACAAGGCAGAAGCTGGAAAGGAATCTGAACTGACAGACTTTCATTTTTGTTTCTGTTTTCGTTTCTAAAGATGAGAGAAATGTGCATGCCTTGTTGAAATTGAAAGCTACAAGTAAGTAACAAGAGCTAAAGGGGATGGATCCATATTTTAGGAAGAAGTGATGGCAGCAGCAGCCTGTCTGCAGTGGCCCCCTGCAAAGATGGTGGCCGCAGTGGGGGAGGACTGGCGGGGGCTGTGCACTCCATGGAGCTAGCAGGAGGTGGGAGCCCCACCCTCTTCTGAGTCGGTGGGGCAGGAGCCCTGCCTTCTTGGGCACAGGTGCAGCTGCCCAACTGTGGCTGTGGACCCAGGCATCCCTGCACTCTTGGGGACCCAGAAAGCCCCCATACCACTACAGGTTTGGAAGTCCCTGCTCCTGCTGCCTGGCCTCTCCCTGCTCCTGACAACTGCTCTGATTTTGGAGAAAAGTTGTGACTGAATCCAGGCACTGTTGCAACCTAGCTGGGTGTGCACACATGCTCAGGGCAGTGCTGACACACCAGAGCCCTGTTGCCTCAGTTCACTCTGGACTTTGGACATCAATAAGCACAGGAGGGAGGTGGAGAGTGGGGCTGAGGGCAGCTCAGCATGGGCCTGCAGGCACCATTTGGCATGAACAGCCTGGGTGCCATAAATGACAAGATTGATGGTGGCAGGGGGCAGACAGGCTCCTGGGCAGAAGTGGGCAGGTCACTGGTGAAGCACCACCTTCAAGCCAGGGACAGCCTGAAGCCTGGGGGCCAGGCCACCAGTCCTGTGGACCAGAGTGAGAACTTAGGATGCTTTTTCCAGGCCCAACCATGGCCCAATCAGTGTACACTTCCTCCTCTCTGAAGCCCATAAAAACCCCAGACTCAGCCAGACTCAGGCAGATGACAGGACAACCTGACTACAGATAGGAGCTATCTACTCCAGGTCTCCTCTCTGCTGGGGGCTGCACAGACGATTGAGATAACCTGCCTACAGATAGGAGCTACCCACTCCGGGGCTCCTTTCCACTGAGAGCTGTACTTGTCAGGATGACCTGCCTACAGAAAGGAGCTATCTACTTTGGGTCTCCTGAGAGTTGTACTATTACTCAATAAAGTACCTCTTCACCTTGCTCACCCTCCAGTTTTCTGCATATCTCATTCTTCCTGGACGTAGGACAAGAACTCAGGACCTGCTGAATGGCAGAACTGAAGGAGCTGAAACATAAACAGGGCTGAAACATGATGCTGCCACTTGCCATGTTGCAGGTGATGAGAAGAGAAGAACTGTGGCTCTTTCAGAAGCCCAGATCTGGGGGCTCCCCAAGCCAGGTCTGTGACACCCTCTTTGGAGCTCTGAGGTTTCTGGCATCTCCACGTTTCTGGGTACCACTACATCCCCCTCATCCATATGCAGGTGCCCACAGCAGAAGCTGCTTGCAGTGTATTTGACCCAGCCACAAGCTTGCACAGAGCCGACACCTGTGCCGGTGCATGGAGCTGCCCACCCTGCCACAGCAGTCAGCATGTCTGGCTGTGCTCAGTGGCTGGATCCCACGCTCACTCACTCAACTCACTCACACACCCCTCACCACTCCATGCCTGGCTCGCCCTTGGGAGGCATGAGATCAGAGCCAGTAGCATGAGCTGAGTGCAACCTGCCAGGCTGAGTGAGTGGAATAAGCTCAGTGGGCCTGAGTAAAATTCGGGCAAAGGTGCTACTGGCCATAGAGGTTTCCAGCTGGCAAAACAACACCCCTAAGGATCCTGTGACAGGATTGGCTTTAACAAGCATGACTCTTCTATCTTTGGAGGGGAAATAAAAAAAGATGGATAGGTATGTAGATTTGTTGGTGAGAAGCTGAAAGAACTGCCATCTGATGACTCCTGTTTTAACTGTTGGATGGAAAGTAGTCATCTGCCAGGAGGCTAAGAGTAAAGATGATTTTGTTGTTGTTAGGGAGTACAAGAGAGAAAGCCATAAAGAGGACAGAAGTTTGAAGTGAGTGGAAATATTTCTTGTAGAAAATGGAAAGAAAGCAAACTAAAAATACAAAGAAGGAAAGTCTAGTAATGTTGAGAGCCCAGATGAATTTAATAGACATGATTTTACAAGAGCACTACTCTGCTATGTAATTTTTCTCTTGCAATGTTCAGTACCTCCAGTTTTAGAGTGCAGTTGTTTGCAGATCTAAGAGATGCTTAGCAGGCAAGTGGATAAGTATGAGTTTGGAGCAGAGCAGAAAGATAAAAATAATGGGTAGAAAGATTCAGAATGCATTATTGGTCAATGAAACCATGGCTATAATTACAGCTATGCAGGGAAGTCTGACAAGATGACCAAGATAGGACTCTAGGGAAGATCAACATTTAGAAAATGGACAACAGAAATGGCACTCAAAAAGGAAATCAGAAGGTTGGGGAAAGTAGACAGAAAGAAAACCAGAGTATATGACCTTAGCAAGGGCAGTTTCATGTAATAATGTGGCTGGAAGAACAATTGGACTGAAGGGCAAAAGAGAAGGCAATAACTGAAAGGAAACAGTAACAACAAAAACTGTGTTTCTGTTTTCTATTTTCTATTTGTGTGTTTTTTTTCTTTTTCTTTTTTCTGTAAGATGGGACACACTTGAGAGAGCAGAAAGGGAGAGGATAGAGATTTAAGGAAAAAAATGACACATAAATAAATTCCAAACTATATTGATTGAAAAATGTTATCCTTTACTGTAACTTACCATGTTAAAAATTGTGACGTCCAATACACTACCCTCCAGAAAATTGGCATGATTCCATCAGGAATGTAACTCCATGGCTTGAAACAAGGATGCTGGCTATTGAATAAAAGTTAAAGCCAATTAATCATAAATAATTATTTAAATGAATTATACAGTTAATTTGCATGTGGTCAAGTTAATTTACATTCAGATTTTAAATTATTGACTCTAATAATCAATAGCCCATAAAATTTCACAGAAATTTTAAAATTCAATGTTCACTGCCAAACGAAAAAAACACACAAAAGCAACAAAATAGTTTTTTCTGAAAATGTCATTTAAGTTTTCAACTTTCAGTGTATTTTTAGTCATTGGGTAAAAAGAAAACTTAATGTTCAACTAATAGACTAAAAGTGCAACAATCATTAAAAGCAAATGTATTATGAAATAAAATTTCTAATGATTACCTTTAAAATACACAACCCATTCATAGGTTGCGTTTTTTTTTTTTTTTTTTTTTTTCAGGTTATAGGGATTGGGAGGGGAAAACATTAGGTAATTAATTCCTGAAAATTGGAATGCTAATTAAATCACTCACTATAACATAGCTTCTATGGAGATGCATGCTAGCATCTATACATAATTCTGTTTAAATTTCTGAAGACATGAGTCTCTGATCATAAATTCTGCCATGTAGCCATATTCCTAAGCTAGAAAGATATCCCAAGAACTTGCAACAATCTGTAGCTACTGCTGATCTTTATCCAAGTTTTTTTTAATAGTGCTTCAAATGCAAGTAACACCTGCATTTTAAATTTACCTTTTCTCAAGTTAGATTTTTAAAAAAATACGCATAAAGAAGCATGCAAATACTACTGAAAGCATTCGTAAAGTCTATTGTCAACATATATAAGCTTTTTACTTAAAAATTCGATATGAATTCAATATAATCTTTGGACAATTTGAACTTTATTCATTTTTTTATGTAAATCTATAATGCTTTTGAAGGATGTGCAATATGAAAGGAATACCATAAGTACAGAAATACTTGTACTTTATTATAACCTTGTAAATTAGGCAAAAGTGAAAACACATCCTACTTTTTTAAATCTGAGATAGGCTGAGAGGAAAAACAGGTTTTAGAAATTACATACTTGGTAAAGAAGAACCAGGACTGAAAAATCAGGACTTATTCAAGTTTCTTACTACCATCTACTGAAGGGCTTTGTGGACCAATACATATTAAAAATTAGATTTAATTAGAATATGATGTAATGAAAAGTCTACTAGGAAAGAATAGAGGTGGAGGGAATTAATAGAGAATGAGGATAACTTACATCAATATAAAATCTGGATGGTAAAAACTTTCATTTTTAAACAATGTGTCCCCTACAATATTTATATATTTTTTAAAAAAAGGAAATACCTTGGAACAGGGTTAGCAGTTGCATACAATCCTGTAATGTTGCTATTCTCAGGAGGGCTTGAATTTGCAGCAGCATGCTTGCACCGGTTGTATATTGTCTAAAGCAATGAACGTATGGTTTAAAAATGAGAATCAAAAGGTTACACCAAGTACTTAGAGGACATCAGATTTTTATAAATCTATCTATCTAAACTTACCTTCCTGGCTATGCTTTTCTTTTTCTTTTTTTTTGAGATCGAGTCTTGCTCTGTCACCCAGGCTGGAGTGCAGTGGCACGATCTCAGCTCACTGCAAGCTCTACCTCCCGGGTTCACAACATTCTCATGCCTCAGCCTCCTGAGTAACTGGAACTACAGGCATCTGCTACCACGCCCGGCTAATTTTTTTGTATTTTTAGTAGAGACAGGGTTTCACCATGTTAGCCAGGATGGTCTCGATCTCCCGACCTGGTGATCCGCACGCCTCGGCCTCCCAAAGTGCTGGGATTACAGGCGTGAGCCATGGTGCCCAGCCCTTGGCTATGCTTTTTAATGATCAAATGACCATACAATCTTTTAATTCAAAATATAAGTACAAACTGACATAACTTAGCTGTCTTAAGAAATAACATTATTTCCAACATGCTGTATGATTAAAATTTGTCTTTTAAATTGTGAAAATAAAGTTCACTCCTTACCGTACTAACATCCAGAGGCAGTATGAAGACAATAAGAAAGCAGAGATACCAAGCAAGCAGTGTTCCAATAATTACAAGTCTATGCTGTTTCTTAAAGTCTCCATATCGATGAAGTAGAAATAATGCCAGAAAAAAGACAAAAACAATCTCAAGTCCCAAAGCTGCACCACTCATTATTGAATATTTCACTCTCACTAACCAAAGTTATTCATGTACAGGTCTGGACCATATCTATAAAGTGAAAAGAAGGTTAAAATGCATCATTAACATGGGAAATGACATTTGGAAATTTCATTTGAATATTTATTAGTACATTAATACATTAATAAACTCTTTGGAGAAATGACATGCTTCACATTGGACTATGAATAAGATTAAAAGGGTAATTCCTATCCTCAAGTACTTATATTTTATTTTTTAAAGCACACTTAAAAAATTTCACATACCTTGTATTTTCAAAAACTTAACAAAAATTATACTAGTTATTACAATATTACAAATTAAGAAGTTCTTATTTTAGATGTCAACAGTTTTAATATAGTGTCATTTATAGTTTCTTAATAAGTCCTAACAGAACAGTTTATGCAAATAAGCTGTTGACTAAATCCTAAGATATTAGATACTTAGTAAAATACATTTTTCTAAGATTATTTATCCTCTACAATTTAAGATTTTCTAAAAGAGAGGAAAGAGAAAAATGGAATGATCATTTAAAAGTAATCTTTTGTTTTTTGAAACAGTATTTTTCTTTTGTGTTAATTTTGCCTAACAACTCAACTTTCATGAAATTCTTACTGCTTCACAAAATGTATTTATCACTTCCCATTTATCTACATAAAGCTTTAAACTTACTTTAATAAATTCTCATTTTTAATTTTGCTACTATTTTATATGCAGAAAATTTATCAGACTATTGAATAAAGTCATACATGTGAAAATATTCTTAATTTTATGATACAGTCATCAGCGAATAGTTTACCTGATATCTCTCTACTCAAAAAAGAGTATAGAGATTTAAAGTCTCTATTTTAAAATTTAAAAATTTGATCTCTCTATACTTAAAAAAATTTACTAATCAAAGGCAATATGAACTTTTCACCTTTGTAAAATCAATGTTAGACTTTTGTTTATCTACATACTACAATATTACAAGGAATTGATTAATATCCTAACATAGAGAATCAACATTGCGATGCAACCCAACAAAATAAAATAAGGGGCAGTGGCTCACACCTGTAATCCCAGCACTTTGGGAGGCCAAGGCAGGTGGATCACCTGAGGTCAGGAGTTCGAGACTAGCCTGGGCCAACATGGTGAAATCCCGTCTTTACTAAAAATACAAAAATTATCCAGGCATGGTAACGGCTACCTGTATGTAATCCCAGCTACTTGGGAGGCTGAGGCAGGAGAATCGCTTGAACCTGGAAGGCGGAGGTTGCAGTGAGCCGATATCCTGCCATTGCACTCAAGCCTGGGCAACAAGAGCAAAACTCTGTCTCAAAAATAAATAAATAAATAAATAACAAAACAAGGGAGAACCAATAAAATACTTCAAATCAACAAACATCTTTAACTAAAACTATTTAGAATAATAGAAAAGAAAGTTTGAGTACTTTAAAGGGTTAAATTTAAATTTATATACAAAATACTCCTACATGAAATATCACAAAAATCACATTTAACAAACAATTTTCTTCACTATTTCTTTATATTGGTAAACAGATTCCATTTCAACTATCAATATTTTCATTTTTCTTTTTTTTTGAAATTTAGAAATAAATTTTATTTAAGATCTGAAATACAATTTCTAAAATATCAACTTTTCCAGAAAACCGTGGCTACACAATAATGCATTGCCTCTATCATGTTAAAACGTGCATTAGACTCAAATACAAAAACCATGAAACCAATCACCATCCTTCAACAATTTGAGCAAAGATAGAATGCTTAAGAACAACATAGATGGACTTGCAGAGGATGGGCTGTTTTACTTCAAGCACCATAAAAAAAAAAGAGCACAAATGCATGGGTTTCCAGGTACATACATTAAGTTGAACCTTTGGCACTAGGAATCAGGGCGTTTTGTCACATAGCATTAACACATATTAGAAAATTGTGTAGTGTCAAAGGGATAGGAACCACCAGCATTCAAGCAATGTTGTCAACTAGGCAATAAAATGTTCTACTGTTTCTTCTTTGTTCTAATTACTGCATACATTGGTAGCAACTTTGAAACGAGAAAAGGAGCTTACGCTCTTTTTATTTTGTTTAAAACAGAACAGAAAAAAAACTGAAACATAAGCGCTGTTATATATTAACGATTTTAAAGAACATCAATTTTACAAGAAAAAGACTAAGAACAAAAAGTGTTTACAGATACAGGACAAAAATGGTGAGCTGTCTGTAGACGCTCACAGGGCTTTGCGGTGGTACTCAGCAGAAGCCACTTTGTAATCACTGGCAGTAAAGAGAGATGCAGAATTCTTTGCCAGATATTTTAGGAAATCATGCAAATAGCCCAACAATAATGCAAGGCTTTTCTCATCAAGGGGCGTATAGGCCAACATTGCTCCAATTCTTACAAATAATCTCAGTAGGTGTGGTGCTCCATAAACCTGAGACATTGGAGCATCTGGGTGAGCCAAGAGGATTTCAGGATATTGGGGCCTCTCAAATTTGTAGAGCAGCTGAGTGCCCAACATCACATTGGAATATTCTTTTATTCCTGGGTTGGGCACAGTGGCTCACGCCTGTAATCCCAGCACTTTGGGAGTCCGAGGAGGGTGGATCATGAGGTCAGGAGATGGAGACCATCCTGGCTAACACGTGAAACTCCGTCTCTACTAAAAATACAAAAAAATTAGCCGGGCGTGGTGGTGGGCGCCTGTAGTCCCAGCTACTCAGGAGGCTGAGGCAGGACAATGGCATGAACCCGGTAGGCGGAGCCTGCAGTGAGCCGAGATCGCACCACTGCACTCCGGCCTGGGCAACAGAGCAAGACATCGTCTCAAAAAAAAAAAAAAAAAAAAAAAAAATATTCTTTTACTCCTGCCACAACTTCATTAACTGCATATTCCTTATTATCAACATTTCCCTGTGACTTCTTGCAATTTGCGTACTCCTCCAGAATTGCATCTACATTTTTCTTAGCAGGGAGTTGAAACAGCTGCTTCTGTCTGGTTACTAAGTCCCAGTGCTCAACAAGCCATGGTTTTAATTCTTCAGGAATCTTCACTTTAACCTCCATTCTATTCTTAAAGCCTCTTCACTTTCAACAGTGGTCCCTTTTCTTCCGAAGGGGCTGAGGTGCTTTGCTGGTACTGCCATCATCTCTGTTTCCAGGAGTCTTCTGTTTGTTCTTTCTGGTCTTCCTCATGGATCCTGAAGGGGGTTCTCTACAGAGTGACCCCCTCATCTTCCTGGGAGAGCTGGTTCAAGATTTTTTCTGCTGTGGACCAGCGGTCTTCTTTCCTGAGGAGATCCCTCTCATCTTACTTCTCTGCATGTTGCTTCTAGTTGGTTTTCTGAAGTTCTCTTCTTCTGCAGATTGCTGTCCATGAGGTTGAGAATCCTGCTTTCTGGAATTCATTCAACCTTGTTTTTATTCCAACCAACAATCTTCCTTCTTTCCCTTCCAAGAACTCCTAGTGATTTCCCATATGAAATCTTACAGATCTTCTGGGATGGTCTAGAAGGGTGAAGTGGGAGATACAACCCAAGATTCTGTAATCAGGAAAGGTTCTGCAATCAGGATCAGATCTCCTGATCCTCACTATACAGCAAAGTTAGCTTTTCTGATGATGACATGACATGAGAATCCAGATCTTCTCAGCAGCCGACGCGTGATCAATGCCGTTCCTCCAACCGCCATGGTCTCATTTTTCTTAAATATCTAAAATTGAACTTCTTTCATCACTCTACCCTCTTATCCTGCTATATTTTCCTTCAATGCATTTATCCATCTGATATAATGCACATTCTTTATATTTATTATCTCTCCAAACCTCTCCCCTTATCCCAGATACTCTATGAGAGCAGAGACTTGACTATTTTATTCCATACTATATTCCAGTTGTCTGATGTAGTATCTGGCATATAGTAATATCAAGAAATATTTGTTGAAAGAATAAAAAATAGTGTGTAGTTTAGTACATACACTATTTTTCTATTACTGCCTACTTTAAAGGCAATGTAAAACTCTTGTAATGGTAAACTGATTTAACAAATATTTATTACAACTCAAAAGGCTTAAAACACTGAACATTACCAAATACTACTCAAATTTTCAAATTTCATATCCTAGGAAACAACTTATACCACAACAATGTCAAATCTTATTTTTTAAAAAATAGACAAGATTTTGCCTTGTTGCCCAGGTTGGTCTTGAACTCCTGAGCTCAAGTGATCTGCCTATCTCAGCTCCCAAAGTGCTGCAATTACAGGGATGCGCCACAGCACCCAGCCAAATCTTATTTTTAAGCTAAGCATAGATTAAGTAGTTGGCTGAAAGCTCAACACAGAATGTGCTGATGACAAAACCATCTTTGAGATCTAGGGTTTTTTTTCTTTTAAAAAACCCATTCGATGTGAGTTTAAATATAACATAATTAACTGAAAATCCTTTTATGACTTGAACTACACCTGAAATTATCCAGTGCAAGGAATATGGCAATCATAGGAAAAAAGACTAAACATTAGAGATTACCAAAGAAAGGCTAAATAAAGTATGGCAGAGCCAAATGAGGAGATCTCATTGCAGTATAAGAAATGATGTTTGTCAGGTCCCGGAGCAAGATGGCCGAATAGGAACAGCTCCAACCTCCAGCTCCCAGTGCCAGCGACACAGAAGACTGGTGATTTCTGCATTTTCAACTGAGGTACCAGGTTCATCTCACTGGGGAGTGCCGGACAATCGGTGCTGGTCAGCTGGTGCAGCCCGACCAGCAAGAGATGAAGCAGGGCGAGGCATCACCCCACCTGGGAGGTGCAAGAGGGAAGGGAATCCCTTTTCCTAGCCAAGGGAAACTGAGACAAACAACACCTGGAATATCAGGTAACTCCCACCCTAATACAGCACCCAAGGGTCTTAGCAAACAGCACACCAGGAGATTATATCCCACACCTGGCCCGGAGGGTCCCATGCCCACGGAGCCTCCCTCATTGCTAGCACAGCAGTCTGAGATCTAACTGCAAGGTGGCAGCGAGGCTGGGGAAGGGGCGCCTGCCATTGCTGAGGCTTAAGTAGGTAAACAAAGCCACAGGGAAGCTCGGACTGGGTGGAGCCCACCGCAGCTCAAGGAGGCCTGCCTGCCTCTGTAGACTCCACCTCTGGGGACAGGGCATAGCTAAACAAAAAGCAGCAGAAACCTCTGCAGATGTAAATGACCTTGTCTGATAGCTTTGAAGAGAGCAGCGGGTCTCCCAGCACGGAGGTTGAGTTCTGAGAACGGACAGACTGCATGCAAAAGTGGGTCCCTGACCCTTGAGTAACCTAACTGGGAGACATCCCCCACCAGGTGCAGACTGACACCTCACACCTCACAGGGCTGGGCACACCTCTGAGACGAAGTTTCCAGAGCAAGAATCAGACAACAACACTCGCTGGTCAGCAATATTCTATCTTCTGCAGCCTCCACTACTGATACCCAGGCAAACAGGGTCTGGAGTGGACCTCAAGCAAACTCCAACAGACCTGAAGCTGAGGGTCCTGACTGTTAGAAGGAAAACTAACAAACAGAAAGGACACCCACACCAAAACCCCATCAGTACATCACGATCATCAAAGACCAAAGGCAGATAAAACCACAAAGATGGGGAAAAAGCAGGGCAGAAAAGCTGGAAATCCAAAAAATCAGAAGGCATCTCACCCTCCAAAGGAACGCAGCTCATCACCAGCAATAGATCAGAGCTGGACAGAGAATGACTTTGACGAGTTGAGAGGAGAAAGCTTCAGTCGATCAAACTTCTCAGAGCTAAAGAAAGAACTACGTACCCAGCGCAAAGAAACTAAAAATCTTGAAAAAAGAATGGAAGAATGGATAACTAGAATAATCAATGCAGAGAAGGCCATACACGAACTGATAGAGATGAAAACCATGACACGAGAATTACGTGATAAATGCACAAGCTTCAGTAACCGACTTGATCAACTGGAAGAAAGAGTATCAATGATTGAAGATCAAATGAATGAAAAGAAGCGAGAAGAGAAGTCTAGAGAAAAAAGAGGAAAAAGAAATGAAAAAAGCCTCCAAGAAATATGGGATTATGTGAAAAAACCAAATCTACGTCTGATTGGTGTGCCTGAAAGTGAGAGAAAAATGGAACCAAGTTGGAAAACACTCTTCAGGATATCATCCAGGAGAACTTCCCCAACCTAGTAAGGCAGGTCAACATTCAAATTCAGGAAATACAGAGAACGCCACAAAGATACTCCTGGAGAAGAGCAACTCCAAGACACATAATTGTCAGATTCACTGAAGTTGAAATAAAGGAAAAAATGTTAAGGGCAGCCAGAGAGAAAGGTCGGGTTACCCACAAAGGGAAGCCCATCAGACTAACAGCAGATATCTCGGCAGACACTCTACAAGCCAGAAGAGAGTGGGAGCCAATATTCAACATTCTTAAAGAAAAGAATTTTCAACCCAGATTTTCATATCCGGCCAAACTAAGTTTCATAAGTGGAGGAGACATAAAATCCTTTACACACAAGCAAATGCTTTGAGATTTTGTCACCACCAGGCCTGCCTTACAAGAACTCCTGAAGGAAACGTTAAACATGAAAAGGAACAACCAGTACCACCCATTGCAAAAACGTGCCAAAATGTAAAGACCATCGATGCTAGGAAGAAACTGCATCATTTAATGAGCAAAATAACCAGCTGATATCACAATGACAGGATCAAGTTCACACATAACAATATTAATCTTAAATGTAAATGGACTAAATGGTCCAATTAAAAGACACAGACTGGCAAATTGGATAAAGAGCCAAGACCCATCAGTTTGCTGTATTCAGGAGACCCATCTCATATGCAGAGACGTGCATAGGCTCAAAATAAAGGGATGGAGGAAGATCTACCAAGCAAATGGAGAACAAAAAAAATCAGCGGTTGCAATCCTAGTCTCTGATAAAACAGAGTTTAAACGAACAAAGATCAAAAGAGACAAAGAAGGCCATTACATAATGGTAAAGGGATCAATTCAACAGGAAGAGCTGACTATCCTAAATATATATGCACCCAATACAGGAGCACCCAGATTCATAAAGCAAGTCCTTAGAGACCCACCAAGAGACTTAGACTCCCATACAATAATAATGGGAGACTTTAACACCCCACTGTCAATATTAGACAGATCAACAAGACAGAAAGTTAACAAGGATATCCAGGAACTGAACTCACCTCTGCACCAAGCAGACCTAATAGACATCTACAAAACTCTCTGCCCCAAATCAACAGAATATACATTCTTCTCAGCAGCAAATCACACTTATTCCAAAATTGACCACATAATTGTAAGTAAAGCACTCCTCAGCAAATGTACAAGAACAGAAATTATAACAAACTGTCTCTCAGACCACAGTGCAAAAACTAGAACTCAGGACTAAGAAACTCAATCAAAACCACTCAACTACATGGAAACTGAACAATCTGCTCCTGAATGACTACTGGGTACATAATGAAATGAAGGCAGAGATAAAGATGTTCTTTGAAACCAATGAGAACAAAGATACAACTTACCAGAATCTCTGGGACGGTGTATAGAGAGAAATTTATAGCACTAAATGCCCACAAGAGAAAGCTGGAAAGATCTAAAATTCACACCCTAACATCACAAGTAAAAGAACTAGAGAAGGAAGAGCAAACACATTCAAAAGCTAGCAGAAGGCAAGAAATAACTAAGATCAGAGCAGAACTGAAGGAGATAGAGACACAAAAAACCCTCCAAAAAATCAATGAATCCAGGAGCTGGTTTTTTTGAAAAGATCAACAAAATTGATAGACCACTAACAAGATTAATAAAGAAGAAAAGGGAAAAGAATCAAATAGACGTAATAAAAAACGATAAAGGGGATATCACAATCTCACAGAAATACAAACTACCATGAGAGAATACTATAAACACCTCTACGCAAATCAACTAGAAAACCTATCAGAAATGGCTAATTTCCTGGATACCTACACTCTCCCAAGACTAAAGCAGGAAGAAGTTGAATCCCTGAATAGACCAATAGGAGGCTCTGAAATTGAGGCAATAATTAATAGCCTACCAATCAAAAAAAGTCCAAGACCAGACGGATTCAGAGCCGAATTCTACCAGAAGTACAGGGAGGAGCTGGTACCATTCCTTCTGAAACTATTCCAATCAATTGAAAAAGAGGGAATCCTCCCTAACTCATTTTATGAGGCCAACATCATCCTGATACCAAAGCCTGACAGAGACACAACAAAAAAAGAATTTTAGACCAATATCCCTGATGAACATCGGTGCAAAAATCCTCAATAAAATACTGGCAATCTGAATCCAGCAGCACATCAAAAAGCTTATCCACCATGATCAAGTGGGCTTCATCCCTGGGATGCAAGGCTGGTTCAACATATGCAAATCAATAAACATAATCCAGCGTATAAACAGAACCAAAGACAAAAACCACATGATTATCTCAAAAGATGCAGAAAAGGCCTTAGACAAAATTCAACAGCCCTTCATGCTAAAAACGCTCAATAAATTCGGTATTGATGGAATGTATCTCAAAATAATAAGAGCTATTTATGACAAATCCACAGCCAATATCATACTGAATGGGCAAAAAGTGGAAGCATTCCCTTTGAAAACTGGCACAAGACAGGGATGCCCTCTCTCACCACTCCTATTCAACATAGTCTTGGAAGTTCTGGCTAGGGCAATCAGGCAAGAGAAAGAAATCAAGGGTATTCGGTTAGGAAAAGAGGAAGTCAAATTGTCCCTGTTTGCAGATGACATGATTGTATATTTAGAAAACCCCACTGTCTCAGCCCAAAATCTCCTTAAGCTGATAAGCAACTTCAGCAAAGTCTCAGGATACAAAATTAATGTGCAAAAATCACAAGCATTCTTATACACTCATAACAGACAAACAGAGAGCCAAATCATGAATGAACTCCCATTCACAATAGCTTCAAAGAGAATAAAATACCTAGTAATGCAACTTAGAGGGGATGTAAAGGACCTTTTCAAGGAGAACTACAAACCACTGCTCAGTGAAATAAAAGAGGACACAAACAAATGGAAGAACATACCATGCTCATGGATAGGAAGAATCAATATCGTGAAAATGGCCATACCACCCAAGGTAATTTATAGATTCAATGCCATTCCCATCAAGCTACCAATGACTTTCTTCACAGAATTGGAAAAAACTGCTTTAAAGTTCATATGGAACCAAAAGAGAGCCTGCATTGCCAAGACAATCCTAAGTCAAAAGACCAAAGCTGGAAACATCACACTACCTGACTTCAAACTATACTACAAGGCTACAGTAACCAAAACAGCATGATACTGGTACCAAAACAGAGATATAGACCACTGGAACAGAACAGAGCCCTCAGAAATAATACCACACATCTACAGCCATCTGATCTTTGACAAACCTGACAAAAACAAGAAATGGGGAAAGGATTCCCTATTTAATAAATGGTGCTGGGAAAATTGGCTAGCCATAAGTAGAAAGCTGAAACTGGATCCTTTCCTTACCCCTCATAAAAAAATTAATTCAAGATGGATTAGGGACTTAAATGTTAGACCAAATACCATAAAAACCCTAGAAGAAAACCTAGGTAGTACCATTCAGGACATAGGCATGGGCAAGGACTTCATGTCTAAAACACCAAAAGCAATGGCAACAAAAGCCAAAATTGACAAATGGGATCTAATTAAATTAAAGAGCTTCTGCACAGCAAAAGAAACTACCATCAGAGTGAACAGGCAACCTACAGAATGGGAGAAAATTTTTGCAATCTACTCATCTGACAAAGGGCTAATATCCAGAACCTACAAAGAACTCAAACAAATTTACAAGAAAAAAACAAACAACCCCATCAAAAAGTGGGCAAAGGGTATGAACAGACATTTCTCAAAAGAAGACATTCACACAGCCAACAGACTGATGAAAAAATGCTCGTCATCACTGGCCATCAGAGAAATGCAAATCAAAACAACAATGAGATACCATCTCACACCAGTTAGAATGGCAATCATTAAAAAGTCAGGGAATAACAGGTTCTGGAGAGGATGTGGAGAAATAGGAACACTTTTACACTGTTGGTGGGATTATAAAGTAGTCCAACCATTGTGGAAAACGGTATGGCGATTCCTCAAGGATCTAGAACTACAAATACCATATGACCCAGCCATCCCATTACTGGGTATATACCCACAGGATTATAAATCATGCTGCTATAAAGACAAATGCTCACGTATGTTTACTGTGGCACTATTCACAATAGCTAAGACTTGGAATCAACCCAAATGTCCATCAGTGACAGACTGGATTAAGAAAATGTGGCACATATACAGCATGGAATACTATGCATCCATAAAAAAGGATGAGTTCGTGTCCTTTGTAGGGACATGGATGCAGCTGGAAACCATCACTCTCAGCAAACTATCGCAAGAACAGAAAACCAAACACTGCATGTTCTCACTCATAGGTGGGAACTGAACAATGAGATCACTTGGACACGGGAAGGGGAACATCACACACGGGGCCTACTGTGGGGAGGGGGGAGGGGGGAGTGATGGCATTGGGAGTTATACGTGATGTAAATGACGAGTTGATGGGTGCTGGCGAGTTGATGGGTGCAGCACACCAACATGGCACAAGTATACATATGTAACAAACCTGCACGTTGTGCACATGTACCCTAGAACTTAAGGTATGATTAAAAAAAAAAAAGAAATTATGTTTGTTAAGACTATTTAATAACATCAGAAAATTACCCTAACAGCAATTGAAAATTTGGCACATATTTTTATGTAAACATAAAAAAGAGTAAGGTAACAATGAAATATATTAAAACATCAACAGTCTTCAGGTGGTAAGATTATGGGCATAATAAGCAAACAACAAAATCAGTTTTAAAACTGACACTAGCTATTAATGTTTTTACTATGGTACTCAATTTTTCAGTCTGATTCAGAGTCAGCACTTTAAAGGGTTGTAGAGAAATAAATAGAATTATGGGTCCTTTATTCTAGTAATAAATGATTTGGTTACATACCTTCGTGTTAGTATCCTATCACTGTTGTAACAAAGTACTACAAACTTCGTGACTTTAAACAACATCCATTTATTAATATCTTATAGCTTCTATAGGTCATAAGTTCAAACACAGCATAGTTCAACTTAGTTCTCTGCTTAGGGGCACACAAGTTTAAAATCAAGGTGTTAGCAAGTTTGCAATCTCAGTCAGGCAGGCTACTGGCAGGGTCTCACACTGTCGCCCAGGCTGGAGGGCAGTGGCACGATCATGGCTCAACATAACCTTGAGCTCCTGGGCTCAACTGATCATCCCACCTCAGCTTCCAGATAGGTAGGACTATAGGTGCACACCACCATGCCTGGCTAATTAAAAAAAATTTTTTTTTTTGTAGAGACAGGGTCTTGCTATGTTGCCCAGGCTGGACTCAAATGCCTGGCCTCAAGTGATCCTCTCATTTTGGTCTCCCAAAGCACTGAGATTACAGGCATGATCCACCTAGCCAAGCCAAAACTCAGTTATTTATGGTTATAGGACTGAGATCCTTGTTCCCCTGCAAGCTGACAGCTGGCACTTAACCTTAGCTCTAGAGGCCTCTCCCCAGTCTTTGCATGTGGCTCTGCATATCTTTTAAAATTGTATATATTTAAAATATACAACAGTGATGTTTTGATATATTGTACATACACAGTGAAATAATCACCATTGTCAAATTAACATATCTATCTCCTCACACACTTCTCTCTCTGCGTGTGTGTGTGTGTGTGTGTGTGTGTGTCCATGGTCCTGAATATTTTAGAAGCAGCAATGGCTTGTCAAATTCTCCTCATGCTTGAAATCTGTTTTTCAGGGCTCATCTGATTACACTGGGCCTGTCTGAATAATTTCATCATTTTTACTGGTTCCAGAGATTAGAGCATAGACATTCTTAGGGGTTTATTATTCTGTTTACCATACCATCTCTTTCTGTTGAGGCTGAACTATATTGCCTTCTTATGACACAGGTTAGGACCAGTAATCCCATGAAATTGGAGATAAAAATTGGGGTTTTCCTAACTTGAGAAAGTAATAGTTTTAAAGTCCGTATCTTTAACCTTGTTAAAGATTCAAGTGATGAGTTGCAAGGTTTAGGGAAGAAGGAGAAGAAAGAGGATGATAATGATAATGATGATGATGATACTAAAATGGGGAGGCAAATAAAAATGTAGTTCCACATGATTAAGCACCACAGTAGCAAAACTTGATTATACTCGAAATCAAAATGCCAATTCATTAAAACTACCAGATTTTAGTGCCTGATGTGTGGGCATATCGTACCCTTCAAAACACCAGTTCTGAAAGTCTTAAACATTTAAAATCCAATTCAATCTTTTCCCAATCGTCAAAATATTATTAAATATTACTTTCAAATGCCTTTATAATGGTTTCACAATTAGCATGTTAATGACTTGAAGTACTGTTTCCTGAGTACTTTATGGCTGATAATAGTTTTTCGGGCCAAATACCTTTTAATGGAACTTTAGAGGTTAAGCTAATTATGTAGTTTGAAGAATTCCAAATGTTTTGAGAGAGAGAGAGAGAATGGGTACCAAGTGATCAGAACACAAACAAAACACTGAAAACAATTTTGTCAAAACCAGAGATTCTGAAACTGAATGAAAAATTTCTGACTGGAACCTAATGATGCATCGCACTCAAATACTGTTAACTTAAATATCTGAGTCTGATGAATCATTAGGTTCCAACTGGAAATTTTATCTAACTTCACATATCTGTATTTTTACTCAGATATGTGCAAAATAATAAAAACTAGGAGACAACTCAAAATCCTAATTATGAAAAATCAAAAGAATCGGAATTAGAAGTGAAGATTAAGTCAACAAATTTCTACCAATGATCAAAATTTAAATCTTCCAAACATAATCGTTATTCACATATTTAAAGATTTCAGGTATGAGATAGTTCAGTTTTGGACACAGACTACTGCAAGAGACTATTACTCCCACTCGAAAAAAAAAAAAAAAAAAAACCGTCATAATATTTTTTAAGGGTACCTAAGAGCTGAGTTGGTGAACCAACCAGGTAACCTGAATGCCAAAATGTGACAAGCCCCTGAGGACAGTGGCATACATACCAACTGCTTTACCTTTTGCAAGGCATGAAGAGAAGAGGTAGTAATCATGTAAGCATATAAGAAAAAAGAACTAAAATTTTACTGAATTCTTAAAGATTTCATATATAGAAATTGTAAGACATTTTGATAGAGAATAATCTGTAAAGTCCTTCCTAATAATAAAATAATTTAAAACAATGAATAGCTAACATTTAGCATGTGTTCACGAAATTTTAAGCATTGTATTAACAGTAGTACCTATCATGCTTTATCAAATTAGACCTCACAACCTAGTAAGAAAGGGCTGTTCGTTTCCTTGCTTAACAGAAAAAACAGCACAGAGAGGTTAAGTAACTTGTCCAAGTTAACAGAGCTGGTGAATGGTAAAGCTGGGACTCAAAGAGAGGCATCTTCACTACTGAGCCTGGATCATAATTACATGTCTCTTCTCTAATCTAGACACAGTTTCTTAATGCAATTTAAATTGCTAATTAATGATTTATTTTGTTCAGTCTTCACAGGGAACAAATTAGAACATTCTCCCGTTTGTTTTAGATATATCAAGACAGAATGCTAAGTCATGTTTAATACAGAATTTAACACAAACTTTTTACCTTACAGATTATATTACCATTACTTGATTTAAGGGTAATATATGACTGTACTCTACATGGGAAAAGTGGAAAACATAGAGTAAATTTGAATCCGTTTGTTCTTGCCCCTATCTGCCTATCTTAGAGCATCAAATTGCAATGAATTAAAGATCTACTTAGTTCCAAGCATCATTCATTCATTTAGCAAATATTTACTGAACCCCTACTATTTGGTGAGCTCTGTTCAAGGGGCTGGGGATACAAAAATCCAAGCAAAGTCCCTGACCTTAAAAGGTCTAGTGGGAAGAAACAGGCAATTAAAAAAAAAAAAAAAAGGGGGTGATAAGGGCTATGTAAACAGGTAGCTGCCACCACTACAGAGAATATTAGTTCTGGAAATAATTATTCATGATTAGTTTGGCTACACATAACAGAAAAGTCCAATATACCTGAGACTTACACAATACAGAATTTATTTCTCATGTAAAAGAAGTCTTGAGATAGGTGGTTACGGCAAGTTATCAGATTATCAGAGGCCCAGGCCCCTTCTCTCTAGTCCACATCCTTAGCAGGTGGCTTTAATCCTTATGTTCCAGGATAGATGCTGGAAATTCAGGAATCCTATCATCATCTAGACAGCAGGATGGATAAACAAAGAAGGGTGGGCCTTCTTCCTTTTAAAGAGATGTAAGAAATGGCTGGGCACAGTGGCTCACGCCTGTAATCCCAGCACTTTGGGAGGCTGAGGTGGGTGGATCATCTGAGGTCGGGAGTTCGAGACCAGCCTGACCAAGATGGAGAAACCCCCTCTCCACTAAAAATACAAAATGAGCCGGGCATGGTGGCGCATGTCTGTAATTCCAGCTACTCAGGAAGGCTGAGACAGGAGAATTGCTTGAACCCGGGAGGCGGAGGTTGCGGTGAGCCAAGGTTGCGCCATTGCACCCTAGCCTGGGCAACAAGAGTGAAACTTCGTCTCAAAAAATAAAAATAAAAATAAAAATAACATCAATCAGAAAAAACAAGATACATCAGTAGCAATCACAATGCAGTTCTTTATGACCAGATAGCAACCTCTATGTACCTACTACACTCGTCTTCAATGGATACAATTCCTTATGTTAAAAAGAATCTAATGTACCAATTTAAACTTGCATTTATTATGTTAAGGCAATAGTCATGATTAGAAGGAATGCAAAAAAAAAAATTATTCCCATATTAGGAAGATGAAGTATTTCTGTTACCGGGGCAAACTATTAAACTGATTTTCAAAACTGACAGGCTCTCCCTGAAGTCCTAGAGAGGATCTTGTGTTCACTAATTCAGATGTTGCAAGTATTCTAGTTCCCCAGGTAACTCCTAGTAAAACCAAGACTGAACAAAGATATTTCTCATCTTTAAATTTAGAATCATCTCATCGATTCCTATCTATGAGACCTATGTCTGAAGTGGGCTCTCCCAATTATTTTACATCTCAAAACTGTTTATTCTCATTATGGCATCTTAAATATTTTTGTTTATTCTTTCTCCTCCATTAGCTTACAGGCTCTCTCTGTTTTGTTCCTTTTCCTGAAGGAAACTATAATTTTTTGTGTCAAAAATATTTTCTCCTACGAGTTGCAATCTTAAGGGCAAGGATGTAGCTTCAAAGGAAGGCAAATGCTTTCTCCCTAGCCAAAGTAACATAAAGGTCACTTTTTGTAAAACATCAGGATATTGCATTTTAAAATGTTTTCCATACAACATTAGTTTAATGAACAGCTCAGCCTAGTATTCTGCACCTAGTTCCAGTCAAAACCAAGTTGTGAACAGATCCCTTCTTTACACCAATCTCACCTTTCAAGAACAAGCTAAAAGGTCATTAATTCCTTCCTCAAGAGGCAGTTACTTTTCAAGCTAAGGACCAAGCTAAGGAACAAGCATATACCTGGGCAAGGGAAGTTTAATTTCACTATAGAGCAAATCATTTTTTCAAGGAAACCAGAGGGCAAATCATTTTTTCAAGGAAACCAGAGGGCGTGTCATACAGCATCACTGAATATTCTAATATGAGATGAAGCTGTTATGCTTCCTTATGAACTTTATAAATCTTCATTTTTATGAGGCTTAGAATTCATCCCCCTTCCCTCTTCCACTGTTTTCCCGGGGTCACAGTTGTAGTATAGTTTGCCCAATGGATTTCGCATGCTCATTGTACCTGGAATATGTCACGCTCTCTACTCCAACCGCCCCCAAACTCTTTTCAGCAGAGATAGGCTTAAAGCAGCTTGCTTTTAGGCGGCGACGCAAACACACGTAGCCAGTTGAGCGACAGCAAGCAACCAAATGGCTTTGCTGGAGGCCCCCTGCGTTGCACGGGTAAAGCCCGTTGCAAAATACAGTTCTTTCATTTATTCCCCTGTCAAGGCTGCAAGGGCATGCGCAGCCTTCCCACCACACAGGACCCGCTGGGGTCTCCGGCTACCCTAAAATTAAACCACTGTCTTTCGTTCCAAGTCGTGTTTAGATGTTGTGCGTATTTTACAGATAAAGGAAGGATCCTGTCCACAGACCCAATTCTAAGGGCCGCCTTCTCCTCAACGGAGGAAGAAGCTTCCTGGCAAAAGGACAAACAGGTGCGACGCCCGCAGCCTCTCACCTGGCCGGCGGGCTGGGTTACCGTCCCCACTCAGCAGCTAGGGACGTGGGCCCCGCGGCGGCGGCCACTTGGGGTCTGCCGGGTCCCCTCTCTTTCCGCCTGCGCTCGGCCCTGGACCCCACACTGAAAAGTGCCTCACGCGTTCCGCCTTAGGCTCACTGTCCGATCTCGCCAGACAGCGTCTGGATGGGACTGGGAAACGGCGGCCGTCACAGCTGTTCAGGTTCTGGGATCCACGCTCAGAGACGACAGCGCTGGCGATCACCAGAAGGCCTGCCGGCTCCCGGGAAAGGAAAATCCGTCCACAGTCCAGCTGCTGACATTTCCCAGCCAGCCGTAGCGCCGCCCGCTTCCGCCTCCCCGCCTACCCCATGGGCCGACCAGTCCCGCTCCCGCGGGGGGTTGTGGGTATCTGGAAGGCGGGTAAAGCTGCAAGGGAAGGAAGTAAGGGCGAGCCCGTCGGACTACGAAACGGGACGGAAACTACAATTCCCAGCAGGCCGTGGGGCCTCAGAGTGCGGCCGCGAAGCAAAGCGGGCTGTAGAGTCTTGCGCGCGCGGTGGGGATGGAACGTTGCTAGACTTAGCGGGTCTGGCTCCTGGGGGTCCGAGCGGCACGCTCGGAGGCGCCGCGCGCCAAATCGGGAATCCGGGAGGCGAGCAGCTCTGCAATTAATGCACGTATTTTAAACTCCCGAGCCTGCGGACGCTATGCACAGGTAAACGGATTGCAAAGAGGGGAAGAGCATGAATGGACCCTCTTAATAATTCTTTTAGGCCGCGAATATCGCTACTGCCTAGTATTGTTAGAAATGCTGTTAAGTGAATGGTTGCTTAGCCCCTTCTTGGGGAAAGTGTGAATGGATGAATGCCTTAGTGCAGGGATCAGCGTGCGGTTTTATTTGGCTTCCCTAATTGGGCTTTTCTGCCACCGTTTTCAATCAGTGTATGCTTGCCCTGTCTCTCTCCTTGTCTGTTCTCTCCACTGGGAGAAATTCTTGAGGCCTTCTGCAGGATCGTAAGTCAAAAAGCCTTCTCGATTTGTTCTTTTCATTTCTTCATTTTCTTGGTAACTCTCCGCGGGCACGTAAAAAAATGCGATTCTGTTAGCTGCTGTGAAGGTTTTCCACAATGCATAAACTGCAGCTTCTTTAATGCCTTACTTGGAATTATTTATGGGTGTGTTTTCGAAAGGAACCGGGGGTATTATGCACTTCTGCAGGAAGCACCTCCAGGAGATTCCAGACCTGAGTAGCAACGTTGCCACCAGCTTCACGTGGGGATGGGATTCCAGCAAGACTTCTGAACTGCTGTCAGGCATGGGGGTCTCCGCCCTGGAGAAAGAGGAGCCCGACAGTGAGAACATCCCCCAGGAACTGTTCTCAAACCTGGGCCACCCGGAGAGCCCCCCACGGAAACGGCTGAAGAGCAAAGGGAGTGAAAAAGACTTTGTGATTGTCCGCAGACCTAAGCTAAATCGAGAGAACTTTCCAGGTAAGGATATGAGGGTAAAAATGTAAGTTATGCAAAGGGTGGACTTAGCTATGTTGTTGGGAAACCTTTGTTCAGGGATCTTTACCATGGGTTCTTTTTAAGATTGCCTAATTCTGAAGCTATTTTTTCAACACAATAGGGCAAGTCGTCAAGTATGCAGGAATCTTGGTAGGTATATATGTGTGTGTGTATGTATGTGTATATATATGTGTGTGTGTGTGTGTGTTCTGGTGCATAATCAGCATGAAAATTTTAACCCATGAGAAGATATTCCTGCCTTTTTCCTTAGAAGAGAATCTGTCTTCCTAAAGGCCAGATCGGTGCCACCAATTAATAGAAACATAAAGCAGTGGTCTTCTTGTAGGATTCTTTTGCTTTGTACCCCTGAGTGAGCTTTTTGCCTTAATCACTTAAGTTATGTATCAGCGGACTGCTGAAGTGAACGTTCACCTAAGTGGGGGAGATATCTCCCCAGGCCCCCTCCCACTCCCATATTATCTTCTCTGGTGTGTTCTGTCTCCATTACTGCTGACACTATCTGTTTAATCACCCAACCCAAAAACTTGAGAGTCAGTCCGATTCCCACCGCCCCCAACATCCACTCATTCATTGCATCTTTCCCTCTTCTCTGGTAACTATTTCTTACCGTCTCTTGCCTGAACTATTGGAGCAGATTCATAATTCCAACCTTCTTCTCCCCAGATCTATCCCCCAGAACTAGAATGGATTGACTGAAAAACTATTTCTTCCCTCCTTAATAGCTCCCCATCCCCTAGTTTCTCAAGCAGGTGAATGAGTGCCTCCCAGAGTGAACCAGAACCCTGGAGTATGCAAAAGCCATAGGGTAAATAGGGCATTGACCTGGGGTTATCAGATTTTCTTACTAGTAAGCTATTTAAAACAGTAATGCAGCAAATATTTGCTGAGCACATACCATGTGCTAGGCAGTGTTCCAGGTGCTGGAGATACAGCAGTGGGCACAACATAAACATTTCTGCTCTCAGGGAGCATCCATTCTAGTGAGAGAATACAATAAACACAATAACTATTTTTATATAGTATGTTAGAAGGTGATAAGTGCTATGGCTGAAAACAAAAATAGAACAAGCCAAGAGGGAATGCAGGTCTTGGGGTGGGATAGAGTATACTTTTAAACCAGGTATTTAGGGAAAGCCTCAACTGGACAGTGACCTTTAAGCAAAGACATAAAGGAGGCAAGGGAGTGTGCCATGCAGATATCTTGGAGAAAAGAGCTTCAAGCAGAAGGAATAGCCAATGCAAAGACCCTAGTGCATAAATGTGACACATTTGTTCCAGGAACAGGGAAGCCATATTCTAAGAGTAGAATGAGCAAAGGAGAGAGTTGGGAGAGATCAGGCTGGAGGTAATGTTGAGCAGAGTTGTGATGGGACCTGATTTAACCTTCTAAAAAGGACACGCTGATGTGTTGAGACTCAACTGCGGGGGTGTCAAGGGTAGAAACTTAGGGTCTTTTTTAAAATTTTCATATTTTCTTTTTTTTTTTTTTTTTTTTTTTTTGAGACGGAGTCTCGCTCTGTCGCCCAGGCTGGAGTGCAGTGGCCAGATCTCAGCTCACTACAAGCTCCGCCTCCCGGGTTCACGCCATTCTCCTGCCTCAGCCTCCGAGTAGCTGGGACTACAGGCGCCCGCCACCGCGCCCGGCTAGTTTTTTTTTGTATTTTTAGTAGAGATGGGGTTTCACCGTGTTAGCCAGGAGGGTCTCGATCTCCTGACCTCGTGATCCGCCCACCTCGGCCTCCCAAAGTGCTGGGATTACAGGCTTGAGCCACCGCGCCCGGCCAATTTTCATATTTTCAAGACAGAGTCTTGCTCTGTCCCCCAGGCTGGAGTGCAGTGGCATTCTCTTGGCTCACTGTCTTAACCTGGATTTGAGAGATTCTCCTGCCTCAGCCTCCTAAGTAACCGAGACTACAGGTATGCACCACCACACCCAGCAATTGTTTTGTTTTTTTAGAGTTGGGGGGTGGGTCTCACCATCTTGTCCAGGCGGGTCTCAAACTCCTGGACTCAGGCGATCCTCCAGCCTTGGCCTCCCAAAGTGCTGGGATTACAGGAATGAACCACCACACCTGGCCAAAGTTTGGAGTCTTGTTGGGGGTGAGGGTGGTCAGATTCCAGATATATTCCGACATTAAAGGCAACAGAATTTAGGAGGCTGTTGAAATCATCTGTAGAAGAGGTGATCAGAGTCTAAACTGAAATCAGGTGGGGGGTGATAGCGAAGAAGAAACAGATAAAAGATTTAAAGACGAAGTCTTGCAGACCCAAGGTAATTAAGTATATTCATAAATTCTCCCATCTGGTTTCTTTTGCAGAAGGGTTGATAGATTGGTGGTTTAGTTGGTTGGTTGGTTGCTTGCTTTGGCAACACATATACTAAAACTGGAATACAGAGAAGATTAGCATAGCCCCTGCGCAGGATGACATGCAGATTCGTGATGCATTCCACTTTTTTAATTAAAAAAAAAACACACACACATTTGTTTATAGCCTTTTCTTTAGGAAAGAGAACTTTGCCCAATTTATGGTTTGGGAATATATATCAGGAGTCGGATTAATTAGAGAAGCAGTAGAGGGTCGTAGTGAAGTCAGTTCTGGGTTTGAATCCTCATTCTTGCATTTATCAGCCTTGGAAAGTTATTCGAGCTTTCTGTGCCTTAGTTCCTTTATCTGTGAAATGGAGTGCTGTAATAATACCCACTTCATAGGTCGTCGTGAAGATTAAACGAGAGTGACGTAAAACCCTTAGCATGCCACTGACACATAACAATAAATAAGACAACAAAATTCCTGACACCAATTTTGGAGGCTAGTGGACTTTTATCTTTTGTTTTTAATATTGTTAGTCTGACCCTATTAGTGTAAATTTTTTTTTCTTCAAAATTTAATGTTCACTGCTATTTTTTGTGTCTAGAATGTAGCCCTAACAATTTGGTGCTTGATCAACCAAATGTGGTGAAAGATGCTTCCTGCTAAGATGAACAGATTTTTATTAACTTGTCCAGTGCCGATAGCTTTTGACGTAGAGTGTGATTGCCAAATGCCCTTCCACAAGTGATTTTTTTTTTTTTTAAGCAAGGCACTGTGGGAACAAGACAGAAGTTTCCGGAGTCTTTGCTATCTCCCAGGAATTTGCAAGTCAAGTTCAGGAGAAAATACGATAAAACATAAGAGCAGTTCACACACAGCAATACATGGAGACTCATAGATTAGCGGCAGATGAGTAGCTTAGGCAGTGAGTGCTGTAGGGGGCCAGGGGAATCCTGTGCACAAATGACCCAAAGTGTCCCAGAGGCAGAGGCCTCCTGCAGTGATTCCCATTCAGGTGGATGTGGAAGATCTTCCTCCTTCCACTCAGCAAAAAAGAAGGTTCTGAGGAAAGAGAGGGATCTGAAAATGGTGTAATCAGTGTCTTGATTGTTAAAGCTGAGTTCAAAGGTATATATCTGAAGTGAGAGAGACAGAATGGTGACTCTTATGTTTGTTACCTAAGGAGAGGCCCAGAGGGAAACCAATGTATGTGGACTTACATGCAACAGAGGTTGCTTAATTGGTATAGAGTGGGGAAGGGTGAACTCAGTGATGCAGGATGAGGGACAGCTGCTATAGAGGATTCCCAATGGGCCTTTGGAAGCCTGGGCCTCCAGTGGAGCCGGATTGTCATTCCAAGGAGTTTTGTCTGCAGTTGTCAGGACAGGTGGCTACTGGCTTTGCCAGGATTAGGGTAGAATAGGCCACACCTGCTGTACATAGATATCTGATGACTGGTTTTGGGCTGCGAGTTTTTGTTCTTTGCTAAGCAGTTTCTCCCTGCAGGCCCCAGTCCAGCCTTACGTCTGGCAACTAAATCCTCTTCATCTGTTTATCTTGGAAGATGACAGCTCTGTGGCCAACCTGTACTAGAACAGGTCTGATTGGCCCTTGGAGTGAGTGTATGGAAAGAGTTGGGGAGGAAATGGCCCAGCAATGAGGTCAGTAACAGGCAGAAAGGGGACAATTGCATTTTATTTATGGTCATGAAATGCTTGTCCCCCACCCCACCCTTTAAACAGGTGATAGCCATGAAAATGGAGTTGAACTAATTTGTTGATCAGCTCTTCCATGACTCTTAAATGCTTGAAATTCCAGACCCTAAAGTGGTTGTCAGACTAGAGATACTAAAATTTAGTGTATATCAGAATCCCCACGGGAACTTGTTCAAAGTGCAAAATTCCTGAGATTCTGATCCGGGAAGTCCTGGCCTGAGCCTGGGAATCTGTGTCTTAATACCCTTAGGCAAGCATTTTTCTCCAACTTTTTTTTAACCAGTAAGAAACATATTTTACATTGCAATCCTGGGTATGTATCTGAAACAGCAGTTTTACAAAACTATATTTCCCCTTACTAAGATATTTTCTATTCTGTTCTAGTTCATTCTTTAAAATATATGTACATATATGCTAGTCAAGCTCACTAAATTGATTTCATGACCTATGTGAGTCTCAGTCTACAGTTACTAAAGTCAGCATTGGAAGAGTCTTTATGGGATCTTCACCAGTCATCTTTCTTTGTTCCATAGCTTCCTTTTATTCATCCATTAAGCAAATATTTCTTGAGCACCATTCTAGGGATTGGGACTACAACACTGAGCTTAACAGGCAAGAGCCCCTGCCTCATAGTGCTTATACACTGTTGCATATTTTTTCCAAATCCCAGCTCCTGTTGTTTCTTCATTATACACCCTACACCTCAGGGTTGAGCAAGTCTTTCATAGAAATAAAAGGTTGTGGAACTGAAAGGGTACATGGGGGAATCCTTGTTAAATTTGGCTGTGTTTTGTTTTTTCAGTTTTGCCCACCTTAGCCAAAAAAACAAAAACACCCAAAGCTAGCATGGTCTCAAATGTATTCTTTATGGTTTGTGGGAAGAGGAAGGAGAACTCACCTGGGATGGCACAATCTGTTTGTTGTTCCCCAGAAAGAAAGCATGGGGTATTGCTACTTAAAACAAGCCAGCAAAAGCAATCATGAGGTGAGCACCCCCAACTCCCTGAAGAAAATGCACACACACACAAAAACAAGTATGAGTACCAGATCCTTAGTGCACATTTCTACAAGTATAATTTGATTATGCTTAAAGATCATCAATTTTTTAAGTCAAAAGTTTGATTATGATTAGGATTACTTTGAATTTTCAGCTTGAATCTGAGTGGAGTGGAGTGATGTTCTGAGAAATAAATATGTCAAGTAAGATGAGTTACCTACACTGCAAAGATGGAATGCACAGAAAACTCTCCAACAAGGCCCTCTTCCCAGAGAATTTCAGGAAGCATGGGAGGTGATAAGGTTACAGAAGTGGGAGGCTGGGTTTGCACCTGAGAGATAATTGGAAACAGTGGTAGGTGAGGGTGATTGTAGCAGGTTTGCTGGTTTGGCCCAGTTTTTGCCCTTTCCTGGCCCTGAAGTACATTTAACTGCTGTCCATGTCATTGAAGACTGGAGACCTTGGGCTCAGTAATTATATCTTTTAATGTGGGGCTGGTATGCAGCTGCAGCCTTGCTGGATTTAGCAGAGACAAGTGGAGAAAAGACCTCTGGATTTTTCCTTCCGCTCTCCGCAAACAGACCAGGCAGCCGTGTCATCATGAATTCAGGAAACAGATGGCTGATGTTTTGAGAATTAAATATGGCAAGGAAAATTAGATTAAGCATATCACAGCCTGGATGCCTGTTACTAGAGCAGCTATTAAAGACAAACTTCTGCCTCATCTGCTGGGACAGCAGCCCATATCAGGCTGTGGCACCCCCACCCAGGGCCCCTAGGATTAGTGTCATTCTGTGGTCAGCTGAGTCAGAGCACTGGGTACTTGGCTGCTAGCTGAGTATGTGCGTTTTCTAGGCTCTTGCTCCTTCCATTTGGTGGTGAACCCATTGATATCATCTTTGTTTTATTTTCTCTCTCCTCTTCCACTCCCTAGCCCTGATTGATTTCTTTTTCCATATCAAGTCGGGTTTAATTCTCACCTTTTCAAAAATTGTACTCACAGCAGAGAAGAGCATAGAATGTTAGAACCCACTAGGATGGAAAGGGCATGATTTGAAGTCAGACCTGAGTTTGAATTCCCCCCTGCCACTTGCTGATTGTGTGACCTTGTGCCTTTTGTCATAGTTGCATGTTCTCTTGAAGCCCCAGCCCCCATCTCCCAGAGACTACAGCTATACTGATAGAGGACATTCCCTTCTGCTCTGGGTTTTTGTCTTCAGCTTCATCCCCTCCATAGGCCAACAGTGCTGTGCACATAGTCGTTAATTGGTTAATAAAGGTTAACCAATCACACTAATAGAGAATTAGCACATTCATCATTTGTATGAAGAGGGCTAATAAATACATTTAGCAAATATTTGTAGCGTCCTGTTATGTTGCCAGGGATTGTGTTAGGTAATGGATGTGCAAATCTGGGCATGGGGCCTGTGGTGGTATCCTAGATGGGAATGCTTCTTTGAGCAGGTGCCATTTAAGCTGAAATCTGGAGGAGTTGGGAAGGTGAAGATGGAAGTTGCAACACAAAGTCCTCCAAACTTTGGAGTCTCACATGCAGTTCTTCATGGGTTAGGTCTACTGAGCTCTGATTGATCACTATGCCAGATTTTCCTTTAGCACTTTAATTACCTAGCTGCTATTGCTTTTTAAATTGGTCCTGATTTCTTATGTCTTCCTAATAGAAAGCACCAAGTTTATTAATTTATTTCTCCTGCCCTGTACTTCATAGCAAGATTTTCTAATTTCCTTTCCCCAGCCATAATTTGTTGGTGCCCTATCTATAGCTCCTTGAAGCCCACCATTCCCTTACATGCCAAAGCTCTTGCCTACATGTAGATGAGCTTCCATGCCTGAGGGCTTTCTCTGGGCAGGAATACTGGGGAGTCCCCAAATAGTGACCAACAGCAATTGATGGATTAATACCCCAGCACTCGTGCCCTTGGATGAGACAGCTCTGGGATAGTTTCTAGATGATTTACTGGAGTCCCCAGAAGATTTGAACCCCAGTTGCCCATGGGGTAATCTGCTTATTAGCCTACTCCAGGTTGGCTTTCTTCCCTTCCACCTCTGTCTTCTCCACTCTTTCTAGTGCTTCCTGGCATCACTTCCCAAATAAACTACTTGAAGTCAGAGCTTCAGAATCTGCTTCTGGGGGACCCAAACTTAGAGGGCAGATGTGGGGTTTTGGTAAGTCATACCATGCAGACCTTGTCCAATGTCTGCGCATGGGTGAAAATTCAGAGCAGCATTGAAAAGGTCATTGCATGAAGAAAACATGCAGACTTAATTGGGAAAGGAGAGGAATATAGAAAAGAAAGTTTTAATCCCTGCTGCATTATTTAATCTTTTCTTGTACCTCACTTACTCTTCACTGAACAATTTTGCGAGATAAATCTGTCAATTTCCTTTCCTGCAGGTAAAGAAACTGAGGGCAGAAAGATTAAGTAACTTGCCCAGGTTCACAGACTTGGGGTAACACAGCCAGGATTCCAATCAAAACTGCTGCTTTCTCAGTCCAGTAGTCCTCAGATGTGTTGAGGGGGCCAAGCACATGGTGTCAGTATGATTTTTACAGATTATAGTAAAATCTCAACATATTAGATTCAAAATAGCTAAGTATGTTATTGAAGTATAGTTAAGCTCACTCTTCCATAGAGGCCATTTCCTCCAGGAAGGCTTCCCTAACCCCTGCACCATTCCCATGTTCTGCACAGCACCCTGATTCCTGCTGTAGCCCATCAGGATAGTTGATTGAAATTTCCTGTTGAATTGTTTGTATCTCTCGAACTCAGAGTATAATAAGGGTCAGGATTATACCTTACTTAGAATTGTGTCCCAAAACCTAGAACAGACCTCAGTGTATATAGTACATAGTTAATATGTGAGTTTATGACTACACTTAGCCAAATATAGTTATGCCCAGTCAATTACTAGATTCTGATCTAGGTGTGTAAGAGGCAGCAGAGGTCTGAGGGAGTTGGATTAATAGGAGAAAAACTTGAGAAAAGCCTGTCATTCAACTTCGTTTTCAATTTGGGGAGCAGGGCAAGAGCCTGGTTTGAGAACCTTTTTTGTCCCCTGCCCATGTTGACTTTGGAGGAACTTTGTGGCTGTGATGAAACAGCTGCCACGTGGAGGGAGCCTCCTCACAACCTCCAGCTGCCTCCCCGGATCAGCAGGGGTGATCTGCCTTCAGCTTTCTTCCCCTAGCTTTGAGGGCCTCAGTCAGTCCTTTAATTTTGTCCCCTGAAGGACAAGGGGTGAGGGGAACAGGCATTCATTGAACCACTGTGTATCTCCTACTCATTCTTGAAGAGAGGCCACTTCCTCCAGAAAGGCTTCCTTAACCTCTGTGCCGTTGCCGTAAGCTGCACAGCACCCCGAATCCTACTGTATCCCATCAGGATAGTTTACTGAAGTTTCCTGTTTGTTTCTCTATATCTGTCAACCTCTGAGCAGGATAAAGGTCAGGATTGTGCCTTATTTGTCATTGTATCCTTAAAACCTAGAATAGACCTCAGTGTATAGTACATATTTTATAAATATGGGAGTGGATGAATATATCAACTTTGTGCTAGTTCCTGAAAATACAAAAATTGTTAAAAAAGAAAAAAAGGGAGGGAGTTTGTTCTCAAGAGCTTCTGGGGGTCTAGAGAGATGAGTAAGTAAATAATGAAATTATGGTACATAAGTAGCCTGTCCTTGTTGATGTCATGGGAGGCTTTCTGTAGGAACTGGGGCTTCCATTTGATTTTAAATGAATAGTAGTTGGAGGCGAGCAAGCATGTGCAGAGGCATTGAGATATGACACAGAATGACTCATTGTAAGAATTACAGGTAGCTCCAAATGGCTGGAACATGTTTCTAGATAACGAACCTAGAAAAACTAGTTGGGACCTGGCTGAAAGCCTTTAACTTTGTACTAAGCATTGTGGACTTTAGCCTAAATACCTGGAGTGTACCACTGAAGAATTCTAACTGAGGGAAAGACATGATGGTTTAGAAAGACTGCCCAGGGCAGCAGGTGTTTGTCACACTCCTCGGTGCTTTTCTCCCTCGTGTCCTCAAACCCCTTACGCAGGGCCTGGTACAAAGGATATGCTCAGTAAAGACTGGCACCTTTAAATGCTAGTGGGAGGAGAGAGTATCACCAGAATTGTTGTAGAAGATCCATCAGAGGTGGAAAGCCTAGGAAGGCAGTCATGGAACTCATCTGACCATTTTTTAGGATTTCTTCATTGTGCATTTATTTCCTTCTTGGCAATTGTTATATTATCCTGACCTTGTGGGATTATTCTGTGTGTTCATATGTAAGAGTTTCATACTTGTTGAATATTTAGAGATTGCTTCTATGAAAGAAAACTGCTTTTCCTGCGTCCACCTTTCTCCTATTTTAAACACAGCAGCCAGAGTGATCCTTTTTGAACTTACATGAGAGCCTGTCATTCCTGTGCTCAGAATCTTCTAGTGGCACTTCATCGAATTCAGTGTCAAAGCCAAAGGCCTTTATCATGACATAGGAAGCCTGCATGACCTGGCTGCTCTCTGATTTCTACCCACCCGCCTTGCTCACTCTGCTGCTCTACACTGGCCTCCTGGCTATGCCTCCAAACACACATGCTGTTCCTTGCATCCAGAACACATCCCAGATACTCACAGGGCTCACTCCCTCACTTTGTTGAAGGCTTTGCTTAGCGATCATCATCTCAGTACGGCCTTCTCTGACCACCATGTTCAAACCTAATAACATCTGCTCTGAACTCTCTGTTCTCTTCCTTGCCGTGTTTAATTTTTCTGCACAGCACAGATCAATTTTACTATATCATATAATGTAATTATTTTTTGATGTGTGATTATCTGTTCCCTATTACTGGAATGAAGTCCCACGAAGATAGTGTTTTGGGTCTGATTTACTACTCCTTCCCAACACCTAAAATGATACCTGGCACCATAGTAGGAGCTCAGTAAATATTTGTTGAATTAAGAAATGACAGCACCCTTTTGTATTGCTCTTTTAGGTAAACTGCTTTTTGTAAACCTGAAAGAAAGTATTAGTCTGTTCTCATGCTGCTAATAAAGACATACCCAAGACTGGGTAATTCATAAAGGAAAGAAGTTTAATTGACTCACAGTTCAGCCTGGTTGAGGATGCCTCAGGAAACTTACAAGCATGGCGGAAGGGGAAGCAAACATGTCCTTCTGCACATGGTGGCATCAAGAAGTGCAGAGTGAAGGGGCTGGGGAAGCCCCTTATAAAATCATAAGATCTTGTGAGAGCTCACTTATCACCAGAACAGCATCAAATTACAGGGGCGGTTATCACCAGGTAACCGTCCCCATAATTTGATTACCTCCCACTGGGTCCCTCCTGCAACACATGGAGATTATGGGAACTACAATTCAAGATGAGATTTGGGTGGGGACACAGCCAAACCATATCAGAAAGGGAAGAAGATTTATTTGCCTTTTAAATAAGGTCACCACTGAGTCCACATCAGAGAGAAACAAGGCCTTCCTTTGCACCCAGAAGCACCACAATATCTTATTGATGTCAATGGATTGACAATGTCATTGAATGACATTTGAGAGGGTGGGACTTGCTCTGCGCCACTGTCCATGCCCCAGCCTCCGATTGGCTGGCTAAAGCTGAAGGGAGGAAGAATAGGAAAAGTGTTGTTGATTTTCTCTTTTTCATTTGCTGAGAGAGTGTGGTGGTCACTTCAGGGTACATAGACGATGGAATGGGGAATTTAGCACAAATGAAATTACTCATCACCACAATTATTTTTCTGTTCAACAGAAATTTTTCAGACAAAAATAATTGTGAGGATGAATAATTTCATTTGTGCTAAATTCCCCATTTAAGCTAAATGTTGTATATTCTTTATGTGATCGGAAAGACTCAGTAGACTTGGTAGGTTGAAAGAATGGTGATGGCAAACACTTGTTTTCCCTCCAAAGGTGTTTCATGGGACTCCCTTCCGGATGAGCTGCTCTTGGGGATCTTTTCCTGTCTGTGCCTCCCTGAGCTGCTAAAGGTCTCTGGTGTTTGTAAGAGGTGGTATCGCCTAGCGTAAGTATTTTTCACCCCTTTGGCATACATAGGGGAGGAAAAGGAGAGGAAAGTTATTTATTTGTTTTGGTCTCATGAAACTAAAACCCAAGAAAAATAGAGCAGCACAAAGCAAACTAGGTATCTTTATATTTTTATTAATAAGTGTCCTCATTTCACAGTGGAAGAGGAATTTCCTGGAAGGGGTAAACTTACCAATGTCTGGAAACCTCTTTGCCCTGTATTCAGTGCAGCATGTGTTTATTGGATGCTGACTGTAGGCCAGGCGGTGTGCTTTAAGTGCGGAGGGAGTTACAGAGGTGCATGCAGATAGCGATTCCTCAGGCTGTTGGGCTGAGCAGTAAGCGCAATGGGGAGAGGGAACGCAGGCTTGGTGTTAGACCCGAGTGCACACCCAGCCTCTGCTGCTTACGCTCTGCATGACCTAAGCGAGTTACTTGACAATGCTGAGCGTCAGTCTTCCCATATGTAAATGGGGATAATGGTTATGAGGAGGAAACCATTGGTTATGAGGATGAAATGTGAAGATGCCGGTGTAATGCCTGACTCACAGACATGTTCCGCACAGAGTAGCCATTGGTGGGGTTGTGCTTTTTTTTTTGGCAACACTTTTGACGTGTGGAAGGTGAGTTGCGTGTGGAAAGACTTGGTGAGTTGGAAAGGCAATACAGACCTGGAGCAAGAAAAAGGCTATGTTTATCAACCGGAACTTTTTACTATCTTCATGCCTTCTCATCCCTATCCTACCCCCGGTCATTCTTTGCTTTGTGTTTAAAGGCCATCCGTCTGGCTTCTCCCTCCATATACTTAGAACTCCCTGTGTGAGATAGCAGGAGGCTCTTGCCATCAAGGGTGTGCTGGTATTTACAGGTGTGGGCTGTTTGCTTATAAGAGCCGCAGAGAGGTTTGCACACCTGGAATGCTGGTGCAAGTGGCAGGCAAGTTTCACATACCCTCACCGTGCTCAAGGAACCCCACTTTGGTTTTCTTTTTCTGCCAGCTATGCATTTGTCCTCTTCTTGCAGTCTATTAATCCCATTTAAAAATTTTATTGTATATATTTAAGGTATATAGCATATTTTGTTATATGTATGTGAAATGGCTACTATAATCAAGTACATTAACATACTCATTATCTCACATAGTTACCCCTTTTTTATGGCAAAAGCACCTAAAATTTACTCTCTTAGCAAAAATTCTGACTACAATACAATATTATCAACTCTAGTCCTCCTGTTGTACACTATATCTTGGGATGTGTTCATCCTGCATATCTGTGGCTTAGTATTGTTTGATCTACATCTCCCCTAGAGTCTGTTAAACTTCATTTCAGTTGTCATAAAAGTAATAACTGACATTTATTAAGCACTTGCTATGTGACAATGCAGTGTTTGCAGTTTAATCCTCTATATGATTTTAAGTGATGGTGTTTGTGTCATCTCAGCTTCAGAGATGAAGAAACTGCAGGGTCAGGAATAGTAGGTTGAGAGATAAGTGGAAAGGCAGGAATCTAAAGTCTGGCTAACTCCACAGTCATGACCATCATACCATATCTAGTTATGCTTGGCTTAGGGTTTAGGTAGCTCCCGAATTCATTTTTTCTGTGAGATGTTCATCTTCCTAAAAAATGTATATTATTTGGAAAGAAAACGAATTGTTCCAAAACTTTTCCCAGATTGTTATTGAATGCTGGTTAAGCTATATATAGTTTGCCTTCTTGCAAGAGGAAACATCAAGCATGAGATTCAAGACAACCAGAGCAGTGCTGATCTGGTGTTAATACCTTGGAGGCCAAAATGGATTTCTGTCTGGTCAGGAAGGTACAAAGTGTGCCACTCTCTTAAGGATATCTTACCTACAGTCCACCTTTTTATTGATAGACGTCAAATCACATACTGACAATTTTTTTATGATGAAATTATTTCATAACTTTGGCCAGTGGTCCACTTATTTCAAGCACTATTAGAAAATTCTAGTACACCTAAGCATTTAAAATGTTCCTTCATGTGCTTGTCATTTTATTTTTTTAAATTGAATTCAACTATGGGTATTAAAACCCTCTTATTGGCCGGGCACGGTGGCTCACGCCTGTAATCCCAGCACTTTGGGAGGCCGAGGCGGGCGGATCACGAGGTCAGGAGATCGAGACCACGGTGAAACCCCGTCTCTACTAAAAATACAAAAGATTAGCCGGGCGCGGTGGCGGGCACCTGTAGTCCCAGCTACCCGGGAGGCTGAGGCAGGAGAATGGCTTGAACCCAGGAGGCGGAGCTTGCAGTGAGCCAAGATCGCGCCACTGCACTCCAGCCTGGTGGACAGAGTGACACTCCGTCTCAAAAAAAAAAAAATAGCCGGGCGCGGTGGCTCAAGCCTGTAATCCCAGCACTTTGGGAGGCCGAGACGGGTGGATCACGAGGTCAGGAGATCGAGACCATCCTGGCTAACATGGTGAAACCCCGTCTCTACTAAAAAAAATACAAAAAATTAGCCGGGCGATGTGGCGGGCGCCTGTAGTCCCACCTACTCGGGAGGCTGAGGCGAGAGAATGGCATAAACCCGGGAGGCGGAGCTTGCAGTGAGCTGAGATCCGCCACTGCACTCCAGCCTGGGCGACAGAGTGAGACTCCGTCTCAAAAAAAAAAAAAAAAAAAAAAAAAAATAATAATAATAAAAACCTCTTATTGTGGTATTCAGTACCTTTTTTGAACGTCCCTTTTGTTTGAGAAACACCACCTATAATCTAAGTTATATTTTTCCCTTATTTCACATTAGTTCATACACACACATATATACACATACATATACACGTGTATGTTTTAAGCTTAAAGATATTATAAGGCACAGCTGAACTATGACTATTCCTATTGGATATCTATGACAGCCTTATTTCATAATAAAATGCTAACTTTCCTTCCTTTAGTAATAGTTCCATGTTGCTATAGTAATCATGGCAATTGCTTAACAAAAGTGGCAAATAGGATCTTCTAAGAAGTTTTGAATCTGTTTGCCTAGTAATATAATAATTAATTGATCTGAGCAATCATTTTTTAAATTGTCAACTTGAATGCTGGAATATGATTCTCTGGTTCTAGATCACGGCAGTGCTAATGTTCACATTGAACCATCTAAATTGGAAGTATATAGAAAGAGAAAGATGGAAGCTTATCCCTGGTGAGATCAAGAAAAATTCTCTGATGCCTTAAAAATCATAGCTAATTCTATAGTCGATTTAAAAACAAAGGTTCATTTAGAATGTGCTTCAAGGGGATTTAGCAGCAGTGTTCTCCTTGTTAGTAATATTGTTGAGGGCTTCCAGCATTTAGTGTGACCTGACTGGCCAAATTAAGCATCTCCTCTTTTCTAGGTCTGATGAGTCTCTGTGGCAGACCTTAGACCTCACAGGTAAAAATCTGCACCCGGATGTGACTGGTCGGTTGCTGTCTCAAGGGGTGATTGCCTTCCGCTGCCCACGATCATTTATGGACCAACCATTGGCTGAACATTTCAGGTAAAGATGAAGAATCCCTGGAAAAGACTATTTCTGAATTTCGAGGTAGAAACAGATCAAAGCTTTCTTTCTCTTTCTTTGTCTTTCTTTGCCTTTCTCTTTCTCTTTCTTTCTTTCTTTTTCTCTTTCTTCAGCCTTGTAGCCTATGGTAGGTTATCTGTGCAGTGTGACATGTTAATTCCGTACTTTGCTATGGGGCCTTTGTGCTGAAAGCTAGCATAGATTTCAATGACACTGTTCCCATTTTACTCAGGGTTACTGTTAATCTCTTCCCAGGGTGAAAGAAGCACATTTATCTTCTCAAGTCCTCAGCTGATGAGGACTGTGAGTCCCGCAAGGCAGGCACAAGTAAAGTACTCACCGGCAGATGCAAGGGTGCCCAGTTACTTCCACACCGCCCATTTCTTATCAATAAAAAAAGTGAGGAGTCTATTCATATTTGTAGCTTGGGGTTTATGATTTTTGTCGCGGAGAAATTTGGAACCTGAAAAAAGTGCCCTCTTTTTGTTTGTTTTGTAGAATATTTTGAAAAAGAATTTTCTGTTACTGGTAATTTTGCAATACTAAGGTTACTGCTATCACATACTTGAGTGGAATAACTAGGTACTCAACAGAAAAATAAGCTGAAGATAGCAGAGCTAAAGACAAAACATGTCTCTTGACTCCAATACTTTTTCCCTTCTTTCTGTAGTCAGAATCATCTCTCCCACTGCTTTTTATCCTGTTCCTCCTGTGGCTGTTCCTTCTCAGTCTCTTTCACACATGTGATTTCCTTTGTTCACTCCAGGGTTGGTTCCTGGCTGCCACCTTTTTCACATCCAAATGCTGTCCTTGGACAAGCTGTGTCCTATACACCCACATTTATGCCCAGGACTCTCAGTTCCTCATCTACAGCTTGGCCCTCCCTTTCAAACTCCCAAATTTCTAATTACTTAAAAACTTCTGTACCTGAATTTCTTACGAGTACTTCAATATTAGCATAACTAATATTAAATTTGGCCTCCCCCCCTTTTTTTTTTTGAGATGGAGTCTTGCTCTGTCACCGAGGCTAGAGTGCAGTGGCGTGATCTTGGCTCACTGCAACCTCCGCTTGCTGGGTTCAAGCAATTCTCCTGCCTCAGCCTCTCAAGCACTGACTTGACTGCAGTGCTTGGACTGCAGGCGCGCATCACCGTGCTCAACTAATTTTTCATATTTTTAGTAGAGATTGGGTTTCACCATGCTGGCCAGGGTGGTCTCGAACTCCTGACCTTGTGATCTGCCCAACTCAGCCTCTCAAAGTGTTGGGATTACAGGCGTGAGCTACTGCGCCCGGCCTGGTCTCCCTTTAAAACGTGCTCTTCCACTATCTTCCCTGTTCCATTGCTGCTCACCCATTCACCCCTGCTAGAAAACAGGAGCCGTTATAGTCTTATTCTCCTTGTCACCCACGTCCGGCTCATTGTTGTGATGCCCACTTATTATTTTCTAAGTGGGACTATATTAGCAGCAACATCTGTACTTGGCAAAAATCCTCTTGAATTTTAAAATGAATGAAGATGGGAATACACTAGTAACAATTTGTTTTATGACCCTATAGTTAATGCTTGAAGTATGTATTTAGAGTCTTGTTTGTGATTGACTGCTCATTTGGGGAGACAAAGGGATCTGATTTGATCTGGATGTACCTGTGAGAGCCACCTATGGAGCCCCTTTTTTCTCTCCGTGTTTAGCCCTTTTCGTGTGCAGCACATGGACCTGTCGAACTCGGTTATAGAAGTGTCCACCCTCCAAGGCATACTGTCTCAGTGTTCCAAGTTGCAGAATCTAAGCCTGGAAGGCCTGGGGCTTTCGGATCCCATTGTCAAGTGAGTGGCAGCCAGAGTGTCACAAAGGCAGTTGTTTTTATGTGTATGAATTTTTTTCCTTGTATATATATAACTGGGGTGCCCTTCTAGCCATATCCAGGTGGATACAGAAAATTTCTAGTGCAGGGCTCTTGCTTCTGCAAAACTTTTCAGGACTCACTGAAGCAACAGAAGCTTGAATGCTAACTGTATGCCAGGCCCTGTGCTAGTTTCTAGAGATACAAGGATGAACAGTGCATGTGTATTATTTGGAAGAAAATGAATGCTCCAAAACTTTTCACACATTGTTAGTGAATGCTGGTTAAGCTATAGTTTACCTTCTTGCAAGAGGAAACATCGAGCAAGACATGTCTGTTTCCTCTTGCAAGAAGGTAAACTATTTATGAGCAAGACAGATAATTACCATGCTAGTGTGTTTATTAAATATTTTGGTGAATATGTGGCAACACGCAAGGAGCCGCCTTCTTAGAGGAAGTGACTCTTGAGTACTGAAGATATCTAGGTAAGAGATCTCCAGGTAATAAGACAAAGCAACCAGTCTAGGTAAAGCTTCCTGTGTGGTTCTAAACTCTACCTGGTTGGAAGTTACTGGAGCACAGGACTAAGGGAGGGGAATGACAGGAGGTGAGGAGAGTCAGGGATCAGATTGTAATAGGCCTCTGTGCCTTGCTGTAAGAAGAATGGACTCTTCCATCAAGAGGGAAGCATGGGCCAGGTGCGGTGGCTCACACCTGTAACCCCAGCACTTTGGGAGGCTGAGGGGCGGATCACCTGAGGTCAGGAGTTTGAGACCAGCCTGGCCAACATGGTGAAACCCTGTCTCTACTAAAAATACAAAACTTAGCTGTGTATGGTGGTGCATGCCTATAATCCCAGCTACTCAGGAGACTGAAGCAGGAGAATCGCTTGAACCCGGGAGGCGGAGGTTGGCATGAGCTGAGACCACGACATTGCACTCCAGCCTAGGTGACAAGAGCAAAAGTCCATCTGAAAAAAAAAGGAAGCATGGTGGAGAGAGTTGTTCTGAGAGTGGAAGGAACATGTCAAGAGTTGAAATTTAGGAAATTAACTTGCCAGGCACCATGGAGGGTCCATCGAGGATAGAAGAAGCTAGAGTAGTTAATGATACTGCTGTGTTCATTCATGTGAGAAATAATGAAGTCTGATACAAAACAGATAGCAATAATAGCAGCTGTTTTGGGGCATATATTATGTGCCAGATAGTGAATTTTGTAAATGCGTTTTCATTTAATTCTGACAGCAACCCCATGAAGTATGATCTTACTTGTTTCCTTTTTATAGCTGTGGAAACTGAGACATAGGGAGACTGAATAAGTCTTTTCCAAGGTCACACTGTTAATAGGTAGCTGAACCAAGATGTGAACCTGGTGATATAGTATTTCCAGAATTCTTACTCTTAATCACTAAGTTTTACTAACACAGGGCATTTGGGGATGTAGTAGAGAAGATGGCAAATTTGAGAGATGTATAATCAAAAGAACCTGGTGATTTTACAAGTAGAAGTTTGCAAGCTAATTCTAATTATGGGTGAAATGGATATATGTTTATTCCATTGTCTTTTTAATTCAAAAAGTACATTGATTGATATTCTTGTGTATTTGCTTCATAGTGTATTTTATCACATTATATCATTTAATCTTCTTGATAACCCTACTAAGAAGGTTTTCACAGATGAGTAAACTGAGGCAAATTATCCTGTTTGATGTCTGAGAGATAGTGATATACATTTTAAACTCACTGACTCAAAGACCTATGAACTTAGCTACACTTGCCTGCTTTCATCTACATGTTGTTGATGAATAGTGTCTTATTGGTCTTTTTCTTCTGGCGTTTTTCTCTTTTTCCAGTAATCTCGCACAAAACTCAAATTTAGTGCGGCTTAACCTTTCTGGGTGTTCTGGATTCTCTGAATTTGCCCTGAAGACTTTGCTAAGCAGCTGTTCCAGGTATGAAAGATGTGAGACTTGATTATAGACTCTTATATCAAATGTAAAATTATCCCTCACATCTGTATAAAATTGGATGAACTTTTTGAGCTTTTTGTAACTTTCCAGGCTCTTGATTTGGTGAATGCAGCATCTTTTGTCCTCTAAACTTTCTGTCCAAACTCAGGAGCCAAGTCAATTGAGTTTGCAAGCGATACTTTTTTATCTCTCTTTTGTTTATTTGGAACTGTTAAAGTAAGGGAAGTATAGTAGTGTCTGTCAACAGTACGGTTGTAAGAAATCAACTCACAGTTAACTATACATTCAGGTTTTTTCCCCTATGGTATCTGTAGACCTAACTTACAATTTTTGATCAAATTTTGTGTTTTATAAATATAGACCATAAATTTGGGCAATTCTATTAACAATAGCTTTCATAATAATGTCAGCACATAAAGGATACAGAGTTACAGATGTTGCTAAGTGAGGGGAATACATGCTTTTTGGAATACACAGTACTATGCATATGTGTGTTTTAAAAAAATATCCCTTGGTCTCCATGGTACCTCTGTGTCTTAATGGTCCATTTAAAATAGATTGCCTCCGGATATGAATGTTATCAGTGAGATCAAATGTATAGCCCTATATTTAGTCAGCAGTGCCAGAAGTGGGGAGTGGGGATTAATGGTTGTATTTTGTCTCTGAAACCCTCGTTTTTGCTCAGTTAGCAGAGGCACAGTAAGATGAAGTGGCTTTTTGCAATGTCAGCATCTCTTTTGTGCAATCCTTCAATTGTGTAAAACATCCTGAGTGATTGTTCAGTCTGTGTTGGGTGGTTGGTAGTTTGAGAAGGCAAACATAAAAGACTAACATTTCTACCTGCAGTACTGGAATAAGGTTTGAGCCATCAGGAAGAGAGTGCTTCTGTCCGTTTCCAGGAGGAGGCAGCATTCACCAAGGCCCTTCTGATCCCCTGGCAACTTTCAGGGACAAACAGGGTATACTTAGGTGACTACAGGTAGCTGCTGTTAGAGAAGCAGGTGTTCTATGCATGAAATGATAAGGAATCAATGGCTTTGCATTTTCTTTGTTTGCGGTTTGGGGCAAACTCATTCCCGTGAGTTTTAATTGGTTTCACGGTTTCATATTTTCTTTATTACCCCTCTTTTGTGCAGACTGGATGAGCTGAACCTCTCCTGGTGTTTTGATTTCACTGAAAAGCATGTACAGGTGGCAGTTGCGCATGTGTCAGAGACCATCACCCAGCTGAATCTTAGCGGCTACAGAAAGAACCTCCAGAAATCAGGTTAGAGCTTCCAAGCCTGAACCACTGAGGCCTTCACAACGTAATAGATGAGATTCATTGAGCTTCTCCTAATCGTTCCTCCACATAAGTTTTCTCATTTAATCCAGTGCATGTGTTAGTCCCCTTTTTCAGATGAGGTAGCTGCTAAATCAGAAGGGTTAGGTGAAGGTAAGCAGCTAGTGAGCTAGAGCCGAGGTTTGAATTCAGGATCTAACAGTAGAAACCTTTACACTTGAAAACAATTTATTTTTAAGCAGAAAAACTTTTAATCAACTAAATGATTAGGTAAACCTCAACATAAAAATACATAAATGTAGCATTTTATTAGTATTAAATAGTGGTTCTTCATTAGTTAATGGGGCTATTTTGTCTGTATGGGGACATTTGTCAATGTCTGGAGACATTTTTTTTTTTTTTTTTTTTTTTTTTTTGAGACGGAGTCTAGCTCTGTCGCCCAGACTGGAGTGCAGTGGCTGGATCTCAGCTCACTGCAAGCTCCGCCTCCCGGGTTTACGCCATTCTCCTGCCTCAGCCTCCCGAGTAGCTGGGACTACAGGCGCCCGCCACCTCGCCCGGCTAGTTTTTGTATTTTTAGTAGAGACGGGGTTTCACCGTGTTAGCCAGGATGGTCTCGATCTCCTGACCTCGTGATCCGCCCGTCTCGGCCTCCCAAAGTGCTGGGATTACAGGCTTGAGCCACTGCGCCCGGCCTGGAGACATTTTTTATTGTCACAGCTATAGGAATGCTGCTGGTCTTTCTTGGGCAGAAGCCAGGATGCTGCTGGACGATGTATAGGATGGAGCATATCATGCACAATAATCTGGTCCAAACATCAGTTCCAAGGTTGAAAAACTGTTATTAACTCTGTTAATAAGTTCATATTTATGACTTTTACTTTTTATTCAGTCCAAGAGGGCAACGAGGTTTTTTAGATGAAAACAGGCCTTAGGAGTCAGGGGTAGCAGGAACAGTCTTTAAAAACCTTAATATTCAGTTACGCTTTATTTTACTTGTATGTTAATGAGAAAATCTTGATTTGCAAAGATAAGTGATTACAAATGGCAAGTTTTTTAAATGGCTTCACCGTCTCAGGCCAACATTCAGTTTGTGGGCTATACAAAACCTAGTTAAACCAGCAACACACATCAACCATATCTAGATGTTAGTACTAGCTTATTTGGGTGTGTTTTGTTTATTATAGTTTTTATTATTCTGAAAAAGATTTGAATCAAACATCTGCAGAATATATCTTAAAATTTAAGTAGTATAAAACTACTTCTCCAGGACAGACGTCCTCTGGTAAGGTGTATAAAGCTATAGAAAATAATTGCTAGCCTGTCATGAGTGGGTAGAGATTCGAGTCTTTCACCTGTACAAGGACTCAGATTTGGACTACTGCCATTCCAAACACTTGCATTTTCAGACAAGGTGAACACTTTCTTTAGCAAGCCGTAAAAGCAGCAATCGTGTCTTCATTTCTTACCACTCTTCCCACCCAGTATTTATAATTACTATTTTAAAACTGATCATAGCATTATACAGTCATTTTAAAAAATGCAAAATATAGAAAAACGCAAGGGGAAGCAAATTATCAATAATCTAACATCTTGCTAGGCTTTTTCCTGTACAAACAATTTTTTTTAAATGGGACATAATATATTAAATACTTTGTAATATGCTTTTTTTCCCCCCAGATAACCCCATTTTCAGTGGCTACATCATGTCATCATCAGTGGCTATGTGATAGTCCATCAAATAGATATGGAATAATTTATAGTAAATCAATAATTTATGCAGTTGATCTTCTAATGGACATTCAGAATCTTCCCAGTTTTTCTCTACTATAAACAATTTTATGAGTGACAGAGACAAATCTTTGGATGCATTTCTAAGGATGGATTCTTAAAAGTGGAATTGCTGGGTCCAGCATTAGGTACTATTCTCAAGTTTTGGATAATTTCTGCCAGATTTTCCTTCAAGAAGTTTAAACTCCCACCCATGAGCATCCTTTTGGTGTGAAATCCCATCAGTCTTGCTTCTTCTCTGTTTGTCTGCAGGTGAAGGGAAGGCAGTGCCTTGTTTATATTTCTTTCCTACATCTGGATCTTTCACTACTTTACTGAAAGATTTTCTAACATGAACTGAGGCTGTGGGCACAAGGTTGAGAAACTGCTGTAGGCAAAGTGCTGTTGGTTTTGTCCAAGTTTGGCTTAAAACCGTTCCCTTTGTTCCTCCAAGAAAGAGAACAGAGAGCCTGTTTACCAAGTTTTGGCAGAAATAGTAGGTATTAAAATTCTGCTTGCTAGACACATTCAGGACAGAGAGGCAGAATATAAATTGAAGTGTTAGTTTTTTAATTATACAATGGGGATAAAAAAATTTTTAATGTCATTAACAATAGCACACACCATTTCATTATATATGAGATAATTTGGATTTGGTTTTAGCTAATAGACTGGTACCAGATGGCCTGGGTTCAAATATCCACTCTGCCATTTACTGGGTAGACTTGAGCAAGTTGCTAAACTTACCTGTTCTTTAGTTTTCTCAGCAGTAAAATGGAGATAAGTAGACCCCATCTCTTAGAATTACAGGAGAATAAATGAATTAAGATATGTACAGCATGTGGAACAGTTCTTGCCACATGGTAAGAGTTCAGTTACTGTTGGCTGTTATTACTGTTCCTTCCCCCACTACCCCCATCACTACCTTTCCAGTGGAAAGGGTTAGGGTTAGGGATGAGGCACAGAAACGTTTTGGTCTTGGATTTGACCTTGACTTCTGCTCACCTCTCCTTTGAATTGACGGGTTGGATTATGTGTTTCTGAGATCCCTTCTAGCTCAGGTTGGGTCTACCGTTTGTGGTGAAATGAAGGGGACAGTGAAAAGGAAACCTTGGCAGTGACTACTCTTTACTAACTACTTCCTGCCCAGGGAGGACAGAGCTTAAGTGTGGGCCAGAGAAGGAGACTAACCCACTTTATCCCCTAATGTTTGGTTCTTTCTCCAGTGGTGTCAAAGTATGATTGCATCTGATTTTGCTGATGGCTAGTTGGCTGGTTAGATGATTGGTCCCTCAAAATTTTATTGTGTACTTTTTTCATTTTTCGGTCATTTATTAAATACTTATTGAGCACCTACAATGATTGAAGCTCTGTTCCAGACTCAGGAGACATAGCCTTGAACAGGGAAAGTCACCCTTACGAAGCTTACTTTATATGGGGGAGCCAGAAAGTGAACATATTTCATAAATGTTATGAAAGGAGGTAAAAATGCAAGGACGAAAAGCAAAGCAGAGTAACCAGATAGAATGTGGCAGAAAGGAGACTACTTTTAGATGGAATGGTCAAAGACAGGGCCTCTCTGAGGAGGAGGAGACTGTACTGGATCCACAGACCTGACTGAGTGAAAAAGGAATCCATATGCATATGTGAGAGAAGAACATTCAAGAACAAAGGACCAGTGAGTGCAAATATCTTGATATGGAACCAGTGTGTGAGAGGAAGCAGGGAGAACAGTGAGAGGAGAGAGATGGCCAAGGGCTGTCTAAGCCAAGGCAAAAGCTTTGAATTTTTTCTAAGTGACATGGGACATGGGAGACCATTGGAGTATTTCAGTCAGAGCAATGATGTGACTGACTTCATTTTAAAAGACTCAGGCTAGTGCTATGTTGAGAAAAGGCTGTAGCAGGGAAATATGAAGCAGGGAGACCAGTTAAGAGACTAGGGTGGTGACACTTAAGGTGGTAAGAAATGATCAGATTTGGGTACATTTTAAAAACCAACATCATGAGATTTGGTGACAGAATGAACGAGGGATGTGAGAAAAATAGTCCACTATGATTTCAAGGGTTTTGGCTGAAGCCACTGGATTCGTGAAATTATCGCTTGCTGAGATGGGAGAGAGTTTAGGGAAGGAGGAAATTTGGGGGAGAAACTGAGTATTTGATTTTAGACATAAATTTAGAGGCCTATCGCATATCCAAACAGTATGTTGAGGAGGCAGTTGAAAATGCTAGTCCAGAATTTAGGGGAGGGGATATACCTGTGAGATGAAAAAACCCTCAAATGTTAATGAAGTTTGCCTGTTGTTCTAAATAAGTGACATTGATTCATTTTCTGATTGCCAAGTAGCTTACATGACTTTCTTCCAGATTCTGAAAAGTTGCCTGTAATCCCAATACCCTTGAATACTGCAGTTAACATTTTGGATATATTTCCTTCCAGCCTTTTTTTTTTCTTTTCTTTTCACTCTTTCATTCTGTGTATGTGTTTGTGTGTAAATGTGAGTTTGAGTGTGTTTTGGCCAAGTTGAAATTATAACGCATTGTATATATTTTGTTTACAATCTATCCTCGTATTTTTTTATGTATGAAATGTTATCAGAAAGCGTTTTCATAATGATTAGCAGTGTATATGGAATGGATGAGGTTAACATATTAAACTAATTGGAGGAGGGGCTAATATAACTGTTGCCACGTTGAATATATTCATACACATCTATGTTTTTCCAAAAGTGGAGTTACTGGACCAAAAGTAAAGTGTATAATTCTCCGAATTCTTTAAAAAAAAAAAAAAATCCATTTACTATGCAAAAAAATCAGTCCGGGGTTCAGACTCCTGAAAGCCTGCAAATAAAATTAAATATCTATCTGTGGTGTGTGAAAGACCTACTTTATAATAGACCTATTTTATAATAGAATTTTTTTTCACTTGATGGCTGAGAAGAAATATTTCTAATTTTATTTGGTATTTCTTGCTCCTTTTTATTATCTTGGTATTTTGCAATGTAGATTTGTTCATATTCATTGCCTTTTTGATTTATCTTTTTTCTCTTTATATAAGATTAACTCTGTTTAATGTATGTTGAAAATATTTATTCCCAGTTTTCTGATACTTTTTAAATTGTTTTGTTTTACTATGGTAGAGTTTTAAAATTTTATGTAGTAAATTGATGTGTTCCCTGTGTTTTCTTTTATGTTTAGAAATACCTTATCCCAAGATTCAATTAAATAATTACCCTAAATTAGTTAATAATTTTTAATATTTAATATATTATTATCCTAAATACAAAATAATATTTTTGTATTTAGAACTTATTATGTGGAATGTATTTAAATATGTTATTTGAGTTGGAGAAATAATTTTTTCCAGTTGTAGTAGCAATATTTCTTTTTACTGATCCATTATTTCTCTTGTTGATCTGAGGTGCTACCTTTGTAATATTGTTTGCTTATATATACTGATATTTAATTTTACTTTTTGCTATTGTGAATGGGATTTTTTTCCCTATTGTTTTTCCGGCCTGCTATTGCTGATACATAGATAAGCTAAAGATCGTCATTTTACCCAGTTCTCTTTTTCGGGTGATTCTCTTGGGCTTTTTGGGTAGAAAATTTTATGTTCCAAGATGATCATTTTTTCTTTTGAATAGTGTGTGGTTCTAATTGCATTGCCCTGAACTTCCAGAATGATGTTCAATGATAGTAGTGATAACAAATATCCTTGTCTTGTTCCTCATTTAATAGTGACCATCATGTTTTTTTTTGCTTTTCCTAGATCTCTCTACTTTAGTTAGAAGATGCCCCAATCTTGTCCATCTAGACTTAAGGTATTTTTTTGTTTATTTTAGATCAAAAGTTGAAAAATCTTGATTTCTCATTAAATGGGGAAAGGATCATAATGGTAAATTGAAGCAACTAAGCAGTAGGTTATTTCTGTATTCTTTATCTAGGATCAATGTGTGATTTTCAGTATCTTTTTTACTGCCTTCTTACAGTGATAGTGTCATGCTAAAGAATGACTGCTTTCAGGAATTTTTCCAGCTCAACTACCTCCAACACCTATCACTCAGTCGGTGCTATGATATAATACCTGAAACTTTACTGTAAGTATGTTTTGTTTTTAATGCTTAATAGAAGGCAGGAAACAACAGAGATGCCCCTTGGTGTGAAAATCCATTATTATTAATAGACATATAAAACCGAAACATTAGTGATTAGTATACCACAGACTGGCTATGAAAGACCAGCAGAGTGTTGCTTAAACTGTCTGGTGAAATTGAGTTGATCCAGATTGTTCACTAAACATTTTGTTTAGCTGTAAGCAGTTTTAATGACTAGCTTGCTGTCTTAGTATCTATGAGACGACTTAGCAGAGAAGCAGAAGATAACCTTTGCCTCCAGGAAACTTGAAGTATAATTGGGAAGGCAGACCCAATGTGGGTTAGTGTCTTTTTTTTTTTCTTTCCAAATTTTTTGGATTAACTCCAGTTGATTCAAAAAGCTTTCATCTGGGCTTAAAGTTCTGTATCTTCTTAGTGATGTGTGTCCTGGATAGTGAAGGAATTGGAAGGATATAAGCCTGTAGATGGTATGTATTGTAAGTCTGATGCTATTTTTGAAGAGGGGTGTGTTAAGGTCTAAAAAGTGAAGTGACTTATTCAAACCCTGATGGTGAGTTGGTGGCTGACCTGGGTCTAAATCCTAGGTCTCCTGGACAGAGGCAAAATAGTCGCTATCTAATCCAATGGTTCATGCAAGGGTTAGTTTTACCTGCTCAGCAACTTACACAGAATCAAGGGAGTGCAAGAAAGAAGCAGCCTGGTCCATCTGTCCTTTGGGAAACACCATACCCAACTCATCCCTGGGAATCATATCTTTATTGTTTTAAAAGGTTTTCTGTATTTCATCCCAAAGGACTAGAAAAGTCTCCCTAATGGCAAATGTGCATGTGTAGCAATTTTATTAAAAACCACAAGAGGTCAGTATCTTAAGAGCTGATCAGGTGCCCAACATGTCTTGAATGCGGCTGCTGGACTCATTTATGTAGCTCACAAACTAAACAAAGGTTAATTTAGCTTCCAGCTCCTACGTAGGAATGGTGGTGAATTTGAACAAAGAATTTTAGTCCTCAGAATCATAGTTTGGATCTTTTAAGTTAGTTTCAAGAATTAATGAATAAATCAGATACTTCAGCTATACAGAGTTAACTAGTAGAATTAGGAAATCTGGCAGTTATGCATTTTAATTAATCATTTTAATTAATCTTGGGGTTCAGGGTCTCAGCTGGTATCTCATTTGGGAAAGGACTGCCTAAAATAGGATGGCAGGATTTACTTTCCTGGCTCTCAAATGTTGGGGTTTAAATTCATGTGCATGAAACTCTTATTAAAATCCCTGCCCTCTCTATTTTCTAGCATCCAGAACTCCTAGGAGCTTCTAGCGTCTACCCAAAAAGACTTCTCTGTCATCCATTCTTTCCTGTCCTTGCCATCTGGCCTCCTGCTTCTTTGCCTGTGCAGCCCCCTGGGGAGTGTGGTGATCATTCTTTTCAGGTTGCTTTTCTCAAGAGAATCTATCCATGTGTCTTGCTTTTGTTCCTTCTCTGCAGAAAGAAAGAAGCTAAGCAGGTAATGACCCAAATGCTTTTTCTCAAGCAGAGGTGAGGGGAAGGCTGTGAGCTCTTCATTTTAGTATTTTTATCCAGTGGGGTGATAGTAATAGTAATTGCGATACCTGCATAATAATCACATGGTAATACTTGGAGACAGTGTGAATTGATGGTTACAAACACGGGCTTGAAGTCACAGACATATTGTGAACCTTCACTGCATTATTATTTCTTATTTGTACAAATCTTACGAAATAAGAGGAACAGGGGCATTAGGAGTTTAGTTACAAGTCAGACCACTAGAATAGAGAAGAAGAAAGATCCCGTTCTTGAACATTAAGGTAAAAGAGTATATTTTTTTAGGTATTGTGTAAATAGTACACTGATTTGCATTGTGAATCCTTCAAGATGAGTTTGTTGGTACCTTATGCTTAAAAGTTTCTCAAGATAAAATGAGAATTAGAATGACTTTAATTTCAATCATTTTGGCAGTTGATATATTTGAGGTTTGTAATAAAAATTCAAGGGTGTTTCCATAGTAATTTCCAGAGAGCCACCTATGCTAAAGAACTTAAGGCTATCTATTTCTCTGAAGTGGGAAAATACAATTTGAATGTCTTGTCTTCTGTAGTAATGTTTTAAAATACTTGGGAAACTATAAATTTTTCTTCCCCGGGACCTATTCCCATTGTATTTATTCTCTTACTTCTTAATTGGTCTTCTTCTCTATGTCTAAACTTCCTTCTAATTCTTCCCTATTCCTCATTCAAGTCAGAAACCCAAACTGGAGATAGTAAACTAATCTAAGATAAGACTAAAAAACTTCTGTGGTAGGAGCATTTGTAGTTGAGGCATTTAAGATTTTATAAGGAAAATAGGATTATTGTATAGATAAGGTAAAGAGCAATCCTGTGAGTTCATAAATATCTTTTATTTTCTAAAATTCAATATACATAAGACATTGATGTCATTTTACACTTCTTACATTAGAAATAAAGACTCTTGAACTACTTATTTCTATTTGCTATCCCTTAGTTTGTTCTTCAGTCTCTTCCATTGTAGTTTTTAAAAGATGCTTGCAAATTTTTTATTCTGAGTTGCACATACCAGGAGGCTTTGTTTTTTATTTTTTGTCTCCTTAAAATCTTAGACTTTCTGGATTTTTGACTTGGGAACTAGTTCTTCATCCATCATTTTATCTTATATAACCCCCTTATATATAACACCCGAGTGTGTTCTGAGAGTCTGGTCTTCATTTCTTTCCTCACCAAATCTCTTTCCCAATGCTGTTGTAAGAACATGTCCTCCTCTGCCATCTGCCATTCCTCCTTTTCTTACTCCACCTACAGTTTCTTCTCTTAAATATTCTGTAGCGCAGAATGGCTCACAATTTGGCTAATTTGGATACACCAGAACCAGAATTCTCATAGTAATTACAACGTTTCTCAAATTTCACATGGGGGATTCAAAGTTGGAGCTGCATTGCTGTCATCGTAAGTGATTAAGTATCTGTGTATTGTGATCTTACTTTGATACTGTTTCTACAATCCAGAAAGCAGTTTACTTAATGACAGCAATTTGTTCTTTCCGATTTTCTTTGGTTATATACCTTTAGATCTTACTGTCCCCTTGTGAACAAGCATATTTATTTCATTTGGATAGTGCTTTTATTTTGTAAATTAGCCTTCATCCTGTACTCAGCTAATGTATGTTAAACATTTGTGGGGTTTAAGACACCTTGTGGAATGTAGAATAAATACATTTCGGAGAGTAGTGGGAAGACTGGAGGAGCAGGTTAGACACGGAAGGTCTTCAGACTATCTGCACAGCCTGGGTTCTGTAAACACAAGAGAAGCATCAAAGGGTTTTGGAGCAGATGAATGACTAACATGAGCTAGGCTTTAGGAAGATGCCTTGGAAATTAGTATATAGAATAGGCTAGAAGGAAGAAATCTGGAGGTCAGGTGACAGTTATAAGGAAAGTTTGGGGCTTTTTAAAAGTAATTATTGACGATGTGAAGATATAAAGGATGTTTCTGACTTTAGGTCATTGAGGTGCTCATTGATCTGTAGTAGGATTTTGTTGAAATTCCAAAATAAATGTTCCCTTTCCTGAGACTTTGTACTGTGTGTCCCAACCTTGAGCAAATACAGATTAGAGAGTTGAATTTCTAGGCACATAGATCTGAGTTAAGAAGAAAAAAATCATTACCAACACCAAACAGTATTTACTTTGGAGAAACAGAATTTGAGAAACTGAATTTGTGAAACAGAATTTCACTGTTAACAGGGTTGGATTTCATCTAATGTGAAATACCTAAAGGGACTGACTTATCTATGCAGAAAAAAATGGTAATATGTAGGGAGGTAAGATGGCTCTTGCCTCCTATAAAAGGTGTGATTTTTAACCCATTTTCTCCACCTGTACCCAACTACATAACCCTATCTAAAATATCTTAGGGAAGTCAGTGGTAGTTTTCGTCACACATAATGGACTTGTTGACTATGAACCGTTATTAAGAAGTTCATTAATCCTGACAACATCTCCCTTTGAGAGATGAGCCTAGTTCAAATAAAGGTCAAGTTCATATCCTTAATTTGCATGTAACCTGTGGTGGTTCCAGCTGGTGCCACAGTAAAACATTTGCTTCTACCATCACTCACTTGCTAGTTTCTTCTCACAATACAGTAACCCCATTCAGATCACTATATAAATCACAACTGGAGAAAGGAAGCAAATATGGTTGGATTCTTAAATAAACCTGAGTTTCTAAGGTTATTAGGAACCTCATTCAATAAAATGCAGCAGTGCGTTTCCTAATGCCTGTTGCTCAAGCTATATGGTCTGTGCTTTCCAGTTTAATCTGCTATTTTCTCAAATCATTTATTGTAAATTATATTTTCAGACTGCATTTTGTAGATGATACAAATTGTAAAATTTGGGTCATATAACTCTAGTCAAACAGTTTCCATAGGTACTGCCATTCTGAAAGTCTTTTTCTTCCTTTCCAGTGAACTTGGAGAAATTCCCACACTGAAAACACTACAAGTTTTTGGAATCGTGCCAGACGGTACCCTTCAACTGTTAAAAGAAGCCCTTCCTCACCTACAAATTAATTGCTCCCATTTCACCACCATTGCCAGGCCAACTATTGGCAACAAAAAGAACCAGGAGATATGGGGCATCAAGTGCCGACTGACACTGCAAAAGCCCAGTTGTCTTTGAAGTATTTATTGCAGGATGGTGTCTCTTCTTTAGAACAGGGAAAATAAGCAGGAAGCCCAGTTGCTGGAGTACTTAGCTAGTTTTATTCTTGGTTTTCCCTTTGCCTTCATTCTGCAAGTATACTAGTGAACCATTTGAGGGGGAAAACTATGAAATCTTGCTTTTTGAAATGATTCTAAAAGCTTCTATCACTGCTTTGCTCTTAAGAGCCAAAGTTGTAGGCCTTTTGAAATTTTGGGAGAGTGAGCCTATAATTTCAAGACACCTTAAAGAGCAAAATTTAAGCCACCTCTTCCAAGTGCCCTTCTTATTAAGTCTATTCAGAATCAAGCTTAAAAATTACCACCAGTAAACAATCTTCATAGCCCATATAACTTTTATCTATTTAATTTTATAGTATTGCTTTATAAGACAGCTTAGAAGAACAATAAACTATTTGTATTATGAGCTGAACAAAAAGAGAATCATAGGATAGTAGTGTCTGAGGCCATCTTTTCTGGGAATAGGAAAGAGAAAAATGCATTTTAATTTTGCCTTTAGATTTGAAATTAGGTTAATAGAAATAAGTAACCCCATGTAATTCACCTTAAAACTTACAGAAGACTAACCATTGCAAAACCCAGAGGTATAGAATTGGTATAGGATTTGAAGGCCCAGGAGACAGTTTTCTATGACAGGTTAATTTGAAGTATCCTGTAATGTTCATTAAGTTACTGTTTCCAGAATCTAAATTAGATGAGAAACATAATTGTGGTTTTCTAACTTGATAATCAAATTATGTTAACATGGGTCCTTTAGCTTTTAAAATGACTTGCTTTGTTTTAGAAAGGTGGTATTAATCCAGTCTGTATTCTTGAAAATTTGGATGGGAAGAATTCTGAAGTTGCCTGCTGTTTTCCTTTAGCGCTGAGGTTCTTAAGGTTGCTTTTATATTACTCTGGAATCAAGTATTTTAAATTGTCTTTTTTTTTTAATGATCTCTCACCAATAATTGTTTGAAACTATCCATTTTTAAGGTCATCAGACCTACAGTTCCCTAAGAGGAACTGCATTTTCTCTTCAATCAGAAATAATACAATAGAAGCAGGTATATGTTCCATGCAGTTTCAGTAGTAAGCACTACTTATACCTATATAAGAGTTAAAATCCAGATGTGGGACCTTTTGATACCATCAGTGATACATATATTTTCTAAACTGGTACAGAGAAGTGAAAAAGATCAAATTCTACTTCAAAATCACAAAAACTAGTTTAAACTGATGACTTCTTCATATGCTCAAAATGTAACGACAAAAAAAAAGCCAAAACCTGTCGTATTAACTTTTTTTTTTTTTTTAATCAAAAATTGTTAATGTTAGAAACATAGTATGAAGTGCCTTTATCTGCTTAGACCTAAGGAAGATTTTAAAGTTGGGTTACACAGGAAATGATTATGCTTCAATTTCTTAGTAGTTAAAAAGTGCTAAATACTACTTGAAATTATTGTTTACAGGTTAGTGACAAGAGCTGGGGTTAGGCTCCAGTTGGACTCTAACATCCAGATGCCCTCAAACATACAGAACTTCCAAACTCAAGTCCAGCCATAAGCTATTTTGCCAACATGTCAGAGTAATCTGTATTTTTGTATGTGATTTCTACTTTTATAGATTTGTTTTAAAATAAACACATTTTTATAAAAATGAGTACTTAAGCTAAGTTGTATTCCTTTTTTCTTTAAGTGTTGTGGTTAAAATTTGAAAGCATTTAGTGTGGTGTGCCATTTGGCTTAGATACCTCTAAATAAGACTCTTCAAAACAGAGCCCTGTTCTGACCCTTCTACTTCATATGCTTATCAAAAAAAAAATAAAATAAAAAAGTTTATAATGCCTTTTTAAAAGGGGCTAATACAGGCTTATCTTTAAAGTGCTTCCAGTAGTAATATACTTACAAAACCTTTGAATTCAAGTGACAAAGGAGTACTATCAGTAAAAGTCAGCTAGTAGCATTTTAAAAATATATTTGATTAGGTTATACTATGTATTTTATTGTCATTCAGAAACTATTTGAATGTTCACTGTATGCCCAGAGGTCTTCCAGGAATTCTGTTCCTTTTGAACCCTTCCATTCAAATGGTAGAATGGTGATTCTTGAATATCACCCAATTGCGTTGGTCCTGTCACCACTATGCCTTTTTTTAATGATGAAAAATGTCAAACATATGCCAAAAAAAAAAAAAAAGAGAATATGATGGACCCCATCATCCAGTTTCAACAGTTGACTCCTGGCCAATCTCACTTAATCCATGGTCTCAACCATTCCCCTCCAATACAGATAATTTTGAAGCAAAACCCAGACTATTTCAGTATAAACCTCTAAAAGATAGGGATTCTCCTGCATGAATCCTGAAGCATGATATATCAAGATGGTGTTGAAAACTCCTCAGTTATCTCGTGTTTTCTTCAGTGGGTTTATTTTGCTCAGGATCCAAACATGGTGTACATACTGCATTTAAATTCTCTAAATCTTAATCTTAGGGTTTCTTCCTTTCCTTCCTTGTAACTTATTTATTGAAGAAACTATGTTATCTGTCCTGTGTTCTACATTCTGGATTTTGCATCTATCCCTGGAATGATAGGTTAATCTGTCCCCTATTCCCATAAAACGGTAGTTAGATCTAGCAACAAAAAGCTCTAGACCAGGGGTGATTTTCTCCCAAGGAGATACTTGGTAACATCTGAAGGCATTTTTGGTGGTCATGAGAAGTGCTATTGGCATATAGGCAACAGAGGCTAAGGATGCTGCTGACTACAGGACAGCCCCCCACAACAAAGAATTGTCTTGACAAAATGTCAATAGTGTCAGTGCTCTAGAGGCTTGTATCATCAAGTTTTTTTTTTTTTTTTAATCAAGGAGACACTTGATAAGTAATATTCTATTCTGAGACACACCTGTCTGTTTCATTTTTACTACTGTCACTTTACCTGCTCTTGCGCTCTTGATTCCTAACAGATCCTATCCACAAGCTCCAGAGACATAAGGGACACTGGCCAAGTGCAAAACTTTATTTCTGGATAAAGCACTTGTGTCCTATCCTGGTGAACCCAATTACACTTCAACATTTATTGACCACCTACAATGTGCAGGATACAACAGCCCAGGAGAAGATGCAGAGCCTATGAGGAAAGAAAGGCAAGTAGTCTAGACACTGGGCAAACTAGAAAGAAACCTCTTGTCACTGCTTACCCTAACCATGGAACAAGCAAAATGACAACCTCCTCTTTCTTTACTATTCCAATCCCCACCTAGCCAAATATCCCAGAAAGTCAAAGTTTTCTTCACCAAGAGACTAACCCTTCAAGATACAAGTCAAAGACCTAAAAGCCTGTACTAATATGATAACTCAAAACATAACTGCTTTGAGTTACTATGTTTTAGCAAATCTAAATAATAAAATGCTGATATTTTTACATTTCTCTAAATACCAGATATCTAAATTATAATTTTGAGCATTAAAATCACTATATTTAAGGTATTCATATTAACACAATATGCTTTTCTACTTTAGCTTGTTTAGTCAGTGATTTTCTTTTAAAAAAAAGTCTTAAAGCCCGTAAGACTTAAAAACTCTTCACACCTTAATGTAGAAAACTTAATAAGCCCTCTCACTGACTTAGGCCCTAATCCCTTGAGTATTTTTACTGTTAAAGTCAAGAATAAACAGCCTTTGAAAAAATAAAATTGAACTATTCTTTAGTTTGGCAATTCATTAGTACATTTACCTCCCCAACCATCATATTTAGGTGTTGCATTATCCCCGAGATCTTTTTTGTAAAATTGTCTTGGTAGATGCTATTCTTAAGTATAAGGATGCATAAATATTGGTACAATTGAATGAATTTAAGTGATTTAAATTCTAAATGTACATTATTTTCACAACTGTGCAAAATATATAACGGATCCTTAAACTTGTATTTGACAACTTTTTCAACTCAAGTGGATATTTTACAATAAAAATGTGTTCGCTGGCTCTTCCTGCTTATTAAAAAGTGAAATCAATGCAGTAAAACATGTAATAAGATTTAATGTACAGGGGCCATGAATGTAAATACACAAGGAGTATCAAAAATATTAAGTCAAAATTATCTGAAGAGCCTACATTGACCAGGTAAGCACTTCACCCTCTGATTTAATAACTAATCATTCTATATCAAATGTTAACAGTGAATGAAGTAAACAAGGCACAGAATAATAATACACAGCGGTGGGGAAACACTTCTGAAACATAACATTTTGTGAAAACTAGTTTTCAAATAGTGACCCTGGAGAGTTAGGGAAATAAGAAATGTTAAAAAGAAGAAGTAACAGTGGTGTAATTTTATTCACATAGGGTTGCCATTAAAAGGTTAACTCACTCAAAACACATTTTTGCTATGCTAACATTCCTTTGCCTCTCATTTTTACAAATAAATCCCCACCACAGAGCAGAAATGTTAGAAATTATATCACAAATGGAGCACATTATTTTTAAAACCTTTTAGAATATGGCTTAAAATTTTACACAGCAAGTTACCTATTAATATGTTACATATTAACAGATCTATTTGGACAATCAGATTTCCTTGAGATTAAAGATGGAGCTGGCATTTTTTCTTTAAGAAGGCATTTTAAGGCTGGGCATGGTGGCTCATGCCTGTAATCCCAGCACTTTGGGAGGCCGAGGTGGGCAGATCACAAGGTCAGGAGTTTGAGACCAGCCTGACCAACATGGTGAAACCCCATCTCTACTAAAAATACAAAAAATCAGCCAGGCGTGGTGTTGCGTGCCTGTAATCCCAGCTACTTGGGAGGCTGAGGCAGGAGAATCGCTTGAACCCAGGAGATGGAGGTTGCAGAGCCGAGATTGTGCCACTGCACTCCAGCCTGGGCGACAAAGCAAGACTCCGTCTCTAAAAAAAAAAAAAAAGAAGAAGGTATTTTGAGCCTGTTAGGGGAGGTTCTATAGTGTGGAGCTTCTTTATAAAGTGGTCTTATGTATATCAAAAAAAAAAAAAAAAACAAAAAGCCAGAAACTAGATCCAGCTCTGGGAAAACACTACATTTTAATGTATTTCTATCTGATATGTCATAAATTCTTTGCTATGAATGTCTATGCAGATACTTTAAGAAAAATTGATTCTCTGGATATACATCAAAACCTAGATTAACTTTGTACATTAACATTTATTTTAAAAAATTGATAAGAACAACATGTTAAATATTGGCAAAACTAAGAGCACTCAATTTGATTATCCATCCAGCTTTCACAGAATTTACTTCTGAGCCCACAAGACTCAAATTGTATAAGGATAGAGTCTGTTTCGTTCATCAACATATCTAGCACCTGACATAGTAGTACATGGCACAGAGTGGGTGTTCAATAAATATTTGTCAATGACTGAACAGAAATTTTCAGCAGCAAGTGAAAGAAACACATGACTTTGAACAATGGCATGAGAATACCAACTGTTTCATTATGCAATGACAGGATCTTTTGGCAAAAATTCTAGGATTACTTATAAGTAGATCAAGAATTAGATAATTTCCTCCAAAAATAATTCTCATAATGGGGGGGGGGAATACTCACATTTTATCCTAAAAGCAATTCTGTAAAACTTGGAGTATAAGCTAGGTGAAAACCACAATACTAAGGAAGGCAATTCTAAAACTACTGTGTTTTACATATTTATTAAAGAATCCATTATTTGTGATAATACTCCTAACACAGGTGAAAATATTTTTACAATATTTTACCAAACTCCGAATAGAAAATGTCTAGTCAGTTCATCCTTTTAGTCCCTGAATCTTTCTTCCATCTTTAAAATTTGAGCATTTTAAAGATAGAAGAACCTGTAGGACTCATGTCATTTTTAAAAAATTGACTTAAAACACTTATTGGATAACTAATACATTTGTAACAGCATCATGATTTGTTCTGATATCTGTATTTCACCCAGCACTGCTGAAATTAAACAGAATGAAACTCAAAGCATTCATCTATAATTTCAAAAATGATTATTTGAAATTTTTAAATCAATAGTCATAACATCATCCTTGTGTTCTGAAATTAGAAAATTCTTAGCACATATACAAACATATTTACCTATGTCAATTAGGTCAATGTCAGGATTTATCAAAATTCTCTGTCATTAAAATTTTTTCAAAATCTTGATTTTCAGGTACTATAAAAAATATGCACTAATCAAATGATATGTGTTCAGTTCTGACAATCCCACAATTAGGAGGAAAGGGAAGGAAAAAACACTTATACAGTTAAGTTTCAAATCCTAAATATTTAGTTCTTTATTTAAGCCTACCCCTATAAATTTAAAAAGATATCAGCACTCTTGGTTACCAATTGTAAGCAATATGAAAATTTCACTGCTATCAATTCTAATTAGTTCAGTCCATCCATTTTCTTATACAGTGAATGTCTTTTTTTCTATCAGAATCCAACAGAAGAATAATGCAAATCTCACTTCTGAGCCCACGGGCAAGCAGTCTCAACAATAACCAAAAAAATGTCACTTTACGACTGGTAGTCCGTTTCTGAAGTAAAAATATTTTCTCCAGTAATCAAAATTTGTCATGAGGAAATCCTTCACTGTTCTAGAAGCACAGTTCGAAGCTCATCTTCTTTATTGATCATCATCGAAGCAATTGCACCATCATTAAACTCAAAAGAAGTTCCTCCATCCACAACCATACAGGCATCCCAACAACGAGAACGAACACAAACCCTAGGCAGAAGGAAATATCTCATTAAATAGTAATAGTTTTCTTAATCTTAACTAATAGGTTATTTTAATCCTGAATTTTAACCTCACACATCACTTGGGCCTCCATTTAAAAAATCAAGTTGTTCTCTGGTATGAGAAAATTAGTGACTATGTAAATATATGGGTATATTATGAAGGTCTCCAAACGCAAATATTCAGGATAGCACCATTCACTCAAGCATTCAGCAGTAAAGAAGTGCAGACCTGACTGAACTCACAGGCTGTTTTCATATGATTGAATGTTGAATTACTAACATCACAAATACTAAGTATTGAACAAGAGTGTTAACTATTTTCATGTAACATTTTTACTTAAGTATAACACATATACAGAACAGCTGGGTACGTGTATATGTATACAGGTATACATAATTATTAATGTACAGTTCAGTGAACACACTTATGATCACCCAACTCAGGAATCAACTGTTACCCAGCTTGCCAGAAGCTCCCTCACTGCCTTCTCCCAGTCACTATCCCTGCTCCCTCCTCAAGCATACCTACCTTCCTAATTTCTATCACTGTAGTAGTAATAAGCTTTGTCTGTTCTTGAGCTTTATATAAATAGAAGAATATAATATGCACAGTGGTGTCTGTCTTCTTTTCAATAGTATGTTTGTGAAATTCATCCATGTTATTATGTGTAATATTAATAGTAGTGTGTTCATTTTTAATGCTGTATGAAATCACTTCTATTGTATGAAAACACCAAAATTTATCTCTCTCTTCTACTATTCATGGACATTTGGGTTTTTGGCTATTGGGAGTAGAGCGGTTACGAATATTCTTGAATGTCTTTGTGCACATATTTCTGTTGGTGCATACATTTCTGTTGGATATATACCTCAAAGGGGAATTAGTAGATCACCGTGTATGCTATGTGCAGGTTTGCTAGGTAACTGCCAAACAATTTTCCAAGCTATATATTCCTAACAGAAATTTAGGAATACACAGGAAGTTGTAGTTACTCCTCCTTGCCAACAACTGGTACCTTAGTCATTCTGGTGGGTGTATATGGTAGTGTATTATGTAGTTTTAATTAGCATTTCCCAGATGAATAATAAGATCATGTTTTTCATATGTTTATTAGCCATATGAATATCACCTTTTGTGAAATGTCTGACTTTGGCCATTCTTCTATCACGTTGCCTGCCTTCTTCTTATTTTCAGTAGTAATTTTTATGTACTAAATATTCTGGCTATGAGCCCATTGCTGGATATAGGTCCTGAAAATATCTTTCTCGCTCTGCCTTTTTGTTTTCCTAATTGTATCTTTTGATTACTGGCAGGTCTTACTTCCAGTGTAGTTCAATTTGTCAATCTTTTGTTGTTACAGTGCTTTTCATGACATGTTTAAGAAATCTTTTCCAACTGTCAAAATCACAAAGCTATTCTCCTATTAGCAAAACCTTAAATATAAGTAGTATATATCTTTGAAGGAATCTTTGTCGTCTCACTCAAACTGAGTACAGATCTGTGGATTAATCAAATTAACTGTCAAATGACAACATGAATTTTAAGATAAATTTCCTTATTTGTGTCTAACCTGGGGAAAAAATTAATTGTATGTCTATAAAGAGAAAATATGTACACTGAGGTCAGCAATTTGTAATTGCTTAAGCTGTTTTCTGCTTGCCATGAGATAGATGACATTTTCTCGGAATTTTAGATTTTCTTGTTAATTTGGAAAATTGGGGAAACTTTACAAAATAAGAAATTATATCCACTTTTTTATATCCTCTGTCCCCAAAAATAAAATGAAGCAAATTCAATAGGTGGGAGGTCACTTTTAGGGAAAACCTAAAAGAAATGAAAACTATTCTAAAGGTTTATTGCTATGCAATCTAAGTTTTCTATCAGTGTTTATCGTGTTTTTATTCTACAGCTTATGAAAAAGAAGGGGCTTTCTATTCAGCTTCTTTTACAATTATTGTGTCTTGGTTCATTTTTTAAAAACCAACAAATCACTGAAATAAATAACTGTACCCTTTCTAGTCACTTAAGTTTTAGCTTCTCTAAAATGGCACAACAAGTGTACAAGAAAATATGATTTTAGCCGGGTGAGCATGATACCTTATTACTTTCACAGGTTCGACTTTTCCTGCTAGATTAAGTTTGAATGAGCAAATTTAATGAAATTAAATTGTTTTCAAACCAAGTGTGCTTTGTAACAATGAAAGGGATGAAAATAGTCAGAAGTCAGACCGAGGATGCTTACTTTGAGGAGAAACAACGCTGACGACTGCTTGAGAAAACTCTATTTGCTATTGGTTCTCGAATACTGAAAAGTATTTTTGGTTCTTCTGGACTGTAGAGCAGTGATTCATTATATTCATTTGTTACTACAAAGAAAAAAAATATTAGCACACTCAATAAAAAATGGTCACTTCTGAGAAGGGCAAAACAAAAAATAGATGCCATCCCCCATTTAAAATTAATTCTGTTCCAAAAGTCTATTTGGGAACAAATTTCTCGAAACTCGTAACACATATTCCATTAAAAACAGTAACAAAAAACCTTATAAATAAGAATTAGGTACCATGATTTGCCCACAGAAACACACATCACCCACAATACAGCAGAAATAGGTACAATTGGGGAAAAAGAAAAAATAAAAAACCACTAGCTTCAAAGCTTGTAATTAAACAATAGAGGAACTAGATAGATGCATTCAAAAAAGGAACTTGAGTTGCCATATTGCCCTGCCAAGTTCTTTCCAAAATACCACATCAAAGAGCTCATAACTATGATAATAAGCAAACAGCGTTGATATAAAATGCAGTCTCAAACAACGACAGGCAATATCCTTTCTCCAATACATCAACATATTTTTTAGAAATCTTTGGGACCTTTCTCTCTAATCAAGAGGCACATGAAGGCTGGAATACAAAGCACAAATTGGTTGAGAAAATTACAAATATATCAGGCCTGAAAGAAAGTTTAGTTGAGTACTACATTAAAAAAATTAAAAGACTGTCAGATAATCTACCTTATGAAAGTTTCATCTGAATTACTGGCTTTAAAAAAAATCTAATTCACTCACAAAAATAAAAATTTGGCTCCGTGAGAACACACCACAAAAAAGCATGCTAGCTCTGAAAGAAATTTCAAAGGCGTAATTTCACAAATGTCTGTAACAGTGATTGCATCACTGGCACTCACTGTTGCTTCTGAAGATAGTCAAATCTTGAAAGGAATGCCATTCATCAAAGTAAAGCTTTGGTATGTTTATTAAAAGAAGAAAATCACAGATGATATATATACACACACATACATTTGTGTGTATGTGTATGTGTATATATGTGTGTCTGTGTGTATATATATATAACCTTAATTTATATATATACCTGACATAAATTTCAGTTATTTTATATATATTATTTTTTAAGTTGAATTATATAATTAAGAAGCAATTACTATATGTGCCTAACTTTCCTCTGATACAGATTTACTGCTGGTGCTAATTCATGAACCATGATTAAAATAATCTTGTAGGTCTCAAACTGAGTGAAGAAGACCAGAATCCATTTTAGAAGGCTGAATGGGGCTTGAGAGATTTGCTTCTTTTTTCAAACTATTTTAGAGGCAAACTGTCTCCCCCCAAAAGGAAGTCTTATGTGGAAACCTAACAATAAAGACAAACTGACACTGTTAAAATACTGTATCAGGTTAAAAAGTATTGCTAACTCATTTTAAGGTAACCAATGAGAATGAGGCTGTTAAGATAACTCAAATCCAAGCATTTATGTTTATGGATGACAGTTGCAGTCTTACGTGTATCAATATTCACTTTATGTCTATATATTTTTTGTCATATATGTTGAGAAGATCCTTACATAGGTATGTAGATGTAACTTTAAACACATTTTGGTATGGGGTTTTATAAAAAACAATCTACCTTGAAATTTTAGGATATCCTTCAATGGAGATAGCAAAAAAAAGCTTTAATTTGAGGTGTATACAAGAATGATCCTGGTAGATAAGTAGACTTCAGTGTGTTACAATCTTATATGCAAATCAAATGAATGTGTTTTTCAGTTTAAAAATTTAAATTGTTTTAAACAGAATGTAAAGAATACATTTGAAGAACTCCTAGAAACACCAGCTAGATGATCTACTTTAACCCCCTCTTTTTACAACTGTGGAGGATCACAGCCTTGCCCAAGTTTCACAGCTGATGTAGTAGAGATCTGGAACTGGAACCTACGATTTCAGATTTCTTGGTAAGTATTCTTTCTCTAACAGTGCTAATTCTCTTAAAGGAATCTTGATCAAGGTATCTTGTGGTAATCAGGCAAAACTAGGGAGAAGAATGTTAAAAAGAATATTTGAGTGAATAAGAAAATAAGCACTCATAGCTCAGTGAATTCTATCTCATTCCAAGGCATAGTGAATTTAGCTGTGCACTTACTATTTGTGAGATAAAGATTTTTCTGTAATTCCCTATCCCCCAGGACATGTTTGCAGTTATACTGCTTTGACTTAAGAGTTGTATTTCAGGGTTGACTAAAAATCACAACAACCAAGTCCAACTTTAATCTTTATGTTGCTTCAAGACATTTAAGGGGATATCGTATTAAAAGCATGTTTGAGTAAAAAAAAAAAAAGTACTTTGCTAATTAAATAACACTTCACACTATCATTCTTAAAACTGAAATAGAACTAAACTGTTAGTGATTATTACCAATTGTCACTGACCTTTCTCTACCAATTCTCTGTTCAATGGAAGACTCAAATTTCCTTGTCGTTTTGCTATTGAAAAAGGAAAGGGGGAAAGTATGATTAAAATGTATATGTTATAAATACATATATGTTATTCTATAACATAATAGCTAATATAAAATAGCATGTATACATTATATAGCATATTATCATAAACAAACAGTAGTCCCCCCTTGTCCTTATTAGCACTTTTGCTTTCCATGATTTTGCTTTCTTCCAGTTTCAGGTACTGGCAGACAACCATGATACAAAAATATTACATGGAAAATTATAGAAATCAACAATTCATGTTTCAAATCGCACATCATTCTAAGTAGCATGGTGAAATCTCACGCAGTCCTGCTCTAACCCACCTGGGATGTGAGGCATCCTTTTGTCCAGCTTATCCATGCTGTGCATGCTACTGGCCCATTAGTCACTTAGTAGCTGACTTGGTTATGAGATCGACTGTCATGGTATCATAGTGCTTGTTTCACGTCACCCTTATTTAACTTAATAATGGCCCCAAGGCACAAGTAGTGATGTCGGCAAGTCAGATATGCCAAAGAGAAGCCATAAAATGCTTTCTTTGCATGCACAGGTGAATGTTCTCAAACAAAAAGGTCATATGCTGAGGTTGCTAAGATTTACAATCAGATATATGAATCTTCTATCCATGATATTGTGAAGAAGGAAAAAGAAATTAATGCATAGTATAAGGGTTTGGTAGTATCCAAGGTTTCAGCATTCACTGGGGGTCCTGGAACATGTGCCCTGCGGACAAGAGGGGACTACTGTAATAACTGTTTTGGTACTCACCAATATTTAAAACATCTTCTACTGCCTGAGTTGCAACCCTGTTAATATTGAATGACCTAGAAACAAAAATCACAAAATTTTTAGTTTTAATTCTAAAATCATGCTAAAAATCACAAATGAATAACCTACTTAAAATATAGAAAATTCTTAGAATCTGGAGAAAGTTCTAAATGAACAAAGTTAAAAACTGGTAAATAATGTACTAGTATGGGTATGATGAGACAAGTATTTTCATACATTGATGGGAACAGAGATATTGCAGTTGGAGAGCAATTATGCACTATCAAAATTAAAATGAACATATTCTTCAATCTAGTAACTTAACCTAAAATATACCTCCACCTATAATACACAAAGATAGGTACAAAAATTATTAGCTGAAACGCTCTTTATAACAGCAAAACAACTCAAATATAGAAACCCACAGAAAGGTAATTAAATAAATTATAGCTACTCACTGATATTAAAAATAATACAAATATATGTGCTGATGTGTAAGGATAACCAAAATACTAAGTTAAAAAACAAAAGGCATCATATAGTGTATATATTGTTTCATTTTAAAAACAACAAAAAAATATATATATAGTATGAATCTAGATATAAGTACTACAGATACGAAATGAAAAGGAGACTAGCTTTTTGCTGTATACCCTCCTTTTGTACCTTTTAACATAGGCAAGTATTCTTTAAGTTATAAAATAGTTTTCTTAAAGGTAAGAAATCTTCTACATGTGCAATGCCTTGCTTAACCACTAAAAACCAAGCATTAATACAAACATGAATAACTTTTCAAAACAGTTCTGTCCTGGGGGTCTATAAAGATCACTAAGAAAAGGTTATTTTTGGCCGGGCGCGGTGGCTCACGCCTGTAATCCCAGCACTTTGGGAGGCCGAGGCAGGCGGATCATGAGGTCAGGAGATCGAGACCATCCTGGCTAACATGGTGAAGCCCTGTCTCTACTAAAAAATACAAAAAATTAGCCGGGCGTGGTGGCGGGCGCCTGTAGTCCCAGCTACTCGGGAGGCTGAGGTAGAAGAAATGGCGTGAACCCGGGAGGCGGAGCTTGCAGTGAGCCGAGATCACGCCACTGCACTCCAGCCTGGGCCACAGAGCCAGACTCCCGTCTCAAAAAAAAAAAAAAAGAAAAGGTTGTTTTTTTTAAAAAAAATTCCCAGTAATTTTGAATTCTTCTACCACCTCATAACTCTTCATACATGATCTCAATAGATAATCTCAAGAAACAGGAATAACGTTGAGTCAACACAACTCTAAACCTAAATCACTGTCTCTCAACTTTTTGAGAGAGGGAGAATAAGAGATACTCTTATACCTGCTAAACCCTGTACCCTTCATGTTTGGAGAAATGCAAAAACATGAGAACTTTTTTCTTAGGTCTATAACCTTCACCACTCTAAGAGTTCCCACTTAAAATCAGACATAACCTCTACTACCAAACTGGAAGACAAACTGAGTATCACATCTTCATCAACTACTAAAGCTTCATCTCCTAAAAACACATCTTCATCCTTAATTTAAAGTCTGGTAGGGCAGCATGTATGGAGAAAAAGGACTAAGAACAATCATAAGAAGAAACTAATTGAAATATATGGTGATCTGGCTCTGTAGTACTTCTCCCAATGTACGGAGTAAACCTGATTCCCCACTGTCCAGAGAACTGACATGATAATGGGACAATTTAGAGACATTTGCTGTGTAATACCACCCCTATATCCTGTCTCCTGTGGAAGAATTTCTGGAGATGCAGACATGGAGTAACTCTTCCCCAAACCAGTTTTTCTTCCTGAATGCATATTTTCTTTTCTTTTCTTTTCTTTTTTTTTTGTTGAGACGGAGTCTCGCTCTGTCGCCCAGACTGGAGTGCAGTGGCCGGATCTCAGCTCACTGCAAGCTCCGCCTCCCGGGTTTACGCCATTCTCCTGCCTCAGCCTCCCGAGTAGCTGGGACTACAGGCGCCCGCCACCTCGCCCGGCTAGTTTTTTGTATTTTTAGTAGAGACGGGGTTTCACCGTGTTAGCCAGGATGGTCTCGATCTCCTGACCTCGTGATCCGCCCGTCTCGGCCTCCCAAAGTGCTGGGATTACAGGCTTGAGCCACCGCGCCCGGCCCTGAAGGCATATTTTCTAGCCCTTCATGCCATATAGTCATGTGACTGAGTTATAGCTAATGAAATCAGAGTGGACATGATGAATAAAACTTCAAAGCCTGGCTCACAGCCTCCCATGGGGAGTCCCCATGCTATTCTACCTTCTGTAGCAGAGCAACCGGGGGAGCTATGTTTAGAAGGTGGTAGAGCCATGTGATGGAAGAACTCTGGCTCCTTGAATAACCACTTACAGGGAGCTGCCTGCCAATCAGGAATACTCACTGCAGACTTTACAAGAACAAGAAATAGACTTATACTGTGTTAAGCCACTGAGATTGGTGGTTTATCTTTTATAACAAATAGCTTACCGTGAGTCACACATTTCCACATTTCATATTAAAAGTAAAGACTAATTAAAGAATTTCATACAAGAAAACAAGCCCCTCTCTATCAAGAATTAAAAGAGAAAAATAGACTATTCTAATCTTTTCTTTCCAGTGATTCTTCAGAGGTCTATGGTTTATAGATAGGTTTAAAATTTAAATCATGACTTCACCATTTATTAGCCACATGGCTTTGGGAAAGTCAGTTAACTTATGAAACTTTTTGGATTCTACTTATGAAAATAAAATCACCTACTTCCAGAGTATTTGTGAGAATTTAAACAAGATCATCTAATTAGCTTGGAACAAAATATGTGCTCAGAGATGGTAGTATGACAAAAACAAAAATTATTAATGTATAGAAATATACAGCTATTCCCCAGCCCCTCTGGCTCCTAGGCTTCCCTTCTCTTCCTACATTTCTTGAAGAGAAAAGGACAAAAGATGAATGGGAATTGCAGTGGAGAACATGTTAGATGCAAGCAAGCTGCATGGGGCTTGGTAGAGAAGAGACTGAGTAACCAAGGTGGCAGGGATAGGATATAGCTTGTGAGAAAGACTTTTATACTAGAGCACAGGAAATAAGAGAAAACTTTAACAAGCAACATAGAGAAGGCTGAGATTTTAATCTAACCCATACTTACCGAAATGCAACATCAACACAGGACTCAACTACTGGGTGCATGTGGGAGGCGAGGAATGCTTTAAAAGCATTGTAGTGGCTGTCATTCCCTATGCCCCGAAAGGTTGAAAACTTGAACTATCAAAATCTATCAAAATTACACCCCTCCCCAGACAGAAGCCCCATTGCCTCTAGCAGAAGCACTACTTCACTGAAATTACAAATTTATCTTGATAATTCTTCAATACAACCTAGTGACTTTTCTTTCAACTATGTGACCTCTATAGACAGCTCAGAACCCCTCTCCCTTTCCATTTAAAAACTGACCTTCCCTGTGAAGCAGCACAAGTAGTAATGACAGAGAAAAGGGCACTGATTTTGCAGTCTAGCACACCTGTACTTATATCCAGGTTCTGACTTCTTGTATAACTTTGGCCTAAATTATCCTTGCTAACCTTTAATTTACTCATTTATAAAATGGGAATGTTACTACTTTCTTTCAGGATTTCTAAAAGGATTAATTAATATATAAAAGTACCTAGCACAGTACAAAGTAGCAGGGGCTATATAACTGATAGCTTGTATTACAATGCATAAAAAATAAACATACAGAATCACGGAAGTTCAGAAGGCAAAGTAAACTTACTATTTTATCAGTTCCAATTCCTGCATTTTGCAGACAAGGATTTGTACACAGATGTAAAGCTAGTCTGTGGTTTAATCAGGTCTCTTAACTTCCAGGCCAGTACTCTTTTCAATTATACCACTTTGCCCATTTTTTATGATAAGAACACTGGGTAAAGACAATCTCTATTTCTAACAGAAATTTCCATTTCTATTTCTAATTTCACTCTAGTTTTCAAAAAGTAGCATAGCATGTTCAACAGGAAAGATGCTATCATCATAAATGAAAGCTGTTAGCTGTAATGTTTTCAATTTAATCTATGAGATGGTTACAAAATAATTTTATAACATATTAAAGGATTAATTTTTTTCACAAAATTATTGGAAAATTCACTTTAGAAATGTTCCTTTCACTGGCCTTCAGGAAAATAAGTTATTAACCTACCTTTTTAAATGATACTTCTTATTTTTTCCAAAAGACTATTTGGCTAATTTTTTTTATTGAATACTTATGAATTAAATGATATGATATCTGAAAAATAACTTCAAAATAAATAGGACAAAAGTAGATAGATGGGGTACAGAGGCAACAAGACTAGGCATGTGTTGATAATTACTACTAGCTAATGGTATGTGGGGATTCATTACAATATTTTGTCACTTATTAAAAATTTTTCATAATAAAATAGTTTAAGAAGTCATGCTAAACAAGAAGGAAATAAAACTCTAAATCAAACTATCCAAATTTAAAAGTTTGATAAGCATTGTTTTAGCTATATACAATTGTGAGCATACAGTCATTTACTCAAAAAATATTTTTTGAGTGAATACATATAAGGTACTGTGAACACAAAAAATTAAGCAGGAAAAAAAAAAAAAAAACCCTAGTCACCATCCCAAATCCATAAAGTTGCTTTAACTAGCTGGGTACTAGCATATTAGATAACTAATAATGTAACAACGGCTATAACAGTGCTATGAGAAAAAGTGTTAGGGAAGGATAAAAATGATTAATTCACTGTCTTTATGAAAGAGGTGAGTGAGTGTTAAAGATTTGCTAAAGAGAATGACATTTCAAGACTGAATTTTCAGCCAGTGGATAGAAAGTGGAGTGTTCAGGCACTCAAGGCAGGAAGAAGTTGCACTGAGCAAAAATAAAAAGCCAAGCGAGAACAAGAAGCGTGCTGAGAATTGCAAGTAGTTGTGCCAATTCTAGTGTGCCATAGGTGGGAGTAAGGGTAGGGCAGGAATAAGGCCAATAAGATCACTAAGGTCATATGATAAAGGGCCTCAAATGACAGATTAAGCAATCTGAACAGTGGTCAATGAAACTTGTAAAGCAGAGAACAGAGATAGATTTATCTACATTTTAGAAATATGACTCTGTTGTAGATACTGGAAAGGATGTGGAGAAATAGGAACACTTTTACACTGTTGGTGGGAGCGTAAATTAGTTCAACCATTGTGGAAGGCAGTGTGGTGATTCCTCAAGGATATACAATTAGAAATACCATTTGACCCAGCAATCCCATTACTGGGGATATACCCAAAGGATTATAAGTCATGCTACTATAAAGACACATGCACACGTATGTTTATTGTGGCACTATTCACAATAGCAAAGACTTGGAACCAACCCAAATATCCATCAATAATAGACTGGATAAAGAAAATGTGGCACATATACACCATGGAATACTATGCAGCCATGAAAAAGAATGAGTTCATGTCCTTTTTAGGGACATGGATGAAGCTGGAAACTATCATTCTCAGCAAAATATCTCAAGGACAGAAAACCAAACACCACATGTTCTCACTCATAAAACATCAGAACACATGGACACAGGGAGGGTCACACACCGGGGCCTTTTGTTGGAGGGGGGACTGAGGGAGGGATAGCATTAGGAGAAATACCTAATGTAAACGAGGAGCTGATGGGTGCAGCAAACCAACATGACACGTGTGTACCTATGTAACAAACCTGCATGTTGTGCACATGTACCCTAGAACTTAAAGTATAATAATAATTTTTTAAAAAGTGAAAAAAAAAAAAAAGGAAATATTACTCTGTGTAGTGCAGATGACAGCCTCAAGAATAAAAGGTGAGGCACAAAGAATATTCACTAAAAAGGTGCAGGCTTGGACCAAAGTAGCAGCAGTAGAAACCCAAAAAGTGGACTAAGATTTCAGAAGCACAATGAACAGGATTTTGAGACTGGGATATATAGAGAGGAGAATGAAGAATGGAGGACTCCAAAGGTAAGAACAAGGTTTTGAGAAATCATGTTTTGCTTTTTTTCTCTAGACATGGAGTCGGGTAAATGCTGATGGTATTCAGCAATATAAAGAACACAAAAAGAAAAACTGAAGATAATAAATTCAGTTCTGAATGTGTTGAATCTGAAGTGCTACTAATATCCTATCTGGCATGTAATTTTAGAATATGAGTTTGTACTCAGGAGAGAAGGTATGTTTGGGAGGCATCTGTGAGGAATGTACTAAGAAGACGAGACTACCCAGAGGGAGGTTATAGAGTAAACAGGACATAGGATGCACCAGGTTATCTCCAGTTAGGCTTTTAATATACAAACCTCCACTCTATTTTTGTTTATTGTACTTTGTATTCATTTTCTTACTATTATTTAAAATATTTTTCATTTTTAAGAAAAGATAGTCCCAAAACCACTTCTCATTTCCTTTCCTTTACAAACCTAGTGCTCAATAATGACCAAATCCAGGCTGTAACTATAATCCAAGAAGTCAAGGCAAGACTACTAGACCCCAATGATGAATGAAACAGAAACTTGGCCTACCTACATAACACCACCAGGACACCTCTTGCGTATTACACGCCTTTGATGTGCCAATATATTACATTACTGAAAATATTTCACAAAACTTGATAAGCAACATCCCAAGTTACTTACCAGGCCTTTGATCCTGTTCCAGTACACAAATTGAGCCCTGAACTCTTCTGTTTTTCCCATGGACCATCATCAACTGAAATCTCATAGTAGGAAGCCCTGTGAATTGAGAATATAAAACTGTTTGCTGAGCTTATGGTTCACAGTAAATAAGATAGTCTTCTTCAGAACTAAGAAAATCTTAATTAAGTCAGCTTACCCAAGAAATACTGGACTTAGTAGGCACACACATCATGATGCTAATTCCAATACTGATTAAGTGAAAAAGTTAGAAGAAATAAAAAAAAAAAAAAACTACATGTCTGCATGCCTGTCTGATTTATATATTCCTTTCTGACAGTACTTTAATATTTCAAATAGGGGCTTCTTGCAAATTTCTGGCTAGCACTGTGCTATTGCTCTTATGGAATCTAACATACACAGAGCCTCATTTCAGAATTCAAAAAAGAAAATACTATTCTTAAGTGAGTTTCATTCTTGGTAGCCAGTCCTTGATATATTTAAAGCTGATTCTAATTCTTAAAGTTATTAATAGTTTCTACTAAACTCTTGTTTCTTTTTTTTTTTTTTTTTTTTTTTTTTGAGGCGGAGTCTCGCTCTTTCGCCCAGGCTGGAGTGCAGTGGCCGGATCTCAGCTCACTGCAAGCTCCGCCTCCCGGGTTTACGCCATTCTCCTGCCTCAGCCTCCCGAGTAGCTGGGACTACAGGCGCCCGCCACCTCGCCCGGCTAGTTTTTGTATTTTTAGTAGAGACGGGGTTTCACTGTATTAGCCAGGAGGGTCTCGATCTCCTGACCTCGTGATCCGCCCGTCTCGGCCTCCCAAAGTGCTGGGATTACAGGCTTGAGCCACCGCGCCCGGCCTAAACTCTTGTTTCTTAAGCTACATGCTAATGTACCTTTTGAATTGGTAGTAAGCTAACAGAGATTAGATAATAAAGCTGTAAAGAAAATTCTCAACCAATACTGGATAGTGGACAAAACTAGAGATAAACCAGAACTAGAAATTTCTTTGAGATTTACATTTCCTAAAATATTTCATCAATATGAAATAAAATGGGTTTTCTGGCACCAGCAAAAATGGCACTGTTCTTTAACTCCATGAATGCATAAATGATTTGTAACTATTCAAAGAACTTTTGAAATGTCTAAAAGCCTATTTTGTAAACTCTATCTTAAAACAATTGTGTCACTGATCAACAGTGAATTTTTTTCTCCAGCAAATAAAAAAGTTAAGATAAAACCATAATAAAACACAAATTTTCAAAATAATAACAATTACTGGACATGCTTACAAACACGTGTGGATAATTTATCTCTTATTCTAACCTTTACAGTTTATCCTGTAAGCTCTTAATTTGTGAGGGTTTTGCATAATACAACTCCTTTTCACTTTTTTCTCTATAGTCAGAATTTCTTATTAAAAATAAAAGATAGCAGGCCTAACATTCACATTTAATCTATTTCATAGCTTTGTTATATCTTCCTAGAAAACACACACATTAGGAGCCTATTATGTAGAGACAAGCCAGCCAAATCCATGGAAGTGGCTGCTACTATGCCAGAATCAAGTAAAACCAAAAGAGATTAAAGGTAAGGGTGCATGGGTAGAAAAGAAGCAGAGGCAGAGAGAAAGACAAGTACAGTCAAGTGAGAGATGCTGAGCCCAAAATAATGAGCAAATTTAGTGTCATTCTCACATGCAAGTTTATCAGGATTAGTCAATTCATAGAATTTTTGTTTCAGGGAAATTATGTTTTTAAGGCAGCAATAAAACTCACAGTCCCTTTAGAGTGGGTATACTTCTTCTTAAATTGTCCACTGCTACAGCCCAAGAATAAGACATTCTAGGTTAGAACAAATAGGAGAAAAGAAAACAAAATTGGGCCTTTAAAATGTTCTTAAATCTAAGAACATTATAAATGAGGCAGGAATAATATTGCTGCACTTCACATTTTCCAAGCAAGGCACTTAAGTTTTCAGAGCATAGTGAAGCCTCAATACAGAATCTAGAATCAGAAATACTGGGCTTACGTTACAGTTCTGATGCTAGCTAATTATATGACCTTGGACTAGTTATTTGAACTCTCCAAATCTCAATTTTGTCACTAATAAATACAACTACCTTTCTCACAGGGTTGCTATGAGCATTAAATGAGATAGCACACACAATATGAGCAGTGCCTGACACATAGCAGGCATCCAATAAATCATTTCCTTTCTGTCTAAGGGTCTATGTCATAAAATCTTTAAAAGTGAGTTATAATACCTGCAGTAGTTAAACTGTTTTCAATAGCATCAGAAGCCAATCCATTGCTGTCTTTACTTAGTAAAACCATAAGGTGAGACATCAAAGAAGACAAAAAGCAGCATCATCAGTTATTTATGAGATAAACCAACCAGATCACTACTGCCACATAAAATAAAAGCATTTGATTGAAAATCCCCTCAAGAAACTTCAGACTCCCCCGAAATCTATCAACTGATGCCAGTTTTCCTCCATATGTTATTTAATTTTTTAGTAAGTATAAAATTACAAAGCAAAGCTAGCTCTCAGCAGTTACCTTTAAAATACACAAACAGAATAAAATAAGCCATTAAATGGCTTCCCTGAAGTAAGCACAAACTCACAAAACATTTTTATCATTGCATTTATTTAAGGTAGACTTTCTCCAATCTCATTTAAAGTTCTTCCTCTCTTCTCTATCTTGTCTTTAGAATAATGACAAGATTGTATCACTAGAGTTAAATTTTTTCTTCTCTCATCTACCACATAGTATCTATAATTCATGTTCGTATTGCTTCAAACTTTATATGCAGCAAAAGAGAAAACTTTATAGATAGCATAAGTCTTGCTGTGTTAAAGTATATTTTTAAACTTTACTATATTTTTGTTTCCTAAATATTTTATCTTTGAATAATAAATTTTACTTTTAACTTTTTAAAATTATGTATTACTCTCCAAAAAATTAAGATACCACTACCTTTGTTATTCATCTTTACATCCCTAATGACTCACATATTACACACAGCACATGCACAATGTATTTTTGTTAAATATTACATAAACAACATAATTACAAATCAAAAAAACTGTTCAAACCATTCTGCTGAATCAAACTTCAATTCTTTTTCAACACAACCCAAGTTGAGTCATTGGCTACAATGTGAATATCTTTTTTAGTTAAGACAAGTTTTTCTCACTATAATTAAAGTTCTTATAAAAGGATATGACTTCCAGCAAACAAAATTTCAGAATTTATGGAACTCTTAGTAAACTAGGGATCCAACAACATAATCTTCAAAGGGTCACTCACATGGTTCTAGTAGCAGGAAAGTAGCAAATAAAATTCATCTCTAATCTTCTACCCTTAATTTACTTACATCTACAAGGATGAGAAGCCAGGTTCTAAAGTACTATCAAGAGTTAACTTTACATCACAGTAGTCATTTTATAGCTTGTCACTGTGTTCCACAAAAATGTTTTGCAAAAAAAATTATGTTGATAATGTAAGCCTAAGTTATATTCAAGTCCCACAAAATAGATTCTGCCAGTAATGAAACACATACATTTTTACACTCCTAATAAGGAACTACATTAACCTTAATTTTTGCAATAATGGTTACAATCTTGACCTGTCGATGCACTTGCCTTATGATGTGTTACACTAAAAAGGATACAACATCAACTATGGAGCATTACTGTCAAAAATGCCTAGTCTGAATCTAACATGAAAAAAAAAATCATACAAATTTAAAATAAGGGATATTCTGCAACTCAACTGGCTTAGACCATTCAAAAATATTAATATCATGAATGACAAAACAGGATGGAAGTGTTCTTAATTTTAAAAGGCCATGATGGCCAAATGCAATGTGTGATCCTTAATTGGATCCTGGATAAAAACAAGCAAACAAATTATAAAAACAAGCAAGCAAACAAATCAGCTTTAAGAAGCACTAATTAATAGGAAATATTAATATGAACTGCCTATAAAAGTTTTCTATCAATTGCAAATTTGTACTTAGTATATTACTCTCTTAAATATTTATAAGCTGGGAACAGTGATATGCACGTCTAGTCCCTGCTACTCAGGAAGCTAAGGCAGGAGCATAGCTTGAGTCCAGATTTAAAGGCCAACCTGGGCAACATTCAGACATGGTAAGATACCATCTCTAAAAAATAAAAATAAAACATTAATAAAGCATCTGGCCAAGTGCAGTGGCTCACACCTGTAATCCCAGCACTTTGGGAGGCCGAGGTGGGCGGATCACCTGAGGCCAGGAGTTTGAAAGCAGCCTGGCCAACACGGTGTATCGGGGGAACCAGCCCCCAATATTTAAGAAATTATAAGAGTATTGATTGGAGAAGTGATAAATGTCCATGAAATCTTCACAGTTTATGTTCAGAGACTGCAGTAAAGACAGACATAAGAAATTATAAAAGTATTAATTTTGGGAACTGTTAAATGTCCACTAAATTTTCACAATTTATGTTCTTCTGCCGCAGCTTCAGCCAGTCTCTCCGTTTGGGGTCCCTGACTTCTCACAACAATGGTGAAACGCCATCTCTACTAAAAATAAAAAATTAGCCAGGTGTGGTGGCACGTGCCTGTAGTCCCAGCTACTCGGGAGGCTGAGGCAGGCTAATCGCTTGAACTCGGAAGGCAGAGGTTGAAGTAAGCCAAGATCACACCACTGCAATTCAGCCTGGGCGATAGAGTGAGACTCGGTCTCAAAAATAATAATAATAATAATAATAAAGAATCTATATAAACAGATTAAAGGCTCTGGGATGCAGTACAATAACTTTATTTAATACAGGGTTTTACAAACTTTTTTTTGCCATACAATGTTCTTTCCCCCTTAATACATATTAACGTCTATGAAGGTTTTGGAAATATTTCATTAAATAATGAACTGTCATTACTTACAAAAGATTATTCACAAATCTTAGCCAGGTTGTAGAAATTGAATAAATATCCAAAAGCACTAAAACATTAAATTCCATGCTCAAGATCACTGGTTTAAAAGTACCTGGATGACAGACTCTCCCCAATGAAGACTTCATTTAGTGCTCTCACTGGCAGAAGTTGGGGTCCTGAAGCCTCACACCCTGCATGTAATTTAAGACAAAGAAAATCCAAGATAGCTCCTTGATTTCTAGAAATGTTATAAAAAATTTATAAAACATTACAACTTTTATATTTTTGTTTTTAAAAGAATTACATACTTTAATATAGTTAACATTTAAATTATCTTTTACTTAAAGCATCCACAACATAAACCTTAAAGGAATCTAAACTTACACCTGTAATGAAGGCCCGAGTCTCTCTCAAAAATAAACCTTAATTCTTCTTGAAGCAATTTCTCAAGAGTGATGAACTATATTTATCCATCTCAAAAGATTCTTGTTGTTACACTTAGTTTTATCTTGGAAGCTTCAGAGATATAACTTACCAATTAAAACAAGAACTATTTTTGATTTAAGCAGCAAATGACATGCATGGCTTGGATGATGGAAACCAAACCAGGTATGTTAAGAAATCAGACATTTTTTTCCAAATAAGGAAACCTCAAGAGTGTTTTTAGCAACAGCAGCACTGGAGGAAATATTTCCACATCCCCCTTCATAATTCCTAAAAAATGTTTTCTTTTTTTAAATCTATAAGGTTGTGTACACAGTTAAAGTAATCTTCCTTCATAATTACTTAAACATTACACCATCATATAAAATGACTGTCCCCTTCAAATGGTTCCCTTTACTTCTTTTATTAGTTTCCAACTGGAAAAGGCAACTCTGTATCCTCAGTGTCACAACTATCAGATTTACTGGACTCAAGTATCTCCCACTAGGCTAGCATCATGAGAAAAGTTCGCTTTCTGTCAGACAAGTTGACTTTTCTGTCTCCTCCACAATTCCTACGAAGTTAATGTTTAAAAATCCATCCCAATTGTGGTAGGCAGGCTCCAAGCTGGTGCCCAGTGATTCCTGCCTCCCTGGTATTCACACTTTTGTGAATACATATACTCACACTCTCTTTCTCACATCATACTAGGGTTGCTCTATGTGACCAACAGAATATGGAAGCAGTGATGGCATATCACTTCTGAGATCAGGTTAGAAAAGACACTGTTGCTTCTACCTTGGCTGCTCTCTTTCTCTTAGATCTCCTGCTCTAGAGGAAGAGATAACATGAACAACCCTTTGGAGAGACCAACATAGTGAGGAACTGAAGCCATCTGCTAAAAGCCATGTGATGAGCTGGAAAGTGTGTTCTCCAGTTCCAGTCATGTCTTCATATACCACTGTCCTGGCCAACAGCTTGACTGTCACCTCCTGCCTACACCAGAACTAGCTAAGCTATACTCTTAGAATCTTGACCTTTATAATCTGTGTGAGGTCATAAATATTTACATTTAAGATGCTAAGCTGAGTGATTTGTTATAAAACAATAGTTACCTAATACACTATAGTTACCAAATACACTAATAAAACCACCACTGTCACCAAGACCACTTTGATCTATTCTTCTCCTTTGACTTGGTAGCCTAATTATTATATTCTTCTGTTTGTTATGTTTATTAAATTGAACATTACATTTTTCTCATTTATTTTGGACTATAACTGCCTAAAGGAAACCCAATTATTCTTTCAAATATAACAAGTTATTACAATACCAAGTACCCTTGGAGTACTTATTGTTTACCTAAATTATCAGCTCAACTTCATAATACAGACAAAGACCTTGATACAAAAAGCTAAATATATATATAGCTTAAAGCCGGTTTTAGTCATATATATGTATATACACACACACATATATATACACACATATATATAAAGATTTGATATGTTTAATCAAATTTGATTGCACATAAGACTAAAACTGGCTTTAAACTGTCTTAGGTACTACATATATTTACATTCTCATTCTTGACAGTTTTACAAACATAAATGGCTAAAATTTATTGTTTAAATTACTTTTCCTTAAATAATTACTAATGAAATTCGTTTTAGATTACTATACCCACAGATTTCCTACAAATGCTCAACAATAGGTACTCATGAAATATCACCAGTAAATCTGAGCTCTCACCATCAAACTGTAACCATGTTTCCCTTTTATATGGTCTTGACTTTCCACCTCTATTCTCATTTTCCCTCATCCTAATTTATCTCTCCATATTACATTTTTATTACATGTGCTTGTTGAATTTCAATTCAAAACTTTCATCAAATGAGTTAGACAATAAATAAAATTGCTTCAAATCTCATTAATCATCTTAATTCTGCTTATTTTTTCATACTAATTCACTACTAAACCTTATCTAATCACAGAACTGTGTTCATTTAAAACTTGTCTCAATGGGACATAAAAAGATGGACTCCATACCATTACTTTATTTTTTTGAGACAGAGTTTAGCTCTTGTTGCCCAGGCTGGAGTGCAATGGCATGATCTTGGCTCACTGCAACCTCCACCCACCGGGTTCAAGAGATTCTCCTGCCTCAGCCTCCTGAGGAGCTGGGATTACAGGCATGCACCACCATGCCTGGCTAATTTTGTATTTTTAGTAGAGACGAGGTTTTACACCATGTTGGTCACACTGGTCTCGAACTCCTGACCTCAGGTGATTCACCCACCTCGGCCTCTCAAAGTGCTGGAATTACAGGCATGAGCCACCGTGCCCAGCCACCAATTACTTTTTTATCCAAGTGAATAGATTACAAAATTATAATTTGTATTTTTAAACACAGAATTGTAATACTAGTGACACAAACTACTACACTGTGTAATTCTCTCACACTATGATGTTGCTAAACTTTATTTCCAGGTCTACTTGCACTGGATGGAGTCATGTGACTAGTAATGGCCAATGGAATGTGGACAAAATTAATGAAAAGGCCTAGTTCCTCAAACTTCCCATAAGATCTTCTATGTTCTCTATTTTCTCCCCACAAGATACAGAGGATCCAATAGAAGACTCAGAGGCCTTAAAATATGGTAGCAGCCACTATTTGGTAGCAGCTATGGTTGCCTGAAAACTCCTTGGACAATGAGATGAGTTAAAAATAAGCTTTTGGGCCGGGCGCGGTGGCTCAAGCCTGTAATCCCAGCACTTTGGGAGGCCGAGACGGGTGGATCACGAGGTCAGGAGATCGAGACCATCCTGGCTAACCTGGTAAAACCCCGTCTCTACTAAAAAAATACAAAAAAAAACTAGCCGGGCGTGGTGGCGGGCGCCTGTGGTCCCAGCTACTTGGAAGGCTGAGGCAGGAGAATGGCATAAACCCGGGAGGCGCAGCTTGCAGAGAGCTGAGATCCGGCCACTGCACTCCAGCCTGGGTGACACAGCGCTGTGACACAGCGAGACTCCGTCTCAAAAAAAATAAAATAAAAAATAAGCTTTTGCATTCAGTCACTGAGTTCTGGGATTGTATTAAACCAATTCATCTCTCTATATTAATACAACCAGTCTTTATTTATATAGCATTTACATTGTGTTAGGTATTACACATCATCTAAAGATTATTAAAGTATAGGGAAGGATGTGCATAGGTTATATGCCAATACTATGCCATTTTATATGAGGGATGTGAACATCCTCGAATTTTGGTATCTGTAGGGGGTCCTAGAACCAATCCCCCTCAGGTACCAAGGGATAAGTGTATATGAAATAATCTGCTCCAGTCACCACCCCCTCCATCTCCTGCTCCTCTCTGAAAGCTTGCAGTAGCTGTTTGTATTCTGACAAAACTTGGTGAAGAACATTTTACCATTAATTATGTGAAACACTTTGTGGGTCCTTTCAATTCAAAGACTCTTGCCTAAGTTTCCTAACTGAAATTTTTAAAAAGTATTAACTGATTCATACTAACTATATATTTATGGAGAACAGGTAATATTTTGATACACGCATACAACGTATAATGATCAAATCAGGGTATTTAGGATATCCATCACCTCAAATACTTGTCATTTGTGTTGGGAATATTTCAAATCTTCTCTTCCAGCTATTTTGAAATATAAAATAAATTGTTAATTATAATCAGCCTACTATGTTACTGAATGCTAGAACTTATTCCTTCCATCTAAGTGCATGTTTGTACCCATTAACCAACCTCTGCTCATCCCACCTTTTACCCTTCCCAGGCTTTAGTAACTATCACTGTATTCTCTATCTTCATGAGATCAACTTTTTCAGCTCTCACATATGAATGAAAGCATGTGATATTTGTATTTCTATGCTTGATTTATTTCACCTAACATAGTGACCTCCAGTTCCATTCATGTTGCTGCAAATCTCAGGATTTCATTCTTTTTACGGCTGAATAGTACTCCATTGTGTATATATATACACCATATTTTCCATATTCATTTATCTACTGATGGACACTTTGACTCCATACTTGGCTATTGTGAATAGGGCTGCAACAAACATGAGGTGCCAGTATCCCTTTGCTATACTGATTTCCTTTCCTTTGGATAAATAGCCAGTAGTAGGATTGCTAGATTGTATGGGAGTTCTATTTTAGATTTTTGAGAAACCTTCATGCTGTTTTCCATAATGGCTTTACTTGTTTACATTACCACCAACAGTGTATAAGAGTTCCCTTTTCTCCACATCCTTGCCAGTACTTGTTATTTTTGTCTTTTTGATAATGGCCATTCTAACTGGGGAGAGATGATATCTCACTGTGGTTTTGATTTGCATTTCCCTGATGATTAGTGACGTTGAGCATTTTTTCATATAGCTGTCAGTCATCCGTATGTCTTCCGAGAAACTTCTATTCAGAAACTTTGCCACTTTTTTTTTTTTAGACGGAGTCTCCCTCTGTCGCCCAGGTTGCAGTGCGGTGGCCGGATCTCGGCTCACTGCAAGCTCCGCCTCCCGGGTTTACGCCATTCTCCTGCCTCAGCCTCCACGCCCGGCTAGTTTTTTGTATTTTTTAGTCGAGACGGGGTTTCACCGTGTTAGCCAGGATGGTCTCGATCTCCTGACCTCGTGATCCGCCCGTCTCGGCCTCCCAAAGTGCTGGGATTACAGGCTTGAGCCACTGCGCCCGGCCACTTTGCCACTTTTTAATGAGATTATTTGTTTGTTTGTTGTTTGAATTCCTTGTATATGCTGGATATTAGTCCCTTGTTAGATGAAGAGTTTGCAAGTATTTTCTCCGATTCTATAGGCTGTCTCTTCACTCTTGTGTCCTTTGTTATGCAGAAGATTTGTTTAATATAGCTCCATTTGTCTATTCTGTTTTTGTTGCCTGTGCTTTTGAAGTCTTAGCCATAAAATCTTTGCCTAGACCAATGTGCTGAATAATTTTCCCTGCCTGTTTTGAGAAATCATCACGTATAATTTTTTGATTTTGAATATTTTTCTGTTCTTTTTCTGGAACTACCATTAATCAGATATGAACATCCTAGATGCTGAGCTATGATTCACTAACTTTGTATGTAATATTGTTTCTATATATGAAATATTAACTTCATTTATAAACTAAACACAGTAAATCTGAGGAATCTGAGCAGTGACTCTTTATATACCAATCTATATCTTTTTATAAGACTGCTGGTGAAGACAGTTAAATCTACCATCTATTGGTGGTAACAGTAACTTCTTTCAGTGAGGGATTAAAATTTCTAACTTATTTTTAAATTGTGCTTAACAGTTACTGCAGACTTTCAAAAACAATAATAGAAGTTCATGCACATATAATTTAAGATTTTTTTAATATAATTTTTTTTTGAGGAGAACCTTTAAAATACAACATAACCACACATTTTAGAAACATGTTAACCTATAAAGCTGTAAGTCACCATGAAAAACTCTGGAATAAGTGGATATAAACCTCAGGTACCAAGAAAGAGCAGAAGCAGAAAGCAAAAATGTAAAAGTAGCTTTTCCTGATAAATTTATCCAGAAAATAAAACACAGGAGAAAACTGTATCTTTTTATACAGTCTACAAATATTTAAGATTTATTTTGGGATATTCTTGCATCATTAAAGTCCTACATTTGCTAGAAAAAGTGGGAAAATACGGCTCAAAATGGAGAACCATCATAATCTTCCACAGATTAGCTCATTTCATCTTTACTGCTTTCCTTTTTTTTTTTTTTTTGACATTTCAAAGATTAAGGCCAAGAATCTTTTCTCAAACATCAACTATCTTATCAGATACTTTACAATCCTTCCCTAATCAGCTAGTTTTCAAATCTGTCCTAGAAAACATCTAGAAATATGCTATTATTTCTTACTTCAGATTCTAATAAACTTTACAATTGAAGTAATTCACTGTACTTTAAGTGCTACTAATGAAACTAAAAACAAGTTAATCATAAATTATTACATCAAAAAATTTGAAGTCAAAGGAACTATGAGTTAAATATTTCCCCAAACACATCTGATGCCCAATCCACCTACTTTCATCATGAGCTCTTTCAATGTTAAGGGCTCTATTGTGTTGATTCAAGCTTAGCTGCTGCTCGTGAAGGTCCACAGGAACAGGGTTTATGCCAGTCCCTTCAAGGTATAACCTGATTCTCTGCCTCCACAACCACCTTAGAATAGTGAAGAAAAGGCGAATTATGTTAAAATAGAATAAATTAAAGAGTACACATTATAATAATTTAACGAAATTAAAATAGTTAATAAAAAAGTTACTAGTTATTCCATGAATAAGTTATATCAGAAACACCTAAAGTCTATAGCTTCCTTATCAACGACAGATTTGAATATTTATTCTCTTTTCAATTATAATGGAAATACTTAATGTACTTGTACAAAATCTCCCAAGTAACTTAAATTAAGCCAAACTCTATCAAGAACCCAAAAAGTCCAAGATACTGAGCAAGATATAGTTTGTGCTTTGCTCAGCAAAAAATATTATACAAAAAAGAAAGCAAACTTAAATTAAAATAATATTGTGTTCAGATGGCTGGATTAGATAAAAATCTCTCTCCACAAATTTTGTAATGCAGTTTTTTTTAAACAATAAAAGGAAAAAAGGATTAAGAAACAATAAATAAAACAGTTTTGATTACACCTAAAAATTTAAATAACATCTCTGGTAACAGGAAAAAAAAATCAGATTTAATTGATTTCAAAACCAATAATCAATGTATCGAAAGTCAATGGGACAGATTCTGCTTGGTAAGTATACAAAAATATATTTCCACTTGGTAGGTACAAATTAGCCATTTCTAAAGTTGTCAAACTTCTGAAATGACTAGAAACTAGAATTATTGGTAATGAAATGATTCTAGAAAAGTCAAGAAGATGTAATACAACTTCACAAATATCTGTGGGAAAAGCTTTCCCCAACTATAAAATATAGTCCAAGTCAGAAAATAAAAAGTAGTCCAACTTGGCTCTCTCAAATATAATTGGCCAACCTCATGCTCCTTCTTCCACCTTCCTGTTTTCCTGATGGTATGACCACTGAACATATTAAGTAAAAGAAATTTTTAAAAATCCCATCCCCACTACTTAAGAAATACTTTTACGTGAGACAGATACCAGGAATCTCAGCATGGTTGGATTAAATCCAACTCTCAATCATTACTAGATGGGAGATAAAGATAAAAAATATAAAATCTAAAAATTCAAACAATTTTAGCCAAAGTTTTAATTACCTTTCCACTAAATTGATAAGGACAAGTAACGAGGTTAAGAAAGTAGAGACATGGCTGCTATCTCACTGAAGGAGAAAAAAAATCTCTATATGCAGTTATATTATAGGCCAACCAACATTTGTCAGGATTTCTCTCCACAATTCCAACTGGACTAGGAGAAGGTAAATTAGACCTATGTGTGACTCAGCTAATACATTACTTTTAATGGCTACTGTTATATCTATGGAGCAATCCAAACATTATCTGATTTGTTCTGGTCTTTTTGTTTGTTTGTTTTGAGACACAGTCTCACTCTGTTGCCCAGGCTGGAGTGTAGTGGTGCAATCTCAGCTCACACTGCAACCTCTACCTCCTGGGCTCAAGTGATCCTCTCACCTCAGCCCCACAAATAGCTGCGACTACAGGTGCTTGCCACCATGCCCAGCTAATTTTTGTATTTTTTGTTGAAACAAGGTTTCACCATGTTGCCCAGGCTGGTCTTGAACTCCCGAGCTCAAGTGATCCACCCGCATCAGCCTCCCAAAGTGCCGGGATTACAGGCATTGAGACACTGTGCCCTGCCTGATTTGTTCTGTTTTTTAACATTTATTAATGACACATACTTATTAAGATACTTATGTAAGAAAAACTGTAAGAAATTCCTACCTGAACTCACCACGATAGAACTTCTGTAAGGCTTCTGGAAAGGAATGTGTATATCGAACGGGCAGGCATAAATGACCCTCAGACCTGTATTTTAATAGGAATTTTTTGGCGATACAAAGAGGAAAAGAAAAAAAGGTGAAGCAAAAAAATTTAATCAAAAGGTATCACTAAGTTATAAAATTAAGAAATGAAATTCTAAAAATTTCTAGTCTATATTCCATTTTTTGCCACAAAATTGTGTTCTTTCAACAAAAATAAAAAAGACAAGAGTTAGTAGTCTACATCCAGCTTTAATGCCATAATGCATAATAATATGTGAGTTTCTACATTACAATGAAACTAAAAATAGCAGCAAATCTGCCACTAATTACCCTGTAAAGTTACCTAATGGTACAGTGCTGTTCAAATAATTACACTATTTAACTACTAACCTTCAAATTTTTATTCTAACCTTTAAATTATTTAACTATTAACTTTGGGCAAGTCACTTTGGCATCAGCTTCCTCATCTCCAAAATCAGGATAAACCAGTAATCTCAAAAGGTGATTCTGAGGAATCAAAATATTTATGTGAAATGTTTTGAACCATAATTCCTTTTTAAATGTCATTTAAGATATCCTAAGTCACTAAAAAAGAAATGAGAAAGCTTAATCCAATGTAATCCTTCATTTATTCAAAAATATATAAATAACGAAACTCCTTTAAGGAGTTCATAGCTTGATGTGGAAGACAAATTAAATAATGAATCATTGCAAATTATAAGGTGGTAAGACTGCCTATTGGTTGGTGTAGATGAGAGTATGTGGCACCTAAAGATGTGTCCAGAAGGCTCAGGCATCATCATTTAATGATACTTCAATCTTGAAGAAAAGGCTGAGGGCAGGCTTAGGAAAACAAACTCCTGATAATCAGTGTAAATCAACTTGTAAGTGTGAAGAGCACAGAAAAATGTTTTTACAAAGTTGTGAATAGTAGACTTCTTTAAGCGGGTCAACACTGAGGTTAAGAAAACGTAAGGCCTAGGTTTTTAAATTCTTACATTCATTGTAATACTTCACGCAATGTTAAGTATATAAAAGGTATCAACAGTCATTTGATAGCATAATATCTGCTGAGGTCAACTGCAAGTCTAAAACCTCTGAAGAGAGAAGATTCTCTCATGAGGTTACAGTCAGATATCAGCTACGGCTGCAGGCATCTGAAGGCTTGACTTGGGCTAGCACGACCACTTCCAGGGTTGCTCACTCACATGGCTGGCAACTTGGTGCTGGCTGTTGGCAGGAGACCTCAATCCCCCTCCATGTGAGCCTCTCCACAGCACTGTTGTGAGCATCCTCATACCATGGTGGCTGTCCTACCCCATAATGAACAATCCTCAAGACCAATATAGACGCTGCAATACCATTTATTACCTGGTCTTGGGACCTACACATTCTCACACCATATTCTACTGGTCACATAGGCCATCCTTGATTGACTATTGGGGGGCAGGGAGGAGTACATTAAAGGGTACCTAAATACTAGGAAGCTACCTTGGAGGCTAACTACCCACATGCCCTCTATCCCATTTTGAATATTAAGCTTTCAAATGTTGTAATTGTTTACCAGGCTCAGTAGAGTGGCTGTAGAATACAGAAGAGACAGACAGAAATTACATATTTGATTTAGATGAGTCCATGTGAGTGGGCCATCTTGAAAGTGGATCCTCCAGCCCAAGTCAAGCCTTCAGATGCCTACAGACCAAGCTGACGCCTGCTCAGGCGAGATCTCAAGCCAAAACTACCCAGCCAAACTGCTCCTGAACTCCTGACATGCACAACCCATAAGAAATAATACACTGTTAGCATCATAAGCCTCTAAGTTTTGAGATGATTTGTTATGCAACATTTGAACAACTTTAAGTTGTTCAACTTAAGTTGAACATTAACTTCTGATCTTCTTTGAAGCTCTGAGCTTTTTTGAAGCTTTTTTGAAGGACTGAGATACCACTATATTTAACATAAAGAAGTCAGATAACTTGAAGCATACACAAAACCAGAAGGCAACTTTGGCTTGCCTGGAGGCAAGAAGAGAAACCAAAGAACTTCTAACACCTGTTCTTCTAGGTAGAAAATAGAGAAGAGATGACAATATTAACAATTGCTTGCCAGCTTCAAATTCCCACAAATTTATGAATATGAAGCCAGTTTTCAAAGGAAAATATAGTTCAATAAACTGTGTAACTAAACTGTGTCACTAAAGTTAAGAATCTTTTACCTTAATGATATAAAAATAAGCCATTAAGAAGTTCTAAAACCCACATGCATCAACATTGATGGCAATTAAAAATTAATTACTGAGCCAATGATCTCAATTATTTACATTTAGGGAATATTTACTCAGCTAGATTGGGGTTCTATCCCTATTCCCTAAAATCACTTAATCATTCATTTTTCAAGTGTTTATTACATACCAGCTATGTATAAAACTATGCTAGTGACAGAGAAATTAAAATACAAGGTCCTATACTCAAGGAATTTATAGTCTAATGGAAGAGAAAAAGAAACAGGAAATAAATATATAGGGATAAGTGCTTTCTGTAGAGGGAATTACAACCCAGGAGAAACCCCAGTCTTGAACAAACAAGAACCACAGAAGTGAGTAAGCGGTATAAGGGAACTTTTGCAAAAGCACATACAAAGGCATGGGTGGGTGGGTTGGGGGGGACATGGGCCTTTCTGGAGAACTCTTTCACCTACTCTCAAATCATGCCCTGGATCTTATATATCAACAAAGCTCCCCACCAGAGTAAAAGCATCCCTGTGTGAGCCTCTAACCAGCATGTTGGCGGACACTCATATAGTTACATTTTGCAGTTAAGAACAGTCTTTTAGAAAGGATCCTAGGTTGATCCTAGAACAGTTTCCAAAAATACAGTTTTTAAGCTAAAGAATGTGTCATGCCTGTGGACATATGAGGACAGGTGAAACTAGAAAAGCAAATAGGCAAGAGACAGTGAAAGATAATATATTTTACGCTAAGGAATTCACAATGTATCCTGAAGGTCATGGTAAACTAAAAGATTTTAATAAGGAGTGGGTATAATCAATTAGATCTGCACTTCAGAAAGAAGCTAAGGCAATGTGTAAAGGATGAGTTAGAAGGAGAGAGACTGTAAGCTAGTTCAGTAATTTAAACAACTATAAAGGGCTGAGCTATTTTTAGTGGCAGTGAGGATGGCAAGAGATGGACTCAAAAGTAAGTTCCCTAGAACTTAGGACCAATTTGATGATAGAGTGAGGGAGAGATAGTTACAGCTTCAGCACAGATGATTCCATTCATCAAGAATGATGGGAGAAAGAAAAGGAGAGTTTATTTGTACACGTTACATTTTTAATACCACTGGATATATCCAAAGTAGAGGCCAGTGTGGCTAGAATAGAATGAAGGGAAAAATAATAGGCAATAAGGACAGAGAATGGTAAAGGGCCAGATAATATATAGCCTGTATATCACATTTAAGGTGACCAACTGTCCCTTGGTTTGCCTGGGACTGACATTCTCCTGGGACACAGGACTTTCAGTGCTAAAACTAGGAAAGTTCCAAGAAAACCAGGAGGAGTTTTTCACCCTATTCACAGTAAAAAATTAAGATTTTATACTAAGTTAGATGGGAAGCCATGACAAAAAAAAAATTTAGGCAGAGAAGTCATATATTATCAAACTTTCATAAAATAATCATGCTGGCTGCAGTGGGGAGAAGAAACTAAGAAACTATAAGGGTAAGAATGGAAGCAAGAAGATCATTGTTGGAATAAAGATTCTGCAGTCCCAGGGGACTCCAACACCACAGTATTAATCAGCCTTCCTGGAGAGAATATAGGAATTGAAGAAGAAAAAAGATGGCCCAGAGCACAATATGTAAAAACACCAGTATTTAGCCAGGAACCAAATAGTAAGAGCCTTCAAAAGAGATACAGACAAAGAAGTAGTCACACAGATAGGAAGAAAGGGGTATCATAAATGCAAACAAAGTAGAGTAGAAATAAGGGAGCAGTTAGCACCAAATATTTCCCAGAAATCAGGTAAGACAAGGACTAAAATATCCAGTAAATTCAGTAACGAGGATATCACTGATCTCTAAGGCAAAAGCAATGTCAACGAACTGGTTGGGGGCAAATCCATAAAAAAGTTGCAAAGTTTTAGAAAATAAGAACTGAAGAAGTGCAGATAACCAAGCTTGGGGATAAGTAGAAGGAAAAGAGATAATAACCAAGAGAGTGACACAGGGTAAAAGATTTTTTAAATTTTCTTGAAAAACAGGAGTTTTGAACAAGTCTTTTCAGGCTAAAAGGAATCATGTGTGAAGGGAGAGAAAAAAAGACATGATAGGACAAGATTTTTTTTAAGCAGGAGAAAAGGTGAAGTAGTTCTAATCCAGTGACTTTCAAATCCTCTGTGGAAAAAAAGGTGGGTTTATTGAAGGAGGAAGGATAAGGGAAGCAAGGTGAATGCAAAAGTTGAACTACTGAAGCAGCCACCACAGAGAATGGGGAAGAGAGATGAGTAGGGCTACATAGGAAGTTTGTGTGCAACTCTGAGTCCACTGCTAAGTGCTGAAGACTACAAACTGGAAGTGCCACCAAACCCAATGATCTTTTTTTCCCCAGATGACCATAGCAGTACTGATGCAGAAGTAGAAAGGATGATGGTCAGATTGATCTAGAATTGTGCAGAAAGGTAACGATGAAGAAATATTTGCACTTTGGGAGGCCAAGGTGGGAGGATCACTTGAGATCAGGAGTTTGAGACCAGCCTGGCCAACATGGTGAAACCCCATCTCTACTAAAAATACAAAAATTAGCCAGGTGTGGTGGTGCATGCCTGTAGTCCCAGCCACTCGGGAGGTTGAGGCAGAACAATCACTTGAACTCCCAGGAGGCAGAGGTAGAAATGTGCTGAGAGCACGCCCCTGCACTCCAGCCTGGGCAACAGAGCAAGACTCTGTCTCAAAAAAACAAAAAGAAAAAGAAAAAGAAAAAGAAAAGAAAAGAAAAGAAAGAAATATTTAAGAAAGTAAATGAAGTGAGGAAGAAATAAGTGGAGAAAATGGAGGAGATCAAAATACTGAAAGTCAAAGGGCAGATTTAGTGGGATAAAGTAGTAAGACTGCTGTTAAGGCAGGAGGCTGCAGTCAGAGTGGAATTAATTAGGATTGTAGAGATAGGGAAATTCCAAATCATCAGAAAGTCCAGGTATAGTCATGGCTGTGGGTGGCTAGAACAGACTGAGGGTAAATATCACAAAGCTGAGGAAGGAAAAAAAAAGTGCCAATAGTGTTTGGATAGGTCTTTTTATTAAGTCAGTAAAGTCACCTCCCCAAAAAAAATCAGTGGCAGCATAACGAGGAATATAAATACAAGCCATAAGGAAGGGTAGAAAATGGATCATTATTAACTTGTCCCTCCTCAGCAATACCAAAGGTCCTCAACACTCACCTGGGTCAAGAACTCAGGTCTATTATGCCATAGATCCTACTCCCAAACTACCTGGAAAGCTAAAATATGAGAACTGGTCCATCCCAGTTCTCCTACCACCAATGCCAGCTACATGTATATATATTTTTCATGCCTGAGGTTAAAACTAGAGCTATATCCTTGAAAACAGCTACATAAAAGACAATCCTACTCAATTCTACATACCTAAATTTCATTACTAGAATGTTTCTGGAACATGGTTCTAATGTTCACGGTGGCCAGGAGCAATCATGCTTCCACTTAGACACCATACACCATAGTAAAATGTCTGTAGTAACAGAGCCCAGGAATGTGAACATGGTCGAGAAAATAAAGAATAGCTTCCAAATTTTAAGACAGACCATAAAAAGATACTATGCAAGCAAAGCAGAAATTCATGTATGTATAACCTAAAAAAAAACTAAAAAGCACATCACACAAATCAAACAAAAAGTATATGTTCTTTCTTACCGTTCTGGATCAGTGTTTACCCCTATAACTGGTTTAAGTCTGTCCAAGACTTTACTTGCTGCCAGCAGCATTGTGCCATCACCTAAGGAACATAAGACAAAATATAAGACATAACCAGATTTCTGTTATAAATCCTGTTTTTGACCATTTTGAAAATTAGTAGTTTTAACAATCATACGCTACCCTGCTAACTGCTATAGCCTATCCCACTCCCTTTCTACCTATTATACCTTTGGATTCTCTCTCCCACTCTAATCCAGGATTTCGTAAGTGGTAAGATTACATTTAGGCAGAGTAATTCTTTGTTGTGGGGACACTGTAGAATGTTTTAGAGATATTCCCTTTACATACTAGTAGCACCCCACAGTGGGTAACCACTAATCTAATCCAAAAATTTCTATTAGCCAATCTTCTTTCCTTCTCCCATAACACCAGTCCAAATTCACAAATTATTTTAATGAAAACATATCTAATGTGTCCAACTTCAAATTTTTCTCTTCAACACCTGCCATCAACTTAAAGTTTTAGAAACAGTAGCCATTAACTTAATAAAGCTCAGAAAAAAGTAAGTATATTGGGACCAAAGAGGAAAAGAATTTACCTCATCTCATTAAACTCTTTGTCAACTTCATTTTTTTCTTAAAACTGCTATAATTATACCAAAATACAATAACTAATCCTTTGAATCATATTTGAAGTTAAATGCATACCTTAAATATACACAAGGAACCTCACAGTAACATCATTCATTTAAAAAGTAGACTTGTATAAAACAGAAGTTTTAAACCTAATCGTAACAATCAAATAGTTGTTTAATGGTAAGACTCTGACGGCTTCAATATAGCTAGACCCTAGGGTATCTGGAAATAATGTGTATTAAACAACATTTGTATATTCCAACATCGTTACTTCTGTAAAATTATTACCTCCTGCAGCTATGACAGCATCTGCCCATCCAACAGTCTCTTCATCATATTCTCTCCTCTTTACTAGACGAACCTCAATTCCCTCATTCCTAGGATAAAAAAAAGGAAAGGTTATATGAAATTTCCACATATATATATATATATATATATATATATATATATATATAAAACAGGGGTATGTTTTCTGAGAGGCAGATGATTAAAACAGAGATGTAAAATAAACAAATTTGTGTCTTATAAGCAAATGTACATGGAGCTTTATAGCATTATCTTTGTTATCATTTAATTACAACAGCCAATTAACTATGATAATTAAGGAAGCATATGAATAAATCAAAAGTTATATCCCAAATCTCCATGTGCTTTAAAAGCTTTTATAACCACTAGTGAATAGCAGTATTAGTTAGAATTTCATTTTCTCTACTCCTTCTAATGCTTAAATTCATAGTACAAAAACAGTCCAGAAGACTAACACCTAGAGTGACGATTTTTTTAAACTATAAAACTGAATGGCCGTTATTTTAAATCCAATGAATAGCCATTGAGTACCAGACACTGAAATAGTGACTAAATACTTTGTAATTCACATGTTTCTCACACTGACCTTCTTGTACACACATAATTGCGTTTAGTTCTGAATTAACTGAAGTTTCTGTAATTTTTGGACAGAAGTTTCTATAATTTTCAATCACTCAAAAATATTATTACAATGAACACTCATATAATCCACTAGTCTGTTTTAATAAATAAAACATTACACAGTTGAAGCCAGCTGTGTAACTGAATTAACTCTGTAGAAAATGCATTTCTCTGGAAGACCAAATAATTGAAAATACTTGTGACATTTTCAGAGAATAAATATTTCCTTAAAGATGCTATAAAATCAGATCCATTAACCTCAATATAATTTTCTGAAAATGATTTTATAGTAACAATCAACACTAAAAGCCTAAGAATGGGCTGCTAGTACAAAATAAAAACTGGAAGTCCTGAATATAAAATCCAACCCAAGACCCAATCCCACAAACTTACCGTAAACTATCTATAATATGTTCTACATTTTTGGTGTGAATATGATGTCGTTCAAGAAGTCCACTGTAGCTAGATCCTTTCAATGCAAGCTATATCAAAACAAAAAAAAATGTTGTTTTACTAATATATATTACACATGATGTTCTAATATTGTTTTTTAAAAGCCCCATATAAAATATAATTTTTTGAAAATATATTTTAATGACTACCTGTGAAACCTACAAGTACAAATTGAACTAGAAAGCCTGATATCAGAAAATTATAATTTGGCTTTAATACCAAATACAGCATTATGTTTTCTGAATCATATAGTCACCAGGATCTCAATATCTTATGTTTTACAGCTTAAGCTTTTTATTTTTTTGATGACTTTTTTTTTTTCTTTTTGAGACGGAGTCTCGCTCTATTGCCCAGGCTGGAGTGCAGTGGCGCAATCTCAGCTAACTGCAAGCTCCGCCTCCCGGGTTCATGCCATTCTCCTGCCTCAGCGTTGATGACTTTTTAACACATTGCATATGGCTACTTGATGACCAAAGATAAACTAATACTTGTAGAGGTGGTTAGATGACCTTTGTTCCACTTGGATTTGCTTCTCTTGTTCTCAGATTTATAAACTCTATTTGGAATTTACCCTATGCAATCTAAACAAAGGGCTGACTAGCTCCCTTAGAAAGGGTAACTTTTATATCTATATATCTCCTTCAAGAATTATTTTTCCTAGTTGGAGTAACATTTTATAACTATCTCACCCTAAAATTTTTAAAAGTATATTTCTTATGAATAATCCATAAAGTAAAATGTAGAGAAAAAAGTTCAGAAATGTCCTTAGTGAACATCCATTTAATCACCAAGTAGGAAATTTGTTCACTACAGTGAATGCTAGAATTCAAAAGTGTGTTATTTGTACTTTCTTTGCTCCTCCGAATTCCTTTATACTTTTCCTTTTCCCTTTTTATTTTTTTTTCTTTTTTTTGTTCCTGAGATGCTGTCTTGCTATATTGCTCAGGCTGGTCCTAGACTCCTAGGCTCTATTGATTCCCCTGTCTCCGTTTCCCAAGTAGATGAGATTATCGGCACATGTCACTGTGCCTACCTTATACCTTTCCTCTTTATGTAACAAAATCAGTTTTTCAAATACCTACTACACACATATATATATATATATTTTTTTTTTTTTTTGAAATGGGGTCTGGCTCTGTTGCCCAGGCTGGGGTGTAGTGGTGCAATCTCAGCTCACTGTAACCTCCGCCTCCTGGACTCAAGCTGTCCTCCCACCTCTGCCTCCCAGGCAGCTGGGACTACAAGTGCACACCACCACACCCAACTAATTTTTGTATTTTTTTCTTTTTGGTAGAAATGGGGTTTTACCATGTTGCCCAGGTTGGTCTCGAACTCCTTGAGACCACACACCTTGGCTTCCAAAAAAACAATCCACACATCTTGGCTTCCAAAGAAGCTGGGGTTACAGGTGTGAGCCACCACGCTCAGCCTAATATACAATCTCAAATATTTTGTTGTAAATCATTACTTACTGAACTATAAAGTAAAACTATTTCTTAGACAGCATATTAATACATATTTTACTTTTTAAAGGTTATAAAGATAACACAATATGGAAGATGCACATTTAAAGAAAACTGAAATCAAATATAATCTTATGGCTCAAAAAGGGTTAATATTTTGATACCTACCTTCCCTATCTTTTGTCTGTGACTACTGGGTTAAGAGTTTTTAAATAGTTTTGCCCTCACTTTGTAATATTTGTATGTTCTCACAAAAGAGAAGCTGAGGAAGCATTTGGCTATTGTGAAAATTAATAAATAGATGTTAACTCACCAAGATATACTATAATAGACAGCCTGTGCTAAAGTTTAATGCCTAGCCAAAAGCCTCATTAAACTTTAAGCTTCCAACGTCAATAATTTTTTTAAAGGAAAACATTGACTATGATAATAACTAGAAAATTCCTTCATTTAAAATAATCAACAAATCAACACAAGTCAGTAAAGTTTGAAAAACTAGAGTTTCTTAATATGGACAAACATAGCATTAATATTCAGATTACCACTATCATTACCCAGCTACAGATTGACTAAAACTGCATTAACCACCTCTCAGTGAGTATGAACCACTACCCTCTCCCTTGGCAACCCCTAGTTTCACGGCTTTAAAAGAGATCTATATGCTGATGCCAATGATTCCCAACTGCTATCTCCCAACCTGGCCTATCTTTAGGGCTTCAGATACATTTATTCAACTGCTTATTTGACATATTTCTTTGGATATCTAATAGGCACCTCAAATTTAGAGGGCTAGATATTGAACATGCTAGATACTGAATAATTAAATACTATTATTATTCATTCAATATCTAGCATGTTCAATATCTAGCCCCTGATTTTCTGGCCCAAGAATTCCCCAACTATGGCTTAAGCCAAGAGTCTAGAGTCATACCCGATGCCTCCATTTTTGCTTATTTCCACATCCAATTACTAGATCTTATGTTTGATCCAAGCACTTTTCTCTTCTTCACCTCTACCACTCATGATCTCACACCTGAACCACTGCACAAGCCTCTAACTGGGGTTTCCTACTTCCACTCTTGAAGCCCTATAGATTATTTCCCACACAGAAACCAGAGAGACCACAGCATGTCTCTTCCTCAGCTTAATGCCCTCTACAAATGGCATTCTCCCTACCAACTCTCAGGCTTATGCCACCTGACTTCTGCTCCTTTCTCCTACCTGTTTTCCTCCCCATTCCCTACACTCTAATCTCTTTGGTCTGTTTTCACCAAGCTCTTCCTTTGTACTTGTTGGAATGCTTTCCATCCCTCCCCTAACTGTAACTCTTTTTAACACTGGGGTGCCAGGACTGCTGAAACAGCTGCTGCTGGTGCTGCCCTTGCAGCTGCAATAGGCTTACTGTGTATTTGAATTAGTTACATCTAATTTACCACTTCTACTTTAAATAAAACTTCAAGAGCAGCTGGCCCTCATACTTCAATTCCCTATCCAGACTTTTTACCTTATGTTCCAAATTTTGGTTTGGACAATATGGAACATGTACCCAGGAAAAAAGCACATAAACCTTACTGTGTAAGCCCTATAAATGCTACTCTGGGAGTTCAGAAACTTTTATGCTTACTTTCTGGCTCTCAGCAAGCCCCAGGAAAATAAGATACTTGGCAGTTGACTATTAGGGAACTTTGGCTTGAGATGGCGAAAGGGTTTGAATTTTTGGGAGAAAAAGTTCTGAAGAACTAACAAAAAACTTCAAATTTTCTATGATTGCTAACAATACTAAAATTCCTAAAATTCCAAATCTAAATACAAAGTTCAGTCAGTATCAGAATACTTAACATTGAAGCAAAAATGTCAGTTCATAAATTCTTATTCCCACTCAAATTTCTTCTTGTGAACTAATTTTCTAATAAGTCACGCTCAACATTCATTTAGAGAATGTAAGTTCTTATTTTCTTTAAAGACCTTGCTGGTTGGGCTATTAAGCTTTATTAACATGAATTGGCTAAACAAGGCTGGCTAAATAAGAAAATCACTTAATAAACAGCATCAGTTAGAAAGGCTTAAATCACTACTCAACTGGCTTTAATTCTTCCCTCACATTCAATCACCACAGCCAGTGAGTAGTGAAGTCCAATAATTATATTTGTTTAAAAGGAATATGCAAAATCTGGTAAGAATTTCTTGCTACACCTTTGAAAATAACATGACTTCAAATATCTAAAAACATTCCTTTAATCAGACAAAAATAAGAACACATGATTTCTTAGAAAATGTCTTACCATTAAAAGGTTAGAGAAATTATTGAAATTTAGAACACATTCCCAATTCTCTGCAATGTTACACAACATTATTAGTAACAGTCTTTAATATTTTCCCCAAAAACCTGTTAATTCTTCTCTCCATTAAAATAAATAAATAATTAAAGATTCACCAGGACACTTGGAAAAAGCAGGTGACTCCATGGGATCTACAGACAGACACATTTCAGTATAAGCAAGAGTTTCTCCTACAGAATCTGCAAAAGGCAAGATCATGTCTCTCCACACAGCTTTGATATTAAAATAAAACACAACATGTAAGGAAAAAAAGGAAGATTTTGAATGGATAGATTTAGCACACTTTAAGATCCAGATGTGAAGTTATGCTATTACCTAAATGGTTTATAACACCTTTATTAAATTATCACAGATAGTTTTACTTATCTAAAACTAAATTTATTGCAATTACAAATTTTTAAGGCTTGTTTTACTATTGAGTATTGCTATTTTGTACTCTGTAATTTCTCTGATAGCTTAATAAGGGAAGGAGTTGAGACTTTTTAAATTTAACACATAATAAATGCACAAACTTTTGACACAATGACAGTTCAGTATGTAAATCCACTAGGCATAATTTAGGCACCCTGAAAAGCATACACATTTAACTAAACGGTACTCTAAGTGTTACTCAAAATTGCCTTAAAAAGGTTAACAGCACCTAATTAACACCTAGATAGTCAACCATTTACCTAACATGATCAGACCTATTGCATCCGAACCCTAAAGATTTCTTCAGATATATTTGGTATTTACCTTAGATCACCGCTATCCCACTCACTTTCTCCCAGGCTATCACCTTTATTTTCCCCATCGTTCTCTATTTGTGCATTAATCTGTTAATTCTGTTGACCTCCTCCCTTGGTATTGCTCAAGGTTCCAACTCTGGTTTTCTTATCTGCTCCCACTTCATTTTCCCTGAGTTATCTCTCCACTCCAGGAAACTGACCTATCAACTATATCCCAGTAACCTTGAAATCTATACTGTTAGTCCACATCTCTTGACCCTGGACTACAAGGAAGCTGGTCCCAGTCTCAAGGAGAAAAGACCTAAAAATGATCTTACTACTTTTTTTAGTGGAAAGTGTGGGGTTGGAGAGGATGATGAAGGAGATGCAATTCTTGCCCTCAAAGAGTTTACAGTCTAGAGAAGAAAATAAACAGAGATAAGTATTATGAAGTGAAGAATGCCTAACACAATCTTGATAGCCAGAGAGAGACAAAGGCACAGCAAGGTTACCAAAGAGGACATCCTGAGAGAGTAATGTCCGAGCTAAACCTCAAAGAAAAAAACAAAACAAAACAAGAATTGGATAGAGGAAGAGGAGCATTCAAATCAAAGGAGGCTACAAAGGTAGACACGTAGACACTGAGCGATACAAATTCAACCACCCTGAAATACCATCTTTCACCCACCAGGTTGGCAAAGACCCAACAATTTGATAAACTATTTATGGAAAAACAAGTCCCCTTATACAGGGCTGGTGAAAGTAAAAATCTGTACAATCTCTAAGGGAAGCAATTTGGCCAAATCTGTTAAAATTTTATATGCACATGCCTTTTGACTCAACAATTTCAACTTTAGGTATTTGTCTTACAGCTTGATTTACATGCATATAAACACAAATGTTATTCATTTCAGAATGTGTTTAATAGCAGAAGATAAATTACGACACACAATAAAGTTATATACACACTGTTTTTAAAAAGAATGAGAATGCTCTTTATGACAATCTCCACAAATGCTGTTAGGCTAAAAAAAAAGGCACATAATACCTTAAATAGTATATTATCATTGAATAAAAAGAGATGAGGCAAAGAAAAAGAATAGTTCACTGTGTTGATTTGTAGGTATAGGTTGCTTCTGGAAGAAAACACAAGAAATTGATAACAGTTACTTCCAGGGACAAAACTGAATGACAAGTGACAAGTAACAGAAAGACTTTTCATTGTATAATATTTTGTATCTTTTACATTTTGAATCATTTTATGTGCTACTGATCCACAAATTAAACTAAATCAGTAAAACATCTAATTGAAATTAAGACAGTTTGAAATTGCCAGAATATGACATTTTAGACAAGAAGTGATCAGAAGTGAAGCTCAAGAGGTAGCCAGTTCACGAAGGGACTTTTCTGGCATTCTAAAGATCATGAACTCGAGCCCATGACCGTGTTTCTCAGTGTAACTGGGGACCACGTGCAAACCAGGGATAAAACACATCCCTGGAATTCAGCCAGAGTCATTAATGTCAGGTGTGTACTTTAGAAAACCAAAGTCTGGGAATTCTCCACAAACTGAGTCAGAGTCTTGGGGGCTAAGGTTCAGGTGTCTGCATTTTAACAAGTACTCTAGGTGACTAAAGGGTACAGGGAGCTTCTGTGGAGTTCTAAGCAGAAGAGGGAAAGGGCCAGATGTTCACTTTAGATAGACACTCTGGTGACTGTGTCTAGAAGATTTGAGAGGAGCAAGATTCAGTTAGAAAGCTCAGGCAGTACTCCAAATCATGCTATTTGATTAACAATCATATTGTATACAATATACTTATTGCATACAATGTAGCAAAAGTATACCACCTGACAAAAGTATACCATGGTACACTTATTGCATACCCTGTGGCAAAAGTATTACCTGCCCAAGTGCTACAACCTAAGCCACAAAATCTTCAGAAAACAAAAGGGAAATCCAAGGTGCTACAGCTACACTTTCCAAGTCATCTAGTTTAATCCAATAACACGGCAGACTACTAAATTAAATTATTCTATCCCATTATGAATTTTAGAAAACAAAACTAAAAGTAGACACCAATAAAAGGGTTGCCAAGTTGTGAGACCTGGAATGACGGAGAGGAGGGTAGAAACTGCTGACTTCTTATTTGTTCTATATTAAAATATTTTTTTTTCCTTATTCAGTTCCCTATCCTTGGTGACAGGTGAAAAAGAGCTTTAAATAAAACCCTTTTTTGACCAGTGAGGTATGTTTCTGGTGTCAAAATCCTTTCCAAGTCAGTTTTGTTTCATCTAGAGTTCTAATTTGTGTCAAGGACCCTGTTAATAGCAGTTCCACATCTGCCAACAGCTATATCTCTTAATGAAGCAAGTAAATTGTAGTAGTAGTTTTACTGGCCTTTGAAAGGTCATGAAACAGTAAAATGTTTGACCAGAGCTAAAATGTTTGACCAGAAATTTGATATCACAAGATAAGTCATTGGTCAATCAATGGGGAAGAAGACAAGATTTTAAAATAAAGCAATGTAACCAATATGAAAGGGTAAATAAAAGTCAAAACTTTGACTAGCTTGAAGGATATAAACCTATTCTGTGCATGCCTTATCAACTAAAAAATATTTCCTGTAATTGTTTACATTTCTACAAAGTTAGAAAATCATCAGCCTTCAGGGTATAAAATTATACTGGCACTCTATCCTTCATCTACCATTTGCATTTTAACAAATAGCCTAATACAGACCTGTTTTACATAAAAACAAACAAACAAACAAAAAAAAACACCACCACCACCACAACAAAAGAGAATGCTTTGACAAAAAACCAAGTTACCATGACACTATAGACACAGCAGCCATGGTGAGACTCAAACACTTGGCCACTTTCTTTTATATCCAATTCACATGATTCACATAACTTAGTATTTTTTACCCCAGCAATATAAACAATAATACTTATCATCTTATCACTCCTATTACAGAATCCCATTTTAGGACAACTTCACACAGCCCAGTATTCTTTGGCCTATTAATAATCTCTCATCTGGGCTACAACTAATGCTATTGCACTGAGTACGGGCCTTGATATAAACTATAACACAAATTCAAATCAGTAAGGAACTTATCCAATAAAACTGTAATGCCAACAACATCAATAAAAACTATTCCAATGCCTGGCAATTACAAAACTGTGTATTCTACAGTCCCAGGAGTTTTACTTCAAAGCTGGCTTATCCCAAACAACATTATCTAGCAATAGACAAATATTTACCTTATTAGAGATTTCTGCACTCAGAATGGGTACACTTAGGTAGTTTGACTTTTTAAGACTTATTGATTTTCCTTACATTTTAAAAGTTTTTTATTAAGTGGCAATCTAGTTCGGAGGTCCAAGAGTTAATCCTGAGATGTCACCCATTTTCTTGAGGCCTTGAAAACGTTATCCACAGTTTCAAAATGCCAGCACTGTAAAGGACCTTGGAGGCTATCTGGTACAACCTCAGCAATTCACATACTGAATTAGGTGGAGCACTTTGAAAACGGACAATACTACACAAGAAGTATAATTTCCACCTATGAGGCCCAGAGAACACACATAGGAAGTTAACCACACAGAACCAGGGGCCTACAACTGAGCTCTTCACTCTTAATCCCACACTTTAAACACGCCAAGTGAGCTATTTTAAATTGTTGTGGGAAGCTTCGATAAAACTGTATGCACATATTCATGCATACATGACATTTGAACAATTCTACAAGCTAGACTTTGCAAAATTAGTACAACCCAAAGGGCACACCACTTTCCCCAAATAGTAACACTGTGCTTTCTTATGACATTACTAGTCCATGCTTCACCTCTAGTTTCACTCCCTAACACAAACTCAACTACTCTAGCTCCTGTTCAAACTGTTTTATTCTTTAAATGATGCAAGTGTATTCTATAAACAGTCATTTTCAAACACTCAGGAAACAGAAAACAAATCTACAAATTTGGACTCCCATCAGGTGAACGCAGGGGCCCTCTTCAATAAACCCAACAAAGAAGCAGGATGTTTAATGTTGACAACAGATTCAGCACTTAAGCAAAGATGATTTATAATTTCATTTTGACGCCTCTACAAAAAAATAACTTTGCTAAGATCACACGATACCAGAGGTTTCCAACAGGTTGTCTTGTCTTGCACAGAATTAAACTAAATTAGTTATGTGCAATTAATTCCAAAACCTTTTGGTGCACAGTGCCAACAATTAAGAGATTTCCAACAGATTTTTCTGGACATATTGCTCATGGTAGCACCGGGCACTCTCCTTTTCCTAAAGTTGGTGGATGGGGGTATGGGAACAGAAATTGTTTTTAAAGTGTTGGGGGGGTGGGGGTTGACAACAGGAAGAGTCAAACTCTGGTTTTTCTCTTGGATTTGTATCTTTTTGCATATATATAAATAAACGTATCAAATATGGCCTATTATGGAGATACTGTTGCACAAGAGTCTCAGGCTTTTTATTTCACACACTACCCCGTATACCAGCCCCTTGTCCTGACATTTCTCCTTAAAAACGTATATATACAAGTCAAATTTTCTCCCTTTCCCTTTTCAGCACCAAAGACCTGTGCTTTAAAAACAAGCTGGTAGTGTCCAACGACCACGTTACAGCAAGGAAAAAGCTCACGCTGAAGGACTTTCCGGAGTGCCCTAGGCCTCGCAGTCCTGCAGAGTAAAAGGGGGTGTGTCCGCGGTAGTTTCGGCCCTTTTCCCCCTGCAGCCCTCAGCGGCGCCCCGGGCCCCCTTTCTGGGGGCGTCCTGGGGAGCTGTTCGCAGGGCGTCCAGCCCTCAGGCCACGGCTCACTTTCTTGGAGTGGGACCCAACCAGCGAACGAGAGCGGGGTCGGCGAGGGCACCAACGAATCGCCAAACCCCTCACTCTATGAGACCACTTGGCAGCCCCTCTTCGCCCTCCTCGCGGCGCCCCTGCCTCGGAAGTCCCTGCACGAATACTGCCCTTCTCCCTTTCCATGGCCCTGCCTCTCCCTCGCACGCACGCCCAGAGGCAAAGAGGACCCAGGGAGAAACCAGAGGGCCTGGGGGCCGCGAGAGAGGCAGGACGGGCATCTGCGGTGCCCTGGGAAGAGTTGTCCCGAGAGGTCTCGCCCGAGGGGGCGCAGCAGCCACCAGAGCCCCGGCGGAGCACGGGAGCGAAGCGGGGCCGAGCCAGGACCCACCAGCTGCTTCAGGTCCTCCTCCGAGAGCTCCGCGTAACGGTACCGCTGCTGCTCGAACTCGTACCGGGTGGTTTTGGCCACCACCACCACCCGGGAGGGGCGGAAGCCGCCGTCCGGGCGGCTGCCACAGCCCGCCAGCTCGCGCGGTTGCCCCTGCCCCAGATGCCGCCGGCCGCCACCGTCACCGCCCAGCTGGGGCCGCGCAGCGGGGCCTCCCGCACCCGGTCCCCGCAGCGCCGCCGCCCGGCCGCCCGCCACGCGACAACAGCTGCCCAGGAGGAAGCCTCGGTAGCAAGTCATCCTGGGCCAGGCCGCGGCCGCGGGCTCGGGCTCGGGCTCGGGCTCGGGCTCGGGCTCCGGCTCCGGCTCCGGCTCCTTGCTTCCGCTCCCCACCGCCGGGAGTGAGCGCCGCTCGCGCAACCCCGGCTTCTAACTTCGCGCCGGGCGGGCAGAGGTTAAGTGCCGGGACGTGCGCGCCCGCGCGGCTAGGGGGCGTACCCAGACGTTGACGAAGGCGGGGAAAGCGTGGCGATTGGGAAACCGGAGACCGCACGCGGGGTAAAGGTGGGCGGGGAAGAAATGGAGGCCTCGGGCTTCTGGGTTTTGTTTGTTTGTTTATTCGTTTCACTCACGCCTGCGTAATGGCCGCTTCGCCGCCGGGGGGCGACCTCCCCGCTGCACAAGCTTCCCTGAGGTAGCTCTTCTCCCGCCCCCAGGCTAACTCTATCGGCCAATCAGAACCCGCGGCAGCTCCGGATCCCGAGGGGCCGCGCCATTTGCTGTGGCCGGGAAAGAGGTAGAATTCTGTTAGGCTGTTGCGCCGCTCTAAGGAATCCAGCTGGATCCGGTCTGAGACAGCGCGGGGCCTGCGGGTGGGGTTTTGAGCGACTGGCGGGAAAGCAGGTTCCGGGCATGTCCTCGCTCGGATTCTGTTCTGCAGGCCGACCACGTGCCCGTTGGTTCATTTGACCAGGGCGTGTGATAGCTGGTGTGTCCAGGGCTGGGCTGGGGGCTGAGGAGGCGGACCCGGCTCCTGCTGCACCGTGGGCGTGGCCTGGCACGAAATCCTCTCGGCATGGGACCCAGTGCCCGCCCCGCTGCCCCCCGAAGAGGCCTAAGGAACTTGGAGGATGATGGGTAGGGAAGCCTGGCAGAATGGAGCATTTCTCCATGAGGAGCGACGGTTGAAAGTAGGCAGGACTAGAGCGCGGGGTTAAGAATGTTAGTCATTTGGCCTTTGTCCTATAGGTTGGAATTATTTGAAAGCTTTTAACTGGAAAGGAGTGAGTTAAAGCAATGTTTGATGACTGTTGATCTGGCTTGGGAATGTTGGATAGCTTGGGAGGCAAGAAGTAGAGGACAGGATGCTGTTGGGATAATGACCCGTGGAGTGATCAGGACCAGGGCTGGGGTGTGATGAGAACAGAAGGAAACGTCCCTTTGTAAGGGGGAAACCAAATAGCAGTGCACATTCTGCTATTCAATTCCTGCAGCTCCTTAGATCCCCTTCCCCTGGCACTGTGTTTGCTCCTTTGTAGTCCTGGCGCTAAATCGCTTCTGGACTTTGGGCAGGTTACTTCATCTTTCTGGGCCTCAGATTCCTCATCTGTAAAGAGGAGGTTAGGGTGACCCCAAGGTTCTACCAAGTCCAAATCGATTCAGTGAATCTGTGACTCTCCTCACGGGCCCACCAGCACCAGCGTTCATTCGTTGGTTCCCGCTGTGTGCCTGCTGTGTGCCAGGTAGTGTATTGGACTGGGAGCATGCACAGTGAAGCCGGATAGGTGTTTACGTGGTAAAGTTCTGCCACTGACCCATTCTTACCAAGAACTTTGCCTCACAGCAGCAGCTGCTGATAGTGATGTGTAGTGTAACAACCTTAATAACCTGAACTTCTAGAGGTAACATCTATAATGATCCTCAGACACCTTTGTAGTCTTACTGTTTTAAACTTCATTAGATATTAGGAAGGAAAAAAAAAAGGGAGAAATCACAGATGACACTTAGGTTTGAGGCCAGGGTGAATAGGGGAATGTTAATTGATCCATTCGACAGAAAAAAAAAATAAGTAGGGAGAAACTGTTTGGGATCAAAGTCTGACTTTTGTTGCTCATATTTGAAATCTCAGACCTCATTTCTTCCCACTTCACAGATTAAAAACCCAGATTTTTGGCTCTCTCACTTAAGCTACAAACATATGCATTGACATCTCAGTTGGAATAGGCATTTGTCCATAGTTATTTTGCATATCATCTTCCACCTCCTAAAAAATGTGCTTTCTGAAGGCATCCTCTCACAGGTATCTTGAATTTTCCCTCCCAAATGAGTTTACCCCTTCAGTATTTAAATATGCTCATGTCTATGACATCTTTAAAGTTTTTCTAAAAAAAACAACCTCTAAGCCTTGGTTTTTACATATTGCCTGCCTTACCTTTACAGCTGATTCTCCAAAGAGTAGTCTGTTTATCATTGTCACATCCCTGCCTCCTAGTCATTCCTCAACCTGTTGTACACTAGCTTCTCCCCACTACTTTGCTAATTACTGGTGTTTCCAAGGTGACCAAAAGATATTGTTGGAACTCAAAATACTTTTTTCAGTCCTTTAATTGCTTGATCTTTCTGAAGAATTTGAAATGGTTATCATTTCTTCTTGAAATCTTTTACTGTCTCCCAACACACCAGTCCCTAACAGTGTTTCTCCCATTTCTATGTCCCTTTTTGACTTCTTCCTCAACCCATCTCCAAGATGTCTTCTGTCCTTGTCTCCTTGTCTCTTCTTCTGCCTCTTCTTTCTCCTTCTCTCTCTCTCTCTCTGTCACACACACACATTCCTGAGTTCATTCAGTGTTGTGTAATGGAAGGATCTTAGTTCAAATCCCAGTTTTATTGTTTATTAGCTTTGTGAAACTTGAACTGGTTGTTTAACCTTCCTGAGCCTACTTCTGCATTTATAAAATATAATTGCTACCTTGTAAAATTATGAATATATGACGGATGCCTAGCACTGTGCCCACTACACAATACACACTTGGCAAATATTAGCCCCTTTCATGACCTCAGCTATTACTGCCATCTTTAGCCCAGATCTTTCTCTTGAATTTCCAATCCTTATCTAGTTTCCTTTTAGATAATGTCTCTTAAATCTTATACATGTAACACACATTTGTGGAGATTAAATTACATTTGAGTGTCACTGTAGGCCAGGCATCCTATCCTGCTAGGTGCTACAGATGAAATGATAAAAAGCGTCCATGCCCTTGAGGAGCCTAAAGTCTGTGCAGTGATGGAGTTATACACAGAATGCTATAGAAATTTGGAGGAGCAGGTCTTAAGTCAGCCTAAGAAGAGTTAGACAAAGCTTTCTGGAAATGTGAAGAGCTAAGCCTTAAATGATGAATACAATATTAGCCATAATCAGCAAGAATGAGAAGGAAATTCCACAGAAGAAACACCATGAACAAATGCATAGAAGCAATGAACTAGCAATTTTGAATTTTTAGAGAATTTAGAGAAAAGCAGGCAACACTGGGAAGTGAGGCTAGAGAGGTAGACAAGGGTAAAGACAATGGAAAGTGTTAAATCCATGCTTAGGAACTTGTCTTTTATCCTGCCTATATTAGGAGGCAACCAAAAGGAGAAAATGACACACTTAGCTTTGCAAAAATTGTGATTTTTTTTTTTTTTTTTTTTTTTTGAGCTAGTGTCTCACTCTGTCGTTAGGACTGGGGTGCAGTGGCGCAATCTCAGCTCACTGCAACCTCCGCCTCCCGGGTTCAAGCGATTCTCCCACCTCAGCCTCCCGAGTAGCTGGGACTACGGGTGTGTGCCACCATGCCAGGCTAATTTTTTGTATTTTTAGTAGAAACAGTGTTTCACTGTCTTAGCCAGAATGGTCTCTATCTCCTGACCTCATGATCCACCCACCTCGGCCTCCCAAAATGGTGGGATTACAGGCGTGAGCCACTGCACCCCAGGCGTGAGCCACCGCACCCCAGGCGTGAGCCACCGCACCCCAGGCGTGAGCAGGCATTTTTTAGAAGAAACACAAACTGAATAAATACTTGAAAAGGTAACCTTATTAGAAATTAGAGAAATACTAATAATGTCATTGTGAAATAATATATCCACTAGATTGGTACAAATTAAGAAATCTTGGTAATACTCTAATTGTTAGAAAACTTACCCATATCAAGTCTTGATTAGCCTAAACATTGGCTAATCATTTCAATAATTCTTCCTTCCAGTGTAAAAAAATAGTTTACAAATTTTTTTTTTTTTGAGACAGTCTATCACCTATACTGGAGTGCAGTGGCACTGCACTGCGTGGCTAACACAGCCACAACCTCCCAGGCTCAGGCGATCCTCCTACCTCAGCCTTCTAGGTAGTTGGGACTACAGATGCATGTCACCATGCCCTGCTAATTTTTTTTGAGATGGAGTCTCCCTCTGTCACCCCAGCTGGAGTGCAGTGGCACCATCTCGACTCATTGTAACCTCCACCTCCCGGTTTAAGCAATTTTCTGCCTCAGCCTCCCGAGTAGCTGGGATTACAGGCACGTGCCACCACCCCCGGCTAATTTTTGTATTTTTAGTAGCGACGGGGTTTCACCATCTTGTCCAGGCTGGTCCTAAGAACTCCTGACCTCATGATCCGCCCACCTTGGCCTCCCAAAATGCTGGGATTACAGGCATGAGCCACAGCACCCAGCCACCCTGGTAATTTTTTGAAATTTTTGTAGAAATGGGGTGTTGTGCAGTGTTGCCCGGGCTGGTCCTGAACTCCTCGGCTCAGGCAATCTACCGACCTCACCCTCCCAAACAAAACTGCTGGCATTCATGGATTTAATGTTACTGAGTTTTAAACTCAAACTCCATCTATGGTGAGGCTGGTGTGCTTTTCTAGTAAATGAGTCTAACCAACCATGTGATAGCCATATCTCAAGCAAGCTTAACTGTTCTCAACATTTTATGGGAAAAATTATATATCACTGTGATATTCACAACTTGAAGATTTACAGAGGTTTTAAAATATATCATTCCCAACCCCTAGAACCCTTCCCACCCCCACTTCACGTACATTCTGACTCTATGAAAGACATATATACCTCTTTTTATGACATTCAAATACTGTAAGACCTGTATAGCAGGGGTCCCCAACCCCTGAGCTATGGACCAGTACCAGTCTCTGGCCTGTTAGGAACCGAGCCACACAGCCAGAGGGGAGAGGCAGGCAAGGGAGTGAAGCTTCATCTGTATTTACAGCTGTTTCCCATAATTTGCATTACTGTCTGAGCTCTGCCTGCTGTCAGATCAGAGGCAGCATTGGATTTTCATAGGATGCAAACCCTACTGTGAACTACTCATGCAAGGCACCTAGGTTGCACGCTCCATATGAGACTCTAACACCTGATGATCTGAGATGGAACAGCTTCATCGCAAAACCACCCCACCCTACCCACCCCCTAGCCTGTGGAAAAACTGTCTTCCACAAAACCAGTCCCTGGTGCCAAAAAGGTTGGTTACCACTGCTGTGTAGGATGTATTCTGGCGAAAAAGGGTTCCTTGCTTTGGCAGTAATGGGTGGAAAATAATATATTTTTAAGAGAGAACATTTTAATTGTCTATAATTAGGGTAAACAGTTGGGTAAAATCTTATTAAAAGAGAAGAAAGTTAAGGTTGTCTTAACAAAAGATATATAATGACATAAATAATTAAATTTTAATTAAAAACAGCTGTTTTGGAAATCCAAAATGTATACTTCGAAATGATCTACTTAAATAACTTATGAAAATGGATGTTATTGTACAACTGATGTTATTGTACAACTTCTCCTTATAAAAGGGGAAGAAAGGACATAGGAAAGCTGAAAAGAAGAAGGCTAGGTGAAGATACAGGACGGACAAGGAAAAGCCATAAAATGTTTCTACTATTCCTCCAAAATTGTACTAAATATTTGTGTAAGAATTCTAAGAATAATGGAGTGTATAGAAAGCGGGTTGAAAGAGTTGTGAGCTAAATATCATGTTTCTGTTCTTCTTTTCCATTTCATAATCTGGGAATTTTCACTTCTCTCTTTGCTTTCCTGATATTCTAACCCTATATTTGGTTTTGTTGCACTGGAATTTCTATATAGATCAGAAATTAAGGTAGTTAATTTTTTCCATTGATATATGCGGAGAAATCTAAAGAAAATCATAGAATGAATTTAACTTAAAATGTTAAAAGCATTGAGAAGATACTGCTTTATCTCTACGTTAGTGTGGTGACAAGGATGAACATGTCAAAAGGATAACAATGACCAGGTGCAGTGGCTCACACCTGTAATCCCAACACTTTGGGAGGCTGAGGCAACGTGGATCACTTGAGATCAGGAGTTCAAGACCAGCCTGGCCAACATGGTGAAACCCCGTCTCTACTAAAAATACAAAAATTAGCCAGGTATGATGGCAGGCGCCTGTAATCCCAGCTACTCGGGAGGCTGAATGAGGCACGAGAATCCCTTGAACCCGGGAGGTGAAGGTTGAAGTGAGCCGAGGTGGTGCCACTGCACTCCAACCTGGGTGACAGAGCGAGACTCTGTCTAAAAAACAAACAAACAAAATACATAAAGTTATTTGTTCTCTTCTTCACTTTAGCAATTGATAGTGCAATCACAATGTTCCCACATCAGCTAAGATCTTACAATAAAATAGAATGAGTGCTTTATTATCTTCTCCAAATATCTCTCTGTGTTATGTTTCTAATGAAAATTTTCTGCTGAGTGTGTTCCACATCAGAGTCACTCTTCTTGATTTTTAAAAAGAATGTTTCTGTTGTCCATTCTTTTTGTCCTTTCTTTCGTATTATGTCTCTTTTTTCCCTTCTATCTTTTCTTCATCTCTCTCACATTGACTTTATTTTTCCTCTTTATTTTCTGAGTCATTGACTCCTTTATTTAGAAGTAAGGGATATTATGTGCCATATTTCTTCTGGAATCACTGAAAGAATGAATGGGCCTCTCTTAGTAGTTACCTTACATTAAGTTACGCTTTCTCAGTTATAAGGAAGGACAAAATGAACAATTATACTAACTAAATCATAATCTAAAAGAGTTAATTTAACTTTCGTATGCTAAACTTTCAGGCAGTAGCTGAGGTTTGACTAAATAAATACTTTTTATTATTTTATAACAGGCATGGTAATACAGTAATACAACTTTTGAAAGTGTGTGTTCGCATATCCAAATGAATATTGTTCTTTGAAGTATCACTTAGTGAAATTATACCCTCATTCCAAATATGTTGTCATTGTTCAGAACATTTTCAGAAACATTTTGGAATTATGAATTCTTATCCCCTGATCAGAGAATTGTTTAGGGGTCACAATCAAAAGTCACTTTGAAGCCATGATGTGATAAAACTGAATTGAAAAATGAAGTAGGGCTCTAAGTACTGAGTAATTTTCTTGTGTGATTCATGTGGTGTCTGTGAAACAAATCTCAAAGAAGAGGATCAAAACTCTATTGCAAAATTGTTGAAATTACTGTAGCCTACTATAATAATAGCATTTAAGAAAAAGATTCATTTGGCTATATATGATACATTTGTTTTTCTGTCTATACAGCCACACCTACTAAAGTATTAATGAAAATGTAATTACATAAATAAAACAAAGTAGAGCAAGTTAACATATTTGGAATTTTTATACATGCTTTTTGATGCATAGGTAATGTATTATATTTTATTTATTCGTTTAACAACTATTGGATGCTGACCATAAGTCAAGCATTGACAAGATGCAACAGATACAAGTCCAAGAGCAGATGCTCTTTTTAAAGGAATTCATACCATGAATATATAAACTTATCATATTTAGGAAATCCAAAAGCTAAAATTAAAATATACATTTCCCAGAAGATAAATAGGATTTAGTGAAATGTTATGATGCAATTATACTGTTTTTCAAAGAAATGACTCTGGAAATGTAGTAAAATATTTGTTTTATGGTCAGTGTATGACTGAAAAAAATAAACATTTTGGTAGGTATTTATCAAATCTAGCAATTTATAATTTTGAGTATTATATCCATCAATGTGATGAAGAGTCCAAATTAGTCATAAAATCCTATTCTAAATAAACTTCTTCAAAAATGATAAATTTTGAACTTCTGAAGTCCATTTATTTTTTTAAATTCTGTCAGTTTCTGCACAATAATCAAAATGTAAAATGTAAAACATAAAAATGTTAATTGTAACAAATTACATTTCTTAAACTTTTCTATAAAAACTCTTCAAGGAATGAATAGAATCTTCTCATTAGTTAGGGTGGTTTAGTATTTTCAGTAGGGTGAACCCTCTTTTTGTAGATGTCATGTTTATAGCAGGTAGTATTCATGAACAGGCAACCGACTGTGAGTCCACCTAGAAGGATCTGGGATATAAATTTAAAATGTTTTATTGTACAATATTTAGGGTAGATTTTTAATATTGAATGCAACTAAATATGAATATTAATGAATATGCTCGTTGTTGATGAAATAAAAGTTCAGAATATACATTTTTACAAGTAACATTTCTCTTTTAGATAATTTATAAGCAACAAAGTGCAAAAAATTAGACCTTTTATTGCTTCCATAACATTTTAGCATTTGTTTTTAATGCCTCCTGGAGAAGATACTAAGTGAAAAGGGGAAAAAATGGCACGGGAAAGGGGGTTCATATGATTGATATTTGCTTTGCATTATTTTCATTGTTTTTTAATTAAGATAGTTACATAGCACCCCTTTCCTAAAATTCGGTATAACAGAATATAGACATCATAAGCACGTGTCATTAGTTCGTGAGACAATTTGCTATTTAATCTTTATTTCAAATTGACATTGTTAATGTGTACCAACTAGTTCTCTGATAGACCCGATTTTATTGTTGGCAATCTAAACATTATTACAAAATAAAAGAATTTTTATTTATTTTATATGCTTTAAAGACTAATAAACCATTTGTTTAATAGATTTGCTTAAAGTAGCAAGTAAAATCATATTAACTTACTTCTCTGAATCACTGGGTCAAGCAGGTTATGATACTGATTTGCATGTTTTGTGTATTTTTCCTTTTGATTATAGCTTTAATATTAAGCAAAGGAAGATATTTCATCCAGTTATGCCCATTCTTTGATAGATTCTTAAGTTATGTATGATTAAAGCAACTTTAATATTTCAAAATGATTAAGAGTTGAAAAAAATGCTTGTTACCACACTATCATTGTATTGTATTACTCAGTCCTCTGTAAAACAAGAATTCAGGACTAAGTGAAATTGTTAGTGAAAACACTTGGATGACTTTATTGGAATAATTACATCTGTATAACAAAGTTGAGCTTACTATGTTTGACATTGTTTTTCTCCAAAGTATGAATATTAGTTTTAAATCCACATATCAAGAGAAGCACTAAAACCTAACAATCTGTTTATCACTGGTTCCACTTCAACCTTACTTTATTTGTGATTCCTGATACAATAAAAGAAATAGTACTTTTTCGCCTAGACAAAATAGGTCCTTGAAAATAGTATTTGTACAATCTAGTTATTCTTATAAGCGTCAAATTCTAAAAAGAGAATAAACAGAATTTTCAGGGTATCAAGCCAAGTATACCAGGTGGACTCACTATATGTATTTCTATTTCTTCCTATTATAGCCAATAATAAAATGAGAATAAGTGAAGAGAAATAAAAATGAAGGGTTAATTTCAGGGTAGCAATGTAGTAGTTTTTTATGCAGTTTATAAGCAAATGACATAGGCATCACCATGAGGCTGACTTGATAAAATGAAGACCACTTATAGAAGACAGTGATTTTCAAACCCACTCCTCAGATCCAAACAACTAAGGCTCTAACTACCACCGACTTTAAACAGAGCAGTTCCACTTGTTAAAAAGTCTACCTAATATATGAGGATCATGCTTAAGAATTCATTTTTAAACCTCTGACCTAACAAAACAAAAGCTATTTACCTGATCCATTTTTAGTGACTTGAATGAAATCATCCTCATTCTCATCACAGCTTTCGCAGTTCGATTGTTGGACTGTTTCTGACAGGCTTTCAGCTTGATTGACATCTTTCTGCTTACTGAAGCTTTGAAGTGCAACAAGACGATGATGTATTGCTGCATACAAATATGCTGTATCTTTGGCACTGGCCTGCATGAGTAACATTACATTGTTAAGAAAATCATTAATGTTAGCTACATTTTACAGATTTTTAATCTTTCACTACTAATAAGGAAGGAATTACATGGCATAAATCTACGAATTGGTACATAGGTGCTAACAACCCTGAAAATTAAGCAGTAAAAAGACAATCTTGAACTAAATTGCGTCCTAAAATGTATACTTTTATAAGCAATCCCAATGTATACATTTTAAATTGAGAAAGTGAAATTTTGTTGTATAAAATCTCTATTTGAATTTAAATTAGTTAAGACCATGCCTCCTTCACTATTTTCACTGTAGAAAATTGTAGGCTTGCAGAGAAAAATCACTTCCATTTCCTGTCCATCACTTTGCTTGGACATTCCTCCAAACTACATAGCTTTGTGGATATGCTGAGCTCATTAGAGCAGTCTATGGTATTGTACCATAAATACATCAGAAGTTCTTGCTTTTCAATATTTTTCTACACTATTTTAATGGTTGTTATTCGTATGAAAATATAAAAATGGTAACAATAAAGTTGGTATAACCTTTACTGTTAAAATATTCTTTTTTTCAATTCCTTCAGTAAAACTGTGGGTTCATTATTAATTTCATTTATATTAGCAAAATATAGGCAGCACAGGTATTAAATATAGCTTGTTTCCCTCTTTATGAATGAGGAAATTATGGCTCAGAAGGGTAAAATGACTTTTCTGAGTTGCTAGTCAGCAAATTGGCTGAAAGTTGAATCCCAGGTTTTATCATTCACATTAGTGGGATTAATGGAATAAATTATGGTCCATAATAGAATATAATTCTTTCACCTACTAAAACAATTTTTGAAGAATAAACTAATGTCATGAAGACACTCACTAACATCGATAAGTAAAATGTGTATTTCACAATCATATTAGCTTTTTAATCTCAGCAGCTTTTCTAAAGTGTACTATTGTTACCATCATTTTGCAGATGAATAAAATCAATTTAAAGAAGGCTAAGTAGCTTTCCCAAAGATTATACAGTATGTACACTATGCTACATATATGTATGTGTGTATATACTTATACCCAGTTCCATGTATATGCTAAAATATAAGACCAAAATGTTAATAGTGACCATCTCTGAGGATGGAATCTAGTCACGGTTAACAAGCTCAGTCTCTGGCATGCTACTTTACCCACCTAAAACCAAGGGGGAATCTGGCCCAGAAGACTGGCAAGAGTATTAATACCTTAAATGGTAAATGCAGTTTGTACAGCATCTTACCTGAACATTTTAATACTCAATATCACTTACACCTAACAGTACACTTACTGGTAACTAATGAATTTGGTTTTTCATCATGGGCACCTGCCAACTTTTTTTCCATATTACTACATGGAAACCAATATATTTGTATTGTCACCTTCTGCCTGAACTTGAGTAATCAGTTTTCTCCAGTTGGTCCATGGGGAAATCTAGTTTTTTTGGGGGGAGGTTGTGGTTTTGTTTTGTTTTGTTTTGTTTGTTGTTGTTTTGTTTTTTTTTGTTTGTTTTTTATTTTTGAGACTCGCTCTGTCGCCCAGGCTGGAGTGCAGTGACCGGATCTTGGCTCACTGCAAGCTCCGCCTCCCGGGTTTACGCCATTCTCCTGCCTCAGTCTCCCCAGTAGCTGGGACTACAGGCGCCCGCCACCTCGCCCGGCTAGTTTTTTTGTATTTTTTAGTAGAGACGGGGTTTCACCGGGTTAGCCAGGATGGTCTCGATCTCCTGACCTCGTGATCTGCCCGTCTCGGCCTCCCAAAGTGCTGGGATTACAGACTTGAGCCACTGCGCCCAGCCTGTTTTGTTTTTTTAAAGCTTTATTCTTGCCAGCTCTCTTGGGTCTGGATCTTGTATTTGAGGTCAAGTATTCCTCTGCCAGGAACAGCTAAAGCTGTGCTCCCATCCTGTTACCTTGGAGATTTACTCATGTCCAGAATTGGAATTTGCTGTTGGACTGGTTGTTTTAACTTGCTAGCTCTGTATTTTTCCATTTCCCACTGGTTCTTTTCCAGTGACCTAAAGCCTTTTTTCAATCTCAGCTTGCAGGATAAGCATTAGGCTTCAAAGTCTGCTAACCGCTTCCTGGGAACCATTCCTGACAATAGTCACTTTGGTAACACAGTAAGATTGTTCACAAAATTTCAGTAGTAAAGTAAAGGGTAGAGATTTGATGGCATATATCACACAAATGTCTTGAAATGAGTACCAATTGATTACATAGACTTTGGTGTTAATTTCTGAATTTCACCTAAAATTTATGTCTTATACTACAAACAGACATAATGAATGGCTGTTTTTGCCAATGGTACATATTATTATAACAAATGAAAAAACAAATTAGTAATTGCAGACATCTATTAATGTAGTAGGATAATCCTCTATCACTGAAATTTCTCACTTACCTGAATTAAAAATACTTTGATGCTATAGTCTTCTAAATCAGTAGCTGTTATTCGTACATTTTTGTGGTTTGCTCTTTGAATCTTCATTTGGGCCCAGAGTTTGCTATTGAGGATCAGCCTTAAACTGCCTTGATTGCGCATAACTAAAATAGGAAGTTGACTACATCAGGCCACAGAACAGTTGACACAGAGGAATTTACCATTTTCAAAAGCAAAATAAATCTTGTAGTTGTTTTTCAGACTGTAGATTCAATACTAACTTGTGATTTGACTAGATTATAACTTGGTTTTCAAATTGTACTTTCTTATGTTGGGAGAACTTTTTTATCTTAAGTGCTGAAATTACACTTTTCTACTGTAATATTTAAAAGTGGTTAAAATTTTAGAACTCCTTTTAAGAACTGATAGTCTGAATATTCATCTGCGAATTGTTTACAATGAAGAAAACCAAAACAAAAACCTTAAGTGTCCAAAAAAATGGAATTAGTTAAATAAATTATGGTGTAGTCATTCAAGAGAATATTATGAACCCATTAAGAATACTGCAAAAAGATATTTATTAATGTGGAAAAATCATGGTGTAATATGTAAAAGACAAAATTAGGCTACAAAGCAAAATAAACACCATGAATCAGAACTTTTACAATCTATGTATATGTTTATATATACAGAAAACAAGGGTCAGAAAAATATATTCTGTTAACAGATGTTATCTTAGGAAGATAGGCCTTTAAGTGATGTTTTAAAAATTTTTTTCAATCCATGCTTTCCAGTTTTTACAATGAATGGATATTACCTGCATAATAAAAAGAAAGCTGCTTTTGGGGTTTGTTTTTTGTTTTTTATTTTTGTTTGGGGATTTTTTTTTCCTTTGGCAGGCAGTGGAATCAAACCAGAGTAGTAAATAACTTGCAACTGTCTTGGTACTATTACTTGGTTGGGTGATTTAAAAATCTGCATGCCTGTTACAGAACTGAAGACACTGTTTCTATCCTTTTAATCTGAATTATATCTCTTACCCATTTCTTGAGCTTGATATCCAAAAGTCAACAAATAACCTTATTCTTGGATCCAATGTCTACCTGTGGTCTCCTCCAAAGTCTTGACCTCTTAAAATGGACCAATAAATCCATTCATCCTGCCCAGATCTCTCCCTGTGCTATCTTTCAGTTTGGACCTCTGAACAATGCCCATTGTGTCATTTTGAATGATAGCTCTCTTGTATTTTTAGGTTTGACTGGCTCCAACTTCTGAACATCACAGTGCCTGCAGGATTCAATAACTGCACACCTTGGAAACTAATCTCTTTCCTTAGAGACTATTCCTTCATCCTGACCCCCATCCCATGTCTGGGATGCCCAGGACAAATTATGGGGCAAGTATTTTCTTTTAGAAAAACTTTTCACTTTACAAAATAATTTGCATCATATTATTTCAAATAATAATAACATTACTATTTAGGTGTGTGCTGGGCTCTGATATAGGTGCTTTACATGCTTTATCTCATTGAATTCTCTCAGTCAGTAAATCATGAACTACAGTTATTCCCATTTTAAACTGATATAAGTACAGTAGAGAAAGAGATTAAAAAACTTGTCAAGGTCACTAGTTAGTCACTGCTGGAGCCAGAACTGGAGCCCATGCAGTCTAACAGGAGAGCATACTTGAAATGGGAAGCTCCTATAGAAATATTTTCAACAGTGATTTTTTGGTGTATTTTATAGCACATCTCCAGAAAATGATATGTGCCTATATTATTATAGGTACACATGAGAAATCCTGAGAAATCATTGCTTGCTTTACAAAAGGATTCCTTACTTAGTCTTGACTGTAATGTTCCACAGTCACTGCTTGCTGTGTCATTCAGTCTCAACGTTCCTCTGCCCCTTTCAATCCAGGATTGTGTTGTTTTGTTGAGTATGAAAAGCTTGCAGTTGATCTAAATAACAATTTTTTAAATGTCAAATATATAGAAAATTTTTTCAAAGTAAGTTACTTCCTATGTTATGTCACATTTATATGTGTCTGATCTTTTACCAAAATAATCTTCGTTAATGATTTATAAACCAGCTTTTAAAATATATTTAATGTTTAGAAACATACAACTTTTGGATAGTTCAAACATCAAAAAGTAAAAAGACATACAAAGTGAAAAGGGCCCCCAGCTTTTATTTCCCATCTACCAATTTCCACCCCTGCAACAAGTAACCACCAGTGTAAATATTTTGTTTATCCTTCCAGAGATATTTGTACATATGTACGTGCCAATACATATAAATGTTCCCCCTCTTTTTCTGTCAGTGGTAGAATGCCATACCTACTTTCTGATTTTTTAACACTATATATACGTCAACTTTTATATTAATTATTTGAGATATATAATGTTATTTGAAAGTAAAGGAATCATTGAACTATTTGCATACTTCGAAATTTTCAAAGACAGCATGAAAATATGGAGAAGTACGATGTAATGCCACAGGTTACCCCACTACAATCATTACTACTGTGTACAAGAATCACCTAAACAGCCTGTTAAAAATACAGCATGTCAGAGCCTCACTCCTAACAATTACTTCAATAAGACTGGAATTAATCTAATCCAAGGGTTATGCTTTGAGACACAGTTAAAATAAAAGTGTCTGTAGATCATACAGGAAGTGGAGAGGAAAGGAGAGAGTTTAGAGAAAAGCAGATAGAGAAAGGCAAAGGGAAATTTATGCCTTGTTGGAAAAAGGTAAAGTTGTAGTAATTACATTTCATGTGCTTGTGCTGATGGTGATACTACTCAGCATTAAAATCCTGTGATACTGTAGTGTATATCTGTGAAATTCTTGAATTACATGAAATTCTAAACTTTTTTAAAGGAAGCTAAATTTTATATGAAATTCTAAACTTTTTTAGGAGGAAAACAAAATTCTTATTGGACTGAAATCAAGTTATCAACATTGTTAAACCTGTGTAAGTAGAATTATTTAATCACAATAATAGCACTAATTATAAAAGCAAGTATTAAAGCAGGATACTTGGCTATCGTATTTCTAAGGGACTAATGTGAATAGTTGTAAAACTAACAGCCCGTTTTCCTGCAAAGTACACATACAAACATAAGAAGAAAATAAGTTACTGGTTTAATTTTTGAGAGCGTCCAACATTTTTATTTAAGTAACTTAGTCTCCATGAAAACTGTACTTCTGTCTGTATTTTTAAAGATGTCTCTTCTCATGTTAACTTTATTCCAAGTATGTAAATGCTACCAAAAAGAGTAAAACATGATATACAGACCTTTAACACATTATGTTCTGATTCCTCCCCTGTTATAACATCAATTTTCTCCAGCAAACATTTTCGTGATGGTTGGGAAGAGAATGCAGCAGCTGATTCAGTTGGGGAAGTATTTTTAATAGAGTCTGTTCCTAAGAGAAAATGCGGGAAAAACACTGAAAAGTCCCCATTTTCTCTACCGTGAAAGTTCTTTGTTGCCCCTATGACCACATATATCTACTTGGCTTTTTCTAATAGTAAGTGAGATTCCAAAAATTCAAACTGCTTGAGTTCGTGTAAAATCTCCTTATCAATTTCCGCATAACATTAACTCAAAAAATTATTAAAGCTTATATATCAGATAATCATATTTATATGCATTAATCTTTACCAAAATATTTGAAACACTGGATTACTGGTTTTTAAAATCTTATATTAAATATTAATTTTACTTATATTAAATATTAATGTTAATAAATAACATGAAAAACAGAAGACAAGCTAGGTGAATCTAATGTTTTACAAATGAAAGAATTCTTACTTGAACTTAAAATGTTGACGGGAAATTTCGGAGTGGATTTGAATGGTTTTTCCTTGGCGTATGAATCATTTTCAAGTTGAGGCTGGGTGAGTTTTTGAGTACCCTGAGTGGGGAAAAAGATGCATTATTAATTTTATATAATAAAAGTTTTAATTTTATCCCTATATGTTTGCAGTAAGACACTTTCATTTTTCTGTTTCAACACAGCAAACAAGCCCAGCTGGTATGTTTTTATTTTGGACTTTCTGTGTGCTGAACAGAGAATTCGTCTCCATTGTTAGAAAGACTGAGTTCTAATCCTCAGAAAACATAATCTAGTTACCACCAGCCTACTTCAGGTGGGAGTTAGTCCCGAAGGCAGTGGGAAAGGTCTAAAGGTACAAAAGAAGGTAACAGATGTTCCATACTCTGGCTAGACTAAACTGATGCCCAGGAGGTACAAAAGAAAAAGAAAATGTGCCTTTGAACACAGGAGTTAAAAAGTATAATTCAATTTAATATTACTTTTAATTAATTTACCTTTAGAAATTTAAAGTGACAGCTCTGTATATAGTAACAGAAACATATACCAAAGTATTTCAATGTCCCCAGAAATTTACTCTTGCTATCCACTTTATGGAAGAAAACAAAAAAGTTATCCAGAGACCCCCATAAGATGTCTCAGAGAACATCTTTGTAGAAAGAATCCTAACTTTTCCTCCCAATTTTTGCCAACAGTTGCTTTTAAGGCTACTTGGGGCTCTGTATGTCTGTTGTAATCAAGGCCTGCACAAATAAGACTAATTGACATGACATTTGCGATAATATGTAGCCCTCTGCAAAACAGAGAATTGGAACAATGATACTTAAGAATTTATGCTTATATTTTTTCCCTTATGAACTGAAAATTATTTCACATTACTTAACTGGACATCAAGATATTCCCTGAAAATTGGTAGAGATGGGTATAATTATTTCCATTTTAAGAAAATAGAAACTGAGGCACAGAAAGTTTAAATGACTCACTCTAAAAACACATAGTTAGCCAATAAGCCAAGAGTGCATCCTGGCCCCCAAATCGCAAGGCCAAAAATTTACAGGATTAGAGGACACACAAATTATCTTTATAATTCCTGTTATCCTTAAGATATTAACAACTTAAAGAGATAGAGAGTTCAGGTTCCTTTATAAACCAAATTTAAATTGCCCATAGGAAATGTGCACAAGTGCCTTCTCAAACCAAACCTATAGTCCTGACTATAGTTTATTTGTATAGGTATCTCTCTGTCTGCTCTTATTAGATGATAAGCACCTTTAGGGCACAGTGTCTCCTTTAGCTTGCATAACCACTTAGGTGGTTTTCAAACCTGCCTGTACATTAGAATCACTTGACACCTGGCCTCACCCACAGGCATTCTGAGCTAATTGGTCTGGGATGAGACCAGGGGTAAGAAATCCTTGAAAGGATGATTCTAACAGGCAGCCAAATTTGAGATCAATGCTTTATATACCATAAGAACTCAGTACATGTTTGGTAAATTGAGTGGAATGTAAAGTTGATCCTGTGAGGTTTGAAAAGCATTGTCTGACATTTTACAGATGCTGTGGCTAATCTGGTGTCAAACTTAGAAATAAGTGATATGGAATAAATGTGCTTAAATATACTGCCTGTAAATTCACCATAGAGGCTAGTCCGTTTTGGTTCACATCCAAAGGCATAGGTCACAGGTCTAGGATTGGTGAGTTGACCTTCATTTTGAGAATGACAGAAGGGTTCCTAAAATAAACTAAGCCTTTAAAATAACTAATATATGAAAGCCCTAAAAATTTTGGAATGAGTTTGGGCGTGGTGGCTCATGCCTATAATTCCAGCACTTTGGGAGGCTGAGGCGGGTGGATCGCTTGAGCTCAGGAATTCAATGCCAGCCTGGGCAACATGGTGAAACCTCATCTCTACCAAAAACACAAAAAGCCAGGTGTGGTGGTGCGTGCCTGTGGTCCCAGCTACTCGGTAGGCTGAGGTGGGGGGATCCCTTGAGCCAGGGAGACAGAGGTTGCAGTGAGCCAAGATCATGCCCCTGCACTCCAGCCTGGGTGACAGAGCAAGACCCCATCTAAAAAAAAAAAAAAAAAAGAATTGGAATGAACTGGCTTAACTAGTTGGTTCTTTTATTAATCTAAATCCGTACATGGGTTTTAAAATCTCTGCAGCTTCTTTGGGATTCTTCATGTAACTGGTATTCCTGAGACAAGCTAGGCACATTCAAGCTATCTCAGCCACTTTCCTGACTTGAGTGAAAGCTGGAAAAGGTATGAAGATGTGATTGACCAGATAAAACCATAGGCATGGTTTCCCACAGATTTCACTTTTCTGTACAATTTTCCACTGTAGATTACACTGTCTTAGAGATCAGAGTTCTGTGGGGACCAGAGAAGCAGTTACCTCATTGCAAGAGGATGCTGAGCATTAAATAAGGATGATGGTAATAACAGTGAGGGGTTTTCACTAGGCAAGTAGATTCTCCTAGGCAAGTAAAGCACTATGAATTTTCTCTGAAAGCTAGGGAAAGAAAAGTTATAATAATGCTTTTTGATGTAAGAGCTTGAAAGTAGGGTTGTGGTTAACTAATAAGAACAAATTGGTCGCTGGGCGCGATGGCTCACGCCTATAATCCCAGCACTTTGGGAGGCTGAGGCGGGCAGATCACGAGGTCAGGAGATCGAGACCATCCTGGCTAAGATAGTGAAACCCCATCTCTACTAAAAATACAAAAAAATATATAATATATATATTAGCCGGGCGATACATATATTAGCCGGGCATGGTGGCACACGCGTGTATTCCCAATTACTCGGGAAGCTGAGGCAGGAGAATAGCTTGAACCCAGAAGGCGGAGGTTGCAGTTAGCAGAGATCGTACCACTGCACTCCAGCCTGGGTGACAGAGCGAGACTCTGTCTCAAAAAAAAAAAAAAAAAATTGGCAAATAATTTTAAATGCATCTTGTGGTAAAATGATGCAAACTATTAAAATATCATTATCAATTGAGCTTATCTAACGATTGCAGATAATTCTGGGATTTCCTTGGGTACTTCTGGCTTAACACAAGTCAAAGAACTATTTAATATTTCACATCAGTAATAATGTTATAATTATACAGTTCCCTTCCTCTGTGGGTTTCTATTATTTTAACAACTAGGACTTGCTTCCCAGGAGAATCTTTCCAGTTAAAGAAAGAAAATGTGCCGTTGAACTCAGGAGTTAAAAAGTATTATTCAATTTAATATTACTTTTAATTAATTTACCTTTAGAAATTTAAAGTGACAGCTCTGTATATAGTAATAGAAACATATACCAAAATCTTACCAAAACTCTTTCTACCATGTTTTCTCCAAAAACAAAATTGGAACTGCAGTTTTTAAAAGAACATTTATCTTCATTTGGTTGACATCTAAGAAAAAGGAATAAGCATTTACTATTTTAAATACATGGATAAAGCCATTTTAGACTTTGAAATAATCAGATAATTTAATAGATTTATGTAAATCAAATTTACTGCTCATTTTTGTTCGTTTGAATTTAATGAGAAATGAAGGAAAAATTCAAATAGTGGCATCCAGAGGTGATTGTCAAAATAGTTTCCAGCTATGACAGCACTGACAGAGACCAGTCCTGACTGCCTCATGGCCATCACTGCACTGGCTGTGTGGTCAGCCAGGAGGGCTGCCCAACCCTTTTTGCTTTTCCAGCACACCCTGTCTAATACCTAATTTCCACTCTTCCCTTCCCCAAGTGGCTGATGCCTTTAGCAACCAGAGATCTCCAGGGCAAAAGCAAAACCCTATCTGTTACAATTGAATGTGCATTGGCTTAAATTTTTTTGCCTCCCAGAAATGTTTTTTTAAATGTTAAAAGTGTTTTTCCTGATGAGAAACTTGAAGACAGGAAGCCCTCTCTTTGTAGACAGATGTGCTCAGGTTCATCATTGCATCCCCCATGTGCACAGAAGGCATCTGCTACCGCACCTGGACAGAGCCCAGTCATGTGAGTCAGTTTATATCCACAGCTAGTTTTAATCTCTCAGATCAAACATTTATTCATCACTAGTAATACTAATACATACTAATAAATATGGCAGATTTATACTGCTTTCTTTGTTGTTTGTCTAACCCATGCCAATAAAAAATGAATAATGCCAAAATAAAAGAAAAAAATGCCAGAGAGAGAGGAAGAGAGCCTAATCTACTAACCAGATAATTTATGCCCAACTAAATAAAAGTTTAGCCCCACATTTTCAAAAAGTTCTCACCCAAGTCAATGAAACAATGAAGACAATCCAGTATTAATATGATAATATTTAAGTATCAGAAAATTTTTTAAAATATTTTAAACTTGTGTTCCTGTAAAATCTCCTTTCAAATGGGAATCTTGGCAGTTTATCCATACAAGGTCAGAAAATTATTTTCCATGATTGGTTGTAATAATAAAAGAATGCAAGAATGAAAGGACAACCCTTCTGTTTTCTCATTATTAACTTACCCTACTGATGTTGCACCTAAAAAGTGCTGGTTAGTAGACAGCTGGACTGAAATTCTGGCACTTGATAAATTTTCACTTGACAGATAGGAATTTCCCTCAGAAATCTGAAAGTAAAGAAATCCATCAAAAAGTTTATAAGGACTACCTTACTATAGGACCATCAGACAAGGAAACAATAGTTATAGTTAAACATATTGAAAACTTACTATGTTTAAGTACTACCCTAAGCATATTATGTAGTATCTCATTTACTCCTTACAACTCTATACACTTTGTACTTCTATTATCCACATTTTACAGGTGAGTAAACTGACACAAAGAACTTAAATAACTTGTCCAGGTCACTCACATACAATGGAGATCTGTCTAATACCAGAATATCATAATATTCAGAAATTCCACTATGTTTTGTTATTTTCGCCATTTTAGTCAAATTGGGTTAATTCTCATTTCTGGATTAGTAAAACTCACTTTCAGGACTATGTAATCCTTGGTAACACCCAAAAATGTCACCATCCTATTCACCCAATGTAAGAGAAAACCCCACTCATCTCTTTATCTTGAAATTTTCAACTGGTAACTTAACCAGTTACTTTGCTTTATGTACATATGTGTATGCACAATACCTGAATTAATATATAAATGTAAGAGTGAGGAAATTTAGAATTGGAAGGAACCCTATAAATTATCTGGTCTAGTATTTACAGTGTATTGCGGACACCTTCCTTCCTCGACCAGGGATTTGCAAAGATGTTTCAGGTCGTTCGTGTCTTTTAAAGCCAGATGGGATATGTTTCCACTTAAATTTTTATTTCAATCAATAAAAATAATTTTGAATACTTTTTCTTTTTTAACAAGAATTTGAGAACTGACAAATATGTATCAAGAGAGCAAGTGCCATGTTTAGCAAAGATCGAAGTACATGCTCGTGACCTAGTCACTCAGATGATGTATCTCTCAGTCGAAATGGTAGCTTTCACTCCCATGTTGGTTAAAATAGTTATTTAGGCATATATTGTTTAATCTATACATACTGAGTAACCATTGATTAATGATAGGATGAAAATAATTTATCTGATTTTGATATACAAGTTAATAAGAAATATAAAGATAATGGTTCTACAAAATCCACCTAGAGATAGTTTTCACCGAATCTTAAATTACATTCATTTGGTCAAAATTCTTACATAGGATCTTATATACAGTGTGTCTCTGGATCTTCAAAGATCACTAAATGGAAAATTTAATGATGGGCATTAAATTTTCTATTTAATGGGCATTAAATTTTCTGTTTAATGATGGGCATATACAGTAGGGATTTTCAATAACTGGAAATAAGGTTTATTCACTAGACCTTCTAATTTTCTCAAAAATAAATGTAAACAATAGCTTGAAATTTTCTGTTATGCTTGGATCATTTAGGAAAAAAATGGAAGAAATATATTAATAAATTTTATTTTAAAAATATGCAATGCAGTGTTTACAAAAATCCTGCCAAGAAAGAAATATTGATGTACTTTTGATGTCATATGTCATAGCATGTAATTAAAATCTTGCTGTATATTTATAGTGCATGCCATTTTAAAATCAAATGCAATATAACTTTTTAGAAATTAGTCAACACATTATACTTCCTATTATATAATTTAAAACAAGTTAAACACCATGCATCACTCTTTTTTTTCTTTTCTTTTTTGAGATAGTCTGGCTCTGTCACCCAAACTGGTACCATCTCGGTTCACTGCAACCTCTGCCTCCCGGGCTCAAGCTAGGACTACAGGCGCATGCCACCATGCCCAGCTAATTTTTGTATTTCTTGTAAAGACAGTGTTTTACTATGTTGCCCAGCCTTGTCTGGAATGTTTTAGCTCAAGAGATCCACTCATCTCGGCCTCCCGAAGTGCTAGGATTAAAAGCATGAACCACCATGCCCGGCCATATCACTTCTTAAATAAAAGTAAGGAATTATGTAACTTGGTGATAATTATTACATTACATTTAAATGAAAACAGTAATAAACTTATCTAAAATTGAAGACATATTTTACTTAAAAATTACTTATATAGCATGCATAAATGATGAAATAATTTTTTAAGTTCATAATGGATCTCTCCAAATCATATCTTACAAAGTAAAGGGTTTAGACATATAAAAATATTGGTAAATGCTGACCAAGTTCAAGTCCCTTAGTTTGCTGATAAAAAAGATGTTGAATGGGTGCTTTGTTTAGATAAACAAAGATAGTGGCAGAGGCAAGATTAGTACCAAGGTGGTGTTTTTTTACACTTGCATGTTTCTGTCCTTATGTTCACTAAGGGAAAACAAAACAAAGCGAAACTATGTGACCAATCCTCAGTAGTTCAGCTGGAAACAAATGGCTAAGATGGAATAACTCTCAAATTCCAACCTGCCTATCTTGAGTCCTATTCCTCCTGTGTCTGCTTCTGCTGGAAGACAGGGATAGCACTACAGCAATTGAATATATCCCCAAACCCATATCTGCATGGCTTGTGTAAGTTACTAAGTTACTATCTCTTTTTTTTTTTTTTTTTTTTTTTTTTTTTTTTGAGACGGAGTCTCGCTCTGCCACCCAGGCTGGAGTGCAGTGGCCGGATCTCAGCTCACTGCAAGCTCCGCCTCCCGGGTTTACGCCATTCTCCTGCCTCAGCCTCCCGAGTAGCTGGGACTACAGGCGCCCGCCACCTCGCCCGGCTAGTTTTTTGTATTTTTTTAAGTAGAGATGGGGTTTCACCGTGTTAGCCAGGATGGTCTCGATCTCCTGACCTCGTGATCCGCCCGTCTCGGCCTCCCAAAGTGCTGGGATTACAGGCTTGAGCCACCGCGCCCGGCCTAAGTTACTATCTCTTTAGAAAGGCCTACAAAGAGTGATTCAGACACTACATAGTTGGAAGATAGAATTCTTATCTGTCTCTGGAGGCTTCCCAAACCCTTCCAATTACACTGTATGGGGAGTTCTCTGCTCTTGTTATACTGGAATATGGCTCTGAAGTGAACCCCTGGTATGACCTAAACTGGCGAAGATACACTGTGATGTTGACCAGCTGGCGATGCAGAGAAAATCCATACCTCTTTTTTGACTACTGACTATGGCCCCTGGCTACCTCATTGCTTTCCCCGTTCTCACACAGGGTCATTGCTGTGGCACAAGACCCCCAGATTTCTACTGCCCAGTACTCAGCTTTATAACTTCAGAGAGACCATAGATTTGTGAGACTACAACTCTCCAATGTAAGAGTACAACTTTAAAAAGGTTACCAAGGGCTTTTGCTATCTAGCCCAGCAACAAAACAAAGCTCAGGCAACTCCTATTTCTGGATATGGAGGCCCCAAACAACCTAGAAAAGGAAGGATGAAGGATTGAGGTCAGTCCTGTTATCCTGGGCTTTCTCACCTTATTATTTGTTTTTTCTTTAATCTTGCAGGATTCCAGTGCCTTGTGTCCAAATGTTTTTCTTACTTTTGCACAACTTTGAGCTTGAGGTAGCTGCAAAATAGCAGGTCTAATAACATGTTTAGAATGTTTCACAGGACCTTAAAAGAATAGAATTAAAAGATAAATATATTTTTAGTGCAATATTCCTTTACTGCGTATTTTTAACTAATATAATTCTTATTTTCTAAAGTCATGTTTAAATGAGGGACTTGTGTTAATTAATCAAAGTCAAAATAAGCATTGAGTTCCCCAGCACTCACACCCTGCCTAGCTTTTGCCCAATAACTATTCATTTTGATCATGAAACCTGGCTTACTTGCATTATTTCTTCATGTTTTGTCACTCTGACCTAACTCCATGCCCCCGACACACACACATATAGGGAGATGAAAATATAGGTGGTAAAATATACAATTTCTGAGGTTCTTGAAATAGAAGCTACATACCTTGTTCAGCACTCTTTATATCAACATTACTTTGCACAAGAGTTGATATCATAAAAACATTGTTTTTCCTCACTGTAAGAAAAAATATTTAAAAATTTTTAAATACAGAAGAGTGTCAGATTTTACACTATTTGGGGCTTAACAACCCCGTTCTGAATTTACCAGCAGATGGCGCAATTGGCACTAACAGAGTACTAGGTAGTGCTCTCTGGAGCGCTGGCTCTGCTAAAAATGAGATTGCCGGCCAGGCGCGGTGGCTCACATCTGTAATCCTAGCACTTTGGGAGGCCAAGGCGGGTGGATCACCTGAGGTCAGGAGTTTGAGACCAGCCTGGCCAACATGGCAAAACCCAGTCTCTACTAAAAATACAAAAAAAAATTAGCCAGGCGTGGTGGCAAGTGCCTGTAAACCCAGCTACTCGTGAGGCTGAGGAAAGAGAATCACTGGAAACCAGAAGGTGGAGGTTGCAGTGAGCGAAAATCGTACTCCAGCCTGCGTGATGGGAGCGAGACTCCATCTCAAAGGAAAAAAACGGTGGGGGGTGGATTGCCAGATGCGTCCCGCTACATAGTTCTGTTTACTTTCAGAAATCGAAGTGAAAATTAGGTGGCTAGAGAAAAGGCAGCCTTTTTTAGATCTTTAAATAGTGTACTGTCAGATATTCTACAGACTATAAAATCTGAATTGGTAATGAACTCTTCAGCATTAATATATAGCTCTTACAGAATATTATAAAACTGTTACCAAAGTTTGCCCACACTTCCTGACTTTTTAATGAGTATACCTGAAGAAAGAAGTAAAGATGACAAATGTGCTAGGTTATTTTTCTACAAGCATGTTGGTGGGGTAAGGCTGTGGTGATGGCTCCAAGTATAGAATTTCTATACATTTCAAAGGGATCTCCTTTTGATTGCAAATTGCAGAAACAGCAACCTTTGGCATTTAATTAATGAAGATGAGAAAAGAATAATTGCTTCTTCAAAGTATTCTTTAAGGTGTTATAACATAAACGTTAGGGTAGAATCCCTTCTTTACTTCAGAGTTCAATTTAATGTTTTTTATTATCTTTATTACTGAACATCACCAAAAAATGAGCCATATTTTTCTCCTGCTGAACACCACTAACATTCTGCACAAGATAAAACAGAGTGATGCTTTCTTTTTGTGTGAGTGTTCAGTAAAAAATGAATTAAAGCAGGTGCGTAGATAATTTAAAGCCATTCCTTTGTTTTATGTGTAAATACCATAAAACAGAATACCTTTGCCTCTGGGATTAGGATTTCTATTTCTCTCTCTCTCTTTTTTTTTTTTTTTTCTTTGAGATAGAGTCTCCCTCTGTCATCCAGGCTGGAGTGCAGTGGTGTGACCTTGGCTCATTGCAACCTCTGCCTCCTCGGTTCAAGCAATTCTCTTGCCTCAATCCCCCATGCCCGGCTAATTTTTGTATTTTTAGTAGAGACCAGGTTTCGCCATGTTTGCCAGGCTGGTTTCGAACTCCTGGCCTGCAATGATCTGCCTGCCTTGGCCTGTCAAAGTGCTGATATTATAGGCATGAGCCACCACACCCGGCCAGGATCTCTATTTATCTTAATGTCTGAGCTTGTCAGTCAGATTAGAAGGGTTAGAGACACTAAAAAGTGTCTCTTCTGCATCTGAAAGGTACATGACTGTTGCTCAGTCATGCCTGCAGTTATTACTAAGAATATAGATTTATTCATTGAAAAACTCTGTAGTTCAGGCTGGGTGCGGGTGACTCAGGCCTGTAATCCCAGCACTTTGGGAGGCCGAGGTAGGCGGATCACAAGGTCAAGAAATCGAAACCATCCTGGCCAAAATGGTGAAACCCCATCTCTACTAAAAATACAAAAATTAGCTGGGCATGGTGACGTGCGCCTGTAGTCCCAACTACTCAGGAGGCTGAGGCAGGAGAATTGCTTGAACCCGGGAGGCGGAGGTTGCAGTGAGCCGAGACCGTGCCATTACACTCCAGCCTGGGCGACAGAGCCAGACTCTGTCTCAAAAAAAAAAGAAAAAGGAAAAAAGAAAAAACTCTGTAGTTCCTGGGTAGAGGGGGATCAATTCAAGTGAAGTGAATAGTTTGTACTTTTTCTTTCTTAGTGGCAAACTTAACGTGGAAAAGGCAATTGATTATTTAATAGAAATAAAAACATGAGAATAGAGATCATTTTAACGTGGAGAAAATGCCAACCATTTCAACTATTTTATTATGATACAATAGTTTTACTAAGCAAAACATAAATTTCAAGTAAAGAGGAGTAATGTTTTAATTAGTGGAAATTTTAATGGATTTATATGCTAAACTTAAAATATGAATTTAAAGCATAATTGCATGTTTTAAATACTATACATTATAAACTATGTAGATGAACAGTAAGAAGTAAAATAATGCAAATTGTTTTTACTTTTATAGGGCTGCCTTAAATAAAATAATGCTGTTATAAATGTGAAATCCTAAAAAAAATTAAGTTCAAACTTTCTACCCAAGGTAAAAGCATATACTCAGAATTTGTGAAGTTAGAATTCATAAGGTATTCTTCAATGCATACTTTGCTAAGGCCTCTATTTGATCTATTTCTAAGGTGTCAGCATCTTATGATAGCTAAGAAAGAAAAGTCATCATTAATAAGAATGATTTTGAAAGGTCAGAGTGTCAGGCTTGAAGTTCTAGAAACTCTTTATTACCTGACCCAGAATGGGGGAAGGTTGGGAGGTTAGTGATGGATGAAAATCTCATTTGCTTCTGAGACAAGGTTGATACTAAAAGCAGATTGCAAACTAAAGTCACTTAGAAAGTGGGTTTTTTGTTTTGTTTTCATTTGTAGTTTTGCTATTTTGGAAAAAATTTCTGTATCACTAATTTAGAAAAGTCTTTATTTTTATTAATGTAAATAAGGAGTACATCTGATGAGGATGATAAGTTAATTTCCATTCAATTCCATTCAACAGTAAATATAATATTTATTTTATGGTCACCATATGTAAGACACTATCAACCATGAAGATGACCTCAAGGAACTCACAGTGGAGGGGAAATATATACATAGATGCTGTATTACAAGGCGGAAGACATGGAGCTCATTATAAAAGGAATCACTGGAGTGCTTTCAGCATAGAAGAGAAGCAAACTAAGTTACTGATTTACTTGGAACACAGTGTATGATAAAATTATTTTCAAAGGATAGGCATCCATTTATTTAAATAGGTAGTTGCTTTCTTTTTTTTTTTTTTTTTTTAGAGGGAGTCTCATGCTGTCACCCCGCCTGGAGTGCCGTGGCACAATCTCGGCTCACTGCAACCTCCACCTCCCAGGTTCAAGAGATTCTCCTGCCTCAACTTCCCAAGTGGCTGGGACTACAGGCACCTGCCATCATGCCCAGCTAATTTTTTTTTTGTATTTTTAGTAGAGACAGGGTTTCACTGTGTTGGCCAGGCTGGTCTGAAACTCCTGACCTCGTGATCTGCCCACCTCGGCCTCCAAAAGTGCTGGGATTGCACATGTGAGCCACCGCACCCAGCCAATGGTTACTTTAAAAATGGCCTTCTCCCCTACTTACAAAGCTAATACGTGCTCAATGCAGAAACTTTGGGAATATAGCAAAATACAAAGGCATGGGGGACAGGGAGGAGACCAAATCACCTGCAAGTCCTCTACTTAAGATAACCACTGCTATCATTGTGGCTTATGTTCTTTTGGTATTTTTTCCAATGCTGATAAATGGAATGTTTAAATACTGACTCACTGTACCATTATATAGCTTGTTTTCACATAACAATATATTACAAACACTATTCAGTTGGTAAGCTTTTAACATTACTCTTTTGAAAAGTTTCTCAGTAATTTTGCATTCAGAATAAATATAACAGTGAATAGTCAACAGTCAAGGCTATACATACCTCCCTGGGACTGAGAATCTGTAATATGAAAAGTAAAAGATGAAGACCGTACACGCTTTCTTGAAAAACCGTTATATTCTGCAAGAAAAGCAATGGGAAGGCTAAAATTACTTGCAGTAACAAAGTATCCTCAACTCATGATAGGGTAGGATAAACAGAATTTTCTTTTGTCTACACAGATTATCATTTGGTAACACATTAACCCTTGAATCACTATTTTAAATATTGGGGTTAATAGGTTGCTGATTGATTATAAACCTATAGGCATATCATGCTAGTATGAAACAATTAGAAATGACTGGTGTCAGCAATAATTTGTATATGCATTTTGAGGTCTACAGAGAATGTTTTTGATAGGCTGAGGGGCAGGGAGTGGAGCACAGTGAATTTTAGTCACTAACATCAGTGTTCTCAGGGACCTATATATCATCTTTCAAAACAAAAGTGAATCTACTGGCATATTTAAAAAAAAGAAAAAACATTAACTTTCACACAATCTGTGCCACATGCCAAAATACTTGTGTCTGCTAATTTTGTTTGTGTGAAGATTGATTTTGGAATACAGGATGAAAATCATTACCTGGTTCTGCTGCTTCATACAGGGTGTCTTCTGCAGGTCTCTGAAAGGAAACAAAACCACTGAGGAGAGCTGAGTATTTGTATTATGTTGTAGGAGAGCCTTTGTATTATGTTGGTGCAAAAGTTACTGCAGTTTTGGCAATTAAAAGTAATGGCAAAAATCGCAATTAGTTTTGCACCAACCTAGTACATCAGATTTCCACCCTGCCACTTTACAGAATTCTCAGAAGCCAGGGCTAATTAGCCTGGCCAGGACAAAGCAGTTCACCTTCATTTGTTAGGCACATAGTCAAGAAAAACCGAAAGTCTAGTCCAGTAGTTTTGTAGTTCAATGACTGCAGATTCACTTGTGAAAGTTCGTTTAAAAATGTAGATTTTGAGGCACCTATTCTCAAGATTCTGAAGTGGTTGTTCTTGGGTGGGGCCCAGGAATTTGTTTTTTAAACAAAGGCTTGGAGGTTGAGTGTTTCTTTCGTTTAGTGTTTTTGTGAGTAGTAGGTTAAATTACCTGCATGGGTAAGAATGAATACCAAGAAATAAGGTAAAGTGAGAATCTAGTGGGGCTTTTTGTTTGTTTAGAGATGAGGTCTTGTTCTGTCACCCAGGCTTCAGTGCCAGCAGTGCAATCATAGCTCACTGCAACCTCTAACTCCTAGGCTCAAGCTATCCTCTAGTCTCAGGCTCCCAAGTAGCTAGGACTTACTACAGGCACATGCCACTATGCCTGACTAATTTCTTTTTATTTTTTTGTAGAGATGAGGTATTGCTTTATTGATCAGGCTGGCCTCAAACCACAGGTTTCAAACAGTCCTCCCACCGTGACCTAGCAATGTGCAGGGATAACAGGTGCAAGCCTTCACGCCCAGCAACTAATCTTACTGTTGGTCTTACAAAACGGATGATTTTAGTATGATGCCAAAAAAGCAGGCAGAGTTCAAAAGGTCCCTTTAAAATCAAATATCGTAGTTTAGAATTTATTTTTTTACCCGGTTTTAGGCTAGGTCAGTGGTGAGGACTCATATGAGGAGCTATAGCCCTCTCAATCTCTTTCAGCTCCTCCCCTTTTCAAGTTACTCCAAATAAAGATATTACTATAATGAAACAGTATGTTATCCATAGCTCCAAGACAAGGCCTCTGACTTCGCATTCCAGCCAAACTGATGTTTGTAAATCCTGACTATATCAATAATCTGGAGGCACTACTCCGCTAGTAAAGAACAGCATAAACCTAAGCAACAGTGATATCTTTCAGGATAACTAGCTTCCTGAAATACAATTATCTTTGTCAAAGTAAAATTAAACAAAGAAGTAGACAATCTTACCTTAAAAGTATGTTCTCCCTTTTCAAAAACAAATATTGGTTGAGCAATGACAGATTTTTCTGTGAAAAAAAAAAGAAAACAGGCAATAAATCAAAGCATACTCTGACATTTCTTACACCATCTAAAAATATTTGAAGACTTTTTTTGTTTTTTGTTTTCTCTGCATTTGGGTAAAAGCTAAGCTACTTTACATGGATACTATAAATTGCACATTTATAAATAATTTAACAGTTAATTACAGAAATAAATACTTGGGGGAAATGATAGCAGTATGTTTCCGTAAATAGGTAATCCCATTAAAAGAACATGCTTTAAGTGTTTAAGGAAAGCAAAATTATGTACCTTTAGAATCTCATCAGGGCATGGTGATTAACACCATTACTTTAAGAATAAAAAGTTTCAATGAGTGAAAAATCTAATCTGGGAGTAGTATTTCCACTTAGGTTAGATGTGGAGATATAAATGATATGCATGCATTGCATTACAACCTTAAAATATCCAGAAATAATTCATATTTCCTTCACTAGAGTAGTCATACACCAAACTTTATTTTTGATATTTAGATAAAAAATTAGTCTTACACAGTGTTATAAAGTAGGTAAAGTTTGTCTTCAACCTTGCCAGCCTTATTAATATTTTGTATTTTCTTATTTTAGATAAGACAATAGAAATTCATTCTAGGGTATGCATAAGTGTTAACACCTTTAAATATGAATGCTTCAGAATTCTTGAGAAATATTATGTGGCAGTTAAGAGCTTGGGCTCTGGAGTTAGTTTAGATAAGCATGTGTTCAAATATAAGTTCCATCACTAATTGACTAAATACTTTGGGAAATAATGTATCTTTACCTTACTTTCTTCATCTGAAAAAAAAATCGAGATTGTAGCAGTACTTACCTTATAGAGTTTATGTGAAGATTAAATGAGACTTTTAGATTTAAAATTTAACAAAACCAAACAAAAAAAGCCTTAAAGAAAGGATATCTGGCATTCCACCAATCCCCATTCTAAAACTCATAGCTATCATTGCTAAGTGATGACAACACATTCTGGATGAGACCAAGTAGGACCTCAGAACTTTTCTCATTATAGCAACCATTAGCAGTGTATTGTCTTGGCATGCACTGAGGTAATTTGCCATCCCTGAGCTGAGTAAATAAAGCTCTAGCTGACAAATTTCAAGAAATTACTAGACATATACAACGTTTAAATGCCAGAAAGGGATTCCCCATTTCATCACAATCTTTTAAGAGTGTCATAAAGTTTTCAAACACCCTTTGTGAATCTCCTAGAGCCATGTGAACTTGGATACCTCTTCCCAGTCCAGTGAAATAGACTGTTTAGTGGGTTTTTTTGTTTTTGTTTTTGTTTTTTTTTTGTGAGATGGAGTCTTGCTCTTGTTGCCCAGGCTGGAGTGTAATGGCTAATGGCACAATCTTGGCTCACTACAACCTCCACTTCCTGGATTGAAGCAATTCTCCTGCCTCAGCCTCCTGAGTAGCTGGGATTACAGGCATGTGTCACTACACCTAGCTAATTTTTTGTATTTTTAGTAGAGATGAGGTTTCACCATGTTGGCCACACTGGTCTCGACCTTCTGACCTCAGGTGATCCGCCCGCCTCAGCCTCCCAAAGTGCTGGGATTACAGGCGTGAGCCACCGCGCCTGGCCTTGTTTAGTTTTTTTATGCAAGCACTTACCATGCTGTCTTCACTTGGAGCCAAGTGATCCCCAGCAGAAAATCTTCACTAATATATTGGCATTGCCATTCATATGAAACTATAACGCAATTCTTTGTTGTTTTTCAAAATGAGCTCCTTTTCCAGAAATTACATTAGATTTAAGCAGTGAGATTTGCAGAGATTTTGAAAAGAAATAGTTTTTGTGAATGTGTAGTGGAGTACTTATGAATTAGAATAATAAATGGGGCTCTTCCAAACTGGGCTTAGGACAATCATCCCTAAACAGCATGACTTGACCTGAGCCTACACAAATAATGTATTGACTTTCCCTCTATCAAAACATACAGCTAAAAACGTGCAAAAGTGATCTTCAATGGCAGCATTAAAGAGGAAGTCACAAAGCATACTTGCAGCTTGGTGGGCATATGGCAAAGTAAAAAGGCCACTTTTGTCCGTTAATTCAACATATATTTATTGTGCATCTTTTTTATGCAAGCACTGTGCTGGAAGCTAGGGACACATGGTCTAACTGAAGGTGTGCTAGTGGCAGCACAGTCACCTTCCCTTCTTGACACTGCCCAGAACTTGGTTAGCAAAGAGATAACCTTCATACTTCTTCCCCCTAGGTTCTTTCCCCTTCTCCCAAACAATTCTCTTAGCTCCAAAGACTGAGTCAAAAGTAAGCATTTGTCAAGCCATTGGGTCTACAGCAGATTTGTTTACCTGACCTAGCAGGAAAATCTGAAAATAAAAACAGGGTCCTTAAAATTATATATTTAAAATGTAGCCTTTTTTCCTTTCTACTATAGCCATTAATCCTTTTATTCAACGAATATGTATTGAGCAATGACTATGTACAAGACATTTTGCATGGTATTGTGGGTGTTAAATTAAGTTTAGCCTAAAGCTACCTCCTTATAAATTCTGCCTAAAGATTTCTTTGTTCATAGTGAACTGGATGTGTAAACAGACTGGAACCTACTCCTCTACCAATCGCTGAGTTTTGGCCAATCACAGGAGGCCAACTCTTCAAATAAAGCAAAGCAAAAACCAGCTGTAACCAATCCAGCTGTTTCTGTACCTCACTTCCATTTTCTGCAGGTCACTTTCCTTTTTCTGTTTCCTTTTTCTGACCACATGGCAGCACTGGAGTCTCTCTCAACCCATTATGGTTTGGGGGCTGCCTGATTCACAAATTGTTCTTTGCTCAATTAAACTCTAATAAATTTAATTTGTCTAAACTTTCTCCTTTAACATGGATAAAGCAGTAAAGAAAACAGATGTAGTCCCTGCCTTTTATAGAGCTTACACTGAGGGGGAGAAACAGAACTAAGTAATTAATTACACAATTATTGAAGTTCAACCGGGGTAAGCATTATAAAAGGGAAGTACCAGGCTCTCAACAAGTAACCAACAAGAGAATCTTAGTTTTTGGGGTCAGGGTAAGGTTTCCAGGAGAGGTGATATTTAGGCAGACTTGTAGGATGAGTAGAAGTTATCCAGACAAACACTGAAGAAGGACATTCCAAGCAGAGGGTAAAGCAAGAGGAAAGTCTCTGAGGAAGGCTGGAGCTTGCCACATTTCAATAATGAAAGGAACCAGTGTAGCTGATACCCTAAGAAAACAGTGGGCAAGGGTTACAAAACAGGACTGGAGATGAGGCTGGAGCTTTGCAAGGCCTTGTAGGTTCTGCCAGGGAGTTCTGTTTTTATTCCAAGAAAAATGGGATGTCAAAGAGGGATTTTAAGCGGGGGAGTGATTTGCTCTGATAGGAATTTTTTCTTTTAAAGATCACCCCTCCTGCGGTGATGAAAGGGTATTGGGGGGAAGGGACTAAGGAAGAGGAAATGAGGAATCTAACTAAGAGGCTAGTCTAAGTTCTAGAAAAGAGCTGATGAGGCTGCTCTTTTCTTTCTTTAAAATCGTGCATCCATGACTTTCTTTTTAAAGAGAAATCGAATAATTAAAAGTTTAAAATACAGTCTTCTGTGGCAATGAAAGAAAATGAGGGGTTTAGAAAGAAATACTTTAAAACGTAAAGGTTAATTTTGCTGTTTTGCTTGTTTTGAGATTCATGTAGCATTTAATGAATCTCAATATTCAATGTTTTTTTTTTCTGAAATACTTCATTAAGAGAAGACATTCATTCACCTCACAAATATTGTATTGAGTACCTGTTACAAGAAAGAACACGAAGTACTATCTATTAATTCAATCTCAGTTCACTTGTAATTCTGCTCCACAAGGAGGGTACATTGTGGGTCAAGTGCTTTTATCCATCACCTGGTCTAAATTAATTATTTTAATCATTCTGTGGATTAAATATGGTTTCTGCCACTTACAGATGAAGAAACTAAGGCTTGGTTTAGTGCCTCACTAAATGCATACCATTAGTAAGTGGCAACACCTTTAATTAAATCTAGGCCTCCTGCCTCCAAAACCATTGATTTAACTTCAATGCATCATACTGATGTATTATCCTATATGGCTCTACTGGCACAAATTAGTCCCAAATGTATGATATGTGACATAATCCAGCACTATGCTAAGGAAAAATCAGTATGAAACAACAGGACTTTCAGCTTTGTCAAAGTTGATTGACCATACACGTGAACTTCAACTCCCTGATTAAATCAGAAATCACAAAATAATAAGGCTTTTTTTGTGTCAGGGAGGAAGAGGAAGCCACCACAAATACAAGGAAAAATGAAGATAAATAATAGCAACAAAATTTTGGAAGCTGGGAGGCAGAAAGATAAGTGGTAACTGACTTTGCAGCCTAATGGAGCCTAAACATAAAAATAAAGAAATAGTGTGATATGTGGAGATATGGAGGTTAATGCTGAAAGAAACAATGGTGAGAGTTGGATACGGTTGTCTCTGGGGATCAAGAAAAGGGAGAGCAAAGGAGGGCACAAGGCTGAGTCTCCTATTTTTCCAGAAAAGCCTCATAAAACCATTTGATTCCTTAAATCACATGAATATGTGTAACTTTGAAAATATAAAAACTAAATTAAAAAATAATCCCTTTTCTACCATAGTGTCAGACTCCCAGAAGTAGAGGACAAGCCCCATACTGCTTGCCAAAAATAGACTTCTTATTGAAGTATACTGCCCAGCAAGCATGCAGTACCTTGCTTCTTGAACTTAACTGTTCTTCACATTAAAATATGTGGAAATAAAGGTGTGAGTAAGACGGAGTCACTGAGTTCAGAAAGCAATCAAAACTTCCACAGAATAACTGAAGATCTGCTTTTTATGATGCCATCTAAACTTTTGAAAGACATTTGCTTTAGTCCTTGGCCTTCACCTTTACTCAAAACACTCATCTGAGTCTGTAGACAGGAATTCACTAGGAAGAAAATCCAGTACAGTGGTCCCTATTATCTGTGGCTTCAGCTACACATGGTCAACAGCAGTTCAGACATTTTGAGAGAACAACATAACATTACAGTATATTGTTAAAATTGTCCTAGACTATCATTCTTAATCTCTTGCTGTGCTTAATTTGAAAACTAAATTGTATCATAGGTATGTATAGGGGAAAAAAGGATTCAACTGAATACTATGTATATATTTAATAGCTTTGTCCTCCAGGATTTTAAGGTATTATACTATCACAGTCAATGTTTACAATAAACTTTATTTTTCTATTTTAATATGTACTATATACCCGCCCAATTTTGGGTGGGTTATAAGGTGGCCCTACCTTTTATTTCTGTATCTTTAAATGACACCTGGTCTCTGACAAATAAACCTATTTCAACTGGGAAAGTAACTGGAGGATTTTGTTGCTGGATCCTCTCAGAGGTGGGGATTTGAAAGGATCTACTGAGTCAAAAGAAAATGTCAAGATAGAGTAAGCTGCTGAGAATGGAGTACCTTTGGTTCCATTGTACTCCAGTGGGCATGGGGGACAGGCAGTTCCTAGAGGTCCCCAAGTTTCTGCTACACAGCTTCCCCAACCTAGATTTCAGTACACCTCTTCTTTCCACTTGGTAGTGTAGTAGAAGTGGAAACCTATCAGGGAAATTCAGCCCCCGATATTTCATGTAGTTTGTTTTCTATTTCCCTAAGTGTCAGCTGGTCTGAGAAATAAAGGGAAAGACTACAAAAGAGAGAAATTTTAAAGCTGGGTGTCTGAGGGAGACATCACATGTCGGCAGGTTCTGTGATGCTCCCTGAGCCGTAAAACCAGCAAGTTTTTATTAGCAGTTGTCAAAAGGGAGGGAATGTATGAATAGGGTGTGGGTCACAGAGATCACATGCTTCAAGGGTGACGAAAGATCACAAGGCAGAAGGTCAGGGCGAGATCACAAGGTCAGGGAGAAACTAGAATCATTAATAAACTTCCATGTCCAGCTGTGCATGCATTGTCATTGATAAACAAGGTTCAAGAGCAGAGAACCAGTCTGACTAGAATTTGCCAGGCTGGCGTTTCCTAATCCTAGCAAACCTGGGGGCACTGAAGGAGACTGAGGCGTGTTTCATCCCTATTTACATCTGCATAAGGCAGACACCCCCAGAGCGGCCATTCAGAGGCCTCTTCTGGGAATGCATTCTTTTCCCCAGGTGATATTTATCTTACCCGTTTTTGGTAATAAGAGAAATATGGCTCTGTTCTTCCCGGCCCACAGACTGTCAGACTTTAAAGTTATCTCCCTTGTTCCCTGAAAATCGCTGTTATCCTGTTCTTTTTTTTTTTTTTTTTTTTTGAGACGGAGTCTCGCCCTGTCGCCCAGGCTGGAGTGCAGTGGCCGGATCTCAGCTCACTGCAAGCTCCGCCTCCGGGTTTACGCCATTCTCCTGCCTCAGCCTCCTGAGTAGCTGGGACTACAGGCGCCCACCACCTCGCCCGGCTATTTTTTTTTTGTATTTTTTTAGTAGAGACGGGGTTTCACCATGTTAGCCAGGATGGTCTCGATCTCCTGACCTCGTGATCCGCCCGTCTCGGCCTCCCAAAGTGCTGGGATTACAGGCTTGAGCCACCGCGCCCGGCCTGTTATCCTGTTCTTAAGGTGCCCAGATTTCATATTGTTCAAATGCACATGCTTTACAACAATTTGTGCAGTTAACACAATCATCACAGGGTCCTGAGGCGACATTCATCCTCAGCTTACGAAGATGACAGGATTAAGAGATTAAAGTAAAGACAGTCATAGGAAATCACAAGAGTATGGATTGATGAAGTGATAAGTGTCCATGAAATCTTCACAATTTATGTTCTTCTGCCATGGCTTCAGCCAGTCCCTCCATTCGGGGTCCCTGACTTCCTGCAATAGAAACCAAGTTCTCCATGCTGGATAGAACCAGGCTACTCTAGCCGGGGCTAAAAAAGGTTGTGTAAACAATCTTGGCAGGAAAGAAAGTGGCAACAAACCCCTGCAGAGGGGCAGGCACTACCAAATAGGTCAGCTCTAATTGCTACCAGGACTGGAATTATCCACTTGAACTGTAGCCCTGGCAGTCCCTGCGTTTTCTTCTCCCCTTCTTCCTGGACCTTTCCACATGTCTCTTCCACATCCTCTTCTCTAGTTTCTGCTCCTTGTGCACTGTCTCACCCCAGTCTCCAGTACTTTCCTTATGTCCCTGTCTTCTCATCATTCTTCACCGTGTCTGGTTCTCTGGCTTGTCAAAGCATGGATTTTAGAGCTTGGAAGTTAGATGGTCCTAGAGCTGTGTTTTTAAATAAAGGACTTGAGCCTCAGCTTTTTCATCTCTCTCTCTCTCTCTCTCTCTCTCTATATATATATATATATATATATGTGTGTGTGTGTGTGTGTGTGTGCGCATATACATATGAGCTATTATGAGGATTTAAGCAATATATACATGCAAGAACACCTACAACTTCTTCTCTAACCTTTTGAAACAAAGCAGAGTATCTATGTGTATCTGTCTATTCATCCATCCTCCATGTATGCACACATCTCTCCATATATTCAGATGCAGACATCTATCTATCCACTCATATATAAACATGTAGCAATATGTCAGGATACAGGCTGCATAGGAGACACTGAATAAAAGTTAGATTCACTTCCCTCCTGCTCTGCTGTCCTATGTGATATGCACTCACTATATTAGTCTGTTCTCATACTGTAGATAAAGACACACCCAAGACTGAATAATTTGTAAAGAAATGGACTCACAGTTCCACGTGGCTGGGGAGGCCTCACAATCATGGTGGAAGGTGAGAAGCACGTCTTACATGCAGGCAGACAAGAGAGAATTGAGAGCCAAGCGAATGGGGTTTCCCTTTATAAAACCACCAGATCTCATGAGACTTATTCACTACCACAAGAACAGCTCACAAAGGAAATTGTCCCCATGATTCAATAATTTCCCACTGGGAACAACACGTGGGATTTATGGGAGCTACAATTCAAGAGGAGATTTGGGTAGGGACACAGCCAAACCATATACTCTCTGTTAGCTCTGGGGGAAATGCCTCATTCTTCCCCAAAAGTCTTTCTTTTTCTTTTCACTCGTTACCTTATGCTTACCCCTAGCTTGCTTCTCATTTCTCTCCTATCTTTTTTATTCTTTTTATTTTTTGATATCAGGAAGTTTCCAAATTCAGATGTGGCCCATAAATAGTCTTAGAGATCCTTGCTCCTCCAAGTATGGTCCAGATTAACCAGCAGCATTGACAGGGAGCTCATTAGAAATGCAGAATCTCAGTCTCCACCCCTACCCTACTAAGTCAGAAGCTACATTTTATAAGATCCCCAGGTGATTTGTAGACACGCTAATATTGATAAGCAGTCCTCTAGAGCACATTCAGATTTCTGTCAACTGAGATCAAATTTAGGAAAATGGCAGTAAAGATTCCTGGACTACTCTAGTAGTCACTAGTTAGAGTAGTAGAGTAGTGACTACTAACTAGTAATGACTAAACCTGTGGGATCTTCTGAGTATGCTCAGAATTAATGTGAAAATAATTACTATCCAAACCATATACTATAATTACTACAATTCAATGTAAGGTGAAGTCAAGGGCTACCCTAAGTACTTGCAAAGAAGTCTCTGTGGTAAAGGATATTGAAATATCAATATTGATATTGATATTAAAATTAGCCATTTGGATATTCTGCTTGAAGCAATTAATGATTTCTTCTCACATGCAAAAGTTCGCTTTCTGTTTTAATGATATGCCTAAGATCTAACTTCTTTACAAGGAGAAATTTTTTTGGAAAATGTCACTGGTTGAGATTATTGAATATTGATTAAAATGTTCATTGCTGCAAAGCAAAAATTTAAGCTGGAAGCATAAACTACATCAAAATCATTTGCCATAGCTCTAAAATTCCTCAAGAAGAATTTGAAACATCTGAAGTTTCAAATGTAAAAACTGACATTATCTGTAGAAAAAAAAATAGACAAATCATAGCAGGTGATCTCAATCTCTATATGGAACCCAAGGAAGAGGAGATACAGAAAGTCTGAATCACAATCTTGATTTTTTAAAAAAGAACAAACGAGAAACCAAACCTATATTGAAGTCTTTTAAGATAGTTTACAGAAGGGGCAAATTGTAGCCCCAGAAGAAGAAGGAACCTGTGCCAATTCACAAAGGAACCACAAGCATGAGACATTTTCTACTTGTTTCTACGTATTTCTAGCCATATGTGGGGGAAATCTGTAAAAAAAATTGTTTTAATGAAATAAACAATAAGCTACTAAAAGATTAAAAAGTCTGTCTTTACAGAAGGAAGTGGTAGGGCCACAGCCTGACATTATTAACTGTAATGGGACACTCTGGTTCTTTTCATGAGAACCAATTTGAAGGTAAAATAACTAGGCCTCTGGGGAAAATAGAGGCAATTTATACAGAAAGTTTCCAGGCTGATTCACAAAGCACTAAGTCAACTGGAGACACAAGATGAATGAATCCTGCTGAAATGATTGCAGCCCTGATCATACCTGTTGAAGATGTAACCAATTTTGTGTTCAGATCTTTATACCAGACGTATATGAAGTAAAAGAGTAGGAACCCTTACCCCTTTTGATCTAACTGCAGTTTTAACTGTACTTGTTCTTAACTGCTTTAAAGTTTTTATCAGAAATGAAGTTATAAACTGCCAACTCTAGGAAATCTAGCATTTCTTAGTTTATATTCATTTATGACAAACACACACTAGAGAAAGAAGAATCAACATGTAAAAAAAATAAGGAAAGTTATTCCTCTTTTCTCATCAATACCAAGCTGGTAAAGAAAGCAGTTATTTTCAGAATGGAAATCATTTCACAAGAAGAAATTGGAGAAGATGAGAAAACTCTCTGACAATATGACCAATTACAACCATTATTACCCAGAGCTTTGTCTAATCCATCTTATTTTCTGAACACATCTGATTCTCATGCTGATAATCTTCAAGGAAACCATTCATCTTAAGTTCCAAAGACTCTCAACTCCCTCCTCCACTGATTTGTACATTGGTCTAGATCTAGACACCGAACAATTTTGAAAAATCAAGACAGAGAGATAAGAAAATATCTAATGTGAACAAGAGGCAAGAAGACTCATAGGTTGTATCCAACACAGACCTGCTACCCTTCTGAAAGTAGAACTAAACCCTTGAAAACTCTTGTGTTGAATGTACTTCTCACCCCAAACGTAACTCCAAACTGTGCTGCTTCATTTATAATCCAGCCACATGTGGTAGTGGGCCATAGCCAGTGACTTAATTTCATTTGCATTTAAGAAACTGGGGATCTACAGCAGCAATAATTCAATTGAAAAAAAGTTCTCATTTTTTAAAGTTGTTTACTTCATTAACGTCTTTATGAAGAAGTTCACAGAGTCCTAAAAACAGAATTTTCGTTAAATCGTTTCATATAGAACATCAGGCAAATCACCCTATCAATCAAATACAGTGATGACTGAAGAAACTGAATTTATATGTATATTTTGAAAATGTTTTGTAATTGATCCCCAAAGATAATGATCATCACGTGCAGTGAGCTGTTTATTTGGGGGTGATCACGGACTAGAATGGTTTTATAAGGACTTTCTTTGTTTGTTAATAGATCTTTTTCAATGGCTGTCACAGCATGCTCCATTATATTTTACTATTGTTTTAGTGTCAGAATATTAATCTTTGAATTATTATTTTTTCTCTCTTCTTAAAGATAATAGCTACTATATGAAATGCATATACCCGTCATGACTAGTCTTTATTCTTTTGCCTTTTGTTTTTTTTTTTTTTTTTTTTTTTTGAGGCGGAGTCTCGCTCTGTCGCCCGGACTGGAGTGCAGTGGCCGGATCTCAGCTCACTGCAAGCTCCGTCTCCCGGGTTTCCGCCATTCTCCTGCCTCAGCCTCCTGAGTAGCTGGGACTACAGGCGCCCGCCACCTCGCCCGGCTAGTTTTCGTATTTTTAGTAGAGACGGGGTTTCACCGTGTTAGCCAGGATGGTCTCGATCTCCTGACCTTGTGATCCGCCCGTCTCGGCCTCCCAAAGTGCTGGGATTACAGGCTTGAGCCACCGCGCCCGGCCTTTCTTTTGCCTTTTGAAATGTTTAACTTAATATGACTTTAAGGAGTACTGTGACAAGTTAGATCTGGCTGATTACCAAGGATGCTTCTTTTATGCACTGGTGTAATATATAAATTTACATTTGTGCCATACTTTATAAGACATATTTAAATATATTAATATTTGGTAAATAAAAGAATGACTACTAGGAACTAGAGGTATGGTTTTAAAAACCTGAGCTTTGGGGAAAAACAGACTGGATTAAAATTTTGTCTCTTCTAGTTACTGTGTGAGCTGGAGAACGTCATTTGACCCTGAGAGCCCAGGTTTTCTCACCTGTGAAATGGGGATCATTAGACCTACCCTTATAGAGTTGTAATGATTCAGCAAGGTCAGGTATGTAAAACACTCAGCACAGTGCCTGCCTCATAAGAAATGCTCAGTAAACTGTGATGTTATTACATGATATGATCCTCAAGAAGTTAGTTATTGAACCCTTTTGCTCATGAGAGAACTAAGGCTCTAAAATTACAGGACCTGTCTCAGGTCACACAGAAAATTCTTAGATATCTGAGACTATAACACATGAGAGCTGACTCCAAATCTTCTCTAAGTTAGCTTCCTTCCTGGCTTCCATTGTGAGTTAAATGACTATTTTACAGCTTCTTCTTTTCTGAAAGGTGACATGCCTGGGCTATGATGGCTCTTTCCTGCCTTCCATGGTTCTGTATAAACCTGGTTGGGACATGATCCTATATTGTGTGAGTCTTCCTGCACTTCAGTTTTGCCGTCTATAAAACGCTGCAAGATGCTTCTGTTATTCTTGCCATTATTTGTGCATATTTTGACTCTAAAGAGATTTGATCAAAGATGTCTGCAGGCAAATGGCATAGTGATCCTAGCAATGTAAAATCTCCATGTAAGTATTGCTTTTCGGCCACTGGCAGCAATAACTCAGAAGAATGTGTTACTTTTGACAGGGCACACCCATTTCTGCATAATTTGAAGGTGTTACTTTGTCTATAAATAAGACTATTGTGTCCTTTTGTGATAAAGTTACTTGTAATCTTTACTTGAATATGCTTATTAGCAGCAAATGTGGGACTTCTGGATTGATAATGACAGAAAGAACTGTTTGCTCTTTCTCTACGCTACTCCATTATTTAGGCCCAAGGGCACAGAAAGTTGCAGAATGTGTCCTAGGATGTGCTTGGTCAACCTGATACCATTTGGAAATACATATTTAATTTGACAGCATTTGTAAATCACATGTTTTTCACTCAGAATAACTCGCAGTGTGAAAATGCTTCCATATGTTAAAAATGGGTCTCTCTGCTTTGCTGAGGGAATGGGGGAACAAAGTCTAGGTTTCAAGGGATGTTGAAAATATACATTGAGCAGGCACATGCGCAAGTCTAAAATGGTATCATCTTAAAGTTAATTTTAAATAATAATTAGTAGATTTTTCATTACTGCTAACATTAAAGAGGTACTTTTGACACAAAATATCATATCCGTAAGAACTAAATAACTCTTCAAAAAGACTGCTAATAAGTTAATACAGCTGAAATATAGCTTCATATATTGAGTCCAGATAAATTTAAACTCTTCCCCTTTGGTGAAGAAACATACTATTTTTAAATTTCTTCATGGATTCCAAGGACACAAGCCGGATGGAGAAGCTTGATTCCAGCTTCTTCCAATTCTAAAACTCTTTTCTTTAAACTTAGTCCTCTTTGTCTTGAGCCTTTGAGCACATAGAAGAAAAAGCTCCTTGTTTCTCCATTTCCACAGGAATAAGTGGATTTTATTCCACGAAAAACAAGTCTTTGGCAGTCTAGTCAGGAAGAAGGAGCTGAGCTGTCATCCAAAGCCCGACCAACCCAGGAGGGGACTGGTCCCCATTCTCCTCTAGGGAGCCCCCAGGAGACCTGTCGTTCCTCTTCTCCTTGCATTTGAGGGCTGAACTGCCCTCCTGGCCCTCAGGCATAGAAAGGTAGCAGGAATAACATGATGCCCGTGGCAGATGGTTCTGCAGGGATATATATTATTGCACCATATCAGAACTAGTTTGGAGGAAGTAAAGGCCAGGTAGTAATTTGTACACTGACCAGAAACATTTTATTCACCAGGCTAATAAAAATTAGCAGAGAAAAGTTTTACTTTTAAAATGTATATGACTTGAAAAATTCCCAGGAAAACTGAAAACAATCCTTTTAATTTATGTTTTCCTGAGGATACCTGGCTAGCTCAGTTGGCTCACTACAACCTCTGCCTCCTGAGTTCAAGTAATTCTCATGCCTCAGCTTCCTGAGTAGCTGGGATTACAGGCATGTGCCACCAGGCCTGGCTAATTTTTGTATTTTTAGTAGAGATGGGATTTTACCATGTTGTCCAGGCTGGTCTTGAACTCTTGACCTCAGGTGATCTGCCCGCCTCGGCTTTCCAAAGTGCTTGGGATTACAGGCATGAGCCACCACGCCCAGCACATTAATTTAACCTTACTCAGTTTTTAAAACGAAAAACGTTAAAAACACACACACACACACAAAACTTTAATCCATATTTGAAAATGAAGCTTTTAAAACAAAAGTTTGTCTTGTTAAATAAACAGAACCTCATAATCTGTGGTTCTGGTACGTGTCTTGCCTATATAAAATACAAATACACACACACACACACACACACATCTTTATCTGTCACTTTACGTCTCTGCAGACAAGTAAAGTTTAATACAATCATAGACCAAAATAATCCATTTTCAGCATTCACAGACTTCTCACTTTACTCTTATTCTTTCGATAGCAATATCCTTCCTTTTATTAGAACAATTCCTTAAACAGGTCATTATAAAAGTCTGAAATATGGTTTTTACATCTAGATGAAGCCCCGCTCCAGACAGATGACCATATTATTGAGCTGTAGTTGCTGCAAGTCTGAGAGTTTCTCTGAATCTGATGAGGGAAAGGATTTTGAATCTCATTAGCATTGAGTTCTTTCAGGACCTGAAGCCCATCCTGCCATGATACAGGTCATACTTAAAAATCTCTTCTTTATCTCTCCTGTTTGAGTATATAGGTTGGGTTCCCTCTCCTCACTTCATTTATTTTTTGAGATGGAGTTTCACTGTTGTTGCCCAGGCTGGGGTGCAATGGCACGATCTCGGCTCACCACAACCTCTGCCTCCGGATTCAAGTGATTCTCCTGCCTCAGCCTCCCAAGTAGGTCACTTCCCATTTTAACCCCTGTTCTCCTTCCGAATCAACTCACAGACATATATTTTATGTTCTTTTGATGTGGCTTTAGTTAGTATCAAATACCTTCACACCAGCATCCCTTGCTAAAAGTCTAGACCTTATTCCTATGACCTTTTGTTTATTGCCATCCACAGGGTGTGAGGTATGTGATCATTGGGTAGAAGGAATGCAGCTTTTTAGTGAATACAGGTATTTACTGCATTTTAAATCCTGCCTTTTGAATATTTTGCTAGGTTTGCCAACAGACTTCATTAAAAAGCAACTCCAGTGTGAAACTTACCTTCCCTAAATGTTGATTAAAATTTTAAGTCAAGTTAATGATTTAATGTAATAGTTGAGCCACCACTTGAAATAAAGTCCCAGTTTAAATAAAAAGTGAATTATAATAATGACTATTATTTAACCCCTTTTTAATTTGAGGTTTTGCCTACTGCCTCTTTATTTTGTCAAAAACCCAAACTGCTCTCCAAGGTTGTGTCAGTCCAGTTCCAAAAATGGTACATTGCTATCTTTCACACTTCATGCAGTGTGGGACATAGGGGCTATGCAGCTATTTAAAGTTAAGCAAAAACTGCTAGCCTAATCAGTAAGCCACTTGCTCTGAGCTGCTAGGAGTGCACTGGTACATCTGCATTTTTACAACTGTTTCTTTTTCAGTCCAATATATCCTTTTGGGAGACAGTTGGATGTAGTTGGTAATTCATATATAAATTAACCAGTGATTTAATAGCAACCTATTCTAAACAACTGAACCACAAATTGAGTTCAAAGGCCAGCCATCATCCAAGCCCTTCTCGGGTACTTAGCTGAACATATATTTTATACCAGCTTAAGAGGCAGTGAGCATGAGTGAAAGCAGTCTCTGGAGTCCGGATCTTGGATTGGGAGCTTGGCTGAAGACCCCAGCTGTGAGACTTCCTGGGACTTTCACAAAGAAGTCAGCTAATACATCAAAAGTACTGAAAAACAGTTTCTGGCATGTAACAAGCACTTCATAAATGTGATTTGTTTGTAAGTGACATGTTAGCACTGTGGTATGGTCTAGGGTATGAATCCATTTTTCTGCTCTCAAATAACTTGTACAACGCAGCCGAGGCAGCATTACGACAGAAGAATAATTCATGGCAAATCTGAGTATCTCAGTTTTGAAAGTGATTTTGTAGGTCCCCTAATGGAACTTATCATCTAAAGTGTCTAGAGCATCCTCAGTAGATGGCCTTCCATAACAAAGAGTATCAATGAGAGTTCAAATATTTGCTCTTGCCAGATCTTACTTCATGTGTGGAGCACACTAGTGTACAGGCTACATGTGTGCCAGGATCTTGGCCCTTCATCCCACAGGGTCAGCCTCCTGAATTTACCTCAAAGTGCTGTATCATTTTTAACATATGCCTTATTGTGTAAAAGTGTAGAGAAGTGCTGCTTCTTGTTGTCACAGTTGTAATTGACTTTAGAAGACACCAGCAAAGATAGCATTATTTGTATGTGAATGTTAGATTAAATTATACCACCTGAAGTGGTATCTATTGACCTAGTGGGGAATTTGTACCTCAGGTGTGGTTGCTAGCACCAGGAAACCCACATCCATAGGCTTCTCATTACAAAGTTGTCATCTTTCCATCTCAATAAATATTCGAGCCTTTGAGATTTAGCATCATCAACATTAATTTTCATTGGTGAAATTAATGGCATTCAAGACCTTGGATTACCTGAAATATTTTAAGGACGCTTGCTAGTCTTACACAACCTGGACAGAAGAATCTGGCAAGACCTGTAGCCTGTACTTTTTAGAACGGAGCCCAAAGCTTTATATTGAAAGGCCCCAGTGTCCATTAATGAGCAGGATCATTCTTGGTTACTGGCTGACTGCACAGAATACTGCCTGGAGAATGTTGTTTTGTCTGAGCAAACCTTTTAGGCAGGATGTAATCAGATTACCTAAGGAACAAAAAGTTCGGGACATCATATGCAGTCTTTTATGCTTGTTTGCTAATTAATGTTTGCTTAGTAAATATCTGTTTGCTAAATTCTTTCAAATTGAAAGAATTTCTTTATTTTAACATGGTATTGAGGTTGGGAGGAATAGCTTACTTTTACTGCATCCCGCTCCCCAAAAGAACCTGAAAGATGTAAATGATCAAATTAAGTCAAGTTGGCATGTAATATTTCCCATTTCTCTCACAATCAAAACCAAAGAGCTTACCAGGGCAGACATGACTATCTAACTGCTCTTTCCTCTCGTGTCTCCCTTATCTCTCAATCACTTCCTAACACTCACTTAAGTTAACTTGATTATATTGGCCTCCTTTTGCCCTCCAACACAGTCGTCCTTAAAGTGTGATCGCTGCAACTGCAGCAATGATGGCATTTCTCTGAGAACTTGTTAGAAATGAAAATTCTTGACTCCTTCCCTCCACTCCCCTCAGAACTTCTGAATCAGAAAATCAGAGTGGGACCCAGCAATTATGTTTTAATAAGCTCTCCAGGTGATTCTGCAGGTGATGCTAAAGTTTGAGAATCACTAACCTAGATAACTGTGATATTATTTTTGCTGTAACTGAAATGAGTCAATAACCATGACAGAACAAATGTAGGCCAAGTGTAATTTCTAAAACTCGGAGTCTTTGTACTTACTCTTTATTCTACCTGGACTGTTCTTCCACCAGATGTGGCATGACCCACTCCCTCATCTCTTACAGGTCTTTACTCAAATTCACCTTCTTAATGAGGTCTTCCCTGAGCACCCTGCTTAAATCAGACCTCCATTATGACACTCTATTCTGGCTGCTTAATTTTTTTCCATAATTCCTATCTTCATTATTATCATTTATACCGTTGATCCCCAACCTCTTTGGCCCAAGGGACTGGAAGACAATTTTTCCAAAGATAGTGGGAAGGTGGGCGGGGATGTTTTAGGGATGAAACTGCCCCGCCTCAGATCATCAGACATTAGATTCTCACAAAGAGCACACAACCTAGATCACTCACATGCACAGTTCACAATAGGGTTCGTGCTCCAGTGAGACTGCAATGTGTATTGATCTGACAGGAGGCAGAGCTCAGGTGGTACTGCTCGCTCACACCCTGCTTACTTCCTGCTGTGTGACCCGGTTTCTAACAGGCCATGGACCCCTGTTTGCACTATATATTTTGCTCATTTATCTTCTTTATTGTTTGCCTTTCTGCCTCTCAGAAAATAAGCTCCTTGTGGGCAGGATTTTTTGTTTGCTTTGTTCACTAGAGTCTAGAACAGTGCCTGATAAATGGCAGCCACTAAGTATTTGTTAAATAAAATAAATGAAGTGCTATATAACTGCAAACAAGATGAAGTACAAATGGGGTGAAAAAATATTCATGAAGTAGTCCATTTTAGGTGTTTATTAAAGGATAACTGATGAGTCAGTCATGGCTTTAAAACAATAACAACACTGAATTCTAAAGAAAATTAAGATAAATCATTGGTTCTAAAGGATATTCAATAATGGAAAGACAGATAACTTGACAAAAAGAGTTAGTGTCTCGCCCTAGGTATTAGATAGTTCTTTTTATTATATCTCAATTTATCCTTTGCTAATTTCATTGATTAGCTAATTTTTGCTATGTTATTAATAGAGAATTTCTAAGCTTTAGGAATAAAAGCAACAATAAAATACCACTATTATTAAACCTGACTAAGGTTATACTAACATTTTCTCTCGAAAGTGTGATATTTCCTGAGCTGTGGGTACTCTACCAGCAAGACACAGTTATGTTCTTGGGCAAATTATTCAAATTCATTGAGATATTTCAGTCTCTTCACTATTCTATGGAATTACTAGTAGAGGCCTAGAGGAAAATTTGGAGTCTGAGGCCTCCTAGGCAGTCTCACATTTTGGAAAATGAGGCCTAAATTACATAGAATAAAATGCACAGATGAATTTTTGACAAATGTATGTGCTCAGGTAACCAAAACCCTATCAAGATATAAAACATTTTTATTGCCCTAGTGTGTTCTTTGTGTCCTGTTCCAGTTCTCCTCTCTGGGCAACAACTGTTCTGCTGTCTATCACCATGGCCTAATTTTGCCTGTAGAAGTAAGTACTCTTTTGTGTCTGCCATATTTTCACTCACTATAACATTTCTGAGATTCACCTACATGATTACATGTATCAGTATTCATTTCTTTTTACTACTAAGTAGTATTCCAGTGTGTTAATATACCACAATTTGCTCACCAGCTTACTTGCTTATAAACAGTTTTGAGTTATTCACATTCTGGAGCTCATATGAATAAAATCTGCTACAAACATTCTTGTGCAAGGCTTTCGTGGTTATATTTTTATTTTTCTTGGAACTGTTATGGAACACCTAAATATGGAACTGTTGGATCACAGGGTACTTGTGGGTTTAATTATATAAGAAATTGCCAAATCGTTTTCCAAAGTGGTTTTAACCACTTCCCAGCAATGAGTGAGTTCTGGTTGTTTCACATCCTCTCCAAGCATCATGTTATCAGCATTTAAAATTTTAGCCATTCTAGTGGATGTGAAGTGACAGTTCATGGTGGTTTTATTTTGGATTTCCCTGATAACTGACAGCATTGAACATCTTTTGATGTGCTTTTGGCCATTTGTATACTTTCTTTTTGAAGTGTTTGCCAGATCATTTGCCCATTTTTTAACCAAATTGTTTATCATGAATTGTAAGAGTTTTTAACATATTCTGATTGAAAGTTCTTTTTCAAATATATATTTGACATTTTTCTCCCAGTCTTTTCTTTTCTTAGTGGTATCTTTTGAAGAACAGATATGTTTAATATTGATAGTCTAACTTATCTATTTTTTATGGTCAGTGCTTTTTTGTCTGTCTAAAAAGCTGCCTTTTTGACGGTGAAGGTATTTTCCTACATTTCTTCTAGAAGCTTTATACATTTAGCTTTTGTATTTCAGTCATATTCTATCTGAAACTAATTTTCGTGTGAGGTAGGTATTGTGGTTCATTTTCAGAAATATTTTTCACCATTTGTTCCAGGATTCTTACAGAGAAAACTATCCCTTCTCCCTTTGAATTATCTTGATACCTTTGTCAAAAACCAATTGACAATGTACTAATAGATCAATTTCTGGACTTTATATTCTGTTCCAATAATAGATTTTTCTATCCTTACACTGATATTATATCATCTTGATTTATTATAACCTGAAATCCAAAAGTGTAGTTGTCAACTTTGTTGTCTTTTTCAAGATTGACTTAGTTATTCTAGGTCCTTAACATTCCCTTATACTTTTAAAATCAGTTTGTCAATTTCAAGACAAAAAATGTGCTGTAATTTTTATTGAGATGGTCAAGTTGAGGAAGATTGACATCTTAATATTGAGCATTCCAATTCAGGAATTTGGGATGTATTTTTTTTTGTAATTCAATCTTCTTCAGCTTCACACTGCAATATTTAAGTGTACAAGTCCTGCACATATTTTGTTAAATTAATCCGTAACTATTTCCTTTTTATGCTATTAAATAAGTACTCTAATATTTTTAATTTCCACTTGTTCTCAACTAATATATCGAAATGCAATATTTTTTGTATGTTGACTTTGTAGCCTGTTACCTTAGTAAATGCGTTTATTAGTCCTAGCATTTTTTGATAGCTTTCTCAGGATTTTTCCACAAACACCATCAATCATCTGCAAAAAAAGACAGTTTTACCTCTTTGTTTCCAATATGTAAGCCTTTTTATTTCTTTTTCTTAATGTAATATGCTGGCTAGGATCTCCAGTACACTGTTGAATAAAAATAATGATAATGGACATCTCTGTTTATTTTTCCTAATCTTAGGAGGAAAATGCGCAATCTTCTACATTGAGTAGTGTTAGCTGCTAGGTTTCTTGTAAATGTTTTTCATCAGGTTGAGGAAGTTGCTCTATTCCAAATCCCTTGAGTTTTTGTATCACTTGGCGTTGAATTTTATGTTCCTCTGCATCTTTCTGGCACAAAAGTATTCATAACACTCCATTATAATCCTTTTAATATCTGTAGTGACACCCTGTACATCATTCCTGATACTGATGGTTTCTCTCTCTTTCTCTCTCTCTTTTTTTTTTTTTTTTTTTAGATAGAGTCTCATGCCATCGCACATGTGCAGTGCAGTGACGCGATCTTGACTCACTACAACATTTACCTCCCGGTTCAAGCAATTCTCGTACCTCAGTCTCCTGAGTAGCTGGGATCACAGGTGCATGCCACCACACCTGGCTAATTTTTGTATTTTTAGTAGAAATGGGGTTTCACCATGTTGGCCAGGCAGGTCTTGAACTCCTGTCCTCAAGTGATCCCCCCACCTCAGTCTCCCAAAATGCTGAGATTACAGGTGTGAGCCACCGCGCCTGGCCATGTCTCTTTTTATTGATTAATCTAGGTAGGGGTTTATTAATTTTATTAATATTTTGAAAAGTAGCTTTGGGGAATCATGGAGGAGCAGACTACTTTCTCATGACTTTGTTTTTAGGAATGGAAAAATAAAGGGTTTTTTTGGAATTTGTTTTTGTTAAGTCCAACTTCAAAAGTGTAATTAGGGATGGCCTTGGACAACCATGGCATTTTTTTTTTCTTTTTTGAGACAGAGTCTCACTCTGTTGCCCAGGCTGGAGTGCAGGGCGCAATCTCGGCTCACTGAAACCTCTGCCTCCCAGGTTCAAGTGATTCTCCTGCCTCAGCCTCCTGAGTAGCTGAGGCTACAGGCACATGCCACCATGCTCAGCTAATTTTTTTTTTTTCTTTTTTTTTTTTGTATTTTTAGTAGAGACAGGGTTTCACCATGTCGACCAGGATGTTCTCAATCTCCTGACCTCATGATCCACCTGCCTTGGCCTACCAAAGTGCTGGGATTACAGGCATGAGCTACTGTGCCCAGTCTGGCTTTTTTTTCCAGTGGTAAAATATACTTACCACAAAATTTATCATTTCAACCATTTGTAAGTGTACAGTTCAGTCGTGTGAACTGTATTCACATGTTTGTATAACCAATCTCCAGAACTCTTTTCATCTTGCAAAACTGAAACTCTGTACCATTAAACAACATATCCTCAATCCTTTCGGCCCCAAAACCCTAGAAGCACCATTCTACTTTCTGTCTCTCTAAATTTGACTACTTTAGATACCTCATGTAAGTGGAATCAGACAGTATTTATCTTTTTGTGACTGGCTTATTTCATTTAACTTGATGTCCTCAGGTTTATCTATGTTGTAGCATGTGTCAGAATTTCCTTCATTTTTAAGGCTGAAAATTATTTGATTATATATACATGTATAGTGTGTGTGTGTGTATATAGTGTATACATGTATATAGTGTGTGTCTATATATATATACACACACCATATTTTGTTGATCCATTCATTCGTCAATGGAGATTTGTTTGTTTCCATCTTTTGGCTATTGTGAATACTACTACCATGAGCATAGGTGCACAAGTATCTGTTTGAATCCCTGCTTTTACTTCACTTAGGATTTTATCCAGAAGTAAAATTGCAGGATAACATGGTAATTCTATTTGTTAATTTTTTGAGGAACTGCGTGATATGGTTTGGCTGAGTCCCCACCCAAATCTCATCTTGAATTGTAGTTCCCATAATCCCCACATGTCAAGGGAGGGACCCAGTGGGAGGTTACTGAATCATTGGGGGCCATTACCTCCATGCTGTTCTCATGATTGTCAGTGAGTTCTCATGAGATCTGATGCTTAAGGGGCTTTTCCTTCTTTGCTCGTCACTTCTCCTTCCTGCCACCATGTGAAGAAGGATGTGTTTGCTTCCCTCCTTCTGCCATGATTGTAAGTTTCCTGAGGCCTTCCCAGCCCTGTGGAGCTGTGAGTCAATTAAACCTGTTTCCTTTATAAACTACCTAGCCTCAGGCAATTCTTTATAGCAGCACGAGAACAAACTAATACATTGCCATAGTGCTTTTCACAGCAACTCCACTATTTTATCTCCTCCAACGGTGCACGAGGTTTCAATGTCTCCACATTCTCACCAACATTTGTTATTTCCTGTTTTTTTTGTTTGTTTGTTTTTGTTTTTTTTTTTTTTTTTTACAAATAGTAGCCATCCTAATAGGTGTGAAGTGGGAAAATGGAGTTTCAGCCATTAAATTTATTTATTTATTATTTCCTAGTGCAATCTATTAGGAAGGCTTATTATGGAACTATCTAAGGGGTCCTTACGTAGTTCCAAGGAAGGAACTGTCACACCAAAAAGACCAAATGTGATTAGAGATTGGAAATTTCGAACCCACCCCATTCCCCTAACCTCCTAGGAGGAGAGAAGAACTGGAGATTAAGTTCAATCATATGGCCAATTATTTAATCAATCATGCCTACATAATGAAACCTCATTAAAAACCCTGGACACCATGCTGAGGGGAGCTTCCTGATACTAAGAGGGTGGTGCACCCTGACTCTGTGGAAGCAGAGGCTCCTGTGCTCATGACCCTTGCAGTCCTCCTCACCTCTTCAACTGGCTGACCATTTGTATCCCTTATAATGGAAATTGAAAGTGCAGAGCTTTCCTCAATTCTTTGAGTTGTGCTAGTGAATTATCAAATCTGAGGGGTTGTGGGATGTCTTTAATTTGTAATTGTCCTGACAGAAGTACAGGTTGCTTGGGGACAGCTGAAAATCATTGTTGGAATCTGAAATGGGGCAGTCTTGTGAGACTAAGTCCTTCATTTGTGGGTCTTCACTAATTCTGGGTAGTGTCAGAATTGAATTGTAGGACACTCAAAGAATTGGTGTCAGAAGACACAAAGAAAATCATGAGGCATTCAAAAATGTCTTGGTTATCCATGGAGAAGTTTCTCTAGTATAGATCAATTTGAAAAATTAAACATTGTAATACTAGAAATCATAGATTTTATGAGACAGCTGTATGTAACAGAAAGTACATTGAAAGCAGCTCTAAATAACTGTGTAACTTTGGAAAAGTCATCTTGACCTTGAAGAGTCACAGTTTCCACATCTTTATAAATGAGGATAACAATACTTGCCTGTGATTTTTAGTTTTATGTGTCAGCTTGGCTGTTCCATGATACCCAGATATTTTGTCAACATTCTGGATGTTTCTGTGAGGATGTTTTTGGATGAGGTTTATACTTAAACTAGTAGACTTTCACTCAAGCAGATTGCCCTTCATTAGTGGGTGAATCTCATCTAATCAGTCAAAGGCCTGAATAGAACAAAAGACTGACTTCCCCAGAGCAACCAAGAACAGACTCAACTGCAGAATTAACTCTTCACTTGGGTCTCCAGCCTGTCAGTCTACACTGCAGTTTGAACTTGCCAGCCTCCATAGTTGTGGGAGTGAATTTCTTAAAATAAATCCCCCACTCTCTCACTCTGTCTCTCTTCTCTCTCTCTATTCTCTCTCGTTAAAATGTTGCATATAACTTTTGATGCTTCCCAAACTTTATTATTAATAGCCTACTGGTGACCAGAATCCTTATCAATAACATAAGACAGTCGATTAATACATATTTTGTATATTATATGTGTTATATACTGTATTCTTACAATAAAATAAGCTAGAGAAAAATGTTACTAAGAAAACCATAAGGAAAAGAAAATATATTTACTGTTTATTAAGTGGAAGTGGATTGTCATAAAGGTCTTCATCATTGTCTTCGTGTTGAGTAGGCTGAGGAGGGGAAGGAAGAGGAGGGGCTGATCTTGCTGTCTCAAGGGTGGCAAAGGAAGAAAATCCACATAAAAGTGGATCTGAACAGTTCAAATTTGTGGTGTTCAAGAGTCAACTCTATACACACACACACACACACACACACACATCCAATTGGTTCTGTTTCCCTGAAGAAGCTTGACTACACTATTTCATCTGGTTGTTGTAAAAATTAATGAGACAATGTATATGAGACCATTTGTAAATTTTAAAGCACCATAACACATAAGGATGGTTGTCTGCCTCGTACATGTAATATGTAATGAGCTTTGCTGAGGCTGTGTAGACAAGTAAATTAACATTTACAAATGTGGTCATAGAGTCACTATTAGAGATAAATGGATTCAAAATATCACAGGAGAAGCTAGAAGATAGCAACAAGTTGGGAGATGAGCCTCCTGGACTTGTGTTCTGGACTGATAGAGCATTTGTTGTCATAGTAAACTCCATGTGGACAGGAAACCATGGCTTAGTTGACTTAGTTCAATTTGCATATTCAGCATCTAGCATAACACTTTGCACATTGTTGTTGCCCAGATAACTGCTGAAGAATAAGTGACTTTTATCTATGTAATCACTTCAAAATTACACTTTTGTGAGTGAGTAGGTGGAAGGAGTTAAATACTGGGGAGTTAACACAAAGCATTTTAGCATATGGCATGGGGGGTTAGAAAATAAAATATGTATGTGTTGAGGCTGGTGCGGTGGCTTATGCCTGTAATCCCAACACTTTGGGAGGCCAAGGTGGGTGAATCACAAGGTCAGGAGTTCGAGACCAGCCTGGCCAATATGGTGAAACCCTGTCTCTACTAAAAATACAAAAATTAGCCAGGCATGGTGGAGTGCGCCTGTAGTCCCAGCTACTCAGGAGGCTGAGGCAGAAGAATCACTTGAACCCGGGAGGCGGAGGTTGCAGTGACCCAAGATCGTGCACCACTATAATCCAGCCTGGGCGACAGAGCAAGACTCCATCTTAAAAAGAAAAGAAAAGAAAAGAAAACATGTATGTGTTGAAGCTAGTCACGCCTACAGAAGTGTCAAATGTCAATTAATCATAGTCTGTATGCTAAATAATAGAGGTAGAACCTTAGGCTGGCTGGAGAAAGGCCAAAGCCGTGAACCCAGGATGATTCCATGAATAAAGCCAGACCTCACTCCCTAACTCAAGGACAGTAACTGGAATGCTATTTAGCAACACAGCAAATACTACCCAGTGTCACTTGTCAGCTCAAATCACTAGATGACATTTCTTATAGCAGTCAATGGCCAGTCTGGACCGCATTAGCATGCTTCACAACTTTATGGACTGTGGCTTATGTGGGCAGATATTTTGAGATTTGGGTGTGGAAGAATATGGTTGCTTTCAAAACATTCTAGGCAAAAAGCTAAGTCTGAGAAAGAAGACCAGTCTTGTGGGTATTTTGGGAAGTATGTCATCACAGTGATTATTTCCAGGCTTCTCTGGATATTGCAGTGTGATGTTTAATGCTGAGTGTCAACTTGATTGGATTGAAGGATACAAAGTATTGATCCTGGGTGTGTCTGTGAAGGTGTTGCCAAAAGAGATTAACATTTGAGTCAGATCCACCCTTAATCTAGTGGGCACAATCTAATCAGCTGCCAGCAAATACAAAGCAGGCAAAAAAACGTGAAAAGGTGACTGGCCTAGCCTCCCAGCCTATATCTTTCTCCCATGCTATTTGCCCTTGAACATCAGACTCCAAGTTCTTCAGTTTTGGGAGTCGGACTGGCTCTCCTTGCTCCTCAGTTTGCAGACAGCCTATTGTGGGACCTTGTGATTGTGTAAATTAATACTTAATAAACTCCCCTTTATATGCATACACACACACATATATATACACACATATATACACACATATGTGTACATATATATATATCCTATTAGTTATGTCCCTCTAGAGAACTTTGATTAATACAGCCAGTAAAGGAGAGATCTTCAGGATAGCCTGCCTTAAATTAAAACAACAGTGGGGCATTATTTTTCACTTATGAAATTGAGAAGAAATTTAAAAAATAGTAGTCTTACTGAGAACATACCCCAACACTGTTGATAGGCGGGTCATTTGGCCAAAAACAATTTTTAAGAATGTATAATCCTTTGACTCCACAATTTCACCCTCTATGAATTTATGTCAAGAAAATAATCCCATATCAGTTCAAAGATCTATTCATTAGTTTAGGTGCAGCCCAGTGTTAATTATAATAGTTAAAATATTAGAAATAACTAATATGTCTAACAGTAGAGAATTGTCTAAGGGAATTTTGCTACATCCATATAAAGGAACAGTGTGCAACTGTTAAAAATAAGGTTGTAGAAGAATATTTAATGACCTGGAAATTTGTTCATCCTCTGTCGTTAAATTTTAAAGCAGTTTACAAAACACTGTTTACAAAAGTATCCAGAACAAGTCTATGTTGTTTAAAAATCAAGCAAAAGAAGAATCCATACATGTGCATAGAAGAAAAGTCTAAAAGTTTATACATTAAAATGTTAATATCTATTATCTTTGGGTGGTGGGGTTACAGGAGACTTCCTATCATCTTCAGGCTCACTCCCACCAAATTTTCTATTAAAAATATTATATTAGCAATTGAAGTCACTTGAACATTTCAAACAAAGTCAACAGAAAACAAAACCCCTGATAAACTAGAATTATCTACTAACAGAGAAGCAAGAGAATTTTACAGTGCTATGCCTTATCCCTGACATGTTCCAGGACTTTACATTCTAGGGTACTTGGTACAAAATTTATTTGAGCCCTAGTAGTAAAGCATAGTCTAAAAAGTTCACATTGTTTTCATTTACCACAAAATATTTTCTGCCCACACTATGCTAAGCCTTGTAGAGCATGAAGTCACGTTATACAGCTCCAGGAACCGATGCAGAGAGGTGGCCTGACACATTCATGTGACGGTTGGCACACAGATTCCATCTTGGAAATGGGAGGTTTTGGCCTTTTAGCCAGCACCCTCTGCACCACTGAAATCTAAAACTGTGTCTATAGAAAAATAATTAAAGAGCTCATTGCCTAGATCCACACATAAAAAGATCTATCTTAGGTTATTCAGAAGTTAGAAGTGTCTGGTGAATCCTTAACCTCTGTGGAGTGATGATGTCATCCATGAGAGACCCAGCCTTTCCCACAAGTGTCATTTGCTGTCCCTGTCAGAATGAATTGGAGGGATCATCTTGTCTATTCATGTCAACCATTTGAACTAACTCAGCTGGCTGGGGAGTGGATTTGAAAATTTAAAAAGACTGCTGGTGAAAATGGCTGGGAGGTAGATAGTTAGTTTGAATGAGTGCCCAGCAAGTGAAACGTGACACTTTTCCCTGACTGTCTCCAGCTGTCCCTAGACCATAAAAAGGAAAGAGTCAAGAATATGTTTATTTTTCCCACAATGAATGAGCCAGAGATCCAGACAAAATTAGGCTTAAACAAAGTGAAAAAAGTGTCCCACTAGTGGTAGGATGGTAGAGAAAGCTCCAGGCTAACTTAAAGCTACTCTCAGCTGAATCCCCCTTATAGCTGACTCAGCCTTGCCCAGATGGGTGTTTTGAATTAGACAAAATCTCTCATACTCTAAAAAACTGACAGTGGCTAGAAGTTTAAGCATATAAGTTTCTGAATGACAGCTCCAAGGAATATGCATTCTTGAGAGTCTTCCATAGTCCTTTAAAAATCAATAGTGAATCCAAGTTAACCCACCCTTATGCATCACTATTATGTCAGAGCTTTCCTGGGTCCTTCACCAGCCCACCATTCTTCTGGGAATGCAAATGCACAGAAGGTCACAGAACATGCAACTCATGAGCTAGACTGACTTACCTTGCTGTCGCCGGTCCTCATGCAGCTTCAGTTTACAGGTGTGCAAACTGCCAAGCAGGTGGCTGCTGCCTTTTCTTGGTATGGTAGTCATGGTCCTAGCAGTATGGCTGTGACTCAAGGATCACTAGGGCACTCCTTCTCTTGGCCAGTCACCTAAAATGACCTTCACCAGACACCCAGAAATACATAGATTCATGCAGATCTTGTCTTTGCATGTACAACATATACTTCTCTACTAAACTTCCAAGCTTTTTCCAGTCATGATTCTTGAAATAAATAATGACCAATGTTACTTCTCCTAAAGATGCCAATTAATTTGACTAAAAACACAACTTAATTATTCTTTCATTTCAAAATGAATTGAAACTAAACCCCCTTATAGAGTAAAATTCTACAAATTAACTATTTCTAATAGATTACAGTTTTGGCATTTTTAAATTCCTTTTACCTACATGAAATCCAATGCCTCTGGTATTTAAAGAAGACTGCTAAAGTAATACATACACAAAGAAAAAAAAAGTGCTGCTGAGTTAAGTCAAGTGATTTCTAAGACTAATCTGAGTTACCCTTGGTGACAGCTGAAAGTGCACAGTTCTTTAAGGGAGGCTGGAAGGAGGAGGAGCAAAGTGGGCTAGGATGATTAGCATAAAGAGGCAGGCAAGACGGACATTGGAGCTGCTTTGAATAATAGTGACCAAAGCACAGATTCTAAAGATGCCCTGCCATTATGTTACAGTAACTGAGTACCTGATTTCTGCTACTTTGTTTGTAATTAAAATGCAAGCTGAAAGCAGGAGTTTATACTGCAAGGACATTCATTTGTACATGTGAAATCTAAAAGGTATAAATGGAACTGGTAATGAGCTCATGGAAATGTACTGCTGGAACTTTCAATTTCTGTAAACACCTCCTAGTCTTCGGAAGGGAGCAGTTAGAGGGCAGCCTTCCTGCCAAGGCAACTATTTGGAGATCTGGAAGAAAAATAAACACATAAAACATTATCTTTCCAGAGTCCTATTTCTGTTTCCCACTTAAGAGTTCCTATTGCTATTTCTAGGTCATAGGAGAAAGTTATTTCCAGTTTTACTTGTTGGCTATTTCATTACTGTTTAAAAACATAAACCCCAAACACCTTTAATTTAACTTGAGAGCTTGCCATGACTGAAGTCATAAGGAATGCTGGTAGGTCCTGCCCTTCAAGAGTCACAGCTCTTCACAGATTCAGAAAGAAAGTAGTGGGCAGGACTAAGGAGAAAGGCAGAGCTGTTTAGCCTCAAAGTCTGAACTTTGCAGCTTCTTATGTGCATTTGGAAATTGGGGTTAAACTTAACACTGTAATGAATTTACCTCCTAACCAGGTCTGGGTGGCTGCCCTCATTTTATTTTGAGGCAATAAACAGTTCCGCAAGTATAGTCTGGTTTATGAAAATTTGTATGAAATAGGTGATTGATCTTTTACAATTCTTGAGTGCTTTAATTGTTTCAGTAGACTATCTACTGCAGTTTTAGGCTCATCGTAGTGTAACAGATGACAGAAGTGTTTTGCTCCTTTGAAAGAGAGTCTTGAAATTATTGGAGAGTCATAGTTTCTACTTTAAATGTCTGCTATTCATCTCATCTTCCACAAAAGCCATGGTGGAAAGCCAAGGTGATTTTTCCTGAATATGTAAAGTTATTCTTATTTTATCAAGTTATGTACCTCACTAATAAGCATATTATTGTACATGTAAGTTAAATAACCTACAAAACTGTAGGCCAGCCCTTTTGCAAAATACATTTAAAATATTTTATGATGAAAAAATTTAAAAATACGTGAATAGGAGAGAATAGCACAATAAGCCCTGCATACTCATCACTTGGATTCAATATTATCAACTCAGACAATCATGTCTCAAAACTATGTGTTTCATCACAGCTGTTCTCCCCCTTATTACACCCCTGGAGCTGAAGCATCCAGACATTATTGCATTAATAAATATTTCAGTATATATTTCTAAAATGTGAGGATTTAAAAATAGATAACCATAATAAGATAGTCACGCACATAACAATTAAATATGATTATTTAATGTCATTAAGTATCCACACAGTGTTCTTATTTTCCTGATTGTCTCATAAACTTTTTATCTTCACATTTTTTACAAATTGGGACCCAGAGATCCACACGTTGTATTTGGTTGATATGTTTCTTTTTTTTTTTTTTTTTAATTATACTTTAAGTTCTAGGGTACATGTGCATAACGTGCAGGTTTGTTACATATGTATACTTGTGCCATGTTGGTGTGCTGCACCCATCAACTCGTCAGCACCCATCAATTTGTCATTTATATCAGGTATAACTCCCAATGCAATCCCTCCCCCCTCCCCCCTCCCCATGATAGGCCCCAGTGTGTGATATTCCCCTTCCCCAGTCCAAGTGATCTCATTGTTCAGTTCCCATCTATGAGTGAGAACATGCGGTGTTTGGTTTTCTCTTCTTGTGATACTTTGCTAAGAATGATGGTTTCCAGCTGCATCCATGTCCCTACAAAGGACGCAAACTCATCCTTTTTATGGCTGCATAGTATTCCATGGTGTATATGTGCCACATTTTCTTAATCCAGTCTGTCACAGATGGACATTTGGGTTGATTCCAAGTCTTTGTTATTGTGAATAGTGCCGCAGTAAACATACGTGTGCATGTGTCTTTATAGCAGCATGATTTATAATCCTTTGTGTATATACCCAGTAGTGGGATGGCTGGGTCATATGGTACATCTAGTTCTAGATCCTTGAGGAATCGCCATACTGTTTTCCATAATGGTTGAACTAGTTTACAATCCCACCAACAGTGTAAAAGTGTTCCTATTTCTCCACATCCTCTCCAACACCTGTTGTTTCCTGACTTTTTATGATTGCCATTCTAACTGGTGTGAGATGGTATCTCATTGTGGTTTTGATTTGCATTTCTCTGATGGCAAGTGATGATGAGCATTTTTTCATGTGTCTGTTGGCTGTATGAATGTCTTCTTTTGAGAAATGTCTGTTCATATCCTTTGCCCACTTTTTGATGGGGTTGTTTTTTTCCTGTAAATTTGTTTGAGTTCTTTGTAGATTCAGGATATTAGCCCTTTGTCAGATGAGTAGATTGCAAAAATTTTCTCCCATTCTGTAGGTGGCCTGTTCACTCTGATGGTAGTTTCTTTTGCTGTGCAGAAGCTCTTTAGTTTAATTAGATCCCATTTGTCAATTTTGGCTTTTGCTGCCGTTGCTTTTGGTGTTTTAGACATGAAGTCCTTGCCCATGCCTATGTCCTGAATGGTACTACCTAGATTTTCTTCTAAAGTTTTTATGGTATTAGGTCTAACATTTAAGTCTCTAATCCACCTTGAATTAATTTTCGTATAAGCAGTAAGGAAAGGATCCAGTTTCAGCTTTCTACTTATGCCTAGCCAATTTTCCCAGCACCATTTATTGAATAGGGAATCCTTTCCCCATTTCTTGTTTCTCTCAGGTTTGTCAAAGATCAGATGGCTGTAGATGTGTGGTATTATTTCTGAGGACTCTGTTCTGTTCCATTGGTCTATATCTCTGTTTTGGTACCAGTACCATGCTGTTTTGGTTACTGTAGCCTTGTAGTATAGTTTGAAGTCAGGTAACGTGATGCCTCCAGCTTTGTTCTTTTGACTTAGGATTGTCTTGGCAATGTGGGCTCTTTTTTGCTTCCAGATGAACTTTAAAGCCGTTTTTTCCAGTTCTGTGAAGAAACTCATTGGTAGCTTGATGGGGATGGCATTGAATCTATAAATAACCTTGGGCAATATGGCCATTTTCAGGATATTGATTCTTCCTATCCATGAGCATGGTTTGTTCTTCCATTTGTTAGTGTCCTCTTTGATTTCACTGAGCAGTGGTTTGTAGTTCTCCTTGAAGAGGTCCTTTACATCCCTTGTAAGTTGGATTCCTAGGTATTTTATTCTCTTTGAAGCAATTGTGAACGGAAGTTCATTCATGATTTGGCTCTGTGTTTGTCTGTTACTGGTGTATAAGAATGCTTGTGATTTTTGCACATTAATTGTGTATCCTGAGACTTTGCTGAAGTTGCTTATCAGCTTAAGGAGATTTTGGGCTGAGACAGTGGGGTTTTCTAAATATACAATCATGTCATCTGCACACAGGGACAATTTGACTTCTTCTTTTCCTAACTGAATACCCTTGATTTCTTTCTCTTGCCTGATTGCCCTAGCCAGAACTTCCAACACTATGTTGAATAGGAGTGGTGAGAGAGGGCATCCCTGTCTTGTGCCAGTTTTCAAAGGGAATTTTTCCAGTTTTTGCCCATTCAGTATGATATTGGCTGTGGATTTGTCATAAATAGCTCTTATTATTTTGAGGTACGTTCCATCAATACCGAATTTATTGAGCGTTTTTAGCATGAAGGGCTGTTGAATTTTGTCAAAAGCCTTTTCTGCATCTATTGAGATAATCATGTGGTTCTTGTCTTTGGTGCTGTTTATATGCTGGATTACGTTTATTGATTTGTGAATGTTGAACCATCCTTGCATCCCAGGGATGAAGCCCACTTGATCATGGTGGATAAGCTTTTTGATGTGCTGCTGAATCCGGTTTGCCAGTATTTTATTGAGGATTTTTGCATCGATGTTCATCAGGGATATTGGTCTAAAATTCTCTTTTTTTGTTGTGTCTCTGCCAGGCTTTGGTATCAGGATGATGTTGGCCTCATAAAATGAGTTAGGGAGGATTCCCTCTTTTTCTCTTGATTGGAATAGTTTCAGAAGGAATGGTACCAGCTCCTCCTTGTACCTCTGGTAGAATTCAGCTGTGAATCCATCTGGTCCTGGACTGTTTTTGGTGGGTAGGCTATTAATTATTGCCTCAACTTCAGAGCCTGTTATTGGTCTATTCAGGGACTCAACTTCTTCCTGGTTTAGTCTTGGAAGAGTGTAAGTGTCCAGGAAATTATCCATTTCTTCTAGATTTTCTAGTTGATTTGCGTAGAGGTGTTTATAGTACTCTCTGATGGTAGTTTGCATTTCTGTGGGGTTGATGTTGATATCCCCTTTATCATTTTTTATTGCATCTATGTGATTCGTCTCTCTTTTCTTCTTTATTAGTCTAGCTAGCGGTCTGTCAATTTTGTTGATCTTTTCAAAAAACCAACTCCTGGATTCATTGATTTTTTGGAGGGTTTTTTGTGTCTCTATCTCCTTCAGTTCTGCTCCGATCTTAGTTATTTCTTGCCTTCTGCTAGCTTTTGAATGTGTTTGCTCTTGCCTCTCTAGTGCTTTTAATTGTGATGTTAGAGTGTCAATTTTAGATCTTTCCTGCTTTCTCTTGTGGGCATTTAGTGCTATAAATTTCCCTCTACACACTGCTTTAAATGTGTCCCAGAGATTCTGGTATGTTGTATCTTTGTTCTCATTGGTTTCAAAGAACATCTTTATTTCTGCCTTCATTTCGTTATGTACCCAGTAGTCATTCAGGAACAGGTTGTTCAGTTTCCATGTAGTTGAGCAGTTTTGATTGAGTTTCTTAGTCCTGAGTTCTCGTTTGATTGCACTGTGGTCTGAGAGACAGTTTGTTATAATTTCTGTTCTTTTACATTTGCTGAGGAGTGCTTTACTTCCAATTATGTGGTCAATTTTGGAATACGTGCGATGTGGTGCTGAGAAGAATGTATATTCTGTTGATTTGGGGTGGACAGTTCTATAGATGTCTATTAGGTCCGCTTGGTGCAGAGATGAGTTCAATTCCTGGATATCCTTGTTAACTTTCTGTCTCGTTGATCTGTCTAATGTTGACAGTGGAGTGTTGAAGTCTCCCATTATTATTGTATGGGAGTCTAAGTCTCTTTGTAAATCTCTAAGGACTTGCTTTATGAATTTGGATGCTCCTGTATTGGGTGCATATATATTTAGGAGAGTTAGCTCTTCCTGTTGAATTGATCCCTTTACCATTATGTAATGGCCTTCTTTGTCTCTTTTGATCTTTGATGGTTCAAAGTCTATTTTATCAGAGACTAGGATTGCAACCCCTGCTTTTTTTTTGTTCTCCATTTGCTTGGTAGATCTTCCTCCATCCCTTTATTTTGAGCCTATGTATGTCTCTGCATGTGAGATGGGTCTCCTGAATACCGCAGACTGATGGGTCTTGACTCTTTATCCAGTTTGCCAGTCTGTGTCTTTTAATTGGAGCATGTAGTCCATTAATATTTAAGGTTAATATTGTTATGTGTGAACTTGATCTTGCCATTATGATATTAACTGGTTATTTTGCTCGTTAGTTGATGCAGTTTCTTCCTAGCCTTGATGGTCTTTACATTTTGGCATGTTTTTGCAATGGCTGGTACCAGTTGTTCCTTTCCATGTTTAGGGCTTCCTTCAGGGTCTCTTGTAAGGCAGGCCTGGTGGTGACAAAATCTCTAAGCATTTGCTTATCTGTAAAGGATTTTATTTCTCCTTCACTGATGAAACTTAGTTTGGCTGGATATGAAATTCTGGGTTGAAAATTCTTTTCTTTAAGAACGTTGAATATTGGCCCCCACTCTCTTCTGGCTTGTAGAGTTTCTGCCGAGAGATGTGCTGTTAGTCTGATGGGCTTCCCTTTGTGGGTAACCCGACCTTTCTCTCTGGCTGCCCTTAAGATTCTTTCCTTCATTTCAACTTTGGTGAATCTGGCAATTATGTGTCTTGGAGTTGCTCTTCTTAATGAGTATCTTTGTGGTGTTCTCTGTCTTTCCTGAATTTGAATGTTGGCCTGCCCTACTAGGTTGGGGAAGTTCTCCTGGATGATATCCCAAAGAGTGTTTTCCAACTTGGTTCCATTTTCCCCCTCACTTTCAGGCACCCCAATCAGACGTAGATTTGGTCTTCTTACATAATCCCATACTTCTTGCAGGCTTTGTTCATTTCTTTTTCTTCTTTTTTCTTTTGGTTTCTCTTCTTGCTTCATTTCATTCATTTGATCCTCAATCGCTGATACTCTTTCTTCCAGTTGATCAAGTCGGTTACTGAAGCTTGTGCATTTGTCACATATTTCTTGTGTCATGGTTTTCATCTCTGTCATTTCATTTGTGACCTTCTCTGCATTAATTAGTCTAGCTGCCAATTCTTCCACTCTTTTTCAAGATTTTTAGTTTCTTTGCGCTGGGTATGTAATTCCTCCTTTAGGTCTGAGAAGTTTGATGGACTGAAGCCTTCTTCTCTCATCTCGTCAAAGTCATTCTCTGACCAGCTTTGATCCGTTGCTGGCGATGAGCTGCTCTCCTTTGCAGGGGGAGATGTGCTCTTATTTTTTGAATTTCCAGCTTTTCTGCCCTGCTTCTTCCCCATCTTTGTGGTTTTATCTGCCTCTGGTCTTTGATGATGGTGACGTACTGATGGGGTTTTGGTATAGGTGTTCTTCCCGTTTGAAAGTTTTCCTTCTAATAGTCAGGACCCTCAGCTGTAGGTCTGTTGGAGATTGCTTGAGGTCCACTCCAGACCCTGTTTGCCTGGGTATCAGCAGCAGAGGTTGCAGAAGATAGAATATTGCTGAACAGTGAGTGTACCTGTCTGATTCTTACTTTGGAAGCTTCCTCTCAGGGGTGTACTCCACCATGTGAGGTGTGGGGTGTCAGACTGCCCCTAGTGGGGGATGTCTCCCAGTTAGGCTACTCAGGGGTCAGGGACCCACTTGAGCAGGCAGTCTGTCCGTTCTCAGATCTCAGCCTCCATGTTGGGAGATCACTGCTCTCTTCAAAGCTGTCAGAGTCGTTCGCGTCTGCACAGGCCTCTGCTGCTTCCCCTGTTGTTTTTTAGCTGTGCCCTGTCCCTGGAGGTGGAGTCTACAGAGACAGGCAGGTTTCCTTGAGCTGCTGTGAGCTCCACCCAGTTCGAGCTTCCCAGCGGCTTTGTTTACCTACTTAAGCCTCAGCAATGGCGGGTGCCCCTGCCCCAGCCTCGCTGCTGCCTTGCGGTTAGATCGCAGACTGCTGTGCTAGCAATGAGGGAGGCTCCGTGGCCGTGGGACCCTCCCGGCCAGGTGTGGGTATAATCTCCTGGTGTGCCCGTTTGCTTAAAGCGCAGTATTGGGGTGGGAATTACCCCATTTTCCAGGTGTTGTGTGTCTCAGTTCGCCTGGCTAGGAAAAGGGATTCCCTTCCCCCTTGCACTTCCCAGGTGAGGCAATGCCTCGCCCTGCTTCAGCTCTCGCTGGTCGGGCTGCAGCAGCTGACCAGCACCGATTGTCCAGCACTCACCAGTGAGATGACCCCAGTACCTCAGTTGAAAATGCAGAAATTACCGGTCTTCTGTGTCACTCGCGCCAGGAGTTGGAGACTGGAGCTGTTCCTATTCGGCCATCTTGCTCTGTCCCCGGTATGTTTCTTAAGTCTTCATCTCAGAGAGATGTTGCTTGGAGATGAATATCTACACTTACCCTAATTTATGTCTGATTTTTCAAGGAAGTCCCCTAGATGCCTCCATTTTTCTTACTTTGGAAAAAAAGAGAAGAAAAGGAGTGGTCATCTGGCCGTGGAGGCTAAGATACCCAGCTTTCTTGCCATGGTGTTCTCATTCAAGTACGGTGCAACCTTGACCCAGGCACTTAACGTCTCTGGGTTTGTGTCTTTATTTGGCATATGAAAGAAATGTTTGGTAAGCAATGGGATAAATTATTCAACACTCATTCTGTGGATATAAAGGCCTGGGAAAGGGAGGAGTATCCTACTTTGTCTCTGATTAGAGCCTAAGGAGAAAGAAATAGATTTAAAACTAAAATCTGGGTAGGATTTAGGGGTATATTTGAAAATCTAGTCCCTCAGTTTTCAAACTTAGCTAAGAATCATAATTACCTGGGCAATGTTGTAAAGATGTAGATTCCTGAGCCCCACCTGCACAGTCTGATGTCTAAGGTGGAATCTGGGGTCTATATATTTTTATAAGTCCTCTAGTGTAAATAAACAAGCATTACCTGCTTAAACAGAGCTGGTTTGTTCCACTATTTCATTCATTATATCTTTCTTAAGGGTCAAAGAAACCAAACACTCCTTAAACAGTCATATCAAGTGCCACAACATAAAGGCACAGGGAGGATACAAAGGACTGCTACTAGTTCCTCTTTTGGCAGTCCTGGGTAGTGGCCCTGTGATGGATTAGCCGAGTCAAGGGAATCCTGAGTTCTTACACTGCTTGTTAAGTTCCACTGCTGTTCTTGAAGGAGTCTCTGGGTTGATTTACCAGTTTCCACTGGAAATCATCCAGCATGGCGGAGAGCAGCCTGTTACAGGAGTACATAAGAAAACCTCAGATGTATCAGCTGAAGTGGGATGGGGGACTACTTTGCTTCCCCCTTCCCCCACTTACTTTCCAGAAACATCACCAAATTATTTCACAATGGTTATATTGTACTTTTTTTTTTTTTTTTTGCTTGTAAATGAAAACAAGAAATCAGATTGCAGAAGTCCGGCTGGGTCAAGAAACGGGTGCATCATCTTTGGCATTTTTACTTACAATTGATTAAAATGAATTTGAATCCTATAAAGGCCAAACTTCTTCGCTTATCAAGTCTCTGTGATCCCCCCAAAAGGATAGCACTGGTTTCCTTTTCCTGAGTTTTTCCTCATCTGCCATATCTTCTCTGCTTAACCTATGTCTTTGTACTTCTGGAAGAGTAGAGTGAAATAGTGCATCACAGATAATCAATCATATCAGCTGGCACTTTGGGGGTGGATACTTCAAAAAATTGATATTTTATTGTCAGAATTTGTACCTCAAAAAGCATAGTGTGTGGTTGAATAAGCTAAATGGTATTAGGTTTAGAGGAGGGTTTTCTTTTCTCAGTTGAACCATATTCAAAAAGCAGGGACACATGCATTTAAAATTAGTCCACAAGTGAGTTGCTTGTTTAGTTAATAACCTACCATGTTTCAAAAGCATTTGTGATGTCTAGTCTGAAAGTATATCCATTTTTTGAACGCCTTTAGACTGCTTGGAATGATAGATGTTATATAAATAAAAAGCAATATTACTGAATTTATCACTCTCATTCTTAGAGAATAAATTTAAAGACCCCTAACAGAATGCAAATATGAAAACTGTGAGCCCCTGGATTAGCCTCACTATGATCCCCAAAGTACTTCAGGAATTATTAAATGATCATTATAGTTGAAAGCTGATAAATTAGTGATAAGATTTTAGATTTTCTGTTGATTTTTTAAAAAGATCCCTTCCTCCTTTATATCAAGCAGTGGTTTTTTTTTTTTTTTTCCAGATTACTCTTCCTTAATACACAATCAGAGATATTGTAGATGAGAATGTTGAGTTTCATGATCTCACAGTCGCTTACGTATGGTGTATATTGTAAAGCCTCCACAAAGGTAGGCTTTTGTGGCTATTCAGAGCCATGTTACTACCCCAATGTACTATAGTGTTTAGCTCATAGAGTTTCCCAGGTGGCACAGTTGGCTGGATTCCCATAATTGCCATCTGTAAAAACATAGGAAATACAAATAATGGTAGAGATCGTTTCACTTGATTACTTGCTCCTGTCTGTGGATTCAAGAGACTACACTGTCATAGCACCAAACTGCTTACTTATCAAAGGTGCTCTCTAGCCCGAAATTGCTACAATTGATCTTTAACCCGTTGAACACCAACATTTGGGTCGTGTTTATTGTAAATATTGCCTCACTACATAAACATTGCATTGGCCATTCAAACTGATTTGGGCCCTTTTGCTGCTGAGCCTTAGATTTGGCTGCCACAGGGCTCCCTCTGGAGGTTGGTAGAGTCCAAGGTCAGTTAATATTAAAATAGCCTTGGCCTTGGGACAAGATAAACCTGTCTTTTCATCCAGTGCCCACAAGAATGGGTCCTGTATTTGTGAGCTTAGAAGATGATTGTCTGTGTCTGAGGTTGGAGGAAAGTTATTTGACTATCCTTCTATAAGTGAAATGTGATCACTGCTATGTGCTGGTATTTAATCTTCTGAAGTTTTACATTTTTCTATCATTATTGAAGTCTTTTAGCTACAGTGAAAACAAAACAAAATAAAACCATAGGTCAGAAAAATGCCAGATTTTATTTTATTTGTTTGTTTTAGTGACAAGGAAACCCAGAATAAGGTGGTTTTGGTTCTATAATGACCACCCTCCGGGTAGGACCAAATGATCCCACAGAGTCTGAATTCCATCTAGAAGTATTTGAAGCACATAGGCATTGGAATCAATGAGTTTGCAGCACAACTTAACTCTTTGAAGGTAAATATGTACTAACTGGGATCAGTTTCCAAATAAAGCAAATTAGCTTGCACCAAATCAAAATTTTGCTACTTCATTTGAATTGGCATGTACAGGAATAAAATTATAGCAAACTATGTTTCTCACTCCCTCATGATTTCTTCTTTCCTTTTTAGTTGGTTTATTGGTTATTTGCCTCTTTCTTCTCTTCCTTCCTTCTTTCCCCTTTTCTTTGCATTTTTTCTTTCACTCATTTTCTTTTATGTTAATTAGGTGGACTATAACGTAATTTTGATGTATTAAAAATAAAATTATTCTATATCTGAGATTTGCTTCAAAATAACATAGGAGAGTGAGATTTGGGGAGGTATAGATGAAATAAGATTGGCCATAAACAGTTATTAAAACTGAGTCATGAGTGCATGGGGATTTATAATGCTTTCCTGTCTACTTTTGTGTATTTTTACAATTTTTGTGATAAAGCACTATACTCTTAATGAATCTGATTGAAAGGGTACAAGGAACAATGTGCTAGATATATCAGAGTGTGTACAGATACTCTTTTTTTCTAATTTTTTACTTCTTACAATATACAATGCACACACAAAAATCTTTTGAAATGTTAACATTCATAATGTATTAGTGTGGCACTACTACATGAATATGATTTATAAACATACAAACAAACAAACCCACATTGGGGTATATTCTCAAGCATTTGTTGTTGACAGGGGTGCATGACCATCAAGTTCAGAGACCTCTATGACAGAGGAAGAAGGCTGGACCTTATGGGAGGATGATGCACTCATTTAAAGAAAAGCAAACAGTCATTTTACTTCTTCATTCTCAACTGTATAGCTGTTCTTTTCTACATCCTTCTTCTAATTTTATTAGTACTTTATCAGCTCTACTTCTAAAATAAAATTGGGCTGTGTCCTACCCAGTTTAGGCTGCTATAGAAGATTAAAATAGACAAGGTGACTTATAAACAACAGAAATTTATTTCTCACAGCTATGGAGGCTGGGAAGTGCAAAATCAAGGCACGAGCATGATCAGGTTCTGGTGAAGACCTTCTTCTGGACAGCAGACTGCTATCTTCTAATATTCTCACATGGCAGAGAAGGTGAGAGAACTCTCTGAAGTCCTTTTTATAAAAACACAAACCCCATTTATGAGGGCTCCACCCACATGGCCTAATTACCTCCCAAAGGATTGCCTCCTAATACTATCACATTGGAGATTAGGATTTCAACATAATAATTTGGGAGAGAGGGTACAAAAGATTTAGTATGAAAGTGGTGGTGAATAAATCAAGAAAGAATCAACCCTCCACTTATAACCCTTTAAATTGCTCCTCAAATAGAGCTTGAAGCTCTCCCAGGACCTCTGAAACCTATAATTAAGTGTTATTGGCACAATTAGACAAAACTAATGAATGTTTTTCTGCTTCCCTTTTCTGTGTATTACAAATATCAGCTACATCAGCAAACATATACTTCTTCATTGTCAGCTTTTCAAATTAAGAAATGTTTTTAATATCAGAATAAGCAAACAAAACAGATGACCCTGGATATCATTATACAATGTATACAATATCCTGTGTCACTTAAAATAAAACTAAAAAGAGAAATTGAATCTTAAATAGAAATTTTAATAAGGCAATAGAGAAAAGATATTTTTAAATTACTCATTGGAAAAACTAATCAAAATAGGCTAAGCATACACTTCCAAGTACATTTAAATGATATAAAAAGTTACACAGAGAGATAAAAAAAGTAGATGAACATACCTTAGAAAGTTATCTTTAAGTATCTGCCATCATTGGATCATTAAAAGGACTTACTAGAAGTAAAAAAGAGATAGGATCTGAGCAATAAGAGTGGAATGAACTAGTAAAAGAAAAGGATCAGAGCCAATAAGTATGCATATCATTGCATATTAATGAAAGAAATGTCTGTGAAACACTCATGTTTATCTGTAGGATAAATCCTGACAATTAATTATTAAGAATGTGAGTTACCTGCCTGGGAAAGTTTGTTAAAGAGGAACTAGAAAGAGAAGAGCCAGAAGTGCCCTAAGACCTCTCTTTTCCCCCTTCCCCATGGGGAGGGATGAGGAGAGAAAATAATAATTGGAGAATGTCTTCAGGCTGCCTATCTGTTCTCTATCCATAAACCCAAAAGTCAAGTTTGTCAACACAACCAGTGTGCTTACACAAAGCTTAGGAAACCCTTAGGAAAAGCCTGCTGGGGAAAAAGACCCATGTAGCTGCAGAGGAAAATCATGCTAACTCCCTATACTAATCAAACTAGATTTTTACCCATAAATATGAATGACCAATGCAGAATATTTGAGGAAAACTAATAGCAGAAAGGAAAAGGACCAGAATGAGCAAACAGAACAGATGACCCTGGAAAACATAAAAATAACACAAGAAACTGAAGAGAACTTTAAAAATTTTTAATTGATGTCCTCATAAAAAGATAGAATATTGCATCCATAATGTAAGAATAGGCTGCCTTAAAAAATGAGCTATCAGAGCACTAGAAAAATTCTTGAAAATTAAAAATAAGATTGCCAAAACAAAAAAATTCTTTAAAAAGCTGAATCCAATGATGAACATGACTAAGGTAGAATTAGTCACATAGAAGAATCAAGGAAATCTCAAAGAATATAGAACAAAAAGACAAAGAAAAATGGGTGAACAAGTTGAAGTTGAAGCACAGAAGGTCAGTTTTAGGAAGCCTCTCTGTCACTCCACTAACTAGCTGTGATGTTGCACAAGCACCATAATACTAATATCCTACCTTAAATGTGTATTTGCTATTTGCCAGGCAATATGAAGATCTTACATGTATTAACTCATTTAATTCACTCAGTGGACTTTTAACTAATGGATATATTTCTAGATGCCATGATCTACCATATCCTTGCTTTCAGGAGCTGAGTGCTTTGTAGTGGTTTCATCTGATAAATTAGTTTCTCTACAAGGTACTAAATAAGTGACATAGAGTTTGCATCTTTCCTTCCATCCCTCCTTTGAAATATTAGCCGGGGATTCTTTCTCTCCCTCCCTGAAAATAGTACTGCACCTGTAGTAGAGGGAAACAGAAGGCACAAACATAGAATCATCTAATCACACAGCCAAGAAATGTTAGAGACAAGAGACAATGCCACAGGGACAGTGGTAATCCACTGACATATTGTTTTAACCTAAACAGAGCTTCAAATAATATTCAGTTAACAATGAATACTTTTAAAGACCTATAGATTTTATATAAAATTCTAAATTTCAGGTTCTCATCACAAAATCAGACCCCCTAATTGTACCTCCTTCCCCAAAAGCCATTATAATAGGCTCTAAAATACAATGGCTCAAACAAGATAAACTTTTCTTTCTTCCTTACAATATAGTCCAGAGATGTTCAAGTGGTCCAGAGTGGATAGGTGGCTCTATCTAAGCTTATTCAGGAAGCTTGGTTGCTTCTATTTTCTTACTTTTTTTTTTTTTTTTTTTTTGAGACGGAGTCTCGCTGTGTCGCCCAGGCTGGAGTGCAGTGGCGCGATCTCGGCTCACTGCAAGCTCCACCTCCCAGGTTCACGCCATTCTCCCGCCTCAGCCTCCGAGTAGCTGGGACTACAGGTGCCCACCACCTCGCCTGGCTAGTTTTTTGTATTTTTAGTAGAGACGGGGTTTCACCATGTTAGCCACGATGGTCTTGATCTCCTGACCTCGTGATCCACACGCCTCGGCCTCCCAAAGTGCTGGGATTACAGGCTTGAGCCACTGTGCCCGGCCTCTATTTTCTTACTTATTGTTAATATTTTGGATTTTAAAAAATTACTATCTTCACCAGAAAACAAATTCTTTTTCTTTTGTAGGCATTGATATATTAAATGAATTAGAGCAAATTTAAATCTCTTGCATCTAGTAGATGATAAATATAAATATAAAACCACTAAATTTGTACTCCTTTAAATAAACAAAATATGACTTTTTTTTTGAGGCAGGCTGGAGTACAGTGGCACAATCTGGGCTCACTGCAGCCTCTTTCCCAGGCTCAAGCAATTCTCCCACTGCAGCCTCCTGAGTAGAATACAGGTACACCACCATGCCTGGCTAAGTTTTGTATATTTTGTAGAGTTGAGGTTTCACCATGTTGCCTAGGCTGGATTCGAACTCTGGGGCTCAAGCAATCCACCCGCCTCTATCCCCCAAAATGCTAGGATTACAGGTGATCTTAAAATTTATCATGTACTGTTTTAAAAATTATAAATAGAGATATGGTAAGACAAAACAGACACTAACAAAAAGTTCTTGGCAAAACATTATATATAACCTATAATTACATAGATGGTGCTAAAGAAGAGAGAAGACACAGATGCCTTGTTTGTAATAATAGCAAATGTCTATTCAATATTCCTTTCATAATCTTATTCATTCTGAAGCAGGCATTGTTGAGTGCCTGCCCAACCGCCATTTCCTCCTTCCTTTTTTTGGATAGAACTCTGATCTTGTGCAGCCATCTGCTTCAGGAGGGGTGGTCCTCATCCCCTCAATAGGGATTGGTCTGACTCATCATGAAGACCCCATCCTCCTCGCCAGTCACTGGTTAGGCAGGACATAGGATCTTGTCAGGCCAATGATATGAGAAGGGAATCTACTGGAATGAGTGGCGGAGCTCTGGGAAAGGTTTTCTCACTGTTAAAAAGGAGGCAATGGGAAGAAATGGGTTCCTTTTTCTGCTTCTGGATATTGTCATTAGGATGTGATATTCTAAGATGGCTTACAGGGACCTAGTCTGAAGAAAAGGTGGGACATTCCTGGATCTTCTCATGATTTTGTTGAGCCACAAAATTAACCAGCCTGAGCGCTGCCCCACCTCTGGAATTCTTTTAATGTGAGATGATAAATTGCTTTATTGCTTATGTACTTAAGTGGAAGCTTCAACTTTAAGTTTGCTTGTCAATAAAAGCATCCTAACCAATGCATATTTCTTTGTCAGTTTATTAAAAATTTTGTTTCATTTTTCTTACCTGATTACTAAAGTGTAGTGTATTTAATGGTGTTAAATACAAGAAGACATGTCCACATCCTAATTCTTGGAACCTGTGACTTATCTTATTTGGCAAAAGGGTCTTTGCAGATGTAATTAAGTTAACAATCTTGAGATAAAATCATCCTGGATTATGGTAGGGTGAGGGTGCTAAATTCAATGATAAGTATCCTTGTAAGAGACACACCCCAGAGATCTAACAGACAGAAGAGGAGGAGGCAATGTGACCAGAGAGACAGAGACTGGAAGGACACAGCCACAGGCCAAGAAACACCAAGTCATACTAACCACTCCCAAAGCTGAAAGAGGCAAAAACAGAATCTCCCCTAGCGCCTATGGAGGGAGCACAACCCTGCCAACAACCCAGTTTTGATCTTCTGGGCCCTGAGAATTGTGAGACAATAAGTTTCTGTTGTTTTAAGCCACCAGGTTTGTGGTAATTTTTTACAGCAGCCACACAAAACTAATATATAAAAGGAGCACGGGAGAGGACTAAGTAGGAAGTCAGTTACCAACAATACTTCCTAGCTTAACCATAGGCTTTCCTATGCATGGTAGCCAAATGCAAGGGAATTCTAAATCTCTTTATATCAAGGGGGAGAAAAATATGTAGGACTAATTCCAAGAGGAACACCAACATGAACAAGGATGTGTGTTTGTGTGTGTGTGTGTGTGTGTGTGTGTGTGTGTTTGCAAGGTATTTATTTCTTAATGAGTATTTTTACCCATTTGGGATAAAAACCTAGGGTAGAATTTTTACTGAGTTCAATCTTTTTTATTTCCCAAAAGTGATGTGCTTATTTGTATCTTTGTCTTCAGTAGAATATACTCCAAATTATTATCAGCAATTACCACTGGGGAATGAAACTGGAGAGGAGGAAATTCCTATTTTACTTACCCTTACTTAGTTTTATTTACAGTAAACTCACTATTTCTATTGTAATTTAAAAATTTAGTTAAAGATAATAGGTTCATATTTTCATACTCTTTCCTACTCTGATTATAGGGCTCAATATTTTTTTTTATTTGCCTTGTGAACTCAAGGCAAAAGGAGCATGTACACTATAATGTGATAAGTGCTGAACTACAGAGTACCATAGAGAACAGAGAGGATTTCCACTATCAAGAAAGACTTCTTAGGGGAGGTGACTTTTGAACTGTATCTTTAAAAAAAAAACAAGAATTTGTCAAATGGACAATATGAGCGGAAGGGATAGAGACATTCTGGGCAAAGCCATGAAAGAGAATGAGGCAGTCTACAGATGACAAGCAGTTTTCTGAGAATGGAGCACAGCCTGCACCCTTCTACCCTTGTCTGGATTTGACCACTGAATTAAGACATCTGCCAGGTGCAGTTCTGCTAAGCTGAACTTTCTATTGGAATTCTTTCTGGCCTGGGCTGGCCTATTGCTGTATAAGCTCTGGTGTGTCAGGGAGACCAGGCCAGATATCCTTTCTGTTATTCCAGAATGCAGTGTAGCTCAGTGGTGAAGACTTCTATGCCTGTTCAGTAAGAATGTATTGAGTACCATGAGAGACACTATAGATGGCTATCCAACAGCTATGTCCTCTTCCTCCTTGCTAAGAGAACCCCTATTTTGTTCAGATGTTGAGTGGAAATAGCCCCCAGGGAAGGTAGCTTAGACAAAGCCAATAATTATAATTCCATTCCCTTTTGCCAGTGTTTGGTGTAGGGGAGATTGAATTTGGTCAATGAAATACAAGGGAAGACTGCTGGGGAGATTGGGGGAAATATTTTTTCCATGATATAAAGAAAAGAAAAAGAAGAAGGAGGAAAACAAATGGGAAAGATTTCACCCAAATTTGTCTAGTCTTCAAATGAGGTTGTGTGAGAATGTGATGCTTCAGATGGTATAGCCATCATGCAACCGTATGAGAGACATGTGCTGAGGACAGACACTGAGGTAGAATGATGGGTAGTTTCTTTCTAGTTCTTGGTGAGAATGTTAAACCACTAAAACCATCTTGAAGTCACCTACCTCTGGAAATGTAATGTGAGATCATAAACACTTATTGTAAGGTATCCTATTACTTGCAGTCAAAATCGTTCTGAGGCAAGTATTTGCTGCATTTAAGACATTGAACTAAGTACTGGAGATTCAGTAGTGAGCAGTACAGACATAGATCCTACCTGCATGCAGCTATAGGCTTTGGGTCTGACAGTAGGTTCAAATTCAAGCTTTGATGCTTTTGGACTTAACACCTTGGGGAAGTTATTTAATATCTCTGAGCCTGTTTCATCATTTTCAAAACAGGTATGAATAATATTACTTCCCTCATAGATCTGTAGTGAAGGTAAAATGAAATAACACAGTGTTTAGCACATAGCAATATCTCAATTACTAATAAATGTGAAATGTGCTGGTAGTAGAATAGGAATAGAAAGAGAAGGATGGCGCAAAAGTCTTTTAAAGAAAGAATACCCAGGATTTTGGTAAACTGTTAGTTATAAAAATATTTGAGAGCTTAGTTTTCTTTCACATCATTATAGGATTTAAAGCATTCTGATATCTTCTTTGATTTATAGCTTATTTAGAAATGTATTGCTTAATTTTCAAATATGCAAAGAATTTCAAGTTATCTTTGTGTTATTGATTTCTGGCTTAATTCTGTGCTCAGAGAATATCCTTTCTATTATTTTAATCCTTTGAAATTTTTGTGTATTTTAAGTTCAACATATGGTCAGTTTTGACAGATGTTCTCTATATACTTGAAAAGAATGTATTTTAGAATTGTTTAGTTCTCTATATATTCTTTATATGTCGATTAGGTCAAGTCAGTTAATCATATTTTTTAAATCGTCTATATCTTTACTGACATTTTTGGTCAGCTAGACCAAATCATAGACGATTTGTTGAGAGAAGTATATTAAAATATCCTCTTGAGTTCCCTTTTAAATTAAATATTAAAATATCCTTTATGATTATCCTTTTTATTCTTTCTTTTTTTATTTCTCCTAATTTTTGCTTTCTATATTTTGAGGCTCTGTTAATTGCTTTTGCACTTATAATTGTTTTCTCATGGAGTTACTCTTTTAGCAATGAAATGTCCTTTTTCTAACCTCTAGAAATGTTTTAGAAGATTTTACTTCATTTGCTTTCAGTGTAGCTCCATTTTGTACTTGTTAAGGTGTGTATGGTATATCTTTTATCCACAAACTTTTGTTTTCAATTTACCAATATCATTATATTTCAGGTATATTCCTTATAAGCAATGTACAATTATTTTTAAAACCTAGTTTTGACAATCTTTTTCATTTGAGCATTTAGTCTATATGTTTTCATGTAATTCGTGTATATATTTGTTTTTAAACTACAATTTTAGTATTTGTTTTCTGTTTCTCCAACATGTTCTGTGTTCCTTTTTCTTTTCTTTCTTGCCCTTTTGGATTAATGATTGCTTATTATTCACTTTTTTCTGTTACCTTGTTAGTTAGCTTTCAGAAATGATTCTTTCGGTCATTACTCTAAAGATTATAACATACACCCTTGACTTATTAAAGCCTAATATAAATTAAACCTTTATCACTTTCTGTACAATATGAGAACCTTGGAACACTTTAGCTTCATGTAGGCACATTCTGCCTTTTGTGCTAGTGTTTCCATGTGTTATACCAGATACAGTTTAAATCCTACAACATGTGATTTGTTGTTTTATAATACATTGATTTTATGTATCAATATATTTAGATTTATCTATGTATTTACCCTTTCTGCTGCTCTTTATTTCTTCCTGTTATCTTCATGCTTCCAACTGGAAAAATTTTCTGTCTCCCTGAATAACATTTTTTAATACTTCCTGTAGAAGCGGTCAGACCATGACAGATTCTACATTTTTTTTTCTCATGAAAATGTAATTATTTACTTGTACTTTCAAAGAATTTTTGTTGGGTATAGAATTCTTGATTGCACACTTCTTCTTTTACAACTTTGAAAATGTCATTGTATTGCTTTTGGTTTCTGCTATTTCTGAGAAGTCATCTGTCATATTGTTGCACCTTTGAAAGTGATCTGTGATTTTTCTCTGGCTGCTTTTTCAGATTTTCTCATTTTCTTTAGTTTTCAACAGTTTCACCAAAATGTAAATAAGTGTGTGTGGTTTATTTTTCATATTTCTCCTGTGTGAGGTTCATAGCACTTCTTGAACCAAATGTGATATCTTCTATTAATTCTGGAAAATTTTTACTTCAAAGATTTTCTTAAGCTTATTCTCTCTCTTTTCTCTCTAACAAATAATTATATTACATTTGTGGGATTTTTAACATCATGTCTTATATGTCTTTTATACTTCTTTCTGTATTTCCATTCTATCTTCTCTCTGTCCTTCAGCCTGGATATTTTCTTCTAACTTATCTTCCATTTTACTAACCCTCTATTCAACTCTGTGCAACCTGCTGTTAAACCTCTCTTTAAGCTCAGAGTTTCAGTTATTGTATTTTAGTTTGAAGATTTTCACATTTTTTATTATTACAGTTTCCCATAAAACAATTTATCTGCTGGAGTTTTCTATCACATTTTCTAATTATTGAATATATGAATCATGGTTATTTTAACTTCTGTTTCTTGTACCAGCAAGCAATATCTTTTAATTTTTAATTTTTGTAAGTACATAGTAGGTGTATATATTTATGGGGTACATGAGATGTCTTGATACAGGCATGCAGTGCATAACAATTACACCATGGAGAATGGGGTATTCATCCTCTGAAGCATTTATCCTTTGTGTTACAAATGATCCAATTAGTCTCTTTTAGTTATTTTAAATGTACAGTTAAATAATTGACTATAGACACTTATTTTTTCTAATTTTTTTGTAGCCATTAACCATTTACCCTCCTTCCCACACCCTCTCCCACTACCCTGCCCAGCCTCTGGTAACCATTCTTCTCTATGAATTCTATGTCCATGAGTTCACTTGTTTCGATTTTTAGACCCTGTAAATAAGTGAGAGCATGCAATGTTTTCTTTCTGTGCCTGGCTTATTGCATTTAATATGATGATCTCCAGTTCTATCCATGTTGTTGCAAATGACAGGATCTTACTCTTTTTTATGGCTGAATAGTACTCTATTGTGTATCTGTACCACATTTTCTTTAGCTATTCATCTGTTGATGGACACTTAGATTGCTTCCAAATCTTGCTATTGTGAACAGTGCTGCAACAAACGTGGGAGTGCAGATATCTCTTCAATATACTGATTTCCTTGCTTTTGGGTCTATATCCAGCAGTGGGATTGCTGGATCATATAGTAGCTCTATTTTTAGCTTTTTGAAGAACTCCAAACTGCTCTCCATAGTTGTTGTACTAATTTACATTCTCACCGACAGTGTACAAGGGCTCCCTTTTCTCCATATCCTCACCAGCATTTGTTGTTGCCTGTCTTTTGGATATAAGCCATTTTAACTAGGGTGAGAAGATATCTTATTGTAGTTTTGATTTGCATTTCTCTAATAATCAATGATGTTTAGATCCTTTTCATGTGCCTGTTTGCCATTTGTATGTCTTGAGAAATGTCTATTCAAATCTTTTGCCCATTTTTTGATTGGATTATTATGTTTTTTTGCTATATATTTGTTTGAGTTCCTTATATATTCTGGTTATTAATCCCTTGTCAGATGGGTACTTTGCCAATATTTTCTCCTATTCTATGGATTGTCTCTTCCCTTTGCTGATTGTATCCTTTGCTGTGCAGAAGCTTTTTAACTCAATGTGATTCCATTAGTCCATTTTTTGCTGTGGTTGCCTGTGCTTTTGGGGTATTACTCAAGAAGTTTTTGCCCAGGCCAATGCCCTGAATATTTTTCTCAAAATTGTCTTGTAGTAGTTTCATAGTTTGAAGGCTTAGACTTAAGTTTTTCATCTATTTTTGATTTGATTCTTGTATATGGCGAGAGAAAGGGGTCTGGTGTCATTCTTCTGCATATGGATATCCAGTTTTCCCAACACTGTTTATTGAAGAGACTGTTCTTTTCACAGTGTATGTTTTGGGCACCTTTGTTGAAAATGAGTTCACTGTAGATGGTTTTGTTCTTTGGGTTCTCTTTTCCATTCATCTATGTGTCTGTTTTTATGCTAGTACTGTGCTCTTCTGGTTACTATAACTGTATAGTATAATTTGAAGTCAGGTAATATGATTCCTCTCCAGTTTTGTTCTTTTTGCTTAGGATAGCTTTGACAAATTTGGGTCTTTTGGGTTCCACATAAAATTTAAGTTATTTGTTCTATTTCTGTGATGAATGTTATTGGTATTTTGATAGAGATTGCATTGAATCTGTAAATTGCTTTGGGTAGTGCAGGCATTTTAGCAACATTGATTCTTCCAGTTCATGAACATGGAATATCTTTCCATTTTTTGGTGTCCTCTTCAATTTCTTGCAGCAATGTTTTGTAGTTTAGATTATAGAAATCTTTCACTTCTTTGGTTAAGTTTATTCCTAGGTGTTTTATTGCAGCTATTGTACATGGGATTACTTTCTTGATCTCTTTTTCGATTAACTGTTGGCATATAAAAATGCTGCTGATTTTTGTATGTTGCTTTTGTATCCTGCAACTTTACTAAATTTGTCTATCAGTTCTAATAGTTTTTTGGTGGCGTCACTATGTTTTTTAAATGTAAGATCATATCACCTGCAAACAAGGACATTTTGACTTCTTTTTTTCCCATTTGGATGCCCTTTATTTCTTTCTCTTGTCTGATTGTGCTAGCTAGGACTTTCAGTACTGTGTTGAATAAGAGTGGTGAAAGTGGACATCCTTGTCATGTTCCAGATGTTACAAGAAAGGCTTTCAGTTTTTCCCCATTAAGTATGATACCAGCTGTAGGTCTGTTGTATATGGCTTTTATTATGTTAAGGTATGTTTCTCCCATATCCAGTTTTTTGAAGGTTTTTATCATGAAGGGATGTTAAATTTTGTCAAATGCTTTTTCAGCACCAATTGAAATGATCATATGGTTCTTGTCCTTCATTCTATTGGTAAGATGAATCCCACTGATTGATTTATGTATGTTGAACCATCCTTGTGTCTGAGGGATAAATCCCACTTGGTCATGATGAATGACCTTTTTAATGTATTGTCAAATATAGTTTGCTAGCATTTTTGTTGAGGATTTTTGTGTGCATCAGAAATATTGGCCTGTAGATTTCTTTTGTTGTTGTTGTTGTGTCTTTGTCTTGTTTTGGTATCAGCGTAATACTGGCCTTCTAGAATGAGTTTGAAAATATTCCCTTTTTCTCTATTTTTCGGAATAGTTTGAGTAGGATTGTTATTAGTTCTTCTTTAACCCTTTTCCCATTTTCCCTGATGATACTTACCAGCAGCACTTGTGGCTGCAGCATTTACCCCAAGATAACTTTGCCATGAAATATCTCACTTTTACTATTATTTTCATATTGCCCTAGTATATCGACTTTGGAAACAAAAGACATCACCCAATTTATACCATTCTGTTTTTAGTAATGATGTTTTTTATTCACAAAATACAGTAATTCTCAATCGCTGAAATGTCATATCCTAGAAAATGTAGCATTCCTCTGTGTGACATTAACATTGTTCTCAAATACTTGGCTGAAGATTTATTTGATGAATCCAATTTTTCCTAAATAGATTATTTTGATGATTCTGATGATTCTGATGTTAGTTCTGTTTAGAAATAACTCTAAAAACAGTTTTTATATTTTATTTTCATATTGAAAATCAGTCAGATTTGCTTCAGCCTCAAAGAGAGTATTTATGTAAAGTTAAATGAGTGTGACAGCGAGCTGTGCTTCTTTTTTTTTTTTTTTTCCTAAATGTTAAAGGGGTTAAATGTTTGGTAGAATTCAGCAGTGATACCATCAGGTCCCAGGCTTTTCTTTACTAGGAGACTTTCTATTACAGCTTCTATCTTATTACCTATTATTGGTCTCTTCACGTTTTGGATTGATTCTTGGTTCATTCTTGGTATGTTGTATGTATCTAGGAATTTGTCATTTTTTTCTATATTTTCCAATGTATTGGCATATAGTAGCTCTTAGTAGCCACTAATGAGCCTTTGAATTTCTGCAGTATCAGTTGTAATGTTTCCTTTTTCATCCCTGATTTTATTTATTTGAATCTTCTCACTTTTTCTCTTAGTCTGGCTAAATGTTTATCAATTTTCTTTAACTTTTCAAAAAAAACTTTCTGTTTCATTGGTCTTTTGTATTGTTTTCTATATTTCATCTGTTTCTGCTCTGAACTTTATTTCTTTTATTTTACTAATTTTGAGTTTGATTGCTCCTGCTTTTCTAGTTCTTCAAAATGCACCATTAGATTGTTTATTTGAAATTTTTCTTCTTTTCTGATGTTGGCACTTATAGCTAAAAACTTCCCTCTTAGTACCACTTTTGCTGTATCCCATATGTTTTGATATGTTGTGTTGCCGTTATCATTTACTTCAAGAAAATTTTCTATTTTCTTTCTAATTTCTTCATTAACCCACTGGTTATTCAGTAGCATATAGTTTAATTTCCATTCATCTGTATAGTTTCCAAAATTCCTCTTGTTATTTATTTCTAGTTTTATTTCATTGTTGTCAGAGAAGATGTTTGATATAATTTCAATTTTCTGAAATGTTTTAAGACTTGTTCTGTGACCTAACATATGGTCTGTCCTTGAGAATGATCCATGTGCTAAGGAAAAGAATGTGTATTTTGTAGTTCTTGGATGAAGTGCTCTCTAAATATTTGTTAGATCCATTTGGTCTATAGTGCAGAGTAAATCCAGTGTTTCTTTGTTGATTTTCTGCCTGAAGATCTGCCTAGTGCTGAAAGTAGAGTGTTGAAGCCTCCAACTATTATTATATTAGTGTCTCTCTCTCTTTAGCTCTAATAATATTTGCTTTATAGACCTGGGTGCTCCAGTGTTGGGTACATATATATTTAAAATTGTGTCCTCTTGCTGAATTGACCCTTTTATCATTATGTAGTGACTGTCTTTGTCTTTTCTGAAAGTTTTTCTCTTGAAATCTATTTTGTCTGATGTAAGGATGGCAACTCCTGCTCTTTTTTAGTTTGCATGGACATGAATATCTTTTTCCATCACTTTTATTTTCATTCTATGTGTGGCTTTATAGAGGAGGTGTGTTTCTTGTAGCAACAGATCATTGGGTCTTGTTTTTCCGTCCATTCAGCCACCCGATGTCTTTTGATTGGAGAGGTTAGTCCATTTACTTTCAATGTTATTATTCAGAAGTAAGAACTTACTCCTGCCATATTGTTAGTTGTTTTCTGGTTCTTTTGTGATCTTACCTGTCTTTTTTCTTTGCTTAATGTCTTCCTTTTAGTGAAGGTGATTTTTCTCTGGTGATATGATTTGGTTTCTTACTTTTATTTTTTGTGTATGTATTGTATGTTTTTTGGTTTGAGGTTATCTTGAGGCTTGCAAATACTATATTATAACCCATTATTTTAAGCTCATAACAACTTAACACTGTTTGCATAACAAACAAATAAGCAAAAAGAAAACTAATAAAAACTCTGTGCTTTAACTCTGTCCCCATTTTTAAACTTTTTGTTGTTTCTATTTATATATTATTGTACTATGTCTTAAAAGTTGTTGTAGTTATTGATTTGTCAGTTCATCATTTAGTGTTTCTACTTAGGATAAGAGTAGTTTACATGCCACAGTTACAGTGTTATAGTATTCTGTGTTTTTTGGTATATTTACTATTACCAAGTGAGTTTTTTACTTTCAGGTGATTACTTGTCGCTCATTAATGTCCTTTTCTTTCTGATTGAAATACTCCTTTTAGCATTTCTTATAGGCTAGGTCTGGTAATGATAAAAACCCTCAGCTTTTGCTTGTCTGGGAAAGGCTTTATTTCTCCTTCATGTTTGAAGGATATTTTCACCAGATATACTATTCTAGGGTAAACGGGGTTTTTTTTGTGTTTTCTTTTTCCTTCAGTACTTTAAATATTTCTTGCCACTCTTTCATGCACTATAGGGTTTCTGCTGAAAAGCCAGATGTATCGGAGCTCCATTGTATGTTATTTGTTTCTTTCTTCTTGCTGCTTTTTGGATCCTTTCTTTATTCTTGATCTTTGGAAGTTTGATTATTAAATGCCTTGAGGTAGGCTTCTTTGGGTTAAATTGCTTGGTCTCTAAGGTGCATGACAGAGTTGGTGTTCTATAGCCTTCTTGTACTCAGATATTGATATCTTTCTCTAGGTTTGGGAAGTTCTCTGTTATTATACCTTTGAATAAACTTTCTACCCCCATCTCTTTCTCTACTTCTGCTTTAAGGGCAGTAGCCCTTTTGAGGCTATTTTCTAGATCTTATAGGTGTGCTTCATTTTTTTTAATTATTTTTTCTTTTGTTTTCTCTGACTGTGTATGTTCAAATTGCCTGTCTTCAAGTTCACTAATTCTTTCTTCTTGATCAATTCTGCCATTAAAAGGCTCTAATACATTCTTCAGTATGCCCGTTTCATTTTTCAGCTCCAGGATTTCTGCTTCATTCTTTTTTAATTATTTCAATCTCTTTGTTAAATTTCTTTGATAGAATTCTGAATTACTTCCCTGTGTTATCTTGAATTTCTTTGAGTTTCCTCAAAACAGCTATTTTGAATTCTCTGTCTGAAAGGCCAGATATCTCTTTTTCTCCAGGATTGGTTCTTGGTGCTTTATTTAGTTTACTTGATGAAGTCATGATTTCTAGGATTGTCTTGATACTTGTAGATGTTAATCTGTGTCTGGGCATTGAAGGGTTAGGTATTTATTGTAGTCTTCCATGTCTGGGCTTCTGTGTACCCATCCTTCTCGGGAAGGCTTTCTAGATATTTGAAGGTACTTGGGTGTTGTGATCTAAACTGTTTTAGGGGGCATTCCAAACCTAGTAATGCTGTGGTCCTGCAGACTCATGCAGCTATTGTTTTGATGATTTTGGACAAGATCTGGGAGAATTGTCTGGATTACCAGGCAGAGACTCTCATTCTCTTCCCTTACTTTCTCCCAAACAAACAGTCTTTCTCTGTTCTGAGCCACCTGGAGCTGGGGGTGGAGTGACACAAGCACCCCTATGGCCACCACCACAGGGTGAGACCTGAAGTCAGCACAGTACTGGGTCTCACCCAAGGCCTGCTTTAACCACTTCCTGGCTACTGCCTGTGTTCCCTCATGGCCCTGGGGCTTGGTCCATAAATGCTGTCCAGGGGCCAAATCCTGAAATCAAGGAACTCAAAAGCCCACTTATCTGTCACCTTAGGTACCAAGCTGGTCTCTAAGGTGCATGACAGAGTCCTCTTTACTTTTCCCTCTGCTTTTCTCAAGCAGGAGTCTTGCCCCGTAACCACCACAGGCGGGAAGGTGCCAAGTCTCACCTGAAGCCACTAAGTCTGAGTCTCACCCAAGGCCCTTGATGTAGTATCTAGGTATCGCTGCTGGTTATTCAGGGCCCAAAGTCTCTTTAGTTAGCAGGTGATGAATGTTGCCAGGACTGGGTCCTTCCCTTAAAGGTAACAGATTCCCTTCTGGCCCAAGGGTGTGTCTAGGAATGTCATCCAGGAACTAGGGCTTGGAATGGGGGCCTCACAACTCTGAGGGCTGTCCTGTCCCTGTCCTGCTGTGTCTGAGCTGGTATCCAGGAAGCAAGACTATGTGCTTCCCACTTTACCCTCTCTACTCCTAAAGGGGAGGGAGAGATCTCTTTTGGACCATGAACTGTGCAGCCTGGGGTTAGGGGAGGGGTGATGCCAGCACTCCCTTAGCTGCCCTAGCTGGTGTCTCAATAGGTCACATGTCCTCCCCACTCAACCAAGTCCTCTGGCTTTGGGCCCAGTTCAGCATGGGAACTTGCCTAGGAGTTACAGTGCTTGTGTCCTAGACGGCCTTTTGAGTTTATTTAGAGCCCCATAACAGTTCAACCTGCAGTGGCGAGCCTCTCGGGAACTCAAGTTCCGACCATTGGGATCAGTGGTTCCCTTCTGGCTACAGCTGGTTTAAATGCTCCTTCTGTAGGCAGGTGTCAGCTGAGTGTGGTCCAGTTTCCTTTCTGCTATAATAGGAAAGCACACTGAGTTCAATGCCTCACAGTTGCTGGCTCTCCCTCTCCCCAAAGCACAAAAATGCTCTTTACACCACACCATTTTGCCAGGGGATGGAGGAAGGGTGGCACTGGTGATTCAAGACTATCCTACTTCTTCAGTGCCTCCTTCAGTGATACGAAGCCAAAACCAGACCACATATTGTGAGTGCTCACCTGATTTTTGATTCTTATAAAGGTGCTTTTTCGTGTATAGATAGTTGTTAAATTGGTGTTGCAGGGGGACACAATTGGTGGAGTCTTCTCTTCTACCATCTAGCTCTGCCTCCCGGCAGCAATATGTTGATCCATGTGGGGCTGTTTCCATTGTCCATTTCTTCCTGGGATTTTTTTTTTTTTGGCCAGATCATCTTGTTTCTTGGTATGCAGATTATTTATTTATACCAAGAATTGAAATGATCTGAGCACTATCTTTGTGAGTGTTAGTCTATTTCCAGTTCAACTCTACTTTTAGAGTTAAGCCCTTTGGTGGTATCAGCCAAAATCAAGGGATCCTCCTAGGTGATCCCTACAGACCCTGTCCCTATAATTTGCTCAGCTCTCAGCCTCTTGTCCACCACTTAGCTACACTGAATATTGGGATCATTCCTTTGGCCTTGCCTTCTCTCTGAGATTTTTGGCCTCCGAAGTCCTTGTTACTTTGGTAGCTCTCTATTCCCTTCCAAAAGATGTCTTATATTTTGTTGAACTTTGTAATTACTCTCAGTGAAAAAACTAGTCTGGAGCAAGTTAGTCTATCATTACCAGAAAATGGAAATTACTATGGCTTAAAGAAAATACAGGCCGGGCGCGGTGGCTCAAGCCTGTTAATCCCAGCACTTTGGGAGGCCGAGACGGGCGGATCACGAGGTCAGGAGATCGAGACCATCCTGACTAACACAGTGAAACCCCGTCTCTACTAAAAAATACAAAAAAACTAGCCGGGCGAGGTGGCAGGCGCCTGTAGTCCCAGCTACTTGGGAGGCTGAGGCAGGAGAATGGCGTGAACCCGGGAGGCGGAGCTTGCAGTGAGCTGAGATCCGGCCACTGCACTCCAGCCTGGGCGACAGAGCGAGACTCCATCTCAAAAAAAAAAAAAAAAAAAGAAAATACAATATATTATGTTCTGGATATATAGTCATTTACTGTAATTTTCATAACTTGCCTACTTAAATTGATTTACAGCAGCCTACAAAATAGATACCTACTGTTATTTAGCCATAAAATATAAACTTATGACAAGAGTGATAACGCTGACATAAAAGTAACTTTTAGATTTTATTTTGAAATGTCAGCTACATAAACAGATATTTGCCGGAAAATAAATGCTCTGCAATACAGCATGCTCTAATTTGCACCATGTCAACTGACTTTTTTATAACAAACAGAAATTATTCTCTTAAATATTAAGCACTTTATATCATAATTTCCAGGAGAGGAAAGCCATTCCAGCAACATGGACTGACTTGCTGCCATTCCTGCAGTTGCCTCACCTTTCACTGTAACAGTGCTGAGAGCAGCAGGATACTTGGTTTTGGACACTTTGCCAATAGCAATACAGTGTTTGACAATAGCAATACAAGATTTGCTCAGCTCTAACCTTCCTACATCCTCTTTCTTCTTCTGATATTGTAATAATGGTCACTAATATAGGAATCTGCAGCCACAAGAGATGTCCCCAAGCTTTTCATACTCTGTCCTCTTTTCCTAAACCACCCTTTCTCTTGCTCACTCATCCTTCAATGTTTAGATCAAGCATCTTTGTGAAAATTTTTCTGGCTCCATGTTCTCCAGAATAGAGTTAATCACATCCTCATCTAGGCTGGAACTATATTTTGAGTGTGTTTCTATTATTATACATATCCTATTTCCTGATAAATACATGTATGCATTTGTTTTTTTACACCAAGATATGAGTACACTTTGCCTAGCACATGGTGCTTAGTAAACCAGGAATAGAAGGAAGAAAGGAAATGAAACAAGAAAGAATAGAAGAAAGGAAGCAAGGAAGGAGGAAGGGAAAAAATAAAAAATATTATGATTTCTTTTTTCTTTTTTTGCTCAATGGGACCATGACGAAATAACCAACTTGTAGTATGTTTAGATCCTAGAAATTATGCCCCAAGTTGGGAAAATGTCTGCTCTTTCCATGGTTAAGAAACCAAATAGAAGAAATGCGTTTGACTTTTTTTTGAAAAATTGTTTGGGACAGGTAGATTAGATGACCTTAAGTAAGTAGTTGACACCTGGAATAAGTAGAAAGAATTAACTGCTACTGACCTAAGAGGGAAAGATGGTCTTAATAAGGAGATTGTGATCATGAATTGGAAGGCCTCTGGAATCAGACAAGCCTCCTGGAATCCGGGATTCACCCTTTGCTAGCTGTATCACTTTGGGTAACTTACCATCTACAGGCTTCTATTTCTGCATTACATAAAATGAGCATAAAAATACTTATCTTGTAGTTGTTATATAGTCTACATTGGATGAGATAACCACACCTAGCTCAGTGCTAGGCACAGGTCATTTGGATGTTTAGATATTAGCTTCTTTTTCCATGCATAGCAAGTACGGACTTAAATTATCTATCTATCTATCTATATTTTAGAACATGTATATAAGCAAATATATATATATATATATTCTCCCCAGGGATCGGGGGAGGAACCATGATGGAAGTGGTGCACTAGATCAGGGTAAGTGGAATTGGCCTGGGAGGTAAGTAGGAAATGAGTTGTGAAGGGGTTTGTACCAGCTCTCACAGATTTTGATTTATAATTAGTCTGTTGGGATTTTATTTGGGGTAAGTCAACTCTCCATACAGTGAACATTCCAGGGAAAACTGGTGAAATACAGTTTCTCATCCATGTAATTAGACTCGCTGAGGGCAAGGACCTTGTCGAATTTAATGTTAGGTCCTAAGTGTGGAGCAGAGACTGGCACAGAGGTGGTCAGTGAGTTTCATTGGAAGAACAAATTCATGAGACCACACTCAAGACCCTGTCTGAGCCAAACTGCTGAATTTACATCAACAGCAAAGCCCAGAACTTCTTGTAGAATTTTGCTCTAATGTCATCTTTTTAAAACCTGCATAAACATCAAGCAGGAAACAAGTGGACTTCATTTTTCTTGACTTTCTTCACATTCCCATTTTCTCTCAATCTTAGGAAACTTTTTCAGCTTTGTGACTAAGAGACAGCCAGCCTTTCAGCTGGGTGAGCTTTCCAGTTGCATGAGAAAGAGCTTCATCAGAAACCACCTACATTCTTGCCATTCAAAAAAATAGAAAAAAAAAAAAAAGAGAAGAATATGGAAAGAATTGCTTCTCCTCTAAAAAAACCAGGTGTTTTTGCTTTCTCTTATGCTGACTTTATTTTTGTGGGTTATTAACTGCATGTTTAAAATTTTGTCGTTTTTATGATTTATACAGTTCTAGATAAAATACTGTTTAAAATTACACAAAGCATAAAAGATGGTACACAAATACAATGAAAATATAGAGATAGCTGTCCCATCTGAACTCAAAAGGAGAAACCCCACTGGGAGCTGACTACTACAAATAATTTAGTCAGCATTTGGCAGCCCCAGAAAATTACAAATCTGAAAGATAACAAACAATATTATGTGCATTGCATAGTAGAGCATCAGTCATGCTTGATATAAGAAAAAACCTTTTTAGTAAAAGGAATTAAAATTATGAAAGAGTTGTGTACATAAATGGGAACTGTCTAAAAACTAATAAGTAAAAATGTGTTTTTCCTCTTTTGAAGCACATTTGAAACCAACTTTGTAAACTTCATTTTGAGTTTACAATTAGGCAGATATTTTATATTTTAAAGAGTCCTATTCACTTAAATTCCCAAGGCTGACAGAAAATTAAGGTATCTGTATTGTTTAGTAGAACATGGCAAAAATTTGGTTTCATATTTGTTTCAGGTGAGCTATCACATTCCAAAAAAGTCTGTGTATAGTTTGGGAAGCTGATTCATGGAGACTGGTGTCAACCTGGTTCTAGCCTCTGGGCCAAAAAGAATCATGAAAAAAGTGATTTCCTCAGTGACCTGATGTGATGTCAGGCTTAATCTGCCACAGTCAGCTGGTGAACAGTCCTTGGATGGTTTCATAATGGTGCAGAAGAGACCTTGTCCACCTCCAGTAGCAGAAAAAAGTGACCAAGCAAACAGCCTGGTAACAGAGCCAGTCTAATTTTTTTTTTTTTTTTTTTTGCAGTTGCAAGATTTAATAGAGTGAAAACAGAACTCCCATACAACGGGAGGGGACCCAAAGAGGGTAGCAGTTGCTGGCTCGAATGCCTGGGTTTATATCTCATCATTGTCTCTCCTGCTGTGCTCTCAGGCGATAGATGATTGGCTATTTCTTTACCTCCTGTTTTTGCCTAATTAGCATTTTAGTGAGCTCTCTTTACTACCTGATTGGTCTGGTCCAGCGTGCGCTAAGTTGCAAGCCCTGTGTTTAAAGGTGGATGCGGTCACCGTCCCAGCTAAGCTTAGGGATTCTTCGCCTGGGAAATCCAGCTAGTCCTGTCTCTCAGGACCCCCTCTCAACAGGAAAACCCAAGTGTTGTTGGGGAGGTTGGCTGACAACTGCTCTGCTTAGTGCTGAATTGGGGTGTAGTAGGGGTTGTGCAGTTGAGATTTCCTCGGGTGGGTTTCCTTCGATGTCATCAACATCGGAGCATGGGCTATCAGGCTGGTCCAGGGGTCTGTGGTAGATCTTAGTCATGGATTGTATCTGGGGCTCCATTTGAAGAACTATTTGTGTTTTACAGCTTTGATTCTGGAAGAAACAAACTTAACAAGGAGGTTAAAGATACAGGAATTGAAATGTAAGGCCTGCAGTGCAGGGGATTATTTCTTTGGCACACTTCACAGGCCCTGACTATCTGCTTGATAGTTTTGAAAAGGACTGGTCCAGTAAATAATAATTTGGCCATCTGATGGGTGCTATCAATGTCTAAGTGAAAGGTTTGGTGAAGGGTTTTAAGTAATTTCCATTGCTTAGCTGCAGGCAAAAGTATTTTTCCTTCTTCAGTGGCTAGCCATCCTGAGGGGAAGAAACTATGTCCTTGTGAGTTTCCCCCATTCTGTTTCTCCTGCTGAGTACTGGGGCTTGGTTTCCAGGAGGGAATTACCCCATACTAGGGGTCCTTCTATAAGCATTTCTAATGGAAGGTCCTGACTTGTGGCTCTTTTGGCTTCAATATCTAATTGGCAGTTCCCTTCTATTTCCCTTTCCTTTCCTTTCTGATGACCCCAGCAGTGTAAGACTACCACCTATTTAGGTTTCGGTACAGCCAATAACAATCTCCTAATGGCTTCCTGATGTTTGATAGCTGTTCCCTCAGAAGTTAGGAATTCCCTTTCTCTCCATGTTGCTGCGTAGGCATGGAGGACTAGGTAAGTATACTTGGAGTCTCTCTATATATTTACCCTTTTTCCTTCTCCTAATTCTAGTGCCCAAGTGAGGGCTATTAGTTCTGTCAGCTGAGCACTAGTTCCTGGAGTGAGGTGATTACTTTCAAGTATTTCATTATCACTGACCACTGCATACCCCACTTTTTGAAGTCCTTTTTCTACAAAGGAACTTCCATCAGTATACAAGTTGAGATTGGAATCAGTCAAGGGAACCTCTGGAAGGTCCCCTTTGAGCGGCGTAGGTTTGAGCAATTACTTGTTGACAGTTGTGTTCTATCTTTTCTTCACTGTCTGGAAGAAATGTGACTGGGTTCAGAGTTGCACAAGTGTGCAGTCGCAGCACTGGCCCTTCAAGTAATAGAGCCTGATATTTAAGTAAACGGTTGTCTGACAGCCACAAATCTCCTTTAGCAGTGAGTATGCCATTCATATCATGAGATGTCCACACAGTAAGATATCTTCCCTGTATTATTTTAACTGCTTCAGATACTAAGACTGCTACTGCCGCCACTACCCATAAACAGTGAGGCCAACCCTTTGCCACTACATCAGTTTCCTTACTCAGGTATGCCACGGGTTGCAAGCTCATCCCTCGGACCTGTGTAAGGACTCCTAGAGCTATTCCTGTTTTTTCTGTGACACATAAAGACTAGGCCTTGAGCTTTTAGGTCCTTAACAATCTTTTGGAGTCCTTGTTGGGCCTCGGGTCTAAGGGGGTACTGCCTTTGGTAGGGAAAGGAGGCAGAATCCTTTAGTTTAACTTGAATAGGATGGGCATTCTTTGCTTGTCCATGTTGTCCTTCTGTTGCCTAGACTTCAGGATTAATTACTTCCTCAAGCAGGGGACAACAAACAAGTGTTCCTTCTCCTATGTTCAGGTGTATAATGGCCCCTGCTTTTGCTAGAATGTCTCTCCCTAACAAGGGAGTGGGGCTTTCAGGCATAATTAGAAAAGCATGTGAAAAGAGTAAAGTTCCCCAGTCCCAACTTAGTGGCTGGGAAAAGTATCTAGTGACTGGCTGTCCTAGGACCCCTCAGATGGTGACAGATCTGGAGGACAGTTGTCCGGGACAGGAGAGTAAGACTGAGAAGGCCACGTCAGTGTCCAGGAGACAGTTAATCTCCTGGCCCTCAATGGTCAAGCATACCCGGGGCTCTGTGAGGGTGATGGCATGGGCTGGCGCTTGCCCCGGGTACCCTCAGTCCTGCTGCTGGATCATCTGGTCAGTGGCTTCTGACTCACAGGACCTTCATCTCCTGGGGCAGTGGGCCTTCCAGTGATTCCCTTGACATAAGGGGCAAGGACGAGGGGGCGGCTTATTTCTATTTGGACAATCTTTTTTAAAGTGTCCTTGTAGACTGCACTGGAACCAAGCCCTATTAGGCATTTGATTTGCCCAGCTTTTCCCTTTTCCAGAGCCTCCAAAGTCCGCTTGCCTGAGGGTCATGACTAAAGCGGTGGCCTTTTTTTAATCCCATTTGTCCCGTCCCGCCTGCTCCTCCTGATCTCTATTATAAAAAACCGAGGTTGCCAAGTTCAATAGGGTTCTTAAGTTTTGCTCCAGGCCTAATGCAGACTTTTGAAGTTTTTTCCTAATGTCTGCAGCTGACTGAGTGATAAACTTATCCTTTAAGATTAGTTGGCCTTCAATAGAGTCAGGTGACAGGGAGGTATGCTTCCTCAATGCCTCCCTTAGTCTCTCCAGAAAGGCAGTAGGATTTTCTTCCTTTCCCTGTGTCATAGTGGACATCATTGAATAATTCATAGGCTTCTTCCCAGTTTTCCTTAGTCCTTCTAGCACGCAAGTTAGCAAATGTCTGCGGCACCAATCTCCATGTTCTGATTCTGTGTCCCAGTGAGGGTCTACACTAGGAACTGCCTGATGGCCTGTGAAGAATCATTTTCTTTCCTCTGTCATCATCCTATCATTGACCTGACTGAGATACTGGAGATCGCCAAACTCTCGGGCTGCAGTTATGGCGGCACTTCTCTCATTTGGGGTTAGTGTCTGATCTAGCCAGTAACATTATATGTCTCCATGTCAGATGAAAGGATTTTCCTAACCCTTGTAAAACATCCATATAGCCATCAGGGTTATCTGAGAATTTACCCAGGTCTATTTTAATTTGCTTCAAGTCTGATAGAGAAAAAGGTACATGCACTCTGGCTGGGCCGAATTCTCCTCCTCCCACCACTTGGAGGGGGCATAATCGGGGAATGTCGGCACTCTTTGGTTCATTGTTTACCCCTTTGTCTATCTCCTTTTGGACGTTTGGGTTGAAGGGGGGTCCTTTATTAGTTGGGGAAGGAGTTAGGGGGAAGCCGGGGTAGGGAGGTAGAGTCTGAGGGCTTCCTATAGGGCATAAATCACACTTTTTACATAATTGTGAGTTGTCTCTTAATGAAAAGAAAGTTTGTACATATGGCAGTTCACTCCATTTGCCTCCTTTTCTACAAAAGTGTCTAGCTGTAAGATGGTGTTATAATTTATACTTCCCTCAGGAGGCCAGGTTTCTCCCCCTTAAAGAGGATATTGTGGCCTGGTGGTACTGCAGAAGAATATCAGTCATTTCTTTCTTAGCGTCTGAGGGCCAAATTGGTCCCAGTTCTCCAGAATACGTGTTAGGGGCATTTTTGCCTTGGGGGAACATTTCCCATTGCTTTGGAGGTCCCATCTGGGTCGCCAGATGTTACCGGGGGGGGGGGTTCCTTGCTCCCAGAGCTCCCAAGATGGTGGAGGGCTGCTTCCAAGATGGTGAAGGACTGCTTCCAAGATGGCGGTGGGCTGCTTCCAAGATGATGGCAAGCCTCGTGTTCTCTGACCTGGGGTTCTTGGCCTCATAGATTCCAAAGAATGTAATCTTGAGCCATGCGGTGAGTATTATAGCTCTATTAGAAGCCATGGGTCACAGAAGAGAACTGTGGAACCCAGTGATTAGTGTTCAGCTCGATTAAGACGAACCCAGCACTTAGCCATGCAGGAACAATGGCAAGTCTTTAGCCCGATCAGGAGTGGCAATGGGTGCCTCGCTAGATCAGAAGCACAGCGGACACCGTGCCGGAGGGATGGAAGTCAGCGGCGGGTCTGCCACGGCAGCAAACAGCAGTGGTGGATGGTGAGTGAAAGCTCAGCTCAAGCCGTAACAAACACAGACCAGAAGAGTGTGCACTTGTGAGATTTAACAGAGTGAAAACAGAGCTCCCATACAAAGGGAGGGGACCCAAAGAGGGTAGCCCAAGCCAGTCTAAATTCTTAAAGGGATTCAGCATCTGCTGGGTTAGATCAGAGGCCATGGAAAACAGAAGCAGGAGAGAGACCAGGACTAGACCACTAGTCATTCACTAGACCAGGACTTCTTCTTAAGCCTGGCTGAACATTAAAATAACCTGGAGAATTTCAAAGCATTCTGATACCTGGGTCCCAAACCCAGAAAATTTGAATAAATTGGTTTGGGGTGGAGCTTGAGAACAACAGTGTTTTAAAAGCTCTCCAACATGATTCTAATGGACACCTGGACTTGAGAAACACAGCACTAGAGGATCTTGAGGGCACGCTTATTCACCACTGCTCATCAAGCATGTACTGTATAATACCCAGCTCATGGCACATGAGAAATGGTATTGGGTTGAACAAAGCATAGTAAAAGCCAAACATTTCCTTCTAAAGTGGGATCTGCAATGTTGCTGCTTCAAGTCCTCCTTTTGTTTCTCTAAGCACCTTTTCTTTTTTTTGTCCACATGCATGTGCACTTATTTAACTAGGTCCCATGGCAGTTAGCATACTAGTCACTTAGACCTAGACAAGTAGGACGCTGTACTTGGGAGTGCCTTTCTCAAAATTTCCCATCTTTTCTAGTGCCTGTGACCAACTGGGGATGGCAATGCCTTCTGGGTGTGGCACTGGAGCCCAGGGTAGAACCTCTATTTCTGCCCTCCTCAACACTCTACCCTGCATGGGGCACAACCAGATGCCTCCAGGAGCTCAAGGACTCAAATGTGCAGGGTCATCCCCGGGCCTTGGTTCCAGGAGGGTAGACTGGTTCCAGGAGCCTGGCCAGTGGACACAGGCAGAAGTGTTTCTCTCCTGAGATCATGGGAGAGTATGCCTTTGGAATGGTGCTGATGTGCTAATTTTGAATGACTCAAATTATTTAGATAAACAGGGTCCACACAACAAATATTTGCCCAGGTCTTGCATACCCTTAGAGTAACTCTGCCTCTAGAATGTTCATTCTTAAGTTTCTTAGAGATGAAACTGTGGGCTGTCTTACACTGAAAAGATTACCACAGTAGTAAACCTTGTTTCTTGGGAAAGAATCCAAGAGGATTTATGGAGACAAGTCAGTTAAAGCAGTTGACCACATTTTCTAGAGGGACATTTTTATTTAGACAGGCATTTATGCCAGAATTTTTGTAAATGCATCATGAGAAAATTTCCAAATGCCTTAAAAAGACTAAAAAAAAGAGTAGAGACTGAAAGAGCTCTTTGCCACTCTTTTTCTCTCTGTCTTCTCAAAGCAAACCTAATAAAGGTTTAAAAATATTTTAAAGCAATGACAGAGAAAATCATGACCTTCTGAAACTTAACTACTAGCTATCTGATTAATCTTCCTGGGAAACTTATCCTTGTTAATAATGTTTATATTGGGCTAAGTGCTGAAATAAGATTTTGGATATATTTGGATTAAACAAAAATATATTATCAAAATTAGTTTTACCTGTTTCATCTTACTTTTTTTTTTTTTTTTTTTTTTAAGACGGAGTCTCACTCTGTTGCCCAGGCTGAAGTGTGCAATGGTGCAATCTCGGCTCACTGCAACTTCCACCTCCCGGGTTCAAGTGATTCTCCTGCCTCAGTCTCCTGAGTAGCTGGGATTACAAGCACGCACCATCACACCCGGCTAATTTTTGTATTTTTAGTAGAGATGGGGTTTCACCATGTTGGCCAGGCTGGTCTCGAACTCCTGCCTCAGGTGATCCACCCGTCTTGGCCTCCCAAAGTGCTGGGATTACAAGCATGAACCACCGTGCCCAGCCTTCATCTTAGTTTTTTAATGTGACTATATGAAAATGTAAAATTACATAGGTGATATATATTTGTGGTTCACATTCTGTTTCTTTTGGACTGCACTGTGAGTTGTTAAAATTTCATGAACTATGAACATAGACATGGAAGCTTCCTTAAAATTGGCTAGACATTTTAATTCAGCCAAACTGAAGAGGACAGCCATGGGCTGGAAATCTAGTGGAAGACAATGGAGGCGAGAGGAGAGATCGCAAGGGTTAGAAAAGTGCTTACCTACCTGAAAGGGGAGGCTTTGGTACAGGACTCAAGAAATTGGTGCATCCAAAGATGACAGGAGGATGATCTGAGTGCTTCACACAGAGAAAAAGATGAAGTACACCCAACCTGAGATGTGCACTCACTGACTCACCCTTGGGCCAAAGTGTGAGTTCCTCAATCTTAAATCTAATCCCCATAGACTTGATTGGAGCTAATTTCTAGGACATGGCACAAAACTCTAGACTGAATCTCAATCAAGGGGAGATAATGGTTCAAAATTAACCTGCTGGGAACTTAAGCCATAGTAATTTAGGCATTCAATGCACATGTGACCTTGATTTTTAGTCAGGAGCTTGTGAGATACAGAGATTTTTTTTTATATTGATACAAGAAGGAAGTCTATAGGGATGGATTGATACATCCAGGTGATTCACAATCCAGACAAGTCCTCAGGGATATTTTTTAAAAATTTTTAATGTATAATGTAAAATGATTATAAGAAGTAAAATATTTGTCACATTTAGGCCAGGCGCGGTGGCTCACACCTGTAATCCCAGCACTTTGGGAGGCCGAGGCGGGCGGATCACGAGGTCAGGAGATCGGGACCATCCTGGCTAACACGGTGAAACCCCGTCTCTACTAAAAATACAAAAAAAATTAGCCAGGCGAGGTGGCAGGCGCCTGTAGTCCCAGCTACTCGGGAGGCTGAGGCAGGAGAATGGCGTGAACCCGGGAGGTGGAGCTTGTGGTGAGCCGAGATTGCGCCACTGCACTCCAGCCTGGGCGACAGAGCGAGACTCCGTCTCAAAAAATAAAAATAAATATTTGTCACACTTTCCACTTAAAGTGCTTTTGTTCTTTCTGCCATTTGTCCTAACACCTTCCAGCTTCTGGGAGCTGCTGAACTGAGTGAGCACGGTAATTGATGAGAGTTTGGGAGTGGGGAGAGCAGTGAACTGATGCTTGGAGTCTTGCCGAGATCTGACACAGTAGGTTAATTTTCCCCTCAATATGCAGGACCACACCTAATGATTCCTTACATCAAAACAGAATACAAAGTAGAGAAGATTTGACACACAGAAATTTCTACCATCCTCATGGCCCCCCAGCCCAGGATATTGAAACCAATGTTGAATTTGAAAAGCACATTTTCCCAAACTCCCTTTTTAAAAGCAGACACGATCTTAATGGCAGTGATAAAAATTATATTCAGTTATTTTTGTCTTCAATCCTGCCAAAGAGATGCTTGGGAAAAGCAAAGATTTTTAACATCTGGCTTGCCTGAACAGAATTCATGAAGAATGCTATATTATGAAGACTTCTCTTCCAGTTCTTTTAGTTTCTGGATATCTTCATTAGTGGTAAATCTGGGGAAGATTACTCTGAGTGGCAAGATTGCAACATTTTTCCCAGGGATTTTTAGGGACCCTCTCAACTAAACAAATAGCAGTAAAGAAGAATCACATTTTAAAGTATCCTTCTAAGGTAATCCATAAATATATACACCTGCTGTGTACCCATGAAAATTTAAAAAAAAAATTAAGTATCCTTCCAGAAGTTTTGTGGAAATGTGGGGTTTTATTTTCTAATATCAGAGATATTACTTGTTGATTCGGGCCAGTCATCTAGCCAGTTATACCAACTTCAAAGCTATTTTAGGAAGACATTTTTGCTTCTTGTTATCTTCCCACCAAAGATAAGTTCTGGAGAAGTTCATAAGCTATTAACTATGACAATAACTTAAGACCTCAATTTACATTTTTCTACAAACTCATTCCTGGGTCACCAGAATAGACATAGATATGAATGTGTAGGCTCCACGAGGACCATGCCAGGCAGGATACAAAAACACTGGAGTGTATCAGGAGAAGCGATTTGCCCTCCTCCTACCTGCCAAAGGTTTTGATTTAGAAGTGATTTAGGAGTAAGACTGGGGAGATTTCTTGAAGACATCTTGGGATGTTACAGTCATTCTATTCCCACCCTCACTCCTTGAGAAAGGGGAGCATTTGCCATGGTTCCTCAGAGAAAGGATCCCTAGAGACAATCCCACAAAGCTCAAGGGTACATCTGAACATAGGGACTGGCCCCAGTTTCTTGTTTGGAGTGTGCCAAGTGGCAGAACCCATTGGCACATGCCAAGTCCCAAGCAAATGCCACCAGAGAGCTTTGGACATAGGCAGAGGGCCTCAGAAAGTGGGGCAGAACAAGTCAGGAGAGGGCACAAATCACCTCCCAGTTCTTCAAGGACCTAAGGTGCTTGTAACAGGGCGTCTAAGATTCTTGGGGCCCCAGAGACCCCATAAGATGGCTGACTGGCTGGTTGAATTGTTGAGCAAACTTCCATTCCCTGGACACACAGGAAGCAAAGGGACTCAGTAGCAATATTAGTCTCAGGCTAAAGGGTACCCTGTCATGGACCCCATGCTTGACAGGGTCCTGCACTTGCCAACAAATACATTGTGCTAAAGAACATGTATTGCTGCCATTCTGAGTCTGAGATCAGAACTCAGAGCTGGCACAGACCAATCTAAAACTCTAAATATTTGCTCTCCCAGCTGACATTATGCAGGCCCCAGGGAAATCTCCACTTGCATTAGATCCTGTACATTAAAGATGGTATATGCAAAACTCTGAAGGTGTGTGGGCTGTGCTGCTACAGAGGCTGCTTTGGAGTGTGAAGAGTATAGCAGTATTGTTCACATTATGCTTAAATATGTATATATGTAGGTCTAGTTATATGCATGAAGCATAGTTCCTCTTCTTTACTCTATGGAAATTTGATGGACATTAAATCCTAAAATTGCAAATAGATTTTTTATAAAATAGGCTTTTTACTTTTAATAAATCTTGAATATTTTAGATGAATCTTAATTATTCAGAAATGTAGGAAAAGTAAATTTATTTACATTTGTTTATGTTTGCTCCAATTCAAATTTTCTTAATGCATTCAAATTGCATATATTTTAATATCATTACATTTGATTTTTAATCCATTTGATCACTGCTGACACAAGAATACAAGTTATATATGAAAATATTAATTTTATCAACATAATTAGTGACTTTGCTAGAAAAGATGACCAAAACATTTTGATTCTAGCAAGTGAGTACATACTAATTTCTGAATTATTACTCATCCAAACATTGCCAGCCCATGAAGAGAATGCCCAGGTACATGCAATACAAATTAAATTCAATAGTCTTTGATATTTTGCTAATTCTGGGCTTTACATATATTTTTCTAATTTGTCCTCATAAAGCTGTCAAGTGAAGATGATAGGACATATTTCATTTAGCAATTTGTTAGTTTGATTTATAATTCTTATAAATATAGACTTAGGGTATGGGGGCCTCCATTTGCTCCATGCCTTGTAAAGTTTGGGTGGACATGAAGGAAATCCATCTGTAGAGGTTCACAGTAGACCACTATCCTGAGATTGGATGAAGCTGAAGTGAATGTCAGAATGCCATAGGCATCCAAGGATCACTGAGCCAGCAGGTGGTACCCGTCGACCAGACTGGGTGATGACATTGGCAGCTGGAGTCAGCAGAAAGGTGACTGAAATCAGCTATTCTGCTTCCATCTGCCCCACTGCCTGCACCAGTCAGCTCATTCTTCCTCATCTTCCCCCCTCCCTGCTGCCTTCACAAGAAGTCAAACATGAGATTCCTTCCCTGGAAATTCACCAAGAGTTGAATGCACTTTGATTTATAGTTGAATGCAGGGAGTGAAGGCAGTGTGAAAAGAGAATTTTGAACTGGATAATAACTGAAATGATAACACTTCAATTTGACTACAGATGTATTACATTAGACCAGTGCTTAACAGATAGCACTATTTTCCTGCTATAGAACGTGAATGGGAACTTACAAAAGAAAAATGGGCACCAAAATGAAGTGTTTTGTATTTGCTGATATTTTGATTATTCTAATGTATACCTTCTACTGGTAGCACCATGCTAGAAAATAGGACACTTTTTAATTGGCAAAATCATCAAAGATAGAAGGATTGGGATTATTCATTTGTTGGCTTGATGCAGTGACTTGTAATTCTAGCTGCACGATAGAATAACTGAGAGCTTTAAAAATGTTTCAATTTCCAATTTTGCCCTATCCCAGATTAATTGAGTGTGAATCTCTCTGTGTACATATTCTATATGTCTTAAAAGCAACCCAAGGGATTCTAATGAGCAAATGACGTTGTAACCCACAGGAGATACCCACTTGGTCAATTCTTTGCCAGTTTTGTGTCTATGCTGTCAGATATTCACAGATTCACCAGTTAATGCTGCACTCTTTCTGCTTTCCCTAACTGTGTTGTCATGGTCCAAGACCCTGCCTCAGGCGCCTTGCACAAGAGCTTGTTTACTGAGGGGTATGTGACAGCCACATCAGTGACCTGGGGAAATTAGCCTGTGTCAAAGCCAATTAGTCACACTGTTTCCACTTTAATAAAGGAGATCAATTAAGAGGAGAGCTGCACTGGAAAATTCCTGGGCCTGCCAGACCTAGAGTGTTATGTTGTTAGGCACCAAATTCATTCATTCACTCAACAACCATATATTTAGTGCCAGCTATGTGCTGGGCACTGGAAATAAAATGGTACATAGAGATACAACAACAACAACTTTCAAAGAGCTCTCAGTTTTTTATCACCTTGGAAATCAATTTCTCACCTACCTGTTTTTTAAAAAATTGCCTTCTCTCTTGCATTGTTTCTGACATGGAATCTTGTTATCTTTATCTTTGCTCTTCTGTATATAGTATGTGTTTTCTCTCAGACTGCTTTAAAGACTTTAAAAGCCCCTGAATTTCAACCACTCTTTTCTAGACTTTGGATTTGGGAGGTCATTAATCTTTTCAGTTAGAAGAGTTACCAGTTTTAATTGTGCAAGGTAAAAAACAAAATGAAAGACTTTTTGACACACAAATAGTAGCAAATAGATCATCTCAGTATAAGGAATTGCAATTTAAATGAAATAAATTTAGCTTTATGAAAAACTATACAATTTTTTTCTCATTTTGATGCTTCCTAACAAGCAGTTGTCTAAAACTTTCCTTACTTCCTTTTTCCTTTCTCATTTAAAACTTTCTTTTCTTTCTTTTTTTCTTTCTCTTTCTTTCTTTCTTTCTTTCTTTCTTTCTTTCTTCTTGCTTGCTCTTTTTCTTCCTTTTGTTTTTCTTTCTAATGAACAGTACCTGTTATCATTCTCCAAATAAATATTCTGTGATCAAATTACTCTTCCAGCCAAGATGGAGAAAAAGATCAGATTTACCCTCTCACCTTAACCAATAAATTTTAAAAGTATATGAAACAATGGTTTTCATGACACTGGTTATCAGACATAAACAGTGATTCCTGAAAGACAGGAGATGAATGAGGTGAGTCCTGTGATTACCCCGGTTTAATGTTTTGAGAGAGTCCAGTCTGCAGCGCAGGGAGGAAGAACCCAAGTGGAGCCCGGAAGACTCCCTGACTAGAAATAGAGCTAAAAGTTGGGAGTGAATAAAGTGACAAAAGTCACTAGAAAGTCTATCAGACAAGATATCTGAAGATCTGTAGCTTTCTTTTGAGTTTTCAGCTAAGCAATAATCAGCACATGCATGGAAGGAAACTGCCTGAGGCCTGGAACAGAATCACCTGAAAGGATAGAGGTAACAGTGTCTGGCATTCACACAGAGTCAGCATCCTGCTTGTACCCAGAAACCACACTGGAAAAACCTCATGATTCATAAGGCATTTGGTAGAATACTCAGAAAGATCTTGTCTTGGTAGTAGGGGATAATTAACCCTGTAATATGAGGACTGCTCTGGCCCCATTTAATAAATCATGAAACCAAAACCGGAAAGGATCAAACTATTTCCATACACCTTGTGTCCCAGAACAAAGCTGATTTAGTTTGGCTGTATCCCCACCCAAATCTCATCTTGAATTGCAGTTCCCATAATCCCCACGTGTCATGGGAGGGACCCAGTGGGAGGTAATTTAATCATGGGGGCAGTTACTCTCATGCTTTTCTCATGATTGTGAGTGAGCTCTATGGGATCTGATGGTTTTATGAGGGACTTTTCCCACTTTTACTTGACACTTTTCCTGCTGCTGCCATGTGAAGAAGGATGTATTTGCTTCTCCTTCCATCATGACTGTAAGTTTCCTGAGGCATCCCCATCCCTGCAGAACTGTGACTCAATTAAACCTCTTTCCTTTATAAATTACTCAGTCTTGGATATGTCTTTATTATCAGCATGAAAATGAACTAATACAAAAACACAAGAATATTTACAGAGATTAAAAGCTTGCAACAAGGTAAAATTCCCAGTCGCTTTGTGTTTATACTGAGTAATGGAATTGCTGGGTCAAATGGTATTTCTGGTTCTAGATCTCTGAGGAATCACCACACCATCTTTCACAATGGTTGAACTAATTTCCATTCCCACCATCAGTGTAAAAGTGTTCCTATTTCTCTGCAACCTTGCCAGCATCTGTTGTTTCTTGGCTTTTTAATAATCACCATTCTGAGATGAGATGGTATCTCATTGTGGTTTTTATTTGCATTTCTCTAATAATCAGTGATGTTGAGCTTTTTTTCAAATGTTTGTTGGCTGCATGAATGTCTTCTTTTGAGAAGTGTCTCTTTATGTCCTTTGCCCATCAACAACAGACTGGATAAAGAAAATGTGGTACATATACACCATGGAATACTATGCAGCCATAAAAAAGAATAAGATCATGTCCTTTGCAGGGACGTAGATGAAGATAGAAGCCAGTATCCTCAGCAAACTAATGCAGGAACAGAAAACCAAACACCACATATTCTCACTTATAAGTGGAAGCTGACCAGTGAGAACTCGTGGACACAGGGAGGGGAACAATATACACTGGGGCCTGTTGGGAGTTGGGGTGAGAGGAGGGAGAACATTAGGAAAAACAGCTAATGCATGCTGGACTTAATACTTAGGTGATGGATTTATAGGTGCAGCAAACCACCACCGTGGCACACATCTACCTATGTAACAAACCTGAACTCCAGAACTAAAAATAAAAATTAAAGAAAAAAGCAAAAACAAACAAACAAGTAAAAATTCCCAATCGCTTACATCCAATTAAAAATTACCAGCATGTGAATTATTACTAGAGATAAAGAAAAATATAACCTATAATAGGAAAAAAGCAATCAACCCAAATAAACTCAGTCTAGATAGATGGTAGAAATAACAAACAGTGATTACATCTGTATTGCTTACAGGCAAAAAATTAAACAGAGACACAAAAGATGTTTTTTAAAAAACAAATAGAACATCAAGAGATGAGAACTACAGTTTCTGAGATGAAAAATTCACTCGATGGGATTCACAGCAGATTGAACATAGGAAAGGAAAAAAAGTAGTGAATTTTCAGACAGAGTAATAGACACTATCCAAAATGTAACATATAGAGAAAATAGGTGTTTATAAAAATGAACAAAACATCAGTGTGCTATTGGGCAACTTCAAGTGGATTTATATATGTTTAATCAGAATCAGAAGGATGAGAGTGGGAAGGGGCAGAAAAAATATTTGAAAAAATGATGACTAAAATTATTTCAAAGTTTGATGAAAGTTTCAAACCCACACAGCACTATCAAATTGTTCAAAACCTGTGATAAAGGGAAAGTCTTAAAAACAGTCTGATAGAAAACACATGCTATGCATAGAAGAGCAAAGATAAAGATAATGGCAGATTCCATATCAGGAACAATTCAAGAAAGAAGACAAGTTTTATTTATGGTGATTTTAGAACAACAAATTAGAAACAGAAGGAAATTCCTCAACCTTATAAAGAGCATTGATGAACAACCTATATCTAACCTCACACATAATGATGAAAGACCAAATAATTTCCCCCTAAGATAGAAAAGAAGAAAAGGATGTCTGATCTCACCAGTCCAAGTCAACATTGTACTGGATGTTCTAGTCAATGCAATAAGGCAAGAAAAAGGAATAAAAGTTATCCAGATTGAAAAGGTTGAAGCAGACTATTTGTTTTTCACATGATATGGCCATTTATATAGAAAATATGATGGCATCTATGAAAAAAACTACGTGAATGAATAAATTAGTTTAGCAAGGTGGCATGATGTAAGATTGATGTACAAATTAAATTGTATTTCTGTATCATATCAACAAACAATTAGAAATTGAAATGAGACAATACCATTTCCAATAGTATCAAGAAATAGGAAATACATTTCTTGTATAAATCTGACAAAATATGTGAAAGACCTATACATTGAAAACTGCAAAACGTTGCCTAAAAACAAAGACCTAAATTAATGGAGATACATTATCTATTCATGAGTTGAAAGACTCAATACTTTTATAATTGCAATTCTCTCTAAATTGATCTATAGGTTCAACACAATCCCAGTGAAAATTTGAGCAGGCATTTTAATGAAAATTGACAAATTGATTCTAAAGTCATATGGCTGACATTCAACCAAGGTGGAAAGCAAATAAATAAATAATCATGTGGAAATGCAAAGGACTTAGAATAGCCAAAATAATTTTGAGAAAAAACAAAATTAGAGGACTACCACTACTTGGTATCAAGACTTATAATAAAGTTACAGAAATCAAGATAGTGAGATGTTGGCATTAATAGAGGCGAACAGACCAATGGAATAGAATAAAGTACCCAGAAATAGACCAACACATATATACACACAAATTGTTGATAGAGGTACAAAGGCAATTCATTGGGAGAAAGAATAGTTAAGTCTGCTGTAACAAATTACCACAAGCTGGGTGGTTTATAAAGAACAAAAATTACTTCTCCTAGTTACAGAGGCTGGAGGTCTGAGATCAGGATGCCAGCATGGTTGGATTCTGCTGAGTACCCTCTTCCAGGCTTCAGATTGTTGTCTTCTTGATGTATCCTTACATGGTAGAAGAGGACAGGAGAGCTCTCTGTGGTTCCATTTACAAGGGTGCTAATCCCATTTATGAGGGCTCCATCATCAAGACCAAATTACCTCCCAAAGGCACCACCTTTTAATACCATCACACTGTGGATGAAGAGTTCAACCTATGAATTTTGGAGGGACACAAACATTCAATCCATTGCAGATAACCTTTTCAACAATGGTACTGAGACATTTGAATATCCATAGGCAAAAATAAATGAACTTAGATCAATATCTTCCACTATATTAAAAAAGTTAGCATCAATGGTCATAGACTGGCAAGATAAACTCCAAACTATAAAACTTTTATAAGAAAACAGAAAAATACCTTTGTGACCTGGTGTTAGGCAAAGATTTCATAGATATGATAGGTAGCATGAGCCACGAAAGAAAAATTTGATACATTGAACTTCAAAATTAAAAACTTTTGCTCCTCAAAAGATTTTGTTAAGAGAATAAAAAGAAAAACTACATACTGAAAGAAAATATTTACAAATCATATATTTGATAAAGGACTTTGTATCCAGAATGTAATAAGAAACTCTTAAAATTTAATAACAAGAAAACCACCAGCTTTTGTTTTAGGATTAATATTAATTTTGCAAAACAAGTCTTTAAAAAAACAAATCACTAGGAAAAGACATAATCTAGACCTAGAATTTTTGGCAAATAAGCTCTACCTCAATTTTCAAACTATTGTGGCTACAAGAAAATAGAAGAATAACAATTAGAATTGGGGTTAAAACTGAATAAACAATATATAGTTACTCACTAAAATAATACTTTTAGCCAAGTCAACTGAAAAGGGACATGCAGGATATTTATAGAACATTTATAGAATGAGTTGGCTCTTAAAATGGATTTGATAATATCTTATATTCTACATTCTGGCTACTTAATAACCTGCTACAAAAAAAAATTTTTTTAACTTTTTCTGAAGAGTAGACAAAGACAGATAAACAACATGTGCTCAGCACTTCTGTGTACCACTCATGAAGACATCAAGGACATCCCTGAGAGCTGGGAATCGGGAGGGCATCATTCATCCACAGGAATGTGGAGGATGTAGGGAAGCCTGGAGTCATCATATGCATAATATGCCATATAAAATACATCCAGAAAATGAAAGTAAATTAAAATTAAGAATACTTCGACCCAATCCTCTTAAGCCAATGAGAATATTCTCCTTTTTTTTTTTTTTTTTTTTTTTTTTTAAGAAAGTAAAGGAATGAAAGAATGGCTACTCCATAGGCAGAGCAGCAGAGAATATTCTTAAAATTGCACTTTTTTGACATGTCAATTATGTCTTCCAAATAACCTCTTGAGCTCAAAAACGAGGTAAAAATCCTCGTTGAACTAGTGTTTGCTACTTTACTCTCACTGTTGTGCTCTCTCTCTCTCTCTGTAGGTAAGCAGAAGATGTGTTCACCATAGCTAAGATACAAACCTGCATGTATACCCTCTGAATCTAAAATAAAATAAAGTAAGAAATCCTCAAGATAGTAACGTGTAACTGAAAAGTCAAAAATCAATGGGTGGAATGATTGATCTATACTGATGATATATTTCACCTCATTACCCATACTTTGTGTTATAGTGCTACATTACTTTATGACAATGACAGATATTAGCAAGAAAAATCATAAGGCAATGCAGAAAAAATTTACTATGGACCAAGAAGCCTAGATCAAATTCTCCCATTGCTTAGGGAATCTACAAGAGTTGTAATCTTCAGTTAATGGACTAAGTGGTCTGGGGGTCCTGTTCCTCCTATGCTCTTCAATGACACAAGAGACTTTTAGGTGGTCCATCCATGTATCATTGACAAAGCTTTTGGGGATTTGCACATACCATGGTTGTGGATCTTAGCAGGGATGACACCGGTCTGGCTAGCTATTGGACTCAGGTTTAAAGCATTATTGGCTGAACCAGGACAAAATTATCCCAATGAGAAAGGATGTAAATTTAGAAGTTCCAGAAACAAAGTCTAGGACAACTTTTAAATATCTAGTCTGTATGACAAAACACTAACAAACCTGTGATTTATAGGGGGTCTATATTGTCAATTCTACTGCAAAGAACACTTTGCAAAATATTTAAAAGTTTTCTGCACTTAAAAAAAAAACACCAAATGTGTCTTCACACCTTAATTTTAACTGCTAAATTTTGTTAACTAAATGGTTTTATTTAATGCTTTTGCATTACATCTTTAAGTACGCTTTCTCCAGATATTTTCGTTTCCAGGAAAAATAGGTAGAAATTTTGCCTTTGTCTCATTTTAATAAGATTAGCTGCAAGCCTGTGTAAAATGCCTATTTTGCTGTTGTTATCAGGAAAATGCAATGCCCTGGATTCTAAATATTAAACTAAGAAAGACTGTAAGGCAGAACAGGCATTTTACACAGCTTCAAATACTGACTGACTTCTGCTTGGGCTGGGGCCACACCTTTTGCCCATCTTTCTCTGGCTGTTGACCAGAAGCAGGAAGTACAGAGATACATTTTAGTGATGAAGGAAATGGGCTACATCAATGGTGTCTTCAGGCCTTAAACATATTTTTGACCACATAAATTCTCATTTCATCTAAAAAAGTTTCTCATACACCTCTCAAAGTAAGTCTTAAAAGCCATTCTAGCAGAGGTAATGTCAACATACTCAACTGTTAATAAACTCTGAATGTGAAGTATTTGAATGAATCATCGCTTTGTCATTTGTTTTGTGAAGTTCATTTTTCAGAAAATATTATTAACATTATTATATTGAGGTTTAGCTTCTCCAAATTCAAAGATGTGAAGAATTCTAATAAAGCTATTGGCTATTTCCCTTTGCCCTTAGCATATAATACAAAGACTTTGGCTCTTTAGACTGGTACATGCAGGCATATAATTCGTAAGTTGCTAGAATTCCATTTTTCTTTATCAAATTAAGTATGTTTATACCAGAGATAAGAAAAATAAAGCTTGCCAGAAGGGAATGGTCTTTTTAATATTTTTCCAGCTGTCTCTGTTAGAACTCACTGCTTGTTGCTTGGAACAACATCTTTCTTCCTGGCTGTGAGCTCCTGAGATGTTGGATTTGCTGTTTGTTTATATAATCTTTTATTCAAAACATCAAGAACTACATCTTTGTGCAATTTTTAAAAATTAAGGATAGAGCAGTAAGCAGACAAAGTCCCTGCTCTTTGGAGCTTTCTTTAGATGATGAATGTGAAGTCAAAGTGTAAATCATCTACCATAGATTAGGAAGGGTTCATGTGTACTCACTTCTGTCTTAGGGACTGTATTAGTCCATTTGAGCTACTGTAACACACACACCATCGACTGGGTGACTTAAACAACAAACATTTATTTGTCACAGTTCTGCAGGCTGGGAAATCCAAGATCAAGGTGCCAGCAGATTTAACGTCTGAGGGCCTGCTTCCTGGCTTGCAGATGGCAGTCTTCTCACTGCCATGATGTAATTATTAGGTTGGTGCAAAAGGAATTGTGGTCTTAGCAACTTTAAAAGTACTATCTCCCAAAAGCCCCTCCAAATGCCATCGCCCTGGGGATTAGGCCTCAACATATGAAGTTAGGGTGGGGGTGATATAGCATTCAGTCCATAGCAGGGAGCCTTGTGGAGAGTGGAAGGATCAAGGTTCCTTAGGACTCTGGCAGACAAGATCTTGTTGGGACTTCAGCTGGTGGCTCACTTTCATAACATTGTTTTCATCTCGTAGGGTAGGGACCACAACAGGGACAAGCTGGGCTGCGGCGCTCATAAACTGATTCCAGGCAGATTCTCTTTAAGTGTGTTTTACCTTTCTTTCTTTAAAGCAGCCCTTACCTGGTTACTGGAGAAAAACTTCTTTCCTTTCTCTTTTATTCTTCATTTCCCTCTTGATTTCATTTCATTTCACCTATTGATGGCTTTTGAACATTAGAGTAGTATGAATAAAACATTTTAATGCCCAAATAAAATCCTGTGTTTTGAAATAAAATTAGCTAAAATTAATAAACAGTGACAGCAACCTCACCAAAAAGCCCTGACGGGCACATAGAATTCTCCTTAAGGAAGTCTCATATGACTCCTCATCCTACTTTCATTAGCTCCCCTCTACCCCAAGCTGACCAGTTAAATCAACCTGCAGACTTACCCACTTTTCATTCCAGAACATGACCAATTCAGACAATATTTAAGGATTTAAGAAATTCTAGCCACCTCTCTCCACCTGGGACTCAGCATGAAATCATATTTTACTGATGAATGAAAATAAATATCATTAGGCTAAGGTCTGGGGTGTGTATTATTATTATTGTTGTTGTTACTTTTAGAAGTTTGCTATATTAAAGAATGTTTCTTAAAATAAGACTCTAACCAAACTTAGGATCATTTGCTGAATTTCTTTAAAATCCCTGTGTCTGGGCCTCACATCATATGGTTCAAAATCGCTGGGGTTGAGATCTGGAAATCTGTGTTTTAATAGTGTCCTATGCATTTCTGGTACACACTCAAGTTTCAGATCCTTGAGGGTCCCAAACACAGTGAAAATGTATTTGTGTCTACACAGAAGTTTTTTCGAATTGTCATTTTGTTTATCTGAGTATATGGGACCAGAGAAACTACACTTAAAAATTACTTTTTAAAAAATAACCTTTATAAATTACTTTTTAAAAATGACTCTTTAAAGAAATTAGTATTATGAAATTTCATGGTCATATGACTGGAGCTTTTAGTGATTTTTTCCTATATTTGAATAGTAATTCAAGTCCTTTATATTTCAACCTCAACTTGAATTATGTTGTTTTATTCTACCTGATTCCATTGAGTAATTATTCATGTATTTATTTACTAAACAACCATTTAGGGTCACTATGGGCCAGGCACTATGCTAGGATTGGGGATACTTTTGAGGACCTTAAAAATTAAGGGGAGATGTGGTCAAGGGAGTATTGAAGTCATCTAGATAAGTAGGAAATTATAATACAACAGGGCAAGCATCATGATGAGAGGTGCACAATACTCATGCAAAATAAACTATTAACACAAAGATGAGCCATTTTCTTTTCTTTTTCCCCCCTTTTTTTTTTTTTTTTTTTGAGATGAAATCTTGTTCTGTCGCCAGGCTGGAGTGCAGTGGGGCCATCTCGGCTCACTGCAACCTCCACCTCCCTGGTCCCAGTTCAAGCAATTCTCCTGCCTCGGCTTCCCGAGTAGCTGGGATTACAGGCACGTGCCACCATGCCCAGCTAATTTTTTTATTTTTAGTAGAGACGGGATTTTACATGTTGGCCAGGATGGTCTTGAACTCCTGACCTCGTGATCTGCCCGCCTCAGCCTCTCAAAGTGCTGGGATTACAGTACAGGCATGACCCACCACGCCCGGTCAGATGAACCATTTTCTAACCACAACACCAGTCCTCTGACTTCTGCAGCTGCAGAGCCACCCAACAATGAGCCTTGTCTTCGTTTTTCTGCCACCAGCAAAATGCTCTATATCAGTAAGGCTTTAGAAAAAGGAATGTAAAAAGTAGTTTAGATGTAATTGTAACTGGAATAAAATATTCCCAATTCTGAGGGCCTTTTTCTGAATAGGGAAGAATAAGTATTTCTATTGCCCCTCTTACTTTTCAGAAATGGGTAGGTATAATTATCTTGCTCAAAAGTGGAATCAGGAGTTTCTAAAGAAAGAGAAGTAATTTCAAAATGTTCACTGATTCTTTAGATTGCTAGAGATGGTCTTGGAGTAAATTGTTTAGCAAAACACCTTAATCAGTCTCCGGATTTGGAGACATGTGAGCTGATCCTAGTTTGGTTGCAGTGAATTGTAGTTAGATCAGTTTCTCGACTGCACATTATTGACATTTGGGGCTGGATAATTATTGGCTATGAGAGGCTGTCCTGTGCATTGTAGGATGTTTTGCAACATCCCTGTCCTCTATCCACTAGATGCCAATAGAACCTCCCTGCCCAGTAATGGCAATCAAAAAGGTCTCCAGATATGGCCAATGTGCCCTGGGGGCAAGGAAGCAAAATTACCCCCAGTCAAGAACCACTGAGTTACATGGGTTAACTACCTAACTGTAGTTAGAAAGTACTACAAAGTAAAAGCAATTTGGGGAGGTTAACCTGGCATCTGGGGAGAAAGGTAAGAAAGAGGTAGCTTCCAGCAACATACCAAGCCTAGTTTGAGAAAATCCCAGTGATAGGGTAGTTGTTGGTTTTATGAGTAATGTCTAATAAAATTGTAAATTTAAAATTGTTTTCTGTTTTGTGCTGAACTGAAATTTCTGTTTTCTCTCTCTCTGTTTCTTTTTTTTTTTTTTTAACCTGCAAACATCCAGTAAAATTCTATTGCATAACAATAAGGGAATTGTAGCCTCCTCAACTTGACCCTGCTGGTGAAGCCAGTTAGTACAGCAGTGACCAGAATTCTAGTGACCAAGACTGAAATGAGTAAGATGACCCTGAGAATTGTGGGTAGGAGCCAGAGAACAATGGAGAAGCCACACTGACTTACTTGAATGAGGACGTGAGACATGCTGTCTTTTCCCCAAATACTGCAGGAAGGTAACCATTGTGGGAGAGGAGATACTTAGACACAAGAAAGAATATCTGAAAGCAGTGCATTCTCTTATTGTATCTTTCTCTTTCCTGGAAAAGTTTTTAAATATAGTAGCACATTATCATATTTCAAATGGATTAGGCACCCTATTTTCTGTAGGTATGGGAAAGGATTAGACAACCTCCTGGAACTTATTTTTAAATTGGTAGTTTTAAAGCAAGACATGAATGCTGAAACAATGAACACTCAGTAATTTTGATTTTTATTGTATTTTTTTTTTTTTTTTGAGATGGAGTCTTGCTCTGCCACCCAGGCTGGAGTGCAGTGGCCGGATCTCAGCTCACTGCAAGCTCCGCCTCCCGGGTTTATGCCTTTCTCCTGCCTCAGCCTCCCGAGTAGCTGGGACTACAGGCGCCCGCCACCTCGCCCGGCTAATTTTTTGTATTTTTAAGTAGAGACAGGGTTTCACCGTATTAGCCAGGATGGTCTTGATCTCCTGACCTCGTGATCCGCCCGTCTCGGCCTCCCAAAGTGCTGGGATTACAGGCTTGAGCCACCGCGCCTGGCCTATTGTATTTTTAAATGAATGATTGAGGTAAGGGTTTTTTGTTTGTTTGTTTGTTTTGTTTTTTGACAGAGTTTTGCTCTTGTTGCCCAGGCTGGAGTGCAATGGTGCAATCTCAGCTCACCACAAGCTCCGCCTCCCAGGTTCAAGCGATTCTCCTGCCTCAGCCTCCTGAGTAGCTGGGATTACAGGCATGCATCACCATGCCCAGCTAATTTTGAATTTTTGGCAGAGGCGGGGTTTCTCCATGTTTGTCAGACTGGTTTCAAACTCCTGACCTCAGGTGATCCACCTGCCTTGACCTCCCAAATTGCTGGAATTATGGACGTGAGCCACTGCACCAGGCCAAGGGAAGGTATTTTTTAAAAAACTTGTTAATTGTGGGAAAAACTGTAAGAATATACAAAGTAAGTCCTTGCATTTTTTGCACACAGTCAAATTGGGATAGTGGGGATATGGGTAATGCTTTTTTTTGGGGGGGGTTACTAATTTTTTTCAAATGTCAGTAATCCCTTTTTAGTAAAATATATATATATATGTTATATGATAGATAGCTTGTATGTGAATATGTTAGATGACTCCACCACAGTTAAGAAATTTAAACAATGGTTTCAGTATAAGACAGGTAAGATTACGTTTATACAGAAGTGATTCCAACAAAGCAGGATTTCCTCAGGCTAAATGTGGGAATAGGACCTACAATGTAATACCCCAGCATTTCTACTGCTATTCATGCTGAGGGAATTACTTGAGAAATAAAAGTTGCTCAGATAAGCTTGAAACATGCTATGAAGTAGGTTCATAATTCACACCAATACATAAAGACTCTGCAGAAGTCTTCCAGGAATAAGCACTTAACATTGCTTAACCCCAAATTTTCCAAACTTACGTATTATTCTATGGGATACACTTTGCATAATATGACTGGATTTAGCATCTGAAGAAAACATGAGCAAACAAGTGTGAATAGAGAGATAAGAGAGGTTGGTATGGAATCAAAAAAAAAAAAAAAAAAGAAAGGGAAAAACCCCCAAATTAACAAAGCATCATCTACCTTTAGCACCGGGTGGAGAAGACGCTGACTGATGACCATGGGTAATGGGTATTTGGTTTGGTTGGTAGGCACGCACCCAGGTGGAGATGACATGCCAGGCCTTTATTAACAATAGCCACTGAGATCATTCAGTTGCTCCTCTGATTCCATTCTCAGAAAACAGTGTTTTGACTACAATTTGGCTTTTCATATAACTTTATTCATAGGGAGAAAAAGCAATAAATGCTATTCTTGTGTGCTTGGTTATTTCCTTTTGCAAGTAATTAAGTTAGCTTTCTGACATGATTCTCTTCTGTGCTTGATCAGCTAAGTCTATCTAATCCCAACTACTTTAGAAAACTCTGGAAAAAAATCAGCTTTGTACCTGCAAGCTAAGGACTAAGCTTAGATTTTAGTAGTTCTTCCTAGTTACTCACATTTCTTTCTAGTTCTTGCCAAAAGACATGCCTAATTTTAACATAGCTATAATCATAGCAGAAATGCAATTTATATTCTGCTTTTTTCTGTGTTTCCAGATTGCTACGTAATTTCTGTAATGATCATTTTTAATGGCTGCATCATAGCTAATGAAAGTGATAATTTCTTAAGAATAATTTGCCAAGCCATTCTTTAATTGTTTAACTGTTAGGCTGCTTTTGATTTTTCCATAGATATATAATAAACACCTTTGCATTCTAGCCCTTTCTTTCCTTAGAATTTTGATTATTATGCCAAGTGGTATAAATGTTTTCATGGTTCTTTAGATGCATTGCCAAATGATTTCTTAAAAAATAAGAGCCACCACCCTGCCAAAAAACACACCCTTCAGCAAAGTGATGAAGAACTTTGGCTGGCCAGGAAAGCCTGAACTTAACATTAAGGATCTTTGGAGAGTGCGTATGGGAGAATGGAGGTGGGAGTCGGGGGAAGTAGAAGCCAATTTCCAAGGAGGAAGTGCAGAAGAAACAGACGTTGTGAACGTAGACTACTCAGTTCTAGGTGATCGACTGCTCCAGGAAAGAATAAAGTGGAGAGAAAGTAACAGGATCAAGCAGATGTTTAAGCAGGAATACATATTTGAAGAAGGGACTAGGAAAGACGCAAAGAATAAGGATTCTAAACAAGTGTGGGGCATGTTCAATATGCGTAAACTCGTTGTGGTAAGAGCAAATCTGTGTATGCAAAAATCTCTTTAATCACATGCTCTATAACAGTAACTTTCTTTTTTTTTTTTTTTTTTTTTTGAGACGGAGTCTCGCTCTGTCGCCCAGGCTGGAGTGCAGTGGCCGGATCTCAGCTCACTGCAAGCTCCGCCTCCTGGGTTCACGCTATTCTCCTGCCTCAGCCTCCCGAGTAGCTGGGACTACAGGCGCCCACCACCGCGCCCGGCTAGTTTTTTTTTATTTTTTAGTAGAGACGGGGTTTCACCATGTTAGCCAGGATGGTCTGGATCTCCTGACCTCGTGATCCGCCCGTCTCGGCCTCCCAAAGTGCTGGGATTACAGGCTTGAGCCACCACGCCCAGCCTATAACAGTAACTTTCAAGTTCTGTTGACAATAACCAAGAGTAAGAAAAACATATCTGAAACCAAAGTTTCACCTTGATATTTTCTATTGTTACTTTCCATTTGTTCATCATCTTCCTCTTCCTCGTCCTCCATCTCTCCCTTCCTCTTCTTTACTCCTCCTCTTCCTACTCCTCCTCCTGCTCTTCCTTCTAGTGGAGTCCCACTAAATACATTTCATAACCCACAATTTGGAAAACTCTGACCTACAGGGTGGCCTTAAAAGCAATATTTATTTTGGGACAGTTAGATTACATAAATATTTCTCCACTATATGCAAAAATATTTTATCATAGCACTTAAAATTATATAATTCTGATTCATATCGAGTACCGATACACTATAATCTTCTTCCTTCTACTAACAAGATTAGAAGAGGTAAATATTTCATCAGACTCCCTTACAGCTATTCAACTGGGGGGCCAGGTGTCCAAGTTCTGGCCAGTGAGACCTAAGCAACTATCTGCTGGGAGTATTGGAAAACATTTGTCTTCCTGCTGTTGCTGTTCTGTGCCTTTCCTTCCTGCCTTAAAAGTGAAAGTCATGCCTGAAGTAGGAGCAACCACATTGTGACCATGAATGAAAAGTCAAAAGAATCCCAGGGGTATTGGTCCTGACAATGTTGAACCTCTGAAATGAAGCCAACTTCACTTTGTGACACTTTCTACATCACTAAACTTCAGGAGAAAATGGTCTTCATGTCCAAAGCACAGAGCAACTCTGTGTCTGGTCCTTCAGTTCACACATTTGCCTTCTCTTCATTAAACTTGGAGGTCCCAGCCAGGTATGGATGAGCCTTGTGTGAAACAGAGAAAAGGAGGGCTTCACCATTGCACGTCAAGAACCAGATAAAGCAACAAATGGAGCCCCTCAAAATTTCATATTAGTTTATATAAAAATAGAGGGTCTTCACTACAGTGTGCTAGTTTATTTTGAGTCTTGAGAGGATAAATTGACCCTAAGCATAGAAGACCCTAGCCTTGGGCGTTATGACTTCCCTGGCTTTTCCTTCTCACAATTAGTACCTTTTCAGAAAAACCGCCATTGACACAAAGGGAGGCAAATGAGTTATGATGTTCAGGTTTCCCTGGGAATTCTGGCCAGGTAGTGAATCTCAGTCTTATTAACTTGCACTTGCTGTTGCTGACCTTGTGGGGAAGGTCAGAGTCTCTCTGGGTGATAAGAACAGACAGGGCTGAACCATTCTTTGGGCTTAGTGTGAGTCACTCATTGCAAATTGATCAAGTTATTGTGACACCCCCTGTGTTAGTCAGATTTCCCAAGAGAACCAAAACCAATAGGATGTGTAGATAGACAGATAAGTAGATAATAGATAGATATTTGTCTTTTTATATATGTAAATATTGATTGATCTATAAGATAGACAGATATGGATCAATCGATCAATCAATAGATAGATTTATTTTAAGGAATTGGCTCATGAAAGTATTGGGCCTGGGAAATCTGAATTCTGCAGGGAAGTCCAGCAGCCTAGAGACTCAGGGAAGAATTGCTGTTGCAACTTGAGCCTGAAGATGGTATAGAGACAGAACTTCTTCCTTGAGGGACCTGAGTCTTTTTTTTCTCAATGTCATCAACCAGTTGAATGAGGCCCACTCACATTTTGGAGAATAATCTGCTTTATTCAAAGTCTACTGAATCACTGCCAGGTGCAGTGACACACACCTATAATTGCAGCACATTGGGAGGCCAAGGTGGGAGGATCACTTGAGGCCAGGAGTTTGAGACCAACCTAGGCAGCATAGCAAGATCCGATCTCTGAAAGAAAAAAAAAAAATCCTACTGAATTAAATGTTAAGCATATCTAAAAATATCTTCACGGCAACATCTAGGCCAGTGTCTAAACAAATATCTGTGTATCATAGCCAAGACAAGTTGACACGTAATGGTAACCATCACATCCTCTGATTAATAAATCACACTTCCCCTTTACTGAGCCTCTCCAAATAGGAGGGCAGAGGTGTCCCTAAGGAGCTGTCTGGCTTTCCAAGTACTTTTTTCTACTTCTATCAGCTGAATTAAGATTTTCTTCAAAAGAAAATGCAGCCCTCAGATAAATTCTTTGAATTTAAGAGGTTTTTTTCAGGAACTTGGAAATAATCAGTTTATAAGTGCAACCTAAAATATTTCTGTCTGTAATTTCAATTATCTTGAGTTTGTAGATTGTACTGAAATAGCTAGCACCTATTTTCTTCCACTTAAAATGCTCCAGAATTTCTGGCAAAAAGAATAGCTATAGGAGAAAAAAATTTCATATTTTCATATATATAGATTTTAATTTTCTTATCTGCAAATTTAGAAAGTTGGACTGCATTATCTCTAAAGTCCTTTTTAGATGTAGTGTTTTTGAGTTCATAATCATGATGAGTAGAGTGAGTAGCCACTTGTCCCATGGAAGAGTAGAGTGTAGGTGTGTGTAAGGTAGGGGCATGTTAGGTATTTTGTTTTTACATATGGCAATGACTCAAGTCACCAAAGCACAGTTCTATTCTTTTTCCTTCCTTGTCATCACTCCCTGCACCCCACCATTACATCGTGACTGCCAAGACCATAGAATCTAGGTTATCAGTGGCCAGGTTCAGTGGTGACCTGCCAAGTGTGAAACAAAATTTATTTGCATAAACCAGAAGACCTTGTTTGTGAACATTGCCACTAGGATCTATACAAAGGGACTGGGAGGGGTGAGACTGGCTCTTTTTGGACAGATGAGGGTTTGTGGAGCCTTCTAGCCTTATGGAAGAATGCAGGCACTGGACCTGCCCCATCTCAAGGAAGAGGCACCAGGAGAATCCACCCAGTGACTTTTGAAGGAAGCATTCTGGAAGATAGAGTTGGTGTGCATTTTTCATCTTGAATCCTCTGAAAGGTTGGTGTTGGCCAGGACAGCTGAGAGAGAGGGAAAACATGTCTGAGATAGCCTACGTCCCCACTGTGGGGTGTGGCAAAGGCGTGTGAGCTTTCCATGGGCTCAGCATGAGCTATAGAAGTTGGTGAGCCCTAGAATCTGGCTGCTAATGAGGCCTATAGCTGCGGGATGACTAGAGTTGGGTTCCTGGGGGCAAGGGAAGGAAGTGCATTCCTGTGGGACTATCCATGTCCAAAAGCTATGCAGAGGGGCACATTAAGTGCACCACACTTTACAGCTTGCAACAGACAAGGACAGAGAGGCTGGAGGCAGCCAAAGAGTGGACCACAAGCCAGATGCAGAACCTCCCCATCACCAATATTCAGCCAGGTTCGTTGAGGCCTCTTCCTTCTCTTTCTGAGGCTGAGGCTGCCAGGAAATTATCAGAGCTAGGGCCCGTGGGAGCTTAAGAGTCAGACAGGAGGAAGGGGCGAGCAGAAGCTCAGAGGGAGTGTTAAACTAGATGAAAACTGGTAATAATGATAATAATGCCTGTACTTAACTGAATGCATACTGGAAAGAGATCCTGTTACAGTTCAGTTCAAAGGGGCTAAAAAAATGACTGAGTTGGTCTTAGCTGTCTAAATTGTCCTGAATTCAGTTTTCCTCTCTCTAGGCAGATATGAGGACTAGTCAAAGAAACGTGCACACAGATAAACAAAAAATGAGATTTATAGTTGCACATCACTGCTTGGTGACTTTCCAATGCACATAAGCTGCATGGAAAGTTCTAGAATGATTCTTTTAAACCCAGCATTATCTTTCAAAGAGGATAATTAAGCATGGCAAGTGTTTGCCACACTTGTTTATCCTGAGTGGTTTTGTATGGACTGATTTAATCTGGCTGAATTCAGCCTTGCTTTGCTGATTTTGGTAACCTTCCCAATGGAAAGAAGGGCTGAGACAATTGGAAGGAGTCTGTGGAAAAGGGGAGAGGGGACTAAGGTGGTCATTAGTAAATCTATCTTCAGACTGCTGGCTGCTCCTTCTTAGAAGGACAGTTTGGCCAAAACAAAAGGTCAGGTACCTGTTGTTTTCAGGTGAGAGAATGTTTATTATACACAATGCCAGCACACAGGTGGGACCTAGTAAATGATAAGAGCTTCTTCTGTTATTTGCAGATGCATGATCTTTCATGGCATCGTCACTGCTAGGAGACTTCTCTTAAAGTCGCTCAGCTGACTTCATACCTGAGTTCCTGGAAGAAGCTGGTCAGCAGGGGCGGCTCCATGACCTTCCAGTATGCAAAGGGCATTGCTCAGTGCATCTGGATAGATAATTCTGTGTTTCTGATTCATTGGCCCTGTGTCTAGTTGTGTTGCCTGCCTTTCTTCCCCAGGAAATTCCTACTATGTGCTGGTACCCAGCAGATTTACTCCGAAACATGTGTACTCCACAGAGCTTTTTTCTTCTTCATTGACTTTTGGCTTCTGATTTCAGAACTTCTGCCCCGACTAACTGGTAAACGCGGCTGAATACCATCTGGTTTATGTGCTTCCCATTACAGATGACCTACCTCAGGCAGGCCACTTGATTTTCCTTTCTTTAAGGTCAGCCAGTATATGGAGAGCACAAGTGGGAAGCGTTCAGGGGTTTTCTGAATCTAAATTAGCTTTCCTCAAAGGGTGGTATATGCTAAGCCCTGGAGACAGTGTTTAAGTGAGAGATAAGTCACCCTGATGATAAAAAATATACAGAACAACTGCCATTTAATGTGCACTTGTATAGTCTCTAACACCCCCAACAGTCTTCTGGGATGCGGACCCCAAAGCGTGAGGGGATGAAAGAACTTGCTCAAGCCCACACAGCTGGAAAGTGGGTTTGAACCCAGTCCTGCCTGACTTCAGAGTTCACATTCTTGCCTCTGTGCCAAACTGCCTCCGAGGTGTCCTTGACCAAAGAAATAATATGAATTGGTTGAAAGGAGGGATTTTGTGTTGCTTCAAAGGGTAGAGGTGGAATCACAGAGTGAAGCCAAAGGAGGCAGATTTCAGTTCAATGTTAAGACAAGACTTTTAACCACGGTAGGTGGCCAAAAAAAATGGGATGAGCTATTTTGCAAGCCAGTGAGTTTGTGGCCTAGAGGGATTCATCGAAACCCAGGCAAGTGCAAATCTGTGCTACTGTGCAGAGCATTCCTGCTTCAGCTGGGAGGTTGGACTGCACAATTTTTCAGGCTCTCCCAACTCTAAGAGTCTATAGTTCTGTGATTTTTAGAGGACATGTCGCAGAAAGGTGACTTCTGTTCCTCAAGCATGCCAGGTTCATCCCCGAAGCTGTTATAGGCCCGCACTTGCTGTGAGGCCTCTGGGCTGGTTCTATCCACTGCTGAATGTGCTCTCCCACACGATTGCCCCCAGGCTAACTTTACCTCCACATTTTCCTTTTTCTTTTTTTTTCTCCTTAATAAATCTTTATTTTGTTTTCTCTTAGAGCCATATAGCTCTGTTTCCACTTTCATACATATCAGCTACTTACTTTTTATTATTATTATTATTATTATTCTTTAAGTTCTAGGGTACAAGTGCATAACGTGCAGGTTTGTTACATATGTATGCTTGTGCCATGTTGGTGTGCTGCTCCCATCAACTCGTCAGCACCCATCAATTCATCATTTATATCAGGTATAACTCCCAGTGCAATCCCTCCCCCCTCTCCCCTCCCCATGATAGGCCCCAGTGTGTGATGTTCCCCTTCCCGAGCCCAAGTGATCTCATTGTTCAGTTCCCACCTATGAGTGAGAACATGCGGTGTTTGGTTTTCTGTTCTTGTGATAGTTTGCTAAGAATGATGGTTTCCAGCTGCATCCATGTCCCTACAAAGGATGCAAACTCATCCTTTTTATGGCTGCATAGTATTCCATGGTGTATATGTGCCACATTTTCTTTTTTTTTTTTGAGACGGAGTCTCGCTCTGTCGCCCAGGCTGGAGTGCTGTGGCCGGATCTCGGCTCACTGCAAGCTCCGCCTCCCGGGTTCACGCCATTCTTCTGCCTCAGCCTCCCGAGCAGCTGGGACTACAGGCGCCCACCACCTCGCCCGGCTAGTTTTTTGTATTTTTTAGTAGAGACGGGGTTTCACCGTGTTAGCCAGGATGGTCTCGATCTCCTGACCTCGTGATCCACCCGACTCGGCCTCCCAAAGTGCTGGGATTACAGGCTTGAGCCACCGCGCCCGGCCGTGCCACATTTTCTTAATCCAGTCTGTCACAAATGGACATTTGGGTTGATTCCAAGTCTTTGCTATTGTGAATAGTGCCGCAATAAACATACGTGTGCATGTGTCTTTATAGCAGCATGATTTATAATCCTTTGTGTATATACCCAGTAGTGGGATGGCTGGGTCATATGGTATTTCTAGTTCTGGATCCTTGAGGAATTGCCATACTATTTTCCATAATGGTTGAACTAGTTTACAATCCCACCAACAGTGTAAAAGTGTTCCTATTTCTCCACGTCCTCTCCAGCACCTGTTGTTTCCTGACTTTTTAATGATTGCCATTCTAACTGGTGTGAGATGGTATCTCATTGTGGTTTTGATTTGCATTTCTCTGATGGTGAGTGATGATGAGCATTTTTTCACGTGTCTGTTGGCTGTATGAATGTCTTCTTTTGAGAAATGTCTGTTCATATCCTTTGCCCACTTTTTGATGGGGTTGTTTGTTTTTTTTCTTGTAAATTTGACTTTATAGGCTCTGGATATCAGCCTTTTGTCAGATGAGTAGATTGCAAAAATGTTCTCCGATTCTGTAGGTGGCCTGTTCACTCTGATGGTAGTTTCTTTTGCTGTGCAGAAGCTCTTTAGTTTAATTAGATCCCATTTATCAATTTTGGCTTTTGCTGCCGTTGCTTTCGGTGTTTTAGACATGAAGTCCTTGTCCATACCTATGTCCTGAATGGTACTACCTAGATTTCCTTCTAGGGTTTTTAGGGTATTAGGTCTAACATTTAAGTCACTAATCCATCTTAAATTAATTTTTGTATAAGGAGTAAGGAAAGGATCCAGTTTCAGCTTTCTACTTATGCCTAGCCAATTTTCCCAGCATCATTTGTTAAATAGGGAATCCTTTCCCCATTTCTTGTTTCTCTCAGGTTTGTCAAAGATCAGATGGCTGTAGTTGTGTGGTATTATTTCTGAGGACTCTGTTCTGTTCCTTTGGTTTATATCTCTGTTTTGGTACCAGTACCATGCTGTTTTGGTTACTGTAGCCTTGTAGTATAGTTTGAAGTCAGGTAGTGTGATGCCTCCAGCTTTGTTCTTTTGACTTAGGATTGTCTTGGCAATGCGGGCTCTTTTTTGGTTCCATATGAACTTTAAAGCAGTTTCTTCCAATTCTGTGAAGAAAGTCATTGGTAGCTTGATGGGGATGGCATTGAATCTATAAATAACCTTGGGCAGTATGGCCATTTTCAGGATATTGATTCTTCCTATCCATGAGCATGGTATGTTCTTCCATTTGTTTGTGTCCTCTTTTATTTCACTGAGCAGTGGTTTGTAGTTCTCCTTGAAGAGGTCCTTTACATCCCTTGTAAGTTGGATTCCTAGGTATTTTATTCTCTTTGAAGCAATTGTGAATGGAAGTTCATTCCTGATTTGGCTCTCTGTTTGTCTGTTACTGGTGTATAAGAATGCTTGTGATTTTTGCACATTAATTGTGTATCCTGAGACTTTGCTGAAGTTGCTTATCAGCTTAAGGAGCTTTTGGGCTGAGAAAATGGGGTTTTCTAAATATACAATCATGTCATCTGCAAACAGGGACAATTTGACTTCTTCTTTTCCTAACTGAATACCCTTGATTTCTTTCTCTTGCCTGATTGCCCTAGCCAGAACTTCCAACACTATGTTGAATAGGAGTGGTGAGAGAGGGCATCCCTGTCTTGTGCCAGATTTCAAGGGAATTTTTCCAGTTTTTGCCCATTCAGTATGATATTGGCTGTAGGTTTGTCATAAATAGCTCTTATTATTTTGAGATACGTTCCATCAATACCGAATTTATTGAGCATTTTTAGCATGAAGGGCTGTTGAATTTTGTCAAAAGCCTTTTCTGCCTCTATTAAGATAATCATGTGGTTCTTGTCTTTGGTGCTGTTTATATGCTGGATTACGTTTATTGATTTGCAAATGTTGAACCAGCCTTGCATCCCAGGGATGAAGCCCACTTGATCATGGTGGATAAGCTTTTTGATGTGCTGCTGAATCTGGTTTGCCAGTATTTAATTGAGGATTTTTGCATCGATGTTCATCAGAGATATTGGTCTAAAATTTTCTTTTTTTGTGGTGTCTCTGCCAGGCTTTGGTATCAGGATGATGTTGGCCTCATAAAATGAGTTAGGGAGGATTCCCTCTTTTTCTCTTGATTGGAATAGTTTCAGAAGGAATGGTACCAGCTCCTCCTTGTACCTCTGGTAGAATTCAGCTGTGAATCCATCTGGTCCTGGACTATTTTTTGGTTGATAGGCTATTAATTATTGCCTCAATTTCAGAGTCTGCTATTGGTCTATTCAGGGACTCAACTTCTTCCTGGTTTAGTCTTGGAAGAGTGTACTTGTCCAGGAAATTATCCATTTCTTCTAGATTTTCTAGTTGATTTGCGTAGAGGTGTTTATAGTATTCTCTGATGGTAGTTTGTATTTCTGTGGGGTCGGTGGTGATATCCCCTTTATCATTTTTTATTGCATCTATTTGATTCTTCTCTCTTTTCTTCTTTATTAGTCTTGCTAGTGGTCTGTCAATTTTGTTGATCTTTTCAAAAAACCAACTCCTGGATTCATTGATTTTTTGGAGGGTTTTTTGTGTCTCTATCTCCTTCAGTTCTGCTCTGATCTTAGTTATATCTTGCCTTCTGCTAGCTTTTGAATGTGTATGCTCTTGCCTATCTAGTTCTTTTAATTGTGATGTTAGAGTGTCAATTTTGGATCTTTCCAGCTTTCTCTTGTGGGCATTTACTGCTATAAATTTCCCTCTACACACTGCTTTAAATGTGTCCCAGAGATTCTGGTATGTTGTATCTTTGTTCTCATTGGTTTCAAAGAACATCTTTATTTCTGCCTTCATTTCGTTATGTACCCAGTAGTCATTCAGGAACAGGTTGTTCAGTTCCATGTAGTTCAGCAGTTTTGATTGAGTTTCTTAGTCCTGAGTTCTCGTTTGATTGCACTGTGGTCTGAGAGACAGTTTGTTATATTTCTGTTCTTTTACATTTGCTGAGGAGTGCTTTACTTCCAATTATGTGGTCAATTTTGGAATACGTGCGATGTGGTGCTGAGAATGTATATTCTGTTGATTGGGGTGGAGAGTTCTATAGATGTCTATTAGGTCCGCTTGGTGCAGAGATAGTTCAATTCCTGGATATCCTTGTTAACTTTCTGTCTCGTTGATCTGTCTAATGTTGACAGTGGAGTGTTGAAGCCTCCCATCTTATTGTATGGGAGTCTAAGTCTCTTTGTAAGTCTCTAAGGACTTGCTTTATGAATCTGGGTGCTCCTGTATTGGGTGCATATATATTTAGGAGAGTTAGCTCTTCCTGTTGAATTGATCCCTTTACCATTATGTAATGGCCTTCTTTGTCTCTTTTGATCTTTGATGATTTAAAGTCTGTTTTATCAGAGACTAGGATTGCAACCCCTGCTTTTTTTTGCTCTCCATTTGCTTGGTAGATCTTCCTCCATCCCTTTATTTTGAGCCTATGTATGTCTCTGCATGTGAGATGGGTCTCCTGAATACAGCAGACTGATGGGTCTTGACTCTTTATCCAGTGTGCCAGTCTGTGTCTTTTAATTGGAGCATTTAGTCCATTTACATTTAAGGTTAATATTGTTATGTGTGAATTTGATCCTGCCATTATGATATTAACTGGTTATTTTGCTCGTTCGTTCATGCAGTTTCTTCCTAGCATCGATGGTCTTTACATTTTGGCATGTTTTTGCAATGGCTGGTACCGGTCATTCCTTTCCATGTTTAGGGCTTCCTTCAGGGTCTCTTGTAAGGCAGGCCTGGTGGTGACAAAATCTCTAAGCATTTGCTTATCTGTAAAGGATTTTATTTCTCCCTCACTTATGAAACTTAGTTTGGCTGGATATGAAATTCTGGGTTGAAAATTCTTTTCTTTAAGAATGTTGAATATTGGCCCCCACTCTCTTCTGGCTTGTAGAGTTTCTGCCGAGAGATCTGCTGTTAGTCTGATGGGCTTCCCTTTGTGGGTAACCCGACCTTTCTCTCTGGCTGCCCTTAAGATTCTTTCCTTCATTTCAACGTTGGTGAATATGACAATTATGTGCCTTGGAGTTGCTCTTCTCGAGGAGTATCTTTGTGGCGTTCTCTGTATTTCCTGAATTTGAATGTTGGCCTGCCCTACTAGGTTGGGGAAGTTCTCCTGGATGATATCCCGAAGAGTGTTTTCCAACTTGGTTCCATTTTCCCCCTCACTTTCAGGCACCCCAATCAGACGTAGATTTGGTCTTTTTGCATAATCCCATACTTCTTGCAGGCTTTGTTCATTTCTTTTTCTTCTTTTTTCTTTTGGTTTCTCTTCTTGCTTCGTTTCATTCATTTGATCCTCAATCGCTGATACTTTTTCTTCCAGTTGAACGAGTCGGTTACTGAAGCTTGTGCATTTGTCACGTATTTCTCGTGTCATGGTTTTCATCTCTGTCAGTTCGTTTATGACCTTCTCTGCATTAATTATTCTACCTGTCAATTCTTCCACTCTTTTTTCAAGATTTTTAGTTTCTTTGCACTGGGTACGTAATTCCTCCTTTATCTCTGAGTAGTTTGATGCACTGAAGCCTTCTTCTCTCATCTCATCAAAGTCATTCTCTGACCAGCTTTGATCCATTGCTGGTGATGAGCTGCGCTCCTTTGCAGGGGGTGATGTGCTTTTAGTTTTTGAATTTCCAGCTTTTCTGCCCTGCTTTTTCCCCATCTTTGTGGTTTTATCTACCTCTGGTCTTTGATGATGGTGACGTACTGATGGGGTTTTGGTATAGATGTCTTTCTTGTTTGATAGTTTTCCTTCTAACAGTCAGGACCCTCAGCTGTAGGTCTGTTGGAGATTGCTTGAGGTCCACTCCACACCCTGTTTGCCTGGGTATCAGCAGCAGAGTTTGCAGAAGATAGAATATTGCTGAACAGCAAGTGTACCTGTCTGATTCTTACTTTGGAAGCTTCCTCTCAGGGGTGTACTCCACCATGTGAGGTGTGGGGTGTCAGACTGACCCTAGTGGGGGATGTCTCCCAGTTAGGCTACTCAGGGGTCAGGGGCCCATTTGAGCAGGCAGTCTGTCCCTTCTCAGATCTCAACCTCCATGTGGGGAGATCCACTGCTCTCTTCAAAGCTGTCAGACAGAGTAGTTTGCATCTGCAGGGGTTTCTGTTGCTTTTGTTGTTGTTGTTTTTAACTGTGCCCTGTCCCCAGAGGTGGAGTCTACAGAGACAGGCAGGTTTCCTTGAGCTGCTGTGAGCTCCACCCAGTTTGAGCTTCCCAGTGGCTTTGTTTACCTACTTAAGCCTCAGCAATGGCGGGCGCCCCTCCCCCAGCCTCACTGCTGCCTTGCGGTTAGATCGCAGACTGCTGTGTTAGCAATGAGGGAGGCTCCGTGGGCGTGGGACCTTCCGGGCCAGGTGTGGGTTATAATCTCCTGGTGTGCCCGTTTGCTTACAGCGCAATATTGGGGTGGGAGTTACCTGATTTTCCAGGTGTTGTGTGTCTCAGTTCCCCTGGCTAGGAAAAGGGATTCCCTTCCCCCTTGCACTTTCCTAGTGAGGCGATGCCTCGCCCTGCTTCAGCTCTCACTGGTCGGGCTGCAGCAGCTGACCAGCACCGATTGTCTGGCACTCCCTAGTGAGATGACCCCAGTACCTCAGTTGAAAATGCAGAAATCACCGGTCTTCTGTGTCGCTCGTGCTGGGAGTTGGAGACTGGAGCTATTCCTATTCAGCCATCTTGCTCCCCTCCACATCTTTTCAAAGAGACCTACCCTGTTTAGAATTTACCCTTCACAAAAAGTACATCTCTGTCAGCACTCCCAATTCCTCTTCCTCTGCTGTAACTTCTTTTTTTTTTTTATAGCACTTGTCATCACCTTTTATACTATGTAATTTACTTTGTTAATTCATTAATTGTTTATTGTGTTTTTTCCTCTGCCAGTTCTGTGGGGCCAAGGTTTTTTGTTTTTTTAAAAAATTTTGCATCCTGGTACCTAAATGGTCCGTGTCATGTTGTAGACAATCAATAAATATTTGTTGACTAAACAGTGGAACTACGTGGAGAAGTCTGAGCTCAGGCTCTGCTGACAGCCGGGTAGGCAATGTTGGGCAAATCACTTCATCACTCTGGTCTCAGATTCTTCTTGGGGTCTGTACATCTGTAGAAATAATTGTGTGATTTTAAAATTCAATTGGGTGGGTTGTTGCATTCCTCTTAAAAATACACCAAGCAATTTCAAATGAACACCGGTACAAATGTAAGAAGAAAATATGCCAGTCATCACTTTTGAACCACACTTTGGTCTTTTTGCAGCTGAATGGCTAACCTAAGCCTTTCACACTCAGGTTCTTTGTTGTTCTGAGAGCCATTTATTATTGGAAACACACCATTGAAAGATAAATCTAGTGACCAGTACACTTCCTCTGTGAACCCTTATGCTGGGGATTTTCCACTGCTTGGTTACTGCTTAGGGGAAAATTTTAGAGCAGCAGGAAAAAACATTGATAATTTGCTCCTGCTGCTGGCATAAGTCATGATTGGCGCCTCTAAGCACACTGGGGATATAGCAACTAGTCTGATTGTTTGATTTTTTGTTTTTTAATCCACACACACTTTGTGAGTTTAACTATTATTTTCAGGTGTAGTTAGATGGCTTCACAAGAATTTGGGGAAGCATGTTATATGTGCTATGTGAAAGTATAGTTATTAGATAATCATAGATATTAGATAGCTAGATATTTGTCATATCTAATATATGTACAGTCATACATCACTTAACAATGGGACTATGTTCTGAGAAATGTGTTATTAGGTGATTTTGTCATTGTGCGAACATCATAGAGTGTACTTAACAAATCTAAATGGGATGGCCTTTTGCTCTTAAGCTACAAACCCGTTCAGCATATTACTATACTGAATACTGCAGGCAATTATAACACAATAGTAAGAATTTGTGCACCTAAACACATCTAAACATCAAAAAGCTACAGTGAAAATACTGTATAGAAGATTGTTTAAAATGCTAGACTGTATAAGGCACTTACCATGAATGGAGTTTGCAGGACTGGAATTTTCTCTGGGTGAGTCAGTGAGTATGTGAGGAGTGAATGTGAAGGCCTAGGACAATTCTGTACACTACTGTAGACTTCACATACATTGTTTTCTTAGACTAAACTGAATTTATTTTTTAAGAATTTTTTTCTTCAATGATGAATTAAACTTAGCTAAATGTAACTTTTTAATGCTATAAATTTTTTAACTTTTTGACTCTTTTGTAATAACACAGCTTAAAACATGAACACATTTTACAGCTACACAAAAATATTTGCTTTCTTTATATCCTCATTTTAGAAGCTTTTTTCTATTTTTATAAATTTATTCTTTTCAGTTTTTGAACTTTTTTTATTAAAAATAAAGACTGAAATATACACATTAGTCTAGGCCTACACAGGGCCAGGATCATCGATATCATTGCCTTCCACCTCCACATCTTGTCCCACTGGAAGGTCTTCGGGGCAGTAACACATGTGGAGCTGTCATCTCCTATGATAACAATGCCTTCTTCTGGAATACCTCCTGAAAGACCCATCTGAGGCTGTTTTACAGTTAATTTGTTTTGTAAGTAAAAGGACTATAGTCGAAAGTAACAATAAAATATAGTATAATAAATACACAAACCAGTAACATAGTCATATATTATCATTATCAAGCATTATGCCATGTACATAATTGTGTGTGCTAGACTTTTATAGCACTGGTAGCACAGCACAGTAGGTTTGTTAACAAAAGCTTCACCACAAAGGTGTAGTTAATAATGCTATGATATTAGGATGGCTATGTCATCATTAAGCAATAAAAATTTTTTAGCTCCATTATAATCCCATAGGACCACCATTAGATACATGGTCCGTATATGCCATTGACGTCTTTCTGCAGTGCATGACTACACTCAATGTAGTAAAACACATACACAGATGATAAACTAAAGTAGTATTTTCTTGTAGAATAAAAGGCTTCAAGAAACTAGAAAAATGAGAACAAAATCGTTCCAAAGCAACCAGAAAGAAGAAAATAAAGAGCAGAAATCAATGAAATTTAAAGCAGAAAAACAGTAGAGAAAACCAATGAATAAACTGTTGGTGTTTTGAAAAGATCAATAAAATTGATCTAGCAAGACTGACAAAGAAAAAGAAAAGACACAATTGCCTCCATCAGAAAGAAAATAAGGAATATTACTACAGACCCTACAAACATCAAAATAATAGTAAGGGAATACTGTGAAAAAATCTACACAGAAATTTGGCAACTTGGATGAAGTAGACAAATTCTTTGAAAATTACAAATTACCACACTTCACTCAACGTGAAAGATATAATTTGAATAGTCCCATACCTCCTATTAAGGAAATTGAATTCAAAATTTCAAAACTCCCAGAAAATGAAAATCCATAATCAGATGGTTTTACAAGAGAATTCTACCAAATGTTTAACAAAAATCAACATCAATCCTACACAATCTCTTCTAGAAAATAGAAGGGGGGGGGGCAGAGCAAGATGGCCGCATAGGAACAGCTCCAGTCTCCAACTCCAGCGTGAGTGACACAGAAGACCGGTGATTTCTGCATTTTCAACTGAGGTACTGGGGTCATCTCACTAGGGAGTGCCGGACAATCGGTGCTGGTCAGCTGCTGCAGCCCGACCAGCGGGAGCTGAAGCAGGGCGAGGAATCGCCTCACCTAGGAAGCACAAGGGGGAAGGGAATCCCTTTTCCTAGCCAGGGGAACTGAGACACACAACACCTGGAAAATCGGGTAACTCCCACCCCAATACTGCGCTTTAAGCAAACGGGCACACCAGGAGAATATATCCCACACCTTCCCAGGAGGGTCCCACGCCCACGGAGCCTTCCTCATTGCTAACACAGCAGTCTGCGATCTAACCACAAGGCAGCAGCGAGGCTGGAGGAGGGGCGCCCGCCATTGCTGAGGCTTAAGTAGGTAAACAAAGCCGCTGGGAAGCTCAAACTGGGTGGAGCTCACAGCAGCTCAAGGAAACCTGCCTGTCTCTGTAGACTCCACCTCTGGGGACAGGGCACAGTTAAAAACAACAACAACAAAAGCAGCAGAAACCTTTGCAGACGCAAACGACTCTGTCTGACAGCTTAGAAGAGAGCAGTGGATCTCACAACACAGAGGTTGAGATCTGAGAAGGGACAGACTGCCTGCTCAAGTGGGTCCCTGACCCCTGAGTAGCCTAACTGGGAGACATCCCCCACTAGGGTCAGTCTGACACCCCACACCTCACAGGGTGGAATACACCCCTGAGAGGAAGCTTCCAAATTAAGAATCAGACAGGTACACTTGCTGTTCAGCAATATTCTATCTTCTGCAAACTCTGCTGCTGATACCCAGGCAAACAGGGTGTGGAGTGGACCTCAAGCAATCTCCAACAGACCTACAGCTGAGGGTCCTGACTATTAGAAGGAAAACTATCAAACAGGAAGGACACCTATACGAAAACCCCAACAGTACGTCACCATCATCAAACCAGAGGCAGATAAAACCACAAAGATGGGGAACAAGCAGGGCAGAAAAGCTGGAAATTCAAAAAATAAGAGCGCATCTCCCCCTGCAAAAGAGCGCAGCCCATCGCCAGCAACGGATCAAAGCTGGTCAGAGAATGACTTTGATGGGATGAGAGAAGAAGGCTTCAGTCCATCAAACTTCTCAGTGCTAAAGGAGGAATTACGTACCCAGTGCAAAGAAACTAAAAATCTTGAAAAAAGAGTGGAAGAATTGACAAATAGACTAATTAATGCAGAGAAGGTCATAAACAAACTGACAGAGATGAAAACCATGACACGAGAAATACGTGACAAATGCACAAGCTTCAGTAACCGACTCGATCAACTGGAAGAAAGAGTATCAGCGATTGAGGATCAAATGAATGAAACAAAGCAAGAAGAGAAACCAAAAGAAAAAAGAAGAAAAAGAAATGAACAAAGCCTGCAAGAAGTATGGGATTATGTAAAAAGACCAAATCTACGTCTGATTGGGGTGCCTGAAAGAGAGGGGGAAAATGGAACCAAGTTGGAAAACACTCTTCAGGATATCATCCAGGGAACTTCCCCAACCTAGTAGGGCAGGCCAACATTCAAATTCAGGAAATACAGAGAACGCCACAAAGATACTCCTCGAGAAGAGCAACTCCAAGACACATAATTGTCATATTCACCAATGTTGAAATGAAGGAAAGAATTTTAAGGGCAGCCAGAGAGAAAGGTCGGGTTACCCACAAAGGGAAGCCCATCAGACTAACAGCAGATCTCTCGGCAGAAACACTACAAGCCAGAAGAGAGTGGGGGCCAATATTCAACATTCTTAAAGAAAAGAATTTTCAACCCAGAATTTCATATCCAGCCAAACTAAGTTTCATAAATGAAGGAGAAATAAAATCCTTTACAGATAAGCAAATGCTTAGAGATTTTGTCACCACCAGGCCTGGCTTACAAGAGACCCTGAAGGAAGCCCTAAACATGGAAGGGAATCATTGGTACCAGCCATTGCAAAAACATGCCAAAATGTAAAGACCATCGAGGCTAGGAAGAAACTGCGTGAACGAACGAGCAAAATAACCAGTTAATATCATAATGGCAGGATCAAATTCACACATAACAATATTAACCTTAAATGTAAATGGACTAAATGCTCCAATTAAAAGACACAGACTGGCACACTGGATAAAGAGTCAAGACCCATCAGTCTGCTGTATTCAGGAGACCCATCTCACATGCAGAGACATACATAGGCTCAAAATAAAGGGATGGAGGAAGATCTACCAAGCAAATGGAGAGCAAAAAAAAGCAGGGGTTGCAATCCTAGTCTCTGATAAAACAGACTTTAAATCATCAAAGATCAAAAGAGACAAAGAAGGCCATTACATAATGGTAAAGGGATCAATTCAACAGGAAGAGCTAACTCTCCTAAATATATATGCACCCAATACAGGAGCACCCAGATTCATAAAGCAAGTCCTTAGAGACTTACAAAGAGACTTAGACTCCCATACAATAATAATGGGGACTTCAACACTCCACTGTCAACATTAGACAGATCAACGAGACAGAAAGTTAACAAGGATATCCAGGAATTGAACTCATCTCTGCACCAAGCGGACCTAATAGACATCTATAGAACTCTCCACCCCAAATCAACAGAATATACATTCTTCTCAGCACCACATCGCACGTATTCCAAAATTGACCACATAATTGGAAGTAAAGCACTCCTCAGCAAATGTAAAAGAACAGAAATTATAACAAACTGTCTCTCAGACCACAGTGCAATCAAACGAGAACTCAGGACTAAGAAACTCAATCAAAACCGCTCAACTACATGGAAACTGAACAACCTGTTCCTGAATGACTACTGGGTACATAACGAAATGAAGGCAGAATAAAGATGTTCTTTGAAACCAATGAGAACAAAGATACAACATACCAGAATCTCTGGGACACATTTAAAGCAGTGTGTAGAGGGAAATTTATAGCACTAAATGCCCACAAGAGAAAGCAGGAAAGATCTAAAATTGACACCCTAACATCACAATTAAAAGAACTAGATAGGCAAGAGCAAACACATTCAAAAGCTAGCAGAAGGCAAGAAATAACTAAGATCAGAGCAGAACTGAAGGAGATAGAGACACAAAAAACCCTCCAAAAAATCAATGAATCCAGGAGTTGGTTTTTTGAAAAGATCAACAAAATTGACAGACCGCTAGCAAGACTAATAAAGAAAAAAAGAGAGATGAATCAAATAGACGCAATAAAAAATGATAAAGAGGATATCAACATCGACCCCACAGAAATACAAACTACCATCAGAGAGTACTATAAACACCTCTACGCAAATCAACTAGAAAATCTAGAAGAAATGGATAATTTCCTGGACACGTACACTCTTCCAAGACTAAACCAGGAAGAAGTTGAGTCCCTGAATAGACCAATAGCAGGCTGTGAAGTTGAGGCAATAATTAATAGCCTATCAACCAAAAAATAGTCCAGGACCAGATGGATTCACAGATGAATTCTACCAGAGGTACAAAGAGGAGCTGGTACCATTCCTTCTGAAACTATTCCAATCAAGAGAAAAAGAGGGAATCCTCCCTAACTCATCTTATGAGGCCAACATCATCCTGATACCAAAGCCTGGCAGAGACACAACAAAAAAAGAGAATTTTAGACCAATATCCCTGATGAACATCGATGCAAAAATCCTCAATAATACTGGCAAACCGGATTCAGCAGCACATCAAAAAGCTTATCCACCATGATCAAGTGGGCTTCATCCCTGGGATGCAAGGCTGGTTCAACATTTGCAAATCAATAAACGTAATCCAGCATATAAACAGCACCAAAGACAAGAACCACATGATTATCTCAATAGATGCAGAAAAGGCTTTTGACAAAATTCAACAGCCCTTCATGCTAAAAACGCTCAATAATTCGGTATTGATGGAACGTACCTCAAAATAAAAGAGCTATTTATGACAAACCCACAGCTAATAACATACTGAATGGGCAAAAACTGGAAAAATTCCCTTTGAAATCTGGCACAAGACAGGGATGCCCTCTCTCTGCTCCTATTCAACATAGTGTTGGAAGTTCTGACTAGGGCAATCAGGCAAGAGAAAGAAATCAAGGGTATTCAGTTAGGAAAAGAAGAAGTCAAATTGTCCCTGTTTGCAGATGACATGATTGTATATTTAGAAAACCCCATTGTCTCAGCCCAAAAGCTCCTTAAGCTGATAAGCAACTTCAGCAAAGTCTCAGGATACACAATTAATGTGCAAAAATCACAAGCATTCTTATACACCAGTAACAGACAAACAGAGAGCCAAATCAGGAATGACTTCCATTCACAATTGCTTCAAAGAGAATAAAATACCTAGGAATCCAACTTACAAGGGATGTAAAGGACCTCTTCAAGGAGAACTACAAACCACTGCTCAGTGAAATAAAAGAGGACACAACAAATGGAAGAACATACCATGCTCATGGATAGGAAGAATCAATATCCTGAAAATGGCCATACTGCCCAAGGTTATTTATAGATTCAATGCCATCCCCATCAAGCTACCAATGACTTTCTTCACAGAATTGGAAGAAAAACTGCTTTAAGTTCATATGGAACCAAAAAAGAGCCCGCATTGCCAAGACAATCCTAAGTCAAAAGAACAAAGCTGGAGGCATCACACTACCTGACTTCAAACTATACTACAAGGCTACAGTAACCAAAACAGCATGGTACTGGTACCAAAACAGAGATATAAACCAAAGGAACAGAACAGAGTCCTCAGAAATAATACCACACATCTACAGCCATCTGATCTTTGACAAACCTGAGAGAAACAAGAAATGGGGAAAGGATTCCCTATTTAACAAATGGTGCCGGGAAAATTGGCTAGGCATAAGTAGAAAGCTGAAACTGGATCCTTTCCTTACTCCTTATATGAAAATTAATTCAAGATGGATTAGAGACTTAAATGTTAGACCTAATAGCATAAAAACCCTAGAAAAAACCTAGGTAGTACCATTCAGGACATAGGCATGGGCAAGGACTTCATGTCTAAAACACCAAAAGCAACAGCAGCAAAAGCCAAAATTGACAAATGGGATCTAATTAAAGAGCTTCTGCACAGCAAAAGAAACTGCCATCAGAGTGAACAGACAACCTACAGAATGGGAGAAAATTTTTGCAATCTACTCATCTGACAAAGGGCTAATATCCAGAATCTACAAAGGACTCAAACAAATATACAAGAAAAAAACAAACAACCCCATCAAAAAGTGGGCAAAGGATATGAACAGACATTTCTCAAAAGAAGACATTCGTACAGCCAACAGACACATGAAAAAGTGCTCATCATCACTCACCATCAGAGAAATGCAAATCAAAATCACAATGAGATACCATCTCACACCAGTTAGAATGGCAATCATTAAAAAGTCAGGAAACAACAGGTGTTGGAGAGGATGTGGAGAAATAGGAACACTTTTACACTGTTGGTGGGATTGTAAACTAGTTCAACCATTATGGAAAACAGTGTGGCGATTCCTCAAGGATCTAGAACTAGATGTACCATATGACCGAGCCATCCCACTACTGGGTATATACCCAAAGGATTATAAATCATGCTGCTATAAAGACACATGCACACGTATGTTTATTGCGGCACTATTCACAATAACAAAGACTTGGAATCAACCCAAATGTCCATCTGTGACAGACTGGATTAAGAAAATGTGGCACATATACACCATGGAATACTATGCAGCCATAAAAAAGGATGAGTTTGCGTCCTTTGTAGGGACATGGATGCAGCTGGAAACCATCATTCTTAGCAAATATCACAAGAACAGAAAACCAAACACCGCATGTTCTCACTCATAGGTGAGAACTGAACAATGAGATCACTTGGACTCGGGAAGGGGAACATCACACACTGGGGCCTATCATGGGGAGGGGGGAGGGGGGAGGGATTGCATTGGGAGTTATACCTGATATAAATGATGAATTGATGGGTGCTGACGAGTTGATGGGTGCAGCACACCAATATGGCACAAGTATACATATGTAACAAACCTGCACATTATGCACATGTACCCTAGAACTTAAAGTATAATAAAAAAAAAAAAAAGAAAAAAGAAAAAAAAAAAGAAAATAGAAGAGGGGAACACTTCTCTGATGTTCCGAGCTAAGTAAACTTTAAAATTGGCTATTTTAAAAAGATTATTATTTGAGTGTTCAAAATTTCACCTTTCCTTAGATATTGGTGATATGTTTTTCTCTTTAGGTTTTTTCTTTTTTTTTCTTTTTTTTTTTTTTTGAGATGGAGTCTCACTGTGTTGCCCAGGCTGGAGTGCAGTGGCACGATCTTGGCTCACTGCAAGCTCCGCCTTCCCGGTTCATGCCATTCTCCTGCCTCAGCCTCTCCAGCAGCTGGGACTAGTCCCCCGCCACCATGCCTGGCTAATTTTTTTTTGGTATTTTTAGTAGAGACGGGATTTCACCACATTAGCCAGGATGGTCTTGATCTCCTGATCTCGTGATCAGCCCACCTCTGCCTCCCAAAGTGCTGGGATTATAGGCGTGAGCCACCACACCCAGCCCTCTTTAGGTTATACTGACCCTTATAGTAGAAATTTTTGATAAATATCTATTGAGTGAATTTTTCCATCACTTTGCCCATCTAGACATAATTACATAATAAGTGGAATCAAAGTCCTCTCTCTAGGCTGCATTACTCCTTGGTTTACTTATTTGAAAGTATCCTAATATTGCTTTTATTAATGTCATCCTGAGATACAGAAAAAAAAATTCGCTAATACAAGAAAAAAAAAAACCCACTAGTTTAACTGGTCTCTCAACTAGGACCAGTTTTTAAGTTTCCTCTGTGTATCTAGAGTGCTCCAGTTGTGGCTCATAACTGTTTAAATTACCCATTTCTGTACAACAAACCCCCCCAAAACTTAGTGGCTTAAAACAATAATAATCTATTATTTCTCATGATTTTGTGAGTTGAATAAGTAGTTCTAGTCTTGTGGGGGTCAGTTCTGTAACTGCAATCAGTTGGCAGCCAGGCTGCGCTTGTCAGCTGTGATACCTTCATTCTTCTCTGCATGGCCTATCCTTATAGCTAGCTTGGGCTTCCACACAACGTGATGATTTCCAAACAGCATTCCAAGATGGCTTCATCACATGTCTGGCATTTTGGCTGGGAAACTAGACTAGTTGGAAATCAGCCATGTGTCCTCTCAAGCAAGGTACCTGAACCTCTTTACATGGTGGCTCAAAACTCCATTAAAGCAAAGGTTGCTAATTTTTTGTCTAGCCTAAACTGGTATTGCTTCTGTTACAGTCTGTTGGACAAAGAAATTCACAATACCATCCCAGATTGAAGGAGGAGGGAAAATAAGCTCCATCTCAGTGGAACTTCCATCAATGGAAGGAAAGTATAGAATTTGTGGCTATCTCTATAGTTCTATATCTAAATCATTTATATTCCTCTAATCTGCAAAATACACTATTCCTTCCTAACATCCTGAAAAGTCTTATTCCACTATGGCATCAGGCTCATACTTAAGATCCAGAATATTTTCATCCAAATCAGGCCCAGATATAAAAGGGGTTCCTAAGGTGCAGTTCCCTGGGTACAGCCAATCACTATGGCCCTTCTCTATCTAAAGATCTCTGAATTAAAAACACAAGTTCTTTTTCTTCCCTGATACTCAGCCTATAAAGAGGACAGAGTAATGGGTACTCTCATTCAAAAAGGGAGGAAAGGGAAGCACATAGCAGCCTGTGGCCCATAGTAATTTTGAAATCCATCTGGGGAGAGGTTGTCAGATCTCCTACTACAGCACAGAGACTATTCCTTGATTAGGGGGCTTGTCTGCTCTCTCATTTCTCATTTGGCTCTTTGGCTTATTTTTCTCAATCTACTGTTCTTGGTGGCTCTTGGTTCCACCCTCTGGATCTTGGCTCTATCCCTGGAGAACCCCTTTCTTTTCCCTAAAATAAGGCCCATGTTCACAGCTGAGTAACTTTCTCTGCCTGGTTTCTGCTTTTGTAAAGTTTAGAGCCTGGAAGCCTCATTTTATTTTGTACTTTCCTGTCTCTTTTAGTCAAAACTGGTGAGGCTTTTACCAATAAAAATTCTCTTTAAAATGTTGTATATTTTCTATTCACCAAATTGCAAATTCACTTTATTAAATAAACATCACACCTGGCCAGGTGCAGTGGCTCAATGCCTGTAATCCCAGCACTTTGGGAGGCCAAGGCAGGTGGATCACTTGAGGTCAGGAGTTCAAGACCAGCCTGGCCAACATGGTGAAACCCTGTTTCTACTAAAAATACAAAAAATAGCTGGGTATAGTGGCTCGTGCCTGTATTCCCAGCTACTCGGGAGGCTGAGGCAGGAGAATTGCTTGAACCCAGGAGGCAGAGGTTGCAGTGAGCCGAGATAGTACCACTGCACCCCAGACTGGGCAACAGACCAAGACTGTCTCACAAAAAAAAAAAAAACACCTATAAACATCATGAGAATAGGCATTTTTCCCCCTCTGGACTGCAAGTCAGGTGCTGTGGGGAAATGCTCTTAAGAATCTTACATTTTTTTGAAGTATTATCAAAGGGTTGCACAACCACAAATCAAGGTCATGTAACCTTGATTCCGTCTTTACTCTGAGACTATCTGAGTGTCAGCACCATGGATTTAATCTTTACCTTGAGACGACTCCTTATTTTGAGAACTTTTTTTCTCATGGAGATGCAATAAATATCAGTTTTCTTTTCCAAACTCGTATGTCCAGATATGGAAACATTTTCTCTCATTTCTGTTTTAAAAAGGAATAATTTCTTCTTTGGCTCATTTCTGCTTTCCCATGCTTCATTATAGGTGGCTAAAATAAGCTTTCACTTTTGATATTTTGCTTCAAAATTTTCTTAGCCAGATCCATAAATTCATTGATGTGTTTTATATCTTCCAGGTAACCACAGGCAACAATGTTGCCAAACAATTCCAGCACTGCCTAAGTTTTGCTTTCTCCAGCTTCTGATAGCAAATACTTCACTGCTTTTCCAACCTCCACTAGTAGTCTCCTTGCCACCCTTACAACTTCCACCTGCTCTACATGATCTGAAGCTGGTGCCACATGTTTTAGTTTTTTTGTTTGTTTGTTTGTTTGTTGGTTTGTTTTTGAGATGGTGCCTTACTCGGTCACCCAGGCTGGAGGGCAGTGGCATGATCTCGGCTCACTGCAACCTCCACCTTCCGAGTTCAAGTGATTAACCTGCCTCAGCCTCCAAGTAGAGTAGCGGGGATCACAGGCACTCACCACCATGCCTGGCTAATTTTTGTATTTTTATTATAGATGGGGTTTCACCATGTTGGCCAGGCTGGTCTCGAACTCCTAACCTCAAATGATCCACCCACCTTGGCCCCCCAAAGTGCTGGGATTACAGGCATGAGACACTGCACCCAGCCTGCTTTAGATTTTTGTTACAGCAGCATTGCATTTCTAGTTACCAACTTCTGCATCAGTTATATTTGCTGTGTAACAAAAGACACTAAAGCATAATGTCTTTTTTAAAAAGCTACATATTGTTTCTCAGGATTTAGTGAGTTGAAAGAGTGATCTTCCACTGGTCTCACTTGTTCAATTATGAGACTGTATTGATCTAACAGTTAATCCAAGGCTGCTGGCCAAAATGCCCTAGTTCTCACATGGCTATTCCACATGGCTATCATGGGCTCCTTCAAGGCTACATTTCAAGATGGCTCCATTCACATATCTAGCATTTTGTTCAGGATGGCTGACATCCTAACATTAGCCAGGCTTCTAACTTTCCCTGTGTTCTCTCCAGCAAAGTAACTTTACATTGTAGCTGAAGGCTATAGCAGAACAAAGATAGAAGTTGCCAAGTTTCTTAAAGCCTGGGCCTATAACTAGCACAGAATCACTTCTGCTGTATTTATTGGTCAAAGGTCACAGGGCCAACCTGGATATGAGGGGAGAGGAAAACAGATGCTACTTTTTGATAGGAAGGGTGTCTAGAATTTGTGGTCATTTTTAATCCACCAATGACCTGACAATGACTTCAAGGATATGTAAGATCCTTCAATATTTCTTGGTTTTTAGATTTTGTTTCATGTTAGAAATGTCTACCTCCCACAGAATACTTAATAGTTCTTTAGGAGAAAAGATTGGAATAAGAATCATTTGTGTTTCTCTCTTAGCACTTTACACAGAGTGTGCCACTCAAGAAATAATTTCTGGATGAATGTTGGCTGAATGAAATATTCAGTCTGAATTTTGTAACATGTGTATACTATTGTATTATAATTCCATGTGAAATTGGTTTTGATTCGTGGTAAACTTGCCAAATCTAATTAACTATTTGATTAATCAACAGCAGTGAACCCCCTAACTGCTGGTTTGACAGCAATTTTACTATAAGTAGATCCTTCTTAGTAAAATGAAGCTTTTCATAAACAGTTTTTCTCTCAGGCAGCAGTTCTTAACCCTTGATGCACAATGGAATCATCTGGGATGCTTTTAAAACATATTATCCCAGAACTCTTTCACCTAGACTAATTAAATCAGAATCTCTAGGTGCATTAGGATTTGTTTCTAGGTGATTCTCATGTGAACCCAGGGCTGTGAACCACTTTTCTGGAGCTAAGGCTTTGAAATTGCATCTTGCATTTCAGGGAGGTAAATTTAACCCTTCCTCACCCAGCTTCAACCACAGCAGTCCAGCCTTTTTGTCTGATATACATACTCACAACCTGTAAACAACTGAGGTCACCAAATGAATTTAATGCTAAGAAAAAGTTGAAAACACTAGAGTGTTGTGATAGCTGAGGACTCTTGGCTTTATGAAATAGAACAAATAATCATTGGAATATTTTTCTTGGCATTTATACAACTGGTCTACATGAACAACTTTGAGGTTGTGACTATTTAGTAGGAGGCAAGATCTGCTTTCCAACATCTCCAGGGTGTTTGTTTATGCACAGCCTTCCAATCATGTTGCAGATCTGAAGCTTGTTGGTCATTTTTATTTACCCAAAGGTTACATAGGGCCCAGTGTCTGTGTGTAGCAGATCAAGATAACCTTTTCCTGTTTCTATAGGAAGTACTTTGCAAGGCTCAACTTCTGACTAACCCCCAAAGTTCACTTTTCAAAAGAAAATATACCAACTCATTTTCCTTGACCTCTGCAGAGCTAGTTCTTGTGGGGAATTTTTACACTATAGTAAAGGGTAAGAAGTGGTAAGGAGACATTTTCAAGAAAAATTAATTCTCTAAGGGCTAAACATTGCTTTTAATAATCAAAGAAGATCAAAGTCAGAATGCTTTGTTATTTGAACACTTCCTGAGATCAAAGGGTCAGATATAATTATTTCCTGCTCTTGCTGCTCAGGTAGTTCAGTTCTTTTTTTTTTTTTTTTTTTGAGACAGAGTCTCGCTCTGTCACCCAGGCTGGAGTGCTGTGGCCGGATCTCAGCTCACTGCAAGCTCCATCTCCCGGGTTCACGCCATTCTCCTGCCTCAGCCTCCCGGGTAGCTGGGACTACAGGCACCGCCACGTCACCCGGCTAGTTTTTTGTAGTTTTTAGTAGAGACAGGGTTTCACCGTGTTAGCCAGGATGGTCTCGATCTCCTGACCTCGTGATCCGCCCGTCTCGGCCTCCCAAAGTGCTGGGATTACAGGCTTGAGCCACCGCGCCCGGCCTGGTAGTTCAGTTCTGAAGATAAACCTCTACAATTTAGCAAGCCAGGTTCTTCAGGTAAAGAGCTTATTAACAACATCCACATAGGCCTTCATTTCAGTAATCTACAAAACAATTGCTGGTCCTGTTCACATTTCCTCACCTCTCTGTTTCTTCAGTCTCTTGCAATCTGGGTTCTGCTTACACCATTCCATTCCAACTTCTTTGGCAAACATTGCCAAACCAAGGAACAGTTTATGGTCCTTAGCTGGCTGTGCTCCTCAGCTGTGTTTAACCAAGCGTCTCTTCTCTAAATTATTTACGTCCTTAGTTTCTCTGATAGTACACTCTGCTGGTTCGCTTTGACCGTTCATTCTGTCCTGCCCTTAAATTTGGGAATACTCAAGTGCTCATGTTTGGATCTACTCATCGTGTGTCACCCTTTCTCACTGATTTCATGCACGTTCCTTGTGTTAATGATTAACAACTACTGATGATTCCTAAATCTCTTTTCCAGGCCACAAAGTTCCCCACATTTGAGTTTCAACATTACATATTCTTGTCTTTAACAAATGCTTTCCAAAGCACAGCCACTGAGCCAGTGTGAATTGGTATGAAAGAGCTTCTAGCAAAATTCACATGTGCTGTAGCTCTCCCCCACCATGCCTGATGGTGATTTCTGACCATCAGTCAATATACTTCCTTTCCTCAAACAAATTTATTTCAGGAGCATGGGGGCCTTTACATGTCCTTTCCTCCTTCCCCTGTCTCTGTGCCTCAATCAGGTATCATTGCAGCATCAATCAATACAGTGTGTCATTTGGAAGCTTGCACCACCAAAGAAGAGAGATTTACAGTAAAATTTACTAGTCTATCCTTTGTAGTCAATTAGATATAATTTGCAGGATATCCTCTGAGTGTCTGTCTCTTAGAATTGGCATCCAATCTTTGATTTCTTGTTTTTTATATGCAAGAAGATGTTTTAAGAAGATATCCTTTTATTTTGCTCTGTCCTTCTGTCTTCATATTACCACACATTCTCCACGCCATTTCCACAATCTTATTTATTTGAAGAAACCCGACCTTTCATCATGGACATTTTGATACATCTTCCCTGTGCCATGTTAACTTAGGGCCCTGGAGAAAGGGCAGTGAGCTACACTGTAGGCCTTGGCAGTCCACTGCACAGTGCCATTTCACACAGTATTTAATGTCCCCTGCAGGACCCCTGTTACAGAAACATTTTTTCTCTCTTCTCTTGCACAGGCCTAAATGATGCTTACGGGCTCTCTTGAGAAGCTCAAATTGATATAAAGCACAGCCATATGTTCTGTAACCGCCTGCTTTAGACATGTAGCTAGGGTTTTATCTTTACTGCACTTTGGAGACACTCCTGACACTTGCCTATAAAAGGCCCTTCGGTGTCTGCTCACTTCTGGTTAAGACTGTTCTTAACCTTGATAAAGTTGCTGTTGTGACGATTTGAGGTGGTACTCTGTAAGGCAGTCTCCAGGTCTGTCTTACTCACTGCCCTATTGCTAGTACCTAGCACATGATACATAGGGGCTCACTAAACATCTGTTGGAAAAAAAAAAAAAACATGAATGGCTATATCCTTATACTTCTCAGCTAATAACTTAGGTCCCCATTGCTCAAGATGGCTGAGGCAGATGTGATGCATTCCTTAGGCCACCAGGAATGTGGGTTTGAGGATTCATCTTGAAACCAGACAGATTTTGATAATGACAGAGCAAGTAGAGCTGTTTACATTTTGCCCTGCTGTGTCAAAAGTCACTTAGTCCTTAAGTCTTTCAAAGAAGAACCTGGACAAGTTGCTGAGTATGACCTCCTGGGCCAGTTGCCCAATAAATTTGCTTTAGCATTAGATTATCCTGTAGTAAAAGGGAGTCATCCAAGAATAGACCCTAAAAACCTTTTGATGGGAATAGGAAATAGGGAATCTGATTTCAGGTAAGCCTATGGGAATTTCCTATAGCAAGTTGGGTCCTAGGAGTGACACATCATGGTGGACATTTTGTCCAGGCTTTTCAGATTGCCTTGTAAAAACTCTCAGGAGGCTAAACTCAGTTATCAGTGCCTACAGCCATAAAATTTCAGGGACACATTCCCCTCATCAAGCACCCTTCCAAGGACACTGGTGAGCATAACAAGGTCTCCCTTCAGTGAGTAATCAATACTACTGCATTTGGATCACAAAGAACCCAGACAGTTGCTCTTTTCAAATCTTTGTTTGCAACCCATAACTCTTCACCACCTGCAAGTCTCTATTTTTATATTCAAATGGCTAATACCTACACACTCTACACCAGAATTTTCCAATGGAATTTTCTATATTAATAGAAATATTCTATTCCACACAGTCCAAAATACTAGCCACTAGCTATACGTGCTAGTGAGCACTTGAAACATGGCTACTGTGACTGAGGAACTTCATTTTAATTGGCTTTCATCTTTTGCTTAATTTTACTTTAGTTTCAGGGGTACATGTGCAGGTTGGTTATATAGGCAAATTGTGTGTCATGGGGATTTGGTGTACAGATGATTTTGTCACCCAGATAATGAGCATGGGACCTGACATGTAGTTTTTTTATACTCATCCTCCTCCCACTCTCCATTCTCAAGTAGCCCCGGATGTCCCTTGTTCCCTTCCTCGTGTCTATATGTGCTCAATGTTTAATTCCCACTAAAAGGTGAAAACATGTGGTGTGTAGTTTTCTCTTCCTGTGTTAGTTCACTTAGGAAAATGACGTCCAATTCTATCCATGTTCCTGCAAAGGATATAATCTCATTCTTTTTTATGGCTGCATAGTATTCTGTGGAGTATATGTACAACATTTTCTTTATCCAGTTTACTGTTAAGAGTATTAAAGTTGGGGGCAGAGCAAGATGGCTGAATAGGAATAGCTCCAGTCTCCAACTCCCAACGCGAGCGACACAGAAGACCGGTGATTTCTGCATTTTCAACTGAGGTACTGGGGTCATCTCACTAGGGAGTGCTGCACAATCGGTGCTGGTCAGTTGCTGCAGCCCGACCAGCGAGAGCTGAAGCAGGGCGAGGCATCGCCTCACCTGGGAAGCGCAAGGGGGAAGGAAATCCCTTTTCCTAGCCAGGGGAACTGAGACACACAACACATGGAAAATCGGGTAACTCCCACCCCAATACTGCGCTTTAAGCAAACGGGCACAGCAGAAGAATATATCCCATACCTGGCCGGAAGGGTCCCAAGCCCACGGAGCCTCCCTCATTGCTAACACAGCAGTCTGCGATCTAACCACAAGGCAACAGCGAGGCTGGAGGAGGGGCGCCCGCCATTGCTGAGGCTTAAGTAGGTAAACAAAGCCGCTGGGAAGCTCAAACTGGGTGGAGCTCACAGCAGCTCAAGGAAACCTGCCTGTCTCTGTAGACTCCACTTCTGGGGACAGGGCACAGTTAAAAACAACAACAACAAAAGCAGCAGAAACCTTTGCAGACGCAAACGACTCTGTCTGACAGCTTAGAAGAGAGCAGTGGATCTCACAACACAGAGGTTGAGATCTGAGAACAGACAGACTGCCTGCTCAAATGGGTCCCTGACCCCTGAGTAGCCTAACTGGGAGACATCCCCCACTAGGGTCAGTCTAACACCCCACACCTCACAGGGTGGAATACACCCCTGAGAGGAAGCTTCCAAAGTAAGAATCAGACAGGTACACTCGCTGTTCAGCAATATTCTATCTTCTGCAACCTCTGCTGCTGCTACCCAGGAAAACAGGGTGTGGAGTGGACCTCAAGCAATCTCCAACAGACCTACAGCTGAGGGTCCTGACTATTAGAAGGAAAACTATCAAACAGGAAGGACACCTATACGAAAACCACATCAGTACGTCACCATCATCAAAGACCAGAGGCAGATAAAACCACAAAGATGGGGAAAAAGCAGGGCAGAAAAGCTGGAAATTCAAAAAATAACAGCACATCTCCCCCTGCAAAGGAGCACAGCCCATCGCCAGCAACGGATCAAAGCTGGTCAGAGAATGACTTTGACGAGATGAGAGAAGAAGGCTTCAGTCCATCAAACTTCTCAGAGCTAAAGGAGGAATTACGTACCCAGTGCAAAGAAACTAAAAATCTTGAAAAAAGAGTGGAAGAATTGACAACTAGAGTAATTAATGCAGAGAAGGTCATAAACGAACTGACAGAGATGAAAACCATGACACGAGAAATACGTGGCAAATGCACAAGCTTCAGTAACCGACTCGATCAACTGGAAGAAAGAGTATCAGTGATTGAGGATCAAATGAATGAAATGAAGCGAGAAGAGAAACCAAAAGAAAAAAGAAGAAAAATAAATGAACAAAGCCTGCAAGACGTATGGGATTATGTAAAAAGACCAAATCTACGTCTGATTGGGGTGCCTGAAAGTGAGGGGGAAAATGGAACCAAGTTGGAAAACACTCTTCAGGATATCATCCAGGAGAACTTCCCCAACCTAGTAGGGCAGGCCAACATTCAAATTCAGGAAATACAGAGAATGCCACAAAGATACTCCTCGAGAAGAGCAACTCCAAGACACATAATTGCCAGATTCACCAAAGTTGAAATGAAGGAAAGAATCTTAAGGGCAGCCAGAGAGAGAAAGGTCGGGTTACCCACAAAGGGAAGCCCATCAGACTAACAGCAGATCTCTCGGCAGAAACTCTACAAGCCAGAAGAGAGTGGGGGCCAATATTCAACATTCTTAAAGAAAAGAATTTTCAACCCAGAATTTCATATCCAGCCAAACTAAGTTTCATAAGTGAAGGAGAAATAAAATCCTTTACAGACAAGCAAGTGCTTAGAGATTTTGTCACCACCAGGCCTGCCTTACAAGAGACCCTGAAGGAAGCCCTAAACATGGAAAGGAATGACCGGTACCAGCCATTGCAAAAACATGCCAAAGTGTAAGACCATCGATGCTAGGAAGAAACTGCATCAACTAACGAGCAAAATAACCAGTTAATATCATAATGGCAGGATCAAGTTCACACATAACAATATTAACCTTAAATGTAAATGGACTAAATGCTCCAATTAAAAGACACAGACTGGCACACTGGATAAAGAGTCAAGACCCATCAGTCTGCTGTATTCAGGAGACCCATCTCACATGCAGAGACATACATAGGCTCAAAATAAAGGGATGGAGGAAGATCTACCAAGCAAATGGAGAACAAAAAAAAGCAGGGGTTGCAATCCTAGTCTCTGATAAAACAGACTTTAAATCATCAAAGATCAAAAGAGACAAAGAAGGACATTACATAATGGTAAAGGGATCAATTCAACAGGAAGAGCTAACTCTCCTAAATATATACGCACCCAATACAGGAGCACCCAGATTCATAAAGCGAGTCCTTAGAGACTTACAAAGAGACTTAGACTCCCATACAATAATAATGGGAGACTTCAACACTCCACTGTCAACATTAGACAGATCAACGAGACAGAAAATTAACAAGGATATCCAGGAATTGAACTCATCTCTGCACCAAGCGGACCTAATAGACATCTATAGAACTCTCCACCCCAAATCAACAGAATATACATTCTTCTCAGCACCACATCGCACGTATTCCAAAATTGACCACATAATTGGAAGTAAAGCACTCCTCAGCAAATGTAAAAGAACAGAAATTATAACAAACTGTCTCTCAGACCACAGTGCAATCAAACTAGAACTCAGGACTAAGAAACTCAATCAAAACCACTCAACTATGGCCGGGCGCGGTGGCTCAAGCCTGTAATCCCAGCACTTTGGGAGGCTGAGACGGGCGGATTACGAGGTCAGGAGATCGAGACCATCCTGGCTAACACAGTGAAACCCCGTCTCTACTAAAAAAACACAAAAAACTAGCCCAGCGTGGTGGTGGTCGCCTGTAGTCCCAGCTACTCGGGAGGCTGAGGCAGGAGAATGGCGTAAACTCGGGAGGCGGAACTTGCAGTGAGCTGAGATCCGGCCACTGCACTCCAGCCTGGGCGACAGAGCGAGACTCTGTCTCAAAAAAAAAAACCGCTCAATTACATGGAAACTGAACAACTTGTTCCTGAATGACTACTGGGTACATAACGAAATGAAGGCAGAAATAAAGATGTTCTTTGAAACCAATGAGAACAACGATACAACATACCAGAATCTCTGGGACACATTTAAAGCAGTGTGTAGAGGGAAATTTATAGCACTAAATGCCCACAAGAGAAAGCAGGAAAGATCTAAAATTGACACTCTAACATCACAATTAAAAGAATTTGATAGGCAAGAGCAAACACATTCAAAAACTAGCAGAAGGCAAGAAATAACTAAGATCAGAGCAGAACTGAAGGAGATAGAGACACAAAAAACCCTCCAAAAAATCAATGAATCCAGGAGTTGGTTTTTTGAAAAGATCAACAAAATTGACAGACCGCTAGCAAGACTAATAAAGAAGAAAAGAGAGACAAATCAAATAGACACAATAAAAAATGATAAAGGGGATATCAACACCGACCCCACAGAAATACAAACTACCATCAGAGAATACTATAAACACCTCTACGCAAATCAACTAGAAAATCTAGAAGAAATGGATAATTTCCTGGACACGTACACTCTTCCAAGACTAAACCAGGAAGAAGTTGAGTCCCTGAATAGACCAATAGCAGGCTCTGAAATTGAGGCAATAATTAATAGCCTACCAACCAAAAAAAGTCCAGGACCAGCTGGATTCACAGCTGAATTCTACCAGAGGTACAAGGAGGAGCTGGTACCATTCCTTCTGAAACTATTCCAATCAAGAGAAAAAGAGGGAATCCTCCCTAACTCATTTTATGAGGCCAACATCATCCTGATACCAAAGCCTGGCAGAGACACAACAAAAAAAGAGAATTTTAGACCAATATCCCTGATGAACATCGATGCAAAAATCCTCAATAAAATACTGGCAAACGAGATTCAGCAGCATATCAAAAAGCTTATCCACCATGATCAAGTGGGCTTCATCCCTGGGATGCAAGGCTGGTTCAACATTCGCAAATCAATAAACGTAATCCAGCATATAAACAGAACCAAAGACAAGAACCAAATGATTATCTCAATAGAGGCAGAAAAGGCTTTTGACAAAATTCAACAGCCCTTCATGCTAAAAATGCTCAATAAATTCGGTATTGATGGAACGTACCTCAAAATAATAAGAGCTATTTATGACAAACCCACAGCTAATAGCATACTGAATGGGAAAAAACTGGAAGCATTCCCTTTGAAAACTGGCACAAGACAGGGATGCCCTCTCTCACCACTCCTATTCAACATAGTGTTGGAAGTTCTGACTAGGGCAATCAGGCAAGAGAAAGAAATCAAGGGTATTCAGTTAGGAAAAGAAGAAGTCAAATTGTCCCTGTTTGCAGATGACATGATTGTATATTTAGAAAACCCCATTGTCTCAGCCCAAAAGCTCCTTAAGCTGATAAGCAACTTCAGCAAAGTCTCAGGATACACAATTAATGTGCAAAAATCACAAGCATTCTTATACACCAGTAACAGACAAACAGAGAGCCAAATCAGGAATGAACTTCCATTCACAATTGCTTCAAAGAGAATAAAATACCTAGGAATCCAACTTACAAGGGATGTAAAGGACCTCTTCAAAGAGAACTACAAACCACTGCTCAGTGAAATAAAAGAGGACACAAACAAATGGAAGAACATACCATGCTCATGGATAGGAAGAATCAATATCCTGAAAATGGCCATACTGCCCAAGGTTATTTATAGATTCAATGCCATCCCCATCAAGCTACCAATGACTTTCTTCACAGAATTGGAAAAAACGGCTTTAAAGTTCATATGGAACCAAAAAAGAGCCCACATTGCCAAGACAATCCTAAGTCAAAAGGACAAAGCTGGAGGCGTCATGCTACCCGACTTCAAACTATACTACAAGGCTACAGTAATCAAAACAGCATGGTACTGGTACCACAACAGAGATCAAGACCAATGGAACAGAACAGAGTCCTCAGAAATAATACCACACATCTACAGCCATCTGATCTTTGACAAACCTGAGAGAAACAAGAAATGGGGAAACGATTCCCTATTTAATAAATGGTGCTGGGAAAATTGGCTAGCCATAAGTAGAAAGCTGAAACTGGATCCTTTCCTTACTCCTTATACGAAGATTAATTCAAGATGGATTAGAGACTTAAATGTTAGACCTAATACCATAAAAACCCTAGAAGAAAACCTAGGTAATACCTTTCAGGACATAGGCATGGGCAAGGACTTCATGTCTAAAACACCAAAAGCAATGGCAGCAAAAGCCAAAATTGACAAATGGGATCTCATTAAACTAAAGAGCTTCTGCACAGCAAAAGAAACTACCATCAGAGTGAACAGGCAACCTACAGAATGGGAGAAAATTTTTGCAATCTACTCATCTGACAAAGGGCTAATGTCCAGAATCTACAAAGAACTCAAACAAATATACAAGAAAAAAACAAACAACCCCATCAAAAAGTGGGGAAAGGATATGAACAGACATTTCTCAAAAGAAGACATTCATACAGCCAACAGACACATGAAAAAATGCTCATCATCACTCGCCATCAGAGAAATGCAAATCAAAACCACAATGAGATACCATCTCACACCAGTTAGAATGGCAATCATTAAAAAGTCAAGAAACAACAGGTGTTGGAGAGGATGTGGAGAAATAGGAACACTTTTACACTGTTGGTGGGATTGTAAACTAGTTCAACCATTATGGAAAACAGTGTGGCGATTCCTCAAGGATCTAGAACTAGATGTACCATATGACCCAGCCATCCCACTACTGGTATATACCCAAAGGATTATAAATCATGCTGCTATAAAGACACATGCACACGTATGTTTATTGCGGCACTATTCACAATAGCAAAGACTTGGAATTAATGATTAGAGACCTTGAGCATTTTTTCATTTGCTTGTTGGCAGCATGTATGTCTTCTTTTGAATATTGTCTGTTGATGTCCTTAGGCCACTTTATAATGGGGTTTTCTTCACTTGTTAATTTGTTTAAGTTTCTTATAGTGAATTTCATTTTGATTCATTTAAATTTAAGTACTCACAGGCCATTAGTGGACACCGCTGGACAGCTCAGCTTTACACAGTTGAAATATATATAAACACAAAAGACAACACGTGAAGTAATACTTCAAGTATTCTAAAATTATAAAAGTAATATATTGTCAATAAAGATGAATTTAAAAATAGACACATGTAAGAGGGAAATGCTAAAAACACTCCTATCTCAACACCTAAATGTAAGCACTATTGACATTGTGACATACGCACTTTCAGTTACTTCTATTGTATGTTAGAAGGAAAAATAGTGCAAAACAGCCAATATATCATCAGAATGATCGAGAGAACATGAAAACTCCAGATGAACACGGTTTAAATGGATTACAATAGGTATGCCAGGATCTGCCCCCTGCACAGATGACAGGCCAGATGGCTGCCCTGTGGGGTGAATGACCACTCATGTCCACACATAAATCATTTCCCTATGAACTGTCTATGATGCCCTATGTTCCCATAGTATTTAGAATGGTGTACATCTGTTAAAAGCTAAATATTACGTGCAGCACTTCACATTTCAGCTTTTAGCGTCTTATGGGGGCACTATCTAGACTGTCAAACCCAAGGCTGGAGCATTGAAGGAGGCCTAGGCAGCTAATGGGCAGTGTTTGGCCACTGGCACAAGCAAGGAGAGAACACCTACCAGGGAGAGCATGGGGAGACCCATCTTCATATTTTAGTCTAGGACAGGGTCATACATGCTACACAAGTTCATTCATTCATTCATTCACATATCCATTCAACAAGTAATTTGTAAGTACCTATTCTGCGTCAGGGTCTTTGAGAGGGAAATGGATATATTGGAACTGTGGAGGCCAAGGGAAAATCTCCTTTTATCCTCTGTAGGTTCACTGAAAATCAACTGACAAAAGACAGATTAATAAGAGAAAAGGCATACAAATGTATTTGATTATAGTTGTACACAGGAGCCTTCAGAATAAAGACCCAAAGATACAGGGGAAACTGCCCGTTTTTAAGCTTAGTTTCAATGAAGTATGGACAGCCGTGGAGAAAAATGACTGGACAGAAAGGGTATGATCTAATGTTAATGAACTGAATAGGGAAGTCCAGCAAGGTCTGTCTGTTTGGATTCCTCTTAGCTTCTCTGTGTAGCATTCCTTCCTTCTGGGTATGCAACAGGACCCTCTTGAAATGAGGATCTTAGGACCTACAATCAAACATGATAAGTCAGATAACTTTTTAAAATGTTTTCGAAATTAAACTTAAAGATTGGTTAGATTTTGACTGTGTCTCTTTAGCAGCTTAAGCAGCAAATGAAATTCCTCCTGGAAGAAGTATTCATTATTTATCCTGCCACTAGCTTACAGTGAGCACAGACTGGAGTGCAGTGGTGTGATCTCAGCTCACAGCAGCCTCAACCTCCAGGGCTCAAGTGATCCTTCCACCTCAGCCTCCCTTGTAACAGGGACCACAAACCCGCACCACCACACCCAGCTAATTTTTTTATTTTAAGTAGAGACAAGGCTTCACCATGTTGGCCAGGCTGATCTCAAACTCCTGGGCTCAAATGATCTGCCTCAGCCTTCCAAAGTGCTGGGATTACAGGCATGAGCCGCCACACCTGGCCTAGACAATTTTTTTTTTCATGGCCAGTTTTTACACAGAAAGGCTCTGGGGAAGTTAGAGTAATATTTTTAGGTTTTATAGCTGGCTTTGGGGAAAAGGGATTCTGGTTTCTATGACATGCCTTGGGGAAGACAGATTCTAGTTTCTATGGCTGGTCTTGGGGGAGAATGAGGGGCCAGAGACAGGAGGGCAGGAAAATGTCAGAGAAAATCTTTTACTCTGGGGGCTGCTTTAGAGGCCTTCATTTGAGGGTATCATTTTCTGATGGAAAGGTGACTTGACTGGAAGTTGAATTAGTAAGCAGGGGGTAGATCTTGCAGGCCTGCAGGCCACATAAGGACTTCAGTGTTACTTCTGAAGGAAATGGAACGATCATGCAAAGTTATAATCAGGAGGGTGATATGATCCTAGTCGCTAAGAATACAGCACTAAACACAGTCTGAGAATGTCCTTATCCTAAAGGAGCTTCTGTTGTAGTGGGAACCGAAATCAAAGGAAAGGAAAATTGAGTTTACAGAAATCGTGGAGAATTCAGTGGTGCCCTTGAGGGGACCGGAGGACTCCCTGAGGCAGATGATGTCAGACAGGGTATGGCTCTTCCTATGAGCCCTAGTATCTGTCTACTCTGCCAGGAAGGGGCTTTACCTGGTTCTGGCTCCACTTTGTCTGAATCTTTCTTTGCAGACTGTTGACTTATTTCCTAACCTGATATGTATTGTGTTCCTGCCAGACAAATCAGTTAGCTAATTGTCTAATGACATCTGAAGGCATTCTTCTAGTATTACCATTCCTTTATTTCCTAGTTCAGATTATTAAGGGCTGAAAATTTCAAGCTAGCAAAAGTCAAAACTCACTCTAAGCTAGTGGCAGGATAAAGAATGAGTACTTCTTCCAGGAGGAATTTCATTTGCTGACTAAGCTGCTGAAGATACATAGCCAAAATCTAACCAGTCTTACGTTTACTCTCAAATGATTTCTTGTAGAGAAGCCTCAGAAATTCACTAGGCCTGTGCCCCACTCAGTCACAGACCAACTGCTCATCCTCATTCTTGTGACTGGCCATCAACACTCCTGGTAACACAGCGCAAAACTGAAGGGGGTGCTTAGAATGAACTTCCAAAAGGAAAAGGACAGGATGTCCAGTTCATTTTCCTTTTTAGATGCAATTCCTACACATGAATCGGACGGTCCCAAGTTCAAGGAGGTCCAGCTGGGAGCCAGAGGGCTGTGCGCAAGGATGCCACCCGCTGATTAAAGTCAGAGACCAGGCCAGGCATGGTGGCTCACGCCTGTAATCCCAATGCTTTGGGAGGCTGAGGTGGGAGGATCTCTTGAGGCTAGGAGTTTGAGACCAACCTGAGCAGCACAGCAAGACAGACATCTCTACAAAAAATTTAAAAATTAGCCCGGTGTGGTGGCATGTTCCTGTAGGAGGATCACTTGAGCCTGGGAGTTCAAGGCTGCAGTGAGTGGATCATGCCACTGCACTCAGCCTGGGTGACAGAGTGAGACCCTGTCTCTAAAATAAAAAAATAAAAATAAAAAAAGAAATAATAAATAAAAGAAACCAGGCAGCACACTGACTAGTAGCAGAATCTGGTCCAAAAACAAAAGGACACTGATGAGAGGGGCTGATGGGGAAGCAGGAGAGGGATTTGGGGAGTGACTGGGGTTCAGGCTAGGGCTATAGTTCAGGAGGGAGACAAGCATGAGAGAGGATGTGTGAGGAGATGGGAATCAAGACTGAAGGCACATGGGCTGAGGAATTTTACTTAAGTTTCCCCCAACATTTGGGTATGGCCTCAAGTGCAAATTAACGGAGTGCCAAGAAAACTCCATCATCGAGATAAATATTTTAATACAATATTTTAAAAATCAAAATTAATGCAAAAAAATCCATGATAGACAAAATATTCTAATTGTAACTAAAGACAGTATCCATTGCAGTGAACACCCTTGTCTGGCACCAGTGGACCTGGGGTGTTCTCTGGTTGTGCGACATGGTAAGTTGCTCTACCTTTCTGCCTCTCAGTTTACAGAGAAACAAACTGAAAGCCAGAGAGGTGCTCATTCTTTTAAGGAGCCATTCATTAAATCAGATTATCTTGGCGTGGGAGGAGGGGTGCGTGCTGGACATCAGTAGTTTTAAAAATTCTGCCCAGTGGCCGGGCACAGTGGCTCAAGCCTGTAATCCCAGCACTTTGGGAGGCCGAGACGGGCAGATCACGAGGTCAGGAGATCGAGACCATCCTGGCTAACACGGTGAAACCCCGTCTCTACTAAAAAAAAAATATACAAAAAATTAGCCGGGCGAGATGGCGGGCGCCTGTAGTCCCAGCTACTCGGGAGGCTGAGGCGAGAGAATGGCGTAAACCCGGGAGGCGGAGCTTGCAGTGAGCTGAGATCCGGCCACTGCACTCCAGCCTGGGCGACAGAGCGAGACTCCGTCTCAAAAAAAAAAAAAAAAAAAAAAAAAAATTCTGCCCAGTAAGTCTAACGTGCACCGGAGTTAAAAAGAATTAGGAAATGATGGCTTGGCTCACCAGAGTCATTCCAACTAAAGTGTAAGTGGCTAAGAGTAGATTCCTTTATTTCTCCTGCCACACATTGTCAGCACATTGACAGTAATACTGTTGGTTGAGGGCAGCATAACACCAGGGCGGGTCATGGGAAAGGATAAAGCAATGTTTATTGAATGCCTGCTTCCTCCCAGTCAGCATGCTCGGTGCTTTTCATTTGGTTTAATTCCCATGGTGATCAGATGAGGTTGGTATAATCACCTCCACTGAAGAGATGAGAAAGCCAATGCCTTTACATAAGGAAGCCTTTCATGAAAACCTTTAAATAGCATCAAAAAGCAGAATCATCCCAGGGAGCATTGGACCTACCTGCTCATTCTACAGACCCTCCAGAACTGCCCACATGTCTGCCCTCTGCAATGACCATTCAGCATCACCTAAATACAGCTCTCTGCTTAAATAATTGGGGAGCCACACATTCTCCAGCAGCTTCACAACGACTGGGACAGAATGAGGGAAAACAGAGGTGGAACTGGCTCTGAGGTCTGTTGAGCATATGACTACGCCTGGTACGAAGAGGTCCATTTGTGGTAAATTGGCTGCAGCCCAGATGATCCCTCTGAGAAAAGATTTTGCATTCCCTCATTTTGCTTCCCCACCTCATTTTCCCCCGAATCAACACATTTGAGCTCTAAATCTGTGCCAAGCACTGAACATCCTTTGCACATTATTTTTAATCATCTTAACAAGCCTATATGGTAGGAATTATCATATCCATGTCATTCATGACCCTGAGGCTCAATGATGCCAAGGAATTATCTGGCTTCTTACAAACTATAGGTAGCAAAGTTAGGATTCAAAGTCAGGTGTTCTTACTCCAGAACATGAACTCTAAAGCACGGTCTACACTGCATACTCTTTTTTTAATACCCCAGAACAGAGCAGATATACTATATTCTCTAATACCTTTCTGTCAGGAGCAGCTATTTGAAATATGGTGGGCTGGAGCCACCTTAGTCAGCTGGCCAGAATGTGGTACAGTGGGTATCACTGAAGACCCAACAGCTTCTTGTTGATAAATAGCATAAAATTCCCACCATCTGAGTATTTTTCCATCTAAGGAGACAGCATATTTTACCTGGGTCAAGTGGTAGTTTATTCACAGCCAAAGGAAATACTAGAAATTAAGAACCTTCTATAGTTTGCTTGACATCAGCCTGTAATTATGTAAGCTGATTTTTTAGCATCCTAGTAACTTTCCACTTCAGTCTAGATTGGAAATATCCCCTCGTCTCCTAAAAGCTGGGGTACATTATTTTTGCAGCATCCGTCAGAGGATGCAAAATTATAGCAATTTCAGTATTCAGAGTTTTTTCTCTTCCTCATATTTAACTCAAATAGACCCTTCATCTTTTGGTTCCCATTTCCCCAAAAGTGTGAGACCCAAAGAAGATGCTTGAGGCCAAGGACTGTATTTTTATCCATCTTTGTTTCTCTAGCACCTAATACGGTGTCTGACGTGCTACAGACATTCAGGAAGTGAATGAATGACGTGTGCTTGGAATGTGAAGGTGCTACTGACCCACCATTGACATAATCAGAAAAATTTTTTCTAGAAGTGCAGATGATTTTCAGTAAGCCACCATGTCATCCTTTAACTTGCTTCTCCTGTTGTTTTTAACTGCTTTCCAGCAGCTAGATTTACTGACACCTCCCCACTGTGGTCTCAGGGTTACCCCAACCCCACTAAGTCTTAAGTAGATCACATTGGAGGCAGGAAGCTTATCAGTGGCTTAAGTCTCCACCACCTACAGGGGCTTAAGAAAGGATAAAGAAAGGATAAAGTCTCCAAAGCAGGAGTCCGGGTGATGAGCTATGCCTTCTGGGTTCACTTCAACCCTTCAGAGTCTCCAAATACATCTAATCCTCATGACCATTGTGTAAGGTAGGTATCTCAGCCTTTGTGTCTCCCTTTAAAAGTCCTGTCTCTCAGAAGCCTTCCCTGACGACCTGACATATCCTGTCCCTCTTCTCATTTACTCTCATTGCTACATGTGTTACGATTAGGTTTGCTTGTGTAAAACAAAAACCCAATATAATAGATTCACCAAAGAAGAGTTTATCTTTCTCACATGACAGGAGGCTGCAAGAGCATTCAGGGCTGTTTTGTGACTTCTCCAGTGCCATCAGGGTCTTAGGCTTCCTTTAGCTTTCAGCTCCCCCAGGCTGAGCCTGTGGCTTGGGGCTTCCTGCTCACTAGATGGCTGTTTTTTCTTTCAGCATCCTGTATGAGTTCCATGCACAAAAAAAGGGGGTAAAGGATAAAGGGCAAAAGCAAATGCCAGCTAAATTGACCCCTTTAACACATTTTCCTGTAGCCCTTTGCAGGAATGTCTGCTTATCTTACTAAACATACCTGGGCCTCTGGGGATGTGAGTGTTTTTAATCAGTTAGACCGTTTCTAAAATAAAATGGGGTTCTTTTCATAAGGATAACAGGGAGGTGAGACTGGCATCTAACTGTGTCTTGTCACAGCATGGCAGCATTTGGTGCTCTAGGAAACAGCCCTGGGGGCCCATGAGTTTGAGGTCGTGGTGCTTCCCCCCACCTCTGGGTGACCCAGTCTACAGCACCAGTCTTCTGTCATGCTTCCCCTCTCCTCACACACCCTCCATCATATGTATCTCCCTCCTGAACTAGAACCCCACCCTGAACCACAGCCACTCCCCAAAGTCCCTCTCTTGCTCCTCCCTCAGCCTCTCTCACCACCACATCAGAGTTCTTTTGTCTTTGGACCAGATCCCGGTACTGGTCAGTGGGCTGCCTGGTCTCTGCCTGAATCAGTGCGTGACATCCCTGCCTGCGGCCCTCTAGCTCCCAGCTGGACCTCCTTGAACATGAGATTGTTCAGTGCATGTCTGAACTTGTCCGGAGGATGTCCACAGGCCTGTTTCTACAGTCAAGTTGGTTTCAGTACCCAGGAGTCAGGAAAAGATGATCTAATGTCTTGTGGTAACAAAGTTCTAGAATGCTTTGCATTTGGCCCTCTTGGGGCTGCATGTACCATACTTGGAGTTGAAGTAAGGTAGCTTTCATCCTCCCTCTCATATCACCTGACTGCTGAAGTAGCATCCAAGATGCCTAGGAGGTAGGATTTCAGGGGCCCAAAAGGCATGTCATTCTCATCTAGGTTGACTGCTGTGTTTTATTCATGAGAAACAGAGGTCTGGAAAGACGGGATTAATTTCTCTAAAGGAAGCAGAGCTGCACCCACACATATGGGATCTTAGCCATGCAGCCCATAGGAAGTATGTCGAGGTGAGCTAGGTGTCTGAAACACTGCTGGGATTCTTCCCAGAGCCCTCTCCCAGCCTCTTTCACTACCACGAAGGCAGAGGGAAGGGTGTGAGGGTTGCTACTGAGAGGATTTCCATATTCCTAACACGGAGAGCATTTTGGTGGAGAGTTGAGAAGATAGAACCTTCAATCACGCAGTCTGGTCCTGCGTGATTGAATAGAGAGAAATCCAGACATTAATGGTTCCAGGGCACAAATAGGAGGTCCAGGGCAATGTGGAAATTGTTCAAGGTGCTCAGGGTTGCATAACAGAGGAAACAGTAATGGCAGGTAACATCCATTGAGCACCTACTGTGGGCCAGACACTCTTATTAGAGCTTTAGCTGAATCAACTGACTGCTCATAGCAGCCCTGTGAGTTCAGTACTGAAGGCCCACAATCCTATATCCAAAATCTTTGAGGCCAAATGTGTTTCCAATACTGAATTGTTCATATCATAGAAAAGCAATATGGTGCCTATACCATATATTATGTAATGATTCCCAGAGGGGTCTGGGGCAGCAGTTAGTAAACAAGCATGTGGACATTTCTGCAGCCAGTGGGCTAGACAAAGCCTACCAAAACCTTCACATTGAATATGACACCAAATAAGTTTGGGTATACCACTTACGAAAAAGCATTTCGTTTTCTGGGCTTTGGGGATTTTGGAGCTTTCAATTCTCATCCTTATCCTGATTTTCCAGAGAAGAAAACTGGCAGTGTGGCTCCAGCATCTGTGCTGTTAACTACGTTGTTCTGCTGCCTGATGACAATGCACATCTATCATACCCTATACACGCCATGTCGCTGTAATATATGTGGTCTCTACCAGTCCTCAAGGAGAGACTAAGGAAGGGGGAGCAAACTCTGGTACATCTCTTTAACAAATGGTGAAATTGAGGCTCACAAGAGTGGTATCTTGTTCAAGGGCTTACAGGGGATGGATAGAGGCACAATCCAAAGCAAAGCGCAGGTCTGCAGGCTCCTGGCTCCGCTGACCACATGAACTCCCCTGCTATTGGGTATATTCCTTAGGAATTATTTGAAGCGAAAGTAACAGGAAGAGAAATGTTATTATAATATTTGTGGCAATGGAAGAATAGGTTCGCAGTGGTGGCAGAATCAGCAACATAGAAACCGATGCTAACGTTTTGAATGAAATGTAGAACAGGAGAACATGGTGTCTTCTTATCATCCCCAAAGGAACCAAAAGGTTCTAACCAGTCAAGCAAGGGACATGACAGCATCTGCAGCATTTGTTCTCTGAGATCATGATGATCTCTCTCACGATTGAGGTTATCTGAGGTCTCCTGCCTATCTCCAAGGGTGGGTGAGGAAGCAAACAAGCAACCAAACATTGTCCTGATGACTGAAAGGTGAGGGGCAGGAAGCCTCTGCTGTTGTGTCCCAGGGACCTTAGACTAAATGTCAGAAAGCCACAGCCTCAGAGAGCCTTGAGAAGAGTTGTCTGTGCTATTCAGAAAGATGTCAGAGGAGAAAGCTGCAGCCTCCTGGTCTCCCTGAGACCCCAGGGCAGTCAGCCTCCAGAGGGAATAGGTGAGGGATGCAGAGGATGCTGTTTCTAACTTTCTGCTTAGAACACATGTAGCCCTAGTGTGGACAGGAGAACAGGCAGGGGTTGGAGCAGGTGGGGGGCGGGGCCAGGTGGCCCTGGGTGATCCTGGGAAGGATGGAGGTAGGAGGGACCTGGGAAGAACTTCAGGACTCTTCTATCTCTCACATCACCACATCACACTGCTTGCATTCCAGCAGGAATCTCTGCAAATGTTTCCTCTTCTGGCCTATAGCTATAGTTTTTCTTCGATGCCCAACTGGCAGCTACCTACATGGTATTACTTAAGGGCACCAAAAAGTCCTTTTGGTATCTCACAAGTATCTCATCACTAGAGGGACTCCTTTGTACTGATGAATTCTGCAAAAGACATGCAAGGATTTTATGAAAGAAATGCCTTAAATATGCCACCCATCTATCCAGAATGGTCTCTCCTGGTTTTTCCATCTGTTAAATTTCTACTCATCCTTCAAGACCTTCCCTAGACCTGTGGCTCTTTCCTGAATGCCTCCAATAGTTTTCCTATATCAACCTCTATTAGAACTGCTGCCACTCTGTAATATTGTTCTGTTTACAGATTGGTCTTACCCACTGGATAGGGGCTATAATAATACAACTCACAAGGACTAAATTGGGCGATATATGTAAAGTGCTTCACACAGAGTAGACATCACGCAAATAACAATTCTCTTCTCTGGCCTTCTGTCAGTTATTCAATTGAACTGTTTCTAGTATTCACTGCTTTCCCTCCTGCTTCCCTAGCACCATCCTAATCCATTCCTCTATTACTTTAAGAGGTTCCTAACTGCCCTCTGTGCCTCTAATATCTTTCTTTGAACCTTTATGTTTCTTACTGGCTGCTGGCTATGAATTCCCCTAAGACATTTCTGTCTTTATATTCTTCCACTATTCAAGGACTGCAGTAGCTTCCAGTGTTCCACTGCATTAGCTCCTAACTCCCAGCAGCATGTCCAGCAGTTCATTTGCTCCCCCACAGACCAGAACACTTACCAATGCTTTGCAGGTGACCCAGTCCCCATGCACCAAATGTGCTGTGCTAATGACTTGCTCCAGGACCTCTGCTCTCACCTTCTAACCCACAGTGTTCTCCTTACTCCATGCCTTCTCCCAAATCCCTCCTTCCAGATTTAGTTTACGTTGGATATGCTCCATGAATCAATTACATACTTGAAGTAGTCAATTAATAATCATACATTGAGTAGTGCATTAGGGGAAAGTATAAAGGAGACCCTCCAAGCTCTCAGGAGCTAATCGTGGAGGTTCACTGCATACTCACATCCAGTATCATTAACTTCTCAAGATAAATGCCAAGTGTAACCAGGTTTGGCTGGCCCTCTTATTGACCTGATACCTTAGGAGTGCAGTTTCCTGGAAAGTTTCCCCTAAGCATTTCTGAAAGTTGAAAAAGGTGTCTCATGTGAGTCATCAAGAAATCCTTGCAGCTTCTCTATCAGTTAGGCATGCTTTTGGCCCTAAGTAATAGAGCATCTAATAGTGTCTCCAGCAACAAAAATATTAAATGTCTCACAACGGGAGAAATCTGGAGGCAAGCAGATGCAAAGCTTAGTGTGGGTTCATGAATGACTGATAAATGGCAAGGTTGACTAACCTGAGGCTATGAGGTTATAGATCTTTAAATTCTCCCTGACTACTGAAAGGATACGTTCCAGAGGCAGGCGTGTACGTAAGGGAGATGGGAAATAAGGGATTCAGTGACCTGGTTGCAGATAAGAAAGAATATGAGTACTGATCTTTCAGGGAATAACTAACTTGGTACTTAAAAAAAAGTATGTCTACTACGCTTGACATTCTACCACATTGGTAGTCAATCGAAAACAACAAACAAGTAAAAGGGAGTACCCGCACTTTTATTGCACTATACTTTCCTATCTTCTTTTTCTTCCTAGACTCCTAATATCTGTGTATGTATTTAAAAACTCGAAGTTCTGTGGTCAATAATCAGAGCTTTAAAGAATCAGTGTCCACACATTGTGGACATTGTGTGGTTGCTGGTTAGATTGTCAGTCACATTGTTGATGGCCTACCCAGCAGTGATTCCCTTCTGTTTTCTTCCTAATAGGACTTGAATGTTCTTTGGGTCTGAAGCCAACCCTGTGCAGCTGTGTATCTCGGAAAAGTTGAGCCTCCATGGATGGAGCCCGACAATGTCCTTAAGGACCCAGGCTTTTTTCAACCTTTGCCTTCACCATCTTGGCCTCTTGGCCTTCCATCCTCCTGCTTGTACTTCACAGCCTCTAGACAGTTGTCATCACTGCAGGCATCAGGAGTGACTGAAAGGTATGAAGCGAGTGGAAGGGTCAAAAGCCTTTCTCTTCTAAATGCTTCGTCTTTTTCTTAAGAAGGGAAGTTGCCAATACCCAACTATCATGTTAGAATTCCCTGCTCCAAGTACTGTTGGACCCTACTGGGCTCTTTTTTTTTTTTTTTTTTTTTTGGAGACAGGATCTCATTCTGTCACTCAGGATGGAGTTCAGTGGCTTGAACATGGCTCACTGCAGCCTTGATCTCCCAGGCTCAAGTGATCTTCCCACCTCAGCCTCCCGAGTAACTGGGACCACAGGCACACACCACCATGCCCGCCTACTTAAAAAAAATTTTTTTTGTAGACGGGGTCTTGCTATGTTGCCTAGGCTGGTTGAACTCCTGAGCTCAAGCAATCCACCGACCTCAGACTCCCAAAATGCTGGAATTACAGGCATGAGCCACGGTGCTTGGCCTGGACACTCTACCTTTTTCAGGCACAACCATTCCTTATGGTAGGGTTGCCAGGTTTACAAATAAAAATATAGAACACCTAGTTAAATGTGAATTTCAGAGACACAACAAATAATTTTTAGTATAATTATGCCCAAATGTCATATGAGATATACTAAGAAGTTATTTGCTGTTTCTCTGAACTCACATTTAAGTGGGCATTGCGTATTTATCTGGCAACCTTTTCTATGGGCACTGCCACAACATCCTCCAGAGACCACTGTCTCCTTAAGGAAGTGCCCCCATGGGTGGCCTGAAGACCTCAAAATGCCACAGCACCAGGGTGTTCAATAAGAAGGTTGACCTGAACGCCTCTCTTCCCCTTTTGTTTTACTGTGTTCATGTAATCCCAAAGAAAAGTCACTTGTGCCTCACTGTCTTAATACATGTTCAATGAAACATCTTTTTATTTAGCTTTTAGCCACTCCTCCTTGAGACTCGGTCCTGAGTTCTAGGGGTGGAGCTGAGCCAGAATAAAAATGCGAATGAAGACACGATGCCATTCCCAGCTTCACCTTTGCCCACTGGAGCCAAGGTTTAGCCAACCTTGTCTGTCTGCTTGACTTTAACCTTTATCAGGGCACTCCAGCCCTGTTCTCTTAAGCAGCATGTTTTTAGTTCATGCAAACAGAGCTACCCAGCTATCTACACAGGCATGTCAGAATCTTCCAAGTGGGCGCGTCTTAGTCTCAGAAGAGATGCATGCATTGTGTGCTCTTCAGAGGAGGGGCCAAAAAGCCTTCACTGCTTGAGGCAGTCTTCATGGAAATTAGGATTTGGCTTTGTCCTCAAACAGAAGGGGAAGGACAAGTCAAAAGGCAAGAAGAGGATGTGGCTGGCAAATAGGACTAAGTGTGTTTTCAGGAGATTGAGGAGACCAAGACTGAAGCAGGGATTGCCTGCTATAAAGTTGGGAAATGAGACTGAGAAAATTCTGGGCCAGATTATGAAAGACACTACGAGTAAGAAATGACAGTATGTTTGAGTGGGAAAAAGAGCCCAGTTAAATGTGAATAGAAAGAAATGTTTCAGATGATATGATGTAGGCTTGTTTTTACACTTCCCCTCATTGTTCCCCAGTGTAAAATTAGATCCTTTAAAGATAAACACAGTACCCTTTGTTGAAGATATGCCCTCTTCTGCCAGTTAGGAAATCTGAGCCTTTAAAAGAATTTACTCTTTCTAGCTAAAGTCTTTAGTTCCTGGACTAAACAATAAGATCACTAGTATTGGAGAAAAAATCTATTTTATTCTCCGATATTAAAATTAACATCAGCTTTAACTCAAACACAAGGATGTTCCAGGGCAACTTTGAACCTTCCTAATTCTCTGACAGCCACTTCCTTCCTCCTGGGGTCGGGTTTGTTTACAGAGGATCTTCTGGGTGTGTGTAGCTTCCTCCCCATTTCCCACCCACTGATAAACACAGTGCCGGCCTTCAACCACTTAACCCCTGCAACATATGCAGGATTTTCTTGCCCAATGAATTGAGTGCACCCTGTTTTCTAGTTACACTGTTCTGAGAATAGTACAATTGATCTTCCCCAAAGTAAATCCCCTCCCCTTTATGTACCTTGTCTCTCAACAGTCCCTTCCCTAGCCAGGGGTCTGGTGACCTCCATCCCTAACATCCTGCTTTAAACCCTGACCTGAAAAGGATGTGATTAACTATTTTACATAATGCCTGGAGATGCTCACATGGGGGTGGGGAGAAACCTGCAAAATTGAGATGTACAAAAAAATACAATACAACCCTCTTCTAAGACCTTTTCTTCTCCCTTAAAAAGAAACCCCCAAAACTCAGGAGGTGAGGGGATGAGGTAGGGTTGGGGGAGGATTCCTTGTTACTTCTATTTTTCTTGAAATTTTTCCACTGCGGTATTATTCACATGTTTACTAGGATGTAAATGGTCACCAAAGGTCCGTCTGTATGTGATCTTTCCAGCAAAACAGGAAAGAAGTCATGTCTAACATAAGTGAATTTCACAGACAGACAAATATTGCATGTGCTCATTCATATGTGGGAGCTGAAAAAGTTGGTCTCATGGAGGTGGAAAGTAGAATGATGGTAACCAGAGGCTGGAAGGAGTGGCTTTGGGGTAGGCATGGGGAGGTAGAGATGAGGAGAGTTTGGTAAATGGGTACAATCATACAGTTGGATAGAAGGAATCCGTTTTAATGTTTGATAGCCAAGTAGGGTGACTAGAGTTCACAACAACATATCATATATTTCAAAATAGCTAGAAGAGAGGACTTGAAATGTTCCCAACACATAGAAACGATCAATGTTAATCGTGATGGATACCCTAAATGCCCTGACTTGACCATTACACATTCTGTGCATGTAACAAAATATCACATGTAAGCCATAAATATGTACAAATATTAAGTATCAATAAAAAGTAAAAAACAAACAAACAAAAACAAACAAATAAAACACAAGTAAAGCTCAAATTAGGGGGATTTGGGCAGCAGTCATTAGAGCAGGTGCTGTTTCTTCAGGCCAGAGGAGGCCTTTCCCAAATGAGCAACAGGGCCGGGCGCTGTGGCTCACACCTGTAAATCCCAGCAGTTCGGGAGGCCAAGGAGGGTAGATCACTTGAGGTCAGGCGTTCGAGACCAGCCTGGCCAACACCTTGAAACCCTGTCTCTTCTAAAAATACAAAAGATTAGCCAGGTATGCTGGCACACTCCTGTAATCCCAGCTACTCTGGAGGTGGAGGCATAAGAATCATTTGAACCCCGGAGGTGGAGCTTGCAGTGAGCTGAGATTGTGCCACTGCATTCCAGCCTGGGCAAGAGAGTGAAACCCTGCCTCAAACAAACAAACAAAAAAAATGAACTTCAGACTTTGCTGAAGGCCAGAGTGCTCCTTGCATGGTCCTTTAGCTTCCGACCCTTCACTGCAGTCATCAGAAGGATCTTTCTAATGCAGTTACTGTTATTTTCCCACATGTTTACTCAGGAACAGATAATACATATACATGGCACAGAATTCAAAATACCTCACAGGTGATTGAATAAAATGTAAGCCTATTTCCTTTTCTCATTCTCTGGTTACACTCTTCCTGGAGGTGACCTCTATTATCAGTTTCTTTGTTTCTTTTTTCTTTTTTCTTTTCTTTTTTTCCTTTTTGAGACAGAGTCTCTCTCTGTCACCCAGGCTGGAATGCAGTGGCTCAGTCTCAGCTCACTGCAACCTCCACCTCCCATGTTCAAGCAATTCTTCTGCCTCAGCCTCCTGAGTAGCTGGGACTACAGATGTGCACCACCATGCCCGGCTAATTTTTGTATTTTTAGTAGAGACGGGATTTCACCACATTGGTCAGGCTGGTCTTGAACTTCTGACCTCGTAATCCGCTTGCCTCGGCCTCCCAAAGTGCTGGGATTACAGGTGTGAGCCACCAATCAGTTTCTTAAATATCTGCCTTCCAGAGATGTCTATGGTTTTTCAAAAATAGAATCAGAGTTATTTGATAGGCTTATTTGCTTATTTTTTCAGTTATTACAATACATGAGTGTTCTTAAAATGTAATCCATATGGTTCAAAAATTAACAAATTTAAGAGATAACCAGTGAAAAGTCATGCACACAACCCTATTCCTAGCCTTCTTCCTGGTTTCCATGCTATACCACCCCTTCCCCTACCCCATCAGGTAGTTTTTGTTATGTTCTTGTGAGTCAGTGCAGACGTTTTAAAGGCACATGCAACCAAACGCAATTCCTATCCTCCCTTTAAAGCAGTTCTTTAACTTGGGACTCTATAAAGACAACAAAAATAATTATTTGAATAAGCAAACTATGCATTAATGGAATTAACTCTATGACTTTATGAAGCAGTCAACTTAAGCTCATATATATATTGCATATTTGTGGTTTGTTTTGCATATATATATAATATAAACATATGTGTTATATATGTGTGTATTATATATAAAACAAACTACAAATAATAAACAAATTTAACTGCCTGGGTTTCCTTCACTTCAGAATATTGTGATCACCTTAAAAAGGACCCTCCCCGACTATTGGAAGTACTTAAAAATTAATATTACCTGAGCCCCTACCACAACAGAACAGAAGCCCAATTAATCAGAATCACAGCCAACAGTACATACAAGGGTACTTGGTGTACCACACAGGTGGGTCCTGCTACCCGTGAGGCCTATTTGTCCCTAGAGGGGCCCGTGAGATTCCAAGACCAAGATGACTTACCACCTACGTCGGTCTATGGTTTTGCTTGCCATGCGCAAGGAGGTGTTTGTAGAGCACTGTGGCTTCTGATGGGAGGAAGGAACTTCTGCTCAGAGCCCTATCGTTCTAAGGACCACCTTATTTAGGGGTTTCCCTGGTTTCCCCCTGGCTTCGGCAATCCTGGATTTTATGTAATCATTGCATTTTCTCTCATGAATTGGCCCATATAACATGCTTTGTAGATTACTACTGAGTTTACCTATTTGGGAGACCAACCTGGAGAAGAATGTCCCAGTTGTAGTTTGGGGTCAACTGTGCCCCTGAGGCATTGGCTCCTGCTCTTCTTCTTGAAAGACCTTCCCCATGCAGCCCTGAATTTTGAAGTCCCACCCATCCTTTAAAATCCAATTCAAGTGTTTCCTGAAAACAGCTCAGCTCTATCATTTGAATACGTGTCTTCTTCTTCTTGGCCACTTATTACTATTTCTATCATACCATCACATTCTGAGGACAGTTCCATTCCAGCTATAATTATATTGGTTTTTCCCTGTCATAAGACTGCATATTTTGTGATCTTGGCTATTTACCTTTGTGGTCCCATGGCATAGCTTAGCAAGGTACCCAGTACACAGTAGGATCTCAATAAATATTTTTTTAAATAGAATTGATTGCTTGGTTCAGTCCTCATTCTTAGCATAACTGGACGGCAAAGGGCATAAGAGGAGAGGGGAAGTGCTGAAAATTGCTTACTTCACAAGTTGAGTTTTTTGTTGTTGTTGTTTTTGCTTCTTTTTTTTAAGAGGCTTTCAATACAGACAGCATAGCAGGATGGCGAAGACCTCAGTCATCTCTGGCCTTGACACAACCCGGATCTGCACGGAAATTACTATTATCTTGGGCAAGCTATTTGACCTCTCTAAATTTCAGTTTTCTCAACTGTAAAATAAGGATGAGAATAATAATGCCTACCTTATGCACTAGTTAGCACAGTGGTGGCAGTAAACATCCAATCATTATCATTTTTTTTTTTTTTTTGAGATAGAGTCTCGCTTTTGTCGCCCAGGCTGGAGTGCAGTGGCACCATCTCAGCTCACTGCAAGCTCCGCCTCCTGGGTTCACGCCATTCTCCTGCCTCAGCCTCCTGAGTAGCTGGGACTACAGGCACGCACCACCACGCCCGGATAATTTTTTGTATTTTTAGTAGAGACGGGGTTTCACCGTGTTAGCCAGGATGGTCTCGATCTCCTGACCTCGTGATCTGCCCGTCTCGGCCTCCCAAAGTGCTGGGATTACAGGCGTGAACCACCATGCCCGGCCAATCATTATCATTTTTAATAGTTTTTATTAGGATGACTGTCTCTATCATCCATCTCTATTTACACATGGCCAGAAAGCTTTGACAATAGCAGCTGAAAACAGGAGCATTTTGAACCAAGACTCAGACCATTTCCACTCCCAAGCTGCTATTTGCTTGGAAGGAGGGAAATTAAAAAGCCACTAATGAAACCTCAGTGAGCCTTCATTTCCCACTGGGGAAGCTGGCTGAATAATTGTGAAAGTTTTGTTCAAGTCTGTTCTTTGGTTCAAAAATAAACATTCTCATTTCTAAGCTGACACCAATACTAGGAACCATGGGGCACATTTTTAAATTTACTATTTGCTACAATACATGAGTGTTCTTAAATTTTATTCTAGACAGTAAGTTTTAGACTTAAACAGTAATTTTAAATAATTAGACTTAAACAGTCTAAATTTTATTTAGACTTAAACAGTAATTTTAAAAAATCTGTCCAATTATCTCATTTTAGTTTCAATAACAGAATGACATTTAAGCTTAAATATTATGAAGGAAAGTTTTCCAACATGAAGAAACTACAAGGAACACTCAGATAGCAAAGGGACATGGAAAATTTACAATTTCTAAAGCTAACTTTTTAGTTAGACTGCAAATACTGTAAAAACTTGCAAAAGCTCAGGAAGCAGAGACTTAACAACTGAAAATTGTTTATCAGTTGTGCTGGAAATTTCCACTGCTTCTTTTGCTGTGGAAGGGACTGTACAGTGGGGAAGTACTTCTCCACGTGTGTGTGTGTGTGTGTGTGTGTGTGTGTGTGTTGCCTCTTCAGCAACCCTTTGCAATGCTGTGTCATGCTCTGTTTTCATTCCAGCTTCCTCTGTCTTTCAGCATTTCCTGGAGTCGCCAGAGGGCCCTTGCCTGACTTGTTTTCTGTATGATCAGTGTTCTGTGGTACATGTCTCTACTCCCACAATCTGACCTATTAATACCTCCATTGCAGAGGCATTAGTAATATTTACTAATGAAATCGTGTTTAGAAAAGCATAATAAGATACATATTGACTTGTATCAACAAAGGAAACATTAATCCAAGTCAGTTGACAGTTTATGAAGAATGATAGCTCAAACCCTTAGGAGCCCAGGATACCACTTGAACCAAAGCCCTTTTGTAAATTATAGATGATGAAATTGAAGCACAGAGAAAAGAACCAATGTTCCCAAGGTCACATAGCTAATTAGAAAGTCTGGCTTTAGGACTGAAATCGGCATTTGGATCTGGATTTTGAACATGGATGCCAGTGTTTTGTTTTGTTTTTTCTACTCATCAGCACAGCTCCTATTGCTTCAGTGTGAATTTATCAGGCCAGCTCTTGTGCGTGAGGAGAGGCAAAAAGGGGGCAGACTGTAGATGGGCAGCACAGGGACACTTAGAGGTGCAGGAGAAGCACCATTTCAGCCTAAGCTACAACTAGCCAGAGCAAAATTAAAAATTCATTTGTGTTTGCCTCCTGCTATCATGTTTTTCTCTGGAGGAATTGGGTTGTATCCCCCTCAGGGATATTTCTGAAGGAAGTTGGATAGCTTGGGCTATCCTAAAGTCTCTAAAAAGACTTTCCTTAGCACCAATGGCTTCATGAGGTTTTTACAAAGGCCACATTTGGCCAAGAGGTGGACGAATACAGCATATACAAGATTCTTTCCGTCAGTGACAGAATCCCAAATCAAACTGAAATAGGCACAAAATAAATGTGTTGTTTCACTCAACCAGAAAGAACGGGGACCTCAAAAGTGAGTGGACTCAGAAATGTAGAGGATGCTTTCACATCTCTGTCCATTTCAATGCCCTGCTTCTGTCTGGATTGGCTCCATTCTCTCCCACTAAATACGAGCTTCTGCAGACAGCTGCAGGCCTACATTATTCCAGTTAGTGACCCTGGAGGAAGGAGACAGTGGCTGTCTTCCAGTGTCATACTGAAAATTTCAGGGGAGGGCTCTGAATAGGTCTGTTTTAGTCAGATATTCAGCCTCTGAACCAACCACCACAGCAAGTTTCATGGAATACTCACATTGGCCAGACTGGGATGTGTATTTGCTTATGTGGATGTGGGTAGTCAAGCTCCCAGCAGTAAATAGATGGCTCACTCAGACTAAGGAACTTCAAAATCATTCAATGACAGGACTACTCACAAAGGTCTGCCAACATCCAAGGAAGCCAGCCAAGGGAGTGCAGAATCTCAAGGCTGGAAAGCTCATACCATCCTGAAGCCTGAGGGTCAAGGGGAAGGGGAAATTCCTGGAACGAGGAGAGGTGGCCATATGGAAAGCCTCCCTGACAGACAGATGCTGTGGCCTTCAGTAGAAAAGTGCAGCCAACTGTCCCCAAGCTGGCAGAGAAATCACTAGGAGAAAAAATATCTCTACCTCCCTCTTCTTCCTTCCTCCAGTACCCTGCCAAAGGTTTTCAATGCTCAAACCCAAAGGGAAGCCAGAGAGAATGGGACCCCTTGATGCATCCATGCCAGCCAGGAAGGTGGAGAGAGGATCTGGAAGGGCAGTTAGAATATATCCTATAGAGTACTATGATTGACATCCCCAGCAAGAATGTAGAATCTTGAGGAGAAGACTTACAAAGTAAAAGCAGGTTGCTCCTACCATAAAAAAGTGAAAAAAGTGCTGAGCGGTTCAACATAACAAATGTCCACTACAAATTATAGGGAAGGAGCTGGTGCCCAGGGCCTGCACACAGTAATTTTACAACCAGATGAAGGCTCTGAGATCCAAAAGACATCACTGCCAGGCAGAAGTCCATAGGGCTGGAAGACCTGACTCTGTCACCAATGCTCTGCCCATCAGAGCCCACTATAATCTCTCTCTCCTCTCAGTACCCACCCACTCACAGCAGAAGCCCTCTGGGCACTGCCATTTGTGCCACTGCATTACTTGATCTCTGTTTTTACACAGGCCTTAATTCCTCAACTAGGTTTAAAACTGGCATCCAGCCTAGGGATTCATACCAAACAGATGTTTCATAAATTTTGGCGATAAAACACTGCTGACTCTAGGCAGAGAAAAAGTGTGACTTTTTTTTTTTCAGTTATTTGAGCTCTATGTCTCCCCCCAGCCCTTTTTTTTCCCTCTCATTAAATAAGTAATGCAAGATAGAGGATAAAATGGATCTGGTTTGGGAGCTGGTGAAATGGTGCAATCAAACATTTTTAAAGGCCAGGCATGGTGGCTCATGCATGTAATCCCAGCACTTTGTGGAACTGAGGCAGGTGGATCACCTGAGGTCAGGAGTTCGACATCAGCCTGGCCAACATGGCAAAACCCTGTCTCTACTAAAAATACAAAAATTAGCTGAGCGTGGTGACACATGCCTGTAGTTCCAGCGACTCGGGAAGCTGAGGCAGGAGAATCACTTGAACTCAGGAGGTGGAGTTTGCAGTGAGCTGAGATCATGTCAGTGCACTCCAGCCTGGGTTACAGAGGGAGACTCTGTCTCAAAAAATAATAATGGAGTGGGTTCAGTGTCAGGAGCAAGATGGCCGAATAGGAACAGCTCCAGCCTCCAGCTCCCAGCATGAGCAACACAGAAGATGGGTGATTTCTGCATTTTCAACTGAGGTACTGGGTTCATCTCATTGGGGAGTGCCGGACAATCGGTGCTGGTCAGCTGGTGCAGCCCAACCAGTGAGAATTGAAGCAGGACGAGGCATTGCCTCACCTGGGAAGCGCAAGGGGGAAGGGAATCCCTTTTCCTAGCCAAGGGAAACTGAGACACACAACACCTGGAAAATGGGGTAACTCCCACCCTAATACTGTGCTTTACCAAGGGTCTTAGCAAATGGCACACCAGGAGATTATATCCCACACCTGGCCCGGAGGGTCCGACAGCCATGGAGCCTCCCTCATTGCTAGCACAGCAGTCTGAGATCTAACTGCAAGGCAGCAGCAAGGCTGGGGGAGGGGCACTGCCATTGCTGAGGCTTAAGTTGGTAAACAAAGCCTCCGGGAACCTTGAACTGGGTGGAGCCCATCGCAGCTCAAGGAGGCCTGCCTGTCTCTGTAGACTCCACCTCTGGGTGGAGTCTGACTGCTGTCTGACAGCTTTGAAGAGAGCAGTGGATCTCCCAGCATGGAGGCTGAGATCTGAGAATGGACAGATTGCCTGCTCAAGTGGGTCCCTGACCCCTGAGTAGCCTAACTGGGAGACATCCCCCACCAGGTGCAGACCAACACCTCACACCTCACATGGCAGGGTATACCCCTGAGATGAAGCTTCCAGAGCAAGAATCAGCAGCACTCGCTGTTCAGCAATATTCTATCTTCTGCAGCCTCTGCTGCTGATACCCAGGCAAACAGAGTCTGGAGTGAACCTCAACCAATCTCCAACATACCTACAGCTGAGGGTCCTGACTGTTAGAAGACAAACGAACAAACAGAAAGGACACCCACACCAAAACCCCATCAGTACGTCACCAGCATCAAAGACTAAAGACAGATAAAACCACAAAGATGGGGAAAAAGCAGGGCAGAAAAGCTGGAAATTCAAAAAATCAGAGCACATCTCCCCCACCAAAGAAACGCAGCTCATCGCCAGCAACAGATCAAAGCTGGACGGAGAATGACTTTGACGAGTTGAGAGGAGAAGGCTTCAGTCGATCAAACTTCTCAGAGCTAAAGAAGGAACTACGTACCCAGCGCAAAGACTCTAAAAATCTTGAAAAAAGAATGGAAGAATGGATAACTAGAATAATCAATGCAGAGAAGTCCATAAACGAACTGACAGAGATAAAAACCATGACATGAGAAATACGTGACAAATGCACAAGCTTCAGTAACTGACTCGATCAACTGGAAGAAAGATATCAAAGATTGAAGATCAAATGAAGGAAATGAAGCAAGAAGAGAAGTCTAGAGAAAAAAAGGAAAAAGAAATGAACAAAGCCTCCAAGAAATATGGGATTATGTGAAAAAACCAAATCTACATCTGATTGATGTGCCTGAAAGTGACGGGGAAAATGGAACCAAGTTGGGAAACACTCTGCGGGATATCATCCAGGAGAACTTCCCTAGTGTAGTAAGGCAGGCCAACATTCAAATTCAGAAAATACAAAGAACACCACAAAGATACTCCCTGAGAAGAACAACTCCAAGACACATAATTGTCATATTCACCAACGTTGAAATGAAGGAAAAAATGTTAAGGGCAGGCAGAGAGAAAGGTCGGGTTACCCACAAAGGGAAGTCCATCAGACTAACAGCAGATCTCTCGGCAGAAACTCTACAAGCCAGAAGAGAGTGGGGGCTGATATTCAACATTCTTAAAGAAAAGAATTTTCAACCCAGAATTTCATATCCAGCCAAACTAAGTTTCATAAGTGAAGGAGAAATAAAATCCTTTACAGACAAGCAAGTGCTTAGAGATTTTGTCACCACCAGGCCTGCCCTACAAGAGATGCTGAAGGAAGCCCTAAACATGGAAAGGAATGACCGGTACCAGCCATTGCAAAAACATGCCAAAGTGTAAAGACCATTGATGCTAGGAAGAAACTGCATCTGCTAACGAGCAAAATAACCAGCTGATATCACAATGACGGGATCAAGTTCACACATAACAGTACTAGCCTTAAATGTAAATGAACTAAATGGTCCAATTAAAAGGCACAGACTGGAAAATTGGATAAAGAGTCAAGACCCATCAGTTTGCTGTATTCAGGAGACCCATCTCACATACAGAGACACACATAGGCTCAAAATAAAGGGATGGAGGAAGATCTACCAAGCAAATGGAGAACAAAAAAAAAGCAGGGGTTGCAATCCTAGTCTCTGATAAAACAGACTTTAAACCATCAAAGATCAAAAGAGACAAAGAAGGCCATTACATAATGGGAAAGGGATCAATTCAACAGGAAGAGCTAACTCTCCTAAATATATATGCACCCAATACAGGAGCACCCAAATTCATAAAGCAAGTCCTAGAGACCCACAAAGAGAATTAGACTCCCACACAATAATAATGGGAGACTTCAACACCCCACTGTCAACATTAGACAGATCAACGAGATAGAAAGTTAACAAGGATATCCAGGAATTGAACTCAACTTTGCACTAAGCAGACCTAATAGACATCTACAGAACTCTCCACCCCAAATCAACAGAATATACATTCTTCTCAGCACCATGTCGCACTTATTCCAAAATTGACTGCATAGTTGGAAGTAAAGCACTCCTCAGCAAATGTAAAAGAACAGAAATTATAACAAACTGTCTCTCAGACCACAGTGCAATCAAACTAGAACTCAGGACTAAGAAACTCAATCAGAACTACTCAACTACATGGAAACTGAACAACCTGTTCCTGAATGACTACTGGGTACATAATGAAATGAAGGCAGAAATAAAAATGTTCTTTGAAACCAATGAGAACAAAGATACAACATACCAGAATCTCTGGGACACATTTAAAGCAGTGTGTAGAGGGAAATTTATAGCACTAAATGCCCACAAGAGAAAGCAGGAAAATCTAAAATTGACACCCTAACATCACAATTAAAAGACCTAGAGAATCAAGAGCAAACACATTCAAAAGCTAGCAGAAGACAAGAAATAAGTAAGATCAGAGCAGAACTGAAGGAGATAGACACACAAAAAACCCTCCAAAAAATCAATGAATCCAGGAGTTGGTTTTTCGAAAAGATCAACAAAATTAATTGATAGACCGCTAGCAAGACTAATAAAAAAGAAAAGAGAGAATAATAAAATAGACGCAATAAAAAATGATAAAGGTGATATCATCACCGACCCCACAGAAATACAAACTACCATCAGAGAATACTATAAACACCTCTACGCAAATAGATTAGAAAACCTAGAAGAAATGGACAATTTCCTGGACACTTACACTCTCCCAAGACTAAACCAGAAAGAAGTTGAATCCCTGAATAGACCAATACAGGCTCTGAAATTGAGGCAATAATTAATAGCCTACCAACCAAAGAAAGTGTAGGACCAGACGGATTCACAGCGGAATTCTACCAGAGGTACAAGGAGGAGCTGGTACCATTCCTTCTGAAACTATTCCAATCAAGAGAAAAAGAGGGAATCCTCCCTAACTCATTTTATGAGGCCAACATTATCCTGATACCAAAGCCTGGAATAGATACAACAAAAAAAGAGAATTTTAGACCAATATCCCTGATGAACATCGATGCAAAAATCTTCATTAAAATACTGGCAAACCGAATCCAGCAGCACATCAAAAAGCTTATCCACCATGATCAAGTGGGCTTCATCCCTGGGATGCAAGGCTGGTTCAACATTCGCAAATCAATAAACATAATCCAGCATATAGACAGAACCAAAGACAAAAACCACATGATTATCTCAATAGATGCAGAAAAGGCCTTTGACAAAATTCAACAGCCCTTCATGCTAAAAAATCTCAATAAATTTGGTATTGACAGAACATATCTCAAAATAATAAGAGCTACTTATGACAAACCCACAGCCAATATCATACTGAATGGGCAAAAACTGGAAGCATTCCCTTTGAAAACTGGCACAAGACAGGGATGCCCTCTCTCACCACTCCTATTCAACATAGTGTTGGAAGTTCTGGCTAGGGCAATCTGGCAAGAGAAATAAATAAAGGATATTCAATTACTAAATGAGCAAGTGAAATTGTCCCTGTTTGTAGATGACATGATTGTATATTTAGAAAACCCCATCATCTCAGCCCAAAATCTCCTTAAGCTGATAAGCAACTTCAGCAAAGTCTCAGGATACAAAATTAATGTGCAAAAATCACAAGCATTCTTATACACCAGTAACAGACAGAGAGCCAAATCATGAATGAACTTCCATTCACAATTGCTTCAAAAAGAATAAAATACCTAGGAATCCAACTTACAAGGGATGTAAAGGACCTCTTCAAGGAGAACTACAAACCACTGCTCAGTGAAATAAAAAAGGACACAAACAAATAGAAGAATATTCCATGCTCATGGATAGGAAGAATCAGTATCATGAAAATGGCCATACTGCCCAAGGTAATTTATAGATTCAATGCCATTCCCATCAAGCTACCAGTGAGTTTCTTCACAGAATTGGAAAAAACTGCTTTAAAGTTCATATGGAACCAAAAAAGAGCCCGCATTGCCAAGACAATCCTAAGTCAAAAGAACAAAGCTGGAGGCATCACAGTACCTGACTTCAAACTATAATACAAGGTTACAGTAACCAAAACAGCATGGTACTGGTACCAAAACGGAGATATAGACCAAAGGAACAGAACAGAGTCCTCAGAAATAATACCACACATCTACAGCCATCTGATCTTTGACAAACCTGACAAAAATAAGAAATGGGGAAAGGATTCCCTATTTAATAAAATGGTGCTGGGAAAATTGGCTAGCCATAAGTAGAAAGTTGAAACTGGATCCTTTCCTTACTCCTTATACGAAAATTAATTCAAGATGGATTACAGACTTAAATGTTAGACCTAATATCATAAAAGCCCTAGAAGAAAACCTAGGTAATACCATTCAGGACATAGGCATGGGCAAGGACTTCATGTCTAAAACACCAAAAGCAACAGCAACAAAAGCCACAATTGACAAATGGGATCTAATTAAACTAAAAAGCTTCTGCACAGCAAAAGAAACTACCATCAGAGTGAACAGGCAACCTACAGAATGCGAGAAAATTTTTGCAATCTACTCATCTGACAAAGTGCTAATATCCAGAACCTACAAAGAACTCAAACAAATTTACGAGAAAAAAACAACCCCACCAAAAAGTGGGCAAAGGATATGAACAGACATTTCTCAAAAGAAGACATGCATACAGCCAACAGTTACATGAAAAAATGCTCGTCATCACTGGCCATCAGAGAAATGCAAATCAAAACCACAATGAGATACCATCTCACACCAGTTAGAATGGCAATCATTAAAAAGTCAGGAAACAACAGGTGCTGGAGAGGATGTGGAGAAATAGGAACACTTTTACACTGTTGGTGGGATTGTAAACTGGTTCAACCATTATGGAAAACAGTATGGCGATTCCTCAAGGATCTAGAACTAGAAATACCATATGACCCAGCCATCCCATTACTGGGTATATACCCAAAGGATTATAAACCATGCTGCTATACAGACACATGCACATTTATGTTTACTGCGGCACTATTCACGATAGCAAAGACTTGGAATCAACCCAAATGTCCATCAGTGACAGACTGGATTAAGAAAATATGGCACATACACACCATGGAATACTATGCAGTCATAAAAAAGGATGAGTTCGTGTCCTTTGTAGGGACATAGATGCAGCTGGAAACCATCATTCTCAGCAAACTATCACAAGAACAGAAAACTAAACACCACATGTTCTCATGTATAGGTGGGAATTGATCAATGAGATCACTTGGACTCTGGAAGGGGAACATCACACACTGGGGCCTATTATGGGGAGGGGAGAGGGAGGAGGGATACCACTGGGAGTTATACCTGATGTAAATGACAAGTTGATGGGTGCTGATGAGTTGATGGGTGCAGCACACCAACATGGGACAAGTATACATATGTAACAAACCTGCACGTTGTACACATGTACCCTAGAACTTAAAGTATAATAAAAAATAATAATAATAATAATTTAAAAAAATAAAAATCAGTGGCCTGGACACTGGGAACCAAGGCAGTGGCCCAGCCCCAGTAAACTGTGTGGGTTACAAGGCCTGTCATTCACTCTCTCTGGTTCTTGGATTCTCTTCCCTACTAACTGAGATGCTTCAGTGACTTACCAGCCTCAGTGCTATTGATACTCTGGGCTGCATAATTATTTCACGGGGTCAGGGACTGCCTGTGCATTGTAAGGTGCTTAGCCACATTCCTGGCCTTTACCCAGTAGATGCCAGTGGCAACCTCCACCCCCTCCCCACTGAGTATGACAAACAGAAATGTCTCCAGAGATTGCCAAAAATGCCCTTAGAACAAAATTATACCTCCTTCTCCTCTTGAAAACCACTGGGCTAGATGGCTTCTGACCAGTTGAAATAAAGGCTTGGTTTCATGTTTTTGAGACTGAAAATAACAAGGACAAATACAAGACGGAAATTTACTTTTCTCTTATATCAAAAGTTATTAAGGACCCAGACCTCTTTTATCTTGTTGTTTTGCCATCCACAGGGTTTTCTCTAGGCTGGTCCAAGTTGGTCTGCCACTGCATCCAATCAACAGGATGGAAGAAAGGGGAGAGGGATAAGTAGGTTCACGTAATCACTCTCATCTCATTGGCCAGAATTTAGTCACATGACCATATCTAACTACAAAGGAGACTGGGAAAGATAGTCTTTCTAATGGGCTGCATGAGCCCAGCTTAATTCATTTAAAATCACAACTTGGACTATTCTTCACCTACTTTTTTTTTTTTGGTTGGTGGGAAAAAATGTTTGGGAAATGTGTCCTCAGCGAACTTGGGGAGGTGGGAATTCAGTTCTCTCCATGCTCTTTATTTCCTTCCCTTCCTCTAACCTCAGAGCCTCCAAGGCCCAGCTGTCTGTGTCATAGATAGAATTCCAGCTGCCTGACAGATCCGTCCAAAAAGCTCAGAGCTGGTTGTCTGCATACTGAGGAAAAATTCTGAAGGTCAGCTCTCAGTATTTTAGTAGTTACAGAGAGAACTACATTCTGCCGAGGGCTCTGGGAGTGAACCTGAAGCCATGTTTAAAGAGGCTTGTGTGAAAAGAGAGATGTAAGAGATTTGAAGATCACAGTGAGCCCTGAAGAGTCAGATTCTGCCCAGAATCAGATGACTTCTGATAGCAATGGCGGGAGCGTCCAGAGGCAAGGGGAGAACCAAAACTTTTTGCATCTCTTGGTGTGGTGTCTTTAGCTTTGCCTCTAAAATTGCTCATTTATTAATCTACTTAATACATAATTTTATTAATAAACTCACAAATTCAATTGTTTTCTCTTCTAGATTGGAATGTCATATATGTTAGACTGTTTCTCCTCTGCTAGCTGATAATAGCGCAGCAGAGATAAGGTTTAAAATCCCCAGTACTCTGTATTTAATAGTAGAGTTATCCCTCAATATCCGCAGGAAATTGGCTCCAGGACTTTCTGTGGATACCCATACCCGAGGATGCTCAAGTCTCTGGTATAAAATGGCATAATATTTGCATACAACCTATGCACATTCTCTTGTACAGTTTAAATCATCTCTAGGTTACTTATAATACCTAACATGATGTAAATGCTATGTAAATAGTTGTTACACTGTATTGTTTAGAAAATAATGACAAGGAAAAATGTCTGTCCATGTTCAGGACAGATGCAATCTTTTTCAAATATTTTTTATTCACGCTTGGGTGAATCCACAGATGTGGAAGGCCAACTGTACTTATTACATGTGTAGTTCATTATACAGTATATGTAACTATCTAATTATACAACATATATTATCCACTGCAATATACAGTTACCTATTATAATATATAATTACATAACATGTTTTACAGACAAGCTGTGAAAGAAAAAACATAAACAGTAGGAGACCAAGAACACTCAATATAGAAAAGAGAGTGCTAAATTGAACTACGCTTGATTCTTAGTTCAAGAAAGCCAGGATGGGTGAGATTGTGTTTTTCTCTGTTACACAACAAAATTGGCCTTCTAAGTTAGAGTTTGTTAATTCTCAAGCATTTAATTTCATGCATTTTCAGCAGACTATTGGCTATAATTACTGTAATTTTTAAATTTTTTATTGTGAAGTATCATACGCATGCAGAAAAGTACACTGGTATATATATGAATTATCATAAATGAAAAATATAAACAAATTACTATAAAGTGAACACTCAGCTGTCCATCTCCGCAGGATAAGAAATGAAACACTACCACTGCTCAATAGCCCCCTCATGCCCTTTCCCAGTTACCACTCTATTCCTTCCTCAAAAGATAAACACTCTGCTTACTTAACAGTATAATTTCATTTTGCCTATTTTTTAACTTTATATAAGTAGAATCATACCTTCTTCTTCTTCTCCTTCTCCTTCTCCTTCTTCTTTTTTTCCGAGAGGGAATCTCGCTCTGTGACCCAGGCTGGACTCCGCCTCCCGGGTTCAAGTGATTCTCCTGCTCCAGCTTCCTGAGTAGCTGTGACTACAGCCCCCGGCCCACCCCAACCACTCCTGGCTAATTTTTTATATTTTTAGTAGAGACAGAGTTTCACCATGTTGGCCAGGCTGGTCTCAAACTCCTGACCTCAAGTGATCTGCCCACCTTGGCCTCCCAAAGTTCTGGGATTACTGACGTGAGTCATCGCGCCTGGCCAAAGCATACATTTTCTTAAAGCATTCTTAGAAGAAAAAGTTGGGTGCTTGTGTTTACCATTGAGTCAATAAGATGGGATATTTTAAATAGGGACTGCCTTGAAATTTAGAACATAGAGTAAGTGAACTTTTGTCTCTTTATGAAAAATGTCTATCTCTAGATAGACTTATTCCACCAGAAAAAAGAGCAAGCTGTGACTGCTCAGTTTAAGAGATCTAGAAGCTTCTTCTAGGAGGCAGCAACTTGTCCCCTAATAAAATAGTTATGTTCTCTTTGACAAGAACCCAGAAAGTTTCCACAGTCAATCACACACTAACAGATGGGATTTAGTGACTGGGGGAAAAAAGCATGCAAATAAAACTTCAAAGAGACAGAAAGATTGAAGAAAGAGAAAGATAAGATTTGGCCTTCTTATTTTAGAAGTGGTTGTTAAAAAAAGCCACTCATAATACATTTGTCTTTTTGTTTTGTTTATAGATCAAGGTAACTACTTGAGACCGGGCACGGTGACTCATGCCTGTAATCCCAGCACTTTGGAACGCTGAGGGAGGCAGATCACTTGAGGTCCAGAGTTCAAGACCAGCCTGGCCAACATGGTGAAACCCTGTCTTTACTAAAAATACAAAAATTAGCCGGGCTTGGTGCCTCATGACTGTAATCCCAGCTACTCGGGAGGCTGAGGCAGGAGAATCTCTTGAATCCAGGAGGCAGAGGTTGCAGTCAGCAGAGATCAAGCCACTGCATTCTAACCTGGGCAACAGAGGGAGACTCCTTCTCAAAAAAATAAATAAATAAATAAATAAATAAATAAATAAATAAAAATAACTACTTGAACCAGGAAAGGGAAGAAGAAAATGGAAAATTAAAGAATTAGAGTTTACATTTATCAGTTTTTGCTAAATTTTGTTGTGTAACAAACAACCTGTAAACATCAATAGCCTAAAGCAATAAAGGCTTTTTCCTTACTTATATTACTTCAGCTGCAGTGAGCTGCCACTATGTTCCACATGTCTTTTTCTTCTATAACACAAGCTTAAGAAGCAGTTTGATCTGGGATATATCATTCCTAAGGCAGAGGAAAAAGAAAAAGAGATGGCAGAGCTACTCAGTGACTACTAAAACTTCTGCTTGGACCTGACATGTGTCACTTGCTGCTTAGATTTCATTAACAAAGCAAGTCACTTGGCCAAGCTTGACATTAGTTGACATTAGTCCTTTCTAGAGACAGCAGATCATTAGAACAACAGTGCAGACTATTAAAGGAGTCATTTTCAAATGAAGATCAGTCAGAAATTATAATACAAAGATCAGGGGGAAAGGGAAGTAGTTCCCCAAAATTCAACGTGCACAATCAGAATCTACCCATTTGTAGATTACCTATTCATGTAAGAAAATGCACTAAATAATTCATAATATATGCCTTAGATATGTTAGAAGCCCATATAGTTCATAAAAGAACAGTGACTTCTTTAGGAAGCATCTTTCACTCAGTGCACTGGATTTCCAATACATTGTTTTGTTTTCTGGAAGAGTGTGAAGAATTCTCAGATGAAAGGAAGAGCTGTAGCCTAATCCCTGCTTTGTACCCAGAAGCCTCTGCTTACAGCCTGGATTTTCAGTATCTCTTCTGTTCTATAATCCTCCTCTATATGGACTCCTGTGAGGATATAAATTATCTATCTTCAGCCATAAGTTTTCTGTGATGTATTTTCAGAAATTTCACAGTGTCTATCCTTGCTGACAACATAAATCCTTTCTTCATACTGAAAAGACCGGAAAACAATTCTGTTTCTTTAGACAGTTCTTTGCTATACAACTTCCTCATTTAAATAGCACTTTCTTAGCCTTGTAGAATTTGTTTTGTTGAAGTGTTTTCTTTCTTTTTGAAATAAGCATTTTTTCATCTAATTTTGAATGATTCTGGCTGCTGGATTACCTATCTTGAAAGTGAGTCAGGACACTTGTTGGTTTGGGGGGACTGGAGAAGCAAGGGGATTTCAATTTTTCAAAATGCAAGTCTGACACCTTCTGGAAAGCATGTGACTATTACACCCACAAGTTAGTTCCCTTGCTCCACTATTTAGAAGACCAGGGGTACATGAAGTTAGATGGGAAAAATCTTGCATTTTTATTTCCATAAACTGCTGTTTAGGATTTTCTTCAATTATGAATACGGACAACTAACCATAGTAGTGTTATTAGTAATGTTGTCAAGAGTAGAAATTATAGATTTTTAAAATTGCATTATAGTTATTGTAGATATCAAAAAGTATTGTTTTCACTCACCATTAATTTGAAATTCTGATAGACCTGTCGTTAGATCTCGTTATTTAATGAGTTAGTATAAAACACGTACATTAGTATTTCATACATTTGCTATTTTAACCTTATGACTTTTGAATATTTCAGTATCATTGGTTTTCTTTGAAATTCTATGTATATGATTAATATTTTGCACATTTAAAGAATATTTTGAGAAGTTGTCTATAGTTTACAACCAAACAGCTACAGGTTTATGGTACAAAAAAGATTAAGAATGCTTGTTCTAGATGCCTCTAAAAGGGATAAAGGAGGACAAAAGAATATATAGAACTGCATCTCTCTTTCACCAAAATCATGATTTTTAGTTCTTGTGTATAGAGTTAAATGGCAAGAGTATTTTAGCATAAAATAATGTTTTGATATTATATTAATCATTAATGTACAAAGCTTGTCTTTCCTTTTTCTTCTCATGAAAATGGACCCCAAAACTGTGTCAAGGGAACTACCCTTTCTTCCTTCACTCCCCTCCCTCTACCCCCCACCACAAAGTGGAGTTTTTTAAAAATGTCTTCTTTAAACTGCAAAGTTCGTTTTTAATTTTTATATCAGGTAATAGTTCCTGGACACTGAATTGCAATTGACAAAGGGAATAAGAAAAGACTAGCAAATTTCCCATCATCTATTAAAATGCTTCTACATTAGGAACAGCAGAAACACACCTGAGCTCTATGGTGTTCCTGGGTGAGCAAGGGGGCTACTGTTGAGCACAGTCTGTGTGTGGAGCTGCTTATTTTACAAGATGGACTGGAGAGTCGGCTCCAAGTGTGTGGCATAAGCTTTGAGGGAGCACAAGATCATCCAGCAGGAAGCAGAAAGAAAAACTTGGAACTTCTGTTTCTGTTTATCTAAAATTTGAAAACCAACCAATTTTACCAGTATTTCTCACACATTATTTCTGTACGTCAGCAGGTCAGGATCCTACGAGAGGCATGAGGTATCCTCAGGGAGGTGTGGAACTTCCACAAAGCAGTGGGGTTGGCAGCCAACTTTCATCCTTCCTCTGCCTTGGAGCTGCTGAGACATTTGCAGTTTTTGTGCGCCCCAGTTAAGAGACTCCACAAATGCATTATCTTGTTTTAACTAAGCTTGTCTTCACAAAGTGGAGTTCCGCATAGAACTGTGGGTTAAAGATAATATTTGCAATGATGCGATCTCATAAACTTACAAAAATACCAAGGTTCATTTACTCCTAATGTGACCCTTTCAGAAACAATACAAAGAAAAAAAATAACCAACTCATCACATCTAATAATTAATTGAATGTCCTAAAATGGAAATGATCAAGATGATTTAATATACAGATTGCTAAATGTTGTTGCTAATGATGACCTTGCCTGTAGTGCATATTGTGCCTTGAGAAGTTAGTTAATAGTAGCCATACATATAAAGAACTTATATATGTAAGTTCAAAGATTATTTACTAAGAAAAATATGTTATCAAAAGAGTTTGAACAGTACTATTATAAAGCTCCAAGAATAAAGTTTTTGAGCCAAACCATGAATAAAAAAGATCTGTTGTGAGTTCAGAATCATTAGAAGAGGGAGTGCCATGTTGGCCAAAGTGTGTTTTGCTGGCCCAGGATTTTAAATCTAACAATAATGTGGAACAGCGAGAAGACATTGTTTGTTGAAATGGACATTAGGGTATTGTGGACTGAGTGTATTTATCCATCTCTGCCTGTCTCCCCAGTTAGATTGTGAACCTTATGCTGCCAAGAATTGTGTCTATTAGTCCCACATTCCAAGCTGCCGCCTGGAATTAGTAGGTGCTCAGAAAACATTTGCTGGGCTTATGGATTCAAAGAAACAAATAACTAAGGGGAATTTGACCTTTGGTTTACAGCACAACTTCTCTTTGCCCCTTAGCATTTCCAGCGATGGGAAGTTATTCCTAGTTGGAAAGCAGAATCTGAATGACAGCATCAAGAGCTTGAGTTGACAGAAAGCATCAGCTCCCAGAGAGCTGGAAGTCCCTCCCCACCCTGGGCCTCCATTAGCCTTTCCACATTGTGCTATATTACACCAACTACAATTTCATGCCATATTTGTGTTGCTGATTGTCTACCACTGTTATTTGGGGAGCTCCTGGTGGGGAGACACAGTGTCTTACTCATCCTTATTTTCCTGATGGCTAGAACAATGCCAGACACAGAAGAAAGCAGCAGGGAGCAAATGCATATGAGCACCTGCTCAGCGCCGGGCGCTTGACATGTGCTATCTATTCGATTATCACACTAACGTTACAAAGGTTAAATCACATTCCCATGGTCACACAGTTTAAGTAAGGGATCCAGGATTTTGAGTCCAGGTTTGATTCCAAGTCCAGGACTCTTTCCACTACCCCATATTATGTCAATAAATGTGGGATACATAAAGTGGTTGATTAACTAACATAACCTCTTCATTGTGGCTCTCAAATGGTAGACACACAAATATGGCTCCCTGCCACGTAGTGGAGCCCACTTCATTTTCAAGAGCCTCAATCGTCAACTTCCTTTCATTGATCTAAACTCTGCTTCCCTACAACTTCTACTTACTGCTCCTTGTTCTTCTCCAGAGCCACATGGGATAACTAATGTCCCTTCCACAAAATCAGCCCTTGGCTTCTGAAGACAGTCACTATGTGTCTACCCCTAACCAAGTAGCTGTTTTTCCATGCCATCATTACCAATCAGCTTGCAGGAAGCAAAAAGGAAGCCTGATTTTAATCTTTTAATTGTGGATCCTTTGCCATGAGCTGTGTACCTTATCTAGCCAGAAGGTTCCTAAATTTATCCTTAGCTAGACCCAAATGGGATATGCCTTCCTGGTGCTCCGTTATGCATCAAAACATGGCAGTGAACACCCAACTGGCCATTGTTTTTTCCCTTGTGAATGTTCACCTATGCTGGCAAGTACAGGTTGCAGGCCTGGGGGAGGTGGGTGATTCACCAGGTGTGTCTAGATGGGCTCTATGGAAAGTACCTTTAGCAGCTTCTCTCAAAGTGCGGTCAGGAACCACCTGCATCAGAATCAGTGGAAGTCTGTGTTAAAATGCAAGTTCCTGGCCCCACCCTAGAACACCTAGATCAGAATTCCTAGGATAAGACCTGGAATCCTTACTTTTAAATGAGCAATGATTCAGCAATGATTCTGATGCACACTCGAGCTTGGAAGGCTCTGGACTAAAGCAGGCCATGACTAAGTGGCCTGGCAGTTGCCATATGGTAGTGAAATCCACATTGGTGGATGGCAACTAGAGTCAGTTCACATAAATAAGAAATATTTTTAAATGAAATGGGATTGTCTGTACTTATGTAATGTAAGAAAAGCAAAAGGTTCTGGCAAGGAAGCTTAGCAGCAATCACATAGGAAACCACGATTTAAAAAAAAAAAAAAAGGATCCTGTAGTTAGCAGGGCTGGCCTAGGCAATGTAAGTAAGTGGACACTTGTAACAGCCCCTTTGAAAGGTTCTGAAAATTCCTCTGAGACTCTCTAGTGGTGATTTATAAAGGAGTGAGGTGATTGGCCCTTTTTCTGCAACCAATAGATTTTTATTGATTTGGAAGAACACATGGCTAAGATGGAAGATGAATTCCTAATGTTAGCTTGGACCCATCTGAGGGCTGTGTTGACAAGGGACAAAGTAGTCTCTTCCAAACTCAGTGTCTCCTATGGGGCCTTCACTGAGACCCAGTGAGTTGAGTCCTCGGTGTCTCTGAAGGATTTCTGAAATAAAATAACCCTTCATCCCCACTCCCAAACTCTTTTATTAAAAGAAAAGATTTTTTAATATAAATTGAATAAACCCCGAAATCCCATATGGCTCAGATGATACTTAGATGCCTTCAGAAACATCCGGGAACCAAAAGTAATAAAAAGAAATTCCATTTTTTACTTTTGTTTTTTAAAGAAATTAAGGCAGCGCTTTGAGAGGCTGAGACAGGAGGATCATGAGGTCAGGAGATTGAGACCATCCTGGCTAACACGGTGAAACCTCATCTCTACTAAAAATACAAAAAATTAGCTGGGCGTGGTGGTTGGTGCCTGTAGTCCCAGCTACTCAGAAGGCTGAGGCAGGAGAATGGCGTGAACCCGGGAGACAGAGCTTGCAGTGAGCAGAGATGGCGCCACTGCACTCCAGCCTGGGTGACAGTGAGAGACTCTGTCTCAAAAAAAAAAAAAAAAAAAAAGAAAAGAAATTACGGGAGATTCCATTTCTGTCACTAAGTACTACTTAAAATCATCTCTCCCCTTGTTCTTTCTCTCTCACACCTCTTAGCTGCCCAAAGCCTTTTCTCCACACTCTGACTCAGTTCTCTCTGCAGAAAGCCTCTGGACTTACTGGGGCTGAAAGGTTGCATGTAGGGGAAGGAACAGCAAGGCAAAAGCTCTTGTAGAAACCATAACTGATGCCTTGGGAATTCTGCTCTGAGAGCTGTTATGAGCCCTCCCTGGAATGTTTTTAGCTTCTCCAGGGGTCTTGCTGTTAGTGAGGTTATTTCTGTCACTGACTTCTCTTCTTTCTCAGCCTCTATGGTCTTGCACCTGACTGAAATAAACAGAAGCCACTAGACAGGTCACTAAGAAGGTAGAAGTTCATGAACAAAACAGCTGGTGTATTTGAGCAAAGATTTTATTCTTCTTTTTTTGACAGTGTTCACTCTTGTTGCCCAGGCTGGAGTGCAATGGTGTGATCTCGGCTTACTGCAACCTCCGCCTCCCTGTTCAAGCAATTCTCCTGCCTCGGCCTCCCGAGTAGCTGGGATTACAGGCACCCACCACCACGCCCAACTAACACGCCCAGCTAAGTTTTGTATTTTTAGTAGAGTCAGGGTCTCACCCATATTGGCCAGGATGGTCTTGAACTTCGGGTGATGCACCTGCCTTGGCCTCCCAAAGTGCTGGGGATTACAGGCGTGAGCCACCACAACCAGCCACATTTTATTCTTTTAATTTCAATTGTTTTATTAAAACTCAGACCATCCTTATCTGGTGAACTGCTTGATCTGGTGAACTGCTTGAACAGCAGGTGAAGAGAAAATAGCAACCAATCAATAGATGCCAGTAGGCAGTCTCATTCCCAAACAAGATAAAAGACCATGGACTCTGAGCTCAAACCAAAATATTTACATGATATCTTGTTGAGGACATTATCTGCAGTTTGGAGGGGACATTAGGGTGTAGACAACAAGAAAAATCACTGAAGGATGTTAGGAATAGCCTGGGCTAGAAAAGGATGAGCTAGAAAACGTGTTGGGTTAGGTTTCTCCAGCTCTGATTTCTTAAGTAGCCATTGGACTAAGAAAGTGGGCAAATTCCCAATAGGGCGGGGCAATCCCCCTGATCCCAGCTCATTGGGAAAAGGGCCTAACTCTGCTTCTCCCTTCTCATTCCCCAGCAGCAACATAAAAAAGCACAAAATGTCTCAGTGCCCTGAAATTTCTTCACTCAGATGACCCTGGGTGGATTTGCATCAAAAACACAGATTTATAAAACAGCAAATTGTTGTGAAAAATTCTTCACTTTAGAGGAAGAACTGTAGAGCATCACCACAGGATTATTCATGAATACATTTGCAAAATATGAATCTAGGTAAGATATTCTGATATACCCATAGATTTTCAGGAACATATCTTCTGCATTAGAGAAACATTCTGCAAAAAATGTCCATCAGGCCCAAGGACTTTTAGCAGCCGAGTAGCCCATCTGGGAAACAACTCCGGAACCCCTTCAGACGAACCCGCCGAGGCTGGGTGACGTGGCCGTCCCTGAGCCCCTGCTAGCTCATTTGTGGCCAGTATTTTTCACAGATGCTCCCTCGCGTGTAGCAATTTCCGGATATTGTTCAAATGGTTTTTATCCTGTCAGCTGGGCGCAGTGGAGGGACTATAACTTGGAGAACTCAGCCGGATGGACCCATCAAAGACAACTTGCCGGCCCGGTTGGGATTAGACTGCAATGTTTGCACCTTGCCCTGAGGTTGGCACCTATCCCCCTACCCTGTTGATTTCCATCCCCACTCCTTCCACTTCCCTAGTCCTCTTGGCCTGTTTTGAGACCACTAACCTGTCACCCTACCCCTATGAAAACCTCCTTCCCAGGTTCACACTAATGGACACCATTAATGTGCAGGCAATGTAATGGAGGGAGAACAATATTCTAAGAGTAGGAAAATGTGAGCTAGACTCAGTTTTGCCATTGATTAGCTCCATGGCTTTGGTCAAGTTGTGTAACTTCTCTGGGTCTCATTTTCCTTTCTGGTAAAATGAAGGGCCCCATCACTACTTTCAAGTAAGGCCTTTACCAAGTCATTCAACTTGTTCCAGTAAGTCGCACATCTGACAATGGCCCATCCCTTACCACCTCCTCTAATTATGTTTTCTGAAATATTTCAGAAAATAAGATTTTAGAAGGAAAGCTGTGTTCGTTGAACAAACCTACTTCAATAGGCTAGGGTTGAACATTAAAATTCGAAAGAAGACATGAATTCCCTTATTAATGCTGCTTAGGGGAAGAGGCTGAAGGAAGGCAGCTTCTATAAAAATCAATGGTGAACTGGAATTTATCACCTCTGTGTGAGTCTGACCTCTCAGGACTTTTCCTCTAGAGTCCCAGGATCCTGAGTAATGAATAATGATTCTAAACATGCCCTCCATGACCTTGAGGATATGCAAACATGAAATTTCGATAAAGGAATAAAAGAAAGAAGAAAAATTCTGGAAAGTTTAACTTCGTTTCTATTATCATACTCAAAATGAAAGTAATGTTTTCTCCAATTATAAAAATAATACAGAAATTGGAGACTACCAAAAAATATAAAGCAGAAAACAAAATCACTCATAATAGAGATAACCACTGGCAATGTTATGGCTGTTTCCTTTTACCCTTTTCGATCTGGACACTATCAAAACAGTTTCCTTCCGGATTTCGAAGCATCAGTCTTATTTTAAATTCTCCTGGCTCATAGAAACCTCTGAATCCCAGAGAATTCCAAGTACCAATACTACTTTTGGTTTCCTTTTCCATATTTCACTCTGACCCAAAATGAAAAATAATGCTGGCCGGACGCGGTGGCTCACACCTGTAACCCCAGCACTTTGGGAGGCCAAGGCAAGCAGATGACCTGAGGTCAGGAGTTCAAGACCAGCCTGGGCAATATGGCAAAACCCCATCTCTACTAAAAATACAAAAAATTAGCTGGGCATGGTGGTACATGCCTGTAATCCCAACTACTCAGAAGGCTGAGGCAGGAGAATCGCTTGAACCCAGGAGGCGGAGGTTGCAGTGAGCCGAGATTGCGCCACTGCAATCCAGCCTGGGCAACAAGAGCAAAATGCTGCCTCAGGAGAAAAGAAAAGAAAATGCTAACAGGTGACTATTTCAATATGCGGTAGAACTGGGACTCAATATGGAGGTTTGTTGCTGCTTAGCGTTTGTAAACAAGCGTTTGTCTGTGTCTTTGTTTCAGTAGGGAGTACAAGGCACATTTTTAAAATATGCACATTTTGCTCCTCTGTTTTAAATTCTTCAATGACTTCCTATTGCCCTTTTGATAAAATTCACACTCCTCCAGAAGACTCACAGAGGCCATCGTAATTAGACCCCTGCCCCTCTCTCTGGTCTTAGCTTGCACCCCTTTCTCTCACACTCTCTGCTCTAGAAATACTGGTCCTCTGCCCGGGTTATTCCTCTCCCTGTAACATTATTCCTCTTCCCATTGTCTGGCTAATTTCTCATTTATCCATCAGAACAGGTTTTTGATATGTCCCTACCTTGTATTCCTCCCCTATGAGCACATGTTGCATTTTATTGCTGTAATGTATTTCTTGCCTTTCCGACTAAACTCCATATGCCCTGGGAGTAATGACTATCTGTTTTGCTATCCAGTGTACTCCCATCACTAAGCATGGGCTTTTTGCAAAGTGAGTATTCAAAAACACTTGTTGAATGTGTTAAAGAATAATAAATGAATGGCACTGTAAATTCACATTAACAAGAAAGCTTTTCAAGAGAATATATACACATATTATAGATATTATCTTTCATAGTGGGAGATTTTATAAGTGGTCAGTACTGAAGAGAGAGAAATACACTTGTGCTGTTTTATAAAAAAGAGCAGTGGTTTTGGAAGTTGAGATTAAAACTTTTGTATAGCTTTTGTAACTGATGCTGCTACTTTTACATTTCTCCAGAGTAGGCTAGGAACTACAGAGATGATCTGTGTCCTACAACCCCAGAGAGCACCATTCATATTGCGTTCTGCCATGTTACTCCATAGACAGGTAGCAGAAGCAACCTCTGGCATTAATACCACAAGGCCCTTAGTAGCACTAAAACCTGATAATGATAAGCCATATATGCAGCACATTTTCAGTGAGTAGACAAATGGAGAACTGAGGCTCAACTGAAAGCAGCAGGAAGTTCAAAGTTATTTATATTTAGTACACTAGACATTTTTGTATGCATGCAGCAACCAATTCTGTCTTTATAACAATAGGAAATGGCTCGCATTCTCTGCAATAGTTCCTTACCTTCATGGATGGGCAAGAGGATTCCTAGAAGAAACTGGAGTAGTGAAGCCCAGTTATTATTAATGGGACATAGGATCTGCCTACATCCTACATATGATGCAGCAGTCCACTTTTCAGCCAGACCAACTCTCTTACTGCCTTCCAAAAATGTGATAGGAAGGAGGGAAAGGATATCCCATATTCCAACTTCCTAAGGGAGGACAATTTAATCATTCTGTTATATTTCTGATAGCTATAATAATTTATAATGAGCTACATATTATATGAAACTAAATCACAGTTCTGGCTTGTTTTATGAAAATGTAAAAAAAATTCCTTCCTTTATCATTATAGAAAATAAAACCACAAAGAACCACACCTCAAAGAAAGACTTACCCCTCCACATTCCTCTGAGACTCTATGACCATTCCTTCCATGCTCTGCTTAAGCTCTTCTTACCCACGCCATGCTTATTCCCAACTCCAACTCATTGCTTATGCTGACCAGAAGAAATTACTTTTCTTCCTTTCACACAGTTGCAAATTCAGCTTACTCCATGAGGATCAATTTCTTTACTGCCTTCTTTCTAAGACCTTCCCCAGTACCTCCAAATCACACTGCTCTGCCATTTCCCAGACCCTCTTTTGCACTTATAACCAGCATTGTTCATTTTGGTGATTAATCACACTCTGCTTCGCAATGTCCCTTGGCTATTCTCAATATCTCTCTTAACTCCCCAATGGATCTCTAAGTTCCTGGAAGGATGAAGCTATAACTTATACTCCTTTGTATTTTTATTACAGTATTAGCCAAATAAAAGATGTTGAAAGATATGATAAGTGGTTGAAACCATCATGAAACTAACAGTGAACAAAAGCTAGACTATGTGGTAAAATCCGTAATATTTAATGGCAGCCAATTAAGAAAGAAATTATTTAACAACAGATAGACTAAGAGAAACCAGCACATTCATTTTAAGATAATTTTTTATAATCCAAAAGACTGGATTAAAATGAAATGACCACATACCTTAACATAATAAAGCCATATATGACAGACCCACAGCTAGTATCATACCTAATGGAGGAAAACTGAAAGCCTTTCCTCTAACATCTGGAACATGACAAGGATGCCCACTTTCACCACTGTTATTCAACATAGCGCTGGAAATCCTAGCTAGAGCAATCAGACAAGAAAAAGAAATAAATAGCATCCAAATTGGAAAATAAGTCAAATTATCCCTGTTTACAAATGATATGATCTTATATTTGAAAAAACCTAAAGACTCCACCAAAAAGCTATTATAAGAACTGATAAACAAATTCAGTAAATTTGCAGGATACAAAATCAACATACAAAAATCAGTAGCATTTTTATATGCTAACAGTGAACAATCTGAAAAATAAATCAAGAAAGTAACCTCATTTACAATAGCTACAAATAAAATAAAATACCTTGGAATAAACTTAATCAAAGAAGTGAAATATTTCTACAATAAAAACCATAAAACATTACTTTAAGAAACTGAAGAGGACACACAAAGAAATGAAAAGATATTCCATGTTCATGGATTGAAAGAATCACTATTGTTAAAATGTCCATACTACCTGATATGGTTTGGCCATGTCCCCACCCAAATTTCATCTTGAATTGTAGTTCCCTAATCTCCACATGTCATGGGAGGGACCCAATGGAAGGTAATTGAATCATGGGGTGGTTACCTCCATGCTGTTCTCGTATAGTGAGTTCTCACAAGATCTCATGGTTTTATAAAGGGGTTTTCCCCCACTTTGCTCTGCACTTCTTCTTGCTGCTGCCATGTGAAGAAGAACATGTTTGCTTCCCCTTCTGCCATGATTGTTAAGTTTCCTGAGGCCTCCCCAGCCATGCTGAACTGTGAGTCAATTAAGCCTCTTCCCTTTATAAGTTACCCAGACTCACCTATGTCTTTATTAGCAGCATGAGAGCAAACTAATACACTCCCCAAATGCAAGCTACGGATTCAATGTAATCTCTATCAAAATACAAATAACATTCTTCAACAGAAATCGAAAAAAAAAAAAACCTTAAAATTTATATGGAACAACAAAAGATCCAGAACAGACAAAGCTATCCTAAGCAAAAGGAACAAAACTGGAGGAATAACATTACCTGAACTCAAATTATACTACCAAGTTATAGTAACCAAAATGACATAGCATTGGCATAAAAACAGACACATAAACCAGTGGAACAGAATAGAGAATCCAGAAATAAATCCATACATCTATGGTTAACTCATTTTCAAGTTTCCAAGAATATGCATTAGAGAAAGAACAGTCTCTTCAATAAATACTGCTGGGAAAACTGGATATCCATATGCAGAAGAATTAAAGAAGGACCCTATCTCTTGCCATATACAAAAATCAAAACAAAATAGATTAACAACTTAAATCTAAAACTCTAACCTATGGAACTACTAAAAGAAAACATTGGGGAAACTCTCCTAGGCAATGAATGGGCAAGGACTTCTTGAGCAATACCCCACAGGTACAGACAACCAAGGCAAAAATGGACAAATGGGATCATATCAAGTTAAAAAGCTTCTGCACTGCAAAGGAAGCAATCAACAAAGTAAAGTGACAACCCACAGAATGAGGGAAAATATTTGCAAACTACCCACCTGACAAGGAATTAATAACCAGAATATATAAGGAGCTCAAACAACTCTACTGGAAAAAAATCTAATAATCTAATCTTAAAATGGGCAAAAGATCTGAATAGTCATTTCACAAAAGAAGACATACAAATGGCAAGCAGGAATACAAAAAAGTGCTCAACAACAGTGATCATCAGAGAAATGCAAATCAAAACTACAATGAGATATCATCTCACCCCAGTTAAAATGACTTAGATCAAAAGACAGGCAATAACAAATACTTGTGAGGATGTGGAGAAAAGGGAACCTTCATACACTGTTAGTGGAAATGTAAATTAGCACAACCACTATGGAGAACAGTTTGGAGGTGCCTCGAAAAAAACAAAAATAGAGCCACCATATGATCCAGCAATCTCACTGCTAGATAGATACCTAAAAGAAAGGAAATCAGTATTTTGAAGAGATATCTGCACTCTCATGTTTATTGCAGCACTATTCACAATAGCCAGGATTTGGAAGCAATCTAAGTGTACATCAACAGACAAATAGATAAAGAAAATGTGGTACATCTACACAATGGAGTACTATTTTGCCACAAAAGAGAATGAGATCCTGTCATTTGCAACAACCTGAATAGAACCAGAGGTCATTATGTTAAGTGAAATAAGCTAAGCACAGAAAGACAAACATAACATGTTCTCACTTATCCATGGGTGCTAAAAATTAAAATAATTGAACTCATGGAGATTGAAAGTAAAAGGATGGCTACCAGATGCTAGGAAGGGTACTCAGGAAGGAGTGGGGCAAGAGGGGATGGTTAATGGGTAAAAAATTCGTTAGAAAGAATAAATAAGTCCTAATATTTGCTAGCACAACAGGGTAACTATAATCAATAACAATATACTTGTACATTTTTTAAATACATTTTTTAAAACCCCTCAGGTTGGTTTATTTTCCCATAATATTCCAGATATATTTCCTTTTTTTCACTTTTTAAAAAATTATACATTAAGTTCTAGGATACATGTGCAGAATGTGCAGGTTTGTTACATAGGTATACACGTCCCATGGTGGTTTGCTGCACCCATCAACCTGTCATTGACATTAGGTATTTCTCCTAAAGATATCCCTTCCATAGAACCCTAACCCATGACATGCCCCAGTGTGTGATATTCCCCTCCCTGTGTCCATGTGTTCTTATTGTTCAACTCCCACTTATGAGAAGATGCAGTGCTTGGTTTTCTGTTCCTGTGCTAGTTTGCTGAGAATGATGGTTTCCAGCTTCATCCATGTCCCTGCAAAGGACATGAACTCATCCTTTTTTGTGGCTGCATAGTATTATTCTATGGTGTATATGTGCCACATTTCCTTAATCCAGTCTATCATTGATTGACATTTGGGTTGGATCCAAGTCTTTGCTATGGTGAATAGTGTCACAATAAATATACGTGTGCATGTGTCTTTATAGCAGCATGATTTATAATATTTGGGGTATATACCCAGTAATGCGATCTTTGGGTCAAATGCTATTTCTAGTTATAGATCCTTGAGGAATCACCACATTGTCTTCCACAATGGTTGAACTAATTTACACTCCCACCAACAGTGTAAAAGAGTTCTATTTCTCCACATCCTCTCCAGCATCTGTTGTTTCCTGACTTGTTAATGATCACCATTCTAACTGGTGTGAGATGGTATCACATTGTGGTTTTGATTTGCATTTCCCTGATGACCAGTGATGATGAGCATTTTTTCATACTTGTACACTTTTAAATAATTAAATAATATAATTGGATTGCTTGAAACACAAAGGATAAATGTTTGAAGTGATGGATATCCTATTTAGCCTGACAAGATTATTATACATTGGAGACCTGTATCAAAATATCTCAAGTAACTTATAAATCTATACAGCCATTCTGCACCCACAAAAATTTTTAAAAATTTAAAGAAAAAATAATATAGTAAAGCAAGAAAAAAAGAAGAAAGAAAATTAATAGACAGGTAGAAAGTGTGTTTTCTGGATGTGAGTGTGAAATTACTTATGAGCAATTGTTATTTAGTTGATTTAAAGCACAACAAACCATTTGAATTATAAAAGGGATGCTTGGTAAATCTGTTTACATAATTCAGTGTGGCCTGGAGTGCTCATTGCTTCTATTTTTGAGTAATATTTCCAAATATTTAAGACACTTAGAGTAATTTTAAATGAATTAACATCTACAAAAAACCTACATCTAACATCGTAATTAATGGTAAGAAACTAGAAACTTTTTTGCTAAGATCAGGAACAAGGCAAGTATGTCCCCTCTCATCACTCCTTTTCAACATCATACTGAAAGTCCTAGCTAGTGCAATAACACTAGAAAAGGAAATAAGAAGTACACAGAGCGGAATATGAAAACTCAAAATTGCCAACATGCCAGATCTTCCTGACTTGCTATAGTTGTCCCAAAGTCCCAGCAAGTTATTTTGTAGCTATCACCCAGCTGATTCTAAAGTTTACATGGAGAAGCAAAAGACCCAGAAGCGCCAAAAAAAAAAAAAAGGAGGAAAGAAAAAGACAGATGACTGACACTACCAGATTTCAAGACTTACTATAAAGCTACAGTAATTAAGACATTGGGGTACTGAGGAAAGGATAGACAGATCAACGGAACAGAAGAGAGACCCCAGAAAGACAATAAAATGGAACAAAGAGTATTTTCAACATAGAGTCAAACAACTGAACATTCGCAAGGAATAAAAAGGATCTAGATATAGATTTTCCACCCTTCACAAAAATAAATTCAAAATGAATCACAGACTTAAATGCAAAATCCAAAACTACAAAACTCCTAGAAGATAACATAGGAGAAAATCTTGATTACCTCGGGTATGGTGATGACTTTTTAGATACATCAAAAGGGACGGTTCATGAAATAAATAATTGATAAACTAGACTTTATCAAAATTAAAGACTTCTGCTCTTCAAAAGACACTCTCAAGGTAATGAGAAAGCAAGCCATAATTTTGGAGAATATATTTACAAAAGGCACGCAGATGAAGGACTGATACCCAAAATATACACAGAATTCTTAAAACTCAACAATAAAAAACATGACAACCAAAATTAAAAATGGGCAACAGACCTGACAGGTACCTCAACAAAGAAGATATACAGATGACAAACAAGCATATGAAAAGATGCTGTACATAGTATGTCATTAGGGAACTGCAAATTAAAACAACAGTGATATCACATTTATTAGTATAGCCAAAATGCAAAACACTGACAACCACCAAATGTTGACAAGGATGTCAAGCAAGAGGATCTTTCATTCATTGCTAATGGGAATGCAAAATGGTACAACCACTTTGGAAGGCAGTTTGATAGTTTCTCACAAAACTAAGCATATTGTCACTATACAATTCAGTAATCATGATCCTTGGTATTAACCCAAAGAAGTTGAAAACTTAATGTGTTTATCCAAAAACCTGTACATGAGTGCTTACAGTAGCCTTATTAATAATTGCCAAAACTTAGAAGCAACCAAGATACCCTCTGGTAAGTGAATGAATACATAAATGGTGGTCCATTCAGATAATGGAATATTATGAAGCACTGAAAAAGCGAGCTATCAAGCCATGAAAAGGCAAGAGGGAAGCATAAATGCATATTAATTGATAGAAATCAATCTGAAAAGGCTACATAATGTATGATTCCAGCTATTAAATATGTGACATTTTGAAAAAGGCAAAACTATGGACATAGTAAAAGGATCAGTGGTTAGCAGGGGCTAGGGAGGACAGAGAGGTGAACAGACACAGCACAGAGAATTTTTAGTGCACTGATATAGTCTGTTTTCATGCTGCTGAGAAAGCCATACCTGAGACTGGGCAATTTACAAAAGAAAGAGGTTGAATTGGACTTACAGTTCCACTTGGCTGGGGAGGCCTCACAATCATGGTGGAAGGCAAGGAGGAGCAAGCCACGTCTCACATGGATGGCAGCAGGCAAAGAGCTCATGTAGGAAATCTCCCGCTTATATAATCATCAGACCTCATAAGACTTATTCACTATCACAAGAACAGCACAGGAAAGACCTGCCCCCTTGATTCAATTACCTCCCACCAGGTCCCTCCCACAACACGTGGGAATTCAAGATGAGATTTGGGTGGGGACACAGCCAAACCATATCAGGCAGTGCACCTGTCTGTATATTATACATGTCATTAGATATTTATAGAATCCACAGAATGTATGCTAAGAGTTAACACTAATGAAACTATGGTCTCTGAGAGATAATGATGTCGGTTCATAGATTGTAACAAATATGCCACTCTGATGAGGAGTGGTGACAATGGAGGAGGTTTTATGTATGAAGGGGCAGGGAGGATATGGAAATCTCCATACCTTCCACTCAATTTTGCTCTGAATCTAAAACTGAAAGTCTATTTTTTAAATCTGGAATAAAGTTTTTTAAAACTACATATTGAACTCAAGACTTTTTTGAAAGTTTTCATATAAGAAAATGAACTGTTTGTTCCTTGTGGTCTAATAAGAACGTTATATTTCCTTCCTGAAGGTGGCGTTTGTGTACCATGGTCAAAGAATGCTTTCCTCATTTGTTAAGGGAAAAAAAATAAAAAAATAAAACCTTTCCCAGACAGTAAAACATCTCATAAAACTGTCATGAGTAATTCCAGCAGCTGAGTTGAAATGGACAGCTACTCAGAACACCTTTGCTTTTCCATGACAGGGGTGAGCTTTTATAAATTAAGGTTATAGACTTACCTGCGAACACTGGGACTTATAGCTCAATTTACAGATACCTTAAAGTTGAAAAAGTGTTTGCAGAGCCTACACTCTGGGATGTGATACAGGCACCAGGAAGTTCATGAGCTAAAACAGGCCACAAGATCTAGCTAAGATGCCCCCAACAAAAACGAGAGTTCTCAGACCTGCACAGAACCTGTGACCAATATGCTGTTAGCCACAAGCACCTGCATTGCCGGAGCAATTTGAACTTGAGAGAAAAGTCCCCTAATTAAAGGCACCTAAGCCCAAATTCTGCATAACAATTTGCTCTGGAGCATGTTAAACTCACAGATTTCTGGACTTCAGAGATCCTAATGTCAAGAGTGTCACTGGGGCTGAGGAATCTACATTTGAGAAGCTTCCTAGGATGGACATTTACTCAGACGTATAAATAGAACAAACTCCTGATATAAGCAGCAACACAGACAAATCTCAGAAACAAGATTCTGAGCAAAAGAAACCAGACACAAAAGAGTATACACTGTATGTATGTGTGTGTGTGCATATGTATATATACACACATATACATAACATATAAAGTATGTGTGTATATATATTAATATATAAAGTTATAGAATGGATATAACTCACCACTAGTTATAGAAATCAGGTCAGTGGTGTATGGGGCAGGAGGTTAGGTGGATTGACTGTAATGGGGCATAAGAGAACTTTCCAGTGTAATAGTAATATTCTATATTTTGACTGGAGTGGCAGTTACACGGGTGTATACATTTCTCGAAACTCATATAACTGTACACTTAAACTGTGTACATTTAATTGCATATAAATTGTACCTTGATAAAGCTGATTTAATGAAAGAGATTTCCCAGGTGATTTGAACATACATCTGGGTTTGGGAGCCACTGATCCTTTGCTACTGGAGAATGACCAGATCATAAGTGCACTTGAGCCACACTGGAGCTCCTGTGTGGCATTTTTATTTCCACTGACAGAACTTCTGAGCCCCAGGGCACCTTCCAGACCAAGTTGTCTGACTTCTAGATTTTCTATATGTGTTCTTCAGGGCTCTCTAGAAGGACAGAACTAATAAGATATGTGGACATATGAAAGGGGATTTATTCAGGAGAATTGATGCACACGATCACATGGTAAAATCCCACCATAGGCCTTCTGCAAGCTGAGGAGCAAGGAAGCCAGTAGTGGATCCGTCTGAGTCCCAAAACCTCAAAAGTAGGAAAGCTGACAGTACAGCCTTCAGTCTGTGGCAGAAGGTCCGAGAGCCCCTAGCAAATCACTGGAATAAGTCCAAGAGTCCAAAAGCTGGAGAACTCGGAGTCTGATGTTTGAGGGCAGGAAGCATCCAGCATAGGAAAAAGATGAAGAAGGCTGGAAGACTCAGCAAGTCTGCTCTTCCATCTTCTCCTGCCTCCTTTATTCTAGCTGTGCTGGTGGCTGATTAGATTAAAGCTGAGTCGGCCTCTCCCAGCCCACTGACTCAAATGTTAATCTCCTTTAGCAACATCCTCACAGACACACCCAGGAACAATACTTTGCATCCTTCAATCCTAATCAAGTTGACATTCAATATTAATCATCACACTATATGCGAAAACTAAAGCTCAGAAAGGCTGAGAGACTTTTCCAAAGTCACATAGTAAAATATAAGCAGATATCAGATCTGAATTTCTGACAGCGTTTTGCTATTCTCAGTATCACACTGCATCCAAAGGAAGAAGAATGAGAAATGGAGAGCTGATGCTCTGATTTTGTTCCTTTACCCTTCATTGCCATCTATAGGATGGAGCTACCTGGTTACCTGAGCCAAAGAAATAGAATAGAGTCCAATTTTATAAGGAATGGCTGAAATACTTTGGTTTCAGACTTGTTTTTTTACTCATTCAACAAATAACCAACAAATATTGTTGAGTGCTTACCAGTCACAGTTTAAGGCACAAAAGCCAGTAGTGAATAAAACACACAAGATCCCTGCCTTCAAAGAGCTGTTATCATCAACAATAAAGAAATAAACAAATACATGAACAAGAAAATTTCAGATGGTGGAAAGTGCTTGAAGAAAACAAACAAGGTGATTGATAGAATAACTGCAAAGGAGGGTCTATTTTAGCTGGGCTTTTCAGAGCAGGCTGTGCTTGAGATAGTGATAGCAAGGGGCATGAAATATGGCTGGAGATGGAGAGACTGAAGACAGCTATCTCAAACACATCAAGAGCTGTCTGTAGAGAATTGTGCTTGCCTCATGCTGACTCAGAAGTTGAAGTGAGAAGCAATCTGCGTGCAAGACAGAGGATGAACTCAGATCAGTTTAGGGAAGAACTTTCCAACCTAGAAGAAAAGGAATTAGTATTTACTTGAAGGCATACTATATCCTAGCTTCCTTACTTGTAATATTTTGTTTAATGCTTTAAAAAACTCTAGGTGGTAGACGAAACAATATCTTTTGGAAGGAGTGATCTCCCCATCTCAAGAAGTATGCATGCTCCCTGGCTGAGACAGAGACAAATGAGTGAGGGGTTCCTTAATCTTGGGGACCTGTGCCCCTGCAGATGCTGCCCTAATTATGTCATAGAAACCAATGGAAAAAACCAATAAGATTCCCCCAGAAAAAAACCCAGATTCCCCCCAGGTAGTGAAAAGTTAATGACACTTCTTGAACAACAATAGGGTGTTTCCAGTTTAACTAAGCTTTAACCTTTAACCAAATTCTCAGGAAGGGCTTCCCAGAATATTCTCCCCATGTAATGCAGCAGAGTGGCACTCATTAATGCCTCCCTCAAAGAGAAGGTGACAAGGCCATGAGTTGCTCTTGAAGATGAGTACCAGCAAGAGTGGGAAGGGCGCTGAGCTACCTGTGACCTACAGAAACTCTGCCTGGCTCACTTCACTTCATTAAGAGAAAACGTGCTTGATTCACTTTAGGAAAATGAGATTATTTATGAGAAAGAAGTAGCTTTGGTTGGAGGCTCTTAAACAAGTGGCTTTCCAAAGAGAAAAGTAAATCTGCACCACAGACAGCCCTGGGAAGAAAAGGACAGCCCTAGATATTTTGGATTATTTGGGCATTGACCTTCCTGAGGACCCAGTGCAAGGAATGAAGTAAATGAGCTCGATTCCTTTAATTCTATGAGTCATAGCTTTGTCGAAATGACTCATTGTTGATCCCACTTGGCTCCACATGGAAGGCAAAGTTCAAGCTATAGTACAGGTAGCAACATGATCCATGTACAATTGTGCAAAACAAAATTCCCATAGGCCAGGCACATTCCCATTGCCTTCGGATGGTGGCTCATGAAGATACAACCATGTCCTCTGTCTTTTGTCCTATCCTAAGTTGTTATTCTCTTAGGCCATAAACTACTCAAAGGCCCAGTCTTCCCTTCTTTCTAGCACCATGCCTGGCAGAGAGAGAGACAAAAGGCACCTGATTCATGTTTGACAAATGAATAAAGTTTCACAAGTCCTACTTTTCAGATCCTAATAACAGCTTCCTGTGGCCAGGAGTGTACTGAACACTTTACAGATATTACTACATTTACTCCTTAAAACATACCTATGAAATGAGTACTATTACCATCCTTATTGTTTGAATCATCACTATTTTCATATGAAGAAAGATCTAGACTTGAAGCCACTATGCTATACTGCAGGCTGGTTTTTACCCTGTTGATGTGGGAACATGGGACAGGCAGCATGTGGCAAACCTGGAGACTGCTTTGTCCCAAACCAGAGTCAATGTCTCACCTTACACTATTGCCAGTTTCTTAGTAATTTGGGTACTACGGGGGTAGAGGTGACACTGATGAATAGAGAGAAAAAAGCCAAGAGGCAGAAGTAACGTTTCTGCCTCTGATTTTGCCTTGCTCTTCTCTGTTTTCCAGCGCTACTAAGGGGCATATCAACTGAAACCTCCAAATTAGAGCGAATCTGCAACTTGTAACAACCAGTGTGTGGGGGAGTCTAGGATGGCAGACTAGGGTTTTGATATCTTACAGCAAAAGATTTTTTGCTTCTAACTCAATAAGGTGTGAAGACTTTTAGCACTTTACATATGAAGCCTACATCTCAATTTATTTTTAAAGTGTGACCATTTGGGAGTTTACTAAGTGCTAGACACCATGCCAAACCCATTGAGTGCATTATCTCAGTCAATTCTCAAGACAACAAAGAGCTCTACCGATTTAAATTGTTTTCCTTTAGCTTCAATGTAATGTATTGGCTTGTGGGGATGTGAGCCGGTAGTGGTGACAGCCAAGGGCTGGGCACTCAGCTACAGACAGGTGGAATAAATTTAAAAGTTTTGGCAGGTGATTTTCATCAAACAATGCAAAAAGAACTGGCTCCTTGACAACCTGCATGTCCATCTTGGTCAACTCCTGATGAACCAAGACAGTCACAGGACTTCAGAATCCTATGCAGCCATGGGGAGGCACCACACTTGGCTCTGAGCTAGCAAATCTTTCACCTCAAACAGTGCATAACCCAAGAGGGAGGCAAGTTATCTATTTTACAGCAGGGAACACACACGCACACACACACACACACACACGGATCTGGGTTTAAGTTTCATCTTTAAAAATTAGGGTTCCTGAACCTCTTCATCAGGCAAAACCATCACAAACCTACAGACCACCTTTTCTTGAATTAGAAGAAGACATCCCTTTTGAGAAAACTTAGTGAATTTGTTGCAGTGCTTGGTGAGCAGACTGGAATGCTGTGTCTTTCCCTCCAGGATCACGCAGCTCTGTGCCACAGTCCACATCTCAGTGAAAAAAGCACAGGTCTGTATTTCATTTCTGACTTGTCCCCTTGGCAGACACCCCCCCCCAACAACCTGCATAAGTGTATGCAATAGAGCCACCATCAGGAAAAATGTGAATGTCCCAAAGTGACAGTCCAGGGCCCCAGCCCACCCACAGGTGGTTATTGTTATCCCTAATTATGTTTGAAAGAATTTAAATTGCTTGTCAACCTTAAAAATTAGGAGATTTCACACAAACTCTAGAGTTCAAGCTTTTCTTGAAAAATGAGATCTGGGCACACTGGCTCTGCGTTCCCACATTGCAAATTGAATTGGAGCTAAGCAGTGCTGCCTATTTATGTATGTACTTAAAAATGTTTGTAGTATATTTTAGATTTCATTCTCCATTAGCATATAAAAAGCTACCATTTTCTTTTTATTATTATTATTTGTATCAGGTTTTTGAATAGATGTTCCTTGTGTTTGGTATAAAATCTAAAACATATGAAATGGTCTGTACACACTGTTCCCCAGTTCCCCAGATACAACTGCCCCAACCATTCTTTTGTGTCCTTTCAAAGGTATTATATCCACACACTGCAAAAATATATGCAGTATTTCTAAGACACCATCAATTGCAAGATGCACCATTATTTTGTGTTCACTAAGAAAAAAACTTCCAATAAAATCATGACATCGTGCCTTAATGATGGTCCTGCCTCATCCATACATCAGTCAAGTCAACCCTTCATTGCTTTGAAATTTGTTTCATCTATTCTAAGAGGCTGGACATTTTTCCTGCCTTCTGTTGGACTGCTTAGAGTATGGCAGCCAATCCTTTTACATGTATCTCAGTAAGAAAATGTAACACGAGGCTGGGCGCCATGGCTCACGCCTGTAATCCCAGCACTTTGGGAGGCTGAGACGGGCGGATCATGAGGTCAGGAGATCGAGACCATCCTGGCTAACACCGTGAAACCCCGTCTCTACTAAAAATACAAAAAACTAGCTGGGCGAGGTGGCGGGCCCCTGTAGTCCCAGCTACTCGGGAGGCTGAGGCAGGAGAATGGCGTAAACCCAGGAGGTGGAGCTTGCAGTGAGCTGAGATCCGGCCATCGCACTCCAGCCTGGGCGACAGAGCGAGACTCCGTCTCAAAAAAAAAAAAAAAAAAAAGACATTTTTCAATCTTCTGTTCCTTGAGAGAGTAATAACAAAACAGTCTTGTAGAGAATATTCATGGCCCTGGCATCTGACATTAGGAGACAGACACCTTCCACTCACAGAGTAAATATGCCAGATACTCACTTTCCTAGCACCTTTGCAGCTAGGGCCTGAATCTCAGTTTTGTTTTTGCCCTGGATTTAGAATTGGAAACTGGTGACACAAAGGAGCAAGACCACTCACAAGACATCCTGGCGAACGTGGCCACAGTGACAACATCTCCCATCTGTCTCCGGAGGCTGCAGTGGTGGCTGTTTTGATAGTAGTGCCCAGTGTGCATTAGAGATGTCAGTTGTACAGTCTGCAGCACGTGAGCCCAATTCCAGGGACCATGGTCTCTTTAAGGGAGAGGTTTACTGTGGCATTCTGAACATTGTGCTTGACTGATTCTCTGGCCCAACCCAAGATTCTGCAAGTTACCAATATCCTTTCATAAATTCCTTTTCTGCTTAAATTGACTAGAAGCGGTTTCTATTGCTTACAACTGAAAAGCTGGGTGACACAAACATCACCCTTCTTAAATTGATACAATGACAGAAATTATTTTTCAACAAAGGACTTCTTGAAAAATTAGCTGTCACAGTAATTTGGGAGAAGGGGAACAGAATGCTGAAATGTACAACTTAATGTAACTTTTTTACTCTACTTCCCTTTAGCACCTTAAGAAACTGGCAAAAATAACAGCAACAAGGATAATATTAAATAACGAGAAATCTCTTGAGCGATTTTTCCACTATTCCATCAATTACTTTGATGGATTTAATGATGCATTTATTTACACTTCATAATTTGTCAACAAAACAGTATGCATAAGTCATACATACATTTTTGAATGCCTATTATGTGTCATTATCACTGCTAGATGTTGGGGCACATTCATAGAAGAAAGAGGTTGGTTTTCCCTTTGAAGTAAGCAAGAAAGTGCAACATAATGTTTTAAGTGTTACAAGAGTGCCACAGGAAGAAAGAACAAGTTCAGCCTATTTCGGGTAATCAGAGAAAAATGTTTATCATCTGGGTTGTACTTTTTTCAATAGACTGAAGTGTGGTCAGGTTGTGTCTCTGAGAGTGTGTGAGGTTTCCAAGGCAATAAATAGTGGGAAATAGAATTTTATCTTTGTTATTCTAAAAAGTCGCTGTAATGTTTGTGCAAAGTTTTCAGTGTTCCCTAAGTTTTCCTGTTCCAAAGGGACTAAAGAATTTTTGTTTAGGCTCTAGCAAATCTAAATTTTGTTGGATTTGATTGCTGTGCCCTCCCAAAGAGGTGGCATGAGTTCCAACGATTTGGAAATGTTCAGCCTGTTTTGTTTTATGCACCATTACCTTGATCCCATAGTGAGAACTTACCTGGAAAGCAGGTTGCTCAGGTCTGATGGGGCTATAGGACAGATTTGATAAGGTTACTGATGGGACAGAGCTCTGCTGTCACAGGACGCTTGCATAAGTCTTGCTGCTTTGAGGGAGGTTGTGTGTGGAGAGAGAAGGCAGTTAGTTTGCCAGCAGTTCTATCACCTGGGCCACCTAAAGAAGGAAGCAGGCATTTGCAGTAATAAGGTGAAATGTTTATAGTCTTGTTTCTGACCATAACCACATTGAAAGCTTTTCCTGGAGAATCAAGCAGAAAACTTCTCAAGCCTCAATCCTCATCTCCGGTATTTCCCATGCCAAATATTACTTCAATTTTTCAGGAATGGCTTTACTCTGAAAAAAAAAAAAAAATCCCAAGGAAATAAGAGAAACTTGTGAACAAAACCTGCAACAAGGGATCCTGCTGCTAAAAGAGTTAAAAAGAAAATACAACTGTTCCGAGAGTTCAATTTCAGATCAGTGTTTGGAATGAAAAGCACATTTTTGCACAGCAGCCTAGTTATAAATGGTGATGGGGTTCCCAGATGGGCTGAAAAAGGACTGCTTAGCTCACAATGTTACTGTAAAATCAATCATATTGTCTTAGGCCTGTCTAATATGTTCATACTATTTGCTTTGCTTTTTTCTATATATACATTCATTTTTTTTTTTTTTTTTTTTTTTTTTGAGATGGAGTTTCTGAGTTTCGCTTTGCTGCCCAGGCTAGAGTGCAATGGCACAGTCTCGGCTCACTGTAACCTCTGCCTCCTGGATTCAAGCGATTCTCCTGCCTCAGTCTCCCAAGTAGCTGGGATTACAGGCACCCACCACCATGCCCAGCTAATGACTGTATTTTTAGGGTTTCACCATGTTGGCCAGGCTGGTCTCAAACTCCTGACCTCAGGTGACCCACCCACCTTGGCCTCCCAAAGTGCTGGGATTACAGGTATGAGCCATCATGCCCAGACTTATACATTCATTTTCTACCATAAAGCTCATAGGAAGGCATTTTTAAAATAGAGAAAAGTATGAAGAATGAAGTAAAAACTGCCCAAAGTCCACCACCGAAAGATAACCATTAGAATATAATTTATTCCAGTTATTCAACATTGTTTAACAGATTTATTGAAGTATGATTAACAAACAATGCACTGCAGTATTTAAAATGTATAATTTGATAAGTTTGACTTGTGTGTATGCCTGTGAAACCATCACATCACCATAATCAAGATAATGAGCAGGTCACCCTCTCCCCCCAAATCCTCATATCCCCTTGTAATCTCTCCCCCGGTCCCCTTCTCCAGGCAAACACTGATCTGCCTTCTCCCACTATAGATTAAGTTGCATTTTCTATAATTTTACGTAAATGGATTTATAGAATATGTACTTCTTTTTGTCTAGCTTCTTTCACTCAGTGTAAGTTTTTGAGATTCATCCACATGATAACCTATACCAATAGCTTATTCCTTTTTGTTGCTGAGTAGTATTCTGTTGAATAATTACACAATTTATTTATCTATTCATCTATTAGTGGATATTTGGCTTTGTGATGTTTTTTTCCAACACCAACAAGCAATTCTTCAATTCTCAGACACCAACTTGATGTCCAAAAATTCAATTCAATTCTGACACTAATTACCTAGAGTTAGCACAGACCCTACAGGTTAAGGACTCAGTCCTACAAGACTGCTGCCACTTCAGACTCCAGCCACACATGGGGTCCTCAGGCAACTACATTTCTGCCAGACTGACTACAAGTTCAGGGATTCGCACAACCCCCTTTCCAAGTCCTGTAATTTGTTAGAACAACTCACAGAAAGCACTTACGATTACCAATTTATTATAAAGGGAACAACTCAGAAACAGCCACATGGAAGAGGTGAGCAGGGCAAGGGGTGGGACTGGTGGGCAAAGCCACCCTCCCAGCACCTCAGTGTGCTCACCAACTAGGAAGGTCTCCAAACTCCTGTTGCTTAGGCGTTTTTAGTGGAGGTTTTATTATGTACACATAGTTGATTAAATCATTGGCTGTTGGCAATTGAACTCAATTTCCAGTCCCCTCGTCTCCCAAGAGGTTGACGTGTTGGGAAGGGAGAAACTGAAAGTTGCAACGCTATAATCATGTGTTGGTCTTTCTGCTAACCAGTCTCATCCTGAAGCTATCCAGGGGCCTCACGTTGAGTCACTTCATTAGCATAAACTCAGGTAATGTGGAGAGGGACTTGTATTTTTTTTTTTAATTTCTTAATTTTTAAAAACTTTTCTTTGAGGTTCAGGGGTACATGTGCAGGTTTGTTATACAGGAAAACTTCTGTCACATGGGTTTGTTGAACAAATTATTTTGTCACCCAGGTATTAAGCCTAGTACTCAATTGTTATTTTTTTCTGCTCCTCTCCCTCCTCCAAAACTCCACCCTCAGGTAGACTCCAGTGTCTGTTGTTCCCCTCTATATATCCATGTGTTCTCAAAACTCAGCTCCTACTTATAAGTGAGAACATGTGGTATTTGGTTTTCTGTTCCTGTGTAAGTTTGCTAAGGATAATGGCCTCCAGCTCCAACCATGTTCCTGCAAAGGACATAATCTTATTCTTTTTTATGGCTGCATAGTATTCCATGGTGTATATGTGCACACTTCCTTTATCTAGCCTACCATTGAAGGGCATTTAGGTTAATTCTGTATCTTTGCTATTGTAAATAGTACTGCAATGAACATGAGTGCATGTGTCTTTATGACAGAATAATTTATATTCCTTTGGGTATATACCCAGTAATGGGATTGCTGGGTCGAATGGCAGTTCTGATTTTAGATCTTTAAGGAATCACCATGCTGCTTTCCACAATAGTTCAACTAATTTACACTCCCACCAATAGTATGTAAATGTTCTCTTTTCTCCACAACTGTTGCCAGCAACTGTTGTTTTTTGACTTTTTAATAATACCCGTTCTGAGTCATGTGAGATGGTATCTTATTGTGATTTTGATTTGCATTTTTTTATATGCTCATTGGCAGCATGTATGTCTTCTTTTGAAAAGTGTCTGCTCATGTCCTTTGCCCACTTTTTAATGGGGTTGTTTGTTTCTTGTAAATTTGTTTAAGTTCCTTATAGATGCTGGATATTAAATCTCTCTGAGATACATAGTTTGCAAATATTTTCTCTCATTCTGTAGGTTGTCTGTTTACTTTGTTGATAGTTTCTTTGGCTATGCAGACACTCTTAAGTTTAATTAGATCCCATTTGTTAATTTTTGCTATTGTTTAAATTGCTTTTGGCATTTTTGAAATGGAATATTTGCCCATTCCTATGCCCAGAATGAAATTTCCTAGGTTATTGTTCAGGGTTTTTATAGTTTTGGGTTTTGCATTTAAGTCTTTAATCCAGCTTCAGTTGATTGTTGTATATGGTAAAAGGAAGGGGTCCAGTTTCAATCTTCTGCATATGGCTAGACAGTTACTCAGCACCATTTATTGAACAGGAAGTTCTTTCCTCATTGCTTGTTTTTATCAGCTTTGTCAAAGATCAGATAGTTGTAGGTGTGTGGCCTTATTTCTGGGCTCCCTATTCTATTCTGTTCTATTGGTCCATGGGTCTGTTTTTGTGCCAGTACCATGCTGTTTTGGTTTCTGTAGCCCTACAGTATAGTCTGAAGTCAGGTAGTGTGATGCCTCCTGCTTTGGTCTTTCTGCTTAGGATTGCTGTGGCTGTAAGGGCTATTTTTGGTTCCATATTAATTTTAAAATAGCCTTTTCTAGTTTTGTGAACAAAGTCACTGATAATTTGATAGGAATAACATTGAATCTGTAGATTGCTTTAGGCAGTATGGTCATTTTAACAATATTGATTCCTCCTATGCATGAGCATGAAATGGTTTTCCATTTGTTTGCGTCATGTCTCATTTCTTTCAGCAGTGTTTTATAATTCTCATAATAGAGATCTTTCATCTCTCTGGTTAGCTGTATTCCTAGGTATTTTATTCTTTGTGTGGCAGTTGTGAGTGGTACTGTTTTCCTGATTTGGCTCTCTACTTGGCTATTGTTGCTGTATAGGAATGCTAGTGACTTTTGTACTTTGATTTCATATCCTAAAATTTTGCTGAAGGTGTTTATCAGCTGAAGGAGCTTTTGGATTGAGACTGTGGGGTTATCTAAATATAGAATCATGTCTCTGCAAACAGAGTAGTTTGACTTCCTTTCTTTCTATTTGGATGCCCTTTATTTCTTTCTCTTTCCTGATTCCTCTGGTCAGGACTTCTGATACTATGTTGAATAGGCCTAGTGAGACAGGGCATCCTTCTTTTGTGCTGATTTTCATGGGGAATGCTTCCAGCTTTTGCTCATTCAGTATGATGTTGGCTGTTGGTTTGTCATAGATGGCTCTTGTTATTTTGAGGTATGTCCCTTCAGTACCAAGTTTATTGAGAGGTTTTAACATGAAATTATGTTGAAGTTTATCAAAATCCTTTTCTGCATCGATTGAGATAATCATATGGATTTTGTCTTTAATTCTCTTCATGTGATGAATCATATTTATTGATTTGCATATATTGAACTAACCTTGCATCCCATGGATAAAGCCTACTTGATCATGGTGGGTAAGCTTTTTGATGTGCTGCTGAATTTGGTTGCCAGTATTTTGTTAAGAATTTTTGCATGGATGTTCATCAAGGATATTGGCCTAAAGTTTTCTTTTTTTATTGTGTCTCTGCCAGATTTTGGTATCAGGATGATGCTGGCCTCACAGAATGAGTTAGAGAGCAGTCCTTCCTCCTCAAATTTTTGAAATAGTTTCAGTAAGAATGGTACCAGCTCTTCTTTGTATATCTGGTAGCATTAGGCTGTGAATCTGTCTGGTCCTGGACTTTTTTGTTTGGTAGGCTATTTACTACTGATTCAATTTCAGAGCTTATTGTTGGTCTGTTCAGGGATTCAGTTTCTTCCTGGTTCAGTCTTGGGAGGCTGTATGTGTCCAAGAATTCATCCATTTCTTCTAAATTTTCTGGTTTGTGTGCATATAGGTGTTCATTATAGTCTCTGATGGTTATTTGTATTTTTGTGGGGTCAGTGGTAACATTTCTTTTGTCATTTCTAATTGTGCTTATTTGTGTCTTTTTTCTTTTTTAGTCTAGCTAGCAGTCTCTCTTATCAATTTTTTTCAAAAAAGAACAGCTCCTGGATTTGTTGATCTTTTTAAATTTTTTGTTTTTGGTTGGGGCGAGCAGTGGTTGAGACAGAGTCTCTCTCTTTACCCAGGATGGAGTACAGTGATGCAATCTCAGCTCACTAGAATCTCCACCTCCCAGGTTCAAGTGATTCTCAAGTCTCAGCCTCCTGAGAAGCTGTGATTACAGACATGCCTTGCTAATTTTTGTATTTTTAGTAGAGACAGGGTTTCACCATGTTGGCCAGGCTGGTCCTGTACTCCTGACCTCAAGTGAGCCACCCACCTTGGCCTCCTAAAGTTCTGAGATTACAGGTGTGAGCCACTGCACCAGACCTGAATGGTTTTCTGTGTCTCAATCTCCTTAAGTTCAGCTCTGAGTTCAGTTATTTCTTGCCATTTGCTTGCTTTGGTGTTGGTTTCCTCTTGCTTCTCTCGTTCTTTTTGTTATGATGTTAGGTCATTAATTTGCAATCTTTCTAACTTTCTGCTGTGTGCATTTAGGGCTATAAATTTCCCTCTTAACACTGTCTGAGCTGTGTCCCAGAGATTCTGGTATGTTGTATCTTTATTCTCCTCAGTTTCAAAGAACTTCTTGATTTCTGCCTTAATTTCATTATCTATCCAAAAGTCATTCAGGAGTGGGTTATTCAATTTCCATGTAATTGTATGGTTTTATGCGATTTTTTTTTTTTTTTTTAGACGGGGTTTCTCTCTTTTTGCCCAGGCTGGAGTGCAATGTCATGATCTCAGCTCACCACAACCTCTGCCTCCTGGGTTCAAGCAATTCTTCTGCCTCAGCCTCCTGAGTCACTGGGATTACAGGCATGCACCACCATGCCCAGCTAATTTTGTATTTTTTAGTAGAGACAGGGTTTCTCCATGTTGGCCAGGCTAGTCTTGAACTCCCAACCTCAGGTGATCTGCCCTCCTCAGCCTCCCAAAGTGAGCCACCATGCCTGGCCTTGAGTGATTTTCTTAGTTTTGATTTCTTTTTTTTTTTTTTTTTTTTTTTTTTGAGACGGAGTCTTGCTCTGCCACCCAGGCTGGAGTGCAGTGGCCGGATCTCAGCTCACTGCAAGCTCCGCCTCCCGGGTTTACGCCATTCTCCTGCCTCAGCCTCCCGAGTAGCTGGGACTACAGGCGCCCCGCCTCGTCGCCCAGCTAGTTTTTGGTATTTTTTAAGTAGAGACAGGGTTTCACCGTATTAGCCAGGATGGTCTCGATCTCCTGACCTCGTGATCCGCCTGTCTCGGCCTCCCAAAGTGCTGGGATTACAGGCTTGAGCCACCGTGCCCGGCCCTTAGTCTTGATTTCTATTTGAATTGCCCTGTGGTCCAAGAGAGTGGTTGGTATGATTTCAGTTCTTTTGCATTTGCTGAGGATTGTTTTATGTCTGATTATGTGGTTGATTTTAGAGTATGTGCCATGTGGTTATGAGAAGAATGTATATTCTTTTGGTTTTGGGTGGAGGGTTTGGTAGATGTCTATTAGGTTCATTTGGTCCAGTGTTGAGTTCAGTTCCTGAATACCTTTGTTAATTTTCTGCCTCAGTGATCTGTCTGATACTGTCAGTGGGATGTTGAAGTCTGTCACTATTATTATGTGGGAATCTAAGTCTCTTTGAAGGTCTTTAAGAACTTGCTTTATGAATATAAGTGCTACTGTGTTGAGTGCATACATATTTAGGATAGTTAGGTCTTACTGTTGAATTGAACACTTCACTACTATGTAATGCCCTTCTTTGTCTTTTTCTGATCTTTGTTGGTTTAAAGTCTGTTTTGTCTGAAATTAAGATTGCAACCCCTGCTTTCTGTTTTTTATTTACTTGGTTGATTTTTCTCCATCTCTTTATTTTGAGTCTGTGGGTGTCATTGCATGTGAGATGGGTCTCTTGAAGACAGCATGCCAATGGATCTTTCTTCTTTATCCAGTTTGCCACTCTGAGCCTTTTAATTGGGGCATTTAGCTTGTTTGCATTTAAGGTTAGTATTAATATGCGTGGATTTGAGCTGTTATTGTGTTGTTAGCTGTGTTCTTTCTCATCTTTGTGGGCCAATCTTCTTTCAGTCTTTGAAGTTGTTGTCCTTTGGATATTTATTTTTCTTTTATCCTACTTGATGACATTGGGGGCTTGATTGTGGTATAAGGTGAGTTCAATCAACTGGCCTCATTTCTGGAAGATTTTAGGGGGCCTAGGCTCAAGGCTCAGCACAGGATTCCTGGATTGTATGCTATTACTCTGGGGGACTGGTATCAGGTCCTGGCTTTGATCTCTGGCTCCTCAAGGTTAGGAACATGCTGCACTGGAGGGGCCAAAGTGCTTCCAAGCTGAATGGCTATTCACAGCATCCACTCCGATGGGCAGTGACAAGCAAAGTACTTCATAGGATGATGGCAGCAGGATCTGTCCTTGTTCACTTGTGCCAGCAGAAGTGGCAGCAGAAATGTGGTAAGATGCACATTCATCAACTGTGGCTGGGTGCTAGTGGGTGCTGGGTTGCTGGCTTCCATGAGGGTGTTCACAGCAGCTGCAGGGCAGCACAGCTGGGTGGGGGAGCCATTAGCGACTGTGCACGTGTTCACAGTGGTAGTGGTATTAGCATGGGGTGGTGTGCTGGTGGGCACAGGACTGTGTGCACCCTCTGTAAGCATTCCCACAGGCAGCAGTAGCTGGGTCCACTGTTCTTCATGCCTCGTTTTGCACCACTGGCAGTGTTGGTGCAGGGGCAGGTCCTGGTAGGCATGAGGCTGGTGAGCTCCATGCCCACCAAAGTTCTGACAACAGTGGTGGTGTGGCCAGAGGATGGGGGTAGTGAGAGGGGAATGGGGGAGAGGGATTGGGAGGAAGCAAGGTATGGTCACACCGGCAGCAGTGGGATGGCAGGATGCACATGTACATGCACACTGGTGGGGAAGGGAAGACAAGGTCAGCCCAGGCATACGCATACCAGCAGAAGGATGGTGCAGGGAGGTCATGGGCAAGTGCATGCAGGCAAAGTGGCACAGGGGGAGGCTGCATGGGGGGCAGCACAGGTGAGCTGGTGCATGTTCATGGGGCCCACTATACTGGAGCACTCTGCCGGTCAGGTGGTCCATCAGCACTAGAGCTATGATGCAGGCCCCCAAAGCACCAGAGGCTGCCCTGCAAGCAGGCACAGCGTTGCTGGGTCCCAGAAGAGGCCAGCAGACCAAGGGGTGCTCAGGTCAAAATGGACCCATCCTATGGGCAAAACCTCCCTGCAGAGCTCAGGTCCAACAATTCCACCGAAGCTAAAGTATCCTATAGGAGTAAGTCGAGCCTATAGAAATGGGCATCTTTATATCAGGTAGTGATAGTCTCCAAATCTGTTCTTTCTCAAAGTTGTTTTAGCTGTTCTGGGTTCTTTGCATTTCCATATGAATTTTTGGATCTGCCTGTTAATTTCTATAAAGAAGTCAACTGGGATTTTGATAGCATTGCATTGAATCTCTTGGTAAATTTGGGAAGTATTTTCATTTTCAAATATTGTCTTCTCACCTATGAACATGTAACACATTTTCGTTCATTTACTCTTTATTTCAAAAATGTTTTGCAGTTTTCGTTGTACAAACCTTGCATTTCTGTTGTTAAATTTATTCCTAAGTACTTTATTCTTTTTTATTCTATTGTATAAAAATATATAAAAATATAAAAATACAACTGGTTCTGTAATTGGTCTTGTATCCCGCAACCTTGTGGAAATTTCTTATGAATTCCAATAATTGTGTGTGTGTGTATGTGCACGCGCGTGTGGATTTTTTAGGATTTTCTATATACAAGATTGTACTATCTGTGAATAGAAGCAATTTTACCTCTTCCTTTCTGATCTGGATATCTTTTATCCCATTTTCTTGCCTAATTGCCCTGGTTAGATCTTCTGGTACAGTGCTGAACAGTGAGAGCAGATACTCTTGTCTTGTTTCTGATCTTAGAGGAAAAGCACTCAGTCTTTCACCATACATATGATACTAGCTGTGGATTTCTCATAGATGCCCTTTATTAGGTTGAAAAGGTTCTCATCTATTTCTATTCTGTTGAGTTTTTTAAATCATGAAAAAGTGTTAGACCATTAATTGATCTTTAAAGATTAAACCAGCAGGATTTTTTGTAGATTCTGTGTAGACAAGCTGTTTCTAAAATGTATATGGAAGAGCAAATGAGCTAGAATAGCTAAAACATGTACACCATGGTCAACCTAGGCCAAGTCACCATCACCTGTCACGTGGATTATTTCCAGTCTCCTCCAACTAGTCTCTCTATGACCACCCTTGCTACCTTACAGATTAGTCTTACAGGCAGAGTGACTCTCATTGTACCTAAGATTCTGTTTCTCTCTTCAGTAATCTCCCACCTCACTCTGAATAAAACCCAACATTCATACAAAGGACCAGATATCCAGTGTCATTTGCCACCTTGCTACCTCTACCACCTTATCTTCTACTACCTTCTCCCATGCTTACTCTGCTCCAGCTACACTGGTCTCTTTACTAAACTCAAACATACAAAAGATACTCCTGACACAGGGCTTTTGTTGGCTCTTTCCTCTGCCTGGAAATTTTCTTCCTCAAGATACCCATATGTTTCATTCCTTCGTTTCATCAAGCCTCAGCTCAAATGTCATACTATCAGAGAAGGTTTTCCTGCTCACTCTATAAAATAACAATCTTCACTCCTGTCACTTCCACTATTTTTCATACCCTAATGTGTTTTTTTAGTATTTCTTGCTCCCACTCAACAAATTCAGTATTTATATTATCATTTGTTCATTTTCTACCTCCTCTTAGATATTAGCTTTAAGAGCACAGAGACATTACCTGTTATATCCCAGAATCTTCAACAGTCCTTGGCATTGTAATAGATGCCTAGTAAATATTTGTTGACTAAGAGAACACTTCTCTTCTAAAGATAATTTTTTAATTTTTGATGTAATCAAACTTAGTAACCTTTTCCCTTATGATTTTTGCTCTTGGGTGTTTTAAGAATAATTTATAAACACCAGAATCACAAAAAATTGCTGATATTTCCTTCTAATATTCTTGAGCAGTTGTTCATTATTTAGATCTTTTGTACATTTTAATTTATCTATATAAGTGATAAGGTATAGGATAAAACATTTTTGTATGTGTAAGATAAAAATTATTCTAATGACACTTATCAAATTTTCCCTTTTTTTCTAATTTGAAGAGACAATTCTAACATATGCTCTTTCTCTTCATCTTGCTTTTTCTCACATCATTAAAAATGTTCTATAAACATCATTTTATTGTTGTGTAATATTTCAACCTGTGACAATGTCAACATTTATTTAATACTTTTTCAATCATTAGATATTTGACTGTTTCCATTTTTGTTTGTCTAACACTAAAAGGAACATCTATATAAATGAAACATCATTCATATTCAATTGTTTACCTAAAATATATTCTTAGAAGTAAAACTGCTTGGTCAAAGAATATGAACATCTAAAGTTCTTGCACAAGGTGGAAATTTTCTCCAGAATAGTTAGACCAACTTGCCCGTGTTTGAGCATTTACCAGTAAATGAGAATACAGGTCCCACTATTCTTTTACCAACCCTAGTATCAAATATCTTTCTCCTTTCTTTGACATTCTTGAAATATTTATATGCTAGGCCCCAGGCTAAGCTCTTTACATAGATAATCTCATTTAAATTCTACATTTCTATCAGATTAGTACAACCATAATCGTCCTTTAACACATAAGGAAATTGAGTCTTCGACAGATTAAGGGACTTGGCCAAGGCTACACAGCCAGTGAGTACTAAAGGTGAAACCTCAAACCAGGCCAAGTAACACCAGAAGCAGAGCATTTTAACCGACTCTACTTTTCCTCAAATCTTTACCAATTTAAGAGGCTAAAAGAAAAATGACTTCTCTTTTAATTTGCATTTCCTTGACTACTAATGAAAATGAACATTTTATTTTGGACTAATTGTATTTACTTCAAGGTCAATTATATAGGTAGCAGTATTCTGAGTTCCTATAGGGTCATTAGAAGGTGGTATGCTGGCCTCAGAATAACTCGGATTTCAGAAGAGTAAGATTTGGGTTCCAGTTGCACTTTGTTGGCCCAGCTTGAGGTCTTGAGCGAGCCCCTTAACTACCTGGAGCTTCAGGCTCTTTACTTGCAAGATGAAGGTAGATATGCTTTTTCTCACCAAGTTGTTATGAAGACTGCTGAGATCAAAGGGGTTTAAGTACATAATCAAACAATGAGAGACAAGGCATAAGAAACACCAGGCTAGGAGCTTTCCAGTATCTCCATTATTCTTCCTAGCTCCGTGAAATAGGCAGTATCTCCATTTCATAGGTTTGAAAAGTAATTTGACCAAGGTTACACTGGTAGTAAGTGGTAAGAGTACTTCTAAGTGCTTGGCACATAGAAAGTCCTTAGTAAGTGTTCATTCATCCAGAAACACATCACTCTTTGCCCCAGAAGTGGAGGTGAAGTTTCCCCAGTTTCTCAAAAGATGAGGGCAGCATTTTTTTCAGAGAGAAGAGAAGATCTTTTAAACGCCAATGTTAATATTATGAGATTAATAGGCATCAAAGGAAGAAATAAGAAGATAATCAAATGTTATCCAATTCCTTTCTTTATTTTACCTAAAATTCAGAAAAGATCTAATGACAATCCCCTCAGCAAACACTAAACTTTCCTACAACAAACCATATACAAGTTGCTTCTACCATGTGGCTTTTAAGCCTCATGCACACTGACTTTTCTAGAGCATTATTCTCACATGGTTGCTCCTCTTGTGCCTCCAGTGCAAATGGGATGGAAGTTAAATAAGAGCTTTCTTATTTTATTGAATTCCCATTGATAAACATCTCCCTTGCAATCCTCTTGGCTATTCTCTTTTGTGGGAGAGACAGTGAGAAAGAATTAGTTGTTGTTTTCTATATTCAAACCCTCCCTTCTATGTTCTGTGATGCTGCTGTGTCATCTGACACCATGTTGCACTCTACAGTAGCTAGCACTAGAGGATGACTGCAAAGCTGGCAGAGGCAGAACTGACTTGCTTCTCCCTATTGCTTCTTGTTGGTTTTCCATGGGCTTCATGGTCTTGCCAGCACCACCCTAGCAACACTTCTTTTCCCCATCAGCACCAGCAGAACAGCACTCTATCCTCAGAACTCTTTTTCTCTAGGCTTCTAAGTTCTAGAAATTCCAACCTCTTCTTTTGTTCCACAGCTCTAAGGATGGTAGCTGCTTCCTGCAGTTGCTCCCCTGTGATACATCTCTTTGCCTTTTCAATTCTTCAACCCTAGTTCATAACCCTAGTTAATAATCATTCATACTAAATGTTTTTTGTCAAAATAATTAATGTGGTTTCTGACACTGGGTGCTGCCAAGGAGATGGAAGAGGGTAGGACCAGGAGATTATTAAAACCCTTTCAACAACAAATGTCCATGTTCTTGTACACTGGATTCACTGGAAATCCAGTTGCTGGGAATTCAGTCTATGAGATTCAAATCCCACCACCGCTTCTTCTTAGCTTTGGGAACTTTGGCAATTTTCTCCCAAGCCAGGAATCCCTAAGTTGCAGAAGGAACTTGAGATAACCTGAACTGGGGCCAGTGTGGGGCCCAGGGGAAGTTGGGGAGGCTCCCAGTCTCTGCCTCCCCTTGGCTAGCCTTCAAGTTGCCCAGTGTCCAGTTCAACTCATCCTGGTGCAATCCTGCCAGTGATACCAAACCAGACCCATTCTGCCCATCACACAACATGCAAATCACTGAGAAGACGAGTTTTGCAGCAGAGAAAGAGTTTATTTACAAGGCAGCCAAGCAAGGAGGTGGGAGAACAGGTCTAAAATCTACCTCCTTGAAGACAGGGCTTAAGGATATTTATAGGGTAAAGAAACAGGGTGGTCTAAGGTGTGGAGAAAGGTGATTGGTAGTGGGGAAAAATAAGGTAATTAGTGATTTGCACAAGCATAGTTGATGTTCATGGCTCTTCATAGGACTCATGTTCAGAAAATGGTGATTTTTTTTTTTTTTTTTTTTTTTTTGAGGCGGAGTCTCGCTCTGTCTCCCGGACTGGAGTGCAGTGGCCGGATCTCAGCTCACTGCAAGCTCCGCCTCCCGGGTTTACGCCATTCTCCTGCCTCAGCCTCCCGAGTAGCTGGGACTACAGGCGCCCGCCACCTCGCCCAGCTAGTTTTTGTATTTTTAGTAGAGACGGGGTTTCACCGTGTTAGCCAGGATGGTCTCGATCTCCTGACCTCGTGATCCGCCCGTCTCGGCCTCCCAAAGTGCTGGGATTACAGGCTTGAGCCACCGCGCCCGGCCGAAAATGGTGATTTTAGCATGATTGGAGGGAAGAGTTTTAGGCCCGCTGACATCCAAAGGTCACCTCTTAGGCATTTGCAAAGGCCCAGTTGAAGGGTTGGTGGTCTCAACTGGTTCAAACTGGACAAGAACTACCCTCTTGGTCCTAAGAAACAACTTCAAGCAGCCATTAGTATAGTGGCATATACATCAGAGCTGTTACCTATAAGGAAGCTAGTGGGGGTGTTTGTTACGTATTGTTTGGCTACATGACTTTCAGCCAAACCGTATACACAGGTTTTCAGTTCATCTAGAAACAAATGGTTAAAAGCAAGCAAGACAGGTTAAGTTTGGTGGGCTTAATCAAGTTAGCCCTTGGTTGCACCAGTAATAAAGCATGCATGAGAATGGTGGCCCCTGGGACACAATTCCCTGACACCTTAGGGGTGTTATCCTGGCATTCAGCTGTGGAAGGATGAGATAACCACCAATTCTGGGTCCAACAAAATTGACACTAGCTTCTTTCCATTGGAGAATAGACACACAGAAGGAAGTGTGGACAGTGCCCTACACTCAAGGCAAGGCAGCTAACTCGAACCTGCATGGGGACAGGAAAGATGTGCCCCCTCCTAGGATTAGCAGGGCCTAGAATTCCTCGAAGTTGATGGCTAAACATTGATTTTATTATAAGCCCTGGTGCTAGACTGTTCAGATTCAAATCCCACCACTGCTTCTTACTTGCTTTGGAACCCTGCAATTTTCTCAACCTTTCTATGCTTCAGTTTCTTCATCTGTGTAATGGGGATAATTAGAGTATTTACCTCATAATGTTTTAAAGAGTTGGATGATTTACCTTATGTAATGCATTTAGAACAGTGTCTGGCACATAAAAAGTGATATGAAATGTGTAGCTACTTGCTGATGATGATCTGTATAAGTATAACAAACTAAGCAGCAGAGAGATGCACAGACACCCATGTGAACAGAGAGACTGGTTTCCATGGAATCTCTTCAGTCAGAAGAGGTACTTGTTAAGATATTTTAGGTTGCAAGAAACAATAAGCCCTAGGAAAAATGGCTTGAAAAGGAAATTTATTATCTTAAACACAGCAAGTTCAGAGTAAGGCAGCTTCAGTAGATCAAAGATACCATCGAGGACACAGCTCCTTTTCATATTTCTTTTCTACCATTCTCTGCAGAATGTTTTGTTTTTGTTTTTGTTTCTTGAGGCTTGACCTCTCCTGTTTGCAAGAAGGCTGTAGTAGATTTCACCATCCCAGCCTTGAGACAACATACAGGGCATTAGAAGGATTTTAACTCCCCAGTGTAACATTTAAAGATAGAGGACAGCCTTCTGCAGATGCCCCTCCTTCAACCCACCCTGCAGGCTTCTTTTTCCTTCTCATTAGCTAGACTGTTTCTCATACTTATGCCTAAACCAATCAAGATTACTTAGAACAATCATGAGTCACAGCTGAGGAACAGGCATGGAGCTCACCTCCCCTGAAGCATATGACTGTACAGGTGGCTATATGCCCAAACAAAATTAGGGTTCAGTTAGGAGAAAGAAAGGGAAAAATGGCTGGTGGGCAAAGAACCAAGAGTGACTGCTACCATGGCCTTCCCAGCACCTTGCACAGCACACAGTCACTGGCCTGTGCATAAACTTGGCCCTGGGCCCAGATTGACCACACTGACATTTAGGAGAACATATGGGGGAACAAGAAACATGTCTCCCCACCTCACCAAGGGTATGAGGGCCAAAATAGGTTTATTCTTCTAGACCCCAAACACACACACACACACACACACACACACACACACTGTTGGGGAGTGTTTGTCAGTTAGGCGAAGTGTGAGGAACGGAAAAGAGTGAGGAGAGGAAGGGGAAGCCAAGCGCTGAATAAATTGGCATGTCAACAAAGGATGGAGAAGAGAACATTAGCGTGAAAAAGAATGGGAGCTGGAGAGTCCCCAGGCACAGAAGCTGGGGAAAAGAAGGGACAAATTCAGAAAGGAATGTTATTTAAAATGTGCGCACATCTGAGGAGCAAAAAAACCAGAAGAGTGGCACAAAGGCCAAGCCAGAGGGGGATGTCTGGGAGCAGGAGTTGAGAGGGGGACTCTTTCAGGCAAATGTAATAGCAAGGATAGAGCAATGACCCAAGCACCAAGTCTATTTTTTTTGTAACGTGAAATCTCTGCTGTTCTGAAAGTATATGACTAAAAACCTGCTATATCCATGAGGCAGGAGGCTGGAAGCTGGGACAGAGTGGCAGCCCCGGGCCAGAGATGCAGACACCCACGTGAACAGCTCCTGACAGGGAGGGGCTGGGGGTCTGAGCTGCCAAGCTCTGTTTGGGAGATCTGTTTACTTTTTCATGCCCAGACCTTGAGGGGCAGTTTTGGCAATGTTTACTGGGGGCCCAGACTTCAATCTTGGTCTCCCACAGTGCTAAGACGGGAGCAAAAGGCTCAGTCTGACAGTCTACCGACTAGGAAGCTGGGAAATATCTGGAATCTCTTTAACCCCAGGTTCCCTTAGTGGCTACATTCGCTGATGAACACTTTTAGTAGTTGAATCCAGAGAGTGCAAACTCAACCCTTCTGGGTACTGATGCTTTAAAAACAAGGACAGTAATGAGAATTCATTGCAATTATTCTTCAACTAAGCATGGTATTTGTTCAGAAGAAACACTTTAACAAGTCATTTAAGGTGGTTGCTAGCACACAGCCTCATGCACAAGGACTGTGTGTCATTACACAGAAGGAAGATGGTGAGATGCTACACCCTGCCAATGTAGCTCCCCTACCATCTACCCAAGTGTTTAGTAAAAGTCCATGAAACCTCACAAAACTGTGGTGCCAGTAAACTTTTTTCCTGGAGACTAAAACAGAGGCTGTATCTTGCTCCTAAGGTGAAGTGGGGGTGGGGGGAGTGAAATTATCAGCTCATGTGAATACACATGAGTCAGGGACAGCTCTGCTGACACCTGGAGTCCCATGAGCAAAGCACTACCTCAGACATCTGGGCATATCTATCAATCAACCAACCAATCAATCAGAAAGCCAACCAATGGGAATTTATGAGTCTCCGGCTTTATGCTGGGCTCATATGAAAGCACATATGGCAGATACAAATTATAGGACATGAATGGCATTCAAGAAGTTTACAATCCAACCTGGGCACCAAACTCAAACCAAAAAGGGGTTTAAAATGTGCGTTCATGACTATGAGTACCACAGAGATCAGAGACTCAGGGAGGCCAACAAAGTTGGAAGTAGTCATAGTTTACGGAGGAGATGGCTTGAAAGCAGGGAAGCATGATCTTTCCAGAGAAAAAGATGGGAAGGGGAAGATTCCAGGGAAGGATATAGGCAGGTACAAGGAGTCAGGGACACATGCGGCAAATGTGAGGGGCTCTCAGTCTTGCTGGCATGAAACTGGGTGATTCTGGTGCCTAAGCATCAAGAGAATTCAAGGTCAAAACAGTCTCCATAGCTTAGAGAAGGAAAACTGCCCCCTAAGCAAACATGCTCACACTCCAGATGGGGTGAGTTTTCAGAGCAGAAGAGCTGAGGAAGCTTTCTATGTGATTTATAACTGTCTGTGACCCCAGCCAGCAGCCCATCCCAGCCCCCAAATGCCACTGCAGAGCAGAGATGTGTGTTTTTCATAAAAATGTTATTTTACTTTAATGCAAAAGTCAGGAACATTTATCTGGGCCAAAAGGAAAATTTCTTGTAGAGGCCTCTGGTTTTCCCCATAAATTCTCCCCAAGTACTCCCAGGCCACAGTGCCCGTGCTTCCAGTCTGCAGCCTGTTGGTATTCAGCCTCTGCCCTGGACCAGGAAATTACCAATTCCAGTCTCACACAAGGAATTAAGGTTGGAACAATACAGTATTTTACAATCCAGTACAAGCTGCATTTATCCAGAGCTTTTCATGCATGGCATCTTAAAGCTCTTTATGACCTTTTTTCTTAAAAAAAAAAAAAATAATAAGGAAAAAAAAGAATTTAAAAGAGAAAACCTTCTAAAAACCCAAACCCCCACTGAACTAAATGAGCCATTCAGAGTGAATAGGACTTAACAGTGGCCTTCAGAATAGGAACAGAGGTCCCACTTGGATGGAACAAGAACAACAGAATCAAAGGAAATTACAGCTCAGAGAAGGCTGCACAAGGCCTGAAATGTACCCCTCGGCCCTTGGGGCACTGATGGGCTCTGCAATCTGTGACTGGCACAATGAACTTTGGATGGGGATCAGAAGAAGGGGATGTGGTCCCCATGATTCAGTGAGTGCAGAGGGGACCAGAAGGCCACCTTTTGGCTCTGAAGATAGTCAGCACCAGCCTCAATATTTGTTCTCCTCACTTGGAGAATCACCCTTCCCAAAGGCCACTAGACTAGGAAAGGAAGTGGCTACACTATGTGCCTTTGGATTCCAATCCTAATCCTAGCTCCTTCTTAGGTACCCAGAGCCCTCACGCTTAATTCTGCTACAGCCCCAGCTATGCTTGCCTTTCTGGGATATCCCTCATGTTTTGAACAACCACCACACACCTCTTCCTTCCCCCTCTTGTTGCAGTCTCTCATTGCCTGAGGTAGTACCCAGGATTCTTTGTCTCATGACCAAGAACGTTAAGGAGTGCAGATACCAAGGTTGGAGCGAAAGTTTAATAAGTGAAAGAAGAAAGCTCTCCACTGCAGAGAGGGGACCTAGAAGAGTGTTGCTGTTTTACAATTGAATGCAAAAGTTTTAATCAAACACTGATAAGAACTGGGCATCTTATTTGCATAAGGTGTGAATTTCTAGTAGCTACACCCCTCTCTAACAGTGCACATGCAGGCCCTTAATTTGAGTTACTCCATATTGCTTTGTTCTCCTTACTGCACATGTGTCAGGGGATGGAATTTTCCATTGCGGGCATGTCTGGGCAAGTAACTGGTGTAGCCTTTCTTATCTGTATGGCTGTGGGCATGTCTTAGGTAAGCCCCTCTGTGCAAGTTCCCTTATCTGTGCCTGCAGGGTGTTTGTTTGGAAGAATTCAACTGAGGACCCACCCTAACTGCCTGACTGACTGGTTTCTTCCTTTCCCTTCTCTCACTTTCACCCTGCTTCCAACTCTTCCCCGGGACCTGTGTTTTGCAGACAGCCAGCTTTCTGCTTGGTCCAATCTTATAAATTCATTCTTTTAGTGGTGTCATAGGATGACAATTAATCAAAAAGATGCTTATCTCAAAAACTATATTTTTGTGTTAAACAGATCTCCAGTGTTGTCACTAGAGAAGGGACCTGAACTATCCAGGGAGGTGGAGGATGCTCAAATTAGATGTTGCTGACTAGAGATTTTCAGGGTTGCCTTGGTGCACTAGAGGCCAGTGAAGGTGTTTCTCCATGCACAGGGGAAATGTGAGTAAGTCATCTTGGGCTGCTGACAAAGTAAAAATATCAGCCTCATGAGTCAATTCCTAGGCAATCCAGCTAGTTTACATTCACAAGTTTAGGTTTTGGGTTTTGCTGGGTTTTTTTTGTTTTCATCTTTGTTTTTGTTTGTTTAATTTCCTGTTTCTGTGTGGGAATGAAACTTCAGAAAGAGGTGAGATGATTTCTTCAAAAAATTAAAGAAATTACTTTTTGTTGTTGTTGAGACAGAGTCTCACACTGTCTCAGGCCGGAGTGCAATGGTGTGATCTCGGCTCACTGCAACCTCCGCCTCCTGGGTTCAAGTGATTCTCCTGCCTCATTCTCCCAAGTAGCTAGAAATACAGGTGCCCACCACCATGCCTGGCTAATTTTTTGTATTTTTAGTAGAGACAGGGTTTGACCATGTTGGCCAGGCTGGTCTTGAACTCCTGAGGTCAGGTGATCCACCCGCCTTGGCATCCCAAAGTGCTGGGATTACAGATGTGAGCCACTGTGCCTGGCCAAGAAACTACTTTTTAAAAAAAAGTTTGAAAAGTTTTTAAAACATAGTTTTAAAAATGACGACACCTGCCTCCCAGTGATTTCATGACCAGTAATAAGATAATGCCTGTAAGACACAGAGCATGATGTTTGACAGAGTAGGAGCTCAACAGCTACTGATTCCCACACTCCTGTGTTCTTGCCCCATTTCTCTCTCCACCCCTTAAATCCTTTGCTCCCATCCTGCACTTGTCCCATGTTCTTTAACACTTTACACAATACCTTCTGGAGAGCCTTCTGCAGAGCCCCTGGGAGTGGGCAGTGTGAGCAGCAGCGTGGGAGGGCAATCAGCCCTGGGGTTGGAACACTAACCAGTTGTGCAACCTTGGACGATTCCTTTCACCTCTCTGCTCATCGGTCTCACCATCTGTAAAATGAGCTCATTGAATGAGGTGGTGTCTAAGGTCCTTCATGGGTCTAACAGGCCAGGTTTTGTGAGAGGTTTTACAACAATATCCTTAAGTTTAACCACTCTGAATTATGACACTATTGTTCTTTAAACTTCCTAACCACTTCAGTCTCACACATGGTCACTGCTCTATCCTATGCATGCTGATACAGATAATGCAATTTGGAAACCAAGACCAAGAGAATCACAGGCAATCAGAATGTACTGCAAGATTAGTGTGTGTGGTTTGCTGAAACCCATGTCCACATGGGCCCACAGCTAACAAGTAACAAGATAATGGAGATTACGTGCTAGGCTACAGTCTCTAGTACTTACTATTATCCCTAGGGCAGAAGGAACCAGCAACCCCCGGTCTCCTCCTGACAGCTTCTGTCAGTCTCCTACTGACATAAGAAATGGAGGGAATGGAAACTAAAGTTGGTGGAATAGTGTTGGAGACATGGCAAACACCCTCCATCATTTATGCGCCTCCAGTCTGACTTCCAACTGCCAATGCACACCTTTGGCTGAAGGTCTTCACTGTGCCCTGTGCCTACTCTGCCTGGGCACGCAGCAGCTGGATTTGATGACCCCCCAGAAGCAGTCTGTCGCCACACTCTGGATCCTTCATGCTTTAGATGGGTAGCGCTGGGGTGGGTATTCTTCCCTGGCTCCTGGATTTGCCCCGCAGCTCACACCCCAGTAGCCCAAAGTGGTGATTTGCTGAATGAGGCATTCTTTGTTGGCTGCTTTCCCTTGCCCATTCCACTTCCTCATTCTCTTACTGGTGTTTCCTGGCATCACTTCCCAAATAAACTATTTTCACTCAAATCCGTGTTTCAGAGCTTGTTTCTGGTGGAGATCCAAAATGACAGAAATGGTTCTGCTTCTAAAGATACAGCTTTGTTCTACAGTTGATCCAGGGCCCAATCAGTAGCTCATTTATTCATTCAACAAATTTTTGTTTTGCTCCTACCAGAGCAGGCACTGAATCAAGCACCGAAAAGCTACACACACATGCGTTCTGTGAAAGATCAGTAGATGGGTCCTTGGCTGAGAATGTCCCATGACAGGCAGAGTTAGCTGAGATGAGGGAAAGGATTATGGGACTACCGTGATGTACTGGCTGGCTGAGTATCTGAAGATGAAAGACCTTGCCCTGAGAGTGTAATTCAACACCCACCATCCTCCCCAGCCCCCGATACACAAACACCTCTTTAAGATGTGAGGCATGAAAAGGCAGTCCTGGCACATTTTGCTCAGGAAAATGTGTAGCAGGAATAAAGAACCACGCTGCATTCTTTGTTTGTCCAGGTGCCTGTTCATATCAGAAGCGCTTGCAGGGTCTGACCGGCTCCAGGGGCTGCTCTAGGCCTTTGAAGCCAGCAGCCCTTCTGGCCATGAATCCTGCCCAGCAGCCTGGGAAATGGATGCTGCTCCAAGAGTGCGCCCCTGCATGTGACAGAGAGCACTGTATCCCAGAGAGGCAAAAGGAAGTGCGCAGACCTCACTGTGCCCTTTAGGGTCTCAAGGAGAACCCAGGAGTTTTAAAGAGAAACATCACAAAAAAGTGACAAGGCTTCAGAGTCAAGAACCTGAGGACTCAAGCAGCTGAATGAATGGTGCCCACATATTCACCAGCCTGTCCTGTCACCTCCCAGGAGGCTCCCAGGCTTGTGGTGGATGAGGTCTGGCCTCAGGGATTCCTCCCATGGCCGTATCCAAGGTGCCAGAGGGGGCCTTCTTCCTTTCTCCATGCCGAGGAGGAAGCTGACTGGGGACATGTCTACACCGCTTGTGTGGGGTGCTTGTTCCAACTCAGTTCCGGAATTTCTTCTTTAGATTTACACAAACCAAAATGACATTCTCTACCCTCAATTTTAATAGACATCAGTAACTGGGATCATGAATTGGGCTAAAAGCTGATGAAATTTAGTATTCAGATCAAATAATAAGTGTCTATTGAAGCACATTTTTAAAATTACCAACATAATATTGTTGTAGGAAAACCCGGGTTATTGTCACACTACCAGGACAGATTACGCAGATACTTTGAAGGGTGAGGGGGCCAGAATTTATTGGGTGAAAACGCAAAACAACACAGCAAAGCGAGAGAGGGGTTCCTATTAACAGGCCCTCATCTCACAAACTAATTCCCAGGTTCAAACGCAGGAACAGGAGGGGCCAGGCTCCTCCGTGCCAAGGCGAACTTCTGTGGCTCCACCCTCTTCTCCCAGTGCACAGGCCTGTCGGAGGTTCTCCAGAGAACGCTTTATACTTGGCTGTCTCAATATGTAATTTGAAAAAGAACAAATTGTCTTTTTGTCTGCTCCTTTTCTTAAGTGGCTCTAACCTACTTCTTTTAAGTTTGCCCTAAAGCCAGATTGTCTTGTGATGGACCGCACCAAGAAGGCCTGGAGCAGAGGGAGTGGGGTTCACTCCCGAGCCTCTTCTGTCACCAACTCCATTGCACCACAGACCTGGAAGTTGTCATTCTACTGCTGACTGCCACATTAAAGAAGAGAGATGGTCCCAGCAGGAATCTGTATTTCTCTCGATGAGAAAATGGAAATATTGTATTATGTTCAGAAATTGCGTGTGAACACTTACTAATAGATTAAGTGACATTTATTCAATGCTTTTTTTTTTTTTTTAGGTGGAGTCTCACTCTGTCACCCAGACTGGAATGCAGTGGCACGATCTCGGCTCACTGCAACCTCCACCTCTTGGGTTCAAGCAATTCTTCTGCCTCAGCCTCCCAAGTAGCTGGGACTACAGGCGCGCACCACCACACCTGGCTAATTTTTGTATTTCTTTTTTTAGTAGAGACAAGGTTTCACCATATCAGCCAGGCTGGTCTCGAACTCCTGACCTCGTGATCTGCCTGCCTCAACCCCCCAAAGTGCTGGGATTACAGGCGTGAGCCGCCACGCCCATCCTATTCAATGCATTTTATTTTAGAAATTAAAGATCAAATCTTTAACAAATTAATGTTGGATAATAAAGTTTCATGTTAATGAAAAGATGTTACAAGAGGAGTGGGTGAAAACAAGAAATATAGCTCAGAATCCCAGTTGTATTTCTCCCATAGGAGCATGAATGCTGACTGTGTGCCAAGATTTTGAGGTAAAACAAAAAGAATTAAGACATTCTTCCAACTCAAGAAGCTTACAACTCAGGGAGGTAAAGAGACTAAGGCAAATACTAAAATAGTACAGTATATGGCTGGGTGAGATGGCTCAAACCTGTAACCCTAGCACTTTGGGAAGCAAAGGCAGGCAGATCACTGGAGGTCAGAAGTTCTAGACCAGCCTGGCCAATGTAGTGAAACCTCGTCTCTACTAAAAGTAAAAAATTAGCCAAGAATGGTGGTGCACTCCTATAATCCCAGCTACTCAGGAGGCTGAGGCAGGAGAATTGCTTGAACCCAGGAGGCAGAGGTTGCAGTAAGGCGAGATTGCACCACTGCACTCCAGCCTGGGTGACAGAGCGGGACTCCATCTCAAAAAAAAAAAACATAGCTGGGTGCCGTGGCTCACACCTATAATCCCAGCACTTTGGGAGGTCAAAGTGGGTGGATCACCTGAGGTCAGGAGTTTGAGACCAGCCTGGCCAACATGATGAAACCCTGTCTCCACTAAAAATACAAAAATCAGCCAGGCATGGTGGTGTGTGCCTACAATCCCAGCTACTTGGGAGGCTGAGGCACAAGAATCGCTTGAACCTGGAAGGCGGAGTTTGCAGTGAGCTGAGATCCTTGCCACTGCACTCCAGCCTGGGTGACAGTGAGACTATCTCTAAAAAAAAAAAAAAAAAAAGTACAGTATAATTTGCACTATAATACGTGTCATAAGAGAATAGCCATCAAAGCAACGTGGGAATTCAGGAGAGGTAGAGATCATCTTGGTTGTGGGTGATTCATTCATTCAATAAACAGTACCTAGTATGGCCAGTTCAATGTATAAGACATTGAACTGCAGTGAACAGACCCGCCCTCATGGAGCTCACAAACTAGCAGGGAGAGACAGGTTGTATAAACAATAAGCAAATCAAGTAAGTCAATTAAACGTTTGTTAAAGAGGTTTTAAATGCTAAGGGGAAAAAGGAAATAGAACGGGGATCTTGACCTTTCCTCTGAGTGGAAGAGGCTATCGGAGAATTCTGAGCAGCACAGTGACATAACCTGATTGATATTTTAGTAGGATCACTCTAGATTGAGAAGCACTTCAGAAGACATTTGCAAGAATTATTAAAGCCAGCATCGTTAATGTGTATTGAGCAAGCCCTGCGTGCCAGACACTGAGAATCAAGTATCCTGGATTCTCTCATGCCCTTCCCTATCAACACTTTGGAGTTGATATCATTATAGTCTCCAGTAAGCTGACTGAAATTGAACCCGAAAAGCTAAGTAATTTGTCCAAAACCTCACCATCAACAGGACGAAGAACCCCACATGCCAAACGTTCCAACCACTAGCCCTCTGCTTCCAGGTGGTTCTACTCCAGGTGGTATCTAAATGCAACCCACTTTCCTACAATCCACTTTCATGAGATGGATTTCCTGGACAATCTAACAGGGTTCCCAATATTTGAAGCTCTCCTTTGGGAAGTTTCTGTGCAGAACTCTAACAGGAACTCTCTCTTCCACCCAAGCCAAGAAATACATGACTATAATGGTCAAGATAGGAATATGAACGATAAAGTATATTGTCTCAAAGATTTTTTAATGCAATATAGCAGAAGTTACAAGGTATATATCTGTGTTTTCAACAATAAAAACAAACAAACCATACAGACCAGGCAAAAAGAGCTAGACATACAAAAAGCCAAAGGAGTTTAGGACTCCAAGGCTCATTGTCACTCAAACATGCCATATCCATTTATGACTTTATGGCGGCTCTTGCACACTTGTCTTCATATGTTTTTATTCTCATTAAAAAAAAACTTGCATCTGAGCACAAATTGTTATCATCCCCAATTTATAGGTGCAAAACCAAGCTTAGAGATAACAGCCATGGTGGCATTTTACAATTCAACACCTTTTTTGTTAACTCCAAATTCCATAGGCTTTTTACTCGATTACACTGTCATTTGGATGGAGGAAAAGGAGAGGAGAAGAGAGGGAGAAACATTGTCTTATACAAGGAACAAATGACTACCAGCAAAGTCAATAGTTACCTACAATAACACCCAACTAGATGGTGATGCAGAATGAGGTGCTTCTTACCCAGAGACACTGTAACTAAAGGCAAATTATAAGTAGGGCAAGCTGAGTCTGGAAGGGGCCAGGTGCTACGATGAGTGGTCCAGAACCAGGGCCATATTTGGCCAAAGCCCAGGCATGAAACACAAACTGGTGCTACTGGGACACAGGGCAGTAGACGACATGGGAAGAAACTTGGGGCAAGTGATGGGTTGTCAGGATACTGGATAAAAAAGAAGGGCACAAAATGTGACATAGGGGACTTGATAATAATTCTTGAGTAGAAGTATGAGGGAGAGGCAGGACCTCTGTGAGGGTCTTGGGCCAAATGCTGGCTTCAGGAATAGGACAGAATGACGTGGGTAATGACAGATCATGGGTAGGTAGAAGACATACGTGCAGGTGAATCCTCCCAAGTGCTCAGATTGGGACTCAGGATTCCTTCTTCCACCTACCCATGGGGAGGCCCTGCAGTGTCTGGGGCCCAGGACCTAAAGGGTGATATTTATTCTCCAAGGTGCCTGACCAGACCTGGCCATTTTACGTCATTATTTAACTCAACCGCTACCAGTGTTATGGGACCTTTAAAAAGAGATTGACTGATGGATTTACTGATTTATTTAAGAAACTGAAGTGTCTCTTCCATATGTGAATTTTGTCTCAAAAAGGATTCTGTTGTATATGTTTTAGAACTTAATCTTATAATATTGTAATATTTTTATCCAAGTCTTTTCCAAACACTGGATTTTTGTGAGATTAGAGGATTAAAAAAAAATCCTTTAACTTCTACCATTTTGCCATCTTTGGAGGATATAAGCATGTGAGGAGCAACGCCTGTGATTCCTATAAACTCCTATTTCTTATTTTAAAACCCTGTCATTATTTGGGCTGACATCTCCTCATCCCAAATGATGAAAAGTTTTGGCAACTGTTTATTTTACCATAATCAAATCCATACAAGATTCTGAGTCCTGAAGCATGCTGTTTAGAAAAAAATTCTATTAAGTACAGATCATTACACTCAGCATCATGGCACCTTAGATGTCAAGTGCTGTCTTCCCTTGTCAATGTCCATTGCTGCTACTCACTCATATGGTCACGTGGTCACCCTGTGAACTAGGCAGGTTAGATGAGCAAGTTGAGACTAAGCTTTCTGAGACTGAAATTTTTCTTTTGTCAAAATTGGGTGAGTATCCAATTTCATATTCAAACATTAATATAATTTGAGCTAAGGTTAGGATTATCTACCCCCCACTCCCACCCACTGGCTGGGTGGATAAACCTCTCAAAGGAGAAAACTAGAAGGGAAATAAGGTACATTTAAATTTTAATCTCTGGTTTGATAGATTGGTATCAAATTTGTCTTTAATGACTCTTATCCTGCATTCCTATCTTATTGCAGTCAGCTGCAGAAGAAACAACAATCCTGAATGTACCTTAAAGGGCACAGGAGGATTAAATAATGGATGAAGGATGTCCTGACAAGTCTGTCAGGCTTAAACTTTGGAACATGCAGAACATGCCTTAGAGTCTCAGGAGCAATGGGCCCAGTGAGCAATATCACTGACATTCTGGCTTTGATTTTTTTTTTTTTTTAACGAAAACTTATTTTAGACCTTCAAACTTGTATTTTCATTTTACTGTATGTTGTAAACTCTAACTGCACTGTTCTTAATAGAAGCCACTGGCCATTCATGGCTTTTGAGCACTGGACATGTGGCTAGTCCCCATGGAGATGCACTCACTGTAAGTGTAAAAAGTGCACCGGATATTGAAGACTTCATGCTAGAGAAGGAAGTAAAATTGCTCATTAATAATTTCATAGCAATATTTTTGATGTATTGGGTTAAACAGAATATATTATTATAGTTAATTTTGCCTGTTTCTTTTAGTTTTCTTTTTTGAGACAGTCTCACTCTGTTGCCCAGGCTGGAGGGCAGTGGTGCAATCTTGGCTTACTGCAACCTCCGCCTCCCAGATTCTCCTGCCTCAGCCTTCCGAGTAGCTGGGATTACAGGTGTGCGCCACCACATCTGGCTAATTTTTGTATTTTTAGTAAAGACGGAGTTTCGCCATGTTGACCAGGCTGGTCTCTAACTCCTGACCTCAGATGATCCACCTACCTTGGCCTCCCAAAGTGCTGGGATCACAGGCATGAGCCACCACACCCGGCCTCTTTTAGCTTTTTAATGTGGCTACTGTAAAGTTTAAAATTATGTTCTGATTCACATGAGTGGCCTGCATATTTCTTTCACATAGCAGTCGTCTAGAGAACCATTATTTCTTAAGAACTGTGAAGAGTTTGAGATTTTATCCCACTTGCAAGCTAAGAAGTCACCCACCTACAGTTTCATGGATGTTGGTAGAAGGCACCAGACTCCTGGGTCAAAGACAAAGGATAGTTTATAACTGACAGCAAGAGCAGTAGCCAGAGTATCAGCATATTTGTACCACCTCACCAAGCCCCAGTTTCCACAGGGCCAGATGACACCTATACATGTAGTGTATTACATTACAGGAGAAAAACTTTGAATTTAGAGAACTTAAATCTTTTATGAAGTGCAGTAAGCAAACCTACTATTTGCTCTGGAGGAAGATACTAACTCTATTTTCTAAGGCTGTTAACTATACAAATGTCCTTGAAAAGACAATCCAGGAAAGAGGATAATCAGTACATTGCTTGCAAGATGTACAGAAATGTGAGAGGCTGATAGGGAATTATCTACTAACATTCTCATTTCCATAGGTCTGCTTTTCTTAGACTGTACATTTCTCTTTGAGAATGTTGTATTTCTGCAGACTAATTTAATACATATTGTTCAAAAGCCAACATTAATCCCTAACTCACTGCGATTTCTGGAAGGGTTTGTGATTTCCTTACTGAATTGCACACCCTGGTCTTAATCCTTGCTTCTCTTCTTTGAAAATAACTCATTTTTTGGAAATCATTGGATTACAATTTCCTTAATCGACTTTCGGCACTATGTAGAAAAGTAAGACAGGAAGGAGAAAATACAAATAAAATAGGCTGATTCTCTGGGCACAACATGGAAGACACATTTGGGAGCACTGGCACTTTAAAAACATTGGTTTAACTGAAAAGTGATTGGAAGTTTCCTCAAAGTCTTGACTCCAGAGCCTCAGTTCCCATGACAGCATACAGGTCTGAACAGGTTCTGTCTTACACCTTGGAGCATTACACCTTCAAAGCCTTTTACCAACATCGAGTAATTGATTTTCACAATGCAGTGGAGAGTTTGATCATTAAGTACTATTATCCAGATTTGACTGGCTTAATTCACTTGCCTCAGGCTCCAGCAGCCAAGTCAAAAGCAAGAGGTGGATTCAGAATATTTGGCTTCCATCCTGTATAACCCTAGGCAATGTCTATTTTTTTGCATATAAAACCACTCCTCCCTGTCCTCTTAAACACATAAATTAAGTAGCAACTCTCTCAGCAATACTATATTTTCCTTTGCTGTTGCTTGTAGACTATTTTTCTTCAGTTCTTTTTAAATGATAACTATTTGACTTGCAAGTGTTTTCATTCATTTAAATAGGTAACAGATGCACATGAAAGATGAAAGCGGGGCTGTGTATGCAGTGAAAAATATTCCACATTCCTTCCCGGTCACCCAGCCACTTAGTTCTTCTCCCTGGAAGCAGTCTTCCTTATTTCTAGTGAATATTTCCAGAGATAGACCATGCATTTACAAGTATACTATATCTTTTCTATTATGTAATTAACATGCATGCTATACATACTTTTCTGCTTCTTGCTTTTTAAAATTTCTTTTTCTTTTCTTTTCTTCTTCTTTTTTTTTTTTTTTTTATGAGACAGACTCGCCCAGGCTTGAGTGCAGTGGCGCAATCTTGGTTCACTGCAAGCTCTGCCGCCCAGGTTCAAGTGAGTCTTGTGCCTAAACCTTCCGAATACCTGGGATTACAGATGTGCTCCACCACGCCTGGCTAACTTTTGTATTTTTAGTAGAGACAGGGTTTCACCACGTTGGCCAGGCTGGCTTTTTTCAATTTTCAACCTTGGAAATCATTCTGTATCAGTACTTTCAGTGCCTCATTCTTTGAACTGTACAATGTTTTATCAGTATCCTCTTTGGGAGCATGGAGGTTGTTTGTAATCTTGCTATTACAAACAGCATCTATTTAGCCAATACTTACCCGTACTCACTTTGTGCCAGGCTCTCCAGTGAATATCCTTGTACTTATGTCATTTCTTGCACTTCTGCTATCCTTGTACAAATTGTATCTAATACAAAGTAAGTGTATTCATTGTAGTTGTAATGTTCATTTCCCTAATTATACATTTATTTGTGCATCTTCTCAATTGTCTGTTTTGTTATCAGGTTAATGATCTTTGACTTATTGATTTGTCAGTTCTTTTAGAATTATGTGTATGCCCTTTGTTTTTGATATGCATTGAAAATATTATACTGGTTTTAATTTGTCATTTCATTTTGTTTATTATTTTTCTTACCTTGTAGGTATTTTTATTATTATGCAATCAAATTTATAAATCCTTTTTATATGACTCTTAGGTTTTGTGTGCTACTTGGAAAAAAAGTTTTCTCATTGTGAGAAAATTTTAAAAATTATTTTATATTTTTTTCTGGTATTTTATACTTCCTTTTTTTATAGTTAAATCATTGATCCATCTTCCAATAATTTTGGCCTTACTTGAGGCAAGAATTCCATTTTCTTTTTTCCAGATGTCTTTTAGTTGTTCCAATACTGTAAAGACAATTTAAGAAAAAAAAATAGTTTAAATTCAAAGAGTTTTATAACTTATGAACAGTACGATATTTCTTTTACCCAGTGTGTATTCTATAGGAAGATGAGAAGATGTGTGGCTTTTCCCATACAGTCCATTTTAGTAATAAGTCTTTCCTTAAGGGCCAGGGCATAACTTGCCTATTTAAAGCTAGTATGCTAGTCAAAGCATACTAGCACTCAGCTACAAAAGAAAGATATCAGAAGATGCAGAACCAGAGAACCCAGCCAAGCTGTGCCTTGGATCCTGACACACAGAAACTAAGAGATAATAATTGGTATTCTTTTAAGCCATTAAATTTTGGGATAATTTGTTACACAGCAATAGAAAAAACAATGGGCACAGATGAAGGTAGGAAAGTCCATGCAGAAGTGGAAGCTGTTAGATATGAGTTCTAAATTTCTTTTCAAAGAATCAGTATGTCAGTATGTTCAATTCTTTGAACTTCTACTTTTAAACTTAACTTCCTTGTAAAGCAAACTTTTTCGATTATCTGCTCCACCCTGACTCATTCTGATTATCTACTCCACCCTGACGCATTCTGATTACCTACTCCACCCTGACTCATTACCTGTTCTGTCATAACCATTTTTCCTGCCAAACCACTCACCCCATCACTCTCTTTAAATTAGCCAATCGGAATTAGTTTAGCCTGTGCAGTCTAACCCTAGCCAATAGGGGAACAACACAGCAGCAGGGGCCACGTGTGTCAGGGATAAGAACCCCTTCCCCTCCCTTGTCCAAGTGTGCACTCACCATTGCTCCATCTGTAAGGGTGCACCCTTCTATAGAAGTAATTTGCCTTGCTGAGAATTAAAAAGAAAATTTTATATTCAAGTGCTATTTATTTTGTGGCACTGAAACTTTATTTATAACAATTTGGGGGCTCACCTATGATTACATTCCCCTCTGGGGGCAGTCTCTGGTTCTCTCTCTTGAGGAGGCTCGCCCTGCCCCCTTGTGGCAGCCTCACCTCAGGGGTGAGAAATCAAGACCCACCCAGTGCAAGGAATAACCTGAGTTCTCAGCAACACTGAAAGAAACTGGCCAGCAACCTAGCTTAAAGGATCCTCACATACTGTGGCAATGACTCTGTGCACAGACCAAAGAAGGAGAAGCTGTGGGAGCTGGTAAAGTATTTCCTTCGTGGTCGGGACTAAGGAAAAAGCCATGGGGTGGTAAAGCATTCATTGGTTAGGACATACCAAGGAGAGAGAAACTGCAGGGGCAGTAAAGCATTCCTTAGGACTAAGGAAAGAAAGGTGCAGGGGGCAGTGAAGTATTCCTTAGTCAGGATTTCTTGGAGGTTAAAAAGAGGTGAGAAATCCCCATTGAGGTGGGGGTTGAACCTCAGAAACGGGTGAGAAATCCCCATAAGAGGGGGATTGAACCTCAAAAAGAGGTAAGAAATCCCCATGAAGGGGGTTGAACCTCAAAAAGAGGTGAGAAATCTCCATGAGGGGGGTTGAACCTCAAAAAGAGGTGAAAAATCCCCATGGGGGAGGTTGAACCTCACACAAACCTCTGGTAATAAGAAAAATATTCAGAACCCCCCTTTCCTTTCTTCTCAGGGGAAGAAAGAGTAGCTCCACTCCTGCCGGTCCCTCCCCAAGGGGAAGGGGAAGGAGAGAGGAGAACAGCAGCATAAGTGGCTGGCAGAAGCAGGGAAAGACAAACAGAGAGCACAGGAAAGGAGGGGAGGGGAGGGGAATGAGAAAGAGGGGAAAGAGAGAGAGAGAGAGAAAGAGAAGCAGAGAGAGAGAGGAAGAGACAGAGACAGGGAGTCAAAGAGAGAGAGAGAAAGAGAGAGGCAGAGAGAGAGAGGAAGAGACAACGAGGGAGTCAAAGAGAGAGATATAAAGTCAAAGAGAGAAAGAGAGAGATAGAAGTAGTAAAGAGAAAATAGTGTACCGTATTCCTTTAAAAGCCAGGGGACCCTGTAACACTCCAATACCACCTGTTATCAGTGTAAACAAGGGCGTAGCCTGAAAGCACTGAGGCCACTGACAACCCATAGACTTCTTAATCAAAAATCCTTAACCCAGTAACCTGCTGATGGCCCAAATGCATTCAATCTGTAGCGGCAACTGCTTTGCTAACAGAAGAAAGTAGAAAAGTGGCTTTTAGAGGAAACTTCACTGTGAGCACACCTCATCAGGTCAGAACTATCGTAAGTCAAAAAAAAAAAAAAAAAGATAGCTTACTGACTCAAGAACCTTGAAGTAAAAGGCTATTCTGTTAGAAAAAGATGATTTAACATGGACTACTGAAAATTCCCTTAACCCAGCAGGTTTCCTAACAGGGAATCTAAATCTTAATTACTATACAAAGTTCCGATCAGATGATCAGACGTAGGAGGAACTCCCTTCAGGACGGGACGATAGATGGTTCCTCTTGGGTGACTGAGGGAAAAAGACACAATGGGTACTCAGTAAGAGATAAGGAAACTCTGGTAGTAGCAGAGTTAGGAAAATTGCCTAATAATTGGTTTGCTCAAACATGCAAGCTGTTTGCACTCAGCCAAGCCTTAAAGTACTTACAGAATCAGGAAAGAGCCATCTATACCAATTCTAAGTTAATATGGACTGAACGAGGTCTTATTAATAGCAAAGAATAATTGAAATCCCAAACTTACAAGGTTTTCAACAAGAGTAAATTTTGCTGAAAGTTAACAGTGCAACATGTATTATCCTAACTTCAAATCTTTTGGCTTTAGACAGTCTAGTTCACAGACATGAAAGAAGTTCCCTTTGGAAAAGAATGGTTATCATCTTTGAGAAAAAAATAGATGGGAAACTTATGTAAAAAGGAATGTTATAAGGTAAATTCTTGTCCTAAAATAAATTAACTGGTTGTTTAAAGAAAGGGATGTTTGCAACAAGTCAGAAAGTTGAGGCATATCAAAAAATTGTCTGTAAAAGTCATGAAAAAAAGTTATAAAAGGGAATTTATGCAAGAAATGTTTGTATAATTTAAAAGTAATTAGGCCTCCTGAATGTAAAACTATTGAAGAAGCAGTTTATGTGCAAGGTGTATAAGGAAAGTAAAATATACCTTTGGTAAAAGGATTATAAGGAGGCATAAGAATGTGGATTTTTACCTACATTAAAAGGTAAAAATTTTGTTTTAAAGGTTTAAGCAAGTTTGAAAATGTTAATTATAAAGGAAATTCTGTGTGTAAACATATTGGCTAAAGTTAAAGGGGTATCATCCAGTTTTTCTCTGAATTGGACATTAAAATAAAAGCACAACAGATTTTTCTTAAAGCACTAACCTGCTCTTTAACAAAAATTATAAAAGGTTAAAAAGAGTCTATAAAAATCTTACCTTATGGTCAGATGTTAAAATTGGATACATATGTCTATAAGGTTTTATTAAAATTGAGTTTAACATTAATAACACACTAATATAAAAGTGAAATTTAGCTTATCTGGTATAAAAATCATACAGGAAGCATTGTCAAATATAAAATGGTGTTTGGCTTTCTCTGGTCTAAAAACTAATAAAAATAGGTGCCAAAGGAAATTTCTCAGTAAAAAGGCACCAAGGACTATAAAGTCCACTGCTGATGTCCCCACATTTTAAACAAAAGATCAATTTTTTAGAAATTATGTACTTGGTTTATCTTCCACTTTCCTTTCCCTCAAAACTAAAAGTCTTTTAGCACAGGTACCACCCCTAGAATTTCCAGTAAACCAGCACCAGCCTCAGGATCACGTTCTCATCAAAGGGTGGAAAGAAGAAAAACTCACGCCAGCCTGGGAAGGACCCTACCTTGTGCTGCTAACCACCGAGACTGCTGTTCATACAGCAGAAAGGGGAGGGACTCATCACACTTGAGTCAAGAAAGCACCACCTCCTCCAGAGTCATGGGCCATAGTCCCAGGGGAAAACCCTACCAAACTAAAGCTAAGAAAAATTCAACTCTCTTCCATCTATAATATTACTCTTTCTTCTTTCTTCACTCTATTGCTGACCATCTAGTTATTAACACAGCCAAGTCAATTTCACTTAAAATTATTGCATTTAATGCTTGCCTTGTTATACCCTGTGGGGACTTGCCAAGTCAAAGACAGCTCTCTACTTCAGAAAAGTACCTCTATCCTTCCTGACTCTCCTCAGACTGGGCATTAGTGAATTGGGACCATTTAATCTGCAGAGATTTTGATAAAGACCCCAGTGTCAACCAGGAGTCTTGCTCCCCAATATAGAGCTTTTATGCCATAGTTGGTCCAATGTTCTGTGGACCACTAAAGAGCAAGGATGGTCTGCCCCAATGGGTTTTTGTAATTTCCTAAAACCATATATTCATTTTACTAGAGGGACAGTGCCACCCCCCGACCCCCCAACTGTCAGCTAAACTAGTGCAATCCTATACAAGTTATTATCTCAAACCCTCAAATTTCTTCCCCTTTTCTAAGCCGGTTCCCTTCTTTAACTCGGTTTTATGGTATGGGGGCTGAAGGTTCAGGGACATACCCTATTGAATTCTTTGAAATGTGTTTCTTTGACTCCCTGCTGCCTGCACCTTCCTCTAAGCCTTCTTCCAAAACCTCTCGCAACAGAACAATTGCTCCTCCTCCATCTAATGACAAGACCAAGATAGCTATTGTAGAAGTTAAAGACTTAAAACAAACTTTGGCAATTAAGACAGGATACCAAGATGCAAATGCCTGGTTGGAATGGATCAAATATTCTGTCTGCACGTTAAACAAAAGCAATTGTTATGCTTGCTTGCACGGCAGGCCAGAGACCCAAATTGTCCTGTTTCCACTAGGGTGGTCCTCCAGTCAACCGGGCGTGGGCTGCATGGTAGTTCCTTTCCAGGATTCTACAGCCTGGAGTAGCAAGTTGTGCTATGCTCTGTCTCTGCTATATCCCAAAGTCTGGCACCATGCAGGTCAGCCCCCAAGGGCCATCCAGCTTCCATCTCCCAACACTAAGTTCACTTCGTGTCTCTCATGACAGGGAGGAAGCTTAGCATTCCTTGGAGACCTGAGGGGATGCAGTGAGCTTAAGAATTTTCAAGAGCTTATCAATCAGTCAACCCTTGTTCATCTCTGAGCAACTGTGTGGTGGTATTGTGGTAGACCTTTACTGGGCACTCTGCCGAACAACTGGAGTGGCACTTGTGCTTTAGTCCAATTGGCTATCCCTTTCACCCTGGCATTTCATCAACCAGAGGAAGGAAAAATAAGATATCATAAAATGAGAGAAGCCCCTTAAGCCCCTTATGGGTCTTTTGACTCTCATGTCTATTTAAATGCAGTTGGAATACCAGGGGGAATACCAGATCAATTTAAAGCCCAAAATCAAATAGCTGCAGATTTGAATCAATATTTTGGTGGGTAACAATTAATAAAAATGTAGATTGGATAAACTACATCTATTACAATCAACAATGATTTATTAACTACAATAGAAATGCCGTAAAGGAATAGCTGAGCAATTAGGGGCTACTAGCCAGCTGGTTTGGGAAAATAGTATAGCCTTAGACATGATATTAGCAGAAAGAGGAGGAGTTTGCGTCATGATTAAAACTCAATGTTGCATTTTCATCCCAAACAACACTGCTTCTTTTTTTTTTTTTTTTTTTGAGACAGAGTCTTGCTCTGTCGCCCGGGCTGGACTGCAGTGGCCGGATCTCAGCTCACTGCAAGCTCCGCCTCCTGGGTTTACGCCATTCTCCTGCCTCAGCCTCCCAAGTAGCTGGGAATACAGGCACCTGCCACCTCGCCCAGCTAGTTTTTTTGTGTGTTTTTTTAGTAGAGACGGGGTTTCACCGTGTTAGCCAGGATGGTCTCGATCTCCTGACCTCGTGATCTGCCCGTCTTGGCCTCCCAAAGTGCTGGGATTACAGGCTTGAGCCACCACGCCCGGCCACAACACTGCTTCTAATGGAAGTATAACAAAGGCATTGCAAGGTCTGACTGCCCTATCCAATGAGTTAGCTAGCAACTCAAGAGTAAATAACCCCTTTAGAGAAGGGCTAGAAAAGTGGTTCAGTAAATGGAAAAGCATAATAGCCTTAATTCTTAATTTCCTTGCAGCCGTAATGGGTGCACTTATTCTTGTCGGGTGCTGTGTCACACCATGCATCCATGGGTTGGTGCAGAGGCTTATAAAAATGGCACTTACTAAAACCTTCCTTAACTATCTTCCACCTTATCCAGAGAAGCTTCTTTTGGAAAATCAAGCAGAACAACTAAGCCAAGACATGTTAAAAAGTTTGAAAAGAAAGAGCTGTAAGGAAATGCAAGAGGAGGGGTTGTTAGATATGAGTTCTAAATTTCTTTTCAAAGAATCAATATGTCAGTGTTGCTTTCTACTTTTAAACTTAACTTCCTCATAAAGCAATCTTTTTCGATTATCTGCTCCACCCTGACTCATTCTGATTACCTACTCCACCCTGATGCATTCCGATTACTTGTTCCACCCTAACTCATTCTGATTACCTACTCCATCCTGACTCATTACCTGCTCTGTCATAACCATTTTTCCCACCAAATCACTCACCCCATCACTCTCTTTAAATTAGCCAATCGCAATTAGTTTAGCCTGTGCAGTCTAAGCCTAGCCAATAGGGAACAACACAGCAGCAGGGGCCATGTGCATCAGGGATAAGAACCCCTTCCCCACCCTTGTCCAAGTGTGTACTCACCATTGCTTCATCTGTAAGGGCGCACCCTTACAGATCACTTAATGAGATTCGAGTGCTATTTCTTCTGCAGCACTGAAACTTTATTTATAACAAAGCCAATGGTAGTTCTTTTCTGATTGCTTTCATTTTCTCAGTGACAAGGTCATCAGCTGACAGTGAAGGTGCAGCAAGATGTTACAGAGATTTAAGGAGAAATGAGAAGATACCAAATAGATGAATGGGAGAGTTAATGGACCAGGAAATTATGGTCTGATTGACAAGTATCTTAGAGGCTAATGATACTTGTAGCCATAAATGTAATGTGAGAACAGTCAGCCTAGCTGTGTAGTTACCTGCAGCCATATTCACCTGTGTGGGCATAGGCACACAGCCAGCAGAGATTTGGCTGTCACTGAAACTAGGGTTTTGCCATGTGAGCACGATAAAGAAAGAAGAGGCAAGGAAATTGAAGGTGTATGCAAAATAATAAATATTATGACATACCATGGAATATAGCCTTGGTACACTGAAAATGAAGAGTGTAAAAAGGCAGTGCAATCAATCATTATAGGTCCTAGACATGGCTAGGCTTTTAAAAATCAGAATTTAGTGGAAGTGACCTGGAATAATGAAAAATGATTTTAGAAAATAATGTAACATCGTTGTGTAAAATTGAACATGCTTATGCTCTTTGGTTCATTAACTGTGCTTCTAGAAAAACTTTTGCAAATACGCACCAGAGACAAGTACAATTTATTTACAGAAGAGTTAATGATACCAAAAATCTGGAAATGGCACACAGAAAAAAAAATGAGTGAATATATTTTGGTAAATTCACACCATAGAATGTTATACAGCAGTAAAAACAAACTTCAGCTATGCACAACAGCATGGAGATGTTGTAGGTATGGTATGCACAAATACAATATATAGTATATATAATATGTGTATGGTATACATAACGATACATAAAACATAGACTGTGTATATAGTAGACAATATGCAACACAATAGACTACATATAGTATCATTTTTATGATGTTCAAAAATAACTAAACAGTCTTCTGCCTAGGAATACGTACATATATGATAAATTCATTTTAAAAATCAAGAGAATTAAAAGCATAAAATTTAGGATAGTAATTCTTCATGCAGAGAGGATAAGGAAATGATGTGGTAAAGGAAGACAGATAGATGTAAATAAAACAAGTAATATAAGAAGTGGTGGTCAAATATTGGGATTCTTGAAGTTGAGATTCTGGAGTGGGTAAGATTATTGATTAAAACAGGGCCCAGGAGGCATGAACATAGGAGTGAGTGACTGAAGTAGAATGGAGGATGAGATGTTGGAGGAGGGGAGGCTGAGAAGCTGAAAGCTCAGTGTATGGGAAGACTTATTTGTGTGGATATTGAAATCACCAAGAATACAATGGGTGTAGTGATAGAAAAATGACAGTGATCCATGACGGAAGGGAAGTGATGTCAGAGTCAGTAGATGGTTGCCAAGAGGAAGGAAGGTGGCAGACAACACAGTCCCATGTTGAAACTAGGTGTTTTTATGGATGATATGGGACAAAGGCTTGGGAGCAGCACTGAGATGCAAGGAAGACACTCATCCTATTCCAGACCCTGTGGTGCCAGGCACGTGGCTGAGAAACCAGTGACCTATATAGAGGGCTGCAGGGGAGCAGTGTCCTGAGGGAGGAGCCAGTTAGAACAAGGACATGAAATTGATATTTTAGAAAGGAGAGGCTGGGTATGGTGGCTCACGCCTTTAATCCCAGCACTTTGGGAGGCCGAGGCAGGCAGATCACCTGAGGTCAGGAGTTCAAGACCAGCCTGGCCAACATAGTGAAACCCAATCTCTACAAAAATACAAAAATTAGCCAGGCATGATGGTGGGTGCCTATAGTCCCAGCTACTCAGGAGGCTGAGGTGGGAGAATTGCTTGAACCCAGGAGGCAGAGGTTATAGTGAGCCGAGATTGTGCCACTGCACCCCAGCCTGGGAGACAGAGGAGACTCCGTTGAAAGAAAGAAAGAAAGAAAGAAAGAAAGAAAGAAAGAAAGAAAGAAAGAGAGGGAGGAAGGAAGGAAGGAAGGAAGGAAGGAAGGAAGGAAGGAAGATGGTTTTGTGTCTGTACATTGAATTCCAGAGGCACACGGGAAGAGTTTTGAAGGCTGCAGAGGGATGAGAGATGGTGTCAATAAAGCAGATATACATATGTATTAGAAAGGAGCATCTGGTGGGTGAGGAATGACCAGGGAGTCCAGGCCTTCTAGTGGTAATTGGCTTACACAGAGCTGAAGGCCTTAATGAGATTAGTCCAGAGGATCTCAAGGAAAATAATGACATGGAGACTGTGGGCATTAATGGATAGGGATGAGCAGAGGTCCTACAATAAAGAAGCAAGAAAGTCTGGGAGTTTCTTCAGCATTGCGATGGAGGCAGGGAGACTGGGGCAGGGGCACTCAAATGGTCCCTGTGCTATCCTACTCTAACCTCCTACTGAAAGACTGACATCCAAAGGAATGTAAAATGGCTTCATTCCAATTCCTGTTTCCATTCCAATTCCTGTATGTTGACCACTTCCCTCCTGCATTCTTTTCCAGTACCATGGCCAAAACCATTCAGAACCAGCCAGTTGTTACATAATATTCACCATTTGTTTTATTTGTCATTACCCATCAGAACCATCGGAATGATACCCACTGGCCAAAGACCCTTGGGCTCATATTCAAAACCAAAAAAATTCAAGAATGAAATAACTGGAAGACCACTGATCTGGGAGCTATTCCTAAGGGTAGAGAGCGCATCCTGTGGGACAAGGAAAGCAGCTGGGAAAAGGAATTACTCTACTCGGGCATGGATTCAGGCTGAGGCTCCAGGGTTAAGGAGCCCGTAAAATCCAAAATCCCTTTGGCTGTTCCCAACATTTCCCATGAGGCGTTTTGCACAAAGACTGTGGTCTTGGCAGGCCACTCACCCCTGAAGGGCTCAGAGTTACAGCATAATTCAGTAGCATGTGGTTACAATGTGCCACAACCCTCCTGGATAGCTGACACTTTCAAGAGCAATAAAAATACCTGGACAAAGGTTAAAAAGTTCAACAACATAACTCTAATCACTATCATAAAAAATAACCACTGTTAATCATACGTGTGACTTCTGGAAAGAGAAAAATTTTTGGCTATATAGTGATGTAAACTTAAAATCTGACCATCACCTCTATTTTAATTCAACTCAACAAATGCAAACAAATGTTTCTTTAGTGCTTATTATATACAAGGGCCTGTACTACATGTCGTGTGAGATAGGGAAAAATGGCAATGCTTTTTTTCTCCATCAAGAATCTTACAAGAGAGATGAATGGGTAATGAGTCATCTATATTACAAGGAAAAGGTTGGGCACAGTGGCCCACGCCTGTAATCCCAGCACTTTGGGAGGCTGAGGTGGGCGGATCATTTGAGGTCAAGAGCTCAAGACCAGCCTGGCAAACATGATCAAACCCTGTGTCTCCTAAAAGTGCAAAAATTAGCCAGGCATCGTGATGTGCACTGGTAGTCCCAGCTACTCGGGAGGCTGAGGAGGAGAATCACTTGAACCCAGGAGGTGGAGATTGCAGTGAGCCAAGATCGCACCACTGCACTCCAGCCTGGGTGACACAGACAGACTCTGTCTCAAAAAAAAAAAAAAAAAAAGAGAGAGAGAGAGAAAGGAAGAGAGTTGTCTCACTCAGGGTTTCAGCCAGGTGCTGACTCTGGAACAAAAGTTCAAGTGCAAGTAGTTGGGATGGGAAGGAGACATTGACAGGGGAGTGAGACAGGAAGGGAAGAGAGCCAATAAAGGAGTTATCAAGCCAGTTGCCACCGCAGGTGTCTGAGCTTATTCCCACTAGGGAAATGCTGAGGGGTATTAGTAAACACATGCTTCAGGGCTATCCCCCCCCAGTAGCAAAGTAGCTGAGGTATTTATCCACCATCTGCTAGACATTGGTTGAGGGCTGCTCCTGGCCTGTGTCAGTTCCCCCATACTTTCAGCCTACAGCAATGGCAAATATAATGAAGCTAAATGGCCAGAAAAAGCCCTCAGGCAAGAAAAAAAAGTACTGTCATGGCAGTTGGAAATCACAAACCGAAATAAGGATGAGGAGATATGGGAGAGGTATGAATCACATCTGTTACAACTGTAACTCAGCAGAAAGGTGAATACCTGAGGGACAACACAAAGAGCTCTTAAGTCTTGCTGTTATAGAGACTTTCCAGGTCAGGAGATTTTTTTAACTCGACCCCAGTGTAATGAACATTTATCATTCTTACTTGGCATTCCTGCTATTTGAATGCCCTTCCTGTTTAGTGGGACGTTCCCACTTTAGAGGTGTGTGTCTCCTTAAGATAGAAACAAAAACCTCTTTTCCCAGCTTCCCTTGTAGCCGCAGAGCAGGCATGTGACCTAGGCTCTGCCAGTCAGATGTACCCATGCAAGACTTCCCTTAGAGGCTCATAACATAGATGAAGCGCCAATCTGGCTAGTCCTGATGAGGGTAGTAGCAGAGATACCAAGCTCCCAATACAGCAGCATGAAATGGTCTAGCACCTCCTAGTGTCAGAGGTGAAAACTGTTATTTACGTCCCGGCAGCAGGGGTGCTATCTACACTAGACCAGTTCTGCAAAGCAGCCTTTAAGTTTAAGAAAACTTCTGTGAAATATCTAATATCCTTTATAAATTACCTATCTAATGAAACCGACTAGCATGTGTTTTTTGTTTGCAACAAGGAAGCTTGATACGATATTTAAAAAGAAAAAAAAAGATTTGTATAAGCAGAGAATTTGGGGCAAGGAATTACAAGGTCAGGAAACAGCACGAGGACAGGTACGAATGTGTGAAGACCTGGAGTGTGTTGTTAGAAATATTTGCTGATTGGTGTGGCTGAGGAAGAAAGGAACTCAGAACTAAGTGTTGGATGGTTGGATGGTTCATTAGGGATCTTGGCAGAGAGCAGTATTGTGAAACTGAAACCATATTTTGAGAAACAGAGGCTTACGTCCAAACTGGACACTAACTGTGATGAGAAAGAGCAAAGTGGTCAGAGTGGATTTTGTGGCTTCACAGCAGGTGTGATTGTTAAACAAAGGTAATGCAATAATCAGCTGGATGAGGCAAAAGGGGGAAGGTCAGAGTGGCGCTGTGGAAAAGGATTGGGCTTCATTACGCTTCAGATCTCCATTTGAATTCTGTGGCCACGTATTACCATGACATCTTGAATACTTCGTTTAATCTTCTTGATCCTCAGTTTTCTTATCTTTAAAAACATAACTAACAAAACCTATTGTCCTACCCTAATTAACTTAAGACATGTAATCCAACAGAGCAGATTCATTGATCTTTGCAAAGATCACACAGCAGAAAGATGTCTCATTAAATGAGCAAAAAAGATAGATTTTTAAATAGGGTTTTGGGGACATGTAGAGTTAAGTAAAATTTATCTGAGTAACAGTTTGATAAACTCAAATAAGCCAACATCAAGCCTGAACTGCAAAGACAACCAAGGGTTCTATTTGCTAAGAAACTACAAAGTTAAGATGAATGTGAAATGCTGCATTCAAACATCTTATCTGCCAAACATCTGAGTTGGCAATAAAGGGCACTGCCATGTGTCAAAGTGACCTGGATCCTCCAGGCAAGAGTGAGATGTTTTATGCCTACTGCAAAAAAAAAAAAAAAAAAAAAAAATGGGCGCGGTGACTGAGGCCTATAATCCCAGCACTTTGGGAGGCCAAGGCAGTGGATCACCTGAAATCAGGAGTCCTGGCCAACACAGTGAAGCCCCATCTCTACTAAAAATACAAAATTAGTTGGGCGTGGTGGTGCATGCCTGTAATCCCAGCTACTTGGGAGGCTGAGACAGGAGAATCTCTTGAACCGTGGAGGCAGGGGTTGCAGTGAGCCGAGATTGTGCCATTGCACTCCAGCCTAGGCAACAAATGTGAAACTCCATCTCAAAAAAAAAAAAAATTTAAACAAATTAAAGTTAACAGTTTAATTGAGCAAACAACAATCTGTGAATCGTGCAGCCCCCAGAACCAGAATAGGTCCTGAACTACTTTTGGGCTGCCACATGATTCAATAACATTTACAGACATTTGATATGATAATGGCTTTAGTAGTAGTATTTAAGACTCTGTAGATTATATATTTGAACAGTGAAACACACAAATAAGAAAAGAAATATTTGGTCAGAGTTGTAGTATACTTAATCAAGAGACCAAGATTAACATCATAACATATATGTAGGCTAACATCATATAGAATCAATGTAACAATGTGTGTCATACAAAGTTTGTCATGAGTTTTGTCAGTATGTGAATATTCACTTTCAGATATAATTAAGTATTCTAGCTGTAACTGAGTAAAACACTCCTTGTGTGCTTTACGTGTTGAAATTCTACCAGCCAGTTAGGGTTTAATGTGTTATGTATTTTTCTGAGAATAAAATGTAACAATAATTAATGTGATTACATGAATACATAAAACAATTCACCAAGCTATACACTGATTAATACACTTTATGCTTGCTGAATCTCAATTTAAGTTTTTTTAAAGAAAAAAAAAGAAAACATCCCTGAAGATAAATTTCTTGCCCAAGATTATACAGCATTTTATTGCAAGAAAATGCAACAAAAATTATTGCTTGACTAATTATTAAAGTGTACTTACTTTTTAAAGTACTTATCTTCTTAACTATTTGTGTACATGAAAGTAATAACATCAACTGTCAAGAAATTTCCAAAATAAATAAATAAGGAAATTTGTGGGATATTCACATTTTAAGAGACAGTATGATAGGACAACTTGGGTTCAAAGACAGTATGATAGCCTAAGTCTTTGAACTCAGGTTGTCCAACTCCACCTTCTGCATGGTCAATCGCTAAGTTATATTAAATAAACACAAAATATATAGTTGCCTATGAATATTTTACATATAGTCAGCCTTTTGGAAAAGTTGACTTGCTAGTCTAATGGGTATAAGATGATAGCCCAAATTCATTAGAAGAGCTAAAAAACAAAATGAGATATTGCATTCAATGAAGAAAATCTGAAAAAGAAGCTTGACGTTTCTCAAGGTTTTTATGATCCTCGAAAGAAGAGATAACTGAGAGGAAAGATGAGTGCCCTTAAATATTTGAATGTTCTCCAAATGTCAGATCAGAAAATATTACACCCCAGCCTGCAGCTGGTAGATCACAAAACACCACAGCTCCTGTGAGGACACATTCTTGTGGTCAGGAAGAGGCAGTATCTTGATATAGAGAATGCTGTTTTTACTGAATCTGAAGTTGAGGAAGTACACTTTCCCCTAGTGGTATTCTTTATAATCTACTGAAAATATTAATAGAGTCATTCAAGGTTAATTAAATAGTTTCTGACTCTTACTCACTCTCCTACTAGGAAAGGCCACCAATGCCACACCCTAGGATTTAAGAATCCTGAAGCTGAACTCATCACAGACTGGAAGCCCTACTCAGGGTCTCAGCAGTGATAGGATGAGTAGAGCACGCTACCATTTGCTATACCCCATGAGACTCCTTATACTGACAGCTTTCACAGTGAAGGCTCCACTGCTCACAGCCTCTTCTCAGTGTCATTCACTACTCCATCACATGGCATTGGAGCCTTGGAAGCTCATTACACAAAAAGCTACCTAAACATAGGTCCTGTTTTCTAGACTAGTGGCTGGCAGAGTCTCCGAGTGGTGTGTTGACTATTCTTTCATCCCTAATATGGAGGAGACAGGGTAGCACGAGAGGAAAGGTTAAATCCTGAAGTTTCCCTTCTAGCAGGAGCTGCAGAGTGAGGTATCAGCTGTCCTTCACGAGACAGAGTCTCAGACAGACACCAAAGAGTAAACACACTTCCCCTAAGCGGAAACTGCAGAGCAGGGAGAAGGTATAGTAGACTCTGGGTAAGAATGTTAATTGAGGTCCACACATTTCTTATCATTTTAACCAGTAATATGAAGTTGCCAGATTGTATCTGACCTATTTGAGTTGTATTGTTGATAAGAATAATTTTGTTGCTCAATTTAATTGTTTTGATCAGTAATTAGAGAATTTGCTATCTGTTAAAATGGCTAAATTGGAAAAAAAAATTTTAAACTCAGAATACCAAGGTCTAGCAAAGATGTAGACAGAGGGAGACCCTCACACACTGCTGATGGAGATGCAAAATGGTGCAGCCACTTTGTTTTTTGTTTTTTGTTTTTTTTTTTTTGAGGCAGAGTCTTGCTCTGTCGCCCAGGCTGGAGTGCAGTGACTGGATCTTGGCTCACTGCAAGCTCCGCCTCCCGGGTTTACGCCATTCTCCTGCCTCAGCCTCTGGAGTAGCTGGGACTACAGGCATCCGCCACCTCGCCCGGCTAGTTTTTTGCATTTTTTAGTAGAGACGGGGTTTCACCGTGTTAGCCAGGATGGTCTCGATCTCCTGACCTCGTGATCCGCCCGTCTCGGCCTCCCAAAGTGCTGGGATTACAGGCTTGAGCCACCGCGCCCGGCCGGTGCAGCCACTTTGGAACATACTTTGGTAGTTTCTTCCAAAGTTAAACATACACTTATCATATGATCCAGCAATGCATGCCTAGGTATTAACCTGAAAGAAATAAAAACATATGTGCACACAGAGACCTGTACAGGAAGGTTTACAGCAACTTTATTCATAATCATCCAAAACTGGAAACAACTCAAATGCCCATCAACCCGTGAATGGATACCTTTACAAAATGGAATATATGGTAATATGGAATGGAATTGAATACATCAGCAATGAAAGGAAATGATCACTTGATACTTGCAATGACATGAATGACTCTCAAAAGGATTGTGCTAAGCACAAGATGTCAGACACAAAATACCACAGCATATACTGTATCAATTCCATTTACATGACATTCTGGAAAAGACAAAACCATAGAGAGAAAAGTCAGATAAAAGTTTGCCAGGACTTGGGAGCTGGGGAGTGAGGGTATGGATAGACTATAAAGGGGCACAGAAGAGCTTTCTGGGTTGGTGGAAATATTCCATAGCTTGACTATGGTCATGGTTATGTAATAGTATACATTTTGTCAAAACATGTAAAACTAAACACCTAAAAAGGGTGACTTTTGCTATTTGTAAATTATGCCTCAAAAAACTGACTTTAATAAAAAGAATTGTTAATGTTGTTATTTGCAAATTTTATGTGGGTCATACCTGATAAAAGCCTGATCACTTTCCTTTTCAGTCATTTTTAAATATTTAAGCAGACTGCTTCTTTGAAGATTTACTGTTTTTCCCTTACGGCTTTTTCTCTTTTCTGAATTCTGCTTTTGTATTTTCAATTTGCCACAATTGCAAGTTGTACTCATTTCCAGTGATCTAAAGCAGCAGTCTCCAACCATTTTGGCACCAGGGACAAGTTTCGTGGAAGACAATTTTTCCAGGGGACAGGGAGGGGGATGGTTTTGGGATGAAACTGTTCCACCTCAGATCATCAGACATTAGATTCTCATAAAAGAGCACACAACCTAGATCCCTCACATGTGCAGTTCACAATAGTGGTTGCGCTCCTATGAGAATCTAATGCCCCCACTGATCTGACAGTAAGTGGGGTGCAGGTGGTAATGCCTGCTTGCCCGCCACTCACCTCCTGCTGTGCAGCCTGGTTCCTAACATGTCATATACCAGTACTGGTCCAGGGTCGAGGGTTGGGGACTCCTGATCTAAAGGATTAAAAATAAAGCAAATAATATTCAAAGTTTACAAATTTAAACAGGCCTTCATCAAAATCTGTAAATTAAAATAAATGTAAAAATTGGAAAAGTAAAAATGATTTTTCATAAGTTTTTGAAAGATGTTATTTTCTTCTGAAGTAGTCAAAATTATTTAAAATAAAAAATACAGGCCGGGTGTGGTGGCTTAAGCCTGTAATCCCAGCACTTTGGGAGGCCGAGCTGGGTGGATCACGAGGTCAGGAGATCAAGACCATCCTGGCTAACACAGTGAAACCCTGTCTCTACTAAAAATATACAAAAAACTAGCCCGGCGTGGTGGCGGGCGCCTGTATTCCCAGCTACTTAGGAGGCTGAGGCAGGAGAATGGCCTAAACCCGGGATACCGAGCGTACAGTGGGCTGAGATCTGGCCACTGCACTCCAGCCTGGGCAACAGAGCGAGACTCCATCTCAAAAAAAAAAAAAAAAAAAAATTACAATTATCAACATTTAAAATTAAAATTATTTAAATAAAAGTAAAATTCTTAATTTGTGATAATTTAAATAAATTTTATAAACTATTATTATAAAAACAAAACTTTTGCTATTCTTGAGTTTGCTGTTTGCTGTCTGTTCAGCAGCCAATGAAAATAATCACTATTGGGAATTTCTCAAGATGGCTGAATAGGAACAGCTCCCGTCTGCAGTACCCAGCGAGACCAATGCAGAAGGCAGATGATTTCTGCATTTCCAACTGAAGTACCCAGTTTATCTTATTGGGACTGGTTAGGCAGTGGGTACACCCTGGGAAGTGCAAGGTGCCAGGGGCCTCCCTCCCCACAGCCAAGGGAAGCCATAAGGGACTGTACTACCTGGGCTGGGTTACTAGGCTTTTCCCATGGTTTTTGCAATTGGCACATCAGGAGATTCCCTCATGTCCCTACACCACCAGGGCCCTGGGTTTCAAGCACAAAACTAGGCGGCTGTTGGGCACACACTGAGCTAGCAGCAGGAGTCTTTTTCGTACCCCAGTGGCACCTGTAAACCCAGCAAGACAGAACCGGTTGCTCCCCTGGAAAGAGGGGTGAAGCCAGGGAGCCAGGCTGTCTCACTCAGCGGGTCCCATTCCCACGGAGCCCAGCAAACTAGATCCACTGGCTTGAAATTCTCGCTGCCAGCACAGCAGTCTGAAGTTGACCTGGGATGATCGAACTTGGGGGCGGGAGGGGTATCTGCCATTACTGAGGCTTTAGTAGGCAGTTTTCTCCAACAGTGCTAAGGAGGCTGGGAAACCTGGGTTGGGTCTGGCAAAGCGGCTGTGGCCAGACTGCTTCTCTAGATTCCTCCTCACTGGGCGGGGCATCTCTGAAGGAAAGATAACAGCCCCAGTCAGGGACTTACAGGCAACACCCCCATTTGGGACAGAGCACCTGGGGGAAGGGGTGGCTATGGGCACAGCTTCAGTGGATTTAATCATTCCTATCTGCCAACTTTGAAGAGAGCAGCTGATCCTGACAAGAGCAATTCTCCCAGCACACCGTCCCAGCTCGGCTAAGAGACAGACTGCCTCCTCAAGTGGGTGCCTCACCCCCATGCTTCCTGACTGGGAAAAACCTCCCAACAGGGGTTGACAGATACCTCATACAGGAGAGCTCCAGCTGGCATCAGGCTGGTGCCCCTCTGGGATGAAGCTTCCAGAGGAAGGCAAGGCAGCAATCTTTGCTGTTCTGCAGCCTCCACTGCTGATACCCAGGTGAGCAGGGTCTGGAGTGAACCTCCAGCAAACTGCAGCAGACCTGCAGAAGTGGGGCCTGCTGGAAGAAAAACTAACAAAATAGAAGAAAAACTAACAAATAGAAAGCAACAACATCAGCAGACCTGCAGAAGAGGGGCCTGCTGGAAGAAAAACTAACAAATAGAAAGCAACAACATCAACATCAACATAAAGGACCCTCACACAAAAACCCCATCCAAAGGTTATCAGCCTCAAAAATCTTTGTGGATTTACCACAAAGATGAACACAACAACAACAACAAAAAGAGCAAAAAAGCTGAAAATTCCAAAAACCAGAATGCCTCTTCTTCTCCAAATAATCTGAACTCCTCTCCAGGAAGGGCACAAAACTGGACAGAGAATGAGACTGGCGAATTGACAGAAGTAGACTTCACAAAGTGGGTAATAACAAACTCTTCTGAGCTAAAGGAGCATGTTCTAACTCAATGCAAGGAAGCTAAGACTCTTGATAAAAGGTTACAGGAACTGCTAACTAGAATAATCAGTTTAGAGAAGAACATAAATGACCTGATGGAGCTCAAAAACACAGCACAAGAACTTCGTGAAGCATACACAAGTATCAATAGCCTAATCAATCAAGTGGAAGAAAGGATATCAGAGATTGAAGATCAACTTACTGAAATAAAGTGTGAAGACAAGATTAGAGAAAAAAGAATGAAAGGGAACAAACAAAGCCTCCAAGAAATATGGGACTATGTGAAAAGACCAAACCTATGATTGACTGGTGTACCTGAAAGTGATGGGGAGAATGGAACCAAGTTGGAAAACATACTTCAGGATAATATCCAGGATAACTTTCCCAACCCAGCAAGGCAGGCCAACATTCAAATTCAGGAAATACAGAGAACACCACTAAGATTCTCCTCAAGAAGAGCAACCCCAAGACACGTAATTGTCAGATCTCCCAAGGTGAAACAAAGGAAAAAATATTAAGGGCAGCCAGAGAGAAAGGTCAGGTTACCTACAAAGGGAAACCCATCAGATTAACAGTAGGTCTCTCTGCAGAAACCCTACAAACCAGAAGAGAGTGGGGGCCAATATTCAACATTCTTAAAGAAAAGAATTTTCAACCCAGAATTTCATATTCAGTCAAACTAAGTTTCATAAGCTAAGGAGAAATAAAATCCTTTCCAGACAACAAATGCTGAGGGACTTTGCCAACACCAGGCCTGCCTTACAAGAGCTCCTGAAGGAAGCACTAAATATGAAAAGGAAAAACCAGTACCAGCCACTGCAAAAACACACCAAAATATAAAGACCAATGACATTATGAATAAACCACATCAACTAATTTGCAAAATAACCAGCTAGTATCATCATGATGACTAGGATCAAATTCACACATAACAGTATTAATCCTTTTTTTTTTTTTTTTTTTTTGAGACGGAGTCTGGCTCTGTCGCCCAGGCTGGAGTGCAGTGGCCAGATCTCAGCTCACTGCAAGCTCTGCCTCCGGGTTTACACCATTCTCCTGCCTCAGCCTCCCATACAGTATTAATCTTAAATATAAATGGGCCAAATGCCCCAATTAAAAGACACAGACTGGCAAATTGAATAGAGTCAAGATCCATCGGTGTGCTGTATTTAGGAGACCCATCTCACATGCAAAGACACACATAGGCTCAAAATAAAGGGATGGAGGAATATTTACCAACCAAATGAAAAGCAGAAAAAAAAAAGCAGGGGTTGCAACCCTAGTGTCTGATAAAACAGACTTTAAACCAACAAAGATCAAAAAAGATAAAGAAGCATCACATCACGGTAAAGGGATCAATGCAACAAGAGCTAACTATCTAAATATACATGCACCCAATACAGGAGCACCCAGATTCATAAAATAAGTTCTTAGAGACCTATAAAGATACTTAGACTCCCACACAATAACAGTGGGAGACTTTAACATCCCACTGTCAATATTAGACAGATCAACGAGACAGAAAATTGACAAGGATATTCAGGACTTGAACTCATCTCTGGACCAAGTGGACCTCATAGACATCTACAGAACTCTCCACCCTAAATCAACAGAATATACATTCTTCTCAGCACCACATATTCTAAAATCAACCACATAATTGGAAGTAAAACACTCCTCAGCAAATGCAAAAGAATGAAAATCATAACAAACATTCTCTCAGATCACAGTGCAATCAAATTAGAACTCAGGATTAAGAAACTCACTAAAATCCACACAACTACATGGAAATCGAACAACCTGCTCCTGAATGACTACTGGGTAAATAATGAAATACAGGCAGAAATAAATAAGTTCTTAGAAACCAATGAGAACAGAGAGACAATGTATCAGAATCTCTGGGCCACAGTTAAAGCAGTGTTAAGAGAGCAATTTATAGCCCTAAATGCCTACAAAAGAAAACTGGAAAGATCTAAAGTCAACACCCTAACGTCACAATTAAAAGAACTAAAGAAGCAAGAGCAAACAAATTCAAAAGCTAGCAGAAGACAAGAAATAAGTAAAATCAGAGCAGAACTGAAGGAGACAGAGACATGAAAACCCTTCAAAAATGTCAATGAACCCAGGAGCTGGTTTTTGAAAAGATTAACAAAATAGATGGACCACTAGCTAGACTAATGAAGAAAAGAGAAAAGAACCAAATAGACACAATAAAAAATGATAAAGGGAATATCACCACTGATCCCACAGAAATACAAACTATCATCAGCGAATACTATAAACATCTTTATGCAAATAAACTAGAAAATATAGAAGAAATGGATAAATTCCTGGACACATACACCCTCCCAAGGCTAAACCAGGAAGAAGCCAAATCCCTGAATGGACCAATAACAAGTTCTGAAATTGAGGCAGTAATTAATAGCCTACAAAGCAAAAAAAAAAAGCCCAGGACCAGACTGATTCACAGCCAAATTCTACCAGAGATACAAAGAGGAAATGGTACCATTCCTTCTGAAACTATTCCAAGCAACAGAATCAAAGGGACTCCTCCCTAACTCATTTTATGAGGCCAGCATCCTCCTGATACCAAAACCTGGCAGTGACACAATAAAAAAAGAAAATTTCAGGCCAATATCCCTGATGAATATTGATGCAAAAATCCTCAATAAAATACTGGCAAACCGAATCCAGCTGTACATCAAAAAGCTTATCTATCACGATCAAGTCAGCTTCATCCCTGGGATGCGAGGCTTGTTCAACATACACAAATCAATAAATGTAATCCATCACAAAAATATAATCAATGACAAAAACCACGTGATTATCTCAATAGATGCAGAAAAGGCCTTTGATGAAATTCAACATCACTTCGTACTAAAAATTCTCAATAAGCTAGGTATTGATGAAACATATCTCAAAATAATAAGAGCTATTTATAACAAATCCATAGCCAATATCATACTGAATGGGCAAAAGCTGGAAGCATTCCCTTTGAAAACCAGCACAAGACAAGGATGTCCTCTTTCACCACTCCAGCATAGTATTGGAAGTTTTGGCCATGGCAATCAGGCAAGAGAAAGAAATAAAGGGTATTCAAATAGGAAGTGACAAAGTCAATTTGTCTCTGTTTGCAGATGACATAACTGTATATCTAGAAAACCTCATCATCTCAGCCCAAAAGCTCTTTCAGCCGATAAGCACTTCAGCAAAGTCTCAGGCTATAAATTCAATGTGCAAAATTCACAAGCATTCCTATACACCAACAATAGACAAGCAGAGAGCCAAATCATGAGTGAACTCCCATTCACAATTGCTACAAAGAGAATAAAATACCTAGGAGTACAACTTATAAAGGATGTGAAGGACCTCTTCAAGGAGAACTACAAACCACTGCTCAAGGAAATAAAAGAGGACACAAACAAATGGAAAAACATTCCATGCTCATGAATAGGAAGAATCAGTATTGTGAAAATGGCCATACTGCCCAAGGTAGTTTATAGATTCAGTGCTATTCCCATCAGGCTACCAGTGACTTTCTTTGCAGAATTAGAAAATACTACTTTAAATATGGAACCAAAAAAAGAGCCCATATAGCCAAGACAATTCTAAGCAAAAAGAACAAAATTGGAGGCATCACACTGACTTCAACTATACTACAAGGCTACAGTAACCAAAACAGCATGGTACTGGTACCAAAACTGATAGACCAATGAAACAGAACAGAAACCTCAGAAATAACACCACATATCTACAACCATCTGATCTTCAACAAACGTGACAAAAACAAGCAATGGGGAAAGGATTCCCTATTAAATAAATGGTGCTGGGGAAACTGGCTAGCCATATTTAGAAAACTGAAACTGGACCCCTTCCTTACACCTTATACAAAAATTAACTCAAGATGGATTAAAAACTTAAATGTAAAACCCAGCACCATAAAAACCCTAGAAGAAAGCCTAAGCAATGCCATTCAGGACATAGGCATGAGCAAAGACTTCATGACTAAAACACCAAAAGCAATTGCAACAAAAGCTAAAATTGACAAATGGGATCTAATCAAACTAAAGAGCTTCTGCACAGCAACAGAAACAATCTTCAGAGTGAACAGGCAACCTACAGAATGGGAGAAAAATTTTGCAATCTACCTATCTGACAAAGATCTAATATCCAGAATCTACAAGGAACTTAAACAAATCAACAAGAAAAAAAAAACACCATCAAAAAGTAGACAAAGGATATAAACAGACATTTATGCGGCCAAGAAACATATGAAAAAAGGTTCATCATCCCTGATCATTAGAGAAATGCAAATCAAAACCACAATGAGATAGCATCTCATGCCAGTTAGAATGGTGATCATTAAAAAGTCAGGAAACAACAGATGCTGGAGAGGATGTGGAGAAACAGGAACACTTTTACACTGTTGGTGGGAGTGTAAATTAGTTCAACCATTGTGGAAGACAGTGTGGTAATTCCTCAAGGATCTAGAATCAGAAATACCATTTGACCCAGCAATCCCATTACTGGGTATATACCCAAATCATTCTACTATAAAGACACATGCACAAGTATATTTATTGCAGCACTACTTACAATAGCGAAGGCTTGGAACCAATCCAGATGTCCATCAATGATAGAATGGATAAAGAAAATGTGGCACATACACACCATGAAATACTATGCAGTCATAAAAAAGAATGAGTTCATGTCCTTTGCAGGGACATGGATGAAGGTAGAAGACATCATTCTTCATAAACTAACACAGGAACAGAAAACTGAACACCACATGTTCTCACTTATAAGTGGGAGTTGAACAATGAGAACACATGGACACAGGGAGGGGAATATCACACACTGGGGCCAGTCAAGGGATGGGGTGCAAGGGGAGGAAGAGCATTAGGACAAATATGTAATGCATGCAGGGCTTAAAACCCAGATGACGGGCTGATAGGTGCAGCAAACCACCATGGCACATGTATACCTATGTAACAAACCTCCATGTCCATGTTCTGCACATATATCCCAGAACTTAAAGTAAAATAAAAAAAAAGAAAAGAAAAGAATCACTACCACTCTTCAAGTATGTTATGTCCATACCAACATAAATACATCTTCGAGAGTTATATGAATTGTTTGATGTTATAAATACTCTCAACTGTGGTTTGCAAGTTAATTCATGAGTACCCCCAGAGCTACTAATTAAAGCACACAAAAGAGCAAGAAAATGAATATTTAGCACTACTGGGAAACAATCTTTTGAATTCATGCTTTCCAAAGGGAGAAATTTGAAATGTTGGTTTATCTTACTTCAATTCTTCCATCGCTCACACCTCTCTACACTTCAAAGTAGTGTCCATCTCTAACTTTAGCAGAGCAACCCACAAACCTTTAGATTCAGCTGCCTTTGTTTCAGGCACCCAGGCCAAGAGATGTGGACAAGCATTTCCCTGGGGCCTTAGCAGTGTTAGTCATGAGAGTCAGTATTTAGGATTATGAATTGCAAGGTGCCAACACCAAGCACAGGATCCCAAGTGACAAAGACACTCACTTATGACTTAATCATTCTTTTCTGAGTGTAATAGCTTCTAATATGTAGAACCCTCAAAAGGCACTCAGGGCAGAAGCCCCTCTTGCCTCACTGAGAGGGTATGTCTCACCTACTTACCATCCGGTTCTTCTCACTATGCCTCCAATGGCAGGATTTCCCTAAAAAATTATCTTGTGAAGTATGAATGCTTTTGGTGGGGATCACACTTCAGGGGATCATTTCACACCATAACTATCTATAACATTTTAACAGGGATTCTGTGTGAGCAACCAGGCTCAAGAATGGGGAGAATGGATTCGATAAATCAGTAGGTTAACTAATGCTTATAATAATCTATTGCATATTTCAAAATAGCCAGAAGAGGACAATACAAATGTTTCTAGCATGAAGAAAAGACAAACATTTACAATGATGCATATCCAAATTACACTAATTTAATCTTTATAAATTGTATGAATCACAAAATTTATCATGAAAATATGCACAACTATTATGTATCAATTAAAACTATAAAGGTAAAAATAAAATAATGGGTAGAATGGATGAGAGGAAGGTTTGGAGACCTGGAAGAACAGAGGTCATGGTAGAGGATATGGGGGAGGCCCCCAAAAGAAGCTTTAGGACTGTTGGGGGTAAACTCTGCCCTAAAAATCTTCACATGTGCCCCAGGCTGTAAGTGTTCTCCCCAACAGAGAACTACAGAGGACCTGGCTGTGGAGACTCCTGTGTGAAACATAAAGTAGAATAACACTTCATCAAGGCCCGGTGGTTCACATTGGAGGCTACTGTGCATTTGGGATAGGGAGATGGACAAATAGGTAATCTGTATTTTTCAGATGGTTAAAAGTGTTTTTTAATACCCATTGTTCACTTAAAAAAGTTGTTAGTGTTTTGGGGGTGTATTTTGCTTTGGAGGAGGTGCCTTGTAACGGAAGTTTGATCGTGTCACTCTCTCAATTAAAGTCCATACATGGCCTCAAAATCCCTGAATGATTTGCTTTGCAGCCACACTGACTGCCACCCTTTCCTCATCTTGTGGCCCTCATGAAGACAATGGATAAGCCATGTGCTTTTAATTCTTTAGCAAGCAGTTTCCTGCCACTAAGCCATTGGTCTTTCCAATATGTTGGAAACATCCTGCTTGAAATAAGTGTTCTTCCTCCCTGTCTTGGCATGGCCAGCTCCTTGTCATCCTTCCACCTCAGTTTACATATCCTTATACCTTGCAGCAGCCTTCCTTCCTGGCCACCTCACCTCAAGTAGGAAACACCTTCACACACACCTTATCCACTGTCTCAGCTCTTCCGTCCTTCCTTGACTTTACAATCTTTGCCTCAACATTTGATTATCTGCTATGCACACTGTCATTTTTGTCTGGCTAAACCAGAATGTGAACTCCATGATCTTGTTCTGTCTTGTTCTCCCAGGTACCTTCATTGTGTCTAATGGAATCCCTGGCAGAAAGTAAATACTCCATTAATAAAAAGTCTCAAAATAACTGCAGTTCCTCAGAGGATATATTCTTGACATAACGGATACTCTATGAATGCTGTTCCTTTCTCAGGTAAGCTTGCAGAGTACCAAACAGGACTCAATGGCAAATAAAACGTATGCCATCATGAGATCTATGGGAAATAACAGTTTGATAGGTATGGATTATGGCCACAAAATAAGTAGTGTCTTTTAATATCTGTGTGTCATTTCAAATACATGAATATACTGGAGCAGAATTCAATATTGCCTGGAGTCTTAAAAATAATCTGGCATGACACATAACACCCTCCCAAGACTAAACCAGAAAGAAGTCGAATCCCTGAATAGACCAATAACAGGTTCTGAAATTGAGGCAATAATTAATAGCCTACCAACCAAAAAATGTCCAGGATCAAAAGGATTCACAGCCAAATTCTACCAGAGGTACAAAGAGGAGCTGGTACCATTCCTTCTGAAATTATTCCAATCAATAGAAAAAGAGAGAATCCTCCCTTAACTCATTTTATGAGACCAGCGTCATCCTGACACCAAAGCCTGGCAGAGAAACAATAAAAAAAGAGAATTTTAGACCAATATCCCTGATGAACATTGATGTGAAAATCCTCAATAAAATACTGGCAAACCGAATCCAGCAGCACATCAAAAAGCTTATCCATCACAATCAAGTTGGCTTCATCCCTGGGATGCAAGGCTGGTTCAACATATGCAAATCAATAAACGTAATCCATCACAAAAACAGAACCAACAACAAAAACCACATGATTATCTCAATAGAGGCAGAAAAGGCCTTTGACAAAATTCAACATCCCTTCATGCTAAAAACTCTCAATAAACTAGGTACTGATGGGATGTATCTCAAAATAATAAGAGCTGTTTATGACAAACGCACAGGCAATATCGTATTGAATAAGCAAAAACTGGAAGCATTCCCTTTGAAAACCAGCATAAGACAAGGATGCCCTCTCTCACCACTACTATTCAACATAGTGTTGGAAGTTCTGGCCAGGGCAATCAGGCAAGAGAAAGAAATAAAGGGTATTCAATTAAGAAGAGACAACGTCAATTTGTCTCTGTTTGCAAATGACATGATTGTATATTTAGAAAACCCCATCGTCTCAGCCCAAAATCTCCTTAAGCTGATAAGCAAGTTCAGCAAAGTCTCAGGATACAAAATCAATGTGCAAAAACCAAAAGCATTCCCATACAACATTAATAGACAAACAGAGAGCCAAATCATGAGTGAACTCCCGTTCACAATTGCTACAAAGAGAATAAAATACCTAGGAATCCAACTTACAAGGGATGTGAAGGACCTCTTCAAGGAGAACTACGAACCACTGCTCACTGAAACAAAAGAGGACACAAACAAATGGAAGAACATTCCATGCTCACGGATAGGAAGAATCAATATTGTGAAGATAGCCATACTGCCCAAGGTAATTTATAGATTCAATGCCATCCCCATCAATCTACCAATGACTTTCTTCACAGAATTGATAAAAACTACTCTAAAGTTCATATGGAACCAAAAAAGAGCCCGCATAGCCAAGACAATCCTAAGCAAAAAGAACAAAGCTGGAGACATCATGCTACCTGAGTTCAAACTATACTACAAGGCTACAGTAACCAAAACAGCATGGTATTGGTACCAAAAAGATATATAGACCAATGGAACAGAACAGAGGCCTCAGAAATAACACCACACATCTACAACCATCTGATCTTTGACAAACCTGACAAAAACAAGAAATGGGGAAAGGATTCCTTATTTAATAAATGGTGGTGGGAAAACTGGTTAGCCATATGTAGAAAGCTGAAACTGGATCCTTTCCTTACACCTTATATAAAAATTAATTCAAGATGGATTAAAGACTTAAATGTAAGAACTAAAATCATAAAAAACCCTAGAAGAAAACCTAGGCAATACCATTCAGGACATAGGCAGAGGCAAAGATTTCATGACTAAAACACCAAAAGCAATGATAACAAAAGGCAAAATAGACAAATGGGATCTAATTAAACTAAAGAGCTTCTGCACAGCAAAAGAAACTATCATCAGAGTGAACAGGCAACCTATATAATGGGAGAAAATTTTTGCAAGCTACCCATCAGACAAATGGCTAATATCCAGAATCTACAAAGAACTTAAATGAATTTACAAGAAAAAAACAATGCCATCAAAAAGTGGGCAAAGGATATGAACACACACTTCTGAAAAGAAGACATTTATGCAGCCAGCAAACACATGAAAAAATGCTCATCATCACTGGTCATTAGATAAATGCAAATCAAACCCACAATGAGATACCATCTCATGGCAGTTAGAATGGCCATCATTCAAAAGTCAGGGGCCAGGCGCAGTGGGTCAAGCCTGTAATCCCAGCACTTTGGGAGGCTAAGACGGGTGGATCACGAGGTCAGGAGATAGAGACCATCCTGGCTAACATGGTGAAATCCCGTCTCTACTAAAAAACACAAAAAACTAGCTGGGCGAGGTGTTGGGTGCCTATAGTCCCAGCTACTCGGGAGGCTGAGGCAGGAGAATGGCGTAAACCCGGGAGGCAGAGCTTGCAGTGAGCTGAGATCCGGCCACTGCATTCCAGCCTGGGCGACAGAGCGAGACTCTGTCTCAAAAAAAGTCAGGAAACCACAGATGCTGGAGAGGATGTGGAGAAACAGGAATGCTTTTACACTGTTGGTGAGAATGTAAATTAGTTCAACCACTGTGGAAGACAGTGTGGTGATTCCTCAAGGATCTATAACTAGAAATACCATTTGACCCAGCCATCCCATTACTGGATATTACCCAAAGGATTATAAATCATGCTATGGGCCGGGCACGGTGGCTCAAGCCTGTAATCCCAGCACTTTGGGAGGCCGAGACGGGCGGATCACGAGGTCAGGAGATCGAGACCATCCTGGCGAACACGGTGAAACCCCATCTCTACTAAAAAAAAATTAAAAAAAAAAAAAACTAGCCGGGCGAGGTGGCAGGTGCCTGTAGTCCCAGCTACTCGGGAGGCTGAGGCAGGAGAATGGCGTAAACCCGGGAGGCAGAGCTTGCAGTGAGCTGAGATCCGGCCACTGCACTCCAGCCTGGGCGACAGAGCCAGACTCCGTCTCAAAAAAAAAATAAAATAAAAAAATAAATAAATAAATCATGCTATGATAAAGACACATGCACACAAATGTTTACTGTGGCACTATTCACCATAGCAAAGACTTGGAACCAACCCAAATGTCCATCAATGATAGACTGGATTAAGAAAATGTGGCACATATACACTATGGAATACTATGCAGCCGTAAAAAAGGATGAGTTCATGTCTTTGTAGGGTCATGGATGAACCTGGAAACCATCATTCTCAGCAAATTATCACAAGGGCAGAAAACCAAATACCGCATGTTCTCACTCATAGGTGGGAACTGAACAATGAGAACACATGGACCCAGGGCAGGGATTATCACACACCAGGGCCTGTCAGGGAGTGGGGGTCTGGGGGAGGGATAGTATTAGGAGAAATACCTAATGTCAATGACGAGTGGATGTGTACGGCAAGCCAACATAGCACTTGTACACCTATGTAACATACCTGCATGTTGTGCACATGTACCCTAGAACTTAAAGTATAATAATAAAAATAAATAAATAATCTGGTATGGTGTCATGGACCTGGTGTACATATTTTATTTAAGTGCTAAGACTTTTAACAAACTAAATCTTCATAAATGTTAGAACTCATTTATATTTTATTCACTGGGAACAGGTAGACTGTTAACAGATAAACAGTGAAAAAGTAAGTCTTTCTCTATTCCCACAAGTAGGGCCAATAAATAAAGGCCATCCATCCTTTACTTATTTTTAAGCTGTGTGGCTCTTCAGAGCCTTAAGTGAATACATACTGTGAATCAGAACCACGGAACCATTATTATTTTTTGAGCACAGATTAGCATTTCCTGAAACTAGTGTTCCCTGGTGCACAGTTTGGGTAATGCCATGGTATAATACATCATTCTGCCTTTTAAAAAGTTGCAAGACCAAATTGCATGGTGCTGAAGAAAATACTACAAGCTTGTGCAAAAAAACAGCATACAATTGATTAGTGCTTTAGCTCAAATGTGCCTGGTATGGTCCAGCTTCTCTCCACTTTTCCAGAGAACATATCTCTTGCATTTACTGCTTCTCCACACGTTTTAATAATCCAGGAATAGAAGCAACATTCCTGGATTTTTAAAATGTATGAAGAGGTTATACAAATATCTTCCAGATGGTCATGATCCTGGGGGAAAGTAGAGAATCCATATTAGAGTTTTCAGTAGGGTTCATTTTTACTAGTTGCATACTGAAGAGTGTCTAGAAATGTGAGTTCTTATTCTTTCTCTGTCTGATTGTAAGACTTTCAAACAGTCATTCATTCACTCTAAAAATTTTTATTGTCAGGCCTTGTTGTAGGTGCTGGGGACATGTCAGTTAACAAAACAGACAAAATCCCTGCTGTCGTGGAATTTATAATATGGTGGGGAAAGGCAAATAATAGAAATAAATAAGCCATTCATCTATATATTAGAAGGTGGTAGGTACTATGTGAAAATATAAAGCAGGAAGGAGGGCTAGGGAGCGCCAGGGGTACGACTTTAACAGAATGGCTAAAAGAGACCTAATTAAAAAGCAAAGACTTGAAGAAAGTGAAAAAGTGAGCCACAAGGATGTCTGGGGAAAAGCACTCCCCGTGGGGTAAACAGCAAAAGCTCTGAGGCAGGAATGAACCTGGAGGTTTGAAGACTTGAAGGAAATCCTGCTTCTGGGATAGAATGAGAAGGAGGGTGAAGAGGAGGAATTGAAGGCAGAGTGGTAGTGAGGAATTGAGAGGCAGAAGGAGAGATGGAGCCCAGGAGAGACATGATCTGGCCTGATGCTCTGACAGTATCCTCCTGGCAACTGAGTGGAAAATGATCTGCAGTGGGCCGAGGGCAGAACCTGGGAAGCCAAATAACAATCACATAACAGACTAGAAAAATAACAGACTTGTACAAGCCATAATTGTAAAGCTTTTACATTTTCTGTACTCAATGAAGCACTTTTTAGATCCATTGCCCTACCTGATCCCCATGACGGCACATTTTGTGACAGCATATATTATGGCTGTCTCATCGATGAGAAAATTAAGGAATAACAAGGTCAAAGATCTCGCACCACAATAGGTGACTCATATGTGGAAGAACCGGTTCTGGAGTCAGGAGCTCCACCCCAAATTGAGAGCTCTTTTCACTACACTGCAGTTTGCCAATTCAAGAGATAGGTCTTAAGTTCCAAGTGTTTGGGGAAATGCTTAAGGTGAATGGTAATGAGTATGTATATTAGGTTTAGCCTAGAGGAAGTGAGACTTAGGCAGAATTGGGGGTTTTTTCCTTCCTTTTCCTTCTTTCTAAACTTTTTATTGAGATATAACACACATCCAGAAAAGTGCACAGCCCCCAAACTGAGTTTTTAAAGGAAATCTCAAAGTTTCTAAACTGACCACAAACTTGAAGGCCTTCATAAACATGTGCCAAAACAAGGGTAATAAATTCTTGGAAAGATGTTTTTTTTAGGTACACATGAAATCTCTCATTAATTCTGTGCCTGGGCTTCCAGGGTTAGAGATCAGTACACTGTTCCACACACCACAAAAATGACTACCTTGATATATTCTTTGCAATTCAAGAAGTTTAACCCAAATCCTGACATTACTGTTAGGACTGGATAGCCAACTGATTGGAAAGTTTGGGCTGCATTTAAAGGAAATCTCAAGTGTTAATTTTCCAAAAAGCAACAGCAACTTTTTAGAGATCTGCAACTCAGGTCCTTTACTGTCCCCAAACCCCCTTTTATACACCCATTTGTGGAAACAAACAAACAAAACGCATAATGAAAATGTTTTACATCTTCAAAAAAATTAAATAAGATAAAATAACAATAAACAAACTTTGATATTCAAAACAAACAAAGTCATATGACTTTATATCAAATTTTGTAATGTAATGAGAGGAAATAATTATTCTAAATGACTTTTGAACATAGTACTTTGACTGTATGCACTAGTGGGATCTATTCCAAAACAAAAAGAAAGGCAAACAAATCTTAAACTTCACTCACTAGGTTCATTGTCAGTGGTAAAAATGTTATTGGTATTTTGAAATTATTTTGTGTAGAATAAAGAAACTAAGTAAATACAATATAACTGGAAATCAAGAAGTTTATAGTAAGAAAAAAGAGATACAAATATAAAATCAAAGTTAAATAAACCAAGTAATATTAAACTTAATTGGAAATCATATAAACTAATATATTGCTTATTTAATTCTGACCTCTGTCTACTGAAACATAGACATTATAGGCCAGGGCATGGAAACATAACCTCTATAGGACATAGGAATCATGCTAAACAAGTAGCAATAGGCACATCCAGTGCCCCAATCTAAATAGCCTCCTCCACTCAAAGGAACCAAGACTCCTTAGAGAAAGAGAGGATTTCAGATCTGGGACAACTCCCATGTGTACAGGGCTCCCATTGGCCAAGTTGGGCAAATTGGAGGCGTGAAAAGAATACTGACCATAACTAATTGTAAAATCTTGACTAAAGGATATCCACAGGTTCATACTGACATTCAAAAGTGGAATAAAATTAAAAGAGAAAAAAAAAAACCTCATTTGCCATCTTTGATGGTGACGATTACACTAACTCGTTATTCTAACAGCTGATTGTTTTTCCCTGTTAATAAAGTAGTTCATCGTTTATCCGCAACAAATGAACAAAAGCTCTATTTTGCAGGACAATTTCAGCTACTAAACACAGAAAGGATGTTAGCATGAGAACATCGCAATTTTACAACTATTAATAAGATCATTGATTCAGACAAGAATCATTGATGGATGCTATAGTTATTAAGGCAAAGGTTGTCAGAGAACAAGATGTTCATAGCATATGAAAATATCACCCCCACAGATGTCTTGCTAATTTGCAAAGGCATGTACTTTTATAACGCAAAGATCTGGTGGTTATTACTTTAACGGAGTGATCAAATTTAACATCACAAATACTCAGACGGCTATTTTGAAATTATGAGCCCCCTAACAGGATGCAATATTATAAAGCACATAAAATCACCTCTGCGGTGTTTCTTGCCAAAACTTAAATCTGAATTTAATTAAGCATTTAGATCTAACTTCCAATTTACAGGAAATATAAGACATAAGGAACAAATTAAACATGTTCATGGGGGCGGAGCAAGATGGCCGAATAGGAACAGCTCCAGTCTCCAACTCCCAGCACAAGCCACACAGAAGACTGGTGATTTCTGCATTTTCATTTTTTTTTTTTTATTATACTTTAAGTTCTAGGGTACATGTGCATAATGTGTAGCTTTGTTACATATGTATACTTATGCCATGTTGGTGTGCTGCACCCATCAACTCGTCAGCACCCATCAATTCATCATTTATATCATGTATAACCCCCCAATGCAATCCCTCCCTCCTCCCCCCTCCCCATGATAGGCCCCAGTGTGTGATGTTCCCCTTCCCCAATCCAAGTGATCTCATTGTTCAGTTCCCACCTATGAGTGAGAACATGCGGTGTTTGGTTTTCTCTTCTTGTGATAGTTTGCTAAGAATGATGGTTTCCAGCTGCATCCATGTCCCTACAAAGGACGCAAACTCATCCTTTTTGATGACTGCATAGTATTCCCTGGTGTATATGTGCCACATTTTCTTAATCCAGTCTGTCACAGATGGACATTTGGGTTGATTCCAAGTCTTTGCTATTGTGAATAGTGCCACAATAAACATACGTGTGCATGTGTCTTTGTAGTAGAGTAATTTATAATCCCTTGGGTATATACCCAGTAGTGGGATGGCTGGGTCATATGGTACATCTAGTTCTAGATCCTTGAGGAATCGCCATACTGTTTTCCATAATGGTTGAACTAGTTTACAATCCCACCAACAGTGTAAAAGTGTTCCTATTTCTCCACATCCTCTCCAACACCTGTTGTTTCCTGACTTCTTAATGATTGCCATTCTAACTGGTGTGAGATGGTATCTCATTGTGGTTTTGATTTGCATCTCTCTGATGGCGAGTGATGATGAGCATTTTTTCATGTGTCTGTTGGCTGTATGGATGTCTTCTTTTGAGAAATGTCTGTTCATATCCTTTGCCCACTTTTTGATGGGGTTGTTGTTTTTTTCTTGTAAATTTGGTTGAGTTCTTTGTAGATTCTGGATATTAGCCCTTTGTCAGATGAGTAGGTTGCAAAAATTTTCTCCCATTCTGTAGGTTGCCTGTTCACTCTGATAGTAGTTTCTTTTGCTGTGCAAAAGCTCTTTAGTTTAATGAGATCCCATGTGTCAATTTTGGCTTTTGCTGTCGTTGCTTTTGGTGTTTTAGACATGAAGTCCTTGCCCATGCCTATGTCCTGAATGGTACTACCTAGATTTTCTTCTAGGGTTTTTATGGTATTAGGTCTAACATTTAAGTCTCTAATCCATCTTGAATTAATCTTCCTATAAGGGGTAAGGAAAGGATCCAGTTTCAGCTTTCTAGTTATGGCTAGCCAATTTTCCTGGCACCATTTATTAAATAGGGAATCCTTTCCCCACTTCTTGTTTCTCTCAGGTTTGTCAAAGATCAGATGGCTGTAGATGTGTGGTATTATTTCTGAGGACTCTGTTCTGTTCCATTGGTCTATATCTCTGTTGTGGTACCAGTATCATGCTGTTTTGGTTACTGTAGCCTTGTAGTATAGTTTGAAGTCAGGTAGCGTGATACCTCCAGCTTTGTCCTTTTGACATAGGATTGTCTTGGCAATGCGGGCTCTTTTTTGGTTCCATATGAACTTTAGAGCAGTTTTTTCCAATTCTGTGAAGAAAGTCATTGGTAGCTTGATGGGGATGGCATTGAATCTATAAACAACCTTGGGCAGTATGGCCATTTTCACAATATTGATTCTTCCTATCCATGAGCATGGTATGTTCTTCCATTGTTTTGTGTGTCCTCTTTTATTTCACTGAGCAGTGGTTTGTAGTTCTCCTTGAAGAGGTCCTTTACATCCCTTGTAAGTTGGATTCCTAGGTATTTTATTCTCTTTGAAGCAATTGTGAATGGAAGTTCATTCCTGATTTGGCTCTCTGCTTGTCTGTTACTGGTGTATAAGAATGCTTGTGATTTTTGCACATTAATTGTGTATCCTGAGACTTTGCTGAAGTTGCTTATCAGCTTAAGGAGCTTTTGGGCTGAGACAATGGGTTTTCTAAATATACAATCATGTCATCTGCAAACAAGGACAATTTGACTTCTTCTTTTCCTAACTGGATACCCTTGATTTCTTTCTCTTGCCTGATTGCCCTAGCCAGAACTTCCAACCTATGTTGAATAGGAGTGGTGAGAGAGGGCATCCCTGTCTTGTGCCAGTTTTCAAAGGGAATTTTTCCAGTTTTTGCCCATTCAGTATGATATTAGCTGTGGTTTGTCATAAATAGCTCTTATTATTTTGAGGTAGGTTCCATCAATACCGAATTTATTGATCGTTTTTAGCATAAAGGGCTGTTGAATTTTGTCAAAAGCCTTTTCTGCATCTATTGAGATAATCATGTGGTTCTTGTCTTTGGTTCTGTTTATATGCTGGATTACGTTTATTGATTTGTGAATGTTGAACCAGCCTTGCATCCCAGGGATGAAGCCCACTTGATCCTGGTGGATAAGCTTTTTGATGTGCTGCTGAATCTCGTTTGCCGGTATTTTATTGAGGATTTTTGCATCGATGTTCATCAGGGATATTGGTCTAAAATTCTCTTTTTTTGTTGTGTCTCTGCCAGGCTTTGGTATCAGGATGATGTTGGCCTCATTAGAAAAGTTAGGGAGGATTCCCTCTTTTTCTCTTGATTGGAATAGTTTCAGAAGGAATGGTACCAGCTCCTCCTTGTACCTCTGGTAGAATTCAGCTGTGAATCCATCTGGTCCTGGACTTTTTTTCGTGGGTAGGCTATTAATTGTTTCCTCAATTTCAGAGCCTGCTATTGGTCTATTCAGGGATTCAACTTCTTCCTGGTTTAGTCTTGGGAGAGTTTAAGTGTCCAGGAAATTCTCCATTTCTTCTAGATTTTCTAGTTGATTTGCATAGAGGCGTTTATAGTATTCTCTGATGGTTGTTTGTATTTCTGTGGGGTCAGTGGTGATATCCCCTTTATCATTTTTTATTGTGTCTATTTGATTCCTCTCTCTTTTCTTCTTTATTAGTCTTGCTAGCGGTCTGTCAATTTTGTTGATCTTCTCAAAAAACCAGCTCCTGGACTCATTGATTTTTTGGAGGGTTTTTTGTGTCTGTATCTCCTTCAGTTCTGCTCTGATCTTAGTTATTTCTTGCCTTCTGCTAGCTTTTAAATGTGTTTGCTCTTGCCACTCTAGTTCTTTTAATTGTGATGTTAGAGTGTCAATTTTAGATCTTTCCTGCTTTCTCTTGTGGGCATTTAGTGCTATAAATTTCCCTCTACACACTGCTTTAAATGTGTCCCAGAGATTCTGGTATGTTGTATCTTTGTTCTCATTGGTTTCAAAGAACATCTTTATTTCTGCTTTCATTTCATTATATACCCAGTAGTCATTCAGGAGCAGGTTGTTTAGTTTGCATGTAGTTGAGCAGTTTTTATTGAGTTTCTTAGTCCTGAGTTCTCGTTTGATTGCACTGTGGTCTGAGAGACAGTTTGTTATAATTTCTGTTCTTTTACATTTGCTAAGGAGTGCTTTACTTCCAATTATGTGGTCAATTTTGGAATAAGTGCGATGTGGTGCTGAGAAGAATGTATATTCTGTTGATTTGCGGTGGAGAGTTCTATAGATGTCTATTAGGTCCGCTTGGTGCAGAGATGAGTTCAATTCCTGGATATCCTTGTTAACTTTCTGTCTCGTTGATCTGTCTAATGTTGACAGTGGAGTGTTGAAGTCTCCCATTATTATTGTATGGGAGCCTAAGTCTCTTTGTAGGTCTCTAAGGACTTGCTTTATGAATCTGGGTGCTCCTGTATTGGGTGCATATATATTTAGGAGAGTTAGCTCATCCTGTTGAATTGATCCCTTTATCATTATGTAATGGCCTTCTTTGTCTCTTTTGATCTTTGATGGTTTAAAGTCTGTTTTATCAGAGACTAGGATTGCAACCCCTGCTTTTTTTTGTTCTCCATTTGCTTGGTAGATCTTCCTCCATCCCTTTATTTTGAGCCTATGTATGTCTCTGCATGTGAGATGGGTCTCCTGAATGCAGCAGACTGATGGGTCTTGACTCTTTATCCAGTTTGCCAGTCTGTGTCTTCTAATTGGAGCATTTAGTCCACTTACATTTAAGGTTAATATTGTTATGTGTGAACTTGATCCTGTCATTATGATATGAACTGGTTATTTTGCTCGTTAGTTGATGCAGTTTCTTCCTAGCCTCGATGGTCTTTACATTTTGGCATGTTTTTGCAATGGCTGGTACCAGTTGTTCCTTTCCATGTTTAGGGCTTCCTTCAGGGTCTCTTGTAAGGCAGGCCTGGTGGTGACAAAATCTCTAAGCATTTGCTTATCTGTAAAGGATTTTATTTCTCCATCACTTATGAAACTTAGTTTGGCTGGATATGAAATTCTGGGTTGAAAATTCTTTTTTTTAAGAATGTTGAATATTGGCCCCCACTCTCTTCTGGCTTGTAGAGTTTCCGCCGAGAGATCTGCTGTTAGTCTGATGGGCTTCCCTTTGTGGGTAACCCGACCTTTCTCTCTGGCTGCCCTTAAGATTCTTTCCTTCATTTCAACGTTGGTGAATGTGACAATTACGTGTCTTGGAGTTGCTCTTCTCGAGGAGTATCTTTGTGGCGTTCTCTGTATTTCCTGAATTTGAATGTTGGCCTGCCCTACTAGGTTGGGGAAGTTCTCCTGGATGATATCCTGAAGAGTGGTTTCCAACTTGGTTCCATTTTCCCCCTCACTTTCAGGCACCCCAATCAGACGTAGATTTGGTCTTTTACATAATCCCATACTTCTTGCAGGCTTTGTTCATTTCTTTTTCTTCTTTTTCCTTTTGGTTTCTCTTCTCGCTTCATTTCATTCATTGGATCCTCAATCGCTGATACTCTTTCTTCCAGTTGATCGAGTCGGTTACTGAAGCTTGTGCATTTATCATGTATTTCTCATGTCATGGTTTTCATCTCTGTCATTTCGTTTATGATCTTCTCTGCATTAATTAGTCTAGCTGTCAATTCTTCCACTCTTTTTTCAAGATTTTTAGTTTCTTTGCGCTGGGTACGTAATTCCTCCTTTAGCTCTGAGAAGTTTGATGGACTGAAGCCTTCTTCTCTCATCTCGTCAAAGTCATTCTCTGACCAGCTTTGATCTGTTGCTGGCGATGGGCTGCGCTCCTTTGCAGGGGGAGATGCACTCTTATTTTTTGAATTTCCAGCTTTTCTGCCCTGCTTCTTCCCCATCTTTGTGGTTTTATCTGTCTCTGGTCTTTGATGATGGTGACGTACTGATGGGGTTTTGGTATAGGTGTCCTTCCTGTTTGATAGTTTTCCATGTGACAGCCAGAAGGACTGTCTGTTGGTCTGTTGGAGATTGCTTGAGGTCCACTCCAGACCCTGTTTGCCTGGGTATCAGCAGCAGAGGTTGCTGAAGATAGAATATTGCTGAACAGCGAGTGTACCTGTCTGATTCTTCCTTTGGAAGTTTCCTCTCAGGGGTGACTCCACTCTGTGAGGTGTGGGGTGTCAGACTGCCCCTAGTGGGGGATGTCTCCCAGCTAGGCTACTCAGGGGTCAGGGACCACCTGAGCAGGCAGTCTGTCCGTTCTCGGATCTCAACCTCCGCGTTGGGAGATCCACGGCTCTCCCCAAAGCTGTCAGACAGAGTCGTTCGCCGATTTCTGCATTTTCAACTGAAATGGTCATCTCACTGGAGAGTGCCAGACAATGGGTGCTGGTCAGCTGCTGCAGCCCAACCAGCAAGAGCTGAAGCAGGGTGAGGCATTGCCTCACCTGGGAAGTGCAAGGGGGAAGGGAATCCCTTTTCCTAGCCAGGGGAACTGAGACACACAACACCTGGAAAATCGGGTAATTCCCACCCCAATACTGCGCTTTAAGCAAATGGGCACACCAGGAGATTATACCCACACCTGGCCGGGAGGGTCCCACGCCCACGGAGCCTCCCTCATTGCTAGCACAGCAGTCTGCGATCTAACCCCAAGGCAGCAGCGAGGCTGGGGGAGGGGCGCCCGCCATTGCTGAGGCTTAAGTAGGTAAACAAAGCCACTGGGAAGCTCGAACTGGGTGGAGCTCACAGCAGCTCAAGGAAACCTGCCTGTCTCTGTAGTCTCCAACTCTGGGGACAGGGCACAGCTAAACAACAAAAGGGGAAGCAGCAGAGGCCTGTGCAGACGCGAACGACTCTGTCTGACAGCTTTGAAGAGAGCAGTGATCTCCCAACATGGAGGTTGAGATCTGAGAACAGACAGACTGCCTGCTCAAGTGGGTCCCTGACCCCTGAGTAGCCTAACTGGGAGACATCCCCCACTAGGGGCAGTCTGACACCCCACACCTCACAGGGTGGAGTACACCCCTGAGAGGAAGCTTCCAAAGTAAGAATCAGACAGGTGCACTCGCTGTTCAGCAATATTCTATCTTCTGCAACCTCTGCTGCTGATACCCAGGCAAACAGGGTCTGGAGTGGACCTCAAGCAATCTCCAACAGACCTACAGCTGAGGGGCCTGACTATTAGAAGGAAAACTATCAAACAGGAAGAACACCTATACCAAAACCCCATCAGTACGTCACCATCATCAAAGACCAGAGACAGATAAAACCATGAAGATGGGGAAGAAGCAGGGCAGAAAAGCTGGAAATTCAAAAATAAGAGTGCATCTCCCCCTGCAAAGGAGCGCAGCCCATCGCCAGCAACAGATCAAAGCTGGTCAGAGAATGACTTTGACGAAATGAGAGAAGAAGTCTTCAGTCCATCAAACTTCTCAGAGCTAAAGGAGGAATTACGTACCCAGTGCAAAGAAACTAAAAATCTTGAAAAAAGAGTGGAAGAATTGATAGCTAGAATAATTAATGCAGAGAAGGTCATAAAGGAAATGACAGAGATGAAAACCATGACACGAGAAATACGTGACAAATCCACAAGCTTCAGTAACCGACTCAATCAACTGGAAGAAAGAGTATCAGCGATTGAGGATCAAATGAATGAAATGAAGTGAGAAGAGAAACCAAAAGGAAAAAGAAGAAAAAGAAATGAACAAAGCCTGCAAGAAGTATGGGATTATGTAAAAAGACCAAAGCTACGTCTGACTGGGGTGCCTGAAAGTGAGGGGGAAAATGGAACCAAGTTGGAAAACACTCTTCGGGATATCATCCAGGAGAACTTCCCCAACCTAGTAGGGCAGGCCAACATTCAAATTCAGGAAATACAGAGAACGCCACAAAGATACTCCTCGAGAAGAGCAACTCCAAGACACATAATTGCCAGATTCACCAAAGTTAAAATAAAGGAAAGAATCTTAAGGGCAGCCAGAGAGAAAGGTCGGGTTACCCACAAAGGGAAGCCCATCAGAGTAACAGCACATCTCTCGGCAGAAACTCTCCAAGCCAGAAGAGAGTGGGGGCCAATATTCAACGTTCTTAAAGAAAAGAATTTTCAACCCAGAATTTCATATCCAGCCAAACTAAGTTTCATAAGTGATGGAGAAATAAAATCCTTTACAGATAAGCAAATGCTTAGAGATTTTGTCACCACCAGGCCTGCTTACAAGAGACCCTGAAGGAAGCCCTAAACATGGAAAGGAACAACTGGTACCAGCCATTGCAAAAACATGCCAAAATGTAAAGACCATCGAGGCTAGGAAGAAACTGCATCAACTAACGAGCAAAATAACCAGTTCATATCATAATGACAGGATCAAGTTCACACATAACAATATTAACCTTAAATGTAAGTGGACTAAATGCTCCAATTAGAAGACACAGACTGGCAAACTGGATAAAGAGTCAAGACCCATCAGTCTGCTGTATTCAGGAGACCCATCTCACATGCAGAGACATACATAGGCTCAAAATAAAGGGATGGAGGAAGATCTACCAAGCAAATGGAGAACAAAAAAAAGCAGGGGTGGCAATCCTAGTCTCTGATAAAATAGACTTTAAACCATCAAAGATCAAAAGAGACGAAGAAGGCCATTACATAATGGTAAATGGATCATTTCAACAGGAAGAGCTAACTCTCCTAAATATATATGCACCCAATACAGGAGCACCCAGATTCATAAAGCAAGTCCTTAGAGACCTACAAAGAGACTTAGACTCCCATACAATAATAATGGGAGACTTCAACACTCCACTGTCAACATTAGACAGATCAACGAGACAGAAAGTTAACAAGGATATCCAGGAATTGAACTCATCTCTGCACCAAGCGGACCTAATAGACATCTATAGAACTCTCCACCCCAAATCAACAGAATATACATTCTTCTCAGCACCACATCGCACTTATTCCAAAATTGACCACATAATTGGAAGTAAAGCACTCCTTAGCAAATGTAAAAGAACAGAAATTATAACAAACTGTCTCTCAGACCACAGTGCAATCAAACGAGAACTCAGGACTAAGAAACTCAATCAAAACTGCTCAACTACATGGAAACTGAACAACCTGCTCCTGAATGACTACTGGGTACATAACGAAATGAAGGCAGAAATAAAGATGTTCTTTGAAACGAATGAGAACAAAGATACAACATACCAGAATCTCTGGGACACATTTAAAGCAGTGTGTAGAGGGAAATTTATAGCACTAAATGCCCACAAGAGAAAGCAGGAAAGATCTAAAATTGACACTCTAACATCACAATTAAAAGAACTGGAGAAGCAAGAGCAAACACATTTAAAAGCTAGCAGAAGGCAAGAAATAACTAAGATCAGAGCAGAACTGAAGGAGATACAGACACAAAAAACCCTCCAAAAAATCAATGAATCCAGGAGTTGGTTTTTTGAAAAGATCAACAAAATTGACAGACCGCTAGCAAGACTAATAAAGAAGGAAAAAGAGAAGAATCAAATAGATGCAATAAAAAATGATAAAGGGGATATCACCACTGACCCCACAGAAATACAAGCTACCATGAGAGAATACTGTAAACACCTCTACGCAAATCAACTAGAAAATCTAGAAGAAATGGATAATTTACTGGACACTTAAACTCTTCTAAGACTAAATCAGGAAGAAGTTGAATCCCTAAATAGACCAATAGCAGGCTCTGAAATTGAGGCAATAATTAATAACCTACCAACCAAAAAAAGTCCAGGACCAGATGGATTCACAGCTGAATTCTACCAGAGGTACAAGGAGGCACTGGTGCCATTCCTTCTGAAACTATTCCAATTAATTGAAAAAGAGGGAATCCTCCCTAACTCATTTTATGAGGCCAACATCATCCTGATACCAAAGCCTGGCAGAGACACAACAAAAAAAGAGAATTTTAGACCAATATCCCTGATGAACATCGATGCAAAAATCCTCAATAAAATACCGGCAAACGGGATTCAGCAGCACATCAAAAAGCTTATCCACCAGGATCAAGTGGGCTTCATCCCTGGGATGCAAGACTGGTTTAACATTCACAAATCAATAAACGTAATCCAGCATATAAACAGAACCAAAGACAAGAACCACATGATTATCTCAATAGATGCAGAAAAGGCTTTTGACAAAATTCAACAGCCCTTCATGCTAAAAACTCTCAATAAATGCAGTATTGATGGAACGTACCTCAAAATAATAAGAGCTATTTATGACTAACCCACAGCCAATATCATACTGAATGAGCAAAAACTGGAAAAATTCCCTTTGAAAACTGGCACAAGACAGGGATGCCCTCTCTCACCACTCCTATTCAACATAGTGTTGGAAGTTCTGGCTAGGGCAATCAGGCAAGAGAAAGAAATAAAGAGTATCCAGTTAGGGAAAGAAGAAGTCAAATTGTCCCTGTTTGCAGATGACATGATTGTATATTTAGAAAACCCCATTGTCTCAGCCCAAAATCTCCTCAAGCTGGTAAGCAATTTCAGCACAGTCTCAGGATACAAAATTAATGTGCAAAAATCACAAGTATTCTTATACACCAGTAACAGACAAACAGAGAGCCAAATCAGGAATGAACTTCCATTCACAATTGCTTCAAAGAGAATAAAATACATAGGAACCCAACTTACAAGGGATGTGAAGGACCTCTTCAAGGAGAACTACAAACCACTGCTCAGTGAAATAAAAGAGGACACAAACAAATGGAAGAACATACCATGCTCATGGATAGGAAGAATCAATATCATGAAAATGGCCATACTGCCCAACGTTATTTATAGATTCAATGCCATCCCCATCAAACTACCAATGAGTTTCTTCACAGAATTGGAAAAAACGGCTGTAAAGTTTATATGGAACCAAAAAAGAGCCCGCATTGCCAAGACAATCCTATGTCATAAGAACAAAGCTGGAGGCATCATGCTACCTGACTTCAAACTATACTACAAGGCTACAGTAACCAAAACAGCATGGTACTGGTACCACAACAGAGATATAGACCAGTGGAACAGAACAGAGTCCTCGGAAATAATACCACACATCTACAGCCATCTGATCTTTGACAAACCTGACAAAAACAAGAAATGGGGAAAGGATTCCCTATTTAATAAATGGTGCTGCGAAAATTGGCTAGCCATAAGTAGAAAGCTGAAACTGGATCCTTTCCTTACTCCTTATACGAAAATTAATCCAAGATGGATTAGAGACTTAAATGTTAGACCTAATACCATAAAAACCCTAGAAGAAAACCTAGGTAATACCATTCAGGACATAGGCATGGGCAAGGACTTCATGTCTAAAACACCAAAAGCAACGGCAGCAAAAGCCAAAATTGACAAATGGTATCTAATTAAACTAAAGAGCTTTTGCACAGCAAAAGAAACTACCATCAGAGTGAACAGGCAACCTACAGAATGGGAGAAAATTTTTGCAATCTACTCATCTCACAAAGGGCTAATATCCAGAATCTACAAAGAACTCAAACAAATTTACAAGAAAAAAACAAACAACCCCATCAAAAAGTGGGCAAAGGATATGAACAGACATTTCTCAAAAGAAGACATCCATACAGCCAACAGACACATGAAAAAATGCTCATCATCACTGGCCATCAGAGAGATGCAAATCAAAACCACAATGAGATACCATCTCACACCAGTTAGAATGGCAATCATTAAAAAGTCAGGAAACAACAGGTGTTGGAGAGGATGTGGAGAAATAGGAACACTTTTACACTGTTGGTGGGATTGTAAACTAGTTCAACCATTATGGAAAACAGTATGGCGATTCCTCAAGGATCTAGAACTAGATGTACCATATGACCCAGCCATCCCACTACTGGGTATATACACAAAGGATTATAAATCATGCTGCTATAAAGACACATGCACACGTATGTTTATTGTGGCACTATTCACAATAGCAAAGACTTGGAATCAACTCAAATGTCCATCTGTGACAGACTGGATTAAGAAAATGTGGCACATATACACCACGGAATATTATGCAGCCATCAAAAAGGATGAGTTTGCGTCCTTTGCAGGGACATGGATGCAGCTAGAAACCATCACTCTTAGCAAACTATCACAAGAACAGAAAACCAAACACCGCATGTTCTCACTCATAGGTGGGAATTGAACAATGACATCACTTGGACTCAGGAAGGGGAACATCACACATCGGGGCCTATCATGGGGAGGGAGGAGGGGGGAGGGATTGCATTGGGAGTTATACCTGATATAAATGACCAATTGATGGGTGCTGACGAGTTGATGGGTGCAGCACACTAACATGGCACAAGTATACATATGTAACAAACCTGCACGTTATGCACATGTACCCTAGAACTTAAAGTATAATAAAAAAATAAAAACATATTCATGAGAAAGCATTCAGACAAATCCACAAGCCGGGACACTCTATAAGACAGCTGAACTCATCTCTTCAAGAGGTCAATGTCATTTTTTTAAAAAAGACTATTTTTTATTTCTAGAATAAAGAGATTTAAAATATTTAGCTTAACACAATGTATATATTTTTATTGAATTCTAATTTTTTAATTAAGAGCCATAAAAGCAGTTTTAGTAATTAGAAAAATTTGAATATGAACTGGACATTAGATAAAATTACATCATTACTGTGAACATTCTTAGGTGTGATAATGGCACTGTTTTTACGTAGGAAAATGTCAAATGTCTTTCTTTTTGGGAGAAGCGTGCTGAAATATTTTGGGATGATTTATGATGATGTCTACCACCTACTTTCAAAAAGCTATATAAAATTAGGCAAGTATGGCAAAATGTTAGGAAATGTTTGATTCCAGGTAGTAGGTAAAAGAGTGCACACTGTACCATTCATTCAACTTTCCACTATGTCTGAATATGGTTATAAATAAAAGGTGGAAAAATATATATGCAGATCAAACCACATACGTTTTAAAAACAAATACCTAAGGAAGAGGAATGGGAGCTGGCAATGAGGACAGAATATGAAAACAAAACAGTGGAGGAGCCGTGCATGGATGAAGAGATGAGTATTACAATTGACTCAAGCCTCTGTACCTGAAACAAGAAAAAAAAAGGCATTCTTCAAGCCTTGAAACTGGCAAAAGAGTCCCTTCCCTCACAGCTGGGAGGGCAGGCAAAGCTATGTGAGGGTGAGGAGTTGAACCCAGCAGACCCATGAACATGCAGCAGCAGGCTGACAACCTAGGGCTGTTCACAGCACAAGCCATGTCTGGATGCTTTCAAATCCATTTGGTGATGGGAGTTATCTCCCTTACGTAACGAAGGCCTCATGTTATTTGATTTACAGCTTCTCATACAATGGGAGATTTGTTCCATAATCCCCTAGATTGTAGCTAAACCCCCAAGAACGTATTTCTCTACTTTGCTGTAGTCAAGGCCCCAGCTCAAATATCTCCTTCTCCCGCTGGGTATGTAACTGTAATTTCTTCCATTTGTTCAAGGTGTGTCATCAACTTCCAGGCATTTCAGGAGAACTTCTCAGTGTGGCCTCCCTGAAAGCCAGGTCAAGGGGGTTGTGAAGCTCCCACAAGCCTTGTCCCATGAGAGAGAATGCAAACAGCTGAAGTACATCACACCTGGTCCTTGAATAAATGTACAGGCCAGGAAGTCCCCACCAGGTATTGATGGCATATAGTGAAGAGACTGATTACCTCCCAGGAGGTCTTCATGAAGATCCTGAGAGGACATGGAGAATTCCAATAGAATGGAAGCTTCCTGAGGGCAGGAAATGCATCTTCCTGTATCCCAATGCCTAGTCCAGTTCTGAGAATATGATAGGTGCTCAATACATATTTGTCAACTGAGTGAATAGATAAGTGAATGATCAGTCAAACAAAGCGTAAGTGATTCAGACTGGAAAGGAAAGGATAGGTAAGAAAACCATGATGTCTTTTCCCTTAAGCTGAATGAACAAGTGATTTGAATGGCAAACAGAACACGTGGCAGATATCTATATCTACCCATTTGTTTTGGTGAGTTAAAACTATTTTTAAGTAAATATAAAACTATTTTTAAGTAAATATAACAAATGGAAAAAATGTGGCCTATGTAAGTGAGATACAAAAAAAAAAAAAAAATGACTAGAAACAAATTGTTCATTTGTGCTAGAAACCAAAGTGTTGCATTACAAACATCCAAGACTGAGGACTCTTAATACCCTGTGAGACCACTCTCTTGATATTTCTAGTCTAATAGGAGCAACCCTCATTCCTGGTTTTGTCAACCACAATGGTTTTCATTTCACCCCCAGAAGCATCATGAAATTTTGCCCTAACATCTCAAAACAAACTATTTTAATTCCCAAATTATTGTAAAAACAAGGTGGTAATGGAGAAGATGGGGGTGTTGTGAAATCAAAGAAACAATTAAAATTCTCCAGAAAAGTTTGAAACTCTTCTCTAGTCCAGACAAACAGTTGTTTCTGAAAATTCCACATGCCCCAAACTTAGAAATAACCAGCAGACAGGTAAAAATAATCCCCAAGATTTTCTGACCTATTATTGTAGAATTTCTACTGGGGAGTGAGTCTTCCCTTCTCCAAAGCACAAAAAAGAAGTAAGTCTTGCTAGATGAGGGAAGCCAAGTTTGTTGGGGCTGGCATAAAGCAAACATTTTTGCCTTGCTTGAATTACTTTCAACAATTGAAAACATCGCTGTAATAACCAGTGCCACAAGAAATCATGCAGTGAACTCAGAGAAAATCAAAGGGGGGTGGCCTAAGTAGCTGATCAAGAGAGACAATTGCTGATATTTAAAAGCAGAAAATTAAATAGAGGTCCTGTGTGCCTACTCCGTTTTTACCCACCTCTTTAAGTAAACCCCTTTCTGTGATATCAAGGGGATCCATCTGCCTAGCTACATCTTCATGAGGCCCTTCCTTCAGTTACTCACAAAGAATCAGCAGGTCTTGAATCTGACTCTACCAAATACAGACTCTATTACAACCCAATCTCTTTCTGAGCCTCTCCTGAATGGAACACCTATTCCTGGCTTCTGATTATTATTCTGTTGGTCTAGTTCAACATTTGATCCAACTCTCAGGGCTGGAATGATATCCAAACACTATGGTACAGTGCTTGAAACCATCCACTGTTTTGTCAGTGTTGAACATTTGTAAACATTTGTCCAATGCCATGGTCCTAAGTGTCAGTCTGGAAAAGACCTTGCTTTGTGACTTTCCCCTTTTTTGTAAATTCATTTAATCTTGCTCTGAACATGCTTCTCCAGATAAAGCCAAGAAGGCCCCAGTAAGTATCTGTTAGTCATCCAAGAGTAAAACAGGTTGAAATCCATTTTGATTTGCATCTCCATTTCCTGGTATTTTTAATCCAAACATTTAGGCTTAATTTCTATGGTAAGCAAAGAAACTCATCATCATTGCTTGCTACAAGTTGTGGAGGCAAAAAGAAGTAATTCTTATGCTGAACAGTTAACCATGCAAAACAGAGTCTTATTCCCGGAGATGCCAATATAGCAGGTCTGTAGTGAAACAAAAACATTGACATGTTAACAAGTGCTCCCGATGATTCTGTAATATACAAGTGGACATGGACCACATTTTTGAGAAAAAACAAGGCCAGAACAGCAAGAGCTGGCTGGACACGGAGGCTCACACCTGTAATCCCAGCACTTTGGGAGGCAAAGGTGGGAGAATTGCTTGAGGCCAGAAGTTCAAGACCAGCCTGGGAAGCATATTGAGACCCTGTCTGTAATTGTGAAGGAGAAGGAGGAGGAGGAGGAGGAGGAGAGGAAGAAGAAGAAGAAAGAAGAAGAAAGAAGAAGAAGAAAGAAGAAGAAAGAAGAAGAAAGAAGAAAGAAGAAGAAGAAAGAAGAAAGAAGAAAGAAGAAGAAGAAGAAGAAGAAGAAGAAGAAGGAGAAGGAGAAGGAGAAGGAGAAGAGAAGGAGAAGGAGGAGGAGGAGGAGGAGGAGGAGGAGGAGGAGGAGGAGAAGAAGGAGAAGAAGGAGAAGAAGAAGAAGGAGGAGGAGGAGGAAGGAGAGGAAGAAGGAGGAGGAGGAGGAGGAGGAGGAGGAGGAAGTAGTGAAAACAGCTGGAGGGGGAAAAGCGTTCCAGGAAACTTGGTGGAAGCCAAAGTTGGAGGTGGCCTTTGGTGGAGGCCCTTGGTGGGGAGATGTCTGAGGTGTGCCATTCCCTTATGAACTGCTACTCACCACTTGACCCCATGTAGAAGGGAAGGGTGAAGAAGCAGCAGTTGTGCCAAACAGCAGGCGTATCCCAGTTGGCCAGACTCTGCCCTTTCTCGCTTATCATCCTAAGGGCATTTCATGGCCACCTATAGGCTTGGTCTCACTCACAGTTGCCATAAGTGGTAACTGGAAGTGGAATGGAGGCAACTTCCATCCCACTCTGGTCACTTGGCATCATCAGTAGAGCTGCCAGTCAGACTCTGACCTCATGCACCAGTTAGGACAGGCTTCCTTAATCTTTTTCACTTCACAGCGCTCAAAATACTTTTAAAACAATCTCACTCATTTCTAAGTTGATATCTAACATTATGTATTATTAGTTTAAATAGTTGCAAAGGATATTGATATTTTTCTGGCATGTTGTATATTTTGACATTTTAAAATTAACTGTTACGGGAGTCTTTTAAATGTAGTAAATAGAATCTAAAAATTAGGATCTGGCACCCACCATCATGCATTCATCTATTCAAAATATTCATAAACAAGTCCTATTTTAGTAGTTAGAAATTTTATAGCAATACATTTTCCTCTTGAACTAGTATTTCCATCTGACTTCCTCCATATAATTTCATCCAATATAACATTTTTTATTCTTACAGTCTTTTAACTCTTTCATCCCATTTTCTCTTTAAAATATATATGTTTATGTATAGATATAGAAAGATAGATAATCATATGTGTGGTATGTAAAGATTACCTACAGCCATACCACCCTTAATGCGCCTGATCTTGTCTGATCTCAGAAGCTAAGCAGGTTTGGGTTTGGTTAGCACTTGGATGGGAGATACATATATACATGCATAAATACATATAAATATACATATTCATCTATCTATAGAGATAGATATTCAGATATATAGTCTGGCACTTAATTTTTGTTTATTAGAGACAGTCTTACTCTGTTGCCAAGGCTGGAGTGCACTGGTGTGATCACAGCTCACTGTAACCTTGAACTCCTGGGCTCAAGTAATCCTCCCACCTCAACCTCCCAAGAAGTTAGGACTACAGGCACACACCATCACACCCAGCTAGTTTTTTTAAAAAATATTTTTTTATATTTTTAAAAAAAAAACACCTGATTTTTTTTTTAAAAAACTAGCTGGGTGTGATGGTGTGTGCCTGTAGTCCTATGCTGCCCCGGCTGGTTTTGAACTCCTGGCCTTAAGCAATCCTCCTGCCTCAGCCTCCCAAAATGTTGGGATTACAGGCATGAGCCACTGTACCTGGCCTAATTTTTAAAAATTTAATTTTTTTTCAATTTCCTATCACTGAAAGAGTTGAAAAATATCTCCTGAATTTAGTTATCACTATAATTTTGGTTAAATCAACATAAGTATGTTATAAATCACTAAATATAAAATAGCAAATTTTATTGGAAATGCATCTCTAAATGAATAGGACTGATTTTAGATTTTAGTTATTTCTATGAATACATAATACTTAATGTTAGAATGATTCAGTGTTCACCATTAATTATACTAGTATTTTTCATTTTTACATATGAAAGTCCTGAGAAACCTTATTTATTCAAATACTTATATGAAAATGGACATGGTTTTATTATAGCAATGTTATTTAATTCTTTGAACTCCTTCTGAGCTAATTTTAATGATTTATCAGCTGACAATTCCTCCTTGAATTTTTATAAAACAAAATATCAGAAATCATATGGGTTGCAAAAGATTTCTTGTGCAATTATAGACTCACGTAATTTCTCACTCCAACACCAATATTTCAAATAGTCCTTTGGTGCCAGATTTGGTTAGGCTTTGTGTCCCCACCCAAATCTCATCTTGAATTGTAATCCTCATAATCCCCATAATCCCCATGCAGGAGAGACCAGGTGGAGGTAACTAAGTCATGGGGTGAGGGTTCCCCATGCTGTTCTCATGATAATGAGTGAGTTCTCATGAGATCTGATGCTTTTATAATGGGTTCTTCCCCCTGCGCTCAGCATTTCTCCTTCCTGCTGACTTGTGAAGAAGGTGACTTGCTTCCCCTTTGCCTTCCGCCATGATTGTAAGTTTCCTGAGGCCTCCCCAGCCATGCTGAAACCTCTTTCCTTTATAAATCACCCAGTCTCAGACAGTTCTTTATAGCAGTATGAAAATGGACTAAAACAGTGCCCCATAGGTTTTTACATTCTAGAGCATGCTTTCTTGATGGGGACAAAAATTAGTTCTCAAAAGATGAAAAAAATCTTACTCCTGTATGTACAAAGCACAGACATGCGCAGTACATAAATAGATATACAGGGTACAGATGTTCCTCAACTTACAATGGGGTTACATTTTGATAAATCAATAAAAGTTGAGCCATGTCAGATGTTCCTTGAATTACAATTAGATTAAGTCCATATAAACTCCTCATAAATTGAACTATCATAGGCCATCTGCATATGTACTGTATTAAAATTTCGTGATGGGAATGATCAACAAAAAATGTCTAAAAGGCTCCTTAGAAGGTGATAAGAATTAAGTTTGAGAAACACTGCCCCAAGGGCAAGTCCTCATTTTAAGAATTGGAATGAGTTAGTTACACCTTTTCTTTGAAGTGGGAGAAAAAGGGCATTTGTGGAGTGAGAAAGGGAAATTGTTTCAACCACAGGCATGTTCTAAGATAGACTAATTTTAGGAAGGAATCTGAGTTAAGATTTATTCAGTGAATTAGTGTCAGTGAAGTGCATGAAACATAGTTAATTTTTCAATTAGAGTATTGTTATTTTCACCATCAAAACATTTATCATTATGTGGAAGCTTAAGCATCTGGCAATTGATTCCCTTAAAATTATAAGGGTTTTCACATCCAGTGGAGGATATTTACCCCCCAAGGAAACTTATACCTCACTTTCAAGGTCACCAAGTTAGGACAAGATCTGATGCTTATAAAGGAGACCAAAAGTAACAATGCTTACAGCAGACAGAAGTTTATTTCTCTATCACATAGAAGTTGGAGCTGGCATGGTGGCTCCTCCCCAACTGATTAGGGCCACATACTCCTTATATCTTGTTGCTTTGCCAGTCCCTAGGATGCTACACCTATCTACATGATCCATGATGGCCCACTGGCATGTCCCCATTCCAGCAGGGAAAAGGAGAGGAAAAGATAAGGAGGACATACTCTGTTATAGACCTAACATTTGTGTCCCTCCAAAATTCATGTATTGAAGCCCTAACCCCCAAGGAGATAGTATTTGGAGGTGGGGCCTTTGGGAGGTAATTATGTTTAGATGAGGTCCTGAGGGTAGGAGTCTCATGGTGGGTTTAGTGCCCTAATAAGAAGGGACTAGAGAGCTTGCTCTCTCTACCAAGTGAACAACCAGCAAGAAGGCAGCACGGTGCAAGCCAGGAGAAGGCCTCTACCAGAACCCCACCAAGCCAACACCTTACTCTTAGACTCCCCATCCTCCAGAACTGTAAGAAATAAATTCCTGCTGTTTACAAGCCAGGCGGTCTATTGTATTTTGTTATAGTAGTCTGAGCAGACTAAGACCCGCCCACTCCAGAAAGGTGCACATGTCATGCCTGCTCTCCTACCATAGGCCAGAACTCAGTCAGGTGGCCAAATATTCCTGCAAGGAAGGCTGGGAAATGCAGCATTTAGCTGAATGGCCCTGCACTTGGCTAAGTATCCTATGCCATTTGAAAAGGGGAGAGGGATACTGAAGGAGATGTAGGAGTCTCTCTCACACCTGACCTATATGATTCCTGGAGTTGTGGGAATCTAGGTATCTTTCTTAGTTTCTGGTCCTTAATCGCTGCTCTGATAGCCTGCTCTGTACACCAGTTTCTTCAAGACTGGGGTCCTGCCTTGTTCATACGTATCCCTCACCCAAGGACTGGAGTCCAGTGGACAGAACACCCGGTCTGCTTGCATTTCTTTCTCTCTTTCTTTCTCTCTTTCTCTCTTCCTCTCTTTCTTTCTTTCTTTCTTTCTTTCTTTCTTTCTTTCTTTCTTTCTTCTTTCTTTCTTTCTGTATTTCTTTCTTTTCTTTCTCTCTTTCTTTCTCTTTTTCTTTCTTTCTTTCTCTCCTTTCTTCCCTCCCTCCCTCCCTTCTTTCTTTCTTTCTTCTTCTTTCTTTCTTCTCTCTCTCTCTCTTCTCTTTCTTTCTCTTTTTCTTTCTTTCTTTCTTTCTTTCTTTCTTTCTTTCTCTCTTTCTCTCTTTCTTTCTTTCTCTTTTTCTCACTTTCGTTGTCCAGGCTGGAGTGCAATTGTGCAATCTTGGCTCACTGCAACCTCCGCTTCCCAGGTTCAAGTGATTATCCTTCCTCAGCCTCCAGAGTAGCTGGTATTACAGGTGTGCACCACCACCCCCAGCTAATGTTTGTATTATTAGTAGAGACGGGGTTTCACCATGATGGCCAGGCTGGTTTCGAACTCCTGACCTCAGATGATCCACCCGCCTCAACCACCCAAAGTGCTGGGATTACAGACATGAGCCACCACACCTGGCTGGTCTGCCTGCATTTCTGAACATCACTATCTTGAGTTTTCCCATTGCTCTGCATATCTAATATTTTCTCTTGGACCCAAGACACAGCAGAGAAGTGGAATAAATTCATTTCTCTAGTAGGACTAAAAATCAGTCAATGGTTGATTCGGGTGAGAAGAAAGAGACCAAATCATCAACTGAACTGCTCTGGTTGAAACAGATGGGGACCCTCCATTGGCTTCTCCAACCCCTTCCCCACTTGGCAAATCTCCAGTGTGGTTGGGTTGGGCCTGGCCATAATATGCAGTCTTGTCAAAGTGAGGTCTCCAAATAATTTTGACTATAGTTAGTCACCAGAGAGTTTCTTTCACTTTTGTTTGATGTGCGGTAGCCCATAACTTCCTCTTATGCTCTGCCTTAGGAAATAATCAAGAATTAACCACACAAATAAATTGGGAGGTACTGATCTACTTCTCTCCTAATGCCTTAGGCCAGGTACAAAAGAGGGGAATAGAATTCACATGAATCTCAAAAGTGTATTGGCTGGGAACAGTGGCTCGTGTAATCCTAACACTTTGGGAGGCCAAGGCAAGAGGACACTTGAGTCTAGGAGTTCGAGCAATATAGTGAGAATTCATCTCTACAAAAAAAAATTTAAAAATTAGCCTAGCTTGTGTAGTCCTAGCGACTCGGGAGGCTGAAGTGGGAGAATGGCTTGACTCAGGGAAGAAGAGGTTGCAGTGAGCCATGATTGTGCCACTGCACTCCAGCCTGGGCAACAAGCAAGACCCTGTCTCAACAACAACAACAAAAAAGAGTGTATCATGCAGAGGCTGCAAAAGAAACTGCAAACCAGCACATAAAGCTGTAACTGCCTTTGACGTCTAGAAGTTTACAGATGAGCCCTAAGATGAGCTGTGTCACATATCATTTGATGAAAAACCTGTGACAGCACACGTTATTGCTCTTGCCAGTTAGAAAGAGATTCTAATTCCTATGGCAACACTTGTACCTAATTAAAAGTAAGTAATGATTAGGCTGAAGGGACAGTTTAAGGTCAATTGATAGTGAGGGGGAAAAGTATGAATGGATGGGTTAGATTTTGCTATAATAATAAGCAAACCTAAAATCTCCAAAGAAATACAGCAGGCATATCTCGAACAGCCCTAACACGGCCAAAGAAAAGTTTAGGAGCCTTGCTTGCTTCTTCGATTCCTTGTGTTTGAAACAATATAATGCCAATATCAAAACAAAAATTTCTGTGCTAATATCTGGGGAAGGATATAGAGTGGATGAGGGAAGGTTCCCCTTCAACACAGAAGGCATTCCCGGTAACGATGGTATGAGGGCTCTGGCCCAGCCAGAAGCTTCCATCTCCTAAGAGCCAAACCCAGACAGAGTCTGGATGTCTATAGAGGGAGGGGCCTGGTGTGCAAGGGGCAGCATCTCGGGAGTGAGGGAATGGTGCGTTCTGTTTTGATGCTGAGAGTTCTACCTAAATCCGATTAATAAATGACCAATGTAGTTACTTAGTCAGTTGTTCAAAAATATCTTTTGAATGCCTCCCATGTGGTAGGCACTGTATTAGTGTGACAGAAATAGAACTAGGAGGCCAGGCGCGGTGGCTCATGCCTGTAATCCCAGCACTTTGGGAGGCCAAAGCGGGCGGATCCCCTGAGATCAGGAGATAGAGATCAGCCTGGCCAACATGGTGAAATCTCATCTCTACAAAAATACAAAATTAACTGGGCGTGGTGGCATGTGCCTGTAATCCTGGCCCCTCAGCAGGGCTGAGGCAGGAGAATCGCTTGAACACATAAGGCAGCAGTTGCAGTGAGCCGAGATCGCTCCATTGCACTCCAATGTATGCAGTCAATGGATGACAAGAGCAAGACTCCGTCTCAAAAAAAAAAAAAAAGAAAAAAGAAAAAGAAGAAGAAATAAAATTACAACAGATGGGTTATTCTGATACTGGAAGAAGAGGGCCACAGGACACCTACTAGTTATGGGATGATCCAGTGCCCAGGAAGCACTTGACACAAAGTAGATGCTCACTAAGTACTTGCTTTTGATGGTGGTGGTTTGATGGTTGCTTTCTCTAACTTGGTGGCTTTCTTTTCTTTCACTTCCCTGTTGATGGACAAAGGTGGAGCAGTTGTGCTGTTGCATGGTGACACCTGGGCCCGCTGCTGAAGCATTGTCTCCATCGTGGGTATCTCCAGCAGTGACAGGCCCTCTACTTGCTTTGTTTTCTTCCAGAGAGGCAGGTTAGCCTGCAGTCCTCTGGGATGCTGGGTCATAGACTAGACGTGTATTTCTCCCTCCGTGATATTGGCAGATCTCCTACCCTTGGTATAGCTGGGCTCATTCCAAGTGCTTATGGGGGGGTGCTCTGGGCCAGGCTGGCAGACTCCCTGTACAGGACGTGCCTTGTACATTATCCTCTGGGGGCTGCTGCCGTTGAGTTCCCTGCCAGCAGCACCCTCTTCACTCCTTCCATGCATGGCTGCAATTTTTAAATTTTTTAAAGAAATATTTATTCAGGTATAACATACATACACATATAATAAAATATTGAGATCATAATTGGCCTTCTAATTATGTTTGGTATGTTTTTCCAGTTTGCCTTCCATGTGTAACTTTTCTTGCATGGAAAAAAAAAAGGCATGACTGCTACCAGGTCTCATTGACTCTAAAAAGTCATCCACTGTAAGACACCCCATTTTATGTTCCTAAGAAAGAACACAGCTCTTTAGTAATGACTGCAACTTGTGCGAATGTCTCCAGAGTGAGATATGCTTTTCAAGTATTACAGAGCTGTCTGCAAACTTTGGAACTCAGCACCATAAGTGTATGGTGCTCTCTCTGCCCTTGTAGGCCCAGCCGTCAGCCTTCTGCCCTGGCACACGTTCAGCAAGATCTCAGGGAGCGGAATTAGCAAACGGGAAAACTAGCCTGGCAGTGGTGGCTCCTGCTAATCCCAGTCTGTCACACTAGCCCATGTATCTGCTAAAAGATTGACTAGCTTTTCCTCACCCAGCAGGGCCCCTCTTTGTGTGACAGTCCTCTTTTCCTCCTCCTACACGCCCAGACTTTTCAAATGTCCCTAGAAGCCCTCCATTTCTTCATATTCCATGGAAATTCATCTCTCCATGGAATTGGGTTTCTTTGGACATATTTGTGTCTCTAGCTCTCCAATGCCTTTTTTAATATTTTTGTTGTTGTTGTTGTCATTATTGTTGTTGCTGTTGTTTTTGTTTTTGTTTTTGTTTTTTTTTGAGATGGAGTCTCACTGTTTTGCCTAGGCTGGAATGCAGTGGCACAATCTCGGCTCACTGCAACCTCCACCTTCCAGGTTCAAGTGATTCTCCTACCTCAGCCTCCTGAGTAGCTGGGATTACAGGTGTGTGCCCCACGCCTGGCTAATTTTTGTACTTTTAATAGGGATGGGGTTTCACCATGTTGGCCAGGCTGGCCTCAAACTCCTGACCTTGTGATCCACTTGCCTCAGCCTCCCAAAGTTCTGGGATTACAGGTGTGAGCCACTGCACCCAGCCTATATGATTTTTTAAAGCTTATTCATTTTTGTCTCCATGTCATTGTGGGAGCAATGGTCTGTCACAACCGTCTACATCCTAATGAGAAGGTGAAACTTTGTAGTAGATTTTGTCTTATATGGTTGGGCTTACACAATGCCAGTGACAGTGGTGGTTATTCCAAATCCTCTAGTGATTTTGTTTGGGTATCATTTGGAATTTTCTTTGTCTCAGGTGCTTCAGTTGAAAATCCAAACTCCCTGGAAATGACTGTACAATGCAGAAGGTGCAGACTGGTGGATACTATCTGCAGATATCTTTTCTTTGACCTGTACTCTGTGTGTATGTGTTTAACTTGAATTTTTGCCAGTATTTAAACATTGAAAGCTTTCACATTTTAAAATTTCTACATTTTCGTTTATGGAGAGTGACCTCTGGCGGCCCAGGTCTTGTGTTCCTGCATAGCCATGATGGTCTGGAGCAGAGAAGTGGCCAACCCCTTCCAACCGGACAGCCCTCTCATTACCTGCCTGTAGGCATACAAGGTTGCATCTCCTTGTCTAATGAATGGGTCATAGCTGACATTAGGGAAGGCTCCACAGGGGCATCTTATTGCACTTAGAATAAATCCAAGTCCATACCATGACCTAAAAGACCCTACACACTCGGGCCTCTGGCTCCCTGTCTGACTCATTTCTTCCCATTCTCCCCCGACTCACTCTGCTGCCTGCTTACTGTCCCTCAAGCAAGCCAAACATACTCAGCCTCGGGCCTGGGCTATTTCCTCTGCCTATTGATTTTCCCCCAAATAGTTACATGACTCAGGGCCTAACTTCATCCATGTCTCAACTCCAATACCACCCTACAGAGAGGATTTTCCTGGCCATTCTATCTGCAAGAGCACCACTCAGCAGCTGTGCCCTTCCCCTTTATTTTTGTAGCACTTACCTCTACATGAGGGCAAAGACTCTTCTTGGGTTTTTTTGTTTTGTTTTGTTTTGGTGGGGCAGGGGGGAAAATGTTTTCTGTTTTTTGTTTTTGTTTTTGTGTGCTGATGTACTCATAGTTGCACCAGTGCCCGGTGCCTGGCACACAAATATTATCAAATAAGTGAATGAATGAACACTGTGTTTTTGACTCAAGGCATTGGTTCCATAGTTTTCAGACCAATAAGAAAATGGAGCTTCATCAACTCTGACATCATTTCCAACTCTAAATTTTGTCCTTCTCACCATAAACCTCATAATGAGTTACAGATTTCAACCTAGCCACTTGTCCTCTTACAGAACACCAAAAATGCCCATTTTACAGACAGAAGCAGAAAGGAAAGCCAATCACTTAATGCCAACTGATCAAGATTGGCAGCTTTACATGCATGGGGAAGAGAACAAAGCCAACATGTCCCCAGAAGGGTAAGACAAAGGTAGAATGGTGAAATGGAAGATGAGCATCTAGGTCAAGGTGAGGAAAGAAGAACTGCCACTCTTCCTGTTAGCTTTTGGGGGAGTGTATCTGGTGAATTGGATATGAGATGTGTGACCTAGGAGAATATCCAGGGGCCTAGGCTACAGAGATGATCAGCCTACTAGACCCTCTGTAGGTCCAGGCATGCCTGCTAAATGAAGGAATGGAGAAATGAACAAAGGTGGGCATTAACTCCAGCAGAGGGTCAATACCATGAGCCAATGCTGACTTGTTTGAGCCATAGGTTCAGATCTGCATTGTCCAATATGGTAGCCACTACCTATGTGTAGCTACTTAAACTAAGTTAAATAAATGAAATTTAAAATTCATTTCCTTTGTTGCACTGTGTATTTCAAGTGCTCAATAGCTACATTGGGCTACTGTCTACCCAGTGGTATAGACTACAGAACATTTTGCACAAATTCTTTTGGACAGTTCTGATTAGATACAGTCAAGCACCTGGCTTTCCAGTGTCCAGCCCTATATCCCAGTTGCTTTTAACTCAGATTTCACCATTCTCTTTCTTGCTATAGGATGAAAACCTGGCTGTTTAAAAACCTGGAATCAGTGGAGTCCTGAATAGCAGTTCACGACTTGCAACAACTTTCAGCAGCTCATAAAATGGCTGCTCAGCACTCACTTTCCATCTCAGACTTACTTCTTTGGAACTGATAGCGAGTCTAGGGTACATTTGAGTCCTGGCAGCTCAGGTCCTGCTCTGTGGCAGCTCTTCCCACTGCTCATAGGAGTCCCATACCCACTTCTCAACCATGTCCGGCTGAGCATTACAAATCACCTTCTGTTTAAAAAAAAAAAAAAAAAAATCTGACTCACTGGAGTTACTCCAATTCACTTTCTTGTTGGAATTCCGCACTTCTTTTGATGTTTATCAATACATCACTACCCAGCGTGCTTGCCAAGATCATGTCTAGGCTGTGGTGATCTATCATCTCCCCATAGCATATTCTAAGACGTGTCCCACCCCCTTTAGGGTCTGAAAGGTCCAGGAGTAGCACAACGTGGCAAGATGCCAGGGAAAAAGGACTCGGCTCTCATGGAGACATCTTATTCACCAGCCCAGGGCTGCCTTTGAGAGCAGTGTGTATTAGGGAAGGATTCCAAGGAGGTGTGTGACTTTGGAATAATTACAGAGGTCAGCAAAGCAAGTTAGGAAAGCCTGGAAATCGTAATTACAGCCAACCCTAGACAAGGTGCTGAAGTTGAGAAGTTTGTCTCGGGCTTCCCTCCAAACTCCCCTGGGAATCTTTTTCTCTGACGTGTCTCCTTTGTCCCCTTCTCTCTAGCTTGTCCAGAACTCTCTATCTTGGCTTCTTACTCCTCAGGGAAGCTTCTATTTGGCTCTTTTTCTCCCATGGAAACTTGGTTTCATTCCCATTAGGCTCTGCTAGTTAAGACCAGCCAGTTAATGGGACAAGCTAATTTACTTAAAAGCACGAGTCCGTCACCTGGTCCAAACGCAGGCTTCAGAGGGAGATGAAGACCCCAAGGCATTACAATTTTGTGCGCCCGTTTTCTAGAGGAAAGGGTCACAGATTTCACCAGATTCTCAACTAAACACATTCTAAACCCTTGACCTCCCAAAAAAGGTTCAAGTCACTGTGGGCTAATACTGAGAGCCGGTAACAGCAGGGGGGTTTCTTCTGATGTGATGTTTGCATTTTAACCACAGCGCAATGCAGAAACTACCATCTGTGACATATTTTTGCCTCAGGAAAAAATAATGGGAGAGTTTTCAGTCCAGAGGCAAGAAAGGTAGGAAAAAACTGGGGCAGGAAATAGGGCCTCTTGTTTGCTTTTGAGATCACAACCAAACACCCCCATTTAGGAGCAAGGAGCATCTTCATCTTCTCTTCTTAGTAGCACGTGTTTCTGTTTGAACACAAAACCTTTCCGCTCATGTAAAACGTACTTTCTTTAGAAATTCCAAAGAAACAAATCAGGCTTAGGATGCCATACGTGTTCTTCGTTACAGATCAACTCTGCAACGAAGTGGCAGTAGGGCATGACGAGGGAACAGGAGACAAGGTTTTAGTTCCAGCTCTCCTGCTAATTTGCAGAGCATCTTTCTAAGCTTGGCTCGGCCTCTCTGGGCCTCAGTTTCCTCATCTCTAAAAAATCTGGGCAGTCTTCACTAGTCCTATGATTCTAAGATGCTGCCAAAAGTCTATGCGAAATAATATTTCTCCACTCCCCTTTTATTGGTACTGAGAGGTTGTTTTCATATTCGAAGAGAAAAAATATCCAACCAAACACCAAGTTGTTTTCTTTCCTTTTAATACATTTGCATCTTGTCCAAAGGAGCAAAACTTGCTCTTAAAAGCTTCAAAACAGTTTGTGGTGGATTGCAATTCTTGTCTCAGAAAGATTAATTGGAAACGAAATCTAAGGAAGAAAATTCAAAGCCCATTTCTATGCTTCCTGCCTTTTAGATCTTCTAACATGTAAATCGACCGTTACAAAGAGGATTAGTTATTAGAATAGTCTGCGTGAAGACCAACATTCAGCTCCCTGTTTATTCCTTGCCAGAGCATCCTGGGTGACCAGCATCTTAATGGCTTTCTTTTCAGTTTGTGAGAGGATGAACTGCATACTAACTCCAGATCCTGTGTTCCCCAACTTTAATTTAACCACAACCTTAACAAACTGGAGATTCTTCTCCACCCCCAAATTGTGCTTTCAATTAGAACAAACCTGGTGCTCCAGACATCCACACTAGGAAGCCACAATTATCCTCAAAGACTTAAAGCTACTTTTAATCTCTGGATTTGTGTTGGTCTCTTCCATACTCATTTCTGCTATATTCCTTATCTGCTTCATCTGTTTTTTCTTAAGTCCTAAGTGGTGGTGGTGTTTTTCCCTCAAAAATCCCCTATGAGACTGTATTTTCTAATGACTTAGTTCTCCATATCACTGGTCTCCTTGCACCTCCTCTCTTCTTCTAATACAAAGAACTTCTTACCTAGCAACCTCAACTATTCTAACACTATTGAGAATCAGGAAACGAGCGAGGAGCTGGATCAAATAGCCAATATGGATTAATCAGAAGATTTGTAATAAGTTACCCTTCACTCAAACCAGTTTGCTTTTGCATTGCGCATAATTCTATCTACAAAAAAAAAGCAAGTGTCAAATGTATAAGAGGGTGGAAAAGGGGAAGGGCCAGGCAGGAATGGAAGGAGCGAGGTCTCTGAGGGCTAGATGCCAGCCAAGCAAGATGCCAATGGACAGCCTGGAAGTGATAAATGAAATAAAAGGCAATAAAGAAAGGGTAACAAGGAAATCAAAGAACCTCTGCAGTCTGGAATACTTAACGGTGAGATACAGAGACCCATTAACCCCAGCGGTAAGCAATCTGGATTATAGCATGTCTAGAATGGGCTTACAACGAATTATCAATTTAGCTTGGAACCAGGACAAAGGTGATAAGCCGATGGGAAAGAACTATTTCACCTAAGCTCCCAATAGTCATTGTTCCTTTTTTATTTTAATAATAGTTGAGCACATAACTGTTCAGAATAAAGTCTATGTAGTTGTCCCTTGATACTGATGAGGAATTAGTTCCTGGATCTCCCTCAGATACTAAAGTCCATGGATACTCAAGTCCTTTATATAAAATGACATAGTATTTGCATATAACCTACACATTCCCTCCCGTATACCTTAAATCATCTCTAGACTCCTCATAATATCTAATACTATGTAAATGCTATGTAAATCATTATACTGTATTGTTTAGGGAATAATGACAAGGAAAGTGACTGTACATGTTCAGCATGGATGCAATTTTTGCTGAACACTTTTGATCTTCAGTTGGATGGATCCACGGATGCAGAACCCCCAGATACATAGGGCCAGCTGTGTTTCCCATCCTCCCTTGCAGTTGGGTACAGCCAATGGAATGTGTTTGCAGGTCATGTGGATGGCTTCCAAGTCATGCTCTTCTTTAAGGGAACCCTCAGACTTTCCAGTCTCCTCACCTGCTGGCTGGGATGTGCACAAGGTGATGGAGTAGGGACAACCAGCCACACATTGAGGGTGACAGACCAACAAGAAAGAGCCTGGGTTGCTGCCACAGTGGAGCCACCATGTCACCTTACACTGCTTATGCTTGATCTGTTCCTTGATAAGAATATAACCTTGGCTGGGCACGGTGGCTCAAGCCTGTAATCCCAGCACTTTGGGAGGCCGAGATGGGCGGATCATGAGGTCAGGAGATCGAGACCATCCTGGCTAACACAGTGAAACCCCGTCTCTACTAAAAAAATACAAAAAACTAGCCAGGTGAGGTGGTGGGCGCCTGTAGTCCCAGCTACTTGGGAGGCTGAGGCAGGAGAATGGTGTAAACCCGGGAGGCGGAGCTTGCAGTGAGCTGAGATCCGGCCACTGCACTCCAGCCTGGGCGACAGAGCAAGACTCTGTCTCAACCAAAAAAAAAAAAAAAAGAATATAACCTTATCTTGTTTAAGCCATTAATATTTTGTTTTTAACAACAGAACCTACATCCTAACTAATAAACAAGTGAAATTTTATTACTTCTAATTAGGAATGTGACTTGAAATATCCCAATGATTATGCCTCAAACACCACTTTCTCTCTGTCCTGTGATAATGGCTTCATGAAGAAATGGAAAAAGTAGAATTTGGAGTCAAACCTTGGCTCCATTCCTGCCGAATTTTTCTTCACGATAAATGCACATCATGAGAATTAGTACTTATTAGATGCTTCTGTGCTGTTCCTGCTTCTGTGACCATCTCATTTAACTCTCAAAACTACCCTATACAGTAGGTGTTATTATTACCCTATGCAGTAGGTATAATTATTACCCTATGCAGTAGGTATTATTATTACCCTATGCAGTAGATATTATTGCTCCAGCCTTAGATGGAGTTAAAGATGGAGTTAAGCATCTTTCCTGAGATTTTTCAGCTAGTGAGAGGCAAAGTTGGGTTTTGGAGTGAGAGAGCTGGACTTAAGAATCCACAGTTTTTAACTATTTCCCTTTGCACTTAACTTTCTGCATTGGTGAGAGAGCAAGGTTAAGTACAAAACCCAGAACACAGTCATTTCTTCACAAACTGGGGACACTACTGGATGATGCTAACCAGATTCTGACAGACTGTCTCTTCGAGTGTAGGGACCGCATTACCTGCTGACCACCTTAGCTCCAATGCAACATTCTTCCCAGGAGGTGAAGAGCCCTAAAAGTCTTTGATTAATTGCTTACTTAACCAGGAAAGTTTGCTTTCTCCTCCTGTTTTAAGTTGATTTTTTTAGTCAAAATCTCAGAGCCCTTCGTCTTTCCAAGGCCACATCCTATAATGATAATTCTGAGTCACTAAAAAAAGTTTAGATTCTGCCTAAAATGTTTCAGAAGGCAGGAAATGTACCCCAATAGTAAACCCACATACTAAGAGAGGACTCACCTACACATCAGGGAGACAGACAAACTCTAGCCCTCTGGTCTTTCCTTTCTCACACAGGAGGGAGAAAGAAGAAATAAATACTTCTTGATGCCAAAAAGGAGGCTCTGGAACTTAAGGCTTATCAGTGCTCACAAAAGGGAAAAAAGAAGAAATGCAAGTGTGAGAAGAAGGAAGAGAAAGAGGAAAAGAAAGGAGGAAGAAAAACATGCGATCCCTGTAGATTTCTCCTAAAATGGATAAAGGGGAAAATGAGGGTGCTTTGAAAGGTAAGTTCTGTTTTCTGTCTAAGAATCATTCTGCTCCCACCCGCCCCCCGCATCAGTGCGTTGAGTGGGCAGTAGGCAGGTGGGATACTGCACATGTAGAAGCCCCCTGAAAATTGCCAAGGCCCCCAGGACTGTGATCCTTCTCTATCTGGCCTAGATAGGAAACATTTCTATCTCATAGTGCTAGAAAACTGCATTATCCCCATGTATTAATCCTTCCTCATGCTGATAATAAAGATATCCCTGAAGCTGGGTAGTTAACAACAACAACAAAAAAGAAGATGTTTAATGGACTCACAGTTCCACATGGCTGGGGAGGCCTTACAATCATGGCAGAAGGCAAAGGAGGAGCAAAGGCATGTCTGACACGGTGGCAGGCAAGAGTGTATGCAGGGGAACTTCCCTTTATAAAACCATCAGATCTTGTGAGACTTATTCACTATCAGGAGAACAGCATGGGAAAACCTGCCCCCGTGATTCAATTACCTCCCACAACACGTGGGGACTACGGGAGCTACAATTCAAGATGAGATTTCAGTGGGGACACAGCCAAACCATATCACCCCATTTCACAGGTAAGGAAATTGAATCTTGATGATGACAACCAACTTATCCATGATCATACTGTTATTAAATTAAATGATGGAGCTGGATTTTTTCTTTTTTTGAGACAGAGTCTCACTCGGTGGCCCAGGCTGGAGTGCAGTGGCATGATCTCAGCTCACTGAAACTTCAACTGCCCAGGCTCAAGGGATCCTTTCACCTCAGCCTCTCAAGTAACTGGGCTACAGGTGCACACCACCATGCCCAGCTAATGTTTTTGTGTTTTGTAGAGGCAGGGTTTCTCTATATCGCCCACGCTGATCTCAAACTCCTGAGCTCAAGCAATTTGTCCACCTTGGCCTTCCAAAGTGCTGGGATTCCAGGCATGAGCCACTATGCCCAGCAGACCTGGGATTATTATTTTTTTTCTTTTTTTTTTGAGACAGAGTTTCCCTCTTGCTGCCCAGACTGGAGTGCAATGGCGCAGTCTCAGCTCACCACAACCTCTGCCTCCCAGGTTCAAGCAATTCTCCTGCCTCAGCCTCCTGAGTAGCTGGGATTACAGGCATGCATACCACGCCCAGCTAATTTGGTATTTTTAGTAGAGACGGGGTTTCTCCATGTTGGTCAGGTTGGTCTCGAACTCCCGACCTCAGGTGATCCGCCTGCCTCGGTCTCCCAAAGTACTGGGATTACAGGCATGAGCCACCACACCTGGCCAGATCTGGGATTTTTAAATTCAAGACTGTCAGTTGTCCACACCCACTGAAAAATAGGGTTCATTTTTTTATATAGCACCAATATTCTCTTTGGATTACTTCTTTAACTAACTAGCAATTATTCAAGTGTCTTTCTTTTTTTTATTCAACATTTATTAAGTACCAACTATGTCCAGAGGTTAAGACATAAAGACCTGACTCCTCCTGTCATTAGATTTACAGACTGATGGAGAAGGCGAAGATGAACCAAATAAGGGCATTAAAGTGCTAAAGGGGGCCTGGTGCGGTGGCTCATGCCTATAATCTCAGCACTTTGGGAGTCTGAGGTGGGCAGATCACTTGAGGCCAGTAGTTCAAGACCAGCCTGGCCAACATGGCGAACCCCTGTCTCTCCTAAAAATACAAAAAAAAAAAAAAAAAAAATTAGCCAGGCGTGCTAATTTGCATACAGCTGTAATCCCAGCTACTCGGGAGGCTGAGACACAAGAATTGCTTGAACCTGGAAGGTGGAGGTTGCAGTGAACCAAGATCACACCACTGCATTCCAGCCTGGGTGACAGAGTGAGACTCTGTCAAAAAAAAAAAAAAAAAGAATAAAGTAGTAAAGTGCTACAAGTACTATGAAAAAAGTATTTGCCAAATTCAGTAATAACAAAAGTAATCAGTGTTATTGAGTGCTTGCTATGTGCTAGGCATAGTGTTGAGAGATTTGCCTATGGTGTTAGAAGAAGGTGACAAAAAAAGAAGCAATTCATTTTCCTGACGCTGGGATTAGTTTGCCAGATTTTACAAATAAAAATGTAGAATCCACAGTTAAATTTAAATGTCAGATAAAACAACAACTTTTTTAGTATAAACATGTCTCGTGCAGTATTTAAGAAATACTTATACGAAAATATTATTCATAATTTATCTGACATTCACATTTAACAAGGAGTGCTATATTTTATCTGGCAATTCTAGGTGATGAGAGTAAAGAGGTAGTAGAGTATGTTTTATAGAAAAGTTGACTCTTGAAGGTAAGTAGTTTCCCTCCAGATTTGGGGAAGAGGAGAGAAGAAAAGGAGGGAAGCAAAGACTACTGAGTCTTTGAATTCGGAATAATGACCATGGAAACTATAAACTTTCAAAAGAGCCATAGAATTGCTTTAATAGGGATATGTTAAGCCACCTCAAAATCATTTCATTTTTAGAAATAAGTAAAAAAGACATTAGCTCATTTATTTTGTCACTTTGTAAATATAAGATTGCCTATCGAGTTCAGTTGAGGTAGAAATAACTATGTCTGTGAAAAGCTCCTGATCGTTCTCACTTATAAGTGGGAACTAAATGATAAGAACTCATGAACACAAAGAAGGAAACAACAGGCACTGGGGCCTACTTGAGGGTGGAGGGTGGGAGGAGGGAGAGGAGCAGAAAAGATAGCTATTCAGTACTGAGCTTAATACCCCAGTGATGAAATAATCTGTACAAAAAACCCTCATGACACGAGTTCACCTACATAACAAACTTTCACATGTACCTTTGAAGCTAAAATAAAAGTTTAAAAAAGAAGAAAAGCTCATGATTGCCAAGCAGGCACTCAGGATGTGGGTTCCATCTCTTCACAAATAATAGGAATGCTGTGCTTTTAAGGATCACCCCCTGCCCCCTCAAAGAAAAGATCAAAATAAAAGAGAAGAGGTAGAGTGTGGAGGAAATAATAGCAATCACACATTCCCATGACCGACCAGCTGATTGGGTTAAGCCATTGCCTCTCTGTCCATTTCAGCTTCCTCACTGTGAACTCACAAGGTCCCCCTGGTTGATATCTGAGGACCCCTCTGGCCCTCACAATGATCTAGTTGTAAGTAATGGGGCTAAGTCAAGTCAGCTATGAGGTCAACCTCATGGGAGGCAGGTTGGTTCTCCAGTCTTCCTAACAGTTCTATAAGCTCCCAATATTCTTCCAGAAAATTTGCTTTTGCTCTTTTTAGCTAGAGCTGGTTGCCGATGCTTTCAACAGAAAACTCAAGGAACTCCAGACCACTGGGAAGTGGGTAGAGTCAGGGTGCCAATGTCAATTATGTTTGTGGAACTCAGGGCTAACAAAGCTACACAATATTCTTTACTGCAGGCTTTCTCAGAGTCTTTTTCATGGCCATGTCTTTGTGACTTTCCAAATGAGAATAGCGTATTTGGAGTTTCCTAAACCATCTCTATCACAGATCCTTTTGGTTGTTGTTTTATTAAAGTGATTTGGAGGACCTGTAGCCTGGGCTTCCTGGCTTCTGAGATGTTTCACTTTAATCTTTAAGTGTTATATGTGTGTAAACTCTGACCTACTAGCCAGTTTTAGGATCTTACATGAAGAAACCTTATTGTCCACTTTCCTTCACCCTCACAAAATACTAGGCATAAACTGATTACTACAGTAAAGCAAAATTGTACTTCAAACTCCTTGTGATGCAGCTATCCCATAACCACAGAGGTTTAATGTGATTAAAGCCACAATAAATCGCAGACGTTCTTCATGAGGCCAAGAGAGTTGATCCATGTCACGTTGCCAAAAAGCAATTTTCATGATTCCTTTCTGCCTGCCCAGGATTCCTGTGGTTTCCACTAGTAAAGTGATCCCTCATTTCCTGACATTATTGCTCTGTTACTGCCGTTCCCTGCATTGTATCACGGGACTCCTGGAAGGGTTGGCTGCCATGGGGATACAGACAGGATGCACTCCCAGGCATAGCCAAATATTGATTATCCACAGGAGGTTTAACCACAGCTCCATCAGCAAACTGTGGTTATCAATGACGTGATCACTGCCACTAAGGACACTCTGCTCAACCCAATGTTTTATTTAATTCAAAACTTTTATCAAATTTGTACCAAACTCATACCACATGCCAAACTTTGTAAGATTATCTCATGCTTTCTGCTTCTTACCCTATATTAACTCTTGAGGAGCTGCTGGGACATAGAAATTCCTGTAGTATATTGTCTAGAGAGCAGGGACTCTGGCCTGAAAGAACTGCAGATTTCTAACTCAACCCAGTGTCCTCTGGGTAGAGAAGGCAGGTGCTCCTTGGCATTGTGTGTTTGAACGACAAAAATAGACACACAAAATGTAGGTTTAAACCTGTAAAGAAATTTTTTAGCAAATCTTTCTGACAAAAAAAATTGGTCTCAATTTGGGGCTAGAAATTATTCATTCCTGGGACTTTCTTCAAGAAAGAAGATTCACTTAATGCAAAATAACTGTTGAACTAAAAAGAGAAGGAGAATACATTCTATGTCTTAGTATTCATAACTAAGCACCTTGCTTAGAATGCTCGCATGCATATTACATATATGTACATATATTACATGCACATTTTAATATGTGAAATAAGCATTGTAAGATGGCTACTTTTATTAGTATTCTCACTTTATACAGGAGGAACTTAAGACACAGGAGGTTAAAAATCTTGACAAAGGTCATATTGTTAGTAAAAAACAAAGTTGGCACTGACTCCAGTGGTTATTACACATACAGGTACTGTGCTTTATTCCTAAGAGGTTTGCTGAGACATTGATCACATCCACCCTCCAGGGGAAGATGGAGTCCCTAAACCCAGTAGCCTCTGGTCATGAGCATTTGTGTCTGTTCACCCCTCTTCTGCTCACCTCCCCACATAACCCTGAGTTGTACAAACTACCACCATTTTCCAAATATTCCTGACATAATAAATGTTGCGAAGCATTCATTTAGCCCCCTAGGAAGTCACTTTCTGATTTAAAAAGTGAGTGGAAACCCCATAAGTAACCATGTGCTGGGGGCCACCTTTTTTCTTTTAGGACTAGACTAATTACAGGGTGGGTGGAAACCCCATAAGTAACCATGTGCTGGGGGCCACCATTTTTCTTTTAGGACTAGGCTGAAAGGTCAGGAGCTGGGGGCAGGGGCGGAGGATCAGGGAGGCTGTCATTCATGCACAAACATGGTAGGGTAATTAGGCTAAGTGCCCCTAAGCACTGGATAATATTGCTGAAGTACGGAAAGTCTTCATGGACATGGTCAGAAGGCTGTGTCCCTCTAGAAAGGGTTCAGGAAACTACAGCTACAGCCAGACCTGTGAGCCAAATCCAGCCCACAGCTTTCCTTTTGTATAGTCCATGAACGAGAATGTCTCTTATATCTTTACAAGGCTGTAAACAAAACAAAGACTATGATAGGGACCATTTGCGGTCCTCAAAGCCTAAAATATTTGCTATCTGGCCCTTTACAGAGTAAGTTTGCCAATAGTCTGGTTTAGAATTCACCCATGACTCCCATAAGAAAGCCATGGGTCAATGAACATGAAGCTAGAATGAAAAACACCGTGAGATTGAGATGGCTCCACTTGCAATTTTATAGCCTTTGTGTAACTCTTTAAAGCAGACCTACCTTACCCTTTGAGAACAAAGTTTCAGTATTTGGTTGGAAAGAAGGGAAATGGAAAATAATCTTCTGTTTCCCAACTTTACACCTTCTGATTTAATAAATTTCCAGGTATTTTGTGAGTTTTTTCCAGACAGATTCTGTGAGAATGAACAGCTTCAAAGATGTTTCCAAGAGTGGGCATGAGAGATCTTAATCATAAGGAAGAAAACATTAAATGCCTATTGCATACCAGAAACTGTCACATCTGTTGAATCAAAAATTCCACGCAGCCTGCCTCCGTTTGACAGATAACTCACTACATCTCAAAAGGGTTGCCCAAGATCAAACAGCAGGTAAGGGGCAAACTTGGGATACATCTCTTGGTTTTCTGATTCAAAATTCAGTGTTCCTTTTCCTACACTCTGCTCAAGATAATGAATTTGAAAGTGTTTCAGGCCGGGCGCGGTGGCTCAAGCCTGTAATCCCAGCACTTTGGGAGGCTGAGATGGGCGGATCACGGGGTCAGGAGATCGAGACCATCCTGGTTAACACGGTGAAACCCCGTCTCTACTAAAAAATACAAAAAACTAGCCAGGCGAGGTGGCAGGCGCCTGTAGTCAGGAGGCTGAGGAGGAGAATGGCGTAAACCCGGGAGGTGGAGCTTGCAGTGAGCTGAGATCCAGCCACTGCACTCCAGCCTGGGCGACAGAGCCAGACTTCTTCTCAAAAAAAAAAAAAAAGAAAGTGTTTCAGATGGAGAATCCAAAATCCAGAGGCCCAGCTAGTCCCTGGTCCCTCAGCTGATTAAAGAGGGTATCAGACTAGAGGACCCAACTCCATCCTTCTGTGATTATTTTTGAGAAATGATGTAAATAAAATAGAAGAGGAAGCTCAGCTCAAGTATGCGATTTATGCTTCTGGCTTGTCAAATTTCCTTGAGGCATGAGGTCAGTGGGGGTAAAGGGAACACGGCCAGACTCATTTAAGAGAGAAATGCATGACTAACTTCTGCGTGCAAAAGGCCTCCAAAGCTGCAGGTATGGCAGCCTGACTCAACAAAGGCTTCCTCCCACTCAAATACATGTAAATACTAGATAAATATTTTAAAAAGCTAAAATAAATAGCCTGAAAGAAAGCCAAGATAATTCCCAGGTGCCAGACACAAAAAGGAAATTTAAACTCAGAGACATGAACTCCAACTGACACATGAGGGACCAGGAAATAATCAGGCTTGGATACGGGCCCCACAGTAAATTTGGCCTGGAGGCTGCTCGGGCTGGAACTTATACCTCTACTTAAAACTGGGATTCTCAAAAATACTTCCAGGACTTGAAAGTGTAACTAGAACTTTGTCTACTGCCTGGGGAATGACAGGAAGCAAGCTATCTTTTCTGGACTGTGGGTGGAAAAAATATATACATCCTGAAAGCCCCAAACCTAACCTGGGTGTGGAGTATGAATATAAGCTATCTACAAGTTATAAGAATCTCAAGCAACATATTAACATCATTACTGGCCCAAGACCAGTGGAGTCACAGGAATCTAGAGAAAAGTGATACCAAACTGCTCCATAAGGAGTTATCTGTAACCCAGAGTACACGGGACTCTCACTAGAAGGAGAAATAAAAGCTTATAGTAAATAATTACTAACTATACAATAAAAAAGTATCGATGAGAAGCATCAGCTGCTACAACACATGGAAAAATAATAAGGCTGAAACCTAGAAATAATGAAATAATCTCAAAGATGCTGCAAAATAAGTATGTTTCAATAGAGGCAATAAAAGAAGACATAATAAACACATCGAAATGATAGGATTCTTAAAAAGTAAGCAAAGGATTTAAAGAATAATCAGATTGAACTTTTAGAACTGAAAAATGTAATCATTCAAATTTTAAACTCAAATTAAATAACAGATTAAATACACTTAAAAAGAACTAGTGAACTGGTAGATTGATTTGAGAAAAAGCATCCAGTATGAAACACAGAAAGACAGTAACATAGAAAATCTTAAAGAGAGTTTGAGAGCCATGGAGAGTTGACTGACAAATTCCAACCTGATCGAACTATAAATTCTAGAAGAGAATGGAGGGAAGGGGGTTAGAAACAACTCAAAGAAATAATGGCTGGGAATTTTTCAGAATTGAAGAAAGCCCCTGAATTCCAAGTAGGATAAAACAAAACAAAACCAACAAAGAGCCCACAAAACTACATACATTGGAGCCAATTTTTTAAACAAGAAATAAGCGTTTAAAAGCACCTGAAATAAGCCAAGCACAGAAAGACAAACATCACATGTTCTCACTTATTTGTGTAATCTAAAAATCAAAGCAACTGAACTCATGGACATAGAGAGCAGAAGGATGGTTACCAGAAGCCAAGAAGGGTATTTGGGGCTGTAGGGGAAGTGGGGATGGTTAATGGGTACAAAAAAAATTAGAAAGAATAAAAGACCTACTATTTCATAGCACAACTGGGTGACTATAGTCAGTAATAATGTAATTGGACATTTTAAAATAACTTAGCGTGTAATTGGATTGTTTGCAATTCAATGAATAAAACCTTGAGGGGATGGATACCCCATTCTTCCTCATGTGCTTATTTCACATTGCATGCCTGTATCAAAACATGTCATGTACCCCATAAATATATGTACTTACTATGTACCCACAAAAATTAAAAATAAAAAATCACCTGAAAGAAGATAAAGCCTAAAAAGAAATGACAACTAGGCTGACCACAGAATTATTATTAGCAACAATAGAAGAGTTTCTCTTATACCCAACTAAACTAAAAATATTTTCAAAAACTAAAGCTAAAAAAATTTACCATTGACATCTATTGCTGAAAAAGCTACTAATCTGATGTACCTCAGAAAAAATATAATTGAACTCACAACGGGGTGTGAAGCAAGAAGAAATAATGAGCAGAGAGGTCAATAAGCATTGATTTAAAACAGCAAGATCATCTAATCTAGAAGAGCCAAAAGCAAGCAAAACTAAAATACTAAGGAAACATAACATGGAAGATGGAAGGGGCAATTTTAAATCTTTGTATATTGGGGAGGGAAAACAAAGAAATATTGACCAGTAAAGTATGCATGATAGAATTTTTACTGTAACTAGTAAAATATTTGAAACAGAAGGAATACTTTCAAGCCAATAGAAGGAGATGAAGGAGTGGTGTAATGAAAACAAACAAAATAATAAAAGGAAAAAGGAAGATGAAGAGGAAAAATAAAAGCACATGGACAGAGTTCTTGGAGGTCTAGTTTCAGGTTCAAATTCAAAACTCATCCCGACCCTGTTGAGGTTGGGCGCCACCTGGTGGTGATCGTCTACTCTCGCTTGAATATTGATGGGAGGTTTCTGAGTCCAGGCACTGGCTGGGGACCCGCTCTCTGGCTCCATTGCCTGCCATTTCTTTTCTGCCTAGCCCTGTTCCACATATGCAGAAGATGAGGACTTTAATTCACCTCCTGATTAAGAACAAGGGCTGGACAGACCGTGGGAGCTCATCACCAACTGTGTTAGACTAAAATTTGTGTTTTGACCAGGACTTATGACATTCAAAGAAATAATAAAAGCTCAAAATTTATTATTGAATATTCAACTCCAGGAGTTAAAAAAATGAACAGGGTAACCCAAGGAAAGCAGAATGAAAGGAACAACAAAGGTAAGTAAGGATTCAATGAGTTAGAAAATAAACAATAAAGGTCAAGAAAATCTAAGTGTTTCTTAAAAGGTAACTAAATTAACACCTGGTACAGAAAAAAAAAGTATACACAATTAAAAATGTTAAAATGAAGCATAATTGGGGGTGTTCCAAGATGACCAAATAGGAACAGCTCCGGTCTGCAGCTCCCAGCATGAGCAATGCAGAAGATGGGTGATTTCTGCATTTCCAACTGAGATACCTGGTTCATCTCATTGAACTGGTTGGACACTGGGTGCAGCCCACGGAGGGCAAGCTGAAGCAGGGCAGGGCATCGCCTCACCCGGGAAGTGCAAGGGGTCAGGGGATTTCCCTTTCCTAGCCAAGGGAAAGCCCTGACAGACTTCCCTTGGCTAGGAAAAGCCAAGAAAACAGAACCTGGAAAAACAGGACACTCCTGACAAAATACTGCACTTTTCCCAAGGTCTTAGCAACTGGCAGACAAGGAGGTTCTCTCCTGTGCCTGGCTCCGTGGGTCCCACGTCCATGGAGCCTTGCTCACTGCTAGCGCAGCAGTCTGAGTTCAAACTGCAAGGCAGCAGTCTGACTGGGGGAGGGGCATCTGCCATTGCAGAGGCTTGAGTAGGTAAACAAAGCAGCCAGGAGTCCACCACTGCTCAATCAGGCCCACTGCCTCTAGACTCCACCTCTGTGGGCAGGGCATAGCTGAATAAAAGACAGCAGACAACTTCTGCAGACTCAAACATCCCTGTCTGACAACTCTGAAGAGAGCAGTGGTTCTCCCAGCACGGTGTTTAAGCTCTGAGAATGGACAGACTGCCTCCTCAAGTGGGTCTCTGACCCCCCATGTAGCCTAACTGGGAGACACCTCCCAGTAGGGGCCAACAGACACTTCATATAGGTGGCTGACCTCTGGGACGAAGCTACCAGGAGAAGGATCAGGCAACAATATTCGCTGTTCTGCAATATTTGCTGTTCTGTGGCTTCCACTGGTAATACCCAGGCAAACAGAGTCTGAAGTGAACCTCCAGCAAACTCCAACAGACCTGCAGCTGAGGGACCTGACTGTTAGAAGGAAAACTAACAAAACAGAAAGGAATAGCATCAACATAAACAAAAAGTCATCTACACCAAAACCCCATCTGTAGATCACCAACATCAAAGACCAAAGGTAGATAAAACCACAAAGATAAGGAGAAATCAGAGCAGAAAAGCTGAAAATTCTAAAAATCAGAGCACCTTTTCTCCTCCAAAGCATTGCAGCTCCTCGCCAGCAACAGAACAAAGCTGGACAGAGAATGACTTTGATGAGTTGACAGAAGTAGGTTTCAGAAGGTCAGTAATAACAAACTTCTCCGAGCTAAAGGAGGATGTTCGAACCCATTGCAAGGAAACCAAAAACCTGAATAAAAGATTAGACAAATGCCTAACTAGAATAAATAGTGTGAAGAAGGCCTTAAATGACCTGATGGAGCTGAAAACCATGGCACGAGAACTTCATGACTCACGCACAAGCTTCAGTAGCCGATTCAATCAAGTGGAAGAAAGGCTATCAGTGACTGAAGATCAAATTAATGAAACGAAGTGAGAAAAGCAGTTCAGAGAAAAAAGAGTAACAAGAAACTAATAAAGCCTCCAAGAAATATGGGACTATGTGAAAAGACCAAATCTACATTTGATTGGTGTAACTGAAAGTGATGGGGAGAATGGAATCAAGTTGGAAAACACTCTTCAGGATATTATCCAGGAGAACTTCCCCAACCTAGCAAGGCAGGCCAGTGTTCAAATTCAGGAAATACAGAGAACACCACAAAGATATTCCTCAAGAAGAACAACCCCAAGACACATAACTGTCAGATTCACCAAGGTTGAAATGAAGGAAAAAGTGTTAAGGGCAGCCAGAGAGAAAGGTCGGGTTACCCATAAAGGGAAGCCCATCAGACAAACAGTGGATCTCTTGGTAGAAACCCTACAAGCCAGAAGAGAGTAAGTGCCAATATTCAACATTCTTAAAGAAAAGAATTTTCAACCCAGAATTTCATATCCAGCCAAATTAAGCTTCGTCAGTGAAGGAGAAATAAAATCCTTTACAGACAAGCAAATGCTGAGAGATTTTGTCACCACCAGGCCTGCCTTACAAGAGCTCCTAAAGGAAGCACTAAACATGGAAAGAAACAACTAGTATCAACCACTGCAAAAACATGCCAAATTGTAAAGACCATCGATGCTATGAAGAAACTTCATCAATTAATGGGCAAAATAACCAAGGAACATCATAATAACAGGATCAAATTCACACATAACAATATTAACCTTAAATGTAAATGGGCTAAATGCCCCAATTAAAAGACACAGACTGGCAAATTGGATAAAGAGTCAAGACCCATCAGTTTGCTCTATTCAGGAGACCCATCTCATATGCAAAGACACACATAGGATCAAAATAAAGGGATGGAGGAAGATCTACCAAGCAAATGGAAAATAAAAAAAAGCAAGGGTTGCAATCCTAGTTTCTGATAAAACACACTTTAAACCAACAAAGATCAAAAGAGACAAAGAAGACCATTACTTAATGGTAAAGGGATCAATTCATCAAGAAGAGCTAACTATCCTAAATATATATGCACCCAATACAGGAGCACCCAGACTCATAAAGCAAGTCCTTAGAGACCTACAAAGAGACTTAGGCTCCCACACAATAATAATGGGAAACTTTAACACCCCACTCTCAATATTAGACAGATCAACAAGGCAGAAGTTTAACAAGGATATCCAGGACCTGAACTCAGCTCTACAACTAGCAGACCTAATAGACATTTACAGAACTATTCACCCCAAATCAACAGATTATACATCCTTCTCAGCACCACATCACACTTATTCTAAAATTGACCACATAGTTGGAAGTAAAGCACTCCTCAGCAAATGTAAAAGAACAGAAATCACAACAAACTGTCTCTCAGACCACAGTGCAATCAAATTAGAACCCAGGATTAAGAAACTCACTCAAAACCTCACAACTAAATGGAAACTGGACACATTGCTCCTGAGTGACTGCAGGGTAAACAACGAAATGAAGGCAGAAATAAAGATGTTCTTAGAAACACAACATACCAGAATCTCTGGGACACATTTAAAGCAGTGTACAGAGGGAAATTTATAGCACTAAATGCCCACAAGAGAAAGCAGGAAAGATCTAAAATTGACACCCTAACATCACAATTGAAAGAACTAGAGAAGCAAGAGCAAACAAATTCAAAAACTAGCAGAAGACAAATAAATAACTAAGACCAAAGCAGAACTGAAAGAGATAGAGACACAAAAAAAACCCTTCAAAAAATCAGTGAATCCAGGAGCTGTTTTTTTTTTGAAAAGATCAACAAAATTGATAGACAGCCAGCAAGACTAATAAAGAAGAAAAGAGAGAAGAAGCAAATAGACACAACAAAAAATGATAAAGGGGATATTATCACCACCGATCCCACAGAAATACAAACAACCATCAGAGAATACTATAAACACCTCTACAGAAATAAACCAGAAAATCTAGAAGAAATGAATAAATTCCTGGATACATACACCATTCCAAGACTAAACCAGGAAAAAGCTGAATTGCTGAATAGACCAATAACAGCCTCTGAAATTGAGGCAACAATTAATAGCCTATCAAGCAAAAAAAGTCCAGGACCAGAAGGATTCACAGCCGAATTCTACCAAAGGCACAAAGAGGAGCTGGTACCATTCCTTCTGAAGCTATTCCAATCAGTAGAAAAGGAGGAAATCCTCCCTAACTCATTTTATGAGGCCAACATCATCCTGATACCAAAGCCGGACAGAGACACAATAAAAAAAAGAATTTTAGGCCAATATCCCTGATGAACCTTGATGCGAAAAGCCCCAATAAAATACTGGCAAACCGAGTTCAGCAGCACATCAAAAAGCTTATCTACCATGATCAAATCAGCTTCATCCCTGGGATGCAAGGCTGGGTCAACATATGCAAATCAATAAACATAATCCATCACATAAAAAGAACTAATGAGAAAAACCACATGATTATCTCAATAGATGCAGAAGAGGCCTTTGACAAAATTCAACAGCGCTTCATGCTAAAAACTCTCAATAAACTAGGTATTGATGGAATGCATCTCAAAATAATAAGAGCTACTTATGACAAACCCACAGCCAATATCATTCTGAATAGGCGAAAACTGGAAGCATTCCCTTTGAAAATCAGCACAAGACAAGGATGCCCTCTCTCACCACTATTATTCCACATAGTGTTGGAAGTTCTGGCCAGGGCAATCAGGCAAGAGAAAGAAATAAAGGGTATTCAATTAAGAAAAGAGGAAGTCAAATTGTCCCTGTTTGCAGATGACATGAGTGTATATTTAGAAAACCCCATTGTCTCAGCCCAAAATCTCCTCAAGCTGATAAGCAACTTCAGCAAAGTCTCAGGATACAAAATCAATGTGCAAAAATCACAAGCATTCTTATACTCCATTAACATACAAACAGAGAGCCAAATCATGAGTGAACTCCCATTCATAATTGCTACAAAGAAAATAAAATACCCAGGAATCCAACTTACAAGGGATGTGAAGGACTTCTTCAAGGAGAAATATAAACCATTGCTCAACGAAATCAGAGGACACAAACAAATGGAAGAATATTCCATTGTCATGGATATGAAGAATCAATATTGTGAAAATGACCATACTACCCAAAGTAATTCATAGATTCAATGCCATCCCCATCAAGCTACCAATGACTTTCTTCACAGAAATGGATAAAACTACTTTAAAGTTCATACGGAAGCAAAAAAGAACCCTCATTGCCAAGACAATCCTATGTCATAAGAACAAAGCTGGAGGCATCACACTACCTGAGTTCAAACTATACTACAAGGCTACAGTAACCAAAACAGCATGGTACTGGTACCAAAACAGAGATATAGACCAATGGAACAGAACAGAGTCCTCAGAAATAATACCACACATCTACAGCCATCTGATCTTTGACAAACCTGAGAGAAACAAGAAATGGGGAAAGGATTCCCTATTTAATAAATGGTGCTGGGAAAATTGGCTAGCCATAAGTAGAAAGTTGAAACTGGATCCTTTCCTTACTCCTTATACGAAGATTAATTCAAGATGGATTAGAGACTTAAATGTGAGACCTAATACCATAAAAACCCAGAAGAAAACCTAGGTAATACCATTCAGGACATAGGCATGAGCAAGGACTTCATGTCTAAAACACCAAAAGCAACGGCAGCAAGAGCCAAAATTGACAAATGGGATCTAATTAAACTAAAGAGCTTCTGCACAGCAAAAGAAACTACCATCAGAGTGAACAGGCAACCTACAGAATGGGAGAAAATTTTTGCAATCTACTCATCTGACAAAGGGCTAATATCCAGAATCTACAAAGAACTCAAACAAATATACAAGAAAAAAACAAACAACCCCATCAAAAAGTGGGCAAAGGATATGATCAGACACTTTTGAAAAGAATAATCTATGCAGCCAACAGACACATGAGAAAATGCTCATCATCACTGGTCATCAGAGAAATGCAAATCAAAACCACAATGAGATACCATCTCATTCCAGTTAGAATGGCAATCATTAAAAAGTCAGGAAACAGATGCTGGAGAAGATATAGAGAAATAGGAACGCTTTTACACTGTTGGTGAGACTGTAAATTAGTTCAACCATTGTGGAAGACAGTGTGGCAATTCCTCAACGATCTAGAACTAGAATTACCATTTAACCCAGGAATCCCATTACTGGGTATATACCCAAAGGACTATAAATCATACTACTATAAAGACACATTCACACGTATGTTTATTGCAGCACTATTCACAGTAGCAAAGACTTGGAACCAACCCAAATGTCCATCAGTAACAGACTGGATTAAGAAACTGTGGCACAAATACACCATGAAGTACTAAGCAGCCATAAAAAAGGATGAGTTCATGTCCTTTGCAGGGACATGGAGAGGCTGGAAACCATCATTCTGAGAAAACTACCACAAGGACAGAAAACCAGACACCTCATGTTCTCACTCATAGGTGGGAATTGAACAATGAGATCACTTGGACACAGGGCGGGGAACATTACACATCAGGGCCTGTCAGGGGGTGGGGGGCTGGGGGAGGGATAGCATTAGGAGAAATACCTAATGTAAATGATGAGTTGATGGGTGCAGCAAATCACCATGACACATGTATACCTATGTATCAAAACTGCACGTTGTGCACATGTACCCTAAAACTTAAAGTATAATTTAAAAGGGGCATAATTAAAGAAATGATTTTTTAAATATATATGCAATATTATGCCAATAAAGTGTAATACAGATAAAATGGATAATTTTATAACTTAAATATTTAATTATTATTTGTTAATACACATATCAAAACATTTACATAACTATGTATGTAAATGCTTACAGTAATGATTTACATGATTTTTAAGTGATCTTATATTTGCTTTTCTATGTCTCAATTGACCCCTCCCCCTACATGCACATGCATACCCCACAAAACCCTGTGTGTATCATAGGACACACTTTGACTGTGAATGAAACCAGAGGGATTTAGTTTTCTTCTCATAATAAGCAGTGGAGTTACTTTGCTGCTGGCAATTCTTTTGGCCTCCCCTTCATGGTCCCAAGATGGCTGCTGCCACTTCATGCATCAAGCCCACATCCCAATAGGAAGCAGGAGGAAAGGAGACAGGGTAACCAGCAAAATTCTACTTAGGTTTTATAAGCCAGGACAGTGTCACATGGCCATCTCTGGCTGCAAAATGGCAAGGGGAAAGAGGAATGGGAATGGGGTTGGGTCAACAAATCAACATTATCTGCCACACCATTTCCAAGTTAATTTGTATCCTTCTGTGTTTTTATTCACATTCCTGTGATCCTATGCAGACATACACAGGACCGTACTGAACCGTCACACATTGTGATGGCTCATTTTAGGTGTCGACTTGACTGGATTAAGAAACTCAGATAGCTGGTAAAGCATATTTCTGGGTAGACCTGTGAGGGTGCTTCCAGAGGAGATTGGCATTGGAATCAGTGGACTAAGTAAGGCAGATCTGCCCGCACTCAGTATGGGCAGTTGAGAGCCGAGATAGGAATAAAAAAGGGCAGAGGAAAGGAACATTTTCTCACTCGCTCTCTTTCTCTCTCTCCCTGAACTATGATTCCCATCTTCTTCTGCCCTTGGCCATCAGAACTCCAAGTACACCAGCCTTCAGCCTCTAACTGAGAGCTATATCATCAGCTTCCCTGGTTCTCAGGACTTCGGGCGACTGGGCAACACCGCTGGCTTCCCTGTGCCTCCAGTTTGCAGACAGAGTATCATGGAACTTCTCAGCCTTCATAATTGTGTGAGCCAATTCCTGTAATTAAACCCCCTGTCATGTATCTACATATTATATCCTACTGGTTCTATTTCTCTGATGGGGCGAGGAAGTATAATACCAGAAGGATACACATGTATTCTCATTGCCTCCTTGTATAAAAGCAATCCTGCCTCCTCCTAATGATCAGGATCAATGTTGCAGCAGTGAGGAAGCATCTAGCAGAATCCAAGTACAGTGAGTGTAACTGACCAAGGATCCTAGCTACTGGCTCTGAAATCTGAGGCTGCACTTTCCACAGGCAGCTCTAGGTTGGTGTCTGGGCACAGCAGAGATACTATGGTGGGTCTTTCTGGGAGACATGGGACTCCCCTAATGGTTTGCTTTGGGTTTAGGACTCCCCAAGGCCCTTCTTGAAACTTCCTCGCATTGCATGGCAGTCTAGAGCCCTTCCACCCAACCTCCCTTCCCTCTCCACCTCTCTCAGCATCAGACTTACAACACAGTCTGGCCATTCTCCCAGCCTAACATGTCTACCACTCATTTTCTTTCACAGGTCTTTGCTCCAGTAAAATTCACACTTGTTTAATCCCATGTTGGGGTCTGCTTCTAAGAGGACCCAGCCTAATGGTCAATTACCCCTGTCAGTATGACAGCTTTCTTCTTGCCTGCTGGAATCTGGCCATAACTGCAATTTGTAGTTCAGTGGAAACGTTGCTGCGTCCCCATGGCAAGAGTACTATCTCTCTTTGGGGACCCGGGCATTCAACCCTGCAGAGATCAGACTTACAGGGATAGAAAGCACAAAATCCACCAGAGGGGCTACTCCTGCTTCCACTCCTTGGTTCCAAGACCTGTTTGTTTTTCTACTGAAGACATAGTATCATATAAAGGTCTATTATCTAATACATACCCCGCAGACTCAAGGATGGCACCCCACCATTAGAGTATTTCCTCTGAGCAGGAGCATCAGCTGCAATGTTAGAAGATGCTTCTACCTTTCCAAGATACCAGCTGCCTCAGGATGGTGTAGCATGTAATACAAAAGTGGATCCCATTGTCATGATCCCACTCCAACACTGCCTTCACTATGGTCAGATACTAAATTGTCCATGCTTGTGGATCAGGTATTCTGTTAGCTTCCAAATAATGGAGACTAGATAAAAATTCTGCAGGGAGAAAAGCAAACCTAAACCAAAAACAAGTCTCGAAGGTAGTCATCCTCCAGGATGGCTCCCAGTGATTCTCTTCTACTCATATTCAGTACTTTTGTGAACTCTCCCCTGCATTGAAGGGTCCGACTTTTATAACCAATAGGATATTGCAGACATGATGCTGTGTACTTCTGAGGCTATGCCATGGAGGACATTGTGACTTCCACCTTTCACTATATTGGATCACTTGCTCTAGAGGAAATGAGCCACCATATATTAAGACACTTGGGGGCTGGGCGCAGTGGCCTACACCTGTAATCCCAGCACTTTGGGAGGCCAAGGTGGGTAGATCACCTGAGGTCAGAAGTTCAAGACCAGCCTGGTCAACATGGTGAAACCCTGTCTCCACTAAATATACAAAAATTAGCCAGGCGTGGTGGTGGGTGCCTGTAATCCCAGCTACTTGGGAGGCTGAGGCAGGAGACTTGCTTGAACCTGGGTTCAAGAGGTTGCAGTGAGCAAAGATCGCACCATTGTGCTCCAACCTGAGCAACAAGAGCGAAACTTCGTCTGAAAAAAAAAAAACAAAAAAACAAAAACAAACAAACAGAAAAAAACCTCAATGAGTCTTATGGAGAAGTTTACATAGTGAGGAACTGAGATCCTGCCACCAGCCAGCATCTGACTGCAGTCTCAAGCAGTCCCTTAGCCAGAACTGCCCAGCTGAGCAACTCTCAAATCCCTGACCTACAGAAATCAGGAGGGATGATAAATGATTGCTTCTTTTAAGCAACCTAGTTTTGAGGTATTTTGTTATGCAGTACTACATAAGTGAAATAATCCCGAAATAAGTCTAAAGTTTTGGGACATTGGTACCCACCTGGCTCCCAAACAAACCATCTTACTTATTTTTCTACATGAAAATCAAAAGCATTTTAACTACAGGCTAAGATGTCCTCTATAATGAATCTGATTACTTTTCATAAATTATTGAGGTCTGTACTGTATAAAAATTACAGAACAAGGTAATTCAGTGCCCTGGATTATGGGAGGCCGAGATGGGCGGATCACGAGGTCAGGAGATCGAGACCATCCTGGCTAACCAGGTGAAACCCCTTCTCTACTAAAAAATACAAAAAACTAGCCGGGCGAGGTGGCGGGTGCCTGTAGTCCCAGTTACTCGGGAGGCTGAGGCAGGAGAATGTCGTAAACCCGGGAGGCGGAGCTTACAGTGAGCTGAGATCCGGCCACTGCAGTCCAGCCCAGGCAACAGAGCGAGACTCTGGCTCAAAAAAAAAAAAAAAGAAAAAGAAAAAGAATAGACGTTTGTTCATCTGGTTTTTCAAAATGTAAACATATACTAAAACTAACTACTAGAAAGACAACAGAAACAAAAAAACTAATGCCATTCATTGTCATTTTCCACTTTGTTTTGTGCTTTGGATAAACTTGAAATTCTGTGGGTCACAAGAGAATTGTAAACACTATTGTCCTAGAAGATGTCTGACACTGAAAAACATTTTCTGAAGCACCCAAATAGGAAGAGAGGAGGTCAGACTATCTCCTCTTTTCCATATCATTGCAGATGACATGATTCTATACCTAGAAAATCCCATAGTCTCTGCCCAACTAGATCTGATGAACAACTTCAGCAAAGATTCAGGATATGAAATCAGTGTACAAAAATCAGTAGCATTTCTATACGCTAATAATATCCAAGCTGAAAACAAATCAAGGATGTGATCTCAATCACAATAGTCACAAAAATATTAAAATACCAAGGAATACAGCTAATCAGGCAGGTGAAAGATCTCTATCATTAGAATTATGAAACACTGCTGAAAGAAATTTGAAATGACACAAACAAATAGAAAAAAACATTCCATGCTCATGGATCGGAAGAATCAATATTGCTAAAATGGCCATACCACCCAAAGCAATCTACAGATTGAATGCTATTCCTGTCAAACTACCAGTGACATTGCTCACAGGACTAGAAAAAAAAAAACTATTTTAAAATTAATATGGAACCAAAAAATAGCCCTTATAGCCATAGTAATCCTAAGCAGAAAGATCAAAGCAGAAGGCGTCACACTATCTGACTTCAAACTATAGGGCTACAAAAACCAAAACAGCACGGTACTGGTACAAGAACACATGCATAGACCAGTAGAAAAGAATACAGAGCCCAGAAATAAGGCCACACACCTACAACCATCTGATCTTTGACAAAGCTGACAAAAACAAGCAATGAGGAAAGAACTCCCTATATAATAAATGGCGCTAAGATAACTGGCTAGCCATATACAGAAGATCAAAACTGAACCCCTTCCTTACACCAAATACTAAAATAAACTCAAAATGGATTAAAGACTTAAATGTAAAAACCAAAACTAAACTCTAAAAACCCTGAACAATAACCTAGGCAATATCATTCTGGACCTAGAAATGGGCAAAGATTTCATGACAAAGATGCCAAAAGCAATTTCAACAAAAGTGAAAATTGACTAATGGGATCTAATTAAACTAAATAGTTCCTGCATAACAAAGAAACTATCAACAGAGTAACAGACAACCTACAGAATGGGAGAAAATTTTGTAAACTATGCATCTCACAAAGGTCTAGTACCCAACGTCTATAAGAAACAAACAAATTTACAAGAGAAAAACAAGCAACCCTTTTAAAAATTGGGCAAAGGACATGAAGAGACACTTTTCAAAAGAAGATGCACATGTCCAACAAGTATATGAAAGAAACCTCAACATCACTCATCACTAGAGAAATGCAAATCAAAACCACAATGAGATACCATCACACACTAGCCAGAATGTCTATTACTAAAAAGTCAAACAATAACAGATGATGGCAAGGTTGTGGAGAAAAGGGAGTGCTTATACTCTGCTCGTCTGACTGTAAATTAGTTCAGCCACTGTGAAAAGCAGTCTGGTGATTTCTCAAAGAACTAAGAACTACCATTCAACCCAGCAACCCATTATTGGGTATATACCCAAAGGAATATAAATTGTTCTACTGTAAAGACATATGCACGTGTATGTTCATTGCAGCACTATTCACAATAGCTAGGACATGGAATCATCCAAAATGCCCATCAACAGTTGACTGGATAAAGAAAATGTGGTATATATAAACCATGGAACACCACACAGCCATAAAAAGAACAAGATCATGTCTTTTGCAGCAACGTGGATGGAGCTGAAGGTCATTATCCTAAGTGAGCTAATGCAGGAATAGAAAACTAAATACCACATGTTCTCACTTATAAGGGGAAGCCAAACACCAAATGCACGTGAATACAAAGAAGGAAACGACAGCTACTTGGGCCTACATGAGGGTGGAGGGTGGGAGGAGGGTGAGGATTGGAAAATACCTGTCAGACACTATGTTTATTACCTGGGTGATGAAATAACCTGTACCAAACCCCTTTGACACCCAAGTTACCTATATAACAAACCTTGCACATGCACCCCTGAACCTAAAACAAAAGTTAAAGAATAAAACACAATTTTAAAAAACTTATTCTGATGATGTTATTAACATCATCTGATGGTGATATTAGCAAATGTAATGTTTTGATATTGCATAATAAAAATATGATAACATTTGGAAGATCAAGCATAACTCAATGAACCAATATTTTCCAAATGGCTGATGTATGATATTACAAAAGTATGCCTAGGTAAAAGATACAAAGTGCATTATAGACCAATAGATTTTAATGTAATGAAGTATGAAAAGTTTACTGATACAGCTTCAGAGTCTACATTGTAACTAACCTTTAATTATGCCCACTTTTCAAGTTTTATGCAGTATCTCACCCAAGTTCCCTGTCTCCTGTGCCCTAATTACCCAAAATTATCTGAAAAGGCTATGAAAATACTCTTTTTTTTCAATTACATACCTGCATGAAGCCAGATTTTTCAACATATACTTCAACCAAAACAACATATTGCAACAGATGGAATGCTGAAGCAGAGATGGGAACCTAGCTGTCTGCTATTATGCCAGACATTGACAAGAGCTACAAAAATGTAACATGATGTCACACTTATCACTAATTACTTTTTGTTTTGGAAAACATGGCAATTTTTCACAAAAATGTGTTCTTTATGATAATGTAGAATGGGTTTATTATTGTTAATGTTTTTATTTCTAAAACAGTATGTATTTATAGATTTACCCCACAAAACAGGTTTTGGGGGCAGTCCTCATTTTTAAGAGTATAAAGGGATCAAAAGACCAAAGAGTTTGAGAACCGCTGACTTTTTGCAACCTGATGAAGTTGGAATTTTTGTTATTCCCATTCTACAGATGAAGTAACTAATGTTTTATGAAGTAATTTTCCAGGGTTATGCAGGAGATGACAAGTAGCAAAGACAAGCTTTAACTCAGGATCCCTGGCTACTGGGCCCAGATTCTTAAATACTGCAACATCTTTCTGGAGCCTAGTCGGACAATTAGCTGTAGCAGCCCCTAGAGTGGGCTTCATCATCACCCCCAATTTTTCCTATTCTTAGTGGCACAATTACAGAAAAAGGCAGCATGACCTTTCCCAGGATAGAGCCTCCATAAATGAAAATAGATTGGTGATTGTGGGAGTCAGTACTCTGGTGGTGGATAGGGGGAGGAGTGGAAGAAGCAGTCAGTTCTCACCTATTGTCCATGCTTTTCTAAGTATATGTCCAGATTCTCTCAACTCTCAGACTCAACTAAGACTTGATATTTTCCCATGGGGTTGACTGAAGCAATGAGCCGATATGCAAGCAGGTGCTGAGTAGAGGTTCTTCCTCTCACCCTCTAGCTCTGCCCTGTCCACACAGTAGACACTGGACTCATGTAGCTATTTGAATTTACATTCAAATTAGTTAAATAAAATAAAATGAAAATTTCAGTTCCCCAGTCTTACTACCATACTTCAGGTACTCAAAAATCATGTACTGTACATGTTTCTTGTAGGTACTGGGGTCTTTGGAAACCCTTGCAGTCTAGTGAGAAATGTTCTGGCTTTGCAGTCATTTGAACCTGGGGCCACTGAACAATAAAAATTCCCAGATAGTTGTTGTTGTTGTTGTTGTGATGGTGGTGGCGGTGAGGTGATGGTGGTGGTTGGTGCTGGTAGTGATGGTGGTGGTGGAGGTGGTGATGGTGGTGATGATAGTGATGGTGGTGGTGGCAGTAGTGGTAGTGGTGGAAGAGGTGGTGATGGAGGTGGTGGTGGTAGTGATGGTGATGGTAGTGGTTGTGGTGATGGTGGTGATGGTGATAGTGGTGATGTTGATAGTGATAATGTGATGGTAGTTGTGATAGTGATGGTGGTGGTGATGATAGTGACAGTGGTGATAGTGGTGGTAGTGATGGTGGTGGTGGAGGTAATGGTGGTGATGACGGTGGTAGTGGTGGTAGTGGTAGTGATGCTGGCAATGCTGATGATGGTGGTAGTGGTGGTGGTGATGGTGATGCTGGCAATGGTGATGGTGGTAGTAGTGGTAGTGGTGATGGTGGTGATGCTAGCAATGGTGATGGTGGTGGTAGTAGTGGTAGTGATGGTGGTGATGCTGGCAATGGTGATGGTGGTAGTAGTGGTGGTGGTGATGGTGGTGATGCTGGCAATGGTGACGGTGGTGGTAGTGGTGGTAATGATGGTGGTGATGCTGGCAATGGTGACAGTGGTGGTAGTGGTGGTGATGCTGGCAATGGTGGCGGTGGTGGTAGTGATGGTGGTGACGCTGGCAATGGTGACAGTAGTGGTAGTGGTGGTAGTGATGGTGGTGATGCTGGCAATGGTGACGATGGTGGTAGTGGTGGTGGTGATGGTGGTGATGCTGGCAATGGTGATGGTGGTAGTAGTGGTGGTGGTGATGGTGGTGATGCTGACAATGGTGACAGTGGTAGTTGTGGTGGTAGTGATGGTGGTGATGCTGGCAACAGTGATGGTGGTGTGATAGTGATGATGATGGTGGTGATTGTGATAGTGATGATGGTGGTGGTGAGGATGATGAAAAGCACTGAACACCAGGTCTGTCTTTGGGATTGATAAATGTTTGGTTTCTCACTGTGCAGTCTTTAGACTCTGTGCATTAGAGTCCCAGGTGTATTTCAGCCCTACTGAGTCAGAATCTCTGGGAGTAAGAGTCAGGAAATCTCTTTTTTCCACAAGGTCTTTGGGAAATTCTTAAGTACCCCAAAGTTTGGAAGAACTGTGATAGATTAAAGCTGTGGTAGCATATTAAACATTGACACATAAGAAGCAAGAAACTCTGACCCTCCAGGAGGCTCACTATGAACTCTGAATGCTCCCGGCTGTTCCTATCCCAGTTGTCTTCAGTAAGCCCTAGTCCTTGGCAATTTGGCTCCAGGAAGCACAGACTCCAGGTGGGAGAGACTCCGGCCACTACAACACAGCAGGATTCCTAGAAGCCAGGCACATCATGTGTCTCCCCTGAGAGAGGCACAGAGCCTCACAAGGCTTATTGGGGGGAAAGATCAAGTTCCTGTTAGAGCCACTGTTCCCTGTGTCTACACTAACATATGCCAAGCTCAGGTCCAGGCTATGTCCCAGGCCAGCTGAATTGGCTTTCTCCCCTCAGCATTGGGATTTATCATTTCCCAGACCCAAAAAGCCTGAAGTCTCTCCTTGTCCTCTGTAGACGTACCAAGACGGGGCCTTGTCCCTGCCTGGGCTAGTGTTCAATAGATAAGGCTGAGATTTTAAAGCACTGCAGCAGTGAGTCTGTGACAATCCTCTCCTTTTATTTACCTTTTTGTTAGGCTTTCTTTAGAAATTCGTTGGCCTGTAACTCCCTGTAGGCATGACTACAACAGGGTGTATGCGCCCTCTCCCTTAGGAATTCAGGAGGAGATTGGAATGTGGTTCTGAGTAGATGGGGAATCTCATTAATCAATGTGGGTAGGGCTGGTGGAGAAAAAAAAAAAAAGGTTTTAGTATATGGCAAGCTTGAAAGGTCCAGAGAATTTTCTTAAATTCTCCTCAAAGCATGCAGTTGAGTACTTTTGTTTAGCAGGAACTTTGCTGTAACATGACTTTCCTTGGCTCAGAGTACGGGGTTACAGAGGACCTCATTGGGACCCAGCCAAGGATGTTAGATTAGCAGAAGTGCCAGAAGTACTGGATGAGAACATAGTGTCGTTGAGAATGTGGTCCTGGAAAAAAAGATCTCAAGGACAACCATACTGCAGGATTTCAAACCATGGCAGGCCAGGGAAGTTCCTGATGAGAGAAGAAGCTGATCCTCACCGGACCAGGTGACTAATGTACGCTGAACATTCCAGAACCCAAGGCAAGGCTCACACAGGCAGAACTGTTGCTGGGCCCATTGCCAGATCCAGCCACTCTGACGCTGCCCAGGAAAGCTATGGAATCCTTCCTTCCTATAAGGACATAGCCAATTATGCATTTATGAAGCACCTAGAATATGCAGAAAAGCATGCATGGGCTTGGCGCGGCGGGTCACGTCTGTAATCCCAGTACTTTGGGAGACTGAGGCAGGTGGATTACCTGAGGTAGGAGTGCGAGACCAGCCTGGCCAATATGGTGAAGCCCCATTTCAACTAAAAATACACACAAAAAAATTAGTTGGTCATGGTGGCGCATGCCTGTAATCCCAGCTGCTCAGGAGGCAGAGGCGGGAGAATCACTTGAACCTGGGAGGCGGAGGTTGCAGTGAGTCGAGATCATGCCACTGCACCCCAGCCTGGGTGACAAGAGTGAAACTCCATCCCAAAAATAAAAAAAAATAGAAAAAGAAAAGCATGTATAGTTCTTCAGCGTAGGGAGTTGGAAAGAAATGAAACAATAGTGCCTCTGCCATGAAAGATGTTCATGTTCAATTAGAGGTCAAAAGTGTGGCTATGAGGAAAATAATAAGTAAGCATAAAATTATCTATTAATGTGGTACAAGCACAGTAAATGTGTTTTAAAGAAAGGGACTCATAAAGGCAAAGAATGTATTTTAATCATGATTATACTTCAAAAGTGAATGGTTAAGATGAACAATCCAAAAATTAATTATTGGCTAACTTGCAGGCTGGTAGCTGGCAGAGATGTATGTATGCATGTGTGTGTATGTGTATATGTATGTGTGCATGTGTGTCTGTGCATGTGCGTGTGCTGCATGTGTGTGTGCATATGTGTGTGCACATGTGTATGTGGGCATGTGTGTGTATGTGTGTGTGTATGTGTGTGTGTGTTGGTACCACTGTGCAAGCACCCCAGAAGCATGAAAGCTGAGCCACCTCCATCTCTCCCTCTCTCCTTAGGGTTTGTTTCCTTGTCATGGATTTTTTCCTCTCTCTCTCCCTTCCTCCCCTTCATCTTCATGCTTCCCTTGCCTGTGCCCTTGATCACTGGTGGAAGAGAGTGGAGAATGTGTTTTCCCTCCTACTGATTCTTTCATTGCCCTGCACCCTCCTGCTCCTTCCATGCTTGTACCTAGCCAGACCTCAGCTGCACATATTGCTCCAAGTGTTTGGGATTATTTCCCAGTGTGTGGTAAGGAGGAGAATCCCAGTGCCAGCAATTCCATGCCATCTCTGGATCTGAATAAGTTGGCAGCCAAAGAAATGCAGGCCAACGCAATGAAACCTTCCAGGGAGCCAGCCACTCTTGGATCACTCTGTGGCTCCGACTCACACTTCACCCCCTACTCTTTTTTCTTCCTCCCTACAACAGCAAACAAATTATACACGAATTCTAAGCACAGGCCTGGTGAAGGGTGTTGTGGCTTCTTTTGCTCTTTCTTCTCTGAACCTATTGCTGGTCCCCAGGACCTCCCTAGCTAGGATGCATGTGGTTGTTCTCATGTGAATAAGAGTACAAGGCAGAGCCTGAAGCGATCCAGTACTAATCATGTTAAGATTCAAGGCTCTACTTGTCCCTCAGTGTGGGTCAGTTAGGCCTTAGCACAGGGCCTTGCTTAGAGTCCCCATCCAATAAATACAGCATATGCATCAACTGTTTCATGCAGGCTCCAAAAATGAGCCATGGGTGAAAGAAGTCACCTCTCCTAAAGCTTGCCAACTTCCTGGAGCATCTGAGAAGCTGCAAGATGGTAGTGGTGATTATGTCATTGTTGTTATGGCCTGGGTGGGTAAGTCCATGTGGTAGTGCTTATTGGTGCTAATGACATCAAGGATCGGTCCCGAAAAGGCCAGCAGGCTTTGCATAAAAGAAAATGTGCTGTATGGCCCTGAATTCCCCTGCTCTCAGTCACGGACTACGGAGAGTGGCCTTGCTCTAGCCTCGACAGAGCGTAGGCTGGTTTAGGTCATGTTCATCTGGAAGACAGTGAAGTGGGAGACTTCCAAGGAAACATCTCACTGAGGGGTACTGGCAGCAGCAGGAAATAAATAAAAGAAAGCACATTCACATCATAACTGTTTCCTCCTCTTCTCTGTCCAAACCGTAGCTGGCTTTTCACCCATAGACAAGGCCCACGTCAATGCCACCCCCATCTCTTGGGCAAATGTTCCTTTATTGATTTTCTGGCATACATCTGCTTTACTGGGACCAAGGACAAAGAGCTGCTCCCACACAGACGCACACACAGGCTGTGAGATGTTCGGTAGGTTACTTAACCTCTTTCAGAGCCAGGTTTCTCATTCATCAAGTGACAGAATAAAAACATCCACATCACAATCCTCCATTTGGACAATTAAGTCAGATAAAGCAGGCAAAAGTGCCTAAGTCATTTGTAAATTGATATGAAACTGCCATCATTTTTTTCTCAAGTAGATTTCTGCTCCAGAAGAGAAAAGACGTGCTTTTCAAATGCTTTCTACTAGGTAATCAAAACTATCCTCAACAAAAGAGAATGGAAGGAAGTCTACCAGAGACTCAGAAGGGTAGGGGGGAGGTAGGGGGAAGGTGGCGATGGTTAAGGGATACAAAACAAACAGTTAGAATGAATGAATAAGACCTAGTATTCCATAGCACAGCAGGGTGACTGTAGTCAATAATAATTTAATTGCACATTTTAAAATAACTCAAAGAGTATAATTGGAATGTTTGTAACACAAAGGATAAATGCCTGAGGGGATGGATGCCCATTTCCAGCATGTGATTATTATGCAATGCATGCCTGCATCAAAACATCTCATGTACTCAATAAATATATATACGTACCCACGAAAATTAAAAATTAAAAAAAAAAAAAAACTGTCCTCTACAATTCATGGGAATCAAGCCAGCTTGAAAAAGGGATAAGTTGTGCTTGCAGCCTGGATATGCACATGTTAACTATAATTATCTGGATACGTGCTGAAAGCATCAAAGGTGGGCTAGGCATACATACTTTTTTTAACGCCTCAGGTAATTTCAAGGGTTGGCCTGGTAGGGAAACCCTGGACCAGCCCCTCAATATCACCACATTCCTTAACCTAGGGCAGAGTTTCTCCAACTTTCTTGATAAGATTCACCTGGGATACCTGCTAAAGATACAAATTCCCAAATCCAGCCCAGTTTCTCTGAAGCAAGTCTTAGGGGAAGAGGCCTAGAAAGTAGGTGAATGATAGCATCTGGAAGTTGGTAAACACTGCCCGAAGTTCCTCAAATGTTACCTGAAAACCTTGTTTTATACCTGAGTTACCTGAAAACGTTGTTTTTAAGAAGTAAAGATTACCAGGCAGATCCACCCTAACTCAAAGAATTTTAATTTGAGAACCCTGGAGTGAGACTTGGAATTTTCACTTCAACCTAGCACCCTAGGTTGACCTCCAAGTCTGCTACTCCATAAGAAATGCTGCTCCAAACCTCTGAAATGGCACCAGAGAATGGACGATGATTCCTAGGTACTGCCAGCTCCCACCTCCTATGCCTGAACCAGATACTTGCTTGAACTTCCTTGTGGCTATTAAGAAGGGTTGACTAATTATACAAGGGGACAACCATGAGCCCTTTCAAGCCTGGGGAGTGAAAGCTGTAAAGTAAGGTAGGTGGCCTGAGGTGCTGAGACAAGCCAGGGCAAGCTAGTGTCCAGAGAAGCTGCATTCCTAGGGCTGCTTCCCCGGGCTCCACTCCCTTTAAGCTGTGAACCAACTCATATGCGCCACTGCCCCAGTGAAGTGCTCCTTCACCCTGGTGCTGTAGATGTGTACGAGGGTCGGCCACTAGTCAACATACCTGGCGAGTCTCCCTTTGGCATCCATTCTCGAAGTTCCTGCCACCATCTTGGATCCCATCCCCACAGGGCCTGCAGACTCATCACTAAGGACAGAACCTCTCAGGGCACATGATGTAGTCCCTTTTTGAGTATATTTCTGTCTCCAAGCAAGGAGCCATTAATTATGGAAAATGTGAGGAAGGGGGGCATTTTCTTCCTTCCCCAAAGTTCCTGTCAGCATGCAAACAAGAATTTCTGGCCTCTCCAATGTATTGAAGCAAAAGTTGCTATTTCCCAGCCACCTGTCACTGGTTTCTCCCTAAGTGATAACAGGGGGTCAGTCTGGCAACGTAGGAAGGTTGTTCTTGCTGGATCTCTGCCCTCAGCTACAGGAATTTATCCAAGGGACACTTTGTGCCCCCTGTTACTGTGTACCCTGGAGATCCTGTGGCTTGTTCCTTTGGCAATATGAGTGTTAAGGTACGGATTCAGAAATACAGTAGAGAAAAGCTTGCTTCAAAGTATAAGAGGGCCTGGGGACTCACTATTTGTCTTTAAAAGATGAAGGGGTAAACTTATTTCTACCCTTCCATCCCCCATCTGCTTTAATCTCTCTTTTGAAACCACTATCATGTAAAAGTGCGGGATGAACACAGATGATGAGTCCGTGAGCATGGGGTGCCGACGGGCAGACGGACTGGCTAACCAACGACAGAGACTCCCAATTGAACCCACAGCCCATCTATCTGTATTTACTCTTAGAGATAATTTTTCATGGTCACCAACTAAAGAATTTTAAACAAATTAAGGCAGGTGATATCTAGTAAAGTTTGCAGACTAAACACAACCATCTACTTTCTTCCCCTCTTGAAACACCACTAAAAATGCTAACAAAGAGATTTTTTTTCTTAAGCCACAAATCTAAAAGGCTGATAGTCCATGAGAGGGGGCATGAAGAGCAAAATTTTGAAGGCAGAGAATGCACAAATACATTCTGTCAACCAGAAAGCTGAGAAGCGATTTGATTTGCAACAAGAGATCCTCAAAAGCTTAAAAATTAGCAGCCACTAGTAGGGGTCAAAAGGAATAGCTGATATAAATAGGAGTGGCTGAAAGTCTGTATTTTAGAGTCAGATCCTCTAAGCCCCTCCCAGGACAGTCATGTTACACAATTTGTGCCTTTTCTCCTAACAAATCTCAGAGACTTCTGTGATTCTTTTTTTTTTTTTTTTTTTTTCACAGAGTCTCACTCTCACCAGGCTGGAGTGCAGTGGCACGATCTCGGCTCACTGCAACCTCTGACTCCCGGGTTTAAGTGATTCTCCTGCCTCAGCCTCCCGAGTAGCTGGGATTACAAGTGTGCACCACCACGCCCAGCTAATTTTTTGTATTTTTAGTAGAGATGGGGTTTCACCGTGTTGGCCAGGATGGTCTCGATCTCCTGACCTCATGATCCGCCAGCCTCGGCCACCCAAAGTGCTAGGATTACAGGCGTGAGCCACTGCACCTGGCCTTGTGATTCTTTAAACTATGTGCATTTACTGCCTTTAAAACATTTTTTTTATATAAGAAGAAAGGGAAGGTGGGAAGAAAGGATTCTCCATTGACGAGTATGTTGAAGGCCAATTTCCCATCTTCCTCTTCTCTCTGGATCTGGCCTTTTTAAGTCCAGCACACACTGTCAGTTGAAGATCCGAAAGAAACAATGCCGCAGGGTGGGGAAGTTTCATGGTGAGAACAGTTGGGTGTGGTAGCACGTTACTCAGGAGCTTGGCTTTTGTCTAAAGCATGTAATCGGGCCCATCCAGGCTCTCCCCTTCTACCAGGACACAGGCCCTACTAGAGGCGCTGACCCTCGAGGCTACTGTCCTTCTGGCCAGCACAGCTGACTTCCATGACTCTGGCCAAAGCTGAGATCACCCAGGAGAAGGCTCTCTCCCACGCAGGCCAGGGTTCCTCGTTGGAATGGAAATCTGCCAAGTCACATTCCTCACCACCTACATGCTAGAAGCCCATATTTTGTAAATCACTCCTGTTTGTGCTCATCAAGGTTCTTCTTGCTGAGAGTCCACCCAGTGTCTCCATTTTCACACAGCCCATTCTGGGTTAGATACACACTCATCCTTTCTTGGCATTTTCTCCTCTGCAAAGTGGCTTCCTCCCAGCTCTGCCTCAGGCCAGCCTTACCATGCCAGGTCCCATTTGGGACTCTTTTGCTCCAAAACTCTGAAATCTCCATTTTCAAGGACAAGACAATAATGTGGCTTTAGGAAGCCCAGTGCACTTAAATTGCATACATTTTAATGCATTTAATGCACACACCTCTAGGGGCTTGCCTGGACCCTTGTCACCATCTTTGGGAGAGAGAGTTATAAAAGTACATTTGCTTGAAAGAGGAACTTTGTGATCATTTCATTTATGGGGACTCTAGTGTCTCTGGGTGCTTCTCCTTAGGATATCCTAAGGAGATATACTATCCTATGTAGACTACTAGGACAGTAGTCTACATTCTATGGGTAGAAATCACTAATGTAAAACATTACTAATCCCCACCTATTTTTCATACTCTTAGCCCCAGAGCCGCTTACTGGAAATGATTCCCTGAAGAACTGGACAGTCGTTAAGACTGTGTGCTCTGGAGTGTGCAATCCTGACTCAGTTGTGTGAACTTGAGCAAGTTACTTAACTTCTCAGTTTATTCATCTGGGAATAACAACAGTATTTGTCTCATGGGTTTTTATACTAGTTAATCTGGGTATGTGCTCTGAATGGTACCTAGCGTAGAGTAAATGCTCAATAAATACTATTATCATGAGCTCCTCCTGTCCTTCAAGGAAAACCCACATGGCCCCCAAGTTACCCACTCCCCTCTGTTGAGCACTGTGCCTGGCATGTTCAGCTATTGTTGCATTTATCACCCTGCAGCCTCCGCCAGCTGGACAGTGGTCTCCTGAGGACAGGTGCTGTATCTTAATCCTCTCTACATTCCCCAATATCTGGCACAGAGCTCAGCGTTTTGTAGATGTGCAATAAGTGTTTGTGGAATAAATATCTTTCAGAGAAGAGGGAATGGCAGGCAGTTCTGAACTACTCAGCAGGTTTGATCAGACAGCCAAAGCAACGTGAAATAATTCTTGTTATCCTCCCTTCCTCAACTGCACCTTAACTGTCAGGGACTCTGGCCACATCATCTGTGTCATCAGGGAGATTTTTTCATTTGATTATAACTTCTTTCTCCTCAGGGAGGAGTGGTGGAATGCCTGTAGAGAGAAGGGATGCTGGAAGAAGGAGAGAGAGAGAGGGAGTTGATCCAAATGTGGTGGATCCTGATGAGCAAGGCAGCCAGTTCATTGCTTTGTGTTCTGTGACCTTTTGAGGATGTCATTTTTCAAGACTTCTTCTCAGCAAGAGCACTCTGCCTCTTTCAAACTCCCCTTAGCATTGTTGTACCACCCCAGCGTCTGTTGATCATGAAGTTTGTTTACAAATACTATGGCAACCCCAGGAGCTCTGGCAAATCTACTGCCAGCAAATAAAGCACAAGGCTGGAATCACCAAAGCCCTCTGGATTCTCAGCCTTACTGATAGGGTTTTAAAAGCATCTGTTTTATGTTCCTGAGCAAGCATTTCACCATGATTTGCAGGGTATTTTTTTTTTCCTTTAAAGATCTCATATCCCTCTCCTAAGGGACATTTAAAAAACCATTCTTCTTGCCAGTAACCCCATTAAAGGTTAGTTGCAGAGCTTTACTGGGGGAATTTTCAACTATCTTTTTGATGTTTTGGTTTTAATGGGACAGTATATCAAATGTGAGTTTTTATTGTAGCCCTATCCCCTTTGCCTTACCTGTTTAGTTATGTTGGAGATCCTGATATAAGGACTCAAGTACTAGAAGTTTTGGAGACAGGTGATCCCAAGAAACACTGGAGGCAAAATGAGGAAGTAAGCAAAGAGAAGACAATGAATAAATGGTGTACGATCTATGAATAAATGGTGTACAGCCAATTTCTGCTGTAACTGGAGCATGAGTCCATTCGGGAACACAGGAATCAGTTAGAATGAGTGCCTCAGAGTTATCAAGCCCCAGGGGCAAGAAAGGCAAAGGATCTGTACACCAGCGTTCGTCAGTCCTTGGTTGAGGATAGCTGGGTAGGGGAGATGGAACTCATCTTCACACACTTCCCACCTGCTGAAAGAAAATCCTAGGGTGTGAGAAGTCTGGAACTACAATGGTAAGGCCAGAGAGGAGATGGGCAGGACACCAAAAGCAACCCCTAGATACCCTCCTCAGCCTCATGCCCAAGACTGGGGTATTCTGCTCTTTGTATCTGTAGTTTCCGTCTTCCTTCTCCCAAGACAGAATGACTGATGGTGACATGCACATGGGATTTATCCTCTCCAAGGAACTGTGGGTCACATGTGATTGTATATGCAGCACCCACATAGGACAAGAAAGAGAGTTAGATCTTGCTAGTCATCCAACGCACATACTTCTGCTGTTTATTTCAAAGCTCTTCTGATAGTTCAAGATAACCACCCTGTCCTGTTGAGTCTTTGCTTCTCCAGGCTGAATGTTCCCAGATGCCTTCATAGGTAGAATACAGTAACATCACCTAGTTTTTGTACAATGCTTTAATTTCTTATGAAACACAGAGCGTGGTCACGCCACAGTTACCACTCACTGTGAGCCCTCTGGTGCCTCCCTCTAATGAGGCTATGCTGCTGGCTTTAAATATGGAGGAAGAAGCCCATGAGCTGAGGCCTCCAGAAGCTAGAAAAAGCAAAGAAATGCATTTTCCCTGGAACCTCCACAAGGAACCAACCGTGATGGCATTTTGACTTTAGCCCGGTGAGACTGATTTTGGACTTCTAACCTCCAGAACTATAAGGTAATAATTATGTTGTTTTAAGTCTCTAAGTTTTTGATAATTTGTTATAGCAACAATGGGAAATTTAAATAGATGGGAAAAGAAAAATCATGCTAACATTAATCAAAATAAAGCTAGTGCAGCTATTTTACTATTAGACTGGTAAATTTTAGAGTAAAGAATACTGTCATGGATAGAAAAGGTCATTACATAATGATAAATGGGTCAAGAGAACATGCAAATTCTGAAAATGTATATACCTAATAACAGAGCTTCAAAAATACATGAAACAAAAACTGATACAACTTCAAGGAGAAAATATTTAAATCTGTAATTGTCAGATTTTAATGTCTGTCTCTCAATAATTGATAGGAAATATAGCCTGTAAATCAAAAAAGATATAAACATCTTGAACAACACTGTTAACTTGTCCAAATTGGTATTTATAGAACACTCCACACAATAACAGAATATACAGTATTTCCAAGTGCACACAGAACACTTATCAAAGTAGACCACATTCTGAGCAATGAAACAAATCTGTATACATTTAAGAGGACTATATTACACAAAGGATTTATATTATACTGATTTTTACTTTAATTTCATTGTGGGATGCAGCTAAAATGGTACTTAGAGATACAAGTATAGCAGTAGCCACCCATATTAGAAGGAAGACCGCTTTCGAATCAATGACTTCAACTTGCACCTTAAGAAATTTTAAAAAGAGCAAATTAAATAGAGGAAGTAAAGCAGAGGGAAGTAATGATAAATATCAAAGCCGAAATCAACAAATACACAACAGAAAAACAGTAGAGAAAAGCAATGAAACCAAAAGCTGCTTGCTTGAGAAGGTTAATAAACATTGATGAATAAATAATAAAACTGATGAATATCTACCTAGAAAAATCAGGGGGAAAAGCAGATAAAAAAATATCATTCATATTAGAAATGAAAGAGGTGACTGCACCTCAAATTCTACAGATATTTTTTAAATAATAAGGAAATATCAAGAGCAATTTTATTCCAATAAATGCAACAACTCAGATAAAACAGATCAAGTCTTTGAAAAATACAAACTAATAAAGCTCACTTGACATAGATTAATTTCAAAATAATCATGCTGAGTGAAAGAAGCCAGATAAAAACAGTATATATTGTATGATTCCATTCATATAAACTTCTAGAAAATGAAAACTAATCTGAGAGGAAGCAGATCAGTGGTTGCCTGGGGATTTGAGACGGAGCTTTGGAAGGTCAGGGAGCAGGAATGGATGAGAGAAATGGATGACAAACAGGCGACAGGAAAATTTAGGGGGTGATGAGTATGTTCATTTTCTTGGTTATGATGACAGCTTTACCACAATCAAGTGGAATATACATCTGCCAAAACTTATCAAACTGGAAAACCTAAGGGTAACACTTCAAGACATTGGTCTAGGTAAAGATTTTTTGGGTAAGACTTCAAAAGCACAGGCAACTAAAGCAAAAATACACAAATGGAACAGTATTAAACTAGAAAGCTTCTGCACAGAAAAGAATTAACAGACTGAAGAGACAACCTGTAGAATGGGAGAAAACACTTGCAAACTATTCATCTGGCAAGAGACTAATATCTAGAATATACAAGAACTTCAAACAACTGAACAGCCAGAAAAAAAAAATATATATATCCTATCGAAAACTCGGCAAAGGCTCTAACTAGGCATTTCTCAAAAGAAAACATACAAATGGCCAAGAAGTATGTGAGAAAATGTGCAACATCGCTAATCATTGGGGAAAGGCAAAAAACAAGCACAGTGAGATATAATCTCACCCCAGTCAGAAGGACAATTATCAAAAAGACAAAAAATAACAAATGCTGGTGACAACTGGGAGAAGGGGAACTCTTATACACTGTTGGTGGGAATGTAAATTAGTATAGCTATTATATTGTTGGTGCAAAAGTAATTGCAATTTTTGCCATTACTTTTTATTGGCAAAAACCGCAATCAAAAGTAATGGCAAAAATTGCAATTACTTTTGCTTTAACCTAATAGAAAACAGTAAGAGGTTCCTCAAATAACTAAAAGTAGAACTACCATATGATCAGCAATCTCACCCCTGAGTAAGTATTCAATCAGTATGTCAAAGAGATATCTGCAACCCTATGTTTATTGCAGCACTATTCATAATAGCCAAGGTATGGAATCAGCCTAAATGCTCATCAACAGATGAATGGATAAAGAAAACATGGGGTCGGGCTCAGTGGCTTACACCTGTAATCCTAGTACTTTGGGAGGCCAAAGCGGGCAGATCACCTGAGGTCAGGAGTTCAAGACCAGCCTGACCAACACGGAGAAACTTTGTCTCTACTAAAAATAAAATTAAAAAAATTAGCTGGACGTGGTGGCGCATGCCTGTAATCCTAGCTACTGGGGAGGCTGAGACAGGAGAATCGCTCCAACCTAGAAGGTGGAGGTTGCAGTGAGCAGAGATTGCACTGCTGTGCTCCAGCCTGGACAACAGAGTGAGACTCCACCTCAAAAAAAAAAAAAAAAAAAGAAAGAAAAGAAAAGGTGGTAGATATACACAATGGAGTACGATTCAACCATAAAAAAGAATGAAATCCTGTCATTTGCAGCAATATGGATGAGCCTGGAGGACATTATATTAAGTGCAATAAGTCAAGTCAAGCACAGAAAGATAAATACCACACGTTCTCACTCCTATGTGGGAGCTAAAAAAAAGTTGAGCTCATAGAAGTAGCAAGCAGAATTGTGGTTATTAGAGACTGAGAAGAATAGGAGGGAGAGAAGGATATGGAGAGGGTATTTAGCAGATAGGAAATTACAGGCAGATAAGAGGAATAAGTTGGTGTTGCATAGCACTATAGGGTGACTACAGATAATAATTCATTGTATATTTTCAAAAAGCTAGACGAGAGGGTTTTGAATATTCACCAAGAAATGATCAATATTTGAGGTTATGAATATGCTAATTACCCTGATTTGATCATTGCACATTGTATACATGTATTAAAATATCACTCTGTATCCTATAAATATGTATAATCATGTGTCAACTAAAAATAAAAGGAACAATCTTATCAAATTGCACACTTAATCACATGTGGTTTATTTTGTGTCCATTATACCTCCATCAAAGTGTGGGGTTTTTTCTTTTCAGTTTGAGGGTTGTTCAATAAATCACTACTCGATCTACCTGTTTTTAAAGTTTGAATTAGAAGGACCATCCAGCTTTATTAAAACCCCAGCACTTTGGGAGGCCGAGGCAGGCAGATCACCTGAGGTCAGGAGTTCGAGACCAGCCTGGCCAACATGGTGAAATTCAGTCTCTACTAAAAATACCAAAAATTAGCCAGGCGTAGTGACAAGCGCCTGCAATCCCAGCTACTCAGGAGGCTGAGACAGGAGAATCACTTGAACCCCGGAGGTGGAGGTTGCAGCAAGCCGAGATTGCGCCATTGCACTCTAGCCTGGGAAACAAGAGCGAAACTCTGTCTCAAAAAAAAAAAAAAAAAAAAAAATCCCCTTGAAACCAGGGGATGTGAACTGTCATATGTATATTTATGTGCAGTGTGCTAAGTCTTGTCCTGAAGAGGAAAGGAGAGGTGGACAGAAAGGGAGGGCACAGGCAGCAAGCTTAGCGGAGCTACCAAAAGTGCTACCGACAAAAAAAAAAAACTGCTTTCACTTGCCACCTTCTCCCCAGGCAATACACAGGATACAAAGTAAGTGAAATCCATTTTCTTTACTCCTGGCCTGACGTAAGTATTCACTGGCCTGAAGCAGAAGAACTTGTTCCAGCTAGCTTGCCAGTTACACCATTCTGGCCAGGCCACACGCTTAGCAAGCTGTATTCCAAGTCACTGTGTCCTGGCTAAGCCGCCAAGGGCATTGCTTGGGACCTTGCTATAGGCAGGCAGAGATTTGCACTTCTTAGATGGAGGATTCCAGCAAACAGATCAGTTCGGGTGCCTGAATGTGACATGGAAATGTTATTTGATCCATGAAGCCAGTTGAGATGTTGCAATTCCTTTGCACCAATCTGATTTTACTCTAGAAGTATTTTCCTCCAGCCTAGACTTGGCTCAGGTGTCCTAGAAATCAGGAGAACTGTATGTGGGTAAAAAGTGAGCATGTCTAATGTTGACTGAAAAGAAAGCAAGGTCTCTGTGCATAGGGATTTTATAATTGCTCTAGGAGTCAGGCCTCCCTCCATCCCTCCATCCGCTGGTCAGTGTGGGGTTTCCTTCCTCTGGGGTGGGGAACAGAGCTGCTGCGAATGCTGCTGCTGCTCTCAGAAATGCCACCACGGTTGCCACTGGCAATCCTTTCTTGTGCAATGTCCTTTCTCAGGAAGATGAATACAGGCTGTACATAACTAAGTGTCAATCAAACACTCAGCAACCCCCGGTCTCATTAAGCAGAAACTAAAAGGACCCTGAGGAGAAATAAATTTGACTAAATCTGGAGTTCAGGGGAGAACCCAGGAAAGGGAAGAAACTTCCTGCCACATGGGGGCCACTTTCAGGAAAAAGCCCTGAAGCCCAGCACATACATTTTCCTCCCTCCTGAACGCCAAGGCCGTTTTAACTTTCATCTCTTTGTTCATCTGTTTCATCAGCAAAATCCCTGATTTGAGAGCCATGGGCAGAAAGAATTGCTGTAAGTAAAGGTCTGTACAGAACAGGATAGCACTTGCTTCTCTAAGAACAGATGTGTTTGCAGAGAAGGAACAATACACCAGGGTTTTTCTAATCTATATCTGAAACCTCAAAACAACAAGATTGGACTCTGGTTTTCAAGCTGCAAAGCTCTATAATCCATGATTTAATAAAATCCACCTCTGATTGCTCTCTGGAACTCTGAACTCTTAGGAAATCACTCAAAATCCAGCGGAAAATAAAAGTTAGCCATGAAGGACAGCCATTTTACTTTGATTTATTTTGCTGCATTTTATCTTTTGTGTAAAATATTTGGCACATAACGACAAAAGAAACAATCTAAGATAAAAGGAGCAGCAATTGTAAGGGCAGAAATGATTTCAAAGAAAAATTTCTTTGACCATGTGCCAAAAAATCTGCTTTCTATGTACAGTTGAGTTTTCAGACTCTTGGTAGAAAAAGAAAACAAATTCCAATTTTGAATGTTTCATGTTTCTTGGTACTTTGCACTACACAGATAGTCTTAAAGTTTATTGTTATTGCTAGGACTAATCCGGTCTTAATTCCTCATAATAACATAGGCCAAATGTCATATATCAAAATATCATTTATCCAGTGTCATGGGGGTTATATTGGTCGATGTTCTCAGTTGCACATGGCAGAATCAACTCTAGATGTTTGAGCTGAAGAGGAGTGGCTTTCTTTGAGGATATGATGGTGGGCCAGGGATTTTTCACCTGTGGCCTGGTAGCCAGGGACTTTATCCAAATTATACCACCAAACTTCTCCTACTGCTGCTACCTAGGTAAACCAAGTTAGTGGAACATCAATTAACCTTTTCCTGGTACTGAGGGCTATTGCTCTGAATAAAATGTGTTGTAATATGAAGCATAGAGAGACTGGAACTGGAGCCATGCAGCGGGGAGGCAGGAAACCTGTGTTTCCAGGTACAAACTTTCAGCTGTATCTCCGGAGGCCGGTTCTAGAGGGCTCAGACTCACCTTGCACTGGTAACCCACCTTGTGCATATGTGGAGTCTCTGCATTCTGCCTCCAGCCTCTGTGGGATAGACAAGTGCAGGTTGAAATTTACATCTCCTGGGGCAACCCTCAATGAATTTAGTACAGAGTAGAGTGGGCAGGTAAATGCTCTAGCCCCTCTCATCTTCAGGGAAACGGTCTGACAGGCATTCTGTACACTTCTCAAGAGGCCCTGGCAGAATCCAGCACTGCTGTCCATAGTAGCAGCTTTGATCATGCATCCTTACACTGGCTTTTCCTCCTTCCTTGCTCCACTGTCACCACCCCTCACTCCTGCTTCCTAAGGACATCTCCTCAGTAAAGAGGCATCCCAAAAGACTACTCAAGTCCTTGTCTCAGGCTCTGCCTCAGGGAGAACCCACACGGAGACAGCATGGCTCATGAACTGAATCTGTCAACTTGGAATTCCATTACAGGGCTTTGCCTGCATCAGTACCAGGGGAGTGAACAGAGGACAAAAGAGAGAAGAAAGGGCAGGCTCGGCTCGGCTGTGCCAGAGTGCTTAGCTCAGCATATAACAGGGGCTCCATAAATATGGAATGAATGAACAAATGAATGAAAGAATTGAACTTAGGAAGTTCATCTTCAACAATGATAAATATAACAATAATAGCTGCCAATAACTACTCTGTATGCAACTTCTTATGTAAAATGTACACCCATTGTACGGCTTAGGTTTCAGAATCAGAGCTGGGTTGGAATTCAAGCTCCTTGACTTGGATTAACTTTCAGCGTTTTTACTTAACCTCACTAAGCTTTAATTCCCTCATCAACAAAATACGTATAACAATAGTATTTACCTCAATGTTTACGAAAGATGCTTGGCACAGGGCCTATCTAGCACTTACATAGCTAGCTATTTTTCTTATCAGTCCCTTTTTTGCAGATGAGAAAACTCAGGTCCAGCTATCAGTGGTTGAATTGGAATCTCATCCTGATCAGTTCGGTGGTAAAACTTAAGTCATTTTAGCTGCTGTTTGTCCCTACTGCCCTGCTGGAATAGTGATCCAGAATTTGACCTACGTAATTGGACAAAGTTTGTTCAGGTTGTAGGAATGATTCAACAGGAACTGAAAACAATGTCATGTTTACAACAGTTTGTGGAAAATATCAAGTGCATAAGTAGCTGCTGTAGGCTGGATGGTTACATCCCCCCAAAATGTGTGTATTGAAGAAGCTGCTAACCCCCAATGTAATGGTATTTGGAGATGGTGCCTTTGGAAAGTAATTGGGCTTAGATGAGGACAAGAGGGTAGTGCCTCATGATGAAATTAGTGCCCTTATTAAAAGAGAAGGAGACATGGAACCTCTCTCACTGAGGAAGGGAACATTCAAAATACTGAGCATTTACCTGAAGGCAAGTGTGTTACTAAAGAAACCTAGAAACCATTAATGAAATGTTTGTTATTCCCTGCAACCTGTCAGGTAAGGCTCATGCAGATTAGATGTGTTGCAGAAAAACAAAGAACCAATATTTTCTTTGCACAACTGACCAGGAGTAAATAAATTATCACCACACTGGGTGATGAAAAAATTTTTCAAAAAGTTGCTGTGTTGCTCCTGACAGGTTTTTTTTCCTATTCTTTGTGCTAGTTTCTGACCTTGAATGCATTATAATCAGCAACAGTTAACTTAAAGCTAATCACATCCCCTGGTTCATTGATTTTATTATATACAGTTAACGATAAAAGAAGTGTTTATATGGGTGGGGGAGTGGCAAACATAAATGTAAAATAACAGTATTTATTTTACATTTACTCTTCACTTTGACAAGCAATTAATGGGGTTTCAAGAATGTTTTTGAAAAACAAATAAATGGACCGGGTGCGGTGGCTCATGCCTGTAATCCCAGCACTTTGGGAGGCCGGGACAGGTGGAAGACCTGAGGTCAGGAGTTCAAGACCAGCCTGGCCAACATGGGGAAATCTCATCTCTATTAAAAATACAAAATTAGCCAGGCATAGTGGCACATGCCTGTAATCCCAGCTACTTGGGAGGCTGAGGCAGAAAAATTGCTTGAACCCTGGAGGTGGAGGTTGCAGTGAGCCAAGATTGCACCACTGCACTCCAGCCTGGGTGACAAGAGTGAAACTCTGTGTCAAAAAAGAGGAAAGGAAAGGAAAGGAAAGGAAAGGAGAGGAGAGGAGAGGAGAGGAGAGGAGAGGAAAGGAAAGGAAAGGAAAGGGGAAAAGAAAAACAGATAACCAGTAGAAAAATGTTAATATAGGATAAATACTTTCAAAAACACTGGAAAATATTGAAACAAGGGAAGCACAGCCTATATAGGAAAAGACAGTATACATAGCAATGAAAGAAAAAGAAAAAACATGTTTTAAAAAGAGGACATATATACCAACTATATCAGACTCACAATAAAAATAAATAGCTTCATCTCCACTATTACAGCTTGAGGTTTTCAGAATATTTACAAATTCTAACTATATTTTATTTATAAAACATTTATCTAAATCACAGAAAGTTTAGGAGTAATAGGATAGGTGAAGATATGATAACTAAATGCAAACAAAAATAGTTACTCAGTATCCATATGGCATAGTAGAATTTACTCCTCACCCTAAAAATGAACAAGACAAAGAGGGTAATTTCTTTTTTAAATTATTTATTTATTTTAAATTAACAGATAACATTGTATGTTTTTATCATGTACAACATGACATTTCAGAGTATATAAACATTGTAGAATAGTTAAATTTCAGTAACGAACAAATGCATTACCTCACACAGTAATTGTGGTGAGAGCACATAACATCCACTTTCTTTACATTTTTTAAGGATACAATGTTTCATCATTAACTATAGTCACCTTGCTGTACAATAGAGCTTTTGAAATTTATTGCTTCTATCTAACTGTAATTATTATGACTGACCAAATCTCCCTCCTGTCTAACCATCCAAGCCTCTGCTAACCACCATTATATTCTCTACTCCTATTAGATCAACCTTTTCAGATTTCACATGAGTGAGATCATGCAGCACAGTAGTCCCCCCATATCCACAGTTTTGCTTTCCAGTGTTTCAGTTGCCCACAGTCAACTGTGGTGTGAAAATAGGTGAGTACAGTAGATGTGTATATATCACATTTTCTTTATCCATTCAACCATTGATAAACACTTAGATTGATTCCATACCTTGGCTATTGTAGATGGTGCTGTGATAATCACAGGATCACTCTTTGACATATTAATTTCATTTCCTTTTGATATATACCCCATAGTGGGATTGCTTCCATTTTTAATATTTTGAGGAAGCTTCATACTGTTTTCCATAATGGTTGTACTAATTTACATTCCCACCAATGTATAAGGGCTCCGTTTTCTCCACATTCTTGCCAACACTTATCTTTTGTCTTTTTGATAATGGCCATTCTCACTGGAGTGAGGTGATATCTGATTGTGGTTTTGATTTACATTTCCCTGATGATTAATAATGTTGAGCATTTAAAAAACGTACCTGTTACCCATTTGTGTATCTTCTTCTGAGAAATGCCTATTCAGATCTTTTGCCCATTTTAAAATCAGGTGTTTTTGTTGTTGTTGTTGTTGTTGAATTCTGTTCCTTATATATTTTGGGTATTAACCCCTTGTCAGATATATAGTTTGCAAATATGTTTTCCCATTTAAAGAAGGTAATTTTATAAGAATCTTAATCATGACAGTGCTCACAAAAGCCAATTAAAAATAAAAGAATTTTAATCATGAGCCTTTATGAATAGAATAGCACTCAGAGAAGGCAAAAAAAAATAAGTGTGGTGCATCACGAAGAAAACAAGAGCACCTGTTTTGCTATTTGACAAGTCAAATAATAAAAGTAAATAAATTAAAACAGGCCGGGCGCGGTGACTCACGTCTGTAATCCCAGCACATTGGAAGGCTGGATTACCTGAGGTCAGGAGTTCAAGACCAGCCTGAGCAACATAGAGAAATCCCACCTCTCCTAAAAATACAAAATTAGCCGGGCATGGTGGTAGGCATCTGTAATTCCAGCTACTTGGGAGGCTGAGGCAGTAGAATCACTTGAACCTGGGAGGTAGAGGTTGCAGTGAGCCAAGATCACGCCATTGCACTCCAGCCTGGGCAATAAGAGTGAAACTCCGTCTCAAAATAACGATAATAATAATTAATTAATTAAAACAAAGATCTGAAGAATATAGGAAAGTTGAATAGCTATAGCTACAGTTGCAGCCAAATATTATTCCCTACAGGAAATACATTATCCTTTCTAGAGTCCATTAAACATTTATAAAGATTGATCATGTATATTATACCATAAAAATTGTCAATAAATTCCAACCGTAGATACTGCAGAGGTAACATTCTGTTATTAGAACAAAACAAAACAAAAAATGTGGGTAGTTTCCCAATTTATTTTATTAAGTCAGCATAATTTGATGGCAATCCTTGACCAATGTATGACATGAATTTGCCTAAAAACAGATGGAAAATTCTAAATATAATATCAGGAAAGTGGAATTTAGGAGCATACTAAAAGAAAGAATGCACTGCGCACAACTGGCCTTATCTCAGGAATATGAAGCGGATTTACTGCCAATCTCTTATTATGGCATCTGTACATCAAAATAGAAAACTTCATGATCATGCTAATAGATGCTAGAAATACATTTGATAATATTCTATAACCATTCCCGATAATAACTTTGGTAAATCAGAAGAAAGCCTGCTTTAACATAACAAACAATTACAAATATAAATAATTATTTAATCCTCACCAATACACTAATGGTGGACAATATTATTGTTTCTGATTTGCAAATGATAAATGAAGCATAGAGAGGTTATGACACCTTCCACTAGTAAGCAGAATGGAAATGAAACCAACATAATATTTATATCAGTAAGAGTTCCACAGAAAAACAGAACCAGTAGGAGATATATATTAAGAGCTTTATTGTAACAAGGCCAGGCATGGTGACTCATGCCTGTAATCCCAACACTTTGGGAGGCCAAGGAGGGCCAGTCACCTGAGGTCAGGAGTTTGAGATCAGCCTGGTCAACATAGTGAAACCCCGTCTGTACTAAAAATACAAAGATTGGCCAGACATGGTGGCCGACGCATGTAATCCCAGCTACTTGGGAGTGTGAGGCAAGAGAATCGCTTGAATCTAGGAGGCAGGGGTTGTAGGGGGCTGAGATCTCACCACCACACTGAAGCCTGTGAGACAGAGTGAGGCTCCATCTCAAAAAAGAAAAATTTAAAGGAAAAAGATTTATTGCGACAAATTGATTTATGTAATTCTGGGAGCTGGTTACAAGTGCAAAATCTGTAGGTAGGTCATCAGAAAGGAAGCTGCAGTCCATGGATGGAAGTTTTTCTTCAGGGAAGCCTCAGTTTTGTTCTTAAGGCTTTTCAACTGATTTGGTCAGGCCTACGCAGAGTATGGGGCATAATCTCCCTTACTTAGTAAGGTAAGACCGTTTTTATAAAAGGTTTTATTTGGCTGGGCCTGGTGGCTCACGCCTTTAATCCCAGCACTTTGGGAGGCCGAGGTGGGTGAATCACAAGGTCAGGAGTTCAAGACCAGCCTGACCAAGATGGTAAAACCCCATATCTACTAAAAATACAAAAAGTAGCCTGGTATGGTGGCACACACCTGTAATCCCAGCTACTCAGGAAGCTGAGGCAGAGAATTGCTTGAACCCAGGAGGTGGAGGTTGCAGTGAGCCGAGATTGTGCCACTGCACTCCAGGCTGGGCGACAGACTGAGACTCTCTCAAAAAAAAAAAAAGGGGGTTTTATTTTAGGTTCAAAGTTACATGTGCAGGTTTGTTATATAGATAAAAAGTGTGTCACGGGGGTTTGGTGTACAGATTATTTCATCATCCAGGTTATAAGCATAATACCAAATAGGTAGTTTTTCAATCCTTGCCCTCCCCCCATTCTCCACCCTCAGCAAGGCCCCAGTGTCTATTGTTCTTTTCTTTGTGTCCGTGTGTGCTCAGTGTTTAACTCTCAGTTACAAGTAAGAAAATGAAGTATTTGGTTTTCTGTTCCTGCCTTAGTTTGCTTAGGATAATGGCCTCTAGCTCCATTCATGTTGCTGCAAAGGGCATGATTTTGTTCTTTTCATGGCTGTGTTCTATCCCATGGTATATATGTACCACATTTTCTTTATCCAGCCTGCCATTGATGGGCATTTAGGTTGATTCCATGTCTTTGCTATTGTGAATAGTGCTGAAATGAACACATGCATGCATGTGTCTTTTTGGTAGAACAATTTCTATTCCTTTGGATATGTACCCAATAATGGGATTGCTGGGTCAAATGATAGTTCTAAGTTCTTTGAGAAATTGCCAAACTGCAGTCCACAGTGGCTAAACTAGTTTACATTCCCACCAGCAGTGTATAAACATTCCCTTTTCTCTGCAGCCTCACCAGCATGTTATTTTTTGGCTTTTTAATAATAACCTTTCTGACTGGTGTGAGATAGTATCTCATTTTGGTTTTGATTTGCATTTCTCCAATGATTAGTGATGTTGAGCATTTTTCGTATGCTTCCTGGCTGTGTATATGTCTTCTTTTGAGACATGTCTGTTCATGTCCTTTGCCCACTTTTTAAGGGGGTTGTTTTTTGCCTGTTAAGTTCCTTATATATTCTGGATATTAGACCTTTGTTGGATACATAGTTTGCAAATATTTTCTCCCATTCTGTAAGTTGTCTGTTTACTCTAAAGATAGTTTATTTTGCTGTGTAGAATCTCTTAATTTAATTAGGTCCCATTTGTCAATTTTTGTTTTTGTTGCAATTGCTTTTCGTGCCTTCTTCATGAAATCTTTACCAGGACCTATGTCAAGAATGGTATTTCCTAGGTTTTCTTCTTTGTTTCTGGGTTCTCTCTGCTGTTCCACTGGTCTATGTGTCTGTTTGTGTACCAGTACCATGCTGTTTTGGTTATTATAGACTTGTAGTATAGTTTGAAGTTGGGTAATGTGATGCCTCCAGCTTTGTTCCTTTTCTTAGGATTGCTTTGGCTCTTCAGGCTCTTTTTGGGTTCCATACAAATTTTAGAATAGCTTTTCCAATTCTGTGAAAAAAAAATGTAATTTGTAGTTTGATAGGAATAGTACTGAAACTGTAGGTTGCTTTGGGCAGTATGACCATTTTAACAATATTGATTCTTCTTGTATGTGAGAATGGAATAGTTTTCCATTTGTTTGTATTGTCTCTGATTTTTTTCAGCAGAGTATTTTAATTCTCATTGTAGCACTCTTTCACCTCCCAAGTAATACTTTAATCCTACTTTAATCACATCTATAGAATCTTATCCTAAATATATTATATATGCACCCAACATTGGAGCACCCAGGTTCATAAAACAGCTACTTCTAGACCTACAAAAAGACTTAGACCACTACACAATAATAGCAGGGGGATTTCAAAACCCCACTGAAGAATTAGATCGTCAAGACAGAAAACTAACAAAGTAACTCTGGACTTAAATTCGACACTTGACCAACTGGATCTAATAGACATCTACAGAACACTCCACCCATAAATTGTAGAATGTACATTCTTCTCATTTATACATGGAATATACTCCAAGATTGACCACATGATATAGTCTCAATAAATTTAAAAATATTGAAATCATACAAACCATACTCTGAGACCACAGTGGAATAAAAATAGAAATCAATACTGAGATCTCCCAAAACCACACAATTACACGGAAATTAAACAACCTGCTCTTGAACGACTTTTGGGTAAACAGTGAAATTAAGGCAGAAATTTAAAAATGTTTTGAAATAAAGGAAAACACAAACAAAATATACCCAAATTTCTGGGATGCAGTAAAAGCAGTGTTAAGAGAATCTTTATGGTGGTAAACACCTACCTCAAATGGTGAAAAAGATCTCAAATTAACAATCTTACATCACACCTAAAGGAACTAGAGAAACAAAAACAAACTAACCCCAAAGCTAGCAGAAGAAAATAAATAACTAAAATCAGGGCAGAAATGAGTAAAACTGAGACCCAGAAATTCATACAAAAATCAATACAACAACAACAAAAATGGTTTTTCAAAAGAATAAACAAGATCAATAGACCACTAGCCAGACTAACAAAGATAGAGAGAAAATTCAAATAAGAACAATCAGAAACAACAAAGGTGACATTACAACCAATCCCACAGAAATACAAAAGACCCTCAGAGGCTACTATGAACATCTACATACACACAAACTAGAAAATCTAGAAGAAATGGATGTCTTTTACAACAACTTGGAGGGAACTAGAGGCCATTATCCTAAGTAGTAACTCAAGAACAAAAAAGCAAATGCCTCCTGTTCTTACTTACAAGTGGGAGCTAAGCCATGGATTACACAAAAGCATAAAGAGTGGTAAAAATGGACATTAGAGACTCAGAAGTGGCGAGGGTGAGAAGGAGGTGAGGAACAAAAAATGTCACCTACTAGGTACAATGTACACTACTTAAGTAACAGGTACAATAAAAGCCCAGACTTTATCGCTAGACCATTCAAATAAAAAACACAAAAGCTATTAAAATAATAAATAAATAAATGTTTTCTTTCTTCAATCACAAATTAACCTTAACTTATGGTAACCTGTTTACTTATCAGCTTTTAAATTTTTTTAACTTTTAAGATTCCTTTGTAGGCCGGGCGCGGTGGCTCAAGCCTGTAATCCCAGCACTTTGGGAGGCCGAGAAAGGCGGATCACGAGGTCAGGAAATCGAGACCATCCTGACTAACACGGTGAAACCCTGTCTCTACTAAAAAAATACAAAAAACTAGCCGGGCGAGGTGGCGGGCGCCTGTAGTCCCAGCTACTCGGGAGGCTGAGGCAGGAGAATGGCGTAAACCCGGGAGGCGGAGCTTGCAGTGAGCTGAGATCCGGCCACTGCACTCCAGCCTGGGTGACAGAGCGAGACTCCGTCTCAAAAAAAAAAAAAAAAAAAAGATTCCTTTGTAATAACACTTAAGTTAAACACACATTGTACACCTGTACAAAATAATTTTTCTTTATATCCTTGTTCTATAAGCTTTTTTCTATTTTTAATTTTTTAATTTTTATTCCTTTACTTCTTAAACTTTTTATTAAAAACTAAAACACACACACATTACCTATATAACTGGCAGTGCAGTAGCTTTGTTTATAATAGTATCACCACAAACACATAAATAATGTGTTGTATTACAATGTCATGACATCACTAGGGAATAGGAATTTTTCAACTTCATTATAATCTTACGAGACAACCGTTGCATATGTGGTCCTGTTGATCAAAATATTGTTAGGCAGCACATGACTGTGTTGTCTATTCTATGTTGAAATTTACATGATTATCTCAAATATCTTTATGTAGTTGTTAGACCTATACAGAGTCTCCATGTTTGCCACCAAGGCTATACTATTCACGGACTCATTGTGCAAGCACTATGGTGGTTGAGGACAGAGACTGGTTGGTCTCTAATGGCTGAGTTATCATGTCCACTTGTTCAATGCATTCTCTGTGGCTGATACTCTCTTTATTCACTGACTTCTATTCCCCCTTGTTTAGGGGTCTCCCCCGAGCACAATTCTTCCCACACTTCTGGGTCATGCTTACACACAATCAAGCAAGTTTCCGTGGTGTCGAAGAAGGTCTGCAGGCAGTAAAGAAGAGAAATGCAGGTCCCTGTGGAAGGAAGCTGTCAGCATACCAGGAACTGTCTGCAGCTGCAGGTATACTCACGTAGGCGAAGGCAATATGGGTGAGACAGTAGAAGCATCGGCCAAAAATAAGAAATATCATAAGCCAGGCCGAGACGGGCGGATCACGAGGTCAGGAGATCGAGACCATCCTGGCTAACACGGTGAAACCCGTCTCGACTAAAAATACAAAAAATTAGCCGGGCGAGGTGGCGGGCGCCTGTAGTCCCAGTTACTCGGAGGCTGAGGCAGGAGAATGGCGTGAACCTGGGAGGCGGAGCTTGCAGTGAGCTGAGATCCGGCCACTGCACTCCAGCCTGGGCGGCAGAGCCAGACTCTGTCTCAAAAAAAAAAAAAAAAAAAAAAAGAAATATCATAAGCCTATGCTATAATAGAGAAAATAAAAGTATGGACAAATCTTCCCAAGCATAAGCAAGGTTAAAAGTAATGAAATAGAATCTATGAAAAGATACAAGAAGAAGAAGACAAAGGAATGTAGCAAAAGACAAACGAAGGGCTAAAAGTGGAATAGGACTAAAGAAACAGAAGAATATTATCTTAAAATGTGTCTATAGAATAACTTTGTTAGAATATTAATTCAACCGGGAGCAGTGGCTCATGCCTATAATCCCAGCACTTTGGGAAGCCGAGGCAGACGGATCACGAGGTCAAGAGATGGAGACCATCCTGGCCAACATGGTGAAACACCGTCTCTACTAAAAATACAAAAATTAGCTGGGCTTGGTGGCGTGTGCCTGTAATCCCAGCTACTTGGGAGGCTGAGGCAGGAGAATCGCTTGAACCCAGCAGGCGGAGGTTGCAGTGAGCCAAGATTGCACCACTGCACTCCAGCCTGGTGACAGAGTGAGACTCTGCCTCAAAAAAAAAAAAAAGAATATTAATTCAATATAAAAAGAATACAAAGGCAAGAAGATATAACAACATGGTGATGAAAAAGGAGATGGAGAATGAAAGAAAGCACATTGAGAATACCAAAAACCTCTCACCATTATGTATCGTATAAGTAACCTAGGTACAACAAGGAATAAAATAGATAAGGCTAAATATTAAATCAGTGATGTGGAGGAATATCTTAAGATAAAAAGAGTGAATACAAAAGAAAAAGAAAAGAAATGAAGTGAATGAAGGTAAAATGATAGAGAACAAAGACAGTTCAACTTAAACGTAGGTGGTGTTCTTGAAGTAAAAAATAAAATGGATTTAGGGGGGAAATGTATTTAGAGATATAAAATTACCCTGAAATGACTAAAGAACAGAATCTAAACACTTGAAAGAGCACACTAAGTACCAAGTAAAAATGATACAATGTACTGAATACCAAGACATAGTCTGATTAAACTGTTAAATTTTAGAAATAAAGCAATCTGTATGTGTACTATATTTCATAATAAAATATATAAATTTAAAAATAAAGGAAGAAATCCAGGCAGAAATTTAAAAATCATGAGTAAGGGTAAAAATGCAGGATGACTTATCCACAGCAAATTTTATTCCAGAAGATATTGGAATAACATATACCAGGTTCTGAGAAAAATAAAAGATGTACCCAGACATGTTGTCTGGTATAAAAACCACAGGTGGCCGGGTGCAGTGGCTCACGCCTGTAATCCCAGCACTTCGGGAGGCCAAGGTGGGCGGATCACGAGGTTAAGAGATCAAGACTATCCTGGCTAACACGGTGAAACCCCGTCTCTAATAAAAATACAAAAAATTTAGCCAGGCCTGGTGGCAGGCACCTGTAGTCCCAGCTACTCGGGAGGCCGAGGCAGGAGAATGGCATGAACCCAGGAGGCAGAGCTTGCAGTGAGCCGAGATCGCACCATTGTACTCCAGCCTGGGTGACTGAGCAAGACTCCGTCTCAAAAAAAAAAAAAAAACAGCGGATAAACATGTTTAAACAAGAGTCATGCTAAAGCACATTTTGAAAAAACTATTTAATGGTGAAATCCAGTCACAGAAGCAAGGAATCAAAACAAAAGAGTGTATGAATCTAAAATGGTAAAATCAATGTAAGAGGCTAAATCTACTGAAAGTAGCTCTAAGCAGCCAGGGAAATACATTTCAACTCAAGCAAAACATAACTATAGATTGAACAATCAAACAAAAAAATCAGTAAGGGTATAAAGGAGCTAAAAAACACTATAAATCAATCTCACATAACTAATATTTATAGAACACTATATCCAACAACTACAGAATAGACACTCTTTTCAGCGCACATGGAATGAAGAAAGACCACACACTAGGGCATAAAATAAATCTCAATAAAATGAAATGTACTGAAACTATAGAGTAATATAATTTTGTTGCATATGTGACCACAAGGCAATAATTAGAAACCAACAACAGCAAAATATCTAAACATATCCAAATGTTTGAAACTAAGAATATACTTCTAAAAAACCCATAGGTAAAATAATATGTCACAATAGAAATTAGAAAATATTTTGAACTCAATGAAAATGAAAGAACAACAAAGGAAATTTTGTGAGATGAAGCTAAAACAGCATATAGGAAGAAAATTACAGAATTTTAATTGTTTAAACAATCATAAAAGGAGCTCTAAAGTCAATGAGCAAAGCTTTGACTTTAAGCTAAGAAAAAGAAGAGCAAATTAAACCCAAGGTAGAAGAAAGAAAATATTAAAGAAAATATTAAAGTTAGGAGCTAAAGTTAGTAAAGTTGAAAATGGGAAAACTATAGATAAAAATCAATTAAAAACAAAGGCTGTTTATTTGAGAAAATAAAATTGATAACCCTCTAGCTAGAGATCCATTAAAAGGATAGTAAACGGCCCAAAGTGGTACCTCATGCCTATAATCCCAGCAGTTTGGGAAGCCAAGATGGGAGGATCACTTGAGCCCAGGAGTTTGAGACCAACCTGAGCAACCTAGTGAGACCCCATCTCTACAAAAAATTTAAAAATTACCCAGTTGTGGAGGCGCATGCCTGTAGCCCCAGCTACTTGGCAGACTGAGGTGGGAGAATCACTTGAGCCTGAGAGGTTAAGGCTGCCCTGAACCTCACATCACTACACTGTAACCTGAGTGACAGAACAAGACACTGTCTCAAAAAAAAGTGATAATAAAGACATATTACAAACAATTTGATCCCATAAATTTGACAAAAGATATGAGATCTTTAAAAATTCTTTGAAAAACATAAACTGGTAAAACCTAGTCAAGAAAAAGTAAAAATCAAATAATCCTCTACTAAAAACTAAATTTATAATTTAAAAGCTTCCTACAAAGAAAATTTCAGTCCCAGTTGGTTTCACAGACAAATTCTATCAAATGCTTAAGGAAAAAATAATATCAGTTCTACACAAAGTCTTTCAAATAAATTAAAGAGGTGGAAATATTTCTTACTTAACTCATTCCATAATGCCAAGATTTCTTGGATACCAAAATTAGACAGACATTATAAGTGGGGAAAAGCCTACATATCAATATTTCACACTAATGTATACTCAAAAACCCTGAGTAAAAGTTTAGCAAATTAAATACAACAATATATAATAAGGAGAATACATGATAACCAAATGATTTTCATCTCAGGAATGTAAGGTTTGCTTAACATTATTATAATATTATCAATCAATGTGATATTGCTTAGAATAAAGGAAAAACTATTGATTCTAATAAATGCAGGAAAAGCATTTAATAAAAATCCAACATCCATTTATAATAAAAACTTTCAGCAATCTAGGAAAAAATGGAATTGTTTTCATCTAATAAAGAACATTATTGAAAAACCTACAACTGACATCATCCCTAAAAATAGACTTTCGTCCTTACATTAGGAAGAAGGCAAGGACACCCTTTCTAACCATGTTCATTTAGTATTATACTAGACTTCTTAGCCAGTGTGATCAAGCAAGAAAAAGGAATAGAAGACATATCTACTGAAAAGAAAGAAACAAAGCAGTCCTTGTTCAGCAATGATATGATTATATATGTAGAAAGTCCTGAGAAATCTACAAAAAGAATACTAAAAGCAATAATGGACAGTATAATAAAGGTCAACATATAAAAATTAATTTATATTTCTGTATACTAACAATCAAATATTACAAATTGAAAGTTTAAAAACACCACTTAAATGTCACAAGCAATCTATTACAGGATCAATTTTGCAAAAAATATTCAAGACTTGCATACTGAAAACCACAAAACAATGGTGACAAATATTTTAAAGACCCAAATAAAAGAGATATACTATGTTTATGAATTGGAAGACTCAATATTGTTAAGATGTCATTTCTTTCCAAATTGATTTACAGATTTAAATGCAGTCCTAATCAAAATCCAAGCAGGCATTTTTATAGAAATTGACAAGCTGATTCAAACATTTATATGAAAATTGCAAAGGACCTAGAATAGTTAAAACAACTTTACAAAAGAAAAACTAAGTGAGAGGATTTATATAATTTGATTTCAACACTAGCTGTAAAATGATAACAATCGAGATGTACTATTGACATATGGATAAAAAGATACGTCAGTGGAACAGAATAGATAGTCCAGAAATAGGCCCATACTTTTGGGGGTAACATCTATCTTTTTTTAAATAGACACTGCTAAGAAAATGAAAAGAGGGCCAGGCGCGGTGGCTCACGCCTGTAATCCCAGCACTTTGGGAGGCCGAGACGGGCGGATCACGAGGTCAGGAAATCGAGACCATCTGGCTAACACGTGAAACCCCGTCTCTACTAAAAAATAAAAAAAATTAGCTGGGCGAGGTGGCGGGAGCCTGTAGTCCCAGCTACTCGGGAGGCTGAGGCAGGAGAATGGCGTAAACCCAGGAGGCGGAGCTTGCAGCGTGCTAAGATCGCACCACTGCACTCCAGCCTGGGCGACAGAGCGAGACTCCGTCTCAAAAAAAAAAAAAAAAAGAAAGAAAGAAAATGAAAAGAGAAGGTCAGGCGTGGTGGCTCACGCCTGTAATCCCAACACTTTGGGATGTCGAGGAGGGTGGATCTCAAAGTCAGGAGTTCGAGACCAGCCTGGCCAACATAGTGAAACGGTGTTTCTACTAAAAATACAAAAATTAGCTGGGCACGGTGGTACGTGCCTGTAGTCTTAGCTACTCAAGAGGCTGAGGCAGGAGAATAGCTTGAACCTGGGAGGCAGAGGTTGCAGCGAGCCAAGGCCATGCCACTGTACGCCAGCTTGGGCAACAGAGCGAGACTGTCTCAAAAAAAAAAAAAGAAAGAAAGAAAGAAAACAAAAGGAGAAGCCACAGGCTGGGAGAAACTTTAATGTATTTGTTATATATTATATAACTTGTATGCAGAATATATAAAGAGTTTACAACTCAGAAGTTTACAACAAAACTTAAAAATGGGCAAAATATTTGAATAGACTCTTTGCAAACTGGATACACAAATGGCCAGTACACACATGGAAAGATACTCAATATTAGCAATCATCAGAAAAATTAAATTAAAACCACAATGTGGTTTCAATGCATATCCATTAGTATAATGTTATTAAAATGACTGCCAAAATTAGCTGGGAGTGGTGGCACGTGCCTGTAATCCCACTACTCAGGAGACTGAGGCAGGAGAATCTTGAATCAGGAAGGCGGAGGTTGCGGTGAGCTGAGATCATGCCATTGTATTTCAGCTTAGGTGACACAGCGAGACTTCATCTCAAAAAAAAAAAAAAAAAGGACTGCCAATACCAAGAAGCAACTGAAACTCTTATGCATTGCTGGCAAAGATATAAAAAATACCACTGCTTTGGAAAATAATTTGGCTGTTTCTTCTATAGTTAGATATAGTCTTACCATGTGACTCAGAAATTCTAAGTATTTTTTCAGTAGGAAAAACAGTTGAACGAAAGGACTTGAACATAATAGAAGCTTATCACAACAAGCAAAAACTAGAAACAACACAAGTGTTTACCAACAGGTGAATGGGTAAATAAGTCATGCTATAGTCATACAATGGAATTGGACTCAGTAAATTCAAATGTTAACACTGATACAACAACATAGATGAATCTAAAAAAATTATATCTTGACTGTGGTAGTGGTTACACAGGTGTAAAAAGTGGATGTATTTTATTGTATGTAAATTATACCTTTATAAATTTGTTTTTAAAAATAAGCAAATATCAGACTTTTTAATGGAAAGATCAGGCTGACAATGCCTGAACCTACTGATTTATCTTAACATCACAAAAAGATAAATATTCAGGTAATCAAACATGTTTTTCTCCTGACATGATACAATAGGACTTTTTTTTCTTTTTTTGAGATGGAGTTTTGCTCTTCTTGCCCAGTCTGGAGTGCAATGGAGTGACCTCGGCTCACTGCAACCTCCGCCTACCAGATTCAAGTGATTCTCCTGCCTCAGCCTCCTGAGTAGCTAGGATTACAGGTGCCCGCCTCCATGCCTGGCTAATGTTTTGTATTTTTAGTAAAGACAGGGTTTCACCATGTTGACCAGGCTGGTCTGGAACTCCTGACCTCAAGTGATCCACCTGCATCAACCTCCCAAAGTGCTGGGATTACAAGTGTGAGTCACCGTGCCCAGCCACAATAGGACATTTTAAATGCCATTTACATAATGTTCTTGCCAAAAAATCAACCCTGAATCTGATAAAGTCTCTAGATCCAAATACCAGTTTAAAGACAAGAGACAGAAAAACATGTTAAACTACTATGAGGTGTACAATCAGCAGAAACCAAAACATAGGAAACTGTAGACAATAAGTGAATGATGTGTTTTTTTCAACAACTAGATTACAAAGGAAATTAAAAGGGTGAGGAAGTCTATTAAAAAATTGTCTTACTGTGAATCCCCTAGTAAAGAGAGCCTGAGGCAAAGCTTATCCCAGGAAACGAGAAGGGGAAATAGAAGAGAAAATAGGTTAATAAAAGAGTGTGCATTTCTGACCTGCCCCACTTGGTGCCAAGTGTGCAGTCTTGACGGACTCTTCTGAGACACAATTTGAGCTACTGCATTTCAGGATAGCCTACATAGGAAGAGGAAGGTGGAAGAATTTATGCACTGGCTCCCATCACCCATTGATCAAAGATTTACCTTTGAGTGTTAACAACCCACAACTTCCCTGTGCACATTCTTGGGTCCCAAAATAACTCACGTCTCATGGAAAAGGAATTCCCAAGAAGGAATGCAGGAGCCCCATGCCATGGGCATGATGCCTCACCGCTGTTGGGGTTTGTTTATGTGAAGTCTGTCACTAAGGCAACTGGAATAAAACAAGTGGCCAAGGGCCTGGGGAAAGGTGAGCTGAAAGGATTTGAGGTGGTGCTCCTAAGAGGGGCTTGATACGCAATACAGACTTAGGAGACGTATTAACCAAACACAAAGTGAGGACCTTGGTTGGATGTTTATTCAAATAAGTTGTAGAAAAACATTTATGATATAATTGGAAGAAATTGAAAAATTACAAAATGACTGGATATTTGGTATTAAATAATTAATATTTGGGTTAGAGCAACAGTACTATGTTCATTTTAAATACTTATCATTTATAGATATATGCTGAAGAATTTGTGGATTAAGTAATATGACATCCAGGATTTGCTTCTAAATAATCTATTGGGCAGAGAGGCAGGTAAAGATAACCCAGAGTTGGCCATGTGTTGATAATGATTAAAGCTGTATGCTTATTATATGAAATTTGTTATACCCTTTTGTCTACTTCTGTCTGTTTAAAATAATCCACAGTATAATATTTTTTTAAAATATGGCACTAAGAGCTTTTACATTAAAGGCTCTGGCACATGGGTGAGATGCTCTCACTTAAGGGAAACAGCAATATGCTAACTTTAAATCCCTTTTCTTGGACTGATCAGAGTTCCCAGAGAAGATCCTCTCAAATTCCTGCCTGCAGGGTGTATTTCTGAATGCCAGAACTCTGGGAACAAAGGAGAGACAGACTCGGGGTGGTCTCACCATTCAAAATGCCCAATTTCACTTATCTCCCTGTTTTCAGTATGGCACCTCTGCCCTCAACTGTGTTTGATATCCCTCAGCCTCCTCTGCTCTCCCTCTCCAGAGAATCTCCTGTCTTCTGGAAGCAGAACGAGCATTTGCCTAGCTATGCAGATAAGGAAGAATGGATCTCTCAATCTCTAGATCTTCAACCAATCTGTTTTCCCACTTCTAGAGGCGGGAGTGAGCAATGTATTCCCTATTCCAGAGACTTTTGAGGATCCAGCATCAAAAATCATGCTGCTTCTTAGTATTCCCTAAAGTCAATTTAAAGTTAATGTTTTGGAGACTTTATCCATCTATTTCCTAAGTTCTAAAATGTTAATGTTGTGTCAGTTTATGCCTTTTTAAAAGAAAAATCAATTTACTGGCATTTTAGTAGAATTTAAAGAAGAAGCAAAACTAAATCAACAGCTTTATAAGGATATAATTCACACACCATCCAACTCATTCAATTAAAGTGTAAGCTCAATGGTTTTTAGTATATTCACAGAGTTGTACAACTATCACCACCACCAATTTTAGAAAATTTTCATCACCCCAGGAAGAAACCTCATACTCATTAGCAGTCACTTCCAATTTCCCTCCAAACTCCAAGCCCTCGGCAACCACCAATCGATTTTATGTCTCTATAAGCATTTGCCTATTCTGGGCACTTCATATAAATACAATAATATAATATGTGGTCCTTTGGGAATAGCTTCTTTCACTCAGCATATTTTCAAGATTCATTCAGAATGTAGCCTGTATCAATACTACATTTAATTGCCAAAAAATATTTCATTTTATAAATATACCACATTTTATATATCCATTCATCAGTTGATGAACATTTGAGCTGTTTCTACTTTTTGGCTCTTATGAATAATGCCATATGGACATTCTTTTTTAACTTTTATTTTGGATTCAGAAGTACATGTGCAGGTTTGTTGTAAGGTAAATTATGTGTCATGGGAATTTGGTGTACATATTATTTCGTTACCCAGGTAATAAGCATAGTACCAGTAGACAGTTTTTCAATCCTCTCTCTCCTGCCATCCTCCACCCTCAAGTAGACCCCAGCGTCTGTTGTTCCCTTCTTTGTATCCATGTGTACTCAATGTTTTGCTCCCACTAATAAGAGAGAACATATGGTATTTAGTTTTCTGTTTCTGTGTTAGTTTGTTAAGGAGTATGGCCTCCAGTTCCATCTATGTTACTGCAAAGAACATGACCTCATTCTTTTTTATGGCTGCATAGTATTCCATCATGTATATGTATCACATTTTCTTTATCCAGTCTACTGTTGATGGGCATTTAGATTGATTCCATGACTTTGCTATTGGGAATAATGCTGCAATTGCACATATGTGTGGGTGTCCTTATGGTAGAACAATTTATATTCCTTTGGGTATATACCCAATAATGGGATTGCTGGGTAAAATGGTAGTTTTTTTCTAAGTCCTTTGAGAAATTGCCAGACTGCTTTCCACAGTGCCTGAACTAGTTTACATTCCCATGAGCAGTGTATAAACATTCCCTTTTTCTCCGCAGCCTTGCCAGTTTCTGGTTTTTGTGGTTTTTTTTGACTTTTTAATAATAGGCATTCTAACTAGTGTGAAAAGGTCTCTCATTTTGGTTTTGATTTGATTTCCATTTCTCTAATGATTAGTGAATGTTGAGCATTTTTTCACACACTTGTTGGCTACCTGTGTGTCATTTTTTTGAGAAGGGTCTATTCATGTTCTTTGTCCACTTTTTAATGGAGTGCTTTGGTTATTGCTTCTTAATTTGTTTAAGTATCTTATACATTCTGGATATTAGACCTTTGTTGGATGTACAGTTTGCAAATATTTTCTCCCATTCTGTTTTCTGTTTACTGTGATGATAGCTCCTTTTGCCATGCAGAAACTCTTTAGTTTAATTAGGTCCCATTTGTCAATTTTTATTTTTGTTTCAGTTGCTTTTGGCATCTTCATCATGAAATCTTTGCCAGGGCCTATGTCCAGAATGGTGTATCCTAGGTTATCTTCCAAGGTTTTTATAGTTTTACATTTTACATTTAAGTCTTTAATCCATTTTGAGTTTATTTTTGTATATGGTATAAGGAAGAAGTCCAGCTTCAATCTTATGCATATGGCTAGCACCATTTACGGAACAGGGAGTCCTTTCCTCGATGCTTGTTTTTGTCAGCATTGTTAAAGATCAGATAATTGAAGGTATGTAGCTTTATTTCTGGGCTCTAGCAAGTCAAATCCAGCAGCACATCAAAAAGCTAATCCACCACGATCAAGTAGGCCTCATCCCTGAGATGCAAGCCTCATCCTTGGGATGCAAATTTAGTTCAACATAAACAAATCAATAAATATGATTCACCACATAAACAGAACTAAAAACAAAACCACACAACCATCTCAGTAGCTGCAGAAAAGGCTTTTCATAAAATTCAACATCCCTTTACGTTAAAAATTCTCAACAAACTAGGCACCAGAGAAATATACCTCAAAATACTAAGAGCCGTCTATGACAGACACACAGCCAACATCATACTGAATGGCCAAAAGCTGGGAGCATTCCCCTTGAGAACTGGAATAAGACAAGGATGCCCTCTCTCACCATTCCTATTCACCATAGTACTAAAAGTCCTAGCCAGAGCAATCAGGCAAGAGAAAGAAATACAAGGCATCCAAGTAGGAAGAGAGGAGGTCAAATGATCTCTGTTTACAGATGATGTAATTCTATATCTAGAAACCCCATAGTCTCCACCCAACAGCTCCTAGATCTGATAAACAACTTTAGTTAAGTTTCAAGGTACAAAATTAATGTACAAAAATTAGTAACATTCTATACACCAATAATGTCCAAGTTAAGAGCCAAATCAAGAATGCAATCCCATTCACAATAGCCATGAAAAGAATAAAATACCTAGGAATACAGCTAACCAGAGAGGTGAAAGATCTCTACAACAAGAATTACAAAGCACTGCTCAAAGAAATCAGAGATGACACAAACAAGTGGAAAAACATTCCATGCGAATGGATAGGAAGAATCAATATTGCTAAAACAGCCATACTGCCTAAAGCAATCTACACAATCAATGCTATTTCTCTCAAACTACCAATGAGATATTCACAGAATTAGAAAAAACTATTTAAAAATTCATACGGAATCAAAAAAGAGCTCAAATAGGCAAGGCATTCCTAAGCAAAAAGAACAAAATTGGAGGCATCACACTATCCAACTTCAAACTATACTACAAGGTGACAGTAACCAAAACAGCGTGGAATCGTACAAAAATAGACACATAGACTAGTGGAACAACATAGACAAACAGAAATAAAGCCACATACCTACAACCATTATGAATGTTCTTAAATATATGTTTTCATTTTTCTTTCTCTTTTTTTTTTTTTTTTTTTTTTTGAGATGGAGTTTCACTCTTGTTGCCCAGGCTGGAGTGCAATGGCACGATCTTGGCTCACTGCAACCTCCGCCTCCTGGGTCCAACCGATTCTCCTGCCTCAGCCTCCCAAGTGACTGGGATTACAGGTGCCCCTGCCACCACACCCAGCTAATTTTTGTATTTTTAGTAGAGATACAGTTTCCACATGTTGGCCAGGCTGGTCTTTAACTCCTGACCTCAGGTGATCTACCTGCTTCTGCCTTCCAGAGTTCTGGGATTACAGACAACCACCATGCCAAGCCATGTTTTCATTTTTCTTAAGTATATATGAAGGGTGGAATTACTGATCTTATAAGAAATCTCTGGCCTTTTAAAAAATGGCTAGACTCTTTTCCAAAGCAACTGTACCATTTCACATTTCCACCAGCAGTGCATGAGAACTCAAATTTCTCTACATCCTCACTAACATGTATTATCTGTCTTAATTATAGCCATCCTAATGGATGTGGAATGGTATTTCATTGTGACTTTGATTTGCATTTCCTTGATGGCTAATGATGCTGAGCATCTTTTCATGTGCTTACTGGCCATCTGGATATCTTCTCTGAAGAAATGTCCATTCAGATGCTTTGCCCATTTTTAAGTGGTGTTATTTGTCTTTTTATTATTGAGTTGTGTAAGTTCTTTATGTTTCCCAAATATAAGTCCCTTACCAAACATATGATTTGCAAATTTTTTCTTGCATTCTGCAGGGTTGTGTTTTCACTTTCTTGATGGTGTCCTTTGAAGCACAAAAGTTTTAATTTTGATATACCTAATTTATATTTTCTTTTGTTGCTTTTGCTTTTGATGTTGTTTCTAAGAAATCAACCATTGCCCAAAGGTTGCCAAGATTTATGCCTGTTTTCTTCTTAGAGTTCTGTAATTTCAGCTTTTACCTTTAGGTATTTGATACATTTTAGTTGCTTTTTGTGTATAGTGTGAGGTAAGTATTCAACTTTATTCTTTTGCGTGTGGATGTCCAGTTGTCCTAGCACCATTTGTTGAAAAGATCATGCTTTCCCCATTGAATTGTCATGACTTTTTCATAAAAAAATCAATTGAATGGAGATACCCATATTCATTGCAGCATTATTTGTAATAGCCAAGATGTGGAAGCAATCTAAATGTCCATCAACAGAAAAATGGATAAAGACAATTTGGTATTTTGGTATATACATACAACGGAATGTTATTCCACCTTTAAAAAAAGGAAATCCTGTCATAAGCTACAGCATAAATGAAGCTTGAGGACATTAAGCTAAGTGAAATAAGCCAGTTACAAAAAGAGAAATACTGTGTCATTCCACTTATATGAGGTATCTGAGGTGGTCAAACTCATAGAAACAGGAAGTAAAATGGACAGAAAGTCAAACTCATAGAAACAGGAACAGAATGTGATGACCAGGGCTTGGAAAATAAGGACATGAGTTGTTCAGTGGGTATAGAGTTTTAGTTTTGCAAGATGAAACAGTCCTAGATATCTGTTCACAGCAATTGGAACTTAGTCAACACTTCTACACTTTACATTTAAATGATTAAGATGGTAAATTTTATATTATGTGTTTTTTGGTACAATGAAAAAAATCAATTGACTGGAAATGTGAGAGTTTATTTCTGAACTCTCAACTGTATTCCAATGATCTATATGCCAGTACCACACAATCTGAATTACTGCACCATTGTATTAAGTTTAGAAATCAAGAAGTAATTTGCCTTTAATTTTTTTTCATAAAAATTGAAAAAATTGTTTTATCTATTCTTGATTCCTTCAATCTTTATATGAATTTTAGGATCGATTTGTCAATTTCTGCCAAAAGTTCAGCTTAGGTTTCAATAGGGATTGCACTTAATCCGTAGATCGGTTTGGGGAGAATTACCCTGTGATGGTGAGTTTTATGTCAGTTTGGCTAAGCTTCAGTTCCCACTTATTCAATCAAAAACTAATATACGTGTATTGTAAAGGTATTTTGACACTAAATCAGGGAGATGGTGCTATGTAATCTGGGTGGGTCTGATTCAATCATTTGAAAGGCCTCAGGCACAGAACTAAAACATCCCTGAAGAGGACGAAATTTTGCCTATGGACTGAAGTTTCAGCTCATGTCCAAGTTCTAGTCTATGCTCTCTGAAGTCTGTCTTATGGATTTTGGACTTGCCTGGCCAGTTGCCACGATTTCTTGCAATAAGTAAATCTCTTTCTCTCTCTCTCTCTCTTATTGTATGTACGTGTGTGTAATATTCACCATTGGTTCTATTTCTATTTCTCTGGTTGAACTGTGACGTATACATACTAAATGCAAGATTTAACTAAATATTATTAAATTTTACAATCATGAACATAGGATATCTTTCCATTCATTTGGATCTTCTTTGATTTCCTTCAATAATAAGTTGTTTTCAGAGTATAAGTTTTGCATTTCTTTTAAAAATTTATTTCTAAGTATTTTATTTTTTATGCTATTATAAATGGGATAGCTTTCTTATTTTAATTTTTTATTTGCTCACTCTATAGAAATGTAATAGATTTTTGCATACTAATTTTCTACCCTGTAACCCTGCTGAAATTATTAGTTCTAATTTTTTTGGTGGATTTCTTAAGATGATTCTGCTATTTTTAACAGAAAAAAAAAGTTTCCTTAAGAAAATGGAGGCCGAGCATGGTGGCTGACACCTATAATCCCAGCACTAAGGTGGGCAGATGACTTGAGGCCTGGAGTTTGAGACTAGCCTGGGCAAGATGGCGAAAGCCAGTCTCTACTAAAAATACAAAAAATTAGCCAAGCATGGTACTGCATGCCTGTGATCCCAACTACTCAATGACTGAGGCACAAGAATCACTTGAACCTAGGAGGAGGAGGTTGTGGTGAGCCGAGATCACACCACTGAACTCCAGCCTGGGCAACAGAGCAAGAACTTGTCTCAAAAAAAAAGAAAAGGAATAAAAGAAAAAGCAAAAAAAAATAATACTTTAAAATATGGGATAAGGAGCTATTAGAGAATGATGTAGTATAGACATGCTTGGATGGAAGTGGCAAAGGATACTGAAACGTAAAAGTGTGTTTCAGATAAACCCCAAATAGTATAACCCACTAACAGCTCATTAATTCACTTTCTTTCTTTTTTTTTTTTTCTTTTTTTTTGTTTTGAGATGGAGTCTCATTCTGTCATCCAGGCTGGAGTGCAGTGGCGCAAACTCGGCTCACTGCAACCTCCACCTCCCAGGTTCAAGCAATTCTTCTGCTTCAGCTGCCTGAGTGCTGGGACTACAGACATGTGCCACCATGCCCGGCCAATTTTTTATTTTTGGTACAGAGGGGGTTTCGCCATGTTGGCCAGGCTGGTCTTGAACGCCTTACCTCAGATGATCCACCCGCCTCAGTCTCCCAAAGTGCTGGGATTACAGGTGTGAGCCACCACGCCGGGACTTAAGAAGTAATTTGAAGTCAGGCCGGGCTCGGTGGCTCACGCCTGTAATCCCAGCACTTTGGGAGACCGAGGCGGGTGGATCACGAGGTCAGGAGATCGAGACCATCCTGGATAACATAGTGAAACCCTGTCTCTACCAAAAATACAAAAAATTAGCCGGGCGAGGTGGCAGGCACCTGTAGTCCCAGCTACTCGGGAGGCTGAGGCAGGAGAATGGCGTTAACCTGAGAGGCAGAGCTTGCAGTGAGCCAAGATCGTGCCACTGCACTCCAGCCTGGGCGACAGAGCAAGACTCCATCTAAAAAAAAAAAAAATCTAAGAAGTAATTTGAAGTCAGATCACAAAGTGCCTTAATAGCCATGCTAAAGAGCTTAGATTTTATTCCATAGACCTGTGCTTCTCAGATTTTAATGTGCATTGGAATCTGTGAAAATGCAGATTGTGCTTTGGTAGGTCTGGTGTGAGATTCTACATTTTGAACAAATTCCAATGTGAGGCCCATGCTGTTGCTCCAGTGATCACACTTTGAGGAGCAAAGCTGCAAGGCAGTGGTAGCCATTGTAAGTTTCAATGCACACATAATTCAGCCAGTTTAAGAAGGCTGGCTCTGACTACAATGCAAACAGGTACAAGCAATATTAAGAGCCAGTAAAAAATGAGATGTCCTGAATTTCCTTTGAGTTGATATACATAGTTATGACATGTTCTCTAGTGGTGTCCAAATGCAGAAAAGGGGAAGCAGAGAAACAGAAAGCGAGCTTACCTCACGTAGTACACTAGCTGCCCACCCACTGCAATCCCCAAGAGTTTTGCCTGAGGAAGGCTGTTTGCTGTACAACTGACTGGACTTTATAGCTGAGCGTCTCAGGGACTTCAGAACCTCCAGAGCCAGCCTCTGATGTGGATCTGCCAAAGCAGTGGTGGTTGTGCGTCCTTTCCTTTTGCCCCTTTAGAAGTTACTATAGTGCACTAATCCAGAATTCCCATTGGGTAGTTTTGGGCTATCAAAACAGCAGAGAATGTGGGGAAAACAAAGAATGATCTTAAACTCTTTAGAAATGCCAGAGTTTAATAATATGCTTAACATTTTTGGTCCTTTGCCTGCACATACCTGCTCCACATCTGCTACAGGCAAATTATCTTTGTGTAGCTGAGCAGGACTAAACCTGCAGCATCTTCTTTTTAGGACCTCACTTGAGCTTGCATTTAACATGCCAGGTAGTTCTAAACAGGAACAATAAGGGGAAAAAATGCCATAATACTGTGTTTTATTTTATTTATTTATTTATTTGAGATGGAGTTTCACTCTCGTTACCCAGGCTGGCGTGCAATGGTGCTATCTTAGCTCACTGCAACCTCTGCCTCCCAGATTCAAGTGATTCTCCTGCCTCAGTCTCCCTGGTAGCTGGGATTACAGGCATGTGCCACCACACCCAGCTAATTTTGTGTTTTTAGTAGAGATGGGATTTCACCATGTTGGTCAGGCTGGTTTCCAACTCCTGACCTCAGGTGATCCACCCACCTCAGCCTCCCAAAGTGCTGGGATTGTAAGAATGAGCCACCACACTCAGCCCATAATACTATCTTTTAAAGCGATATATTTTCCCAAAATTATAAAAGTACTACACTATTGTAAAAATAATTAATTGCAGAAAACATAAAGAAAAAGTAGAAATCAAAATTATTTACATTTCAACCTCCAGTGATTACTATTAATTTTTTTTGGAGGGGGGAGGGATGGGATCTCCCTCAGTCTCCCAGGCTGGAGTGCAGTGGTGCTATCTCAGCTCACTGCAACCTCTGCCTCCCAGGTTCAAGCAATTGTCCTGCCTCAGCCTCCCAAGTAGCTGGGATTACAGGTGTGCACCACCATGCCTGACTAATGTTTGTATTTTTAGTAGAGAGGGAGTTTGACCATGTTGGCCAGGCTGGTCTCGAACTCCTGACTTCAAGTTATCGGCCTGCCTGGGCCTCCCAAAGTGCTGGGATTCTTTAAATATTTTGATGTACTTCTTTTCATGTTTTCTTTCTTTCTTTTATAACAGATATTTTGCTTACTATTCTTTCCTCTTAATGTCACAAAATGAGCATTTCTTCTGCTGTTACCACTTTTTAAATAAATTTTTTTTTAAATCACTGGTTATAAAGCAAGTTGCACTGCTAAGTTTTTCTTAGGAGAGTATGTAAAAATTCTCCTTTTTTCTACATGTTTTTGTGTGTGTTTTCAATCAAGTAACATGGTATGTAGTTAGGCTTAGAAAATAGGGTTTATGAAGATTATATAATATTCTGTAAAATGGATATTCCACAATTTCATCAATCCACCTTTTTCTTTAAAACTGATTCATTCAACAAATTTTTACTAACACTATGTGACAGGCACTGTTCTAGGTTGTGGAATGAGGAAGTCCCCACCCTAATGGAGATTACATCTTAATGGGGGTGTCAGTTAATTTTTGAAAAACTATCAAATTGGAATGGTGAGTGTTTTCTTCAGCAATCAAAGCTGAGCATAAAGGAGTGTGAGTGACGGGGGCGGCAGGAGTGGACTGACATAGATGTGGGAGGTCACAGAAGTCACTCTGAGCAAGTTAAGGATGTGGAGGAGAGGGTCCCATGCAGACTTGGGGAAGCGCATTCCAGGCTGAGGGAACAGCAAGTGTAAGGCCCGAGACAGGAACAACCCTGGCAAGGAGGCTCCTTTGGAAACGCACAGAGCAGCAGGGAAAGTGGTGGGTAGGTGTAGTCATGGAGGCAGGCAAGGTCATCGTGCAGCAGGGCCTTGCAGGCCACAGGAAGGAGCAGGAGTTGATTTTCTGTGTGACGGAAAGCCCCGAGGAGAAGCGCTATATTCAAATTTACTTTTTCTTTTTTTTTTTTTTTTTTGAGACAGAGTTTCGATCTTGTTGCCCAGGCTGGAGTGCAATGGCGGGATCTTGGTTCACTGCAACCTCCGCCTCCTGGGTTCAAGCGATTCTCCTGCCTCAGCCTCCCGAGTAGCTGGCATTACAGGCGTGTGCCACCATCCCCAGCTAATTTTGTATTTTTAGTAGAGAGGGGGTTTCTCCACGTTGGTCAGGCTGGTCTCAAATTCCCGACCTCAGGTGATCCGCCCGCCTCAGCCTCCCAAAGTGCTGGGATTACAGATGTGAGCCACTGCGCCCAGCCAGATCAAATTTACTTTTTAAATGATTTATCTGGTTGCTGTGCATAGAATAACTGCACTCCTTAAAAATGGCCTAGATACATCTAGAAGAAACCTGGAGAGTATTTTTGTAATTTTGGAGTAGGGAAGGTCATGGAAGAGAAGACTGATGCATCCATTCACAAATTCACTTAACACATTTGAATGCTAATAGCATGCCTGGGATGGTGACAAGCCCTGGGAGTACAGTGGTGATGAAGCTCTGTCCTTGTGGAATTTTTAAACACATTCGACAACATAGATATTGATGACTTCCTAACGGCACAAAAAGAAAAACAAATTAAAGACAAAAACAGAAAATCACAATAAAAACAAAAGACAGCAAATGGAGAAGAAAAGTGTGCAGTGCATAATCTAAAGGGTCTAATTTTCATACCATATACGGAGTTCTTATAAACCAATAAGGAGAAGACAAACAGTCCATTGAAACACGTAGACAAAGAAAAAGAATATACAGCCTACAAAAAAATAAAAATAGCCAATTAACAAAAGCATTTTTCAACTGCAATGATAATTCGACAAACTATAAAAAGCCAGATTATTAATATTTATTGTTGGTGTGAGTAGAAACTTGAAAACAATTCTTGGGGAGTAATTTTTTTTTTTTTTTTCTTTTTGAGACAGAGTCTTGCTCTTTCGCCCAGGCTGGAGTGCAATGGCACGATCTTGGCTCACCACAACCTCTGCCTTCCAAGTTCAAGCAATTCTACTGCCTCAGCCTCCCAAGTAGCTGGGATTACCAGTGCCCGCCACCACGCCCAGCTATTTTTTGTATTTTTAGTAGAGATGGGGTTCCACTATGTTGGCCTGGCTGGTCTCGAACTTCTGACCTCTTGATCCACCCACCTCAGCCTCCCAGAGTGCTGGGATTACAGGCGTGAGCCACCACATGGCTCTTGGGGAGTCATTTAGAAATGTCTATCAACTTCAATCATCAATTTGTCTTGAGAGAAAAACAGAGGTTTTCCTCAAGCTGTAGGATGAAGAACAAGGTGCTTAATAGCAGGGTAAGTTTGGAATAAAATATTCAGTAAATGTAACCTGTTTTTAAATGTGCTTATTTTAAAATAAACTTTATATTTTACAGTAGTTTTTAAAGTTTTTTGTTTGTTTTTTGAGATGGAGTCTTGTTCTGTTGCCCAGGCTGGAGTGCAGTGGTGCAATTGTGGCTCACTGCAACCTCTGCCTCCCGGGTTCACATGATTCTCCTGCTTCAGCTTCTCAAGTAGCTGATATTACAGGCCTGCACCATCACACCCGGCTGGTTTTGTATTTTTGGTGGAGATGGGGTTTTGCCATGTTGACCGGGCTGGTCTTGAGCTCCTGACCTCAAGTGATCTGCCCACTTCATCCTCCCAAAATGCTGGGATTGCAGGTGTGAGCCACCATACTTGGCCTAAAAGTATATTTTAACTGACTTCTTAGATTAATCCTTTGTTAGCTCTAGAAATTAGTGGTCATCTCCATTATCCTTTGCTGGTGTCAAGTGGTCCACATAGTCTAAGTCAGGTAAGGCAAATGTTTGGCTCTTCCCACCTATTACTTCCTCCTCCTCTGGCAAACATCACTAACTGATAACAGTACTCTTTGCTCTGAACCCAAATGAGCTCCCAGAATCCTTTTCAACACACCTCTTCAGGCCGTCATTCCTCCTGTTGGCATTGACACATGGAATGTAGTGTACTGGCCATCTCTAGTTATGCCAAAGCTTCCCAACCCATTAACCATGCTCTCCTAGGGGAACACTGGGTTAGTTCAAGAGTTTTGAGAATCCCTATGTATAACAAGACTAGCTTTTATCATGAATAGCATGTTTCATGAATACATCTGTTACTACTTTACAAATGTATACATTAGTTGTAGTTAATAAAATGCAAATAACTTTTTAAACGTTAAAAAAAAAAAAAGAAATGTCTATCAAAATGTGCACAGGTAGATTTGGTGAACTGTAAACCCAGTGGCCCGCCTGAGGTGTGTGCTGTCACTTCTCTGACTCCATATAGTCACAGACTGCAAGCATGTGACCCACAGTTCCCCAAGAAAATGTTTTTTTCTGAGACTTTAGATCTTGACCATTAGGATAGAAGAAAGAGTTGGAGTTTACTCATCCCGCAGTGACCCTTGGCCCAAACTGGCCCTGCTACAAAAGGCATCCCTATACTTTGTGATGCTGCCCGCCTCCAACTGCCAGTGGTTCTTGCCCACCTTCATGGCTGATTCTCCACATTTTCTTTAGAGTCTGTGAGTCCCAACTGTCCTTCCAGCATGTTCCTTTTTGCTTATGTCAGCAAGAAAGTATATCGTTGGATTGCAACCCAAAAATTCTCATGTATACACTAAATTCTTCCACAGTAGTTACTTGCTAGAAGTGGAACCAAAAGAGTAATGAAGAGGAGGATGGATGTGGGGAAGGGAAGAGGAGTGATATGGCACTATTACACTGGTTTTTGTTTGTTTTAGTTTTGAGACGGAGTCTCGTTCTGTCGCCCAGGCTGGAGGGCAATGGCGCGATCTCGGCTCTCTGCAACCTCCGTCTCCCGAGTTCCAGCGATTCCCCTGCCTCAGCCTCATGAGTAACTCGGATTACAGGTGAGTGCCACCACGCCCAGCTAATTTTTTTGTATTTTTAGTAGAGACGGGGTTACGCCACGTTGGCCAGGCTGGTCTCGAATTCTTGACCTCAGGTGATCTGCCTGCCTTGGCCTCCCAAAGTGCTGGGATTGCAGGCGTGAGCCACTGCGCCCAGCCTACATTGATTCTTAAAATACTATTCATTCATTATATTTTTATAAGAATTTAAAAACAGAAATAAAGAAAAACGGAAGAGTAGAGGTAAGCAGAAATTGAGAAAAAAATGAGTCGCCTGTAATATTACTAACCAGGGAGGGCTACTCTCAACAGTTTGGTGCATACACATACAAATTTGTACGTGTATGCATGTGTGAGGGTATGTGTTTGCTTGCACACACACATTTATTTATATACACCTATATAAAAATGGGCTTTTACTATATTTGGAGAGTTTGTTTGTCAATCAACAATATATTTAAAATGCTTACTTGAGGGAACGCGGTGGCTCACGCCTGTACTCCCAACACTTTGGAAGGTGGAGGCGGGTGGATCGCTTGAGCTCAGGAGTTCAAGAGCAGCCTGCGCAACGTGGTGAAACCCCATCTCTACAAAAAATACAAAAATTAGCCTGGCGTAGTGTCATGTGCCTGTAGTCCCGGCTACATCTCTTGATCCCGGGAGGCGGAGGTTGTAGTGAGCCAAGATCACGCCATTGTACTCTAACCTGGGTGACAGAATGAAACTGTGTCTGAAAAAAAAAAAAAGTGCTGCCGGGCGCGGTGGTTCAGGCCTGTAATCCCAGCACTCTGGGAGGCCGAGGCGGACGGATCACAAGGTCAAGAGATGGAGACCATTCTGGCCAACATGGTGAAACCCCGTCTCTACTAAAATACAAAAATTAGCTGGGTGTGGTAGTGCATGCCTGTAATCCCAGCTACTTGGGAGGCTGAGGCTGGAGAATCTCTTGAACCCAGGAAGTGGAGATTGCAGTGAGCCGAGATCGCACCACTGCACTCCAGCCTGGCGACAGAGTGAGACTCCGTCTCCAAAAAAAAAAAAAAGAAAAAAGCTTTTTTATATCACTAAAATATTACTAGATTGTTAGTGGCACTGAAGTCTTCACTTGATATAACATAATTTATTGAATTGATACCTTACTATTGAATTTTTAGATTGTTTCCACATTTCCAATATTACGATTTAAATGGACATAAAAACAATGCAATAAATGATCTTTGATTGGTCATTATTCAGAAATGTAGTTACAAAGGTATTTGAGGGACAACTGGAGAAATTAGATTATGAAATGGATATGTTAGGAAATTATAGTTCATTTTGTTAGTATAATTTATGGTATTGTATCTGTGAAACGTGTTCTTTTTCAGAATTTAACACAGACATGCTTAGAGTTGAAGTGTCACACTTTCTGAAAGTTGTAAATGTTTAGCAAAAATGAAAGATGAACAGATGATAAGCAGATGAGAGAAAGAGAAATATATGAAGCAAATATGACAAAATATTAGCAAGCATGAAATCTGGGCAGGTGGTGGATACGTGAGTGCTCACTGAATATTCTTTCTACTGTCCTGTTTGTTTGACTTTTTTCATAATACAAAGTTTTCTCTAAGAATATCAAATATTTCACAGAATTTTCTGGAGGGTTAAAATTTGAGGCAAAAAAGACAATGAAAAATATCATAGTTATACATCTTTGTACCTTTAAATAATTTTCTTATGATACATTGCTCAAAGTGAATTTCTGGATCAATGAGTCTATATTAATTTAAGCCTTTTGATGCAATATTTTATTAAATTACCTTTCAGAAAGATTTTAGTATTTGCATTCCTAATGATAAAAAATTTGCATACAAGAATGTATATTTCTCCATATCTTCATCATCACAGATTTCTTACTATCAAAAAACTTTGATAAATAAAACCTGTCCTGAATTTCATGTTGTCATGTATTTAGTTTGTAATATTCACAATTTAAATGTCATTTACAGTAATTCTATGAATTTCCTGTTCGTGTTCTTTGTTCTTTTTTTATGATAGTCTGATTTTTAATTTGATGATTCAGATCTCTTTATATATTAAGAAAAATAATTATGTGTCGGTCATTCTGTCACACGTATTGCCGTTTCTTCTTTTTTTGTTTGTTTGTTTGTTTTGTTTTGAGATAGAGTCTTGCTTGCTCTGTTGCCCAGGCTGGAGTGCAAAGGCACGATCTCGGCTCACTGCAACCGCCGCCCCCCAAGTTCAATTGATTCTTCTGCCTCAGCCTCCTGAGTAGCTGGGACTACAGGTACCGACCACACACCCAGCTGATTTTTGTATTTTTAGTAGAGACGGGATTTCACCAGGTTGGCCAGGCTGGTCTTGAATTCCTGACCTCAGGTGATCCACCCGGCTTGGCCTCCCAAAGAGCTGGGGTTATAGGCATGAGCCACCACACCAGGCCTCATTTCTTCATATTTCGTCATTTACTTGTTAACTGTGTGTTTTTTCCCCAAATAGACCATTTTATTGTCAAGTCTTTCCTTCATGATTGCGCTTTATTTTAATCCCAAGATTAAATATTTATCTATTTTTGTATTTAATTAATGTCTTCCTTTATATTAAATACTTTAGTCTTACAGGAATATATTTTATTATAAGGTATGCCCTAATGATCTAACTTTATTTTTCCAAATGGTTAACTAGCTTCCCTTATCATATCTTAAATATATATACTTGAGTCTGTTTCTGCAGTTTCTATTGTCTTTTCGATTATCTGTTTATCTGTTTCTGGGCCAGTTCCATACGATTTTATTTGCCGTAGTACTGCAATATATCTTAATCTCTGATACAGCAGAGCCTTATCATTCCCTTCCTGTTCAACATTTTCTTTTGTTTTCTCCTATGTTCATTCTTCCATGTGAACTTCAGAAGCATTTGTCAAATTCTAAGAGAAATTCTATTGGCATTTTGATTGAAAATGTTACAGCTATAGATGTTAGAGGAGAATTTACATCTTTACTATAGAAAGTCTTCTGTCCAGGAACATAACATGTCTCTATATTTAATCAAGTGTTTTTGTTCTCTCAGGAAAGCTTTTAGTTTCTTTCAGGCAGGACTTACACATTTTAAGTTTATTCCTAGTTACTCTGTATTTTTTGTTTCTTTTGACAACTATATGATTTTTTTCTATTTTATTTTCTAACAAAGGTTTCATCTTTGTTTTATCATCTAGTCAATCTGTAACTTAAATTGGCTTACGGAGTGAGATAAAGAACTAACTTTTCCCTGAATCGATGAGCTTTTTTTCAAATAGCAGCCTCCATGGAATATTTAGTCACCAAAAAAAGTTAATACAAAAGTACATAATAGGCCAGGCGTGGTGGCTCAATGTCTGTAATTGCAGCGCTTTGAGAGGCTGAAGCAGGCGAATCACCTGAGGTCAGGAGTTCAAGACCAGCCTGGCCAACATGGTGAAACACCATCTCTACAAAAATACAGTAATTAGCTGGGCATGATAGCAGGTGCCTGTAATCCCAGCTACTTGGGAGGCTGAGGCAGGAGAATCACTTGAACCTGGGAGACAGAGGTTGCCATGAGCCAATATCGCGCCATTGCACTCCAGCCTGTGTGACAGAGCAAGATTCCATCTCAAACAAAAAAAAGTACATATACACTGTGATTGTAATTATCTAAAAATATACAAGCATACTGCCAAAGATTAGAAAATAATATATAAAACTGGAAAGTAGTTTTGTAAGAGTGAATTTCTTATGTTTAAATTTTTCTATTTAAATTGATTTTCTTTATAATCTCGTTTTCACAATTGATATAAACTGGATATTGAAGAGTTCATTTTTCCTCAGCATCCTTTTTGCCTTTCCCTTTAAGTTCTTTTCCAATAATAATTTGAATGCAACAGTTTCTTGTATTTCACATTATGTACCTAATGCTTTCAGGTGTTAATTGAGTGGCATTTCCCAAGCTAGACAACCTGGTGCCTGCTTAAAATAAGAGAAGAAAAAAGAGAAACCCATGTATGCCCTCAAATATTAAATTCTGGAATACGAACTTCTTTTTGGCTTAAGTCATGCAGTGTTTTCTCCTTGTCTAGAAATTTGAAACAAATATTGTTCTGTGTGCCATGAACATTAAAAGGTTTTGGAAGAATCACAGCTCCTGTTGGCAAACACCTGCCACTCCATGGCCTGAATAAAACTTCCCCATCCTCTTTCAGGCTGTGTCTCTCTATTTGTCTCTCCCATGACATTTTTAGAAATTTCTATTTCTTTGTTAGTTGAACTCCACGTCTTAGCATCCCTGTCACTCTCAGGATTGCTTCGTGTCATTGCTTTCTTCTCTCAGCCTTCCCCTTTTTGGTTGAAAGCAATTTCCAATACAGATGTGCATAAAGATCCCTGTGTTCCAAGCAGAATTAGAAGAGGATCCTCTTCCTTTTTAAAAAGACTGCCAAGCTATTGTCATTGAGGAACATCTCTCATCCTACATTAGGTGAAGTAGAAGCAGAATGGGATACAATTATTATTACCTGTGTCAAAGAGAGTGGTGGATTTTCTAAAGCGCTCAGAAGAGATAAAATTGATATGTCAAAGAGCGCTAACAGAATACTTCAATGGCCTAGCATCATTTGAACATAAACTAGTTCATGTAAGTAAACTTTCCAGATAACTGAAGATTCTCACTGCCAGTCCAACTATTGTATTTCAGTATAGTATAGGGATGATCTCAGTGCTTGTAAAGTTTAGGGTCATCTGCCCCTGCATTCAATAGCCTCACACCCCTACACTTTATTAAAATTAGGCCTGCCTTTTGCCAGACTCTAGGTTGTTCCCTTTTTTCCTATCAGAGTCATCTGTCTCTAGCAGCATCCCACCTCCTTAATTTACTTCCAATCTATCGTGGCCTAGAAACCAGATGAACACAATTGCTGAACTGTGTCCCAATGAAAACCTAAGAAAATTCTGGGACATGTTGCTTAGCTGTCCCCTGCTATGGCTTTGGGAGGTCTAATGTCTCCTAAAATCTTTCTTCCTTGGTAGGACCATACAGGAATAACACACCATTCATTCATTTGTTCGTTCAATGAAAAATCATTTTGGAATAATGCTCCATTCACTATGCCAGATACTGGACATACCCTAGTTACTAGGACAGACAATTAGTCTTTGCATGCAAGGAGGTTAAAATCTAGTCCTACAAATGGATATCATGAATTGAGCTTCAAAAAGTACCATGAAAGCATGGAACAGGAGAACTTGTCTACATAGGTCAACTGATAATTCAGATTACAAAAAGAAAAAAAAAAAGTCCTACATTTCAAAAGTACAAATTTGCTGCCAGGAAACCATAATAGTCCTATTAGAGGCATGAGTCAGAGGCTCTTCAGGGAATAAGTTGTTTCTGGCAGAGGAGGCTGGTTCTGGAAGCAGGTCCAGTCCCGTGCACAGCTTCACACTCCAGGGCTGCAGCAAGAGACCTGTCCTCTCACACACACCCCACCCATCCCTGCAGCTTCTCTTCACAGTGAATCTGCACAAGCCCCTTTGCTACTGGAGGAAGCTGTGAATATAGTCGTTGGGGGACTTGAATTTTTATCCATAGCTGGTTGAGCCAGGCAGGAGAAAGGTACCATGATACATGGCTCCTCCAAAAGGTTGCAGGAGTCAGTCAAGGGGTTCTCACTTTCAAGACTAAATGAAATAGGGGAATATAGAGCCCTCTCTGGACAGTTTCAAATTTGAAGAGACAGCTAAGAAAGAGAAGTATGAAAATTTCCATGAGATGAGTATTTTGGTTGCTGGTAGAAGCATCAAGTTCACAATTTAGTTTAGGAAAATCTGAACCAGTATTTCTATTCTTTCCTTACAGTTCCAAATTTTGTGCCAGAAATTGAAAAGCCTTACTCTCCCGTGCATCTCCCCAAACCTCCCACTTTGTGTATGTTTGTGAAAAGATTATAAGCAGTTGGCTTTCCTAACGACTCCTGACAATAAGCAGGGCAATGGCCTAAATTATTTAAAAATAAGAAAAAATCTGGAAAAGCATTTAACAAGCTAACTGGTGGTTTTGTTGTGTTCCAAAATGAGAGGCATTCAGAAGAAGGGCCTTTCTGCTTCCTATTCCAGCAGAAACTCAAGATATCAAGCCCCAAAACAGGGCCCCTGGAGCAGGGAGATGAGGTCACAGCTGACCACATGAGTGGACCTTGTCCAAGAAAACTCTTTGAAGGTATCCCTTATGGTGACTGAACAGATTGTCCCCTGAGGTTGAAGCAAACACAGATAAAAAAACACTCGGGAAAAGCCACTGGCATGGCACAGGGATGATAAAACGCCTGCTGATTTCAGCTACTCAATGCAGGCTTCAGGCCATTTTTCCTTAACTCAGTCCTATGTTTACCCTAAACTCCAGAACTCTCAGTTGTGAAGAGTAAGAGGCTGATGGGTGTCCATTCAATCTGCTTATCATGAAATTACATGAAAGCTTCCTTCCACTTCATGAGAACCCAGGAATTAAAAATGCAAATTAAATCAGGGACTCCAGGCTCTCCACTCATCCAGAATAATCTTCCTAAAAAGTCCCTTTCACTACCCATTGCTCAGAAGCCTGCACGGTCCTCCCATGTCCAATATAAATGCTTTATAAACAGCCTTGCTGATGTAAGCTTGCTCCTGGGAACATAAGTGCTCTGTTCATTTGAGGAAGGTTTCCACATTCTCCCATTTATCTTGTTGACGTCTACACCTGTGCCTGAGCACAGACTACCCTTCTCTGCTAGGTGCACCTGCTCATCCCCATTTAAGCCTCAAGGGGAGCATGAGTCATGACTTTTTCATGCAACCCTTTCTCCCATCATTGACAAACACTGGATTTCCAACCAATTTTTCATAGGTATCTTCACATCAGGGAGCGAGGAGCCTCTGAGATCCAGGTAACCCCAAGATCGTGGTGTCTGTGACTTAAATTAAACATGTGCAGAAAACTAATTGCCCAAAACCTTGTCCAGACTCCAGCATAAGAAAAACAGGATATTCAAGGCCGGGCGCAGTGGCTCACGGCTGTAATCCCAGCACTTTGGGAGGCCCAGGCGGGCGGATCACGAGGTCAGGAGATTGAGACAATCCTGGCTAACACAGTTAAACCCTGGCTCTACTAAAAATACAAAAAACAAAAAACAAAAAAATTAGCCCAGTGTGGTGGCAGACGCCTGTAGTCCCAGTTACTCAGGAGGTTGAGGCAGGAGAATGGCATGAACCAGGGAGGCGGAGCTTGCAGTGAGCTGAGATCCAGCCACTGCACTCCAGCCTGGGCGACAGAGCGAGGCTCCGTCTCAAAGAAAAAGAAAAAGAAAAGAAAAGAAAGTCAGGGTATTCACAACCAAACTTTTCCATGCATGTCCAATCTCCTGACCCTCCAAGAATCTTTGAGACATAAAGATTATTAAATTATCTTGGACCATACAAGTGTCAGCAATCAAGCTGATTATACCACAGAGAGAGGTGGTCTGTGGGCTTCCTTCCCTCTCCCATCCTCCCTGACCTGCCTTTGAATAGTTTGCTTTGAGTCGGCAGTAAAATGTCCACCTTTCTCTCTGGGTCTTCTTCCATGAGCTATTCTATCCTTTGCAGTATGTTTTACATCAACCTATATACACCCCAGAAGCTTGTATACTACCAAGCTTTTGCCCTGTTTTTTACTCTACTTGGAACATCTTTGTCCTCCTCTCCTCCTGGGAAATGTCTCACCAGCCTTTCCAGGGTTCAGCTCAAATGTAACTTCTTTCTTCATCTTCTCTTTACTTCATTCTCACATAGTATTAACTACTCTGTCTTCCCTGTCCCCAAGGTATGTTATTCTTTACTCTGTTTTAGAGCTCAACAATTGTGTATAGTCAATTGTTTATATATCTGCCATTCCCAGCTCCTGCAGAGGAAGAACTGTCTAATTTATTCTTTATAGCCCCAGTTCCTGGCCTTGTGCCAAGCACATAGTAGATGTTCTTAGTGTATGGAATTGAATGTGAAGTGCCCAGAGGTTCTTGAAATGGTGCCACTCTGTTCCACACAGGTAGAAGAGGCCCAGCCTCGGGCAATATTCTACCGCTTCTGCTGCTTGCTAGATGTCCTGTTGACTCTTCCATGTCAACACACAGTTTCTTCCTTCTTATCCCAGCTCTGACACCCGCTTCTGGTTTTGTGTATTCTGCATATCCATTGCAGGCCAGCTTCTCAAGTGTTAGTCTTTTGACCCACCTCTGCACAAGCCTAAGTATTTGCCTGTTATACTTGAGCCTCAGTTTCCTCATCTGATAAAACCTACTGGTAGCACTGTTTTATAGAGAAAAATGAGATGTGTATATAAAAAGTGTTTTGTTCTGAAATATCAAACAATAATGTAAACAAAGGCATTTAAGTTTATATTTTAAGGTAAAATATATTTCTAATCCAATAATAGTGATGATGCAAAAACAACTCACAAACTTTGCATGCAAAGGAGTTGGGACTATGTTTATGTGTGGCCGAATAGATTAAGAAAAAAAATTCTAACAGTGTTAGTATGACTGAAAAAATATAAAAAGTTACTGAATATTAACTTGAGAGTTACCGAATATTACCAGTTTTAAGAATGAGAAATGAAAACCTTTTTATGTGTCCTTAAGACATCTGATTATTATCTCTCCATAGACACCTCAAATCCAATATGTTCAAAAATAAGCTCATTATCTCTTATCCACTCACTCCCCCAAACACACTTGCTTCTGTGCCTGCATTCCTTCTTTTGGCCAGTGCCCCTACTATCCATCAGTCCCTCAAACCTGGAGGACCTACCCCTGACTACTCACCATCCCAATCCACCTGTCTATCCAATTGGTCACCAAGTACCATGGAGTCTAAATGCTAAAATGCCTCTTGATTCTCTCTCTTCTTATACAAACTCATTGCCTCACTTTCAGATGCTCACAATTTCTCACCTATTCTGATTCATTTGTGTCCCATTAGATCTTCTGTCTACAGTTCATCCTCCATAATGCCACTAGAGAGAGCTTCCAAAGATACAAAGCTCAACAGGCCACTTTAAAGTATTCTATGGCTCCCCAAAACTCCTAAGCATGTCATTCAAATTATTTCATGATTTTACCTCTGCCTATCTTTCAAGCTATACTTCTAAAAGTATTTTCTAATATAGAAAAGTATCTTCTAAAAGTATCTTCTAATTTAGAAAAGTGTCTTCTAATATAGAAAACCTTCTTGGACCTTCCCAAGGTGAGCTTTCTCCCATACATCCTATAGCATTTTGGGCTCAATTTAATTAGAGCGTATGTCTCAAACATTGTCATCTCTAATTATGTATCTTCTCCACCAGACTGTACACCTTTTGCTTGTTCAACTAAGATTTTTGTAGGAAGATATTAACTGAAATTCTTCCATTGCCTCCTCTTCAAGGCAGGCAGCACGTGAGTGAAATGAGAGGAAGTGGAAGAGAACAATGACGGGAATGGAGGAGTAAAGAAGAGGTGAGTCCCAGCGTGGGAAGAAGAAAAGAATAGACCTTGAGGCTTTTGTTGGTGAATGAAGGAAGAAAAACTCCATACCCAGCAAATGTTTGGCCACATGACACCAGCAAAAATCAAGGAATTCAACTCTTGATAAGAGTCATCTTAAAACAATACAGACAGCAAGACTACCTACCAAGGCCTCTGAGAAAGTCATCTGACTAGACAAGCTTTTGCCTGATGGATGTAGACTAATCCCAAAGAACGAATGTTTCATTGTGAATTATGTTTTGACCACATGTCAACAGTTGACTGCATTTAAAGGACTGCAAAGGTTTTAAAAGAGGGTTTCAAATATTCTCATCACAGAACTCTCTAAGGGCAGATACACATTTCAAAAACAACATGCTGAAGAAAACACACACACACACACACACACACACTCACACTGGCCCAAACATAGTAAAAAGAGATCACAAAAGCAATAACTCTTGGTAAATTTAACCAGTTAGATTTAGTTCTTTGTTGATCTCTCTCCACACAAACATCCTACTATTGGTCTTAACATCTGACCAAGCCCAAGTGTATACAGTAAGAAATAGGACATTCTAAAATTCCGTCTTCTTAGGAATCAGTCTTATACACATGAAGCAGAACTTTTATCTACTTAGTAAGTGTACTTTTCTCAACTAAACTTTCTGTGCTAAAAGCACCAATATCTGTAGAGAACATAATCTAGACTATAATTCTAGTGTTATCATTCACTCAGTTACCAACCACTTTACATATATCTTATAGCTGTTTTTGTGATTGTTTTTGTGATTTGCAAACATGGGGTATAAAATAATGCTGAGTCATTTTTTAATATTTACATTAAATAACTCTGAGCTCCTCTCTTTCATTGTGAAAATGTATTGTCTCCCTCTTTGGGGCATCTCACCTTCCATACTGAAAGAAAGAATGCAAAGAGGCTTGCTCTGTTGAAGGCATCAGTCCTGGTTATTATCCTCATGATGGAAGAAAACGGGAAACTATGAGGAGTTCATTCACTGAAGAATGCCAGGATCTGGTGAAGTTGCTGCTGGTAAAGTGCTTATGGAAAGCAGGTAGTTTGATAGTGAGATTCAATCTTTGGTCACTGCTGCAAGAACAGTGGTGATTTATCATACTTGTGCTGGCCATCCATCACTAAAGAAAGGGACCTGGGCACCAATTCACATCACTGCTGCTGGTCTGGCAGGAGTTTCTTAAGGTGAATTTAAAAAAAAAGAAAAAAGAAAAAAAAAAAGGACATGTAAAAGTCAACAACAGTCACTACACAACAAAGGCACATTTTCTAGTTACCTGGCACATTCTGAACAATCATACACAGATGTTTTCCAGATGCATGTCCACGGTGCCAGGAAGGGTCCATCAGGAGGAACCTTACAGCCTCGGCCACATCCTGAGCTCCAGCCAGCTCTTTCCTTGATGATCTGGCCTTGATTCCTTTCTCTCATAGTGAACGTACACATCTGCCAGTTGACCTTCAATCTGAGCCACCTCAATTCATCAGAGATAATCTCTTCATGTTAATCTGCAAAACAGAGGGTATTGGAGTCTCCATTCTATTTCTTCCAGAAAGCTCTTTGGTTTTGTGCAAATTATTCACTCTTACAACCCAGACCCAAATCCTAGCTAAGGAGAATGTCTCAGTCAGAGTCCTGACAGCAAAGAGATGGCACATGTATATACTGAAAATAGTTAATAAAAGCACAATTTAAAGACATGGCAGGGAGGGGGAAGGGAAATGCGATACCATACTAGTAACAAAGGAGGGACATCACCCTCTATAGAACTGAAGGGCAAGGGGACAAAGTAGATCAGTACCTAAAGAGGGTAGGCATAAAGAGAGGGCTACCTGACAGAAGCTGTGACTTGTAGTGGAGGAGCAGAGGGACACAACTCACTCTCCATGATCGGTTCAGAAAAGCTGTAGGAATCAACACTCCAACCTCACTCTTCTGCCTTTCTATCTCCTGCTGGCTATTTCTGTTGGCCAAATACAACAGGATGCCAGAAGGCAGGGGATCACAGTCTGTGCATGTCAGCGTCTTGAGCACAGAGCAGGGTAGAAAAAAATGAAGAATACAACTGGAGGGGGAGGGGGAGAGACTCAGCATAGAAATCTAGAAGAGAAATGTCCCATATATTAACAGTATTCACGGTACGTTTCACAAACCAGTGCCAGTCTGTGAGGTATTTGTGGCTGAACTGCCATGAGATAAGTACAGAAATACAGAATGTACATTTAGAAATCTTAATAGCAACTTAACACAGTCAGCATTCAAGTATGTGATTGTTTCATTAAATAGGACATAGAGCCATTCAGGAGCTATTATTTCCATGAGGAAAATTGTTTGTTCCCTGAGCTATATTCTGGTGGTGTACAAATAGGCTCATGATAACACATGAGATATTTTAAGGCAAGTTTGTCAACTATAACTCAAATATTTATAAAAATCTTTTAAATTGTGAGAATTTATTTTTACAACTTACTATTCTATCACTTCAGTTATTAACCAAGCCTATGTTTATTTAGATATAAATTACACATTTTTCTCTATTAGAAAAATTAAGGACTAATATTTGTATTAACATTTCCATGTCTGGTACTGGCAGAGTAGCTTGTATTGACTAACCTTTCTGTAGATTATGCTAAAAAAAACTTCTTTTAGATCATCATCTGAAGGTTCTGGAGAGCAATAAAAGCAGGAGAAACTGGAGGACAGTCAGTGTTTCATATCAGGGAACTGCACTGGATAACATTTGTAGGTCAGGCACGGTGACTCATGCCTGTAATCTCAGCACTTTGGGAGGCTGAGGCGGGTAGACCACAAGGTCAAGAGTTGGAGACCAGCCTGGCCAACATGGCAAAACCCCATCTCTACTAAAAATATAAAATTTAGCCAGATGTGGTGGCGCATGCCTGTAATCCCAGCTACTCAGGAGGCTGAGGCAGGAGAATTGCTTGAACCTGAGAGGCAGAGGTTGCAGCAAGCTGAGATCACACTACTGCACTCCAGCCTGGGCAACAGAGCAAGATTCTGTCTCAAAAAAAAAAAAAAAAAATCACGTTTACATAGCTTTTTGTCTGAGGGTTTGCCCCAGTTGACACAGGTCTAAGATAATTAAAACTCGAGCAGAAAGTGCCAGTTTGAGGAACCAGACATGGAGTTTGAAGAAAATGTCAATAAATTTAATAATGGACCCATTGAAATTATCCAATAGAAAAAGAAAGAGGAAAACATTGAAAGAAGATGGACAAACCTTTAGGAACCTGTAAGACAATGTCAAGGAGTGAATGCATAGCTCACTGCAGCCTCGTACTCCTGGGGTCAAGTGATCCTCCTTCTTCAACCTCTTAAGCAGCTGGGGCTGCAGGCATGCACCACCATGCCCAGCTGATTTTTTTTTTTAATTTTTTGTAGAGACATCCATACATGTCCAAACACATATAGCACTGAGAAAGCCTTAAGCAATGACACACATGTAACAATAAGCATATCTAGTGTCCGATAGCGGTTTATAAACACCATCGTTTGCCAAAAGCCAGGCCTCCATGGAGAGAAGGAATACAAGATGATCCTGTGGTATCTCATGCTGAAAAATAAGAAAGTGCTTAAAGAATAAGAAATCATATCAAAAGGCCAAAAAGACAACTTGAAGGAGCTCCCTCTGGCCAAATCTAGGACAACTGATAAAATCAACTAATGTTAACTACAGAGGATAAAAATTTGATTCACATGATCTTTGAGTAATTTTCACTAAAATATCTCCACCTTATAAGGGAGAGTTCTGGTGGACATCATCTTATCCATATGATCTAGGTCAATATTGCTAATACTGAGACAAATCAACATGGTATGCCTCCAGATACGACATACTGAGAGGGATATATCACTTTATTCCTGCCAAAAATGCATGGCCCAAAACTAATCATACCCAAATTGAGGGATATTCTACAAAACAAACAGTCTTGTTCTCTTTAAAAAAATGTCAAGGTTAAATAAGACAAGGAAAAGTTAAGGAACCATTTCAGATTAAAGGAAGCCCAAGAGGCCTGACAAGTGTTGCTACATGTGATACTGGATTGGATCATGAACCAGGGGAAAAAAAAAAAAAAAAAAAAAAGCTCTAAGGGACATTATTGGGACAAGAAATGAAATTTACATAGGGACTATTAGATAATTGTGTTATAGGAACTTAACAATGTTAAGTTTCCTGAATTTAATATCCTTATTTTCAGAAAATCCACACCAAATGATTTAGTAGAAAAGTGGAATGATGTCTTGAACCTACATTCAGATGGTTCAGAAAAACAATATTTTAAATAATTACACACATGGATATGAGACAGGATGAGACAGAGGGGCAGAGAGACAGGGAAGGGGGATGAGTGGAGAGAGAGACAGAGAAGAGAATACTAAAGCACATGGAAGCAAAATGGGAGCTGGTAAGGGCGTACTGGAGCTCCTTGTAAAACTCTTACAACTTTTCTTCTTCTTTTTTTTTCTCTTTTGAGACAGAGTCTCACTCTGTTGCCCAGGCTGGAGTGCAGTGGTGTGATCCCGGCTCACTGCAACCTCCTCCTCTTGAGTTCAAGCGATTCTCCTGCCTCAGCCTCCTGAGTAGCTGGGATTACAGGTACTCGCCATCAAGTCCGGCTAAATTTTGTATTTCTAGTGGAAATGAGGTTTCACCATGTTGGTCAGGCTGGTCTCAACCTCCTGACCTCATGATCCACCTGCCTTGGCCTCCCAAAGTACTGGGATTACAGGCATGAGCCACCACACTTGGTCTCTTGCAACTTTTCTATGAATTTGAAATTGCATCAAATTAAAAACTTAAAACACATAATTAAAATTATGTAGTATTTATAAAAATATTCATTCAGTGATCAACAAATCAGTGTTATTTTCTTGGAGAATTTGTGAATTATTCTTATTAAAAATAATTTTTTAAACTGAAATTTTCTTTAAAAGTTAATGCATCTGTGTTCATTAGCATATGTTTTTAATTATATTAATAGCTAAACATTAAAAAGAATAAAAGTAAAATAATTATTCTTGGCATATATTGATGTACTCAATCAGTTTTGTAATTCTGTTTCCGTCTATAATACTATATCACCAGTGTTTTGTGAATAAATTTTTTAACATGAAATTATTATTTTTAATTTTCTCATAAAATAGCCTGCAGTATTCTTTATAAGTGAATAGTTTATTAATAAATTTGAAATTCATGGCAGCTTCAATTGACTCCTCTCTTTTGGCCATAATATTTTTATGTGAAAAACTACTTGTCTTCACAGGTGTTGGCCACTGCACAGGCAGCTCTGGTCAAAGTCTACTAAATAGAGGTTATTCTCAAATTTTGACTTTCTTTTTTTTTTTTTTTTTTTTGAGACAGATTTTCGTCTTGTTGCCCAGGCTGGAATGCAATGGCACAATCTCAGCTCACTGCAACCTCTGCCTCCCAGGTTCAAGCAATCCTCCTGCCTCAGCGTCCCGAGTAGCTGGGATTACAGGCATGTGCCACCACAACCGGCTAATTTTGTATCTTTAGTAGAGACAGGTTTCTCCACGTTAGTCAGGCTGGTCTCAAACTCCCGACCTCAGGTAATCCGCCTGCCTCAGCCTCCTAAAGTGCTGGGATTACAGGTGTGAGCCACCGCGCACAGCCAGATCTTGACTTTTAAAATTGAGATCTGTAAATATTTTAGCCCAAATATTTTTACAGGTACTATTTTTTTCCATGTAGATTACTTTTTGCAACAAATATTTTTACCAGATGAAATTTATTTTGAAGTGTCCCTTTTTATGATTCTTCTAAATATGTAATCAAATTTAGATTCTGCAAAATAATAGGTCTTCTCAATTTCCATCCATTCTAGAATGTAATATAAACTTATAAAATTAAAACTAAAATCTTCATCAAAAGATTTTTCCCACATGTTAACCTATTTCACCACTTGAACTATCACAGATTACTTTTTTTTTTGCTTCTTCCCTTGCTTCTATATATTTGAAAGCTTTGTTTTTAATAATTACAATTTGCTATACACTTAAAAATAAAAGTTTTTAGTTGTTTCTGTCACTGAATAATTTCATTACATATTTTCAACTGATTTTGAACAAGATGCAACAAAAATGAAAAGAACTTTCTTCATCATTATGGTTGACATTTAGGTTGATTTGTCAAGTAATTCTTCAAAAAGCTCAAACTTGGCTGGGCGCGGTGGCTCAAGCCTGTAATCCCAGCACTTTGGGAGGCCGAGACTGGCGGATCACGAGGTCAGGAGATCGAGACCATCCTGGCTAACACGGTGAACCCTCGTCTCTACTAAAAATACAAAAAAATTGCCGGGCAAGGTGGTGGGAGCCTGTAGTCCCAGCTACTCGGGAGGCTGAGGCAGGAGAATGGCGTAAACCCGGGAGGCGGAGCTTGCAGTGAGCTGAGATCCGGCCATCGCACTCCAGCCTGGGCGACAGAGCGAGACTCATTCTCAAAAAAACAAAACAAAAAAAAAAGCTCAAACTTTTTTTTTCTTTTTTTTTACTTTAAGTTCTGGGATACATGTGCAGAATGTGCAGGTTTGTTACGCAGATATACACAGGCCATGGTAATTTGCTGCACCTATCAACCCGTCACCCTGGTTTTAAGCCCCACATGCATTGGCTGTTTGTCCTGATGTTCTCTTTCCCCTTGCCCTGCCCCCATCCCACAGGCCTCAGTTTGTGATGTTCCCCTCCCTGTCGCCATGTGTTCTCTTTGTTCAACTCCCACTTATGAGTGAGAAGATGCAGTGTTTGGTTTTCTGTTCCTGTGTTCGTTTGCTGAGGATGATGGCTTCCAGCATCATCCATGTCCCTGCAAAGGACATGATCTCATTCCTTTTTATGGCTGCATAGTATTCCATGGTGTATATGTACCACATTTTCTTTATCCAGTCTATAATTGATGGGCATTTGGGTTGGTTCCAAGTCTTTACTATTGTGAATAGTGCTGCGGTAAACATATGTGTGCACGTATCTTTATAATAGAATAATTTATATTCCTTTAGGTATATACCCAGTAATGGGATTGCCAGGTCAAATGATGCTCTGGTTCTAGATCCTTGAGGAATCGCCACACTGTCTTCCACAGTGGTTGAACTAATTTACATTCCCACCAACAATGTAAAAGCATTCCTATTTCTCCACACGCTTGCCAGCATCTGTTGTTTCTTGACTTTTTAATAATTGCCGTTCTGACTGATGTGAGGTGGTGTATCATTGTGGTTTTGATTTGCATTTCCCTAGTGATCAGTGATATTGAAAAAGTTCAAACATTTTTAATATGTGATTGGTGATGCATGGCAAAGAGAAAGTATATACTTCCATCTGAAGTTTTTGTTTTTTTTTTTAACATCAGCTTTATAATAAAAAAGAAATCAGTTACTCTATATACACATAAATTGCTATTTAAATTGGTGAAACACTGAAATCTGTTTGGAGGCAATTAGGAATTGTGTGTGCACCACAGTCAATCCAAGTACACTTCTGTTTTATAGATACCATGATTAGAACATAGTTTTTACAGTGGTGTTATGCTCTGCCAAAATTTATATTCACGTCATCACAGACACAAATAATTTCATTTTCAATGTTGAAATTTTCCTTGAATTTATCGCAGTATGCACAATGTTGTCAGATATTTTGCCTTCAACAAATAAACTTCCAAAAGCTTAACTTGATTTCCTGAATTGTCGGGTGAAAAGAAAATTAAGCCATTAACTGGAATGAACTTGATCAATTTTCTATTTGAAACATCTGATGACTTTGATATACAATTGGAATTATTTAAGTGTTTGCAAAGTTCTTCTATTGTTAATGGACCCAACACTTCAGCATGGATTTGCACATGCCCAAGAAATGTTGGTACTGAAAATGATTGAAATTAATTTAGAGGAACAGACATTTAATCTAAATGAAAAGTCACTTCAAAGAATGATGTATAAATAAACCTTTCCACAGCTGCACATATTAAATTGTTTTCTCTGACCACAATCCTCTTAAGATAACTTCCAACTTTGAAGTAGGTGCTGTTGCTTTTATGGCAGATGGGTGTCATCTGCTTTTTATATGTTTGGTGATATCACTAAAACCCTTTGATGGATGGTAAATGTCAACATGTTTGTGCAAGTTCCATATTCATCATCAGTTATCTTGGGAAATGAACATTTAAGACTTAATTTTTCATTAAATATGCTCTTTCAGGTTTTTGGTTTTGTTTTGTGTTTGTCATCATCATTGTTGTTGATTTTCCTTTTGTTTTTTAGCTCATTGCTGCTGAAAGTACTTTTTACAAAATTTTTAAATAGAGTTGCAAAATAGTAATGACCAAACCTTTATAGCTAGAAAGTTTACACTATTTTCTGAATATGACATCACTGCTATTGAGCTTTATATCCAGCACATATGTCTCATATACCCATTCTGTAATTTCCTGTATTTCCTCCTGATAGACAATCTTGTGGTTATGAATCTTCCCAGACATGGCTGGGTACATACAGGGCACAACTGACTGGTAGACCAAGTGGCCAGTAGAGACAGCAGAGTCAAAGAGCAGAAGGGTTGAGCTGTCGCTATTCACTCAAGTGTGGGTCTTTCCAGCTAGCCGCCTGCATACTGTTCTTGGAAAGGAGAGGTTAATTTCATTGCATTTGAAAAGAGGTGGAGAAAAGGATATGAGTTATCTTTAGTCCTCTTTCCAATTTAACCATATGTTAGAGTAAAAACTCTGTTTGCTGTACATGCATCTTACATGTAACCATGGCGGAACCAAAAGTACAAGATAGTGGACTACTGTATCCACTTTCTGTGCTACATAACAAATTCCCCTCATCTATAAAATGGGCATAGCAATGGGTCTACTTGTGGGGTTTTTGTAAGGAATAAAAGAGTTAATAATACAAATACGATTGGGTTAAGGAAATATAAAAGAATTAGGTATTATTATAATAATTATTACTGCTTTCTAGAAAAAAACAAATATCACTCAGCACCTACTTCAAAGTTGGAAGTTATCTTAAGAGGATTGTGGTCAGAGAAAATATCACTCTGGGATACCAAGGTGGGTGGCTCACCTGAGGTCAGGAGTCTGAGACCAGCCTGGCCAACATGGCGAAACCCCATCTCTACCAAAAATAAAAAAAATAAATAAATAAATAAAAAATCAGTCGGGAGTGGTGGTGGGCGCCTGTAATCCCAGCTACTCAGGAGGCTGACAGGGGAGACTCCCTTGAAGCCGGGAGGTGGAGGTTGCAGTGAGCAGAGATTGTGCCATTGTACTCTAGCCTGGGCAACAAGATCGAAACTCCATTTCAAAAAGCAAACAGGCCGGGCTCGGTGGTTCACGCCTGTAATGCCAGCAGGGATTACAGGCCGAGGCGGGTGGATCACGAGGTCAGGAGATGGAGACCGTCCTGGCTAACACAGTGAAACCCTGTCTCTACTAAAAATACAAAAAAATTAGCCGGGCCTGGTGGCGGGCGCCTGTAGTCCCAGCTACTCTGGAGGCTGAAGCAGGAGAATAGCGTGAACTTGGGAGGCAGAGGTTGCAGTGAGCCGAGATCGCGCCACTGCACTCCAGCCTGGGCAAAAGAGCGAGATTCCGTCCGCACCCTCCAAAACAAACAAAAAAAAAACCATAGGATTGGGTTAGATTCAAATAATTCTAGGCCTCAATACCAGCTCCACGCTTCATTAATTCTATAGAATTGGGCAATGTCAATCCATTTTCTCATCTATCAAATGACAATAATAATAAATATTTCCCATCACAGGATTCTTGGGATGATTAAATGGCATAATAGTTGATACCTCTCGATATATTATATGAATACAATATTTTGTAAATGATATTTATTACATATAACATAATATTAAATTTTAAATGCAATATGTCAAGTATTACTATTTATATAATATTAATAAAATATTGTTATGAAAAAGTATTCACCAGGATAAAAATAATTTTAAAAAATGATATTCTAATAGAGACTTCCTTCTGGTAGGCATATGACATTTTTAATAGCTACAAATCCATCTATCAGTTTTAAAACTTTAGCAGCAAGAATGATATTACTGTACAAAGATCGTCAACATAAATTTGATTGGCTTCTTACACTCAGATCTTTCTTTTTTTGCATTATGTTTTGTGCCTTATTCATGTTTGATTCTTCAGCTCTTTGAATATATCCATGTCAGTTTATCCACCTCAGAAAGTAAGTTCCTGGGCAGACTTAACCAGACAGCTACACTACCCAGGGGGAGCACCCTGGGACAGAAGTCTGCTGCCTGGGAGAGCACACATACGAAACACATTGCAAGGCAGCTCATCCCAAGTGCTGCACAAATCCTATTCCATTCGAAGAAAAAAGTCACCTGTTTCAGAGTCACACACACAGCAAGCACTCCGTACATGTGGAGATCGCATTCCCAGCACTGCTTTGTGGATTCCCTCTTCCCTCCTGGTGCCCACGTGAACTTCCCCTAGGTTATCCTACATTCTCTCTCTCTCTGAATCCACTATCTCCCCTCCTACACCAAAATGAATTTTCTCTCTCTCTCTCCTTCCTTTTCTCTTTTGGACTTTGGGAGTGTCAAGAAAGAGGGGTGGTGGGGAGGATTACACTGGATCTTGTACATAATCTTTGAATGTTTAGCAAAGCACAGAGCTACTCAGGGCATTTCTCCCCACTGCACAGCTGAGGCACCCAACCCAGCTGTCCCATTCAGTATTGTCCTGGCAACCCGGTGTGGTTGATCTTTCCCTTGCCCTACTTTTTAAAAGCCCCTTCATCACAGCTTTTCCCTTTGGAACATAACAAGAAAGGACAGAGGTGAAGGAGTGATGGCCGCTCCTTGTCCCATTCGCCATGGTACTAGGTGGCCTGCACTGCCTGGGCAGCCACCCCATCCCCAGACTCCACCCTGCTGGAGTGCCCCTTTCCTGCTGGCATTGGGGCTAGGTCTGGCTGCAATGCAGTCAGCTGGCCCTGTCCACCTTCCACTTTGCTCCATTTCCCTTTCCTCTGAGCGCTTTCACCACCATCAGGCCCTGGTTCAGCCACTGCTGCTGACTAGTACCCTTCTGCTAAAGAGGAACAACTCCCTGGTGAATGCCAGAATCATCCTTAAAAAGCCTAATGGAGAAGTCAGTTCTTTAAGATCCCAGCTCTTAGTCTCCCTCCTCCAGAACCACAATAATGCTCTGGCCTCACCAGGTGCCTCCCTTACATGTTACTTCTACATTCAGGGAGAGACACTATTCACACTTTCAGGGTGTGTGAACCGAGACTCTGAAAGATGAGTAACGGAAGGAAGGAGACAAGACCATTTCTTCAGTGTGTAACAGACTCCAGCTTTACACACACCACCTCCAGGTAAATGTTCCTGGGGCTGGTTACTGATGCTCACAGTCATTAGGCAACTCACCCAACACTGGAGCTGAACCTAACTTCTCCAACTCCAAATCCAGCATTCTTTCTAGAATTTGAGAAAAAACACTTTTCCCCAGATCTCTCAGGAATAAAATGGCTCCCACCCAAAGGCTCCCACAGCACTCCCACCTTCTCCCACAGCCTCATTACCTGCATAGCTACCTTTGCCATCCTGGAGGGTAAGGCTGCCATTTTGTTTCTCTTGACATCAACTCTCTGTCTCCCACCCTGGAGATGCTCAACAATATATGCTGTATGGAGATATTTTAAGACAGACAAAGGTCTCATAGAGAGAAAGCTTTTATCAATACTTAGGATCAGGCTCACACACAAAGGTGACTGGAGACGCTGACATTTTTTCGTAAGTGAATCTACTCCTAATCTGACCCTCCAACCCAGAGCCAGTAAAAACACAACATACATTTCCTTCTTCTGTCTGTCCATGGGAGTTAGTAATAACCTTTATAGTAATTGTTACAGTATGTCAATATAACTTCTTTCTCATCCTATCTCTCTACCAGGCTTGGAGTTTATCAAGGATAATCACCCTGTATTTTATTTCTGTGATAGATAAATAGTAGGTGGTAGGTAAATGCTTTTTGAATGGATGAATGAAGATTAAATGAACCGGATTCTCTGCTTGAAATAGGAGGTGGGGAAGGTTGATATTGGCTATGAAGTTGTCAGAGTCTTTGATCTGTTGAATGCTAGTGTTCAAAGGCACTTTAGAAGTGAAGCCAAATTCCTTCATCTTACCAAGGGGGAAGCCCAAAGAAGTTTAGCAACTTGCCCAAAGTTACACAATTAGCCATTGAGCTGGAACTAGACCTCAGGTCTTCTGGTTCCCAGTTTAGTGACTCCTGTCCTTTTGAGAATTTGTAACAAAGAGGAGGGAAGACTTAGAAATCTCCCAAAGTGTCCCCATTTCTCCTTCAACCCAAGTTCCTTTAGAAGCCAGCCCAAAACTGTTATCCCTTTTTAGGAGCCTTATATCCAAGGCAGCTGTGGGAGATCATGAAGAACTTGAGCTGAGGTGGATAAGGAAAGCCACAACTCCCCTGATGTTCTCTCCCCTTCCCTCAAAAATTGCTATCACTTCCAAGAATTTACCTTCATGTGTAAGGTGGATAAAGTTTTATATTGAAGGACTTTTATCACAAAGTTATTTACAATAGTAAGCATTTTGCACAATCTAAATGTCCAAAAACAGGAAAACAGTTAAATAAATCATGGTACAGCTATATAATGACTATTATGCACTAATTGAAAAATCATATTTTGATAATACAATGAAAAATCATATTTTGATAATACAATGAATTCATGCACGACATAAAATATTAATATTAGCTAACATTTAATGTTTACCATATGCCAGGTGCAAGCTAAGAATTTTACACATCATCTTATTTAGTCCTGACAGCAATCTTGTGAAGAAGGTACTATTATTACCTCCATTTTACAGATGAGGATACTGAGGTTTACAGAGGTTAAGTAATTTGCCCAAGCTAAAACAACAAGTAAGGACAGAGTTAGAAACTTTAGAAAAATGTCTTTATTATAAAGTTAGGTTTTAAAAATCAGATGTACAACTTTCTGTATTATAGTATTCCAACTATCTAGTTATTTTATTCAAAGAAAATATCACCAATGTAGTTGTTCCTGGCTAGTAGAAATATGTACAGCTTTTGTTTTCTATAATGTGCAATATTTTTCAAGGGTTCTATAAAGAATAAATATTTCTCTTATTTTATTTGTTTGTTTTGTTTATTTAAAGACACAGCAAAAACTTTTTTAAAAAGTATTCTCCTCGGGAAATGGCAGCTACATCATCAGAATTTTAAAAAGAGGAAAAGAGGGGATACCTTAGAAGAAGTCCATAGGAAAATGAGAGAAGTTGAGTCATCTGGCTGCTGGCACCCTACTTCCACCTCCTCCAAGCCTCCTCCCCTTCACCAGTAAGAACACTCCCAACTCAGGACCCAGAGTAGCAAGACAGGAGCTGCTTGTCTTGCAGTACCAACCATCGGTGAGATACAGGTATATGGTTCAGATTTTGCCTCTCAGATCCACTTGTGCCAAACTCAAGAGCCAATGACCCAATATAAAGGAATCACGATGTCTTTTTTCTCCCCTTGAACATTTCCCAAGTTTCAAACTAGTGAAAGTTGCTGAAGATTGTGTCCCCCACATAGAAATGATGGCCATACTAGTAATGAGCAGTTAGTAACAGCCAACATTCCCCAGTCTTCACACTGAATAATCTCTCTGTGGCACTGGAACCTGCTTATGTTTGTCTTTGTTCATTCGTTCAACAAACTTTCATTGACCACACAGTATATGACTTTTTCCCAAGCACTGACAATACAGAGTTTAAAAAAAGACAGACCAGCCACCTGTCCTCACAGAATGTGTCTATAAACTCTCTAGCATTCCTCCCCCCAAGCCCTGGAATATGGCCTGGCCTTGGTGACTTATTATTCATGAATGAAATACAGTAGAAGTGACACCATGTCACTTGGTAGTAAACAGCAATGAAGCTTCTCCTTAGCTTTCTCCAGAGTGCTCTTGGAACCCAGGCACTTTGCTGCAAAGAAACCGAGGCCATAGGGGGAAGCCTCATATAAGTGTTCTGGCTGAGGGTCTCGACTGAGGGCTCAGTTGACAGCCACTATCAACTACCAGACATGTGAATGAAGAAGTTTTTGAGATGATTCCAAATCCAGCCCTCATCTGGCAAGTAATTTAGAGATCCTGAGTGAAACCTGCCAACCTGAGCAAAGGCAATCTTTCAAACTGTGAGAGGTAATAATAAAAAATAATGTTTTGTTTGTTTTATACCACAAAGTTTGAGATTTTTTTTAGGCATCAATAGATGAGTTTATGGTGTAGCAGGGGAAAGCAGACATTAAATAATTATCCAAAAAAAGAAATTACATTATAAGAGTACCATGAGACTCTTACCTTTCCTGGCTCACAAACCAGAACCGCATCCCAGTTCTCCTCTCTGCCTTCCCAGCTTCCCTATCCTTGTTAAAGGCATCTCTGTCCTGACAAAAACTAAAACTGCAGAATTTGTGTCATTCTGCACTATTGTTTTCAGACCCATACTTAATTGGTTATCATATCCTGTTGACTCTATTTCCAGAAGTACCTCCCATCTGGCTCTTTCTTTCCAATCCTATCACCACATGGGCCCAGATTGGGCCCTGAGAACCTCATCCCTGGCTTATTGGAATGCCCTCTCCCATCAGTCTCACAGTCTCCATTTACCTCCTTGTCAATCCATTCTATTCTCTGCTGTCAGACATATGTTCCTGTACCAGGTCTTCCTCAATTTTTGCCTCCCCTGCTCACAAAACTTTACTATCTCTTCGCATTTCCCCCTCTTTTCCTTTCTCCACCATCATGGTGTGTGCTTGACTTCACTTCTCACAAGACTTTCAGGATTAAGTGATCCCTGGCCAAGAAACAAAAGGAAAATCGTCCCATTGCCCAGTGGATTCGGATGAAAATTGGTAATAAAATCATGTACAACGCCAAAAGGAGACATTGGAGAAGAACCAAATTGGGTCTATAGGGAATTGCACGTGAGATGGCACACATATTTATGCTGTCTGAAGGTCAAAATCATGTTACCATATCAAGCTGAAAATGTCACCACTGTCTGCAGAGCTGGACATGCTTTATTGGGAAGATATTTTTCCTCTCTGAATCTGTTATGAACCCACTGGTTAGTTGAGTTGAGTAATAAATGAGACCTTCTGTTTCAAGAAAAAAAAAAAAAAACTTTACTATCTCTTCATGACCTAACAAATGCAGGCCAAATGTCTTAGACCCTTGCTGGTCTGCTGTTCACCTCTGATCCGGCTTTATTTTCCACACAGTTCTGCTACTGCCTGCTACACTCCGATAATCTGGACTTCTCCATACACTCTGAAAGCCTCTTCTCGTTGATGCCTCTGAGCTCTCTATCCCTCTGTCTGGATGTTTTCTTCCTTCCCCATGTGTCCAGGAGTCTACCTCCTATGACTTTCAAGGCTCTTATAGCAGCAATTTTCATCAGTCCTAAGGCCAGCTAATAATGACAGCTGTGACTGAGATGGCTCATGGCCGAACACCTTGCACAGTGGAAGTTAGGAGTTTTAACTGAGCATGTGGTCAGCTAGAGACTACAGTTCCCACTTCTAATGCAACTTGGCACAATCAGGTGACTAAGTTCTGGAATATGGAATGTAACCAGAAATGAAATCAGCCACTTCTGGGTGATGTCCTTAAAAAGATGAAGCACATCTTCACCTGGCTTTTTGCCTTTCTTGCTTGCTGGGATATGGAAAGGGCCAGAGCAACCGTCTTGGTCTTAGAACTGGAAGCCACATGTGGAAAATGTGGAGGCTCCCTTATAGCTACAGACTTCCTACCTCTGGACAGAGAGAAGAATAAACCTCTATTATGCTCTGCTACTGGAATTTGGAGTCTTTTTGCTGTAGTAGCTTAGTCCATACCCCAACTAATATAATAGTTGATCTTTATATTGACATTTTTATTATATGGCAGGTACTCTTCATCACGTTATTTAATTTTCATAAATGTCATTGTGAAGAAGATAATATTGAAGATGAAGAAATTGAAGCTCAGAAAAGCTTTGCAACTTGCCCAAGGCCGCACAGCTAGCAGGTAATCAAGTTAGAACTCAAACCTAGGCCAGATGATTTCAGAAACTATACTCTTAATGACTATTTATCCCTTTGCTCTGTTCCACAGCCTTAAAGGCATAGATAGATCTCATTCAGGTTTGCCAAGTGTTCCCAGAAGCACTTAGGAAAAAATGCTTATAGATGCTCAGTAAATGTTTGTTGAGTGAATGATTGATCTTAGGAAAACTTTGTGAAAATTTCTAACTAAAATAATGTGATACATGGCTGGGCATGGTGGCTCATGCCTGTAATCCCACCACTTTGGGAGGCCGAGGCGGGTGGATCACCTGAGATCAGGAGTTTGAGACCAGCCTGACCAACATGGAGAAACCCCAACTCTACTAAAAATATAAAACATTAGCCAGACATGGTGGCACATGCCTATAATCCCAGCTACTCGGGAGGCTGAGGCAGGAGAATCACTTGAAGCCGGGAGGCAGAGATTGTGGTGAGCCGAGATTGTGCCATTGCACTCCAGCCTGGGCAACAAGAGCAAAACTCCGTCCCAAAATAATATGAATAATGATAATAATAATAATAATGTGATACGGTTAACTGTTTCTGGTCACCAGCAGCCCGCATCCCTATTTTATAGAGACCATTATTGTGGGTGGTTAATACCAACAAATCTCTTCCCAGAGAATACCATGTATTGGAGCACTTTTTGTCCATATCATTATTCATCTTACAATCAACAGAGAGTCTATGTGAATTGATTGGGAAAAGCGTTTAGCCTGTTTCAGTCATCTATATTTATTTACACAGCTGTTTTTCCCCTTGTTCAAGCAGAAGACTGTGGTTCAGAAATCAGAGACGGAAATAAAATTAGGGGCTTTTTGAAGACTGCTGTGTGGTATCCTGCATCCTGGGCTCTCAGCAGGGATGTGAGGTCCAGGGACTTTCAAAGTCTTTCTTTGTGCTATGTTAAGGGTCCTGGTAGAAAGTGAATAGTGCTGAGAGCTTGGGGCTGTGGGAGAGGTTATTATAAAGTACCGGCATCCTACTGTGAGGGCTGAATGTGTTCCCTCCTTCAGGGCTCTTATCTGGAGCACTTCGATAGAAAGGGAATAGAACAGAACGCCTGAACTGTTCTAGGGTTGTCTTCAGCCCTCCTCTGGGAAAACTTAGCAAGAAACACAAATCAAGGGGAAGCTAAAGAATGATTTCTTAAAAGGGTCTTCAAACAGTAACAGCTAGGATTTGTTTTTTTCAATTAAGGGAACAAAAAGAAGAAATTACAGCCAATTTTCTTTCTAATTAAGTCCCATGGACCTCCCAAAATACAACACAGATGCTGTGACGAACACTAACGCTCTTCAGTGAAGTACGCTTGAACTCAGTGGCACTTAGAGAATGATTTTTGAAACTAAAAATGTAAAACAAAAACAAAACACACAGAGAGAGAGAGAGACAGAGAGAGAGAGGCCATAAAAGCTTATTGTAATCATGGCTTGCACTAACCCTTTGGGAGGTTATGCAGTAAAATTGAATTCTTTTTCATCAGTACATTCAAAGTAAATTCATTCTTCTCTTTCACTTCCAATATGGATATACATTTAAGATGATTCTTCCTCCTATTTGTACCTACCATACTGATATTAATACATTAGTTTAAAACTAAGCATTATTTCGTATTAGAACATATGTCTGGTGAGAATGCCCATGCCCTAGCATTTCATGAAGCCATGTGTCCCAGGAAGAAGTTATATGGATAAGAAGGCTAAGATGATCCTACCACCTAGAGGACATTTACATTAGGAGGAGCTAGACAAACATTGAAGAGACTTGCTTGACCCACTGCTGGTCAGTTTTAATGAGGCCAAATGTCATGGAACAGGGGCAGAATGGGTGGAGAGTGGGTGATCAGCCCTGGCTAATTCTAGTTTCAGTTCAGCAAATCAGAATCACGGTTCACAGCAGCAATCCCATGGATGCCATCAAGTGTAACCACCCAAGGGTTTCACCTTGCCTGCTGCCTACACAGAGCTGATTTATCGAGACAGGGGAATTGCAAGAGAAAGAGTAATTCACACAGAGCCGGCTGTACAGGAGACTGGGGTTATATTATTACTCAAATTAGTCTCCCTGAGCATTCGAGGATCAAAGTTTTTAAGGATAACTTGGTGGGTGGGGGAGAGCCAGTGAGCCAGGAGTGCTGATTGGTTAGGGAAGAAATCACAGGGAGTTGAAGCTGTCTTCTTGGGCTGAGTCAGTTTCTGGGTGGGGGCCACTAGATGAGATGAGCCAGTTTATTGATCTGGGCGGTGCCAGCTGATCCATTAAGTGCAGGGTCTGCAAAATTTTTGAATTTTGAACAATGTGAATATATTAACTATTCAAAAGATAAATAAAAAGGAAATTATTTAAAAATATGAATTATTCACTCTCCTGATGGTGGTAATGGTTTCACAGGTATACAGCTATGTCAAAACTTATCAAATTGCCCACTTTAAATATGTATAATATCATGCCACAGTAAAGCTACTAAAAATATGATAAATGACAAATTTATTCACTATCCAATAAATACTATTGGGATATTTGGCTGCCATTTTAGAAAGTGAAATAGAAAAGTTAGATGCTTACATTACAGCAAACATAAAAACATAATCCAATTGGATTAAAGTGCTACATGAAAAACAAAACAAGCTGGACACAGTGGCAGGCACCTGTAGTCTCAGCTATTCAGGAGGCTGAGATGGGAGAATCATTTGAGCCCAGGAGTTCCAGGCCAGCCTGAGCAAAAGAGCAAGACTCCATTTCTAAACAAAATAAACAAATAAAATAAAAAGGAAAACAAAACCAAGCAAAAGCCCTATAAAAATGTTGAAAGAAAATATTGGAAAGTTACAATGTACGTTTATTACTTTTGAGTGGGGAAGGCCTTTCCAAGAAATACACAAAGCTTAGAAGCCATGGAGAAAAAGTAATAATAGCAGACTTCACCACCTAAAATGTAAAGCCTCTGACAAGAAAGACGCCATAAATAAAGTTAATGTCATTGAACAAGGCATCAAGATATCCAGTAGAGGTCGGGCACGGTGGCTCATGCCTGTAACCCCAGCCCTTCAGGAGACTGAGGTGGGTGGATTGCTTGAGACCAGGAACTGGGCAACATGTTGAAACCCTGTCTCAAAAAAGAAATATATATATATATATATATGTGTGTGTGTGTGTGTGTGTGTCTCCAGTAGAATATATATCCAGTTGAATATATCTTTAGAGATAGCAGGATCCTGCACCATTCTGCACCACGGGCCCCTGTCACAGTCTACTGAAGCACCTTCTCAGATGACATCTGGAGATATCTGAAACAATTGTAAGGTGATATGGAAATATCTGTGATTTCTATGGGTGACAAAGTCTGAGTACTGCTAAAACTCATGTAATTTTCTGCCTACATCCATTAGTTGAAGGAATTGCTGAATTTCAACTAAAGGTTAATGAAAATAAAGAGGTACTGTTTTTCCCATTCAAGTTCACAGACCCCTGGAGCCTATCCACAGAACCTTTGTAGGGTGTCTCCAACCCCACAGGCAGTGTTCCAGCGAAAGATCTTGGCATAACCTCAAAAGACAAAGAAATGCAAAGGGTGAAATGTGAAAGTCCAATCAAGTGGTATAGACCCCCTGAGGTTGCTTAAATTAGGTGCCCTCAAGCCTTCAAATTCATAACAGAGAGACAGAAAAGAACACCTTCCTTCATATGGCAGCGTGGAGGTAAGAAGCAGCACCATGTGTGCCCAGCTCCATATGTCACACCCAGCCAAAATCTCTAGGCAATGGGCACATGACTAGCTGAAAACAGAATTCCAAAAAATTCCCCTAGGAAAGCATCCGGAAATTGTTTGGATGACATAATTATTTTCTTAGCAGGTCTGTATCTATAATCCTGGGGAGATTTAGAATTAAATGCAGAGGTGAAATAAATGAAAGACAGTATTCTTTGCTTATGCCAAATTAGGGGAGACTCTGAGACTATTTGATGTTTTCAGTTCTTGTAATTTTAAGATAATTTGGCATGTTAGATAGGATTTCTGCTTTTTCCTCCCTTACCTCATTATCTTCCTTCCAATTCCTCGATATCTTCTCCACTTCCAGATATTGGAGAGCCCAGGTCCCAGTCCTTATCTGTTCGCTAGCTACACTCACTCACGCCCCATAGGAACACTATCTATAGCAGATAAAACCAAATCTAGTCTCAAACCAGACCTCTCCCATGAATTCATTCTCTCATATCTAACAGTCTATTCAACATCTCCCCTCGAGTATCTCAAATTATGACTTCCTCCCTGACCACACCCCACAAGTGTGTTCTCAGTCCTCCCCAAATCAGTAAATTACAACTACGTTCCTACAGCTACTCAGGCCAAAAACCTTGGTTTTAGAGTCATTAAATCTTATATAAAAATTTGGCTAACAAAATGAGGCAGAATAATATAATAGAAATCGGATTAGGTATAATACCAGCTTTTGCAATCGTGTTTGTTGTACTACCATGTGTAATGTTAAATAAAACAACTTTTCCCGGCATGGTGGCTCATGCCTGTAGTCCCAGCACTTCGGGAGGCTGAGACAGGAGGAACACTTGAGGTCGGAAGTTCGAGACCAGACTAACCAACATGGTGAAACCCCATCTCTACTAAAAAATACAAAAATTAGCAGGGTGTGGTGGCATGCGCCCGTAATCCCAGCTACTTGGGAGGCTGAGGCAGGAGAACCACTTGAATCTGGGAGGTGGAAGTTGTAGTGAGCCGACATCACACCATTGCACTCCAGCCTTGGCAGCAAGAGTGAGACTCTGTCTCAAAAAAAATAAAAATAAAAATAAATAAATAAATAAATAAATAAAACAACTTTGACCATTTATTTTTTTTTTTTTTTTTTTTTTTGAGACGGAGTCTCGCTCTGTCGCCCAAGCTGGAGTGCAGTGGCCGGATCTCAGCTCACTGCAAGCTCCGCCTCCCGGGTTCACGCCATTCTCCTGCCTCAGCCTCCCGAGTAGCTGGGACTACAGGCGCCCGCCACCTTGCCCGGCTAGTTTTTTGTACTTTTTAGTAGAGACGGGGTTTCACCGTGTTAGTCAGGATGGTCTCGATCTCCTGACCTTGTGATCCGCCCACCTCGGCCTCCCAAAGTGCTGGGATTACAGGCTTGAGCCACCGCGCCCGGCCTGACCATTTAATTTTTAGTTATTCTACCCCATTTTGGTTTTGAATCTTCTCCTCCATCTTCATTCATTGTCATGCTCCCTTGGCATGATTACACAGAGCTTTAAATCCGTGTGTGTCACAGGTCCCAAATATAGAGCTCCAGCTTCACCTCTCTCGAGAATGCTGTTGCCACCTAGAGATTTCCATTGGAGATCTATGAGCATTCAGAGCTCTTCATTCCCCTGCACCTAACTTGAACCTTCAGCCCTCCACCTCATTTTAGTTAGTCTATTTACCTCGTTGCTCAAGCCTAAAACTTCAGCTACATCTTTCACAGCTCTCTTTTCTTATTTTGTCCAATTTTTCATCAAATCCTGACAATTCTTCTTCCAAACCATATCCCTAAATTGTAGCACTTCTCCGCACATTTATGGTTAGTCACCTTAATCCAAGGTGACTTAATCCGTGGTTAGTCACCTTAATAAAAGCCACCAACAACTTTCACTAGGCCTTTTTCAATGGCCTCCTAGGTAGTCTCTCACCCTGCTAACCATTTTCCACAAAGCAGCCAGTTAGCCTTAAAAAAAAAAAAAAAAAAAGTCATTTCATTCTTCATGATGTCCTACGATGTCTTCCTATTTCACCCCGAGTGAGCTCCAAAGTTGTTTCCTAAAGCAATGTGCATTTATTTGTTTGGGGTCTGTCTCGCCCCACCAGAATGTAAGTTCCATGAGGGTCAAGACGTCCTCTCCTTTGTTCACCGCTTTATCCACATCTCCTTAAACAGTGCCAGGCAGAGTGGGGCTCAAGAAATACTTGTGGCACAAAAAGAGAATAAACTGCTGAATGTGGAGTGAAGGCTGGGGGTATAAAGCAGTGGAGGAAAGAGGGAAACACTAACATTTTAGTCTATATTTTGTACACTTTTGCAAAAAGATGTTTTGAAGACTTCAGTCTTCAAAAATCTAAAAGGAAAAGAACATTTATTTAAACTTATTAACAAGTCCAAGCTCTATATAATGACTGAAAGGGCAGTATAATAAGATAGCAAAATCTGTGGGGCCACTGTGGGTAGAGCTGAGGAATCTGGAAATGTTGAATCAACTTTAAGAGGAAGGGGCTGGGCGCAGTGGCTCCCACCTATAATCCCAGCACTTTGGGAGGCTGAGGTGGGCGGATCACCTGAGGTTGGAAATTTGAAGACCAGCCTGACCAACATGGTGAAACCCTGTCGCTACTAAAAATACAAAATTAGCCAGGCATGGTGGTGTGTGCCTGTAATCCCAGTTACTCAGGAGACTGAGACAGGAGAATCACTTGTACCCAGGAGATAGAGGTTGCGGTGAGCCGAGATCACGCCATTGCACTCCAGCCTGGGCAAAACTCGGTCTCAAAAAACAAAAAACAACCAAAAAAAAAGAGGAACACCAGGGCTCAGTGTGGTGGCTCTTGCCTGTAATCCCAGCACTTTGGGAGGTCAAGGTGAGAGAATCACTTGAGTCCAGGAGTTCGAGACTAGCCTGGGCAACATAGCAAGACCCCATCTCTACAAAAATTAATAAAAAATTAAAAAATAAGAGGAAAAGCAGATAGAAGCCATGCTGTAGTCTGTATTGACTTTGTAATGAGATTCAAATCCCAGCTCTGGCTGGACACTGTATCCCTGAAGAACATCTGTGCCCTTGTCCACTCGTATTTGTTCTTTTCCATTTTCTTACCCTCACAATGTTGATTTCAACTCATATAGCCAATGGGCATTTTAAAATGTTCAGACAGCTCCTTTTGAGTTAAGATATACCTGAAGGAAAGGTTTGCTTCCATAAAGGATCAATATATCCAAATAAAGATTGCAATCTCATCAAAAAGACCCAAAAGAATACTTCAAAATGGACAATCAGCAACGAGTGAATTCTGCCTAGCTAGAAGCTCCAGACTTTGAGAACTCATGGATTTGTGATGATTTTTTTCTGTCTGAGATGAGGAATTGGGAAGATCAGATATTTCTGGTGGGTAAAGGAAATGCCAGAGAGGAAGCTCCAGGATTACCAGTAAGTGTCTCTTGATAAGGGCCAGTTTTGGAAACGTGGGATTTGCTAGTGCCTGGCTATGGTAATGGGTTTGCAATAAATGACTGATGCAAAGCAGGGTTAACCTGAAGTAAATTTACCCCTCAGCAGGCCTCCTTTCCTTAACTCCACCCCTACATATTTTAATCAAGAGGCAAACCCCCCCCGCCGGCTGGGATTAGACAGGGACCACATTTTAATCACTAAACTTCTTCATAGCAATAGGTGTCACGTGACAGTCCTAACTTCCTGGAAGATTTTGAAAGCAGAACTAGGGGGAAAAAAAAACAACTCTGAATCCTTTGGGATTTAGTGGAGGAAAGGTCCAAGTCCAAGTAGCTCTCCAGAAAGGGGAGCCTGTGCAGGGTTTGAGGGGTGAGTTCCATCTTAAATATTACATTTGAAAAACATAGCAAACATCTAAAAAGAGGTTCCCTAATAAAATTATTCACTCTCTTCTACATCTGGTGAAAGGTACTTCTTCTAGTGTTGTCTCTCTATCTTGTGAATGTTAGCAATTGTGACAATTTGGTGGATCTATTGCCCTCTAAGACAGGTCTTCCTCTAATGGAAGAGAAGAAAACCCAGGGTTTTGATCAGAGCATCGTGGGGACCTGTTTCTGCTGATAGATATCTTGGAATACGGAAGAACATTGGCCACCTGGGGGTTGCTCCCATTGTATCTGTGTCACATTTGGATGTTTGGGTTTTTTGGTGTGTTTGGTTGGTTGTTTTGTTTTGTTTTTGGCTCATGGAGATTGGGTAATTCTTGGAAGTTCTTGAGGCTAATAATGTTGTTGTTGGTGTTAGTGCTTGTTCTGCCAGGTACTAGAAAAAAGACTTTAGCATGCTCCAAAGTGCATTAATACAAACTGAAAACTTCTTTTCAACCCAAGAAATGCTGTGACTGCCTTGTCAAGAAAGCAAGGTATGCATCTTATTTCAGCTTTGTTTCCACTCCTCAATTTGTCCAGACTTGGAACTCTCTCCTCAGTCTTTTCTCTGGTCTCTTGCCATGGGTAAACAGCCATCTGGGTCCCCTTGCTGTTCCCCTCACAGGACTTGTCTTGTTACTGCCATTTCTTCCACCTGGCACACCTCTCCCTAGCTACTCCTAACTCCAGAAAAACCTTCCTCATCTTTAGAGCTCTTTCTGAAATGCTGCCTCTTCCATGAAACCTTCTCTTTCCCCCCACAACTGTAATGAATTCGTGTCTGTCCTGTCCGATGAGGGATTTTATGTTTTCATCTCTCTCATGAGGTCTTTCTCTGTCACGTATTTCTTTGCACATGTTTTCCCTACCATAATGTAAGATCCTTGAGGACTGCCACGATTTTGCCCCACTTTGTGTATCCCACCTTCCCTCCAGGGCCTTCAAACATAGTGGGAATCTGTAGAATTCTGAGGGTGGTATTTTTATCAGGACTGTTAGTCCCAGCAAAGCAGAATTGTGTAGCACTTAAGTTCCCAGGCTTTAAATGCAAGAGGACTACGGTAGAATCTTGGTCCAACCACTCAACCAGCTTGTGACCTAGGCGGTTGCTAATTCTCTGAGAATCTCAATTCCTTCATTGGGAAAGTGGGAATAATAAAACTTAGTAACAATAAGATTGTTGTGACAAGTAAATGAGGCAAATATAAAACACTTGGCATGGTGCCTGACACATAAGTCTTTTCAAAAAGACTTAATAAGTGGTAGACCTTTTATTATTATTACTATTACCATTAGCCATAAACTTCTATGCAGAGACCAAAATATTCTTACTACATGTTAATCTATTTAAATAAATTAAGAGTGATTGCTCTGGAGAGAGGATTTCATGAGCCCTACCAATTCTATCTTTTTCCAAAGACTCTTCTATAAAGAGCAATCACTTTCTAACAGTGCTGACCAATAGAAATATAATGTGAGTTATATATATAAATTAGAAATTTCTACTAGTTACGTTAAAAGAAACAAAAAGAAGCAAGTGAAATTAATTGTTTTCTTTGTCGCCCGGGCTGGAGTGCAGTGGCATGAACACAGCTCACTGCAGCCTTGACCTCTCGGGCTCAAGTGATCCTCCCATTTCAGGCTCCCAAGTAGCTGAGACTATAGGTGCCCACCATCATGCCCAGCTAATTTTTGTATTTTTTGTAGAGACTGGGACTGGGTTTTGCCTTGTTGCCCTGGCTGATCTCAAACTCCTGCACTCAAGCAATCTGCCAACCTTGACCTTCCAAAGTGCTGGGATTACAAGTGTGAGCCATGGTGCCCAACCAAAATTAATTTCAACATATATTATTTAATTCAATAGATCCAAAATATTACCATTACAACATGAAGTCAATATAAGTATTAATGAGATATTTTACATTTTGGGGGTACTAAGTTTTCAAAATCTAATGTATACATAACACATAAAACAGCACATCTCAAATCCTACTAACTCTATTCAAGTGTTCAGTGGTTACATGTGGCTAGTGGTTACCATACTGGGCAGCACAGATTTGTAACATAGAATTTGAAAACCTCACCCTCATAAATGAATCCTGTCATTCCAGGCTTTCACAGAACGTAGTTGGTACTACAAGAGAATGTGTTTCTCTGAAAATGGTTAGGACCGGGAGTGCCAGCTCTAGGTTCTGGTCTGGACTCTGTCATTTACTTGGATAACTTTGGGTAAACCACTAAATTCGGCAGTTTTATTTCCTGCCTTTGTCCTGGGGCTTAGCTAGCTCACAAGTCACAAAAAATAGGACTGGCCTCTTCAACTCAGTCTGTCTCATTGCCACCTACCGTCCCTAGGAATAGGCCTAAGACCTGAGACAGAAACCCCTAGACATCCTACTTATGGTTGAACTTTTTTTTTTTTGAGATGGAGTCTTGCTCTGTCACCCAGGCTGGAGAACAATGGTACTATCTCAGCTCACTGCAAGCTCTGCCTCCCGGGTTCAAGCGATTCTACTGCCTCAGCCTCTTGAGTAGATGGGACTACAGGCCAGCACCACCACGCCCACTAATTTTTGTATTTTTAGTAGAGATGGGGTTTCACCAACTTTGTCAGGCTGGTCTCGTACTCCTGGCCTTGTGATCCACCTGCCCAGGCCTCTCAAAGTGCCTTTGGGGTTGAACTTTTAAAACAAGCCATAAGAAGATTGATTGATTGATTTTGAGATGGAGTTTCGCTCTTGTCACCCAGGATGGATGGAGTGCAGTGGTGCGATCTAGGCTCACAGCAACCTCCGCCTCCCAGGTCGAAGTGATTCTCCTGCCTCACCTCCCGAGTAGCTGGGATTACAGGCATGCGCCGCTATTTATTAATTGAGGTATCATGAATACTGTGGAGTTCTTGGAGTTTAACTCATGCTTTTCATTTTTCACCCAGAGGTTATTCCAGTTTATGGGAATTTCATTCTTAGAATTTGAGTACTTTGAATTACCCGATCCAGTCATTTCCAAATCTTGCCCCAACAACTTGGAACACACTCAGGGTTCAGATGCTGGTGGTTGGGGTTAGGGAAGAGAGAGGAGGAGGGGAAGCTAGAGGAAGGGTGAATCAGTGGCTCTGCCTCCCCAATCTTCAGGTTTATAACTGATGTGTCATGCTGCTTGTTTTGTCATGAGATTTGATTGGAACAAAGGGTTAAAAAAAATTGAAACCCAGACCTCATCTCACTATTCAGTTTGGAGGAGAGGACCTCCTACAATACTGTATTTGCCCAACCTTGCACCACTCAGGTCTCCTGACCCCCAGTCTCCATGCATTTTTCTCTAACGTCACATGACCTATCCTGATTTCACCTGTTGATTATTAAGCGATTTTGAAGAATCTACTGGACTTCAGCAAACAACTGAGGACAGGGGTAGGAATAAACTAGTCATCCTGCGTTAATTCTATTTCAAGCAAGTGTGATCCTTCCTTCCTGGGGAGGCAGCGGAATGAGGAAAGAGGCTTGCATTTGCTTCTTCTATGACTCAAAAATGAACTGCCTCATAAGGCAATGGGAATTCCCTGCCTGGCCAAGGAAAAGGGGATTGTTAAGCATTCTGAAGTCTTTCTTCCCTGGTCTTTCAGCTTAGAATCAATCCATAGGCACGACATTCACAGAAGATGGAATTTTACTTAGGAGCACAGCCCAAGTCTTGAATGTATGTTTTAACGCATAAACTAACTTCATTCTAACCTTACCCCCAGATTACTATAATTGCATTCAATGTCCAAAAGTTATTTCAGCCACTAAGGTTTATTTGTGCTCAAGGCCCAGTTTCCACTGTTCACCCTGTTTTCTCAACCCAAAACTGAATTTTCTGTTGCTTTAAAAATTAGCATATTTTCTCAGTGCCTGTTTCTGACTTACAATAAACAATGCCCAGACCTCCTGCCAAAAAAATGTCCAAATGCGAAATAGTTGCTATAATAGTCGTTTTTGTGATGGCAACTTTGAGCTGTGTGCTTTTAAATTATAATTACTTTTTTTCCTTACAAAAGATGTGTATCTGTCTTGATTGCTGTAATTATGATTCTATACCAGCAAACAGTTATAAAACATTCATGTCATCACTGTGCTTCATAAAACTCATGCCCTTCAATAAGCTTCCTTTGGTGACTGTATTATGCTTGTGTTTAATCTGTGGCAGGGAAATCCTAATGAGAAGCCATTAATCACTGAGTGTATATAAAAATTTGTGTCCTTAACTAAACAGACCAAAGTGGATATGGCAAGCCCATTATTGGCATGACATGATTTAGAATCAGGAAAGCGACTTGAAAAAACAATCTGGTCTAACCTAGTTTTATGGATGACATTCAGAATTGGGAAGGGACAGCATGTGGCTTAGTGACTGCACACATAATGGGACCAGGAGCCCAGAGATCGAGGTTCGAAACCTGAACTTGGCAGTAAGGAATTATGGCACAAACTGACTTGACTTCTGCATTCATTCTCGCTTCCCAGCTGTGATGTGTAGAATCCACACATTAAGGAGGTGCCTCACCCAGGGAGCTACTTGGGGGCAAGAAAAGGGGGACACTGAGGTAGGCTCTGACTCCCACTCACCCTCGATTCAATTAGAGCAGTCACACTGGGATCTATTTTACGTTGTAATGATTGAAGAAGGAACTCATTGGTTTTTTTTTCTTTTTTTTCCTTTTAAGTTTGAAGTTTACTGACTTCCATTCTCCAAGTCTTAGGATTGGAAATAGACAGATGAACCCTCTCATGTTTGTGACTGTGTTGCATCTGCTTATTGGTGCAGCAACTCTTTTCTGAGCACCTTTCGTTCTGGTTCCTGAGTAACCAGTAGTAATCCCTACAGGCCCTACACTCAAAGACCCTGCAGTCTAGACAAGGAGAATTGCAGCACAAAGTGGTAATGACTCTGGAAATTTAAACCCGGGGGCCTTGGGAGCACATAGAAAGGGCAACCAAGTCTGTTGGATTTGGGGAGTGGGAGAAGATTAGAGTTGACTCCCCAGAAGAAATGACAGATGGTAGGCCTTCCTTTTAATGTTCTTTCCTTTCTTTTCTGTCTTTTTTTTTTTTTTTTTTTGAGACGGAGTCTCGCTCTGCCGCCCAGGCTGGAGTGCAGTGGCCGGATCTCAGCTCACTGCAAGCTCCGCCTCCCGGGTTTACGCCATTCTCCTGCCCCCGAGTAGCTGGGACTACAGGCGCGGGCCACCTCGCCCAGCTAGTTTTTATGTATTTTTTAGTAGAGACGGGGTTTCACCGTGTTAGCCAGGATGGTCTCGATCTCCTGACCTCGTGATCCGCCCGTCTCGGCCTGCCAAAGTGCTGGGATCACAGACTTGAGCCACCGCGCCCGGCCTCTTTTCTGTCTTTAAAAAAACACCTGGGGGCTTCTTTTGGGAAAAGATGAGAAATCAACATGAAGAACTCTTGTCTTAGCACTGACTATAATCCTCAGCATGTTACTCAATCCCTACTGATCTCCAACATCTGGGTCTATGAGACCAGTAATAATAGAGTAGAATATACCTCAAAGTATTATCATGAAGATTAAATTAGATAATGTGTGTAGAAGTACTTATAAAACTATAAAGCCCTATAAAAATGTCTGCTGAAGGCTTCAATTCCAATCAACCTACATAATCTTTCCCAGCTAAACTGATATTCTTGGTTCTACAAAGGCTTGACTCATGTTGAGCAACTGGGGAAAATGTCACTTTTCAATATAAATAATAATTGATAACAATAACATGTGTGAAGCCTTCATTAAAAAGCAGACCCTCTTTAGCTTTAGAATGGAAAAAACATGTTGTTTTTAAAGGCATCATTATGTCCACCTGTTGGCTCGCTTGTGCTAAAAAGAACAGTTGGTGTAACTTCTCGCCATGTGGGAATCTATCTCGGGGGGTTCCTCTTGCTGGTCTTCACCTTTGTGTTGGGGTTCCTTAGGTTTCTGCCCTTGCTCAGTCCTCTTCTGAAACCCCATCACAGGTCAAAACAGAAGAACTTGCTAGAACCACATGCTGATAACTAACTTGAGTGAAGTGGGCAGGCCTAGTGGGCTGGAGAGTGCACACTCCACCTACAGTAGGCAGCCTTGGCTCAGTGTCAGCCGACCCCTTCAAGCGCCTCAGTATTCTCAAATGGTGAGTATTTTTCAATGTGAAAGTGAACTCACCCAGTTTGTAAATGCTCCTCCTGCCCCTTGACTTCCTAACCCAAGTCTTAGTCACTTCAAGGCTTTGCATTTTACCTAAAATGAAAATTACTCCCCTGCTTAAATCCTGTGGCTGGCTCCCCGTTGACTAGGAGTGGAGTTCAAGTTGTAAATTTGGCCCCTACTGGCCTGTTCTCCAGCAGGAACCGCTACTGGCTCCCTGCCATGCCACACTATGCCTGCTATGGGCAGGCACCTGCTATGGGCAGGCACCTGTTAGAAACAGTGTACACAATGTGGATCCAGGCGCGGCTGCTTCCCTCAAGTTGCTACCAGTCTTTTTGACAGACTAACTGGAAAATAGGCCTCAGCACACGGCAATCTCATAACTTTCTGTTGGGCCTTGTCCCGGCCCACTGCTTAATAATTACGATGTGTTTATGGGCTCCTTGAGGAAAGAACCTGGTATTTGGAGCACAGTGGTTGCTCAATGTTTGTTGAACGAATAAATGAATGTGATAAAGTTAATTTTAGTTCACCTCTCTGTAGTTGGATGTTTTTAAGCTTCGTGTGACTATGACTTTAAAATAAAACTCAGTTATTTAAAAATTCAACTAACTAGACTTCACCACACGTTTTTTTATTGTTCTGCTTTTTACATTCATATTTAAGAAGAAAAAAAAAATCAAGGCAAAATGGAAGACTACTACTACTACAACTACCACAATTTCTTCTACACCTACTGCCTCTAACACATCCACTGTTACACTCTGGGGTTAAGTCAGGTCCTGTTCATTGTCTTAGTATTCTACAATTTCCAAATTCTAGAAGGGGAATTGATATTCTGATGATCCTGAAATGCAAGCTATTTAAACAAGGATTGATTTTAAAACTGTCATTAAATTAAAAATCAACGTGGAAAATATTGAAAAAAGATTAAAAGGTTTTCTAATCCATTTTGTTGCTCAAAAAAAATCCAATTAACCAGAATTTCCTAATTTTGAATGGTGAAGTTCGACTGGCCTGTACCATGCTAAGATCAGTGCATGCTTATTACCGTAATCTCTTGTTCTTCAAACCAATAAATGCTCCATTTAAGGACAGGTTGGATTTGGTTATTTCTTGTTATACTGACATTTTTTTCCTCAAAAGAAAGAATTTGCCTATAACATATTTAATGACACAATGTTCAAAGAAAGATCTTGGCAGATTTTTTCAGCAGGAACAGCATTTGCTGCTGGTGTTTGTGTTTTTCTTATTTGATAATATTAACGTTAATATGATCCCCCAGCTCTGTGTCTCCCACCCTGAGTAGTTTTGAATGAAATACAGCATACAGAGGCTTGTTCATAATTTCTTGTCTTTCATTTATTTAGTGTTTCTATGAAGGAAAAAAAAAAAAGATGTTTTAAAGCTCAAGGGACTTAACTGTAAAGTAGAGGGGAAAAGGTAGAAATACGTGTTGAGGAAACCCAGGGGACCCCCAGGGCATTATTTTTGCTATAGCTTTCCAGAAAGAGAAAGTGGTGCTTAAAGAAATAATTCCCAATGTTTCCCTCCAGACTAAAATTCGGATGAACTCTGAACTGAGACTCTTTGCATCTCATTTTCTCATTAGGTTTTACTACAGCCAACAAAACTTTCTGTGGCGAATTACTTCCCTTCTCAACAGAATACCAGATTCCCATAATTCTACACAAACTGAAATAATGAAATGGTTTTTAACCAAGCTTTAGGGATTAGAGAGGAAAAAAAAAGTAAAAAAGAAAGGGCACCAAGGTCTTACCATCTCTGTGCTAACCAAAGTGTGGTTTTCCAGCCCTTTTTCTTGCCTATTAAAAAAAATAAAAACAAAAAACGGAAATGCCACTGGGCTTGAACCCCCATTTAAAATCAGATTTCTCTTTCAAGTTCCCTTGCAATACAAGTCAAAGTCATTTCTACCAAAAAAATAAAAGTGGGGGGGAGGTGCAAATTAATCCTAAACCTATGGCTCAAATAGGACCTGGTATAGTAAATAAATGCTTTTAAAAGTAGTCATGGCATTGAGAAATGGTTCCATGCACCTAAGCCAGAGGCACCAATGTAAAAACAAGTAATTGTATTTTAACACAAAAGATTGAAAAGCATTTTGTTTCACATCCTAATATTATTCCATCCACTTAAAAGAATTACTTAATATTGACTCTGTATCAGGCATAAGACAGGTTCTTGCCCTCAAAGAACTTATAATTTAGTTGAGAAGCCAAAACCTAACATGAGCTTTTAAAGAAGGATGCAGTACAAAACATGGTATAATTAAGTGTTAAACAATGCAGTTTAGATGCTCAGTGACCTAGGAGATTAGAAGAAGGGAAAGGTCACTGAGGGCTGGGAATGTCAAAAGCCTGTATTTTCAATAAGTTCTTAAAATGATATCATGTTAGAAAGCTGTTATAATTGCTGCTAATTTGTAATTTTAAAGTGTTGACATGATTCGCCATTGCTTTCCAACCAGTAGCTGTTCAAAAGGCCATACAGTTGAAGGTGAAAGGAGATATTTCTTTATGATCTCCAGAGATTTGTATTGAGGGGAAAAAAGACATACTTTCTTGTTGAATAATAGACCAATAATTGAGCATATTTTGCATGGGGAATACTAAATTGAGTGAACAGGAATTCAAACCTCAGGCTGTGATTTTGGTATAAATTTTTGTTTCTAAAAAACCATTTTCTTCCTGCTAAATAAGCTTAAAGTTTTGGGAATAAGTCAGCTTTAAAAAATTTTTTTTATCTTCTAATATCTATTTTCACAATTTATTTTTCTTTTAAGAAAAGCGGACTAAAAGTGCAAGTCACATTCTCAAGGCAATGAGAATTTTTTAGCTCTAAAAATGGTGTGTGTGGCAGGGAGAGCATTTAACATCCTTTAAAATTGAGACATCTGAACAGCAACTTATCTTTTGAAATCACCAGATCTCAAGTGTGCTTTGCACTCTTGGTCTTAAAATGCGTTTCATTTTCTAGTTTGGCAAACATTCCAGTCTCCTTACATTTGCTACCTTTTCCGTCTTTGCAACACAGGCAGTCTGAGCTAAATTAGGTTTGTTATAGTGAAGTTTTGAAGTTTAAACTGCTAAAATAGAGGCATGTCCCTAACTTTATACAAGTTTAGAGAATCGTAGTAAGCATTATTTTTTTTCTCCATGCTTGTCTGCATTCAGGGTCTTCCGAAGAAATGTCAGTTAATTCCCCTATTCGAAAAAGAGGGACTTTTTCGTAACAGTTGTACAACCAGGCTAAAGAGCACACCCTTGTCTTTCCTGAAGGGGAGGCAACCTGCAGTAATATGAGGTAATTAAATTTAGCCTTAGAAAAGTCTTTGAAACGTTCTAATCAAGACTTTCAGCTTTCCGATTGTGTGCGCTTTATTTTTCAATTCTTTCTAGTCCCGATTTTGCATTTCTAATGACAGTGAACTGACAACGCGTGAAAGCGGTCTGAGGAGCAAAACAAAGCCAGCAAGTCTGCTTCTGGTGCGCCAAGATTAATCAATATTCCAGAAACCTCGGGGTTTCCCCCTCCTCCCCTGTGCGGTTTCCATTCCCCGCTCCTCCTTTCCCGGGCACAGACTCCTCCCCTTTTCTTAAGTTGCCCCGATAGTAACTTGCAGTCTCAGAGCACATGCACACTGTCAGAGCTAGCCTGCCTGCTTACGCGCGCTGCGGATTGTTGCTCCGTTGTACCTGCTGGGGAATTCACCTCGTCACTGCTTGATATCTTTCACCCCTTACAAAATCAGAAAAGGTAAGCGTCACATTCTGTGTTCCTGCTGGATTTAATTTCTCCTTTCACTTCTCTGCCGATCTATTTCGCCTTCCAAGCAGAGGAGTAGCCTGAATCAAGGCTAGCCATTTTGGTAGATAAAGTCCATGTTAGTCATCTCACGTCGTGAGAGTGTGGTGTCTATCTATGCCGGGTCCTCTGCTAATTTGGAGTTGAGTCATTCGGGGTGGATTGGGAGCAGATTGTGGCGCGAGATCTAGAAAAGGATCAAAGTTGAGCGGATCTCCTTAAAAGTGACTGGTAAGAGGAATCAGAGCTATTAGTTAAAAAAAAAAAAAAAAAAATCTGATCTCTCCTACTTCCCAGTTTTCATTTCTCCCTAAGTATTTAATCCGGTGTGACGTCTTAAACATATTATAAGTCTTAATATCACTGACCCCAACTTGCAATTATATTTAAAAGGCAAACTGTTAAGACAAGTCTTTTTTTTTTCTTCCTGCACTGGGATTTGCTAAAAGCTTGCAAGGAGTCATTTGCGAGGAGTCCTTTGGTTTCCAGTTACCTCCCCCACAGGCGCACACGCTGGCTGCTTGCGTTGGCAGCGACACACAACCAGGGTACGGCTGGTTTTCACTCGGATTGATTATGGGAAGGGCTATGGATTAGAACTCCTGTAAAGCACCAGGAGGAATCCCTTGATTTTTCAGAACAGCTGATTTCCACCAGGAAAGAGATTTACTGAAATGTAGTTAAATAGCGTGAGTGGTTTAAAGAAACCAGAAACCACACGCTGTAATGTTTGGAATGAAAATTGGTTTCATCTCCTCATCTGTTCTAGAAATCCTAAATCTTAAAATGCTAAATCTTAAAATGCTAAAAAGTCAGCGATGGTTTCCTTGGAAGACTCCAGCATGTGTGTCACAAAGAAAAACGCTACTTCATACTTCCACTTGTGATAAAAACGAAGCTGAATTATGATTTCAGATGATTAATAGATGTGCCCAGAGCACTTTGCTTATTTCATGGAAAAAAATGAAAAAATTACCCTGTAAAATAGTCACATGTATTTCCCATGTACTGTGGGCACTTGTATTCTTTTTATGACCATATTTACTAGTAGATATTATTATTTTTTAATGAAGAAAATAGCTGATTACTTCACTACATATAATAGAGAAACTTCTACCTATCAATATCTTAATTATTTTTATTGACCTGGTTGTCCCTTCAATCATGTATACAGCATAATTTGTCAAGTAATGATTGAGTATCTTCTGTGCATTCAGTTGAATTGGACATTTATTGAGCGTGTACGTTGTGCAAGGCATCAACTGGGTTCTGCGGGGGATAGGGGATAGGGGTTCTCAGTCAGATCCAGCTCTGAAGAACCCTTTCATAGCCTCATTGGAGGGGGAAGGACGGATTTTTAAAAAGAAAATAGAACATAAGTTCTGCATATATATTCCGAATTTATGCACATTTCCCACACGTGGTCCACTAAAATATGCACACTGCAGCCTTGAAGTCTGGTATTGTGGCTCTCCAGTCCTTGATTCCTGCTGAGATTATGCAATTTGCCAAGAGCTTGCCTGGTGTAGAGCAGCACTGATTTCTCACCCCTGGAGGCTATAACTCATGTCTCTTTTTCTCCCATTCTAGCTGTGTTTTCTAATACCAAAGAGGAGGTTTGGCTTTCTGTGGGTGATTCCCAGACACTGAAGTGCAAAGAAGAGACACTCCTAGAAAAGTAAAATATGACTAAAAGCAATGGAGAAGAGCCCAAGACGGGGAGCAGGATGGAGAGATTCCAGCAGGGAGTCCGTAAACGCACACTTTTGGCCAAGAAGAAAGTGCAGAACATTACAAAGGAGGATGTTAAAAGTTACCTGTTTCGGAATGCTTTTGTGCTACTCACTGTCACCGCTGTCATTGTGGGTGAGTCATTTGATTAAAAACAAACAAACCTGTATCTTGTTTCTCTGGGGCATCTGGCTGCCCGGGGAATATTATCAGATGAACTAGTTGTAGGTATCAAAATGATAGCCTAGGCTTTCCTCTGAACTTGATGATTTTTCTCCACAAAAATGACTGTCCGGGCATGTTTGGAAGAATATATCATAAACACATCATCAGGCATCATTAAGCATTATGCAAATCAATTGTGTGAGGAAAAAAATAAATACAGTATTTTCCCATTTCATGTAAGGATAAAGAAGCGATAATTTCATCATTAGGCATGACAAAGCAAGCATGCTAGATTTGGCCAAAATGTAATTATATACAATGTCAGTTCCACTTAAAACTAATTTATACAATTAGTACACCTAAAATAAGATGTTGGTTCCGAATAGTAATTATATTCTAACTGGTGCTGACTTGAAGCTAAGTATCAAGACTTAGACACAGAGGCCGAATCCTTTATATGTTTGCACTCTGTCACCCAGCAACTGGGAAAGGTAGATTGGGGAAAATGTTAACACAGATCTCTTTCATTCATTGCTTTGCAGAGCCTGCCATAACCAGCTATACCTTTTTTTGAGTCATTTCCATCTCTTACTAATTTAGCAGGGTTGACAGCAATCTGTACTAATAAAATATTACCGTTTTGTTTATTGATCTTAAAAGTTATAGTTTATTACTTATGGGTGGCATTGGTCCCACTTTAAAATATAGCTGAAAAAACCTACTTATTTGGAATTTTTGACCAAACCAATACAGAAATCCTTGGGTTGACAAACATATAAGCCAAAGGCAGGTTGTAAAAATGCTCTAACTTAACCTACTAATTTGCCACCAAAAAGGAGCCATTCAGTACAGTTTTAATCTCTATTTTGGAGTTTGCCAAGATTTCCATCAACTTTAAAGAGGTAATGATTTAATAAAGATTAAGAAAATTCTGTAGTGTGTAAATATAATTATAACATTTTTCAAGGAAATTGAATTCTTAAATTGTAGACAAATGAAATATAGCAGGAAAGTTTGTCACAAGACTTCAGATACATCCCATTTTAACATGATTCTCTTCCATTAGTAATCACTGGTGATAAATGATGGTTCAATTAATTTTAGAGATATTCAAAGAGAACATATCCTAACTGACCCAGAGAAGTAATGGCTTTCCACAGTAGGTTTCCAGGCTTGAATATATTCCTGGATGAAGTATTTCAGTCCCACATCATTGTCCTGGAAGTCAATGCAGAATGCTGTCTGCTTGCCTCATTTTTCACTCTAAATCAAAGTCATTGCCAAGCCAAGAAATAGCTGCATAGTAATAATTGCAAACATTTATATAGTACTATTCCAGCTACTCTGTAGGAGTTTTGTTTATATCGGCTCACTTAATCCTCAAACAGCCTATGAAGCGAGTGGGAAGGTATGATTACTATGATCTTCCTCATTTTGTAGATGAAACTGACTGTGGAGACATCAAGCAATTTGCCCAAAGTCACAACACTAGCAAACTCTAGAGCTGGAAGTCAAATTCAGTCTAGTGTCAGAGGCCATTCTCTTAACCACTCTATTCTTCCTCTGCTCTAATGCTAGTTGACATCTTCTAAGAGATGTCAGGAAAAGAAATACCCTCATAAGTTGATGAAGGCCAGTTAGCTAGCAGTGCTAGATGCATTCACATAGCATTGTCATTTAACTGTATGATTTACCCAGTTAAACTCAACAGAAAACTTACAGTTCTCCTATAGACCGTTAAGCCACATCCTTCTCATTCATTTAACAAATATTCATTTATAATTCATGATCCTGTACATATAATAAATAGAGCTCAGTAATACTGGAGTATATTTGAAAAAGACGGAGAAACACCATTCAAAATGGTGTTGTAAACACCAGAAGAGTTGAATTTCTAAGACAGAAATGTTCATTCAAGAATAGAGGAATGGAAAGTCATAAAACTTGAACATGGAAGACAGATTGATGGAGAAGGAAGTTCCTAAGTGATTAGTACGAAGCAATAACGTCTCTAATAAAAGGAAGATAATGCCAGTATTTAAAAGTCTGTTTTTCTCTAGGAGTTCTGGGATCATTCCTCACCCAATGAGGGCTTTCCTAAGATTTGTGAGAACTGCAATAAGAGTTGGCTGAGCTAGGGTAGATAAGTTGGCCGGGTGCCCTCATGGTTGGCTTTACTAATGGAAACTGAGGAGGCAGAAGCAGCAAGAAGAAGGCGCTAACAAAGAAACACATAAAAAGAGCTCATTGACAGTCCAAGAGACCACTGAGTCTACATCAAAGACTTGGAATAGCAAATAGACAACTTAGGAGCAAACAGATTTAGGAGAGAAGGAAGAACGCTTCAGTTATCTGTCAGTGTGTCTTCCACTGAGGGCCCAGTGGATATAAAGGCTCCATTTAGCTTGTCACTGGGTTCCATGTCTACCAGTCTTAAGAGATAGAAAAAGAACGTGTCTGTACACCAATTCTTAATTTATTTGCAGTAGCATAAGAAAAAACAAGAAATATGCTAGCAAGGAAGGAGATAATTATTTTCCCCAAAGATGAGATGAGAAGAGCTATATTTATTACCTAGTTTTCAAATTCCTAGGTTTTTATTGCTTTTAGTAAAAAACAAAAATCATTGGGAAAATCTATGTACTGGGTTGAATCTTTGGTTCAGTCTGGTTTTTTCTGCCTTTTTGAAATAAAATGTATGTGATTTAATGTGTGGAAGTGGAAACTAGAAAAATATGACAAAGACATGTGAATCCATATATTCAAAATAAAGTAGAAAATTATAAGTATTTTGATATCAATTCATCTACAAGCATAAGCATAGAACCATTTGTACAATTTTATGTAATTTCTACTGTCATTTCTAAGCAACATCAAAGTCTGAATGTGCCATGCTATGACAAAAGCTCGTGTAACAAGAGTGGTTAGCAATCTGAAAGAACACAGTGCCAAGTTCCACATCCCTTAGAGGGCCCATCATGAAAGCATTAGGTAATGGTCTGCCAGGGCTGTTGTGGACATCTGTCTGACAAAAACCACACTGGGAAGAGTGGTTATTGTCTTTCTTCCTCCAGAAAGCAGTTTCTCCCTTCAGACTATGGTAAGTTGTGTTAGAGTGACCTCAGACATCTCGCTGAAAGAAAGGAAAAGTCCTTTGTCATGTTCAAGTCACAGAACACTGACTCTTTCCATGGCTAGGGAATGAATTACACAATAAAAGTGAAATCTCAGGACAAACAATATAAAGAAATGGGTCATAAGATCATAAGATCAGCTGCAAGGTGGGGAGATGTTTATAAATACGAATGCACAAAATTGAGTGGTGGTTTTACCTGAAGGCATTCACAAACACAGTAAACTAGCAGCTTTCTCTGATGTTGGTCTTGGCGTGCGGGCGCACACACACACACACACACCAAGTTTACATTTGAGTTATCCTTTTTCTGATGTTCTCCTTGCACAGTTTACATTTGAGTTCTCCTTTCTCTGATATTGGTCTTCACACACACACACACACACACACACACACACACTCTCACAGAGTTTACATTTGAGTTCTCCTTTATATGGATTTGAAAGAAATTGGTGACTTCTCAGGAAAGAAATCATCCTGGCTAAATTTTTATAAAGCATTTCCCTCTGTTCTCTAATACTCTGGCTATGAATTTAAATTGCACTAAAATTCAGTGCAATTCTGTAATATCTCTAGATGGATATACAAGAAACTGGTCAGCATGGCTGCCTGTTGGGATAGGAGCTAGATGTCTAGAGAATGGGGTGGAAGGAATACTACTTTCCTTTGAGTAAGTTTTTGTATTATTTGATTTTTCCCCTTATTTTTATATTATCTACTGATAGCTATTATCTACTAAGTAAATAAGTTAAATTATTTACTTAAAAAAATTCAATGCTATTCAATTTAACAAATATGTTAAATTGTTATGTATCTTGGATGTTATGTATCTTGCCCTGTGCTATGCTATGGGGATCCCCTGTTCTCAGGTAATTTCATAAGAGACATGGATGAAAAAGAAGATGAGAAAGGAATATCCAAGGATCAGAGGTGGTAATAGAGAAGTTTCTAATTAGCTGTAAAAAAAAATTTTAATGAGATCATATTATGCATACTGTTCTACATAATATGGCATTTTTCTATGTTGGGACTTTAGAGGTTCCTTTTCCTTTTAATAGCCACATTAGGAGTCCTAGATGTGCCATCTGAAAAAAAAAAAAAAAAAGAGTATGGCTTTTGATGAAGGTAGATCTGGATCCATGTGCCAGCTGTATTATTTAATAGCTGTGTGATCCAAAAGGAGGCATCTCTGAGCCTCAGTTTCCTGTAGCTATAATATATTTTTGCCATAGTTATAATATGTGTTGCTAACAATAATAGAGGCTGGGTGCAGTGACTCACACCTGTAATCCCAATACTTTGGGAGGCCAAGGTGGGAAGATCTCTTGAGCCCAGTAGTTTGAGACCAGCCTGGGCAACATAGTGGGACCCCATCTTAAAAAAAAAAAGGAAGAAAGAAAGAAAAGAAATAGCCTTGTTGATGTTCACTATTTTGGGCTGGGCAAGGTGGCTCACACCTATAATCCCATCACTTTGGTAGGCCAAGGAGGGAGGATCACTTGAGCCAGGAGTTCAAGATCAATCTGGGCAACATAGTAAGATCTCATCTCTACAAAAACATTTTTTAAAAAATTATCCAAGTGCACATGTCTGTAGTCCCAGCTACTCAGGGGCTAAAGTGGGAGGAGGATTGCTTAAGCTCCTTATCGCTGCAGTGAGGCTGCAGTGAGCCATGTTCATGCCATTGCACTCCAGCCTGGATGACAGAGAGAGACCCTGTCTCCAAAAAAGAAAATAATAGTAATAATGATAATAGCTAACACTCACAATGTATGGAAAGCACAGTTGTATTTAAGTATATTAACTTTATTTAATTCTCACAACAACCCAGAGAGGGAGGTAATTTTATTACTCTCATTGTACAGATGAAAAAACTGAAGCCCAAATCCTTATCACACAGCTGATGAATACTGAGTGGGATTCAAAATCTCCATTCCGGCTCCAGGTGCTCATTCACCACACTGTTCTGGGTGCTAGAACACCCATTCTGGCTTTACTCCAGCAATTTGCTGAGGGTCTGCCTGAGGTAGCAACGGAAGAGATGGAAAAGAGAGGTTGAACTGAAAGACCACTGGTGAGACTTGGCGATTGATTCAATGAGAGAAGGTGGACTGCAGACCGATGGCACGATTTCTGGCTTAGGTGGCAGAGTGGCTGATGACGCCACTGTTGAAGGTAGGATACAGGAGAAAGATTGGGGCCTTGGGGTGCATGAGTTCAGTTTGGACCTGTTGAGTTTGCGGGGCGGGATGCCACTGAGGTGGATATACAATGGGAGAAGCTTGTTGCAAATCAAGATTTAGAAGGTATTCCTACAATCTCCAAACTGAACGAAGACAGTTCTGTCTTTGGATTTCAAGTGAATAAGGATCAGTGAATTGGGCTATCCTACTGCAAAAGTGAGTCTACTCTGTAAGTGAGTCTATTCTCAGAACAGTTTCCATAACTCTAGGGCCCTCTCCTTCATGCTTAAAAGCACTAATCTTTCAGAAATGCTATAGTGATTTCTGGACGTAACTGGCCAAGTCCGTTAGGTCAGCCAAGCAGGTTAATCAATATGGTTTGCTATCAGCTGCTGAACTGAACTGACCGGTAGTGGGACCACACCAGTCAACTGCTTGAGTTCGTGAAGCAGGCACAGTTGGGCACCCACACCTCTCAACTTCCTGAACCCCTGATAGCGGGGCATTTCCACACTGATTGAACAACAGCAATCCAAAGAACGATGGACAGATATCTGGGTTCAGACTTACGGTTTCTTCAACACTTTCTGGAAATGAGCAGGGAGAGAGGAGCTTCAGGAAGCTGGGGGGAGGGGGATCCTGAGTCCCCTGGTGTTACCAGAGCTCAGCTGTGCTTTCACTAAGCAGAGACTGGGAGGCGAGGAGGAGGAAGCTGAGGATTTGCAGAGTTTTGCTCTGGAGAAGCCACACTGGGATAGGGTATAAGAACTAGGGTCTGATTTATCTGTGCTTTGTCTTCTCCCCTGGGAAGAAAAAATACAGAAAAATTGTCAGGGCTAGTGATGACACATGTGCTGCCCACAGCACATGCATCCTAGCCCTCTCCCACCTTCTCCAAAAGCACTCCAGGAGCTGCCTCCTACTGTGAGGGTGTAGCCCAGTAAGGTATAGTGGAGATCGGAGCTATGTGCTCTGGAGTCAGACAGCCTAGGTTTATGTCCAGTTCTGGAACTGAGTCTCTGTTTCTTCATGTATAAAATAGAATAATTATAAAAACTGTCGCCAAGATTTATATCTCAGTTCTGCTCTATATAAGCCATGTCACCTTAAATGATTTCCCTAAGTGCTTGCCAGGTAAAGTGTTCATAGACATTGTAAACCCCATGTCTTTTATTTACATCTCTGATATGGCTTTGAGCTGTCGTATGCACTGATTTGATGATGCTGATCTTCCAGAGAGCTGTAAGACCCTGGCATTTGGGGAGGCTGTGGGGCAGAGATTGGAGAAGATACTCACCTGGTTTGGGTTTAGAAGTGGCTTCTATTTCCTTAGCTAGAGAAGAGAGCCAAGAGAGTTGTAGGAAGAGCCTTAATAGTTGTAAAGGGCTTTTAGATGCAGAAATGAAAGCCTCAGAGTAAGTGATACCATCATTATCTGTCCCTTACCAATCTGGCCTCCTGAGCAGAACCAGAAAGTAATCCCCAGGCAGCCATTATCACAGTACACTACTCAGTGGAGGGGGCGCCTGAGAGTGGACGCCTCTCTCGGGAAAACGGAGAGATGCTGAGAAATGTTTTAATAAGTATTGTAATACACTCAATAGTGAATTTTTTGTTCATACGCCTCGGGGCCAATCTGAGTGTTCACCACCTCCCTGGTTTCTTTTTTCCTCCAGCCCTTTGATGCCTACTGCCCATTAACTGCCACTCTGATCAGAGTGGGGGCTGGCTGGAACCCTGAGAAAAATGTGGCTGGTTTCCAAGAGAGTTGGGAAAGGTGGTTTTGAAGCAGTGGGTAGAAAACTTAATGTTGTTCTAAGTGTATCTCTGGATTCTGTTTTGCTCTTTTTCTTCTTGTCAATTCAGATATTGAGGAAACAGAGCAAATAATTTCAAATTTCTCTTTCAAGTAGGTCATCAAATAAGCAAGTGTGTTCAGAACAATTAACCTGCAGTAATAATACCTTTCATTTTTGTGGTGTTACAGTTTACAAAGCACTTTCTGTTGCACTCTCTGTAGCATGTAAGCTATGGCCAGGCCACCCTCCTTCTGATTCGTATCTGCAAATGTCTGGGATGCAGCTAAGAAAGCATTGAGAGTCTAAAGGTCCTGGGTACAGGCCCGGCTCTACCATCAACTAACTTGATTTATGATGTAAGACATCATAAATCTCATTTTCTCATCAGCAAAGTAAGTTTGGACTAATGTCTGCTTCCAATTCCAAAATTCTATCGTTTTAAGTCTAGTTTATCTTCCTCTAAGGTATCTGAATATATGGAATAATAAGCAGAGATGTTTTGCTTTATTTTGTTTTCTTTTGTTTTGTTTCCAGGGCATGACACTGTACCATTGCTAGAATCTTTTTCCTGGATAACCCATTCTGGCTGGTCTCTCCAGTCTAACAAATAGCCCCCTTCTCTCCCTTTGACCTCTTGAGGGCCCCTGGCTCTGGGTCTGATAATCAGTGTTTCCTAGCCAGTGTTTGAGAACACAGTGAGGGCACACTTTGCAGGAGCCCCTTCTGTCCTTCAGTCTCTGCCCATCTCTCATAAATTAGGGGAAGAAAACCACAGGCTTTTGTTTTTGCTATAGAATAAATAAGATTGTGAAGAGCCTAACTTGTTTAGAGGAGGCAACCAGAGTTTAAGCACTGTCTTTTGCAAGCTGTATGTTCCAGGTACTTGATATTTATGGAACACTAGGATACTATCATTCATCAAGTATTTGCTGGCAGCTAGGTGAGCTGCATCATTGCTGGGAGCTGAGAAAACACACAGAACGCTTCAGTGCACAAAGTTTAGCAACTGTACTCACTGAGTATAAAAATGATGAATTTTGACTGCGTGCAGTGGCTCACGCCTGTAATCCCAGCACTATGGGAGGCCGAGGTGGGTGGATCATGAGGTCAGGAGATCAAGACCAGCCTGGCCAAGATGGTGAAACCCGGTCTCTACTAAAAATGCAAAAATTAGCCAGGCATGGTGGCAGATGCCTGTAATCCCAGCTACTCGGGAGGCTGAGGCAGAGAATAGCTTGAACCCGGAAGGTGGAGGTTGCAGTGAGCCAAGATCGCGCCACTGCACTCCAGCCTCAGATAGAGACTGCATCTAAAAAAAAAAGATGAGTTTTGTGTCAAGCTTCAGTGCTATCAAGATTGCCTAGAGCTTATTCCCTAGGCCAAGAATATTCACATCACTATGCCCTATCAAGAGATGGACTCAAGAGAGTTTGAAACCAAAAAGAGAAAGATAAAAGGCCCAAAAAGGTTTAGATAAAGGAAGATATACCCTGGATGAATTAAGGGAGGGCGCTCCCTTTTTCCCTTTGTATAACTTATCAAAGATTGGAGGGTAGATTTAGGAGAAGCGAATTGAAAGGCATAACCAAGTTTTGAATTTCAAGACGGGGTTTCTGTCTCCAGAGAGAGCAACTCCATTCTTCTTGTCCTCAGGCTTCTCCAGTTCTCCAACAATGATTCCAGGCTACAAACTGCTGCAGCTTCACAGAGAGAAGACAGTGGGCTGTTAGTGAGAGACTTCTTATTCAGAACCTTGTACGAGGCTCATTTATCCCTAATGAGAGTAGGGAGAAAAATACACCCTGCAAAGATGGTGCCTTCTTTTATACACATTGCATTACTTGAAATTTCATCTTTCAAGCAAATGAAACAAAAGCCCGGGTTTCTTGTGCTTATCTAGAAGCTTGCTGGTGTCTTCAGCTACTTGATGAATGTGAAGAGAAACATCAAGAAGGAAATTATTAGTCTACCAAGAAACTTCTTGTGAAAAAAGTAGTCATGCTTTTATTTAGTTATTTATTTATTTTTGTTTTCTTAGATTTGCTCTCTTAGGGTTAATAAAGTAGTTCGTAAGCAAACCTGAGATTCAGCAGACTTTTCAGGGCTTTGTAAGTTCTGACATTGCAATGCTTTCCACGAGATGATGGATGACGAGAAGCTTGTCATCTTTGCAGAGCGGTTTCAGTTTTCTCATTCTTGCAACTTCAAGGGCTACTAATTGGTTGAAGCAGCACATGAGCCTATAATGATTGAGTTCAAAGTTTTTTCAGATTCGCTTCCTTGTCTCCAAAAAAAAGAAAGCAGTTTGGTCAGAAAGTGATCTACTCACTATAAATCTGAGCACAATGCTCCTAAATCTACCCTGCATGGCCTAAACTAAGTAAATTCCTCATTAAAGCAAATTAAAGCAGGATTGAGGAGAAATCAACCCAGACTCAAAGCGACATTTTAGAAAGATGCAGGCATCCAGCAGAAATATTGCAGAAAAGAATCCAGTAAGATTAAAAAAGAAAGAGGGAGAAACAGTGGTGGGCCTTTTTTTTTTTGGCCTATTTTATTTTATTTACGTAGTAAATAAATTTACATAGTCCAAAATAAAAAAGTACAAAAGCTTGTAAAAAGAAAGTATCATATTGACCCCTATCCCCCAGGGTTCCCGTTTATCTTGTTATTCATTTCTCATATGCCCTTGGAGAGATGTTATGACTATAAAAATAAATATGTATTTATTCCTTTTTTAACTCTTTGTATACAAATAATAGCATGGTATACATAGCCCACTTTTCACCTTGCTTTTTTCACTTTACAGCATACCTTGCATATTATTCCTTAGCACGTAGAAAGGCCTCTTATTCTTGGGGCTACATCATATGGGTATACTATAACTTATTTAAGCAATTAGCAATTGATGGACACTTCGGTTGTTTCCAGTCTTTAGACATTTTTATTTAAAAATGGTGCAATGAATGATCTTTCACCCACGTATCTGTGGATATACCTAGAAGTGAAATTTTGGGGTCTAAAGGTATACTCATTTGTAATGTTGATAAGTATTGCTAACTTGTACCCCATAGAATTTGTGATCATTTGCTCTCCTAAATTGTGGGATTTAAAAAAGAGTTAGCCTCGGTACTGTACTGCCTCTGCCAAAGGTAAGCATGAGTGGACTTTGCAGTTTGTGTGGGCTACACAGACAAATGGAGGAAAGTAAGGAAATCAGTGCATTGGAAAACTGCAATTTCAGGATTGAATTGAGTAGATGCAGGTATCTCCCTTCTTCTAAAGCCCAAATTTAATCCAGATACAACACCCAAAGCTTTAATTTGTATGTTACGTTCAACTTTTGAAGCACTTTCACGTCTCTTACCATCTATAATCTTCACAATAAACTGTGAAAAAGATGGACCAGGGTTTCAGTTTTTATCGCTCCCTCTAAGCCGTCACCTCCTACCACCGATCTAACACAAGTTTAGAAAGTGAAACATTGAGCAATGTGTCAAGCGCACTTAGAAATAAGAGATTGCCAGAAATAAGACTATAGAAGCTAGGATCACCCCGCTCCCAGGCCAGCCCTGGCTCTTTTAGGTACAGTCTTAGGGGATGCAACCTGTCCATTAATAATTCCCCAGAATACTGGTGCTGACAGTCTGAGCACAAATGGGTCTCGGCTGGGCTCTAGAGCAGAACATAAAATCAGGAAACAGGAGCAAACTTTACTCTTCATACTGCACAGAGACGTATCAGTTAGTAGAACAGAGGCTCTGAAAGAACAGAAGAGGGAATAGATGGAAATGGGAACACCTTTGCTGTGCACCACCATATAACACACAAAAGGCACCAGGGGAACGTGGGAAATTTTAAACATATTTCATTTCCAGTTTCTACTCACTCATAATAATATCTTTTTTTCCAGAAAGGAAGGCAACAAGTCCTGCTTTTAATTGCTATTTCTGGAATAGAATATTTTTTAAAATAACAACAGATTGGACATTTAGAACACCTGTAGGATTATTTGTAAATTAAATTACCACATCACATAGCCTTTTTCAGTGCAGTTTTTGGAAGAAAGCACCAGGCCTTTCTTAGAACTCCAAGGTTCTTCTGATGCAGTTGTCTCTAAGAGTCACACACCGCATGCACATAAGTCTGTGTCTCCACTCTACTTAGTCATCAGTCACCCAGGGCTCGCTCATCTGGGCACCTCTTGTGGAACAAGGCTGGGGCAGGTATTTCCCACCTTCAGCAACAGGAAATACCAAAGGACAAAAGAATGAGCCAGGCCAAGGCCCAAATCTCCCAAGGATGTGGGAACAGAGGAGTGGGGGAGGGTTGAGAGGTTGCCTCCAACACCCGGTAGCTTCTCACCAGGAAACGCCTGGAAGTTTGACAGAAACAAAAGACCAGGGACCAGCAGAACTCTTACCCAGGTAGATTCACCATATGGCTTTGCCTTCTTTGTAAAAACAAGCTAATGCAGCCTGGCGCACTGGGTCACTCCTGTAATACCAGCAACTCAGGGGGTTAAGGCAGGAGGATCCCTTGAGACCAGGAGTTTGAGACCAGCCTGGGCAACATAGTGAGACCCTGTCTCTAAAAAAATTTCTAAAATTAGCCAGGTGCTGTGGTGCGCACCTGTAGTCCTTGCTACTCAGAAGGCTGAGGCGAGATGATCACTTGAGACCAGGAGTTCGAGACCAGCCTGGGCAACAGAGTAAGACCCTATCTCTAAAAATAATGAAAAGAAGCAAGTGGAAATTTATGTCCAACAGCTTCATCAAACTGGCGTGAGACAGGCTTATGATTTCTCCAAAGCGGGCCAATTCCTGAAACAGAAATTTTTATTTGATTTCTCAGATCATTATTGCATGCCTGCCATAATAGTTGTCATGGCTAATTTGCCAAAACATTTTTGACTCATTAAATGCTCGCATATGTATTATCAAGGAGTTTAGAATTCATTAACAGAAACAAGTTGAATTAGTATAAAGCAGCTAAGATTTATAATGTTTTTGATGAGCATGGTTCTTTTAAACTCAGAACTTAAAGTTCAGGAGGATCTTAGACACCACCCATTCCAATTGGTCTCTCTCATTTTGCAGATTGTTTTAAAAAAGAAAAAAGAGGCCTGAAGAGATTGTGTGATTTGAAGATATGGAAACAGGCAGACCTAAGTTTGCAATCCCATCCTGTCATAACACTTACTGCAATGTGACCTTGGGCAAGTGACTTATTCTTTCTAGGCCTCAATCTTTTCATTAATGGGATACTGATATTAAATCCTACAGGTCTGATGTGAAGATTAAATCATTTAGATAAAGCATCTCCTACCCTAAGTTACTGACAGGATCAGGCCCAGAACTGTCTTTCTACAGCATCACACTTGCTCTCCCTTCTACTCAAAAAAAACCTACCTTAGGAGCAAATTCGGGATCCATAGCTATCACTCCTCATTTGTGAATTTAGAAAGCTAAGCCTATGAGAAATCATAATTCAGTCAAGATCCAGTCCCACAGACCATGAGAGCGAAATCACATGGTTTTGTACAAAGGGGACATTCCTTAGGGTAGGCTACTATGCTCAGGGAGTGCAGTAGGGAATCGGATTTACTGGGGAGCACAGGACAGAGAGATTCCTGCATTCAGAAAGTGTGCTCAACACGAGGTGGGGACCAGGCACTGGTGCATCCTGTTTATCTGAAAGAAAATAAGTCATGTTTGTTCATTTGTTCAGCAATATATTAAGCACCTACTGTGTGCCAGGAACTGTTTGAGGGACTTGATATAGGTCAGTGAACAAAACTGTCCAAAAAAAACAAAAAAAATTCTAACTTTCTGGAGCTTATATTTAGCAGGTAGAGAAAATAATAAACAAGCATAATAAACAGAAAATTATATTGTATTTTGGAAGGTGATAGGAACTATTAAGACAAATAAAGCCAGCTAAGGGATAAGAAAGTTCAGGGTAGACCTCGTTCAGAAAGTGACATTTAAGCTAGGTCTTTTTTTTTTTTTGGCAGGCTCTCTGTCTGTCACCTAGGCTGGAGTGCAGTGGTGTGATCTCGGCTCACTGCAACCTCCACCTCCCAGATTGAAGCAATTCTCCTGCCTCAGCCTCCTGAGTAGCTGGGACAACAGGCATGCACCACCACACCTGGCAAATACTTGTGTTTTTAGTAGAGACAGGATTTCACCATCTTGGCCAGGCTGGTCTCCAACTCCTGACCTCAGGTGATCCACCCGCCTCGGCCTCCCAAAGTGCTGAAGTTACAGGCGTGAGCCACCGCGCCTGGCCGAACTAAATCTTAAAGGAGGTAAATGTTGTGAATGTGTGGGAATTATGTTTTAGGCAGAAGGAAGAGCCAGTGCAAGGATCATAAAGGGGGATCATGTCTAAGATGATGGAGAAATGACTAGGAGGCAAGTGTGGAAACAGGTGAGAGCGAGCAGAGTAGGAGATGGGTTCTGAGGCAAGGTGGATCTAGGGGGCTTGCCAGGGGCAGCCACTGATTGCATGGCCTTGGGCTTAGACTACATAAGAGGAGGAGTCAGTGGAGGGAGTAGGGGAGTGAGAAGCTGACCTAGGTCTCAGTGTTCTTTTGGGAATAGGCTGGAGAGGGGTGAAGCAGAGACAGAGAAACCAGTTAGAAGACTACTGCAGTAGTCCACCCAAAAAGGAGGGTGCCTTTGTAAACTTGCAGGCTTCTTCATTGACAAATTATAAAAAAAAAATTGAATCATAGAAGGCAATAGAGTTATCCAGGGTCACACAGGGATTTAAGGGCTAGGACTAGAATCTCGACATCATTCATTCCTTAAACATTTGTAGGGCATCTTCTCCATGAAGATAGAAGCAGCCTGGTAAGGAGGCCCAGAGACTTTTGCATGTTAGATTGACCTCTAACTGCCACGTATAGCTCACTTGTCAAGTGTGGGTGGGACTTGTGACTTCTAACCAACAGAATATGGCAGAGGTGATGGGATGACACTCTTGTGATTATATTACAATCATACATCAAATTCATGTAGCCTTGAGATAAATTGGTGCTAGTTTGGTTTTGGTTTTGCTACCAAAATGGAAAGATCCTAACTGTGAAATAGCAGCATGTTTGCCATGTAAAACCAGTGAGTGGTGTACTATCAACACTATGATTTTCCTTGAGCCACTAAAGTGGACATCATGGTCTCCTTTCTGGCTAGATATCAGGCTGAGGTTTTTCTGGGCAATGGGTATGAATGTCTCCTGGCCTTCCTGTAGCACTAATGCTCAAAGAGCTGGCTGGTTCATCTTGGTCAGGCACTTAGTTTTCTCGTGGTTGGCCTCAGAATGCGAGGTCTTTCTATCAAGATCATTGCCTCTATTGCTTTGAGATTTCCTTTTGACATTTGAGCTCCTTTGGGGCACTACCTTGCTTTCTGGAAGATTTTGAATAGTGAGTAATAACTCTTAGAAGACTTTGGTCTGCCAAGTTGTTCATGACAAGGTTTGCAGATACAGGAGATAATTTAGTAAAATTTTACTATTTCAAACTCCAACATTTACCAAAAATTAACTAGTGTGATTTGGTCTAAATTTTACTTCAAATTATGCCTCATTCTTTTACTCTTAAATATTTTCTGGCATCTTAATATTTTCAATAGTCTTATCAGATTAAATGTGGACCAAATTCTTAAAGTTGGTCTTTAGCTTTCAACTTATTGTGTGTGTTTGGCCTTAAAGAGTGAACCTGTGATATCTTCTTTCTGAGGCTCCAATGTGCACATTGTGTCTTAGTTTAGAAAGTGAGATGATATTTAATTTTCCAAAGAAGTATTAGTTGTTGGCTGGGCGTGGTGGCTCATGCCTGTAATCCTAACACTTTGGGAGGCCAAGCTAGGTGGATCACGAGATCAGGAGATCGAGCCATCCTGTCTAACGTGGTGAAACCCCATCTCTACTAAAAAAAATTACAAAAAATTAGCCGGTTGTGGTGGCAGGTGCATGTAGTCTCAGCTACTCGGGAGGCTGAGGCAGAATTGCCTGAACCCAGGACGTGGAGCTTGCAGTGAGCCAAGATCATGCCACTGCACTGCAGCCTGGGCTACAGAGGGAGACTCCGTCTCAAAAAATAAAATAAAATAAAAAAGAAGAAGAAGAAGAACAAGAAGAAGAAGAAGAAGAAGAAGAAGAAGCAGCAGCATTTGTTGTTAGGAAAACAAGGAACCCCTGGAGGACTCCTTTCTTGAACTTTCTATATTAGCAAAGAGAAACTATTTAAGCAAAAATGCAATTTTGTTTATAGCATTCATCCAGCACAGTTAATTTTGATCACCTTAAACATTCTAGTCAATATATTTTCTAGATTCTAGAAATCTTGTTAAAATACTAACACTGGAGTAAACCAGAAATCTTAATTAATATTGCTAACCAAAGGTGCATGATCTGAATATTGCTCATGACATCCATATATTGTATAACATCACCTAGATGCAAACTTTGCAAAATTTGTTTTAGCTCTAACAAATTCTGCTAGGAAGTTATTTTGATTTTCATTGCTATTTTTGCAGAGCAATCTATAATAAAGGGTTTGTTCTTTTGCACTGAGGATCTGGAGTCCGTAAAGCTTTTTGTCAGCCGTGGGACTATCAATCAATGTGTTTCAAATAAGTGACCACTAATGGAGCTCAGTTTTGCAAAGGGTGTGCCGCTTTGCCACAGAGAAAAACTGGTTGTGGCCGGGCGAGGTGGTTCACACCTGTAATCCTAGCACTTTGAGAGGCTGAGGTGGGTGGATCATGAGGTCAGAAGATCGAGACTACCCTGGCCAACATGGTGAAACCCAGTCTCTACTAAAAATACAAAAAAAAAAAAAATTAGTTGGGCATGGTGGCACATGCCTGTAATCCCAGCTACTTGGGAGGCTGAGGCAGGAGAATCACTGGAACCCAGAGGCAGAGGTTGCAGTGAGCCAAGATTGCACCACTGCACTCCAGCTTGGGCAACAGAGAAAAAGGGAAGAGAAAGGAAGGGAAGGGAAGGGAGGGGAGGGGAGAGGATAGGAGTGGAGGGGAGGGGAGGGGAGGGAAAGAGAGGGGAGGGGAAGGGAGGGGAAGGGTGGGGAGAGGAGGGGGCGGGAGGGAAAGGGGCGTTGGAAGGACAGAGCAAAGAGGGATCTGAGAAGTCTGTGCATCAGGCTGTGTTTCCAGGAAGGCATTTTTTGTTGCTGGGCTAGAATGTAATCGGAAACCAGAACTGCCCACCAAGACAAGCAGGCTTCGTATTCACCGCGTTTCCTCTTGATTTGATGCTGATAGCTGGTGGACCCTACCTCTGGCTTCAGCTCTAACGTGACTTGTAGGAGCAGAAAGCTGACGAAAAACGACTTTTGTTGATTCATTCAGCAATGAGTTGAGAAAAGCTAGCTGTTGACTTCGTTAAGTAAAATCAACACAACTTTTCCTCAGCTTAAGCTCTAGATTTAGTTAATGTCATTCAAAATAGATGAAAAAATAGGCAAAATATTGTGTACCCATTTAGACTCCTTCAGTCAGTACCACAGTTGTTGAGAGGCTGTGAGGACAGTAGAGTGGGTGAGTCTGGACCCTGAAGCTGGACAGTGTGGGTATCAGGTCCACCTCAGCTACTCCATGGACTTCAGTGAGCACATGACCCCTCTTTAAGCCTACTGTGGTGGCAGCCTGCCGGCTGTGTGGTTTTGGCAATTTACCTGCCCTCTCAATGACTCTGATTCCTCATCTGTGAGGTGTGGATAATAATAATAGTCCTGGCCTCCATGCAATATGTGAAGCAATGTGCTTGTGAGGACTTGGTATCTGCCACGTGGTCAATGACTAGGAGCTGTTGCTGTTAAGGACACAAACGTTGACACACATCTTCATTAAGTTCTTCATTAAATGTCCTTTTTACGTTATTACCAATGGTTTCTAGTGACTGAAAATGTGTGCAGTGAAGGGAAAGGCAGACTACTTTAATTAATAAACTTTATATAAGATTTATTAAATCATAAAAAAGGATTTGGTATACCCATTTTTGAAAGTGGCAATACCACTTTTGAGATCTTCAACAAGTAAGAGGACCTGTAAAGGGTTCCAAGATGTGCTGGGTGCTGCCAGGACATGTCTAGGAGATCCAAGGTTATTCCTCCAGAGTGTGCACCATGTAGGAGTTCAAGATGCTAAAGATCCAGGAACCAGGCTCTTTTGAGAACTATACTCACGCCTAGGCTACAAGGACATGTTTGTGTTTGAGAGGCATTAAAAAAGTAATGGAAAGAGCACTGGGCTTTGTGTAGAATCCCCCCACTCAACCACTTATGAGATCTATAAGCTTGAGAAAGTTAACTGACTTCTGAGCATCAGTTTATTAATCTTTAAAATAGACACAAGGCCTGGTGCAGTGGCTCACGCCTGTAATCCCAGCACTTCAGGAAGCCGAGGCGGGTGGATCACGTGAGGTCAGGAGCTTGAGACCAGCCTGGCCAACATGGCAGAACCCCATCTCTACTAAAAATACAAAAATTAGCTGGGCCTGTGGGTTCATGCCTGGAATCACAGCTACTCAGGAGGCTGAGGCATGAGAATTGCTTGAACCAGGAGGCGGAGGTTGCAGTGAGCCGAGATTGTGCCACTGCACTCCAGCTTGGATGACGGAGTAAGACTCTGCCTCAAAAAGATAGAAAAGAAAATAGATACAATAATATCTACCTCATAAAGTTGTGATGAGTGTTAAACACCAACCTTAACACATAGTAAGGGCTCAATAAATATTTCCCTTTCCCAGTGTAACCTCATCTTTTTCAAGAGTAGAAATAGCTCGCCTGGTAAACCCAGAAATAGTAAACCAACAAAAGCATAGTCAGGGACAAAAATGATTCAAAGTGTGTCTGAATCTACTATCACTCTAAACAACACTTCTCTTCAAAACTTTAGACATAAAACTACCCCTTATAAATACATGATGTCTCCTCTCTATAGAGAAGAGATGTCCTACTTCAGAGAAATGATGTCCTCCTACCATAGAGAAGAGCTTTTAGACAATGTAGGTGTTGTCTTGAGGAATGTAAATAAATAGAGACACATCCTAGAGTAGCTAATTCCAGGACTGCACTTCCCAGCAAGACCAGCTTGTTAACTATAAGGAGAGACACACACAAAATATCACCACCTCTTGAGACTTTGCTCCCCTGACTGTCTTGCATTGTTCTGTTAGATATCTGTTTGGCAGGTGAGAGATTTTGTCGCACATTACCCAGAATGCATTCATGGAGCTGGCTTACTTTCCCTCCTAACACCTAAATAAAAATTGGTGCACTGACTAAGTGCAGGGCTTGAGCGGTGAAGAGGAGAGAAGGTAGTAAAACACCCAAGGAGAGGAAGAGGCTGTACACACAGCCAGTGTTGTTGTATCAATGGGAGTAGAGTTAGTGTAGGCTCAGATAAGACTCTGGGAGATGAGATCAAGTGCACCTGGTGTTTAGATAATCGCTTCCTTCATCAGCACTTGTTTGACTTTTGCTCCTAGAACCTATATCATTAGCAGAATAGCTATTCTATCAGTTACTTATAAATAAATTGTTTGGGCTAGGTAGGATCCTGCCTACCCTTGGAAATATTACTGTATGTAAGTAAGTGTATTTCTAATAACAAACAGCCAACTAGGATATGAATTTGTAAAAACAAGCCTGGTCTTCAACTGTCGTTTGCAGAATATCTAAAACTCCTAACAGCTTGATACGTTCAAATTCCAGATGACCAAAATGAGCTCCTTGTGTTTACCATGCACATGTTTTGTTACAATTCAATGTCAAGTGTTTAAATCCATTCAAATGAAGATCAGAAAACACATAATCAATTACAGTAAAATTAATTTGATTGGAAATAAAGCAAAATGTTTGTTTATTTATTTATATGTGATAAAGCACTTATCTTTGTGTGACTAGGCTTTTATGTGAGCAAGCAGGAAAAAGACAGACATAACCAAAGTCTTTTATTAATTCCTATAAGTTATGGATGCTGCTGTGTTAAATAATGCACATTGTAAATCAGAATTAAATGCCTAACCCCAGATTGAGTTCCAGGAAGACTGAAAGTTAAATATTTTAAAACAAAACAAGTAAACAAAGAAAGAAAAATGAATTTAAGATGTATCAAACTTGTGAGGGGGGAGGGAAATTAAAACATATAAACTTATGAAGAAATCACCTAATGAAAAAGGTGTGCAGACATTGTTACAAAAAATGCAAAATACCGGTACATGTTTAATGCAATAATGTAAGGCAAACAAACCAGAAAAACACTTATAGCAAATATTTTATACATAGACAAAGGGTAATTATCTTTATTATGTAAAAATACTCAACATGTACACACACACACACACACACGTACATGCCTAGACCCTTAAACGATTAGGATCAAATAGATGCTTGGAGAAAATACAATTAGGAAAAATAATCAACATCATTAGATGTTAAGTAAATACACAACAAAACGAAATATATACTATTTACTCATCACATTAGCAAATTTTGCTTGTTTTAACAATCTTTTTATGATAATACTCTGTTCCTGGGGGTAGAGGAAATAAAGTCTCATTCACTAGGGGAGCATTAAGCTACCCAGCCAGCCCACGCAGAAAGCAATTTCCTAACATGGATTAAGGTAGTCCTATCCTCTGAGTTGTATCTTTTCTCTAAAACTACAATTTTAAAAAAATCCCAGATGTAAAAAAGCCTTCATACATTCATCATGATATTCTTCATAAAAGTGAAAAATGCCAAACAACCTAAATGTTCAACAATAGAGCAAGGATTAAGTAAAGCCTGATACAGTGAATGAATCTGATATCAGGAGACCTAAAAGTGATGTTTATGGTGACTGTATATGGAAAAGTACATTCTGTATGATTTCCACGTGTTTAACTATGTTTTGGAACATCCTGTAAAGAAACACACAAAGTGGCTGCCTTTGCTCTACAGAAGAAAAGGAAACACATAAAAGGGTTAAGAACCTGGGATCTGGCCGGGCGCGATGGCTCAAGCCTGTAATCCCAGCACTTTGGGAGGCCGAGACGGGCGGATCACGAGGTCAGCCTGAGATCGAGACCATTCTAGCTAACACGGTGAAACCCCGTCTCTACTAAAAATACAAAAAACTAGCAGGGCGAGGTGGCGGGCGCCTGTAGTCCCAGCAACTCGGGAGGCTGAGGCAGGAGAATGGCGTGAACCCGGGAGGCGGAGCTTGCAGTGAGCTGAGATCCGGCCACTGCACTCCAGCCTGGGCGACAGAGTGAGACTCCGTCTTAAAAAAGAAAAAAAAAGAAAAGAAAAGAAAAAAAAAGAACCTGGGATCTGAGTCCAAACTGTTTTTAAATCCTAGCTCTGCCACTTGAGTATATTTGACTTTGAGCAAGTTTTCAGTTCATTGTGATTAGGTTTCTCCCTCAGTAAGTTTGTGGTAAAATAGTACCCTCCTCCTGGGGTTGTTGAAAGGATTAAATTTGCTGCTAACCTAGGTAACGCCCAGCATATAGCAAGAGCTCAGTAAGCATTAGTTATTTGCTATTTATTTCAGTGATACAACCAATATGCACAGGCTTTTGTCCCACCTTTCTGCGTTTTCCAGTTCGACTTTTCTCTCTTGACCATGTTACTGTTATATTGGAAAAAAAGCAATAGGTATTTACCTGAAGGCCCTGAGAGCTGGGTCAGCTGGATTTTTTTTTAGCCACGTAGATTAAGATTCTTACTAGAATACCACAGTTTAGAGACAAAGAATGGATACTTTATGGTTGCTGAGACCCAAGAATTGAAATTGGAGTTGCAGTGACAATTCAAATGAACTTTGTGTCCCATTTCATAAGAAGTTAAGACATTTCAGTTTCCGTAAAAGATTGCTTGCCTCCTCTGGAAAAGCTGTGCCAACCCAGTATTATTCCTGCTTCCCCCCACCACCCCACTACCCCCAGCCTTTAGCTCCTAGTTAACCCAGTGCTGGGCATGCTACTTTCTCTATAACTTACATGGACCTTTTTAAAGAATGGAATCACATGTTTCAGTAACAATAGCAAGGCAAAAACCTTACAAACTTTTACAACACTGGTATAAGTAAATTTTCTTTGGCAAGGAAAGTAAATTAGGGAAAGGGGAGAGGGAGTAAATTTACACTTTTGACACCAATACCTTTATTAATGTCTGAACATTTCAGTAGTTATCATGTATAATTTGATTTAAATGTAAATTTCTCATTCTAAAAAGATTTTAAAGTTTCAGTTATAGAGGGAAAATTAAGAGGAAAATTGCTTTCTCTTTCCCCTATATTCTCCCACGTTTTCAGGGAAAAATTTGGGGAGAAAATCTCTGCTCATATTGGAGTCTTCTCTTGCCAGCAACTAACAAGTCTGTACAATACAGTTACCAAGGCAATGTCAAGACCATGTAGACAGAGGGAGAAAATGTGATGTGAAGACAGGGAGATGATGAAAATGGACTAACAATGTAAACATGAGGAGTTTTTCTAACTGGAAAATAAAATAAAATCACTCTATCCTTTAAAAGTGGTTATGTTAGCAATTCCTTTTTTTCTATATCACCTGTTCATGAACGCTTATTTGTTTCCTTTTTTTTTTTTTTTTTTTTTTGAGACGGAGTCTGGCTCTGTCGCCCAGGCTGGAGTGCAGTGGCCGGATCTCAGCTCACTGCAAGCTCCGCCTCCCGGGTTCACGCCATTCTCCTGCCTCAGCCTCCCGAGTAGCTGGGACTACAGGCGCCCGCCACCTCGCCCTGCTAGTTTTTTGTATTTTTAGTAGAGACGGGGTTTCACCGTGTTAGCTAGAATGGTCTCGATCTCAGGCTGACCTCGTGATCCGCCCGTCTCGGCCTCCCAAAGTGCTGGGATTACAGGCTTGAGCCACCGCGCCCGGCATGCTTATTTGTTTCCTAATTATGCCCCAATCTTTGTAACTCTGTACTGAGCCAGATCAGAATGAGTTCCACTGCATTCAAGTTAGACAAAGGGATTTTTTTACTTGTTGAAACTAGAAAGAGTTTTTTTTCAGTAAGTTCTATTGAACCATGGATTTAGCCAGACCCTCACAGATAATGACTGCAAAGATAGATACATTTCTTGCTCCCAAAGCAGCACAGATATTTGCTGCTTAAATAAATACAACCACCAGTCAAATACTTACTCATTTTGCTAGGGCTGTTCCTTCTGTTTCAAAAAAGACTCAATTTTTCTTTTTTTCTCCTTCAGGTACAATCCTTGGATTTACCCTCCGACCATACAGAATGAGCTACCGGGAAGTCAAGTACTTCTCCTTTCCTGGGGAACTTCTGATGAGGATGTTACAGATGCTGGTCTTACCACTTATCATCTCCAGTCTTGTCACAGGTATCATAAGCAGTTGTTGGTTTGTTTGGTTTTTTTTAAGTGTGCTTATTGCAAAAGACTGCTTAGAAAAGTCAATGCTTTAGGTTTCTGCTGGATGCATGCTCTGTTCTAGAAAAAAAAAAAAAATGATGGAAAGGAGGCTTTAGTAATGCATGAATGATTATAACTCTCGTATTTTACCAATCACAAGAGGAAACGAATTTAAGCAGCCACGTAATCTGGTTCGCCTCACCATGAACGAGGTGCTCTGCTAAACACCACACCATCAGCCTTCTCTGACCACAGTGATGTAGTTGACAACAGCGTACAACAGGTCTGTTTTCTCACCCTCTTATCCCACCCAGATAACATCTGGTTGGACAGCCTATTAGCTATTGATGCAAGAATGCTTGTTCTCAGAACCACCAGGACTTGAGCGGGAGCCTTCTTGGAAGCCTCATCAAGAGGTAATGCCCACAACACTCACCAACTCTGCTGCCACCAACACTTATCTTTTCCTGGTGTACCCGCATGATTTCATTTCCTTCTCCAGTTGCCTCCCACCCCCATTACCTTTTATGCTGGTGGGAGAAGGGGGAGGGGGCGGGAGATTTCCCCATCTGAATATTTTATCAGTGGACACTTGGATTTTTAACAAGTGGAAGCTTTGCAGGATAGGATTCTATTTTCTATGACAATGAGATAACCATTTATTCCTGCATGGGAAAAGGTGAAAGAGTCATTTGTCTATGTGATTGGTGAATCAAACGGAGCCAAGAAGTTGCAGAAAAATGTTACTGTACATTCCTCCCTGCCCACTCTTCTCTTTCCCCACAGCACATCTCTGACTTGGAGAAGGAATTTCCATAGACACTGCCCCAGCGGGATGATTTCTGGGTTTGTAGGTAAAGCCCAGAACTCAGGTATTACTGACCCTATTCTTTTTTCCACCCTTGGCTCACTGTTCCCCTGTTGGGCATATACCACTGTGCCTCTATGTGAGCTGGCACTGAGAATCCTTCCTGTCCCAGGGAGTTCTCAAGGATATTTATACTTTCCGTTCAAGATATCTGTGTGATGAGAACTTCATAGTACAACTCAAAAGTCATGGAGGAACATTCTATTACATGCCTTGGAGGGCTGGCTATTACCTAGACAGGAACTATGTCAGATTTTCCCTCAATGCCTTGCAGATCTCCGCTGGTTTCCACTTGTCCAGGGCCTTAAACAAGTGATTGCATGTACACTTGCTTTCACTGGAGAATGAATTGCCCATAAAACAGTCCTGGAGTTGATTTGGTGTACTTGTTTATGAAGCTGGGATGGTCCATTGCTGACCAGAGGTAATCACAGCAGCTACAACTCTTACCACCAAAGCTATATTCATGCTGACATGAGGGCACATGCTTATTTTATTATCCATATGCTGATATTTTTCTGGGAAACAAATTATTCACAGAAAGCACTTGTAAGACAGAACCCACATCTGACATTTTCTGTGGTACAGCAGAGTCTCTCCTCACCATCCCTGCTGGCAGGACATCTGAATTGAGTGCCTGCCGTTTTCCTGTACACAAACTGAGAGGTTCTGGATCTTCTATACTTTCTCTTCAAGGGTGGAACCAATGTTTAGAGGTTTCTGCTTTCTCTTAACTGTGCTGAAAATCCAATGTGTTACTCTTAAAAGAGAAAAGCCCTTGTCTGATACAATTAGAGAAGTGTTACTTCCCCTTAGTAGCAGTCCCAGTTGACCACCACCTTGAAGTGGAATTTCCTGATTTTTCTTAATACCTAATAACAAACAACTTTATTGAAGAAATAAGAGCTTTGGTTGTGTAATTTTTCAGAGAAAAAAAAAAAACTATGATGCAATCCCTTTGCATGGCTAAAGAGAAATTTTTGGTCAAAACTTGGAAAAATCGTCAACATTTATAATATTGTTAAAGAGAAAGGAATTGTAAGCTGCAAACAACTAATATAAAATGAACTTTTAAAAATGTAACCTAATTGCAAGTTGGGAGTGTTGCCAAATTGGACCATTAAGAGAGTTTTAGCTCTTACCCAGAACTGTGTTAAGGCAAAGAGCCTAAGGGGCATAATATAGTTTGCCAAAGATCTTTTTAAGGTGTTAGTTTGAAGTAATTTCCAAACTACACAGTAATTTAGATATTTATGATCAAATGGAATGAATGATTGTTTCAATAAGAATGTCCTTTATGGTTTTGAATACAGTAATTCTAACCCAAATGACGGTATGACCCAGTTGTAATGGGAAGGGAGGAACTTTTACAAATTACACAGACCCTGAGGATCCCTGTGTATACTGGGAAATGTTACTGGAGAATGTGTTGCCTAGGGAAGAAACAAAGTCAGGTTCCATTATTTTAGAGTGGAAAGGCAACCTCAAATGCCTCCAGTGGCCACGTGGGTGATGTATGTCCATGAAGCTGCCCTTTCAGGCTACTTTTTGTTTTCCTATTTTGATAGAGTCACGGATACAGAGAAATATTTCTCTTCAACAAGAGAAGTAAGAGGAGCAAGTATGATGATAAGCGGAGAGGGAACCAACTACAGAATAATGTGGCAAAAGGAAGGCAAAGAGACTATTGAGACAAGGGTCAGATCTTCCCATTTTTCAAGAGTATCCAGAAATCTCAAATTTTTTAAGAACCTGCAGACTTTTTGATACACTTCACAGAACAAAACACTGCAAAGCAAACACAGTCCATCTACAGGCCCATTCCAACCCTCAGACTACCAATATTGGAACTCAGGTTTGAATGCCAATGCTATTCATTATGAGAAATGTACTGCTAAACTTGTGTGCCCATGAAGCTATCACCGGATTTCATATGTTGCCTTATCCAATCATTGGCAGTCCTGTGCCAAAGCTTAACTGATAATGTGGAATTCACTACTGAACATCGTGTTTACTGCTGACTAAACAAATTGCTATTGGAAAGCCTCTTCTCTCCATCTTCTGGGTATAACAGCATTGTGTAGTAGCCATTCTGGTCTTTTCTGCACCAGAAGGAATAGTAGAGTAAGAACTCAGGTCACACTCCCATAGGAAATATTTCCCAGTGGGAAAATACTTTATAGACTTGTTGCTTCTAAGTTCAGTTGTCCCAGGGTCTGTAGACAGAAACTGAAATGCATAAAATTATTATTGTGTTTCCTGGACTAAGCATTTTATTGTGGAAGATTCTAGAAAACATGCTATAAGTTTAATTGTACTAAAGCCACATTTAAATTCTGAGACATCTAAGTTATATATTTTACTTGAAACATCCGTGTTTATGAGTTGTGGCTCTATAGCCCTTGCAAGCCATGTTCCCTTTTCCCTGAATTTGAAACTCCAATCTTTCCAAACATCCCTGGTGTGTATTAGCATTCCAGAGGCTACCAGAAAGAAGCTGGGAGGAAGCCTAATGGCTAGATTTCTACTCAAGTACCTATTTTTTGAATAAGAAGACTATGTCTATGCCAACACACCACACAATAAAATAGGGGTTTGGTGCCAGTTTCTATTGATTTGGTCAGGATAGGCAGCCAAACTAGAAATTTCATGCCAGAAATATGAGTTGGTTTGGCTGACTTAGCCTGACTAAATTCACTGGATAATAATTAAATGTCACATCTGGTTGTGCTGTGTAGACATAAGTATTACCTCCTCACTTCGGAATCTTTTCAGAAACTAGTGCTTTCTTCTTTTCTCATTCTAAGCGTGCATTCCCACTCAATCACTTACTTCAGAAGAAATCTTTGGTGTCACCCCAGTTTTCTGGAAGTGGGGAGCACAACTTTTGACAGGCAATCTCTGTGGAGTTGGGCATGATGTAAGTAAAAGAGGTGAGAGAGGAGTGTCAACACAAAAGTGTCTGGGACCTATGGTAGAGCACACTGGAGGCAGGATTATCAAATAGATGAAATTTCTCATTTAACATTCATTCACTCTTTAACAGCTGTTTATTGTGTTCCTACTATGTCAGACACTGGGGATATGTGAATACAAAGATAGAGTTCCCAAGAAGATGTACGTTGGGTGCTGAGGAGTGAGCTTCCCTGCATCCCTTAATTCACACAATGTATGTCAGCAAATTCCCATTCCAGTTCCAGCTAAAAGGAGATAAGACTTGTTCTCTGTACTCCCAACAAGAAAGAGACAAGTTGATTTTTAAGAACATGATTTCAAATCTGATTTTCATGTCACAGCATCTCCATCCTAAAGTCAACTAGCCCAGAATTTTCCATCATAGGTACCACCTCAGTCTCATTTACTTAATATTTTCTTTAAACCAACATACTCTTCTTCCACAGCCTACAATCGTTACCCAAAATGGAAACCTCCTATTACTTGTCATGTGAAGGAGATAAGTAACAATGTTATGAAATTGTAAACTGATACAATTGCCTAACAAAGGCTCTGGGAGCCTGTGACCCCACTCGCCCACTCTTATAGTATTTTTAAATGGCCGGGCACTGTGGCTCACGCCTGTAATCCCAGCACTTTGGGAGACTAAGGCTGGTGGATCACTTGAGGTCATGTGTTCGAGACCAGCCTGGCCAACATGGTGAAACCCCATCTCTACCAAAAATACAAAAATTAGCTGGGAGTGGTGGCATGCACCTGTAATCCTAGCTACTCGGGAGTCTGAGGCAGGAGAATCACTTGAACCCAGGAGGCTGAGGTTGCAGCAAGCCAAGATCGCGCCACTGTACTCCAGCTTGGGTAACAGAGTGAGACTCCATCTCAAAAAAAGAAATATAAATAAATAAATAAATAAATAAATAAATAAATAAAGAGAGGGGATTAGTAAATGTTAACAAGGTGTTAAATACACATTAGCACCAAAATAAGACTTTGCCTTTCCTGTAATCCAAAGAATCAAAAGAAAATTGAAAAGAATGACTTCCTCACTGTGATTTAATATTAATTAAGGTAGGGTTTCCACACCACCAGGACACCTATCCCACTTTGGGAAGCACTGATCTGGTCCAATCATTCCTGCAGTGTCCCTTCCAAATGACTGTCCAGCTTCTTCCTGAACATTTCCAAGGACAAGAGATCTTTGGAACCCATTTGTCCTTAGAAAACTCTAACAATACTTTTTTTGTATCCAAAATAAAACAAATAAATTTAAAAACCAGAAAAACAAAACACAACACCTGCCTGTCTGGTCCTCCAAGCTCTATGATGTGTCACGTATTATTTGGGCAACTTCTTTTCAAATCTATAGACCAACCACTTCAGTCGAATGTGGGACTCAACAACTGTTGAAGGCAACAAGCTGGAATCACCAGCAAAGGGCTTTCTTATTTAAAAATAATAAATGTTGTACCTCCAAGTATGGTCCTTTGGCTTCAGAGAAACGACAGTTGCAGTAAGATTGAACTGAAGTTTTGTCATTTCATTTAACACAAGAGGGCTAGACAATTCTTAAATCTGGAGCATCTGAAGGGTTTGTCAAGGGCTTGCAAAATGAGTCAAAACCACTTAAGAGAAATTTAATATCTTAAACTATGCATTGCCATGGCTCTGGTGTATAGCTGAGGCCTGTTTGAATACTCTGAGCATTTATGGACAAGAAAAGGAGCTGTAGATTTCACCACCTGCCCCCTCAACACCTACCCGTACATTGTATTGAAAAAAAAAAACAAGCAGTATCTATCTCAGGCCGGGAGGAGTTTCTTTAGGCTTCCCTTTCATTCTCTGTAGAATGTAAGTGATAGGATACCTGTGTCACAAGGTTGTTGTGAGGATTTATGCCTGGCACATAGTATGTGCTCAATTAGTGGTAGTTGTTGGTGGTAAGAGTAGCAGCAAGAGCTGTCTTCTGGTGGTTCCCATTGTATAAATGAAAATTCTAGAGCAAGAAGACAGAGCTTCAAGTCAGGGGCACGGAACTAAGGCTCCAGATTCCACACGTCTCATTTGTCTGTGATCCCTGAAGCAACCACTTTCCTATTAAGGTAAATGGAAGAAACCATAAAATTAATCCAGTAACAACATGGGAGTCAGCGAGAATTCCTTCCTCATTACTGGAAGGGATAGGTTTCTGCCCTATGGCATGGAATTCGATTACCTTATCACAGCTGCATAATTCTAAATATTATCATTGGTTATACAACTGCTCCGTCTTTTCTGAGAAACTCAGCCCCAGTGTGTAGCACCCTGGATTCCACAGGGCAGCACATTCCATACACTGCACCCATGCTGTGAATGGAGATTTTCAGACTGACCAAAACTTGAGGTGAACTGAGTCTCCATCTTAACACTCAAACACACTTCATGGCAGCCTGGAAACAAGGCAATCATTACGAAGCTTCAGCCCAGTTCATCTGAAACCAACTTACTGGGCCTGCTTCATTGTCTCTCTAGGGCTAATTACAAACATGTGGGAAGGGAAGCTAAGGAATGCCTGTCTAGAAAGGGAGGTTGTATAATGTAGTGGGAAGAATCTATCTGTGGGATAAACTTTTTTTGCATCATGTAGAACGTAAATCTGGGTAATTAAATGTGTGTGTGTGTGTGTGTGTGTGGTGTGTGTGTGTGTGTGTGTGTGTATTTAGGTTTTGGTGAGGTATAAAGTCATTTAAGCTATACCAAAAAGAATTTACCTTTCCATTACAGATGATTCATTCAGTAAGCATTTGTTGAGGATTTTTATGTGCCAGGTGCTTCTCTAGGAGCTGAGGATACCAAAATGGAGAAGACAAGATTTCTGCCCTCAAGGCGTTCAACGTCTGGTTGGGAGATGGACTCATGATTGCAGTATTCATGGTATCAGTGACACGGGTAGTATCATCTCAATGAAGGGACAACTTAGGGAAGGAACGATGCACCAGTCTCTTCTCCTGCCTCTCCCGTATTTGGGCTTCCTTGCTGGGAAATAACTCTATTAGCAGAGAAGAAGGGGCTCTTTTCTTTCTTTCTTTTCCTTCTTTCCTTCTTTCTTTCTTCTTTCTTTTCTTCCTTTCTTCCTTCTTCTTTTTTTTTTTTTTTTTTTCTCTGAATTGTTTTCCTCTCACCTGAGTCTTTCACCATTAAATGCAGAAAGAACCAGAGGTGGGGCCCTGTGAAATTCCCAACAAAAGTCAACCTGGGGAAGTAAAGATGAAAAGGTGCTTGACAGGCTTTCAACCACAGAAACCTTCCCTTTCGGAGGGAGCTTGCAGGAAGGGAGCCAGGAGACTTGAGGATCTCTGGGCTCATGCAACCTTGCTCCCAGAGCAGGAATCCCCTCTCCAGCCCCTGGAAAGTGGACATGGAGCTCCCCCGAATGCTCCATTCTTACGTGGTCTTAATTATGAAGTCTGTCTTCTGTGAGGTCCACCTATTGGTCCTAATTGCGTTATTTGGCACAATTAGGATGGCAGTTTTTCAGATGGTCTCAGGGAGAACCTAGCAGTCTCTTGCGCACCTGAGCATAAGCGAAGTGTCCCAGTGCTGCTTCTATGCCTGTTCTCCAGGCCCTTCACCATCCTGACTGCCTCTCTGCCATCCACTGTGCTCCCAGAGCTGATCCTGGTGATCCAGATGTCATGTGACTGGGTAGGGACAGTGGCCTAGATCCAATCCTCTGTTAATGCAGGCCAAGGTTGGGTCTGCTGCTTTACCAGCCATGACAAACCATTGGCTTAGAGGAGTTAAGCTTGTGGTCAACTAAATCTTGCAGAACTGACTGTGGAAAGATTTTTGTGGAAAAAATGGAATTGTTCTTCAATTAAAAGATCAGTAATAACCGGCACACGGCTTTGTTGTGAGACACTGCTTTCCAGAAGGCTTGAGGCTGTGCAAGTTAGAAATTCTTATTTGCTAATTTCAGCAGCTTCAAGTGAGCCAGTGATTTTGATCAGTTCTGGTTTGGAAGAAACTTTTGAAAAATTTAAAGAAAATGTAAATAAGAAAGGAAAGTTTAAAGTTTCCATTATCTCTAGGAAAAATAAGATTTTCCACCCTTAACTTATCAACTTAAGTCTCCTTCAGAATGCTGTGGAACTGCAGGTTTCTTCTGCTGATATGATCTTTGTTTCCAAGAGAGTGAGTTACCTGATTAATTCTGATTTGGAGGTTTGTGCCTAAGGACTGGAGGTAGCAGGTGAGGGTTGGAGGCGGGCAATGCTTCCGAAGTGAGGCACCATCTTAGGCTCTTCCAATTTCTAGAGTTCACATTCTGAGAGGATTCACTGTCCCATCAGATTAATTGCACTACATAGAGGTAGTGCCCAGCCCCCAATTCCTGCCCCCTACCCCAGAGTTCTTTAATTAATTGATCTGAAATGGAGCTTGGGAATTGACGTTTATTTGTGGTTCTCTAGATGATTCTATTTTGCGCCCACGGTTGAGAACTACCACTTTACAGTTTTTCTAGAATTGTTCTTTGTTTTCTGGTGCCACAGTTCCCCAGTGTTACCACTTTAGTTGGTACCTTTATTAGTTCAGACACCCTCTCTTTTAGGAAGCCTTCCCTGGCTTTCTCCTGCTAATACAGGCTTGCAGAGGTGTAGGTACTATGTTTCCAGCTTATCACAGTTACTGCATCACAATGGAATGTGCTGTTAACATGTCTGTCTTCATCATAAAGGCTTCTTGAAGGTACTGTGTCTTTATCTGGCACATTCTTTGCATTGCCTAGAGGACAGAGTCTGCATTCTTGGCACAACAAATAAGACCCTTAGCAGCCTTCGCAAGCCCCTCTACCAGCTTTATTGCCTGCTGCTTCCCTGGCAGAAACCCTGTCCCTCTCTCAATGTCCTAATGCCCTCAGCACTTCATCCTTAGTATGTTTCCCTCTTCCCCAGCTCCATCAGAATTTTTTACCTCCTTCAAAGTAAATTGAAAGCTTAGCTTTCAGTCTTTCCATAAAGTTAGCCCTACTTGCTCCAGCTGAAAGTAAGGATCCCTCCCTGGAGTACCTGTCACTGTCACTCATACATTACCAGCACATGCTGTCATGCTCCAAACTAAACTGGAGCGTTCCACTAAGATCGTGTTTTATGTATTTTTGTGGCATCTGGAGCAAAGTTCATCCTGCCTGAGAAGTGTACAATTTTTAATGTTTTTTTTTTCTTTCTTGAGATGAAGCCTCGCTCTGTCACCCAAGCTGGAGGGCAGTGACGCGATCTCAGCTCACTGCAACCTCCACCTCCCGTGTTCAAGGGATTCTCCTGCCTTAGTCTCCTGAGTAGCTGGGACTACAGGCACCTGCCACCATGCCCAGCTAATTTTTGTATTTTTAGTAGACAGGGATTCATCATATTGGCTAGGCTGGTCTCGAACTCCTGACCTTGTGATCCGCCTGCCTCGGCCTCCCACAGTGCTGGGATTATAGGCATGAGCCGCCACGCCCAGCCAGTTATTTTTAATCACAAAAGCAATGCATTCTCTGTTAGAAATGACACATACAAATATTGATGAGCACAAAGTAACAAGTGAAATGCTACTCTGCTGAGGTAACCACCGATAACAGTGCTAGACCTGTTGCTGGAGAAGCAGCGTGTGGTAGGGAATAAGTGTTCTGGCTAGAAGGACTGAGTTGGAAGCCCAGCATGGCCACTTCCCAGCTCAGTGACCTTTGAAGGGCTACTTTATCTCTCTCTGCCTCGGTTTCTTTATCTACACAGTAGTAGTATCTACCTCACTGGATTGTTGTGAATATGCAAGTTAATACTCATTAAGCATACTGCCTGACACATAATTGCTGCTAAAACATCAGCACTATTAATCTTTCACGCTCTTTGTTAAAAGCTTACACACAAATATACCACTGTTTTTATGAAAACGGAATCTTGCATTGTTCTATAATATGCTTTATTTGGATAGTATTCTCCTATATTAGTACATGCAGATATGCCTTATCACTGAATGATTAGCGTATTTGTAATATTCTGCTCTTTCAAATAATTCTGCAGTAAACTTCAGCATGTATGTATCTTTGTAGTCTATTTCTGAATGATTGATGACTAAAAGCAGAGTTGTTAGAGCACCAAGCAAGTGCATGTAAAATCCAGAGAGATACTGCTAAATTACCTCCCAAAATTATTCTCCCAAAATGTGCTGTTTTCTCCTACTCCTTCAGAAGATATTATCCACTATAAATTCCATGCAGTTTTATTTAAAGTCGTTTTTATTACTCAGGTGGTGCATGAATGCTTATATTTGTGTAAGTAAAATAGAACATGCTATATATAAGGGAAAACATGAAAGTACACTGCACACGCACACACGCGCACACACACATACTCACAAACACAAAGACCCCCAGTATATTGACTTTAATTTGAATCAACTTCTGAACTGACTACCCTGGAAATGACTGGGAACCTGCATTCCATTATAAAAAGACTCTGTGCCCATAAAGACAAGTAAAAAGATGCTGGAGTTTCTCCCAGCAGAAATAGACAGAGAGAGAGAGAGAAGAGGTGGGGCGGGGGGCAGCGGGGAAGGGTCTATATCCAGACAAGGATTTCTGTGGCCATGTCATGAATTGTATCCCTCCAGAGGACAGTTCTGTTTTTTCCCTCTGTTTGGCATTTGGTGGTCATTTCATGATACACAGAAAGAAAACTTTGGAATAGTGCTATTCTCTGCTGAAGGATTGATTTACCTGAATGATATTCCAGTTTTGAGTCTGGGCAGAATCTAGGGTCCTAAGTCTTAAGTTTCTGCAAATTCATTTTACCAGGCAAGATAGACTTCTTTTTGTTTCTTCATAGTGAAGATCCTTGCAATAATCTCAGATCCTCAGGCTGGAAGCCAGTGCATTACCCCATGATGTCCTTCTTTCACTAACCCATCAACTTCTGTACTATCAGTGTAACACGCTTCTCAACTGGACTGCCTCATATGGGGATATAGGCTTGCCTTCTTTGTGTTTTTTTTAAAACAATTGTTTGCCGGGCGCGGTGGCTCACGCCTATAATCCCAGCACTTTGGGAGGCCGAGACGGGCGGATCACGAGGTCAGGAGATCGAGACCATCCTGGCTAACACGGTGAAACCCCGTCTCTACTAAAAATACATTTTAAAAAATGAGCCGGGCACGGTGGCAGGCACCTGTAGTCCCAGCTACACGGGAGGCTGAGGCAGGAGAATGGTGTGAACCCGGGAAGCGGAGCTTGCAGTGAGTGGAGATCGCGCCACTGCACTCCAGCCTGGGCGACAGAGCCAGACTCCGTCTCAAAAAAAAAAAAAAAAAAAATTATTTGAGTTTTCATCCAGGTTTCCTTCAAAGGGAAGAAATTTCCCCTAAATTACCAAAAGAGTTTCCTCTCACAAGGCATTGGATTAAGAGTGGCCAGTAGCTGAGTTTTGTGATTCTGAGGATAAGTAATAAGTCAAGAAGAGCTATTGGCTAATCCTTTAGAAGGATTCTATAAGAAGAGTAAGATGATTGTAAGCTTCCTAGATCCAAGCTGTTAAAATGACATCCGTATTACCAAGACTTGTCAGTACTGTGAAGGGAGAACAGAGGGGAACCCCTATATATAAAAACACAGTCGTGTTTCACCTGTGATACCCCTGGTCCCCCTCCTTCATCTACATTGCCACCCCACCTACACCCACCACTTGATTATTTTATAGCCGATATTTTATTACATTTTTGAAAGCAAAGGAAACATAAGACAAGTGTACTATTTTAAGATTATATTAACATAGTTCATGTTTCTTTAATGCCCCAACACACATACACACATACACACACACACACACCAAGGGCTGATCACTTGAACAAATTGTTAACCAATTGACTTGCTTCCCATTTCTGGTATAAGCTTCTGTACCAGTGCTTTATATTAATTACCAAAACCCTCCTGCAGCCAGAACATGATACATCTCTAGTACAGAATGACACAATAAAATATTTATGCTATGAAATTTGGGAACAAAATTTTTCATCATGGCATAATGTGCATGTATGGGCACACACAGCTTTGTCTGTTTATTCTGTTTTCAGAAGTCCTTCCAATTCTAAAATACATTGTAGTCTGACAGTGCCTCTAATGTTAGTAATTCTTTCTAAGTTTATAACTTTTCCAGAGTTTCTTTCTGCACTTTAAGGTTTCTTAACTAGATTATTTCTAGTTGAGCTGTAATTTCAATGTGTAGTTCTCCAGAGTGTTTGTGCTAAGCGTGGAAGTTTCATTATTTTAAAGCTAACTCCCTGAAAGTATATTACAAATGTTCTACAATTGTAATATAGTGATTCATACCAAAAAAAAGAAAAAATCCCTATTGTCAGCATACCTAAACTACACACTAAATATTTAAGAAAAAAAAGTGGAAACGTTAGTAGTTTTTATACTGGAATCTTGCCATTTCTTTTTCAATTTAGAATAGAATTTGATTGTCTTATCTTGGGACTCTATGCTTCACGACATACCTGAAAGCATTCTTTTGGCATGGATTTGGAAGATAGTTTTAGAGCCAGACATCAATATAGTAGTTCTCAAGGATACTGACAATTCATAACATTCTTATGGGTATAATAAAAAATGTTTACATATTGAATTCTATAATATAAAGTAGGAGCACACTTACTATGAGAAATATAGCTCCTATGCAATATAAAGGCAAAATTATAAGCATATTTCCATAAACAGTAAAAGCTATTGAATCTAAGCATGATTGGCAATTTCAAATGTTCCAATATCATTTAGGCATAATGCTTCAAAGTTTTCAAGCCCTTTTTCTGTTACCTTTCAGAAAAATAGAGGACAAGAAAGGATGAAGAAAAATTTATAGTGAAAAATCTTAAAATTGAGATAATTCAATCTATTAACTTTAATCTATAAACTTTTTTTCTCCGAATTGGGTACAATGGCATCATTATTTGATTTTAGCAGCAAACATTTGGGTTTAGCTTATGGAAGGCAGATGTCCTGTGGGAACGTGACTTGAAGTCACCATATAACGTCCCACTAAATAAACATCTGAACTGTAACTTGACAGCTACCAAGTGAGGTCAAGTGTCTGAAAGTGCTGTGTACACCCCGTAAACATGTTTTCCTTATGTGAAAGATGCATTTCTAGCAATGCGTATCAGACTTTCAAAACATACTTGCTGCCAAACTTTGCCACCCACCGCTAACCTCCATTTGATCCTTAGAAGGTAGAAACTTACTTTACAATAGAAAAAGATATTATTTTATTTGTATGATGTCCTAAAATTATTTCTTGGTATTGATAGACCTAGGTTTATCTTATTTCAAGTTTTCCTTATTTTTTAAGAGGTTTACTGAGATATAACTCACATACATGCAATTTGCCCATTTAAAGTGTACGATTTAATGACTCCTAGTATATTTATAGAGTTGTGCATCCATCATCACAATCAATTTTAGGAGATTTTTATCACCCCAGAAATAAAGCCTGCATTCGTTAGCCATCATCCCCTAATTCCCCCAAGCCCTCAGCCCCAGGCAAACTCTAGTCTACTTTCTTTCTCTGTAGATCTATTTATTATGAACATGTTATTCAATATATGGTCCTTTGTGACTGGCTTTTTTCACTCAGCACAATGTTTTCAAGATTCATCCATGGTGTTGCATATATCAGTACTGCATTCCTTTTTATGGCTGAATAATATGATATATGCATATTGCATATACATGGACATGTGGTATGTCCATATAATGGAATATTACCCATTCATATAATGAACATATCACATGTCCATATTCCATATATGACATGTCTATATAATGGAATATTATCCATTCATTAGTTAGATATTTGGGTTGTTTCTATATGTTGGTTTGGTTTGGTTTTTGCTATTATAAATAAGGCTGCTTTGAACATTCATGGACATACATTTTCATTTCTCTTGTGTATTTACTTAGGATAGAATTGCTGGGTCATATGATAACTCTTCTTAGCCTTTTGAAGAATTACCATGCCATTTTCCAAAGTGGCTGCACTATTTTACATCCCCAGCAGCAGTGTGTGAGGGTTCTAATTTCTCCACTTTCTTACCAACACTTCTTATTATCTGTCTTTTTATTATTATTCATCTTTTTATCAGGGTGGGTATCAAATACTGTCTTACTGTGGTTTGATTTGCACTTCTCCGAAGTTAATAATGTCAAGTATATTTTTATGTGCCTATTAGTCATTTATACATCTTCTTTAGAGAAATGTCTATTCAGATCCTTTGCCCATTTTTCAGTTGGGGTGGCTTTTTATTATTGAACTGTAATTGTTCTTTATATATTAAACTTACACTTTGCAAAAATGCTGGGCACTAGACTATACAGGGATTACTATACCACTTGTCATAAATCATAGCTATGGTCCTCCCTGAGAATTCCTTACTGTAGTTAACACCTGTTCTAAATAAGCACTCTTAAGTGCTTGTTACAAAGTGTAACGTGGGCCAGGTACGGTGGCTCATGCCTGTAATCCCACCACTTTGGGAGCCCGAGGCAGGTGGTCAAGAGTTCGAGACCAGCCTGGCCAACATGGTAAAACCCCGTCTCTACTAAAGATACCAAAAAATAGCCGAGCGTGCTGGCATGCGCCTGTAATCCCAGCTACTCGAGAGGCTGAGGCAGGAGAATCGCTTGAACCCAGGAGGTGTAGGTTGAAGTGAGCTAAGATTGGGCCATTGCACTCCAGCCTGGGCAACAGGGCAAGACTCTGTTTCAATAAATAAATGAATAAAGTGCAATGTGAATAATAAAACATTGGTGAAAATCAGTAGTTTTATACTATTATGTACTTTTGAAATGAAACATCTCCCCACCTATAGCAAGGAGATATAATAGCCAAAACCAAAAAGGAAATACAGTGGGACATCATTAGTAATACATTTTGGTTGTCTTAGGTGTGAGAGGACTCTTGCTCTTATCTGCATGATACATGTTTTAGCTAAAACTTTGAAGTCATAAGATATGTAGTCTAGGTATTGTAATTGTGCATTTCACATTTCAAAAACCGTAAAATTCAAATGTTCAGTCTTTGGCTACACTAAAATAATTGTTGAAATCCCTGAAAATGTAGATGGTAAACTCATCAGTTATAACTTTTTGTTGCATTACAATATAATATGAGTTTATTTCTTTAGTTGTAGTGAATAAAAATAAAGTTAATTGCAAAAGTAAACCAGGTAACACAACTATTTGAATATACTTAATACTATTGAACTGTACCTCTAAAAATAGTTAAGATGGCACATTGTATTATGTGTTTTATACCATAATTAAAATTTTTAAAAATAAATCAGATATCAATATTTTATTGTCAATTGTTTTGAATGGAATATTCTAAATGATTATTTGCTTATCAGTCTAACTGAAGCACAGTTAATCACTCTTACGCTGCTTTGAGTACACTGCCTTGAGTTAGATAGCTCCTCCCATCCTAAATTTTACTTTCTGAGATGAGTAATACAGATACTTAAGTTAACCAGGATGTTAGTCTGTGGGTCAGTGATCAGGTATCTACAAGTCAAGACATTCCTCAGCCGCCCCTGTGGTTGCCCTGTGAGGTGGTTGGGGTAATGGTGGGCCTGAGGGGAGCTGGCTGCAACAGGAGGATCTCTGGATTACATACCCAAGCTCCCTCTCAGGAATGTAGATGCTAAAAGTGAAGTGCTGTTAACAAATCGCACTGGTATGAAGTAGATTTTACAAGGTGCTTTGATCTCAGGCTACATCTCAAATTATGGGGTAGCCTTATTGCTGAAAGTTCTGTGTAGATCTTTTACAATAGTATTGCATTTTACATTCATTATAATGCTTTTTATTATGAGTTCTAATTTCAAGTTAGTTATTTTTAATTCAGAAAGAAAGTAAATATTTGCTTTCTGGAGGTATCTGCACTTGAGTATCTGCAAGGAGAGCCCCTCAAGCTCTGTTTTTGGGGATCCTCCCCTTTCGAAAGCACTAATTGGACCTCAAAACCAGATTTTATCTTTGAGGACTGACTTCCACTGCCTTTTTTTTTTTTTTTTTTTTTTTGACAGAGTCTCACTCTGTCACCCAGGCTGGAGTGCAATGGCGTGTTCTCGGCTCACTGTAACCTCCACCTCCCAGGTTCAAGCAGTTCTCTTCCCCAGCCGCCCAAGTAGCTGGAATTACAGGTGCCCACCACCATGCCCAGCTAATTTTTATATTTTTAGTAAAGATGGGTTTCACCATCCTGGCCAGGCTGGTCTTGAACTCCTGACCTTGTGATCTATCCCCCTCAGCCTCCCAAAGTGCTGGGATTACAGACGTGCGCCACCGTGCCCGGCCATCCACTGCCTTTCAACCATCAATAAAAAAGGCCAAAGTGAAGCTTCCTGGAAAGGCTTTCTAAGCCAACCATTCTCAGTAATTTTGGGGTTGTTTCATTCGTCCTTATTTGGAGGAGGCTAAAATCAGTTGCACATTTGTGGTGAGCATTATGGAGTCCTGTTATTTGAATTATCCATTATTTCCTATTTAATTGGAGAGTTGGGGTTAATGTTTTCTTCTATCTCAAGTCTTGAATTCCCAGCAGAGGCTATACAAAATTTATTTCTACTTCATACACCAGTTTATCATGATGCAGATTATTGCTCATTTTCATTCTTGAGTAGAGCTACAAGTCAAGCAACTTCTTGCATTGATATTGATGTCCTCTTTCACATATATAAGTAATGTATGTAGTGATTACAAGACATTCCTTTTGTTCATTAAAGAAAACTCGCAGAAGACTCTTTGGAATAAGCTATGTATAAGCCACTGAATACTCTTTAAAGAAGCAAACCTATGTCATTAAGGGAAAGCTAAAGACACATAAGCTTTTTGAAGTTGATGTCAAGGAAGGCAGCATTGCTTGGTTGGTGCAACTGCCGGAGACAGGACAGACAGGTCTGACCAAGGACAATCTGGAATTGTAAAGAAAGCTGACAGAATATTGCATGGACAAGTTTAGATAACAAGGGCTGGCATTTTTCACTAACACTTGGTTTCCTCTGTGTGTTTTTCTTTTTCAGATTTATCTTTTCTGTGTTGAAATCCACACAAGGGACATAAAATAACCCTCAAAAAATATAAACACAATATCCAAACTTTTTGGAAATTTAAATGTTAAGTATTATTCAGTAATGTCTGCCCACTGTAGCTGGACAAAACCACATTCAGGTCTATGTGTCAGCTTTGTCCCTCAGCCCTGTGATTTGCTTTTGGTGGCTCAGGGCCACCTTTCCAAGGGCAAGCTGCATTAAGGCAGACAGCGCGTCTCCATTTTGATGAAGCTTTGCAGTCAAGCTCCTCAGTGTGTGTTAGAGAGGCATAGAGCTCTACAAGGGTATGTTCATGTCTATAACAATAATTGACCTCCCTAGTGGAAAGACAGGATTTTCCCAAGGAAAATAGTTTGTGGTGTCACATTTGTGGTCTCTCTAAAGAGACAATTCCATAAGTGGTTCCTAAGCCTTGGAAAATTCTCTTTTGCAATAGTACCCACAAATAATGTTCAAAGAGCTATTTTTGAAGAAAGGATTCCTCACATTTTTGCAGGTGTAAGTCATTCCTGCCTCAGTGGAGTACAAAGAGTGACATGAGGGAAGCAGACCTGCTGGCAGGAATTTTAAAAGTATACTATATTTGTCCCACGTTAACTGTTCTTCTGGGGTATAAAGGTCAGGGATAGAACTGGTCCTGTGGGATGTTTCTCATTGAAACCACCTCTATTCCAAAGCCCTGGTGTCACTAGCCAAGATGTATCTATTCTAATAAAATATTGGTCTCATATGACAACCGTTACAAAACACACATTTTCATTTGTTTTTCTTTATCTAGTCTATTGGAAATGTGTGATTCTTTTGTAGTTTCAATTAGGAGTCTAATTTGGTCTTAAAATACTCTTCAAGTCCTGTGAGTACTCAACAAACACTCACCATTGACCAATTTCTATTTCTAGCCACATACTGGTTGGTCATAATGAAACCTACTTAGAGGATTTGAATGAAATAATTTAATTATTTTCAGTGTATGAGAGGCAAAATTATCTGCCATGAATTTCTCTGGAGTAAAGCATCCTCAGTCCATCCAAGTAAATGTTTTCATTTTTGAAGTTCAATCAGGAAACACTCAAATTCAACTGTATTTTTTGTTAAGAAGAATATTTCCTTTGGCATTCAAAATGATCCCAAACATTGCTTGAAGGAGAGAAGTGGGGAGAGAGACCACATGTATTAAAGCATATTTAACCAATTTTACTTTGGCACGTTTTGTTTTGCCATTCTACCTATCAGTCTTCTCATACCGAAGAGCACTTATAAACATTAAGATCGAATTTTCATCTTTCGTGGAAGGAGCTTTTTGTCGGCATTGGAAAAAGGGAGATTTGGGTCAAATTTTGACTGAAGGGCCATTTCCTTAGCAAACATCCAGACTCTCCAGGGATCCATTTTGTTTTATTTTTGCCACTGAAATCAGTTTCTGAGAAAAGGCAAAAGTCAAAATTATCAGGCTTTAAAAGAGAGCAGTTTCTTTTATCACAATTTGCCGCACTAACTTCATGGCTTTTTGTTTGTTTGTTTCTTATTTTTAATTTATTCCAATATTTATTTGGAGGAGACTAAAATCAGCTGTGAGTGTATGGTGAACATTCTGGAGTCAGGGTTAATGTGTAAGCCATTCTGCATTTCTCTCATCACTTAGATTTTTATTTAATTAAGGCATTAATTAGCATGAAACTTACTATTTGGTGTCTGCTTATCTCTTTTTCTGTGGACCAAGCACATAGATGTGCAAGGAACAGTGTTTTATTATTGTAAATACCTTTCCATGATTAAGAGGTTTTTTTATGATTATACTGTCTCAATGTTGAAAGAAAAATTTTTAAAGATTTGCATTTCAATTTTTTTACCTATAGGCAAGACTGTACCACTCTGAGCAACAAACTTAAGTTTCAGAAATTTAACTTAGGAACTTTTCAAGGAAATTTGAGATTTGTGTCAAGAAACCTTTTTACTAACGATTAATGTAATTTGGAACACGGTTCTTAAGTTAATGTGAATGTGCAAAATCTACCATTTTTGCCGCCATAATAAGTCAGACCTTGTACTACTTAGAAATGCATTCTGTCCCACATCTCATGCTGTCCATTCCTCAGAATAGTTTGGGAGTTTAGCTTTTATAACCTTTGGTTGTCCTTGGAAGGTATTTATGGCTTGGATGGGCTTTGTTCATAATCACAGTGTTCTTATAGGATAACCCCCCTGGCCTTGCTGTGACACTGAGCTACTGATAACTTCTCACGTGTCCAGATAATCCAAATCCACATTCAAAAAGTGCAGCATCATCAAGACAGACTTGAACAGGGCTTTTTTAGTCATCAACAGGTCATTAAAGATAGCACATCTCACTATTTTTCCCTTCAACTACATACATTGTAAAGACTTAATGGGGGAAGGTGTAAGATTTTGATCTCTTGTGATCCTAACTGCATTAATGGCCTGTAGTTCAAAGGTTACTAAGATTGCAATAGAAGAAAAAAAATAAAAGCAAAAAAAATTCCCAAAAAATTACCACAAGTATATACTTTTATACTGCACATAATGAACATTCCTGACTGTACAGTGCTGTTATTATAGTCCTTACGTATGTTTAATTGTAAAAGTCACATATCTACCCTACTTGAATGAATGTATCTGATTGACTCATTGGTAAAAGATTCTTTATCTCAGCTGGGCCTGGTGGCTCACGCCTGTAATCCCAGCACTCTGGGAGGCCGAGGTAGGTGAATCACTTGAGATTGGGAATTCGAGACCAGCTGGACCAACATGGAGAAACCCCATATCTACTAAAAAAAAAATACAAAATTAGCCAGGTTGGGTGGCCCATGCTTGTAATCCCAGTTACTCCAGAGGCTGAGGCAGGAGAATCGCTTGAACCTGGGAGGTGGAGGTTGCAGTGAACTAAGATTGTGCCATTGCACTCCAGCCTGGGCAAGAAAAGCAAAACTCCATCTCAAAAAAAAAAAAGATTCTCTATCTCTATTCCATATCTCTATCTCCACACCCAAAAAGAGACAATTGGCATAAATTCCTATTTTTAGGCTTCCCAAAGGAAAACACAATCCTATGTTCTGTTGGTTGACAAGACTAAGATTGAAAAGTGACATAAAGAGTAGGGCTACAGTCTTTCTATAGTTTATTATTTGTCTCCTAAAAAGGAAGATATTTGTATTTCTTTTAGGAACTTCACTCCAACAGATTTATTCTTAAACAATTCCTGACTGTGTTGAAATAATGAGGTATAGTTCACTTTGAGAAAATACCCTAAAGAAAAGTCCTGATCATTGATTCTCAAAATTTTTCCAGTCTCAATGTACTTATGAGATAAAAAGCCATTCTTCTCAGTAATTAATAGGAGTTAATATAACCCTTTGGTTTTGTGTTTATGTTGGTGTGGAGAGAGCAGAAGGAGCTATGTTAATTTGTATGGCTTTTAAAAACTCTAAAGATTATTCTGATATCCGGATACTCGTTTTGCCCCAGTCCTCAACCCTTGACTGAGATGGGCCTTCCCAATTGAGAATCAATGTGTAAGTTTTCCAAAAACAATTAGTTATAATATGTTCCATCAAGGATTACTTTAGTGAACTTAAAATTTGACTCAAAATTTTACAAGCATTTATTATACTTTCAGAAATACATTCGTGGGCAGATGTGAAATTTTCCTATGGGAATATCAGTTTACTGTTTTGGGGACATCCAAATCTTAGTGTAGAGGCGGGTGGGGAAACTAGATTAAATGTTCGGTGAACTTGTTTACCGTTTCCACCTTGACCTCTGTCAGATGAGGGTGGAAGTCCTCTCTCCTGAATACAGGATAGAGATTGTCTGTAGTCTGAGGGAAAGGCTGCTTTCTACTGGGGTCATTTATCTATCTGTAAAAAAGGATTTTTCTCCCCTTTAATGTAACCATAATACTCATTATCACTTGTTAAAAAATAAATAATAATCCTTTAATAATGCCATCCAGTCAGTTTTCAAAAATCCCCATTTCTTTTCTTTCTCTTTTCACAGTTTGTTTGAATCAAGCCACATTCATGCATTGAATTTATTTGACAGAGTCTCTGAATCTGATAAGTTTGCAGGCTAGCTCTCACATTCTCTATTGCCAGCTTTATCTCTGTCTTCCTTTCCCACCCTTTTTATTTGTAATTTGTTCGTTAAAGAGATCGGGTTGTCAGGTAAAATTAGTCTTCCACAATCTGGATTTTGATGATTATATCACCATGGTATTGTTTAACATCTTTCTCTTTCCCCCAAACCGTTGTTTTTCAGTCATAAGAGATAGATACAAGCATTAAAACTATATAGCTGAAATGGCCTTGAAGATCCTTAGTAACCACAGCTTTTAAAAGCTGGTACAAGTCAATTGGCCAAAGGATATTGAGTTAGGCAGGGCCAGTCTTTGGCAATGCAATTGCTGCTTCCTCAGACCCATAAAAATTGTTTTCTTTGAAAATGGGAAAAAGCTACAGGATAAGTCATAAGGCATACGCATAGCTAGAATTGTCTGCAAAATAAGCTTATACGCATGGTAAAGGCCTCATGATTCTAAGCCTGTCTCCCAGGCTCCTTTCAAGTTACCAAGATTTGTGGAGTTACTTCATTTATTATGAAGATGGTGAGTGCATGCAGAACAAATGAATTCCTGGTAAAAGAACATTAACATGATGGGGAATGCAGCTATTTTAGATGTGATATACAAGAGTAGGGAAACTATTGAAGGTTTTTTTTGTGTGTTTTTTTGTTTGTTTTTTTTTTTTTTTGAGACGGAGTCTCGCTCTGTCACCCAGGCTGGAGTGCAGTGGCGCGATCTCGGCTCACTGTAAGCTCCGCCTCCCGGGTTTACGCCATTCTCCTGCCTCAGCCTCCCGAGTAGCTGGGACTACAGGCGCCCGCCATCTCGCCCGGCTAATTTTTTGTCTTTTTTAGTAGAGACGGGGTTTCACCGTGTTAGCCAGGATGGTCTCGATCTCCTGACCTCGTGATCCACCCGTCTCGGCCTCCCAAAGTGCTGGGATTACAGGCTTGAGCCACCGCGCCCGGCTGTTTGTTTTTTTTTTTTTAAAAAGGAAATGTAGAAACTAGGGGCTAAACTAGACACTTGGCCCCTCCTTGGGTTCCTTCCCCACACCAGGCTTGTTGATTCTACCTCCCTAACTCCATTGACCTCTGCCATGGCCACCATCTGCACCCTAGTCTGGGCAACATCATATTGATCCTAATCTACAATAACTTCCTTTCTAGTCTCCCTGCCATGCCCCTACCCCGTGCTCCAGGGTCTTGCTCTTTTCTTACCTACTTTTTTTGCACAAAGGTAGCATGTTCTTCCTAAAATTCAACTCTGGGCTCATTCCCCACATTGTTTTTGGAATAAAGACCAAACTTCTCACAAGGCTCCAGCTTGTGCCTTTCTGTCTTATTTCTCATTCCTCCTCCCCACCCTCCCACCCCAAGCCCCACCCCACTCCCAGCCTAGTGTCTACCTGGACTTTTTTCCCCAGCCTCGTCACCTGAAACCCCTCCTTACCCTCAGGTCTTACCTTGCATGTCATTTTCTCCAGGAAACATCTCCTACACACACAGTGCAGTTAGGCAGCCCCATTGCCAGTCTCCACCTCCTCCAGCCAACTGTGTCATGAAAACAGGGACCATTTTGTTCAGCACTCCATCCCTGGGGACAGACAACAATCATTTCCTGAGATTCCAGAGAGTCTTAAGTTATTTTATAAAGTGTTGTGAAAGTCTCCACTTTCATGTTAAAAAGTACTACACACCGCATAACATTTTTCAGAAAGGGTTATTATGGGAGGGCCGAGGGTCAAAGTTCCAAGTATTACACTGCTTCCTTGAGCAGTGTCAGACCAGAAAAACCAACACTAGATTCTTGACTTAGGGAAATATTGCACCCTACTGCCAATTTATGTAGTTGGCTTTTTATCTTTTTAAACAGGCAGGCAAAGAGAGCTTTGCCATGCTTTTCCTGGAAAGATTCACTGATTCAATCCTTCAGTTAACATTTGGTGGAATGGCTTCTAAAGCCGTGGCATGCAATTCTGCCGTAGGACGAGAGTCGTGTGTGCCTGCCATTGAAAGCAGTGAGCGTTACATGGGAGTTTTCTGATTGCCAGCTAGTTCACTTCCCCGACAGGCACTTTCAGATGTGAGGAAAGATTTATTTGGGCACTCCCAGCTCCAAGTGAAGTGAGCACACACACACATACACACACCACACACACAACATTCACTCTCCTTCAGTGCTTAGGATTATCATCCTCTGCCTTCAAAGTTGGTAAATTGAGTTTACGCTACCGCAGAATAGCTGGCTCTTGGTAACTTTCAAGGGGAGAAAGGGCATCTCTCCCTCCCCTGCAACTGAGTACAACAGCTTAAAAATAGAACAATGTGTGTTTGGTGTGTTCTTTTCATCCTCTGCATCAATAACAGGTGTACAGTTACAGACTGTACAAAGAGCTAGATTCACGTCTTCTGAAGCCTCCAGAGAATTCCCAGAGTTACCCACAGAGCAAGAACTGGGCCTAAAATGTTTAGTAAAAAGAAAGTAACCCAATATATCTATGTATTATTGACACTGCTGTCTCACATGGCTTTATTCTTCTCCTCCCATAGTGATCCTCAGATGTAATGCAAAGTGGAATAAAATTTTACCAAGAACAATTCTTAGCAACCTTACATACGCACACTTTTCCCAAAACAAAATAAAGTTAATACCTCTAAAAATTGAAGTACAGAAATTGGTGTGACTGCTGTAAATAGCAAGCTTGGAAATGCTTTGGGTGAGGGTACAATACTGAACATTCAAATGCTTCTACTGGAGAATGAAAGTCTAGCTTCATAAACCCAATGTGAGAAGTCAAATTGATTTGCTAGTTTGCTTTTTATGCATTTTCTAAGATGTTTCTTCTTGTTTTATGACCTCTTAGAAGCACTGACCTCATATTTGCCTTGTGATTGAATGCTTTGCCCATCTTGCCGCACATCTGTGATCATTAATGATACTACTTAACGAATAAGTTAGCACGTAAATTTGCAATGTGGAAGCTGCATCCCCTGCCAACACACTTCTCAGCAGCTGCTTACAATTCTTTCACATTCCCTCCCACGAGGAAATGGTTCCTAACAGAATTGAACAGATGCTAGGTGCTTGACAGCATTGTGAGGGATACTGGTTTTCAAAATTTAGGTTATTTCATGTCAGATAATTACAATTTCAACAGCTTTTACGCCTTTAGTATGTTGCGGTGTTCACATAAATACTTAACCTCTGACTCCACACTTACCCCTCCCAAGTTCCCCTAACCTATTTATTGGTTCTGACACCACCACTACTAAATGCTTGGCACTCAAAGTCAAATCTGGTAAACACGCATGGGCAGATCTGACTTGGCACTAAAATTGCTCCTTCTTTCTAGATGAGCTTTTACAGTTGTTCCTGACAGTAGTCAAGTGTTGCCAGAACTCCAATGTATAGGTTAGTAGAGTTTCCCAAGTGCCTCTCTCTCGGGCCCCACGCTTCTGACACACACAGATCTCTTCTTTCTCAACCTGATGCACTGTTCTGTCTCATGGAATGCTGTACTCCCCCAGACCGGTGAGCTCTGAGAGCAAACACTAGGTTGCATTTCTGTCTAGAGCTCCTGAGAGTGGCATACAATAAGTGCTAAATAAATGCATCCCAAATGAGCTGAGGATAATTAGCTAAAAATAAGGAAAATATTAATGTTTTCTTATTATCATTTTTTTTTTTGAGAGAGAGCCTCACTCTGTCGCCCAGACTGGAGTGCAATGGTGCGATCTTGGCTCCCTGCAACCTCTACCTCCTGAGTTCAAGTGATTCTCCTGCCTCAGCCTCCTGAGTAGTTAGGATTACAAACACGTGCCACCACATCCAGCTAATTTTTGTATTTTTAGTCGAGACAGGATTTTGCCATGTTGGTCAGGCTGGTCTCAAACTCCTGACCTCGTGATCCACATGCCTCGGCCTCCCAAAGTGCTGGGATTACAGGTGTGAGCCACCACACCCGGCCTAATGTTTTCTTCTTAATCAGCTTTAATGTCAGGAGACTCAAAATCCACATCTGAGGGGTTCTTACTCCCCTCCAGGGGCTGTTAGGAAACACAGTGAAAATGATTTGGGCGTGGCCGGGCGCGGTGGCTCAAGCCTGTAATCCCAGCACTTTGGGAGGCCGAGACGGGCGGATCACGAGGTCAGGAGATCGAGACCATCCTGGCTAATACGGTGAAACCCCGTCTCTACTAAAAAATACAAAAAAAAAACTAGCCGGGCGACGAGGCGGGCGCCTGTAGTCCCAGCTACTCGGGAGGCTGAGACAGGAGAATGGCATGAACCCGGGAGGCGGAGCTTGCAGTGAGCTGAGATCCGGCCATTGCACTCCAGCCTGGGCGGCAGAGCAAGACGCCGTCTCAAAAAAAAAAAATGATTTGGGCGTACAGAAAATGCTCTGTGAGTGGGATGAGCCAATGGAAATGTTCTCGTGCTGCAAAACACTCGGCGGTAGATGAAGGGTGGTTTGGGTATCTTAATGACTGATTCCCTGCTCGTGGCTATCCCATTCACTTGACTTCTTAACGTGGTTTATCTCCCACTTGAAATGTTTTACCTTTCTCCCCATTTAAAATTTACTCCACACACATTCATGAAGCATTTTACAAATGCTGCAGCCTCCATAAGACTGGATGCTGACACACTTCTAAAGAGGCACAGACTCCGTAAGACTGTAGATGCCGATACACTTCTCAAGAGGCACCATTTCCTTTCTTTCCCCTAGCAAGCCTTGTCCCCTCACTGTATACACAGGAAACAGTCCTGACAGAGCATCTGCCATATATCTTCATGCTTCATTCCCTTCCTTGTCCTCATTGCATGTGTGATCTGAGTTATGCATGGCTGCTATTGTCTAGCTGAGGCTGTTAATTCATTCAGTATTGAGGCCCTCCAGTTAGCTGTGCTAGGTGCCTAAGAAGGAAGTCACAGTGCTGTTAACCATAGACTCCAGGTCCTGCATCTCCTTCCTCTGCAGGGCGAGGAGATGTTTGCATCTGAAAAGGTGAACAGGGGCCAGGTGAGTGGTGCAAGGGACATTCACTCTGGCTGCACTTATTTGTGGTAATTCCTGTTTGGTTTTTAAGATCACAAACTTCTGGAGCTACCAGTTGCAACATTGACTAGCTGTGGGAGAAGTCACTTTGGCATTCAGGGCTTGTTTATGGGGTGGAAATAATAGTAGTGACAGTAATAAAAATGTTTGTCATATGTGCCTCCTGGTGAACCTGGAGGGGAGCTCATGGGGAATCATGGCTGTGAGTGTGATCTATGTGAATCTATAGGCATTGGCTAATGTCAGTGACTACTACACTCTGAGATTCTGCTTTAATATTACAAACACCAACTTCAAAAGCCCTTTTGGCTTCTTTGCTGGAGAGTATCAGGTATAAGGTCCCTCCTAGAGCTTGCATCTAAGGTCTGCCCAGAAAGGATCATTTCCTCAGCCTTGGCTTGGGTCAAATGATGGCATTCTCACTGGCCGTGCCCTGGCTTTGTCACTAATTGTTAGGCAGTTTCAGAGATCGTGTTGCACGTTACTTCACCCCCTTTCTGCTGACTGGCTGCCTCCTGGGTCCAGCTTCCTGCAGTTTGTAGATGTTTCTGAAAAATGCTTATGGGTGACCCTGAGTAAACAATTAAAAGTCACTGTACTTTCTGTTAGAATTAAAAAATTGACCTTGCCAAGAAAGCTTGTGACCTTGTAAAGATTGGGAAAACTCCACTTGTCATAAACTTAACCAGTTTCCAATGCATGTACTAAAGCAAAGCTTTGGACCACTTTGCCTTATCAAAAAGCCATGAAACTTTCATTCTGTCTTAGCCTCACCACTAACTAGTGGCATCGTTTTGTACATCGTCGAGGCTTTTGGATTCCTTGACCTCACTCACCAGACCTGGAGGGCCCCGGCCAGTTTTTGGCATTTAATTTTGACTTTTTGATGACAGAATTGGTTTCCAAGGGTGTTTGAGATTCCCTATGGGATTGTGTTCTCTACAATCAAGTTTCTATTGCATTAAGATGAGTGCAAGTTAGAGGCAACACATCACAGGGTTTACTTAGCCTGAAACAGAGCTGGACGCATGGTTGCTCCTCAGTAATTAGCTAAATAAGATGCTATTTACATCAGAAGCTGTAAATGACTGAGAACATTGGTGTTGCAATAAAGATTATACTTGTTCTACCTTAAAGTACTAAAATCCTAATCATGATTATAGGTTCATTCTCTAATTGGTCAGTGACTTTTTAATTTTACCTGCCATAATAACTGCTAGCAACTACTGGGTACAAAAAATATGCTGGTTATTGAACAAATGTACTTGTTATTCCTTCTGCAAGGTCATTGTTATTATTCCCATTTTGTAGATCAAGAAACTACGTCTGAGAGAGGTTGCATAATGTCTCAGGGTCTCCCTGCTAGTGGCTAAGCTTGAATTCAAACTCAAATCTACGTGCCACTAAAGCCCCCTCTCTCTAGAGCCATGTATCCCCTGATGTGGTATGTGGCCTGTAGATTAGTACTGGATCAGTTTATAATGTTAAAGTACATTTGTTGCCTTAAGTCTTTTCTCCACATAAGCTAAATATTTTTCATAATTTTTCTGTACTCATGTACTTAGCCCTTTATATCATGTGTGGTTGATGTATTACTTGGTGAGACTATGACTTGTCTAATTGTTTGGTGAGAATCTGACTTGTCTACACAACAAAAGAACTCCTTGAGAAGAGGAGCTACTATTTGTACATTTGCATTCCAGCCCTAGTTGCGGTGATGAACTCTTGCTATAGTACGTTACAAAAATATGTCATTGATTTGTATGTTGAGTATAGTTGCTTTATTATTTTCACCTGCTGAATTTGCAGAATTTGTCATTCCTCATTCATTCAACAAAGCTATACTGAGTTCCTGCAGTGTTAGTCACTGGGCATATAGTAATCAATGTAAACCATCATGTATTATTATACTTGAAGGGCTGTGACCTGGAAAATCACTGATATGTTATTCCAGAAGGAATAAAAGTGAAGATGAACTAAAGGCATATACTTTAAAATAATGGACTTTTTAATAATCATTGTAGCACAATCAGAAATTTTTGCTAATGAATTATCCAATTAACTTTTCTGAAGCCTAAAATAATTATGCTATCATTTCTTTTGCATATTAATAACTTCTGTTTGTATTAATCCTTGATGCATTTACATCTCTGCCCAAATGATATGACATTCCTATCTAGTAAGGAAGGATATTTATTAGCTTATTCTTCTCTAGATTGATACTACTGATTCTTTCAGGAAAAGAGAGTAATTCCTAAAGTTAAAACTCAGGCTAACAGTGTTCTCACAAAACATCTTGTAATAGCTTCACGTGCTATAGGGAATCTTTTTTGTTTAAAAAGTGCTCCCTTTCTATAATCACTTTTTGGCTGTGGAATTCCTGAAACATTTTGTTTTGGTTATTCTGAAAAATTCTGAATCTTCCCTAATACCTTTAGTAATAAAATAGGACCTGATAAAAATCATGAAGTGTCTTTGAATCTGACTGAATATCTAGACTTAATGAGTTTTTAAGGCTCCATGTCAACCTGCAAAGACACCTGGTGAAGCACGTTTGTGTACTTCTCAAAAAAACCCTGTCCTGTTCCATACTTTAATCAATGACCAAACAACGTAGAAGGCATCTACATAGTGTTTTCATATGACATAAGCCCAAAAAGGATGGCTTCCACTACATATGCCTGCAATCATGATTCAGAATGACTTCAATAGGCTGAAATGCTGGATGGAAACCAACAAGATGAAGTTGAGCAAGGAATAAGTGTACATTTCTGCTTTTAGATTCAAAAGGCAATTGCGCAATTACAGGATGGGGAGCAACTGAGCTTGGCAGCAGTTCATGTGACTAAAGGCTTAATGTGAACCAACAGTAGGAAGTGGTGGCTAAGAAAGAATGAATATAGCTGTGTGCTTCCTCAGTAGAAATATTAATAGTCACTGTACTCTGCACTGACCACACTGAATTGGGAATAATTTGTTTCATTCTGAGCACCTTCAGGAGAGGCTTTAACAAAGCAGAGTAGCTACTAAGAGGGTGTTGAATCCAATCCAAGATACATTTATTAGACTCCTGTTTGGGGCAGGCAATGTGCTAACCAGGGCAGGCAATAAAGATACAAAGAGACATTGCCAGTCTCTAGGCCCAAGGAGCTGAAAATTTAAATAGAGAGCCAGACAGGTACAGGTACACGCATGACTGTAAAACAAAGCACCCCCCATGAAACCAAGAAGCACAAAGAAAGTGTTGTGGGAATTCAGGGGCTGGGCTAGTGGTCGGATTTCCACAGGAAATGAGGACGAGAGCAGAGGAAGCCTTAAGAGCAAAGAGACAGAGACAGGAAAACCCAAGGCATGTCTAGGGAATACTGAGAAGTCTGGGTTGCCTGGCAGAATAGGGTAGACCTGCGTAGGAAATGAAGCTTAAAAAAGATTTGGGCCAGAGTGTGAGGACGTTAACCGGTAGGCAGTGGGAGGCATTACAGGTTGGTGAGCATCTGGAAATAATGACACATGAGGATCAGTTGGAGAAATGATGCTTATTGAGTCTATAGAAAAGAAGACCAAAGTCCCCTGGTAAACATATATCAGACTTGCTTTGGGTTCCTCCAGAAACAAAAGTGTATCTCAAAGGGAAAGGGTTAAAAGGAATGAGATTTTAGATTTCTAAGCAGTTTTTTTGTTGTTGTTGTTGTTTGTTTGTTTGTTTAATCAAAGCTGCCCAATGGTGAAGACTTACCGTAGAAGATTGTGAGGACCACTGCGGTGGGACTCAGAGAAAGTTTGGTAACTGACACTCTAAATAGAGTTGGGGGAGGAATGCTGCATGTTCACCAAGTGGCCTGGGCATTCTAGGGATTACCCATGGCCTTTGCAATGTGTAATTATTCATGGTTGAGGTTTTTTTCTTTCTTCTTTGACTTCAGACATCCATTAGTATGTCATTTTCTGAATAAAGCCACCATGTTATGACTCTCCAGTTCAATGAGAGATGTCAAACTAACTCCAGTGCAGGTCCCAGGGCTGTGACAGTAGCCACTCACCATGACTGTGGCACTTTATAACTTACCCATTTTTTTTTTTTTTACTGTGATATATGGCTTCCTTTCAAACATGATAAGGAGATTACTGTCACAATTCCACATTGGATAGATCAAATGCAAATCAATGATTGACACCAGTCTAGTGTGAAGAAGAATTTGTTTTACAGAAAATCTCCAAGACAGCAAGCATAGTGATCAAACAGTGGGCTCTGTAGTTGGAGAGACTTCAGATGCCAGCAATGCCACTTATTAGCTGTGTGATCCTGAGTGAGGGACTTAACGTCCCTGTTTCCTAATCCATAAATGCAGAGTGACCATTGTTAGCCCCCACCTTGAAGGGTTGTTAGGAGGGTAAAGGAGGTGAAGCACTCAGAACAGTGCCTGGCAGTAGGCTCTAATTTGACTGAGTTCTTCTGGTTTACAGTGGTGTTTGTATGGTTTTCAGAGCTAAAAATACTTTTTTAAAAACAAAAATAAAAACATCACTGTCATCACATGCCACATAGTCTTAAGGCATCACATATGTTAACTTACTGAATTCTCAAAAACATCCATTTGCCAAGAGAGTGAGGGGTTACATACCTTGACCAGTCACAAGCTAATAAGTGGGAAAGCCAGGATTCAAGCCAAGCAGCCCTGGGGTTCACGCTGATGACAACCATTTCCTTCCAATTCCTACCAACACATTTCCGTTTTCCTCCGATTCCATTCCAAATCACTCTGCTGGATAATTTGATGTGTTTTATTTGTTTAGGCCAGTTTCACAATTTTTTTAAGTTCTATTGACTGTAGAAAATGTATCAAAGGCTTAATGTTTATGTCCTTTGCCAGAGTATCAAGAAGGTCCTTAATAAATGTTGAAAGAGTGCAGGAATAAGTAAAAAAGTTTTAATTGTAGGAGTAACTAATAGTCACTTTTAAAAGAAACACATTATCCTGAATGTCACTTAACTACCTTACCAACTCATTCCATTATTTGTGATGAGCCATAGTCCTTTGAATCCTTCATTTAAAAATAATGGTTTTGTATCTGACTTCTCTTTACCTTATGTATAGGTATTCTATTCCATACTTCTTTTTAACAACAATGTCCCCAGTTCTATCACTCGCTGTCTTTTTAAATCATTTCATGTGACTATATTTTACTCAAATGTATCCATCCACCAATTGTGTTTGTTCCAAACCCTGGTGACTGTATCTTCATCACTCACTCTATTCCTAAATTCCAGATTAAACAATTATTTTACCAACCCGTCTCATGCAACTCAGGTCAACCAAATGTTACTTCCACATCCTTTCTCTATACGCCTTCCTAGACCCCTGAAATCTATTCAGGATAAGTGAAGTTTGCTATAAGGGACTGTCCACAATTTTCTTGCATAATTTTTGGGATTCCTAAATATCCCTTGATTAAAAAAAAAACATCGGAAAATGAAGCTGAGAAGAAACAATGCGCATAGGTATTACAAAACTAAAGTAGAATGTGCAGAAACAACTCCCTCCTAGAGAAGGAAGAAAGCTATAAAAGTGTTGTGCCACTACTTGTGGAATATATCACCAATTATTCAATTCCATTGCTGCCCTTGGGCCTGGGGGCAAAAATGTAGCTTTTCCTGTTTCAAGGGAAGAATGTACTCTTACAATGGTAACCAGAAACGAGGGAAGACGACCAATTCTAGAGTTTACTATGACAGTGTTTTCACTCTATGTAGTGACACTGCTTTATTGTTTAACTCTGGTAGCTGAGAGAATAATCTCCCACTCCCTAGGTGAAACTGTTCTTTTGTAGGAACTATTCCTTTAGATAAGAGCAACCGATGAGCTCTTAAATGCTGAGAAAACTAATCAGAGCTGAAAGGGGGTGCAGTTGGCCACAGCCCAAGAAATATGCTGACTGAGATAAAAGCCCCTTCTTAACTTTTCTCCATCCCATCTTCCTTTGCTTTCTTGTCTCCCTTCCTTTCTCTATGTTTTCTCTTTTCTCTTTCTCCTGTTGTCATTCTCTCAACTCTGTCTCCGCAATCTTCCCTTTCTCCTCTCCTCAGCCCCAGCTCTATCACCAAAGATTTCATTTTGCCCACTCTCTTTATGGCCAAAGTGTGGACCTGAATTTTTAAAATGTATTTTCTTATATAGTAGATAAGATTCACATCGCTGGATTTAATTTTAAAAATAGACAAAGTGGTGACTCACGCCTGTAATCTCAGCACTTTGGGAGGTCCAGGAGGGCAGATCACCTGAGATCAGGAGTGCGAAACCAGACTAGCCAACGTGGCGAAACCCCGTCTCTACTAAAAACACAAAAATTAGCCAAGCATGGTAGTGGGCAACTGTAATCCCAGCTACTTGGGAGTCTGAGGCAGGAGAATCACTTGAACCTGGGAGGCAGAGGTTGTAGTCGGCTGAGATCACACCATTCCAGCCTGGGCAACAGAGAGACACTCCATCTCAAAGAAAAAGAAAATAGAAAATAGACAAGGCGAACATGTTTTATTCCCTAGTTGCTTTTTTTCTTTAAAGAAATACATCTATTTGAAAAATCTTAATTTCAGTTTCAAGCAACAAACTTAACCTCAGTCCATTTCAGAGTGCTAAGGTTGGATTCTGGTTCCAGAATCTTTGCAGAGTGTGGGTGAGCACAGGTGCGTGTGGCCCTTTTGGCCACAAGAATCTGAGGCTTCCCAGACTCATGATTGGGCCTGGAGTCACCCTCCTGCTTCGGCTGTTCTTTGGCAAAGCAGGGCCAGATTGCATTGGTCTTTAACATTCATATATTGCTTTCAACTTCTATGAGGCTTTCATTTCAATTTCTTTTCTTCTGTGAGGGACAGGCCTTCCATGGGAAGAAAGGGCACCCCTTGAGTCTGACATGCTCTGCAGTCAACTTGAGAAGTCCTTTGGTTAATTTTGGACAGGTCAAGCCTGGTTGTGGAATTCAGTCCCATTTAGCATTCTGCCAGCTAGGAAACGTGCTATCTCGATCATCTTCCCAAGACAGTCATGCGGGAAGGTCTTTTCCCTAACAAGAAACACAATCCAAAGTAAAGACGGCTTTTGTGGAAACTGCAAACTACTCATCCAGTGGTCAGTTGTAAATCATGATTCTTTTGGGATAAAAAGGGAGACAGGCTGAGGCTCTGGCCCTCAAAGAACTTCCTCTCATTAAACCAAAGCAATTTGCTTCTCTCCCCAGGCTCTTTCTGTGCGTGAATTCACCTACTTTTCCCGCCACCATCAGCGCTCCTGGTGCTGCTGGTGAATGGGCATCACGGGGAGACAGGGCTTTCCACGTGATAGAGGTTTCTTTCCAAACCCAGGCTTTACAGGTAGATCCAAGGGTGGCTTTCGTCAGCCTGTTGCCCCCACTGTCCAACACACACTTTGCTTTTTGCTGCTATTTTCTGTGGTCCTGGGTTTCTAAATCTTGGCAAGAGGACAGTCATTCCTTTGTGCTCGGCTGTTACAATGAGGTAGCCAAAGAAAGGGTCTTGGTCTGAGGCTGTCAGCTGTTACTAATCACGACTCCCCGGCCCATGGTGGGTCTCGCTCGCCTCTCCCTCTTGCTCTGCTTAGCACACATAAAGAAGATGAATTACTCTCTAGTTCCTCTTCAAAAAAGCATATTGTGCGGCACATTCCAATACTGTGAGCGAAGGATGGGCTCATGTGAAGGGTAAATGGGTATCCAAATCGCCTCGCAGCGGGGCTTGAGCCGGCAGCTGTGGCCTCTGAGAAGTGAATTTCAGAGCTGCGCCCTCTGAGACTTTCCGGTGACCTTGCTGAGAGGGAGAGGAAGTCCCTGCGGTGGGCTCTCTGGCAAACCACATAACTGGAAAGATCACAGGGCTGTGTTAAGCTGTCATGAGAGTCAACTGAATGGTCAAGACCAGCGTAGAAAGAAATAAAGCTTGACCACTCAGAGGCCACCACGGGCTGCTTACCCGGGAGAGGCAGTCTTCACCCCAAAGGTTAAGCCAAAGGGCGCTGAAAGTTCTTTGATGTTAGAAGTAGCAGTGGTGAAAGTTGCGCCTCAGTTTCCTCTCATTGCTTCCGAATTAAAGTTCATCCTCAAAGGACGACTGTAGCCAGAGAAAAGTTATTGTCTGCTTAGTCCTATCAGACCCAGGATACGTGATTTATTTGACTTTTTCTGTCACTAATAACATTGTCTTCGCCACTAATTTTTTTCCACTTAATCTTTCAAAAGAGAATGTTTCTCTTTTGCTTTTCTGCACTTCGTTTTCTTTTCTTTTTTTTCTTTTTTCTTTTTTTTTTTTTTTTTTTTTTGCTGTTGTTGTTGTTTCTTGTTTTGTTGCTTTTGGTTTTGTTTTTTGAGATGGAATCTCGCTCTCTCCCCCAGGTTGGAGTGCAGTGGCACGATCTCTGCTCCCTGCAACCTCCGTCTCCCAGGTTCGAGCAATTCTCCTGCCTCAGCCTCTTGGGTAGCTGGGATTACAGGCATACGCTACCACGACCGGCTTTTTTTTTTTTTTAAGTAGAGACAGGTTTCCCCATGTTGGCCAGGCTGGTCCCGAACCCCCGACCTCAGGTGATCCACCTGCCTCAGCCTCCCAAAGTGCTGGGATTACAGGGGTGAGTCACAGCGCCCGGCCCTGCACTTCGTTTTCTTAAGGAACACTAGAGCTCGAAGAAAAAGACGTGTTGACAAGTTTTAACGATCAAATTTAAAAATCAGTTTCCCTGATAAATTATGTACCATCACACGTGGCAAATCTGTAAGGAACACTTGGTGTTTTCATGCAATGTAACCTTATAAGGCTAACCCGTGTTATAGGCTAGTAAAATGTCATTTGTGATATTATAAACAGCCATAATGAGAAGGAACCTTTGACCAGGGTGAAAACCCATGTGAAAATGCCTGTAACTGTGAATTCTGCAAAATAGTTCTCCACTCTTCATGGAGGTGGTTTCATTCTCTTCACCAAGAATCACTGATAAAAGTAAATTGCCTTCTTTGCTCAAAATTCCATAAAGTGAACCTTTCTAAAATGTATTCCCTTGTTATGATGTCCATAAAACTTCTGTTCAAGTGAAATGACCCAATACCAGAGATCAGTATCCTCATTCTGTGGTCTCCACTAGTGAGATGAAGCAAGTTCTTGGGTATGGTGGGCAGTCCAAGATCATAGGAAGCAAAGATGGTAGGAAGGGAAGACAATACATAGTTCATGGTTCCCTTTTGTTGTTGTTGTTGTTGTTGTTTTCAGATGGAGTTTCACTCTTTTTTGCCCAGGCTGGAGTGCAATGGCATGATCTCAGCTCACTGCAACCTCTGCCTCCCAGGTTCAAGGGATTCTCCTGCCTCAGCCTCCCGAGTAGCCAGGATTACAGGCGTGCACCACCACACCTAACTAATTTTGTGTTTTTACTAGAGACAGGGTTTCACTATGTTGGCCAAGCTGGTCTCAAACTCCTGACCTCAGGTGATCCACACTCCTCAGTCTCCCAAAGTGCTGGGATTACAAGTGTGAGCCACCATGCCCAGCCCATGGTTCCTTTTTAAAGCCTCTACTATTAACCAATGGGGGCTTATGCCAGTGTTTGCAAACTTTTTTGTTTTTTTTAACCAGAAACTACAATAATAAATATATTTTGTATTGCAATCTGGCACTCACACACATACACACAAGGAGCTGAAAAACATTCTCACAAAACAATACTTACCTTTACCACATGTGACCTACTGTGATATTTACTATTCTCTTTGATAATTGATGAAAATACTAGTTATGGCCTACTAAATTGACTTCATAAAGGCACACATTTAGACCACAGGCCTCTCTTTCATTCCCTTCTCTGTATTTTTGTTTTCATTTATTCACTCATTCACCTGTTAACATACGGACAGATAGAGCTATAGCAGTTACTTCTATAGGCCCATCTGCAAGAAGGAAATATGTTAGCAAAAGAGGGAAAATAATATAGGAGTACCAGAGAGAAGGCAAAGGAAGGGAAAGCAATAGGGTGCCCATTCCATGGTGGTGAGTAATAAGTGGAAGTTTTCCAGCCCCCTGGGCTTCCTGAGCAGCTTAGGGCCACCTTGCCGGGAACTCATTCCCAGCTCTGGAAATGAAACTCCGGGTAACGCTGGGTTTGCATTGACACTCTTTCCCCACAAGGTTTGTCTCTTATTGTTCCAGACAGAATGAACCTCATTATTTTGGATTAATTGGGGTAAGATCAACCAAAATTAGTGAGTCAGAATTAAAGAGTGTTTTCAACAAAAGCAACTTTAGAATTTGTAATTCATATAGTAACCCAATCTAAGTGTTAGAAAAAAAAAAAAAAAAAAGCTGTGGCCTTTATCCAGCATAGCAACAAAAACACTAGTAAGAATGGCTGGTTATTCAAAAAAATGATCATTGAGCCCCTCTATGTGCAAACACTATGCTAGGCACTGAGGCCACTGCAATGAATAAGACAGATGGTCCTGCTCTCTTGGCACTAAAATTCTGGCAGCAGGAGACATAGAATAAACAAAACTGTCCTTTATCAAGGACATACTTTGTACCCTGTAAGTATGTTTTCTCTAATCTTGCAATGTAGGTATTGTAGTTTATTTTCTACATCAGAAATAAGTCTTAGAGGTGAAATAATGCTTTGTGAGCAACTTGTTTATTATATACCTGTTTAATGAGTAATAATAACACCTAACATTTGTTGAATGCTTACCATGTGCTGAACACTACTTTAAGTGCTTTCTATATGGAAGCCCCTTTAATGCCAGTGAAAACCCTATGAGGGAGCTTCTATTTTTCACATTCTACAGAGGAGGAAACTGAGGCTTGGAGAAGCCACATGGTACCAGAGCCAAAAGTAGAATCCAGGTATTCTAACGTCAGAGTCTGAACTCTTAACCACTGTGCCACTGTGTCTTTTAGATTACATTCCAAGGTTATCACCGGCTTACTAACTGCGATGCAAAATTGTGACATAATCAGTCTTCACTAACAATTTGGTGTCTAACTTTTAAAGATTTGTCTTCAGTTCCAGAACCATTCGAATCGTAGCACTTTGCAGTGTTTTTACAAGCTAGTCTATAAATGGGCCACAAGAAAATATTTTTGTGCAGAAAAACAATATAGTTCTAGCTAGAGAGAGATTTGAAGTGACTTTCTTTGTGCTCCCTCACCACCCCTCACTGCCTTTCCTGGGTGAGTTTTTTCACCCTCCTCCTCACTCTCTTCCTAGGATGGCAGTGTACCCTGGCCCCAGCACTGGGCAGCTGCCTAGGACACAGGAGCCCATTTTTCAATCTGTAATTATGAAGTATATTGTATTTTCAGAGTTTGATTTTCTTATTTAAAAAAACTTGTATTCACATGAATACAGTACATATTAGCGCTCACCCTTGCTTTCCTTGTAAGTTTGCGCATCTTGAAATTCTAGGAGGGTTGAGAACAGGCGGCTTTCATTAGACGCATGTTTGAGAAACTCATTGTGGAGAAGGAGTACATCCAAAATAAAATAAAAACTGAAACAGAACAATTTTCTTGAATCAGCAGTTGCCGTCACTCTTTTCTGTTCCTCCTGGACCTGGTCCAGTGGCCCTGGAAGAACAATGAAACATCATGGGGATCAGTGGGAAGACAATTCAAACCGGAAGACTGCTTCTCTAGATTTCGTGTTTCAAAACCAGAGATGGGAATTGTTGGGGGGAGTACACTGGTCCATGTTAATGTCCAAGTCATAGATTTTCAGCAGACGGGAGAATAAAATCCATGCCGATGATGGAAACTTGGGAACTTGGCACATTTTATGTTGTCTTTTAATACTTGATTGAATATGTATTTTATTTATCCAAGAAGTCATATTAATTATTATACCAAAACAGATCTAATTTACAATGCAGTCTTACAGAGTACCACATAAACATTTATGAAACATTCCCTCTCTGCCCCTAAAATCCCATGAATTTGGTGCATATTTGTTGTGACAAACCAATTGCCAAAAGGCTATCTTTATAATTACCCATTTGCTCAAGAAACTCTCTTCCTTTCCTCTCTCTTCCATGTGACTACTGCCTAAAATACTCAGGTGTTTGAAGCAAAGTTTTAATCTTTTGCTTTCTAGAAAGCGTCTTTTTCCATCTCCTTCTGATGCTTAACTCATTGTTGAACAGAAGTAGGTTTGGAGAAATGATTGCTTGCTTGATAAGTGGTTATTTATGGCTAGATTTGCAGAAAAGAAAAAAAGACTCAAGTGCTCACAGAAGCCAGCAAATATGCACGGCTCTCCACCCTCCATTAAACATGCTCTGGGCTGTTTTTCTAGGAATGGTGAAGAATTTGCACTGATATTATCAGCTCTCTAGCTAGTCCTTCTTGTGGCCAGTGTTAATCACCTTGATCTTAAAGTAGGTTTAGGGAATGTTGGGTAATTGGACAGAGATTTTTCACAATTATATTCCTCCATAGAATTATCCTCAAGCCAAGTGGCCCATCTGAGCAATTAACTAAAATGCAAGAAAGTTAGAGAAAGTCAGCATGGATAACAAGCAAATAAAACATGGGTGACTCCTGGCTTGTCCATAAAAAGAGAGGTACAGCAGTAAGAATACTGTCTTGGAAATGTGGGTTCAAATCCTGCCACTGCCATTTATTAGCTGTGCAACGCTGGGCAAGTTATTTAACTTCTCTGGTCTCTTGTTTCTTCACCTATAATATAATATCAACAATATTTGCATCATACAATTGTCATGGAATTAAATGACTATTACCATCAATCAAAGATAGGACTTAGTGAGTGAGTCTTTGGACCAGATAAAAGTTAAGTCAAAATGTACAAAGCACAAACACAAATGTGTCATTGTAAGTGAAAGAGCCATGATGGTACTTTAACAATAGTACAATATAGTATTTCTTTGGATTTCAGGGGGGTCTTGGTTCTGTAGGCAGGTTGTTTTCTTATTAAAGATGTCATGATGTCTTGAATTGCGCTAGTTTAGCTAAGCCCAGATCAAATGAAGAAAAAGAAGCTAGTCAAGATCATTATCTTTACCACTTGCTCTGGAATGTGTTTCTCAAATATGTATTTAGATGAATGCATGACTGTCGTAACACACTCCCACAATTACCTACATACCAAAGTGACTTTCTGTCTCCCCATCACCCCAGTGCTCTTTTTTCCCATATATTTTAAAGTGATAAGGCTCAATGTAAACTTCCTCCTTCCCAAATATTTAGGGCAGTTCCTGCCCCGTTCTACAAAGTGATTTAGTACTTTAACCTCACTCCAGACACTCTGACATCTCTGGTTAGTCTCTGGTGTAAAGGTTAGTCTCTCATCTTTCTTGAGGTTAGGGAAAGGAAATGATCACAGAGTTTAGGTGAGGGTGGGGAAAGTGATGCCCTGCTCACTTGGGGTTGTATCTTCCAGAGTTCTTCCTCCATTTTCCTGATGCCACCAGTATTAAGGCCATTGTGTGTGAACAGATTGTACACATCAGTCCTGCTGTTCCCTGATGACAGTGTACCACCTTGTTCCTGGTGGTCTCATTCGTTTTACAAGCCAGGGTACCTGGAACAGAGGTGGTAGAGGTGGTCAAGTAACTCTGTGTGGGACTTCGATCCTCCTTTAAGGGAAGGACCTACATGGAGACGTGATTAATGAATATACTTCCTTACCTTTCTTGGCCAAAACAATAGCAGCTGTTGTTTTATTATCTTTCAGAGGATAAGGGCCAATATGCAGAGGTGAGGGAGGCCTCTCATTTGATGATTGATTCTCCTTCTGTGCCTTTTGGGGAAAAAATGCCTTGATGGTTGTCTTCTGCTATTTAGAATTAGAAAGTATGAAGAAAATGCTTTCATATTGGTTTTTACTTTAAACATGTTTTAAAAACCTATAAACTTTATTTTCTAGAGTCAACAGCCCTGTAGCTGTGGGTACTGGGATAACTTTGCCTATCCCTCTCCCCATGGTGTGAGAAAGGACGTATAAGCCTCATCCTTTCTTTGCCACTTTGGTTTCCAGTGCTCTGCCTTGACCACTTAGCACTCTCTCCGAATAGCTATAGGTCGAGAATAGTGGGCAGGAGCGTCAGAGAAGAGTTGGCGTGAGAACGGAACAGCACCACAAAATAGAACGCGAGAGGGAAAAAAGCATCTCGGAGGAAGAAAATACTGCCGCCTGGTACTCCCTGGTACCCAGAGATATCCGGCGTATTGTGCTTACACCACTCGCCGGTTCCACAGGGAGAGAGCCGAAAGAATTGCAGGCTTTGGTGGTGACAAGTTCAGGCACTCATGGGAAAGAGAGTGGGCCCCTTCTGAGAGAAATCATTTTGAGCACAGCCAAGCCAAGATATTTTCAGATGTGATTCAGACCTGAGAATGAAACTGCAGGGGGATGGGATACTTCGGTTGGGAACAGATTAGCCCATTTTTAACATAGTTGAAGTGTTGAAGTGGTGCCATCCTAACAAATGAATACTTAGCCCCTGGTTTCGAGAAAGTGGCCCAGGATAAAAGAGGCTAAGTGCATGGCATCAAAGCCAAAGCTGGCCTCCTTATCTGTGGGAGCTACAGTTGGTTTTCTCAGAGGCAGAAAGTGCACTGAACCTAGTTACATAAGACCTGAGTTCAAGTTCCCATTCCATTCCACTTGGTGTTAAATCCTTTAGACTGTTACTTAATTGCTTTTTAATCTGTATTTTAGGTTGTTCAAAATAAGAACATATGAAATACTAAGGGCTTATGATGAAAATTATAAGTGATATGTTTCAAATACAAATGAAATTATAAAATGAAAGTCATGGCTTCAATTTCCACTTAAGATAATTACCTTTATATTAAGATTTTTGAGCAAACCCAGCCAGTTATCTGGCAATCGTAGACACCATTTTTTATCAGTACTTTACCTTCTAAATATGCAAATATTTAGAGTTTGCACAACCTGTACATATGTTTGTGTGAACAGGGCCACTAACTAAATATTAAACCACCATTAGAATCTGATACTCATTATGAAATACAGTATAACATTTTTTTTTTTTTTTTTTTTTTTTTTTTTTTTTTTTTTTTTTTGAGGCGGAGTCTCGCTCTGTCGCCCAGGCTGAGTGCAGTGGCCGGATCTCAGCTCACTGCAAGCTCCGCCTCCCGGGTTTACGCCATTCTCCTGCCTCAGCCTCCCGAGTAGCTGGGACTACAGGCGCCCGCCACCTCGCCCGGCTAGTTTTTTTTTTGTATTTTTTAGTAGAGACGGGGTTTCACTGTATTAGCCAGGAGGGTCTCGATCTCCTGACCTCATGATCCGCCCGTCTCGGCCTCCCAAAGTGCTGGGATTACAGGCTTGAGCCACCGCGCCCGGCCGAAATACAGTATAACATTTTAATACAGTTGTGGAAACATCATTTTAAATTGTTTTAAAAAAACTCAATTAACTGTAATTGGATTACACTATAATTGGATTTCAGTGGGATTGGGGAGGATAAAGAATGAAGAAAAGTGAAGATACAGCTAATAAAACAGAAGAGCTCATATTAATATAGATAATTTAATCTTTTGAGAGTTTTGTGTCCTTTCCAATAGCTTTTCAGCCGAAAATGCGTCAAACTGTGTTCCATTAGCTACAGCCATTAGAAAAACCTTAAAAGTCACGCCTCCTTTTTTCTCTAGGATGACACCTTGCCTGAGGCAGACTTTGAAGATGTCCTGAAAATGAGGGAAAGAGGGATGTTTAGCATGAGATGAGGCATCTCAGACCTGTGGGCAAAGGAGAGGAAGACAGGGTACAAGAATGAGAACTGTGCCACGATAATTTTTAAAAATTTTTTGATTGGATGAGATGAAATAACAGAGAAACTATTTGAGAACCTTATAACCCAATGTCTACTTTAAATGCAAATTGAAGATAGATCAGCGGGTGATCAGAATAATAGCTTAAATTGTACATTAAAACATCAAAAAAAAGACTCCCAAATACATATATAAAATAATTCCTTTGAAAGAATTTAATGGCAGTTAATCTGTGTGTGAATCACCACAGTGCTTGAACTTGAAGTAAACTTAGATTATCCTGCCGGAAAAATGTTTTAAGTGTTTCTTTACACACACATGCACACAGGCACACTCACACACACAATGCTCACACTCGTAGCTTCCCCAACTAGTAGTAACCTAGGAAAGAATCTGATGCGCTTTCGGACCGTTAGAGAACAGTATTGATTTGGCCATGTGAAATCAACTCCTGGGGCAGAAAATGAGTGACTGCATGTTCACTGACACCGCTGATGCCTCACCATTCTAGCCTCGGCCTTTTCCCTTCACCTTGTAAAATTTGGGGCCAGGTTCTCACAATATGTACGAAATCCCATTGCTGGGTGGGATGAGGGTAGGGGAGTATAAAGGAAATGATGTTCCCGTTGTCTTCCACTGCAGAATTCCCTCGACTGACTTCCTGAAAATCTTCTGTTTGCCTCCACCAGGAATGGCGGCCCTAGATAGTAAGGCATCAGGGAAGATGGGAATGCGAGCTGTAGTCTATTATATGACTACCACCATCATTGCTGTGGTGATTGGCATAATCATTGTCATCATCATCCATCCTGGGAAGGGCACAAAGGAAAACATGCACAGAGAAGGCAAAATTGTACGAGTGACAGCTGCAGATGCCTTCCTGGACTTGATCAGGTATGTCCTTGCAAGCCCGTTCTTTGGGGTGTATTTTCACCATCCAGATCCTCTTACTGGGAAGCTAATCAAACCCTGGAAGGGGTGTCTGACTGAACCAGCCTTGCTAGGCTTGAAATGAAGGTCATATATCTTTACTTCTTTCTTATAGAAATTGAAGAAAGGATCCATTTTCTGATCTTGTATGAGAGAGGAGAAAAGAGCAAGGAGAGGATATGGATTTTAAGAACCTTGCTTTTAGGATTCAGAATCTGGTCACTGAGCTCTCTCAACTATGCAGCTCACCTTGGAATTTTAATAATTCTTAAACTATTTTTCTTAAGTGCTGTTCTTTAAGGCTAGTTTTTATTCAAGTATGTGCTATTCTTTGGACCCTTCTGATTTAGAACTTGTGATCAGTATCATTGCCCACCATGCACAACGCATTATACACAGTTTGGTTCCAGAGGGACTTTAGAGATCATCTTGCCAAACCTGTCCCAAGGTTTTCCTTTCATAATGTTTATGGAGAAAGAATTTGGCAGGCCTGTAATAAAAGAATAAAGGATGGTTTCTTTAGCGTTGTTTTACGTACAAACCATACATTGATTACAAATGAGTCTTATCTGCTACTTGAAGCAGACTTGGTAATAGAGTCGGCCTTATGTAGAACTGTGAAGTAAGTCAAAATTCTATCCTGGCACCTTCCTGCTTCCTCTCCCCTACACACCTGCCCTTGCTCAGTCAGGTCCTGGCAGGAAGCATACCACATGCTCAAAAGGAACCTTGAAGAAGGTTTGCCAAGGTGCAGGCAACCTTAAAGGAACCTACCAAGGATGGTGAGGCCCCAAAGCACTAACAGTAAGAAACTATTTTGTTACCACCCTTAGCTATGAAGGAGCAAAAGAAAGGAGGTGAAAGAGCTATAGCCTCGGGAGAGAAGGGCCTCAGGAACCCTAAATGGAGGAAGGGAGCTGCCACCAAATCTGTCAAAGAGAGCTCTAGAAGAATATAGACTCCCTCTGCCCTGTGATCTGTCAGTGCATGTCACTAGACAAACCCAATAGGAGTAGGAAGCCAGAGGGCGAGAGAACCCATGTGTTGTGGTCCATAGAGGCCAGGCTCCCAGGGCACAGACAGAATGGAGAGTGAATCTAGAAGGATAAAGGAAAGATATCTCAGCATAGGCTCTAGATCCCCCATCTGCTTAGCATTCCCCCACTGTTCAGTGCCTCCCAGCCTGTCTTCCCAAAGACTAGCTCTTTCCTCCCAGCTTTTCAGCTAACTTACCTGCAGAATGACTGGGTTGCCAATTCTAGATACCTGTGTAAAGGGCCCATTCCCCATTGATCATCTGAAGGAAATTCCTCCATTGCATCTCAAGGAATGGGGCTGTGGCAGGTAAAGTCAAGAGAGATTTGGGGAGCAGAGGGTACCTTCAGCAGCACCTCTCAATTCCCACCACGGGTGACTTCACACCATCTCTATGTATGTAAACACTGCCCAAGGGGCCTCTTGTTCAAAGTCTTTTTTCAGGGAGTTAATCACAATGATCTGCATGTATCAAGCCACCCTGTAACATTACTCCATGCCAAGCTGACATTCAATAGCTATGTTTTTATTTAGTTCATACAATTAATTAAGGCTTTTCACCATTCCTTCATGAACTTTACCCTCACATCGTTTAGATTAGAAGTATTTTATTATATTACATTTTCTTTCCCTATAATTTTTACTCCTTGTTTGAAGAATTGGAATCTCGTCATCCCCAGTCTGGTTGATCCATCAGAAGACTGTGTTTCTGCCCTGCCTTGCTCCAGTGACAAATGTATCCTGCTCACAACCAATCACTTGGTTTGAGCATTTATCCTGGAATCTTCTGAATGCACATTTCTATCAAGGTTGATAGCAACAACCCCATAGATAGGAAGGAAAAGAAAACAGGATGGTCTAGTAGGAAGAAAGGGACAAGCGGGTATAATATTAAAATATAACTTTGGTAACATGCAACTGCTGGAATCTTGAGCTTGAGATAACTGCCGGGTCATGTCTCCTTCTCCCACAGTCTTTCATCTTGGAGTCTTAATAATAGTTTAATCCAATCTCCTCTTTAAGAGATAAGTCAACTGAGACATAAATGGGTGCCATGACTCGGCCAGTGTCACACAGTTGATGACAGACTTCTCAGCCAGAGTGTTGTCCCTCACTCTACCCACTACAAACACAAACACTGCTTTGACACAGTCTCTGAAGAAGTAACAGATCCTGCCACATGGGCTTCAGGTTCAGATTTTGCAGGTCATCTTTCCATTGGCTACCAAAGAGCTGCAGAAGATTTAGCAATTCAGTGCCAAACCCCCATTCCCCAGAATGCCTTTGGGAGACTTTTCTGGAGAACAAAATTCCATAGGCTGACCGTGGCTTTTGATTCAAAACATTTGGTTCCTAGACACATGGCACGGTAACCAAAATGACCACTGCTGAACAATACCCTAGCCAGAAAGCTAACGATAAAAGTCATTTCCATTCTTACTTTGATTATTCCTAGCAGCAGAGTTTTTAATAAGATAATGGCTGAATGAAGAACCCCATTGGCTGACAAGAGGATAAATGAGTCGAGTTTGGACTCCCCTGAAAATATAAACAACATGGGCCACACTTAGGGAGGACCATATATTCCTTTTCAAGTCGTAAAATCCACTAACATTTTTCTTTTTCCATTTGTTGCTTGGTTCAATGCAATCTTTACCCTACACACAATGAAACAGAATTTAAGGAGCAAACTTATTACTTGGAAAATTTTGCAAGTGACTATTATTTTCTTTGCAGGAACATGTTCCCTCCAAATCTGGTAGAAGCCTGCTTTAAACAGGTAAACACTCTACAGACATTAACTCACCTTTGAAATTCCTCTTTTTTATACCAAACCAAGTGGGACCCTCTTTTCCCCCCTCATTTCTCTGCTATAAGAAACACTTCTCTTGTCAACCAGATTAAAAACACTAGTGATTTCTAGGAATTTTTTTGGGAAGGGATGGTTCTTACCTTGTATTGAAGGCTTAGTAATTGCCAGACACTGTGTGTCTTGCATACAAATAGCTCATTGAGTCTGCTATTGTTAAGAAGGCTAATCACAAGCCCCCCCGCCCCTTCCTATCCCCCAACTCCCTGCTGGCAAAAGCCCATCAACCAAGCAAACACCAATATAAAATATATTTATAACTTGCCTTAAAGAAGATTAGAGAGACTATTCAGATTTCTGGGTTTGATTTAAATATCAATGGACTGGGTTTTTTTTTTTTCAAGTCTACCAAGGACCTAATGGACTCTAAAGGAGAGCCAAAGCAGAAAGGAATGGCATCATCACTTATGGAAATCCTGCAATATGCCAAGCACTAACATTATTTTTAGTCCTCACATAAATACAATAAATATCATTGTCTTCATTTCACTGATGGGGCAGTTCATCTATATGAACTCAAGACAATTATGTATCATGCACAAATTCTCACAAGTAGTAAGTGGCAGACTCCGAATTCAGATTCACTGTGTTGACTCCAAATTCTGTCTGCTTTCTGCTACTCCATTCTGCTTCCAAGAAAGGAATATTCAGGGTGATGAGACCCCAACCTGGAGGCTATAGTGAGGTCCAGCTCCTTTTAGCTCATATACAAGCAACTCTTGGCTCTGTGTTATGGATACAAATACCTTTTACTATTAGAAGATAAAATCAATAAAGTTCACTTTAACCTCACTTGAATATAAGAGCTTTGTTGCCTAAAATATTAAAAGAGAAGCAGACACTCTGGGTTAAATAATACTTCCCAAACATTTCTCCATATGGTGTCAATTCACTCCTGTTGTAATTCCCTAACGCTTCTGCTTAGGATCTGTAAAACAAACCAAACAAAACCCCAACCTAGTAGAAGACTGGGTTTTACACATGTAAGTCTCCCTTTGTTTTTTTTTCCCTTGTAATAATTTTTAAGACTATTTTTAATATATAATACATGCACACATTGAAACATTCAAACCAAGTTCTTTCTTTTAAAATAAATAAGCCTGAGGCCAAAATCTAACTTTCTTTGTTGAAAAACAACTATAACTGTAAATAATAAGCGCCTTTCAATCCAACCAGCTAACTCCAGCACCATGGGGCTGACATTCCAGTAAGTCAACTGGCCCTGGGTGATATCAAAAATGTTGATTTCCAGATCTTTCAGATAGAAAAAGTGCTGACTTGTGCAGATTGATTGTGTTTGATTTGGGTTTGCATTTACAGGATTTTGAAGGGAAAGAAAATGTTTCTCTCCAGGTCTAGTTGGCTTAGACCAGAACGCAAACAAAGTTGCAGTTTCTGCGCATGCTGCAAAGAGAGTCTAAGGGGAATGCGTTAGAGGCATAAGAAAGACTGATCAGGATTGAAAATCTACCCTGGACAATCCACAAAATGCATAAGAATCCAATGGAATAAAGAAATTTGAGAGTTGATTGGAATAGATGAATGGGGCCAATTTTTTTGTTGCTTGAAATTACCAGTGCTACTAACTATTCAGGAATGTGTCCATAGTATTGACAGCTGGCCATGCCTTTGTTTGGGAACAGTTGTTTCCCAGTGGATAAGAAAGTTTTCCATTAAGCCTTAGTAAAGAAATGACCAAGCACTTCATATACAGCAGCACTTTCTTCCCCTGGATTCTAGATTCACTCACCATCCATATATTATTACTCTCACTGGTGCTTTCCCTACAATCGCTATCACGATCAGGAATTCTACTCTCATTAAAATCACAAAGGGATGAGCTTACTTGTTTCACATGGCCAGCATCTCCTGACTGGGGCATCTATGCAGAAACTGAATAGATGATGGGAAAAAAGACCATCTCTTGAGTTAGAAGTGAAATCCCACCACAGACTTGGAGAAGGTGAGTTGTCCTCACCAACTATTAATCAGGCACCTATTCTTAAGAATTGACAACATCAAGAATGGCTTGGAGACTGGTTATTTAGGGATTTTTAATTTTTAATACCCACTGAAATCTCTAAACAGGTCTAATCCCTGAAGGGCTTTGTCATTGAGCACCGTTAGCAGAAATTAGTACAATACTTTAAAACTTGCAAGATATTCTCATACATTCTGTTTAATTTGATTATCACAACAACACTGTGAGGTAGAACCAGCACAGTTGTTCTTGTTTCACAGCTGTGGAATATGAGAGAAAGGATACCAGGTGATTTATCTATTATACCATAGCAAGATCCCCACAGAAAGGAAGAGGACTATTGTGAATATTTGGGTTTATGGTTTAAAACAAAAATCCCATTATAGTCGTTTTATTAGGGTTTCAGAAGAAAGCAAAAGCATATGCATGTGTTCAGTCCAGCATCTTTAGCTGGATATCTCTTTTCTGTTATCATTTGTTGTATATTTGAGTGAGTGTGTGCGTGTGTGTGTCTGTGTGTGTGTGTGTCATGATTTGTATGTATTTCAGTATGTGTTTCTGTCTATGTTGAGAAAGCAGTAAGGGTTTGCCACAGATTAAAGAGAGAGAGAAAGAGAGAGAAAGAGACTTTCTATAACACTAGTCTCTGAATACGGAGCAATAAATATCATTTTAGAAAATTTGACAACAGGAAAATATAAAGAAAAAAATAAAAAATCACCTTTAATCCTCATTGTGCTTTTTATTTTTAAGTTTAAAACCAACTATGAGAAGAGAAGCTTTAAAGTGCCCATCCAGGCCAACGAAACGCTTGTGGGTGCTGTGATAAACAACGTGTCTGAGGCCATGGAGACTCTTACCCGAATCACAGAGGAGCTGGTCCCAGTTCCAGGATCTGTGAATGGAGTCAATGCCCTGGGTCTAGTTGTCTTCTCCATGTGCTTCGGTTTTGTGATTGGAAACATGAAGGAACAGGGGCAGGCCCTGAGAGAGTTCTTTGATTCTCTCAACGAAGCCATCATGAGACTGGTAGCAGTAATAATGTGGTATGTATTTCCATTTTCTGTATATGCTATATACAAGATGGTTATTGCCATCAACATGTGTTCTGTACTGAGGAAGGTGTCACGAGTCAGGATGGCCAATTGCAGTGATCTCACTCTGGTAAGCACAGGAAAATCAATGAATCTCTGGGCCTCTAGAGGCCTTGAACCTATCTGCAAGCCTCTCTTAATAAGTTTGCTTCCTTGTTTTCAAAAGCTGTCACCTCCTTTTACCCCAGTGCTGATGGAATCTCATTCCTCATTTCTCCATTTTTTATCTAGTTTTTCCCTCAAGACCTGATTATTGAGTGTCTACTATATGCTAAGCATATAGTGCCAGGCACTGTGGATATAGCAATAAAGAAAATATACAAGGATATTCCAGATCTTACACTCTTTTAAGGGAGACAGACAATAAACAAATCAATCAACCATATGCTTTAGTCACAGGTGCTGTGGAAAAATAAAATAAAATAGCAGGTAACTAGGAGAAGGCACAAAATTTGCCTTGGATGGTACAGAAAGGCCTCTGAGGAGGTGACATACTTTGTTAAGACCTGAATGAACAGAGGAAGAAGACATACCAAAGTGCCAGAAGAAGGATGTTTTCGGTAAAGGGAAAAGCAGAGAGGCCCCTTAGGCCATCAGGAAGACTGCGGGCTCCTCATCTGTTTCAGCCCTAAGAAAGAATTGTAAATGGCAGTTCTGCTGCAATGTCTAAAGGATTCATAGGAAGTATTATAAAATGCCAAGCCACAATTTATGACAAAATTTGCTTTAATAAAGTTGACAGCAGGACACAAAGGAAGAGACTATAAACCCAAGAGGAGCATTGACCTTGGAAAGTAAACTTTACCCAACAGGGAGAAAACCTTTGATTGACTTAGGCTTTGTGTGGAGGTTGCCTCTCTTTCATTCTTTATTTTTAATCCAGTCTCCTCTGTGGCACCTGAAGCAGGAAAGAATCCATTGCTAAGAAAAGCAGTCACTCACCAACATGATTAAAAATGCGCTTGTCTTTAATGCCACCAAAGCCCAGAGAAATCCATTTTTCAGGAATTTGTACAAGATGGATATGAACTTGGGCACAAAGACAGATCAGAATGTGGTCTCCACGGGAGCCCCCACTTGGAAGGCTCCTTTGAAGTCCTGGCAGGAACGAAAGTGGACATTTATCTTCATATTATTAAATGCCTCCACCTTTCACCTCTTTTATGAAAGAAGCCCATTCAAGGCCCCTGAATGAATCTCACATGCAGCTTGTCTAGCAGTACATTCGCCTGCACATTCAACGCTCAGTTCCTATATTTCTGAAAACAGGTATTCCTATGATTTCCTGGCCTGGGTTCTCAAAGGACTTTTGAAAGAAGCATTGTATTTTCCGCTTTGAAACAAGTCCTCCACAGTTCCCAGGAGACCCTTCTCCTTAAGTGTGATTGGCTTCTCTGTGTTTGGTAATGTGAGTTTGGTTGTAGTTTGCTGCACATATGAAACAAAGAGAAGGGAAATCCAGGCAGCGAGGTCTTTAAGCAACCTCTGGGTTATTTCATTTTGAGAAGTCATTTTGAGTCTCAGTTGCTTTTTCTTGCGTTGTCTGCAGGAGGAAAGCTCACAAATGGCAGTAGCAGCCTGTGGGGAACAATGATTTCATTAGAACACCTATAACCTGATTGCGGTAGTACATACATGCACATTATTAAGTTTAATCATGAATTTACTTTATGGACATCTTCTATTTATGGCAAGCAGTACTAGATTTTCATTTGCACTATAACATAAAATTTTCTCTTAAAGTAAATTTACTCAAGTAAAAAAGGTGATTTGAAGAATAATACTAAGTGATCTTGTAAGTGGTATGTAGCTATGGAAAGGCAATAATAAAAGTAGCCCTTGAAAAAGAGAACTGACTGCAAACCTGAGACACTGGCGTAGCATCATGTGTCTCTTGCTTTAACTTGGGAATTAGGCTCTGATGTGGAAAATGCTTGCAAAAGTCTGGATATTGGTGCAGTGGATTCCAGCAGTTCAGGACACTTAGCAGGGGAGCAGGAGGCAGAGGGAGTGAGTGGCATCTGAAGACCAGAAAAGCGACCCCCGTGTAGTGAAAGGAGGGCTGTCTAGGAAGACAGAGGTGGGTATCAAAAGCTCTGTATCTGCCTTTTTTCCCAGGTTTAAGAGAAAAACATTGTGTCCTAGAGCAATTCTGAGGGAGGGGAAAGCCCGATTCTGCAAGAATCAGGGGAAATTCATATTTACAAAAAAAAAAAAAGTCCACAGTTTCTGTAAGTCCTAATGGTATCCTGGGCAGGAAAGTTTGGCAGTCTACTCTCTTTCACTTTTTCTTATCACTTGGAAATTTCTGTGGACTAGCTTGGTGGAAACCAGACTCCAACCGTGCTGGTGTTGCTTCTCCCCAGGTACGCCCCAGTGGGTATCCTCTTCCTGATTGCCGGGAAGATTGTGGAGATGGAAGACATGGGCGTGATTGGGGGGCAGCTTGCCATGTACACTGTGACTGTCATTGTTGGCTTATTCATTCATGCAGTCATCGTCCTGCCACTCCTCTACTTCTTGGTAACACGGAAAAACCCTTGGGTTTTTATTGGAGGGTTGTTGCAAGCACTCATCACCGCTCTGGGGACCTCTTCAAGGTATGTATATATGTGTGGAAAATGAATCTGAAATGTTACCTTGAGCCAGGGTCCCTCAAGTAGGGTGTAGGAGGAGCCATTTTATTCTGGGTTTTAAACTTCCAGGAATGATGAGTCAGCTTTCTCACTTCTCATGCCAATCACACCTATTTGGGATTGGGGAATGCCTGGCTACATATCTTTTGTGGGGATGAACTGGAAAACAACGATCCTTTCCCGCCCACTTCATCTCTCTTTAGTTGACATCTGCCTGAGGGAGAAGAGGCAGAGTGACTTGGCACAGGCTGTCGTGATGGGGGCATGATCACAAGTGATGCCTCACAGAGGAACCCAGAAGCAGGAGAGCTGCCAAATGACCCCGTGAGGAGACCACGCTGTTCTTAACCCGCTCCCCTATTTATATAAGTGCTGACTCAGTTCCCATTAAGTTACAACATGGGAGAGGAAGGAACTGTCTGTCCCAAAGACCAAACACACAGACAGTCAGAATGACCAGGATGCTCAGCTGATGTGCCCTGTTTCACTGTTCTCAGTTCTGCCACCCTACCCATCACCTTCAAGTGCCTGGAAGAGAACAATGGCGTGGACAAGCGTGTCACCAGATTCGTGCTCCCCGTAGGAGCCACCATTAACATGGATGGGACTGCCCTCTATGAGGCTTTGGCTGCCATTTTCATTGCTCAAGTTAACAACTTTGAACTGAACTTCGGACAGATTATTACAATCAGGTACAAGGAAAGAGTTCTATACAACCCTTTCTTAAGAATGCCTTTAAAGCTGGGAGCAGTGGCTCACACCCATAATCCCAACACTTTGGGAGGCCAGGGCGGGTGGATCACCTGAGGCCAGGAGTTTAAGACTAGCCTGGCAACATAGTGAAACCCTGTCTCCACTAAAAATACAAAAATTAGCCAGGTGTGGTGGCACGGGCCTGTGGTCCCAGCTACTTGGCAGGCTGAAGCAGGAGAATTGCTTGAACCCAGAGGCAGAGATTGCAGGGAGCTTAGGTCGTGCCACTGCCTTCCAGCCGGGGGGACAGAGCAAGACTGCATCTCAAAAAAAAAACAAAACAAAAAGAATGCCTTTAAAAGACAAGAGGATAACCAGGGTTGGGAAGGGGATCCCACATAATCAAGAGGTGGGGATTTGGGGTAATCATTTTATATTTAGATATTTTAATTGTTTTTTTTTTTTAGAGTATAGATGTATACACTCATTAATAACAAGGTTCAAAAAATATAGATATGTATAAAGTAAAAAGGGAAACTTGCCTGCCATCATATCACCCCACATCTTTCTGTAAGTGACCATTGTTCATGTTTGGTTTGGAAAGACTCTTCCTATGCATAGACATGCACACACTTCTTTTTTTGTAGTTAGTGAAATTATATTATACATACATGTTTGCCTTTGACTGGTTTGCTTGTCAATAGACCAATAAATATGTCTACCTCATCATTCTTTCTAATGTCTGTAAAATACATAGTATGGATATTTCTCCTTTTTAAAAGTGTTAGATTATACTTCAATATTTAAAAGCATTAAAATAGGTTAGGTTGTATATATACTGCCATAAAATAAAAAGTTAGATGAACTTTTTCTCCTGAGTGAGTTTTTTGTTTTTTTGAGATGGAGTCTCACTCTGTCACCCAGGCTGGAATACAGTGGTGCAGTCTCGGCTCACTGCAACCTCCGCCTCCCGGGTTCATGCTATTCTCCTGCCTCAGCCTCCTGAGACAGGAGACTACAAGGGCCCTGAGTCTGGACTACAAGGGCCCGCCACCACTCCCAGCTAATTTTTTTCTATTGTTAGCAGAGACGGGGTTTCACCGTGTTAGCCAGGATGGTCTCGATCTCCTGACCTCGTGATCCGCCCACCTCGGCCTCCCAAAGTGCTGGGATTATAGGCGTGAGCCAACGCGCCGGGCCTGGGTGAATTTTTAGCCAGTGTAAGATAGATGACAGACCACACTGACAAGTAGTTCAAGAATCTGACTTTTATGGAGAATTTTTAAAACTATTATATTTGAGGTGTTCAGTGAAAAGTTATTTTCCTTTCCATACCTTCCCCCAGTCTCTTAGTTTCCTTCTGCAGAGGCAAACAGTGTTACCTGCAAGTTTCTTCTGTTGTCTTTCCAGAGATACACCAGGCATACCCTTGTGCATATGCATATATAATCCCTCCTTTTTACTTATTAAAAGTTATTTTGCACAAGGTCCGCTTGAGTCTAATGGCAACGGGACGCTTTTAGACTCACAATCCAGATCAGCCTCTGCTCTTCACTGTTGTGGGGTTTTCAAAAAAATGTTATTAAAAGTACATTTTGGAGAGCAAAATAAGTCAGATTTGGGGGGATTTTTATCACTCAACATTTTGTTGTGAAATTTGCCCTACGTATAGGGAAGTTGAAACAATGTTATAACAACCATCCTCTACCAGATAGAAAAATTGCAAACGTTTTGCCATTTTTGCTTCTTCTTTCTGTCTTTCTCTGCCATTATGACATTTCACCTGTACATAATTCAGCATGCATCTCCTAAGAACAAGGATATTTTTCTACATAACCACAATAGTAAGAATCTTAAAAATACTTCCAGAATATCCAATCTATATTCAAATTTCCCCAGTTGTCCCCCAAAACATGTCTTTTACAGCTTTTACTTCCAGACCAAATTCAAATCCTCATTTATGGCCTACATTTGATATCTTAGTTTCTTTTCATCTAATCAGTCACCATACATTTGTTGTTATGTTTATTTAGAAATAAGTTGTTAGACTCTGTATGTTTTGTGTTAGTAGAAAATGATAATAGTTGTAGTAGGGTGCATTGGAGTAAAAAGGACAAGGCTGATCAGGGCCAGAGGTCACTGACTGACCCGGGGATTCTGGGAACCTCAGGCCCAAAGTAGTTGCAATAGGACTTAGGAGATCATTATCTCAGCTCACCCGTAACCTATACTTTGGCATATTGATTGAAAGGCTCTGAGTTATAAAAAAAGGTTCAGTTGCATGTGACAGAGTTAAAAATAACAGTAAGAGTGACAAACAAGATAGAAATATATTTCTCTTTCATGCAGCACAGCTCTGCTCCACAAAGCCTTTAAGGCTGATTGATAGATGTTCTGTAGTATAAGGGACTAAGTCCCTTGAGTTTTATCATTATCCAGGGAGTCCGGGATGACGCACCACTCCCAGATTTTAGCCAGTGGGAAGTGGGGAAATGGTATACCCTGCAAGTTGCTCAGTCACTTCCATGTATGTCTGACTGGCCAGAGCTTAATCTAAGCTTCAAGGGAGGTTGGGAAGTGTAGTCTTCATTCTGGGGAGCAATATACCAGCTAAAAGTTCCAGTACCTTAGAAAGGGACCAGTATGGGGACCATGAATACTTTCTGTGCCAGACTTAATACTTTATTAATACCACTTATAACTAGATAATACTTTACTATTTATAAAACATTTGCTTTGCAAGCCATGTCTACACTGCCTTCATAAAAGGTATTCCTAATATTATAAAACTCTGTGCATAAATCATTTTGCTTTTGAATTAACTAAGCAAACCAAACTAAGAAACCAAATTTGATTCTTTTGACAATATTAATCATGAATGTTCAGTAACTTTACAACCCTCCACTTGGATAGGGGAATTATTAGAAACAAATTATTATTGTAACTCTACAGCATTTTAGACTTTGCCTTACAAAATACTTTCAGGGATGTTAAAAAGTGTATAGCTGCCAGTTTGTTTTAAAACAACTAGAATAATAGGTCCAACTTCACAAGGGTCATTGTATGAGGACCAAATGAGATAAGCCATGATTAGTATATCAGAAGACACATAGTAAGCACATGATAAATATTAGTTAGCATGATGATTAGTTCAATTTATTTTTTAATCTCGTTTACAGGCTGGGCATGACGGTTCATGCCTGTAATCCCAGTACTTTGGGAGGCCAAGGTGGGTGGATCACTTGAGGTTGGGAGTTTGAGACTAACCAGGCTAACATGGTGAAATGCCGCTCTACTAAAAACCAGAAAATTGGTCAGGTGTGGGGGCATGCACCTATATTCCCAGCTACTCAGAGGCTAAGGCACAAGAATCGCTTGAATCCAGGAGGAAGAGGTTTCAGTGAGCCTAGGTGGCACCACTGCACTCCAGCCTGGGCAACAGAGTGAAACTCTGTTTCAAAAAAAAAAAAAAAAATCTCATTTACTTTTTTCCTGAAGCGCATCCTCTTGTGTTACATGGCAAGTCAGGCATTGGCACCGTGCACATTTTGCAGCGTATATGCTCTACGTGGGGAGCTTTGTAAAAGTGTTTTCTGTTCTGGTACTTCTGTTAACAGCATCACAGCCACGGCTGCCAGTATTGGGGCAGCTGGAATTCCTCAGGCAGGCCTGGTCACCATGGTCATTGTGCTGACATCTGTTGGCCTGCCCACTGACGACATCACGCTCATCATCGCAGTGGACTGGTTCCTGTGAGTATGCTTGGCCTGCATTCTGGCTCACTGTCACAGGGCCCACCTCTGTCACTCTAGGGCGCCAGGCAGCCTGGCACAGCTACAGAAAGAACTCTGAGGAGAGGGACCACACGGCCCATAGTTAAATTGTCCTCATTGTTTGACCCCTGGTCCTTATCTGGAGACTCAGCCGCAGCCGACATGTGCACTCACTCCCCTATCAGCCTGAGGGGCACATCTGGCTGCCATAGATCTCACTCCATAAAGTCATTCAGGAATTGGGAAACCCGCTGTCTGCAAAGGCAACATAAATCAGCAAGGCTGTTTCTGAGTTGCACAACACAACGCCACAGCAGCTGGAACAAAGCTGCAGGCCCCACATGCCAGCTCAGGCCCTGCCTCTGTGTGCCTCCCATTCCGGTGGGAATGATTTTCCCATCCTAGCCCAATAGCGTGAGGCTGAGCCATGCCGACACTGGGAAGAGAGCTAGTGTCATTAAGTGGAATTGAGTTTTGGATCTGGGGAAAGTTCCAAGAAATGTACCCTCCACACTCTCAAACTCTAACCTCTACAGGCCCATCCCTGTGCCCCCTTTCCTTGCTCTTCCAGCTGGCATTCTCTGTGCCTTTTCTCTTGAAAGTTTACTTCCACTTTTGAAAATCTTTCCCCAGGATGCCCAAAGCAAATGCCTAGAACACAGTAGGTGCTGGAGTTAGCACAACGTGTGTTCACTGGAACTGAGACCATGAAAAGAGCTTGACAGTGTGTGTGAAGCCCCAGACCAGGCAGAGAGGATTCACTTACGGGGACCTGTGTTTGTGTCCTGACCTTGTGTGAGACCGGGCAGATTACCCAACCACCCTAGGTTCTACCTCTGTAAAATGAGGGTGCCCGTGTCCACTACCTCCAAGGGGTACTGTAGGCTTCAGTGCAATGATGCCCAGAAAGTATGCAGCCTACTGTCTGGCCCACAGTCAGCATCGGTTAACATGAGCACTCTCGTATAAAGCTACTGTTCTCCACAGTCTTTGATCTTTACACTTCAAAATTATTGAGAACTGAAACAATATTTCATCTATATGGGTTGTATCTATTCATATTTATCATATTGGACAAACATAAATTTCCATTTGTTAATTTAGAACATGTTTTATTTAAAGGTGACAATAATAAATTCATAAAATGAATAAATAAAATGAATTTATCATCCTTAAAAAGGTTACATATGCTAACATAAATAGCATTTTTTTTGTAAAACATAACCATTTTTGAGCCCAAAATTTATTTTATTTGTTTATTTACTTGTTTTGAGATGAAGTTCCATTCTTGTTGCCCAGGCTAGAGTGTAATGGCACAGTCTTGGCTCACTGCAACCTCCGCCTCCTGGGTTCAAGTGATTCTCCTGCCTCAGCCCCCTGAGTAGCTGGGATTACAGGTGCACACCACCACACCTGGCTAATTTTTGTATTTTTAGTAGAGACGGGTTTCACCATGTTGGCCAGGCTGGTCTTGAACTCCTGACCTCAGGTGATCCACTTGCCTCCGCCTCCCAAAATTCTGGGATTACCTGCTTGAGCCACCGCGCCCGGCCTCGACCCCAACATTTAGTGAAAAGAATGGTACTATTTTATATTTTGCAAGTTTCCTTAATGTCTGGCTTAATACAAGACAGTTGGAGTTTCCTAACTGTTTCTGCAGTTTCACAACTGCTTCAGTGAGTTGTGACATCACATGTCATGTAGTCTTTGCAAAACTCCACTATACATTCATGAGAAAATGAGACTGAGAGGGACAAATGATATCTTAGTATTATTTTGAGAATAGCTGAAATAGAAGGCTTATTCCCCACTGTTGGGACTCTCACTCCAGTCAGACTAATAACTGAATATTCATCATCTATATGGCCTTATAACTTTTAATAGCTACTATTAGGAACATTATGTGTCTGTTATGTAATCTTGCAGTTGGTAGACACAGCAAACTGAATTTTAAGAGGTAGTTTGCTGGCCAGTTCCTAATGTAAGTTGAAATCTTGTGACGGTCACAGGAGCCTCATTTTTCCCTCCTCCCCACCCTGCCCGCAGGGATCGCCTCCGGACCACCACCAACGTACTGGGAGACTCCCTGGGAGCCGGGATCGTGGAGCATTTGTCTCGACATGAACTGAAGAACAGAGATGTTGAAATGGGTAACTCAGTGATTGAAGAGAATGAAATGAAGAAACCATATCAATTGATTGCACAGGACAATGAAACTGAGAAACCCATTGACAGTGAAACCAAGATGTAGACTAACATAAAGAAACACTTTCTTGAGCACCAGGTGTTAAAAACCATTATAAAATCTTTCCATCTCATTACAGCTCATTCTCTACAGCAAGTCCCTTAATCCCCTTTCCTCCCTTCTGATAAGATTGGAAAGTAGTCCTCCAAAAAACAAGGGAGGATTTTGGGTGGCCAAAGTGTATAATTTTCATCCCACAATTGAAATTTTTACATCATTTCATGTTAGTCTTACCTAATAAGGTACCAAGATCAAAAATATTCTTGATCAGATCTTACAAGTTTATGTGGCACACAATCCTATAAATGTGATTTTTTTTATATAAGTTAAACAAATAGTAGGCTAAAAACATTTTAAAATCAACTTTTGAAATTTAAAAATCTTTCAGAATACAATTGAGTTTTAGTTTCAAAATGTTAACAACTTGAATTACAACCAGTTATCAGCTGAACAGTAAGATTTTGTCCCTTTGTCTTCTGACTGGTATACTTATTTCATTAGTAGCTAGGTGCACATATACATCTAGCACAGCTGTGAGGAGAGACAGAGGCAGTTTCCATGTGGCCTTGAGTAAATCTCATCTCACCTCTAGGCCTCAGTGTCCTCATCTATAAAATGAGGGACTTCCCTAGATGTCTTTGTGGTCTCTTCCAGCCCAGACATCCTGTCATGTCATGAAAGCGCCTGCCCTCTATTTCCCCTCAGAACACCCTGTACCATCCATGGAGCACAAGGCTTTCAGAAAGGACACTTTAATGGGAGTGAAAATTTCTAAGGACAGGATGGCTATGTGTGGTGGTCACCAGGTCCTGTGTGCAAAGTGCAGGTTATGCAAGTCGCCAGGCAGGAGGCCATTCCAGGACTGGGATTATTCATAAAACCCTTTGCCCAGTTCATCCCAATGGGGGAAGTATTCCCTTCTTTCTTACTCTGGGAAGAATGTCTCCCGCCACTCCTCAAACAGAAGAGAAGGCTAGCAGCTAGCAAGGGTGCTTGTGGGCACACTATGGAACACTAAAGAGCCAGCAAAGAGTGGAGCACAGGCAATACTATAAACAAAGGATTTGAAAACACCAAGAGTACAGGTCTTCTTTAAGGAAGAATAAAAAAGAGGTTCATTTTTTTGGCTTTTTTTTTTTCACCTGAACACTTTTTCTCTTGAGTCCAAAATCATTCCCCCATGAAATCTGCCTACCAAAACATAAAGACCACTTATATATTTGAAAGAAGTCAAATGAATGAGCTGTCTAATAGAAGTCCATGAGTTGAGTGGGTATTTTTTATTTGAAAGTGTTTTTCTTTAATCAAAAGTCCTTAGAATGAGAGAAACAAAATATTTCTGTTTTGGAATCCCACTTATCAAATCATTCAAAACTTTCAGCTGGAGTGGGGTTTGCCTTTGTTTTGTTTGTGTCCATAAGAAAAATGGTAGAAGATGAATCAGTATGAAGACACTGTCAATGAGATTATGAGAAAAAACAGCAGGGGCATTAGTTTCAGGCAAGGCAGCTCCCAGGTTTAGAGATTAATTTTTACCCCCTAAGGAATATCCAGTCAAGGAAGCTGAGTGGGAGCTGTCAGGCAGTAGCAGCTGTGTTTGAGTTTCTGGCTGAAAATGGTGAAGAATGGACTTAATTATGCTAACAGACTGAAAACCTAGACATACATCCTCTGATATACAATTAGAGATATTTTCATATAGACCCCAAGCATTCTGTGTATAAAAGTTAACATTAGGCTGTGATGGAGTAACCATTTAATGTCGAGGCTCTATTTGGGAAATACACTACAAATGTTAATGTATGTGGCTGTCATCTTAAGATACTAGTAGAGCAAAGACTTAATCATATCAACTTAATTCTGTTACACAATGTGTGTTTTTTTACATACTAACCATTTCTTATGGAAAGGTCCTGTAGGGAGCCCATCCTCTCACCAAGCCATCACAAGCTCTGCATACACATGCACTCAGTGTGGACTGGGAAGCATTACTTTGTAGATGTATTTTGAATAAAGAAAAAAATAGTTTTACATGAACATCTTTGCATGTTGTTGTTATTCTTCTCCTCAAAGGAAAATACATTTTCCATTCATGGAAATATTACAGTAAGCTCAGGGCAGTCTCTGGAAGGATCCCGTGTAGCAAAGTAAAATCTTGGCAGAGCCAGCTGGGGGAGCCAGCCACAAGAAAATAAGTAAGGACATGCTCTCCTGCTCAACTCCAAGAACTGGAGCTGGAAACAGGAGGAGGTGAGCGGAGCACTTTGCTGAAGCAGACCGTACTTCCTTGTCCATGTCAGATTCAGATTTCTCAGATGAATTGAATCATTTCCATGTTGGGATTAGAAAAGTGTGATGCCACCACGGGCCCTTCCAAAAAAGTAACTTTCTATCTGACGTTCAAATTAGGTAGATTTATCTCTGTGATTATTACCACCATTTGTGAAAAGAGCTAACTAAGATCTCAAGGGATTCCCAGAAACAGTGATTGTGCTAGTGAACTGCTCTATTCATTAAGAACAACTTACGGATGGCTACTTTTCATCATGGTTTTTAGTAAAAAATTGGCAGGCAATATCATGAAATCCCCAGATTGAAGTAGTATCTGGAGACTATAATCTGACCCTCTCTACCTGCAGGTGGCAGCCACCTAGAGGAAAGGCTCTTAAATTGGATCCATGGACCCCTAGGTCATCCACATGAAGAGTTCAATAGGTTCATCGCCCTTGACGTTGTGGGGAAAGTTTTGTGCATTTGCCTTTTTCTGGGGGTAAAATTCTTAATTTCCATCGGTTTCTGTAACAGATCTTATGACTAAAAAAAAAAAATTACAAATTGCCATGTTTGAATCATACATCCTAACTTTTGTGAAGGCATATATGGTATTTACATGACCAGTTTGGGAAAAGAAAGGCTGCACAGACTGAGGGAACCAAGCCTGGACACCCTGAGCGGATCAATATTTTCCCCCTGCCAGATGTTCTGGGAAGTGCCACATAAAATCAATCCATTGCTAGGAAGTGCGCCCTTCTGCCAGGACCATTTTCTTCCCTTCTGCAGCCCACGCTAGGTTTCGGCCACCTCCACAGTGCAGACCTGAGAAACAGGTCATCAGGCTGTGGGAGGTCTGTGGAGAGGCCCTTATGGTTAAGGGAAGTGCCCCTCATCCAGAGTATGACAAAGAGGGCGGAGAAGCAGGCCTTAGATCCCTACAAGTGGTAGTCACAGATGTGCTCACAAATGGAACTATGAAAAATATTCAGGTTCACTTTTTTTTTTTTTACCATACAGGGTCTCACTCTGTGATTATGGCTCAAGGCAGCCTCGAATTCCTGGGCTCAAGCCATCCTCAGCCTCCCAAGTATCTAGGACCATAGGCTCACACCACCACGCCCAGGCTAATTTTTATTTTTGTTTTTTGTAGAGACAGGATCTCGCTATGTTGCTCAGGCTGGTCTCAAACTCCTAGCCTCAAGCGATCCTCCTGCCTCAGCCTCCCAAAGTGCTGGGATTACAGGAGTGAGCCACTGCACCCAGCCTCAGGCTGACGTTTTTTTTAATGTTTCTTATAGGTAATCACATTTAACAAAACGTTTAAATCCTACCCTCAGAAGTTAGGGGTCTATGTCCTCCTGTATCCACATTCATCCTGGCACCACCACTGTCCCACCCAAGCAAGATTCTCCTTTTCAAGAGAAAAAAAAAATCTCATTTTACCTCACTACACCTATAAGTAAAGGCATAGAAAAAAAAAAGTAAAATCCTTGACTCATCATCTACACCGTGTTGAAAACAGAAGTGTTAGTTCTGTTAGCTGAAGGGGCCTGGAGGAAGGGTGGCGGGAAGGCTGGATCCCCGCCGCAGGGGCTTCGGGGCTGCGGGGCTGCGGCTGCCTGCCGGCCGGGCAGGGCCGGGAGCACGCGCTCCTTCCGGGTGGCCGCGGGCCCGAAGGCCCCGAAGACACCAGGCTGCCATCAGTCAAGCGGCCTCCGCAGCAGCCGCGCTTCCCCTTCTCCCAATCGGGTGGTCCCAGAACTGGGGCAACAATGGCTAGCTCTGTGTGGCCGCGTCCTGGGGCCAGAGTAGTCTGGACGTGTCACGCCAAGGGCGGGCTCCGAATGAATATGCTGACAAAGTAAGAAGGAAGAGAGAGCGAGGGAGGTGATGGGCAGCGTCTATGAGGGAAAGCGGGAGATGAGAAATCTATGGGATCCGCGAGGCGGCGTCCGGGGAGCGAGCCTCATAGTGGCCACCAGGGGGAGTCCGGAGCTCACCTTGGCCGCTTTCGCGGGGAGCCCCAAAGGGTGCTGGGGCACTTCCTCTTAGAGATCTCACTTGGGTAACATCGAATTCCAAGTCTGCAGTGCGAAGAGGGAGCAATCTGTGAAAGCCATCAAGCCAGGTTTAAAATTCCTCAGTGCCCCCATGTCATTTTTCCCTCTGTTCACCCTGCTTCTTCAATAGCCTCCCCAGAGGACCCCCTTCCTTTCTGGGTATCCTGTTTTGTCTCCCTTGTGCCTCACCTCTCTTCTCTCCCATCTCCTCTTCTGGATTCTCATCTCCCCATTCTGTCACTTACATGTTTTGCAGCTACAGACAGGTACTCAGAAGGTGGCATGGTAACATTTCCCTGCAGGTCAGGCCTCATAGTGCCCACAAAACTGCTGCCTCAACCTTCAATTTTGAAACATTCACAGCATGCTGAATTCCACATATAAGTAGGGTTGTCAGATAAAATACAAGACACCCAGTTAAATCTGAATTTCAGGTAAATAACAATGTTTTAGTATAAGTATTAAATAATGTGGTGGTATCAGTGTGCAAAATACTGCATGGGGCATGCTGTAATTTTATGTGTTAATGTGGCAACCCACTAGACACGTGAAATGTGGAACTCAGAACAATTTATATTTGCTTCAATGAAGCTGATATTATAGGTGAAAGAGGTTGCTTGGAGTGGGGGCATCTTCATTATAAAATCATCACCCCCATTTTGAATTTCTCTCTGAAAGCAAAAACATGCTTTAAAAAGCAATTTAGATCTAACATTTCCTACTATTAATTGCTCTGGTGACATTATCACTTATGTGTTTGTAAATCTTGTGGCCACAGTTAAAAAGCTTGATGACGGTGAAGCCCCGTCTCTACTAAAAATACAAAAAACTAGCCGGGCGAGGTGGCGGGCGCCTGTAGTCCCAGCTACTCCGGAGGCTGAGGCAGGAGAATGGCGTGAACCCGGGAGGCGGAGCTTGCAGTGAGCTGAGATCCGGCCACTGCACTCCAGCCTGGGTGACAGAGCAAGACTCCGTCTCAAAAAAAAAAAAAAAAAAAGCTTGATGAATCACCTTTAGGATTTCACAAAACTGTCTTGAATAAATTAAGCAATACCTCAGTTATCCATAGTTGAGATATTTAAGACTGACATCTGCTTTTGTTTTCTTCACTCTCCTATTTTCTTCTTTCCTTCTCTCACTCCTTACTTCTACCCTCCCCACTACCCCAACGTTAAATATTTTCTGTAATCCATTACAGAGCTGAAAAATTTGGCATTCATGTATTGTTCTCCAAAGACGGACACTTTTTTTTTTTCATTTGGGGGGCACCTATTAGAAAAGCACCCACATTTTTTTCATATTGTGCTATTCAAACTTGATCATTTTCCAGTCTCCGAAAGTTGAGAATGAGGCATTTTTCAGTCTCTTCAGGGAACTCTAGCCTCCATGAATGGGAATCATTCCCACAAAAACCCCCTTTTTAAGCCAAGTCTGAAGGATATGAAAAAGCAGGACCCAACTGACACCGCAGAAGGGGAACAAAATCAAATCATAAACTCTTTCCAATAATGGCATATGCAAAATCATGTAAAGACGGTAGTGAGTGTCCTGGAAGATGGTGTCAGATGACAACTTTTTTACTTCTTTTCCAACTCTTTAACTTCAGAGGATCATACGTCCTGGAAGCAGCCAGCCAGGAGCTTCCAGACATAGCTGTCACAGGGGAAAATAAAGACCATTTGGAAGTCAGCTCAACCCTGCACAATGAACTGATGACTGGCCTCCCCTGGGGAGAATTCAGCACGCAAAGATTTTTGTCTGCAACAGAAGCCTCTGAAAGCTATAACCAAATTCCCCTGCCCTTGGCACTCCAGTGCCTCAGTGAGGCCTTCTTTCATTTAAGCCCATGAGGAGCTGTTAGCTAAAGAAGTGGAAAGCAAACATGAGAAAGTCAGCAGGCAGGTTAGAAAACTCACATGGCTAGACTAAAAATAGCTTTATGCTTCTTAAAACTTAAAGGTCTTCTGCTTTGGAGTGGTGGTTGAACTCAAACTTCTACACAGGGGTGGGTTGAATCCACACCTGTTACACCTGAATTCTTAAGCAGTTCAGAGCCCCTGGCTGGTCCACTCCCTGCACCTCCGCATCCTCATCTGTAGATGTGGGGATTGTATGAAACCTACCATCTCCAAACCAACTTTCATATCAAGTGTCTGTGTATTGGAGGGGATGCTAGAGTTAAAATGCCCCTTAGTTAAATGGTCAACTGCCCTTCGCATATGATAGGTGAAACTTCAACTTCCCCATCGTAAATGGGTATCATAATACCTTCTTTATTATGGTGTAATGAGAATTAAATAGATAATAACTACATACAAAATTCTCAGCACAGTTCCTGGCACTCGGGGAGATTCTTAAGATGTTCAGAACAACCCCAGCTCAGTAGGGAGGAAGAAGCACGGGGTGACGCTGGAGGAAGGGAAAGTGGCTCCCGGCGCCATCTGGGCCTGCTGTGAGCTGGAAGGAACTCCCCGAGGAGGCCACAGACCTACATTGCCCGAGGGGGACGCTTTGCGGAGGTCGTCACCCCTGGAAACCGGCATCATGAGACACTGCCAGGCCTCTTCACGGATGGGCCCGGGCCTCTGCGCCCGGGGCGGCCCGGCAGCGCCTGCTCGCCTCCGCACAGGCCTTTTGTCCCGCGGGCTCTCCCAGCGGCCCCGCGCTGCGTGACGGTTTTGTGAAGGGCACAATCCGAAGTTCTGAGGAGACCACCCAGCTTCCTCTCCCAGAGTCTCCCAGAGAACAAAACCGCCTCTCCGTGTGCCAGCGACCTCCCCTTCTGCCAGGCCCCCTCCCACTGGCCTCCTCCCTGCCCTGCCAAGCGGGGACGGAGAGTCAATCGGCCCTGGCCGGGTGGGAACCCAGTTGATGGTGCGCTTATGAACTGTCCTGAGCGCGGGGACAAACTCTCTGTGCCTGGGCCGCTGCTGCCACCCTGCGGCCAAGACCTTTCTCTAGGCCCTGATGGCCCAGAGCAGCCCAGACCAGACCACGTGCAAACAGGAACGCTTAGAGCAAATTCCTCCCTGAGGGGCTCAAGAAAGGCTGGAGAGCCAGGAAACAGTTCGGAAGTCTGAAGGAAAAAGGAACTCATGATCTGTGGTCACAGCACTGACTCTCAAAGTGTGGTCCCACAACCAGTATCAGCATTCCCTGGGAACTTAGAAATGCAAATTCTCAGAGACCACGCTAGACATACTGAATCATAAACTCAGAGGGTAGACCCCAGCAATCTATTTTTTGGTTTGGAGGAGTTTTTTAGAGATGGATCTTGCTGTGCTGCCCTGGCTGGAGTGCAGTAGTTATTCTCGGGCACAATCATAGCGCACTACCGCCTGGAAGTCCTGGGGCTCAAGTGATCCTCCTGCCAAAGCCTCCCAAGTAGATGGGACTACAGGTGCATGCCACCTCACCCAGCCCAGCGTCTGTCTTAACAAGCCGACCAGGGGATTCTGATGCACACCCAAGTTTTAGAACCACTGGTCTAGACTCTAAAAAGAAACAGACGTCAGAGTTGACAGAGCAGGACCCTAATCCTGGCTATACCTATGAGCTGTGTGACTTTGGGCAAGTTTCTTAACCTCTCCGTGCCTCCTCTGATTCCTGTCATGATGAAAATTATTCCTGATTTCCAGGATTGTTGAGGATTAGATCAGAAAGAAAGGTGAAGTCACTTGATAAAAGGTGCTTGCTTCGGGTGTTATTATAATGGGGTCATAAATGTGCCTGCATTAACACTAGAATGTCCAGAGAAAACGCAATTTCTCCTTTCATTTATTTAGCAGGTATTTATGTGATGCCTACTGTAATGAGCAATGTCGATAGAGCCCCTCCCTCCAGGGAGGTACATTTTAATATCTGTGTAATATAGGGTGCTATGGACTGAATTGTATCCTCCCACCCTTCACCAACATTCATATGTCAAAGCCCTAACCCCCAATGTGACTATATTTAGAGAGGGGGCTTATAGGGTTAAATGAGGTCACAAAGATGAGGTCCAAATCCAATAGGATTGGTGGCTTTCCAAGTACAAGGAAAGAGAGAGAGATCTCTCTTTCCACAAGCACACACCAAGCAAAGGCCATGTGAGGACACAGTGAGAAGGCAGCTGTCTGCAAGTCAGGAAGAGGGCCCCACAAGAAATAAGTCATGCTTAGAGGGTCAGAGGGTCAGACAGAGGCATCCCAGTGAAAGCAACGCCGTAAACTGATGTATCTTCCTCTCCCCACACCTCTGCAAGGCAGTTAATCCAGCACGCTGCTTTTGAGCATCGATGTAGCTGAACTACACAAGCAGGATTACTCTATTCTTAAAGATTCCCAGTTGCTGGTTTTAGAACTTAATCCCCCTTCCACATTAGAAATGCCCCCCTTTAGTGATTATAAAGTTCTCCTACCACATATAATGTAAAAACCTTCAAGCACAGAAGGGAATTATAGCCTGGGCTGGCACGATGGCTCACACCTGTAAATCCAGCAACTCAGGAGGCCAAGGCAGGAGGACTGCCTGAGCCAAGGAGTTTGAAGCCACAGTGAGCTATGATCGTGACACTGTACTCCAACCTGGGCCACAAAGCGAGGCCTTGTCTCTAAAAAGAGAGTGAGAGAGAGGAAGGAAAGAAGGAAAAAAGGAAGGGGGGGAGGGAGGGAGGAAGGCTGTTGTGTAGCAGGTACCTCACAATGATCCTGTGAATAGACATAATTCTCTTCATTTTACACATGAAAATGTTGAGGTTCAGAAAATAAGTAACTTACTCAAGGTAAAATCGCAGTTTGAGTCTCTCTCCAAATCCAAAGCAGGTGTTTTCCCCCTTAGACTGTTTTAACCATGGAAATTATGTCTGGTCAAGCACTGCAAACCAAGAACTTCATCTGAAATATACTGTGGTATAATCTCCTAGGCCAGTGTTTTTCTTTTTTTTTTTTTCTTTTTTTTTGAAACGGAGTCTCGCTCTGTTGCCCAGGCTACAGTACAGCGGTGCGATCTCGGCTCACTGCAACCTTTGCCTCCTGAGTTCACGCCATTCTCCTGCCTCAGCTTTCTGAGTAGCTGGGACTACGTGCCTGCCACCATACCCGGCTAATTTTTTTGTATTTTTAGTAGAGACAGGGTTTCACTGTGTTAGCCAGGATGGTCTTGATCTCCTGACCTCATGATACGCCCGCCTCAGCCTCCCAAAGTGCAGTGAGCCACTGCACCCGGCCTAGGTCAGTGTTTTTCAAACTGTAGGCTGTCAGTTTAGAGGGTCCCAATTAGCATTTTTTAGTGAAAGAATAGAGCAGAATAGAACAGAAAATATCACATGTATTAAAGTATTGTTTCAGGAAATTTTTATTATAATTGTGCACATGTATGTATAGGCTTGTACCTTGAGTAACTTCCATTTCATGAATAACAAGTGTAAAGCCACAGTTCCAAACTTTTTGTGATCAATAACGAATCACCAATCAATAATTTTTCCACCCCTTGAATTCAAGAGTTTGAGTGCCTTGCTATTTCCAGAACTGATCACCTTCAAGGAGCTTTTATCTTCCAAATACAAATTGTTTCTTAGGAAGTGATGCTGTGGACTTGTATCTTAAAGAGCCAAGTGTTCTACCACCACACATTTCCAAATTCAGTTCTGGGTTCTGTAATATACGTTCTTCTGACCTAGCTCTCCAAAATTACCCCACACTGATGAATGTGAAGATGGGCACCACGACCAAGTTAAGCTTCTCTTAGACAACCATGCCTGCTGGTGCTGCTTGCCAAATGAACAAGTGTACCCTGGCACCTAGCGCTGTAAACAACCAAGTGGAGGAATCTCTTGTTAGCACTGACATCTGGTGGTCACTGAGACGCCAGCACCCCAGCATCTTGAACTTAAAAAAAGTCTCCACCTGGGAACCAGGACGAGGAATCAACTCCAGCAGAATTGATTCCTCATCCCCCTCCTCTCCTGGACCATCTACCTTCTCCATGCAGCTGGACTCAGCCAGGTGGAGGGAAAGAGCAAGGTTTAGAGTCGGATGCAGCCAGGGTCCACAGCCTAACATGTGACCCTGGGTAAACAACCTAAACTCTGTAAGACTCAGCTGCAAAATTGGGATAAGAAAACAATCTACAGTGGGCATTGGGGTATCTTATTTAACTCTCAAACAACTTCTTTGATGTTAAGTTCCAGATACCTATTAAGCACCCAAATGTTGATTCCCTTCTTCCTTCTGTCATTTTATTTAAGGTACGCTCTATTCCTTCAAAGTCTAGAGTCCCACTTCCTTTCTATCTTTTTTTTTGGTCTGGCTTACTCCATTGAAATAATAGCTAATATTTATGGAGTGGTTACTGTGAGCCAGGTGTGTTCTAAGAGATGTACATTGTTAAAATCGAGCTATGTCAGCCTTCTGAAGTCAAGATTATCATCTTCCCTCTGTTTTATTGATGAAGAAAATGAGGTGGAGTGAGTGTAAGCAGGTTGCCGAAGGCCACAAGTCTTGGGACTAAATTTTTAAACACAACACTGTAGCTCCAGAAGGCATACTCTTAACCTTTGAGCTCAATTTGACTCTTTGCATTCTGTTGTAATAATAGCTAATGCTTATTGAGTGATTATTAAGTGCCGAGTTCTTATATATGTTATCTCATCTAATCTTTACAAAAACCTATGAGATAGTTATTATCATTATCTTCATTCTACAGATGAAAACAGCTGAGGTTAAATGATCCACCTGAGGTCACAAAGTCAACAAATGGTGAAACTGAAATTCCAACTTGGATAGTTGGATTCTGTAGTCTTTGGCCTTAACCATCCTTCTCCTGGAGGGAATGCTGGAGTCATGTAGTTCCAGCCTCCCAGTGAGCCTGTGATCTTGAAGGCAGAGCAGTCTCTGCTGGTAGAAGGCACTTCCTTGCCAGATGGTTGATGACAGTGATAATGATCTGGCTACACTGATGAGGCTAGTCCTGCCCTTTGTGGCTGCACAGTACTACAGTTTCAAGGAGAATCAATAGAAAAGGCTCAATAACTCTCAGGTGACTCTCAGCGGATTTCCTGTCCAGTGTCTGAAGGCAAGGGACAATAATACTGACACTAAGAGAGCTCTCAATTCAATGTGCCATCCCTGACATGGATTCTTGTCATTCCCTTAATTTAAACTCTCCAGTGGCTTCTCATGGCTCCAGGATAAAGTATAAATTCCTTCACAGAGTGTCAGGGCCTCTGATTACTGAACCCCTGCTTCCCTCTCCATCCTCATTTGCAGTCCTCGCCTCTGTTGGAAGGAAATAGCCACAGGACAAACTTGCCCCCCATGGCACTGTGCTATCGTAACTCCAGGCCTTAGTTACACATGCTGGTCCTCACCTGGAAGTGTCATCTCCCTACCCCAACTGTCCCCTTGCACCCCAAACCACTCAGTCCACCTCCTTGCTGACTCCAACTCCTACTTCAGTGGAGACAGCAGGTGCTTCAGGAAGCCTTTCCAGACCCCTCTTTGTTCCCCTTGGCCTCCCGGGTTACTGATATCATGGCAGAATGTGGTCTGTCTCCCACCAACTATATGCTTCTTTAGGGCAAAAAGTGGGTTTTTTAAAAAACCATTGTACCCCAGTGCCTGGCACAGAGTAAAAAAATACATTTAAGTATATATATATAAATTTAAATATATATATACACACACACACACACACACACACACACACACATACATGTAAAATGGTGAATTTCAAATGACTGTTGTTAGCATCTATTTGAGTTCTGCGCACTTCCCCTTCCATTCTCTCCCAGTACAGGTGTTATTGGCATTTTTGGTGAGACAATTCATAAGGTGGGATTGCCCTGAGAATTGCAGGCATTTGACATCCCTGAGTCCTAGATACCAGATGCTGGTAGGTCCCAACCCCTCTACCATCCCCATCACGCTTTCCCATTTTCCACCTTTGCATCCTTGTTGCTGTGACAACAAGGTGTAAAAAATACACCTTTACATATTTTTTAACGTCCTTGGAGAAGTACCTTCCTTAGAACCACTGTAGCTAAAAGGTGTTTCTGATTCGGACGGAACATACTTTCCTTGAATCGGGCATTCACAATGTTTATGGAAAGTTTACATTTCATCTCTAATGCCATTGCTTCTGTATATTTCTTTATACATTCTGTATATTTCTAATGCCATTGCTTCTGTATATTTCACCTCTAATGCCATTGCCTGTCATGTGTAAGTTCCAGGAGACCCTCTTGGGTGACAGTGAACTTGAGCTGTGTAGCAATGACATTATCATGATATGAGTCTGCCCATGATAAGAATAAAGAGTAAGGAGGGGAGAGGAACCCAGAAAGATGAAAATGTTAATCACATTGTCAGGGCACAGATGACAACAGTATTCACCTTTTCTACTTGACCAACTTAATGAAAACAGTAAAATTCTTTTGGGGAAATTCTCAGTATCCATTGTTAACATCCATTACACAAGCAGTAGACATCAGGTCTGTGTCAGGAGCAAATGGCTGACCTGAAGAGATGCCTTATGTGCTTTGAAGGTAGTGCTGGGAGGGCTTACAAGTTATGTTGAATATTTGACATTGCTGATACCCAGTTGTTTTGGGAAAGTAAAAATCTTTCCTTTGATTGACTGGTGGTCTCAGTTTTCTTCTCTGCAATGGGGATTTTTTTTTTTTTTTAATTCTTCTATTTCTAACTGGATAGAGCAAGGAGAAACCTCAGGAATTTCAGAAATAAATGTACCATTCACCTTTCTATTTTGAAGACTAAGTCAGGCCTTGTATCTTCATGATCAGTGTCAGGACATCAAAGTGTTAAGTATGGGACTCTGTTATGAAAAAGACCATGAAACTCTACCATCATTTCTTTTGTACTTACAGGCACTGATCACTTTAATCAAAGATAAAACACCTTGTTTAAAACAATTAGCTTTGACAATACATGTATAAGCAGAACTTTAAATTGTAAATGTGTTCATTTTCTTCTTCTCTACTACACATATTAAATAATAGAGACAAGAAAAGTAGGTGGAAGATGATTCCAAGTAATTTTCGGGCATTATTACAAAGTGAAGCTGGTGAGATTTTTGTCTTTTTGACAAATTCAAGGAAGCCCGCAGAATAAATCTTCTTTCAGGAGTACATTTTCACTTAGCTGTCCTCTAAGTAGAAATGCATTACTCCTAGAATGAAAAATGAAAGTTCTTCAACTGCCGAAGACAAAATGACAGATTTGGCTTCCAGCAGTACATTCTTGACAGCTACTAGAGTTTCAGGAAAAGAAAACAAGAAAATTAAATTTGACAGAAATGAAGAGGGGGAAAAAAGAAGGAATGTTTTCCAGTTAGCATCTCAATGTCTTTGGAGGGATTTTAGGGCAATTCAATAACAGACCACTTAGGCATCTCCATCTCCCCCATGTTCCCCTATAGATGTGAATGTTATTTTAATGGAGCTGCCACCCTATAGACAACAGGTGGTACCTACATGTGAGTCCACAGACTGACTGCACGATGACTTGCTCAAGAGAACTTGAGAACAAACGGGAGCCACGACCTGCTTGGAAATGAATTGTACAGCTTTTCATCAGACTTCATTTCTGTAAACTTAAGAATATACTTCTGCAGAATTTTGCAAAAGCCTGTGCTCAAGTTTGGCCTTCAGATTGAGGAGCTTGTTTTTTCCATGTTTGGACAGCAGTGTGATCCAATATGGCAGGAGCTATTAAAATGTAAATTAATATAACTATGTTATTTAAATCAATTACCTAAATTAATAGGTTGATGATATTTAACATGCAGCTAAAAAGTCAGTTCTTCAGTCACACTAGCCATGTTTCAAGTGCTCAAAACCCACATGTGGCTAGTGGCTACCACGTTGGACAGCGTGGATACAGAACATTGCCATCATGGTGGAAGGTTTTATTCGCTGAGTCATCTCTGAGCTCAGGACACAGTCATGGACAGTGAAGGGTAGGAATTAGGAGTGAAGTGGCATAAAAGGAATAAGCTGGGGAGAAGAGGTTGCAGCGGACTTCTGTGAGCAATCAGAAGGCAATTTGAGTCAAGAAATAATTGCTAGCCTAGACATGGTGGTTCATGCCTGTAATCCCAGCTCTTTGGGAGCCGAGGCAGGCCAATCACTGGATCCCGAGAGTTTGAGACCAGCCTGGCCAACATGATGAAACCCTGTCTCTACCAAAAAATACAAAAAATTAGCCAGGTGTGGTAGCACGTGCCTGTAGTCCCAGCAGCTACACAAGAGACTGAGTGGGGAGGATCACTTGAACCCAAGAGGTGGAGGCTTCAGTGAGCCAAGATCATGCCAAGGCACTCCAGCCTGGGCAATACAGCGAGATCTTGTATTAAAAAAAAAAAGGAAAGAAAGAATTGCTAATTGCCAACGCATAACCACAGAACCTGAGGGAAACAGAGAAGAATAAGAGATGTAGTCCCTGCCCTCAGGAAATTCAGAGTAGGACAAAAGAAACAGAAATACTCATTACAAAACCACTTTAATACAAGTTCCAGTGCCAAAAAGGACATCTCAGTAGAGAGTGATCGAGGAGCTCATGGAGTTATAAACAGGAATTAAAGATGAGATCATTAAATGGCTGAAGGATGGGTGAAAAAGGAGACCAAGGGGTAGGAGAGGAGGAGAGGACTCCACAAGGGAGATGACAGGGATTGGAGGGAAATGCGGGGATGTAAGTGCTGGCAAACACAGGCTTGATGTGGAGCCAGGCAGGCAGAGGGTGTAGATGCCACAGGATTACCAAGGACCGCTTTTTATTCATCTCTCACCACTACGTTTGAAAGACACTTATTCTTATTACCGAAATGATGGAATAGATATATGCTTTGGACTCAGAAAGTCTTGGGTTTTCACCCTAGCTCTACTACTATGTACCAGCTATGTGACCTTAGACAACTTACTTACCCTCTCTGAGCCTACCTTTTCTTCCTCATCTACAGAACTGGGAAATGATAGCTATTTCTAAATACGGTCACGAGGATTAAATGACGTGTGTAAAAGTGCTTAACAGAGTGCCTAGCACATAGTAGATACTCAACAGGGTTAGTTTCCCTTCCCTTTCCTGAAGGCAGTGGCTATGTCTGCAGACTTTGGGGGCAGACTGCTTGGTTAAACTCCACTCCGCCTCTCATGCTGGCTGTGTGATAAGTGGGCATGTTGCATTCCAACAGAGGCATTCCCAAGTGACAGGTGAGTGTGGACATGTTAAAGCTTAAGCCTGAGCACACCACTGTTTGCAGCAGGAATGGAAACTATTGCCAAAATCACTTGGTAGGATTCCATTCACACTTCTTATGCTAAGGATAAATGTTTGCCAGTTAATCTCACAGTAACAATTTGAGAATGATGGGAAAAAATCTTGAAGCAACCACTCAGAACAATTGGTGAGGGAGAGGAGGCATTCAATAGGGTTTTATTTACACTTGTATGGTCAGATCTATTGCAATCTGCACCCATAGTGACACCTCATGGCACTCCCTATTGGTTTACACTTTTAGAACTTAATCACATACATGTTGGGCTTATGGTGTTATCTCCTCTATAACAGATCATCTGCTTCCTTTTCCTTTATCTTATCTCCCAAGCCAGTATCCAATTTTCTTGAAGGCAGAAGCTGAGTATATGCTCTTTCTATCCCAGGTCATACCTAGCACAGTCCTGAACTTGCTGTGGAAAGGAGAAAAAGAGAAAGGAAGGAAAGAAAGGAGAAGCTTGTATTCGTGCTTCAAATCTGAAATAAATAGATATTTGATAATAAAATGGCCATACTGGGTAAGACTCACACGGTCCATTACAGTCTAACATTTGGTGTCAAGTGCTGTGTTGTGGCACAGTCTGGGCCATCTTCATGTCAATTCAAATAATCAAGACTGTGTCTTGGAAACATGCTAGAAAAACCCTTTAAGGTTCTGCAGTCATTACTTGTTCTAAATTATTTTAAAGAGATACAATAAATCCTTTTGCTCATATTTTATATGTTTTTTAAAATAGTATATGAATTCATTTTCTTGTAAAAGATTTGAAAAATAGGGAAATATAAAAGTAAACCATAGAAGTTGCCTTCACACTTTCATCTCACTCCCACTCCCCTGACAAGCCCTGTTAACTATTTATTGTGTTTCCCTGAAGTAATCTAACTCACTAGGTTCAAGTTAGATCCATGCATTCATTTCCTGTGGCTGCTGTAACAAATCATCATAAATTCAATGGCTTAAAGCAACAGAAATGTATTCCCTCATAGTTCTAGAGGCCAGAAGTCCAAAATCAGTATCACTGGGCCAAAATCAAGGCATTAGCAGGGCCATTCTCCCTCCAGAGGCTCCAAAGGAGAATGTGTTCACTGCCTCTTCAGCCACTGGTGGCTGCTGACAATCCTTGGCTTTTGGCCACATCACTCCCCTCTCTGCCTCCACGGTCACATTGCCTTCCCCTCTCCTGCATGTGTCAGATCTTCTGCTTCCTACTTAGAAGGATCATACTTTGGTGACAGGTAGGGCCCACTGGATAATTCAGGATCATCTCTCCACCTGGAGATTCTTCATTACACCTGCAAAGACACTTTTTCAACATGTCAAAACATTTACAGGTTCCAAGGGATTCGAATCTGGTATCTTCAGGGGCCATTATTCAGCCCTCTCCAGTAATTGTTTCATTTTTTGAAAAAACAGTAAAGTCTTCCTTCAAAAATTAATGACAATAGTAATAACAAAACTGCTGTCGAGACCATGTTCATGTTACTACAACTAGGAAAAGCTAATATTCTGATGAATCTCTAACATCCCTCACCACTTTCCTCTACTTAATTATACTCCCTTTAAGGTCATCTGAAAAGAGTGGGATGTTCTCAGGTAAATATGCAGGTGGTAATTTAAATTCAGTGCCTCAAGATAATGTTTTTAACCTTCCTTTCTGTCTTCCCTTTCACAAGGGTAACTTAACTCCCAGTGCTCCCAGCCTCTTCCATCCTGTTGCATCAGTTTCAACTATGGTTGTTCCAGCCTCATTGTCAGAGCACGTGATGAAAGATCATTAGCATCTGATGCAAGGCTGTGCTCCCTCAGTGCCTGAATAAGTTGGCTCCGTGCCCCCATGTGGAAACTGGGCTGCCTGGCGGTGGACCATATGCCAGTCCCAGGAGCCCTAAAGATTCTGACTTCGAAAGCAATCTTCAGGGCTTTACCTGGGAAGCAGAAGAACTCTGGAGGACTCTGTACACAGGTGAGTTCACTAGGACCGTGAGCAAAGTGGAGGTAATGTACACTCCAGAAGGAAGAAAAACCAAAACAGAAACCTCAGCCTCCACTGACCAACCTTCCTCTCCTGAGTTCCCACTGAAAAGGTTGGATCTTCCAGAGACAACCTGGAAGTTCTTGCCTGGGGAATGTACAGTGTAGAGACTTGGCACTTTCGTTTTCTCATGTAATTATGCATTGAAAATGATGCTTAATATTGAGCCGATAAGGAGAAGTTGAGTTCAAAACTTAACACCTTCCTACATCTTATGCCCTTACTCATCCTGGCTCCATCTCACCAGTATCTATTTTACTTTGGGGAAGGAGGGAGTTAAATTTCAATATGAAACAACAGGTCCCAGAACTTTCATTTACCACCAGTAACTACTGCTCAGGGAAAGGATAAATAATAATAACAATAATAAAGCATAACTCCAATTTCCCATAATCTGCCTGCTAGTTATTTTCAAGTGGCCAACATGATATTTACAATATATTTTAAGTCAAGCACGAAAAAGTTAAGACTACCAATAAACTTTATTATTTGGAGTGCTGACAAAGAACATAATAAAGCAATTAAACACCATGTCAGACCGGGTTCATTACACAAATATGCCCATCCTCCTGGAGGGCTGTTGGGTGGAATAAGTGAGGTAATGTATCTAGGGTACTCTGCACAGTGCCTGGCAAGTGGTAAAGGCTTGATAAATAGCAGCTAGCGCTATTCTTAGCACAACAGTGGGGCCCACATGGAAACTCCACCCAGTAGTAGGCCAAGGGAGGAAAAGATATGAGAAATAATGCACTGTAAGAGGTGAGGAGGGAGAGAAAGAGAAGAAGAAAAAGAGAGACCAACAATCAGGCAGACAAGTCTTACAAGTTTCCAGCAGGATCACTTCTACCCTGGATGCATGATCCAAAATGACCATTTTATCTGATTGTTAACACCTCTGATTGAGCTAAAATTGTTGCACTTTTTATTTATGTCACAAAACATTTTCCAACTGTGGAAATGCAGTTAGCTCTATTTATTTTCTTTTTTTTACAAAAATTAAAGACTCAGGTGATGATTTTTTTTTCCACTCTTCATCCCTGAGATTCATTTCTGGTTTTATGGTTTCATGGGCCATTTACCTATCTGGAATATCTGGAAAGTGTGCCTGATTGGGTAAAACTTTCCTTTCCTGGTCAGCAACAAAGACCTCCCTTGATTCCCACAGTGAAATGAGTGAAATCTGCACCAACACGCTTGCCCTTTCAACGTGCTGGATTAAAATAAATTGATGACATTCATCACCAATCTTTTGCTGGAGAGAGGGACATTAATATTCTTGTTTGCTTATTTGTGTCCTATATTGGTCCATGGAGAATTTGAAGAGCTTTTCAACAAGAACACATACAATACTAAGTTAGAATAAAGAATCAGCAGCAACAGGGTCAAAATAGAAAGTCGAGACTGAGAAAAGCCCATTGTGACTGAAATTTAGCTGGAGAGAGAAGTATCCAAGCAGCCTGAGCAGCAACCTGGGAGCCAGGGCCCAGGAGGCCAACCTGAGGACTGGACAGAAGGAAACAGCAGGAGCCTCTGGAATCATCAGGAGGACTGCAGGGCGGAGCACAGAGAGGGAAGGTTGAAAAGCCTGAGAGTCTGGACAGAGACAGCCAGTGAGCCAGAGATATCCAACTTTGGTCTTGTTATTGCAACTCAACTCCGCCCCTCATCCCCCTTTAGTGTGGCCCCAGGGAAATATAGACTACTAGTTTCCAGTCAAGAACTCATTGTGTAGGGAGCCTGAGATGCTGGTTAAAGGGAGATCCAGATGCTTTTGAGGTCAGATCAGCAAGTGGCAAAGGGAGTATCTGCAGGGTCCCCCGTGAGCAAAACCAGGAATTTCCTGGAGAAACAGAGTCTGCTCTAGCATGGCAACAAATGAAGGCTAAGCTTGCAGCATTCTATACCATGGGTCATGGCTCTGATACTCCTGGCATGGAAAATACTTAAATCGGGTCTTACCAGTCATTCAGCAAGGTCACAAAAAAAAGTCTCAGAAATACCCTCATGAGCAACAGCTTCCCAGTGAATCTGCCTGGATGAATTAACTGCACAATGTGCCCCCAGAGGAACTAGATGAAGAAGCCTGCAGCAGGCGGGTACTAGATATGAGGAAATCCATTTTGGAGGACATTTGCCAAAAGAATAATTTTCAATTTAGAATGGTTAATATTGAATCACTCTTTAAAAAAGAAAAACAATTAGCTAGTAGGACCACCTATGTGCAGTAGACCCCTCCTGGTCCCTACCATGAGGCTACAGATCAGCAAACTGGAGGGTGTGCATGTTTGCATTCTCCCGTCATCTGTAACCAGGCATCCGGGTGACTGCAAAGAAGTTTCCAATCATTAAAATATGTCTTTGCAAATAGGTGACAGTGGCAAGGCACAAATCACAAATTTATCCAATTTCTTAGCAATCTCTTCTTGCTTGGCTAACCCTACTTCTTACAGAAGTATGAATATACTATGTACCAGGCTTCCTATCACATCTGAATTAATAGCATAATGATTTTTGAGTGCTATGAACCTTCCAATTGCCATTTCTGATTAAAAAACTGTGTGGGAGGAATCCACCGGGGTACCTCTTCCCCAGTGTCCTTGTCCTTTATTATCTCAGGATAAGTAGAATAATGGCCCCCCAAACATATCACATCCTAACCCCTGGAACCTATACATATGTTAGGTTACATGGCCAGAGGGGATTCAAGGTGAAAGTGAAATTAAGTGGTTAATCAACTGATTTTGAAATGGGACATTATCTGGGGTTTTCCCAGTGGGCCCAGAGTAATCACAGGGTCCTTAAAAGTGGAAGAGGGAGGCAGGAAAGTCAGAATCAGAGAGATGGCATTGCCAGAAAGACTCAACTAGCCTTTGCTGGCTTTGACGATGGCAGGAAGCCTCTAGAAATCAGAAAAGGCAAGAAAACAGATTCTCCCGTAGAGTCTCCAGAAAGGAACTCAGCTCTGCCAACACAGTGCTGATTTTAACCCAATTTCTAATTTCTCACTGTAAAATAGTAAATTACACCTTACTAGTATGTTATTTCTCCCCAACTGCAACTCATACATAACCGGAGAGTTCACCTCTCTCTCTTCCCAGATGGCAGTGGTTCTCCAACCTCAGCTGTACATCGAAATTCCTTGGGAATCTTTCAAAACACTGAATCCTGGGGCCCAGACCCAGAAAGTCTGGCTTAATTATTCTGGAGATTGCCCCCAAATTAGGAATTTTTAAAGCTCCCCTGACAATTCTAACATGCAGGTGAGTTTGAGAAGCACTGTCATTAACTCCTCAGTGTCTCGACGGTTTTCAGTGTCATGCTCTTCATGCCATAACTGTTTCCTATCAAAGGCTGATGAAAGAACAATAAAAGACATAAACTGACATATAATTGTTGACAGATTTCTCTCCATAATAATGAGAGTATAACCATGATCAACAGCGGAGAAGCCATACTTGAACCTTGTTTGCTTCTCATGTAAAATATTGGCATAGGCCATTGGGTCCCTAAAGCTCTACATTGATCAGAGTTTACTTGCAAAGAACTGAATCCACTGTAGCTAGTTTAAACAGGAAAAATATTTACTATAGGATATTAAATGGCTTACTGAATCATTGAGAAAGTTAAAGAAATAGCCTCCAAGCCATGCTTTCAGAAACAAAAGCCACAAGGTACAAATGGTTACCTTGGAGCTTCTACCTCTTGTGTGGTGTGACCAGGAAGCAGCCAGCTCTGGAATCATACTACCCCCACTACGATGGGGAAGCTGCAACAATGCAAAAGCTGCCATATCAGGAAGTCGCACCTGCCTGCCATGACACACATCAGCAGAAGGAATGCCCATGGCCAGCCTCTTAGTGCTCATCAACTCAGTTATCAGACACTGGTATCTATGTTAATGCTGGGAAAAAAAAAAAAAAATCCCTCCATGACTGTGCTTTCCAGAAAAAAAAAAAAAAAAAAAAAGCCAGAGCAGCAAAAGTACAGCCTCCACCTCACTTCTGCTATCCAGATCTTGCAAAAATATGTTTAACTGGCTCAATTTAAATGGCATTCAAAACCTTAGCTGCAAGAGAGTCTGGGAAAAGCAATTTTTTTACTTTCTAACTTCCGTAGTTGAAGAAAATTCTCTAGAAGAAAGCTTGAGTGGATATTGAGCACCAATCTACCATAAATTGCATAGAGTGTTCCTCTAGCTTTTCAACATACATGCTTACTTTCTGCCTGTGTTCAAAGTTCCTAACTGTCCCTTGTACCCAAAAAAAAAAAAAAGCACTCACTTCCCTTCAAAAGGAGAAACCCAAAGACCTCTAACTCTCTGCATCTATCTTTGGGTGATATTCATTTCTTCTTTAGCTCAGTCACAACCCCACCATAAATCCATTTATATGATATTCTATAAGATATAAATTACCTCATAAAGTCAACCAACATCAGTAGGCCATTTATAAAATTGTGAGGATGAGGGAAACGAGAAGAGGAAAATGGTTAATATATCCAAAATACACACAACAGAGAAAGGAAGAAAATATTGATGTTTATGATAGTTCTAGTTATTGTCACAAGGCTGTAGTTGTTGGCACTTATAATTTTTTTCCTCCACAACCCATTATAAGTTACTTTTGCCTCAGTCAGCAGCATAGCTGGGCCGGGCTACTTATCTGGTGGAGTCACCCAAATCTTCATTCCTAGTGGCTCTGAGCCCTGGTAATCCTGATTATACTAGATCTCAGTAGTCTGCCATTAAAAGTTGATATTACATATGTAAATTAAATATACAATACTAATATAAGGTAACTTTTACCAGTGGGCATGATGTTACTTTGAGGTGCCCCACAAGATCCCTTGGGTTCCAAAAATACTCTTTCTTAGTACTGTTATATAACAGCAATCCTATTTCCCCTTGATAATTGAGATTAATCACCCTGCTGACAGAGTAGTGACCCCTCTTTTGCCTGTTGGTTCATCAACACAATTTGTCCAAAATGTTCAATGGCAATCTCAAATTCCAATCCAATGAGACAAGGTGGCATCATGGGCATCCTGATGTTTTCCATTGAGAAAGACACAACATTGGTTGGGTGATATTCCTGCCAAAAGTGCATCCCCTGAATCTAATTGTGAGGAAACAACCCGTCAGACTGGGGAAAGAGGTTTACAGACATTCACAAAACAGGTCAATGTATCCAATTTATTTTTCAGCAATTTCTCATCAATACATGGTTATTGTGAACAAACATATAAGTCACACATATTCTGTGCCCATCCTGTAAGTTCTAGTCACATATGTCTTCTGCACTCTTTCTTGACACCAATATTCCAATCTTTTGCCTTCCATATTTCTGATTACCAGCTAATGCAGTGCCCATTAGCCATTACCAATGAATCTGTGTTGACCTGGACCTCTGAACATCTTTATGTTTAGGCAACATTGACAAGTTCTGCCCATTGAGAGGTTCTTTTTCCCCCACTTCAAGATCACCGCTGAGTGGTGCTATAATGCTACATCAGTTGACTTCCAACTGACACAAGAATATCACGCAGGTGCATCCACAAACCAGGCTTGATTTTTTTTTCTTTTTCAGAAAACGTGTTCATTGGGCCCTCCAAGGAATCTATAGGTGTTGATTGAGGGAGAGGGTGATGCAGCAGGTGATGCCCTAACACCGTGAGCCTCCCCTCCCGGCTCATACAATGCACTGTGTCTTCAAGACCATGTAACAGTGAAAAATGAAGAATGAGAAGACCCATTCTTTTTTTTTTTTTTTTTTTATTTATTTATTTTTTTTATTATACTTTAAGTTCTAGGGTACATGTGCATGACGTTTATATCATGTATAACTCCCCAATGCAATCCCTCCCTCCTCCCCCCTCCCCATGATAGGCCCCAGTGTGTGATGTTCCCCTTCCCGAGTCCAAGTGATCTCATTGTTCAGTTCCCACCTATGAGTGAGAACATGCGGTGTTTGGTTTTCTCTTCTTGTGATAGTTTGCTAAGAATGATGGATTCCAGCTGCATCCATGTCCCTACAAAGGACGCAAACTCATCCTTTTTTATGGCTGCATAGTATTCCATGGTGTATATGTGCCACATTTTCTTAATCCAGTCTGTCACAGATGGACATTTGGGTTGATTCCAAGTCTTTGCTATTGTGAATAGTGCCGCAATAAACATACGTGTGCATGTGTCTTTGTAGTAGAGTAATTTATAATCCTTTGGGTATATACCCAGTAGTGGGATGGCTGGGTCATATGGTACATCTAGTTCTAGACAATCCTAAGTCAAAAGGACAAAGCTGGAGGCGTCACGCTACCTGACTTCAATCTATACTACAAGGCTACAGTAACCAAAACAGCATGGTACTGGTACCACAACAGAGATATAGACCAATGGAACAGAACAGAGTCCTCAGAAATAATACCACACATCTACAGCCATCTGATCTTTGACAAACCTGACAAAAACAAGAAATGGGGAAAGGATTCCCTATTTAATAAATGGTGCTGGGAAAATTGGCTAGCCATAAGTAGAAAGCTGAAACTGGATCCTTTCCTTACCCCTTATACGAAAATTAATTCAAGATGGATCAGAGACTTAAATGTTAGACCTAATACCATAAAAACCCTAGAAGAAAATCTAGGTAGTACCATTCAGGACATAGGCATGGGCAAGGACTTCATGTCTAAAACACCAAAAGCAACGGCAGCAAAAGCAAAAATTGACACATGGGATCTAATTAAACTAAAGAGCTTTTGCACAGCAAAAGAAACTACCATCAGAGTGAACAGGCAACCTACAGAATGGGAGAAAATTTTTGCAACCTACTCATCTGACAAAGGGCTAATATCCAGAATCTACAAAGAACTCAAACAAATATACAAGAAAAAAACAAACAACCCCATCAAAAAGTGGGCAAAGGATATGAACAGACATTTCTCAAAAGAAGACATCCATACAGCCAACAGACACATGAAAAAATGCTCATCATCACTCGCCATCAGAGAAATGCAAATCAAAACCACAATGAGATACCATCTCACACCAGTTAGAATGGCAATCATTAAGAAGTCAGGAAACAACAGGTGTTGGAGAGGATGTGGAGAAATAGGAACACTTTTACACTGTTGGTGGGATTGTAAACTAGTTCAACCATTATGGAAAACAGTATGGCGATTCCTCAAGGATCGAGAAGACCCATTCTTATAGCACAGTTAACCAATTAACACCCAGCTCATGAAAAGCAAACCAGGACTGTTTCTCAAAGGGAGAACAGTCAACTGACAAATAAGGCATGGCTTTGCTCCATAACCCCAAGGAACTACACTGTAATTCTCCTAGAGGGGTTTGCTACAGGTTCCATGCACCATCCATATCTGATACAGACACTTCAGCCACTATTAGATCAGATGGGTTATTAGGGCCAAGTGGTAGCACTGCTTGCTCTGCAGTCTGGACCATCTGAAAAGCCTTTTAATACTCTGGGCCCTACTCAAAGTTGGTAGCCATACAGGTAGCTCAGTAAATGGGTCCAAGTAGCACATCTAAATGTGGCATATATACTGTCTCCAAAAGCCAAAAGAGATCTGCCAGGCTTGTACAGTGGAAGGTGCAGCAACTAGTCTTTTTTTTTTTCTTTTTCTTTTTCTTTTTTTTTTTTTTTTTTTTTTTTTTTGTGGCAGGGGGAGTGGGGGAGTCTCTCTCTGTCACCAAGCTGGAGTGCAGTGGCGCAATCTCAGCTTACTGCAACCTCCGCCTCCTGGGTTCAAGTAATTCTCCTGCCTCAGCCTCCTGAGTAGCTGGGACTACAGGTGCGCACTACCATGCCCAGCTAATTTGTGTATTTTTAGTAGAGATGGGGTTTCACCCTAGTCTTTCACTTTGGATGGGGTATCCCAAAATGCTCCAGGCCACTAGCCTTCTATCAACTTTACAGGTGATGGTTCCTATGTTCCTATGATTTTTTAAATATCCTCCGTCATGTACACATCTTACCAAGAGCATATGCTGCTTCTTTCACCAGGCCCAACAGAATGATGTCATTAATGTAGTGAACCCGCATGATGTTCTACAGCATGGTGTGATGATCAATGTCCCTGCAAACTAAAATGTGACTGAGAACCTGACAGCTGACACAGCTCAGAGATAAGATAGGGATAATGTACTACATTTCTGTAAAGTAAAAGACAACTGATTCTGGTATCTGTACTAACTAGAACAGGAAAAACAGTATTTGCCAAATTTACGGCTCTATACCAGGTTCAAAAACTATACATTAATTTCACATGTGAAGCAGCAAAATTGGAGTTACCACCTGAGAAAGTTTACAGTAATCTACTGCCAATCTCCAAGACCCATAGTTTTTCTGTAAAGATCAAATATGTGAGTTTAATATATATATGAGGAGAATCATCATCCCTGCCTTTCTCTGTTATTTCCTTGAGGTTGTAGTATTTTTTCTTGGAGGGGATGGTGTCACTATTTTGACAGGTGAGGTAGTTGCAGCTTCCACTGGACCCTTGACAGTTAATAACCTTTACTCCTCAAAACCATTCTCCAGGTGCTGAAATGTGTGCTCCAACTATGCATTCAGAAGTTCAGAAAATAATCACAAGATGGCTTCACAAACCCTCTAGGATAACATCACTGAGAGATAAAAATCGGACAGGAATTCTACTTGGAACCTCTAGAGAACCACAATGACATGTTTGGTCTCAGGGGATTAATGTTAATAAAAATTAGAATTCAATAAGCCCTCAAAAGTCTTGGTTTTTCCCTTTTCCCTATGCAGAGTTAAGTTGTTAAATTGCTACAAGTTTATTTGAGGAAGGTTAGGAGGAAGATTTACAGCACATTCTCTTAGTAAGATCTCATGATCCTGGCTTCCTCTTCATTCAATGGCCATAGATTTATAAACCGCTTAGTCTAGAAATTGAGTGAAGTTGGGCCTATGTTTTCCAGATCTACAGCATTTTTTTAATTAAATTGATCCTGATAGACTGGCCATCTACTCATTCCTAGAAACTCAATGACCAATTAACTTAAAACAAAGATCAACTTGCCACTCCAATCCTGCTGCCAGTAGCTGTTTCCACCATGCTTCTGGCATTCAAGAACTGTTACTTGGCTTCTGCCACTCCAGCATCTCAACACACCCATTAATATCAAAATGCCCATTTCAATAGCAGCATTTTCTACCTTCACTCCTGGCCTGCAGAGGACTTCACTGCAATACTTTTCAAGAATGTGTTTCTCACAATTGTATTCTCAATGCCTTGGTGAAATAAGCATCCTTGGCGTGTAACTGGGTCATACATGAAACATCCATTCCAATAGTTCTTCCTCCTAAATGTTTGGATCCCTCCCTGTATCCTATACCATGAATTTTTGACAGCTCAATTTCCACTTGCCACCATAGGGTCCTGTTTCCAGTCAATCAGGCAGACTAAGTTACAACCATTCCCATCTGTATCAACGAGAACAATGAACTTATACCAGTAAATCAAGCCAGATTTAAAGGTTTGCATCTTCCTCTGTGGCCTAAATTCTTCTAATCCACTCCCACACCTATTCCCCAGGTTTTTGCCGATATAAAATGGGCAAAATCTTGCAGTTCTTTGAGTGTGTAAACTCTTGCTTCTTAAGATAGGCATTGTCCTTTTGGGGTGTGCTGGGGTTTGACTCTAATTATAGGTCTAGAGCAATGAATCACCATTGATGAGAACAGGAAGAAATCTGGCAGCCCCTTACATGGAAACCACTTCAGCAAGACCATTCCAGAGTCTCTAAGGAAGGATAGACCAGCCTCATCACACAGAGGAGGAGAAGACGTGTCTACTGACAACGGAAGTTCGATGGAGTTTGGAGGACTCGCATACTCAGGTTCAGTTGAACTCACCCAAATGGCTCCATTTCACTTCTCAGGGTCTCACCTCTTCCCAATCAATACCCAAACTTTCATGTAAGTGACCTAGTGATGCTGTGAGTTCAGACCATCTTTCAACCCACAGGATCAAACTGCATGTGATGATAGAATGCATCAGTCCTGTGGCTACATGAAATAATTGATTATTCTAGAAAGTCATAGAAGTTCCTCAGTCCTCAGATCATACCTCATACTAAAAACTTTAAAATCCTTAGCATATAGTTTTCTTTCTTAAAGCTCTCCAGTGTAGGCAGAGACAGCCATCCAAATCTAGTCTTTGTTTTCCTCATTTTCTCCATAATGATTAGCAGGCACTCAGTCCACTAAAGCCTTTTCTTCACTGGGCATTTCATTCCAAGTGACCAGTGGGTGATATTTTAAGTAACTATTTTGCCACTGCATGTCAAGCACTGCAAGCATCCCATATTCTAATGCTAACCTAATCATAGTTCCTTTCAAATCTAATCAGGTCAGAAAACACAAATCCAGGTTTCCAGTTTCTTTAGAGTATGTTGTCTGTAACCCTCTTGTCTGTAACCCTCCTGGCACCAGTAACAGTCATAGTCAGGGTCCTATTGCAGAGAACTTAAGCCATTCTAGCAAGTTTAAGCATGAAGGGATTATAGAGCATTAAAAAGCTCACTGAATTATTGGGAGATCCAAGAAAACAGACTAAGTGTGAAATTTCAGAAGTGGCTCCCAATGTCACGTCATAGAATTGGGTCACCAAGGAAGCTCTTGGGTCACCCAAGATTAGGAAACTACCACGTCCTAAACCATAGACTGCCAAAGTCAGGAATCCACCACAGTGTGGAAGCTTTCATGGACAGAAGCTGTCTCCACGTCATAGCAGAGATGCTTTAATCCTCGCTTGCAGAAGGAGATCTCTGTGACTCACCTCTTGACACCCACAAACTTCTGCTAACACTCCCATAGAAAATGCAAATGCCTTCACAAGCAATTCCAAAAGAAAAAGCAGGCACAGCAAAAGCATGGCCTCTGCCTGATTTCTGCCTTCCTCGTCTTGCACCAGTGCACCATAATGGCTGGATTTCAATCACATCCAGAATCTTGAGGGCAGGGGTGTGCAGGAAATGTGGTGTTTGGTTCTCCAGCCTTGGCAGTACAGGAAGGCATATTAGAAGGCAGGTGAAGTGGGGCAGATCTACTAAACCCATGACAAGTGCCAAATACTGAGTTCTGGTCTTAAGCTCCAACAAAGAACCCACGTAGATGTAACTCTGTTTACAATCAATGTGTCCACAGCTTATATCTCTTTATATTCCCCATGTAACTGGTACAACCCCTTGACAGTTATATGTAAATTGTAACTTCCAATTGATTTCATGATTGGTTTAGAATATGTTATCACAAGAAAGCCTTTTTTTCTGACTGTTGACAGGATCCCAGAGGGGCTTCTGAATCATCTAAGTAACAGTAAATTATATTTGGTAGCATCACAGTTTGAAGCACACTGTGCAATATACTCATTTCTGGAAACTGATATAGGGAACAAATACATCCCTTTTTTCCATTCACTTCAGAAAACAGAGAGTTTACTGTCTTAAGGAAAGGCACTTTCATGGCCTCTTGCCTTGAAGTCAATAATGTGCTATACCCAAGAGTCCCAGTGGGGATGAACAGTCTATCTTCTCCAAGATATCCTTTCTTATCTTGCATTCAGCTGTCTTAAAACTCCTAAGGTCTCTGGAGTAATCATTCTGCCTAAGACAGAGAACATCTTTGTGAGTATTTCCCAGAGGAACAACTGACCCAGAGAACTATGGCCCCCTCCTTCAAAGTCTGCTCTGAGCACCAAAATCTATTTGGATTATTTAAGTATCCAATTCACACAGTGTGCCAAGTATTGGAGAGAATCTACACCTTGCACAGCCCACCTGCCTGCTCAGAATTTCGGAGATCAAAGGTAATCCTGTTCCTCCCCCTGCCTCCAGTCAGGACTATGCCAAATCATTTCTAGTCAACAAGAAACCAGTTGTGACTTGGGAATAACATGAGACACTAAATAGCCATTTTCTTCTCCTCAAACCAAGTATCCCTTGTTAGTTTCTTTCTTTCTTTTTTTTTTTTTTTTTTTTTTCAGACAGAGTCTTGCTCTGTCGCCCAGGCTGGAGTGCAATGGTGCAATCTTGGCTCACTGCAACCTCCACCTCCTGAGGTTCAAGTGGTTCTCCTGCCTCAACCTCCCCAGGAGCTGGGATTACAGGCATGTGCCACCATGCCTGGCTAATTTTTGTATTTTTAGTAGAGATGGGGTTTCACCATGTTGCCCAGGCTGGTCTTGAGTTCCTGACCTCAGGTGATCTGCCTGCCTTGGCCTACCAAAATTCTGGGACTACAGACGTGAGCCACCACACCCGGCCCCTTGTTAGTTTCTAAACCATTGATTGAAAGAAAACTAGCTAAGGAAGGTGAAAAGGTTCAGTTTCAGAATCCCCAAGGACATCTTGCCAAGGCCCATACAGGCCCAGGTAAAGGATATTTCACTAACTATTGTGTCTTGCTCAAAAAATATCTAAGGACTTAGGAGGCAGCACAAGCCTGGTAATGTGGCACACATTGAAGGAGGCAGACCAAATCTCTCTCTAAATACGAAAAAGAAAAGAAAGTGGAGATAATTATTTTAGTAATTCAACAGCTCCCCTCCTGAATTACTGCAATAATTGCCCCCATCTTTAGTGCAGATTGGATTGTAGGCTTAGTAGTGGCTCTAGGCTTGGATCCTAACCATGGTCTTCAGGGTAGGGTAGTCTTCCAGTCCTCCACTCCTACTGCAAACTTTATGCTCCTTGGCAATGCGAGTACAACCCTCTCCATTTTCTTTCCTTAAACACACTCATATCCGCTCCTGTTTAACCCTAAATTCTTAGGGCTTGTCCATCAAGTAGAGCCAGGCCATGGAGGGTATTGGCTAGAACAGAGGTTATGGCTCCATAGGAAGGTGTTTAATGTGGCACTATTTTTCGAAGGAACCATGGACAGTCAGATGCCATTTCTAGTCCTTTATAAGAAGTCAGCAAAGGAGTAAAAACAACTCCCCAGAATCTCTTGCTAGAATCCTGTCTGGCCCTCAAGGCAATCTCAGCTCTGTCTTGAGGCTTTGTGGCATCCATCTTTGTCTCCCAACTCCTTCCCCCAACATGCACCAATGAAGTGCCTCCACATGTTCTTGCCTTTCTGACCTAGGTTGTGCCTTTCACTCTCCCTCTTGTCTCTGTCCTACCCCTAGCACACATACACACATACACACATGCACACACATGCATGCACATGCATGCACACACACATAATCTTTTGCCCCCACCCCCACACACACACCCCACACACTGATCTTTTGCCATGACCCCAGTGGTCATAAAGAACAGCAGCTTGGAGCTTGTATGGGTTCCAGTTGTGGGACCATTTCTGAACTATTGGTCAAGCTCTATGCCTCAATTTTTTAATCTCTAAAATGAAGATAACAAAACATCTATTACAAAGAGTTGTTTTTGAGGTACTTAGAAAAAGTGCCTGGCGCAACACGTATTAGCTCTTATTATTATGGGACACGGTATCTGGGATGGTGTGTGCTGGCCAGGCCCATAGCTCCCTTCAGAGAAAAGCAGTCACAGGTAGTCCTTTCTTAAGATGCCATAGCTAATGTTCATTGAATTGAAGATGAGGACCCAGGCCAAAGGGAGCCACATACAAGTAAACAGAAAATGAGTAAGACCAGTTGCCAAGGAGATAACTCTGCTTTAGATGCTACCCAATGGGGGCCACCACTCAATATGGAGTGCCCTGATCAGAACTTCTCTCTTAACATTTTTGAATATAAAAGCTCTCAGAAAATAAAACAAGAGAGGCCTTCTTGGAAAGAGATGAAAAGATGACCAGATCACTAGCAGGGCCATCATATTCTGAATGGCAATGATTCACTGAGTTATCCATGAAGCCCACTGTGTGCATTTAAGCCTGGGAAGCAAAGGATCCAGGGATGGCATAGATGCTGAGATAATTTCCCACATTTCTTTTCTTTTGATGTATCTTTTTCTCAAAACCTATCCCTAAGCAGTGGTTTTCAAACTTTAGTGTTAATAGGAACCTGTGAGATTTGTGAAGATACAGATTCCTAGGTCCCCCCGCTAGAGATTCTGATTCAGGAGAACTGGGATGGGGCCTCAGATAGGGCCACTATTTGTGGCCACGCAGCTTACTCACTGCACTCCTCCAGGAAGCACATTCATACTGACTGTGATGGGAATGCCTCCTGGGAGTCGTACAGTACCCAAGCTGCCCCCCTGAACATGGCAGCCAGGAGTAACTCTTATAGAAGTGGCTCCAGGTTCACAGTAAGAAATACTGAAGGTAACCTGGATACTTTGTCACCTGAAAGAATTCGGGGCCAGGCATGGTGGCTCATGCCTGTAATCCCAGCACTTTGGGAGGCCGAGGCAGGCAGATCACTTGAGGTCAGGAGTTCAAGACCAGCCTAGCCAACATGGCGAAACCCCGTCTCTACTACAAATACAAAAATTTAGCTGGGCATGGTGGCAGGCGCCTGTAGTCCCAGCTGCTTGGGAGGCTGAGGCACAAGAATCACTTGAACCCTGGAGGCGGAGGTTGCAGTGAGCCAAGATCATGTCATTGCACTCCAGCCTGGGCGATAGAGTGAGATCCTGTCTCAAAAATAAATAAATAAATAAATAATAAAAGAATTTGGCAAATACTAGTTCCCTGTTGACCTATTGCACATCCTAGTCACTACTCATAACCACACAGTATCTACAGCTGGCAAGGGCTTTGGTAGAAAGGGAAAAGGTTAGGCAGAGAAAGGACCAGCACATTTGTGTTTCATTATATACAGAAAGTTTCAATAAGAGGCTTAGAGTTTAGTCTAAATATATGTCCCTTCTGACTGCTACTGGCTGTGAAGCAATCGGAATGAAACCAAATACAAAGAGTGTGGAATGAATCGCTGCTGAAAACCTTACAACACCCTGAGGCACTGGCATTGTGCTCCCTGCTCCCTGCCCCTCATTAAAAATACTGCTTTCCAAGCCCCATTAATTGGTGAGGGTCTCAATATAGTCAGGGAGTAGGAAGACTCCACAGGCCTTTGAAAAGATAATTGTGCATAGAGAGAAAGGATTTATCATCTACCAAGTGAGCTCAAGTCAACAGGTTTTGCAGAGTACTGTTAGGGGTTGATAGGATAAAAAGGAATTTAAAGACTCCATCCCCAGCTATCCAAAGAAACTGATGTCTTTCATGGGGAAGGGGGACACAATTAAAACATAGAAACACATTGAAAGACAAGGAAGAGATATGTCATGAAGTGCCAAGTTACTGAGCCTGTACATGCAATTAGAGTTCAGAAAACCAAGAGAACAGTGAGGCTTCCCAAAGCCACATGGAAGCAATTGAAGAATATTCCAGTGGCTACTTTTGTAAAAGGTTTGAAAGGAGAAGCAGACTTGCTCACTTTTCCGCTGACAAAGCCCGGTGCTGGATGTGGCTTATGTCCATTTCATGTTCTCTGGACCTCACATATTACTCCAGTTTTCCTGAGTACACCTCACTTCTACTGCGTGATTGCCAGGGGCTTCTCAGACGCCTGGCCTGGAACACCTATGCGAATCACCCAGCACTTGGGTGAACCTGGCAGTGTGAGGGAGTTAACACCTGGAGTTGATCAGTTGATCCTTGACCAGCCAAGGGTGGGAGCTTGTGGATGCCTGTCCCCATCGTGTCCCTTGAGTAGGCAATCATGAGATTCATTCTTCGTGGCTGTCAGAGAGTCCCAGGAGGATCAGGCTCCAGTTTCCCACGACTGCAAACAAACTTGATAACACAACTTTGTAGGTATTGGTTTCCCTTCTTTCTTTGTTTCCTCCTTCCCAGTCCCCTACTCCAGTTCCCTGAAATCACTTCCGAAAATAAGCTACTTGCACACAGACCCTTGTGTCAGGCTCTGCTTCCTGGAAGGAATTCAGGGGCTATGACAAGCCCCTGGGAATATGATGAGTTCTGTTTTTTAGAACTCGAATATTTTCTCAGTTTGCAGTGAACTCTGACACAGCAGTCTCCCCAAGCAGTTTGCCCTCTAGGAAAGTGTAAACCAAAATGTACTATAGGCTTGACTTAGAGGTTTAACCAAAAATGAGATTATATTTTAGGAAGGCCCAGGATATGAGGACAAGGAGCAGAAAGGAGCATTTTCTATTTCCTAAGTCCCTATGATGGGCCAGCACTTTATTAATGATTATGTAAACCTGATTAGATAAGTAGAATGATCTCTTTTTTGGACAGGAGAAAACTATGGCTCAGAGGGAAAAGGAAGTGACAAAAATTATAGTCTGAAATCAGTTCTAGGGACTCCAGAGCCCACATCTGGTTCATTTCCCTGATGCTGTCTCCCATGCCTTATTCATTCACGGGGTTAGGCACATCTCTCAAGTATGTCAATGGTCTTCAGTAAGTTTTTTCAAGTGTTGAACTAGAAATCAGTGATCTGCAGCAATTAGTTGGCATTTTAAGCTCTCCAGGTTGAGGGATAGAGTTGGCCCCTTAAAAGAGCGTGAACGCCCAGAACACTAGAAAGCTGCTTATATCAGGCTGCTACACTGAGAAACTGAAAGCCAGCTTCAGCTTGGCACTGAGAAATGCAGGGCAGCTGTCTGGCTGGTGTACAACACAGAACATGTGTCATGCCTATCATAGCCCTGGGCTCAATGCTGAGCACACAGTAAGTACACAAGAAACATTTGCCAAATTACCTAAAAGCTCTGAGAGCCACAGCTCCATTTTCTTTGTGTTGCAGGTCACAAAACACATTTCTTTGCTGTCTACACTGTGCACCATTCATACCTTTTACATGTGGACCACCAGAATAATAAGGACCTAAATGCATTTATTAAAGCCACACAATAGCATCTTGAATCTGAGAATCTTCTTGTGCTCACATAGCTCCTGGAGCATGATAACTCACAGCTTTTTGAGTTGTCACTCTATCTTGCTCCTGCACAATGAGCTAGATCCCTGCTGCCTCATGTCAGCATCCTCTGTACTTTTCCTGATTCTGTGTTTATTTACTAATTGGCTGATTCCAGTTGTTTTTTATTGACTTAGAAGTCAACACAGACAAAACAATTCAAGTGCAGGGTATTGAAAGCCTAGGTATACATTCTCACACTGCTTTCTTTGGTCACAGTGACCATGTCACATCTCTGAGAGCATCTATCCTCACTTTGCATCTCCCAACCTTGGAGAAGAAAGAATCAGAAACATTTAAGCCTCCTGCAGTGGACATGCCACATCCATTTGTTCATTTGCATTTGCTGAGATAGAACTACGTGATTTTTATACAACGAAAAGTAGGGACTCTAATAACTGATACGAATTTTTTTGAGCACTAGGTTGCCAAGGAGTTGGGATGCTAGGCAGTGTTTCCTAAACTACGGCCCTTCAACCAGCTGCGTCTGAATTTCCTGGAATGATTGTGAAAAATACAGATTCCTAGCCTCCATCCCTGATCATTAGTTCAGAATCTTGTTCGGTTTTGTTGTTTATAAGCCTATTGATTGCTAACCAAGAGATTCTCATCACAGTAAAGCTTGATACCCCCTAGGTTTATGGAGACCTGCTGGGCCCTATGTGGCCAAGCAAAGATTTTACTGGTGTACATCGCCTCTACCTTGTCCACTTCAGAACTCTCACCCAGCTCTGGCACCGTGTCATCTAATCCTTCTTCATTATATGAATTTGTGAATGTATTGGTGGAGGTGAAAAGAAATGAAGAAGAAATATTCAAGAAATCACAATCCAAAAAGTTCACTGATGGACTATGAGAAGGAAATGGACCCAAAAGTAGACTATGACAGTAAGTCACTGTAAACACATTATGCCTTCCAGCTATTTTCCACATCTGTGTTTGGCTCTCAGAAACTTCCCTGCAGGTACCCCATTTTGGTTCCAAAACCACAGTTATCCAATTACACTCTGGAAGCAAGGAAGAGCTAACCTAATTTTCTAATTTCCATTGAGAGTGTAGAAGAAAATTGGCTTTGTATAAAAGTTGTGTGTTGTCTAAATAATAATACCTCCTTAAGTCTGCAAAGTAATTTATGGTTTCAAACGTCATTTAAGGACAGTGTCTTATTTGAACTTTTCATTGTTGAAGATACCAAAATTATAATTTGGTAGCTACTAAGGTAAACATCAAGCCAATATTTGATTGCTTCCCCCCAAGTAATTTCTGTCAAACACACAGAGGTCTTAAAAACCAAATCAGAAGAAATTCTTCAGCAGGGGCGTGAGAAACATGCAAACGCTGCCTCACAGGCTGAGTTTTGTGAGATACTTCTAATCTCCACATATACAGTCGACAGCAAAAAAAAAAAAAAAATCATGATTTGCCAAAACGAAAATTAGCTTCTCTGAGTCACTGTGTTTGAGGGTATAAATTTTGTTAATAAAAGTACCTGCTATGGATTTGGTTCTAGGAGACATATCATGTCTTAAATCACTTCCTGAATGTATTCAAATCCGCCTGCCAAAGAAAGGTTCACTCTCAGACATAATGCTTTTGACCACAAATAAAGTCTCTGCCATCTGTTTTCACACTAGGAAAATGCTATTTGGATTCAGTGATGAAATAAAAAATCCTATTCACATAAATCCAGGTCTTGTTCTCTTACCCTGGGATACCTCCTGCTGAAATTACAAGAAAAGGAACTTTGTTAATTAAAATGATGAAGTGTGAACATATGTTGTTCAAGAATAGCAATACCTCCACCTACATCTCCAAATTATTAATATTCATATAGCCCTTGGTTTTTATTTGTTTATTGGAAATGAGAGCTCTTCACAACCAGGGCTTCAGATATCATCATTTCATCAGGCACACAATACATGAGGGAGGGGGTGTCTTTATTTTTACAGCCCCTTTTAGCTTTGTACACCAAATACTTCAAGGATATTTATCACTGCTGAGTATCTTCTTGAAATGAGAAAACACAAGCAGATTAGGACACTAAAGAACTAGAGAAGGGAATTCAAGTTTGGGTAGACAAACGAAATATTATCATGGTTGAGAAAGGTGGATTCTGGGTCCCTAAATCTCATCCCATTGATGACCCCTGCTCCGGGCACGGAGGAGGACATGACTTAAGGGAAAATGCATGGTCAGCACAAGCTGGAATTTCAGTCCCAAACTTTTAGCTCCATCCTGGGGAGCTCAGGAGGCCCCCTTTTCCTCTGAGCACCAGAGCTAGAGTGAAGGCAGGTGGAATATCCTGTTACCCAGCTCATTACTCCCAGCCCCGACCATGTTCCTGATAGGAACATCTTGCTATTTTCCCTCCAGAAGAGGAAGTATGAAGATGCATGAAAATGTGAGCATGTGTGTCCCCTAAGATACCTTTCTATGCTTCTTGCCCCTTGCCCCAGCCAAAAGGACATCTAAGGAAGCTGGGGGATAATCAGGCCCGGAGGTGCCCTGGACCAGACGTCCCATGATCTAGCACATGCAAAGGAAAATACTAAGAAAGTACACATGGAGAAGACGAGGGATACAAGGTGTTTCTTTCCAACCTCTCTGCTTCTCCCAGCAAAAGCCCCATCCTCTAGCCCTCAAGCATGCTGGCCCCATGGAGTGTAACTAATCCACAGCAGCATCCCTCCTTCTGGGGACAGAGTGTTGGGTAAGAAAGTGTGGGGGAGCCAGAGTCTTTGAAACCTTATCAGCCTAAAATCTCAGGGTCACACACAAGTCAGAGGCACTTTCTGCCACCCCTCCTTCTGACCCTGGTCCCACCATTCTCTCAGGTAGAACGCCCCCACCATGCTCTCCCCCTCTATGTACCAGATTAGTCCAAATGTTTCCTTCACGTCATCTCTCATATCTATAGCTTTCCATATTCACAGTTTCCACCCTAATTCACATACCAGGATTATTACCAGAGACTCTGTTACTGGATTCCTTGACTTTCCCATCAGTTATTCTATCTCTCTGCTTCCAAATGACTCTTCCTAAGTATCATTGTCTTCGTGCCATGCTTACGTACCAACCTTCTGTAGTTCCCATAACCTACAGATTATGATGCAAGGAACTATTAATAGCACAGATTCTGGAGCCAGTCTCCTGGAGCTCCTATCCTGGTTCTGCCACTTATTAACTCTGTTACTTTAGGCAAGTTACTTAACCTCTCTGTGCTTCAGTGTCCACCGCCTAAAATAAGATAAGATAGTACATACCCCATAGGATTGATCCGAGGATTAAACGAGTTAATACAGAAGTGTCTAAGCAACCAGGAAGTGGTAGCTATTATCACTCTTGTTACTGAATGTGGTCCCAACTTCTCAGCCCAGCATCTAATGGGGCATACAATCAGTACTCTGAAACTCTTGAAATTGTAGATGCTATCCTAGGGGTCGCTAATAGCTTCTAAAACAAATTAGAAGCCCACTTAAGGTGATAGTCATGGTGGCCAATGAGTCATTCTCTGCTCTCACAGAGTAAAGATTTAATTTGAACTAAGAACCTTAGAAGAAATACAGAAAGCTAGGGAGGAGAGGTGGTTTTCTCCCCGCTGCTGTTCCTGGGGACACATGTGATGCTCAGAGAAGCCAGAAGGGAAGATTCAAGCTGATTATAATCTAATGAGGCTACCAAATCAGTTTTACTTTCCAATACCACATAATGACTGGTGAGTCTCATGGGCCCTGAGCCAAGATTATTTTAAGTGGTAGCATTAGCTGGGTCAGACTGATCAGCCTCTATGGGGAATACTTTGGGAACTGTCATCTTCCAAGCCAGTGCAAGAGCAGCCTCTGCCACTGAACTGATGGTGATACACATGGTATTTGGAGGGCAAATCTGATTCATATGCAGTAGCAGTAGATGGAAGAATGGTTAAAATGAAAGGGAGAGGAGAAAAAGAGCAAGAGACAAGCATAATACAGGAAGAAAAGAATAATGCAGGTAGAATAGGAATTACATAGAAAGGGGAAGATCATTTTTTTAAAAAAATAAGGGCCAGGCATGGTAGCCTATAATGGTAGCCAGCACTTTGGGAGGCCATGGCTGGAGGACAGCTTGAGGTCAGGAGTTTGAAACCAGCCTGGGCAACATAGCAAGACCCCTATCTTGACAAAAAAAATACAAAAATTAGCCAGATGTGGTGGAACACACCTGTAGTCTCAGCTACTCAGGAGGCTGAGGCAGGAGGATCACTTGAGTATAAGAGTTTGAGGCTACAGTGAGCTATGATCATGCCACTGCACTCCAACCTGGGTGACAGAGACCCTGTCTCTAAAAAGTAAAGAAATGAAATAGAAAATAAAAACAAACGGTAAGAATAAAAGGAACTGAGTAGTAGGGGGCAGAGGCATGTCTAGGGGAGAGAACTAGAACTGCCAAGGGATTTGAGTGCCTGATGGATTCTGAAGACTGAAATATACATGACCCCAAAAAGTAATGTCATTTGTAAATATTTGTTAATGAGCTTAGTGAAGTGCTACATGGAGGAATGATCTGGCCAATGAGAACAATGTGCACCAGTCAGCTGGATTCTTGAAGCTGCCAGTTGGATTCTTGAAGACCTCATCTTCAGCCACAGCAGGTGGCTGGGGGCTAGAGTTACTTGGGACTTCCCCCAAGGCTCTAGTTCCTTCTATCTCTTGGAAACAAGTCTGGCTCAATATGTTCAGCAGCCCCACATAAATCCATTGATGTTGCCCAGAGGAAGTGTGGATCAGGGCTCGTTGACCCCACGGTTAGCAGCAGAAGAGCAGGGCCTCTGCCTCCCCAGCCAGGAAGCCCACAGTCTTGGCCACATGAATGAAGGAGGTCTTGGCAGCATCTGACACACCTCGGGGTAATGATTTAGCCACCCCAAATTACCATGTCTCCACAAAATAGTAACTTGGGGCCACACTACATTGTGGAGAGACAACGAAAGACCTTCTATTTTTGAGCTATCCTTTCCTCATATGTGAATAATTTCACACACACACACACACACACACACACAAAGAAAACAGCTTCTCTCTGTCACCTACTGACTCAGGAACAAGGATCAGATTATCTCTTAGATACCCACCCCAAAAAGAAATAAAAATCATGAAAATACGGGTAAATACCATGGTGGACATTTAAATGAAGCTGAGAAAGAAAGCTTTCTCTATTTAGAGATTAATTCAAAATGGATGGCTGGGAATAGATGCGTTTGTTGAAAATAAGGAAGAGGAAGAGAAAGGTTAGTAAATAATAGGTCAAATCTTCAGCCTAGAGGGCACCACTCAGTTTTCTCTTGTTCCCCCTTAGGTTTCCTGATGTAGCTGTGCAGTTGCAACATAGTTTTGTTTTTTGGGTTTCTTTAAACCTACAGCAGTGAGAGGGACTTGGTGGCAATGGACTGCCATGCGCTAGGTCCTTAGAGGGCTCTTGAGTTTTTCCCACCGGTCTCCAACTCCAGGGCCACCACTCTAATGAAGCCACTGCCATCTCTGACCAGCTCCCCTACTGTGGCTTTCACTCTTTCTCTCTTTACAGCCCACTCCACACAGCAACAGCCAGCATGGCACTTCCTGTTCCGGGCCCCTCCCACTGACTGCACCCTGTGCTTGTCCTTCACGGCACTCTCCACAGTGTGTAAAGATCAGTATGTGGGGTGATTTGACTAACGATCTCTCCCCTTAAGTATAAGTAAACCCCTAGGGCAAGGACTGCTCACCAGGTGCCTGGTAGTATGCCCATCCCATAACAGGCTGGAGCTCCTGGGTGTGTGGGAGGGAGTAGGAAGGAAGCAACAGCTGCCAATCAAAGGCCCGTTTGGGCATGTGACCCTTAGCTAGCCAATCAGAATCCTTTCCAGGGTTGTAGCAATTGAAGCAGTTGGTTGGGTTGTCTGTCTTGTCTTGGATTCTCCCAGAAGGAGATCCTGAGTCAATGATTCAGATGCAGGTGGATTTCTTCTGCGAGCCTTTCTTTAATAAAGCACTTGCACCTGAATCATTGACTCAGGCTCTATTTCAGGATCTCCTTCTTAAGGGAGAGGGGGAAGCAGGATCCAGAAGAAGCAAAGCAATGGAGTAGGCATGGGATCAGGAAGAGGAGAGGGAGGCTGCCATGAGCCCAGCAGACCCCCTTTCAGGCTGTTAAGGAGGAGAATTCGTATGAACATGAAGGTGGCCCAAGTAGCTCTAAGGTCCCTTATCTCATCTCCTGTCCTTACCCGGGGCCGTAGGCTCTAGATAAAACGCTGCCCCGCCACCTGCCTGGGCTCTTGTTTTGGCTCACCTTTCATCCGCCTTCTCAGACTCTGTCTGCCTCAGCTGAACCCAGAGAATTTGCATTTTGCTATTTTCTATCTGCACTGGGTAGCCTGGGTCCAGATGTTTGGGGCAGCAAATGCAGAAATTCCAGGCAAACGGATCCGATAATTCTCTGCTTGGCTCCACTAGCTGCATCCCAGGCACCAGATGCCTCACTGGTGTCTGCTTACCTTCCTGGGAGGCAGATCCACCGTTCAAAGATAGAGCCCAACGACAAGATCCTGTACTTATGGAGGCCTTTTATTTAATAACTCATTTCACTGAAGGAAAAATCTGGAATCTACTAAGACCTCCTGATATTTTTTAATTAACTAGAAATTTTGGATGTTTTCCTCAATATTTTCATCTAAGGTGGTTCAAATGACAATGGAGGGGAGACTGTTTTAAAAGCATGTTACTCCATTACTTTCATCCACCTCCATCAATGATAATATGAGTTATCACTCTTTAATATTAACCATGTGGCAGGCTTCATGCATTCTCACACACATTTCATCCTCAGGCCTGGAGAAGATAATTTCATCAAAGTCACACAAGTAGTACACGGAAAGGTGTAGATTTGAACCTGGATCTGACTGCAAACCCATACTCTTAACTGCTTCATTCAACTTTTGCCAGCAATCATTTCTTATAGACTAAATGCCAAAACCTAAGCCCAGGATTCTGTAGTATACAGAGGAGAAACCGGATGTCTTTTGAAATGATTCAGAATGGTTTCTATAGTACATATTGGAGCAGCATTCCGTGACCAAAGGATGCCAAATCGTTTGCCCCTTGTATTACAGTTCATTCATTCAACAAATGCTTATAGAGCACTCCTGTAAGGTGTTATTCTAGGCACTGAGTGTTTGTTATTGAACAAAAAGGACCAAAAAAAATACCTCACTATTCTCATAGAGTTTACATTCAGGGATGCAAGGAGGGTGAAACAGGAGAGAAGAATAAACATTAAAAATTAAGAAAATTGTGTAGTATGTTAAGAGGTGATCACTAAGTGGAGGGGAAAAGCAAAGTAAGTGAAATCAGAAGTGCAATTTAAATTAGGGTGGTCAAGTTAGGACTCCCTACGAACGTGACTTTTGAGCAAAGTGCAGGAGGTAAGAGAGTGAGGCATGTGGCTATCTTGAGGAAGAGTGGTCCAGGCAGAGAGAAGAGCCAGTGCAAAGGCCTTGAGGCCCATCCAAGGAACAGTGATAAGACTGGTATGGCTAGAAGTGAGGGTAATAAGAGATGATGACACAGAAGTAACAGTAGCCAAAAGGCCAGAAATAAGAGGCACTGTTTTTATGTCTTGGTCTCTTGAAGGATCAGTAATGTGGTGGCTTCCTCAACACCCGCTAAGCCCTCAAGGTCTTTATATATGCACCATTTTCAGGATTCCAAATGAAAAGAACAGTATGGTCCTGATGGTACCGATGGGGCAGCTTCAGCTGCTCAGAGAGCTATTTCTATCCCATTCACCTCACTCCAACACCCATACCCTTCAATTCAGTCTTTCAAGAAGCTGGGTTGACCAGAAACCAGAAGAGGCAAAAGTCTCCATCCCTCAGGCCATCTGCAGCTGCCACCTTTACATGCCTTTCTTCCCCACAGAGCCTGAGCACCTCATCCCTTCCCTGAGAAAGTGCCCTCTACAGTCTACTTACCCACCTAAGAAGAGTGTATCAGTGAGTGAAAAACTTGGTTTCGCAAATTTTTTTTACAAAGTACTTTCTCCAAGTAAGGGAGGCTGAATTTCCACTGGGAGCTAACGTCATTAATCAGAAAAGTAGCAAAATGTACCAAATCTTAGGGACAGGCTAGCACATAATCAGCAAATGAGTAAGAAGTCAGGGGCCAAGGGCAATACCCAGTGAGGTGCAAGTTTGGGTTGGGTCTAGTGGTTTGAGGACAGTCCCCTCCTTGGGAATCCCAACTTGTGCCAGAGGATGGGCTCCTGTTGTTTAAGGGCTCTGTGCCAGGCTGGACAGATGTGGCTGTATGCAAATCTCACTGCCATAAGTACAGGCCACCAGTGCCCATGTTAACTTACTGGTAGGGGGAAAGCAGAGCTTTGTTTCCCATGGCTTTGTAGAGTGACATTGCCACATGTCAGCAAAGAATCCTTTTTCACACAAACACATTAACCCCACTGCGACTCTCACTTGAGGGAATGTAAGACAGCCCATCTCTTCATTTCTGTTTGAGATTCCAGCTGATCGTGAACATGACCGAGCATTTGGAGTCATCCACAGCAAGAAGTCAAGGCCTTTAACTGCAAGGTCAGAGACTCGAGGTTGAATCCCAGTTCTGCCACGGAACAGCTGGATGACAAGTTACCTTAAATTCTCAGAGTCCCCTTCTTGTAGAAAAATGTGGCTAAAATCATACCTCGAAGGATTGTCATGAAGATGAAGCAGGCTGGCCCATAGCACCTACTCAGATGAACCCTTCTGGAAGAACATCATTCAGGATACTCTGTGGGCTGCAGAATTAGATGACACATTTGAGAAACTGAGGTAAAATATGGAAATGTCAATGATAATCTCCTCAGAAACATACTATTTACTTTCAACTCCACTCTTAGATCCCTGAGCATCCAAGGGAAAGTGGGATATTCAGCCCTCAACCAAAGACCTTGCAAGAATGTCTCCAGACAATCCCAGGCAAACCCCAATTTTGATGTCCTTTCTTTTGCTGAGCGTATTTTATGGAGAAAAAGGCACAAATAAATTAAAAGTTTATTCTGATAGATCATTCTCTAAAATGACTCTGTGGAAAAGACAGCAAGGAAAAATCTTTAGGTAATCTTTCTTTCCTTGACATTAATTCACATAACATAAAATATTTGATTTCAAAATATTCCCCACCCAAAAGGATTAAAGGCAACTTTAGCCAATGTTTGTATAAAAGTCACCTATTTCTTACAGTTTTAGACCTTTATAAAGATATTTTATGTGGAAAAAAAGGATTCCAACATTTACTGGTTAATATTTTGGCAAGAAATGTCAGAAAGATCTTGAGTAAATTCAGGGTTTTTTCCTCTTCAGTTCTACTTAACACTCTGAAAGACATGAATGATTTCCAGGATTTACCACCAGAGGGCACTAATGCAAAACTGAGTCACAAAGTCGCCTACGGTGTATTTGGCCTCGCTATCACCGAAATGCTTGTTTTTAAATAAAATGTTCCCCTCTTATTTAAACAAAATTTTGAATACAAATGCCTCACATTAGCACTGACTGACTACATGCAACCATTCATATAAAAGCATATTATTCAGGAATACTATACATAAGTTGTTTTCTTTTTTAAAGTCGCAGTTTATAAAATTAAAAATAGGGTGGAACTGAGAACATGTTCAGAATAACCATGCCCTCATCTCTTGGGCTTGCTTCTCAGAGTTCTCTAGCTCTTGCTGTCTGTACCACTCCTTTGGGTTTTGCATCTAATAAGCTCCAGTGAGGCTGTACTGCAAATAACAGAGTATCTAGACCAGATCTGGATTTGAATCCCAGCTTTTCCACATAATAGTTTTGTGACCTGGAGAAGGTCTCTGTGCCTCCGTTTCCCCACCTGTACAATGGAAGCAGTTAAAGCTTGCAGAGCTGTGGTAAGGTGTAAGAGATTATGGTTACAAAGTCCCTAGAACATTCTGGGTGCCTAATTCAATGCTGACATTTCGTGGGATTATATGTGGGATTCCTGTACATAAAGATGCTAAGAAAGAAGTACTATTATTATTCCTGTATGACAGACATGGGAACTGAGGTTAAGTAATATCCCAAAGGTCATAGAACTAGTAGTGAGCAGGCAGAGTTACAAAGCTTATGTTATTTTGACTTTCCACACGGCTTGCCCTCGAAGGGTAGAGGATGAGTGGGCAGACATTGTATATTAGGCTTCTTTGTACCTGCAAGGCTGACACACATGATAGGTTCTCAATGAATGCACAGTGAAGATGATGAATATGCATACGTGGCAGATTCTGAAAAAAAAGTGGGGGGAGTAAATACAATTGCTCTGAAAGATCAAAAGGGCTTTACCAAAGCATGGTATTGTTATTACCATTATTATTAACCATGATGACTAAATGCATCGCCAGTTTGGCAGATTGCAGGATATGCAGATATGCAGACTGTCATTTAGCCTAACAGGTGATACCTTCCCAGGAAAGGAAAAGAAAGGGGAGCTGAGCTGAGGCCCAGGGAGCTCAGAATTTCTGAGGCAAGAGAGGAGCTGGGCCTGTGCAGGGAGAAGGACCAAAGGGGGCACTGGGCACCTCGCAGGTGAACCAGTCAAGGGTCCAACAGGTGGCCACACCTGGATGAAGAAGGGCAGGCAGTAATAGGGCACCAAAAACATATTCTAACAATGTGGCATATCTGAAGGGGAATACCTGTCCCCAGCCAGTCCCAAAGAACAGTCTGAACTTGATGTAGCTTCAGTCCTGGAACCACTGAGGGAGATGTAATCATTGCTGGCCTCCTGGCCTCTGCATCCATCCCTGGTCCTGCCCCCGTCATAGTTCCTTGTTATCAGGGACTGTGTCTAGCCTGTCTTTGTATCCGGATTGCCAAACCTAATAGCTTGCTCAGTAACTCTCTACAGCCTGAAAAAATGAAGGGCCCCGTGCTCTCCACCACCACCCCAGAAGGAGGCCTTACCAGCACCTGTCCTAAAGCATCAATGTCACGTGTTTTCGGCTCTAGCACCCTCAGAGCTCTGAGACCAGTGTTTTCTGGCTACACAGGCAGTAAGAAGCACAGGCTTACAGCAGGCCAGACGGAAGCTAATTACAGCAACCTGAACTTGCCACGACTAACATGCTTGCTTAATTCAAGTGTTTGTTTGTTGACCTCCAGAAATCAAATATAGAGGCCTCACAGGCCAGGCCACCACTGGGGCCCTGGGAGCAATGTCTGTGTGCAGAGCAATTACACAGGCTTGCAACCAGGCAGGGGTTGGGTTGCATGGTGATACCTGGAACATTATCCACTATGGAAAGATGTCAGTTCTGTGGGGAATGTGGTTCAACCTGGGCAGAAAATGAAAGGCATGAAGCTGGCCATGAAGGCTGTTAGCCAGTGATGGCTCTCCTGCAGGAAGGCTAATTTGTGGAAATAATAACAGCCCCTTTCACCAAAAACCTACTACGTATCAGGTCCTTTATGTACATGATTACATTTATTTCTCCCATCTTTGTGAGACAGATATAATTATTTCAATTTTACAGGTTAAAAAATTGAGTTTTTTAGGCAAGGATCAGTTTAAATAACTTTTCTAAGGTCAGATTGTAATAGTAACAACAGTAACAAATATTTTCAGGGTGTTTACAATAATTCTGAGCTGAGCATTTCATATAATACCATTTAGTACTCACACAAATCCTATGAGGTAAGGATTATTATTAACTCCATTTTCCAGATGAGGAAACTGAGACTTGGGGAGGGTTGAGTAACTTGTCCAAGGTCACAAACAGCTATGATATGGCAGAGCCAAGGTTGCTGTGATGATAATAATAGCTAACATTTAAGGCAGGAACAATGCTCCATGGCTTTTGTCACTTCAGTCTTCTCAAAAACCTTGTGAGGTAGGAATCAGTATCCTCATTTTATAGATGAGGAAACTGAGGCTTAGGAAGATTAAGTAATTTATCTAGGGATTAAAGATTTTGACACAGTCTTACCCCAGCACTGTAGCCTGAAATCACTATGCTATGGGGCTCTGTGGGCTAGAACTTCATTAGAGCATAAGGAGTGAAACTAAGATTCAAACCCAGTCTGTCTGGCTTCAAAGCCTGTAATGCTTTCTGGCTCAAGGTTATACAATTCTCCAAATGAAGCTTTTGTCTGAGGGGCAGCAAATGTTCTTTAAGTCCAGGCATATCAGCACAGGTTGCTCTGATCTACGGGCAGTTAAAACAAGCTTTCAAAAGACTGAAGGCACATGGAGCTAGAAGGAGACTGGAATAAGAAGGCAAGGATGAGGCTAAAAGTTAAAGCATGTCACTCAAATCAGCAACCAAGCATCCTCATCCTCAACAGAGGCAGCGAGATTCCATCCAAGCATGGGCACTTGGAGCAGACTTCAGTTACTGATAATAATGATGTTAATGACTACTAATATTTACTGAGTGTTAAACTAGGTACCAGACACTGTTCTAGGTCTCTACATGCCTTTCTTATCTATTGTATCTCCATTTTACATACAAGCCAAGTGAGGCTCAGGGTCCTTGAAGACCTACCCAAAGTGACTCCAGCAGGAAAGGCACAAAGCCAGCACCCAGATTTGGATCTCACCCTAGAGCGTCCAGGCTGGGTTCTTTCTGCCACTTACGTCACCATGACCCCATGGTCATGAACTAATGTAATGCCTCAGTTAATTAGACTTCTTCATCTACAAAATGAATTCATAAGTTTCTCTTCTTTTCATAGGGAGAGAATATATGAAAGCAGTTCTTTAAAAAAACAAAATCCCAAAGACATGAAAGTTTTCCAAGCTGTCACTAAATAAATGATATTCCTGTTACAGGAAAGAAGCAAGACCTTTAAAGAGGACAGCCACAGCATCAACACAGCATCAAAAAAGATAACATTTCCATTGTTTGTTTGTTTATTTTTAAGATGGAGTCTCACACTGTCACTGGTTGGAATGCAGTGGCTCGATCTCAGCTCACTGCAACCTCCACCTCCTGGATTCAAGTGATTCTCCTGCCTCAGCCTCCCGAGTAGCTGGGATTACAGGTGCACACCACCACGCCCGGAAAATTTTTTTGTATTTTTAGTAGAGACGGGGTTTTGCCATTTTGGCCAGGCTGATCTCGAACTCCTGACCTCAGGTGATCTGCCCACCTCAGCCTCCCAAAGTGCTGGGATTACAGGAATGAGCCACCGTGCCAGGCCTCTCCATTGTTTATTGTGATCAATTAAACCCAAAAAACATGAAATGGAATTGCATCACTTTTCATAAAAATATACTAGTTACACACACACCACACCCACACACACACACACACACACACACACCCCTTCACTACACTGTAATTAATGGAGATTCCTCCCTGCAAGGAAGTGGTCAGATCTGTGTGAACCAGTTAGTGTGAAGTTAAATTCCAAGGTATGTATAACGTGCTGTAATTCCTCTACTCTCCGTAAGCTGTTTTTGCCCCGCAAAGAATCAGGGAGTTCCTGGGGAAATCTCTAAAAGATTCACCAGGACTGGGAACAGGTCTCACTGCTTTGTTGAGTATTTCCAACATAGTCATTAGTCATGAGTCAAGGACCCAGCAGGTAGCCACACCTGGATGAACAAGGCAGGCAGTGACAGGGCACCAGAAACGTACTCTGCTAACAATGTAACTTCTTCTATATAGACCACAATTTAGAAGTTGTTTCAGGCTGGGTGCAGTGGCTCATGCCTGTAATCCCAATGCTTTGGGAAGCCAAGATGGGAGGATGACTTGAGGCCAGGAGTTCAAGACCAGCCTGGGCAACATACTGAGACCTCATCTCTATAAAAACCATTTTAAAATTAGCCTGGTGTGGTGGCACATGCCTGTAGTCCCAGCTACTTGGAAGGCTGGGTTGGGAGGATCACTTGAGCCCAGGAGTTGGAGGCTGTAGTGAGTCGTGTTCATGCCACTTTACTCCAGACTGGGCAAGACAACAAGACCCTGTCTCAAAAAAAAAAAAAAAAAAAAGGGAGCTATTTCTCCTCAGCAGTCTCTCCCCCGATAGAAAGAAAAACCCAAAAAGTTCATGTTAATTTAATACCATCACTTGAACTCAGGAAACACATTTTAATTCATATTTGCCTGCCTCAGAGTCACAATATCAAGAAAAGAAAATGCTAGCAAATATTACTTCCAAATTAATTATTTCTGAATGTTTTCATATATTACTAGAATCTCATTATGATTACAACAAATGTAGGCTAAAGTCCACATATTAATATTTAACTGTTCCGTGCAATGGGTTTATTACTCCAAATACTGCTAAATCCCCAAAGATTGTTATTTAGTTAAATGCAGAGAAGTCTTCATATAAAGACTTCTAATTTATAATTTCTAGGCCAAGAGTCTCTGAGGTCTCATTTCCATTTACAAAATGCTACTGCCATGAAAGAAAGAATTAATGAAATCAAATGGCTATCTTCCCTAAGACTGAGACTTGCTTATACTTGAATCCTGGATTTAGGGCATAGGTCAAAAGATCACCCTATTTACAGGGAAGCCCCCTTCCTCCACCACCTTGAGCACACACCCACCAGCAGCATCCTTTAAGTTTTCAACTCTATATAGAGATATTGCTGGGCTATTGGAACTGCAGTACTTAAAATTCTTACAAACACATTTCTTCATCCCATCCACCACTTTGGCAGAAATTCTTGGAAAACTGATGATATAAGTTGGTGCTAAGACCTTGTGAGCACATTAAGGCTTGTCATGGAAAAATGGGTGTAGCGTTATTAAGTCCAAGAGATAGTTCCAGCTTCCGGTCCTCATGTCAGGTTTCTACATCTAACGAGCTAACAGGAGTGACTAACCTCTGGGGTGCAGTGTTGGACAACTTAAAACAGAACATTAGCCCTGGTCCCCATCTCACCCACACCCATTCTGCTCCTGACATAGTTTACCTTAGTTGAAAGGACTAAAAGACTTTGCCTTTAAAAAGGCATCTTTGATAGAGCAAAAGTGTGTTTATTGAGCATTCTATCAATCAGTTAACTTTATAGTAACTGGCCTGTCTACAAATGTATAATGATTATTATTATTTACAATGGTCATTTTTGAGCTCCTCTGATCCTGATCCTGTGACCAGGTCCTGTGGCTTCTGTTTCCATAGTTCCTCTGGCTGTACAACCTCTGTTTTTCGCAGCCTGTCCTTAGATGAGGACTTCATCCTCTCTTGCCAGGTCTACCATCCTCGTCTCCTAACTGATGTTTTCACCAGCCCATCTCATACATTACACCATGCCTTATCATCTGCCCGAAAGCACAGGCCCAATTTTTGTCATTTCTCTGCTTAGAAGCCTTCAGTAGCCCCCTACGGCCCTTCATACTCCTTGATCTGCCATTGACACCTATCCATCAAATGGTACCCAATATCCGCCTTTGCAAACTCCTCCTCCAGTGTCTCCTTCACATGTCTCCCTGTGACTTTCTATCTTTCCCCCTTGACTCCAGAGATGTCAAATCACCCTCCTGTCTCCATCTCTGCCTGTGAGAATTCTATCCTCATCTTTTCAAATGCTACCTTCTTCATGAAGGTTTTTCTCACCTCACTCCACCCATTCCTCTCACCAAACACACACACAAATATGACCTGGCCTTCCCTGAATCCCCATTACACTCTGCACATTTCTAAAGATGTCATCCTCTGGCCAGTATTAGAGCTGGTAGTGAACTTGCCCTAACCACAAGCACCTTACAGGGTCACATTCAAATTTGTAATCCTCCAATGTTTAGGATAATGCTCTAAGCACATACCAAATACTCAGGAAACATTAGTGTGTACATTCATTCAAACAATATACCTTCATTTTGCTTTCAAAAAAGTTGAAAGATTTTTAATTTTTACATGTGCAAAGAAAAGAATTTTAAGACATAGCACTGTGCTGAAAGGCTTAATAGTATATGGTATCATTCAAAATAAAATATTTAAGCAATGGATCCACCTTGCCCATAAGTGCGCCAATCCTGCAGATTTGACAGTTCAAACGTGTGACCTTGTGAATGCTGCTAGTAAATATAGCTCAGCGGTCTGAAGCCAGCCTTACATGTGGTCTCCATCTCCAATCCTTTGTCCCTTTTCTCCATGGAGCTTCTTTATAAGCTTTTTTTTTTTAAACTCAAGTTGGTGCTGAATTTTTGGCACTTACATATCTATCACTCCAAAAAGGAAGCTCAAAAAGTAATAAGCAGGCCCAGATTTATGTTCAGTGCCCAAAAAATATGCAATTTCTCCACTTTAATCTGATCCAGCCAAATGGCCAGTCCAATGTGCAACATATGTCCAGCCAACTGGTTGGAATCCATGCATTTAGTTCCTTCTGTAGATTAATGAGATTATGGCATTGTTAAAAAGAGACAGAAAATGCTAATTTGACATCTACCATGATATACTTTACAGTTTGGGGGGTTTCTGCATTTTAAGATATTTTTAATTACTTTGTTATGCTGTGCCAATGAGGACCATATGCCCATTCTTGTCCCTCCACGCTGTCTCCATAGTCACCTGCACATTCCCAGGCAGCGCAGACTGTCCAGACCTTGCTTATCACAGCCTCTGTCTAGGAGAATCAAAAAGCAGCCTTCTCCTTCCACTAGTGCATGCACCTTCTGGTTAAAGCTGTTTCAGAAGAGAATAAAAGTCACCTACATGTTCAGAGCTATAGAATGAACGGACCATGAAAAGAAAACTTACTTCAAAACAATAGGCATTCACTTGGTTGCAAAAGAAAGCCAGTCACATAGCAGTAGAAGCACTCACCAAAGGTACACTAACCTGTGACTTAGCAAAAACTGGAATTTTTACTCCTATGGTATACATTATCTGCATTTAAAAAAATAATTTATCGTGGGGCTGTGAGCTATTATGCTGCCCCAGAAGGTTGTTGCAGATGATTGATGTAACACATGCTAACATACAGGATATTATTCTGTCCTTTGCAAATATTTCTGAACACCTCCAAAAACTTGAACAAAGCAGAATTGGATCTTCCTCCATTGATTCTCAGGAGAGCCTTCCCCCGCATACTCATCTCTTTGTATGGAGATGGACTTCACAAGGACAGAGTGCTGAGGCTGAAGGGCAGCACCGCTGCTCGCTGCTGCCTTCAAAACATTTTCTAAAAGTCCACTTGGAGCTGACAGCTAGAATTCAAAAAATAAAAACTAAAAATTACCCATGCTAAATCATGAATACTAGCAGAAGCCTGCCACTTATGAAGCACCTACTAAGAGCCAGTCATCATTCTATAGGCATTACCTCTATTAACTCATTTAATCCTTATACTCATACTATGATTATTAGATAGATATTGTTATCATCTCTTTCTCACAATAAAGGACACAGAGGCACAGAAATGTTAAGTAATAAGTCCAGTGTCGCCCAGCTAGAAAGTGTTTGAGTCAGCATGTGAACTCCAGAAGTCTGGGAGAGACTGCGCCCTTAGCCACTACATTATACGAAGAGAAAAATATGAACAGAGACAACCATACTACTGAAAATAGAAAGATGGAATGAACAAGCTTATTTTTCCAAATTCTCTTGAGCAATTATTGAAAATGTTTTGTTTACTATGAAAGAGTTTTAACATTTTGGGGTTCCAAACTATGAAATAACGGCATATAGATTGAGTTAAACATTGGCACGATGGCAGCCCTGCGCTGAGGAGGTATACGGGAAAACAATGCAAAACAAAATACAAGCATATGCACCTCAAATTCACCCAGCAGAACACAAATGGCAGGGAAGAGAACGCAAGCCTCTTCTCTTCCCTACCCAACACCTGCTCCTCTTACCAGATGGGAACCTGGTTCCTGTTCCCGGAAGGCCGTAGAAGGCTCCCAGATGCAGGTGCAGCCAGCAGCTCCCCCACCACTTGGAGGCAGCCAGGCAGTTTCTTGGCACAGATCTATAGTGAACAGAAATGTCAGCCCCAGGTAAAGGGTGCGGGAGTGGCCAGGAGGCAGGGGTGCTGTCACAAACTGCTCTTTGGCACCAGCATCACCCACCCAGGAAGAAGAGGCTGGGGACACACCCTCTTCCAGTGCTGCTGGAGGCCCAGGGCAATAGAAAACAGAAAGCCCAGGAGGAATTGGCAGAAAAAGTGAGTAGGCCAGTGAGCCTCCACCTCTCCTTCTCCACATCTTAGGATGGTTCCTGGTAGCATGGGCCAGTGGCCATGGGATGAGCTTTAGAGTTAGCCTGAACCTTGGATCAAATCCCAGGTGTGCCACTTTCTGGCTATGAGACCTTGCAGAAGTCATTGAACCTCCTCCTACTTCGTTCATCACTACCTTCATCCTCTTCCTGGTTGCCTTGAGATCAAGTCTACGCTTTTTATTTTATTTTATCTTATTTATTTTTTTGAGACAAGGTCTCACTCTGTCACCCAGGCTGGAGTATGGTGGCGCAAACACAGTTCACTGTAGCCTCAACCCCCTGGGCTCAAGCCATCCTGCCAACCTCAGCCTCCCAAGTAGCTGGGACCACAGGCATGTGCCACCACACCCAGCTAGTTTTTTTTTTTTTTTTTTTTTTTGTGGAGATGGCGTTTCACCATGTTGTCCAGCCTGGTCTCAAACTCCTGGGATCAAGTGATCCTTGTGCCTCAGCCTCCCAAAGTGCTGGGATTACAGGCGTGATTCACTGCATCCAGTGAACTACAGATAAACATCCTCTGAACTAAGCTTTTTATAACCCATAGGTTCAGACCCCTACTTACCTCTTCAGTCTCATTTCTCACCCCACATCTATATTCCAGGGGTCATTCTAGTTCTCACTTCTGGACCTTGCTCATTCTGTTCCTTCCGCCTGGAACACTTTTCCTGCCCTACCTCCCTTTTTTTTTTTTTTAAACTGATCCAACCTACTCACCTTTCAGGTATCAGTGAATGTCACTTCTTCCAAGAAGCCTCCCTGCCTGTCTCCTGTGTGCTCTTATAGCACCAAATATTTACTCTTATGGAACATTTATAATCTTACATTGTAAAGCTACCTTGTAATGTAGCTGTGATGTGCACTTTACAACCAAGGGCATTGTAATAGTCTGTCTGTTGCTTAATGTATCACTATGCTGTGTGTTCCTAATGGGAAGAGGACAACCTTTAACAGCACCATATTAAACTATCCCTCTTACCTCTTTTATGTTTCTCTTTCATGCTAGATTGTAAGTTCCATGTGGCCAAGGACTACATGTATCTTGCCATCTTTGCATCCCCAGAACCTAGCATGTAGGCTGGGCTAGTATATAGCACAAACTTAATGAATATGGTTGATTAAATGAATAAATAAACCTCTCTACATCTCAGTTTCCCCATCTGTAAAATGGGGTAAAATAATATTCATCTCGAGAAGTATGTATGTGAGAATTAAATGAGAGAGCATGTACAAAGCCCCTGACACATAGCAGAAGTCAATAAATGGCAGCTCTACTGTCCATTCATCCATTCAGCCTACATGCATGGTTCCAATCACCTTTAAGTCCCAGGGAAAATTTGCATCTACATTTTGTCCACATCCCATCTCAGAAATATAACTCTTGCCCTAAAAATCTCTAGAGAGGATGCCACACCTCTCCCTCTGGCAACTACCTGTGTTTCCCAGTCCTTTGTTAGTCAATCAACCAATAATTATGTCTAAATCATCGACATATAATAGATGATAGATATTCAACACAGTATTTACGGAGTTCTTCGATATCCAGAATAAGAAAATCTTGCACAGAACCATCAGAGTCATTTCCAAGAGTCGTTTATTCATGATCCTCTCTCTCTCTCTCTCTCTCTCTCTCTCTCTCTCTCTCTCTGATACACACAGTCTCCAGGATACTAGAAAGTTTTCAAGGGACAATGAGTTATCCAATAGATTAATTTCATTCCCCATCCACTGCGGACTCACCTGATGCGAGCTACATACCGAGGCAGAAAGATCGATAGAGACAAGATAGAGACAAAAATAGAGAACTCCCTTTGGGAGTTCGCAGTCTATTGGAAGGAACAGGCACGTAAAAAAAATAATCTGCATAGTAAAAGGACGGACAATGGAACGCTGGGTAGTACCGCAGGCTCCCAGAGGAGGGAGCTAGAGAACAACCTAGTCAGATCCTAAAATGGCCCCTACCAGCAGGCTCTTTCTAACAAGACTTTTTGCCACATCTTCCACCCACTTGCTCTCATTCTGTCTCCTGTGAAGATGGAGAACAGTTCATCAGCATCTTCCTGATAATAACTGCCTCAATCCATCATAAAGGCCAGTCCTAAGGAACACAGAAGTCACCAAGTTCACGGTCCCTGTCTGAATATTTCACTGTCACAGAAGTCTACAAAAGATAAGACTTGGAATCTGACCGCTTGAGCTAATAGGGAATTTCCAAGCACTAACTATTTCACCCTTTCATAGATAAGCTCTTTGTGGGTTATGGTGAGAATACATCATTCTATTTGTTTCTTGTGAGGGCTACTTTGAGCACTGACTTGGTCTTTAAACTTCATGGCACTTTCTTTTATGTCCTGAAAAACAGGACCCAACTGAAATTCAGAATCATTACTAAATGCAAAGAGAGAGAGAGAAGTATGAATTATAAGTGCAATAAAATATCATTTTTTTCTGTGTTGCTAATGAGGAGGAACACATTTCTTTCTGTTCTGAGCATGCTTTCAGAGAGAGAGGCACATGGAGGAATCCACTGCCAGAGACAGTCTAAGAACAGGTGGCAGAACAGTTCTTGAACAGCTGTGAGCCGGGTGCTCAGAAAGGCATCTTTGACCAACTCCCTCTCCCACAAGCCCTGCTCTGGACACCAGAGTCCCCACCACAGGGAGCCTCCTGAGATACAGAGCACTGTTATTGGGGGAGGATAACCTTATGCTTCCGTCCACAGTATCACATTTCTGATGACGACTAACTACCACCCAGAACAGATCCAGATAATGAGGGGTGGGAGGCAGACCTGGTAAAATGTAAGCAATGGAATAAGCTTGCAGCATGGAGTGCCCTCTGCTCAAATGGGGTGGTGATCCAAGGGTACAGGCCCCTGGAGGAGTGTGTTAGCTCGCTAGGACTGCCTAACAAATACCATACACTGGGTGGTGTAAACAACAGAAACTTACACTCTCACAATTCTAGAGGCTAGAAGCCTGAGATGGGGTTGGTTTCTTCCGAGGCCCCTCTCCTTGGCTTGCAGGTGGCCAGATTCTCCCTGTGTCTTCACATGGCCTTTCCTCTGTGTGTGTCTGCGTCCTAATTTCTTCTTCTTATAAGGACACCAGTCATATTGGATTAGGGCTTAATTACTTAACCTTAATTATTAACATCTCTTTAAAGGCCTCATCCCCAAATACAGTCATATTCTGAGATACTGAGAGATAGGATTTCAACTTGGGACACAAGTCAGTCCATAAGAAGGAGTGGACCAGGAAACATGGGATGAAAAAGGAGGGACGCTGCTGGGAATCCAGCAGTGCAGGCACTCACACGAGTTTGATCATATGGAAGGCTGCAGGGCAGAGGTGAAGGGTCACAGCTGCCACCTCTCCACTGATGACTTTCAAACCTAATTATTCAACTATGACCGCTCCCTCACATTCCAGTTCCACGTTTCCAATGGGCTACTGGACACATGCCACCTGGATGTCCTGCCAACATTTTAAACAAACACAGGAAAATGCAAATAGAACTCCTTTCTGATTTCTATTATTGTCATCACTAACCTTCCAGGAATTTTTCATCCTTTCCCTCTCCCCGCAAATCTAAAATATCACCAAGGTCCTTTGCTCTTGCTTTCTTGTGTCTCTTGATCCACCTCCTTTCCCCAGGCTGATGGTTACTACATCTCCTCTGGTCATTATTATCCAGACCACTGAAAATATCCCCTAACAGGCCTCATGCTTCCAGGCTCTTTCATCACCAATTCATTTACATCTACTACTCCTGGAGTAATCTTTCTAAACACTGCTTTTAATATGAACCTACCTCTGTTCTAAAAACCTTCCATGGCTCCCCATTATCAATGGAAAAACTTTTAACTATACGACCTAGTATTCTAGGCCTCTAGCAGTCTGGTCCCTTCTAGTCTGACAGCCTACTCTTCCCCTAAACATTCTGGGGAAAAGTGGAAATATATGAATGAACAAACTCCCTACACAAACCTTCCATTCCACAAAAGAATAAGTAGATCTTCTTATTTATGGCCTCCTTTTAATATGCCACGTAGTTGCTCATGTGCCCAACATTTTCCCCTCTGCCTTTCTAAATTCAACCTGTCTTCTAGTTCCCATCAATAGTGCCTCCTCCATTCCTGACGTTTCTTGATTGTTGAAAATATCTTTTCCTACTTCTTTCAACAGCACTTACCCATTTAGCACTTCAGTGTGATATTTTTCTTATAATTTTTTCCTATCTATTTCTGTGTGTCATCTTACCCCATGACTACGTGTGTGGGTATGCCTTCCTCCCCAGGCTCCTCGGGGCAGACACAACGCAAAACCTGTCACACTTAATAATAACCAAAACACTCATTGAGTATTGATCACATGCCAGGCACTATGTTAAGTGTTTTCCAGCATTATTTCATTTAATGCAAACAACAATTCAATAAGGTAGGTGCTATTATTATCCCCATTATACAGATGAGGATATTGTAGGTTGGAAAGGTTAAATAACTCTTCTAAAATGACGTAACTAGTAAATGACAGAGCTAGGATTCAAACACAGGTCTGCATGACCCAGAAGTCCCTTCTAATAGTTTCTTGCACAGAGTAAGTGTCTTTCAGAGAATAAGTGCTGAGCATATGTTTGTGAATTAAGGCTATGCCTGTTGCCAAAGCAGTTGGGGTGTGTGGCAGGCAGAACAATGGCCCCCAAAGATGTGCACATCCTGTTTCTCAGAGCCTGTGAATCTATTACATTACATTGCAAAGGGGAATTAAGGTTGCAAATGGAATTAAGTTTGCTAATCAGAGGACTTTAAAATAGAGAGGTTATACTGCAATCTCTGGGAGGGCCCAACATAATCATAAGGGTCCTTAAAAGTAGATGAGGGAAGCATAAGAGAGCCTCAGGAGTGATACAATGCCTGCCCCTGCCTTGCTGGCTTCAAAGATGGAGGAAGGGCCCATAAGCCGAAGAATCTGGAAGCCTCTGGAAGCTGGAGAAGAAAGGAATGGATTTGCCCCAGAGCCTGCAGAAAGGGGCACAGTCCTGCAGCCTGACATGTTCATTACCACCCAGCGAGACATATTTGTGTCAGATTTCTACCATACTGAAGTGTAAGATGATAAATGTAGTTGTTTTAAGCCACTAGATTTGTGGTATCTGTTACAGCAGCAATAGGAAGCTAATTCCATGTGCATAAATTCACAGCTAGCCCTGAATTATCCTGATGAATGGGCATTGCCCTGGTGAAAAATAAGTAGGCAGCTCTCTGTAGAACCCAAATACCTGCCTTCCATCTCCATGTCAATTCTTCATAGGCAGAAACCGTACCACTCTCATCTGTTTTTGGGCTGATCCTTTTCTACCCTGTCCCTGTGCTATTCTGAAAATAGCTTTACCAAGAAGGACATGAAACTGTGAACAAAAGTCACACATTGGTGACAAAATTTTCTCAGGAAGATTATTATTCCAATCAAAACATGTATGGTATCCTTTTAAAATATCATTACCCAGCACTTTCATTCTAAAGCACTTCCCATATATTATCTTAGGTGTCTGTGTCAGCCCATAAGTGTGCATAAATGGGAGTTTCGAGTGCACACTGGTTTTTAGATTGCAGTTTCTGAGTTGATTCCAAGAATTTTACTCTTAAGAGGCCCAAACAGCACTGCAGACAAATGTATTTTTTGAAATAGTAGAAAAACTAACAGTTCAGAATTTTTGAACTAAGTAGCTGATAGAGAGCAGGTTGGTGACAGGAGACTGGTATAGACTCACAGACTCATACCCTTCTTGCTGAGTCATCCTCGCCCTGTGGCTTGGCCTAATTGATTTTCTAGGATCTTTAACCACGTCTAGGTTGTGGATACATCTTATATGGTGGCATGACTACATTGGTGGAGTTAGAGCTGAGATCCACATTCCTATTTCTCATTTCCTGTACAGCTGCCTTTGATGGATTTTCCTTAATCACCTGGACCCTCACAGCTCTGCCACTTTCCTTGCTAGCTCAGATTAGTTTGATGTTTATGTGTCTGTAACAATGGAAACAATAAAAACCACCAACCTCCCTGCTATTCTCCAGGTGCTTTACATACACATTATCATTTAACGTGCAGTTTAGTGCTGTGATTACAGCATGGACTTTGGAACTAGACCACTTTGTTTCCAGTCCTGGCCCTACCACTCATCAACTCGTGTGACTGTGGACACATTCATTTGCATCTCTAGAACTCAGCTCTTCCATCTGTGAAATGGCAATTTTAAAAGTACTTCTTTATAAAGCTGTTGCGAGGATCAAATGTTTAGAAGGGTCCCGGCAACACAGTCAATGCCACATAGGTGTATGAGTTCTTCCCTATCTTTTGAGGTAGGTGTGACACTACTGTACTCAGAAAAGTGGAACGACTTTGGGCAACTTGGGAACAACTTGCCTAAAGTCACCTACTTGATGAGAGGCAGAGGCAGGATATAGAACCAGATCAAGTCCAATCATGGACTTTCCGCCCTGCTGCGGCGTCTCAAGTTTGTCCCTGATTGGTTCTGAATCTCTGGCGCCCATTCTCATCCGGCCCATCCGAAGATAAAACAAGCTTACTCCCTGCGCCCCGCTGCTTACCCGGAGCTCCCAGGAACTCTAGAGAAAGCAATTAGGAAACCTGAAAAGTGCGCTCTCCCTGCTCTGCCAGGCATGTCCCTCAGGGGGAGCCAATAAGGCTTTATTTCGTCCAGCCCACTGGCCCCTGGGCACGGCCCCCAGCCCGGCGTCCCGGTTCCAGCCGCGCTGCAGGGGCACAAGGGTGCCCGGCTTGCAGGTGTGCGCGTGCACCGCAGGGCTGCCCGAGTGCGGCTGGCGGAATCCCTCCCCAGCTGGGGAGGAAGGCAGTTGTTTTCTTCCTGGTGGAACGTTCCACTTGAAACGGTTCCACAAGGGCTGTTCTCGCCTCCGACTCCGGGAGGAACTGTAATTAACACAGCAACAAACGCCCACGACGCTAACTGGCAAAGGGAGTGTAACACGAGCCGCTGCTACAACTGAACTGGGCCAATTGCTTTCCCTTCTTGCCTCCCATTTGGTCTGTTTTGGTTCCGCAGTCATCCAACTGTAGCGTTTCTTAAAACATGTCAGTGGCTGGTGTTTGTGTTTTGGGTTGAACAGTTTCACACACGTCGCTGGAGCCCGTGCTCGACCAGCTGCTGTGCTGGGGATTTGCTTTCTGCGGCTTTGGGAGTGTCAGGTAGCAAAACGAAGAGAGTCGTCGACTAGAATGGTGGCAGGGAGGAGGAGGGATTTTCTGCAGTGGAGTCGGGAGCCTCCTCCGGACCAGGACAGGTAAAACCGGTCTGCCAGGTCTCCGGGGGAGCGGGTGGAGACGTCCCACCTCACCTGGCTGCGCTCCGACTCTGGCTCAGCCTGCAGGTTCTGGGGCAATGGGGGAGGGGAGAGGGGCCGGGGCATGGCGGGTAGTCAGGGGCCAGCCAGGTGCCATCCCAGGTGGCCCAGCTTAGGATGGGCAGCCAGGGTCGGTGCAGGGGTGCGTCCTGAGTCCTTTACCTTCGAAAGGTCTGATTTCTGCCCTTATATACACCCTTGCTCCTGCCGAGTTTAGTCCATGGCTTCACGGGGGAACTTGTTACATACAGATTCACCGGCCCTGCCCGAGACCCAGTGAGGCAGAATCTGCCCTTTACCAAGATCCTCAGATGATCTGCAGGCACCTTAAAGTTTAGGAAGCCCTGACTGCCTTATGACATAGTGTACTTTCCTCTAACGTATTTCTATCAACGTCCCGTCGTGCGAACACACTACCTTAGAAAAATGAAGAACAGGCAGCGGCTTTTAGAAATTGTAACCCTGCTCTCAGCTAAATGTCTGCCCGTTTGATGCTTAGTAGTAGTTCTCGGCTAATCACTGCTAAGGAGTAGAGTGGGGAGAGACACAGCCTGCTATACAGTCCAGCCCAGAAAAGCTCAGAGACTAGATGGGGAACCAAAATCCAAACAAGAAGAATGATGTAACTCTACAAGGTAAGAATACACAAGGCAGAAATGACTACCATAAAAGCAGCGTAAACAGTATGTGCTGCGTGTTTAGTAAATTCACTGTATTAAATATCTACCACCAATTTTGTATGTACTCTCTCTATACACAGATTCATGCATATACATATATGCCTATAAGTATATGGAGACAGACAGAATATATATTCTGACGCAGTAGGGATAAATAATTATTGAATCAATAGCTAGAGCCCATTGTAACACATTCTCCTGGAAAGAATTTTGTGTTTTTGACCAAACCAGCATGTATCTGTTCCAAAATTAAAATGTATTACCAATAACCAACAGTCCATTTCACATGTCTTTTAAAACATTACGGGGGGCGGAGCAAGATGGCCGAATAGGAACAGCTCCAGTCTCCAACTCCCAGCGCGAGCGACACAGAAGACCGGTGATTTCTGCATTTTCAACTGAGGTACTGGGGTCATCTCTCTAGGGAGTGCCGGACAATCGGTGCGGGTCAGCTGCTGCAGCCTGACCAGCGTGAGCTGAAGCAGGCGAGGCATCGCCTCACCTGGAAGCGCAAGGGGGAAGGAAATCCCTTTTCCTAGCCAGGGGAACTGAGACACACAACACCTGGAAAATCGGGTAACTCCCACCCCAATACTGCGCTTTAAGGAAACAGGCACACCAGGAGAATATATCCCACACCTGGCCGGGAGGGTCCCACGCCCACGGAGCCTCCCTCACTGCTAACACAGCCGTCTGCGGCGATCTATCCGCAAGGCAGCAGCGAGGCTGGGGGAGGGGCGCCCGCCATTGCTGAGGCTTAAGTAGGTAAACAAAGCCGCTGGGAAGCTCGAACTGGGTGGAGCTCACAGCAGCTCAAGGAAGCCTGCCTGTCTCTGTAGACTCTACCGCTGCGGACAGCGCACAGCTGCAGTCCATTAGGGGAAAGAGCGGGGCGCTGCAGACCCGAACGACTCTGTCTGACAGCTTTGGGGAGAGCCGTGGATCTCCTAACGTGGAGGTTGAGATCTGAGAACGGACAGACTGCCTGCTCAGGTGGGTCCCTGACCCCTGAGTAGCCTAGCTGGGAGACATCCCCCACTAGGGGCAGTCTGATACCCCACACCTCACAGGGTGGCGTCACCCCTGAGAGGAAACTTCCAAAGAAAGAATCAGACAGGTACACTCGCTGTTCAGCAATATTCTATCTTCGGCAACCTCTGCTGCTGATACCCAGGCAAACAGGGTCTGGAGTGGACCTCAAGCAATCTCTAACAGACCAACAGACAGTCCTTCTGACTGTCAGACGGAAAACTATCAAACAGGAAGGACACCTATACCAAAACCCCATCAGTACGTCACCATCATCAAAGTCCAGAGACAGATAAAACCACAAAGATGGGGAAGAAGCAGGGCAGAAAAGCTGGAAATTCAAAAAATAAGAGCGCATCTCCCCCTGCAAAGGAGCGCAGCCCATCGCCAGCAACGGATCAAAGCTGGTCAGAGAATGACTTTGACGAGATGAGAGAAGAAGGCTTCAGTCCATCAAACCTCTCAGAGCTAAAGGAGGAATTACGTACCCAGCGCAAAGAAACTAAAAATCTTGAAAAAAAAGTGGAAGAATTGACAGCTAGACTAATTAATGCAGAGAAGATCATAAACGAAATGACAGAGATGAAAACCATGACACGAGAAATACGTGACAAATGCACAAGCTTCGGTAACCGACTCGATCAACTGGAGGAAAGAGTATCAGCGATTGAGGATCAAATGAATGAAATGAAGCGAGAAGAGAAACCAAAAGAAAAAAGAAGAAAAAGAAATGAACAAAGCCTGCAAGAAGTATGGGATTATGTAAAAAGACCAAATCTACGTCTGATTGGGGTGCCTGAAAGTGAGGGGGAAAATGGAACCAAGTTGGAAAACACTCTTCAGGATATCATCCAGGAGAACTTCCCCAACCTAGTAGGGCAGGCCAACATTCAAATTCAGGAAATACAGAGAACGCCACAAAGATACTCCTCCAGAAGAGCAACTCCAAGACACATAATTGCCAGATTCACCAAAGTTGAAATGAAGGAAAAAATCTTAAGGGCAGCCAGAGAGAAAGGTCGGGTTACCCACAAAGGGAAGCCCATCAGAATAACAGCAGACCTCTCGGCAGAAACTCTACAAGCCAGAAGAGAGTGGGGGCCAATATTCAACGTTCTTAAAGAAAAGAATTTTAAACCCAGAATTTCATATCCAGCCAAACTAAGCTTCATCAGTGAAGGAGAAATAAAATCCTTTACAGATAAGCAAATGCTTAGAGATTTTGTCACCACCAGGCCTGCCTTACAAGAGACCCTGAAGGAAGCCCTAAACATGGAAAGGAACAAGCGGTACCAGCCATTGCAAAAACATGCCAAAATGTAAAGACCATCGAGGCTAGGAAGAAACTGCATCAACTAACGAGCAAAATAACCAGTTAATATCATAATGACAGGATCAAGTTCACACATAACAATATTAACCTTAAATGTCAATGGACTAAATGCTCCAATTAAAAGACACAGACTGGCAAACTGGATAAAGAGTCAAGACCCATCAGTCTGCTGTATTCAGGAGACCCATCTCACATGCAGAGACATACATAGGCTCAAAATAAAGGGATGGAGGAAGATCTACCAAGCAAATGGAGAACAAAAAAAAGCAGGGGTTGCAATCCTAGTCTCTGATAAAACAGACTTTAAACCATCAAAGATCAAAAGAGACAAAGAAGGCCATTACATAATGGTAAAGGGATCAATTCAACAGGAAGAGCTAACTCTCCTAATATATATGCACCCAATACAGGAGCACCCAGATTCATAAAGCAAGTCCTTAGAGACCTACAAAGAGACTTAGACTCCCATACAATAATAATGGGAGACTTCAACACTCCACTGTCAACATTAGACAGATCAACAGACAGAAAGTTAACAAGGATATCCAGGAATTGAACTCATCTCTGCACCAAGCGGACCTAATAGACATCTATAGAACTCTCCACCCCAAATCAACAGAATATACATTCTTCTCAGCACCACATCACACTTATTCCAAAATTGACCACATAATTGGAAGTAAAGCACTCCTCAGCAAATGTACAAGAACTGAAATTATAACAAACTGTCTCTCAGACCACAGTGCAATCAAACTAGAACTCAGGACTAAGAAACTCAATCAAAACCGCTCAACTACATGGAACTGAACAACCTGCTCCTGAATGACTACTGGGTGCATAACGAAATGAAAGCAGAAATAAAGATGTTCTTTGAAACCAATGAGAACAAAGATACAACATACCAGAATCTCTGGGACACATTTAAAGCAGTGTGTAGAGGGAAATTTATAGCACTAAATGCCCACAAGAGAAAGCAGGAGAGATCTAAAATTGACACTCTAACATCACAATTAAAAGAACTAGAGAGGCAAGAGCAAACACATTCAAAAGCTAGCAGAAGGCAAGAAATAACTAAGATCAGAGCAGAACTGAAGGAGATAGAGACACAAAAAACCCTCCAAAAAATCAATGAATCCAGGAGTTGGTTTTTTGAAAAGATCAACAAAATTGACAGACCGCTAGCTAGACTAATAAAGAAGAAAAGAGAGAAGAATCAAATAGACGCAATAAAAAATGATAAAGGGGATATCACCACCGACCCCACAGAAATACAAACAACCATCAGAGAATACTATAAATGCCTCTACGCAAATCAACTAGAAAATCTAGAAGAAATGGATAATTTCCTGGACACTTACACTCTCCCAAGACTAAACCAGGAAGAAGTTGAATCCCTGAATAGACCAATAGCAGGCTCTGAAATTGAGGCAACAATTAATAGCCTACCCACCAAAAAAAGTCCAGGACCAGATGGATTCACAGCTGAATTCTACCAGAGGTACAAGGAGGAGCTGGTACCATTCCTTCTGAAACTATTTCAATCAATAGAAAAAGAGGGAATCCTCCCTAACTCTTTTTATGAGGCCAACATCATCCTGATACCAAAGCCTGGCAGAGACACAACAAAAAAGAGAATTTTAGACCAATATCCCTGATGAACATCGATGCAAAAATCCTCAATAAAATACTGGCAAACCGGATTCAGCAGCACATCAAAAAGCTTATCCACCATGATCAAGTGGCTTCATCCCTGGGATGCAAGGCTGGTTCAACATTCGCAAATCAATAAACGTAATCCAGCATATAAACAGAACCAAAGACAAGAACCACATGATTATCTCAATAGATGCAGAAAAGGCTTTTGACAAAATTCAACAGCCCTTTATGCTAAAAACGCTCAATAAATTTGGTATTGATGGAACGTACCTCAAAATAATAAGAGCTATTTATGACAAACCCACAGCTAATATCATACTGAATGGGCAAAAACTGGAAAAATTCCCTTTGAAAACTGGCACAAGACAGGGATGCCCTCTCTCACCACTCCTATTCAACATAGTGTTGGAAGTTCTGGCTAGGGCAATCAGGCAAGAGAAAGAAATCAAGGGTATCCAGTTAGGAAAAGAAGAAGTCAAATTGTCCCTGTTTGCAGATGACATGATTGTATATTTAGAAAACCCCATTGTCTCAGCCCAAAATCTCCTTAAGCTGATAAGCAACTTCAGCAAAGTCTCAGGATACAAAATTAATGTGCAAAAATCACAAGCATTCTTATACACCAGTAACAGACAAGCAGAGAGCCAAATCAGGAATGAACTTCCATTCACAATTGCTTCAAAGAGAATAAAATACCTAGGAATCCAGCTTACAAGGGATGTAAAGGACCTCTTCAAGGAGAACTACAAACCACTGCTCAGTGAAATCAAAGAGGACACAAACAAATGGAAGAACATACCATGCTCATGGATAGGAAGAATCAATATCGTGAAAATGGCCATACTGCCCAGGTTATTTATAGATTTAATGCCATCCCCATCAAGCTACCAATGACTTTCTTCACAGAATTGGAAAAAACTGCTTTAAAGTTCATATGGAACCAAAAAAGAGCCCGCATTGCCAAGACAATCCTAAGTCAAAAGGACAAAGCTGGAGGCGTCACGCTACCTGACTTCAAACTATACTACAAGGCTACAGTAACCAAAACAGCATGGTACTGGTACCACAACAGAGATATAGACCAATGGAACAGAACAGAGTCCTCAGAAATAATACCACACATCTACAGCCATCTGATCTTTGACAAACCTGAGATAAACAAGAAATGGGGAAAGGATTCCCTATTAATAAATGGTGCTGGGAAAATTGGCTAGCCATAAGTAGAAAGCTGAAACTGGATCCTTTCCTTACCCCTTATACGAAAATTAATTCAAGATGGATCAGAGACTTAAATGTTAGACCTAATACCATAAAAACCCTAGAAGAAAATCTAGGTAGTACCATTCAGGACATAGGCATGGGCAAGGACTTCATGTCTAAAACACCAAAAGCAACGGCAGCAAAAGCAAAAATTGACACATGGGATCTAATTAAACTAAAGAGCTTTTGCACAGCTAAAGAAACTACCATCAGAGTGAACAGGCAACCTACAGAATGGGAGAAAATTTTTGCAACCTACTCATCTGACAAAGGGCTAATATCCAGAATCTACAAAGAACTCAAACAAATATACAAGAAAAAAACAAACAACCCCATCAAAAAGTGGGGAAAGGATATGAACAGACATTTCTCAAAAGAAGACATCCATACAGCCAACAGACACATGAAAAAATGCTCGTCATCACTCGCCATCAGAGAAATGCAAATCAAAACTACAATGAGATACCATCTCACACCAGTTAGAATGGCAATCATTAAGAAGTCAGGAAACAACAGGTGTTGGAGAGGATGTGGAGAAATAGGAACACTTTTACACTGTTGGTGGGATTGTAAACTAGTTCAACCATTATGGAAAACAGTATGGCGATTCCTCAAGGATCTAGAACTAGATGTACCATATGACCCAGCCATCCCACTACTGGGTATATACCCAAAGGATTATAAATTACTCTACTACAAAGACACATGCACACGTATGTTTATTGCGGCACTATTCACAATAGCAAAGACTTGGAATCAACCCAAATGTCCATCTGTGACAGACTGGATTAAGAAAATGTGGCACATATACACCATGGAATACTATGCAGCCATAAAAAAGGATGAGTTTGCATCCTTTGTAGGGACATGGATGCAGCTGGAAACCATCATTCTTAGCAAACTATCACAAGAAGAGAAACCAAACACCGCATGTTCTCACTCATAGGTGGGAACTGAACAATGAGATCACTTGGACTCGGGAAGGGGAACATCACACACTGGGGCCTATCATGGGGAGGGGGGAGGAGGGAGGGATTGCATGGGGGAGTTATACATGATATAAACGTCATGCACATGTACCCTAGAACTTAAAGTATAATAAAAAAATAAATAAATAAACACTTATAGAGCTCAAAAAAAAAAAAAAAAAAAAAAAACATTACGTATGTATTCATCATAGGTACATGGCTCCCATTTGAACATGATGGTTCTAGAAGCCAGAGAGGCCCAGCAGAGCTACTTCAAGAATCCTGCGAAGTCTTCCCAGTCAGAATAACCCAACGTACCTCCTACATGTCCATTAAGTCCTCCCATGCCACAATGCTCTCATAGATCACAGACTGTAACTTTTTCAGAGCTGTTTCTTTCTTATGAGTTATTGATATGCAAGCTAAACATTTTCAAACTGAGCTTTCACTCAATGGCCTGGAATTGATTCAATTTATTCTGTTAAGTACTCAAGTTTCCTTACCTAGGCACTGAATCATGTGAGTTGTGCATAGTGAGTATCAGTGAAAAGCAAGGTGGAGCATCCCTCATCTCACCACATCAAAAGGATGATTACAATTTTTTTTTTTTTTTTTTGAGACAAGAGTCTTCCTCAGTCGCCCAGGCTGGAGTGCATTGGTGCAATCTCTACTCACTGCAAGCTCCACCTCCCAGGTTCACGCCATTCTCCTGCCTCAGCCTCCCAAGTAACTGGGACTACAGGCGCCTGCCACCACACCCGGCTAATTTTTTGTATTTTTAGTAGAGATGGGGTTTCACTGTGTTGGCCAGGATGGTCTTGATCTCCTGACCTCATGATCCGCCCGCCTCGGCTCCCAAAGTGCTGGAATTACAGGCGTGAGCCACCACGCCCGGCCCCGATGATTACAATTTTTAAAATTCATTTGTTCCATCTAAAGGGGCTAAGGTTAACAAAACATTGCTGGTATTTTTTTCTCTTCTTTTGTCTCTGTTATGTCCCCAAGTGCCTAAGACAGATCAGGGAGAACAGCAAGTTCTCAATAAATGTTTTGAGTTGAGCCAAACTGAATTGGTGCTTGAGTACATAACCAAGAAGAGATTATCACTCTGTCACACTGTGACATTACTACCTGTACTTGACATTTCCAACAATATTTAACACACAATCTGAAGTGTTCCCTCATGCTTTATCCTTGCTGGAGACAATCAGGGCTGGTAAGACAATGGAAGGCAAACAAAGATTCTAAAGGGAAAGGGTTGCAGGAGGGAGTGGGGAAGCACATGCATTTAACAATGTTTAGTGAATGAGAACCATCACTTTTGAATGTGAATAGTAAAAAGGCAGAATAAAAGGTTGAGAACCCAATCTAGAATATAATTGCTATTTTTAAAATAAAAGTTTCTAAAAGGCAAGAACTTCTAGTTCAATAATGCTTCCCCGTTCACTATAATAACCACAGCTAATATTTATTGAGTACTTACTACATGCCAGGCACAATCCTAGCTTTTTACACTGACTAGTCTTTACACTAACCCTTATAGGGAGGTGCTATTACTATCCCCATGATACAGATGAGGAAAAAATGACAGAAGTTCAGTCATTTTCCCATGATCACACAGAGCTAATGGACTCAAGTACAGGGCCAGGATTCAGAGAGAAAGTTTGACTCCAGAGCCCATGCTTATAACCAGTGGGCTGAGGGTAAGAAACACCAAGCGAACTTGAAAGAGAAAACAACATAACAGAGGACCCTGTCATCCTGTCTTTTGTCCTTCTGTAACACATGCTGTCAGTCCACTGGGACAGGCTCTCAGCTTACCCTGGAAATCACTGGCAGCTTCAGTGGTTCCTTCTACACTCACTGATGGCCCCCCTATGTGAAGACCCTCTGCTTGTCTCCACAGGAGAGGCAGGCCAGAAATGCCAGGGAGCGAATGCCCCAGACCCAAAGCCAATGAAGAATGGGAGTCAGTAAATCGTCAACTTTTCTCTCCCCTTGTGACATTGTAATAGGATAATTATGACATGCACTATACAGTCTTTCAGCGGGCTCCCAGAGGGACTGGGTCCCAATTGTCCTCTGTGCTAATGCTCTCCCCAATACACCGTTTACTGGCTCTCCTCCCCTCCTTGCCTCATTTACCCACTATGTTTCCTGGAATCACTTTTCAAACTCCTTGTCTCAGGATCTACTTTTGAGGAATCCAACTCAAGACACTTAAATAACATTATATTGAGTAGGACTTTTCCCATCGCAATGGATTTAGCAGTTAGGACCCCAAACTAAGGATGTTAAATACCCTACATACTAAAGACAGATGAATACAACTAGAGGCAAGACATCTCCTTGGTGTCTTGAGAGAAGGCTGAAAGACTTCTGCAAACACATTATCTCCATCCCATTTCTCTCCTTTCCGCCAATCCACATAAGCAGACAACTCGGAAAGGATAATTTAAAGAAATGGTTGAGATCCTCCAATGAGGAGTTCTGTGGCTTTTCCTTCCTCTCCCCATGAGAGCTTCTGGTACCCAAGACAAGTGAAATTGCACCAAAAGTGGACATTTGAGTCACAGAATATACAGAGGCTTCTAAAGAGCCCACCAAGAAACACACATACACCCTTCCTCCTGGACCAAGAGAACCAGCCTCTGGGCACTGGCCACATAGAGGCCTTCAACTTTCAACAGAGCATCAGTCATGTGCCCAGCTGAACAAAGTGATGTCTGCCCCTATTTCCCTCTCACTAGCACCAGAAGAGCTTGAAGTGAAGGGGGAGAAGATAATGGGAACAGAGAATGTGAGAGTAGACCTGCCACTCCCGCAACTTCAAGTCCTTTGGGTCAAAATGAGTAGAAGAGGTGAGTGTTAAATTGGATGAGACATCAAAACTTTGTAGAGGACTAGATTGTTTTATTTTGTTTTGCTTTTTTAACTTAGAGTGATCGAAAACCTATGAAATCTCCTTGAGATATAGTTAAGAGAAAGAAAAGGAATATTCTATCCAGCACAACTAGGGCAGCAATTGGAGAAAAACTATTTTTAATATTTACACCCCAACCAAATTAGGCTTTTCAGTTTTGCAGGTTACACTTGTTTTGTGAGGAGAGTTCAGCAGAGCTTGTCTGGATATACTATCTAACAAATACTATGGAGTAAAGATGAACTGTCAAATGCGAACGAAAAAATGTTAGGAAGAATTTGAAAGCTTCCTTTATCCCCACCATTAGATTAAAACAAATCTTCTAGGAGAGGTGAACAGCAAATAAGCAAACTGGGGCTGGGTGTGGTAGCTCATGCCTATAATCCTAGCACTTTGGGAGGCCAAGGCAAGAGGATTGCTTAAGGCCAGGAATTCAAGACCAGCCTGGGCAACATAGTGAGACATCATGTCTACAAAAAATTAAAAAATAAGCTGGGTATGGTGGCGAATACCTATAGTTCCAGCTACTTGGGAGGCTGAGGCAGAGGATCACTTGAGCCCAAGAAGTGGACGCTGCAGTAAGCTAGTATCTCACCACTGCACTCCAGCCTGGGCAACAGAACGAGATCCCAACGATTAAAAAAATAAAAAACAAAGCAGCCAGGCACGGTGGCTCACACCTGTAATCTCAGCACTTTGGGAAGCCAAAGCGGGCGGATCACAAGGTCAGGTATTCGAGACCAGCCTGACCGACATGCTGAAACCCCATCTCTAGTGAAAATACAAAAAAAAAAAAAAATAGCCAGATATAGTGGCGTGCGCCTGTAATCCCAGCTACTCAGGGGGCTGAGGCAGGAGAATTGCTTGAACTTGGGAGGTGGAGGTTGCAGTGAGCAGAGATTGAGCCACTGCACTCCAGCCTAGGCAACAGAGGGAGACTCCATCTCCAAAGAGAGGAGAGGGGAGGGGAAGCGAGGGGAGGGGAGGGGAGGGGAGGAAAGGAAGCAGGTAGGCAAAGGAAGGAACCTAGAAGAGAGTAACCCATTTTTGATGGCAGTTCATATGGTTACTTTGTCTAGTACCTTTATTTTAAAATATTGGGAATCTTGACATTGAAGAAATTCAAAATCTGTTTTAAATGAGAACTCTGGAAACTGAAATTTGAAGAAATTGCCTCAGAGACTGGTGTTGATAAACTTTACAAATAACATTATTGGTCTGCAAAAGTCACCAACATATTGTCATGGTTTTGATAGAGCCAGGCACTGTACCCGGAAAAAAAGAAAAGGAAAAAAAAAAGCTTTCATCATCAGCAATGTCAAAAACCATAAAATCAGCAATTAGATTTAGAGAAAAAGCCAGTGGGAATGAAAACCAGTGATGCAATCAGTTAATCTGAAGCTGGTTAAAATTCTGGTGTAGCCTGGGCACCAATTGCTATCTTTTGCTGATATGAACTGAAGGAATAAAAATCAAGCACAAATGACTGTAGAGAATAATAAAGGTATCCATTGTTCTTTCCTACTGTCTTTTCCCATAATGATTTTCCAAATATGCAATGAAGGGGATTTTTAATGCTATATTAAAAGGAGATATTTTATAGAAAATGTGTAGAAAAAAATATGTTAAGACACTCATTAAAGAGCATTGAGATTAATAATAGAATTTTTTATTCCAAGCAGAAATTAATTTTTCTTTTTTCTTTTTCTTTTTTTTTTTTTTTGACGGATTCTCGCTCTGTCACCCAGGCTAGAGTGCAATGGCATGATCTCGGCTCACTGCAACCTCTGTCTCCTGGGTTCAAGCGATTCTCCTGCCTCAGCCTCCCAAGTAGCTGGGATTACAGGTCCATGCCACCACACCTGGCCAATTTTTATATTTTTAGTAGTGATGGGGTTTCACCATGTTGGCCAGGGTGGTCTCGAACTCCTGACCTCAGGTGATCCACCCACCTCAGCCTCCCAACGTGCTGGGATTACAGGAGTGAGCCACCGCACCCAGCAGAATTTAATTTTTCTTTTTCTTTTTTTTTTTTTTTTTTTTTTTTGAGGCAGAGTCTCGCTCTGTCGCCCGGACTGGAGTGCAGTGGCCAGATCTCAGCTCACTGCAAGCTCCGCCTCCCGGGTTCCCGCCATTCTCCTGCCTCAGCCTCCCGAGTAGCTGGGACTACAGGCGCCCGCCACCTCGCCCGGCTAGTTTTTGTATTTTTAGTAGAGACGGGGTTTCACCGTGTTAGCCAGGATGGTCTCGATCTCCTGACCTCGTGATCCACCCGTCTCGGCCTCCCAAAGTGCTGGGATTACAGGCTTGAGCCACCGCGCCCGGCCAGAATTTAATTTTTCTAAGCAGAAAAAGTCAAGAAGACACTTGACTTTAACATTAAAAACATCTAAATATTTATTCCAGGAGGAAATATAGGGTATCATTTGCACATATTTATAGACTCTGGTTCGGTCATTGTCATGGATGGACATTTGCTGTTCTTTCTGGCCATTCAGCATCTTAAACTTGGTGGTGCTTGAGGGATGTTTGAAGAACACCCCTCTTGAGTCTCATCCACACTCCTGGGGCAGAGGCCATTTCCCACTATAAAGCTGAACATGCTAGGCTCTGGATCTCTCAGCCTTCCGATGGCTGGACATAGGCACTTCAGCAGGCTTCATTCGTCAGATGCATCCCCTCAGACTTTAAAAGAGGAGGGACTACCCACGTTTATTGTGGAGATACGTGTTAGTGGTGGCAGCAGGAACATCTGATTTTCAGAGGCAGCAGTGACAGCATTTATGGTGGCCACGTGTGACCATTAATACTGAGTGCCAACTGGATTAAAGGATACAAAGTATTGATCCTGGGTGTGTCTGTGAGGGCATTGCCAAAGGAGATTAACATTTGAGTCAGTGGGCTGGGGAAGGCAGATCCATCCATAACCTGGTGGGCACAACCTAATCAGCTGCCTGTCAATATAAAGCAGGCAAAAAAATGCGAAAAGAAGAGACTAACCTAGCCTCCCAGCCTACATCTTTCTCCCATCCTGGATACTTCCTGTCCTTGAACACTGGACTCCAAGTTCTTCAGTTTGGGGACTTACACTGGCTCTCCTTTCTCCTCAGCTTACAGACAGCCTATTGTGGGACTTTGTGATCATGTAATTTAATATTTAATAAACTCCCCTTTATATATATATCCTACTAGTTCTGTCCCTCTAGAGAATCCTAATACACCCTGGCACACCAATGTCAGGAATATCAGCAGCACAAGCTCTAGCATCGGTGTCCAGAGAAGATACTTCTGCAGCATGATCTGGGTATTGTTCTCAACCTGCAGCTTCCCCCACAGGTACTCTGAGCTGCCTTTAGATGAATTCTTCAGCTTCTGAAATCACCTAGGTTTCTTTGACTGACACAGTTATTACTCAACGTGTATTGGAAACTGCAAAATGATTTGGGGCAATTATATCCATTAAAAGAAATGAAAATGAAACTTCATCAAATCCCCTTTGGGACAAGAATTTTCCAAAGACAGTCCCTTTTTCTGCCAAGAGACATAAGGGAATAAGTTTGTGTATCTACAAACTTAAATATGGAAAATGGAAGTGACAACTTTCATTTATAAGCAAGTCCTAATTTTTTCCAAAGCTTTTTAATAAAAAATTTTTTTGTAATTGTAATGAAAAATGGTCAGGGAACTAGAAGAGAAGTTAGGGATTCTAAATCCATCACTAAGGATAGTATTTCAGGCAGACCATAAAAGAGAAGCTTGATTGAGAACATCTAGGAAGCTGTGAGTAACAGCATGAAATAAGCAAAGGTCGATTTAGTTGGATGACATTGAATGAAATACTTTACAATGTAAGATTCGTATGATCTCTCAAAGAAAAATTATCAAACTTTCATCTGGAAGCAGTAAAAAAAAAAAAAAAGTCAAATATGACACTTATTAACCAATAAATTATAGCATAAAATAATAGTTAAAAATAGCAACAGGAGAAACACCTTTTATTTGAAGATCAAGGTTCCAAGCAAACATTCCCTAATTAATCCTTTCAACAGCATCAGGAAGCTATTATTTAGCATTTTCTTTTTTTTTTTTTTTTTTTTTTTTGAGACGGAGTCTTGCTCTGCCGCCCAGGCTGGAGTGCAGTGGCGCTATCTTGGCTCACTACAAGCTCCGTCTCCCGGGTTTACGCCATTCTCCTGCCTCAGCCTCTGGAGTAGCTGGGACTACAGGCGCCCGCCACCTCGCCCGGCTAGTTTTTTGTATTTTTAGTAGAGACGGGGTTTCACCGTGTTAGCCAGGATGGGATGGTCTCGATCTCCTGACCTCGTGATCTGCCCGTCTCGGCCTCCCAAAGTGCTGGGATTACAGGCTTGAGCCACCGCGCCCGGCTATTTAGCATTTTCATAGAAAGCAGTCACTGTTTTCAAAGTGCTTTACCAACAGTAATTAGATGTTTTTCTCATCAACCTTGTGAAGTAGGTCAATATCATTATCCCCATTTTAAAGAAAAACAAGGCAGTGAATAAATACATGCAGATAGTGAAGACCACTAACATAATCCTCATGATCACTATCCATCTTTCTACCATTCTCATCTTTAAAATATATAAAAGCATCTTTTTAAAATTGCCTCATTTTAACTCCCCTCAAAAACCGAACATAGTAGGTGCAATTGCCTCCATTTGGCCAGTGAAAAACTGAGGTTCATACAACAAACACACAGACACACACACACGCTTCATATTAGAGAGGCAGTTGCCTATTTTGTCTTCTTGTAAGGCCTAACTCAACCATGGTCCCAGGGCCCAACAAGACTGAAGCTGCCTAGGCAGACAACACTCACTTCCAAAACAACTTCCTTTCAAAGGGAAGGCAATTCCCAAGCATCTGTGCCACATAGTAGAGTGGATTTTTGTAAAGTGTGTTCATACCATGAAGCAGCTCTGAGCTTATTTTATTATAGCAGATCCATGGAACAGCAATCCCCTAAGACAACTATGAGGAACATTTTGAACAGCAGGATGGTACTTGCTACATATAAAACCAAACACACAAATAAAACTACCAGATTCCCTGATGGCTTTAGGAAAATCAGTCTGGTTGAGAATAATAGGAGCTGATTGGTTTTTGAGAAGAGTAATTCAAAACTGGGCCATGAGATTTAAGAAGATAGTTTAGACCGAGGCAGAAACAACTTAAATTTATTTACAAAAGTTTTCGTCATATATGGTATTTCTTCACAGAAAACACAAAAATTAACCATACAAGTATGCTTTTCTTCTTCTCTGTAATTATAGTGGACTTGATATTTTCTTTTTATGAAGAAAAAATGTCATCTGTGTATATTTTCTTTGTAATTTAGTTGGACTGTTTGCTAAATGTTAGCAAAATATGAATAATAAAAAGAAAAAATTGTCAGATGATAGCCTGACCTTCTTTTTTACCCACTGCATGAATTTTGACTATATCAAAGCAAAACAGTTTGGAATTAGTAATATGCTATTTTCCATTCATCTAACTGACAATTAAGCTAAGTGAAGAAAATTTGGCCTTGAACTTTATAGAATTATTGAGCATGAAACAAAAAAAGAACTCAAGTATGTCCGTGTATCTTCAGTCACTACTTTGCAAGTGATGTTTCATTATCTTGGAAAAGCTGTTTTAGGAAACTTAAGTTTTAATACACACTATTTTAAAAACTTGTCCTTTTCTTTACAAGCATACTATAGTAATTCTAGTCAACTGTTTATTTTCTTTAGTTATATCTCCCTGAATGTTTCATCTGAGGAAAGCTTCAGTTTGAGAGGCCAAACGTGAGCTGTGACAGAATTCCACAAATAGAAAATCACTTAAAGGTTTACATTGGGTTAATTCCAGAAGCAGGGAAATTCCAAAGCCCAACAAATCAACACCACAGGGAATTCCCTTTAATGCCTTCCATCAGTCCTTGTTATTTAGCTTCACTTAAGAATGAAAGTCGAAAGCATTCCACGATCCTTTTTAAAAGTGATTTCTTTTCCTAATTCAAATACTCCAAGTTTGTGCAGAGAGGTGTAACTAGAAATTCTTCCCTCTGGAGGAACCCTAACAGCAATGCCACTGTGTCCTCATCAGTTACCCTCCATGGGCAGCCCAGTATATTGGGCATCATTTGGGGACACCATGAAAGAGCTTGGAAAGGGGAACAAATGCCCAGGAGTGGTGAGCATAGAAATCAACAAGAGCAAGGGGCCAGGAACAAGTCAAAGGCAGCTGGATCCATCCCCTCTCCACAGTAACACCCAAAGGAGCTGCTGCATGCGCAGCCAGTTACCAGACACTTAACGCTGCCTTTCTTCTCACTAAGCTGTCCACACTCTGCAAACCGAGGTTTCTAGAAGCAGGTACTAAATCAAGCTTCAAGGTCCATCTCTCTAGTTCGTAGGGTTAGTAAAGACTGAATGTGATAACATGAGGCCCTCAGAAAAGGAAAAAGTGCTGCTTAAATTAAGCTACCACCATTACTATCTTAATGGTCAGGGCTGTTTGCTCTGCTTCAGCTTGACATGGACACAAATAATAACAACTAACATTTGAAAGTGTAGTATGTGTGGCACTATATAAATCTCAATACAGACCCATATGTGTCTGTAAGTCTGTAATACAGGTTTATGGACCATAAAACTGAAGCATGAAGAGATTAAGTAACTAACTTGCTAAAATCAAAGCCTCATTTATCTGACCTTAGAGCCCACTCATTTAACCATATCTTGATTGAAAAGATTTATTGTCTTAGTTTGGATTCCTCAGAAAACAGAGCCTAAGACAGAGGTTCTGTGATGCTATTTTGCTAGGAAGTGAGCCCCGGGGGGCAGGAGTGAAGGAAAGGAGAGCAGGATAGGGAGGTAAGGGGAGGCAATGCCAGGAAGCGTGATGGAACTCACCACTGCTGACTGATATTGATTGCCCCATCAGCAGAATTTTGTCCCCAAGAAGTCATATCAGCTGCATCTCATTATGAGGAAAAAAGGGCAGAATTTATTCGCTGGCTCCTAGCCTCTGTTAGTCTCCTAGGGTAGAGACGCTTCCACACCTCCCAGTTGCCCTTAAGTGGGCATGAACCCAGAGTTGAGTGCTCTGGAGGAATCAACAAGGAATCCCAGGGCTGGAGATGAGAGATGTGCGCATAGGCAGCAGGTGATTGGCTGTCAGTTTGCACCTGAAATCAGGCAGAATCCATGCAGTGAGAGAAAGTCTGAAGTGGTTCATAAGAGAGGTCTCATGCACGTATACTCTACCATGACATTGGATTTCCAGATGGAGCAAAAAGTCAGATATCATTAGCATGAAAGCCATAGAGCCATCTACAACTTGGAGATCATTGATTGCTTCTGAAAGAATTATGCCACCTCCACCACAGCATTTAGAGTGTATAGGAGTATATATACTCACACTAACCTGAATTTGTCTCATATAGTGATAATATACATGATCCAACCCAATACGATTCACCTGTAAAAAGCAGCTCATATATCACATCCCTCTGGGAAGTCTTCTCTAATTCTCTCCCTCACTCCTGCTGTTGGGTTAGGGACCTCCCTCTATGTTCTGATAATGTCCTATGCATAGATCTCTGCCATTGCCCTTTTCATCTTATGTTATAATTATTTGCTAATATGTCAGTCTTCCCCCAAAAGAAAGTGAGATTCTTAAGGGAGGGAACTGCTGTCACAAGTCTTTGAATCCTTAGCACAGTGTTGTATACCTCAGCATGCATTAGGTACTCAAGGCATACAGTGTAAGGAAGGGGAAGTTGGAAGTGTGGGAGGAGTGGAGGCCTGAAACAGTCATTGTGGGAAGTGGAAAAGCGAGCAATCCAGAGAATCGGGAAGACTGTGCAGGCAGTGCTGAGGGCCCATCTGCAGCTGGTGGCTGTGAGGTCATGATGGAAATTATCTATTCATCTGTGTGACTTTCTCTACTGACACCTAACTGGAGAGGAGAGGGCAACTTTGAACCACATGTTGTAGATTTTGATAAGTGCTGTGACCAGGAGGTCAGGAAATAATAATTTAACAGAATGTCAAATGGTATTTCCTGCTGTCTCATAGTTTCAGCTGAGACCCCAATCTATGGATAATGGGTATAAATGTTTGCAAATTCAAAAAAGAGGTAGTGTCAGTTATATCCAGGACTTACCAAGAGGTGGGCAAAAATCAGTCCTGCACCCTTTAGTCTATTGCCCACCTCTAGGCTATAAAAGAAAAGATGAAATGTTTTTTCAGAGAAAAATGCTTTAAAGAAAATTGTCATTCTGGAAAAAAAGCATAATGGCACTTCCCCTCACTTTTCCAGAGGAGGTTGATGTTCACTACCCTTAACCCAAATGAGAGGGCTCTCTTGGCCCAGTAGTCTCCTGAGGCCTGTGATTGGCAGAATTCTAAGATGATGCCCCACTCCAAGGATCCCATGCCCTTGTATAATCTCCTTCCCTTGAGTGCAGGTGAGACCTATAACTATGAGGTCCATCACTCCCATGATTATATTACATTAAATGATGAAAGAGATATTTGCAGATATAATTAAAGTCCTAGTCAAGTTCATCAAAGGGAAGCTTATCATGAGTTGGGCCTGACCTAGTGAGGTAAGCTCTTAAAAGGGCATCTAATGGTCTCAGATGCTCTCTCGCTGCTCTACAAGAAAGCAGACAGTCATGCTGTAAGCTGTCTATGGGATCCATGGGACAAGAAATAATGAGTGACCTCTAGAAGCTGACAGCAGTCCCCAATTGACAGCTAGCAAGAAAACAAGGACCTTAGTCCTATAGCTGCAAAGAAATGAATTCTACCAACAAGCAATAAGCTTGAAAAAGGACCCAAAGTCTTAGGTGCAAATCACAGTTCCCGCTAACAGCTTGATTTCAATATGGTGAGACCCTTAGCAGAGGACTCAGCTAACTCCTACCAGGACTCCTGACCCATAAAAACTGTGAGATAATACATTTGTGTTGTTTTAAGCTGCTAAGCTTATGGTAATTTGTTACTCAGCAATGGAAAATGAAAATGGTGCCTAAGCAAAATGTGGTGAAAATTCTTAGGGAATATTCATGCCTGTCCCTTAGGGTTGGAGAATGACAAAGGCTAATGCCTCATACTTATCTGGAGAAGTGTGAGGGTGACTGGTGGCCTGAAACTGTTATCTGCAATGGCCTGGGAAGAAGAGAAGGCTGCAGGGTATGTATTTATTCTGAAGCCAGCAGGTTATGTATTTATTCTGAGCCAAGTTGTCCCTGCCCAAGTAGCAAGGAATGAGATTTCTCAACAAGACTCCTGGGAGAACTGCCTGCTGGGGAAAGGCACTCCCAGCAAAACAGGGTTGAAGGTGTCCCTCAGAGGAGTGGTGTAAGAGATCAGCTGGAGAAGGCCTTCCCTGATGAACAATGTGAGGTAGAATGTCTGCTGAGCGGTGGGAGCATCTCTGAAGAACACACAGAAGCTCTCCACAAAAGAAACAACCAGCAATAAGACATATGACTTGCACAGGAAGACAAGTACTGCATGATCTCACTCATATGTGGGATCTATAAAAAGTGGTTCTCAAAGAAGTGCAGAATAGAATAGCAAATACCGGAAGATAGGAAGGGTATGGGGAGGAGAGAATGGTGAGTGATTGGTCAGTGAGTTCAAAGCTACAGTTAGATAGGAAGAATAAGTTCTGGATTCTATTAGGAGAGTGACTGGAGTTCACAATAATGTACTGTATATTACAAAATAGCTAAAAGAGACATTTTTAAATATTTTCACCACAAAGAAATGATAAATGGTTAAGGTGATATGTTAATGACCCTGATTTGTCATTGTACAATTTATACATGTATTAAAATGGTTAAGGTGACATGTTAATGACCCTGATTTGGTCATTGTACAATTTATACATGTATTGAAATGGTTAAGGTGATATGTTAATGACCCTGATTTGGTCATTGCACAATTTATACATGTATTGAAACATCATGTTCTCCATAAATATGTACAATTATTATGTATAAATCATTTTTTAAAAGACATCTGCCTTCATAGAGGACACTGACAGCCATGTAATATCAGCACCAGTCAAGTAAGAAAGTGCTCACCCCCAGGGACATTTGCAACAACACTTTTTGTTGTTACAGTGGGAAATAAGGCGAAAGTGGGGCCTGCTACTAGCATCTAGGAGTAAAACCCAGGCTGCTAAACATCCGATAATGCATAGGACAACCCCCCACAATAAAGTCCAAAATGCAAAAAGTGCTGAGGTTGGTAAAATCTCAAATCCCTTCCTCCCCTGCCTTGAATGAGCCCAAGGCAGCAAAAAGAGTGATGGAAGAAATAGGTAGAGGACAAGAAAAGACTTTACCTCACTTCTGTAGTGCCATCCTGCAGAATTTCAGTGCCATCCCATGAAGGGAGAGGGAGGCAGCTCTGAACTGAATGAGAGACGCAAATGCAAGCATACCTCAGTGATACTGTAGATTCAGTTCCAGACCACCACAATAAAGCAAGTCACATGAATTTTTTGGTTTTCCAGTGCATATAAAAGTTATGTTTATACTATACTTTAGCCTACTATATGTGCAATAGCATTATGTTTAAAAGGGTACATATCTTAACTTTAAAATTCTCTATTGCTAAAAAAATGCTACAATAATCTGAGCCTGCAGCAAGTGATAATCTTTTTGCTGGTGGAGGGTCTTGTCTTGATGTTGATGATGGCTGAATGATCAGAGTCATGGTTGCTGAAGGTGGGAGTGGCTGTGGCAATTTCTTAAAACACAACAACAATGAAATCTGCCACATTGATCAACGCTTTCTTTCACAGAAGATTTCTCTATAGCATGTAATGCTGTTTGATAGTATTTTCCCCAGAGTATAACCTCTTTCAAAATTGGAATTAGTCTTCCTAAATCCTGCCACTGCTTTATCAACTCGGTTTACATAATATCCCAAATATTTCACTGTCATTTCAACAGTGTTCACAGCACCTTCGCCAGGAGTAGATTCCATCTCAAGAAACAACTGTCTTTGCTCATCCACAGGAAGCAACTCCTCATCTGTTGAAGTTTTATCATGAGATTGCAACAAGTCAGTCACATAGGCACCACTTCTAATTCTAGTTCTCCTGCTATTTCCACCACGACTGTAGTTACTTCGTCCACTAAAGTCTTGACCCCTCAAAGTCATCCATGAGAATTGGAATCAACTTCTTCCAAATTCCTGTTAATGTTGATATTTTGATCTCATCCCATGAACCAAAATTTTAATGGCATCTAGAATGGTGAATTCTTTCCATAAGATTTTCAATTTACTTTGCTCAGACCCATCAGAGGAACCATTATTACTGGCAGCTATAGCCTTACAAGATGTATTTCTTAAAAATAAAACTTGAAAGTTGAAATTACTGCTTGATCCATGGGCTACAGAATGGATATGTTAGCAGTCATGAAAACAGCATAAATCTCCTTGTACATTTCCATCACAGCTTTTGGGTGACTAGGTGCATTGTTAATGAGCAGTAATATTTTAAAAGGAATCTTTTTTTCTGAGCAGTAAGTGTCAACAGTGGGCTTAAAATATTTAGTAAATCATGCTGTAAACAGACATGCTGTCATCCAGCCTTTGTTGTTCCATTTATAGAGCACAGGCAGTGTAGATTAAGCACAATTCTTAGGGGTCCTAGGATTTTCAGAATGGTAAATGAGTATTAGCTGCAACTTAAAGTCAACAGCTGAATTAACCTCTAACAGAAGAGTCAGCCTGTCCTTTGAAGATCTGAAGCCAGGCACTGACTTCTCCTCTCTAGCTATGTAGATCCTAGATGGCATTTTCTTCCAATAGAAGCTGTCAAAAATCTGTTATTAAGTGTAGCCACCTTCATCAACAATCTTAGCTAGATCTTCTGGATAACTTGCTATAGTTTTTAGATCAGCATTTGCTGCTTCACCCTGCACTTTTAGGTTATGAAGATGGCTTCTTTCCTTGAACCTCATGAGTCAAATTCTGCTAGCTTCAAAGTTTTCTTCTGCAGCTTTCTCACCTTTCTCAGCCATCATAGAATTGAAGAGAGTTAGGGCCTTGCTCTGGGTTAGGCTTTAGTTGAAGGGAAGGTTGTAGCTGGTTTCCCTTCCTCCCCTGCCTTGAATGAGCCCAAGGCAGCAAAGAGGGTGATGGAAGAGATCTTCTTTCCAGAACACTCAAACTTTCTCCATATCAACAAAAAAGCTGTTTCATTTTCTCATCATTCCTGTGTCCACTGGAGCAGCACTTTTTATTTTCCTCAAGAATTTTCCCTTTGCATTCACAACTTAGTTACTTTGGCATAAGAGGCCTAGCTTTTTGCCGAACTCAGCTTTCAATATGCCTTCATCACTAAGTTTAATCATTTCCAGCTTTTGATTTAAAGTGAGAGATGTGTGACACTTCCTTCCACTTGAACACTTAGAGGCCATTATAGGGTTATTAATTGGCCTAATTTCAATACTGTTGTGTCCAGGGAAAAGGGAAGCTGGAGGAGAGGGAGAAAGATGGGGAAACGATTGGTTAGTGGAGTAGTCAAAACACACACATTTACCGATTAAGTTCACCATACCATCTTATACAGGTATGGCTCATGGTACCGTTCATGGCACCTCAAAACGATTACAGTGGTAACATCAAAGATCACTGATCACAGACCACCATAACAGATATAATAATAATGAAAAAATATGAAATAGGGCGAGAATTACCAAAATGTAACACAAAGACACAAAGTGAACACAAGCTGTTGGAAAGATAGTACTTGTGGATGTGCTTGCTTGATGCAGGTTTGCCTCAAACCTTCAATTTGTAAAAAACACAAGCCCTGAGAGGCACAAAAAAATGAAGCACAATAAAACAAGATGTGCCTATATTGATGGGACTTTTCAGTACCCCAAAATGAGACTTTGCTGTTAACCACATGTGACTAGCAAAGTTGTGGAAGTCCAAGATGGCATCAGGACAGAGTCAGGGAAATATAACTGGGTGTGTTTAAAAGCAGTTGGTAGAAATTTCCCCAGTGCTGCCCACTGGGTTCAGCTATTATAGTTTAATAAAACTGTTACAATAGTCACAGATCCAGAGAGACTACAGTGTAACTGAATAGCTCCACACTCAAACAAACAGCATGGTACAGGAGAGTAGAAGTCTCAGAGTGAGGAACGAGAAAAACGTCCATTGTCTTAGGTCAGATTCCCTAGAAGTAGAGCCTGAATCAGGGATTCCTGGACGAAAGGGTCCGCGAGGGAGTGAGACCAGTGAAATCCCTTCTATTCATTTACCAGAGCTGCCATAACAAAGTACTATAAACTGGGTGGCTTGAAACAAGAGAACTTCATTGTCCCACAGTTCTGGAAGATAGAAGTCTAAAACGAAGATGTCTACAGGACAAGTTCCTTCCGTGGGCTCTGAGGGAGAATCTGTTCCGTGTCCCTTTCCTAGCTTCCAGTAATGGCCAACAATCCTTGGTGTTCCACGACTTGTAGCTACCTCACTCCAATCTCTGCCTCCATGTTCACGTGGCACTCTCTCTGTGCCCCTGTGTCTTTACCTTATATGGACACCAGTCATATTGCATTAGGAACCCACCCTGCTCCAATATGACCTCATTTTAATTAATTCTATTGGCAAGGACCCTATTTTCAAATGAGGTCACATTCTGGGGCACCGGGGATTAGGACTTCAACCCATAACACCCCTAAAGGGAATGGGGGTGCAGCATAGGGCAGGGGAGGAGTCTGGACAAGATATGAGTTTAGCTCCATTCTAACCCCAGCCTGATCCCACCAGGAGCTCCAAAGCCTTAATGGTATCACAAAGTCATCCCCTTTCAAGGGATGGAGACAGCAGCCTTTTGTAACCCCTGAATTGGCCAACCACTGGCTGCAGGTAGTTCCCTGACAGGAAAATCTATCAGCCCAGGTTTTTCTGGTTTAGGTTTCCATTCACCCGAGGGCAATTGTTGTCTAACATTACTGTGCATCAGGAACACAGATGGCTGGACCCCAGTCCCAAGTTTCTGAGTCAGTAGGCAGGGCCTGAGAATCTGCATTTATAACAAATTCCCAGGTGATGCTCTGCTGCTGGTCCCAGGACCACACTTTGAGAACAACTGATGCAGGGCAAAAATTCTTAAAGGGGTAGTTGTGAGTAGCCAGTGGCCAACACTTAGAGCAGCGAGGGGCTGGGATGGGTGCACTGGAGGGTAAAGGGAACCCAGGCAGAGCAGCAACAGTGTAATAACTACACCACTCTTCTTCACAAAGTTGACGTCCATGGGGAGTGGGAAAATAAACCCAGAATGGCTGCAAGGGCATTGGCGTCTTTAGGACAGAGCCAGATTTTTATTACAGCAAAGAAGAGACCAGCTCCTACAAAAAGAGGTTGTGGAAAAAGGGATGATACCAGTGTAGACTGCCAGGTTGTCTGGACAAAAAAGCCAGAAAAAGGAGTTTCTATTTTTCAAACAAGCGGTGAGACAAGTGGGATGTACAGTAATAATGCAGGTGATTTTAAAACTACAGAATCTTTCTTGGATCTCCCCTGTCTGCCTTGTGACCAAACTGGCTACCAATGCCAATTCATTCCTTTTTTTCCATCTCTATGAGTCATTGAGTGGCTGCCAACTATGCAGCCACACCATTCAGTCATCTAGAGGGCCTGAAGAATCCCATCAAGTGTGCTACAGTCTGGTTATTTAACTGGTAGAGACAAAGCTTTATGGCAGCTTTAAGCTGTGGCTGAAGCTTAACTATGTGGCTTTTCTAGTAAGAGAGTTATCGAAGATTGTATAAAATTGCAGTGATTTTACTGAAGCCGAGAAAATGTTCTGTGGTTAGAAAGGGAAAAGAAATTATTTCAAATGCATTATATAAAAGACAAATTAAAATAGGCAATTTAAAGAAATGGGTAGCACTAAGTAAAGGGAGCACAGAATGGATTATCCTTGATATCCACAGAGGTTGCTTGAAAAATAATCTGGGAATAAAGTATGAATTAATTTAATAGCATCAGACTAAATTATGAAACTAAATGTTTAGAAAATAGCAGAATGTCTTCAAGTTGAAAGCAAAGAAGAGAAAGGTTTTCAAAGAACTTCATTTCAAGCTGAATGGAAAGCAGATGGAAATGCCCATATGAAACAAGGAGACTTCCTCTTGGGGAAGCATATCCTTAAGAGATTCACAGATTTTGAAATTGGGAGCCACATCTTAATTAGGCAGCCACCCAAGGAAGCCTTATGGGAAAAAAAGGCTTTAAAAGTTGGGATTTTCTAATATTTATAATCTTGCATTGGAAGGCTATTTTACCTTTTATTCTTTATATAAAGAAAAATAGGCTGGATGTGGTGGCTCATGTCTGTAACCCCAACACTTTGGGAGGTCAAGGCAGGAGGATCACCTGAGGCTAGGAGTTCAAGGCCACCCTGGCAACATCACAAGACCGTGTCTCTACAAAAATATTTAAAAGAAAAATGCATTCTCACTGTAGAAATTTTAGAAAATACAGAGTATTTATATTTTTAGAAGTTTGTACTAGTAGCAGTACTCCTAAAAGCATGAAGAAGAAAATAACTTGTATTCATCACCCCTTCATGGAAACAAAACCATGGAATATACAATTTTTTCTTCATTATAATAGAGATTGTGTTGTTTTTAACCACCTGCATCCCAATTTTTTCACTTAACACCATATCAAACTTTTTCAATATATAAAGGGATTGGTCTTTTTTATTTACATAAGTAACTTTTGTTTATACATCTGATAACTTACGATGCTAAATGACAAAGAGTGTTATCAAGAAATTCCAGAGTTCCCACACTGGTATCAAAAGCTAGAGCCAAAAATGGCTGCTATATTTTGATACCAACGGCAGATGGGACAAGTGTAGAAAACAACAATTACATCTCTGTATTGATTTGTGTCTTGCAATAATCTGTCCGTGTTCTAGAAACTCCTCCTACTCTGCAATATTACCAAATGGAATAATACAATAAGTGAATCTCTTTTAGATAGTCTCTTTTAGTTTTAGCTATCATACCTATATGTAGATAGATAGATAGATAGATAGATAGATAGATAGACAGATAGATGTACCTAACAAAGGTACATTTTTTTTTACATAGAGTCTTGCTCTGTGTCCCAGCCTGGAGTGCAGTGGCACTATGTTGGCTCACTCCACCTCACAAGTTCAAGTGATTCTCCTGCCTCAGCCTCCCGAGTAGCTGGGACTACAGGTGTGCGCCACCATGCCCGGCTATGATTTTGTTTTTGGTATTTTTTTTTGTTTTTGTTTTTGTTTTTTGATATTTTCAGTAGAGATGGGGTTTTGCCATGTTGACCAGGCTGGTCTCAAACTCCTGAGCTCAGATGATCAGCCCTCCTCGGCCTCCCAAAGTCCTGGGATTACAGGTATGAGCCACTGAGACTGGCTTCAATTTTAAATCCTATTTTTTTCCAAAATGAAAGTATATTCACTTTGTTGGGTTTTGTTTTTGGATTATAAAAGCAAACTATGCTCTGTGTTGAAGAAATAGTAATGGAATAGACTGGATCAACTGAATAAAGTAAAATAATAGAAAATACAAACATGTTTTAAAACAAAAAATAATCACTAGTAATCTGAACATCCGAAGATGAACACTGCTAACATCTTTGTACATGGCAAAATAATATCATCTCTTTAGCTAACTTACTAAGAGAGTAGAGTGTAGTGGTTAAGAGCAAAGATTCTGGTGTCAGCAAGCCTGGATTCAAATCCCAGCTCTACCATTCTGTGATCTTAGCCAAGCTACTTCACCACTCTGCACCTCAGCCTACAGGCATTAAATGAGTTAACATAAGCAATTAGAAAAGGATCTAGCACATGGTGAGTCTATATATCAGTTAGGAACTATTATTTACCTTAAGCAAATATATCCTTACTAACTTGGGAGATAGCATAAAAGGACAATCCGAATCATGTGAGCAATGCTGCCCATCCTTCCAACTCAATGAGCATATGCCTTGAGTGAATGTGAAATAGGAGATACAAATCTGCAGTTCCCCCAGTAGGACTGTTCTCAGCTACTTCTGTGGGGGAATCTCATGTTTAAAGATAAGAATTTTTTTCTACAACATGGCCTCTAAACACAAGCCAACTACTTCATCTGGCATCTCAGCTGAAGAAGCAACGCTCTATTCCAGTGCTGGGGAAGACAGTGCCATATTGTTCTCCAATGTGGGACATTCTTAAGTGATTTTCAGGAGTCAAGGTATCTATATGTAATTTTGCTTTAAATTCTGATATCTAAGATATCATTCTACCATATATCTGTATTCATTTCCTATTGTCACAGTATATCTGTATTCATTTCCTATTCTTGCAGTAATAAATTAGCACAAACTTGGGGGCTTAACACAACAGAAATGTATTCTCTCACAGTTCGGGAGGCCAGAAGTCCAACATTAGTTTCACTGGGCCAAAATCAAGGTATCAGTGTGGCAGCACATTCTCTGGTGACTCCTGGGAAGAATCCATTCCTTGATTCTTCTAGTTTTTGGTGGCTACCAGCATTCCTTGGCTTGTAGCTGCATCCCCCCAGTCTCTGCCTCTGTGGCAACATTGCTTTCTCTCCTTTTGTCTGTATCAAATCTCCCTCTGACTCTCTCTTATAAGGACACTTCCAGTTATATTTGGGACCCACCCAGATAATCCAGGATAATCCCCTCATGTCAAGATCTTTAACTTATTTACATCTGCAAAGTACCTTTTGCCATGTAAGGTAACAGTAAATGTTTTGGGAATTAGAATAGGAACATATTTGGGGCCATTCTTTAACATACCAAAATATCCACTAAAATTTTTCATGTGCATTAGGGGTGGGGAGATGATAGGAAAGGAAGGAGGGAGAGAGAATGAGTGAGAGAGAAATTTCATGGGTGACACTAAAATTGTGGTTTAATTTGGGTGCCATTGAGCGAACACAGCCATGTTCCTAGGTACAGGCCAATCTCCAGAGAAGAGAAATCAGTTGCTACTCAGCAGGCTTTTATAATCTGCTTTGAACACACCAGGTGGATCTTCAATTACAATATTTCCCAAGCTTTAGCTTAACAAAGCAAGTTCTAGCTCCCCATCCTCTCCATGTGTTGTTTTCAGTAAATACACATTTGGTCTTGTGTGAAGAAAGAGGATTTCTCAAGCCCTGTTTCAGGATCCATATACTCTAACCCATTTGTTTGATTCCACCACCCCCACCCCACCCTAACTAGTTTTTCAAATGCTTTCAGGAATAATCAGTTTTGCTAACACATGAAATCCAAATTTCCAATTTTTGTAATAAGATTAAAATCAGCCAGTAGAAGCCAGAAACTACCTTTCATCAAAACACAAGAATTGTATCTCTATGCATGTTGTCAAATTTTCTCAAAAAGGAAATGAAAAGGTAGAAAACTGACTCTCGTTCATATGATAATCAACCCATTTTTTGTTTCTCTCTCTATTAAAAGGAATAGATGCATAAGAATTGGTGTGAACAAGTAAAACAATAGTAATACTACATTTGGAAGATTCTATTCAGAATACGTGCATGGAGAAAATCAAAAGGTGCTAAAATCTCCAGATTAATAGAAGCAGTATTCCAGTTAGAAAAAGTTCGGGTTATAGCCCTCATTTTCTTTTACTGGTGTGAATAATAATGTGATTGAATACAGATCTTGCAAAATGTATGAATTAGATTTATTTGACTTCAGAATGCGTTATTTTGGAAGCAGCTAGATGAAGGTCAGGACTGCATATAGATACTGGACAGAGGAAAAGAGATGGTTGGATACATGTAGCCAGAGTTACTCCTGAGAAGCCTACTGCAACAACCACAATAAAAACCATCATCAGAAAACAGAATTCTCTTTGAGAAGCAAAGTTGTGTGGTGAAATGAGGCTGAAAATTCAAAGTCTTAGGCTCCAGGTTCTGGCCTAGAAACTATGCTTTTCCACTAAAATGTTTAGTTGTCTCACAGTTACATAGAGGGGCTTCAGGACTATTCCAGCCAGCTTCATGTGATGGGTCAAGGGAAAAAGTTTGGGAACCACAAAACCCAAGACAATTATGGAGAACTATATTTAGATCAAATGTGTACACACACACACCCACATTTCTCATCTCGGAAATAGAAAACTCTGACGTACAATGCTTACATATTTTTCAATTCCTGTCCCATCTACCTTTATGAAGGTATAATTCAGCAAAATTAATTAGATCAGAATTATTCTTTGACTGCTATAAATTACCACTTACATTGGAAGAATAGGCAATTGTCTATTCCCAAGTGTTTTTTGTTATCTATTGCTGCATAACAAACCACATAATGGCTTAAAACAATAATAATTTATTATTTCTCATGATTCTGTGGGCAGACTGGGTGGTTTTTCTTCTCTGTGAGGTGTCAACCACAGTGTTGGGATAGCTGGGAGATACAAAATAACATCACTCAGATGGCTGGCAGTTGATAGAGGCTGTTGGCTGGGAGCTCAGATGTTGGTTGGGGGCTTCAGTTCTGTATGTGGTCCTACATGTATAGTGGCTCGGGTTTCCTCACAGCATGGCGGTCAGGCTCAGGAGAAAGCATTCCAAGTGTGTAATATCAGAAGCTGCAGATCTCTTAGGGCCCAGCCTCTGCAGTTACAGTGTCACCGCCAGCACACTCTGTTTGTCAAAACAAGTTACGAAGCAGCCCAGATTGAAGAGGAGAGGGGAAAAACCATGTTTCTCAACGGGAAGAGTGCCAAAGAATTTGTGGCCACCCACCAGACCAAAGCCAATGAATTAACAATATTGGATATCCTTAGGCTATAAAGAGCCTGGGCTAAAGAAAATTGCTGAGCCAGTTTCAAACTTACAACTGCTTTCTCCAGACATTCTGTTACATAAGAGAATTAAGAGTATTCATTGCTAAAGATACTGTTGGGTGGGTGTTCTGTTACTTGCAGCCAAATGGATCCTAAATAATAAAGTACTTCACTTTCATCACCAAACTTCAGCAGGAAGGCTGTGCTAGGATGACTTAGCTAACAGATCAGAGTGAGAGAATTTGAGTGAATTTCTCCTGAACAAATATGAGACAATTTTCTAGGGACTGTCAGAAGTATGGCCAAGTTCTTGTGCAGATAGTTGAGACTCAAAGTCTTCACAGTCTGGATCTAATATAAATATGATTTTAATTGGACTCACAGGCTGGTGAGTTGCAGAGGGCAGACATTGGCAGTCAGATCTCCCACAATGACTAGCTGATTATACCTAATCAAGTTGTCTATTTCATTGCCATTCAAAGTGCCAATCTGCAATGAAATAAGATTGCACCAGAATGTAAACCAACACACTGCTTCCTTCATTGAGAAGTCTTGCCAAAAAAAAAAAAGTAAGCTGAACTAAACAGCATGCTTAGTGATATAGTTGAAATACACTGAGGCACAAGTTCCTTATCTCCTATCTTTTTGCTAATTGGTTTGCAGACCTCTAGTTGTCCCACAAACCACACAGGCTAATTAATAGGTTATAAAGGTCAGGTAACAGGCTAGACTACACATGATAATTTACAAGGAAAGAAATCCCAAGATTCTGCTCTGAAACCCACTCCCATGATTCACAGCAAAGGACTTCTTTTCATTTAAATGTGTTGGCTACCAAATTATGAAATTTTGTTGAATAATATTGAATCAGTGTATTCGTAGATATGGAGATATCATTGCCCACATTTTTTAAAGTCTATGTCTAATTTAACTATTTAATTTGAAATTTGTTCACAAATGAGAAAGTGGTAACTGTCTAGCCAAGCAGATGGTTGTAAGTAAAGAAATTTTCTGTTCCATGTGGCTTCCGATTAGATTTTTCATCTATACCCAATATAGCACAGTTCTCTTTCAGGAGGTTAAAAAACACTGCTAAATATCTATCTAGGGTTTCTTTAGGAATTGCATTCTATTCAGTAATAGAAACCTGAAGAGGAAAAAAAGATAAAAAAAAAAAAAACAGTGGCTGAACAAATGAAGCATTTTGTTTTTTTCACGTGAAAGATTTCTGGAGTTAGATGGTTCCAGGTTAGCACAGTGGCTCTATGAGGTCATCAGGTCCCAGGCCTTTTGTTTTTCTACTTGGCTATCCTTGGCTGCTGTTGCTCTGTGGTCTCAAGTGGGCTGCCTTACTGCCAGCATCATAGTCATCTTCCAGGCCAGAAGAAAGGAAAGGGCAAAGGGCAAAAAACACACCTGGTAGCTAAATCTGATGTCATTTAGAGCATGTTATTAAATGGTCCACAGAGGAGCTTCCACTTTCATATCTCCTTGACCAGAATATTGAGACACAGCCACCCCCATAACAAGAAACTGGAAAATAAAAAAGTTTTTTGTTTATCCCTTGCATTAGTTTGCTAGGGCTGCCATAACAAAGTACCACAGGCTGGGCGGCTTAAGCAACAGACATTTGTTTTCTCACAATTCTGCAGGCTAGAAGTCTGAGATCAAAGTGCAGGTGGGATTGGTTTCTTCTCAGGCCTCTCTCCTTGACTTGTAGATGGCCAATTTTCTTTCTGTGTCTTCACATGGCCTTTCCTCTGTGTGTATCAGTGTCCTAATCACCTTTTCTTAAAAGGACACCAGTGATATTGGATGAGAGCCCACACGAGTGACCTCATTTACCCAAAATTACCACTTTAAAGACCCTGTGTATTAGTCTGTTTGCATGCTGCTGATAAAGACATACCTGAGACTGGACAATATAGAAAAGAAGGAGGTTTAATGGACTCACAGTTCCATGTGGCTGGGGAGGCCTCAGAATCATGGAGGCAGGTGAAAGGCACATCTCACTTGGCGACAGACAACAGAAGAGAGCTTGTGCAGGGAAACTCTTTTTATGAAACCATCAGATCTCAGGAGACTTATTCACTATCACAAGAATAGCATAGGAAAGACCTTCCCCCATGATTCAGTTTCCTCCCACTGGGTCCTCCCACAACACATGGGAATTGTGGGAGTTACAATTCAAGATGAGATTTGGGTAGGGACACTGCCAAACCAAATCACCCTGCCTCCAAATGCAGTCACAATCTGAGGTACTGGGGGTGAGGACTTCAACATAAGAATAGTACAGGGACACAACTCAGCCCATAGCACCCTTCCAAGCATAATCAAGGATCTGCTGGTGAGAAAGAAAGAGGACATTGATACAGGGTAGACACTGTAATGTCTGCCAAATTTACTATATTGCTTGATTTCTTTTAAACAGACAGCTTGAAAATTGTACCCAATCTAGTTTAGATTTTTTTTTTTTTTTTTTTTTTTGTGAGACGGAGTCTTGCTCTGCCGCCCAGGCTGGAGTGCAGTGGCCGGATCTCGGCTCACTGCAAGCTCCGCCTCCCGGGTTTACGCCATTCTCCTGCCTCAGCCTCCCGAGTAGCTGGGACTACAGGCGCCCGCTACCTCGCCCGGCTAGTTTTTTGTATTCTTTTTAGTAGAGACGAGGTTTCACCGTGTTAGCCAGGATGGTCTCGATCTCCTGACCTCGTGATCCGCCCGTCTCGGCCTCCCAAAGTGCTGGGATTACAGGCTTGAGCCACCGCGCCCGGCTAGTTTAGATATTTATAAACATGGTGCATGATAAGGACTACCTAGCTATAACAAAAGGCCTGCTTATTTACTTAGGGTGTTAAATTTTTCATACTTATAATAAAATACTTCCCCCCACTGCCATGAGCAACATTAGGAATGTTCTGGAAAATCCTGAAGTTGTCCACTATGTTGAATAGCAGTGATCACAAATAAAGGAAAATTTGCTTCCTTGAGGACCACTATTCCTAACATTTGCCATTTTAATTCCATTTGTAATTGAGCAGAGCCAATTGTGTCCCCCTAACTTCTGGTGTCAGAAAATTTTTATTTCTCTTGATCATTATGTGAATTAAGGACGAATCCTTGATTTTGTTAGTGACATTTTTCATTTTATTTCTGTTAGATTATCTATAATATTAATGAAATGAACATGATTACTATCAAGGATTTTGTTTTAATTCTCTGATTAATTCTCTGATTCCCTGGAGAGGCAAAGAAAACTATCTTGGAATTCTAGTCTCAGCTCTCCAGAGTCCTTATGAACTTCAATTGTATTATCTATAAAATGAAATATTTTCCCTTGTATTCTTTAAGTTCCCTGCTTCTAAGGGATTCCATTGAGCCTTAAGATTTGTGCAGACATATACATCAATTTTATCTAAACTGGATATTTTTCCTACAAAAGGTAGAAATTTTATTGAATGTTCTTTTATTTTTCCATTGTTTTCAAAGAACTAAGCTTTCAGAGGGATCAAAATTCATCTATGTGGATGGGTTTGTAAATAACAAGGCTTGGAGGCAAATAATAAAACAAGAATAGCTGAGAAAATATATAGTTCTCCTAGAAATTATACTTTGAAGAGTTAATACTCACATCACCTAGTCATGTCTCTAAAATGAAGAAAGAGGATACTGCTTTGAGGATTTCAATCCTTGGATTTTAATGAGGGAGGAATTTATTCATGCAAACATGCACATAGCAAATGTGTGCCACTTGTATTTGTGAACACATCTGGCTCCAAAATAGAGGAATCTAATAGTCAGACCCACCTGCAATGTCCCCATCAACACAAAAAAGGCAAGCCACATCCATCACATTTAATAACAAATTCTTTTTGCATCTGGTTTAACTGAGCTTGAAAAGGGATGCCTGTTATCAGCATATTGTGTATTCTCATTCCAGAATATTTCTCTTTCATTAAATTCTCAGGGGATTCTGTGGGTGGGGGTTGAGAATGTGTATGTCAGAATTGATTAACCCATCACTGTATATATTACAATGAAAAAAAAATGAAGAGCAGCTGGGTGAGAAGTAAGTAAATGCAGAATATCTGTGTATATGTAAATGAAAATAAACAAGCTTGAAGGAATATATAACAAATGGTTAATAGGACTGGAATGCCTTTATAAGGTGCACATGAGCAGATAAATTCAGAGACCTGCTATTTCAGTGAGGTTTCTGAGAGTCTGGTAGACTGGAACATGTCAGAATATCTCCTTGAACAGCTGCTGCACTTTGCATCCCTTTCCACCAAGAAAGAGGCGCAGTGCTTAATGCACCTCTTGGGATTTAGAGACAACGTATACCACATTTAAGTGTGCAGTTCCTGTCCATTTACTAAGTGATCCTTAAGGCAACCTGCTTTGAATGGAGCCAAGAGGAAAAGAAGTTCTCCAGCTGAACTCAGCTTACAAGTGTCCCTTATGACTTAGCATGTCCAATAAAGTTTGAAATGTCTGTGGCCAATCTGAAAAACTACATTCAAAGATTCACTGCTCAGGCTCCTAGAATTTCACAGGAAAGCCCTGCTCTCCTTAAAAAGAAAAAAAAAAAAAAGTATTTTTCTTTTCTGAGCCATAGTTTTGGGCTTGCTACTGTGCCCTAGTAGAGACTTAATACCTACCTGAATTAATTGCTGCTGTAACAAATTACCACACATTTAGTGGCTGTAGTAGACTAAATAATGGCCGCCCAAAGATATTAAGTCCTAATCCTGGAAGCTGTAAATGTTACCCTATAAGGAAAAAGGTCTGTACAGATGTGATTAAGTTCAAGATCTTGAGATGGGAAGATTATCTTGGATTATCTTGGTGGGCCCTAAATTCAATCACACATGTCCTCATAAGGGGGAGGCCGGGGGAGATTTGATAGACAGAAGAGGAGAAGTACACGCAGGGAAGATAATGTAAGGAGGAGGGCAGAGGTTGCAGTTATGTGGCCACAATCTTAAGGAATGGTAGCAGTCCCCAGAGGCTGGAAGAGGTGAGGAGTGGGTTCTCCGCTTGCGATCCCCTCAGAGGGAGGGCAGCCCTGCGTACACCTTGATTTTAGTCCAGTGACACTGATTTCAGCCTTCCAGGCTCCAGAACTATAAGGGATAAATTTCTGTTATCTTAAGTCACCACATTTGTGATTTGTTATAGCAGCCACTGGAACTAATGCAGAGGCTTAAAACAATGCAAAGTTACTCCCTTACTATCCTGGAAATCAGAAGTCTGAAATCAGTTTCACTGAGCTAAAGTCAGGTGACAGCAGGTGGACTGGTTCCTTCTGGAAGCTCTGAGGAGAGAATCCATTCCCTTGCCTTTTTCAGCTTCTAGTGGCTGTGGCCCTTAACTTCTATCCCCTTCCCCTTTCTTCAAATGCATCCATCTAATTGCTGCTGCCATCATCACATCACCTCTTCCTCTGACTCCAACTCTTCTTGTAACCTTCCTATAAGGAATACTATAGTTACATTGGGTCCACCCAAATAATACAGGGTAACAGCCACATCTCAAGATCCTTAAATTTGTCATATATGCAATGTCATTTTTGCCATATAAAGTGACATCCACAGATCCTAGAAATTCAGATATGGATATACTTGGGAGCCATTATCCAGCCTACCATGCTATCTAACCATCGGATTTCTTTGTTTTTTTTTTGTTTGTTTGTTTGGTTGGTTTGGTTTGTTTGTTTCTTGTTTTCTGTTTTGTTTTGAGATGAAGTCTCATTCACTCTGTTGCCCAGGCTGGAGTGTGGTGACACAATCTCAGCTTGCTGCAACCTCCATCTCTTGGGTTCAAGCAATTCTCGTGCCCCAGTCTCCCGAGTAGCTGGGATTACAGGTGTGCACCACCACATCCAGCTAATTTTTTTGTATTTAATAGAGATGGGATTTTGCCATGTTGGCCAGGCTGGTCTCAAATTCCTGACCTCAGGTGATCTGCCTGCCTCGGCCTCCCAAAGTGCTGGGATTACAGGCGTGCGCCTTGCCTGACCAAACCATGGAATTTCAAATGACTATGCAACCTGCTCTTCCCATCATGAGCTGAGTTGTTATATAATACAGAAAACCCTAGCATTGGGTGCAGCTGCATTCCACCCTCAAGGAAAAAGAAACGTAGGCTCAAGCAGGTTCTAAGGATACCAGCATTTTTCATAAACATGTGGCTTATGCTCTGAGGGTTCCTACTCCTGATGCACTGCCATATCCTCCTCACCTTACATGTAATCACCTGACAATTGCCTGGGAAGTTTAAAAGAATTAATGAAAGGTTTTCAGATTGTTCTGCATAATATGTTGACACCTTCTGTAAGTGGGCTGCCTCACATTACAGTGCCATTTACATGGGCTATGAAGGACAATGAGGCAGATTAATGCTCTCAGTGAGCAGAACTTCTAGCAGTACATGTGCTTATCCTCTTTGCTTGGAAATAGAAATGTCCAAACAGTATAGATTAGCATCCATTCACGGGCAGGGGCTACCAATTGGGTTAGATGGTCAAGGTCTTAGAAGACACAAGAGTGGAAAATTCATAATGAGGGCACTTGGGGAAGAGCTATGTAATGGTGGGGCAGATTGCATTTTTCAAAGATTGTCACACCAGCATATCCCATCCAACATGTGCTCCTTACAGTGTGACATTGACACTCCTCTCGTGAGAGATGAGGTCTATGTTCCTCTCTTTGATTGTGGGCAGGTATATGGCTGGGCAGGTTATATGACATGCCTGAAGTCATGTCATGTTGAGGCAGAATAGGGTTGGGAGGCAGGGAACATAAGGCAACTCATGCTGAGGCTACTCCCTTTTCAACCCCTCCTTTTACTGTGTGGCAGTTGCTGCAGGGCAGTTGGAAAATGAAAATACCTTTGACTGGTCCTCTCCCACAATCAATCAGACTGGTCGCAGGCCTACTCTTCAACTCTTCAGACTGGTCATGCGTCACTAGAGTGAACCAATGGGAAACCTCTAGAGGGTATATAAACCCCACAAAATTGTGTAACCAGTGCCAAGCTGTTTTCTGGAGCCTGTCCCCACCCTGTAGACTTTAGTTTAAAATAAATCTCTGCTTTGGCTGCCTTGCTTGTGTATTTTGTCCAATTCTTTGTTCAAAACTCAAAGAACCTGGACAACTACCCTCAAGCTGTAACAATGTGACTTTAAAGAGTAAGTCATGAAAAGCTCTACAGTTTTGTTCTGATCCTCTTGGGATGCTCACTTTGGAACCTAGTAACCATGCTGCAAGAAAGCCAAGCAGCCACATAGAAAAGCTACACGTAGATGTTCCAGCCACAGCACCAACTGAAGACCAAGCCTATATCAGCATCAACCTCCAGATATGTGAGTGAGCAAATCTTCAGAATAATCCAGTCTCTGGCCTTCAAGTCATCCCAAGTGACACTAAGCAAAACAGAGATGTGCTGTCTCTGTGAGACAAGCCTAAATAGCAGATTCATGAGCAAAATAAATGTTATCTTAAACCATTAATTTTGGGATGATTTGTTATACAGCAATATGTAACAGACAACCTCTCAGAATCGGCTCAAAGTGCAAAATTAGTTGTGTCTGTTGTGAATGCTAACCAAAAGTCAACCACTGCAGATGAAACTCTCCAAAACCTGGTAAACAAGTAAAAGTGGGCCGGGCACGGTGGCTCAAGCCTGTAATCCCAGCACTTTGGGAGGCCGAGACGGGTGGATCACGAGGTCAGGAGATCGAGACCATCCTGGCTAACACGGTGAAACCCCGTCTCTACTAAAAAATACAAAAAAACTAGCCGGGCGAGGTGGCGGGCGCCTGTAGTCCCAGCTACTCCGGAGGCTGAGGCAGGAGAATGGCGTAAACCCGGGAGGCGGAGCTTGCAGTGAGCTGAGATCCGGCCACTGCACTCCAGCCTGGGCGACAGAGCAAGACTCCATCTCAAAAAAAAAAAAAAAAAAAAACAAGTAAAAGTGTTCTGGAGATGTCAGTCAGACTCTTTCCCCAGCTACCCCAGTATTTACTCAATGGGCACATGAACAGGTTGCCATGGTGGAAGGGATGAACTTTCCCTCGCCAAGGCTGATCTGACTACTTCTGTTGCTGAGTGCTCAATCGGCCAACAGCACAAGCCAGCAATGAGTCCATGACATAGTACCATAAACTAGTACCTGGTGGGCAGCTGACTGTATAGAAAATCCTCCCTTGTGGCAAGGCAGAGATTGCCCCAATGGAGTAGAGATGTATTCTGAGTTTGAGTTATCCTTCCTATCTGTCATATTTCTGCCAGTACTGCCATCCGCAGACTTACTAAATGTCTTGTTCATTCAACCACTGACTGAGGAACAAAATGTAGAGAAAAATTAAGCATATTATAAATATGGTAACCATTATGTATACCATCACCCAGAATTATTCAGCCTTCTAAAGCAGTAAATATTGCTTACTAGACCAGGCATGGTGGCTTACACCTATAATCCCAGCACTTTGGGAGGCTGAGGCAGGTGGATCAACTGAGATCAGGAGTTTGAAACCAGCCTGGACAACATGGTGAAACCCCGTCTCTACTTAAAATACAAAAATTAGCAGGGCGTAGTGGTGGGCACCTGTAATCCCAGCTACTCGGGAGGCTGAGGCAGGAGAATCGCTTGAACCCAGGAGGCAGAGGTTGCAGTGAGCCCAGATCATGCCACTGCACTCCAGCCTGGGTGACAGAGCAAGACTCCATCAAAAACAAACAAACAAAAAAAAAAACACATGGCTTACTAAAGACTCAGTTATGGTGTCACCAGGGAAATAATACCATGTTAGGTTGAAATGCTTTCCTACAAGATGTGATACAGGCTCTGATTTAAAAACAAAAACAAAAACAGGGCATGCCCAAGATGGCCAAATAGGAACAGCTCCAGCCTCCAGCTCCCAGCGTGAGTGACACAGAAGACAGGTGATTTCTGCATTTTCAAGTGAGGTACCAGGTTCATCTCACTGGGGAGGGCCAGACAATCAGTGCTGGTTAGCTGGTGCAGCCCGACTAGCGAGAGCTGAAGCAGGGCGAGGCATCGCCTCACCTGGGAAGCACAAGGGGGAAGGGAATCCCTTTTCCTAGCCAAGGGAAACTGAGACAACACCTGGATAACTGGGTAACTCCCACCTTAATACTGCGCTTAACAAGGGTCTTAGCAAACGGCGCACCAGGAGATTATATCCCACACCTGGCCCGGAGGGTCCCATGCCCATAGAGCCTCCCTCATTGCCAGCACAACAGTCTGGGATCTAACTGCAAGGTGGCAGTGAGGCTGGGGGAGGGGCGCCCACCTTTGCTGAGGATTAAGTGGGTAAACAAAGCCACCGGGAAGCTTGAATTGGGTGGAGCCAACCGCAGCTCAAGGAGCCTGGCTTGTCTCTGTAGACTCCTCCTCTGGGGACAGGGCATAGCTAAACAAAAAGCAGCAGAAACCTCAGCAGAGGTAAATGCCCCTGTCTGATAGCTTTGAAGAGAGCAGTGGATCTCCCAGCATGGAGGCTGAGATCTGAGAACAGACAGACTGCCTGCTCAAGTGGGTCCCTGACCCCTGAGTAGCCTAACTGGGAGACATCCCCCACTAAGTGCAGACCAACACCTCACACCTCACATTGCAGGGTACACCCCTGAGACGAAGCTTTCAGAGCAAGAATCAGACAGCAACACTTGCTGTGCAGCAATATTCTATCTTCTGCAGCCTCCGCTGCTGATACCCAGGCAAACAGGGTCTGGAGTGGACCTCAAGCAAACTTCAACAGACCTACAGCAGAAGGTCCTGACTGTTAGAAGGAAAGCTAACAAACAGAAAGGACACCTACGCCAAAACTCCATCAGTACGTCACCAGCATCAAAGACAAAAGGCAGATAAAACCACAAAGATGGAGAAAAAGCAGTGCAGAAAAGCTGGAAATTCAAAAAATCAGAGCACATCTCCCCCTCCAAAGGAACGCAGCTCATCGCCAGCAACCGAACAAAGCTGGACAGAGAATGACTTTGACGAGATGAGAGAAGAAGGCTTCAGTCGATCAAACTTCTCAGAGCTAAAGGAGTAACTATGTAACCAGCACAAAGAAACTAAAAACCTTGAAAAAAGAATGGATGAATGGATAACTAGAATAATCAATGCAGAGAAGACCTTAGAAGAACGGATAGAGATGAAAACCATGACACGAGAAATACGTGACAAATGCACAAGCTTCAGTAACCGACTCGATCAACTGGAAGAAAGAGTATCAGCGATTGAAGATCAAATGAATGAAATGAAGCGAGAAGAGAAGTGTGGAGAAAAAAGAGTAAAAAGAAATGAACAAAGCCTCCAAGAAGTATGGGATTATGTGAAAAGACCAAATCTACGTCTGATTGGTGTGCCTGAAAGTGACAGGGAAAATGGAACCAAGTTGGAAAACACTCTGCAGGATATCATCCAGGAGAACTTCCCCAACCTAGTAAGGCAGGCCAACATTCAAATTCAGGAAATACAGAGAACGCCACAAAGATATTCCTTGAGAAGAGCAGCTCCAAAACACTTAATTGTCAGATTCACCAAAGCTGAAATGAAGGAAAAAATGTTAAGTGCAGCCAGAGAGAAAGGTCGGGTTACACACAAAGGGAAGCCCATCAGACTAACAGCACATCTCTCGGCAGAAACTCTACAAGCCAGAAGAGAGTGGGGGCCAATATTCAACATTCTTAAAGAAAAGAATTTTCAACCCAGAATTTCATATCCAGCCAAATTAAGTTTCATAAGTGAAGGAGAAATAAAATCCTTTACAGACAAGCAAATGCTTAGAGATTTTGTCACCACCAGACCTGCCCTACAAGAGATCCTGAAGAAAGGACTAAACATAGAAAGGAACAACAGGTACCAGCCATTGCAAAAACATGTCAAAATGTAAAGTCCATCAATGTTAGGAAGGAACTGCATCAATTAGCAAGCAAAATAACCAGCTAATATCATAATGACAGGATCAAGTTCACACATAACAATATTAACCTTAAACGTAAATGCACTAAATGGTCCAATTAAAAGACACAGACTGGCAAATTGGATAAAGAGTCAAGACCCATCAGTTTGCTGTATTCAGGAGACCCATCTCACATGCAGAGACACACATAGGCTCAAAATAAAGGGATGGAGGAAGATCTACCAAGCAAATGGAGAACAAAAAAAAGCAGGGGTTGCAATCCTAGTCTCTGATAAAACAGACTTTGAACCATCAAAGATCAAAAGAGACAAAGAAGGCCATTACATAATGGTAAAGAGATCAATTCAACAGGAAGAGCTAACTATCCTAAATATATATGCACCCAATACAGGAGCACCCAGATTCATAACACAAGTCCTTAGAGACTTACAAAGAGACTTAGACACCCATACAATAATAATGGGAGACTTTAACACCCCACTGTCAACGTTAGACAGATCAATGAGGCAGAAAATTAACAAGGATATCTAGGAATTGAACTCATCTCTGTACCAAGCGGACCTAATAGACATCTACAGAACTCTCCACCCCAAATCAACAGAATATACATTCTTCTCAGCACCATATCGCACTTATTCCAAAATTGACCACATAGTTGGAAGCAAAGCACTCCTCAGCAAATGTAAAAGAACAGAAATTATAACAAACTGTCTCTCAGACCACAGTGCAATTAAACTAGAACTCAGGACTAAGAAACTCAATCAAAACTGCTCAACTACATGGAAACTGAACAACCTGCTCCTGAATGACTACTGAGTACATAAGGAAATGAAGGCAGAAATAAAGATGTTCTTTGAAACCAATAGGAACAAAAATACAACATACCAGAATCTCTGGGACACATTTAAAAGCAGTGTGTAGAGAGAAATTTATAGCACTAAATGCCCACCAAGAGAAAGCAGGAAAGATCTAAAATTGACACCTTAACATCACAATTAAAAGAACTAGAGAAGCAAGAGCAAACACATTCAAAAGCTAGCAGAAGGCAAGAAATAACTAAGATCAGAGCAGAACTGAAGAAGATAGAGACACAAAAAACCCTCCAAAAAAATCAATGAATCCAGGAGCTGGTTTTTTGAAAAGATCAACAAAATTGATAGACTGCTAGCAAGACTAATAAAGAAGAAAACAGAGAAAAATCAAATAGATACAATAAAAAATGATAACGGGGATATCACCACCGACCCCACAGAAATACAAACTACCATCAGAGAATACTAGAAACACTTCTATGCAAATAAACTGGAAAACCTAGAAGAAATTGATAATTTCCTGGACACTTACACTCTCCCAAGACTAAATCAGGAAGAAGCTGAATCCCTGAATAGATCAATAGCAGGCTCTGAAATTGAGGCAAGAATTAATAGCCACTAACCAAAAAAAGTCCAGGACCAGACAGATTCATAGCCGAATTCTACAAGAGGTACAAGGAGGAGTTGGTACAATTCCTTCTGAAACTATTCCAGTCAATAGAAAAAGAGGGAATCCTCCCTAACTCATTTTACGAGGCCAACATCATCCTGATACCAAAGCCTGACAGAGATACAACAACAACAAAAAGAGAATTTTAGACCAATATCCCTGATGAACATCGATGCAAAAATCCTCAATAAAATACTGGCAAATCGAATCCAGCAGCACATCAAAAAGCTTATCCACCATGATCAAGTGGGCTTCATCCCCGGGATGCAAGGCTGGTTCAACATACGCAAATCAATAAATATAATCCAGCATATAAACAGAACCAAAAACTAAAACCACATGATTATTTCAATAGATGCAGAAAAGGCCTTTGACAAAATTCAACAGCCCTTCATGCTAAAAACTCTCAATTAATTCGGTACTGATGGAACATATCTCAAAATAATAAGAGCTATTTATGACAAACCCACAGCTAATATTATACTGAATGGGCAAAAACTGGAAGCATTCCCTTTGAAAACTGGCACAAGACAGGGATGCCCTCTCTCACCACTCCTATTCAACATAATGTTGGAAGTTCTGGCTAGGGCAATCAGGCAAGAGAAAGAAATAAAGGGTATTCAGTTAGGAAAAGATGAAATCAAATTGTCCCTGTTTGCAGATGACATGATTGTATATTTAGAAAACCCCATTGTCTCAGCCCAAAATATCCTTAAGCTGATAAGCAACTTCAGCAAAGTCTCAGGATACAAAATCAATGTGCAAAAAATCACAAGCATTCTTATACACCAGTAACAGACAGAGAGCCAAATCATGAATGAAATCCCACACAATAGCTTCAAAGAGAATAAAATATGTAGGAATCCAACTTACAAGGGATGTAAAGGTCCTCTTCAAGGAGAACTACAAACCACTGCTCAGTGAAATAAAAGAGGACACAAACAAATGGAAGAACATACCATGCTCATGGATAGGAAGAATCAATATTGTGAAAATGGCCATACTGCCCAAGGTAATTTATAGATTCAATGCCATCCCCATTAAACTACCAATGACTTTCTTCACAGAATTGGAAAAAACTGCTTTAAAGTTCATATGGAACCAAAAAAGACCCTGCATTGCCAAGACAATCCTAAGCCAAAAGAACAAGCTGGAGGCGTCACGCTACCTGACTTCAAACTGTACTACAAGGCTACAGTAACCAAAACAGCATAGTACTGGTACCAAAAACAGAGATATAGACCAATGGAACAGAACAGAGCCCTCAGAAATAATACCACACATCTACAGCCATCTGATCTTTGACAAACCTGAGATAAACAAGAAATGGGGAAAGGATTCCCTATTTAATAAATGGTGCTGGGAAAATTGGCTAGCCATAAGTAGAAAGCTGAAACTGGATCCTTTCCTTGCTCCTTATACAAAAATTAATTCAAGGTGGATTAGAGACTTAAATGTTAGACCTAAAACCATAAAAACTCTAGAAGAAAACCTAGGTAATACCATTCAGGACATAGGCATGGGCAAGGACTTCATGTCTAAAACACCAAAAGCAATGGCAACAAAAGCCAAAATTGACATATGGGGTCTAATTAAACTAAAGAGCTTCTACACAGCAAAAGAAACTACCAACAGAGTAAACAGGCAACCTACAGAATGGGAGAAAATTTTTGCAATCTACTCATCTGACAAAGTGCTAATATCCAGAACCTATAAAGAATTCAAACAAATTTACAAAAAAAAAACAACCCCATCAAAAAGTGGGCAAAGGATATGAACAGACACTTCTCAAAAGAAGACATTCATACAGCCAACAGACACATGAAAAAATGCTCATCATCACTCGCCATCAGAGAAATGCAAATCAAAACCACAATGAGATACCATCTCACACCAGTTAGAATGGCAATCATTAAAAAGTCAGGAAACAACAGGTGCTGGAGAGGATGTGGAGAAATAGGAACACTTCTACACTGTTGGTGGGACTGTAAACTAGTTCAACCATTGTGGAAAACAGTGTGGCGATTCCTCAAGGATCTAGAACTAGAAATACCATTTGACCCAGCCGTCCCATTAATGGGGATATACCCAAAGGATTATTAAGTCATGCTGCTATAAAGACACATGCACACTTATGTTTATTGTGGCACTATTCACAATAGCAAAGACTTGGAATCAACCCAAATATCCATCAGTGACAGACCAGATTAAGAAAATGTGGCACATATACACCATGGAATACTATGCAGCCATAAAAAAGGATGCGTTCATGTCCTTTGTAGGGACATGGATGCAGCTAGAAACCATCATTCTCAGCAAACTATCACAAGAACAGAAAACCAAATATTGCATGTTCTCACTCATAGAGGAGAATTGAACAATGAGATCACTTGGACAGAGGAAGGGGAGCATCATACACTGGGTCCTATTGTGGGGGGGGGAGGGGAGAGGGATAGCATTAGGAGATATACCTAATGTAAATGACGAGTTGATGGGTACAGCACACCAACATGGCACATGTATACATATGTAACAAACTTGCACGTTGCGCACATGTACCCTAGAACTTAAAGTATAATAAAAATAAAAAAAAAGAAAAAGAAAACCAAAAACAATAAGGGGCTGAAATGGAGTAATAAGGGCCAGATTTATCCTCTCATTGGTAACAACCGAAAAAAAAGACACAATGTATTTGAACAAACAGTTTGGAAGACAGTAGACATCAAGCAATGAAGGACGGTGATCCCTGAGAAACAGGAAAGAAATGAGGTAAGCCCTATGATTGCCCCCGCTTACTGGCTTGAGAGTTTCCAGGCTGCAGTACAGGGAAGGAAAACTTAGGTGGAGCCAGATGGATTTCCTGAATTAAGGAGACAGAACTAAGAGTTCATCTCAGGGAGACTAAGGTGTCAGAAATCACATTAAACTATACCAGAGAGGAGAGAGCTGCACACAGAAAGAAGCCCAGACATCTGCAGAGGCTCCCAACTACATATTCAGCAGAGTAATGATCATCCCATGTGTGTGAGGAAAATACCTTAGGCCAAAGAAAGAACCATGTGAAAGGATTACAGGGAACAGTGCCTGGCACCCACACAGGGGTTGAAATAGTGCCCACCAACCGGACTAGAAAACCTCATAGGCTACAGGGCATTGGGTAAGAATACTTGGAATGTTCTTGCCTCAGGAGTGGAAAATAATGAATCCTAGACTAAACTTAGCAAATCCTAAAAGCAAGACGCAAAAGAATCAAACTGTGTCCAAGAAACTTACTTGTGTTGTAGAATAAAGCTCAAGAATATTCACAGAAATGCAAAACTGTACAAGATCTAACAGGGTATGCCTTCCTGTACTGCAGAGGTTAGAAAGCTACAAACGACATTTCCCAGGTTTCCTCACAGCTAGAGTCCTCGAAGATTTTTTTTTTTTTTTTTTTGTGGATGGGGCCGGTATTTTGCCAACCAGATATATTTTCATGTGACTTGGAAGATAGAAGTAAGGCAGAGGAATTTTTCCTGATGCTTTGTTCTGCAGCCACATTCCTGTATCCAGGTAGGAACTTTGTGGGTATTATTTCAGCAGCAATAGTGGCAGAGGCTTCCTGATTCATTTGGCAGAGTTCATTGAAGTCAGAAATTCCAGCACAACTTTCCAATTTTTCATCCTCCTAATAATGGCAGAAGTAGCAGCTCCCCTTGCAGGACAGTATAGTGGTATTATTCTGCAAATGTAGCCTAAATAACATTTTTCTAGTCCTTCCAACTCCATATATTATACCTCTTTTAGATTAAAACAGCTGAAATTATTTGTGTCTTAAAAACAAATCCTATTATAGAGTTTGTATTATTTAGCTCTTCTATGTAACAAATTACTCCCCAACCCCAAAAAACTTAGTGGCTTAAAACAAACATTTATTATCTTATGATTTATTTGGGCCAGGATTTTGAAATCAGATTAGCTTGATGATTCTGGTTCAGAGTGTCTTGTGTGGTTGCAATCAAGATATTAGCGAGTGCTACAGTCATCTGAAGGCTTAAGTGGGGCTGGAGGATCCACTTCCAAGATGGCTCACCAATAATAATGTTGTCAGAATGAGTCAATTCCTCACTTGTATTTGGCAGAAGGCCTCAGTTCCTCACTGCGTGTATTTCTCCACAGGGTTGCCTGCACGTCCTAACAACATGGCAGCTGGTTTCCCCCACCCACACCACCCCACTCCCCCATCAAAACAAGCAATCCAAGGAAGAAAATGAAGATAATGCTGCAGGACCTTTTATGACCTTGTCTTCTAAGTCACATGCCATTACTTCTACTTTATTCTGTTCATTAGAAGCAAATTACTAAGTTCAGCCCACAGTCAAGGAGTGGGAATTTGGTTTCCATTCCTTAAAGGGAGCGGTGCCAGAGAACTTGTGGATGTATTTTAAACCACCACATAATTCTATACAGATGTGAAAGTATATTATTTTGCATATTTTCTATGCAGTCTGCATACATCTAAATACCTCTCCATAATTAGTAATAATTCCAACAACCCCAAATAGGTCATCTCTTCTGTCCTGGAAACGGGTCAAATTTCATCAGTCTTTCTTCTATTATCCTAATTTTTCTTCTTCAAAGGCAATATTTCATGAAGGTTAATTTGCCTCTTCGTACTCCTGCTAATGTAAAGATGAGATTTGTCTCTGTATTTACTATGAATGTCATGGTTTTTCATACTGAATAATTATTAATAACCACAGACCTATCTTTCTTATGAGCAAAAAATTAAATTCTACCATTGCTTCATAGCAGGAGACCCCAAGAGTAATTAAAATATAAGTGAGTTATTTTTAAAGTGTCAGGATAAGGGAGTGGAAGGGCTTGAATTATCTTACTAAATTTAAGTGAATCAGACATTTAAGAATAATTTCAATTCATTACATATTTTTAAAAGCAGTTAAATTATTTTCAAAGGGTTCCCACAAAAAAGATGACTACCCTTATATAGTAATAATAGCAAGATATTTCAGATAATTAAAAATATTTCAGAACCATTTTGACAATTCAAAAAAAGTTTGTTTTTTTTTTTTTTTTTTTTTTTTTTTGAGACAGAGTCTCGCTCTGCCGCCCAGGCTGGAGTGCAGTGGCCGGATCTCAGCTCACTGCAAGCTCCGCCTCCTGGATTCATGCCATTCTCCTGCCTCAGCCTCCCAAGTAGCTGGGACTTATATTATAAAACTGGAGAGATTGCATTAGTCGCTCATATTTGTTTTAATATCCCAAGCCACAATTTAAAAATTTTTATATACTATGTCTTTCCCATTAACCCTTTTCACAGATTCCCAATATCAGGATAATGTTAGGACCATGTCCAATAACTAGCATAGTTATTGTAGCAAATTAAGTGCTCAACAAAATTTCTTGTATTAATTAATGGATTAATGTAGCTAATGAGAGTGAAGTCTGCTCGCTTGAAGAAGAGTGGCATCCACCTGGCTGGCAACCATTGCCAAGTTAATTTAAAATCTTTCATTTTGTTTGCCCTGTCTAGTTTTCTTTTGTGCTATAGATGTGTGAGCCCATAACAATTTTCAGGACTAATCTGCAAGATGCCATAAAATACAGCCCATATCCCCATCCCCAACCTGCCTAATAAATGCAGAATACTAAAACATGAAAGATAATCACAAATGAGGCATTTGCTGAATTCTAAAGATATATTCCCATACCATATTATCAGAATTCTTATGATTGATTTGTTTTTTTCAAAGTACTACGTGCTGGTTTACCTTTACATGGTTGGCTTCCTACCCACTTGTCTTGACCCTTCTTTATTCTAAATATGTTTGCATATTTTTCATTGTAAACCCTGTGTAAGATAAATGGTACTATAATGAAAAGTAATGTATGAGAAATGAGTGTATTTGACATTGGCTGTAGAAGTGGCCTCCATAGATACATGGGAACAACCGACGGCATGCACTGTAGAAGGATCGTAAGCAAGGGTACGGAGAATGGAAAGTGTAAAGCATGTTCGGCACCTAGATCTCTTTTAATCCTAAGTAAATAACGCCCCTAATTGTGAAAGGATGTATATTAAAACACAATATGTAAGAACACACCTGTTAATTTTGGAGAATGCAATTGCCTTGACTGACGTGAGCCACCCATCAACCAAAAAGGTGAACACCCAAAAGGATATGAGTCATGACTTTTTCTTGACTGTTTAGCTGTAATGTTATTGGTCATCTGTGTTGTTTAACATACATACCCCAGTAAAAAAGAGACATTTGCTTTTTGATAGAAGGCGATTATCAGGAGAAAGATAAAAAATCTGAGGAATCTCTACTAAGCATACTATGAATACTATCAATACCTGGGGGGGAAATGTGGCCTACATCCACAATATTCTCTCCAAATGGCTTCCAGAATCTAGTCTACTCAGTAGTATATGGCAAAAGAATACACTGGAGCCTAACTATAAGGAAGCTTGGAAGAGTTGTGATAGTAATTCCTCTGGTAGCATTAGATAACACCTAGTAAAAAGTCCTCTGATTGCATGCATAGTTCCTCAGAAAAATGAAAAATATGATTTTAAATCTGACAAGCTCAATACATGATGGCTATAAATCAGAGCTGTTTATTCAGCCCACACATTAAATGCACATATTTGTTTAAAAACTTACACACCTACTATGTTCCAGTCACTGTGCTAGGGATGGGAGTGGAAAGGAGAGTAGAAAGATAGATCAAATGAATTCCTTCCTCCTAATAAATGTACAATTATACAAGGGAAGCAAACAAGGGAGAAAGAAAGTATGGGAGGAAAAGTTCACAATGTCTCTCTTTAAATATATTTTTTTATTTTTATCAAATGTATACAAACACATATATTTGATTCTTTGAACAAGTAGTTTTACAAATTTTTCCCAATCTCCTTTCATTCTCCATTTAATAAAGGCAAATGTGTCATTCTTCCAGAAGGCTCGTGGAAGAGGCAGCACAAATTTCTACTTACAGATCAGTATGGAATAAATGGTCTGTTTACAGAATCTTCTAAATTGGAGGGTTCTCTTGGGAATCAGCATCTAGTCTGGATTTCACTAATAAAAAAACAAGTGATCTGGACAATACCAAGTAGCAGACTCTTTTCCTGCTTTCTGGACATCAACTGGAAGGTGCTAATAATCAAGTATTGAGAAAATCCCCATGATCCCCATGAGAGTAGTCAAGAAGTAACTGCAAATGTATTGACATGTTTCTCACAGATTACTGTTATTTCCCCTGATTCTCCCAACCTACCTAAAAAGATCATATATTAGGAGTCAATTTTAAATTAATGGTATAAGTATAATACTTGCTCTAGATGTTTGATCATGTGCCCTTCATTTGCAATAAAAGTTTTAATATTTCTAAGTGTTAGAAATATGAATATATCTTGAGGGAGAGGGTTGGAAATGATGCATGTTTTTCATATTTTATAGCATATATAAAGCTACTACTCTATTCATTTTCTTTAAATTAAATGAATTTCATCAACCTTCTTTGCATCAAATATTGTGCTAGATACCTCACAAATATAAATCCATTTTATCATAACAACAACTCTTCAGTTAGGTATACTTAGGTCCATTTTATCTTACCTTATCATTATTATTATTATTATTTGAGGCAGGGTCTAACTGTCGCCCAGGCAGGAGAGCAGTGGCACAATCTCAGCTCACTGTAGCCTCCACCTCCCAGATTGAAGCGATTCTCTATTTTCATGCTTCAGCCTCCCAAGTAGCCAGGATTATAGGCATGTGCCACCACATCCGGTTACTTCATTTTAAAACTTTAAAAACTGATAGTCTTGTGGGAAGAGGTAAGATTGAAACTCCTTCGAAAAACTTCTCTTCTACTTCACCTAACAGAATGATCCACATATTTTGCTGACAATTTATCAAACAAGAAAATATGTTTAAACTAATGTTCAAAAACAGGTGTCCAAAAAAAGAAATAGGACATTCTGAAGACCAACAGAGGAACTAGTTCAGCTTATAATACCGCCTCCACCATCCAGACATTATTAATGAATCCTGAAAATTCTCACGAACCTCAAGTCTGGAGAAAAGCAAACTGAGCAACCACCCTTGTCTTTCTTGTTTTCTTTTATCTTTTTTTCCTCTTTTTGTGTGTTAATCATTCTTTTCACTAAGTTGTAATGGAAACTGGAAAAGAAGAGGATAAAATAAGTGAATAGCAAGTTTTTCTTTAACAGAAGTGAAGCCTTCAATGCTATACAGAGTATACCCCACTGGAATAGTGTATACTCTATAAATAAGCAGACTGAAAATTGGTATTTAACAAAATCAAGAACAAAGACAACATCTCCACTACATACCCATTCACAGTATAGCCTATATTTCCTCAGGCTGTAGAACAGAAGATAGAGAACAGAATCCCTTGCCTCACTTTACAATTCAGTGGGAAAAGTGGTCTCAGATAAAGCAGAAAGGGAGCCAAGAAATCACTTGTAGTATATTGAAGTTAATCGAATATATGCCTAGATAGAGCAAAACATGAAAAAGAACAGAATGAACAATCAGGAAAACTTAATTTGGCACATTTAAAAAAAAGAAGAATGAAAACTAAAGAGAGGGAGGGAGGGAGGAAGGAAGAAAACATTGAAGAATCAGACACAAAAAGCTCAAACCAGAAGAAAACCTAATCCAAGAAACAGAAAGAAGTTATCCCAAGTTTCACTGTCATATTTTTAAAAAAGAATAAGAATGCCGGGCATGGTGGCTCACGCCTGTAATCCCAACACTTTGGGAGGCCGAGGCGTGCAGATCACGAGGTCAGCAGATCGAGATCATCCTGACTAACAGTGCGAAATCCCGTCTGTCTACTAAAAATACAAAAAGTTAGCCAGGCATGGTGGCGGGCACCTGTAGTCCCAGCTACTCGGGAGGCTGAGGTGAGAGAATGGCGTGAACCCGGGAGGCGGAGCTCGCAGTGAGCCGAGATCATGCCACTGCACTCCAGCCTGGGGGACAGAGCGAGACGCTGCCTGAAAATAAATAAATTAAATAAATAAATAAATAAAATAAAGAATAACAACATAAATTAAAGAAAGTAGGAGACCAAATAAAAACTCTAATTAACCACTAGTATTTGCTTTACCCATGACTTTTCACCAATAGAAACTAGATATTTTCCTATGATGTTATAATTAATGTAAACATGCCAGATATCATTAATGTTCATTTCTACTTCAAAATTATGGTAGTTATTAAGTTCATAATTGAAAGATTCTCCCCAGGGCCTGAAAGCTTAAGGGAATGAATAACTTCTCTCTCCTCAGGCCCAGTCCCAAAGCGCAAGGCCACTTGCGCCAGTAGCCTGTTGTCAGCAAGAGAGCAGAAGCAGGAAGAGAGCTGGCCGGAAGACACATACCCACTGAAGATCGAGAGGGAGGCCGTCCGGGTGCTACGTAGCAGTCACGTCAGACTGGGACACTTACTGTTTACAGAGGACTGTAAAACCCCTGCTCAGTCCTCATTTGGGGCTGACGCCATTTTAGGCCTCAGCCCGTCTGCACCCAGGTGCTTATTAAAACAGCGTATTGCTCCACACCACCTCGTGTCGTCTCTTGGCGTGGTCTCCGGGTTCAAACCAATACAAGAGCCTTGCAATCATTAGATTTTGTTATTTAATGCATTAATAAAGGAGTGCATATATTTCTATATCACAAATTTTCAAAAAATTTTGATACTTGGTTTTTAATATAATTGCTTTTTTTTCTGTAATTGCATGCATTTTACTTTAAATGTGTAAGAACATTATTCCGAGAAGGAGTCTGTAGACTTCACCAGAGTGCCAAAACCATCCATAGAACAAAAAAGTGGTTAAGAACCCCTGCAGTTAAATCCCAGAAAAGTCTGCAGCTCCTCCAGCGTACACATCACATGAAAAAACCCCATGCAAGTGAAGGATCCTGAAGCTGAAGCTTAATTTGTTTTAAAATAAATTGATCACTGATTGTAGCTGAAGCAGCCATTATCAACCAAGAGATAGAACCCAAGTGCTGGTAATAATACAGTAACAGGAAAGGACTCTTAATGTCATGGAGAAGCAATGCTGTTACTAGACCTTACCAACGACAATAGCTCAGAATCTAACACAACCCACAGACTCCTAATAAATGGTAGAGCTGGAGAAAGTTGCATATTCATTAGTATTTTCCTTCACAGTATCCAATCTCCTGAGTACAAATGTCCAAGTGAAAAGTGTTTCATATCAACAATAAGTGGAATGAAAAGTATCCCTAAATGTATTACTCCATTTTCACACTGCTGATAAAGACATATCCAAGATTGGGAAGAAAAAGAGGTTTTAATGGACTTAAAATTCCATGTGACTGGGGAGGCTTCACAATCAAGGCAGAAGGTGAAAGGCACGTCTCACATGACAGCAGACAAGAGAAGAGACCTTGTGCAGGGAAACTCCCCTTTTTAAAACCGTCAGCTCTGGAGAGATTTATTCACTATCATAAGAACAGCACAGGAAAGACCTGCCCCATAATTCAATTATCTCCTACTGGGTCCCTCTAACAATACATGGATGCAGCTGGAATCCATCATTCTTAGCAAACTATCACAAGAAGAGAAAACCAAACACCGCATGTTCTCACTCATAGGTGGGAACTGAACAATGAGATCACTTGGACTCGGGAAGGGGAACATCACACACTGGGGCCTATCATGGGGAGGGGGGAGGAGGGAGGGATTGCATTGGGGAGTTATACATGATATAAACGTCATGCACATGTACCCTAGAACTTAAAGTATAATAAAAAAAAAAAAAATTCAAGATGAGATTTGGGTGGGGACACAGCCAAACCATATCACTAAATTTTAAAAACTCTTCCATCAGTAAAGAAAAGGATCTCCAATCTATGTTTAGCAAAAGTAAACTCGTTACTCCCTAGTCAAAATTCTCCAAAATCTTCGTACTATAGCAATGCTTTCAGAGAGTCAAAGACTTCATAGGAAATCTTTTGGTTTTTGTTTTTTAGATGAAAAGTCAGGACCTGAATTCATACCTTGCCCAAACGTATTTCATAATTGCTTTGAAATCTGAACTCTAGGCATTCTTTCCCTTTAATCAAAAAGCAGTATACACATCAAGTGACTTTGTATGTGTGCTTGACCTTCATTTATGTTTCCTGTGGGTAGTACTTTCAAATTATGTAGCTTATCCATTAAAGTTCTTAATTCATAAGAAACAAATGTCAAAATTTCAGAAGCTACACATCAGAGATGGTTCTGAAAAAAAAAAATGATGTTGCCAAAATACTAACTTCCCATATGGATTCTCTTTCCCCAAGAGCTCTCAAGGAACTCATTTGAAGTTTTTTCAAGTTCACAACCAGCCTCACAAGATTTATTTACCTAAAAATAAGATCTCAAGAATCATAAACAGAGTAGATATGGTAGCCCTTCTGCCTGAAATGTCCTTGCTGCACCTCTCAACTTGAAAATCTCCTCTTCATTTTTCAGCGCCTTTTCATTCATCCATCGTCCTTGCCCACAGTAGAATTAGCTGCTTTGTCTTGTGTTTCAATAGCACTTAAGTTATGGCCTTATTTAGCACTTACTATCTACCCTTTGAATCTGTTTATATAGCTGCCTACCCTAACTAGATTACGAGTTCTTCAAGGCTAGGGTGAGTTTTCAGTTCTCTCAGGGATGCAGGGATAATGTAGGTACAGAAACAAAGACAGAAAACGAAGAGAACAAAGGTTGATGGGAATAGCAAAAGGTAGAGCCTGAAGTGACTCCTCAAGCCAACCTTCACTGCATCATCTTTTTCCTTTTAATGTATTCAGTTTTAATATGAGAAGAGGAAAGAAGTAGGTTTCGGGACCAAAAAGAATGTTACCAACTTTAGTGACATAATTTTTCTGTACGAAAATCAAGACAATTTAAGATTTATCTCCAACTGTGCCTTTAACCCAGGCTGACCCACCACACATTGTGTAACCAGCACAAGCACTGGATAAAAGTAAACATAAAGTCTTATGTTTCCCATCTAGCAATTATCTCCCATTCATTTGCTTTGCATTTCCCCACATTTGCTCTTTGCTCGCACTATCTACCCCACACCTATTTCAGTTTATCACACTAAGACAACTTGACTTTTCCTGCTGGGAATAACTAGATGGAAATCCAGGTCCATTTTCAGGCTTCATAGTGCAGCTCTGAAACTCAAATCCCAGATTCCAGCGACTTGGAGGAAAACAGAAGAGGTGGTATTGCTTTTCTCCTGCGCAAGAGGAGAGACAAAGATACATGGCCTCACATGCAGCATGGAGCCCTGCCGGGAAGGTTCTATGAACTTCCTGGTCTTGTTATGTGTTGTGTGTAATACCCTCACCTGAGCAGATACAGCCTTTCAGCCATTCAGTTGGAAAGGCAGATACTATGGCTGCAGTTCCAGGAACTCAAAAGAAGACCTAAGACACAAAGCACATATTTGTGGCTTCGTTGGAGTTTTCCCAAAAGCAGACTCAAGACAAGGATATTAGTGCAAGTAGTTTTATTAGGGAAACAAAAATAACAAAGGCAAATAAGTGAGAATGTGATATATAAAGACAGAAAGAGAAAGCAACCAGTAGGAGTGCTATTAGGTGATCTGCCACAGTGGGAGCTGGTGCTCTATTTCCCATGTAGGAATCCTTACAAATAGTGCAAACGTATGTTTCAGAATTACCCGAGCTGTGAGGTGAGGGAGTTGGGATATTTATACATAAAATGTATACATTTTGTACATTCTACAAGAGTCAACAATTGGCCAGGTGTGGTGGCTCATGCCTGTAATCCCAGCACTTTGGATAGCCAAGGCAGGTGGATCACTTGAGCCCAGGAGTTCAAGACCAGCCTGGCCAACATGGTGAAACTCCATCTTTACGAAAAATACAAAAATTAGTCTGGTTTTGTGGCACGCACTTGTATTCCCAGCTACTCGGGAGGCTGAGGTGAGAGAATCGCTTGAGCTCAGGAGGCCGAGGTTACAGTGAGCTGAGATTGCACCACTGCAGTCCAGCTTGGGTGACAGAGGAAGACTCTATCTAAAAAAAAAAAAAAAGAAAAAAAAAAAGGCAACAACTGAGGGCTTACTGGAGTGAGAGGGCAGAAAGTTAACTCTTAATTGGGCAACATGGTTTTCCACAGTTGTAGGTGGGGGGTGGAGGAAAGATCCCTCCAGCAGATATGTAGATATTGGCAAGTGGAAGTCTAGAGACTGAAAACTCTGAGGACTAGGGTAGCCACTACCCGCCTGTACTACATGTTGTCTGTCTGGTAATCTGACCTAAGTATTTACATTGGATACTTCTGAGGCAAGCCTGGGTAAGGAGTATGCATGGACACGAAGTGGGAGTTGGCACCAGAGAGTGCATTTCTGTAAATGCAGCCTACACTAACACCCTTTTTTGCATAGGGAGAGGATGCACTATTTTGCACTGGTGCCTTACTCAGGCTATTACATTGTCATAATGGAGAAACAGCAGGCTTGGCCCTACACCCTAGTATCCTGATCCCCAAATGAGCCAGAGGGTGGAGGGTAGCCAGAATCTGCCTACAGATTCACATAAATGACAAGTTCCAGGGGCTCAGGGAACTTCCTGAACCAACATGCAGTTCAAATCTACATCACTCTGAGTAGAAGCAATAGGATAAACGGAACTATTTTCATCCACATTTCAACTCAGGGGGTAATCTGGGCATCAGAAAGAAACTAAATGGAATCTGTGCCATCCTTTCCAAAAGTCTTAGAACCACCCTTTAGGGCAAGCTTTGTAATGTAAACAGGGTCAAGAGGAGTCTATGAACAGGAGAAATGTGCTGTGGTCCTACGAGACCTGGCCATGTTGCATGTGCTTTCTAGGTGAGATCTGTTTGCTTCTTAGGTAACTAGTGAAGACATCACCTACTGTTCTCACAGGTGAGGAGCCTCAAATGGAATCAGAGAACTTCTATCTTCTCTATTGAGATAAGCAGATACTGTTTCATCCTCTTCACAGTTCAAGCCTGGGTAGATGGTAGAGCATCTGTCAGTATCCCTCTGAAACCTGAGGCATGGAATTTGTACAACAGAGTAAGCGATGGAAATGTCTGAACTGCTCCCTCCTGTGGTGGGGTGCAGGGAATAATGAACACCAGCTTAGGGTCTTCAAAGAGGGGGTTGTGAAACAGGACCAAGGATTGGAGTAAGAAGAGAGAGTGAGAATGAAGAAGGACTTGGCACACAGGGAGCATTTGTGTGCAGTATCCTCCATCTGAAGGCCAAGCCTGTGATATCTCCAGCCCCTTGTGTAAAAAGGAAAAGGAAAGTTTTAAAGTCGCAGTCCCTGGTTCTCCCTCACCATTATATTCTTGGAGGGCTGCCTTTATCTTCAACATCATACAGCCTGCGTGCATCTGGCGAAGACGAGCAAGGCAGAAGCTACTCAGAAAGGGATGCTGTTTCCTGATCATCTTGCAGGATGTATCAGTCCGAGTTCAACCAGTAAAGCAGACTAGTAGAAGATAAATACATCCCTTCATGTGTGTGTGTGTGTGTGTGCGTGTGCACGCGCACAATTGTGCAGCTGGCCAAGTAAGTCCAAAGTCTGTGGGGCAAGCAGTTATGAAAAGAAGATCACAAACAAGCAGAAACTCCGAGGGCACAGCCAGGAGCTTATTCACAGGTGGTCAGGAAGGGAAGATTATAAGCAGGCCAGAACGCTTGGGCACAGACATGTACCCTCTCCCCCATCTTCTCTCCTTCCTCCTTTTTTTCTCTCTGTCCCCAAAGAAGCCCTATGCCCTCTTTTAAGGCCTTCCAACTGGTCAGGTCAGACCCACCCAGGATAACTTAAAGTCAACTGATGAAGGACTTTAATTACATTTGCAAAAGCCCTTCACAGCAGCACCGAGATTAGTGTTTGATTGAATAACTGGGAGGATTGTATATGCTACCAAATGGCTACCAGTTCTCTTCATTTTCCAGCTCTCACAAGAGTGTATCTCTTATAACCCACTCTATCTGGTACTGCACTACAAACAGAATTCTGGAAAATGCAATTTAACTTAGTTCAGCTGAGAGACCACACAGCCATCACACAGGGAGATTTGGCAGAGGTGGGGAGGGGTACCAGTCATCCCTGAGAATTACTAGATGGAGTTCCCAGTAAGTATCACTCACCCAAGAAGGACCTACCAAGGAAAACAACTCTGTGGATAGAAGAGACTGTTAAGACTGACTTCTCTGATTTCTATTCCTCACTCAGATTAGCGGGAAAAGTCCCTTCATATTTAAAAAGAAGGACCCCCCTGCAACCTTAATTAGGCATCCTGTACTGGGTGAGAAGTGGAATGTCACTCAGGAGATCAAATGCAGAGGCCCAGTGAGAGGACTCATTCTGAATGATTGGTATCGTCCTTCTCATGGTCCTTGATGGTAATTCGGGTTTTAATGCAGAAAACAAAAACTCTCTACATTCTTTTAAAAAATTATTTTTAATTGTGGTAAAATACACATAACAAAATTTATCATCATAACAATTTTTAAGTGTATAGTTCAGTGACATGAAGCACATTCACATGATCATATAGACATTGCCACCATCCATCTCCAGAACTGTTTTCATTTTGCAAAATGAAAACTCTGTTTCTGTTATACAATATTTCCCCATCCTCCCTTCCCCCAGCCCCTGACAACCATCATTCTACTTTCTGTCTATGAATTTGATAACTCTAGGTACCTCATATAAGTGGAACACTACAATACTTGCTCTTTTGTGACTGGTTTATTTCACTTAACATAATGCCTTCAATGTTCATTCATGTTGTAGCATGTGAAGGAATTGCCTTCCTTTTTAAGGCTGAATAATACTCCATTGTATGTATATACCACACTTTGTTTAGCCATCCATCTATTGATGGACTTCTCTGCTTTCAATGCTATTGGCTATAAACCCGGAAGTAAAATTGATGGATCATATGGTAATTCTATTTTTAATTTTTGAGGAATTGCCACACATACTGTTTTTCACAACAGCTGCACCATTTTATATTTCCATGACAGTGAACAAGGTTTCCAATTTCTCCACATCCTCACCAACACTTATTTTCTGTTTTGTTTTGTTTTTGTTTTTTAATAGCAGCCGCCTTAACGGGTCTGAGGTGAATCTAGTTATTTTAAGTAGAAATGAAAGTAGACACTTAAAAACTATCTGATGCACTGGAGCAACAAGCTCTAGATTGGACTTCCAGAATGATTGCCAGAACACTATAAAGCCATCTGCCAGGGGAGCAATTACATTTGTCACAATCACAAATAAGGGGAAACAAAAAGTTGTTATTAGAATGACTGAGTTCAATAATAAACCACTATTACTGTGGTATCAACTATGACTGCAGCAATGATGCTTAACAAACAACGACAAAATTTCACTGGCCTACAACAATAAGTACATATTTAGCTTTGTGCCTGCAGTTGGCTAATCTAGGCTGGGCTTGCTAGGAGCAGCTGGACTGAGGCAGGAAGCTCTGCTTCATGTGTTTCTCATCTACCTGCTGGGACCAGCATGTTCACTGGAATACTGTGTAGTCATCTCATGGTGACGTCAGAAGGGTGAGTGGAAACAAGTCCTCTTAAGGTTTAGGCTCAGAACTGATATGCCAACACTTCCGCCTTCTACTTTTGGTTATATTTCTCTCATTTAGTGACATGGAAAATAATAGGAATACAGGGAAGTAAGAAGATTGAAATCAAGAAACTCCTGCCACTGCCACTCGATGCCCTCAAGCAGGTGTGAACACATTGGACCATGTGGCTGTCACTGTTTGCTCTACAAGTGTCTCTCAACATCCATGAAACTAGAGAGTGGATCCTGGAACACGGCTGCAGAAAAACTCTATAACTATTCTTGCCAGCACAAAATAGCCAAAAATAATAGAAAGTAAATTCCACCTCGCATTTCATTTCCAAAACTCACACAAATGCATCTTTTTAGAAGTCCTTAACAAATATTGAGAGCACTACCTGCAAATGAGTCTGAAAAATGGTTTTTTAAGAAATCTTTTGAGCCTCTGGAACACAAGACATCACACTAGGAAGCAGAAATTTAGGCCAAGTGCTAATTGGTCACATCCAACATACCGGGCTAGACACTCATAACATATGGTCTCCTGAATCACTTGGATATTAAGCTTCACTGCATCTTAGTGACTCTAATAGTATCTGCAAGCTACCACAGCCTCCCAAGCTCCTTACTCCTAGGGGTTCTAGTATATGGCTACCAGGACCTCTTGGAGCAAGATCCGAACAGTCACCCTGCAGCAATATCACCATTACGTCATACACATAATACAGGGGGATCATTTACAGATGCAATCTATTAAACATGAACTTGAGAAATTCACCCTCTAAAATCTTAGTTTTCATTTGACTTTGAAATGTTACAATATAAAAGTAATCCTAGAAAAAGATTTTTCCCAGAAGCAGATAATTTTTGCATTTTATACTTACGTAAGGTTTAAGATAAAATAAAACACATCATTTATTAATTTAGACTTTTTGTTGCAGGTTTCCTGAAACACTCTTGAGTGTTAAAAAATAATTTAGGAATTAATGTGCAGGTGTCACTCTTTATATTTATCCCTGAAGATTTTGATGAGTGTTGATGGCACTATTTCCTACTTTTGCTGGCTTGTTGTAGCCTGCCATGCTAGAAGTTTAGGCTTTGATGGATTATAGAACCTGAAGATCTGGAGAAAGAAGTGATTCAAATGTAGTCAAAAGCTGTCAAACTCCTATTGTTATTTTTGGTACTTGAGGGATTCAAAGAGTCACTGGAGAAGACCAAGGGCCAGGAGGCAATGTTGGTTGGCAAAGAAGGAAAGCAGGAAGCCAGCAGGCACAGCCGGACATTGAGGAATCTTGGATATGCCACATACCTGATTCAAGAGCAGCAGAGAGTAAATTAAGAAGGAAGAATACAATGAAGCAGGAAAGGCTTTGCCCTGGAGAAAAACCCAATTCCATGGTCAGCAAGAGAAACTAGAATCAGCTCACTGGTCTGTTATTCATGCACAAAACAAAGTCAGGGCTTGTATCAAAACCTCATGTCCGAGGTGGTAAGTTAAGACTGACATTCAGAAGACTGAAATTGAGTATGAGCCAAACTGACTTTAGCAAAAGCAGGGAATCAAAAAGCTGGGGGTTAGAAGATAGTAATGGGTCCCAACAATACAAAGAACTAGAGTATGAGCAAAACAGAATGCACAGGGAAATAGGGCAGCCTAGGGATGGGGGTGGAGGAGAACACCAAGGCATGGGCAGACTGCCTCGCTGCTTTTGCCTCAACCAATTTCAAGAGATTGGCCTTGGGATGCAGTATAGAGTTTGGCAGGAACTAGTGGAGACATGGGTGCTGCAGGTCAAGGCAGGCCAGAGATGCCAGGCAGCCAAATAGAGAAATAAAACACAGTTGACCAGCAGGTCTTCTCAGTCCAGCAGCTGCTACAAAGACTCACATACTTCTATTTGAAAGAAGAGCCAGATCCCAAAATACAGAATGCTCAGGGGATCCAGTGCAATGAAAATAACCTTGCTAGAGTGACAGAACTTAAAAGACAGATCTTGACAACAATAAATAGCAAAGCAATAAATGTTAGTACAGTTCTTCTCATGGTTATAGGGTTTGAGAGGACCAATTTTTAAAAATTATTTATCTATAAAATACGTAAAACATCTGCATTTTAAGAAAACTCTTCTGGTATTAATTTTACATTTTATTACTTAAACATTCAATAGAAAGCTAAAATATTAATAAATTAGTCAAAATCAGGTTTCATAAAAGTTGCTTCTATAAATGACCTTTTATAGAAGTATGATTCTGTAAAAAGACAAAGAAACAGGTCTAGAAATCTGGAATGAGTCTTGTCTCTAACAGTAACCGCTGATCATTTCTGATAACACATAAAAGATAACGTTCTCTGCCCCAACATGAATATTCAGGCCAGGTGCAGTACCTCACTTCTGTAATCCCAGCACCATGGGAGGCCAAGGAAAGAGGCTTGAGCCTAGGAATCTGAGACGAACCTGGGCAACATAGCAAGACTACTGCTTCTACAAATAAAGTTTAAAAAATTAGTCAGGTATAGTGGCACACACTTGTAGTCCCACCTACTCGGGAGGCTGAGGCAGGAGGATTGCTCAAGCCCAGGAGTTTGAGATATGTAGTGAACCATGATCACACCAGTGCACTCCAGCATGGGTGACAGAGCAAGTCCTTATCTCTAAAAACATTTTCTAAATAAAAATTTTTTAAAAGAATACTCGACCATTTCACAATAGCGGTTAAATATGCATAACCTATAAACAATTATTAAGTATCATTAATATAATCTAATATTTGGAATGGGAAGGAACTCTTGTGATTTTTCACATGGATTGTATGATCTCTAAAGTCAATGACAGCTCAAATTACATACTTAAAGATATTAAAAAATACCTGACTATGTGATCAAAAAGTTCATGAAGATATTTGTTGCCTTTTGACAAAAAATAGATTTGTATAATCAGCTAAAACCCACTAGAGTATACAAATATGGTGTCCGGAAATTTTTCTTTTTAATAAAGCAACAGTAATTTCCAGACAAATTTCAGATACTGGTAAAGCTGACCAGTATCTGTTAAAACTTTGCAAGCTGGACTTTCCTCTGACAGCACATTTCTCATTTCCATCCAAGTCCTTTCTCTGTGATATTTTACATTACAATAACAAAATGATACACAACCTGCTTTAGAACGTAGCCAGTGAATCAACACAGGAATGGTGTTATCTCAGTAACAGGACTCTTTGTTGGGCAGAGAATGAATACCTAATAGCAAGACAAACTGGAACACAAAAGAACTGTTGTGTATGGTAATTATGATCTATTAGGTGCTCTAAGTGAGTTTCAAAAGTTTGTTTTCAGTAAATTACAAATAGAAGAGTTTCCAGAGAGAGCCCTTACCTACTGTATTTTCTTCCTGACCTGATTTTTGCTGAAACCTGGTAGCATTACCTTGAGGCCATGGAGAAAGGTACCACTTATAAATCCAGTTTTTAATACATTTTTTTCTTTTCTCCAATCTACCATTACCTTGACCTTGATGGTTTTTAATACATTTTAATGTAATGATCACTGCTGCTCTGTTTTTGATGTTGTAATTATTTTAAAGCCGGTTTCAGTGAACACCAACATTATTAGTTAACTGTATAGGGTAAAGGCTATAAAATGCCAACTATATTTAACTTACAAATATTTTTGCCTAAACCTTTTAGGCATCTTGATAAACTTTAGTTAAAATAAGCAGAGCAGTCAGAGATATTCTAGAGTTTCATCTCTGATTCACAGACTTTTGTTCCTGTTGTTTATCCCAAACACAATTCCATATAACTTCCTTTGCCCAGTCACAAGCTGAATATTTTTAAGAACAGCTCAAACTCAGAAAAGGGGTGTGTGTGTGTGTGTGTGTGTGTGTGTGTACACGGACACACATAGAGTTCTAGTCAGGGCTCAAAATTACAGATACCCAAGCTAGCTTCAACAAAGAGACAGATATGGAAGGCATATAAAGAATCTCATGAAATATGAGGATAGGAATAGCAAGCCTTGTGCAAAAGTGGTACTGAGGAATAGAAAGCTATTTGTTTTTGTTTCTTTTTAAAAATTTTCCATAAGTTATTGGGGTATGGGTAGTATTTGGTTATATAAGTTCTTTAGTGCTGATTTGTGAGATTTTGGTGCACCCATCACCTGAGCAGTATACACTGCACCATATTTGTAGTATTTTATCCTCACCTCCCTCCCACTCTTCCCCACAAGTCCCCAAAGTCCATTGTACCATTCTTATGCCTTTGCATCCTCATAGCTTAGCTCCCACGTATCAGTGAGAACATGCAATGTGTGGTTTTCCATTCCTGAGTTACTTGAAACTAAGGCTACATTCTCTACTTCTCAGGAGCCATGTGACTTGGTCCTTGGTCCTCTCTCTTGTGACTGGATTCTTCTACTTATCAGAACATGGTCATCTTGTATGACTTCATAGCTTGGCTTCTCAGCTCCAGTGAGCACCACCAACTAAAATGGTCCTTTGTGGCCAGGCAAAATGGCTCATGCCTATAATCCCAACACTTTGAGAGGCCAAGGCAGAAGGATTACTTGAGGCCTGGAGTTCAAGACCAGCCTGGACTACAAAGCGAAACCCTGTCTCTACTAAAAATGTTATAAAAATTAGTCATGTATGGTGGTGCACACATGTAGTCCTAGCTACTCCAGAGGCTGAGGCAAAAGAATCACTTGTACCCAGGCTTCAATGAACTATGATCGTGCCACTGCACTCCAGCCAGGGCAACAAAGTGAGACCTCTCTCTAGAAAAAAATTTTAATGTCCCTTTGTGTTTCCTAATTCAAGTTTCTGAGAGAGGGACTAGGATAGAGTCAGCAATGTGACCTGTGATGGGCCCTTTGTGGGTCTTCTGGAATAAACAATTAGATCAGAGAAGACAGATCACAAAAATGACTAAGCAGGCCTTGTGGGCAGGATGAGCAAAGATAGAAATGTCCAGTATGACCACTGAGTGTATGGATAGTTATTATTTGTATGGCACATTATAGCTTCACAATATTACATTTTAAAATTTACTCTGTCTTAGTCAAAATTCAACTAGAAAACAGAAAATATATTTACTTATTTACAATAGAGGAAATTTAATACTGGAAATTGGTAACACAAGAGATGGAAAGGCTGAAAGTGAAACTGAAAACAACATAGAGATTAGCAACAGCAGGAGGTTTCTGGCTCCCCTAAGCTGGAAGGACAAAAATAGGGGGTGGTGTTACTGGAATTCAGGGTCAGAACCACAGTCAGCCTAAAGACGAGGCAACTGAAGTCATAAAAGAGGCATAACTGCTCCTAAAGATGCTGCAGGGAAAGAGAAGAAAATAAATACCTGGCTTTTCTCTTCTTCTCCCTTTCCAGTCTTCTCTGTACTTGCCATTGGCATGACACAGGAACGTGGTATCTTAGCCAGTTCATGCTGCAATAACAAAATACCAAGGACTAGGTGGCTTAAACAATAGACATTTATTTCTCACAGTTCTGGAGGCTGGGAAGTTCAAAATCAAGAGGTCAGTATGGTAGGTTTCTGGCAAAGGTAGGTTTCTTCCTGGCTTATAGATGGCCACCTTCTTGCTGTGTCCTCATGTGTTTTAGAGAGAGAGAGACATCTCTTTCTCTTCCTTATCTTATAAGGCTATATCCCTACACTTATTACCTGATTTAACCTTAATTATCTCCTGAAGACCCCATCTCTAGATACAGTCACACTGGAGAGTAGGGTTTCAACATGTGAATTTGGAGGGGACACAATTCAGTCCATAACTCCTGGGAAATGCAGCTGCTCACCCCCCCATACCACTGGGACATAGAAAATGCAAGAAATGCATCTGGCATCACAAATAGGACAAGGACTGGCATGCTCTTCACAACACTGCAAGGAAGCTATTATCATTCTTACTTTACAAATTAGGAAATGAAGCAATTTAAATAAACTTATTCAAGGTCACAAAGGCTGTAGATGGTAGCACCAGATTTTATTCCAGGTCTTCTAATTCAAAACCCAGCTGACAGTGACTTCCATTGAGCCTCTACCATATATTTCAACTTTCCTGGGCTCACCTTTCTCTGAATTTCTATACTACTTTTATTCTTTACCTTACAATTTATCACTTATCATCTTATTTTCATCATTCTTTTGGAGAATATTTTATCATTTCACACCTGGCCAAATGAACCAAAAGTACCTTAAGATCAAATATCATGTAGCTCCTCGGCCGGGCCCAGTAGCTCATGCCTGTAATCCCAGCGCTTTGGGAGGCCGAGGCGGGCCGATCACTTGAAGTCAAGAGTTTGAGACCAGCCTGGCCAATATGGTGAAACCCAATCTGTACTAAAAATACAAAAATTAGCTGGGCATGGTGGCACACATCTGTAGTCCCAGCCACTAGGGAGGCTGAGGCAGGAGAATCACTTGAACCTGGGAGGTGGAGATTACAGTGAGCCAAGATTGCACCACTTGACTCCAGCCTGGGCGACAGAGCAAGACTCCATCTCAAAACAAAATAAAACATGATATTTGGTTTTACAAATATCACGTAGCTCCCAAAACAGCATCCATTCCATTGTCAAGGCATATAGTAGGTGCCAAATGACTGCTTTGATTGATTAATCAAACATTTCCTAGTGTTATTGAGAATGGTTGTATTACTTCTTGTTAATAAAACCCTTCATCTATTTTCCAAAATGCCATAGTTCCCCAGTCATCAAGAAAATTGTCTGTGGCTCAAGGAAATCATCCATATAAATGTTTTTTATTATTTTAGATACAATCCCATAGAATGGCCTATTGGTATGAATCAGAATCTTTAAATACTTTGGAATTTCCCTCTTAACTGAGTTATCTGTCAAGGTTATCTTTTGTCTTCCACATTATTCATCCTTATTGTGAAACTGCCATCCTCTTTTGTCATAGCTGCCTTGCAAATATCTGGCTAGGTCACTATTGATTGGCAATATGTCATACCATCCTTTGCAGATGAAATTTGTAGAAAAATCAGAAATTCCTTTGCAAAAGCTCTTTCAGGTGAAATGATAAAGATTTATTTTGTCATGACTGTCTATATTAGGAAATATGGCACATATATTGCAGTCACTCAATGTTATTGCAATATACTCAATGTTATTGCAATCACTCAATGTTATTAGCACAATGAGATATAAAACAAAATCAAATTTCATAGTACTTGTATTAAAATATCAGAATGAGACTGTCTTTTACTTTTACCCTAACTCAGCTGCCCACTTCTGGACCCTGTCGTAACTGGTAGTTCTTTTTTTCAAGTATCCCATTCCCTGATCACCAGCAGTTATTTTTCCAGATTACTTCCACGGGCACCACTGCAAAAACTCTTCAACTGCTTTGAGACCTCCAGTGCAACACTCCTGTCACTTTCTCCCCATCCACTATTACATATCACACCCCACCCCTCACCAGCTTAACTTTCTTCCTTTCCTAAAATGTTGTTTTTCTGCATCTCTATTTAAGTTAGTGAACATTCTTGGAGGAAATAACAGGACCAGGCTGAATGATTTCTGAGGTTTAGTCTTTTTCAGGTGGGGAAAGGATGTTTTAGCTTTTGTTTTTGTTTTTAAGGAGATGAGGGTTGCAGCTTTTCTTTTTTTTTTTTTTTTTTTTAGACGGAGTCTCACTCTGTCGCCCGGGCTGGAGTGCAGTGGCCGGATCTCAGCTCACTGCAAGCTCCGCCTCCCGGGTTCACGCCATTCTCCTGCCTCAGCCTCCCGAGTAGCTGGGACTACAGGCGCCCGCCACCTCGCCCGGCTAGTTTTTTGTATTTTTTTAGTAGAGACGGGGTTTCACAGTGTTAGCCAGGATGGTCTCGATCTCCTGACCTCGTGATCCGCCCGTCTCGGCCTCCCAAAGTGCTGGGATTACAGGCTTGAGCCACCGCGCTCGGCCGGGTTGCAGCTTTTCTTATGTTTTAAGGAAAACTGATGGTTCCTGTCAGACCCAAATTGTATTTAATTTTTTAAAAAAGTTGTAGTTTAAAAATTCAAGTAACATGAAAGGATGTAGAGGTCAGCCTCAGTCTCCCTCCAACCCCTGATAGTCTCTGGTTCTCCTCTCTGCAGCAACTGGTATTTTAATTTTTCTGTATCATCTTCCCGGAAGAATATTATATTAGTCAAGATAGGCTAGGTTATACTTAGCAGCAAATTTAACCCAAAATCTCAGTGGCTGAATACAATGAAGGTTTGTTTCTGCATCAAATTACATGCTTAAGCTGCATCACTTTGTGAGGCTGTCATCTCAACATATGGCTTTGGGTGAAGAAAGAGCTGGAAAGTTGCACAGGGCTTAATCACATGGTCCACTTAACTGTAGAGTCATCTTCTGTGTGCCAGGTGGGAGGGGAGAGCTGGATATCAGTAAGCACCAATAATCTCTATCACAAATAAACTCATATGTGCATTTTGCATAAATGGGAGCATACTATACATAGTTTCTCCACTTGCTTTGCTTAATTCACTTTGCAAGATATGATGCATATGATAATTTCCTCCATGTGGTCACACTATAATTTATTTACATTCTATTTGATTGATGGATATGTAGGCTATTTCTAGTCTTTTGTTATTATAAACAGTAGCTGTAATAAATATTCTTGTAAAAGTAACACTGAAATATATTGAGACCATAATGTGTGCAAGGCACTATTCAGATCATGTGGTATATTTTAAGTCTAATACTGTTGGCAACTCTATGTGACAGGTGACATAATTTACAGGTATCTTACTTATAGCAGCAGAGCCTGGCCTTAAACCTAGGCAATTGGTCCCATAGCCTATTTAATTCACATAGATATTTGCACCTATATGCACAAATTTCCACCAAATAAATTCCTGTAAGTGAATATGTGGATCATAAAGAGTTTACATTTTAAATCCTGTCAGATATTTTCAGGAGCACTAGATACCTTTGGTGGACACTTTCAAATCCACTCTGCTCTTAGGCAACCTATTCCATGCGGGTGTCTACAAGCTTCATGCAGATGTAATTTGACAGCACCTTTTCTTGGCATTCTCAACACTCACAAATCAGAGACCTGGAAGCACAGGGATGTCTAATGCCCATGTAGCCCCCTTGACCAATGGAAGCCAATCAATAAATGCTTCTCTCCCCAGCTGGAAACTTCTATGATATATATTCCTAAGACTCTTCAGAAGATCTCACAGAATTGAGCATTAGTTTCCCAAAGCAGCAACACACTGAAACTTTGCACTAAGTTTCTTTCATCCTTTTTCACTTCCCTGTCTTGTTCCCTGCAATGACTGCTTAAATAAAGTATCTGCAGAAAGCATTTGTCTCAACTCTATTTTCAGAGGAATCTAAATGTAGTAAATGCATGGTGCACCAACCAGATCCCTGCTTCAAGCCCACGGTACTCATTCCCTTGGCCACTGGGAATGTTGCCTGCTAAGTTCCTTTCAGAGCACTACCCTAGCCAAAGGGAGCTGCTTCACTCTCCCCATGGTCTAACCCAGTGACTGGTAGGTTTAGGGGTAAAGGATCCCAACTACCGTGTCTCTGTTTAAGATCTCTCTGAAGAACAAGCTCAACTCCAGATAGTTCCATGGTGATATGGTTTGGATATTTTGTCCTCTCCAAATCTTATGTTGAAATGTGATCCCCAATGTTGGAGGTCGAGTCTGGTAGCAGGTGTTTCGGTTATGTAGGTGGATTCCTCATGAATGGCTTGGTGCTGTCCTCGTAGTAAAGAGTGAGTTCTCACTCAGTGAGTTCATGCAAGAGCTGGTTATTTAAAAGAGCCTGGCATCTCTCTTGCTCCCTCTCTCATCATGTGACACGCTGGCTCCCCTTTGCCTTCTGGAATGACTGCGAGCTTCCTGAGGCCCTTACCAGAAGCAGGTGTTAGCACCATGGTTCATGTACAGCCTGCAGAACCATGAGCCAAATAAACCTCATCATTATAAATTACCCAGTCCTAGATGTTTCTTAATAGCAACGCAAATGGACTAACACACATGGGATGCACCAAGCCCAATAAATGGCAACTACATCACAGTTCAACTTCTCCCTCTGCTCAGTCTTGCTTTCCTCACTCCCATACAGGTGTTTTACTTGAGAAGACTCCCCCATAAACCTCCTGCATGTAAATAGCCACCTCAGAGCCTGTTTCCTAGGAAACATGATCTGAGATGCTAAACTAAGACAATTGGTATCAGTAGTGGCCCTAGAAAACAGGCCCTTGGGATGAGATTTGGGGACTGGATCACTCACAAAATGCAGTAAAACTCCTCTGCAATTCCTGAGCTCTCAATTGTGGGAGATTGATATGAGGTGCTTGTGAAAAGTGAAGTACTGGGTTATGCAGTAGCTAAGGCTACTGCATTATGATTGTATTGGTTCATTATGATTGTAGTGGTGGCCTGAAATGCTTTTGATCTAAAAGGTTTTTGCAGTGACTAAACAGGTGTATTGAGCACAGATATGATGGGGATCTCGACCACTGAATTCTTTAAGTATTGATGGGGCTACCATTTTCTCTGGGCTGTGGTATTCTTTGTGATTCACTATCTTGGTCAAGGGGTTGGGGAACAGTTTCAGAGGCTTATAGAATGTCTATCAGCATAGCAACTGACATAACATTACCTCTAATGAGGGTCTCATTTTATGGCAAAAGTAGTAAGTCAGTGGGCACAGGACCACAAGACATAGTGATTTCATCACATACCTCTTTACCCAAAAGCATCCAGCTTACCAGATGGTTAAGTGACCTTTTACAGGTTCAGGCAACCCCCCAACTCATATGAAGAACCTAAAATAAGCAAATTTATAAAGACAGTATAATAAAGGTTACTAGAGACTGGAGACAGGAGGGAATGGGAAGTTACTGTTTTAATGAATACAGAGTTTCTGTTTGGGATGATGAAAAAGCTTTGGAAATGGACAGTGATGATTGCACAACATTGTAAAGGCACTGAATGCCACTGAATTTTACACTTAAAAATGGTTACAGTGGTGACTTCTGTTATATATACTCTACCACAATAAAAAAGGTATAAAGTATTTTTTAAAAGTAATGCATCTAGAGTATAAAAATTCCACTGTACTAATGCTTTATCTACTTGGTATTAAGGACACAGATAGGTAGAAAATTAAAAAATATATAAAGACAATTTGCTGAAGTTTTCCTTCCTTTTTTTTTTTTCTTTTCTTTTCTTCTTTTTTTTTTTTTTTTTTTTTTGAGACAGTCTCACTCTGTCACCCAGGCTGGAGTGCAATGGCGTGGTCTCTGCTTACTGCAACCTCTGCCTTGCGGGTTCAAGAAATTCTCCTGCCTCAGCCTCCCGAGTAGCTGGGACTACAGGTGCATGTCACCACACCCGGCTAATTTTTGTAATTTTTTTTTTAAATAGAGACAGGGTTTCACTATGTTGGCCAGACTGGTCTCAGACTCCTGACATCATGATCCACCCGTCTGGGCCTCCCAAAGTGCTGGGATTACAGGCGTGAGCCACCACACCCAGCCTTCCCTTCTATTTTTGAGTAGCATTTATGGGGCAGCTCCTAGAATACCAGTTAGTATATGTGTAAAAGGATTTCACTTACCTTGCTTTATTTCTTTATGTGAACACACTCCATACTATTAGAATTAGTAACTGTGCAACAAAGTCTCAGAGTGATAACCATATTCACAGAGTCAGTGTGGATTTTATTGCTCAATAATCTAGCTATGGAAATTGTAATGCCAGATAAATACACATTTTACCAGTTTTGCACATTTATGGGGATAAGCAGTCTACCAAGAAATGTCCGTGAGTGGTTAATTCCCGTCTGCATTCATATGCAATACTGTAAGCTGTTAGTCTAACTGCATCATTATATTTCCTGGGAATATCCTCAGTGATCGATAAAAATTATAAATTAACTGTTGTTGCAAGATATTATTTTTCTTTTCTATAATTTCACAGACATTTCAAAGATAAAACAGCCATATAATCTATAATAGTAGAAAATATCCAAATGCACTCATAATTTGGTGCAGAGGATCTACAGTTGGATAAACTGGAAGAATTGATAAATAATATAAAAAGCATATCTTTGTGATTACTTAACTGAAATACAGTGAAGCTATGATTGTTTTTGCAATGCATGAAAATTATTGTTTCTGTATTAATTTAGAACTAGTACTATAAGGTCTGCAATATTGATGATTATTTCCCTTGGGATTGTATACATTATTTTAATATGTTCATGTACTTAATATTTCACCAAAGTAATACTTATTTCTTACACAATTTTAAGTCAAATAAATCACTTTTTTGCATGCTGCTTTGTCTTATTATTCTGTGCAATTTTACTTCAGAATTACTGCCATCCTTTGTTTTTTGTGATTATACTACCTTTTTTACTTTACTTTTTATATAAAATACATAGAGTATAAAATTAATGTGTTTCAAATGAGTTCTATAAACAATAGTTTAATCACAAGACTCTGAATGCTCCGGGATAGACCTGGGAGCTTCCTCTCCTGTATTTGAGTTTTAAACTAACCAAGAGTCAATTGTTTATGCCCAGGTCTGTTGATGCCAGTTATAGTAGTTCTTACAACTGCAGAATTTACTTAAATATTACATAAAATAAGAAATATGAATGCAGAAATGTTAAGCTTTAATTTGATGGAAACTAAGTCAAATGCTTCAAAATGCTCAAAAAGTGAGTTGCTTAAAAATATTCGCAAATTACATGGAGGTGAAGCAATTGTAAAACAAAACAAAAAAAAAATTAACAGCAAAAATCCAGAAAGAGTCTGCATTCAGACTGCTCTGCAATGTTTTATATTCTATCTCCACGTTCATAAAATGGAAACCATGAAATTGAAGATAATGCAAATGAGATTGTGCCTTATTAAAACAAAGTGTAAAACTCTGATCAGGGGCTAAAACTCAAAGGAAAGAAATAGACTCCACTGAACATTTGGGGAATGAATGCATAAAATACAAGCTTTAATTTTAAAACATGTAATTTGTATTTTTTCCCCCCTTTAACCACTTTTTTGACTAACGAACCACTAGCAGCTAACGTGTCTGCAAAGAGTGTTCCTGGTACTAGATTATAGTCTAGAAGGGCCTGTCTAAATATTCTAATACGTCATAAAAAGCTAAAAATTTTAATAGTACAAGATTTAAGTGATTTCATAGCATGGTTAAGTACAAAATAACAATGCCTAATAACTTAATTTGTTGCATCTAAAATAATATTGGCCTAAGCAGACATGATTTATAAAATAAATTTTTGAAATAGAATAAATTGGGTTTTTGTCTTCTTATCTGTTTTATTCAAATTTGGGGGTTGTTGTTGTTACTGTTGTTTTAGTAAAAGATGGAGGAGGGGAATGCAAAGGTAACACTTTTGTTTTTCAAGCTTTTTAGGAGTTAGAGACTATAGATACCAGCAAAATAATCTTTCAAAAATACATTTTACAGCTTTATTGAGGTATCGTTGACATATAACAAAGAGAACCTATTGAAGTGTGTCATTTGATATGTTTCGACGTATGAATACACCGAGAAACTAGCAAGTTTCCAAAGTGGTTATACATGTTACATTCCCACCATCAGTACATCAGAGTTTGTGTTGTTCCACCTCCTTGCTAACAGTTGGTATGACCAGTTCTATGGTTTAAATGTTTGTCCCCTCTGAAGCTCATGTTGAAACTTAATCCTCATTGTAAAAGTATTAAGAGGGTGGAAAGTCTGACTATGCTATTTGAGAGGTGGGACTGTTAGGGAGTAATTAGGATTAGATGAGGTCATGAGAATGGGACATTAGTGGCTTCATAAGAGGAGAAAGAGAGACCTAAGCTAAGATGCTCAGTCCCCTTGCCATGCAATGCCCTATACCGCCTCACCCTGGGACTCCCCAGAGTCCCTACCAGCAAGAAGGACCTCACCAAACATGCCTCCTTAACCTTGAACTTCTCAGCCTCCAGAAGTGTAAGAAATAAATTCATTTTCTGTGTAAATTGCCCAGTCTCAAGTATTCAGTTATAGCAACAGAATACAGACTAAGTCAGTCTTTTGAATTAAAGTGGGTATATTCTAGTGGGTGTATTTCATTGTCATGTTAATTTGCATTTCCCAGTTACCAATGATGTTGAGCATCTTTCCCTGTGCTTATTTGTTATCAATATATTTTCTTTGGTGAAATCTCTTCAAGTTTTTTTGCCCATTTTTTATTGGATTGTTAGTCTTATTAAGATGTAAGAGTTCATATATACTAAATAAAAGTTCTTTGTCAGATATACGTTTTGCAAATATTTTCTTCCAGTTTGTGGCTTGAATTTTCATTTTCATTACAGTGTCTTTTAAATAGGGAAACTTACTAATTTTGATAAAGTCCAACATGTTAGATTTTTTCTTTTACATTTGTTATTTTGTGTCCTTTTAAAGAAATATTTGCCAAATCTAATGTTTCTAAGATTTCATATAATATTTCTTCTAGAAGTTTTATAGTTTTAGCTCTTGGATTTAAGACTGTAATCCATCTAAAGTAAATTTTTGTATGTGTGAGGTAAGAGGTAAGATTCTTTTTTTTTTTTTTTTGCTTTATAATGCTGTCCGTTTGTTTTATCGTTATTAATGAAAAGATTGTCCTTTCCCCATTGCATTGCCTTAGCAACTTTGTCAAAATCAATTGATCATGTATATCTGAGTCAATTTCCAAATTCTCTATTTCATTCAACTGATGTATGTGTCTACCGTTATATCAATCGCATACTGACTTGATAATTTGCACTTTGTAATCATTCTTGACATCCAGTTTTGTAAGGTCACCAATTTTGTTCTTTTTCAAAGTTGTTTTGGCTATTCTAGAGCCTGCATATTTCCATGTAAATTGTAGAATCAGCCCAGCAATTTCTACCAAAAAAAGTCTATTGATATTTTGATTGGAATTGCATGAGTTTGGTGTGTCCACGACTCACTGCAGCCTTGATGTTCTGAGCTCAAGCTATCTTCCCACCTCAGCCTCCGGAGTAGCTGGGACTACAGGCATGTGCCACCACACCTGGCTGATTTTTAATTTTTTGTAGAGATGGCTCTCAAGTGACCCAGGCTGGTCTTGAGTTCCTGGGCTCAAATAATCCTCCCACCTCAGCCCTGCAAAGTGCTAGGATTATAGGTATGTGGCACTGCACTTGGCTTCTCAGCAATATTTTGTAGTTTTCAGTCTATAAGACTTGCACATCTTTTTACTATTAAATATAAAAATTGAATATATATATATTTTTGTTGTTGTTGTTGTTGTTGTTGTTGTTTTTGAGACGGAGTCTCGCTCTGTCGCCCAGGCTGGAGTGCAGTGGCCGGATCTCAGCTCACTGCAAGCTCCGCCTCCCGGGTTTAAGCCATTCTCCTGCCTCAGCCTCACGAGTAGCTGGGACTACAGGCGCCCGCCACCTCGCCCGGCTAGTTTTTTGTATTTTTTAGTAGAGATGGGGTTTCACAGTGTTAGCCAGGATGGTCTCGATCTCCTGACCTCGTGATCCGCCCGTCTCGGCCTCCCAAAGTGCTGGGATTACAGGCTTGAGCCACCGCGCCCAGCCTAATTTTTATATTTTTATATTTTAAATTTTCATAGTTTTTGATGCTATTGTAAATGGCATTTTTATTTGAATTTCTAATAGTTTGTTAAGGTATAAAGAAATATAATAGGTTTTTTTTAACATTGGCTTTGTATTCCCAACCCTGCCAAATTCATTTATTAGTTCTAGTTGCTTTCTTGAGATTACTTAGGATTTTCTTCATAGAAAATCATGTCATCTGCGAATAAGGAGTTTTGAGTTTTCCTCTTCAAATTGTATGCCTTTTATTTCTTTTCTTGCCTTATTGCACTGACAAAATCATTCAGAACAATGTTAAATACAAGTAATGAGCATAGACGTTCTAGCTTTGTTTCTAGTTTAGAGGGAATGCATTCACTTTTTCATAAAGTATGATGTTAGCCGTAGGGTTTTTTGTAGATGCCCTTTATCAAGGTGAGAAAGTTTTCTTCTATTCTTAGTTTTATGAGACTTTTACTTTGTTTTGTTTTACCATAATTGGATGTTGAATTTTATCAAATGGTTTTTTGCCTCTATTGAGATAATCATATGATTTTCTTTTTTGATTTGTTACTATGGTAAGTTACATTGATTGATTTTTTTCAAATGCTAACCTGACCTTTTATTCCTGGGATAAATTTCACTTGGTTATAATATACAAATCTTTTTATTTATAATTTACTAACATTTTGTCAAGAATTTTTATGCCTGTGTTCCTGAGGGATACTGGTCTGCAGTTTTTTTTTTCTTGCAACATTTTTTTTAGCTGCGATATCAGTATAATACTGGCCTTATAAAATAAATTTTAAATTGTTTTTCCTCTTCCTTTCTGGAAGAATATATGTGAATTGATATTTTTTAAAAATGTTTGATAAAATTAACTAATGAAGCCATCTGTACCTGGAATCTTCTCTGTAGACAGATCTTTATCTATAAATTTAATCATCAATATATGATTGTTCAGGTGATCTATTTCTTCTTGAGTGACATTTGATATTCATATATTTTTTAAAATGTGTCCACTTTATCTTGATTATCAAATTTATTTGTGTAAAGCTCTTCATAATAGTCCATTATTATTCTATTAATGTCTGTAGTAACGTCTCCTCTTTTATTCCTAATAATTCATTTTTTTCTTTTTTTCCTTATGAGTCTAAATATTTATGGTTTTATTGATCTTCTCATAGATTTAATTTTTGGTTTTACTGATTTTTTCCCTATTGTTTTCTGTTTTCTATATTATATATGTCAGTTAGGTCAGGATGGGTCAAATCTTCTATGTCCTTACTTGTTTTATAACTACCTGTTCTGTCGATTATTGAAAGAGTGTGGAAATCACTGACTATAATTATGAATTCATCTATTTCTCTTTTCAGTTCTGTTACTTTTTGCTTCATGTATTTTCAAGCTCTGTTATATGCATGTGCAATTAGGATTGTTATAGCCTCTTGATGAACAGATCCCTTTGAAAGACTCCTTAAGGCCAAATTATTTATATAATACAAAGTTTGTGTAGTTGGAGTGGGTATAGGAGTCTGGGTATTTAGGTCCTGGTTTCAGCTTTGGTGCAACTTGGCTGTGAGTCTAGTTTGCCTCATCTGTAAAATCAAGATTAGATTGTCTTTAAACTTCTCTAATCTGTGAATGACATAGATTTTTGTAGTTAAATTTTACATACGTTGAGAAATTGCAGAGGTAATTTCTTCCAATGCACTTTCTCCTGGGAAAACCATCCTTAGATAACAGTTTTTACCTGAAAGTAAATATAAAGAAATATAATTTCATAATATCGTTTTAATAAGCTATTAGAAATTCAAATAAAAATGCAATCTACAATAGCATCAAAAATATGAACTTTTAAAATATAAATATGTAAAACAAGTTTTTTTGTTTAAATTTATTATACATACAAAGATTTATATACATTTAAAGCACGACTTTACAATGTCCCACACATATAAATGCTACTTCCTTTATCTGATACTCCAAATGGCCAAAGCCTCCATCAGCCCTAACATTAAGCTATGGACTATTTAGAAGTTTGTTATTTCATTTGCAAATGTTGGAGATTTTCCAGATATCATTGTATTATTCATATATGAAGAAGTCAAGTAACTTGCACAAAGACAAACTTATAAGTGTCAGAGCTGGGATTTAAACCCCGACAGTCTGGGCCCAGGAGTCAAGTTCTTATCCACACACATTATACTGCCTTTCTCCATAGATGTTTAGCTGCCTTATAGGTCAAAAAGATTTTTGTTTGCTACCTTCAGTATGTAACCATTTTATAGATCATTAATTATCAACTAATCTTTTATACAAATTTTTTAACTATATCCTGTACATAAGTTGATAAATACCCACACATTAGTACACTTTCACCAGTAAATAAGAAATTTCTGAGCACATATGCACAGGGACTACCAATAATAAAATAATAACTTTATTAGAAATATGTTTTAATAATAAAATATTTAATAGCTACACATGAGTTAATGCTCATCAATGATGCTTAGTCCCAGTCACTTACAGACAATACGAATGCTTTTCTTCTCATTTGATTACTTTGAGAAAGGAAGAAGGGATAAGTAGAGCTATTCCTCATTATCCATTGGGGATTGGTTTCAGAACCCATTGTGGACACCAAAATTCACAGACATTCAAGGATCTTATATAATTCGCACAGAACCTGTGCACATCCTCCTGTATATTTTAAATCACCTCTAGATTACTTATACATAAGACAACGTAAATGCTATGTAAATAGTATTATATTGCATTATTTAGGAAATAAAGACGAGAAAAAAAAATTTGTACACATGCAGAACAGACACAACCATCCATTTTTTTCTTCAAGTAATTTCAATCCCTGGTTGGTTGAATTCACGGATGCAGAACTCAAGAAAACAGTGGGCCAACTGTACATGAAAGCACACTTAGAGAGTAACAAAATACAAACCTTTCTAATCAGAAAAGATTTTAAAGCAAGGTTTTTGGGGCTTTTTTGTTTTGTTTTGTTTTTTTAGATTGAGTCTCACTCTTGTTGCCCAGTCTGGAGTGCAATGGCGTGATCCTCGGCTCACCACAACCTCCGCCTCCCAGGTTTAAGTGATTCTCCTGCCTCTGCCTCCCGAGTAGCTGGGATTACAGGCATGCACCATCTTGCTCGGCTAATTTTGTATTTTTAGTAGAGAGGAGGTTTCTCCATGTTGGTCAGGCTGGTCTTAAACTCCCAACCTCAGGTGATCCACCCACCTCGGCCTCCCAGAGTGCTGGGATTACAGGCATGAGCCACCATGCCTGGCCAAAAGCAAGGTTCTTAAGCAATCAGTGAAAGAGAAAATGAAGAGAGACAATGTATTAGTTCATCTTAGGAAGACTTAGAACCCTCTTTTTATTTGTGCACTCACTTGAAGCATGTAACAAATTATCTCACTTCTGTAACTGCCTATTTCCTATTATCTTTCTTCAAAATCTGAACGATCATTTCGTTACAAATAACAGGAGCCTGACCTAACCCCAAAAGGAAATCTATCAGCTCATGTAAGTTGGAAGTTCAAAGGGTGAATTGTAGGCATGAATGTAAGAACTCAAAATGAAGTTATTATAATTCTGCCTCTCTCCATCCCTCAGTTGTACTTGACCCCATGTTGACCTAGGCTCTCTTCAAGAGGCGGTAGAGTTAACCACCAGCAAGTCCAGGAGACACAGCATACAACTCTCTCAAGAGCTCCAACAAAAGTCCCATATAATGTTTCCAGATGTTAACACTGGCTCATCTAAGGTCATGTAGTAATCTCTGCTCTAATAACTCAGCATAGGAGCCTGGAATATTCTGTTTCAGACCCTACTTAAACCACATGGAGCACAAGCTTTGTAGTTTTATGCTATAAGGAAGAAAAGGTATGATGAAGGAAATACAGCCACAGCACATCATTCAATATGACAAAATCAAGGTGATTTACAACAGCTCTAGCAAACTAACACATCTGAGCACAATCAAGGTGATATTACCAAAAAAGGAGAAAAACATTCTGGGCAGGCAAAAAATATAGATGTTCACCATTTAACTTCTTTTTTCCAATTACTCCTTTCCCCACCTTCCCTAACTTTCCTTTCTGGGAAAGGATTTGAGCCAAGTACTCTTTGAACATTTCCAAGTGGCTCACTGTTAACCTTGATACTAGTAAGCAAAAAAGGAAATTCTCTATTGTTGTGCATTGAATTGTGTCTCCCTAGAATTTGTATATTGAAGTCCTAGTACATCAGAATGACCTTATTTGGAGATAGGTCTTTGCAGAGGTGATGAAGCCATTAGGGCGGGCCCTAATCCAATGTGACTGATGTCTTCGTTAAAAAAGGAAATTTGGAAATGCACACATACATATGGGGAGAATGCCACATATACAGTCACGTGTCACTTAACAACAGGGACACTTTCTAAAAAATGTGTCGTTAGGCAATTTCATCATCGTGCAAACATAATAGAGTATATTTGCACAAATCTGAGAGTATAGCCTACTACACATCTAGGCTATATGGTACAGTCTGTTGCTACTAGGCTACAAACCTGAACAGCATATTACTATACTGAATATTGTAGGCAATACTATGTATTTGTATACCTAAACATAGAAAAAGTACAGTAAAAAATATGGTATGATAATGTTATGGAGCCACTGTCATATATGTGGTTGGTCCATCACTGACCCAAATGTTGTTATGTAACACAGGACTGTACATGAAGAGGGCCATCTACAAGCCAAGAAAAAAGGCCTGCAAGAGATCTTTCCTTCACAGTCCTCAGAAGGAACCTAACCCTAAACCTTGCTAGCGCCTTGATTTTGAACTTCTAACCTCTGGAACTGTGAGACAATAAATTTATGTTGTTTAAGCCACCAGTTTGTAGTACTCTGTTACAATAGCCCTAGCAAACTAATATATCTAACGAAAACTTTGGAAGTATAGCTCAATATGATAAAGTTGTAGTAATAGACTAAAATTAATAACTAGCTTTCTGACTGAACCTAATGTTCTTAATATTTGCCCGCAAAACCTTTTTAGATGAAAAATAATGATTAATTATAAATACTAGTATACTCTTAAGATATTTTTTATCTATACTTTTACTTATGTGATTCCCCCTTCCTGAAATGCTCCCACTGTTCTTCTACTTATTGAAATCCTATTATCCTTTCATTAGAGCAGGTTTGTAGTATTTCCAATCTATAAGGCATGCTAAAACACCATAGAGGCACTAAAATTATCTCTCGTAGAATACTATATTGGGAAGAAGTATTTTTATAAACAGCTTAGAATAAGCATTATACTCTTAGAAGAAGAGAAACTTGCCAAACTCCAGAGGAAGATGGATCCAAGTGCTGAGCTTTTGCATTACCGAGTGGGGTCTGAGCTGGAGAAGAGTTCATTGGATTATGAGTTACTTGAGGGCAGGGACAAATTCTTAGTCTTCATTATAACTCTGTTTTATGGTGCTTTGTAGTTTTATAATGATAAGGAAGAAAAAGTGTGATGAAGTAAATACAGCCACAGCACATTATTCAATATGACATTTAGGGTAGGATTTAGACATGGTACTTGATCTTCAGTACCAGAGCATGTGGATATACTCTGGGGTATGCAGCAAATGGAAAGCATACAAGTGGACTTTCATTTCCAGAAGGACAAGGAACATGTCTGTTTTATTGTATCATTCTCAGCATCTTGAACCGGACTATGTACAATTTATGGGCAGTATTAAAGTGCTTTCATAAATGAATGATAGCCGCACAACATACCTTTGCTCCAAAGAAACTGTGATTGCTCCATCAGTGGTTTCCAAATTTTGGATATTACAGACTGGTAAAATTTCAGAACTACTTTTGGGTCAATCACAATATTGTCAACTTCTTAATTGGCAAGAGAAAAATGTTAAGAAATATGACTACCATTATCTTTGAAAGATGTTTTAACACAAAAGTAATATAAAGGATATGTATCCCAGAATAAATGACAATCCTTTAAACTTAAATGCATATAATTTCATTTAACAAAAAACTCACTACAGAAGCTGATGAGATATCTTCAAGTGGTAATAATACCCTATCTCTAGTTTAAGCAAAGGTTAAAGAAATGAAACATTATGTAAAATCTTCAAACTGGAATGGAAATAAGCAGGTTCTGAAGCTTTGGGGCTACTGGGTTCTAGCATTAGAAACAAGCAGTAACTTCAGGGAATTCAAATGGTATAAGCAAATGAGAATTAAAAGTGCCCTACTTATTTCTGAGGATGTTAGCCAGACATACTTTATGAAACATAACACTTCAGAACTACAGTCAGAAGTTATAACAGCTGGAGCCAAAAATTTAGGGACCAGGCCAAGGCCTGCTCAGAGGTAGATTTTTGTTATTTCTGAGGAAAGACAGCCCTGGTTTACCAACACAAAACCATGCTCTAAACTAGAAAACCTAGGATAGGTGAGAGGTGGTGTCAATGCCAAAACTGTTAGAGAAAGATTAACTCAGCAAGAGAGGGAAAATAAGATTCCCAATGAAGATAAACCTGTAATGATGAAAAAAAAATCAAAACTGCAAGGAAAACTGTTACTGTGAAAGAACAACCAAAACTCAACGAATTGAATAATTCACTTCCAAAGAAACTGAAATAATAGCACAGTGTTTGATATCTTCAAAGTGATAATGGAAGGAATAGCACCAATAAAAGAAAAAATGAAACAAAAATAGAAAGAAGTCAAATTAAATAGATGGATAATTTAAAAAGAACCAATCAGATATTCCAGAAGTTAAAAAAAACATACCCACTGTATTTTCTTTTAAATGGAAAAATATTGGAGAATCGACTCAGAACACAGCACAGGTAAATAAAGGGATGAAAATATAAGAGAAATTAAGATACATGAGTGGATGGATTGAGAATTTCCTTTACACATTAATAGAAGCTCTAGAAATACAGACTAGAGAGAGTAACTGAGAATTTCCCAGAATTAAAATAAATAAATAAAAAGCATGAATCCTTATATTGCATTTTTAATAGCTGCAATAAAGTTTCTTGCCCTATAACTGTTTTCAACCCCATTAATAGGGGGAATCTATGGTCCCTCCCCTTAAAACTGGGTGGGCCTTTGTGACTCTTCCTTGGTTAGAAGAGTGCAGTAGAAGTAGTGCTATGTGACTTCTGAGAACACGTCATAAAAGGCAATCATTTGCCACCTAATTCTCTCTTGAGATGTTTGCCCTTGAAATACAGACATCATGCTGTGAGTTGGCCATGGAGAGACCAATATGAAGTAGAATCCAGGCCCCCAGACTTAAGCCCCATCTGAGCTCCCAGCTGACTGCTAGTATCGACTGGCCAGCCACATAAGTAAACCATTCTGGACTCAGTTCCCTCATCACTCAGTTAAGCTGCCCTAGCTAACACTATATGGAGCAGAGATAAACCCTCCCCACCAAGCCCAAGCTACAGATTTGTGAGCAAAACGTTGTTGTTTCAAGCCACTAAGTGTTGAGCGGGTTGTTATGCAGCAACAGATAACTGCAACACATGCAACACAGATAATTTACTACCTGCAAACCTCCACTGAGAAAACTATTAAAGGACACATTGAGAAAGAAGAAACATCAATCAAGAAGAAAGGAGGGGATGCAAGGAGAAATGATAAGCAAAGAAGTTGGTATTATTTTCTGGTAAAGCTAATTAACTATTGACCAAAAAATTTAATGCCATCTGTTTATGTTGAGAAACAAAAATAGAAAACTACAGTGAAGGCAATGTAAAAGATACATTGTGGATGGTTAGAGTGCTAAAGTTCTTATTTTATTAAATAGTTCTAGAAAATACAAAGTTAAGTGTATAGGAGAATATGTGAGTCAGCGAGATCTCTTATTCAATGCTGGTGGGAATGTAACTCAATACGATCACTTGAAAAACAATCTGGCAGTATTTTATGAAACTGTAGAACCACTCTAGACAACAATTTGGTATAATCTTGTAGAATTAAACATGCTTATCTTACAATGCAGCACTTCTACTCCTGAGTATATTTCAGGTAAATTCTATCTATGCTGCAAGAAATATGTGTTAGAATGTTCATAGCAGCAATGTCTGTAATAGCAAAACACTAGAAACAACTCAGATGTCCATGGGTAAATACGTTATAGTTTATTCTTATAGCAATGAAAATGAATGAACCTCAGCTCCCTGTACAACATGTATTAATATTAGTAACATAATGTTGAACAGAAAAAAGTAAGTTCCTTTTAATGCCCTCTTTATAAAATATGTTGCCCCTTTTATATGATTTCCTTTCTATAAAGGTCTCTTTCTGTATAAAGTCCAAGAAAATGCAAAACTAAAACATGTAACATTTAATTATGCATACGTTTGTGATAAAATTATTTTCAATGTTTTTAAATATAATTGTAAAATATATTTGTATACCTTTTAAAAGTAAAGAATGATAAATATAGACTTCAAGATAATGGTTACCTAGGGGGTTTGGTGGAGGAGAGGCAGGCAGGGAGATTCTATTAGTTCGTTTTCATGCTGCTGATAAAGACGTACCCAAGACTGGGTAATTTATAAGAAACAGAGGTTTAATGGATTCACAGTTCTACGTGGCTGAGAAGACCTCACAATCATGGGAGAAGGTGAAAGCCACGTCTCATGTGGCGGCAGGCAAGCGAGAATAAAAGCCAAGCGAAAAGGGAAAACTCTTATAAAATTACCGGATCTCATGAGACTTATTCACTATCACAAAACAGTATGGGGGAAACCGCATCAATGATTCAATTATCTCCCACTGGATCCCTCCCACAACACATGGGAATTATAGGAGTACAATTCAAGATGAGATTTGAGGGGGGGACACAGCCAAACCATATCAGAGATGAAATAAAGGAAGAATTTATAGGTAGATATAAATTATTGGTACTTTTTAATTCTTGGCTTGAGTGGGTATTCATCATAACTTTTGTCGGGGAGTAAGTGAATATAAATTTTCAATATAAGATAAAAGCAAAAGTATATAATACAGATTATCCATGAACAAATGTTAACAATGTGTTATGATTAATTCAATTTTGTTTATCTGTGATGTAAATATAATCTAATATGTAGATAAAAATCAATAAAGAAATAGCTTCCAAACTACCAGGAAAAAAGTAAAAGTTAAGTGGGAAAAGGCACCGCAAAAATCTATTCCTTTGTTTTTTTCTGGTAGATTTCCCTTTTCACTGCAGATTAGAGACATTTTCTTCATGCACTAGTTACTGGACACCAGTGACCTACACTGAGCCTTACCAAGTAGTCAAAGGGTTCAAATCTTATCATGGACTTTACATATTGTCTTTAGAATTAGGGCAAAGGATTTTTATTTGTCTTGTCTGAGTCTGTATTCTTGAAAATGAAAATCTAGTGACCATAAGTATTAACACTATTGCACTTAACAAACACATGGCTTAAGATGTGTGTTAGCAGAAACCAGTCTTAAGATGTCACTCCACAAAAACATTTCCAGAAGCTTAGCACTTAATTGGCCTTATTAGCACCATCTGCTCTTCATCTTGCTTGTAGAAAAGTGTTTTCATCAGATAGCAACAATTTGAAAACAAGGCAGATCACCACATTAGCAACAAGTTGAAAACACGGCAGATCACCACACTTTGCTTTGAATTTAACACTACATTTTGCCTGCCTCTTATCACAGTTTTAAATCATCACATTAAATAAGTGAGTCAAATCATAGCACTTATATGTTCGACTCTGGTTTCCTCTGTGATCCCTTGAGCATGTGTGTATGTCCAGAAGTCCTTTTCTCTTCAGACCTACATCTGTCAGACTGCTTAGCCAGACATTTAGGGAAATCCTGTCTAGTGACGATATTCAAGAAAACCTTATTCACACAATCCACCTTTTTTTTTTTTTTTTTTTTTTTTTTCTCATTCTACAAGGCTGGATGCTCTAACACATCGGGCACAGAAAAGTTAGACCTGGGAACATGCAGAAATTAAAATCAGATACTGGGTAATGATTTGAACTAAAAATTATTCCTATTATAAAGGCATCCTTCTGAGAGCCTTTTTACAACTAAGCACTAATGATAAGAGAGTTTACTGTTTGGATTTCCTACTCTAAATGTCTACTTTAACATTATTAATTTAACCATTGGTTATTTTGAAGATATTTATATGCTAAACTAAAGAAATATAGTTGATCATTACAATGTTCATTTCAGAAGTGGACTTAAAATTTAGGGGAAGTTAAAATTAAGTTTTCACTTCTTTAAATTTACATATACATCACTTTTTACACGGAAAAATGTAACATTAAAAAAATGATAATCTGCCAAAGTAGCTATTTAGCCAAAGCAAACATAACAGTAATTAAGGAAGAAAATATAAAAAGCAGTTTCCTTACATAGGCATCTTGGCTGTTGGTATAATTTTTTATATTACACCAAATTAATACTTTTTATTTAAAAAATAAAATAATAAATAGGAAAAATAAGACTATGCGGCCAGGCGCGGTGGCTCAAGCCTGTAATCCCAGCACTTTGGGAGGCCGAGACGGGCGGATCACGAGGTCAGGAGATCGAGACCATCCTGGCTAACACGGTGAAACCCCGTCTCTACTAAAAAATACAAAAAACTAGCTGGACGAGGTGGCGGGCGCCTGTAGTCCCAGCTACTCGGGAGGCTGAGGCAGGAGAATGGCATGAACCCGGGAGGCGGAGCTTGCAGTAAGCTGAGATCCGGCCACTGCACTCCAGCCTGGGCGACAGAGTGAGACTCCGTCTCAAAAAAGAAAAAAAAAAAAAAAAAAAAGACTATCCTCAGAGTTCTATCCAGAACATAAAAGACTCTGCCAGGTGAAAACAGCACAAACTAGTTTTACAAAGATGTAAATTTAAGTGTATTCTCTTTTTTCGTAAGAAAAGCGCCCGCGCACACACACACACTCACCTGGAGTTTACAATATACTACAGAATCATTTTTTTTCTTTTTTTTTTTTTTTTTGAGACAGACTTGCTCTGTCGCCCAGGCTGGAGTGCAGTGGCCGGATCTCAGCTCACTGCAAGCTCCGCCTCCCGGGTTTAGGCCATTCTCCTGGCTCAGCCTCCGGAGTAGCTGGGACTACAGGCGCCCGCCACCTCGTCTGGCTAGTTTTTTGTATTTTTTAGTAGAGACGGGGTTTCACCATATTAGCCAGGATGGTCTCGATCTCCTGACCTCGTGATCCGCCTGTCTTGGCCTCCCAAAGTGCTGGGATTACAGGCTTGAGCTACCGCGCCCGGCCCTACACTACAGAATCAAACATGGCAATAAAATATAGCATTTTTGTAGACTTATAAAGCCAGAAGGTTTTAATAAATGGTTAAAAGCTCCTTTGTTTGTGATTTATAAATGTTAATAATTATTCCTGCCTCCTAAAGTTGTTGTGTTAACTACAGGAGATACTTGTGAAAGATCTGGCACATAATAAACAGCAGCCATTATTATTTTAAAGCATGCATTTAAAAATCATAAATAAAGATTGTAAACAAATGGCCTATTTCAGGAGATTTTCTCTAATTCCTGTTTTAACAACTAACAATATTGGCAATTATCACAAAACACCTTGTTAGTTTTATTACACTTTCTGGCAAAACCTTATTAAGACTTACTGAAAAGGGTTCGTATTACTAGAACTTCATTATCACCTAGACAAAAATAATATAATACATTTATTAGCCCTGTAAACAGTAAATACACAACTATTTTAAACCAATTACATTCACACATTTTAGGTTACATCATTCTTAATTTTAAAATTTGTCTATAAAAATATGTAATCTACTAATCAAAAAATGTCTTACTCATGACAATTAGTACAGTATAACATTTCATCTCATATTTAACAGTTTGTATAAAATTACATTATAAGCAAAGAAAATAAATATTTGAAATGTACATGTGGTTTACTGAAATGAAAAAATTTATATTAATACATTATCAAGATAAACTAATATCTGTTAAAACTAATCTCAACATCATCTATATAGTACTCCTGCCAAAAATGTTTAATGTGAATCTAACCATAAGAAAAAAAAACATGTTAATTGAAATTGAAGGACAGCCTAGAAAACAATTGGCCTAGACTCTTCTATGAAATCAATGTCATGACAGACAAAAATGATGAGCAAGTGTTCCAGATTAGAGAAGACTAAAGAGACTTGATAGCTAAATGCAAGAGAAGATCTGTGATTGGATCCCGAATCATAGGCGAAAATGAACCATATATATGGGATATTACCGGGACAATTGGTAGAATTTGAAAATTGACTGTATATTAGACAATAATAATGGATTTGTGTTAAATTTAAGTGTCATAATTGGATTGTTATTATGTAGAATGTCCTTGTTCTTGATAGATACATGCAGAAGCATTAATATGTCTGGAACTAATTTTAAAAATGGACCAGCCGGCTAGGATGGTGGCTCACACTTGTAATCCCAGCACTTTGAGAGGCCAAAGTGGGCAGATCACCTGAGGTCAGGAGCTCGAGACCAGCCTGGCCAACATGGTGACACCCCATCTCTACTAAAAATACAAAAAATTAGCCTGGTATGGTGGCACACACCTGTAATCCCAGCTATGCAAGAGGCTGAGGCAGGAGAGTCACTTGAACCAAGGAGGCAGAGGTTGCGGTGAGCTGAGATTGCCCCACTGCACTTCAGCCTGGGCCACGTAGTGAGACTCCGTCTCAAAAAAAAAAAAAAAAAGGGGGGGGCGGAGCAAGATGGCCAAATAGGAACAGCTCCAGTCTCCAACTCCCAGCGCGAGCGACACAGAAGACCGGTGATTTCTGCATTTTCAACTGAGGTACTGGGGTCATCTCACTAGGGAGTGCCGGACAATCGGTGCTGGACAGCTGCTGCAGCCTGACCAGCGAGAGCTGAAGCGGGGCGAGGCATCGCCTCCCCTGGAAGCGCAAGGGGGAAGGAAATCCGTTTTCCTAGCCAGGGGAACTGAGACACACAACACCTGGAAAATCGGGTAACTCCCACCCCAATACTGCACTTTAAGGAAACAGGCACACCAGGAGAATATATCCCACACCTGGCCGGGAGGGTCCCATGCCCACGGAGCCTCCCTCACTGCTAACACAGCAGTCTGCTGCGATCTATCCGCAAGGCAGCAGCGAGGCTGGGGGAGGGGCGCCCGCCATTGCTGAGGCTTAAGTAGGTAAATAAAGCCGCTGGGAAGCTCGAACTAGGTGGAGCTCACAGCAGCTCAAGGAAGCCTGCCTGTCTCTGTAGACTCCACCTCTGAGGACAGCGCACAGCTGAAGTCCAATAGGGGAAGCAGCGGGGGCCGGTGCAGACGCGAACGACTCTGTCTGACAGCTTTGGGGAGAGCCGTGGATCTCCCAACGCGGAGATTGAGATCTGACAACGGACAGACTGCCTGCTCAGGTGGGTCCCTGACCCCTGAGTAGCCTAGCTGGGAGACATCCCCCACTAGGGGCAGTCTGACACCCCACACCTCACAGGGTGGAGTCACCCCTGAGAGGAAACTTCCAAAGGAAGAATCAGACAGGTACACTCGCTGTTCAGCAATATTCTATCTTCGGCAACCTCTGCTGCTGATACCCAGGCAAACAGGGTCTGGAGTGGACCTCAAGCAATCTCCAACAGACCAACAGACAGTCCTTCTGACTGTCAGATGGAAAACTATCAAACAGGAAGGACACCTATACCAAAACCCCATCAGTACGTCACCATCATCAAAGACCAGAGACAGATAAAACCACAAAGATGGGGAAGAAACAGGGCAGAAAAGCTGGAAATTCAAAAAATAAGAGCGCATCTCCCCCTGCAAAGGAGCGCAGCCCATCGCCAGCAACGGATCAAAGCTGGTCAGAGAATGACTTTGACGAGATGAGAGGAGAAGGCTTCAGTCCATCAAACTTCTCAGAGCTAAAGGAGGAATTACGTACCCAGCGCAAAGAAACTAAAAATCTTGAAAAAAGAGTGGAAGAATTGACAGCTAGACTAATTAATGCAGAGAAGATCATAAACGAAATGACAGAGATGAAAACCATGACACGAGAAATACGTGACAAATGCACAAACTTCAGTAACCGACTCGATCAACTGGAATAAAGAGTATCAGCGATTGAGGATCCAATGAATGAAATGAAGCGAGAAGAGAAACCAAAAGAAAAAGGAAGAAAAAGAAATGAACAAAGCCTGCAAGAAGTATGGGATTATGTAAAAAGACCAAATCTACGTCTGATTGGGGTGCCTGAAAGTGAGGGGGAAAATGGAACCAAGTTGGAAAACACTCTTCAGGATATCATCCAGGAGAACTTCCCCAACCTAGTAGGGCAGGCCAACATTTAAATTCAGGAAATACAGAGAACGCCACAAAGATACTCCTCCAGAAGAACAACTCCAAGACACATAATTGCCAGATTCACCAAAGTTGAAATGAAGGACAAAATCTTAAGGGCAGCCAGAGAGAAAGCTCGGGTTACCCACAAAGGGAAGCCCATCAGACTAACAGCAGATCCCTCGGCAGAAACTCTACAAACCAGAAGAGAGTGGGGGCCAATATTCAACGTTCTTAAAGAAAAGAATTTTCAACCCAGAATTTCATATCCAGCCAAACTAAGTTTCATCAGTGAAGGAGAAATAAAATCCTTTACAGACAAGCAAATGCTTAGAGATTTTGTCACCACCAGGCCTGCCTTACAAGACACCCTGAAGGAAGCCCTAAACATGGAAAGGAACGACCGGTACCAGCCATTGCAAAAACATGCCAAAATGTAAAGACCATCGAGGCTAGGAAGAAACTGCATCAACTAACGAGCAAAATAACCAGTTAATATCATAATGACAGGATCAAGTTCACACATAACAATATTAACCTTAAATGTAAATGGACTAAATGCTCCAATTAAAAGACACAGACTGGCAAACTGGATAAAGAGTCAAGACCCATCAGTCTGCTGTATTCAGGAGACCCATCTCACATGCAGAGACATACATAGGTTCAAAATAAAGGGATGGAGGAAGATTTACCAAGCAAATGGAGAACAAAAAAAAGCAGGGGTTGCAATCCTAGTCTCTGATAAAACAGACTTTAAACCATCAAAGATCAAAAGAGACAAAGAAGGCCATTACATAATGGTAAAGGGATCAATTCAACAGGAAGAGCTAACTCTCCTAAATATATATGCACCCAATACAGGAGCACCCAGATTCATAAAGCAAGTCCTTAGAGACCTACAAAGAGACTTAGACTCCCATACAATAATAATGGGAGACTTCAACACTCCACTGTCAACATTAGACAGATCAACGAGACAGAAAGTTAACAAGGATATCCAGGAATTGAACTCATCTCTGCACCAAGCGGACTTAATAGACATCTATAGAACTCTCCACCCCAAATCAACAGAATATACATTCTTCTCAGCACCACATCGCACTTATTCCAAAATTCACCACATAATGGAAGTAAAGCACTCCTCAGCAAATGTAAAAGAACAGAAATTATAACAAACTGTCTCTCAGACCACAGTGCAATCAAACTAGAACTCAGGACTAAGAAACTCAATCAAAACCGCTCAACTACATGGAAACTGAACAACCTGCTCCTGAATGACTACTGGGTACATAACGAAATGAAAGCAGAAATAAAGATGTTCTTGAAACCAATGAGAACAAAGATACAACATACCAGAATCTCTGGGACACATTTAAAGCAGTGTGTAGAGGGAAATTTATAGCACTAAATGCCCACAAGAGAAAGCAGGAAAGATCTAAAATTGACACTCTAACATCACAATTAAAAGAACTAGAGAGGCAAGAGCAAACACATTCAAAAGCTAGCAGAAGGCAAGAAATAACTAAGATCAGAGCAGAACTGAAGGAGATAGAGACACAAAAAACCCTCCAAAAAATCAATGAATCCAGGAGTTGGTTTTTTGAAAAGATCGACAAAATTGACAGACCGCTAGCAAGACTAATAAAGAAGAAAAGAGAGAGGAATCAAATAGACGCAATAAAAAATGATAAAGGGGATATCACCACTGACCCCACAGAAATACAAACAACCATCAGAGAATACTATAAATGCCTCTATGCAAATCAACTAGAAAATCTAGAAGAAATGGATAATTTCCTGGACACTTACACTCTCCCAAGACTAAACCAGGAAGAAGTTGAATCCCTGAATAGACCAATAGCAGGCTCTGAAATCGAGGCAACAATTAATAGCCTACCAACCAAAAAAAGTCCAGGACCAGATGGATTCACAGCTGAATTCTACCAGAGGTACAAGGAGGAGCTGGTGCCATTCCTTCTGAAACTATTCCAATCAATAGAAAAAGAGGGAATCCTCCCTAACTCATTTGATGAGGCCAACATCATCCTGATACCAAAGCCTGGCAGAGACACAACAAAAAAAGAGAATTTTAGATCAATATCCCTGATGAACATCAATGCAAAAATTCTCAATAAAATACTGGCAAACCGGATTCAGCAGCACATCAAAAAGCTTATCCACCATGATCAAGTGGGCTTCATCCCTGGGATGCAAGGCTGGTTCAACATTTTCAAATCAATAAATGTAATCAAGCATATAAACAGAACCAAAGACAAGAACCACATGATTATCTCAATAGATGCAGAAAAGGCTTTTGACAAAATTGAACAGCCCTTTATGCTAAAAACGCTCAATAAATTCGGTATTGATGGAACCTACCTCAAAATAATAAGAGCTATTTATGACAAACCCACAGCTAATATCATACTGAATGGGCAAAAACTGGAAAAATTCCCTTTGAAAACTGGCACAAGACAGGGATGCCCTCTCTCACCACTCCTATTCAACATAGTGTTGGAAGTTTTGGCTAGGGCAATCAGGCAAGAGAAAGAAATCAAGGGTATCCAGTTAGGAAAAGAAGAAGTCAAATTGTCCCTGTTTGCAGATGACATGATGGTATTTAGAAAAACCCATCGTCTCAGCCCAAAATCTCCTTAAGCTGACAAGCAACTTCAGCAAAGTCTCAGGATACAAAATTAATGTGCAAAAATCACAAGCATTCTTATACACCAGTAACAGACAAGCAGAGAGCCAAATCAGGAATGAACTTCCATTCACAATTGCTTCAAAGAGAATAAAATACCTAGGAATCCAGCTTACAAGGGATGTAAAGGACCTCTTCAAGGAGAACTACAAACCACTGCTCAGTGAAATCAAAGAGGACACAAACAAATGGAAGAACATACCATGCTCATGGATAGGAAGAATCAATATCGTGAAAATGGCCATACTGCCCAAGGTTATTTATAGATTCAATGCCATCCCCATCAAGCTACCAATGACTTTCTTCACAGAATTGGAAAAAACTGCTTTAAAGTTCATATGGACCAAAAAAGAGTCCGCATTGCCAAGACAATCCTAAGTCAAAAGGACAAAGCTGGAGGCGTCACACTACTGACTTCAAACTATACTACAAGGCTACAGTAACCAAAACAGCATGGTACTGGTACCACAACAGAGATATAGACCAATGGAACAGAACAGAGTCCTCAGAAATAATACCACACATCTACAGCCATCTGATCTTTGACAAACCTGAGAGAAACAAGAAATGGGGAAAGGATTCCCTATTTAATAAATGGTGCTGGGAAAATTGGCTAGCCATAAGTAGAAAGCTGAAACTGGATCCTTTCCTTACCCCTTATACGAAGATTAATTCAAGATGGATTAGAGACTTAAATGTTAGACCTAATACCATAAAAACCCTAGAAGAAAATCTAGGTAGTACCATTCAGGACATAGGCATGGGCAAGGACTTCATGTCTAAAACACCAAAAGCAACGGCTGCAAAAGCCAAAATTGACAAATGGGATCTAATTAAACTAAAGAGCTTTTGCACAGCTAAAGAAACTACCATCAGAGTGAACAGGCAACCTACAGAATGGGAGAACATTTTTGCAACCTACTCATCTGACAAAGGGCTAATATCCAGAATCTACAAAGAACTCAAACAAATATACAAGAAAAAAACAAATAACCCCATCAAAAAGTGGGCAAAGGATATGAACAGACATTTCTCAAAAGAAGACATCCATACAGCCAACAGACACATGAAAAAATGCTCATCATCACTCGCCATCAGAGAAATGCAAATCAAAACCACAATGAGATACCATCTCACACCAGTTAGGATGGCAATCATTAAGAAGTCAGGAAACAACAGGTGTTGGAGAGGATGTGGAGAAATAGAAACACTTTTACACTGTTGGTGGGATTGTAAACTAGTTCAACCACTATGGAAAACAGTATGGCGATTCCTCAAGGATCTAGAACTAGATGTACCATATGACCCAGCCATCCCACTACTGGGTATATACCCAAAGGATTATAAATTATTCTACTACAAAGACACATGCACACGTATGTTTATTGCGGCACTATTCACAATAGCAAAGACTTGGAATCAACCCAAATGTCCATCTGTGACAGACTGGATTAAGAAAATGTGGCACATATATACCATGGAATACTATGCAGCCATAAAAAAGGATGAGTTTGCATCCTTTGTAGGGACATGGATGCAGCTGGAAACCATCATTCTTAGCAAACTATCACAAGAAGAGAAACCAAACACTGCATGTTCTCACTCATAGGTGGGAACTGAACAATGAGATCACTTGGACTGGGAAGGGGAACATCACACACTGGGGCCTATCATGGGGAGGGGGGAGGAGGGAGGGATTGCATTGGGGAGTTATACATGATATAAGTGATGAATTGATGGGTGCTGACGAGTTGATGGGTGCAGCACACCAACATGGCATAAGTATACATATGTAACAAACCTGCACGTTATGCACATGTACCCTAGAACTTAAAGTATAATAAATAAATAAATAAATAAATAAATAAAGACCAAAGGAAAAACTATAAATCTATAAATATACAGAGAGAAACAATTATGTAAAAATGGTAACAATTTTTGAATCTGTGTGATTTGAATCTGTGTGAGTAATACATGGTTGTTCATTGCATTATCCTTTCAACCGTTCTGTAAGTTTAAAAATATAAAATTGATAGTAAGAAATCTAAACTACATAAATTTTAAAGCATACTGTATCTAACAATAAGTGAGCAGTCCTTCCTGCTTTCTCATCCATGCCCTCTATCCATATGCACTCTAGAGGTACCAGTTGTCTGTTGGTGAAATTGGCCTGTCATTGCTCTAGGTCTCTAGTGTCATGCAGAAACCACTCACACAGTAAATCCACTGTAACCATTGACACATTCACTGTCATAAGATGGCGTGCATACTGAAGTGCACATGATTTATTTAGTTCAGACCATCTGCATGCATGCTTTTTTTGTCTTTGAGTATTCAAACCAGAATTTGTATGTTATTCTAATTAAAATAAAAGTTATATAAAGCTCATGGAGAGGATTTTATTTAAAATAAAAAATTCTCTGTTTCTCACTTTTCTACCTGTAAATTAAGAGAAAACTACCTGCCTCACAGGATTGCTGTCAGGATTAAGTGAACAAATGTATGAAAACATTAAGCCCAGAATCCGGCATTCAATAAATTTATTGATATTCAATAAACTGTAGCAATTATTATTACCCTAACCTTATTTTAAGAAGAAGATTCTTATCTGTTTTTTTGTGAGGAAAATAGCCAGGTACTATATGTAAGAATATATAATTAAGCTCAAATTTGTCATTTCTTGTGATAAAAAGTGTGAAAAGCCTTATAAAATGTCCTACTCTGAGCAAAATAGCCTCTATTATAGATGTAACCTGGTCAATCGAAGGCTAGTATTATGGAAATTCACAGATAATATTAAAGTATTATAATTCATTATACCTGAAGTCTTTAGTCCTTAGAGAATCTATGTTAGAGAAGTTTTCCTGTATCCTATAGGAGTAGTATGCAATGATTCTTTTTCCTTTTTATGCCTCTAGCACTAGTAGATGCAAATCAATAAATGTTTCCATATTGAAGTAAAGATGGAAGAACAAACAAGTTTGTAAGTTTATGAAAATGATCATGGAGAGAGGAAAAATTGATAATGTAGGTGCCTTAGTTCATTTTTTGTGCTGCTATAACATAATACCTGAGACTGAGTAATTTATAATAAGCAGAATTCATTGGCTCACAGTTCTGGAGGTTTGGAAGTCCAATACAAAGGTACCAGCATCTGGCAAAGGCCTTCTTGCAGCATCATTCCATGGTGGAAGATGGAAAGAGGGTAAGAAAGAACAAGAGGGGTCCAAACACACTGTTTAAATTTTTTATTTTACTTCAAAAGTTTTGGGGGCACAGGTGGTTTTTGCTTACGTGCGTAAGTTCTTTAGTGGTGATTTCTGAGATTTTGGTTCACCCATCACCTAAGCAGTATACACTGTGCCTGATATGTAGCCTCTTTTTCTTACCCCCTTTCACCCTCCCCGACAAGTCCCCAAAGTCCATTCAATCATTCTTATACCTCTGTATCCTCATGGCTTAGGTTATAAGCTAAGCTTATAAGTGAGAGCAAACGATAATTGGTTTTCCATTCCTGAGTTACTTCACCTAGAATAATGGCCTCCATTTCCATCCAAGTTGCTGCAAATGCCATCGTTTTATTCCATTTTGTGGCTGATTAGTATTTATTCCATGGTGTATACATACCACATTTAGGTTGGTTCCATATTTTTGCAATTGCAAATTGTGCTGCTATCAACATGGGTGTGCATGTGTCTTTTTCATATAATGACTTCTTTTCCTCTGGGTAGATGCTCAGCAGTGGGATTCCTGGATCAAATGGTAGTTCTACAAGGAATCTCCATACTGTTTTCCATAGTGGTTGTACTAGTTTACATTCCCACCAGCAGTGTTAAAGTGTTCCTATTCACCATATCCATGTCCACATCTTTTATTTTTTGATCTTTTAAATCATGGCCATTCTTGCAGGAGTAAGGTGGTATCTCATTGTAGTTTTGATTTCTATTTCCCTGATGACTAGTGATGTTGAGCATTTTTTCATGTTTGTTGGCTGTATATCTTCTTTTGAGAATTGTCTGTTCATGTCCTTTGTGCACTTTTTGATGAGACTATTTGTTTTATCTTGCTAATTTCTTTGAGTTTCTTGTAGATTTTCGATATTAGTTCTTTGTCAGATGCATAGTTTGAGAATATTTTCTCCCATTCTGTGGGTTGCCTATTTATTCTGCTGACAATTTATTTTGTTGTGCAGAAGTTTTTAATTTCATTGCATCTCATTTATTTATTTTTGTTATTGTTGCATTTGCTTTGGAGTTCTTAGTCATGAATTCTTTGCCTAAGCCAATGTCTGGAAGAATTTTTCTGATGTTATCTTACAGAATTTTTGTGGTTTCAGATCTTAGATTTAAGTCTTGGATACTTCTTGCGTTAATTTTTGTATAAGGTGGGAGATGAGGATCCAGCTTCATTCTTCTGCATGTGGCTTTCCAGTTATCCCAGTACCATTGGTTAAAACAGGGTATCCTTCCCCGACTTTATGTTTTTGTATGCTCTGTGAAAGATCAATTGGATGTAAGTATTTGGTCTTATTTCTGGGTTCTCTATTCTGTTTCATTGGTCTATGTGACTATTTCTATACCAGTACCATGTTGTTTTGGTAATGACATGCTCCCAGATTTGTTCTTTTTGCTTAGTGTTGCTTTGGCTATGTGGGCTCTTTTTTCGTTCCACATGAATTGTAGGAGTGTTTCTTCTTTTTCTGTGACAAATGGTGGTAGTATTTTGATGGGAATTGTATTGAATTTGTAGATTGCTTTTGGCAGTATGGTCATATTTACAATATTGATTCTACCCATCCATGAACACGGGATGTGTTTCTATTTGTTTGGGTCATCTATGATTTCTTTCAACAGTTTTGTAGTTTTCCTTGTAGAGATCTTTCACCTCACCAGTTAAGTATATTCCTAAGTTGTTGTTGTTGTTGTTGTTTGCAGCTATTATAAAAGGGATTGAGTTCTTGATTTGGTTCTCAGTTTGGTCATTCTTGGTGTACAGCAGAGCTACTGATTTATGTACATTGATTTTCTATCCTGAAACTTTACTGAATTCATTTACCAGATCTGGGAGCTTTTTGGATGAGTCTTTAGGGTTTTCTAAGTTTATGATCATATCATTGGGGAACAGCAACAGTTTGACTTATTTTCCAATTTGGATACCCTTGATTTCTTTCTCTTGTCTGATTACTCTGGCTAGGATTCCCAATACTGTGTTGAATAGAAGTGGTGAAAGTGGTCATCTTTGTCTTGTTCCAGTTCTCAGGGGAATGCTTTCAACTTTTCCCCCCCTTCAGTATGATGCTGGCTGTGGGTTTGTCATAGATGGCTTTCATCACTTTGAGATATGAACCTTTTATGCCAATTTTGTTGAAGGTTTTTATCACAAAGCGATGCTGGATTTTGTCAAATGCTTTTTCTGCATCTATTGAGATGATTATATGATTTTCGTTTTTGTTTTTTTTTTTTTTTTTTTTTTTTTTGAGACGGAGTCTTGCTCTGTCACCCAGGCTGGAGTGCAGTGGCCGGATCTCAGTTCACTGCAAGCTCCGCCTCCCGGGTTCACGCCATTCTCCTGCCTCAGCCTCCCGAGTAGCTGGGACTACAGGCGCCCGCCACCTCGCCCGGCTAGTTTTTTGTATTTTAGTAGAGACGGGGTTTCACAGTGTTAGCCAGGATGGTCTCGATCTCCTGACCTCGTGATCCGCCCGTCTCGGCCTCCCAAAGTGCTGGGATTACAGGCTTGAGCCACCGCGCCCGGCAGAGATGATTATATGATTTTCGTTTTTAATTCTGTTTATGTAATGTATCACATTTACTGATTTGCATATGCTGAACCATCCCTGCATCCCTGGTATGTAACACATTTGATCATGATGTATTATCTTTTTGATATGCTGTTGGGTTCAGTTAGCTAGTATTTTGTTGAGAATTTTCGCATCTATGTTCATCAAGGATATTGGTCTGTTATTCTTCTTTCTTTTTCCTGGTTTTAGTATTAGGGTAATACTGGCTTCATAGAATGATTTAGGAAGTATTCCCTCCTTCCCTATCTTTTGAAATAGTTTCATTAGGATTGGTACCAATTCTTCTTTGAATGTCTGATAGAATTCAGCTGCAACCCCATCTGGTCCTAGACTTTTTTTTAGGCAATTTTTTTTATTACTGATTCAATGTCACTGCTTGTTATTGGTGTGTTCAGAGTTTCTATTTCTTCCTGATATAATCTAGAAGGATTGTATATTTCCAGAAATTTATTCATCTCCTGTATATTTTCTAGTTTATATGCATAAAGGTGTTTATAGTATCCTTGAATGATCATTTGTATTTCTGTGGTATCAGTTGTAAGATCTCCCATTTCATTTCTAATTGAGCTTATTTGGATCTTCTCTCTTCTTTCTCTTCTTTTCTTGATTAATCTCACTAATGGTCTATCAATTTTGTTTATCTTTTCAAAGAATCAGCTTTTGTTTCATTTATCTTTTGAATTTTTTGTTTTAATTTCATTTGGTTCTGTTCTGATCTTTGTTATTCATTTTTTCTGCTGGATTTGGGATTAGTTCATGTTTCTCTAGTTCCTTGAGAGCTAGGTAATTTAGGTTGACATTAGGTTGTCTATTTGTGCTCTTTCAGACTTTTCGATGTAAGTATTTAATGCTATAATGCCCCTCTTAGCACTGCTTTTGATGTATTCCAGAGGTTTTCATAAGTGTATCACTATTATCATTCATTTCACAGAATTTTTAAATTTCCATCTTGATTTCATTGTCAATCCAAAGACCATTCAAGAGCAGATTATTTAATTTCCTTGTACTTGTGTAGTTTTGAAGGTTCATTTTGGAGTTAATTTCCAGTTTTAGTTCATTGTGTTCTGAGAAAATACTTGATATGATTTTCACTTTCTTAAATTTATTGAGACTTGTTTTGTGGCCTATTGTATAGTCTATCTTGGAGAATGCTCCATGTACTGATGAGAAGAATGTACATTCTGCAGTTATTGGTCAGAATGTTCTATAAATGTCTGTTAAGTCCATTTGTTCTAGCGTATAGTTTGAGTCCACTGTTTCTTTGTTGACTTTCTGTCTTGATGAACTGTCTAGTGCTGTCAGTGGAGTATTGAAGTCTCCCACTGTTATTGTCAAACTTGCCCTTCTATAACAGCACCACGCCCACCTGTGAGAGTGGGGCCCTTGTGGCCTAGTCACCTTTTAAATATTCCACCTCTATGTACTATTACAATGGCGTTAGATTTCAATATGAGTTTTTGAGGAGACAAACGTTCAAACCATAGCAGTAGGAAAGAGAGGGAATACGTGCTAGAGATATACTTTAGTAAACAAGAAAGATTGAGATTGGCCTGTAACAGGCACCCAGATTGTTCATCTAAAAATAACACTCCTTTCAGTGAGATCACTTCAGAGGAGATGTTGGAGGTTTGAGGAGATAAGAGAAGGTGTGAAACTGTCATTTAAGAGAGTGGGAAAGTAAATGGACTAGAAGAATACAGGACAATTCTCAAAAGTCATTAAGGGCCCAAAGGAGGATAATGAACATTAATTTACATTGATACCAATAAGCACAACTATGTGTTCTTTCCCAGCTATGTTTGGTTATGCAGATGCAGACATTCACCAGGCAATAGCTGAATTAATCAGGGTTGTGGTTTTGCCAAGGCAATATGATGAGGTAAGAGAGAAAGGCAAAGGATTTGAGGATGAAATAAAGTGAGTGATTATAGTGTTTGACTATTGAATTTAAACTGAGGAAGGAGGGAAAAATGGTCAACAGGAAGAGGTGAGATAGCTAAAAAAAAAAAAAAAAAAAAAGGTAGGTTCAGTAGACTGTAGGTTCTAGCCGGATCCAAGGCTTGTTAGAGTCACAATATAGACAGACGAGTTAGAAAAGTACTTGTTGCCCATGGCTTATGCCTGTAGTCCCAGCATTTTGGGAGGCTGAGACAGGTGGACTGCTTGAGCCCAGTAGTTTGAGATCAGCCTAAGCAACATGGCAAAGCTTTGTGTCTACAAAAAATACAAAAATTAGCTGGGCATGGTGGTAATTCCAGCTACTTGGGAGGCTGAGGCAAGAGGATCCAATGAGCCCAGGAGGTTGAGTCTGCAGTGAGCCGTGATCAGGACACTGCACTCCAGCCTGAGCAACAGAGAAAGAGCTTGTCAGAAGGAAAAAAAGAAAGAGGTAAAGAGAGGAGAAAGGAGAGAGAAAGAAAAAAAAGAGAGAAATAAAGAAAAGAAAGAAAGAAAGAGAAAGAAAGAAAGAAAGAAAGAGGAAGGGAGAGAGGGAAGGAAAGGAGGGAAAGAAGGAGGGGAGGAAGGAAAGAAGGAAGGAAGGAAGAAAGGAAGGAAGGAAGGAAGGAAGGAAGGCAGGAAGGAAGGAAAAGGAAGAAAAGTGGTAGTCAGAGAATAGTATGCAGCAAATTGAGATTATGAAACTGTTGCAATTATTGGCAATGAGAAGATCTAGGATATAATTACGAGAATGATGAGCTAAGGTATGGTGGAAGACAAGATTATTGGAGAAGAGATATCCAAGGAACTAAATGACCAGGTTTTTGGAAGGATCTCCCATGTGTTTATTAACATTACCAAGAATTAAGACAGGAGTAGTAAACAGTGGGTCAGGAAATAACACCAAGAAATGAAGGACAAGGGAGGGGAAAATGAGGAGATGTTGGTCAAAAGGGTACAAACTTGAAGTTATAAATTGGCAATTTCTGGAGACCTAATGTACAACACTATAACTATAGTTAGTAGTAATGTATTGTATACTTGAAATTTGCTAAGAGAGTAGATATTGAGTATTCTCAACATACAAAACTACAAATATGTGAAGTGATGGATATGTTAATTAGCTTGATTGTGGTAATAATTTTATAATGTATATGTGTCTCAAAACATCATATTGCACACTTTGAATATACATTTTTATTTGCCAATTATACCTAATAAGGCTGAATAAAAAAAGAAAAGAAAAAAAAGAAGGACAGTAACCCAGGGAGCTAGTAGACAGAAGCAATAATGGAGACAGTGTATGATATAGTCTGATGACCTGAGCCTCACATCTCAGTATTTTTTTTAGGGAGAAGGAAGTGAGAAGGCTTTGAAAGTGGTGACAAGGAACAAGGAGGACACATACTCCCACCTGGCCCCAATTGTATAGAAGAAGAAATATCTTACCGGTTGATAGTGTAGGAGTAGGCTCAGGAGAGAGCCAGGTTTCAATTAGAGCAAGTGAGGGGAACCTTTAGAGAGGGTTGAAGATATAGAACAGTTTGTTGATGCTGGATAATGAGTTGCAAAGGCAAAGTGTTAAAGGTTTTGGAAATTAGGGAGTGGTGGGAAAAACGAATAAAATAGGAGATATGCACTGCGTAGAAATTAGAATGGGAAATGAATGGGAAAGAGAGTATTGTGCTATTTGCAGATTTAATCTCATACTAATTCTAGTGGGCTGAAGGCAGAGACTAATGGTAAGGCTGTAAGCGTTGAGGAACAAGGAATAGTGGTGTTACAGGAATTCCTGTTGATCCTACAGAAGGAGGCAAAGACATCTAGGAAGGCAGAGTCTTCCTCAGGCTCAAGGAGTCCCCTCTTGGTCCTGACAATAGCAATTAGATACAATGTACTTGGATGATTCTTGACCCCTGCCAGGGGAGAAGTCTTTCTACAAGTCTATGGGGCTCTCACTTGACCCTCGGCTGATGAAGGCAAGCTGATCAGGGGAGGCCAGGTCTTCTTCCAACTATGTAACAGCTTCCTTCTAGCCTCTGTTGATGGAGTTGAAAAGGCCTAAAGAGGCTGGAAGTAGGTCTCTGTATTAGGGCGTATGTCCAAAATTAACCCTGGAGTCAAGTTCCATGAAAAAACCCCAATGACATTTTGATTAGAATTGCATTCTATTTATAGAATGGCTTGAAGAAAATACTAGGTGCTCAATAAATGCTGTCTGAATGAATAAGTGAAACATGAATGATAGCCTTCATTTCTACCTCCCAGGTGTGTTAGCATATTTACACCATCAGATATTTCAGTGCTTGCCCAAAAGCTACACCTCTGTCCTTACTATCCTTGGGGTCTCTTTCTCTCTCCCTGGAGAATTCAGAGATTTGTGAGCAGGTGGACAGCCCTTCATTTAACAAAACATATCTCTCCTTTAAGTGTAACATAACTCTGAGAGGAGAGGAAAGGAGATTTTTGAGATTTCCCAGTCCTTTTTCATGAGAAAGTTAGATAGTAGTCACTGCCCTTCCTGCTTTATTTGTTCATCACTATCCTCAGTCAGGAACTTAAGAACCAAGCTGTCCATCAAGTTTTTTCTCACTAGGGAAGATACATAACTTATACTGCATCCCATATCTTTGCTGTGTGAGTTCCTGGGTTTGTGAACAAGCCCATTAGCCAGAATTTTGTAGAACACCAGGCCACAGGCAATGCCTGTAGCAGAAGGCAATGATATGTAGCACTCCAGATGCTGAGAAGCCTTCCTGGTACACTGGGAGTAACTTCCTGAAGTGTTCAATCTTTCCTCACTGACCCCAACTGCTTTCTTGTCCATTTATCTCCTATAGCCTTCCCCATTTATCTTCATTAACACTTGCCCACTCGTATAAAATGAATACTAATTCATACATCTATTTTTCTGATCATGTTATTCCTGTTGCCTAAAGACCAAGTGGCATAGTACAATTATGGCTACTATTACGTGTATATCAGATAGGCTTTGTCATAAAATTAGTGTGATTATAAATTAAACTTCATGTATAACTAGCCTTTGCTATAGGTCTGATTTAATCATGTCAAACATTAGATAGAATAATAATAAAACTGTTACTTCTGGCATGCTGGGCAAACCCCTCTTCAACAAGCTCGTGATATAGTTTGGTTTGGTCTCTCCACCCAAATCTCATCTCAAATTGTAATCCCTACATGTCAAAGGAGGGGCCGGGTGGGAGGTGATTGAATCATGGGGACGGACTTTCCCCTTGCTGTTCTCATGATAGTGAGTTCTCACAAAAACTGGTTGTTTGGTAAGTGTGTGGTGCTTTCCTCTTCTCTCTCTCTCTCGCTTCACCATAGGAAGACGTGCCTTGCTTCCCCTTTGCCTTCCACCATGACTGTAAGTTTCCTGAGGCCTTTCCAGCCATATGGAACTGTGAATCAATTAAACCTCTTTTCTTCATAAATTACCCAGTCTCAGGTAGTTTTTAATAGCAGTGTGAAAACGGACTAATACACTCTGTTTCCCAAGTGTTTTTCCTCATTTCCTTAAAGTGTAGCACTGTCAAATAACTAATAAAAAATAGCTGTTCTTTGGTAATAGAAATATTGCTATCATCAACAATGTTCAACTTATATATCCATAACCCAGAAGAACTGAATCTGCATATGGCTCTGCTCTGCTGCCCCAACTAAATCACCGTATTCACTCATTTCCAATAAGTACATACGTATGTATGTATGTATGTATGTATTTTGAGACAGAGTCTCAGTCTGTCACCCAGGCTGGTGTGCAGTGGCAAGAGCTCAGCCTACTGCATCCTCTGCCTCCCAAGTTCAAGCAACTCTCATGCCTCAGCCTCCTGAGTACCTGGGACTACAGGCATGTGCCACCACACCCTGCTAATTTTTGTATTTTTAGTGGAGACAGGGTTTTGCCATGTTGCCCAGGCTAGTCTCAAACTCCTGGACTCAGGCAATCTGCCTGCCTTGGCCTCCCAAAGTGCTGGTATTACAGGTATAAGCCATTGCACCTGGCCTCGTTTTCAGTAAGTTTTTATTCACTGTCTACTATGTTGTGTCAAACACAATGGTATTTTTACCCTAGGTATATTTACCTGAGAGTCATGTTAGATCATGAAGTTTTCAGGTATTTTTCTCTTTTCAAAAATATAACTTCTGGGCTGGGCATGGTGGCTCACACTTGTAATTCCAGCACTTTGGGAGGCCAAGGCAGATGGATCACTTGAGGTCAGGAGTTCAAGACCAGCCTGGCCAACACAGTAAAACCCTGTGTATACCAAAAATACAAAAATTAGCTGGGTGTGGTGGCAGGTGCCTGTAGTCCCAGCTGCTTAGGAAGCTGAGGTAGGGGAATTGCTTGAACCCAGGAGATAGAGGTTGCAGTGAGCCGATAATCACACCACTGCACTCCAGCCTGGGCAACAGAGTGAGACTCTGCCTCAAAAAATATATATATATATATAAAATATATACATATATAACTTCTTATAAAACTGTTGCATTTTGATAACACTACTGTATAATGATAAATGTGATACACATAAAGCCAATTTTGAAGAAAAGAAAGCAGATGGTACACTTTAGTGCATTTCTCACTAACATTTAACTCTCAACAATCACTGCTCAATCTAACCTTCATTTGCCCAGAATGCTCCTTTTTAACTCAATCCCCTTAGGTTAACTTTTTATACTATTTGATTTACGTGCTTTTGGTTTTGCCATCATTAACCTAAATAATTCAAAAACTCTTGAATAAATGAGGACTAAGTCAGATAACTATTTCAATTAACTCACTTTTCAGTTCTTAAAAATTATATTTTGGCCAGGTGCAGTGGCTCACGCCTGTAATCCCAACACTTGGGGAGGCCGAGGCGGGCGGATCACAAGATCAGGAGTTTGAGACCAGCCTGACCAACATGGTGAAATCTCATCTCTACTAAAAATACAAAAATTAGCCGGGTGTGGTGGCATGTGCCTGTAATCCCAACTACTCGGGAGGCCGAGGCAGGAGAATCACTTGAACCCGGGAGACAGAGGTTGCAGTGAGCCAAGATCTCGCCACTGCACTCCAGCCTGGGCAACAGAAGGAGATTCCATCTCAAAAAAAATTATATTTTAAGTGATTGTGGAAAGTTTCTCAGATCATTCACAGATACACACACACATAGACATATATGTATACATGTACATTCGTAATTGGCAAAACAAAAAATATAATTTAGATTAAGCTTATTTTCTATTATAAAGTCTGGTATAAAGAATTTTATGTTCTATTACAAATGTTTAAGGTTAAATTTTTTATGCCATTAACACAGATACAATGTTCTTCATTTTTGAGGGAAAAGGAGATTAAAATCTTTGCTATTTTCTAATTGCTTAACTGAAAAAAAATCAAGAGAACACCTATTATTATGCCACTTTGCAGGATTTATTTTCCAAAGTTTAAGGCTTTAATTTAAAAAGACAATATTACATGTTGTTGTCAATTCCCTTCATATTTCAAGAGAGGATGAATCTTTATTAGTTGAAGAGCATTGCATTGCATTAATTATTTTGAAACAACAGCAATTTTCAATTCACTTCAATAAAATTTAACTTCCTCATAAAAATGTCAGTGGATACACATTTCTTCAATATTGTTCATATCAGTTGTCTTTAAATGTTTAAAATGTCAATAACTATTAAATATAAACTACTTCTGAAATAGAAATTCAATTTTCATAAAGTAAAAATTTAAGCAATCATTAAGTGTGTTGACATGTAAATCAATGTTCAAGTTCCGTGTTTTGAAACTGTTACAAAAGAACAAATTCCTTCGTTTTAAACAATTTTAGTGAGGACATAGTTGAAAACAAAAACTTCTCAATTGCAATAATTTAGATTTTAATTTCGAAATAATAATCTTTAAAAGTCTAACATTAGTCACAGAAAGGGTTAAATTTAATTTTCATCATTTTGCATTATATATAATTAAACAAAAGCAAATTTGTATGCCTTAGGTGTTAGGTTGACATTTCCACTTCTGACTCTGTTTATATTAGACGCATTCGTTTAAGCTACTTCAAGTATTTTTGGAACAAAGCAAAACACAAAATAAACAAATGCATTATGTTTGTTGACATTTCTTTTTCTAGCATATCTGAATATCTGTGTGATCTCCAGGATTGATGATAAAAATCAAACACTATACAGTATTATTTACTGTAGTCTTTCATGTAAGTGAGTTGTAAGAAGGTGAAATTATACTTTGTTTTATATTCAATAGAAGCAGTAAGATACTGAGTTATTGCCATAAGCAATCTTACAGACAGGTTGCAGAAATAACCAAAAGATCATTAGAAGATGTAACAAGATTTCTGTCACTTGTATTTTATTATTCCTTGTGATAATATGAGCTTTACAAATGCTTTAAGTTCTTACCAACGCATCCTCAACTCAGGTGTGACTGAACAAAATACCGAAAGAGGCCAGCTATTCCTCCAAGTTATCTGTCCCATGTACCCACTCCCACTCTACCCTACCCTACCACCATTCCTAGAAGCTTTCACTTACTCAACCTACCACCCCATTCTCAATGCATTCCCAGGATTCTGCAACCACTAAAATCCAAAGGATCATTTCAAAACTGAGGTAGATATGGTTGGTTGCCCAACATTTCCCTAAGTTTTCATTGTTTATATAACAATTTAAGGAACCTTGAATTATTTCTAGCAGTAGCATTTCAGAGAAGGTGGGTTTTCCCTCCAGATGAGGAAATGAACCATAATTGGTCTAAATGAAGAGTGTAATCTCATCCTGCTTTGTTAATGGTTAATGTGACTTAGTTTTGCCTAATTTTGACCAATAAGATATAAGGGGAAGTCTGCTGAGTAGATTTCTAGGAGGGTCTTACTCAAAGTAAAATAATCCCTTCTTTCTGCTTTGAATATATAAGGATGCAACAATCTTGTCACTGTGAGGTGGTAAGTCTAGAACATTAAGTCAACAGTCTGAGGAAGGCAGAGAAGAGGGTACCTGGGTCATCTGGAACCATCTACTTGCAGATTACTTGTTTTCTGAGATATTTGGATGTCTTTGTGGATTATGTAATTAATGATTGGATAATCTGTTACTTGTAGAAAATCTTGTTAACTAATTTTCAGAAAAGTAAAAGTTGATAGTTTCCCCATTCCATTCAACTTCAAGCACTATCTAACGCCTTTTAATGATATCCCTTTTGGGATGAGCATAGTGGCTGACACCTGTAATCCCAGCATTTTGGGAGGCCGAGGGGGGTGCTGATCGCTTGAGCTCAGGAGTATGAGACCAGCCTGGGCAACATGGCAAGATCTGTCTCTACAAAAAAAAAAAAAAAAAAAGGCCAGGTGCAGTGGCTCATCTCTGTAATCCCAGCACTTTGGGAGGCTGAGGTGGATAGATCATTTGAGGCCAGGAGTTTGAGACCAGCCTGGCCAACATGGTGAAACCCCATCTCTACTAAAAATACAAAAAAAAAAAAAAAAAAAAATTAGCCAGGTGGTAGTGGCACATGCCTGTAATCCCAGCTACTCAGGAGGCTGAAGCAGGAGAATCACTTGAGCCTGGGAGGCAGAGGTTGCAGTGAGCCAATATTGTGCCACTGCACTCCAGTCTAGGTGACAGAGTGACAGAGCGAGACCTGTCTCAAAAAAAAAAAAAAAAGAAAGATACCCCTTTAGAAGATAAATGTTTTTCTCTTCCATCATTTATTCTGTCTTATGCTGTATATCTATTCTAAAATTTTATTACTATACAAGAAGCTTTATGAAATTATAAAGAATTAGGTTTGCAAAAAGTCCCCATTTTATGTACCTTGTTCCCATCTTTATGATGGGTCAACTTTTAACACATATGATTTCCTCCCAAATCCCACCATCAACATTAGAATGTGTTTTCAGGAGAGGATGTTAGAGTTATATCCTTAGTATGATTTTAAAATCAAGATGCTAGAATGCCCTTAGGCAGTGATTTTTCAATATATATATACATATCACCTGCATCAGAGTTACCTGCAAGGGCTTCTTAAAAATGCAGAATCCTCAGCCCCATCCCAGAACTGGTGAAACTGGAGTCTCTAAAGGTAGGACCCAGGAATCTGCATGGTAATAAGCTCCCTCATTAAGGATTTAGAGCCACAGGCTTAAGGTGACTTATTTTGTATAGAGTTGGTTGGAGGTAAAGGAGACTTTGAGGTAGGGTAAGTCAGACCCTTAAATCATCCTGAAGAAGTGGGACAGCTGGGGACTCTCTTGGCCATTTGCCATGTTACAACGCTTCCTTGTCAGTGAACATACAAACTTCTAAACTTTGATCAGGCACAGTGAGGCTTCCCCTTCTAATGAAACCACTTATGTAATTGATAGCAATAACAAAGTCCATGGACTACTAATGTTTTTGGCTTACACTGAGTTATCTCTGATAGAAAATCTCTGCTAAAAATTGGCTTTTAATACCCCCATGTGAGAAAGTAAAAGTATTAATCAGAGATCATCACTGTCCATCACCTTGAGTATTAAAGGAGATCAGACCCATTAAGGAATGGAAACAATGACCAATTTCTGGATATTGCATTCCACCCAGATAAACCCCTTTTTATTTTGCCTTCCTTAAGAAAGATAGCTGGAGTGGATTAGAGGGCAGGGGATCTCTACTTCCTATTTGGACCTTTGAAATCATTCAGATATTTAGGAAAGACACTACACTACCAGTGGTTTGAGTAATTAGTATAAGTGACATTTCATTATTTATCAATATTATTTTGAGTAGAGAATAAAGAGACTTTGCTGAAAAGTATTTCTTACTGACATCTGAACTTTTCATTCAATGGGTTATAAAATGATCTATTATTTCCAGGATCTCGCAAGGAAAGGGAGTTTCCAGATCACTAGCCAAGAATTCCCCTAAAACTGATGACCATCAATGAATTTGGTTGTCTTTCACCTGAGACTTAACAGGTACTTGAATACTTAATCAGCTTACCTCCATTGTTCTGCCCCCCCTGAATCTTTAGAAGATTCAGGAGCCAAAATCTTTAGAAGATTCAGGAGCTAAAAAGAAGGCCTCTCAAAAATAAGAGACCCCTGTCCCCCAGAGATTGGTGGAAGACAAAGGGCAGACATGTATGATGAGTTACAGATAAGGCAGATGCAAGTGCCCAGATGAGAACAGACTTATCTATTACATGAAAGAAACGGGCGGGGGTAACTGACCTCGTCAAAATAGCAAGAGCATGGTCCTTCTCAAGTCCAGCTCAGCCAAAAAGTACTAGGCAGGAAGCTTGCCCAGTGTAGACAAGTCTTCCATTTTTTTTTTTTTTTTTTTTTTGTGGGACGGAGTCTCGCTCTGTCGCCCAGGCTGGAGTGCAGTGGCCGGATCTCAGCTCACTGCAAGCTCCGCCTCCCGGGTTTACGTCATTCTCCTGCCTCAGCCTCCCCAGTAGCTGGGACTATAGGCGCCTGCCACTTCGCCCAGCTAGTTTTTTTGTGTGTGTTTTTTAGTAGAGATAGGGTTTCACCGTGTTAGCCAGGATGATCTCGATCTCCTGACCTGGTGATTTGCCCATCTCGGCCTCCCAAAGTGCTGGGATTACAGGCTTAAGCCACCGCGCCCGGCACCAATTTTTTAAAAGAAGCTAGAAAGCTGAATGTTTACGTGAAAGCTCCCAATTTCTAAATGTTGTTTCAGAAAAATTTTAGACACTGTGTGAGCCAACAAAACACATCTTCAAGGTTGAATTTGGCCTGCAAGCATACACTTGCAACCACAGAGGTTTGCCCTCAAAGGTAAAATAGAAAAGTTAAAAGACTATTAAGGTTTCCAAGTTAACTGGGGAGGACAGGGTTAGGTATATTTTGAAAATTATTAAATTTTTCTCTGTCTTTCTGAGTGCATGACATTGGCCCCATTCTACTTGAAACATTGAAACATCCATTGGCTTGGGGAAACAAATTAGGAATTTTTCACTAAAGAGAAAGACTAAGATAATATTTAGCTTCTGATGTTTGAAAGTTATTTTCTTCTGTGTACTATGTCAGCAAGCAGTAAGTAGCCATAAGTGGATCTGGGAACCAGATAATAGTACTATATTCCAAATAGTTGAGATTCCCATAGGTAAATTTAAAGGATCCACAAAAAATTCAGCATGTTCTTCCACTCGATGGTATTTTTCCTATAAAATAGAACTCTCTTCTAATGCAGAAAAGCCTGAATAATTACTTGATGCCATGCCAAATATGTAACAGCAGGACAACGTTAGTCAGACAGGGAGTAGGTGTGGAGAGAGCCAAGCAAAATGTCCATTTCTGGAATCAGCAATTCAGGAGTTAAAAGTTCAAAGTGAACAGTTGTCTAGAAATGGGAAGTCATGTCAGAGTCTAGACAAGGTACTTGCAGCACAGTCACTACAGAACAAGGTAGATTGGGATTGCCAGGTCTCAAAAGTCAATGGGGGTAAGATTTTGAACTTCCCTGTTCAATATGGTAGTCTCCAGCCACATGTGGCTAGTGAGAACTTGAAATGTGTCTTGTTTGAATTGAGATGTATTGTAAGTGTAAAACATACAATGGATTTAGAGGACATTATTTTAAAAGAATATAAAATGTCTCATTAAAATTTTAAATTTTGATTACATGTTGAAATGATAGCATTTTAGATATATTGTGTTAAATAAAATATATTCCTAAAATTTATTGCACCTAATTCTTTTTACTTTTTTAATGTGGCTACTAGAAAATTTAAAAAGAGCATATGTATCTCATACTATATTTCCACTGGTCCAGGACGTAAGCTATTAGCTAAGAGGAAAATCAGGACCCCAGGAACATTCTGATGGCCAAGCATGCAGTTCACATTCTTCTGCACTTCCTGATGAAGTCAGGGAATGAGGAACGGGATGTGGTAGGGCAGCTTTAGGTCTGCAAACATTATAAAGGAAGTTAGAGAAATAGAGAACTCTGGTAATAAACAGACCTGCTGATGTTTGCTAAAATGGTAAGAGAGCTAAGATAATAAAGATGTTCTTTAAAAATTGTTTTATCTAAAGCGAGATGAAAAGAAATGTAAACACATAAGTATAACCAGATACCTGTTTCACCAGTCTTGTACACTACCAAATCATTATTAGAACTAACCAATGCCAAGGCTTCCATACTTTATTTGTTCCCAGCTCATTCCTGGCTTCAAGATTTCTAACCACCCTTCTTCAAAATTAAAAAACTGTTGTAGCTAGACTTCAGCTAGGATTTTTGTTCACCCAGATCTTCATGCCAACATGAAGCACCTGACTCTTTCCTACTGTATGCTATTAAAGAGTCAATATTTCATTTAGAATAAAATCCAGACATTTTCACCATACTTTATATAGTCTAGCCCCTGTCTAGCTCTACCACCTCGATGTTCACCACTTGCACATTAGACCACTGACATACTGGAATGAATGCATAATCATTCCCATGCAGGAACTTTGCCCTTCCTTTTTCCTCTACCTGAACTACACATTTGTCAAATCCTTGTGTGGTTTCCTCCTTATTTAAAGAGACTCTCCCTAGTCATTCTTTATGATCCTGCCCCCAATGTCACTTTCTATCTCATTGTGCTATTTTATTTTCTTCATAGCAATTACTGCTCCCTGAAATTGCCTTATTTTGTCCTTATTTATTACTAGTCTCCCCCACCCCCCGGCTTTCCCCAAATGTGAGGAACCTGTTCACTGTTGTATCTTTATTGCAGGGTCATCACAGACAGTTTTATTGATTGTGCATTGCACAATTGTATCATAGTCTACGTGTATATATACATGGTGGCCTGCTCTCTAGGTGCCTGGCACGTATAGGTGCTCAATAAAAATCCAGTAAGTGAATGAAAAGCTGTCTTTGTCAAGTTTCCCCAGTCTTCCTTCAGCTCCTTTTGTTCATTTGTGACCCAAGAGGATAAGATTGAAATATTGATATAGAAATAAATATGTTCTAGTATAGGTAAAATTCTTTACAAGTCTTTTTCAAATCAACAAATTCTCTGGCATCTATGTTACATTTGACCCTGTTTATTCTCATTTGGAAAAGCCCACCCTTCAGGTATTACTCCCAACCTAACCCAAGACACATATGCTTCTCATTTGCTTACCGAAAATTTCATCTCTTTACAGTTGTTCTTCTTGCTAAGAGCCACAAGATCTTGGCAGATTTGAACTCATAGTACTTATTATAGATATCATTCATTTGGGAATTTTTCATTAGTTGACATATGAAATTTCTTCTACTTCTTCATCTAGCACTTATATTTACGTGTAACTATTTATAGTTTGCCCCTGCCTGAACTTCTACTATATGTTGTTGAGGAGACACACTGATATTTCTACTTTTAATTCTCTAGACAACTGTCAAGTGTCCAGTCTATAACAGGTCCTCAATGTCAAATGCTAATTTGAGATGATTCACTTTTTTAAGTAGCTGAATTTCTGATTCAGAATGAAATCTTTAAAAAGAACCAGGCTCCCTTTCTCAAGATATATCAATGAAAAACACTTAAAAGTATATATCCAGCTGTTAACATTGTTTATTGAGAGGTTATGAGATTATGGTGGGTTTTTTCCTTCTAAAGTTTCTGAAATTTTCTGATTTTTCTCACTGAGTTTTTATTAAAATTTTAACTGGAAAAATAATGGAAGTACATTGTGCTTTTGAAGGCAATACAACAATTAAATATGCCATAAATACGTTTTGAAGACATAAGTTCTGGTCAGGACTCCGGGGACTCTGTTCTGGAGTCCAGGCCCTCCCACGTGTTGCCTAGGAAGGTAGTGCCTGCCACAGCTTGCCAGAGGGAAAGAAAATTGGCAGGTGGTGCCAGAAGTCTAGAACCAGGAGCAATCATGTGGAGAGGTTGAAGAGACAGTTGGAAGTTGGAAACAAGGAGACCATTTTATTTCACTTAATCCGTTTTATTTCATTTGAATTTTTTTACTTAGCATTTATCGTACCAGCCACTTTCAAACTCATGACCTCACTTTAATCCTTTTATCACTTTGTGGAAGGTATTTATACACTAGTTTTTAGATGGGGCAAATAGCATTCTCAGAAATGTAAATAATTACGTTAGTTTTCACAGTTAGTAGGTGGCAGAGACAAGATTCAAACTTCACAATAATTCCCTGCAAGATTCAAGTAAGAGAAGATTGGTGGTTCAGAATTGAGACCACAACTGCTCAGTTTCTAGACTGATGCTTCTTGGAAAAATCCTGTTGCACTTGAACTTGCCTGGCTAGGTTCAGATGTTTTAAAGAAGCTTATCAAACCAGACATTAATTAGGACCCCAAAATCTGGTCAGACACTAGCTAGAAAGTGGGAGATATATTCTAGGGATTCCTGGGATTCAGACTTCACAGACCTTGCTCAATCACATTTATTAATATTTGCCCAAATCCTGGGATGGGAAATGAGAGAATGAGGAGCACACTGATTGGCAACTTTCAATCTCTGCTGACCTAACATTGTGTAATAAACTGGTCAAAAGTTTAGTCTTTGGAATAGAGCAATCACACATAAATTCTCAGTTCTGTTTTTTCCTGCCTGGGTGACACTGAGGCCAAGCACTTAACTTCTCTGAGGCTTCATTTCCTTAATGCTGAAATGAACATGGGGGTGTAGGTATCCCTTTGATATACTGATCTACTTTTCTTTGGATAAATAGCCAGTAGTGGGATTGCCGGATCATATGGTAGTTCTATTTTTAGTTTTTTGAGAAATCTTCATGCTGTTTTCCATAACGGCTATACTAATTTACATTATTACCAATGCTGTATGAGTTCCTTTTTCTCCATATCCTCACCAGCATCTGTCTTTTTTTAATAAGCATTCTAACTGGGATACAACATCTCTGTGGTTTTGTTGATTTATATTTCCCTGATGATTAGTAATGTTAAACATTTTTCATATAGTTGTTGGTCATTTGTATGTCTTGAGAAATATGTATTCATATCCTTTGCCCAATTTTTAATGGGGTTATTTGGGGTTTTTTGTTGTTGTTGTTGTTGTTGTTTTTTTTTTTTTTTGCAGTTAAGTTTCTTTATATACTGGATATTATTCCCTTGTCAAATGAGCAGCTTGCAAATATTTTCTCCTATTCAATAGGTTGTCTCTTCACTGTGTTGATTGTTTTATTTGCTGTGCAAATGCTTTTTGGTTTAATACAGTCACCACATTAGTTCATTCTCACACTGCAATAAAGAAATACCTGAGGCTGGGCAATTTATAAAGAAAGGAGATTTAATTGGCTCACGGTTCTGCAGGATATACAGGATTCATAGTGGCTTCTGGAGAGGTCTCAGGAAACTTTTACTCACAGCAGAAGGCAAAGCAGGAGTAGTGTCTTACATGCCCGAAGCAGGAGGAAGAGGGAGAGGTGGTAAGAACTATACACTTTTAAACCACCAGATCTTGTGACAATTCACTCACTATCATGAGAACAGCACCAAAAGGGAAATCGCCCCCATAATCCAGTCACCTCCCACCAGGCTCCACCTCCAATGTTGAGGATTACAATTTGACATGAGATTTGGGTGGGGACACAGACCCACACCGTATCAGTCTATTTGTCTATCTTTGCTTTTGTTGCCTCTGCCTTTAAGGTCTTTGCCATAAAATCTTTGCCTGGATCAATGTCTTGGAGTGTTTCTCCTATGTTTTCTTCCAGTCATTTTAGTCTTTGATCTATTTTGAGTTGATTTTTATATATAGTGAAAGGGGTCTAGTTTCATTTTTATGCATATGGATATAGAGTTTTCCCAATACCATTTATTAAAAATACTTCTCTTTCCTTAATGGATGCTCTGGGTGCCTTTGTCAAAAGTTAGTTGGCTGTAAACCAGGCTTGGTGTCTCAGACCTCTAATCACAGTTACTTGGAAGGCTGAAGTGGGAGGATCGCTTGAGCCCAGGAGTTCAAGGCTGCAGTGAGCTATGACTGTGCCACTGCAGTTCAACCTGGGTGACAGAGAAAGACTCCATCTCTTAAAAAAAAAAAAAATCAAAAACTTTTTAAAATCAGCTGACAGTAAATACATGGATTTATTTCTGGGTTTTCTATTCTCTTCCATTGGTCTATGTGTCTGTTTTTATGCCAATACCATGCTGTTTTGGTTATTATAATCTTATATTTTGAAGTCAGGTAGTGTGATGCCTCCAGCTTTGTTCTTTTTGCTCAGGATTGCTTTGGCTATTTGGGCTCTTTTTTGGTTCAGTACAAACTTTAGGATTGTTTTTTCTATTTCTGTGAAGAATGTTGTTGGTATCTCCACAGCGATTGTATTGAATCTGTAGATTGCTTTGGGTAGTACGGTCATTTTAACAATGTTAATTCTTCCAATCCATGAGCATGGGATGTTTTTCCATTTGTTTGTGTCCTCTTCAATTTCTTTCATCAGTGTTTTGTAGCTTTCCTTACAGAGGTCATTCACCTCCTTGGTTAAACTTATTTCTAGAATTTTTTTAGAGCTATTGCAAATGGAATTGCCTTCTTGATTTATTTGTCACCTACTTTAATATAGGTGTATAGAAATGTCACTGATTTTTGTATGTTGATTTTGTATACTGCAACTTTACTGAATTTGTTTATCAGATCTAAGAGTTACTTGGTGGAGTTTTTAGATTTTTTTAAATATAAGATCATGTCATCTGCAAACAGGGACAATTTTACTTCCTCTTTTCCAATTTGGATGCCTTTTACTTCTTGAAATAGCATTTCAACAGATAAGAGAGGCATTTACAGATGTTTTCTTTCACCAAAAAGTGTGGCATAAATAATTATTCATGAAATATTAAAACTGTTTATTATGTAGGATTTCTCAGCAACAGAACAACAACAGAAGAAGGTCTCTTTCATGTTAGCTTAAAAGCAACTTACTACACTGGGTTTTACAGATATATAACTATGCATTTAGAAAGGGTCTACCTGGGTGGCAATTCTCTTTTGCTAATAGACTCACCAGGGGGCTGTCCTATGATTTCACAAGCTCCAGAGCAGGTTGGCTGCAGAGCTGACCACTTTCCCGTCTACTCCTCAGGGGTCTCTGCTGCCACTCATGCCTGCAATCTACCATTTCTTTTTTTTTTTTTTTTTTTTGAGACGGAGTCTCGCTCTGTCGCCCAGGCTGGAGTGCAGTGGCCGGATCTCAGCTCACTACAAGCTCCGCCTCCCGGGTTCACGCCATTCTCCTGCCTCAGCCCCCCCGAGTAGCTGGGACTACAGGCGCCCGCCACCTCGCCCGGCTAGTTTTTTGTATTTTTTAGTAGAGACGGGGTTTCACCGTGTTAGCCAGGATGGTCTCGATCTGCTGACCTCGTGGTCCACCCGTCTCGGCCTCCCAAAGTGCTGGGATTACAGGCTTGAGCCACCGCGCCCAGCCCATTTCTACCATTTCTAACCTCTGCTACTTCTGCAATTAGCTACCACTTCCTTTACTAACCACTCCTCTTTCTTCTTCTGTTTTCCAGTTCCTTTCACTTATTCCCTGCTTCATGGATTTAACAAACAAAAGTTAGCAAGATGATTTTTATGAATAGTATTAACCAATTAAGGCATTGTTTTGTTTTGGTTAACACAACCATCATAATACAGAGGGCCTCCGCCTTTCTTAATCTCAAACTGAAGTGTCTGAAGCCTTTCTCTGCAATATTTATTTCATTTAATTATGAGTCCAGACTTGTTCTTGAAGATTCAGAGTTGTTAAAAATGGATACTGGGTAGGCAAGAATTTACAGTAATTCTATCAGAATAACAAAATAATTCCAGATCTGCTTTAAAAAAAGAAAAGAACTGCACAAGTCTTATGAAAAAGTCAATGGTCACTCCCCCAGGATTAATTTGTTTAAAAATATATGTAAAAATAATGCACAAAATATGATTCAGAAGCATAACAGGCATACATTATAAGCGTAACTCCATCTTTTCATCCCTGAATCAGCATTTAAAAAAATTGTTCATTGATTAGTACAGGCCAGCAAGAATAAAGGACAGTTTAATTTTTAAAAAATCAATTCATTAAAAATATGTTAACTTTCATCTGTAATTTGGTAAAATAAACTAAAATTAGACTTGAATTTATCATAACAATTAGCTAAGTGGCACTAACAGGTATTCACTGAGGTATCATACATACAATTCTTTTCGTTTGCTTGTTTGGTCAGTGTTTTTTTATTTTTGTTTTTTGAGACAGAGTTTTGTTTTTGTTGCCCAGGATAGAGTGCAAAGGCGTGATCTCGGCTCACTGCAACCTCCACCTCCCAGGTTCAAGCAATTCTCCTGCCTCAGCCTCCTGAGAGGCTGAGATTACAGGCGTATGCCACCACGCCCAGCTAATTTTTTGTATTTTTAGTAGAGACTGGGTTTCACCATGTTGGCCAGGCTGGTCTCAAATTCCTGATCTCAGGTGATCCACCTGCCTTGGCCTCCCAAAGTGCTGGGATTATAGGTGTGAGCCCCCACCCCCACCTAGTAATAGATTCTTTAGAAAAGTATACATATCTGGTCACTGAAGAAAGCACCTAAATCAAGCATCATTAACTTGAATCAAATGTACACCAAAACTCCTTTATCATAGTTCATTATTACCTAACATAGATTTTATAGTAATACAAGGAGTCAAACTCTAGCTCATGAAAATTAACATAATTTATAAATAAAGGTTGTAACAACTAAGTCACCCTATAATGAAGCCCCACAACAGCAATAAGTGCTGTTACCCCACAACAGCATTACAATAGGGAACATTTTTATTTCTAAAAATATATACTGTGTAGTCAGACACAGTGGTGCATGCCTGTAGTCCCAAATGCTTGGGAGGCTGAGGCTGAAGGATCATTTGAGCCCAGGAAATCCAAGGCCGTAGTGCACCATGAGCCTGCCTGTGTAACAGCCACTATTCTCCAGCCTAGGGAACTTGGTGAGACCCATCCTCCTCATCCCTTCCCCTGTATCTAAAAAAGGAAAAATACTGTAATGTTATATGATTCTATGTTTCTGACACTAGCATGGATATTATTGTAAGAGTACCTACCAAAAAAATAATTAAACATGACTCCAGATTGAACTTTATTGATCTGTGTCCTCAGTTCTTAGTATAGTGCCTAGCTTAACAAGTAGTTGGTGAATTTGTTGCCAAATGGTTTAATTATAAGTGTTACTCATATGGCCAGATGCCAAATAAAAGCCAAAACAAGACAATTATTTTTTGCCTTTTCCTTTCAATCAGATCTTCACATTTAAAAGAACTTACTTAAATGAATTCATCAAATCTATATTCGTGTTAATAACATCTTTGAATAATTAAGATGTAAGCATTTCAAATAATTGCATTCATAAATACTGCACAATCCTGTCTGAATTTTTGCAAATGCTTTCCAATTGGTACTTATTTTCTTATATCCCACAGCTAATCCATTTTTTTAATTCTGTCAGTTCTACATTCAAAACATATCCAAATCAACCCAAATGTCCATCTGTGACAGACTGGATTAAGAAAATGTGGCACATATACACCATGGAATACTATGCAGCCATAAAAAAGGATGAGTTTGCGTCCTTTGTAGGGACATGGATGCAGCTGGAAACCATTATTCTTAGCAAACTGTCACAAGAACAGAAAACCAAACACCGCATGTTCTCACTCATAGGTGGGAACTGAACAATGAGATCACTTGGACTCAGGAAGGGGAACATCACACACTGGGGCCTATCATGGGGAGGAGGTAGAGGGGAGGGATTGCATTGGGAGTTATACATGATATATATATATATATATATTTTTTTTTTTTTTTTTTTTTTTTTTTTTTGAGACGGAGTCTCGCTCTGCCGCCCAGGCTGGAGTGCAGTGGCCGGGTCTCAGCTCACTGCAAGCTCCGCCTCCTGGGTTTACGCCATTCTCCTGCCATTGATGGGTGCTGATGAGTTGATGGGTGCAGCACACCAACATGGCACAAGTATACATATGTAACAAACCTGCACGTTATGCACATGTACCCTAGAACTTAAAGTATAATAAAAAAATAAATAAACAACAACAACAACAAAGAAACATGAAAAAAAAAATATCCAAATGCTTACCCCTTTCTACTACACCTCTGCTACTCCAAAGGTCTTTGCCTCTCACCTGGGCTACCACAGTTAACTTCCTAACCATCCTCTTTATTTTTCTTCACAGCTCCTAGTTTCTACCCTTGTCCCCTAAACACAGCAGAAAGAATGATTTTTCTAAAATGTTAGTCATGTCAAAGCTCAAAACTATCTACTGGCATCCCATCTCACTGAGAATAAATCTAAAGACATACAAGCCCCAAGTAGTTCTACCTTTGGCTACAAATCTGACCTCATCTCTTACCGCTTTTCTCCTAGCTAATTTCACAGACACCTTGCATCTCTTAAGCATCTCAGAGCCTTTGCATTCACTGCCTATGACACTCTTCCCTACATATCTGCATAGTTCACTGACCCTCATTTTTCATTGAGAATTCTGCTGAATGTTATCTCCTCTAAGGAGCCTTCTCTCACCAGTCTACCTAAAATAGCTCTCCTTTTTCTCCCCTACCCCTTCTCCTGATCTACTCTTCCTTTCGTAGACCTTATCACCACCAGACATGTATTTATGTGATGGTTGATTCGTTTTATTTGTCTCCCTCCCCCTGGTATAATGTAAGTTCCAAAGAAAGGGATTTTCTGTTTGATTTGCTTTTCAAGAAACTTCATTCTTCCAGAAACAAAACAGCCTTCTTGCTATTCTACAACATGCAAAGCTCCAACCCACTTTGACCTAACCCTTGTTTTTCCTCTGTTTGGAAACTTTTGCCCAGACATTCACATGGCTCACCCTTTATTTCATTCATGTCTCTCCTCAAATGCTATCCCCACAAACAGGCCTTGCCCTGACACCAACCACCATCATTAACCATCCTCTTTATTTTTCTTCACAGCACTTACTGCACTTCTATATTTGATATTTATTTATTCTTTTATGTATTGGCTGTTTGTACCTACTAGAATATAAACTGTTGTTCACCATGGCATCCTTAGCATTTAAAAGGGTTCCCCAATAAATATTTGTCAGGTGTTCAATAAACGTTTGTCAAATAAATAAATAAATACAATAAATACTTTGAAATTTTTGGAGTCATAGGTATAATGCATAGCTATCATAAGTTTTTATAGATTCTCAAGATGAATGCCCATTAGAACTTTGTTTTATTTTGAACTACAAAATAGTTACAATAACTCTCCACTTGCATACAATTAAAGCAATTGCAAAGTAAAATAAGAAAAATATTCCATAAGAGTATAGAAAAATGATGCTCATCAATATGACCTTTGGTCCCAGAATAGCCCAAAGATAAACTGAAAAGTAAATGAAATTTGTCATCTTTCTTCCATCTCCTCTGCAAAAACCTATCCTCCTGCCTTTGGCTCACCCCACTTCCCTTACGTCCCTTCTCTATCACTGATCAATTGAATCTCTTTTTTACAAGTATATGTTGTAGTGAGTATCTAACAACTAACCAATATCTATTAATAACCAGAAAATTAGTCTTAATAGATCCTTCTTCTCACATATATTCATTTAACTACTTTTATTGAAGGATGCCATGGTCCCATTAAAAGATGTTTTTAAATACAATTGCTAACCTTCAGGAAAATTGTATTAATTCAAGAAAATGTATTTTTCTGGCCAATTTAATGCATAGTACAGATAAGCTACCAGCCTCTAAAGAGTAGAATAGTCCATAAATTAAATGAACAACTGATTAGATTTGTTCGTCAACTTAGGTAATATTTGTCAATTAATTGAAGTCAAACATTTATTATTGTTCTCACAACAAGCAAAACATCAAGAAAAATGGTAACTGGGTACTGCTTTAAATTTCAGCTTGTTTCCAGATATATTGCCTCTTTCGATCCTCATGACCTGTGATGCAGGTAAGGCAGACATTATTATAGCAAGAAGTAGACATTGTGGAGCTAAGTTTCAAGACCCCTGATTTACCTGAGACTCCTGGGAGAGACCTAGTCATGTGTTGCTGTATTATTCTTCCTAACGTGATCTCTGTGTAATTGCCATATTTTGGAAATTCTTTCCCGGCCACCTAGTTGAAAATACATGATGTTCCAAGAGATCCCTGATAAATGAAGACCTGTTGGGTGAGGTGGGTGCAGAAAAACCCTTAAGGCAGAGGAAACACCATACTGGGTACTAAAGACAAGAGATTCTCTGAACTAAGAGAAGACCAGCATTAAGAGTGAGGGCTGTATGCAGGACTCCCACTGGAGGAGGAGACAGATGTCAGATCATGGAAGGGCTGAACAGTAATGTTAAGAATTTGGGACTTTTATGAAAACTGTTTTAAGATTGTATTTTTAAAAGATCATTCTAACTGCAGTGTGGGAAGAAAGTATACTTTTGGCCCAATTCTAAATTTGATTACATGTGAAATGCCTTCAGAGATTAATGGAAAGTGAATCTAAGGATCTAAGACACAATGTATTATTTTATATTTTTACTTATTTTCCTGCTAAAAAAATGTATATTTTCTTTATTTTAAAAAGTGGGATTGTTCTAGTTGTTCCTACCTTTAAAAAATATCTAGAAATATGGAGCAAATTTTATTATGATTAATTTTTTAAATTAATACAAAATATACCCCAAAACCCAGGTAACCTAACGCATGTGGAAATTTTTTTTTGAAAGTATTAAAAGTACAACAATTGTCCCTTCTATGCTTAGCAAGCTCATAACAACAATAATAATAATTTTTATTATTATTATTTTAATTGAGACAGGAGCTCACTCTGTCACCTGGGCAGGAGTGCAGTGTCGAGATCATGGCTCACTGCAGTCTCCACCTCCTAGGCTCAAGCAGTCTTCCCACCTCAGCCTCCCAGTAACTAGGACTACAGATGCACATCACCACACCTGGCTAATGACTGCATTTTTTTGTAGAGATGGGGTTTTGCCATGTTGTCCAGGTTGGTCTCAAACCCCTGGGCTCAAGCAATCTGCCCACCTTGGCCTCCCAAAGTGTTGGGATTACAGGTGTGAGCCACCATACCTGACCAAAAATCATTATTAATAACACTCAAAATTAATAAAGCTGAGATGGAATAAATATAGAAACAGTGTTAGTGGTATTGCTCATTTGGAGAACAATATGGTGCTAGGTAAAAGAGTTATATAAATGTTTATATCCTTTGATTCAATAATCCTACTTTTGAAAAAAAAGACAATTTAAAAGAATAAAAATCTTTTCATAAAACAATGTTCATGGAGGTTTTACCTAAAACAATGGTAGTTGATAGTGACTATTATCATCCTAAGGCAATAAGTCACATACTTGGTAATAGTTATTAGAATATAACATTTGTCAGGAAAGGTTCTAGACCCTGATGTTCTTTTCTGGTATTCTAGACTTCAAGGTGGAATGCCTTCCTTGGGCAGTCTAGAATCTGTGTGAAAGTTCTTCGTATCTGGAAAAATAGAATAATGGGAAAATGAATTGTCTCTTATTGTATGTGTGCAAACTCTTAGATTAGGTTTGAATTAGGGTTACTTTCTGGTTACAGTATTGCTAGGCTGTACTTTACATTTTACTTTTGTAAAACTGTACTTTACATTTTACTTTTGTAAAACTGCTTTTGGAAGGGCAAGTGATAAGTCAATCAAATGTATTACTGACAAACCTCAGAAAACAGTGGAGCTGACAACCTACTTTATAATTCTTTGTACTCCTATACCTTAAAATACAATTCCATACTTAAGTAGTAAGGTTTATAAAAAAGATAGATTTGTTCACTTTAAATGAATATATGTATAAAATACACAATAAGAAAAATTAAAAGGCAGATAATAAATTGGGAAAATATGTTTATTAATAATAATGTTATTTATTGTTTGTTATTATAAACAAAAGGTTAATATTCTTAACATGCAAATTGTTCTTATAAATCATTAAGAGATAGATGGCTGCCACAATAGAAAAAAAAGTAAATGACATGAACAAAATCAGAAGATGAAATGCAAATGGACAGTAAGTGTAAGAAAAGATATTCAACTTAATAATAAAGAAAACAAAGAAAAATGTTTTGGCTCATCAAAGCTGGAAAGGATTGGTAACAATGACATTGTGTGTTACAAATAGACATTCTCAGGGGCATTCCAAGATGGCTGACTAGGAAAAGCTCTGGTCTGCAGCTCCCAGTGTGATCAACACAGAAGACAAGTGATTTCTACATTTCCAACTGAGGTACCTGGTTCATCTCATTAGGACTGGTTGGACAGTGGGTGCAGCCCACAGAGGATGAGCCAAAGCAGGGCGGGGCGTTGCCTCACCCAGGAAGCATAGGGGTTGACTGATTTCCCTTTCCTAGCCAAGGGAAGCCGTGACAGTCTACCTGGAAAAATGGGACACTTCCACCCAAATACTGTGTTGTTCCCAAGGTCTTAGCAACTGGCAGACAAGGTGATTCTCTTCGTGCCTGGCTTGGCAGCTCCCACGCCCATGGAGCCTTGCTCACTGCTAGCACAGCAGTCTAAAATCGATCTGCAAGATGGCAGCCTGGGTGGGGGAGGGGCGTCCACCATTGCTGAGGCTTGCGTAGGTAAACAAAGTGGCAGGGAAGCTTGAACTGGGCAGAGCCCACCGCAGCTCAACAAGGCCTAGTGCCTCTAGATTCCACCTCTGTGGGCAGGGCATAGCTGAACAGAAGGCAGCAGACAACTTCTGCAGACTTAAACGTCCCTGTCTGACAGCTCTGAAGAGAACAGTGGTTCTCCCAGCACCATGTTTGAGCTTGGAGAATGGACAGACGCCTCCTCAAGTGGGTCCCTGATCCCCGTTTAGCCTAACTGGGAGACACCTCCCAGTAGGGGCCAACAGACACCTCATATAGGCAGCTGCCCCTCTGGGATGAAGCTTCCAGAGGAAGGAACAGGAAGCAATATTTGCTGTTCTGCAATATTTACTGTTCTGCAGCCTCCACTGGTGATACCCAAGCAAACAGGTCTGGAGAGGACCCCCAGCAAATTCCAACAGACCTGCAGCTAAGGGACCTGACTGTTAGAAGGAAAACTAACAAATAGAAAGGAATAGCATCAACATTAACAAAAAGGACATCTACACCAACACCCCATCTGTAGGTCACCAATATCAAAGACCAAAGGTAGATAAAACCACAAAGATGGGGAGAAACCAGAGAAGAAAAGCTGAAAATTCTAAAAATCAGAGTGTTTCTTCTCCTCCAAAGGATCGCAGCTCTTCACCAGCAATGGAACAAAGCTGGACAGAGAATGACTTTGACAAGTTGACAGAAGTAGGCTTCAGAAGGTCGGTAATAACAAACTTCTCCAAATTAAAGGAGGATGTTCAAACCCATTGCAAGGAAGCTAAAAATCTTGCAAAAAGATTAGACTAATGGCTAACTAGAAAAAAAACAGCATAGAGAAGACCTTAAATGACCCAATGGAGCTGAAAACCATGGCACGAGAACTTTGTGATACATGCACAAGCTTCAATAGCCGATTCAAGCAAGTGGAAGAAAGGGTATCAGTGATTGAAGATCAAATTAATGAAATAAAGCAAGAAAACAAAGTTAGAGGAAAAAGGGTAAAAAGAAACAAATAAAGCCTCCAAGAAAAATGGGACTATGTGAAAGACTAAATTTAAGTTTGATTGGTGTACCTGAAAGTGATAGGGAGAATGGAACCAGATTGGAAAACACTCTTCAGGATATTATCCTGGAGAATTTCCCCAACCTAGCAAGGTTTCTTAGGCCAACATTCAAATTCAGCAAATACAGAGAACACCAAAAAGATACTCCTCAAGAAGAGCAACCCCAAGACACATAATTGTCAGATTCACCAAAGTTGAAATGAAGGACAAAATCTTAAGGGCAGCCAGAGAGAAAGGTTGAGCTATCCACACATGGAAGCCCATCAGACTAACAGCAGATCTCTCAGCAGAAACCCTACAAGCCAGAAGAGAGTGGGGGCCAATATTCAACATTCTTAAAGAAAAGAATTTTAAACCCAGAATTTCATATCCAGCCAAACTAAGCTTCATAAGTGAAGGAGAAATAAAATCATTCACAGACAAGCAAATACTGAGAGAATTTGTCACCACCAGGCCTGCCTTACAAGAGTTCCTGAAAGAAGCACTAAACATGGAAAGAAACAACTGGCACAAGCCACTGGGAAAACAGGCCAGATTGTAAAGACCACTGATGCTATGAAGAATTGCATCAATTAACGGGCAAAATAACCAGCCAACATCATAATGACAGGATCAAATTCACACATAACAATAGTAACCTTAAATGTAAATGGGCTAAATGCCCCAATTAAAAGACACAGACTGGCAAATTGGATAAAGAGTCAAGACCCATCAGTTTGCCGTATTCAGGAGACCCATCTCACATGCAGAGACACACATAGGCTCAAAATAAAAGGATGGAGGAAGAACTACCAAGCAAATGGAAAGCAAACAAAAGCAAGGGTTGCAATACTAGTCTCTGATAAAACAGACTTTAAACCAACAAAGATCAAAAGAGACAAAGTAGGCCATTACATAACAGTAAAGGGATCAATTCAACAACAAGAGTTAACTATCCTAAATATACATGCAACCCAATACAGGAGCACCCAGATTCATAAAACAAGTCTTTAGATACCTACAAAGAGACTTAGACTTTCATACAATAATAATGGGAGACTTTAACACCCCTCTGTCAATATTAGACAGATCAACCAGACAGAAGGTTAACAAAGATATCCAGGACCTGAACTCAGCTCTGCAACAAGCAGACCTAACAGACATCTATAGAACTCTCCACCCCAAATCAACAGAATGTACATTCTTCTCAGCACCACATCACACTTATTCTAATATTGACCACATAATTGGAAGTAAAGCACTCCTCAGCAAATGTAAAAGAAGAGAAATCACAACAAACTGTCTTTCAGACCACAGTGCAATCACATGAGAACTCAGGATTAAGAAACTCACTCAAAACCACACGACTACAAGGAAACTGAACAACTTGCTCCTGAATGACTATTGGGTACATAACAAAATGAAGGCAGAAATAAAGATGTTCTCTGAAACCAATGAGGACAAAAACACAACATACCAGAGTCTCTGGGACACATTTAAAGCAGTGTGTAGAGGGAAATTTATAGCGCTACATGTCCACAAGAGAAAGCAAGAAAGATCTAAAATCAACACCCTAACATCACAATTAAAAGAACTAGAGAAGCAAGAGCAAACAAATTCAAAAGCTAGCAGAAGGCAAGAAATAACAAAGATGAGAGCAGAACCGAAAGAGATAGAGACACAAAACCCTTCAAAAAATCAATGAATCTAGAAGCTGGTTTTTTGAAAAGATCAACAAAATTGATAGACCACTAGAAAGACTAATAAAGAAGAAAAGAGAGAAGAATCAAATAGACATAATAAAAAATGATAAAGGGGATATCACCGTTGATCCCACAGAAACACAAACTACCATCAGAGAATAATATAAACACATCTACTCAAATAAACTACAAAATCTAGAAGAAATGGATAAATTCCTGGACACAAACACCCTCCCAAGACTAAACCAGGAAGAAGTTGAATCTCTGAGTAGACCAATAACAGGCTCTGAAATTGAGGCAATAATTAATAGCCTACCAACCAAAAAAACTCCAGGACTAGATGGATTCACAGCTGAATTCTACCAGAGGTACAAGGAGGAGCTGGTACCATTCCTTCTGAAACGATTCCAATCAATAGAAAAAGAGGGAATCCTCCCTAACTCATTTTATGAGGCCAACATCATCCTAATGCAAAAGCCTGGCAGAGACACAACAAAAAAAGAGAATTTTAGACCAATATCCCTGAAGAACATCCATGCGAAAATGCTCAATAAAATACTGGCAAAATGAATCCAGCAGCACATCAAAAAGCTTATCCACCATGATCAAGTCAGCTTCATCCCTGGGATGCAAAGCTGGTTCAACACACACAAATCAGTAAATGTAATCCATCACATAAACAGAACTAAAGACAAAAACCACATGATTATCTCAATAGATGCAGAAAAGGCCTTTGACAAAATTCAACACCCCTTCATGCTAAAATCTCTCAATAAACTAGGTATTGATGAAACATATCTCAAAATAATAAGAGCTATTTATGACAAACCCACAGCCAATATCATACTGAATGGGCAAAAACTGGAAAAATTCCTTTGAAAACTGGCACAAGATAGGGATGCCCTCTCTCACCACTCCTATTCCACATAGTGTTGGAAGTTCTGGCCAGGACAATCAGGCAAGAGAAAGAAATAAAGGGTATTCAATTAGGAAATGAGCAAGTCAAATTGTCCCTGTTTGCAGATGACATGATTGTATCTTTAGAAAACCCCATCATCTCAGCCCAAAATCTCCTTAAGCTGATAAACAACTTCAGCAAAGTCTCAGGATACAAAATCACTGTGCAAAAATCACAAGCATTCCTATACACCAATAACAGACAAACAGAGAGCCAAATCATGAGTGAAATCCCATTCACAATTGCTTCAAAGAGAAAAAAATACCTAGGAATCCAACTTACAAGGGATGTAAAGGACCTCTTCAAGGAGAACTACAAACCACTGCTCAACGAAATAAAAGAGGACATGAACGAATGGAATACTATTCCATGCTCATGGATAGGAAGAATCAATGTTGTGAAAATGGCCATACTGCCCAAGGTAATTTATAGATTCAATGCCATCCCCATCAAGCCACCAATGACTTTCTTCACAGAGTTGGAAAAAACTACTTTAAAGTTCATATGGAACCAAAAAAGAGCCCGCATTGCCAAGACAATCCTAAGCAAAAAGAACAGAGCTGAAGGCTCCAATGCTACCTGATTTCAAACTATACTACAAGTCTACAGTAACCAAAACAGCATGGTATTGGTACCAAAACAGATATATAGACCAATGGAACAGAACAGAGGCCTCAGAAATAACACCACACATCTACAACCATCTGATCTTTGACAAACCTGACAAAAACAAGAAATGGTGAAAGGATTCCCTATTTGATAAATGGTGCTGGGAAAACTGGCTAGCCATATGTAGAAAGCTGAAACTGGATCCCTTCCTTACACCTTATACAAAAATTAATTCAAGATGGATTGAAGACTTAAATGTTAGACCTAAAACCATAAATTACCCTAGAAGAAAACCTAGGCAGTACTGTTCAGGACATAGGCATGGGCAAGTACTTCATGACTAAAACACCAAAAGCAATGGAAACAAAAGCCAAAATAGACAAATGGGATCTAATTAAACTAAAGAGATTCTGCACGGCAAAAGAAACTACCATCAGAGTGAACAGGCAACCTACAGAATGGGAGAAAATTTTTGCAATCTACCCATCTGACAAAGGGCTAATATCCAGAATCTACAAAGAACTCAAACAAATTTACAAGAAGAAACAATCCCATCAAAAAGTGGGCAAAGGATATGAACAGACACTTTTCAAAAGAAGACATCCATGCAGCCAAAGACATGAAAAAATGCTCATCATCACTGGTCAGAGAAATGCAAATCAAAACCACAATGAGATACCATCTCACACCAGTTAGAATGGCAATCATTAAAAAGTCAGGAAACAACAGATGCTGGAGAGGATGGGGAGAAATACGAACACTTTTACACTGTTGGTGGGAGTGTAAATTAGTTCAACCATTGTGGAAGACTCTGTGGCAATTCCTCAAGGATCTGGAACTAGAATTACCATTTGACCCAGCAAACCCATTACTGGATACATACCCAAAGGATTATAAATCATGCACATGTATGTTTATTGCGGCACTATTCACAATAGCAAAGACTTGGAACCAACCCAAATGTCCATCAGTGATAGACTGGATTAAGAAAATGTGGCACGCATACACCATGGAATACTATGCAGCCATAAAAGGGATGATTTCATGTCCTTTGCAGGGACATGGATTAAGCTGGAAACCATCATTCTGAGCAAACTATCACAAGGACAGAGAACCAAACACCACATGTTCTCACTCATTGATGGGAACTGAACAATGAGATCACTTGCACACAAGGAAGGGAACATCACACCGGAGCCTGTTGTGGGGTGGGGGGCTAGGGGAGGGATAGCATTAGGAGAAATACCTAATGTAAATGATGAGTTGATGGGCGCAAGAAGCCAACATGGCACTTGTATTCCTATGTATCAAACCTGCACATTGTGCACATGTACCTTAGAACTTAAAGCATAATATTAAAAAAATAGGCCTGGCTAATATACCCCATGAGAAATACAATGCTTCAGAAATGAAGCTGTCAATCCCTATTTCATCAGATGTTTATAGGGTGCCTTATAGTTTTAAAATATTCTCATAAAATTATTATATTCTGAGTTTTTCACAATAAAATAATGTAGATGAGAAAAAAAGAAACAGACATTCTCTTGTACTTGGGATTGTACATTGATATCATGTTTCTGGAGGACAATTCAAAAATATATACCAAAATTTTCAATACAGTAGATATATTTTTTGATCCAGCAATTCCACTTCTAGAAACTTATCCTTAGAAGATAACCCTGCAACTACTAAGATTTGTATATACGAGAATGTTCTCTGTAGTACCACTTACTTTCTACTAAATAAATGGGAAATAATCAAATTATCCTTTAACAGGGATTAAATAACTTTATGTTCAATCATACTACCCAGTCATAGAAAAAATAATGTCGACCTATATTTAATGACATAAGAAAATATATACAACATGCTACTTCATTAGAAAGCAGCATATAAAACACTATGTATATAGAATTATCCAGCTATGTAAAATTATATGTATATGTGTGTGTCTATGCATTATAAGATGATTAGAAAATTGCTCAGCAAAATTTTAGCAGTGATTATCTTAAAGTGGTGAGATTTCAGGTGATTTTATTTTCTCCTTTTCTGCCTTTGTGTACTGTTTTGCTTTTTTAAACAATTATGTACTATAATTAAAATTAGAAAAAGACAAAGCTATCTTCATTGGAAAAATAAACTTCACATTTTATTTTTCACGATCTTTATATTTAGAAAAGTAATCATTGCACTCCATTCAATTTACATCATCAATTATGTAAAAAGTAAAAATAAAATGGATTTGTTGTAGTTTACCTCAATACTAATAAAATTTCTTTTTAAATATTTTCTCTCCTTTTTTCATTATTTCGATAAAAAAAAATCTCTGTTAGGGTGAGCCATCTCTTTAATAAGATTGCCTTCGCTGTACTGTAAGGGATAGGCACATGCAGCTCCTGGTGCAGCCAGGGAGCTACGTGCGGAGCCCACCTGCCTAACCACCAGTTGAACTGATCCCAGACCCCAAGGACCGCCAGTGGACTGTTCCACTTTCCAGGAGTAGGGGGGATTTTCTTAGAAATATAACTTATTTAGTCCCAAATTCAATAAAAAAAACCGCAGTGTTCCCAATCCAATCAACACAACAAATTACAATAAACAAATATGTGTAATAATATAAGTGAATCTGAGGTAAAATTTTGAACTTGAGCTTCTCTTTCTCTCTCCAACAGGAACTCACTTCGGAGAATGGTTTAATCCAGGAGTGTCCAATCTTTTGACTTCCCTGGGCCACGTTAGAAGAATTGTCTTGGGCAACACTTGAAATACACTAAGGATAGCGGATGAGGTAAAAAAGAAAAATCGCAAAAAAAACAAAAACAAAACAAAAACAAAAAAAAACCAAACTCATAATGTTTTAAGAAAATTTACAAACTTGTGTTGGGCCACATCCAAAGTCGTCCTGGGCTGCATGGGCCCGCGGGCCGTCGGTTGGACAAGCTTCGCTTAATCCGAAGTATCCCTCGCAGGTAGGAGACTCACTGTTTGTTTTACACTACTTAATAATTAGGTAATTCTGTAACAGCACCAAGACTCCAACCTCTGCCTCCCAGCTTCAAGCGATTCTCCTGTCTCAGCCTCCCAAGTAGGTGGGATACAGGCACACGCCACCACGCCCGGCTAATGTTTGTATTTTTAGTAGAGACGGGATTTCACCATGTTGGCCATGCTGGTCTCGAGCTCCGGACCTCAGACGATCTGCCCGTGTCGGCCTCCCAAAGTGTTGGATTACAGGCGTGAGCCACCGCGCCCGGCCAATGTATTGTTTTCAATGAGGATCACTCATTAAGTGTGTAATTAAATTCAGCTAAATGTAATTTAATTTTTTATAATGTTCAATGTTTAACATAAACAGAAAAAAAGAATCGAGGTGCCCAGATTTCGGGTCATTATAGTTGAAGCCAGCTCAGTTGGAAAGCTGAGGTTTTTACAAAGAACACAGGAGAAATATAGGTTTGCGAAGGAGAAATGAACACGTTTTATTTCTCACAATATTCGTATTTAGAAAAGTAATGGTTGAACTCCACTTAATTTGTACCAATTATGTAAAAAGTAAAACGGATTCGTTGTAGTTTGAGTATCTCAATACGCATACGATTTCTTTTTAAATGTTTTCCCTCCTTTTTCATTACTTACATTAAAAGAAAAAGTCTGTATTAGGGCGAGCCAGGTCTTTAAATAACAAGATTGTCTTCGCTTGACTGTTATCTACAGCCCCTCGTCCTTCTTCCCTAATGCACGGCACAGGCACAGGAAGCCCTGGTGCCGCCGGGGAGCCACCTGCAGAGGCAGTAGTTGAGCTGGGACTTTACATGCCTTATCTCATTTACTTTTTGTTTTTTGAGACGGAGTCGCACTCTGCCACCCAGGCTGGAGTGCAGTGGCGTGATCTCGGCCGACTGCAACCTCGGCCCCCGAGGATCAAGCGATTCTCCTGCCTCAGCCTCCCGAGTAGCTGGGATTACGGGCGCGCACCACCATGCCAGCCTAATTTTTGTATTTGTAGTAGAGATGGGGTTTTACCATGTTGGTCAGGCTGGTCTCGAACTCCTGAACTCAGGTGATCCGCCTGCCTTAGCATCCCAAAGGGCTGGGATTACAGGCGTGATTTACTTTTTTACTCATTTACTTTTCACTGGAAAACCGAAGGACATTTTATTTCGGGAAATCAATTTGCTCAAAGATAACAGAACTAGCTGAAGTTAGAGCATGTGAGCCCAGATGGGACTCCTAAATCCATGCTTTTTCTTCAGTCCTATGCTGCTTCTAAAGTAAAGGACTTTGCTAGTTACTTAGGTCACCTCCCTCACTTTCAGTTGAAACCATTTAACCAGAAAGATAACACTTAAAATGGTCACCTTACTAGTTTGTGGTAGAACCAAAATGAAAAGGTAGACTTTGGGATTCAGGCTGCTTTCTCACTGTAGTGATTATGCCATTTTGTCTTTGGCTTTTAACCAATGTAGAATTAAAGACGAGAAAAATATTTTTAAAATTCTTTTTCTTAAAGCAGCTAAGGGCTTAAGAATATTAGTCCTCATTTTTGATAGCGCATACAATAAGCAATAACCTATAATGCTATAGCATATGTACTACTTCTGTGATAACTTGGGTGTAAATCGCCGTACAGAGCCTGGGCTTTTTGTTTCACATCATGGTGAATTAGGTCTTGCACAGCCTATTTTTGCTTTCTCATAAATTCTCTGTGACTTAGGCCAATTATTTTCAAATAGTTTATTCATCAGTGAAATAGGTACAATGTTATAATGCCTTAGTCACAGCATATTCATTTCTTAGTAAAGCCAGTGATGTTTCTTAGATTCTAATTTGGGTAACATGGAAAGTTGCAGAAAATTTTGTGAAAAGTTAACTAGTAATCTTTATGTTTTGGAGGAAGGCACAAATTAAAGAGGGAAAACATTTTTTAAAATGTTCAATTGGTATTTAAGGATTTTTAAAAATACTATTGGTAATACAGTGAGATCCTATCTCTACAAAAACAATTTTTTAAAAATAAGCCGGGCCTGGTGGCGCATGCCTGTGGTCCCAGCTACTTGGGAGGCTAAGGCAGGGGGATTCCTTGAACACAGGAGGCTGAGGCTGCAGTGAGCGATGATTGCACCACTGCACTCCAGCCTGGGCAACAGAGAAAGACCCTGTCTCTTAAAAAAATAAAATAAAATAAAACTATTGTTTATCATTGCAAAATATTTACATCAGTCCTATGAGGTAGTGTTTTCAAACTGTGCACACTGGATTATTTTGGGTAATGTGCCTACTATCAGAGTCAGAATTGAAATTTCCCAATAATAACAAATATTTATTTAGAATTAATTATGTGCCAGATGCTGTGGTAAAACTTTACAAGAATTGTCTCCTTTAATTCTTACCCTTAGTCATATGAGTTAGCCACAACTATAATTTCTTTTTGAAAATGTTTATTTTATTCATTTATCTTTTAGAGATGGGGTCTTTCTGTTGCCCAGGGTGGAATGCAGTGGCAAGATCATGTTCTTGAATTCCTAGACTAAAGCAATCCTCCCGCCTCAGCCTCCCAAGTAGCTAAGACTACAGGTATGTGCCACCAAGCCCAGCTAGTTTTTTTGTTTGTTTGTTTGTTTTTTGTTTTTTGTTTTTTTTGTTTTTTTTTAGAGACAGGATCTGACTATATTGCCCAGGCTCATCTTGAACTCCTGGCCTCAAGCGATCTTCCCACCTTGGTCCCCACAAAGTGCTGGGATTATAGGCATGAGGCCACCACTCCTGATCCACAACTATAATTTCTAATTTATAGGTGAGGGAACTGGGATTTAGAAAGTTAAGTGAAATCCACATTCTTAACCATTATGTGCATTATCTCCCAAGTATCTCTGAGTAAATGAAAAGCTAAAATTTTCAGGTCCTCCTCTCAGTACTCTTATCTGATACTTTCAGGTAGCCTAACACCCAGTAAAAGTGACGTGTCTAATCCAGAAGTACTGGTTTTGGAGTAGGCAACATATATAAAGAGGCAAATATCCATGTGAGGTGCCATCCCAGGGTATACAATCTTTGGATTTACCTTATCTTTAATAGTGCCTGAAGGAGTTCTTTTAACTTCAACCTTTGTAATAAAATACAATGATTTAATTGGGAATTACTGAACTCCATAGTAAACTCTATGATAAAAAAATAGCTAATATTGTGTATATATAAATATGCAAAGTACAAGTAATACTGAGTGTGGTTTCCATGTTAATCTCAATTACTTCTCACTGGGGAACTGGTGAAGGCTTCATCAAAGGTGATTAAGAGCAATAATACAGTTCTAATACTGTCCAGATCTTTCCTTCTTTTCATCCAGATGATTCTGTAAGGTCTATTGATAGTGTGTGTGCATGTGTATGTGTGGGTGTGTGTGTGTGATTCATGTCAATCTATATTTGATGCTAGTTTATATTGGTTTCTTATGTCAAGAGTAGCAAACTAATAGGAAGGAACTTTAATTCTGCTTATAATTGTTCTAAGTTCATTTATCATTTGGCAATTAGCAGAAGAGGAAGTGTCAGATTGGGGAAGAGAGCAATGAATGTTGTACGCCTGAGGGGTCAAACTGAGATGGTGGTGGGAAGAGGGAGTGGGGCTGGTAAGTAGTTAGGTTAGTCATGAAGGCACACAGTAACTGGAGGAAGAAGGAAGTAACAGAGTGGAGAAAGGGAGAGTGCTGGAGGTAAACTGCCTTTTTCACAATTTGGTCTATAACTAGCCTTGCTCTTTTTGCCTGAAATGTTTGCAACCTTTCTGTTTTAGCTTTCTACATAAATGATTTTTTAAATGAAAACTTGTAATTTTTTCCTTATTATCAATGTGATTTATATTTATTACAGAGAAGTTAGAAAATGCAAATAGTAAAAAAAGAGAAAAATAAAAATAAACTAAAACACTCATTATGACTTAATAACATTAAAATTAAGTTAACATAATAACAAAATTACTCAGAGACAACTCATTTTACAGTAGGATGTCTACTCTTCTAGCACAAGTAGGTTTCTGATTAAGTGCTGATACTCGTGATTACCATCTCAAGTCATATCAATTACTTATTTAAATCTACATTTTCAATATTTGTTTTTCATGAAATTATTTTACATAGAAATGAAATTTCAAATTAACAATAGCAAAGCCTACACATAAAAATAATATAATATTTTAGGTGTAAAATTTGCTTCTATTTGACCTATTCCTGCAATATTGTATTTCTTCTTCCATATAAATCCTGCCACTTCATGTTTTTTAAAAATCTTGTTGATTTTACCCATATAAATTACTTATTTTGCACATTACCTTTAAAACTTAAAGGTTTAAATTGTTAAAAGTATTGAAAAGATAAAGGTAATTGTTAAATATGTTGACTTATAAAACAGGAACTTCTGGCCGGATGCGGTAGCTGAGGCCTGCAATCCTAACACTTTGGGAGGCCAAGGCGGGTGGACCACCTGAGGTCAGGACTCTGAGACCAGCCTGGCCAACACGGTGAAACCCCATCTCTACTAAAAATTCAAAAATTAGCCAGGTGTGGTGGCGGGCACCTGTAATCCCAGCTAATCAGGAGGCTGAGGCAAGAGAATTGCTTGAACCCGGAAGACTGAGGTTCCAGTGAGCCGAGATGGCACCACTTGACTCCAGCCTGGGCGAAACAGCAACAGTCCATCTCAAAATAAATAAATAAATAAATAGAAACTTCTTTGCATAACAAAAACTCAAAGAATGTAAACTCAGAGACTATGTAGAGAATGTGGACCTGTTTGGGTTTAGTTAGAAAACAAATTTTGAACAGTGTCTATTAATTCCATAATCAAAACATTTGAACAATTAATTAATTATCAGTTCAATTTGAAATTAGGTAATGTGATTTTCCACAGAAAGACATTTCCACAGGATATTAATAGAGGTTATGTGATAACAGGATTTCATGATAAAAAATAGGCTAAACAAAATTTAACAGATTTTTTCATTGAGGAACATTAATATGTTGATATGCATGATAAATCTTCAAATGGAAGAATATGGCCAAAGAATTCTTTATTTCTGGATCATTTTGCAAGATTAATGTCCTGTGAGATAATTTGGGAAATAGTGGTATAGTGACTCAGTCTAGTTAAATCGTCTTAAAGTAGATTTGGTACACACAATATCGTGTTGTCAATTTGTTTGTAAAAAAGTCAGTGATTTTCCAAAAAGTGTAATGTCAGTAAGTCCTATCTCATTTTATAGTCCATGGGTTTTATCCCTATGTTTTATTCCAATCTATAGGTTATTTCTTGCCCTGATAGTATATGAGAGGAAAATAAAAACCAGAAACCTTACATTTCTAATGAAATATGAATATTTTGTGGGGAGGGGAGTGTCATTCATTCGAAACACATTTATAGAGTGCCTAACCAAGCACTGTATTGCTGCTGAAACTACAAGAATAGTTAGGGGAATGGATTTTTTTAAAGTGTAAAATATATTAATATATTTAATATATTAAGTCCTACACAAACTAAGGAACAAGTGAAGAAAGTCTCCAGTTATTACTTCTTATAAAAGTCTGCATATTTTATCCCACTAGGATCAATTTTCCAGTTAGAATTTAGATTATATTTGATAATTAATTCAAGAAATGCTGGATTCTTTGGTCTATAATTGTGATTATAACTTAATTTATATTTTGTCTTTATAAAATTTTTTTCATATTTTTTAAAGCTTTGAAATCTTTAGTCATTCAACAATTTGATATAAATCTCTTATCTTTTATTCTAGATGTGTACTGCTGATTTTTAACTCTAAAAGTGCTTGGGATTTGGTAGATGAGGAGTGAGACACTAAATAGGTTTTCCCAAATGTTCAGTCAGTTTTCACAGCACCATTTATTGAATAATTTTCCATCCCACCGTCTTTCTTTACGAGAATTTTTTTTTTTTTTTGAGACGGAGTCTAGTTGTGTCGCCCAGGCTAGAGTGCAATGGCGCGATCTTGGCTCACTGCAAGTTCCGCCTCCCGGGTTCACGCCATTCTCCTGCTTCGGCCTCTACAGGCGCCCGCCACCACTCCCGCTTTTTTTTTTGAGACCGAGTCTCGCTCTGTCGCCCAGGCTGGAGTTCAGTGGCCAGATCTCAGCTCACTGCAAGCTCCGCCTCCCGGGTTTACGCCATTCTCCTGCCTCAGCCTCCCAAGTAACTGGGACTACAGGCGCCCGCCACATCGCCCGGATAGTTTTTTTTTTTTGTATTTTTTTAGTAGAGATGGGGTTTCACCGTGTTAGCCAGGATGGTCTCGATCTCCTGACCTCGTGATCCGCCCGCCTTGGCCTCCCAAAGTGCTGGGATTACAGGCGTGAGCTACCGAGCCCTGCCGGGAGATTTTATATCAGATGAATGTTGAACACCTTTTGGGCATCTGTTGAAATGATCCTATGTGTTTCCTGATTTCACTGACTGATATGATGTATTTATATTATAGTAATGGGTTCACATGTTGGCAATTATATTATGAGCTTAATTATTATGGTATATTCCTTAACTTACTGTTGAATTGAGATTTTTAGTATTTAATTGAAAATTTTCTTTGGTTTTCATTTTAATAATTTTTTGGTTACATTTTAGTCTCAGAATTCTATTAGGCTAATAAAATGAATTGGATAATTTTTAACGACGTTTAACTTCTGAATAGCTTATAAAGCATGGGAAAATGCCATTCCATAAAAGTTTGATGAAATGATCTGTCTGGACTTAGCAATATTTCAGAGTAATTCTTTAATAATATTAAAAGTGTGTATCTTTTAGTTGGTTGTTCCTGATCAACTATAAAAAGTTTGGATAAAAGAAAGTATGAGGAAGAGAAATTAATTACTTTCAAACCCATCTTTCAGAGAGAACATTTTGGTGTATTTCTTTCTAACCGATTTTTTAAATAACAAAATTGGCACTATGACGTATTTTTTTTCTGATTTTCTATACCATATGTGCTTTTTCTCCTATAATCTAATATCATTTAAAACATATATATATTTAAAAACAAGCATTCAATTGTTAGACATTTAAGTTTTTATTTCTTTGCAATTAGAAGTAGTACATCATTTTCCTATGAGTCCCTCCAAAATATTTTAAGGCTGTTCACATCCAAGTTTTATTAACTTACCTGAATAACCTATAATTTTTCATGATGGACTAATTTTGCTTTTACATTTAAAATTTAGAATTTCATCTGCACTACACTTTAGTGGATGTAATGTGAGATAGCAGTTTTGCATTCATTTATTTGTTCAATGATTCATTCAGTGGATATTTATTAAGTACATATTCTATTAGGTGCTGATAAACCAAACATAGTCCTTGCTCTAGTGGAATTTACAGTTTAGGGAGTGAAGACAGACATAAATCAAATAATCACACCAATAATGTACAAATATAAACTGAGATAAGTGCCCAGAATGAAAGGAAATGTGGGTTCCTTGGCAGCAGGGAGCATGATACCATTTAAAGTATTAGAAAGAGGGGCAGAGTGGCTGGTGTTGGACTGCAAGGTGGAGATAACTGAAAGACGAGACTGGAGAAGCAGGCAAGGATACACCAGGCAGAGTCTTGTGACTTATTAAGAATTTTAATCTTTATCTTAAGAGTAATGAGAACTATTTAAAGATTTTAACAGCAGGCTTACATGATCAAATTTATGTTTGGAAAAGATCACTATGGAAGCAGAAGAAAGAGTTGGGGGGATGAGTGTCTTTGTGGATGGCAGAAGCCTGTAAGCTATTATAGTAACATAGGCAAGATGATGGTAGCTATTTCTGGCTATGAATAATAATTGATGACTAAGTTGGTGTTGCTGGAGACAGAAGTAGGCAGATTTTATGGATATTTACATGACAAAATGAGTAATATTTGGTGATTGATTGAATGGGTGGGGTACTGGTCAGGGGACAAGGGAGAGAGGTATTAAGAAAGACCTCTAGATTTCTGGCTTCAACAAAACTGGATTCACAAAAAGCCATTTCCCAATATCATTTGTTAAACAGGCTATCATTCATCCTTGGCTTATGACATACTGGAGTTTCTTCCAACTATCTCTACATTTCTATGGCAAATACGTTGCAACCATTTTAGTTTTACAATGTATTTCAATATTTAGAGGGTGAATACACTCCACCAAAACTCTTCTTTTTAAAAATATCTTTGTTGGCTGGGCATTGTGGCTCATGCCTGTAATCCTAGCACTTTGGGAGGCTGAGGCAGGAGGACTGCTTGAGGCCAGGAGTTCAAGACGAGCTTGGGCAACACAGTAAGACCTGTATCCACCAAAAAAAAAAAAATTATCCAGGGGTGGCGTTATGTGCCTGTAGTCCAAACTATTCAGGAGGCAGAGGCAGGAAGATTGCTTGAGCTTAAGATTTCAAGGTTGCAGTGAGCTATGATCATGCCACTGCACTTCAGCATGGGCAACAGAGCAAGACCCTGTCTCTAAAACAAACAAACAAAATATTTGTCTGTTTCCACCTATTATTCCATATGAAGTTTAGAATCTTTTTTCAATTGCTAAGAAAAAACCCTAGAAATTGAGAAGTTCTCTTTTAATTTTTATAGCTCTCAGTATAAAGTTTTATTCATTTCTTTATATAGATATCACATATTCTTGTTAAAATCATTCTTTTTTTTTTTTTTTTTAAGATTGAGCAATCTCAGCTCACTGCCTCCCAGATTCAAGCAATTATCATGCCTCAGCCTCCTGAGTAGCTGGGATTACAGACGTGTGCCACTACGCCCAGCTATTTTTTGTATTTTTAGTAGAGACAGGGTTTCACCATGTTGGCCAGGCTGGTCTAGACCGCTGACCTCAAGTGATCCACCTGCCTCGGCCTCCCAAAGTGCTGGGATTACAGGTGTGAACCATGATGCCAGGCCTCTTGTAAGAATTATTCTAAGTACTTTGTTGTTACTGTTGTTATTGTAAATGCAATAGATTTAGTTTATTTTAATGCAATAAGGTGACAACATTGTGGAAGCTTGTTGAAGAAAGCTACAATGATGCTATCTCAGATATAAAACTTTTGGTAATTAAAGGGATCCTTCTTTGAGCCCAAATAGCTAACATGATTATATTTTCTGTTTGATGTTGCAAGCAAGATATCTGAATACACTGAACTTGAGACTGTAGAGAAAAAAATAAGAGAATGGATGAGTCTGTGAAGGAACTATAGTTATTAATATCAATACCAGTACCTAGGGAGTGGGTAGATGTTACTTGGTGTGTGCATTCATGTCCTGTATCAGAACTGTCCTGTGCTAAATGGAATCACAGAATTTGAAGAACAGCTGAGCTATTTGGTAGAAATAAAATCTGAATTTCAAAAAACATTCACTAGTTTTCATTAGCATGAATTATGCTTTAAGTTTCTGCAGCTGACTTTAGAGTGATGTGTTTGAATTTTGTAAGCATCTGCCTTGTCAACATGGCTCTACTTCAAGAGGAATTGATTGAGCTAAAAGCAAACCCATAGAATCTCTAGGATTTTTTTAATGAACATATACATCATATATTACTATTCTGAAATTTCTGGCTCTGTAGTCAAATTCTTGCAACATTAGAGTCTTCCAACTCTTTTAATGTATATTTTCTTTCCTGAAACTATGGAAATAAAATCTAAGGACCATTTTCAATAATATAAACCTGGACTGGGAATTGAGATGGGCCCTGTCTATATTCAGTTCCCCCTGCCTTTTTTTTTTTTTTAACAGTTTCACTGAAATAGAATTCACATACCATACAATTCACCCATTTAAAGTGTACGATTCAGTGGTTTTTAGTGTATTCACAGATATGTGCAATCATCACTACAGTCAATTTCAGAGCATTTTCATTACCTCAGAAAGAAACTCTATGCCCTTTAGCTATTCCCCTGCCCACCCATGCTCCCACCCTCGGCTTTAAACAGCCAGTAATCTACTTTCTGTCTGCATAGATTTCCATATTCCATTCATTTGAATGCAATCATATAGCATATGGTCTTTTGTGACTAGCTTCCTTCACTTAACATAATGATTTCAGGATCCACTCATGTTGCAGCATGTATCAGTACTTCATTCTTTTATATGGCCACATAATATACCATTATATGGATACCATATTTTGTTTATGCATTTGTCAGTTGAGGGACATTTGGGTTGTTCCCACCTTTTGGTGATTCTGAATAACGCTTCTATAAACAAATGTGCACAAGTTTATGTGTGGACATACGTTTTCATTTCTCTTGAGTATATACCTAGAAACAGAATTGCTGGGTCATATAGTAACTAGATGTTTAATCACTTGAGGACCTGCCAGACTGTTTTCCAAAGTGGCGCACCATTTTACACTCCTATCAGAATGCATAAGGATTGCAGTTTTCCTCTGTATCTTTGCTAATAATTGTTGTTGTCTTTTTAATTCTGGCTATCATAGTGAGAACCAAACCTTGTAAGTGAAGAATGAAAGCCTTGTAGTTTATTTGCTTTTCTCTGGTGATGTTAAGCATCTTTTCATGTACTTATTGGCAATTTGCATTTCTTGTTTGGAGAAATGTCTATTTAGATTCATTGCCCATTTTAAGTGGGGTTTTTATTGCGTTTAAGAGTTCGTTATATATTATAGACATAGATCCCTTATCAGATGCATGATTTGCAAATATCTTTCCTGTTCTGTGGATTTTTTTTTACTTTCTTGATGGTGTCTCTTGAACCACTAAGGTTTTCAATTTTGATGAAGTCCAATTTATGGTGTTTTTGTTTGTTTGCTTCTGAGGGCTTGTGTTTTTGGTGTCATAGCTAAGAATTCTGTTAAATCCAAGGTTATACAAATTCATCCTTATGTTTTTTTCTGAGAGTTTTATAGTTTTTCTCTTACATTTAGGTCATTGATCCATTTTGAGCTAATTTTTGCAAAATGATGTGAGGTAAGGATCCTAGTCTTTTGCATGTGGCTACCCAGTTGTCTCAGCACCTTTGGTTGAACAATAGCCTTTGGTTCTTGAACAAAGTTTGATCTATTATATACCAGTATTCTCACTGACTTCAAAATTACTTGAAGGCTAGTACTAGGTCCATAATTTTAAATCTTTTTATAAATAAAACTCATTAAACTAATGTGACACTACTTTGTAATACTGTAAAACTAAACACTTTTTCTGGTTGTTGAGATAGGCTCTCACTCTGTCACCCAGGCTGGACTGCAGTGGTGCCATCATGACTCACTGTAGCCTCTACCTCCCAGGCTCAAGCGATCCTCCCACTTCAGCCTCTCAAGTAGCTAGGACAAAAGGTCCACACCACCACACCTGGACAATTAAAAAAAAAATTAATTTTAGAGATGGGGGTCTCACTATGTTGCCCAGTCTGGTCTTGAACCGCTGGACTCAAGCAATCCTACCACCTCAGCCTTCCAAATTGCTGGGATTACAGGCATGAGCCACTGTCCTCAGCCAAAAACTAAATACTTTTGAATAGCTAATAGGTTATAATTCTACTATTGTTATAATTTAAAATGTATGTGGCCCACATACATACGGATTTCTGATAGTTGTGATTCACTACTGGAAAACATGCAAACCTCTGAAATATGGCATAATCTTCACTTCCACCCTGTCATGCTAGTTTCTGTCTTGCCACTAGGTGACATGAACAATCAAGACTATATTAACCTTGATTTAAAGGAACCAAAATGTGTGGTGATGGTAGGAACCAATGGTGAGTGGATAGATATTATGAGAAGATTGGTAGTAAGACAAATATGTTAAGAAGGAGTGATGAAAGTGAAGCAGCAAGAATGGTTAGCAAGCATGGGTTGCATTGGAGTTGCACCTTGGGGCGAGAACAGACAAATTACTTGGAAAGTTTGCTGTAAGCTTTCTAGATGTGGGTTGAAAGTATTATTAAGTTGAAAGTATTATTGTCAAGGAGAATTTGCTACTTAAAATAAATGATTAAATCACTTGACTGATTACATTAACTTTCTCTTTGATTCACCTTTCTCCACCCTCTCTTACATCCCATCTTTCCTTCAGTCACTTGCCCAAGCTTCTGTTTTAATTGAAATTACAAAAGCAATGTATAGCCACCTCAAGAGTCCGGATGAGAAAGTATTATGTCAATGAATATGAACATTTTTACAGCTCAATACATGTTTCTAAATTGAAATTTCCAAGTTCACCACACCTTATCCCTTTTGTGGGGTAATATTATAGGTACTTTTTTTATTGTTAATTGTAGAGCTATTCTAAAATGCAAATTTTATCATGATATTATCCTGTATGTAAAGTTCTTTCATATTTATTTGTTGAGTGTGGGAAATTTCCAAGTTCACCACACCTTATCCCTTTTGTGGGGTAATGTTATAGGTACTTTTTTTTTTATTGTTAATTGTAGAGCTATTCTAAAATGCAAATTTTATCATATTATCGTGTATGTAAAGTTCTTTCATATTTATTTGTTGAGTGTGGGATAATATCTGCCTCCCAGGTTCAAGCAATTCTCGTTCCTCAGCCTCCCAAGTAACTGGGATTACAGGCGTGCTCCACCACACCTGGCTAATTATTGTATTGTTAGTAGAGATGGGGTTTCACCTTGTTGCCCAGGCTGGTCTCAACTCGTGACCTCAAGTGATCTACCCACCTCGGCCTCCCAAAGTGCTGAAATTATAGGTTTGAGCCACCACGCCCCACCTAAGAATGTTATCTGTCAATGTGTATATGCTAATTCAAAATTCCTTTAAAAAGCTCATACTCTGATACTCTTAGAATATAGTAATATTCAAAAAAATAGGGAATTAGAGACTTACTTATATTCAGAGGCATACTAAATTCTTATCAGTGAGTATAATAGCTACATTGTAGTCAGAATAGTTTTCAAACCAGTTTTCTGGTGAGCATCGCTTAAAGAGCCAGATTTCACAACTATGATGTTTTATAGCAATATTGTGTACAGAATGAAAATCCAAAAGATTTAAACACAAAATTAAACTTAAGCATGACCATTTCTAAGCTCCTAGCCAAAATGGACATTCAAAAGTTTTTACAGAAATTCTGAAAGATGTGCAATATGTTCTTTAAATTAAAAATACTTTTCCATCTATATTGTCAAATACTACTATAGCTCTTCTAAATTCATAATGTAAGCTATTTTCCCATACATCAAGCAAAAGTTACATCATTTGGCTAGATATGATTACAAGGAATCATTTGACTGTATTGGAGAAAGCTGATGAATGTTGATGTTAGAATTAGGAAGAAAGCAATGCTGAGTGTTAATTGTACAGCTTTTGTAGAGTTAATTATAGGTGCTTTAGAAGCAGTACAGAATTCGACAGTGTAAGATGGAAAGAAGCTGATAAATCAGAAACATTGCTATTAAATTTTGGTTTTGGTGCCTTTTTTTTAAAAGAGAAAATAAAATATTTCAAATGTCTAAAGAAAAATGTTAAAAGCAGTATTCATGTGTGGGTACCAATTCCTGACTAAACTTTTATATTTAATTTTTTAGCAAAAGAGAAATTATTTACTCAAACCTCCTGATTTTGTTCACTGGAAGTCACTTTTTTGATGCTTTTCCTAATCTGTCACCATTCCTTACTCTGGAATAAGAATAAGACATGAGCTATTTTCTCACCAGCCTTTGTTTGGTTTTTAAGTTTATTGTTAGTCAGAATCTTCTTCTTTTTTTTTTTTTTTTTTTTTTGAGATGGAGTCTCTCTCTGTTGCCCAGGCTGGAGTGCAGTGGAGCGATCTCGGCTCACTGCAAGCTCCACCTTCTGGGTTCACGCCATTCTCCTGCCTCAGCCTCCCTAGTAGCTGGTACTACAGGCACCCACCACCTCGCCCGGCTAAATTTTTTATATTTTTATTAGAGACGGGGTTTCACTGTGTTAGCCAGGATGGTCTGGATCTCCTGACCTCATGATGTGCCTGCCTCGGCCTCCCAAAGTGCTGGAATTACAGGCGTGAGCCACTGTGCCGGCCAGAATCTTTTAGATTGTTAAATGAAAACTAGATAAAACAGGAATACCTATACTACATATCATAGATTCTGAAATGTTGACTTTGGTGACAAGGTTACTAGTTTTTATTGGACTTGGACATGAGTTATCCCATTATTATGCTTATCAATAAAGAATAGTTCATGGTAAAGCTATTGCCCCTTCATTAATTTAATTTTTTAAGTTCATAACAGCTATTTTTCATGGGTGGAAACATTTAAAAGCTTAGGCTGTTTATGCAGTTCTAATAGCCCACATTCATCACAACTCGTGTGTAAAGGAAACAAATAATTAGAAGTAGTAACACTGGTTGCACTGAGGTTTCTTTGGTATTACAATGTCTCCAGGCCGGACGCCTTTGCTCAGGCCTGTAATCCCAGCACTTTCCCAGGCCAAGGCGGGGGAGATCGTGCCACTGCACTCCAGCCTGGGTGACAGAGTGAGACTCTGTCTTAAACAAAAAAAAGTCTCTAGGACTGATGAGCTGTACATCTTGGATATCATCACTGTGATTAATTGACTTGATGCCAGATGAGAATATATAAAATAATGCCAGGATAATATAGCATTATAAAAGAATATACCCTTCAGGAAGTTTACAGTCTACTTTCTAGTACTCAAAATCAAATAATTTGCTTTTTTTTGGCTGGGGATTGGAGTTTTATTATAACTCAAATCAGTCTCCTTGACCATTGGGGATCAGTTTTTAAGGATAATTTGGTGGGTGGGGGAAGGCAAGTGAATCGAGAGTGCTGATTGGTTGGGTTAGAGATGAAATCATAGGGAATTGAAGCTGTCCTCTTGCTCTCAGTTACTTCCTGGGTGGAGGGCCACAAGATCAGATGAGCCAGTTTATTGATCTGGGTGGTGCCAGCTGATCCATCAAGTGAAGGGTCTGCAGAATATCTCAAGCACTGATCTTAGAAGCAGTTTCAGAAGGGTCAGAATCTTGTAGCCTCCAGCTGCATGACTATTAAACTATATTTCTATTCTTGTGCCTAATTTGTTAGTCCTACAAAGGCAGTCTAGTCCCATAAATGATTTGCTTCTATGAATCACTTTCTTGAAATCACTGGTTGCATATTGAATTTGTATGACTGTTCATATATCAATGAAATTAAATCTTTCAACAAAATTTAAGAAGTTTGTCTACTTAATAATGAAGATATGCTCCATGTCCTATGGAGATAGTGCTTAAGAAGTACATTTTTGGAAGGAATAAACACATGAATAAAAGTATATATGGTATGTTTCCACAAACCTTGAAACGAGTAAGGAGCTAAACTAGCTAATTCATTTGGTTATTTAACTAAACATGTTTGGGTCTTTACATTTTTTATTTTGATGCAGTTAGCTAACCCTCAGCTCTTATAGTTTTACTTCAAATAATAAATAGATCACATCTATTCATTCAATATGCACCCATTCTATCAGGCATTTTAAAGTTCTTAGACAAAATTAAATAAGCTGACATAATCACTTAGCTACTAGATTCCTACAAACATCTCTCACAACACAGATATTACTTTGTTTGTTGTGTTAATAAACAGTAGCGGAAACAATTCTGTTCTCTAATTTTAAACTGAAAAATCTTGTCCTTATTACTTCACCATAATTTTTATTAAATTTTATCCCTTGTTTCTTAGATTAAATGCACATAAATTTGATGTACAATCTAGATATTTGTACAAACTTTATAGTTTTAAAATGTGTCTATTTATGGCCTAATTTCAACTTTAAGTGAAAATGGAATTATTATTATTATTATTTTTTTTTTTTTTGAGACGGAGTCTCGCTCTGTCGCCCAGGCTGGAGTGCAGTGGCCGGATCTCAGCTCACTGCACGCTCTGCCTCCCGGGTTTACGCCATTCTCCTGCCTCAGCTTCCCGAGTAGCTGGGACTACAGGCGCCCGCCACCTCGCCCGGCTAGATTTTTTTTTGTATTTTTTAGTAGAGACGGGGTTTCACCGGGTTAGCCAGGATGGTCTCGATCTCCTGACCTCGTGATCCGCCCGTCTCGGCCTCCCAAAGTGCTGGGATTACAGGCTTGAGCCACCGCGCCCGGCCGAAAATGGAATTATTAGGAAATATTCACTGTTACATTTGGCTAGCATTCATCATGGCACTAAGGTACTGTTTTCCACGGTTTTTCCATCTTGGGTTATAAGATGGAAACATTTCACTGAGACATTTCACTTGTATATTTCTACATTTGATTTTTCTTCCAATTTATTTCCTGCAAGGTAATTCTGAGTTATGTCACTCTATCCTTATTTGATACATTGGTCGCCTTTCTCTCCTTATGATTGTCTTTTTGGTAAACTCAAAAAGTGAGCAGGGGCCTTACAGTTACATTCAAAACAGGAAGTCATATGATGTTCCTTTATACTCCTACCTTTCATGATTGACTTGGCTCCCTCTGCTGGTTAGTAATATAATTCCTTTCTTAGTTCAATAGAGTATGTATTACTTTGATGAAATATTTGGGGTGAATAAGCTTCGAGTTAGAGCTTCTTATATGTTGATTCTCTAGCAAATTTTGTGTTTAGCTAAGGTTTTAACCAACCTAGGCCTTACTTATCTATAATGGAAACGGACTTGGCATCACATGCCTGAAAAACAAAATTTTTATTAATGCTCTCTTAAATAGACTTGCCAAAATCACAATACTGAAAACTCCAAATAGCAAATAAGGTGAAAGAGTAATGAAATATTTAAATTATATTAAAATATTTCCATATAATATAATCCTTATTTGCTTTCTGGTTAGATACTTTTCATTCTACTTATGCAATATAATGCCTCCTTTTTAAATTCTATACACAATTCCTTTCTTCCTAAGTTTCCCCCTTTTAAATCCTGTACACAAGTGTAAGTACATTTATTTAAGTACATAGAATCTTAAGTATATAGAATGAGTTGGATGGCAAATGAGAGTTACCTATTTAAGAAATTACTTACTTTGGCTAGAGAGAAATCACTTATTGAAAGTTTGTTTTTGGGAGGGAAAAAGGAGTTTCCACCATTTTCAGGGAGTACATTTATTCCTATGATAATTACTCTGTGAAAGATAGAAATCTGCTTTGCTCTGACTTATTAATAAACACTTGTTTTAAGATTGAAGGGAAAGTGGGAAGAAATAGAAACAAACATATATTTTGCCCCATGTTTATTATTGTGCTGTACTGGACGTTTTAGATTGGAAAATGTGCTAAAACAGATCAATAATTGTCACAGATCTACACACAACAAATGTAGGTCCACTAGGAAAATAATTCCTCCTCACAACTTTAACCGTATTTGACATTTCTACTAACAACATACTTTATTGCCTACCCTTCGCCTTAAGATTACCTTTCTGAAGCCAATATCAGATCTCTAAAATATCCTAGTACTTCTTCTAAAATCCTTCACTAGTTCATAGGCAGTCAGATCTTTCTAACATTCCTTTTTTCCTCATTTTCTAAGGAAAATCTGAAGCGTAGACTTTTAAAAACAAAAACGAACACAATTTTTGGCCTGTAACCCACAATAGGGAATATATTTTACAAGGTAACCTAGCACATATACACATGAACAAATGTTTACTTAAAAACACATACCTTTACCATCTGTGATGTACTCTTCTATTTTCTATTCTTTTCTATATCTTAAATTAAAAATGCTAGTCATAATGCAATAAATTAATTTCATGATCCATAGTGGTACTATAATCCACAGTTTAAAACACTGGTCTGGAGCAGATGCTTTGACTACAAGCTAACCTACTCAAGAATGCTGTTAAAATGAGCACCATAAGTCTCTCTTCATACCTATTTTAGATGTTTTAAGTTTTTAAATAGATTTTGTATTCTTCCTTCATAAACAGTCATTTTTTAAATGATGTTTTTCCAGATTAGTTCAGCATTAAAATACTTGACTAGTTTAACTCTGGTTCACATGCAGAGTATGTGTAGGTTCCAGGAAGATTAGGCTTTCATGAAACTTTATGGTCTTAAATAATTTTACATTAAATATTTCAGAAGTGCATTTTTTGAGGCCCTTCCCTCTGTGTAATTCTCTATGCATTACACAGTGAAACTTGTAGTATAACATGGAACTGATCACTTTGATTTAGGAACATAAGGCATAGATACATAAAAACATAAACAATAAGGCCAGGCACGGTGGCTCACGCCTATAATCCCAGCATTTTGGGCAGCCGAAGTGGGCAGATCACGAGGTCAGGAGATCTAGACCATCCTGGCTAACACGGTGAAACCCCGTCTTTACTAAAAGTACAAAAAATTAGCCGGGCATGGTGGTGGGTGCCTATAGTCCCAGCTACTAGGGAGGCTGAGGCAGGAGCATGGCGTGAACCTGGGAGGCAGAGGTTGCAGTGAGCTGGGATCGCGCCACTGCACTCCAGTCTGGGAGACGGAGTGAGACTCCATCTCAAAAAATAAATAAATAAACAAATAAATAATAAACAATATAGGAGTGTCATAGGATTATAAATAGATGGCATGGATAATAAAATCTACAAGTTTAGAGAAAATTCGTAATTATAGGTGAGAAGTATTAATGAAAGGACAAAGCTTGTTCTTAAAGGACTAGAATAGGCCAAGATGAAAAAAGGCATCCATGGGAAAATAACGATTCGTTTCTATAATTTTAACAAAATAGATAAACTATGTTGAATAAACTCCATAAATACTATTTCCAAATTTGATTAAGATATTTACTTTGAAAACCTGAAACAGGAACATATTTACAGTGTTAAGTGATTTGATAATTTTGTAGCTCTGCCCTAAAAATCAATATCCTTAATTAACTCTTCACCAGTTTAAGTCATCCATCATCCTAAAAGCAATTTAATTATTCTAAATGTGAAATAATTTTGGTAGCGTCTAAAGTAATCTATAAAACATACATACACTACCAGTTTTTTTTTTCTACCTTTAACAAATTTGTTCTCATAAGAGACAATTTTATCACTAACAAAGGATAACTGGCAGGCATAAAATAGTGAGAAGAAAATGATTTTCTAAAATTTTTCATTTCTATCATTTTATAGCAAATTGCATTTATCTTAAATATAAATATTCTTCAATAAAAATAACAATTCATAATTTTTCAGTTGTAGAAATTCCTGGAGATGACATTTGGTACAGGTAGTTTATACTTGAAATCCATTTAAAATTTTTAATCAAATCTTCTGCAAATCATTGATCAAGAATACATATGAGACTATCCAGGAATATTCCTAGCAAAGAAAACTTGAGTCATGTAACTCAGTTCTTGAAGCAAGGAGGCAATTTAAAGTCAGAATAAAGGGTTATTGGACTGTCCTCAATGGACAAGTCAAGGATGTAAGTCACCTGATTTGGAACATAAAAGACTTAAAAATGTAAGAGCGAAACAAATGGATGATATTGGGAGAAATAATTATTAAGAAAAAAAAAAAAAACCCAAGACAATGAAATGAAGAAAACACTAATATTAGATTAACAGATTATATGTAAGATCTCTACTTGGATACTTAAATTTATGCAAGCAAAATACCATTTGATTTAATAGTGAAATACTATGATATACATTGAAACAATTTCTTTGATTCTGTAATCTGGAAAAAAAATGGTATAAACTATATACAAGTTAAAGCCCTCAAAGGCAGTGTTGTGCTTTCATTCACCACCATGTATGAGATGCCTAGCATAAAGCTAATTAGCACCTAATAAGTCCTCAATAAGAAGGGGAAAAAACTAAAAAAACTTTAAAATTTTAAATTAAGTGGTACAGTAATGCCAAGACTTTCCAAAGTAGATTGACCATAGCAGCTGCAGTTACCTGGACATGCAAAATTACTAGTTTACCAGTAACATTTAAGAAAGCAGACAGGAAGATAATTGTGCTTCTATTAGTGAACTGAAATAATAGTATTTTGAAACTGAGTGAAAAACACATTCTGAGCCATCTGTATTAACTTAAAGCTGTTCTGAAGATTAATGAGAAAAATAGTAATGAACAGACTATTGGATTTACTAAACAATGTTTAATTAATTGTATTAATGGTTATAAAATATCTATCAAGGCTATCTTTTCCTGTCCAAAAATTCAATACATGAAATAGGAAAATTTGTAATACCATAGCCAAAGCCTTACTGCATAGCTTCTAGCTTACTGATATATTTACCTATTTTAATTTAAAAAGCCTATTTTTCCAGCCACTAGGAAATAAAATTTCCCACGTTTTATATACTCAAAAATCATGATTAAGTATATCTAATGCTACCTTAAGTGTAAGCAAACAGCAAACTAAATGGTGAATTAAAATATCCACACTAAGCCTGACCTCAGCTTTCACTGAATCTTTTCTTCAGAAGAAAACTAAAAATAAATCTCACTAGCATTTGCTTTGCTTGACAGCATAACTGAGTAGCAACCAAAGTAGCCATATGTGATCCTTTATGTAAGGCCTCCTAGCCTCAGAAACACACACCTTTTGAATTACCGGTGCCTGATACCCATTTGTGCCCGATAAATACTTGCTGAATGAACTTTTCCAATAGTGCTGGATTTGGTCTGAGCCAACGAAATTCTCACTTTTAATGTATTTTGCAAGACAGAGGACAGGATGAAGAATGCAATTTGAGACTCAGGAGAGCAAAGATAATCGGCCCAGTACAGATATGATCATTTGATGCACTATCCTCGGACATGCCCATTTACAGAAGCCTAAAAACAAATTTTATCCCGCGTTTGTGGGTTTCTGGTGTTGTAGAGGGCTTTCCAATGTTTAGAAGCAATGTCTTTTTATAGAATTCTGTAATAAACTTTAAAAAAATATTTTATAAAGCTCTCCGTAGCATATAAGTACATATTAAAGACAGAAATGGGGGAGTGTCAAGGCCCTTATAATCGTCATTCATTCATTAACCACATACTACGCATCTACAGTGTGGCATTCTAGGCGCTGGCCGTAATACCAGTGCAGAAAAACACAACCTCTTGTCCTCTTAGAGCTTACATTCCCCTGAGGAAGGAGAGAGAAGATAAACAAGTATGGATATGTAGACTGTCCAAAGGATAAAATGAGAAGGGGGCTAGGGCTCAGTTTAAAAGTGGCGGCGGAAGCACCAAGTGACACGTGAGCAAAATCCTGAAGGTGAAGGAGCAAGCCCTATGGACGCTCAGGGAAGAGCCTGGCAGAGGGAACGACGAGGGCAGAGTCCTACTCGCAAGGATGCCAGGGCAGGCCCGCCCCCACCCCCAAAGGCGCGCGGGGACTTCAGCCGCGGTCAAGGATTTGGCTCACTCCCCTCAAGAATTGAAGCCATTCGCAGGGCCTAAAGAAAAGGAGTGACAGGATCTTGGCCCCCCCCCTCCCGCCCCAGACAAAAGGAATAATCTAAGCAAGTTTTCCTACTTACTTTAGCGCACTGGTACACACACAAATACACAACACAATTCGTAACAAGAATTTCGTCCCGGTTGAATAAAAATCCGCTTACCTACTGCACTTTTTACCGAAAATAGCCCCCTTTTAATTTACACAAACTTAATAGAGAACTGTGGAACGATGGAGTTACTTCTTGTTTTACAATTTAAAAACTACAACAAGCATAGTACTGTACGTATAATCACATTTTGTATTCCAGCCTTGTCCAGCGCCTCAGTGTTCCAAACCTAAAGAGGAAAACGATGTTTGAAATTAGCCGGCCGCAGGCCCGCGGGTCGCCCGCAGTTGCCGGTGGCTGAGTCGTGGCCGGCAGTTCTCCCCGCGCGGTCGGCTCCACCCACACCTAGAGGGGGGCGCCAGGGCTGCCGCGGGCCACCTTCTCGCTCGCGCAGCGTCGCCTACAGGCCTTTATCCCGACGGTTAGAGAAGAACCCAAACCTCTGCTGACAAAAAGCAAGAGCAGCGGAGATCGCCTATTTCCAGAAATAAACGCATCACAAACACGATTCCAATTCAATCCAGCCGAGAGTCGTCTTCACCTCCAAGGGTTGCGTTCTTACTCCGCAGAAACAATACGCAGTAGGGCGTAAGGTCCCGGCTCTCAAAAGGAAAGGTGTACGATCCATCCATCCACCCAGCTGCAGGGACACCATTTAAAACGGGCATCATCACCGTCGAATCGCTGGCGTCCTCTGTGGGGCCGCCCGGAGATCGGCTCCCTAAAGCTAACGACGACCTGGGACAGCCAGCGCGGCCTCCAGCGGCCGCCGTCGGCGACCTGCGAGCCCGTCTGGGCTTCAGTGCCCCCCACGCTCACGACCACCACCGAACTCGGGCCCCGCTCCCGTCGGCCTCCAGGAAAATAAAGACAGAGGAGAGCCGGCCCGCCTGTGTCGCAGGGAAAACGTCGCTCTGAAGCATCGACAATACTGGCAACATCCACAGCCGCCCTGAGGGGAAGGGCGTAGAGGAGAGCTGCCGCCGCCCGGCTGCTGGCCCCGGCTGGGCCCGGGTGCTGCGAGGCGCGGCGCGGCCGAAGACGCGAGCCCAAGTGGTGGCGGCGGCGGCGGCGGCGGTGGCGGAAGTGGAGTGGGGAAGAGGGGGTGGTTGTTAGTGTTTGGCGCCGGCGGAGGGAGTCATTCCTGCAGCTGCACTTCCGGTCGGCATTTTGTTCTGAGAGGGAGAGACGGAACGAGAGAGAGACACACACAGGGCTCCTTCCCCCCGCCCTCCCCCCCCTCCCTCCGTCGGTACCGACTCACCCGACACCACCAAGCCGCAGGGAGGGACGCCCCCGCCGACAGGAGGATTGGTTCCCGGGCCCGCGGCGATGCCCCCCCGGTAGCTCGGGCCCCTGGTCGGGTGTTTGTGAGTGTTTCTATGTGGGAGAAGGAGGAGGAGGAGGAAGAAGAAGCAACGATTTGTCTTCTCGGCTGGTCTCCCCCCGGCTCTACATGTTCCCCGCACTGAGGAGACGGAAGAGGAGCCGTAGCCACCCCCCCTCCCGGCCCGGATTATAGTCTCTCGCCACAGCGGCCTCGGCCTCCCCTTGGATTCAGACGCCGATTCGCCCAGGTAAATTCCTGCTCTTTATTTCGGCGGCGGCGGCGGCGGCGCCAGGTCCTCAGCGTCTCTCCTCCTCGCTCCCCTCCCCGCCGTTTCCTTAGCGGCCCCAGGTCTCTTCCACAGGCGAGTCTAGAGTTCGCTCCTCTCTGGTGGCAGCCGCCTTGGGTGGCGGTGGTTTTGTACCCTCTCCCGGCCGGCTCCGGTGGCGGGGACTGGGTTCCTGCCGGGCGGCCGGGGAGGCGTAGGCCCGGCGGAGAGTGCAGGCCGCGGGCCAGCGGAATCTACTTGAGCTCGGGGATTAGGAGAGCTCCGGGCTGAGCGGAGCGACTGCTGGTCGGTGACAGGCCTCGCCCGGGAGAGGAGCCGTAGCTAGTGAGCAGGCGGAAACAATACAACTAACAGCAAATGTGCCCTGATCGTCCCCATATTTACAACTTTCCCGGTCCGGGAGTGGGGAACGTCCCAGTGAAACAAACAACCCCCCTTCTTCCCCCTGTGACCCCATGAAGGGAGGAAGTAGTTTCAGTTAGTGGGACAAACGTAAATACTCAGACGCGGATCCAGTGGTAATTCTTTCTCTTTCTAAAACTTGTTTGGACGTTGGAAAGTTCATAAAGACTCATTTTCTTTTTTAAAGAATTAAATCGTCTACATGAATATTTAATACAGAAAACCATACCGTGGTAGACACTGCACATCTCCCCCTCCTCAAGAGCTTTTATCTTGTTGTTTGACAGTGTGTTGTCGCACATGGACTTTTTATTCAAAGACAAGTATAAAGTACTTGACAGGTTTACTCTGCCACTTTCTATTTGTATGCGTTATGTAAGGGCAGTTTTAAACGACTATACATAAAAACCTCAGGTACTTCCTGACCAAAAAGTGTAGGAGCATACAAAGATTTTTAAGTGTTCTGAGAATTGTACTGAGATACGGGTAAAACCAATTTTCTTTTCTTTTTCAAAAAAAGAAGAAATTAAGTTATACTTAAAATCCTTGGGAGGTTAAAAAATTGTAGAAGGTGCCATCCTTTCATGTCAGGGCAGTTCTTCTTGAGGTCCCAGGATTGTCATTGGCTGTTTGTGCCATGATGTTTGACTGTGTAATGAGAGAGGTGTCATTTTAATAGGTCAAATGTATCTGTAAATGCTGGAGAAAAATATCAGTTCTAACTTGACAAGTTCTAGTTCATGAGTCAGTTAAGTGTTTCGAGCTTGTTTATGGAGGCATTTGTAATGTAGGTTGGTATAAGGGGGAAACACCAGTTTAAAATTCCTCAATCAGACAAATTGCTAGAAAAATGTACCTGGGTTACACGTTTTGATACTTTGCTTCATATTCGCTGAAGGAAAACTTTCGTTGGTTAAAATGAAGCAGCCCTGCTTGGCGAAATCCCTTGTTTTACTAGTGTATGTTACATTGGTTCAAATTTTTTGTGTCATTAAATTATTGTCACTGTAGAATAAGTTATTTTGTGGAGGTTATTTTTGAGTTTAGTGTCCTGCTTACAATAAATTGTTTCACATTTCCTGCAAACGTACGGATAAATGTTTAAAAGAATGAAGTTAATATAGCTGTCACGTACTAGGCATGTTTTTAATGCTATAAATCCGTGTAGTAGTCAGTAGCGTGTCCGTGATTTGTATTGGTCAGGGAGCAGTTTGAATTTTAAAAAGCCTGAAGCTCCTGCTGAGCCCCAATCCCGGCCTCCCTCCCTCCCACTAATCTCCCATTCCTGTCTTTGTGCTGCCTGCTCCTGTTAGACACTGTTTGCTACGGGGCCTCAGGCCTACTGCGGGTGGGGGGTGTACGAGTGGGGGGCATGCCAGGGAGGGAAAGCAGACGGGAGGAACACTTCACATCTTAAGAAAGCAGAGGGTTTGCTTTTTTGGGAATGGGAGTGGTAAGGGCTTCATTATAAATGTTTAAAAGGCCCTCATATATTCCTGTGATTGTCTCTACAACTTTTATTTAATTAAAATACTAAGATGTATATCAAGGGATAAACATATTTTTACTAAAGATAATGGAAAGCGGAGTTCTGCTTGCTTGGTTTTCATGAACTGAAGCAACTTATTTTTGGAGGTTGTCTTATGCAGATGTTTGAATAAGTGTGTTAGAGATGGGTTTATGTGATTGATTCTTTTTTTTCTTGAGACTTTGGAATTAAGTTATAGTGAATTAGTTCTTCCCAACTTATTTTCCCAGTTCTACATATTTAGTAATTTGTGAGTAACATAGGTTGTGTGATAGCTTTCATTATGATAGCGTAAATGTTTCTTTAAATTTAAAAAAATGTTTTGTTTGGTCCAAACCAATTAAATATGTCATTTTTAAAGGAGAAAACATTGTGTAAAATCCAAATTGTAAAATTTAAACTTGAACTTTAAATCTCTGATAACCTAGTTGGAGAGAATAGTTTGTTTCCTTAGAGAGTGTAGTCTGTTCTGCTTCCCCTCTGTTGGTTGGAATATTCACCAGTGGCTAATCATCTATTTCCATTAAAAAAAAAAAATTAAAATTCGGTGAAAGGAAAAATCAGAAGTGTTCCAGTAACCTTATAATCCTAATTATATTATTTGGAGAAATATTTTCTAATACACCTAAAGAAAATTTCAACAATGTCGCTTATTGTTTCTCTTGACTCTGAAGAGTTGTCAATAACTTTTGTTACTTGAAAAGAGATTTCAAGTAAATAATGAAAGTAAATCACAGTTGAACATTAAATAGATAATTTTCAGTGTTTGAGAAGTGTATATAGGATGCTTCCTTTTTAAAGTCATTCAACAACTTGTTTACTGAAGTTATTTGAGAACATTTTTGAACCTGTTGTAGAGATCATTATAATATTTTCTGCTTTTAAGCAAAAGTTACACATTACTTGAAAAAAGAGAAACTGTCTACTTGGGATTCTTTTTAGGGATGAAAAGTGAAAGTTTTTACTATGGCAGTAAACTTGGTTCTTCATAGTAATCATTATTAAATTTCAAAAATATGAGCAAAGCTATACCAATACAAAATTTTCTTTACTTGCACCCAGACTACCCCACTGAAAAATGTATTTTCTAAGGCTTCTTCAACTATTTGCCTATTTAATTTTTTGGTACCAATCCATCATCAAACTGTCATAGAAATATTTGAACATATCTGTGTTACATGTTTGATATACCCCATTGTGGTATTTTTACTTTCTCAAAATAAGATGTAGTAATTAATAATATAAGAGTAAATAAAAACCAGGAGTTTGAGTTTTGTTTAATTTCATTTAATCCTCCTTTTTGGTGCTTATTAGGAAAAGCATAATTTGGAAGAAATTCTAAAATTTTCAATTAAGATTTCAGTTTTATGTGAAATGATTAGGGAGTCTGAGGTAAACAGTAATTCCTTTTAGAGAAATGTAACTTTAATTCTGTTTATCACATTTGCTTGCCGTAAAAATGAATAGGAAATAACTGACTAGGAACCTTTATAGAAGCCTGACAATTAACTGTTCAGTTGAACATGCTTATTTTAATATCCTAAGCATACTAGGTTAGGTTTGGTGATAATTTATGGTCTTATATAGCCTTTAAAAATTATTTTAAGATGGACTTTTTAGGCACAGTTTTTTCTTTTTTCAGCAGTTGTCATTTATAATAATTCTTTGTATTTTAAAACTAGTCCTTTTTCAAGATGGCCTGAGTTCATTTAAAAATATTCTGATATCCCTGTGAGAGAAGTGACCAGCATGATTTCCGTTTAATGATGAAATACTTGACACTTAATAGACTATATGATCTGTGTAGATTCGTGTAGTAAGTCAACGGGATAATAAGGGATTCCCTGACACTAGTGTTTTCTTAGATTATGTTGCTTTAAGAAATGTGTGAGCTCTGGTCTTGAAGCTAGGTATTGCTCAGTGCTGACACTGATACCATTTGTGACTTTTTCAATTGTCTAAGTTCAAAGTGCATTTTCCTCTTCTTTTAGAGAAATGATACCTGTTTCTTGGTTGTATTTTCCTGGTATGAAAATAGAGTGGGATTTTAGTGTTTCTGGTTGATGTAAAAAGAATGTTAAACTCCATGTCTCTTAAGGCCATCATTGTAATTTTAAAGAGTATTTTATGTGCTTGGAATATTTCGCCCAAATAAATTAATAAAAGTAATTTTAGATAGTTGTGTGTAATTTTTTTTTTTTTGGTGTAAATCTGGAGTCAATTTTATTGAATTGAGTTTTGTCAAATTGCATTATGTTTTAAGGTATATTTTTTTTCTATTCCCAGAGTTATATCATTAGGAGAGATCATTTCTTGATGCAGCATTGCCAGCTAAGATTTTGTCACATAAGATTTTGAGGACTTACTATTTGCCAGGAGTTAAGTCTGTCCCTATAATATCTCATTTAATCTTTTAATAAGCCCAAAAGTAGAAACAATAATTATCTACAATTTACAGATGAGGAAACTGAGGCTGGAAAGGTTTAGAAAACTGCCCATGGTCCTACAATTAGTAAATGATCAGTCTGATTTACATTTGTTCTTATGGATTCAGGATTCTATGTATCTAGTTTCAGTGAAATTTTAATATTATCCTTTGGGTGTTGGTTGATTTGATACTTGCCAGTCATTTAGTCAAGAAAATTGTGTGCTTCAGGCAAAGAAGCTGAAATAGAATTCAGGCTATATATTCTGTATATATAATACTTTTAAAAATCAGTAACTCTTTACCATCTTATATTTAAAACAATTTTTGTTAAGCAATCTGTGAAGCTTTTAGTTAAGTATTTTATATTGAGTTTAAGTTGTTTGTCAAAGCATCTGTTGTTAGAAAGACAAAATTCAGCTTTAGAGAGTCATTTCATTCATAGAAATGTATATGACCAATTGTAGAATAGTAGCTGAATCTATAAATTAGTATGACTGATCATTTTGTAAAGTTTCAGTATTTTTATAGCCAGAGAATGTTGATCGTTACAGTCTTCAACTTGGGAGTTTGTGCACTTATTCCAGAACTGTTGCCATTACATACAACCTTATAGGAATTCCTTTTGTGAATACCTTTAACGCATTTGAAATAGTCTTTTTTTCATCTTTATGACAAATCTTTATTTTCTGGAGTGAATTTGAGTTTTAGATACTGTACAGCATCACTTGAAACTTAGTTTAGGAAACTAAGATTTAGTAAGGGTTTTTTTTTGTGTCTGGCTCTATGCTGAGTGCTTTATGTTTGTAATACGTAATATTATTGAATGTTCCCATGTGCCAGAAACTGTGCCAGGGAAAAAGTTTTTCAGTTCCTCAAGGTATTGAAAAGTTGAATATGAAGTTGAAGTTAGTTGTATGAGAAAACTGAGATATGGAATGATTACGTGACTAGCCCGAGGTCACACAACTAGTAAGTTCAAGAAAGTGGAGAAAGGATTTCAGAGTTTATACTTTACCCGTAAGCCTTAACGACGATACTGTGTATCATGATTTGAACCACCCAACTACTCAGTGAAGTGAGTGATACTGTTCTCTTTTTACAGAGGAAATTGAGGTTCGTCATGTTTAAGAAACTTGTTCAGGGTAGCAAATCTAGCAAGTGTTAGAAGTAGGATTCCAGCTAAAATATATCTAATTCTAAAACCTCTATTCTTTACATTCTACCACCCTGGCTCTTCAAAATTTATAACACAATTTTTTGGTGAAAGGGTAGTCTTGGTTATGAAGTTAGTGACACTGTTTTTCATGTAGGGCTTACAAGAGTAATTCTAAAATGTTTTGGTCAGTTATAGCTGATTCATTATTTGATTATAGTCTTTTTTTTTTTTTAACCACCTTGTTACTTTATGTATGGTACACAAAATGTTTGTTTATTCAAATATGTATATAAATAGGATATTGATTTTTAAATACATGTACTGCGGAATATATTAAATGTAGGCATCTGTGGAATAGGTAGCTTTAGAAAATTTGGCAAAACCTATTCTCAGGCTATAAAAATACTGAAATTTTAAAAAATGATCAGTCATGCTAATTTATACATTAACTGTATTTTTATGATTTTATTGTGACTCTTGTTACTTTTAGTAATAATGTTAAGCATTAAAAAAATTCCCAAGAATGCATTAAATTTTTGAAATAATTCATGTAGGTAAATTGCTTTGCCATCTTACATGTGTGACATATCTCTTAACATGGATATACCAGATTCCTTTAGAGTTCTCTTTTGTACATATTTGCCGTTTGACAGAAAAGAAAAACTTTTTCAGAAATTAGCAATATTAATTTATTCAAATAATTATATATGTACTTTTATCCTGAGAAATTCAGAAGCTGTGACATAATTTTAAAATGCTGGATTTCCTTTTGTTAGAATTAACGTATTTGGGTCACTTATGCAGATGAAATGCATAGTTATTTTTATATAAGCATTATTGAAAAATACTATTCTAGATACCTTAAAACTAACAATGTCTAAAACACTAATAAATTATTAAATTCTGACTATAATTTACTTTTAAAATGTTAGTCTTTATGATTGATATTTATGATATTTAATTTGGTATTTGTAAAGCAAAAATGTCCTTTAATCCTGGCAAGCAAGTACATTACAGAGTTTTCTCAACACTGGTACTTGTCAACCCTTTCAGTATTTTAAAACCTGCCTTTAGTTGTCTTTATTTGAATCAGATTGTGAGTTGCCAGTTTCCAGCTAAAGACACTGATCATTTGAGTGTATGCTCTATATAATTTCGTGTTTTTTATGGTAATGACCAAGTTGAAATTTTACATGGTGTTAAGTTGGGCATAACATCATTTATTATTTATTTATTTATTATTAATACTATTCTTTAAAATTGATGTACATGAAAAAAATGTCTTCCTAGGATTCTGCTTATACCTCAGAAAGCTCTAAGATTGAAAGTTGAAATGTCATGACCTGAAAACTACTGATTCTTTCCCCTTTAAGAAAAGAATTCGGAAACTAATATTTATTCCATAAGCTTACCTTCAAGTTATCCTGAAAGACACACGTGACATACGCTTTTATTTAACTCTACTAATCTTTTTACTATTTTCTCTTTCCCTTTTCCTATGTATCTCTTCCTTTAACTATCAATGCCCATTTCATCTCCCCCAAAGCAAATTTTTACATACTGTGGCTAATATAGGTATTTGTTGTTAATATGGATGGTCTTGTAATGTGTTTCTTTCTCTGATGAAACCCAGAGCAGTTTCAGAGGCCTCAAATTCTGAGATCTGCATAAGTTCAAAATAGATTGCTGGTGGAAAAGCATTGACATTAGCCATGAAAATACCTATTTGTATATTGTTCCCACTTTTCTTCTATAGACGTACATTACTTTTCAGAATTTCAGCTCAAGGACCAGAAATTTTTTCTAAGGAGAAAAAGCACTGCCTTTGCAAAAGTTTCCCTGATCATTCCGTTTCATAGCATTTGTACAGTTTTTTACTTGTATCTCTTGATAAAATAATTTGTTCCTATATTTGTCAGCGATACTAAACCGTCAGCTCTGTGAAAGCAAAGAGATTTTGTATTATCTTCATCTGTATGTCTATAACATCATCACAGTGGTGCTCCTGTTTTAGGTATTCAATATATATTTGTTGTTTAGTTAGAATTGAGCCATATGGTGTTTCTTAAAGGTATGTTTTTAAATCTAAGATTAGTGAATGGCAAGTATATTTCTCTTAATTTCAAAATATAATTTTCTTAGGTAGAGCTGTGTCCTTGAGGGCTTCTTGCTTTGGGGGTAGGAATATTTTATTTACATATATCCCTAACAATACATACATAACTTTATAAACATGAAGAAAAATTTAAAGCAGCATTCCTTTTTAAACTGTTAGTGAGGATCGTGAAGTACGGGAAGCGTTTTTTGTTCTGTTCTGTTCTGATTTTTTGAACTGATTTGTTCAGTTTAGTATCCAGTAAGATACTGAAGTATTGCAAGAGGTGAAGTATCTAAATACCTTTTTGTTTTAGTCTTTGGATTTATTTTAGTTTTTGTTTTGCCAATTTAAGTATTATATATAATCAGATAAGTTAACTAATGAGAAATACGTTACAGCACGTAAAAAATGCTATTCAGGGTCAGCAAAGCCTGAGTCCTGTCCTCTCGCTCTCCTCCCTGGACAGCATGAGCTTCACCACTCGCTCCACCTTCTCCATCAACTACCGGTTCCTGGGCTCCGTCCAGCCACCCAACTATGGTGCCTGACTGGTCAGCAGTGCAGCCAGCGTCTATGCAGGTGCCAGGGGCTCTGGTTCCCGGATCTCCGTGTCCTGCTCCACCAGCTTCCGCAGCAGCTTGGGGTCCAGGGGCCTGGCCAAGTGGATGGCCCGGAGTCTGGCAGGAATGGGAAGCATCCAGAACAAGGAGACCTCCAAAGCCTGAACCTGGCCTCCTACCTGGACAAAGTGAGGAAGGAGCCTGGAGACCAAGAACCAGAGGCTGGAGAGCAACATGTGGGAGCACCTGGATAAGAAGGGACCCCAGGTCAGAGACTGGGGCCCATTATTTCAAGACCATCGAGGATCTGAGGGCTCGGATCTTTACAAATACTGTGGGCAATGCCTGCATTGTTCTGCAGATTGACAATGCCCATCTTGCTTTAGAGTCAAGTATGAGACAGAGCTGGCCATGTGCCAGTCTATAGAGAACGACATCCATGGGCTCTGCAAGGTCATTGATGACACCAGTGTCACTTGGCCGTAGCTGGAGACATCGAGGCTCTCAGGGAACAGCTGCTCTTCATGAAGGAGAACCACGAAGAGGAAGTAAAAGGCCTACAAGCCCAGCTTGCCAGCTCTAGGTTGACCATGAAGGTAGATGCCCCCAAATCTCAGGACCTCGCCAAGATCATGGCAGACATCCAGGCCCAAAATGACGAGCTAGCTCAGAAGAACCAAGAGGAGCTAGACAAGTACTGGTCTCAGCAGATTGAGAAGAGCACCACAGTGGTCACCACTCAGCCCGCGGAGGTCGGAGCTGCTGAGATGACACTCATGGAGCTGAGACATATGGTCCAGTCATTGGAGATCCACCTGGATTCGATGAGAAATCTGAAGGACAGCTTCTGGAGAACAGCCTGAGGGAGGTGGAGATCTGCTATGCCCTGCAGATAGAGCAGCTCAACAGAATCCTGCTGCACCTGGAGTCAGGGCTGGCACAGACCCAGGCAGAGGAGCAGCACCAGACCCAGGAGTATGAGGCCCTGCTGAACACTGAGATCAAGCTGGAGGCTGAGAGTGCCACCTACCACTGCCTGCTTGAAGAAGGCAAGGACTTCAATCTTGGTGATGCCCTGTACAGCAGCAACTTGATGCAAACTATCCAAAAGACCACCACCCACTGGATAGTGGACGACAGAGTTCTGAGACATTAAGCCAGCAGAAGCAGAGTACCCTTTGGGGAGCAGGAGGCCAATAAAACGTTCAGAGGTCATTGGGGAGAAAAATGCTATTCAGTTAAAATACTAATCCGATGACTGAAATTTTTTTTTAATATGTCAGGTGTGTTGAGGTATAATTTATACAGTAAAACTCAGTCTTTTGGGTGTACAGTTTGATGAGTTTTGACAAACATACACAGTCTTAACACCACCACCACAATCAAAGTATTTCTGTTACCCCCAGAAGTTCCCATGTGTCCCTTTGTAATCAGTTTCCTGCCCCTACTGCAGCCCAAGGCAGCTAGATCTGGTTTCTGTCTCTATAGTTTTTCCTTTTCTAGAACATAAAAATGGAATTATATATAGCCCTTTATGTCTTTTTTTTAATTTAGCAGAAATCTTCTGAGATTCATTCATGTTCTATGTATCGGTAGTTTGTCAATGACTGAAGTGTAAAATTGTTAACTTTGGTGATGCCCTTATGAAAGAGTATTATCAAAAAGTAGTACTTTGAACAGTTGTAGATATTTCTCTCAGATTTTGGCAGCTGCCTTATTGAACATTTTAGTTGCTCATTTTTACCCCTCGCCTCCCAAATTTTACTTGCCTGTTTTTACCCCTCACCCCCAAATCTAGTCTAATTGACATCATTATATGCATTTATTTATATTAGTAAATGCTGTTTAATGCTCTACCCGGCAGGTGAAACAGACCTACTCTCTTTTTCATCATAATTAAAATAGGTAGCATCTTGCATTTTGAACATATAGCACGTAGAAACTAGAATAAAAAATGAGAGATGGTGCAATAACACCAAAAACTTGAGTTTACATTTGCTTTAGGTTTAGTGTTTGTAAGTTTGTACTAAAAATAGGGCATAGATTATAGTGAGTAACAGTCACAGCCTCTCTTCCAATGATTAAAGTTAGAAAAGCAGTGCTCTTCTATGAAACTTGGGGACAGATAATGAGAAAAGAATCGTTTTCTGGACATTTTATTCGACCACCTTTCCCCCAACCCCTTCCTTTTTGAAACAGCTTAATCTCTGGGATATTCTCTTCTTGTTTCCTTATGTCTTTGACCTTCCATTTGCTAAGTCTTTTGCTAGGTCTTGGTCCTCTGTCTACCCCTTTAAATATTTGTATTCTCCAGGAAGTGCTTCAAATTTATTTCTGTTCTCCCTTCCTGTTGATCTTATTTATTCACATGATTTGTTACATGCTACCTGTATAATGACGACTCACAAATCTATCTCAGAATGTATTTCTCTTCTGAGCCAGATTCAGCTGTCTACCAGGTACCTCCTGATGTCCCACAAATAACAGAAATTCCAAAGTATGTAAGTCTGAACTCATTCCTTAATTCTTCCTTACTCTGACCTGTCACCCAGAGAAAGAAAACTATTCTTAAAAAATACATGAAGTAGGTTAATGTTTTCACTGTCAACTCATTTGCCTAAAGTAGAAATGCGGGATAATCCTTGACACTTCTTTACCATACTTCCAGTTCAGTTGTTCACCCAGTTCTGACATTTGTAACACTTCCCTGAATATCCCTTGAATCTACCCAGTCCCCAATGTTTTGATTCTGTGAGTGGGCCTGAACATACAGTTTTGTCAGATTTAATAACTTCTAGTATTTTAAGAAAGATTTAGAGGTAATTGTGAAAGTAATATGTATTTACTATTGGATACTTTTTGCTTCTCTGCTTGGGCTCTGGTGTTTAAAATTAAGGTGTAATCTTTAGTAACAGTGACACTATATAGCCTAAATGTGACTGTTCTGTTATGTCTAAAATTTAGGGCTTTTGACTTACAGCCCAGTTTATCAGCTGGAAGACTTGGACTCATTTTTTATCTTTCCATTCTTGCTTTTAGAATACTGCATTTCATGGAGATGTATATTTATTTCAAGACTTTGTGTTTATGTGTTTTGGAGCAAGGTAGAGGAGAAAATGGGAATGTATAAGGAAAGTTAAAGGAAAGGCTTTTGAATTTACTTTCCTATACTGTGGAAACGAGCTTACTTAAATAACATTTTCACTTTTATTTCAAACAACAGAAAACTAAAGAAATGCTGTGGGATATGATAGCATTCAGGTGCTAGGCATGCACATATTTTAATGACAGGAGTTAGATATGTTGTAACAGTGTTACTTGTTTCTGAGTTTGGAAATTAATGTTCATGGTTTTGTATAACCTTATGATATTTCTTCCTTAAAATAAGAAATTACCCCTCTAGCCCACAGTTTGAGCCAAAGGGTCTGCTTGAAATTATTAGTTTAAATAATCCTGAGCACATCTTTTGTAAAGGACATTTAAAAATGTAACGCTGCTTTGAAAAACAAAGCAAGCGTTTCTTCGTTATATCTAGAGTTTATAACTAAAGAAACTGTGTGCTATATTTTGCTCTCGTGCCAAGTACCATATTTTGGAATGAATAGAATCAATCTAAAGGCAGTCTACAAAGACTGAAGGGGAGACCCTGTTTGGTAGTCATTGAATCCCTTTGGTGGCTTGCACATGGTAAGCACTCAAACAATTGTTGAATAAATGAATTTGAATATATTTCAGTTTGGGGATATAGGACTAATTAGAGTGACAGAAGATGGGTGAGACTTGCTAAATACTGAGCAAGTTTTATAGAGGAAAGAAAACATGAAACCCAGAAATGGTGGACAACATTGACAGCAAAGAATTGGTGTAATTTAGTTAACTATTTTTATCTGGACAATAAGGTTTGTTTAGTTGAATAAGAGAAAGATCTATATACAAAAGTGTTTTGAGTTCTTTCTACTCTTATTTCCACTCTGGCTCTATTTCTAGACCCCCATGTTCACTGCTAAAGAAGCAATTGTAGGCTTGGGGCTGAAGTGATCTGCGTAATCCAGATACTCATATTAAGAACTGGGAGGTGTTGTTGGGAAAAAGGTTTTTCTTAACAGTTCTTCAATCTTTCCAGTTACTCATGTTTCTTAGTATGTGTCAGGGTGCCACTGCACTGTCCTCAGTGTTCATATGCGGGTGTCTAAAAACTAGACTTTAAAATCACATGTAATTTGCAATAAGCTTGTAACTGTCCCAGAATGAAGTTGAGTATGTGAATCTCTAATAATTAGTTACCTAGCTGTTGAGCCACATTGCCATCTACTCTGATTATCATATGGTTCTTATGATTCTGATATTTTAAACTGGAAGATAAACACCACAGTTTTAGTGTGTCTCATAAAAATTTTATAATCCAGTAACAATCCATTCCTTTAGTGTTCTTGGAAGCCGAAACTACGTATAGTTTTCTGATATGTTAAGCTTAAACTGTGGAATTTAGAACTTAAAAGTTTTCAAGAGCTTCAAAGTTGAAGACTTCTCTTAATTTTTTTTCGATTGTAGAACCAATGTGAAAAAACAAACTACATGCTATTTGGGAAATGGGAAAAGTATCAAATTTTATGTTTTTCCTACTAAGTTTCCTATTAAGTTTTTACATAAAAATATATATAATGAATGTAATTATGGTTAAATTCATGCTATAAATTTATTCCTCTTTTAACATTGGATCATAAAGATTTTCCTGATTTTCTATATAGTGTTTTGTAATTCTTTTTTTTTTTTTTGGAGACGGAGTCTCGCTCTGTCGCCCAGGCTGGAGTGCAGTGGCCGGATCTCAGCTCACTGCAATCTCCACCTCCCGGGTTTACGCCATTCTCCTGCCTCAGCCTCCCGAGTAGCTGGGACTACAGGCGCCGCCACCTCGCCCGGCTAGTTTTTTGTGTTTTTTCAGTGGAGACGGGGTTTCATTGTGTTAGCCAGGATGGTCTCGATCTCCTGACCTCATGATCCGCCCATCTCGGCCTCCCAAACTGCTGGGATTACAGGCTTGAGCAACCGCGCCCAGCCGTGTTTGTAATTCTTTAAAATGTTGCCCAGTATTTTGTCAGTGGATGAGCCATAATTTAGTCATTCTATTCTTGCATATTTTTTGCTTTTGCTTTTTTTTTAATATAAATAATGAGTCAGTGAACATCTTTATATGTACAGGATTTTCCCCCTGTAGGGGCTTTATTCGCTTAGAGTAGAATCTCTTAAGTGGAAGTAATGCTGTAAGTGGAAGTTGGGCCAAAAGATTTGAATATTTTTATGGCCCTTAATATATATTTCCAAAACTGCTTTTATTCTGCTATAATCTTTATTTTCATTCACATCTTAATTCAGTAGATTCATTGTATTTTTCATATAGAATACAAACTTCCTATGAATATAATTAAGTCATTTAAGTGCTCCCTTTTCCCACTATTGTGCTTATGGTCCCTTTACTATATTTTTTAACCTCTTGATGAATAAACAATTGTGACTTTTCAAACTGTGTATATCATTTCGAGGTATTATATAGTAAAATTAGCGTGGGATCTAAACTGCTATTAGCCAAGTGACGTTTAGGCCAATTCTTAAGCCAAGTCCATGTCTTCAACTGTAAACTGAAGAGGTTCTCAGCTTTTGAGATTTCATGGACTAGTCAGAACAAAGCAAGAAAGTGCTTTCTGCAGAAATAAAGTGGTAAAGATATTGTAGATTGGCACGTAGTGAAAAGAAAAGTCAGTGTCTAGTTAAGACCCATTACTTAGTCTTAATATTTGAAATATGAAATACCCAGTGTGATGTGAACATGGTCATGATCTCATACTTATTCTCTTGTTCATCAAACACTGAGTGATTCCTATGTGTTTTCTCTGGAACTATTAGGCATTGCAGATGATGAAATAAAAGACTTCAGCCCACCCATTTTATATGGTTTATAGACAGGTAAACAGAGATTATGTTACAATATCTAAGTGCTATGATCAAGATAAACAAGGTGCAGTTGGAGCACTGGTGGTAGGGGTGGTCACCTAATTTAGACTAGTGTAGTGAGGCAGTAAGTCAGGAGCCCTCCTAGATGTGATGGTTAGTAGGTATGCAAACTAAGTTTTGAAGGCTGTTAGTCATACTGGAGAATCTGGGGCAACAATTTGATTTTTGGAAACTGATGATGGCTTAGATTATTAGAACATAGGCTGGAAAAGGGGCATGCCAAAAAGGTTTGAAACTACAGAGAGGGGGCAGGCTACAAATTATGAAGGAATGGATATGCCTTACTAAGAATTCTGTGTTTTATTTTAAAGACAAGAAACCAGGAAGTTATTCAGTAATGGAGTATGTTTTATGCATATGTAAAAAAATTTTTGGATAGTAGTCAGGAAAAGGGAGGCTCAGGAGGCCAGTAGGAGTCGAGGTCCTCAATTAAGGTAGGGAGAGTGTAGCGAAGGAAACCCATAACAAATACTAAGGAGTTAGTCTGGTTATAGTTTAGTGATTCTCTGTAGGTAGATTGGGTAAGAGAGAATGAAAACAGTCAGAGATATATCCTTGATTCCCAATAATTTCATAATTATGGGCATATGAGAGTAGAATATAAGTTAATTCAATTTTGGCTGCCTGTGAGTAAAAATATAGTCTACCAAAGCCCAAAGTGTATCAACTTTCACACTTTAGAAGGAATGGATATTGAAAAATTTAGTGGCTTGGTCAAATTATACTAATGGTTATTTGGAAATGACTTTTACAGCTGACCTAGAAGATCTCTCCAGTGTTAAATCAGGGTTAAAAGTAGCATAGTGGATTATAATCTTACTTGATTAAAGTACTAGAAGATAATACTATTTCTTTTTAAGGCTTTGTTTTCCAGTATATTGACTATATTATTGTGAGCTTAGAATAACATAATGAATGTTCTTTAATAACTATTTTCTATTGTGCAGAGCTCTCTTAGGGCCTTTCTGGTGTATTTGTTTATCCAGCCTCATCTGAAGACTGCCCCTTCAGTTAGTTTTATACTAAATCCATACATATACTATAATGAAATCTTGTAGTGAGAACTATGTTACTTTGTTCATGAGGGGATTGTCTTTACAAATATAATTAAAGGGCTGCTTTTAAAATAATTCTTAAAATGGCAGTAGCTTTTCAGAATTGTTATATGCAGGAACAGTTATAAAGCAGTCAAACTGATGTATCCAAAATAACTGACCAGGTGACATACTGCCAAAATGAAAATTAGTACTTACCAAGGTTCTAAGTATACTTAAACAAATATACTTCATTTTGTTTTTTGGCTTAAGAGGTAGCATATCAAAATCACCTAAGTATTTTTTTTCAAACTTTAATCCTTTTTTGCAGATGAAAGATAAGTTTTTAAGTTTCTCTTTTAACTGTGTTCCATTAGACTTCTCAGTCATTCAGTAAGAATTAATTGAATAACTGCGATGTACTCAGCAATGAGTATTAGATATTTGATGTGGACTTTCTTTTGAGTCTCCCTCCTGAATTTTACATGGCTACCTAAAAGATCCCTCTCTTTTTTGTATTCTATAAAAACATCATCTGTGAGGCATAAAGGAGCAAGGAATCATGTGAGCAGAGTTAGTGAATTAGATTTTTTTTTTTAAAAGATGATAGAATGGTGAGATGTGTTTAGTTCTGAAGAATGGGGGAGGAGTTGCTGAATACTAGAGAGGACATAGAATTGAGGAAAGAAGTTAGGGTAGGAGATAGTATAAATGAATTTGGTAGAAAAAATTCAGTACAACCTAGCAGCAGTACTTCAAGTAAAATTAGAAATTGTGAACTGACTGACCTATCTGTTCCAAAAGGTGTCTTATATTTTAAAAGTTTGCTCAAAAGTCATATTGAATCTTGTATATGTTAGAAATACACTACTTAAAAATATAAACCATGACTGTATGTTTATACTAAGTCCTCAGCAAATATTTCTTCTTTATTAGTTCATAGCTGCCTTTCTACTGATTTGATGGAAAATATATCCTTCTCAAATATATTTCCAAATGAAAATCTGCTAATTTGTAACATTTCTAATGGATTATTAGGAAGGAAGGTATTTGATAAACAAAGAAAAAGTAATCAAATTAGCTCAAGTTCATCTGATATTGAAATATGATAAGTATTCCTTACTAATACAACTTAGCTATATACCCCAGATAAAGTGAAGTATCCCAAAAAATAACTGTACTTATACGAGAAGTTTAACTTTTGTCTAATATCTAAAGTTAATTATGTCTTCAATGGTATTGTACTATACTGTCATGTATGTGCATTTAAAAATACATGTATATAAAAATATATGTGTACATATAATACATTCATATATACAAATATATCGTATGCACTTTGATAACTGTTTTGATAACTTGTTTTGTATTTTCCTGCCTTGCATCTTTTAATCAAAACATTTACCTCCTTTTTTGTCCATCTATCCAAATCATACTTTCTTTCTATCATGATCTTATGTTTTTTTCCCCCCAGTGGGGGAAGGTGGCATATCTCTATCCTGTGGATTACTTTCAAGCTTAAAATTCTTTCCACCTTTTCTCCTGCCCCAGTTCACATGATCTTTTCCTCTTCTAGCAGTACACTGTGTGTAGGAGTTACAGGAATTATATGTTAACTTGTCACATTTTCTTACTGTATATCAAGCTAAAGTTTGTTTTATTTTCACCTTATTTGTCTTCTCAATCAGATTATGAACTCTTAGAGGACACAGTCCGCCTGTGGTGCTTGGTGTCTTATCTGCAACAGGCTTGTAGCAAGTGTTTGCTAATAACTGGTGTAGCTCTTCTGGACTGGTTTGAAGAGGTTTGAAAAATACCTCACACTCTTATAAACTAAAATTCACCCTTTTAAAGTGTAAAACTGAGAGATTTTTAGCATATTCACAAAGTTACGCGTTCATCATTACTTTCTAGTTTCACAGCATTTTCATCAACCCCCAAAAAGCATTTCCATTAGTGGTCACACCCTGTTGTCTCCAGTCAGTGCTTGGCAAACATTAATTTACCTTCTGTTGCTATGGATTTCTGTATTCGTATAAGTGGAATCAAATAATGTGCCTTTTTGTGTCTGCCTTCTTTTACTTGCTCATCTATATTGCAGCATGTATCAGTACTTCATTTCTTTTTAGGACTGAATATATTCCATTGTATGGATATACCACATTTTACTTTTGCTTTGACACTTGATGGACGCATGGATTGTTTTCAACTTTTGGCTATTATGAATAATGCTGTTATAAACATTCATTTGGAAGTTTCTGTAAGAATATGTTTTTACTTCTCTCAAGTAGGTACATTAGGAGTAAAATTTTTAGGTCATATGGTAACTATGTTTAACTCTGAGGAGCTGTCAGACTGTTTTCCAAAGAGGCGCATGATTTTACACTTGTGGTAGCAATGTATGAAGGTTAGACTGTCTTTACATCCTCACCAACACTTGTTATTGTCTGTCTGATTGTATTGGTCTTAGAGGGTGTGAAGTGGTATCTCTGTGGCTTTGATTTGCATTTTCCTAATGACTGATGATATTAAACACCCTTTTATGTGCTTATTGGTCATTTATGTATCTTCTTTGGAGCAACATTCATCCAAATCTTTTGCCCATTTTTAAACTGGGTTATCTGCCTTTTTATTGTTGAATTGTAAGTTGTTAGACATATTCTAGATACAAGTTCCTTATCAGATATGTGATTTGCAAATATTTGCTCCCATTCTGTGGATTGTCTTTTCACTTTCTTGATAGTGTCCTTCAAAGCACATACATTTTTAATTTTAAAGATCTCTGTTGTTTTCCTTTGGTTTTTTATGCTTTGGGTGTCATAAGAAACCATCGCCTAATCCAAGGACAGGAAAAGTTACACCTATGTTTACTTTTAGCACTTACATTTATTACTCTGATCCATTTTGAGTCAATTTTTTGTGTAAGGTATGAGGTAGGGATCCAGCTTCATTATTATGCATGTGTCTATCCAATTGTCCATTACTGTTTGTTGAAAAGACTGTCCTTTCCCATTGAATGGTCTTGGCATCCCTTTCAAAAATCAGTTGAATGTAAATTTAAGAGTTTATTTTTGGCTCTCAATTTTATTCTATCAGTCCATATGTCTATCCTTATGCCAGTACTATACTGTCTTGATTACTGTGGCTTTGTAGTAAGGTTTGAAAGTGGGATGTGTGAGTTCTCCAACTTTGTTCTTTTTCAAGATTGTTTTGACTATTCTGGATCTCTCATTTTCATATGAAGTTTAGGATGTTTGTCATTTTCTGCAAAATAAGCAGCTGCAATTTTGATAGGGGTTGTATTAAATCTATAGATGAGTTTGGGGAGTATTGCCTTTACAATAATATTAAGTCTTAACAATCCAAGAGCATGGGAAAACATTCCATTTTTTTAATGCCCTAATGTCCTTTAGTGTTTTATTTGTTTGTTTTGAGACAGACTCACTCTATGGCTCAAGCTGGAGAGCAGTGGCATGATCTTGGCTCACTGTAACCTCCGCCTCCCTGGTTCAAGCGACTATTGTTCCTCAGCCTTTGAGTAGCTGGGATTACAGTCCTGTGCCACCATGCCTGGCTAATTTGGTATTTTTAGTAGAGGCAGGGTTTCACCATTTTGGCCAGGCTGGTCTCGAACTCCTGGCCTCAAGTGATCCTCCTGCCTTAGCCTCCCAAAGTGCTGGGATTACAGGCTTGACCCACCACACCTGGCCAGTGTTTTATAGATTTAAATGTAAAAATATTGCATTTCTTTTGTTAAATTTGTTCGTATGCATTGTATTCTTTTTAATGCTTTTGTAAATGGAATTTCCTTTTTTTTCTTTTCCTTTTTTTTAAGACAGAGTCTTGCACTGTCGCCTGGACTGGAGTGCAATGGCACGATCTTGGCTCACTGCAACCTCCACCTCCCAGGTTCAAGTGATTCTCCTGCCTTAGCCTCCCGAGTAGCTGGGATTACAGGCATACACCAGCACACCTGGCTAATTTTTTGTTTTTTTTAAGTAGAGATGGGCTTTCACTATGTTGGCCAGGCTGGTCTTGAACTCCTGACTTCGTGATCCACCTGCCTCGGCCTCCCAAAGTGCTGGGATCACAAGCGTGAGCCACCGCGCCTGGCCTGGAATTGCTTTCTTAATTTTACTTTCCAGATTGTTCACTGCTAGGGTGTGGAAGTACAGTTGATTTTTACACATTAATCTTGTATCCTGCAACCTTGCTGAACTTATTAATTCTAACTCATGCTCTTCTTTCTAGGGACAGTTTATGTTCTTCAGTTTGGTTCATCATACCCTCCTTCAGTTTTCCAAACAATACATGTCAACAGTGTTATAAGAAAGCAATTTCTGGCCGGGCGCGGTGGCTCAAGCCTGTAATCCCAGCACTTTGGGAGGCCGAGACAGGCGGATCACGAGGTCAGGAGATCGAGACCATCCTGGCTAACATGGTGAAACCCCGTCTCTACTAAAAAATACAAAAAAACTAGCCGGGCGAGGTGGCGGGCGCTTGTAGTCCCAGCTACTTGGGAGGCTGAGGCAGGAGAATGGCGTAAACCTGGGAGGCGGAGCTTGCAGTGAGCTGAGATCCGGCCACTGCACTCCAGCCTGGGCGACAGAGTGAGACTCCGTCTCAAAAAAAAAAGAAAGCAATTTCTTATTTGCTCATCCCTGCTATTTTTGTGACTTAAAGTTGTGCACATATGAAAAGTAAGATTAGACAACTCAGAAGAAAAACTATGTCCACTAAAAACGATGTCAACATTTTCATTTAGTGCTCTGGCTGTAGCATAGGATTAAAAATTTGAGGACTGTGGTTCAGTAGTTAAAGCAATAAATTTACCTATAGTGAGGCATTTTTAGTATTTGTTGCAGAAATAAATAAATGCCTGCTAACAATGTGTATATAGGGATGCAAAATAAATTCTACTGGTCAGTAATTTTTGAAGCCTTTACTCCACTAGTCAGTAAGTGATTTTCAGTAGTGCATCTGGAAAGCTTGAGTCATACAGGGAAAAAAAAAAAAGCGGGAGGGAAGAAACAAAATAAAGTAAGATTAATAATTTGAATTTTGTTAATACAGATAATATAATGATTTAAATAAATTTATTGATTAGGAACAAGAGAGGAAAAAATGATAACAGATTACAGTATTATTCCTCAAGTTCCAGCTTCTGAGTTTTTTAATGTCAGAATCAAACCTAAAATGTCAAATACACATATAAAAAGATGCCCAAACTTACTAGGAGTTCGAGAAATAAAGAGTAAAAATCTAGCTAGCTTTTGTATTTTGTTGATCAATAAGGATAAATAAATGAAGTGTTGAAAGTATGCTTGTTTAGTAAGTTGTATCCTCTATTATCATTAATATTGTTCCTATCACTGACCTTTAGGTATTAAAATAGATATCGAGAAGGGTAGTGTAATCCTGCCTTTAAAAAAAAATTCGTCAAATGCCTTATGTCTTATTCATCATCATATTTAATACTCTTGAAGAAACCCATGAGATAGATATTTTTGGGACAATTGAGGCTTAGGAAGTTAAATAATTTGCCTAAGCTTACACAGCTTGAAACAAGAGGAAGAAGAAATCAAACCTATGTTTTTCTGATTTTTTTTTTTTTTTTTTTTTGAGATGAAGTTTCGCTCTTGTTGCCCAGGCTGGAGTTCAATGGCGCGATCTCTGCTCACCGCAACCTCTGCCTCCCAGGTTCAAGTGATTCTCCTGCCTCAGCCTCCCGAATAGCTGGGATTACAGACATGCGCCATCACGCCCAGCCAGTTTTGTAATTTTAGCAGAGATGGAGTTTCTCCATGTTGGTCAGGCTGGTCTCAAACTCTCGACCTCAGGTGATCCGCCCACCTCAGCCTCCCAAAGTGCTGGGTACAGGCGTGAGCCACCACACCTGGCCTGTTTTTCTGATTCTAAAACTTAGTCTTAAACTTTTCTTTTTAATTTAGTCGTGAACTTTTAATTGGTGTACTATATTGTTTATCCACTACATTTGAACTTCTTCCTAGGTGGATTATATAATAAATAATATTCCTTGGATTTTTAAATTGTATTAAATAAGATTTAAAGCAGAATTTTAAAACTGGATTTTGATTTTATTTCAGAAAACTCTCAAGTCTTTTCTTTGGGAAATCAAACAAAACATTTGCCTTTTGATGTAATGCTGCTGTATTTCCCAATTGTGATTTCCAAAATGTCTTTGATTCTCACTTTGGGAAATGGAGTCTTGAAACTCACGAAATCTGGTTTTGGGTTCAGAAGCAAATAGATTCAGTGAAAGAGACAGTCATGGGAGAACCCCTTAAATAGTTTTAGGACAAAAAGTTACAGTTTAAAGAGACGGATGGGTCAATGTTGAAGAAAACTTAGTAACTCTTAAGTTTTCTCTATGTTGAAGACTCGTGTTTTGCATTGTCTTGCCTGCGTTAAAAAAAAGTGTAATGTGATTGTCTTATGTACTTAAAAATTAATATGTATTGTATCTTTAATTGCATCTCTGTGGAATTTTTATGTCATTTGCTGTCTTTATTTTATACCTTTCTTTAGGAATCTCATATTCGGTGCAGACTGTTGTATTGAGTTTGGTTTGTTGACCTGGTGAGCAGTAGGATTTTGTAAAAGGAAATTCAGCTTAAAGCATTCAGAACTTTGGCTGTTGTGCCCTTTCAAAAGTGAAGTTTTAAATAGGTTTAAAATAACTGACTGCTTCCAAAGGATTGCTTTCTAAATTTGGTGTTAGAGACATGCTTGCCTCTTTTGTATTTTAGCCCCAAAGTGAATTATTGAAGCTTTTCTGCTTGAGTTGGTGACTATTACTTCTTAAGTACATGTATATACACAGAGTTAAAAACCTGCTAGTACTCAAAAATCAGTCCTGTGTTATATAGAGATTTGCCTGCTGATGAATCAGGTGTTGTTTTCAGTATACTGTTCTTGGACTTTATGACAGACTAGGGGTACTTAATGCCTGAGTCGATAATCAAATTATCACTTCTTACAGTTTGTTTATAGAATCTAGAAGGAGTTAAACAGAAAAGTCTTTTCTGTTCCTTCCTTATGATTTAGAAAATAGAAAAAATCTTCACTAAAGCCTTTAATTGCCTTATTCTTAGTGATGATGATGATGATTATATTAATAGCAATGATGACCAGTATTTATCATGAGCTCACTGTTTTGACTATTTGGCATTATTTAATCTTCACTACAGTTCTTAAGGTATAATCAGCCCTTCATATTTGGGAGTCATACATTTGCAGATTCAACCAAGCACAGATTGGAAATATTCAGGAAAAGAAACCAATATAAAAACAATACAAAAAATTTTAAAGTGCAGTATAAAAACTAGCATTTACATTGTATTTGGTATTATAAATATTCTATTGATGATGTAAAGTATACAGGAAGATGTGCATTTTATATGCAAATGCTACACCATTTTAAATTAGAGACTTTAGCATCCATGAATTTCATATCTGCAGAGATCCTGGAGCCAATCCCCTCAGGTTACCAAGGGGGACTATCTAGCTATAATATTATCTCCACTTTACAAATTAGGAAACTGATGCTTACAAAGAATGTGACTTGCTCAAGGGATGAGAGAAGGAAGTCCCACGAGCAATTCAAAGTCAGCATAATTAGAATGAATGTGTGGGCCGGGCGTGGTGGCTCAAGCCTGTAATCCCAGCACTTTGGGAGGCCGAGACGGGCGGATCACGAGGTCAGGAGTTTGAGACCATCCTGGCTAACACGGTGAAACCCCATCTCTACTAAAAAAAAAAAAAAATACAAAAAGCTAGCCGGGCGAGGTGGCTGGCGCCTGTAGTCCCAGCTACTCGGGAGGCTGAGGCAGGAGAATGGCGTAAACCCGGGAGGCGGAGCTTGCAGTGAGCTGAGATCCGGCCACTGCACTCCAGCCCGGGCGACAGAGCGAGACTCCGTCTCAAAAAAAAAAAAAAAAAAAAGAATGAATATGTGCTCTCCTTGAGTTTAGTTAGACTCCTAACCTCCTTGAGGTCAGGGGCTTAATATGTTTATTTCTTTAATTCTAATTCTAGTACCAAGCACAGCACCCAGCCAGCATATGCTCGGTTTTTTTTGTTGTTGTTGTTGTTTTTTAAAGAAATGAAGTTGTGAGAGGCTGATTCATTAGCTTTAGCTGTAAGTCTTCTGGAGGGAATCCATACCAATTTCATTTACATTGCATGATTTTTTTTTTTCCTTTGCCTTGGAATACCACTTGGCAGGGAGCCTAGTAAGTTTCTGTTCATTCTTCAAGTTCCAGCATAATTCCATCTTTTCTTTGATGCCTTCCTTGTCTCTTTTAGGCAGAATTTATTGTTCCCTTTTCTACCTCCACTCCTTTTCTTCCCCAGCCTTTATTTTAGATTCCAGGGGGTACATGTGCAGGTTTGTTATAAGGGTAAATTGCGAGTCACAGGGGGTTTGTTGTAAAGATTATTTTGTGACCCAGGTAATAAGCATAGTACCTGACAGGTGGTTTTTGATCTGCACCCCTCTCCCACACTCAAATAGGTTTTGATGTCTCTTGTTTCCTTCTTTGTGTCCATCTGTACTCTATGTTTAGCTCCACTTACAAGAGATAACATGCAGTATTTGATATTTTTGTTCCTGTATTTGCTTAAGATAATGGCCTCCAGCTGCCTCCATGTTGCTGCAAAGGACATGGTTTCATTCTTTTTTTATGGCTACATAGTATTCCATGGTGTATGTGTACCATATTTTCTTTATTCAGTCTACTGTTGGTGGGCATCTAGGTTGATTCCATGTCTTTGCTATTGTGAATAGTGCTGTAGTGAACATACACATCCGTGTGTCTTTATGGTAGAATGATTTATATTCCTTTGGGTGTATATTCAGCAGTGGGTTGCATGGTTGTTCTGAGTCCTTTTTTTTTTTTTTTTTTTTTTTGAGTTGGAGATTTGCTCTTGTTGCCCAAGCTGGAGTGCAATGGTACAATTTTGGCTCACTGCAACCTCTAACTCCTGGGTTCAAGCGATTGTCCTGCTTCAGCCTCCCAAATAGCAGGGATTACAGGCGTGTGCCACCACACCCAACTAATTTTGTATTTTTAGTAGAGATGGGGTTTCCCCATGTTGGTCAGGCTGGTCTCGAACTCCAGACCTCAAGTGATCAACCCGCCTCTGCCTCCCAAAGGGCTGGAATTACAGGGGTGAGTCACCACACCCGGCCCATTCTAAGTTCTTTGAGAAATTGCTGAACTGTTTTCCACAGTGGCTGAACTAGTTTACATTCCCACCAGCAGTGTATAAGCATTCCCTTTTCTCTATTGCCTCACTAGCATGTGTTATTTTTTTGACTTTTTAGACTAGCCATTCTGACTGGTGTGCAGTGGTATCTCATTGTGGTTTTGATTTGCGTTTCTCTAATGATTAGTGATGTTGAACATTTTTTGATATGCTTATTGGCGGTAGGTATGTTTTCTTTTGAGAAGTGTCTGTTCGAGTCCTTTGCTGTTTTTTTTTTTATTTTTTAATAGAGTTGTTTTCTGCTTGTCACTTTGTTTAGGTTCCTTACAGATTCTGGATATTAGACCTTTGTTGGATGCATTGTTTGCACATATTTTCTTCTGTTCCGTAGGTTGTCTGTTCACTATGTTGATAGTTTCTTTTGCTGTACCGAACCTCTTTAGTTTAATTAGATCCAACTTGCCAATTTTTGTTTTTGTTGCAATTGCTTTTGAAGTCTTCATCATGAAATCTTTGTCAGGGCTGATGTCCAGAAGAGTTTTTCCTAGGTTTTCTTCTAGGGTTTTTATAGTTTAAATTTTAAATTTCAGTCTTTAATCCATCTTGGGTTGATTTTTGCATGTGGTGAAAGGAAGAGGTCCAGTTTCAATCTTGTGCATATGGTTAGCCAGTTATTATTGAATAGAGAGTCCTTTCCCCATTGCTTGTTATTTTCAGCTTTGTCAGAGATTAGATGTTTTAGGTGTGTGGCTTTATTTCTGGACTCTCTAACCTGTTCCATTTGTCTGTGTATCAGTTTTTGTACCAGTACTGTGCTGTTTTGGTTACTGTAGCCTTTTAGTATAGTTTAAAGTTGGATGGTGTGATGCCTCTGGCTTTGTTCTTTTGCTTAGGATTTCTTTGGCTATTCGGACTCTTTTTTGGTTCCATGTGAATTTTAGAAGTTTTTTTTTTTTTTTGTCCTAATTCTGTGAAAACTGTCACAGGTAGTTTGATAAGAATAGCAATGAATCTGTAAATTGCTTTGGGCAATATAGCCATTTTAACAATATTGATTCTATCCATGATCACAGAATGTTTTTCCATCTGTTTTTGGAAACTGATTTCTTTCAGCAGTGTTTTCTAATTCTTGTTGTAGAGATCTTTCACATCCCTGATTAACTGTATTCCTAGGTATCTTATTCCTTTGTGGCTATTGTAAATAGGATTACATTCTTGATTTGACTCTCAGCTTGGACGTTATTGGTTTATAGAAATGCTACTGATTTTTGCACATTCGTTTTGTATCCTAAAACTGTGCTGACATTGTTTTTCAGATCTAGGAGCTCTTGAGTAGAGACTGTGGGGTTTTCTAGGAATAGAATCATTATCATCTATGAGGAAAGATAGTTTGACTTCCTCTCTTCCTATTCAGATGCCTTGTATTTCTTTCTCTTGCCTGATTGCTCTGGCTAGGGCTTCCAGTACTATGTTGAATAGGAATACTGAGAGAGGGTGTCCATGTCTTGTTCCAGTTCTCAAGGGGAATGCTCCCAGCTTTTGCTGATTCAGTGTGATATTGACTGTGGGTTTGTTATAGGTGGCTCTTACTATTTTGTCCCTCTTTTTCACCTTTAATGTATTAGTAATACCTATTATTATCATATTGTTATTATCTACTTCCTCTAGCCTGGGAATTCTTTACAGATCAGGGAGGGGTCAGTGGTAGGCTTTATCTAACTCATCTTAGTTATTGTCAGTATCAAGTATGATTTCTGGCACTTGGTAGGTGCTCACTAAATGTTTGGGCTGAATGAATTCATATAAACAAGCTAAAAATAGACTTGTAGATAAATGGTGGAGAACTTTAAACGTTGTCTTCTCTGAATTACTGTCATTTGCTTTGTAATTTTAGGCTACTTCTTAGTTTATGAACACTATTTCTCAAGGCTGCATTCTTTAAGAAATATTAATATTTGAGGAGATACTACACCATCCAAAGATTGCCGCTAGTATTTTCTAAGATGTTTTCTGACATCCTTATCCTTTAGGGAAAAAAATGTAAGAATGGAGGAAAGAACCTATTCAGTGAAAGATGTGTTCATAAATAAGCAGACAGATTTATAGGAATAAACAGGTTTTTAAGAATTTGAATATAGAAAGGAATGTATTAGATTAAATTCTAGAGTCCTAAAGTAGAGTGTAGGCCAGAATTATATGTGCTGTTACACAAACCACATACTGTATAGGATTGTTTATGAGGTTCAGTTGAGGTAATGTAAATAGAAGTGCTCGTAAATAGGATATTTCTGCAAGATGAATTTTGTTAAATATGTAGCGTACTGTAAATAAAGTGATTCTTAAGAATTCTTAAAAACTGGGCTGGGCACGTTGGCTCACACCTCTAATCCCAGCACTTTGGGAGGCCAAGGTGGGCTGATCACAAGATCAGGAGTTCGAGCCCAGCCTGGCCAGCATGGTGAAACCCCATCTCTACTAAAAATTCAAAAAATTAACCAGGTATGGTGGCGTGCGCCTGTAATCCCAGCTACTCGGGAGGCTGAGGCAGGAGAATCGCTTGAAACCAGGAGGCGGAGTTTGCAGTGAGTCGAGATTGTGCCATTGTACTCCAGCCTGGGTGACAAGAGCAAGACTCCCTCTCAAAAACAAACAAAAAACTGTTAGTTATATATTGCCATGTAACAAATTACACCACAATTTAGCAGTTTGGAGCAATAAATATTTATTATCTTACTATTCCTATGGGCCAGGAATATGGGTACAGCTTAGTTGAATGCCCTTTTACTCATGGTATCTCAGGAGGCTATAGTCTTCTTACAGTTAGGGTCAGTGGAGGCTGCAGTCATCACAAGGTTTGACTGCCAGAGAATCTGTTCCAAGTTTAATCATTTGACTCTTGGTGAGCCATAGGTTGCCTGTAGCTGTTGACTGGATACTTCAGTTTCTTGCCACCTGGGTCTCACCTTAAAGCAGCTCACAACATGGCAGCTGACTTCCCTTAAAGTGACTAAGAGAGGGTACCACAAGAGAAGCTAGTCTTTTTGTAACCCAATCTCAGAAGTGACATGCCAACACTTTTGCCATATTCTGTATTTGTTAGAAGCAAACACACAATAGGAGGGAATTACACAAGGTGGATGGCGTAATTGAAGGCTGTCTTAAAGGCTGCCTACCACAGTGCATTTAGTATGGAATTAGTATGAGAATTCCAGTGATGCAAAAGTGAAAAAATTCAACAAAAACAAGTACAGGAAGCAAGTTGAGGTTTGTTTGTCTGTTTGTTTTACGACTTTTAATGCATGGAGGGTAAATTGTCCAAAAAAATATTAGTCAAGAACAGAAATATGTAGCTTGTCAGCAGTTAGTTGGAAAGGGGTAATAAACAATGAATTTGAATAATTTACTAAGAGATAATATTATTGTAATATGTGTGTTCATAGGATCAGTTCATCTCTTCCTATATATTTCTCATTTCTGTGTTGGTTCTGATGCAGGAGTTTTTTCCTGTTTGAGTGAGATCCACTAATGGAGGATTGTTATTTGATGATTTAGGACTTGGGATTGAGCAGAAAACACTACTGTTTGCTTGTAAGATCAGAATTGGTCTTTTGGATATGGAATATACTACCTTCTTAAATTTAGTTTTACATGTGTGAGTAAGGCAGTTTCCCTTGTGCAATTTTTCCTTGCACTTCTTCCTGAACCAGTCTTAATGAGGAATGTGTGTGACATGTACCAAAAATTTCAAAACTTTAAGATAGAAAAAATATTTTGAAGATGCCTATTCATAAATTATTTATTGGTTTAATTTATTTTCAATGAAAATTTCAGTGAGATGTTAGGTGCAATATTTCTGCAATTTATCTAAAAAATAAGAAAGTCAAAGAAAATTCTGAAAATGAAGTTAAGGGGGAAGGAAAAACAGACATGGCTTACTGCATATTAAAATGTCATTTCAAGCAGTAGTATCCAAAACATCAATACATCATGATAAATCAGTGGATGAGAGCAACCCGAAAATAAAACCCTACCATTTCTGGGAATGAAATATATAATCATTGTCTAATATAGCTAATATGTAATATGTAGTATATAACGTGTAATGAATAGACATAAGATGCATAAAGAAATACTTCATTTTTAGACCTCCCACAACAATTTTAAATAGTGACAGTGATACGAATAATATTACGATTATTTTGGGACTCTGTTTTAACATTAATTTTAACAAGAATGTATTTTGTGTTAAGTATAATCTTGGTTGCTGGGATTACATAATTTATCATCTTGTTAAAATCATTTTGTTGCCTTTATTAGTCTTTTCATTAAGAATGATATGTCCTTTTTTCTATCAAACTACTAATGCCTTTTAGAAGTTATTTCTGCTAACAGGACAGATTTTGTTTTACTTATTGCTTAAGATAGTTAACGAAACAATCTTTGCAAAACGAAGTGAAGTGAAAATTTAATCAAATGTGTAGACTGTTCTAACTACCTTGATTAAGTAAAACAATTTACTTGACTTTGTTGCAATCTAAGCTTTCATTTTGTCAAAGTCTAGTTATCTTATTAAATCTTCAGTAGAAGATGTAATTAATACTTAGTGATTTCTAAATCTGAATATTGGAGAAAAGGGCACCAAATTGAAGAATGCTAGATTTTTAATATTTTCTAGAACTTTAATCTATATGTTCCTCAAGGGGAATTGTTGTTGTTAAGCACTGTCTTGATGTGGGAAAACAGATCCACAAGAAATACGAGTTTCTTCCTCCCAGCCCCTAGAGATACACTACAGTGTAACTTCAGACTTGACTGAATTTTTCAACGTAATGCTGTCTTTGCACAGGTGTATTTCTTTGCGCAGGTGGTGACTAGTAGAATGTGGATTCCACCTCTGATCCCGTCATACTTGTTTGGTTTTTCCAGGTGAATATATAGCCAAGTTTTAAAAGCAATGCTCTGAGATTCTTACTCCACATCTTGTTAAATGGTGATTGTGAACCAGTAGATCTGGAGTAGGGTCTGAGAGTCTGCATTTCTAACAAACCCAAACGTGATGTTACGCTCTCAGCAAGGTTCTAGACTGCTAAATTTCCTATATAGACTTAGTTGTTGTGATGTCTTTATTCAAAAAGAACTGCTTTGTTCTTGGTCTTATAATTGTATAAGATATTTTGTTAGGTGAGTCTCATATATTTTTTCTCACTTAATCTTCACAACACCCCTGCAAGACTGTAATACATGTTCATTATGGAAAATTCAGATAAGCAAAAAGAAGAAAAATAGAAGTTATGTAGACACCAGAAATAAGATAATATTTAATTATAAGTTTAAGACTCCAAGTGAAGATTAAAGCTCCAAAAGGAACTAAAGTTATAGCTTCAGGAGTATTATATGCATTTTCCCACCTTAAGTAAAGAAAGCAAAACATTGTGGGAGTAATATGACTGAAACTAAAATGTATTTACTTAGAAACAACCAGAAGAAAATATCAGAGCATACAGTAGTTGCATTAGGGTTACAGGATTATAACAGGCACTTTCTCCTTTTATCTGCAGTCCAAAATATTTATAATGTGCATATGTTACCTTTACAGTACAAATTTAAAAACCTTAGTCTTCTCAGAAATGCCACTGAGGAAAAGGTCTGAAAGATAATAATAACTAAACTAGATAAATACTTTACAATTTAAATGAAAATCATCAAGATGGGCAAAGAATAATTCACACAAGTGAAAAATGGTAAATGAACAACTGGAAAGAATAAATCAAATACAGCTTTAGTAAAATAGTAAACGGCTTTACATAGTAGTTTAAAAAAAAAAAGGTAGCCAAGTAGGTATCTGTCTTTCCCAAAAAGAAGTATTTTAGAGCTAACAACCAATGCTGACAAGGCACAGCAAAACCAATATATTTGTTCATTTCTGGTAGTAGTATGCATCCTTTTGAAAGGTAATGCAGTTAACACAAAGATTCATAAATATTTAATGGCAATCGAATACAAAAATATACACATTGCATCTGTTACTATGTAACATGCTTACATGCTGAAAGACAATCTTTTGGGAACATTTTTTGAGGATAAAGAGATGAGATTACAGAGTGCTTTAGTGTTTGCTTAAACATTCTTTAAGTCTTTTTTAACTTAAAAAAAGCAAGTAACCAAAGTTGACTTTACATATGATAGCCCTCTATCAAGTAAGTGAACCACATTTTGCATATTATGGATGTTTATGCTTTTTTGTTTGTTTTTAACCCTCTTTGGACTAATTCTATAGAATTTTCCTAAATTAGAAACAAGTCTTGAGATTTGGTTTTAACTTTCCTAGTACTAAAGTCAACTACTTATTCAAAATTTATTGAATTCACCTGTATGTGATACAATATCTAGTTATCATACAGGGAACATAGAATTGGGACCACAAGGAAATTATGATTTTAAGAAATAGAAGGACTTAAAGATATTATTTCAGAAATGACTGGAGAACTTTAGGCATTAAAATAAATCTGTAAGTTGTGGTTTCAGTTTCTTCTCTTCAGTGTCCAAAATTGTATCCAAAATAGCACAGCCACTGCCAGACATGTGCATTAGATCTTGGAAAGCAAAAAGAGAAATGGTCTGTACCAGTAAGCCACAGTAGTAAAAAGTTTCAGCAGAGACTTTCAGAAGTAATTGGTCAGGTGCAGGTCCTGTAGAAACTTGAAGTCTTACCTAAGGAACAAGGTAAAGGAACATATAATATATACCATGTTACATGAACATAACATTTAATATTGTAAATACTTCACAGAGCTATTATTTTATGTATATCTTCATCTGAAATGATGTGTCTCCACTTGAACCTTATTGACTGTCTTTTTGGACTTCTTAAAACTGAAACCAAACAGCATACCCTAATTATCTAGTTTAGTATTTCCCAGCCACATGTTGGGTGAGAGCTGTTGGCATTTTGGACAAGACACTTCTTGTGCTGGACTGCCCTGTGATTTTGTGTCCCACTCATTACTGCCAGTTGCAACCCTCAGGAATGAGTACTAGAAACGCCCTCACATGGGATTGGTGAGCAAGTACCTTCTGTTGAGAATTGATCTAGTCCTTTGAAGAATGCTAGTTAGCTCGTTCTAAAATAGGTTAATTTCATGTCATAGTGGTTAGGTAAAAGCTTCACATTGGACATGAATAAAAAGGATTAGAGTTTAGTATATTCGGGAAACTAATATAAGATCTTTGAATCTTATTTTGTTCCAAGATTGATGAAATTCAGGAGAGGACTTGCTACGGTGTTTTTGGAGGGTAATTTTGCACTACTGTTTGAATCAAAATTTTAAATTGCACATTTCTCATTAACCCCACTTCTAGGAATCAAGCCTATAGAAATCTTGGAGGGCATGAAAATTTATTTGCCAGGATGTTCATTTGCAATATTATTGGTAATCGCAAAAATAATAAAAGCTAGGAAAAAAAAGAATGAATTAACCAAGAACAATAAAACCCCACCTACCTAAAAGAATATTATAAATAGAGAAAAGGTTAAATGGGCATATAGTACATGTTATACGTCTTTTATTTAAAAGGAGCTGGGACTCTATGTCCTGAGTAAATTTTTAACAAACAATGATTATTAAAGGAAAAAAAAGAACAGTATGGGCCATGCACTGTGGCTCACGCCTGTGATCCCAGCATTTTGGGAGGCCGAGGCGGACAGATTACAACGTCAAGAGATTGAGACCATCCTGGCCAACGTGGTGAAACCCCGTCTGTACTAAAAATACAAAAATTAGCTGGACGTGGTGGTATACGCCTGTAGTCCCAGCTACTCAGGAGGCTGAGGCAGGAGAGTCACTTGAACCTGGGAGGTGTAGGTTGCAGTGAGCAGAGATCGCACCACTGCATTCCAGCCTGGTGACAGAGTGAGACTCTGTCTGAAAAAAAAAAAAAGAACAGTATGATTAGTATCATCTTCAGTTTTGAAATAATGTGTGTGTATGGATAAGTAAGACCTGGAAGGTGACTTCCTATATTGTTTAAAAAAATAAGTGAAAAAGTATAACCAAGGCTTTCAAAGGTTGAAAAAGGGAATAATACTTCGTTTTTCTAGAACATGATTGATCCTCCCATCATTTTCCTTCATTTCTTCCTTTAGACTGCACAATTGCACTTGTAGTAAACCCTACCTCTTGAATCCCTACCCAAAGATATTTTGAAAAGGATCTAGTAACTAATGGGGCGATAAGCAGCACTGTCATCATGGGCCCCTTAGGTCAGAATTTGTCATGTTTTAACTGTTTCTCTGTCTTTGCTCCCATGTCATCTTCAGTTGTTGGGTCCAACTTGCACATCTTTTCCATATACCTTTATTGTTCTTCCTGTCTTTATCCTAGTTCACTTCATACCTAAATTATTACAGTAGCCTGTGAAGCTGGTCTATTTTCAGCTTAAGTATTTCCAGCTGTGTAGAGTATACCTCAATGAAAATACTGCTTTAGCAATTTGTACCTCTTTACTCTATAAATTATGCTTTATCTTACCTTTTTTTTAGTGGTGGAGTAAGAAGGTAAAGGGAGATATAGGAGCTGATACTATTGTGTTTCAGTACTGATGATCTATTGCTAAATGATTATATAAGCTTGCACACTGACCCAACTCTTCTAGAAGGGAGAGTGTTAACAAAACTAGCGAGAGAGATTGTAGCCAAGATTTAAAATGGATATATTTATGGGAAAAGCCTGCATAGTGAATTGTGTTTTAGGGTAGGAATCGTGTAATGAGTAAGCATGTCTGCCCTTTTTCTAATATCTGTTAAGTTTGGGGTTATTTTATTCCATGTCTTTTATCTTATCTTTTAGAAATCCTCAGTTGAATTAAGAAGAGAAAAGATGTGGCCGGGCGCGGTGGCTCAAGCCTGTAATCCCAGCACTTTGGGAGGCCGAGACGGGCGGATCACGAGGTCAGGAGATCGAGACCATCCTGGCTAACATGGTGAAACCCCGTCTCTACTAAAAAATACAAAAAACTAGCCGGGCGAGGTGGCGGGCGCCTGTAGTCCCAGCTACTCCGGAGGCTGAGGCAGGAGAATGGCGTAAACCCGGGAGGCGGAGCTTGCAGTGAGCTGCAATCCGGCCAGTGCACTCCAGCCCAGGCGACAGAGCGAGACTCAGTCTCAAAAAAAAAAAAAAGAAGAGAAAAGATCATTTAAAAAAATATATCTAGACTAGCATTGTATGAATGAAGACTGCAGAAATCTGTAGAAACCTGCTAGAAATTGGTCAGTTAGTAAGGTATCCCCTTGATAGCAATTTCCCATATGGAGGATGTAGTAGAGAGGTCATAGCATCTGGAGAGGTTTTTCCTAAGTGACAATCATCACATTCAAGTTATTGGGTCAATTATAGATACTGATTCGCTTTGACTTGTGTAGTCTTGGCATAGTTTATTCGGAGGTTTAATTATGCTCCGAGGTCACCCCAACCAAAATTTCTAATGCAGGGGCAGAGTATGCTAAGTCCGTAGATTTGTGTTGGTTTTGGTTGCATTAGTAAATTGAAGCTCCACAGGGTCTTCTCGTCTTATTATTTTATGTCCGTCTCTTCACGGGCAGGTCAATTTCACTGGTTGAAAGTAAGAGACAATTGAACCCTCGTGTTGCCATTCATACAAGTCCCTATTTAAAGAACAAGTGATTATGCTACCTTTGCACGGTCAGGGTACCGCGGCCATTAAACATGTGTCACTGGGCAGGCAGTGCCTCTAATACTAGTAATGCTAGAGGTGATGTTTTTGGTAAACCTTTCTCCCCTTGAGAATCAGTTTTAATGAGTCATTATTACTAAGGGAATGTGTTTTTATTTTTCGTATGCAGGGGCAGAAAACTAATTTGGAATAGTTACCTTAGAGAAAGTGAGTTGGCAGTAGCAGTGATTATTTCCTTCACTCCCATGCCCAAATCTTTCATACTCTTTAAGGCTGAAAACTGCCACTTCCTCTAGGAAACATTCCCTGATTTCCTTCTGGCCTTTCCTATTTAGAAATAATTTGTCCCTCTTCTGATCTTACTTGAATCTTGTTTATGACCCTTGTTATTTTCTACATTGTACTATAAATTATGTGTGTGCTTATAAAAAAATCTGTATTCTATACTAGAAACTCTTCCTAGGGCAGAGTACATGTCTCACGCCTCTTGTATTCTCACAGTACTCAATACAACATCTTGCACATAATATAGAGGCTTAGCAAATATTTCCTGATCATATTATTGTGAAGTTTGCTAGGCAAATTTAATGAACTTCAAATGTCATTGCTCTTCTACCCCTTTAAAATGTCTTTTACCACAGAGAAAAATTAGCAAAAAATTATAAAGCTGATATCCAGTAACTGATATTAGGAAAGCAATGTATTGAAGAAGGAGCTAGTATAAATCTGGAAGTGAGTAGAGATGTGGATAAGCAGTGAATGTTACAAAACCTTGTAGGTAATGCAAAGAGTTTGACCTTTTTCAGTACTTGAAGAGAGCCATTTGAAGACAATTTTAAGAGGGGAGTCATTTGATCAAATTCGTGTTTTAAATAGTCTGATACAATGAGGAAGCTAACTGTACAGACAGTAACACTAGAAGATGGGAACCCAATAAGGTTATTGCAAGAATCTAGGAAAGAATAAATCCTAAGATCTTACAACAGATGCAGTATAGTAGGCTAAAAGAGAATGGATTTAAGAAATAGATAAAATTGATAGGCTTGGTGCCTTATTTGATGTGGAGTAAGGCATATGGAAGCATCTTGACGAGGCTTTAGAGATTGGATGAAGTGCTGACACATAAGTTGGAGAAGGAATATAGGGAGGAGGGAGAATAGCAGTAACTTTAGTGGCTGAGATGAGTTTTGAACATGGTGATATTGAATTGTCTGTAGGAGAGCCAGTTGAAGATGTCCAGCAGTCAGTTGGTAATATAAGACTCAGGTTTACAGAGAGATCAAGTCTTAGAATCATCAGCTTATAGATTCAGAGTAAGAGTGGCTAGAGCTTGTCCTAGAGAACATGTATGACTGATTTTTATTTTTTGAGACAGAATCTCACTCTGTCACCCAGGCTGGAGTGCAGTGGTGTGGTCTCGGCTCGCTGCAAGCTCCGCCTCCCAGGTTTACGCCATTCTCCTGCCTCAGCCTCCCCAGTAGCTGGGACTGCAGGCGCCCACCACTGCGCCCGGCTAAATTTTTTGTATTTTTAGTAGAGATGGGGTTTCACTCTGTTAGCCAGGATGGTCTCGATCTCTTGACCTCGTGATCCACCCGCCTTGGCCTCCCAAAGTGTTGAGATTACAGGTGTTAGCCACCACGCTAGCCTTTTTTTTTTTTTTTTTTTTTTTTTTTTTGAGACGGAGTTTCGTTCTTGTTGCCCAGGCTGGAGTACACTGGCACAATCTCGGCTCTCTGCAACCTCCGCCTCCCAGATTCAAGCAGTTCTCCTGCTTCTGCCTCCCAAGTAGCTGGGATTACGGGCATGCACCACTATGCCCAACTAATTTTGTGTTTTTAGTAGAGACAGGATTTCTCCATGTTGGTCAGGCTGGTCTCAAACTCCTGACCTCAGGTGATCCACTCGCCCCGGCCTCCCAAAGTACTGGGATTACAGACCTGAGCCACCGCGCCCATCGTATTGTTGATTTTTAAAACCTTTTCTTCACTGTTTTCTCTGGTGTTTCCTTTAGCCAAGTATTTGTTATGGTTTACTTTCTATTATTGTTTTTATTATAGAAACAGTGTCTTTCAACCTGAATTTAATCATGGGGAGAAATAAAGCAATCCAAATTGAGGAACACTGTGAAAAACAATTGGCATTAAAATGTCTTCAACAATGTCTATCTTGAAATATTAAAAACATAGGTTGTGGAATTGTTCAACATTAAAGGAGACTAAAAGAGACATGATAACCAAATGCAACCTGATTTGATTGATTCCAGATAATCTTTTTAGAGGAAATTATTGGAATAATTGGAGAAATTTGAATATGGATTGTATTTTAGATAATAGTTAACAATGTTAAAGTGTGATAATTTATTGTTGTATAGGAGAATGTCCTTTTACGTAGGGTAAAGTGCCATAATGCAACAACTCCAGTGGTTCAGCACACGCAAAAAAAGTACATGTAAAGTGATAAAGCAAATGTGGTTTGCATTGTAAGTGCATCTTATTATGAAAATATGTATTTTTATAAAAGTGCCTAGTTTTCTTATTTCCTTCTTTTTCTCTTTCTTTTTTTTTTTTCTTTCTTTTTTTTGAGACAGACTGTCTTGCTCTGTCTCCCAGGCTGACATGCAGTGGCATGATTACAGCTTACTGCATCTTCTACTCCCTGGGCTCAAGCCATCCACCCGTCTCAGCCTCCTGAATAGTTGGGACTACAGATGTATGCCAGCACAGCTGACTAATTTTTCTGTAGAGAAACTCCCAATTTTTCTGGTCTTGAACTCCTGGGCTCAAGCAGTCCTTCTGTCTCAGCCTCCCAAAGTGCTGGAATTTCAGGTGTGAGCCACTGTGCCCAGCCTGGTTTTCTTAATCTATTTTTGCATATGGTAGTATATTAGAGGTTGAATACAATTGTATTTATTACATGTTTGTGCTTTTCTCTATTAATTATGGGAAATTGTTAAGACAAAATAGCATTCACTGTATAGCAGCTGGTTTATCCTGGGGTACTTGTCTTTGCAGGCAAACTTACTAAGTAAATGGACCAGAATAAATTATTTGTATAATCTATTATTAATAAACTCTGTATTAGAATAGGATATAATCTCAGTTATTTAATACAACTAGGGTTTATTCTTGCTCACATTACCTATCCAACAGTTTGTCAGGGAATAGATGTACTCCATACAATAGCTCAAGAAATCATACTGATGGAATTTCTGACAGCGTATATCTGTACACCTGGAACATTAGGCCTCCACGGTGACCACCACATGGAAATAAAGCGCTAGAGGGTCTTTTGTTGGCTGTTAAATATTTCAGCCATGAAATGACACCCAGGTCATTCAGTCACTCACAGCCTAGTAACCAAAACTAGTTACCTTACCCTGCTGGAAAGTGTCTGGGACATGTGGGAAGCACATGGTTGTTTGGTGAACAGTAAATGTCTCTGTCACATATTGTAATTCATCTCAAGAAATATGTGTAGTCTTTAAACCTATGGCAAAGTTTTTGTGTGCCAGATGCCTGAGAAACAAGGTATTTTCGTTTAAAAATAAACAAATAATCCTCAACTTTTTTTCTAACATACCAAATTGATCCATATGCATGATGAAAAACCTCTGATATTGAACATAGAGATTCTTATTAATTGCAGTGTTCACGGGATTAGAATTTAAGTACACAAAAAGTAAAGAAATATGTGTAGTCTTTAAACATATGGATAATGGCCATTGTTGCCATAATTCTGCTTATTAAATTGTACTAAAAAAGTGTTACAGGCCGAGTATCCCTAATCCAAAGTGATCCAAAATACAAAACTTTTTGAGTGCCTACACGGTGCCACAAGTAGAAAATTCCACACCTGACCTCATGACAGGTTGCAGTCAAAACTTTGTTTAACGCACAAAGGTATTAGAAGTATTGTATAAAATTAACTCTGGGCTATGTGTATGGGGCGTATATGAAACATACATGAATTTTGTGTTTAAACTTGGTTCCCATCTACAAGATACTTCATTATGTGTATGTAGATGTCCCAAAATTTGAAAATCCGAAATTTGAAACACTTCTGGTTCCAAGCATTGACACTCAACCTGAATCACTTTTAGTGACAAACAGTGGCTTTCCTCTTATATATTGACTATTTCTCACATAATCCACTTTTATTTATTACTTTCAAAACTATATAATAAATGCAAACTGATTTTGAGAGAAGTGTAGTGATTTGCCCAGAGTTACAGAGGCTATCACTTGGAGAGCTTGTAGAGTTTTGAGATTTTGCTTTGCCATTTAAATTTAATGATAACTACATTTAAATACTATTTTAACCTAAAACTTTTGTTTAGATTTTTAAAAAGTTTTTCTCAGATTTTAATTTTTTTCTTAAAATTTGTTATTTACATTAAAAAATAGCATTACATACTGTTTTTCAGAATGAAGTCTGTTAGCCCTGTATATAATCATTCTTTTATTCTTGGGCACTTAATTAGTTAGACATTACTCAAAGGTTTAAATTCTAACGTATTTCTAAACAAATGTCCAAAATGTCCTATATTTTAGTTTATCTTAAACACATTTGAAATGTCTACATATAATAGATTGATGAAATCTATATAAGCTTTAGTGACGTTTATGTCTCTAAGATATGGCACTGTAATTAATTTCTAATATTAAAAATTTTACTAGAATCACAAACAACAGGAAACATTTTAAATTGTATTTAATTTTAGGATGTTTATTTTAAATCTAGTTATAAACAAAGTGAGTTAACCAGATCTTCAATTGACTTGATCCCTGTACCAACCCTTCCTGCACACTTCTTTTTATTGAATTAGGTAAATTGTAAACCAAAATCACTTACTAGATGAAGTTCTCAGGTCAGTACAGGTTCTACAGTCTGTTATGCCCCTGTAATTCCTGATTGGAGTTTTGTTCTCAAAATCGTACTCTTATGGACAAACACCAAAGCTATATCATAATTATAGAATGAAGGGGAGAGAGTTACATTTTAATATTTAAAGCTTTACATGTTTGAAGCAGGTTTTATTAGCTTAGTAGTTTTAACTTTTGTTCAATTATAGTCAAAAGATAGCTTTCATGTTTAAGTAATCTCTGACCTTTGTTTTGACATATAAAGATGTTATAAATTTTATCATAGTGATACATTGTAACACATGCCCAAGTATCTCCAAAACTGACTTCATCTTTTGTGGAAGTGATGCTACAAGTGACTTCATCTTTTGTGGAAGTGATCCTGAACATATCAGGAAGTCTTAGGCATTTGTATCAAACTGCCTAATAACCCAGCTGTTAGCTTATAAGTCAGTGAAATTATATTTTATCATTTATCATCATTGATAGAACACAAACTAAAAGGAAATACATCTGAAGTCCATTTCTTTAATTCATCATTATCTCCAGTGGAAAAATATATGAGGAACAGCATCACTCAGTTGGAAATGAACCATCTTTGTCATTTCATTTGTGGTCGTTGTTCTTTCTCCAAAAAGCTATTTCTTGAAGAAAAGGGAAGCTAGTGAAATTTGTTTTCTCATTATATTTTACCCAAATTTGAAGTTTCCTAATAAAAGTAGGTAATTGCCTTTTGGCAAGTTTCCTCTTTTTTTTTTTTTTTTTTTTTTTTGAGACGGAGTCTCGCTTAGTCACCCAGGCTGGAGTGCAGTGGCGCGATCTCGGCTCACTGCAAGCTCCGCCTCCCGGGTTCACGCCATTCTCCTGCCTCAGCCTCCCGAGTAGCTTGGACTACAGGCACCGGCCACCACGCCCAGCTAATTTTTTGCATTTTTAGTAGAGACGGGGTTTCACCGTGTTAGCCAGGATGGTCTTGATCTCCTGACCACGTGAGCCACCGCGCCCAGCCAAGTTTCCTCTTTATTACAAGTTCATGTAGGTGTTTGAGTTTGTTTTTCTTAATTCATAAGTTAGGCAGAAGGTAACCCCAATTTTCACAGTTACTTACTAACTCATTGCTTTAGTTTGAAAGAAACTGACAATTTTTTTTTCTGAAACTTTTTAACAATACAATTAATTAAGCACCTGACTAAAATAAAGTATTTCTTTGGGTTTTTGAATTGGACATGCCAGGTTAATATCAGTTGTTTCACTAAAACCACAGAAGTGCCCTCAATTTTTACACCATTTTGTTTTTTAAGTGAATTTTACCAATCATTTACATTTTAATATAGGATTACCAGGTTTTTATGCTGCTAAGGACATTTTTGTAAAAATTATTCCCCCAAAAATTTATTTTAATAAAAGGACATTTTAATACCAAAAGGTAAAGTAGGAAAGGTGTATCTTCAGAATGAAAGACTGCCCTTCCATGTATTTCAGTTGACATTATTATGCTGATATAGTATGTCTCCCATTATCTTTATTTCTCTCCTACCTCTGTTTTAAGAGATAGGGTCTCATGAACACATCCTGTGATGGTTACAGTGCTTATTGCAATATTGCAATAGAAAAGGAGCTTTCAATTTTGTAGGCAAAGTTTTTGTGTGCCATATGCCTGACTGAGAAACAAGATATTTTCATTTAAAAATAAGCAAATAATCCTCAACTTTTTTTCTAACATAGCAAATTGATCCATATGCATGATGAAAAACCTCTGATACTGAACATAGAGATTCCTATTAATTGCGGTGTTCACAGGATTAGAATTTAAGTACACAAATAGGTATCTGCAGCTATCAGTACCAGATGACTCAGTAAGCTAAATACAGACTTTAATAGAACTATCTTGGATGCCTTTTAAAATATCTTTTAAACTTGTTGTCAGGTATTCTTTTTTATCCTGTGATTTCTAAAATGGGTTGTAACATTTGAGACTCACTGAAGTTTCTTTTGTATGTTTGGTGGTAATACTATTTTGGCATTTTCAGGATAGAAATACTCATTTTTTAAGCTATTACAGTAGGCAGCTTTTTTGTAAGGCGATATGAATATCAGCATTTAGATTTGTGTCACTTGAGAAGCATTTGTTACAAGCATCCTATCAATTTGTGTATTTCAACAAATAGCCATTTTAAAGAAAAACATAAATAATAGTACACTGATGATACTCAGATATGGTGAAATCATACAGGTAGACCTTGAATGAGTAATGAGCATATTGCTTTAGGACAAATGTGACTCTCAACTTGATATTTGGCTGTAAGTTTAAAGTTGATGCTTTAATTTTTTAATAGGTTGCACTTGGGAATCTAATGACTGATACTATTTTTGATAAGAAAGCACTAATATAGAACAAGAAACAATGCTCTGAAATGAATATTATCAGACTTCCACTTTTTGTTCATACCTATTTCAAAGAATGTACGTGGCATATTATGTTCTTTGCTACTAGTTGCTATTAAAATGGAATCATTTTATAAATGTCTTTCAGCAAAGAAAAATGTTGTCTGCTGCTGTGATTACCCACCACTAACTACTGTGTTCCACCTCTCAATAGCTTGACCACCTTGTACACTTTACGTGGCACCTTTAACTTGTGTCTGGCACCTTACATATCTTCTTTTTTGTTCCTTAATTTTTTTTTTTTTTTCCAAAGACTCCCTGGACTTACTCTCTCATTCTCTCCTCTCTATTGCTACTGTAGTTGTCACTTTCTTCTACATTATTATTCTCTGCTTTGGCTGCTGTAATTATCTGTTGCTTTTGCTATTTTGATCTTGTCATTCAGAACCATACTATAAATTACCTTTTACCACGGTTTAGGTTTACCTATCTTTAAAAAAATTTTCAGATGACCTTATTCTCTCCTCAATACCAAAAAATATACCCCAGTTTTCTTAGCTAATTTTTAAGTGTCTTCCCCATTCCTCCACATTCACCAAGAAAAATTCATCCTACACCACATTTTTACCCCGGACCTAAAGTGTATTATATGTTCTTGAAAAGGAAAATTTCATCTCCTGAAAAAATAAAAACCATTACTGATATTTCCATGAGTAGATATTGATTGTGGTTTGATGACTATTTTGAAATAGAGTGGCTATAAAAATCTAGGATGAAATCTTAAAACTAGTAAAATTATCATTAGAACTAATATATATAGAACTATTAGTCTGGTGACATAGTCTGTTATACTACTCACACTAAGGCAAAATAAAAAGTACTGTCTTCACTTGGAACTGTTGTCTTATAATTCTGTGCCTGCCTTCACCCTTTCATAAAAATATTAATTATTGTTTTTAGCATACTTTTTCTTTAATTTATGTTCTTGCCAGGTCAAAATCACAAGTGATGATTTAGGACTTGGAAATTTGTTAAGTTCATATTGTCACCACTTTCCCAATTTTGAAGCTTACAAAAAAAGTAGGCAGGATTTTAGTTTGCCTTCAGTTAGGGAAAGGAGAATTCATTTGCCACGGGAGTAAAATCCTACATTTTATAAAGCTATTTTAATGAAAATACCAGCTTTCCAAAATGAATGGGACCAGCACAGAATTAATTGATGCTTAAAAACTTTAACTATATTGATTTTTGATAAATGATAATTCAAAAATAAAATGGGGGGCAAGAAATTATTAACTTTTTATTGTTGAAATACATTTCCCTCAATGTGTTTTTTTTTTGTTTTTGGGTTTTTTTTTTCTTTTTTTTTGAAACGAAGTCTTGCTCTGTCGCCCAGGCTGGAGTGCAGTGGCGTGATCTCAGCTCACTGCAACCTCTGCCTCCCGGATTCAGGCGGTTCTCCTGCCCCAACCTCCTGAGTAGCTGGGATTATAGGCTCCCACCACCACACCTGGTTAATTTTTGTTATTTTAGTAGGGGCAGGGTTTCACCATGTTGGCCAGGCTGGTCTTGAACCCCAGACCTCAGGCGATCTGTCCACCTCGGCCTCTGAAGGTGCTGGGATTTCAGGCATGAGCCACAGCACCTGGCCCCCTCAATGTTTTTCTTAAAAATATGTTACCAGTTTCTATCACTGCCCATTTTCCACCCCCTTATTTTTTGTATAATGACCTTGAATTTTGACCCATTTCTTAAAAATTGGATTTTTATCATAATTTTTGTACTCTTTCCCTAAACCTGTTGGTTCGATTTTTCAATAAGAAAAATCGTGCTATTCATATAGGTGAAATCTCGTCTGAGGTTACCCACTTGAGTAGTATATTCATAGAAAAAGTATTTTGAGTCCTTAAGAGCCCTGTAAAAAACAAAATGGGGGGGTCAATTTTCTTTTGGCCATTGTCAAGTATTATACTTTTACCTTAATATGAAATGTAGGAAGTGTCAAGCGTACTGGATACTTATTTCTCTGAAATTCACTCTGGCTGTCTATTGGTGATATATGATACTACTGCACAAAGCACAGGTTTTGTTCTAGAAAGTCCTGGATTTGACTTTCTTACTCATTTTATGAAGTTGTGCAGGGATGAACTCTGAGGTTCATGTACTTATTATGATTTATAAAACATTTAAATTGTTAGGGTTGTTATGCCTAGACTTGATTATTTTATGTACCATTGTAATTTTGTTGAGAAGATAAATGCTGAAAAGCAAACCCTTGGAAAATTAGTTTACATTTCCTTACCTTACCTTTGATAAAGGGAATGTTAAAGGGTGACTGATTTGAACTACATATTTCTTTTCTACCACCTTTAAGTGCTTTTAGGTCCTTTCCAGTAATATCTCTGTAAACAAAGTTAAAGAAAAATACATTTTAAAGAAAAGAGTTGTTGTAACTAAACCAATTAAAGCTGGCTTCTTGGCCAGGGCTGGTGCCTCACACCTGTAATCCCAGAACTTTGAGAGGCCGAGACGGGCAGATCACAAGGTCAAGAGATTGAGACCATCCTGGCCAACATGGTGAAACCCTGTCTCTACTAAAAATACAAAAATTAGCTGGGCGTGGTGGTACACGCCTGTAGTCGCAGCTACTCAGAAGACTAAGACAGGAGAATCACTTGAACCCAGGAGGCAGAGGTTGCAGTGAGCCGAGATCGCACCACTGCACTCCAGCCTGGATGACAGAGCAAGACTCTATCTCAAAACAAAAAACACAAACAACTACAACAACAACAATAATAAATATGGCTGGCTTCTCAAGTTCAATAATGTTATTCTCTGAGATATATATTTATTTTTTCCTTTCATGAATAAGCTGAGGACATTATCTTGATAGCTCTTGATCTGATAACTGGAGTAATCTTTGAATGTTGTTGGTAGTTAGTTATTATTAAAAATACTTATTAAGGTCCTTTATGGAAATTGACCAATTTCTTGCTTTTATATTCATTCTTTTTTCTGTGGTCTGAAATGTTATGTGGTCTTTGGTTATTTACTTTAGAATTTAGTTATTCTGATAAATACTCTTACTTTAAAAATTTTACATCCAGAATAAGCTTTTTCTGCAGGCAAAAAAGTAGTCTTGGTTAACCTGTTTTGGCTTTCTGTGTAATGTCTGTATTAGATACCAACTGATTGATATAAATGAGATTTAAGGGGATAATAGTAAGTGTTAAGGCCCAATTAACACCCTGAGACTGTGAAAATGTTCACTACTATTTGTAGGAAGCTCATATATAATATGATATAAAAATTGCAAATTGAGTGCTGGCAATTTCTAGTCTTATAAATGGACAGAGCAAGATGCAGTTTTGAGTGAATGAATTCCTTCTTTAAAGTGGTTAAGGATTATATTTGCAAGTTCCAAGTTATCTGTATTCTACTAATTGTCTTATAGATGACATTGTTATAATTTGTTCACTCACATTTTTGCTTTCCCCTAAGATCTGTTGTTATTATCTTTAGGATTTTCTTATTTGTTAACATGATTGCTTAAGTGATTAATCAAACTAGATCAGATAACATAGAACTCAGTGAATATAGCTCTTAACTTTGGATAACAGCTATTTTCCTCTTGAACTAATATCCAGATTTTTAATCTTTAAATGTTACCACTGCAGTAAGCATGGAATACTATTGAAATAAATTTAAATATAACTATTTAACAAATTATTAATTATGAATGGTTAAGAAAATGTTTAGTGTGTTATTGAATGTTTCTTGAGAAAATTTTTTATCAGTTCAAATAGTTTTGTAGCTTGTCAGCATTACGGAATTTTTTTTTTTTTTTTTATTGTGTCAGTAAGTGTAGTGGTTGAGAACATAGGCTTTTAGAGTAAGATCTGAATTCATATTCTGATTCTGGTCTTTATTAGCTGTGTGAACTTAGGCAAATTACTGTAACTTCTTTGAAAAGGTTTCCATTTCTATAATAGTTTGCCAGCTGGTTTAGTCAGGAACACTGTATTATCTTGTGTATAGGTGTATCCACAATGTCTGGCACCTAGTAGGTGCTCACTAAATTTTTAATGAAATGAATGATTACTGCTTTGCATGATTGCCTTGAAAATTAAATGATGATATGAATGTAAAGCAGCTAGTAATGTACATAGCTGACACTAACTACTCTTACTATCAACAGTGACAGAAAATCTCCAGTCTAGCTAATACAAGAAATAGATTTTTCCTCAGACTCTCATCTCACATTCCCTTTTAAGATTTCCTTGTCCTGTCCCCACCCTAGATGTTTCCATTTTGCTTTTATTTTCTATAATATTTCCTGGGGGCCTCTATTAAAGTCCTTTTTCTTTGACTACTTACGTCCATTATACCAGTATCTTTGTCAGTAAAATTTTATATATATTTTATTCTTACTGTCATCGGGTTAAGAAGCAATAATTGGATTTTTAAAGGAAAATATTTTACGATGCTACTAAGCAGTTACTTTGTCCACTTATGCAGTTATTTCATGAGTATGAAGTGGGGAGGTCAATGTCTGTGACAAGAATCTACTGAAGATTAATGTTTACTTAAAGTAATCTAGCAGAATGCCTGGTATATAGAAGGTACTCAAATGAGTGATGCTACCTATTAATAGTATTGATAGTAATACTTTAAAACACACTTTTTTCTAGTATATCATATCTCCAAACTTAATATCTATTGTCTTTTACACTTAATTTACATACATTAATTCATTAATTTTTTTGTTTTTTGTTTTTTGTTTTTTTTTGAGATGGAGTTTCATTCTTGTTGCCTAGGCTGGAGTGCAGTGGCGTGATCTCGGCTCACTGCAACCTCCGCCTCCCGGGTTCAAGCGATTTTCCTGCCTCAGCCTCCCGAGTAGCTGGGATTATAGGCATACACCACCACACTGGCTAATTTTGTATTTTTAGCAGAGAGGGCTTCACCATGTTGGTCAAGTTGGTTTTGAACTGCTGACCTCAGGTGATCCACCCACCTCAGCCTCCCAAAGTTCTGGGATTAAAGTGTGAACCACCACACCGGGCCAATTCATTAATTTTTAAAATAACTCTGTGAGGGGGGCACTATTATCCTCACTTTATATGAGAAACCTTCAGAGAGACTAAGTAAATAACTTAAAGTCATTCAAGTAGTACGTGGCAGAATTATAATTAAAAACCTGTTTTTGCCGCTATTGCATATTGTTAGAAGGCTGTTTCTTCTTGAGGCTGAGCTAAGAGAACATATATCCATCCTATATAACTTATGGTCCGTTGTCTGTTCATTTGCCTGTATTCTACTCACATTTCCTGCTTTCCATTCTTATTTATTTCTGTCCAACTAGACCAAGAACATAACATTCCATACCCTATCTCCCAAACTTCTAAGTCATAGATTTGTTTTAACCTCCTGCTATGCTCATTTAGCTAGGTATCATTTATGAATATTTTCTTCTTGTTTTCATACCCATTCTCACGTCTAATTCATTGATGACTCAGTCACGTTAGTAGTTTCTCCATTACCTTCCTGAATATAAGAATAAACATATTTCCTGACTTAATTCCTTTGGCTCACTCCGTGAATTCTTTACCACTTTTGAACACTGTAAATGTACCTTTGAAAACTTCTTTGTTGCCATTTTGATTTAAAAACAAACAAACAAAAAATGTTACTGACTGTTCCAGTTATCTGTTGCTGTGTAACAAACTACTCCCAGTACTTAGTGTGGTTTTAAAATAACAGCCATTTTCCTATGTCTCACAATTTTGTGGGTCAGGAATTTAGGCAGGACTTGGCTTTGTTCATGTGGTAGGGATGGAGGTTACTTGGAGGTATTCAGCTGGTAGATGGGCTGGCTTAATAGTCCAGATGGCTATACTCATACAAGTGCTGCCTTAGTAGAGACAGCCAGAAGCCTGGGTTCAACTGAGACATCATGTATAGCATCTACGTACAGCGTCATCAGCATGGCTTTTTCATGGTCATGTGACATTTAACATAGTGGATCAGGGTTCCCAAAAAGTATTGTCAACATGTTTGTTTTAAAGCTGTAAGGTTTCTTACCACCTCGCCTTGGGAATCTCAAAAGGTCATTTCTGCTGCATTTTATTCACCATGCGTGTTACAAAGGTCAGCCCAGATTCAAAAGGAAAGGAATTAGCCATTACCTCAGTATGAGGACTAGCAAATAATTTGTGGTTTATATTTTTTATTTTTGTGGGTACATAGTATATATATTTATGGGATATGTGAGATATTTTGGTATAGGCGTGCAATGAGTACTAATGATGTGATTGTTTTTAATCTGCCACATTGAATTAAACCAATTATTTTAGATTGTGTGAATTCAAGTGAAAACAATTGGTAATAGGGCAAATGGTTTTATGTATTTTTTTTACCGGGAACAAATTTAAACTATTATTAGAATCAGAGCACCTATAATTGGAGTCGATTTTTCCTGAAGCTGAAACAAAATGTTTATTGGTTTGATTTGAAAGGAGAAGTTGGTTTTGTTGACATTAGAACTATAAACACTTTTTCCTATAAATATGTATATTCTCCCTCTAAAATTTGCTTTTTGATTAACAGTATGCTATCATCTGCTTTTGTATCACGACTTGAGTTCAAGAGTTGTTAGTGTATGAGATCTGAGAAAAGAAAGAATCCTTCGCTCCATTTCACCTAATGTTATATTCTCACCAATTTGTATAACACTTACATATTATATGTATTGTTTTCTCAAATAAGATACAGGCGTATATTTTACTAAGAGGAGAAAAGAATATCAAGGTAGATTTTTGGTTTAAAATGTTGTTATTCATATTCAAAACTTGTAGATCATTATAAAGATTTTGCCTTTGCTCTCAAAAAGTCGTTGAAAGATTTCAAAAAGAATGACATGATCCAACCTGTATTTTAATAGAATCTCTGGTTGCTATGTTTAACTGCCAAGGAGTGCAAGAGTGAAAAAGACCAATTAAGAGGCTAGAAAGGGAGCATGGTGGCTTGGAAATGGTCGAATTTTGGATATATTTTGAAGGTAGAGGCTCACGATCCAAAAGTTGTGTAAAAAAGGTAGGAGTCAAGGATAATAACAAGATTTTTGGCCAAAGGAACTGGACGAATGAGTTGTCTTTAATCAAAATTAGGAGTATTATAGAAGCAGCATGAAGAACAGGATAAAGAATTTATTCTGAAAGTAAGTTTGAGACGGTTGTTAGACATCCAAATGGAGATATGAAATAGGCAGTTGGATATACCAGTCTGGAGTTCAGGAAAGAGGTCCAGGCTGGAGTCATTAGCATATACAGTGTTTAAAATCCTTGAGACATGGAAATCACCAAAGGAGAATAAAGTGGTAAAGGAGATGAAATTTAAAGACTTACTCCAGGGGTTTTGAAAGAAAGTTAAAAAAGCAAAAAGATTTGAGAAAAGAAAGGTTGTGTTTGGGGTTGGTTTGATTTTGAGACAGGGTCTCGCTCTGTTGCCTGGGCTGGAGTGCAGTGGCAAGATTATAGCTCACTGCATCCTCAGTTTCCTGGGTTGAAGTGTTCTTCTCACCTGAGCCTCACTAGTTGCTGGGACCTCAGGCATGTGCCACTATACTTGGCTAATTTTTTAGATTTTTAGTAGAAATGAGGTCTAGCCATGTTGCCCAGGCTGGTCTCAGACTCCTATGCTTAAGCATTCCTCCTGCCTCAGCCCCCCAGAGTGTTGGGATTAAAAACATGAGCCACTGCGCCTGACCAAGAAATGGCTTATTTAAAAAAAAAGAAAAAAGGAATGGCAATATTAATGCGAGACAAGGTAGTTTAAGTTAAAAATACTAAAGTAATGAAAGACAAAGGAAAAAACTGGGCTACAGCTAAAATTTTTTATAAACCAAATAAATAGCTAAATATAAAAGGCAAGAAATACTTGAAATGTAAGTTTAACTTGACAAAATACAGTTATATAGTGGGAGATTTAATATAGCATTTTCATTACTAAAAATATCTAGTAGACACAGTAGGAAGATAGAGGTATTTAATAGAGTAGTTAACAAACTGAATAAAGAGATATACATAAGTTCAAATAAAAATATGCTTCTTTTTTCTTTAGGGTAAAAATCTCCCCTCTGGTCTCAGAAAGAGTTCAAATTTTTTCTTTTAAATCATTCCTTTTTCTGTGATAGTTAAGAATAAGCTTGTATTCCTTCCTTTAAATACTTATTAATGCCCATCATATGCCATGCTTGATTGGACTATAGTAGTGAACAAGATATACTCATTTTCTGCCCTTTTAGTACTTTAAATCCAGGGAGGGAATTAGTTATTAAACAACTGGTTACAGAAATACTTATTTTGTTATAGTTATGACAAGTGCTGTTGGGTAGAGCACTTGAGAGTGTGTTTAACAGAGTACTTAATCTAGTTTAGGAAAGATCATCAGATACTTTCTTGAGACAGCGACCAGGGTAGGAATTAGCTAGTTGGAGGGTTTTTGGGAGGAGTGGTTTACACATGAAGAAGTGAGTGGCTTTTCAGGTTAAAAGCATATAAAGACAGTAAAGCAGAAAGAAGAATCTCTGGGACTAAAAGAAAGCCAGTATAGTTGCATCATATTGAGAGATAGAAGGAGTTGCATAGAAATGAACCCACAGTAGGAAGCAAGAAGTAAATTTTAAAAGTCAGGCTGGGTATGGTGGCTCACACCTGTAATCCCAGCACTTTGGGAGGCCAAGGCGGGCAGATCATGAGGTCAGGAGATCAAGACCATCCTGGCTAACACAGTGAAACCCCGCCTCTACTAAAAATACAAAAAAAATTAGCTGGGTGTGGTGGCGGGCACCTGTAGTCCCAACTGAGGCAGGAGAATGGCATGAACCCAGGAGGCAGAGCTTGCAGTGAGCCGAGATTACACCACTGCACTCCAGCCTAGGCAACAGAGCGAGACTGTCTCAAAAAAAAAAAAGTCAAAGCATTATTTCAGTTTTTTGAACCAAGCTAGATAATCTGTCCTTAGCAGCTAAAAATGTTGCATTCTTTTCAGAGGTCACACACTGTTGCCCTACAGGCCAAATCCATCCTGCGGACTTGTTTTCCCTGACCTATGCAGTGTTTAAAAAAAAAAAAAAAGTGAGTGATTTAAAATCAAGAAACCATATTAAATTTAAAAAAAGAAGAAGAGGGGGCCAGGTACGGTGGCTCATGCCTGTATTCCTAGCACTTTGGGAGGCCGAGGTGGGTGGATCACCTGAGGTCGGGAGTTTGAGATCAGCCCGGCCAACATGGCAAAACTCCATCTTTACTGAAAATACAAAAATGAGCTGGGCATGGTGGCACACACCTGTAATTAATCCCAGCTACTCCAGAGGCTGCAGCAGGAGAATCACTTGATTCTAGGAGACGGAGGTCACAGGTGAGCTAAGATCGCACCACTGCACTCCAGCCTGGGCGACAGAGTGAGACTCTGCCTCCAAAAAAAAAAAAAAAGAAGAAGAAGAAGAAGAGGGAAGAGCTGATTTCTAGCTTCTCTTGAACACTTAAAATCTGGTCACATGACCTGCATTCTATAGTACCTGTAATCTCAAGTGAAGTTGCTGCTAACACTTAAAGATCTGGTCACATGATCTGCATTCCCAGGTACCTGTAATCAAGTGAAGTTGCTGCTTTGGGCAGTCTCCAGATTGCCACTTCTTTTCCTTGTTTTATATCTGTATTAGTTTGTTCTCACATTGCTATGAAGAACTACCTGAGACTGGGTAAATTATGAAGAGAAGAGGTTTAATTGACTCAAAATTTTGCAGGCTGTACAGTAGGCATGGCTAGGAAGGCCTCAGGAAATTTACAATCATGGCGGAATGCAAAGGGGAAGCAGGCACATCTTCAAATGGGTGGCAGGAGAAAGAGCAAAGTAGGAGATGCTACGTACTTTTAAACAACCAGATCTTGTGAGAACTCTCACGAGAACAGCAAGGGAGAAGTCCAACCTCGTGATCCAGTCACCTCCCACTAGGCCCGTCCTTCAACACTGAAGATCACAACTCAGCATGAGATCTGGGTGGGGACACAGCCAAACCATATCAATATCCATTCTTTCTTTCACTCCTTTGGAGTGACTTTGTGGTCATTGGGTATTTCAGTAGCAACCTCTACTTTAATATTAGTACATATATATATATCAGGCATTATGAACTCTAAACACAGATAACTTAAGGAAAAGAGCTTTTCTTGATCAGGTAATTCTATTTTGATAGACAATTAGAAAAAGCTTCTCAAAAGTCAACTTAACTGCATTATGTTTGTGTGTGGTCAAGTGTTTAGCAGGCCAGCAGTTGAGTTCACCATGGCATTTATTCATTGTATTTATTTTCACACTGCTCTGAAGAACTACTTGAGACTGGGTAATTTATGAAGAAAAGAGGTTTAATTGACTCACAGTTCTGCATGGCTGGGGAGGCCTCAGGAAACTTACAATCATGGCAGAAGGTGAAGGGGAAGCAAGGCACGTCTTACATGGTAGCAAGAAAGAGCAAGGGGGGAATGACCAGACACTTTTAAATCATCAGATCTCATGAGAACTCACTCACTATCACAAGAACAGCATGGGGAAACCACCCCCATGATCCAGGCACCTCTCACCAGGTCCCTTCGTCAACACGTGGGGATTACAATTCAAGATGAGATTTGGGTGGACACACAGAGCCAAACCACACATTCATTGTGTAAAATTTCCTGGCATCATGGTAAGCACTGAGAATATAAAAATGAGTGATAATGTCTTTGTCATCAAGCAGTTCATAAGCTAAATATGAAACCCATCATTTTATAAATAACTACAGTGTGGTCCAAATGCAGAAATAGAAATGCACATTAGATGTAGAGGTAACATGAGATTGCCTAAACAAATCAAGACTTTAGAAGAATAACTCCAGCAGTGTTTCTTTTTGTTTTGTTCTGTTTTTTGAGATGGAGTCTCCCTCTGTCATCCAGGCTGAAGTGCAGTGGCGTGATCTTGGCTCACTGCAGCCACCTTCTCCTGGGTTGAAGTGATTCTCCTGCCTCAGCCTCTGAGTAGCTGGGATTACAGCTGGGTGCCAGCACGCCCGGATAATTTTTTGTATTTTTTTAGTAGAGACGGGATTTCACCATGTTGGCCAGGCTGGTCTCGAACTCCTGACCTTAGGTCATCCGCTCACTGCAGTCTCCCAAAGTGCTGGGATTACAGGTGTGAGACACCACGCCTGGCCCCAGCAGTGGTTTTAAAGGTAGAGTAGATAGAACAGGATGATCGGTTTGGAGACCACTTTTATGATTGATGTTGCCCATGAAAATCTGTGTGGAGATGTCTGATAAGTAATTGCATGTACAGTAATAACCCAAATAAAAATTATCTGAAATAGATGAGTACTATATTGTAAACAATGTTGTTTCCTATTTATTCTACAAGTAGAATAACATTGTTGGAGTCAGATGGTTAGGCCACTAACAGAGAGGCAGTCTGAAAATCATTGGTTTGGACTTTAAGAATTTCCTCAGTGATTTCTTCCATTCCCCCTTTCTCTCTTTCATTAGATGTGGTTGTCTTGGGTTTTCCGTATCTACAATTTATGGTCTTGAGTGAAGTTAGCACCAATTGTTACAATAATCACTAATTTTGTTGCAGTTTCCAATCCTTTGCGTGTCTGTCTTGACAAACTCCAGTTCTGCCATTTCCAACTTTGCTTTCGTTTAGTCCTATGCTTTAAAAATCCTATAGGAATTCATTTCAGGAAGATGAACCTTTTGAAATTTCTTAAGCAATAGAAATAAGCTTTGTTTTCTTTATCATCAGTTTATCAAGTTATTTTTTAAAATAGGCTCCTGTAACTTTCTAATGTAAAGTTTTGTGAAAAATAATTTAGCACATCTAATTTCAGTGAGGGCAATATTACTCCCAGGAGGTGAGAATTAGTTGTGGGGGAATAAAATCATAGATAAATAATTAAGAAACAATGGTTAGGGAGCCTCCTTAGTGCAGTAGGTGTTTTGTAGGTTTTATAGTCTGAAGAAACACTGTTTGGGGATAATGTGGCTATGTGTTGATTTGTAAGAGAACAAGTTTGATTAGGTAGGGGAAAGATTATAACATCTGAAAGGAATTGGACACCAAAAGCCAAATTTGAGAAGCAAGATTTTACTTTATATTGAATTATACCTCATATTGGTAAAAGGGAGTCCAAAGCCAGATCTATTAAAGCGTTTTAAGATAGATAGAAATATTTTACAGCATATTTCTAATGAAGCATGATGTAAGTTTGTTGAAATCTAATGAAACATATGCTGCAACCTAAACTGATTTCATAAAAACTGATCAACAACTGTCTCAAGGATTTTTATTTAACTCAAAGAACAAATTTCACTTGTTAGTGAGGCTCAGAGATTACTTGCTGCTTACATTAAAAAGCCAATTTTAGGCTGGCCGTCGTGGCTCATACCTGTAATCCCAGCACTTTGGGAGGCCGAGGAGGGCAGATTACTTTAGTTTAGGAGTTCGAGACCAGCCTGGGCAACATGGCGAAACCCCACGCTACAAAAAATAGAAAAAATTAGCCAGGCGTGGTGGCACGTGCCTTTATTCCCAGCTGCTTGGGAAGCTGAGGTGGGAGGATTGCTTGAGCCCAGGAATTGAGGTTGCAGTGAGCTGAGATCGCACAACTGCACTCCAACCTGGGTGACAGAGCAAGACCCTGCCTCAAAATTTTTTTTAAAGCAAGCCAATTTTAATATAATAGAAATATCTCTTTTTCCCCCTGAGTTTTTCTTTCTAAATACTATAAACCTTTTGACAGAAAACTTTCAGTGTATCAGAAGACTTTCATTTTCAGTTATTTGTATAATTCTTCCTTTCATTTAAAAAATCTCTAATTTTAAATAAGAATGTCCAGCATTCTTATTTGATGAGCTCCATCTTATTGATGGAACTATTTGAGACTTAAAGTAGATGTATTTCCAATTTCAAGAGCCTATAAATAGAAGAAAATAAGAATAACAAAACTCAAGTTTAACGTAAGAATTAATGGAATTAGAAATGTGTAGGAATTAAAGCTTTTAAGTGAGGGTAAAGTGTCAAGAATAAAATAATGTTGCAAAGAAGGGATGATACTCAATTCTGAAAAAACAGCAGTATTTAGAATAATGATTTCCAGAGTTGTAGTAGGATGGGAAAGATGTAGTAGAATGGGACTGGGCGGTGTGCAAGATAATTTAGCTCATTGTGGAAAAGAAATTAGAACTTCAAGATGTACTTATTTTTATCTCATCCTTTAAAAATGTCTATTTTGTGACCTTTACAGTAAACATATTTATTGAAAATGTAAACACAAACAATATTTACTGAAAGGAATTGTTTTGGAGACCACTGCTTAAACTACCTGAAAGAACAATGGAAAACAAAATGAGCATGGAAGGCAGATACATTTAACTTTTAAAATTCTGGCTTAATTGTTTACAAACTTTCTAACCAGGGCAAGTTAACTATTTTGAACCTCAGTTTCTCCAGTTATATTAGGTAATTCTTCATGGGAATGTTTTGAGTATTAAATGAAATAATAAATATGTCAAAGACTTTATAAAGTTTCCCTCCCTTTTTGTAAAATAAAAAGGAACCAACAAGTTGAGGTTACAAGAGATATGTTGTTGGGATGAAAAATTAATCAGCTGTTAGCTGTTGCCTGGGTATTTTCCTTGTGATTATTTATTTTATTTACATATATTTTTGGAGACAGAGTCTGTCTCTCTGTCACCCAGGCTGGAGTATTGTGGCGTGCTCTCAGCTCACTGCAACCTCTGCCTCGTCGGTTCAAATGATTCTTGTGCCTCAGCCTCCCGAGTAGTTCAGATTACAGATGTGTGCCACCATGGCCAGCTAATTTCTTTGTATTTTTAGTGGAGATGGGTTTCGCCACGTTGGCCAGGCTAGTCTCGAAATCCTGGCCTCAAGTGATCCACCTGCCTCGGCCTCCTGAAGTGCTGGGATTACAGCCATGAGCTGCCACACCCGGCCACAGTGATTTTTTTTTTTTTTTTTAATTTTCTACCACTTTCTTCTTTCAATAAAACCATACTCAATGTAGAAAAAGAGCAGGAAAGTCAGGACACTGGGAAGCTTTGCTACTAACTTTGAATGTGTGATCTTGAACACGTAATTTTATCTTTATCTTATCTGTAAAACAAAGGGATTGAACTAGATTACTTGTAAGATGCCTTCCTACTTTAATATATCAGTGAATCTTTTCAAAACAAAGTAATTATATTGAATGTAACTGTCATCCTAGGGTAAGTGAAATAGTCTTTAACTACATGCAGGTGACAGTTTGTGAGCTTGCTTAAAAACATGATTGCTTTGCCTGTTCTCAAGAAATTTTAGTCAAGTGCAAGTTAGAGCTAATAATACAACCAAATCACAGTGTTTTTGCATTCCCAGAAATTGTTAGTACTGTATGTGATCAGTATGTACAATAAATTTTTTTACCAACTAAAAAAATTTCTTAAGGAAAACAATATTGACCTAAGGAAAAATGTTTAGAGCTAGATAAAGGAAATTAATATCTCTAGATGCAATTTTACTTTACAACTTTATTGAGGTATGATCCACTTAATATAAACTTCACCTGTTCAAGTATACAGTTTGATGGTTTCCAGTTTTAGAACCTTTTCATCAGTCCCCAAATTTTCCTCAGGCCTATTTGTAGTGAGTTCCCAACTCCCACAACCCTCTCCAGTTCTGGCAACTACTGATTTGCTTTTTGTTTCTATAAATTTTTCTGGACATTTCATCTAAAAAGAATTATACTGTATGTAGTCTTTTGCATCTGGCTTCTTTCACTTTGCGTGTCTTGAGGTTCATTTATGACATGGCATGTATCAGTATTTTGTTCTTTTTTATTGCTGAATGGTAGTTCATTATATTGCGATATGTTATCTATACACTAGTTGGTAGATACTTATATAATTTCCAGCTTTTTACTTTTATGAATAATACTTTTTTGAGCATTCATGGAGAAATCTTTGTGTGGACATACGTTTTTATTTATCTTGGATACATTCCTAAGAATGGAATTGCTGGACCGTATGATAAATTAACTTTTTAAGAAACAGCCAAACTCTATTCCAATGTGGCTGTATCATTTTACATTTCTACCAGCAGTGTGTAAGGGTTCAGGTTTCTCCACATCTTCACCAACACTTAATATTGTCTTTTTCATAATATTACAGCAATTTAATGGATGTGTCATGGTATCATTGTGGTTTCAATGAGAATATACCTAATGACTAATGATATTGAGCACTTTTTTTTGTATGTTTATAAGCCATTCATATGTATGTGTTCTTTGGCGAAATGTCTAAGTAAGTTCTTTGCCCATTTTAAAAGTTGCATTATCTTCTTGTTCACTAGTGAGAATTCATTGAATTTCTGAATACAAGAGCTTCATCAGATTTGTGATTTGGCAATATTTTCTCCCAGTCTATGGCTTGTCTTTTCATTTTCTTATTGATATCATTTGAACTACGAAAGTTGTTAACTTTAATGAAATCCAGTTTATCAATTTTATCTGTTATGGCTCATGTTTTTGTTATCTAAGAACTCTTCCTTGTTTTTGTCACCTAAGAACTCTGCCTGACCCAAGGTCGCAAATGCTTTCTCCTATATTTTCCTTTAGATGATTTATAGTTTAAGCTCATATATTTAGGTATTTGAACCATTTGAATTAATTTTTTGTATGGTATAATGTCTGTTTTGTTTTATTTATTTTTGCATGTAGATGTCTAGTTATCTAAAAATCATTTGTTGACAAGACTGTCTCTTATTCCATTGAATTTTCTGAGCATCTTTGTGAAAAATCTAACATAAATGCAAAGATTTGTTTCTGGACTCTAAATTCTCTTCATTGATCAATCTGTATACCTGTCCTTATATTAATACCATACAATCTTGATTACTGTAGCTTCATAGTAAGTTTTGAAATTGGTAGTATAAGTTCTCCAACTTTTTTCTTCCCCAAATTATTTTGGCTATTCTAGATCCTTTATATTTTCCTATAAAGTTAGGATCCGCTTATTTCTACAGAAAAAAAGAAAAAACAGCTGGGATTTTGAAAAAGATTATGTTGAATCTATAGATCAATTTGAAGAGGATTACCATATTAACAATTTTGAATTTTCTAATTTATGAGCATGGAATGTTAAAGATCTTTTTGACTCAGCAATGTCTTATAACAGTGTGCAAATACAAATCTTGTACTTCTTTTTAAAAATTTATTCCCAAATACTCTTCATGGTCCTAGTTTGAATGGAATTGTTTTCTTAATTTCATTTTTGCATTTTTGCTAGAATGTAGAAATACAACTGATTTTCGTATATTGAGTTTCTATCTTGTGATCTAGCTGAGCTTTTTTTTTTTTTAAATTCTAGTTGTTTGTTAGTGGTTTCTTAGGATTTTCTACATACTGGACAGTGTCGTCTGATAATGCAGTTTCATTTCTTCCTGTCTAATCTGAATGCATTTAATATCTTTTTAAGTTATTTTCTTTTTAAGATGTGTTACTTTCTGTTTTACTGTACTAAAACCTACAGGACAATATTCAGTGGAAGGAATAAGAACAGGCATCTTTGTTTTTCTCCTGATAAGGAAGTTAGCTGTAGACTTGTCATTGACACTCTTTATTAGGTTGAAAAAGAGCCTTTTTATTTCTAATTTTTGAGAGTTTTAAAAAATAATGAATAGTTGTTGGATTTTGTCAAGTGTTTTTCCGTGTCTTTCGAAATGATCATGTAGCTTTAGTTGTTATTTCTATTAATAAGATGTTTTACATTAATTTATTTTTAGATGGTTAACCACCCTTGCATTCACAGGATAAATCCCATTTGGTCCTAATGTATAGTCATTTTTATATGTTGCTGAATTTGGTTTTCCAGTTTTTAAAAAATAATTTTTGTATATGTGTTCATGAGGGATATTGGTTTGTAGTATTTTTTTGCATTGTCTCTGTCTGGCTTTGGTGATACCAGACTTAGTTGGGAAATATTCTCCTCTAGTTTATAAAACAGTTTATAAAAGTTTGCTATTCTTTCATAACATTCATTGGTGAAGATCATCTGTGCCTAAGCTTTTCTTAGTGTGAAGATTTTTAATAAATAGTTCAATTTTCTGATTTGTTAGGGATGTATTCGGAGTTTCTATTTCTTGTTGAGTCTGTTCTGATAATTTGTCTTTTGAAGAATTTCTTTTTTTTTTTTTTAAATATGAGTTGTGTAACTTGTTGGCTTAAAGTTCATATTCCCTTTTAATTCTTTCTTTTTGTATTTTTTTGAAAAGGAGTCTCAGTCTGTCACCCAGGCTGTAGTGCAGTGGTATGATCTCGGATCACTGCAGCCTCTGCCTCCTAGGGTCAAGTGATCCTCCCACCTAACCCTCCTGAGTAACTAAAACCACAGGTGCGTGCCACCATGCCTGACTAATTTTTGTATTTTCTGTAGAGATGGGATTTCTCCTTGTTGCCCAGGTTTCTCTCAAACTCCTGGACTCAAATGATCTGCCCGCCTTGGCCTGGAAAGTGCTGGGATTATAGGCATGAGCCATCGTACCTGGCCTTCCCTCTTAATTTCTAAAGGATTGGTGATGATTTCCCCTCCTTCATTTCTGATTTTGGTAATTGGTGTCTGTTCTTCTCTCTTACCTTCCTGGTCGTTCTATTTAAGGGATTGTCAAATTTTGTTGATTTTTTTTTTTTTAAGAACTAATTTTTGAATTCATTGGTATTTCTCTGTTTTTTGTTGTTGTTTTCTGTTTATTTTTACTTTAATCTTTATTTTTTTTCTTCTTCCTGTTTTTGATTTTGTTTGCACTTTTTCTAGTTTCTTAAGGTATGAAAGCAATAGGTACTGATTTGAGACCTTTCTAATATAGGCATTTCAAGCTGTAAATATTCCTACAAAACTGCTTTAGCTGTATCCAATGAAGTTTGATATGTTGTGTTTTCATTTTCATGCAGTTTTAAGTATTTAATTTCTCTCATGATTTCTTCTTTAACCCATAGATTTTTTCAGATTTCTTTCGGTTACGGATTTTAATTTTATTCTTTTGTTGTCAGGGAACACCCTTTATATGATTTGTTGTAAATTTAGTGAGATTTATTTCTTGGTCCAGCATGTGATCAATTTTGGAGAACGTTCTTGTGTGCTTAGAAGGCATTGAGTGTTCTGTGGTCTTTGAGTGGAGTGTTCTGTAAACTTAAGTTAGGTCATTTTGGTTGATAGTGTTGCTGAAGTTTTTTACATCCTTGTTAATTTCTCTCTAGTTATATTTATCATTCAGTTCTGTTGGTTTGTGCTTCATATATTTGGCAGCTTCGTTGTTAGGTATGAACATATGTGTAAATGCTATATCTTCCTGATGTACTGACTCTATCATTATGAAATATCCCTGTTTTTCTTTGTTACTATTTATCTTTAAGTCTGTTTCATCTGCTGTTAATAGCCACTCCAGCTTTTTTATTGTTTCTGTTTGTATGGAGTATATTTTCTATTATTTTACTTTCAACCTATTTGTATCTTTGAATCAAAGAGTGTCTTTTGTAGAAGTATATAATTGGATCTTGTTATTTGAACCAATATGATAGTTTTTGGCTTTTAATTGTCATATTTAGTCTGTTCCCATTTAATGTGATTTTTGATATGAGTGAATTTATTTCTGCCATTCTTCCTTTACTGCCTTCTTTTGTGTTAAATATTCTTTTAGTGTACTATTTAAATTCTTCTGTTGATTTGTTTTTTGGGGTTTTTTTTTTTTTTTAAAGAACAGAGTCTCATTCTGTTGCCCAGGCTTAAGTGTAGTGGCTGTTCACAACTGCCATCATAGCATACTATAGACTCAAACTCTTGGCTCAAGTGATCCTTTCCCTTCAGCCTTGTGAGTAGCTGGGAGTACAGGCATATAGGAGTGCATTGGAGTACACAGTTGTACAGTACTGCATGCAGCTCTCTTGATTTTTTTAAAAACAACTTTTTAGAGTTATTTCCTTGGAGGTTACTATAGGGATTATAATATGCTTCTTAATTTATCACAATCTACTTATATAGTTAAATTTTTATTCCAGTATAGTAGCAGAAAAACTCTCCCTTTAATAAAGTTTAGAGTAGATAAGTTTTTAAAAACAACTGTTTTTTTAAAATATACTGTTTTTAAAATCCTAATTTTTATACTTAGTAAATTTTATACTTAATAATTCTATTTTATGATGTTTCTAGACTATGGTATCAGTTCTGGTTTGTTTTCTATATCAATTAACATTTAGCTAGAATTTATTCTGTATTAACATTAGTTAATTAACATTATTAATTATTAACATTAATATTGACATATGTCAGCATTTAGTGAAATTCTAGCTAAATGCAGTGTCATATTGAATTCTGTTATGAGTTTCATGGTTACTTATAATAAACTCCCAGTTTCCCCATTACACAGTAGAATGGTATTTTTCCAATTTGAACTCTTAATTCTAAATTTTCTTCTACCTTTAAAATTCTGTGATTCTATTTGGTCAAAAGTGTCTATAGAAACAATACTTAATTTGATATGTTTATATAGCAGTTATTCAAAACTTACTCATCTATTACTTGCTAACATCTGATGAGATATAGTTCTAGAGACATTTTTTATTTCTGGACTTTAGTCTTGGATGGATGAAAATTTGATCTGATTTCAGGAAAGAAAAAGGATTGTAAATTAGAATCCATAACATGGTGAAAGAAGTTTGTTTTTAATGTCAATGTAATGATAATTTTTGATAAAGAATTTAATTTTTTAATTTAATTAACTAAATCTAAGGCTGAGCAGATTTTTCTGTATGGTTTCAGACACCAGTAGTGAAAATTACCCAATTCCATTTAATTTGGTAGCAGTAAGATATCAGTTGGCTTTTATTATTTAATCTTCCTTGCTCCTTATCAAACTATACCACATTTATATAAGTAAAAACTTACTTATATTGCTAGCTTTTTGTGGAACTGTTTTGGATTTTATTCTCAATTTTCCCAAGGATTTTACATTTTCAGTCCATGTAATACTTCAACTCTTTTCTTAATAAGAGTATTGCAGGGAGCAGTTTCTAGAATTAACTGATAGGTCTCTGTTAAAATGAGGTTCTCTTTCTAATAAAAAACAGATGTGATGTGGCTAATGTAAGCTTAACATGTAAAGATCATGGTATTAAGATCACTTGATATATGTTTGCATATGACCACCTGGTGTCATCATTTTAACTACATGAACTTGCTCAGCATCCTGATTCATACTCTTTAACCTAGTGTTTGATTGTATAAGGCGTTGTGTTTTTCATCTAATACATTCTCTAGCAGTTTTGTGTTTCATTTCAACCTGGTAACCATATGACCAGCATTGTGCTAGGTGTTATGGAGAGATTTCAAAAATTAATTTTAAAAAATTAATTAGACAAGATTCTGTACTTAAGGTGCCAATGAAATGATTAGAAAGAATGTAATTATGCATGGCTGGATGCTGACTTTGTGTGGTCTAATACAGGAATTCATTAAAGGAAAAGATTGTGAAGTAAAATGGTAGGTAGAGGATGGTTTCCAGGAAGAATTGGAACTTGAAGGATGGTAAGTAAAATGATAGAGGAATAGAGGATAGATAGATTTTGTCTAGGTGTAATGATAAAATAGCAACATAGACAGTCCTTGATTTACAGCGGGTCAACTTTACCGTTCGGATTACTAATGAGTGGGAGCAATGGTAGAAAATCTAAGATTACAGATAGTGATTTTTCATTTTAGAAATATTTGAGCAATAACATTTTAAGGGGAAGTGATTGTCATGTTGACACATTCACACATTGGTACTATAAGAATTTGTAGTGCCAAAAAAGAATCATGAATGAATTGCCACATAATGAAGCAATAAAGAACTTTCAGAGGCCATGGAAATAATTCAGTATTTGAAGAGCTATAGGTAGACCTGAGTAGCTAGAGTTAAGAAGTTATCAAAGATAATGAACCATTAGAGAAAGTGGAGTCAGTAGAGTCAATCTAAGGTACAAGAAAGAAGATTGAGTCACAGAAACCAAAGAATGAGTTACAGGATAGGACTCACTCACCACATGCGTTGAATGTTGCAATACTGTTTTTCTTCTCTTCAGTGTCCCTCTTTTCCTCCTTATAGCTTAAATTCAAAGGTCATTTAATCATTCCCTTGCATACAAATACCTTCAGTTCCTTCGCTCCTCTCTGTTTTGGCAAAACCACAGCTTTGGTTAAATCTCACCCTTGCAGCTAAGTGGTACTGGAGAAGAATTCAAAAAACATAATGACTGGTCTCACTTTAAAGGCAGTGGGCTCTTAATGTTACCCAGCAATTGTACCACACTTCTTTGATCCGTTCACTCTCCTAGATGATTGTTTCATTTTTTTCCTCTCCTGAAAACCTGCAACATCTCTTCCTCATCAAGGCAATCAGAAAAGCTTTCACAAGTACCTGACATCACATTTGTCCTCCCATTCTTTGTTAAACCTACCCTAAACAGGTTTCTGCTCTTCTGTCCCACCATTTTCAAAATGGGTCTTCTCTAAGTCACCAGTAACTTGCATCAAGTCTAGTGGTCAGTTCTCAGACTTCAGTATTCAGTGACCAGTTGATGACCTCTCTGGTATTGGGGGCTCTCTTCATTTTGCTTCTAAGGTACCATATTGTATTAGAATTGCTGTATCAATCCCAGTGCCAACACAGAACACAGAATATCCAAGGTTTCTTTTCAGTTCTTTTTGTTCTTAGAATATATTCCAGTATATTCGTTTCCTAGGGCTGCTATAACAACTTATAATACCATAAAGCTGGTGGCTTAAAACAACAGAGATTTATTCTCTCACAGTTCAAGGGGCCAGAAGGCCAAACCAAAATGTCAGTGTGCCCGTTCACCTTCCAAAGGCTCTAGGAAAGAGTCCTCCCTTGCCTCTTCCAGGCTATTGTAGTGGCTCCAGGGATTCTTTAACTTGTGGCTACATAAAACCCCGGTCTCTGACTCTATCCTCATGTGGCTCCCTTAGTATGTCTGTCTCTTTCTTCTATCTTATATAAGGGTGTGTGTCATTAGATTTAGGGACCACCCTAAATCCAAGATGATCTCATCTTGAGATCCTTTATTACATTGGCAAAGACCCTTTTTCCAAATAAGGTGACATTTATGGGTTCCCAGTGGACTTATTTGCGGGGGATTGCGGGTTTTATATTTCAATAAACTACTCAGTAATTGTATAGTTATAGTACTGTCATCACAGTTACTTGAAAAATGTTTGTGTGTGATTATGGTATTACTTGATATATAGTTGAGTTTGTTTGTTGCTGTTTGTGTTGAGTTTTAGGATTTGCTTTTTCATCCACTAATCAATAATATTGATTTTGAGTATATGTAACATACACAGTCATGTACCATATGATGACATTTGGTCAACAACAGACCATAATGATTGAGGTCCTATAGGATTTTAATACCGTATTTTTACTGTACCTTTTCTATGTTTAGATACACAAATACTTACTATTGTGTTATAAATGGCTACGTATACAGTACAGTAACATGCTGTATAGGTTTGTAGCCTAGGAGCAATAGGCTATACCAGTAGCAATAGGTGTGTAGTAGGCTATACCATCTAGGTTTGTGTAGGTACATTCTATCATGTTTGCACAGTGATGAAATTGCCTAATGGTACATTTCTCAGAACGTTTGTCCCTGTCATTATGTGACACATAACTGTGTGTGTCTCTGAGGTCAAAGTTATTATTAGGAGGATATGCCCAAAATTCTCACTACCATCCCATTTTACCATCCTTGTGGATAACCATTTTATGATTACTGTCAAGTTTATCTTGACCTAACAAGTAAGTCTGATTAACCTCATCTTAATCATGGGATTAAGCGAAAACAAGCGAACTGGCCAGAGTTTCTATCTTTAAAATGGTGATAACAAGACTTATTCATTGGATTATATTGAAGATTAAATGGGGAAAAAAAACTAAAACAACTAGCACAGTGCCTGGCACATAGTAGATATAATTTCCTTTTTTCCCCTCTGTACCTCATAATATAGGCTATGTATTGCCTACAGTTAGGGAGGCTAATCAGTTTGTTCACATATAGCCTTTTCTTTCTATAAAGGAGAATTTGTGGTGTATTAAACAGGCATTATAAAATATTGCCCAGACGTTTTATCAATTTTTTGGCTTTCAGCTCCGGAAACTATAGATAGGATTTATCTATAGTTAGTAGCACTGGTTTGTAAATTTGGAATCTTGATCCTCTCGTTCATTTATGTATTAGAGCAAAGTCAGACTTATTTTAAAAACAATTCTAACCTGCCTGAGGCTTCTGTCTAGAAGTGGAATGTATTTTGGGTAAGCTTCTTAAACTTCATAAAATCACCTTCTCATTTGTTCCTTGCCTTAATTGATAAAACATGTACTTCTGCTCTTAATGATATTCAGCCATATACTCTTGACAGTCTAAATTTTTCTAACACTCAATTTTGAGAAATGTATTAATGGAGGACTGACTAAAGGTTGGCATTCTCTGCATTCCTCTGAATATTTCAAATTTTACTTTTAAGTTAAACCATACCATTGGAGATCTGTGTGCATGGATCGCATGATTTTGACCTCCTGTTAACTTTGCGTTTACTGGATTGTACTTTTAGAATGTGATTTCCCCCGCCCCCCCAAGAAAAGAGAAGAAAAGGAGAAGTCGCCTAAAACAGATCTTTAATTTTTTTAGGAACGCTATTAAGGACCTTCTCCATTATGTCATTCAGCGACTTTCTGAGGACTTACTAGTGAAGTTACTCTCTGATTTCTGCATCTTGGAAAAGCTGTACTTCGGAACAACTACTAATTCACTTTTATTTTACATACATAATATTTTCTTCTTTACCTTGCTAACAAGGAGACTAAAGCCTTATTGTAGGACCAACTCTTGGAGTTTGGAGAACAATGTCTGTTTCTGTGTGCCATTTTTATTTATTTTCGATATCAAAATTTATCCTTTGCCTGGAATCTTTCCCCTGTTTATTTTTAGTCATATGTATGCATCAAAATTACCTGAAGCACTTATTAAATACCAGCTCCCATCCCTGAAAACCTTGGGTTCAGCGGGTGTAATAGATTGCATTAATAGCACCAGTTCTTTGCCATGTGACTATACCATTTATCACCTACTCCTAAAGGGGCAGATTATATTTCCTTGCCCCCTGCTTTGGATTTGGTCATAGGACTCACTTTGGTATTAGTGGGCATGACATGACCAAAGGCTTGAGTAGCACTGGCAGGATTGGGCTCGTATTTTTGTGCCTCTATCATCTCCAAAAGACCATGTCCAGCCTGGCCCACTGGTTCCAGGAGAAAGGTTGAGAAACTGTAGTTTTAGGCCAGTACATATTGAAGTGTTTAGGGGAATGAACTTTGATGTTGTCACCTCTTAAATGGTTCGAGGGAGACACCACACGCACACACACCCACACACACACACACACGCATGCACACACACCCCTGACCACTACCACCACACCACGAGTGAGGAAGGGAAACAGGAGGAAAGAGTTTGTGATTGTTTAAGCAGATGGAGCAAAATGGAAACAATTGGTGAATCTGGTTAAAGATTATGATAGTTTCTTGACTAATTATGTAATTTTTTAAGTTTGAAATTATATCAAAAGTAAAAGTTACCTCTTCACCGAAAAATGTGAAAACATTTAAAACCCAAATAAAATTGTTCTGCAAAGTTTCTAAATCAACTAGTTTGAACATTAAGCTTTGTTCAGTGATAAAAAATCTATACTAATGAACTAGGTACTGTCCAGAATGCACAGAGTATTACTGTTTTTTAAATTTTTAAATTTTGAAATAATGTAGATCCATAGGAAGTTGGGGAAAAATGTACAAGGAAGTCATCACCCAGCTTCTCACAATAATAAAAATTTTATATAACTATATTACAGTTTCAAAACCAGGAAACTGACATTGATACAATCCAGGAACTTGTTCAGATTTAACCAAGTGGATATGTACTGTTGTGTGCGTGTACGGCAGGGGTGTGTGTGTACAGTTGTGTGTACATGTAGTTATGTGTAACAGTATCACACTCAACTTACTATTCTATCACTGTAAGCACTACTTTGGGTGCTATCTCTTCATAACCACACCTGCGCTCTTGTTTTTTGTTTTTGTTTTTTCACAGGGTCTTGCTCTGTCACCCAGGCTGGAGTGCAGTGGTGCAGTCACAGCTCACTGTACTCTCAACCTCCTTGGCTCAAGTGATCCTTACACCTCAGCCTCCCAAATAGCTGGAACTACAGGTGCATGCTACCACACTTGACTAATTTTTGTATTTTTTGTAGAGGTGGGCTTTTGCCATATTGCCCAGACTGTTCTTGAACTCTTGGGCTCAAGCTATCCATCTACCTCGGCCTCCCAAAGTTGGTATTCCAGGCTTGAGCCACTGCGCCTGGCCCACTGGGAGTTTTCAGCCCCTGGCAACCACTAATCTTTTCACCATCTCTATGTTTTTATTTCAAGAATGTTACAAAAATGGAATCATGTAGTTTGTAGGCTTTTGAGATTGGTATTTTTTCTACTTGGTGTAATTTCCTTTATATCATCCAAGTTGATGTTTTTACCAATAATTTTTTTCCTTTTATTGTTCTAGCATTCCATAGTATGGATCTACCGTGGTTGGTTTAACCATTTCTGCATTGAAGGACATTTGTTTCCAGCTTTTGGCTATTATGAAATTGTCTTAGTCCATTTTGTGCTGCTCTAACAGAATATCTGAGACTGGGTAATTTATAAAAACAGAGATTTATTTCTTACAGTTCTGGAGTCTGGCAAGTTCAAGGTTGAGGGGCCCACATCTGGGGAGGAACTTCTTGCTGTGTCATCCCATAATGGAAAGTGGAGGAGCAAGAGAGCACAAGACATTAGTGGGGAGAAATAGAAGGGGACAGAACTCTTCTTTTTATCAGGAACTCACTCCTGAGACAACAACATTAATCCATTTATGAAGGCAAAAGAGTCCTTGTGAACTAATCACCTCTTAAAGGTCTCAACACTGTTGTATTGGGGATTAAGTTTCCAACAAATGAACTTTGGGGGATGCAGTCAGACCATAGCACAAATAAAGCAGCTGTCAACATTCATTTGCAGGTTTTTGCATGAACATAGTTTTCATTTCATAAATACCCAAGAATGTACAATTGCCCTTTTATTTAGCATTTAGATTTTTCCTTTAAAGTTTATTCTGAGGCAATTATTTTCATACTTTATTTGTTAAAAACTACTGTTCTTTCCAAGGCCTTAAAGCTCTAATTCTGTAAACATAGTTATTGTAATTTCAGGCTAATATTTTTAAGGAGTATACATATTTTCTTACATGTATTTAAGAGAGAAATGGATTCAAAACTAAACAACTTTTAAGTGTGCCATGCTTATTAACTAAGATATGTGTGTGAGTAACCAGTAGATTATTTTTTGAAGTAGCATGAGTCAAAATAAATCAAATTGAGAGCGCCTTCAGCTTGTCTGTCAGGTGAGGAATGAACTAATTTGTATGTACCTTTTCTCCCTAGTCTTGTGTCAGTCCATCACTATGTACTAGTTAGATAATCTTCTTTCCTTAGCTAGGCTTTGTCCTTCTTCAGGGACTTGAACATGCTAAGATCCTCATTTCTTCTTCCCCCTTTGCCTATTTAACTCTTACTTATGAGAATTCCTTAATGAGGCATTTCCTCCCTCCCCAAACATAAGTTTAGTTAACCTTCTTTTCTTCTCTTGCAACAGTTTTTGTTTTGTTTTGTTCTTCATATGAAAAACAGCTAGGACTCTGTAATGTTAAGAGTGGGGATTCTGGAATCAGACTTGGGCAAGTTACTTAATCTTTATGTGCCTCTGTTATTAATTATCTTAAAATGAATATAAAAGTAGTACCTAATTCATAAGATAAGAATGAAATGAATTAAAATATGTAAATCCCTTAGATAACAATGCTAGGCATATTATTAAGCACTATGTTAGTATCATCAAATGTCGTTACTGTTATGGAATTTATCACAAATATGTAATTATATGTTTCATAGTGATTATTCAGTGCATCATCCCTACTGGACTCTTAAGGTCTGTGAGGATATGTCTATGGTTTACCACTGTATCCTCAACAACCACTGATGGTCCCTGTTGTAGGTGTTAGGTATTAAGTGCATGATAGTGAATACATAAAGGTTTACTTTTTTTAAAAAAATCTGGAAATCAGGTAATCAAAAAGAAAGAAATTAATCACTTAGTAAGTTTCATCTCCCAGTGATAAGAAAACTTAGGTAAAGAGAGGTTAAACTACTCCTTCAAGTTCAGGCAATTCAGTATTCTAATTGAAAGTGTTGTGTGTCCTTTTTAAGTCTAGTTTTGCTTCTGTGTTTATGTGTCATAATTAATTGTGTTAAAACATAATTTTAGAAACCGATCTTTCTATATCCCTCTTTTCTATACCTCCCAATTTTACTTCAATTTCTTAAACAACAATAAAAGTCCCCTGTAACATAAGATAAAGCTTTTTTTCTTCCTAATTATCTTCTTTAGGTACTTTAAAAATCAATCAGCTATCACATATTCTGGACCCCTATTGAGTTAATATCCCAAGACTTTCAAAACCCAGAAACAACAACAAAAAAAACCCACCAAAAATGCTGTTTGGAGAGTTTCAGGTTTAATTAAAGAGTCTGTTCAGTGCTTTTGCTGTTTGAAATCATTACCTGAGAAATTACGCTATAATACATGGTCATTTGATTTCTGTTTCCATTAGCCTTCTACCCTGGGATATATGACTATTACATTTTCTTTTTTTTTTTTTTTTTTTTTTTTTGAGGCGAAGTCTCGCTCTGTCGCCCAGGCTGGAGTGCAGTGGCCAGATCTCGGCTCACTACAAACTCCTCCTCCCGGGTTCACGCCATTCTCCTGCTTCAGCCTCCCGAGCAGCTGGGACTACAGGCGGCCGCCACCTCGCCCGGCTAGTTTTTTTTTTTTTTGTATTTTTAGTATAGACGAGGTTTCACCGTGTTAGCCAGGATGGTCTCAATCTCCTGACCTCGTGATCCGCCCGTCTCGGCCTCCCAAAGTGCTGGGATTACAGGCTTGAGCCACCGCGCCCGGCCTACATTTTCTTTTTAATAATCTGTGTTTCATAGTACGTTTACTTTTGTGGAACTCTATTATTAAATCAGAAATCTCACTTAAAATTTAAAAATTTATTTTTCTAACAAACAGTTGGTATTACGAAACTAAATTTAAAAATTTTATGTGCAGAAAGGATATAGTATTTGATGTTATCAAAACTTGCATGTTGTGATTGGTTCACTGACCATGAGTATATTGATTTAGAAAAAAATACATCCCTAATTTATATCATACTTAATTTGTATACTTGTCATGTAATGCAGGGGTCCAATGGAAAGCCTAGAAAGGTTACTGTAGGTAATGAGTCACAAGTCACTTTTCTCCATTGATAGCTTCTTTTTCTGTAAATCGAACTACTTAAAATAATTTATAAGCTTAGATCCTTAGTAAGAAGCTGTTTTTTATTGGTTTAAGTTGACTTTTTAAAAATTTATCTTCCCTGGCCAGGCGCAGTGGCTCATGCCTGTAAGCCCAGCTCTTTGGGAGGCGGATAGGGGGTGGATCACCTCAGGTCATGAGTTTGAAGCCAGCCTGGCCAACATGGTGAAAGCCCATCTCTACTAAAAATACAGAAATTAGCCGGGTGGGGTGGTGCCTGCCTATAATCCCAGCTACTTGGGAGGCTGAGGCACAAGAATCGCTTGAACCCGTGAGTCAGAGGTTGCAGTGAGCTGAGATCATGCCACTGCACGCCAGCCTGGGTGACGGAGGGAGACTCTGTCTTAAAAAAAAAAAAAAAAATGGCCGGATTCAGTGGCTCACACCTGTAATCCCAGCACTTTGGGAGGCCAAAGCAGGCGGATCACTTGAGGTCAGGAGTTTGAGACCAGTCTGGCCAAGATAATGAAGCCCCGTCTTTACTAAAAATAAAAAAATTAGCTGGGCGTGGTGGCAGCGCACGCCTGTAGCCCCAGCTACTTGGGGGGCTGAGGCACGAGAATCACTTGAACCCTGGAGGCAGAGGCTGTAGTGAGCCCAGATTGCACCACTGCACTTCAGCCTGGGTGACAGAGTGAGACTTTGTCTTAAAAAAAAAAAAAAAATTATACTCCCTAAAAAGCTATTCCAGTATCTTTTTTCACATTCATTAGTTATATTATTTAGTGGTTATATGTAGTTCTTTTGAACTGTTTTCTGAGTTTTTGAAACCAATTGCAGAAATACAGCCCGAAGGAAACATGGTTTAGCAGTAGTAGGACTGAAAAAAAGAAGGTTTTTTTTGTTTTGTTTTGTTTTATTTTTGTTTTTTTTTTTGAGATGGAGTCTCACTCTGTCACCCAGGCTGGAGTGCAGTGGTGCCATCTCAGCTCACTACAAGCTCCGCCTCCCAGGTTCATGCCATTCTCCTGCCTCAGCCTCCTGAGTAGCTGGTACTACAGGTGCCCGTCACCACGCCCGGCTAATTTTTTGTATTTTTAGTAGAGACGGGGTTTCACGGTGTTAGCCAGGATGGTCTCTATCTGACCTTGTGATCCGCCCGCCTCGGCCACCCAAAGTGCTGGGATTACAGGCGTGAGCCACTGTGCCCGGCCAAAAAGAAGTTTTAATTATTGCTAACCTCACTGTGAGACTGTAGTATTTTGTACCTAACAAAAAAGTTTCCGTAGTAATCCTTAGTAAAAAAAAAAAAAAAAAAAAAAAAAAACCTTCTATTACAGAAAACTATATAGTTGTTATACTGTACTTTTAAATTTTTGTTGTGTTTTTTATAGTCATATTGTTTTTTCTCACATATTTTCAGTCCACAATTGGTTGAATCCATGGATGTGGAACCTGTGAATACGGAAGGCCAACTGTACAAAAAAGACCCCAGAATTAATAAGTAAGGTTAGTAAGTTTTCAGGATACAGAATTAATATACAATATTGTATTGTATTTCTGCATCCTAGCAATTAACAATTGGAAATCAAAAATTTGTCAATTATAATAACATCAAAAATGTGAACTACTTAGGAATAAATCTGAAAAAGTATGTGAAAGCACCATAGACTGAAAACTAGTAAACATTGCTGAGCGAAATTAAAGAATATCTAAATTAGTGAAGATATATACATCATTTGTAGATCATAATGCTCAATATGGTTATCAGTTCTACCCAAATTGTTACATAGATTAAATGCTATATCTATCATATTCCAAGCAGCTTTGTAGAAATTAACAAGATGATTCTAAAATCCATATGTAACTATAAAACAAAAAAAAACCCTAGAATCAGAACAGTTTGGGGAGGGGGAATAAATTTGTACTAAAGCAGAGATATTGATTAGATAGTTGGATATGAGTCTAGTATATGGGGAAGAAGTCAGATTTAGAGATACAAATTTGGGAGCCATAAGCGCAGAAGCACTGTTTTAAAATCATACCAATGAATGAGGTCAACAGTAGAGTACGGAGAGGAAGATAAAAGGAACCAGAAGAGGATTCTGGAGTGGCCAGGTTAGTCAGCAGAACTAGGAGAATGTGTTGTTCTGGAAAACAAGTAAAGAATTATTCAAGGAGGAGAGAGTGATCAACTTTATTGATTACTAGGTCACATCATTTGGGGTGAGAGGCTTGCCCACTGAATATAGCAATTTTAGTGCCATTGCTAACTGTGGCAAGATATTTGGTGGAATGGAGAATAAAAACACATATGATTATGGGTTCCAAGAGAAAGTAGGAGAAGAATTAGGGATAAATATAAACAACTGAGGTAATTTTGCTCTGAAAGGGAACAGAAGAATTAAGTCATTGTTGGAGGGAGATCATAGGGTTCAGGATAAAGGGTGGGGTTTTTTGGGTTTTGTTTTTATTGAGAGTAGGGAGAATTATTTGCGTATATATGTTTTATGCTGATTGGGATTATTCAATATGTGGAAAAATGGATGATGCAGGAGAGAGGAGAATTGCTGAAATGGTATTTTTGAATGAGTTAGAGCAGGATAGAGATCAGTATGCAGATTATGCATAAGTGATCCATGATTGTTTGCACCTCTTCCATGTATACCCTTTCTTGATTGCTCTTTCATGTGCTTTATTAATGATCTTACCTATTTAATTGGGAGAGTTTCCTAAAGTATCTGAAGCATATTCCATGTTCTCATACTAGATTGTCTGGAAGAATTGAGGATCAAAAATCAAAGTAGCCAACTGTACAAAAAAGACCCCAGAATTAATAAGTAAGGTTAGTAAGTTTTCAGGATACAGAATTAATATACAGTATTGTATTGTATTTCTGCATCCTAGCAATTAACAATTGGAAATCAAAAATTTGATTGAAGAAGATTCTTAAGGCAGCCAAATTCCAAATGGCTAACAGAACCAAAATGGCAAAGACTATTACATACTTTTATAATTTAATTTTAATGTTAATATAGAAGTCTTGTTCACAAGTTTTTCGTATATTTCACATATATCTCAATAAAGTTTCCATTTCGGTATTTAAACAAAAAAACCTACACACTTCGGGATCTTTTGCTTTCTAATATTGTTGAATAATCAGTTCAGAAGAATCTAGCCAATCTTTGATGTGCTAGTAAAAAAAAAAAAAACAAAACTGAATTTTTAATTTTCCCACTTATTTACATTAGTTGAAAGTGTGCCCTCTTGTGGTCTATTTAGTAATTTTCACGTAAAAGGCTTTTCCTTTTATATTGCATACTGAATTAATTGTATATCACATATGTTTTGGTTAAAAGTTGAGATCTAGATCTTAATTTTATAGTTCTTTAAAACCTAAACCTCATTTGGAAATAAACAGTCATTGTTTGATTTTGCATTTCTAATACGATTGTATATGAAACACTCATAATTATAACGGTTTCAACCTGTATAAGGGACTTGGAGACAGGCTATTTCTTTTGCAGTATAAAAGAAGATGAGAAATAAATTTTGTTTTGGTGTGTTGGGGGTGGGCTAGGAATCCAAACAATTCATAGATGCGCTTTGAAATTTGCTCTGTAGCCTCTATGTACAAATAAATTTATAATAATGAAATTCCAGGACACAGGACTATATTTTTCCTGAGGTAGTTTGTAGTTTTGTATAGTTTGGTACAATTAAACTTTGTGTAACTAACTGCAGGCCTCTGCAAATCCATTTCACTGTATAATAAACTGGGACTATTTAAAGTTATATGAAGTTTTATTAAAGTCAGTTCATAGAAGTATATAGTTTTACGGCCGGGCGCGGTGGCTCAAGCCTGTAATCCCAGCACTTTGGGAGGCCGAGACGGGCGGATCACGAGGTCAGGAGATCGAGACCATCCTGGCTAATACGGTGAAACCCCGTCTCTACTAAAAAAATACAAAAAACTAGCCGGGCGACGAGGCGGGCGCCTGTAGTCCCAGCTACTCCGGAGGCTGAGACAGGAGAATGGCGTGAACCCGGGAGGCGGAGCTTGCAGTGAGCTGAGAGCCGGCCACTGCACTCCAGCCTGGGCGGCAGAGCAAGACTCTATCTCAAAAAAAAAAAAAAAAAAAGAAGTATATAGTTTTACTCATTGTTTTATTTCTCAGCAAACGTGCACATATTTTATAAACTGCTTTTGAGTAACCCTACATCTCAACCTTATTTACTTAGTGGTAACTTTTCTTTCTCTGCATAATAGTACTCAGCAGTGTAAATATATCCTTCTAATACATGTTATAAATATGTGATACAGCTACACTGTTGGGACACACATATACCTTATTGGTATCCAGCATGGTGGCTGCAGAGAGCTCAGGGTTCTAGAAGCAAAGCAAGTGTCTCAAGAGAGTTTTAGAACTTTGCTTTATTTTGCATTTTAAAAATTTATTGGAAGTAATTTGGAACTTTAGAAAAGCAGAAATGTTTCAAAGAAAGTGAGATTTTTGCAGTGCAACTTATTGGGAACTTTTTGTTTTTGAACTAGAATTTGAGGAAGATCCTTTCAGAAGTATCTTAAATAGCATATGAAAAATCTGTTCTTGAATAGCAGGCAGGGAAAAGGAATCTGAAGGTGGCTTGACTGAAGTGAAAGGATTCTGCTGGAGAGGTGCCACTCTCTAGGGACTCACTGACCTATTTAAAATAGTAAGTAGTACCACATAGATTTATTTATTTACTTAACCTGTGTAGCTATTTAGCATTTATATCCCACCTACTTCCTAAAAGGATTTTAGGTGGTTTATAATGTTAAATGTAATATAAACTAGGACAATAAAAATATATTAATTTAAACTTTTTAAAAAATTGTTTAATGTGAGAAGGCTGAACAAAGGGCAAGGAGAACCTTTCCATTCTCGCCCCCAGAAATCTTGCTCCTTTCTTACTAAAGCTTTCAGTCATCTCTCCAAGTGGTGGCGGGGCAATTCTAAGGTCTGACCTTAGTTCTTAGCATAGTATGTTAACAAATCTACCCTTAGTTTCCTGGCCCACCAGGACTCTAGCAAACTTTTCTGTTACCCAACAGGTTGGGCTGCAGCCACACTATAACAAGGTCTGAATATCAGCCTTGTGAGATGAGTATGCGTTTCCAAATTCTTATTTTCCTCAGATATTTTCCCGCCTTAACTCCATGGATGGTAGCTGCTTCCTGTATTTGCCATTCCTGTATTTTGTAGAATCCTTTTTATACCTTCCAGTTAACCATTTTTTACTACTTAATAATTCTATATATTAAATTTTTCCTGCTCAAAAACAGTGTGTGTATGTATATATACACATATATCTATGTGTGTATGTATATATACACATATATCTATGTGTGTATATATATATGTACTTAAGTTTTAAGCCTTTCCTCCACCGCCAAAAAAATTAACATTAGCAAAGAAGGTGTTAATTAGTTAAATATTCCACATATATGAAATTTCAGTTTATTCAAAATAGTGTTATAATCACACAAGGTGACAATATAGTATAAAGAATGCTGAACTGGAGATCAAACACTTATATTCTAGTCTTGGCTAGTGAATTGCTAGCTCAGAGACCTTGAACAGACACTTATCTTCTCTGAAGAACTTCTACTGTTTGCTGTAGGTTTATCTTTTTTCCATAGCAGTGTAGATGTTTCTCGGTTTTATGTCCTTTAGACAAACATAAGAATGTAAGATTTGGTTAGCAACACCTAAGTTCAAATCCTATTTCTGCTGCGTGCTGCCTGTTTAGCTGTAGACAGAGTTTTTAGGCCCTGAAACTTAATTTTTGCATCTGTGAAATAGTAATAATCTTTATAGTCCTTTGATATTGGAATGATTAAGGAAAGGGATATATAAATATCTGACGCATAACAAGTGCCAAAAGAAATTTCCCCCACAGCGTTACTTTATTTCTTGCCTATCTAACCTATTATAATGTAACTGTTATCAACCCTCAGTAAATCACTTCCATAACTATAGCTATAGTTCAGACCACTTTTGTCACATTGTGAATTTCCAAATTCCTGCTTTAGACATCTCCAACTAGATACTACACTGGCATTTTAATCTGAACAAGTCCAAAGTCACACCATGGTTACATGTAAGTACTGCAGTATTCTAACAGAACTTTCTGCTTCCATCCTCTGTCTCTGTCTCTTCCTCCCCCACCCTATCTTCCTAATCACTATTAAATTAGTCTTAACTGAAAGCTTAAGGATGTGGAAAAAGATATCAACATTATATAAGAAACTCCCTTGCAGGCTCCAATTGACCTTTCTGGCGATATGCTCTAAAGTGTTTGTGAATATACCTTGCATGTTATATTAGTCTTCAGCACCTAGCTCAGTGTACTTCATAGAAGATGCTTAACATAGGTAATTATTTAAATATTCAGAGAAATCTATGTACATGTAGCAGCAACAGGAGACTTACTAATTTTTTTATTTTATCATAGTTTATATTACTGTTTTCCTGAATCATAAAGTAATATTCTAATCATAATAAAAGTCCAAGGATACTGATAAAAATACCACCAAAATAAGAATTCCCCAACATCTCAAAATATACCTGACCCCTAATCATTGTTAAAGGTTTAATAATATTCTTTTTTTTCCATGCATAGACCATCATTTTTATGAAAATGTGTTTTAAGGAAAAGTATTTAGCTTGGTTGATGAGCTTATGATGTGCACATTGATATTTTTGATTAGCAATATATCTTTAATATCTTTTCTTGAATTTTAAGAATCTTTGTCATTCTTTTTTATTTTAGTGCCAATTTGTGGAGAGATTAAAATATAGAATCATCACTGGAAAGTTGGTTCAGGCTTTAATTCAATGATTCTTTCTCTTTTCTGCCTCTGAAATATGTACTCCCTTTACCACATTCTTGTGGCCAAACTCAAAATTTAAAGGGCAGAGGATGTTTCCGTCTTGTTAACCATTGTACTTTGCTTGCCTAGCATAGTGTCTGACACAGTAACATAAGATAAACATTAATTGGATGCATCGTGAAGGACTAAATATTTTAGAAATAGTATGTTGTGTTGGGGTGCCGCTTATAACTCAGGGGGTACTTACAGGGTTGAATGAAACTGTTATATAACCTGATATAGCATTTTAAACTGTTAACTATTAAGCATAGTAAAAGGAAATTGCTTTAGTTATGTAAAGACAAGATGAAGCAGATTTTTCTGGAAAACAACACAAAGTAGAGTTTAAAGCAATTTCAATTATCAAATTACTAAGACAGATTGAATAGTTGTTATGGGAAAAGTTACCAAAATCATGTCTTACATCCATCATGTATTTAGCTCATTATTAGTGTATTCAAAGATGGAGGAGATAAGGGGTTTGTGCTTGGTAAGATTTATTTGTTAAAATGTCATTGTGCAAATTTTGAGAAGAAAGGTTATGAACTTAGCATAAAAAATATCATGGTGTTTACTTACTCATTGTAATCTTGTATCCAAAACTGATTTTCCTCAAAGTAAATTTTGCTTTCTGCTCAGTAGTTCAGATCAAGAAGAAAGTAAGAGTAATTGAAGTGCCATAGAAGTGTGAATCACATACTAAATGTGGTTATAAAGTAAGGAGCCTAACTCCATAAAGCCAGAGTCACCATACTTCACTGTCACATGGTACAGTATACTGACTAACATTCTTTTAAACTGGATGTTTCAGTCAACCTGTAAAATAATATTTAAAAAAGAATGAGACAGATCTGCATAAATGAAAGGTTTCCAAGATAATATACGTGGCAAAAGCAAGATGCAGAAGAATATATAATAAATAACAGCTTGCATTTAACAAACATTTACTACATGCCCAGCACAATTCTAAGAACTTTACACATATTATTTCCTCCTCACAGCAAAATTTAATAATAATTACCTACCTCTTATATCAGAGATGAAGAAACTGAGGTGCAGTGATTAAATACGTTGTCCAAGGTTGGGTAATAAGTGGGGGAGCTTGGATTCAAATACACAGCCTAATTAATCTCTTTGTTTCTTGGCTGTATATTTTGAGTATATTGATTGTGTATGCATAGTAATCTCTCATGGATGTACCGTCATTTGTTATACTAATAATATTGTTATACATTTTAGTTGTTAGTTTAAGCGTCCATGTACCAGATAGCCTGGGTTTGACTCCAGCTTTATTACCTTAGGCAAATCATTTATCTTCTCTGTACATCACATTCTTCATCAAATAGAACTGTAATATTAGCACCTCAGGTTCATATGAGGATTAAATGAAAGTACATTAAAGTGTTTATAACCGTTTTTATTACATAGTAAGTGTATTTTTTAGTCACTAAAATGTAAAAATGTTGTGGGAATATCTACATGTGTATGTTTTTCAGCATGTATATGATTATTTCTTTAGGATATATTTCTAAAAGTGAAATTGTTGAGAAAAAATTATGCATGTTTTTAAGGCTTTGGTTATAGGGTGCAAAGTGGCCCTCCAGAAAATTTATCTACCATCAGATAATAAAAATGCCTTCTATTCCAAATCTGTCCCAATTTTAATATTATTATAATCCCTACTGATACTGTTTTATTTGCATTTCTTTTGTTTGCTTGAGGAAGTCGTAAATTTGGTAGTGAAATTAAATGAAGAACTGGAGTCTTTAAAAATCTTAGCAAATGCTTAAAAGTTCCCTTCAGACTCATTAGAATGGGCTGAATTGATAATTTACTATAATATCTTACCCTAATTAAGCATTCTTTTAATTAAACCTCAAGCCATTCTTAAATTTAGTTTATAAATGATTTCTCACGCAATGTGTTTTGTTTGATTTAGTTCTTAGTATTACAACAGTTAGATTTTTTTCTGCTTTCTGTCGCCAGTATTTATTTCTCCTACCTTATGATTTAAGTAATTGTAGGTGAGCAGGCCCAAGACTGTGACTTGTAATACTGTGGTGAAATATATACTGGGATGCCAAATAATTATTTATAATAGATCTTTCAGAAGTAGGAATTATTTGTATTGAAAAGATGCCTTTCCCTCTATTTGTTTCGAAAAGACTCCTGTTCTTCCTCTCTTCTCCCAAATCTATTTAGTAATGCTGTTAGCTTTCTGGATCACTCACTATGTGCCAGGTGGTATGTCAGATGATACATGTGCATTATTTTATTTTATTCTCATCACCACTTATGAGGTGGGCTACTTTCCTCACTCCTCCATTTTTTCAAATCAGCAGCTCTCAGATGGCTTTGCCTGGTGACCCACAATTTAAAAGACATTTTACCTGGACTCACAAAGCACTGTGCAGTATACCCTATATTTCTATTCCCTCCATTCCTTTCAGTGTTCAACCCACTAAATTTATTTTATGATCTACTAATCGGTAACCAATCACAGATTGTAAAGCACTACCTTAAGTGACAGTTTTAAAGCCCTCATTAAAATCTTCTTTACAGTTTGGTTGCTGTTTCATTCTGGACACATGTCAGCTTCAGTTTTACAAAGAACAGTATACTTTCACAGAGCCAAGCAGTCCAAAACATTATTCAGTCCAGAGCCAAAAATGTCATAGCTAGTTAGTTAGGGGTGTGTTTGTTCATGTTTAGAAACCTAGGAACACTATTTCTTGATGGACCCTGGTCACCTTCCAATGTAAAGTAGCAACATTTCCACAGATTACTTACATTTGTTAAAAGCTGTGACTTTAGCTAAAATTGTGACCTCATTTCTACCAAATTCCTCTGCTGTTCTTCAAAATCTTGGATTCCAGTGGTATTAGCCATAGTTCAGCAGTGAAGATCAGATGTTTTTGTCAGTAATCATCTATCAACATGTAATTAAAGCACTTTAAACCAAGTAAGTATTGTTGCTCTCCCGCCCTTTCCCCTTTACTCCTAGTATTTAGTTAACATCAGTATTCAGTGCATTTTTATATCACTGTGAAAAGCACAATCTTGTGGCTAGGCTTATTAATCTTCTAGTTCATATATAGGTAACTAAATACATAGTCATTTTTAGGCTAAAAATCCTAGCCTGGGGCTGGATCTGCTCTATTTGTTACTCACCTGGGACTTAAGAAAACAGTCAGGTAGCCCACAATAGAATCCTCTAGCATATTACTCTTTTTAGGTTCCTAGCCTCTGAGTTAAATAATTAAATACAGTCATTTGTTACTTAATCTGCTTGAATATGGCAGTGTACATGTATAACAGTGAGTTGTATATGAATAACGATATTTTTGTGATCTGTAAGTCATTTTCATTCAATGATTTATTTCCATTAATTACTAAGCATAAGTTGGAACTTCCTTATTAGTATAAATTTATGAAAAATTCATTGTGTTTTGGTGACCTTTATCAGGAAATTTTAAATTCCAGCCAACTTTTTAAAGTGCTTCATGTGACTGCTAACTATGTTGCATTAAATTTCTTTAGTAATTGTTAAAGAATCAAATTAATAATTTCAAAGAGTAGAGTCCACAGTGTAGCAAATGGACAAATATAGAATAGCTAGTAGTGATTATAGCTTTCCTATATTATTTCCTGTGCCTTTTCCTTTCAGTGGGCTTCTACTAGAAATTTTGTCAGTCATTCACCAAAGGAAAGTAATGTTTTTTCCCTTAGCTGGCAATTGGTAAAGAATGTACATATGAAGGTCTTGAAACTGTAAAGAAAAAAGAGGAAATGATTACCACAAGGACAAGATAGTTAATACCCCTAGAAGGAACCAGAATGCTAGCCTTTTGGATGGTGGTTCTATGGATGCTTACTTTATAACTCTGTTAAATTCTGTGTGTGTGTGTGTGTGTGTGTTTGTACCTGTTTAATGTGCCTTTGGTCAATAGATCTTATATTTATTGTACCTGTTTAATGTACCTTTGATCAATAGGTCTGGTATTTATAATAATCATGTTTGGGGCAGAGGAAATTCTTAATTTTAACTCCCTGTATAATTATACATTTAAAAAACTCTTATTTGCAATGTTGCATTCAGACATATAAGTAAGGGAAATTATTAGTATTATGTCATTTGAATGTTTGACGTTTACAACTCAAAAACTTAAGAGGTTCTCTTAAAAGTAACTGACTAGCAAATACAACCTTTAAAAGATAAATATTTAAGCTTTTTAAACTGGAAGCTACAATTCAGTTTTCAATCTTAGCTCTATGGCTTAGTTGATGTAGATTCCCATTGCTGATTAATTTATAAAGTAAAAGTAACTTAATGAAAGCGTACTTTCGATTAATGTATACCTTGTTAAAATATTATCTACTTACAAAAAAGGGTTTACCAAGCACTGTTAAAGGAAAGATAAATGTTTTACAAGCCATATGTTGAAAATAAGAAGAGAAAAATGTGGAAATGTGGGGGCTTTGAACAGAACAACAAAGTGTTCAGTTTTGCAGAATGTCTTCATATGTTTTTCTGTGTGTATAGAGAGAGAGAATTCCATCATGATAAATACTAAATATTAAAGTCATTAACATAAAGTTAAGTCATTTGTATGGGGAACATTAAAAATGTTAACACATGTCTTTGTCCTTTCTGTGGTTGCATATTGGTTATGTGACTTATAAGAAACATGTAGTGATAGTTGGAAAGACAAGCTAAGTACATGAACAGTAAGTAACCATGCAAGATTGAAACAAGACAAGTTTCAAAAGATGTCACAAAGGAATATATAATTATTTACTAAAATAATATTGGGCAATAAATGTTATAAGTTCAGAGTAGATTAAGATACTCATTTGGGTGAATTTGAGGTTTCATGAATTAGTGGGAACATGCTTTGGATCTTGAAGAATTATAGGATTTGGACCAAAGTAGGAATGGGCTTCCTAGGTAGGAAGAATGTCTTAAGGAAGTATATAAAGATGGGAATACACAAGAGAGATTTGGGAGAATCTGATTAGATCAGGTTGGTTGGAGAGGGTGTAGTTTATGTGGGATAGTGATAAAAGACACAGCTAGAAAGGCAAGTTGAAGCTAGATTATGAAGTTAAATGTTTAATGTGCTTATAGTGTGGAAATGAATTACAGTGCTTGTCAAGGTTGATCAAGTATTCCTATCTAGCAATCCAGCCTATCAGTTAAGAAACAAACTCTGGAACCATATTGCTTTGGTTCTAATTCTTGCTCCACTAGTTACTTTAAACTCACTGTAAATTAATTTCCTCTTAGTAAAATGCAAAAAACAATAGTAGCTGTCGTACTGGGTTGTTGTGAGGACTGAGTTAACGTGTGAAAAGCACTTTGCAATTGCTTAACATATAGTAAGTGGTATATAAAAATGATTATTATATAGGTTGAACAAACAAAAGCAGAAATTTTTTTTTATAGTGATTAAGCATTTTCCTGGTAGTAATATATCTGACATATTTCTACAAATAATTGTCTGTTTTGTGTGTTGCAGTGTTTGGGAAATGGGAAGTAATGACAGCTGGCACCTGAACTGAGTACTTTTATAGGCAACACCATTCCAGAAATTCAGGATGAATGGGGATATGCCCCATGTCCCCATTACTACTCTTGCGGGGATTGCTAGTCTCACAGACCGTAAGTTTGGTTAATTTATCTAATTAAGTTCTACTGTGTGTTAATAATTTTTACAGTGACTGTTCTAAAAATTATTATAGGTTCTTTAAAACACATTTACAGAAATAGCAACTGAAACTGCCCTTTAAAGAAAAAAATTTCGACAGCCTAATTTATCTAACTTCTTAGTGATGTTTAATTTGGTTGTCATGTTCAGTAATCTGTTGGAGTTTGTTGGGGATATCAGCAGCCTGTTTTACTCTAAGGACTTAAGAATTTTAAAGAACATTGCCAGTCTTTTGAGATTTATTTAATGTAACTCAGTTTTTCAGAGATTCATTCATTTGTTAGGCATTTGTAACTATAATTCTTAGTCCTTGAGTAATGATGCAAAAATCTCCCTACAATTTTAGTTACTGTGTCATCCTACCTGAATAAATAAAAGGAAAAAGATATGAGAGGGAAGGGTAGAAAGTGAGAGAATGGCATACTTTTCTTTGTATAGCATTGTGCAAGATTTGGAACTTCATAATAAGGGAGCTAGGAGTAAGTATCTTCAAGAAGTGTTTTTGTCCATGTTCAGTATCCTCCAAATACAATTTTTCTGGCTTTTGTTTTGTTTTGTGAATTTCCAGTTGGTTTTAGTGGGGTAAAATAGATAACAGCCTATATAGCTTTGAGCTTAGGAAACTAGCATAACTAGTTTATGAGGTCTAAATTAACAGGGAAGTGCTGTAGGTGATTGGGTTAGTGTTAGGTAAGAAAACTTTTTGTTTTTATTATCATTAGTTTTTATTATCACTTTGTTGTAGGTAAGGCATAAATAATTTAGGAGTACAAAATCAGATATACTATAAGGAATTTCTTTTTGGTTTTTCTCCCCATGATCTTTGCTATACCTCAGTATTTTGTCTTTGCAGGAAGCCCTGTTTATTAGGTAATAATTTATTTTCTGTGTTTTTATTAATGAAAATCCTGTTAGTACCTATTGGGGCTGAGCACCATGATAATTATACTGTATAGGTGATTAGAAATTAAGCCAGAAACAGACACCTTATATTTTAGTTAGCTTTCTTAACTTTTAGACAAATGAACAAATTTCTGTTAGGTGAACAGAGATTAAACAGCTGAGTTTAAGCTACTATAAAACATTTATGTTCTTTTGTTTGCTATTAGAGAATAAAGAGGAGATAATTGTTTAGGAATTTGGAATTTAGAAGAATATTTTAATATTCTTACAGAATTCTATGCTATGAATGCCTTCTTGCTAAAGTGAAGTATTTATTTGTATATTCTTAAGCTTTTAAAAAATGTTACTTGTCTGTTTTATGAAGAGTCAGATATTGTTATTTGATTTATTTGTATGAACGTACTAGTGATTCTGATAAATCTTATAAACAAGAACAAATGAAATTAATGAATTGCTACATTGGGAGTTAGTTTGTAACCATGCCCTTTTCGCTAGTCATTTGTTTAAGAAATGAAAAGCAAGGATGAATATAAGGGAGCTGAATTTTATTCCTAGAGACTAGTATAATCTATTATGGTCCAAGTGAAGGTTTGGGAGTTTTGTAGGGTTGATTGAGGTGTGTTAGGAAGAGGAGGAATGCTTTTTAATAATTTGTCACATTGATATTTATAACTTACTTTTAATCCCAAAATACAGATAAACACTAAAGAGACTTCTTACAGTCACTCAATTTCTAATAATCTGATTTTATTCCAAATAGTCCTGAACCAGCTGCCTCTTCCATCTCCTTTACCTGCTACAACTACAAAGAGCCTTCTCTTTAATGCACGAATAGCAGAAGAGGTGAACTGCCTTTTGGCTTGTAGGGATGACAATTTGGTTTCACAGCTTGTCCATAGCCTCAACCAGGTATCAACAGATCACATGTAAGTATGATCAATTTTATATCTAATATAAGTAAAAAGTTTTGGCCTAAGAGAATCCATATTCCTGGTTTTATTTCAAAAATTTTTAGATACATAGTTTAGTTTTAAAATATATCAGTATCCAAGGGAGAATATAGTCTTATTGCGATAACAGATTAATGAGATTTAAATAGGCAATTTTTAGATAACTCTGACCTATGTAGCTCTATGGATATTTTGTCAGCTCTTTTGAACTTATCTTGGGGGATCGATCATCTTTGCAGAGATCTGGTCATGAAGCTATATCCCTGGCTGGGCGCAGTGGCTCACGCCTGTAATCCCAGCACTTTGGGAGGCCGAGGCAGGTGGATCACAAGGTCAGGAGAGCTACACCATCCTGGCTAACACAGTGAAACCCTGTCTCTACTAAAAATACAAAAAAAAAAAAAAAAAAAAATTAGCTGGGCGTGGTGGCGGCCGTCTGTAGTCCCAGCTACTCAGGAGACTGAGGCAGGAGTGTGGCGTGAACCAGAGAGCCGGAGCTTGCAGTGAACTGAGATTGTGCCACTGCACTCTAACCTGAGCGAAAGAGCAAGACCCTGTCTCAAGAAAAAAAAAAAGAAACTATATCCCTTTTTCCTGATATTGCTGAAGTAGTTAAAATTCACAGACTCTAACAGACTATGCTACTAGCTTTTTTTGGATTAGGCTTACATGCTTTTCAGGAGAAGTATATAAGAATTCAAGGGCTAACTCCATGAAAGGCTGTTATAGAGTTTGGGACTAAGTTTTCCTAGAATTTACTCTACCATCTAATTATAGGTATGTATTTTCACACAGTAAACTTTTTAAAATAAAATTGATTTAAATTATATAGCATATTTACAATTTTTTGCACAGGTATACCTTTTAAAATTTATTTTTCGGCCGGGGGCGGTGGCTCACACTTGTAATCCCAGGATTTTGGGAGTCCCAGGCAGGCAAATCACAAGATCAAGAGATTGAGACCATTCTGGCCAACATGGTGAAACCCTGTCTCTACTAAAAATACAAAAATTGTCTGGGCATGGTGGCACATGCCTTAGTCCCAGCTACTCGGGAGGCTGAGGCAGGAGAATCGCTTGAACCCGGGAGGCAGAGGTTGCAGTGAGCCAAGATGATGCCACTGCACTGGGGAAAAAAAAATATTTTTTCACTACAAAACCAAATCGTATTTATAGTAACAACACAAAAATGTGTAAAAAATAAAATTTCTCATTCTTATCCCTTCATATCCCACCACACAGTGTGTTACTCATGTAACCTCACATTCTTTATTTATTTATTTTTTTTTAATTTAAAGATTCATCATGTAGGGGAATGAGGATAAACACATTATAATGGACAGGTGTCTGCATTAGATGCAGTACATACTTTGGGGACATTTTTAAAGCTGATGACACTAAGGTGAGATGCTTACTAAATGGATTTTCTAATAGAGAAGCTAAGAAATGATTGGTTAAAATCAGAAAGAAGTATACTACTACTACTATTTTGTCACTCCCAAAATTCAGCAATATTTAAATCACCTTTTTTTTTTTTTTTTTTGAGACGGAGTCTTGCTCTGTCCCCCAGGCTGGAGTGCAGTGGTATGATCTTGGCTCACTGCAACCTCCACCTCGTGGGTTCACACCATTCTCCTGCCTCAGCCTCCTGAGTAGCTGGGATTACAGGCCCCCAGCACCACGCCTGGCTAATTTTTGTATTTTAAGTAGAGACAGGTTTTCACCGTATTGGCCAGGCTGGTCTCAAATTCCCGACTTCAGGTGATCCACCCACTTCAGCCTCCCAAAGTGCTAGGATTACAGGCGTGAGCCGCCACACCCAGCCTCTAAATCACTTCTTATGCTTGTACATACTTACTCAGTAGTTTTCACCAAATATTTAAAGATGTAAAGGAAATAGCACACATAAAATAAGGACTTATTTTATGGAGAGCTTCCTTAAGATTGCCCTAGAAATGCAATGAGTCTTATCATTGGACACCATCTTTATAGGTCTTCATGGTTAGATCCAATGAGTAGAACATTGACATGTATAATGTAAAATTAAAACACTGCCTATGCTTAGTTTTATCGTCATCTCCATGGTTGTGAATTTAATTTGCTACTTACATTAAAGTTTATTGAAAATTGCTGCTGTGAAGGTATTGAAATTTGCTGTTTGGTTTCCGCTTTCCCCCCACCATGACATTATTTGAGAAAACAATGTAAGATGGAAAAATTACATAACCTCTGGGTCTTGTCTTAATCAGTGTGGCAACAATATCTTATTTGTAAGACATTCCCAGAAAGTCAGACTCACTCATATTCAGATGTAAGAAAATATATTCCAATAACAAATATCAACTTTTTGTATAACTATCACTTCTCTACCCTTCCATTATTTTGAGCAGTTTAGAATAGAATATATTTATTTTCTATTTTAAAACTACTTGGAAATTATTAAACTCTTAGTTCAATAAAATAGTGTTTTGGGCTTTTTTCCCCTGACTGTGTAAAGTAAAATGAAGAAAAAAGAATGTCCTTAGAAAATCCCTCTCTGTTATTTTTGGTAATTGTATTTCTCCCAGGGATAGCGTATTTGAAAATTCATAACTGTGGGGCCAGTTGTGGTGACTCACGCCTGTAATCCCAGCACTTTGGGAGACTGAGGTGGGCAGATCACCTGAGGTCAGGAGTTAAAGACCAGCCTGGCCAACATGGTGAAACCCCATCTCTACTAAAAATACAAAAATTAGTTGGGCATGGTGGCAGGCACCTGTAATCCCAGCTACTCAGGAGGCTGAGGCAAGAGAATCACTTGAACCTGGGAGGTGGAGGTTGCAGTGAGCCAAGATTGCACCTTTGCACTCCAGCCTGGGGGACAAGAGCAATACTTGGTCTCAAAAAAAAAAGAAAGAAAATTCATATTGTTGGCCATACTAGTGTGATTTACTTTTATATGATAAATCTTCTTAAGAATCAGTCACCATTTTAATTTTCGATATTTATTTTCTCAATGCCAGAGAGTTGAAAGATAACCTTGGCAGTGATGACCCAGAAGGTGACATACCAGTCTTGTTGCAGGCCGTCCTGGCAAGGAGTCCTAATGTTTTCAGGGAGAAAAGCATGCAGAACAGATATGTACAAAGTGGTGAGTTTCTTAATAACTGAATTCCCATATCAGAACTTGTTTTATACATATTTAAATCCAGGTGTCTTCTTTAACAAGCTGGCCTATCAGGAGTGCCATGTTTATGCCTTCAGTAAAGCCAAGAACAAGAAGGAAACTAAATTGATAAGATTCTTATAGTTTAATATGTAATTAAATTCCTTGAGAATTAGACAAAGCTTTAAGTGTATTTTGTTAAATATTTTGGAATACATCAGTTTACTCAGCTTAAACATTTTTTTTTGTTTTGGAAAATCAGAATTAATTTGAAATAAGTCTTTCATTAATCAAATATTTGCAAAGCTTTTGAACATGTACACTGTAGCAGGTATATAGAGTTTTAATACTGATTGTGATTCTATATTCATGGTAATTGATTTAATACTAGTAATTGATTTAATACTCCTGTTGCCTTAGCAACAGAAAAATTGGTTAAGTATTATTAAAGAAAAATTGATTCATAGTATTATAAAATAATAAAAATATTACATCCAACGCAGATATAATTTTTATGTAGTCACGGAGTACCTTTGGGTTAAGAGCATTGTTCTGTTCAAGTTTACCGAATTTTACGAGCCCAAGTGCCTATTTGGCTCTCAAGATTAAAATAGTCAGGGAGGGAATAGCTTAGACAACTTCAGAAAGTTCAACTTTGTTAATTAAATAACTGTATTTAAGAATTTTACCAGCCTGGCTGGTGACTCACACCTGTAATCCCAGCACTTTGGGAAGCTGAGGCAGGTGGATTGCCTCAGGCCAGGAGTTCAAGACCAGCCTGGGCAACATGGTGAAACCCTGTCTCTACAAAAAAATACAACAATTAGCCAGGCGTTATGGCATGCGCCTGTAGTCCCAGCTACTTGGGAGGCTGAAGTGGGAGGATCGCTTGAACTTAGGAGGTCAAGGCTGCAGTGAGCTGAGATTGCACCACTGCACTCCAGCCTGGGCAACAGAACAAGACCCTGTCTTCAAAAAAAAAGAAAAAATAAAATAATTTTGCCAAATCATTTTGGTTTACTTTGTTGGCAGCACTTCCATGATGCTTCCTATTCCATTTCCTTTAAATAATGTTACTTTGCTGATTCTGTATATTTGTGTTGTTTGAATGGTATTTTGAAAGCAATTGCATAGTTGCTATCGATTCCTCAAAATTCATAATGGGGATGCTTCTGACCGACTTGCCTTTTAGCAAGTTGAAGGTAGGTATGCAGGACAGTGCTTTGTCTTCACCAGAACTAATAAGTTAGATTGCAATAGTAGGAGACCGATATAAATAATGGAGGAAGCTAGAGTTATGAATGCTTTCTGGAAAAATGTTGGAATTGAAATTATGGTAAGAGTTGATTGGAAAAAAGACTAATAGACTGGGAGTATTAGTTACATGAGAATGTGAGTAAATCTAGTATTGGATAAATGGATCTAAGGTTACTAATACTACATTTTTGCAGCTTACATTTTTGAGTATTTGGGTAGTAAATCACTCTAATAAAAACTTTCAGAGTATTCACCTCTCAGTCACATTTTTGTGTTTTATACTACATATACTTGTTTTTTAGTCCAAAACATTGTTTGATTTCTATATACCCTACATTGTAAAAGCATAAACCAGCATTTAAAATTAATCGATTAATTGCATGTTGTTGTTTTTTTATTAAAGCATTTTCCTGGTGATATATGGCTTTGAAATTTTAAAAGCTGGCTAGGCGTGGTGGCTCACGCCTGTAATCCCGGCACTTGGGAGGCCTAGGTAGGAGGATTGCTTGAGCCCAGGAGTTCGAGACCAACCTGGGCAACACAGAGAGATCCTGTCTCATTAAAAAATAAAAATAAAATAGAAATTTAAAAAGTTGATTTTGGGGTTGGTAAGTTTAAATATGAGTCATGCATGTGGAGAAAATTTAATAAAATGCAAATCACTTTAATCATAGTTCTTTGGAACTTAGAGCTAATTGAAAAGGACTATAAGAATATCATTTATCCCTTTTATTTAGAAAGCCATTGCTTTCAAACTAGTAATTCCAGTTTGGCCCAGTGATGACTGTTAATTCAGGGGGGAAAAGCTTTTTTTTAACTCCTGTCTCATTGAGTATTCATCTCCCTCCAAAAGAAAAAGAAAAAGAAAAAAAACCTCCAGCAACAATAATTATAGTAATTAAGCTATTAAGCTATGGAGCAAAACAATTTTGTGCTGAGTTTGAGTTAGAAAAGAAAAGTCAGAAGTTGAAATTTAGACTACATACTTAAGAAAACACCCTTCAGTGGTAGACTGAGAGGTGATTTTGAAACCTAATTTCTTTCAGCTACAATCTCTTTTGTAGTACTCTTAGTAAATGAACTTCTGTTTGAATATTTCTGGTGGAAGGCACTTTTTGTAACAACAGCAGGAAATGAAATTTGGAAATATAATTTGATGTTTGCAACTCCCAAAAAAGAGATTGGCTATAGAAATCATAAGAAAATTCAGGATGTTATTTATAGATTTTTATCTGATTCTGGAATGTCTAAATAAGTGAATTTTTCTGTGTCTCCTGTATAATGAAATGCCATTTGCATAATAATTGAGAAATAATGTCTGGCTTGAAAATAAATGTAAGAACTAGAACACTATTCTCAAGTTTTTATTTTTTAATCAAATATTCCATTAATCCCTACTATGTGACAAAGAGTTATTGTGAAAGAAGGAATAGGTACATTCTATTTTGCTTCAAAAGACATTCAGATGGAAATTGCAGGAATTCAAACTTTTGACCCATAAATAAAGTACTTTGCAAAACCTATGTCTGAACCATAATACAAATATCTTTGTGAAATTAAGTTCCCAAGCATGAGAGGTGTGTATGATAAAATATTCGTGTAATAAAAACTACCCTGAGTCCTGTTGTAGAAGGAAGTGTATTGTGTTAGGTGCGAGGTTAGATAAGACAACTTTTTAAAAAATCTTTTGAATTCTAAGGCTAAATAATAGAATATTGAGTAAGCAAGTAAAATTTTTCAAAATATTATAATCTCTGTTTCTAGTCCTGGATTAGTTTTATGGAAAATGGTGCTGTAATAAAATTGTTCTTGAAATTTACAGTTTTACAGTGTCTATATTTTGCTCTTTGAAATGAAAACATTGATCAAAAAAAATCTCTGGCATGTTTGTGAAAGAATAACTGATTTCAGTTATTTAAAGGACACTTTACTGCTAGAAGAAAATAACATTCTATATTTTTGTGTTTTGCATAGGAATGATGATGTCTCAGTACAAACTTTCTCAGAATTCCATGCACAGTAGTCCTGCATCTTCCAATTATCAACAAACCACTATCTCACATAGCCCCTCCAGGTAATATGTGTATATATCATTTATTAAATATTGTCTTCTATGGTGAGTATGCTGGTGAATATATGGTTCATACATTTAGGTAATGATGGATTATTTAGAGTTTAAATAGTTGAAATACTTAAATAGTAATTCACTTGTGCATTTGCTTTAAAATGTTGTATATGGAAATAGTCTAATATGCTAATTGAAGTAGCTACCATCTTAGTAATGTAATTTCATAGAGACAAAAAAATGTTAAAATAACTAATGTATTTGAGGTAAGATTTAGGGAGAATGGCTTTAAGTACCTTAAACAGATTGGTACTTTTATATAAGTAAACAAATTACCTGCTTTTAAAAACTTTTTTATTGTAACTCTTTGATTATGAATTGTGAACAATTTTTGTATGTTATTTGACTGTTTTGCAAGATTCTTCTATTTGCATAGATTTTACATATATAAACTAGAGTTCAGAGGACTTTGTGACAGTCAAATTTCAAGGAATAGCATGTTTATTTTATTTCCTTATATTTTTTATTTGGATTTTGGGTTTTAGCCGGTTTGTGCCACCACAGACAAGCTCTGGGAACAGATTTATGCCACAGCAGAATAGCCCAGTGCCTAGTCCATACGCCCCACAAAGCCCTGCAGGATACATGCCATATTCCCATCCTTCAAGTTACACAACACATCCACAGATGCAGCAAGGTAAGAAAATTGTTTGTAACTTTACTGGGAATGTCCAAGTGCTTTAATTCCAAGCAAATTTGTTTTTTAAAGTATAATTCTTAAACACAAACTAAAATACTATACTGTATACTTATTTGTCAGTGAACCTTTTAAAGATATGATTTAAATCATTAAAACATGTTACACTTACCATTTGAAAATTTGTCATTTTAGGAGGTGAAAGGAGCAGTGTCATTTTGGCTTTTTGGATTCAGTTATTATATAACTAAGTATATTTAGGTATGAAATTAAGAAGAATTGCATTTTTTAAAATTGCTCCTTCTTCTTACATTAGCACTAAGCCAAGGGACAATTACATTTTAATTGGTAAAGTAGATACAGTCAGCCTTTCACATACATGGGTTCTGCGTCATGGATTCAACTAAATCCTGAGTGAAAATATTTGGGAAAAAAAATTGAGTCTGTACTGAACATGTACAGGCATGTTTTCTTGTCATTATTACATAAACAATACAGTATAGCAACTGTTTACATAGCACTTACATTGTATAGGCATTGTAAGTAATCTAGAGATGATTTAAAGTACTATATAGTGCATAGGGCTATATGCAGGTATTGTGCATTTTATATGAGGGACTTTTGAGCATTTACAGATTTTGGTATCCACAGAAGATACTGGAACTAATCCCTCATGGATACTGAGGGATGACTACTATGAAAAACTTACTATACTGTAAAAATTTACTGTAGTACAGTAGAGGAAAATTAATCTTAGATGCAAAAATTTGAGATTAAATCACCAGTTCTCACTTGATTATTAGTTCTTAATGTCATAACGTTCATATTATGATGTCTTTTTAAGGTTATATTGCCTTGAGATATATTTCATGGTTACTAAATAATTGATTTATTATTAGTATAAATTTGTTTGTATGTTTTAAAGAAATTTTTTAAAGCAGAAAAGTACAAAGGATAATACAAAACATCTTTATTTTTGTCCTCCTTAATTAACAGCAAATTTTAAAAATTTGCTTTCAGTCACTAATTTCTACATATGTGTTCTTGTTTATTATGCATGAAGTTGAAACTTTATTCATTAATAAACTTATTAATTTGTAAACTTTTAACTTTGTCATCCATCAAAACAACTAACTCTGGTTTTCCAAAACTAGATAATGAAATATTAGGTTGAGCTTTTTTTTACACACGAACTCAAGGAGAAACTGGGAAGCAAATTTGACACATTTGAAATAGACACAACCAGGTGCGGTGGTACTCGCCTGTAATCCCAGCACTGTAGGAGGCAGGGGCAGAAGAATCAGTTGAGCCCAGGAGCTCAAGACCAGCCTGGGCAACACAATGGGACCCTGTCTCTACAAAAAAAAAAAAAATTAACCAGGCATGGTGGCACTTACTTGTAGTCCCAGCTACTCAGGAGGCTGGGGTAAGAGGATTGCTTGAACCCAGAAGGTCAAGGCTACAGTGAGCCATGATCACACCATTGCAGTCCAGCCTGGGTGACAAATTGAGATCTGTCTCGAAAAGAAATAGACACTTAGAAAATTACTGAATTGAGTGTGACTGCCATACGTACATATCTATGTGTATATGTAGATGCTCAATATTTGTAAAATACTGGTATACTCTGGTACACAAAAGTCTGAGGGTCATTTTGCATGTAATTAATGAGAGGAAAAATGTCAGAAGAGCACATCTGTTTCTTGTGTAAATGTCCATATACACATGAATGTGCGTAAAAAAGAATGTAAATTTTAACTCTAAGAAATGTGTTGTTGTTTAACAAAATTAACTTAGCTTTTTAATATAGTTTGAGGACCTATTCAGTATTGTGCCATTTCTTAAAAACGCTCAGATAAAGAAATAAAAACCTTACTCAGGGATTAGCCTCACCCAGATATTAAAGTTATTCTAAATTAAAAAATTTAGTCAGTACTACCCAAAACAGTTTGCATATTCAATGTAATCCCTATCAAAATACCAATGACATTCTTCACATAAATAGAAAAAATTTACATGGAACCAAAAAAGACCCCAAATTGCCAAAGCAATCCTGAGGAAAAAGAGCAAAGCTGGAGGCATCACACTACCTGACTTAAAAATACATTACAGAGTAACCAAATACATTATAGTAACCAAATCAGCTTGGTGCTAGCATAAAAACACACAGACCAATCCCAGAGAGAATCCAGATATAAATACAGATATTTACAGACAACTTACTTTTGACAAAGGCACCAAGAACATAAAAGGAGGAAAGGACAGTCTCTTCGATAAATAATGCTGTGAAAAATAAACTCAAAATGGATTAAATACTTAAATCCGAGACGTGAAACTATGAAACTACTAGAAGAAAACATGGAAGAAACACTCCATGATGTTGGTCTGTGCAAAATACTTTTTGTTTAAGATTTCAAAGCACAGGCAACCAAAGGAAGAAATAGACAAATGGGATTACATCAAGCTAAAAAGCTTCTGTACAGCAAAAGAAACAATCAACAAAGTGAAAAGACAGCCCACAGAATGGGAGAAAATATTTGCAAACTGTTTGACAAGTGATTAATAACTAGAATATCAATAATATATAAGGACCTCATTAGCAAAACAATAACAACAAAAACAAATTAAAAGATAGCCAAAAAGTGTGAGTAAACATTCTCAAATAAAGACATACAAATGGCCAGCAGATATAGCAAAAAATGCCGAACATCACTCATCATCAGAGAAATACAAATAAAAAGCACAGTAAGATATTATCTTGCCTTAACTAAAATGGCCTTTTTCAAAAAGATAGGTAATAGTGAATACTGGTGAACATATGGAGAAAAGGGAAGCCTCATATACTGTTGGTGGGAATGTAAATTAGTACAGCCTTTGGAACACTGTATGGCAGTTTCTCAAAATACTAAAAATAGAGCTACTATATGATCCAGCAATTCCATTAGTAGGTATATATCCAAAAGAAAGGGAATCAGTATACTGAAGGGATGCAAGCCCATGTTTATTACAGTACTATTCACAAAATAGCCAAAATATGGAATCAACCTAAGTGTCCATCAGTGGATGAATAAATAAAGAAAAGGTGTATGTATACACAATGGAATATTAGCCATAAGAAAAGAATAAAGTCCTGCCATTTTGAGCAGCATAGAGGGAACTGAAGGTCATTATGTTAAGTGAAATAAGCAAAGCACAGACAAATATTATATGTTCTCACTCATATGTGACAATTAAAGTGGATCTTAAGAAGATAGAGAATAGATTGGTAGTTACCAGAGGCTGGGAAGGGTAGAGGAGGGAGGCGATGAAGAGAGCTTGATTAATGGGGACAAATATACTGTTTGATAGGAGAAATGACATTTAGTGTTGGATAGCTCAGTAGGGTGACTAGTTGACAGCAATCTATATTTCAGAATAGCTGGAAGAAGATAATTTGAATGTTTTTGCCATATAGAAAAGACAAATATTTAAGGTGGTGGATATCTCAATTACACTGATGCAATCTTTACAAATTATATGAATGTATTTAATTACTACGTGTATCCCAGAAATCTGTGCCTCTATTATCTATCAATAATAAAACATAATTTTCTTTGAAAAGGAAAAAAATTAGTCTGGCAGGGAACAAGTGAATAGGTCAGTAGGACAGAGAGAATGCAGAAATAGGACAATTTAGACTATTGAGAAAGGTTGCATTTTTTTTCAACTTTATATTACAAAAATTTAACTGTGCAGAAAGTTCTAAGATTAGCACAATGAACCCCTTCACCAACAGGTATCCTGCCACTTTGTCCTTAAGTATATCTGCTAAGAAGGATATTCTCCTATATAAAAACCAAAGGTAATAATTGTAAAAAAATTAAGGTCAGTTCTGTGGTATCATCTAATATCCAGAATATATTTGACTTACCAATCCACTTGTCCTAAATATGATTTTAATATCTTTTCAAAGCATGTTCAAATCTAGCTTTTCACACATTGCATTTGATTTTTGCATCTCTTATGGAGGCTCTTTTAATCTAAAGCAGTCTTACACCTTTTTCCCCCCATGGCACTAATTTTTGGTTTTTGAAGAGTTTGGCCACTTTCGTTGTAAAATATTTCCTATTCTAAACTCCACTCTTTTCTGCTGGTGTTGTTTAATTTGTTTTCTGTATTTCCTATCAAGTAGAAGTTAGCTTTAAGGTTTTACTAGTTTCCAGTTACACATTTTTGGCAAGAGTACTTGATAAGCAATGTTGTGCACTTTACATTGTATCTTATCATTATCATAAAATGGTCTCAGTATCAGTGGTGTTTAGGTGGTGAACCTCTCTTTATTATAAAAGTACATATTTTTCCCTTTGCAATTCATAAATAATCTGTGGGATGATACTTTGAGATTGTGTAAATATGCAATTTCCCATTAATCTTTTACTTAAAGGGGGTAACATTCAGTGAATCTCATTTTATCAGTTTTTACACAGTCATTGGAAAAATTATTTTTAAAAATTCTGTCATTCTAAAGATTACATTTTAAAATCAGCATATAAGAATGGATTGTTTAATAAATGATGTTGGTGATTGTCTAGGTATTTTGCAATTTTAGCTGGATTCCTGGATCACCGAAAGCAAAAGTGTTCTAGATTAATAAGCTGTTTATATTTTTTAAGTCATAAAATTATAAGGAAAACATTTGGGCAAAGTTTTGGTATTCTAAGAGTTGAGAAGGCGTTATTTCTAAGCAGACCGAAAACCTGGATTGTAGAAATGAAAAAAAAAAAAGATTAATTATAAATTTGTGTATAAGAGAACATAAATATATAAATTACATAAATATAAAACAAATATGGGGGAAATATGCAACATTTATTGTAAACACAAAGTATTGATTTTTTTTTATATACTGAAATCTCATACAGATCAGTAAGAAGACAGAAACGAAAGAAGTAAACAGGCAATTTACTGGAAATGAATAGCCAAGTCGATACAGAAAGATTTAATAAATATATGAAATTGTGGTCACCTTAGCTCATAAAGGGATGCATTCAAAATTAAGATGAAATAAAATTTTATATCAGATTGATAAACATTTCAGTCTTCATAGTGATATAAATTGGTGCAACTTTTTTAGAGAACCATTTGTTTGACAATATCTATAATTTAAAATTCATATACCTCACTCAGTAGTCCAAAATCTACCTCCCTTAAAAGAAGGGGAAAGAGATAAAAACATACTCAGACTGTTTTAACAAGTTCTATCAAACATCGAATGAAGAGATATTCTAATCTTAATCCATTCCAGAAAAAAGAAAAACAGCAACACTTTCTCAACTCTTTTTATAAAGTTAAATTACAATCTGGATACCAAAACCAGGTGAAGTGAAGGGAGTATGAGAAAGCAAAATTATAAATCAGTCATCATATGTGAATATTCATGTCCTGTTCCTGAATTGAAATAAAATGTTTCTAATTTTTTCTACCACTAGGTAAGATTAAATCAATCTCTTCTCCTTTTTTTTTCCATACAGATGGGGTCTTGCTGTATTGCACAGGCTAGACTCAAACTCCTGGGCTTAAGTGATCCTTAAGCCTTAAGGTGAAACAACATTTTTAAACAAATATTAAGAAACCAGGCCAGGCATGGTTGCTTACTCCTGTAATCCTAGCACTTTGGGAGGCCAGAACGGGCAGATTGCTTGCAGCTCAGGACCAGCCTGAGCAACATGGTGAAACTCCATCTCTCTCTACAGAAAATTAGCCAGGCATGGTGGTGTGTGCCTGTAGTCCCAGCTACTTGGAGGCTAAGGTGGGAGGATGGCTTGAGCCTGGGAGGCAGAGGTTGCAGCGAGCTGAGATCACGCCACTGCGCTCTAGCCTGGGCAACAGAGTGAGACACTGTCTCAAAAAAATAAATAAATAAAATAAAATAAATAAGCAGTGTTATCAACCCATGTGACAAAATTGGATATATATATGAATTGGTTAGTAGAAGACAGTATAATTCAGATTATCGGGCTGGGGTCCTGTGAGCTTTTTAATAGGTCTCAAAAGAGCATTCAGAAAGATTCAATTTCCATACATGTCATTTAAAACTTTTCACTGAATAAGAATACACATTAAGCACTTTGGGAGGCCGAGACTGGCGGATCACAATTTCAGCAGATTGAGACCATCCTGGCTAACATGGTGAAACCCTGTGTCTACTAAAAATACAAAAAAAATTAGCCGGGCGTAGTGGCGGGCGCCTGTAGTCCCAGCTACTTGGGAGGCTGAGGCAGGAGAATGGCGTAAACCTGGGAGGCGGAGCTTGCAGTGAGCTGAGATCGCCCACTGCACTCCAGCCTGGGCAACCGAGCGAGACTCCGTCTAAAAAAAAAAAAAAAAAATACATTAAGCTGGGTGTGACGGTAAACACCTGTAGTCCCAGCTACTCAAGTGGCCGAGGCGGGGGATCGCTTAAGCCCGGGAGTTTGAGTCTAACCTGTGCTATACAGCAAGACCCCATCTGTATGGGGACAAAAAAAAGAAGAGATTGATTTAATCTTACCTAGTAGTAGAAAAAAATTAGAAACATTTTGTTTCAATTCAGGAACAGGACATGAATACCTGTAATCACATTTATTTAGTGGGTGTCCCAGCCAATACAGGAAGAAAAGAAGCGTTAAAACTATGTATAATTATTAGTAAGGAAGAAAAAAGTGTCATTTTCAGGTGATATAATTGTCTTCATAGAAAATCCGAGATAAGCTGCAGACAGGATACTAGAATTAATAAAAGCATTCCACTTAGTTACTGGATACAACATCATTATAATGAAATTAATTGCATTTTTGTATACCAGAAATAAGCAGGTATAATTATAATCTTTTTTGATATCATTAACAATTTAAAGGAACAGCACAAGATACCTAGAATAAATTTAATGAAAGATTTAAGACTTTTGTGGAGCAAATTACAAAACTTTTGAAAGAGATAGAAGAAAACTTAAGAAAATGAAGAGTTGTGCCATCTTCATGGATAGGAAGACTCAGTAGGGTAAAGATTATTATTATACCCATATCTATAAATTCAGTATAACACTGATAAAAAATCTCAAGAAAGGTTTTTGTGAAATTTAACCTGCTTCTAAAAATTCATATAGTAGAAGTTCAAGAATAGACAAAATAATAAGGAATGAAGTGTAACAGCTCAGTCTAACAGCAGTCAGGATTTGTGCAGGCGTGGAAAACTAAGACATAGTGAAGTGGAACATGATGAAGACCTTAGGAACATACCCATGGACAAATGGAAACTTGGTCCCTATCACATCGTATCTTAGTAGGGGAAAGAATGATTTCTTTAATTAATGATGCAGAGACAGCTGGTTATTCATATGGAAACAAGTAACATTGGATCCCTGTCTCACACTTAAAAATGAGTTTTACATGGGTTAAAGACCTAACTGAAAAACCAAAACTGTAAGGCTTTTAGAAGATACAAGTGACTATTAGAAATGTTTCCTACCCTTAGAATGATGAAAATTATTGGCAAAGATATAGAACAGTGGGAACTCTCATACACTACCAATGAATACAAATGGTCATAAGTAATCTGTTATTTAGTAAGGTTTAAAAATATGCATACCCGGCAATTTCACTCCTAGGTATTAGCACCCAGAGCTCTTACACATTTATAAAAAGAGTCCTCATGTGCAAGAACATATATTGCAGCGTTGTTTATGGCAGCAAGCATTTTAAGCAATTTGAACATCCACATAAGAAAGAACAAATAAATAGTGTACATCATACAGCAGAGTATATGTAATTATTTAAAAGAAATGAATTTAGGCCAGGCACGGTGGCTCACATCTACGTGTAATCCCAGTGCTTTGGAGGACAAGGCAGAAGGATCATTTGAAGCCAGGAGTTTAAGACCAGCCTGGGCAACATGGCAAGACCCCATCTCTACCAAAAAAAGAAAAAGCCAGGTGTGGTGGCAGGTTTCTGTAGTCCTAGCTACTCAGAAGACTAAGGCAAGAGGATCACTTGAACCCAGGAGTTTGAGCTGACAGTGAGCTATGATCATGCCAGTGAACTCCAGCCTGGGCAACAGAGCTGTCTAAAATAAATAAAAGAATTTAAAACTATATATATATAAAATATATATTATATATAATCTCAACATAATATTAAATGGAAAAACAAGTTATATAAGGATAGATACATATATCATCTATATAAAATTATAATGTAAAAACACAATGAATTACTTAGGAATATATTCATGCATAGCAAAGGTATAAAGATAACACATAGGCAGAATAAACTCAAGTCAAAATAGTGGTTACCTCTAAGGAGTAAAAGGAAAGGAGTAGAGGAGAGAAATAACAGATGAATGGAGATCTTCCACTATATTTGTAATGTTTTAGTTCTTTCCAAAAATAGATTGGAATCTGGCAGAGTGTTAAGATTTGATCAAACTAAGTAGTCAGTACATGAGTATCTGTTATATTCTCTTTAATTTCTATATGCTTAAAATATTTGTGAATAATTACTATTCTCCAAGAATGTTAAGAATTTTTTAATAAACCTTTTTTTTATTCTTATTAATTTCAGCGACGGTATCAAGTCCCATTGTTGCAGGTGGTTTGAGAAACATACATGATAATAAAGTTTCTGGTCCGTTGTCTGGCAATTCAGCTAATCATCATGCTGATAATCCTAGACATGGTTCAAGTGAGGACTACCTACACATGGTGCACAGGCTAAGTAGTGACGTATGTAATATATTATCATTAAGGTGATAAAATAGTTCTAATATTTGTCATATAACCTATTATTTCCATTTCAAAATTTGAATGATACCTACTGTATATCATTATACTAGCTACTGAGTACAACATGGCTCCTGCACATACAGAGTTTAGTCTAGAGCAGGATTGGTCAAGTGTGACCAGTAGCCTGAACCACAAAGTGAGAATGGTTTTTACGTTTATAAAGAGTTATTTAAAAAACAAAAACAAAAACAAAAAGCAATATGTGACAGAGACTGTGTGTGGCCCACAGAGTCTGAAATATTTATTCTCTGTTCCTTTATGTAAAAAAGTTGGCTGGCCGGGCACGGTGGCTTATGCCTGTAATCCCAGCACTTTGGGAGGCCGAGGCAGGTAGATCACAAGGTCAGGAGATGGAGACCATCCTGGCTAACACAGTGAAGGTCCGTCTCTACTAAAAACAGAAAAAAATTAGCTGCGCGTGGTGGCAGGCACCTATAGTCCCAGCTACTCGGGAGGCTGAGGCAGGAGAATGGCGTGAACCCGGGAGGCAGAGCTTGCAGTGAGTGGAGATCGGGCCACTGCACTCCAGCCTGGGCGACAGAGCGAGACTACCCCTGGAAAAAAAAAAAAAAAAGTTGGCTGACCCCTGGCCTCGAGGTTTAGGTTCTTAATGAAATACTTCAGTTTTAGGTTAATACTGCTCACACTAAATTTTTTTTTAAGATAATGAGCCTTTACTTATTAGTACTTGACTCCTTTTCTCTCTAATACTTGTACAGAGTTTTGTGTCTGAAATTTAATGTTGTCTTGATGTTATTAAAATATTCCATATTCTGGAAATTTGCCTTGTTATTGATTTGTTGTATTTTATGTAAGCTGCATGTGTCTAAGGATAATACAGATGACAATAAATTCTGCCCTCAAGACATTTACCAGCTGGTAGAGTACTCATAGCTCCTTTGGTAGAAAAAAGCAAACAAAAATGGAGCATACTAGTAATACAAATTTTCTTATTCATTGCCATGCTTAGGCTGTTGATTCTTTTGGATACAATTTCAATTCTTCTAAGATATACCAAGAAGAAAACAGGAAAGTGCAGAAGAATTATGCTTTTGAATTCCAACACTTTACCTGTCAGTAATTTATGTCTCTTATTGGTTCTCTTTAAGATTTCTATAAAGCCTCTCCTGTCATTCAAAGGATAAATTGTATACTCTATTTTTAGGATGGAGATTCTTCAACAATGAGGAATGCTGCATCTTTTCCCTTGAGATCTCCACAGCCAGTATGCTCCCCTGCTGGAAGTGAAGGAACTCCTAAAGGTACTACTGTAACTGAAATTTCCTTCTGTATATTTTATATTTCAAGTTGAATAAAGAACTCAAACTTCCTAAAGCAGATATTAAAAAGTTATTCTGTATTTTTTTTTCATTGTAGAAAAAAAATAAACCTGTACAAGCAGGTCTAGATCATGGGATTTAAATGTGTCCCTATTCATTGATTCATTCATCTTCCACTTACCCAGTAATCTATTGATAGGATTCTCAGATATATCCAGTGTCCATTCTCTTTGATAAATCCAGTGGTCTTTTCAAACCACAACCTTCTTCTCTTTAACATTTGAAATTTTTGATCAGCCTTCCTCTTTCCTCCAAAAAGACTTACTTCATATGAGCCCATCTGTTTTTCTCCTACTTCTTTCGTTGATACTTTTTTTCTTCATTAGCTCTTCTCCTTATTCGCAAGATTTCTATTATTAGACCTTCTATCACCCATTGTACTTTTTTCCCCAGCCATTTTATTAAGTTTCATTAACCGCATTGATTACTTTTATGCATAAAACTCCTAAATCAATCTTTGGCTCCAGTCTTGTCTCCCAAGTTGTAATTCTTCATTGCCAGACAAAACTTCCTTCATACCTAGCGGATATTTCAAATTCATGTTTGAAATGGTTTTCACTGTTCTTTCTGTCATCCCATCTCTCTTAATGCTGTTCCAATCCTGAATCATTGTACCTTAAAAATTTTAAGTTATCACAAAGTCTCTTCTCAACTAGTCATTTATCAAATCTAACCTGTTCTATGTTACATTCTTAAATCTCTCACGTCTGCTTTTATCTTTGCCTTTTAAAATTCTGTCTGTTATTCCAGGTCGAAGTTAAATGGGTGATCTTCCGTGGGCCCTCCCCTAATCTCCTCAAGCTGTTAGTTTATATTTTTTCTAAGAACTTATACTACTTTATGTACATGAATTTTAGTTTGTTTATCTTTGAATTCTCAAAGAACCTTGCATGGTCTTCTATCTGTAACAGATTCACAAAATTGTGAATTTAAGTCTAGGTTTGAGCCAGTTTCTAAAATACTTAAAATTGTAGTCAAATAGTTTTTAATTATCAGTTTGTTGGAAGAGAATACTGTATTCTACTTTTTAAAATTAGCTTATAATTAATTTTAACATAGCTGGTAATATAGTCTCTCAAGTCATGAGAATTTCTAATTATAGCCATCTAAAGCATAAAGATATTTTACCTCGTGTCTGCCTGATATGGTAAAGATCTTTTTTTCACTGATTGTATTCCTACTGTTTATTAAGGACATTTTTCTTTTTTTTTTTTCAAAATTTTTTTTAGATTTTATTTTACTTTAAGTTCTGGGATACATGTGCAGAACATGCAGGTTTGCTACATAGGTATACATGTGCCATGGTGATTTGCTGCACCTGTCAACCCGTCGTCTAGGTTTTTTTTCTTTCTTTCTCTTGAGACAGAGTCTCGCTCTGTCACCCAGGCTGGAATGCAGTGGCGTGATCTCAGCTCACTGCAACCTCCACCTCCTGGGTTCAAGTGATTCTCCTGCCTCAACCTCCTGAGTAGGTGAGATTACAGGCGCATGCCACCATGCCCGGGTAATTTTTTTTGTATTTTTAGTAGAGATGGGGTTTCACCATGTTGGTCAAGCTGGTCTTGAACTCCTGACCTCGTGATGCACCTGCCTTGGCCTCCCAAAGTGCTGGGATTACAGGCGTGAGCCACCACACCAGGCTTGTCGTCTAGGTTTTAAGCCTCGCCTGCATTAGGTATTTGTCCTAATGCTCTCCCTCTTTTTTCCTCCTACCCCCCAACAGGCCCTGTGTGTGATGTTCCCCTCCCTGGGTCCATGTGTTTTCATTGTTCAACTCCCACTTATGAGTGAAAACATGCAGTGTGTGGTTTTCTGTCAAGGACATTTTTCATAGGGTAAAAGTTGAGCTGTTATGAGCCATTTCAATTCTGTAAATTGTATGAATTTTCGGGGATAAAAACCCAGCTTCTGAAAGGGAGAAAAACTTCCAGAGTAACTATTTGTAGGTTAGATACATATCCCACAAATGTTGTCAAGGTGAGAAGTTATTTAGATTGCCAGGGAAAGAGAACAGGGAGATAGGTGATTGATCTAGATAACTAGCTTTTTTCCTTCTGACTCTTGAGATTAGATAGATAAATAGTAGATAAACTTTAGATAGAAATGGAAAACTTTAAAGCAAATAACCTCACTAATATTATTCATCAAAAGCTTGAACTTCTGTCATAAAGTTGTTTTCCAACTAGTTTTGAAGGGTAAGTCAGTCTATCTTGATTTTTAGATTAATTGTTAGAATTTGAAGTTTGTTCTAAAGTGTATATAATTTGCCACATAGAATTTAAATACAAAGACATAATGGCATATTACAATTCAGACTTAAGACAAATCTTGTTTTAAATCTTCAGGTTTGTTAACAACATAACCTTGGGCAAATTTGTTAACCTCTATAGGCTTCATGTTCCATTTCTGAAAAATTTTAATGATAATACTCAAGAATGTTGTAAAAATCAAGTGAACTGATATGTAAAGCACCTTTTACAACTCTGACACAAAATGTTAGGTTCATTTCTTTTTTTTTTTTGAGACGGAGTCTTGCTCTGCCGCCCAGGCTGGAGTGCAGTGGCCGGATCTCTGCTCACTGCAAGCTCCGCCTCCCGGGTTCACGCCATTCTCCTGCCTCAGCCTCCCGAGTAGCTGGGACTACAGGCGCCCGCCACCTCGCCCGGCTAGTTTTTTTGTATTTTTTAGTAGAGACAGGGTTTCACTGTGTTAGCCAGGATGGTCTTGATCTCCTGACCTCGTGATCCGCCCGTCTCGGCCTCCCAAAGTGCTGGGATTACAGGCTTGAGCCACCGCGCCCGGCCCGGTTCATTTCTTTTTAATGTCTAATATAAGCTGAGTCTAAAGGGAAAAACGAATGATTGATATGACTTCAGACTAACATTTATAGTTAATTGCTCCCATATCATCTTTATCACACTTGATTCAATGAAGTTGTATGTTTATATATAACATTTAAAATACATTAACCTTGCTAATTGAAAGTCCAGATTTATGCGTCATGGAAAAAGTATAAAAGTGGTAAAAGCTTAATTTAAGGCAATTCTAGGTTTAAGTTCTGTCTGTAAAAAAAAAAAACTTTTATCTTGACCAATTTTTACAATTTCCTACAAGTTTTTAAATATTTTATAGTTTAATGATAAGAAATGTATACATTATTAAGATGCAGTTATACTATTATCTCTGAAGCATATCAGTGCACTTTTTCCTTCATGTCTGAAGGAGAATTTTTGTCTGAAGGCTTATTAACTAGGATAATTTTTCCATCTGATTATTTTTAACACTTTCCTGTTTCATATAACATTGGTTGATTTAATGGACTCTGGGCTCAGTATATTTTATTGGGCCTTGAAATTTACTGAACTTATTTATTTTTCTAATAAAAAGAGGATTAGCAAGCTGAAGCGAGTATGTGAATGATGTTAAGGGAGAAAGAGAAGACCGCATAAAAGTATAAATCAATACTTTGCCACCAGTTTTTGAAGTAAGTAAAGGCTTTAGTAATTGTAAATTGACCCCTTGCTTTTTGTTATCATCCCAGTAGTATTCATGTGAGAAGGTCTCTAGGATTAAATTGTTATTTTTGTGTAATTTAACAAAAGCATACTTATTCTTTCTTTAATCAGGATATATCCGTTTTCCTAGATAGTCCATGAAAGAACAGAGATGGTCATGCCCAAAATATTTGTGTTGTATCATCTTTAGAAGAAATGAACTTTTTACCCTTATAAAGCTAAATATTTGTACATTATAGGCACAAAAATTAGAAATAATACTGGTCTGAAAAACTGAATACTCATACTTAGATTCAAACCTAGGTTTTAGATTATCTACTAGCAAGCTAAACAACTGTGTGGGACAAGTCTTTAAGCTTTCTTTTCATCTTTTGTAAATAAGTAGCTTGGATTATATAATTTCTTATTTTTTCTAGCATTACTATATTGTCACTTATTAATATTTCTATCACATTGTAAGAAAATGTGAAACCCACACAACTGTTATTTCTATTGAATTATTTTTCTAGGCTCAAGACCGCCTTTAATCCTACAATCTCAGTCTCTACCTTGTTCATCACCTCGAGATGTTCCACCAGATATCTTGCTAGATTCTCCAGAAAGAAAACAAAAGAAGCAAAAGAAAATGAAATTAGGCAAGGATGAAAAAGAGCAGAGTGAGAAAGCGGCAATGTATGATATAATTAGTTCTCCATCCAAGGACTCTACTAAACTTACATTAAGACTTTCTCGTGTAAGGTCTTCAGACATGGACCAGCAAGAGGATATGATTTCTGGTGTGGAAAATAGCAATGTTTCAGAAAATGATATTCCTTTTAATGTGCAGTACCCGGGACAGACTTCAAAAACACCCATTACTCCACAGGATGTAAACCGCCCACTAAATGCTGCTCAATGTTTGTCGCAGCAAGAACAAACACCATTCCTTCCAGCAAATCAAGTGCCTGTTTTACAACAGAACACTTCAGTTGCTACAAAACAACCCCAGACTTCTGTGGTACAGAATCAGCAACAGGTATCACAACAGGGACCTATATATGATGAAGTGGAATTGGATGCATTGGCTGAAATTGAGCGAATAGAGAGAGAATCAGCTATTGAAAGGGAGCGCTTCTCAAAAGAAGTTCAAGATAAAGGTAAAATAATTCATTATTACCACTTCATCATCTGGGCAAATATGTAATTATAGTGTCAAAAATTCTTTTCATATTACTTTTTTTCTCTTATTTTGTATAATTTATGTCTACTCAAGTATGTATTTTTATTAGTAATACTCATAACACAAGTTAAATTTGTAACAATTTATTGTCTGAAACAACTATATGAGATTTGGTAATTCTCTACTGTAGGTCTGTTGCTCATTATATACTATATGATTTTACTTACTTGTGCTTTTCTGCTAAAATGAACATTAGCATTTCTATATGACATGTATACTTCACAAGTTATGTTAATATTGTGCACCTTCAAATTTTTTTCTGCTGAAACAAGGTTAAGTACTATAGAATTATTTTGAACAGATACATTTAAGAAAAGCTTATGTGTATGCTTATTAGGCAGTTAGATACTTCACTTGGTTTATGATCCTACTGGCTTAATAATGTCAATTTTTTTAGTAAACAAATCATGGAAAGTTAATATTAAATAGCAAACCTTAGAAATTAAGGGTCTTTTGGTGGTAATTACAGTGAAGTGTTCCCTTTCATCTGACTAGTATGTTAGGATGGAGTTTCAAGACATACCTGGTCTGTGAGTTTATGAGCTTTCCTTGTGCTTCATAATCAAATAAAAATAAATCCCTAGTAAGTTCCTAGTAATTTGGTATACACTATGTACAAAATTTCTTTCATGTTTTAAGAGACTGATGAATCAGACTGATGAATCAGTGGTTGAAATTAGCAATAAAATTGATGAATTTGATTGCTATATAAATGCATATACACATTTGATCAGACCAAAAGCATGCTTTATGATTTAATTTTATGATTAAAATATTCTAGGTTGATTTTCAGTTCTTTTATTTCTTGGTAATGATAAAACTTCTTGATATTGGATAGAGCTGATTTTTATATATGATGTGTTCAGTGTTTGACAGGATCATGACTAGATAATTGTGTTTCTATGCTAAGAAACACGCTGAAGATTAATATTATATCTCCTGCCTGTCATGATGGCTCATTTTAATGTTATTGAAAAAAATGGACTGTATTTAGTAATTGTTGTACTACAATGTTTGCAACATATGTAAATCAGAAATAGATGCAAATAAAGAGATTGCTAGAAGTCTTCATTTTACTGGCTAGGGAGCTGGGATTTTTTTCTTTGTCTTTTTTTTTAAAATATAGATTCAGGGGATACATGTGCAGGTTTGTTCATGAGTATATTGTGTGATGGTGGGGTTTGGGCTTCTAGTGAACACATCACCCAAATAGTGATCATAGTACCCATTAGATAGTTTTTCAACCTTGGCTCCCTCCCTCTTTCCCCCATTTTTGAGTCACCTGTGTCTGTTGTTTCCAACTTTATGTCCGTGTGTACCCGTTGTTGAATTCCCACTTATTAGTGAGAACCTGTAGTGTTTCATTTTCTGTGTACATTATTTCACTTAGGGTAACTAATGGCCTCAAACTGCATCCGTGTTGCTGCAGAGGACATGACTTCACTCTTGTTTATGATTGTGTACCGTGGTATATATATACCACATTTTATCCAGTCCACTCCTGATGGATGCTTAGGTTGATTCTGTAACTTTGCTATTGTGAATAGTGCTGCGATAAACATGAGTTCAGGTGTCTTTTTTATAAAATAGTTTTTTTCGCTATGGATAGAAACCCAGTAGTGGGATTGCTAGGTCAAATGGTAGTTCTGTTTTTAGTTCTTTGAGAAATCTCCATACTGTTTTTCATAAGGGTTAAACTAATTTACATTCCCACCAACAGTGTTTAAGTATTCCCTTTTCTCTGCAACCTCTGTTATTTTTTGACTTTTTAATAATAACCATTCTGACTGGTCTAAGATTGTATCTCATTGTAGTTTAATTTGCATTTCTCTGATGATTAACGATGTTGAGCATTTTTTTAAATGTTTGTTGGCTGTGTATACGTCTTCTTTTGAGAAGTGTCCGTTCATGTCTTTTGCCCACTTTTTAGTGGGTTTTTTTTTTCTTTTTGTAGATTTGTTTGAGTTCCTTATAGATTCTCGGTATTAGACCGTTGTTGGGTGCATAGTTTGTAAATATTTTCTCTCATTCTCTAGGTTGTCTGTTTACTCTGTTATGGTTTCTTTTGCTGTACAGAAGCTCTTTAGTTTAATTGAGCCCCATTTGTCAATTTTTCTTTGTGTCGTATTTGCTTTTTAGGTCTTAGTCATAAATTCTTTAATTAGGACAGTGTCCCAAAAGAGTTTTTTGCAGGTTTTCTTCTAGGATTTTTATCACTTGAAGTCTTAGAGTTACGTGTTTAATTCATCTTGAGTTAATTTTTGTATAGGTGAGAGGCAGGAGTCCCATTTCATTCTTCTGCATATGGCTAGCCAGTTTTCCCAGCACCATTTATTAAATAGAGTGTCCTTTTTCTGTTGTTTATTTTTGTCAACTTTCTTGGAGATCAGTTGTTTTTAGGTATGTGACTTTATTTCTGGGTTCTCTATTCTGTTCCATTGATCTGTGTGCCTGTTTTTATACCAGTACCATGCTGTTTTGCTTACTGTAGTCTTGTAGTGTAGTTTGAAGTTTCCTAATATGATGCCACCAGCTTTGTTCTTTTTGCTTAGGGTTGCTTTGGCTATTCAGGTTCTTTTTTGGTTTTATATAAATTTTAGGATAGTTTTTCTAATTCTTTGAAAAATTACTTTGGTAGTTTGATAGGAATAGTGTTGAATCTGTAGATTACTTTGGGCAGTATAGTCATTTTTAATAATACTGATTCTTCCTATCCATGAGCATAGAATGTTTTTTGATTTGTTTGTGTTATCTATGATTTCTTTTATCAGTGTTTTGTAGTTGTCCTTGTAAAGCTCTTGCACCTCCTTGTTTAAATGTATTCCTAGGTATTTTATTTTGTGTGTGTGGTTATTGTAAATGAGATTGAGTTCTTGATTTGGTTCTCAGCTCGAATGTTACTGGTGTATAGTCATGCTACTGATTTTGGTACATTTATTTTGAATCCTAAAACTTCACTGAAGTTATCAGGTCTGTGAGTCTTTTGGAGGAATTTTTTGGGTTTTCTAAGTATGGGATCATTTCTTCAGTGAACAGAGATAATTTGACTTCCTCTTTTCCTATTTGGATGCCTAATATTCCTTTATCTTGCCTGATTGCTCTGGGTAGGACTTCTGGAATTTTTTTTTAAACTAGTAAAGTTTTGATATTAAGGATGAAATGTTGCTTGTACCTTTTCTCTTTAGTTTGCAGTATGAGGTTCAGGAAATAAATACATAGGTTCCAAATTATATCTCTTCCTCTAACCTTTTATAAAAGTATATGCATGTCAAATGAAAAAAGTAATATTACTCAGCTTTTCTTATTAACTTGTTCAAAATTCCTGAATCTTAGGATAGTCAGTTTTGCAAGAAACATACAATATTACAATTCCCTGACCAAGATATGTTAGTTGCCCTGATAACTGAATTTTTGCATGACCTTAAATCTGTATTATGGAAAAATGTGTTCTTGAAAAAGAATGTACTTTTTAAGTGAATTTTAATAGTTGTTGATAGTAACAAAAACAGAGGAGGAATGGTGACCTATTTTTATGTATCATATTTGTTGAATCCAAAGTTTCTACTTACAAAAATGGAATTAAAATAAGGGTCATGTATAGTTCTAATTGCGTATTAGCAAACTTCTTTTATACTACTAACTTTCCTTTGGAAAAAAAGAACAAAGTCAACAGATACAACATATTGTTCTTGTAGAAACTTGTGTATTTTATTTTCAATTATCTAAATAGTTTTTTCTGTAATCTATGATGACATAGTTACAGATAACTGAAAAGTTGAATGAACAGAGTTGACATTCAATTTTGGTGAAAATACAGGTATGTGGTGATATCCTGAGGATTAAAGTAGGTTTTGCTGATTTCATATTGTTGTCATTTCTAACTTGTTTTCTGAAAGCCACCTTCGTGGATTTATAGTCATGTATCACATAATGATGTTTCATTTCACACTAGACTTTAAATACAGTGGTGGTCCCATAAGAATATAATATTGTATATTTACTCTACCTTTTCTATGTTTAGATATGTTTTAGATACACAAATACCATTGTGTTACAGTTGCCTACAGTATTCAATATAGTAACATGCTGTACAGGTTTATAGCCTGGTAGCAATAAGCTATACCATATAGCCTAGGTACATAGTAGGCTGTATCATCTAGATTTATGTGAATATACTATATGATATTCATATAACAGAGAAATCTCCTAACAATGCATTTCGCAGAATGTATCCTGTTGTTAAGCAATACATGACTGTATTTGAAAACTTTTGAAACTTAGATGCCACCTAACCCTTTTGATTTGAACTTGGCATATTGCATTCAGTTTCTGCATTGTGTGATGGGATGGTATTTGTTATATAAGAAGTTACCCTGAGATTTTGCAATGACTAAAAGTGTGTATATTGATCCAAGGGTGTAGGTGAGGTCATAAATAAAAGCAAAATTCTTCTGAAGTGGTGGTTTTAGAGCCCTTAAGAGATGAAATACTTCCTTGAAATTAATTTGTCCCTAGTTACCATTATTTTTACTTATTAAAGACTAAATGTTAAAATCGACATTTAATGTATTCAAACATTTGGTACTGAGGACTTTTTTTTACAGCTGTTGTGTTACTGGTGCTGTGGAACAGGCAGGACTATTTGTCTGGCCTACTAGTTTATAAGTTTGTTTGCCAATATATTCATTTACTGTGAGAGAAATATTCCACTCAATAACCAGGAATCAATAACACTATACCTTATAAATAAGATTAGAAAGTTCAACAAATGTAGAATATTTGTGGAATTCAAGTAAAGGGATAGAATAGTCTTAAGAAATGTTTTACCTAGGCTGTGGCAGACCCTATTGTACCCTTGTTCTGCACAAGAAGGACGTTTGTCTAGCTGTTAGGTATTTATGTCCCTTTGTCCTGTTCTCTCTTCTTTGAGCAATTCTATATATACACTGATAAAGCAACTTTGTAACCTAATGTTTTATAATATTCCAAAAGGACCATTTTCTCAATCTTTTTGTTCATACTTTTAGTGTCTGTAATTACATAAATTAATTTTAAAAGGCTATTCATCTTTCTTTGCTTCTGGGATGACCTGTCATTAGATATTAATACCTTTTTCATGTGCTGAAAATTTCTGCTTTCCTTTATCAAAGAGGGGGTTCCTTTGTTCATCTTTGCCTATTTCATCTTTTCCCAAGGTCCACTTTCCATGTTAGCAAGTATAAGGAATGGCTCAGCTTCACTAATGTTTATATAATGTTACAATATTCTTGCACTATAGCCCTTGTTAAAAGTCAGTTATTACCTACTGTCATTTGGAATAAGAGACTGGGATTTGGTACAAGGAATAGGACAATTAGCCACTCAGCTTTTATTGTGGTTGAGGGGTGGTGTGTTTTCATTGTACTTAATTGGCTACCATGTATACACAATTATTGTGCTTTCTGCTTTAAGTGTTTTCATATATCACTTGTAGATTTAAGTAAGTGGTGTAGTTTGTTTTTCTTGTAAGCATAATTGAGTTCAGAATTTCTGTAAGGGCTGGATCTTATTTTGAGAATATCAGCATCTTGATGACAAGTGTTGGTTTTGAGATTACGATAATCCTTTTGTATGCATTTTCTTTAGGAATATATGTATTCTAATAGCTAATCTTATGGTTCCCAGTGCTGAAGAGGGCTTACAGGTAATCACTGTCCTAAATACAAGAATGATTCTTCATAGAGATGACTTTCCATGATTATTAGGTGGTTATGATGTAATGAAGACTCATAACAAAAGTGGTTGAACAAAAGTGACCTGTACAGAGTCAGAGCGCTTTATAAGGAGTAAGCTCGTGGTGGAATTGAATCAGACCAAGTGAATCAGAACATACATCCTCTTAACATATCTAAGAATCCTTGCCACAATAATGAAAATTTTCCAGGTTTTACAGGAGTAAAGTACTTTTCGGTAGTTGAACGATTAAAATTTTGTATTAAACAGCATTTTATATATAGTGGAAAAAAATGGTAAGATGTTTCCCAATCTTAATTACTTGTGTGCAAATACTTTCATACATTTTTTGGTTATAAATAATCATAGGATTCGTAGTTTAAATAAAAATATATCATTTCTTTGAAATTAAGATATTTGTTATTGTATTTGCTAAATTTTCATTTTAATGTCTTAAGGTAAATCGGATTGAGGTTAATAATATATAAACTCTTGAGTATTTTGGAATCCTTTAAAAGTCAGCCCTCTAGGATATGCTAATGTTTTTCTGAAGACACTGCATAAAAGAGTGAGCCATAGATATCTTTAATCTTCAGATGCCAGAGAGCTATGTCGTTGTACATCTTAAGTATGATTAGGCTACCATTTTAGTTACTTTTACAAAGCATAATTCATCAAAAATATAGAAAGCTTAGGTTATACTGTTTGAATTTCTAGATTCTTATAAAAGTTTAAGGGATGAGTATAAATTGATAAATCATCTTATGAGATATCAATTGGTTTGCCCTATGAAAAAACATAAAGATGATTTTTGAATGGCAGAACATTCTAAAAGAGGATTCGATAAATATAAATTTAGTATTCTGATTTCTTTTTTAAGGTATTGACGTAGAAAGCTTCCTATAAATTCTTACCATGTTAGTTTTAGCTGGTGGAAACAATCTAATGATAATATATTATACTTTAGAATTGTTATGGTGGTGTTTTACAAATGGAGCATGTGTGGTGTTAGATTTGACTGAATAACTGAAGGAGCAAAAGGACTTCGTTTTACAAAATATAACTAACAAATATCTTAATTAAATTGCAGTTACATTTGATTATATTTTAAACTGGCAAGAACTGCTACTTCCCACTTTAAAAAGAAAACAGTGGAACTTTGCTATATAAAAGAAGCATTACCATTAGGAAAAAAAAATCACAACTTGGTTCTCTTAACAATAAGGAGCCATTTTTCAGTTGTCAGTTTGACTTTTAATCTTGTGATACCATCTTCCTTATATTCACATTAGTGAATATTACAAGAGAATCTAGAGATTGTCTTGTTAAAATAACTAAGAATGACTTTTAAAACATACTCAAGCTCAGCAAATAAACAAAAGGAAGCCAAACCTGAAGGTACTATAATGTAACCATTCCCAAGACCTAACTGGAGATTTAATTTACAGAAAATGACCTAGCACCCTCATAAGTCAGAAATGGAATCATACACAGAAATATATAGATGTTAAAAATACCTTCACATTTTATTGCAGTGGTGAATTTGTGTTTGTCGTGTGTCTTTACATTTAATAATACTGTAAATTATTTCTTTCCGAGACCAGAATAGACCCCTAGAACATTATAACTTTATGTCGAAGAGTAGGAACAGTTTTCTTCAGTGGAAGTTGCTTAAGACAGGATTCTAATTTATACCTGTTGCTTCCTGATTTTAAATTTTCTATACCTTTGGTATCTGTTGCTTCCTTATTTTAAATTTACTTCTATCTAACATTGTGGTTAGCTTTTAAACTCCTTTCACTCTTTTAACACTTTAAAGAATTTGAATTATTGATTAAAGTTAAATGACAAATTACTAAATTCATTTTTTAAACTCATTTTTTTCCAATGGTATGGTATCTATTTTATTTCTTTTTTTCCATACTTATCTTAGATACAGTAAAAGCTTATATTTCCTGTTTGGTATGTTGGCAGATTTGGAGCTTTTTATAGTTTTTCACTAACAGTTAAAATTAACCTGAATGAGACTTTATGATTTATAACTGGTTGTTTTATTCTTAGGAAAAGAATCTGATTTATCTTTAACATCTATGAACATAAATATATGTTTGTATTTGGTACATTATAAGTTCTATTCATTTTATATTCTTACACTTATTTATATCCTTAAAGAGTATGCAGTTAAATTCTTTTTACTGTATTTATTGAAATTTCTCAAGCATATTTCTTCAAACCTTGGTTTTCAAAGTATTGTGTCATTCATGCTTACTATTTTATGTATGCATATGTGCATTTGCATTTATCCAGTTTTAAAACATAACCTTAAAAAAGATAAACAACGTCCATAGGGTTTTTAATAAGATAAGAATACATATCTATTACTGATATCGAATATTTATCTTTAAATTTCAGATAAGCCTTTGAAAAAAAGAAAACAAGATTCTTACCCACAGGAGGCTGGGGGTGCTACAGGAGGTAATAGACCAGCTTCTCAGGAGACGGGTTCTACGGGAAATGGGTCAAGGCCAGCATTAATGGTTAGCATTGATCTTCATCAGGCAGGAAGAGTGGACTCTCAGGCTTCTGTAACTCAGGATTCAGACTCCATAAAAAAGCCTGAAGAAATCAAACAATGTAATGATGCACCTATTTCTGTTCTTCAGGAAGATATTATTGGAAGTCTTAAATCTACACCAGAAAACCATCCTGAGACACCTAAAAAAAAGTCTGATCCCGAGCTTTCAAAGAGTGAAATGAAACAAAGTGAAAGTCGATTGTCAGAATCTAAACCAAATGAAAACCGATTGGTGGAGACAAAATCAACTGAAAATAAGTTAGAAACTAAAGTTGAGACCCAAACAGAAGAACTTAAACAGAATGAGAGCAGAACAACTGAATGCAAACAAAACGAGAGCACCGTAATTGAGCCTAAACAAAATGAAAATAGACTGTCTGACACAAAACCAAATGACAACAAACAAAATAATGGCAGATCAGAAACAACAAAATCAAGGCCTGAAACCCCAAAGCAAAAGGGTGAAAGCCGGCCTGAGACTCCAAAACAAAAGAGTGAAGGGCGTCCTGAAACCCCAAAACAGAAGGGTGATGGAAGGCCTGAAACTCCAAAGCAAAAAGGTGAAAGCCGCCCTGAAACTCCAAAGCAAAAAAATGAAGGGCGACCTGAAACACCAAAACACAGGCATGACAATAGGAGGGATTCTGGAAAGCCATCTACGGAGAAAAAACCTGAAGTGTCTAAACATAAACAAGATATTAAATCTGACTCACCTCGGTTAAAATCAGAACGAGCTGAAACCTTAAAGCAGAGACCTGATGGGCGATCTATTTCTGAGTCACTAAGACGTGACCATGATAATAAACAAAAATCAGATGACAGGGGTGAATCAGAGCGACATCGAGGAGATCAGTCTAGGGTTCGAAGACCAGAAACATTGAGATCCTCTAGTAGAAATGAACATGGCATTAAATCTGATAGTTCAAAAACTGATAAACTAGAACGAAAACACAGGCATGAATCAGGGGACTCAAGGGAAAGACCATCTTCTGGGGAACAAAAATCAAGACCTGACAGTCCTCGTGTTAAACAAGGAGATTCTAATAAATCAAGATCTGATAAACCTGGTTTTAAATCACCAAATAGTAAAGATGACAAAAGGACAGAGGGTAACAAGAGTAAAGTAGACACTAATAAAGCACACCCTGACAATAAGGCAGAATTTCCAAGTTATTTGTTGGGGGGCAGGTCTGGTGCATTGAAAAATTTTGTCATTCCGAAAATCAAGAGGGATAAAGATGGCAATGTTACTCAGGAAACAAAGAAAATGGAAATGAAAGGAGAGCAGAAAGACAAAGTAGAAAAAATAGGATTAGTTGAAGATCTAAATAAAGGAGCTAAGCCTGTAGTTGTTCTACAAAAACTGTCTTTGGATGATGTTCAGAAACTTATTAAAGATAGAGAGGACAAATCAAGAAGTTCCCTTAAACCTATCAAGAATAAACCATCAAAGTCAAATAAAGGTAAGAATACTGATGTCATTTATAATATAATCGATTTTAAGTGCTAAGGTTAATAAGTATTAAAAAGGAAATTTACAAAAATTAGAAAGCTACTACATGAAAATATAACATCTATGTCAAACAACAGTAAATTTTTTTCAGAAGTATAGATAAAGGTTTCCAGTGAATTTTTTTTTCCCCACAGTTTTTTTCTTCCCACCCACTACTCAAGGTAGTTATGAATCTTACTGCTATTTGGTTACACAGAGATAAGTTATTTGGCTGTTTAATTATTTCTTATATTCGTTATTTCTTATGTTAATCAAGTGAATGTTGTATTACAATAGCTGTCTTTAAAAACTCTATAGTCTTACAATACTATATTCTTACAGACCTGTGTTTGAGCTAATTATCGATGAATAGTTTGTATAGTTTAGAAAGTTATATAAAAGGTTATTTTTCATTTTGTGGGGGAGATGGTTAGTTAAATATGTTTTATATTTTTAAAACATATCTTTTTGTCCTTGTTTATGCAAAGGTAATAGGGAATGGTACTTACTTTTTAAATTTGGTTAAATTGTAAGTTTGTGGGAGGCAGGGGGACTGGTTATTTTTGCATGGTTTCTGAGTTAAATTCTCTGGTTACTTGAGTAAGATTATTTCCAAAGGGAGAAGAATGTCTTAAGTGCCAAAAAATAATGACCATTTGTGCAGAAGATATACTTTTGTATCCCGTTGTACACAAGTATTTAAAATAACTTTTTTTATTTTTAAATAGAGATGAGGTCTTCCTGCTTTGTTGACCAGGCTGGTTTCGAACTCCTGGCCTCAAGTGATCCTTTCATCTCAGCCTCCCAAAGTGCTGGGATTATAGGCGTGAGCCACCATGTCCATGCAGTCTAAATATATTGAGGTGTAGTGAAGGCAATAGAACTGAGAGTTTATTTGATTTTGAGTTTTCCTTCTGTGAAAGAGAATTATTAAGAATTTAGATTTATACTTATATATAACCAAGTATATGAAATCTGGAATTGCATTGGCTAAGATGGTAGCCATTACCTTTTTTGGCTATTTAAATTTAAATTAACTAAAATTGAAAGTTCATTTTGTCAGTAGTCACACGTGGCTATTGGCTACCATATTGGACAAAACAGAACATTTGCATCATCACAGAAAGTTGTATTGTATAGCACTGCAGTGCATTAGGAGATATAAAAAGTGTGTGGTTATTGTTTTCATAACATGCTGTTGTAACTTGTCTACCAAGAAAATTCTTTGAAAACACATTATAAAGAACTCTATTCAAAGAATGACTTGTGGCTAATCTGTTGTTATTCTTGCTTGGTGTTCATCAACATTCATTTCTTCACTGTTAATTTATTTGATTTTGTCTTATAAAAATGAAAAAATACTGCCTTCTGAGTTACTAATATTTGTGTTGAGTGAAGCTTTTAATTTTTAAATTATAGCAGTTAGACTTACCAAAAATCAATTAAGACATCAGCCTCAATTATTAAGTAGCCTTTTTTATTTAACTGGAATGCGTCTTTTCAGAGTTACTTGTTAATATAAAAGAGGTTGTAGAATGCGGGGGTTAACACCAGAATTGTTTTCTTTTAGGTAAAGATTTTATTTAAAATTTTTTAGTGAAAGTTTGGGAGTAGCTTATATTTATAAACTAAAGAGTATGGCTATACAATTTTAGAAGAGTCAGGTGAAAGATGGAAAGTGGTACCCTCTTGTTCCTTTGATCTAGACCATCTTTCTCTCCCTCCCCTCTCAGCTTACCCTAGCCTTGCTTTCTAAACTCTGTTCTAACAAAGAGTCTTTTACAACTCCTTAAAGAACATCCAGAAGTGAATATAGCTTTTAGTTAGTAATTGCTATATTATTTCACCTGGTTTTTTCACATGCAGTAATATGGCCTATGAATAAGTTTTTAGCACCAAAATGCGTTTCTGATAGTATACTTTTAGTGCAGATGTATGTACCTGATATGGTCATGTTAGTATGTAAGTAAGCTATCTGGGTGTCTGAGTGATGTGTATGTATGTGTACATGTGCATGTTTGTGTATGTATACACATATATTAATGTAACTGCAATTACAATAACAATCCTTTTCATCAAAAAATACTATGTCAGTGCTTAAATTCATTTCAGGATACCGTGTAGCTATCTTTTATGTCTTAGGATCCGTATCTTTTTTTTTTTTTTTTTTTTTTAGTAATGTTCTAATTTTGGTTTTATTTTAGATTTTTGCTACTCAGTTTAAATAGCAGAGTTGGTTAATTGTGGATTTTTTTAATTGCATGTACATGAAGCACAGTTGTAGATTACTGACCCTTTGTAGTATATATTGGGATTTTATTTGGAGATTCACAGAAAATCACATTTTGATGTGTTGATGATTTTCTGAGTAAAGGAATTAGTCTGAATATTGCTGGGATACTTTTATGGTTGGTTCCTAGGACCAAAATTGAAGAGCCATAAATTTCCATCTTTTAAATATTTTACCAGTTGTTCATATAGAAAATATTCATTCTTTAGTATATATTTTAAGCTGATAAATTTTGAGTGTGTGATAGAGGTACAGATTTATTACTCCTATTTTAGATTACTTATTTTTGTCTTTTGTATGAGCATGTTAAATGTAAAGTGGCATTGTTACATTTGATTTGATTTCTGTGGCAATATGTCTATATCCCTAGTACCTAACAAAATACTTCATACATAATAAAATTATACTTAATGCCTATTGAATGGAGACGATGTTGTCACCATTTTCAGGAAAAGCTTTTGTGTACACATTAAAATTAGATAGTCATCTTTTATGTTCCCATCAATACACCCTAGCTCAAGAGTTACTTATTTTTCGGATCCTGCTTCCTAAATATTGTAGTAACTTTCTTCACCCTGTCAACTACCTAGATTTTTTGTTAAGATCCAAAGAAAACCTGCTTATAGTATTATGTGTTTAGTTTTTCTATCACACTTATTTTGATCTACAGCAGTTACAACATGGGATTAATATTATTCCCATTCTTATCCTGCTTTGTCAACTTCCCTATCTTTCCATCACCTTGTTTATTCCTTGTGTGGGAGGGGTGGAGGGGGCAGTCAGGCAACGTAACCCTTTGTAGAATTCTTTTTAAGTACTTCAAATATCTTCTAAAATATACTTCGATCAGTATGTTACATGCCAAAAAATATTTTATTGTTAAAAATTTTATTAGAATATTACCCTAATGTATAATGTCTCTAAATTAAAATAATAAAGTTATGAGATCGTTTAAGATTGGCATAATCTCCCAACATTTTGGGAGGCCAAGGTAGGTGGATCATTTGAGGTCAGGAGTTAAGACCAGCCTGGCCAACATGGTGAAACCCCACCTCTACTAAAAATACAAAAATTAGTTGGGCACGGTGGCAGGCACTTGGTAGTTCCAGCTACTCAGGAGGCTGAAGCAGGAGAATCGCTTGAACCCAGGAGGAGGAGGTTATAGTGAGCTAAGATCGTGCCACTGCACTCCAGCCTGGGTGACAGAGCAAGACTCTTGTCTCAAAAAAAAAAAAAAATTGGCATAATCATCAACTAACATGTGCCTTCAGTGTTATTAACAGCTTAGTATCAGTAATTACAAACATTTGATTTTGTTTTGGGGTTTTTTTTTTTTTAATTCCAGAGTGTCTCAAAATAGCTTTATGTCTAAGGAAACCATTTTTCCTTCTCTCTCCCCCTTCTTCTTTCCAACTAGTATATCATTCTCCATTATGTGGACTCAGTGCTTTCGAGAAATATCCGTATTATTTGTTATTTGACATCATCCTTTAAACTGAAGAGTAAAGCAGTTTCTGAAAGTAGTCTTCACTGGGAATGTATCTGGCAGCTTTAATAGTCAGTAGTGATTAGCCTATATTGCTCACTTGATGAGCTAATGATTGTAGGCCTTACTAGGGACAGTTATGTCACTTCAATTATCTACTGTTACACTACTAAATGCTGATCACTGTCATCAGCTGGTTGCCTTTTACTTAGCACTGAACCAGTCTAGTTAAATTGTGTTTAGGATCCTCAGCTTCTGCAAGTTTTAAAGTATTGTTTCTGAGAGTGAATTTATAGCATAGTTTATTAATTCCTAAACTGAGGATTTTCAGTATGTTTTCTTTAAGGTAGATTGTAGTATTGAATAATATTTAATGATGCTGCAGTGGGAATTTATTTTGCTTCATTTGCACAGTTTTATAAAATACCTTTCTAAAAAACTCAAATTTTCAGTTTCTGTAAAGGCATTCATATCAGTGATATCTTTAGGAAATGTTTGGAGAAAGTTTATTACAGAAGTTGGCATAATCTGTATCTAGCTCTTGTGACTTTAGAGCAGTATTTTGAAAATTTGTACTCATGATTTCCATTTGTAGAAATTTTTGTTCCAAATTATGCTTAATAGATTGTTCATACAAATATTGCTTAAAAGAAATGCATTACGTAGAAACCTTTTTATAAAAATTAAAGTTTGCTGGAGGTGTTCTCTCTCCTTTCCATTCTGTCTCTTAAGCCAGCCCAAAAACGTAGTTTCTGTAGGGTTCTTGTATCTGTAGAAATAGGTGTATGATTGACAGCTAAGGAGCTAGCAAATACTAATTCTGAAAGAACCTGTGCCTGTTTATGAAGAAATAATCTTTATACTGAATTCCCTCTTACATCCTAAAAAGAAATTAATGAAACCCTTCTTTACAAGGGCCTGATGCGAAATTAAAGAGTATGAATACCTACTAGTATTATAATACCAATAAAATGGGTTTTTTAATGTGGATCTCTCTGTCTTACGTATAAAAATATTAGCATTTTCTGGCTTCTGATGTGTCAATTTTTAAAAATTCTCTTTTAAACTTATTATAAATTATAGTACAAAGAGAACTGATATCAAAACCTTGAATACGTCTTAACCTTTCAAAGCTTGGTTCATTCACTTTTAAAATAAAGAAACCAATTTCCCTCCTGCTTTACACAGTTATAAAGACCAAAATGAATGTTGTTATAGTAAAAGCTAATCGGTCTGAGTTTTTTATATAAAGGAATGTACAGTCATTCAGTTTCTAATTGAATTGAATTTATCTAAATGAAGAAAGCAATTTTTAAAAACAAATCTTTTTATGTATCTGCACTTTATATTCAGTGTAAATTTAAAGATATTACTGCCACAATTTATTTTTCTCACCGTGTATATGTATCAAGGAAAGAATCATTTGATCGCTGCCCCCTACTTTTCAGTAGTGAGTAGTAAGTTGTTACTTACATAATGAGTAGTAAATTATCATTTACATGCAGTATTGAAATTTTTTTTTTTTTTTTTTTTTTTGCCCCTGCTTACCTCTAGTTGAAGTTAAAGATCCATTTGGTGCTTCTGTGTTATATGGGTAGATTAATGGAAGAATTCTCCCTGAACTGTTACATTATGCCTGCCCAAGATTTTTGTTTGTTTGTTTAGGATTTATAATATTTGGAGGTTTATGTAAGGCTCTTAGTTTTTTTTTCTGAACATGACTTGTTTCCATTGACCAAAGCTTCAGCCCCAAAGATTTTATTAGTTGAGGTGATTTGTTTCTATCTCAGAGTTGTTTTCCTGTTTTAAAAAGAAAACAAAACACTTTGTTATCAAATCAATGTTTGGGGACTTTAAATCTTTTGATGATTTCTGGTTTTAATAATCTGGCAAGTGCTGATTTGTGTGATTTATAATAGAAATCAAAGATTGCTTAAATGTAGCTTATCGCGCGGTGGCTCAAGCCTATAATCCCAGCACTTTGGGAGGCCGAGACGGGCGGATCACGAGGTCAGGAGATCGAGACCATCCTGGCTAACACGGTGAAACCCCGTCTCTACTAAAAAAATACAAAAAACTAGCTGGGCGAGGTGGCGGGCGCCTGTAGTCCCAGCTACTCGGGAGGCTGAGGCAGGAGAATGGCATAAACCCAGGAGGCGGAGCTTGCAGTGAGCTGAGATCCGGCCACTGCACTCCAGTCCGTGCGACAGAGCAAGACTCCGTCTCAAAAAAAAAAACAAACAAACAAACAAAAAAAATGTAGCTTATCTAGAGTAAATGTATTCTTTAGCTGTATTAGAGCCAGAGTATAGAGTGCACTGTATTTAATGGAATATATGTACAGAACTGAAAACTTGGTATCTCACAAAATTGTGACTAAATGACATTATTCATCAAGCCAATAACATAAAGTTTTATGGGAATTCAGACATCTGATTTAAAGAATAAAGCAGTTAGGACAAAAGAAATTAGGGGAGAGACAATCATAAAGCACTAGTAGTCTGAAGTTTTTAGGAACAAATAACTTGGCAAGCAACAATAATCCCTAAAATCATCAATCTCTAAAATACATCATCATATGTTAAGAGATAGCAAGACTCTATGTTTGTATTTAATGGATTATTAACTAATTCAGGGGAAGTAACATAACCAAGTATGTCATACAGATAATTTTAAGTACTTGCTATTTATTCATTTCTTTTAAACTGAGTTATCCAAATCAGGATCCTTTTGTTTTTTTAAAGACAGAGTCTCATTCTCTTGCTCAGGCCGGAGTGCAGTGGTGCTAATATAGCTCACTGCAACCTAGGACTCCTGAGTTCAAACAGTCCTCCCATCTCAGCCTCCAGATGGCTGGGTTATCCAGATCTTTGATGTCATATTAAAGATCCCAGGCCTGAATATGGGAAAGTCATGCATTTTATTTGTTATCTTTGTAATCAAGGGACCTGGCAGAGTCAATTTATAAAGTGCTTCATGAAATGGAAGAAAGGATGTGGTTAATTCAGAAAATGTGTGAAACCTGTGGAATAGACAATTCTGTTTAAAATGAAACAGGGTTCACTTTTGGAGGATGATACATGTAGAGACATTGATTCCTGGATTTTTTTCCTTTAAAGTTGGGTCATCTTCAGAAATAAAACTTTTGGCCTTTGAATTATGTTGTTTAAACTTTCAAAGTTTTACAGAAGTTAAAATGATCTAGAGAATACTAGAGGTCTTAATAGTATTCTCGTTAACATAAGGAATAAGAAAGGGTAAACTACTGTTAATAAATGTTGATACCTGCTTTATCGGATATAAGGCACAGGTTGTCTGTGTTTGGCTATTGTGAGGAATTTTTTTAAAAAGAAAAAGAGCAGAGTCCTTGCTCTGGGAACATAATAATCCATTGCAGAGCGAGCACAAGAACTAGTACATATTATAACGTTTGATTATTGTATGTTTATCTGCAGGAAAATATTAATTCTGGTATATTAGTATCAAGTCAGTATGTCTGTGATGTGAACTTCATCTAAGCAGAACAATCACTTGGGTACATTTGCTTTAAAAAAAAAAAAAAAATTCCGTGATGGATGAAAGGTCAAATACTTTGGGTTATCTGTATTTATAAACCCATAAAGATCATAATGTTTCAAATACTGCAAAAAAAAATTTTCTATTCTTAAAAATTTTGGAAATGTGCTCATTTGTCTATCAAATGTAGCAACTCAGGAACTATCCAGGAAGTACATCTGTAAGTGAACATGAGTAATTGTGAACCACAGAGTTAGGCAATCAAGAAGCATCTATTGACCATCCATATATGTACTTAATATTATGTAGGTTATGTGGAAAAGGGAAGATGTATACTCTAAAACATGATGTTCCATCAAAAAGACACATACTGAAGTAGAGATATTCATTCAAAGACTTTTAAATGAGGTGCAAAATGTTTCAGTTTGGGGCTGAAGATACGCAATGCAAAGCTAAAGTTGACTTCTTTTACTTCTACCAGTATTCTAAAAAAAAAAAAAAAAGACTCTCACTGATAAAACTTAACTAGTTAAATTAAGAGAGCCAATACAGAGAAATATTACCTGATTTCAAAATGACACAGAAGTTAAACTCAACATTAGTTAGAATTCTTAGCAATTGAAGTCTGGGATATTACCAGTCATGAGTATTGCATGTTTGTTGGGTAAAATTGTTGCTGTGCATGTCCTTAGAAGAACAGAAGCCTGAAAGTTACTGAAATAACTCCTTTGTGATACTGAATAAAAGTTTCAGAAGAATTAAAAGGTTATTCTTCCATTAAGATTAATGTTTTATATCTCCATCTTGAGTTATTTGATTGTATTGTCTTAATCTTCTTGATAGCTATTTACTTTTCTGTCATGATTTTTATTCTTTACATAAGCACTATTATCATTTGCATGTTATAAAGGATAGTATTAATGTTGATTGTAAGTTGCTAATATTTCCTGCTATAAACCACAAAGGTACTCTTTGCTCCCAATTCATAAAATTTATCAGGTAAGATTTTTCTTTTTATACTTCCACTCAAAGTAAGTAAAGGAAGCTAAAATTGCCATCTTTAGTAATCATTAAGGACAAATAATCCTGAATAAGTAGCTTTTTCTACTTCTACTTTATTTTTTAAACTGTCAGGAAGATAGTCACAGTTTATTTCTTCATAAGAACTATTTGTGTGTGTTTGTGTGTATGTGTGTAAGATTAAGTAGTATAATGGCTCTTATTGTCTTATTTTTTATTGTCTTGACTCTTTCGTGGGAAGATAGGAACTTGAATTTTCTAAAAGTACTTGAAATGTACTTTTCAGTTACAGACATTTATATTTTAAAATATTTGTCGTCTATTTATCCTATGTTACATGTTTCTCTTGTCTTCAGTTAAATTGTATATATTGATTTGTCTGTTTGAAGAAGTTCTCCATAATGCTAAAGGCATTACCATGCCCTCAAATAGACAGTGATAGGTAAAAGCATATGTAAAGCTCTTGTCTCAGCCACCATACACAACTGCCAAGATCATAGAAAAGGAGGAGGAGTGGTAAGTGTCTTCCAACACTTCTCACTTGTATTGAGGGGTAACATTAGATTCAAACTACTTCAGACCTACACAAAACAAAATTTATGTACTACCAAGAATGTGAAGTGTACCTCTTACCGCAAATCCACTTGCAAATGTCAGTGAATCTCTAGTTTCAGAAAGTTTTTAGTCAATGCAAACAAATTGAAGGCATTATATCAAAAATTTATTATATAATTACCCTTCATTTTTATGGTGGTATCATGTTTTTAAAGTTGTTACATAATTATATGTATATATGTACACATACATATATATTAACTATATTGTCACTTTAAGGTTAAGAGTATTATAGTTGTGTTTTGTTAAAATAAACAGGTGACTTAGAAAACATAAATACTAATATTTTTATTGTGCTAATTTAGTTAAAATTTTCCTTTTATCTTCAGATTTACATTTTTTTTTGTTTGTTTGTTTACCTTTCATTAATAGGTAGTATAGATCAATCAGTGTTAAAAGAATTACCCCCTGAACTCCTGGCAGAAATTGAGTCCACCATGCCACTTTGTGAACGTGTGAAAATGAACAAACGCAAGCGTAGCACAGTTAATGAAAAGCCAAAATATGCTGAAATCAGTTCAGATGAAGATAATGATAGTGATGAAGCTTTTGAATGTAAGTATCACAGAACTCTTTGTTATTATTTTAGAGTTTAAAAGCAGGTTGATGTGTTTTTCTCATTTATAATTTGGGGGTTTAGCAAGAGCACAGTCACCTTAATTCTTAATAACACAGTATAGTAAGTTTTTTTCTCTATACTTTAAAAATGCGTGAAAGATGAGATCACTTGGCACCAAGAAAAAATATTAAATGAGCTACAATTAAGTTTAAAACACAGGTAGGTATGTGTCTGTATGCATTCAGCAAACATATATTGAGCTCCTATTATATGCTAGACACTGAGAGTAAAAATACAAGTAAGATATGGCCCCTGTCTTCAAAGAGCCTTCAGTCTAATGGGGGAAATATGTAAATAAATAATTGCAGTACGCTGATAAAAGTACAATGATAACAGTAAATCCAGGGTGCTATGGGAACACATTGGATTGGCATCAAAATCAGAGTGGGGGCTCAGGGAATGCTTACTGGAAGAGGTGACACTTGAGTTGAGTCTTGAAGGACACGTAGGAGATAGCCAGATGAAGAAATATTTAAAACCATACTATCACTAAATTATGAATGGATTAGCCACATTGCAGATTATCTCTGTGGTTTGGACCTGGCTTCTCCTTTTTGCCCAGCTGTGTCCTGGAATTCCTCCCTTGTTTCACTGTTTTCCAGAGCTGGCTTCTTCACTACACAGCTACCTCTCTACAACACTGTGATCACCTGTCTTTGCACTAGACTTGCTATACCTCGCCTGTCTTCCTACTGGTCCACTGAAAAAGTTCTTCTCTTTTATCCCTATCTTCCTTCTTCTGGAGCAAGAGAATTGAGCCTAGCCAAGAGGGGTCAGCAACCTTGTTTGACTTAAACGGCATTCAGTGGAAACAGACTATGGGAGATCTTCACTTGTGTGCCAACTGACTTAGTCATAATGACCAAAAGAAGTGGGAAGACCACCAGTGTTCTACCTTTTCCACCTAGTGTCCATAGATTGAGGTGTGACAAGCAAGGGCAGGAAGGACAGATGCATGCCGCCATTTTTAAATGTATATTGCTGATGGAAGCCCTTCACCTCCTCCAAAGTTTTTAATGTTAATTTACTGATTTTTTTTTAATTGTGAGCTCTTGAGCTATGAGCAGTAGACTGAATACTGAACAAATCTGAAAAAGGTTTTAAAATTGAAATAAAATATACAGCAAACTTAATCAACATTTAATCATGTATAATTGTTATAATTTGTATTATGAAATGTATTGACACACAGTATATTAAAATGGCTAAAGTTAATTTTTTTTATTACCATCAGACATTTTGGTCATATGGGGATGTGGTTAGCTCTGGAAGGTGAGAAGATAAAAGAAATATGGGGCCCAGGAACTCACTCCCTTTAATATACATGCCTTACCACTCTGCCTCTTTCCCTCTAATTAACATATCACCCATATCTAGAATAGCCAAGAGGGAGGAGTCCCTGAATTCCAGTTTGATTTCAAATAACATTTCAAATCCAGTTGACGGATAGTGGCTGCCTGCATTACTCAATTGTAAAGATTCCTGAAGCTGTCTCACAGTTAAGTGGAAAGGATAACATAATCAGAAATCTCCATGAAGTATAAAATAGTGGAGAGTAGAGCCACACATCCTTCATGTTTGTCACCAATGCAGCCACCATTCATTTCCCCTTGCTTTCTATCATGAAAGCTTTTGTCTCATCTTATGGAGGCACGTAGCTTCGTTGTAGAGCCATGGATCCTGTTTTATGTATGCCCAACTATATTGAAAGGTAATATTTATTTTAAAGAACCTGAGCTTCACCCACTGCTAGAAGAAAGGAAAGTTTCTCTAGATTTTTAAAGAGATGTCAAGAGTCGCTTCTTGTTTTTCTTCACTTATTTCTATACGAGTAACTATAGAAAAGTGGACACTGGAGCCACTGATTTGAGTGGTGAAAGAAGTCCAAATGGTTGTTCACATAAACAACCAATTGTTATACCACAACAGAAACAGTGTAGTGAAAATATAGCACAATACAAAATGTGAAACTATTATGAGAACATTAAGTTGCAAGCATTATGCTGCTTCGAGAAAGAGAGAGAGAGAGACTTTTTGAAACTTAACAGTTTAATCAAATTGGTTTCTCAAAATCTAAAACCAAGGAAATAGTTTTGTTGAAGGTTAGGGGAAAATGTTGAAGGATAACTTTGAAAGTTGGGCTACACAGATTTGGATGGCCATAGCACAAATATAAGGTCACTGGGTACCTGGGGGAAATGGAGAGAGGGGCGATATAAGAAGCTCAAGAGATACATAGGTGAAATTTGGAAAGAGAGGAGAGAGAACACCCAAGTCATATTTTACATACCTCTCTTTTGAGTCCTTTCCCTTCCCCTGCTTATTCCAAGGTAATGAGAGAAATGAAGAAAGAATAAACTAGCCACAATGAGTTGGTATCCTGATAACCTCGTTATAACACAATGTGTTATGGAAGTTGTTTTTTTTTTTTTTTTAATGTCACCCCATTTTTATCTAAATTGTCTAAAATTTGATGAATGTGAAATAAAGATTTACAAGATCTGTGGATAGTTACCACCAATACACCATATTCTATGTAATTACAAACCACTATAAGTTTTTTCAAGCATTTTCTACTCATAGGATTGAATGCTTGAAATGGATTTATGAAATTAATTAAAATGTACAAAGACTAAAGCAGGTCATATTTGAGGTTGTAAAATACTAATTTCTGGCGCGGTAACTCATGCCTGTAATCTCAACACTTTGGGAGGCCAAGGTGGGAGGATTGTTTGAGACCAGCCTGAGCAACATAGCAAGACCCCTTCTCTGCCTCCGTGAGAAAATAGTGCTTTCTGAAGTAGTTTGCTTATTAGTTGCCATCCCTTGTAATTTAGGCATTTCAGTACTTGTGAAAAAAATATCTGAGGAATTCTATATAGAAATGACATGTTTCTCTCTCACAAATACATACACACAGCCTACTTATTAGTGTGTGAAACAAGTTGTCACTAAAGGAATGTACTAGAGCATACTGTAATCATAAAAGAGGAACAGTCGTATCACTCTTCACATACCTCATAACCAAATTCATACCTAATTATGAAGAAAATCCCAGATATGTATATCCATTTACATTTGTGGTTTATATGAACCTTTTTGCTATCCAAGCCTATGACCATAAAGAGGAGGAAACAAAATGACCTTTTCCTGCCATATTGTCCCTAGATTGGCTAGAAGAGTCCAGAACCAGAAACCAAACTAGATTCTTGAACAGGAATAGTTAGGGTAGCATTTAAGAATAAGATTAGCCAGAGTATAGACATTTATTACCCACACATGAAGACACTGGCACAGGCATAGAGCACCTGGGCCAGAGGTTGGCATCCTTACATCTAAGCCAAGTAGGGGACTTAAGCAAAACATTTGTCTTAAGTATTTGTGTATTTATCATAGTTAGGGATTCAGAAAAGAGCAGTTGCTAGTCAAATAACAGACCAGAAAGTTTATCATTGTCAGCAGCAAGTGGTCACAACAACAACCAGTATATAATCTCAAGGTAGGACACATTTCTCTACACTGGTTTTAACTTGGTGGTACCTACTTCATCCTAGAACAGACATGGTAAATATTTGTCATTTATAGTGCCCCCCAGCTCTTACTGCGGACATTTCTAATCAGTCTTTCTTGCTGAACTATGATGCTTTCTCAGAGTTTAGAGTTATTTTCAACATAATATTCTAGGCAGCTATTGCCAGTTGATGAGAGTTGATGTGGCAGATGAAATCTGTTTGCCAGGTCTGCCTAAAGGCTCCTGTCAGTATGGGTCATTTTAGCAGAATGCTAAAATGATGGGGAAAAGATTGAAGGTAACATATCTAATCATGCTTATGAAGCATACATAAGCTTAGAAACTTTTCTTGGGTTTAAGCAAGCCTTTTGTTGGAGAACTGAATTCATTATGTGAGTATTTACAACTGTACAGGTTTATTCTATCTCTGTAGGCTTGTCATGTTAGGTCACCAGGGCTTATGGAATTTATCACTGAGTTGTGGGTTTAACTTAGCTATTAATTGATGGTGTACCTGGTTACCCATATTCTGTAACACTTTCTCAAAAGTTGACTTCTCCTGCAAACCCTGCTCCCCATCAGTAATCTACGTGCTTTAAGGTGGTTCTGTTTTTCATCCAATTCCTAAACATAGTTTGTTTTACAGCCTCAATTAATCTTGAAGTTTAGGTATAACCCTTACTGACTTGCTGAATAAATGTCATTGAAATGAACACCATAGTCTAATTTTAAGATCCTTTCTATCTGTATTTATTAGCAATAAATACTGAGTTCGTGTAAAGATCTTAAAATCTGGGTAGATTGTGCTAAAATTAGTGATACTCTTTCTATATCATAACTTAAACTTCTGGATAGACAAAATCACTCTGAATTTCCTAGTCCCTATGGAATGAAGATTTTTTTCCCCATGTGGTTCATTTGTAAAGTACAAATTTTAATCATCTTTTTAAATGAGGTAAATTATTTGTCATGGGGATTTGCTTCTAGCCTCTAGGAAACGACATAAAAAAGATGATGATAAAGCTTGGGAATATGAAGAGCGTGACAGAAGAAGCTCTGGGGATCATAGGAGAAGTGGCCACTCTCATGAAGGAAGAAGGAGTTCAGGTGGTGGTCGTTATCGAAACCGAAGTCCATCAGATTCTGACATGGAAGATTATTCTCCTCCTCCCAGCCTTAGTGAGGGTAATTCATCAGTGTCAACGGATTTCTTACATAAACCAATTTAAATTTAGGGCTTTAACTTTGAAGAATATTTTATATCTTTTTATGAGTTAATTAACAACTAATTTTCAATTAAGACAAAAATACGTAGTTTCTATGTGCAGTGATTATTGTTTAAGTCTTTAACATTCAGGAAAAAAACTAGAAACAAAAATGGAATTGTTTTAAGTTGTCATTCCTGCATTTCAGTACTTCTTTTTGTTCATTTTAGTTGCTAGGAAAATGAAGAAAAAAGAAAAACAGAAGAAAAGGAAAGCATATGAACCAAAACTAACACCTGAAGGTAACACTTTAGTTTATTTAATTTGTCTTTATTCATATTCTTCAGCTTCACATGTCTACTTGGAATGTGAGAATAATGAATGTATTTTTCTCTCTTGCAGAAATGATGGACTCTTCAACTTTTAAGAGATTCACAGCCTCGATAGAGAATATTTTGGATAATTTGGAAGATATGGATTTTACTGCATTTGGTAAAATCAACTTAAAATACATTTACCCATACCCTAAGTGTCTAACTTTCTGTCAGTTACTCCAGAGGATACAGAGGCATGCTCCGTGCTATCAAGAAACGAAATCTAGTTGTGAAGTCAAATCTAGTCTGTTACCAAGAAATTAAAAACTTTAGTACAAATCTCAAGTATAAATTAATCAAGTCTGAATAGTATCTAAAGAATCCTGAGTAAGTTAAAGTAATTAAAAAAGTCTTTATGCAGGTGAGGAGGCTTGAATAGGCCCTGGATAATGAAGGTACTGATAGGAGCAAATATGCAGAAATAAGCATCTATTCTTCTGTTCATTTATTCTAATGACCAATATTTATTGAATACTTACTGTATGCCAGTAGTATGTTAAGTGCTATTGATGCAAAAATAAGTAAAACCCAAATACCTGGCTTTAGGGAATACAGATTCTAATATGCAAACCAAAATAGTAAACCAATTAGAATGCAGTAGGATTAATGTTATATTCATATATTACTTTTACAATGACATAAAGATTACATCTATAAATATTAAAATATGTTTATAAAAACACTGCTTACAATGTATAGAGCTATTCTTAACAATCTTATGCCACCTTCAGCTGGTAAAATAAGTATTTGTTTTGTGAGAATTACTTGCCTATCATTTTGTTTGCTGATTATTTAGAATGTCAGTTTCATCTTTTTTAAAACTTTGCAATTCTATGCTGAGAAATTGTCTTCTGTATCATTTAGGGTCCCAAAAGGACAAAGGGTACTCTCAAATTAGGATAATATGAGGAGGAGTTATTTACAAAGAGACCAGTTTAAAAAGATGGAGGCAAAGTAGTACCAGAACCCAGGGTTAACAACCTTAAACCAAAAGAGTGAGGCTACAGAAAAGTCACCAGAACTCATTCTGCAAGAAAAAAAGTTGTAGAGTAGGCTGCCTTGAAAGAAGCAATACCTTTTGGTCAGGGGACAGAGTCAGCCTGAGGAGACCTTGTAAGCAAAGAGTAAGAGATATAAATACTTGACCTTACTTACATTCATTGATCTTCTAACAGGGCACCCTACTGGCCAAACCCAAACAAAAGCCAGAGGGCATGGGAGACTCTTGATGTAGTCCGATCAGGTCAACCTCCTGAGGCAGAGTATGTGGTTGAGAAGAGTCAAGAGTATATCTAAAGTAGTAAAGATAAGATACCTATCTCATGTTCCCATTTTTGTCATAAATCTGACTTCAGTTTCTGTCCTTTTTCATTCCGGGTTTACTTGAGGTTTATATATAGAGGCCTCTTAGGTTGTTATTTGTTTCGTTGTGTGTCTAAAAATTTTATTAGAAGGTTAAGCTTGACATTTGGAGCTATTTCGTTTACCTAAAGTTTGTGTTTATTTGGCTTGATTTTGCAGGTGATGATGATGAAATTCCTCAGGAACTGCTATTAGGAAAACATCAGCTTAATGAACTTGGCAGTGAATCCGCTAAAATAAAAGCAATGGGTATAATGGATAAGGTATCTCACCAAAATAAAATGTATAAATTTACTTCATAGAAATATTTGAAATTAATTTAAGGTTTTCAGGGTAAATTATAAAATTTATGTAAATAGTAAAAAGAAAACTCATTGACCTCTGAGAGTCTAAATGAATTTTTTTGTTTTTTACAAAAGAATAAAAGAAGTATTCTACAAATTATTCTAAAGAGACTCATATTCCTGCATTGAAAGAGGGCATAGACTTTAATTTTTTCAGAGTTTTGTTTTTTTTTCTCAAATATTTAGATTACTTAAATGCAGAAATACATTACATTTTTCTTTGACATTTGCTTTAGTCATTTAGGGTCATGAGTAGAAGTTCTAAGTGGGAAAGTTTTCTTACTCTTTAAGAGGGTAACAATGCTATTTCCTCCATAGCTCAAAGGCAATAATTGTACAGATTGTTTCTTGAATAGTATATAACTTTTACCAGTGATGGATAAAAGAATTTATGTTGCTATTTTAGCTTTCAACTGACAAAACTGTGAAAGTCCTAAATATCTTGGAGAAGAATATTCAGGATGGGTCAAAGCTTTCTACTTTGTTAAATCATGTAAGTTTAAGATCCATACTGTTAATTTTATCCTTAATGTTATTAAGATCTATAGTAGTCCCCCACTTCTCTATTGTTTCATTTTTCACGGTCTCAGTTACCTACAGTCAACTGTGAGCTGAAAGTAGGTGAATGATTTTTATTACAGTCTATTGTTCTATTTTTTATTAATGTCATTAATCTCTTCCCATGCCTAATTTATAAATTAAATTTTATCTTAGGTATGTATGTATAGGAAAAAACATAGTGTATATCGGGTTGATACTATCCGTAGTTTTAGGCATGCACTCGAGGTCTTGGAATCTGTCTGTGCATTAGGGAGGGACTAATGTGAATTTTTTCACCAACAGATTTCATGTGCAGGGGAAATTTCACATTTCATTAATTTGAGCATGTTACCATGAATTACTAGTTACATTCATTAGCATTGCTAATAAAACTTCACTTTTAGTAATTCAGAATTAACGTTACACATTGTCAATTCACAGCTTTGCCATAAAGAACAGTAAAGACATGAAAATTTTTGTCAATTTCAGGGACAGTTCTTTAGTTTATGCTCTTCCTTATGTAAGTGTATGAATGTTTAAATTTTGTTTTTGATTTATGAGATGATAGGTAGTAATTCTTTTTGTTGACCTTTCCTGAAGAAATAACATAGTTAGAAACTTTATCATGATTTCTGAATGTATACTAATTTTTAATTAATATGCATTACTCCTTATATACCATTTTTATACCTACCTCAAAGGGTTGTTAAAAGGATTAAAGAATTAATTCATGTAAAGTACTTATAACAGTGTCTGGCATACTTTAACTTGTTAGTAAATGTTAACTGCCGCTGTTACTATATTTTAATATGTTTATATCAAAAGCAGTAGCAACATGGTTGCAATGGTTTATTGAGTGAAGTAAATTTCCTGGGATTTGCCTTCCTAGCATTGTAGTGGACTGTAAATTATATGTGCATTCAAATTGATCTTGATATCTCTGACATTAATAAATGCAAACACTAATGCTTATAGGCATTTAATAAGTTCTGAGTTGATAAATTTTCTTTTTTTTTTTTTCTGTTCCTAATAGAGCCAGGGTCTTGCTTTGTCTCCTGGGCTGGAGTGCCGTGCTGCAGTCATAGCTCATTGTAGTCTCGAACTACTGGGCTCAGGTGATCCTTCCACCTCAGCCTCCCAAGCTGCTAGGACTACAGGCATGCACCACAATGCCTGGCTAATTATTTAAAATATTTTGTAGAGGCAAGGTCTCACTCTGTTGCTCAGACTAGTCTCAAACTGCTAGCTTCAAACGATCCTCCTGCCTTGTCCTCTCAAAGCTCTGGGACCACAGATGTGAGGCACTACACCTGGCCAAATTTTCTTTATTTTTAAAGGCCTGATTATAAAAGTAACATATTTATTGTAGAAAATGTCCAAAAGAAAAAGCACCAAAAAAGCTATATTCTAATCTAGCAATAACCATTTTGAACACTTTTGATATATATACTTCTCATGTATACATATGTAGTATGTATATTTAATACAAGCACTAGATTTCATTTTGTCTTATGAGAGAAATGCTCTTGGTGTTTGCAAAAGCCATAGGATTGCTAGGAGATCTATCTCCATGGAATAAAACAAGCTTGTTCAACCTGTGGCCCACTGGCCCATGTGGCCCAGGACAGATTTGAACGCAGCCCAACACAAATTCGTAAACTTTCTTGAAACATTATGAGGATTTTTTGCAATTTCTTTTTAAGGTCATCAGCTATCGTAATTGTTAGTGTATTTTATATGTAGCCCAAAACAGTTCTTCCAGTGTAGCCCAGGGAAGCCAAAAGATTGGACACTCCTGGAATAAAATATGTAGAAAAATAATCTCAGATGGTAGTTTTCTGGATTATTAAGTATATTTATATTTTTAAGTGCCCTCTCTCTAAACTACTTTTTTGCATCACAGAAACAAAGGGCTTAGAGAAACCTAAAGTAACAATCTACTCCATTGTTAGTCTATAAGTTATTTAGATACTTCACCTAGAAATTGTGGTAATCATCAGAAATCTAGAGTTCTGGAGAGCTGGCTGACTCAGCCTTAAGGAAATTACTTTCATTCCTAAAAAACCGTAACAGTATGTAATATTTTGTAGATAGCCTTAATGTTTGGCATGAATCATGAACCTCCTTAACTGATTCTTCCAAACAAACAGCAATGTTTGCATCCAAGACAAGCTATTTTATCTTTGCTTTGTGAGTTTTTAGGCATTACTGAACAGAAAGCCTTGTCTGCTTTACATATTATATATTGTGTTTTTGTTCATTTTCCCAGTGTATAAGCTTTGAATAGGATATATTTGGAAGTAGTCCTATAATATAGTTTATATTTCATAACTAAAGATGTGATAGAAGGATTTTTACTTTAACAGTGAGATTACTCCTAATTGCAATGTCAAGTTACTGACATGTAAATTAAAATAAGGTCTTCTGTCAGTTCTTAAATTATCTGTTTTAAAAAATGTCTTCATTAGTCTGCATATTACTACTTTTTAATCTCAGTTTCAGAAACAGTGTTGTTGAAAAGCAGGTGTTAGGAATGATTGTCGGTAACATTTTAGTACTAAGTAAGGCTTTACCCTTTGTCATTAACTTGCTTTGTTATCACAGCAGCAAGCAGAATTTATAAAGTTTTTAAACTATCATAATGTTTATACCCAAAACACAAAATTAATTTATATACAGTTAAAGTGATAGATAAAGCACACAAAGGATAAAGATAATTATAACTTTGTCAGTAGGGTGTCATCTAGTGGTGAAATGAGGTAGAGTATATAAAGTTTGAAAACATTGAAACACAAATCGTGCTCAAAGTAGTATTGGTATTTGTACCTCATTCTGGATATTCTTTAAAGAATTAACACACATCATAACACTGTTTTCCACCAGTGAAAATCAAGTAAATCATAATTTTAATGTATATTTTAAACCTATAAATGTGTTTATTTCCATTTCATTAACAATGTACTATTTTACAGAATAATGATACTGAAGAAGAAGAAAGGTTATGGAGAGACCTTATTATGGAGAGAGTTACAAAATCAGCAGATGCTTGTCTTACAACTATCAACATTATGACATCCCCTAACATGCCAAAAGCTGTGTACATTGAGGATGTAATTGAAAGAGTTATACAGTACACTAAATTTCATTTGCAGAATACACTTTATCCTCAGTATGATCCTGTTTACAGATTAGATCCTCATGGAGGTTAGTCCGTATAATATCAAAATTATTGTAAATTTTTGCTATGTTAGATGAGTCAAAATAGGACTTAAAATGGCACCAAAATTTTTGAATCATATAAGTTGTAATAAACACTGATTTTTGATTATGGATTTGACTAGAATATAGTACTTGTTCAATTATAATTTCTTTAGGAACTACTTATATGTAATAGAAGTTATTTCTACTTGTCAGGGAAAATCTCAGAAAATGCTACCTTCTGGTTTCATTTATCATTTCCCCCTAATCTACCCAAAAAAGCAGTTGTCTACAAAATGGATTGATTCAAGATAAATACTCCTTTTGTTCTTAACCTTTATAAATGAACAATGAAATGTATACATTTGAAGGGAGTAAGGTCAAACTTGGGATCCTGAATAATGAACTTGATGATTTGTTGTATAATTGCAAATTAATTTAAAGGGAAATACAATCTTACTATCCTGTTCCAATGGAGAAAAGTAGAAATCAAGATAAAATAATATTTTATCTTATTTTAGATACAAGGATTTAATAGCCCCTGAAGATTATCTGGTGCAAGAATGTTTCTAATAGAATATCTCTAGAGAGTAATTTTCTATTTTAATAAATAAAAAGCTTTATCTTCCGGATTCTGTTTTTATGTAGCTAAAAAATTGTGTTCTCTTAATTCAAAAAACAATTTGAGTACTGTTTATTAAAAATTATTAAAACTTGATGTTTTCCTTGTCTTGAATTTGTTTCACTTTAGGAGGCTTATTAAGTTCAAAAGCAAAACGGGCTAAATGTTCTACCCATAAGCAGAGAGTAATAGTAATGCTTTATAACAAAGTTTGTGACATTGTTAGCAGCTTATCAGAATTGCTAGAGATACAACTTCTTACAGACACAACAATTCTTCAGGTAAGTTTTTTTGGTAAGCATTTTGTATATTTCTAAACTAAATGATTGAGTCCAGTATAACCTGGCACACTCAATAATAAGACCAGCACTATATTATCCGTAATTTTTCCTATTAAGAGTATGTTATGTCTAAATTGAAGAAATAAAACTTTAGGAGTTTTAAAAAGACATTTTATCAGGAGACAGATAAATGTAGTATAAATTCCAGACTCTAAATTCTTTGAAAGATAGGTTATATTTTCATGCAGATATTAAATGTTCGTTATTTCTTTATATTCCTGTGACATTTATAAACTCAAATTAGAGATTAGAGTACTGATAGCTATGAAACAATGTACCTGCTGTATATGCTAATGTACTTTGAGAATGAAGAGGAGCAGAGAAAAGAATAGATGCTGATTAGGTAGGGGGAAGAAAAAATGCCTTCTTAGTGTTTTCCAGTAAGCTTATGAATGTATTGGAATTAAGTAAGATAGAATGTTACTGAAATCAACTAAAGTTGTATACTACTTACTCTTTTCTTTTTTAAACAGGTTTCATCTATGGGAATAACACCATTTTTTGTGGAAAATGTCAGTGAACTACAGTTGTGTGCCATTAAGTTAGTCACTGCAGTAAGTATAATCAATTTGTATTTTTAGTTACCCCACAAATAAAACAATATTGATGTCATTTAATCCAAACTTCCAAAAAGTAATGAAGATACCTGGTTTTCAGTACATTCATTTCAATCTAAGGACTGTTTTACTAAGTCTTATTAGACTTTATGAATTGAGGATTTATTTTTCTGTTTTGTTAATTTATTGAGTTATTCTGTTTCTGTCACATTTAAAACGCTTCTAAATATTTGCAAATATTTCAGCTAATAATTCCTTGATATTTATAATAAAGTTAGAATTGTTTAAAATCATTTAAATCTTGTCTGACTGTCTATAGCTAAGATATCATAGTCCTTTAAATGAAACTAGTGTACTCTTTGACTTCTATAAGAATGTTATAATTAATGATAGGAAAATTGAGCAACTTACCTTAGATACTGAAAACATTTTCATTCTAAATGGCAGATAACTTTTTCAACCACATGATATTATTTTTTGGTTCATTTTCTATTAATTATAAGTTTAATTTGGAATCTTATAATTACTAAACAGGTATTCTCAAGATATGAAAAGCATAGGCAGTTAATTTTGGAAGAAATTTTTACTTCACTTGCAAGATTACCAACCAGCAAGAGGAGTTTAAGGAACTTCAGGTAATTAATTACAACAGAGGTCAGGTATAATGAAGAACCCCCCATTATATTGAACTGTCATACATTTATTCTTCATTCTGTCTGATTTATATTTTAATAATTAAAAACTAGGCAGTTACATCAGAACAACATGAAGAATAGCTTAGATGTATGAAATAACATGGCATATTTAGGGGGCTCAGAAAAGTTCACGGATTCTCAAAGGTAAAGATCTGTGGAAGAGTCTTTCATCATTGGCACTGTTGACATTTTAGGCCATATAACATTTTGTTATTCTTAGCTGTCTAGTGCAATATAGGATGCTTAGCAGCATCCCTGATCTCTACCCATTAGATGCCAATAGACACCCTTCCTCCTTCCACTTGTGACAACCAAAATTATCTCCAGGCACTGGAGAGCAAAATCATTCCTTATTACAAACCACTAGTCAGTGCTGTTGGAAATATGGCTCAAAAGAATCAGATCAGTTCAAAGAGGATTTTATAAGATTTTTTTGTCTCAAAACAAAGATTACTCTAATGGCAGTATGGAGAATAAACATGGGGATTAAATGCTCTTTAATCACTAAGCACACTGTTAATAAGGAATGTCATCCACTGCTATGGTCAGCATTATTGTCTTTGCCATCATAGATAATCACTGGAATTATCTTAATATTCCTGAGTGATTAAAAGTGTTGATGTGGCATATAGGATTATTTTTAAGATTGCTTTGAAGACTTCTTCTCTAAAATAATTATTTTATCTTAATCATTTTTTGGACTAATTGTATACTGATAAACATTTATTGTCTGTTAAACCTGAATGAAAACTATCAACATATAAAAGAATGCTTAGATTTTTACAATATCTATAGAACAAAAGATGTGGACATTGATTTTTTATAATCTTTGCTACCAGCACTAGCACAAATGATCAAGAGCTGTGTAGTAGATTTTAATACCGAATGAATAACAGATTCAACAGATGAATAGCAAAATATATGGGCATTTGGAAACTTTGAAGACTTTTATCATTTTCAAAATCATTTTGAGAAATGTTTAGTATTTTATTACAAATTTTTATCTGCAATGTATGTAAAGCATAGAAGTTTTTATTAATACTGTATTTTTCCTTTGACCATTTTAATTATCTGAGCATGCCTAGGCATTTACTTGATGTTTTTGCTAACTTATGACAAATAATTACACATAAGAACACTATTATAAACGCTAAAATCATGCCTAGAAATATTGGCAAAGTATCGTGAAACTTTCAGACAATGGATGAAATCTAAATGAGATTATCTTGATACTCCATACAAGTTTTTTTTCTTCATTAAAGGTTAAACAGTAGTGATATGGATGGAGAACCTATGTATATTCAGATGGTTACAGCACTGGTTTTACAACTTATTCAGTGTGTGGTACACTTACCATCATCAGAGAAGGACTCTAATGCAGAAGAAGATTCAAATAAAAAAGTAAGGAATCTATTAAAGGTTTAAAACTGTACTTTATTGAAGGAAACATCTGTATTCTCTGTCATTCTCATAAAACGGAAGTTCTTTTTTTTTTCCTTCTATCTTTTTGAGATGGAGTCCTGCTCTGTCACCCAGGCTGGAGTGCAGTGACGCAATCTCGGCTCACTGCAGCTTCTGCCTCCCAGGTTCAAGCAATTCTCCTGCCCCAGCCTCCTGAGTAGCTGGGATTACAGGCACACACCACCACGCCCAGCTAATTTTTGTATTTTTAGTAGAGACGGGGTTTCACCATGTTGGTCAGGCTGGTCTCGAACTCCTGACCTCGTGGTCCACCCTCCTCAGCCTCCCAAAGTACTGGGGTTAGAGGCGTGAGCCACCGTACCTGGCCAAAACTGGTGTTCTTAAGTAGAGGTCCATGGCTGGGCTTTAAGGTTCTTTTAGAGCACTAGACGTGGTGTTGGAAGAGTTGAGTTCTGGTTCTATCTACCAGTCATAAAACATATAAGTCATTTTAATCTTTCTGAGTTCATTCTTCAGCTGTAAAATGGGGGTGATAATACTTATCAAAACTACTATACCAGGTTGTAAGGGTCAGTGAAATATCAAATGTGAAACTGAGTAAGACACTATGTAATATATGTGCATGTTGAGTATCCCTGATCCAAAAATCTAGAATCAGAAATGCTCCAAAATCTGAAACTTTTTGAGTACCAAAATGATATTCAAAGGAAATATTCGTTAGGGCATTTTGCATTTCAGATTTTCAGATTAGGGATACTGAACCCGTATATAAATGCGTAACATAGGATTATAATAACATTAAATTCATGTGGAAAATGAGTTTATTCCCTCCCTAATAGGTAGCTCATGCTGAAGATTTGCTTTTGGTTTTATAACTTTTGGAGATGTTTAGAATTTTTCCAAGTGTATACTTTTACCTCAACAAAAGTTTAAGAGAAACAAATAATTTTGTTTATCTACTGTTAGAGCCAAGCATATGTGTGTATCTTTTGGGGAATAATAATAAATATATAATAATAATAACTGGACAGGCACTTTGGCTCATGCCCGTAATCCCATCACTTTGCGAGGTCAAGGCGGGCAGATTGCTTGAGGCCAGGAGTTCAAGACCAGCTTGGGCAACATGACAAAACCCTGTCTCTACAAAAAAATACACAAATTAGCTGGTCGTGGTGGTGTACGCCTGTCATCCCAGCTACTCAGGAGGCTGAAACAGGAGCGTCTATCAAGCCTTGAGAGATCGAGACTCAGTGAGCCAAGATTGTGCCACTGCACTCCGGCCTGGGTGACAGAATGAGACCCTGTCTAAAAATGAATGAATGAAAGAAAGAAAGTCAAATATCGTCTGAAAAGTTCAGATCCTCTTTATTTCTCCCATCCCAATCCCATTGTTTGTCTCTAATCTTCCTTTCCTAACCAGTGGTGACAAGTATGATAAATATGTTTCCTTCTTTCTTTTAATTATTTATATGTAAATTTGATATACAAGTATTTCATTTTTAAAATTTACGTAAAGGATAGTGATGACGTATTTACAGCTAATTTTTTTTACTCAGCATCACTTTTAATACGTACAACTCATACTAGATTGTTTTTTTACTTGAATTAAAAACACCATATCATAGAATCACAACTTAGAGCAAAAGTTTCTCTAGATATACTTAGAAGTAGAATTAAGATAGTATACATGCATTAACTTTACTGGAAGTTGTCAATTTGCTTACCAAAGGGGTGTTTCAGTTTATAGCCCTACTTCTTACTCAAAATTATGGTCATTGAGAAATACTCATGTTATTTTGCATTTTCCTGGCTATTAGTGAGCTTGAGCCCCTTTTCCTGTAGTTATTTGTCTGTTGGGTTTTTATAACTATGAATTGACTATTTATATCCTAATCTTTAAATTTCTGATGAAGGCGTTGAATTTTTTTTTTTTTTGATTGTATGGATTATGTGTTTCTTAAACTTTGAGGTTGATACATGTTTTCTAAATTCTTTTTGTATTTTCAATCCATTTCTTTCTGTTCTGACCAGAAACAACTATTGATATTAAATTTGTTAACTGCATTTGTTACTGTTACATATTTTAATAACATTCTATCTGTATTTTTTTTTTTTTTTTTTTTTTTTTTGAGACGGAGTCTTGCTCTGCCGCCCAGGCTGGAGTGCAGTGGCCAGATCTCGGCTCACTGTAAGCTCCGCCTCCTGGGTTTTAGGCCATTCTCCTGCCTCAGCCTCCCGAGTAGCTGGGACTACAGGCGCCCGCCACCTCGCCCGGCTAGTTTTTTGTATTTTTTAGTAGAGACGGGGTTTCACCGTGTTAGCCAGGATGGTCTCGATCTCCTGACCTTGTGATCCGCCCGTCTCGGCCTCCCAAAGTGCTGGGATTGCAAGCTTGAGCCACCGCGCCCGGCTGTCTGTATTTTTATTTGTTTCTATAAAGTTTTAAAATATGCTTAGTGTGCTAATTTTGGTTCTGTCTTTATATATAATAGAATATTTTAAGCATTTTAGTATTTAAATGTATTACCCCTCTTCAGTAATAACATGACAATAGCAACAGGGCTAACTTATTGATTACTTCTTGTATCTTTATAAACTCATTCTTTTTTCCTTCTAGGTTGACCAGGATGTTGTCATTACCAACTCTTACGAAACAGCTATGCGAACAGCCCAAAACTTCCTCTCCATCTTCCTTAAAAAGTGAGTAAAATTAATATAAATCTGGTTTTTCTTTCCACAGTATAGAGAATAGTTCGGTTTTTTTTTTTCTGTTTTTTTTTTTTTTTTTTTTTGAGACAGAGTCTCACTCTGTCGCCCAGGCTGGAGTGCAGTGGTGCTATCTTGGCTCACCGCAAGCTCCGCCTCCCGGGTTTATGCCATTCTCCTGCCTCAGCCTCCCGGGTAGCTGGGACTACAGGTGCCCACCACCTCGCCCGGCTAGTTTTTTGTATTTTTTTTAGTAGAGACGGGGTTTCACCGTGTTAGCCAGGATGGTCTCGATCTCCTGACCTCGTGATCCGCCTGTCTCAGCCTCCCAAAGTGCTGGGATTACAGGCTTGATCGTTTTTTAAAAAAACATGAATCCAATTTCCTGCCATAATCTGAACCTTGAATACATCTTCCTGACGCTTCGTTTCTTCATCTTTAAAATGAGGCAATTGGAGTATTAAAAATCTAAAATTGGGATGGGACTACGGGGGGAAAAAAATCTAAAATTTTGTGAATTTTCTTATATGTTAGACTCCAGAAATTAAAGTACTAAATTAAAATTCTGTAATTTGTCTTCAGTAAATTTTGGAGAATTTTCCTATGGTACCTGAATAGGAAAGTTTGTGAAGTGATGTTACTTAGCCTCCATCAGAATTTTTTTTTTTTTTTTTTTTTTTTTTTAATGAGACAGAGTTTCGCTCTTGTTGCCCAGGCTAGTGTGCAATGGTGCGATCTCGGCTCACCTCAACCTCCGCCTCCCAGGTTCAAACGATTCTCCTGCCTCAGCCTCCCAAGTAGCTGGGATTACAGGCATGCACCACCATGCCCCACTAATTTTTGTATTTTTAGTAGAGACGGGGTTTCCCCACGTTGGTCAGGCTGGTCTCAAACTCCCGACCTCTGTTGATCCACCCGCCCTGACCTCCCAAAGTGCTGGGATTACAGGCATGAGCCACCACACCCAGCCTAGCCTCCGTAAGAATTTATGGTGATCTTGGCCGGGTGCCGTGGCTCACGCCTGTAATCCCAGCACTTTGAGAGGCCGAGGCAGGTGGATTACAAGGTCAGGAGTTCGAGACCAGCCTGACCAACATGGTGAAACCCCATCTCTACTAAAAATACAAAAAATTTAAAAATTAGCCAGACATGGTGGTGCATGCCTGTAGTCCCAGCTACTTGGGAGGCTGAGGTAGGAGAATCACTGGAACCTGGGAGATGGAGGGTTGCTGTAAGCCGAGATCATGCCACTGCACTCCAGTTTGGGTGAGAGCGAGACTACGTCTCAAAAAAAAAAAAAAAAAAAAAAAAAGAACTTGTGGTAATCTTTTAGGTAGAAAAACAGTGGTCATTTTTTTAAAAATGTGTTTCACTTGCAAGAAAAATATTAGTTTTGGTTAATAAATGAATTCTCTATAATTAAGGAGAAAGTGGAGTTTGTGAAATAAATAGACTCATTTCAAGCCATATTTTATTTAATGTACTTTTATATATCTTGTTACTAAACATAGAGAAAAGAAAACTTAGCCAACAATTTCAGTCATGTTGGTAGACAGATGACTGACATGTTGTCACCTAAATTGACATCCTTTTCATTGTTTTTGAACAGATGTGGTAGTAAGCAAGGTGAAGAAGATTACAGACCACTGTTTGAAAATTTTGTTCAAGACCTTCTTTCAACAGTCAATAAGCCTGAATGGCCAGCTGCTGAACTACTCCTTAGTTTGTTAGGGAGACTGTTGGTAAGAGTATAGCATTTAAAGATTATTAGATTACTAGAAGACAACATAATGAGGATGTACTCTGATTCACAGATGATGAATTCTTTAAAAATGTGTAAGGAAATACGAACATTGCATCTCTTTTTGCATGTGCATAACTGTACACAATATTGTCAGTACCTTGTAGAAAATTTTCGAATGTTGTGAAGTTTGGTGCTTTCATTTCATTACATAAGATAAGAAAACAGTGCTTTAACAATTTTTTTTGTGGGGGGGAATGTTATACTGTTAAAAGCATCTCAACGAGTCATAAGTTACTCGTTTCAAAGCATGAAAATGATTAATGTAGACTCCTTATCATCTTTAAGAGTATTTCTACAAATATATGGCATTTTGTAACCCTCATGTAATGCAGTAGGTAAATGCAAAGAAATACTGTGACTCTCTTTATTTTTAAACTGCATTTGAATTTGCACAATACACATTGTTACAAAGCTTCTGGGACCTTTTGTGGATGGGAAAATATGTTAATACTATTCTGAAACTATAATAACTTTCTATAGGCATCAGAATTCCACCCTAAGAAATTTGTATTCAGTAATACCACATTTTGTGCAAATACACAGTTGAGCCTACATATTTAAAGAGTTATGTTGTTCTTAAGGAAGTTTAATCTGTAATTTTTTTAGTCACATGAAAATGTTCAGATTCCAGAAAATCAAAAGGCAAAAATGACTTTATGGGACAGTATCACAGGGAAAAAAAAAGTTTAAATTTTAAATTATACAATTTAGTTTGGGAATTTATATGATAAATTGCTATTTAAAATATATTGTTATAAATTATTAAATCAAAAACTATTTTGATGTTTAGGTTCATCAGTTCAGTAACAAGTCAACAGAGATGGCTTTAAGAGTGGCATCTCTTGATTACCTTGGAACCGTTGCTGCACGGCTGAGGAAAGATGCTGTTACAAGCAAAATGGATCAAGGATCTATAGAACGCATTTTAAAACAGGTACTAAGATACAGGATTAAAATTGTGGGAATAAATAATAGTTGTTTTCTTTAGATGTCCTTCCATTACTTTTGCATTTCATTTTGTGGATTCAAAATAAGATTTTTACTTCTAAAAGTGGACTTTTCAAAGCCCCAGGGAGAAATTTTAAGACCTGAGAATGAATTGTTTAGTCTAACAGGGACTTCTGAATGGTTCATATAAATCGTTTACTTTCTTTTTGTGAAGTACTCTTAATAATGTATAATGGTGTTTTATATTTGATTTAACATAAATTTTATTTAAGTTTTTAATTTACTGAACGGTGATTTAGCATACCCAATAAGATTGTTTTGTACTTTTGAATGTTATGTATCTTATACCAAGGAGGTGTGAGGAGAGCTTTTTTATACTTTATTAGAGAGTTTTCATATGGGGGAAAAAAGTGTTTTATTGCTTTTTTTTTTTTTAATGTGGATAAGGTGGTAATAATAAAGTTATGTGAGAAAATTGGTGAGGAAATTATTTTTAATCCTACTGTATACAACTTCTGTTTTCATTTTTTTCTAGTCTTTTTTTATGCTCATAATCATATCCATGTTGGTAGAAATGCCTCTAATTTTTTTTTGCTATAGTTCATGTTTTGAAATAATTTCAACCTTAGAGAAAAATTGTAGGAATACTACAAAGAACTCCCGTAAAAACTTCTTGCAAATTCCTCAATTATTGACAATTTACAAAATTTGCTTTATCATCTTTCAAAATATAGATGTATGTGTGTCTGTATATGCATTTATTTAAAATTTTGTTTTGAACCACTTGAAGTTGCAGACGTGATTCCCTCTTTACCCCTGAATTCTCTAATGCAGTGATTTTCAAAGTGTGATCCCCTTGACAGGTAGCACCAACATTAAAATCATCTGGGAACTAACAAGTTCATTTCTAACAAAAATACAAATTCTTAGGACCCTCCCTGGACCTACTGAATCAAAAACTGTTGGTTTAGCAAGCCCTCCAGGTGATTCTAATGAGTGAATGCTGAAGCTTGGGAGCCACTGCTTAGTGTATATTTCTGCAAACAAGAGCTCTCACTTAAATATCTGTAGTACAATTATCAAAAGCAAAAAATTATCATTAATATAATATTAACATCTAATATAATACTACAGTACCTACTCTGGTAAATTATAATTTGTTGCTGTCATTATTTTAATGCTCAAATCATCCTAGATTTGATCAATGAGAACCCTTTAAAGCTGGCTTTTATGTCCTTTTGATATGTTCCCATCATAATTTGAGGGCTTGCTGTCTAGAACAAAAAGGTGTTTCAGGCAGATCTTTTACCTTCCCTACCCTAGCACTGGGATCAGCTGTTGCTCCTAGGAATCTTGGTTCCTTTTATTGGTGAATTGTGATGTAGAAACCAAGATCTAGTTACTGGGTGACTTACTGTATTTCTTAAAGTGGGCCTGGAACTTCTTATTGCCATGTATGGCTATGTTGATTATACATTGTGCAACTCAAGGGGAAGGATCATTTGTAAATTTTCATGACTCCCAACGCGTATTTCCAAAAGCAAATTCTTCCTACCTCTGAAGATTTAACACATTTTTCTGATCATTTTTATGTCAACTACCTATGAGCTCTTTTTTTTAAAAAATGACATGTAGTTCATAAAAATAAAGGCTAGGTGCAGTGGCTTAAACCTATAATCTCAGGAGGGTGGACTATTTGAGATCAGGAGTTTGAGACCAGCTTGGTCAACATGGTGAAACCCTGTTTCTACTAAAAATACAAAAATTAGCCAGGCATGGTGGACCATGCGTGTAGTCACAGCTACTAGGGAGTCTGAGGCAGGAGAATTGTATGAACCCAGGAGGCAGAGGTTGAAGTGAGCCGAAATAGTGCCACTGGACTCCAGCCTGGGCAACAGGGTGAAACTCCATCTCAAAAAAAGTAAAACAAAAAAGGCAAACTTCAGCTATCAGTGTATAATATTTTTCAGAAATACTATTTTTCTGTTTCCTTTTAGTTACTGTGGTTGTATTTTCATCTTTAATATCAGTTTTTCCCTGAGATTTGTGTTTACAGTTAGATGATTTATAAAAGCACACCAGTAATACCTTTTATTGTTCTTATTTGGTGTATTCTATAGGTTTCAGGAGGGGAAGATGAAATCCAACAATTGCAAAAAGCCTTGCTTGATTACTTGGATGAAAACACTGAGACTGATCCTTCACTAGTGGTAGGATTCTTTTCCCCTTTTTTGGAGATATTAAATGTTTATTTAAATTGGGTTTAAGAAAATTGGGAGGTAGCATGAAGAAGAGGAAAACTTAAGTTGTTTGGGATATTTATTTTCAAAACAAAGGGATACTTGATAATCTAAACAGAAAAGAATGCTTTGAGTTGATTTGTCTTATATGGAATTCTGGTTAAGGATACTGTACTGTCCTAAAATTGTGTGACAAGAGAAATATTTGGAAGTCTCTCCATAAGTGATCTTTGAGACTAGGCTAGGTCATTGTTCTCAGAGTAAGTATGGGCCAGGTGGTACATGAGACGATCTATAAGCCTGTAAAAATAAACTATTGGATTTATATATATATTTTTTTTAATATAATTTTACTTTTATTTCATGTATGTTACATAATGTAACCAAAATATTAGTATAAGAGGTTCATGTACAAAATTTGTAAACTGTTATTTGAGAACATTATACATAGAGGTATTTTATTTTATTTTTTAACTGATGGGATATGTAATTGAAAGAAATGGGATACTACTAAGCTGTTCAGCCAAATACTGCAGATTTTCAGTTTGTATTCAAATGAACAGATTTACAGGTGTGTCTCAGTGTTAAACTAGTTCAGTGACAGTTGTCTTGTGTGTTTCTTGGAGAACTAACATTTGAAAACAGATGAAGTCTTCTACCTTCAGCATTTTATCCAGTTGATATAAACTTTCCTAGTCGACCCATCATCTGTCTAATTTTGTCATGATATTGTCCTTGATTAAGTAGTTGATAATAGTATTCTATATTTAATACACTTGTGTTTATCAAATTATCTTGACATCATTAAATATTGGAACATAGTAAAATAATAAGTTTTCTAACATTTAAGATATTCTAAATTTTCTGGCTTTCTTAAAATCTGTTTTTATCACATGGGAGTTGTTATAAAGTAAACCTTAAAATTTGTATTCCTGTAATGTAAGCACTCCAACTTTATTACTTAACTTGGAAATCTTGTTGCTAATTTCATCAAGCTCAAGTCTGTCTAATTTCTTTCCAGTTTTCTCGTAAATTTTATATAGCCCAGTGGTTTCGAGACACGACTCTGGAAACAGAAAAAGCAATGAAATCACAAAAAGATGAAGAATCATCTGAAGGAACACATCATGCAAAGGAAATTGAGACAACTGGCCAAATTATGCATCGAGCTGAAAACCGAAAAAAGTTTCTTAGAAGCATTATCAAAACCACACCTTCTCAGTTTAGCACATTAAAGTAAGATCCAAGGAGAAAACAGTTTACATTTATCTCCTTGATATCTAGATACCTAAGTTACAAAAAAGAAAAATAAATTTTTAATGACTTTTTGTTGCAGGATGAACTCTGATACTGTGGACTATGATGATGCTTGCTTGATTGTTCGATACTTGGCCTCCATGAGGCCGTTTGCCCAGAGCTTTGATATTTATTTGACACAGGTAAACTGGACAAGAATTCCTTATACAGTGATGTTGATTTTTCTGATTCTGGTTGCTTGTGAGTAGTATATAATGTCATTCATTGTTGAGTACAGTACTCAAAAGATCATAGATGTAGTGTTTGTTTTTAGGTTTTGTATTAAAATGTCCGACCAGGTGCAGTGTCTCACGCCTGTAATCCCAACACTTTGGGAAGCCAAGGCAGGTGGATCACCTGAGGTCAGGAGTTCGAGACCAACCTGACCAACATGGTGAAACCTTGTCTCTACTGAAAATACAAAAATTAACCAGGCGTGGTGGCACGCATCTATAATCCCAGCTACTCGGGAGGCTGAGGCTGGAGAATCGCTTGACCCTGGGAGGTGGAAGTTGCAGTGAGCTGAGATCGTGCCATTGCACTCCAACCTAGGCAACAAGAGGGAAACTCCATCTCAAAAAAAAAGTCCTTGTTCTACATCCCTTTTACGTATTCTTGTTTTACAAATAAATTGATACATGTATGTTTGTATGAATGCACACACATACGGTGTCAGTAGAGTAAGTGACATTATAAAAACATTTAACTAAATCCCAGCACTTTGGGAAGCCAAAGCAGGCAGATCACAAGGTCAGGAGATCAAGACCTTCCTGGCTAACACAGTGAAACCCTGTCTCTACTAAAAATACAAAAAATTAGCTGCCATGGTGGCACATGCCTGTAGTCCCAGCTACTCAGGAGTCTGAGGCAAGAGAATCGCTTGAACCCGGGAGACAGAGGTTGCAGGGAGCTAAGATCATGCCACTGCACTCCAGCCTGGGCGACGGAGCGAGACTTCATCCCAAAAAATAAAATAAAATAATAAAATAAAATACAAAACATTCAACTACCAAATTATGATTTAAATGACACTAAATATCTTTGATTCAAGTTACACATAGCAAGGGTTTAGTGGGGCTACAGGTTCTGCAAATGAAGCCTAACAATTGAAAAACAGGTTTAATTGGATAAAGGAAAGGCTCCAAAGTATGGACTGTACACTTAACACCTGTATTGATCTTTAAGTTAAACTTTCAATCAGTAGAAAAGATCCTTTACTCATTTATATACAGATTAAAGAGAGGTAAAATAATAGATTTGTTTTCTTTTGCATGTTTTCATGCTATTTTTAATTATATGTTATATATTCTAAAATTTACAAAAATGTCAATGTTTGCTTGGCAGATCCTGCGAGTTCTTGGTGAAAATGCAATTGCTGTTCGAACAAAAGCCATGAAGTGTTTGTCTGAGGTTGTTGCTGTAGACCCCAGTATTCTAGCAAGGGTAAAAAGCAAAAATGATTCTTTCTTTTCTATTGAAATTGGAATATTCACTCTATTTAGGTATAAATTGCTTTTTTTTCTTCATTTTTCTTTAGCTTGATATGCAACGAGGTGTTCATGGACGATTGATGGATAATTCAACTAGTGTCCGAGAAGCAGCAGTAGAATTACTAGGTCGATTTGTCCTTTGTCGACCTCAGCTTGCTGAACAGTATTATGATATGCTGATTGAAAGAATATTGGTATGTTTGTTTGTCATTTTTATAATGATTCATGAATATAATTTTGCCTTTCAAGTATCATGTTTTGTTTTAAAGTGTTAAGCTAGAAAAATAAATGTACCAATTATATATTTATATTGTCTAATTTATGAACTATTGCCACTTTCTAAACAAGTACATATTTTCAAGAATAGCCCTTGCAATATCATAAAACAAATCATTGGTAATAATTGGATTCCTTTTTTCAGTTGCTATTTCTTTTTAATTACACCAGTTTACAATGAGTAGATGATAGGAGCCACAGGGATAGTTAAATGTTTTTGAACAAGAATTTAGAGTGATTTTATGTATATATGCATGTATGTATATATATAAACAAGAAGAATTATTTCAGTGAGAGACAAGTACAGAGCACTGGTATCTGACAATATTTTTGGATCCCTTATGTGCATCTTCTTGTTTCCTTAAAGCTGAGTAATGATGAGCTCAGATACCTACAAGTTAAGCCCAAAAGTTCTTTGAGGTTTAAGAATAAACTTAAGAAGTTCTGCATACATCATGGAATTCTCTGGCTCTGAAGCATCTTTCTGAAAAATAAAAGGAAACATTGGCATTAGGAAATATCTGTGGAATCTCCACACTACCCACTGCAGGCATATTGACTTACTGTAGAACTCAACATAGATGCACTAGTGCACAAAATCAAGTATTACCTCAATGACAAGAGTTTATTTTGTCACCCTTGGCCTAGTATCAGAATATTGTGTGACAGAAGTATAGAGTAATTTTTAGCTTCAACTAGGCATAAATTTTGGTTAAGAAACAAATAATTTAGAGAAAGGCTGGAAAATTTTTTTTTCCTTCTTAGGGTTTCCATCACAGGATTCCCAAATATCTAATGAACTCTGGTATTGGTAACCCTAGTAAAATATCCTAAAATATTTTGGGAATTGCTAAAATCACATAATGGAGATTAATAACTTTGCACACTACATGTCTGATGCTTTTTATTTTTAAAACTCTAAATATGAAAGTTTGTTAAAGAAAAATAGTACAGGCCGGGCGCGGTGGCTCAAGCCTGTAATCCCAGCACTTTGAGAGGCTGAGACGGGCGGATCACAAGGTCAGGAGATCGAGACCATCCTGGCTAATACGGTGAAACCCCGTCTCTACTAAAAAATACAAAAAACTAGCCGGGCGACGAGGCGGGCGCCTGTAGTCCCAGCTACTTGGGAGGCGGAGGCAGGAGAATGGCATGAACCTGGGAGGCGGAGCTTGCAGTGAGCTGAGATCCGGCCACCACACTCCAGCCTGGGCCACAGAGCCAGACTCCGTCTCAAAAAAAAAAAAAAAGAAAGAAAAATAGTACAGTGAACACCCTTGTACCTACCTCCATACTTCATCTGTACTTTCTGCTAAATTATTTTAAGTCAAACATTTTTTACTACTTTTCTTGTGAACACTTCAGTTTGAATCACCAAAAAAATGATACTGTGCTGTATAAACAAACCACTATCTCACCCAAATTAACACTCTCTAATATCATCTGAATACTAGTCTTAGATCCTCCGTTGTCCTAAAAATGTTTTTTCATTCTTCTTTTTTAAGAATCAGAATTCAGTCAAAGGTAATATGTTGCATTTGGGGGTCATGTCTTCAAATTGAAGACTATATTCTTCTTTTTTTTTCTTTTTTACATACTTCCCATATGACATTGACTGATTAAAAAGGCGTGATCCTTTGTTACCTTCCCATGCTTTGTTTAATTTAACTTGTGTTTTGTATCTTTTATAAACCATAAGATAGGCCAGGTGCAGTGCCTCATGCCTGTAATCCCAGCTCTTTGGGAGGCTGAGGCAGGTGGATCACACAAGATCAGGAGTTTGAGACCAGCCTGGCCAACATGGTGAAACACTGTTTCTACTAAAAATACAAATATTAGGTAGGCATGGTGGTATGCGCCTGTAATCCCAGCTACCTGGGAGGCTGAGGCAGGAGAATCACTTGAGCCTGGGAGGCAGAAGTTGCAGTGCGCTGAGATCGCACCATTGTACCCCAGCCTGGGCGACAAGAGCAAAACTCCATCTCAAAAAAAAAAGAAATAACCATAAGATAATGCCAAAGGTTTGATTAGATTCAGGTTAAACAATTTTATGAAGTAACTTTATAAGTGATACTTCGTGTGCTGTTTAAGTGCCAGACACTATATTAAAGCTTACGTTTGTTTTCTTGTTTAATTTTTACAAGCGTATACTTCTAGTCTTGTGTCCAGGGCTTAACTATAAAATATGTTTCTATATATTAGATATCATACTTTAAAAGTAAAGACAATATAATAAAACCGCATTTATAGTAGCAGTAAGAAAGCATGTAAAGAGCAAATATGTCAAATGTGTTTATCATGTTAACAAATAGCGAACATACTGCGTGTGGATACGTGTTTTCTAATTTCACACGTAAGGCATCTCACTTTTTCTGACACTTAAAAATACCTTTCTGTTTTTAGGATACTGGTATCAGTGTCAGGAAAAGAGTAATAAAGATTCTCAGAGACATTTGTATTGAACAGCCAACATTTCCAAAAATCACAGAAATGTGTGTAAAAATGATTCGCAGAGTCAATGATGAAGAGGGCATTAAGGTAATGTTGACTTTTAAATTTATTTTTCATTAATGTTTAAAATAAGTTAAATGTTTATTGCACCTAAATGTTGATTTTAAATATATCCAAAAACTTTACAGTGAATCATCGTTTTTAGTTTATAAACTTAAGAAAAATACTTTAATACTTTTTTATTTCTAGATTTTTATTTTAATTATTATAATCTGATCTTAACCAACCAGTTCCACAATGATAAGATCTATTTAAGACTGGCCATAGTAGCTCATGCCTATAATCCCAGCACTTTGGGAGGCCAAGGCAGGAGAATGGCTTGAGGCCAGGAGTTGAAGATCAGCCTGGGCAACATAGTAAGAATCCTATTTCTATAAAAAATAAAATAATGTAAATAATTTTTAAAAATTTCGCCAAACATAGTAGAGCGTGCTTGTAGTTCCAACTACACTAGAGACTGACACAGGAAGATTACTTGAGCCCAGGAATTCAAGGCTGCAGTGAGCTATAATCTTGCTGCTGCACTTCTGCCTGGGCAACAGAGTGAGACTCCATCTCAAAAAATGTGCATGTGTGTGTTAATTGACTTATTGATTGTTATTATAGAGATTGCATTATATTCAAAGGTTTCTCATGGATTATTTTAATTTTCAAATGTTATGTTTTTACTTTTCTAAATTATTAGATAAATACTTTGTTTCATTATGTTAAGTGAAATAAGCCAGGCACAGAAAATAGCACATATTTTCACTCAAATGTGGAAGCTTAAAAAAAATTTATCTCATAGGATAGAGAATAGAATGATGGTTAGCAGAGGGAGGGAAGGGTTGTGAGGAGTTGAATAAAGACGGGTTGGTTCACGGTTATCAAAAATACACCTAGAAGGAATAAAATTTAGTATTCAGTAGCACAATAGGGTGACTATAGTTAACAATAATTTATTGTACATTTCAAAATAACTAGAAGAGTGGAAATGGAATGTTCCTAACACAAAGAAATGATAAATGCTTCGGGTGATGGATACCCCAGTTATCCTGATTTGATCATTATACATGGTATGCTTGTATCAAAAGTTCAAATACACTTCATAAATGTGTACAGCTATTATGTATACATAAAAAAATTTTAGTCCTAAATTCTTTAGTAAATTTACATTTATATGTAATAATATATATAATTCTTTTTTTAAGTTTAGCAAACACTGTAACAACAACTTCTCCAAAAGCAGTAAATACATTTTTTAGTTTGATCATAAACATTTGAGTGTATAGTATGAAGAAGTTCCAGGCTAGGGATAGTATCACCCATTCATATTGTTTAAAAATTAGTTATTTATAGCTTTGTGTTGGGCCTAATGATAATTTGGAATTGTGAAATTGCCATATTTGTTATAATTAGTTAATTTGAAATTTCTCTTTCTTCTAGAAATTAGTAAATGAAACATTCCAGAAACTCTGGTTTACTCCAACTCCACACAGTGACAAAGAAGCAATGACAAGGAAAATTTTAAACATTACCGATGTGGTAAGAAGGACTGGAACAAGGGTGTGGTCACTGTTGATCCAGACCTAATTGAGGCCTACGTGTCTTATGAAGGAAGAGACAATAATGAGATATTTCATTAATCTTGACATTTCGTACTGCTGCCTTTACTTTATATATCTGGAGATGCTCAAGGGATGCAAGTAACATGTCGTTGATGTTTCCGTATAGCCCTACTTCTTGGCATTAATTGATGTAAACAGTGATACTGAGATTTTCCTATTCCTCCAGCAATTAAAAACAGGGAGGGAAAGGAGAAATGGAAGAACAGATACAATCACCCAAGGGTAATAATCTGCAAAGATAGTAATGCCTACTTTTTTCAGAAATTATGAATATGGATTAGCTAAATCTTTTTATTATGCATAAGCTATACATTTTGTGTTTTTAATATAAGAAATTTTTGCCAGTCACAGTGTGGTATATGCCTATAATCCCAGCTGCCCAGGAGTCTGAGACGGGGGATCAAGAGATCCTTGAACCAGGAGTTCAAAGCTGCAGTATACTGTAATCATGCCTGTGAATAGGCGCTACACTCCAGCCTGGGCAATATAATAGCAAGATCCCTCAAAAAAAAAAAAAAAAAGGAATTCTGTATATTCAGTTACATCATCTTCTAAATTTATATTGATGTCTTTAAAATGTGCCATCTAGAAGGGTAATAAGAAACAAATATTTTTGTTCTTACTGTTTAAGATATTGCAGATTTTCCTCACAGACTGTAGTTCAAGTTATTGTGCCATTTTAAACTTGTGCCACTTTAAACATTTAGTGCCGTATTAAACTTCAATACATTAAACTAATTTCTTCAATGTTTTCCAAGATATTTTTAGAATAAAGTTCTATAACATTAGTAAATAGTTGTGTTACTGAAAAAATAGTTTACTTTAAAAATAAACTTTTGAATTGAGAGAATTGAAACATGTTTCAGGCTAAAGCATAACAAAAGTGTATTTTATTCAGATTTTTAAATATATTTCTAACTTTGATACTTTTCATCACCCCTTAGGTTGCAGCATGCAGAGATACTGGATATGACTGGTTTGAGCAACTCCTTCAAAATGTGAGTGTTCTTTTGACTCCTGGTAACATAAAATTTAATAGGTTAGGTTTTTTTGTTTTGTTTTGTTTGACTATGATTTAAAAGAACCTTTTGAGTTCTTTTGGTAGGGAAAATTTATTTCAATATGTTAGGCTGGATGATTTTGTTAATTTCTCTAATTCAGCTGCCTGGTTTTTTTGTTTGTTTGTTTTTTGAGACGGAGTCTCGCTCTCTTCGCTGTCGCCCAGGCTGGAGTGCAGTGGCACAATCTTGGTTCACTTCAACCTCCACCTCCTGGGTTCAAGCAATTCTCCTGCCTCAGACTCCAGAGTAGCTAGGATTACAGGTGTCCGCCACCACGCCCGGCTAATTTTTGTATTTTTAGTAGAGATGGGGTTTCACCATGTTGGCCAGGCTGGTCTCAAACTCCTGACCTCAGGTGATCTGCCTGCCTCGGCCTCCCAAAGTGCTGGGATTATAGGCATGAGCCACTGCACCTGGCCTTCAGTTGCCTATTATAGAAGTAAGTTTTCTGAATCATTAACTAAAATTCTATCTTACCTTCTTTCCAGATAATTTTTTTTTTAATCTCTGTAAATAATAGATGCAAGATTTATAAATGGATCAATATATTGCATTAAAAATATAATTACATGATTTAGTATGTTATGCATAGAATTTCCTTTAGTAGTACAGAATCAAACCACAACTAGTGGTTTTTTTTAAGTTTCATAAATAGAAATGTTTATCTCCCTGTGAGTTGTTAAATTTTTTATTTTAGAAAATTTCACATAGGCAGAAATATCCATCACTCAGCTTCAAAAATTACCAGCATTTTCACCGCCTTGTTATAGCTATCCTTCCCCTATCTGGTTTTCTCCTTTCTTTCTTTCTTCCTTTGTTTTCCATAATCCTTTTTTTTTTTTTTTTTTTTTTTTTTTTGGGAGACGGAATCTCACTCTGTCGCCCAAACTGGAGTGCAGTGGCACCATCTCAGCCAGCTCACTGCAACCTCCGCCTCCCGAGTTCAAGGGATTCTCCTACCTCAGCCTCCCAAGTAGCTGGGGTTACAGGCACTTGCCACCTCACCCAGCTAATTTTTGTATTTTTAGTAGAGATGAAGTTTCACCATGTTGGCCAGGCTGGTCTCAAACTCCTGACCTCAGGTGATCTGCCCACCTTGGCCTCCCCAAGTGCTGAGATTACAGGCATGAGCTACCATGCCCAGCCTGTAATACTTTTAAAACAAATGCCAAACTTTATATTATCTCACTCATAGATACTTTAGCATCTATCTATCTCTAGCAGATAATGGCTTTAAAAAAAAATTATCATTTATATCAAAATAGTAATGCATTATTCCATAACTAATACCTATTCAGCGTTCATATTTTCCTGTCTCAAAAATGTATTTTTATAGTTGGTTTGCAGTTGCTTTGGTTGATATACTCTTAAGTCTCTTATAATAGTTTGCCCCTCAACTCCCTTTTCTCATGCCACTTGTATGTTTTTCTGTAGAATCTCCCACATTCTGGATTTAATAGGTCACTTTTTTTCTGGTGTCATTTAAGTTGTTCCTCCATCCACCAGTTTTCAAGTAAACTCTTAGTGAAATCTAGAGGCTTAATATGATTAAAGTTCAATTTTTAATCTGGGAGACAAATACCTCATAGGTGGTGGTGAATATTATTGCATCACAGCAGGAAGCACATGTCTAGTTGTCCCATTTTCAGTGATTGATCTTCGATGAATTTAAGTGATGATATACAGTCATGTAACCTCCAACACAATGAGCATAGAGGATATTACCCTAAAAAACTTCCTCATGCCTTTTTGCAGTTGATCCTCTCTTCCTGGCCCTAGAAAACTATTGATCTACTTTTTGTCACTATAGTTGTACCTTTTTAGAAGTTCATATCAATGGAATCATACAGTCTGCAATCTTGTGTTTGACTTTCTAAACTTAGAATGTTGATTCATTCTTGTTGCTAATATATTAATATACCTTTTTATTGCTGAGTAGTTTCAATGGCATGGATATATCATAATTTCATTATTCACCATTTTGTGGACTTTTGGGTTCTTTCCAGTTTGGGGGTGTTATGAATAATGCTGCTGTGAATATTGGTGTATAAGGTTTTATGCAGTTGTATGTTTTCATTTATCTTGGGTAAATTCCTAGGAATGTGATTACAGGGTCATATGGTGAGTGAGAAACTGTCAAAATGTTTTTCCAAAATTACTAAACCATTTTTCATTTCCACTATCAGTGTGTGAAAGTTCCAGTTGCTCCACATCCTCATCAATTCTCGTTATTGTCAGTCTTTTTTAAAAAACTTTAGCCATTTTGGTGTGATGGTAAAAGTAGTACATTACTTTCTTACGATGTCTTTTAAAAAACCTTCATGGTGTTTTCAGTGTGTAAATCTTAGGCTGTCTTCTTAAATCATCTTTCATTTCATATTTTTACATGATATATTTGGCATCATTTCTTTCCTAAATCAAATAATTAGCTCTATATCACAGAGCCTTATGACCACCTTAGTTAAGTTTATGTCAGCCATCCCAAAAGGTACATCATGTTTTCTAAAAGGCTCTAAATCATGTATTTCGTTTGATAGTTTACTATAAATAATCAAGTAAGAATTCAATGTAACTATCAGAAATGTCACTATTTAGGATTACTAAAAAGAATCTAAAATAATATCCTTCTGTATTAGCAAATTAGAAGCGGAAAGGACATGACCATTTTTATAATCTCTTAGCAATGATAGTTTTACTTGTACATTCTTTGTATCTTTATTCTCTAGTCCCATTTATTTAGTTAGTAAGTTAGTTTATTCATCCTATTCATGCTGCCTATTCTATGCTTTCCTACTTTAGTTTCTGCCAACAACTTAGTTTACCATTGATACTGTAACTTTGTGATATATTTCCTTATACTAGCAGAGTTTGCTTTAGTGAAAGAAAACAAACTCAAATGTGTATATATATACACATACACATATATATATGACAGAAACATAACTCCTGTGAGCAATTATAACGTGTATGCATAAATGTTAAGAGAAGCTAGGAAGGATATAAAGAATGGACTGCTGTAGTTATTACAAATTATTGAGTCCAGAATAATTGACATGCTTACTGTTTTTACATGAGCACATATACATGTATTGCGTTCAGTCCAATTTCAGATATTTCTAATTTTTATTTTTGGATTGGGTTTTGGGGGTTTTGTTGTTCTTGATTGTTTTTTGTAGATCATTGACTCTCCCCAATTATTGAATATGTTTTTCTAGGGAAACTTGAAGTACTACTGAAATAGCTTCAAATTCCCACATGTACTAAACTCTGTTCGTTGTCTAAATAATTATGTTAGTATATCTTTTTTTTTTTTTTGGAGACAGAGTCTTGCTCTGTCATGCATGCTGGAGTACAGTGGCACCATCATGGCCCACTGTGACCTCAACGTCCCTGGCTCAAGCAGTCCTTTGTCCTCAGCCTCCCATTTAGCTGGAACCACAGGCATGCCCTACCATGTTTAGCCTCTTTTGCTTCTTTTTTTTTTTTTTTTTTTTTTTTGAGACAGGATGTCACTGTATTACTCAAGCTTAGTATATCTTTTTTGTTTTTGTTTTTGTTTTTGAGGCGGAGTTTCACTCTTGTCGCCCAGGGTGGAATGCAGTGGTGTGATCTCCGCTAACTGCAACCTCCGCCTCCTGGGTTCAAGCAATTCTCTTGCCTCAGCCTCCTGAGTATCTGGAATTACAGGCACCCACCACCACGCCCAGCTACTTTTATTGTATTAGTAGAGACGGGGTTTCACCATGTTGACCAGGCTGGTCTTGAACTCCTGACCTCAGGTGATCTGCCCGCCTTGGCCTCCCAAAGTACTGAGATTACAGGCACAAGCCACCGTGCCCGGCCAGTGTATCATTTTTAAATGTATGGTGCTATCATTCCTTTATAACCTTTAACAATTCATTGTTTTTTGGCATTTTTCAGTAGGATGTGGAAGAATAACTTCTGTCATGAAGGTCCTCACATTTTTTTTATTTCTAAAATGTACTCCAGTTAGTTTAAACCACTACCATAAATTGAGTAGCTCTTCATGACAGTCTTCTTCAAAAAACACATCCATAGCCCTGTGATGGGTACACAAAAATTAAATAGATTTTACAATGCCATTCATTTGACTTATTTATGATCTGAGACTGATCCTTTTTCAGTTTGTAAGGAAAATACAGGCAATGAAAAACAGTTAAGGGTTACCCATGTTTCATCTGTTCCTGTCCTTTGTAATCCAGAGCAAGATCTTTCTGAGTTTACAATGAAATATTTTATCTCTATCAACCAGTGAATGGATAAACTATGATGATTCCATACAATTTAATAGTACTCCACATCAAAAAAGAACAGACTGTCGAAACGTACAGCAACATAAATAATGAAAACATTATGCAGAGTAAAAGAAGCCTTACATAGAAGAGTACATACTATAATTCCATTTATACAAAATTCTAGGAGAGGTAAAGCTAATCTATACTGGAAAAAATCAGAATAGTGGCTGCAGGGAGCTGGGGATTGACTGGGAAAGGACATGAGGGAACTTTCAGGGATGACGGTCGTCGTCTCTATCAGTGGTTCTAAAAGTTACCAGCATTATCTGGGGATTTATTAGAAATGCAAATTCTCGCCGGGTGCGGTGGCTCAAGCCTGTAATCCCAGCACTTTGGGAGGCCGAGACGGGCGGATCACGAGGTCAGGAGATCGAGACCATCCTGGCTAACACGGTGAAACCCCGTCTCTACTAAAAAATACAAAAAACTAGCCGGGCAAGGTGGCGGGCGCCTGTAGTTCCAGCTACTCGGGAGGCTGAGGCAGGAGAATGGCGTGAACCCGGGAGGCGGAGCTTGCAGTGAGCTGAGATCCGGCCACTGCACTCCAGCCCCGGCGACAGAGTGAGACTCCGTCTCAAAAAAAAAAAAAAAAGAAATGCAAATTCTCAGGCCCTACTCCAGACTTAATTCATCAGTAACTCTGAGGGTAGAGCCCATAATTCTGTATTTTAACAGTCTCTCTCCAGGTGATTCAGATACAAGTTAAAGATTGAGAACAACTGTTCTGTATCTTGGTGAACTTGAGTTACAATGATAAATGCATTTGACAAAACTGAGCAAATGTACACTAAAAATTTGTGCATTTTATTGCATGTGCGTTTTATCTCAAGGAAAAAATGGGGAGTATGCTGAAGTCTCAAGTTTACTTTGAAATGTGTTGGAAGTAAAATGGATATAGGTGTGTGTGTATGCATATGCATACATGTATACACACATGTTTGTGTGTGTGTGTGTGTGTGTGTGTGTTCATCCCAGCAGAATAAAGTCTTAAAGGCAGGATCCTGGAGCCAGGCTCAGTAGCTTGCACCCGGAATCCCAGCCTCTCAGAAGGTTGAGGCAGGAGGATCATTTGAAGCCTGGAGTTTTAGACCAGCCTGGACAACATACTGAGACCCCATCTCTAAAAAACATAAATAAATAAAATTAGCTGAGCATTGTGGCCTGTGCCTGTAGATCCAGCTACTTGGGAGGCAGAGGCAGGAGGATCACTTGAGCACGGGATTTTTAGGGTGCAGTGAACTGTGATTATGCAACTGCACTTTCTTCTGGGGAACAGAGTGAGACCCTGTCTCACACACAAAAAATGTTTTTAATGGTAGAATCTAGATGATGGTGGTTAGAGAGTGTTCATGATAAAACTTTTTTCAACTCTTTTGTATGGCTGAAGTTTTTCATAATAAAATATTAAGATGGTGTAAAAATGTACCTATATCACTGGGAATGTTGGTACCTTTAAAAGGAATTTTTTAAATGAGCAAACTAAATTATACTTTAAAACAATTTTATGCACCTTGATTAGTTCTTTTATATTATGAGTGCATGGCTAATATATGTGTGTAGGTTAACATTAAAGTAGAAGAAATCATTTCAGAGTGGGCAAGAAAAATTTTTGATAAAATTCAATATCCTTGAATGATTACTTATAATAAATGAGGATAAAATGTAAATTCCTTAATCTGACAGATAAAACTACAAAACCTAAAATGAAAATAATGCAAAATGGGAAACTGTGAGCGTTCTTCAAAATCATGAATAAAAAAATTTAAATATATCAAGGTGATTGTGAAATATATATGGAAAAGCAGAGAAAAGGTAAAAATAAATAATTTCTGTAAAAGCTGGAACACTGACTTGCCTTACAAAATATCGGGACTTATTTTCAAAGATACATTACATAATTAATAGCAGTAATAAGTAGATCAGTACTAAATAGAACAATGGAACAGGATAGAGAGCCCAGAAAACAGGCTTACACAAATAGAATATGCTTGCTATAAAACGGAAGTGGCATTGCAGATGATGGAGAAAAGATAGACTGTTTAGTAAATGGAGTTGGGCTATTTGACTGTCCATAAGAATTAAAAAAAAGAAAAAGATTCATACTTCAGCTGAAAAATCAACTCCATATAGATTAAAGGAGAACTTTAAAACTTTTAGAATAAAATATAGGAGAAAAAATTTTTTAAATTATATATATATAATGGAGTTACATATTTTTATTTTTATATTTTTTATTTATTGCTGAGTACATATTTTATTTTGTATAAATATATATTTTTTTTTAATGGCGTGGTCTTGCTGTGTTGCCCAGGCTGGACTCAAACTCCTAGGCTCAAGTGATCCTTCTACCTCAGCCTCTTGAGTAGCTGGGACTACAAGCATGTGCCACCATGCCCAGCCTGAATATATTTTTGATCTCTGGGTAGGGAAGGATGTCTTAAACAAGGGACAAAAACCATTAACCTTAAAAGATTGAAGTGAAAATACAAGTCACAAAATGGGAAAAGATATTTGGCACATATGTAATCAACCATTAATACCAAGAATAAATATATAAGAACTCCTCTCCTACAAAACCAGTATAAGTCAAGTGTCCCAGTAGAAAAATAGGTAAAGTTCATTAATAGGCATTTCATGGGGAAAATAGCATATAGGGCCTATACTGTGTTCAAGCCCATTAGTAAAGTAAGAAATACAAATCAAGACCACTTTCTATACCATTTTATTGACAAAAGTGGAGAAGTCAGACAATCACAAGTGATGGAAAAGAGGGATCAGATAGTATCTCTTAATACAGATGATAATTGAGAAAATATTACAGCCACTTTGAAAAACAACAGTTTCATAAAATTATCTCATAAAAGCATTATCTTGTGAAATTGAACAATGCATATATCTAATGACCCAGCAGTTCGACTTCAAGTATATATACACACAAAAGAATCTTGCATATTTGCATCAGGAGGCATATACAAGAATGCTTAGTTGTACTAAAATAGGGATTAACCTATCTACAAAAGAGTGGATAAATGAATTAACATATAGGCAGACAGTGGGGTGTTGTACAGCAGTGAAAATCGGTAAAATACAGCTGTATGCAACAACCTAGATCATAGTGGCATAATGTTGAGTGAAAAAAGCAAATCTCACAAGACTACATCAAGTATACTACCTTTTTAGAAAGTGGAAAATCAAAGAAAACTATAAATAGCATACAGCTTATACTTTTTTTAAAAAACAAGTAGATGATAAATTTTCTGATAGTGATTACCTTACGTGTGAAACAGGAAAATGGGATAAGGGAAGGAGCACATTGGGAGATACGAGATATTAAAATTGTTCTTGATTTGGATTCAAATTATGCCATTATTTATTAGTAAATTAAAAGGGCATATACAAGTGGTAATGGTGTGTCATGAATCAAAATTTATGGTTAATTCTTTTGTGTGTACCTGAAGCCTTGGAAATGAAAAAGGAAAACCAAGGATGAGAGAGGGTAGTTTTCTACTCCTACCATTAAATAAAAGACCAAGCTAAGCCGGGCGTGGTGGCTCATGCCTATAATCCCAGCACTTTGGGAGAGGGAGGGAGGTGGATCACTTGAGCCCAAGAGTTTAAGACCAGCTTGGGCAACATAGAGAACCCCATCTCTACAAACTATACAAAAATAAGCCGGGCATGTTGACTCACGCCTGTGGTCCCAGCTGTATGGGAGGCTGACCCCGGGAGGTCAAGGCTGCAGTGAGCTTTGATTGTGCCACTGCACTCCAGCCTGAGTGACAATGAGACACTGTCTCAGAAAAGATCAAACTAGAACGTGATATTAATAGGTGCTTTAAGGAAATTAGAGAATGGGGCAGGAAGAATTTGCGGTTCATAGTTGAAACCTAGTACATTGAAGCTGTCTACTTTATTTCTTTAAATTGGAGGAAAAGGGGCAGTGTGTGTGTTATGTTACTCTGGTTGCTGTCAGTTGTTTTAATCATTTATGTATCTTTTTTTTTTTTTTTTTTTTTTTTTTTGAGACGGAGTCTTGCTCTGCCACCCAGGCTGGAGTGCAGTGGCCGGATCTCAGCTCACTGCAAGCTCCGCCTCCCGGGTTTACGCCATTCTCCTGCCTCAGCCTCCCGAGTCGCTGGGACTACAGGCGCCCGCCTCGTCGCCCGGCTAGTTTTTTGTATTTTTAAGTAGAGACAGGGTTTCACCGTATTAGCCAGGATGGTCTCGATCTCCTGACCTCGTGATCCGCCCGTCTCGGCCTCCCAAAGTGCTGGGATTACAGGCTTGAGCCACCGCGCCCGGCCCATTTATGTATCTTATAGGGAAAGTTTCAGCTTGTGCTGCCCAAGCTTGTGCCCAACTATAAGCCACATGCATTTTTTTTAATGTTAATTTCAATTTTTATTTTATTTAATTTTAATTCCTCAATCACAGTAGGTACATTGCAAGTGCTTAATAGCTGCATGTGACTCTTGGAAACCATATTGGACAGCAATGATATAGAACATTTCCATTATTGCAGAGAAAGTTATATTTAACAGCAGTGGAACTCTTCACAGAAATCAAATACACATTTAGATTCCTTCAATATCCTCAGAATTATATTAGCTAGCTTTTCTTAGCAAAACAGATATACCTTATGACTCTTCTGTTGACCTTTGATTATGAAAGATTAGATTGGTTTTACTTTTTAGCTGTATTTAGAATGATCTCTATCCTCATCTCATTATTCATAACACTTTTCTAGCATTGTTTGTGATTTTGCAAAGGATAATGCAGAAATTTACCCTTACGTTTTATAATTGCCTTTTAAGGTGCAGTTATTAATTATTTAAAATAATTCAGCTAGTATTGTGTGATACTATGTTTTTGATTGGAATAGGGAGAAAGGGAAGTTCATCTTTTCTACATCTTTCACATCTTACCTTAGGTCTTACACAGCAATTTAAGTACTTTGTAGTAAAATTGAAAGTATTGCTAAATTACTGGTTTATATTTTTAAACATATATATTTTTGTTTCATTAATTTGCACTTTGAGTACTAAATTGTTAATGACAAATTGAAAAGTGTATTACTTATGGACACTTTTAATGTGTTTATCTTATTATTGCCTAGTGAATAATTATACCGGGATTTTTTTTTGTATATATATATGTATAGTTGTTGAAGTCCGAAGAGGATTCCTCATATAAACCTGTGAAGAAAGCTTGTACTCAACTTGTTGATAACCTAGTTGAGCACATTCTTAAATATGAGGAATCTCTAGCTGGTAAGACATTTTATATATATATTGATCTTTAGTTGATTTTATAAGATATTTTTAAATATTTTGAGCACATTTCTCATTTTTCCCTCTGGCTCTGCTTGTCTAATGATTACTTCACTTTTAAATGAAATACATTTTTGTTATATAGATATCTGTTTGATGTTGTATCCTAGATTATATTGTTATGATTGACTAAGATTATCTAGAGCATTGTAATAAAAGCGTGGGCCTCACCTCTTCCACATATCTTTTAATAGCATATTATAATTTTAGATGTCATTGAATAGGAGTAAAAATCCAGGGGCTAATATATATCTAGCTAATGATACTCATCACAAAACTGGTATCTTCTAAGTCATATAAAATTATCTCAAAATGAAATTGTTTTAGCTATTATAAAAAGTGTTTTTTAAAGATTTGTATTACATTCCTAAGATTTATTATTTATAATTGTTACCTAAAGTTTGCTTAATCTTGAGCTAGAAATTTATTAAAATGTTTAAAATCACAAATTAAGTACTTAATATTTTATATTCTCGTGTTATTTACCAATCACAAATCTGAAATTTTTAATCAATTATAAATAAATGATTACTTAAGAAATATAAAAATTGGTCCAGGCGCTGTGGCTCACCCCTGTAATCCCAACACTTTGGGAGGCCAAGGCGGGTGGTGGATCATGAGGTCAGGCGATCGAGACCATCCTGGCTAACACGGTGAAACCCCGTCTCTACTGAAAATACAAAAAAAAATTAGCGTGGTGGGTGCCTGTAGTCCCAGCTACTTGGGAGGCTGAGGCAGGAGAATGGCATGAACCCAGGAGGCGGAGCTTGCAGTGAGCCGAGATCGCGCCGCTACACTCCAGCCTGGGCAACAGAGCGAGACTCTGTCTCAAACAAATATATAGATAGATAGATGGATAGATAGATAGATACCCATTGCTTGAAGCACACAAAGACTAGCATTACTTCCCATCTAACGCACATTAATGAGGAACAACGTCAGCCTCAGTTGTTCTCCAAAATTGGGAGCCAGTAGCCTTTAACAGCTATTCATTTATGGCACCTACGGAAGTTGTTGATATGCTTTATATTTTTTATATAAAGTCTTTTTTTTTTTTTTTCATGTGTACCTCTTTTTTTCTTTTTATCTCCTTGGTCCGATTTTTTATTTTTCCCCATCCTGGAATTTAGGGGTGATACTGATGTCCCTTAATGTTAAAAAGTTGCAATCTCCTCTAAAAATTTGTTTCCTAAGAACCAGTGTATTTCCTAATTAGCAACATTTTCTTCCCACCTGAACAGCATTTTGTTTAGAGCTGTCTTACAGCATTGTTCCAGTTTCTGTTTGTTGCTCCCATTTTTTAACATTCTTCTACCACAGCATCATCTCTTTTTTTCCCAGTACCCTTAGTTTCACCTCAGCTAAATTGCTAGCTTTTTTTCCCACATTCACTTCCTTTCTTTTTTTTTTTTTTTTCTTAAAGACAGGGTCTCACTCTGTCACCCAGGCTGGGTTGTAGTGGCATAATTATAGCTCACTGCAACCTAGAACTCCTGGGGTGAAGCAATCCTCCCACCTCGGCTCCTGAGTAACTGAGACTACAAGTGCACGTCACCACACCAGGCTAAATTTTTTATTTTTCTGTAGAGATGGAATTTCCCGTGTTGTCCAAGCTGATCTCAAATTCCTAGACTCAAGCCTTTTTCCTGTGATGGCCTCCCAAAGTGCTGGGATTACAGGTGTGAGCCATCACACCCAGCCCATTGATTTTAGATATAACCAATACCACATATATTCCCAAAAGCCCATCCCTAAACTTCTCAATTTCCATTAGTATAAAACTTGCCTTCTGTAGAGAGCATGGCCTCTTCTTGTTCTTTATCTTGAGAATATGTGATTTCTATACCAAAGAAAAAATGAGATGGAGAAAGTCTGTTATCATAAGAACTACTAATTCATTATATTGAGGACTATACTGGACCTATTTAGGGGATAATATTAAGTAATTTAAATAATATTCTGTATAATTTCCACTACTTTGTCATATTTTAGTGTCTTATTTCTCTGTTTGTTTTTCCAGACTCTGACAATAAAGGTGTGAATTCTGGAAGATTGGTAGCTTGCATAACCACTTTGTTCTTATTCAGCAAAATAAGACCCCAGCTCATGGTTAAACATGCAATGACTATGCAACCATACCTTACCACTAAATGTAGTGTAAGTATAGAGCTGTCTTATTCTTGTGTCTTACATAAAACATTAAGTGCTTTAAATTTAGAATTCACATGCGTCAACCACATTCTCACTGACAGATCAGCTGTGTCATTTACTTAGATATATGTTCTATTTGTAGCAAGTGATCTATAAACATCAAGTCTGACATATTATAAATAAAGTTCAGGTTCCATTTTGCTGTAAACTTCTCAAGCCAAACCCTCAGTAAATGCTTACTAAATGTTATAGCTATTGTTAAGATCTCAGAATGAATGAAGCAGAGTTCCTGTCTTTGAGAAATTTACTATCTTTTGGGTCCTGAACGTGTCTGTCATTTATAATATAATAAATATAAAAATCGATACCATTGCTCGAAGCACACAAAGACTAACATTACGTCCCATCTAATGCACATTATTGAGGAACAACAGTCAACCTCGGTCATTCTCCAAAATTGAGAGCCAATAGCCTCTAACAGAGGTCCATTTATGGCACCTAAGGAAGTTGTTGATATGCTTTATATTTTTCATACAGTCTTTTTTAATTTATATTTTATAAATTTATTTTTATAATAGAACAATATATTAAATATGGAAAATCTATAATATCATACCAGAGATGTTAGGCTGTTGGTATTAACATACACTATGTTTTTATAAAATACGGTGTGAGTAGTAAGAAATTGCTTAAGTAAAATTATCTAGCAAATAAAGATTTTAAAGTATATATGACAGCATAGTGAGTTAGGTGGTTTACATGTATAATCTCATTTACTTTATGAAGTAGGTACTATTATCTATTTTACAGATAAGGAAACTAAAGCTTACAGAGTATAAGTAACTGCTAAAAATACAAAATTTTAAAATACTCTTAAAACTTAACAAATATAAAAGGCTTCTCACATACTATGATCCTAATGTTCCTAAGGAGCTAATTTTAACTTTTCTCTACTACATTTGTTTTGCTGCTATGGTCAGTTTTTTTGATGATCTAAATTGCAAGCTCTAGGTGAAAACCTCGGGACTTCCTGAGAAAACTTGAAGAACTGAGGAGAGTAGTAAAGGATAATAAATACCTAAAAACAACATGCATTTACTTCTGAGACACTAATTCTGTCTTTAGGGTTTCTGTTAGATCCAGAAATATATTGGTTATTATTGTGGCTAATAATAATAGCTAATAATTTTTTAGCAAAGTACCAAGCATTGTGAAAATTTTACATGTATTTTATCTCATTTACTTTGTGAGGTAAGTACTATTATGATCTCAGTTTTACAGATAAGGAAACTAAAACTTAAAGAATATAAATAACTGGCCCAATGTCACACAGCTAACCAGTCCCAAAGCTAGAATTCAGCCCCATGTCTACCAGTAGAATCTGGACTATAATGAAACCTGTTATTTATTATTTATATTATAAATCGTCCTTGCATGATTTTGAACCAGTAATTTTTTAAAACAAAATCACTTTTAAAATGTCTTGTACATCTTTTATGTATGTACACAAATATTAAGTTTTATATAAATAAGAGTATCTCATACATGGTAAACTTTTTGTTTAACATTTTGTGTTTTTTGTTTTTGTTTTTATGTCCTATCTCCATCTTTATTCATCTTCCCTTCAGAATAAACGTCTTATAGTATCCTTAACATACTTTTATAGTTGTGGACACACAGGTATATATAAATGGTTGACCAGGTTTTGTAAAAATTGAGTCATATTATATAGATATTTATTAGGCATATTTGGTAATCTCATATTACCTGGTATATATCTAATTCCTTGTTTTAGATGGCTGTATATTATCCATTTTATGGATGTCCTGTGATTTATTTAATCATTTCCCTATTTGGCAGGTGTTTACATATATCCTTTTGATCACCACTACAAACAATGTTTAAATAAACACTCCAATTTAAATACCTTTAAGTACTGACACCTTTATTTTGTTGGAACAGTTGCTGAGGAGTGGACTTGCTAGGTTGAAACAATGATTATTTTGGTTTTCATTTTTAATTGATCTTGCCATTTTGTGGTGGATGGGTTTTATACAACCTTTTGGAAAGCTGTATGTGACAATCATTGTCATTATTTTAGTGTTCTTTGCCAGTCTAACAGGTGGAAAGGAATAATTCATTATTGCTTCAGTTTCCTTCCCTGACTGCAAAGAAGGTTGAGCATCTTTTCATGGTACTGACCAGTTGGGCTTGCTTTTCTGTGAATTCACTATTTATATTATTTTCATATCATTCGTCCATTTTACCTTTGAATTGTAGGCCTTTTTTTAGGAGAACTCTTTAAACAATTTAAATATTTTAGATATTAAGCCATCTTATAGTATATTTATTACAAATACTTTTCCCTGTTCTATTCTGTTGCTCTTTTACTTAATGGTTTCTGTCTTTCTTTAAATTTTTCTTCTGGAATTTAAGGTATTTCTTTTACTTGATTTTCCAGGCCATTATATTAAGGGAAAGTTCAGCAAATGCTACGTTCTTTGAGATTGAGGCTCACACTGTCACCCAGGCTGGAGTGCAATGCGCAATCTTGGCTCACTGCAACCTCCGCCTCCTGGCTTCAAGTGACTCTCCTTCCTCAGTCTCCCAAGTAGCTGGGATTACAGGTGCACACCACCACACACCTGGCTAATTTTTTGTATTTTTAGTAGAGACAGGGTTTCACTATGTTGGCCTGACTGGTCTTGAACTGCAGAACTTGTTGATCTGCCCCGCCTTGGCCTCCCAAAGTGCAGGGATTACAGGCATGAGCCACTGCGCCCGGCCTACTGTTTTTTGTTTTGTTTTTTTTAACGACACAGTCTTGCTCTGTTGGCCAGGCTGGAGTACAGTCCTGCAATTTTGGCTCACTGCAACCTTCACCTCCCAGGTTCAAGCGATTCTCATGCCTCAGCCACCCAAGTAGCTGGGATTTTACAAGTGTGCACCACCACACCCAGCTAATTTCTGTATTTTCAGTAGAGACAGGGTTTTGCCATGCTGGCCAGGCTGGTCTTGAACTCCTGGCCTCAAGTAATCTGTGCACCTTGGCCTCCCAAAGAGCTGGGATTATAGGCATGAGCCACTGTGCCCAGCCACTACATTTTTTTTTTTTTTTTTTTTTCAGGTAAAATGCTGGCACTGGTTCTCAAATTTATCCAACAAAAATTCTTCTGTCCCTAGATCCACTTTAACTCGGTACAGGAAACAACAGGATTTCTATGTTACTTAAAAAGAATTTGTGTTTTCTTTTTAATCCTGTGGGGATCCTAAAAGGAAGGATGAATATGATGTGGGAATTTCTTTTTTTTTTTTTTTTTTTTAATTAATACTCCTACAAGCCAAGTGGTGGGAATGTTTTTAACTAGTGTGTTAATAAGCTCAAAAAGTCCAAAATGGGCTGGGCACGGTGGCTCACGCCTGTAATCCCAGCACTTTGGGAGGCTGAGGTGGGCGGATCACGAGGTCAGGAGTTCAAGACCAGCCTGGCCAGCATGGTGAAACCCTGTCTCTACTAAAAATACAAAAATTAGTCAAGCATGGTGGTGCGCACCTGTAGTCCCAACTACTCGGAAGACTAAAGCAGGAGAATCACTTGAACCTGGGGGGCGGAGGTTGCAGTGAACCGAGATTGCGCCACTGCCTCCGGCCTGGACAACAGGACGAGGCTCTGTCTCAACAAAAAGTCCAAAATGAATGCCGGTAATCCATTACTAACAATGAGGATTAGTAGCTTAAAAACTAGATTAAGGCTGGACATGATGGCTCACACCTGTAATCCTAGCACTTTGGGAGGCTGAGGTAGGCAGATCACAAAACTTAACTGGGCGTGGTGGCGGACTAGTTGTCGGTCCATATTCCTGACATGCTGATGCTTCTCCCTCCATACCTCCAGCTACTCTGGAGGCTGAGGCAGGAGAATCACTTGAACCCAGGAGGCAGAGGTTGCAGTGAGCCAAGATCGTGCCACTGCACTCCAGCCTGGACGACAGAGTGAGACTCTTGTCTCAAAAAAAAAGAAAAGCAAAAAAAAAAAAAAACTAGATTAAAAACATGCGTTGAAAGCCTTACTACACAAACACACACACGCACACATAACTGATTGCCTTTGGGGAAATGAACTGGGGTGGCTGGAGGATAGATAGAAACAAGACTTTTTTTTTTTTTTTTTTTTGAGGCGGAGTCTCGCTCTGTCGCCCGGACTGGAGTGCAGTGGCCGGATCTCAGCTCACTGCAAGCTCCGCTTCCTGGGTTTACGCCATTCTCCTGCCTCAGCCTCCCGAGTAGCTGGGACTACAGGCGCCCGCCACTTCGCCCAGCTAGTTTTTGTATTTTTAGTAGAGACGGGGTTTCACCGTGTTAGCCAGGATGGTCTCGATCTCCTGACCTCGTGATCCGCCCGTCTCGGCCTCCCAAAATGCTGGGATTACAGGCTTGAGCCACCGCGCCCAGCCAGAAACAAGACTTTTTATTGTAAATCCTTTTCTACCTTTTGGTTTTTTTTAAAAAGTCTCTACCTATTTTTTTAAACATGCTTATTAGTTTTTCTAATCAAAGAAATACACATTTAAATTTAAAGAAGTCCTAGGCTGAGCATGGTGGCTCACACCTGTAATCCCAGTGCTTTGGGTGGCCAAGGCAGGAGGATCCCTTGAGGCCAGGAATTCACAACCAGCCTGGGCAACATAGTGAGACCCTGTCTCTACAAAAATGAAAATTAAGGCCAGGTGCAGTGGCTCACACCTGTAATCCCAGTGCTTTGGGTGGCCAAGGCAGGGGGATCACTTGAGGCCAAGAATTCACAACCAGCCAGGGCAACATAGTGAGACCCTATCTCTACAAAAATGAAAATTAAGGCCGGGTGCAGTGGCTCACACCTGTAATCCCAGTGCTTTGGGTGGCCAAGGCAGGGGGATCACTTGAGGCCAAGAATTCACAACCAGCCAGGGCAACATAGTGAGACCCTATCTCTACAAAAATGAAAATTAAGGCCGGGTGCAGTGGCTCACACCTGTAATCCCAGCACTTTGGGAGGCCAAGGCAGATGGATGACGAGGTCAGGAGTCCCAGACCAGCCTGGCCAAGATGGTGAAACCCCATCTCTACTAAAAATACAAAAATTAGCCAGGCATGGTGGTGGGCACCTGTAATCCCAGCTACTCGGGTGGCTGAGGCAGGGAGTTGCTTGAACCCGGGAGGCAGAGGTTGCAGTCAGCCAAGATCGCACCACTGCACTCCAGCCTGGGCAACAGAGCAAGACTCCGTCTCAAAAAAAAGAAAATTAAAAAATTAACTAGGTGTAATGTTATGCACCTGTAGTCCTAGCTACTCGAGAGACTGTCAGGAAAATAGCTCAAGCTCAGGAATTCAGGATTGCATTGAGCTATGATTGTGCCACTGCACTCCAACCTGGGCAATTGAGCAAGACACTGTTTCTTAAAAATAAAGAAGCCTTTTGCCTAGTTCTGGGATTCTATGTTTTTTTATCTATCAGAAAATTTTAACACAGGATTTCTCAACCTCAGCACTATTGACAGGACTAGATTATTCTTTGTTGTCAAGGATTGTTCTGTGCATTACAGGTTGTTTAGCAGCATCCCTGGCCTCCAGCCACTAGATGCCAGTAGTGGCTCCCATTGTGACAACCAAAAATGTCTCCAGACACTGCCAAGTACTCCTGTGTCAGGATACAGGGGAAGAAGCTAACCTGATTGAGAACTACTGGGTTAACATACACAGCTCGGAAAATACTAATCATAAAAACTGTACCAGCCTTTGTATAATACTGTCAATATGTAAATACCCTTGTTTAGAATTGACTTGTGTTACATTTTAGGGAAAAAAATATAACTTTAACATTGTGATTAAGTGACCCCAAGGTCACATTTTGGTAAGTTAGTTGTTGGTCCATATTCCTGACACGCTGGTGCTTCTTCTTCCATATCTTGAAAAAAAACTCTAATAGACTTTTTTTTTTTAACTGGACCTTTACGTGCAAAATGCCCTATTTCTGCCCACAAATACGTAAAACTGTATATAGTTTCTTTTAAGGTTTTGGATATTCATAAAGCATTATTTTTATTCTTATAGACACAAAATGATTTCATGGTTATCTGCAATGTTGCAAAAATCCTAGAGCTAGTTGTACCACTGATGGAGCATCCAAGTGAAACTTTTCTTGCCACTATTGAAGAAGATCTGATGAAGCTCATCATCAAATATGGCATGACTGTAAGCACTCAGTTTACCATTTGTTTATTCATTAGTGTGAAGTTATAATGTATTTTATTAATATTATTTTTAAAGCAAATATTTGTAAAAAGCTAAGTTTTTAAAATAGTATATTTTTAACTTTTATCTAAACAAATATTTTCTATATCTTTTAGGTAGTGCAACATTGTGTCAGCTGTCTTGGGGCTGTTGTAAATAAAGTGACACAAAATTTTAAATTTGTGTGGGCTTGTTTCAATAGATACTATGGTAAGTTCAGTACCAGGGTTTTAAAATTATTCTGCTAGGTCCTGCAGTGTGTCAGCTCATTTTAAACGCATTTGATAAAAGGCTAGAATCAAGGAAACTATGAGGTGTGATTATCCACTGTTGTCCTCTCAAAAACAATATTGTCTAGTGTCTTTTGTATTCCCTTAAGAACCCACTGTGATTACTTCAGAAATTTATCTCCTGATAAGTAAAGGTTGGTACATTTTTTGCGCACTGTGAAAAGTAAAATTTAAATTTTCTTACATTAATTAGTTTAGACTCTAAATAAAGAGCGCCCTCATAATTCTAGACATATTTAATATTTAGAACCATTAGTAAAAATTAATTGGCCGGGCACAGTGGCTCATGCCTGTAATTCCAGCACTTTGGGAGGCCAAGGCGGATGGATCACCTGAGGTCGGGAGTTCGAGATCAGCCTGGCCAACATGGTGAAACCCCGTCTCTCTACTAAAAACACAAAAATGTCCCAGGCATGGTGGCACACAACTGTAATCCCAGCTACTTGGGGAGCTGAGGCAGGAGAATCACTTGAACCCGGGAGGCGGAGGTTGCAGTGAGCCAGGATCACATCACTGCACTCCAGCCTGGGTGACAGAGTGAGACTCCATTTCAAAAAAAAAAAAAAATTGTAATTCATTAGTAGTAATTACTTGAACTGAGTGATTCAAAGATAAATATTATAATTATTACTTATCTTTATTAGGTGCCATTTCAAAATTGAAAAGTCAACACCAAGAGGACCCAAATAACACTTCACTTCTAACAAACAAACCAGCACTTCTTAGATCCCTTTTCACTGTTGGAGCACTATGTCGGCATTTTGATTTTGATCTGGAAGATTTTAAAGGCAATAGCAAGGTAAAGATAGTAATACTTAAAATGCTATAAAACATAGAACTATATGACACTGTGATCTGAGAATAACAGTAATGACCCAGGATGAAGGCAATATTAGTCTGGTTTAATGAAAATTCTGAAAACAGTGCTACTCAAAGCATGGTCCTCAGACTGACTGCTAATCCATGAACTTTTTGTTACTGATGTGTAACCACATAATGAAATTTCTCTGACAAGTTATATCAGCTTTGTAACAGTAGGCACACTGTTGACATCAACAGCTAATTTTTTTAAAAAAATTTTTTCAATGAAGGGAACAACACACTGATTTACATTCCAAAACAAGCTTCTTTGTCACACACTGATACTTTGAATGCCACTGTTCTAAAATAAATGGAATTGGTTACTTCTTTTTTTAATAAAGTTCACATACAGAAATTCTCATTGCCTTTAGGTATTTTTTTCCTTTATAGTTGAAAATTAATCTAAGTTACTCTTCATGAATACTTTAATGTGTTTTCCTCCCCTTAGGTTAACATAAAAGATAAAGTACTTGAACTATTGATGTATTTTACAAAACATTCAGATGAAGAAGTACAAACAAAAGCTATCATTGGTCTAGGTAAGTCTAAATTTCTTTATAAATTGTAGCTATTTGAGAGGGATAGAGCACATTTTTAAATATTGTGAATCTAAATTGTTGATTTATTTTAATATGTTTCTATTAGCAGTAGGATTTGGTGTATAGAATGTAGATCTGGGGATTAAAACAACTGGATTCCATTCTTGTTATGGCCATTGACTTCCTGGGTGAACTTGAGCAAGCCACTTGTCTTTTCATCAGTGTCTTCATTAGTAAAATAGAGATAACAATACTTTCTTCTACCCCTCCTCCATAGGGTATCTGAAGAACATTCATTAAAGCCCTTTGATAAAGAAAAATAATGTAGAAGAATTCTGTACTCTTTGCATTTTTGTAATTGTTCTTTTTCATTGCAAGGCTTTGTCACTACAGGAAGCTGCCACATCTAGTTAAAACAGTGATCAGTCTACACTGACTTATTTATATAAAAGCAAATAGCAACCCAGAAGGAACAATTTGGATATATACCTGTTTTATATTATTTTTCCAGGAAGCACTGATGTAATAAAAACATATTTTGCAATTGTTAGGCAGGTCCGTGTGGCTTATATCTGGGAAGGAATTAGAATATGAGGAAATAGGAAGCGAATGGCATTAAAGTACCTGAATTGAATGCACTTCAAAAAAATACAAGAACAGTCTGTCCGGGTTTTTGATTTTTGTTGTTGTTTTTTTTTTGTACGGATACAGTTGGCCTTCCATATCCATGGGTTTCACATCTGTGGATTTAACCAAGAATCAAAAATACTGAGAAAAAAAAATTACACCTGTACTAAATATGTACAGATTTTTTTGTCATTATTCTCTAAACAGTACAACAGCAATTTACATAGCATTTACATTGTGTTAGATATAAATAATCTAGAGATGATTTAAAGTATACGGGAGGATGTGAATAGGTTATATGGAAATGCTACCCCGTTTTATATCAGAGACTTGAGAAACCACGGATTTTGGTATCCCTGGGAGGTTCTGGAGCCAATCCCCCGTGGATACCGAGCAACAACTGTACACGTAAAGCTACCCAATGAGATTAATAACTTATTTGGAAATTTTATTTTGGTATTATGATTAAGGTTCATACTTTAATATGTATGAGTAGTTATTTATATTAGTCTTTTGAACAAAAATGAGTAAGAAAAGATTCTAAGTTACCTATTAAATCATGTTTATGATATCTGTAAATAAATTGAAACCTTATCATTTTATTCTTCCTCTATCCCTTTTTGAAAATTACTTGTAGCACATAGAGTAAAAATTCAGACATCATTTACTAAGGAGTTAAATTGGTGCAATATTAACTTCAAGCCAGTGTGTACCTTTAAATATTCAGTCTGGACTTAATTTATATGGAGTGGCAAAACTAATAGTGTTACAAGTATTTCAGAGTACAAAAAGATGAAGTTTTAACTTAAGCAGCGCTATTCAGAAAATATTGCCTCTAGACCAGTTAATAAAAGACGTCTTGCCTGGGCCATAGTTATCCTGAGTGACCTTGGGCTAGTTATCTGATCACTCTATGCTTTGAGTTTAGTTTGTTGTTTGTTATCAATAATACTTGCTGTCATGAGAGATCTTCATTTTTTCCTCAAATAAACATTATAAACATGGATGATATATTGCTTCTTATTATATTACCCCGTGGTTATAGGATTCAGCATTGTAGCCTTATTATAATGCCATATGAGAAAGAAGTAGAAGATATTTTTCGCTCTGGTTTATTATATTGTTTCATCAAATGAATATATTTTAATTTTATTAAAAAAATAATGTCAATGTAGTACCTTCTACTGGGGATCTGAAAAATGTTTGCAGACATTACTTCTTAAATCCTGAAAACATCCCTGTGAGGTAGGTGGGTGGTAAATATTATTATCCCCATTTTACAGATGGAGAATTGAGGCACAGAGAGATTATGTGACTCACCCAAGGTCACACTACAAGTCAGTGGTGGAGCCAGGAATAGAACCCAAGACTCCTGACTCCTAATCCACTCCCCTAGCCACTAGGCCCTGCTCCCTCCTCAAGGTTTCCTCTTGTGTGAAATTCTCCTTTGAAATGCAATTTCTTGTTTTTAATTCATGGGGAAAGAAGTACCTGCTCTAATGCTTCTCTAGGTAAGGCCATCAGCATATTCTTCCAGTCATTTTAAGTTTTAACTTTTTGAAATAAGGAGCCATTTATATAATTTATTAACATATTTATTAAATTTTATTTAATTTTAATATGAATATATGATGAGATTTTCCCCTCTCCCATAGGATTTGCCTTTATTCAGCATCCAAGTCTAATGTTCGAGCAAGAAGTAAAGAATCTATATAATAATATTTTATCTGATAAGAACTCCTCAGTCAATTTAAAAATACAAGTGTTAAAAAACCTTCAAACCTACCTACAAGAAGAAGATACACGTATGCAGCAGGCAGATAGAGACTGTAAGTGAAAATATATTTTTAAATTTCATAGCTATGGTTATATTATAATGGCTTTATCTCCTTTGATTTAAATATCTAAATTTCCTGATTTATTAGACGAAGAAACTCAGTTAAATAGCAGTCCTTATGCTGAGGTCTATAACTAGGCTTTAGCATATTCTTAAATTCTCTAAAATAGTTTTAAAACTGTGTATGTGTATAAACATTAACATTTTGAGGGAGGAGAGAGATTATAGTTCTCATTGGGTTCTCAAAGGGGCCTGTGACACAGATGCAGACACACACACACACACGCACACTAAGAACCATTGAGCTACAACACTAGCTATAAGGTTTTGTGATTTTGCTTATGGCCTAATTTTGAAATATTTAGTAAAGTTAGTATAAGTGCTCTTAATATGTGTTTATCCTTTGCTTTCTTTTGTAGGGAAGAAAGTTGCAAAACAGGAAGACTTAAAAGAAATGGGTGATGTTTCCTCAGGGATGAGTAGTTCCATCATGCAGCTTTATCTCAAACAGGTGCTTGAGGCATTTTTTCACACCCAGTCAAGTGTACGCCACTTTGCCCTAAATGTCATTGCATTGACTCTAAATCAAGGTCTTATTCATCCAGTTCAGGTAAGCATGTTTTATGGCAGCAGCAACTTACTAAAAGAGCCAGATTAGTTGTCATTTGATACATTGTGATTATAGAGAATAAGTAGTTCTTTGTTCCTCTTACTCTCCTTTGCACTAAACTCTTAAGAATCTAGAAGTTTTAGATAATCTCTTGGGTTATGATTACTGCAAAATACCCATATATTCATAATATTGTCTCTATTATAAACCAACTTGTAATTTCTATTAACAGAACATATACTCAAATTATTTTTCTAAGTAGGGATGATATATTTGTTTTAATTCATACTTACTTTTGTCCCTAAGATCCAACAATCTATGTGAAGTGAGTTCACTGGGTTTAAAAGTATAATCTGTTCAACAGGATGAGTCTTAGTTCACAGAAAAGTAAATTATATAATCCCAATTCCTTCATCTTTAAGTTGGGGATGGCACCAACTACCTGACACCTCATAGCATTGATATGAGGACAAAATGATGTGATAAAAGACATTAGTATTACTGAAGATTGGCAGCCAATGCTGATGTAGTAGTATATACCATCTGATGGTCAAGAGAGCGCCATAGGCTACAAAAGTGTATGTATTAAATAAGCAGAGTCTATACCCTTCAAGATTTTTATTTTGGGTATTTTTCATGTAACTTTTTGAAAATATGATATATTTAAACATACTGTGGTCTTCCCTATGTCCTGAAACAAAACATGTTAACAAATGTTTATCCTGTTCTTCATGACTCCAGGCTATTATCATAAAGAATCATACATTATAATGTAATAGTAGTACATTGAGACTGTGACCTTTTTGAACTACCGAGGGCTCTTTGTTGGGTGCTTTTTATTATATATGCTTTTTAAACTTTTTTTAAAATTTCACACAAAGGAGTCAGGTGCAGTGTCTCCCACGTGTAATCCCAGCACTTTGGGAGGCGGAGGTGGGCGGATCACTTGGGTCAGGAGTTCAAAACCAGCATAGCCAACATGGCAAAACCCTGTCTCTACTAAAAACACAAAAATTAGCCAGGTGTGGTTGCACATGCCTGTAGTCCCAGCTCCATGGGAGGCTGAGGCAGGAAAATTTCTTGAACCCAGGAAGCGGAGGTTGCAGTGAGCCAAGACCGTGCCATTGCACTCCAGCCTGGCCAACAGAGAGAGACTCTTATCTCCAAAAAAAAAAACAAAATTCACACAAAGAAATTGCAAAAGTGATACAATGAATTCCTTTATACTCTTCACCTATATTCACCATTTGTTGACATTTTGCCACAATTGCTTTATCTCTCTTCCTTTTATACATCTGCTTTTTTCTGAATCATTTGGTAGGAAGTTTCAGATGATTATGATTCTTTACCACTAAACACTTCAGCATATATTTTCTAAGAACAAGGACATTCTCTTACAAAACCATAATATAATCATTAAATTTAGGAAGTTTAACATTGGTATAATATTATCTAATATATAGTCCATTTGCAGATTCTGCTAGTTAACCAAGGGCATTCTCTATAGCCTTTTCTCTTTTTTTTTTTTTTTTTTTTTTTTTTTTGGCTGGAGTGCAGTGACGCAGTCTTGGCTCACTGCAGCCTCTGCCTCCTGGACTCAAGCAGTCTTCCCACCTCAGCCTCCCAAGTAGCTGAGACTACAGGTGCGTGCCACCACCTGGCTAATTTTTGCATTTTTGTAGAGATGGGGTTTTACCACGTTGGCCAGGCTGGTCTCAAACTTCTGAGCTCAAGTCATCTGCCTGCCTCAGCATCACAAAGTGCTGGGATTACAGGCATGAGCCACCGCACCCACCTTACAGCCTTTTTTCTTTCCCCATTAGAGATTTAACATGATCATTTCTTTCATTTAGTGCCATGTCTGTATTTTAAAGTTATAAGTTTGTTGTTTTTCTGGCCTTCACATTGCTTTTTGATTCGAATCGACTCGCTTAACATAGTAGTACTATTTTTTGACTCAAAAAGTACAGTGAATATGACTGTTACCAACTATCTGACCCTCAAAGCCACATCTGAAATCACTTTGAAAAACAATTATATTTTCCTAGCTTTGAGTATGGAAAGCGAATTACTGTTTGCCCTATATTATCTTTACAAGGCAAATCTAATCAAGCTTTAAAAACTACTGATTATACATTTGTAGTCTATATCATAATCTTAAATAGATATTCTTAGTGTGGGAATGCTTTATGTTTAAAGAACCTTAAATTTACAATGAAATTGTTTAAATTTTACCACATCAGTATTTTTGCTGGTGCTCCAGTGCTTTCTGGATTTAAGCTGAATCTCAAAGATTTGTCACTTTAAAAAAACACTAAAATATAGCCTTTATAGGAAAGCCTATAAGGTTAAATTCATATATCTCAGATATACAGAAAGTTTTGACATATGTCTAAATAGAGAGTTTTTACTACCGTGATATCTCATAATTTTTTTTTATTTCCAGTGTGTGCCATATTTAATTGCTATGGGCACAGACCCAGAACCTGCTATGCGGAACAAGGCTGATCAGCAACTTGTGGAAATAGACAAAAAATATGCTGGATTCATTCATGTATGTATTTTAACATTTTATAACCTAAATTTAAGCATTTTTCTTGAGTAAAGCATGTCTTTGATAAATACCCTGCCCACATTCATAATTGGGATAAAATGTCTTACTTAGTACCTGTCTTCTAAACATGCAACTAAGTTAGTCTCCCAAGGTGTTTATTCTAGTTTAAAGTTAAGATTGGGCTAGAGGTGACAGTACCAAGCACACCAGACTAAAAATCTGGAAACCTGGATTTTATATCCTACTGTGTGAACTTGGCTGCAATGACTCTCCTGGGCCTCATTTTTTTTTTTCTTCTTTGAAATGAGGGAATTGTAAGAGATAATCTCTGATGTTCCTTCTAGCACTTCATTCCATGATTCGTATTATTTTAATTAAGAAAACCAAATAATAAAGCTAGCCTCAGAATGTAATGCTCTAAGTATATTTTTAAGTTGTGTCTTTTAATTTCCTTGACAAAAATGAGACTTGTACTGATTTCAGATGAAAGCAGTGGCTGGTATGAAGATGTCTTACCAGGTACAACAGGCAATCAACACATGCCTAAAAGATCCTGTAAGGGGTTTCAGACAAGACGAGTCCTCTAGCGCTTTGTGTTCACACCTTTACTCCATGATCCGTGGAAACCGCCAACACAGACGAGCCTTTCTTATTTCTTTACTCAACCTCTTTGATGACACAGCAGTAAGCACAAAAACTTATTATTTTAAGAAAATAAATGCTCTAGAAATTTTATGGATAAAGTAGTCACCATTTTTAAAATATTACCATTTTATTAGTATATGATAGTAACTTCATTGAATGTTTACTTAATCTTCTAAGTTATTTACAAAGTACACAGTCAGAATTGAAGGGGAAATTTTGTATAAGAATAAGTGTAATGAGGAATAATGTATAACTTTGCCTCCATACTGAATATCCTATAAACTTTGATAACAGTTTCTGTAAGCATATCTTTAAGCACCATCACTAAACTAATCACGTTGGGAATCGATTACCTCAAATATTGTTAGAAAATAACTGTTACAGGTTTTTGGTTGTTGAGATTTCTAATTGTTCAACTTGACTTTCCTTAATGAAGGGAAGTCAGTTTTGTGTATAGTAGTCCACTTTTATGTATAGTAGTCCTCCCTTATCCTTAAAGATACATTTCATGACCCCCAGTGGATGCATGAAACCATGGATAGTACTAAATCTTATATATGCAGTCATGCATCACTTAATGACAAGGATACATTTGGAGAAATGCATAGTTAGGCAATTTCTTTGTGGGGTGAACATCTTACTTACACAAACCTAGATGTTGTAGCCTACCTAAGCTATATTGTTCCTAGGCTACAAACCTGTACAGCATGTTACTTTACTGAATACTGTAGATAACTAACACAATCGTAAGTATTCGTGTGTATAAACATATCTAAACATAGAAAAGGTACAGTAAAAATATGATAGGGTAATCTTATGGGACCACCATTATATATATGGTTTGTCATTGACTGAAACATGGTTATGTGGCACATGACACTACTAGTTTTTCCAGTACATACAAACATATGTTAAAGTTTTAATTTCTAAATTAGTCACAGTAAGAGATTAACAATGATAATAAAATAGAGCAATTATAACAGTATACTGTAATAAAAGTTATGTGAATGGGATCTTGCTTTTCTCTCTCTCTCAGAATACCTTGTTGTAGTTTACTCACCTATTTTTGGACTATGATTGACCAAGGGTAACTGAAAGTATGGAAAGCAAAACAACTATAAGGGGGGATTACCATAATTACAATTTTGACACTTCTGGCTGTTGCACTAGTTGCATTGGCCAGGACCATAGGCCAAGAAAACTGAATATTCTTTTAAGTTTACCTTTTAATTTATTTATTTTACACAATATTTATTCAGTGTCTGCTGTGTACCAGCCATTGTGCTAAGAAGTTTAACGAGCATAAAATAGTAAAGACAGATATGGTTTCTGCCCACACAGAGCGCACATGAGTCCATGTGTATAGCAACTTTTAAAAGAACAAAAGAGGCCAGGCATAGTGACTCACGCCTGTAATCCCAGCACTTTGGGAGGCCAAGGCAGGTGGATGACAAGGTCAGGAGTTCTAGACCAGCCTGACCAACATGGTGAAACCCTGTCTCTACTAAAAATATGAAAATCAACTGGGCGTGGTGGCACGCGCCTATAATCCCAGCTATTTAGGAGGCTGAGGCAGAAGAATTGCTTGAACCTGAGAGGCAGAGGTTGCAGTGAGCCAAGATCACGCCTCTCTGCATTCCAGCCTGGCCGACAGAGCGAGACTCCGTCTCAAAAAAAAAAAAAACAAAAAAAAGCAAAAGAAAAGAACAAAAGAAATACTTTAATTACTTGTTAGCCTGACAGCAGATTTTTGCAATAAAGCAAAATTATAATTACCATAGTGTAGATATCTTACTAGACCTCTTCTTTTTAAGTACTATGTGAAATTTATCATCAACATTATCATCATATCATTATCAGTATTAAGTTTGCATTGTGTATAGGACACTATACTAGGAGTGCCAGATGATATAACGTAGTGCTTTTGCCCTGAAAGGATTTTCCCTCCAGTTGTGGGGATAGGACACAAAATTCATAGTGATTATGGTTAGTATATCCTAAGTGCCTTGATGGTTTGTATTGATAATATTGTTCCAGTACTTGTTTCTCTCCAAAAGAACTTCATTCCTATGTGGTGTCACTGCCTGCTTTATGTCATTGACTAGATGTTCTGTCATCTCAGCATTTGAAATGCTAAACTGGAAACCCAGCTCTCACAATGCAATGCTTTCTTCTAACTACCTCCAACAAAGAATGTCAGAGAAAGAACAAATGCCTGAAGGCCCAGAGGGATAGAATGAGAGGGATCTGCTATATAAACCAGGGAAGGAAGATGTTCCAGTCGGGGCCAAAAATGTAAAAGATAAGAATGTGTGGTAAATAATGAATAGTTTGTTATTTGGGGCAGAAAGGTCATAATGAGGAATAGTATATAGAGGATCCTGTAGATGGCAAAAAAAAAAAAAAAAAAAAAATTGGAAGTGTGCGAATAAAATAAGGAGGACAATTGCCAAAGAACAGTTTAGGAAGATGAATTTTTTTAGCATTGTGGTCACACTGGAGGTAATAAGAAATTAGCCTATTATGACAACAGTAGGGGAGAAAAAGAATGGATAGTAGAGGTCGGGTACGGTGGCTTACGCCTGTAATCCCAACATTTTGGGAGGCCAAGGCGGGCGGATCACCTGAGGTCAGGAGTTTGAAAACAGCCTGGCCAACATGGCAAAACCCCGTCACTACTAAAAGTACAAAAAAAATTAGCCAAGTGTGATGGCATGTACCTGTAGTCCCAGCTACTTGGAAGCCAGGACATGAGAATCACTTGAACCTGGGGGGCAGAGAGTGGAAGTGAGCTGAGATCACACCACTGCACTAGTAGAAAGAAATTTGAGGAAAGAATTAAATGAGACTGTGTGAAAAGAATAGTAAGTTGACAACTGGAGTATTTTTATCTTGAGCACCTGAAAGAATAGGATTGTTGCCAAAGTCAGATGCAAAGGAGTTGGCTTGAGTAGTACATAAAAAGGGAGTAGTCAAAGAGCTAGGAAGAGAAAACTTAGGAAGATTTCGTGAAGGAAAGTGTGGATGATAGTCAGATGCTACTGTGAAGGCAAGGAGAGTAGAGGTGAAAAATAGAGTAGATTGGTGAACTTCATGGACAAAAACAGTCAAGCAGTGAGGGACAAAAGCAGATTGTAATTGAAGAGGGAGGGCCAGGTGAGATGACTCATGCTTGTAATCCCAGCACCCAAGCCAGATGATTGCTTGAGCCCAGGAGTTCCATACCAGCCTGGGCAACATAGTGAGACCCTGTCTCTACAAAAATTAAAAAATAAAAACTTAGCCAGGCCTGGTGGCATGCACCTATACTCCTAGCTACCTAGTTACTCGAGAGACCTAGGCAAAGCGATTGCTTGAGCCCAGAAGTTCAAGATGGCAGTGACCAATATCATGTCTCCTTTGAAAAAAAATAGTGGGGAAGACATGGGAGGAGCAGTCTAAACTATTCTTTGAAGAACTTTGAAAGGAAAGAGAAATACAGGGCTTTTATGGATGTCGAAGAAAATATTTATATAAATATAAATATAAAAATAAAATATATATGAGTTTTGAAAGTATATATGTAAATTATAGTGTTAAACTGATAGATGAGGTAGGGTTTTATGTCTACATTTTTTCGTCTGTAACATGGGTGTTGATACATACCGTAAAGTAAAAATAGAGAGTGATACTCTTACGAATATTAATAGCAAGGTTATTCCATCTGTGCTATGGGATCTTGTTGCTGCTGCTGCTGTTGGGTTTTATGTTGTTTCCATGGCAGGGGAGGGTAGATGGTAGGAGGGAGTGTTTTGTAGTTGTGAGCTTTTTTTTTTCCTTGAGCTATAAATATTTAAAAGAAATTTGAATATTAATATGCCCTTCTGTTTATGATCATGAAATGCTTGAATTCTCTATTACTTCTTTTTAAAGCAAGCAAATAGCAATAATCCTCTTAAATTTTGCCTACCTCAGAGTATTTATAGTGTAAAACTGATAGCATTGTCAAAACAACTCTGACATTCTGAATTATATATACACAGGAAACTGATAAATGTTTATGAGTACGTGGATTTGGGTTTTTTCTTTTAACCTATGTATTAGTACTATAATTAGTAGTTATTTTGAGGGCAGAATAGTAACTGTGTGTAACTGATCTCCATATAGGTTAAACTTTTAGTAGCACAATGATATAATTAGAACTTTCATGTATACTTTCTGATATGGTATGGATTTATCATAAAGATTCCATATACTCTGTAAGAAAACCTCAAGGAATTTCACATGGATACAATAAAAAATTTCACCTCTTCTCTTGAGATAGCATAGTGTAAGTCATTATAAAATAAAAAAATGGGCCTAAGATTATTTTATAAAATTCCATTTGTGTTTCCCCTTCTCTCTTTTTCTTACACCTCTCTCCCTCTCCCTTTTTCCCCCTCTATATTTTTCTCCCTCCTGCTGTCTCTCTGTCTCTCTGTGTCTCTGCCCATTCTCCCCATGTGTGTGTCTGCTTATCTCTGTCTCTAACATTAAGTGAGGTGAAAGTGCCCTGTATTTTTTCTAAAAAAAACTTTTTTGGATGGGTTTCTAGATTATCCGCTAAACATATGTACTTTTTCTTAAAATTTACAGAAAACAGACGTGACTATGCTCTTGTATATAGCAGACAATCTAGCCTGTTTTCCATACCAGACACAGGAAGAGCCGTTGTTTATAATGCATCATATAGACATTACACTCTCAGTTTCTGGTAGTAACCTACTGCAGTCATTCAAGGAGGTAAGTTACACACATTACTATTCTTAATCCATCTGTCAAAGTGCAGGCATGCTGTTTTCACTGTTTTGTTTCTCATTCTTTTTATTCTCTTCACGAGTATATAAAATCTTTCTAAGTGAACTTAATGAAATCTGGGCAGTACTTGACTTGGGAGAGGATGTACGTTGCCACTTTACTTCTATTTAGAAACATCTAAAATACATATATGGATTGTTCTGTTGATAAGCCATCGCATTTATTTATCTCACTTTAAGCACTGACCTTAAGTGTTTTATGTCCATTCATACATTCATTTAAGCCCCATTTTAAAACATTATTCTGTAAATCTTGTAATGCTGTAATCACAACATTACACCTAAAATATATAGCTTATTTACACTTATACCAAAAATTTATGACACCATTGACTTTCTTATCGCTCAACTACAGCACTGTAATAGAGTTGGCATAATGTGTGCCCAAAATCTTTACTAAATTTCTTGTTGAACCTTCCATCATTTCTGTCATGACTTTTAGGAGGAATGTCATTTATTTAATTATAAAAGTACCTGGTGTAGCACTAGGCACATAGTAAGCACTCAGTAAATTCTTTACAAACTAAATATTCTCATGTATCTAATGATCCAAGTAGATCTCATTTGATAAAATTGTATTGCTCAAAACTCAGCCTTGTCAGACTAGTAAATCAGACAGAGTATTTTAGATGCCTCCCAAGGGCTGGAATTACAAAAGTGTCTAAACCCTTACTACTTGAAGTGTGGACCAGTGGTTTCACCTGAGAGCTTATTAAAGCTCTAGAACCTCAGGCCCCACCCAGATTTGCTGAAACAGAATCTGCATCTTCAACAAAATCCACAGATGTTAATGTGCACATTTAAGTTTGAGAAGTTAATAATTTCCCAGGAGCTTTAGCCCTCATGCTCTCTTATTTTACCTACTTACTGGTATGGCTGTCTTTGTAAATGTTTCTTCCAGTTTTGAATAAATGTTATTATAATGTGCCCCCCACGTGTGTACACCACACAACCTGCTTAAATCCAGTTGACTTTGTGTCTAAGAACTAACATTTTCATAAAGTACAAAGAAACAGGATTTAAGTCTTCAGAGAAAATTGCTTATTATCTTGCTGAAATGTTCTTGAAAAGAAGAGTTTGATAGAAGCTCGGGATGTCCAAGATTATTCTCCTCAGTTAAATTATAATTACTGCTTTTCCTCTATAATGGCTTACCTATGCACCCAATTGATACTTTTATAACTATCTTTTATTACTATCCTTAGAAGAATATTGTTTCCCTTTGAATGATATTTCAGAAGAATTTTTTTGAAGGAGTGGTTGTGGGGGAGGGGGTGGATATTGTATATAATTTTATTTAGTTTTAGAAACTATCCCCTAACGTTACATACCAGTTGTTGATATAAAGTCAAGAGGTTTATAAAATACTCATTTAAGGAAGCTTTTTCAAGCTGTTGAATGGAGAATACTTATATCTACTAGTGGCATTGTGTTTTTATTGTTTATCAAACAATTTTTTCTTTCAGTCTATGGTAAAGGACAAAAGGAAAGAGAGAAAATCATCACCTAGTAAGGAAAATGAGTCAAGCGACAGTGAAGAAGAAGTTTCCAGGCCTCGGAAGTCACGGAAACGTGTAGATTCAGATTCAGATTCAGATTCAGAAGATGATATAAATTCAGTGATGAAATGTTTGCCAGAAAATTCAGCTCCTTTAATTGAATTTGCAAATGTGTCCCAGGGTATTTTATTGCTTCTAATGTTAAAGCAACATTTGAAGAATCTTTGTGGATTTTCTGATAGGTAAGGTTACATAAGCAGTGAGAGAAAAAACTTCACTCTGTTCAAATAATAAATATTTGGGCTAGGCACAGTGGCTCATGCCTGTAATCCCAGCATTTTGGGAGGCCGAGGTGGGCAGATCCCCTGAGGTCAGGAGTTCGAGACCAGCCTGACCAACATGGTGAAACCCCCATCTCTATTAAAAATGGAAAAATTAAGTGAGCGTGGTGGTGCACACCTGTGATCCCAGCTACTCGGGAGGCTGAGGCAGAAGAATCGCTTAAACCCAGGAGGCGGAGATTGCAGTAAGCTGAGATTATGCCACTGCAGTCCAGCCTGGGCAACAGAGCGAGACTCCGTCTAAAAAAATAATAATAATAAATAGGAAACCCAGTTTTGTTTGCATGTTTACTTTAATGTTAGAAATGTTCCTTTTTATAAAGGAGTTTATTCTCTTCTATTGCTGTATAGTATTCTGTTGTGTAATATGCCATAATTTATTATTTTATTAAAGGGTAAAAAAACATATTCCTGTACTTGGTGATAATGCATTACAAATTGAAGGGCTTATTTTGTTGATTTCCTTAAAAAGAATCAGGCTGACCTTAAAATAGATTACAAGTTTAAGTTTTTAAAGAACTCTGAAGTAATAGATGTAAACCAACTAAACTGAGCTCCAATAGAACTCAAATAGTCTTCAAAGTACTCTATAAAGTAAGAGAGTTATATATAAAGTAAGGTACAGTTATTATAAATACCCTGTAGTTTTACCCACCATTAGTCATTAAAGATATCTCTTTCTGCCTATACCCATGGAATTTTGCTCATTTTTTACATTCATTGAAATCCAAGATTAGGAATCACAAAGTCAAATGTTAATAGGCCACCTGGTCAGTGGCCAACTGGAAAGAGTGTGTTTCATGATGAAAGAGATGTCATTTAAGTGGACCTGTTTCAAGTTTCCATAAGTTTGTTACCAAAGGAGAGGGTGGGCATAATGTGGCCAGAGCTCCCACTTTTTCAGGAGACACCAGAAATCCAGATTTTTAAGAGGAGTATCTCTGTATTTGTTTGAAACAGGGTCTCGCTATGATGCCCAGGCTGGAATGCAGTTATGCAATCGTGAACTCCTGGCTCAAGTAGTCCTCCTACTTCAGCCACCTGAGTAGCTGGGAGTACAGATGCATGCCACCACACCCAGCTAATTTTTTATACTATTTACTTGTAGAGATGATGTCTAGTTGTGTTGCCCATGGTAGTCTTGAACTCCTGGCCTCAAAGTGATCCTCCCACACTGGCCTCCCAAACTCTGAGATTATAGGCATGAGCCACTGTTCCCGGCCTTATAAGGAATATCTTGATGTTAAATGTTGGCAACATGCAAAATAGTTTAAAACTGTGTAAAGTTAATTAGGCAATGCTAAGGAGTTGGAAAGATTTTTAAGCAGAGTTGCTAATAACCTGAAACAGGTTGATAAACATTCTGGCCACTGTATAGAGAATGGATAGGTTGGGGGTGGGGGAGCAACTAGTAGAAAGAGGTAAACCAGTTAGGTGATATTAAGTAATTGTATTGAAACTGTCCTAGGATCACAATAGTATTAAAAATAGACATGAGAAATTAATTTCATTAATATGATGCTTCCTACCTATAATTGGATTTCTCCAAGTATGTTGCTTCCATAGTTTTAAAGTTTTTGGTTTTGTTTTCCCAAAACAGTAAAATTCAGAAGTACTCTCCATCTGAATCTGCAAAAGTATATGATAAAGCGATAAACCGAAAAACAGGAGTTCATTTTCATCCAAAACAAACACTGGACTTCCTGCGGAGTGACATGGCTAATTCCAAAATCACAGAAGAGGTGAAGAGGAGTATAGTAAAACAGTATCTAGATGTGAGTAGTAAACCAAAAGTTTTTACCTCTCATAAGGGCTTTTTTGACAGGTAAATGTGGGGGGCTGGTGGGGAGATAACTATCTCCTTTACATTGAATATAAGCTTCGTGAACTATCGAGATAATTTTTCTCTATGTGGTTTTAATGAGTTATTTTAAGCTTGTCTTTCCCGTTTTACCCATGGCATTCTAATTATTTTTTCTTAGGAAACAGCAGCCCACGAATAGTTTTGTTTTAGTGAAAATGAAAGATAATAGGAAAACCCGTGTGTGTGTTTTGTAGTTATCGCCTGGTTTCCACAGGAAATTGGTTCCAGTTCCCCCATGGATACCCAAATCCTGCGATATTCAAGGGCCTGATAAAAAGTGGCGTAGTAGGCTGCGTGAGGTGGCTCACACCTGTCATTCCAACACTTTGGGAGGCCACAGCAGATCAGAGTTTGAGACCAGCCTGGGCAACATGGCAAATCCCCATATCTACAAAAAAATACAAAAAAATTAGCTGGGAGCAGTGGTGTGCACCTGTAGTCCCAGCTACTCAGGAGGCTGAGGCAAGAGAAGCACTTGAGCCTGAGAGGCAGTGGTTACAGTGACCTGAGATTGCACCATTACACCCAATACTGGGTGACGGGAGTGAAACCCTGTCTCAAAAAAATTATTTAAAAAATATAGTATTTGCATATACATACATCCTCCCATATACTTTAAATCATTTCTAGATTACTTATAATAACTAATACAATGTAAATGCTATGTACATAGTTGTTATACCACATTTTTTTTAAGTTGTATTATTTTTTATTGTAATGCTGTTTCTTTTGTTTTGTTTTGTTTTGTTTTGTTTTGAGACAGAGTTTCATTCTTGTTGCCCAGGCTGGAGTGCAATGACGTGATCTCGGCTCACCATAACCTCCGCCTCCCAGGTTCAAGCGAGTCTCCTGCCTCAGCCTCCCAAGTAGCTGGGATTACAGACATGCACCACCACACCTGGCTAATTTTTGTGTTTTTAGTAGAGATAGGGTTTCGCCATGTTGGCCAGGCTGGTCTCAAACTCCTGACCTCAGGTGATCCGCCGGCTTCCCAAAGTAGTGAGATTACAGGCATGAGCCACCACACCCAGCCAGTGCTGTTATTTTTGTTGTGGCATTTTCCAAATAGTTTTTGATCCACTCTGGGTTGAATCCGCAGGTGCGGAATCCGGGGATACAGAGGGCTATGTTTTTAAATCAGAAAAATACATGACTTATATGTCATAAAAGGTAAAACTGCAAGCAGTCATCCTCTTACCCTGTTTGGCCATTCTATTCCTTTCTTTTCTGACAACCAATATTATTACTTTTTCATATGTTCTTATATGAGTAATGCCAATATATATTTGCATACATTCTCACTTAACAAGTATGCAAATGTATGTATATAAAATGTGCTTTTAAAATAAAGACAGAGAATAGACTAGAGGTTACCAAGGACCAGGGAAGGAAAGAACGGGGAGTTATCGTTTAGTGAAGACAGAGCTGTGGTGTCCAGTGATTTAAAAAAACAAAGAAAGAAACAGCTCTGGAAATGGATAGCAGTGATAGTTGTACAACACGCCAATGAATTATACATTTAAAATGGTTAAACTGGTAGGCTGGGCATGCTGGCTTACACCTGTAATCTTAGCACTTTGGGAGGCCTATTGTCGGAGGTTTGCTTGAGTCCAAGAAGTCCAAGCCAGCCTGAGCAACAGGGCGAGACCCTGTCTCTACAAAAAATACAAACATTAGCCAGACATGGTGGTGCACACCTGTAGTGTCAACTACTGGGGAGGCTGAGGTGGGAGGACCACCTCAGCCTGGGAGGTGTAGGCTATAGTGAGCCATGATCACGCCACTGCACTTCAGCCTGAGTGACAGAGTGAGACCCTGTCTCAATTTAAAAAGGAAAAAAAAGACCGGGCGCGGTGGCTCAAGCCTGTAATCCCAGCACTTTGGGAGGCCGAGACGGGCGGATCACGAGGTCAGGAGATCGAGACCACCCTGGCTAACATGGTGAAACCCCGTCTCTACTAAAAATACAAAAAACTAGCCGGGCGAAGTGGCGGCGCCTGTAGTCCCAGCTACTCGGGAGGCTGAGGCAGGAGAATGGCGTGAACCCAGGAGGCGGAGCTTGCAGTGAGCTGAGATCTGGCCACTGCACTCCACTACAATTTTATTGGGCATCTATTTCACCTTACTACAAATCTCAGAATACTATGAAGCACCTTTTACTATCTCAGACGGCATTTACGGCTCAGCATTCTTTATTGCCACCGGCTTCCATGGACTCCACGTCATTATTGGATCTACGTTTCTTACAGTTTGTTTTATTCGCCAACTGTTATACCATTTTACATCAAATCACCATTTTGGCTTTGAGGCCTCCGCCTGATATTGACATTTTGTAGACGTCGTCTGACTCTTTCTCTATATTTCCATTTACTGATGAGGTTCCTATTCTTTTAGTATAATTAGTACAGCTGACTTCCAATCAACTAGTTTCGATAGTATTCGAAAAAGAATAATTAACCTAATACTAGCTCTAACAATTAATACACTCCTAACCCTACTACTGATAATTATCATGTTCTGACTACCCCAACTCAATTCTTACGCAGAAAAAGCTAATCCCTATGAGTGCGGGTTTGACCCACTAAATTCTGCCCGCATTCCTTTCTCCATAAAATTCTTTTTAGTCGCCATCACCTTCTTACTATTTGACTTAGAAATTGCCCTGCTACTACCCCTGCCATGAGCTCTCCAAACAACAAATCTTCCCATAATAATTAAATTCCAGCCTGGGTGACAGAGCGAGACTCCGTCTAAAAAAAAAAAAAAAGGTTAAGCTGGCAAATTTTATGTTATTTCTATTTTACCACAATATAAAAAGTTGTTTAAAATGTTTTTTAAATTAGAGGACTGTCCTAAAAAATAAAAATAAAGTTTTATATTTTAATCTACTTAGTTCAGATGCAGTGGCTCCCAAGCACTTTGGAAGGCTGAGGTGGGCAGATCACTTGAGGCCAGAAGTTTGACACCAGTTTGGCCAACATGGCAAAACTCCATTTCTATTTTTCTTAAAAAAAATTGTAAAAATCTACTTTAAAGCAAGTAGCTGAACATAGAAATAAGAATTTTTGAGCTAAGAATATAATCTACACAGTGGCTTTCATATTATTAATTGACTTTGCAAACCTTACATACACTAAAATTTAAAAATATTTTAGTTCTCATTTAAAATTTTTCAACATTCTCTGCTTTATCTTGTATCCTCTTAGCAGAGAGCAAAGAGGGGAGATAACTAGAAAATGTCTGTCGGTAATTGTCACCTGGTTGCTTGATGACTTGGACCAAGGGTCTGAAAACTCTGGCTGTTTTTGTATCTAACCCATTGCCTATTTTTGCAAATAAAGTTTTACTGAAAACATTCATGCCCACTCATTTATTTGTCTGTAACTGCTTTCATACTACAGTGGCAGAGTTGTGTAGTTGTGACAGACTATATGGCCTTCAAAATGAAAAATATTTACCACCTGGCTGTTTACAGAAAATGTTTACCAACCCCTAACTTAGATGATGGCTAACGTCTGTTTCACACACACCAAACTACTGCCATAGAAAACATTTAGGAATTTAACAATCTTGCTTGAAATATTTACTTAAAATTCTGAAATAATATCTATTTTTTATAGTTCAAACTTCTCATGGAACATCTGGACCCTGATGAAGAAGAAGAAGAAGGGGAGGTGTCAGCTAGCACAAATGCTCGGAACAAAGCAATTACCTCGCTGCTTGGAGGAGGCAGCCCTAAAAATAATACAGCAGCAGAGACAGAAGATGATGAAAGTGATGGGGAGGATAGAGGAGGAGGCACTTCAGGGGTGAGGCGGAGGAGGAGTCAACGTATTTCGCAGCGTATTACGTAAAATGATTTTTATGTGCTTATATATGTCAGTCTATTAAATGTACAACCAAGTAATGTAATACTTAAAAGAGAAAACATTTTGTAGATAGAGATTCTCTACTTACCCGTTTATACATCCTTTTGTAGAAAGTTTAACATAAAAGACAATAAAAAAAAAAACAGAAATGAGATTTATCCAGCATAAAGGGTTAATTTTTCTTTGAATTGTATTAATGTGTTATTTTTATTGTTGCTAAGTTTTATGTAGCTTTATGGTTCATATGTATATATAATTTTATATATCAATAAGAGTAAAGACACGGGTACAAATTAAGAGTTATATGGTTTTACAAGTATATGTTAACCCCTTGGCGCTGGCGGTCACGGTGCGTCTCATTGCCGGCAATGGAAGTGTGCCGGGAAATCCCAACTCCCGGCGTCAAGGGATTAAAAGCAATAAAAACAATAATTTCACTAAAATTCTTTTGTGTAACACTTGGTCTTTTTTCCCCCCTCCCAATGTTTTAGTCATTGAGAAGGTCAAAACGAAATTCAGACTCTACGGAGTTGGCAGCACAGATGAATGAAAGTGTTGACGTCATGGATGTCATCGCTATTTGCTGTCCAAAGTACAAAGATCGACCACAAATTGCAAGAGTAGTACAGAAAACCAGCAATGGCTTCAGTGTTCAGTGGATGGCAGGCTCCTACAGTGGCTCCTGGACTGAGGCTAAGCGCCGTGATGGCCGCAAACTGGTGCCTTGGGTAGACACTATTAAAGAGTCAGACATTATTTACAAAAAAATTGCTCTAACGAGTGCTAATAAGCTGACTAATAAAGTTGTTCAGACTTTACGATCCCTGTATGCCGCCAAGGATGGGACTTCCAGCTAATGAATTTGTACATGCAGCCAAATTTACAGGAATTTTTTTAAAAGGCAGAAAAACTTGAAATACCAACATTCTGGCAAAAAAAAAAAAAAAAATCAGTTTTATGAAGAGTAAGTGGAACCTGGGATGCAGGAACAAAAGAAGGAAATGTTGGGCAAACATTTTTGTGGGAGCTCCCTTCGCTGTTGTGCAGCAGAAACAGATTCTCAGTTCATTTTTACTCCCACTGTATTATAGTTTAACAAAAATTGTTTATATCTTGGAAAAAAACTTTCTGTTTAAAAAAAATAAACAAGTGAATGTTGGAAATTAGTCTGTTAATGTTCTTAATAAAGTGTTCTTGGAGTTTAACCTAGCAGCGGATGGCTTTCTTTAGCTTAGCCCAGTTTCCAGGGAAGCGTTGTTTTTTCCAGGCTGTAAAATGGCAGAATCTCCTGGATATATAATTTATTCTGTTGAAAAAAAAAAAAAAGCATGCAGTATCTATGACCTATCTGCAGAAGGAGTTTTTGTAAATGTAGATTTTGATGTATTAGGTCACCCTGAAAACAATACAAGAAAAGGGATCCCCAGGTAATCTGGTGGAGCGAATACTGCAATAAATTTTTTTACTTCTCTTTGTTACTTGTCTGTTTCCATTTGAATTTCTTATTGTAAAAATCTGTTTAAATCCATTTATATTATTTTACAGTCTTTTATGTAAAATTTATTATATCACTGGTTTTCAAAGCAAAACATAAAATATTGTTTATACAGTTTGTATAGGCTGACTTCTGAATAATTGGTATCTATCTATTATTTTCATTCCCATAAGAGGGTGTAAACAATTAACTCCAGGGTTTTATTGTATCCTGCAATATTTAGTATTAACTATATATGATTTAGCACTGTGCCAAACACATTTTCAAGAGTACATTTTGATATAAAAAGAAACTATAGTTTATTCCTTGTATGCTTCAATTTCTTTCTAGTGATGTCATGATGCTGATACTTATTCTTTAAACCTCGGGTAAAAGGTAACCTGCTATTTGGAAAACCAGCATTTCTCTTAGTTAAAATGATGTCGTGTTATTTTAGAACTAGAGTTGAGATGAGTATGCCACTTCATAATTACACTCACTACATTTTTCACAAATTATTTTTTAATGCTGAAAAGAGTAATTTTACTTGTTGAGATGTTTATTCATTTTCTATTCTAAAAGCTTTATCATAAGTCTTTTGGGAACAGTTGTCATTTACACATTACTTACTGCAGATATCTTGACTAAATCAGGAGGGAGGTGTTTAATCATTTGATGTGTATAGTTGACACTCAGGAATAGTAATGCCTAAAATTTACAGTGGAATGAGGTCTGTTTCAAGTTTAAATCTTTTAAAAAATGTTTTACTCATTTTTAAATCACTGAAAAAATTGACCTCCAGAATGCTGTTTTATGAAATTGGCAAATAAATGAAGGTATTCAATTTTTGAGGAAGAATGACATTGCCACAAAATACCTTTTTGTGACACCTATTAAACCACTATGAAAATAACTTTTCAGGATCTATTTCCTATGTGGAATTCTTTCAAATACTTTCTTCACGGAAATGTTCTCTCACTCTTCATTTTCTTCTCCTTACTGACATGTTTCTCTTTTCCTTATACTGTGAACTCTGGAAAAAAAACTAAATTGGGTTGGTTGGTTGGTTCTTCTTGGAGTTTATGTATATCAACAAAGGATTTGAGGTCACTTCGGAAAATAATATATCGAAAAGTAAAATACTGGCTAGAGAAAATATAAGAATAAAATCCAGCCCAGAGAGAGTACTAAGAATATACATTTGAGTAAAAAGCCAGTTTTGAATGCTATTTACCTGACAGCGATGCGTGCTGTCATTTAATTCTCACAAAAACTCTAGTTATATATTTTATCCTCATTTTGTAGATAAGGATAGCAGGCTTAGAAGGATTTGATAATTTAGTAATGTCATGATAGGGATTTAAATCTGGAATTGAAGTAATTGTGTCTCACTGCTCTAACTGAGCATCAGACATTAAGGGAGATCTTATTGAAGTAAACCAGTTCCTAAAGGATCCTTGTGGCATACGTACTTGGGAATTCGAGTAATTTTTAGGAAGTAGGTACACAGTAGTAAGTCTTCTGTTGCCTCAGTTGGCCATAGATGGAATTCTGTGTTTGCCATTCATTAGAAATTTAGGAATTTTAGGCATGGCGCAGTGGCTCACACCTGTAATCCCAGCACTTTGGGAGGCCGAGGAGGGCAGATCACCTGAGGTCAGGAGTTCAAGACCAGCCTGACCAACATGGAGAAACCCCATCTCTACTAAAAATACAAAATTAGCCAGGCATGGTGGCGCGTACCTGTAATCCCAGCTACTCGGGAGGCTGAGGCAGGAGAATCGCTTGAACCTGGGAGGGAGAGGTTGCAGTGAGCCGAGATCACGCCATTGCACTCCAGCCTGGGCAACGAGCGAAACTCCGTCTCAAAAAAAGAAAAAAAATATTCAGGAATTCTAGGAATCAGTTTGGGAATTTTTTGTATATTCTATGCTCCTATCAATTTTATGATATAGGATCATAAAAATGTTGATATAGGCCTTAACTCTTAAATATACAAACCAAAATTTTCAGAAAGTTGAAGATTCTTCAAGATTAATTTTTAGGTCTTTAAGTTAAAGCTGTGTCAGTTAAATATACAAAATCAAACTTTAAGTATATTGGGGACTTACAAAGTTCTATTAAGTATTTAGAAAGTTCAGTCTTACTCTATAGTGTTGATTAATTACTATAGATTAATCTTGTTATATTGACCTGAAAAGATAGGTTATATGTGATATAAAAGTTTTCAAGTATCTCTTCACTTTTTAAGTACATTAATATGAAATTTTAGCCTTATTGAAATTGTTTATTAAGAATGGCTAGTTTTCAAAATATATTCATACCAAAATACACATGGCAGAAAACTCAGTGATTGCTAGAATTTTCTAGATGTAGTAATCTCTAATGGAAGAAATGCTGAGTTTTTAGAGAGAAATTTATAGCTTACTCTGTTGATACGTTGAGTATTTGAATTATTCAGGTAACTGAAGCACACAGGCGATTTTTGATGACCATAGTCTGTCTCATGAAGACAGGTAAGTCAAGCTGATGTTCAATACAGATTTCATGATCAGCAATTAAATTTACCGTATTTTTATTTAGAAAGAAATTGACCAGGGAGGTATGTGGTTCTCCCTCCCCTACACACCACTTTTAGTTGCACAGAAAAGTTCATCCTTGTCAATACCTGTGTCCAGGTGGTCTGCATCTTCAGAACTATGGATGTGGCTAATTGGAATAAGATTACTTTTGCAAATATAAAACTCATCAGATTACCCACTTGAAGTAATGTAATTTGAAACACTTGATAGTAATTTTTGCCCCATAAAAATCCTACGTGTTTGAACCTTTTGCTGTTTGCCTTGCTCATTTTAAAACCAAACTTTTGTTTAGTCCTATAGCTAATTTCTGTCCTAGGCATCATTTATTACAAATTGATTATACTAATTTTTCACTTGAATTTTTTTCTAAAATACACTCTTTGTCCTATTGGTGCTAGCCAAGAAACAATTACATGCAGACTTGGTGTAATAGAAAGTCACTGACCAAACAAACTCAGTTTGGCACTCTGTTGACTAAGTGGTAATAAAGTTCCTGTGCGTTTTGCGTGATGATGTGAGTACCACCAACCCACCCTTCCTAATTAAGACCCCAATTGTATATGGCTTCTCTGCTGAGAGAGGTATAGTGTACACAATTATTTTTCTTCTCATAAGAATTTTGTAAATTATTTTTACTTTTTTTAAGAGAACCTCCATTTACCTATTGCTCAGTTTCAGTGATTCTGAATTTCTGACCAAACTTATTTGAGCTGTACCCCATGCACCTCTTTCCACTCTATCTTTTTGAAATCAGTCTCAGGCATCATTTTATTTTATCCATAAAAAGGTTTTTTTGTTTTTTTGGTTTTTTTGTTTTTTGTTTTTTGTTTTTTTTGAGATGGAGTGTTGCTCTGTCACCCAGGCTGGACTGCAGTGGCCCGATCTCGGCTCACTGCAAGCGCCACCTCCCAGGTTCATGCCATTCTCCTGCCTCAGCCTCCCAAGTAGCTGCGTCTACAGGCGCCTGCCACCACGCCTGGATAATTTTTTGTATTTTTAGTTGAGATGGGGTTTCACCATGTTAGCCAGGATGGTCTCGATCTCCTGACCTCGTGATCCACCCACCTCAGCCTCCCAAAGTACTGGGATTACAGGCGTAAGCCACTGCACCCCGCCCCATAAATAGGTTATCTTTAAATATTCTCCCTTGACATCAAATGTCCAGTAAGTGTTTAAATTTTTCATTTTCTCATAAATGTCATATTGTTTAGGTCCTATTCTGTAGACTTTCTCATGTCTTTTTATTCCTTGCAAATTTTTTTTATTGAAAGCACAAGTATTTTTCCTTGGGTTCTTAAGAAAGTAGATTCTAGGGGCCGGGCAGGGTGGCTCACACCTGTAATCCCAGCACTTTGGGAGGCCTAGGCGGGCGGATCACAAGGCCAGGAGTTGAAGACCAGCCTGGCCAACATGGTGAAACCCTGTCTCTACTAAAACTACAAAAATTAGTTGGGCGTGGTGGCGTATACCTGTAGTCCCAGCTACTTGGGAGGCTGAGGTAGGAGAATCACTTGAACCTGGGAGGTGGAGGTTGCAGTGAGCCGAGATCTCGCCATTGCACTCCAGCCTGGCGACAGCAAGACTCTATCTCAAAAAAAAAAAAAAAAGGAAAGTAGTTGATTCTAAATGGAGAGTCTAGTTGTTTTCTGATTTTTAATCATTTTTCTTATCTGAAGTTATTGTAGGCTTGAGAGATACTGGATCTCTTTCAAATGCATAAGTAGCTTGAGCCTGCGTAACTAGGACAGAGTACCACTACAGAGATAATGAAGTACGGAGATAGGTACACTTTTCAGGAAGACGGTGATAAGCATTGTTTAATCCTTTGATTTTGAGTTGGCAAATAACCACGCAGGCAGTTGGAGATTTAAAGTAAGGAAATGGAAGTTGAGCTAGGTGCTGGAGGATGCCCTATAATCAGAGTTCCTTTTGTTGGTCAGTAATTTTGTAATATATACTGCTTGAAATAAGTGGACTGCAGGCTATGATTTTTTTTTTTTTAAATGATAGAGCTTTCAGGGTGTTACAGTTTTTGTTGAATGGAATTTTGCCCTTTTGTGACTTTTTTCAGTCATTGTTTAAATCTCAATCACATAGAACTTGAAGTTAGTGTTACTTCATCAAACATAGTAGCCTCACCCTTTACATTGACCTTTCATCTGCTAAGAAATAGCAGAGAAAGTTTTTCTTGATTATAACATGCCTAGAATTATAATTTAGCCTTAACCTTATTAGATTTAGATCCTGAAGCAAAGAACAGAAAAAGGTCCGTCATTATGGTCTAAGTATGTTATAAAATGTAAACCAATAATGGATCTCCAATTCCATAGTTTTAAAAGTATTTATACAGTCATATGAGAAATAAGTTAATCTAAATGTTTTTAGTCACTTTGGAATTTACTAACCCTTTGAGAATATAATGAAAGCTGAGAAATCTCTCCTTAGAAAATAGAGTAAGTTCATGTTTAGAATTGTGTATAAAATTTCAAGGGGTTCATGGTCATCCCCATCCCATTTCCATCTTTGGCCTATCTTGGAAATCTATGGACTGAGTACAGGTTAAGAAGGTGAAATTAAGGCTCAAAAAGGTGAATTGATATCACCAAGCTGCATACCTACTTGTTGCTAGAGTCAAAAGCAAAACTGGGTTCTTGTCTCCCATAAGGAAGATTTAATCTTGGGAAGTTATTATTCAGTCTCCTGTTAAGATCTGAATGTAGGCTACTTAATGACTACATTTCACTGATTTTTTTTTTCTATGCCTTTTCAAAAGATCCACTTTTTGTGTTCTCAGATTTTATGATGCCTACCATCCTGTTAGGTAGAGAAGGGAAGATATAATATTTTATTGTGTTTTAATTATTTTCTACGTCACCTGGCGACGTAGAAGACTAAAACTTAGGTTAGTGAAAAAGAGTATTAACTTTGAAGTCAGAAGACATAGTCATAGTCTGAAGCCATGGGTTTCTGAAACAAGTGTGAAATGAAATGTAATCAAAATCACTTAGCTTATTTTGTGGAATCTTATTTAAAGAAGTCTATACTTATGTTTCGTGTAGATTAGAGAGAGAGAATCAGAATGTTGGGTTAAGTGGGGAGATGGGGGATGGAATTCTGAAAGCGGGAGCAGCATAGTGAGTAGAGGAGCTGGTGTGCGTGTAGTACAATGTCAAAAGATGAAGCTATAGAAAGGAGAGGTAAGTATGCAATTTTGATAACTAGTAATATAGTGATATAATTTGATCATTTTAATGTGTAGGCAATTGAAGGGCTCAAGGGGTTGGTGAATGCTCACTCTGCTATATAGAGGAAAGACAAGGGTGTCAAGAAGAGGACACTAATGCAATAGTCTCAGAAATGGAGACTGAACTAGGATGATGATGGCAGTAGGGATGAAGATTGGAGTGATTTGCAAATGCATTTAGGAAATAAAAACATCAGGACAAGGATAGCTATTAGGTTTCTCTGGCTTAAGTTACCATGTTCAATTTTAAATATGTTGATAGTGCCTGTGGGACATTCAGGTGATGTCCAGAGGTGGGAATATACACAAGCATGACACTTGAGTAGGGAAGCCAGGGTGGGGACTCAGTCAGCAGCATGTAAGCTGTAGAATAGGAGCAGCACAGAGCAAGGGGAGGATCTTGGAGGCTACCAACGGCTAAACTATGACTATATAGAGCACTGAAATTCTGAGAGGGGAAGCTCGTGAGGGAAGCAAATAATAAAGCGTTTAAAATGTCACATTCAAGAATTTGGAAGGGCTTTAAATGGGGTAACAATACTAAGGGCAGTTCAGAAAGATCAGTAATTGGCTACAATGTAGAGAATTGTGGTGATGCCAAACTGCATGATTGTGTTGTTTTTCTCCAGTGGTACTCAACTCCCAACAAAGAATTGAGTATGGTATCAAGCCAGGATGCGGGGATTGCTGGGGGTATAGTTGAAGAACTAGATTCAGAGAAAATGGAAGAATCAAGGTTCAGAAGTCTTCATGAAGTGGGAGAGCAAGTATGAGTGTGAGCAGCAGATATGGAATAATCAGATGATATGGTCAGAGAAAGGGATGTAAGAGATTTCCGAGAGCGGTTCTGGGTGCAAGGTACAGAGTGTGACCTTGGGAATGAATTAGTAAAGTGAAGAGGTGCATTGAGGAGATCAAGGAATCACAGGCTACATTCTATACTCCTTTCCTGTGAGCTAAAACATTGGTTTATTCTTTCTTTGGTATGACACTGGTTTATTATCTTTGTTTTTGCGGAGTTCGCTCTGTCATGGATGCAGTGGCCAGATCTGCTCACTGCAAGCTCCGCTCCTGGTTTCCGATTCTGCCTCAGCTCCCAAGTGCTGGGACTACAATCGCTAGTTAAGTAGTTTTCACCATATTAGCTATGGTCTCGATCTCCTGACTCGTGATCCGTCTCGAGCTGGGATTACAGGCTTGAGCCACCTGTTATTATCTTTAGTTTTTGCAGATTCCATCATTTGACAAGTATTTGCTGAGCGCCTACTATAAGCTGTGCTGGACCCATTGGCAGTAAGCTTGCATTCCAGTAGTGGAGACAGGAAGTGACCATAAAGTACACAATTTAATAGCAAATGAGATGTGTGCTTGAAAGGAAAAGTAATAGAAGCCAGGAGAGTATGTAGCACTGACATAGTCTGGATGGTTGAGGGAGATCAGAAAGGCTTCCTTCTCCAAGTGAAACATTCTCAGATAAAGCAGGACATGCAGGCAGGGCGCGGTGGCTCACGCCTGTAATCCCAGCACTTTGGGAGGCTGAGGCAGGTGGATCACCAGGTCAGGAGATCGAGACCATCCTGGCTGACACGGTGAAACCCCGTCTCTACTAAAAATGTTTTTAAAATTAGCGGGGCATGGTGGTGGGGGCCTGTAGTCCCAGCTACTTGGGAGGTTGAGGCAGGAGAATGGCGTGAACCTGGGAGGCGAAGCTTGCAGTGAGCCGAGATCGCACCCCTGCACTCCAGCCTGGGAGACAGAGCGAGAGTCCGTCTCAAAAAAAACAAAAACAGGCCGGGCGCGGTGGCTCAAGCCTGTAATCCCAGCACTTTGGGAGGCCAAGACGGGCGGATCACGAGGTCAGGAGATCGAGACCCTCCTGGCTAACACGGTGAAACCTCGTCTCTACTAAAAAATACAAAAAACTAGCCGGGCGAGGTGGCGGGCGCCTGTAGTCCCAGCTACTTGGGAGGCTGAGGCAGGAGAATGGCTTAAACCCGGGAGGCGGAGCTTGCAGTGAGCTGAGATCCGGCCACTGCACTCCAGCCTGGGCGACAGAGCAAGACTCTGTCCCAAAACAAAAAACAAAAACAAAAAAAAAAAAAAAACAAAAACAAAAACAAAAAAACAGGACATGCAATAGACATAATAGATACCAAATAATGTCTGAACTATTGAGAAATAGAAAATGATTTTCGTTTTAAATTGCAGGCTGGGTGCAGTGGCTCATGCCTATAATCCCAACACTTTGAGAGGCCACGACGGGCAGATCACTTGATCTCAGGAGTTCAAGACCAGCCTGAGCAACATAGCAAATCTCTGTCTCTACAAAAAGATACAAAAATTAGCTGGGCATGGTGATATGCGCCTGTGGTCCCATCTACTCGAGAAGCTGAGGTAGGAAGATCACTGGAGCCAGAGAGGTTGAGTCTGCAGTGACCTGTGATGTGCCACTGCACTCCAGCCTGTCTAAAAAATAAAAATAAAATAAAATTGCTCCGACATTTTATTCCTTAGGGACATGGTGGTTGAGCTTTAAAGTATGAAGGGGAAAGAGTTGAAGGGAGGGGGAAGCAGGGAGAGTGTCCCAAACAGATGGCCAGGCACGTACAAAGTCCCTAGATAAAGCAGCACGTGGCCCTCAGAAGCTTCACAGTTCCTATGAATGGCAGAGAACAAGTGAGAGAAGAATGATGATGCCAATGAAAAAGGGGTCAATTCATGCTTTTGGAGGCCGTGTTAAGGATGTCCTATGAACAACAGAGTGCCATTAAAGAGATTAAGATACTGGGACTGGAATAGGGATTTGTATTTGCAGAATTCAATTTGTGTTTCTAAAAGATCACTGACTACAATCTATAGAATGATTGGAGCAGGGTCATCGTGTTCCATGTGAGAGATGATGATAACTTGGGCTGGGGGGTGGTAGTAGTGGAGGGAGGGTAGTGGCCTCATTTGTTTGGAAAGTTAAATTAGTCACATATCTTTGGTTATTATAATTTAAATTGTAATAAGGAGATAACAAGTGTGAACTTCCTTAGTAAAATTAGATGAGTGAAGCAAGCTTTCCTGGATTGCATCCACATAGGAGATAACATGACTTACTCCTCGTTCTTCTGGAGACTGGCCCATGAGGGAATAATCATGATTTTAAGTGAAAAATCTAAATATATTACATTATCCAGAAAGGAGAAAAGTAGTCTAGGTGGATTCCTGCATAACTGTAAAAAGTCAACTGAATCTTTAACATTCTGCCATTTGTACAATTCAAAGTAATTTCAAGACAATTAATGAAGCAAGGTTTTAACTCAATAAAGTTTGTTATTTAACAGTATGATTTTGCTAATTAAAGAAAGAATGCCTTATCCCACCTCTCTCCATCCAGTCCTTTGTAGAGGCAACCACTTAAAATTCTTTGCTCTTTCTTTGGGTCATTTATATTTCTAAAGAATCTACTGTTAACAATTTGTTAACACTAGACCTTACATATTGAATTATATTATGATCTGTTGATTTTTTTATGATAGATAAGGACTTGGCTCTCATGTCCTTCCCCTCTCCTCCCAATATGGATATCATATTTAATGAGCGTTTATGTAATGTAAAACTATGTAAATATTGTTGAATCAGAGCCAACACTTAGTGTACTATAAATACATGTTCTTGTATATGTTTTCTTATGTACTTTAATTCCTTTGGAATGTTCCTTTATATCATTCACTCTTTGGAGTCTTCCCCCACCCTCTTCCTCTATCCCAGCCCCTCCTCCCTATTAGTTTTGCATCAATGTGGATTCGTTTTCCAGGGCTGGTGCAAAGTTGTTCCAGACTTTTCCTTCCCCTTTTCTGGCTGGATCCAGAGTCCATCTCTGGAATCCATATCTTTCTCCTTTTAACTTAAAATTCTCGGTTTGCTTGAGCATATCCTGCCATAGCTTCCTAAGAATAGGTTCACGGGGACAAATTTTTCGAATTATTGTATGTGTGAAAACATCTTTATTCTCATGATTGATAGTCAGGTCTAGAATTCTAAGTTGAAAAGTTTCCCTTTGAAAGCTTCTCAGGCCGGGCGCGGTGGCTCAAGCCTGTAATCCCAGCACTTTGGGAGGCCGAGACGGGCGGATCACGAGATCAGGAGATCGAGACCATCCTGGCTAACACGGTGAAACCCCGTCTCTACTAAAAATACAAAAAACTAGCCGGGCGAGGTGGCGGGCACCTGTAGTCCCAGCTACTCGGGAGGCTGAGGCAGGAGAATGGCGTAAACCTGGGAAGCGGAGCTTGCAGTGAGCTGAGATCCGGCCACTGCACTCCAGCCCGGGCGACAAAGCAAGACTCCGTCTCAAAAAAAAAAAAAAAAAAGAAAGCTTCTCATAATCTCCTAGCCTGTGCTGTTGCTGTTAAGTGGACTGATACAATTCTGATTTTTGTTCTTTTTGATACGATCTGTGTTTCCTCTCTCTAGAAGCCTTTAGGATATTTTTTGTATTTCTAGTATTCTAAAATTTTACAATGATGTCCCTTAATGTGAATCTTTTTTTAAAAATTCATTTTGCAGCTGGGCACCATGGCTCGCACCTGTTATCCTAGCCCTTTGTGAGGCCGAGCTGGGAGGATTGCTTGAAGCCAAGAGTTCAAAACCAGCCAGGACAACCAAGCAAGATCCCACCTCTATTGTTTTGATAAAATTAATAAAATTCATTTTGCAGGGCATGTTGTAGGCTTATTTAATCTGTATCCTTAGCTCTGGAGAATTTTCTTTACTAATTTTCTCCCCTTTAGTTTATTTGTCCTCTTAAATCTGTAGATATTGTTCCTTTTAGACTTTCTCAGCTATGTTTTTTGCTCTTTTTTTTTTTTTCTTTCTTTCCTTTTTGGCTCTGTCTTCTTTGAGAGTTTTCCAACATTATCTTTTAACTCTAATATTAAATTCATAACAACTATATTGAAAATTTTGAAGGTTTTTTCTTGTTCTCTGATTGCTCCCTTCATACAGCAACTTATTTTATGAATGAGTATACCACCTTCTCATATCTGTTTGTTAGATTAGAAAGCAGAATACTCAGCCAGGTGTGGTGGCTCACGCCCATAATCCCAGCACTTTGGGAGGCCGAGGCAGGTGGATCATGAAGTCAGGAGATCGAGACCATCCTGGCCAACATGGTGAAACCCTGTCTCTACTAAAATACAAAAAGTTAGCCGGGCATGATGGTGTGCACCTGTAGTCCCAGCTACTCAGGAGGCTGAGGCAGGGGAATTGCTTGAATCCGGGATGCAGAGGTTGCAGTCAGCTGAGATCACACCACTGCACTCCAGCCTGGTGACAGAGCAAGACTCCATCTCAAAAAAAAAAAGAAAAGAAAGAAAGTAGAATTCTCACTTGCCATTTGGGGGCCTGAGCTCAAGTCACAGCCAACAAACATATCATGTGTTCAGGATTAAGTAGCCTGAGAAATCACATGCCTTATTCCTTAGAGATCTGATTCAAATTATAAACTGGAGCCAGGCAGATGGAGGTAACATTAACAGCTTTATTGTCAGTAGAGTCAGAATACAGAACACATTGTAACCTGGACCTGCAATCACAATCAAGCTTGCTGCCATCTTCCTGGAATCTAGACCTTGCGATGCATCTGCTGGGTTATTTGGCAAGGCAGGTACTTACCTACTTAGCCAGACTACCGAAAGAAAAATTGCTTACCCCTCACTTATCAAGCCCCAAATGTTGGGAAAGAATAGAGTCACATACACTTGGTTTTTACTATATGTATTGCATTCACTTAAGATATGGAAACAGGCTGGGCATGGTGGCTCACACCTGTAATCCCAGCACTTCTTTGGGAGGCTTAGATGGGAGAATTGCTTGAGCCAAGGAGTTAGAAACCAGCCAAGGCAACATAGTAAAACTCCCATCACTACAAAAAAAAAAAAAAAAAAAATACAAAAATTAGCCAGGCATGTTGGTGTTATGTTGGTGTTTACCTGTGGTCCCAGCTACTCAGGAGGCCAAGGCAGGAGGATCACTTGAACAAGAGGTAGAGGCTGCAGTGGGCAATGATCACACCACTGCACTCTAGCCTGGGTGACAGAGCAAGACCCTGTCTCAAAAAAAAAAAAAAAGAAAACGAAAAAGAAAAAGAAAAGCTGGGCTGGGAGGAGCAATTGATGTCAAACTCTTTTTTTTTTTTCTTTTGTTTTTGTTTTTTGAGACAAGGTCTCACTCTGTTGCCCAGGCGCGATCTCTGCTCAATGCAATCTTCGCCTCCCAGATTCAAGTGATTCTCGTGCCTTAGCCTCCTGAATAGCTGGGATTACAGGCATATGCCACTCTGCCTGGCTAACTTTTGTATTTTTGGTAGAGACAGGGTTTCACCAAGTTGGCCAGGCTGGTCTCAAACTCCCGACCCCAAGTGATCCACTCACCTCAACCTCCCAAAGTGCTGGGATTACAGGCATGAGCCACCGTACCTGGCAATGTTGAACTCTTGCCACTCACCAATCAGAAACGTAAATTCTCTTTTTTCCCAAGAAATAACCTTATAGAAATGTGAGAATAGAGCTCCCTTTGTCATTGAGCATACCAATTAGTTTTAAAAACCATTTCTTTTATTTCTTCATGAGTTATTTTCTCTATTATTTTGCCTATTTAATTTGGATTTTCCCTTTCATAATGAGGATTTTCTCCATGCATCTAGGATGCCTAATGGTCTATTTAGGTTTGGGAAAGATACTAAAACATTGATTGAAGCTCTGAGTGTGTAGGTGAAGCTCCTCTGGTAGGCTCTACTCTGGGCAGTGGTCAGCAAACTTTTTCTGTAAAGGGACAGAAAATATTTTAGGCTTTGCAGGCCATAAGGTCTATGTTGCAACTTTGCAATTCTACCATAGATAATACATAAACGAATAGACAGAATGCATTTCAATAAAACCTTATTTGTAAGAAGAGGGACTGAGCCACTTTGCAGACCTCTGCTCTAAGGTGAATCAGATGAGAAGTTGGACCCTTGCTTGGGGTATAAATGCTAGGAATTCTTTGCAGAAGTTTCCAGAGATGAAGAGTTGCAGCTGTTCTACATATGGACTAATAAACCATGAGACAACCATACGTAGAACAGCTGCACACCCCCGTTCAAAAAGCTGGTATGCCCCTTTTTGTGCTTGTCAGCTCTGAGTGTCAAGTTCACTTTTCCTCACTATCCTCTTTTGCACAAATTACATCATGGCTTTCTCCACCCTGTTACATCTGTTGCTGCTGCTTTTGCTTTCTGTCTTCTGAAAATTTGTTGAAATCTTTCATCTAGAATTGTCTACTTTCCAATTCTCCTTATTTGCATTGATTTATATATTTTTAAAATTATTATCCTTTCACTTGGGTCGCAAGAGAGAGACAGAATAAAAAATATCAATATACTGTATCAAGAAACTTGTGTGTATCCTTTTTTTTTTTTTTTTTTTTTTAAGCCAGGGTCTCACTCTGTTACCCAGGCTGGGGTGCAGTGGCATGATCATGGCTCACTGCAGCCTTGACCTCGCAGGCTCAAGTGATCCTCCCACCTCAGCCTCCCAAGTAGCTGGGACTACAGGCACGCACCAACACACCTGGCTAATTTAAAAATTTTTTTGTAGAAACAGGGTCTCACTATATTGCCTAAGCTGATCTTGATCTCCTGGACTCAAGCGATCCTCCCACCTTGGCCTCCCCAAGTGCTGGGATTATAGGTGTAAGCTGCCGTGCCCAGCAATTTTTAATTTTTTGTAGAGATGGGATCTCCCTTTGTTGCCCAGGCTGGTCTCAAACTCCTGGGCTCAAGCGATCCTCCTGCATCAGCCTCCCAAAGTGAGATTACAGGTAGAAACCGTTAAAAAACAATTTTTTATCTTCAGATTTTAAGGGGTACATGTGCAGGATGTGCAAGTTTGTTATATAGGTAAACGTGTGGTGTGGTGGTTTGCTGTACAGATCATCCCATCACCTAGATATTAAGCCCAGCATCCATTAGCTATTCTTCCTGATGCTCTCCCTCCACTCCTCAACAGGCCCCAGTGTGTGTTTTTCCCTCCATGTGTCCATGTGTTCTCATCATTCAGCTCCCACTTGTAAGTGAGAACATGCAGTGTTTGGTTTTCTGTTACTGCCTTAGTTTGCTAAGGATAACGGCCTCCAGCTCCATGCATATCCATGCAAATGACAAGATCTTGTTCTTTTTACGGCTGCATAGTATTTCATGGTGTATATATATATATATATATTATATATATATATATATATACAGTATTTTATTTGTCCCATCTATCACTGATGGACATTTGGATTGATTCTGTGTCTTTGCTATTGTGAATAGTGCTGCAGTGAACATACACATCCATGTATCTTTATAATAGAATGATTTATATTACTTTGGATACATATACCCAGTAATGGTATTGCTGGGTCAAATGGTATTTCTGCTTCTAGATCTTTGAGGAATTACCACACTGTCTTCCACAATGGTTAAACTAATTTACACTCCCACCAACAGTGTAAAAGTATTCCTTTTTCTCCACAACCTTGCCAGCATCTGTGTTTTTGTTTTTGTTTTTGTTTACATTTTAATTATCGCCATTCTGACTGGTGTGAGATGATGGCATCTGATTGTGGTTTTGAATTGGATTTCTCTAATGATCAGCCATGTTGAGCTTCTTTTCATATGTTTGTTGGCCGTATGTATGTCTTCTTTTGAGATGTGTCTGTTCGTGTCCTTTGCCCACTTTTTAATGGGGTTTTTTCTTGTAAATTTGTTTAAGTTATTTGTAGACTCTGGATATTAGACCTTTGTCAGATGGACAGATTGCAAAAATGTTCTCCCATTCTGTAAGTTGTCTATTTGCTCTGGTGGTAGTTTCTTTTGCTGTGTAGAGGTTCTTTAGTTCAATTAGATCCCGTTTGCCAACTTTTGCTTGTGTTGCAAGTGCTTTTGGTATTTTCATTATAAAATCTTAGCCTGTGCCTATGTCCCAAATAGTATTGCTTAGGTTTTCTTCTAGGGATTTTGTAGTTTTGGGTTTTACATTTAAGTCTTTAATCCACCTTGAGCTAATTTTTGTATAAGGTGTAAGGAAAGGGTTGTTTCAATTTTCTGCATACAGCCAGCCAGTGCTCCCAGCACCACTGATTAAACAGGGAGTCCTTTCCCCATTGCTTCTTTTTGTCAGGTTTGTTGAAGATCAGATGGTTGTAGGTGTGCTAAATTCTTAATACTGGGGTAATACTAATTAGTTTATTTTTACTTTCACTAGCTTTGAACACATTTAAAATATTTGTTTTTAAATTAGTATCATTTTTTTAAATCCTACATAAAAAGTTTCCCTTCAGGTAGGCAACTCCTACCACAGAAGTTGATTGCAGGCCCACATATATATAGGCACAAGCTGAGTCATTCCCAATTTCCAAACCAATCTTACCTAAAAGGCTTTTTTCCTCTAAGGTGTTCCCTAGATTCAGTATTTTCATGAAAACAGAAACATTAGCTTTCATCAGGGTCTCTATGTCACAGGGCCAAGTTCAGATGCTGAACACACATGAATGGTGAGAGTGTGAACAGTGTCTGAAGGCAGTAGAGCTCTGGTGGGCTGCCACTAGGATGTCTGCCCAATTATTAAGTGTTTTCCTCTTCTCAATAAGGTCCAAAGTTTTCCTACAGAAAAGCCAAACAAGACATAAAGCACAGTACATGGTGATTATTTGAATTGCTGAGAAATGGAAAATGGTATAAGTTATAATGTCTTATCATTAGTTTATCAAATATTTACTAAATATATACTATGTTTATACTTTATAAGCATTGCATCTAAAAAGCACTCATTGGATGTTTCCTCTGTATTCAGATACTTTGAGCAAAGCTGGCAGATCTTCGTGTCTTGAAGATGAACGAATATTCAAGCTAGAGGCTAGGTACCTCCTAGAATTGTCAGCTTTCTGCTGATACTCTTTGCCCTCCTTCATTATTTTCAGGTTTGTTGTATGTATACAAAGTTCAGAGATTAAGACTTCCAGTTATAACAGAGTAACTACAATCTGACTAGCTTATCTACCTTAACCATAAAATTGGACAAAATAGATGTAAGGCTATTTCTTTTAGACATTGGACAAAATGCAGCACAAGACAGTCACCCCCCAATAGAAGGGAAGTTCCTGGGGTAAGTCGCATGAATTCCTGGCTGTCTGCTTAAGGACATTCCCCTGACTCTAGCACAGTGAGTGGCGTCCAGGCACCACAGTGTTCCCACTGAGCTGAGCGGGGAGAGATCAGAGTTTTGGGCAGTCACAATGGCTGGAATCTGTAAGATCAAGAGGGAAAAAGCTGTACAAACACTAGCTCATTATTTAGGGTTTTTTTTTTCATCACTTTATCATAATAACTCAAAGCAGGGTAGATGCAGATACACTGAAACTGGATCTTAAAAAAGATCCATTTTTTTCTTGTTGGGCTTGACATTATCTTACAAAAGCCCATGTGAGAGTTCCCTGTGAGGTCTTTGCCAAGGGCTTATGTACAGTGCAACACTATATGCAATCTGCCAGAAAGCAGTAGCTACTATGTTGAAAGAGAACAGAGATACTAGAAGCTAAGAAGTGCTGGAGGATGCTGGAGTCCCAGCCCAGCTAGAGTGGAGCACCAAAACCTGATACTCCAGACTTCCAGCTTAGACACCAGAAAAGGCCCCCTGAGAATGAAGAACTGTGCCCTAGAGTAAGGCCCACAAAGCCTAAAACTAAACCCATACGATCCACAGGGGGAAATTTTGGAGGTTATGTTCTACTAAATTAGACTCAGAATAAACCTGGCACTTACCACATATTCAAGATGATTATCTTTGAACTGCCTACATGAATAAAAACTATCAACTTTTCAGAACAAGAAAACAGAATTCAGAATCTATCACAATTCACCCACTATATAAAGAATACAATAAAAAAATTACAAGCTGGGCAATGGCCCATGCCTGTAATTCCAGCTACTCATAAGGATCATTTGAAGTTAAGAGTTCAAGACTAGCCTGGAAAACAGAGCTAGATCCTGTCTCATAAATAAATAAATAAATAAATAACCACTAGACATGCAAAGAAAGGAAACTATGCCCCAGAGTCCAGAGAAAAAAGTCAATAAAAACTAACCTTGAGATGCCCCAAAGACTGTAAAGCAGCTATTTTAAATATGTACAAAGAAACGAAAGTGTTTAAAGAATTAAAGGAAAATGTATGGTTTTGTTTGTTTTGAGACAGTCTCTCTCTGTCGCCCAGGCTGGAGTACAGTGGCACGATCTTGGCTCACCGCTAACTCCACCTCCCGAGTTCAAGTGATTCTCCTCCTTCAGCCTCCGGGTTAGCTGGGACTACAGGTGTGCACCACCAAAGCTGGCTAATTTTTGTATTTTTAGTAGAGATGGGGTTTCACCATGTTGGCCAGGCTGGTCTCAAACTCCTGACCTCAAGTGATCCACCCACCTCGGCCTCCCAAAGTGCTGGGATTACAGGTGTGAGCCACTGTGCCCGGCCTGAAAATGTGGTTTTAAGGAGAACAGAGAGACAATAGGGCAGAAAAAAATTTTTTGTGAATAAATAGTGCCTGAAATTTTCCCATATTTCATGAAAAACATCAACCTACAAATCCAAGAAGCTTAGGGAATTCCTACAAGAATATATCAAAAGGAAATCAAACCTATACACATCATAGTCAAACTGCTGAAGATCAAAGATAGAAAATACTCAAAATACTCAGAAGAAAGTGACATTGGCAGGGCTCAGCAGCACATGACTGTAATCCCAGCACTTTGGGAGGCTGAGGCAGGTGGATCACCTGAGGTCAGGAGTTTGCGACCAGCCTAACATGGTGAAACCCCATCTCTACTAAATACAAAAAAATGAGCAGGGCCTGGTGGTGCATGCCTGTAATCCAAGCTACTTGGGAGGCTGAGGCAGGAGAATCGCTTGTACCTGGGAGGCGGAGGTTGCAGTGAGCCAAGATCACGCCATTGCACTCCAGCCTGGCCATCAGGAGTGAAACTCCATCTCAAAACAAAAAAAAAAAAGGAAGAAAAAAAGAAAGTGACATGCAATGTATTAAATGTAGAGAAATAACAGAGGTAATGGCTGACTTTCCAATTAGAATGGGAAAAAGAAGACAATGTAACAGCATCTTCCAAATACTGAAATGAAAACTTGTCAACCTCAAATTTTACATCAAGCAAAAATACCACTCAAAAATGGATGACTACACATTCAATGCAATCTGTCAAAATTCCAATGACATTTTTCAAAAAGAAAAAAAAATAAAAAATTTTTATATGGAACCACAAAAGACTCCAAATAGCCAAGGCAAATCTAAGCAAAACAACAAAGCTGGAGGCATCATACTACCCCATCCCAAGATCCATTATAAAGCCAGAATAATTCAAAACAATGTGAGAGTGACATAAAAACACACACAAAGACCAATGGAACAAAACAGAGAGCCCAGATGTAAACCTAAGTATATACAGTCAACTAATTTTCAACCAGGAAGACACCATTAGGAAAGGACAATCTCCTTAATAAAAAATGAAAACTTCCCAAGGACCGTTTTTCCTCTCTACCTGCCTAAAATAATTTCTTCATAACTTCTACAACATAACTATATGTTACCTATAAGAAACTTACTTCACCTATAATGACACACAGACTGAAAGTGAAGGCATGGAAAGAGAAATTCCATGTACGTGGAAACCCAAAAAAAAAAGAAAAAAGCAGGAGTAGCTATACTTAGATAAAATAGACATTAAGTCAAACACTTTACAAAGAAACAAAGGGCGGAGTTGTCGGATTGTGGCAGATGGGTCGTAGCACTAGATTGCAGCTCTGACTCAGATGGACAGAGCAGCATGTGGAGGCTCGGATTATTAATTTTTGCTTCAGAACAACTGCAGAACAAAATCAGGAAACCCAAGGGGACCCACAGACTCTCTGAAGGAAGCAGATTACTCCTGCAGGACCCAGGAGACACCCCAAATATTGTGCTGGTATCCCTGCCTGAGAGACCCACAGACAGTTCACATCACAGGACTCTGTGCAGACAACTCCCAGTACCAGCCTGGAGCCTGGTAGACTTGCTGGGTGGCTAGATCCAGAAGAGAGATAACAATAACTTCAGCTCGGCTCTCAGGAAGCCACATCCATAGGAAAAGGGGAAGAGATATCAAGGGAACACCCTGTGGGACAAAAGAATCTGAACAGCCTTCAGCCCTAGACCTTCCCTCTGACAGAGCCTACCCAAATGAGAAGGAATCAGAAAACCAACTGGTACTATGACATAACAAGGTTCGTTAACACACCCAGAAAATCACACTAGCTCACCAGCAATGGACACAAACCAAGAAGGAATCCCTGATTTACCTGAAAAAGAATTCAGAAGTTTAGTTATTGAGCCAATCAGGGAGGCACCTGAGAAAGGCAAAGCCCAATGTAAGGAAACCAAAAAAATTATGGAAGAAGTAAAGGGAGAAATATTCAATGAAATAGATAGCATAAATAAAAAATAATCAAAACTTCAGGGAAACAATAGAAACACTTATAGAAATGCAAAATGCTCTGGAAAGTCTCAACTAGAGAATCAAGTAAGTAAAAGAAAGAAATTCAGAGTTCGAAGATAATGTCTTCAAAGTAACCCAATCCAACAAAGACAAACAAAGAAGAATAAGAAATGTGAACAAAGCCTCTAGGAAGTCTATGATGATGTTAAACGAATGCATTCACCTAAGAATAATCAGCATTCCTAAGGAAGAAGATAAATCTAAAAGTTTGGAAAACATATTTGGGGGAATAATTGAGGAAAATTTCCCTGGCCTTGCTAGAGACCTAGATATTCAAACGCAAGAAGCACAAAGAACACCTGGGAAATTCATCGCAAAAGATCATCACCTAGGCACACTGCCATCAGGTTATCTAAATTTAAGATGAAGGAAAAAATCTTAAGAGCTGTGAGACAAAAGCACCAGGTAACCTATAAAGGAAAACCTGTCAGATTAACAGCAGATTTCTCAGCAGAAATTCTGCAAGCTAGAAAGTATTGGGGCCTATTTTCAGCCTCCTTAAACAAAACAATTAGCAGCCAAGAATTCTGTATCCAGTGAAACTGAGTTTTATACATGAAGGAATGATAGTCTTTTCAAGGCAAGCAAATGCTGAGAGAATTCACCACTATCAAGCTACCATTACAAGAACAGCTAAGAAACTGGATCCCTTCCTTACACCTCATACAAAAATTAATTCAAGATGGATTAAATACTTAAATGTTAGACCTAAAACCTTAAAAACCTTTGAAGAAAACCTAGGCAATACCATTCAGGACATAGGCATGGGCAAGGACTTCATGTCTAAAACACCAAAAGCAACAGCAACAAAAGCCAAAATTGACAAATGGGATCTAATTAAACTAAAGAGCTTCTGCACAGCAAAAGAAACTATCATTAGAGTGAACAGTCAACCTACAGAATGGGAGAAAATTTTTGCAATCTACCCATCTGACAAAGGGCTAATATCCAGAACCTACAAAGAACTTAAACAAATTTACAAGAAAAAAAATCAAACAAGCCCATCAAAAAGTGGGTGAAGGATATGAACAGACACTTCTCAAAAGAAGACATTTATGCAGCCAACATGAAAAAATGCTCATCATCACTGGCCATTAGAGAAATGCAAATCAAAACCACAATGAGATACCATCTCACACCAGTTAGAATGACAGTCATTAAAAAGTCAGGAAACAACAGGTGCTGGAGAGGATGTGGAGAAATAGGAACACTTTTACACCATTGGTGGGACTGTAAACTAGTTCAACCATTGTGGAAGACAGTGTGGTGATTTCTCAAGGATCTGGAACTAGAAATACCATATGACCCAGCCATCCCATTACTGGGTATATACCCAAAGGATTATAAATCATGCTGCTATAAAGACACATGCACACATATGTTTACTGTGGCACTATTCACAATAGCAGACTTGGAACCAACTCAAATGTCCATCAATGATAGACTGGATTAAGAAAATGTGGCACATGTACACCATGGAATACTATGCGGCCATAAAAAAGGATGAGTTCGTGTCCTTTGTAGGGACATGGATGAAGCTGGAAACCATCATTCTCAGCAAACTTTTGCAAGGACAGAAAACCAAACACCACATGTTCTCACTCATAGGGGGAACTGAACAATGAGATCACTTGGACGCAGGAAGGGGAACAACACACGCCAGGACCTATCGTGGGGTTGGGCAGGGATAGGGATAGCATTAGGAGATATACCTAATGTAAATGAAGAGTTAATGGGTGCAGCACACCAACATGGCACATGTATACATATGTAACAAATCTGCACATTGTGCACATGTACGCTAGAACTTAAAGTATAATAATAATAGCTAAAAGAATAGCTAAAAGGAGCTCTAAATGTTGAAACAAATCCGGCAAACAGATCAAAACAGAACCTCTTAAAAGCATAAATCTCACAGGACCTATAAAACAAAAATACAACTTAAAAAACAAAAACAAAAACCCAAGGTATACAAGCAACAAATAACACAATGAATGGAATGGTATCTCACATTGCAATACTAACAGTGAATGTAAATGGCCTAAATGTTCCCCTTAAAAGAAACAGAATGGGCCAGGTGTAGTGGCTCACACCTGTAATCCCAGCACTTTGGGAGGCTGAGTTGGGCGGGTTATGAGGTCAGGAGTTTGAGACCAGCCTGACCAACATAGTGAAACCCCATCTCTACTAAATATACAAAAATTAGCCAGTTGTAGTGGCACACACCTGTAATCCCAGCTACTCAGGAGGCTGAGGCAGGAGAATTGCTTGAACCCGGGAGGCGGAGGTTGCAGTGAGCCGAGATCGTGCCATTGCACTCCAGCCTGGGCAACAGAGCGAGACTCCGTCTAAAAAAAAAAAAAGATACAGAATGGCAGAATGGATAAGAATTCACCAACCAACCACCTGCTGCCTTCAAGAGATTCATCTAACACATAAGGACTCATATAAACTTAAGGTAAAGGGATAGAAAAAGACATTTCATGCAAATGGACACCAAAAGTAAGAAGGAATAGCTATTCTTATATCAGACAAAACCAACTTTAAAGTAACAGCAGTTTAGAATTTCTGCGCACACTGGAAGAGAGAGGTCCTCTTTCCTTGCCTAATGCAGCCGTGGCTCGTGGTCCCAAGAAGCATCTGAAGTGGGTAGCAGCTCTAAAACATTGGATGCTGGATAAGTTGACCAGTGTGTTTGCTCCTTGTCCATCCACCAGCCCTCACAAGTTGAGAGAGTGCCTCCCCCTCATAATTTTCCTAAGGAACAGACCTAAGAATGCCCTGACAGGAGATGAAGTAAAGATTTGCATGCAGGGGTTCATTAAGGTTGATGGCAAGTTCCGAACTGATATAACCTGCCCTGCTGGATTCATGGATGTCATCAGCATTGACAAGATGGGAGATAATTTCCATCTGACCTATGACACCAAGGGTCACTTTGCTGTACATCGTATTACACCTGAGGAGGCTAAGTACAAATGGGGTAAAGTGAGAAAAATCTTTGCGAGCACAAAAGGAATCCCTCATCTGGTGACTCATGATGCTTGCAGCATCCACTACCCTGATCCCCTCATCAAGGTAAATGATACCATTCAGATTGATTTGGAGACTGGCAAGATTACTGGTTTCATCAAGTTTGACACTGGTACACTGGTAACCTATGTATGGTGACTGGAGGTGCTATCCTGGGAAGAATTGGTATGATCACCAACAGAGAGAGGCACCCTGGATCTTTTGACATGGTTCACGTGAAAGATGTCAATGGCACCAGCTTTGCCACTCAACTTTCCAACATTTTTGTAATTGGCAAGGGCAACAAACCATGGATTTCTCTTCCCCAAGGAAATGGTATCTGTCTCACTATTGCTGAAGAGAGAGACAAAAGACTGGGGGCCAAACAGAGCAGTGGGTGAAATGGTCCCTGGGTGACATGTTAAATCTTTGTACACAATTAAAAATAATGTGGCATGATTAATAGGAACAAAAAAAAGCAACAGCAGTTTAAAAGGACAAAGAGGGACATTATATAATGATAAAAGGACATGACCAACAGGAAAATATCACAATCCTAAACATATATGCACCTAACACGGGATCTCCCAAATTTATAAAATAATTACTAATAGACCTAAGAAATGACAGCAACACAATAATAGTGGGGAACTTCAATACTCCACTGACAGCACTAGACAGGTCATCAAGATAGTTAACAAAGAAACAATGGATTTAAACTATACCCTGGAACAAATGGACTTAGAGATACATACAGAACATTCCATGCAACAATCGCAGAATAAACATTCTATTCAACAATGCATGGAACTTTCTCCAAGATAGACCATATGATAGGCCACAAAATGAGCCTCAATAAATTTAAGAAAATTGAAATTATATGAAACACTCTCTCAGACCACAGTGGAATAAAACTGGAAATCTCTAGGGGTTCAGTCAAGATGGTAGGGAAAAGTATAAAATAAAACACAAACCTTCTTGGAAGGCCAAAAGGTTTTTGCAAAAGCTTCAGGATAGGGTTATGGCTGAAGGCAGCCTAATCCTCTTTGAGCTATAGCAAGGGTAATTAACAAAGGAATGTAGAGTAGTTTATCTAAATAGCTTGGTTACTCATGTGGTTCTAAAACTAACCTTTTATCATCTGCAGGCAGAATAGTGCTCTGTAGGGAGGGGAGTGGAGGAAGGCAACCAGGTTGATTACCCTCTAATGGTGTTTACCTGAGACTTTTGTCATTTAATATGTAATGAATAAATGCTGGGAGGGCCAGAGAGTTAGGGCCGCAGGTGACAGCACCCTTCTTAGAGTCTGTAAGTGGCCTGAACCCTCAGCTGGAATGACAAGCATAATATCTGTGTCAGTGTACGTATTCATCCATCATTGAGTCAGGGTCTGCAGGACAGACCCCCACAGGTGGTGACCCCAATGTGACCAGCACTGTGAAGGAAGCACGACAGACCCCTCGAAAACAAAAGTGAAAAGGACCATGTGGTCAGTGAGTAATCAGTAAGTCATTGGTGCCCACTTGGGATCTCCAAGTTCAGGGGAGATTATTCAGGCTGAGGTTTCATCATGGGACAACAGTTATCAGCTCAACAGAAACAGTATATAAAAGTGTTGAAATTGCTGCTTAAGGCTAGTGGAGCCTCAGTTTCACAGGCTCAGTTAAGAGACCTAATGCAAACTGTAGTAAACCATAATCCACGGCTCCCGAAAGAAGACATGCTACATGTAGAACTCTGGGACCAAGTGGGGAGGAATCTTAAACAGCATTATGCACAAGGGCAACAGGTCCCAGCATCATCTTTAACACTATGGGCTCTAGTAAGGACGGCTTTGGTCCCATTATACACAGAAAAGCCTAAAAAGGGGAAGGAAGAGGAAATATCACCTGCCTTGCTGCCTCCTTTTCCCTCAGCCCCACTATCACCAGGCCAAAATAACAAAGAGGAAATGGAGGTTTTGCCTGAGCCCCCTCCTCCAATAAGTAGGAAAAAAGACAAGAAACACACTCCAGCTACGGGGCCTTGTCTTAAGCAAGCAGCATTAGAGGGGGAGCTTTTAGCCTGCCCAGTAATGCAAGACCGACATAGCAATCAGGTTCATAAACTCGTTTCTTTTAACGCTTAAAAAGAGCTAAGAAAAAGCGTTAAAGAAAATGGAGCCACTAGCCCATTTATGAAAGGAATGATTGAGGCCTTGAAAGGCCACTTCCGTATGACCCCATGGGACTGGTCAATGCTAGCTAAAACAACTTTGGAGCCTAGCCAATACCTCCTCTGGAAGGCAGAATACAATGAGTGGTGCAAACAAGCCAACCAGAATCAGGCAGCCAGGTAAGACGTAACAACTGATATGCTCCAGGGGAGGGGTCCTCATGCCAATGTACAACAACTAGATTTTGATCCCCAGGCCTATCCTCAAGTGTCTGTGTGTGCTCTCAGGGCTTGGGACTGAATTCCAAAAAGCGGAGTTCAACAGGGATCTTTCGTAAATGTTGGACAAGGGCCTCAGGAGCCATTTGTTGAGTTTATCAATTGGTTAACCCAGGCAATTAAGAGACAAATTAGTCACACCCAAGCTGCTGATATCTTATTGTTGCAATTGACTTTTGAAACATTAATGTGGTTTGCCCGCAGCCAATTAGAGGAAAGGCAGCCACAGTCGGGGAGCTTATATGAGCGTGTCAGCTGGTAGGAACCGAGACACACAAAGCCAAAATATTGACTATGGCATTAAGGCCTCCTAAAGTGAAAAGGGAAAGAAACCCAAATTGTTTTCTATGCGGAGAGCCAGGTCATATAAAGAGGGAATGCCCCCATGGTAGAGACCAAGGTAACTCAGGGAAAGAACCCCCTTCTATATGTCCTCAATGTAGGAAGGGAAAACATTGCAGGTCTAAATTTGATTTTAAAAACACCAACCCCATAAAAAACCAGTTAGGCAATTTCATGAGGGGCCAGCCCCAGGCCCCACCCCCAGCTGGGGCAATGCCAGCAGCTTTCCTCGGTCAGATGGGAAGCCCACAGTCTTCTCTCTCAGAGCAGCCACCGCTGGGAACACAGGACTGGACTTACTCTGCCCCAAAGAATTAGTGCTAAAAGAAGGAAAAGACTTTAAAGGGGTTGCAACTGGGATCTGGGGTCTGCTGCCTCTGGGATTAGTACTGGGGTGGTATAGCCTATCCAGTAAAGGAATTAATGTGCTCACTGTGGTAATTGATAGTGATTATCAGGGGGAGATATTGGTTATGATGGACTGTAAAGGTCTGCATATTCTTCCCCCTGGGTCAAAGATAGCTCAGTTACTGATTTTATCACACTGGGTCCCCAATGCCTATGGAAAGGAAAGGGGAAAGGGAAGTTTTGGGAGCACAGGAGTATATTGGAATCAATTAATCACTGATCAGGGACCCATGAAAAAACTGGAAATAAGAATTTTACTGGCTTATTGGGCACAGGGGTGGACCTTTCAATCATTAGTGATCAAAACTGGTCAGAAACTTGGCTTTGGGTCACTAAGAAACAGAAAATTGTCAGCACCATGGAGGCACACACAGCCAAGCAGAGCACACACCCTGTAACATGCTGTGATTCAGAAGGAAGAAAGGCAGTTATACAACCTCTAATCATGCCCATCCTTGTTAATCTTTGGGGATGGGACCTATTAGCCCAATGGGGGGTTACTCTGCAGACCCCTTTCTAACAATGGCCACTGTTATTATTCCTCCCATACCCCTGATGTGGCTCTCTCAAGATCCGATTTGGGTAGAACAGTGGCCTCTGAAGGGAGAGAAATTACAGAGGGCCCATGAATTAGTTGAGAAGTAACTGAAAGCTGTGCATGTCAAATTATCTAACAGCCCTTGGAATTCACCCATTTTTGTCATTCCCAAAAAGTCTGCGAAATGAAGACTTTTGCATGACCTACGTGCTATTAATGCCAATTTGCAACCTATGGGACCCCTTCAGCAGGGGCTCCCTTCCCCCACGGCAATTCCTCAAGATTGGCCTATAATCATTATTGACTTAAAAGATTGTTTTCATATGATTCCCCTAGCAGAACAGGACAGAGAAAAATTCGCATTTATAATACCAGCTATCAATAAAGAAAAGCCAGCTTGTCGATTTCATTGGAAAGTGCTTCCTCATGGAATGATAATCCTACCATGTGTCAGTATCATGTAAATCAAGCCTTGCTCCCTAGTAGAAAAGAATTTCCTAATTGCAAGATTATTCATTTTATGGATGATACTCTACTAGCAGCCCCAACAGAGCCAATACTTTTAAATTTATATTCCTCTGTCGTAAAGAATACACAGCTAAGAGATTTAATCATTGTACCTGAAAAAGTACAAATGTCCTCTCCTTGGAAATATCTTGGGTACATACTAACTTTCTTGTCAGTAAGACCTCAGAAGGTTAAATTAAATACTAGCAACTTACACACCTTAAATGATTATCAGAAATTACTGGACGATATTAACTGGCTCCACTCCACTTTGGGGATTCCTACTGATAAACTACAAAACCTGTTTTCTATCTTAAAAGACAATCCAGCCCTGGATTCTACCAGATATTTAACCCCTGCAGCAAAAAGGGCAATCAAGAAAATAGAACAAGCCATCTCTCAGAGGCAGCTAGATTGCATTGACACTATTCAATCTAATTGTTTATCTTTCTTACCAAACACTCCCCTACAGGGTTAATAGGACAGGCGGCCCCGGGCTACACTTCCTAGAATGGGTTTTTTGCTGACATACCAGGACTAAAACACTATCTTCCTATAGTCAGTTACTTACTAAAGTCATCTATTCAGGCCACAAACGATGCAATCAGTTACTAGGTTATGACCCTGATGCCATCAGGATTCCTTTAAGTAAGAAGAAATTTGAAGCAGTATTGCCAGTATCTATCGATCTGCAAATAGCTTTCTCTGATTACACAGGACAAATAGAGCACATACTTCCTGCTGATAAACTCCTTTATTTCTTATCTCATACCCTGGTAATCTTGCCCACAAAAATAGTTCACTCCCCCATACCTAATGCTTTAACACTGTTTACTGATGGTTCTGGTAAACATGGAAAAGCGGCAGTCTGGTGAAGACCACATAATTCAATCACTCGATCTGGGTTTACTAGTACTCAGAGAGCTGAGATTGGGGCCCTGATATTGGCCTTTTTCCAATATCAGGAAACTTTTTCCATTCAGCCCATAAATATTGTAAATGACTTGGCTTACACTATTTATTGCAGAACCCTGAAACAGCCTTAATTAAGTCCACTCTCGAGCCCACCCTGTGTGCTCTTTTTCTTCGACTTCAGCAATTGCTAGATCAATGTACACATCCTATTTTTATCACACACATTCGAGCCCACAGCTTTCTGCCTGGCCCAGTGGCTTATGGCAATGAACAAGACCTACAAGTTATGACATCACTGCTTGACCAAGCCACCCAATCCCATCAATTTTTCCACCAAAATTGGAGAAACTTATCTAAACAATTTGAACTTACCCAGAGGCTGGCTAAACAAACTATCCTACAATGCCCAGATTGCCAGCTCACTGGCCTTCTTCCACAGGTGTTAACCCTAGAGGATTAGAACTTCATCAGTTATGGCAAACAGATGTTACACGTGTCCCCGAATTTGGAAAACTTAGATATGTACATGTATCCGTTGATATCAACACTCATCTAATTAGTGCAAACACCCCTCGGTATGTCATTAAACATCTTTTAACTTTTGCATTTATGGGGCAGCCCACAAAAATTAAAAAATTAAAACCGAAAATGGTCCAGCTTATGCCAGCTCACAATTTCAACAATTTTGTCACACGTGGAATATCCAACATTCCACAGGCAACCCGTATAACCCCCAAGGACAAGCCATAGTAGAACATGCCCACTCCACCCTTAAAAATATGCTCAGAAAACAGCCAGAAAAGGGGAAGTATGAGTAAAGACCCTTCAACACTATTGGCACAAGCCTTATTTACCCTTAATTTTCTAAATTTAGATGACAAATTTCAATCAGCAGTAGAAAAACACTTTGCTAAAACCTCTCAAGACATAAAACCTGCAGTTTTATAGAAAGATGTAAACAGTAATGAATGCTGTGGTCCAAATGAATTGTTAATGTGGGGAAGAGGGTATGCTTGTGTCCACACCCCCTCAGGTCCTCTTTGGATTCCAGCATGATGCATTAAACCATACCATGGCATGGCTAGGACCCAACTCGGTATCAGAGATGAAGGAACAGACCCTGCAGGATCCGCAGCCCCAGACGATGAGGCTTCCGTGGATGACATAAGCCCCAGACGTCACCTGGGGGATGCTGAAGAAAACAACTCAGGAGACTGAACAAATTCTGCTCCGGACAGAGACATCATTTACTTCAGATAATTTGTTCCTTGCTATGCTCTCTGTTGTACATTGCAACTCACGTAGGGTATTGATCCTTTCTATGCTCTCCCTTTGTCTGCAACCTGTACCTGCTACACTCTACTGGCTCATATCTTAGACCTGCCTTTCTTTTGCCCTGTCACCTGGGCAGACACCCTCTTCCCAGCCTATAATAACATAACTGCTTAGCTAGGAGGGATAGATTTACACCCAGTGGGGTCCCTCAGTAATGGCACACATTGGACTAAGGTGCCAGATAACACTACATATCACTCCACCATCTTCCCACTGTGTGTAAGTTAAAAAGGTTCTAACACTTACTGTGTATCTGCCCAAACACAATTATGGCCACATCATGGCAAAGAAAATGTCTTAACAGCCTTAGTTGCAGGTAGCCTCAAACCAGGTAATGCAATCAATGCCACTTTTCCAAACATTCCTTCCTGTGCTAAAGGGCAAAACTGGGAAAGTAATGGATTTCACTTTAGCTGGGAGGTCTGTCAAGGTGGACAAGCCCACAGCCTCCAGTTAGGCAATGATAACATCTTAGACTGGAGTCCTCACAGCCATTTGCAGGGCAGCCTTACTGATGTCCTCATCTGTCAAGGCATCAATCACAGTTTCATAGCCATGTCCCATTCGCCTATGATTTGGGTCAATGGGGGGATGGAATATCTCAGACCCCAAGTAAAGTCCATGCCACCCCAAGACACTTTATGGCACCTGGGACATCTTGGCACCTCCCTTGACACCTGGCATGGAGCACATCATAATTCCAGTAACAACTATAGTATAACCGTCATACTGATCAGTTACAATGATCAGTAACTGATTTGCACTACCAATCCATATTTTCTTTATGGGAACCAATATTTCTATTTCACCCCAAAACTCCACATTTGTGACCTGAAAGAGATCAAATGAAGAGACTAAGAGGCAGAAATGAAGTCCACAGGCAAATAGCCCGGGCGGCGCCCTGAGCCTAGTTAAAGATCGACCCCGGACCTAACCGATTAAGGTTATCTATAGACTCCAGACATTGTAAGGACAAACACATTAAGAAAAACAACACCTGGGGAAGCTCCAATAAGGTTACAACCGTTTGTAAAAGCGCAGGAACCGATAAGAAGGCTGCTAAAAGCATAACTTAACATTAACATGTAAACCAATTGTAATGCTGTAGCCTAGAGAAATGCCTTGTTCCTCTGTAACCTGACAAGTCCTGTTTACCTCGAGCTATAAATAGCAAGCGCACGCATTGTTTGGGGCCCTCTTGTATGTTATAGAACGGAGGGACCAAGTTCGAACTTGCTTTAAAGATCCTTGCCGCTTGGCTTTGACTCTGGACTCTGGTGGTCTTCTTCGGGGAACAAACGGTCTGGGCATAACATTTGGGGGCTCTCCCGGGATTCCCCAAGCCCACCAGACCCCTGGTTAAGATCGATCTGCTAATAGGTGAGCCGGCTCGTCTCTGTCTGTCTGTGTCCATTCTGAATCTGCGGCTCTCTGAGTCTGCGGCTCGTCTCTGTTTGTCTGTGTCCGTTCTGAATCCGCAGCTCTCTAAGTCCGCTCTGAAACTGAGGCTGTTAGCCTGTCTGAATCCGCAGCTCTCTAAGTCCGCTCTGAAACTGAGGCTGTTAGCCTGTCTGAATCCGCAGCTCTCTAAGTCCGCTCTGAAACTGAGGCTGTTAGCCTGTCTGAATCCGCGGCTCTCTAAGTCCGCTCTGAAACTGAGGCTGTTAGCCTGTCTGAATCCGCGGCTTTCTAAGTCCCCTCTGAATCTGTGACTCACGAGGTCTGAAGCTGAAAGCTGGCATAAGTCCTGGCGGACGCGCTATAGGACAGCCAGCGGAGACCGGTGGGAGACGTCCCCCGGCTCTCATCTGATTCTTGTCTGCACTTGTTCTGATCCAGATTTCTGGAGCGCGCCTGCGACTGACATAAACTTGTTGTTGATGTTCCGTAACTCACTTTCCTTTGCAGGACCTGTTTACCTGATAGCGGGGACCCACTGTCCACAGAACCCCCTCCGTACCTCTCCGGGCTGCAGGCCTCAGCCCCCCCCAGGCTGAGCCGCGGGAGGGAGCAGGCGGACGGGAGGTGGCCAGTGCACCCTGACCCACTACAAGGGAAAGTAACTCTGAAGGGCCGGCGTGGGTCCTCTGTAAGCTGAGCGCTGGTCCCATGGGCCCCGCTTTTCTTTCTCTATACTCTGTCTCTGGGTCTTATTTCTTTTCTAAAGTCTCTCATTCCACCTAACGAGAAACACCCACAGGTGTGGAGGGGCACGCCACCCCTTCATCTGGTGCCCAACTTGGAAGCTTTTCTCTAAGGTGAAGGTACGCCGGAGCATGGTCATTGAGGACAAGTCGACAAGAGACTCCCGAGTACGTCTACAGTCAGCCTTGTGGTAAGCTTGTGCGCTCGGAAGAACCTAACAATGGAGCAAACTAAAAGTAAATATGCCTCATCGCAGCTTTATACAAATTCTCTTAAAAAGAGGGGGAGTTAAAGTGTCTAGCAAAAATCTAAATACACTCTTTCAAACAATAGAACAGTTTTGTCCATGGTTTCCGGAACAGGGAACTTTAGATCTAAAAGATTGGAAAAAAATTGGCAAAGAATTAAAACAAGCAAGTAGGAAAGGTAAAATCATCCCACTTACAGTATGGAATGATTGGGTCATTATTAAAGTAGCTTTAGAACCGTTACAAACAGAAGAAGATAGTGTTCCAGTTTCCGATGTCCCTAAAAGCTGTGCAGTAGATTGTGAAAAAAAGGCAGGGATACAATCCCGGAAAGAAAAAGAAAGTTCACACTGTAAATGTGTAGCAGAGCCAGTAATGGCTCGGTCAACGCAAAATGTTGACGATAATCAATTACAGGAGGTAATATATCCTGAAACATTAAAATTAGAGGAAAAAGATCCAGAATTAGCAGAGCCATCAGAGTCTAAACCACGATGGCCAACTCCTCTTATAGCAGCTCAGATGCCTGTAACCTTACAACCTCAAATGCAGGTTAAACAAGTACAAACTCCAAAAGAAGATCAAGTAGAAAAAGATAGAGTCTCTGCCATGGCAATGCCAATCCAAATACAGTGTCCACAATATCAGCAAGTAAAAAGTAAGATCCAGCCGCCAGTAGCCTATCAATACTGGCCGCCAGCTGAACTGCAGTATCTGCAGCCCCCAGAAAATCTGTATGGACAGCCAGGAACAACAACCCCCACTGTCACAAGTGTCTCAGGGAATAAGCCAGTTATCACAATACAGCAATTATCCCCCGCCACAAGTGGCAGTACAGAAGTAGATTTGTGTACTTTACAAGCAGTCTCTTTGCTTCCAGGGGAGCCTCCACAAAAAAAAATCCCCACAGGGGAATACGGCCCATTGCCTGAGGGGACTGTAGGACTAATCTTAGGAAGATCAAGTTTAAATCTAAAAGTTTAAATCATACTGGTGTGGTTGATTCAGACTATGAAGGCGAAATTCAATTGGTTATTAGTTCCTCAATTCCTTGGAGTGCCAGTCCAGGAGACAGGATCGCTCAATTATTACTCCTACCTTATATTAAAGTTGGAAACAGTGAAATAAAAAGAACAGGAGGGTTTGAAAGCACTGATCTGGCAGGAAAGGCTGCATATTGGGCAAGTCTGGTCTCTGAGAGCAGACCTGTGTGTAAGGCCATTATTCAAGGAAAACAGTTTGAAGGGTTGGTAGAGACAGGAGCAGATATCTCTGCCATTGCTTTAAATCAGTGGCCAAAAAAACTTGGCCTAAACAAAAGGCTGTTACAAGACTTATCGGCGTAGGCACAGCTTCAGAAGTGTATGAAAGTACAATTATTTTACATTGTTTAGGGCCAGATAATCAAGAAAATGTTATGCCCAGACCGTTTGTTCCCCAAAGAAGACCACCAGAGTCCAGAGTCAAAGCCAAGCGGCAAGGATCTTTAATGCAAGTTCGAACTTGGTCCCTCCGTTCTACAACATACAAGAGGGCCCCAAACAATGCGTGCGCTTGCTATTTATAGCTCGAGGTAAACAGGACTTGTCAGGTTACAGAGGAACAAGGCATTTCTCTAGGCTACAGCATTACAATTGGTTTACATGTTAATGTTAAGTTATGCTTTTAGCAGCCTTCTTATCAGTTCCTGTGCTTTTACAAACGGTTGTAACCTTATTGGAGCTTCCCCGGGTGTTGTTTTTCTTAATGTGTTTGTCCTTACAATGTCTGGAGTCTATAGATAACCTTAATCGGTTAGGTCCGGGGTCGATCTTTAACTAGGCTCAGGGCGCCGCCCGGGCTGTCAGGGCACCGCCCGGGCTATTTGCCTGTGGACTTCATTTCTGCCTCTTAGTCTCTTCGTTTGATCTCTTTCAAAAGTACTGTTCAGCCAATGATTACTTCAATTCCTGTTAATCTATGGGGTCAAAATTTGTTACAACAATGGGGTGCAGAAATCATTATGCCTGCTCCATTATACAGCCCCATGAGTCAAAAAATCATGACTAAGATGGGATATATACCAGGAAAGGGATTAGGAAAAAAATGAAAATGGCATTAAAGTCCCAATTGAGACTAAGAAAAATCAAAAAAGAAAAGGAATGGGGTATCCTTTTTAGGGGCGGCCACTGTAGAGCCTCCTAAACCCATTCCATTAGCTTGGAAAACAGAAAAACTGGTATGGGTAAATCAGTGGCCGCTACCAAAGCAAAAACTGGAGGCTTTACACTTATTAGCAAAGGAACAATTAGAAAAGGGACACATTGAGCCTTCATTCTCACCCTGGAATTCTCCTGTATTTGTAATTCAGAAAAAAAAAATCAGGCAAATGGCGTATGTTAATGGATTTAAGAGCCGTAAACGCTGTAATTCAACCCGTGGGGCCTCTCCAACCTGGATTGCCCTCTCCGGCCATGATTCCAAAAGACTGGCTTTTAATTATAATTGGTCTATTTTTTTTTTTTTTTTTTTGAGACGGAGTCTGGCTCTGTCGCCCAGGCTGGAGTGCGGTGGCTGGATCTCAGCTCACTGCAAGCTCCGCCTCCTGGGTTCACGCCATTCTCCTGCCTCTGCCTCCCAAGTAGCTGGGACTACAGGCGCCCGCCTCGTCGCCCGGCTAGTTTTTTGTATTCTTTAGTAGAGACGGGGTTTCACCGTATTAGCCAGGATGGTCTAGATCTCCTGACCTTGTGATCCACCCGTCTCGGCCTCCCAAAGTGCTGGGATTACAGGCTTGAGCCACCGCGCCCGGCCAATTATAATTGGTCTAAAGGATTGCTTTTGTTTACCATTCCTCTGGCAGAGCAAGATTGTGAAAAATTTGCCTTTACTATACCAGCTATAAATAATAAAGAACCAGCCACCAGGTTTCAGTGAAAAGTTTTACCTCAGGGAATGCTTAATAGTCCAACTATTTGTCAAGCTTTTGTAGGTCAAGTCCTTCAACCAGTTAGAAACAAATTTTCAGATTGTTATATCATTCACTATATTGATGATATTTTATGTGCTGAGAAACAAGAGACAAATTAATTGACTGTAACACATTTCTGCAAGCAGAGGTTGCCAACGCAGGACTAACAATAGCATTTAAAAAGATCCAAACCTCTGCTCCTTTTCATTATTTAAGGATGCAAATAGATAATAGAAAAATATTAGCCCCAGAGGCAACAAAAGAAATTAAAATTGTGGAAAAGAAAAAAAAATTTGGTCAGCGCAAATCAGTAAAATAGATTCTTCAGCCCCACTCCAACTTTTGATTTTCGCCACTGCTCGTTCTCCAAAAGGCATCATTTTCAAAATACTGATCTTGTAGAGTGGTCATTCCTTCCTCACAGTACAATTAAAACTTTTACATTGTACTTGGATCAAATGGCTACATTAATTGGTCAGACAAGATTACGAATAATAAAATTGTGTGGTAATGACCCAGACAAAATAGTTGTTCCTTTAACCAAGGAACAAGTTAAACGAGCCTTTATCAATTCTGGTGCATGGCAAATTGGCCTTGCAGATTTTGTAAGAATTATTGATAATCATTACCCAAAAACAAAAATCTTCCAGTTTTTAAAATTGACTACTTGGATTTTACCTAAAATTACCAGACATAAACCTTTAGAAAATGCTCTACAGTATTCACTGATGGTTCCAGCAATGAAAAAGTGACTTACAGAGGGCCAAAAGAGCGCGTAATCAAAACTCAATATCAATCTGCTCAAGAGCAGAGTTGGTTGCAGTCATTACAGTATTAAAAGATTTTAATCAACTTGTTAATATTACATCAGATTCTGCATATGTAGTACAGGCTACAAAGGATGTTAAGACAGCTCTAATTAAATATAGCATAGATAATCAGTTAAACCAGCTGTTCACTTTGTTACAACAAAAATAGGACATGGGAAATAGAGGAAGGTAATAACCTGGGGAAGAAGTTTTGCTTGTGTTTCACTAGGAGAAAATCAGCTTCCTATTTGGATACCCACTAAACATTTGAAGTTCTACAATGAACCCATCGGAGATGCAAAGAAAAGCGCCTCCACGGAGACGGAAACACCGTAATCGAGCACCATTGACTCGCAGGATAAATCAAGTGGTAATATTAAAAAAAACAGATAAAGTCACCACGCACCAGGAAGGCAGAGCTGCCGACCTGGGCACAGTTAAAGAAGCTGACACTGTTAGCTAGAAAAAGCCTAGCCAGCACAAAGGTGACACAAACCTCAGAAAAAAAAAAAATGCTGCTTGCAGCTTTAATGGTTGTATCAACGGTGGTAAGTCTCCCCATGCCTGCAGGAGCAGCTGCAGCTAATTATACCTACTGGGCTTATGTGCCTTTCCCGCCCTTAATTCAGGCAGCCACAAGGATGGATAATCCTATTAAAATATATGTTAATAATAGTGTGTAGGTACCTGGTCCCACAGATGATTGTTGCCCTGCCTAACCGGAAAAAAAGAACTGATGATAAATATTTCCATTAGGTATCGTTTCCAGTTACAGTGTGACTGGAATACTTCAGATTTTTGTATTACACTCCAAGTTTATAATGAGTCTAAACATCACTGGGACATGGCAAAACGCCATCTACAGGCAAAAGGAGATAATCTCACTTTAGACATTTCTAAATTAGAACAACAAATTTTGAAGCCTCTCAAAGTCATTTAAATATTGTGCCTGGAACTGAGACATTAGATCAAGTGAAAAAAAAAAAAAATTCTTTATGGATTAAACCCCACAACTTGGATTAAGTCTATTGAGAACTCTACTGCAGTAAATTTTGGAATTATGTGTCTCTGTTTAATCGGTTTGTTTTTAGTGTGCTGGACCAGTCAAAAAATCCTATGCCACAATCAAGAGAACGAACGAGCCTTCATCGCCATGGCACATTTATATAGAGAAAAAGGGAGAGAGAATGTTGCGGGGAGTCAGAGACCTTAAATGGAGGGACTGGCTGAAGCCACGGCAGAAAAACATAAAATATAAAGATTTCATGGACATTTTATTAGTTCTCTGAAATTAATACTTTTATAATTTCCTATGTCTTTACTTTAATCTCTTAGTCCCATCATCTTCTTTGTAAGCTGAGGAGAATATATGTCACCTCAGGACACTGTGATGATTGAGTTAACTGCACAAATGGTTTGTAGAGCATGTGTGTTTGAACAATATGAAATCTGGGCATCTTAAAAAAAGAACAGGATAACAGTGATGTTCAGGGAACAAGGGAGGTAACCTTGAACTGGCCGCCGATGAGCCGGACGGAACAGAGCCATATTTCTTCTCTTTTTGAATGCAAATAGGAAAAATATCACTGAATTCTTTTTCTCAGCAAGGAATATCCCTGAGAAAGAGAATGCGCTCTGAGGGAAGGCCTATAAACGACCCCCTTGGAGGCGTGCCGCCTTTTACAGTTGAAGCCGAAGGGATAAAATAAGCCCCGGCCTCCTGTAGTGCTCTCAGGCTTATTAGGATGAGGAAGTTCCCACCTAATAAATTTTGGTCAGTCAGGTTGTCTGCTCTCAAACCCTATTTCCTGACAAAATGTTATCAATGACTATGCGTGCCCAAAATTTCATTAGCAATTTTAATGTTAACATCATCCTGTGCTCTCATCCTGCCCCCACTTACTTTGTAATATTCTATTACTTTGTAAAGTTTGTAATCTCAGTGTCATGATGACAATGGTAAAATTCCTCTATGTTTCCCCTGTTAGCCCCCTTCCTTGGACCTCTGCTAAGTCTACTATTTCTGTTTACCGTAGGACCTTGTGTTATTAACAGAATTTTGCGGTTTGTCAGGGAAAGGTTTGACACCATACAGCACATGGTCCTCAGAGCCCAATACCAACCTGTAAACGCTGAAACAGAATCAGACTTATAAGACCCAAGATTGGCTCCAGAGGTACCTGAGAAAGGGGGGAATGAAAGAGATCAAATGAAAAGACTAAGAGGCAGAAATGAAGTCCACAGGCAAACAGCCCGGGCGGCGCCCTGACAGCCCGGGCAGCACCCTGAGCCTAGTTAAAGATCGACCCCGGACCTAACCGATTAAAGTTATCTATAGACTCCAGACATTGTAAGGACAAACACATTAAGAAAAACAACACCTGGGGAAGCTCCAATAAGGTTACAACCGTTTGTAAAAGCGCAGGAACCGATAAGAAGGCTGCTAAAAGCATAACTTAACATTAACATGTAAACCAATTGTAATGCTGTAGCCTAGAGAAATGCCTTGTTCCTCTGTAACCTGACAAGTCCTGTTTACCTCGAGCTATAAATAGCAAGCGCACGCATTGTTTGGGGCCCTCTTGTATGTTATAGAACGGAGGGACCAAGTTCGAACTTACATTAAAGATCCTTGCCGCTTGGCTTTGACTCTGGACTCTGGTGGTCTTCTTCGGGGAACAAACAGTCTGGGCATAACAGACCCAGGTGCAGGGACAGGCTTGGTTTGCCTCATGTATCACTAATTACAATATATCTGATCTAAATATTACTAGTGTCATGGTATTAAGGAGACAATCTGAGGCATTCATACCAGTCAATTTGACATGTGATTGGCAAGGATCCTCTGCCCTTGCCACCTTAGACCATGCCCTATCCCAGGAAAGACACGAAAGACCCATAGCTACATTTATGGCCTTTATAGTCTCAACCATAGTCATCCTAGCAACTGCTAGCATGGCTGTGGCATCTATTACTGAGTCAGTACAAACAGTTGCCTTTGTAGATAATCTGGCCAAAAATGTGTCTAATGAACTTCTCTTATAGCAGGGTATAGATCAAAAAATTCTTGCATGTCTGCAAGCCCTTGAGGCTGCTTTGAAATATGTGGGGAGCGACAAGATGCACTAGCATTCCAACAGCAATTAAACTGCAACCGGGAGCATAAGCATATCTGAGTCACTTCTCTACCATGGAATCAATCAATGCACAGTTGGGATGAGGTGAAACAACACCTCTGGGGAACCTTTCATGATAATTTAACAGCAGACGTAAAGCAACTTAAAACTAAAATTTTAGAATCCCTTCACACTGTAGATCTACACACCCAACAAACAGCCATATGGAAGGGTGTCAAGATCATCTCTCCTGTTTAGATCCCCACCCCTGGGGGTCATTCTTTGACTAGAAAAAAATGTTGCTAATTATACTCATGATTGTCTTATGCTATTTACTAATTTTAGGATACAAAGCCAGAAAAAGAGCAATGACTGCCACTCCTGACAAACATGTTGCTGCATACATCTGCACTCTCCAATCCATAAGACCTGATGCAGAAAACAGAAAAGGCAGAGATGTAGGTGTTCAGTCAGAATGGTGGGGAAAATTATAAAATAAAACACAAACCTTCTTGGAAGGCCAAAAAGTTTTTGCAAAAGCTTCAGGATAGAGTTATGGCTGAAGGCAGCCTAATCCTCTTTGAGCTATAGCAAGGGTAATTAACAGGAATGTAGAGTAGTTTATCTAAATAGCTTGTTTACTCATGTGGTTCTAAAACTAACTGATCATTTGCAGGTAGGATAGTACTCTGGGGCGGTGGGGGGGGGGGGCGGTGGGGGTGGGATGGAAGGTGACCAGTTTGAAATTAAATAACCTGCTCCTGAATGATCATTGGGTCAAAAATGAAATCAAGATTGAAATTAAAGAATTCTTCGAACTGAATGACATACTGACAAAACCTATCAAAACCTCTGGGATACAGCAAAGGCAGTGCTAAGAGGAAAGTTCATAGCCCTAAAGGCCTACATCAAATTGTCTGAAAGAGCACAGACAATCTAAGGTAACACCTCAAAGAGTTAGAGAAACAAGAATAAACCAAACCCAAACCTAGCAGGAGAAAGGAAATAACCAAGATCAAAGCATAACTAAGTGAAATTAAAACAAAAAACAATACAAACTATAAATGAAACAAAAACCTGGTTCATTGAAAAGATAAATAAAATTGATAGACCATAAGCAAGATTAACTAAGAAAAGAAGAGAGAAAATGCAAATAAGTTCAATAAGAAATGAAACAGGAGATATTACAACTGATACCACAGAAATACAAAAGATCATTCAAGGCTACTATGAACACTTCAATGCACATAAACTAGAAAACCTAGAAGAAATGCATAAATTCCTGGAAAGATACAACCCTCCTACCTTATATCAGGAAGAATTAGATATCCTGAACAGACCAATAATAAGCAGCAAGATTGAAATGGTAATTTAAAAATTATCAACAAAAAAAAGTCCAGGACCAGACAGATTCACAGCAGAATTCTACCAAACATTGAAAGAAGAATTGGCACCAATCCTATTGACACTATTCCACAGAACAGAGAAAGAGGGAACCCTCCTAAGTCATTCTATGAAGCCAGTATCACCCTAATACCAAAACCAAGAAAGGACATCACCAAAAAAGAAAACTACAGACCAATATCCCTGACGAATATAGATGCTAAAATCCTTAACAAAATACTAGCTAACAGAATCCAACAACATATCAAAAAGACAATCCACCTTGATCAAGTGGGTTTCATAACGGGGATGCAGGGGTGGTTTAATATACTCAAGTCAATAAATGTGATACACCACATATATATAATGTTATGCCCAGACCGTTTGTTCCCCGAAAAAGACCACCAGAGTCCAGAGTCAAAGCCAAGCGGCAAGGATCTTTAATGCAAGTTCGAACTTGGTCCCTCCGTTCCACAACATACAGGAGGGCCCTGAACAATGCGTGCGCTTGCCTTTTATAGCCTAATGTAAACAGGACTTGTAAAGTTGCAGAGGAACGAGGGAATTCTCTAGGTTACAGCATTACAATTGGTTAACATTTTAAGTTTATACATTTAGCAGTTTTTTTATTGGTTCCCGCGCTCTCACAAACGGCTGTGTTCTTATCGGGGATTTTCCAGGTGGTGTCCTTCTAAAGTTGAGATATATGGTAGTCTTTGAATTGAAAGATATATGGTAGGGAGACATATGGTGGGATGAGCCCAGGAAGTTGAGGGATATATGGAGGGGAGACATATGGTGGGATATGTTTATACTGGGCTCAGGAAGTTGAGAGATATATGGCAAGCACTAGTAATTAGAACAGAAAAAGAACAAGACAGGGACTTTCACATTGCTTGTCTATACAACATCTGAAATCTATAGATAACATTATCGGTTAGGTCCGGCGTCAACTTTTAACTAGGCTCAAGGCGCCGCCCGGGCTGTCTGCCTGTAGGGTCAACTTCTAACTAGGCTCAAGGCGCCGCCCGGGCTGCCTGCCTGTAGATTTCATTTGGTCTCTTTCATTCCTCCCTTTCTCAAGTACCTCTAGAGCCAATCTTGGGTCTTATAAGTCTGATTCTGTTTCAGCGTCTACCGGTTGGTATTGGGCTCTGAGGACCATGAGCTGTATGGTGTCAAACCTCTCTCTGACAAACCGCAAAATTCTGTTAACAACACAAGGTCCTACGGTAAACAGAAATAGTAGACTTAGTAGAGGTCCAATGAAGGGGACCAACAGAGAAAACATATAAGAATTCCACCATTGTTTTGCAGCTGAGGCAAACTGCTGTTTTCTCATTTCTGTGCTTAACTTGCGTAGCTGTTGGACCCTGTTCTCTACAAGCCCTGATTCATTTACGTAGAAGCAACAGTCCTCTTTCAGGAACATACATGTACCACCTTTTTCAGCAGTGAGTAGGTCTAGGGCCCTCCGGTTCTGTAAGGTCACCTGAGCTAGGGATGTGAGCTGTCGTTGAAGGGAGGCAAGGGACTCAGCTGATTCCTCCATAGCCACGGCAAATTGTTGGTACAATTTGTTGCTTTCTATGAGGGTGTGACCTAGGGCTCCCCCTGCCAGTCCGGCCGCAATGAGGGATGATGTGAGGGAGATTCCTACAATGAGGGGGAGAAATATTGCTCATGTAGGTCTCAGTTTAGGGATTGGGTGAATGGCAGTACTAGTCCAGTTACCGGTGTACCCCAGGAACTCGCCGGCAGTTAGTAGAGTTAGTCGGGGAACTAGTGTGACAGGAAGACACAGTAGGCTGGCAACAGAGGGACTAGGTAGATTCTTAGATAATGTTCCATTGCACCAAAAGAATATGCCCAGCGGGGCTCTTAGGGAGGCACTAGGGGGCGTCACAGTGATGCTACAGAGGCTGGAGTTAGTGCCTGAAAAACAGTAGGGAAACTTTTCCTGACTAGGGTTTTGGTACAGTGGCACATTAAGAATGGGGGCGTCCGTGAGATTCTGAAAGTCCCTAGTTTGGTGGAGGATTCCCAGGGCAGAGGGACAGCGGTTAGTGGTGGATGCCCTAGGGTGGCACACAGAAAGCAGCCAGACAAGCTGTGAAGTCCCGTAAGGTTGGCAAGCTCTAATCCTTCTTGTAATACTTCCAGCCAGGAGAAAGGGCGTAATTCTTGTGTTAGTCTGTCTTCCTGTCGCTGGATATCCCCATGGACTAGGGGCAGTATTTGAACTAGGCCACGCCACAGATAGAGGTGACTACTAGGCCATGTGGAGGAAGAGGAATAGTATACAGCCCCATGTTGAGGCGTGGTCCAGCGGGGGTCCCAAGGGTCCTTAACTATCCAAGTATAGATACCGCCTCTACCCTGTTGGTAAAAATTCCACCCGGATTGCTTGTTCCACCCTCTGACTGAGTGCATCTTACAGTAATTGTAGGGGCAGCCTGCGTTTTGGTGCCACCAATAGTGTTTACAATTGTGTTTAGTCTGATCAAACTCAAAGCTATCATTGGTGCCACTGGTTTGGCTATCTGAAAACCAGTAAAATTCAGCAAAATTGGGGCACTGCACCCTGAGGAGGGACAATCAGCACTGGCCAATAATTTCCCGGGCTTATGAGGTTGCCCTGGGTGGGTTTGGTTTTCATAAAGCCAGAATCTCCAAACAAAGGGATTAGAAACTGGTTTGTGTTAGCCCCCATGGCCATTAGGGCGACTAACATTAGGGTTAGACTACCTAGCTGCATGTTTGTAGTGAGCTATGCTGCCGGCGCAGGGTGAGTTTTAAGGGTTTGTTCTTAGCTTTGTCCACAGTCCACGTGGTCGGTGCTTCAGTCGCTATCGTGACGGGTCCGAGAAGGTCGGAGGCTGGGTCCACCGGCTTGACGTGGGTGTAGTGGATCCACGACGCGATGCCTTCTACCTTTAGGGCAGTGGGTGTGGTTAGGAGTACTTGAAGCGGTCCCTTCCACGGGGTTCTAAGGTTTCTTGCCGGTGTCGCTTGACTAGGACCCAGTCTCCCGGCTGGTACGGGTGGGGTGTCGGTGGGGGTCCGCTTTCATATAATTCCTGCAGCTTAGGCCAGATTTCCTGATGATTTTCTGCAAGGCTTGTAGGGAAAACAAGAGTTCAGATACATTTTCAGTTTCAGATTTGAGCAGATCATCTTTTAGGCTGGGAACTAGGGGGGGGTCTGCCATACATGATTTCATAAGGGGTAAGGCCCAGTCTGTAGGGGTATTACGGGCCCGGAACAGAGCGTAGGGGAGAAGGACCACCCATTAGCACCAGTCTCCATAGTTAATTTAGTTAAGGTCTCCTTTAAGGTCCGATTCATCCTTTCTACCTGTCCTGAACTCTGGGGCCTGTAAGCGCAATGTAATTTCCAGTTAGCCCCAAGAATGGAAGCCAAATCCTGACTCACCTTAGCAACGAAGGCCGGTCCATTATCTGACCCTATCTGGATGGGAAAGCCATACCTGGGGAGGATATCTTCCAGAATTTTTTTCGCTACAACCTGAGCGGTTTCTCTTTTGGTTGGAAATGCTTCAGTCCACCCTGAAAAGGTATCTACAAAGACAAGTAAGTACCGATATCCGTATTTTCCTGGCTTTACCTCAGTGAAATCTACTTCCCAGTAGATACCGGGCCTGGTTCCCCTGAGCCTTGTTCCCGCAGCAGCCTGGGATTGGGGATAGGCATTGCTAAGCTGGCAGACTTTGCAACTCATCACGATGCTGCTGGCCGTTTCCGCTATGCGTCTGATCTTGAGCTTGGAGCGTCTAATCAGGTCCATCATCCGCCGGGCACCCAGATGGGTGGATCGGTGGATGTGTTCTAACACTTGCTGTCCTAATTTTTCTGGTAGGATAATATGGTCTTTAGTATCAGTCCACCACCCATTCTGGATCTGTTTCAGGGGAAGTTTGTCGATCCACTGGAGATCTTGTTCTGAATAATCAGGGTAATACGGCAGGTCTCAGGGGCCCGGATCAGGGAGCTGGAGTGCAAGGAGTTGACTGGGAGCCTTTGCCACACTCCTTGCAGTTTGATCTGCCAGAAAGTTGCCTTGAGCAGTTGGAGTGGTTGGCTTCTGGTGCCCTGGGCAATGTACAATAGCCAATTTTTCTGGTTTCCATAGGGCTGTTAGCAGGGCTAGGATCTCTTGCTTATTTTTTATTTCTTTTCCCTCAGCCGTTAGCAACCCTCGCTCCCTGTAAATGGCCCCATGTATGTGTGCCATAGCGAAAGCGTACCGGCTATCTGTGTATACCGTCAGTTTTCTCCCTGCCCCTAAGGTAAGAGCTTGGGTGAGCGCTATCAGTTCGGCCCTCTGGGCCGATGTCCCCAGGGGCAGGGGTTCCGCCCAGATTACCTCAGTCTCTGAAGTCACCGCTGCTCCAGCATACCTCTGGCCTTGGTGTATGAAGCTACTCCCATCGGTGAACCAAACGAGGTCGGTGTCAGGAAGTGGGCGGTCCTGCAGGTCCTCTCGAACTCCGTGCACCTGGGCTAATATCTCGGTGCAATTATGGAGCGGCGCGTTCAGGTCCGGGTTGGGCAGCAGCGAGGCAGGGTTTAAGGTCGTTGGGGGCAGGAAAATTATTCTGAGGGGATTTAATAGTAGTCCTGGTAGTGGGTGAGCCGGGCCGTTGCTTATCCATCGGTTAGGCGGCTGTTTGAGTACACCCTCGATGGCATGTGGGGTAACGACCCGTACTTGTCCCAAGACAAGTTTATCAGCATCTTGTACCATCAGGGCCGTGGCTGCGATCACTCGGAGGCAAGGGGGCCCCCGGCAGCCACTGGGTCTAACTTCTTTGAGAGGTAGGCGACTGGCCTCCGCCAGGGGCCTAAGTTCTGAGTTAACACCGCCTTGGCAACGCCCTTACTCTCGTCCACGTATAAGTGGAAGGGCTTAGTGACGTCAGGCAGTCCCAGTGCAGGCGCAGAGAGTAGGGCGGTTTTAATCTGTTGGAAAGCCGACTCGGCTTCTTCTGTCCAATTAAATGGCTGCTGTCCCCGCGTTGCCTGATATAAGGGCTTAGCCAGCTCTGCAAACCCAGGTATCCATAGTCTACAAAATCCTGCCGACCCCAGGAATTCCCTTACTTGTCGGGTGGATTGTGGCCTGGGGATCTGCAGAACAGTCTGTTTCCGGGCGTCTGTTAACCAGCGCTGCCCTCCTTTTAGCAGGTACCCCAGATATGTTACTCTGGTTTACAGATTTGAGCTTCTTTGCTGAGGCCCGATAGCCTAGACTCCTAGAGCTTGTAAGAGACTTTTGGTCCCTTGGAGGCAAGCTTCTCGGGTCTCGGCAGCGATCAGGAGGTCATCAACATACTGTAATAAGGTTATTTCAGGGTGTTTGCGTCGGTACTCACCCAGGTCTTCATGGAGAGCCTCATCGAACAGGGTAGGAGAGTTTTTGAATCCCTGCAGCAGTCTGGTCCATGTCAGTTGGCCACTTATGCCCCTTTCAGGGTCAGTCCACTCGAAGGCGAAAAGCTTTTGGCTCTGAGGGTCTAAAGGCAAACTGAAGAAGGCATCCTTCAAATCTAAAACAGTGTACCATTGGTGTTTGGGGTTTAGAGTACTCAGGAGGGTATATGGGTTGGGCACAGTTGGATGTATGTCCATAACTCTCTTATTGACTTCTCTTAAGTCCTGTACAGGTCTATACTCCCCGCTATTAGGTTTCCGTACCGGCAACAAGGGAGTGTTCCAGGGTGAGTGACAGGGCCGAAGGACCCCTTGGTCGAGGAGCCTACGGATGTGGGGCATGATTCCTTCTTTGGCCTCTAAGGGCATTTGGTATTGACGCACCCGAACGGGGTCTGCCCCAGGCTTGAGTTCCACAAACAAGGTAGGACGGTGCTTTGCTAGTCCTAAACCTCCCGTTTCTGCCCAGGCTCCTGGAAATTGTTGAAGCCAGGTTGCTATGTCCTGGTCAGGGGCCGCCTGCTCCTGGTGGAGCCGGTATTCATCTTCTAAGGTTATGGTCAGGATGGGCACAGGCTGATTTTGGGAATCGGTCACGATGGGCCCCTCAGGGAGGAAATGGATCTGTGCTCCCATTTTAGTTAGCAGGTCTCTCCCTAGTAGAGGACAGGGGCTCTCAGGGATAACCAGGAAGGAGTGGGTTACATTCTTGGCTCCAAGATTTACTGTTCTTTGTGTCGTCCAGGGGTACTTTTTAATTCCTGTGGCCCCTTGTACCCACGAGGACTTGGAGGATAATTTTCCCTCAGTTTTAACTAGGACTGAGTGTTGTGCTCCCGTATCGACCAAGAACTGAACTGGGGACCCCTCCACTTGCAAGGTTACCCTGGGTTCGGGGAGGGGGACCGAACCCCGTCTTCCCTAGTCCTCATTTTGAGTGACTAGTACGGGTGTAGACCTAGGGGGTCCCCGTCCTTGCTGTTTCTTTTTGGGACAGTCTCTTGCCCAGTGGCCAGCTTGTTTACAGTAGGCACATGGGTCTTTGCTCAGGTTGTTATATCTGGGGGACCGCTTAGGTTGGGTGTTCTCTGGCTGTAGATGCTCTTTTTGTACAACCGCTGCCAGGACCTTGGTCATTTTTTCCTCTAATTTCTGGAGTTTCTCTATTATTGTAAACCCGCTGGGCTATCTGAAGGAGGTCCTGAAGCTGTTTTCCCTCTAAGTCCTCTAATTTCTGGAGTTTCTTTCTAATATCTGGGGTTGCCTGATTTACAAAAGACATTACGACGGCTGCTTGGCTTCCGGGAGCCTCTGGGTCCATAGGAGTGTATTGCCTAAAGGCCTCCATTAATCTTTCTAGGTAGCTAGCCAGGCTTTCTGTCTTTCCCTGCAGAACAGAGTATACTTTAGCCAAATTGGTGGGCTTGCGAGCAGCCGCCTGGAGACCTGCCATTAGAGTCTGGCGATAAAGGTGTAGCCGTCCCCTACCTTCTGCCGTGTTGTAGTCCCACACCGGTCTGGACAGAGGAAAAGTCGCATTTATAAGGTCGGGGTTGGCAGTCGGTTGACTGTCATCCCCCGGGACCAGCTTTCTAGCTTCTACCTGTATTCTCTCTCGCTCCTCCATCGTGAACAAGATTCGGAAGAGCTGCTGACAATCATCCCAAGTGGGCTGGTGGGTAAACATAATACTATCCAGTAAAGCCATTAAATCTTTGGGGTTGTCTGAAAACCGAGCACTCTGGGTCTTCCAAATATATAGATCACTGGTGGAGAATGGCCAGTACTGGAGCCTAGGACTTCCCGTGTCGTCTGGGGGCCCTATTTCCCGAAGGGGTAACGCCACTGTGGAGTCAGGCGGCTGGGGAGGGGGAACCCGCAAAGTACGCCCTCGCGTTCGCCCCGCTGGCCCTTCGGAGTTGCTTTCACTTTCAGCGGGTACAGGCACGCTGACCGCTTCCCGTTCACCTGCTCCCTCCTGCAGTTCCTCCCGGGGGGCTGGGACCCAGGGACCGGAGGGGTATGGAGGGGGTTCTGTGGACAGAAGGTCCTCGCTATCTGGTAGAACAGGATGGGGGGGGCAGTCGGTGGCTTGGATTTTAGCGGTCGAGCAACCAGTGCCTTACAGGGTTCAGAGGCTAATTGGAAAGGGGACAGCCAAGGGGGCGGGATCCCAGCTATATCCTGCCATATGAGGATATATGGGATATGATCCGGGTGATTACCACGCCCAGGCTGGAAAACCTTGGACTTTACCCTAGTGATGACAGGGAGACAGAACGTCCCTTCGGGTGGCCACCCTACGTTAAGGGCTGGCCACTCGGAGCGGCACAGAGTAATTAGCTTTCCCTTCCTGATGTCCATACCAAGATCATGGCCCCTTGCCCTAACATCCTTGAAATTACTTGTAAGGAGAGATAGGGGAGTGCTCTGGGTATTACCCATCTTGAACAATAGCGCCCGGAGTGGCGTCTGCAACAGGTCCTGCAAGGGAAAAGTGAATTGCTGGAACAGGTCCTGCAAGGGAAAAGTGAGTTGCTGGAATATCAACAACAAGTTTACGTCAGTCGCCGGCGCGCGCCAGAAATCTGGGTCAGAACAAGTTCAGACAAGAATACGTCAGTCGCAAGCGCGCACCAGAAATCTGGGTCAAAATAAGTGCAAACAAGAACCAGATGAGAGCCGGGGGACGTCTCCCACCGGTCTCCGCTGGCTGTCCTATAGCGCGTCCGCCAGGATGTATGCCAGCTTCAGACCTCGCGAGTCACAGATTCAGGCGGACTTAGAGAGCCGCGAATTCAGAAAGGCTAACAGCCTCAGGCGGACTTAAAGAGCCGCAGGTTCAGAACGGACACAGACAGACAAAGACAAAGATGGGCAAACACAGACGAGCCGGCTCACCTATTAGCAGATCGATCCTAGTAGATCCGTTGACCAGGGGTCTGGTGGGCTTGGGGAATCCCGGACGAGCCCCCAGATGTTATGCCCAGACCGTTTGTTCCCCGAAAAAGACCACCAGAGTCCAGAGTCAAAGCCAAGCGGCAAGGATCTTTAATGCAAGTTCGAACTTGGTCCCTCCGTTCCACAACATACAGGAGGGCCCTGAACAATGCGTGCGCTTGCCTTTTATAGCCTAATGTAAACAGGACTTGTAAAGTTGCAGAGGAACGAGGGAATTCTCTAGGTTACAGCATTACAATTGGTTAACATTTTAAGTTTATACATTTAGCAGTTTTTTTATTGGTTCCCGCGCTCTCACAAACGGCTGTGTTCTTATCGGGGATTTTCCAGGTGGTGTCCTTCTAAAGTTGAGATATATGGTAGTCTTTGAATTGAAAGATATATGGTAGGGAGACATATGGTGGGATGAGCCCAGGAAGTTGAGGGATATATGGAGGGGAGACATATGGTGGGATATGTTTATACTGGGCTCAGGAAGTTGAGAGATATATGGCAAGCACTAGTAATTAGAACAGAAAAAGAACAAGACAGGGACTTTCACATTGCTTGTCTATACAACATCTGAAATCTATAGATAACATTATCGGTTAGGTCCGGCGTCAACTTTTAACTAGGCTCAAGGCGCCGCCCGGGCTGTCTGCCTGTAGGGTCAACTTCTAACTAGGCTCAAGGCGCCGCCCGGGCTGCCTGCCTGTAGATTTCATTTGGTCTCTTTCAATAATTAAAAACAAAAATCACATAATCATTTCAACAGATGCAGGAAAAGCTTTTGACAAAATCCAGCATCCCTTTATGATTAAAACTCTCAGCAAAATCGGCATACAAGGGACATACCTCAATGTAATAAAAGACATCTTTGACAAACCCACAGCCAACATAATACTGAATGGGGAAAAGTGAAAGCATTCCCTCTGAAAACTGGAACAAGGATGCCCACTCTCATGACTCCTCTTCAACACAGTACTGGAAGTGCTAGCCAGACGAATCAGATAAAAGAAATAAATCAAGGGCATTTAAATCAGTAAAGAGGAAGTCAAACTGTCTCTGTTTGCTGATGATATAATTGTTTACCCAGAAAACCTTAATGATTCCTCCAGAAAACTCCTAGAACTAATAAAATAATTCAGCAAAGTTTCTGGATACAAAATTAATGTACACAAATCAGCAGTTCTGCTATACACCAACAGCAACCAAACTGAGAAACAAATCAAGAACTCAACCCCTTTCACAATAGCTGCAAAAAGTAAAATACTTAGGAATATACCTAACCCAGGAGATGAAAGAACTCTACAAGGGAAACTACAAAACAATGCTGAAGGAAATCATAGATGACACAAACAAATGGAAACACATCCCATGCTCAAGGATGGATAGAATAATATTGTAAAGATGACCATACTGCCAAAAGCAATCTACAAATTCAACGCAGTTCCCATCAAAATACCACCATCATTCTTCACAGAATTAGAAAATAAATTCTAAAATTCATATGGAAACAAAAAAGAGCCCACATAGCCAAAGCAAGACTAAGCAAAATAAACAAATCTAGAGGTATCACATTACCTGATTTCAAACTATAAGGCCATAGCGATCAAAACAGCATGATAATGGTATTTAAAAAAAGGCACAGGCCGGGCGCGGTGGCTCAAGCCTGTAATCCCAGCACTTTGGGAGGCCGAGACGGGCGGATCACAAGGTCAGGAGATCAAGACCATCCTGACTAACATGGTGAAACCCTGTCTCTACTAAAAAATACAAAAAACTAGCCGGGCGAAGTGGCAGGCACCTGTAGTCCCAGCTACTCGGGAGACTGAGGCAGGAGAATGGCATAAACCCAGGAGGCAGAGCTTGCAGTGAGCTGAGATCCGGCCACTGCACTCCAGCCTGGGCGACAGAGCAAGACTTTGTCTCCAAAAAAAAAAAAAAAAAAGGCACATAGACCAATAGACCAGAATAGAGAAACCAGAAATAAACCCAAATACTTACAGCCAAGTGATCTTTGACAGAGCAAACAAAAACATAACGGTTTTCAACCTTTCAACAAATGGTGCTGGGATAATTGGCTAGTCACATGTAGGAAAATGAAACTGGATCCTCATCTCTAACCTTATACAAAAATCAACTCAAGATGGATCAAGGACTTAAATATAAGACCTGAAAATATAAAAATTCTAGAAGATAACATTGGAAAACCCCTTCTTAGAGATTGGCTTAGGAAAGGATTTCATGACCAAGAACCTAAAAGCAAAAACAGTAAAAACAAAGATAAATCGCTGGGTCTTAATTAAACTGAAGAGCTTTTGCATGGTAAAAGGAACAGTCAGCAGAGTAAACAGATAACCTACAGAGTGGGAGAAAAATCTTCACAATCTATGTGTCTGACAAAGAACTAATATCCAGAATCTACAATGAACTCAAACAAATCAGCAAGAAAAAAGCAAACAATACCATCAAAAAGTGGGCTAAGGAAATGAATAGACAATTCTCAAAAGAAGATATACAAATGGCCAACAAACATATGAAAAAATGCTCAACATCACTAATGATCAGGGAAATGCAAATCAGAACCACAATGTGATCCCACTTTACTCCTGCAAGAATGGCCAAAATAATTAAAAAAAAAAATCAAAAAACAATGGATGTTGGCATAGATGCGGTGAACAGGGAACACTTCTACATTGCTGGTTGGAATATAAACTCGTACAGCCACTATGGAAAACAATGTGGAGAAAAAAAGAAAGAAACAAAGAAAGTCATTATATAATGATAAAGGGATCATTTAACCAAAAGGATATAAAAACATGGCCAGGCATGGTGGTTCACACCTATAATCCCAGCACTTTAAGAGGCAGAGATGGAAGAATCACTCGAGGCCAGGAGTTCAAGACCAGCCTGTTCAACAAAGCAAGACCCCATCTCATTTTTTAAAAAATTAAAAAGTAAAACAAAACAAACAAACAAAAAATATATGTGCATTTCATCCAATTGCTGCAGAATACACAATCTTCTCAACAGCACATGGAATGTTCTCAAACAACAATAACAAAAAACCCCAAAAACAAAACAAAACAAACCGCATCAAAAAGAATGCAAAGTCTACATGACACATGGGACATCATAAAGCAACCAAATATACGGATTTGTTTGTTCCAGAAGGTGAAGAGAAGATCAATGGCATAAAAAACCTTTTACCAAAATAATGACTGAAAACTTTCCAAGTATAGTAAGACATTTAGACATCCAGATAAAGGAAGTTCAGATACCCACAAATAGATAACAACCCAAAAAGTCTTCTGCCTGTCACATTATGGTCAAACTGTCAAAAGTTAAAGGCAGAGAGAAGTGTCTAGTCACATACAAGGGAAGTTTCATCAGAGTAACAGAGGATTTCTCAGCAGAAACTTCACAGGCCAGGAGAGAATGGGATGATATATTCAAAGTGCTGAGAGGAAAATAAAACAAAAACCTGCCAAACAAGAACTCTATTTTTTTTTTTTTTATTATACTTCAAGTTCTAGGGTACATGTGGATAACGTGCAGGTTTGTTACATATGTATACTTGTGCCATGTTGGTGTGCTGCACCCATCAACTCGTCAGCACCCATCAATTCATCATTTATATCATGTATAACTCCCCAATGCGCCGGGCACGGTGGCTCACACCTGTAATCCCAGCACTTTGGGAGGCTGAGGCAGGTGGATCACAAGGTCAGGGGATCGAGACCATCTTGGCTAACACGGTGAAACCCTGTTTCTGCTAAAAATACAAAAAAATCAGCCGGGCGCGTTGGCAGGCGCCTGTAGTCCCAGCTACTCGGGAGGCTGAGACAGGAGAATGGCATGAACCTGGGAGGCGGAGCTTGCAGTGAGCCGAGATCGCGCCACTGCACTCCAGCCTGGGTGATGAGCAAGACTCCATCTCAAAAAAAAAAAAAAAAAACACAACTCCCCAATGCAATCCCTCCCCCCCATCCCATGATAGGCCCCAGTGTGTGATGTTCCCCTTCCCAAGTCCAAGTGATCTCATTGTTCAGTTCCCACCTATGAGTGAGAACATGCGGTGTTTGGTTTTCTCTTCTTGTGATAGTTTGCAAAGAATGATGGTTTCCAGCTGCATCCATGTCCCTACAAAGGATGCAAACTCATCCTTTTTGATGGCTGCATAGTATTCCATGGTGTATATGTGCCACATTTTCTTAATCCAGTCTGTCACAGATGGACATTTGGGTTGATTCCAAGTCTTTGCTATTGTGAATAGTGCCGCAATGAACATACGTGTGCATGTGTCTTTGTAGTAGAATAATTTATAATCCTTTGGGTATATACCCAGTAGTGGGATGGCTGGGTCATATGGTACATCTAGTTCTAGATCCTTGAGGAATCGCCATACTGTTTTCCATAATGGTTGAACTAGTTTACAATCCCGCCAATAGTGTAAAAGTGTTCCTATTTCTCCACATCCTCTCCAACACCTGTTGTTTCCTGATTTTTTAATGATTGCCGTTCTAACTGGTGTGAGATGGTATCTCATTGTGGTTTTGATTTGCATTTCTCTGATGGTGAGTGATGATGAACATTTTTTCATGTGTCTGTTGGCTGTATGAATGTCTTCTTTTGAGAAATGTCTGTTCATATCCTTTGCCCACTTTTTGATGGGGTTGTTTTTTTCTTGTACATTTGTTTGCGTTCTTTGTAGACTCTGGATATTAGCCCTTTGTCAGATGAGTAGATTGCAAAAATGTTCTCCCATTCTGTAGGTTGCCTGTTCACTCTGATGGTAGTTTCTTTTGCTGTGCAGAAGCTCTTTAGTTTAATTAGATCCCATTTGTCAATTTTGGCCTTTGCTGCCGTTGCTTTTGGTGTTTTAGACATGAAGTCCTTGCCCATGCCTATGTCCTGAATGGTACTACCTAGATTTTCTTCTAGGGTTTTTATGGTATTAGGTCTAACATTTAAGTCTCTAATCCATCTTGAATTAATTTGCGTATAAGGAGTAAGGAAAAGATCCAGTTTCAGCTTTCTACTTATGGCTAGCCAATTTTCCCAGCACCATTTATTAAATAGGGAATCCTTTCCCCATTTCTTGTTTCTCTCAGGTTTGTCAAAGATCAGATGGGTGTAGATGTGTGGTATTATTTTTGAGGACTCTGTTCTGTTCCATTGGTCTTGATCTCTGTTGTGGTACCAGTACCATGCTGTTTTGGTTACTGTAGCCTTGTAGTATAGTTTGAAGTCAGGTAGCGTGACACCTCCAGCTTTGTCCTTTTGACTTAGGATTGTCTTGGCAATGTGGGCTCTTTTTTGGTTAATATGAACTTTAAAGCAGTTTTTTCCAATTCTGTGAAGAAACTCATTGGTAGCTTGATGGGGATGGCATTGAATCTATAAATAACCTTGGGCAGTATGGCCATTTTCACGATATTGATTCTTCCTATCCATGAGCATGGTATGTTCTTCCATTTGTTTGTGTCCTCTTTTATTTCACTGAGCAGTGGTTTGTAGTTCTCCTTGAAGAGGTCTTTGACATCCCTTGTAAGCTGGATTCCTAGGTATTTTATTCTCTTTGAAGCAATTGTGAATGGAAGTTCATTCCTGTTTTGGCTCTCTGTTTGTCTGTTACTGGTGTATAGGAATGCTTGTGATTTTTGCACATTAATTTTGTATCCTGAGACTTTGCTGAAGTTGCTTATCAGCTTAAGGAGATTTTGGGCTGAGACAATGGGGTTTTCTAAATATACAATCATGTCATCTGCAAACAGGGACAATTTGACTTCTTCTTTTCCTAACTGGATACCCTTGATTTCTTTCTCTTGCCTGATTGCCCTAGCCAGAATTTCCAACACTATGTTGAATAGGAGTGGTGAGAGAGGGCATCCCTGTCTTGTGCCAGTTTTCAAAGGGAATTTTTCCAGTTTTTGCCCATTCAGTATGATATTAGCTGTGGGTTTGTCATAAATAGCTCTTATTATTTTGAGGTACGTTCCATCGATACCGACTTTATTGAGCGTTTTTAGCATGAAGGGCTGTTGAATTTTGTCAAAAGCCTTTTCTGCATCTATTGAGATAATCATGTGGTTCTTGTCTTTGGTTCTGTTTATATGCTGGATTACGTTTATTGATTTGTGAATGTTGAACCAGCCTTGCATCCCAGGGATGAAGCCCACTTGATCATGGTGGATAAGCTTTTTGATGTGCTGCTGAATCCGGTTTGCCAGTATTTTATTGAGGATTTTTGCATCGATGTTCATCAGGGATATTGGTCTAAAATTCTCTTTTTTTGTTGTGTCTCTGCCAGGCTTTGGTATCAGGATGATGTTGGCCTCATCAAATGAGTTAGGGAGGATTCCTCTTTTTCTATTGATTGGAATAGTTTCAGAAGGAATGGTACCAGCTCCTCCTTGTACCTCTGGTAGAATTCAGCTGTGAATCCATCTGGTCCTGGACTTTTTTTGGTGGGTAGGCTATTAATTATTGCCTCAATTTCAGAGCCTGCTATTGGTCTATTCAGGGATTCAACTTCTTCCTGGTTTAGTCTTGGAAGAGTGTAAGTGTCCAGGAAATTATCCATTTCTTCTAGATTTTCTAGTTGATTTGCGTAGAGGCGTTTATAGTATTCTTTGATGGTAGTTTGTATTTCTGTGGGGTCGGTGGTGATATCCCCTTTATCATTTTTTATGTGTCTATTTGATTCCTCTCTCTTTTCTTCTTTATTAGTCTTGCTAGCGGTCTGTCAATTTTGTTGATCTTTTCAAAAAACCAACTCCTGGATTCATTGATTTTTTGGAGGGTTTTTTGTGTCTCTATCTCCTTCAGTTCTGCTCTGATCTTAGTTATTTCTTGCCTTCTGCTAGCTTTTGAATGTGTTTGCTCTTGCCTCTCAAGTTCTTTTAATTGTGATGTTAGAGTGTCAATTTTAGATCTCTCCTGCTTTCTCTTGTGGGCATTTAGTGCTATAAATTTCCCTCTACACACTGCTTTAAATGTGTCCCAGAGATTCTGGTATGTTGTACCTTTGTTCTCATTGGTTTCAAAGAACATCTTTATTTCTGCTTTCATTTTGATATGTACCCAGTAGTCATTCAGGAGCAGGTTGTTCAGTTTCCATGTAGTTGAGCGGTTTGGATTGAGTTTCTTAGTCCTGAGTTCTAGTTTGATTGCACTGTGGTCTGAGAGACAGTTTGTTATAATTTCTGTTCTTTTACATTTGCTGAGGAGTGCTTTACTTCTAATTATGTGGTGAATTTTGGAATAAGTGCGATGTGGTGCTGAGAAGAATGTATATTCTGTTGATTTGGGGTGGAGAGTTCTATAGATGTCTATTAGGTCCGCTTGGTGCAGAGATGAGTTCAATTCCTGGATATCCTTGTTAACTTTCTGTCTCGTTGATCTGTCTAATGTTGACAGTGGAGTGTTGAAGTCTCCCATTATTATTGTATGGGAGTCTACGTCTCTTTGTAAGTCTCTAAGGACTTGCTTTATGAATCTGGGTGCTCCTGTATTGGGTGCATATATATTTAGGAGAGTTAGCTCTTCCTGTTGAATTGATCCCTTTACCATTACGTAATGGCCTTCTTTGTCTCTTTTGATCTTTGATGGTTTAAAGTCTGTTTTATCAGAGACTAGGATTGCAACCCCTGCTTTTTTTTGTTCTCCATTTGCTTGGTAGATCTTCCTCCATCCCTTTATTTTGAGCCTATGTATGTCTCTGCATGTGAGATGGGTCTCCTGAATACAGCAGACTGATGGGTCTTGACTCTTTATCCAGTTTGCCAGTCTGTGTCTTTTAATTGGAGCATTTAGTCCATTTACATTTAAGGTTAATATTGTTATGTGTGAACTTGATCCTGTCATTATGATATTAACTGGTTATTTTGCTCGTTAGTTGATGCAGTTTCTTCCTCGCCTCGATGGTCTTTACATTTTGGCATGTTTTTGCAATGGCTGGTACCGGTTGTTCCTTTCCATGTTTAGGGCTTCCTTCAGGTCTCTTGTAAGGCAGGCCTGGTGGTGACAAAATCTCTAAGCATTTGCTTATCTGTAAAGGATTTTATTTCTCCTTCACTGATGAAACTTAGTTTGGCTGGATATGAAATTCTGGGTTGAAAATTCTTTTCTTTAAGAACGTTGAATATTGGCCCCCACTCTCTTCTGGCTTGTAGAGTTTCTGCCGAGAGATCTGCTGTTAGTCTGATGGGCTTCCCTTTGTGGGTAACCCGAGCTTTCTCTCTGGCTGCCCTTAAGATTTTGTCCTTCATTTCAACTTTGGTGAATCTGGCAATTATGTGTCTTGGAGTTGCTCTTCTGGAGGAGTATCTTTGTGGCATTCTCTGTATTTCCTGAATTTGAATGTTGGCCTGCCCTACTAGGTTGGGGAAGTTCTCCTGGATGATATCCTGAAGAGTGTTTTCCAACTTGGTTCCATTTTCCCCCTCACTTTCAGACACCCCAATCAGACGTAGATTTGGTCTTTTTACATAATCCCATACTTCTTGCAGGCTTTGTTCATTTCTTTTTCTTCTTTTTTCTTTTGGTTTCTCTTCTCGCTTCATTTCATTCATTTGATCCTCAATCGCTGATACTCTTTATTCCAGTTGATCGAGTTGCTTACTGAAGCTTGTGCATTTGTCACGTATTTCTCGTGTCATGGTCTTCATCTCTGTCATTTCGTTTATGACCTTCTCTGCATTAATTAGTCTAGCTGTCAATTCTTCCACTCTTTTTTCAAGATTTTTAGTTTCTTTGCGCTGGGTACGTAATTCCTCCTTTAGCTCTGAGAAGTTTGAGGGACTGAAGCCTTCTTCTCTCATCTCGTCAAAGTCATTCTCTGACCAGCTTTGATCCTTTGCTGGCAATGGGCTGCGCTCCTTTGCAGGGGGAGATGCGCTCTTATTTTTTGAATTTCCAGCTTTTCTACCCTGCTTTTTCCCCATCTTTGTGGTTTTATCTGTCTCTGGTCTTTGATGATGGTGACGTACTGATGGGGTTTTGGTATAGGTGTCCTTCCTGTTTGATAGTTTTCCTTCTGACAGTCAGGACCCTCAGCTATAGGTCTGTTGGAGATTGCTTGAGGTCCACTCCAGACCCTGTTTGCCTGGGTATCAGCAGCAGAGGTTGCAGAAGATAGAATATTGCTGAACAGTGAGTGTACCTGTCTGATTCTTACTTTGGAAGATTCCTCTCAGGGGTGTACTCCACCCTGTGAGGTGTGGGGTGTCAGACTGCCCCTAGTGGGGTATATCTCCCAGCTAGGCTACTCAGGGGTCATGGACCCACTTGAGCAGGCAGTCTGTCTGTTCTCAGATCTCAACCTCCGTGTTAGGAGATCCACTGCTCTCTTCAAAGCTGTCAGACAGAGTCCTTCGCGTCTGCACAGGCCACTGCTGCTTCCCCTGTTGTTTTTTAGCTGTGCCCTGTCCTCAGAGGTGGAGTCTACAGAGACAGGCAGGTTTCCTTGAGCTGCTGTGAGCTTCACACAGTTCGAGCTTCCCAGCGGCTTTGTTTACCTACTTAAGCCTCAGCAATGGTGGGCGCCCCTCCCCCAGCCTCGCTGCTGCCTTGCGGTTAGATCGCCACAGACTGCTGTGTTAGCAATGAGGGAGGCTCCGTGGGCGTGGGACCCTCCCAGCCAGGTGTGGGATATATTTTCCTGGTGTGCCCGTTTGCTTAAAGTGCAGTATTGGGGTGGGAGTTACCCGATTTTCCAGGTGTTGTGTCTCAGTTCCCCTGGCTAGGAAAAGGGATTCCCTTCCCCCTTGTGCTTCCCAGGTGAGGCGATGCCTCGCCCTGCTTCAGCTCTCGCTGGTCAGGCTGCAGTAGCTGACCAGCACCGATTGTCCGGCACTCCCCAGTGAGATGACCCCAGTACCTCAGTTGAAAATGCAGAAATCACCGGTCTTCTGTGTCGCTCGCGCTGGGAGTTGGAGACTGGAGCTGTTCCTATTCGGCCATCTTGCTCCGCGCCCCCCAAACAAGAATTCTATACCCAGCCAAGGAAGCTTTCATAAACGAAAGAGAAATAAAGTCTCTCCCACACAAACAAAAATGGAGAGGATTCATTTCAGGAATGAGTCCTCACATCTCAATAATAACCCTAAGTGTGAGTGGATTAAATGTCCTATTTAAAAGATAAGACAGTAAAACAACAACAGTAAAAAGACAATGAAGATCATAATGACAAAGCAATTAATTCATCAATAGAATACTGCATTTCTAAATATATATGCACCCAACACTGAAGCACCCAGATATATAAAACAAACATCACTAGATCCAAAGGAAGAGACAGACTCCAGTACACTAGTATTTGGGTACTTTAAAACCTACTCACAGAAGCCCAGGCATGGTGGCTCATGCCTGTAATCTCAGCACTTTGGGAGACTGAGGCAGGTGGATCACGAGATCAGCAGTTGAGACCAGCCTGACCAAGATGGTGAAACCCCATCTCTACTAAAAATACAAAAATTACCCAGGCATGTTGCAGGAAGTCAGGGACCCCGAATGGAAGGACCAGCTGAAGCCGCGATAGAAAAACATAAATTGTGAAGATTTCATGGATATTCATTAGTTCCCCAAATTAAAACTTTTATAATTTCTTACACCTGTCTTTACTATAATCTCTGAACATAAATTGTGAAGATTTCATGGACACTTATCACTTCCCCAATGAATATCCTTGTGATTTCCTATGCCTGTCTTTACTTTAATCTCTTAATCCTGTCATGTTTTTCGTAAACTGAGGAGGATGAATGTCGCCTCAGGACCCTGTGATTTGGGTCAGAATTTCCAATACTATGTTGAATATGAGCGGTGAGAGGGCATCCTTGTCTTATGCCAGTTTTCAAGGGGAATGTTTCCAGCTTTTGCCCATTCCGTATGATACTGGCTGTGGGTTTGTCATATATGGCTCTTATTATTTAGAGGTATGTTCCTTCAATACCTAGCTTATTGAGAGTTTTTAACATAAAGGGATGTTGAATTTTATCAAAGGCCTTTTCTGTGTCGAGATAATAATGTGGTTTGTCTTTCGTTCTGTTTATGTGAATTACATTTATTGATTTGCATATGTTGAATCAACCTGGCATCCTGGGGAGGAAGCCAACTTGATCATGGTAGATAAGCTTTTTGATGTGCTGCTGGATTTGGTTTGCCAGTATTAGTATTATTGAGAATTTTTGCATCAATGTTCATCAGGGATATTGGCCTGAAGTTTTCTTTTTTTATTGTATCTCTGCCAGGTTTTGGAATTAGGATGATGCTGGCCTTATAAAATGAGGGAGGAGTTGCTCCTTTTCAATTGCTTGAAATAGTTTCAGTAAAAATGGTACTAACTCTTCTATGTACCTCTTTTAAAATTCAGCTGTAAATCCGTCTGGTCCTGGGCTTATTGAGTGATTTCCAAAATCACTCAATTTCGGAAATTGTTCTTGATCTATTCAGGAATTCAATTTCTTCCTGGTTCAGTCTTGGGAGGGTGTATATTTCCAGGAATTTATCTATCTATTCAAGATTTTCTAATTTATGTGCATAGAGGTGTTTATAGTATTCTCTATGGTTGTTTGTATTTCTGTGGGGTCAGTGGTGATATCCCCTTTATCATTTCTTATTGTGTCTATTTGGTTCTTCTCTCTTTTCTTATTATTCTAGCTAGCAGTCTATTTTTTTAAAAAACTGGATTAATCTTTGAAGGGTTTTTTCATGTCTCTATTTCCTCCAGTTCTGCTCTGATCTTGGTTATTTCTTGTCTCCTGCTAGTTTTGGGATTTGTCTGCTATTGGTTCTCTAGTTTTTGTTTGTTTTTTGAGATGAAGTCTCGCTCTGTCGCCCAGGCTGGAGTGTAGTGATGCAATCTTGGTTCACTGAAACCTTCATCTCCCAGGTTCAAGCAATTCTCCTGCCTCAGCCTCCCAAGTAGCTGGAATTACAGGCATGCACCACTATGCTCGGCTAATTTTTGTAAGTTTAGTTGAGGCAGGGTTTTACCATGTTAACCAGGCTGGTCTCAAACTCCTGAGCTCAACCACTCCACCCACCTCGGCCTCCCAAAGTGCTGGGATCACAGGCATGAGCCACCATGCCTGGACTCTAGTTTACTTGTGATGTTAGGTTGTTGATTTGAGATCTTTCTGTTGTGGGGATTTAGTGCTATAAACTTCCCCGTTAACACTGCTTTAGCTGTGTCCCGGAGATTCTGGTACATTGTCTCTTTGTTCTCATTAGTTTCAAATAACTTCTTGATTTCTGCCTTAATTTCATTTACTCAGGAGTCATTCAGGAACAGGTTGTTCAACTTCTACGTAGTTGTGTGGTTTTAAGTGAGTTTCTTGAGTTCTAACTTGATTGTGCTGTGGTCTGAGCAGTTTGATTTCAGTTCTTTCGCATTTGCTGAGGGGTGTTTTACTTCCAATTATGTGATCAATTTTAGAGTGCCATGTGATGAGAATAATGTATATTCTGTTGTTTTGGAATGGAGAGTTCTGTAGATATCTATCAGGTCCACTTGATCCAGAGCTGAGTTCAGGACTTGAATATCTATGTTAATTTTCTGTCTTGATGATCTAATATTGTCAGTGGGGTGTTAAAGTGTCCGCTATTACTGTGTGGGAATCTAAGTCTCTTTGAAGGTCTCTAAGAACTTGCTTTATGAATCTGAGTGCTCCTATATTGGGTGCATATATATTTAGGATAGTTAGCTCTTGATGAATTGAACCCTTTACCATTATGTAACGACCTTTTTTTATCTTTGTTGGTTTAAAGTGTATTTTGTCAGAAACCAGGATTGTGACCCCAGCTTTTTTCTGTTTTCCATTTTTCCTCCATCCCTTTGAGCATATGTGTGTTTCTGGATGTGACATGTGTCTCCTGAAGAGAGAATACTGATGGGGCTTGACTCTATCCAGTTTGCCATTTTATGTCTTTTAATTGAGGCATTAAGCCCATTTACATTTAAGGTTAATATTTTTATGTGTGAATCTGATCCTGTCATCATGATGCTAACTGGTTATTTTGCAGACTTGTTTATGTGGTTCCTTCATAGTGTCATTGGTGTGTATACTTCAGTGTGCCTTCGCAGTGGCTGTTAATGGTTTTTCCTTTCCACATCTAGTACTTCCTTCAGGAGCTCTTGCAAGGCAGGCTTGGTCGAGATGTATTCACTCAGCATTTGCTTGTCTGAAAAGGAGCTTATTTCTCTTTCATTTATGAAGCTTAGTTTGGCCGAATATGAAATTCTCGGTTGGTAACTCTTTTAAGAATGTTGAATATTGACCCCCAATCTCTTCTGGCTTGTTGGGTTTCCACTAAGAGATGTGCTATTAGTCTAATAGGCTTACTTTTTTAGGTGACCTGGCCTCTCTGGCTGCCCTTAACACTTCTTCTTTCATTTTGACCTTGGCAAATGTGATGGTATGTTTTGGGGTTTTCTCGTAAAGTATCTTACTGGGGTTCTATGGATTTCCTGAATTTGAATGTTGGCCTGTCTTGCTAGGTTGGGGAAGTTCTCCTGGATGATATTCTGAAGTGTGTTTTCCAACTTGGTTCCATTCTCCCCATCTCTTTCAGGTACCCCAATCAGTCACAGGATGTCTTTTTACATAATCTCATATTTCTCGGAGTTTTATTAGTTCCTTTTCACTCTCTTTTCTTTATTCCTGTCTGCCTGTTTTATTTCAGAAGGATAGTCTTCAAGCTGAGATTCTTTTCTCCACTGGGCCTATTCTGTTATTGATACTTGTGACTGCACAGTATATTTCTTGTGTTGTGTTTTTCAGCTCTATTAGGTCAGTTTTGTTCCTCTCTAAACTGGTTATTCTGGTTATCAGCTCCTGTAGTTTTACCATGGTTCTTAAGAGTCTCTGCATTGGGTTCTAACTATGCTCCAGGATAGGCGCGGTGGCTCATGCCTGTAATTCCAGCAGTTTGGGAGGTCTAGGGGGACTGATCACCTGAGGTCAGGAGTTAAGAGACCAGCCTGGTCAACAAGCTGAAACCCCATCTCTACTAAAAATACAGAAAAGTAGCCGGGCATGATGGCACGTGCCTTTAGTCCCAGCTACTCAGGTGGCTGAGGCACAAGAATCGCTTGAACCTGGGAGGAAGAGGTTGTAGTGAGCCAAGATTGCACCACTGGACTCCAGCCTGGGTGACAAAGTGAGACTCTGTCTAAAAAATAATAATAATAATACACCATAATTCAGCCGAGTGTGGTGGCTCATGCCTGTAATCCCAGCACTTTGGGAGGCCAAGGCAGGCGGATCACCTGAGGTGAGGAGTTTGAGACCACCCTGGTCAACATTGTGAAACCCCATCTCTACTAAAAACACACACACACACACACACAAATTAGCTGAGCATGGTGGCAGGTGCCTGTAGTCCCAGCTATTCAGGAGACTGAGGCAGAAGAATCACTTAAACCCGGGAGGCGGAGGTTGCAGTGAGCCGAGATTGTGCCATTGCACTCCAGCCTGGGCGACAAGAGTGAAATTCCATCTCTCCATGTGATATTATTACACAGTTATAATAACAAAAACAGCACGGAACTGGCATAAAAACACATAGACCAATAGAACAGAATAAAGAACCCATCAATAGGTTGGGTGCGGTGGCCCATCCCTCTAATCCAAGCATTTTGGGAGGCCGAGGTGGGAGGATCACTGGAACTCAGGAGTTCCAGAGGAGCCTGGGCAACATGAAACACTGTCTCTATGAAAATCACAAAAAATTAGCCAGGCATGGTGGCATGCACCTAGTCCCAGCTACTTGGGTGGTCGAGGTGGGAGGATCGCTTGAGCCTGGGAGGTCAAGGCTGCAGTGAGCCAACATCACACCACTGTACTCCAGCCTGGAGAACAAAGTGAGATCCTGTCACAAAGGAAAAAAAAAAGAACTATCAATAAATCCATGCACTTACAGTCAGCTCATTTTTGGCAAAGACATTAAGAACATACAATGGGGAAAGGATACCCTCCTCTTCAATAAATGCTGCCAAGAAAACTAGATGTCCATTATAGAAGAATAAAACTACATCTGTATAAATCATATATAAAACCAAAATAGATTGGACTTAAATGTGAGAACTGAAACTATGAAACTGCTTGAAAAAAAATTTGGGAAACATTTCAGGACACTCGTCTAGGCAGAGATTTTTTTCTGAGTAAAACCTCAAAAGCACAGGCGATGAAAGCAAAAATTGACAAACAGAATTACATCAAGCTGAAAAGCTTCTGCACAGCAAAGAAAACAATCAACAAAGTGAAAAGACAACCTAAAGAATGGGAGAAAATATTTGCCAGCTACCCCTCCAACAAAGCATTAATAACCGCAATATATAAAGAACTTAAACAATTTAGTAACAAAACAGAATCCTACTACAAAATGGACAAAATATCTGAATGGACATTTCTTAAAAATGACATAAAAATGGCCAACAGGTATATGAAAAAATGCTCAATACTACTATCATGTGAAAAATGCAAGTCAATATCATAATGAGGTATCGTTGCACCCCGGTTAAAATGACTACTATAGGAAAGATGGAAAATAAATGCTTGTGGGCATACAGATAAAGGGGAATGCTCATACAGCCTTGGTGGGAATGCAAATTAGTACAGCAGCTATGGAAAACAGTATGGAGGTTCCTCAAATAATTAAAAATAGAACTACCATATGATCCAGCAATCCCATGGCTGGGTATATATCCAAAAGAAAGAAAATCAGTATATGAAAGAGATATCTGCACTTCCACATTTATTGCAGCTCTATTCACAACAGCTAAGATATAAAATTGATGTAAGTATCCAACAATGGATAAATAGCTAGAAGAAAAGGTTTGGAATGTTTCTAACACAAATAATGATAAATGTTTGAGGTGATGAATATCCCAATTACCCTGATTTCATTGCTAAACATTGTATGCATGTATTAAAATATCACATGCACCCCATTAAAAATGTACAAGTATCATGTATCAATACCCATAGAATACACAAAAAAGAAACAGAAAACGTTGTAAAATATTTTAAATGACAATAACAATTACATGACAATTAATAATAATGTTAGCATATAAAGCTATTTTCTAAAACAATTTAGTAAGGAGAGTGGCACTGTTTTATAGTTCAACAAATCTCTTTAATGTTTAGCTTAATAGAAGGCAGCTATTACCATACCTGCTTCTGCATTCAACTTGCTGCATATGTTGTAAAATCTGGCTTCACACAGGTAGATATTTGGAAAAAAGGGGGTATTTAATTGCTTTTTCAGATAATAGTGTGCTTTGATATTATACCAAACATTGATGAAGTAGTTGAAGGATCCTGGTTCTGAGTCAATTGTCATAAAAATTATCTCTTAAAACTATAACACTGTTGGAGCTCAATACCAAAACCTAACCAGGTCTCTGTACCATGGTTCTTACAAATTTAAGGTAAGCCTTCTAGAGCCTGGAGTCATATTCCCCTACTTTCCCGCCCAAAGCATCCACGCCTGTTTCTTCCTCCAAGGCTTCAGGCTGCAGGGCAGAAGACAGAAGATCTCCTGGCCTCCATGAAACTTGGCTTATTTAGAAATTCATGGTTGGTAAAATGTAGCTGGTTTTTCTTTTTTCTTTTCTTTTCACGGTTGGTAAAATGTAGTTGGCTAAACCCTGCATAGGTGTTTTAAAATAGGGTTCATAATTGAGTTCTCAGGTGAGACTGTGATTTTCTTCTCAAAGAAAAGAATTTTTTTCCCTATTAATCTATATATGGTTGTTTCTCAAAACTCAGAGGGTAATAAAGGAGGAGGCAAGATAGAATGTTTTTATTGAAAGTAGGTTATGCAAACTTGGCTTGAAAGGTACTTATCATTTTAAAAATTATGCCTAATGATGCAGCAAATACAAAAACATATAATACATCAATAGTCAACCTTTTCCCCATGAAGGCAAAGTTATTGAGAAATGTTTATTTTTCCTCTTGAAATGGCTAATCCAGTTAATAATATGATAGCAGATGGAAAATTCACATTGCTTCTTTCATTGCTTCTGTCCCTTAAACCTGTTAATCTTTCAGAATCACATTACTGAGGTGCTGGCCTGTGTATGGAAACAGAATGATATCCAGGTCTTACAGGTCCAGGGCCCAGTGGACAGACAGGCCCTGGTCCTCCACGCTGGCCACCATGTCTTCAATGGCATTCCAGTCCAGCTTGCTGAGGATGCTGCCAGTTCTCTCAGACACGCTGTCCATGCCGCCCACCCCAAAAGGATGCTCTGGCTCTTCCTCTTCAGTTGGAGACAAGTCCTATTGAATTGAAAAGATAGTCAGTTGTGGTCCTAGCCCCTAAAAACAAACAGAAAAACAAAAACAAAAAAACCTGGAGTGTGAACTAAGCTTTCAAAAATTCTAGAGTTGTTCATCCATCAAAGGGCTGAAGGAAATGTGCCAGGAAATAGGGCTGTCATTGCCCAGCACATCCAGATGGACAAGAGCTGAACATCATCTCACACAACGAGATGCTGGCACTGGATTCAAAGACAGGGAAGAATGGACGTTGATACTTGTAGTACGATTTTATATTCTTACATTTTGGTCATTTTTTAGTTAAAAAATACAGTCACAGAGAATTCTGAAAGATAAATGCTGGAGTACTAAGCCAAAAGGGAAGATGTTTTGCATCACGATTTCAAACTGACCTAACAACCTTTCAGTATTTCCACATCCCACAAAAAACAAACTAAAAAACAAACACAAAACCTGAAGAACATAGAGCAATCACTAGACAAAATCTAGAACAATGCTTACTTGTAGAAGGGAATTGTGGCTGTCATGAAGAATCTTACGGATTTCTGAAGGTATCGTCCAGGGACTCACCACAGTCTCCTCTCTCTCATACTCCACACACACCTGCTTGGTTTGAGGTGCAAGTCCAGCACTTCCATGTTTTTTTGTATGCTGCTGACTACGACATGGAGCATTAGGGCCTTTTAAGGGATAAGAACAAAGCATACATTGGGATGGATTGATTGATTGACTCATTTGTTAATTGTGACCTTTATCATCAAAGCAAAGGTAGTCACATTTTAAATAATATTCAAATCATAAGGTCTGGATATGGTTCACTTTGGGGTTCGAAAATTCCTGTCCTGTCAGTGTACGAGATGGAAAATGAATTCCAGCCTTCTTTGGATTTGAAAACTATTAGTAATTAATCTCTAAGACAAGAAAATTTAGGGAGGAGAGGCCACAGATATAACAGAACTGTGGAGAGGTCTTCACATCAAAAGTTGGGTGAACTCTGAAACCTGTGCCTTCCCTGTCTTTTACGGAAAGTCTTGTGAAAACTTCTTTTTTTCTTTTTTTTGAGATGGAGTCTTGCTCTGTCTCCCAGGCAGGAGTGCAGTGGCGCGATCTCAGCTCACTGCAAGCTACGCCTCCCAGGTTCAGGCCATTCTCCTGCCTCAGCCTCCCGAGTAGCTGGGATTACAGGCACCCGCCACCATGTCCAGCTAATTTTTTTGTATTTTTAGTAGAGACGAGGTTTCACCATCTTAGCCAGGATGGTCTTGATCTGCTGACCTCGTGATCTGCCCGCCTCGGCCTCCCAAAGTGCTGGGATTACAGGCGTGAGCCACCGCGCCCGGCCGTGAAAACTTAGAAGCAATGCTTTGGGCATCTTCACCCAGGCTTAATGCTTACAATCTGCCTTTGGGCAAAGGCATCACAGTGAGTGTGGTGACAACACATTATGACCCTCTTTCTTCTTACTGCATGTATCAGTATTTGTTGAAAAGAAACTTTCATTCCAGCTAATGCCCAGAAGCAGCTTAGTAAACCCACAAACCAATAAGGTTTCTCCGCACAAAGTCCTAGAGGAGCCTACCTCACCTAACACAATGTTCCAAAGCCAGCGTCACAGCATGTTCTACCCTTCAAGGTGATTTCAAGACATGGGGCAAGATGGGATTAGATCCCAAACAAGCAGTCATGTGGCTCCCTGAAGCAGGAAGAAGAGGTAGGACAGTGCTGAAGTTTGGGCCCTCTTTGTCTTTTGTAACTCTACCAACCTTATGTCCTTATGTACTTGAAGCTGAGGATATCTCCAAGAAATAAAGCCCCCAAAATAATCACAGCACACACTTTGGCATTTATATGGGCTAATAAGCACTTTTACATTCAGTCCCTTGAACTTACCAGATATTCATGCCTGGTCTTTGGATTTTCTAACACACCTCTGCTTTCCCTAGCTAACTTCATTTAGTTCCATGGCTTTAAATATCACCTACATGCTGATAACTCTCTAAAACCTGTACCTCCAGTCTCAAAGCTAACTGCCACTTCTTAAAATCTTTGCTTGGATGTGCCATAAACATCTGAACTTTAACAGGTCAAAAACCACACTGTTAATTTTTACCCCTAAACTGCCCCATCCCAGGAGACACTCAGGTTAAAGTCCAGTTGTTTATCTTTCTTTTTTTTTTGAGACGGAATCTCACTATGTCCCCAGGCTGGAGTGTAGTGGTGCGATTTCAGCTCGCTGCAACCTCCGCCTCCCGGATTCAAGTGATTTTCCTGTCTCAGCCTCCCGAGTAGCTGGGATTACAGGCATGCGCCACCATGCCCAGCTAATTTTGGTATTTTTAGTAGAGATGGGGTTTCACCATGTTGGCCAGGCTGGTCTGGAACTCCTGGCCTCAAGTGATCTGCCTGCCTCAGCCTCCCAAACTGCTGGGATTACAGTCGTGAGCCACTGTGCCCTGCCTCATCCTTCTTTCTTATACATGTCACATCCAATCATCAGCAAGTCCTAATTTTGTCTATCTTCAAAATATATCCAAATCAAACCATTTCCCCCATCTCCATTGTTAAAACCCTAGCCCAAGCAATCTATCCTTGTATGCTGTCTTCTTTTTCTCCACATGTTCTAAAACATAAATTATTTTATCTCTGCTTAATTGCCTAAAATGGAGTCTCACTGGATCTCAAGTAAAATCCAAACTCCTTGCCTTAGCCTACAGTATCTAGCCCATCTCTTCCACCATATCTCTTGTCACTTTTCCATATTGATCTTTTCTGTCATACCAACTTTGTTTCTGTACCAGGGCTCTGAACTTTCTGTTCTGCCTTATCTTTATATAACACTCTTACCAGAACTTTGAACTTCTGCCTGAAACTGTTTTGCCTTATCTTTACCTAACAATCTCCTTTTCATCATTTAAGATCTTCACTTCAACATCACCTTCTCTTTTTCTAACTTTTTTTTTTTTTTTTTTTTTTGAGACGGAGTCTCGCTCTGTCGCCCAGGCTGGAGTGCAGTGGCCAGATCTCAGCTCACTGCAAGCTCCGCCTCCCGGGTTTACGCCATTCTCCTGCCTCAGCCTCCCGAGTAGCTGGGACTACAGGCGCCCGCCACCTCGCCCAGCTAGTTTTTTGTATTTTTTAGTAGAGACGGGGTTTCACCGTGTTAGCCAGGATGGTCTCAATCTCCTGACCTCGTGATCCGCCCGTCTCGGCCTCCCAAAGTGCTGGGATTACAGGCTTGAGCCACCGCGCCCGGCCTCTTTTTCTCAATTTTTATTTAATTTTTAATTTGCTTCATACTAAGAGCTGGAGTAAGAGTTTCACCTTCTCAAAGAGACCTTCAACCACCCTTGCTAGAGTAGTTCCAACTAGCCAGCCTCATTCTCCCTTATTGATGTGCTGCTTTCTGTGTTGTTCATGAGTAACAGTGCCTGGTATGTTGTAGAAGCTCAATGGGCAGTTGCTGAGTGAATACTCTTCCTGACAGTTCTATGGAGAAAGCATTATTTTATTTATTTATTTTTTTGAGATGGAGTCTTGCTCTGTCGCCCAGGCTGGAGTGCAGTGGCCAGATCTCAGCTCACTGCAACCTCTGCCTCCCGGGTTCACGCCATTCTCCTGCCTCAGCCTCCCGAGTAGCTGGGACCACAGGCGCCCGCCACCTCTCCCGGCTAATTTTTTGTATTTTTAGTAGAGACGGGGTTTCACCGTGTTAGCCAGGATGGTCTCGATCTCCTGACCTCGTGATCCGCCCGTCTCGGCCTCCCAAAGTGCTGGGATTACAGGCTTGAGCCACCGCGCCCGGCCACGAATAGATCTATTAATTTGCATCCACAAGGTGGCAGCTTTCCAAAAGCTTCTTCCTGGATTAGTGCCAAAGGGAAGGGAGCAGTGGTACAGACAGCTTAGGGATTTTTCTTTTGACTAGCCCCAAGAGTCTGAAAAAGAAACAAAGCTAACATCATTTGGTAGCACCTGCTACTGTAATATCCAGTGTGAGAGCTATGCTCTAGTTGAAAAGGTTTGACATTTTTTCTGCTACTTAAAGACATCAGAGAGTATTTTGAAATGCCACTGAAAGTCCCATGTTAAAATAATTCAGTAAATTATTTTTCAGTAAATATTATTCAGTAAATAATTATTTCAGTATATATTAATAAGAAACAAATTTTGAAAAACCTTATAAAGGAAAAAATCTACAAGCAGATCACAGGAATGCATATGAGAACAAATACTGTGGTAAAAAAGAAAACAGTCATTAAAACAGAAAAAGTGAGACTGAAAGAGAAACCAATGAGTGGTTAAGCAACACAACCACAAGAGTAGGCTTCCACTTCAAAGCAGATGGGAACAAGTGGAGGTGGGGTGCTAAAGTATCCTTCAAGTATTCACGATATGACTAGAGATTAGCAAAGACTACAAACATCAACTAATCCCAACCCCATCTTGGCTACAATTAATTTGGTATCTAGACATTGACACTCTTGTTTTGTCAAATGAACATGATTATTGCCAGCTAGAAAGAATGACAAAATCAAACCACTACCTAGTCTGCTAAAATTACAGTTAAGAGTCTTGCACTTTAGGATAAATCTTCACCTATGGGGTATTACAAACCTTGAGAGGCTATCACTGGGTTTCTCTCACCTTGCTTTACCTAGAGATGGTTTTGTAATATCCTTCCTTTCAGATCATAATGCATTTTTCTAGGGTTTATCTGGGATATCCAATTTGAGATAAAAATATAATATGAGAAAATTTCTGTGAAACTGAGCATGCATAAGCCTTTTCAAGGTAAACTGTCCTGCCCCATCGGACAGTGAAAGCTTTCTAAAGTGAAAGGTAAGTTACAGATCAAGAAGACACCCCACAGCAGAAACCAGACTGCCAAGTACACTGGCTTCCCTCAGCAAAGGAAGTACTCTTTCTCTAGGATGATGGGCACTGACACTCAGTTTCTTTATAACATAACACCAAACAGTGTCTACAGAGTCTAGCCTGAGAAATCTGAAACTGGATGATAAAACTAAACCTATTACCTCCACCATTCCCAAAGAAAATCCTGCTTCTTTTCTTGCTCTACTTGTGTCAATTTGTGGGTCACAGTCTATCTAAGCACTTAAGCTAGAAAGTTGGAGTCATACACATTTCCAACTTTCAGAGGCAGGGTTACCATTGAACAATGAAACAAATATGTACAGCTTTCTATGGGCAAGGCCTCATGTTAGATTATAATGACCTCAAGAACACAAAACTCTGGATCTCTGGGACTTTCAAAAACAAAACAATATAATGGTACAAGTAATTTCAACTGTTTTGAGAGGTAACATTGTATTTGGGGAACATTTGATCTGTTGAACTAGACATTGCTAGATATTTGCTTTGAAAAGAATAAAAAGCTATTGAGTACTCTAAACTAGAAAATAATTCATAATGGATAAAAAGGAAAGACTTTGAAAGTGAGAAAAGCTAGCATGGGATTTAGAAGCTGATATGGTTTGGCTGTGTCCTCAACCAAAACTCATCTTGAATTGTAGTTCCCATAATTCCCATGTGCTGTGGGAGGGGCCAGGTGGGAGGTAATTGAATCATGGGGGCAGTTACCTTCATGCTGCTGTTCTTGTGATAGTGGGCTCTCATGAGATCTGATGGTTTTATAAAGGGGAGTTCCCGTGAATACGCTCTCTTGCCTGCCACCATGTAAGACTTGACTTTGCTTCTCCTTTGCCTTTTACCATGATTGTGAGGCCTCCATAGCCATGTGAAACTGTGAGTCCATTAAACCTCTCCTTTTACATTACCCAGTCCCAGGTATGTATTAGCAGCGTGAGAACAGACTAATACACAAGCACAGGAAATGATGCTTTGAGGATTCAAATTGATCCAAATGACCAGAAACTTGGGTTTTAATGCGTACACGGGGAAAAGAGTAGAAAAAGTACCAAATGCATCGTCTAGAAAATACAGCCATAGACATTAAAAAGTTGATAAATGAGTTAAATAATGGATTACACATAGGTAAAACGAGATAGGGTAAACTGAACGACGGATCTGCAAAGTAATGAGCCAGTAGTAGAGAACGAGGCATAATACCAAGCCTAGGCTAATTACTTTGTATTTCTCATCATTTCTCACAGTACATATAAATTAGTGGGGTTTGTTTTGTTTTGTTTTGAGACAGTCTCACTCTGTTGCCAGGCTGGAGTGCAGTGGTGCAATCTCGGCTCACTGCAACCTCCACCTGCTGGGTTCAAGCGATTCTCCTGCCTCAGCCTCCTGAGTAGCTGGGACTACGGGTGCATGCCACCATGCCCAGCTAATTTTTGTATTTTTAGTAGAGACGGGATTTCACCATGTTAACCAGGATGGTCTCAATTTCTTGACCTCGTGATCCACCCGTCTTGGCCTCCCAAAGTGCTAAGATTATAGGCATGAGCTACCGCGCCCAGCCAAATCAGTGGGTTTTTAAAAAATAATTACCCCTACCAAATTTAGTTCTGTTCTTTCAATAGGGGATAACTGCACAGATTTCATTGGGTTTAATGTGAGGATCAAGTGAGATAATGCACATGAGGTGTGAACATAATGCCTGGCATAGAGTAAATGCTCTATACCTATTAGCTACTATTGTTATTGTTTTAAGGATATCTGAACAAGTCATTTAACTTCTCTATGTCTGTTCTCATAGTAAGACACGGATAATAGTTACCCTGTTCACCTACCAAGGTAGTTACATATATCCTCACTACTATAATCTGTATTTTTTCCAGGTGAGAAAATTAAGGATACATAAATGGGTTAGAAATTTGTGTAAGGTTGAGTAAGTGGTTAACTTGATTCCATAAAGCTACTCCAAAACTTCTTCTCTGAACCACTGCAGCACAGAGTCACAGCATTCACTCTGAAATCTATATTTGAAATTGAGTGATTTATAATTTTTAAAAATTTAGTATTAAGGGCCAGGCACAGTGGCTCATGCTAAAGCCCACGCACAGTCGCAGGACTTTGGGAGGCCAAGATGGGTAGATCACCTGAGGTCAGGAGTTCAAGACCAGCCTGGCCAACATGGCAAAACCCCATCTCTACGAAAAATACAAAAATTAACCGGGCGCGGTGGTGGGCACCTGTAATCCCAGCTACTGGGAGGCTGAGGCAGGAGAATCGCTTGAACCCAGGAGCCGAGATCGTGCCATTGCACTTCAGCCTAAGAAAATTTAGTATTAAGTCTGAGAACTTTATCTTCTTTATCCCTTACCTTTTCGGAAGGTAACTGGAGACTGCATAGCCTTTCTTACTGATGCTTTGGCTCCACCAGCTTTTTTCTGTATGGTGAAAGTGGCAGTTCCTGTACAGACAAACATTATTAATCTTCCATAGGCATTCATGATTTTTATATATATTGTGAGTTATTTGAGGACAGGCATCTTCTCCTGATCAGCTCTGAATCTACTCACCAAGACCTTTTCACAGTAGGGGCCCAATAAATGGTGGCTGGTTTGAACCAAGGCGGCAAAACATAAGTGCAGACAAAGAAAGGGAACACTCTGCTTTGACACCTGGTATCCTTCAAGCACAGCCATATTCTTGTTTCAAATAGCAAATGTGTTTTGACGTTTCTGGCAACTGGAAAAGCTAGGAACATAATACACCTCTTAGCAGTAAACACCTAGACAAAATGCCAAGTTAAATTTTATCAACAGAATGATTAGTTTCTTTTACTCAAAGATTAATAACAATCATTTACTTCCATGTTATGCAATATGTTCTCTTATTAATATAATCCTCAACAACTCTCTGAGGTAGGTTTCAGATAACTTATCTGAGGGCAAAAATCAGCAGCAGAGCTGGGATATAAACCTAAGTTCAGGGGATTTTAAAACTTAGACTTTTATTTCTTTTTTTTTTTTTTTGAGATGGAGTCTCGTTCTGTCACCAAGCTGGAGTATAGTGGTGCAATCTCTGTTCACTGCAACCTCCACCTCCCAGGGTCAGATTCCCCCGCCTCGGCCTCCCAAGCAGCTAGGACTGCTGGTGCGTGGGCCCGGCTACCTTTTTGTATTTTTAGTAGAGATGGGGTTTCACCATGTTGGCCAGGATGGTCTCGATCATCTGACCTTGTGATCTGCCTGCCTCAGCCTCCCAAAGTGCTGGGATTACAGGCATGAGCCACCATGCCCAGCTGACTTTTACTTTTTTATGCCTAAGATGCTTCTCGGTTACTAATCACATAATCTTTGTATTGTAGTTGACAGAACTAAACATAAAACAAGCAACAATAACACAAACTACTCCTGGCCAGGCACGGTGGCTTATGCCTGTAATTCTTGCACTTTGGGAGGCCAATGTGGGAAGACTGCTTGAGCCCAGGAGTTTGAGAACAGCCTGGACAACATGGCAAGACTCTTGTCTCTACGAAAAAATTTAAAAATTACCTGGGTGTGGTGGTGCTCACCGGTAGTTCCAGCCATTCAAGAGGCTGAGGTGTCTAACATACCACTAGGCACGGTGGCTCATGTCTATAATCCCATCATTTTGGGAGGCCAAAGCTGGCAGATCACTTGAGGCCAGGAGTTTGTGACCAGCCTGGCCAACATGGTGAAACCCTGTCCCTACTAAAAAATACAAAAATTAGTTGGGCGTGGTGGTGTGAGCCTGTAGTCCCCGTTACTCCAAAGGCTGAGGCAGGAGAATTGCTTGAACCTAGAGGGCAGAGGTTGCAGTGAGCTGAGATCACACCACTGCACTCCAGTCTGGGTGACAGAGCAAGACTCTGCCTCAAAAAAACAAACAAAAAAAACAGAAACAAAAAAAGGCTGAAGTGAGAGGATCATCTGAGCCAGGGAGGTCAAGGTTGCAGTGAGCCATGATCACACCACTGCACTTCCATCTGGGCGACAGAATGAGTTCCTGTGTCAAAACAAACAAACTCTTAACAGTATGGAAGCAGGGCTGAAGAAATTAGCCAAAAACTACATACTGCTTCACAAGATAGAAAGCAACATACAGCCAAACTCCCAAGTACATTAAGAAAAACTCTTCATTTACAAATGAACTGCAGTGCATTTGAAAATCTTGATGGAGCCTCACCTCCCCACATGTGCAATGACTGAACTTGACCTATGTGAGTTCAGGTTATCTGTATCACTGACAAGGAAAAGGTCTGGAATCAGTCTTGCCTGGGTTTCCCTTCATTCTCCCAAACACTGGGGGACCTGAAACTTCTGAATGTAGCCAGGTGAAATGGTTGGGTGTGGGTGTGACAGAGGCCACAAGAACAAGGGGAGCCACAGCCTGCTCTACTGAGGCAGAGAAGTCAGAATATCCACAAGCACTCAGGCTGCCTCTTTTATCTTTGCCTTAAAAGACAGGACAATAGCCAGGCATATGGTATTATTCTCTGACGTGATATAAATACTATAATACCTGCCTATTAATATCCTTGAACAATAATTTGTTTATAAATAGCTATGCTTAGGCAAAAAGCTCAATAACTATTTTTTCCATTTATCCATTTGTTCAATGTTTGAGTATTTCATTTGTTCAATGTGAGGGGTAATATGAAGATGAATAAGGGAATACTGCTGCAACGTATTCTAGTATGGGGCATGAAGTTTACAGGTAACAATAACAGGACGCCTGTTGTAGTGCTTCAAGAGGGACATAAACACGTGACTAAGGGTTCAAAGAACAGAAAAATAACTGCTTTGGCCACCATTATCTCTAACTTTCATAGCAACCATGCAGATTAAATATAAGCCTCAATTTAGAAATGAGAATGTAGAATTTCAAGTTGATTATATCAGATTGGACAAACTAAATAATTACGATTAGGAATGTCTTCAGACATACAGAAGTGAGACATTCAAGGTATAAGGGAGCATAAATCATGTCATGCGGTTGGAAAACAAGCTGCTGAGCAGCACAGGTTCTATGGGGAAAGGAGGTCAAGGAAGCAGGAGAACACACAGAGGATGCTTGAAGGCCAAGCAGAGGGTCTAGACGTTTTTGCATGGGTATGAGTGTTGCTGAGGGTTTCTGAGACCAGGAGTAGCAGGAGCACCTCCTCAGCATAATCCAGCAAGGGCAGGTGAGATTAACGGAAAGACAGGCTAAGGCCACAGCAACTGTCAAAGCACAAGGTAAAAATAAAGACTTGAAATTGAACATATATAACAGGAAGACATATTTCTGTATAATTCAAGACTTTTTCATCAGATGTTAAGAAACCATTAGATGTTAAGAAACCATCAGATGTTCTTAAAACCTTGACAATTTTAGATATGTGTTTAATTCTGGCAAATATATCAGGTGTAAAATAATTTTTTTTAAAAAAGTATGGTTCACTATTTTAAAATTTCAGTTTTAAAAGAGCAGTATTTTCTTACTGTAATTTGTCAATCAAAAAAGCCAAGAGCTGGTCAGGCATGATAGCTCACACCTGTAATCCCGGCACTTTGGGAGGCTGAGGTGGGTAGATGCTTGAGCTCAGGAGTTCAAGACCAGCCTGGGCAACACAGCGAGACCTCCCCCCATCTCTACAAAAAACTAACAAATAACCAAAAATTAGCTGAGAATGGTAGCACACACCTATAATCACAGCTACTCGGGAGGTTGAGGTGGGAGACGTCTGTTGAGCCTAGGAGGCAAAGGTTGCAGTAAGTCAAGATTATCGCACAGCACTCCAGACTGGGCGACAGACTCTGTCTCAAAAAAAAAAAAAAAAAAAAAGCCAAGAGCTAACCAAATCATGAAGGGTTTCATCTAAAGAATTGGGATTTATGGAAATTTCAATTTTCTAAATTGAGGCAGCATATTGAAGTGTTGGTTCTATGTGTGTAGGCTCTAGACCCACCCTAGGATTAAATCTTGGCTCTACCACTTCCTAGTTGTATGATCTTGGGCAATTATTTGAGCTTTCTATCTGCCTTGGTTTCCTCGTCTTTAAAGTGGGAACATAATAGCACCTATCTCACAGGGTTGTAATTAAAGAACATAAACAGAACCTGCCACATAATTAGTTGTTATTCTACTTTTTTTTTTTTTTTGAGACAGAGTCTCGCTCTGTCACCAGGCTGGAGTGCAGTGTTGCGATCTCAGCTCACTGCAACCTCTGCCTCTTAGGTTCAAGCGATTCTCCTGCTTCAGCCTCCAGAGTAGCTGGGACTACAGGCGCATACCACTATGCCCAGCTAATTTTAGTATTTTCAGTAGAGACGGGGTTTCACCATGTTGGCCAGGATCTTCTCAGTCTCTTGACCTTGTAATCTGCCCGCCTCGGCCTCCCAAAGTGCTGGGATTACAGGCATGAGCCACCACACTGGGCTTATTTTGCATTTGTAAATGTACACATTTATATTACATGTCAGCTATTATAATACATTCTTAATATATAAACATATTACAAATAACTATGTTTTACTTTAGTAATCAAAACTCAAATATGGCACAATTACCTAAAGAAAGGTTAGTAAATAATGGATATATCTTGAAAAGTGGAAAAGAATTTTTTTTTTTTTTTTTTTTTTTTGAGACGGAGTCTCGCTCTGTCTCGCGGGCTGGAGTGCAGTTGCCGGATCTCAGCTCACTGCAAGCTCCGCCTCCCGGGTTTAAGCCATTCTCCTGCCTCAGCTTCCCAAGTAGCTGGGACTACAGGTGCCCGCCACCTCGCCCGGCTAGCTTTTTGTATTTTTTAGTAGAGACGGGGTTTCAACGTGTTAGCCAGGATGGTCTGGATCGGCTGACCTCGTGATCCGCCCGTCTCGGCCTCCCAAAGTGCTGGGATTACAGGCTTGAGCCACCGCGCCCGGCCTGGAAAAGAATTTTCAAAGGATAAAAACATGATATTATTTCAATCTGAGCTTCTTAGCATTTCTCTTCTGTGATGTATTCATCCTGCAATCTATCAGAACTTGATTTGTTCAAATGCCTACATCTTTAGCCAGATATACAAAAGAAACAGACTCCCAAAAAAGTTATATCTAATACCCTGACTCTTCAAATGCTATTATAAAAAAGCCATTCGGCCGGCTGCAGTGGCTCACGCCTGTAATCTCAGCACTTTGGGAGGCTAAGGCGGGCGGATCACCCGAGGTCAGGAGTTTGAGACCAGCCTGACCAACATGGAGAAACCCCGTCTCTTCTAAAAATACAAAATTAGCCAGGCGTGGTGGTGCATACCTATAATCCCAGATATTTGGGAGGCCGAGGCAGGAAAATCGCTTGAACCCGGGAGGCGGAGGTTGTAGTAAGCCAAGGTCACACTACTGGCACTCCAGCCTGGCAAACGAGCAAAACTCCGTCTCAAAAAAACGAAAAATAAAAAAATAGTCATTCAAGGCCAGGCGTGGTGGCTCACGCCTGTAATCCCACCACTTTGGGAGGCAGAAGCAGGTGGATCACCAGGTCAGGAGATCAAGACCATCCTGGTTAACATGGTGAAACCCATCTCTACTAAAAAAATATTAAAAATTAGCCAGGCATGGTGGTAGGCGCCTGTAGTCCCAGCTACTTGGAAAGCTGAGGCAGGAGAATGGCGTGAACCCGGGAGGCAAAGCTTGCAGTGAGCCGAGATCTCACCACTGCACTCTAGCCTGGGCGACAGAGCGAGACTCCGCCTCAAAAAAAAAACAAAGCCATTCATTTAGAAAAATTCCTAGGGCCTTACTTCAAAGCAGAAAAAAAAAAAAATTACAGCTAAGTCTTTATCAATGCTTTGCATTATGTTCAAATCAGAACGCCTCTTTACTAAGACTTATACCTTTTACTAATGAAAACACAACTTTGGAAACAAGAAGGAATAGGTCCAAATCAGACAATTTACAAAAAAGCTTTAAGTCTTACCATGTGGCCAAGGTGAGCCTTGAGGTTGCCCAAAAGACTTTCTCTTATGGATGTAACTTGGTTTGGACATATATTTGACTTTCCCAGGTCGATTTATTAGAAAACTGTAACCATGTTGATTCTCTCTATAGTAGAAATCACATAATTATTATATTCCTAGAATCTCATATCAGTGATAAACTTTAATATTTCAAAAAGCCCAAATTAAGCTGGGCACAGTAGCGCAAGCCTATAGCCCCAGCTCCTGGGGAGGGTGAGACAGGAGGATCACTGGAACCCAGAGGCTCGAGCTGTGGTGTGCCATGATTGCACCTGTGAATGCCACTGCACTCCAGCCTGGGTGACAGAGCAAGACCCCGTTACTTTAAGGAAAAAAAATGGACCAAAATATAGCTCAGATTATATTCACTTGATACTGCCTATTCTGTACCTCAGTGATACACTTAACATATAACTCTCAACAAATTATTCTTTGTATCTCATACCTCAAACTTCATTTTTTTCACAAAATTTTTTTGTGGTTATCTCACTCCCCATTTCAAATTATCCATATACTGGGAGGGGCGGAGCAAGATGGCCGAATAGGAACAGCTCCAGTCTCCAACTCCCAGCGCGAGCGACACAGAAGACCGGTGATTTCTGCATTTTCAACTGAGGTACTGGGGTCATCTCTCTAGGGAGTGCCGGACAATCGGTGCTGGTCAGCTGCTGCAGCCTGACCAGCGAGAGCTGAAGCAGGGCGAGGCATCGCCTCACCTGGAAGCCTTGCAAGGGGGAAGGAAATCCGTTTTCCTAGCCAGGGGAACTGAGACACACAACACCTGGAAAATCGGGTAACTCCCACCCCAATACTGCACTTTAAGCAAACGGGCACACCAGGAGAATATATCCCACACCTGGCCGGGAGGGTCCCATGCCCACGGAGCCTCCCTCACTGCTAACTCAGCAGTCTGCGGCGATCTATCCGCAAGGCAGCAGCAAGGCTGGGGGAGGGGCAACCGCCATTGCTGAGGCTTAAGTAGGTAAACAAAGCCGCTGGGAAGCTCGAACTGGGTGGAGCTCACAGCAGCTCAAGGAAGCCTGCCTGTCTCTGTAGACTCCACCTCTGGGGACAGCCCACAGCTGAAGTCCAATAGGGGAAGCAGCGGGGGCCGGTGCAAACGCGAAGGACTCTGTCTGACAGCTTTGGGGAGAGCCGTGGATCTCCCAACGCGGAGGCTGAGATCCGAGAACGGACAGACTGCCTGCTCAGGTGGGTCCCTGACCCCTGAGTAGCCTAGCTGGGAGACATCCCCCACTAGGAGCAGTCTGACACCCCACAACTCACAGGGTGGAGTCACCCCTGAGAGGAAACTTCCAAAGGAAGAATCAGACAGGTACACTCGCTGTTCAGCAATATTCTATCTTCGGCAACCTCTGCTGCTGATACCCAGGCAAACAGGGTCTGGAGTGGACCTCAAGCAATCTCCAACAGACCAACAGACAGTCCTTCTGACTGTCAGACGGAAAACTATCAAACAGGAAGGACACCTATACCAAAACCCCATCAGTACGTCACCATCATCAAAGACCAGAGACAGATAAAACCACAAAGATGGGGAAGAAGCAGGGCAGAAAAGCTGGAAATTCAAAAAATAAGAGCGCATCTCCCCCTGCAAAGGAGCGCAGCCCATCGCCAGCAACGGATCAAAGCTGGTCAGAGAATGACTTTGACGAGATGAGAGAAGAAGGCTTCAGTCCATCAAACTCATCAAACTTCTCAGAGCTAAAGGAGGAATTACGTACCCAGCGCAAAGAAACTAAAAATCTTGAAAAAAGAGTGGAAGAATTGACAGCTAGACTAATTAATGCAGAGAAGGTCATAAACGAAATGACAGAGATGAAAACCATGACACGAGAAATACGTGACAAATGCACAAGCTTCAGTAACCGACTCGATCAACTGGAAGAAAAGAGTATCAGCGATTGAGGATCAAATGAATGAAATGAAGCGAGAAGAGAAACCAAAAGAAAAAAGAAGAAAAAGAAATGAACAAAGCCTGCAAGAAGTATGGGATTATGTAAAAAGACCAAATCTACGTCTGATTGGGGTACCTGAAAGTGAGGGGGAAAATGGAACCAAGTTGGAAAACACTCTTCAGGATATCATCCAGGAGAACTTCCCCAACCTAGTAGGGCAGGCCAACATTCAAATTCAGGAAATACAGAGAACGCCACAAAGATACTCCTCCAGAAGAGCAACTCCAAGACACATAATTGCCAGATTCACCAAAGTTGAAATGAAGGAAAAAATCTTAAGGGCAGCCAGAGAGAAAGCTCGGGTTACCCACAAAGGAAGCCCATCAGACTAACAGCAGATCTCTCGGCAGAAACTCTACAAGCCAGAAGAGAGTGGGGGCCAATATTCAACGTTCTTAAAGAAAAGAATTTTCAACCCAGAATTTCATATCCAGCCAAACTAAGTTTCATCAGTGAAGGAGAAATAAAATCCTTTACAGATAAGCAAATGCTTAGAGATTTTGTCACCACCAGGCCTGCCTTACAAGAGACCCTGAAGGAAGCCCTAAACATGGAAAGGAACAACCGGTACCAGCCATTGCAAAAACATGCCAAAATGTAAAGACCATCGAGGCGAGGAAGAAACTGCATCAACTAACGAGCAAAATAACCAGTTAATATCATAATGACAGGATCAAGTTCACACATAACAATATTAACCTTAAATGTAAATGGACTAAATGCTCCAATTAAAAGACACAGACTGGCAAACTGGATAAAGAGTCAAGACCCATCAGTCTGCTGTATTCAGGAGACCCATCTCACATGCAGAGACATACATAGGCTCAAAATAAAGGGATGGAGGAAGATCTACCAAGCAAATGGAGAACAAAAAAAAGCAGGGGTTGCAATCCTAGTCTCTGATAAAACAGACTTTAAACCATCAAAGATCAAAAGAGACAAAGAAGGCCATTACGTAATGGTAAAGGGATCAATTCAACAGGAAGAGCTAACTCTCCTAAATATATGCACCCAATACAGGAGCACCCAGATTCATAAAGCAAGTCCTTAGAGACCTACAAAGAGACTTAGGCTCCCATACAATAATAATGGGAGACTTCAACACCCCACTGTCAACATTAGACAGATCAACGAGACAGAAAGTTAACAAGGATATCCAGGAATGAACTCATCTCTGCACCAAGCGGACCTAATAGACATCTATAGAACTCTCCACCCCAAATCAACAGAATATACATTCTTCTCAGCACCACATCGCACTTATTCCAAAATTCACCACATAATTGGAAGTAAAGCACTCCTCAGCAAATGTAAAAGAACAGAAATTATAACAAACTGTCTCTCAGACCACAGTGCAATCAAACTAGAACTCAGGACTAAGAAACTCAATCCAAACCGCTCAACTACATGGAAACTGAACAACCTGCTCCTGAATGACTACTGGGTACATAACGAAATGAAAGCAGAAATAAAGATGTTCTTTGAAACCAATGAGAACAAAGATACAACATACCAGAATCTCTGGGACACATTTAAAGCAGTGTGTAGAGGGAAATTTATAGCACTAAATGCCCACAAGAGAAAGCAGGAGAGATCTAAAATTGACACTCTAACATCACAATTAAAAGAACTTGAGAGGCAAGAGCAAACACATTCAAAAGCTAGCAGAAGGCAAGAAATAACTAAGATCAGAGCAGAACTGAAGGAGAGAGAGACACAAAAAACCCTCCAAAAAATCAATGAATCCAGGAGTTGGTTTTTTGAAAAGATCAACAAAATTTAGAGACCGCTAGTAAGACTAATAAAGAAGAAAAGAGACAGGAATCAAACAGACGCAATAAAAAATGATAAAGGGGATATCACCACCGACCCCACAGAAATACAAACAACCATCAGAGAATACTATAAACACCTCTATGCAAATCAACTAGAAAATCTAGAAGAAATGGATAATTTCCTGGACACTTACACTCTCCCAAGACTAAATCAGGAAGAAGTTGAATCCCTGAATAGACCAATAGCAGGCTCTGAAATTGAGGCAATAATTAATAGCCTACCCACCAAAAAAAGTCCAGGACCAGATGGATTCACAGCTGAATTCTACCAGAGGTACAAGGAGGAGCTGGTACCATTCCTTCTGAAACTATTCCAATCAATAGAAAAAGAGGGAATCCTCCCTAACTCTTTTTATGAGGCCAACATCATCCTGATACCAAAGCCTGGCAGAGACACAACAAAAAAGAGAATTTTAGACCAATATCCCTGATGAACATCCATGCAAAAATTCTCAATAAAATACTGGCAAACCAGATTCAGCAGCACATCAAAAAGCTTATCCACCATGATCAAGTGGGCTTCATCCCTGGGATGCAAGGCTGGTTCAACATTCGCAAATCAATAACGTAATCCAGCATATAAACAGAACCAAAGACAAGAACCACATGATTATCTCAATAGATGCAGAAAAGGCTTTTGACAAAATTCAACAGCCCTTCATGCTAAAAACGCTCAATAAAGTCGGTATCGATGGAACGTACCTCAAAATAATAAGAGCTATTTATGACAAACCACAGCTAATATCATACTGAATGGGCAAAAACTGGAAAAATTCCCTTTGAAACCTGGCACAAGACAGGGATGCCCTCTCTCACCACTCCTATTCAACATAGTGTTGGAAGTTCTGGCTAGGGCAATCAGGCAAGAGAAAGAAATCAAGGGTATCCAGTTAGGAAAAGAAGAAGTCAAATTGTCCCTGTTTACAGATGACATGATTGTATATTTAGAAAACCCCATTGTCTCAGCCCAAAAGCTCCTTAAGCTGATAAGCAACTTCAGCAAAGTCTCAGGATACAAAATTAATGTGCAAAAATCACAAGCATTCTTATACACCAGTAACAGACAAGCAGAGAGCCAAATCAGGAATGAACTTCCATTCACAATTGCTTCAAAGAGAATAAAATACCTAGGAATCCAGCTTACAAGAGATGTAAAGGACCTCTTCAAGGAGAACTACAAACCACTGCTCAGTGAATAAAAAGGACACAAACAAATGGAAGAACATACCATGCTCATGGATAGGAAGAATCAATATCGTGAAAATGGCCATACTGCCCAAGGTTTTTATAGATTCAATGCCATCCCCATCAAGCTACCAATGAGTTTCTTCACAGAATTGGAAAAAACTGCTTTAAAGTTCATATGGAACCAAAAAAGAGCCCGCATTGCCAAGACAATCCTAAGTCAAAAGGACAAAGCTGGAGGTGTCACGCTACCTGACTTCAAACTATACTACAAGGCTACAGTAACCAAAACAGCATGGTACTGGTACCACAACAGAGATCAAGACCAATGGAACAGAACAGAGTCCTCAGAAATAATACCACACATCCACAGCCATCTGATCTTTGACAAACCTGAGAGAAACAAGAAATGGGGAAAGGATTCCCTATTTAATAAATGGTGCTGGGAAAATTGGCTAGCCATAAGTAGAAAGCTGAAACTGGATCCTTTCCTTACCCCTTATACGAAGATTAATTCAAGATGGATTAGAGACTTAAATGTTAGACCTAATACCATAAAAACCCTAGAAGAAAATCTAGGTAGTACCATTCAGGACATAGGCATGGGCAAGGACTTCATGTCTAAAACACCAAAAGCAACGGCAGCAAAAGCCAAAATGGACAAATGGGATCTAATTAAACTAAAGAGCTTTTGCACAGCTAAAGAAACTACCATCAGAGTGAACAGGCAACCTACAGAATGGGAGAACATTTTTGCAACCTACTCATCTGACAAAGGGCTAATATCCAGAATCTACAAAGAACTCAAACAAATATACAAGAAAAAAACAAACAACCCCATCAAAAAGTAGGGAAAGGATATGAACAGACATTTCTCAAAAGAAGACATCCAAACAGCCAACAGACACATGAAAAAATGCTCATCATCACTCGCCATCAGAGAAATGCAAATCAAAACCACAATGAGATACCATCTCACACCAGTCAGAATGGCAATCATTAAGAAGTCAGGAAACAACAGGTGTTGGAGAGGATGTGGAGAAATAGGAACACTTTTACACTGTTGGCGGGACTGTAAACTAGTTCAACCATTATGGAAAACAGTATGGCGATTCCTCAAGGATCTAGAACTAGATGTACCATATGACCCAGCCATCCCACTACTGGGTATATACCCAAAGGATTATAAATTACTCTACTACAAAGACACATGCACACGTATGTTTATTGCGGCACTATTCACAATAGCAAAGACTTGGAATCAACCCAAATGTCCATCTGTGACAGACTGGATTAAGAAAATGTGGCACATATACACCATGGAATACTATGCAGCCATCAAAAAGGATGAGTTTGCATCCTTTGTAGGGACATGGATGCAGCTGGAAACCATCATTCTTTGCAAACTATCACAAGAAGAGAAAACCAAACACTGCATGTTCTCACTCATAGGTGGGAACTGAACAATGAGATCACTTGGACTGGGGAAGGGGACATCACACACTGGGGCCTATCATGGGGAGGGGGGAGGAGGGAGGGATTGCATTGGGGAGTTATACATGATATAAATGATGAATTGATGGGTGCTGACAAGTTGATGGGTGCAGCACACCAACATGGCATAAGTATACATATGTAACAAACCTGCACGTTATGCACATGTACCCTAGAACTTAAAGTATAATAATAAAAAAAAAAAAAAAAACAAATTATCCATATACTGGGCAGTTATATATGTATTTAATCCCTGGTTTATTCTAGAAAAGTCCCAATGGGAATCTTTGGTATTGGAAGTAAACTCCACAGTACACACACAAATGATCTGATTACATCTGGGTTTGTGTTGGTAGTATCTCCTCTAGGCTCTTAAATTATGTGATTATGTTTATAATTCTAATAATTCATTTTGTCAAAGGTGGTGATGCTTAACAACACTGTACTCCATTTCATGTTCACCTTATGATTATCAATAGAACTTTGCATGTTTGTTGACCATGCATAAGAAATTTTATACTTGGGTAGTTTTCTTCAGCGTTCTATGTTTAATTAATTACTGCCTAATGAACTCACATATAACCCCTCTGTAGGTGATTAAAGTGAAATACATGATAGTAGCTACAGTTGGCCGGGCGCGGTGGCTCAAGCCTGTAATCCCACCACTTTGGGAGGCCGAGACGGGCGGATCACGAGGTCAGGAGATTGAGACCATCCTGGTTAACACGGTGAAACCCCGTCTCTACTAAAAATACAAAAACTAGCCGGGCGAGGTGGCAGGCGCCTGTAGTCCCAGCTACTCGGGAGGCTGAGGCAGGAGAATGGCGTAAACCCAGGAGGCAGAGCTTGCAGTGAGCTGAGATCCGGCCACTGCACTCCAGTCCGGGCGACAGAGCGAGACCTCTCCTCAAAAAAAAAAAAAAAAAAAAAAAGTAGCTACAGTTGAATGAGCATAACTGGGCAGGTCTGGGGTGGGTAGCAGAAAGGGAAGTGGTAAGCAGCTGGGGACTGGCTGTTTCTGCAAGAGAGATGACAAATGGAAAAATAGGATGAGCAGTTAGGAGGCAAATTACGGAGGCAAATATTAACAACTAACTAAATAAAACAGGACTGCACACATATTAAATTTCATACTTCTGGAATACCTAAATGCTCTGTAAGCTTAGTGAGAAATGTAACACAATTTCTGCCTTTTTCCTTGGTGATTATATCAATGTATAAAGACCTCATGATTATGAGACTACTTTTTTTCCTTCACTTTATCATCACAACTCTAAGCAGGGTAAATGCAAATGCACTGAACTTAGGTCACAAAAGTGCTACATTTCTTCTTATCAGGCCTGACATTATCTTGCCAAATGGCATGTCAAACCTTGTCTTACCCTCTTGGAGAAGGACAGTGTTGACATCTGGAAGAGTGAGTAGGGCTGGGTTTGTTAGGCAATGGTTTCTGTGGTACAGTTGGTAGCTGTACTGACTCAGATAATAGTTCATTCATCAGACCGTATGCTTGTGAGATTCGACGACTGTAGTGTTCAGAGAGCAGCAATCTGTAGACAAAGAATTAAGCATCATTTACTAAGAGTCGCTAGTATCTTACTTCCATAAAATGGACACTCAGAAGAGTATCCAGAGGGAATATAGTGTTTGAAGATCACCTAGCATTTTCTTTCCTTTTTTTCTTTTTTTTTGAGACGGAGTTTCACTCTTGTCACCCAGGCTGGATTGCAATGGCACAATCTCGGCTCACTGCAATCTCCGCCTCCTGGGTTCAAGTGAGTCTCCTGCCTCAACCTCGTGAGTAACTGGGATTACAGGCACGGGGCCACCATGCCTGGCTAATTTCACTGAGCATTTTCTTTCTTCAACGCTTCTCACATCCTTCTATTTATCAGGTTTCTGAAAATGATTAGGCAGTATTATTAAAAGTACTTGTAGTGGGCCGGGCGCGGTGGCTCAAGCCTGTAATCCAAACACTTTGGGAGGCAGAGACGGGCGGATCATGAGGTCAGGAGATCGAGACTATCCTGGCTAATACGGTGAAACCCCGTCTCTACTAAAAAATACAAAAAACTAGCCGGGCGACGAGGCGGGCGCCTGTAGTCCCAGCTACTTGGGAGGCTGAGACAGGAGAATGGCATGAACCCGGGAGGCGGAGCTTGCAGTGAGCTGAGAGCCGGCCACTGCACTCCAGCCTGGGCGGCAGAGCAAGACTCCGTCTCAAAAAAAAAAAAAAAAAAAAAAGTACTTGTAGTTATGGTCTCTGGAGTATTTCCCAAATGCATGTAAATATCTGGCTTGGGAAAGGGAGAACAGCAGAAATAAAAGTCATAAAAACTGAATGAAACACATAATATTTGAAAGCAAATTTGAAAAAAGGGTAGTGAGTCTCATTATTTTCCTTGCAGTGATATCTTCCATAATTTTCTGTTTATTCACAAAAAAGAGACTATTGTGAACACAAAATTCCTAAGGCATTAACCTATGCCTTAGGCAGTAAGGAAGTCAGAGAGAATATACAGGGTTACAGCTACCAAACTCACCTGTCTTTTTCATGCTTCATCTTTTGTCTCAGCCTTATTTCCCTTGAAGTCATGTAAAGCTGCATAAGAAATATCCAGTTGATTCATTATTGTTCAATCCAAATAATTAAACCATTAGACATAATTCTGTTATTGAGGAAACAGTACAAAACACTGTGGTGTTTGATGAAGCTTCCTACTCTAGCACAAAACATAAAAATGTTAAATTAAAACATCATGTAATTAAAGTAAAAACCAAGTTAGGGAGGCGGCGGCAGGCGGATCACCTGAGGTCAGGAGTTCCTGACCAGCTTGGCCAACATGGTGAAACCTCGTCTCTACTAAAAGTACAAAAAGTAGCCAGGTATGTGGCACAGGCCTGCAATCTCAGCTACCCAGGAGGCAGAGGCGGCAGTGAACTGAAATCGCGCCACTGCACTCCAGCCTGGGCGACGGAGCAAGACTCCATTTCAAAATAAAGAAAAATTTAATAAATGGAATGCAAAATCTATTTCCTAGTTCAATTAATATATTTTATTGAGTTAATTAGGAGAGAACCTTATTTGGCTGCACAAAAAATGTGAAGTAGGAACATTTTAGGTGGAAGCACCTATGCTTTGTACTCAATCTTGTAACTAACCTCACCAAGAGCCTGTTAATAAAGCTGAAATTAGACATTTAAAATCATTTTTATGTTTTTTTTTTTTTTTTGAGACGGAGTCTCGCTCTGTCGCCCAGGCTGGAGTGCAGTGGCCGGATCTCTGCTCACTGCAAGCTCCGCCTCCCAGGTTTACGCCATTCTCCTGCCTCAGCCTCCCGAGTAACTAGGACTACAAGCGCCGGCCACCTCGCTCGGCTAGTTTTTTGTATTTTTTAGTAGAGACGGGGTTTCACTGTGTTAGCCAGGATGGTCTCGATCTCCTGACCTCGTGATCCGCCCGTCTCGGCCTCCCAAAGTGCTGGGATTACAGGCTTGAGCCACCGCGCCCGGCTATTTTTATGTTTTAAAATGTTTATCAGAAACCTACTACAGCGAATTGACTGTGACTTGTAAACTCTTCAAGTTATACACCAGAAGGCAAACAACAAATGTCAGACACATTACATATTATTCCAGAACATTAAGAACTATTGGTGTGAGTTACATGTGAGGTTCTTTTCACACACAATTATGTATATAAAAATGGACACTCAGAAGTAAACACACTTTTTCAAGGTCCTGTAGAGAAGTAATCACTAACAAATTAAAGGTCTTGTTGATTTCTAATAGAAATTCAAATGAAAATTTTAATTACATTAACACCTCACTAATCTCATCCAAACTTACCCAAATAGAAGTTAAAAAACAAAACAAAAAATGTCTGCAATCTTGAATGAGACCACAAAATCTATGAACCAAGCAGTTCTTAAACCCTTAGAGTTTACTTATTTTGAGACAAGAGCTCACTCTGCTGCCCAGGCAGGAGTGCAGTGGCATGATCACAACTCACTTTAACCTCCAACTCCTGGGCATAAGTGATCTTCTCACCTCGAGTAGTTAGGACTACAGGTGTGTGCCACTACATCTGGCTAATTTTCATTTTCTTATTTTTTATTTTTATTTTTTAGAGACGAGGTCTTACTATGTTGCCTAGGCTGGTCTTGAACTCCTGGCGTCAGGTGATCCTCCTATCTCGGACTCCCAAAGTGCTGGGGTTACAGACATGAGCCACTACTCCTGGCCAATTTATTCTAAATTTGGACACAATTCTAACCATCTTGGGTATTTACTTCACTGACAGCGAGAAGGTAATGTCAGAACCCATTCTACATTAGGCTGGGGGAACACACATACACACACACACACACACACATTCTTCTCTCAAATACACATGCACACACTTTAAGATTCTGGTCATGTACCTCAGTAGCCCTGAAGGCCACTACCATGTCTCCTGGGCTATCAAGAAAATGTTATGTTAACACCAATATACTCTTTTCAGAGACAGGTAAGTAAATTGCACACTTTAAACAATAGTTCACCTACTTTTGCAGCATTTGGTGTTTTAATGGAACAGTTTATCTGGAAAATTCACCAAAAGAATTTGTTATCCTAATGATGCTGAAAAAATGAAGGGATATTGTATTTTATTTCAGATTACAAAGTAAAAGATAAACTGTAATCTAAATGTAATTTTCATAGTAATGTGACTATCAAAGTAACAGTGCTTTGTTTTACCATCTGAAAAAAAATATACCTGACCTAACTATGGTGATGTCTGTATTTAGGGCTCAGTAAATAAACGCTGACAGTTTTAAAGACAGTTAAAAAAACAAAAACCACACACACAGAAGTGACATTGTTCTGTTGATACATGATTGGACAATTTTTTTTTTGTATTTTTTGTAGGTAACTTATTAACAGAAAATTAAGGGGCTTTTTATTTGTTAGCTTTTGCTTTATTTGTAGACACAGGGTCACCCTTTGTCTCCCAGGCTGGAGTGCAGTGGTATGATCATAGCTCGATACAGTCTCAAATTTCTGGGCTCAAATGATCCTCCTGCCTCAGCCTCTAGAGTAGCTGGGACTAAAAGTGTGTGCTACCACACCTGGCTAATTTCTGTTTTTTTTTTTTTTTGGTAGAGATGAGGTCTCACGATGTTGCCCAGGATGCTCTCAACTCTTGGTCAAAAGTGATCCTCTCACTTTGGTCTCCCAAAGTGCTGGGATTACAAGCATGAGCCACCATGCTGAGCCTCAAAGTTTTCTAAGCAAGTAAATTTTATAAACTAAGTAAGGGAGCAGGCATAGAAAAGTGAGTTTTTAAAATGGCTTTAATACACATAGTTGTTTCAACTGCCAATGACTCTCACTGAAAATTAAAGGAACAACTCCAACTGGTCACCCAATTACTCAACCTCCTCCTCTTGTTAAAATGCTATGGCCGGCCGGGCGCGGTGGCTCAAGCCTGTAATCCCAGCACTTTGGGAGGCTGAGACGGGCGGATCACGAGGTCAGGAGATCGAGACCATCCTGGCGAACACGGTGAAACCCCGTCTCTACTAAAAATACAAAAACTAGCCGGGCGAGGCGGCGGGCGCCTGTAGTCCCAGCTACTCGGGAGGCTGAGGCAGGAGAATGGCGGGAACCCGGGAGGCGGAGCTTGCAGTGAGCTGAGATCCGGCCACTGCACTCCAGTCCGGGCGACAGAGCGAGACTCCGCCTCAAAAAAAAAAAATAAAATAAAATAAAATGCTATGGCCATCATTAGCCTGGGGGACAAAAAAAATTTAAGATAATTCAGTATAACTTGGTTAGCACAATATCCGGTAACATTTTAAGGTAATTAACTTTTCCTGACTTAAGTAAAACATTTACTTTTCTATATGCCAAATTAAAAATGTGTCCAAATTATGTTCATCTTTTTCTTAAAATTTTGCCAGGAAAGTAATTACACATATTCTATAACTCCATTGCCCTTGACACTGCAGACTTACTGGATTGCTTCTGGGACAGAAAGGATCATGTTCTTGCCCTCTCTTTTCTGCCAGCTCATTTAAGTACTTTGCCATTCTTTCTTTTCGTTTTCTTTTCATCCAGGCTTGAATCTCTCTTCTTTCCTTGTCAGTTCTTTGTGAATGTCTGCCAGAAGAATGCTGAATTCTGAGAAATTTAACAAGACATCATTTGCTTTTAAATTTGTTATGCAGATAAGATATATCACGACTAAACACTATTTATCTGGAAATATTTTGCCCCATCTTCAAAAGCAGTATATACTTATGTTCTCTAGTCAACTCACTCCAATTTGTTACCTGAACTCCAGTGAAAAGGGACTCAGAAAGCTAACAACTTCTTTACAACATTTGCCTTAAACTCTTTTCCCTTCTTCTTTAAACTCTATCTTACTGGGTCTTTTCCTAACTCTCAGAAAACTATATAGCCTCCTGCATTGGCTCCTTTCTTCTCTGCTCACTGCTTCAAAACTAATGTCTTAAAGGTTCTCCTTTTGACTTTTTTTTTAACTTTTTAATTTTGTGGGTACATAGTAGATGTATATATTTATAGGGTACATGAGATATTTTGATACAGGTATGCAATGCATAATAATCACATCATGTAAAATGGGGAGGTTTTCACTTCTTTATCTATTAATGTAACTTATTCCCTGTACTGTTTCTATCACTTTCAAAACTTCTAATACAGGGCTGGGCTCAGTGGCTCACACCTGTAATCCCAGAACTCTGGGAGGCCAAGGCAGGTGGACTGCTTTAGCCCAGGAGTTCAAGGCCAGCCTGGGCAAGATGATGAGATGCCATCTCTATAAAAAAGAAAAAAAAAATTTGCTAGGTTGAATGGCACATGCCTGTAGTCCCAGCTACTCAGGAGACTGAGGTGGGTGGGAGGATCACTTGAGCCTGGGAGGTCGAAGCTGCAGTGAGCAGTGATCGTGCCACTGCATTCCAGCCTGGGTGACAAAGGAAGACTGTCTCAAAAAAACAAAACAATTGCAACACAGAGGTGACTTCCAACACTTGCCCTTCTGGATCTACTCCCATGCTTAGGTTCATGTCATACTTTCCATGGTCTGGCCCAAATTAATGGACTAAGCACGGCAGGGATACTGCGAAAGGCCCATTCCTGCAAGACACAGGTGACTCTGTGGGTAACTTGGCCTGAGGTCTTACCACTGACCCAGCTGAAACATTCATAAAACTACACAGTGCACTGAGACTCTGTCTCCCCCACCCTTTTTCCCTCTCCTTTGCAGGGAGGGCTGAGAGCTGCTTCGTAGTCTGATGCTTCTCCTTACTTCTTCCCCGCATTCTGCTATCCTCTCACAAGCATTTTCCCCAGTAAATCTCTTCTGCAGCTAAACCGACCTTAGCTTCTTGGAGGATCTGAACTAACATACATGTACTAGGAGTGGTCTGAGAAAATGGGTGGTGCAAAATGGGGATTTGGAGCCAGGTGCAGTGGCATGCACCTGTCGTCCCAGCTACTTGGGAGGCTGAAGTGGGACAATCATGAGTTTGAGCCTAGTTTGGTCAAAATAGCAAACCTCCGTCTCCAAAAAATAAAATTTTAAAAAATTTCTGTTTTAAAAGATGGGGACTTGGACAGATGCATCACCCAGTGATTGAAGAAGACACCCTCCTAAACAGAAGACTAGTCACAAATACAAACACTACATTTTATTCTGAATATCTGCTTTCCTTTTGAGACTCTGGAATCTTAACACATGGCAGGCAGTATCCTCCCAGTAAAACCCCAGGCACTGAGTTTCTAATGGGCTTGCCTGGTAGACATTTCACACATGTTGTCACAACTTGTTACTGGAGGAATTAAGTGCATTCTGTGTGACTCCACTGGGAAAAGACTCTTGGAAGTTTGTGCCTGATTTCCCCTGGAATTTACTCCATGTACCTTTTGCCTCCTGTTAGGATAAATTATAGCCATGAAAATGACTATTTGCTGAGTTCTGTGCATCCTCCTAGGTGATTTCTGAACCTGGGGGTGATCTTGGGGACTCCCAGCACAGGGTCAGCTCTACATCAGCACTGCAGTCTGATAGTTTTCCCCAATTTTATGGCATCCTCCCTTTTTCCTTCACAGGCATTTCTCCAAATAAATCTCTTGCTCATCAAAATCCCATCTGCTTTGCAGAGGACTTAAAACTAATATACCACTGAATATTACCACTCGATGTTTTTCTGCCACCTTATATCTAAAACTGCATTCTCTTTTTTATTTATTTATGTTTTTGAGATGGAGTTTCATTCTTGTTGCCCAGGCTGGAGTGCAATGGCACGATCTCCGCTCACTGCAACCTCTGCCTCCCAGGCTTAAGTGATTCTCCTGCCTCAGACTCCTGAGTAGCTGAGATTACAGAATTGCAGCACCATGCCCGGCTTTTTGTACTTTTAGTAGAAACGGGTTTTCACCATGTTAGCCAGGCTGGTCTTGAACTCCTGATCTCAGGTGATCTGCCCACCTCAGCCTCCCAAAATGCTGGGATTACAGGAGTGAGCCACTGAGCCCAGCCATTATTTAATTAAATTAATTAATTAAATTATTTATTTGTGTTTTTGAAACCTAGTCTCTACCAAAACTATAAAGACTAGCGGGATGCAGTGGCACATACCTGTAGTCCCAACTACTTGCAGGCTAAGGTGGGAGAATCACCTAAGCCTGGGGAGGTTGAGGCTGCAGTAAGCCATGATTGTGCCACTGCACCCCAGCCTGGGTGACAGACTGAGACCCTATCTCAAAAACCAAATAAACAAACAAAAGATATATTATGTCCTTCTCAGGGAAGGAAGCAAAATTAACAGAATGCAGGATTTAAAAGATATTTTTATTAAAAAAAAATTTTGAGATTGGGTTATGAGGCTGGCTAATTTTTATATTTTTGGTAGAGACTGGGTTTCCCTGTGTTGCCCCTGCATTCTTTATCCTGCTAAAGAAATCACCATCAACTCAGTCACCCAAGTAGAAAAGCTGTCACTCTTACCACCTGATAGCCTCCAAATGTTTACTTACACCTATTACCCTACACTCTCCATTCTGATCACCTCATCTCTAAACTACTGAAATAAGTCTTCTAACCGGCTCTAATTTCCATCTTAAAGCCCTGTGCTGCATGCAGATGGTGCCACCTGGAGCTTAAGGACCTGCATGCATGTATTACTGCTGAAAGAAATCATAAATAACAAAACAAATGGAAACGCATCCCATGCTCATTGATGGGTAGAATCAATATTGTGAAAATGACCATATTGCCAAAAGCAGTCTACAAATTCAATGCAATTCCTATCAAAATACCACCATAAGGGCCAGGCGAGGTGGCTCACACTTGTAATCCCAGCACTTTGGGAGGCCGAGGCGGGTGGATCACCTGAGGTCAGGAGTTCAAGATCAGCCTGGCCAACATGGCAAAATCCCATCTCTATTAAAAACGAACAAATTAGCTGGGTGTGGTGGTGCGGACCTGTAATCTCAGCTACTAGGGAGGCTGAGGCAGAAAAATTGCTTGAACCCAGGAGGTAGAGGTTGCAGTGAGCTGAGATTGTGCCACTGCACTCCAGCCTGGGCAACAAAGTGCGACTCTGTAAAAAAACAAAAACAAAAAAACAAAACAACAACAACAACAAAAAACCCCATCATCATTCTTCACAGAACTAGAAAAGACAATCCTAAAATTCATATGGAACCAAAAAAAGAGCCTGTATAGCCAAAGTAAGACAAAGCAAAAAGAATAAATCTGGAGGCATCACATTATGACTTCAAACTATAAGGCCATAGTCACCAAAACAGCACGGTACTGGTATAAAAATAGGCACGCAGACCAATGGAACAGAATAGAGAACCCAGAAATAAACCCAAATACTTACAGCCAACTGATCTTCCACAAAGCAAACAAAAACATAACGGGGGAAGGACACTCTATTCAACAAATGGTGCTGGGATAATTGGCAAGCCACATGTAGAAGAATAAAACTGGATCCTCATCTCTCACCTTATACAAAAATCAACTCAAGATGTATCAAGGACTTAAATCTAAGACCTGAAACCACAAAAATTCTAGAAGATAACACAGGAAAAATTCTTCTAGACAGTGGCTTATGCAAAGGCTTCATGACCAAGAATCCAAAAGCAAATGCAACAAAAACAATGATAAATAGGAGGAACTTAAACTAAAAAGTTTCTGCACAGCAAAAGAAACAATCAGCAAAGTAAACAGACAACTCACAGGGTGAGAGAAAATCTTCACAATCTATACATCCGACAAAGAACTAATACCCAGAATATACAAGGAACTCAAATAAATAAGCAAGAAAAAAAATCCCATCAAAACAATAGAGTTAAGGCATGAAGAGACAATTCACAAAAGAAGATATACAAATGGCCAACAATCATATGAAAAAATGCTCAACATCACTAATGATCAGGGAAATGCACATAAAAACCACAATGCGATACCATCATACTTCTGTAAGAATGAACATAATTAAAAAATCAAAAAACAATAGATGTTGGCAGCGATGCGGTTAAAAGGGAACACTCCTACACTGCTGGTGGGAATGTAAACTAATACAACCACTATGGAAAACAGTGTGGATATTCCTTAAAGAACTAAAAGTAGAACTACCATTTGATCTAGCAATCCCACTACTGGATATCTACCCAGAGGAAAAGAAGTCGTTATATGAAAAAGATACTTGCACACACGTTTATAGCAGCACAATTCACAATTGCAAAAATATGGAACCAGCCCAAATGCCCATCAAGCAATGAGTGGGTAAAGAAATTGTGGTACACATATACACCATGTCATACTATTCAGCCACCAAAAGGAATGAAATAATGGCATTCGCAGCAACCTGGATAGAATTGGAGACCATTATTCTAAGTGAAATAACTCAGGAATGGAAAACCAAACGTCGTATGCTCTCACTCAAAAGCTATGAGGAAACAAAGGCCTAAGAATGATATAATGGACTTCAGGGACTTGGGAGAAAGGGTAGGAGGTGGGTGAGGAATAAAGACTACAAATTGGGTACTGTTGAGGTTGATGGGTGCACCAAATCTCACAAATTACCACTGGAGAACTTACTCATGTAACCAAATACCACCTGTTCCCCCAAAACCTATGGAATTAAAAAAAAAAAAAAAAAAGAACCTGCATGTACACATCAAAGACAATGGCCAAGAACAAATTAAGGGGGCAGAAGTCCAGGAACGTATTTCACATTGCCAGCCACAACAACTTTAAGGCAAAAAACAAAGCAAAGCCAAGTGATTCTCCTGCCTCAGCTTCCCGAGTAGCTGGGATTACAGGCATGTGTCACCACGCCCGGCTAATTTTGTATTTTTAGTAGGGACGGGGTTTCACCATGTTGCCCAGGCTGATCTCGAATTTTTGACCTCAGGTAATGCACCTGCCTCGGCCTCCCAAAGTGCTGGGATTATAGGCGTGAGCCACTGCACCCAGCCCACTAATCTTAAAATATACATTATGAATGATGAAAAGTTAACAATGTGAATAAAGCATTTGTAAATATACAAAAGGAACTAGAGAACTTCTCAAAAGCCCTTTCTCTTGAACCTCTGCAAAAAGAACCAATTCCTCAGAAACATCACGAAAGCAAACCAGTTAATGTCGATGAAGCTGTAATACAGTTGTGATACAGTGTAATACAGTGATGTGATACAGTGTAATACAGTGATGATGCATCTAATTCCCCCCAAAAGACCAATACATTATATGTTTTATACAATTTTATTTTTAAAAATCTTAACGTGCAGGCACTGGCACATTTAAAAACAAACTACATAAACAGATCTTTCCTCCAATCTAGGAAAAATGGAAAGTCAGAAGTCAACAAAATGTGATAAACTTAAAGTACTAAAACAGAAGGCACTTCACCAAATCTGTTCATTGAAACAGTTATATATCCTTGCTTACATCTTTCACGTTATAGACTGCAGTGAATGTCTGTCTGGATAGAAGAACATACAGGAAATAGTTTCATGGCAATAAAAATGTAAGTCGAAGAAGTGACGAGTACTTTGCCAACGTATTTTGTTTTTGATAACCTTCCTTTGTTTTTGATAACTTTCCTTTTATAAGAGGAGAAAACAGGATTCAGAATTGGAAGAAAAGTTGAAATCGTAGAATGCAGCCAAGTACTTGGGGGATGGGGAGGTTGGAAGATATTAAATCGTTTTTCCCCTGAAGCAAAATGAAAAGAAAAAAAGCCCCTTCTTATCACCCCCTACTGCTTGTCAATAGGTTGAACTCAGTGATTCCCTCTGGTCTCCACACTCAGCTAGTCCCACTCTTCCCTTCTAATGCACAAACTCTAGTTACATCTAATTCCTTGCCCTTCACTTATAAATACAAGAACTGCTGTGAATGCCTTCTTTCACTGACTTTCTTCCCCGAGCTCAAATAAACACTGATATAACTTGGTCTTAGAGCTCTAAGAGGTGTGTGTGTGCGTGCGTGTGTGTGTGTGTGTGTCTGTTGTAAATGGGACTGCATTCTTGCTTTGGTTCTCCATAGAAATGCTACTGATTTTTGTATATTGATTTTGTATCCTGAAACTTTACTGAAGTCATTTATCAGTTGTAGGAGGCTTTTGGAGGAGTCTTTAGGTTTTCTAGGTATAGAATCATACTGTCATGGAAAAGAGATAATCTGAATTCTTATTTTCCTATTTCAATGCCTTGCATGTATTTATCTTACCTGATTGCTCTGGCTAGGACTTCCAGTACTATGTTATATAGAAATGGTAAGATTAAGCATCCTTGTCTTGTACCAGTTCTTAAGGTGAATGCTTCCAGCTTTTGCCCATTCAGTAAGATGTTGGCTGTGGGTGTGTCATAAATGGCTATTTATTGATTTGTGTATGTTGAACCAATCTTGCATCCTAGAAATGAGGCCTACTTGATTGTGGTGAATTAACAATCACCGCAATTTGATGTGCTGCTTTCGGTTTGCTGTATTTTGTTGAAGATTTTTGCTTCTATATTCATCAGGGATATTGGCCTACAGTTTTCCTTTTTCCTTGTGTCTTTGCCAGGTTTTGGTATCAGGGTGATGCCACCTTCATAGAATGACTGGGGATGAGTCTGTCCTTGATTTTTTAAAAAGAGTTTCAGTAGAATTCCTATCAGCTCTTATTTTATGTCTGGCAGAATACGGCTGTGAATCCATCCAGTCTCGGGCTTTTATTGGTTGGTGGGTTTTTTATCACTGATTCCATTTCAGGACTTCATATTGGTCTGTTCAGGGTTTCAAATTTCTTCCTGATTCAATGTTGGGAGGTTGTGTGTTTCCAGGAATTTACCCATTTCCTCTAGATTTTCTACTTTGTGCATACAGGTGTTCATAATAGTCTCAGGATCTTTTGTATCTCTGTGGGATCAGTTGTAATGTCACCTTTGTTGTTTCCTCTTTTTTTCTTTGTTAATGTAGCTAGTGGTCTATCAATCTAGTTATCCTTTCTAATAACCAACTTTTGGCTTTGTTGATTCTCTGTATGGATATTTGGTTCTCGATTTTGTTCACTTCTGCTCTGATTTTAGTTACGTATTTTGCTAGCTCTGGGGTTAACTTGTTCTTGTTTTTCTGTTTCCTCTATGTGTGATGTTAGATCACTAATTTGAAATCATTCTAACTTTTTGATGCAGGTGGTTAGTGCTATAAATTTTCCACTTTTTTTTTTTTTTTTTTTTTGAGAAAGAATTTTGCTCTTGTTGCCCAGGCTGGAGTGCAATGGCACGATCTTGGCTCACCACAACCCCTGCGTCCTAGGTTTAAGTGATTCTCCTGCCTCCGCCTCCCGAGTAGCTGGGATTACAGGCATGTGCCACCATGCCCAGCTAGTTTTATATTTTTAGTAGAGATGAGGTTTCTCCATGTTGATCAGGCTGGTCTCCAACTCCCAACCTCAGGTGATCTGCCCGCCTCAGCCTCCCAAAGTGCTGGGATTACAGGCGTGAGATACCATGCCCAGCCTCTAAATTTTCCTCTCAGTGTTGCTTTTGCTGCGTCACACCTGTAATCCCAGCACTTTGGAAAGTCGATGGGGACAGATCACAAGGTCAGGATATTGAGACCACCCTGGCCAATATGGTGAAACCCTGTCTCTATTAAAAGTATACAAATTAGCTGGGCGTGGTGGCATGTGCCTGTAATCCCAGCTACTCGGGAGGCTGAGGCAGGAATCACTTGAACCAGGGAGTCGGAGGTTGCAGTGAGCTGAGATCGCACCACTGCACTCCAGCCTGGCAACAGAGCGAGACTCCATCTCAAAAAAAAAAAACAACAACAACAACAACAACAACAAACCCATCAGAACTCGTGAAATAGTGTTTTTACTATCACGAGGACAGGACAGAGCAAACTACCTCCATGATTCAATTATCTTCACCAACATGTGGGGATTATGGGAACTACAATCCAAGATGAGATGTGGATGAGGAAACAACCAGACCATATCATTCTGCCCCGGCCCCTTCCAAATCTCATGTCTTCATAATTCAAAACACAATCATGTCCTTCCAACAGTCCCTCAAAGTCTTAACTCATTCTAGCATTAACTCCAAAGTCCAAGTCCAAAGTTTTATTTGAGACAAGGCAAATCCCTTCTGCCTATGAGCCTGTAAAATCAAAAGAAAGTTAGTTACTTCCTAGATACAATGGAGGTACTGGCATTGGGTAAAAACACCCGGTCCAAATAGGAGAAATTAGCCAAAACAAAGGGGCTATCAGCCTCATGCAAGTCCAAAATCCAATAGGGCAGTCATTAAACCTTAAAGTTCCAAAATGATCTTCTTTGACTCCATGTCTCACATTCAGGTCATGCTGATGCAAGAGGTGGGTTCCCATGGTCTTGGACAGCTCTGTCCCTGTGGCTTTGCAGGGTACAGCCCTCTGCCCCAGCTGCTTTCACAACTGGCATTATCTGTGACTTTTCCAGGCACATGGTGCAAGCTGTTGGTAAATCTACCATTCTGGGGTCTGAGGATGGTGGACCTCTTCTCACAGCTCCACTAGGCAGTGCCCCAGAAGGGAATCTGTGTGGGGGCACCAACCCCACATTTCCCTTCTGCACTGACCTAGCAGAGTTTCTCCATGAGAGCTCTGCCCTTGCAGCAAACTTCAGTCTGGGATTTCCATACATCCTCTGAAATCTACGAGGAGGTTCCCAAACCTCAATTCTTGACTTCTGTTCACCCACAAGCTCAACACCACATGGAGGCTGCCAACGTTTGGGGCTTGCACCCTCTGAAAGCCACAGCCCGAGCTGTATCTTGGTGCCTTCTACCCATGGCTAGAGAGGATAGGATGCAGGGCACCAAGTCCCTAGGCTGTACACAGCAGGGAGGGCCTGGGCCTGGCCCAGAACATCATTTTTCCCTCCTAGGCCTCTGGGCCTGTGATGGGAGGGGCTGCCATGAAGGTCTCTGACATGCCCTAGAGATATTTTCCCCATGGTCTTGGTGACTAACATTTGGCTTCCCATTATTTATGCAAATTTCTGCAGTGAGCTTGAATTTCTCCCCAGAAAATGGGTTTTTCTTTTATACTGCACTGTCAGGCTGCAAATTTTCCAAACTTTCATGCTCTGCTTCCTCTTGAATGCTCTGCCACTCTGCCACTTAGAGATTTCTTCCACCAGATACCCTAAATAATCTCTCTCAAGTTCAAAGTTCCACAAATCTCTAGGGCAGGAGCAAAATGCCACCAGTCTCTTTGCTAAAAGATAATAAGAATCACCTCCTCCAGTTTCCAACAAGTTCCTCTTCTTCATCTGAGACCACCTCTGCCTGGACCTTACTGTCCATATTGCTATCAGGCTTTTGGTCAAAGCCACTCAACAAGTCTCTATGAAGTTCCAAACTTTCCCACATCTTCCTGTCTTCTTCTGAACCCTACAAACTGTTCCAACCTCTGCCTGTTACCCTGTTCCAAAGTCGCTTCCACATTTTCAGGTATCTTTGCAGAAGCACCCCACTCTCTGTGGTACCAATTTACTATATTAGTCTGTTCTTACACTGCTAAATAAGACATACCTGAAACTGAATAATTTATAAAGGTATAAAGGAAAGAGGTGTAATTAACTCACAGTTCAGCATGGCTGGGGAGGCCTCAGGAAACTTAAAATCATGGCAGAAGGGGAAGCAAACATATCCTTCTTCATATGATGGTAGGAAGGAGAAGAATGAGTGCCCACTGAAGGAGGAAGTCCCTTATAATACCATCAGTTATTGTGAGAACTCACTCACTATCATGAGAACAGGATAGGGCAAACTGTCCCCATGATTCAATTATCTCCACCTGATCCCTCCCATGACACATGGGAATTATGGGAACTACAATTCAAGATGAGATTTGGATGGGGACACAGCCAAATCATATCAGTCAGATTTCAGGGTTTTTTAAAAAATTTATTGAGACTTGCTTTACAGCCAAGCATTTGGTCAATCTTGGAGTATATTCCATGTGCAGATGAAAAGAATGTATATTCTGGGGTTGATGGGTGGAGCATTCTGCAGATGTCGATTAGGTTCAATTGATCAAGTGTCTAATTTAATTCTAGAATGTGTTAGTTTTCTGCTTTGATGATAGGTCTAAATTTGTCAGTGGGGCGTTAAAGTCCCCCACTATTACTATGTGGTTGCCTAACTAGTTTCATAGGTCTGTAAGTACTTATTTTATGAATCTAGGTGTTCCAATGTTGAATGCTTATATATTTAGGATAGTTAAGTCTTTTTGTTGAATTGAACTCTTTATCATTATGTAAAACCTTTCTTTGTCCTTTTTTACTGCTGTTGGTTTAAAGTCTGTTCTATCTGATATAAAAACAGTAGCGCCTGATCTTTTTTGTTTTCCATTTGCATGATAGATCAGAAAAGCTATTTAAAATGTATTCTAAGGGTTAATTTTAGGATAAAGTGCTATGAACTAAATCATTAATTACTTCTAGTAAGAGATAGGATTAAATGTATGTTGTACTTAGAGTGATTCTTGGGAAAACTCACAGGATACAGTTATATACTATAAATTGTTAGGGAAAAGGGAAGACTGACACATATACATAACAAAACATGAAGAAAAAATCTATTCTATGCTTCAGATTTTTTTCATAAAAATCACATTAAAATATGACAAGTTTTGAACATTCTTGAATGAGAAGCATTTTAAGCAGGTTAAAAATGAATTATTCAATGATTACCTGGAGGTGCGCTTAGCTTGTTCTGTTAAGCCCAGCTCTTCACTGGAAACTCCGTCTTTAGTTATAAGGTCATCAATAATGTCTGCAATATCAGTCAATCCAGTCATCTGGAGTGGATCTACTGAAGCACTTCATTTGCAAATGTAATTTAAGAAATATAAATCAGTATCTACAACTGAATTACATCAAGCAAAAATAAACATGTAACAAATAAACACAAAATGATAAACATATATCTACTGTTCCTTCTATTTCTGCAATTCTAGTATCTCTCATCAACAAAAAGTAATGACTTAGATTTTCTTTAAAAAGGAAACATATGGCCCAGAAGAAAACCTCTATAGATTCTGCCTGTTTAAATTTGATCTATATTTATATAAGAAAATATAGTAACTATAGTCTATTGAATTCTAATTACTTGTGCTAAAACAGTAAGGGATATAGCAATCCTCAATTTCTTAAAAATATTCCATACCCAATGAAAACTTATATTCCTTTAAACCACAAAGATATGTATAACGTAAAAATTCACACACACATGAACAACAAAATTTCCACTATCTACACCCAACTTTAAAGAAAATCATGAATTAACACTTAAGATATTTACCTCTCAAATAATTCATCATTGCTATTCATACCTAAAAAAAAAATCATTATTAATAAAAATTTTGGGTCATTTTTTTTTGCTGTCAACTGTTAATCTAATTTAGAAATTATATAACCAGAAATTAAATTAAAATACTTTTAAACCTCCAAATTGGTTTACAGATATATATTTACAGCATATTTATCCTCCTCTGGAATATGCTACCTGATAGTGAATACTGTCTACATGTTTTTTAAGACCATGTCTCACTCTGTCACCCAGGCTAAGCGCAGGTCATGGCACACTACAATCTCTGCCTCCAGGCTCAAGCGAACCTCCCACCTTAACGTCCTAAATGGCTGGGATTACAAGTGCGTGCTGCAATGCAGGCTAATTTTTGCATTTTTTGTAGATATGGGGTCTTGCTGTGTTGCCCAGGCTGGTCTCCAACTATTGAGCTCAAATGATTCACCTGCCTTGGCCTCCCAAAGTGCTGAGATTACAGGCATGGGCCATTGCACCCAGCTGGTATAATATTATTACTTTTCTATCCTGAGTACTCAGTATAATATATGTCAGAAGGTACAACCCTTCTTTGCTTAGTACACAGTTTAGAGTGCTGGAGTGCAATTTACTTTATAAAATATACACAAACAAAAAACAAACCTTTGGTGATCTGAAAGTAATATATTTCAGAAAATATCTTATTTAAATCCAAGGAGCAATTTACCTGCAAGAATGTAACCCAAAATATAATTTTTTGTTGTTGTTGTTTTGTTTTGTTTTGTTTTGAGACGGAGTCTCGCTCTGTTGCCCGGGCTGGAGTGCAGTGGCCGGATCTCAGGTCACTGCAAGCTCCGCCTCCCGGGTTCACGCCATTCTCCTGCCTCAGCCTCCCAAGTAGCTGGGACTACAGGCGCCTGCCACCTCGCCCAGCTAGTTTTTTTGTATTTTTTTAGTAGAGACGGGGTTTCACTGTGTTAGCCAGGATGGTCTCAATCTCCTGACCTCGTGATCCGCCCGTCTCGGCCTCCCAAAGTGCTGGGATTACAGACTTGAGCCACCGCGCCCAGCCCAAAATATAATTTTTAAGTCTTGTCCATTATTAACTATATGTTTTCAAAGAAAAACACTTAATCTATTCAATCTTCTATATGTTTAATTCTAAAAACAGAACTGAATTAATTTGGGAAAAGTGTTCTGACATCTCTTCTCAAAAAATATTCCTTAAGATTTTATTATCTTAAGATAAACCAAATCTGTCCTTAAGACTTATACATTCACATGGTTTTAATATGAAATACCTGTTTTCTTGAAAGTACATTGTTCTATTTAATTTATTAACCTCCAGATCAAGCATTTTATTTTTGTTCTCAGAATCTGGGCATCTGTGGGTTCTTAAGGATGACTAATTCAATTAAATAAGAGAGAAATACCTTACATAAATCTAAGGTTAGTGTAATAGTAACAGTACTACCCTTAATAGCTTTTTGCTAGGTAGAAAAAGATATTAATCCTATGTACTTAGAAAAGAGAGGGTCCATTAAAGAGACACTTTCTATCAGTATTTGAGAGGCCCCTACTGGCCTATTCATGAAAAAAAGCTTGAAGGATTCTCTTCCAATACTGACTGGGCTGCATATGGGGAAGCAGATGAGATTAGTGAAGATGGTGACCTCTTGGGTTAAAGGTTGAAGTGTTTGTTAAGTAACAAGTTGCCCTTTCTACTATTAGTAACCCAGGATCAGTAACCCACGGCCACAGTACCTGTTTACTACCAAGTAAACGTTCTTAAAACATTATGAGATTTATGCATGGACTTTTTTTTTTTTTTTTTAGCTCATCAGCTATTGTTAGCGTTAGGGTATTTTACGTGTGGCCCAAGACAATTCTTCTTCTTCCAATGTGGTGCAGGGAAGCCAAAAGGTTGGAGTCTAGACTTTGACATCAGACCTAGTTATATCTTTGCCTTAGACTCTGGCAACACTAAACAACCATGTTCCCCCTCTCCTCCTCTTTTACCCACCTAGTCACTGAGTACCATCAGTTACTAATTCAAAATGTCTCGTTTCTTCTATTTCTTTCCCATAACACTAGCCAGGCCCTCATTATTTCCCAGGTCAGATTTTAGTAGCCTCCTCAGTGGTCTCTATGCTTCCATTCTATTTTTCCTCAAAACCTCCTCATTTTACTTCTCTGCCTGGAATTCTCCCATGATTCCCAAGTATAAAATGGAGTGTAAACTTCTCAGATATAATTGGAACCCTCTACCATCTAGCCATACAAATCCTGTTTAACCTCATTTGTCAATCCTATCCCAGAGAAGAGAAGAGAAAAGCTATCAGTGACCAAGAAAATGAAACAAGATTCTGAGATGCTTTATACATGATATTCAGTCTTCACAACTCTGTGAAGTGGAAATTATTATCCCCATATGTTGATGACTAAAACATACATGGCATCTAGAAAGAACTGAGAAAATCATTACAAGATTTAAAGTCAGCTTACTAATAGCTTTTCTTTAAGTAACAGTAATGTCATTCAAAATAGCATTTTTACTATTTATATCACTTTAATAATGGTAATAGAACATATACTAAACACTCAGTAAAATCATTTTAATTGACCATCAATATCTGAGAGAAAAAAACATATTTCCAAGCCACTGTCAGTGATTGAACTGATGTATTTACTATGTCCTATTATTCATAGGATAAAATGTATTCATTAGGACTAAAGAATAGCAGTTTTAATTGCTACCTCCAAATGAAATGAAACAAAAAGTGGCACTAAATCCTTCTAAATCTCAATCTCCTCAACTGTAAAATGGGAATAATAATAGTGTCTACACCTCATAGGTCAGGCTTAAACCAGAATCTACGCATATAAAACAGTGATGTTTGGCACATGGTAGAGGTGCAAGAAAAGATAGATACTATTTTGTTTTCAAATTAAAATTCAAAGTTCTTTTAATTGGAAGAGTTTTAGTTTTTCAATTTTTGTAAAAGTCAACTATTATAGTAATTCCAGTTGCTATATATTTCATATTAATAAGTTACACCAAGATATGATACATGATTGCATTATGTTTTATGAAGGTGACAAGATGTCACAGTTCTTCATGTGAATAGCAAGTTTTAACTTTCCTTCTCCTAAAATATTACAAAATGACTTCACAAACCTTTCATAACTGTATTTCTAGTAAATCACATTCAGTAACATTATAATGGAGAATAAGAGTATGTGTAAATGAAAAAGTGAAGAACAATACCAGGAGAAGTAGTATTCTGATCACTGGAAAGGCTGACAGCTGAATCGGCAGTAGGAAACACACAGGTTTTCTGACCAGAATAATTTTCTGTTATTGAAAATTCAGGTTCTGAAGTCTCCTTTTTGTCACTTTGATCTTCTTCATCCATATGTGTCAAAAAACGCACTAATCCAGAGTATATATTACAATTAAAATAAAATAGTAGAGAAAAAAAGATCACATGGAAAAGACAACAATTTTGCTAATACTTCCGACTGGCAACATAGATATTAGAAGTTTACCACATATTATGCTGATAGCTTTCTACTGTATAATGAATTTAATAAAAAATTTGAAGTTAAAGCTCTCCCACAGTAAATAAACCATAAAATTTATTATCAACTTCATTAAACGTGGCAGACTGAGCTGAAGTACACAGGCCTATGCCCTTCCATAAAAACACAGACATGCTAAATTACAAAAAATATATATATTTAATATACAACCAATCTTTCTAAACAGAGAAATCCCCTGGTGCCAGAAAAGAAAAAGGAACTCAAAGCTGGAGCAATAAGTGGGCAATGATGCTAGGATAGTCTACTGAGGAATAGGAGATGTGGTTTCTGCAGACTGCAATGAGGGAAAAACTGAGCTACCTTCATTTATCTTAGAGCACTGAAGGACAGCTTTGTCCATAAAATAGGAATAAGAAAATCTCTCCCCTGGTGAAACAGCAAATAAGTTTTCTATCTGCATGGACAGTAGCTGAGAGAAAAATAAAAGTCAACTTAGAGAAATCAAAATCTCTGACTTGCCACAAGCATGAACAGGGTCTGAATTTCTACCATCAATACAGTACAGCAACCCCAAGTGAAGAAATGTATACTAAAATTTGTTTCAATTTTTTCCTACATTGTTCAATGATAGCAAAAAGCAAATGCAAAACTACTCCAGAGACAAATACATATAATCTAGCAGAACTTCTACTAATCGTAAGCCCATGATAAAAAATTACAAATCACACAAAGGAACAACCAATCATGAAAGAGAGTCAGTATGCAGATTCAATAATTGATAATGTGCACATATGAAATACAACAATCAGAAAAGGTTAGTCATAAAACATGACTAAAATTATTAAACAGATAAAGCATAGGAACAGCAATAAAAAAAAACAGGACAGGACATCCAAAGAGCAGATAGATCTGAAAAAGAAATAAATACAACTTCTAGATATTAAATGTAGCCACCAAAATTAAAATCATAATGAATAGCTAAAACAGCAAAGACATAGCAAAAAAGAGAATTAGTAAACTAAAAGACAGACCTGAGGAAATCATACTGAGTGCACCACTGATAAAGGGAGGAAATTATGCAGAAGAGGTTAAAAGAGATAAGGAGGCCAGGTGTGGTGGCTCACACCTGTAATCCCAGCATTTTGGGAGGCCGAGGTGGGCAGATCACCTGAGGTCAGGAGTTCGAGACTGGCCTGACCAAAATGGAGAAACCCTGTCTCTACTACAAATACAAAAAATTTGCCAGGGGTGGTGGCACATGCCCGTAATCGCAGCTACTCAGAAAGCTGAGAACCACTTGAACCCATAAGGTGGGGGTTGCGGTGAGCTGAGATCATGTCATTGCACTCCAGCCTAGACAACAAGAGCGAAACTGTCTCAAAAAAAAAAAAAAGATATAAGTAACAGAGTGAGAAGGTCCAACACACCTCTAATAGGTGTTTTAGAAAGAAAAGAAAAAATGGGGAGGAAGCAGTACTTCAAAATATTATGGGTGAAAAGTACCCAAAGTTAAATCTTAATACTAAAGAATCATTCCTACTCCAATAGAAGGTAAATAAAAGAAATATGGCTGGGCCCGGTGGCTCACACCTGCAATCCCAGCACTTTGGGAGGCCAAGGCGGGTGGATCACAAGATCAGGAGATTGAGACCATCCTGGCTAACACAGGGAAACTCCATGTCTACTAAAAACACAAAAAATTAGCCAGGCATGGTGGCAGGCGCCTGTAGTCCCAGCTACTCGGGAGGCTGAGGCAGAGTATTGCTTGAACCCGGGAGGCAGAGGCTGCAGTGAGCTGAGATCATGCCACTGCACTCTGACAGAGTGAGACTCCATCTCAAAAAACAAACAAACAAAAAAAAGAAGTGGATCTAAGAAGCAACTGTGGGCAACAATAGCAGAGAAGAGAAAATATCAGAGAGCATCTCAGGCAATAAAAGGTGTCATGAAACTTGTTTCGGTTTTATACGTTTGTTGCCTACATATTTACATTATTTAAATTAGAAATTTTAAAATGAAGTAATTGTTGGCAAAGAAAATGACAAATATGGAGAAATCCTAACTAAGCACTGACTTAAAAAATAAAAGGCAAGGGGAACTAAATGGGAGGGTTAAAAACAGAGTAGATCTACAAATATTTGAAAACAGTATCAGAGGCTGGGTCGGTGGCTCACACCTGTAATCTCAACACTTTGGGAGGCCGAGACGGGCGGATCACAAGGTCAAGAGATTGAGACCATCCTGGCCAACATGGTGAAACCCCATCTCTACTGAAAATAGAAAAAATTAGCTGGGCGTGGTGGTGTGCACCTGTAGTCCCAGCTACTCGGGAGGCTGAGGCAGGAAAATTGCTTGAACCTGGGAGGCAGTGGTTGTAGTGAGCTGAGATCACACCACTGCACTCTCCATCCTGGGCCACAGTGCGAGACTCTCAAAAACAAACAAACAAACAAAAAAAAAAACAGTATCAGAGAAGATGGAGGGAACAAATCAGTGCTAAAAAGGTCTAAAGTCCTTATATTGTTTGGGAGGTAGATATATTTACCTTAATTTAAAAAGAAAAAACTTTTGAGATGGTGTCTCACTATGTTGTCCAGGTTGGAGTGTAGTGGCTATTCATAGGTGTGATGATAGCATACTACAATCTTTAATTCTTGGGCTCGAGTGATCCTCCCACCTCAGCCTCCCAAATAGCTGGGACTACACGTATGCACCACCATGTCCAACTTCACCTTAAATTTTAACTCAACTATGAATGTTAAAAATTCAAGAATAACCACTAAAAATTAAAAATCAAATGTATAATTTCTGAATCAATACAGTAGGAAAGACAGAAAATAGAAAACTCAATCCAATAAAAGGCAAAAAAGAGGAACAAAAAATAAAGGAAAAAAATGGCAAAAAAACCCCATGAAATAAGATATTAGAAATAAGCACAAATATATCAGTAAATACAATAAATGAATACTGATTATGCTTGCTGGTTAAAAAAGATTGTCTAGGTCGGGCACGGTGGCTCAAGCCTGTAATCCCAGCACTTTGGGAGGCCGAGACGGGCGGATCACGAGGTCAGGAGATCGAGACCATCCTGGCTAACCCGGTGAAACCCTGTCTCTACTAAAAAATACAAAAAAACTAGCCGGGCGAGGTGGTGGGCGCCTGTAGTCCCAGCTACTGGGGAGGCTGAGGCAGGAGAATGGTGTAAACCCGGGAGGCGGAGCTTGTAGTGAGCCGAGATCGCGCCACTGCACTCCAGTCTTGGCGACAGAGCGAGACTCCGTCTCAAGAAAATAAAAAATAAAAAAATAAGAAAAAAATAAAAAAGATTGTCTAATTATTTAAAGGAATGAAATCTTGGTAGATGCTGGACACAACTACAACATAATCAAACAGCCTGAAAGTAAAGGGATATCCAATTTACAAGAAATACGGAGGAGAAAACGACACATTAAATGACATCACAGAGACTCAATTAGCAAAACTCAGACTCTGAAAAACACTTCAGAACAAATATCTTGTTTCTTCAACAAAGAAAACTTCAAGGAAGAAAAAGCAGAGAAGGAACCCAGAAGTAAAGAGACTTACAAGCCATCAACCAATGGCCACATATAGATATTACCTGGGTTCCAACTATAATAATTAAAAAGTTTTTTTTGTTTTTTTGTTTTTTGAGACGGAGTCTCGCTCTGTCGCCCAGGCTGGAGTGCAGTGGCATGATCTCGGCTCACTGCAACCTCTGCCTCCTGGGCTTCAAGCAATTCTCCTGCCTCAGCCTCCTGAGTAGCTGCGACTATAGGTGCCCACCACCACACCAGGCTAATTTTTGTATTTTTAGTAGAGACAGGGTTTCACCATATTGGCCAGGCTGGTTTTAAACTCCTGATCTTGTGATCCGCCTGCCTCAGCCTCCCAAAGTGCTGGGATTACAGGTGTGAGAAACCATACCCGGCCTAAAAAGCTATTTTTTGAAACAAGACAATCGGCAACATTTGAACCCTGATTAGATATATAAGTATATTAAGAATTTTTTAAAGGACTGTCAATATTATTGTGCTTATATTTTAAAAATGGACCTGATCTTTTAGAGATACATATAAAATATTTATATATAAAATAACGTGCTGTCTGGGTTTCACTTCAAAATAATCAAGAAAAAGGTGGGAAGAGTGGGTGGGTGTGGGTAGGTGTTTAGGTAAAAAATGGATTGGCCATGAGTTGATAATGATTAAAGTTTGTTGTTGAGTATATGAAAGTTAATTGTATGATTCTGTCTTCTATTAAAATAGCATAGAAATTTTACATAAAATTTTAAAAAATAAAACATATCAAAAAGTTATACCAGAACACAGGGGTAGTAATGTTCATATTAAACAAAATTGACTATAAGTCAAAAAGGATTATTGGGAATAATTACTTAATGATAAAAGAGACAAAATCCAACAAGAAATATAACAATCCTGAACTATTTTCACCTTATAGCCTTAAGATGAATGTAACAGATTTACAAGGATAAATAATTCCATAATCACTATGGGTAATTTTTAATGCAACCTTCTGAGAAATTAATGGATCAAGCTGACTAAAGAATCAGAAAAAATATAAAAAGCTGGACAATACAATTTAGAAGCTTGACCAAAGGGAGATATATACACATACAATACATACAACCAACAGAAAATGTTTGGTCTCTTCAGATAAATGTGGAACATAACGTAAAAACTGACTATCCTCAGCCACAAGGAAAATCTTAACAAATTTCTAAGATTTGATATCATCATACACATCAGCTAATCAAAATACAATGAAAGTGGAAATCAACCACAAAAACATAGCCCTGTATATTAGAATTCTTAATATTTAGAAGCTAAAAATTCCTTTTACAAGCTAAAGAAATCATAATGCGAACTACAAACTATGTAGACCTGAACACCACCAGATGATGATAAGTAGGTCCATGCAGGACCATATTCAGCCTCAATTACACATATTAGAAAACAAGAAAAAGTAAAATTAGAAAAAAGCCAACAAGTTAATCCTCCCCAAATAGAAGACATAATAAAGATTAATGAAAAAGGAAACTGAGAAACAAAGAGAATTAACAAACACTGGTTTTTGAAAAGACTGACAAGACTGAATGAGAAGAGAACACAGGTATAAACTACACACACAGTAGAAAGTAAAAACAAATTCATTCTTTCAATAAAAAATGAAAAAACTTAATACCTCACCACTGCCTGGCCATTTTACCAGAACCTCAAATTCCAGCTCAGCTGATGATCACAGACAAACAGCAACCTCAGCACAAAGTTCTGTGCAATCCTCAGCACTATGAGGTCAATGGCTTGGAATCCACAAAAACTGAGCTCCAGGCCACACTTGCCCCATCCTGGTATGAAATTCAGAGGAGGTTACTGCCTTCTCAAAAAAAAAAAAAAAAAAAAAGGCTTTGAGGTGGAAGCTAATCACATTACAAAAAAAATAATCCTTATCTAAAAACTGGGAAGCTGATGAGTTAAGCTCACATATGAAAACTATTCCTACTTCTGGCACTCCACAAAGCAATGTTTATTCTTTCAGGTCAACTAAAGCAAGACTTCAGCCAGTCCCTGTCAGCCCCTACAAACCTTCTTCAGAAATGCTAACGGTTTTTGAGACTAATGTTTTTTTGAATTCAGGGCCAGAAGAGAATTCAATGTGATCCACTGGTCCAATCTGTAGAAAAAACACACACGACAAAACAATGGTAATACTTGGATAATTTCAAAATAACAAACAAGTTTTTGTAAGTTTTAAACACTTGCATTAATGCAAAAGTAAAAGAAATGGGATTAAATCCAATATAACCTAAATGGTAGGGATCAATAAAGCAGAGGAAATTTTTACTTATTTGTAGCTTAACTGAGTTATAAACTTTTAAGAGGCTCAGGAAAATTGTATCATAAAATTTTAGAATGAAGAAGAACCTTAATTACCATCTAGACAAACTCATATTAAAAAGGAGAGAACAAAGCCCAGAGAGATTCAATGACTTTTTTAGTGGCATGACACGGTCAATTCAAGTCTTCAAGACTACTTCCTACTCAGTGTCTGCCCAGAGTATCCCTGGGCCTCTTCCAGGACTCTAAGCTGTTTTCTTAGGCAAGTGAAGATGTTTGTATTTATGTGTACATTATAACAATGTGAGAGCATTTTTTAAAAATATACCAAACCTGCTGGGCCCAGTGGCTCACACCTATAATCCCAGCACTTTGGGAGGGTGAAGCAGGCAGATCACTTGAGGTCAGGAGTTTGAGACCACCCTAACCAACATGGCAAAACCCCGTCTCTACTAAAAATACAAAAATTAGGTGGGCATGGTGGCAGGTGCCTGTACATCCCAGCTACTCAGGAGGCTAAGGCAGGAGAATTGCTTCAACCTGGGAGGCAGAGCTTGCAGTGAGCCAAGATTGCGCCACTGCACTCCAGCCTGGATGACACAGTGAGACTCCATCTCAAAAATAAATTAAATAAATAAATTGTGTGTGTGTGTATACAAAATTAACGTTATTTCCCTCAAACTGGTCATTTTAGAAGACTAAATACCCTCTTTTTCTCTGGGAGATATGTTCCAAGACCCCCAGTGGATGCCTGAAACTGTGGGTAGTACCGAACCTTATTTATAGCTGTCCCTTAGTATCCATGAGGGATTGGCTCCTGACGTCAAAATCCACAGACACTCAAGTTCCTTATATAAAATGGTGCAGTATTTGCATATAACCTATACACATTCTCCCATATACTTTAAATAATCTCTAGATTACTTACAATATCTAATACAACGTAAATGTTAAATATTAATAGTTGTTATGACATATTGTTTAGGAATGACAAGAAAAAACTCTGTACATGTTCAGTACAGATGCAACCATCCTTTTTGTTTTTATTAAATATTTTCAATCCACACTTGGTTGAACTGTCAGATGCAGAACCCATGGATATAGAGCGCCAATTGTACACTATGTTTTTTCCTATGCATACATACCTATGATAAAGCTTAATTCATCAATTAGGCACAGTAAGAGATTAATAATTGCTAAGAATAAGATTGAATGATTATAACAATATACTGTAATCAAAGTTATGTGAATGTGGTTTCTTTCTGTCTCTCAAAATATCTTCTTATACTGTACAGAGGGTAACAGAAACCTCAGAAAACAAAACTGCAAATAAGAGGGGACTACTGTACTTAGGGGCTCTGAGCAAATGCTTTTGGAACTCTTCCTTTGAAATTGTCTCCCAACCTTCTGCCACAATTATAAATAACTGTTCTAGTGGTGAATCTTTAGTATGTTAATGTGATTTTATTAGTGCCAGAATCAAAACTAAGATAGCAAAAACAACCATTAAACAAATACTTATTAAATGCCCACCCTGTGTAGCAAAAGACATTGTCCCTACCTTCAAGTCTTAAAAGGCTTGAGAGAGGAGCCCTATCAGAATTTTTGAGAGCCTTTTCAAAATGCCATGCCATCTCCACCTCCCCAGCAGATTCCGCAGGGATAGAATGTATACTCTGAAAAAGCATCTGAGTGATCTTGACAGGCACAGGAGTTCAAATGCTTAATGGACAGGAGTCCATTAAGCATTAAGATATGTGGAAATTCCCTCCTGCAACTCCTGCTTTGGCTGGCTTTCTTCTGAGTCTCTTATGACTTCAGACTGCTATCAAGTCTTGTTGAATCCTCATCCTTACAAGGCAGTGTTTCTACAAGATTCTTTGCCCTCTTCTTTTCTCCTCTATGTGCTCTCTGAGGAGCGCCTATGCTATCATGATTTGAACTTCCTCCTAACTGATTACTGAACTTCCTCCTAACTGATTACTCCAAAATCTGTAACTTCAGCCCAGTTGTAGTTCCTCAGCTGCTTCTGAGGAACTACCTACTTATCTCACAGCACCTCAAATTTGTCATGTCCCTGATAGAAATCATTGTGCTTCCCTCCCCCAACACACACATACACACACACACACACACACACACACCCCTCTTCCTCTTCCTTACTTTGGAAAATGGCTCCACCATTCACTCAGGCTGGAATCTGGACACCACTGTGAATCTCTGTTGTCTTCTTCACCTTCCCACGGCTTATCAATCTCTAAGTCCTATTAATGTCTTCCCTCCATTCTTACCGCTCAAATTCGGGCACATTGTTAATTTCCTGCCATAGATATTTAGTGGATCTCAAACACTTACCAGTGGACCTGATATAGAGCTAGCAGCATAAGAATCATTTGTGAAGCTTGTTAATAACACAGATTCCTGGGCTCTAACCAGACCTACTTAAAATCAGAATTTCAGGGAAATGGGGCCCAGAAATTTGCATTCTTAACAAGTTTCCTAGATGATTCTAATGGGCAGTCAGATGTGGAACCACTGTAACCCATGTGGTCTCCTTGTTCCCAGACTTATCCTTTCCAATCTACCCTCCACATTACTGTCTGCATATCTGATCATCTCCCTTCACTGTTTAAAATACTTCTGTGGTTTCCCGCTACCTGCTTATAGGATAAAATCCCAATGGCTTGACATAGTAAATGCTTTCTGTTCCTCCTTGTCTCCCCTCTCCTACCTCTACTGCCAAATGTCTTAAAGTCCAATCCCACTAACTTCTACCTCTAAGTAATGCTCTTACAGCTCCCCAAACACTATGCCATTTGGTACCTTTCTCCTTTGCTCACAATATTTTGTCAGTCTTTCCTTAATTAGCTGATGAATACCAATTCATTACCAGCTCGAGTCACCACTACAAAGCCTTCTTTGATGCCACAGCTTCACTTACCCCATCTAGTCACAACACGCCAGGCATACCTATGTGCCTCATTAGACCCAGTATGTATGTATTTATTGGTATATACATCTATCTTCTTTTATTAGATTTTACACTCCTTGAGAGTAGGTACTATGCCTTATTTATCTTTCTATTCCTGGAATTTAGCACAGGGCCTAATATGCAGTAGATGCTCAATAAATGTTTGCTGAAGGAATTAATGATTCATGAACTCTTCTGAGAGTGAGCAAACCAGGATCAAGACTAGATTTGGGTATAATCAAGTATCTGGCTGTAGATAATGAATACTAAACTAGCTCAAAGGCAATTTCAAAAGAGATTCTTTGAAGTAAGGAGTTCCAACAACTGCTTTGATGCTGAACATTTATTTGGATGTGAAGATCTAAATCTGGGTTTAAAAAAAAAAACAGAAAGCAGGCCAGGTGCAGTGGCTCACACCTGTGATCCCAGTACTTTGGGAGGCTGAGGTGGAGGATCATTTGGGCCCAGGAGTTAGAGACTGGCCTGGGCAACATGGTGAAACCCCAAATCTACCCCCTAAAAGAGAGGAAAACAACCAAATAAGCATCATAATATCATTACTTAGTATTAATATTTTTACTTAGTCGTAGTACTGCCTCATATGCTTTCAGTATGGTTTCACATATGCTTAATCTTAATTTTTAAATGTGTTAAATGTTTGGATTAAAGGTGTACTATAAACCTAATAAATACATTTTTTAAATGTCAACACACTAGCAAACTGGAATATTTGTAAGGTAAGTCAATAACGGAATTCTTATCCTGCAGACTATTTTGCATTTCCCAATATTAGACTTTAAGACATTTAACTTTGTTTTTTGTTTTTTTAAGAGGCAGGGCCTTGCTCTGACACCCAGGCTACAGTGCAGTGGCACAATGATAGCTTACTGCAGCCTTGAACTCCTGGGCTCAAGTGATCCTCCCACCTCAGCCTCCCAAGTAGCTAGGACTAAAGGTGCACACCACCATGCCCGACTTATTATTATTTTTATGGAGATGAGGTCTCGCTATGTTGCCTGGGCTGATCTCAAACTCCTGGCCTCAAGTACCCAACCATGGTCTCATTTAACCAATTATTTGTAACATAATATTTGTTCTCTAATCTTTTTGATATAAATTGTTCTTCCTTTAAAAAAAAGGACAAAATGTGCAAAATAATTTTTAAGACTTCCTGTTTTATTTAACTGTCATTATATATAAACATTATTTTGTATGTCTACCTTTTAAAGATATAGAAAACTAGGCTGGTATGGCGGCTCACATCTATAATCCCAGCACTTTTGGAGGCCAAGGCAAGACTGCTTGAGGCCAAGAATTCGAGGCTAATTTGAGCAACATAGGGAGAACTTGTATCCACGAAAAAATTTTAAAAACTTAGCTGGGAGTGGTGGTGCACACCTATAGTCCCAGGTACTCAGGAGGCTGAGATGGGAGGATTGCTTGAACCTGGGAGATTGAGGCTGCAGTGAGTCATGATCGCATCACTGCACTCCAGCCTGGATAACAGAGCAAGACTATGACTCAAGAATAAAAAGAAAAAAAGATATGAAAAATTTCTAAGGAACTGACTACTAACTCTCTTATATAAAATATTTAAAAGAAACTCACAAAAACTCCAAATAGAAGGACAATAATATTTATAAAAGTATAAAAATCTTTCAGAAGAAAATGATAATTATAAGTGGGGTTCCTTTAAAATCAATTCTAGTTTTGTAATTCACATATTCCTTTTCTTGATAGGAAGCATGGGTTTACTTCATTTTTGTGTGGGAGGACTCTAGAAAAAGCTTTATTTAGAGCAGATCAGCTGAATAGCCCTATATCTACAGAAGAAACTAAATTTATACTGTAAAATGTCCCAACAAACAAAACTTTAAGCATCTTCAGTGAAGATGGCTTCACTGAATTGTACCGAACATTTAAAGAAGAAATAGTACCAATCCTATAAAAGATTTTCCAAAATATAGGAGAGGGTAATATTTTCCAACTCATTTTATGATAATAGCATTATACATGGGTTTACTTCTTAAAGGTAATGGTTCTCAACTGAGGGTGATTTTGGCTCCCAGGGAAAATTTGGCATTATCTGGAGACATTTTTGACTGTTACAACTAGGAAGCAGTGCCACTGGAAACCAGTGGGTAAAGACCAGGGATGCTGCCAAATACTCTACAACACATGGGGCAGTCCCCCACAACAAAGAATTATCTGGCTCAAATGTCGATAGTGCTGAGGTTGATAAACCCTAGCTCAAAGAAAATAAACTTCTCATTATTTTGAAAAATCAAGTATCCAAAGTTATATCACACTACAAATCTAATAAATCAGTTGCAAACAAAAAACTAAAAATAAAGGTAGTCTACCTTATCACAATGTAGATCTAGCACTTCAGGTTTGGGGAAATCCTGCTCTATCTTTTCAGCAATGTTCTGTATTGCTAGCAACTGCTTGTCAATTTTCTGAAGCTTAGCAGTAAGATGCTCTAGTCGGTGAGCTGCAAAGCTTGGTGCAGGGCGAGCTGCAGAGACACCTTGCAGCCGATTCCACAACAGATAATCTTCCGCAGAGTCTGACTTCGTGCTCTGTCCTTTGAATTGGAACTCTGGTTTTGGCAGATCTAAATATTAATAAGAGTAAAAGCAGAATTGATTATAATTAAAGAAGAGGTATTATTGATGATCTCATTTTTTGATGACTTCATTTTAAACCAACACAACACTACTTTCCAAATCAGTTTTAATTAAATATACCTAAAAATTCCTTTTCAGCTTCTTGATTTCTGGGATAAGAATACATAAATTACTACCACAAAGTTCCACATACAAGGAAAGTCTGAATATTACTTTCATTCCTTGCTACAAACATACACTTCGTCAAAAAGCAAATTTAGGCCGGGCGCGGTGGCTCAAGCCTGTAATCCCAGCACTTTGGGAGGCCGAGACGGGCGGATCACGAAGTCAGGAGATCGAGACCACCCTGGCTAATATGGTGAAACCCTGTCTCTACTTAAAAATACAAAAAAAACTAGCCAGGCGACGAGGCGGGCGCCTGTAGTCCCAGCTACTCGGGAGGCTGAGGCAGGAGAATGGCGTAAACCCAGGAGGCGGAGCTTGCAGTGAGCTGAGATCTGGCCACTGCACTCCAGCCTGGGTGGCAGAGCGAGACTCCGTCTCAAAAAAAAAAAAAAAAAAAAGCAAATTTAATTTTTTTTTTTTTTTTTTTTTTTTTTTGAGGCGGAGTCTCGTTCTGTCGCCGGGACTGGAGTGCAGTGGCCGGATCTCAGCTCACTGCAAGCTCCGCCTCCCAGGTTTACGCCATTCTCCTGCCTCAGCCTCCCGAGTAGCTGGGACTACAGGCGCCCGCCACCTCGCCGGCTAGTTTTTGTATTTTTAGTAGAGACGGGGTTTCACCGTGTTAGCCAGGATGGTCTCGATCTCCTGACCTCGTGATCCGCCCGTCTCGGCCTCCCAAAGTGCTGGGATTACAGGCTTGAGCCACCGCGCCCGGCCCAAATTTAATATTTTTAATGACTTTTTCAAATTCTACTTGAAAACCAAAAACATCACACATTAAAGCTGGCCCCAATATTGGCTATTACTGACTTATATGGGATCTCAGGCAAACGTTAAACCTCCTAAAACCAAAATCAAAGCCAATGACTCTTCTTCTTCTTAAATTCAGTTGATTCTTCTGCCAAATTTGCAACACCTCCTTTTTTTTTTTTTTTTTTAAGAGCCTCGCTCTGTCACCCCGGCTGGTCTCGAACTCCTGGGCTCAAGCAATCCTCCCACCTCAGTCTCAGGAAGTGCTGGATTACAGGCGTGAGCCCCTGCACCTGGTCTGCAACTAAATGCACTCCTCTTCTGATGTCTGGGTCTCCTCCGGCCTGTATTGCTCATACTTCTTCTGCTGCCATCCACTCCTTTTACCCATCAGTACTTCCTGGGCTGCCAGCCTGAACTCACTTCTCTACTTACTCTTCCCACTTTCTCTGAGTTATGTCATTGATGAAAGATGACTCCCAAATCCATATGGCAGTCTTTTTTAGCTCCAGCTCCTCATATCCTGAACATACCAGTTAGGTTGTCCCATAAGCACATAAAAATGAATTCATTGCTTCTGCCCCTCCAAATTGCTCCCTCTTCCTTGTTCCGCAGCTCAGCAAACAGCACCACCATTCAGTTTCCCACACCACAGACCAGAAAGTCACTTGAGGCTCCGTTCTTTCCCTTAGATCCAAAGTGACAAGTACTGATGATTCAACCTGCTAAACGCCTACATTCTTAATACCACTACTTGGCTGAAGCTTTCACAATAAATAGACCCCAAATCATATCTCTATCTGTAATTTATCTCTATCCTATCTAGTCCATCTTCCACACCAGGTCCAGAGAGATCTTTTAAAAACAGAAATCACGTTCCTTTTCTGTCCAAAACTCTTCAGTGTGTCTCCAATGCCTTCACCTTAAAAGTCCAAATGCCTCCATATGACAGACAATGGCACACATAATCTTTCCACTGTCTACCTCTCCAGCTTCATCTCTTGCTATTTCTTTAAACAAACAAACAAAATACTACTCCGTTTGACTCCAGGCATAATGAACTTTAATTTTCTTTTCTTTTCTTTGAGACATGGTCTCGCTCTAGCACCCAGGCTGGAGTGCAGTGATGAGATCTTGGTTTACTGCAACCTCTGCCTCCTGGAATCAAGCGATCCTCCTGCCTCAGCCTCTAGAGTAATGGGAATACAGGTGTGTGCCACAACACCTGGCTAATTTTTCTATTTCTCATAGAGACAGGGTCTCACTATGTTGCCAAGGCCGGTCTCAAACTCCTGAGCTCAAGCAATCCACCCGCCTTAGCCTCCCAAAGTGCTGGGATTATAGGCGTGAGCCACTACACCCAGCCCAACTTTAATTTTCTCAAACTAAAAAAGTTCCATTAACTTACTGCAAAATCTATTCTGTCTGTCTGAAGGCCCATTCTCTCACTAAAACCTACTTTCCTTTAAGATTCCATTTAGGTGTCTCTCCTCCAAATAGCCCCAATCATCCCCCGAGATGGATTCCATGCTGTCTTACCCAAGAATCTCATTCATCCCGTCACTGCAGAACTTACCAAGCAGTATCATAATCATCTTTTTATATGTCTGTCTTTCCTTTCCCCTGTAGGCATGCCCGCAGACTGAGAGCCTGGTGTTTCTCTCTTCTTTAGCCCTGGTATATGGTCTTTAACTTCATGTTTATTGAATGAAGAGTCAGTCAAATGAAGATTATGATGCCTGCCCTACCTAACTTACACGTTTTGTGAAGATCACATAATGTGGCAAAGTACTTTGAAAAAATGTGAACTACTAAAAAAATATAAATAGTGCTTATTATATTTCAGTCCCAGTCTAAGATGAACCTTCCCATGATAAGACAATAGTAAATGGCAACATTGGCAATGGCAGTTATATAGTATTTCCCTACCTGTTCTGGCCCTACCCTTTTTAGCTTGACTCTCACAGTACTTTATATCTATCTATCCCTGTTTCTCAGCAGCCTGAAGCATCAGCTTTAATCACTCTCAGGAAAGAATGTGATGCATACAAACTTCCAAGTGGAAAATACAGCAAAAGAGAAGTACATGCTCAAAACCCAGAACGTCCTCAATATATAATGAAACTAGCTTCCCTTTCTCTGGAGAACCTGTTCCGCTTCCACTGACTCATAGAGAAATCACCCATCCAAGAATGTTAAACACTGAGTTCCACTGACCCTGCAATGCTCTTTCTAGGCCCAGCAAAACTCTGCTTGCTATTACTGATGATATTCCTAATAAGAGATGACTTCCAAAATAAGATGCTACTGTCATTCAAAAAATAATGAGCAGGTCTCACTAAAACAGAAATTTATTGTTTGTTTGGCTTTTTGTTGTATGCATCTAGTGACCTTGTCCCTCCCTTCTCCTCACCTTTTCCTGTAATGTAAATCCCAGTCAACTCTAATGTGTGACTATATTCTGAGTTTCTAAAGCATATTATGGGCCAGGCGCGGTGGCTCACATCTGTAATCTCAGCACTTTGAGAGGCTGAGGTGGGTGGATCATGAGGTCAGGAGTTCAAGACCAGCCTGACCAACATGGCAAAACCTTACCTCTACTAAAAATATAAAAACTAGTCTAGTGTAGTGGCACATGCCTGTAGTACCAGCTATTCGGGAAGCTGAGGCATGAGAGTCACTTGAACCTGGGAGGCAGAGGTTGCAGTGAGCCGAGATTACACCACTGCACTCCAGCCTGGGTGACACAGTGAGACTCCATCTCAAAAAAAAAAAAACAAATAATAAAGTATATTACGTAAAACGACAGAATTTAATTTCAAAATATAAAACTTTTCCTTTTAAAGTTCTTCTCTGTAATTAGAGTACAAGGATCCACTGATAAATTTTTGCAACCAGGCATTCTCCCCCTGTAAGGAAACTCCAAAGGTTGATTATAAACCCAGTCTCATTGATAAATGAAATTAATCTGTAGCTTATGGTCATTTGAAATGCTGGCCTAAGATACTCAGGAGTCACAGAGAGAAAAATCTACTTCCTGTCTGCCAGAACTTCAAAAGTTGATTGGCATGAAAATGAAGGGAAACTAACAGGGTACATAAGCAGCCACAGACACTTGGCTAGATGTACTTCATGACAACCCTCTGAGGTGTGTCCTACAGACATACAACTGAGGATCAAAGAAAGTTAATTGATTTGTAAAACGTATCTAAGCTATTAAGTGACAGAGCTGGGATTCAAATCCAGGTCTGTTCTATTTGAATCTAAAAGCCAGGCTCTGTTCACTTTCCCACATACCTCCCCCGTCTGAAAGATTGCTAGCTTCATACGTCCTCCATTCACCACCCATGCACCTTAGCAACCCCATGACAGAAGAGAGAAGATGAAGGCTTTAAAATCTGAAATGCTGGTACTTGTTTGTACATGCAGCTGTAATACACATGCCCTAACACATCCTAACCCATCCCTTCCTTGCTCCTCATGTCTCCTGAGTGCCCACTGTCATTATATAATAATCAGGCAGAGCTAGACTCTGTGCCCAAGCATCTTGCAACCACAGGGCTGGCTATGTCCATACCTCACAACCACTGTGGAACCTAGGGGAGACTTAGGTCTCTGTTGCAGGAAGTCTGATTGCATATTGGATTAACCTAACCAGTCACAGGATGTAGTAGCTTCAGGTTGTGGAGGGATATTCTTCTAGGCTGGTGTGGTGGCTCATGCCTGTAATCCCAGTACTTTGGGAGGCTGAGGTGGGAGGATCACTTCAGACCAGGAGTTTAAGACCAACCTGGGCAACATAGTGAGACCCTGTCTCTATAAAAAAATTTTTTTTTTTTTTTTTTTTTTTTGAGACGGAGTCTCGCTCTGTCGCCCAGGCTGGAGTGCAGTGGCCGGATCTCAGCTCACTGCAAGCTCCGCCTCCCGGGTTTACGCCATTCTCCTGCCTCAGCCTCCGGAGTAGCTGGGACCACAGGCGCCCGCCACCTCGCCCGGCTAGTTTTTTTTTTTTTTGTATTTTTAGTAGAGACGGGGTTTCACCGTGTTAGCCAAGATAGTCTCGATCTCCTGACCTCGTGATCCGCCCGTCTCGGCCTCCCAAAGTGCTGGGATTACAGGCTTGAGCCACCGCGCCCGGCCTAAAAAAATTTTTTAATTAGCTAGGCATGGTGGTGTCTGCCTGTAATTCTAGCTACTTGGGAGGCTGAGGCAGGAGGATCCCTTGAGCCCAGGAGTTCGAGGCTACAGTGAACTATGATCGAACCACTGTACCCCAGTCTGAACAATTCAGCAAGATTCTGTCTCTAAAACACAATAACAATACACACATATATATGTATTTTATTTAAAAATTTAAATATATATAGTCTTCTAAATCTTGTAAAAAGTTACCATAATGCAACCTGACTATAAAACTGAATATTTATAAATACTATTGAATTGCGTACACCTGGCCACAAAGATGGAAACAACAGACACTGAGGACTACGAGACGGAGAGGGAGGGAGGAAGGTAAGGGATGAAAAACTACCTATTGGGTACTATGCTCACTACCTGGGTGATGGGTCCAATCATACCCTAAACCTTAGCATCATGCAATATACCTAGGTAACAAACCTGTACATGTGTCCCAAATTTGAAATAAAAGTTGGGAAAAAAAATATTGTTGGCTACCATGCCTGTTTATTTTTGGTGTGCTATTTGATAATTTCCCACCTTTTACAATATAAGAATTGCTTTTTAACATCAAAACACTCATGAACTCACACAGAATATTTATTTTTAGCCTTATTAATTGAGAAAAGACATATGCATAAACAGATTTGTGACTTTTTACAAAATATCCATGGGTCCCAGCTTTGGAATCATGTCTCTACTTCATTTACCTATTTGCCCCATGCTCCTTGGCAAGGGACAGCTCTTTTTCTGGTTTCTTTTGCAATTACCAAATTTTGCTGCTTGTTTCCAATACAACAGTAATTCAGAAGAGGGTCATGCTATACCTCTTGGCTGTTTACCTTCGTTCTGCTGTATGTCTGATGGTGTAGGTGAGGTGACACTAGGCTCCTTCACTTCTGTAATGCCTGCTCTCAAGCTTTTTCCATCCAAACAAGCTGGAGCTACTTCTGCAGGTTTGGAAAATAAATTCATAGAGGAATTGGCTGATTCTATCAAGAATATGAAAAGCATTCAAAGACTGATTCTAAACTTCTAAATAAGGTAATGAGAAGGTTAACAGAACATTTCTGTGAATATAAACATCCAAAAATACAGTGGGTTTTAGGAGGAGAGCTAAGAGATGTGAGTAGGGATAACAATGCTATATTAAAGAACTTTTCAAATCATTTTTGTTTTAAAAGTAGGAAAAAATTACCTTGACTCTTAAAATTATGTGGGGGAACAGCATTAGTAACTGAAGCTGCCATATAATGTAACTCTGCAGACGATGGAACTGCTGGATGATCGCTTTGCTGTTTGATAACATTATCATTTGAAGGCTCTTCTCTCACAGGTAATTCCTGTAGAAGATCATCAGCTTCAATGTCAATCACATTTATATAAGTATGTCCAACCTGAGCCAAAACACATAAAATCAAAGAGGGTTACATTCTTTTTACTCTATATGGTCACTCTGTCCCCCCAAATAAAGGCTTAATTCTTAACTCTTATTAATAACAAGGAAAGAAGGGCCTGAATGTGCCCAACTTGGGAAAAGGAGCAGGAAGTATGTATTATTGATCTTAGTCTACAATATTTTTGGCACAATGCTTAAATTAATTTTTGAACTTTTACTACAAAACTACCTAGATGAGATTTTTAGCCTCATTTCATCTACACAATTGAATAATGTCTAGATGACCATAATACATTTTAGTGCAAAGGCATTATTAAAATTTCTGAATAAAACACAAACCAAGTTTGCTACTGTATGAGGTGTTGAGGGTGACAAAGGTTTCTCTGACATTTCAGTGGAAAGCTTCAGATTTAGATATACATCTGGGACCAAGAGCTGAGGAGCATTCAAAGGCTCATGTTCTGAAAATTAAAAAAGAAATAATCAGAAACTTTAAGAAAAACACTGTAAACTGCTCCAAACCATCAACTTTGTATGAACAAGTTAGCAACAAACAACATAAATTGTACTTCTTGAAATCTAAGTAGAAGTGACATGCGTATAAATAATTAAAGCAAATTCTATTCTAAGGGTAATTTAGAATTCATAATTGAATGCAAGCTGACTATTGTTTTTCTCATATGAATGATTCACAAGAACAGTAAAGTAACTAAATTACATCAAGAAAATGCTAAAATTTCCTATTTCTATATCAGATATATTAAGTCATGTTTGGTTACTTTAGGGAAGTTTCAAAAAAAACCAGATTTTAGGAGATTAACCTATAACTAATTTTTTTTTTACTATGAACAGTTTCTTGTTATTTGCTTATTTTTATTGACAGCTTTATTGAAACATAATTCACATTCTCTTTTTCTTTTTTTTTGAGACAGAGTCTCGCTATGTCACCCAGGCTGGAGTGCAGTGACGTAATCTCGGCTCACTGCAACCTCCGCCTCCCGGGGTCATTCTCCTGCCTCAGCCTCCCAAGTAGCTGGGACTACAGGCTCCTGCCACCACGCCCAGCTAATTTTTTTGTATTTTTAGTAGAGACAGGATTTCACTGTGCTAGCCAGGATGGTCTTGATCTCCTGACCTCGTGATCCGCCCACCTCAGTCTCCCAAAGTGCTGGAATTACAGGTGTGAGCCACCGTGCCCAGCTAATTCACATTCTTTAAAAGGGTATCATTCAGTGGTATATAGTGTATTCACAGAGCTTATAATTAAATTTTACCACTTAAAGTGTTTTAACATCTAAATTTCACAAATGTTAACTGCTTCTTATTTAACAGTAAAATAAACAGGCCTGTCACAGGAGATCATCAGACAGTTTAACTCTGTGCCTTTTGTTCTAGGCCTCTAGCCTTATTTTCTAGCATTGTTTTTTCAATAAAGCACTATTTTCAAATGTTACTCGTATTGAGTACTTATTACCAAAGCTTGAATTTAAACCACTTACAACTAGAAAAAAAAGAAAAATAAAAATACTGAAATCATTCTCTCTTAATTGATTGGTTTAACTGCTTTCTTATGGGGGACAGTGACTAGCTTTGGCATCATGCAGATATATCTTTAATAAGTCATACTGCTCTTAGAAAAAAAAGAAATCACACATGATGTGCAAGAAATGATTTGCTGCTTGGTACCACATTGAGAAACAACTTCTTGAGAAGTAGCTTACTTATCTTGTAGTACATTAAAAAATTTAAGACAAAAAGAGAAAACAAAAAAATTTCACAAACACAAGAAAAAATTAAAATATATGAATACAGATAATTAGATTTTATGCATAGAAGGTGATAGGCAGAAGCATAGAGTGACAGCTTAACAATGTAATTTTAAATAATTAATGTAATTTCAAATTTTATTATTATTTATATCTTGGGCCTTCACCTAGATGAACAGCAGACTCAGGAAATAGCTGCCAACTTCAATAAACCACTTAACAACAAAAGCAATGTACCTCCAAGGCTTTCTCAAAGATATGCTTAGATAATTTAAGCATATCTAATTTAAGAATGTTTCTCAGTTCCGATGTGGTGGTTCAAACCTGTAATCCTAGCACTTTGGGAGGCCAAGGAGGGCAAATCACTTGAGGTCTGAGACCAGCCTGGCCAACATGGTGAAACTCTGTCTGTACTAAATATACAAAAATTAGCCAGGCACAGTGGAAGTCACCTGTCAGAAGACCTTGGCTATTTGGGAGGCTGAGGTAGGAGAATTGCTTGAACCTGGGAGGCGGAGGCAATCTTGAGACAAGATTGCACTACTGCACTCCAGCCTCCAGCCTGGGCAATAGAGCAAGACTCTGTCTCAAAAAAAAAAAAAAAAAAAAAAAAGTTTTTCAAATGCAGACTCATCATTTATATCAAAAACATTTACACATGCTCAACTTCATTCAGAAAGAAATACAAATTTAAATAATGACTTTTGTTTTTCTTTTTTTTTTTGAGATGGAGTCTCACTCTGTCACCCAGGCAATGGCGCGATCTCAGCTCACTGCAAGCTCCACCTCCCGGGTTCATGCCATTCTCCCACCTCAGCCTCCCGAGTAGCTGGGACTACAGGTGCACGCCACCACGCCCAGCTAATTTTGTTTTTGTATTTTTAGTAGAGATGGGGTGTCACCGTGTTAGCCAGGATGGTCGATCTCCTGACCTCGTGATCCGCCTGCTCTGGCCTCCCAAAGTGCTGGGATTACAGGCGTGGGCCACTGTGCTTGGCCTATAATGACTTTTTTTGACCTATCAGATTGGCAAAGTTAAAAAGGTAGCTAAGTCATAGTAATAACCAAAAAAGTCTCTTATGCAGGAAGATATTCATTGAAGCCTAATTTGTAGGAGAAAAAACTGGAAACTAATGTATAGCTGGAAGAAGGAATATGTTTATGAAATATTTCTTTGATGACACAGAGACTGGTTTGCCATACATATAAATCAAAGTGAAATGAACAGGATACAAAATACAGGTATCCCTTTTTATGCAAATCTAATCCACTTCTGCAAATGTGCTACATAGTGAATTTTCCAGTTCCAGGAGACTTTATGACAGTATTTCAAATGGAAATAAAAAGGTGTCCTAGCCCATCTAATTTTTCTAATAAAAAGGTGTGCTAGCCCAAACATCATTAAACAACTCTTAAATACTTAAATAACAACTCATCAAGGATTACTACATATAAAGCATTTTAAATATCTTTTTTATTAATATTCATTTAATTCATTAGTTAGCATTCAATATGCAATAATACTGAATGCATTAGAGATGAATTGCCTTCAACACTGCAGCAAACATACTATGATGCAAATAACAAAATAAATAATATGTTAAAGATACACTCTAATTTAAGAGCATCCCAAGGTACTTGGAAAAAAACAACATTGGGACCCAGGAGGATTAAACTAAACTCTCATGGAAAAGCTAGAGAAGACAGCCATAATATCTGGACAATGAGAGTTTAGATACTAAGGGAGGACACCTATGCTATATACTGTATCTAACTATGTAAAATGCACAAAAGACTGAAAGAAAAAACAATATCAAACCATTATTGCTAAGTGGTGTGATTATGGTTAATTTTCATCTTCTTCATAGATTGCTAAATTACCTAAATATTCTACAATGATTACATTTTTAAGACATAAAGTTAGAGAGGCTTTTTAGCACGTACAAGGTTCTGTACATGGGTAAAAGAAACAGTTTACTAAAAGTCATAAAAAAGAATTACTATGATACAATGGGTAGAGCACTATTCAAGATGCTATTCATAATGATAAACAATATTAAGGAGGAAATTTGTCAGGAAACATTCCAAATAATAGGTCCTCCAACACTTATTTCCTCTACTCCTGGACATAGTTACACACCCCTCCCTCACCAAACCCAATCCAGTCCTTCCTAGCTCACCTTCACTAGCCACAGTCCCAGGCCTCCCAACCTTGGACATGCAATTCCAGCGAAGGTAATTAATAACACAGAGAATCCAAATTCAAAGCATTATTTTTACTGACTTAGGATGTAATCTATGGCAATTTTGAAGAAAAGTCTCTATTATGTTTTACTAAGTTATAAATTTGATTTCTAAAGTATATACCAAGATTGGAGAGAAAAATCTAGGGGGAGTAAATCATATCTCGTAATTTAAAATTCCCTTTAAATCACTGCCTTAAAGGAAAAGTCTAGATAACTCAATTATATCAAAATATATGAATTTTTTCAAAAGAAAAACAGCATTTACCTGGGTCTGTATTTGTACTTGCATCTTGACTTCCTATAGCTTTCTTTTTCACAGAGGCCATGAAATGCAATCCAGCTGAAGTATTATCATCTTGTAGCATTTCTTAAATATAACAAAACATTGGAAGTAATCATTGAGAAGCTAACATATTACCAGGAGCCCAGCAGCACAGTACCTAACTCAATGGAAGTAAAATATGGGGTGTCAGGATGTTATTAAAATTTTTTTTTTGAGACGGAGTCTGGCTCTATTGCCCAGGCTGGAGTGCAGTGGCGTGATCTCGGCTCATTGCAACCTCTGCCTCCCAGGTTCAAGCGATTCTCCTGCCTCAGCCTCCCGAGTAGCTGGGATTACAGGTGCCCGCCACCATGCCTGGCTAATTTTTGTATTTTTAGTAGAGATGGGGTTTAAGCCATTTTGGCCAGGCTGGTCTCAAACTCCTGACCTCAAGTGATCCACCCGCCTTGGCCTCCCACAAGTGCTGGATTACAGGCATGGGCCACCATGGCCAGCCTAAAATGGGCTTTCTGAATGAAGTGTTATGTAAGTTGAATTTCAAAGACATGGTAGAATCAAAACCAAAACTGTTGAGGACTCTGCATGTCCAGCTTAGAAACCTAGATATTCTTCTGGGAATGAAGATCCAGTAGAAGCTGTTAAGCAGAGAAATGATACGGTCAGATTCATATTCTAGGAAAACAATCTAGCCAGTGTGTGGAAAATAGGTTTGAATGGATATACCTAGTAATGGTGAGGGATGGGAAAACAGGATAAATGTAAGAATTACAAAGGAAGCAAAATAGGTAAGAATTGATTATTGACTGGATAAAAGGGAAGACAGAATTCATAATCACGTGTTTCTGGCTTAGGCTGATATCAACACAAATGGAGAAAGAGAACATAGGAGGAAAAAACAGTCAGGGCAGAGTAGAAATACTGAATTCAGAATTCACATGGTGTACCTGAGGTAATTTCTACGCAAGTGGAAAAACTCAAGAGGAAAGAGAACCAAACTCCAAAGTCTACTGTGAGAGTTTGGGTTTACATGTGGATTTCTCTGGGAGATCACCCAGGAAGACTAGGTAGAATAAGACAGTATCAATTATGGAGCATTGTGGTATAATGAAAAATGTATATTTGGTCTACAAAGACCCAGTTTCTTGCACACAGGTCCTCAGAATCTTGGGATTTCCTGATAGGAGTGTCTGTTATTTCTAACGAGCCCCTTTTGATCACACCTAAGTATATGCTAGAGGTGTCTCTTCACAAGCCCCTAGATGGCTTTAGCATAGGGCCTAGTCACCAGAGGAACCAACCACATGATGAGAGGGTTAGAACGATCAGCCCCCAATTCACCCATCCTACTGCCACATCTGGGAAAGAGAAGGGGCTGGAGATTGAGCTCAATCACAATGGCCAGTGATTTAATCAATTATACCTATGTACTGAAAAGTCAATAAAAATCCTGAAGCAAACAGGTTAAGAGCGATTCCCAGTTGGTGAATACATGGATGTGCTAGGAGAGTGGCCATTCCAGAGAGGGCGTGGAAGCCCTGTGCTGCCCAACCCCACCACTGCCTTGCCCTGTGCATCTCTTCCATTTAGCTGTTCCTGAGTTGTATCCTTTATAATAAAATTATAATCATAAGTAAAGTGCTTTCCCAATTTCTGTGGGTTTTCTAGTCAATTACCAAACCTGAGTTGAGGGGGGTAGAGTATAGGAACCCTTGAATTTGTAGTCAGCTGGGCAGAAATGTAGGTAGCCTCATTTTCATATTGTACATATTTCTAAAAAGCTAATTTTAACTCTAAACTTAGACGTTACATTAATCATACACATACATACCAAAAGGAATGTTGAAGTCATCCAAAGAATGGGAACCACAATGTTCTTCTTGTTCCTAAATGAATTCCCACAGGATTAATCTATGATTAACTCAAAGACATGTATTATTTTGTAAAAAATTACTCAATAGCTATGAAGATTGAATTCTCATGTATAGGTTCAATTTCCATCATTCTAGGCATAATTATTCCATCAAATTATTTACTCTATTGAAGTAACTCTACAAATGAGTTAAGAAAATGTATAAGCCAAACAATAAAAAAGCATTACCAATTTAATGTAAGGTTCCTAGGTTACCATGTGCAACTCTCTCCTACAAAGTAGCTTTGATAATACTCAAATAGTACACCATCTTGTCAAAAATCTTTCATGGACTCAACAAACAGTTGTACTAAGTGCCTCTAGACATGCTCTTGAGGACTGACTGAAAAAGCATGCCTTTTAAAAAATCAATGTAAACAAAACTATTAATACATTTCTCTTTATTTAATCTGTTGTTGCAAAAATAGTTAGACAGTCACCAAATACAGAAGATATATTTAAAAAGACTTGACTTAACACTGGGCATGATGGCTAACACCTATAATCCAAGTGTTTTAGGAGGCTGAGGTAGAAGGATCACTTGAGGTCAGGAGTTGGAGATCAGCCTGGGCAACACAGCAAGGTCCCATCTCTCAGAAAAATATTTTTTAATTAGCTGGGCATGGTGGCACACACATATAGTCCCAGCTACTTAGGAGGCTGAAGCAGGAGGACTGCCCAAGTCCAGGAGGTAGGGGCTGCAGTGAGCTATATTTGTGCCACTGCACTACAGCCTGGGCAACAGAGCAAGACCCTATCTCTAAAAAATAATAATACATTAAATTTTTTAAAAAGATTTGACTTAAAATAGAGTTTACACAACAAACCTGTTTGGGAAGTCCTAGAGGAATCTCAGAGAAGGGTGAAACTGTATTAGGAGAAGCCCAAATAACATAACATATACGTTAAGATGTCATAGAAATAAGCAAAGGGTGACTTCAAATATAAAAAAAGCCACATAGGCAGATGCTCTAAACTGCAGTTTTTGATATACCATCAAGTTGCTTTTCACATTCAGAACTCTAAGTCTACTGCTCTGTGGAGGGAGGCAGCAGGGACTGATATACTGAATGATATAAAGATCCTCCTAATCACAATCAGAAGCTCCCAGCAATCAGACTAGATAAACCACAAAGACATACCAAACTCAGTGTACATGCAAACCAGGGAACAATCAATAGCAGTTTTTCTATACCTTGGGTTTCTTAATGATTTCTGAATTATCGTTATTAATTATGGAATTTTCTGGTCGAAAAGTCACATTTGGTTTTCTCCTCAATTTCTCAGATTTTTTTTCTTGCAGCTCTTTCTCAGCTCTTCTCCTTTGTCTGTTAAACATAATAGCATAAAACATATTTTTACAATTATAGCAACATTTGCTTTTCATTTATCATGCTATATAGGGATACAGTTAACAAAATTATGTTCATAAATTCTTTTCAATAGCATTTAATTAAATTAGCAAGACATTCTGCAAATACAAGCAAATATAAGCAAAACATCAAATATGAAATTTATTTCTAGAACCTCTAATACTGAACTGACTATTCTATGTTAGTCACTGGAATCTAAGGACAGGGTTACAAATCTTAGATAATTATTAAACTCTCTTTTCTGTGAATTTGCAGCTGGTGCCAGAAACCCTATCAGATACCTCCATTAGTCTATTTGAAGACATTAAGCACACTTAGTCACCTCAGCAAAATCACAGCAAGGAGGAAAGAGGTCTCAAAACGCTAAGGGGAAGACTAAATTTGAAGAGGGAACAAATGGAAACAAGAAGACCTTTTCTGGAAAGAGAGCACTAGTAACAGATTCTACAGTCTGATAAATGTGAAAATAAATAAATAAATAAATAAAGTATTTTCTAGACTTAGTAATAATCTACCAATCAATATATGTGGTAAAACACTACAGTAAATGCTCTTCACTAGAAGTCACAGCCTTGCTTTTCACATACACATTTCTTAGTGCCCTGAAACAATTTACATCACCTACCCTCCTGCTTACTGTAAGAGTCTGAAGAATATGGTAAGATGATTGGTTCAAAGTATTGGATGATACAGTTGTCCCCCCTTATCCATGGTTTCATTTTCCAAGGTTTCTATTTATCAGAGTTCAACCATGATTCAAAAATAGATGAGTTCAGTGCAATAAGATATTTTGAGAGACAGAGGGAAAGAGATCACATTCATATAACTTGCCTTACAATATAGCTATAATTGTTATATTTTATTACTAGTTATTGTGCATTGCTTACTGTGCCTAATCTATAACTTAAACTATATCATTGTTATGTATGTACAGAAAAAAACAAAATATATAATAGGGTTCAGTACTGTCTGCAGTTTCAGGTATCCACTGAAGGTCTTGGCATGTATTCCTAGGAATAAGGGAGGACTACTGCATATGGGATATTGTACCAAATATTTGAGAAGCAAATGATGACTGTTCATTCTATTATAGACACTGTAAAAGAATCCTCCAGTCTACGAATGGTAGGAAAGAATTCCTTAATACGATGGGAAAATATTATAGTATTTGTCTCACAAAATAGGAATTTTTCTCACATAAAATGTGTTCAGATGCATGACACTTGAAAAGAAAACTGAATGTGCAATTGTGTATAGCCTAGGAGACAACCAGATTACCGTGTGATTTTAAATAATAATGAACTTGCTGATATATGATATTATTAAATAAAATTTCACTTAAATCTTGCCTTTTTTTACTGTCCTTTCTTTGTCTTACTTCAGGTGGTTCTATTTTGACCTTTAGAAGATGAAGGTGTCCAGCATCACCTTGTTCAAATAAATTATGTGTTAGTTTCTGTTGGCTTTGTTTAAATGCAACGAGGTTTTCAAGTGGGATAAGTTGTGTTTTTTTGCACTACAAGAAAGAAACAAAGCATAAGAATGACAAATTGCAAACTCAATTATGTAATATTTTAACAAAAGACTGAGGAAAAATGCATTTCTTTAAACTGTGCGACAGAACAAATCAAATATAACAAGTTGATTTAAACTGGCAATATGAGTATACATATCTTAGAGAAAAAGTGATTTAAAGTGCTGAAAGTTTCAAATGGGTCATCCTATTTCAGATATTAAGCTAGACGTTCTCACCTTCCTAATTTCATTCCCATATTAAAAATCTTTCCTCTGGTCAGGCGCGGTGGCTCACGCCTGTAATCCCAGCACTTTGGGAGGTCGAGGCGGGCAGATCACAAGGTCAGGAGTTCGAGAACAGCCTGGGCAACATGATGGAACCCTGTCTCTACTAAAGATACAAAAAATTAGCCAGGCGTGGTGGTGCATGCCTGTAATCCCAGCTACTTGGGAGGCTGAGGCAGGAGAATCACTTGAATCTGGGAGTCAGAGGTTGCAGTGAGCTGAGATTACGCCATTACACTCCAGCCTGGTGACAGGGCGAGGCTCCATCTCATATAAAAAACAAAAACAAAAACAAAAAACAAAAAAAAAAAACCCTTTCCTCTTATAAATGAAATTATATAATGTCCAGCATTCAACTTAAAATTATTTGGAACAGGGAAGATGCAGAGGCACGAAGAACACAGATGGAAAAGACCAGCAATATGCTGAAAATCCCTGAAGCCTTGGGAATTGGATGGTAAAAACTTGGGGTTCTTCTTCGGTTCATGTTATCTTCAGAAGAAAAGGAAGCATGGTTAAGTATTTTTTCTAAGGAATAACCATTTGTTTTCCCAGTACCATCTTCAAATCATAAAAGTATACCTGAGAATGCATTACTCAATTATCTCCCTAAGATAGTACTGCTCTCCTCAAAACTAGAGCCTAAACCATTTTAATTTCATAAATCAAAAGTTATACCTTTAAAGAGGACTTGGTGGGTCTATAAAACTACCATTTTAATATATGTGCTACTAATCACAGATCTGGGTCTATTTAACAAATTTAACCTGTCAAAGATTTGAAGATCATACAATAATTGCTAGGAACCTCAAACTATATGTGTGTTCACTTGCTCTCCTCTCTACACGCACATAAACAAAAGCATCTGGTAATTTTTTTGCCTTTTTTTTCCACGTGTTTAAATCTTACACAAAGTACCTGGTAATTTTACTGTTTATTTCTTTCTAGAGCAGCAGAAATATCTACGAAAGAGTCTAGTAAACTCCGGTATTGATAGAAAGACCTAAAACCTTTAAAATACACAATTTTTTAAAAATAGAGACCGCTTCTCCCTACGTTACCCAGGCTGGTCTCAAACTCCTGGGATCAAGGGATCCTCCCATCTTGGCCTCCCAAAGTATTGGGATTATAGGCATGAGCCACTATGCCCAGCTACAATCATTATTTTAAACCTAATTTTTTACATGCTATTTTCTATAACAAGCATTTTTTTATGTACAAGAGCTTTTCACTGACCATATGGTACTTATGGTATGAAAAAAATGCAAGACATTGCTTTTGCATTACCATACAAAAATTCATTACCATATTTTCTGGGGACAAACGTGGATGAAGTAATGACAATCTTGGGTATTTTCTTTCTTCTGCTATAGGTTGGATAGGTGTTGAGGGAACTGTAATAGATGCTCTTGAGGTTGATGGAAACGTATTAGGAGGTTTAAGTGGCAGGTATAGTAACGGAAGTCCAAAGGAATGGTGAGGAGCTATCTCAAGGGGCCCTGGCTTAACAGCAAATAGTTTTTCTGGTTTTATAAACACTGAAGAGTCCTGTGGAGGTGTCAGATTTTCTTGTCCAACATATTGATCCAAGTTTACATGCTTAGGAATTTCTGTAATTACAGTTTCTGCCCATGTCTTCTGCTCAACTTCTTTTTTTTTGGCTTCAGTATTATACTGGCTTACATTCAAATGGGATGCTGGAGGAGTTTGTGCTACTCTCTGTGGCAGAGCAGGTTGGAAGGAGTCAGATAATCCCCAAGCCTCTCTTGGTTGTGGCAGAGGCCTGAAGGGAGCTTGTGGAATACTTCCTGCATGTAAGAAAAGGGGCTTGAATTCTTGTTTAGGCTTAAATTGAAGCAAAGGAAAGCCATCACCAGGACTAAATGTTTTTGCATGTGGGATAAGTCTAGGTCTAGGTGCCTTCTGAACAACAGAAGGTGTGGACAAAAGGCAGAGGTGAGTATTTCCAGCAGGAGCTGGATAAAACAAAGTGGATGGTAAGTTTTGAGATGATGGAATTGGTCCTCTTTTCTGGGGCTGGCCATTTAATTGACATAAAGGAATGCTCCCATGTAGAACATTCTGGAAGAGAAAAAAGATATTATGTAAGTTTAGAATATATTAGAAATTCCTTACTTCGTAAATGGCATTCAATATGTTTTGCAGCGGGTAGAATGTAGTAACTGCTTAAAAAAAAAAAAAGTATTTACTCAACAAAAACAAAAAACACGACGACTATCGAACTACTCAGGACATTATTATTATTATTATTATTTTCCAAGACAGAGTCTCGCTCTGTCACCCAGGCTGGAGTGTAGTGACATGATTTTGGCTCACTGCAACCTCCACCTCATGAGTTCAAGCGATTCTCCTGCCTCAGCCTCCTGAATAACTGGGATTACAGGCATGCACCACCACACCTGGCTAACTTTTGTATTTTTAGTAGAGATGGGGTTTCACCATCTTGGCCAGGCTGCTCTCGAACTCCCAACCTCAGGTGCGGCCTGCCATAGTGCTAGGACATGAGCCACCACGCCCAGCCATTAAAGGTATTTTTACATACATTACCTGTACATTTCCAGTACTACTTTGACCAGATGGGATAGTTCTTTCATGGCAGTGTGGGTTGTTCTTGCGAGGCTCTCTGGTGTCCTCTCCCATTGACTGTGGCTTAACAAAAAATCTCTCCTTAAGATTTTTGTTGCTGTCTTCAACATCACCACATCCTCTTAGATTTGATTCCTGGCTTCCCCCTAAATGCACAGACTGAGACTGCTGTACAAGTTGTTGTATATCTGGGAGATTAGCAAAGGATGATCCTACTATTTGCATTAGGCTCATGAAGTTGATCTGTTGCAGCTTGAATAAAACAAAAATTGAAGCAATATCTTAAAATATAACAAAAAAACTAAGGAATCAACAATAATCATATGAGTACTCTACAACAGTCACACCTTTGTCTTAGTATCTATGAGAATTATGAATGCTAAGCAGGAGGCATAGTCACAGAATTTTTTTTGTTTTTTAAAGGGAGAGGAAAAAAATGATAACTTCCTGTCAATCAAGCATATGAATACTCACTTGCGAATGAAACTTGGAACTATTTGTAAACAGTTTACAGTATTCAGTTTCCATAAACATCCCAGGGATCAAAGGAGTGGGATAAAGACAGATTCCCAGAATAGGCCGGGCGCAGTGGCTCACGCCTGTAATCCCAGCACTTTGGGAGGCTGCAGAGGGCAGATCACAAGGTCAAGAGATTGAGACCATCCTGGCCAACATGATGAAATCCCATCTTTACTAAAAATACAAAACTTAGCTGGGTGGTGGCACGCACCTATAGTCCCAGCTACTCGGGAAGCTGACACAGGAGAATCGCTTGAACCAGGGAGGTGAGGTTGCAGTGAGCCGAGATCGTGCCACTGCACTCCAGCCTGGTGACAGAGTGAGATTCTGTCTCTTAAAAAAAAAAAAAGACAGATTCCCAGAGTAAGTATATTTTGAACAGTTTTCAGGAATAAGCAGAAAGCAGTACACAGGTGAAGAGCAAGGAATTCCCTTGGAAAGGCTGATTAGGTGAAAGAAAAGTCAGATACCAGTTGTCCCCAAACTATGCTGCACATTACAATCACCTGAGAAGTATCTATAAGTCCCGATAACCAGGTCACCCCCTATCAATAACATTGCAATGTCTGGGGATGGGAACCAGCATCTGTATTCATTAAGACGACCAGGTTATTTCAATGTCCAGAAAATCTTGGGAAGCACTAGCACAGACATTGGCTTAGCAGGAACAGGAGATTTACAGCAGGGATAATGAAAAGATAGGCTAGTCCGGAAGTTCTCAAACTTCGGCATGCACCAGAATTATCTGGAGGACTTGAACCACTTTGCTGATCCCTATCCAAAGTTTCTGATTCAACGGGTCTAGGATCGGGGCCTGAGAATTTGTACTTCCAAAGTCTAAGTGATGCTGATACTACTCGTCCAGGCATCATACTTTGAGAACCACTAAACTTGTGAAAGTAAGGCAGGAAAGGAGGGAAGGTAAAGACTTCAGAGTGAAGTTTTTGAAGGCCAACAGAAAAATTTGCATTTGATAGAACAAACCAATAGGGAAACAGTGCAGGTTTTTAAAAATGCAGTTTTCTTTTAATTATTCTAAAGCAAATACACACAGGAAAAAACAGAAATTTTAAAAATAAAATAAATATCATTCATAATCCTACCCTCAAAAATAATGAGCATTGACATTTTAGTATATTTCCTTTCTCTTGCTTACTATCTATCTATCTATCTATCTATCTATCTATTTATCTATCTATTCTATCTAAAAGAAAAGGTGTCACCATGGTAGCCAGGCTGGAGTGCAGTGGACTGACCACAGCCCACTGTAACCTCAGATTCCTGGGTTCAAAGCATCCTCCCACCTCAGCCTGCCGAGTAGCTGAGACTATAGGCATGTGCTACTATGCCTGGATAATGGTTTGCTTTTTGGGTGTTTTGTTTGTTTGTTTGTTTGTTTGTTTTGTAGAGATGAGGTCTTGCTATGTTGCCCAGGCTGGTCTCAAACTCCTAGCCTCAAGCAATCCTCCCACCTCAGCCACCCAAAGCACTAGGATTACAGGTGTGAGCCACCTCTTACAAAATTTAAAAATATAAAGAGCCTGTCTTCTTTATATTTTTAAAACAAGATTGATACCATATATTATACAAATTCCTGAAGTTTACTGAAGATTTTTAAACAGGTGACTAATATTATTAAAATAATACCTGAAGAAAGTATCCTAGAAAATGCAAACAGACGACAATAGAAGTATGAAACTAAGAATCTAAGGTTACCCACTGCTATAGAAATAGCAAGTGACTATACTGACATATAGTATCGGCAAAAAATTCAAGAGGGCATAATAAAACACTGGGTAAGGGTTATGAGAGAAGGCAAAGATGACTTTTGAAGATAGTGATTCTTAATCTTTTGTGTGCATCAGAATTATCTGGAGAACTTGTTAAATATATAGGACAGTGACCAGTAAAGTCCCCAAGTAATCCATCTAACAGTTTGAGAGATGGCTCTAAAACATTAAACTGGTAGAATAGGTGGTGCCACTAAACAGAAAAAGAAAAGAAGGCACTAGGGAGAATAAGAATAAAATCAGTTTCAGTAAGTTTCATGGGACAGGGGGACATGCTGAACAACTATTCTCATCAAGGCCCATAAGTTCAAAGAGAACATTAGTACAGCCGGTGCGGTGGCTCACACCTGTAACCCTAGCACTTTGGGAGGCCAAGGCGGGCAGATCACCTGAGGTCAGGAGTTTGAGACCAGCCCCACCAACATGGTGAAACTCCATCTCTACTAAAAATATAAAAATTAGCCAGGCAAGGTGGCGCATGCCTATAATCCCAGCTACTCAGGAGGCTGAGGCAGGAGACGCTTGAACCTGGGAGGCAGAGGTTGCAGTGAGCCGAGATCGCGCAACTGCACTCCAGCCTGGGCGACAGAGTGAGACTCTGTCTCAAAAAATAAAAATTAATAAAAAATTTTTAAAAAGAAAATTAGTGCCGAGAATCATCAATATGATGGTATATTACATCACATAAAAGGATATGGAAGTGAATGCAGGACAAATGAGCAGAGCTTTAGATCTGAGGGAAACTAATGTTTCTAAAAAGGTAAATAATCAACCATTGTTGGTAAACAGAAAAAAAGGATAGCCAGGTATGATGAAAGTCAAAGTGAACAGTAATTTGAAATGCAGTTGACAGTTTCAACTCAAGCACAAGAAATATGGATAAGAAATATGTGATAGTGTCAGCTGGAAAATAAGCCTTGGATACTTCTGAGTAGGAGCCCACTGATCTGGTTTGATTACTCCCCACCTCATTTTTGTAAGCAGCTGCATCCCAAAGAGCTCAGTAAAAAGAAGTCATTGTGAGAAGTAGGTAGCTTAGCCTGGACCTCTAGGCCCTGGAGTTATGAACTTTTTTTTTCCTAGTAGAGTTGGCGGTCTCATTATGTTGCCCAAGCTGATTTCAAACTCCTGGCCTCAAGCAATCCTCCTACCTTGACCTCCCAAAGTGCTGGGATTACAAATGTGAGCCATTGAGCCCAACCAGTTACAAACATTTGAATGAAAAGTACCCAAAGCAGAGAAATGCTTGTGATATAATTTTAACTTGTCAATTTCTGGAAATCAGTTAATATTTTAAAACCCTACGTGTACACTATGTGTAGATTTACTTATATAGAGATGTGCTTACCTGAACTAATTTAAACATTTCATCTTGGAGCATCTGCCTAACGGACTCTGAACAATCTGGTAACTGAGCCCTGCATTCATTTCTCTGGGTCTTCTGAGGTGGTGGAACAGGTGGTTGTGAAGCAACACTGACTCCATTTGATATTATCAGAGGTGGAACTGAGGAACATTTGTCTTTATATGTAGAAATCTGTGTACTACGTGGAAAGCATTTAAATAAAAAACATGCATTAATTGACAAAAAACAAACTGAATATCTATGATCTGAATATTTTGATTGACTTTTGTCTTCCAATTTAGAGGTTATTCTGGTAGTTTTCTAGAAATTTAAACCCTAAAGCCTTTCTCTCTAGTGCCCGTCAGACCCCAGACACATTCGTCATGAGCTCAATTTTCATCTTTATTAAGGGACTGTCAAGTCAGTGATGAGCTCCTTCATAGGGTGTTGCAAATCCAAGAGCTGACATGTGTTTTACTTGCCTGGTCCCTGTGGACAACAGAATTTGAGACCTGTGGAATCATTCTGACTAACTGTACAGACTTCATAATTTGTACTTTTGTTTAGAAATACATTTTTGACTAAAATTAATGATCTAGCATAGAGTTAAGAAAACTAGGGAAAAAACAGGATTAAAAAATTTAATTCTAGGATCAGTAGAGAAAAATACTGTTTATTATCATTAAATGTGAAACAACAGTACTGTGAACATTTCATTTCCAAGCAAACCTCAGAGTTTAAATGTATCATAAACCCTAATAAAAATGCTTATTTACAAACAAAAATTAAGGATCAAAACAAGGTGTTTAGCTGTTTTTTTTTAACAGAATGACTGTTGGGAAATGATTCCTCAAACATAGCAGATACTCAAAGTTTTCTACGTTTTATAAACTAAGCAACGGAGCAGGCAATTATCAGATACAAATAGATCATTATTTCCAAAAAAGAAATGAATATATTAAATTTCATATAGACTTATTTAGGTTTATATTCATTCCCATTTGGCAATAATATTTGCCTTTTATTGAGCATCTAACACACCCAATAAAAAGCTTTATTTGGCAAATTCACAAAAAATAGGCATTACAATTGATCTGCCTTTTCTTTTTTTGCCAAAGTGAAAGCTTTGGGTGTTGCTCCTTGAGAATCATGTTTCTCACAGCTGCTACCAGCCTCCACTGTCCCCAGCTTTCTTAGCTGGGTGACGAGCGAGTTAGTTGCACAGTGACAGGGATCTGGAATCTAAAGAGTGAGCTGGAGCCAAAGAAGGTTGAGAAGGCACCCTGTGGGGACTGGGTTCCTGAAGTGTGATGGAAGAGGGCATGGGTTTCAGGCTGGCCCCTCTTCAGGCATTCCTAGTAAAGCCACAAGGGGCTCCAGGGCTGTAGAGGTCCCCTTGGGCACAGGGTGGGTGCATTCATGCTTGCACAAGTCACTGGCACTCAAGAAGGCCTTGGGACAGTAGGGGCAGGTGTAGGGGTAAACTGAGCTGTAGGTACAGCTGGATGTGCACAGCCCAGCCCAGTCTCAGAAGGTCTTTAAACTGAGTGCAACGAAAGGGCTGGACATGGGTGTGAGCACTCATGCAGACTCAACAATATTTTGTGAAGGTCTCCTTGCACAAACAGATTTGCCCATTTTAAAACAACTTTATTGGGCTTTGCTTTCAACAGGTCTCAAGGAGATTGATTCTAACTATGAAAATTTTTTTCTGAGGTAAAGCTGTGCTATATTTTCCTCCTATTTCGGCAAGACTTCTAAACACTAAGCACTCTGTTCAAAAGAACTGGATGAATCTGTTCTATGAGAGAATTAAAAGCATTTCAAACTCTGTAAGAAATCACTTAGAAGCTGAAAATGAGCAACAACTTCATCTTTCAATAATATATCACTACTTTTTTTCAGAAAAGACTGTTCTAACATAGTTCCTGTATAACTTTAAAATACAATCGCTAGTGGAAACTCAGTAATGAAAGATGTCAGATATGCATGCTTATGCTGCTCTTTCAGTGTTTTATGTTGCTTTTATTTTCTTAGTTTTTAGTCAAAATGCAACAATTGTTTCAGAGTGGCATATTTTCACTCTGATTTGTAAAACACAACTATTTTTAAATGGTATAGTAGGTAAAACTTCTTACCTAGAAATGTCCGAACTTGTATCTACTTGCGTTGATTGAGGAGTGGTATGCTCAGGATGTGAAAAGGCTTCGATCATACTATCAATAAAAATTAATAGGTGATTAGGAAGCAAGATATTCTTTGCATTATCTAAGGTACGAGTGACCTGTGCTCAGCCATCTAAGAGTCTAAACATCCTCTAATCTTCTATAATGTTTAGCTCATAATTACAATCTGTTTACATTTGTCTCCATAGCAATTAGTAACAGACCTAAGCAAAAGCAAAAAAAATATGTCTGGGTGACTTAAAACACCACTTAAATACTGCTGACTGCTCAGCAATGAAAACAACAGAACCCAAAATGAGGGGACATGAGGTTAGCTAAGACCCAAATTTCACTTATAGAAGAGGCAGACATTTTGCTCAGAACACTAGAGCCCACTGTCACATTTGAAACTGTAAAGAGGCCGGGCATGGTGGCTCACGCCTGTGATCCCAGCACTGTGGGAGGCCGAGGCAGATGTATCTCCTGAGCTCAGGAGTTTGAGACCAGCCTGGGTGACATGGTGAATCCCATCTCTACGAGAAATACAAAAAAATTAACTAGGCGTGGTGGTGCGCACCTGCAGTCCCAGCTACTCAGGAGGCTGGGGCAGGAGGCTGGGGCAGGAGGATGGCTTGATCCTGGGAGGTGGAGGTTGCAGTGAGCCAAGATTGCACCACTGCACTCTACCCTGGGCAACAGAGCAAGACCCTGTTTCCAAAAAAAAAAAAAAAAACAAGAAAAAATAAACTGTAAAGTTTAGTATTTGTCTTATCTCTCTCTTTTCTTGGGTAATTTTCCTAAGGAATCATTTTTATGAATGGAAATATCTAAATTACTTGTAAGGCACATAGTATTAAATATATTCTTTGTAATTGTCCACAGAAAACCTAACAAAATTTGTATACTGAAAAGAAAAAGAAAATCTAATAATGTTGCCTTTTTTTTTTTGAAATGGAGTCTTGCTCTGTTGCTCAGGCTGGAGTGCAGTGGCACGATCTCGGCTCACTGAAAGCTCCACCTCCCCGGTTCACGCCATTTTCCTGCCTCAGCCTCCCGAGTAGCTGGAACTATAAGCGCCCGCTACCACGTCCAGCTAGTTTTTTATATTTTTAGTAGAGACAGGGTTTCACTGTGTTAGCCAGGACGGTCTCGATCTCTTGATCTCATGATCCACCCGCCTCAGCCTCCCAAAATGCTGAGATTACAGGCATGAGCCACCGCGCCTGGCCATGTTGCCTTTCTTATCTAAGGGAATTCTAAAATTCTAGAACTTCTAAAATTCTAAAGATTTAGAAATCATGTCCAAACTGTAATACATGAAAACTGCCTTCAGCTCTCCTTGAAGCAATAAGCTAGCAGGCAGTGTAAGTGTACATCATAGCCCTAATGAATAGTGCATAGTAATCATCACGACAGTGAAAGATTTTATACATACATAAAATAATTCATAATCGTTCTTTATTTGATTCAATAAATATGGAATAAGTATGAAAAGTGGTTCCCTACTTAGCAGCTAAATAAGCTTTGGCCGATTTACAGCTTTATTTTGATAAGGCTGATAGTGATGAGAGAACAAAAGGCATTTTAGAGATCATTATTTATTTCACTCTATCAATACATAGAAGTATAACACTTACCAAAAATCATTTTACCATAACTATAAGCTGAAGTTACAGTTTCAGTAGATACACAATACCACCCTAAATCATGTATTGTAAATTATGAAGGAAAAAAGCTGAAAGCTTCACTGACGTAACCAGAGACAATCACTGTCATACTTTTTTCCCCCTTACCCTTTCTGTTCAGCAGATTTTTCCTCCATATTTGTCTCCAGGGGTTCTTCCCTTTGACACTGAACCTCTTCTGTGAACTCCTTTTAAAATTAATAGTATGCAAAAAGAAAACATGTAAAACAAATAGGTATTACTGTCTTGAGTATTTTCAGTCTCATATTAGCCACTTAACCAGAGTAACAACAGTCTACAAGCAAGTGAGAAATCACACAGTAAAATGTACTCCCAGTCCTGCTCTGACCAAATATTTATACTGTGTGAACTGCCTCCAGTCTGTCACACTGGGCTACTGAGCATGCTAAGTTACAAAGACAAGACTGTGTCAATAGACTAACACACTGTAAATTATATACACCTAATACTACATGATTATTCATTTCCCTGCAAAAACAACTATAAAACCAGGAAAAATGAATCCATTTTAAAAGAATTGCTACAAGGCAGGTGGATCACTTGAGGTCACTTGAGGTCAGGAGGTCAAGATCAGCCTGGCCAACATGGTGAAACTCTCTCTACAAAAATTACAAAAAATTAGTCAGGCATGGTGCCGCATGCCTGTAGTCCCAGCTACTCAGGAGGCTGAGGCAGAATTGCTTGAACCTGGGAGGCTGAAGCTGCAGTTAGCCAAGATCACACCACTACACTTCAGCCTGGGCAACAGAGCAAGACTGTCTCAAACATAAAAATAACAATAAAAAAGAACTGTTAACAACAGATAGGGCACAGTGGCTCACACCTGTAATTTCAGCACTTTAAGAGGCTGAGGCTAGGAGTTCAGGACCAGTCTAAGCAACATAGCAAGGCCAAGTCTCTACAAAAAAATGTTTTTTTAAAAAATTATCTGGGCATAGTGATGCACACCTATAGTAGGACCCAGCTACTTGGGAGGCTGAGGCAAGAGGATGACTTTATTCCAGGAATTCCAGGCTGCAGTGAGCCACGATCATGCCACTGCACTCCAGCTTGGGCAAAAGAGCAAGACCCTCATCTCAAAAAAAAAAAAAAAAAAAAAACAGAACTGTTACAATAATTGGAAATGTCTATGCTCCCCCTGGAAATTCAACATATAGAGTTTTGAGAAAAATAATACCAAAAAGCATATATATGTATAAAAAGTACAGCTGAAATATACTTTTTAATTTTTTTTTTTAAAGACAGGGTCTCACTCTGTTGCCCAGGCTGGAATGTACTAGCACAATACAGCTCACTACAGTCTCAAACTCCTGGAGTCAAATGATCCTCCCACCTCAGCCTTCCAAGTAGCTGAGACTATTACAGGTGCATGCCACCATGCCTGGCTATTTTTTAATTTTTCGTAGAGATGGAGTCTTGTTCTCTTGAGCAGGCTGGTCCAAAACTCCTGGGCTCAAGCAATCCTCCCGCCTCAGCCTCCCAAAGTGCAGGGATTACAGGTATCAGTTGCCATGCTTGGCCATACTTCCATACTTTTTAAATAAAGGACACGTTTGCTACTCTTGATTAAATAAATTTGCTGAAGCAGTTTATGGCATGAAAATTTCATTGCCTGAAATTATTGGACATGTTACTACACTGTACTAGAATTTCAGGGAAAGAAAAATGTCACACAGCATGGCTATATTCTACAACCCATAGTGCATTTTTAAGAGCTAGCCTTGCTTTGATATATTTAATAACAATGAATAAAAACATGTATAATTTAAACACTACACAAAATGAAAGATGAATAATTGTATCCACTATTTATTGACTTACTTCTTCTAACTGCTGTGGTAAAGTCATCTTGCAAATCGCAAGATTGGGACTTCTGAAACCTCTAACAGATTCTTCAATGTCTTCTAGCGATAAGTGAAGATGAAGAGAAAACTGATCATTAAAAAAATTAAACTATTGACTTTTTAGGGGGCTCAGGGAATATTACCAGAAACAATATAATGACAGAAATATTTTCTATCCTTTTTATAAAGACAGTCTTTGAAAACACCTGGAGTCTATTCCGTCTTCATCAGCAAAATCCCAGATGAGCCTTGAGAGGCCTTATTATTCAGTATGTTTAACTCCATGTAGTGCTCTGAGAGTTTCTGTTTTAAGGAAGACTGCTGGGGAGAGGTTTGTAGAGTTGCTTCACAGAAATTAAGAGACCATAATTATTACATAAGCAGCACAACAGGCCCAACAATTGTAAAAGAGCACCAACATAAAAATATCTTAGATCTTCTTGGTTTTAGCAAAACCAAAATTAGAGTTAATATGTTCAATGTTTCATAAATATTTAATTCTCTTAATTTTTTATTTTAGGCTCCTGTAAACACACTTAGGTGGAAGACTAAATAAGTTATCTCAGATAGTATTATTTACCATATTATTTACCAATTTCAAATTAATAAAGCCAAATAAATAGATTAAATAAACTGACCTTCATAGTCTGATATGTGCATATCCATTTCCTCTTCTGTAAATGCTTGTACTTCTAAAAGATCCTCATCAATATCTATAAATTCTTTTTTAGTATTATGAATGACGGAAATAATCTCAACATTGATTTCTTTTATATCAGGATTTTTTGCTTCAGTTGGCATTCTACTGAAAAAAATGCAGCAACTAAAATTACAACTATTCTTAGAGATAAAGAGCTACTTTACATTTAATTCAGTTTTTGTTTTTGTTTTTTTTTGAGATGGAGTCTCGCTCTGCCGCCCAGACTGGAGTGCAATGGCACAATCTCGACTTAATTCAGTTTTTTAAAAACAAAGAACAAACTCTGGTTTCATATTTATAAAATCTTTCTTTAAAAAATTCTGATACATAGAAGCTCAGTTAAAGATTGTTCAGTAGGCTGGGTGCGGTGGCTCATGCCTGTAATGCCAGCACTTTGGGAGGCCGAGGCGGGTGGATTACCTGAGGTTGGGAGTTCGAGACTAGCCTGACCAATATGGAGAAACCCCGTCTCTACCAAAAATACAAAATTAGCTGGGAGTGGTGGCACATGCCTATAATCCCAGTTACTAGGGAGGATGAGGCAGGAGAATTGCTTGAACCTGGGCGGCGGAGGTTGCGGTGAGCCGAGATTGTGCCATTGCACTCCAGCCTGGGCAACGAGAGTGAAAGTGAAACTCCGTCTCAAAAAAAAAAAGGATTGTTCAGTAAATAACTAAACATCCTAGTTTTTATTTATTCAAATGATTGGAATAATTTCAATTTATCTAAAATTATCATTCTCACAAAGGACTGACTATTCATGCTATAATGGCTTTTGCCTTGGGATTCAAAGCTATGTTACTCCTAGCATTGCTTCATATATAAAAATGGATGAAAGGATTAGTTCAACTTCTGATATGGGAAATAAATTGATAAAGGAATCTCTCAGGATGAATTAATTGCTCTCTCAGAAAATATAAGCTAGACCAAGAGGGAAAAAATACAATTTGCAATGAATTGTTAAAGCACCTCAGAAAGCTCACTGCCTGTTCCTCTACTTCAAAAAATGCTTATTCCTTTAACTTTCAAGGGTTTGATTCTTCCCTTTAAGCCCAAAGGCCATCAAACCAGGTGTCTTATACTGAAAAGAAGAGTATAATCAGCAACTTACTTCAAGATATTTTGACAAGATTTATTCAGACCATTTCTTTCCTCTGTTCCACCTGGAGTTGCCACTGCAACTGAACTGCCAGCATCTGATTTGCTCTCCCTCTCAATACTGGGTACAATCTGACATCCAGTGTCACGATTCTCTACCATCTAAAGTAAACCATTTACAGTATTTAGTATTTATTGAACCCTTTATTTTTCACCATATTTTAAAATTATTCATTCTTTCTACAGGAATTCTGAATAATCCTCTTATTCATTTATCAAATATTTACTGCATTTCTACAACTCAATATTTGTTGCTGAAGCAATGATCAAGTCTTTATTCTAATTGGAAAAAGCAAATCTGACTACCTAAATAGTATTCAAAAGAAATCAGCCCTACACATTTGCAAGGGAAACTGTCATTGTCTTCAGGCCACGAAACAGTGGCAAAAAAGTTATAATATTCTCATTTCATTCCTTTTGCTATATCATAAAGACATTCAGTAGTTATTTCAAAATGACATAATAAACAAAAATACATACAGCTAAAAACACAAGGTACGTATCCCTTTTGTCTCAATTAAAATTTCCATATACATTATCTAGAAATACAAATTTCAAGGATGACAAATATCACAGTATCATATAAACTGTATACCTTATGATAACAGAAACCAATCTCAAGGAAAAAAAAAGAGGACTGGTATGGTGGCTTACGCCTGTAATCCCAACATTTTGAGAGGCTGAGGTAGGAAGATCACTTGAGCCCAGGAGTTTGAGATCAGCTTGTGTAACACATGGAAATTCTGTTTCTACAAAAAATTTAAAAATTAGCCAGGCATAGTGGCATGAGCCTGTGGTCCCAGCTGCTTGGGAGATTCAGGTGGAAGGATCACTTGAGCCCAGAAGGTCAAGGCTACAGGCAGCTCTGATCCTAAGACTGCACTCCAGCCTAGGTGATAAAGCAAGACTCTGGACCAGGCGCAGTGGCTCACACCTGTAATCCCAGCACTTTGGGAGGCCGAGACGGGTGGATCACGAGGTCAGGAGTTCAAGACCAGCCTGGCGAATACAGTGAAACCCCGTCTCTACTAAAAAATACAAAAATTAGTCAGGCGTGGTGGCGCGCACCTGTAGTTCCCGCTACTCGCAAGACTGAGGCAGGAGAATTGCTTGAATCCAGGAGGCAGAGGTTGCAGTGAGCTGAGATCATGCTACTGTACTCCAGCCTGGGTGACAGAGTGAGACGCCATCTCAAAAAAAAAAAAAAAAAAAGCAAGACTCTGTCTCAAAAAATAAATAAGTAAAAAATAAAAGAAAACAAATTCACACACACACACACACACACTCTCTCACATCCTTCAGCCTAGAATAAACTACTTTAGAATAAAGGCACTTGCCATTGACTAGGGAAAAAAGAATAGTTAATTAAACACTAACTCCTCTACTGACTCCCATCTGCCTTTCTGAGTTTGATTCTTCAACTTCTTCTGGCCTGAGAGTATAAGAAAAACAACCCACTAATGGACTTGATGAGACATCAGTAATTAAAACTAGAGAGCTACCTCGTCCTTCTTCTGAACCAAAACCTGAAACCGAAAAAAGAAATAATATAACTGTAATACCACTTGTAATATCACTAAAATTATCTCCTTTCCTTTTTTCTTTTTTTTTTTTTGAGACGGAGTCTCGCTCTGTCGCCCGGCTGGACTGCAGTGGCCGGATCTCAGCTCACTGCAAGCTCCGCCTCCCGGGTTTACGCCATTCTCCTGCCTCAGCCTCCCGAGTCGCTGGGACTACAGGCGCCAGCCACCTCGCCCGGCTAGCTTTTTGTATTTTTTAGTAGAGACGGGGTTTCACCGTGTTAGCCAGGATAGTCTCGAACTCCTGACCTCGTGATCCGCCCGTCTCGGCCTCCCTAAGTGCTGGGATTACAGGCTTGAGCCACCGCGCCCGGCCTCCTTTTTCCTTTTTTATAAATACACACAAAACTTCAAAACCTCACAGCCTCTCTGAAAAAAGCACTTTCACTTTAACTATTGTTAAGAATTAAAGGAACCAGTAGAAGAAAAAAAATAGGAGATACTGATTATAATCAACATTGTCATTTTCTATTATTTAATGATTCTTTAATAGATGGGAAATGTAACATAGTTTTAATCAAAAATGAGAATTCTCGTTTGTATGTAATGAACAATTGATATGCTTACCTGAATAATGGCATTTTTTGCCTTATATGTAGCAAAATAGGGTTGTTCCAAAAGCCATAATGATGTAAGAATGGCAGCTGTAGAGGTCTTTACACGAATTACTGGACTGTACTCAGAGGACGACTCAGTTATACCAGAATCACAGAGTAGTCTTCTATTAGACCACCTTATCATCCATTCCAGCAGTCTTCCTATACTGCCAAATGTGTTTAGTGCTAAAGGAAGATCTTCTTGAGGGTTAATATCATCGCACTGAATAGCTTTGAAAACACATCTTCTAGTTTTAATGGACTTGGGAGTCCAAAAAATGTTGTTTGATGATCTCTGGATTAGACATTTTTCTCTAGTGTCATCTTGTATTCTGTAAATTGACTTTTGTTTTAAACCAAATAATCCACTCATTCGTTCATTCTTATTGACTTCATTCAAAGGATATTCTAAAAAAGGTTTGATCCCTTGATTAACCCGTACCGATGATGAAAGTTTCTGGTTTTCTAAATGCATGCTATATTCATCATTTAAAGAGGATGATTTTTCTGATTCATAGGACTTAGGAGCAACAACAAAGCAAGAACCAGCTCTAAACACATTCTGGCTTTTAGTTTTGCTCTGACGTCGTTTTAATGTTGTATGTACATCAAAAAGTAAAGAATTAAGTTCATGTTCTCTAAGCATTCCAGAAAAACTGGTTAGAAATGGAATTCCAGCATCCCTGGAATAAGGTAGGTCCCTTTCAAGAATGTAACTCAAAAAGAGATCAAGGAATTTAATATATTCATCATCATCACGTTCAAATTCCCAAACACCTATTACAGGAAGTGTATTTTGTGATAACTTTTCATGATCTTCTTTCTTTGTAGGATTTTCTTTCTGATTACACATTTTCTTTTTATCGGTAGGCTTACCAATCGATGTTAATTCCATGTGATTTGGGGCATTTCTACAGCAAAAAAATAAAATAAGACAGAATTAAAGATCATTTAATCACTAAAACTGATATTAGAATTGACATGAAAAATTCTCTCCAATGATTAAGTCATGTATATTTTGTGTGCCTTGATTACATATATTTCAAATGAGGGAGTGGGACTAAATGATTTGTAAGTGTTTTCAAGAGTGGAACATTTCTACGAGATCAAAAAAAATTAATATCAAAAGGGAAAATTTGTATTAGAAGAGATTAAAATGTGTCCACAGAAATTTCACTATAAAAGAACATGAATGATTTTTCTGTGGGTAAAAAAAAAAAATAGTCCTCTAATGGGTCAGATTTTAGGAATACAAAGTCAACAAAAACTCCAAGCCACTGATACACAACAAAACTTAGGATTTCTTTTCTTGCATCTGCCCGCTCAGCTCCCCTAATACCAAGTGTAACAAGCAAGACTGTCCTTTTTTGTTTTACCACACAAAATTAGGAACTTTTTCTAAACACTTTTAGCTGCTATGAAACCAGTTAGGCAGATACCTTAACTGCCCAACCACAATTCCTTTTAAATGTTTCTTCTCAACATGGTTCTTAGGGCAGAACACAGATCCTTAGTTCCCTCAGTAAGATAACAGGTATTGGCCACCTGGGCTGAAAGCATCCCATCCCTTCTGATTGAGGCAATTTCCTTCCCTGAAATATTTCCCTTAAAAATAGTAAGGAAATATACGGAAAAATTTTCCTTAAAAATAATATGGCTAACTCAGTAACCCAAAACTATTTAAGTCTAAAGATTACTAAAAAAAACTGAAAGTCCTCCAGTGAAGCGTAGAATTTCATCTACTCCTCTGATTTTATAATTTCAGATGGCAAAATTATTTCATATATCAATAATATTTAAAGTAAATTTTCGAATGTACAGTCTCATTTTATACTCCTAATATTCTTATGAGTGGAGGGGGTGGCACTTATCATTCATATTATTAATAGTGCAATCTGTGAGGGTTGCTGGGACCAGAAATCAGCTCATCAGATGCCTGAAAGCTACTTTTCAAAGGAAGCGAATGCCTGTTATTAAAAGATCTCAATTGTACCTTTGATAGATATTTATCCTACTTTTTTCTTCAACCGACAAAGCTTCAGAGAATGTAGCTGCCGTATCTTCATCACTGTGAACCATAGAATTCCCCAGTTCTGTGAGTGTACTTCTGCTCAAACTAGTCCCCAGGGAAAATCTGTCAAAACCTGGCACCTCATCTGGTTTCTCTTCTTCAATTGGTTCCCATATATTCAATTCAAAAGAGCCTATATTTCTCTGTACACGTTTTAGAGCTTTCACCCTCACTTTCTGGATAGAATGAATGACAACAGACATCATTTCCTCAGTCTGGGGACCTGGAAAGAAAAGAATAAAAAGTCTTAGTGTTCATTAAAATGTTTCAATTCGAGACATACGGAGACCCAACTCTGGTTCCTCCTGGGGACAAGAAACCTAACTCATGACTTATTTCCACTTTCTTTTTTTTTTTTGAAGCGGAGTCTCGCTCTGTCGCCCGGACTGGAGTGCAGTGGCCGGATCTCAGCTCACTGCAAGCTCCGCCTCCCGGGTTTACGCCATTCTCCTGCCTCAGCCTCCCGAGTAGCTGGGACTACAGGCGCCCGCCACCTCGCCCGGCTAGTTTTTGTATTTTTAGTAGAGAGGGGGTTTCACTGTGTTAGCCAGGATGGTCTCGATCTCCTGACCTCGTGATCCGCCCGTCTCGGCCTCCCAAAGTGCTGGGATTACAGGCTTGAGCCACCGCGCCCGGCCTATTTCCACATTCTTACAGGTCGTGTTTTCTTCAGTATTTACTGGAAAGTTATTTTAAAGTAGAGCTGCAGAAGCTAAAGAAGGTCCATTAAAGAACACAATAAAAGAGATAGAACCTAGACCTGATGAAGAAACAGTATGCCCTGGAAAAAAAAAAACTTTAGGTGATTTAACTGTTTTAAAACTCAGAAGGATAATTATATTTAATAAAAAGAATAACCAATGTTTTTTCCATTCTCACATAGTAGAGAATAAGATAAAATGAGTATAATTCTAGTCAAAAAAATCAAGGACATTTTTCTTACTACAAGTAATAGGAAACAATAGAAGGGAAGGTTTTCAAGGCTGCCTATAGAAAAATTTTAAAATATTATTTAATATATAAACAGAATATTTTAAAGGATATCAAAAAAAGAATTAAGAAAAAGACAAATCACAAATACAATATATTAATAGAATAACACAAAATCACTGGACATACCTGGACTTAAATACTGAATTATAGTTCTAAAAAGCAGTGTAATTTTAATTCTTTAAAAATTCCACAACGTTGTAAATGTACTTAATGTCAATGAATTGTATATTTTAAATGACTAAAATGGCAAATTTTATATGTGTTTTACCCCAATAAGAAATGTGTGTATTCTAATTTTGAAGAATAAAATTAGAAGCATAAAAAACCATAAAGGGAAAGGAAAATTACTTGTTTTCAACAAATACTTGCAATATACAAAGCACTATATGCTCATTTTATATTATCTTATTTAATCCTCTCTGAATACACATCATAAAGCAGGTAATACTATGCCCACTTTACAAATAAAGATATGAGGCTCAGAGAGACTGAGCAACTTGCCTAAGGTCACACACTTACTGACTGACAGAGCCATGAGCCGAAGTCAGCTCCATCTGGTTCCAAAGCAAGAGATTAGTCTTTCTGCAATGGAAAAATGTTTCTACCTTCTCATACTCCTATCTTGAGGAAGAGGCAGAAATGCATAGACACATAAGCAACAGTAAATAAATATTTTCAAAACAGAAAGGGAATCTTCCGCAATTTATCTATTAGCTATCTGAGAAACAACAAATAATACCTTTCACAACACAGTGTGTGAGTCTCTGGTGAAGAGAGTGATATTTGTCTCTTAAAGGAACCCTCACATCCTCAGGATAGGGAAATGCTTTCACGAAAATTTCTGCTACCTTCAGAAAAAAATTTTTTAAGTTTTATGAGAAACAACATTCTTTTTTCTTCCATTCCACAAATATTTTATTTTAACTAAAAATATAAATGCATATTTCTTACTAATCTTTTGAGGTCAGGTCACAGCCTCTCCCTGAGCATGAGTCTGCTAATAGGAGTTTCGTATCAACTTACTTTTTTATTTTAAAACACGTAATTGACAAAACGTGTGTATATTCAAGGTGTACAATGTGATGATTTAATATACATATACATTCTGTGATTTCCACAGTCAAATTAATTAGCACATCCATCAATACACACAGTTACTATTGTAATATCCTCCCTTATCAAATTTCAGGTAAACAATACACTACGATTAACTATAGTCACTACATTATACATTGGATCCCTAGAACTTAATTCATCTTATAACTGAAAGGTTGTACCCTTTGACCAAGATCTCCCCATTTCCACGACATCCCCAACCTCTGGCAACCACCATTCCACTCTCTGCTTCTGTGAGTTCAAAATTTTTATATTCCACACATAAGTGAGGTCCTACAGTATTTATCTTTCTGAACCCAGAAGATATTATGCTAAGTGAAATAAGCCAAAGAAAGGCAGTATCATCCTTAATTAAAATTAAATAAAAATCTTTTAAAGTCCCTGCTTCTGATGTAGTTTACTTTCACCTACAAGCACATTACCTTTCTGATTGGTGGCAGTTCTCCAATAAGGCTCAAAATTAAATCCTGAATAAGTTCTTCCATATTAAAGAACCGAGAGAAAGGCAGCATTCTATAAGCCCATTCCACCGCACTAAGACAGTGCTCAATCATACAAGAATCAAACTCCACTTCAAGGTCCTAAAAGGATATTGAAAAACATTCATTTCTTTTTTAGTTTAGATGGTAGACCAGAATGAATTCAAAAGAAAGTTTTGCTGCAAACAATAAAATCTTCTTTTAAACAATAATTTCCCAAGTAATGTGTGTTCATTTTTCTTATTTTTGCCCTGGTAAATACCTTTTCTCCTTTTACATTTTCTCTTGCTTTCTGATATTGCCTGCAACTAAGGGATAACTTATCACGGACATGCAGCATCCAACACAGAGCACAAAGTTCTCTGAAGCAACCTAAAGCAGGAACACAGATATGAAAGAAAATTATATGAGTATGTACATTAATATTATAACAACTCCACCTCTGCTGGTCATTTTTTTCAAAGTAAAGGTCTTTATTTCATTAATTATAACATGAGCACATGCATTGTAAATTTATATAAAAGTCCTTATCTAAAAATCATGGAGACTGACTTAAAAGTCACTTACTGATATTCATTTATGTTTAAACATTTTTAATACTAAAAACAATTTCTAATAGTAAATAATTTATTAGAAGCAATACAAGTACACAAAGATATATAAAATCATACTATGTTTGCTGCTTTGCAACCAGCTTTTTTTTCACCTACTATATCTTAGATATCTTTTCACGTGCTTTTCATATACTGAGTCTTCTTATTGCCGATACGGTGTTCCATTGTATGGAGCATCAGGATTTAACTATAAACAATGCACGGGCTCACAATCCAGCTATCAAAACTAGTTTTCACTCTTCTGCTAATCTTAAATTTCTATTATAGTTAACGTGTGACCAATTAAGTGAAAACCACCTCTCTACCCTACTGTTCTATGGTCAATAGGACCTTTTCAACGGTGTGATGTAGGCTTTGTAGACAGAGCAAGACTTTGTCTCCCAGCTACTTGGAAACCTGAGGTGGGAGGATCGTTTGAGCCGAGGAGTTTGAGACCAGTCTCCATATTGGTATGGACGTGGTGAAAAGGAAACACTTTTACACTGCTGGTGAAAACGTAAACTAGTACAACCACTATGGAAAACAGTGTGAAGAGTCCTTAAAAAACTAAAAGTAGATCCACCATTTGATCCAAACAATCCCACTACTGGCTATCTACCCAGAGGAAAAGAAATCATTATATGAAAAAGACACTTGCACACACTTGTTTCTAGCAGCACAACAGCAAGACTGTCTCTGGAAAAAGAAAAATATAGGAACTTTTCCTTTGGAAAAAGAAAGATAATACTCTAAAATTTAACAGTCATTCATTTATGCCTTATTTATTTTTATTTATTTTTTACTTATTATTATTATTTTTGAGACGGAGTCTTGCTCTGTCTTGCCCAAGCTGGAGTGCAGTGGCACGATCTTGGCTCACTGCAGCCTCCACCTCCCAGGTTCAAGCAATTCTCCGGTCTCAGACTCCAAAATAGCTGGGACTACAAGGCATGTGCCACCATACCTGGTTAATTTCGTATTTTTAGTAGAGACAGGGTTTCACCATGGGCCAGGCTGGTCTCCAACTTCTGATTTCAGGTAATCCACCTGCCTTGGATTACAGGTATAAGCCACCGCACCCAGCCTATGCCTTAATTTTTTAAATAAGCCTTATTTTTACAATAAACTGACTTTTATATTAGTAGTCAGTTATGTTCATTTTCTTTAGGGAGCTATTTAGTATGGTTTTAAAATAAATATTACAAAGTCAAAAAGAACAGTTTGACATTATAGAAAGTGAGCAGAAAGCAGGTCTTCTACACATTCTATTCATCCCAATAGTGAGAGAGGATGGTGGGTACACGGCCCCAGGGGGACTATCGGGGTCTCCAATGAGCATTTTCACACTACAGCCAACCCCACACATCAGATTCTCATAGATTCTGCCAGGGGAGCATGGCCCAATCTTTTGAGAAACGCATCATTACTGACAGATGTGTTTCATTATTTCATATTTCACAGGCAAGCTGGGATAGAACTAAGGCCAAGAACTAGCAAGATACAGTGCAGCAGCATACTAAACAGTGACTTATCTAAAAACATTCCTTATCTGTGTTTTTCAGACTGTGGATTACAACCTATTATTAATTACTAGGCTATAAAATCAATTCAGTGAGTCTCAATCATCTTTTAAAAATAGAATACAATAGAATATATCAAGAGTGCATTGCGGCCGGGCGCAGTGGCTCACGCCTGTAATCCCAGCATTTTGGGAGGACGAGGTGGGTGTATCACCTGAGGTCAGGAGTTCGAGACCAGCCTGGTCAACCTGGTGAAACCCTGTCTCTACTAAAAATACAAAAATTAGCTGGGCGTGGTGGTGTGCACCTGTAATCCCAGCTACTCGGGAGGCTGAGGCAGGAGAATCACTTGAACCGGGAAGGTGGAGATTGCAGTGAGCCAAGATCACGCCATTGCACTCCATCCTGGGTGACAGGCTGAGACTCTGTCTCCAAAAAAAAAAAAAAAAAGAAAGAAAAAGAAAAGAAGAGTGCACTGCACACAGTAAGAGTAAAGGTAGTTCATTAAAGCTCCAAGCATGGTATTGCCCCTGAAGACCTTCCAGGAGAACAGGAAGTGAAGGACAGAGATATTGATGATCCTGACCCTATGTAGGCCTAGACTAATGTATATGTTGCGTCTTAGTTTAAAGAAAAAAAAAATTAAAGAGTAAAAAATAAACTTCAAAATTTTTCAATAGAAAAAATCTTGGCCGAGCGCAGTAGCTCACACCTGTCATCCTAGCATTTTGGCAAGCTGAGGTGGGAGGATCGATTGAGCCCAGGAGTTTGAGACCAGCCTGGGCAACATAGTAAGACTATGTCTCCATTTTATAAATAAAAAAAATTAGGCCAGGTGCAGTTGCTCACACCTGTAAACCCAGCACTTTGGGAGGCAGAGACAGGCGGATTGCTTGAGCTCAGGAGGGCAAGACCAGCCTGGGCAACGTGGTGAAACTCCGCCTCTACTAAAAATACAAAAATTAATCAGGTATGGTGGTACACGCCTGTTGTGCCAGCTACTCAGGAGGCTGAGGCAGGAAAAATGCCTGAACCCAGGAGGCAGAGGCTGCAGTGAGCCAAGATGGCATCACTGCACTCCAGTCTGGGTAACAGAGACTCCATCTCTACAAAAACTAAAAAATAAATTAGCTGGTACAGTGGCTCATGTCTGTAGTCCCAGTACTCAAGGACTGAGGTTGGAGAATCCTTTGAGCTCATGACTTTGAGGCTGCAGTGAGCTATGATTATGCCACTGTATGTCTCTTTTTTTTTTTTTTTTGAGACGGAGTCTCGCTCTATCACCCAGGCTGGAGTGCAGTGGCCGGATCTCAGCTCACTGCAAGCTCCACCTCCCGGGTTCCCGCCATTCTCCTGCCTCAGCCTCCTGAGTAGCTGGGACTACAGGCGCCCACCACCTCGCCTGGCTAGATTTTTGTATTTTTTTAGTAGAGACGGGGTTTCACCGTGTTAGCCAGGATGGTCTCAATCTCCTGACCTCGTGATCCGCCCGTCTCGGCCTCCCAAAGTGCTGGGATTACAGGCTTGAGCCACCACGCCCGGCCGCCACTGTATGTCTCTTAAGCCAAGTATGATTACAAGAGTCAAAAAGGTTTTAATTTTTTTAAGTACATAAAATAAAAACATTACAATAAACTATGGTTAATTTATTATGGAGGAAAATATTTTTAATAAATTTAGTATAGCCTAAGTGTACAGTGTTTACAAAGTCTACAGTAGTGTATAGTAATGTCCGAGGCCTTCAAATCAACTCACCACCCACTCAGTGACTCCCCTGGGGTAAAAACTTCCAGTCCTGTAAGCTCCATTCATGGTAAGTGCCCCACACTTACCATTTTTTACAATCTTTTATACTGTATTTTTACTGTACCTTTTCAATGTTTAGATATGTTTATATATATAAATACTTACCATTGTGTTAAAACTGCCTACAGTATTCAGTGTAGTCACATTCTGTATTCAGTACTGCAGTATTCAATATGGCAACACTTCTTTTTAGAGACAGGGTCTCACTATGTTGCCTAGGCTGGAGTGCAGTGGCTATTCACAGGTGCAATCATTGCACACAATGGCCTTGAACTCCTAGGCTCAAGCAATCCTTTTGTACAGGTTTGTAGCCTAGAAGCAGAAGGCCATATCATATAGCCTCAGTGTGTACTAGGCTATTTTTGTCTAAGTATACCCTATGATCACACAACAAAATTGTCTAATGACACATTTCTTAGGACGTATCCCTATCACTAAGCAGGCCTGACTAAATATGATATTAAAGATTTATTGTCCATTTTGTCAGTCATGATAATAGAATTATGGTTTTAAAAATTACCTCATCTGGGCCAGGCACAGTGGCTCACACCTGTAATCCCAGCACTTTGGGAGGCTGAGGCGGGCGGATCATGAGGTCAGGAATTCAAGACCAGCCTGACCAACATGGTGAAACCCCATCCTACTAAAAAATACAAAAATTAGCTGGGTGTAGTGGCCCGCATCTGTAATCCCAACTACTCAGGAGACTGAGGCAGGAGAACTGCTTGAACCCGGAGACAGAGGTTGTAGTGAGCTGAGATTGTGCCATGCCATTGAACTCCAGCCTGGGCGACAGAGCAAGACTCCGTCTCAAACAACAACAACAAACAAACAAACAAACAAAAAACCTCATCTGTTCACTACATATACTGAACTACTTATCATACTTATAATATACTCAGATCTGCTTTGAGGCATTGACAATTGTTGTAAGCGTGTGAGAGGTACTCGAATGCTTATAAATCTCTACTTTGGTTTAAATTTTCTGTAATAAAAAAATCTTCAAAACAGTGTGAAATCCTGGGCCAGGCATGGTAGCTCACACCTGTAATCCCAGCACTTTCAGAGGCTGAGGCAGGTGGATTACCTGAGGTCAGGAGTTCGAGACTGGCCTAGTCAACATGGCAAAACCCCATGTCTACTAAAAATACAAAAATCAGCCAGGCACAGGAGCGGGTATCTGTAGCCCCAGCTACTCGGAAGGCTGAGGCAGGAGAATCACTTGAACGCAGGAGGTGGAGGTTACAGTGAGCCAAGATTATGCCACTGCACTCTAGTCAGAGTGACAGAATGAGACTCCATCTCAAAAATAAATAAATAAAATTCAAAGTTAAAATCTACTATTTTAGGTAACAAACTAGGCAACAAACCTCGTTTTTTTTTTTACTTTTTAATTTAATTTAATTTTTTTTTTTTTTTTTGAGACAGAGTCTCGGTCTGTCGCCCAGGCTGGAGTGCAGTGGCCGGATCTCAGCTCACTGCAAGCTCCGCCTCCCGGGTTTACGCCATTCTCCTGCCTCAGCCTCCCGAGTAGCTGAGACTACAGGCGCCCGCCACCTCACCCGGCTACTTTTTTGTATTTTTTAGTAGAGACGGGGTTTCACCATGTTAGCCAGGATGGTCTCGATCTCCTGACCTCATGATCCGCCCATCCTGGCCTCCCAAAGTGCTGGGATTACAGGCTTGAGCCACCGCGCCTGGCCTATTTTTTTTTTTTTTTTTAAGAAACAGAGTCTCGCTCTGCCACCCAGGCTGGAAATCAGTAGCAAGATCATAGCTCACTGCAGCCTAGAAATCCTGGGCACAAGGAATCCTCCTGCCTTGGCCTCCCAAAGTACTGAGATTACAGGCATAAGCCACTGCACCTGGCCAGAAAGGAATCTTTTTTTTTTTTTGAGACAGAGTCTCCTCCTGTTGCCCAGGCTGGAGCACAATGGTGCAATCTTGGCTCACTTCAACCTCCATCTCCCAGGTTCAAGTGATTCTCCTGCCTCAGCTTCCTGATTAGCTGGGATTACAGGTACACACCACCATGTCTGGCTAATTTTTTTTATCTTTTAGTAGAGACAGGGTTTTACCATGCTGGCCAGGCTGGTCTTGAACTCCTGACGTTGTGATCCGACCGACTTGTCCTCCAAAAGTGCTGGGATTACAGGCGTGAGCCCCTGCGCCCACCCCGAAAGGAACCTTTTTAATCTAGACAAATCACTTCCCAACAATCAAGAGACCAAATCAAACAAAAGAATAATTAAATAGAACTCAGGATCAAAATGAAAATATTAAAAATATATGTTCAAATCTTTAAGTCACTTCAAAGGACTATGTCCCTATTTATGAGCAAATATCTTTTAACTGGGATTGTTGTGAATTTAACTCACTTCTTACAGACCTAGATTTTTAAGAAATGAAATGAGATTGTATATACTTTTCCAAATGACACCTGCCTGGCCCTTTTGTAACGGTGAATGAAGAGTCTATGAAACTAAGCTCATGACAGGTGAGAGAAGCAATCAAGAAACATTTCAATGCCATTTCATTTGGAAAAACAATCTGAGCCCCGGGACATGTAAGATTATACTAAGGGTGAGTGAGTTAAGAATAAACTTTTTTTTGACTCACGCCTATAATCCCAGTACTTTGGGAGGCCGAGGTGGGCAGATCACGAGGTCAGGAGATCAAGATCATCCTGGCTACCATGGTGAAACCCCATCTCTACTAAAAAAATACAAAAAAATTAGCCGGGCACGGTGGCGGGCGCCTGTAGTCTCAGCTACTCGGGAGGCTGAGGCAGGAGAATTGCGTGAACCCGGGAGGCAGAGCTTGCAGTGAGTGGAGATCGCGCCACTGCACTCCAGCCTGGGCGACAGAGCTAGACTCCATGTCAAAAAAAAAAAAAAGAATAAACTTTTTTTTTTTTCAGGACAGGGTCTCACTATGTTGCCCAGGCTGGAGTGCGGTGGCTATTCACAGGTACGATCATTGCACACAAGAGCCTCAAACTCCCAGGCTCAAGCAATCCCACCTCAAGCCTCCCAAGTACCTGGGATTACACCACTGTGCCCGGCTTTAAAGTAAAGATTTTAATCAAAGTCTAAAGATAAGATCAGGGCTTAATATAAATAGAACGGATTAGGATTAAGGAATGATTAAGGAGAAAAGAGTGAAATGATACCTAAAGTTTTACTTCTTTTTAAACTTGTTACACAAATAACTGGACATAGACCATGAATTAAGAAATTAATTTAGGTCAGGCACAATGACCCATGCCTGCAATCCCAACAATTTGGGAGGCCAAGGCAGGTAGACTGCTTGAGCTGAGGAGTTCAAGATCAGCCTGGGCAACATGGCAAAACCCTGCATCTACAAAAAATACAAAAATTAGCTGGGTGTGGTGGTGTGCACTTGTCATCCCAGCTACTCAGGAGGCTGAGGCGGGAGGATGGGTTAAGCCCAGGAGGTGTGTTGCAGTGAGTTGAGATCATACCACTGCACTCCAGACCGGGCAACAGAGCCAGATTCTGTCTTTAAAAAAAAAAAAAAGGCCGGGCGCGGTGGCTCACACCTGTAATCCCAGCACTTTGGGAGGCCGAGGCGGGCGGATCACGAGGTCAAGAGATCAAGACCATCCTGGCTAACACGGTGAAACCCCATCTCTACTAAAAATACAAAAAATTAGCCGGGCGTGGTGACGGGCACCTGTAGTCCCAGCTACTCAGAAGGCTGAGGCAGGAGACTGGCGTGAACCTGGGAGGCGGAGCTTGCAGTGAGCCAAGAGCACACCACTGCACTCCAGCCTGGGAGACAGCGCAAGACTCCGTCTCAAAAAAAAAACAAAAACAAAACAAACAAACAAAAAAATTCAGTTTAATAATGAAGCATGATATAAGGTAACAGGTATCACAATTTGTTTATATAATAAATTTCTGACTATCATATATATCATATATGTATACACATAGCTGTTAAAGTGCAATATTTACTTGTGAACACAAAGTAAAATCATAGAGCATACTGTACTTTGAAGAGTCAATACTTTCCCAAATCAAATGAAAAATTCATACCATTATTCATACTTAGGCCTAATGTCTAAGCAAGCAGTTCATTTGGACAAACCTATTGCTCTAATGGAAACTTCATCAAGTTTATGGTCTTCAGCTGCTCCAGGTCTAAAGCATACAATACCTCCTTTACAGTAATTAAGTAATGACTGAGGAAAAGGACTCAGTGAAGGAAGGGATCCTTTCATTCGAATCTAAAAGTAAAGAATAACCAAATATGTTAATTACCAGCAGTATAAATCACTTTTAAAAGAAACTATAAAAGAATCAGGCAGGTAAGATGAACCATACAGAATGGAAAACACAGCATATGAAATCAGCTACATTTTCAGAAACTTACAAATTTAATTCAGGAAAGTCCCTAGCTTGTTATCTCAAAAAAAAAAAAAAAGGTTCTAAGTAAATCATTTGCACTCTCTTGTCACAATTTTGCCTGTATAAGAAGAATTTAAAGCTATTTGTCCCTGGCTTTCCTCACTGGCATAGCAAAGAAAATAAAGAAATATAAGAATCTTAACCTTATCCCAAATAAAGCTGTGTACAGTAACTAAAACAAATACAAAAAGTTTATGCCTACATACATAACTTTTAAAAAAACTAATCTATAAATGGCAGAATTAGAAAGACACCATTTGGCAACCCCTAATAATGACTCTAGGCAAGGGTCATTAGTAAATGCTAACAGAGTAAAAAGCTGATGGGTTGACAGGGATATGTGATAGAGGGTGTGACATGATCCAAACTCTATCTCCCTATCCCTAAAAGTAAAATAAGCAAACACATGTGCCACGTGCAACACAGAAGCACACAATACTTATGAAAGATTCATTTCTAAAAAAATTTGAGGCGAAGTGCGGTGGATCACGCCTGTAATCCCAGCACTTTAGGGAGGCTGAGGTGGGCAGATCACTTGAGGTCAGAAGTTTGAGACCAGCCCAGCCAACATGGTGAAACCCCATCTCTACTAAAAACACAAAAATTAGTTGGACGAGGTGGCAGGCGCCTGTAGTCCCAGTTACTCAGGAGGCTGAGACAGGAGAATCGCTTAAACCCGGGAGCCGGAGGTTGCAGTGAGCCGAGACCATGCCACTGCACCCAGCCTGGGCAACAGAGTGAGATGCTGTCTCAAAAAAAAAAAAAAGAAAAAAAAGAAAATTTGAATCTCAATCTATTTAAACCTCTCTGCCTCAATGAGCACAGATTAATGACCGGGTTACAGGGGGGAAAAAAAGAAAGAGAAACAAGGTAAACGACGTTAAATGAAGAAATGATCAGATAAATTTAGAATATGGTGCAGGAAAAATTACCTAGTTTTTTTTGTTTTTAATCAATCAAGAATAAAAAGAGAAGGAGCTTCTACAGATAACAGTCTGATTTAAATATATTTGGAGATGATAAAATTTATTTCCACATTTCAGGAAAGGGCTCTAAGAGACTTAAACCTGGGAAAGAAGCATTAACATAAGGCTTGCAATTGATTTTCTCCTGCTAGTCACTTCCAGAAAGACACAATCTAATCAAATCTCCGGGGAAGCATGCTAATGACAGACTTCTTGTCAAATACATTAATGGCATTTACTACCAGGATGGTACTAAGAGGTAGAGAGAGAGAGAGAGCGTGAGCCAGCAAAGAAATGGGGGACCTCAGTCCTACAGCCACATGCAACTGAATTCTGGAACAATCTGAATGTGCCTGGAAACAGATGTTCCCCTAGCACCTCTAGAAAGGAATGTAGCCCTGCTGCCACCTTAATTGGCCTTGTGAGACTCTAAGCAGAGACCTAGCTGAACCACCCTGTGGTGGTTCTGATGCACAGAACCTGTGGGATATTAAATGGGTGCTATTTTAAGCTGTTAAATTTGTGTTAATTTGTTAGGGTAGTAATAGAAAAGTAATATGGTTCAGAATCTTTGTTTCAGCACCACTTTTTAATTGAGCTATAACTCACATAACATCAAAGTCATCTTTTAAAAGTGTACAATTAGTGGTTTTTAGTAAACTCACAAAGTTAGGCAACCATCAACACTGTCTAATTCCAGGTCATTTTCGTTTTTTTTTTTTTTTTTTTTTTTTTGAGACAGAGTCTCACTCTGCCGCCCAGGCTAGAATGCAGTGGCACAATCTTGGCTCACTGCAAGCTCCACCTCCTGGGTTCACGCCATTCTCCTGCCTCAGCCTCCCGAGTAGCTGGGACTACAGGTGCCCACCACCACACCCGGCTAATTTTTTGTATTTTTAGTAGAGATGGGGTTTCACCGTGCTAGCCAGGATGGTCTCAATCTCCTGACCTGTGATCCACTCGCCTCGGCCTCCCAAAGCACTGGGATTACAGGCATGAGCCACCGTGCCCGGCCCTCTTTTTTTTTTTTTTGAGACAGAGTCTCACTCTGTCACCAGGGCTGGAGTGCAGTGGCACGATCTCGGCTCACTGCAACCTCTACCTCCCTAGTTCAAGAGATTCTCCTGCCTCAGCCTCCCGAGTAGCTGGGATTACAGATGCCCACCATCACGCCTGGCTAATTTTTGTATTTTTAGTAGAGACAGGGTTTCACCATGTGGGCCAGGATGGTCTTGATCCCTCGACCTCGTGATCCACCCGCCTCGGGCTCCCAAAGTGCTGGGATTACAGGCGTGAGCCACCGCACCCGGCCAATTCCAGGTCATTTTCATCACCCCAAAAAGAAAAACAAAAGCAGTCACTGTCCACTTCCTACTCTCCCTAACCCCTGGCAACCAACCACTATCTACTTTCAGTTTCCATTGTGATGCCAAAATATAAAATGAGTACAGTTTTAATTTATATTTTTATAGAAACTATATCCAAATTTCACAAACTTTCTTTTTCTCTAAAAAAGGGTAATTTTCAAAAATACTTTTAGATAACTTCTCAAAGTCTCTCCAAAGGTTCCTATTAAAAATAATTATATTTTTTTTAGGCTGAATTAAACACATTTGGAGATGATGAAATTTATTTCCACATTTCCGAGACAGTAGGCATATAAAGGGCTTAGAGCTGGATAAAGGGACCTACCAGGTGTCCTAGCTGGCTGGAAATCTGATAAGAATGAAGTGACAGCTCAGCTAAAGTCAGTATAGGAGGAGATGAACACCTGGGAATCAAACTGAATTGCACATCTCAGAAAATAGCAAGGGGGAGACCCTGACTAGTGGAGGCTACTGGATGGAAACAGACGAGAATGAACTATAACTTTCCATTCTCTGAACCCACAGAAGCCCCCACAGAATGCAGACAACACCTCAAGGAGAACTGGGAGAAAGCCCTGGACTGAGTTTCAATCTTTAATGAAATGATGGGGGAGTTGGAAAAAAGTAACTGTAATTCCCTGGAATTAACGGACTAGATTACATTATCTTTTGCTAGACAGGGTGGAACTAAGCTACAGACCCAGTTCAGAGTCCTTACCTTTCAACAGGAAGAATCTGGTCTGTTTAGTCTGTTTATGAATAAACCTGAAATTTATGATTTATAGGGCACAACTCCTTGGGAAAATGTAACAATTATAAAAACAATAATATAAATATTAGTATATTTCAGTTAACACAGCACGTAAATGACTTAAGATATTTCCATACCTTCTGCATGACTTTTCTTGCCCACCTCAACTGCAAGATATACCACTGTGCCACAGGAAAAGAACACCGAGCCGCCCGGAAAAGCAGGAGAACACGCTGAAGGATTCCAGATACCTTCTGGCGATTATTTTTTTCAGCTTTTAAAAGAAGATCATCACCATCTTCCTGAGGAAAATAAAACAATCCATTTTAGTGGCTAGTAATGAGAAAATTTAGAATGGTAAAGTAAAAATAAAGATAGGCTAATGAGGCTGGGCACAGTGGCTCATGTCTGTAATCCCAGCACTTTGGAAGGCCGAAGCAGGAGGATTGCTTAAGCTCAGGAGTTGAAGGCTGAAGTGAGCCATTATTGCATCACTGTACTCAAACCTGGGCCACACAGTAGCACCCTGTCTCAAAAAGAAGAAAAAAAAAATGATAGGCTAATGAAGCTCACTGCTTCTCAAACTAGAATGTTCCTGGAGATTTATAAAGGAAATTCTGAGGCACAGGCTCTGAGATTTCAACTATGACTATTTCTAGAATCAAGAAAATTTTATCTCCCCTCAACGTAAAGGGATAAGCTGACCCTTGTTCCCAGTCTTACCCTAGAACAGTTAAAGCCCACCACTCCAGACTCCACTGGTGGAATGTTAGAGAGGTCCATCTAAGCAGAATCCCTTTTCTCTTCCTCTGCTGGGAAGAATCCTACTTATATTTCAATGTCACTTCCTCTGTGAAGCCCATCCCTCTGTGCTACAAGAGCACTCTGTTCACACTTCTACTGTAGCTTTCACCAATTAATTACATATCAATTTATACCTGTATCTCACTGTACTCAGAACTCCCAAGAGGAAGGAAGGGCCTTGCCATTTGTCTACATATGGCCACAGTGTACTCACTCAAGTCTGATACATATTAGGAACCAATAAATGTTTGTTGAATAAATGCTATTCAAACCAGTAGCTAAAGATTATTTTCCCAGATAATGAGATAATGTGAGCACTGTAAACATCTGCTTCCCCAACATCCTTCTTCCCTGCCCACTTCTTTACAGTATTCAGTTTTTGAGTATCTGCCCATCTCCTACATGGCTCATACGATTGAGGGAAAGCTCATCCCACCTCAAAGAAGGCTCTATTCACGGGCCAAGCAGTACCCCGTGTTAAGCCTAGCCAGAAAGACTGTTTGAAGAACAGGTATGTGACCTAAGCCAGTCTCAATAAGAGTGAATCTCAACCCTCCTGCTTGGAATGCTGGGACAGAAATAATTTTGCCACTTTTCTTTGTCTCAATCCCTGTGCCCAGGGACATGGACAAGGCATCGTTAGAAGCTGTTAGCGGCCATCCTGCTCCCACAAGGTGAGCTAGTCTTCAGGTGAAGATGATACCTCAAAAAACAAACTAGAGCAAAAGACAGAGCCCAAGTCTTTGGTAACATAACTAAATCAGAAACCTGCCCTACCACTAGGCTTCTTCATTATGTGAGCCAATAAATGCCTTTATTGTTTAAACCATTTTGACCAAGTGTTCTATTACTTGCAACACAAGGGGTTCTAACTGATACATAGTGACATTTAGAAGAAATCTTACCAAGGAGAATTGCTTTAATAAAAAACAATAAAATGAAGCACTACTAAAGATAGTAACCACTCAAACTACTCGAACTATTATCTGCATAGGCTATTGAAAAAACTTTAACTGTCATTTCACATTTCTAAACCAATTACTAAAGACTCAGATGCAAGAGGAAAGATGAATTATTAAGAAATGCCATGGACTTTTTATTCCTTCCATTTGTAAAATCAACAAGTAAAATGTTTTAGACTATTGAAATATAACCAAACAGAACAAATGAGAAATTAAAAACTAGAGGTAGAAGTTGCCAATTTTGAAACAGGAGGTAGTAAAAAAATAATACCCAGAACTACTTCAAAGTGTTAATCAAATACTTCAAAATCTAAATGTAAGTAATTTACAATAACATTTTAAATATTAAAACCAGCTAATTATAATGTTATGATTTTTTAATAAGAGCAGAGAAAAAGTTTCTGAGCGGAATATAGTATTTATAATATAGAACTATCAATTGACTAGTGCAGGAAAAAAAAAAAACCTTTTAAATCAAAGTCAAAAATCAGTTCTTTCTTTTCCTTTTTGAGACAGAGTTTTGCTCTGTCACCCAGGCTGGAGTGCAGTGCTGCGATTTCAACTCACTGCAACCTCTGCCTCCTGGGCTCAAGTCATCCTCCCACCTCAGCCTACTGAGTAGCTGACACTACAGGCGCGTGCCATGATGCCCAGCTAATTGTTGTATATTTTATAGAGACAGGGTTTCGCCATGTTGCCTAGGCTGGTCTCAAACTCCTCGACTCAAGCAATCTTCCTGCCTTGGCCTCCCAAGTTCTGGGATTACAGGTATGAGCCACTATGCCCAGCCGAGTCTTTCAAAAAAGGCAAACACAAAGAGATAAATAAGAGACTGAAATAATGTATGGCTTCTAATTCTGACACTCATTATTTCATTTGTTACCCTAAACAAATGCCTAATTTTTAAAAGTCTGGATATTAAGATTGTGCTATATTGTTAAAATAATTTTTTTTTGAGACGGAGTTTCGTTCTTGTTGCACAGGCTGGAGTGCAATGGCATAATCTCAGCTCACCGCAGCCTCTGCTTCCTGGGTTCAAGCGATTCTCCTGCCTCAGGAGAATCCCCCAAGTAGCTGAGTTTACAGGCGTGTGCCACCACAGCCAGTTAATTTTGTATTTTTAGTAGAGACGGGGCTTCTCCATGTTGGTCAGGCTGGTCTCAAACTCCGGACCTCAGGTGATCTGCCTGCCTCTGCCTCCCAAAGTGCTGGGATTACAGGCATAAGCCACCATGCCCACCCTATTGTTACAATAATTTTAACATTTATTGAGTAATTACTATATGTCCCAGGTCCTGAGCTAGCAGATTTTATAGGATATCTCAATCCTCACAAAAATGCCATGAGAGGTACTATTATCATCTGCATTTTACAGATAAGGAAACTTAAACAACAGTTTAGTACATTTCCTAAGATTATACAATTAGTGAACAGCAAAGCTGGGATCTAAGTTTGTCTTTAGAGCTTGAATTTTTAACCTGATGATTATTATGAAGTTAATTATTTTAAAAACTCGACAAAATCAACTTTAAATTAATGAAAAAGTTAATGCTATAAGCTTACTTCACTAAGAATAGCTGGCTGGGGACAGTACAATGGAGGAGCTGGAAGATACAAGCCAAATGGCACTAAGCCCCACAGTCTTTTACTGAAGTCCTTGGCAGAGTCTATCAGAAGTTGAAATGTCTCCGAAAGAATATCTGCATCAGCCATAACTGATGCTTTCAGTACTTCTTGTACTGAACCAAATAGCAGATTTGCATCTTCCTCTTCAATGGGATCTATCAAATACAAAAATTTGGTAAAATAGTTAAAGTTTGTATTAAACTTCTTATCCATTTTGTAGGAAAAAATTTCAAATCTAAAAACATTCATTGTCAAGAACGAACATATTGGTTGACATACAAACATTCAAACTTACAGACAGAAATTACAAACTATCTTGTTACTTTAAGATTATAGATAAGAACATGAGACATTTTTATACAAGATATTATAGAAACAACTATACAATAAAAATATTCTTAGGATGTAGTTCTGAGTCAAAATAATTGAAAAAATATTAATGGGAAAAGAATGTCAAGAAAGACACCAAAATAATATACAAGATTATGTGAGAGTAACTTTTTCCTTTTATTTATTTATTTATTTTTTGAGACGGAGTCTCACTCTGTCACCCAGGCTGGAGTCACTCTGTCACCCAGGCTGGAGTGTGAAGTGCAGTGGCAGGATCTCGGCTCACTGCAACCTCTGCCTCCCAGGTTCTACCAATTCTCCCACCTAAGCCTCCCGAGTAGCTGGGATTACAGGCACCCACCATCCAGGCTAATTTTTGTATTTTTAGTAGAGATGAGGTTTCACCATGTTGGCCAGGCTGGTCTCGAACCCCTGATCTCAGGTGATCCATCCGGCCTCCCAAAGTCCTGGGATTACAGGCATGAGCCACCATGCCTGGCCATTTTTCCTTTTCTTAATAGTACATGATAGTACTTTTGTAACAATAAGTTAATAAAAATGACTTATGAAAGAAACAGGAAAACACAAAATAGTCATGCATATATTATGGCTTCAACTATGCAAATATCTATACATATGTGGGCATGTCCCAGAAGGCAAAATGTAGGGAGATGTGGTGGTAGAACTGGAAACTCAGGGATTTTTCTACTATAAAATATTTTAAGCATACTGCAAAATATAGAATATATGAAAGTATAGAGTATGTCAAACCCTCATGTGCTGACTTCTCATCCTTGTCTGATAGGAACATTTTTGCTATATTTAACTTAGGTAGCCACTATCCAGCATTTGGTGTGGACATACTGGAATTTCAATTAAATATACGTTGTCTTTCTGTTCTGTGTGTTCTATAAAGCTTCTCTTTCATATTTTTCAAATCTATGTCCCTATCTATTTTGTATATATTTATCTTTATCTTTATATATTTTATAGATATATAGATACATAAACATAGCTCAGATTCATCTTTTCCAGTTCACAAATTTGCTCCTAAATTGGTCTAGTAACTTTAACCATCTAGTAAGTTTTTGTTTTCAAATCAGGTTGAGACATAATTTACATACTATATTCATCCTTTTTAAAGTATACAGTTCAATAAAATTAAACAAATCTATACTGGCTTGTAATAACATTTCCATCACTCCAAAAAGTTATCTTATGCTTCTTTGTAGTCAATTCCCCATTTACTCTCAGGCAACCCCGATCTGTTTTCGGCTCCTATAGTTTTGTTTTTTATAGAATGCCACAGAAATGGAATCATACGGTATGTAGTCTTCGTTCCTGACTTCTTTCAGGACTACTTACCATGACGGTTCTGTGATTCATCTATGTTGTCACATGTTATCAGTAATTTGTTCCTCTTCATTATTTGTTATTCCATTTTAAAGATACATTTGAATTTGCTTATCCATTCACCAGGTGACAAACATTTGAGGTGTTTCCAAATTTTGGCTATAAACATTCATGTATGGGTATTTGTTTTGTTTCATTTTTTGAGACAAGGATCTCACTATGTCACCCAGGTTGGAGTGCAGTGGCACAATCATGGCTCACTGCAGACTTGACCTCCTAGGCTCAAGTGATTCTCCCACCTTAGTTAGCTTCCCAAGTAGCTGGGACTACAGGCGTGTACCATCATGCCTGGCTAATTTTTGTATTTTCTGTAGAGACAGGGTTTTGTCATATTGCCCAAGCTGATCTCGAACTCCTGGGCTCAAGTGATCTGCTGGCCTTAGCCTCCCAAAGCATTGAGATTACAGGCGTGAGCCACTTAGCCCGGCTTCGTGTACAAATGGGCCTGTTTCTATTTCTCTTTAATGGAATGGAATTCATTCAAGAGCAGCTAAAGAGAAAGAAATGGAACGCTTTGAGTTTTTATTTGCTTTTTGTTTCTGACCTCTGGCAATTCCCCTTACTTTCTTTAAAGCCTGGCCTTTAAGTGGCATTTTTTGTATCTTATCTAGAAACACATTTTATCTATGTATTTATTGTGGAAGAGTTTTCAGATCATTTAAAACAACATATTGCCAAAACTCAAAGTTCAGACTGGAGATGTCTTAGTCCCTTCTTTAAAATCCAACTTTCAAATAGTAACATCTTTTCATTAATTAAAACAAACGAACTACACAGAAAATTATCAAAGAAAAGTTTATAGTCAGATTTCCAAGTATTATAGATTCTCTCAAAACAGAAACATTGTAAGTTTTAGGAATCTAGAGTTAGAAGTTTCACTCCTTACTGGAGCAAAGCACCAATAAAAACAGAAGGGCCTCACAGTTGTCCTGGTTTTACATTAAATATATGACATTAAATGACTGATTTCATTACTTTTAATCTAAATTTCTCCTACTGTAAAACAGATAAATTTTATAGGATTCCTGTGTGAATCTATGTAGTACATGTAATATTCTATCATTTTAAATTGTTTAACACCATTTTGAACTTTTCAAATTAAAAAAAATTATAATTTATGCACTAGGTGAGAGTTGAAATAAATCACTCCTAAGTACCCTTCCAGGCTTGAGATTCTACAGCTCCAAAAGAAAATGATATAAATGAAGCGAAATATAATTAGTATAAAGGCATGTAGGAAGGCTACTCTCAAACATAGTCTCTGGGGTGGCCTTGCTCTGCAGGAGTCAGAAAGCTGTAACACTGCAGCATCAAGAAAGCTACTTTAGTATTTTAAAAAAAAAAAAAAGGGTACGTATGGAAAATCAGAAAATCTTTCAGTTATCAACCCTTGTATCGTGAGCTGGCATCAGTTTTGGGTGTTCCCATGGCTAAGTATAAATATCATACTTTCATTTTTTGGCCGGGCGCAGTGGCTAACGCCTGTAATCCCAACACTTTGGGAGGCCAAGGCGGGCAGATCACCTGAGGTCAGGAGTTTGAGACCAGCCTGGCCAAGTTGGTGAAACCCTGTCTCTACTAAAAATACAAAAATTAGCCAGACGTGGTGGTCCACACCTGTAATCCCAGCTACTCGGGAAGCTGAAGCAGGAGAATTGCTTGAACCCGGGTGGCAGAGGTTGCAGTGAGCCAAGATCACGCCACTGCACTCCTGCCTGGGTGGCAGAGTGAGACTCCATCTCAAAAAATAGTAATAATAAAATAAAAATAAATATCATGCTTTCATTTTTGGTAAGTTCATTTCAAAGTGTTAATACATTTGTAGACATGTATAAGCTTTTTAAAGTATCATAAGGTTTATATTAATCTGACACGAGTCAGACCATACATACATAACACACCTGTAAACTGTTTATATTTTGAGTCCATTTCATTTTTTGCTTCCAAAGAGGCTGGTTGACCTAAAAAACACCGCAGTTTTTCCTGAAAAATCTGTGCTGGAGTCATACGTAGTGGTAGATTCAGACTCTTTTTCTTGGACCTGAAATAACATCAAATTAAGGGAAATGAATCCAAATTTTGAAAAAAAGGAAAGGTTTCACACATCAAGGACTAAAGATAAAAGTTTCAGAAATAATGGAATTTACTTTTTTATCTATCATACATGTAAAAAAGATATATTCAAGGAAATATTGTATTAAGACCCTCCACGATTATGATCCTAATACATTCCCCCATTCTTATTTCTAATTGCTACCCTAAATACGGGCTTTACTAACACATAGTGTACTAAATAAATGGTTTTTGTTTGTTTTGAGACAGGATCTCACTCTGTTGCCCAGGCTGAGGTGTAATGACATGATCACAGCTCACTGCGGCCTTGACCTCCCGAGCTCAAGTGATCTTCCCACATCAGCCTCCCAAGTAGTTGGGACCACAGGCACGAATCATCGCACTTGGCTATTAATAAAAGTTTTTTTTTTTTTTTTTGAGACGGAGTCTGGCTCTGTCGCCCGGGCTGGAGTACAGTGGCCGGATCTCAGCTCACTGCAAGCTCTGCCTCCTGGGTTCACGCCATTCTCCTGCCTCAGCCTCCCAAGTAGCTGGGACTACAGGCGCCCGCCACCTCGCCTGGCTAGTTTTTTGTATTTTTAGTAGAGACGAGGTTTCACTGTGTTAGCCAGGATGGTCTCGATCTCCTGACCTCGTGATCCGCCCGTCTCGGCCTCCCAAAGTGCTGGGATTACAGGCTTGAGCCACCGTGCCCGGCCTAATAAAAGTTTTAACACAAATAAGTAAGCCACTGAACTGTTCAATACAGTAACCACTAACTACATGTGGCTATTTACATTTAAATTAACTAAAATTAAATTGAAAATTTAATTCCTTGGTCTCACTAGCTGCATTTCAATAGTTACTTGTGGTGAGTGGCTACCATACTGGACAACACATTTCCATTACTAAAGAATGTTCCATTGAACAATGCTGAACTAAGGATTCCACATAAAATGTAAATACCAGCAAAAAGAGAAATATAAAATACATAGTTCAATCATACTGTATCTTAAAATTGCCTAAAATTCCATACCTCATGAAATTGCTATCACGTTTACAGAACAGCTGGAAAGCCACACCAATTGAAACAGACGTCTTCCAGTCTCCAAGTTTATATGCCAACCACACAGCCTCTGGAACTAGGCCACCAATAAATAGTAATTCAAGTGCATATTCAACTGTCCAGACATTAGAGAGATTCTGATCTCTAACGACGCTGGCCACCTTAGAGTGTTGCAGAGGAATAAGTCGAAAGGACTGCTCTGTGAGTAAATTTTAAAAAATGGATTATTACAATCACATCCAAACTCATGATTCCTTGCATGGGTATATTTATCTCTTCAATCAGTATTATCTACAAAAAACCACCAGGAAGATACATACAAAATGGGCTAAAGTAATACTCAACATGCCCTAGAACACTTTTAACACTGACAAATGTGCCTCATTCATGCGTCATGAAACAAATGCCAGCATTATTTTTAAAATGAAACAAAAGAGAGAAAAAAACAGAGTAGAAAGTGTTAGACAATAAAGGTAAATACTGTTTAGTGAAACTTTTGTGTCAGGTAATATGCAAATACATACAAAAAACATTTATATCTACTCTACTATTGGTACACAATGTACAATTTATTACCGTGACATGGGTCACAATGTGCTGTTTATTACTGTGGGATACTCAGAAATACATGCTTATTTCTCATACTAGATTATGAAATGCAGAAGGCAGAGACTACATTTTATCTGATTTTTGTGTTACCCACAGTGTTATGCAATAAAAAACTAAGTTGAGGTAACAATGAAGGATATTAAGTGTCAATATTAGTGTTGATTACGAAGTAGAAAAGTGTAATTTTCAGTAATTCCGACTAAATAATAAGATTGCTATCTGGCCTGTGATTTAATACAAAAGGATAATATTCCCCCTGGCCTTCTGTCCCTTTCCCTAATTGAAGTAACTTGATAAAGCAACTTAAAAATACGATAAAAGAAATGTTATTAAAAAATAGATGTTGATGGGATTTTTACTCATTCTCTCAAAATAAAAGTCATAAATAGTATTCATGAGCTTCTCTGCTCCTTGAAATGGTTAGTTTCTCACATGACCTACACAGGCAATGTCTACAGCAAGAACTAACATTTTAGCTCTCTGACAAACACACCTGGAAAAACAAAAAAGTTTTCAACCACTTGGATGTCTGATTTTGCATAAGCAAAGGAGCCAGGATACTGGCTAAATTTTTCCTATTTTTATTCAGTACGAGCAAGGTAATATACTAGGTTCACTACTTTTTAAAATATCACACCAAATAAGCAACTCAAATCCCTAGAAAAATTCTGATCAGAAAAATTAACATGAAATGTATACACATCCTGAAACATTGACAGAACATAGGAGTTTGAACACATAGTTCAAAATCCATGGTTCTATGACTGATTATATTTGCTGACCACTTGTTGTCGTCCTTATTAAACTTCTAACTATATTTTAACTAGTACTACTCTAACCTAGGTGTGCCTTGTACATACCTGTGTATCTGTTCATGTCTACTCTTGCTTAAAGCCCTCCAACAGATTCCCATGATACTTAAAATAAACTCAGATTTCTTAACATGGCTTACACCATCTGGCCCTTTTACTGAATGCAACTCATATCACTCTCCACTTCTTCCTCTAGTTTTTTTTGTTTGCTTTGGGGTTTTCTTTGTTGTTGTTTTGGTGTTGTTTTATTTTGTTCTGTTTTGTTTGAGACAGTCTTGATCTGTCACCCAAGCTGTAGTGTAATTGCATGATCTCACTGCAACCTCTGCCATCCCGGCTCAAGCAATCCTCTTGCCTCAGCCTCCCAAGTGACTGGGAATCTCAAGTACATGTCACCATGCCGGGCTAATTTTTGTATTTCTTGTAGAGACAGGGTTTCACAATGTTGTCCAGGCTGATCTCAAACTCCTGGACTCAAGCAATAGGCCTGGCTTCCCAAAGTGCTGGGATTACAGGCATGAGCCAACATGCCCAGCCATCCTCCTCCAGTTTACAGCCACACAGATCTTTCCGTTTCTCAAACACATCAGCCTTGTTCTTGCCCTGGGGCTTTTACACAAACTCAGGTTAGAATGCCCTGTGCCTTGATGTATCCAATTCTTTTTTGTTACTAAGAGTTAGGCTTAGAGGCCTGAGCGGTGGCTCACGCCTGTAATCCCAGCACTTTGGGAGGTCGAGGCGGGCGGATCACGAGGTCAGCCTGAGATCGAGACCATTCTAGCTAACACGGTGAAACCCCGTCTCTACTAAAAATACAAAAAACTAGCAGGGCGAGGTGGCGGGCGCCTGTAGTCCCAGCTACTCGGGAGGCTGAGGCAGGAGAATGGCGTGAACCCGGGAGGCGGAGCTTGTAGTAAGCCGAGATGGCACCACTGCACTCCAGCCTGGGCGACACAGTGAGACCCCATCTCAAAAAAAAAAAAAAAAGAAAAGAAAAAGAGTTAAGCTTAACTTTCACCTCCTCAGAGAGCTGCTCCTGAAATTCCCAATCTAAAACTGCCACTCAGTCACGCTGTATTGCTCTATTTTAATTCTCTCCGTAACAGTTATAACCATTTATCTTGTTTATATATTTAATTTTCTGTCTCAACATATTAGGCGTAAACCCCATAAAATAACAAGTACTTTATCATTTTGTTCATGGCAGTTAGGCTAAATCTGTTCCACAGATAAAAAAAAAACAACGCGCATGCGCCGTAGCTCTCCAGACCGGGAAGGCTGTACTTAGCCGGTCGCCGGGAGATGAAGGATGGGATGTGAGGCGGTCCTGCCTTGCCGCCTTCCGTCCCTAGTCTCCGGGTCCCCGCCCTCCAGTCGCCTTTGAGTCGCACCTGGGTCACGGTCCTCACTCATGCCTCAGAACCGAAGGAAGCTCGCGTGTTTGCTAGAAAACCTAGTTGGAAGTGCAAGGCAGAAAGCGTTCAGCACCCTTGTTCCTCCCCACCCCCCGGGACAGAGACAGAGCTCTGGAGGGCAGGGAATCCCCCTCGTCTTGGCCCATCCCCGGCTGGGCACTAAACTCAGGCCACGGTGGGGCGAGCGAGGCGGGCTCCAGAGGAAGCTGACGGCTGATAATGGCTCAGTCGAACATGCTCCCCGTGGCTGATGTGTTGAGTCAAGATGAACTGCGCAAAAAGCTATACCAGACATTTAAGGATCGGGGTATACTGGACACGCTCAAGATACAACTTCGAAACCAGCTAATTCATGAGCTGACGCAGCCTGTATTGAGTGGAGAACTGCAAACTCGGTCCATTTCAGTGCAAGGGAGCTCCCTCTTAATAGGTGCCTCTAACTCTTTAGTGGCAGATCACTTACAAAGATGTGGCTATGAATATTCACTTTCTGTTTTCTTTCCAGAAAGTGGTTTGGCAAAAGAAAAGGTATTTACTATGCAGGATCTATTACAACTCATTAAAATCAACCCTACTTCCAGTCTCTACAAATCACTGGTTTCAGGATCTGATAAAGAAAACCAAAAAGGTTTTCTTATGTATTTTTTAAAAGAATTGGCAGAATATCATCAAGCTAAAGAGAGTTGTAATAAGGAAACTCAGACAAGTTCGACATTTAGCAGAGATTCTCTGGCTGAGAAACTTCAGCTTATTGATGATCAGTTTGCAGATGCTTACCCTCAGCGTGTCAAGTTCGAGTCTTTAGAAATAAAGCTAAATGAATATAAGAGAGAAATAGAAGAGCAACTTCGGGCAGAAATATGCCAAAAGTTGAAGTTTTTTAAAGATACTGAGATAGCAAAAATTAAAATGGAAGCGAAAAAAAAGTATGAGAAGGAATTAGCCGTGTTCCAGAATGATTTTGACAAAGCTTGTCAAGCAAAATCTGAAGCCCTCGTTATTCAGGAAAAGAGTACCCTTGAGAGAATTCAAAAGCACCAAGAGATTGAAACAAAAGAGATTTATGCTCAAAGGCAACTTTTACTAAAAGATATGGATTTGCTAAGAGGAAGAGAAGCAGAGCTGAAGCAAAGAGTTGAAGCTTTTGAACTGAACCAGAAGCTCCAGGAAGAAAAACATAAAAGCATGACTGAGGCACTTAGGAGACAGGAGCAGAATATAAAGAGTTTTGAGAAGACCTATGACCAAAAGCTCAAGAATGAACTTCTAAAGTATCAACTTGAACTAAAGCACGACTACATCATTAGAACTAATCGACTGACTGAAGATGAAAGGAAGAATAAAGAAAAAGCAGTTCATTTGCAAGAGAAGCTCATAGCTTTTAATTCAAAAAAGGAGGAACTCAATCAATCTGTAAATCGCATAAAAGAACTTGGGCTTGAGTTAGAGTCTGTCAAAGCCCAGTCTTTGGCAATAACAAAACAAAACCATATGCTGAATGAAAAGGTTAAAGTGATGAGTGATTATTCACTACTAAAAGAAGAGAGACTGGAGCTTCTAGCACAAAATAAATTACTTAAACAACAACTGGAAGAGAGTAGAAATGAAAACTTGCGTCTCCTAAACCGCCTAGCTCAGCCAGCTCCTGAACTTGTGGTCTTTCAGAAAGAACTACGGAGAGCAGAAAAGGCTATAGTGGTTGAGCATGAGGAGTTCGAAAGCCGCAGGCAAGCTCTGCACAAACAACTGCAAGATGAAATTGAGCATACTGCACAGCTGAAGGCCCAGATACTAGGTTACAAAGCTTCCATAAAGAGGTTAACTATTCAGGTTGCCGATTTAAAACTGCAACTGAAGCAAACTCAGACAGCCCTAGAGAATGAAGTGTACTGCAATCCAAAGCCGTCTGTGATCCATCATTCTGCCAATGGATTAATAAATGGCAACATGGTGCTTCACAATGGTGAGATAAGTGGGGACTTCTTGAACAATCCTTGTAAACAGGAAAAAGTTCTAGCAGGTATGGTTGCATCAAGGATCACAAATTATCCAAATACAGGGATGGAGGGTAGTTCCCCTGATTCTGACCTTGAGTTTGTCGCCAATACTAATGCAAGGGTCAAAGAGCTTCAGCAAGAGGCCGAACGCCTGGAAAAGGCTTTCAGAAGTTACCATCGGAGAGACATTAAAAACTCTGCCACAGGCCCACTACCAGCAAAGAGCCCACCATCTCTGCACTTGCTGGAAGCCTTCAAAAACATTACTTCCAGTTCCCCGGAAAGACATATTTTTGCAGAGGACAGAGTTATCTCTGAGCAGCCTCAAGTGGGCACACTTAAAGAAGAAAGGAATGACATCTTGGAAGCACTGACAGGCAGTGTAGCCTCAAGGCTAGGCAGGGGCACTTCCTGCAGACACCTCTCCTCCACATCCCTTCCAGAAGCAAAAAGAAGCCTTGAAAGTGAAATATATCTGGAAGGTCTGGGCAGATCACACATTGCTTCCCCCAGTCCTTGTACTGACAGAATGCCCCTGTCATCACCCACTGAGTCTAGGCACAACTTCTCCATCCCTCCCTTCTCCAGCCCTCCGGGGCAGAAAGCTGGTCATTATCAGAGACAAAATGAACTTCAAGACAAAAGTGAATTTTCAGATGTGGACAAGCTAGCTTTTAAGGATAATGAGGAATTTGAGTCATCCTGTGAATATGCAGGGAACGTGCCAAGGCAGTTTGAAATGGATGAGCCCTCTCCTGCTGGGGATATGCTTCATATGGGTGCTGCTGCAGCTGCTGTGCCCCTCTCATATCAGCACCCAAATGTAGATCAGAAACAAATTGAAGAACAAAAGGAAGAAGAAAAAATATGGGAACAGCAAGTGAAAGAACGAGAGCAGAGAGAAGAAAGAAGGCAGAGTAATCTACAAGAAATTTTAGAAAAGGAACGAAGAGAACTAGAAAAACTGTATCAGGAAAGGAGGATCACTGAAGAATCACTGAAGATTGAAATGGAAAATGAATTAGAAATGAGTAATCAAGAAATGAAAGACAAATCTGCTTACAGTGAAAATCCTTTAGAGAAATATATCAAAATAATCCAGCAGGAGCAAGACCAGGAGTCAGCAGGTAAGAGCTCAAAAAAGATGGTCCAGGAAGGCTCCCTAGTGGACACACTGCAATCTAGTGACAAAGTCGAAAGTTTAACAGGCTTTTCTCATGAAGAACCAGATGACTCTTGGTAACCATGTTTGCTGCCCAGCTTCTAACTTACATACCATGAGAAGTAACATAACATTTACTCCTTTGTAAATGTTTCTCTATCAACAGATAAAACTCTCAATAAAAATGTATATAATCAAAAAAAAAAAGGAAGAAAGAAACTGCAAATGTTTTAGTATTATCAATTTCATGTCACACAAGCTAGTATATTTGCAGCACCAAGAATACTGTGTGGCAAACAGCAGGCACTTAATAAAAATCAGAATAAATGAATATCATAGAAATTTGTGTACATGTTTATACTGAGAACAGGGCAGTTATCTAGCACAGGATTAGATGCATTTTGGCCATACTAATGAAAGTATTAAATTTAAAAAGTAAATGGCCCAAATAAAATCATAAAAGTAAATCATCCAAATAAACTTAAATATTGAATTAGCAAGCTCAATATTTATTGAATTTCTACATTTTGACATAAATGAAGGTGGTAGCTCTTTCACTTTAAAAATTGAAACTTTCCTGTAATCCCAGCACTTTGGGAGGCTGAGACGGGCGGATCACGAGGTCAGGAGATGGAGACCATCCTGGCTCACATGGTGAAACCCCGTCTCTACTAAAAATACAAAAACTAGCCAGGCGAGGTGGTGGGCGCCTGTAGTCCCAGCTACTCGGGAGGCTGAGGCAGGAGAATGGCGTAAACCTGGGAGGCAGAGCTTGCAGTGAGCTGAGATCCGGCCACTGCACTCCAGTCCGGGCGACAGAGCGAGACTCCGCCTCAAAAAAAAAAAAAAAAAAAAAATTGAAACTTTAGCTGGGCACAGGGGTATACACCTATAGTCCCTGCGACGTGGGACGCTGAGGTGGTTAAGATCATTTGGCCGAGCACAGTGGTGCACGCCTATAATCCCAGCAGGGAGGCCAAGGCAGGTCGATCACCTGAGGTCAGGAGTTCGAGACCAGCCTGACTAACATGGTAAAACCCCGTTTCTACTAAATACAAAAAATTAGCTCGGCGTGGTGGCACATGCCTGTAATCCCAGCTACTTGGGAGATTGAGGCAGGAAAATTGCTTGAACCCAGGAGGTGAAGGCTGCAGTTAGCTGCGATCACGCCATTGCACTCCAGCCTGGGCAACAAGAGCGAAACTCAGTCTCAAAAAAAAAAGATCATCTGAGGCCAGGAGTTCAAAACCAGCCTGAGCAACATAGCAAAATTCCATCTCAAAAAAAAATAATTAAAATTTAAAAATAAAAACTTTATAAAGATCAACTTGTCCCAATTTTGTGATTTTTTAAAATCCATATTCAACAAAAACAAATCTAAGCCATTACTTTTCTCAGATTCTATTCATTCACAAATAGTCATAAATCGCCTCCTGTGTTTCAGATACTATGCTAGAACAGTATCATTTCCATAGAGTAATGGCCTCTGTATAATATGTTTTAAATATTCTATTATGTGCAATGCAAAAAGAGTTTAAAAAGGATTTGTTTACTATATTACCTGTTTTAATATGAAGTGGGGGAAGAACATTCACATGATGAGGTGGCAAAATGCAAAGCTGCTGATTGGTGAAATAGGCAGCCATGAAACGAGCCATGGACTGGACGACTCTCACTGCTGCCTCAGGATGAACACCACCCGCCATTTCACACTCAAAATGAGACTTCGCAGCACCTAAGGAATACAGCAATGACCTAAGAAGACTGTGATCAACTACCAAAAGTAGTAATATTTAAGTTCCCAACATTATACAAAAAGAAAATTGTAATACGTTTTTTTCTGAGATGAGCACCCATGGCCAATACAGGCTGAATTATAATAGGTACCATACTTCTTAAAGACAATAAAACCAAAAACAATTACAGCTGACCCTTAAACTTCACGGGTTTGAACGGCACAAATCCACTTATATATATAGATTTTTTTTCCATAAATATACTAGAAAATGTTTTGGAGATTTGTGACAATTTGAAAAAATTTGTAGGCACACCACATAACCTAGAAACATCAAAAAATTAAAAAAGAAAAAGGTATGTCATGAATACAAAAAATATATGTAGATATTTTATCATTTAGTACCATAAAATACATATAAACTATAAAAAGTTAAAATTTATCAAAATTGGCTAGGTACAGTGGCTCCCACCTATAATCCCAGCACTTTGGGAGGCCAAGGTGGGCTGATCTCTTGAGCTCAGGAGTTTGAGACCAGCCTGGGCAACACGGTGAAATCCCACCTCTATAAAAAAATACAATTAAAAAAAATTAGCTGGGCATGGTGGTGTGCACGTATAGTCCCAGCTACTCAGGGTGCTGAGGTAGGAGAATCACTTGAGTCTAGGAGGTGGAGGCTGCAGTAAGCTGAGATCGTACCAATGCACTCCAGCCTGAGCAACAGAGCTAGATACCCCAACTCAAAACAAAAAAAAATTATCAAAATTTACACAAACACTTACAGGCCATATATGGCACCGTTCACAGTCAAGAGAAATGTAAACACACATAAAGTATTAAATAACTGCATAAAATTCATTGTAGTTCCTACTGTACTACTACTGTATTAATTTTGTAGCTACCTCCTGTTGCTACTTTGAAGAGCTCAAGTGTTGGAAGTATTTGCTGAAAATACTGTGCGATGCTAATCATCTCCGCAAGAGCAGTTCATCTCTCTAGTAAAGCGCATATGGCAATAAAAAGCAACCTCAAAATTCTTGTGTGGTTCTCATCACATTTAGTGTTATACCATAAACCTTGAATAACACCATGAGACCTACAAGAAGTGCCACAAGAGATCCTGGAAGTGATCCGAATAAGCAGAAAAAATCCATGACATTACAAGTAAAAGTTGAATTGCTTGAGACATACCATGGATTGAGGTCTGTATTTATGGTTGTCCACCATTTCAGACAATTAATCTTGGAAACAGATAACATAAACTGGTGGTATCAATAAATACAGTACAATACTGGAAATGTATTTTCCCTTATGATTTTTTCTTTTTTGTTTTCTTTTTTTGAGACAGAGTTTCGCTCTTATTGCCCAGGCTGGAGTGAAATGGCACAATCTCAGCTCACTGCAACCTCACTTCCTGGGTTCAAGCGATTCTCCTGCCTCAGCCTCCCGAGTAGCTGGGATTACAGGCATGTGTGCCACCACGTCCGGCTAATTTTGTATTTTTAGTAGAGACTGGGTTTCTCCATGTTGGTCAGGTTGGTCTCAAACTCTTGACCTCAGGTGATCTGCCTGCCTCGGTCTCCCAAAGTGCTGGGATTACAGGCATGAGTCACTGCACCTGGCCTCTTAGGATTTTCTTAATACAACTTTCCTTTCTCTAGCTTACTTTATTCTAAAAATACAGTATATAATATACACAAAATACAAAATATGTGTTAATCAACTATGTTATCAGTAAGGCTTCTAATCAACAGTAGGCTATTAATGGTTAAGTTTTTCGGGAGTCAAGTTATACACAAATTTTTGACAGCATGGGGGTGTCAATGCTCCTAACTCCTGTGATGTTCAACAGTCAACTGTAGTTAGTAATTATGTGTACATACACCTAAGAACTGTTCACAACTTTAAGTTTTATTTTTTAAATGGAGGTATCTATACAAAATGACCCAAGCATGACAGCCTTGCAAGTTTAGAATTTCATTATTTATTTTCCGTTTTTCCTTCCCTTTCCTTTTTTTTTTTTTTTAAGATAAAGGGGGCAGGGTTTACTATAAAAATAATCTAAAAAGCACTGAAACAGATTTTTTTTTTCTCTTTTTTTGAGACAGAATCTTGCTCTGTCACCCAAGCTAGAGTGCACTGGCACAATCTCAGCTCACTGCAACCTCTGCCTCCAAGTTTTATGCCATCTTCCCGCCTCAGCCTCCTGAGTAGCTGGGACTACAGGCACACGCCATCATGACCAGCTAATGTTTTTTGTATTTTTTTGGTCGAGATGGTGTTTCTCCACGTTGGACAGCCTGGTCTTGAACTCCTGAGCTCAAGTAATCGGTCCGCCTCAGCCTCCCAAAATGCTGGGATTACAGGTGTGAACCACCATGCCCGACCCAAGATTCTTAATGCTTTTGTCTGTACCATTAGATCTGAGAATCTAAATATACTCCCATTAGTAATAGTAGCTCACTAGTATAAGATTTTGGGGGCAGGTAGTATCAAAAAGGATATGTGGGGTGGGCCAGGCACAGAGGCTCATGCCTGTAATCCCGGTACTTTGGGAGGCCCAGGTAGGAGGATCACTTGAGCCTGTCCAGGAGTTTGATACCAGCCTGGGCAACATGGAAAAACCCCGTCTCTGCAAAAAATACAAAAATTAGCCAGTGTGGTGGCATGTACCTATGGTCCCAGCTACTCAGGAGGCTGAGGCAGGAGGATCACCTGAGCCTGGGAGGTTGAAGCTGCAGTGAGCTGTGATCACGCCACTGCACTCCAGCCTAGGTGACAGAGTGAGGCCCTATCTCAAACACACACACAGACAAATGTGTGGGGTGAAGGGAGATGGCTAGATAGCAGGTGGGCAGAAGAGTCACATCAACATTTCTGGTGTAACTCCAATGTGCACTAGCAGGATTAGAGGACAAGCATCATTTCCACTTGAGAATCTCCATAATAATATAAGCTGGCATTCACAAATTTGAAAATAAATTAGTTCAAAACTACTAAATACTGTATAGATAAATACCAGGATAACATTAGTTGGTATGAAGTGTATGGCCCCAACAATAGAAAGGTATCTTTCTTTTCCAGAAGTGATCTGGCACATATTCATGGGAAATTACATTTTATATGTATATGGATTTCTATCTTGTTCACTGGATGTCCCAGCACCGAGCACTTCTCCTCTCATATAGTAGGCACTCAAAGGAATATTGTTAATTTAAAAAATTGTTAATTAATGTTACCTGGTTTCTTTTTTTAAACAAAAGGAATTGAGAAAATTTTATTAGCCTTCAAGCAGTAGTCTTCATTTGGTCACTGTAATATTTGGGGGAAAAAAAACTTACTATTTCTTCACATTCAAGTTAGAGATACATGGGTAAAAATTTTTTTCTCCTGGGTAAAACTTATGGAGGAATTATACAAAGTTAAGATTTTCAGTAATCTTAATCATTCAAACCTTATGCAAAACCCAGGAATCAGCCTCTTAAATAGGGAGTGATTTATTGATGAGTAAATAAAAGTTAATATAAAAGTTCCTGTCACAGAATAAAGCTGTATGAATTCAGAAAGTAAAAAAACTTTGAAAGTATAAAACTTGACCACGCGTGGTGGCTCACGCCTGTAATCCCAGCACTTTGGGAGGCCAAGGCAGGTGGATCACCTGAGGTCAGGAGTTACGAGACCAGCCTGGCCAATATGGTGAAACCCCATTTCTACTAAAAATACAAAAAATTAGCTGGGTGTGGTGGTGCACACCTGTAATCCCAGCTACTAGTGAGGCTGAGGCAGGAGAATCACTTTAACCCAAGAGGCGGAAGTTGCAGTGAGCCGAGACTGCGCCATTGCACTACAGCCTGGGTGACAGAGCGAGACTCCATCTCAAATAAATAAATAAAAATAAAGTGTAATTCTGTACAGGGTGCAGTGATAATGTTAATAACAGAAACCCGGTTGGGTGCAGTGGCTCACACCTGTAATCCCAGCACTTTGGGAGGCCGACGGGGGAGGATCACCTGAGGTCAGGAGTTCGATACCAGCCTGGCCAACACGGTGAAACCCTGTCTCTATTAAAAATACAAAAAAAATTAGCCAGGTATGGTGGCAGGAGCCTGTAATCCCAGCTACTCAGGATGCTGAGGCAGGAGAATCGCTTGAACCCAGGAGGCAGAGGTTGCAATGAGCCGAGATCGTGCCACTGCACTCCAGCCTGGCGACAAGAGCAAGACTCTGTCTCAAAAAAAATAAAAATAAAAATAAAAAAATAGAAGCCCTATTTAATAAAAGTTAAATAACTATAGACAAGTATCTAATAAGGTAGGTGTGCAGAGAGGAACTACCATAGCATGCACAACTGCTTGAAATGCTTGCTTGTAATGGTTGGTCCTTGGCTGGTATCTGGGAACTTGGATTTTGGGAGGATTTCCACCATCCTAACTGATAAGAGGAGCTCACTGAACCTAAACTGTTTGTATAAACAACGTGGTTTATGCTGAACATCTCTTTTGCCTCTGAGAGTGTAGAATTTTGGTTTGTACTCAAGCAGAAGGGGACTATGTGACCAGCCCCCCAATTAAAAACCCTAAGCACTGAGGTTCTAATGAACTTCCCTGGTAGACTACATCTCACATGTGTTGTCACAACTTGTCACTGAGGAAACTAGGGACATCCTGTGTGACTCTACTGGGAGAGGATTCATAGAAGTTTATTCCTGGTTTTCTCCAAACTTCATACCATGCACCTTTTCCCTTTGCTGATTTTGCTGTTTCCTTTCACTGTAATAAATCATAGCTATGAGTACAACTATATGCTAAGTCTTGTGAGTTCCCCTAGTGAACCATCATATCTGGGGGGTAGTTTTGGGGTCCCCAACCCAGTAAGTATATGCTTAATATATTTTAAGCAATCATCATTAAAAATTAAGACAAATGGGCTGGGCGCAGTGGCTCACGCTTGTAATCCCAGCACTTTGGGAGGCTGAGGTGGGTGGATCACCTGAGGTCAGGAGTTCAAGAACAGCCTGGCCAATGTGGTGAAACCCCGTCTCTACTAAAAATACAAAAATTAGCTGGGCGTGGTGGCAGGCGCCTGTAATCCCAGCTACTCGGGAGGCTGAGGCAGGAAAACTACTTGAACCTGGAAGGCGAAGGTTGCAGTGAGCTGAGATCGTGCCACTGCACTCTAGCCTGAGCAACAAGAGTGAATGAAACTCTATCTCAAAAAAATAAATTTAAAAAAATGAATTATTACAGGCTCAACTTATCATGAAAGTTAAATCATGTAAGGACAATATTGCAAAAATAAATAAATATAAACACTATCCAGTCATTTAAAAGTCATATATAGAAGTCTTTCACCCTGGGTACAGTGGCTCACACCAACAACCCCAGCATTTTGAGAGGCTGAGGTGTGAAGATCACTTGAACCCAGGAGTTCAAGACCAGCCTGGGCAACATATCAAGACTCATCTCTATAAATAATAAAATAATTTTTTAAAATTAGCCAGGCATGGCCCAGCATGGTGGCTCACGCCTGTAATCCCGGCACTTTGAGAGGCCAAGGCGGGTGGATCAGGAGCTCAGGAGCTCAAGACCAGCCTGACCAACATGGTGAAACTCCGTCTCTACCAAAAATACAAAAATCAGTTAGGCGTGGTGGTACATGCCTGTAATCCCAGCTACTCAGGAGGCTGATGGAGGAGAATCACTTGAACCCAGGAGGCAGAGGTTGCAGTGAGCCAAGATCATGCCACTGCACTCCAGCCTGGGTGACAAAGCAAGACTCCATCTCAAAAAAAAAAGGAAAAAAAAAAATTAGCCAGGCATGAGGCACATACCTGTGGTTCCAGCTACCTCATTTCCCAGCAGACTCATTTCTCGGAATTTATCTTAAAGAAATTATTAGTAGGCTAGGCGCAGTGGCTCATGCCTGTAATCCCAGCACTTTGGGAGGCCAAGGTGGGTGGATCACAAGGTCAGGAAACCGAGACCATCCTGGTTAACACAGTGAAACCCTGTCTCTACTAAAAATACAAAAAATTAGCTGGGCGTGGTGGCAGGCGCCTGTAATCCCAGCTACTCGGGAGGCTGAGGCAGGAAAACTACTTGAACCTGGAAGGCGAAGGTTGCAGTGAGCTGAGATCGTGCCACTGCACTCTAGCCTGAGCAACAAGAGTGAATGAAACTCTATCTCAAAAAAATAAATTTAAAAAAATGAATTATTACAGGCTCAACTTATCATGAAAGTTAAATCATGTAAGGACAATATTGCAAAAATAAATAAATATAAACACTATCCAGTCATTTAAAAAGTCATATATAGAAGTCTTTCACCCTGGGTACAGTGGCTCACACCAACAACCCCAGCATTTTGAGAGGCTGAGGTGTGAAGATCACTTGAACCCAGGAGTTCAAGACCAGCCTGGGCAACATATCAAGACTCATCTCTATAAATAATAAAATAATTTTTTAAAATTAGCCAGGCATGGCCCAGCATGGTGGCTCACGCCTGTAATCCCGGCACTTTGAGAGGCCAAGGCGGGTGGATCAGGAGCTCAGGAGCTCAAGACCAGCCTGACCAACATGGTGAAACTCCGTCTCTACCAAAAATACAAAAATCAGTTAGGCGTGGTGGTACATACCTGTAATCCCAGCTACTCAGGAGGCTGATGGAGGAGAATCACTTGAACCCAGGAGGCAGAGGTTGCAGTGAGCCAAGATCATGCCACTGCACTCCAGCCTGGGTGACAAAGCAAGACTCCATCTCAAAAAAAAAAGGAAAAAAAAAAATTAGCCAGGCATGAGGCACATACCTGTGGTTCCAGCTACCTCATTTCCCAGCAGACTCATTTCTCGGAATTTATCTTAAAGAAATTATTAGTAGGCTAGGCGCAGTGGCTCATGCCTGTAATCCCAGCACTTTGGGAGGCCAAGGTGGGTGGATCACAAGGTCAGGAAACCGAGACCATCCTGGTTAACACAGTGAAACCCTGTCTCTACTAAAAATACAAAAAATTAGCATCTCTACTAAAAATACAAAAAATTAGCCGGGCATGGTGGCAGGCACCTGTAGTCCCAGCTACTGGAGAGGCTGAGGCAGGAGAATGCCATGAACCCGGGAGGCGGAGCTTGCAGTGAGCCGAGATCGCGCCACTGTACTCTAGCCTGGGCGACAGAGTGAGACTCCGTCTCAAAAAAAAAAAAAAAAGAAAGAAAGAAAGAAATTATTAGTAATGCTCACAAAGATTTAGGTACACTGCAGCATTATTTAAAATAGTAAATACATGGCAACAAAATGTACAATGGGAAAAAGGTTCAATAGATTTTTTTTAAGTTTATTGGCACTGGAAAATATTCATCATAATATTAAATTTATAAGATTATCCAGCTGTGGTAATATATACATATACATAAGCCAAAAGGTCCTAGACAAAAAAACTAAACTTATAAGTGATTTTGTTTCCTTTCTACTTTTCCATATTTTCAAAATTGCCTAATATGAACATGTATTACTTCCTTAATGAACACAAAAATTTAAAAAGATAAAAATCAGAAAGTAAGCCAAGCACAGTGGCTCACACCTATAATCCCAACACTTTGGGAGGCCAAGGTGGGCAGATTGCTTGGGCCCAGGAAGTCAAGATCAGCCTGGGCAACAGGGTGAGATCCCATCTCTACAAAATATACCAAAATTAGCCAGGCGTGGTGGCACATGCCTGTAGTTCCAGCTACTCACGAGGCTGAGGTGGGAGGATGGCTTGAGCCCAGGCGGCAGAGGTCAGGTAAGCTAAGATCACTCAACCACACTCCAGCCTCGGCAACAGAATAAGACCATGTCTCAAAAAAAAAAAAAAATTCACAAAATAAGACATTTATAAACAGTGGCTGAAACAATCAAGAATGAAATCGGTATCAACTCTATTTAGAAATTTCGAATACATTGGGCCTTTCAGACACATTCATATATACAGTATACATCTAGCAGCCTACCACCCTATAACCATTATAAATATTTTACATGTTCATTCATACTTATCTTTCCCTCTGGTTATGCCCTAATTTAAATATACCTCTTTGAAAAAGTCAATCCAGATACTCTGCAATCTCTTAAACAGATTTTTTATTTATTTTTTTTCTTTTTGAGATGGAGTCTCGCTCTGTTGCCCAGGCTGGAGTGCAGTGGCGCCATCTGGGTTCACTGCAAGCTCCACCTCCCAGGTTCACGCCATTCTCCTGCCTCAGCCTCCTGAGTAGCTGGGACTACAGGTGCCCACCACCACGCCTGGCTAATTTTTTTTGTATTTTTAGTAGAGACGGGCTTTCACCATGTTAGCCAGGATGGTCTCAATCTCCTGACCTTGTGATCCACCCGCCTTGGCCTCCCAAAGTGCTGGGATTACAGGGGTGAGCCACTGCGCCCAGCCCAGATTTTTTAGAAGACTCAAAATATCTCGGAAAATGATTTTTATGATTTCACTAAACCGCTGTAAGCAACAGTTAACATACTAAGGAAAAACACTTGGGTACCTAATATTATGTCTAACAAATATGGTTATAAGAAAGCAATTATACTATCAGCTCAGCAGGCAATTACTATACTGCTAAATCCTGGGGATTCTAAGATTTAAAAACAAACAAACAAAAAACCTCAACATAGTCCCTGCTATTAGGAAACTGAGAGTCCAAAATCCAACATAATATACTTAATCACCAGAGAGGTAGAACAACCAACTTTTATGTATAAGCAATTTCATGTCTATACTATAAATACAAACTAACAAGTAAATATACTGAATTCTGTAGTCCTAGCCACTTGAGGCAGCTGAGGTGGGAGGATTACTTGAGCTCAGGGGTTTGAAGCCAATCTGGCAACATAAGGAAACTGTCTCTTTTTAAAAATAAAAGAAAAAAAAAACATACCTGAAAAATCTTTATTTTCTTTTACAGGTAGTTGGGACCATCTCAGGATTTCTCTTGCTAGCTGATCACACAATCCTTGAGCATCATTTAAATTATAGCTATAGAGGTGGCAGTATAAAAGAGAAAGATAATAGCGTATCTGAAGAAAATATGTCCTTCCTCCTCCTGAAACAAGAATTAAGTTTACCTTAAAAGTATGTAAGCAAAGGAATAACCTTCCTGTAGTGCTCAATTGACAGGAGTGTGTAGTTTGTGAAAATTTATCAAGTTGTACACTCATGATATGTAAACCTTTCTGTTTCACACTTCAATAAATGATTTTTTAACAGGTGAGTCATACTTTGCTCTTTTTCATTTTAAATTCTAAACAATTTATTTTCTTTCATCACACCCTAGGATGACTTAGATTTTACTCAAAGAAAGCTGCAAATTCTTATCATCTTAGCATTAAGGTCTACTAATAACTTTTATCTCAAGTATACACAATATGAAACAGAAGGGAACATGCCACAAAAACTCCAAGGAACCATATGTATATCAAAGGGATGGCCAAATAGACTACCTGAAGCAGAAAAAACAGTTATCCAATAAGATAGGAGCAGCTCTGACAACTGCCTTTACATATCTAAAGACTGAAACTGCTGGTCACCTACCATTCTTTCTGAGTAAAATAATTCCAATTTTATTTGGGGATATAATGCACTGAGATCACAATTTCTCCCTAGATGTGGCCATGTAAAAATGTGACTATGTTCTCATTCAAGAGATAATATTGTATACAATTTCCAGAAAAGCTGCTTAAAGAAGGGTAAATTAGCTAGGAAATGCAACCTTTCTAGCTCTACCAACCTTTATCCTATTTGCTGCCTAGAATATGGATGTGATAGCTGAAGGTCCAGGCCTATGTAATGGCCTTAAGGTTGGAAGCAATGCACTAAAGATGATACAGTAGAAAAACTAAAGGAGCCTAGGGCCTTGGTGATACCATGGAAACACCAAATCAGCCCCAAACTGCAACTTCTGCCCTCCTTTCACAAAGGAAAGCCACTCTTTCTCTGCTACTTTTAATCTCCATTACTAGAAGCCATTCCTAATGGATGTAGCTGTAAATGAAATTAAACATTACAAAAACTTTTCTTTATCCAGAACTTCACATCTCAGTGAATGCTGCTCTTCTTCATCCAGATGGACAATCCCAAAGTCAGAGAACTACACTAGCCTTCTTTCTCCAAGTCTACTCAATCACAAGTAGACTGATCAAGCCTATTAAATAACTGCCAAATGTAACCTCTGTTCTCCATTACTCTTGACATTGCTTTGGTTTCAAGCCTCCTCATCTGACTGATTTTCTTGCTTCCAAGTAAAACTCACATCCCTACATCATAGTCCTGCAACTGACCTTCCACAAATGACCAAAGTGATCTTTCTAAATGGCCTATCCTTATTTGTACAAGTCCTTTCCTACCTAAAGTGTCTTAACTGATCCCACTGTCTTCAAGATAAATCCTAATTCCTTAGCACTCCATTAAAGACCCTCCTTCATCACCTATTGTCCATCTGCCTCTCAACTTAGCTCTTATGATCCTCTCACCAATATCACATATACATATATCATGTAATCTAGTCCTACTAAACTACTTGAAGTTGAACAAATTGCCAGGGTTTCTCAAGCCTTTCTGGTTTTAGAATACTATATCCTCTGTTATGTCATTTCCATGACCTTAATTGGTCAATATCTACTCAATTTTAAATGTCAACTCCAAGAGGCTTTCCCCAGACTGATGCTTGCACTCCATCCTGATTGTATTGAGGTGTTCTTCTGTGCTCCCTAAATGTCTACCATAAAACATAATGAGAAAAGTGACTATGGGCAACTTGAGGGTAAAGTTAATTTATTTCAGTTATCCTAGTGCCTAATACAGTGCTGGGCACATAGCAGACACTCAACAAATACTGGTTAAGTAGATGAATTAATGAAACATACAAAGTCACAGCAGTCAGAAAATAAATGTAATAATAGGCCAAATCTGACCATGTAGGAGTTGCAGTCAGGGTTCCAGGGTCACCAGCTGAGAACCTCTGTCATCTCAGCCATATCCTCAGCTCTATATCATAAAAGCTATAACCAGTTTCTAACATCCACACCCCATATCCTTATCAAAAACTCCACGAAGCCCATACTTAATGCAACAATACGTTTAACTGACACACAATTCTTAAAGTTAAATTACTTAAAGGCAAAAAGCCCTCACTCTATTTTTCTCTAAGTCTGTAAGTAGGTGGTGAAATATATGACCTATAGTTTCCCATTTAGATACTTGCAGTCTCTCTAACTGACAAAAAAAAGACCCAAATTATTTTATTTAGGATCTAAATCTCATTTTTCCCATCAACAATCAACCACAGGCTTTATCACAAATCAAAGAAAGGACTTACCTATAGATCACTGAAAAGATTCTTAGTGTTACCAATTCCAAGGTTAAGAATAATTTTAAATAAGTATTCATGAGTGTCAAGTTGCCTACAACATGTATTCTATTTGGCATTAGGATATCATAAGCACTCTGAAATTTAGAATTATTTTTAAGGTCTATGGCAAGTTAAAAGATGTCCTGCTAATATAATGGCACATATGTTTTGGAATTCAGAATTACTGTTAAGGCCTATAGCAAACTAAAAGGTGTCCTGCTAATATTATGGCACATATTTTTAACACTCTCCTACCTTTCTCTCCGATTTCTTGTAGAGTTTTTTTCCACAGCTGAACAGACTTTTCATATGATCCTAATAAGAAACACTCTTCCCCTAGAAAGTTTTTAACCAACAATTAGTCATAGTTAATTATATTACTTCATAAAAATTTACTTTGTTTTAAAATTCAGTTAATGGCACTCAGTCAGAAATTATTTTGAAAAACAAATCATTACAACCAATTAGAAATTCAAAGTCTGGTTAACTATGTCATTTATTCATGGAGTTAGAAAATATTCATAAGATACTCACCATTGATAGATTTAAGTTCTAAGGTTTGATTCAAGCAATCTCCAGTACTCTGTAGGTTAGCCTGCAAATGACATAACAGGGACTTGACAGTAGATGCTTCATGTGTTATCTTTTCAGTTAACTGACTATCAGCTTCAGGAACTCTTCGATTTAATTGTGCTTGATACCATAAAGTTTTTTTGTACAGTATTCTCCAGAGAATACGCAATCTGCAAATAAAATCAGGTAACTATCAAAAGTAAATTTCAGGCTAATGATGAGTTTAGCCTCTTTTAGCCTTTTTTTTTTTGCCTGTATTCTTCATCAGTATAACATACATACAAACTGATCACATTTAAATATAGCGCAAAATAAAATGATCAAAAAATGCTTTATATAAAATCTTCATAAATATTTTAAGCACCTGTAATCTTTTTTTTTTTTTTTTAAAGACACAGGGTCTTGCTATGTTGCCCAGACTGATCTCAAACTCCTGGGCCCAAGCGATCATCCTACCTCAACCTCCTGAGCAGGTGAGATTACAGGTATGTGCCACTGCACTCCAGCCTAGGAAACAGGGTCTTGCTCTGTTGACCAGGCTGAATTGCAGTGGCTCCATCACAGCTTACTGTAGCCTCAACCTGCTGGGCTCAAGCAATCCTCCCATCTCAGCCTCCCAGGCAGCTGGGACCACAGGTGCACCACACTGGTTTTTGGGTTTTTTTTTTTTTCTTTTCAGGCAGGGTCTCCTTCTGTCGCCCACGCTGGAATGCAGTGGCGTGTTATCTGCTCAACCTCTGCCTCCTGGACCCAAGGGATCCTCTCGCCTCAGCCTCCTGGGTAGCTGGGATTACAGGCACATGCCAACAGGCCTGGCTACTTTTTTAGTTGTAGAGTTTCATCATGTTGCCCAGGCTAGTCGTGGGGTCAAGTGATCCACCTGCCTCAGCCTCCCAAACTGCAGGATTACAGGCATGAGCCACTGTGCCCAGCCTAACTTTTTTAAGAGGTCATTTTGGCCAGGCACGGTAGCTCACGCCCGTAATCCCAGCACTTTGGGAGGCTGAGGTGGGCGGATCACCTAAGGTCAGTAGTTCTAGATCAGCCTGGCCAACATGGTGAAATCCTATCTCTACTAAAAATACAAAAATTAGCCAGGCGTGGTGGCAGGCGCCTGTAATCACAGCTACTCAGGAGGCTGAGGCAGGAGAATCACTTGAACCCAGGAGGCGGAGTTTGCAGTGAGCTGAGATTGCACCATTGCAGTCCAGCCTGGGGGACAAAAGCAAGACTCCATCTCAAAAAAAAAAAAAAAAAAAAAGAGGTCATTTTTTAACAGTACTTAACTAAACCAAAATCTTTCAACATCATGGGTTTCCGAGACTAAGAAAATACATATTGCACAACATTTGGCATAAATCCTGCAATTTTTTTTGGCAAACTAAAAGTGTATACATTTATCACATATAACATGACATATTTAACACAATGTTTTGAAGCATGTACTTAAATATTTTAAAAAATAAAATCAGGCCGGGCGCGGTGGCTCAAGCCTGTAATCCCAGCACTTTGGGAGGCCGAGACAGGTGGATCACGAGGTCAGGAGATCGAGACCACCCTGGCTAACACTGTGAAACCCCGTCTCTACTAAAAACTACAAAAAACTAGCCGGGCGAGGTGGCGGCGCCTGTAGTCCCAGATACTCGGGAGGCTGAGGCCGGAGAATGGCGTGAACCCGGAAGGTGGAGCTTGCAGTGAGCTGAGATCCGGCCACAGCACTCCAGCCTGGGTGACAAAGCGAGACTCCGTCTCAAAAAATAAATAAATAAATAAATAAATAAATAAATAAAATCTATAATGCTGAGTGCTAACAAATACAAGGTTTCCTTCTGGGGTGATAAAAACGTTCTGAATTAGTGCTGTTTCAAAACCTTATAAATATACTAACAAACACTGAATAGTACATTTTAAAATGATGAATTTTACAATATGGGAATTGTAGCTCGGTTTCTAAAAAAGTAAAAACATCCAAACTAATAGTATCCCAGTATTTATTAAAATAAGTGATTATACCTGTGTCCTGGCTGCTGCACAGGATATACTACTTGAGGATGAATCTTGAAAAATGAGTTCCAAGACCAGTTTTCCTGAGAACCATCATCTCGAAACATTTGAAAAATAGGTACCACCAATGAATCTTGAGCTGTTATTTTATTTCCATCAGCTGATGCTGAAATAACTTCAGGCTGAAGACTGTATATACCATTTAAATTGTCAGCTACCATTCTGAGTAAATAAAAACAGGCTAACAGTTTCTCTGAGAATAACTGACCCTTTTGTTGCTGAGTCAGCAAAAGTTTTATAGTATTTGAGGTCAGCTTTATCAAATGCCCCACATCTTGTTTGTATCTTATATCCCAATAATGGATTGATAAACACTGATGAAAAAGTTGAAAGATACAAAGTATCCATGCATTATGTCTTGAGCTTTTGCTTAAAAAAAGATCAAGTTTGGGAAAAGGACATTTTATAAATTGAAGAATGTAAAAAAAATGAGTGATACAAACCACTATGTAATTTAACATTAAATTTTTTTCTGTCACAGTTTTTGAAATTCCTATAGTCCACGCAGCAAGTAGACTTTTCTGGATAGAATGCAGTTCTGTAATGGTTCTGTCTGTCTCCTCACTAGCATCCTTTGTATGTATCGTATCAAACATAGATGCAAATTCCAATCTTCCTTCCTTCATAGTACTACACAGCACATCATCTCTTTTGTTCCAAAAAGGAAATAAGTTGTCTGGAAAGTGTCTGTCTTTGTTAGTTTCTTCTGCTTCAAAATCCTAAAACATGAGGGGAAAAAAACGATACTTACTACCATTTAATACCTTATCAATAGAATCACTTCGGTGTTCTTATATTTCTCTTCCCTTTAACAAGAGAAAAACAAAATATGTTTCTTGGAATAAAGTCATAATTGTTCCAAGCAAATAAAATACTGCTACTAAGTACCTGAAAATCTGCTGTATTTTCATTTAAATTTATTGTTTCTTCTGCCTGCAAGAATTTGGGGACAGTGAAATCGGCTGAACTTTCATTTCCTTGGTGTTTTAACAGGCTAGACCTTAGGGAATTCAGTGATCGCAAGTTCAGTCCTTTGCCTTCTGGCTAAACAAGAAAAGACGAAAGATTTCCAAGAGCAAAACGTTATATGTAATTCTATTATAAGCAATTAAAAATTCTATAGACAACGGTATACAATTCAAGGACATTATTGTCAGTAAAGTTTTAAATTTGAAAAGAAAAAGGCAACTTTTCCCAATGATATAAAAAAGCCCTGTACCTTAGACAAGAGCACACTTTGATATATTTTCTCAAGCCTTTGGGTTGAATCAAGTAGAAGTGATCTCATGTGCACTGACGGAGACAGGCTATCAAGAAATCGAAGGGTTGTGACCATATATCCATCAGATATAACGAGGTAGGGTAACCGTGAGTGTGCTTTTATAGAAAATCTCTGTCTCATAGGGTCACTGTCAGAAGCTGATGAATCAACAGAATTATTTGAATCTTGAAATGTAAACTGCTGTGGTCTAGTAAACAAACATCAAAATACAAGAATCAATAAGAGAAAGATCTTAAGGAAAACAACAATGTTTTTCAAAAAAAAAAGAAGAAGTTACAGAACAATGAAAAAGCAAGCAGGTGAAACACACAAAAAATATTAAAGTGTATATATATCTTTCAGGAAAATATAACACAGTGATTAAGACAAAATAATATATAGGTTCATATGTTTTAAAATTTTCCTAAATGGTAGCATTTATTCTATTTCATATTTAATCTACATACAACCTATTTCAGAAAATAATTTTTACTATTAAAGAGAGTTAAATAGTTAACTTTCCTCTTACCATATATTTACATATACTTACACAAATAAAATTATGAGCTATCAGTATACTTTTTATTAAAGAGGAGAAAGAAAAAAGTTGAGAAGATTTGGAGAGAAGAGTGGTGAGTAAAATTTTACCTATTTAAATTTGAGTTTCCACTTAACTTAAACATACATTATTGTTATTATGATGTACCTGATTCTGATTATTTAATATCACTCCTTATTAAAGTTGGGGCTTTATGCCAGGCGCGGTGGCTCATGCCTGTAATCCCAGCACTTTGGGAGGCCGAGGCGGGCGGATCACAAGGTCAGGAGATCGAGACCACAGTGAAACCCCGTCTCTACTACAAATACAAAAAATTAGCCGGGCGTGGTGGCGGGCGCCTGTAGTCCCAGCTACTCAGGAGGCTGAGGCAGGAGAATGGCGTGAACCCGGGAGGCGGAGCTTGCAGTGAGCTGAGATCCGGCCACTGCATTCCAGCCTGGGCGACAGAGCAAGACTCTGTCTCAAAAAAAAAAAAAAAAAAGTTGGGGCTTTACAAATATAAAAGGAACAAAACATCAAAGTATATTGTAATATTTTTCTGGTTAGGCAGCTATTCAAATACAGATTTTTTTTATTAGTCAAATGGCAACAATAGAAAATTGGTAATTACAGGACATACACACCACAGACATCTGTAGAACCATTAAAAATAATGCCTAACATGGAAAGATATAAAGGATATACTGTTAAATCAAAAATGAAAAATAGTAAACAGGATATATCACATAATTTAGTCTTTAAAAAAGAAACTAATATTGCTATTATCATTGTTATATGAATATTTTTAAAATCTGGGGGACAACATATTAAAATGTTAATAATTGTTATATTTGAAGTATAGGATTACAAGTATTTAATTTTCCACATTATTTAGTTTTGTAAATTTGATTTTTGAGTGCTAAAATATATAATGAATACTATACTTTCATAATCAGAAAAAAAGCAATCAGTTTTGGAAGGCCCCAAATATTAATTTTAAAGGAGAATATGAGAAAATTCTAATGAATTATGAATTAGACCACAACAAGTAAGTAAAAAATACTTTCACTGCAGGAAGTGACACATTTTTCCATTAGCATTACCAATTGCTAAAAATTGTCATTTTTGGAAGGCTGAGGCGAGTGGATCACGAGGTCAGGAGTTTAAGAACAGCCTGACCAATATGGTGAAACCCCGTCTCTAATAAAAATACAAAAATTATCTGGGCGTGGTGGCGCGCCTGTAATCCCAGGTACTCAGGAGGCTGAGGCAGAAGAATTTCTTGAACCCAGGAGGCAGAGGTTGCAGTAAACCAAGATTGCATCACTGCACTCCAGCCTGGGTGACAGAGCAAGACTCCATCTCAAAAAAAAAAAAAAAATTAAATGTCATTTTTTTGCTAGATATAATCAAGGAAACACCCTACCTCAGTTTCCTTTCTACAAAGCAAAAGGAACAGATTAATTTCAAAGGTCTTTTCCAACTTTTCTGTCTTATAAATAGTTATGCATATGTGGCTAGCCACATATAATCAACATCAATAACAAATATTTACTGAGCACTAATTTTATGCCAGCCTGTGCTGATTTACAATTATGTATTATCTTACTTCATTCTCTAAACCCTAAGACACAATTAGTGTCACACTCATTTCACCATAAAAGAAACTGAGGCTTAAAGAATAACCCTTCTGCAGGATTGGAGATCAAAAGAAATTTTTATTTATTTTTTTTTTTATTTTTTTATTTTTTTATTTTTTTTATTTTTTTATTTTTTTCAGACGGAGTCTGGCTCTGTCTCCCAGGCTGGAGTGCAGTGGCCGGATCTCAGCTCACTGCAAGCTCCACCTCCCGGGTTTACGCCATTCTCCTGCCTCAGCCTCCTAAGTAGCTGGGACTACAGGCGCCCGCCACCTCGCCCGGCTAGTTTTTGTATTTTTAGTAGAGATGGGGTTTCACCGTGTTAGCCAGGATGGTCTCGATCTCCTGACCTTGTGATCCGCCCGTCTCGGCCTCCCAAAGTGCTGGGATTACAGGCTTGAGCCACCGCGCCCGGCCAGAAATTTTTAAAAATAAAAAAATTAGTCGAGTGCGGTGGCTCACACCTGTACTTCTAGCACTTTGAGAGGCCAAGGCAGGTGGATCACCTGAGGTCAGGAGTTCGAGACCAGCCTGACCAACATGGTGAAACCCCTTCTTGTAACTAAAAATACAAAATTAGCCAGGCGTGGTGGCACATGCCTGTAATCTCAGCTACTTGGGAGGCTGATGCAGGAGAATCACTTGAACCCGGGAGGGGGCGTTGCAGTGAGCTGAGATCACACCACTGCACTACAGCCTGGGCAACAACAGCAAAACTCTATCTCAAGAAAAAAATAAATAAGCATGAAAAATTTAAAATTAAAAAAAAAAATAAAAAGAATAACCCAAAGTCATACAACTAATAAGTAAAAGAACTGGTGTGTGAATCTTGATGTGACTCCAAAGCCAAATTGCTACTTCATCTCACAAGTAAAAATTATAATATGAAACATGCTATGCATGTAACAAAATATCACATGTATCCCATAAATATGTAAAATATTGTGTATCAATAAAAAAATTTTAAAAACAACAACAAAAATTAAAATACGGCCAAATCCTACAGTTTTCTATCCATTTCCAATAAATTCTCCCCTTTGGGAAAAAAGTAGATAAATTCATATGTAAAGTTAATTTTGAGTTATTAATTTTCTAAGTGCTATTCTTTTATAACAATAAACGCTATATCATACTTTTATTAACTTTTATATCAAAGATAATTTTTAGTGCTATTAAATATTTAAATAACTTATACTTCCATACTCACAATGTCAAATTTTCACCAGGATTAAGCCACAAAAAGAAATAGAAGAAAACCATAAATAAGAAACAGATATTGAGATGATAGACTCAAAGAAAAAGTAAGACAATTTGAAAGATGAAATTTTTTAAAAATACACAGTAAAGTAATACAAAACAGAAAAAAATCTATAAACAAATTAACACAATTCAAATGTCTCACCTATATGTTATTAGTGGATGAAGAGGAATAAATTCTGCTGGCCCAAATTCTATAGAGCAACCAAATGTAATTAATGTTAGCAATTCACCTTGGCAGGTCAATAAAACCAGAGAGCCACGTTTTAACATACAAGCCAGAAAAAGACTATCATGCGTCCAGCTGATATCACCTACCCAGTAGGACCTGTAATAAATAAAAAACAACATGTTTAGAAAAGATACTTTACAATGTCTGTGACGATTTAAAATGGGCTGTACCAAGCAGAGGTATGAAGGTTCAAAAACTGAGGGCAAAAGAATGACTGGTAGTAGACAACTGCCACACAAATTTCATGAATTTTACTTCCTAGAACAAAGAAGTTTGTTCAAAACATCTATCTCAACAATATTCCAATTAGAAATTCATAAGCAATTAAAAAATGAAAATATTCGGCCAGGCGCGGTGGCTCAAGCCTGTAATCCCAGCACTTTGGGAGGCGGAGGCAGGCAGATCACCTGAGGTCAGGAGTTCAAGACCAGCCTGGCCAACATGGTGAAACGGCCGGGCGCGGTGGCTCAAGCCTGTAATCCCAGCACTTTGGGAGGCCGAGACGGGCGGATCACGAGGTCAGGAGATCGAGACCATCCTGGCTAACACGGTGAAACCCCGTCTCTACTAAAAAAAAATACAAAAATCTAGCCGGGCGAGGTGGCGGGCGCCTGTAGTCCCAGCTACTTGGGAGGCTGAGGCAGGAGAATGGCGTAAACCCGGGAGGCGGAGCTTGCAGTGAGCTGAGATCCGGCCACTGCATTCCAGCCCGGGCGACAGAGCGAGACTCCGTCTCAAAAAAAAAAAAAAAAAAAAAAAAAAACATGGTGAAACCCCATCTCTACAAAAATACAAATAAGCCAGGCGTGGTGGCAAGTGCCCGTAATCCCAGCTACTGGGGAGGCTGAGGCAGGAGAATGGCTTGAGCTGGAGAGGCAGAGGTTGCAGTAAACTGAGATCGCACCACTGCGCTCTAGCCTGGGCCACAGAGCGAGACTCTGCCTAAAAAAAAAAACCAGAAAATACTCCTAAAGAACTGAGCTTTTTAGTCACTCACCTATTAGAATGAATTTTAATCGTATTAGAGTCTACAATCAAGATCTACTGATAGATTTCAAAGCCACATCTGTCCTCTCTACAGGAGTCCTCTCAACAGCAGACTCTCCCTCTTCCCAAAGCTCTAATTGGTACTACTCCTTAACTATTTCGTGATTTTTTAATTTATTTTATTTTTATTTTTTAAAATTTTAGATTTTAATTCCTTTATTCCCTTCTTTTCACAGGTGTTGATATCTGGTGATACTAATGTTTAATTAGAACAAACAGTAGGTCCTCCTCAGAAAATGACAGACACTAAATCAAAAAGACCACTGAACTGAAACTAATACTTTCAAAGTATTTTAATGTGAATGAGAAATTTACCAAAGAGCAAGGAACTTGTGGAGAGTAAAAGAAAACGAAGAGGCAGGGCTACATAAACCTGAAAACTCTGAAAATGCATAGAAGAGCATGGAAAAGTATTCAGAAAAGGAAGTTAGAAGCTCTAAGAGGAAATTCTCCTGCTCTGTAATTTTGCATAGATCCTGGTGGTAGTTCATGTGCCATCCCAAATCACCACCTATGTTACTATTGACTCATATGTAGAGGATGCATATGTAGAGTCTTGTTTAAAAGACTAGGCTTGGCCAGGTGTGTGGCGCAGACCCATAATCCCAACTCTTTGGGAGGCCGAGGGAGGTGGATCATGAGGTCAAGAATTCAAGACCAGCCTGGCCAAGATAGTGAAACCCTGTCTTCACTAAAAATACAAAAAAAATTAGCCAGGCGTGGTGGTGGGCACCTGTAATCCCAGCTATTCGGGAGGTTGATGCAGAGAATTGCTTGAACCCAGGAAGCAGAGGTTGCAGTGAGCCGAGATTGCACCACCACACTCCAGCCTGGGTGACAGAGCAAAACTCCATCTTGAAAAAAAAAAGACTAGGCTCTCTCGGCCAGGTGCAACGGCTGACATCTATAATCACAGCATTTTGGGACGCCAAGGTGGGAGAAGTGCATAAGGCCAGGAGTTCAAGATCAGCTGGGGCAACATAGCAAGACACCGGCTTTACAAAAAAAAAAAAAAAAAACACTGGTCATGATGGCATGCACCTGTAGTCCCAGCTACTTGGGAGGTTGAGGCAGGGAGGGGGATAGCTTGAGCTTAGAAGTTTGAGGCTGCAGTGAGCTATGATCACACCATTGCACTCCAGACCAGGTGACAGAGCAAGACCCTGTCACATTAAAAAAAAAAAAAAGGAAGACACTCAGTTCAAGACAGCTGACTAGACACAGGTAGTATGTAACTCCTCCATGGAGAGGAACCATGAACTATCTACTTACTATTACGTAGTAAGTAGATATTCACATTTTGAGCAAATCCTCTAGGAGAGAACACTAGGATTTATCAGAAAAGAGATGGGAAGCACCAGAAGAGAGGGTTAGAGGCAGCCTGCCAGCCAGGGACTGACTAAGATTGGGGAAAGGCTCCTGAACACAGGGAAACAGTAAGATTAAAATCCACAGGGCTTCACACCCCAAAACAGGCTTTCATAATCTCTGAGTGGGAGAAACCCTCAACCCACTAGGGCCTTGGGCCTCACATATGGAGCTGCCTAAAGATTGCTCAGAGACATTGCTCCAGAAAGGGAAAGCACATGGAATCCCACAGGCATCCAAGCCTAGAGCAGCCTCAGAAAGCCTAGATACCGGGGATCTACAGACTTGGCTGCTGCTGCACTGCTTCAGGGAGGAAGAGGAGACCAGGCGCTCTCAGGCACTCCTGGGAGGCTCCCTATCACCCTGCTATGGGCTGCTGTTGAGACCGAGATGTGAGCAGGCTGCACTCCTCACGGCTTCTTGCCTACACTGCTTGCCTGGAAGGGATACCACCCTCTCTGGTCCCAGGCCCAAGGTACCATTTTGAGTGTTTATAGCTGGGTTACGTCCCACCCTTGGGCTCAGTTGGGGCTGAGGTGGCTGCAGGCACCACCCAGCTCAGGGAAGAATAGGACAGACCAAGCTCTCCTAAGCACACTAAGGACAATGCCCACTAACCTGCCACAGAGCAGCTATGTCACTAGAGACTAGTTCCCCCAAACCATCACAACTTCCAGTAGCTCCAACATGGACAACTTGGGTCCCGGTGGGTTGCTTCACCACTACTACTGCCATCGCTCACACCATGCCAGATACTCAGAGGCCTGGGAAACTGCCCACACACCTAGACCACCACTCCCACTACTAGCTTCTAAGCATGCCACCTGGAGGCCCAAGAATCAGCCTTCAGGACCCACCAATACCAGGGCCAGTATAAGGTGGTCTAGGGCCTAAAAACAGGTACACTCACCCCACTGCTGCCACTACTAGGGCCTGAAGACTGGCTCAGTTGTTGTCCAAGTCCCTAGCAAAACTTCGCCATAACCTCAACTAATAACTATACCTTAAGCCACTGAGGAAATCACAGATGCCACCAACCCTGTGTACTACTGAAGAAGTCATACAAAGATTACATTACCACAAGTATGCAAAATCAAAGCCAAAGTATCCTACTCAATCAACAACATACATCTTCAGGAAAAAATTCCCCTCTATAAATGCATTTTCAAAAAATTAAAACAAGCAACTGCTGTACCAGATGTATAGACATCAATGGAAGGACACAGAAAACATAAGAAAAGCAAGAAAACATGACACCACCAAAGGACCACAAAAACTGACCAGCAATAGATGCCAATCAAAAATAATTCCCCCAGAGGTTCCAAGATGGCTGAATAGGAACAGCTCAGGTCTACAGCTCTCAGCGTGAGCAACGCAGAAGACGGGTGATTTCTGCATTTCCAACTGAGGTACCGGGTTCATCTCACTGGGGCTTGCCGGACAGTAGGTGCAGCCCACCGAGCGTGTGCCAAAGCAGGGTGAGGCATTGCCTCACCCGGGAAGTGCAAGGGGTCAGGGAATTCCCTTTCCTAGCCAAGGGAAGCTGTGACACACGGCACCTGGAAAATCAGGTCACTCCCACCCTAATACTGCACTTTTCCTTTCCAACGGTCTTAGCAAACGGCACACCAGGAGATTATACCCTGCGCATCGCTCGGAGGGTCCCATGCCCACGGAACCTCGCTCATTGCTAGCACAGCAGTCTGAGATCAACTGCAAGGCGGCAGCAAGGCTCGGGGAGGGGCACCCGCCACTGCTGAGGCTTGAGTAGGTAAGCCAAGTGGCCAGGAAGCTTGAAGTGGGTAGAGCCCACCACAGCTCAAGGAGGCCTGCCTGCCTCTGCAGACTCCACCTACGGGAGCAGGGCATAGCTGAACAAAAGGCAGCAGAAACTTCTGCAGACTTAAATGTCCCTGTCTGACAGCTTTGAAGAGAGTAGTCGTTCTCCCAGCATGGAGTTTGAGATCTGAGAACGGACAGACTGCCACCTCACTTGGGTCCCTAACCCCCGAGTAGCCTAACTGGGAGACACCTCCCAGTAGGGACCAACTGATACCTCACACGGCCAGGTGCCCCTCTGAGACAAAGCTTCCAGAGGAACAATCAGGCAGCAACACTTGCTGTTCTGCAATATTCGCTGTTCTGCAGCCTCTGCTGGTGATGCCCTGGCAAACACGGTCTGTAGTGGATTTCGAGCAAACTCCAACAAACCTGCAGCTGAGGGTCCTGACTGATAGAAGGAAAACTAACAAACAGAAAGAACATCCACACCAAAACCCCATCTGTACATCACCATTATCAAAGACCAAAGGTAGATAAAACCACAAAGATGGGGAGAAACCAGAGCGGAAAAGCTGAAAATTCTAAAAATCGAGTGCCTCTTCACCTCCAAACAAATGCAGCTCCTTGCCAGCAATGGAACAAAGTTGGATGGAGAATGATTTTGACGAGTTGAGAGAATAAGCCTTCAGATGATCAAGCTTCTCTGAGCTAAAGGAGGATGTTTGAACCCATCACAAAGAAGCTAAAAACCTTGAAAAAAGATTAGACAAATGGCTAACTAGAGTAACTAGAGAAGAGAAGACCTTAAATGACCTGATGGAGCTGAAAACCATGGCACAAGAACTACGTGATGCATGCACAAGCTTCAGTAGCCAATTCGATCAACTGGAAGAAAGGGTATCAGTGACTGAAGATCAAATGAATGAAATGAAGCGAGAAGAGAAGTTTAGAGAAAAAAGAGTAAAAAGAAATGAACAAAGCCTCCAAGAAATATGGGACTATGTGAAAAGACCAAATCTACGTCTGAATGGTGTATCTGAAAGTGACGGGGAGAATGGAACCAAGTTGGAAAACACTCTTTAGGATATTATCCAGGAGAACTTCCCCAACCTAGCGAGGCAGGCCAACATTCAAATTCAGGAAATACAGAGAACACCTCAAAGATACTACACGAGAAAAGCAACTCCAAGACACATAATTGTCAGATTCACCAAAGCTGAAATGAAGGAAAAAAATGTTAAGGCCAGCCAGAGAGAAAGGTCAGGTTACCCACAAAGGGAAGCCCATCAGACTAACAGTGGATCTCTCGGCAGAAACTCTATAAGCCAGAAGAGAGTGGGAGCCAATATTCAACATTCTTAAAGAAAAGAATTTTCAACCCAGAACTTCATATCCAGCCAAACTAAGCTTCATCAGTGAAGGAGAAATAAAATCCTTTACAGACAAGCAAATGCTGAGAGATTCTGTCACCACCAGGCCTGCCTTACAAGAGCTCCTGAAGGAAGCACTAAACATGGAAAGGAACAACCGGTACCAGCCACTGCAAAAACATGACAAATTGTAAAGACCATTGATGCTAGGAAGAAACTGTATCAACTAATGAGCAAAATAACCAACTAACATCATAATGACAGGATCAAATTCATATATAACAATATTAACCTTAAATGTAAATGGGCTAAATGCTTCAATTAAAAAACACAGACTGGTAAATTGGATAAACAGTCAAGACCCATCAGTGTGCTATATTCAGGAGACCCATGTCACGTGCAGAGACACACATAGGCTCAAAATAAAGGGATGGAGGAAGATCTACCAAGCAAATGGAAAACAAAAAAAAGCAAGGGTTGCAATCCTAGTCTCTGATAAAACAGACTTTAAACCATCAAAGATCAAAAGAGACAAAGAAGGCCATTACATAATGGTAAAGGAATCAATTCAACAAGAAGAGCTAACTATCCTAAACATATATGAACCCAATACAGGAGCACCCAGATTCATAAAGCAAGTCCTTAGAGACCCACAAAGAGACTTAGACTCCCACACAGTAATAATGGGAGATTTGAACACCCCACTGTCAACATTAGACAGATCAATGAGACAGAAAGTTAACAAGGTTAACAAGGAATTGAACTCAGCTCTGCACCAAGCAGACTAATAGACATCTACAGAACTCTCCACCTCAAATAAACAGAATATGCATTCTTCTTAGCACAACATTGCACTTATTCCAAATAATAGGCATTAGAGACTACAAAAGACGGGAGTGGAGTGAGGGCTGAAAAATTACTTATTGAGTACAATGTTCACTATTAACACTAAACGCCCAGACTTCACCACTACACAACATATGCATAAAGTGAGTGAACTTATAAGTTATCAGTATGCCTGAGGGGTAAGAGAGATCAAAAAGAGACGAAAACATATTTAAAAGAATAATAAATGAAAACTTCCTAAGTCTAGCAAGAGAGTTAGACATCCAGATACAGGAGGCCCAGTGATCCCTACACAAATACACAGCAAAAAGGACTCCACTAGAGGATATTATATTCAGAATGTGTTAAGTCAAAGGGAAAGAAAGAATTTTAAAATCAGCAAAAGAAAAGAGTCCAGTCACCTATAAAAGAAACTCATCAATTTCCTCTAGGTTTTGTAGTTTGTGAGCGTATTATTCCTTTTTTTTTTTTTGAGACAGTCTCGCTCTGTCGTCCAGGCTGGAGTGCAGTGGCCGGATCTCAGCTCACTGCAAGCTCCGCCTCCCGGGTTTACACCATTCTCCTGCCTCAGCCTCCCGAGTAGCTGGGACTACAAACGCCCGCCATCTCACCTGGCTAGTTTTTTGTATTTTTTAGTAGAGACAGGGTTTCACCGTGTTAGCCAGGATGGTCTCGATCTCCTGACCTCGTGATCCGCCCGTCTCGGCCTCCCAAAGTGCTGGGATTACAGGCTTGAGCCACCGCACCCGGCCGAGCGTATTATTTCATAATAGTCTTAATAGTCATTGTATTTCTGTTGTATCAACTATAATGTTTAGAACTGGAACAAGACAAGGATGCCTACTTTTACCACACCTATTCAACATAATGCTAGAAGTCCTAGTCACAGCAATCAGGCAAGGTAAAAAAATAAATGGTATCCAAATTATCACTGTTCACTGACAATATAATCTTATATCTAGAAAACCCTAAAGACTCCACAAAAACTCTTAGATTTGATAAATGAATATAGTAAGATTTCAGGATTCTTTATATAACAAAATGAATATACAGAAATCAGTAGAAAATACACCAGTAACTATGTAGCCAATGATTGAATCAAGAAGGCAATCCCATTAACATTAGCTACAAAAAATAAAATACCTAGCAATATATTTAGTCAAGAAGGTAAAAGATCTCTGGCCGGGCGCGGTGGCTCAAGCCTGTAATCCCAGCACTTTGGGAGGCCGAGACGGGCGGATCACGAGGTCAGGAGATCGAGACCATCCTGGCTAACACGGTGAAACCCCGTCTCTACTAAAAAATATAAAAAAATTAGCCGGGCGAGGTGGCGGGCGCCTGTAGTCCCAGCTACTCGGGAGGCTGAGGCAGGAGAATGGCGTGAACCCGGGAGGCGGAGCTTGCAGTGAGCTGAGATCCGGCCACAGCACTCTAGCCTGGGCGACAGAGCGAGACTCCGTCTCAAAAAAAAAAAAAAAAAGATCTCTATGAGGAGAACTATAAAACACTGATAAAAGAAATCATAGATGACACAAACAAATGAAAAAGCAACTCATGCTTACGGATTAAAAGGCCAGTATCATTAAAATGAACATACTGCCCAAATAAATCTACAGATTCAATGCAATCGCTATCAAATTACCAGTGCCATTTTTCACATAATTAGAAAGAACAATCCTAAAACTCGTATGGAACCAAAAACAAAAGAACAAAGCTGGAGGCATCATATTACTTAATTTCAATTTTTTTTTTTTTTTTTTTTTTTTTTTGAGACGGAGTCTCGCTCTGCCGCCCAGGCTGGAGTGTAGTGGCCGGATCTCAGCTCACTAGAAGCTCTGCCTCCCGGGTTTTACGCCATTCTCCTGCCTCAGCTTCCCGAGTAGCTGGGACTACAGGCGCCCGCCACGTCGCCCGGCTAGGTTTTTGTATTTTTTAGTAGAGACGGGGTTTCACCGTGTTAGCCAGGATGGTCTCGATCTCCTGACCTCGTGATCCGCCGTCTCGGCCTCCCAAAGTGCTGGGATTACAGGCTTGAGCCACCGCGCCCAGATTTTTTTTTTTTTTTTTTTTTTTTGGCGACGGAGTCCCGCTCTGTCACCCAGGCTGGAAAGCAGTGGTGCGATTTCAGCTCACTACAACCTCTGCCTCCTGGGTTCAAGTGATTCTCCTCCATCAGCCTCCTGAGTAGCTGGGATTACAGGCGGCCGCCACCACGCCAGCTAATTTTTGTATTTTTACTAGAGACGGGGTTTCACCATGTTGGTCAGGCTGGTCTTGAACTCCTGAACTCATGATCCGCCCGCCTCTGCCTCCCAAAGTACTGGGATTATAGGCGTGAGCCACTGCCCCCAGGATTTTTTTTTTTTTTTTTTTTTTTTTTGAGACAGAGTTTCACTCTTGTTGCCCAGGCTGGAGTACAATGGTGCAATCTCTCGGCTCACCACAACCTCCACCTCCTGGGTTCAAGCGATTCTCTTGCCTCAGCCTCCCGAGTAGCTGGGATTACAGGCATGTGCCACCATGCCCAGCTAATTTTACAAAATCCAGGTTAGTAGAGACAGGATTTCTCCATGTTGGTCAGGGTCTCCAACTCCCACCCTCAGGTGATCCACCCACCTCAGCCTCCCAAAGTGCTGGGATTACAGGCGTGCGCCACCATGCCCAGCCTACTAATTTCAAACTATACTGCAAGGCTATAGTAGCCAAAAGAGCATGGTACTGGTATAAAAACAGCACACAGATAAATGTAACAGAATACAGAACCCAGAAACAAAGCCACATTCCTACAACCAACTGATCTTCAGCAAAGTCGATAAAAATATACACTGGGGAAAGGACATCCTATTCAATAAAAATAGTGCTGGGAAAATTGGATAGACGTGCAGAAGAATGAAACTGGACCCATACCTCTCATCATATAAAAAAATTAACTCAAGATGGATTAAAGACCTAAACACAAGGCCTGAAACTATAAAAATCCTAGAAGAAAACCTAGGAAAAACCCTTCTGGACATTGGGCTAGGCAAAGAATTTAAGGCCACATCCTCACACGCAAATACAACAAAAATAGACAAATGAGAATTAATTAACTTAAAAAGCTTCTGCACAGCAAAAGACACAATTGAAGTAAAAAGACAACCTACAGAATGGGAGAAAAGATTTGCAAACTATGCATCTGACAAAGGGCTAATATCTAGGATCTATGAAAAACTAAGACAACAACAACAAAAAAAAAACCTCATTAAAAACTGGGCAAACGGCATGAACAGACATTTCTCAAAAGACATATAACCAGCCAATAAACATATGAAAAAATGCTCAACATCACTAATCATCACAGAAATGCAAATTAAAACCACAATGAGATAACATACCAGTCAGAATGGCTATTACTAAAAAGTCAAAAAACAACATGTTGGCAAGTATGCAGAGGAAAGGGAACATGGGAACATGTTTCTCATGGGAACACGAGAAAAGGGAACAAACAAGATTGGTGGGAATGTAAATTAGTATAATCATTATGCTACAGACATTTCTCAAAGAACCAAAATAGGAACTACCATTCAATCCAGTAATCCCACTACTGGGTATATAACCAAAGGGAAAGAAATCATTGTATCCAAAAGGTACTTGCACTCATATATTTATCACATTACTATTCACAATAGCAAAGATAGGGAATCAACAAAACCATCTAACAACAGAGGATTTTTAGTGGAGATGGGGTCTCATCGTGTTAGCCAGGATGGTCTCGATCTCCTGACCTCGTGATCCAGCCACCTCAGCCCCCCAAAGTGGTGGGATTACAGGTGTGAGCCACCACGCCTGGCATCAAATACTACATATTATAACTTATAAGTGGGGACTAAACAATAGGTCCACATGGACATACAGAGTAGAATAATAGACACTGGAGACTACAAATGACGGGAGGGGAGTGAGGGTTGAAAAATTACCTATTGGGTACAATGTTCACTATTAACACTAAAAGCCCAGACTTCACCACTACACAACATGTACATGTAAGAAATATGCACCTGAGGCCGGGCGCGGTGGCTCATGCCTGTAATCCCAGAACTTTCAGAGGCCAAAGCAGGTGGATCACAAGGTCAGGAGATCAAGACCATCCTGGCTAAAATGGTGAGACCCCCGTCTCTACTAAAAAAATACAAAAAAATTATCTGGGCATGGTGGCGGGAGCCTTTAGTCCCAGCTACTGGGGAGGCTGAGGCAGGAGAATGGCATGAACCCAGGAGGCAGAGCTTGCAGTGAGCCAAGATCGTGCCACTGCACTCCAGCCTGGGTGACAGGGCGAGACTCCATCTCAAAAAAAAAAAAAGAAAAGAAAAGAAATACGCACCTGTACCCATTAAATAAATTTTTTAAAAATTTTTTTAATTTTTAAAGACTATAAACCCCCCAGGCTCCCTGATTAAATAATGGTCTTTCCAAACAAGCCTTTTTCATTTCAGCCTCTCCAATTCATCCCAACATTTCTCTACTTACTCATGATTAAATTTCTCCCAGGAAGACACAAAAATAAATGAAAGAGAAAAGAAAGTATGTTATCTACTACCCCACCAGACCCTTTCTTAAAGTATTTAAGGCATTCCTTATATAAAGCAACTTTTAGGCTGGGCATGATGGCTCAGGCCTGTAATCCCAGCACTTTAGCAGGCCAAGGTGGGAGGATCACTTAAGGCCAGGAGCTCAAGACCAGCATGGTCAACATAGCAAGACCCTGTCTCTACAAAAAACTTTAAAAAGTTAGCCACATACAATGACACACACCTGTAGTCCCAGCTACTCAGAAGGCTGAGGAAGAAAGGACTGCCTGAGCCCAGGAATTCAATGCTGCACCGAGCTATGATCACACCACTACACTCCAGCTTGGGCAATAAGTAAGACCCCATCTTTTTTTTCTTTTTTTTTTCTTTTTTTTTTTTTTTTGAGACAGTCTCCCTCTGTCATCCAGGCTGGAGAGCAGTAGTGCAATCTCAGCTCACTGCAATCTCCGCCTCCTGGGTTCAAGCCATTCTCGTGCCTCAGCCTCCCAAGTAGCTGGGACTACAGGTGCATACCACCACACCTGGCTAATTTTTTTTTGTATTTTTTTTAGTAGAGATGGGGTTTCACCATTTTGGCCAGGCTGGTCTTGAACTCCTGACCTCAGGTGATCCACCCACCTCAGCCTCCCAAAGTGTTGTGATTACAGGTGTGAGCCACCACGCCCAGCCTCAGCCTCCCAAAGTGCTGTGATTACAGGCGTGAGCCACTGTGCCCAGTCTTTTTTTTTTTCTTTGAGATAGGGTCTTGCTCTGTTGCTCAGACTCAGACCGGAGTGCAGTGGTGAGATCATAGTTCACTGCAGCCTCTAACACCCAGGCTCAGGTGATACCCTCTATCCCAGCCTCCCAAGTAGCTGGGACTACAGGTGTCCACTACCATGCTCGGCTAATTTCTTTCTATTTTTCAGTAGAGGCGAGGTCTCATTATGTTGCCCAAGCTGGTCTCAAACCCCTGAGCTCAAATGATCCTCCCACCTTGGTTTCCCAAAGTGCTAGAATTAAAGGAGTGAGCTATCACACCTGACAGAGACCCATCTCTTTTAAAAGAAAAAAAAAGAAAAAAAAGACAGACAAAAGAGTTCTTACCTAATAAGTGCAGCTGGAACCACGCGACTCTTGTTACTACATCCTTTAAGACTACCACAGAGAGTAACAAAATTCAGTGTGTTTATAAATAATACCTGAGTTGCCTAGAAAGGAAAAAAAAGACAAGAAAACTATTAAAATTATTTTACTGTAACCATCACTTATAATTCTGGCGACATAGAGATTACTATATTAATAAACTATCTAGGGAGAATTTCTCAACTGGCAAGGCAATATTGACCCCTGGTAGCCTTTGCTCTTTTATGTTCCACCTTAAGAACATTAGTTACCACAGTGCTCTTCTTTCCTCTTTTTCCCTTATTCTTTTTTCATTTCTGAAAGCCAAGTTTTGAAACTTACTGCATCTAATTTAAAGAATTTTACCAATCCACAATGTTAAGTTGGATTAAACACCACCAACTTAAAGAATATAAAGTAGGCTGGGCACAGTGGCTCACACCTGTAATCCCAGCACTTTGGGAGGCTGAGGTGGGAGAATTGCTCGAGCTCAGGAATTCAAGACCAGCCTGGGCAATATGGCAAAACCTCATCTCTACCAAAAAAATACAAAAATTAACCAGCCATGGTGGTATAAGCCTGTGGCCCCAGCTACTTGGAAGGCTAAGGTGAGAGGATCACTTCAGCCTGGGAGGTCGAGGCTGCAGCAAGCCATGATCGCACCACTATACTCCAGCCTAGGCAACAGATGGAGACCCTGTCTCAAAAAAAAGGGATATAAAGGAGTATTTAGAAAAAGAAAAATCTCAAAACTCGAATAAACTCCTTCTTTTATAGATTACTTTCTAAGACAGATATTTACTGACCTTGGGGTCTTTCTGATTAAGAGTTACTGCCAGGGTAAGGCCATCTCTTGAAAAGGCAGAAATTAGAGCTCCTCTTGACTTTACTGATTCACATTTAGGAATTAGACTGCAGAGATGACAGTCTTGTTGAGCCCAATGAACATGGTATGGCAATGATCTAAAAAAAAATGAAATAATTGAAAACAAAATGTATAGTAACTTTTAAATTTATATATAGTTCATTACAAAAATTAAAGGATCCATCCAAATTCCTACATGTGCACATATACTTAGGGAATATTTTAGAGACTATGTTAATCCATTGTGTTGCTGTAAAGGAATGCCTGAGACTGAGTAATTTACAAAGAAAAGGGGTTGGCTGGGCACGGTAGCTCACAACTGTAACCCCAGCACTTTGGGTGGCGGAGACCGGTGGATCACTTGAAGCCAGGAGTCTGAGACCAGCCTGGCCAACATGGTGAAACCCTGCCTCTGCTAAAAACACAAAATTAGCTGGGCATGGTGGCATGCACCTGTAATCCAAGCTATTCAGGAGGCTGAGGCAGGAGAACTGCTTGAACCTGGGAAATGGAGGTTGCAGTGAGCCAAGATCGTGCCACTGCACTCCAGCCTGGGCGACAGAGTGAGACTCCATATCAAAAAAAAAAAAAAAAAGAAACAAAGAAAGAAAAGGGGTTTATTCGGGCTCACGGTTCTCCAAACTGTGCAAACATGGCTTAGGCATTTCCTCGGATTCTTGTGAGGGCTTCAGGAAGCTTATAACCATGGCAGAAAGGAAAGAGGGAGAAGCATTTTCCCAAGAGAGGGAGTACGGGAGAGAAGGAGGAGATTCCAGGCTCTTTTAAACAACCAGATCTCCTGTGAACTCAGAGCAAGAACTCATTACTGTTAAGCAGAACACCAAGCCATTCATAAGGGATCTGCCCCCTTGACCCCAACATCTCCCACCAGGCCCCACCTCCAACACTGCAACATTAAGGATTATTTTCAACATGAGATTTGGAGGGGATGAACATCCAAACTATATCAGAGATCTTTCAGAAGTCTGTGCACAAAACAACAGCTGCAGATTATCTCAATAAATTGAATATCAGAGTTCTGTTAGTAGAGCCATGTTTTTATATGCATCCCCAAATATATTATACCTGCTTCCACTAAAAGTTTGGATAAACATATTTCAACATAATACCAAACATTTTTACAGGAATTTAAAAAGTAGGTCAGGAGTTCAAGACCAGCCTGGCCAATATGGTGAAACCCCATATCTACTAAAAACACAAAAATTAGCCAGGCATGGGGGTGCACACCTATAGTCTCAGCCACTTGGGAGGCTGAGGCAGAAGAATCACTTGAACCTGGGAGGCAGAGGTTGCAGTGAGGCAAGATTGCGCCACTGCACTCCAGCCTGGGCAACAGAGCAAGACTCTGTCTAAAAAAAATAATAAAATAAAAAATAAAAAGTAGAGAAGGCCAGGCATGGTGGCTAATGCCTGTAATCCCAGCACTTTGGGAGGCCAAGTCGGGCAGATCATTTGAGGTCAGGAGTTTGAGACCAGCCTGGCCAACAAGGTGAAACCGTGTCTTTACTAAAAATACAAAAATTAGTTGGGCATGGTGGTGTGAGCCTGTAGTCCCCGTTACTCTGAAGGCTGAGGCAGGAGAATTGCTTGAACCTAGAGGGCAGAAGTTGCAGTGAGCTGAGATCACACCACTGCACTCCAGTCTGGGTGACAGAGCAAGACTCTGCCTCAAAAAAACAAATAAACAAAAAAAACAGAAACAAAAATACAAAAAATTAGCTGGGCGTGGTGGTGCATGCCCATCATCCTAGCTACTCAGGAGGCTGAGACAGGAGAATTGCTTGAACCTGGGAGGCAAAAGTTGCAGTGAGCCAACATTGCACCACCACACTCCAACCAAGGAGACAGAGCAAAAAGACTCTGTTTCAAAAATAGATAGATAGATAGATAGATAGATAGATAGACAGACAGACAGAAAAGGGAAACTTCTGGGATAGTATCAATGTTCTACAATTGATCCAAGTGATATATATATTATATTTCAAATAGGTGTATATATTTCTCAAAGTCTATCTAGTTGTACACTTAAGATTTGTTCATCTTATTTTATTTATTTATTTATTTTCCAGACAGGGTCTCACTCTGTCACGCAGGCTGGAGTGCAGTGGCACGATTTCAACTCACGGCAACCTGGACCTCCCGGGCTCCAGTGATCCTCCCACCTCAGCCTCCCAAGCAGCTGGGACTATAGGTATACACCACTATGCTCAGCTTATTTTTTTTATATTTTTTGTAGAGATAGGATTTTGCTATGTTGTCCAGGCTGGTCTTGAACTCCTGGGCTCAAGTGATCCTCCTGCCTCAGCCTCCCAGAGTGCTACAATTACAGGCACCCACCACCACATTCAGCCAAGATTTGCTCATTTTACTTTATGTAAGTTATATCTTAATGTAAAATATAAAAATAAAACAAACAGAAAAATAAAAATAAACATCACACCGTTTTACTCAATCTTACTTAGGCATTGTAAGAAAATAATGCATATTTTCAGCCAGGTGACGTGGCTCACGCCTGTAATCCCAGCACTTTGGGAGGCCAAGGCAGGTGGATCACAAGGTCAGGAGTTCAAGACCAGCCTAACCAACATGGTGAAACCCTGTCCCTACTAAAAATACAAAAAGTTAGCGGGATATAGTGGTGGGCACCTGTAGTCCCAGCTACTTGGGAGGCTGAGGCAGGAGAATCGCTTGAACCCGAGAGGCGGAGGTTACAGTGAGCCGAGATCGCACCATTGTACTCCAGCCTGGGTGACAGAGTGAGACTCCATCTCAAAAAAAAAAAAAAAAAAAAAAAGTATATTTTTTATTTTCTTAGGCTTTTCAGAATAAAACTATCTTTAAATAAAATAACACTTAAGCATTTAAAAGGTATAATAGCAAATCAAAATAGTTACATCTCTTTTAAATTTCAATTGAATTCTTTTCCAAAATAGTTACTTTTATAGTCTTAGACAAGTAAAACCATAGCTTGTCTTATCTTTTACAAGTTCTCAAAAAAGAGAAACAAGACAAAAACAATATAAACTTTCTGGATTAAACATTTAGAAGTAAGAGAGGAAGAAATGATTTGCAAAGCCTCAGAAATCAAAACTCACAGTAACATTTACAAATTTTATTATATGTATATGGATCAAAAGATAATATTGTTTAAAAAGGGATAGAAAACATGGGGCCAGGTATGATGGCTCATGCATGTAATCCCAGCATTTTGGGAGGCCAAGGCAGGAGGATTGCTTGAGTCCAGGATTGCAAGACCTTGTCCGTTAAAAAAAAAAAAAAAAAATTAGCCAGGCATGGTGGCACACACCTGTAGTCACAGGTACTCAGGAGGCTGAGCTATGATTGTGCCACTGCCTCCCCAGTCTGGGTGACAGAGCAAGACCCTGCCTCTAAAAGAAAAAAAAAATCAGTAAGGAAATAAGGAAGAAAAAAACATTTACCTCACCTTATAGATGTAAATACATTCTCATGCCACCGAATTGCTAGAAATGTTAACTTCAGGCATTCCCCAGAATAAAAAGTAAATGAACACAGGCAGCAGTCTCCAAATAACTGTAGATAAATTTAAGATACTTTAGTATAAAATTAATGTGAAAATAAATCAAGATACTAAACATATATATATATATTCCTCGTCATAAACTAGTAAAAAATATTGAGATCTTGCTTATATTTTTAATTCTTAACATTAAGCTAAAGACTAAGTAATTTTTTTCTGAGCCAGAGGCAGGTCTCAAATATCAGGTTGTAGTTTACGCTCTTAAGGAAATATTGACATTTATTGTGACTATAACTGAAACTATTCTTACATATTTATTTTTCTCTTTTTATACTTTTATACTATTTAAATTAGCGCACCACCCTGAGAATGGGGAGGGGGGACAATAAAACTTTAAAATGCAATTTCTAACAATAGTGGTTTGGATAATAAAATGCTGATCCATACATACAAAGAATACTAAGCAGCTATTTTAAATGTGTTTTGGCTTTTTAAGTTCATGAATCTTTTATTTCCCAATTAAATGGCATATTTAGTATCAATTCTAGCTTGTTAATTTACCAAACAAGCATATACATATATATATATATTTTTTTTTTTTTTTTTTTTTTTTTTTTGAGACAGAGTTTCACTCTTGTTGCCCAGGCTGGAGTGTAATGGCATGATCTCGGCTCACTGCAACCTCCAACTCCTGGGCTCAAGCAATTCTCCTGCCTCAGCCTCCCGAGTAGCTGGGATTACAGGTATGAGCCAACGTGCCTGGCATAACAAGCTATATTTTTAAATCAAGGATAGAGAAAAGGAGTTCTAAGTTAAAACTACTTTTAATAAACACTTTTTAAAAATGTGACCCAAGAAATATAAAAATATCTTCTCCATATAAGAATTGCACAATTACTACGAAAATTTATGGTGACTAAAAATATACAGTTATATCATTATGCACTCTGCTAATCTGCTTCACAGATAAGAGTCTGAGACTGATTTTACCTCATTTTTTATAAAAACAGCATTCACTACAGCTTCTTTATCTTCAATGGAAGGCAAGAGAACTACTTCTTCAGGTATGACCTGGGACCACTGACCCACCAATGAAAGGCTCTTAGAAGATAAGATACTCTTTAATTCCAAATATTCCCAAAGAAATATGCATCCAGAAGGTGTTATGAGCAGAATTCTTTTCCCATTTCCAGATACATACAAATAAGGTCTCAAAGAGCTTGCTAAAAAAAAATAACAAAAAACGTAATTAAACCTCTGAAGTCTAAATTCCCCCCAAGAAAGTACTTAATTTATGTATTCTTACAATAAAAAACTAAATAATGTTACCATTCAGGATGTCAAAACTAAGACACTAGCAAAAAATTAAAAATACAACCCAGGCACAGCAGCTCATGCCTGTAATCCCAGCACTTTGGGAGGCTTAAGGAGACGGATCGCTCGAGCCCAACAGGTCAAAGCTGCAGCTATGATCATGCCACTATACTTCAGCCTATGTGACAGAACAAGATCCTGTCTCTAAAAAAGAAAAAGGTACAAAAAATAGCAATGTTTATCAAGTACTTATGTGGTATTAGAAACCTATTATTATCACAGAAATATTAGGCATGCCAGAATTTTCTTCTTCAAGTTGAATCTCAGTATCACAGATAAACACGACCAAAAAATACATATATATACACATACATGGAAATATATATACATATAGATACACATATGCACATATACAGAAACACATTTTCAAGACAATAACAGAAAAATGTTTCATGATGTTCTCCTATTTTTCCTAGTTAAATGAATTTAAACAAATAAAAAAATTTCCCACCGACTGTAGCTTTGATCATTTCCTTAGGCTTTTCAGTTATTGGTATAGTTTTCAAACAATCTTGATCTTTGTTCCAAAGGAAAAGCTCTCCTGTAGTTAGTACCCCAGCCAGCCAGGCATCTGTTTCCAAAAATGAAATGCAATACTTATAATCTAATATTTTCTTTAACATCACCCTAAGTTATTAAAAAATACAGTTTTAGTCATTTGAAAACATCAGTGCTACTTAACCATTACTGGATGTTGTTAGGACAAGAACATTCTTCAAGAAAGGCTGCAGACTAGGAATTTTCTTCTTTATCTTTCCTGATAGCAAATTAATTTCATTTATGAATTTATCATCCAAAAGAAAAACAGCTTCTTTTTCCTAAGAGAAGAAACATGTGAAGGACTCAAGAGGTGTTCGAAATTAATTCAACTTACTGCCTAAATAAATTATCCAGAAACCAAAGCAACATTTAAGAAAGATTATCCATTTGACCACAAATCATAAAATTAACATTCAGCTTAATACGCTATAGTAACCCGAACATTTTGAATTCTGTTTTAAAATACTTCATTAGAATTAATAGGCAAGGTGAACTAATAGTTGTATTTCAATTTCTTTGAAGTTTAAAATTATAGGAGTGTCTTCTAATTCTGCCAGCCAAAACTGGCTTATCTGTTTTTTAATCTTTTGTTGTTGTTTTTGCCCAGCCTGGAGTGCAGCAGATATTTACAGGCACTATCCCACTACTAATAAGCAGGAGAGTTTTGACCTGGTCCATTTCTGATCTGGACCAGTTCACCATTCTTAGGCAACCTGGTGGTTACCCCAGCCCCTTGATCCCGGGAGGTCATCATATTGATACGGAATTTACGGCAGACACCTAATCGTTATGGCACACTGCAGCCCAGAACTCCTGGGCTCAAGCAATCCTCTTGCCTTAGCCTCCTGAGTAGCTGGGACCACAGGTGCATAACACTGCACCTGACTCTCATCAATTTTAACAGCAGTAGGGGCCGGGCGTGGTTGCTCACGCCTGTAATCCCAGCACTTTGGGAGGCTGAGGCGGGCGGATCATGAGGTCAGCAGATCGAGACCATCCTGGCTAACATGGTGAAACCCCATCTCCACTAAAAATACAAAAAATTAGCCGGGCGTGGTGGCGGGCACCTGTAGTCCCAGCTACTCAGGAGGCTGAGGCAGGAGAATGGCGTGAACCCAGGAGGCAGAGCTTGTAGTGAGCCAAGATTGCACCACTGTACTCCAGCCTGGGCGACAGAGCAAGACTCTGCCTCGAAAAAAAACAGTAGTATGAGCAAGTTCTTTAATTATTTACTTAGATTAAAATATATAGCTTCTGAAATTCATAAATCCATGACTCTGCTCATCTTTTAATATCTAGAAAAAGTAGGCTGTTTTGAATTAACTGTTTTCATATATTTTAAGGCAGTGATTTTCAAAGCATAACTGAGCCAGCAGCATCAGCAACACCTCAGAAGTGGGGAGTTCAAGACCAGCCTGACCAGGCCGGGCGCGGTGGCTCAAGCCTGTAATCCCAGCACTTTGGGAGGCCAAGACGGGCGGATCACACGGTCAGGAGATCGAGACAACCCTGGCTAATACGGTGAAACCCCGTCTCTACTAAAGAATACAAAAAACTAGCCGGGCGACGAGGCGGGCGCCTGTAGTCCCAGCTACTTGGGAGGCGGAGGCAGGAGAATGGCGTAAACCTGGGAGGCGGAGCTTGCAGTGAGCTGAGATCCGGCCACCGCACTCCAGCCTGGGCGACAGAGCCAGACTCCGTCTCAAAAAAAAAAAAAAAAAAAAAGACCAGCCTGACCAACATGGTGAAATCCCATCTCTACTAAAAATACAAAAATTAGCTGGGCGTGGTGGCACACGTCTGTAATCCCGCTACGCGGGAGGCTGAGGCAGGACAATCACTTGAACCTGGGAGGCAGAAGTTGCAGTGAGGCAAGAAGGTGCCATTGCACTCCAGCCTGGGCAGCAAAGCCAGACTCCATCTCAAAAAAAAAAAAAAAGAAAAATACAAAATACAAAATATCCAACCCTACTGCAGACCTAATTAACTGAAAACTTTGGGAGTGGGGCCCAGCAATCTGTGTTTTAACCAGCTCTCCAGATAATTCTGATACATTGTAAAGTTTGAGAACTCCTGTTCTAGGGGAGTTAGTGGTATAGCTTCTCAGAGGAAATGTAACACTTAATTTCAATGATCATTACAAATACAGTAGGGTTGCCTACTTTCCCTAAGTGGGGAATCTATGCCACATATTATGAATGGCATTCCTGGATTACTAACGTACTGTGGCCCATTTCTTCCATCCTAGTTCCAAGAACACTTCATAGCACAATCATGAAAACCACAACAGGAGGAAACACTCCACTAACTGTTCCGGTAAAGGAAAGCTCAGGACATTAAATTTTCCATTTTGATATATGATGCCATCTCAAACTTAACTTAAACTTGACTTAAACATAATATGAATAAGAAAGTTGAAGTAAAAATCTTCTAAAACCACTTAACATTCTGGAAAAGCTAATTTGCTCATTATTATAAAGACAAAACACACACAAAACCCTGTTCAGTGTGCAGGTAGGTGATCCTCCTGTAGATCCTCCTCCAGTAAATGAAGTTTTATTTACTTAAGATCATAGAACACTCCTATATTACAGGCAAAACACACATGCAACATATAAAACTGGTACTGCTTGAATAAAGAAAAACCTACCTTTCCCAACCAGGAGACACGTGGCCATGGTTTTTTCTGCTTAATACTTGTTGATGTCAAAATTTCTAATCTTATCTCCATGTTTGTTAAGATATCAATGACCAATTAAGTAAAACAGTCCCAAGATTCTGTAAACAATAATAGTAATAATCATAAATGATCCATAATATTCACTGGGTTTTTGTTTTTTTGGTTTTTTTGTTTGTTTTGAGACAGTTTCGCTCTGTTGCCCCAGCTGGAGTGCAGTGGTGCGATCTCAGCTCACTTGCAACCTCCACCTCCCAGGTTCAAGTGATGCTCCTGCATTAGCCTCCCAAGTAGCTGAGACTACAAGCGTGTGCCACCACTCCTGGCTAATTTTTTTGTTTGTTTGTTTGAGACGGAGTTTCGCTCTGTCGCCCAGGCTAAAGTGCAGTGGCGCTATCTCGGCTCACTGCAAGCTCCGCCTCTCGGGTTCACGCCATTCTCCTGCGTCAGCCTACGGAGTAGGTGGGACTACCGGCGCCCGCCATTACGCCCAGCTAATTTTTTGTATTTTTAGTAGAGAGGGGGTTTCACCGTGTTAGCCAGGATGGTCTTCATCTCCTGACCTCGTGATCCACCCGTCTCCGCCTCCCAAAGTGCTGGGATTACAGGCGTGAGCCACCACGCCCGGCCACGTCTGGCTAATTTTTGTAATTTTTTTTTTTTTTTTTTTTTTTTTAGTAGAGATGGGGTTTCACCATGTTGACCAGGCTGGTTTCGAACTCCTGACCTCAAGTGATCCACCCACTCTGGCCTCCCAAAGTGCTGGGATAACAGGCATAATCTACTGCGTATGGACCACTGAAGATCTTAACTAAAAAATTTTCATAAAGTTTTGATTTATACTTTATTTCTGAGTTGGAGTTTTGCTCTTGTCGCCCAGGCTGGAGTGCTGTGGCGCAATCTCGGCTCACTGCAACGTCCGCCTCCCGGGTTCAAGTGATTCTCTTGCCTCAGCCTCCCGAGTAGCTGGGATTACAGGCATACAGCACCACACCAGGTTAATTTTTTTGTATTTTTAGTAGAAACGGGGTTTCACCATGTTGGCCAGGCTGGTCTCGAACCCCTGACCTTGGGTGATGCACCCGATTCAGCCTCCCAAAGTGCTGGGATTACAGGCATGATCCACTGTGCTCGGCCAAAATAGATGGGGTTTTTTTGTTTGTTTGTTTTTTAATAAAATAGCTTTAAAAGAAAAACTACTCTGAGACAGCACACAAAGATCTATCAAGATGCTAGCTATCAGCCAGCACGAAGGCCGAGATGGGAAGATCGCTTGAGGACAGGAGAGTTCCAGGCTTCAGTGAGCTGTGATTGTGCCTGTGAGAGCCACTGCACTCCAGCGTGGGCAACATAGCGAAGACTTCGGCTCAAAAATAAATAAATACAATTACAAATAAAATAAATTCTTTCAAAAGGGTTAACCAAATGCAAGAGGAACACTGGCATTAGAAAAGCATCATTTGCAGCTCCTAATGAAATAACAAATCCAGTCAATAGTATCAGTGCTGCTAAAATTATTGAGTGAAAAAAGACTGGGAACTTTATGCACTGACATACCCCAAATCCATTAGTCAATCTTATTTTTTTTTTTTTTTTTTTTTTTTTTTGAGACGGAGTCTTGCTCTCTCGCCCAGGCTGGAGTGCAGCGGCACCATCTCGGCTCACTGCAAGCTCCACCTCCTGGGTTCACACCATTCTCCTGCCTCAGCCTCCCAAGTAGATGAGACTACAGGCGCCCGCCACCACGCCCGGCTAATTTTTTGTATTTTTAGTAGAGACGGGGTTTCACCCTGTTAGCCAGGATGGTCTCGATCTCCTGACCTTGTGATCCGCCCGCCTCGGCCTCCCAAAGTGCTGGGATTACAGGAGTGAGCCAAAGCACCCAGCCCCATTAGTCAATCTTAAAATTGCTAACAGTGAGGAAAATTGACATTCTATTCCTCCGGATCCTGCACAAGAGGCTGGGGGGCTGGGGTCCAGGGCCGAGGTGTGGCCCAAGCCTGGCACCACCCACGCCGGGCGGCTGACCCCGGCCCCTCGGGGCTCCCGCGCTCCGTCAGCAAGCGACGCCGGGAGGCTGGGGTAGGCCCAGAGCGAGGACGGGCCCCGACTGGGCAGTGGGGATGTACCAGGGCCGGGTGCGGCTGGAGACGGCCCGGGAGGGAGGTCGCGGACCTGCCCGACAGAAGGGTGGATGAGGGGATACCAAGGACGCCCGGGTCCGGGGAGCCTAAGAGGAGGCCAGGGTCGCGGGGTAAGGAATCCGCGGGCAGTTACCTCCGCCAGGGGCAGGGCCCGGCCGGTCCGATGCGAGAAGGCGCGACAAGGCAGACTGAGCGGGGTGGAGACGCCAGGCTGCGGGCCCTACTGCCTTCCCCGACGCGGGCCTGCGTCCTGGCGACGGCGGAGGGCGGGCAGGAGGCGCGGGCGCTGCCACGGCGCCTGCTCGGAGCCGGCCGGGAACGCTGGCGGGCCTCCTCCGTCCTCCGCCCCTCCAGCCCTGCTCTCAGGCCCCCGCCCAGGCCCTCTAAGCTGGCAGCCGCGCCCGCCTCCGCGCTCCTCGCCCCTGCTGCAGCGAACTCCCCTCCTCAGCGGCCGCCCGGCCCCCTCAGTTCACTTCTCTTACGCGTTCCTCGGACGCTCCTCGTTTGAGCTCACAGGCATTGGGCGGGGCTTCGTGGGGGAGTCGCTTAATAACCGACCAAAACGGAACTCAAGGGCTGCCCCTTCCTAGCGGGGACCCTGCACAGACCCGAAAATAAGGAGGTTTTACTCTGCCCTCCCCAGTTCACATGGGCACCTTGGAACACTGAAGAAGGCATTTTCCGAACTCACTGCCCTAAGGACTTATTTTCCGCCCTGTTTTCACCTCCTTCACCCCTGTTCTCGTGACTGACAGGATTTGGGGTCACAAGCGGGCAGCCCGAGAGCTCTGCTCACCTGGAAAAGCATTTTTGTGTAGCTTAAATGTGAAGGCCTCAGGCAGTGGTCTGCTGTCCTCCTCCACCTGCGCCCATCATCACTCTTTTCTGTGACTGGCCTGTTTTTGAAGGCAGGACCTTGTCACCCTTGGCTAGGCCAAGTATGTTCTGCACAGAAAATGGCCCTGCCCTCTGCATTGGATAGCTAGCTCCTAGGTTGGTTTATTTTAGCTAATAAGCGTTACAGGATAGGAGGACTCCTGGCTGCATCAGAACCACAATTACCCCTGTGTTTCTGGGTGGGATAAGTGGCAGCTGACATTCTGGCAGCTCAGCCCCGCTTATCTCGGAGGTTATAGATCTGAGATGGTTTAGATCCACCCCCAAATCACGAACATTTTACATAAGCCGTGCTAGAGTTAGCATAAAAGTCTCACACAGAAAAATTTGGAAACTGAGAAATCCTAACCTATTCCCACAAATCTGTGTTCTCATTTTTAGGTCTTAAGATATGAAAACAATGGGATAACTGAGGCTGATTTTGCTGTGTGGCCATTAGACCTAGAAGTATTGGTGTGATTCTGGAGTTGATTGCTCACAATCAACTTACTTACTTATTTATTTATTTATTTATTTTCCTTTTTTTCCCTCCACTTCCTCCTCCTCTATTTAAAAACGTATGGAAATGTATCTGGCAATGTTTGCTGTAAAAGATAATGTATGGGGATGACTACGATTTGCTAAAATAAAAATCATTGAGCACTTATGTGTGTCAGACACTATGCTAGATATAAAGAGGGGAAGACAATGTTGTCCCTATTCAAAAGAGAGTCATGCACACAAGTTACAGTGCAGTCATAAATACCATGATCACAGTATGTGCAGGTCCATTTTCTCTATCCGGGCGATGGGAAGGTTCAAAACTAAGCTAGGTTTTGAATGAGGAATAGTTTCATTTTGAAGCACATCCATTTTGCGATACCTCTGGACCTATCTAGTGAACAATTTAGATGCATGGTTCAGAAGCTCGATGGGAGGCTTGGGAACACAGAATGTGTAAAATAAGCATCAGTCTCCCCTTCATGCTGCTCTGCACTTTTAAAGAGTCATCTCTCTTTAGTATATATTGGTAAGAGATTTTATGGATGATACCAATTCTTTTTTTCTTTTTTTTTTTGCGACAGAGTCTCACATTGTTGCCCAGGGTGGAGTGCAGTTGCACAATCTCTGCTCACTGCAACCTCTGCCTCCTGGGTTCAAGTGATTCTCCCGCCTCAGCCTCCCAAATAGCAAGAATTACAGGAGCCCACCACCATGCCCGGCTAATTTTTGTATTTTTAGTAGAGACGGGGTTTCACGATGTTGGCCAGGCTGGTCTTGAACTCCTGACATCGTGATTCACCCGCCTTAGTCTCCCAAAGTGCTGGGATTACAGGTGTGAGCCACTGCGGCCCGCCAGCATACCAATTCTTATGAGAGAGTGTCAGGGGTAGAAGAGATCCAGGAGAATGGTTGACCAGGTAAAAAAAACTGATAGAGGTCAAATAGAAATAAGCCTGAGAATTGCCCCGTCAGATTTAGTGTTTAGTAGGTATAGTTATAGTACCACATATACAATAACTGCATTCCTTTTGAAAGCATATAGTAAAATCGAATCTGATTAGCCTAAGTAACAGAGGTGATTTATTGTAATGATTCTGTAGATATTCTCCCTAGAGTGCTCCTATCCAATATAAATTTCTGTAATGATGAAAATGTTCTGTCTGCTCTAATATGGTAACCATTAGCCAAAAGTGCTATTGAGCATGTGAAATGTAGCTAGTGCAACTGAGACCCTGTAAACTAAGATTCCAGTCAAAGAGAAAGGAAAAAACAGTGAGCTTGCCCACAGTCTTTAAGACCTGGGCCCAGAAATAGTACACAATATTTCTGCTTACATTCCACTGGAGATAACTTAGTCACATGATCACACCTAACTGCAGAGAAGCCTGGGAAATGTAGATTAGTGGTGTACCTGGAAAGACTGAGAAAATGGTTTTGGTGGACAACTAGTGGTGGTCAGAATACAAAAAGTAATAATACAGATTTCCTGCTTTCAAGAATATCACAGGTTTAGTGGAAGACAGATGAGTATTTTACTAGCAATGAATAAAGAACATGCTGTACAAACCCAAAGAAAACAGTACGTATAGTCTGGATATTTGTTCCTACCTAAATCTCATGTTGAATTGTAATTCCCAGTGTTGGATGTGGGGGCTGGTGGGAAGTGATTGGATCATGAGGGTGGATTTCTTGTGAATGGTTTAGCACAATTCCTTGGTGCTGTCCTCATGATAGTCAGTGAGTTCTCATGAGATCTGGTTGTTTAAAAGTGTATGGCACCTTGGGAGGCTAAGGCATGAGAATCGTTTGAATCTGGGAGGCAGAGGCTGGAATGAGCTGAGATCATGCCACTGCACTGCAGCCTGTGTGACAAAGCAAGACGCTCTCAAAAAAAAAAGTGTGGGCCGGGCGCGGTGGCTCAAGCCTGTAATCCCAGCACTTTGGGAGGCCGAGACGGGCGGATCACGAGGTCAGGAGATCGAGACCATCCTGGCTAACACGGTGAAACCCCGTCTCTACTAAAAAAATACAAAAAATTAGCCAGGCGAGATGGCGGGCGCCTGTAGTCCCAGCTACTCGGGAGGCTGAGGCGAGAGAATGGCGTAAACCCAGGAGGCGGAGCTTGCAGTGAGCTGAGATCCGGCCACTGCACTCCAGCCTGGGCGACAGAGCGAGACTCCGTCTCAAAAAAAAAAAAAAAAAAAAAAAGTGTGTCACCTCCCCCTCCCCCATGCCTGTGTTCCTGCTTTTGCCATGTGACTTACGCACTCCCACTTTGCCTTCTGCCATGAGTAAAAGCTTCCTGAGGCCCCCGCCAGAAGCAGATATTGGTGCTATGCTTCCTATACATCCTGTAGAACCATGAGACAAGTAAACTTATTTTCCCATAAATTACCCAGTCTCGGGTATTTCTTTATAGCAATGCAAGAACAGCCTAATACAATGGTATTTCTCAAACCTTAATGTGCATGTGGATCAACTGGGAATCTTGTTAAAATATACATTCTGGGCTGGGCATGGTGGCTCATACCTGTAATCCCAGCACTTTGGGAGGCTGAGGTGTATGGGTCACTTGAGGTCACGAGTTCGAGACCAGCCTTGACAACATGGTGAAACCCCATTTCTACTAAAAATACAAAAATTAGCCGGGTGTGGTGGTGGGCACCTGTAATTCTAGCTGATTGGCTCATTGATGCAGAGGTTCAGCAGGTTTCATGCAAGTTTGATTGGGCAGGACCCTCGTTCAATTTTTCTTTAATTCTCTTCACTCTGCCCTTTGTCTTCAGGCCGGCTTCCTTTGTGGTAAGTGAGATGATGGAAAATTTACACATCTTACAAAGAAAGTGTAAGGTTTTTTTTTCTATAATTGAGCATTCCTTATAAGCCTCTACCCCAATGTGTTAGAAGGGAAGTCTTTATGTTGACAAATAATGGTAGTTCCATTTTGCTGTTGTTGTTGTTGGTACTTAAGTCTCTTTCCTATAACAGTTCTATCTTGTAGATTTTCTTTCTCTCATTCTAATCAACCTACAAAGTGGATCAATAGTGATAGTGGGCTGGGTGCAGTGGCTCACACCTGTAATCCCAGCACTTTGGTAGGACGAGGTGGGCAGATCACTTGAGGTCAGGAGTTTGAGACCAGCCTGGCCAATAGGATGAAACCGCCATCTTTACTAAAAATACAAAAATTAGCCAGGCGTGATGGCACACACCTGTTGTTGGGGTCCGCGTGTTTCCTAAACAAAGGAATGAACACACAAGACAACACAGGACAAGACATACATGGCGGCCGTGCCGAACGGCACACTCTGCTTTATTGTATACAGCCGTTTGTGGAATGTGACCAAGTCATGGGGCATGTGTTGCTTCTCTCACCTTTCCTTGACTCCCAAGATCAGTAAACATTAACCAGTTCCCAGAGCCCACTGTTTACAGCTGGCTCCTTTGTCCTTTCTGTTTGCAGAGAAGGACCGTCCTGCTTTGTCTGCAAGAGCAGGGCTTATCGGGAACGTCTCGTTTGCGAGCACGCAGTCCTCTACACCTGTAATCCCATCTACTCAGGAGGCTGAGACAGGAGAATTGCTTGAACCCAGGAGGTGGAGGTTGCAGTGAGCCGTGATAGCACCACTACATTCCAGCCTGGGCCACAGAGCAAGACCCCATCTCAAAGAAAAAAAAATTAGCCTGGCGTAATGGTGCACGTCTGTAGTTCCAACTACTTCGGAGGCTGAGGCAGAAGAATCACTTGAACCCAGGAGGCACAGGATGCAGTGAGCCAAGATCGTGCCATTACACTCCAGCCTAGGTGACAGAGCAAGACTCTATCTCCAAAAAAAAAAAACAGTGATAGTGGTAGGAGGGATTATATGCCCTAATGGTAGAGGGGAAGAGAGTGCTTGTAATTAACCTTTCTTTAATTATAAATATAGAAGATATAGAAGTATATATTTACATAATTATAAATATATAATCTATATTCTTATTTGGTGTGTTCAGTTTACTATAACAAAATACCATTGTGAAAGTTGTCATAGTCTGACCGGGCATGGTGGCTCACACCTGTAATCCCAGCACTTTGGGAGGCCGAGGTGGGTGGATCACTTGAGGTCAGGAGTTCAAGACCAGCCTGGTCAACATGGCGAAACCCTGTCTGTACTAAAAATACAAAAATTGGCCTGGCGTGGTGGCAGGTGCCTGTAATCCCAGATACTAAGGAGGGTGAGTCAGGAGAATTGCTTGAACCCAGGAAACGGAGGTTGCAATGAGCCAGGATCATGCCATGGCACTCCAGCCTGGGTGACAGAGCAAGAGTCCATCTCAAAAAAATAAAAGTAAATAAAAAATAAAAGAGAAAGAAACAAAGAAACTAAGAAAGAAAGAAAGAGAGAGAGAGAGAGAAAGAAAGGAAGGAAGGAAGGAAGGAAAGTAAGTTAGTTGTCTTAGTCAAAATAGAGTCACTAATGTTAAGAAAACCCTGACAAATAGAGCTGAGGAAGACCAGAAGACCATGAAGAGAGGGTTCTCACATTTACATGCCTGATAACAAGAAAGACTCTGCAACCTCACACAAAGGCCATCGCAATCATTAACAAAAAATGCTTCTGAAAGGACATCTGCCCAGCAACTGCCTGTGCAACTTCAGACTGGTGTTACCCTTGTTATTGATCTTTGTAGCCAGGTATAATTATTTTAAAACAATTATGTAATTCTCATTTTTTTCCCTTCAAAAACCATTGTCTTCCTTTATCTTCCTGAATACACACATAGTTTTTACCATGGCATGCGTATTTCCATTGCAGTGCCGTATTTTCAAATAAACATCATTTTCTTTTGGAAAGTCTCCTCAGTTTGCTGTTTAGATTGACATATGTGGTGTCAGAAGTGAGATCTGAAGAAAAGTTCACTATTGAAAGGAATCAGCTATGCTTGGAACCAGTTTGCAGTACCCACTTGAACTCTTTGAGCTCTCCACTTCCACAGTTTGCGTTTTCTGGCTTGGTGAGTCTTCTCTCAGGTTGAGCTTCCCAACTTCAAGTAGAAGCTTTTTTACTTTATTTGGGAACTGGTGTGGATAAGGCAATCTTAATAGAAGATTGTGTGTACCTTCTGGGACTATAAAAGGCTTTTGTGTGTATGTCATTTCTGGTATAAAGACAAGCATCTTCCTAAATGGAGGACTCTTCATTACTACAGAATTTTCATTCTGTGTGTGAGGCATGTCTTCTCTGGTTTGCATGCCTAGTTTAATATTTCATTTGATCTGCACAACTAAATTAAAATGTTGGCAAAAACTCTTATCTTGGTTTATTTTTATTTGGTTTGACTCCTTCCCCTTGCTTGTTTCTGAAAATCTTCCAAGAGCCAAAACAAACATTCTTGGCGGTGGGTGCAGGACAGCTAATTAAACACCACTAGAGTGGTTGCCATCAGCTAAAACAGTAGTCTAAACTCCCGATATTCCCTGAAAGGATTTATAGAGTATTCTTTGCTCTCAATAAATTAATAAGAAATGGAATGATCTTTTCAAACATTAAGGCAGGCAAGGTTTTCTGGGACTCTCAGGCTGGTCTTGAGCCTCAAGAAATCCTCCCACCTCAGCCTCCCAAAGTGCTGGAATTACAGGCTTAAGTCACCATATCTGGTCCCATTTCTTAAGGTAATTTTGTTTGAAACTTCTCAGATTTCTATCTAAGAAGTTCAGCTTTTGCTGTATTTCACTGTATGAGATATGCAGAGCATACATCATGGCCTCTGTTATTTCTCTCCTTGAAAAGGTATATCTTTTTGCTTGGCTGGAGTGATAACTCTAACCTTCAACTGTTTCATCAACTCCTATAACTTTTTTTCTCTGGTTCCAGCTCTGCTGTTACGGCCTGACACTGATATGTTTGTCTTGAAGGTGTACAAAGGCAATGTTTTCCCACAGCATAACTTGATTCTCTAGTCTTGGCTGTTCTTGATGTGTCTGAATTGTTGCATGTAACCAGGAAACTCCCCATGCTTTTACTGAGAGCCAGCTATTTTTCTATTCAAGGTACTAGATTTTTTGTTTCTATTCCTTTATAATATAGTGTATGTTCAAGACTCTGGTCACATTCTTCCTGTGTCTACTTAAATTCAAATACCATTTTCATCAAGTTTAACTTCCAGGTTATGTAAACAGGCTTCCCCTAATGAGAAGCAATTTTCCTTTACTTTTCTGGTAACTGGGCTTTAAAAAGACAAAACAAAGATCTTAGTTTAGTTTAGCTTTTTGAGATGGGGTCTTGCTCTGTCGCACAGGCTGGTTTTGAATTCCTGGCCTTAAATGATCCTTCCATTTCAGCAAGACTTTACATTTTATCAAGATAATTCATGTATTCTCTTTATTGAGTTTTTATTAGCTGGAAAACTGAGCTTTTAAAGGGTTAGTTTTTTATATCCATGTAACTTTCTGTATTGCTTTTGAAGTCTTTTTATTATTATTTTACTGTGATTCTGTTTTAATCAAATGTTTTGAACCTTTTGACATTATTGGCCAATTTCCCCAGGATCCGAAGCGTGTGTTTTTGGCCTAAAATTAACATTGGGATTTCTAGTTGGGTCCCTGGGAAGCCTCAAAGAATATGTCTTTCATCTTATAGAGATAGTAAATGATTTGGCTTATTTGGCAATTTGCATAGGAGGCATTGTGAAATGACAAATGATACTAGACATTCTTTCAGCTGCATTATGGGTATAGTATCAGTATAAATGTTCCAAAAATTATATAAACATAAAAAGTTAATATGTTATTAGTCATAATTTTGATTATTGTGTTGAAACCTTTCTTAAGTTATATTTATATGGATATGTTATTAATATGAGTATTCTAAAGATTATTTAAAATTTGATCAGGTGCGGTGGCTCACACCTGTAATCCCAGCCTTTGGGAGGCTGAGATGGGCAGATCACTTGAGGACAGGAGTTTGAGACAAGCCTGGACAACATGGTAAGACCCTGTCTCCATTAAAAATATTAAAATTAGCCGGGTGTGGTGGCTGGTGCCTGTAATCCCAGCTACTTGGGAGGCTGAGACAGGAGAATCACTTAAACCTGGGAGGCAAAAGTTACAGTGAGCCGAGATCGTGCCCTTGCATTCCAGCCTGGGTGATGAGAGTGAAATTCCATCTCAAAAAATAATAAAATAAAATAAAATGTATAGGCTGCAAGTGGTGGCTCACGCCTGTAATCCCAGCACTTTGGGAGGCCAAGGCAGGTAGATCACCTGAGGTTGGAAGTTTGAGACCAGCCTGGCCAACATGAAACTCCATCTCTACTAAAAATATAAAAATTAACCAAGCATGGTGGTGCATGCCTGTAATCCCAGCTACTCAGAAGGCTGAGGCAAGAGAATCACTTGAACCCAGGAGGAGGAGGTGGCAGCGAGCCAAGATCATTCCATTGCACTGCAGCCTGGGTGACAAGAACGAAACTCCGTTTCAAAAAAAAATTTTTTTTTTGAGTCTAATGGTCCTGATATGACACTGTCAGTCATGATACTGGGTTTTCTTTTCTTTTCTTTTTTTTTTTTTTTTTGAGATGGAGCATCACCCTGTCACCCAGGCCAGAGTGCAATGGCATGATCTCGGCTCACTGCAACCTCCACCTCCCAGGTTCAAGCAATTCTCCTGCCTCAGCCTCCCTGAGTAGCTGGGATTACAGGTGTGTGCCACCACACCCAGCTAATTTTTGTATTTTTAGTAGAGACAGGGTTTCACCATGTTGACCAAGCAGGTCTTGAACTCCTGACCTCAGGTGATCTGCCTGCTTTGGCCTCCCAAATTGCTGGGATCACAGGCATGAGCCACCACGCCCTGCCTAACAAGTACTCTTGAACACAGATTTCTGATAATTTTAAGATCAATGAACTAAATAAAAATTTCCAGAACTCTAATAAAGAAACTGATGCATTTGGCCAAGAGTGGTGGCTCACGCTTGTAATCCTAGGACTTTGGGAGGCCAAGGCAAGCAGATTGCTGAAGCCCAGGAGCTCGAGACCAGCCTGGGTAACATGGCAAAACCTCATCTCTCCAAAAAATACAAAAAATTAGCTAGGCATGATGGTGTGAGTCTCTAGTACCAGCTACTCAGAAGGCTGAGATGGGAGAATCACCTGAGCCTGGAAAGCTGAGGCTGCAGTGAGCCATGATCCCACCACTGCTCTCCAGCCTGGGCATTGGAGTGAAAACCTGTCTCAAAAAATAAAAGAAAAAAAGAAACTGATGGGCTTTATGAATCAAGCAAAAAGCAAAACAAGACATCAATTACATGAAAGTTAAGTAGTTAATAAATACAATGTTTTTATGGCTTTTATTTAAGACGCTGTTGGCTCTTAATGTTTTGTTTTCCAGATTTAAGGAATTTTTCTCTCATAAGCGATCTATAGTTGACAGCAATTTCATAAAGTGTCCTTTTTGGACAAAGATGGAAGCATTTGCTTTTTCTCCCTACTTGATTCCTCCAAAAGTTGGAAACTATATGTGAGTATTCTTATTCTTAGTTTTACTTTATTATTATCATTATTATTATTATTATTATTATTTTGGAGATGGAGTCTCCCTCTGTTATCTAGGCTGGAGTGCAGTGGCACCATCTCAACTCACTGTAACCTCTGTCTCCTGGGTTCAAGCATTATCCTGACTCAGCTTCCCAAGTAGCTGAGATTACAGGCACGCATCATCAGGCCCAGCTATTATCTGTATTTTCAGTAGAGATGGGGTTTCACCACGTTCGTCAGGCTGGTCTTGAACTCATGACCTCAGATGATCCACCTGCCTCTGCCTCCCAAAGTGTGGAGATTATAGGCGTGAGCTACCACGCCCAGTCTATTTTCTTTCTTTTTTTTTCTTTTTCTTTTTTTTTTGAGATAGAGTCTCAGTCAGTCTCTGGAGTGCAGTGGTGCAATCTCAGCTCACTGCAACCTCCACCTCCCAGGTTCAAGTGATTCTCCTGCCTCAGCCTACCAAGTAGCTGGGATTACATATATGTGCCACCACACCTGGCTAATTTTTGTATTTTTAATAGAGACAGGTTTCACCATGTAGGCCAGGCTGTCTCGAACTCCCAGCCACAAGCGATCTACCTGCCTTGGCCTCCCAGAGTGCTGGGATTACAGGTGTGAGCCACTGCACCTGGCTGTATTCTTAGCTTTATTTACATAAGTTCAATAAAAATCTGCTCTCTATATAAGGAGGATACAATTGGAACATTGGTTTTACTACGAAGGCTTTGACTGAAATGTCTTAAAAATGTACATGAAATGCCTAGCTTCAAGAATTCCCAGCCTTATAGTGAGCGAATAAAAACAGTCACTTCCCGGCAGGCCCAAGAACATTATAAGTAAAATCTAAAGTCTTCTTTGTTTGGCTTCCTAACCTTAAGAAATTTTTAAATCTGAGATTCATGTATGCTCAATATAGAGAGAAAAATTTATGTTTCTAAAGAGAAACTACAATACATCTTTTGTTATATAGTAGCCCTGTGCCTTACTTCCAAGTTCTTGTTATCTACCTGTAGACTGGAGTAGATCCTGAAGCCGCCTAATTTCTCCAATATTTGGCTGCAGCTTTCACCTTCAGAATGAAAGCTGCTCTGTTCCTAAAGTCCTATAAGCTAACATTAGATGAATTTTAAGGAACAAGCCTCGTGCTTGATGTGTGTGCCACACAAAAAGTTCACCAAACAGTCCAATGTCATGACCAAAGACACTGAAATTACAAACCCAGAGAAGTTAATGTTTTCACACTGTGAAGAGCTTTTCCCAAGATGTTAGAACAAGGCTCCATATCACAATGAGACTTTTATCCCCCTTAATGCTACCTTGTTTACTTCGCAGGATAATGGTGTAACTGACTTTGCCATCAATACCTTCTTACTGGTAACTTAACAGACTCTAACCTAAAAAAAAATTTAGTATCCATTGATTAAATTTTTAAAAGGTCTGTGCTATTGCTAATACTACATTCTGTATCTAAGTAAATCCTCTGGGAAAATTGAGACCCATGTACACAAAATAAACAATTAGGCCACGTGGTTACAACAGCTCTCACCTAATTCTCTCTGGTCTTTTGATTTATTCAACTGTTTGTCTTAAAAATAATGATTTATAGGCCGGGCGCGGTGGCTCAAGCCTGTAATCCCAGCACTTTGGGAGGCCAAGACGGGCGGATCACGAGGTCAGGAGATCCAGACCATCCTGGCTAACACGGTGAAACCCCGTCTCTACTAAAAATACAAAAAAAACTAGCCGGGCGAGGTGGCGGGTGCCTGTAGTCCCAGTTACTCGGGAGGCTGAGGCAGGAGAATGGCGTAAACCCGGGAGGCGGAGCTTGCAGTGAGCTGAGATCCGGCCAGTGCACTCCAGCCTGGGTGACAGAGCGAGACTCCGTCTCAAAAAAAAAAGAAGAAAAAAAAAAGAATAGTCCAGTTTGGCTGGGTGTGGGGGCTCACACCCGTAATCCAAGCACTTTGAGAGGCCGAGGCAGATGTATCACAAGGTCAAGAGATCGAGACCATCCTGGCCAACATGGTGAAACCATGTTTCTAGTAAAAATACAAATATTAGCCGGGCATGGTGGCACACGCCTGTAATCCCAGCTACTCGGGAGGCTGAGGCAGGAGAATCACTTGAACCCAGGAGGTAGAGGTTACAGTGAGCTGAGATCACGTCACTGCACTCCAGCCTGGTGACAGAGTGAGACTCTGTCTCAAAAAAAAATAAAAATAAAAAAGAGTAGTCAGTTTCCACTGTTTTAGTTATTTTGAAATTTACAATAAATTGTTGTTAACTATAGTCATCCTATTTTGATTCCAAATACTGATCTTATTCATTACATACAACTGTATTTTTGTGCCATTAACCATCCCCACTTTATCCCTGCCTTCTCACTACCCTTCCAAGCCTCTGGCAACCACCATTCCACTCTTTATCACCATGAGATTGGTTTTTTAGCTTCCACATATGAGTAAGAATATGTGATATTTGTCTTTCTGTGCCCAGCTTATTTCACTTAACATGATGTCTTCCAGTTCCATGAATGTTGTTGCAAATGACAAGATTTTGTTCTTTTTTGTGGCTGAATAGTATTTTTTTTTTTTTTTTTTTTTTGCTATTTCATTCATGCTTTTTAAAAAAAATTTTTTTATTATACTTTAAGTTCTAGGGTACATGTGCACAACGTGCAGGTTTGTTACATATGTATAAGCCGTATTGGTGTGCTGTACCCATTAACTTGTCATTTACATTAGGTCTATCTCCTAAGCTATCCCTCCCCTCTCCCCACTCCCCACCACAGGACCTGGTGTGTGATGTTCCCCTTCCTGTGTCCCCGTGTTCTCATTGTTCAATTCCCACCTATGAATGAGAACATGCAGTGTTTGGTTTTTTGTCCTTGCAATGGTTTGCTGAGAATGATGGTTTCCAGCTTCATCCATGTCCCTACAAAGGACATGAACTCATCCTTTTTTATGGCTGCATAGTATTCTATGGTGTATATGTGCCATATTTGCTTAATCCAGTCTATCATTGATGGACATTTGGATTGGTTCCAAGTCTTTGTTATTGCGAATAGTGCCGCAATAAACATATTTGTGCATGTGTCTTTATAGCAGCATGATTTATAATCCTTTGGGTATATACCCAGTAATGGAATGGCTGGGTCAAATGGTATGTCTAGTTTTAGATCCTTGAGGAATTGCTACACTGTCTTCCACAACGGTTGAACTAGTTTACAGTCCCACCAACAGTGTAAAAGTGTTCCTATTTATCCACATCCTCTCCAGCTGAATAGTATTCTACTGTGCATATATGCAACACATTTTCTTTATCCATTTGTATTAGTCAGGCTTCTCTGGAGGGACAGAACTAATAGGAGATATATAGATATATATAGGGGAGTTTATTAAGTATTAACTTACATGATCACAAGGTCTGACAATAGGCTGTCTGTAAGCTGAGGAGCAAGGAAAGCCAATCCAAGTCCCAAAACTGAAGAACTTGGAGTTGAATGTTCAAGGGCAAGAAGCATCCAGCATGGGAGAAAGATGTAGGCTGGGAGGCTAGGCCAGTCTCTCCTTTTCTTGCTTTTCTGCCTGGTTCATATTTGCTGGCAGCTGATGAGATTGTGCCCACCAGATTAAGGGTGAATCTGCTTTCCCTGGCCCACTGACTCAAATGTTAATCTCTTTTGGCAACACCCTCGCAGATACACCCAGGATCAATATTTTGTATCTTTCAATCTGAACAAGTTGACACTCAGTATTAACCATCACAAGTCCACTCCTAGTCAACTTGAACCGATACACATCTCCTGAGATCATACATGGTCTTCAAATAAAGACAATAGTAAGGTCACAATTATGCCTAACACAATACAACTATCCTTCGTACAGCAGGAAGCATACCAATCCCCAAATACTGTTACATAAAGTTAACAATATTTAAATGCTGATATGAAGGCAATAAATCTTATGTCACAAGATAAAGGAAAAGGAAATAAAATAAAGATATTTTCTTAGTACAAGTTTATACATGCACAAACATGTTTTCAGCAAAAGAGAAGGAAATACTCAGGACAATTACAGTCCCCATTTCTGCAGCTGGTCACTTCATTGTAACTCGTATTCATGACTACCTTGTTCTACTAGCCATTCTGTATTCCCCCTGCTTTCAGCAAGCACCTCAGCAGGTTGTGGGTTTTTTCCTGGTGGAGTGACCCAAACCTTCATCCCTGAGGGGTCTGGGCCATTTGTAGTCCTGCCTGGATTGGGCTGTTGTAGTTTCCCATTGACCTTAATCACAGGACATGGTAATATTAAGAGACATCCTAATGGATCTCCTGTATTTCATGCATTCTCTTCCTTCCCTCCATTGTGAAGTAGTAGACTGATTTCATCTTGATAGTCCAGGTCAACCACAGCCAACACTAACTCTCTTCTTAGCCTGTTGACTTAGAGGTAGGAGGAACCCAAAGTGTCCAGGGGGCAATCTTAACTTCCAGTTTAATGGAATAATTGTTGTGTATCCTGGTTGCAGCATTCTTCCCTCTGGAACTAAGACCTCTAGGCCATCAGAACGTAATATCATGGGAAAAGAAAGCAAAAATTTTGCTAGTGGATCTCTAGGGGTGATGGTGAGTGGTGCCACTTCCACTCTAACCCCTTGATTCCTGGACCCGTGTATCCTAGCTATGGGAGAAACAGTACCATATATTGGATGCTGATTCAGAGCATACATGGCTTTATGGAGAACATTGCCCCAGCCGTGCTAAGTGTTGTCACCTAGCTGGCATTGTAATTGTGACTTCAAAAGGCCATTCCACCGTTTTGTCAATCCAGCTGCTTCAGGATGATGGGGAACATGGTAAAAACAGTGAATCCCATGAGCATGAGCCCACTGCTGCACTTCTTTAGCTGTAAAGTGAGTGCCTTAGTCAGAGGCAATGTTGTGTGAAATACCATGACAGTGGATAAGGCATTCCACGAGTCCACAGATGATAGTCTTGGCAGAAGCATTGTGTGCAGAATAGGCAAACCCATATCCGGAGAAAGTGTCTATTCCAGTGAGGACAAACTCTGCCCTTTCCATGAGGAAAGAAGTCCAATATAATCAACCTGCCACCAGGTAGTTTGCTGATCACCCCCAAGGAATGGTGCCATGTAGAGGGCTCAGTGTTGGTCTCTGCTGCTGGCAAACTGGGCACTCAGTAGTGGCCATAGCCAGGTCAGCCTTGGTGAGTGGAAGTCCACGTTGCTGAGCCCAGGCATGACCTCCATCCCTGCCACCATGGCCACTTTGTTCATGGGCCCATTGGGTGATGACGGGGTGGCTGGGAAAAGAGGCTGAGTGGTGTCCACAGAACAGGTTACCCTGTCCACTTGATTATTAAAATTCTCCTCTGGCCGAGTGCACTGGTTCATGCCTGAAATCCCAGCACTTTGGGAGGCCGAGGCAGGTGGATCACCTAAGGTCAGGAGTTCAAGACCAGCCTGACCAACAAGGTAAAACCCCATCTCTACTGAAAACACAAAAATTAGCCAGGCATGGTGGCAGGCGCCTGTAGTCCCAGCTACTCGGGACCCTGAGACAGGAGAACTGCTTGAACCCAGGAGGCAGAGGTTAGTGAGCCGAGATTGTGCCACTGCACTCCAGCCTGGGCAACCGAACAAGACTCCGTCTCAAAAAAAAAAGAAAAAAATTCTCTGCTGAGGTCACCTGTTGGTGAGTACTCACACAGGATACAAATATCTTCACAGTTTTTGCCCAGTCAGAGAGGTCCATCCACATACCTCTTCCCCATATTTCTTTGTCATCAATTTTCCAATCATGCTTCTTCTAAGTCCCTGACCAGCCAAACCATTGGCTACAGCCCATAAGTCAGTATATAATCACACATCTGGCCATTTCTCCTTCCATGCAAAGTGCACAACCAGGTGCACTGCTTGAAGTGCTGCCCACTGGGAAGATATCCCTTCACCTTTGTCCTTCAGGGGTGTCCTACAAAGGGGCTGGAGTGCTGCAGCTGTCCACTTTCAGATGGTGCCTGCATATTGTGCAGAACCATCTGTGAGCCAGGCACTAGTCTTCTCCTCCTCTGTCAACTGATCATAGGGAACTCCCCATGACACCATTGGTGCAGGCTGGAAAGAGAAGGCAGGGTGGCAGGAGTGGAGGAGGTCATGGGCATTTGAGCCACTTCCTTGTGTAACTTACTTGTGCCTTAAGGACCTGCTTGAGCCCTATCACGTATATACCATTTCCATTTGATGATGGAATGCTGCTGGTTGCACGACCCCTTTTATAACTAGATGGGTCAGAAAGCACCCAGTTCATGATAGGCAGTTCAGGTCATAGGGTTAGTTGATGACCCATAGTCAAATGTTCAGTTTCCACCAAAACCCAGCAACAGGCCAAGAGCTGTCTCTCAAAAGAAGAGTAGTTATCTGAAGAAGATGGCAGGGCCTTGCTCCAAAATCCTAGAGGCCTCCACTGTTATTCACCTCTGGGGGCCTGCCGAAGGCTCCAAACAGCATCCCTATCTGACACTGACCCCTCAAGCACTATTGGATCTGCTGGGTCATATGGCCCAAGTGGCAGAGCAGCTTGCACAGCAGCCTGGACCTGCTGCAGAGCCTTCTCCTATTCTGGATCCCACTCAAAACTGGCAGCCTTTCAGGTCACTCAATAAATGGGCCAGAGTAACCCAAATGAGTAATGTGTTGCCTCCAAAATCCAAATAGGCCCACTAGTCGTTGTGCCTCTTTCTTGGTTGTAGGAGGGGCCGAATGGAGCAACTTATCCTTGGAAGGAATATCTTGACAGGCCCCACACCTCTGGACCCCTAGAAATTTTACTGAGGTAGAAGGTCCCTGAATTTTCCTTGGATTTATTTCCCGTCCTCTGGCATGCAAATGTCTCACTAATAAGTCCAGTGTGTTTGCTGCTTCTTTCTCACTGGATCCAATCAGCATACTATCATCAATGTAATGGACTAGTGTGATATTTTGCAAAAGCAAAAAGCGATCAAGGTCTCTTTGAATCAAAGCTGGAGCATTGATATACCCCTGAGGTAGGACAGTAAAGGTATATTGTGGCCTTGCCAACTAAAGGCAAATTGCTTCTGGTGGGCCTTATGGACAGGAATTAAGAAAAAGGCATTTGCCGAATCAATGGCTGCATACCAGGTACCAGGATGTGTGTTAATTTGCTCAAGCAATGAAACCACATCTGGTACAGCAGCTGCAACTGGAGTCACCACTTGGTTAAGCTTACGATAATTCCCTGTCATTCTCCAAGATCCATCTGTCTTCTACACAGGCCAAATGGGAGAGTGGCACGGGGATGTGGTGGGGATCACCATGCCTCCATCTTTCAAGTCCTTGATGGTGGCACTAATCTCCGCATTCCCTCCAGGGGAGAGATACTGTTTTTGATTTACTATTGCTCTAGGTAGAGGCAGCTCTAATGGCTTCCATTTGGCCTTCCCGCTTAATAGCCCTCACCTTACCAGTCAGGGAGCCAATGTGGGAGTTCTGCCAGCTGCTAAGTATATCTATGCCAATGATGCATTCTTGCACTGGGGAAATGACCACAGGATGAGTCCAGGGGCAACTGGACCCACTGTAAGTCAGACCTGAGCTAAAACTCCATTAATTACCTGACCTCCACAAGCCCCTACTTTAACTGGAAGACCACAATGATGTTTTGGGTCCCCTGGAATCAACGTCAGCGCAGAGCCAGTGTCCAGTATTCCCTGAAATGTCTGATCATTTCCTTTCCCCGATGCAGTTACCCTAGTAAAAGGCCAGAGGTCTCTTTGGGGAAGGATGGGAGAAAGATTCCCTGCATAGATGACATGATTGTATATTTAGAAAACCCCATTGTCTCAGCCCAAAATCTCCTTAAGCTGATAAGCAACTTCAGCAAAGTCTCAGGATACAAAATTAATGTGCAAAAATCACAAGCATTCTTATACACCAGTAACAGACAAACAGAGAGCCAAATCAGGAATGAACTTCCATTCACAATTGCTTCAAAGAGAATAAAATACCTAGGAATCCAACTTACAAGGGATGTAAAGGACCTCTTCAAGGAGAACTACAAACCACTGCTCAGTGAAATAAAAGAGGACACAAACAAATGGAAGAACATACCATGCTCATGGATAGGAAGAATCAATATCGTGAAAATGGCCATACTGCCCAAGGTTATTTATAGATTCAATGCCATCCCCATCAAGCTACCAATGACTTTCTTCACAGAATTGGAAAAATCTGCTTTAAAGTTCATATGGAACCAAAAAAGAGCCCACATTGCCAAGACAATCCTAAGTCAAAAGAACAAAGCTGGAGGCATCACGCTACCTGACTTCAAACTATACTACAAGGCTACAGTAACCAAAACAGCATGGTACTGGTACCAAAACAGAGATCAAGACCAATGGAACAGAACAGAGTCCTCAGAAATAATACCACACATCTACAGCCATCTGATCTTTGACAAACCTGAGAGAAACAAGAAATGGGGAAAGGATTCCCTATTTAATAAATGGTGCTGGGAAGATTGGCTAGCCATAAGTAGAAAGCTGAAACTGGATCCTTTCCTTACTCCTTATACGAAAATTAATTCAAGATGGATTAGAGACTTAAATGTTAGACCTAATACTATAAAAACCCTAGAAGAAAACCTAAGTAGTACCATTCAGGACATAGGCATGGGCAAAGACTTCATGTCTACAACACCAAAAGCAACGGCAGCAAAAGCCAAAATAGACAAATGGGATCTCATTAAACTAAAGAGCTTCTGCACAGCAAAAGAAACTACCATCAGAGTGAACAGGCAACCTACAGAATGGGAGAACATTTTTGCAATCTACTCATCTGACAAAGGCCTAATAGCCAGAATCTACAAAGAACTCAAACAAATTTACAAGAAAAAAAACAAACAACCCCATCAAAAAGTGGGCAAAGGATATGAACAGACATTTCTCAAAAGAAGACATTCATACAGCCAACAGACACATGAAAAAATGCTCATCATCACTGGCCATCAGAGAAATGCAAATCAAAACCACAATGAGATACCATCTCACACCAGTTAGAATGGCAATCATTAAAAAGTCAGGAAACAACAGGTGTTGGAGAGGATGTCGAGAAATAGGAACACTTTTACACTGTCGGTGGGATTGTAAACTAGTTCAACCGTTATGGAAAACAGTATGGCGATTCCTCAAGGATCTAGAACTAGAAATACCATATGACCCAGCCATCCCATTACTGGGTATATACCCAAAGGATCATAAATCATGCTGCTATAAAGACATGTGCACACGTATGTTTATTGCGGCACTATTCACAATAGCAAAGACTTGGAATCAACCCAAATGTCCATCAGTGACAGACTGGATTAAGAAAATGTGGCACATATACACCATGGAATACTATGCAGCCATAAAAAAGGAAGAGTTTGAGTCCTTTGTAGGGACATGGATGCAGCTGGAAACCATCATTTTTAGCAAACTATCACAAGAATAGAAAACCAAACACGGCATGTTCTCACTCATAGGTGGGAACTGAACAATGAGAGATCACTTGGACTCGGGAAGGGGAACATCACACACTGGGGCTTATCATGGGGAGGGGGAGGGGGGAGGGATTGCATTGGGAGTTATACCTGATGTAAATGACGAGTTGATGGGTGCTGACGAGTTGATGGGTGCAGCACACCAACATGGCACAAGTATACATATGTAACAAACCTGCACGTTATGCACATGTACCCTAGAACTTAAAGTATAATAATAATTAAAAAAAAAAAAAGATTCCCTGCATAAATTGTTGGTAATGAGCTGGACGTGGTGACTCACATCTGTGATCCCAGCACTTTGGGAGGCAGAGGCAGGCGGATCACCTGATGTCAGGAGTTCGAGACCAGCCTGGCCAACATGGTGAAACTCCGCTTCTACTAAAAATACAAAAATTAACCGGGCGTAGTGGCACACACCTGTAATCTCAGCTACTCGGGAGACTGAGGCAGGAGAATCGCTTGAATCCAGGAGGCAGAGGTTGCAGTGAGCCGAGATTGCACCATTGCACTCCAGCCTGGGCGACAGAACAAGACTCTATAGCAAAAAAAAAAAAAAAAAAAAAATTGTTGGTAATGTAGTGGTGACCTTCCTCAAAGGGACCCGGCCTCCCCTTTATTCAGGGAGCTCTGGGTTGTCAATTGGCTCAAGTCTGGAAATTGATTGAGAAGCCGTGATTCTCTGTTTTTATCATTCAAATCATTGTTTTGTCCATTCAACCTAGACATTTCCTGCTTGTATAAATTTGGTAGGAATGCAGTAGGCTTCCTATCAATTTAACTTGTAGGAACACCATGATTAATTAGCCAATGTCAGAGCTCTACACAAGTCAGACTATTCTGATTGCTGCTTTGCCTCTGCTGTCCATTATGGTATCTATGCCCACCTTGCCTTTGACAGTTGAGTGCCACCACTTGGCCCCTGCCACCTTGGAATTCAGTTATTTCCATTGTATTTACTTATTATTTTTATTTTTTATTTCTGAGACAGAGTCTTGGTCTGTGGCCCAGGCTGGAGTGCAGTGGCTCAAATCTCGGCTCACTACAACCTCCACCTCCTGGCTTCAAGCAATTCTCCTGTCTCAGCCTTCCCAGTAGATAGGATTACAGGCACCTGCCACCACACCTGGCTAATTGTTGTTTTTTTAGTAGAGATGGGGTTTCACCATGTTGGCCAGGCTGATCTTGAACTCTTGACCTCAGGTGATCCACCCACCTCGGCCTCCCAAAATGCTAGGATTACAGGCATGAGCCAACGTGCCTGGCCTATTTCCATTGTATTTAAATTTTGTAGTTGAGCAACTGTGGTTCCCACTGTTATATACAGAGAAGAGGAATGACAGGGCTCTTCAAAGATGCAGGTGCTGCCCTCCCAAATCTATTTAGCAAGGCATTGGTCAAGGCTATATCTTCTGGACCCTCCCAGCTGGGATGAGTAGGTCTAAAGTCACTAATCTACTCCACCATCCCAATCTCCCTAAGCCATTGGATCCCTTCCTCTACATTAAACCAAGGGAAATCGGGCATTTTAGCTCACTCACAGTGGACCATATTTTAATCCATATTTCTGCTAACCAAGCAAGTAAACAATTAGAACCTTTTTTAACTCCCTTTTTTTTTTTTTTTTTTTTTTTTTTTTTTTTTGAGGCGGAGTCTCGCTCTGTTGCCCGGACTGGAGTGCAGTGGCCGGATCTCAGCTCACTGCAAGCTCCGCCTCCCGGGTTTACGCCATTCTCCTGCCTCAGCCTCCCGAGTAGCTGGGACTACAGGCGCCCGCCACCTCGCCCGGCTAGTTTTTGTATTTTTAGTAGAGACGGGGTTTCACCGTGTTAGCCAGGATGGTCTCGATCTCCTGACCTCGTGATCCGCCCGTCTCGGCCTCCCAAAGTGCTGGGATTACAGGCTTGAGCCACCGCGCCCGGCCTTAACTCCCTTTTTTAACTGCAACATTAAAAGCAGAGTCCCTACTTAGTGGGTCAAATCAATAAATTCAGCCTGATCCACTTCTATGTTTCTTCCACAATTATACCATACCCTTAGTACCCATTCCACTGCCTGTTCTCCTGGTTTCTGTTTCTGTAAATTAGAGAACTCAAACAGTTCCTTTAGACTGTAGTGCACCACCTCATGGGTCACACTCTCAACCTCACCTCTAGGGGTCCACCAGGACTTTAGTCTAGTTATAGGTCTAGAAGCAAACAGAGGCATTGGGGGTGGCTCCTGAGGAGAATCAACATTATCTTGCACGGCAGCTGCCTCAGGGGAGGCCATCGCTATTGCCTCAGGCAATGCAGGGTTTATCTCCTCAGACCAAGGTGGAAAGGCTGATGGCATCATGGGTCGGGGAGGGGATGCTGCTACTACTGGGGATGGGGAAGCTGTTCCTTGCGGCAAAAAACGTTCATCAGAGTTTACAAACTCAGTGTCCCCAGCTTCATCAGGGTCCTCCCACAAATCCACATTCCAAGTTTCAGGGTCCCATTCTTTTCCCATGAATGCCCTCACTTTAACAGTAGACACCTGGCAAATCTGTGCGTGTATCTTTCGTTGCAGGTCAGCCACTCACATGATAAGAGCTTGTATCTGTTTTTCCACAATTTCAGTTTTCTCTACAGGAGATACGACTCTCACTCAGGGCAATCTTAGCAGATTTGAGGCTCAGTATCTGTTTCTGATGCCAGGAGACAGAATCCCTGAGTTCATCATTTTCTTTCACCACTTTGTCCACTGAACTTAGGAGCAACCAACCAGCTTTATTATGTTCCTTGGTTCTCCACATATGGTCAAAGGTATTATGTATAGAGTGTCTCAACTCTTTGCCTCTCTCGAGTGGTGAATCAGGAGTGTCAAATGCATTTATTTTGTATAACTCTCTAAACAGTTCACACCAAGGACTATCAGTGTTCTCCATACTCTTAGAAGTACAGTCCTTAGCATTTTGGGGTCTAATATTAAGCAGCCAAATCCAGAAACCCCAAAAATGAAAAAACTCCATCCTTAATATGTAGTTCCTATAGAACCACTCCTGATACCAAAATACGTATTAGTTAGTGTTCTCTAGAGGGACAAAATTAATAGGATATATATATATATCCTATTAATATATACATATACACACACACACACACAAAGGGGAGTTTATTAAGTATTAACTCACGTGATTACAAGGAACCACAATAGGCTGTCTGCAAGCAGAGGAGCAAGGAGAGCCAGTCCAAGCCCCCACAACTGAAGAGCTTGGAGTCCGATGTTTGTGGGCAGGAAGCACCCAGCAGGAGAGAAAGATGTAGGCTGGGATACTAGGCTGATCTCTCCTTTTCACATTTTTCTGCCTGCTTTATATTTGCTGTCAGCTGATTATATTGGGCCCATCAGGTTAAGGGTGGATCTGCCTTCCTCAGCCCACTGACTCAAATGTTAATATCTTTTGACAACACCCTCACAGCCACACGCAGGATCAATACTTTGTATCCTTCGATCCAATCAAGTTAACACTGAGTATTAACCATTATACCATTCATCCAATGATGGAAAAGCAGTTGATTTCAATCTGATTTGGGGTATCTAATTATTAGGGTACTTGGTATAATAAATTTTTAAATGCATCAGGAAGCTAAAGAACGAGTCATGAATAAACAAAAAATATTCATTATACAATATGGATACCATAGCATATTTCACCCATTCTAAAATGTAATTCCCTTCTACTTCTCATCTTAACATCTCAAACTGGAATCAGTAGTATAACACTTGTCAGTAATTGCCTCTGCATGTGCACCAAAACTTGCAGAATGGCCATTGCCCACTTGGCAGAAATTTCCTGAGTCCATAACAGAATGCCCTTAAGAAATGCGTAATCGGCCGGGCGCGGTGGCTCAAGCCTGTAATCCCAGCACTTTGGGAGGCCGAGACGGGCGGATCACGAGGTCAGGAGATCGAGACCATCCTGGCTAACACGGCGAAACCCCGTCTCTACTAAAATATACAAAAAATTAGCCGGGCGAGATGGCGGGCGCCTGTAGTCCCAGCTACTCGGGAGGCTGAGGCGAGAGAATGGCGTAAACCCGGGAGGCGGAGCTTGCAGTGAGCTGAGATCCGGCCACTGCACTCCAGCCTGGGCGACAGAGCGAGACTCCGTCTCAAAAAAAAAAAAAAAAAAAAAAAAAAAAGAAATGCGTCATCACCAACATTCTTGATGGTCAGATGTTGATATTTGTTAAGGTCTTTAAAGAGTCTGGGATTTTACTCTCCTCGCAAGCTAACAAGCTACTTGTTAAATTGTGTGGATCCAAGCATGGGGTGGATTCTGGCAGAAGATGTGAGACTCGAGGGTTTAGAGAAAAAAGTCAGCATTTCTCAAGTCAAAAGCAATAGATGGAGTGTTCAGGTGACGTTCATGAGGTTTCTCAAGCCTCCCAATTCCCACAGGGACAACACAGGTGGCCTAGATGGATAAATTGGGTTGTGTTACAGGATAAAAACGTTGAGCTGGGAGATTTATCATTTTTACAGTGAGTGGCAAATAGGCTGACTCTGTTGGGACATTACCTCAGCAAACACTACCCTAAGGAATAGCTTAGGGAAGGAGTGGTCAGGGCCTTGCATTCTTGGCATACCCTGCAAGGGCACGGTGTACTCAAGGTCATTGCATAGTCTTTCCCATCAATATTGTGTTAGAAAACAGACATCAATATCTGAATTCGAAAATGGTTTAGAAGAATTGGTCTATCAATATAAAATTATTTTTAGTATACCTTAACTAATTTATTTAGTTTATATTTTCTTTTTATGAATGTACAACAATAATATGATAAAAATCTACCATAATAATCTAAATAACTCTTTCAATAAATGTAAAATAAAAATTCTTTTTTTTTTTTTTTTTGAGATGGAGTCTCATTCTTTTGCCAGGCTGGAGTACAATGGCACAATCTTGGCTCACTGCAACCTCCGCCTCTCATGTTCAAGGGATTCTCCTGCCTCAGCCTCCTGAGTAGCTGGGACTACAGGCGCCCGCCACGATGCCCAGCTAATTTTTTGTATTTTTAGTAGAGACAGGGTTTCACCATGTTGGCCAGGATGATCTCGATCTCTTGCCAAGATCATGCCACTGCACTCCAGCCTGGGAAACAAGGAGTGAAACTCAGTCTCAGAAAAAAAAAAAAGATTATGTTTAAGTGCTGTAGCATTTAAATATTAGACATTAAGTATTCATAATAATTCAATCAAATAGTGTTCATTTTTTATGTCTACATTTTAATAGTAAAATGTATATACACAGAAGTATATATAAAATATGTATGTAAAGTTAATAAAATATGGACTAAACATCTATGAAAATACCACCGAGGTCAAGAAAGACAAGATTGCTAGCTTTCTAGAAGTTCATCGTGCTCCTTGGAGGTAAGCATTAGACCTTTTCTTTTTTTTTTTTTTGACACAATCTCACTCTGTCAGCAAAGATGAAATGCAGTGGTGTCATCATAGGTCATTGCAGTCTTGACCTCCCTGGCTCAAGTGATCCTCCCACCTTAGCCTCCCAAGTTGCTGGGACACCACCACGTGGCTATTTTTTTTTTTTTTAAATAAATATGAGGCCCAGGCTGTGTTGCCCAGCTAGTCTCAAACTGGTAGGCTCAAGTGATCCTCCTGCTGTGACCTCCCAAATCGCTGGGATTACAGACATGAGCCACTGTACCTGGCCCGTTAGACCAAATTTTATGATATCTTTGGTTTCTCTATGGTTTTTGCCAATTGTGTATATATATTTAAACAATACAGGGCAGGGTTATTATTATTATTTTTGCTCTGTTTGAAATGTGGGTAAATGGAGTCATAGTGCAGATACTCTTTTGTTACTTAATTATTTCACTTAACATATTGTTGCTTATTGTGCCATGGTTGTCCATTGCATGAATACACCACAGTTTGTTATTTATTCATCTAATTATGGAAATTTTTATTGTTTCCAGTTTTGGGCTAGTATCAGTGAAGCTGCTCTGAACGTTATTGTGCAAGCTTTTCTGTGGACATAGGTTTTTATTTCTCTTGAGTAACTATCTAGCAACAAATCACTAGGGATTTCTGAGTTACATGAATACATGGTTAACTTTAAAAGAAACTGCCAAACTGGTTTTTTTCCTTCTTTTTTTGTTTTTTTGTTTTTTGTTTTTTGTTTTTTTGAGATGAAGTTCCGCTCTTGTTGCCCAAGCTGGAGTGCAATGGTGTGATCTCAGCTCACTGCAATTTCCACCTTCCTGGTTGAAGCAATTCTCCCACCTCAGCCTCCCGAGTTGCTGGGATTACAGGTGTGAGCCACCGCGTTGGACCTAATGTACTATTATTTTGTATTCAAATTAACAACATATGAGTTTCAGTTACTTCACATCCTTGCCACTGCTAGAAATGGCCAATCTTTTTAATATGAGTAATTCTTGTGGATGTGTAGTGACACATCTTATTATAGTTTCAATTTGCCTTTCTCTACTGAGTAATGATGTTGAGCATTTTCTCCAGTGCTTATTGCCATCCGTGTATCTTCTTGGGGAAAGTAGCCAAATATTTTGCCCATTTTTTTGGAAGGGTAGGGGCTGTCTCTTTATTGAATTGTAAGATTATTATAAATATATTATGTATTATAATTATTTTTGAGACTGAGTCTAGTACTTTTGCCCAGGCTGGAGTACAGTGGAGTGAGCTCCACTCACTGCAGCTATTCTCCTACCTCAGCCTCCCGAGTAGCTGGGATTACAGGCATGTGCCACCATGCCCAGCCAATTTTTGTATTTTTAGTAGAGACAGGGTTTCACCATGTTGGCCAGGCTGGTCTTGGACTCCCTGACCTCAAGTGATCTGCCCACCTCAGCCTTCCAAAGTGCTAGAATTAGAGATGTGAGCCACAGTGCCTGACCAGTATTATATATATTTTAGATACAACTACTTTATCATATCTATAGTTTGTAAATATTTTATTCCAGTTTGTGGTTTGCCTTTTCAGTTTCTTTTGAAGAGCAGATGTTTTTCACTTTGACAAAATCCAATTTAGCAACTTTTTCCTGATTAAAGTTTTTTGTGTTCTAAGAAATCTGCCCTGATGGGTTCAGCACACCAACATGGCACAAGTATACATATGTAACAAACCTGCACGTTATGCACATGTACCCTAGAACTTAAAGTATAATAATAATAATGAAAGAAAGAAAGAAAGAAAAATAACTGGAAAAAAAAAAAGAAATCTGCCCGACTGGGTGCAGTGGCTCACGCCTGTAATCCCAGCACTTTGAGAGGCTGAGGAGGGTGGATGACCTGAGGTCAGGGGTTCGAGACCAGCCTGGTCAACATGGTGAAACCCTGTCTCTACTAATAATACAAAAAAATTAGTGGTGCGTGATGGCACATGCCTGTAATCCCAGTTACTCTGGAGGCTGAGGCGGGAGAATCGCTTGAACCCAGGAGGTGGAGGTTGAAGTGAGCTGAGATTGCACCACTGCACTCCATTCTGGGCAATAGATTGAGACTCCGTCACAAAAAAAAAAAAAAAGAAAGAAGGCCAGCCTCTGTGGCTCACACCTGTAATCCCAACATTCTGGAAGGCTGAGGCAGATGGATCACCTGAGGTCAGGAGTTTGAGACCAGCCTGATGAACGTGGTGAAATCCCGTCTCTACTAAAAAATACAAAATTGGCTGGGTGTGGTGGCGCATGCCTGTAATCCCAGCTTCTTGGGAGGCTGAGGCAGGAGAATTGCTTGAACCCAGGAGGCAGAGGGAGCAGTGAGCCAGGATAGTGCCACTGCCCTCCAGCCTGGGCAACAAGAGTGAAACTCCGTCTGAAAGAAAGAAAGAAAGATAAAGAGAAAGGGAGAGATGAGAGAGAGAGAGAGAGAGGAGAGAGAGAGAGAAGAGAGAGAGAGAGAGACAGAAGAGAGAGAGAGAGAAAGAAAGAAAGAAAGAAAGAAAGAAAGAAAGAAAGGAAAGAAAGAGAAAGAAAGAAAGAGAGAGAGAGAGAAAGGAAGGAAGGAAGGAAGGAAGGAAGGAAAGAAAGAAAGAAAGAAAGACAGAAAGAAAGAAGGAAAGAAAGAGGGAAAACCCCAGGTCAAAAGGATTTTTCTCCACCATTTTCCCATTTTCCTTCAGACGTTTTGTAGTATAAACTCTTACATTTAGGTCTATGATGCATATCAAATTAATTTTCACATATGGTGTGAGCTAAGTGTTGAGGCTAATTTTTTTCCATTTGGATACTCAGTTGTTCCAGCATCATTTGTTGAAAAGACTATTCTTTCCCACAATGAATTAGCTTCACATCTTTGCTGAAAATTGATTGTCCGTATATGTATATATCTAATCTGTATTTATTCTATTCAATTTATATGTATATCCTTACATCAATTTCACATTATGATTACTGTAGCTTTATAATAAAATACTGAAATACACAGTATATGTTCTTCAGTTTTATTCTTTTTCTAAAATTTTTTTTTGGCTATTCTAGTACCTCTCATTTCTATTTAAATTTTTCAAACAGCATGTCAATTCTAATTTTAAGAAGTTTGCTGGCTGGGCGCAGTGGCTCACGCCTGTAATCCCAAGCACTTTGGGAGGCCGAGGCGGGTGGCTCATGAGGTCAGGAGATCAAGACCATCCTGGCTAACACGGTGAAACCCCGTCTCTACTAAAAATACAAAAAATTAGCCGGGCATGGTGGAGGGCGCCTGTGGTCCCAGAGACTCGGGAGGCTGAGGCAGGAGAATGGCGTGAACCCGGGAGGCGGAGGTTGCAGTGAGCTGAGATCGCGCCACTGCACTCCAGCCTGGGTGACAGAGCGAGACTCAGTCTCAAAAAAAAAAAAAAAAAGAAGTTTGCTGGAAATTTTATTGGGATTGCATTGAATCGGTACGTCAATTTGGTGAGAATGTTAATAGACTCAGTGTTCCAACTCATAAGCACAGTATATATATACACACACACATATATGTGTGTGTGTGTGTGTGTGTGTGTGTGTGTATATATATATTTTTTAGATGGAGTCTTGCTCTGTCTCTAGGCTGGAGTGCAGTGGCGTGATCTCAGCTCAGTACAATCTCCGCTTCCCGGGTTGAAGCGATTCCCCCGCCTCAGCCTCCTGAGTAGCTGGGACTACAGGCATGCACCACCACACTCACCTAATTTTTTGTATTTTAGTAGAGACGGATTTTCACCATGTTGGCCAGGATGGTCTCGATCTCCTGACCTCATGATCTGCCTGCCTTGGCCTCCCAAAGTGTTGGGATTACAGGCCTGAGCCACTGCGCCCAGCCCCACAGTATTATTTCTCATTTGGGGTTTATTTTTTCCCACACTCTCTTGTACTTTTCAGTATGTAGGTCTTACACATGTTTTGTTGGAATCACTCATATTTTATGTTTTTTTTTTTTTTTACATTTTATTGAGACAGAGTCTGTCACCCAGTGGTGTGATCATAGCTCACTACAGCCTTGACCTCCTGGGCTTAGGTAATCCTCCCACCTCAGCCTCCTGAGTAGCTGGGACTATAGGCATGTGCCACCACTCCTGGTGATATTTTTTGAATTTTTTAGAGAGACAGGGTTTTACTTTGTTGCCCAGGCTGGTCTCAAACTCCTGGACTCAAGCTATCCACCCACCTTTACCTCACAAGGTGCTGGGATTACAGCCGTGAGCCACTGCACGTGGCTCATTGTATGATTTTTTTTTTGAGATGGAGTCTTGCTCGGTCACCCAGGCTGGAGTGCAATGGTGCGATCTTGGTCCACTGCAACATCTGCCTCCCGGGTTCAAGTAATTCTCTGCCTCAGCCTCCCGAGTAGCTGGAATTACAGGCACCCGCCACCGTGCCCGGCTAGTGTTTTGTATTTTTAGTAGAGACAAGGTTTCACCACCTTGGCCAGGCTGGTCTTGAACTCCTGACCTCGTGATCCACCCTCCTTGGCATCCCAAAGCGCTGGGATTACAGGAGTAAGCCACCGCGCCCGGCTATGTTTTTTTTTTTTTTTTTTTTTTTTTGAGACGGAGTCTCGCTCTGTCGCCCAGGCTGGAGTGCAGTGGCCGGATCTCAGCTCACTGCAAGCTCTGCCTCCCGGGTTCACACCGTTCTCCTGCCTCAGCCTCCCAAGTAGCTGGGACTCAGGCCCCCGCCAGCTCACCCGGCTAGTTTTTTTTGTATTTTTTAGTAGAGACGGGGTTTCACCGTGTTAGCTAGGATGGTCTCAATCTTCTGACCTCGTGATCTGCCCGTCTCGGCCTCCCAAAGTGCTGGGATTACAGGCTTGAGCCACCGCGCCCGGCGGGTTTTTAAATGATACTTATTTATTTATTTTTTTTGAGATGGAGTCTCCCTCTGTCGCCCAGGCTGGAGTGCAATGGCACGATCTTGGCTCACTGCAACCTCTGCCTCCCGGGTTCAAGTGATTCTCCTGCCTCAGTCTCCCTAGTAGCTGGGATTACAGGCGCACCCCACCAAGTCCAGCTAATTTTTGTGTTTCTAGTAGAGATGGGGTTTCGCCATGTTGGCCCGTCTGTTCTCGAATTTCTGACCTCAGGTGATCCACCTGCCTCAGCCTCCCAAAGTGCTGGGATTACAGATGTGAGCCACGGTGCCCAGCCTTATGATACTTAATATTTATTTATTTATTTTGAGACAGGGTCTTACTCTTGCCCGGTCTGGAGTGCAGTGGCATGATCGTGGATCACTGCAATCTCTGCCTACTGAGCTCAAGTGTTGATCCTCCCACCTCAGCCTTGCAGGTAGCTGGAACTACAGGTGCATGCCACCACATCCAAGTAACTTTTTAAAAATTTTGTAGAGATGGGGTATCCTATATTGCCCAAGCTGGTCTCGCACTTCTGAGCTCAAACAATCCTTTCACCTTAGCCTCCCAAAGTGCTGGGGTTACAGGCATAAACAACTGTACGTGGCCTTCATGCTACTTTATTTTTTATGAATATATATATATGTATATACACACACATACATACATACACACACACACACACCACACACACACACATTTCTTGAGACAGAGTTTTGCTCCTGTTGCCCAGGCTGGAGTGCAATGGCCCGATCTCGGCTCACTGCAACCTCTGCCTCCCGGTTTCAAGTGATTCTCCTGCCTCAGCCTCTTGAGTAGTTGGGATTACAGGCGTGCCACCACGCCTGGCTAATTTTGTATTTTTAGTAGAAATGGGGTTTCACCCTGTTGGCCAGCCTGGTCTCCAACTCCTGACCTCAGGTGATCTACCCACCTCAGCCTACCAACATGCTGGGATTACAGGAGTGAGCCATCATGCCTGGCCCTTGATGCCACTTTAAATCATTATTTTATAAATTTTTATTAATTGTTGCTGGTATATAGAATTATAATTGATTTTTGTACATTGACCTTATATCCTGTGACGTTGCTAAACTTTGTCCTAGTAGTTCTGGTTACTGGTTCTAGTATTTTCTGTATATTCTATAGGACTTTCTACATAGACAATCATGTCTGTCAATGAAGACACATTTACTGGCTGGGCACAGTGGCTCACGTCTGTAATCCCAGCACTTTGAGAGGCCGAGGCAGCCAGATCATGACGTCAGGAGTTTGAGACCATCCTGGCTAACATGGTGAAACCCTGTCTCTACTCAAAATACAAAAAACCAGCTGGGCGTGGTGGCATGCGCCTGTAGTCCCAGCTACTCGGGAGGCTGAGGCAGGAGAATCGCTTGAACCCAGGAGGCAGAGGTTGCAGGGAGCCGAGATCATGCCACTGCACTCCAGCCTGGGTGACAGAGCGATACTCCATCTCAAAAAAAGAAAAAAAAAAAAAAAAAGACACATTTACTTAAGCTTTTCTAAACCGTATGTCTTACATTACCTTTCTTGTTTGCCATATTGTACTGGTCAGGACCTTCAATACCATATTGAATAGAAGTGGTGAACAGAGACATTTCTTTTTAGCATATTTGAAACATTTACTCTTTCACCATGAAGTGTGATTTTAGCTGAATGTTTTCCACAGGTGTCGTTTGTCAGGCTAAGTTCCCTTTTATTCCTAGGTTGCCAAGAGTTTGATTATGATGTGTCTGTAGTGTTTTTGTCTATTCTGCTCTGGGTTCATTGAGTTTCCTGGATCTGTAAGCTTATAGTTTTCATCAAAGCACAGTAAGTGAATGCTATGCAACGCAGGTGGACTGAAGTGCCTACTACATCTGATGTGCATAGCTGAGATTGTATGTATGCCCAGCATCCAATCCTTTAGGAAAGCATTTCTTTCCCTTTTCATATGGTTTGCATGATGATCCCGTACCACTATGCCCCAAGACTAGTCCATGACTCAAGCTGGACTCATTGATCAGAGCCCTTCCTAGGACTTTTCTGTTAACTGTATCTCCAGGTTACAGCTAACAGGATGTAACACTGCCCATACTCTCCCAGGGGTCATGGGTAGACAAATTGCAAGAGGAGAGTGACATGAAAAAAGAGGAACTGAGCTAGAGAAAGCCCTGAAAATTTTGAGGCTGGGGATGTAGTCAGGTGGAAGTTGCCTATATGTGGACATTTTAGTTTTGAGGGCCAATAATTTATTCTTTTGCTAAAACTAACATGAGACTTTTATTATATTTTTGCTCAACTACAATGCAGTGCTTATAAGCCACACTAGGAATCTGTAATTTCTTGAGGAAAAAGGTAGGAGTATATTTCAAGTTACATTTTTTTTTAAGACAGAGTCTCGCTCTGTCACCCAAGCTGGAGTGCAGTGGCACGATCTCGGCTCAGTGCAAACTCCGCCTCCCAGGCTCAAGCGATTCTCCTGCCTCAGCCTCCCAAGTAGCTGGGATTACAGGTGCCCACCACCACAGCTGGCTAATTTTTGTGTCTTTTAGTAGAGACAGGTTTCATCATTTTGGTCAGGCTGGTCTCGAACTCCTGACCTAATGATTCATCCACCTTGGCCTCCCAAAGTGCTGGAATTACAGGCATGAGACACCATACCTGGCTACATTTTTAAAAGGAATATAGGCGGGGCATGGTGGCTCATGCCTGTAATCCCAGCACTTTGGGAGGCCGAGGCAGGTGGATCACAAGGTCAGGAGATCGAGACCATCCTGGCTAACATGGTGAAACCCTGTCTCTACTGAAAATACAAAAAATTAGCTGGGTGTGGTGGCAGGTGTCTGTAATCCCAGTTACTTGGGAGGCTGAGGCAGGAGAATGGCGTGAACCAGAAGGTGGAGCTTGCAGTGAGCTGAGATCGTGCCATTGCACTCCAGCCTGGGCGACAGGGCGAGATTCCGTCTCAAAAAATAAAAATAAAAAATAAAAAATAAAAAAATAAAAGGAATATAAAACTACTTCTTGACCACCGTTCACCAGTATTCACAATAAACAATATACAACTGGAATAACACTCTGACTACTACAAACTTATTTTTCCTGGCTTCTGGTGAACCAATAAAACGAATATTGAAAAGACTGTAAGGAATGAGCAGGGATAAGGAAAAAACATCCAGATCAATAGTTTAAGATAAAAGCCTTGTTCTTCCAGGTCCTAAACTACAACCGTCTCTAACCATCTGATTAGGTTTCCATGAACCGAGTCTCAGATATTCCATGAATCATGACCATTGAATCAACATAGCACAGGGATTTCAACTTTTTGTAAAGAAAAGGTTCACAAGATGAATCTTTACATGTCCATTTTAGTCTTGTTTAAAACACACCAGGCTTTGTCTAGTTTCCTCTTCTGGGTGGGGAGGTTGTTCGCAGTGATACAGTTTTTCCTTTCAGGAATTCTGTAAACAAACCGTTATGTTTATGACTACATGTATAGATATAGATTCTGATTAGGTGCTGTATTAATCCATACTCACACTGCAATAAAGACATACCCGAGATGGGGCAATTTACAAAAGAAAGAGGTTTAATGGACTTGCAGTTCCAAGTGGCTGGGGAGGCCTCGCAATCATGGTGGATGGCAAGGAGGAGCAAGTCACATCATACAAGGATGGCAGAAGGCAAAGAGAGAGCTTGTGCAGGGGAGCTCTTCTTTATAAAACCATCACATCTCATGAGACTTATCTACTATCACAAGAACAGCACAGGAAAGACTTGCCCCTATGATTCAATTACCTCACACTGGGGCCCTTCCACAACACATGGGAATTCAAGATGAGATTTGGGTGGGGACACAGCCAAACCATATCATTCCACCTCTGGCTCCTTCCAAATCTTATGTCCTCACATTTCAAAACCAATCATGCCTTCCCAACAGTACCCCAAAGTCTTCACTCATTTCAGCATTAACTCAAAAGTCCACAGTCCAAAGTCTTGCCTGAGACAAGGTAAGTCCCTTCCACCTATGAGCCTGTAAAATCAAAAGCAAGTTAGTTACTTCCTAGATACAATGGGGGTACAAGCATTGGGTAAATACAGATCCCAAATGGGAGAAATTGGCCAAAACAAAGGGACTACAGGCCCCATCCAAGTCAAAATCAAGCAGGGCAGTCAAATTTTTTTTTTTTTTTTTTTTTTTTTGAGACAGAGTCTCACTCTGCCTAGAATGCAGTGGGTGATCTTGGCTCACTGCAACTTCCACCTGCCAGGTTCAAGTGATCCTACTGCCTCAACCTCCCAAGCAGCTGGGATTAGAGGCACCCGCCACCACGCCCAGCTAATTTTTTGTATTTTTAGTAGAGAAAGGGTTTCACCATGCTGGCCACGGTGGTCTCAAACTCCTGACCTCAAGTGATCCACCCACCTCTGCCTCCCAAACTGCTGGGATTACAGGCATGAGCCACCACGTCTGGCCAGGCAGTCAAATCTTAAAGCTCCAAAATTATCTCCTTTGACTTCATGTCTCATATCCAGGTAACACTGATGCAAAAGGTGAGTTCCCATGGTCTTGAACAGCTTCACCTGTGGCTCTGCAAGGTACAGGTTCCCTCCTGGCTGCCTTCATGGGCTGACATTGAGTGTCTTCGTCTTTACCAGGTACACAGCGCAAGCTGTCAGTGGATCTACCATTCTGAGGTCTGGAGGACAGTGGCCCTCTTCTGACAACTCCACTAGGCAGTGCTCCAGTAGGGACTTTATGTGGGGGCTGCGACTCCACATTTCCCTTCTGCACTGTACCTAGAAGAGGTTCTCCATGAGGGCCCCGCCCCTGCAGCAAACTTCTGCCTGGGCATCCAGGCATTTCCATACAACTTCTGAAATCTAGGCAAAGGTTTCCAAACCTCAATTCTTGACTTCTGTGCACCTGCAGGCTCAACAGCATGTGGAAGCTACCAAAGCTTGGGGCTTGTACCCTCTGAAGCCACAGCCCGAGTTGTACTTTGGCCCCTCTTCACCATGACTGGAGCGGCCGGGACGCAGGGCACCAAGTCCCTAGACTGCATACAGCACGGGAACCCTGGGCTGGGCCCATGAAACAATTTTTTTCCTCCTAGGCCTCTGGGCCTGTGATGGGAGGGGCTGCCGTGAAGCCCTCTGATATGCCCTGGAGACATGTGATTAACATTCATCTCCTTGTTACTTATCCAAATTTCTGCAGCCAGCTTGAATTTCTCCTCAGAAAATGTGGGAAAGTTAGGAGCTACTTAGAGACGTGTTGAATGGCTTTGCCCAAAATAATGACAGCAATCTGGACAATAAGGTCCAGACTGACCTAGTCTCAGATGTAAATGAGCAACTTTTTGGGAAGTGGAGCAAAGATGACAAAGATGACTCTTGTTATGTTTTAGTGAGGAGACTGGTGGCATTTTGCCCCTGCCCTTGAAATTTGTGGAACCTTGAACTTGAGAGAGATGATTTAGGGTATCTGTCTTCTTCTGGGCCCTCCAAACAGTTCCAAACTCTGCCTGTTACCCAGTTCCAAAGGTGCTTCCACATTTTCAGATATCTTTTCAGCAATGCCCCCCTGTACTGGTACTAACTTACTATATTAGTCCATTTTCATGCTGCTGATAGACATACCCTGGCTCACGCCTGTAATCCCAGCACTTTGGGAGGCCGAGGCAGATGGATCACAAGGTCCGGAGTTTGAGACCAGTCTGGCTAACATGGTGAAACCCCCTCCCCTGTCTCTACTAAAGATACAAAAATTAGCCGGGTGTGCTGGTGGGTGCCTGTAGTGCCAACTACTCAGGAGGCTGAGGCAGGATAATTGCTTGAACCCGGGAGGCAGAGGGTGCAGTGAGCTGAGACCATGCTCTGGGGGACAGAGCATCTCAAAAAAAAAAAAAAAAAAAAAAATTAAATAAAAAAGAATACCCAAGACAGGGTAATTTATACAAGAAAAAGATTTAATGGACTTACAGTTACATGTGGCTGGGGAGGCCTCTTAATCATGGTGGAAGGCAAGGAGGAACAAGTCACGCCTTACATGGATGGCAGCAAAGAAGGAGTTTGTGCAGGGGAACTCCTCTTTATAAAACCATTGGATCTCAGGAGATTTATTTACTATCATGAGAACAGCACAGGAAAGACTTGCCCCCATGATTCAATTACCTCCCACAACACATGGGAATTCAAGATGAGATTTGGGTGGGGACACAGCCAAACCATATCAGGTGCTTTTAAAATATCCAATTCGGCTGGGCATGGTGGCTCATGCCTGTAATCAAAGCACTTTGGGAGACTGAGGTGGGAGGATCACCTGAGGTCAACAGTTTAAGACCAGCCTGGTCAACATGGTGAAACCCCATCTCTACTAAAAATACAAAATTAGCCAGGTGTGGTGGCACATGCCTGTAGTCCCCGCTACTCAGGAGGCTGAGGCAGGAGAATCACTTGAACCTAGGAGGTGTAGATTACAGTGAGCCAGGATCATGCCACTGCACTCCAGCCTGGGTGAAAAGAGCGAGACTCCATCTCAAAATAAATAAATAAATAAATAAATAAATAAATAAATCCGATTTAAATTATGCAATTAATTAAAGAATCATCTATTTAATGTCATGACTTCAGGAAAATTTTCAATTTAACATGAAGTGATTTATTTCTTAGAATCCTCTGAATGATGGCATCTCAGAAATATGGGCTTACTCATGATTTTTTGTTTTGGTGAATGGTTAAAAACAAAAGAAGGCCAGGTGCGGTGGCTAATGCCTGTAATCCCAGCACTTTGGGAGGCCGAGGGAGGCGGATCACCTGAGGTCAGGAGTTCAAGACCAGCTTGGCTAACATGGTGAAACCCCATCTCTACTAAAAATACAAAAATTAGCCAGGTGTTGTGGTGGGCGCCTGTAATCCCAGCTACAGGGAGCTGAGGCGGAGGTTGCAGTGAGCCGAGATCGCACCACTGCACTCCAGCCTAGGGGACAAGAGCAAGACTTTGTCTCAAAAAAACAAAAAACAACAACAACAACAAAAAAAAACAAAAGAAAAATGTTTATATATCCATCTTATGTACACACACACACACACACACACACACACAAAACCACAATGGTTCTTAAGTATATAACAAGTTCTAATTGAGTAATGACTATGGAAATTTCCCCCGAAATTTAGAAAAGCTGTTCTCTAATGCCGAGGAAATAATATACCATCGTACCAAATATTCTTTCCTGGTAAGGGAAGCAATCACAGAAAGCTTTCATTTGTTGAAGGCAACCAGTGCTATTGATGCAAACAAAACAAAATCCCAATGACTCTCCCCAAACTACTTTTATTTATTTTTATTTATTTTTGTTTGAGTCAGGGTCTTAATCTGTCGCCCAGACTGGAGTGCAGTGGCATGATCTCAGCTCACAGTAACCACTGCCTCTCGGGTTCAAGCTATTCTCTTGCGCCAGCCTCCCAAGTAACTGGATTATAGGCATGTGCTACCATGCCCAGCTAAATTTTCCTTCCCAAGATGGAGTCTCACTGTGTCACCGGGCTGGAGTGCAGTAGCATCATCTTGGCTCACTGTAAATTCCGCTTCCTTTGTTCAAGCGATTCTCCTGCCTCAGCCTCCTGAGTAGCTAGGATTACAGGCACCTGCCACCACACCTGGCTAATTTTATATTTTTCAGTAGAGACAAGGTTTCACTGTTGGCCAGGCTGGTCTTGAACTCCTGACCTCAGGTGATCTGCCCACCTCAGTCTTCCAAAGTGCTGGGATTACAGGCATGAGCCACTGTGCCTGGCCTAATTTTTGTATTGTTTAGTAGAGACGGGGTTTCACCATGTTGATGAGGCGGGTCATTAAACCAAACTACTTTCTTTCTTTTTTTTTTTTGAGACCAAGTTTCGCTCTTGTTGCCCAGGTTGGAGTGCAATGGCACAATCTTGCCTCACCGCAACTTCCGCCTCCTGGGTTCAAGCAATTCTCCTGCCTCAGCCTCCCAAGTAGCTGGGATTACAGGCATGCACCACCATACCTGGCTAATTTTGTATTTTAAGTAGAGACGGGGTTTCTCCATGTTGGTCAGACTGGTCTTGAACTCCCCACCTCAGGTGATCCACCTTGGCCTCCCGAAGTGCTGGGATTACAGACGTGAGCCACTGTGCCCAGCCATAACCTGAACTACTTTCAGAATGAACATATCAAACTTGATTTTTATTAGAATGCAGTTATTTCTTCACATTAATAAAGCAAAAAGCAAGAGCCCAGTTTTATATACATTTCATATTTTCTTCTTTTGCTAACACCAAGTCTGCTTTATCTGAATTTTCCATTTCATGAGTATCAATTCTCCACTGCTGTCTGCACAGCCAATTATTTTTTTCAGAATCAAGTCTCTTGGTTTGCAGCATCTCTTTCCTTCTTTGATTTTACGTCATCCAATTGTCAGGTAAATATTTTCTTCTTGTACCATCTTTTTAACAGCTTTTTTGAGAATTAAATGTTTCAAGTAACTCTGGACAAGCTAGTTTCTTCAGGTTCCCAAGTATTTTCAGCGTCTACAAATCCCTTCCACATCAGGAAATGCTCTACCTTGCCATTCACTGCACATTGACCCAGTACTTTTTCCACTACAAATTCTTCAGGCTCTGCCTCAACTTTTTTTTTGGAGATGGAGTTTCACTCATGCTGCCCAGGCTGGAGTGCAGTGGCGCCATCTCAGCTCACCACAACCTCCATCTCCCAAGTTCAAGCGATTCTCCTGCCTCAGCCTCCTGAGTAGCTGGGATTACAGGCATGTGCCACCACACCCAGCTCATTTTTGTATTTTTAGTAGATACAGGGTATCTCCATGTTGATCAGACTGGTCTTGAATTCCCAACCTCAGGTGATCTGCCCACCTTGGCCTCCCAAAGTGCTGGATTACAGGCGTGAGCCACCGTACCCAGCCCCAACATTTTTATTCTATTGTTTCCTTTCCATTTTTCTGCTCACCACCTCACACTGCTCTGGGTTGAAGGTCTGCAGTGTCTCCAGCTGTGCATGCCTCAAGCTCAAGCTTCGTCTCAAGGGCTAAATTTAGATTTTAAAAAGATCACTGTGTCCTTGGTGTAGAAACAGAGATGAAGGAGGGGTCAAAGTAGAGGCAGGAAGACCACTTTGACCTGTTTTAAGCACCCAAGTCAAACAGGGTAACTTTAATCAACCCTGAAAGCCTAAAGTAATGAGACAATTGGGCAGATACAGGGGATATCAGTAGACTTGCTTAAAAACTGGTTTTGAAGGGAAGAAAATTGAATGATTTTCATATTTTTTATTTGAGACGATAATAAAGAGGCAGAAAACAAGGAAGAACAAGAGTGGGCAGAGAGCAGAGACAGAGGGATGAGTTCGGGTTTGGTTGTTTTGACAGAGGTGCTTTAGTGGGTCATTTCAAATGTAAGTTGAAAATATATATGGGGATCCCAGATCCCACATGGTAAATTGATTTTGTTTTGTTTTTGAGACCAAGTCTTGCTCTGTCGCCCAGGCTGGAGTGCAGATCTCAGCCTGGTGTGGGATCTCAGCTCACTGCACCTTGGTCTCCCAAGGTTCAAGTGATTCTCATGCCTCAGTCTCCCAAGTAGCTGGGACTACAGGCGCCCACCACCACGCCCAGCTAACTTGGTAGAGACAGGGTTTCACCATGTTGGTCAGGCTGGTCTCAAACTCCTGACCTCAGGTGATCTACCCGCCTCGGCCTCCCAAAGTTCTGGGATTACAGGTGTAAGCCACTGCACCCGGCCCTTGATTTATTTTTAAAAGTTTTATTATTTGGCTTCAATCTCATTTATATATGAGGAAAATGAAGCTCAGAAGAGTTTCAATTATTTAATGGAGGACTTAAAATACTAGAAAAAAGGGTTTTATTATTAAGAGAATTTAAATGAAGACATTAATAGAAAATGAAAAGAAATTATGAACCCTTTCAAAACCTTTCAATTCAATGTTCTAGTTCTTCATTTCCTTGATACAACTCTGTACCATGGTCATAATTTTTCTGTCTCATGAATAGGAGGAAAAATGATAGGAGTGGAGACTATCCTGAGGAATACTTTTGAGATTAGTGGATAGGTGTTCAATGAATAAGTCAGGTACGCCTAAAAAAACACTGAACGTATATGTACATCACAGTCAGTATCTAATACTGTGAACAGTTAGTCAAAACAGCTGTCTCTTTCCCATTTTGCCATACTACAATGATCTACTTAAAACACAAATTTCAAAACTTCAATGATTCTTCACTGCCCACAATTTTTTAACGCACTGCTTCATAGACTATGTTCTACCAATTATACATTGCCTATATATAACAGTCACTGTAAAGAAATAATGAACAGGCGTGGTGGCTCATGCCTGTAACCCCAGCACTCTGGGAGACTGAGGCAGGGGAATCGCTTAAGGCCAGGAGTTTTGAGAGCAGCCTGGGCAAGAGTGAGACCTTTTGACTACAAAAAAAAAAAAAAAAGGTGGGGCGGGGGCCTGGGTGTGGTGGCTCACGCCTGTAATCTCAACACTTTGGGAGGCCAAGGTGGGTGGATCACCTGAGGTTGGGAGTTTGATGGTTCTGAATGTGAAAGTTTTAGAAACACTGTTCCAGAGGGTAAAAATGAGGGGACCTAATTTCTTCTCTTTTAGGAATCTTACCCACCAAAAGGTATTGCAAGCATCTGTTGTGGGGCTGGAATTCCTAAAACCTCTCAAAGCATGCTGTGTGAATACAAGGACAGTGTTTAGATTTCTGACTCTAACAGACCATTTAGCCATGGAAGCCTACAGCTCTTTTAAAACATGTACTTTCAGTGTTGTGAGCAGAGTATATTTAACATATTGCTAGTATGTTAATGTGCTTAAAACAAAAATGAAGTTCTTATCTCTAGCAGAACCGGAGTCACACCTAAATTACAGCATTCAGACAAGGCCTTCATTTTAAGTAGACATAACAGAATTTAAAATTTATAAAATTAATGTATCACGTACATTCACTTTACATACTCAAAAAAAGCTATACTTAAGAAATTAAAAAGTTGAGGCCGGGCGCAGTGGCTCAAGCCTGTAATCCCAGCACTTTGGGAGGCCGAGACTGGCGGATCATGAGGTCAAGAGATCGAGATCATCCTGGCTAACATGGTGAAACCCCGTCTCTACTAAAAAATACAAAAAACTAGCTGGGAAAGGTGGCGGGCGCCTGTAGTCCCAGCTACTCGGGAGGCTGAGGCAGGAGAATGGAGTAAACCTGGGAGGCGGAGCTTGCAGTGAGCTGAGATCCAGCCACTGCACTCCAGCCTGGGCAACAGAGCGAGACTCCGTCTCAAAAAAAAAAAAAAGAAATTAAAAAGTTGAAAAATAAGAGGTAGTAGTACCGAGTGATATTCTGGCATTCTATTAAATATTCTACACTAGAAGATTATAGGGAAAAGGGAGCTGAATTCTAAGAGAACAAATGTAGAGAAGGCAACCCTATGGTCTTGGGAAAAGACAAACATGGAAGGAAAAATATATTCAAAATGTATCCTAAAAATTGTTAGACATGCACCGCTTACAATAAACAGGAGGTAATCATTTGTGGTAGCATAAAACAAGAAGGGAATAGGCCAGGTGCGGTGGCTTACGCCTGTAATCCCAACACTTTGGGAGGTTGAGGTGGGCGGATCACTTGAGGTCAGGAGTTCAAGACCAGCCTGGCCAACATGGTGAAACCCATCCCTACTAAAAATACAAAAACTAGCTGGGTGTGGTGGTGCATGCCTGCAATCCCAGCTACTCGGGAGGCTGAGGCAGGCGAATTGCTTCGAACCTGGGAGGCAGAGGTTGCAGTGAGCCAGGATTGCGCCACTGCGCTCCAGACTGGGCTACAGGGTTAGATTCTGTCTCCAAAAAAAAAAATGGAATAGAGTGTTTTGTTAGCTCTGGTCACTCCCACTCTTCTCTCTTGTTGCTATTACTTTGAAGCACTTGGTTTAGTTATTCTATTTTGTTAAAGAATAATTAAAAAGTACATTACTAACAGTTTTGCTTTATATAGTGTGCCTTGGGCAAAACTTGTGTGAGTGGTTATTCACAGAGAATGGGGAAGGAGGAGCCACATAGGGAGTTCAATCCATAAACTATGGAAGGCAGCAGTATCCTTTACTGCAGTGGCTTTCAAATTTGACGTGCACCAAAATCTCCTGGAGAACTTGTTAAAACACAGAAAGCGGGGCCTCATCCTCCACGTTTTTGATTCAGTTGGTCTGGGTTGGGGCTCGAGCTTTTGCATTTCTAACAAATTCCTAGGTGATGCTGATGCTTCTGGTTTGGAGCACACACTTTGAGAAGCACTACTCTAATGGAATCAGTAGTCACAAGGCCAAGGAGCCAAGTAGACACTAAGGGAAAATAGTACCTCCCTGTGTAGCTTTTTATGACACAACATTAGTTACAAGTTTTATCACCTGCTCAACCAACCAGGTATATATATCAATCCTCAAGGGCTTTAACTGACAAAACTAGTTGTCGGAGGACAGTTCTTTCAAGGGTGAACCCAACACCTAAAAAAAGTTTTGAAAAAGTCAGTTATTTGCCTATTTAAAGACAGTTTTAGAATCCACTATTATGGGAATGGATCTGCTTAGCCTATTTGGAGGTTTTTTATTTTTTGAGACAGAGTCTTGCACTGTTGCCTGGGCTGGAGTACAATGGCAAGATTTCGGCTCAGTGCAACCTCCACCTCCTGGGTTCAAGTGATTCGCCTGCCTCAGCCTCCCGAGTAGCTGGGATTACAGGCACCTGCCACCACGCCTGGCTAATTTTTTTGCATTTTTAGTAGAGATGGGGTTTCACCATGTTGGCCAGGCTGGTCTCAAACTCTTGACCTCGTGATTTACCCACCTCGGCCTCCCAAAGTGCTGGGATTACAGGCGTAAGTCACCGTGCCTGGCCGCCTAGTGGAGTTTTAGTGCCAATATCCTTGGACTAACTTGAAAATGAATAATATAAATTCGAAATTTCTGCCTGCAGTACAATTCAAAATAACAGCGTCTAAATATTTTTAATCCTTACGTTAAAATAATAAAGAATCTCATTTCGGTTGTTTTTCACCCAATTACTAAAAAACAAAACAGTCATAAAAAAGAATTCATTTAGAAAAGGTACTATTTGTAGATGTTAGCCACTTATTAAAAACATATTTCCATTAAGATTGTTCTTACATTCTTAGATTTAGAACACCTGATATCTGGACCCAGCTGAGTTTTTATTTTACAGATCACAAAACGGATGAAAGTATATCACAGTAATTAATGAAGCCGTTCTAATTTAGCTTGAAGAGATTTAAAATTCCCAGTGATGGCTTGTACTGCTACTGACGAGCTCATAGACTGGAGCTCAACAAGGTAACCACAAACAGCATCCAGGCAGAGATTTGTAAATCTTCTCCTATAAAGAAAAAGACACATGATTAATTATACATTTACAAACATTTCCTCCTAAAGGACTTCTTCCCCACCAACTTCTGGCAACTTTAATTCTCACAGAAGAGGAAAGACCATGTGATTAAGTAAATAAGAAATAAAGTAAAAAAGAAAACTTAGGGGGTAGGTGGGTTCCATTTGAAGATTTTTACAATGAGAAGAAAGCAGTAAGAGATGATTCCTGCTAATACTTTTTTCAAAAGAATATCCCTTAAATGGCCAATAATACCGCAAAGATATAATTGAAATGTTTTGGTCCTAGGTCACTAATCTAAAGCAGAAGAAATGAATAAATTATTTATGTTCAGCTGTAGAAAGAATTTAGGACAAGGATTGAAAATAGAAAAAACTCCTATTTTTCATACATGGTGATCAATATCATTCAAACAGTTATTGCTAATATACACAAGAGTTTAAATTCCCTGTACTTCTTTACAATTCCCATATCTTACCATCTTCTCTTCAAATTTTTTACCCAGGTATTTATTAGAAGCATTTAAAAGCTTTTGCTAGTGCAATATTTAATTCATAGGTACCTTTCACAATTTAAAACTTGGCTGGGATTCTCAACATATCTTGTCAATAATACATGTATACAATCCAAAAGGTGCAGTGGCTTCTTCATTCTGTTCCAGAATGGATCCTATGAAGAAATATACATAATGAAATGTGAGGCAAGTTGTGTCAACTGATTCTTTAAATCATTTATACTAAAGTAGACATCAGGGTCCATGCAAAACTTATTGCTATTAAAAAGCATTTAATTTTACATGGCTACTAAATTATATATCTGATTATAGTTAATATTTCAAACAACATTAAAAACTTATTAATTAACAACACTATGATATTACTTAGGATGAATATTTGATATACCAATCTACTTTGCAGAGCATGTAAATGTCCTGCTTAGGAATCTGAGGTAAGAGAAAAATCTTTCTTTCTATGGGTTGTGACACCACTTTCACTTTGAACCTATGCAGATTTAGTCTGACATCATAAAGAGACTAAACTAGCAGTAACAGAAACTTAATTCTAGGTCTGGCTTCACCAGTTACTAGCCATGTGACTTGAGCAGGTTATTTAACATCTCTGCTCTTGTCTTTTTGCAATATAAGATGGAGATACTACAGTTACCTGCTCATTTCCATCACAGACTAATGTTGTAAACACTGTGTGATGCTACTATAGATCTACTTTGAAAAGTTTTTATTTGGATCTTTTATCCTTAGCATAAAAATTACAAAACATATAGTCTGATAAGGCTCAGCAGGGTGAGAAGGATCTTTAAGCATTGACATTTTAGATGAGATTATAGTAAATAAATACAATGTAATCTTGTTCTTTTAAAGCAAATGATGATTCTTAATGTAATGAGTTTAGCCCACACCTTAGTTTAGCCTCTTCCACCAAGAGTAAAGCATATGTTTATTAATATTCAAAAATAATATTTCATTTTAATCATGATATACAGGAAAGCAACTCTCATTATCAGTTTAAAAAGTCTAAAGCATAATTTCCAAGACTCAACCAAGTGTAATTAGACTAAGTGATAAGATACAAAAATACAATCAAAATACCCCACTCTGTATCTACAAAGCTATTTTAAAGAAAATAATTTTATGTTATTTAATATTTTCCTTACCCGTGATTTGAACAACTGATCATAAACTTCTAGTAGTCTAGGTAATGGTACTCCAATTTCATTCATTGTCTGTATTACGAAGCCCACATCCCAGTTCAAAGAACAAACCTGCTGTTCTAAAAACTGTACAATAAAATCTGGGAAGAAAAAAAAAAGGTTGGAAATTTGTACTTGTAGGTCTTGATACTAAAAGGTAGGTCTTATTCATAACTGAGTAGTTTCTAGGGGGATATCTTCTGAAATCCAGTTGCAATTTTTTGGGGCAGGGTTTTTCTTTTTTTTGCTATGTTGCCCAGACTAGCAATAGTGGCTACTCATAGGAGTACCTACACTGTATGAGAGCCTTGATCTTGAACTCCCGAGCTCAATCCTCCCACCTCAACTTCCCAAGTAAGCTGGGACTACAAGTGTGCACCATCACTCTCAGCTTAAAAGGAAAAAAACCTTTTTCTAATAAAAGTAAGATATATACCAGAATAGGCAAATCTAAAGTAGATTAGTGGCTGCCTAGGGCTGGAGGGTGTGAAGGAATGGAAAGTGACAACTAATGAGCACAGAGTTTATTTTCGGGATGATGAAAATGTCCGAAAATCAAAATTACAGAACCTAGAAAATTCAGAAAGATACAAGAAGAAAACAGAGACCATTCACAATCCCAATAATGAAGAGGACTTCGCTGGTAATTTTTTTTAATATCAGTATTTTTAAAAAACATGTTTCCTCAATTTAACAGCTTTTCAGAAAAGGGCAACTGCATCCTGATTTCAGAAATATTAAATGTGTTTTTTAATGCCCTAACCCTAGATTTATTTGATAGTTCTAACTGTGGCCTCATTTTTACTTTTAACTGCCTGTCTTATCATAAACAGTAACAACCAAATTTATAGTTATGGCCAGGCGTGGTGGTTCATGCCTGTAATCCCAGAACTTTGGGAGGCCACGGTGGGCAGATCACCTTCGGTCAGGAGTACCAGCCTGGCCAACATGGTGAAACCCTGTCTCTATTAAAAATACAAAAAAATTAGCTAGGCGTGGCTAATTCAAGACTGGCTTGGGCAATATCGTGAGATCCCCTCTCTATCAAAAGAAATATATATATATAAATAAAACATAGAAATCCTCCTGCCTCAGCCTGATTAGCTAGGACTATAGGCACGTGTTACCATGCCTAGCTAGTCTTAATTTTTTCTGTAGAGATGGGGTCTTGGTATGTCCAGGCTGGTCTCAAACTCCTGGCTTCAAGGAATCATCCTGCCTTTTGCCTCTCCAAAGTGTTGCGTGTGAGTGTGAATCAATCACAGATTACCTATGCACAATAACATCAACCAAGTTTTTCTTTTCTCTTCAGAAACTTGTATAGGGTTACCAACAATATAATCATAGTTTGTCAGTCAGCACAATCCTAAGATAGATATATAAACTTGGAAAGTTAGTCACAGAAAGTTTCATACTCAACTCTTCATTAACAAATTTTGCCATTCTTTGGAAATCTTTCCAGATAAGCAGAATTAAACTGCTGAACTAAATAGCAACAAAGAAACTCTTTATTTTACTCAAAAGATCATTATTTGTCCATATCAATGGAGAAAACCATCAGAACAGAAAAATACGTGACTGCACCTAAGATCACAGCTTACCTAAAGGAAAGAAGCGTGGTGTGCCAGCATAAATTTTGCCAAGGAGAACAATCTTGAGACTAAGAGCATGCATTCTATCCGAGGAGCTCAATGTCACACTGTCATTCAGTTCTGTAACAAAAAGACATATCATTTGAAACCCAAATTATTTTTAATGTGAAATGTTTACATTGGCTATTTAATTGTTTCAAGGTTCAAAATACTTTAGAACAGTCACATTAATATGATTAACAGATTTGGTGTTTCTGTTATTGACTGAGATACTCTCACGTCTTAATAGGTTATACTTGGTTATTAGATTCTGAGGAGAGTGTCTCAGTACCTGTAAGGCAGCACAAACAATATAAATTAAACAATCTTTTCACTGAGTATTCTCCCAAATATTCACTTGGGTCATTCTCTGTACGATCATCCTCCACCATACCCATGTGACTTCCACTTACTCTCTCCTTAGGTATATACAATTTTCATGAGCCACTAGCAGCTTGCATTATATTAGTTACTAGCAGCTTGCATTCCTCCACCAAGTCACTACATAACATATGCTAACATACCTATAACTGAACACTTACCTTTCTCTATGATATCTTGCCAAAGTGTCTGCACCAATATAGGGTCTGAATAACCGGCACAATGAATTATTGCAAGTTTACACTCTGCAAGTTTAAATGGGTCAGCAAATTCCCCATAAAGCTGTGAGAGAAAATCCCAAAATTAAACATCCAACTAGAGGTCAACATTTAGAGATTAACAGTAAAGCACTCCTTGAAAATTAAAAAATAACCAAATATTTTGTGTAAAGTTTCTGAAATATGATATAAAGATGTGATGATGTATGTAGCTGGTTATAATTCCATATTTAAAAAGGTAAGGGTATGGGCCAGGCACCGTGACTCACGCCTGTAATCCCAGCACTTTGGGAGGCCGAGGTGGGCGGATCACGAGGTCAGGAGATTGAGATCATCCTGGCCATCATGGTGAAACCGGGTCTTTACTAAAATACAAAAAAAATAATTAGCCGGGCGTGGTGACGCAAGGCTGTAGGACCAGCTACTCAGGAGGCTAAGGCAGTTGGAGGCTGAAGTCAGCCGAGATCACGCCTTTGCACTCCAGCCTGGCAATAGAGTAAGACTCTGTTTCAAAAAAAAAAAAAAGGGGGTAAGGGTATGGTAAATACATTCAAACAGATTTTAGCATGTAGAGCTTTTCTTGGCTGAGAAGAAGATGTTGCAACGACATTCCATTTATTTATTTATTTAAAAATTTTAAAAGCCACTTTTTCAAATTTCTATGGGTACACAGTAGGTGTATGTATTTATGGGGTACATGAGATGTTCTGATACAATCATGCAATGAGAAATAAGCATGTCATGGAGAATGGGGTATCTATTCCTCAAGCATTTATCCTTTGAGTTACAAATAATCCAATTACATTTTCTACTTTAAAATATACAGTTATTATTGACTATAGTCACCCTATTGTGCTATCAAATAGGTCTTATTCATTCTTTCTATATTGTTTTTATACCCATTAGCCATCTCCACCTTCCCCACAACCCCCCCTGCAATGCTATTTTAGAATTAGTGTTGTATAAACAATGGGTTGAAGAATCACAGGAATACTGACAAATCTCAAAGTGTTTCAGGGTACCTGGAACTATGTCTAAGAATAAATGAAGACGAAGGAACTGCTCAGAAAATTACAGAGCGAGAAAGAAGTTTAGAGAGTTAAGCAAAAAGATAAGTTAGTTTTTCCACGGCAAGAAGTGAGACCATAAATAAGATGATTTTTCTTTTTTTTCTTTTTTTTTCTTTTTGAGACAGGGTCTCACTCTGTCACTCAGGCTGGAATGCAGTAGCACCATCGAGACTCACAACAACCTGGGCCTCCTGGGCTCAATCAATCCTCCCACCTCAGTCTCCTGAGTAGCTGGAACTACAACTGCACACCACCACAACAAGCTTTTTTTTTTTTTTTTGACAGAGTCTTGCTCTATCGCCCAGGCTCCTGGACTGCAGTGGTGCGATCTCAGCTCACTGCAACCTCTGCCTCCCGGGTTCAAGTGATTCTCCTGCCTCAGCCTCCCAAGTAGCTGGGATTACAGGCACGTGCCACCACACCTGGCTAATTTTTGTATTTTTAGTAGAGATGGACTTCCCCCATGTTGACCAGGTGGTCTCAAACTCCTGACCTCAGGTGATTTGCCTGCCTCAACCACCCAAAGTGCTGGATTACAGGTGTGAGCCACAGTGCCAGGCCTTTTTTGGTGTTTTTTTGTAGAGATGAGGTTTCGCCATGTTGCCCAGGCTGGAAATAAGCTGGTTTTAACACAGCTCTCGTGAGGTTGATAGGTTCTTTGTAGCTACTGGCCTGGAAAGAGTAGCTTAGCCTTTTCTAGGAGTCAGATGAAGCAGTGGTGATCTGTCAGCCTACTGACAAGCTGCCAAAGATGCCTTATCTTATTTGCGGAGATAAGGTAATTTTCCCCATGAAACAAAAAGCAAAATAAAAAACAAAACTTTCTCATTATTAGATGACGACTATAAAAACTTGCTTTTTTATTACCTTAGTTATGTCCATCAGCTCAGAATCCAGCTGAGACACTGCATCCTGTACAGAAGAATGATGGGAATACTGCCTTTGTAGTGTCTCTTGTATCTGAAGTTGGATCCTAGCAACCTAGTTTGGGCAAAAAATAGGATGTCTTAATTTATTTATGATAAATCAACATACATTTGAAAGAGTGGCTCCTACTATCTGACTTTCTAAGTTTGCTAAAATAATGTATAAATGAAGATTTCCATCATAATAGGCTAACATCATCATAACAGACATCAACTAAACATAATAGATTTCACAGGAAGTGTACTGTGGCAGACCCCTTGCTGCCCACCAATATTCATAACCTCCAAGCCTGTAGCCAAATGGTTAGACTATACAGCTCAGTCTCCTTTGCAAGGGAGGTATGGCCATAAAACCAAGTTCTCTTGAAAGGAATGTGAGTAGAAGTAAAGTGTGTCATGTCAGGGCTGTAGTTTTTGAGAGAGTGAATGTGTTCTTTTCTTTCCTCCCTCTGATGAAGATAAAGCAAAAGGCCCTAGGGAATGGTAGTGCCAGAAAATAGAACTTGGGTTCCTAAATCAACCACATGAAGGAAAGCCGGCTGCCAATCGGAAGACTAACCCTGGATTTTTGTGAATAAGAAACAAACTTTTGTATTTGGATGATGGTATGTTTTTGATTCTCTTAGTTAGGGAAGTTTTAGCCTACTCTACTTCATACATCTACTTATTTGCTTCCAGAATAAATGATGAATGTGATGTAATCCACTTGCTGTTTAAACAGTTGGGAAAAACTTTTATTTTTTATTATTATTATTTTCCGAGACAGAGTCTCACCCTGTCTCCCACATTGGAATGCAGTGGTGCAATCTCAGCTCACCGCAACCTCCGCTTCCTGGGTTCAAGTGATTCTTTTGCCTCACCCTCCTGAGTAGCTGGGATTACAGGTGTGTGCCACCACCCCTGGCTAATTTTTGTATTTTTTAAAGTAGAGACAAGGTTTTGCCATGTTGGCCAGGCTGGTCTTGAACTCCTGACCTCATGATCTGGCTGCCTCGGCCTCCCAAAGTGCTGGGATTACAGGCGTGAGCCACTGCACCCAGCTGGGAAAAAGTTTTAGAAATGCCAAAGAGAAAACTTCTAAATTATAGCAATGTTTTTATGACCCAAGTGTATCCTTAGAAATCTCTTTAAGATTTATATCTAAACATAAAAATAAACAGGCAAAAGCAACTAGAATAATAATGACTTCTACAGACCTATTACTTACCAAGGGAAGAATGGAATGTGGAAAAACTATGTGGCTAGTACTCAGCGTAGACACAGCTTAAGATCTTTAGCGCTTACCTCCATTTTTTCTTCTAATTCATGAAGGAATTCACCATCGGCAGCTATTGATGAAATGGCAGTGGAACTTTTCGCACTAAGAATGGCTCGAGCAATGTACTCCAGTCGCTGCTGAAGTGAAATTTCTGTGCTAGAAGGGAAAACGCTTATTTTTAGTTACACAATTTCTTAAGGATTGAAGATACAAATATGTCAATTAGTATGTACTGTTTCATACCAAATGCACATAAAAGGCCATCTGAAACTTGAAAAATATCATTAGATTTAAAAAAAAATCTATTTTAGATTTCTAATAAGATCCACAATTTTAGACAACACACAAAGAAATACTTTATGTCTAAAAAATAACATCCTATTTAAAAAATTTAGGTCAGTATATTAAAACTTAGATTCTTCTAAAATTAAGGAAAACTGAAGGTAAGTACATATAGCTCAGTTTTCAATCATCCTTCACAATGAGAATATTATGCCATACCTATGCATGTCAGCCAGTCTGGACAGTACACGAGCAGCATTACTGAAACTTCTGTTCTTCTCGTAATACCGCCAGAGTAAATCCATATAACGAACTCTGTTTTGATCAACTTTGGCCATTCGGACTAGATGGGGCTCCAGAAATGGAGAAGCAACCTAGAAATTATATAGTTATTCAGAAAAATTTTCTAACCACCTACAGATAATGTTCCTGATAAAGAAAATACAATATTTTTAAGTCAACTACAACTTTGCCTTGTTTTATGAAAATAAACAAACTTATAATCCAACAATAACAAAAGAGAGGGCAAATTTTCTTATTATAAACAATTTTTGTTTTACCACAGTTAGCATAAGAGTTCCCAAAATAATTCTATTAGGCTGATAACAATAGTTTAGTAGGCTTGGCATGGCGGCTCATGTCTGTAATCCTAGCACTTTGGGAGGCCGAAGTGGGCAGATCATGTGAGCTCAGGATTTCGAGACCAGCCTGGGCAATATATGGCAAAACCATGTCTCTACAAAAAAATTAGCTGGGTGTGGTGGTGTGGGCCTATAGTTCTAGTTACTCAGGAGGCTGAGGTGGGAGGATCACCTGAGTCTAGGGAGGTCGAGGCTACAACGAGCCATTATCATGCCATTGCATTGCACTCCAGCCTAAGCTACAGATTGAGACCCTGCCTCAAAAAAGAAAAGGAAATTTGGCTGGGCATGGTGGTTCATGCCTATAATCCCAGCATCTTGGGAGGCTGAGGCGGGCAGATCACCTGAGCTCAGGAGTTTGAGACCAGCCTGGCCAACATGTTGAAACCCCGTCTCTACTAAAAAGATATAAAAATTAGCCGTGCGTGGTGGTAGGCACCTGTAATCCCAGCTACTTGGGAGGCTGAGACAGGAGGATCGCTTGAACCCAGGAGGTGGTGGAAGTTGCAGTGAGCCGAGATCGTGCCACTGCACTCCAGCCTGGGTGACAGAGTCAGACTCCATCTCAAAAAAAAAGAAAAAGAAAAAGGAAATTTACTACAAAATAACACGTTTTAAAATAAACTTTGATAACACAGCTATTGATTCCTAGACACTGAGCTCAAAGGCATTATTGAAATTATCAAATGCTATGTATTCATTAAATAGACTGAGGAACACTGAGACTTAGGGTAGGTAAAAGGACATATCTGAAGTCACATAGTGACTTAACGGCAGAGTTAAGATGACCTACAGGACTCATAATTCATAATCCAGTGATTTCTACCCCGCAATATAAACTATCTCAATCAGCTTCGAAATAACAAGAAAATTGGAGCAGTAGCCTACTTTGCCCCTTTTTATTGCATTACTCAGCTTTACACTAACATCTAATAGTAGACATGGGATGAGAAATTGAATTTTTTACATCTATGTACATGCTCAAATCATTGAGTTATGCTCCTTAAGAATAATTAACACAACTGCAATAAAAAAAAATTTACCTGTAGCAGCTTATCTGCAAGATCAGCTTGTATTAGCCAATTATAAAGGGCAATACTAAACAGCTCATCCTTGGATCGCTGTGACAATTTAAGCATTTGTTCAAACTAAAATAAAGAAAATAGTAAAAATTAGCAGTTAAAGGCTCTATTTCTGGGCATCACAATCCTTTAGACCTATAAACTCCAGTAAGAAATCAAGAATCCTTACATGATAACTTCTAAGAACTACTACCTTTCCCCAAGATGACTGTGCCACCATTACCATGCAGAACTTCTAAACAGTGTATTCTCAGAATGAAAATATACTCTGTCCCTTACATGATGTCCTGCTTCTTCATTACTCAGCATATTTGGATCAGATGACAACACTGGAGGACCAGGTTTTTTGGGTACACTGGGAGACTGAGGAGCGGCCTTACTTTGATTTACCAGTTCTTGAAGTGTGTCTGTAATGCACTTGTAACTGTTTAATCTGAAAGAGAATGGAAAAGGAACAATTACATTATTTAACTAGAAAGCAGATGATGGCAAGTGTGGTGACTCACGCCTGTAATGCCAGCCATAGGGCGGTCAAGGTAGGAGGAGGGCTTGAGGCTGGGAGTTCAAGACTAGCCGGGGCAACAGAGTGAGACCATGTCTCTACAAAAAATTGGCCGGGCACAGTGGCTCACAACTGTAATCCTAGCACTCTGGGAGACGAAGGCAGGGGGACTGCCAGAGGTCAGGAGTTCAAGACCAGTCTGGTCAACATGGTGAAACCCCGTATCTGCTAAAAATACAAAAATCAGCCAGGCGTAGGAGTGCACGCCTGTAGTGCCAGTTATTCAGGAGACTGAGGCACAAGAATTGCTTGAACCTGGGAGGCAGAGGTTGAGGTGAGCTGAGATCATGCCACTACACTCCATCCTGGGCGACAGCAAGACCCTGTCTCAAAAAACAAACAAACAAAAAACAAAAAAACCAAACCAAAACAAAAAATTAACCAAGCGTGGTGGTATGCACCTGTAATCCCAGCTACTTGAGAGGCAGAGGCAGGAGGATCACTTGAGCCCAGAAATGTAAGGCTGCAAGTGAGCTATTATCATGCCACTGCACTCCAACCCAGGCAACAGAATGAGGCCCTGTCTCAAAAACAAAACACAAAACCCCCCAAAAACATAACAAACAACAAAAAAAGAAAGCCATTGACTTACCTTACCTAATTTAAGTATATACAAGGATTTCAAGACTATTTGGCAGAATATATGTACATACTTGGCATTTAAAGTAACAGAAACCATATACTTTTTCAGTAAGTTTGAGAAGTGTTTGGTTAAACATAAAAGGGTAAAGTCATTAAATATAGTAATAAAAAAATATGTTTTCGCCAGATGTGGTAGCTGACACCTGTAATCTCAGCACTTTGGGAGGCTGAGAAGAAAGGATTGCTTGAGCCCAGGAGTTCAACACCAGCTTGGGCTTATAGTGAGGCCCTGTCTCTAAAGAAATTAAAGAGATAAAAAAAATTAGCCGAGTGTGCTGACATGTGCCTGTAGTCCCAGCTACTCAGGAGGCTGAGGTGGGAAGATCACTGGATCACTCGAGCCCAAAAGGTCAAGGCTACAGTGAGCTATGATGCTGCCACTGAACTCCAGCCCAGGTGACAGAGGGACGCTTTGTCTCAAAAACAGAAACAAAACAAAACAAAACACCCTCCATATATATATGTTATAGAAAGATTATATATATTTCTCTTTATTTCTGAGACGGAGCCTTGCTCTGACACTCAGGCTGGAGTTCTGTGGTGCAATCTCAGCTCACTGCAACCTCTGCCTCCTGGGTTCAAGCAATTCTCCTGCCTCAGCCTCCTGAGTTGCCAGGATTACAGGTGTGCACCATCACGCCTGGCTAATTTTTGTATTTTTAGTAGAGTCAGGCTGGTCTCAAACTCATAACCTCATGATCTGCCCACCTTAGCCTCCCAAAGTGCTGGGATTACAGGCGTGAGCCACTGTGCCCGGCCTATATTTCTTTTAAGGACATACATTTCTCTTTTAACAGTCTCAACAAATTTGGGAATACATAAAAATTATCCTTTAAAATGAAATACTAGGCCAGACACAGTGGCTCACGCCTGTAGTCCCAGAACTTTGGGAGGCCAAGGTGGGCAGAATATCTGAGATCAGGAGTCAGAGACCAGCCTGCTCAACATGGAGAAACCCTGCCTATACTAAAAACGCAAAAAAGTTAGCTGGGCGTGGTGGCGTGTGCCTGTAATCTCAGCTACCAGGGAGACTGAGGGAGGAGAATCGCCTGAATCCACGAGGTGGAGGTTGCAGTGAGCTGAGATTGTGCCACTCCACTCTAGCCTAGGCAACATGAGTGAAAATTCTGTCTCAAAAAAAATAAATACATGAATAAAATAAAATGAAATACTAATCATCATCCAGAACCAAAAATTTGAGAAGAAAAAAAATAGCTAGTTTTGTTTTCAAACAAGTAATCCTATTTAAAAACACATTAGTAAGTCTCAGAAGAATCACAGAGGTAAGTTAAAAAACACTCATAAGCATTTAAGAATTCTCATCAAAATACATTTTACCTCTAGGTTAAGAATAATAACCTATGAGCAGGGCGCAGTGGCTCACGCCCGTAATCTCAACACTTTGGCAGGCTGAGGCAGGTGAATCACTTGAAGTCAGGAGTTTGAAACAAGCATGGCCAACATGGTGAAACCCCGTCTCCACTAAAAATACAAAAACTAGCCGGGCATGGTGGTGTATGTCTGTAATCCCAGCTACTCAGAAGACTGAGGCCGGAAAATCGCTTGAACCCAGGAGGACGAGGTTGTAGTGAGCTAAGATCGTGCCACTATACCCCAGCCTGGATGACTCAAAAAAAAAAAAAAAAAAAAAGTTATAACCTATAACCTTAACCTATTAATATTCAGGCCTTTGATAAAACAAGAAGTCACTTTTAAGTAAAAGTAAAAGGATAATTCAATTATTATAAGGGTTACACTTGAAATATTATTTCCCTAATACTGTCAATTAAACCTTTACACAAGGAGGCCAGACAAGGTGGCTGATGGCTGTAATCCTAGCACTCTGCAAGACTGAGGTGGGTGGATCAATTGAGGTTAGGAGTTGAAGACCAGCCTGGTCAAAATGGTGAAACCCTGTCTCTACTAAAAATACAAAATTAGCCAGGCGTGGTGGTGCACACCTGTAATCCCAGCTACATGGGAGGCTGAGGCACGAGAATACCTTGAACTTGGGAGGCAGAGGTTGCAGTGAGCCAAGATTACACCACTGCACTCCAGCCCAGATGACAGGGCAAGACTCTGTCTCAAAAAATATATATAAATCAAAAAACAAAAAACTTTACGCAAAGAAAAGTCTGTATCCATAAATATGACAATCTGCTAAGGTAATGGAATATACCTTTCTTGGAAGGCCTGAAGTCCAACTATATCTTCTTCTGGTTCTCCATGTTTATAGAAATGAAGTCCAAGACCTTGAGGATCTTTTTTCTCTGCAGCCGTAAGAGAAAGTTCCACCACACCCTCATAAAATCTCACTGATGGGAAAGAAAAGAATGAAGGCCTATGACTTACTACTAAGTTGGATACATTTTTCCTTAGCTGGCACATAAAAATAATGGTCAAGGTTATGTCTCTACTGTACAATAGTGACCCTGCTAACATAAAATATTTCTGATAGGTCTTCAGAAGAAAAAAGTCTTAACATGTCTAAAAGGCATCTGTTAAATACATTTCTTCATTGGGGGCCGGGTGTGTAATCCCAGCACTTTGCGAGGCTGAGGCAGGCAGATCACGAGGTCAGGAGTTCGAGACCAGGCTGACCAACACAGTGAAACCCCGCCTCTACCAAAAATACAAAAATTAGCCGGGCGTGGTGGCACATGCCGGTAATCCCAGCTACTCAAAAGGCTGAGGCAGGAGAATCACTTGAACCAGGGAGGCAGAGGTTGCAGTGAGCCGAGATTGCACCACTGCACTCCAGCCTGGGCGACACAGTGAGACTCTGTCAAAAAAAAAAAAAAAAAAAAAAAAAAAAAAAAACCAAAACCAAAACCAAAAACATATATATATTTCTTCACTGGAAAAAAAAGATCATATTTCAAACAACAAAAGGAAAGTTTTAGATCCCTACGGGAGGGGGGAAAAATACCTTGGGATTAAATATAATATCTGTGCAAACAGAGCCTTTACATTATGTTAGATTTGATTTAAAGTAATTTTTTAAAAAGTAAGCCAATTATACCTTAAAACTCAATAAAAAATTTTAAATACCTGAAAAATAAATGTAATCCAGAGCAATCTAAAACATACAGTAATTGAACTGGACAAGAACTGAAATTCTAATGCTAAAAAGTTACATATTTCAGCCAGGCGCAGTGGCTCACGTCTGTAATCCTAGCACTTTGAGAGGCTGAGATGGGTGTATCACCTGAGGTCAGGAGTTCTAGACCAGCCAGGCCAACATGGTGAAACCCTATCTCTACTAAAAATACAAAAATTAGCTGGGTATTGGCCGGGCATGGTGGCTCACGCCTGTAATCCCAGCACTTTGGGAGGCTGAGGTGGGCGGATCATGAGGTCAGGAGATCGAGACCATCCTGGCTAACACGGTGAAACCCTGTCTCTACTAAAAATACAAAAAACTAGCCAGGCTTGGTGGCAGGCACCTGTAGTCCCAGCTACTTGGGAGGCTAAGGCAGGAGAATGGCGTGAACCTGGGAGGCAGAGCTTGCAGTGAGCTGAGATCATGCCACTGCACTTCAGTCTCGGCGACAGAGAGAGACTCCATCTCAAAAAAAAAGTAAAAAATAACTAAATAAATAAAAATTAGCTGGGCATGGTGGTGCGTGCCTGTAATCCCAGCTACCAGGGAGGCTGAGGCAGGAGAATTGTTGGAAACTGGGAGGCGGAGGCTGCAGGGAGCTGAGATCGTGCCACTGTACTCCAACCTGGCTGACGGAGAGAGACTCCGTCTCAAAAAACAAACAAACAAACAAACAAACAAAACTTATACATTTCAAAAGATAAAAAGACCAGCTTCTGCAGGTCAGTGTAGTCATCAAATACTGCAACACAATGATATGACATTCCTATGTCCTTTCACTCGGCCTCTGATGTTGAAAGAAGATTTGCGTCTGGAAAGTGGCTTTTCATCATTAGCTCGCTTCATTCATACGCTATCATTTATCTTCTGAGTTGAGTAAAAGATACAAGAAATATTTTATTTCTCACCTTGTCTATACTGAGCACAAACATTGGAAAGGTCCACTTGATTGCTAATTTTTTGATATTCCTTTAATGATTCCCTTAACATTCTTTCTTTTTCAGTCTTATTTTGAACTTGTCGGGAACGCTGGAGAAGCTCATTTGCCTAGAAGAGGAGATAACAAGAACTTAAAAATATATAAAACCAAGCAGACAGATGATGCTGTCAACTAAGTTTTAGTCTACGTCTAAATTTATATATGATTATTACTATTAAAAATGAAAACAACTCTACAAACTTACTTCTTAATTTTAGGCAGAAAAGTTTTTGACCAAAAATTCCTAGCTATTCTTAATTCCTCTCACAAATATGTTAAGCAAGAGAGCTTTTGTCTGGTAATTATCTTGCCTAGTCAATACATTATTGGGCAGCAGGCAGTCCATGTGATACTCATTTATTTATTTTTTCCACCTGTAGGAAAGGATCAATAAAAATGCCCCCACTAACTCTAATTCACCAAAAGATTTACTTGAAGTTTTAGTACTTTTCCTTAACTTCTAAGGAGATAAATTATTCCCTAAATTTTCTTAATTTGTAAATTTAGTGATTTTTCTTAATTTCTCACCTTTGACTTTTTAATATGGCCTAGAAACACTATCAAAGATTCTTTATGGGCCAGGAGCAGAGGCTTATGTCTATAATCCCAACACTTTGCAAGGGCGAGGCAGGCGGAGGTCAGGAGTTCAAGACCACCCTAGACAACATGGTGAAACCGTGTCTCTACCAAAAATATAAAAAATTAGCCGGGTGTGGTGGTGCACACCTGTAATCCCAGCTATTTGTAAGGCTGAGGCAGGAGAATCACTTGAACCTGGGAGGTGGAGGTTGCAGTGAGCTGAGATCGTGCCACTGCACTCCAGCCTGGGCGACAGGGCAAGACTCTGTCTTATAAAAAAATAAATAAATAAATAAAAATATATAAAAAAAATAGAAGATTCTTCATGAAAAACTTAAAGGAAGGCCGGGCATAGTGGCTCACACTTATAATCCCAGCACTATGAGAGGCTGAGGCAGGAGGATCCGCTTGAAGCCAAGAGTTCAAGACTAGCCTGTGCAACAAATTGGAACGCATCTCTATAAAAAAGAAAAAATTTGGCTGGGTGCAGTGGTGCACACCTGTAGTCCCCAGCTACATGAGAGGACTGCTTGAGTCTAGGATTTAGACACTGCTGTGAGCTATGATCACAGCACTGCACTATAGCCTAAGCAACAGAGTGAAACTCTGTGTCAAATAAATAAACAAAAATATTTTTAAAAAGAAAAGCTAAGCTTAAAAGAGTATACACAGGTTTTAAGAAGCCACATATTCCAACCTCTTTCTTAGATGAGGATCCTGAGGCTAGGAGAGGTTAAGAGATCTAACTGACTGAGGTCCTATATTAAGTGAAACAAGATGGTTCATCATACATGATACCTCTTATAACTAACAATGAAATAGATAATAAAGTATCATACCTTAGAACAAATGGCATCATCAGTGCTATACAGAAGTGGGCAGATATCCTGCAAATGTAAACTAATGCCATCAACAGCGGCATTATCTCTGATGTAGCAGTTGATAAGAGAAGCAATTAATGCCCCTGTGAGTTCTTTGTCCCTGATTACAAGATCTTTAAAGGTGGTGATCTTCAGCTGCTCTTGAAGTTCCTAGGAGCATAAAACTTTTCTATCACAATTATAAAAATACCATATTACTAAACATAATGAAATTATTGTAATAACTTAAAATAACCTAAACATTGATAGACTCTGTAATTGAAAAGCGAAAATATACTAATTAGTAGAAACAAATTTTTGCAAACTTACATAAAATCATACAGAGTTGGAAAAGAACGTACAGTACATCTAGTCCAAAACTCTCACTTTCCAAATGAGAAAAGTAAAGCTTAAGTAGAGCCAAAACTAGAGCCAGATCTCCTCGCTTTGGTTATAAAATGGAAAAAACAATCACTTGGCTACATTTGAAAATCTTGGGCTTACATTTTACTTCTTCCTAAATCTGTTAGAATTCCATTATTCTAGACCTTATAATATTGGAGTTTAATCTGTATTGTGAACAAATCTGCTTGTCCAAATGAAGCTCTAAAGTACTGATTTATACTATAGTAAAAGATTCTGTTAGTGATGTGACTGCTATCTCTTTTTTCTAAATTCAAGGAAATATCGAAACTATGTTAAAATTCTTGAACAAATCTTCAATTTGCATTCATTGAGCACACAATTGGTGATGTAAGGAAGAGAGCTTTGAAGATGGATCACAAAAACATACCCAGGATAAAAACCTACCTACAATATATTTATCACTCAATAAATACTCAAAATTATTCCACTTGGTATGAAAACGCTAACAGTTTCATAATTAAATATATTAGCTTGAATTTTTAAAAAGAAAAAACAGTATCTATTCATCGGACACTAGTGGAAAGAATTAGGAGATTGCCTTCTAACGTTGAAAAATGGTATACAAGAGTCAAAAATTAAGCGTTTCAGAGTAATGAAATATCCATATAGGACAGGAAATTTTTTTTTTTTACAGAATTGCAGCTAGTAACTAGGGAAGGAATCACAGATTTAAAATATCCTTTTGGCCGGGCACAGTGGCTCATGCCTGTAATCCCAGCACTTTGGGAGGCCAAGGTGGGTGGATGACCTGAGGTCGGGAGTTCAACACCAGCCTGGCCAACATGGCGAAACCTTGTCTCTACTAAAAATACAAAAATCAGTCAGGCATGGTGGCACATGCCTGTAGTCCCAGCTACTCGGGAAGCTGAGGCAGGAGAATTGCTTATACCCAGGAGATGGAGGTTGCAGTGATCTGAGATCGCTCCACAGCACTCCAGCCTGGGTGACAGAATGAGACACTGTCTCAAAAAAATAAAAAACAAACAAATAAATATTCCCCTTTTGTAATCCTAAATGAAATAATAAATTCCAGCAATGATTATCAATGGATGATTAAAGTCTGATGGAGAGGCCGGGCGCGGTGGCTCAAGCCTGTAATCCCAGCACTTTGGGAGGCCGAGACGGGTGGATCACGAGGTCAGGAGATCGAGACCATCCTGGCTAACATGGTGAAACCCCGTCTCTACTAAAAAAATACAAAAACTAGCTGGGCGAGGTGGCGGGCGCCTGTAGTCCCAGCTACTCGGGAGGCTGAGGCAGGAGAATGGCATAAACCTGGGAGGTGGAGCTTGCAGTGAGCTGAGATCCGGCCACTGCACTCCAGTCCGGGCGACAGAGCAAGACTCCGCCTCAAAAAAAAAAAGTCTGATGGAGAATTCCACAATGGCAGTACTAGGCTTAACTACTTGAATCCAGCAATCCATCTCAGTATCACTAAAAGGACAATGAAACCTTTTGTGTCTTCTAACAGTCTGATGAACAAACCACTACCTATGAAGTATTCTATTCTTCCTCAAAAAAGGAGCTGAACTGAATCAAGCTTATATAATAAACTTTCATTTCAAAGAAAATGCAGGAGATAGAGGAAGAAGTTCACTACAAAGAGGATTAAAAAAAAAAAAAGCCTTAGAATGTCCTTACAATGCTGGACATTCTACTGGATTGATGATTGGATTTCTACAAGGCAAAAGCCAGGAAAAGAAAAAGAAGGAAAGACTGCTTCAGATTGAAACAGATGAAAGATAAACAATAAATTCCACGAGCAAACCAACTAAACTGTTTAGATCCTGATTTGAATGAACCAATCTGTAAAAAGACATTTTTCAGACAGATTTTGCTATCAAATATTGATAGTTAATACTGGTAACTATCCAACCTAGGAGATACGGTGAAACCCCATCTCTACAAAAAAACAAAAAACAAAAATTAGCTAGGCATAGTGTTGTGTGCCTATAGTACCAGCTACTCGGGAGGCTTAAGTAGGAGAATCACTGGAACCCAGGGAGGTCAAGGGTGCAGTGAGCTGTGATCGTGCCACTGCACTCCAGACAGAGCAAGACACTGTCTCAAGAAAAACTGGTAACTGTGATAATGACATTGTTGTTATTCAAGGAACTATTTTTTTTAAGAAACACAATATCTTGAAAATGCTGAATGAGTCAAATGTATGTGGGAGTTACAGTTTTTGCTCTACTTCTGTATACGTTTAGAAATGTTCACAATTAAATAAAAGGTAGGAATAAATTTCCTCTATATATTCTAACAGCAGTTGCCGGGCACGGTAGGTCACGCCTATAATCCTAGCATTTTGGGACGCCGAGTCGGGTGGATTACCTGAGCTCAGGAGTTCGAGATCAGCCTGGGCAACACAGTGAAACCCCGTCTCTACTAAAATACAAAAAATTAGCTGGGCATGGGTGGCGTGCACCTGTAATCCCAGCTACTTGGGAGGCTGAGGCAGAAGAACTGCTAGAACCCGGGAGGCGGAGGTTGCAGTGAGCCGAGATCGCACAACTGCACTTCGGCCTGGGCAACAGAGCGAGACTCCATCTCTAAAATAACAACAACAACAAAAATACATAAAATGAAGTAGGAGTGGTTTGTGTGTGTGTGTGTGAGAGAGAGAGAGACAGGGTCTCACTCTGTCACCCAGGCTGGGGTGCAGTGGCACAATCACGGCCAACTGGTGCCTCAACCTCCCAGGCTCAAGTGCTCCTCCCACTTCAGCTTCCCAAGTAGCTGGGACTACAGGCATGTGCCATCACATGATGTGATGGCACATGCCTGTAGTCCAGGATAGTGCTGAACTCCTAGGCTTAAGTGATCCTCCTGCCTCAGCCTCCCAAAGTGCTGGAATCGCAGGCATGAGGCACGGTGCCCAGTCAAGAGTATTTATTTTAGGTTGTTGGGTACTTTGAAATTATATGCAAAAGTCTGTGTGTCCATGTTGATATGCATTTCTTTAAGGGTAGTGAGAGATAGCTTTTATCAGATTCTCAGAAGAACCTGTAGCTCAAATAAAGGTTACAGTCCACTGTTTTAAAAAATATGTTTGTAGGCCGGGCGCGGTGGCTCAAGCCTGTAATCCCAGCACTTTGGGAGGCCGAGACGGGCGGATCACGAGGTCAGGAGTTCGAGACCATCCTGGTGAACACGGTGAAACCCCATCTCTACTAAAAAATACAAAAACTAGCCGGGCGAGGTGGCGGCGCCTGTAGTCCCAGCTACTCGGGAGGCTGAGGCAGGAGAATGGCGTAAACCCGGGAGGCGGAGATTGCAGTGAGCTGAGATCCGGCCACTGCACTCCAGCCTGGGCGACAGAGCAAGACTCCGTCTCAAAAAAAAAAAAAAAAAAAAATATGTTTGTAAAGTATGATTTCATTCACATACCCACAAGTAAAAACTTGTGGCTTTGAAAAAAATAGGTCCCCCAAGTTAGTAAGGTTTTGTGCAATGTTCCTATAACATACTAACTTCATTATTAACGTAAATGCTTCCCAAAATAATCTCCTCCAAAGCCAAAATACTCATCAAAAAAAATCCAAACATAGTATTAATGGTAAAATCATAAAAAAATAAAAAAAACTTACCTTCTGAAGTTCTGCCACAATGACAGTGAATTGATGTTCACAAAGAAGTTTCCATAAAGCCAGAGCCTGATATGATTTTCGAACCAACTGCTGAATTGCCTGAAGTGAAATCTTTTCACTTAGTTGAGCCTCTAATGAGAAAACAAAACTAATAAATTATTATAAAATAACATAGGTTAAGATGCTTTATTTCAAATAAAAACCATGGTTAAGGTTGAAATACCCATTGTTTTCCTCCCAGCCCCCATTAGAGGCAACTATGATAATCAGTAGTATTTATGTTTTTATCTTTTCTCTGTGTCTGTATATATACATGCTTCTGTGTTTGTGTAGGTACACATAAACCATGAAAATATTGCTGCATGGCCGAGCAGAGGCTCACGCCTGTACTCCCAGCACTTTGGGAGGCCGAGGCAGGTGGATCATGAGGTCAGGAGATCGAGACCATCCTGGCTAACACGGTGAAACCCCATCTCTATTAAAAATATAAAAAATTAGCCAGGGAGGATGGCAGGCGCCTGCAGTCCCAGCTACTTGGGAGGCTGAGGCAGGAGAATGGCGTGAACCCGGGAGGCGGAGCCTGCAGTGAGCCGAGATTGCGCCACTGCACTCCAGCCTGGGCAACAGAGCAAGACTCCATCTCAAAAAAAAAAAAGAAAAAAAAAATTGCTGTATTTTTAACAAATACACCATCGCTTTTTCTACTCAGTTATATGTTTGCAGGCTATCTACACCGATAAATATAAATCTAGTACATTTATTTTCACTACTGAGTGTTTCATCATGTAAGTATACCACAATTTGGCCCATTTTTCACTTGGAGGACATTACACTGTTTCTAGTATTTTGAAAATAAAACAATGATGCAATAAATATTCTTTTTTTTTTTTTTTTTGAGACGGAGTCTCGCTCTGTCGCCCAGGCTGGAGTGCAGTGGCCGGATCTCAGCTCACTGCAAGCTCCGCCTCCCGGGTTCCCGCCATTCTCCTGCCTCAGCCTCCCGAGTAGCTGGGGCTACAGGCGCCCGCCACGTCGCCCGGCTGGTTTTTTTTTGTATTTTTTAGTAGAGACGGGGTTTCACCGTGTTAGCCAGGATGGTCTCGATCTCCTGACCTCGTGATCCGCCCGTCTCGGCCTCCCAAAGTGCTGGGATTACAGGCTTGAGCCACCGTGCCCGGCCAATAAATATTCTTAAAGAATATCTCCTAGAAACCACAGTCAAGTTAGTCTAGGACTGAGTTTCTCAAACCCTAGATCAACATGCATTGGCGATTCATGAAATCAATTTAGTCAGTGATGATAGCTTTTCGCTCACCCCTCAAATATAGAAAGTAGAAAAAAATTCAAAAAAGAAAGAAATATCAGAGTATAAAACAGGTAGGGCCGGGCGCGGTGGCTCAAGCCTGTAATCCCAGCACTTTGGGAGGCCGAGACGGGCGGATCACGAGGTCAGGAGATCGAGACCATCCTGGCTAACACAGTGAAACCCCATCTCTACTAAAAATACAAAAACTAGCTGGGCGAGGTGGCGGGCGCCTGTAGTCCCAGCTACTCGGGAGGCTGAGGCAGGAGAATGGCGTAAACCCGGGAGGCGGAGCTTGCAGTGAGCTGAGATCTGGCCACTGCACTCCAGTCTGGGCGACAGAGCGAGACTCCACCTCAAAAAAAAAAAAAAAAAAAAAAAAGAGTATAAAACAGGTAGAACTACTTCAGGAAAATCTATTTTAGTTTGTATGTATGCTTTTAAACATCTGAATCATAATGTAAGATATATTTCTTTTTTTTTTTCCCCTGAGATGGAGTCTTGCTCTGTTGCCCAGGCTGGAGTGCAGTGGTATGATCTCAGCTCACTGCAACCTCTGCCTACTGGGTTCAAGCAATTTACCTGCCTCAGCTTCCCGAGTAGCTGGGATTACAGGCACCCACCACCACGCCCACCTAATTTTGGTATTTTTTTGTAGAGGCAGGGTTTCACCATGTTGGCCAGGCTGGTCTCAAACTCCTGATCTCAAATGATCTGCCTGCCTTGGCCTCCCAAAGTGCTAGGATTAAAGGCGTGAGCCACTATACCTGGCCATGTAAGATATATTTCTTACTGTGGGAAAAAGTTTGAAAAAAACTCCTTTAAGGATATATACCTAGAAGTGAAACTATCAGCTTTCAGAATATATGTTTAGCTTTTACCGGATATGATCAAATTGCTCTCCAAAGCAGTTGTTTCAGTATAAACTGCCAGCAATTCAAATGCTCCTATTTGTACAAATCCTCACCAATGTTTAGTGATGTAATCTCAAAGTCATACTGAAATATCATTAGCTGCTCAGAAAAAAAATTTGCAAAATGGTGGCTGGGCACAGTGGCTCTTGGCTGTAATCCTAGCACTTTGGAAAGCCGAGGTGGGCGGATCACTTGAGGCCATGAGTTTGAGACCAGCTTGGCCAACATGGCAGAACCCCACCTCTACTAAAAATCCAAAAATTAGCCAGGCGTGGTGGCACACGCCTGTAATCCCAGTTACTCAGGTGCCTGAGCCACGATTATTGCTTGAACGCAGGAGGTGGAGGTTGCAGTGAGCCAAGATGGCACCATTGTACGCCAGCCTGGGCAATATAGCAAGACTCTGTCTCAAAACAAAACAGAACAGAACAGAAACAAAATTGGAGGATAGGCAAACAATTTCAACATTTTTTAAAAAAGAAAAAATTTAAGGCTGGGCACAGTGGCTCACGCCTGTAATCCCAGCACTTTGGGCGGCCGAGGCGGGCGGATCACAAGGTCAGTGGATCAAGACCATCCTGGCTAACATAGTAAAACCCCGTCGCTACTAAAAATACAAAAAATTAGCTGGGTGTGGTGGCAGGCGCCTGTAGTCCCAGCTACTTGGGAGGCTGAGGCAGGAGAATGGTGTGAACCTGGGAGGCAGAGCCTGGGCGACAGAGTGAGACTCCATCTCAAAAAAAAGAAAAGAGGGAGAAAAAATTTAAAAGACAGTAAAAAAGAATTTACAAAATGATGAATGGAAACCTAGGGTCCTGAGTAGGGAAGAAAGTAGCTTGGGACAAAAGTAAATGGTTGAGTGTTGAGAAAGTTCTATTGGCCAGGTGTGATGGCTCACACAAGTAATCGCAGCATTTTGGGAGGCCGAGTTGGGCGGATGACCTGAGGTCATGAGTTCAAGACCGGCCTGGCCAAAGTGGCAAAACCCCGTCTCTACTAAAAACACAAAAACTAGATAGGCATGGTGGCACACGCCCGTGATCCCAGCTACTTGAGAGGCTGAGGCAGGAGAATCGCTTGAACCTGGGAAGCAGAGGTTGCGGTGAGCCAAGATTGCGCCACTATACTCCAGCCTCGGCGAAAAAACGAGACTCCATCTCAAAACAAACAAAAAAACCAGAAAGTTCTATCACGGCCAGAAAAAGTAACGCTAACCCTAACAATGGAAGGCAAAAGAACTTAGAAAAAATTAAATGGCACAAAAAGTTCATGAAATAACTTATTATTCTTCTAATTTGCATCTGGAATAACTGAAGATTACGAGAACTTTTCAGTTGCCTTATTCTTTCCTTGTTACTAGTTATAATTGATAAAAAGCACAACGAAATATTTGACTCATATTTTTAGCTCTATAAAAAGGTATATTACTAATCATTAGGGAAACGTAAATCGAAATGCCAATGAGATGCCATTCCATATTCATTAGGATGGCTATATATAAAAGGAAAGAAAAATGACAAATGTTGGCAAAGATGTGAAGAAATTGGAATCTCTGTGCATTGCTCCTAGAAGTATAAAATGCTGTAGCTGGCCAGGCGCAGTGGCTCACACCTGTAATCCTAGCACTTTGGGAGGCCAAGGTGGGTGGATCACCTGAGGTCAGGAGTTCAAGACCAGCCTGGCCAACATGGTGAAACCCACTCTATACTAAAAATACAAAAATTAGCTGGGTGTGGTGGCCTGTAACTGCAGCTACTTGGGAGGCTGAGGCAGAATTGCTTGAACCTGAGAGGTGGAGGTTTCAGTGAGCCGAGATTGCACCATTGCACTCCAGCCTGGGCGACAAGAGTGAAACTCCGTATCAAAAAGAAATAAAGATAAACATAAACATAAAATGCAGTAGCTGCTATGAAACAGTATGGCGGTTCATCAAAAAATCAGTAATAGAATTACTATATGATATAGCAATTCCACTTCTGGGTATATACCCAAAAGAACTGAAAGCAGAGACTTTAATTCCTATTTGTTCACCCATGTTAATGGCAGCATTGTTCACAATAGCCAAAAAACAGAAGTAACTCAGCGTCCATCAACAAATGAATGGATAAAGGAAGTGTAGTATGTGTGCACATATGCACATACACACAATAGAAATTACTCAATCTTAAAAAGGAAGGAAGTTCTGACACATATTACAACATGGATGAACCTTGAGGACAGTTTAAAGCTAAGTGACATAAGCCTGTCACAAAATGAAAAGCTTGGTTTCATTCTAATAGGGTACCCAGAGTGGTAAAATTCAGAGACAGGAAGTAGAATGGTGGTTGCCAGGGACCTGGGATAGGGGAAAAAAATGGGGGGGTTATTATTTCATGGGGACACAGTAACTTTTGTTGTTTTTTATTTTGTTTTTTAAGACAGAGTCTTGTTCTTGTTGTCCAGGCCAGAGTGCAATGGCACAAATTCAGCTCATTGCAACCTCCACCTGCTGGGTTCAAGCGATTCTCCTGCCTCAGCCTCCAGAGTAGCTGGGATTACAGGAGCCCGCCACCATGCCTGGCTGATTTTTGTATTTTTGATAGTGACGGGGTTTCACCATGTTGGCCAGGCTGGTCTGGGAACTCCGGACCTCTGGTGATCCACCTGCCATGGCCTCCCAAAGTGCTGGGATTACAGGCGAGAGCCACCGTGCCCAGCCCAGAGTGACATTTTGGGGAAGATGACAAAAGTTCTGGAGATGGATATTGGTAATGGGGACATAAAATGAATATACTGAATGCCACTGAACTGTACACTTAAAAATAGTAAAAACGGGCCAGGCGCAGTGGTTTATGCCTGTAATCCCAGCACTTTGGGAGGCTGAGGCGGGCGGATCACAAGGTCAAGAGATTGAGATCATCCTGCTTAACACGGTGAAACCCTGTCTCTACTAAAAAATACAAAAAAAAAAAAAAAAACTCGCTGGGCGTGGTGGTAGCCACCTGTAGTCCCAGCTACTCAGAAGGCTGAGGCAGGAGAATGGAGGGAACCTGGGAGGCGGAGCTTGCAGTAAGCCAAGATTGTGCCACCGCACTCCAGCCTGGGCGACAGAGTGAGACTCTGTCTCAAAAAAAAAAAGTAAAAGTGGGGCCGGGTGCGGTGGCTCACATCTGTAATCCTAGCACTTTGGGAGGCCAAGGTGGGTGGATCACCAGAAGTTGGAAGTTTGAGACCAGCCTGACCAACGTGGAGAAACCCCATCCCTACTGAAAATACAAAATTAGCCCAGCGTGGTGGCACATGCCTCTAATCTCTGCTACTCGGGAGGCTGAGGCAGGAGAATTGCTTGAACCCGGGAGCGGAGGTTGCAGTGAGCCAAGATCGCGCCATTGCACTCCAGCCTGGGAAGCAAGAGTGAAATTCTGTCTCAAAAACATAAATAAATAAAAAGTAAAAATGGTAAATTTTATGGTAGATACATACTTCACCACAATAAAAAAAATCGTAAAGAAACAGGTGTGTATCATGTTTTCTGGTGCAGGAAGGAACAAAAACGTATATGCTAAAAGAGGAAATATACAACATCCATATTATCCTACTTTCTCAATCACACTTTTTTTATTTTTATTTTTGAGGTGGGGTCTCACTCTGTCACCCAGGCTGGAGTGCAGTGGCATGATCTCAGCTCACTGAAACCTCTACCCCCAGGAACAGGTGATTCTCCCAACTCAGCCTTCCAAAGTGGTGGTATCACAGGTGTGAGCCACCACCCCAGACCCAATTACACTGATATTTTAATTACAAATATTTGTGTACAAAGTACATTTTACCAAGAAAACTCCATTGTTTTCTATTCAAGTAACAAAATTTTACTGAGGTCATGTACGCTTAACTGATGAGAAGCAGTAATTTACCATGAAACTTCCTCTGAAGCTCCTGTTGCATTTGCTGGGGATTTCCATTTTCAGGACGCATGAATCCTATCAGCCTCTGCTGCACTTTAGCAGTAGTACTGAAACAGAAATTGCAGAATGTGTGTTTATAACAGCTTTATTGAGATATAACACATACTTACACAGTACAATTCATTTAATATGTATTTTTTTTTTTTTTTTTTTTTTGAGACGGAGTCTCGCTCTGTCACCCAGGCTGGAGTGCAGTGGCCGGATCTCAGCTCACTGCAAGCTCCACCTCCCGGGTTTACGCCATTCTCCTGCCTCAGCCTCCCGAGTAGCTGGGACTACCGGTGCCCGCTACCTCACCCGGCTAGTTTTTTGTATTTTTTAGTAGAGACGGGGTTTCACCGTGTTAGCCAGGATGGTCTCGATCTCCTGACCTCGTGATTCGCCCGTCTCGGCCTCCCAAAGTGCTGGGATTACAGGCTTGAGCCACCGCGCCCGGCCTAATATGTATAATTTTTAAAAATAATTCATAAGGTAGGGCAACCATCACCAGAAGGGCTGGTTGCCATGAAAAAAAAAACAAAAATTGACAAATAAGAAATAATTCTTGGAATTAAAAATTTGATGGGCAAAAAAATTGAGGCAGTCTAAACAGATGCTACTTAAAATGACTGAGATTAAATCAATTAAATGACTGAGAACATCAGCTATAAATTTTCCTGTAGAAAAAAAAGATCAAGCAAAAAGAGGGGGTAAAGGAGAGAAAGGAAGGAAGGAAATTATGGAAGAGAAGAAACAAGCTAGATACAAGAGAGTAATATGATTCTCCAAAGAGAATGGGACAGAAGAAATATAGATTGAGTATCCCTAATAAAAAAAATCTAACATCTGAAATGCTCCCAAATCTAAAATGTTTTGCACATCAGCATGATGCTCAAAGGAAATGCTCATTGGAGCATTCTGGATTTCACATTTTCGGAATAGGAGTGCTCAACCTAAGTATAATGCAAATACTTAAAAATCCAAAACACTGGGAAAGCCAAAACACTTCTGGTTCCAAACAGTTCGGATAAGGGATACTCAATGTGTACCACAATACATAAAAAACAGGAGGAAAAAACTGATTAAAGCCAAGACGTTCATTCTAAAGGCTCACTGAGAGCTGTAAAGAAGATATACCTAAAGACATCATGTTGTGATTTTTGAATTTCGGTAATAAAAAGAAAAAAGCACAAAAAAATTTCAAAGTCAACACTAAGTCACTTACAAAGGAAAGAGAATCATACAGGTAATGTACTTTTTCATCTACAACATTAAACTTTGGCAAGAAAATGGTGCAAAATGTATACGAAGATCTGAGAAACAGTCTATGATCTTAAAATTCCACATTCATTGGGCAATAAAAACGAACAAAACATGAATACATACTACAACATAAATCTCAAACATGAGCCCCAAAAACACAGTAAGTGAAAGAAGCCAGACTCCAAGACCACACAGTATGATTCTGTTTATATGACATGTCAAGAATAGGCACATCTACAGAAATACAGCAGATCAGTAAGTGTGTGGGACTAAGAAGTGGGAATGGAAAGTGACTGCTAATTGACATGAGGTATGTCTCCTAGATAATGGAAGTGTGCTAAAATTGGACTGTGGTAATGGATGCACAATTCTATGAATTTACTAAAAGACACCAAACTGAATATTCAAAATGAGTAAATTTAGTGGTATGTAAAGTAGATCTCAAAAATCTGTTTAAAAAATTTCCATACTCAATGAAACTAATGTTACAGAATTCCAGGGGCTGGTCAAAATTAGGACATATAATTGATTAATTATTGATATAATTCTATTGTTAAAGAGGGAAAATGATATGATCATCTCTGTAAAATGCAGTAAATACATCTGACAAACTCACTTGCTGAATATGTTAAGCATATTCAATATATGAATATGCTAAATATATTCAATAAGGGCTGAGTGCAGATGGCTCATGCCTATAATCCCAGCATTTTCTGAGGCCAAGACAGGAGGATCGCCTAAGCCCAGGAGTGCAAGATCAACATGGGCAACACAGTCAGACCTTGTCTCTATAAAATATGAAATAAAAAAATTAGCTGAGCATGGTGGCATGTGCCTGTAGTCCCAGCTACTCAGGAGGCTGAGGTGGGAGGATCACTTGAAGCTGGGAGGTCAAAGTTGTGGTGAGCCGTGATCGTGCCACTGCACTCCAGCCTGGGCAACAGAGTGAGACCCATCTCAAAAAACAAAACCAAAAAACACCTCAGTAAGGGAGGATGCAGTGGGTCATGCCTGTAATCCCAGCACTTTGGGAGGCTAAGGAGGGAGCACCACTTGAGGCCAAGAGTTTGAGACCAGCCTGAGCAACACAGTGAGACCCTATCTCTGAGAAAAATAAGAAAAAATCAGCCAGTTGTGGCAGCACACGCCTGTAGCCCCAACTACTCAGGCGGCTGAGTTTGAAGTTGCAGGGAACAATGATCACACCACTGCACTCCAGCCTCAGTGACAGAGCAAGATTGCCTGAAAAAGAAAAAAAAAAACAGAGAGAAAAGACAGAGAGAAATTAGTGGCTGGGCGCAGTGGCACACGCTTGTAATCCCAGCACTTTGGGAGGCCGAGGCGGGTGGATAACCTGAGTTTGGGAGATTGAGACCAGCCTGACCAACATGGAGAAACCCCGTCTCTACTAAAAATACAACATCAGCTGGGCGTCGTGGCTCATGCCTGTAATCCCAGCTACTCGGGAGGCTGAGGCAGGAGAATTGCTTGAACCCAGAAGGCGGAGGTTGCAGCAAGCTGAGGATCACACCATCGCAGTCCAGCCTGGGCAATAAGAGTGAAACTCCGTCTCGTCTCAAAAAAAAGAGACAGAGAGATTACTTTGTGCAGACAGAAGAAAGCAAGTAGAGCTAGAAAAGAAAAGATGGAAAAGATGAAACTATCTCTATCTGCAGATGACAGAACTGCATATGTGAAAATTCAAGAAACATCAAAATTCAAAAACATCCTGCTAAAAACTGTAAAGAGAAATGAGTAATTAAGAGAAATCAGAAGATTAGAAAATTTACATATAATTGCAAATGTAATGGTAAAATTCAATTAACAAAAGACCACAATGTTGGAAAAAAAACCAAACAAACTAAAAACATCTGACAACGAAAATTCCAGATAATTTGGAGGGAGAGCTATGGCAGAAGGCAAGGAAAGGAAATAATAGACTTTGTTAAATTATTAATGGTGACTGAGATGTATGTCTGTTAGAATTTAAAACTAGTAGAGGAAGAAAAATCGTATGTAGAACTTCTTAATTAGTGTTTAAGTAGAGAGAGGCCCGATCAATCCAATACAATAAGGAAATGGCAAAGGGAAGAAAATAAACAAAAAGCACAAATTCAGGATGGAGAGAAAAAAATCAAACATTTAACTAGGTCAGATGCAGTGGCTCACACGTAATCCCAGTACTCTGGGAAGCTGAAGCAGGTGGATTATCTGAGGTCAAGAGTTCAAGATCAGCCTGGCCAACATGGCAAAACCCTGCCTCTACTACAAATACAAAAATTAGCCAGGCATAGTGGTGTGGGGCTGTAATCTCAGCTACTTGGAAGGCTGAGGCAGGAGAATCACTTGAGTCAGGGAGGTGGATGTTGCAGTGAGCTGAGATTGCACCACTACACTGCACCCTGGGGACAGAGCAAGACTCTGTCTCCAAAAAAACCAAACCAAAACAATAAACCACATTTGACTAATCCCAATAAAATGGGAAGGAGGTAAGTTCTCCTACTTAAAAGATAAAGACTGGCCAGGTGTGGTGGCTCACCCCTGTAATCCCAGCACTTTGGGAGGCACTTTGGGAGCCTGAGGCAGGCGCATCATGAGGTCAAGAGATGGAGACCATCCTGGCCAACATGGTGAAACCCCATCTCTAATAAAAATACAAAAATTAGCCAGGCATGGTGGTACATGCATGTAATCCCAGCTACTCGGAAGGCTGAGGCAGGAGAACTGCTTAAACCCAGGAGGTGGAGGTTGCAGTGAGCTGAGATCACACCATTGCACTCCAGCCTGGGCGATAGAGCAAGACTCTGTCTCGGGGGGGGGGGGGGAACCCCCCAAAAAAAACCATATATATATATACACACACACACAAAGTGTGAACAATGTTACATAAAAGTGTATTTACTTAGACTCTATTTTTGCTTTTAAAGAAGTGTATATTTATGTATGCTTTATTATTTGTTTTTGTTTTTGTTTTTGAGACAGAGTTTCGCTCTTGTTGCACAGGTTGGAGTGCAATGGCACTATCTCAGCTCACCACAACCTCCGCCTCCCAGGTTTAAGGAAATTCTCCTGCCTCAGCCTCCCTAGTAGCAGGGATTACAGGCATGTGCCACCATGCCCGGCTAGTTTTGTATTTTAGCAGAGACAGGGTTTCTCCATGTTGGTCAGGCTGGTCTCGAACTCAGATGATCCGCCCGCCTCAGCCTCCCAAAATGCTGGGATTACAGGCATGAGCCACCGCGCCCGGCCTATTTATATGTTTTTGTAGTGACAAGGTCACCTATATTGCCCAGGCTGGTCTCGCACTCCCGGCTTCAAGCAATCCTCCTGCCTTGGCTTTCCAAAGTGTTGGGATTATAGATGTAAGCCACTCTGCCCAGTCTATATATGCTTTAAAAAGATTATACTCTAATAACCCGTTAACAATTGTAAGGAGTGATGTGACTCCCCGAATGCAATGTGATTATTATTTTTTCAACAAAAAGTCCGTATTATTTCAGAGGCTAAAAAATATCCATTCTTGGCTGCGCATGGTGGCTCACGCCTGTAATCCCAGCACTTTGGGAGGCCGAGGTGGGCAGATCACGAGGTCAGGAGATGGAGCCCATCCTGGCTAACATGGTGAAACCCCATCTCTACTAAAAATACAAAAAATGTGCCAGACGGTGTGGCAGGCACCTGTAGTCCCAGCTACTCAGGAGACTGAGGCAGGAGAATGGCGTGAACTTGGGAGGCGGAGCTTACAGTAAGTGGAGACCACACCACTGCACTCCAGCCTGGGTGACATAGCGAGACTCCATCTCAAAAAAAAAAAAAAAAAAAAAAAAAAGGAAAGAAAAGAAAAGAAAAAATCCATTCTTGCTGGGCATGGTGGATTACCTGAGGTCAGGAGTTTAAGTCCAGCCTGGCCAACACAGTGAAACTCCATCTCTACTAAAAATACAAAAATTAGCTGGGCATGGTGGCAGGCGCCTGTAATCCCAGCTACTCAGGAGGCTGAGGCAGGAGAATCGCTTGAACCCAGGAGGGGGAGGCTGCAGTGAGCCAAGATTGCACCATAGTACTCCAGCCTGGGCGATAAGAGTGATACTCTGTCTCAGAAAAACCCCAAATGTCCATTCTTGGTTGGACGCTGTGGCTCACACCTGTAATCCCAACACTTTGGGAGGCTGAGGCCAGTGGATCACCAGGTCAGGAGTTCGAGACCAGCCTGGTCAACATGGTAAAACCCCGTCTCTGCTAAAAATACAAAGAAGAACTAGCCAGGCATAGTGGTACACATCTGTAATCTAAGCTACTTGGAGGCTGAGGCAGGAGAATTGCTTCAAGCTGGGAGGTGGAGGTTGCAGTGAGCCAAGAGGAAGCCTTTGTACTCCAGCCTAGGCGACAGAGCAAGAGTCCGTGTAAACACATGTCTACACAAAAACTTGTACAGGAATGCTCATATCAGCACTCTTATTAGCCAAAAAGGTGAAACAACACAAATATCTATCAACTGATAAACTGAGAAATGAGACAAAGTAGTAATACATGCTACAACAGTCAAACCTTGAAAACATGCTTAGGGAAAGAAACAGACACCAAAGGTTATCTGTTGCATACTTCCATTTATATAAATGTTTCTATAAATATTCCGTTTATATAAATATTTCTATATTCCATTTTTTATAAATATAGAAATATTCCATTTAAAAAATATAATATAGAAACATTCCATTTTTAAAATAACATTTGTATAAATATTCCATTTATATAAATATAACATTTGTATATTCCATTTATGTAAAAAGGACATTTATAGAAATATTCTATTTACATAAGTATATTCATATATTTATATATTACATTGTATACTATAAATATTCCATTTAAATATTTATATAAATATTCCATTTATATTAAAATTCCATTTAATTCCATTTAATATAATATTTCCATTTAATATAAATATTTATATAAATATTCCAATTTATATAAATATTCAGAAAAGGCAGATCTGTGGAGACAGAAAGTAGATTAGTGGTTGCTAGGGACTGGGGGAAGGTCCATGAATAATAATGGCTGGTCATGGGCACAGAGTTTCTTCTTGGTGTGATGAAAATGTTCTGGAATTAGACAGTGGTGATGGTTGCATAACCTTGTAGATACACTAAAAACACTAAACTGAACACTTTACAAGGACCAACTTTATAGTATGTAAATTATCTCAACAAAAAATACAATGAAAAGAAAAAGATGAATTAATAAACCTTATTTATTCTTACTTTGGATTTCCTAATGGTCCTCCTGCAAACTGGGAATTTCTGTCTAGAAATTCCTGCAAACCCTTGAGTTCTTGTAGCACTGATTCTAGCAGTTGGCAGGGAACACTACTTTCAATCTGTAAAAATGAAAGAATTTTCAAAAGTTTAAAAACACACCCTCTGTATAGCTATAATATAAACAATTTTAATTTTGAAATGACTATCTCTATAAATAAAGTTATTTCTTGCCTCAATTCACACCTGTTGATCCAAATAATACCTACATAATTCCTCTCCTGCCAGTAACACTGATGCATAATTTACAGTAAAATACAAATATTAAGAAAACATCTTGATTACTTTTATATATTTCTGTATAGTCATTACCCAGACCACAATACAGAAAATCTCCAACGCCAAAGAAAGTTTCCTATGTTCCTTTGTAGACATGAGTCATCCCACCTGAGGTAACTACTTTTCTTAGTCCTATCAACATAGATTAATTTTGCAAGTGTTTAAACTTCATATAAATGGAATCATACACTGTGTTAGGCAAATACATTCTTATTCTTAGAAACCTGAACTTTTTTTTTTTGAGAGAGAGGGTCTTGTTGTTGCCTTGGAGTGTAGTGGTGCGGATCATATCTTACTGCAGCCTTGGCCTCCTAAGTTCAAGTGATCCTCCTGACTCAGCTTCCTAATTAGCTGGAACTACCGGCACATGCCACTACATCTGACTAATTGTAATCTTATTTTGTAGAAAAGGGATCTGGCCATGTTGCCCTGGCTGGTCCTGAACTCCTGGGCTCAAGCCTTCCAAAGCACTGGGGTTACAGGCACGGGCCTCTGTGCCCAACTCATGAACTTTAAGAGTCTCACAATTAAAAAATATATTTGGGCTGGGCACGGTGGCTCACGCCTGTAATCTCTGCACTTCGGGAGGCCAATGTGGGCGGATCATTTGAGGTCAGGAGTTCGAGACCAGACTGGCTAACATGGTAAAACCCTGTTTCTACTAAAAATACAAAAAATCAGCTGGACGTGGTGGCACGCGCCTGTAATCCGAGCTACTCGGGAGGCTGAGGCAGGAGAATCACTTGAACTCAGGAGGCGGAGATTACAGTGGGCCGAGATTGTGCCATTGCACGCCAGCTTGGGCAACAAGAGCAAAACTCTGCCACTGCACTCCAGCTTGGGCAACAAGAGCAAAAAGCAGTCTGTAAAGTATGCCAATTCATGGAAATTAGTGCTGGGTCCATGGAGTTTTTGTTCATATATATGTCAAAGTATTACATAGTAAATTTTGAACAATATTAAGTTGCTGGAATTATCCCTTATGACACCTTATGAGGGAGATATACTACTCCCCTTCTTTTACCATGATGTATCAGACTCTGAAATGTTAAGTAATTTACTGATATTCAGACAATCAATGTTAGAAATAAGATTTAAACCTGAAGGTAAGCAGTTTGCTGTCCAAGAACGCAAACATGTACATAAAAGAATAACGTGCCAGGCGCTGGGGCCCCCTGCCTATAATCTTAGCATTTTGGGAAGCAAGGCAGGTGGTTCGCTTGAGTCTAGGAGTTCGAGACTGGCCTGGGCAACATGGTGAAATCCTATCTCTACAAAAAATACAAAAATTAGCCAGGCATAGTGGCACACGCCTGTAATCCCAGCTACTCAGGAGGCTGAGGTGGGAGGATTGCTTAACCCCAGAGGGCAGAGGTTGCAGTAAGCTGAGATTGGGCCACCGCACTCCAGCCTGGGTGACAGAGCACGACCCTGACTCAAAAAAAAAAAAAGAATAACCTTTGCCATCCTATTTGTGTAATATCAACAAACGTGAAACAATCTAACCATTTATACCACCAACTGGCTACACAAAAATAACAGAGTAATATTATACAGACTTACTGCAGTGATCTCTCTGTTGCCACTCTTGAATATTCTCTCCACAACTAAGCTTGCGTCCCAAATGTTTCTGGAACAAAAAAATGTTTTAATGATTATGCTGTAAATAAATAAAAAGAATTACAATAAATTTCTCTCTCTAGGAACTTAATGGCTTTATTCAGTTTTTAAAACTTGCAGTGGTTTCATTTAACATTTTACTAAGCTATCCAGAAGAATGGAATACTAGAAAATTTTCATACCTGATGTACCTAAGTTTTTCAGATAATGAAATATTACTTAAGAAAAATCAAAAGGCTCTGTATAATAAATTATAAACAGGAAATGTATAAAGGGGCTCTGTTCTGTTTCATACTTTTAAGCAAATGAGATGAATGAAATCATACATCTCAATTTAAGAGAAATATATATTAGGCATGATAGCTAAGATAATATGACAGACTGATTGCAAAAACGACCACATTTCTTTATCCTTCCCTATATCTATCCCCTTTGCAGTAAGATTTTGATGTCTCTCCCCTAAAAGTGTTCTATTTCCCACCTTTTAAATCTGGGTTGGCCCTGTGACTTCCCTCTGGTCAAGTGAGTAAGGTGGAAAAGTGCGTGGTAAGCCAGTTCTGAGCCTAGGATAAAGGTTTTGCAAGTGTCTACTCTTTCTCAAGGAACCCTGCCACCACCAACTAAATAATCCTTGGCTGGCCTGCTGGAGGATGAGAAACCATGTGGAGAACCACTAAGCTGTTTCAGCTTAGGCCATTCTAGACCAGCTGGAAAACATAACCTTGAACATGTGAGAGTCTAGCCAAGATAAGCATAGCTCTCTTTAACTTCACAACTGATTGCCTATTCTTGAGTTAGCCCAGCAAGACAGAACTGCCCTGTTGAACTATAGACACATGTTACTGAGTTATGGGGAAGTTTGTAACACTGTACATTAATATGTATATAGACATACAGTTGACCTTTGAACAATACGGGCTTGAATTGTGTGGGTCCACTTACACACAGATTTTTTCCCACCTATGCTACCCCAACACATCAAAACCAACCCTTCCTCTTTCTACTCCTCAGCCTGCTCAGCGTGAAGACAAGGATGAAGACTTTTATGATGATCCATTGCCACTTAATGAATAGTAAATATATTTTCTCTTCCTTATGATTTTCTTAATTTTTTTCTCTAGCTTACTTTATGGTAAGAATATAGTGTATAATACATATAACACAAAATATCCATGTCACATCTGTTTTAGAATTTGTCTAGGAGGTTTTCTGGTTTTTACCAGACTCCCCCACACTCCTACATCATGCAAAAGTTAAAAACAAAAATACAAAATATGTGTTAATTGATTACTTATCAGTGAGGCTGCTAGACAGTAGGCTATTAATAATTAAGAAAGTTGAAAGTTGTACATGAATTTCTGACTGCATGAAGGCTGAGGAAGGGTGGTTGGCATCCCCTAACCTGTGTTGAGGAACAACTGTATTTTGACGCTACACACACACAAACACAGATCATGACAGAGTGAGAGAAATAAAACACAGCAATGAATATAGTTAGATAATAAAAACTGAATAATAGAAAAGTTTTATTGATGAAAAATGAGCTAAAAATATAATTTAATAGGAATAAATGGCCGGGCGCGGTGGCTCAAGCCTGTAATCCCAGCACTTTGGGAGGCTGAGACGGGCGGATCACGAGGTCAGGAGATCGAGACCATCCTGGCTAACACGGTGAAACCCCGTCTCTACTAAAAATACAAAAACTAGCCGGGCGAGGTGGCGGGCGCCTGTAGTCCCAGCTACTCAGGAGGCTGAGGCAGGAGAACGGCGTAAACCCGGGAGGCGGAGCTTGCAGTGAGCTGAGATCCGGCCACTGTACTCCAGTCCAGGCGACAGAGCGAGACTCCGCCTCAAAAAAAAAAAAAAAAAAAAAAAAAAGGAATAAATGACACCCCAAATTAATTCAGAGTTAAAAATACTTAACTAGGCCGGGCATGGTGGCTCACGCCTGTAATCCCAGCACTTTCAGAGGCCGAGGCAGGTGGATCACGAGGTCAGGAGATCGAGACCATCCTGGCTAACATGGTGAAACCCCGTCTCTACTAAAAAATACAAAAAATTAGCCGGGCGTGGTGGCGAGCACCTGTAGTCCCAGCTTCTTGGGAGGCTGAGGCAGGAGAATGGTGTGAACCCGGGAACCAGAGCTTGCAGTGAGCCGAGATTGCGCCACAGCACTCCAGCCTGGGTGACAGAGCAAGACTCTGTCTCAAAAAAAAAAAAAAAAAAAAAAAAATTAACTACTCAAGATGGGGCAAGGTGAGCAATAGTTCATTATTTCATAACAAACTTACCCCATGATCCGAGAAAAGTAAATGCAAATACCATTGTGTTTTCCAGAGTACACAATCTCTGGTCCAGTCACACAACTCATATTTGTGGCCTGAGTTGCTGGGTTTCCCAGAGCACACACTGGAGTTGACATGGCAGGAGGCTGTATACCTTGTACACACATAAGAAAAACAAATATCTTAAAAACAGAACCCATAAAATTCAGAATTCAAAATAACCCAAGTTTGTGTATCTAGACACAAAGGTATTTACAAAAATAATGAAATACATAGATATTTAATTTGGTTTTCCTTAATAAGAAGACAGATTTAAATGTGCATGGATACTCCCAGGTAGACTTGCAAGTGTTCACAATGCAGAATGAAAAGGAAACAAACTTGCAATAACTGCTTGTAATGCTGACAGTGAAACAGAACCAATTACCCAGATTTTAGGGTCCAATTTAATCCTGGAACCCAAACAATGGGCTTTCTAGGCATATTATAAGAGGAGTTTTTCCTAAATAAAGGCATTCACATCCAAATGCTAAAACTTGGTTGGACAGTGCTTCTAAAATTATATTTATTTTCAAGGGAATAAGGCAAGTTCATCTTTTTCACACTAAGCATTAAAGATAACTCATAATGTGAGCACTTCAAAATGAGCAGTAAAAGCAATCCAAAACAAAGAAAAGAGGTACCCTGAGATGGTGTTCCCAAAAAGGATGGATTTGGATAGGGACTACCACTAGGAACAGGAGAACCTAAAAAGGGAAAGAAGAATATAAAGATTTAGAAAAGAACATCTCAATCTTTTGAATGTGATCAAAATTAGATACAGAAGGTATTTCTTTTTTCTTTTTTTGAGGCAGGGTCTCTTTCTGTGGCCCAGGCTGGAGTGCAGTGCCATTATCTCGGCTCACTGCACCTCTGCCTCCTGGGTTCAAGCGATCCTCCCGTCTCAGCCTCCTGAGTAGCTGGGATTACAGGCTCATGCCACCACAGGCACAGGCCGGCTAATTTTTGTACTTTTATTAGAGACAGGGTTTCACCATATTGGTCAGGCTGGTCTCAAACTCCCAACCTCAGGTGATCCGCCCACCTCAGCCTCCCAAAGTGCTGGGATTACAGGTGTGAGCCATTGCGCCCGGCCACAGAAGCTACTTATAAGCATAAAAAGGAGTTACATTGTCCATGATATACGCAAGAATTAGGGACTCATCTCCTAGTAAGTTTCTAATAAGTCCCACCTTGGAAAACACTGATGTGGGAGTTAATTACTATTAAATCATTCATCTGTTTCCCTCTGAATATACACCAAATGAGTTACGTAAATATGATTGGTTACATCTTATTTTGCTTCCTTATGTTAAGGATTCAATATTAATAGATCACTTTTAAGAATCAGAATCTACAGATATATTCATCAATTATACAGTAGCAGTAAATAAAACATAATGAAAAGGTTTATTGACAAAAATTGCTGTAAAGATTCTAAGATTCAAACGATTAGAAACAATTTCATTTCAATGTTTCATACTCACTAGAATAGACAGGAGACCCCAAGATGGGACCAACATTACTTGGAGGCGGAAGAGTGGTTGGAAATCTCATCTGTGCTTCACCACCATACCTATTTTTATGACAAGAGGTTGAGTTTATTCAGTAAAACAAACTATCCATCTTAAAAACTGGAATTGTTCTTTTTCCTGCTTAGCTTCCAAATAAATGCTTTAAACATTACAGACTTTAACGTATTGTGCTGACAGTAAAATATATGCATAAGACTTATAATATTTATTCAGTAAATATGGACTTGAAATTGCTACCAGGAAGAATTATAAGAGACTCCGATAACTTCTAAGAACAAGATATGCAATGCATAGAATTTACTCTGTGAGTAAATGGCATTATAATTTTCACACTAGGTTATGATTAGATAGTATTTCAAAAAACGTTTCTAACAAAATCACATTTCAAATTCTTAAATATTTTCTAAATAGAAATATCTCTTTGGTACCAAGTTTCCTTAAAGTAATTCAGAAGCCTTCAATACTAATGATACATATTAAGCAGAATTGGCATGGTGTTTGGGGAAGTAAAAAAGATAGATGAGACAGTAACTGAGGTAGAACAAAGTATAGAAAGTAGACAAGAAGTTACAGAACAGAATCCAGAGTTAAAGTAATAATGCATAAACTATGCTAATTTAGTTGCTTCTATTACCATTATAATCTCTCCAGATTTCACCCTTTTGCAAATGAATTTTGGTAATTTGCCTACATAGTCACTCAACTGTTTGGCAAGGCTTTATTACATTGATAATAAAATCATTTTAAAAAGTGGCCCAGTAAAAAAAACAAACAAATAAACAAAAAAACCTTTCATATACCTAAAGAAAGCCCGAGTAGCCCAGGCAGATACTTCTCTGTCACAGGCAGCAGTGGAGCAAGCAAGAATAAGGCAAGTAGCACAAGCCTGGTCTTCCTGTAAAAAGAGGAATATTGGCCTTATATTAAATATAAACCTTTAAAATGATTTGTGTACTGCTAGATGCAATATTAAAGTCTGTATCTAGCACAGAGCAAGCGTTCAATAAATACTTGCTGACTGAATGAAATCAGTTAGTGTTAAAAAGACAAGTAAACACTACTGGTTTTATTTTAAGTTCATCAAAAGCACTAGGATTACAGAATGCTCTCTTTTCCTTTTTACCTAGATTCTGACTTACTTTTCAGCTTATGTCTCCAATTTTCTTCCTGTGGTCTTTCTACTTTCTAGAAAGTAACAATAAGTGGTAACTTTGAATACCTACCATGTGTCAGGTACTATTTTAAGAGTTTAGCATATATTAATCCTCGTAACACATATTATAATACATAAGGAAACTGAAGCCCAGAGAAGTCAAGTAATTTACCTCAGTGGTGGAGCTGGGATTTTTACCACAGGTGCTTTGAATCCAGGGTCTGTATACTTAACTTTGAACTATCCCAATTTTAACCATATCAATTCCAGTTATGGCTCTGAAATACTAAGATCTCTACACTGTTGCCTCAAGTTTCTTCCTCAGGTCATTAAGCCAAAGCAAACAAACAAAAAAGAACTTGTCCCTAAATGTCTTGTGCTTTTAATGAAAAGGCATTTATCATATAACCTGAACAAGAAACTTACTAGTAGACTTCAATAAGAATTTATCAACAACAGGCCAGGCACGGTGGCCCATGCCTGTAATCTCAGCACTTTGGGAGGCCGAGGCAGGCGGATCCTGAGGTCAGGAAACCGAGATCATCCTGGCTAACACAGTGAAACCCCATCTCTACTAAAAATACAAAAAATTAGCCAGGCGTCGTGGCAGGTGCCTGTAGTCCCAGCTACTTGGGAGGCTGAGGCAGGAGAATGGTGTGAACCTGGGAGGCGGAGCTTGCAGTGAGCTGAGATCGCTTCACTGCACCAGCTTGGGAGACAGAGCGAGACTATGTCTCCCAAAAAAAAAAAAAAATTATCAACAACAGAGAATAAAAATCTGAAAGCTCACTACAAGACTTATATTAATCCTGCTTTCACATGTCAGTTCACATACAGTGACTGAGGCAAAGAAAGGAATATTGTTAAGATTATTTATGGCTGGACATAGTGGCTCATGCTGTAATCCCAGCACTTTGGGAGGCCGAGGCTGGTGGATCACATGAGGTCCGGAGTTCGAGACCAGCCTGACCAACATGGAGAAACCCCGTCTCTACCAAAAATACAAAATTAGCCGGGTGTGCTGGCACATGCCTGTAATCCCAGCTACTAGGGAGGCTGAGGCAGGAGAATCGCTTGAACCTGGGAGGCGGAGGTTGCAGTGAGCCAAGATCGCGCCATGGCACTCCAGCCTGGACAACAAGAGCAAAACTCCATCTCAAAAAAAAAAAAATCTATTTATTACAGTATTCCAGTCCCAATATACATAAACTATGACTCCCACTGTTTGATTAAAATAGTATCACATTTTTTAAAAGTATATATAATTACCTGATGTAATTTAAAGAATCTTTCAATCTCTTCTCCATCTCCACCCACATTACTCACAAGTAGATGCCTCAGTTGATCTACAGGTCTAAGTTTATGAAACATAAGGCTCCCCTAAGAAATTTGAAGAAAGAACATGAAAAAGAGATTTACCAAGACTGGCTGATAGCAACGGACCCTGCTACCTTATTTGATAAAATAAATGAAACAAACAAACAAAAACCCTTCGACAATACAAAGTAGGCTGGGTATGGTGGCCCACACTTGTATTTCCAGCGCATTAGGGGGCTGAGGCAGGAGGACTGGCTGACGTGATATAAAAAGTAAAACTGGTCAAAAGGATCATCTACATCTCAACTCAATCTCCAGTAGATCTATGTATCTATGAAGAAAACTTAATGCAATTGCCCCTGCAAAGCTGCCCCTGAAACCAGAGAATTACAGTTAGATTATTAATTAATCAGGTTGCTACTATTTGTATCAATTTAGACAAAAAAAAAAAAAAAAAGCTAGAAACATAAGTCATACCTTATACCAGAGTAAATTCCAAATAGATCAAAAGACTTAAAGGATAAAATAAAACCATCATAGTATTAGGTTAGTACAAAAGCAATTGAGGTTTTTTGTACCAATTAGGTTGGTACAAAAGCATCATAGTATTAGGTTGGTACAAAAGCAATTGAGTATTAGGTTGGTACAAAAGCATTGATTGTAATGGCATTACAATCAATGGCAAAAACCTCAATTGTTTTTGCACCAATCAATAAACAAAAGGAACTACGAGTGGATTCTTTTATAAACCTTAGTGAGAGGAAGCTTTTCAACTATGACATATTTCAAATGATGGCTGGGCAGATTAGCTCTCGCCTGTAATCTCAGCACTGTGGGAGGATGAGGTGGGTGGATAGCTTGAGCTCAGGAGTTTGAGACCAGCCTGGGCTTTAGTGAGATCCTGTCTCTACAGAAAATACGAAAATTAACCGGGTGTGGTGGCAAACGCCTGTAATCCCAGCTACCCAGGAGGCTGATGTGGGAGGATCCCTTGAGCCTGGGAGGCAGAGGTTGCAGTAAGCCAAGACTGTGCACCACACTCCAGCCCGGGTGACAGAGTAAGACCCTGTCTAAAGTAAAATAAAATAAAATATCTAATAACTGATAATTTTGATTACTTACAAGCTTGTGTGCTGGGAAAAATCTCAATAAACAAAGTCAAATAACAAACCAGGAAGGCTGGGTGCAGTGGCTCACGCCTGTAATACCAGAACTTTGGGATGCCAAGGCAGGTGGACCACCTGAGATCAGGAGTTCGAGACTATCCTGGCCAACATGGTGAAACCCCGTCTCTACTAAAAATACAAAAATTAGCCAGGTGTGGTGGCATGTGCCTGTAATCCCAGCTACTCAGGAGGCTGTGGCAGGAGAATCGCTTGATCCGGGGAGGCAGAGGTTGCAGTGAGCTGAGACCACACCACTGCACTCCAGCCTGGGTGATGAGTGAGATCCCGTCTCGAAAAAAAAAAAAAAAAGAAAAAAAAAAAGAAAATGCTTCCATTAAGCCACTTCAGAGTACTAGACAAAAATATTATATATCGCTTATTTTTGTCACTACCTTAACAGAATATGTACATACCTGTGCTGAGAGGAGAACAAATTTCTTCGGAGGTAACATGTGCTGCTGTACAACAACTGGTGAATCAGTTATTGGAATATGATCCTTGTTTAAGGGTGTAATTATTTTATCTACTTTCAATTCATCTATCGCAGAAAGTGCCCAGGAATGACCATCAACACGGGTTGTCATCTACATAAAAGAAATAAATGTTTTACATATCATATTGAAGTTACACAATGCAAAAGAAAAAACTACAGACTTAATAAATAAATAAGTAAATTTAACAAATAGTACATTAACATGAATATTTTCGAAAGTATTACATAATTTTCTACTATTTTTTTTTAATCAGGTATTTTTCTGGGTTTTTTTTTCTTTTTTTTTGAGATGAAGTTGTCTAGGCTGCAGTATAGTGGCATGATCTTGGCTCACTGCAACCTCCGCCTCCCAGGTTCAAGTGATTCTCCTGCCTCAGCTGCCCCAGTAGGTGGGATTACAGTCATATGCCACCATGCCAGCTAATTTTGTATTTTTAGCAGAGACAGGGTTTCTCCATGTTGGTCTGGCTGGTCTCGAACTCTTGACCTCAGGTGATCCGCCCACCTCGGCCTCCCAAAGTGCTGGGATTACAGGCATGAGCCACCGCACCTGGCCTCTGGGTTTTTTTTTTTTTTTTTCTGAGACAGCATCTTACTCTGTCACCCAAGTTGGAGTGCGGTGGCATGATCACAGCTCACTGCAACCTTGACCTCCTTGGGTTCAGCTTATTCTTCCACCTCAACCTCCCAAGTAGCTGGGACTACAGGAGAATGCTACCACGCCCGCCTAATTTTTCTTTGTTTTGTATAAACAGGGTTTTACCATGTTGCCCAGGATATTCTCAAACTCCTGGGCTCCTGCAGTCTGCCCATCTTGGCCTCTCAAAGTGCTCATCAGGCATTATCTTTTTTTTTTTCTGAGACGGAGTCTCACCCTGTCGCCAAGGCTGGAGTGCAGTGGCGTAATCAGAGCCCACTGTAACGTCTGCTTCCCAGGTTCAAGTGATTCTCCTGCCTCAGCCTTCCAAGTATGTGGGATTACAGACGCACAACACCACGCCCGGCTAATTTTTGTATTGTTATTAGAGACCGGGTTTTGCCATGTTGGTCAGGCTGGTCTCAAACTCCTGACCTCAGGTGATCTGCCTGCCTTGGCCTCCCAAAGTGCTAGGATTACAGGTGTGAGCCACCACGTACACCATAAGCAGGCATTTTCTACACTAATACATAAATCTGTTTGTACTAGAAGACAAGGGCAAACTTTTCTCAAGATAAACTGTAAATACTCTTTAATAAGATTATAATTCTCTCAATCAAATAACTACCTTCTACCATGTTTCCAGGATTGATTAAACCTGCTAAGATACTATCTTTCCTTTAAAAAGTATTTTACCGGCTGTATTTTACTGGCTGAGCGGGGTAGCTCACACCTATAATTCCAGCACTTTGTGAGGTGGAGGTGGGCAGATTACCTGAGGTCAGGAGTTCGAGACCAGCCTGGCCAACGTGGTGAAACCCTGTCTCTACTAAAAACAGAAAAATCAGCTGGGCGTGGTGGCACACGCTTGTAATCCCAGCTACTCGGGAGGCTGAGGCAGGAGAATTTGTTGAGCCTGGGAGACGGAGGTTGCAGTGAGCTGAGATCGTGCCACTGCACTCCAGCCTGGGTGACAGAGTAAGACTCTGTTGTCACATTAAAAAAAAAAAAAAAAAGTATTTTACCAGCCTAGACAACATAACGAAACCCTATCTCTACAAAAAATAAAAAACTACCTCGGTGTGGTGGCATGTGCCTGTATTCCTAGCAACTCAGAAGTCTGAGGTAGGACGACTGCTTGAACCCAGGAGTTTGAGGCTATAGTGAGCTATCATGCCAATGCACTCCACTCCAGAGCAAGACCCTATCTCACAATTAAAAAAAAAAAAAGTATTTTAATCCTTTAAAATACTTTATAATACAAAATTTCAAGCAGCCAAAAATGTTGAAAATACAGTAAAAGTCCACATGCCCAATACCTACATTCAACAACTGTTAGCAGTTTGCCATATCTGCATTCTCTCTCTTCCTGTATATTTTTGTTTTATTGTACTATTTGAAAGGATAGACATCATTTATCACTCTTAAATACTTTTGTACATATCTCCTAAAAATAAGAATGTTTTCTTACAAACCATATAATAACATTTAAAAATGTTATTGTCTGGACGAGGCGGCTCATGCCTGTAATCCCAACACATTGGGAGACCAAGACAGGGGGATCCCTTAAGCTTAGGAATTCAAGACCAGCAGGGGTTACATGGCAAAACCCTGTTCCGCGATCTCAGCTCACTGCAAGCTCCGCCTCCCGGGTTCACGCCATTCTTCTGCCTCAGCCTCCCAAGTAGCTGGGAGTACAGGCGCCGCCACCACACCCGGCTAATTTTTTGTATTTTCAGTAGAGACGGGGTTTCACCGTTTTAGCCAGGATGGTCTCGATCTCCTGACCTTGTGATCCACCCACCTCGACATTATGCTGGGATTACAGGCGTGAGCCACCACACCCAGCTTACAAAAAATGTAAAAATTGGCTGTATGTGGTAATGCACACCTGTAGTCCCAGCTACTTGGAAGGCTGAGGTGGGAGGACTGCTTGGGCCTGGGCAACAGGGCGAGACACTGTCTTTTTTAAAGGAGTTTAAAAAAAAAAAAAAGAAAAAAGCTAACATTTATGGAATGGTGCTTCCAATGAGTGCCAGGCATTGTTTTGAGTGTTTTACACACATGAGCTCATTTAGTCTCACAACTCCATAGTGGCAGGAACGATTATAACTATTATAGAGGAATAAACAGCCAAAAACGTGTCCTCTGCTCCATAGTTTTGAGGAAGTAGAGATAGGATTAAAATCAGCATCCCCCACCAGCACAAAATCCCAACCAGAACATGGTTTATATCTTAATAAGTTCTGAATCCTCACAGTTTATCACAGCACAAGGCTGGTAGTACATGCTCAGTAAAGCTCAAAGAATAAAGGAAAGAAGAAGAAGGGCACTCCTTATCTCCCCCCTGCTCCTACCCCAGCTCTTTGAACCTTGTCAGAAATTTGGTAGAGCTCATGCAGACAATACTCCTATCCCTGAGAGTTCTGCTTTTCCTCCTCCCACTTACACACACCTTTTGCCAGTCCCATCTGGAAGGGTTCAAATTTAAGAACCACCAGAAAACCACTAGTTTTCTGTGAAAACTAGAAGCAAAATGCCTGTGAAGAGGTAGCTCCAAAGACACAGTACCAGACATTCACACTCCACTAGGGGCTGGTTTATCTGGTTTGATCAGCAGCCTCAGTCGGCTATGCAGGACTATTTAGACAGGCAGGAGTGAGCAGAGGACACCAAGGGGATGGGGACAGGCAGCCTCCCCTAACCTTCTTACAAACTGGGGACTAGGATGGGCAGCTGGGGGCAGGGGTAGTTCGTGGGTTCACAGCAGCCTCGGCCCTCACCTACGAAGACCATATCCACTTCATGATGTACATGGTGATTTTTGTGTTTAAAACAAAACCATGTGTTTGTGGGTGTCCCTTTGTTTATGTCAGAAAGAAAAATGAAATACAATAAGAAAGATGTTGCAACTCAGTTCTCTTATGTGAGGTTCAATTGACTCTTCAAACTTTATGTCTGAAAGTTTCCGTAATTAAAAAAAAAAAAGACAAAATTACAAAGAGATTGTTAGAATAAAGTTCTAAGTCACAACTATAATGGATGGCCTCATATTTAAATAACTAAACAAACAACATATTTAAATGAGATAAAGATCATTTCATATGAACCTGACATGTTTTCAGAAAAAAAAAAGATACATGTATTTTCTGGTACATTATGGAAAATATTCTACAAGGGTCTAACGTTTTCTTTAAAGATGTCTTTTTGTGATTACCACAGTAACTTCTAACCTGACAGAGGAAAAACAAATAATTGACAGGATAACTTCTTTACATTATAATTTCTAATCATATGTTATTAGAAGCAAACAGCAATAAATCAGAAGATAAAAAGTTTCTTACCATATTATCCTTCACTTAAAATTATATAATAGTTTTTTCAGAATTGTCAGGATAACTTACCTGGGTTTCCATCATTGGCTTTTGGAAAGGGAAAGTATCATGGTTGACACACCATAAAATATCATTATCCTCATTTTCTGAGGCTGCCATCAATAGAATACCTAAAAGTTTAATATACAAAATATTATTACATCATGTCAAATAATATGCATCCTCAATAACCTTAATAACTATTATTAGGTTGGTGCAAAAGTAATTGCGGTTTTGTAATTAAAATTATAAAACCGGGCTGGGCATAGTGGCTCACGCCTGTAATCCCAGCACTTTTGGAGGATGAGGTGGGCGGATCACAAGGTCAGGAGTCCGAGACCAGCCTGACCAGCATGGTAAAACCCTGTCTCTACTAAAATACAAAAATTAGCTGAGCATGGCAGCAGGCCTCTGTAATCCCAGCTATTCGGGAGGCTGAGGCAGGAGAATGGTGTGAACCCAGGAGACGGAGGTTGCAGTAAGCTGAGATTGTGCCACTGCACTCCAGCCTGGGTGACAGAGCAAGACTCTGTCTCAAAAAAAAAAAAAATTTTACAAAACCACAAGTACTTTTATGCCAACTTAAAATTAGCACATATAGATATACACACACAACATCGATCTTTATAAACAAACAAGTTGGCCGGGCGCGGTGGCTCAAGCCTGTAATCCCAGCACTTTGGGAGGCCGAGGCGGGCGGATCACGAGGTCAGGAGATCGAGACCCTCCTGGCTAACACGGTGAAACCCCGTCTCTACTAAAAAATACAAAAAACTAGCCGGGCGCAGTGGCGGGCGCCTGTAGTCCCAGCTACTCGGAGGCTGAGGCGGGAGAATGGCGGGAACCCGGGAGGCGGAGCTTGCGGTGAGCCGAGATCGCGCCACTGCACTCCAGCCTGGGAGACACAGCGAGACTCCGTCTCAAAAAAATAAATAAATAAATAAATAAATAAATAAACAAACAAGTTACAAAATAAAATAATTCCATGAAAGACTATATAATTATTTTTAGGGTAGACTCAAGTGTTCTCAATTTTAAACTGTATTTCTCTCAGGTAAACATATTTTTTTTCACATTTTAGCATTTCTGAACTTAGGGTGTATCTTGCAGTCAATGGGCTTATCAATTTAATTATTAATTTTATAAAAACATATTTAGTATATAAAAAATGCTGTGACTGACAATTCACAATGTAATAGAAGCTAATATTCAACGAAATACAGTTTATATACTGGTTAATTCAAACACACCATGAATAAAAAATGATGAAGGTGCCCGTGGAATGGCAGAGATAAGTGTACTATAGAAGCAATCATCTGGGCCAGGTGCTGTGGCTTATGCCTGTAATCCCAGCAGTTCAGGAGGCTGAGGCAGGCTAATCACTTGAGCCCCATGAGTTGGAGACCAGCCTGGGCAATAGAGTAAGACCTTATTTTAACAAAAATTGAGGCAGGAGGATTGCTTGAGCTGGGGAGGTAGAGGTTGTAATGAGGCAAGACTGCACACCGCACTCCCACTTGGGTGACAGTAGACACTGTCTCAAAAAAAAAAAAAAAAAGCGGCCGGGCGCGGTGGCTCAAGCCTGTAATCCCAGCACTTTGGGAGGCCGAGACGGGCGGATCACGAGGTCAGGAGATCGAGACCATCCTGGCTAACACGGTGAAACCCCGTCTCTACTAAAAAATACAAAAAAACTAGCCGGGCGAGGTGGCGGGCGCCTGTAGTCCCAGCTACTCGGGAGGCTGAGGCAGGAGAATGGCGTGAACCGGGAGGCGGAGCTTGCAGTGAGCTGAGATCCGGCCACTGCACTCCAGCCTGGGTGACAGAGCGAGACTCCGTCTCAAAAAAAAAAAAAAAAAAAAGCAATTATCTCAACAAAACTCACCAACATGGTGGCTCACACCTATAATCCTAGCACTTTGCGAGGCAGAGGTGGCAGGATTGCTTGAGCCCAGGAGTTAAAGACCAGCCTGGGAAACATGGTGAAACCCCATCTCTACAAAAAATACAAAAATTAGCCAGGAGTGGTGGCACACACCTGTAGTTCCAACTACTCAGGAGGTTGAGCAAGGAGGATCACCTGAGCCCGGGAGGTTGAAGCTATGGTGACCCAAGATCCTGCCACCGCATTCCAGCCTGGGTAACAGAGTGAGAACCTTCCTCCCTACCCCCAAATGACTTGGAAAAATATTCCGTGTTCATGGATTTGAAGACTAAATATAGTTAAGATGGCAACATGCCCCAAATTGATACACCGATTTAGCTATCACAATCCAACCTCACTTTTTTTTTTTTGAGATGGACTCTTGCTCTGTCCCCCAGGTTAGAGTGGATCTTGGCTCACTGTAACCTTCACCTCCCCAGTTCGAGCAATTCTCTTGCCTCAGCCCACAAGTAGCTGTGACTACAGGCATGACCCCCAACACCCGGCTAATTTTTGTATTTTTAGTAGAGACGGGGTTTCACCATGTTGGCCAGGCTGGTCTCGAACTGACCTCAAGTGATCCACCTGCCTTTGCCTCCCAAAGTGTTGGGATTATAGGCGTGAGCCACTGTACCCGGCCCCACCTCACTTTTTTTTGCAGAAATTAACAAGGTGATTATAAAATGCACATGAAAATTCAAGAGAGTGAGAATAGCCAAAATCATCTTTAAAAAAAAAAATCAGGCCAGGTGCACGGTGGCTCATGCCTGTAATCCCAGCACTTTAGGAGGCCAATGCAGATAGATCACTTGAGCTCAGGAGTTTGAGACCAGCCTAGGCAACATGGCAAAAGCCTGTCTCTACAAAAAATATAAAAATTAGCCAGGTGTGGTGGCACACGCCTATAGCTTCTCTCAGCTACTCAGGAGGCTGAAGTGGGAGGACAGCATGAGAATGGGAAGCAGAAGTTGCAGCGAGCAGAGATTGTGCTACTGCACTCCAGCCTGGGCAACAGAGCCAGACCATCTCAAAAACAAAAACAAAAACAAAAAAAAACGCAGATCAAAGTTGGAATAGTCATACTTGCCAATTTCAAAACTTATTACAAAGCAACAGTAATCAAGACTGTGCTACTGACATAAGGATGGATAATATAGACCAATAGAATAGAACTGAGAATCCAGAACCCATACATTAACGGGTAATTCACGTGAGAAAGTAAGATGAAGACAATTCAATGGGGAAATAACAGTCTTCAACAAATGGTGCTCAGACGGCTAGATATCCACATGCAGACGGATGAAGTCAGATTCCTACCTCATACAACATATAAAAATTATCACAAAACAGATCAAAAACCTAAATGTAGGAGTGAAAACTACGCTTTCAACTTCAACTTTTGAATTTCACTACAATTTCAAATTTTAGTTTATATTCAGCAGGTACACGTGCAGATTTGTTACTTGCGTATATTGCGTGGTGCTAAGGTTTAGGGTACAACTGATTCCATCACTCAGGTACTAAGCATAAGACCCAACAGTCAGTTTTTCAACCCTTGTTCCCCTACTTCCCCAACCCTTCTAGTAGTCCCCAGTTTCTACTGTTGTCATAGGGTATTTTCAAATGCCTCAAAATGCCATATAATTTTAACAGTTTTAAGAATCTCATCTTAAATCTGATAGTATTTCAGAACTTACCTTTACTATAAAGTGCTCTATGTACTTTTGAAGGCTTTTCTACGGTTGAAGATGCTGAGAATCCAGGAGGTAAGCGGACGTGAATCAGCGTCAGTGTATTAGGCCGTGCTAATGGCTGTCTGAATGGACAAGTGCTGAAATATAACCTTACACCTGAAGATGGGGTAAAATTATGCATCAGTAAAAGAAAATAAGGACCTGAGGTAAATGTGTTATTGAAGCAATGACATACAGCAACGCAAAACTCTGCTAAAACCATACATAACTTTCTGGACTAATTTTTTTTGAAGGGGATGGAGTCTAGCTCTGCTAGACTCCAGGCTGGAGCGCAGAGGCGCCATCTCGGCTTACTGCAGCCTCTGCCTCCCGGATTCAAGCAATTCTCCTGCCTCAGCCTCCTAGGTAGCTGGGACTACAGGCATGTGCCACCACACCCATCTAATTATTTTTATGTTTATTTTTATTTTATTTTTGAGACAGTCTTGCTCTGTCGCCCAGACTGGAGTGTAGTGGTGCGATCTTAGCTCACTGTAAGCTCCACCTCCTGGGTTCACGCCATTCTCCTGCCTCAGCCTCCCAAGTAGCTGGGACTACAGGTGCCCACCACCACGTCCGGCTAATTTTTTGTGTTTTTTAGTAGAGATAGGGTTTCACCATATTAGCCAGGATGGTCTCGATCTCCTGACCTCAGAATCCATCTGCCTTGGCCTCCCAAAGTGCTGGGATTACAGGTGTGAGCCACTGCGCCCAGCCCCCTGACTAATCTTAAATTACCATATAGACTATCAGCTGAAATATATATCTAAGAAAATGTCACTCAAAATTGAGAGGTGAATCAATACATTTCATTAGAAAGAACTTGCAAAGACAAACCAAGAAATCTTGTGTTCTAGTTCAGGCTTTGTTACAAAATGTGAGCCACTGTGCCATTTAGGCTTGGCTTTTGTTTTGCTTTTTTACTGGTTTCTTGAGACAGGGTCTTGCTCTATTGCCCAGGATGAAGTATAGTAGCATAATCTCAGTTCACTGCAGCTTCAAACTCCTGGGCTCACGCGATCTTCCCGCCACAGCCTCCCAAGGAGCTGTACTACAAGGCCGTGTCACTACACCTAGCTAATTTCTGTATTTTTAGTACAGACAGGGTTACAGGGTTTCACTATGTTGCTCAGGTTAGTCTTGAACTCCTGGGCTCAGGCAATCTGCCCACCTTGATCTCCCAAAGTGCTAGGATTACAAGTGTGAGCCACCATGCCTGGCCTAGGCTTGGTTTTATATCTATAAAATGAAGAAAAAGAAAAATCTCCCAGTTTTCAAAATCCTTTATTTTACAAATTATTTATAGGGCTTTAAAGCAGATATAGAAGTAAAAATGTATTTCTAATCATAAATTTCCAAATCTAAGAATTCTCAGAAGCTGTAACAATAACACAGATATGTAAATAAAACAACATACCTGCATATGTGACAGCCAATAACTGGCAGTCCAGTGATTCAGAATTTTCAATCACTGCTATTTGGACAATTGGTTTAAAAACAGAACGATCGATGGTCCTAAAAGAAAGGAGAAAATAAAGTGTATTTTTAAAATGTGTCTGCTAAATTATAAGAAACATTTCCCATCAGAATGTTTACATATTTTCATATTTTCTTTTTTTTTTTTGAGATGGAGTCTCACTCTGTCGCCCAGGCTGAAGTACAGTGGTGTGATCTCTGCTCACTGCAATCTCCGCCTCCCAGGTTCAAGGAATTCTCCTGCCTCAGTCTCCTGAGTAGCTGGGATTACAGGCTTGCGCCAGCAGGCCTGGCTAATTTTTGTATTGTTTTGTAGTAGAGACGGGATTTCATCATGTTGGCCAGGCTGGTCTCGAACTCCTGACCTCGTGTGAGCGTGCTCTGCCTGCCTCGGCCTCCCAAAGTGCTGGGATTACAGGTGTGAGCCACTGTGCCCGACCACATGCTTCCACATTTTCTAAATATGCTAACTAATTTAAGACTAGCTTTTTAGGAAAGTAATACAAGAACAGCAAGAACTGGAAAAACTCTTAAATGTGTACGTTTTACACTTATATTGTTAAGAGTAACCCTATTTTCAAACAAAGATCACCAAAAGACTAAAACCATTGGGTGAATGGTTGGTGGGGAGCAGTGTTCTCAGAGTGTCAAAATATCATTACTACTAATTAAAAAGGGAGAAAGCGCAGGTGCAGTGACTCACACCTGTAATTCCAGCATTTTGGGAAGCCGAGGCAGGCGGATCACCTGAGGTCAAGAGTTCAAGACCGGCCTGGTCAACATCGTGAACCCCATCTTTACTCAAAATACAAAAAAATAAGGCAGGTGTAATGCATGCCTGTAATCGCAGCTATTCAGGAGTCTGAGGCAGGAGAATCACTTGAACCCAAGGTGGAGGTTGCAGTGAGCTGAGATCACACCACTGCAGTCCAGCCTGGGCAACAAGCCCAGACTCTATCTCAAGAAAAAAAAAAAGGGGGGGGAGGAAATGAACCTTTATAATGTAGACATTTAGTTAACATCACCTCAAAGAAGTTTTCAACAGTGAGAAAACTGCTATTATGTGTCTCCTGATATAATGTAGTAAGACATTTCACACTGCCTATGTGAATTCATTACAATGTGAATTGCCATTTCACATTGTAGTAAGACATTTCTCAGCACTTGGAGAGGCTGAGGCAGTCAGACCACTTGAGACCAGGAGTTTGAGACCAGCCTGGTCAACATCTTTACTAAAAAATATATAAAAATTAGCCAGGAATAGTGGCGCATGCCTAGAGTCCCAGCTACTTGGGTGGCTGAGGCACGAGAATCACTTGAACTTGGATGCAGAGGTTGCAGTGAGCCAAGATAGCGCCATGGCACTCCAGGCTGGGTGACAGAGCAAACCTCTTTATCAAAAGAAAAAAAAAGAAAAAATATACATATACATATATAAATACATATAAACATTGTATATAAAATATATGTATATAAAATGTATTACTGAGAATCTAATAATAAAAAAAGATAAATTCAGAAAATTGTATAATTCTCCTGCCCCTCCCTTCCAAATGTCAATATTATAAAAAAAAGAAAGGTGGCCACGGGGCTGTTTTATACTAAAGAGCCCAATCCAACCAATCCAATTCATAAATTCTGATTGTAATTTGACAAAAATGGAAAGAAAAACAACTATAAAAGATTTTGAAGCCACGCGTGGTGGCTCACACCTGTAATCCGTGAGCCACGGATTGCCGCTTTGGGAGGCTGAAGTGGGTGGATCATTTCAGGTCAGGAGTTCAAGACCAGCCTGGCCAACATGATGAAACCCCATCTCTACTAAAAATACAAAAATTACCCAGGTGTGGTGGCTCGTGCCTGTAGTCCCAGGTACTCAGGAGGCCAAGGCAGGAGAACTGCTTGAACCCAGGAGGTGGAGGCTGCAGTGAGCTGACATCGTGCCATGACATTCCAGCCTGGGTGGCAGAGCAAGACTCCATCTCAAAAAAAAAAAAAAAAAAAAAAAAAAAGATTTTGGGGGCATGGTGGCTCACACCTGTAATCCCAGCACTGTGAGAGGCTGAGGCAGGCACACTGCTTGGGCCCAGGAGTTCGAGACCAGCCAGGGCAACATGGTGAGATCTCCTCTCTACAAAAAATACAAAAATTAGCCAGGTGGAGCTGTGTGTGCCTGTGGTCCCAGCTACTTGAGAGGCTAAAGTTGGAGGATCACCTGAGCCTAGGGAGGTCAAGGCTGTAGTTAGCCATGATTGCACTACTGCACTCAATCCTGGGCAGCAGAGTTTAAAGAAAAAAAAAAAAGGAAAAAAAGATTTTGGGGACTACTGGGCAATTTTAATACAGACTAAGTATACCGTTGTTATTTAAGAGACTAAAGGCATGTCAGAGGCTCATGCCTGTAATCCCACACTTTGAGAGGCTGAGACTCGTGGATTGCTTGACCTCAGGGATTCAAGACCAGCCTGGGCAACAATGGTGAAACCTCATCTGTACCAAAAATACAAAAAATTAGTCAGGCGTGGTGGCGCACGTCTGTGGTCTCAGCTACTTAAGAGGCTGAGATGTGAGGATGGCTTGAGCCTGGGGGGAGGAGGAGGAGGCTGCAGTAAGCCAAGATCACACCACTGTAATCCAGCCTGGGTATCAGAGTGAGACTCCATTTCAAAAAAAAAAAAGAGTTACAATGTCTACAACATATTTTCAAATGGCTCATAAGACAGACAGGCAGGGCCGGACGCAGTGGCTGTAATCCCAGCACTTTGGGAGGCTGAGGCGTGTGGATCACGAGGTCAGGAGATCGAGACCATCCTGGCTAACACAGTGAAACCCCGTCTCTACTAAAAATACAAAAAACTAGCCGGGTGTGGTGGCGGGCACCTGTAGTCCCAGCTACTCGGGAGGCTGAGGCAGGAGAATGGTGTGAACTGGAGGGGTGGAGCTTGCAGTGAGCTGAGATCGCATCATGCACCACTGCACTCCAGCCTGGGCGACAGAGCGAGACTCTTCTCTTTCTCAAAAAAAAAAAAAAAAAAAGACAGGCAACAAAGAGGCAAAATGTTAACAATTGAGATAAAGAGTGTATTAGTTTTGCTGGGTGCAGTGGCTCACACCTGTAATCACAACACTTTGGGAGGCCGAGGTGGGGGATCACGAGGTCAGGAGTTCGAGACCAGCATGGCTAGCATGGTGAAACCCTGTCTCTACTGAAAATACAAAAAATTAACCAGGCATGGTGGTGTGTGCCTACAGTCCCAGCTGCTTGGGAGGGTGAGGCAGGAGCACTGCTTGAACCTAGCAGGCAGAGGTTGCAGTGAGCTGAGACTGAACCAATGCACTGCAACCTGGGTGACGTGACAGAGCAAGATTCCGTCTCAAAAAAAAAAGGGGACTTTGGGAGGCCGAGACGGGTGGATCACGAGGTCAGGAGATCGAGACCATCCTGGTCTACACGGTGAAACCCCGTCTCTACTAAAAAATACAAAAAACTAGCCAGGCGAGATGGCGGGCGCCTGTAGTCCCAGCTACTTGGGAGGCTGAGGCAGGAGAATGGCGTAAACCCGGGAGGCGGAGCTTGCAGTGAGCCGAGATCGCGCCACTGCACTCCAGCCTGGGCGACAGAGCTAGACTCCGTCCAGAAAAAAAAAGGGGGGGGGAGGGAGGTATTTGTTTTGCCACATTGTTCTTTTAATTTTTTTTTTTTTTTTTTTTGTGGATTTGAAAAACATTCCAGAAAAAGGAGGGAAAAACAGAAAATTATGTTTTCAATTGTCTGCCTTCAGAATTTTTTCTTGTCACTGAACAATAAAACAAAACAAAGTTAGCCTGAGCAAGGTAGCAAGACCCCAGGTCTACTAAAAATAAAATTAGGTGGGCATGGTGGTGCACGCCTATAGTCATAGCTACTTCGGAAGCTTAGGCATGATCACGTCAGCCCAGGAAACTGAGGCTACAGCAGACTACGATTGCATCACTGCACTCCAGTCGGGGCAACAGAGTGAAACCCTGCCTGAAAAAAACAAAAAGTTGATTTATTTCACTTCGATTGTAGCAATAACCTAGGCACAATGACAACAAAAGTTGAAAATTTGAGGCCTTCGTTATAAAAATAGTGTTTGCAGGTGGGGCGCGTTGGCTCATGCCTGTAATCCCAGCACTTTGGGAGGCCGAGGCGGGTGGATCACCTGAGGTCGGGAGTTCGAGACCAGTCTGACCAACATGGAGAAAACCTGTCTCTACTAAAAATACAAAATTAGCCGCTATTCAGTAGGCAGAGGTTGCAGTGAGCCGAGATTGCACCATTGCACTCTAGCCTGGGCAACAAGAGCGAAACTCATCTCAAAAAAAAAAAAAGCTCGCGCCTGTAATCTCTACATTGGGAGGCGTGGTGGGTGGATTACCTGAGGTCAGGAGTTAGAGACCAGCCTGGCCAACATGGCGAAACCCAGTCTCTACTAAAAACACAAAAATTAGGCTGGGCGTGGTGGCTCACGCCTGTAATCTCAGCACTTTGGGAGGGCTAGGTGGGTAGATCACGAGTCAGGAGATCGAGACCAGCCTGGCCAACATGGTGAAACCCTGCTTCTACTAAAAATACAAAATTAGCCGCTATTCAGTAGGCAGAGGTTGCAGTGAGCCGAGATTGCACCATTGCACTCTAGCCTGGGCAACAAGAGCGAAACTCATCTCAAAAAAAAAAAAAGCTCGCGCCTGTAATCTCTACATTGGGAGGCGTGGTGGGTGGATTACCTGAGGTCAGGAGTTAGAGACCAGCCTGGCCAACATGGCGAAACCCAGTCTCTACTAAAAACACAAAAATTAGGCTGGGCGTGGTGGCTCACGCCTGTAATCTCAGCACTTTGGGAGGGCTAGGTGGGTAGATCACGAGGTCAGGAGATCGAGACCAGCCTGGCCAACATGGTGAAACCCTGCTTCTACTAAAAATACAAAATTAGCTGGGCGTGGTGGTGCATGTCTGTAATCTCAGCTACTCGGGAGGCTGAGGCTGGAGAATCGCTTGAATACACAAGGCAGAAGTTGCAGTGAGCCGAGATAGCACCACTGCACTCCAGCCTGGGCAACAAGAGCGAAACTCTGTCTCAAAAAAAAAATATATATATAAATTAGCCAAGCGTGGTGGCAAGGACCTGTAATCCCAGCTACTAGGGAGGCTGTGGCAGGAGAATCAGTTGAACCCAGGAGGTGGAGGTTGCAGTGAGCCAAGATTGTGCCACTGCACTCCAGCCTGGGTGACAGAGTGAGATCCTGTCTCAAAAAAATAAAAATAAAAATAAATTAAAAAAAAAAAAAAGAGTCTCTAACAGTTCCATTCAAAACATAACATAGAGTGTCATCTCTTCAACATTCCTTATCTTTTAGAGACATTTTGGTTGGGGAATAATATACTTTTAGAATGCTACACACAAATAGTATAATTATGCCTGCTTAATGCTTAATAATAAATTACATATTACCTAGCAATGTTACCAGCAGCAGAGACAATGGCATTCTGTGACACAGAGGCAACTCTGCTCATTCCTTGTCCATCTTGTCCCAAATCATACACCTGTGAATACAAATCATTCTCACTTAAAACATGATTACATACTATACACATATTAATAAACTTTTCCTTTTAAGGGATCCTTTAATATTGGTATTTAAAACAAACATGAAAACATTCAGATTTGAAATTTCATAGAAAGGGGCCCCTTCTGAGAAGTGAATTGGGCTTTTTTTTTTTTTTTTGAGATGAAGTCTTGCTCTGTTGCCCAGGCCGGAGTGCAAAGGCGCGATCTCAGCTCACTGCAACCTCCACCTCCCAGGTTCAAGCAATTCTCCTGTCTCAGCCTCCCAAGTAGCTGGGATTAAAGGGGCATGCCACCACACCCAGTTCATTTTTGTATTGTTGGTAGAGGCGGGGTTTCATCATGTTGGCCAGACTGGTCTCAAACTCCTGACCTCAGGTGATCCGCCCACCTTGGCCTCCCAAAGTGCTGGGATTACAGGCGTGAGGCACCACGCCTGGGAGGCTTTTTTTTTAATTATACAGTTCATAGGAAAAGTTTAAGAGGCAGGAACTATCGGCCTTAAAAATAAAGATTTATATTACTCTTAATGGTATAATATTAATACTAACCTGTATTACTCCTTTCTCAGATCGTGTATATAAAATATTTCTAGAATTATCAATTGCAATTTGAAGAATAGGATCTAAAAGTAGGACAAAAAAAAAAAAAAAGAAAAAAGCAAAGCCAAGGATTAACAAAGCAAATACACTAGCTACTTACAACAAACCGTTGAATCAGAACTTTGTATTCAGGGGCTTTCTACTCCCTTGCTTTAAAGTTAAATACAAGGATGTTTGCACAAGATCCAGTCCAAAAAGCATTTTGGTCAGACAACACATGAAAAAAACAGATGCTAAATATTGTGACTGGGTTACAAGCATAGAAAATAAGTTATTTTGTCCTCTAAATGAATTTTAAGCCAAACCAAAAACAAGTTCTAAGTTATTTCTTCATTCAATAATATTTAATGAATGTTTACTACATGCTAGAAATACGTAGAATAATTATACCTGGTGCTTTATGTTAAGAAACTTCCAGTTTGGCCTAATTGATTGTGTGAAAGAAAATAATTTAAAAATTTAGTCACATTAATATTTGGGTATACTGATCTTATGTTGCCAAAGCATTTTAAAAATTATTTCACCTGTTTGAATCTCTCAGTTCATTAAAAGTTAAGATATATTATTTTTATATTGGAAATTTCTTCTAGACCAAGCAATGTATTAGCTGTCTGAATGTCTGTCTCTCTCATTAAAATGTCTGTTTAATATCTGTCACACACACAGACATTCTGGTTTAAGTATGTACAGCTGTTTTAGACATAAGTTCTCTGATGCTACATTTATAGGAAATAAGTAAACTTAAGAATAAAATCCACACTTTCTCTGTTATAATCTCTTCTTATCCTTTAAAAGACCTTATGAATATATACTAAATGCTACTTAACATAACAAATTGTTTCAATTAAGAATGATAATTTCTGAAGAAAATGTTGAGGGAACAATATGTTAGAAATTAGTTTTACTTGCCAAATTTATTGTTTTCTACTTACCATCTTCTGAGAATGTGAATTGTAGCAAAGAAGGAACAAGGAAAGAAAGTGAGCTCTTTGAGTGGTTTATTTTCCTACATCTTTGGCTAAACCACCCTGCTTCAGCCTTAAAGAAAAAAATAGAAAGAAGACTTATAAAAGTATGTAACTCCCTTACAATAACTACTGTATATCCATATTTATAAAAACCTTCAAATCTTCATGAAATACCAGTTATAATCACTAATACCAGTTATAATCAACAAAAAGAGACACATTATTCAAAATTAACTACGGAGTTTAGTCCATAATTTAAAATATCAACCAAATACTGACAAGGAAAGAATTTCAAGACATACTGTTAAATGAAAAGCCACTTACGGGCTGCGCACAGTGGCTCACACCTATAAATCCTAGCACTTTGGGAGGCCAAGGCACACGGATCATTTGAGGTCAGGAGTTCAAGACCAGTCTAGCCAATATGATGAAACCCTGCCTTTACTAAAAACACAAAAATTAGCTGGATGTGGTGGTGGTGCACGCCTGTAATCCCAGCTATCAGGAGGCTGAGGCAGAAGAACTGCTTGAACCCAGGGGATGGAGGTTGCAGTAAGCCAAGATTGAGCCACTGCACTCCAGTCTGGGTGATAGACCCGGGTGACAGAGTAGACTCCGTCACATTTAAAAAAAAAAAAAAAAAGAAAAAGAAAGCAATTATGAATTAAATCAATAATCCAAGTGAAAACATACATTTGCAAAAGTACATTATGTATTTGTGTATGTGTATACACTCACAAACACATGTGCATAGATGTCTATAGAGACACATACAGTGATGTCTGCTTTATGTTCCACAAGGACATACATAGAATTAATAATGACTTTTACCTCTAAGGAGAGGACTGAGTTTTGTAGGCATGGTGTAGTCATGGGGACTACAGCTTCAACTGTATGCTTGAATATTTGCCATAAAAATATATTAATGTCCTTACATAACTAGAAAACAAAATAAAAGCTTACTTTTCCCTACTCCATCAAGAGAGAAAAAAAAAAAAACATTTACAAATATCAGACTTACCTGGTAGGCTACTTCATATAAACAGCCATCCTTTCCAGCCAAGAAAATTCTGCCATTATCAGTGGAAGTTATTGTTAGAAGGTAAGTATTGTCAGTAGGAAGAGAATATAAAGGATCTGGAAGCAACTGCATTCCACCAGACATACTATCATTAAGAACTCCAGAACCTATTTATTTTAAGAAAGAATACATAAATCAGTTTATTAGCTACTCTACAGTTTTTAAAAATCTGTGCATTATTGTCAGAATTGATATGTTTACTCAATTCTTATTAACAATTAACACAGTCAACAGCTTCTATAATACACATTTTAAAATTACTAAAAGAAGTCTGATACAATTTGATAATTCAAGTGAAACAGAACCTTCTCTGTGTGTGTGTGTGTGTGTTTATTATATAGTAAAACAATAAACAAGAAACTAACCCAGCCGGTGCCGTGGCTCATGCCTGTAATCCCAGCACTTTGGGAGGCCAAGGTGGGTGGATCACCTGAGGTCGGCAGTTTGAGACCAGCCTGACCAACATGAAGGCACCCGTCCCTACTAAAAATAGAAAATTAGGTTGGGCGAAGTGGCTCACGCCTGTAATCCCAGCACATTGGGAGGCCAAAGCAGGCAGATCACGAGGTCAGGAGTTTGAGAACAGCCTGGCCAACACAGTAAAACCCTGTCTCTACTAAAAATACAAAAAAATTAGCTGGGTGTGGTAGCGGGCGCCTGTAATCCCAGCTACTTGGGAGGCTGAGGCAGGAGAATCGCTTGAATCTGGGAGGCGGAGGTTGCACTGAGCCAAGATTGCACCACTACACTCTAGCCCAGGTGACAGTGTGAGACTCCGTATTGAAAACAAACAAATTAGCTGGGTGTGGTGGTGCATGCCTGTAATCCCAGCAACTCAGAAGACTGAGGCAGGAGCATCACTTGAACCCGGGAGGCAGAGGATGTGGTGAGCTGAGATCACGCCATTGCACTGCAGCCTGGGCAACAAGAGCAAAAATCCGTCTCAAACAAAACAAAACAAAACAAAACAAAACAACTAACCCAACGTTAACTTGTAGAAAAGAGCCTGAGGATTTGGCAGTAATAATCATTAATTTGAGTCAATGGAATTCAACATTTCACCCAGATTAGCTTTTAATTATAATATCAATTGGCCAAAATATTATTATTTTAAAAAACATAACAGGTGGGTTGCCATACCTGTTTGCAAATTAGCATAGCTGAGTCCAAGAATTACTATGTCTACAGGGGTCGCCAAAACCAGGAGGTGTCGTACATGAGGTTGAAAGATGCCTAAGATAAAGTAGACAAAGGACAGGAAAATTTTCAGCATTTAAGCACTAACAGAGTAAGCTTTTATTACCATTAAAATGAGCTACTAATTAAATATTACTATGTATGATCATTTAAATAAGTAAATTTTGAATGTCATCAAGGTAATGAAGAAGAGAAAAAGTAAACAGCAGTGGAAAAGAACCACCTTAGAAAACAATCACTTCAGTATCTAATGCTGTTTAAAAAGTGTTATATTACAAAATAGTTTAAATGTATTAAAATATAAAGATGTATATTTGTATATCCGTGTTCATAGCAGCATTTTTCACAATAACTAAAAGGTGAAAACAAAATCCAAGTGTCCATCGATAGATGGATTTTAAAAAATGACATACACACACACACACACACACACACACACACACACACACACACAATGGAATACTACTGAACTTTAAAAAGTAAGAAAGTTGGCCGGGCACGGTGGCTCACGCCTGTAATCCCAGCAGTTTGGGAGGCTGCGGCAGACAGATCACCTGAGGTCAGGAGTTTGAGACCAGCCTGGCCAACATAGTGAAACCCCATCTCTGCCGGGCGCGGTGGCTCAAGCCTGTAATCCTAGCACTTTGGGAGGCCGAGACGGGCAGATCGCGAGGTCAGGAGATCGAGACCATCCTGGCTAACACGGTGAAACCCCGTCTCTACTAAAAACTACAAAAAAACTAGCCGGGCGAGGTGGCGGCGCCTGTAGTCCCAGCTACCTGGGAGGCTGAGGCAGGAGAATGGCGTGAACCCGGGAGGCGGAGCTTGCAGTGAGCTGAGATCCGGCCACAGCACTCCAGCCTGGGTGACAGAGCAAGACTCCGTCTCAAAAAAAAAAAAAAAAAAAAAAGAAACCCATCTCTACTAAAAACAAAAAGTTAGCCGAGTGTGGTGGCACGTGCCTGTAGTCCCAGCTACTCGAGAGGCTGAGGCAGGAGAACTGCTTGAACCCGGGAGGCAGGGGCTACAGTGAGCCGAGATCATGCCACTGCAGCCCAGCCTAGGCAACAGAGTGAGAGTCCAGCTCAAAAAAAAAAAAAAAAAGGAAGAAAGTTCTGATGCATGCTATAACACAGATGAACTTTGAGGACATAGGTTAAATCAAATAGGCCAGTCACAAAATGACAAATATAGTACCATATGATTCCATTTATATCAGGAAACCTAGAATAGTCAAATTCTTACAGACAAAAAGTGGAACGGTTACTACCAATCGCTGAGGGAAGGAGGAACAGGAGTTTTTAGTTAATAGGCACAGTTTCCGTTTTATAAGATGCATAGAGTTCTAGATACAGATGGTGGTAAAGGTCACACAATAATGTGAATGGACTTAATATCACTGAAGTGTTGGCTTAAAAACAGTTAAGAGCCGGGCGCGGTGGCTCAAGCCTGTAATCCCAGCACTTTGGGAGGCCGAGACGGGCGGATCACGAGGTCAGGAGATCGAGACCATCCTGGCTAATACGGTGAAACCCTGTCTCTACTTAAAAATACAAAAAACTAGCCGGGCGACGAGGCGGGCGCCTGTAGTCCCAGCTACTCGGGAGGCTGAGGCAGGAGAATGGCATAAACCCAGGAGACGGAGCTTGCAGTGAGCTGAGATCCGGCCACTGCACTCCAGCCTGGTGGCAGAGCAAGACTCTGTCTCAAAAAAAAAAAAAAAAAAAAAACAGTTAAGATGGCAAAGTTTGTATTATGTGCATTTTACCATGATTAAAATATATATTATATATTTCATTTTGAAATGTAAATAAAACCTAGAAAATTTTAGAAAATAAAACTTAGACCTATAGTTACCTACAAAAGAAAAGATTACAACCTTGATAATAGTATAGAGCAATATTTACACATTTATGCATCTCTTTTAGATTCCCAGGACTTTGAGAGGGCAAGGTGGGTGGATCGCTTGAGGCCAGGTGTTTCAGACCAGCCTGGCCAACATGGCCAAACCACATGCTACTAAAAACACAAAAATGAGCCGGGAATGGTGGCGCATGCCTGTAATTCCGGCTACTCAGGAGCCTGAGGCAGGAGAATCACTTAAACCCAAGAAGCAGAGGTTGCAGTGAGCACTGAGGTGGCGCCCCTGTACTCTAGCCTGGGTGACAGAGTGAGACTCTGTTTCAAAACAAACAAGCAAATGCACTCGGGAGGCTGAGGCAGTAGAACTGCTTGAACTCGGGAGGTGGAGGTTGCAGTGAGCCAAGATTGAACCACTGCACTCCAGCCTACTTGATGGAGCGAGATTCCATCTCAAAAAAAAAAAAAAAAAAAAAAGGTGTGTTGTTGTTCAGGTCTATACCATTGGAGTTTACGTATACAAACATAATCTCTTCCTTATAGCTTTATTTCTTACCAGCTTTTGGTTTCACAAGCCCCACAGCAAGAATAGTCTCACTAAGTCCATCAAAATAGGCAAGGTCTCCTCTGTGAACAAATGAAGAAAAACATGTTACACATATAAAGCAAACAGACCAGATGTGGTGGCTCACGTCTTTAATCCCAGTACTTTGGGAATCTGAGGCAGGAGGATTGCCTGAGCCCAGAAGTTCAAGACCAGCCTGGGCAACACAGTGAGACTCTGTCTCTACAAAAAAGAAACAAAAAATTAGCCAGGCATGGCAGTGTGAGGCCACTGAGGTGGGAGGATCTCATAGGCCTGTGAGGTTGAAGCTGCAGTGAGTAGTGATCATGCCACTGCACTCCAGCCTGGGTGACAAAGTGAGAGCCGGTCTCAAAAAAGAAAAGAAAAGAAAAACAGAAAACAAAGTGTTATCTTACAGTGCTCTTTATTATTATTATTATTATTACTATTATTTTTGATAGAAGGTCCAGCTCTGTCACCGAGGCTAAAGTGAAGTGGCACCATCTTGGCTCACTGCAATCTCCACTTCACACCTGGCTAATTTTGTATTTTCTGTAGACAAGGTTTGGCCATATTGCCCAGGCTGGTGTTGAACTCCTGAATTCTCTTTATTAGTGAAATAAATTTAGACATAGAATATAATGAAAAAACTAGCCAGGCATGGTGGCTCACACCTGTAATCCCAGTACTTTGGGAAGCCAGGGTGGGCATATCACAAGGTCAGGAGATCGAGACCATCCTGGCCAACATGGTGAAACCCCGTTTTTACTAAAATACAAAAAAATCTCTGGGAGGCTGAGACGGGCGGATCACGAGGTCAGGAGATCGAGACCATCCTGGCTAACCCAGTGAAACCCCATCTCTACTAAAAAATACAAAAAAACTAGCTGGGCGAGGTGGCGAGGTCCCAGCTACTGGGGAGGCTGAGGCAGGAGAATGGCGTAAACCTGGGAGGCGGAGCTGGCAGTGAGCCAAGATCCAGCCACTGAGCTCCAGCCTGGGCGACACAGTGAGACTCCGTCTCAAAAAAAAAAAAAAAAAAATATATATATATATACACATACAAAAAATTAGCCAGGCATGGTGGCACACGCCTGTGGTCCCAGCTACTTGGGAGGCTGAGGCGGGAGAATTGCTTGAACCTGGGAAGCAGATTGCAGTGAGCCAAGATCACGCCACTGCACTCCAGGCTGGCTAGAGAGTGAGACTTCGTCTCAAGAAAAAAAAAAAACAAAAACTGGGAGAGGTGGCTCATGCCTGTAATCTGAGCACTTTGGGAGGGTGAGGCAGGAGCCCAGGAGTTCAAGACCTTGGGAAATGTAGTGAGACTTAGTTTCTATGAAAAATTTATATTTTTTATATATATATAATTTTTTCATTTTATATATATTGAATATATATATTTTTCATTATGTATATATAATGAAAAAATAAACGAGCAAACAAAATTGTTTCAGTTCCAAGACCCAGGGACCCAGACCTGCTTATGGCTAAGCATGAACCAGGAAAATAGGGAAATAAAAAAAAAGAAAACGCTGCTTCCCATTCCAAACATCCCCGCAGCCGGACTGCAAACATCAAGGAACAGCAATCTACTGCTGGGGCAGGGGCAAGTGTAAGAAGAGGGCCATCTTAGAAGGATGGAATCATAGCAAAAGCCTAGGACTGAGGATATAAGAGGAACACTGAGAAAAAATCTCCAGTAAACCAACTTGTACCCTAAGGACAACAACAAAACCCAAATTCAGCTCGTCCTGACCTAGAAAAAGGCAATTCCCCATACAGTAAAGATACCTGAGCCAAGGAAAAGACATGCGCATTTCTAAGAATAAATACCACTTGCTACTTACTTACAGTATCTACTGTCTTACACATGATTTCTAGCTTTCAATAAGAAATTATGAGACACAAAATAGCAAGAAAAAAAACCCCAGTGTCAAGAAACAAAGTAATCAATAGAACCAGACTCAGCTATGAATCCAAAGTATCAGACAAGAAACGTAAAGTTACTATGAACTATACATACAGGCTTTATATAGGAAAAATCATCTGATATATGTACAAATAGGTAAAGTTGGGAGGTTGAGACAGGTAGATCACTTGAGGCCATGAGTTCAAGACCAGCCTGGCCAACAGGCTGTCTCTACTAAAAATAGAAAAAATTAGCCAGGCATGGTGGCGCAGGCCTGTAATCCCAGCTACTCAGGAGGCTGAGGCATGAGAACCACTTGAACCTGGGAGGCGGAGGTTGTAGTGAGCCGAGATGACACCACTGCACTTAAGCCTGGGCAACACAGCAAGGCTCTGTCTCAAAAAAAAAAAAAAAAAGGGAGAAATAAAAAAGACAAAAAAAAAAAAAAAAGGTAAAGAATTTCGAGAGTGTGGTCAGGCGGCTTGGACCGAGCAGGGCTTTCCTTATCCCAGTGGATTGTGCAGAATACACTGCCTGTCTAGCTTGTCTTCTATTCACCATGGCATCTTCTGATATCCAGGTGAAAGAACTGGAGAAGGGTGCCTCAGGCCAGGCTTTTGAGCTGATTCTCAGCCCTCGGTCAAAAGAATCTGTTCCAGAATTCCCCCTTTCCCCTCCAAGGAAGGAGGATCTTTCTCTGGAGGAAATTCAGAAGAAATTAGAAGCTGCAAAAGAAAGATGCAAGTCCCATGAAGTTGAGGTCTTAAAGTAGCTGGCTGAGAAACGAGAGCACAAGAAAGAAGTGCTTCAGAAGGCAATAGAAGAGAACAACAACTTCAGTAAAATGGCAGAAGAGAAACTGACCCACAAAATGGAAGCTAACAAAGAGAACCGAGAGGCACAAATGGCTGCCAAACTGGAGCTTTTGCAAGAGAAGGATAAGCATATTGAAGAAGCGCGGAAGAACAAAGAATCCAAAGACCCCGTTGACAAGACTGAAGCTGACTAATTTGATCTGAGAACTGACTTTCTCCCCATCCCCTTCCTAAATATCCAAAGACTGTACTGGCCAGTGTCATTTTATTTTTTCCCTCCTGACAAATATTTTAGAAGCTAATGTAGGACTGTATAGGTAGATTCAGACTGTAAGATGCTGTTTTAGGGGCTAAAGGGGAGAAACCAAAAGTGTTTCACTCTTTTTCTAAAGTGTTGGTCTTTCTAATGTAGCTATTTTTCTTTTTTTTTTTTTTTTTTTTTTATTTTTTTATTTTTTTATTTTTTTATTTTTTTGAGACGGAGTCTTGCTCTGCCACCCAGGCTGGAGTGCAGTGGCCGGCTCTCAGCTCACTGCAAGCTCCGCCTCCCGGGTTCACGCCATTCTCCTGTCTCAGCCTCCCGAGTAGCTGGGACTACAGGCGCCCGCCTCGTCGCCCGGCTAGTTTTTTGTATTTTTTTTTTTAGTAGAGACGGGGTTTCACCGTATTAGCCAGGATGGTCTCGATCTCCTGACCTCGTGATCCGCCCATCTCGGCCTCCCAAAGTGCTGGGATTACAGGCTTGAGCCACCGCGCCCGGCCCTCTAATGTAGCTATTTTTCTTGTTGCATCTTTTCTACTTCAGTACACTTGGTGTACTGGGTTAATGGCTAGTACTGTATTGGCTCTGTGAAAACATATTTGTGAAGAGTGTGTAGTGGCTTCTTTTGAACTGTTAGATGCTGAATATCTGTTCACTTTTCAATCCCAATTCTGTCCCAATCTTACCAGATGCTACTGGACTTGAATGGTTAATAAAACTGCACAGTGCTGTTGGTGGCAGTGAAAAAAAAAAAAAGAACTTCGACAGAGAGATAAATTACAGGAAGTCAGTGAGGCCGGGTGCGGTGGCTCATGCCTGTAATCCCAGCATTTTGGGAGGCTGAGGTGGGCGGATCACGAGGTCAGGAAATCGAGACCATCCTGGCCAACATGGTGAAACCCCATCTCTACTAAAATACAAAAAAAATTAGCCGGCCATGGTGGCGCACGCTTGTATTCCCAGCTACTCAGGAGGCTGAGGCAGGGGAGTCGCTTGAACCAGAGAGGTGGAGGTTGCAGTCAGCCGAGATCTTGCCACTACACTCCAGCCTGGGCAACAGAGTGAGACTCAGTCTCCAAAAAAAGCCAATGAAGACCAGGAGCGGTGGCTCATGCTTGTAATCCCAGCACTTTGGGAGGCTAAAGAGGGCAAATCACTGGAGGTCAGGAGTTCAAGACCAGCCCAGGTCAATATAGTGAAACACCATCTCTAATAACAATACAAAAATTAGCCAGGTGTGGTGGCCCACACCTGTAGTCCCAGCTACTCCAGAGGCTGAGGCAAGAAGTATTTAATTCAGGAGGCGAAGGTTGCAGTGAACCAAGATAGTCCACTGCACTCTAGCCGGGGCGACAGGGCGAGACTCCATCTTGGGGAAAAAAAAAAAGACAATGGCTGAACAGAAAGTAAAAGAGAAAGAGAGAAAAATAAAGATAATAGCTGAAAAAAATTCTAAAAATAGTAGAAGACATCAAACTAAAGATCTAAGAAGCTCACATGAAGCAGAAAAAATACCACGAAAAAAATATGATCCAGACTTTCAAGAAAGCTTCCAGTCAGCCTGAAAAGGCCATCCACACAGGAACAAAATAGCCAAATGGCAACTTATGTGGACTAGGATTCCCCATCCTCCTACATCATGCCATCCCACAGGGCCCTTTGATAATTGGCACAGCCTCTTGAAACTATGATCCAGTGCTGAGATAGCTGGGGGTTAGAGAACAATGAAATGACCAAGATTACCTTTTTATCATCCAGATGGAATTAGGATTTATCATAGAAAGCCAATTGAATATTTAAGTATAAATTTTAAAAAATTGAATTTGTGGACCTATTAGTGCCTTCATTTTTTTAAATAAGTTCATTCTTCAAATAATTTTTCTTTAAATGAACACACACTGCTATGGATAAAATATCTGTGTCCTCTTAAAATGCAGGTTAAATCCTAACTCTTAATGTGACAGTATTTGTAGGTGGGACTTTTGAAAGGTTATTAGGTCATGAGGGTATACCTCATGAATGGGATTAGTGCCCTTATAAAAGAGGACCCAAAGAACTCCCCTACCCCTCTGCCATGTGAGGACAGAGTGAAAAGATAGCCATCTATGAACATGGAAGTGGGCTTTCACCAGACCTTGATCTTGGACTTCCAGCTTCCAGAACCTTGAGAAATAAATTTCTTGGCCGGGCACGGTGGCTCAAGCCTGTAATCCCAGCACTTTGGGAGGCTAAAGAGGGCAAATCACTGGAGGTCAGGAGTTCAAGACCAGCCCAGGTCAATATAGTGAAACACCATCTCTAATAACAATACAAAAAATTAGCCAGGTGTGGTGGCCCACACCTGTAGTCCCAGCTACTCCAGAGGCTGAGGCAAGAAGTATTTAATTCAGGAGGCGAAGGTTGCAGTGAACCAAGATAGTCCACTGCACTCTAGCCGGGGCGACAGGGCGAGACTCCATCTTGGGGAAAAAAAAAAGACAATGGCTGAACAGAAAGTAAAAGAGAAAGAGAGAAAAATAAAGATAATAGCTGAAAAAAATTCTAAAAATAGTAGAAGACATCAAACTAAAGATCTAAGAAGCTCACATGAAGCAGAAAAAATACCACGAAAAAAATATGATCCAGACTTTCAAGAAAGCTTCCAGTCAGCCTGAAAAGGCCATCCACACAGGAACAAAATAGCCAAATGGCAACTTATGTGGACTAGGATTCCCCATCCTCCTACATCATGCCATCCCACAGGGCCCTTTGATAATTGGCACAGCCTCTTGAAACTATGATCCAGTGCTGAGATAGCTGGGGGTTAGAGAACAATGAAATGACCAAGATTACCTTTTTATCATCCAGATGGAATTAGGATTTATCATAGAAAGCCAATTGAATATTTAAGTATAAATTTTAAAAAATTGAATTTGTGGACCTATTAGTGCCTTCATTTTTTTAAATAAGTTCATTCTTCAAATAATTTTTCTTTAAATGAACACACACTGCTATGGATAAAATATCTGTGTCCTCTTAAAATGCAGGTTAAATCCTAACTCTTAATGTGACAGTATTTGTAGGTGGGACTTTTGAAAGGTTATTAGGTCATGAGGGTATACCTCATGAATGGGATTAGTGCCCTTATAAAAGAGGACCCAAAGAACTCCCCTACCCCTCTGCCATGTGAGGACAGAGTGAAAAGATAGCCATCTATGAACATGGAAGTGGGCTTTCACCAGACCTTGATCTTGGACTTCCAGCTTCCAGAACCTTGAGAAATAAATTTCTTGGCCGGGCACGGTGGCTCAAGCCTGTAATCCCAGCACTTTGGGAGGCCGAGACAGGTGGATCACGAGGTTAGGAGATCGAGACCATCCTGGTCTACATGGTGAAACCCCGTCTCTACTAAAAAAATACAAAAAACTAGCCGGGCGAGATGGCGGGTGCCTGTAGTCCCAGCTACTCAGGAGGCTGAGGCAGGAGAATGGAGTAAACCCGGGAGGCCGAGCTTGCAGTGAGCCGAGATCGCGCCACTGCACTCCAGCCTGGGCGACAGAGCTAGACTCTGTCTCAAAAAAAAAAAAAAAAAAGAGAAATAAATTTCTGCTGATCATAGACTATGGTATCTGTTTTAGCAGCTCAGACTAAGACACACAGTAAGGTAGGATTGTTTGTTCCATGAGGGCAGAACCACATTCATCTCATTCAGTACTGTTCCTACCACAACAAGAGTGTCAGATACATAAGATCAATATGTATGCGTTAAATAAACATGTTGGATATTAATGGAAATGTAAAAAATTTCATTAAAGTGAAAACATGTTTTTTTTTTTTTTGAGATGGAGTTTTCACTCTTACTGCCCAGGCTGGAGTACAATGGCACGATCTCAGCTCACCATAACCTCTGCCTCCCAGGTTCAAGTGATTCTCCTGCCTCAGCCTCTCAAGTAGCTGCGATTACAGGCATGTGCCACCATGCCCAGCTAATTTTGTGTTTTTAGTAGAGATGGGGTTTCTCCATGTTGGTGAGGCTGGTCTCAAACTCCTGACCACAGGTGATCCGCCCGCCTTGGCCTCCTGAAGTGCTGGGATTACAGGCGTGAGCCACCACGCACAGACAAAAACATATTTTAAAGAAAACAATTGGCCGGGCGCGGTGGCTCAAGCCTGTAATCCCAGCACTTTGGGAGGCCGAGACGGGCGGATCACAAGGTCAGGAGATCGAGACCATCCTAACACGGTGAAACCCTGTCTCTACTAAAAATACAAAAAAAAAAAAAAAAAAAAACTAGCCGGGCGAGGTGGCGGGCGCCTGTAGTCCCAGCTACTCGGGAGGCTGAGGCAGGAGAATGGCTAAACCCGGGAGGCGGAGCTTGCAGTGAGCTGAGATCCTGCCACTGCACTCCAGCCTGGGCGACAGAGCAAGACTCTGTCTCAAAAAAAAAAAAAAGGAAAACATTTATTCTCACATTTATCTGTTTTGTAATATTTTTGCATTGACTTCTCTTGAAAAGATATATAGCTAAACAAAAAGGTTTTATTATTTAGCATAAAAATGAATGTGTTGGCTGGGTGCGGTGGCTCACACCTGTAATCCCAACATTTTGGGAGGCTGAGGCAGGCCGATCACGAGGTCAGGAGATCGAGACCATCCTTGCTAACACGGTGAAACACCATCTCTACTAAAAATACAAAAAATTAGCCGGGTGTGGTGTTGGGCGCCTGTAGTCCCAGCTACTCGGGAGGCTGAGGCAGGAGAATGGCGTGAACCCGGAAGGCGAAGCTTGCAGTGAGTGGAGATCACGCCACCGCAGTCCAGCCTGGCTGGGCGACAGAGCAAGACTCCGTCTCAAAAAAAAGAAAAAAAAAGAGGAATATGTTATGGTAACATAACAAAGTGGGGAACTTTCAGGGTACATGAAAAATAATCACAACCACACATCACTGCTATTACAACTATTACATTTCAACAAGAAAAATTGCTATGAAACTTCTAATAGAAAAAAATTATTTCATTTAAGCTATAGGTATTAAGCTGTCATTTAGCTTCAATTTTGTTTCAATAATACAGTGTTTTGTTGCTGTTTTTGAGATGGAGTCTTGCTCTGTTGCCCAGGCTGGAGTGCAGTGGCACTATCTCAGCTCACTGCAACCTCTGAGGTCTCCCCCGTTCAAGCAATTCTCCTGCCTCAGCCTCCCTAGTGGCTGGGACTACAGGCATGTGCCACCACACTCAGCTAATTTTTGTATTTTTAGTAGAGATATGGTTTCCTCATGTTGGCCAGGCTGGTCTCGGACCCCTGACCTCAGGTGATCCACCCGCCTCGGCCTCCCAAAGTGCTGGGATTACAGGCATGAGTCACCATGCCTGGTCGATACAGTGTTTTTTTTAATGCACACGTGTTCTTAAAAAGATCATTAATTACTTAAGAGCAAGAGTAACACCTTAATTATATGGGCTTTCCTATGTTTATCCCATACCTCATCTAAGGATAATATAATGGACAACTGGAAGTAAAACAAAATCTATTTCTAAAAAGTCAACAGGGAGATCACCAGACCAACATGCTGTATTTAAGCAAAAGTTCCTTAGGCTTTCACTCAGAATCATTTCTATACATGTAATTTACACACAGGTCAAATTCACAAAATGACAACAAATAAATATCAGATGCCTACTCCATAGAAATGCAAGGAAAACAGAAGTCTTTAAAAATGTCCAATCATCTCTCAACGAACTGCCAACATCTATTTTTACTACAGGCTAAAAGCTTGGGACCTGGGCTCCTGCTACTCAAGAATGGCACCTACACCAGCAGCAGCAGCTGGCAGTTTGTTAGAAATGCAGACTCTGGAGCCTCACTCAGGACTACTAAAACAGAACGCACATTTGAACATCCCCAGATGATTGATACTGAGAAGCATACTGAGAAGCACTGACCCAAAGGCTAGATGAATGAAAGATAAACCAAGCAGCTTCTAATGAGAACACTAGCTACAGTAAAGTTTATATAAATTCCAATCACCCTTAAAGCAAACCAGCCTTAAATACATACCCATCCTCATAGTTCCACATGAATATATCACTGTCAATTGTGAGCCAAGCTCTGCTGATAGGAGGGAACACACCCATCATGCAATTACACTGCATATCTGAGGTAGTGTGGATGTAAGGCAGACAGAGTTGAATCTTATTTTTCTTTAACTTGCTTCAATAGCTTTTGACTTAATATTTATGTAAAAAATCACTATATGTCCACTCCTTTTTTTTTTTTTTTCTTTTGAGACGGAGTCTCGCTCTGTCACCCAGGCTGGAGCGCTGTGGCGCGATCTCGGCTCACTGCAAGCTCCGCCTCCCGGGTTCACGCCGTTCTCCTGCCTCAGCCTCCCGAGTAGCTGGGACTACAGGCGCCCGCCACCTCGCCCGGCTAGTTTTTTTTTTTTTTTTTTGCATTTTTTAGTAGAGACGGGGTTTCACTGGGTTAGCCAGGATGGTGTCGATTTCCTGACCTTGTGATCCGCCCGTCTCGGCCTCCCAAAGTGCTGGGATTACAGGCTTGAGCCACCGCGCCCGGCCGTGTCCACTCTTCAATACAACAAAGAACCCATATACTTAAACATATTGTAAATAAAACCCTTACATGAATTGATATATAACACATTAATTAAACATAGAACAAGAATTATAACAATGAAAAATACCAATTTTAACGTTTTTAAAATAAATACAAAGTAATAGGATACGTCCAAACTGCTCAACAAGTTCAGGTGGGAGAGGAACTCTTCGGATGGAACTGATCTCTGGAAGGTTGGGTACGGACAGCAAACCAGGTCCTTGTAAAGGATAATCCATATCTGACATGCCAGAAACAGTGGGATTATCTACAAAAAGAAAATGAAGCGTTTATAATAAAGTACTGTTTATCAACTGGGCATACAAAAGGACTGAGTGCCACAAAAAAATTGCATGTGCTGGTTCCAAAGGTACAGAGAGAATATACTAGTTTTGACCCGACACAAAGCAGGCCTGAAATACTCCACTGTTAAGGTAGGAACAGTTACTGGCTTCACGCCTGAAGGGAAAGTCGTATCTCACAAAAACTTGCTCTATAACAAAGGAATGTTTAAATTTGATAATTCAGTGTTATTGCCCAGTTTATTTCTGTTGCCCAGGCTGGAGTACAGTGATGCAATCACAGCTCACTGCAGTCTTAACCTCCCCATCTCAGGTTATCCTCCCACCTCAGCCTCCCAAGTGGCTGGGGATCCAAATGTGTGCCACTATGCCAAGCTAATTTTTGTATTATTGTATTTTTTTTAAGTGGCTGGGTTTGCCATATTGCCAAGACTGGTCTCAAACTCCTGGGCTCAAGTGATCTACCCACTTTGGCCTCAAAGTGCTAGGATTACTGGGCTGAATTCACATTAAAGCAAATCCAGGTTGGGTGCAGTGGGTCACGCCTGTAATCCCAATGTTTTGGGAGGCCGAGGTGGGCATATCACATGAAGTCAGGAGTTCAAGACCAGCCTGGCTAACACGGTGAAACCTGTCTCTGCTAAAAACAGAAAAATGAGCTGGGCCTGGTGGTGCACACCTGTGATCCCAGCTACTCAGGAGGCTGAGGCAGGAGCATTGCTTGAACCTGGGAGGCGGAGGCTGTAGTGAGCCAAGATCATGCCACTGCACTCCAGGCTGGGTGACAGTAAGACTCTGTCTCAAAAAATAAATAAATAAATAAAGCAAATCCAGACATCCCATTTAATCCTAAAACATTTAACTTTAATAGGCCAAAGGTGGCAGATCACTACGTTAAATGGCAATGGGAACACAGAGGGAGGAATTGATAATTTTAGTGAGAATGGGAATGGTAAGAAAGACTTCAGGCCAGGAGTGTGACTCACATCTGTCATCGCAGCATTTTGGAAGGCTAAGGTAGGAGGACTGCTTGATGCCAGGAATTTGAGACCAGCCTTGTCAACAAGAGTGAGACTACGTCTCTACATAAAAATTTAAAATTAGCTGGGTGTGGTGGCAGGCGCCTGTAGTCCCAGCTACTGGGGAGGGCAAGACAAGAGGATCACTTGAGCTCATGAGTTAGAGGCTGCAGTGATCATGCCACTGCACTCCAGCCTGGCAACAGAATTAGACCCAGAGTCAAAAAAAAAAAAAAAAAAAAGAACAAAAAGAAAGACAACAAAGAGAAACTAAGGACTTTCACAGGGAGTCTGGAAGAAGTTTGTTAGGCAAGGAAAGAACATTGCAGAATCAATAAAAGTAAAATAAAATCCTGAGGAAATCCTGAAGATGGGCTTCTTATGAAAATATGATAAATTCTCTGTAATCAGAGCAAGGGGTGAAGAATCGGATGAAAAAGAGGGGAAAGAGATTGGGTGAAAGAGGAAGGTGAGTGTAAAGACATGAGATATATAAGAGGAGGACCAGAAAGTATGCACTGTTTTTATATCTTGTTTTTACACCTAAGGAGGCCAAAGCGAGTAACGCTGTTCAAGATGATAGTTGCTAATAGGCCAATCAGGTATTATAAGACACGCTCATTGTTAAGTAGCTGTAGGGAGCAAATACTATCGTTGTTTCTATCATTTCTTTGATTACAAAGCTAGCAATGATTTTTATAAATAATCAGAAGTAGACCAGGCGTGGTGGCTCACGCCTGTAATCCCAGCACTTTGGGAGGCCGAGGTCGGCGGATCACGAGGTCAGGGGATCAAGACCATCCTGGCTAACAGGGTGAAACCCCGTTTCTACTAAAAATGCAAAAAATTAGTCGGGCGTGCTGGCGGACGCCTGTAGTCCCAGCTACTCGGGAGGCTGAGGCAGGAGAATGGCGTGAACCTAGGAGGCAGAGCTTGCAGTAAGCAGAGATCGCGCCACTGCACACCAGCCTTGGCAAAAGAGCGAGACTCCGTCTCAAAAAAAAAAAAATTAATAATAATCAGAAGTGTTCTCGGTTTACACTGCACAAATTATCCTATTCAGATTATTTCGATTCTTGCTCACCAACAATCTCTTTCCTTTCTCACATTTCTCTGGTTTTCTCCAAATTCCATCTCACAAAGGGGTAACTTTTTCTAGCAACTGATGTAATTCCATAAGCTGTGGGAGCTAGTTATAATTTAAAACTGTTAAACACTTTCCAGTCACCTCTATTGTCAACACATATTCTGCCTGACCCTCCCTGTATGTGAGCACGGCTGATTTCCCTGTTCTCTTCCTTTATTCCACTGGCAGTTCTTGTAAGATCCTCCAGCATTTCATAATACACATCTCTACACACAACAAAGCGTTTCTTGGCCGGGCGCAGTGGCTCACGCCTGTAATCTCAGCACTTTGGGAGGCCGAGGCAGGCGGATTACTTGAGGTCAGAAGTTCGTGACCAGCCTGGCCAACATGGTGAAACCTCGTCTCTACTAAAAAAAACACAAAAATTAGCCGGGCGTGGTGGCGGGCGCCTGTAATCCCAGCTACTTGGGAGGCTGAGGTAGGAGAATCGCTTGAACACGGGAGGCGGAGGTTGCAATGAGCCGAGATCGCGCCATAGCACTCCAGCCCGGGAGAAGAGGGAAGCTCTGTCTCAATAAATAAATAAATAAAAATAAAGCAAAGCGTATCTTTAAGATAACATGCTACATTTCCAAATTAATTTCGTTTGCTCTTACGATCTACTCAAATACTAACAGGAGAAATGAACAAATTAGAATTGGATCTGGGCCGGGCGCGGTGCTCAAGCTGTAATCTCACTTGGGAGGCCGAGACTATCACGAGGTCAGGGGATCGAGACCATCCTGGCTACACGGTGAAATCTCTACTAAAAATTAGCGGGCTCTGGCGCTGTATCCCAGCACTCGGGACTGAGGCGATGCAAACCCAGGCGGAGCTTGCAGTGAGCTGAGATCCGGCACTGCACTCCAGCCTGGGCGACAGAGCGAGACTCCGTCTCAAAAAAAAAATAAAAATAAAAATAAAATAGAAATTGGATCTGAAGATGCTTCTCATATGGCCTTAGCCATAAACACTTGAGTGCGGCGAGAAGCTCATTAAGGTTGGGGTCTTTGCCTCTTTCTGCTTCAACTGGGAGCCTGCTCTTCGCTCTTGCCCTCTCAAGTATCTGCAATGAAAAAAGTGAGGAAAGGAAAAAACCTGAAAATAAGCTGCTTGCTGTTCTCCAAAAATGCAGCCAACAGTGCCATAAATCTCAGGATATCCTCGCCGGGACTAATGCTGGGGATAAGTGGCAAATTAGGAAGTCAGGCGCGAGTCTTTTAGGCTGAGAAAGCAGGGTCACTATCACTCACTTGGGGCAGACACCATAAGCAACTCGGAAAGGTCCGGGTACATGCGGTCCTCTTGCAACTGACGGTCGATGAGCCGTCCAGCATTTTCCAGAGCTTCCTGCAGGGCTGCGGCCGATGTAGAGGCCGGCATCACCGCGCCCAACAAAGAAGACGGCATCTCGGAAATCGTAGACACCAGGGTCCAGAAAAAGTCAAAAGCCACGGAGAAACAAGAAAAGATCCAAGCACTTAGCTTAGATCCGCCGCCTAGGGCGCGCGCGCCAAACGAGCGCCTTGGCGCCTGGACATGACGCACTTCCGGCTCATACGGTGGGGAACTGGAAGACGCCGTTCTGGCCTGGGAAGAGGAAGCTGTTGGGAGGGGGCTCGAGGTTGGGGGTGGGGCGAAGAGTCTGCTGATGCTTTCCAGGGGGTTGAGGGTTTTAAGGTGTGGAAGGGTAAAAGTAGAGTAGGTTATTTAGGGAACGGACGGAGGGAAGGAAGGGAAGGGACGGAGGGAAGGAAGGGAAGGGTAAAGGGGAGGGAACTGGGAAGGAGAGGGGCGGGATGGAGTTTGGGTGGGGTGGGGAGGAAGGAGGGAGGAGGGATACGCTAGGTGGGAGCTAGATCGTGTGTCTGGCCTAGGAGACTGCTCTGGTTCGGTTGGTTTAAGCGCGTGCTCTACCTGAGTCTTGGAACTTCCCACGTCGGAATTCCTTAACTGCAGTTATATGAGTGCGCGACCTCAAGTAACTGCTGTTATTAAAGAATTGGTAGCTCCCTGTCATATAGAGGGATATGGACCAATATCTCACTATATTCTTCACGGGCTTCAGTGTAAATTAGAATTCATCAGGCTTTTCCATTTGCATGTCGCTGTCTTTTGACTTTGTGGCCCCTTAGTATAAAATACGTGTTTCAGGAGGAGCTGAGTGCGGGTGGACAGCTGCCGTGCTTTTTATCGTGGCAGAGATAGACCTACTTCATCTTTTCATTCCCAGCACTAGTACAGGAACTCGTATGAGATAGGAACCCAAGAGATCATACAATCCTAAGAAACTGAATACCTGCCTTGTGCCTGGTGCTGGGACTATCAAACTAACAAAATGTTTCCTGTCCTTAAGGTGCTTCAAGCAGAGACAAAGGACTTCACTATAATTTTTCTATTTGGATAGGTATAAACTGTAGCAGAAGGATAGAAGAAAGCAGTGGGGTAAAAGAGGCTTCATTTACTACAGAAGGCAACCTGAGTGGGTAAATCAAAGCACTTTTTAGAAAGCTGTCCTTATTTAGAATCTCACCTAAGAAAGCTTCCAGTTATGTTCTTTAGAATTTAACAAATCAATAACTGAATTACTCTAAATTGGTCTTTTGCCATTTGAATTACATTTTTACTCCCCCAAAGACTTGATTACGTTTCTGAAAATTGTAAGTTCTATGATGTTACCAATCTACACTTAAAATTTGACATAGACAATATACCAAGAAAAACTAGATTTTTTATTATTGTTATATAAATAGGCAGTTGGGTCTCTAGCTGTCAGTTTATTTGGTATACCATAGATTGAAAAGTGGTGGCCTGGCACCGAGTTTGTTTTTAGTTTGAGACAAAATACACAATTGAAAGTTTTCAACTCCACAAATTGGAAGATTGAACAATGTTGGTGTGATATTCCTGCATAGCAACAAAGCTCCCCAAAGTGTAATCTAACTAACTTAATTTATTGGCTTATTGCCTGTGGCTGCTTTCCAACTACAACTGCTAAAACAAGTAGTTTACACAAGACTGCAAAGCCTAAAATACAGACTCTGGCACTTTACAGGAAAAGTTTGCTGACCTCTTCTCTAGAACATGTAATTATGAATTTTTTTGGTCTTCGGACTCCTTGATACCCTTAAAAATTATTCAGGATTCCAGAGAGTTTTTGTTGCGTATTGGTTGCATGTATTAATATTTGTGAATAACTCGGCCGGGCGCGGTGGCTCACGCCTGTAATCCCAGCACTTCGGGAGGCCGAGGCGGGTGGATCACGAGGTCAGGAGATCGAGACCATCCTGGCTAACACGGTGAAACCCCGTCTCTACTAAAAATGCCAAAAAAAAAAAAAAAAATCAGCCAGGCGTGGTGGCGGGCGACTATAGTTCCAGCTACTGGGGAGGCTGAGGCAGGAGAATGGCATAAACCCGGGAGGCGGAGCTTGCAGTGGGCCGAGATCGCGCCACTGCACTCCAGCCTGGGCGACTGAGCAAGACCCCGTCCCAAAAAAAAAAAAAAAAATTTGTGAATAACTCATAAACTGAAAATTAAAATGTTTAACAATGTATTTAAAAGCATAACAAGGCCAGGCACAGTGGCTCACGCGTGTAATCCCAGCACCCAGCGCTTTGGGAGGCCAAGGCACGTGAATCACGAGTTCAGCCTGGCCAATATGGTGAAACCCCGTCTGTACTAAAATACAAAGATTACCTGGGCATGGTGGCATGCCCCTGTAGTCTCAGCTGTTCAGGAGGCTGAGGCAGGAGAATTGCTTGAACCTGGGAGGCAGAGGTTGCAGTGACCCAAGATCGTGCCACTACACTCCAGCCTGGGCAACAGAGTAAGACTCCATCACAAAAAGAAAAAAAAAAGCATAACGAGCTTAATACATGTTAATATAACACTTTTAAAAATGAGAAATCACTATAGTTTCTAAAACTAAAACGGAGAATGCGATTATTTCGTATTTTTGCAAATGTCTTTAGTGTCTTGATCAGTAATGGATAGCTGAATTATCGTATCTGTATCTGCTGTCAACTAAAGAAAAATAACCGGCTTTTAAAGAATTAAAGTCAGTTTGATTCAGAGTCAGGATTGCAACCTTTCAGAGAGTTTCTGTTAGACTGTTCCAAAGTAGTGTTTTAGCACATAGCTTACATATCAGGGGTTGCAAGTTCTGCATGTGCTCAGAAATTACATTAAACATGCTCATAAACTGGGTATAGTGACGCACACCTGTAATTCTAGCACTTTGGAAGGCCTATGCATGAGGATCTCTTGAGGCCAGGCATTCAAAACCAACCTGGGCAATATAACGAGACCCCTATCTCTAAAAACAAAATTTAAAAAAATTTTTTTTTTTTTTAATTTGCCAGGTGTGGACCTGTAGTCCCAGCTACTTGGTAGGCTGAGGCAGGAGGATCACTTTAGCCCAGGAGTTCCGGGTTGCAGTGAGCCATGACCATGCCACTGCATTCTAGTCTGGGTGATATAAAGTGAGACTCTGTCTCAAAAAAAAAGTCATAAATTACATTACAGCAAAATCTCATCCAAGTTTGGGTGTAAGAGTACATCTGGTTATAGATTAGATTACAGAGGCATAACCATGAATCCTGTGGGACACTATCTTATATAGTGGAAGAGGCAAGGGGTGGGAACACTGAACTTACCTTTTTTTAAAAAAATGCATTGATTCAAGCAAGAGATGTGGGAACCTGTGCTCTAACCTGCTTATTGTTTCCAGGGCATTCTCCTAGAGGTCTATACTCAGTCATTGAGTTGGGCTTTGTGAAATTCTGCTGGCAAAGGATTTTGTTAAGTTCTGCTAGTAAGCAGAATGAGCAAACCTGGTTTTTTATGTCTATTACTTTGTCTAGCATATCAACATTTTGTGACTTATTTAATTGAAGTATAATATATTTAAAAAGCTGGCCTTGGCTGGGTGCAGTGGCTCACACCTGTAATCCCAGCACTTTGGGAGGCCGAGGCGGGCAGATCACGAGGTCAGGAGATCAAGACCATCCTGGCTAACATGGTGAAAACCCGTCTCTACTAAAAAAGATACAAAAAATTAGCCGGGCGTGGTGGCAGGCGCCTGTAGTCCCAGCTACTCGGGAGGCTGAGGCAGGAGAATGGTGTGAACCTGGGAGGCAGAGCTTGCAGTGAGCCAAGATCGCGCCACTGCACTCCAGCCTGGGCGACAGAGCAAGACTCCATCTCAGACAAAAAAAAAGAAAGAAAAGCTGGCCTCACTGGGCACTGTGGCTCACGCCTGTAATCCCAGCACTTTGGGAGGCCGAGGCAGGTGGATCGCCTGAGGTCAGAAGTTCAAGATAGCCTGGCCAACCTGGCCAACATGGTAAAACTCCGTCTGTACTAAAAATACAAAAATTAGCTGGGCATGGTGACGCAAGCCTGTAATCCCAGCTACTCGGGAGGCTAAGCCAGGAGAATCACTTGAACCTGGGAGGCAGAGGTTGCAGTGAGCCGAGATCGTGCCATTGCACTCCAGCCTGGGCTACAAGAGCGAAACTCCATCTCAAAAAAAAAAAAAAAAGGGAAAGAAAAGCTGGCCTCAGTTACATATTTAGGAAAAGTAGAAGTATTTTAATAATTGGCAACAAGTATAGTCAGTTTTTTTTTTTTTTTTATAGAGTTTTGCTCTTGTCGCCTAGGCTGGGGTGTAATGGTGTGATCTCAGCTCATTGCAACCTCTGCCTCCCAAGTTCAAGTGATTCTCCTGCTTCAGCCTCCCAAGTAGCTGGAATTACAGGCTAATTTTCTTTTTTTTTTTTTTTTTGAGATGGAGTTTTGCTCTTGTTGCCCAGGCTGGAGTGCGGTGGTATGATCTCTGTTCATTGCAATCTGCGCCTCTCAGGTTCAAGGAATTCTGCCTCAGCCTCCCGAGTAGCTGGGATTACAGGCGCATGTCACCAAGCCCAGCTAATTGTTTTTTGTATTTTTAGTAGAGATGGGGGTTTCACCATGTTGGTCAGGCTGGTCTTAAATGCCTGACCTCAGGTGATTCACCCGCCTCGGCCTCCCAAAGCCCTGGGATTACAGATGTGAGCCACCATGCCCAGCTATGCCTGGCTAATTTTCTGTATTTTTAGAAGAGACAGGGTTTCACCATGTTGGCCAGGCTGGTCTCGAACTCCTGGCCTCAGGTTATCCTCCCACCCCGCCTTCCAAAGTGCTAGGATTACCGGTGTGAGCCACCACGCCTCACCTGTTTTTCTTAAAGTGATAACTCATTTCATTTATTTTTGAGAAAATGTTTGCCAAATACTTAAATCTGAACAACTGTACTTTGTGAGTCATTCTTTCAAGTAAAAATAATGTTTCATGAAAAAAATCTAACAACTCAATTACAAGTGGTTTTCTTTTAGATGACCATCGTACTTAGATATGCATTAGCTGGGCATGTTGGCATGTGCCTGTGGTCCCATCTATTCAGGAAGCTGAGGCAGGGGAAGATCGCTTGAGTCCAGGAGTTTGAGGCTAAAGTGCTTCATGACTGAACTTGTAAATAGCCACTGCACTCCAGTCTGGAAAACATAGTGAGACCCTATCTGTAAGAAATGTTTTTAAAACCATACTTTATGATGGCTGGGCGTGGTGGCTCATGCCTGTAATCCCAGCACTTTGGGAGGGCAAGGCAGGCAGATCATAAGGTCAGGAGATCGAGACCATGGTGAAACCCCATCTCTACTAAAAATACAAAAAATTAGCCGGGCCTGGTGGCAGGTGCCTGTAGTCCCAGCTACTCGGGAGGCTGAGGCAGGAGAATGGCTTAAACCTGGTAGGTGGAGCTTGCAGTGAGCTGAGATTGCAACACTACCCTGCAGCCTGGGTGACAGAGCAAGACTCGGTCTCAAAAAACAAACAAACAAAAAAACCATACTTAATGATTACTTCTCCTTTTGTCATACTGAGGGTTAAAAAGACTATTTAAGGGTCAGGTTTTAATGAAATGAATACTGTTTATGGCTTTATTAAGGATATTCTTAAGGGAAACTGATTTTGCTTAAATGCCTATGTAAATACAGAGATGACTACAACATTTGGAATCCTACTGCCTTGATTTATGTTAAGGCACTATTTTAATTTAGGCATTTTAAGATAGAGCATGCTTCTTCAATGATTAGGAGAAACAGATATAAGTAAAGATTTTATTACTTACAGGCCCAGGGTGCATCTGGCGCACCTGGAGGTCAAGGAATGCAGTCAGGGAAAGAGAAAGAAGGACTCATGAGCCAATGCATTCATTGGTTTCATGGTGTTTTCCAAATAGATTTCCCAAGAGGAATTCCCACACTTTAATTGGTGGATTTAAAGCAATCACGCACAAATTTGAGGACAAGCTCGTCAGCCCAGAATGGCTTTGAATGTAGCCCAACACAAATTTGTTAACTTTCTTAAAACATTGTGAGATTTGTGATTTTGTTTTTTAAGCTCTCAGCTATTGTTAGTGTATTTAATGTGTTGCCCAAGACAATTCTTCTTCTTCCACTGTGGCCCAGGGAAGCTAAGAGATTGGACACCCCTGTTGTTGGAAGTCATGCTGTGATCGAGGTAGTCACTGTGGCATATCTGCACAGTCCATGTAGGACATCAGGGTCAGCAGGGCTGGTGAGGTAGGCTGTATGTAGTTATCCTATGGGGAGGTGGGCACCAGGAGGAAGTTTTATATAATAGATACCTGGATTGATCACATTGAGGAACGGGGAGGAGGTGTAGGACTGCAAACTGTGTCAAGGGTGACTGAACCCTGCTTCTGATATGAGAAAGTCCAACTTATTTTCAAAATAAATGCTAAGACAACATAAAATTATAAGAATTTGGCCAGGCGTGGTGGCCCACGCCTGTAATCCCAGCTACTTTGGGAGGCTAAGGCTGGCGGATCGCCTGAGGTCAGGAGTTAGACACCAGCCTAACCAGCATGGGGAAAACCCATCTCTACTAAAAATACAAAAAAAAAAAAAAAAAATTAGCTGGGTCTGGTGGCGCATGCCTGTAATCCCAGCTACTCAGGAGGCTGAGGCAGGAGAATCGCTTGAACCTGGGAGGGAGAGGTTGCAGTGAGCTAAGATTGTGCCATTGCAATCCAGCCTGGGCAACAAGAGCGACACTCTGTCTCAAAAAAAAAAAAAAAAAAAAAAGAATTCGCTACAGGCATCCGCAGATTTACCCGTTGTTAACCCACTTCCCATTTTCCCTGAGAATACTCGGCTGATGGTGCTTGCTGCTGCAGCCATTACCCCAATATAACTCACAGATTATGGTCCCAACCTAACAACCAAAGTTTGTGTCTACTATTTTATTATTTTTACATCATTCTATTATATTGACTTTGGAAACAAAATACATTATTTTATTTATAGCATTCTGTTTTTAATAGTGGAATTTCCATTTACAAAATATAGTAATTCTCGATCGCTGAAAATGTCAAATCGTAGAAAACATAGCATTCCTATGTGTGATGTTATAAGTTCCGTGGTGAACTTACGGCACTGAAATGGTGTGACAACAAGGTGGGCACAATATTGTCAATATTCCACAATGATACTGTGATTGAAGTAGACAACAGATGGAAAGAAAACTAAGAAGCCATGTGTCATTGTGGATTATAGTGACAATATGGAGCAGCGGACTTGGCTGATCAGATGCTCACTTCATATCCAGCTTAGCGCCAAAGGTACAAGGTTTGGTATAAGATACTCTTTCATAGGCTGAGTGCAGTGGCCCACGTCTGTAATCCCAGCACTTTTGGGAGCCTGAGGCGGGTAGATGACTTGAGGTCAGGAGTTTGAGACAAGCCTGGCCAACATGGTGAAACTCTTTCTCCACTAAAAATGCAAAAATTAGCCGGGTGTGGTGGCAGGGCCTGTAACCCCAGCTGCTCGCGAGGCTGAGGCAGGAGAATTGCTTGAACCCAGGAGGCGGAGGTTGGAGTGAGCTGAGATCGCGCCACCGCACTCCAGTCTGGGCGATGGAGTGAGACTCCGTCCCAAAAAAGAAAAATTAGTCGGGTGTGGTGGCAGGCATCTGTAACCCCAGCTACTCAGGAGGCTGAGGCACAAGAATCGCTTGAACCCAGGAGGTGGAGGTTCATTGAGCCAAGATTGTGCCACTGGATTCCGGCCTGGGTGACAGAGTGAGATTCTGTCTCAAAAAGAGAGAAATAGATTCTTCTCCACCTTCTGAACATTGAAGTGTTGAACTCCCACATTCTATTTAAGAAGGACAATCCTGAGCACATGATTAGCCTTGTAAACTTCAGACTGACAGGCCAAGCGCAGTGGCTCACGCCTTTAATCCCAGAACTTTGGGAGGCCGAGGCAGGCAGATCACAAGGTCAGAAGATTGAGACCATCCTGGCTAACATGGTGAAACGCTGTCTCTACTAAAAATACAAAAAATTAGCTGGGCAGGGTGGCAGGTGCCTGTAGTCTCAAATACTCAATGGCCGGGGGTGGTGGCGCATACCTGTAGTCCCAGCTGCTCGGGAGGCTGAGGCAAGAGAATTGCTTGAGCCCAGGAGGTGGAGGAGGTTGCAGTGAGCTGAGATCACGCCACTGCACTCCAGCCAAGGTGACAGAGGGAGACTTGGCCAAAAAAAAAGTTGGGGCGCAGTGGCTCAGGCCTGTAATCCTAGCACTTTGGGAGGAAGAGGTGGGCGGATCACCTGAGGTCAGGAGTTCAAGACCAGCCTGGCCAACATAGCAAAACCTCGTCTCTACTAAATACACAAAAATTAGCGGGGTGTAGTGGCAGGCACCTGTAATCTCAGCTACTCAGGAGACTGAGGCAGGAGAAGAGCTTGAACCCGGGTGGCAGAGGTTGCAGTGAGCCGAGATTGGCCATTGCACTCCAGCCTGGGCAACAGAGTGAGACTCCACCTCAAACAAACAAAACAAAAGCAAAGGGTGTCTCCTGTAATCCCAGCACTTTGGGAGGCCAAAGTAGGCGGATCACTTGAAGTCAGGAGTTCAAAACCAGCCTGGCCAAAATGGTGAAACCTCCTCTCTACTAAAGATGCAAAGAAATTAGCTGCGTGTGGTGGTGGACGCCTGTAATCCCACCTACTTGGGAAGCAGAGACAGGAGAATCCCTGGAACCCGGGAGGCAGAGGTTGCAGTGCGCCGAGATCACGCCATTGTACTCCAGCCTCGGCGACAGAGACTCCGTCTGAAAACAAAAACAAAAAAACAAACCAAAACAAAAAAACCAAAAATTAGCCGGCGGGCACCTGTAATCCCAGCTACTCAGGAGGCTGAGGCAGGAGAATCGCTTGATCCCGGGAGGCAGAGGTTGCAGTGAGCTGAAATCGTGCCACTGCACTCCAGCTTGGGCGACAGAGACTCTGGCTCAAAAAAAAAAAAGGAAAAAAAAAAGAAAAAAGGAAAGGATGTTATGTTGTGGAAACTCCTCATACTACTTCTCCTCTCCAGTGGTCTGAGTTGCGCGGCGCTTTCCCGCCTGTCCGGTAGGGCGGCGCCGCGCAGAAAGCCGCGGTCCCTTTGCGGAAGGTGCCGCTCTTGGCTTCGGCGGCGCCGCTGTCGCTTGGAGGCGGTACTTCCTCCGGGATTTGCCGCGGGTTAGTGGCAAGTTCCTCTACAGTTGTGACTGTGGCCCATTTTGCGGTGTGCGGCCAGCGATGGAGCGCTCTGGGCCCAGCGAAGGTGGGTTTCATGAGGCGAGTCCGGGCGTGGTGGGCCGTGTCGGGGGCGCAGGGGCGCAGCACTAACTAGGCCTCCTCTCTTTTCCTCTTGCTCCAGCGACAGGCTCAGATGCGTCGGGACCGGACCCGCAGCTTGCGGTCACCATGGGCTTTACGGGGTTCGGTGAGTGACTGTTCCAGGCAGAGCTCCTTTTCCTTTTGCAGAGGTTTGAAGAACCACAGAGTGGGAGGGGAGATCGAGCTGTCAACTCGGAATTCCTGTAGCCCGGGTGCATACCTTGCAGTTTGTCAATGCTCTTCTCCCATTTGTCTTCTATTCTGCGTATCCGTTGGAACCAACTAAGAAGACAGTTATGAGGGCCCTGGAGAGAGAGGAAGAGAAAAGATGTTTCTAATTTTAAGTCACCAATAATGCTAAGATGAACATTTTTTGTAAATAATAGCATTTGTACGAGGATTTTAAAAAATATGTAATTCTGTAGGGTAGATTTCTAAAAGAGAGCCTAGTTTGTACAAAAGTATAAATATTTAAAAAGCTGAAAAATTGGGTATATGCCTTATAAAGCTTCTTGCTGCTTGTTGCTGTAATACCCATCAAAAAGCTTGTTTTCAGGTTATACCAAAGTTAACAGAATTTAAGAATGCCATTTTTACCATATCCCTACCAACACAGAATAGGTATTGTTTAAAAAGAAAATTATTTAAAAAATGAAAACAAAAGTTTACTAGACTGATACATGAAAAATGTTTTCTCTTTATTTTGCATTTTAAAATTGTAAACGCTGTTCATCCAAACATTGGGATTCTAACTTCCCTGAACCTTTCCTCAGGGTGGTCTTGTACTCTTTTGACCAGGCTGTATTAATTCTATGATAATGACTAAATAATAGACTTACACATATTGACCTTGGATTGTGTTCACACCTACTAGTTCTGTAGTTTTTCTATTCTTTTTTTTGTTTTTGGAGACTGAGTCTGGCTCAGTCGCCCAGGGTGGAGTGCAGTGGCGTGATCTCGGCTCACTGCAAGCTCCGCCTCCTGGGTTCAGGCCATTCTCCTGCCTCAGCTGGGACCACAGGCGCCCACCACTAATTTTTTTGTATTTTTGGTAGAGACGGGGTTTCACCGTTTTTGCCAGGATGGTCTTGATCTGACCTCGTGATCCACCCGCCTCGGCCTCCCAAAGTGCTGGGATTACAGGCGTGAGCCACCGTGCCTGGCCTTTTCTATTCTTTTTTTATTTTTTGAGATGGCGTCTTGGTCTGTCACCCAGGCTGCAGTGTACTAGTGCGATCTTGGCTCACTGCAGTCTCCACCTCCCAGGCTGAAGCCATCCTCCCACCTTGGTCTCCTGAGTAACTGGGATCACAGATGTGTGCCACCACACCTGGCTAATTTTTTATACTTTTGGTAGAGACGAGGTTTCACCATGTTGCCCAGGCTGATTGATCTTTCTAGCTCAAGCGATCCGCCCACTTGAGCCTCTCAAAGTGATGACAGGCATGAGCCACCCCACCCGGTATAAATCCTTCATTTTAGTACTTCATTCCTTTACTCGGAAGTGAGGAAAGTGTCCACATGTTTGTGCCACATAGGGGAAAATTAGTTACTGGGGGAGGAGGAGAATGTTTCCATGCTCATACAGTTCCTTGTTATAGGGCTGAGATTTCTGTTTTCCTCTTAGCTCCTTAAAGTACCTGCATTACTTCTCATGTTGCCCCTTTCATCTTCAAGAAACTGCAATGCCTCAAATCCTTCTCAAACATTGGATCTCTTAGACTTCTTCTGCCATAGCTGTTCTGCATCTTTGCCTTTAAGGGCCAACTAGGATAGTCTCCCTATTTAAAAGTCCATAACCTTAATTACATCTGCAAAGGGTAACTTTTGGGACATTCTCCATTCTGCCTCCTGTGTTAGTGTTGTTGTTTCTTAGGGTAGGGATCTAGGTAAATTAGAGGAGGATGGGAAAGTTGACTGGTTAATAGTACTTAGTGAAGGGATTGTCATCAAAAGTTATCTGTGACTCAAGCTCCTTCTGTGATATTTTATGGTTATATTGGAGCTATGTTATAAACTAGACAAACTAAGTGTTTATTGATCAGTATTGATCACCTGAAGTTTGGCCAACTTATTGCAAGGCAATCACAGTCTGCCATTTGTTCATGTTTTAGGTAAAAAAGCTCGCACATTTGACTTGGAAGCAATGTTTGAACAAACTCGAAGAACAGCTGTGGAAAGAAGTCGCAAAACACTGGGTAAGAAGTTCAGATATTTGTCCTTTTATTGGTTTAAGTACTGTGTATACCTCATGCAAGTATATTAAGAAAGAAAAAAGAATGTGACTGGGCGCGGTGGCTCACACACGTAATCCCAACACTTAGGGAGGCCGAGGTGGGCGGATCACCTGAGGTCAGAAGTTTGAGAGCAGCCTGGCCAACATAGTGAAACCCCATCTCTACAAAAATACAGTAATTAGCTGGGCATGGTGCTGGGGCCTGTAATCTGAGCTACTCATGAGGTTGAGGCAGTTGCTTTGCTTGAAGTCGGGAGGTGGAGGTTGCAGTGAGCTGAGATCCCGCCATTGCACTCCAGCCTGGGGTATAAGAGTGAAATTCCATCTCAGAGAGAAAAAAAAAAGTGTTGTTATGCTACTTGTCGTTGTTGGTTTTTTTGTTGTTGTTGAGATGGAGTCTCTCCCTGTTGCCCAGGCTGGAGTGCATTGGCGGGATCTTGGCTCGCTGTAGCCTCCACCTCCTGGGTTCAAGTGATTCTCCTGCCTCTGCTTCCTGAGTAGCTGGGACTACAGTCACATGCCACCACGCCTGGCTAATTTTTTGTATTTTTAGTAGAGACAGGGTTTCACTGTGTTGGCCAGGCTGATTTCGAACTCCTGACTTGTGATCCACCTGCCTCGGCCTCCCAAAGTGCTGGGATTACAGGCGGAGTTACTGCACCCCTGCCTTTTTTTTTTTTTTTTTTTAGAGATGGAGTCTCGCTCTATCACGGGGTGGAGTGCAGGGGTGCGATCTCAGCTCACTGCAACTTCCACCTCCCCGGTTCAAACAATTTTCCTGCCTCAGCCTCCTGAGTAGCTGGGGCTACAGGTGTGTGCCACCACAGCCAGCTAATTTTTGTATTTTTAGTAGAAATGGGGTTTCACCATGTTGGCCAGGATGGTCTCATCTCCTGACCTCGTGATCTGCCTGCCTCCCAAAGTGCTGGGATTACAGGTGTGAGCCACTGCACCCGGCCCAATTTATCATTTTAAAACCAACAATGGGCTGGGTGTAGTGGCTCACACCTGTAATTCCAGCACTTTGGGAGGCTGAGGCAGGCGAATCACCTAAGGTCAGGAGTTCAAGACTAGCCTGGCCAACATGGTGAAACCCCGTCTCGACTGAAAATAGAAAAATTAGCCAGGTGTGGTGGTGGGCACCTGTAATCCCAGCTTCTAGGGAGGCTGAGGCAGGAGAATTGCTTGAACCTAGGAGGTGGAGGTTGTGGTGAGCTGAGATCGCACCATTGCACTCCAGCCTGGGCGGCAAGAGCAAAACTCCATCTCAAAATAAAATAAAATAAGATAAGATAAGATAAGATAAAATAAGATAAAATAAAAAAGTAAGCCACAAGAACAAAACTCCATCTCAAAATAAAATAAGATAAAATAAAATATATAATAAAATATAAAATAAAATAGCTAAAATAAATAAAGTATTATACAGCAGCAATATCCAGTATTTGGCAGTGTGCGGCAGCATGCCTGACAAAAAATATTTTCAGTCTTTGGAAGAAAACTTTTTTTGTGGTGAAAAGAAAGCTATCTACATGTACTATTTTTTGAAAAAACTCCTCATTATTTGTTTTATTTGAGATGGAGTCCTGCTCTGTTGCCCAGGCTGGAGTGCAATGGCACGATCTCGGCTCACTGCGACCTCTGCCTCTTGGGTTCAAGTGATTCTCTTGCCTCAGCCTCCTGAGTAGCTGGGATTACAGGTGACCATCACCGCGCCCAGCTAAGTTTTTTGTATTTTTAGTGCAGCTGGGATTTCGCCTTGTTGGCCAGGCTGGTCTCGAACTTGTGACCTCAAGTGATCCGCCCAGCTCCACTTCCGAAAGTGCCGGGATTACAGGCGTGAACCACTGTGCCAGGCCAAAACCCATTATTATTATTATTGTTATTGTTACTATTATTATTTTGAGACAGAGTCTCTCTCTGTTGCCCTGGCTGGAGTGCAGTGGTGCGATCTTGGCTCACTGCAGGCGATGCCTTCTGGGTTCACGCCATTCTCCTGCCTCAGCCTCTAGAGTAGCTGGAACTACAGGTGCCCACCAACACCCCTGGCTAATTTTGTTTTTGTATTTTTAGTAGAGATGGAGTTTCACTGTGTTAGCCAGGATGGTCTCGATCTCATGACCTTGTGATCCATACGCCTCAGCCTTCCAAAGTGTTGGGATTACAGGTGTGAGCCGCTGTGCCCAGAAAAACCCTTATTATGTGAAATTTCAAACACAGAAGTATAGTCATGAACTACCATGTACCTGTCAATCAGATTTAACTACTGTAACAGTTCATGGCTAATGTTACTTCTGTTTCCCCTTTCAGATGATTTTGAAGCAAATCTTGGACATCATTTTACTCATAAATATTTTTGTGGCTGGGCGCGGTGGCTCAAGTCTGTAATCCCAGCACTTTGGGAGGCCGAGACTGGCGGATCACAAGGTCAGGAGATTGAGACCATCCTGGCTAACACGGTGAAACCCCATCTCTTTTTTTTTTTTTTGAGACGGAGTCTCGCTCTGCCGCCCAGGCTGGAGTGCAGTGGCCGGATCTCAGCTCACTGCAAGCTCCGCCTCCCGGGTTTACGCCATTCTCCTGCCTCAGCCTCCCGAGTAGCTGGGACTACAGGCGCTCGCTACCTCGCCCGGCTAGTTTTTTTGTATTCTTTTAGTAGAGACGAGGTTTCACCGTGTTAGCCAGGATGGTCTCGATCTCCTGACCTCGTGATCCACCCGTCTCGGCCTCCCAAAGTGCTGGGATTACAGGCTTGAGCCACCGCGCCCGGCCAAAACCCCATCTCTACTAAAAAACATACAAAAAATTAGCTGGGCGTGGTGGCGGGCGCCTGTAGTCCCAGCTACTCGGGAGGCTGAGACAGGAGAATGGCGTAAACCCGGGAGGCGGAACTTGCAGTTAGCTGGGATCCGGTCACTGCACTCCAGCCTGGGCGACAGAGCAAGACTCTGTCTCAAAAAAAAAAAAAAAAAAAAAATTTGTATGCAGTTTGAAACGGTAAGAATTGTTTTAAAAAAAGCTTAACCAAGATACCTGTAAGAGATAGAAAAGACCAAGCTGTTTCCTACCCTCTCACACTCCTCTCAGTACTTTACTCCTTTTTTTTTTTGATTTGAGACAGGGTCTCACTGCTGTTGCTCAGGCTGATGTGCAGTGCGTGACCTTGGCTCATTGCAGACTCAACTTCCCGGGCTCAGGTAATCCTCCCACCTTAGCCTCCCAAATAGCTGGAACTGTAGGTTAGTGCTACCACACCCCACTAATTTTTTGTATTTTTAGTTGAGATAGATTTCACCATGTTGGCCGGGCACAGTGGCTCACGCCTGTAATCCCAGCACTTTGGGAGGCCGAGGCGGGTGGATCACAAGGTCAGGAGAGTGAGACCATCCTGGCTAACATGGTAAAACCCCGTCTGTACTAAAAATACAGAAAAAAAAAAAAAATTAGCTGAAGCAGGAGAATGGCATGAACCTGTGAGGTGGAGCTTGTAGTGAGCCGAGATTGCCCCTCTGCACTCCAGCCTGGGTGACAGAGCGAAACTCTGTCTCAAAAAAAGAAAGAAAAAAAGATTTCACCATGTTGTCCAGGCAAGTCTTGAATTCCTGGGCTCGAGTGATCCACCTCTCTTGGCCTCCCAAAGTGCTAGGATTACAGGTGTGAACCAGTACTTTATTTCTGACACCAGATATATAGGAGTTTTCCCCGACACATCAACCAGTTTTCCAACTGGGTATTCGGTAACTCACTTTAATTCTGACACTGTCTGCCTGGAGACTACCACAAGACTGCCTTCACTCAGACACTAATCTCAAGTCACAGGTTGTGACCAGTGCTTCTAATCTACTGTCTATAAATCAGGGTTCCCATGACCCCTCTTTTTGGTTTGATAATTAGCTAGGACGGCTCACAGGGAAACACTTTACTTAGTTTTAACAGTTTATTATAAAGGATGTTATAAAGGATACAGATGAACAGCCAAGATGAAGTAATGCATTGGGCAAGGTATGAAGTGGGAGAGGTGCAGAGCTTCTGTGGCCTCTCTGGGTGCACCAGCTCCCCAGCATCCCTCTGTGTTCAGCTACCCTGAAGCTAATCACATCTAGTGGTTCAAGAGTGTCTAGGCTGGATGCAGTGGCTCACATCTATAATCCCAGCACTTTGGGGGCCAAGGTAGGAGGATGACTTGAGCTCAGGAGTTTGAGACAAACCTGGACTAACGCAGTGAGATCCTGTTCAAGAAAGTTTTAAATTTTTTTTTATTTTTTTTATTTTTTGTAGAGACGGGGTTTCACCCTGTTAGCCAGGATGGTCTTGATCTCCTGCCCTCGTGATCTGCCCGCCTCAGCCTCCCAAAGTGCTGGGATTACAGGCATGAGCCACTGCGCCCGGCCAAATATATTTAATATTATACCGCAATATCATCACATCAAAAAACAATTTTAATATCCTCAAACGATAGACAAAGACATGCTATCTGAGGCATTTACAAATGTTTTAAACAATTTAGTGAATGTTTGTACTATCACAGTGTAGGTACCTTGTATTTACCATTTTAAGCGTATAATACAACATGTTTTGAACAGAATTGTCTTATTTGGCTATGTAAGCTTTTTGTTTTTATTTACTTACTTATTTTTTTAGGTCGCCCAGGCCGGAGGGCAATGGTGCAATCTAGGCTCACTGCAACCTCTGCCTCCTGGTACAAGCAATTCTCCTGCCTCAGCCTCCCCAGTAGCTGGGATTATAGGCAAGTGCCACCACCACCCTGCTAATTTTTGCATTTTTAGTAGAAACAGGGTATCACCATGTCGGCCAGGCTGGTCTCGAACTCCTAAAGTCAAGTGATCTGCCTGCTTCAACCTCCCAAAGTGAAGCTTTTTATTTTTAATCTTTTCATTTTCAATTTTTGTGGGTCCATAGATGTATATATTATGGGTATGTAAGTTTTTTTTTTTTTTTTTTTTTTTTTTTGAGACGGAGTCTTGCTCTGCCACCCAGGCTGGAGTGCAGTGGCCGGCTCTCAGCTCACTGCAAGCTCCGCCTCCCGGGTTCACGCCATTCTCCTGTCTCAGCCTCCCGAGTAGCTGGGACTACAGGCGCCCGCCTCGTCGCCCGGCTAGTTTTTTGTATTTTTTAGTAGAGACGGGGTTTCACCGTATTAGCCAGGATAGTCTTGATCTCCTGACCTCATGATCCGCCCGTCTCGGCCTCCCAAAGTGCTGGGATTACAGGCTTGAGCCACCGCGCCCGGCGGGTATGTAAGTTTTATAGTCCCTAGTACTTTGCTTTGTAAAATAGGTTCTCAGTAATATTTTGAGAAGATTGAATTGAATTTAGACCTGTAATACTGTCTTGTTAAAAAAATGAAATCTTGCTGCTTTGGAGAATATTTTATTTTATTTTATTTTATTTATTTATTTATTTTTTTTGAGATGGAGTCTCGCTCTGCTGCCTGGGCTGGAGTGCAGTGGCCGGATCTCAGCTCACTTCAGCTCACTGCAAGCTCCGCCTCCTGGGTTCACGCCATTCTCCTGCCTCAGCCTCCCGAGTAGCTGGGACTACAGGCGCCCGCCACCACGCCTGGCTAGTTTTTTGTGTTTTTTAGTAGAGACGGGGTTTCACCGTGTTAGCCAGGATAGTCTCGATCTCCTGACCTCGTGATCCGCCCGTCTCGGCCTCCCAAAGTGCTGGGATTACAGTCTTGAGCCACCGTGCCCGGCCTTGGAGAATATTTTAAAATGGCATAATCTGGGCTGGGCATAGTGGCTTCATGCCTGTAATCCCAGCACTTTGGGAGCCTGAGGTGAATGGATCACCTGAGATCAGGAGTTTGAGATCAGCCTGGCCAACGTGATGAAACCCTGCCTCTACTAAAAATGCAAAAATTAGCCGGGTGTGGTGGCGGGCGTCTGTAGTCCCAGCTACTCGGGGGGCTGAGGCAGGAGAATCGCTTGAACCTGGGAGGCGGAGGTTGCAGTGAGCCTAGATCGTGCCATTGCACTCCAGCCTGGGTGACGACGGCAAGACTCCATCTTAAAAAAAACAGGCACAATCTGTTGGAAAGAGCTTGGGATTTGGAATTGGGGGACCTAGGTTTGAGGCCCAGCCCCACAGTCTACTAGATGAGTAACATTGGGTGGGTTTTTCCAATTTCTGATCCTTCATAACCCTGTTGTATGTGTATCATCTACCTTGGAAGTTTCTTGAAGAGATTAAGATGTTGGGTACAGTAGCTTATAAACAACAAAGTACTTTATTAAATTCCTGTAATTTTTCTTAGTAAAGCATGTATACATTTTACCTAAGAGGAACTTGGTGAGTTATTGAATTTTTTTTTTTTTTTTTTTTGAGACGAAGTCTTGCTCTGTCGCCCAGGCTGGGGTGCAGTGGCCGGATCTCAGCTCACTGCAAGCTCCGCCTCCCGGGTTCACGCCATTCTCCCGCCTCAGCCTCCCGAGTAGCTGGGACTACAGGCGCCCGCCACCTCGCCCAGCTAGTTTTTTGTATTTTTAGTAGAGACGGGGTTTCACCGTGTTAGCCAGGATGGTCTCGATCTCCTGACCTCGTGATCCACCCGTCTCGGCCTCCCAAAGTGCTGAGATTACAGGCTTGAGCCACCGCGCCCGGCCGAGTTATTGAATTTTTAAATTTTTGAAAAATTGTCTCAAGACTATGGTCTCCTTTGATTTTTGTGGATAAATTATTGAACTTTCTTGATTTAGTATTACATCCTTGGATGGCAATTTATACCTCCGATCTAAATATATGAATCTAAATTGATGATCTCTTTGAAAGATCTACTTAGCTTTAGCAGTAGAAAATACCATTGGGATAATTTATGGAAGTAGTGTTCATCATTATATGGGAAGTTATTCATAAGAGTTGTTTTTTTTCGTGTTCTTCTAGACTTGGCAATTAGATTACATTTAGACTGTGGAATTAAAAATGATTCCCTGTAAGCTGTCCTAGCAAATGATGAAATTGAAGAGAGGGGTTGCAGGAACCCTAGTTTCCTACCATAAGACAGTTTGACTTACTTTTCTTTAAAAGTTGGAAATTCTCATATGGGCATTATTTATCTCATGCTTGGTATTGGAGTCTTTCCCTGGGTATTGATAGTACGCTTGAGGAAGCTAAGACTTTGACCTTTTTAATAGCAAGTTTTTCTGTATATGGGGTTATGAGCCGTCTTGATTGCTAAATGCACTAGTGGAAAGGATGAATTACTATAAAACCCCAATAAAATACGTGCTGTGAAGGGTCTGGAAATGATAATCGTACAAATTCTTTTTTAAATGTTTTTTGTGTTCTTGAAAGCTATAAGTATGTGCAGGACACAGATTTTTTTTTTCTTTTTCTTGAGACAGAGTCTTGCTCTGTCGCCCAGGCTAGAGTGCAGTGGCGCGATCTTGGCTCACTGCAACTTCCGCCTCCTGGGTTCAAGCAATTCTTCTGCCTCAGCCTCCTGAGTAGCTGGGATTACAGGCGTGCACCACCATGCCTGGCTAATTTTTTGTATTTTTAATGGAGATTGGGTTTCACCATGCTGGATGAACTCCTGACCTCGTAATCTTCCCTCCTCAGCCTCCCAAAGTGTTGAGATTACAGATGTGAGCCATTGTGCCCAGCCAAAATACAGACTTTTTTTTTTTTTTTAGAAGTGTTATACTAGGCTGGGGGCAGTGGCTCACGTCTATAATCCTAGTACACTTTGTGAGGCTGAGGCAGGTGGATTGCTTGAGGCCAGGTGTTCGAGACCAGCCTGGCAAACATGGTGAAACCCTGTCTCTACTAAAAACTCAAAAATTAGGTGATCATGGTGGCTGGCATCTATAATCCCAGCTGCTCGGGAGGCTTAGGCGGAAGAATTGCTTGAACCTAGGAGGTGAAGGTTGCAGTGAGCTGAGACTGTGCCACTGCACTCATGCCGAGTGACAGATTGAGACTCCGTCTCAAAACGGAAACAAAAACAAAAAGAAAAACTAAGGGAAAAAGAGGGAGGACTGGCATGGTGTGGTGGCTTACATCTGTAAATCTTGAGGCAGGAGGATGGCTTGAGCCCAGGATTTCAAGACCAGCCTGGGCAACATAGTGAGACCCCGTCTCTATTAAAAAAAAAAAAAATAGAAAGTAAAAAAGAGGGAAATGGCAGCTGAGTAGGCAGCCTCAATATCTTTTCCTGATTAGTAATATAATTGACTGTAAGACCTGAGGGAGAAGATGAGCCTAGAGTACAAACGCTGCTGCCACCCCCAGAGGTCTGGAGGGATTGGCTGAAAAAACAGGGTGAGCTAGGAGCTAAGCAGGCTTATTCTTTTTTTTTTCTCTTGGAGACAGAGTCTCACTCTGTGGCCCATGCTGGATTATGGTGGTATGATCTCGGCTCACTGCAACCTCTGCCTTCTGGGTTCAAGTGATTCTCCTGCCTCAGCGTCCCGAGTAGCTGGGACTACAGGTGCACACCGATATGCCCGGCTAATTTTTTGTATTTTACTAGAGACAGGATTTCACCATGTTGTCCCGGCTGGTCTTGAACTCCTGAGCTGAGGCAATCCACCCGCCTCGGCCTCCCAAAGTGCTAGGATTATGGGTGTGAACCACCATGCCTGGCTTCAGGCCCATTCTTTTTTTTTTTTTTTTGAGACGGAGTCTTGCTCTGTTGCCCAGGCTGGAGTGCAGTGGCGCAATCGCTGCTCACTGCAACCTCCGCCTCCTGGGTTCGCGCCATTCTCCTGCCTCAGACTCCGAGGTAGCTGGGACTACAGGTGCCCGCCACCACATCTGGCTAATTTTTAAAAATTTTTTGTAGAGATGGGGTTTCCCCTTGTTAGCCAGGATGGTCTCGATCTTGTGACCTCGTGATTCGCCCGCCTCAGCCTCCCAAAGTGTTGAGATTACAGATGTGAGCCATTGTGCCCAGCCAAAATACAGACTTTTTTTTTTTTTTAGAAGTGTTATACTAGGCTGGGGGCAGTGGCTCACGTCTATAATCCTAGTACACTTTGTGAGGCTGAGGCAGGTGGATTGCTTGAGGCCAGGTGTTCGAGACCAGCCTGGCAAACATGGTGAAACCCTGTCTCTACTAAAAACTCAAAAATTAGGTGATCATGGTGGCTGGCATCTATAATCCCAGCTGCTCGGGAGGCTTAGGCGGAAGAATTGCTTGAACCTAGGAGGTGAAGGTTGCAGTGAGCTGAGACTGTGCCACTGCACTCATGCCGAGTGACAGATTGAGACTCCGTCTCAAAACGGAAACAAAAACAAAAAGAAAAACTAAGGGAAAAAGAGGGAGGACTGGCATGGTGTGGTGGCTTACATCTGTAAATCTTGAGGCAGGAGGATGGCTTGAGCCCAGGATTTCAAGACCAGCCTGGGCAACATAGTGAGACCCCGTCTCTATTTAAAAAAAAAAAAAATAGAAAGTAAAAAAGAGGGAAATGGCAGCTGAGTAGGCAGCCTCAATATCTTTTCCTGATTAGTAATATAATTGACTGTAAGACCTGAGGGAGAAGATGAGCCTAGAGTACAAACGCTGCTGCCACCCCCAGAGGTCTGGAGGGATTGGCTGAAAAAACAGGGTGAGCTAGGAGCTAAGCAGGCTTATTCTTTTTTTTTTCTCTTGGAGACAGAGTCTCACTCTGTGGCCCATGCTGGATTATGGTGGTATGATCTCGGCTCACTGCAACCTCTGCCTTCTGGGTTCAAGTGATTCTCCTGCCTCAGCGTCCCGAGTAGCTGGGACTACAGGTGCACACCGATATGCCCGGCTAATTTTTTGTATTTTACTAGAGACAGGATTTCACCATGTTGTCCCGGCTGGTCTTGAACTCCTGAGCTGAGGCAATCCACCCGCCTCGGCCTCCCAAAGTGCTAGGATTATGGGTGTGAACCACCATGCCTGGCTTCAGGCCCATTCTTTTTTTTTTTTTTTTGAGACGGAGTCTTGCTCTGTTGCCCAGGCTGGAGTGCAGTGGCGCAATCGCTGCTCACTGCAACCTCCGCCTCCTGGGTTCGCGCCATTCTCCTGCCTCAGACTCCGAGGTAGCTGGGACTACAGGTGCCCGCCACCACATCTGGCTAATTTTTAAAAATTTTTTGTAGAGATGGGGTTTCCCCTTGTTAGCCAGGATGGTCTCGATCTTGTGACCTCGTGATTCGCCCGCCTCAGCCTCCCAAAGTGCTGGAATTATAGGCGTGAGCCACCGCGCCTGGCAGGCCGATTCTTAATTCTGGATACTATGCTTCTCTTTAATTTTTTTCCAGTCTCTAGTATCAGAATGTAGAATTGTTGACTCTTGACCCACCTCAGCCCAGAAGACACGAAAAAGATAACATGATCTAGAGCTGTAATATTTGCCTTACTTCTTCCTGGAGGGTTTTGTCTTCCATATTTGACATGAAAGACTATGTAGTTCCTTGTTGATGTTTGCTGGGTAACTCTCTTCCTCATCTTCCATGTCCCAGCAACTAAAGACCCTGCAGACTACAACATTCCACTTGATAAGTGTCCTTTGCTGCTGCTTAACTTGAGTTATATTGTATTTCATTATTAAGTGAAGGAAAAAAATGTTAAATATTATCTCAGGTTATTGAGGATGGTGGCAATTGAGTATCAAACTATTCATACATAATCCTTTTTCTTCCTAGTGCCCCCACAATTGTAGAGTGAGATTATCAGAGGGAAAAAAGTTAATATTTTAAATATTTTTTTTGGTCTTTCTAGAGTAAACAACTCTGGAAAATTAATGTAGTAGATTTTTTTTTTTTTTAAATATAGTGAAAGCAAGTTTATTAGGAAAGTAAAGAAATAAAAGAATGGCTACTCTGTAGACAGAGCAGCCTATAGTATAAATTTTTTTCTTTTTTTTTTTTTTTTTTGGAGATGGAGTCTCAGTCACCCAGGCTGGAGGGCAGTGGCACAATCTGGCTCACTGCAAGCTCTGCCTCCCTTGTTCATGCCATTGTCCTGCCTCAGCCTCCCGAGTTGGTGGGACTACAGGCACCCGCCACTACGCCTGGCTAGTGTTTTTGTATTTTTACTAGTGATGGGGTTTCACCGTGTTAGCCAGGATGGTCTTGATCTCCTGACCTCGCCATCCGCCCGTCTCCACCTCCCAAAGTGCTGGGATTACAGGCGTGAGCCACTGCGTCAGGCTAGTATAAATTTTATTATGATTTTGATAGCTAGTCTTTAACCAAAATTCTAGTGTAGAAAATTCAGAAAAGAAGTGCTGCATTTTTTTTTTTTTTTTTTTGAGAAGGTGTTTTGCTTGTGTTGCCCAAGCTGGAGTGTGATAGCGCGATCTCAGCTCACCACAACCTCCGCCTCCCGGGTTCAAGCGATTCTCCTGCCTCAGCCTCCTGAGTAGCTGGGATTAAAGGCATGTGCTACCAGGCTGGGCTAATTTTTTCTTTTTAGTAGGGACGGGGTTTGTCCATGTTAGTCAGGCTGGTCTGGAACTCCTGACCTCAGGTGATCCGCCCGCCTCGGCCTCCCAAAGTGCTGGGATTACAAGTGTGAGCCACTGCGCCCGGCCAAGAAGTGCTAAATTTATGTTTTAAAACATTAGAAAGTTAATCACCTAAAATACCACTTTCGAATACGTTTTAAAAAATATATCACCATTCACATTATGCTAATTTTGCTTAGCATATCTGTTAAAATGTTTTCCCAGATTTCTGTTTTCTATCACTGTTTTTATTGTCTGCAGTTAGTATTATATTGCTATGCAGTAATTTCGTTCAATTCTTTTACCACATTGGCCATTTAGGTTGATAAATTTTTTTTTCTAGTTTTAAAAATTGTGATAAAATACACATAAAATGTACCATCTTAATATTTAAGTACATAGTGTTGTGCAGCCATCACCACCATCTATAACACTGTTTGTCTTGTAAGTCTGAAACTGTATACATATTAAACAATTCTTCATTACCCCTCCTAGCCTCTGTTAACCACCATTCTACTTTTTGTCTCTGACATTGACTACTCTAGATTACCTCATGTAAGTGTTATCATACGATATTTGTCTTTTTGTCTTTCTGTGAGTAGTCTGTCTGTCTTAGCATAGTGTCCTCAAGGTTTATCCGAGTTGTAGCATATTACAGAGTCTCCTTCCTTTTTGGGTGAATAATATTTCATTGTGTGGATATACCACATTTTGCTAATCCATTTGTCTATAGATGGATACTTTGGTTGCTTCTACATTTTAGGTGTTGTGAATGATGTTCCTGTGAACATCGGCATACAAGTATCTTTTTTAGACCCTGCTTTCAGTTTCTTTGGATATTTACTAGAAGTGGAATTGCTGGATCACGTGATAATTCTACGTTTAACTTTTTGAGGAACCACCATATTGTTTTCCACAGTAGCTGTGGTTGATAATTTTTTGCTGTTACTGCTAGCACTCTAAGTTATGTCTTTGTGGCTATGTTAATTTTTAGCCTTTCTAATACTAGCAAATTTTGAATTGTAATGGTTGGAATTTTTTTGTTAATTTTTTAAAAATCTTTTCAGAAGCAAGAGAAAAAGAGGAAGAAATGAGCAGAGAGAAAGAATTAAGACAAAATGAAGATATTGAACCAACATCCTCAAGATCAAATGTGGTCAGAGATTGCTCCAAATCATCTTCCAGGTGCCTGATTTTCATGAAAGACTTCTATTAAACCATCAGTTTCTAGGTGTTCATAGTTTTTTTTTTTTTTTTTAATTTTTCTGAGACGGAGTCTTGCTCTGTTGCCCGCTGCAGTGCAGTGGCGTAATCTTGGCTGACTGTAACCTCCACCTCCTGGGTTCAAATGATTCTCCTGCCTCAGCCTCCCAAATAGCTGGGATTACAGGCATGCACCACCACGCCTGGCTAGTTTTTGTGTTTTTAGTAGAGATGGGGTTTTGCCATGTTGGCCAGGGTGGTCTCGAACTCCCGACCTCAGGTGATCCGCCTGCCTTGGCCTCCCAAAGTGCCGGGGCTATAGGCGTGAGCCTCCTGAGTAGCTGGGACTATAGAGGTGCACTACCACTGCTGGCTAATTCTTGTATTTTTAGTAGAGGCAGGGTTTTACCATGTTGTCCAGGCTGATCTCAAACTCCTGACATGATCTGTCTGCCTCATTCTCCCAAAGTCCGGGGATAATAGGTGTCAGCTACTGGGCCCGGCCTCCAGTTACTACTTTTTTGAGACGGAGTCTCAGTGTTTGACCAGGCTGGAGTGCAGTGGCTTGATCTGGGCTCACTGCAACCTCCACTTCCTGGGTTCAAGTGATTTTCCTGCCTCAGCCTCCCAAGTAGCTGGGATTACAGGTGTAGGTCACCATGCCCTGCTAATTTTTTTGTATTTTAGTAGAGATGGGGTTTCACCATGTTGGTCAGGCTGGTCTCCAGCTCCTGACCTCGTGATCTGCTTGCCTTGGCCTCCCAAAGTGCTGGGATTACAGATGTGAGCCACCATGCCTGGCATCCCAGTTACTTCTTTTTGGCAATGCAGCAGTGGCCTAACACATTGATTTTGTTTATCTTGTCAAAAAATCAACGCTTGTTTCAGTGATGTTTTTTTATTCTTTGTTTTGTTGTTTGGGATGGAGTCTCTCTCTGTTGCCCAGGCTGGAGTGCAGTGGTGCCATCTCGGTTCACTGCAACCTGCACCTCCCGGGTTCAAGCAGTTCTCTGCCTCAGCCTCCTGAGTAGCTGAGATTACAGGCGCCCACCACCACATCCAGCTAATTTTTGTATTTTTAGTAGAGACTGGGTTTCACCATGTTGACCAGGCGGGTCTTGAACTCCTGACCTTGTGATCCACCCACCTCGACCTCTCAAAGTGCTCAGATTACAGGCGTGAGCCACCGCACCCGGTGTTATTCTTTTTTTAGTGTCAGTGTCATTTGTAGTTCTGCTCTGATTTTTTTTATTTCTTCTAATAATTTCTGGTTTGCTTTATTCTTGCTTTTCTAGTTCCTTGAGGTACATCCTTAGGTTGTTTATTTGATGTATGTCTACTCTTTATGTAGTTGTTTATTGTTATAAATGTTCTTCTTAGTACTGTTTTCTTTGTTTTCTGCAGGTTTTGATATGTTTTGTTTCCATTTTCTTTTGTTTCAAGAAATTAAAAAAAATTTTTTTTTTATTGACCCTTTGGTCATTTGGGAGCCTGTTGTTTTATTTTCGTGTATTTGTACAATTTCCAAGGTTCCTCTTGTTATTGATTTTTTTATTTTTCTTTTGAGACAGGGTTTCACTCTGTCACCCAGGCTGGAGTGCAGTGGCACATTCTTAACTCACCGCAACCTTTACCTCCCAGACTCGAGTGATCCTCCCACCTCATCTCCTTAAGTAACTGATACTACAGGTGTGTGCCACCATGCCTGGCTAATTTTTGTATTTTTTGTAGAGACAGTCTTTCACAATGTTGCCCAGGCTAGTCTTGAACTCCTGAGTTCAAGCAATTCGCTCACTCTACCTCGAAAAGTGCTGGGATTATAGACATGAGACACTGCGCCTGGCCTGATTTTGGTTTTATTTTGTTGTGGTTAGAAAAGATACTTGAGGGCTGGGCAAGGTGGCTCATGTCTGTAATCCCAGTACTTTGGGAGGTCGAGCTGGTGGATCACAAGGTCAGGAGTTTGAGACCAGCCTGGCCAACATGATGAAACCCCGTCTCTACTAAAAATACAAAAATTAGCTGGGCATGGTGGCTCATGCCTATAATTCCAGCTACTTGGGAGGCTGAGGCAAGAGAATCACTTGAACCTGGGCTGAGGAGTGAGCTAAGATCACGCCCTGGCACTCTAGAGTGAGACTCTGTCTCAAAAAAAAAAAAAAAAAATCTGTTTTAAAACAGTATAGCTGGAAACTTGTGCGTTAATCATAAGGGGGAAATTTTGGAGTATGAATAGCTTAATATAAATTTATTTAGTCATGTAGCTATTACTTATTGAGTATCTTCTGTGGATTACACAGTATTTTAGGCACTGAGATACAGCAATTAGCAAGTCAGATGAGACCTTTGTTCTCATTGAGCTCTCAGTGTTGTGGGAGTATTTGAAGGGATGGATAACAAATAACTAAATAACCAAATAAAATAACTTGGCCGGGTGCGGTGGCTCAAGCCTGTAATCCCAGCACTTTGGGAGGCCGAGACGGGTGGATCACGAGGTCAGGAGATCGAGACCATCCTGGCTAACACGGTGAAACCCCGTCTCTACTAAAAAATACAAAAAACTAGTTGGGCGAGGTGGCGGCGCCTGTAGTCCCAGCTACTCGGGAGGCTGAGGCAGGAGAATGGCGTAAACCCGGGAGGCGGAGCTTGCAGTGAGCTGAGATCCGGCCACTGCACTCCAGCCTGGGCGACAGCGAGACTCCATCTCAAAAAAAAAAAAAAAAAAAAACTTAGCAGGCATGTAATGAAGATAAAGGTACTTAAGGTAATGGGAAGTGGTAGTGTGCCTGAAGGTTTAAAAGGGGTGTGCCCTTAGGCTTCTTTGAGGAGGAGACATTTGAGGAAACTCCAAAAATGAGAAAGAGGCTATGTAACAATCTATGGGAAGGATAAGTCAGCCAACGGAACTCCCAAGTGCAAAGACCTTGTTATGAACTAAACTTAACCTGTTCAATTAGAAGGCCTTGGAGTAGAGATTTGAGCTAGGCAGTGGCTCAAATCTAGAAACTCAGTCCTTCATGGAGGTTTGCTAGTTCATATATCTCTGTTTAAGGGTAACCTAAATGTGAGAATATTCTTTTCAGTGTTTAACCTAGATGAAAACAAAAAGAAAAATCTCATGTTTTTCCTTCAGTAGATATTGAGTGCTTCTTATAGGTGAAGCATTTTTTAGATGCTAGAAATGTGTTAGATGCTAGAACAAAACGGAAATTTGTGCTTTCCTGGAGCTTACATACCAGAGATACTTCATTAAAAGCCAGTGACACTTTTAATCTTATGAAATATTTGAAAGATTAATTGATACAATTAAGAATGCTGAATTCTCAGCTCTGGAGGCAGGTGGAGGGGTGGTGGATGGTGAGGGCTATACTTACAGGTGTTTGCTAGAGACCTTAATGAGAGTGTATAATAGTCCTCAGGTGTGGCAGATAGGAAACCACTTGGGAATCAGTATGCTATGCTCTAGACTCTCAAGCCTGTCCAACTTGCCTTATACTGTTGTTGATTTCTTTTAGACTTTTAGCATCCTGAAGCCATGGTTTTTAGTTTCTGTCTCTAGTGATAAGTAGAAAAGAGGGATGAGGAAATGGCTTCACTGGCCCAACTGGAAACAGAAATTAAGAACCTATGACTGTATTCTGTCCCTTGGATACCCCTGGTTAGAGTATGGTGTTTTTAGAATGCAAGGACGCTACATTTAATGTTTGGCAAAGTGGCAAACTTGGACTAGCCGTGAGAAATAACTTGTATTTCGGAAATTTTTTGGGGGAGTTATATTAACTTCCTTACATGACTGGCATTATTTGCTACTGTGGCAATCAGGGATTGGATTCAAATATAGTTTTTTTTTTTTTTTTTTTTTTTTGAGACAGAGTCTCGCTCTGTCACCCAGGCTGGAGTGCAGTGGCCAGATCTCAGCTCACTGCAAGCTCCGCCTCCCGGGTTCACGCCATTCTCCTGCCTCAGCCTCCCGAGTAGCTGGGACTACAGGCGCCGCCACCTCGCCCGGCTAGTTTTTTTTGTATTTTTAGTAGAGACGGGGTTTCACCGTGTTAGCCAGGATGGTCTCGATCTCCTGACCTCGTGATCCACCCGTCTCGGCCTCCCAAAGTGCTGGGATTACAGGCTTGAGCCACCGCGTCCGGCCTTCAAATATAGTTAATTGAGGCACTGGCCATCTCAGTGGTTTTTGTCCATTACTATTTTGTAGTTTTTCTTCTGTATGTCCTTGTTCACCTGTCTCTTTAAAAATTTTTTAAATTAAATTTTTATTATATATCTGTATTTTGAGACGGGGTCTCACTGTTGTTCTGGCTGGAGTACAGTGATGCAGTCATGGTTCACTGTAGCCTTGACCTGCTGGGCTCAAGTGATCCTGCCACCTCAGCCTCCTGAGTAGCTGGTACCACAAGCAAATGCCACCACACCTGGCTAATTTTTATTTTTTGTAGAAATAAGGTCTTGCGATGTTTCCCAGGCTAGTCGCAAACTCTTAGGCATAAGCAGTTCACCTGCCTAGGTCCCTGAAAGTGCTGGCATTACAGGTGTGAGCCATTGCACTCAGTCTCACCTGTCTCTTTATGAGTGCTAATGGTCTAATGGCCCGCTAACGTATAATTGCTGTGACCCTTATTTTTGACTTTGTTTGCGTAAGACAGTTTTTTTTTAAACTTTCTTAAGATAAAATAATATTTGCATTAAACATTTAATGTTTGAACTACAAATTTGAAAAAATTAAAAAATACCCAATTGTTGTTAATAGGAGAGGAAAAGTTTCCTGAGAAACGAGTACTATTTCCAAAGTGTGCTCTTTATTGCAGCAGAGGCAAAGAGTTTCTGTTTCTGTGTTTTCAGGGATACAAGCAGCAGTGAAAGTGAAGAGAGTTCTGACTCTTCTGGTGATGAGTTAATTGGCCCTCCTTTACCCCCTAAAATGGTAGGAAAACCAGTTAATTTTATGGACGAAGATATCCTCGGTACTTTACCTCCACCTCTTAATGAAGAAGAAGAAGCAGAGGAAGAAGAAGAGGAGGAGGAGGAAGAGGAAGTAAGTATTTCAGTGGTAATTTAAGAATTCAGTGGAGTAATATCTTTAAAGTACTGTAGAGATCAGTCCTGCTAAACTGTTGTTCATGAGTAAGAGCCATTTTAAAAACTGAGGAAAGGTTTACTCCTGTAATCCCAGTTACTTGGAAGGCTGAGGCTGGAGAATCGCTTGAACCTGGGAGGCAGAGGTTGCAATGAGGCGAGATTGTGCCTTTGCACTCCAGCCTGGGAGACAGTCAGACTTGTCTCCAAAAAACAAACAAACAAAAAACCCAAACCAAGGAAAAAGGCCAGGTACAGTGGCTCACACCTAATCCTAGCACTTTGGGAGGCCGAGGTGGACGGATCGCTTAAGCTCAGGAATTGAAGACCAGCTTAGGCAACATGGTGAAACTCTGTTTCTACAAAAATGCAAACATTTGACGGGTGTTATGGCGTGCATCTGTGGTCCCAGCTACTCAGGAGGCTGAGGTGGGAGGATAATTTGGGCCCAGGAGGCAGAGGTTGCATTGAGGTAGACGGATGACACTCCAGCCTGGGTGACAGAGTGAGTCCCTGTCTCAAACTACACCCTTTGCCGCCCCCTGCAAAAAACCTGAGGAAAATAACTGTGGAGTTTATTACTGACAGCCTGTATTGAAAGAACTTCAGGAGGAAGAAAACAACTAAAAAATAATAAATGGAGAACTGAAAGCAATGTGTTAAAAAGAAATCAATGGATAAAACATTTTGTTAAATCTACATATGTGGCTGGATATGGTGGCTGACACCTGTAATCCCAGCATTTTGGGAGGCTGAGGCAGGCATATCACCTGAGGTCAGGAGTTCGAGACCAGCCTGACCAACATGGAGAAACCGTGTCTCGACTAAAAATACAGAATTAGCTGGGCCTGGTATGGCACATGCCTGTAATCCCAGCTACTCGGGAGGCTGAGGCAGGAGAATCACTTGCACCTAGTAGGCGGAGTGAACAGAGATTGTGCCATTGCACTCCAGCCTGGGCAAAAAGAGCCTCCGTTTCAAAAAAAAAAAAAAAAAAAAAAATCTATGTATGCATTGTGTGTCAGTAATAATGATGGGTAAATTTGGGAGGATTTAAAAGCAAAGTGAATCTAAAATTATTGTCAACAATAAAGTGGAGGATGGGAGAGTGAAATCAGAGTTTATTGGTTTGTAGATACTATTGGGGAGGAGGCCAGACATACCGGTTAACCTTAGATTAGTTTAAGCCGGCCGGGCCTGGTGGCTCAAGCCTGTAATCTCAGCACTTTGGGAGGCTGAGGTGGGTGGATCACAAGGTCAGGAGATTGAGATCATCCTGGCTAACACGGTGAAACCCTGTCTCTACTAAAAATAGAAAAATTAGCCAGGCGTGGTGGCGGGCGCCTGTAGTCCCAGCTATTTGGGAGGCTGAGGCAGGAGAATGGCGTGAACCTGGGAGGTGGAGCTTGCAATGAGCCGAGATCACGCCACTGTACTCCATCCAGCCTGGGTGACAGAGCCAGACTCCATCTCAAAAAAAAAAAAAAAAGATTAGTTTAAGCCAAGTATATAAGTTTACAATTTTAAGAGTAATCACCTGGCAGGGCGCGGTGGCTCACATCTGTAATCCTAGCACTTTGGGAGGCTGAGGTGGATGGATTATGAGGTCAAGAGATTGAGACCGTCCTACCCAACATGGTGAAACCCCATCTCTCCTAAAAATACAAAAATTAGCCGGGCGTGGTCATGGCGCGCGCCTGTAGCCGCAGCTACTTGGGAGGCTGAAGCAGGGTAATCACTTGAACCTGGGAGGCGGAGGTTGCAGTGAGCCAAGATTGCACCACTGCTCTCCAGCCTGGGTGACAGCTGAGATTTGGTCTCAAAAAAAAAAAAAGGTATAATCTCCAAAATACTAAAAGGAAAGAATGCTAAAGGAAATGGTGTACTTTTGTATTTGACACCTGGGGTAGATAATTTTTTAACACCTCCCTTCTTTATGTGATGAATTATTTTTAGTAATAATTATGAAATGAAATGAAAAATAATCAGAAAAGCAACATCTTTTGTAAATCTGTCAATGACTGTCAAAATCGGTAGTCTTTGCATATTCCTCCTCAGTACATAGTGTAGCAAATTTGTCAATCTGTGTCTGTCTGTAGTTCATCAAATAAAGCTTCTGATTTCAATTTTGTACATTTTTCTTTCACATGAAACAACAGATCTATAGTATATATACTCACACTTGCACGTGCATTCATGTGTGTGCATATGTAAAATTAAGAAAAGAAACAAGAATAAAATAAGAATAAATTTGGCAGTTTCATTAAAATTTTTGTTTTACAGTAAGTTCCAGAAATTGCAATGTTGATTGTATATTTTTTCTTTTATCAATTCTAGTGGCTTTTAAATATCTCTGTAGGTTGAAATATTTTGGCTGGGCACTGTGGCTCACGCCTGTAATCCCAGTACTTTGGGAGGCTGAGGAGTGCTGATCACTTGAGGTCAGGAGTTCCAGACTAGTCTGGCCAACATGGTGAAACCCCGTTTCTACTAAAAATACAAAAAATTAGCCGGGTGTGGTGGCGGGCGCCTGTAGTCCCAGCTACTTGGGAGGCTGAGGCAGGAGAATGGCATGAACCTGGGAGGTGGAGCTTGCAGTGAGCTGAGATGGCGCCACTGCAGTCCAGCCTGGGCGACAGAGCAAGACTCCATCTCACAAAAAAAAAAAAAAAAAAAATACAAAAAATTAGCCAGGCATGGTGACAGGAGGCTGAGGCAGGGGAATTGCTTGAACCCGCAAGGCAGACTGCAGTGAGTCGCGATTGCACCACTGCACTCTAGCCTGGCAACGGAGCAAGACTCTGTCTCAAAAAAAAAATTTTTTTTTCATGAAAGTGTCTTTACAGAAAATTCATTTTATATTTGGTAAAAACTTCTAAATTTTTTTCTCTAAAAATCAGAGAAAATGGCTACATGATGTCAAACATTGCCATTTAATGATCCATTGCTTTAGAATGCTTTTGGTGAAAACTGAGGTATTCAAACATTTACCCTTTTAAATTCTTTTGCCAACCATGTCTTTTGTTTTTTCTTTTGGCATCCATAGAAAACAGAATTGGATTTGCTTAGCATTTTGTTTCTTTGTCTTTATAATCTTTTTTTATTTTGAATCTAGTATTTAAATGCAGAAACATAGTACAACAGAGATTGGAGATAGGAAGTTACCATTGAAGTAAGCTTGAATGATTCTGAACCATGAAAAACAGTATGTAGAGACCTGAGTAGCTGAGTGTGTTTGTGCATGTGTGTGGTGCAGATAACTGGGAGTTCTCCAAATTAACTTCATGTAGAATACAGTGGTTATTTATTTTTATTATTTATTTATTTATTTTTGAGATGGAGTGTCATTCTGTTGCCCAGACTGGAATGCAGTGGCATGATCTCAGCTCACTGCAACCTCCGTCTCCCGGGTTCAAGTGATTCTCCTGCCTCAGCTTCCTGAGTAGCTGGGATTACAGGCATCTGCCACCATGCCTGGCTAATTTTTTGTATTTTTAGTAGTGATGGGGTTTCACCATGTTGACCCAGCTGGTCTTGAACTCCTGACCTTAGGTGATCCACCTGCCTCAGCCTCCCAAAGAGCTGGGATTACAGGTGTGAGCTGCTGCACCTGGCCAGAATAAAGTGTTTATTGAAAGATAAGTAATAAAAGCATGCTAATTGAAGTTCACATATATGTTATTAAAACTCAACAGGAACTGTAGCAAAAAGAACATTAAGTAGTATCTAAGCTAACATTGTTTATAATTGCCATCACAAGGTGATAATAAAAAGCAGGCTTATCTTTACTTGATTTTATTATTGTTTTTAAGTTCTCCACAGAAAAGCTGTACCCTCTTATTGTCTGTGTTACTTCCACTGTTAATTCTCTTGATATGCCATTGAAGAAAATTCACTCATTGCAATAAAAGACAGGAAAGGAGAAAGAAGAGGTAGAGGAAGATAATCTTGGTAAATAGATATTATGAAATAAGATGGTAGGTATGAATATAAATATATCAGTATTAATAGATGTAAATGGACTAAACTTACCACTTAAAACACAAAAATTCTCAGATTGGGTTAAAAAAATTTAGGTATACATGCATGTTATACCTAAATTATAATTATACAGAAAGGTTGGATGTCAAGCAGTAGAATATAGCGGAAAATAACCAAAAGATAGCTGATTAATATTATAAAATTGGTATTCAAATCTTTAAGTCATAATACCAATTAATGATAAAAGTGACATTCCTTAATGGTAAAAGGAACAGTTTATTTTGAAGGAAAAATTGGCAGTCCTCAACCTCTATGCATTTAACAGTACATTGAAAGTGTATAGCCGGGCGCGGTGGCTCAAGCCTGTAATCCCAGCACTTTGGGAGGCCGAGACGGGTGGATCACGAGGTCAGGAGATCGAGACCATCCTGGCTAACACGGTGAAACCCCGTCTCTACTAAAAATACAAAAACTAGCCGGGCGAGGTGGCGGGTGCCTGTAGTCCCAGCTACTCGGGAGGCTGAGGCCGGAGAATGGCATAAACCCGGGAGGTGGAGCTTGCAGTGAGCTGAGATCTGGCCACTGCACTCCAGTCCGGGCGACAGAGCGAGACTCCGCCTCAAAAAAAAAAAAAAAAAAGAAAGTGTATAAAGCAAAAATTGACAAAATTACAAGGAGAAATGGACAATATACAGTCATAATCAGAGATTGAGAGATTGTTAAGACAGTAAGGAGACAGATTTGGAGGATACAAATGAACAAAGTTTAACGTATTGAATGTATATTGAAGCCCTCGTTCAACATTTTAAGCATAAATGGACAGTGAAAAACAAACATATCTAGTTCCTAAAGTACTATGGAAACATTAACTACTATGGAAACATGAGGAAGATATGTTTCATTATTTTTGGTAGTTCACTGAGTAAGTAAGATTTAGATTTAGCTATGAATGTGACAGTGGGTTTTGTAATGGACTGAATGTGTCTCTCTAAAATTCATGTTGAAGCCCTAACCCCCAGTGTGGCTGTATTTGGAGATGGGCCCTCTAAGGAAATAATTAAGGATAAATGAAGTCATAAGGCCCTGATCTGATAGAATTAGTGTCTTTATAAAAAGAGACGCCAGAAAGCATGCACTAACTCCTCCTCCCCCACGGGAAAGGAGGAATGGCTTTGTGAGGACATAGCAGAAAGTGGTCGTCTGCAAGCCAGAAAGAGAGGTCTCACCAGAAACCACATTTGTCCACACTTGATTATGGACCTCTAGCCTCCAGACCTGTCAGCAAATACATTTCTATTGTTTTAAGTCACCCCGTCTGTGGTATTTTGTTTATGGTTGTGTGAGCTAATAAGGTTTGCAAGGCTGACTGCTGGCTGATAAACAGAAGGGAAGAAAGAAGCATATTGTAAGCCAGAAAAAAATTGCTACAGTGAAGACCCAAATGTATATAAATACAGCTATGGTCGTGAAATTGCACCTGATTAGTGCATGGCTGAGTTTTCTTACTAGGAGAAAGTAGAAAGATGAGGAGGATGAGATCAGATCCAGAAAGTATGAATAAATGCTTTCTGGAGGATGTGGAATTTGAGTAAGCTTTGTAGAGGATTACAGTTTTTTTTTTTTTTTTTTTGAGACAGGGTCTCTCTGTCACCCAGGCTGGAGTACAGTAGTGCAATCAAAGCTCACTACAGCCTTGACCTCTTGGGCTTAAGCAATCCTCCCACCTCAGCCTCCCGAGTAGCTGAGATTACAGGCATGTGCCTCCACACCTAGCTTTTTTTTTTTTTTTTTTAGTAGAGATGAGGTCTTACTACGTTGCCCAGGCTTGTCTCAAACTCCTGGGCTCAAGCGATCCTCCTGTCTTGGCCTCCGAAAGTGCTGGGATTACAGGCGGGAGTCACTGCCCGCCCAAAGATTAATTTTTTTTTTTTTTTTTTTTTTGAGACGGAGTCTTGCTCCGTCACCCAGGCTGGAGTGCAGTGGTGCAATCTCGGCTCACTGCAACCTCCTCCTCCTGGGTTCAAGTGATTCTCCTGCCTCAGCCTCCTGAGTAGCAGGAATAACAGGCACGTGCCGCTGCACCCAGCAAAGTTTTTGTATTTTTAGTAGAGATGGAGTTTCACCATGTTGGCCAGGCTGGTCTTGAGCTCCTGACCTCAGGTAATCCACCTGCCTTGGCCTCCTGAAGTGATAGGATTACAGGAGTGAGCCACCTTGCCCGGGCCAATTTTTTTATTTTTTAAATTTTTGTAGAGGTGGGGTCTCACCATCTAGCCCATGCTGGTCTGACCTGGGCTCAAACCATCCTCCCACCTTGGCTTTCCAAAGTGTTGGTATTACAGACATAAGTCATTGTGCCTGGCCAAGATTACATTTTTAAATATTATTTTTAATTGACATAATTGTACATATTTCTGGGGTAGAGCGTGATCCTCCACATCTGTATACAGAGTGTAATGATCAAATCAGGGTGATTAGCATATCCATTGCCTAAGACACTGATCATTTCTTTGTGTTGGCAATGTTCAAAATCCTCACTTTTAGCTCTTTGAAAATATCGTGTAAATAATTGTTAACTATAGTGACTTTACAATGCTATAGAACACTAGGACTTATTCTATCTGGCTGTAATTTTGTGTGTTAACCAAACTCTCCCTATACCCCTCTTTTTCATACCCTTTTCACCCTTTCGTTTCTGTTTCTACTATTTTCTTCACTTTTATGAGATCAGTTTATTTCGCTTCATCTGAATGAGAATATGTGGTATTAATCTTTCTGTGCCTGGCTCATTTCATTTAACACAATGTCCTGTAAACTCATCTTTGTTACTGCATGTGACATGATTTTATACTTTCTAAATTTGGCCAAATAGTATTTGTGTGTGTGTGTGTGTGTATGTGTATGTGTGTATTAAATTTTTAAATCCATTCATTTATTGATGGACATGTAGATTGATTCCGTATCTTGGTCATTGTGAATAGTGCTGCAGTGAAAAGGGGAGTGCAGGTATCAAATGTGAATTTCCTTTCCTTTGGATATATACTCATTAGTGGGGTTGCTGGATTATGATAGTTTTATTTTTACTTTCTAAAAAATTGATAATGTATATATTTTTGGGATATATCTGATGTATATTGTGATATATTTATAAAATGTGTACAGATTAAAACAGGGTAATTGGAATATTCAGGATATCCATCAGCTTAAATATTTATCTCTTTCTTATGCTAGGAACATTCAAATTATTCTGTTCTAGCTGTTTTAAAATATACAGTAAGATTATTGTTAACTATGGTCACCCTACTGATCTTTTGAATACTAGGTCTTATTCTCTCTATCTGACTGTATATTGGTACCTGTTAATCAGCCTCTCTTCATCTCTCCCAGCCCCTGAACCTTCCCAGCCTCTAGTAGTCACTAATCTCTCTTCATGAGATCTACTTCATGTAAGAGCATGTAAAATCCTCCCCTCCCCTCCCCTCCCCTCCCCTCCCCTCCCCTCTCCTTCCCTTCCCTTCCTTTCCCTCCCCTTTCCTTTTTTTTTTTTTTTTTTTTTGTGTCAGAGTCTCACTCTGTCACCCAGCCTGGAGTGCAGTGGCACGATCTTGACTCACTCCAACGTCTGCTTCCTGGCCTCTAGCCATTCTCGTGCCTCAGCCTCCTGAGTAGCTGGAATTACAGTTGTGCACCACCACGCTTGGCTAATTTTTTGTATTTTTAGTAGAGATGGGATTTCGCTATGTTGGCCAGGCTCGTTTTGAACTCCTGGCCTCAAGTGACCTGCCTGCTTCCACCTCCCAAAGTGCTGGGATTACAGGCGTGAGCCACTGTGCCCAGTCCCCAATCCATCTTTCTAACCACTCATGAATTATGTTCATATTTAAACTCCAACAATATTCTAAATTCAACACATCTAAGATAAAACTTAGGCTTTTACTTTGTCTTACTTGAACTTTCGCTGTAGCCACTTAGCTGGTCTCTTTGTCTCAAGGGTCTTCTGTTTTAATCCCCTTTCCCCACTGCAGCAAGATTAAACTATCTGTAACACAAGTCACATTGCAACTAATAGTACTAATTCCCTAAATGAGGGAAAACCACCACCACAGCAGGACAGGACTCCATCTGGCAATTTCTGAATCCGATTTGAGTTTTTTGTTGTCGTAATCGCTGTGGCTTTTTTCACAGTCTGTTTAATAGGAAAGCAACCAATTTCACATAGTTGAGTGGCTAGGTATTTTAGCAAATATTGTTGAAATTAATGGGGTAATATTTTTAAAAAGAACCTTTAACCTAGTGTTAACTTTTTAAACAAATTAATATTTTTTTATTTTAAGATGGGGTCTTGTTCTTTCAAACAGGCTGGAGTGCAGTGACTTTTTTTGACTTTCATTCAAGTGGTGTAATCATAGCTCACTGCAGCTTCAACCTCTCGGGCTCAAGTGATGCTCCTGTCTCAGCCTCCTGAGTAGCTAGGACTACAGGTGCATACAACCACATCTGGCTACTTTTTATATTTTTTGTGGAGTGGGGTCTTGCTCTCTTGCCTGTGTGACCTTGAACTCTTGGCCTCAAGTGATCCTTCCACTTCAGTCTCCCAAAGTGTTGGGATTACAAGTGTGAACCATTGCACCCAGCTAACCTAGTGTTTCTTAATCTGAATGTAATAATCAGCTTTGGTGCAGGTAAAAAATATGCATGCTTAGGTCTTGTACTCTGGAGATTGATTCAGTATAACTGTAGTGGAACTTGCCTTAACTCCTGCGTGGAACTTGCCTTAACTCTTGCAATTTGTATTATTTATAACCAAAGGCTCCACAGGTAATTCTAATGGATTTCTTCCCAGTCTAGTTGTGCTGTTTACTTAATCACAGTTGGGGTCATAGGGTAACTACATTAGGCTACCTCTGCAGATTATGATCTGTATCATGTATCATGGATACCTAAGTATATGGGATATTGCTTATAAAATATTTCTTCTTAAAAAAAAGGGAATGGAATTATTGCTTTTTTTATGATAGTGAAGCCACTTTAAAGGTTTCATATACCCTTTCATATAGCTCAGAGTTAATATATTTTGATCAGTATTTTATGAAAAAATATTTTTTCTATAGTAGGTGCATGTTAGTATCTCTGAAGCATTAGTGTTGAATTTTTTCTGAAGATGACATGGCAGAGGCCATAAGCTCCTGGTTTTTTTGAATCTCGTTCATTTTTATATCCTTGTAGTGCCTGAATTAACTCTACCTATTAAATCATAATCGTATTCTCAGAAGGGCCATGAACATGTGGATATTCGGGAAACTGAGCCTGTAGCTCTGACAGTTTTTTTTTTTTTTTAAATCAAGTTTAATTAATTTATTTTTCAATCATGTTCCTTCTGTAAGTTATTGTTTTTATTATTGAAACTCTATTATTTAGTATCAAGAGCCTCGAAAACGTTCATTTCCTTTAAACTCAATAGCCTTTCTAGGATTCTATCCAGAGGAAGTAATGCAAGATTTGGACAAAGCTTTATGCACAAAAATAATTGTCACATTAGTACTTAGAATTGTGGTTTTCTGAAGGTGTTGGAATTACTGTTGGGGGTGTGGTATGGTGGGATGGGGTCCCTCCTATCAGTTTTTGGCCAGGTCAGCTCCATTTCTATGTTAGGCTTCCACAGAACTTTCTCTTGATGAAAGAGTTCCAAGTCTGAACGTGTTTGAAAATACCAACATGTGAAATATTAGAATAATTAGAAAGAATATAAATACCTAGTAATAGGGAGAAGGACAAGTAAATTGTGTTGTGGTCATGTAAAATGTTATGCAGTCACTAAACATGTTTAATAAGGGTTTTTTTTTTTTTTTTTTTTTTTTTGAGACAGAGTCTCGCTCTGTCGCCCAGGCTGGAGTGCAGTGGCCGGATCTCAGCTCACTGCAAGCTCCGCCTCCCGGGTTTATGCCATTCTCCTGCCTCAGCCTCCCGAGTAGCTGGGACTACAGGCGCCCGCCACCTCGCCCGGCTAGTTTTTTGTATTTTTTTTTTAGTAGAGACGGGGTTTCACCATGTTAGCCAGGATGGTCTCGATCTCCTGACCTCGTGATCCGCCCGTCTCGGCCTCCCAAAGTGCTGGGATTACAGGCTTGAGCCACCGCGCCCGGCCAATAAGGGTTTTTAGTAGCACTAGGAAAAGATGTAAAACTGAATAGACAGTATTATTTCAATAATTTAAACGATAGATATGTGTGGAACAAAGTACTCCCATTGCTTGCTTCTAGATTGTGTGAATGAGGATAATATGTTCTTTTGCCTTATACTTTTTTTTTTTTTTGAGACGGACCCTCACTCTTGTTGCCCAGGCTGGAGTGCAATGGCACGATTTCGGCTCACTGCACCCTCCGCCTCCCGGGTTCAAGCGATTCTCCTGCCTCAGCCTCCCAAGTAGCTGGGATTTACAGGTGTGAGTCGCTGTGCCCAGCCCTGCCTCATACTTTTTTATGTTTCCAGTTTCCTCATTGATCATAGCTGTGCTCATAATCAGAAACAATTGTTGGTGTTATAAACAGTTATTGTCCTTCATTTTTAGACCTCAATTCAAAAATCTAGAACAGATTAAAAAACCCAAAAAAAAAATATTGAACATGAATATAGAATGAGTCTTAAGTACTAGTAAATAAGTTTATTTTTATTTTACCTCATCTCAAAAAGGATTTAATGGACTGGTTGCAGTGACTCATGCCTGTAATCTCCGCACTTTAGGAGCTTCAGGCAAGAGGATCACTTGAGCCCAGGAGTTTGAGACCATCCTTGCCAATGTAGTAAGACCCACATCTCCACAAAAAATAAAAAAGCCAAGTGTGGTTGTGTGCACCTGTAGTTCCGGCTGCTCAGGAGAATGAGGTGGGAGGATCACTTGAGCCTGGGAGGTCAAGGCTGCAGTGAGCCATGGTTGCACCACTGTACTCCAGCTTGATGACAGAGTGAGACTCTGTCTCAAAAACAAAAAAGGATTTAATGAAGTGAAATGCATAAATTAGGAAGAAGGAAGGGAAACTGGAAAACCAAGGAAAACAAATAAAGTTAATTAATATAAAACATGAGAAACAGAGTCTTAAATACCTGGCTATGGGTAGGCCAGAAAACCTAGTTGCCACTATTCCTCTCTTCCCCTCATACCTTACATCCAATCTCTCATCCATTAAGTCTTACTAGCTCTATCTTGAAGGCATATTACCAGATCTCTCCACTTCTCTGTCTCCATTACTACCACTTTAGTCTAATCCTATATCACTTCAGTGTTAGTGGCCACTAAAGTCTCCCAGCTTCCATTCTTGACTGGACTACTATAGTAGAAAAAGTAGCAAAATACAGATACAGGGAGACAATATAGAATAGTGATTAAGAGAGTGAGTTCTGGAGCCAGATGGGGCTCCTTCACTTTAAAGCTGTGTGATTTGGGGCACATTATTTAACCTCTGTGTCTGTCTTTCCTCCTCTATAAAATGGGACTGATAAAATTATCCACTCTGATTGTGTGGATGGATTAAATGAGTGAATTAATGTATACAGAACCCTCAGAATAGTACCTGGTATTTAAAGTGTTCAGTGTTAGCTATTATCATTAAGGTCATTTATTTCAATAGATAGCAAAGGAGGAATTGAAAAACAAATTTAACATGATTTCTAATACAAAACTTAAACTAAAAGGAAACTTTCATATTATGTGAAGTAATTCACTCATGCTTCATACTAACAGTCAGTGTTGTACATAATTAAGGAGCAATAGAGGTAACAGTCATATTATTATTTAATATTATCCTAGACATTTTTGCCAATTAAAATGATCAAGACTGCATTATAAGGAAGAGGTGGGAATATTGGTGTAGTTTATATGACTCTACATGAAACAAAAATAATTAATCAAAACTGTTAGATTCATTTAATAATGTTCAGTTTAAAGTGTCAAATGTGAAAGATAACTTTATTTATTTATTTTTTAAGAGACGGAGTCTTGCTCTGTCGCCCAGGCTGGAGTGTAGTGAGGTTATCTTGGCTCATTGCAAGCTCCGCCTCCCAGGTTCATGCCATTCTTCCGCCTCAGCCTCCTGAGTAGCTGGGACTATAGGCGCCTGCCACCACGCCTGGCTAATTTTTGTATTTTTAGTAGACACAGGGTTTCACCGTGTTAGCCAGGATGGTCTCGATCTCCTGACCTCATGATCCGTCCACCTCAGCCTCCCAAAGTGCTGGAATTACAGGCGTGAGCCACTGTGCCCGGCCAGAAGATAACTTTTTCACAACAGGAATAACAACAAATAATTAGGTGTAGTCCAGGAATTTGAGATTGCAGTGAGCCAGCCGTGATTTCTCCACTGTACTCCAGCCTGGGGACAGAGTGAGACTCTGTCTCAAAAGCAATAAAGTTAGGGAGAGATGGGCCTGAATATAAAGAATAGTATAAAGCTTTTCAAGACATAAAATTTAAGTAAGTCAGAGTGGTTTAGTGCTCACACCTGTAATCTCAGCACTTGGGGAGGTCAAGCGGGGGGCTGATCTCCTGAGCTCAGGGGTTCAAGACCAGCCTGATCAACATGGCGAGACACCATCTCTACCAGAAATACAAAAAATAGTTAGCTGAGTGTAGTGGTGAGCACCTGTGGTCCCAGTTACACAGGAGGCTAAGGTGGGAGGATCACCTGAGCCTGGGAGGCAGAGGTTGCAATAAGCTGAAATCGTACCATTGTACTCCAGGCTGGGTAACAGTGAGATTCCATCCTAAAAAAAATTGAAATAAGTCAGAATCACTAAATAATTGGTAAATATTTCTCAGTTTTTTCCTACAGAGGTAAAATAATTAGTCCAATTTATTTATTTGCCTACTTAAATCTAGCTATTAAGTGACAGAGTTGTTATGCACACATAGGCTATCTGTGCTTTTTTTTTTTTCTTTTACACTTCTAGTCTGTTCTTGTAGAAATGGAGTCTCGCCATGTTGCCTAGGCTTGTTTCAAACTTCTGGTCTTACGAGATATCCTTCTGCCTTGGCCTTCCTAAGTGCTAAGATTAAAGGTGTGAGCCACAGGCAGGTGAGCCACTGTGCCCAGCCTAACCATGCTTTTATAGTATGGTGCTGCTTCCCATACTTAGAAGCCTGTGGAATTGATCCTGGAGCCTGTTTTAAATGTGTATTGGTTAGTGTATTATTAATTTGGCTGCCAGTGACAGAAAATGCAAAACAACAGTGACTTAAACAAGATAATAGTCTTTTCTCTCCCTCACATTAATGAATCAGGAGTTAAATGGAATAGAACTAGTTTTCAGGTCCAGGATATCTCAGATCTCGTCTGCTTCTGTCTTTTTTCCTGCCATCTTTAGTATACAGGCTTCAAGTTAGATGCTGTAGCTATAGCCATTAATTTTGCATTTTTGTCAGCAAGAAGGTAGAGGGACAAGGCCAAGCACAGTGACTCATGCTGGTAATCCCAGCACTTTGGAAGGCTGAGGTGGGTGGATCTCCTGAGGTCAGGAGTTTGAGACTAGCCTGGCCAACATGGAGAAACCCCATCTCTACTAAAAATATAAAAAAATTAGCCAGGTGTGGTGGCACGCCCTTGTAATCCCAGCTACTCAGGAGACTGAGGCAGGAGAATCACTTGAACCCAGGAGATGGAGATTTCAGTGAGCCGAGATCATGCCAGTGCACTCCAGCCTGGGTGACAGAGCGAGACAGTTGGCTCAAAAAATAAAAAAAAGAAGGTAGAGGGATAAGGATAAAGAAGCCTCCTCATTTTGAACTTTGTATCTTTGTTTAACTTGAGAAGTGTAGTAGTTTTTCTTTTTTGGAGGGCAGGAGTCTGCCTAAAATTTAATGCTTCCAATACAAAGAATGGATAATAAGGGGCAACTAGCAACTGAGCAGTGAGTATCTATATTCAGTATTTGTTGCTTTCAGTTATAGCAATGACAAATTATTTATTTACTTTGGATTTTTTTGGGTCTTTTTAGACATTGTGAGTGGTTCTTTTTTTTTGAGGCGGAGTCTCGCTCTGTCGCCCAGACTGGAGTGCAGTGGCCAGATCTCAGCTCACTGCAAGCTCCGCCTCCCGGGTTTACGCCATTCTCCTGCCTCAGCCTCCCGAGTAGCTGGGACTACAGGTGCCCGCCATCTCGCCCGGCTAGTTTTTGTATTTTTAGTAGAGACGGGGTTTCACCGTGTTAGCCAGGATGGTCTCGATCTCCTGACCTTGTGATCCGCCCGTCTCGGCCTCCCAAAGTGCTGGGATTACAGGCTTGAGCCACCGCGCCCGGCCTGTGAGTGGTTCTTTAATATTGTGTGTGTGTGTGTGTGTTATATATAATATATATATAGCATGCGTGCTTATTTGATTTTGTTTCATACTTGTGAACATTAGCTACCTTTCTCCAAAAGAATAAAAAGTGTAAAGTTTATTGGTACTAATGCAATCTTTAAACTCTTAAGGTTTGGTCATAGTATTAACATGTATGAATTTCATTTTTATTATTGTTTTTTAGATTGAGTTTCATCTTGTTGCCCAGGCTGGAGGGCAATGGTGTGTGATCTTGGCTCACTGCAACCTCTGCCTCCTGGGTTTGAGCGATTCTCCTGCCTGAGCCTCCCGAGTAGCTGGGATTACAGGTGCCGGCCACATGCCCAGCTAATTTTTGTATTTTTAGTAGAGACGGGGTTTCACCATGTTGATAAGGCTGCTCTTGAACTCCTGACCTCAGGTGATCCACCCGCCTTGGCCTCCTAAAGTGCTGGGATTACAGGCGTGAGCCACCGTGCCTGACTAAATTTAATTTGAATTCTTTTGTGTCTGTCTGGTTCTGCTGTGTAGTTATTCTACTGTGTCTCTTCAGAAATGAGATGTAATATTTTTGGTTTGTTTTATTAAGGGACGATTCCAAAAAATTAACCTCAGATGAGATTTTAGTCAAGTTTGATTGTGTATCTGTCAGGTTTGTTTATATTGAGGATCATTGAAGCACTCATAAGGGAAATAAAGGTATAGAAACTGCCTTTTTCCTTGCTCCCGCTAACAAATATGAGAAAGTAGCTTTTTTTTTTTTTTTTGAGATGGAGTTTCACTCTTATTGCCCAGACTGGAGTGCAGTGGTGCGATCTCGGCTCACAGCACCCTCCGACTCCTGGGTTCAAGCAATTCTCGTGCCTCAGCTTCCCGAGTAACTGGGATTACAGGTGTGTGCCACGATGCCCAGCTAATTTTTGTATTTTTAGTAGAGACAGGGTTTCACCATGTTGGCCAGGCTGGTCACGAACTCCTGACATCAGGTGATCCACCCAGCTCAGCCTCCCGAAGTGCTGGGATTACAGGTGTGAGCCACCGCGCCCCCCGAGAAACTGGCTTTTTTTAAGAGAATATTTTAGTTGCTTACTCTTTCCCATTATTTGTTTACAATTATTATAATTCATTCCTCAGTTAGCAGTGGCTCTATCAGTAATTCAGAATAGTTTTTCAAAGACATGACAAGTCTTTCATCACAATAGGCAAATATATAGAAGACCTGATGCATAAGTGTTTCAGACTTCACCAATCCCTATTTTGCCTATTCATTTTCTCTGACAAAGGGGTCAACTGGGGTTTTTTTTTTTTTTAAAGGGATAGGGTTTTGCTATGATGCGCAGGCTGGTCTAAAATTCTTGGATTCAAGTAGTGCTTCTGCCTAAGCCTCCTAAGTAGCTAGGACTACAGGTGAATGTGAGTCCATCCAGCTTGGAGTTCGTTAGGTTTTTTTTTTTTTTTTCTTTTTTTTTTTTTTTTTTGAGACGGAGTCTTGCCCTGTCGCCCAGGCTGGAGTGCAGTGGCCGGATCTCAGCTCACTGCAAGCTCCACCTCCCGAGTTCACACCATTCTCCTGCCTCAGCCTCCCGAGTAGCTGGGACTATAGGCGCCCGCCACCTCGCCCGGCTAGTTTTTTGTATTTTTTTTAGTAGAGACAGGGTTTCACCGTGTTAGCCAGGATGGTCTTGATCTCCTGACCTCGTGATCCGCCCGTCTCGGCCTCCCAAAGTGCTGGGATTACAGGCTTGAGCCACCACGCCCGGCCTTCTTTTTCTTTTTTAGAGACAAGGTCGTCCCATATTGCCAAGGCTGGTCTTGAACTCCTGGGCTTAAGAAATCTGCCTGCCTTGGCCTCCCAGGGTGCTGGGATGATAGTTGTGAGCCACTGTGCCTGGCCTGAGTCTGCTAGTTCTGACTTGAGTACTGATCAAAACTTTAATGCTACTTTCGCATTCCTCCAGTTTCTGCTTGTTAAAATTCTGTGCACCCTTTAGGGACCATCTGAAATATAATTTCCTCTAAGCAACCTCTCCAGATGCTAGCTGCATGCGCTACTTCCCAGGCTTGGTTTCTGGCTTCTTGTTGTTAAATCATTACTTGTGTGCTTGTCCTAACTCCCTTACCTTTCTTTTCCAATCATATATTAAGACCTCAAGTACAGGAACTTTTGTATAAAAGATATGGTAATTTTTAAAAAGTCCTGTATCTTCTAATGCAATACCTTATAAATGGTATGACAGAGTAAATATTTGTCAAATGGAATTCAACATTTTTGGTTTTTATAAATGAAAAGCTTGTGACATTCAAATGTGTTTTCTCTTTATGACACATAGCCCTTAGTTTCTATATGGAAAATGGAAGTAGGTATAGAAGTGTGAACAAAGGAAATGTGAGCATAGAAATGTAAATAAACATCTATTTCCATAAGAACCATTGTACATGCCTTGCCCTAACATTACAATTTAGATAACATTATAGTTTAATAATTGTAAGAGCTGCCTCAAGATAGAGATTACTTAATTAGTTAAATTTATAGATTAAAACTTTATTTTTACTTTATTTTGATAGCTTATGAACCTACCTGGCAAATGAGTCAGAAAAAGTTGTAGTTTTCTTTCCTTAAAACAGTCACACAATACTTTCTAAAAAGTGTGATTGTTTTTATTAAAGTGTAAATATTTGTTTTTTATTTTTATTTTTTATTTTGTGGAGATAAGATCTTGCTGTGTTGCCCAGGCTGGTCTCCATCTCCTGGCCTCAAGCAACTTTCCTGTCTCAGTCTCCCAAAGTGCTGGATAACAGGTGTGAGCCACCACACCCTGCTTTTAAAGTGTAATTTAATATAATAATGTGCACAGATCTAATTCAGTTTGGTGAGTTTTGACAGTTACATATATTGTGTGTAACCACCATCCCAAATAAGGTACAGAACATTTCTGTCATCCCTGTAGTTCCTTGTGCCCCTCCTAATTACAATACTTGTTTAAAAATGATTTATTTATTTATTTTTTTGGCCAGATGCAGTGTCTCACACGTGTAATTCCAGCACTTTGGGAGGCCAAGGTGGGTGGATCACTTGAGGTCATGAGTTTAAGAGCAGCCTGGCGAACATGGCCAAACCCTGTCTCTACTAAAAATACAAAAATTAGTCAGGTGTGTTGGCATGCACCTGTAATTCCAGCTACTCGGGAGGGTGAGACATGAGAATCGCTTGAACCTGGGAGGCAGAGGTTGCAGTGAGCTGATATGCCACTGTACTCCCGCCTGGGCTACAGAATGAGACTCCATCTTGATTTGAAAAAACAAAAAAGATTTTTTGATAGCTCTAGAATTGGGAGCAAAATTACCAGAGTCCCAACTGTGATTAATTTTTTTGTTTCTTTTATGTATTTTACTTCAGTTACTAGTTAGTAGTTGGATTTACTTTTACTGCTAAAGGCATTGTATTAAAAATATTAATTATAATTTCTTTTGATAAACTTTTTTTTTTTTTACTTATTTTATTCCAGTTTGCTTATCTGTAATGGTAATAAAGTTGTTCTTTCCAGCAGAATTTGAAGGATTATGATTATTTTTCTTAGACCTAAGTAAAAAAATATTCAAGTGGGAAGTATCAGAGAAAAGAGGTGAAAAATCATCTTTTGGCCAGATGCCGTGGCTCATGCCTGTAATCCCAGCACTTTGGGAGGCCGAGGTGGGTGGATCGTCTGAGGTGAGGAGTTCGAGACCAGCCTGGCCAACATGGTGAAACCCTGTCTCTACTAAAAATGCAAAAATTATCTAGGCGTGGTGGAGCATGCTTGTAATCCCAGCTACTCGGGAGGCTGAGGCAGGAGAATTGCTTGATCCAGGGAGATGGAGGTTGCAGTGAGCTGAGATCGCGCCATTGCACTCCAGCCTGGGCGACAAGAGGGAGACTCCATCTCAAAACAAAAAACAAAAACTAGAAAAACCACAGAAAACCCATCTTTTAACCATTTCTATTACTTGTTCATGATTCTAATTTCTTTTTTTTTAGGGATGAAGGAGGTTATAACTCATAATTAAATGGAAACTGTAGGATTACTGAGGATTTTAATTATCTTTGCTATCCTGTTTTTCATTACTACAGAAAATGGAAAGTTGGAATTTTATGACTGTAACTAAGGGCTGTATGTAACAGCAATTTTCTAGTTGTGAGCACCTGTTTTCCATGAACTCTGTCTGACTCCCTGGCTGGCACGTTCTGTGGTGGAGAGTCCAAGTTTGGGCCACCTCTGTGCTGCTTTATCTTGTGGTCTGAGGCATCTCATCCCCTTGGCCTTGGTCATTGCCAGCCACCTGTATCAGTCAGTCTCTTTCCCTCATACATGGGGAGAGCTGAAGAATTCAAAGCGGGAGAAAACTATCTTTTAGTTCTCAGGAGTTGATGTGAGAATAAAATGATTCATGTAAACATGCAACACTAGGCACTCAGAATTGCTGGGTTTTATCATTGTTTTCATATTCAGTACCAATATTTGATCAATGACCAATTTTAATTTAATTGAAATTGACTTCAAGAAGAAAAGTTTTTAAAAATTGGTGTGAGAAAACGTAATGATTTTAACTTCAAAGTAGAATTAATGTCCTTTAAAACAGAGTAATTTAATTACACCTGCAAGGTTCTGTCAGCAGAGGATGCTAGAAGCTGTATTCCAAAATCCAGTGAATATCTTCCTTGGTGTTTCCAAACTGCTAATGTGTGAAGATCTTCATTCTTTAAAATGGGCACCAGGGGGCAATCGAAGCTCTTTGGCAAGCATCCAGTTTTTCCCCTTGCCTGTCTATAGTGGAAGGAAAAAAAAGAATCTTTTATAAATAATGTCTTCTACAGACTGGAACAAGTGAGTTTGAGATTCAGATTAGTGTTGGAATAATTACTTTTTTTTCTCTGAAGAAGAATGCAGAAAAATTCTCTTAAATGTATTTAAAATTTTATCTTGAGCTTTTTAGATAAGTAACAGATTCCTGGTCGGGCACCGTGGCTCACACCTGTAATCCCAGCACTTTGGGAGGCCAAGGTGGGCAGATCATGAGGTCAGGAGATCGAGACCATCCTGGTCAACATGGTGAATCCCTGTCTCTACTAAAAATACAAAAAATAGCTGGACATGGTGGCGTGTGCCTGTAATCTCAGCTACTTGAGAGGTTGAGGCAGGAGAGTCGCTTGTACCAGGGAGGCGGAGGTTGCAGTGAGCCGAGATTGTGCCACTGCACTCCAGCCTGGCGACAGAGCGGGACTGTGTCTCAAAAAAAAAAAAAAGATTCGTATGTGAGAATTTTAAGGATAGCTTCCTCATACTTTAATATTGAAGTTTATGAAGTCAAATAAAGTTTATTTCTGTGATCATTAGTGTAATCCAAACTTTTGAAAATATATATCAGATCTTGCCGGGCACAGTGGCTCATGTCTGTCATCCCAGCACTTTGGGAGGCCAAGGCGGCTGGATCACTTGAGGTCGGGAGTTCGAGATCAGCCTGACCAACATGGAGAAACCCCCATCTCTACTAAAAACACAAAAGTAGCCAGGCATGGGAGTGCATGTTTGTATTCCCAGCTATTTGGGAGGCTGAGGCAGGAGAATCACTTGAACTCAGGAGGTGGAGGTTGCGATGAGCCTTGATTGCGCCATTGCACTCCAACCTGGGCAACAGGAGCGAAACTCCGTCTCAAAAAAAAAAAAAAAGGAAAAAGAAAATATATATTAGATCTTGTCACTTCTCTGCTCTAAACCTCCGGTTTCTTCCTATCACTTCAGATTCTTTGCCTTGGCCTCTGCAAATCACACTGACTTTATCCCCTCCTACTCCCTAACTTGCTCACTCCTCTGTAGCCACACTGATCTTTCTGATTTTCTTTGAAGACCTCTATTCTTATTCCCACATGGAAACTTTCTATTTACTCTTTCTTCCACATGGAATAATACTCAGAACTTCACATGGCCTCCTTATTTTGCTTGGATCTGTGCTCAAGTGTTACCTTCTCTGTCCATCTTATGTAGGTCCCCCCGCTCCCCATCCCACCTCTTTTCCTGTCACTGCTTTATGGTACTTATCATTATCTGACATTTTTGTGTATTGGTTTATTGTCTTTCTTCACATAAAAATGTAAGTTCCATGAGGACAGTCTTTTTTTTTAAACTGCTGTATCCTCAGTGGCTTGACAGATACCTAGCACATAGTAGATACTCAAGAAATATTTGTTGAATGAATGGAATGGCCATCCTTGACTGTGGGCATGGCTACTTTCTTCCTAAACGTTTCATTGAATCAAAGTTAGATCTAGTCACAATTATTCTTTTTTTTTTTTTTTCAGACAGAGTTTCCCTCTGTCGCCCAGGCTGGAGTGCAATGGGATGATCTTGGCTCACTGCAAGCCCCACCTCCCAGGCTTAAGCGATTTTTGTGCCTCAGCTTCCTGAGTAACTGGGATTAAAGGCATGTGCCACTATGCCTGGCTAAGTTTTGTAATTTTAATAGAGTCAGGGTTTTGCCATGTTGGCTGGGCTGGTCTCAAACTCCTCAAGTGATCTGCCAACCTTGGCCTCCTAAAGTGCTGGGATTACAGGTGTGAGCCACTGTGCCCAGCCACAGTTATTCTTTAGAAACAGAGAAGCTGATACTCCACTTACACATTTCTGGGCTAGTCCTCCACAGTTATGTCAAAAGGGTGCAGTCTTTTTAAAGCTCCCTTTCCAGATAAGCTTTTGTATCCTCTCAAGGGTTGTTTCTGCCTCTGAGCAGTGGTTTTTATTTTGCTCAACAAATATTTTGTGCATCTGCTATGTGAATGGACACTGCTAGTATGGATCAAAATGAGGATACTTTGAGGAAGATGGACTAAGTTATGCAGATAATCCAAAGCATACTTTAAGTGCAGTGACAAATACGGGGGTAGTTTTTATCTGACTTTCATTATAGTCTCTTTATTGACAAGTTTTTGTTTTTTTCTTTTTTTGAGACAGGGTCTTGCTCTGTCACTCAGACTGGAGTGCAGTGGCATGCTCACAACTCACTGTAGCCTTGATCTTCCAGGCTCAAGCAGTCCTCCCATCTCAGCTTCCCTAGTAGCTGGAACTACAGGTGGGCGCCACCATGCCCGGCTAATTTGTCTGTGTTTTGGAGAGATGGGGTTTCCTCATGTTGCCCAGGCTGGTCTCGAACTCCTGGGCTCAGGAGCGCTGGGGTTACAGGTATGAGTCACCACACCCGGCCACCACTGTCCCTGCTCTGGGTTTTTTTTGTTTTTTTTTTTAAGAGACAGCATCTTGCTCTGTTGCCCAGCCTGGAGTGCAGTGGCACAATCCTAACTCACTGTGACCTCAAATTCCTGGGCTCAAGTGATTCTCCTGTCTCAGCCTTCTGAGTAGCTGAGACTGCAGGCATGCACCACCATGCTGAGCTAATTATTTTATTCTTTGTAGAGATGGAGTCTTGCTATGTCGCCCAGGCTGGTCTTGAGCTCCTTGGCTCAAGTGATCCTCTTGTCTTGGCCTCTCAAAGTGCTAGGCTTATAGACATGAACCACTGTGCCCAACACAAGTTATTTTAATGTCCAGGTATTCAGCATTAAACTCTGGTAAACATCTGTCAATTTAGTGTATATATAGCAAATTGCAAAACTTGCAGATGTAGTATATCTGTGCCATTAAGTAAGTGGAAATGATGTTAAAGAAGTTCTCCACTCCACCCAAAGCATTGTAAAGTGAGGAACTGGTTGAACTAGAGCAGTTAGTTCCTGATTGGAAAAGAGAAAATTGACAAGAAGATACATGATTTGAATATCATAGGATTTAAGAGCATTTGAAAAAATTGAAGACGTTTCTATAAAATAATACTTGATTCATTCTTTGTGAATTCTAACATTTACTATATTCTGAGATTTGTTATGACTTAAATTTTGAATTATGAATAGAATTTTATTCAGGATTAAATAACTTTGACCTAAAAATTTAAATTTTATTTTAAGATATTTTAGTGTAATCTTTTTATGCCCCCTTTTCAGTGAAAATTTGAATCTCCTTTTTTTTTTTCTCTCTTTTTTTTTTTTGAGACAGAGTCTTGCTCCGTCGCCCAGGCTGGAGTGCAGTGGCACAATCTCGGCTCACTGCAAGCTCTGCCTCCCGGGTTCATGCCATTCTCCTGCCTTAGCCTCCCGAGTAGCTGGGACTACAGGCGCCTGCCACCACGCCTGGCTAATTTTTTCTATTTTTTAGTAGAGATGGGGTTTCACCATGTTAGCCAGGATGGTAATCTCCTTTTTAATTGACTACTTCTCTTACAATCATGAAATAAAGTTAGGATGTTCTCCTTTGTATCATTTATCATTTCTTATAGCCATGTGCCTTCTTCTGTATTCACAGAACTCTTGTTCAGTTTTCAAAAATCTATGCATACCTAGTACTTTTCTAAAAACTTTTTTTCTGTTACCCAAGGATATTTACTATCATTAGTAATTTTTCTTCTTTTTTTTTTTTTCTTTTGAAATGGAGTCTCTTTGTCACTTAGGCTGGAGTGCAGTGATATGACCTTGGCTTGACTTATTTCAACCTCTGCCTCCTAGGTTCAAGAAGTTCTCCTGCCTCAGCCTCCTGGGTAGCTGGGATTATAGGCACCTGCCACCTCGCCTGGCTAATACTTGTACTTTTGGTAGAGACAAGGTTTCACCATGTTGGCCAGACTGGTCTCAGACTCCTGGCCTCAAGGGATCTGCCCGCCTTGGCCTCCCGAAGTGCTGGGATTACAGGTGTGAGCCACCATGATGGGCCCAGTAATTTCTATAAAGTAATGCTCCTTTTTAAAAATCTTTCACTTTCATTTCTCATTTCCCATTTCACTTCCTTATGTTTTCCTGTATAAAACCCCCACCTCTTTGCTGTTTAATTCATGTTTCATTTTACCTTAAAGTGTTTCTTCTTCTTCTTCTTTTCTTTTTTTTTTTTGAGACAGAATCTCACTCTGTCTCCCAGGCTGGAGTGCAGTGGCGCAATCTTGGCTTACTGTAGCCTCCGCCCCTGGGGTTCCAGTGATTCTCCTGCCTCAGCCTCCCAAGTAGCTGGGATTACAGGCGCCTGCCACCGCGCCCAGCTAATTTTTGTATTTTTAGTAGAGACAGAGTTTCATCATGTTGGCTGGGCTTGTCTTGAACTCCCAACCTCAGGTGATCCGCCTGCCTCCTCAGCCTCTCAGAGTGTTGGGATTATAGGCATGAGCCACTGTGCCCAGGCCTCGGCTAATTTTTTTTTTTTGTATTTTTTTGTAAAAACGGAGTTTTGCCATGTTGCTCAGGCTGGTCTCCAACTCCTAAGCTCAAATTGATCTGCCTGCCTCAGCCTCCCAAACTGCTGGGATTATATGCATAAGCCCCTGGACCTGGCCAAATGTAGAAAACTTTCTAAAACAAAGTGTGGGAATGTTGTGAAAAGTTTTTGATTGCTACCAAGACGATGGAGAGCCATGGAAGGTTTTTGATGAAAAACGACCTACGAAGAATAATATTGTAGAGAGCAATGTGGAAAGAAGTGAAGAGGATGGAAGTGAGGGGAGGACTTCTCAGTGACAAGGTAGTGTTCACAGTTCCAGATGTGAATAAATTCAAAGTAAATTGTGTCATCATAAAATTCTTGGTAACCTCTTTCACTTTGATAATTGAGAAAGCTGAGGTTTGGTGCGGTTAAACAACTTACTGAAGGTTACAAGTAGAGTTAATTGTAGAGTCCTGTCTAGATTCCAGGACTTTTGACTTAGGAAGCAAATAAGAAGGAGAGTTACCATGGTAGAGTGTTCATGGCCAGTATAGTAAACAAAAACATTACAAAAAAAAAAAGAAAAAGGAAGAAAAAGAAAACACAAGAGAAGAAAAATAAGAGTTGCTAATACAGGATTTCTTGCATGATTTTCAACTCATAGTTTCATTGGCAGTCATCATTGCTTTTTAAAAATCATGACAGAATTATAAATTGAAACATAAATTTGATTTGCTGCTGCTTAGATTGTTTAAATGTTTGTTTTTTTTTTGAGATGGAGTCTTGCACTGTCGCCTGGGCTGGCGTGCAGTGGCGCTGTCTCAGCTCATGGCAACCTCTGCCTCCTAGATTCAAGTGATTTGCCTGCCTCAGCCTCCCAGGTAGCTAGGATCACAGGCGCCCGCCACCACGCCTGGCTAATTTTTTTGTATTTTTAGTAGAGATGGGATTTCACTATTGGCCAGGGTGTTCTTGAACTCCTGACCTCGTGATCCACCCGCCTCCGCCTCCCAAAGTGCTGGGATTACAGGTGTGAACCACCACACCCAGCCTGTTTAAGGCATGGTGGCTCATGCCTATAATCCCAGCACTTTGGGAGGCCAAGGCAGGCAGATCACCTGAGACTACATCACAGTGTAGTTTCTTTTTTTTTTTTTTTTTTGTATTTTTAGTAGAGACGGGGTTTCACGGTGTTAGCCAGGATGGTCTCGATCTCCTGACCTCGTGATCCACCTGTCTCGGCCTCCCAAAGTGCTGGGATTACAGGCTTGAGCCACCGCGCCCGGCCCACAGTGTAGTTTCAACAGGATATCACTCATCAAATTAACTTTGTGTTGGTGTGAATTAACATTTTATTTGTTTTATAGTTATATTTGATTTATAATTTTTTCTAGCTTTTTGTCAAAAAAGTATTTTTTTAGTATGTGCCTACCATAAGCTGAACATGGTTCTAGGTGCCTAGATACATCAGAGAACAAAACAGACAAAAAAATGTTGCTTTTATGAAACTTGCTTTCTAATAGGGAGAAATAGATAATAAATAAAGGCTGGGTGCAGTGGCTCATGCCAGGAGTTCAAGACCAGCCTGGCCAACATGGTGAAACCCTGCCTCTACTAAAAATACAAAAATTAGCTGGGTGAGGTGGTGCATGCCTGTAATCCCAGCTACTCGGGAGCCTGAGGCAGGAGAATCGCTTGAATACGGGAAGCAGAGGTTGCAGTGAGCCGAGATCACGCTACTGTATTCCAGCGTTGGCAGCAGAGGGCGACTCCGTCTCAAAAAAACAAAACAAAAAAAAAACAAAAAAAAACCCCAAACCAAAAAAAATTTATCTATTTATAAATATATTGCTGCTTGTCTGTTTTTGGAATTAAAGTGTTCTTACAAATGTCTCTGTGTGCTTAGCAGTTCTAGAATTGCCTAGGTAGCATACAGTAATACTAAATGTAATTACAAAGGCTACTAGATGGATCTTATTGACCAAAAGACATGCCAGATGGTGGCATCAGTACTGCACTTTGCAAGTGACAATTTAGTTTTTTTCTATTTTTTTTTTTTTGAGGGACAGGGTCTTGCTCTATTGCCCAGGCTGGAGTATAGTGGTGTGATCATGGCTCACTGCAGCCTCAAGCTCCCAGGCTCAAGTGATCCTCCCACCTCTGCTTGTTGAGTAGCTGTAACTACAAGTGCGCACCACCATGCCCGGCTAATTTTTTAAATTTTGTTTTTGTAGAGATGAGGTCTTGCTCTGTTGCCCAAGCTGGACATGGACTCCTGGACTCAAGCAGTCCTGCCTCACCTCCCAAAGTACTGGGATTACAGGCATGAGCCACCATGCCCAACCAACAGTGTAGTTTCAACAGGCTATCACTCATCAAATTAACTTTGTGTTGGTGTGAATTAACATTTTATTTGTTTTATAGTTATATTTAATTTGTAATTTTTTCTAGCTTTTTGTCAAAAACGTATTTTTTTTTTTTTTTGACAAGGTCTTGCTCTGTTACCCAGGCTGGAGTGCTGTGTCATGATCATAGCTCACTGCAGCCTCAACCTCCTAGGCTCAAGCTATCCTCCCACCTCAGCCTCTTGAGTAGCTGGGATTACAGGTGCACACCACCATGCCTGACTAATTTTTTGATTTTTTTTTTTTTTTTTTGAGATGGAGTCTCGCTCCCTCGCCCAGGCTGGAGTGCGGTGGCGCGATCTCCACTCACTGCAAGCTCCGCCTCCTGGGTTCACGCCATTCTCCTAAAAAAGTATTTTTTTAATATGTGCCTACTATAAGCTGAACATGGTTCTAGGTGCCTAGATACATCAGAGAACAAAACAGACAAAAAAAATGTTGCTTTTATGAAACTTGCTTTCTAATAGGGAGAAATAGATAATAAATAAAGGCTGGGTGCAGTGGCTCACGCCTGTAATCCTAGTACTTTGGGAGGCCAAGGTGCGTGGGGCTCACTTGAGCCCAGAGTTCAAGAATAGCCTGTGCAACATGGCAAAACCCTGTCTCTACAAAAAATATAAAAATTAGCTGTGTGTGGTCATGCAGGTCTGTAGTCTCAGCCACTCAGGAGGCTGAGGTGGAAAGATCATCTAAGTCTGGGGCAGTTGAGACTGCGGTGAGTGAGCCATGATCGTGCTTCTGCCCTCCAGCTTGGGTGACAGAGTGAGACCCTGTGTTAAAAAAAACAACAAAAAAGATAAATATAAACAATAGAAAGCTGTAAGTGCTATAGGGAAAGGGAACATGTAGAGCATGATAACATGGATCAGAAGTGCTAATTGGGAGACAGGTTATAATTTAAAATAGGGTGATCAAAGTAGGCCTCCTTTGAGAAGACTTGAAAGAGATTAGGAAGTTGACCATGTAGATATCTGGGAGAACAGTGCAGGCTTAAGGAACAGGCCCTAAGGCCGGAATGTGCCTGGCACATTCATGAAAAAAGCTCTTAGGCGAGTATGGCTGGAACAGAATGAACAAGAGGGAGGAAGGGAGGAGGTGAGTGACATCAGAATGCTAACAGGAGGACCTGTAGGCAATTGTAAAGGCTTTTCCTTTTATGGTTTTTTTTTTTTCTTTTTTTCTCTAAGCCTTAGTTTGTCTATAATTGTATTGATTTTTGAGCTTAGTAATGGCATAATTTTAAAGATGTTTTTTAGGAAGAATGGAAATAACTTGGTAATTGATTATATATGTGTGGTGAGAGGGACTCATCAAGATTATTAGTTTTGAAGCTGGTAGACAGTGACAGTGGTTGCTGAGATAGAAAACAGGATGAGCAGAATTAGAGGCCGAGTGATAGGGATGATTGTAAATACAGTTTTGGACAATTAAGTTGACGTATTTCTGAGACATCCAGGCAAAGCATCCTGATGACTACTAGAAATATAGGTTTGTTCTTGAGAGACATCTAGCCTGGGGTTATAGATTTTAGAATCATCAGCATATGGATGGCTATTGAAGTTCTGAGAATGAACAAGATGAGCAGAAAGCCCAGGTCAGAACCCTGAGGGGCAGGTAGAGAAGGAAGATCCTGCACAGGTGGCCAAGAAGGAGGCAGAAGGTAAATCAGGGTAATAAGCATCATGGAAACCAAAAGGAAGATTGTGTTAGGAAAAAATGTGTGGTCAATTGTGTCAGAATTATAGAGAGATAAAGTAAAATGAGAAGTATCTTTATTATATTTAATGACAAAGTGTAATTATTTTAACTTTAAGCAGTAATTCAGATTATATGAGATTACTTCACAGTTTGTTTTTTTGCCAAATCAAAACATCTCTACTGTTTTGTTTATCTACTTCTATGTAACAAACCACCTTAGACTTAGTGACTTAAAAGAATAGCCATTATAATTTTTCACATGACTATAAATTGACTGGAGGTTAGCTGCTGCTTCTGTTCTTACTTTGAATCTCTTGTGTAGCTGCAGTTAGCATATAGCACGTTCACCATGGCCTTACTTAAATAGCTAGTGCCATGATGGGACAGCTGGAAGGCTGGCTTAGTTGAAACTTGGGGAAAGCACCTTCTCTCTCTCTAGTCTTTCCAACAGTGTATCCAGACTTCTTACTTAATGATTCTGCATGGAAGAAGACAACAAGGGTGTGAATATTGAGAGATACGGTTTCTTGATACCATTTTTGGAGACTAATTAACATATCCACCTAAAGCTTAGTCTAGGTTCTTTTTTTTTTTTTGAGATGGGGTCTCTCTTGCCAGGCTGGAGTACAGTCACAGCTCACTGTAGCCTTGACCTTCCAGGCTCAAATGATCCCACCTCAACCTCCTGAGTAGCTGGGAATAAAGGTGTGCACAACCATGCCCAGCTAATTTTTAAATTTTATTTAGAGATGGGGTTTCGCTGTATTGCCCAGGTTTGTCTCAAACTCATTGGCTCAAGTGATATTCCTGCCTTGGTCTCTGAAAGTGTTAGAATTACAGGCATGAGCCACCACGCTCAGCTTTATCTAGATTTTTGAACTCTTTAAAAAGAAACAGGTCATTTCATTGATTCATATACATATGCACACATAGACATATTCTTACAGACGTGTATATGTACATACACGTACATGTACACACACATGCATATACACATGTACACATGCACGCACACATACATTCTCTTTTTATTCCTAATAGGATTCTCAGTATGTAACTGTTCAGGATAAAAGATACATTTCCCAGCTGGGCATGGTGGCTCACACCAGTACTCCCTGCACTTTGGGAGGCTGAGGCGGGTGGATCACTTGAGGTCAGGAGTTTGAGACCAGCCTGGCCAACCTGATGAAACTGTCTCTGCTAAAAATACAAAGAACAGCTGGGCGTGGTGGTGCGCGCCTATAATCACAGGTACTCAGGAGACTGAGGCTGGAGAGTTGCTTGAACCTGGGAGGGGGAGGTTTTAATGAGCTGAGATCATGCCACTGCACTCCAGTCTGGGCAACAAGAGTGAAGCTCCGTCTCAAAGAAAAAAAAAGATACATTTCCCAGCTTCTCCTGTTGCTAGGTATGGCTCTGTGGCTTAGTTCTGGACAGTGAAATGTAAGTGCAAGAATAGGGACAACTTTTGAGAGGAAAATTAATGGGAAGAGATGTATCCTGCTTTTTTTTTTTTTTTTCCCCTGCTGTCTGGAAACCACAGCAGTCTTTTGGACGATCACCTAGACTTCTTGAATTTATGAGGGCAGCAAGCTGTGGTCCTGATTGTCTTAGACATATGTCAGTCCTGACTTTATTTTGGGTTTTCTGTTACAGCCAAAACTAATTCTATCAGGCTTCTGTTTTGTTGTTGTTGTTTTTTCATTAAAAAAAACACCAGTTTAGCTTTTCTGCAGATATCAGCAAAAAAAGTAAAAATTATTTTTATTGAGGTGTAGTTTACACACAGTAAAATGCAACCAATTTATGAGTATAGTTTGTGAAATTTTAATAAATGTAATCATCTGAGTAATCACCACTACAATCAAGATTTAGAACATTTCCAAAAATGTTTTTTTCCAGGCACCTTGCTGTCAATCCATTTTTCCCTCCATTTATTTACCCCTAATCCCAGGCAAATCTGCTTTCTGTCATTATAGGTTAATTTAGCCCATTCTAGAATATTATATAAATGGAAACACTGTTTAAACTCTTTTGCGTTTGACTTTGCACAGCATAATGCTTTTGAGACTTGCCCATCTTGTCTCATATGCTAGTGCTTTGTGCATTTTTATTGCTAAGTAGTAATCTGTTTATGAATCTACCACAGCTTATTCATCTTTTGATAGACGAATAGCTTGTTCTCAGTTTTTGGCTATTCTGTATAAAGCTACTATGATCATTCTTGTACAGGTCTTTTGTAGATACATGTTTTTATTTCTCTTGGAAGCAAAATTGCTAGATCATGTGGTAAGTGTATATTTATAAGAAACTAGCAAACTTTTTTAGAGTGATTATACCATTTTACACTCTCACCTGCAAAATTGGAGAATTCTGCTACCTCCATATCCTTGTCAACACTTGGTATTGTTGGTAATTTTAATGTTAGCTATTCTAGTAAGTGTGTAGTGCTGTTAAATTATGGCTTTGGTTTGCATTTCCTTGTTGACTGACATTGAACATCTTTTCTTGTGATGAAGTCTCACTGTGTTGCCTAGCAATTCCTTGTGCCTTAGACTCCTGAGCAGCTGGGACTGCAATGTGCATCACTATGCCTGGCTAATGTGTACATCATTTGTGAAGTGTCTGTTCAAATCTTTTGTCAATTTGAAAAATCAGGTTACCTTTTTATTGAGTTTTAGAGTTTTGAATTTATTTTTGAGCTTAAATATTTTGGATAGAAGTATTTTGTCACATAAATGTATTGTAAATATCTTTTTCCAGTCCGAGTCTGCCTTTTATTTTCCTGATCATGTCTTGAGGATAGAAATTTTAAATTTTGATAAAATACAATTTGTCCGTTTTTTTTCTTTTTGGTGTGTATTTTTTGTATTCTAAGAAATCTTTGCTTACCAACGATTGCAAAAATGTTTTCTATATTTTCTCATTGTTTTATAGGTTTAGTTTTTATGTTTCAGTCTATTAGCTGTTTCAAGTTAATTTTTGTGTATGGTGTGAGGAAAGGATTGGCGTTCCTTTTTTATTTTTTCCAGATTGATACCCAGTTATTTGAGTATCATTTGTTTAAAAGGTCTTCTTATTTGGATTATCTTGGCACTTTTCTTGAAAACAAATTTATATATGTGTGATTAATTTCTGATTTCTTTATTTCATTGATATGCATAGTCATTCTTACACTACTATCACAATGTCTCAGTTACTGTAGCTCAGTACTGTCTTAGTTACTATAGCTCTATACATGAAATCATGTAGTGTACAGTTCTCTGATTTGTTTGTTTTGAAAACTGTTTAGTCTTCAAATTGACATATACGTTTTCGAATTAGCTTGCAAATTTGTACAGAACTGCCTGCTGAGATTTTGGTTCAGATTGTATTGAATCTATGGATTAGTTTTAAGAGACTTACTTTCCTAACAATATTAAGTTTTCCAAACCATAAACATTATGTATCTTTCCATTTATTTTAAGTTCTCTTAATTTTTCTCAGTAACATAGTGTTAAGTGTACAGGTCTTGCACATATTTAAAAAAATTATTTCTAAGTTTTAATGTTTTTTATATTATCTTAAATGGCGTGAGCCACAGCACCCAGCCTGGTTTTAAGTTTTATTTGTGAACGTTCCAATGTCCTAACTAATATATCTCTTAGAGGTAAACCTAGTTCCAATACATCTTTTTATAAAATATCTTTATTAGGATGTAAGGTCAGAGAAAGGGAGTGATAAGATGAAAGTAAAGTGGTTTACTAATGAGGTAGAAAACAGTGTGACTGAGTGTGATCTGAAGAGAGAACTGTTGTAGTTAAAGATTTGAATAGCTTGGTTTGTGGTTTTAGAATCAAAGCAGCACTGGGTGTCACTTAATTCCAGAATTGGACATGAGGGTAGATGGCTGAATAATGGTAAAGAAAATGAAAGACTAGTGTATTGAATACATTTTCCACAGTGATTAAAATCACCCTGTATTAATGAAGTTTTTACTGTTGTAATTAATACTTTGTATATAAATTTTTTCTTTTCGTTTTTTTTTTTTGACACGGAGTCTCTCTGTTGCCCAGGCTGGAGTGCCGTGGCATGATCTCGGCTCACTGCAACCTCCACTTCCCGGGTTTAAGCAATTCTCCCACCTCAGGCTCCCAAATAGCTGGGATTACAAGCCTGCACCACCACACTCAGCTAATTTTTATATATTTAGTAGCGACGGGGTTTCACCATGTTGGCCAGGCTGGTCTCAAAATCCTGACTTCAAGTGATCCACCTGCCTCGGCCTCCCAACTGCTGGGATTACTGACGCGAGCCACTGTGCCCAGCCTGTGTATACATTTTTTTTCTTCTTCTATTGTCCAGGCTGGAGTACAGTGGCGCAATCTCGGTTGACTGCAACTTCTGCCTCCCGGATTCAAGCCATCCTCCTGCCTCAACCTCCTGGGTAGCTGGGACTACAGGCTTTTGCCACTATGCTTGGCTATTTTTTGTATTTTTACTAGTGATGGAGTTTCACCATGTTGTCTAGGCTGGTCTGGAACTCCTGACCTTAGGTGATCAGGCTGCCTTGGCCTCCCAAAGTGTTGGGATTACAGGCATGAGCCCCTGCGCCTGGCCGTATATTTTTAAAGTTCTGACTGTCATAGGATTGCAAGATTCATGAAGGCAGGAACCTTCTTTCTTGATAACCAGAATACCGTCAGTGCTAGGCATAAGCAGTACTCAATAAATGTTTATTGAATAGTTAATTATAAGAGTGATGTTGGGGCTTTGGGTGGAGAGTAACAGAGCTATCTTTATTTCTTCACATCTTAAGTCCTTAGGATCTCTTATATAATTCTTTTTTTTTTTTTTCTTTTTTCCATTCCCACTGTATCGTGTCAATTCAGGTCCTCTCTGGACTATTGCAAGAAGATTTTAATAGACTTCCCTGTGCTTACGCTGGCATTTACCTTATACTAGTAATTTTCTAGTCCAGCCTCTACACCACAGCCATGATGATTTTTTAAAAATTTTTTGATTTTTTTAATTATTAGTAGTATTGTGCTAAAAATACATAACACAAAATTTACCATCTTAACCATTTTTAAGTGTATAATTCAGTATTGTTACATATATTCACATTATTGTACAACCAATCCCCAGAACTTTTTCATCTTGCTAACTGAAACTCTATATCCATTAAATAGCAACTTCCAGTTTCCTCCTGCCCCCAGCCCCTGGCAGCAACCATTCTGCTTTCTGTCTCTATTTTTTTTTTTTTTTTTTTTTTTGAGACGAAGTCTCGCTCTGCCGCCCAGGCTGGAGTGCAGTGGCCGGATCTCAGCTCACTGCAAGCTCCGCCTCCCGGGTTTACGCCATTCTCCTGCCTCAGCCTCCCGAGTAGCTGGGACTACAGGCGCCCGCCACCTCGCCCGGCTAGCTTTTTTGTATTTTTTAGTAGAGACGGGGTTTCACCGTGTTAGCCAGGATGGTCTCGATCTCCTGACCTCGTGATCCGCCCATCTCGGCCTCCCAAAGTGCTGGGATTACAGGCTTGAGCCACCGCGCCCGGCCCTTTCTGTCTCTATTAATCGGACTGCTCTAGTGCATACAAGTGGAACCATATAGTATTTGTCATTTTGTAACTGATTTATTTTGCTTAACATAATATCTTAAGGTTCCTCTATGTTGTAGCATGTGTCAGAATTTTCTTTCTAAGACTGGAAAAATACTCTGTTTTATGTTTATGTCACGTTTTGTTGATTAATTCATCCATCAGTGGATACTTGGGTTGCTTCTCACCTCTTGGTTGTTGTGAATACTACTGTGAACATGGATGTACAAATAGCTCTTCAAGACTCTGCTTTCAGTTCTTTTGGGTATATACCCAGAATTGGAATTGCTGGATCATATAGTAATTATATTTTTAATTTTCTGAGGAACTACTAAGCTGTTTTCCATAGTAGCTATACCATTTTACATTCCTACCAACATTGCACAAGGATTCCAGTTTCTTTACCTCCTTACCAACATTTGTTATTTTCTGTTTATTTGATAGTAAAAGTTTTTTGATCCTAGTGAGTGTGAAATGATATTTCATTGTGCTTTTAATTTGCATTTCCTTAATTATTAGTGATGCTGAACATCTTTTCATGTGCTTATTGGCCATTTGTTTACCTTCTTTGGAGAAATGCCTATTCAAGTCTTTTGTTCGTTTTATTTTTATTTTTGAGATGGAGTCTTGCTCTGTGGCCCAGGCTGGAGTGCAGTGGCGTGATCTCGGCTGACTGCAACCTCCGCCTCCCAGGTTCAAGCGATTCTCCTGCCTCAGCCTCCCAAATAGCTGGGACTACAGGCGTGTGCCACCACGCCTGGCTAATTTTTGTATTTTTTTTTTTTTTTTTTACTAGAGATGGGGTTTCCCTGTGTTAGCCAGGATGGTCTCCATCTCCTCACCTTGTGATCTACCCACCTCAGCCTCCCAAAGTACTAGGATTACAGGCATGAGCCACCGTGCCCCGCCTTTGAGCCACCGTGTCCGGCCTTTCTGGCTAACTTTTTTGTATTTTAGTAGAGACGGGATTTCACCATGTTGGCCAGGATGGCCTCAATCTCCTCGATCTCCTGACCTCGTGATCTGCCCACCTTGGCCTCCGAAAGTGCTGGGATTGTAGTTGTGAGCCACTGTGCCTGGCCTTTTGCTCATTTTAAAATGAGATAGTTAATTTTTTTCTGTTGTTGAGCTGTAGAAATTTAAAAAAAAGAAAGGTAATCTAGGTATTAATCCCTTATATATATGATTTGCACAAATTTTCTCCCATTTCTCTGTAGATTGTCTTTTTACTCTATTGATTATTGCTTTTGATGCCCAGAACACCTTGGCAATATTTTAAAATCTCAGATTTTTGTTGTTGTTGTTGTTGTTAAGACAGAGTCTCAGTCACCTGGGCTGGAGTGCAGTGGCACGATCTTGGCTCATTGAAACCCTCACCTCCTGGGTTCAAGCGATTCATGTGCCTCAGCCTCCCATGTAGTTAGAATTACAGGCGTGTGCTACCACATCTGGCTAATTTTTGTATTTTTAGTAGAGATGGGATTTTACCACGTTGGTCAGACTAGTCTCGAACTCCTGGCCTGAAGTGATCTGCCTACCTTGGCCTCCCAACGTACTGGGATTACAGTCGTGAGCCACCGTGCTTGGCCTAAAATCTCAGACTTTATGAAATTACTTTCTGTGACTCAGAGCTTAAACTTCTGTGTTTTGGAATTGTATACAACCTGGTTTGTAACTCTCTCTCTTGGCTTGTATACATATACAGTTGGCCCTTTGAGAGGAATTGGCTCCAGGACTCTCCTGCTGATCCCCAAATCCAAGGATGCTGAAATCCCTTATATAAAATGACATAGTGCTGTATATATATATAACACATACACCCTTGCTCTATTTTCTCCCTAGCAATTCAAACTCTAGTGAGGGAAAAATATTTGAAGTTCAGAAAGTGTCAAGATTTGTATTATTCTCTCCTAGATGTTCTTCATATTCATCTAGAGAACCTCTGTTTTTTGAAAGATACCAGAAATCTCTTTTCTAACCACCTACTTTCTTAGGCAGAATGGAATTGAGCACTGAACCCTGTGTATACTCCTGTTACAGCAACTGAAACATACTCATTTGCCCATTTGTTTACCTGTCTTATTTTGCTTTTCTGGACTGACAGTTCTGTGTAAGCAGAGTCTTTGTTAGTAGTTCTTTTATCATTAATCTAACTGTGGTACCTAGTGTGTGGTATGTAATTAAATAATAAATGTTTGTTCAGTGAGTGTTTAATTAGTGAGTAAATGAAGGTATTAGTTCATTCTCACACTGCTATGAAGAAATACACAAGACTGGATAATTTATAAAGGAAAGAGATTTAATTGACTCACAGTTTCACATTTCTGGGGAGGCCTCAGGATGCTTATAATCATGGCAGAAGGCAAAGGAGAAACAGGCACCTTCTTCATGGGTGGCAATACAGAGTGCGACATGCAAGCAGGGGAAATATCAAATGCTATAAAACCATCAGATCTTGTGAGACTCACTCACTCTCAGGAGAACAGCATGGGGAAACTGCCCCCATGATCCAGTTACCTCCACCTGGTCTTGGGAATGCAGGGATTACAATTCAAGATGAGATTTTGGGTAGGAACACAGCCAAACCATATCAGTGAAGAAATGAATTAATGTTAAGTTAGTGTTATAGATCTCCATAGTTGCACTAGAATAGACTAATTCTGGTTGCCTGCACTGGTAACTGTACTTAAATGATTTCTGCGAGAAAATAGCACTCATTTTCAAGCTTCTTTTTGGCAGTCTTTACTCTTCCCCCAGCACCCAGCAACTTTGTGGTAGATCTTTGTTATTGGGTAGAGGTTTTATTATGGCTTATAGTTGTATGTGACCTTAGTCTAGAAGGGTTGTTTCTGATTTGTAAGTCATTTGAAATCTCTGTAAGGATGTTCGGGTAGAAATGCTCATCAGATAGAAATGCTCATATTATTTTAGATATATTTGCCATCATTGTTATTGGGGGTAGACCCCAGAGCCTGGGAAATAATCCTTTGGTTGGTTTTCAGAATTAAGCCAAAACAAAAAATGGTATATTTTCCTCTCTTCCATTAGGACTGTAGCTCTTGTTATGAATTCTGGTAATAAATTACTCCATTGAAGTCAAATAGTTTATGATGTTCCTTGGCAGGAAAATCTTGAAAATATTTTACTGTTACAGCAAATTTCACACTAAGCTGTATTTCAAAAAGTCATTAGTAACTAAGTTCTGGAAAAAGAACAGTCACCATCGAGTGATATGCCACCAAAAGATGGATTGCTACTATTTTAGATGATTTAGCTGTGCCAATTGTATGGGATTTTTATGAGTTATGCCATGCATGACTTCCAGTAAAACTTTGATTTTAAATGTAAACATTTATTTTAATGTTTAATTCACTCCTAATATAAATACTAAGTTGTGTATTCTTGTAAATTTTTTTTAAATGTTAGAAATTGTCTATATATAGGCACATTCTGCATTGAAATAAATGAAATAATTTTCATCCTATCTTTTGGGTGACAGTATTTCTATTTGCTGAGTGATGAAAAAGTAATTAGTTATGAAATGAGGTATAAACTATGATAGATTCTTCTGTAAGTAGAACATTTCAGGTATTCTCTTGGTTCTTGGAAGAATATTTAGCACTTATAGATGTTTTCATTGTGTTCAAATGTGGCCAGCTGCAAAGGGAGTAGTGACTCAGATTATTCAGTGTAGAAATAGTCCAGAATTTGACCTTTAAATTGTTTTGGAATTTGTGTTCGAATATTGATATCTCTGAAAGAGATATGTGCAGCACTTTCCACAATATACTAAACAATACAGTAATGTCTTTGTCTTGAAATAAACTGCAAATTCCCCAATTATGTCTTGACAATCTAAAACAAAACTACCTTTATTTCTATATTGTTACAATCTTCAATCTGCTTTTAGTCTGGGATATAATAATTTGGTCTTAAAAGGTTTTCAGCTTTTGAAAATCTTCAGTTATTTCTTGCCTCTCACTTACCAGACTGGCCTAATGTGATAGCACCTGCTTTTCTTTGTGGACATAATCATTACTCTAAAATTTGAGAGTTAATTAAAAATTACAATCTAGTGTGATGAACAAGGTAGACAGTGGGCGATTTATTCATTTCTAAAACCTCTGTTTGTGTGTACGTATGTCTGCCCTATACCAGCTTTTTTGTGCATAGTGGATCCAGAGATGATAAATAGATGTAGTCTTTGAGAAGCTTATATTTTGCAGTTTGGTAAGGGGGTGTTGGTGGGGGAGATAGGTAAAAAATTACAATGTATTGCCATAAGTTCTGTGATTGAGGTAAGGAAATGTCATAGAAATGCATAAGAGGGTCATTTAACCCAGAGTTTGAAATGTTGAGAAGTGCTTTGAGAGCTGGTCACAACTGAATTGCGATTTGAAGGATGAGTAGAAATTAGCCAAGTAAAGAGGAAAAGAAGCCTGGAAAAACACTAAGATGATGTGACCAATATAGGAGGTAAGCCTTGGAATAAATAGTGACTGTCATTTATTGAGCTCTACCATGTGCCAAACTGTGTTAGGAGTTTGAAACCACGTACTTCACTATAACCTGTGGGGCAGGTGCTATTATTCGTAGTTTGCAAATGAAGAAACTGAGTCATAACTTTGCTCAAGTCATCACATGGTTAATTAATGGCATTGCTAGTTTAAAAAACTAGCGTTTCTGGCTTTTTCTGCAGGCTGTTTCCTCCCAGCAAAGGACAGTTTCAAGATGGAGGAGATAAATAGTTACCATGCTGTTGAAAGTTCACATATATAGATTAAGTTCTGTAAAGTGTGCAGAGAGATTTATAGTGACTTGTTTGTTCATTTAGAACTATTTACTGAGAGCCTCTTATGTGCCAAGAACTGTGCTAAGAATCAGGAATAAAATGATAAATGCCAAAGTTGAGGTAGAGGGTGAAAGAAAGTAGGGACACTAAGTGAAGCCATAGTTTGAAAAAGCTGGATTGCGGAGGAAAAAGTAACGATTGAGCAATAAATTTTAAGGGAAGTCAGTAGTCTTTTAGTTTTTGTTTTTTTTTTTAATATGGGAAGTACTAATACTTTGTTTATATGTTGAAGAGAAAGAGCTACAGCAGGGTAAAGACTGAAGATATAAAAGAAAGAGGTGTTAGGTCACATGTTTAATTAAGTAGGTGGTGAGATGATTCTTGAATTTGTAATGGACATATAATTATAGTAGGATTAGCCTGCTTTTGAGTAATGAGACTTGAATAAACAATGAAACCTCTGATTTAAATGATCACTGTAACCTCTTATGTCTGTTTTATGCATTCCTCTTTACTCTCCCTCAGTTATTCTGCCCATACTGCTGTCTATCATAGCATTCATTATACTGAAGTAGAGTCATTGATATCGCCCTGTTAGACCATATGCTTCTTGTGTGGGAGGGATGAGAAGAGACCATGTCTGCTGCCACCTAACAACTGATACAATCTCACTTCAGTAAATGCTTATCGAACCAATGAATCAGTGAATGACTTGGAGTTTCTTATTTTGACCATTTTTGAACAATTTTCTTTTTAACTTTGAAGGGTTAAAAGGTATATTGTTACCCTGTGAAGGTTTTGTTGTTTGTTAGAAATTAAGTACTTAACACTTTAAGGTATGCCCCAGAATAGCTAAATAGAGAACTTTAAAAATTTTCGATGTTGAAAGGACCTTATTGGTTATTTTTTAGGAAAATCTGTAATTATTATTTTATATATAGGTTACAGTATGCTTAAAATAATTTTGATATTAAAATATGGTAAGCAGAAATTAATAAAATAGCCTTTATTACTTTCTTTCAGTTTGTGGTGGTTTGCTCTTTGTGAGATTTTTCTCTAGGCATAGTAAGACAGAAAAATAAAGAATTGTATTTTAGTAAGACATAACCAAATTTTAATGTAAAATATGGTTCTATTCTATTGTTTATTACCTTGGCATCAGTGTTTTAAAATTTATCAGCACTCATAATTGTTAGGGCATTTAAAAATGCCAGTTGCAATGAATAATAATGATTTAGTCTATTCTTTCCCTTAAGTCTGTTAGATTCTGTTTGATTTTTATAATACAGAATTTTGAAATTTATGCCAAAGTTACATGGTTTGTTTACCTTAAATATCAGAGTACACTTAAATGGAGAATCTTTAAAGTTTTTCCAGATATTTTGATACAGACCTTTTTTTTTTTTTTTTTTGAGATGGAGTCTTACTCTGTTGTCCAGGCTGGAGTGCAGTGGTGCGATCTCGGCTCACTGCAACCTCCGCCTTCTGGGTTCAAGTAATTCTCCTGCCTCAGCTTCTTGAGTAGCTGGGACTACAGGCGTGTGCCACTGTACCCAGCTAATTTTTAGTAGAAACGGGGTTTCACTATGTTGGTCAGGCTGGTCTCGAACTCCTGACCTCAGGTGATCTGCCTGCCTTGGCCTCCAAAGTGCTGGGATTACAGGCGTGAGTCACCGTGCCCAGCCTGATATCGACCTTTTCGCTCCTCTTGATAAGCTGTGATTTAAAGGAAAAGTAAATTTCTAATTATACTAATAACAACTACTGATTTATTTTTACATTTGGATTAAATTAAAATTTCAATTTATGTTGACAATAAGAGATAATTTTACAGAACCTGATGAGTTTCTTAGGTTTATCCTTTTAGGTATTTAAAATCAATTTATCATCAGAGACCCATTGTAGTGTATCTAGAAGTGTAGAAAAAAGATACCCTCACACTTTTTTGCTGTTTTTTTTTAAACTTTGTGTTTAAAAGCCAGTGATACAATTTAAAAAAAATTGTATTTCCTGTTAATGTGGTATGTATTCCCCACAAATATGTTATTTTACCGTTAATGTCATGGAGTTTTCTTGTTTCAGAATCCTGTTCACAAGATTCCTGACTCGCATGAGATAACGCTGAAGCATGGCACTAAAACAGTAAGTTTAAAAATCTAGTTTTTTCCCTCTCAAATTACAGGACTGTCATGGAAAAGTGAACTGATAAGATACATTTGTATTAAGGCTAATTATACAATCAGCTGATGACATAAAAGCTATAGACGTTAAGGAAAAATAGATTACTTTTATGTTCAGTCAAAATAGCCATTTCCTTTTAGTTAAAATAGAAACACTTATTGTCACTGTTATTGTTGGCTTTAAAAACCTCTTATTTTTTTAATATAGGAACATTATAAGTGGAAGAAAGAAATGAAACTCAAACACAATTTTGCTTTTTATGGTGTGGGAAAATTTCTCACTACCCTTTGCTTTACTTCTGTATCAGTAAAAGGCATGAGTTTGTTCATTTTTCAGATGAATGTTAAGATAAGAAATGAACTTTAAGTAGTTACCGTATGGCTCTAAGTATTCATTAATACTTAGTTTACAGTTTGCATGTTTATATTGTTATATTTACTGATGTTTGAGTATTCTAAAATATATAAAGATGAATAATATAAAATATTTGAGATGTAAGGTGAAATCATTGTATCTTATTGCAAAACCACTAAAAAGTGGTAGTTAAATGAGTGAAACGTTCATATGAAATGAAAAAAATTATCTTTCCCTTTTCAATGAAACTACTTTTTTCTAATTGCCTAACATGTAAAGAACTAAGAAAATACATCCCATAATAAGAGGGAAACGTCAATTAATAGAAGTAGACCCAGAAATGATATAAACCAGGTCATTCTTACAGTTTTTTCTTTTGAAAATACTGTTTTCATAAAAATATTTATGTTAAATATAATGGGTTTGTTGTTATTTTAAATGAAATGGAAAAGATGTAAAAATCTCTTAGTTTTAATTTCTAGTGGAAATAGTGATACATATAACTCACATAAACAAAACCTCTTTGGAGTCCTCAATAGATTTTTTTTTTTTTTTGAGACAGAGTCTCGCTCTGTCGCCCAGACTGGAGTGTAGTGGCGTGATCTCAGCTCACTGCAAGCTCTGCCTCTTGGGTTCATGCCTTTCTTCTACCTCAGCCTCCTGAGTAGCTGGGACTACAGATGTCTGCCACCACACCTGGCTAATTTTTTTGTATTTTTAGTAGAGATGGGGTTTCACCGTGTTAGCCAGCATAGTCTTGATCTCCTGACCTCATGACCCACCTGCCTCGGCCTCCCAAAGTGCTGAGATTACGGGCATGAGTCAATGCGCCAGGCCTGGAGTCCTCAATAAATTTTTTAAGAGTGTAAAGAGTCTTGAAACAAAACTATGTGGGAATTGCTGCTTTAAGAAATCATTTCCATCTAATTCTTAATATATTTTTTCTTAAATCATGCTTTTTATATTTTTATTCTGAAATTATGAAGGAATTCTACTTTTTGTGTTTTTAAGTAAATAAGGAAAACATTGTAGACTGAGTAATTAAAAGGAAGCTTTTCTGTCATCTAGTCTGGAGAATTTTACAACTGAGAGATGGGTCATGAATTTCTCAGTTGATTTAATCAAGTTTGATTTAAATATTCCTTTTTTTTTGTAAATCAAGTTTTATCTTGTAGAGAATCATAACTTTAAAAATACTGCAGTATGTTTTACACACTGAAAATCAATTAGAGTGTCTAATTATACTCTTGGGTTAACTCTTTTTTTTTTTTTTTTTTGCAATCCTGCCTTTGTCCTACATGCAAATAAATTTATTTTTAAATAAATGTTGGATTAGAGGGTGACTTTTCTATCTGATCTTTTTTCTTTTAAACGAGTTATTTTAAAAATGTCCATGAGGCCAATCTTATTTTTTTCCTATATACTTTACATTTTAGTCCTGCCTGTCCCAACCTTACAGGATTATTTAAAAGCAAATACCTGACTTCATATGATTTCGTCTGTAAATATTTCAGTATGAATCTCTAAGAGATAATATTGGGCTGTCTCTGTCTCCCTCTTTCTGAATGTGCACGCATACACTCTTTCCTACATAATACCATCTTTATTATATCTTTTTTTCAATAATTATTTAATGTAATATCTCATTAGTGTTCAAATTTCCCCAGTTTTCCCATACATCTTTTTAGAGTCAGTTTGTTCAAATTGGTCTCTTAATGATGTCTGATGTACTCTCAGGAGAGTTATCATTATTTTTATTTTTTATATCTCTAAATTTATAACCGTTTTTGTGCTCTTTTTCTCCTTGCCACTGAAGAAACATGTATATTCATTTAGTGAATATAGTTACTGTGGCATAATAGTCAACTGAACCCTTCCCAGTGAATGTGATGATAAAGTCTAAAGCTTTTTGAAGGAAGGAGAGGGTGATACACATTAATTCTTTTAATTTAAATGTTAAAACTGAAAATTTGTGCTCATTCTCAAGTTGGAACAAGATATATTTTTTTTTTTTTTGAGACAGAGTCTCTCTTTGTCACTCAGGCTGGAGTGCAGTGGTGCCATCTTGGCTCACTGCAGCCTCCACCTCCCAGGGGCAAGCGATTCTCCTGCCTCAGCCTCCCAAGTAACTGGGATTACTGGTGCCTGCCACAACAGCGGGTAATTTTCGTATTTTTAGTAGAGATGGGGTTTCGCCATGTTGGCCAGGCTGGTCTTGAACTCCTGACCTCAGGTAATCCGCCTACCTCGGCCTCCCAAAGTGCTGGGATTACAGGCGTGAGCCACTGTACCCAGCCTCTGAGCTCTATTTTCTGTCTTTCTAATTACCTCCTTCATATCCTTTTGGTAAATGATGAATCATGTATACAGTCAGCAGCAGAGATCCTGATACTTCAGTGAATGGCTGCGTTGAAAGCCTCATTTTGTAACTTTGCTTTAGAATTTGTCATCTTTCTTCTTAGCTAGGAGAACAGTCAAGTTTGCAATTTATTCTGTTCTTCCTTGATAAAAAGGAATTTATCTCATATTTGTCAGACTGCAGGTTTGTTTTACATAAGGTTTTACAATTTTTAGTTCTCCTTTCTTTTAAACAAATGTTTAGTAGAGTTTATATTTTGTGCCAGGTCCAGTGCTGGGCACAGACAAGGTCTCTGTCCATATGGTGCTTATACTCTTGAGGGCAGGACAGGTACAGAATAGAGGAACCACAGATGAAGTTGTAATTTCATATTGTGTTGTAGTGAGATGAACACTGGTGGGGTTAGCCTTATTAGGAGAATAAATAACTTTTAAATTGCAACAGGAGGGAAGAAAGATAGCATAATGCATATAGAGGCAAGTGAATTTGTAGGTGGTGGTAGCAGAAGCCATTTCCTAGGTTTTTAAAACTACTATTCATTTATTTTTGATTTTGATTGTTTTTTATTTTAAGACATTATTGTTCGGGCATAAAAAATGATTTTGTTTTCACTTGTATATTTTCTTTAACATCTTTGGAGTTCATGTCTAATTTTAACATAGTAAGTTTACCTTATATTATGAAATCAGTGTTTGCAAGTGCTAATTGAAATGAATATAAGTTATTTTGTCAGTATCTGACTTATTTAATTATAATTATATTAATTACATTTCAAGTCTATTTATTAGGATAACTGATTTATAGAAGCTTCCTTTATATAAAACTTTGGCCAGGCACCATGGCTCACACCTCTTATCCCAGCACTTTGCGAGGCTGAGGTGGGCAGATCACCTGAGGTCAGGAGTTTGAGACCAGCCTGGTCAACAAGTGAAACCCCATCTCTACTAAAAAATACAGAAATTAGCTGGGCATGGTGGCGAGTGCCTGTCATCCCAGCTACTTAGGAGGCCGAGGCAGGAGAATTGCTTGATCCCAGGAGACAGAAGTTGCAGTGAGCCGAGATTGCACCACTGCACTCCAGCCTGGATGACAGAGGGAGATTCTGTCTCAAAACAAAACAAAACAAAACAAAAAAAACTTTTGATTCTTTTACTGCGTCCAATGTATGATAATCACATTAAATATTCTTAATGCAGTTCTTTTCTTCTCAGAGGGCAGTAGATCTAGGGACTTTCTGCTTTGAGAGAAGGCTACATATATCTCAGGAACAATGAGTTACACATTGGATATTGACGCGTGAATTAGACCTAAGAAAGTTCACAGGGAAAGCAATTTTTTTTTTTTTTGAGACAGGATTTTGCTCTTGTTGCCCAGTTGGAGTGCAGTGCCGCGATCTCAGCTCATTACAACCTCTGCCTCCTGAGTTCAAGCAATTCTCCTGCCTCAGCCTCTCTAGTAGTTGGGATTACAGGCATGCGCCACCATGCCTAGCTAATTTTGTATTTTTAGTAGAGATGGGGTTTCTCTGTGTTGGTCAGGCTGATCTCAAACTCCCAACCTCAGGTGGTCTGCCTGCCTCAGCATCCCGAAGTGCTGGGATTACAGGGGTGAGCTACGGTGCCTGACCTGCAAATTTTTTTTTTTTTTTGAGACAGAGTCTTGCTCTGTTGCCCATGGTGGAATGCAGTGGCATGATCTTGGCTTACTGCAACCTCTACCTCCCGAGTTCAAGCGATTTTTTTTGCCTCAAGTTCTGGAATAGTAGCTGGAACTACAGGTACGTGCCTCCACGCCCGGTTAATTTTTGTATTTTTAGTAAAGATGGGGTTTCTCCATGTTGGCCAGGCTGGTCTGAAACTCCTGACCTCAAGTGATCTCCCTGCCTTGGCCTCCCAAAGTGCTGGGATTACAGGCATGAGCCACCATGCCCGGCGGAAAGCAAATATTTTATGGAATCAATATAAGTACTATTATAATGTGATTAGTCACTTAAACATTCAGCTTTAAAAATAATTGTTTAAGGTGAATATACCGAGCCATTTGACCATAAGGAACAGATAATTCTGCTTTGTTCTACTTTGTTAAATAGATTTCTTAAAGCTCCCTTGGTGTTACTCATTTTGGTAATTTAAGATTCATATGGTCTTCATTCAGTTATGGTTAAACTATCTTAAAAGTTTTCCTTAGATTGTATATTGAAAATGCTGAGTTATTGTAATTATTTGTAAGATTTCTACTTGTATACTAAGGCAACTTAGTTTATCTTATGGAATTGCAGTGATAGCTATTCTGAGTACATGGTTGATGATTTGGGACAAAATTGTCAAATAGATTTAAAGTGTTTTTCTTTATTACAAAATAATTAGTAACAAAGTCTAATAATATAGAAGGCACCATCCATTCCCACTTTTCAGAAGTAACAGTAGTTGATGGTTTGTGCTTCCAAGGCCTGTAACATAGGGGGTGGGATTAAAGAACAGAAATGGGGCTTATAAATGACCATATGTGATTTTGCTCCAGTCATTTTATTTTATTTTTTTAAAACCAGGTGTCTGCTTTGGGTCTGGATCCCTCAGGTGCCCGTTTGGTGACAGGAGGATATGACTATGATGTTAAGTTTTGGGATTTTGCTGGAATGGATGCTTCTTTTAAGGCATTTCGATCCCTTCAGCCCTGTGAGTGGTATGTATTCACTTACTTAATATCTTCATATTTACTTCATATCCTCACATTGGAAGATAGTGCTTTTGGCTTTGGAATCCCATCTACAATGACTTGTATCAAGATATACTGCCTTCGTAATTTAAATGAAGTAAAATGAGCCTCACATTTCTTTTGTTTCATAAACCAGTGTTTGAGGGTGGGTGTGGTGGCTCACGCTTGTAATTCCAGAACTTTAGAAAGCTGAGGCAGGCGGATCACCTGAAGCCTGGATTTCAAGACCAGAATGGACAACATGGCAAAACCCCATCTCTACTAAAATTGCAAAAATTAGCTGGGCGTGGTGGTGCATGCCTGTAATGCAGCTACTTGGGAGGCTGAGGCAGGAGAATTGCTTTAGCCTATGAGGTGGAAGTTACAGTGAGCTGAGATTGCACCACTGCACTCCAGCCCAGCAACAGAGAGAGACTCCGTCTCAAAAAAAAACTACAAAAGATTGGGCGTGGTATCTCATGCCTGTAATCCCAGCACTTTGGGAGGCCAAGGTGGGCGGATCACCTGAGGTCAGGAGTTTTGAGACCAGCCTGTCCAACATGGTGAAACCCCATCTCTACTAAAAATATAAAAACTAGCCAGACATGGTGGCTCATGCCTGTAATCCCAGCTACTTGGGAGGCTGAGGCAGGAGAATCACTTGAACCCAGGAGGTGGAGGCTGCAGTGACCCAAGATTGCGCCACTGCACTCCATCCTGGGTGACAGAGCAAGACTCCATCTCAAAACAAAAAAATTAAAAAAAAAAATACTTTGTTTTAAAACATTCCAATTAATCCTGAGATGAGAAGTTAACATAAGCCATTATCCAGGTGCCAATCCATTTTGTACTGTTTAGGTATGGTCAGCTAGCATTTTGTTAGAAAGGGCCTTCCATGTTGCTACAATTAGTCAGTCTTTCTCTTTTTTTTTTTTTTTTTTTCTTTTTTTGAGACGGGGTCTGGCTCTGTCGCCCAGACTGGAGTGCAGTGGCGAGATCTTGGCTCACTGCAACCTCTGCCTCCTGGGCTCAAGACATCCTCCCACCTCAGCCTCCCAAATAGCTGGAACTGTTGGTGTGCACCACCATGCCTGGCTAAGTTTTGTATTTTTTTGTTAGAGATGGGGTTTCACCGTGTAGTCCAGGGTGGTCTCAAACTCCTTATCTCAAGTAATCCACCTGCCTCGTCTTCCCACAGTGCTGGAATTACAGACATGAGCCACCGTGCCTGGCCTGGCCCATAAGCCACTCTCTTTTCTGTTTTTGACTGTATCTGATCTTTTGGCATATTGCTTTCTTATGGTATCATTTAACTCATCGGTCCCCAACCTTTTTTGCACCAGTGCCTGGTTTTGCAGAAGACAATTTTTCCATGGACTGGGGGTAGCGTGGAGGTCGGGGTGGTGGCGTGGTTTCTGGATGAAACTGGTCTACCTCAGATCATCAGGCATTAGATTCTAATAAGGATTGTGCAACCTAGAAATCCCTCGCATGCGCAGTTAGTTCACAGTAGGGTTCACACTCCTGTGAGAATCGAATGCCATTGTTGATCTGACAAGAGCTGGAGCTCAGGTGGTAATGCTCGCTCACCACCCCCAACACTTGCCGTGCACCTGGTTCCTAATAGGCCACGGACTGATACCAGTCCATGGTCTGGGCTTTGGGGACTCCTGATTTAACTTGTTTGTTTATCTCCTCTCCAGTATTTCCTATTGAATATCAAAGGCTTTATCATAATTATATTGTATCACTTCAGATGGCATGTATTGTCTAGTTGTTTCATTGTTAGTGACTAGAAATTAAGGTAGATCCCTGGATTAAGGTAGTGACATCTGATTCCTTCATTGTAAAGTTAATATTTTATACTTGAGATAGACAAGAACTTTGTGGAGAGATAGATTGGTGCTATGTAACTATCCAGATACTCATCATTCTTTCACTTAATGAGCTTAGTGTCCATTGATGATTTCTTCCCGAATCAGTTATGTCATTGAGGGCTACAAATTGGTGATTTTCTCATTCTGTTATTTCATCTGCATTTATTTCCTGGCATCTTCTTAAAGAAAAACTTTTCCTCATTTTCTGATGTTATTTGGTTACCCTGAAATACAGTTACTACTGAAGAGGCAGGATAAAAGCTCAGTTATTTTTCTTTAATGGCCCATTTTTAGCTTAAGGGCTGGTGGTGATAAATGAGTTGTTTCTGTTGTTGGTGATGATTTCTGTTTCTTTTTTTTTTTTTTGAGACGGAGTCTCCCTCTGCTGCCCAGGCTAGAGTGCAGTGGCGCGATCTGGGCTCACTGCAAGCTCCGCCTCCCGGGTTCACACCATTCTTCTGCCTCAGCCTCCCGAGTAGCTGGGACTACAGGCGCCTGCCACCTCGCCCGGCTAGTTTTTTTGTATTTTTTTGTTAGAGATGGGGTTTCACCGTGTAGTCCAGGGTGGTCTCAAACTCCTTATCTCAAGTAATCCACCTGCCTCGTCTTCCCACAGTGCTGGAATTACAGACATGAGCCACCGTGCCTGGCCTGGCCCATAAGCCACTCTCTTTTCTGTTTTTGACTGTATCTGATCTTTTGGCATATTGCTTTCTTATGGTATCATTTAACTCATCGGTCCCCAACCTTTTTTGCACCAGTGCCTGGTTTTGCAGAAGACAATTTTTCCATGGACTGGGGGTAGCGTGGAGGTCGGGGTGGTGGCGTGGTTTCTGGATGAAACTGGTCTACCTCAGATCATCAGGCATTAGATTCTAATAAGGATTGTGCAACCTAGAAATCCCTCGCATGCGCAGTTAGTTCACAGTAGGGTTCACACTCCTGTGAGAATCGAATGCCATTGTTGATCTGACAAGAGCTGGAGCTCAGGTGGTAATGCTCGCTCACCACCCCCAACACTTGCCGTGCACCTGGTTCCTAATAGGCCACGGACTGATACCAGTCCATGGTCTGGGCTTTGGGGACTCCTGATTTAACTTGTTTGTTTATCTCCTCTCCAGTATTTCCTATTGAATATCAAAGGCTTTATCATAATTATATTGTATCACTTCAGATGGCATGTATTGTCTAGTTGTTTCATTGTTAGTGACTAGAAATTAAGGTAGATCCCTGGATTAAGGTAGTGACATCTGATTCCTTCATTGTAAAGTTAATATTTTATACTTGAGATAGACAAGAACTTTGTGGAGAGATAGATTGGTGCTATGTAACTATCCAGATACTCATCATTCTTTCACTTAATGAGCTTAGTGTCCATTGATGATTTCTTCCCGAATCAGTTATGTCATTGAGGGCTACAAATTGGTGATTTTCTCATTCTGTTATTTCATCTGCATTTATTTCCTGGCATCTTCTTAAAGAAAAACTTTTCCTCATTTTCTGATGTTATTTGGTTACCCTGAAATACAGTTACTACTGAAGAGGCAGGATAAAAGCTCAGTTATTTTTCTTTAATGGCCCATTTTTAGCTTAAGGGCTGGTGGTGATAAATGAGTTGTTTCTGTTGTTGGTGATGATTTCTGTTTCTTTTTTTTTTTTTTGAGACGGAGTCTCCCTCTGCTGCCCAGGCTAGAGTGCAGTGGCGCGATCTGGGCTCACTGCAAGCTCCGCCTCCCGGGTTCACACCATTCTTCTGCCTCAGCCTCCCGAGTAGCTGGGACTACAGGCGCCTGCCACCTCGCCCGGCTAGTTTTTTTGTATTTTTTTTAGTAGAGACGGGGTTTCACCGTGTTAGCCAGGATGGTCTCGATCTCCTGACCTCATGATCTGCCCGTCTCGGCCTCCCACAGTGCTGGGATTACAGGGTTGAGCCACCACCCCCGGCCTGTTTCTTTTTTAAGTATCAGTATTTATGATTTTTAAATTTTCATGTTTCAGTCAATTGCAGTCATTATTCTTTTTGATGTTTAAATTGTCCTAGATTTGTCTAGTAGGAGTCCTTGATTGCTGTATAATTTTGATATGACCTTATTAGTCTTTAAAACTTACTTGGTTTCTGGCACAATATGATGTAGGCTTCCTGTTACATTCATTTCCAAGTCCTGGAATCAGTATTTCCCCAAGTAGCCCTCCTTTCTTTTTGTGGGAATTATATTTAGAGACCAAATCTGGTTGCTGGGCATGCTCGTTGATGTTGGGATGTCATTGCTTGTGACCTTTTGATGCAAACAGGTAGAAAATACAGATGCATGTATATTCATGCATATATGTGTCTATGCTTAAATTACAAGGTCACATTGATATTTCTATTTCAATTTCAAAATATTAGTAAACTTTTAAATTTCAGAATGCTTTAAAATTTATAGATAAGCTACAAAGATAGTACAGAGTTTATGCGTACACTTCATACAGTTTTTCTTATGATTAACATCTTATCTTACCATGGTTCATTTGTCACAATTAAGAAACTAACATTAGTTACTATTAATTAATCTCCAAACTTTATTTGGATTTCACTCTTTTTTTCACTAATGATTCCAGGATACCGCATAACCTTTGGTCCTTATATTTGTTCAGTCCCTGACAGTTTCTCAGTCTTTCATTGTTTTTCATGACCATGACAGTTTTGAGGGGTATTGATCAGGTATTTTGTAGAATGTCTCTCAGTTTGCTTTTGTCTGATGCTTTTCTCATGGTTAGATTGAGATTATGAGTCCTTGGGAAGAATATCATAGTGGTGAAGTGACTTTCTTGTTACATCATATCCGGGATACTTCTATTATGTTTTTTTAGGTTCTTCATGGTAAAGTTACTGTTTCCTTTCCTTTCCATATACTGTTCTTTGGCTGCAAGCCACTGAGTACTGCTCCAACTAGAGGCAGTGGAAAAATTCAGCTCCACTTCCTGGAATGAGTGGTATTTAAAAAACCTTTTTGGTATTCTTGTGTATTCATTTTGTTGCTCAGCTTGTTTAAACTGTGGTGATTGGGAGCTCTTTTAGGTTGGTCTTGTGTCCCTTTGACATGCCTCCTTTCTTTTGTTTTTGGAAATACTTCCCTTAAGTTTTGATACTACAAGATGCTCCAGGCCGGACGCGATGGCTCACGCCTGTAATCCCAGCACTTTGGGAGGCCGAGGTGAGTGGATCACCTGAGGTCAGGAGTTCAAGACCAGCCTGGCCAACATGGTGAAACCCCCTCTCTACTAAAAATACCAAATTTAGCTGGGCATGTTGGTGGGCACCTGTAATCCCAGCTACTTGGGAGGCTGAGACGGGAGAATCACTTGAACCCGGAAGGTGGAGGTTGCAGTGAGCTGAGATCGCGCCATTCCACTCTAGCCTAGAGTGAAATTCTGTCTCAAAAAAAAAAAAAAAAAAAATGCTCCAGGCTATAGATGCTTGTATTTTCCCTGCCCCAGTTCTAGAATCAGTTATTTTCCCCAGGAGAAGTATATTAGCAAGTAAGATCTAGGTTCGTTCTTTATTATTATTATTATTTTTACTATACTTTTAAGTTCTGGGATACATGTACAGAATGTGCAGGTTTGTTACATAGGTATACACGTGCCATGGTGGTTTGCTGTACCCATCAACCCATCATCTACATAGGTATTTCTCCTAATGCTATCCCTCCCCCCAGCCCCCCACCCCCCGAAAGGCCCTGGTGTGTGATATTCCCCCCCTCCGTGTCCATGTGTTCTCATTGTTCAGCTCCCGTTTATGAGTGGGAACATGTGTTTGGTTTTCTGTTCTTGCGAAAGTTTGCTGAGAATGATGGTTTCCAGCTGCATCCATGTCCCTGCAAAGGACATGAACTCATCTTTTTTTATGGATGCATAGTATTCCATGGTTTATATGTGCCACATTTTCTTTATCCAGTCTATCATTGATGGGCATTTGGGTTGGTTCCAAGTCTTTGCTATTGTGAACAGTACTGCAATAAACATGTGTGTGCTGTGTCTTTATAGTAGAATGATTTATAATCCTTTGGATATATACCCAGTAATGGGATTGCTGGGTTAAATGGTGTTTCTGACTCTAGAAGATCTAGGTTCTTAATATGCTCATTGCTCCTGGGATGTCACTGCTCTTAGGCTGACTCAGCTGACACAGCTAGGAAATATATGCATATATATTATACTAACCTGTGTATATAGTATGTTTCTAACTGTTTTTGCATCTCTCTACATCCTTGTTAACCTGAACATGAGTTCATACTGATGTTTCTAATTCTAATCCGGTACTATATTGATTTATTCTAACCTTCCTGCTTTTCTGTATCATCACTTTCCAGTGGTGAGAAACCTAGCTTCCACTATCCATTTACTTACTTATTCAGCCTCAGTATACATGTAAAGCAATTTAAGAATTGTTAATTTTACCTGTGTTCCAATTTAAATTTAGCATTACAGAATTTTTCTTTTTTTTTTTTTTGAGATGGAGTCTCGGTCTGTCACCTAGGCTGGAGTGCAGTGGCGCGATCTCGGCTCACTGTAAGCTTCACCTGCCTGGTTCACGCCATTCTCCTGCCTCAGCCTCCTGCGTAGGTGGGACTACAGGTGCCCGCCACCACGCCCGGCTAATTTTTTTTGTATTTTTATCAGAGACGGGTTTTCACCGTGTTAGCCAAGATGGTCTCGATCTCCTGACCTTGTGATCCGCCTGCCTCGGCCTCCCAAAGTGATGGGATTACAGGCGTGAGGCACCGCACCCGGCCCAGCGTTTTTCTTAATGTCTTTTATTTTGATATTCAAATTAAAAGATAGAACTCATTTATAAGAAAACACTTACTGGTCAAGGGGTTGGCAAAGTTTTTTTTTTTTATAAAGGGCCAAATAGCATTTTAGGCTTTACAGGTCACAAATGGTCTTTGTTAAATTTATCTGTATGTGTGTATATATGTGTGTGTGTGTGTGTGTGTGTGTGTGTCTGTGTCTGTGTCTGTGTTAGTGTGAGTGTATACATGTTCTTTTTCTTTTTTTTTTTTTTTTTTTTTTGAGGCGGAGTCTCGCTCTGTCTCCCGGACTGGAGTGCAGTGGCCGGATCTCAGCTCACTGCAAGCTCCGCCTCCCGGGTTTATGCCATTCTCCTGCCTCAGCCTCCCGAGTAGCTGGGACTACAGGCGCCCGCCACCTCGCCCAGCTAGTTTTTGTATTTTTAGTAGAGACGGGGTTTCACCGTGTTAGCCAGGATGGTCTCGATCTCCTGACCTCGTGATCCACCCGTCTCGGCCTCCCAAAGTGCTGGGATTACAGGCTTGAGCCACCGCGCCCGGCCTACATGTTCTTTTTCTTTTCATTTTTTTTTGAGACAGAGTTTCGTTCTTGTTGCCCAGGCTGGAGTGCAATGGCGTGATCTTGGCTCACCGCAACCTCCACCTCCTGGATTCAAGCGATTCTCCTGCCTCAGCCTCCTGAGTAGCTGGGATTACAGACATGCACCACCATGCCTGGCTAATTTTGTATTTTTAGTAGAATCGGGATTTCTCCATGTTGGTCAGGCTGGTCTTGAACTCCCGACCTCAGGTGATCTGCCTGTCTTGGCCTCCCAAACTGCTGGGATTACATATGTGAGCCATTGCCCCTGGCCTACTTTTTTCAAGAAAAGACAGTAAAGTCTGATTTGATGCCTTTGATCTTTGGTTAAGAAAGAAAATACAATCATTTTCTAGCTGTAATTTCTGTTTGATTGAGTATTCCAAGGGCCATCACTTGATGATTCCAGTCGTTTAAGAGTGCTGTCCAATATAACTTTCAGTGGTAATGGAGATATTATATATCTGTATCATCCAATATGGTAGTCACTTGTCACATGGGGTTGCTGAATACTTGAAATGTGTTTGCTAATTCTAAGGAACTGAAATTTCTTAAAATCGAATTTTAATTAAAGTGTAAATATCTACACGTGGCTAGGTCGCTGCTGTATTGGATAGTGTATATCTTGAGCCTGCCTTTAAGTGGCCAAATCCAGCACACACAGACTACTATGGTAGGTAACAAGGTACCTCTAGACATAAAAATATGTGGCTTAAGTTCAAAAATAGGAATGCTACTACCAAAAACTCACTAAAGTTTAAAATAGATTTTTAAATGAAGAAAAAAGTGAGGCTGGGTGCGGTGGCTCACGGCTGCAATCCCCACACTTTGGGAGGCCGAGGTGGGTGGGTCACGAGGTGAAGAGATCAAGACCATGGCCAACATGGTGAAACCCCGTCTCTACTAAAAATACAGAAATTAGCTGGGCGTGGTGGCATGCGCCTGTTGTCCCAGCTACTTAGGAGGCTGAGGCAGGAGAATCGCTTGAACCCGCAAGGCAGAGGTTGCAGTGAGCTGAGATGGCGCCACTGCACTCTAGCCTGGCAACAGAGTGAGACTCCATCTCAACAACAACAACAACAACAACAACAACAAAAGAAACAGAAAAAAAGTGAAACATAAGTATTTGTATATTTATTTTCCCCTTCAGTTTTATTCTCCTTATTTTGTTGGATCATTGTTCTAGTTTCTGATTGTAACACCCAATGTGTATGTTAATGATCACTGCTTGTGTTTTGCCAATTGCAAATTTGGTGAATGTACAGTAAATTCTCATTCAGTTGATAATTGAATATGGGAGAGTCAGACTCTTGTATGCCATTAGAAGCCTTTCTTTATTTTGACACTGATTTTTATTTTTATTTATTTATTTTTTTTGAGATGAAGTCTCTCTCATGTTGCCCAAGCTGGAGTGCGATGGCACGATCTTGACTCACTGCAACCTCCACCTTCCAGGTTAAAGTGATTCTCCTGTCTCAGCCTCCTGACGAACTGGGATTACAGGCGCATGCCACCATGCCCGACTAATTTTTTGTATTTTTAGTAGAGACGGGGTTTCACCGTGTTGGCCAGGCTGGTCTTGAACTCCTGATCTCAGGTGATCTGCCTGCCTCGGCCTCCCAAAGTGCTGGGATTACAGGCGTGAGCTACCGTGCCCTGGCCCGACATTGATCTGTTAACCTTTTAAATTATATTTTTCACCCAAGTGAGAATCTACACCTGCCTATAACTCAGCTAAATTCCCCTACATCTTTTTGTCACTGATCTGTATTATTCCTATATTACCCACGAAGATTACTTGAGGGAGTTTGTGTACTATCTTGAAGATATGGAAACATAGTATGATGTTTTCAAACCATCTCCTCACCTGGGATAGCAAACATCAGAATTTGTCTGAGATCCAAGAGGCAGCCTCATGGTGAGTAAGGGGATATCAAAGAGGCAGTCACATGCAAAGAACGCTCACGTAGCTATTCAGGAAGGGAGATAGAAGTCCAAGTCTAGGAGTGAAGCTGAGGTGAAGTGTTCTGGATTTTGGGCATCTCTGACAAATTTCTCCAGAAGAGCTCTTTGGTGCTGTAGTTTTCTTAGCCTTTTTCTCACTCACCTAGCACACTTTAAAAAGACTGACGTTAGGTGTTTTTTTTCTTGGTTTACCAGTGTAAAAATTGAATTGAAAAAAAAAAAAGCTTTTCTTTTGTTGTTAAACTTGTTTTTGGTGCATCTTTCATTTTGGTATTTTGAAACCTTTTAATAATTCGTTTTGGGCCGGGCGCGGTGGCTCAAGCCTGTAATCCCAGCACTTTGGGAGGCCGAGACGGGCGGATCACGAGGTCAGGAGATCGAGACCATCCTGGCTAACACGGTGAAACCCCGTCTCCACTAAAAAATACAAAAAACTAGCCGGGCGAGGTGGCGGGCGCCTGTAGTCCCAGCTACTCAGAGGCTGAGGCAGGAGAATGGCGTAAACCCGGGAGGCGGAGCTTGCAGTGAGCTGAGAACCGGCCACTGCACTCCAGCCCGGGCGACAGAGCGAGACTCCGTCTCAAAAAAAATAAAAAAAAATAAAAAAAATAATAATTCGTTTTGGATTTTTGCCTGGCATCAATGTTAGTTTTGTGGATGTCTAGGTTCTGAAATCTTTCTCTGGTCCCATTTACTGAAAATTAGTACTGTATTTTCTCTAAACTAGTCTGCTAGTCAGTTCCCTTTCACTTTCTCTGTTGCCTCAGATTTTCAGTAGTGGATTCATAATTATATGAGTAGGTTCAAAAATCAGAATCTTTGAGATCGCAGACCCCTTGGATACACCTTCTATGCAAAAAAAGATATAGATAGAATAAAAGTTTTCATACACTATTAAGAGTTTTTGGATCACTTAGGTAACCCAAGTTAAGAATTTCTTATCTTCCACTCATTTAAAAATAGCTAGGTACTCTGTGTTCTCATGCTTCCCTCTCTCTTAGGCAGATACTTAGGTTTGTAATTGCTAAGTCATATGGTAAATTTATGATTAATATATTAATAAACCTACAAACTTTTTTCCAAAATGGGGTGTACCATTTTACATTCCCACTAGCAATATATAAGGGTTCCAGTTTTTCTACATTCTTGTCAACATTTGTTACTTTCTTTTTGATGATAGTTGTTTCTGTGCATGTGAAGTGATTAGTATTTACTGTTAAATTGTTTTTTTTGAGATGGAGTTTCACTCTTGTTTCCCAGGCTGGAGTCCCGTGGTGCAATCTTGGCTCACTGCAACCTCTACCTTCCTGTTTCAAGCAATTCTCCTGCCTCAACCTCCTGAGTAGCTGGGCTTGCAGGCACCTGCCACCACACCCAGTTAATTTTTGTATTTTTAGTAGAGATGGGGTTTCACCATGTTGGTCAGGCTGGTCTCGAACTCCTGACCTCGTGATCCACCTGCCTTGGCCTCCCAAAGTACTGGGATTACAGGTGTGAGCCACTGCGCCCAGCCAAATTTGAATTTATTTTTTATTTTTCAGTTTTAGATATTTATGTAGCTTGGTAAGCACAAGGAGTCTACTTATATACTCATACTTAAGTAATGTTATAATAAAAATAATTTATATCATCGCAAAGTGATCTCTAAACATATTTTCCCATAAAAGGAAGGTGTTTATTACTTGAATTTGGGAAACACTGAGCTAAGGCATCAAGAAAAGATTAAACTGTAAGGCAATCTTTAAAATATATTAAATGAAGAAAGCATAGTATAGGATAGTATATAGGTTTTTTTTTTCTGTTAAAGAATGCTTTATTAATACAAATACACACAAACTCTAAAGCACTAAGAAATTTAAATATCTATGTCACAGCAAACAGGTGGCAATTCAACATCCAGGGTCGACAGACTGCTTGAAGGAGACTACAACAGATTGGATTCTCATGGTGGAGAGGGCATCTTCACAGGTGAAGGGGGGCCCAGCTGAAACAGCTTTTCAAGCTCTCCTTGTCAAGGGTCATGAGAGGCACTCCACTCAGGGGGAGGTGCGCAATCTGGTGCTCTTTAGGCAGGTCAAAACTCTCAAAGTCTAGAGGATTGAAGGGAAAGAATTTTTCTATTTCTGGATAGGCATCATCTGAGGCAGGAACAGAGCTTTTTGTTTTAACAGTCTTCTCAGTCATCTTTTTGGCAGAAAAGCTTGGCTGTTTTTGTTTGAGGGGTCCCTTGGTCTTTACAGACTTTTCTGTAGCTCTGTTGACGGTTCCCAAAGCCTTTCTTGTAGCCTTAGGTAAGGCTGGGGGAGCATCGACCGTTTTGCCAAAACATGGTGTTGAAACTTGAGATCTCCCATCTAAGGCTTTGATTAAAGGTCCAGACCCCAACCTCAGCCCATCCTTAGCAGCCACACAGGTGCCTGGTTCTCCGTTTTCCTTATCAACATAGATTAGAGTAGCCATTCGGGATTACTGCAGCTTCTAACAGCCACATTCATCTCAGGATAGTATATAGTTTAATAAAAACTTGGAAAAAATAGCATATAGTACTTGCTTATATACACATAAAATATTTTTGGAGGTACACAAGAGGCTGAGGCAAGAGAATTGCTTGAACCCAGGAGACAGAGGTCTCAGTGAGCCAAGATTGCGCCACTGCACTCCAGCCTGGGTGACAGAGCGAGACTTTGTCTCAAAAAAAAAAAAAATCCTTAGTTGGCCAGGTGTAGGCCCACACCTGTAATCCCAGCACTTTGGGAGGCCAAGGTGGGTGGATCACTTGAGATCAGGAGTTGGAGACGAGCCCCGTCTCTACTAAAAATCCAAAACTTAGCCAGATGTGGTGGCTCATGCCTGTAATCCCAGTTACTCGGGAGACTGAGGCAGGAGAATCACTTGAACCCAGGAGGCGGAGGTTGCAGTGACCCGAGATTGCACCACTGCGCTCCAGCCTGTGTGATAGAGTGAGACTCTGTCTCAAAAAAGACAGAAAAAAAAAAGAGATGGCTTCAGTTGTAAATGGAGTGGGTTAATGCGATCACAAGTCATTCTCGTGGATGTCAGGATAGTCCTGGTGGTGTTGGGCTTTTTTTTTGGTTTATTAAGTGGAGAGGATATTGTTGGCTTGTTGTGGAGTTGTTATCCATGTGCATCAACAGAAAGCTTTAATATGATGTGAAGAGGTATGTGGGAAAGCACAGTTTATTATTTGATATACATTATTTACCTGAATATATTTTTCCTTCTCTTTGACATTTTCATGGCAAAATTATGTAAACTATTTATAATAGCCTTTTACTTAATTTCCTGGTTTTTGCTTCCCTCTATAACTGTCATCAAGTTACATAATTTTAAAATTTTATCTTATTAAGATCCAGTGATCTTCTCTTGGGTCATGTCTCAGCTCATATGTCAGCTCCTCAGAGAGACCTTTCCTCACCATCCTGTCAAAAGTAGCTCTACTGCCACCCACTCTACCCATTACCCTGATTTATTTCTTTTATAGCACTTTACAATGATCAGAAATGATGTGTTTTTCACATTTGTTTACTTCTGTTCTAGCACCTAAAACAGTGTTTGGGATATACTTGGAACTTATTATTCATTAAATAAGTCCTACAATAATAGTGTTTCATATTTTTTTCAGTAATTTTCTGTTGAGAAACAGAGCAGAAGACTATTTTCAGCAAGATGTACCCACCTTTTTGAAAAAAAAGGAAGCATAAGGATTTCTTTTTCTGGAATATCTGAAATCTTTGGCTTAAACCCTATCAGTTCAGGGCAAGAAGGAATAGTTTTTGAAATCACTGGCTCTGCACTGTAGGTGACACCTTGAATTACAGGCTTAAGGCTGATCTCTTTAGCTTTTTTAAAAAACAAAAATATGATATGTATTCTCAAGATGATTGATTAGTGAGTTTTATTGCATCTTATGATTTCCATTCATTTTCTATTAAAAGTGATTGCCATTGAGCAGATTTTCATCTATTCAAATGGTATTTGTAGTTCTTGCTCTGTATGAACAGTTACTTGATTAAAGAGTTTCAGAGTTCAAATAAATAAAAAAAGAAAAAACAGATACCTACTCTTTTGCATTTCTGTGCCAATCCTAGATTCTGAAATTTAAAAATTTCTGTTACTGGAAATCAGAATGGATGAGTCAGTGCTCTAGTCATTAGGTGTTATACACTGTCTTCTCTGCTAATTTAACTGAGTTTGTGCCATAACTATCAGTTTTAGTGGGATGGGGGGGAGATTACTCTCCTAGATTTTCACTGAAGCATTTTTCCTCCTTTCTTTTTTATAGCATATTAGTTGTTGTAAAATTTAATTCTACAACTAAGTATAACTATAGACTTAATGTGCATAGTGGATATGAGCATGAATTCTGACTCATAGAAGTCTGAATTTGAATTATGTCTTGGCTTGTTCATTTGCTGTATGACTTTAGGCATGTCATTTTAATCACTTTGACCCTTGGTTTCCTTGCCTGTAAAATAGAATTAATAATACTAGTTTTTTGGTGTTCTGTTTGATGATTAAATGAAATAGTGTATACATCATAAAGTACATGGCACAGTGCCTGGCACCTAGTAAAGCATTCGGTAGATCATAACTCACCTAGTATTTATTTAATATGAAGGAATTTCAGTGCACAGATTCTTAATTTTACCTCTCATCTCTTTCAAGTATTACTTTCCATTTCCGAGTTTTTCTTAGTATTGTAATATTGCATTTTACCTCTGAAAAATCAGACTACTGTTTAAGACTGTCACCTGTCCTGATTTCTTTTTTCTTTTTTCTTTCTTTCTCTCTCTCTCTGTCACCCTCTTTCTTTCTTTCTTTCTTTCTTTCTTTCTTTCTTTCTTTCTTTCTTTCTTTCTTTCTTTCTTTCTTTCTTTCTTTTCCTTCTTTCCTTCTCTCTCTCTCTCTTTCTCTCTCTCTCTCTTTCTCTCTTTCTTTCTTTCTTGTCTAGCTCTGTCATCCAGGCTGGAGTGCGGTAGCACAATCGTGGTTCATTGCAACCTCTGCCTCCCAGGTTCAAGTGATTCTTCTGCCTCAGCCTCCTGAGGAGCTGGGATTAAGACATGCCACCACGCCTGGCTAATTTTTGTATTTTTAGTAGAGACGGGGTTTCACCATGTTGGCCAGGCTGGTATTGCGCTCCTGACCTCAAGTGATCCACCTGCCTTGGCCTCCCAAAGTGCTGAGATTACAGACGTGAGCCACCACGCTGGCCGTGATTTGTGTTTTGGGAGTATAGGCTATTTAGCTTTGGCTCTCTGTTATCTGTTCTCAATTTCCCTTTTTCTCTCTCTGGTTCGGTTCTCTTTATCTTTTTTTTTCTTTTTTTTTTCTTTTTTGCTACAATTTGTGAAAACTTAAGCCAATTCACTTTACTAATTTTCTACTTTTTAAATGAACTTTTTAAAAGTGACATTTATTCAGGTATAATTTACATTTCGTAAAATTTATTCTTTTTATTTGTACAGTTCTATGAATCTTGAGAAATGCATACAGTCATAGTCATACACTATGATTATCCTCCAAAGTTCCCTCTAGCCTCTTTGCAGTCAGTCCCTCCTTCTGGCCCCCAGGTAACCACTGATCTGATTTTGCCTCTGTCAATAGTTTTGTTCCCTCTTATAGCTGTGTAGTACTCTTTTGTATGACTATGTTACATACAGTTTGTTTATCTCTTTACCACTTGATAGACATTTGACTTACTTCCAATTTTTAGGTATAAGGAATAAAGCTTCTATAAATACTCCTGTATAGGTCATTTTTGTAGATAGGTGTTTTTATTTCCCTGGGTGAATACCTAAGTGTGATTTGCTTTGTCATATGGTATGTGAGTGTTAACTTTATAGGAAACTGCCCAACTTTTTAAAAATGCCCTATCATTTTGCTTTCTTAGAGGCAATGTGTATTGTAATTACTTCATATCCTTATCTATACTTGGTACTGTCAGTATGTTAAATTTTAGCCACTCAGTTGGGTATGTAGTGATATGTTATTGGGTTTTAATTTGAATTTCCCTGATGATTAGTGATATTGAGCTTATATGTCTTCTTTGATGAAACAACTGTTCAAAAATTTTTGCCCATTTTAAAAACTGGGTTGTTTTTCTTGGATTGGTTGATAAAGTTCTTTATAAGATGTGTATGTCACAAATATCCCAATCTGTGGCTTAAATAGAAAGAGTTCCATAAATATTTGTTAAATAGAAATTAGTTTTAAAAAGAAATCCACTTTTGTAATATATAATTTATGTATTTGTATTTTTTAGTTACTAGGGAAAGTTTGAGAGGTTATGTCCTAGAAATGGAAGTGTATTATGTGGGGGTATTGGTGAACTTTCATTTTATATTTTTATATGACGTAACAAAACAGCATGAATTACTTTTACAATTTAAAAAGATATTTAACACTTAAGAAAACAAAGGACATCAAAAACAAAATTATGAGACAAATTGTAAACAAAAAATTGTAACACAGATTGAAAGCACCGGGCTACTATCCATAATACAGTTTCTGTAAATAAAGCAAGGGGTATTTGAAAACTAATACTAGCCAAAGGAAATGAATTAATAGGTAACAGCAGAAGAAATACAAATAGTCAATAAACATAAAGATATTCAGCTTCATTAATAAAGAAGGAAAAATTAAAGTGCCAGTGAGGTACTATTTATTACCTATAAGATTGGCAAAAGTGAAGAGAACATATACTATTCAATGTGAGAAGGCTAAGATCGGGGTATAAATGACCAGACTTTTTTTTCCGCATAACAATTTGGTAATGTCTTTCTTTTTTTTTGAGACAGAGTCTCACTCTGTCATCTGGGCTGGAGTGCAGAGTCGCGATCTTGTCACACTGCAACCCCCACCTCCTGGGTTCAAGCGATTCTCATGCATCAGCCTCCCAAGTAGCTGGGAATTCAGGCATGCACCACCATGCCTGGCTAATTTTTGGATTTTTAGTAGAGATGGGGTTTCACCATGTTGGCCAGGCTGGTGTTCAATTGCTGACCTCAAGTGATCCACCCTCCTTGGCCTCCCAAAGTGCTGGGATTGCAGCCATGAACCATCGCACCCAGCCAGTGTATCTTATTCTGATGTGAACTGCAAACTATGATGGCAAGATTTGGAGAAACAAGTACTATCAGGCATGGTGGGAGTGTAAATTGGTACCATCTTATAGAGAGCAATTTGGCATTCTCTTCCAAATTACAAATGCGTATACCCTTTGACCAAGTAATCCACTTTTAGGAATTCCTCTGACAGATATATCCACATATGTGGAAATAACCAGGAACAAGTTTATTTATTACAGCTTTGTATATAATGATGACACATATTTTCTTGAAATTTTTTCGGCACAAAATAACAGTCTGATAATATGTTCTTTTTCCTTTGAAAAAATTCCACTGCTATGTTCTTTGTCTTTTATATCTTAGAACAGTACAGACTGTAGCCAGTGGCCGAACTCTAGTCCATGGCTTGTTTTTTTTTTTTTTTTTTTTGAGACGGAGTCTCGCTCTGCCACCCAGGCTGGAGTGCAGTGGCCCGGTCTCAGCTCACTGCAAGCTCCGCCTCCTGGGTTTACGCCATTCTCCTGCCTCAGCCTCCCACATGGCTTGTTTTTGTATGACACTTGAACTAAGAATGATTTTTACAATTTTAAAGAGTTGTGAAACAAACCCCAGAACAATAAAGAAGAATGTGATACAGAGATCATATATGACTTGCAAAGCTTAAAATATTTATCTGGCCCTTCACATAAAGTTTGCTGACCCTATCGTAAAAGCTCTTCACAACCCCTTATTATTTTACTCTTCTTATTTACTCTCTCTGCCTGGTGAGATACAGGCTGAAAAGATTCTTCTTGTATCTCCTTACCTTCTTAAACTCACCGCTTGTGGCCAGTGGAATGTGCCTATGATCTTAGGAAGTTTGAGGGAGCTAGGGCTGAGAGTAATCCTTGTGTGTGTATGTGTGTGGGTCTCTCCTCTATGTGATGGATGCTGTGTTTTTGTTGTTGTTTTTTTGAGACAGTGTCTTGCTCTGTCACCCAGGCTGGAGTGCAGTGGCACGATCTTGGCTCACTGCAAGCTCTGCCTCCCGGGTTCACGCTGTTCTCCTGCCTCAGCCTCCCCAGTAGTTGGGACTACAGGTGCTCGCCACCACACCCGGCTAATTTTTTGTATTTTTAGTAGAGATGGGGTTTCACCGTGTTAGCCAGGATGGTCTCAATCTCCTGACCTTGTGATCCACCCGCCTCAGCCTCCCAAAGTGCTGGGATTACAGGCGTGAGCCACCGTGCCCGGCCTGTATGCTGTGTTTTTAGGAAAGATAATGGGTTTATGACTATGTATCTTTGTTTTATTTACCCTATATTATCTCTTCCACATTGTTTTTTGTGCCTGCTGCCTAATTTTTGTGACAATTGCTTCCATAAGGACATCCTTGCTGCTTTGAGAGCGAACCGTCCCTGGACTTCATGGTTGCTGGGTAGTTTCACATGAAGCTGTTGCACTCTTTCTGCAAGGTGCTTTCCTAATCATTCTGATCTTTTCCTAATAGAAATTTCTGGATAATTTCCAGTTTTTAGTAGTACTTTCATTTATCCCGATTTTATATTTTTCTAGGTTATTTCTTTTGGCATTTGGAATAGGGACGTCTGTTGAAGTCCTTAGCTCTTTTTCCTTAGAAGTCTTCTATATTTCCTATTTCCAAATTCTTAAGGATTCCTTATTTATATTCTTTTTTTTGGACCCTCTGAAGAATCAACCTTATATTGACAAAATATATTTTTACATTTTTGGGTGACATTTACAAGTCCTTAATTTCTGAGTCTTGAATATTTTGGTTAGCAATAATTAAGACATGTACTAGACATATACTAACTTGTAGTGCATTTGAAATAACATTGCATTTGGCTACCAAGATTTTATACCCCTCAAATAATCTTAGACCTTGGAAATAAAGGAGTAATAATAATAATTACTTGTTTCAGTTACTGTACTAGGTGTCTTTATGTATATTATTTTTAATCCTCACCCAATTTTATAAAAAGTATTATTTCTCATGTTTTTTTTCAGTGGAGGAAACCAGGACTCAGCAAAGTTATATTAACTAGTATGTGAACTCTGTGGTTCAGGAGCATCTCTGTATAGTGCTGCCATCTAGTCTTGTCTCCTCATTTTCCATGAAATAAGGAGACTGAGGCCGGGCGCGGTGGCTCATGCCTGTAATCCCAGCACTTTGGAGGCCAAGGTGGGCGGAACACGAGGTCAGGAGTTTGAGATCAGCCTGACTAACATGGCGAAACCCTGTCTCTACTAAAAATACAAAAATTAGCTGGGTTTGGTGGCATGCGCCTATAATCCCAGCTGCTTAGGAGGCTGAAGCAGGAGATTCGCTTGAACCCAGGAGGTGGAGGTTGCAGTGAGCTGAGATTGTGCCACTGCACTCTAGCCTGGGCGACAGAGCGAGACTCTGTATCAAAAAAAGAAAAAAAAGAGAGACCGAGTCTAGTGAAGCCAGTAGACTTGCTCATCATCACACAGCTAGTTAGCAGCAGAATGAGGACTTGGATCCCTGAACTCCTGACTCACATTCCGGTGCACTTTTCACTACAGCAAGACACCTTGGCTCCTGAGCCCCAAGTGACAGCCCCAAACAGCTGTGTTGATCTGTCTTGCATGTCCCAGCTTGTTTTGCTAGCTGAGCAAAAACTACTTAAAAGGATCCTCAGTCTTCACCTTCCCACTCTCTTCCACTTACACTCATATACTCCCACTTGCCCCATGAATAACTTCACAGAAACAATTGTGCAATGTCACTAAGCCTTTCTCTGGTGTCAGAGTTACTCCCTGAGAGAACATTCACTTCCTCGTGACTCCGGTTTACTGGTCAGATTGACTTTCCTTCTCTTCTCTTTGATCGGAATCTTAGTTGTTTAGACAGGAATTTGAGGAGCAGATGTTACGCCCCTTGAACAGGCCCTTTAATTCTCCTTAGTACTGTGTCTAATGACTCTTAATCCTGTCCTTTTAACTCTGTGTCTAGCAGATTTCAGAGTGAAGTGAGGCAGGAATGATGAGCTTGATGGTGAACATTTCATTTTAATGTTGGCAAAGTAGTCTACAGAGAGTACATGACAAACAATGAGACAGAGGGAAAATGTTAAAAGTGTTCCTATATAGCAGAAAACAATGTGAATATTAGTGTGGGATCACTGAAATTTTGGGTTTCCCGCCAAATGTAGATAGAACAGTTTGGTTGATTAGTTGGCCAGAGAAATGGAGCCTTTAACTCTTTCTACTTTCTCTTCTTAAACTTTTCTGTTTTTTAGATTTTCATTTCCCTTTTAAAATAAAAATAAATCACCAGAAGAAACAAAGTGATCTCTTATTTTTCATGGTTACTGGAGAAAATTACACTTCCCCCAAATGGGAGTAGCATTAACAAGGATATATCCTGTGAACGGATTCATTCCATTCTTTCTTCAAAGACTTTCGTTAGCACTCTGAACTTTCTGATTATCAGATCTCATGTGTTTGCTAAGATATAAAATAACCAATTAGACATAATTCCCTATAGTTTTCTCAGTTTCTGATTAATTGCCTGAAATTTGATCTATCAGTCAGTGTTTGATTAGAATAGAGAAATCACATATAATTTGAACAAGGAAAGATTAATACGAAGAATTGCTAGCTGTAACAGGGTTTTGGAGTAATGAGGATTGGCCAGTAAAAAGTAAAGAGAACTCTAAGGAATATAAGAATAACAGATAAAAGGAGCATCAACCCCTGGGGTTGGGATACAACGTCCAAGGCCTCTGGGATTAAGATCCAGACACTGTTTGAGGGGGCATGGCTGTGGCTCACTGAATGAAGAGAAGTTGCTGTGGTAAAAATCTGTCTTATCAGTGTCACTCTGCTATAATACTGCCTTGTGGAGGTACTGGTGGAAGATACTGGATGATGCTGACTGCTATGTACTTCAGGAGCCTGACAATGGAGCGAATTGCACAGGTGCTGGATCTGGACACTGGAGAAGCTGTGTTGCAGTACAGGAGCCTGCAAAGAGGAACATACAAGACTCTTGGAAATAAGAGGAAAATTTCCTCCTCTTACAGTGTCAATCTAACATCATGCCAACTAGCAAAGGAAAAATGTTTAAAGGGTCCCGAGTTCTTTTCTGCAGAGCAGACTGGAAAGGGTGAATTCGGAGCTGAGAGACAATAAGTGGACAACTGGCACATTTGGTCAAACTTATAATTTTATATCTTAGATAGACAAATTTAAACACAAGTCCATAGGTGTTTTCCTTACAAGCTTACGTTTAAATTTGGGATCCTGGCCAGAATTTTGCTAAGGACTTCATTCTTTCCCAATATTTCAGGAAGGATACCATGGAGCCAGAGCCAGTTTTCTTCCTTGGAAGGTCCTGGGCTGCTGCCCCTTTGGCTTTTCTGGGCTCCTTTCTCATAGGCATCTGTTTTGAAAGCTTCATTTCCTCATCTGCTTTGACACTTTAATCTTGGGCATTGTAGTGAAATGCTTCATATTGTCACACATTCTAATCTCAGAGACCAATCAAATCTTTTTGAATTTTTTTGGCCATTGGAATCAGTACTCTGGAATCAGTACATTAAGAATGGTTTTTTAAAAACTATCAGCTAGAATTTCAACATTTTAGAAGAAATGGTCAGTATACATTTGGAGAAGAGAAGAGTTTCTAGCTAGTGGTAGCTGTGCAGAAAAGCAGTTTTATTGATAAGTATCTGATTTGGATTTAGGAACCAGCTAGGAGGAAAAATTCTATTGAGGTCTGGCCAGATAGGCATAAGTTTTATTTTTCCTTTGTATTCTGTGTCCAAAAGACAAATTGTCATGAGTTAATTTTTTTTTCTGATGTATCCATTTTTTTCTCAGCTTTGGAATTAGAGGTGTAGAAAGTAAATGGGACTCAACAGCCTAAGATTTTGTTTAAAAAGATGTTCTTATTTATTTATATTAAAAAAATTTCTAAACTTTTTTTTGCAAGAAGCTATCAACATTTTCATTTTTGATAGGCAAATTTTATATTTGGGGTTTTGATTATTAAGTTGTTTCTCTACCAGAATTCCTTATGGATTTTTATAATAATCTCTAATGTGTTTAATTATTTGCTTTCGGTTTGTGTTTGTTTTGGGATTTCTTTTTTAAGAGAATGGCACCTGTGACAGCATAATGTTAGTATTACCCTTGTATCATAGTTTACCATACCATCTCTGAAGAATATTACAGACCATTTTGGAGCATGGTGAATAACAAATTTTTACCTCAGGAGTTCACTTGAATAGTCATTTTTATATTTGTGACTGCACGTCACTTTTAGGGGCTGTACTTTCTTAGTACTGGTAGCATTATTATCCAATGGACTCTTATAGCTTTCATTAGGTTTTCTTTTGTTTTTGTTCTTTAAAGAACATTTTACTTAACTTAGTATTTCATTTTGCATCTACATTATGAGGCAGTAAGAGTCTTCTGTTTTTCTAAAGTTGAGACTGCTTTGTATTTATTTCGTGTTATCTATAGCTGCAGTGTTCAATACATTAGCCGCTAGCCACATGTGGTTATTTAAATAAGGTAAAATAAAATAAAAATTAGTCGGGTGTGGTGGCTCACGCCTGTAATCCCAGCACTTTGGGAGGCTGAGGCGGGCGGATCACGAGGTCAGGAGATCGAGACCATCCTGGCTAAGTCGGTGAAACCCCATCTCTACTAAAAATACAAAAAATTAGCCGGGCATGGTGGCAGGCACCTGTAGTCCCAGCTACTCAGGAGGCTGAGGCAGGGGAATGGTGTGAACCTGGGAGGCAGAGCTTGCAGTGAACCGAGATCGCGCCACTGCACTCTAGCCTGGGGGACAGAGTGAGACTCCATCTCAAAAGAAAAAAAAAAAAAAAAGATTAAGTTCTTTAGTTGCACTAGCTATATTTCAAATACTTGATGGATACATGTGGCTAGTGGCTACCATAATGGATAGCACAGATATGAAACATTTCCTTGTCATAGAAAGTTCTGTCGGATAGTGCTGGTCAGTAGCATATAAGATGATATCTTAGTCTGCTTCAGCTGCTGAAACAGAACACCTTAAATTGGGTACCTTAAACAGTAGATTTGACCAGGTGTGGTGGCTTATGCCTGTATTCCTAGCACTTTGGGAGGCTGAGGCAGGTGGATCACTTGAGCTCAGGAGTTTGAGACCAGCCTGGGCAACATGGCAAAACTTTGTCTCTACAAAAATTAGCCAGGCATGGTGGTGCACGCCTGTAGTCCCAGCTACTTGGGAGGCTGAGGTGGGAGAATTGCTTGAACTCGGGAGGCGGAAGTTGCAGTGAGCCATGATTGCACCACTGCACTCCAGCCTGGACGACACAGTGAGACTCTGTCTGAAAAAAACAAAACAAAACAGAAAACAATAGATATTTCTCATAGTTCTGGAGTCTGGAAGTGCAAGATCAAAGTGCTGGCAAATTATGTTTCTAAAAGAGGGCCTGCTTCCTAGATTGGAAATGGCAATCCTCTCTTAGTATCCTCACATGGTAGGGAGAAAAGCAGCTCTGGTGTCTCTTCTTATAAAGGAACTAATGCCACCATAGGGCCTCTGTTCTCATGACTTCATCTATACCTAATTCTCTCCTAAAGGCCACGCCTCGCAATATCTTCACTTTGGGGGTTAGGGCTTTATCATATGAATTTTTTTTTTTTTTTTTTGAGACAGTGTCTCACTCTGTCGCCCAGGCTAGAGTACAGTAGCACAATCTCAGCTCACTGCAAGCTCCGCCTCCTGGGTTCATGCCATTCTCTTTCCTCAGCCTCCTGAGTAGCTGGGACTACAGATGCCCACCACCACACCTGGCTAATTTTTTGTATTTTTAGTAGAGACAGGGTTTTACCATGTCAGCCAGGATGGCCTCGATCTCCTGACCTCATGATCCACCTACCTCAGCCTCCCAAAGTACTGGGATTACAGGCATGAGCCACCGCGCCCGGCCTATCATATGAATTTTGAGGGAACACAAACGTGCAGTCTGTAGCAGATGGTAATAGGCTCATATGTTGCACTTGTTGATGTAAATGTGATAACTTGCTTTCTCTCCAAGGACAGATTTTTAAATATTTAAATACTAATAATTTTTCAGGTTCTGTGAGAATTTTATAATTTATAGTTTCCACATTTAAAATAATCTATAATCTATTTTGTCCTAACAAACATATTTTTTATTTCAGATTGTATATATTCCTACCACATAGAGATAATTACTGCTTTAAAAAGTTATATTTTTTCATTTTATTTCACATATTGACATTAAATTTTTATTGACACATAATAATTGTACATATATATGGGGTACAGTATGATGTTTCAATACATGCACTCAATGTGTAATGATCAAATCGGTAATTTGCATAATTATTTCTTTGTAGGGAGAAAATTCACAATCGGTACTCTTCCAGCTGTTTTCAAATATATAATACATTATTATTAACTATACTCATCCTACTATGCAATAGGACACCAGAACTTATTCCTGGGTTGTACATCTGTTTATTAAACCAACTAAGGATTGGAAATACTGGGAAAAAAATTGCATCTGTACTGTACATGTACAGACTTTTTTCTTGTCATTATTCCTTACACGATATAGTACAGTAACTATTTGCATGACATTTACTTTAGATATTATGAGTGATCTAGAGTTGATATGAAGTATATGGGAGGATGTGCAAAGTGATGTGCAAATACTATGTCATTTTATATCAGGGACTTGAGTGTTCTTTGTTATCCTCAGGAGATCCTGGAACTAGTCCCCCATGGATACTGAGGGATGACTGTATAGTCCTATCCTCACGGAACTTTCATTCTAATGAGGGAAGACTGACTATAAACCAAATATATATAATAGATGGTGGTAAGTGCCATGGAGAAGTAACAAATGGGGCAGAGTGAGTTGTACAGCTCCATTCTTAGAAACCTTGTAGTACTTTTCTTAGTTTATACTTGTGATGGATTTCCTTTTGTCTCCTTTATTACATGGGACTCTGACATGTGCCCATAGCTAGGGTGGCAGTAGGATCTGCCCGAAAAGCATCCTGTTGATACAGGACCAAAGCATCCTGTTGTTCTTGAGCCTATAAAGAAAGCTAATGGTCTTGCTTCTCTTAACTGTGGCCTCCTACACTGTTTTTTGGATGATTGACGATGTCTTGGATATTCTATTTCTTTGGAACTTTGAATATACAACACTTTACTAGCAAATTAGCAATGGAAGCAGAGCAAAAATGTACAGAGAAAACAGAATGCATAACTCTGATGGAACTGAAGCCATGAGGCAGCAGAACGCTTAAATAGGCAGAGTGGGAGAATTAGAGGGAATTTAATTGGGAGTAACAGAAGTAATAGTTAACAGAGACAGAATACTTGAGTCATATAATTGCAAAACAGAGTTGGGAGCAACAGATTCTAACGAGTAGTTGCTGTAGTTCCTCTTTGGGTTGTAAGAGCAGTTGTCATATTACTATATAGCTACTGAATGAAGAAGAGTTCTTAGTGAGGCCTGAATGAACAGCCCTTCTTAGTACTCTGTGTGACCCCATTTGACCTTTTAAGAAATCTCTAAGTAAATAAATAGTCCCTAAGGTAAATTAAGTTTTTCTCTGCTATTTTTTTGCTTGAGAGAGCTATAATTGTAAGAGACTTCTATTTCTGAAAATTTTGGTGCTTGCCAATATTTGGTAATATTTATGTTTCCTGTATGTGTAATGAACATTCTTCTTCCTGTACATTTTTTGTTAAATTACTGTTTACTGCATAGAAGTTCACCTTTTATTGTATAAAATTGCTGCAGATTAATGTATACACATTGGCAATGGGGAAATATAATTTTTTACATTATTAAAAACTGAAGGATGCCCATGTAAACAAAAAAAATAAAAAAACACACACCAAAAAAACCCCTAACCCCTCAAACAATTTAAACCACAAAACATTTTACATGTACTTACTAGTTTATTCTGAGAATTTTCTAGCCTTCAAGAATTAAATTATACTGTAAAGTACAGTAGTGTTCCCATTTGATATCCTTACTGGTGAATTAAGGGCCTTAATATAAAATTGCTTCAGATGTCTCTAATTTTTATAATGTTTAAATTAAAATATAATATTTAGAAAATTATGATACTACTAAGGCTATAGCTTGAGGACTAATCATAAAATGAATACATCCCTGTAATTGCTACCCAAATAGAAGAAGTAGTGTTACCAGTGCCAGAAACCTGTTTACCAGATATTACTCACAATCTTCTCATCTTGACTACTTGCACCATAGATTACTTTTGCCTATATTTGAATATTACTTAAATGGGTGAATACAGCATATTTTTTTTTGTCTGGCTTCTTTCACTTGATTATATTTGTAAAATATATCCATACTGTTTATAGCAAAAATTTGTACATTTCAATTGCTATACAGTGTGCTACTGTATGAATATACATCTACTTAGCTATTTTCTGCCTATGGACATTTGACTTATTTCCAGTTTGGGGCTACTATGAGTGGTTTTTCTGTGAACATTCTTGTAGATGTCATTTGGAACACATATTTGGTTTTCTGTTGGGTATATACTTGATAGTGGAATTGCTAGGTCATTGATTATGCATACATTCTGCTTTAGCAAGTATTTTTTTGTTTGTTTGTTTGTTTTTGAGACTGAGGCTCACTCTGTTTCCCAGGCTGGAGTGCAGTGGCACGATCTCAGCTCACTACAACCTCTGTCTCCTGGGTTCAGTTCTTCTGCCTCAGCCTTCTCAGTAGCTGGGACTACAGGCATGAGCCACCACACATGGCTAATTTTTGTATTTTTAGGTTTTAGGGTTTTGCCACGTGGGCCAGGCTGGTCTCAAACTCATGAACTCAAGTGATTCACCTGCCTCGGCTTCCCAAAGTGGTGGAATTACAGGTGTGAGCCACTGCACCCGCCCATTAGCAGGTATTTCTAATAGATTTTGAAAATGATTGTACCAGTCTACCCTCCTACCCATAGTCCACAAAAGTTACCTTACATCTTTGCTAACACTTTGTGTTGTCAGCCTTTTAAATTTTAGTCATTTTGGTGGATATATAGTAGTATTTCATTGTAGCTTTATTTTGAATTTTTGTGATGCATGATGAGATTAGATAACTTCTTATAACATTATTGGGTATTTGGATATCCTTTCTCAAATGGATAAATCTTTTGGTCATTTTTCTGGTGGTTGCCTTTTTTTATTTTTTTAGTACCATTTAATAGATTTTAAAAATATGGTGGATCTAGGGACTTTCATTGATTAAATAGGAGGCACATATTCACTCACAATTTTTGGCTTGTGTTTTCACTGTTTGTGATGTCTTTTGATGAATAGAAATTCCTCATTTTGATGAAGGTAACATTTGCGTTCTGTTTTTTTATGGTTAGAATTTTTTTTGTTTTCTGTTTAAGAAAATTTTTCTTTAACCCTGTGTTGTCAATTTTATCTTCCAGAAATTTAGATATATTACTTTTAAAAGTTAATAATTAATGTCTACACTGTACCTGGAATTGATTTTTATGTGTGTTGTAAAATAAGGACAAAGATTTGTTATTTACAATGTCAAATTGACTCAGCATCATTCATTGAAAAGACTTCTTTCATCATTTTTGTCATAAATCAAGTGGCCTTTTTCTTGTCATATTGCACTGTCAAGGACCTCTATTATATGTTGAATAGAAGTGTTGAAAATAGGTTTTCTTATCTTGCTCCTGATGTCAGAGGAAATGTTTTTAACATGTCAACATTAAGGAAGATACTTGTTATAGTTTTTTTAAAATGATACTCTTTATCAAATCAAGAACTTTCCCTTTACTTCCTAATTTGCCAGGAGGTTTTAAGAAATTATTAGTGAATATCCCAAGTTTAAATACAAATTTTATTGAAGTACAATTTGTATGCAAGATTTTGCCATTCTTAAGGGCTTGACTTGAATGCTTTGTTATTTGCATACGCTTGCTTAAGTATCACTGAAAACAAATATAACCTTTCCCTTCCTAATTTGCCAGGAGATTTTAAGAAATTATTAGTGAATATCCCAAGTTTAAATACAAATTTTATTGAGGTACAATTTGTATGCAAGATTTTGCCATTCTTAAGGGCTTGACTTGAATGCTTTGATATTTGCATACACTTGCTTAAGTATCACTGAAAACAAATATACCCATCTCCTCAGAAAGTTCTCGATTCCTTTTCATTCCATGTCCCTCCTTCCCATAGAGGCAAGTACTTTAAAATTTTTATTGCCATAATATTTTCCTATTTTTTGACTTGATGTAATTGGGATTATATCATGTATAGTGTGTATCTTTTTTGTTTTACTCAATAAAATGCTTATGACATTTATCCATGTATTTCATTGCATGAATATACGAAATGTACAAATTATATATACAGCATGTAAAGTGTACAATTGATTGATTAGTTGAGACGGAGTCTCACTCTGTTGCCCAGGCTGGAGTGCAGTGTCACGATCTTGGCTCACTACAACCTCCGCCTCCCAGATTCAAGAAGTTCTCTTGCCTCAGCCTCCCTAGTAGCTGGGATTACAGACACTCGTCTCCATGCCTGGTTAATGTTTTTGTACTTCCAGTAGAGACAGGGTTTTGCCACTTTGGCCAGGTTGATCTCAAACTCCTGGCCTCAAGTGATCCGCCCGTCTCCAAAGGGCTGGGATTACAGGCGTGAGCCATTGTATCTGGCCAAGTGTACAATTTAGATTATTGTTTTCAGCTTTTGGACATAATGAATAAGGCTGCTTTGAACATTTTCGTATGAGCCTTTTTGTGTGCTATGAACATACCTAGGAATAGAACTGCTGAGTCATAGGATGGGTACATGTTTACCTTTATATGAAACTGTCAAACAGTTCTCCAACCTATTTTTTTATCTTACACTTTACCAGTTGTGTATGAGAATTCTAAGTGCTCCACATTCTTGACAATATTTGATATTGTCAGTATCTTTGATTTAACCATTTTAGTGGGTGAATATAACATGATACCTTGTGTTTTTTTGTTTTTGCATTTCACAAATGATTAATGATGTGAAGCACCTTTTGATGTTTTTGTAGAGCACTTGAATATATTTTGTGAAGTATCTATGTTTTTACACTTTTAGGGGTTGTTAGTCTTTTTATTCTTTTTTTTTTGTAATTAATGTATTTTAGGAGATACCCATACACACAGAGCAATAATCTTTTGCATTACAAATATTTTCTCCTACTCTAGCTTGGTCTATTCATATCCTTTTTTTCTTTCTCTCTCTCTTTTTTTTTTTTTTTTTTTTGAGACTGAGTTTCCCTTTTGTTCCCCAAGCTGGAGTGCAATAGCATGATCTCGGCTCACTGTACCCTCCGCCTCCTGAGTTCAAGTGATTCTCCTGCCTCAGCCTCCCGAGTAGCTGGGGTTACAGGTGTGTGCCATCACGCCCAGCTGATTTTCTGTATTTTTAGTAGAAACAGGGTTTCACCATGTTAACCAGGCTCGTCTCGAGCTCCTGATCTCAGGTGATCTGCCCACCTCTGCCTCCCAAAGTCTGGGATTACAGGTGTGAGCCACCGCGCCTGGCCTTATATTCTTAATGTTGATGTTTTATCAGATGCCTGAATTACTTTTCTTCCTTTATGCAGGATTTTTAGAAAGTCACATGAATTGACTTGAATATTAAAGCCATCTTGCTTTGCTGGAATACATTTTACATGATTGTGATATCTTTTCCTTTTATATATATTGCTGGATTCCATTTGCTAATATTTTGTTTGGAGTATTTTGTATCTGTGTTCATGAGAGATAGATATAGTTTGCTGTTTCTAGCTTTTGGAAACATACGTTTAGATCATTGATTAAAACAGTTGTTTGTAATGTATGTATTTAACTCCGTAAATTTTCTATTAAATAGCTTTAGCTACATGTCACAAGTTCTAATTCATTGTGTTTTCATTATCATTCAGTTAACATTTTCTAATTTCTATTGTGTTTTTTTCTTTGATCTGAGGATTACTTGTAGGTATCTTGCTTTATTTTTCAAACATTCAGCGGTTTTCAGATTATTTTTGAAAATTTATTTGTAACGATTCCACTAGGATTAGAGAACATATTGTATATGATTTTAGGTTTTTGACATTTATTGAGACTTGATTTACAGATTTGCATATGTCAGTTTTTTAAACATTATTTGTATACTTGAATGCATTTTTTGTTGTGCATCCAACATAGGTAAATTAAGTTTATTGTGTTGTTCTAATCTTCTCTATCCTTATTGATCTTTAAAAATTGGCTGGTAGTATCAGTTACTGGAAAAGAGATGTTAAAATCTCCCAGTGTGATTGTAGATTTGCCTGTTTCTCCTTTTAGTTTTGTGATTTTTTGCTTTATGTATTTGGAGGACTGTCACTAGGCATGAGCACACTTAGAATTATTGTATCTGCCTGGTAGATTTCCCCATTTGTTATTATGAATTTTTTTTTAATCTTCAACTTTTATTTTAAGTTCTGCGGCTACATGTGCTGGATGTGCAGGTTTGTTATGTAGGTAAATGTGTGCCATAGTGGTTTGCTGCACCGATTATCCCATCACCTAGGTATTAAGCCCAGCATCCATTAATTATTCTTCCTGATGCTCTCCCCCTGACACACAGGCCCCAATGTGTGTTGTTCCCCTACGTGTGTTGTTCCCCCACGTGTCCATGTGTTCCATCATTCAGCTCCCACTTATAAGTGAGAACATGCAGCGTTTGGTTTTCTGTTTCTGCATTTGTTTGCTGAGGATAATGGTGAAAGGTCCTGTTTATCTCCAGTAATGTTCCTTTATTTTATTATTATTATTATTATTATTTTGAGACGGAGTCTTGCTCTGTCACCCAGGCTGGAGTGCAATGGCGCAATCTGGGCTTATTGCAAGCTCTGCCTCCCGGGTTCACGCCATTCTCCTGCCTCAGCCTTCCGAGTAGCTGGGACTATAGGCATGTGCCACCACGCCTGGCTAATTTTTTTGTATTTTTAGTAGAGACAGGGTTTCACCATGTTAGCCAGGATGGTCTCGATCTCCTGACCTCGTGATCCGCCCGCCTCGGCCTCCCAAAGTGCTGGGATTACAGACTTGAGCCACTGTGCCCGGCCTATTTTATTATTTTTTATTTTTAGTTTTTGAGACAGAGTCTTGCTCTATTGCCCAGGCTGGAGTGCAGTGGCATGATCTCAGCTCATTGCAACCTCCACCTCCCAGATTCCAGTGATTCTCATGCCTAAGCCTTCCGAGTAGCTGGGATTACAAGTGTGCGCTACCACGCCTGGCAAATTTTTTGTATTTTTAGTAGAGACAGGGTTTCGCTATATTGACCAGGCTGGCCTCAAGTGATCCACCTGCCTTGGCCTCCCACAATGCTGGGATTACAGATATGAGCCTTGGCACGCATCCTTGTTCCTTGAATTTTTTTTTTTTTTTTTTTTAGATGGAGTTTCACTCTTGTTGCCCACGCTGGAGTGCAATGGTGTGATCTGGCTCACCACAACCTCCGCCCTCCTGGGTTCAAGCGATTCTCCTGCCTCAGCCTCCCGAGTAGCTGGGATTACAGGCATGCACCACCACGCCCAGCTAGTTTTTTTTGCTTTTTTAGTGGAGATGGGGTTTCTCCATGTTTGTCAGGCTGGTCTCAAATTCCTGACCTCAGGTGATCCGCCTACCTCAGCCTCCCAAAGTGCTGGGATTACAATGTGAGCCACCGTGCCCGGTCTGCATTAATTTTTAATATTATGTTTTCTCGTCTCTGTCAGTTTGTTAGTTTATTGTCTTTTACTATTCTTTTAGTCGTTAGCCTAAAGATTACAACTTAACAAAGTCTGTTAAAATTAGTACTTTTACTACTTCCCAGTCACATACAAAGACTTTGGATTATTAACTACACGTAACGGCAGTTACTCCCTCCTGCCGTTTTGCTACTGTTCTCACACATAGTTATCCCCTTGGTATAGGCAAGGATCCCTGTCTGTATTCAAATTTGTGCATACCCAAGTCCTGCAGTTGGTCCTGAGGAATCCACCTGTGGGAAAAGCCAGCCTTTTGTATATGCAAGTTTTGCATCCTGTGAATACTATAGTGAATACTACATACGATGTTTTATTGTTTCTTTTTTCTTCGTCTTTTTTTTTTTTTCTGAGACGGAGTCTCGCTCTGTCAGCCAGGCTGGAGTGCAGTGGAGCAATCTTGACTCATTGCAACCTCTGCCTCCCAGGATCAAGCAATTCTCCTGCCTCAGCCTCCCAAGTAACTGGGACTACAGGTGCATGACAGCACACCTGGCTAATTTTTTGTATTTTTAGTAGAGACGGGATTTCACCATGTTAGTCAGGATGGTCTTGATTTTGACCTCGTGATCCACCTACCTCGGCCTCCCAAACCGTGGCATGAGTCACTGTGCCCCACCTTTTCTTCTTTTTTTTAGAGATTGGGTCTTGCTCTGTCACGTAGCCTGGAGTGTAGTGACGCCATCATAGCTCATTGCATTACTGGGATTATGAGCACGAGCCACTGTTCCTGGCAGAATACTGTATTTTTGATCTGTATGTGGTTGAGAAAAATCAGTGTAAAAGTGGACCCGTGTAGTTCAAACCTGTGTTGTTCAAGGGTCCTTTGTACTTTTACATATTGGTATGTGCATTTTAAACTGTTCAGATGGTATTGTTATTTTATGCCGTCAGTATTCATAACTTATTTGTTCATTTACTTGTATATTCTCCCTTTCTGTTATTCTTCGTGCCATACTCTGTACTTTTATTGGGGATCATTTTCTTTCTACCTGGAGAATTCTGTGTAATACCTCTTTTAAAGCAAGTCAACTGTTGACAAATTCTGTTAGTTTTAGTTTTTCTGAAAACATCTTTATTTTTGCCTTTACTTTAAGTGATTCTGTAATTCTAGCTACTCACTTATTTCTTGACCTCCTTATTTAAAATATTTATCCCTGTCTCTTACCTTCCTAGCTTTATTTCTCCCACATACTTATTACCATTTTTCATATAATATATTTTACTTATTTATTAGCTTAGTATTGATTTTGTGAGGAAGGGCTCACCAGAGTTGGCAGGTTGGATCTTCAGCAGCAACAATAGTTAGGTCAAGTTAAGAGTTGCTGTTGGACTCATCTATAACTTCTGTTGATGCCACCATGACTATTTCATTTACAAGCCTATTAACAGTGGGGTGGATGACGTCAGCCAAACTGACCAAGTCACTTTGCATGGTTATTCATTGCCTTTTTTGAGGTTGATGCTTTCTGGGATTAATTTGTGACCCAAAAAGCTTCATACTTGTCCCCTTTCATATGTCTGTCTACATGCATCTTCTCCTCATCTCCTTGTCTCAATCTCCTGTTCTTTTATAGGGTTTATCTCTCATTTTCTGGGAAGATTGTATCTTACCAGTGTATGTGCTCCTTCTTGCTCACCTGATTGAATTAATGTGATATTTAGACCATGGATCAACATGAATTTCTTTGGATTGTTCGTATCCCTTGGGACTCTAAAGGCTGAAAAATTAATAATAGCCTTGATTCATGCGTGTAAATGTATGCTGTTGTTAGTTGGATGTGACTGTCAGCTGCTCTTAGTCCTCCTTAACAGGGGTAGAAAAAATGCTTCATGAGATCAATGACTGCATACCGCTTATCTGACAGAGACCAATAACCCCGTCTTTATATGCTGCCAGAGAGACTCTCTGGATTTCACATTATAGTCTTTAATTGGTGATTTATCACTCTCACCCTTTCATTGTTTTTCTCCGTTGCATCGACTGCTCCTAGCAACAGCTATCCAATTCCTAGTCCTTTTAATTACTTCTGTGTACTTCACAAATGCCTGAAACATTGCACCTGCCGTGGCTTCTCTTTCACCAACAAAAGTTTCAGCAATTGTGGTTGCCCTGCTGTGGCATGTTAGGGACTATGTGCCACCAGTAATGGGTTTCTCATTGCTAGCCAGTTTTTGATTGATACAGCATCAAATTCTCATTGGGAGTCAAAACTTCATAGGACCACTTTTGGTATCAACTCTCCCAGGTCAGGTTTCCCAAAAACACACTTTGAAATGTCTGTGTTTGCATGACAGAAGTTTATATTGGGGAGTGTTTCTGGGGTCAATCCCTGTAAGAGAGGGTACAAGGGAAACAGCATTAGGAAGATGGGGAAATTGAATTGCCATGTAATTGCCATAGCAGCAACAACTGTTCCACAGGGAGATCTGAAGCTAGAATAACCCCTCTGAGATATTCCAGGAATAGACTGTTCTACTGCATATTTGTCAGTCATTGAATGTGGGCTGTTTTGGGGTGGTATAATAGTGTAACCTTTGGTGAGGGAGTTGCAACTCAGGGAAATTCCTGAGGGTCCAGCTATTAGCCATCAGTAGGCAAAATCCCAGAAGCTAGGATAATGAGCACTTCACTTCTGAAGGGGGAGTTCTGGGTAGCACACCACTGTATTCACTACAGCCACAATGGCAACATGAGTTTTGGTGAAGTGGTGAGGGTGGAAAGATATTGTAGTGCTAGAGAATTAAAGGAGGAGATGAGGAGGCTTGAAAACTTGTTCAAACAGCTTAGCTGTGAAGGGGAGGAGAGAGAGAAGATAGTCGGTAGAAGTTCCTGAGGAGACTGGGAGAGATGAGATCCAGGATATAAGTATGATTTGCCATGGGCTGGAAGAGGTTCATTTCTACCATTGTAATGAAAGAGGAGGAGGAAGAAAGTTCAAGTAAAGATAAGTTTATAAGGATAATGAGAGGAAGTTGAGGCAGTTCTTGTTTCTTCTGAGAAAGAGCCAGAAGATAGATTGCAGTGGAGAGTGGGAAGAGAGAACTACCAGAATAGCCAGTGGTTGGTTGGTTGGTTGTTTTTTTTTTTTTTTTTTTTTTTTGTGACAGAGTTTTGCTCTTGTTGCCCAGGCTGGAGTGCAGTGACGCGATCTCAGCTCACTGCAACTTCTGCCTCCTAGGTTCAAGCAATTCTCCTGGCTCCGCCTCCCAAGTAGCTGGGATTACAGGCACCTGCCACCATGCCCCGCAAATTTTTTGTATTTTTGTTAGAGACAGGGTTTCACCATTGGCCAGGCTAGTTTTGAACTCCTGACCTCAGGTGATCCATCTGCCTCAGCCTCCCAAAGTTTTGGGATTATAGGCATGAGCCACCTCACTCGGCCGCCAGTGGGTATTTAGAATGCATTTGAGGTTGATGTTCCTGATTTTGTGAAATTATCAATTTGTGCATTTGTGTAACATTTTTTTTCTGGCAATACTTACTGTAGTAAAATTATAAACATTGTGCTCAGTATTTTATCAATTTTCCTTTTCTTTTTGTACAGCCACCAGATCAAGTCATTACAGTATAGTAACACAGGAGACATGATTCTTGTTGTATCTGGAAGCTCTCAGGCCAAGGTGATTGACAGAGATGGTTTTGAAGTAATGGAATGTATAAAAGGAGACCAGTATATTGTGGACATGGCCAACACCAAGGTAAGCATGAAACAGAATATTTTAATGAATTAAATTAATTCAGCACACATTTATTAACAACTATTTGAGTTATCATGTAATAATTCACCCCAAAAGTTAGTGTCATAAAACAATAGCAATTTATTTGTTCTCACAATTGTGTGGATTGGCTGGGAAGTTCTGCTTCATACAGTATCAGCTGGAGCACTAGGATGGCTATAAGATACAAAATGGGCCCAGATGATTTGCAGTCGATGTCCTGCTCCATGGCATCTCTCTCTGTCTTTGCCTCTTCCTTACTTCTACCCCACCCCTTCCCTTCTTGCTGGTGCTCTCTCTCTCTCTCTCTCTCTCTTTTTCTCTTGCCACATGTCTAGTTTGGGTCTTTTTACAGTGTCTTAGTAGGTGTATTAGTCTGTTCTCATGCTGCTAATAACGACCTGTTCGAGACTGGATAATTTATAAAGGAAAGAGGTTAATTGACTCACAGTTCTACATGGCTGGAGAGGCCTCACGATCATGGTGGAAAGCGAGGAGGTGCAAAGTCGTGTCTTACATGGTGGCAGGCAGGAGAGAGCATTTGCAGGGGAGCTCCCGTTTATAAAACTATCAGATCTCGTGAGACTTATTCACTACCATGAGAATAGCATGGGGGAACTGCCTCCATGATTCAATTATGTCCACCTGGCCCTGCCCTTGACACATGGGAATTATTGCATTTCAAGATGAGATTTGTGTGGGAACACAGCCAAACCATATCATTCTGCCCCGGCCCCTCCCAAATCTCATGTCCTCACATTTCAAAACCAATCATGCCTTCCCCAAAGTCCTCCAAACTCTTCTTTCAGCATTAACTCAAAAGTCCATAGTCCAAAGTCTCATCTGAGACAAGGCAAGTCCCTCCCACCTATGAGCCTGTAAAATCAAAAGCAAGTTAGTTACTTTCTAGATGCATAGGAATACAAGCATTAGGTAAATACACCCATTCCAAATGGGTGAAAGTAGCCAAAGCAAAAGGGCTACAGGCCCCATGCAAGTCCAAAATCCAGCAGGCAAATCTTAAAGCTCCAAAATGACCTCCTTTGACTCTATGTGTCACATCTAGGTGATGCAAGAAGTGGGTTCCCATGGTCTTGGGCAGCCCAGCCCCTGTGGCTTTGCAGGGTACAGCCCCCTTTCTGACTGCATTGAGTGTCTGCAGCTTTTCTAGGCACACAGTGCAAGCTGTCAGTGGATCTACCATTCTGGGGTCTGGAGGATGGCGGCCCTTTTCTCACAGCTCTACTTGGCAGTACCCCAGTGGGGACTCTTTGTGGGGGCTCCAACCCCTTATTTCCCTTCGACACCATCTTACCAGAGGTTCTCCATGAGGGCCCTGCCCCTGCAGCAAACTTCTACCTGCATTTCCAGACGTCTCCATACATCTTCTGAAATCTAGGCGGAGGTTCCCGAAGCTTAATTCTTGACTTCTGTGCATCTTCAGGCTCTACACCACCTGGAACCTGCCAAGTCTTGGGACTTGCACCCTCTGAAGCCATGGCCTGAGGTGTACAATGGCCCCTTTTACCTATGGCAGGAGCAGCTGGGATGCAGGGCACCAAGTTCTTAGGCTCTACACAGCAGGGGATCCCAGACCCACAAAACCGTTTTTTCCTTCTAGGCCTCCAGGCCTGTGATGGGACGGTCTGCTGTGAAGATCTCTAACATGCCCTGGAGACATTTGCCCCATTGTCTTGGTGATTAACATTTGGCTCCTCATTACTTAGGCAAATTTCTACAACCTATCTCCTCAGAAAATACGTTTTTCTTTTCTCTTGCATCATCAGGCTACAAATTTTCTGAACTATTCTCTGCTTCTTCTTGAACGCTTTGCAGTTTAGAAATTTATTCTGCCAGATACCTTAAATCATCTCTCTCAAGTTCAAAGTTCCACAGATCTCTAGGGAACTCTAGAAAAAAATTCTGATTTTCACTCTTTTCCCCCTATCTTGTGCCCTTTTCTAATACAGAGGCACAATGCCTCCAGTGTCTTTGCATAGTGAGAGTGACTTTACTCCATTTCCCAACAAATTCCTCATCTCCATCTGAGACCACCTCAGCCTGGACCTCATTGTCTGTATCACTATTAACATTTTGGTCAAAGCCATTCAACAATTCTCTAGGAAGTTCCAAACTTTCCTACATTTTCCTATCCTCTTCTGAGCCTTCCAAACTGTTCCAGCCTCTCCTTGTTACCCAGTTGCAAAGTTGCTTCCACATTTTCGGATATCTTTAGAGCAGCTTCCCACTCTACTGGTACCAATTTATTGTATTAGTTTGTTCTCACACTGCAAATAAAGACATACCTGAGACTGGGTAATTTATAAAGGAAAGAGGTTGAATTGACTCACAGTTCTGCATGGCTGGGGAGGCCTCACAATTATGGTGGAAGGCGAGGAGGTACAAAATCATGTCTCACATAGTAACAGGCAAGAGAGAGCATGTGCAGGGGAACTCCCATTTATAAAACCATCAGATCTCATGAGACTTATTCACTACCATGAGAACAGTATGGGGGGAACCATCCCCATGATTCAGTTATCTGCACCTGGCCCTGTCCTTGACACATGGGAATTATTGCAGTGCAAGGTGAGATTTGTGTGGGGACACATCCAAACCGTATCAGTAGGTTTTGACTTCTTACTTGATTGCTAGGTTGCATGGAAGACAAACATGGAAATTAATTAAGTAGCTTAATATCTGGCTTCAGATCGTAGGATTAGAGGGCCAGCTCAAATTTGCTGGGAGGGGAGGTAGATCCCACCATTTTATGGGTGAATGGCAAAATCAAACAGAAATTATGTAGGATGGGAGATATTGATTCAGGCATCTTTGGAAACATTCTCTTCAGCTAATTTTTGTGCTAGGCTTTAGGTCAAGAAGGGGAGAGACAGCTGACATGCTGTGGTACACATCTGTAGTCCCAGCTACTTGGAAAGCTGAGGCAGGAGGATTGCTTGATCCCAGGAGTTTGAGGTTGTAGTGTGCGATGATCGTGCTTGTGAATAGCCACTAGCCACTGAACTCCAGCTTGGGCAACACTGAGACACCCTGTGTCTTAATTTCAAAAAAAAAAAAGGATAGAAAGTGATCTCAGTTTTTAATGTAAATATTTTTAATGGGATAATGATATTTTAAAATCAATGTATATTATATATCATTTAACTATAGGTCAATAATTATATAAAACTTAAGGTACGAAAAACATTTATTTTTGCTAACATGTCTGTGAGTTGACTGTTCTTGGCTTGGTGAGGCTCCAGGCTACAGATAAAGTCTAGGTATGTTTTCTGTGTGTTTGTTCCCCCTTGGATCAGTGGACTACATGAGGATGCGTTTTTGTCACAGTGATAGAATCACAAGGAAACTCCAGTTCAGGAAGTACATTTTAAGCCATTGCGTATATCATGTCCACTAACATTCAGTCAGCCAAAACACATACCTTGTCCATGGCTAACATTGATAGTATAGATAAATATACCTGATCTCTAGCAGGAGGAACTGCATTGTCTTGGGGAAAGGTTGTAGATATAGGGAGGGGTGATGGTTTGGGAACAATAATGTAGTCTGTCACAAACATATTAAAGTGTAACTGGATATGGTTGATGCAGAATTTTGAGCCTTTAATTCTGATTTTTATTCTTTTCCCCCTATCTAGTACCCTTTTCTAATACAGTAATTCTCATGATTTTTGTCTGAATTGAAATCTTCTATGAGATTAGATTGTCTACAAAAATACAGTCGATCCTCTTTGTTTGCAGCTTTCGTATTTGTGAACTGACCTACTATTTTTTGTAATCCCCAAATCAGTACTCATAGCACTTTCATAGTCATGTGCTTGCACAGAGTGACAAAGAATTTGAGTTTGAACAGGGTGATATTCTGCCTTCTTTTTCAGCTCTCATACAATAGCCAGGTATCGTTTTTGTTGTCTATTTAATGCCATGCTTTTCCTATTTTTGTAGTTTGTTGGTTGTTTTGCCATTTAAATTAGCCCCCAAGCATATAGTGCTGAAGTGCTGCTTTGCATTCATAAGTCCGAGATGTCTGTGATGTGCCTTACAGAGAAAATACATGCATTAAATAAACTTAATTCAGGCGTGAATGCTGTAGTGCCATTGGATGTGAGTTCAATGTTAATGAATCAACAATATATATTATTTATTTATTTATTTTTTGGAGATAGAGTCTCACTCTGTTGCTCAGGCTGGAGTGCAGTGGTGCAGTCTTGGCTCACTGCAACCTCTGCCTCCTGGGTTCAAGCCATTCTCCTGCCTTAGCCTCCTGAGTAGCTAAGACTACAGGCATGCACCACCATGATTGGCTAATTTTTTTTCTTTTTTTTTGTATTTTTAGTAGAGACGGGGTTTCACCATGTTGGCCAGGCTGGTCTCGAACTTCTGACCTCAAATGATCCGCCTGCCATGGCTTCCCAAAGTGCTAGGATTACAGGCGATAGCCACTGCGCCTAGCCAACAATATATACTAAATAAGCACACATACAACAAAATTAGGTGTTCGTAAGTTTACAAAAATGTGACCAGTGGCTTGCTGAAACCTAACTTTTTATTTACTAATTCAGTGTTCATGGAAATAGACCGTAACTACACTGAATAATGAGAATCTGCTGGAATCTTTTTAGGTGCTGTAGATGAGCCATTGGATTAAATTATTATAGTATGTTTCAGACTGCTCTATGTTGAACCCTAGTGAAGTGCCTTTCAAACCCTAATAAGAATCACAATCTCATGTCCTTTCTTTTGTTATGGAATGCCCAGTATGTGTTAGCGATTCAAACAAAGTTCAAATATAATTTTTTTTTTTTTTTTGAGACAGAGTCCAGCTCTGTCACCCAAGCTGGAGAGTGCAGTGGCATGATCTCGGCTCAGTACAACCTCCGCCTCCCGGGTTCAAGCGATTCTCCTGTCTCAGCATCCTGAGTAGCTGGGATTACAGGTGCCCGCCACCACGCTTGGCTAATTTTTGTGTTTTTAATACAGACGGGGTTTTGCCAGGTTGTCCAGGCTGTTCCTGACCTCATGTGATCTGCCTGTGTTGGCCTCCTAAAGTGCTGGGGTTACAGGCGTGAGCCACCATGCCCGGCCTTGACTTTTTAATAATAACCATTCTGACTGGTGTGAGGTGGTATGCCATTGTGGTTTTGATTTGCATTTCTCTAATGATCAGTGATATTGAGCTTTTTTTCATATGCTTATTGGCTGCATGTATGTCTTCTTTTTAAGTGTCTCTTTATGTTCTTTGCCCATTTTCTAATGAGATTATTTTTTCTTGTAGATTGGTTTAAGTTCCTTATCGGTGTTGGACATTAGATCTTTGTCACATGCGTTGTTTGTAAAAATTTTCTCCCATTCTCTACGTTGTCTGTTAAAGTGTCTTTTGCTGCGCAGAAGCTTTAAGAAGAAAGGAATCCGACTGGTTCTGTGTCTGTCTCTTTTGGCATTCTTAGACTTACGTAGTCATCCATATAGAAAGATGATTAGAAAAGTAGGACAAGAATAGCAGAAATCTACATAAAAATGTGGGAAATTAAAATTAATTACCAGCATACAAAAAACTGCTATAACTCACCCCTCCTTGCCAAATATTCTCTCTTTTGACTTTGGAATCATGGCTTATATGTACTTTCTCCATTTCTCAGATGTAAATATAATTAATTGACTGTTTATTTGTCTAGGAAGTGTTACTGATATCTTAATTGTAGTCATTGGCTTGAGTGATGGGTTTTGGTAATTCAACTACTATTACTTGAAAGTAGTACATTTCATAGGATACTGTTATAAAATCTTTTTAACCTCTTTTCGGATTCCAGGAATAATTAGTAATCGTGGTTTACTGAAAAATTCAGTGAATAGGGTGTTAAAGGAAGCAATTTATTAATACTGTATCTAATCTATCATGATAAAATATACTTCATATATAAACAGGCCCTCCTAATTATATTGTTAAATTGTTATATTATTAAATTTGTATCTCTATTCTTTATATCATTTTATATGTTTATGTATATATAAATATATATTATATATATATATATATTTTTTTTTTTTTTTGAGAAGGTATCTGGTTCTGTCACCAGACTGGAGTGCAGTGGCACAATCTCGGCTCACTGCAACCTCTGCCTCCTGGGTTCAAGTGATTCCCCTGCCTCAGCCTCCCAAGTAGCTGGGACTACAGCCTCCTAAGTAGCTGGGACTACTCCCAAGTAGCTGGGACTACATTTATTGAAATGTACAATAAAATACCACCACGCCTGGCTAATTTTTTGTATTTTAGTAGAGGTGGGGTTTCACCATGTTGGCTAGGATGGTCTCGATCTCTTGACCTTGTGATCCGCCTGCCTCAGCCTCCCAAAACGTTGGGATTACAGGTGTGAGCCACCGCGCCTGGCCTATATGTATGTATTTTGAAAGAATACTTACAGGTTCCACTTATACCCACTTATAGGTGAGAATATGCAGTATTTGGTTTTCTGTTACTCTGTTAGTTTGTATAGGATAATGTCCTTAGGATACATCCATGTTGCTGTGGAGGACGTGGTCTCATTCTTTCTTCATGGCTGCATAGTGTTCCATGGTGTATATATGCCATACTATTTGGTACTATGCTGCTTACCTGGGCGATGAAATAATCTTTATGCCAAACCCTTGTGACATGCAGTTTACCTGTATGACAAACCTGCACATATACTCTGGAACCTAAAATAAGAGTGAAAAAAAGATACTTTACCTATCCTCTGCAACAAAATAATATCAATACATGACAAACAACATAAGAAAACTATATGAAATTTTAGATAAATGTTTATCTGCTGTCTAGTTTAAGGAAGATAACTGTCCAAGCATAGAAGTTATCAAAATTAAAAGGCAGACTACAAACAGGGAAAAGTAATACAGGGTTAATATACTTAATATATACATGTTGTGCTTGAAAAAGAATGAGATGGACCTGGTATATTGACATGGTAAGAAATCTGAAACCAAAATAGGCATCCACAATTAAAACAACAAAACTATATATTATGCTACTGTATAATAATAAATTTTGTAAAAAAGAGTACTTGTAGGGGTATAGAAATACATACTGGTCTATGACCCAGTGCATTATAGGGAACGTATTTACACTCATACCTTAAACAATTTTTTGTTTTTAATTTTTGTGGGTACATATTGGTATATATATTTTGTTGTTGTTGTTTGTTTGTTTTTGTTTTTTTGAGATGGAGTCTCAGTCTGTCACCCAGGCTGGAGTGCAGTGGTGCGATCTCAGCTCACTGCAACCTCTGCTTCCTGGGTGCAAGCTATTCTCCTGCCTCAGCCTCCTGAGTAGCTGGTGATTACAGGTGCGCTCCACCATGCCTGGCTAAGTTTTGTGTTTTTAGTAGAGATGGGGTTTCACCATGTTGGTCAGGCTGGTCTTAAACTTCTGACCTCATGATCTGCCCACCTCAGCCTCCCGAAGTGCTAGGATTACAGGCATGAACCACCGTGCCCAGCCCAGTAGGTGTATATATTTATGGTGTACATGAAGTGTTGTTTTTTGAGATAGGGGCTTGCCCTTATGCCCAGGCTACAGTGCAGTGTCCTGCTCCTCCTATGCTCAAGCTGTTCTCCCACCTTAGCCTCCCGAGTAGCTGGGGCAATTGGTATACACCATCATTCCAAACGAATTAAAAAAAAATTTTTGTGTATGCATAGAGGCGACGTCTCAGTATGTTGCCCATGCTGGTCTTGAACTCCTGGGTTCAAGCTATCTTCCTGCCTTGGCCTCCCAAAGTGCTGGGATTATAGGTGTGAGCCACCATGCCCAGCCCATCAGTTATTTTGACACAGGCATGCAATGCATAATAATCACATCAGGGTAAATGGGTTATCCATCACATCAAACATTTATCCTTTGTGTTACTAAAAACCCAATTATACTCTAAGGTATTTTGAAATGTACAATAAATTACCATTGAATGTTGTCACCCTGTTGCACTATCAAATACTATGTCTTATTCATTCCATCTAACTATATTTTCTACCTATGGAAACCATCCCCGGCCGGGCGTGGTGGCTCACGCCTGTAATCCTAGCACTTTGGGAGGCCAAGGTGGGTGGGTCACCTGAGGTCAGGAGTTCAAGACCAGCCTGGCCAACATGGTGAAACCCCATCTTTACTAAAAATACAAAAATTAGCTGGGTGTGGTGGCGGGTGCCTGTAATTCCAGCTACTCGGGAGGGAGGCTGAGGCAGGAGAATCACTCGAACCTGGGATGCAGAGGTTGTGGTGAGCCGAAATCACGCCATTGCACTCCAGCCTGGGAGACAACAGCAAGACCCCGTCTTAAAAAAAAAAAAAGAAACCATCCCCACTCCCCCATCCCCCCACTACCTTTCCCAGCCTCTGGTAGCTATCATTCTACTTTACATCTTTGTGAGTTCAGTTGTTTTAATTTTTATATGAGTGAGTACCTGAGAAGTCTGTCTTTATTTGCCTGGCTTATTTCACTGAACATAATGACCTTCAGTTCTGTCCATATTGTTGCAAATGGCAGGATTTCATTCTTTTTTATGGCTGACTAGTTCTCCATTGTCTATATGTACCACATTTTCTTTATCCATTTTTCTGTGGATGGACACTTAGGTTGCTTCCAAATCTTGGCTATTGTGAATAGTGCTGCAGTAAATATGGGAGTGCAGATATCTCTTCAATATACTGATTTCCTTTCTTTTAAGTATATACCTAGTGTGGGATTGCTGGATCATATGGTAGTTCTATCTGTAGTTTTTTGAGGAACTGCCATACTCTTCTCCATAGTGATTGTACTAATTTATGTTCCTAACAACAGTGTACGAGGGTTACCTTTTCTTCACATTCTTGCCAGCATTTGTTATTCCATCTTTTGGATAAAAACTTTTTTAACTGGTATGAGATGATATATCATTGTAGGTTTTTTTTTTTTTGAGATGGAGTCTCACTCTGTCACCCAGGCCTGGAGTGCAGTGGTGTGAGTTTGGCTCACTGCAACTACTGCATCCCGGGTTCAAGTGATTCTCCTGCCTCAGCCTCCTGAGTTTCCAGGATTACAGGTGCCCGCCACCATGCCTGGCTAATTACTTTTTGTATTTTTAGTAGAGACAGGGTTTCACCATGTTGGCCAGGCTGGCCTCGAGCTCCTGACCTCATATGATCTACCCGCCTCGGCCTCCCAGAGTGCTGCGATTACAGGCATGAGCCACTGTGCCGGCCTTATTGTAGTTTTGATTTGCATTTCTCTGATGATCTATGATGTTGAGCACCTTTTCATATGCCTGTTTGCCATTTGTATGTCGTCTTTTGAGAAATGTCTACTCAAATATATTGCCCTTTTAAAAACTGGATTTTTAGATTTCTTTTTCTATAGAGTTGTTTGAGCTCCTTATATATTCTGGTTATTAATCCCTTGTCAAATGAGTAGTTTGCAGATATTTTCTCCCATTCAGTGGGTTGTCTCTTTACTTTGTTCATTGTTTCCTTTGCTGTGCAAAAGCTTTTTAACTTGATATGATCCCATTTGTCTATTTTTGCTTTGGTTGTCTGTGCTTGTAGGGTATCACTCAAAAAATCTTTGCCCAGACCAATGTCTTAGAGAGTTTCCCCAATGTTTTCTTTTAGTAGTTTCATAGTTTTAGGTCTTAGACCTAAGTCTTTAATCCATTTTGATTTGATTTTTGTGTATTCCAAAAGATAGGATCTGGTTTCATTCTTCTGCATATCGATACCAGTTTTCCCAAACACCATTTATTGAAGAACTGTTGTTTCTCCAATGTATGCTCTTGGCACCCTTGTTGAAAATGAGTTCACTGTAGATGTATGGATTTATTTCTGAGTTCTCTATTCTGTTTCATTGGTCTATGTGTCTGTTTTTATGTCAGTATCATGCTGTTATGGTTAATATAGCTCTGTAGTATAATTTGAAGTCAGGTAATGTGATTCTTCCAGTTTTCTCCATTTTGCTTAGGATAGCGTTGGCTATTCTGGATCTTTTGTCATTCCATATAAAATTTTGTATAGTTATTTCTATTTCTATGAAGAAATAGAAATGTTGAAGACATAGAAGAAATGAAGAAATAGAAATGTTGAAGAAATAGAAGAATTGTTGATTTTTTTCTTTTTTGAGACAGTCTCTCTCTGTCGCCCAAGTTGGAGTGCAGCGACGTCATCTTGGCTCACTGCAACTTCTGCCTCCTGGGTTCAAGCCGTTTTCATGCTTCAGCCTTCCGAGTAGCTGGGATTACAGGCATGCACCACCACACTCAGCTAATTTTTGTATTTTTAGTAGAGATGGGGGGTTTCTCCATGTTGACCAGGCTGGTCTCGAACTCCTGACCTCCGGTGATCCACCCACCTCAGCCTCCCGAAGTGCTGGGATTACAGATGTGAGTCACTGCACCTGGCCGTTGATATTTTGATAACAATTGCATTGAATCTGTAGTTTGCTTTAGGTAGTATGAACGTTTTACCAATATTGATTCTTCCTATCCAAGAACATGGAATATCTTTTCATCTTTTTGGTGTCCTTTTCAGTTTTTTTTCCATCAGTGTTTTATAGTTTTCATTGTAGAAATCTTTCACTTTTTTTTTTTTTTTTTCCTTTTGAGATGGAGTCTCATTCTGTTGCCCAGGCTGGAGTGCAGTGGTGTGATCTTGGCTCACTGCAACCTCAGCCTCCCAGGTTCAAGCAATTCTCCTGCCTCAGCCTCCTGAGTAGCTGGGATTACAGGCGCGTACCACCATGCCTGGCTAATTATTTTTTGTATTTTTAGTAGAGACGGGGTTTCACCATGTTGGCCAGGCTGGCCTCGAACTCCTGACCTTGTGATCTGCCTGCCTCGGCCTCCCAAAGTGCTGGTATTATAGGTGTGAGCACCACACCTAGCAAAAATCTTTTACTTTATTGGTTAAATTTATTTCTAGGTATTTCTTTTGTAGCAGTTATAAATGAGATTACTTTCTTGATTTCCTTTTAAGATTGTTTGCTATTTGCATATAGAAACACTACTGATTTTTGTATATTACAACCTCAGTGAGCTTATCAGTTCTAGTCATTTTTTTTGTGACGTGTTAGGTTTTTCCAAATATAAGATTATATACTCTGCAAACAAGGATAATTTGACTTCTTCCTTTCCAGTTTGGATGCCCTTTATATTTTTCTCTTGTCTGATTGTTCTTGCTAGAACTTCTAGTACTATGTTGAATAACAGTGGTAAAAAAATGAGCATCCTTGTCTTGTTCTGAATCTTAGCGCAAAGGCTTTCAGTTTTCCCCCATTCAGTATATTAGCTGTGGGTCTGTCATATACGGCTTTTATTGTGTTGAGTTATGTTTCTTCTATACCCATTTTTTAAGGGTTTTTATTATGAAGGGATGTTGAATTTTATCAAATGATTTTCAGCATCAATTGAAATGATTATATGGTTTTTGTCCTTGATTCTGTTGATATGGTGTATCACATTGATTGATTTGCGTATGTTGAACCATCCTGGCATCCCTGGGATAAATTCTCCTTGGTAATGATGATCTTTTTTTTTTTTTTTGAGACGGAGTCTCGCTCTGTTGCCCAAACTGGAGTGCAGTGGCCGGATCTCAGCTTACTGCAAGCTCCGCCTTTCGAGTTCACGCCATTCTCCTGCCTCAGCTTCCCGAGTAGCTGGGACTACAGGCGCCCGCCACCTCGCCCGGCTAGTTTTTTTTTTTTGTATTTTTTAGTAGAGACGGGGTTTCACCGTGTTAGCCAGGATGGTCTCGATCTCCTGACCTTGTGATCCGCCCGTCTCGGCCTCCCAAAGTGCTGGAATTACAGGCTTGAGCCACCGCACCAGGCCATGATGATCTTTTAAATGAGTTGCTGAATTCGGTTTGCTAGTATTTTGTTGAGGACTTTTACATCATTGTTTATAGGGATATTGGCCTGTAATTTTCTTTTTTTTCCCTTTTCTTTCTTCCTCCCTCCTTCCCTTCGTCAGAGTCTTGCTCTGTTACCCAGGCTGAAGTGAGTGTGTGTGTGTGTGTGTGTTTTTGATGTGATGTCTGGTTTTAGTATCAAGCAAGGTAGTACTTGCCTTGTATAATGAGTTTGGAGGTATTCATTTCTCCTCTGTTTTTTGGAATAATTTGAGTAGGAGTAGTATTAGTTCTTCTTTAAACGTTTGGTAATATTTGGCGATGAAGTCATCAGATCCTGGGCTTTTCTTTGTTGGGAGACTTTTTATTACAGCTTAGATCTCATTACTTGCTATTGTGTGTTCAGGTTTCGGATTTCTTCATGGTTCAATCTTGGTCAGTTATGTATGTCTGGATATATATGAAATGGAGATATATATATTTCTTCTAGGTTTTGCAATTTATTGGCATATAGTTGCTTGTAGTAGCCTCAAATTATCCTTTGAATTTCTGCAGTATCTGCTATCTTGTTTCCTTTTTTATCGGTTTTTATTCATTTGGGTCTTCTCCTTTTTTCCTAGTTAGTCTGGCTAAAGGTTTTTCATTTTACCTTTTATAAATAATGTTTAATGGATATCAACAGTAATTCATTTTGTACTATAGAAAATATTGAAAAATTTCAAAGAAACATTCATAATTTTATTACTCAAATATAATCACTATTCATATTTCAATTTCTGTATGTCTGTTTTTCTTTATGTGTCTAAAAAACATTTTCTGATCACCCCATAATGTTTGTGTCAATTATTGGTTGGAGTCACATTTTGCGTGTTTTACAGTTTTGAGATTATGTGCAAGTCTCTTGGGCTGCAGTGGGGGGTGTATGGGAGTGAGGGATAGGGGACCTTCTCCTTCAGTCAGAGAAGTTCCAGTTTTGTCTGTTTTATGTATTAGAATTTGCCACAAGAAATCCTTTACAAATCAAGTTCTGTTGCTTCTTTTCTTTTTTTTTTTTTTATTATACTTTAAGTTCTAGGGTACATGTGCATAACGTTTATATCATGTCTAACTCCCCATGCAATCCCTCCCTCCTCCCCCCTCCCCATGATAGGCCCCAGTGTGTGATGTTCCCCTTCCCGAGTCCAAGTGATCTCATTGTTCAGTTCCCACCTATGAGTGAGAACATGCGGTGTTTGGTTTTCTCTTCTTGTGATAGTTTGCTAAGAATGATGGTTTCCAGCTGCATCCACGTCCCTACAAAGGACGCAAACTCATCCTTTTTTATGGCTGCATAGTATTCCATGGTGTATATGTGCCACATTTTCTTAATCCAGTCTGTCACAGATGGACATTTGGGTTGATTCAAGGTCTTTGCTATTGTGAATAGTGCCGCAATAAACATACGTGTGCATGTGTCTTTGTAGTAGAGTAATTTATAATCCTTTGGGTATATACCCAGTAGTGGGATAGCTGGGTCATATGGTACATCTAGTTCTAGATCCTTGAGGAATCGCCATACTGTTTTCCATAATGGTTGAACTAGTTTACAATCCCACCAACAGTGTAAAAGTGTTCCTATTTCTCCACATCCTCTCCAACACCTGTGTTTCCTGACTTCTTAATGATTGCCATTCTAACTGGTGTGAGATGGTATCTCATTGTGGTTTTGATTTGCATTTCTCTGATGGCAGTGATGATGAGCATTTTTTCATGTGTCTGTTGGCTGTATGAATGTCTTCTTTTGAGAAATGTCTGTTCATATCCTTTGCCCACTTTTTGATGGGGTTGTTTTTTTCTTGTATATTTGTTTGAGTTCTTTGTAGATTCTGGATATTAGCCCTTTGTCAGATGAGTAGGTTGCAAAAATTTTCTCCCATTCTGTAGGTTGCCTGTTCACTCTGATGGTAGTTTCTTTAGCTGTGCAAAAGCTCTTTAGTTTAATTAGATCCCATTTGTCCATTTTGGCTTTTGCTGCCGTTGCTTTTGGTGTTGTAGACATGAAGTCCTTGCCCATGCCTATGTCCTGAATGGTACTACCTAGATTTTCTTCTAGGGTTTTTATGGTATTAGGTCTAACATTTAAGTCTCTAATCCATCTTGAATTAATTTTCGTATAAGGGGTAAGGAAAGGATCCAGTTTCAGCTTTCTACTTATGGCTAGCCAATTTTCCCAGCACCATTTATTAAATAGGGAATCCTTTCCCCATTTCTTGTTTCTCTCAGGTTTGTCAAAGATCAGATGGCTGTAGATGTGTGGTATTATTTCTGAGGACTCTGTTCTGTTCCATTGGTCTATATCTCTGTTGTGGTACCAGTACCATGCTGTTTTGGTTACTGTAGTTTAGCCTTGTAGTATAGTTTGAAGTCAGGTAGCGTGACGCCTCCAGCTTTGTCCTTTTGACTTAGGATTGTCTTGGCAATGCGGGCTCTTTTTTGGTTCCATATGAACTTTAAAGCAGTTTTTTCCAATTCTGTGAAGAAAGTCATTGGTAGCTTGATGGGGGATGGCATTGAATCTATAAATAACTTGGGCAGTATGGCCATTTTCACGATATTGATTCTTCCTATCCATGAGCATGGTATGTTCTTCCATTTGTTTGTGTCCTCTTTTATTTCACTGAGCAGTGGTTTGTAGTTCTCCTTGAAGAGGTCCTTTACATCCCTTGTAAGTTGGATTCCTAGGTATTTTATTCTCTTTGAAGCAATTGTGAATGGAAGTTCATTCCTGATTTGGCTCTCTGCTTGTCTGTTACTGGTGTATAAGAATGTTGTGATTTTTGCACATTAATTTTGTATCCTGAGACTTTGCTGAAGTTGCTTATCAGCTTAAGGAGATTTTGGGCTGAGACGATGGGGTTTTCTAAATATACATCATGTCATCTGCAAACAGGGACAATTTGACTTCTTCTTTTCCTAACTGGATACCTTGATTTCTTTCTCTTGCCTGATTGCCCTAGCCAGAACTTCCAACACTATGTTGAATAGGAGTGGTGAGAGAGGGCATCCCTGTCTTGTGCCAGTTTTCAAAGGGAATTTTCCAGTTTTTGCCCATTCAGTATGATATTAGCTGCTGTGGTGTTGTCATAATAGCTCTTATTATTTTGAGGTACGTTCCATCAATACCGAATTTATTGAGCGTTTTTAGCATGAAGGGCTGTTGAATTTTGTCAAAAGCCTTTTCTGCATCTATTGAGATAATCATGTGGTTCTTGTCTTTGGTTCTGTTTATATGCTGGATTACGTTTATTGATTTGCGAATGTTGAACCAGCCTTGCATCCCAGGGATGAAGCCCACTTGATCATGGTGGATAAGCTTTTTGATGTGCTGCTGAATCCGTTTGCCAGTTTTATTGAGAATTTTTGCATCGATGTTCATCAGGGATATTGGTCTAAAATTCTCTTTTTTGTTGTGTCTCTGCCAGGCTTGGTATCAGGATGATGTTGGCCTCATAAAATGAGTTAGGGAGGATTCCCTCTTTTTCTATTGATTGGAATAGTTTCAGAAGGAATGGTACCAGCTCCTCCTTGTACCTCTGGTAGAATTCAGCTGTGAATCCATCTGGTCCTGGACTTTTTTGGTGGGTAGGCTATTAATTGTTGCCTCAATTTCAGAGCCTGCTATTGGTCTATTCAGGGATTCAACTTCTTCCTGGTTTAGTCTTGGGAGAGTGTAAGTGTCCAGGAAATTATCCATTTCTTCTAGATTTTCTAGTTGATTTGCGTAGAGGCATTTATAGTATTCTCTGATGGTTGTTTGTATTTCTGTGGGGTCGGTGGTGATATCCCCTTATCATTTTTTATTGCGTCTATTTGATTCCTCTCTCTTTTCTTCTTTATTAGTCTAGCTAGCGGTCTGTCAATTTTGTTGATCTTTTCAAAAAACAACTCCTGGATTCATGATTTTTTGGAGGGTTTTTTGTGTCTCTATCTCCTTCAGTTCTGCTCTGATCTTAGTTATTTCTTGCCTTCTGCTAGCTTTTGAATGTGTTTGCTCTTGCCTCTCTAGTTCTTTTAATTGTGATGTTAGAGTGTCAATTTTAGATCTTTCCTGCTTTCTCTTGTGGGCATTTAGTGCTATAAATTTCCCTCTACACACTGCTTTAAATGTGTCCCAGAGATTCTGGTATGTTGTATCTTTGTTCTCATTGGTTTCAAAGAACATCTTTATTTTGCTTTCATTTTGTTATGTACCCAGTAGTCATTCAGGAGCAGGTTGTTCAGTTTCCATGTAGTTGAGCGGTTTGATTGAGTTTCTTAGTCCTGAGTTCTAGTTTGATTGCACTGTGGTCTGAGAGACAGTTTGTTATAATTTCTGTTCTTGTACATTTGCTGAGGAGTGCTTTACTTCCAATTATGTGGTCAATTTTGGAATAAGTGCGATGTGGTGCTGAGAAGAATGTATATTCTGTTGATTTGGGGTGGAGAGTTCTATAGATGTCTATTAGGTCCGCTTGGTGCAGAGATGAGTTCAATTCTGGATATCCTTGTTAACTTTCTGTCTCGTTGATCTGTCTAATGTTGACAGTGGAGTGTTGAAGTCTCCCATTATTATTGTATGGGAGTCTAAGTCTCTTTGTAGGTCTCTAAGGACTTGCTTTATGAATCTGGGTGCTCCTGTATTGGGTGCATATATATTTAGGAGAGTTAGCTCTCCTGTTGAATTGATCCCTTTACCATTATGTAATGGCCTTGTTGTCTCTTTTGATCTTTGATGGTTTAAAGTCTGTTTTATCAGAGACTAGGATTGCAACCCCTGCTTTTTTTTGTTCTCCATTTGCTTGGTAGATCTTCCTCCATCCCTTTATTTTGAGCCTATGTATGTCTCTGTATGTGAGATGGGTCTCCTGAATACAGCAGACTGATGGGTCTTGACTCTTTATCCAGTTTGCCAGTCTGTGTCTTTTAATTGGAGCATTTAGTCCATTGACATTTAAGGTAATATTGTTATGTGTGAACTTGATCCTGTCATTATGATATTAACTGGTTATTTTGCTCGTTAGTTGATGCAGTTTCTCCTAGCCTCGATGGTCTTTACATTTTGGCATGTTTTTGCAATGGCTGGTACCGGTTGTTCCTTTCCATGTTTAGGGCTTCCTTCAGGGTCTCTTGTAAGGCAGGCCTGGTGGTGACAAAATCTCTAAGCATTTGCTTATCTGTAAAGGATTTTATTTCTCCTTCACTGATGAAACTTAGTTTGGCTGGATATGAAATTCTGGGTTGAAAATTCTTTTCTTTAAGAACGTTGAATATTGGCCCCACTCTCTTCTGGCTTGTAGAGTTTCTGCCGAGAGATCTGCTGTTAGTCTGATGGGCTTCCCTTTGTGGGTAACCCGAGCTTTCTCTCTGGCTGCCCTTAAGATTTTTTCCTTCATTTCAACTTTGGTGAATCTGGCAATTATGTGTCTTGGAGTTGCTCTTCTGGAGGAGTATCTTTGTGGCGTTCTCTGTATTTCCTGAATTTGAATGTTGGCCTGCCCTACTAGGTTGGGGAAGTTCTCCTGGATGATATCCTGAAGAGTGTTTTCCAATTGGTTCCATTTTCCCCCTCACTTTCAGGCACCCCAATCAGACGTAGATTTGGTGGCTTTTTACATAATCCCATACTTCTTGCAGGCTTTGTTCATTTCTTTTTCTTCTTTTTTTTTGGTTTTCTTCTCGCTTCATTTCATTCATTGGATCCTCAGTCGCTGATACTCTTTCTTCCAGTTGATCGAGTCGGTTACTGAAGCTTGTGCATTTGTCACGTATTTCTCGTGTCATGGTTTTCATCTCTGTCATTTCGTTTATGATCTTCTCTGCATTAATTAGTCTAGCTGTCAATTCTTCCACTTTTTTTTCAAGTTTTAGTTTCTTTGCGCTGGGTACGTAATTCCTCCTTTAGCTCTGAGAAGTTTGATGGACTGAAGTCTTCTTCTCTCATCTCGTCAAAGTCATTCTCTGACCAGCTTTGATCCGTTGCTGGCGATGGGCTGCGCTCCTTGCAGGGGGAGATGCGCTCTTATTTTTTGAATTTCCAGCTTTTCTGCCCTGCTTCTTCCCATCTTTGTGGTTTTATCTGTCTTGGTTTTGATCATGGTGACGTACTGATGGGGTTTTGGTATAGGTGTCCTTCCTGTTTGCTAATTTTCCGTCTGACAGTCAGAAGGACTGTCTGTTGGAGATTGCTTGAGGTCCACTCCAGACCCTGTTTGCCTGGGTATCAGCAGCAGAGGTTGCCGAAGATAGAATATTGCTGAACAGCGAGTGTACCTGTCTGATTCTTCCTTTGGAAGTTTCCTCTCAGGGGTGACTCCACCCTGTGAGGTGTGGGGTGTCAGACTGCCCCTAGTGGGGGATGTCTCCCAGCTAGGCTACTCAGGGGTCAGGTACCCACTTGAGCAGGCAGTCTGTCCGTTTTCGGATCTCAACCTCCGTGTTGGGAGATCCATGGCTCTCCCCAAAGCTGTCAGACAGAGTCCTTCGCGTCTGCACCGGCCCCCGCTGCTTTCCCTATTGGACTTCAGCTGTGGGCTGTCCCCAGAGGTGGAGTCTACTGAGACAGGCAGGCTTCCTTGAGCTGCTGTGAGCTCCACCCAGTTCAAGCTTCCCAGCGGCTTTGTTTACCTACTTTTAAGCCTCAGCAATGGCGGGCGCCCCTCCCCCAGCCTCGTTGCTGCCTTGCGGATAGATCGCGGCAGACTGCTGAGTTAGCAGTGAGGGAGGCTCCGTGGGCGTGGGACCCTCCCGGCCAGGTGTGGGATATATTCTCCTGGTGTGCCTGTTTCCTTAAAGCGCAGTATTGGGGTGGGAGTTACCCGATTTTCCAGGTGTTGTGTGTCTCAGTTCCCCTGGCTAGGAAAACGGATTTCTTCCCCCTTGCGCTTCCAGGTGAGGCAATGCCTCGCCCTGCTTCAGCTCTCGCTGGTCAGGCTGCAGCAGGACCAGCACCGATGTCGGCACTGCCTAGTGAGATGACCCCAGTACCTCGGTTGAAAATGCAGAAATCACCGGTCTTCTGTGCCGCTCGCGCTGGGAGTTGGAGACTGGAGCTGTTCCTATTCGGCCATCTTGCTCCGTCCCCCTGTTTGGTCTCTTTATGTGTGTGTGCCTGAGGTGACTGATGGTGCAGGGGAATCCACAGGCCCCTGAGCAGTGTGATAGAGAGCACTGGGATTGCTGGTGCCAGGCCTTGTGAGACTATCCTTAAGGCCTCTGATGTTTTGCACAGATGGAGGCTGTGTTGGGCAGGGCTGGGTGATCCCCATGTCCTGGGTAGTGTCCTTGGGTGGTGGTTGCAGCAGCAGTAGTAGGCAGGGAGAGCCTATCCTCAGAGCATGTGGACATGAACAGCTCTGCTAAGGGGAAGGTGCCGTGACAGTGGTGGTGAGGGAGATTGATGCCAGTGGCAGCCATCTCAGGCAGATACATCTCAATCTCTGCAGAGCACATGCTTTGTCTCCACTTCCCCTATTCCCTGTGGCACTGGCTGCATTGGCTGGGGTGAGCCTGTCCTCAAGGCACATGTACCACAGTCCTACTGTTGTGGGTGGCCGGGTTGCTGTCTGTGGTTCCTGCCCCAGGCAGGTGATTCTTAGGCTCTGGTCCCTGGCTGCAGCAGCAGTCAGGGAGAGCCTACCCTCAGGGCATGTGCTGGTGTGCTGGGGCCTTGCTGCTGGGGGTGGTGGGTGGGCAAGGTTACTCTCAGTGGCAATGACCTGAGGCAGGTGGGTTTGGGCTCTAGGGAGTGTGCACTTTGGCTCCCTTTGTCCTAGAGGCAGCATCCACAGAGCTCTCCATTGTCCTTTCTTCAGTGTACTGGATGCTGTGTGATCTAGAGTGCTGGGGATATTGCTGCTATGCTGGGTGTAACTGGTGTCATGTGCTACAACCCTCCCAGTGGATGTGAGGGGATGTCATTGGGCCTCCAGAGATGTTGAGATGCAGGTACTGTTTGGCCCCAGAACAGAAAGCAGACTGGTGGGGTCTGGGCTCTCAAATTCGTGCCATGCTGCAGGTGCTTGGGTTTCCAGGTGTGTGTGGAACCTATTGTGAGCTTCCTCTTTAGAAGCTTGTTTTTACCAGCCTCAACTTGTCAGGGTTAAGGGGCTGTGCTATGGCTAGGATTGCAAGTATCTACAGGGAGAATCTGGATGCTGGGGATCTTTTACTCACCTTTTCCCCACACTGAGGAGCCCCGTAGGACTCCCAGCTGGTCCTGGCTGGGCTGTGTGCCTTGCTTTCTTCTTCTTCAGTGCCTCCCATTTCTCTGCTGAATTCCAGCATTCTCTCTTTGATGCTGTATTTGAAGTGTGATTACTCATTAAGCTTTTCTTTATAGAGGAGGTGAGTGTCTGGTGCTTCTTAGTTAGCCATCTTGAAGTCCCCCATAAGCTTTCTTTTATCAATTCATCTAGAGCTGATATTGTTAAGTGCCTTTCTCCCGGATTGTCTTCAACTCTTTTTCTTTTCAACATGAAAGCAGTTTTCTGCCATTTATTTTTAAATTACATGACTAAGGTGGAGAAGGCAGGTTCAGGATACCTCAGAATGCTTGGACATTTTAGTGGGAGATATCTCCATTAGTGGACCTTAGTCATGGAAGTTAGAAGAGTTTTCAAATGTTTTATTTATTTTTGAATAGTACATGTAGTCATTCTGATACCCAGCCATTCCAAAAAAATGGCACTTATTATTTGGAGATGAAATATATTAGTCATGTCTTTTTACTGGTGAATACTTTTTCTTAAGATCTTAAAATATTTAACTTTTATTAAAATAACTGTTTTGGGTTTATTTTTGTTTTCTTAAGTAAAAGAAAACTGTTAACTTAAGGTTCTAATAATAGATATAACTAAAAAATTGAATGATTTGAAGTACATTTTATTTCTTTCCATATTCTAAATATTTACAGAAGCTTTTATCTAATAGAAACTTCTTAACATTGGCTTCTGCCCTTTTGACGCATCCCCATCATTTTTGGAGTACTTTCTTACATTTTGGCACAGCAAGATGTTCCAGGGTCATCTTGTATTTTCCCTGACTTGATCCTACCTATTTTTCTAGTGATCCGTGGCTTCATTCAACAGGCAAGTCAATTTAGAAATTAAGATTTGGTACTCTGGATATATTCATTGCTGTTGGGTGCCATTGCTTCTAGCCTCGAAAGACAAAGCTAGGAGGGAGATAAACCAATCTAAAAATTAAAATATGTAAAAAATTATGAGTTCATTTGGATACATCTAATTCTAATACAACTTTCTAGCTTTTTCCCGTTCCATATTCGTAATTCACTTCTCCCAACAGTGAAGAACGTGGCTTTTAACATCATAATTATATTTACTCATTTGTTCAGTGTTACAGTACATGGAAAGTAGTTTCAGAATTGCTACACCCAAAGCTCTTGTTGTAGTATGAATTCTAAGATGGCTCCTAAGAGTCCCGGCACTTCTCCTTGAATGTAGTTGTGAACTATAAGTATAATGGGCTAGTCACTCCTATGGTTACATTATATGACACGATGGACTTTAAGAAAGGAAGATTGCCTTCAGTGGATCCAGCCTCATCAGGTGAGCACTTAAAAGCAGTTGGGCTGTTCCTGGCAAAAGGTATTCTAAGTGTAGGAGGGACTTGGTGTCAGGGAGATTCTCTGCTGCTGGTTTTGAACATGAAATCAGAACTTGTGAGTGATGAATTTGAATATATAGGCAAGGAGATTTCTAAGCAAAATGTTGAAGTTGCTGCCTGGTTTCTTCTTGCTTCTTATAGTGAAATATGAGAAAACCAAGGGAAGTTTTGTTAAAAGGGAACCAAGACTAGATGATTTAGTTAATTTTTAGCCTATCAAGATGACAAAGGATGCTAACATACAGCAGTAACTTCTGAAAGCATAGTGTGGAGAAAGCCAGAGATGTGGCTGTATAATAACTTCAAAAGGTGAGAGTATTCAGTCACATTGGACTCTTCCAAGAAATTAAGGGTGTGCCTCATAGATCTTCTTAGCCAAACCAGGTGATGTCTAGGAAGCTTAAGAGTATTGCTCCTTAATCAGTTAAACAACAGCTATAGATAAAAAACAGGTTGTTCTGCAAAGATTTGTGGGCATGGCTTTTATCGTTACTCAATATGTTTGTTTTTTACAGAATTGCATTAATTTTCTGTAACAAATTACCAAAAACCAGGGACTTAGTACACCCCAATTTATTACCTAACAGCTGTTTAGGTCAGAAGTCTGGCACAATGTGGCTACATTTCTCTGCTGAGGGTCTCACAGACTGAAATGAGGATGTTAGTAAGACTGCACTCTACTAGGTCAGCATTCCTAGTACATTCCTTGCCACGTAGATCCCTCTGTCTTCAAGGTCAGCAAAGGAGAATCTTTCTCATGTTGCTTCTAGTGGAGATTGCACATAGTGTCTAGAAAGCTAAGAGTAGCCCCAGCTGACAGGCAGCAAGCAAATAGAGATCACAGTTCTACAACCACAAGGAACTTGTATTCTGCCAGCAACCAGAATAAACTTGGAAGCAGATTCTTTCCCAGAACCTCTAGAAAATAGTACAGTCCTACTAATATCCTGATTTCAGTCTGTGAGCTCCTGAGCAGAGAATCTAGCTACATTGTGCCAGGCTTCTGACCTACGCAGCTGTTAGGTAATAAATCAGAGATGTACTCAGTCCCTAGGTTTTTGGTAATTTGTTACAGAGCAATGGAAAACTAATGCAGTTCTGTAAAAACCAAACATATTAAGTAAGGATGAAAGTCCTTGAGGAGTTGTTAGGGATTGTGATCAAACAAAGAGCAGGAGTTAGCCTTTGGGTAGGAGGAGGAAATACTTTTTTTTTTTTTTTGAGATGGAGTCTCACTCTGTCGCGCAGTGGCACGATCTCTGCTCACTGCAACCTCTGCCTCCTGGGTTCGAGCGATTCTCCTGCTTCAGCCTCCCAAGTAGCTGGGATTACAGGCGCCCACCACTATACCTGGCTAATTTTTGGATTTTTATTAGAGACAGGGTTTCATCATGTTGGCCAGGCTGGTCTCGAACTCCTGACCTCAAATGATGCACCTGCCTTGGCCTCCCAAAGTGCTGGGATTACAGGTGTGAGCCACCGCACCTGGCCAGAGTACTTTTGCACTGGAAATGGAAGGGATAAGAATGATCTCATATGCAGCTATATTTACAAGTGGTACCCTGAGATAGGAAATGAATAATGCCACCATCTATTAGCAGAATCATGTCCTAGTTTTGTATTGGGAGATACTGGGATAGGGCCTTCAGCAGAATTGTAAAGATGTAGAATAGCTTTTGATGGTTGTAAGAGAAACATTACTGGAAGAATTATGGAAGTATTATGGGCTACGAAATGTAAATTTGTAGAAACAATCATTCTGCATGTTCATATCCTATTCTTGAGTCTTATTCAGGAGCCTAGGTATTTGGATGGACTACAGTGACTGCAAGGGAGAACAGGGGGAGGTTATTTTGGGATAAAAACACTTCATTGTAGATTCAACAAAAGGACACTCAGGATTCTACTGAGAGAGTGGTTAAAGTTTAGGATATTGAAAATTTAAAAATTAAAAAAACTGCAAGATAGGAGGTTGTGTGGCCAGTAAGTGGAATATCTAGAGCCTGAAACATATTTGGTGATAAATATTTGTTAAATCAGTAAATATTGAGAGTTCAGGATTTTAGAAGCATATTATGACCATTCATGGTAGTGGCAGAATTAGCCATAGTTGGCACTGCTGAAATATCTTGTAACAAGTCATCAGAATTGAGTAGGCCAAGGAAGATTGAATTTGTTTTTGAGGTATTCAAATGGATATTAAAATTACTCAGGAATTAGACTTGGACTTTAGAATCCTTGGTTTATGCAAGCAAATGACTAAGAGTGTGTTGGGGGTTGGCAAACCATGGCCTTGGGGCAAATCCAGCCACCACCCTGTTTTTGTAAATAAAAGTTTTATTGGAACATAGACACATCCATTAATTTACTATTCCCTGTGGCTCCCTTTGAATTGCAGTGGTAGAGCTGAGTAGTTGCAGCAGTGAGCATGTGGCCCACAAAGCCTAAAATGTGACCTGATGCTTTAGAAAAAATGTGTGCATATTCCTGCATTTAAGGTATGAATATTCTCCCCAGCGAAATGTATTCACTCAAAATTTTGTTGACCATTTCAGGAGATCTGATAATTCCTGAAAGCTGGTGATTGGAATCTAGTTAAGAACTTTTGGACCTGAGTCCTGCTGCTATATTCCCTGCTGTTTTCCGCTGCATTTCGTCTCTTCTTAGGGGTAGGCTTTGTTAGCTCATCATGCCAGAGACATGGGTACTTTTATTTTGTGGGTCATGGAGCCCCAAATCATTCAGTAACTACAGATGGCAGTGTTACAAAGGGAGCTGTTTTTGTAACTCTTGTCATTGGGGCAGCCACAAGAGTACAGGCAGATTATCGGCAATCTCTCTCTCTCTCTCTCTCTCTCTCTCTCTCTCTCTCTCTCTCTCTCTCTCTCGTGTGTGTGTGTTGAGGAAACCGGAAACCAATGTTGGTCATGGATAATTAATGTCCTCTCTCAAAGTATAGCATATTATGAGAAATAGTTGCTTAATTCTTTCTTCTAGGCTATTTCTAGTTAAGGCTGTTAAATGAAGAGATATTTTTCAGGAGTGCCTATGTTTAGATAAGGGAAGAAGAGAGAAAAAGTAGTTTATTTGATGAAAAAGTGTTTAGTCACTAACTGTTCTTTAATAGGTGTCTCTTTAAAAGTTTTTCCACTAATGTTAGTCATAGTACTGAATCTGTTTAGATCCATTTAAGAATCCTTAGTTGAACTTCATTTTGTTATGACTAATTTTGGTCAGTGTTTTAACACAAGGGCACTTAACATTCCCATTGCCTTTGTCATGCTCCTGTCTTTACAAATAAGAAACAACATTCACAGTCTTGTAGATTTTTTCCGTTTAATCTACTATCTGTGTTCTTATTCTGGGTACTTAACAGCGAAGGTGACCACATGTCCTTTTATCCTAATGGGAGGTGAAACCAGCTGGACTTTCTGGGTTGGGTTGGGGACTTGGAGAACTTTTCTGTCTAGCTAAAGGATTGTAAGTGCAACAATCAGCGCTTGTGTCTAGCTAAAGATTTGTAAACGCACCAGTCAGCGCTCTGTAAAAACGGACCAATCAGCACTCTGTAAAATGGACCAATCGGCAGGATGTGGGTGGGGCCAAATAAGGGAATAAAAGCTGGCTACCCGAGCCAGCGGTGGCAATGCGCTAAGTTCCACTTCCACGATGTGGATGCTTTGTTCTTTGGCTCTTCACAATAAATCTTGCTGCTGCTCACTCTTTGGGTCTGCACTACCTTTATAAAGAGCTATAATACTCACTGTGAAGGTCTGCAAGGTCTGCGGCTTCACTCCTGAAGTCAGGGAGACCACGAACCCACCGGAAGGAAGAAACAACTCCGGATGTGCCACCTTTAAGAGACAGTCACTGCGAAGGTCTGCGGCTTCACTCCTGAAGTCAGCGAGACAACGAACCCACCAGAAGGAAGAAACTCTGGACACATCTGAACGTCTGAAGGAACAAACTGTGGACACACCATCTTTGAGAACTGTAACACTCACTGCTGAGGGTCAGTGACTTCATGCTTGAAGTCAGCAAGACCAAGAACCCACCGGAAGGAACCAATTCCGGACACGCTAATGTCTTCTGCAATAGGGGTGATTTTCTTTTATTAAAAAATAACCTTTCTATTCCAAGATGATATTTCAACTCTAAGCAATAAATATCAGTAAAAGATCTGCTTTCTGGGGTCTGCCTTTAAGACCTGCATGGGTTAAGTGAGTTGTTGGGTTGCTGTTTAGACAAAGTACAAGAAGTATGGTTCTAAGGTTGGAATTGAGTAGCAGCCGTCTGTAGAATTCTTGAGTCTGGGAATGAGGAGAGGAAGCTGGTAAACTAGGAACTGACTGGGAGATAAGCAGGCTGTGCATTGGATTAAGAGACTAGGCAGAGATGTCAGTGGAGATGGAGCTTAGTTATCAGTGGAGGAGAATGAGAGTGCAGCGTAGTGTACAAGATTGGGGAAGACAAGGTAGTTTAGAATCTGAGTCCTCAAAGTCTGGGTATGTCTTGGATTATTGGAATGTTTCTTTTATTGCAAATCATGTACCGTTTTCCTGGCTCAGAGGCAGCTATCTAATGAGGCAAAATCAGACCAGATCCCTGTTAACCGCTAGTGACTAGAAATTGTTTTCTTTCTTTTCTTTCACTCCTCTTCTTTCCCTCCCTTCCTCCCTCCCTACCTCCTTCTTTCCCTCCCTCCCTCTCACCCCCTCCCTCCATCTTCCCTTCATCCTCCTCCCTCTTCCCTCCCTTTTCCCTTCCCTTCCCTCTTCCCTTTCCTTTCCTTCTGCATTCAATCTGGCCTTTGGCCCAAATTTATCTATACTGAGAACTGTGAGGGAGTACAATGAGCTATTTCTTTGCCCTGAAGTTGTTTGCCCTTGATAATAGGTATTTTCTTTTTCTCTTTTTAAAAAACTTTTTTTTTCTTAAGCATAGGCTGACAAATTTCTGCTTTCAAAAGAGATTAATGGGACCCTTTCAAAAGAGATTAATGGTACCCTTGGAAATCCTTTGGATTTAAATCATTTTATTTTTTAGTACTTTGGTTGCACAAATTTTTTTATTTATTTGGTATTTGGTAAATACCAAAATACCATTTGGTAAATTATTTGGTATTTGAATTAAATGAATATTAATGATGTACCTTGGTTTTTTGGTTTTGAAGTATATTCCTATGCTTGTGCCTATTGTATGGGAAAACTAGGCTAATAGTGTAAATAAAATTGCTTGGTCTGGTGTTGAGTGGAACTTGCCTAGAATGAAATTTTGAGAAATGCTCATTTATAGATAGTGTTGTAGTGATAGGTAAGTTCTTCTTCCATCCAGAGTTCCACTGTACCTTTGGAATGACAGTGATGTACAATGATGTCTTTCTTTCCACTCTGTCTCAATCGGTAAGAACTGGATATTACTTTAATTCAGCCACTGTTTTGTTCTAAAAAGTAAACATTAGAAAAATGAACCTGAAAGGAGTCTTAGGGAGTCTGATCTCACCATTTTCATATGGTGTGGCAGGTATTTAAAGAGGGGGGGCATCACTAAAGCTATTTATAAACCTGAACTTTTCAAAGTTTTCATAAAGTTTTAACAATTTAAATATCCATACTGCTTCTAGGTATTCAATAAATAAAATTGCATATGTTGTGCTTTCCATAAATTAAAATGCTCAAATGCATCTCAAACCAAGATGGTATTTCCACATCATGCCTATTTAAAAGCAAATATAATAAATACTATTCCTGGTCATAAAACCAGGTAAACCCCCCTACCCCGTTCAGAAGGCAGCAATATCTGGTTTCCCTACACCTATTAATGAGTGCTTTTCTGTTAAAAATCAGAATATGGAAAAAAGGCCAGTTTTTTCCCTTACGCACCACTGAGAAACAAGCCTAATCCTCTAAATGTTTTTTAAAAATTTCCTTGCAGTGTTACTTCTAGACAACTGAATGGGTGAAGAAAGAAAAGTGATAAGGAAAGTGTTTTCATCCTGTACATCTTCCTCCAGCCCCTAAAATTCTCGTCTGACATTTTGTGACATGTATAGTGGTGTCAGCATCTCTTCAAATATAGCTCCCTTCACGTTGGACCCTCTCAAGTTGGCTTCTTGAAGATGATCACACCCAGACAGATCACAGTTCTCTAAATCAGTTCCTCCCAGAGTTGCTCCTCTGAGGTTACAGTTCTTCAACTTTGCATTTTTAAGGTAGCTGCTCTCAGGTTAATTCCTGTCGTCTGACTTCCTTCCATATCCACACCTTTCAGATTAGCACCTTCTAAATTGGCTTTAAGACCAGAAGGATCCTCAAAATTACAGTTTCAGAGATGTTCCTTCTGCATTAGAACAGGGCATCTTGACTTCCTGGAGATTTGCACAGTCAAGCCCTGATCCGGAGAGATCAGCTCATTCAAGATTTGCACAGCAAAGATTTACATGTGCAAGACTGCAGCAGCTTAAATTGACCATTTTGAGGTTAATGTATCGAAGGTCCCAACGAGAAAGATGAGAACCACTGAAGTTCAAACTCTGGCATCACAGTTCTGACTTGGTTGGAGTTGCTACCAGAAATCGGACAAATTCCTTTTGGGATATTGGTGAATGATCCTCCGGTGGTTGAGAATTCTTTATTGCCATTTCTAGGTGTTCAATCAATGAGTCAATACCAAACAATCTTGCTGCTTCTAACACACCCAATAAATTAAGGCCATCATTTACAATGAGCTGTCCATGATGCAGGTAGTTCAAAATGGGTTCAAAGTACTCAGGACTTCGGTCAATTATTAGAAAGCTCCTCTATGATCCTGCTTATTTCCTCAGACACCTCTGTCCTTAAGCATGTGGGCCAGCATTCTGTCAGGTTCTTTATTCACTAAAGTGCTCCATGTAGTTGTAAAGTACCGCCCTCCTACATTTAATGTTAGCCAGTCTGTGTGGAATCCTAACAATCCTTCAGGAGGCTTAGAATCTGTCTAAAGATCAATAAGTGGCTCTTCTTCACACACAAAACATCATCATCCCTGATCAAAGCAATATCATCAATCAGTCCACCTTTCTCTTTATACACACTGGTGTCTTTTATGCCGAGTTTACTGCTAGCTACAGAAAGCAAATCAAATAAAGTTCCATATACAGCAACCACCTTTCCGTTCTTGGGGCTGCCGTTCAGGAACAGGGTCACCCGCCTCATTTCGCTGCCCCGCTGGGTCCTGACTGAGCCACCATCGTCCCACCTGGTCCTCCTCCCACCTTTTTCTCCTCCCGCCTTTCCGTTCCCTCCACCCACTCGGATTCACCTCCCTTTGCCACCTTCCTGCCCTTGGGGACGCGCCACACACACACACACTCTGTCCCACACCCAGGGCTTGACCAGTCATCCTACTACTACAGCTTTTAAATATTTCTTACACATTAGCAAACATAAATTTAAATTTGGTAGGGTGTTTTCCAACTTTTTTTCTTTTTAAAAATGGTTTTGACTATTCTAATTTCTTTACTTTTTCATGTAAATTTTAGAATCACCCTGTCTGTATCTACAAATAATCTTGTTAGAATTATTTTGTGGATACATTCTTTTTGTACGTATTTATGGGGTACATGTGATATTTTGATGTATGTAGAGAATATGTAATCAAGTTCAAATATTTGAGGTATCCATCACCTTGAACATTTATTGTTTCTATGTGTTGGGAAGATTTCTAGTTTTCCCTTCTAGCTATTTTAGAATACACGAGACATTGTCATTAATTGTAGTCACCCTACTGTGCTATCAAACATGAGAACTTATTCTTTCTGTGTGTTCGAACCTATCAACTGACTTCTCTTTATCTTCTCCCCTCCCCTACACTTCTTAGACACTGGTAACTATCATTCTAGTCTCTCTACTTCCATAAGATCACCCTGTTGGAATTTTCTTTGGAATTATTTTGAGTCTAAAGATCAATTTGGAGAATTGAAGTTTTCACTATTTTGAGGTTTCTGATTTATCAGCACAGTATAGCTCCCCACTTATTTAGGCCTTCTGTTTCTTTCACATACGTTTTATAGTATATCAACATAGGGATCCTGATTATATTAGATTTATACCTAAGCATTTTGTTTTTTTGAGTTATTACAAATAGGACTGTTTAAAATAGTTTTTGGTTTCTAACTTTTCATTGGTAGTGCATAGAAATTTTATTGCTTTTTTTGAAAATTTTTTTTAATAGATTCCTTGGGATTTTCTACATAAATGGTCATTGTGTCTTGGAATGAATGTTTTATTTCTCCTTTTACAATCTGAATGCTTTTTATTTTTTTTTTCTAGCCTTATTGTACTTACTAGGACTTCCAGATTGATACTGAATGTGAATGTGGTGGGTTAGGTATCTTTGCTTAAAACCTGACTTCTAGAGGCAATATTTGGTCTTTTACCATTAAATATGTTGTTAAACTGTAGGTTTTTTGTATGTACCTATTATGGACTGAAAGTTTGTATCCCTCAAAAATTTATATATTGAAGCCATCACCTGCAATGTTATAGTATTAGGAGGTGGGGGCCTTTGGGAGGTAATTAGTTTAGGTGAGGTCATAAGGGTGGATTCTCTATGATGCGATTAGTGCCCTTCAGAGCCTCCACTCTCCTGACCGTATGAAGATACAGGAGAAGGTGGCCCATCTGCAAGCCGGGGCGAGATCCCTCACCAACTTCCATAATTATGAGAAATAAATATATGGTGGTTAAGCCACCCAGTCTGTGGTCTTTTGTTATAGCAGCCCTAGCTGACTAAGACAATATGCTTTATCAAATTGAGTAAGTTCTTTTCTATCACTGATTGGCTGAGAATTTTTATCATGAATGGATGTTGAGTTTTGTCGAATGCGTTTTCTGAGTTTTTTATCTTATTCTGTTAATGTGGTTAATTACATTGATTTTGATTGTTAAACCAGACCTGTATTCTTGGAACAAAGCTTTCTTGGTTGCAATGTACTATTCCTTTTACATACTAGTTTAATATTTTTTCAAAGATCTTAGCTTTTATGTTGATGAGGGATGTTGTTTTGTAGCTTTCTTATGTCATATTGTACTTGATTTTAGTATCAGAGTAATTCTAGCTTCGTAAAATGAATTTGGAAGTGTACCGTCCAATTCTCTTTTGGGGAAACTGTTGTGAAAAAGTGGTGTTATGTCTTCCTTAAATGTTTGGTAGCGTTTGCTAGTATAGCAAACTGGGCTGGGGTTTTCTTTTCTGTTTTTGAAAGCTTTTAACTATGAATTCAGTATATTTAGTGGATATAGGACTATTCGAATTATTCCTTCCTCTAAGTTACCAAATTTATGTGCATAAGATTATTATAATAGTAATATTTCTTTTTTTTTTTTTTTTTTTGATTGAGACGGAGTCTCGCTCTGTCGCCCAGGCTGGAGTGCAGTGGCCGGATCTCAGCTCACTGCAAGCTCCGCCTCCCAGGTTTACGCCATTCTCCCGCCTCAGCCTCCCGAGTAGCTGGGACTACAGGCGCCCACCACCTCGCCCAGCTAGTTTTTTGTAATTTTTTGTAGAGACGGGGTTTCACCGTGTTAGCCAGGATGGTCTCGATCTCCTGACCTCGTGATCCACCCGTCTCGGCCTCCCAAAGTGCTGGGATTACAGGCTTGAGCCACCGCGCCCGGCCAATAGTAATATTTCTTTGGGGTCAGTAGTGATATATCTCCTAATTTTCCCTGAATTGGTTGGTAATTTGTGTCTTCTCTCTTTCCTTTTCTTGTTCTGGCTAAAAGTTTATCAACTTTATTGATTTATTTCCTTCTACTTGCCTTCTTTTTCTAATATTTTAAGATGGATGCTTTAATTATTAATTTGAGACTTTTCTTATTTTCTAATAGAAATGCTCTAAGCGTTTCTTTAACTGTGTCCTACAACGTTGAGATGTTATATTTTCATTTTTATTCAGTTCACTTGGGATTACCTTTTTGACCTATGGGTTATTAGTGTGATGTTTAAATATACAAATATTAGAGACTTTTTTCTTATTGGCTTCTAATTTAATTCTCTTATGATCTAGAAACATACTTTAAAAAAAATTAAAAACAACAAAAAATTTCTGGCCTCAAGTGACCCTCCCACCTTGGCAGCCTCCCAAAGTACATCCCTAGGCATGAGCCATCACATATGTTTCCAGCCCTTGGAAACATATTTTGAATAATTTTAATTTTTGAAATATCTGATGAAGTGTGTTTTGTGACTTAGAATATGATTTTAGTGCATATTTTGTGTGCACTTGTAAGGAATGTGAACTCACTTGTCAACACTTAGAGCTGCTGCCTAGTCAAAGTTACTGTCGATCTTTGCATGACTCATATTAACATCTTCCCAGTTGGACCTATAGATTTTTTTTTCTTTTTTCAACAGGCTTTCCTTCACTGAGCAGCCCTATAGATTCTTTTTGTTTGTTTGTTTAAACAGGCCTTCACTGAGCAGCCAGAATATTTTTTAAAAAGCATTTAGTTTCTAGCCTGTGCAGCATAGCAGAAACCGCATCTCTACAACAAATAAAAAATCAGCTGGGTGTAGTGATGCTTGCCTTGTAGTCCCAGCTACTTGGGAGGCTGAGGTGGGTGGATCTCTTGAATTCAGGAGGTTGAGGCTGCAGTGAGCTGTGGTGGTCGCACCACTGCACTTGAGCCTCAGCAACAAAGTGAGACTCTCATCTGTAAACAAACCCCCCCTCAAAAAAAAACTTAATAAAATTATTTATTTTGGTATAATTTTAAACTTACAGAATAGCTGTAAGTTAAAAGGGGTATAAAGCTTCTTTATACTTCTTTTTCAGGTTTACCAATTGCTAACATTTTGTCTCATTGCTTTATTTTCACCTTACCCCTTCCTTCCTTTTCCCTCCTCCATTCCTCCCTTGACTAATACAGACTAACCCACCTTCCTATTCCGCCTGTATATACACTCTCATATATATATATATGTATATGCATATACATATACATATAAATCACATATATGTGTGTTTAATTTTCATCTTTTGAAAGTAAGTTGTAAATGTCATGCTCTTTTACTCCTAAATTCTTCAGTGAGGTTTCCCTAATAACATTACATTTTCATACATAGTCATAATTTTCTTTTTAAGAGACAGGGTCTTGCTTTGATGCCCAGGCTGGAATAGAATCCCTGGGCTCAAGCAGTCCTTCTGCCTCAGCCTCCCTAGTAGCTGGGACTACCAGGCACAAGTTACCATGCCTGGTGGATAGCCATGAATTTAGCACTGATAAAATACTATTATCTAAATCACTTTCCATATTCATGCTTCACTGATTATCTCAACAGTCTCTCTAATGATTTTTTCACCAGTTGCGGGCTCTGATCAAGATCACACATTGTGTATAATCATCGTATCTGTTGTCTCCTTTAATTGGTAATGGCTTCTCTGCATTATTTGGTCTTTATTTTTCCTTGACATTTTATGAGGACTACAGGTCAGTGATTTGATAAAATGTAGAATTTGATTTTACCTCATACTTTGAATCAGGTTATGCACTTTTAGAAGGACTGTGACAGAAATGGTATTGTGTCCTTATTTCTTCGTCATACCAGGAAGTATGTGATGTCAGTTTCAGTTTGTCCTTGCGTTGGTGATGTTAACCTAGATCACTTGTTTAAGGTGGTGTCTACCAGGTTTTTCCACTATAAAGTTACTGTGTTCTCATTGCAATTATTAAGTAATTTGCAGGGAGATTTTGAGACTTTGTAAATAATCGTTTTCAAACTTTCCTCCACAGTTTTAGCATCTATTGATTCTTTCCTGAATCAGTTATTACTGATTGCAAAATGCTGATCTTTTAACTCTATCATTCATTTTATGTTTATCAGTAGCATTCTACTAAAAGGAAGAGCTTTCTTTGTTTGTATATTTATTATATTAGTAAACACTCAATGGTTCTTGTCTTAGTCAATGGTTTATAATTCGTTACTATCATTATTTATCTTGATGCCTTAACTATTGCAGATTTAGCCAGCAGAAGGCTCTTCAACATGTGCTTTATCCTTTTAACACGTGTCCATCATCTTTGTAGTACTTTTTTTTTTTTAATACAACAAAATGTTCCACGTTCATCTTGCTCCTTTCCTATTCCATCTCTGTAATCAATAATTTTTGCAAGAAGCCCTGGTTCCTTTTAGGAGGAGGTGATTGTTAGAGACCAGGATCTCTGTGTTAGTTTTGCTGGAGTATATTACTTCTAGACATTCTTAACATACAGAACTAGAGAATAACTAACACATATATACATATATAACAATTTTATCTACCTAGTAAAAATCATGAGTTCACATTGTTATCCCTAATTTCTATTTAACATCAGAGAGTTCGTTCTAGTCTTCCCCCTTTTCACTTTTGTAACTATCTTCTCCAACAGGGCTAACCCTTACTCCAATTATCCCCAATACATTTCCTTCTTGGCTTAGTTCTTCATTATATTAGAGGCAGTTTCAGAATTGCTAATGTATACCGCTGCAAAAAAGAAACAAAAGTATTAATTAGAATTCAATATTTATTTACAGTTCTTTTGGTCTTAGACTGAGAATATGTACTAGGTTCCTAGGGCTATTTTAACTAATTACTACAAACTTGGTGATTTAAAACAACAGAAATTTATTCTTTTACTATTACAGAGGCCAGAAGGCCAAAATCAAGGTGTTGGCAAGATCACGGTCTTTCCAATGGCTGTAGGCAAGAATGACCTTTCTTGCCCATTTCAGCTTCTGGTGACTTGGGGTATTCCTTGGCTTGTGGCTATATAACTCCATTCTCTGCCTCTGTCTTTACATAGCCTTCTCTTTGTGTCTTCTCTTCTCTTTTTTAAATTTTATTTTGATTTTTTTTTCTTGAGACAGGGTCTCATTGTGTTGCCCAGACTGGTGTGTAGTGGAGTGATCTCGGCTCACTGCAGTCTCCATCTCCTGGGCTCAAGCCATCCTCCACCTCAGCCTCCCAAATAACTGGGACTACAGGCACCTGCCACCACACCTGGCTAATTTTTGTGTTTTTTGTAGAGATGGGGTTTAGCCATGTTGCCTAGGCTGGTCTCTAACTGAGCTCAAGTGATCTGCCTGCCTTGGCCTCCCAAAGTGTTGAGATTATAGGTGTGAGCCACCATGCCCAGTTGTCTTCTATCTCTTATAAGGACATTTAGATTTATCTCTTTATCTTCTGTCTCTTATAAGGACATTGGATTTAGAGCCTGCACAGAATCACATCTGGATTTTTTTGTTTCTGTTTTTGAGACAGGGTCTTGCTGTCTTGCTCATGCTCATGCTGAAGTGCAGTGGTGTGATAATGGCTCACTGCAGCCTCAACCTCTTGGGCCCAAGAGAACCTCCCCTCTCAGCCTTTCGAGTAGCTGTGATAGCCTTTTGAGTAGCTGTGATTACCATTGTGTGCCATCATGCCTGGATAATTTTTTTTTTCTTTTTTTTTTTTTTTGTAGAGATGGGGTTTTGTCATGTTGCCCAGGCTGGTCTCGAACTCCTGAGCTCAAGCAATCTGCCTATCTTGGCCTCCCAAAGAGCTGGGATTACTGGCATGAGGCACTGCACCCAGCCGATATTCTTAATTATATCTGCAAATACCCTTTCCGAAAATAAGGTCATGTTTACATGTTCTTGGGATTAGAATATGGACATATCTTTTTGGGGGCCATCAACCCACTTATAGGGTAGATAGTTTTCTGGGATATTACCTTCTGTTTATTCTTTCAGTATATGTGTTATTCATTTTAAATGTAAGGTTGATTTGTTCCTGTTTATATTCAGCTTTTGGTTGTCCCATCCTTATTTTTTCGTCTGAATATGTAAAATGCTAACACTGTTCCAAAAGTCAAAAAATGAATAAAGAACCACAAACTATGATGGCTATTATTAAGGAAACGCACAGGTACTAAGGTAAAGAACAATCTCATGGGCCATGTTTACCTACATAGAGGACCAGGGAATACTTATTTGATCAAGTGGCATATCAACTGAGATTGAAATAATGAGAAGGAGTCAGTCATGGGAAAGTGGAAAAAAGAGCTTTCCAGCATATGGGAAAGCATATAAGAAGGCCCTGATATGGAGCAGAGCTGAGCGTATTGGAGGAACTGAAAGGAAGGAAGTGGCTGGTACGTGTTCGTCATGAGGGAACACAAAATAAGTGAAGTTGCAAGAAATGTGGAGCCAGAAAATAAAATTCATTGTGGACTGTGTATGTTAGAGTTCCCTAGAGGGACAGAACTAATGGAATATACATATAGGGAAGTTTATCAAGTATTAACTGGCATGATTGCAAAGTTCCGCAATAGGCCATCTGCATGCTGAGGACCAAGGAAGCTAGTCTGTGTGCCAAAGCTGAAGAACTTGGAGTCTGATGTTCGGGGGCAGGAAGCATCCAGCATGACAGAAAGATGTAGGCTGGGAGGCTAGGCCAGTCTCTCATGTCACGTTTTTCAGCCTGCTTATATTCTAACCGAACTGGCAGCTGATTAGATTGTGCCCACCCAGATTAAGGGTGGGTCTGCCTTTCCCAGCCCACTGACTCAAATGTTGATCTCAGTTCGCAGCATCCCCACAGACACACTGAGGATCAATACTTTGTATCCTTCACTCCAATCAAGTTGACACTCAGTATTAACCATCACACTGTGTAAGAGGTTATAAAGCCAGCAAAAGGTTATATGCAGTGAAGTGGCATTTTAATTTAATTAAATTGATCAGTTTATTTATTTTGAGATGGTGTCTGACCCTGCCACCTAGGCTGGAGTACACTGGTGCAGTTATAGCTCACTGTAACCTCCAACTCTTGGGTTCGCGTGATCCTCCCACTTTAGTCCCCTAATAGCTGAAACTATAGATGTCTACCCTACACTCAGCTAAGTTTTTATTTTTATTTTTTGTTGAGACAGGATCTCACTCTGTTGCCCAGGCTGATCTCAAACTGTGGACCTTACGTGATTATTCTGCCTCAGCCTCCCAAAGTGCTGGGATTATAGTTATGAGCCACTGTGCTGACATTATGGCATATTTAGAACTATACACACACACACACACACACGTATTTTCTTTCCATTAACTTTTATTTTAAGTTCTAGCATATATGTGCAGGATATGCAGGTTTGTTATATAGGTAAATGTGTGCCATGGTGATTTGCTGCACAGATCAACCCGTCACCTAGGTATTAACCCCAGCATCCATTAGCTGTTCTTCCTGATGTTCTCCCTCCCTCCACCCTGCGCCCCCGAGAGGCCCCAGTTCGTGTTGTTCCTCTGACAATGTGTCCATGTGTTCTCATCTTCTCATCCTTCAGCTCCCACTTAAAAGTGAGAACATGCAGTGTTTGGTGTTCTGTTCCTGCATTAGAACTATATTTTTAAAGGATTATGCTGATTGCTATGTAGAGCGCATGAAGTAAAATGAAAGCAGAGGTGAGTGCAGTGGCTCACTCCTATAATCCTAGCACTTTGGGAGGCGAGGCAAGTGGATCACTTGATCCCAGGAGTTTAAAACCAGCCTGGGCAACATGGTGAGACCCTGTCTCTACAAAAAATACAAAAATTAGCCAGGCATGGTGGCTCATTGCTGTAATCCCAGTCACTTGGGAGGCTGAGACAGGAGGATCACTTGAGCCCAGGAGGCCAAGGCTACAGTAAGCTGTGAACACACCACTGCACCCCAGCTTGGGTGACAGAGTGAGACCCTGTCTCAAGAAAACAAAAAAAAAAAAAAGGAAAAAGCAGAGAGATTAATAACAAACCTGTTACAGTACCTATTAACTGATGCAGAAGCATGAGAGAATGTTGTGAGAGAATAAGTGATAGTGATGAAAAAGAGAAAAGTGAATAGATTTTAGAAAGTGAATAGAAATAGAATATACTTTGGACAGAATTGGCAGGAATAGCTGGTGAATTGAATCTGTGTAGATAGAAGGTTTTAGGGCTATGGTTATGGGAATATTTAAGAACAACTCCCACGTTTTTAGCTTGAACTACTAGGAAAGAAACTGATAGAAAATAAAGTGGACAGAAGGAATCAAGATTTTCCCTTGTACCTATTATGTTCCAGATGCCTATGATAAACAGATAGAAATGTCAAGTAGATAGTTGGATGTGCAGGCGTTGAGTTCAGGGGTGGAAAATGAGATCTCAGACTTGCCATCTAGTCCTTCCAGGTATTGGTTCAATTCATGCCTCCAACATGGCTAAGAGTCTCCACCTCCCCTCATTTGTATTCTGTAAACATAAACAGAATGGCAGGCCTTGGCCAGATACTGTTTGAGGCATTGTAGACAACTTTGGCTGAAGATGATCTCCAGGCCCATGTATCTTTCCAGAGAGTTACTGTTCTTTTTCTTGTAAGTCATTTAAACGTGTACATTTTACTTCTTTAATCATAGTTTTATTTTGAAGTGTGTCAGAGTAAGAGATACTGCAGTTATTATACTAAAAAGGACCAGGCTCTTTTCTGTCCCACATACATCTGACTTGCTGTATGAGACCACTCTAGCTGAGTTTGCTGCGTAAGGGAATTAGGCATTTGTGTATATGTGTGTGTTTATGTTTACTATGTACTCTAGTTGATTTGATGTATATGTCAGTTTATATATACCAGCATCACATTGTTTTAATTATAGTATTTTTGTATTCTCTATACTTAGCGGGGCTAATTTTCCCCAATCACTTAAAATATATTCTTCCTTTTCTTTTTTTTTTTTTTTCTTTTTTTTTTTTTTATTATACTTTAAGTTCTAGGGTACATGTGCATGACGTTTATATCATGTATAACTCCCCAATGCAATCCCTCCCTCCTCCCCCCTCCCCATGATAGGCCCCAGTGTGTGATGTTCCCCTTCCCGAGTCCAAGTGATCTCATTGTTCAGTTCCCACCTATGAGTGAGAACATGCGGTGTTTGGTTTTCTCTTCTTGTGATAGTTTGCTAAGAATGATGGATTCCAGCTGCATCCATGTCCCTACAAAGGACGCAAACTCATCCTTTTTGATGGCTGCATAGTATTCCATGGTGTATATGTGCCACATTTTCTTAATCCAGTCTGTCACAGATGGACATTTGGGTTGATTCCAAGTCTTTGCTATTGTGAATAGTGCCGCAATAAACATACGTGTGCATGTGTCTTTGTAGTAGAGTAATTTATAATCCTTTGGGTATATACCCAGTAGTGGGATGGCTGGGTCATATGGTACATCTAGTTCTAGATCCTTGAGGAATCGCCATACTGTTTTCCATAATGGTTGAACTAGTTTACAATCCCACCAACAGTGTAAAAGTGTTCCTATTTCTCCACATCCTCTCCAACACCTGTTGTTTCCTGACTTCTTAATGATTGCCATTCTAACTGGTGTGAGATGGTATCTCATTGTGGTTTTGATTTGCATTTCTCTGATGGCGAGTGATGATGAGCATTTTTTCATGTGTCTGTTGGCTGTATGGATGTCTTCTTTTGAGAAATGTCTGTTCATATCCTTTGCCCACTTTTTGATGGGGTTGTTTGTTTTTTTCTTGTATATTTGTTTGAGTTCTTTGTAGATTCTGGATATTAGCCCTTTGTCAGATGAGTAGGTTGCAAAAATTTTCTCCCATTCTGTAGGTTGCCTGTTCACTCTGATGGTAGTTTCTTTTGCTGTGCAAAAGCTCTTTAGTTTAATTAGATCCCATGTGTCAATTTTTGCTTTTGCTGCCGTTGCTTTTGGTGTTTTAGACATGAAGTCCTTGCCCATGCCTATGTCCTGAATGGTACTACCTAGATTTTCTTCTAGGGTTTTTATGGTATTAGGTCTAACATTTAAGTCTCTGATCCATCTTGAATTAATTTTCGTATAAGGGGTAAGGAAAGGATCCAGTTTCAGCTTTCTACTTATGGCTAGCCAATTTTCCCAGCACCATTATTAAATAGGGAATCCTTTCCCCATTTCTTGTTTTTGTCAGGTTTGTCAAAGATCAGATGGCTGTAGATGTGTGGTATTATTTCTGAGGACTCTGTTCTGTTCCATTGGTCTATATCTCTGTTGTGGTACCAGTACCATGCTGTTTTGGTTACTGTAGCCTTGTAGTATAGTTTGAAGTCAGGTAGCGTGACGCCTCCAGCTTTGTCCTTTTGACTTAGGATTGTCTTGGCAATGCGGGCTCTTTTTTGGTTCCATATGAACTTTAAAGCCGTTTTTTCCAATTCTGTGAAGAAAGTCATTGGTAGCTTGATGGGGATGGCATTGAATCTATAAATAACCTTGGGCAGTATGGCCATTTTCACGATATTGATTCTTCCTATCCATGAGCATGGTATGTTCTTCCATTTGTTTGTGTCCTCTTTGATTTCACTGAGCAGTGGTTTGTAGTTCTCCTTGAAGAGGTCCTTTACATCCCTTGTAAGCTGGATTCCTAGGTATTTTATTCTCTTTGAAGCAATTGTGAATGGAAGTTCATTCCTGATTTGGCTCTCTGCTTGTCTGTTACTGGTGTATAAGAATGCTTGTGATTTTTGCACATTAATTTTGTATCCTGAGACTTTGCTGAAGTTGCTTATCAGCTTAAGGAGATTTTGGGCTGAGACAATGGGGTTTTCTAAATATACAATCATGTCATCTGCAAACAGGGACAATTTGACTTCTTCTTTTCCTAACTGGATACCCTTGATTTCTTTCTCTTGCCTGATTGCCCTAGCCAGAACTTCCAACACTATGTTGAATAGGAGTGGTGAGAGAGGGCATCCCTGTCTTGTGCCAGTTTTCAAAGGGAATTTTTCCAGTTTTTGCCCATTCAGTATGATATTGGCTGTGGGTTTGTCATAAATAGCTCTTATTATTTTGAGGTACGTTCCATCAATACCGAATTTATTGAGCGTTTTTAGCATAAGGGCTGTTGAATTTTGTCAAAAGCCTTTTCTGCATCTATTGAGATAATCATGTGGTTCTTGTCTTTGGTTCTGTTTATATGCTGGATTACGTTTATTGATTTGCGAATGTTGAACCAGCCTTGCATCCCAGGGATGAAGCCCACTTGATCATGGTGGATAAGCTTTTTGATGTGCTGCTGAATCCGGTTTGCCAGTATTTTATTGAGAATTTTTGCATCGATGTTCATCAGGGATATTGGTCTAAAATTCTCTTTTTTTGTTGTGTCTCTGCCAGGCTTTGGTATCAGGATGATGTTGGCCTCATAAAAAGAGTTAGGGAGGATTCCCTCTTTTTCTATTGATTGAATAGTTTCAGAAGGAATGGTACCAGCTCCTCCTTGTACCTCTGGTAGAATTCAGCTGTGAATCCATCTGGTCCTGGACTTTTTTTGGTGGGTAGGCTATTAATTGTTGCCTCAATTTCAGAGCCTGCTATTGGTCTATTCAGGGATTCAACTTCTTCCTGGTTTAGTCTTGGGAGAGTGTAAGTGTCCAGGAAATTATCCATTTCTTCTAGATTTTCTAGTTGATTTGCGTAGAGGCATTTATAGTATTCTCTGATGGTTGTTTGTATTTCTGTGGGGTCGGTGGTGATATCCCCTTTATCATTTTTATTGCGACTATTTGATTCCTCTCTCTTTTCTTCTTTATTAGTCTTGCTAGCGGTCTGTCAATTTTGTTGATCTTTTCAAAAAACCAACTCCTGGATTCATTGATTTTTTGGAGGGTTTTTTGTGTCTCTATCTCCTTCAGTTCTGCTCTGATCTTAGTTATTTCTTGCCTTCTGCTAGCTTTTGAATGTGTTTGCTCTTGCCTCTCTAGTTCTTTTAATTGTGATGTTAGAGTGTCCATTTTAGATCTCTCCTGCTTTCTCTTGTGGGCATTTAGTGCTATAAATTTCCCTCTACACACTGCTTTAAATGTGTCCCAGAGATTCTGGTATGTTGTATCTTTGTTCTCATTGGTTTCAAAGAACATCTTTATTTCTGCTTTCATTTCGTTATGTACCCAGTAGTCATTCAGGAGCAGGTTGTTCAGTTTCCATGTAGTTGAGCGGTTTTGATTGAGTTTCTTAGTCCTGAGTTCTAGTTTGATTGCACTGTGGTCTGAGAGACAGTTTGTTATAATTTCTGTTCTTGTACATTTGCTGAGGAGTGCTTTACTTCCAATTATGTGGTCAATTTTGGAATAAGTGCGATGTGGTGCTGAGAAGAATGTATATTCTGTTGATTTGGGGTGGAGAGTTCTATAGATGTCTATTAGGTCCGCTTGGTGCAGAGATGAGTTCAATTCCTGGATATCCTTGTTAACTTTCTGTCTCGTTGATCTGTCTAATGTTGACAGTGGAGTGTTGAAGTCTCCCATTATTATTGTATGGGAGTCTAAGTCTCTTTGTAGGTCTCTAAGGACTTGCTTTATGAATCTGGGTGCTCCTGTATTGGGTGCATAGATATTTAGGAGAGTTAGCTCTTCCTGTTGAATTGATCCCTTTACCATTATGTAATGGCCTTCTTTGTCTCTTTTGATCTTTGATGGTTTAAAGTCTGTTTTATCAGAGACTAGGATTGCAACCCCTGCTTTTTTTTGTTCTCCATTTGCTTGGTAGATCTTCCTCCATCCCTTTATTTTGAGCCTATGTATGTCTCTGCATGTGAGATGGGTCTCCTGAATACAGCAGACTGATGGGTCTTGACTCTTATCCAGTTTGCCAGTGTGTGTCTTTTAATTGGAGCATTTAGTCCATTGACATTTAAGGTTAATATTGTTATGTGTGAACTTGATCCTGTCATTATGATATTAACTGGTATTTTGCTCGTTAGTTGATGCAATTTCTTCCTAGCCTCGATGTTCTTTACATTTTGGCATGTTTTTGCAATGGCTGGTACCGGTTGTTCCTTTCCATGTTTAGGGCTTCCTTCAGGGTCTCTTGTAAGGCAGGCCTGGTGGTGACAAAATCTCTAAGCATTTGCTTATCTGTAAAGGATTTTATTTCTCCTTCACTGATGAAGCTTAGTTTGGCTGGATATGAAATTCTGGGTTGAAAATTCTTTTCTTTAAGAACGTTGAATATTGGCCCCCACTCTCTTCTGGCTTGTAGAGTTTCTGCCAAGAGGTCTGCTGTTATTCTGATGGGCTTCCCTTTGTGGGTAACCCGACTTTCTCTCTGGCTGCCCTTAAGATTTTTTCCTTCATTTCAACTTTGGTGAATCTGGCAATTATGTGTCTTGGAGTTGCTCTTCTGGAGGAGTATCTTTGTGGCGTTCTCTGTATTTCCTGAATTTGAATGTTGGCCTGCCCTACTAGGTTGGGGAAGTTCTCCTGGATGATATCCTGAAGAGTGTTTTCCAACTTGGTTCCATTTTCCCCCTCATTTTCAGGCACCCCAATCAGACGTAGATTTGGTCTTTTTACATAATCCCATACTTCTTGCAGGCTTTGTTCATTTCTTTTTCTTCTTTTTTTCTTTTGGTTTCTCTTCTCACTTCATTTCATTCATTTGATCCTCAATCGCTGATACTCTTTCTTCCAGTTGATCGAGTCGGTTACTGAAGCTTGTGCATTTGTCACGTATTTCTCGTGTCATGGTTTTCATCTCTGTCATTTCGTTTATGATCTTCTCTGCATTAATTAGTCTAGCTGTCAATCCTTCCACTTTTTTTTCAAGATTTTTAGTTTCTTTGCGCTGGGTACGTAATTCCTCCTTTAGCTCTGAGAGGTTTGATGGACTGAAGCCTTCTTCTCTCATCTCGTCAAAGTCGTTCTCTGACCAGCTTTGATCCGTTGCTGGCGATGGGCTGTGCTCCTTTGCAGGAGGAGATGCGCTCTTATTTTTTGAATTTCCAGCTTTTCTGCCCTGCTTCTTCCCCATCTTTGTGGTTTTATCTGTCTCTGGTCTTTGATGATGGTGACGTACTGATGGGGTTTTGGTATAGGTGTCCTTCCTGTTTGATAGTTTTCCTTCTGACAGTCAGAAGGACTGTCTGTTGGTCTGTTGGAGATTGCTTGAGGTCCACTCCAGACCCTGTTTGCCTGGGTGTCAGCAGCAGAGGTTGCCGAAGATAGAATATTGCTGAACAGCGAGTGTACCTGTCTGATTCTTTCTTTGGAAGTTTCCTCTCAGGGGTGACTCCACCCTGTGAGGTGTGGGGTGTCAGACTGCCCCTAGTGGGGGATGTCTCCCAGCTAGGCTACTCAGGGGTCAGGGACCCACCTGAGCAGGCAGTCTGTCCGTTGTCAGATCTCAACCTCCGCGTTAGGAGATCCACGGCTCTCCCCAAAGCTGTCAGACAGAGTCGTTCGCGTCTGCCACGGCCCCACTCTTTCCCCTAATGGACTGCAGCTGTGCGCTGTCCGCAGAGGTAGAGTCTACCTCTTCCTTTTCTCACATACATATTTTTACAGAGACATTGTAGAATCAAGGTTGTTGACACATTTTTAGGAAATACGGATTTCCCTCCCAATCTCTTGCCTTCACCTTGCTTATTTGTAAATGCTTTCTATTCTTGATTGTCTTCCACTGAAGAAAGGAGTTACGATCTTTGAAGAAGGACCTGTCTTTCTTATTATGGCTTTACCTTTCTTTTTTTTTTCCCCTGAAGAAAGGATGTCATTTTCCTCTCCATTTCCCACCTTATTAAGCACCTGTTACATACAAGCACTGAGTTCATTCCTGAGGTGGGCACGGGGTGGTACACAAAGAGCTAAAGCAAAATAAACAAAGCATGTTATGAGAAAAAATTGGGATAAAATAATATAGGTTTATAATTAAAATTTTACACTTTTGGGGGAACTAAAAATTTTTACATTTAAAAATGACATGTCAGTTTCTAGTCAGTTTATTTTTTACCTTTCTAAAACATCTTTTTTTCCCCTTTGTCTTTATTTTTAAGGGTCATACAGCAATGCTTCATACTGGCTCGTGGCATCCCAAAATAAAGGGAGAATTTATGACTTGCTCAAATGATGCGTGAGTATTGTTGATAATTCATCTAATACATTCATATCTTTAGGTATTTAACATTTGTATTGTTACAATCTTGGCAGTAAAGTAGTAAGTGGAATATTAGGAATTCTGACGTTATATATTCTTTTTTTTAGAGGGAGTCTTGCCCTGTTGCCCAGGCTGGAGTGCAGTGGTACAGTCTTGGCTCACTGCAACCTCCACCTCCTGGGTTCAAGTGATTCTCCTGCCTCAGCCTCTCAAGTAGCTGAGATTACAGATGCCCACCACCACACCTGGCTAATTTTTGTATTTTAGTAGAGATGGGGTTTCACCATATTGGTCAGATTGGTCTCGAACTCCTGACCTCAAATGATCCGCCTGCCTCAGCCTCCCAAAGTGCTGAGATTACAGGCGTGAACCACCGCGCGTAGCCTATATATTCTTGTTCTTTACTTTGATTTTATCTGATAGTGTAGTAGTTGATTAAACAAAAATGGACACTGTGAAAGCGAGAGTGGTATACATTCCTGTAGAGTTTATTAAGGTTGGATCAGATTGATACTATTAAGTGTACTCAAAGGGCTTTGAAGTTGTGACTAATTATTACTTTTTATAATAAAGACTTATTTCCATCTGAGTCTAATAGCTAACATAAGCTTATTGGCTCAGATTGATTTTGAAAGGAATAACCAAGGAAATTGATTAAATTTGGTGTAATTTCAGTTCATATATACCAGCATCACATTGAAGAAAATTAATTAAATTTTCTCAGTTATTAAATATTATTTTTTTTTTGAGATGGAGTTTTGCTCTTGTTGCTTAGGCTAGAGTGCAATGGCGTGATCTCAGCTCACTACAACCTCCATCTCCTAGGTTCAAATGATTCTTCTACCTCAGCCTCCCAAGTAGCTGGAATTACAGGCGTGCACCACCACACCAGGCTAATTCTGTATTTTTAGTAGAGATAGGGTTTCACCATGTTGGCCAGGCTGGTCTCAAACTCCTGACCTCAGGTCATCTACCTGCCTCGGCCTCCCAACGTGCTGGGATTATAGGCGTGAGCTACAACACCAGACCCTAAAATTTTTTTATTTTAATGTTTGTGAGTACACAGTAGGTATATGTATTTATGGGGTATGTGAGATATTTTGATACAGCCATGCAATGCATAATTATGACATCATGTAAAATGGGTATCCATCTTCTCAAGCATTTATCCTTTGTGTTACGAACAATCCAATTAAACTCTTTTAGTTATTTTATTTTGTTACGTTATGTTATGTTATGTTATGTTATGTTATGTTATTTTTTTGAGATGGAGTTTCACTCTTGTCGCCCTGGCTAGAGTGCCACGATCTTGGCTCACTGCAACCTCCACCTCCTGGGTTCAAGTGATTCTCCTGCCTTAGCTTCCTAAGTAGCTGGGATTACAGGTGCTTGCCACCATGCCCAGCTAATTTTTATGTTTTTAGTAGAGATGGGGTTTTACCATGTTGTGCAGGTCACGAACTCCTGAACTCAAGTGATCCACCCACTTTGGCCTCCCAAAGTTCTGGGATTATAGACATGAGCCACTGTGCCTGGTCTCTTTTAGTTATTTTAAAATGTACAGTTATATTATTGTTGACTATAGTCACTTTGTTGTGCTATCAAATATTAGGCCATATTCATGATATATATATACACACACACACACACACGGATATATATATACACACACACACACGTATATAGATATATGTATATATTTTCTTTTTTTTTTTTTTTTTTTTTTTTAACCCATTAACCATCCTTACCTCATTCCCATACCTTGCTACCCTCTCCAGCCTCTGGTAACCATCCTTCTTCTTTCTCTGTTCATGAGTTCCATTGTTTTGATTTTTGGATCTCACAAATAAGTCAGAACATGCAATGGTTGTCTGCATGTCTGGCTTATTTCATTTAATGTAATGATCTCCAGCTCCATTAATGTTGTTGTAAGTTACTGGATCTCATTCTTTTTTCATGGCTGAATAGTACTCCATTGCATGTATGTACCACATTTTCTTTATCCATTCATCTGTTGATAGATGCTTAGTTTGCTTCCAAATTTTGGCTATTGCAAACAGTGCTGCAACCAACATAGGAGCACACATATCGTTTTGATGTACTGATTTTCTTTGTTTTGGATATATACCCAGCAGTGGGTTCGCTAAATCATATGGTAGCTCTGTTTTTAGGTTTTTGAGGAAACTCCAAACTGTTCATAATGGTTTTACTAATTCACATTTTCACCAACAGTGTATGAGGGTTCCCTTTTTCTCAACATCCTTGCCAGTGATTAAATGGTTAAGATTCTTTTGCATTTATATCTGCTCATCCATGACTCAAGAATATTATAGGAAATATTTGAGCAACTTTTCCCTGTATTGTTGCATTGTATGATTCATTGTTGTATTAAAAGTAGTTCACAGCCGGGCGCGGTGGCTCAAGCCTGTAATCCCAGCACTTTGGGAGGCCGACACGGGCGGATCACGAGGTCAGGAGATCGAGACCATCCTGGCGAACACTGTGAAACCCCGTCTCTACTAAAAAATACAAAAAACTAGCCGGGCGAGGTGGCGGGCGTCTGTAGTCCCAGCTACTTGGGAGGCTGAGGCAGGAGAATGGCGTGAACCCGGGAGGCGGAGCTTGCAGTGAGCTGAGATCCGGCTACTGCACTCCAGCCCCAGCGACAGAGCAAGACTCCGTCTCAAAAAAAAAAAAAAAAAAAAAAAAGTAGTTCACAAGAATGTACGTTGTATGATTACAGAGAAAATTACAATAAAAAATCTTGTAAGTTAAAAACATATAGGTGGTATTATTTAGGTGAATCATTAATTAAGAAAGAACTTTTTTATTCTTAGGTTGTTTTGTTTTTCATCTTTCAACTTTCTGATACTTAAATTTGCCTTAATAACATTCACAGTTGCTGTTCATATTCTTTATGTTTTCTGAAATATATCTTTAGAAGACAGATGACATAATTTCATTTTAATAGGGGAATCAAAAAATTAACTTGATCTAAAAGAAATGGAAATTTGTCGATCTATACAAATAAGAATGTGACTAAAATAAAATAAATACATTTGATTAAAATTTCTGGTAAATCAGATTATGTAGTGTTAATTTCTTTTCCTACCTTAGTCTTTTTAGCTGCATAATTACCTTTCCAAATAGTTAAGGTATGTTTGTTTAAAGCTACGTTTCTTATTTCAGCGTTAGGGAATGAACTTCATCAGCAATCTAAATTAATAATATAGCATGACTAGGTAAGGTTTATTCTAGGATATAAGGATATTTTACCACCAGGATATTTCAGTATACTGCATTACTGAGCAAATGAAAGGTGAAAATCATGTGATTCATTTGATAAAATTTAGTCTTTCCCAGTAAAAGTTCTAAGTAAAATGCAGATAGGAAGGAATTACCTAAATCTGATAAAAGTGGACATTTGATAAAATTTAATCTTTCCCAGCAAAAGTTCTAAGTAAAATGCAGATAGGAAGAAATTACCCAAATCTGATAAAAATTAGTGACTAAAATTTAAAGTAAATATTGTATTAAATATTGGAGTACTGAAGCTACTTGCATTTAAATAGGAAACAAGACAGTGATGCCCACAACTACTTAGAGACTTATGCAGCAGAGGCTTTGTATAGTGTCTTAAGATAAGAAAATGAATAATTGATATTAATGTTAGAAGAAAACAAATACACTACAGGACCACAGAGGACTTGGGCTATTCTGGTTAAAACTTAAGTTGAATAGAGCAGTTGGGAAAAAAACATTGTTCTCAAAACTATTAATGGATCAGTATGAATGGTGGGCTCTCATAGTTGATAATGTTTTAACTTTTATGAGCACTACAGTAGCCTTTCCCAAATTGATTTCCAGGCTATGTAAATCAGAAGTCTGACAAAAGGCATTCTGTGGTCAAATAAATTTGAGAAGCTTTGAATCTTATATTCCAAGACTAGTGATACACAACAAACATTTAAAAGTTTTTAAAAGTAAGTTTTTAAAATTTTTTATTTCAGTAGGTTTTTGGGGAATAGGTGGTATTTGGTTACATGAATAAGTTCTTCAGTGATTATTTCTAAGATTTTGGTGCACCCATCATTTGACCAGTTTATAGTGTACCCAATGGGTAGTCTTCTCGCTACTTGCCACCCTTTCCCCCAAGTCCTCAAAGTCCAGTGTATCATTCTTATGCCTTTGTGTTCTCGTTGCTTAGCTCCCACATGTGAGTGAGAACATATGATGTTTGGTTTTCCATTCCTGAGTTACTTCACTTAGAATAATAGTCTCCACTTCCATCCAGGTTGCTACGAATGCAATTATTTTGTTCCTTTTTGCGGCTGAGTAGTATTCCATGGTATATGTATGTATATGTGTGTGTGTATATATGTGTGTGTATAGGTATATGTATACACCTATACACACACATATATATACACCTATACACACACACACACCCCACCACATGTTCTTTATCCATTCGTTGATGGATGGGCATTTGGGCTGGTTCCATGTTTTTGCAATTGCAAATTGTGACCCTATAAACATGCGTGTTTAAGTATCTTTTTTGTATAATGACTTCTTTTCCTCTGGGTAGACACCTAGCAGTGGAATTGCTGGATCAAATGGTAGATCTACTTTTAGTTCTTTAAGTAATCTTCACACTTTGGTTGTGCTAGTTTACATTCTCACCAGCAGTGTGAAGATTGTAAGCGTTGCATTTTCAGTGCATCCCTGCCAACATCTATTATTTTTTGATTTTTTTTAATGGCCATTATTGCAGGAGTGAGGTGGTATCGCATTGTGGTTTTGATTTGCATTTCCCTGATCATTAGTGATGGTGAGCATTTTTCCATATAGTTTTTGGCCATTTGTATATCTTCTTTTAAGAATTGTCTATTCTGGCCGGGCATGTTGGCTCACAGCTGTAATCCCAGCATTTTGGGAGGCTGAGACGGGCGGATCATGAGGTCAGGAGATTGAGACCATCCTACCTAACACGGTGAAATGCTGTCTCTACAAAAAATACAAAAAATTAGCCAGGCATGTTGTCACGTGCCTATAGTCCCAGCTACCTGTGAGGCTGAGGTAGGAGAATCGCTTGAACCTAGGAGGCGGAGGTTGCAGTGAGCCAAGATGATGCCACTGCACTCCAGCCTAGGTGACAGAGCGAGACTCTGTCTCAAAAAAAAAAAAAAGAATTGTCTATTAATCTTCTTAGTCTACTTTTTGATGGATTTTTTTTTCTTGCTGATGTATTTGACTTCCTTGTAGATTCTAGATATTAGTCCTTTGTCGGATGCATAGATGATAAAGATTTTCTCCCACTCTGTGGGTTGTCTGTTAACTCTGCTGATTATTTCTTTTGCTGTGCAGAAGGTTTTTAGTTTAATTAAGTCCCAATTATTTATCTTCGTTTCTGTTGTATTTGCTTTTGGGTTCTTGGTCATGAAGTCTTTGCCTAAGCCAATGTCTAGAAGGGTTTTTTTTTTTTTTATGTTCTAGACTCTTTATGGTTTCAGGTCTTAGATTTAAGTATTTGATCCATTTTGAGTTGATTTTTGTGTAAGATGTGAGACGAGGATCCAGTTTCATTCTTCCACATGTGGCTTGCCAATTATCCCAGCACCATTTATTGAATAGGGTGTCTTTTCCCCACTTTATGTTTTTGTTTGCTTTGTCAAAGATCAGTTGGCTGTAAGTATTTGATTTTATTTCTGGGTTCTGTATTCTGTTCCATGGTCTGTGTGCCTATTTTTATACTAGTACCACACTGTTTTGGTGACTATGGCTTTATAGTATACTTTGAAGTCAGATAATGTGACGCCTCCAGATTTATTCTTTTTGCTTAGTCTTGCTTTGGCTATGTGGGCTCTTTTTTGGTTCCTTATGAATTTTAGGGTTGTTTTTTCTAGTTCTGTAAAGAATGAGGTGGTCTTTTGTTGAGAATTGCATTGAATTTATAGATTGCTTTTGGCAGTATGGTCATTTGTACAACATTGATTCTACACATCCATGAGCATGGAATGTATTTCAATTTGTGTCATCTAAGATTTTTTTCAGTAGTGTTTTGTAATTTTTCTTGTAGAGATCTTTCATGCCCTTGGTTAGGTAAATTCCTAAGCATTTTTTTTTTTGCAGCTATTGTGCAAGTGGTTGAGTTCTTGATTTGATTCTGAGTGCGGTTGCTATTGGTGTATAGCAGAGCTACTGATGTGTGTACATTAATTTTGTATCCTGAAACTTCGCTGAATTCATTTACCAGTTCTAGGAGCTTTTTGGATGAGTCTTTAGGGTTTTCTAGGTATATGATGATATCATCAGCAAACAGTGACAGTTTGACTTCCTCTTTACGAATTTGGATGCCCCTGATTTCTTTCTCTTGTCTGATTGCTCTGGCTAGGACTTCCAGTACTATGTTGAATACAAGTGGGGAAAGTGGGAATCCTTGTCTTGTTTCAATTCTTGGAGGAATGCTTTCAACTTTTCCCAATTCATTATACTGTTAGCTGTGGGATTGTCATAGATGGCTTTTTTTATGTTAATGTATGTCCCTTCTATGCCAGTTTTTCTGAGGGTTTTAATCATAAAAGGATGTTGTGTTTTGTCAAATGCTTTTTCTGCGTCTCTTCAGACGATCATGTGATTTTTGATTTTAATTCTGTTTATGTGATGTATCACATTTACTGACTTGCGGATGTTAAACCATCCCTGGTATGAAACCCACTTGATCATGGTGGATTATCTTTTTGATATGCTATTGAATTCAGTTCACTAGTATTTTGTTTAGGATTTTTGCATCTCAGGGATATTGGTCTGTAGTTTTCTTTTTTTGTTATGTCCTTCCCTGTTTTGGGTTATTAGGGTAATACTGGCTTCATAGAATGATTTAGGGAAGATTCCCTCTTTCTCTATCCTGTGGAACAGTGTCAATGGTATTGGTACCAGTTCTTTGAATGTCTGATAGAATTTAGCTGTGAATTCTTCTGTGCTAGACTTTTTTACGTTGGCATTTTTTTTTTTTATTAGCACCTCAGTCTCGCTGCTTATTATTGGTCTGTTCAGAATTTTTTTATCTTTAATCTGGGAGCATTGTATATTTCGAGGAATTTATCCATCTCCTCTAGGTTTTCTAGTTCATGTGCATAAAGGTGTTCATAGTAACCTTGAATAATCTTTTGTATTTTTGTGGTATCAGTAGTAATATCTCCCGTTTTATTTCTAATTGTACTTACTTGGATTTTCTCTCTTCCTTGTTAGTCTTGCTAATGGTCTGTCAATTTTATTTATCTTTTCAAAAAACTAGCTTTTTGTTTCATTTATCTTTTGTATTTTTTTTTTCATTTCTTTTTTTTTTTTTTTTTTTTTTTTTGAGACGGAGTCTCGCTCTGTCACCCAGGCTGGAGTGCTGTGGCCGGATCTCAGCTCACTGCAAGCTCCGCCTCCCGGGTTCATGCCATTCTCCTGCCTCAGCCTCCCGGGTAGCTGGGACTACAGGCGCCGCCACCTCGCCTGGCTAGTTTTTTGTAGTTTTTAGTAGAGACGGGGTTTCACCATGTTAGCCAGGATGGTCTCGATCTCCTGACCTCGTGATCCGCCCGTCTCGGCCTCCCAAAGTGCTGGGATTACAGGCTTGAGCCACCGCACCCGGCCTTCATTTCAGTTTCATTGAGTTATGCTCTGATCTTCGTTATTTCTTCTGCTGGGTTTGGATTGTTCTTATTTCTCCAATTCCATGAGGCATGACCTGAGATTGTCTGTTTGTGCTCTTTCAGACTTTTTGATGTAGGCATTTAATGCTATGAACTTTCCTCTTAGCACTGCTTTTGCTGTATCCCAGAGGTTTTGATAGGTTGTGTCACTATTGTTCAGTTCGAAGAAATTTTGAATTTTCATCTTGATTTCGTTGTTGACCCAGGGATCATTCAGGAGTAGGTTATTCATTTTCATGTATTTGCATGGTTTTCAGGTTCCTTTTGGAATTGATTTCCAATTTTATTCCACTGTGGTCTGAGAGAGTACTCGATATAATTTCGATTTTCTTAAATTTGTTGAGACTTGTTTTGTGGCATATCATATGGTCTGTCTTGGAGAATGTTCTGTGTACTGACGAATAGAATATATTCTGCATTTGTTGGGTAAAATGTTCTGTAAATATCTAAATCCATTTCTTGTAGAGTATAGTTTAAGTTCATTATTTCTTTGTTGCCTTTCTGCCTTGATGACTAGTGCTGTCAGTGGAGTATTGAAGTCCCCCACTATTACTGTGTTGCCATCTATCTCATTTCTTAGGCCTAGTAGAATTGTTTTATAAATTTGGGAGCTCCAGTGTTAGATGTATATGTACATTTAGAATTGTGATTTTTCCCTGTTGGATTAGTCTTTTTATCATTATATAATGTCCTTCTTTGTCTTTTTAAGCTGCTGTTGCTTTAAAGTTTTTTTTTTTTTCTTTTTTTTTTTGGTCTGATATAAGAATAGTTACTCTTGCTTGCTTTTGGCATCCATTTCCATGGAATGCCTTTTTACCCCTTTACCTTAAATTTATGTTGAGTCCTTACGTGTTAGGTGAGTCTCCTGAAGACAGCAGAAACTTGGTTGTTGAATTCTTATCCATTCTGCCATTCTGTACCTTTAAGTGGAGCGGTTAGGCCATTTACATTCAATGTTATTATTGAGATGTGAGGTACTATTCTATTCATCATGCTATTTGTTGCATGAATACCTTTTTTTTTTCCCATTGTGCTATTTGTTATACAGGTCCTGTGAGATTTATGCTTTAAGGAGGCTTTATTTTGGTGTGTTCTGAGGATTTGTGTCAAGATTTAGAGCTCCTTTTAGCAGTTCTTGCAGTGTTGGCCTGGGAGTGGCAAATTCTCTCTGCATTTTTTAATATAGAAAAGACTGTACCTTTCCTTCATTTATGAAGCTTAGTTTCACTGGATACAAATTCTTAGCTGAAAATTGTTTTGTTTGAGGAGGCTAAAAATAGGACCCTAGTCTCTCCTAGCTCGAGGGATTTCTGCTGAGAAATCTGCTCTTAATCCAATAGGTTTTCCTTTATAGGCTACGTGGTGCTTTTGCCTCACAATTCTGAATATTCTTTTTATTGTCTTGACTTTTGATAACCTGATGACTGTGTGCCTAGGTAATGATCTTTTTGTGATGAATTGCCCAGGTGTTCTTTGAGCTTCTTGTTTTTGTATATGTAGATCTCTAGCAAGGCCAGGAAAGTTCTCCTTAATTATTGCCTCAAATATGTTTTCCAGAGTTTTAGTTTTCTCTTCTTCCTTAGGAACACCAATTATTTTTAGGTTTGTTAACATAATCCCAGACTTCTTGGGGCTTTGTTCATTTTAAAAAATTCTTTCTCCTTTGTCCTTGACGAACTGGGTTAATTCAAAAGGCTTGTCTTCGAGCTCTGAAGTTCTTTCTTCTGCTTGTTCAATTCTGTTGCCGAGACTTTCCAGTGCATTTTGCATTTCTTTCTTTCTTTCTTTTTTTTTTTTTGAAACGGAGTCTTGCTCTGTCGCCCAGGCTGGAGTGCAGTGGCCGAATCTCAGCTCACTGCAAGCTCCACCTCCCGAGTTTAGGCCGTTCTCCTGCCTCAGGCTCCTGAGTAGCTGGGACTACAGGCGCCTGCCACCTCGCCCGGCTAGTTTTTTGTATTTTTTTAGTAGAGACGGGATTTCACCGAGTTAGCCAGGATGGTCTCGATCTCCTGACCTCGTGATCTGCCCATCTTGGCCTCTCAAAGTGCTGGGATTACAGGCTTGAGCCACCACGCCCGGCTGCATTTTGCATTTCTCTAAGTGTGTCCTTGACTTCTAGAAGTTGTGACTGGTTTTTGCTTATGCTATCTATTTCACTGAAGAATTTTCCTTTCCTATCCTGTATCATGTTTTTGATTTAAGTTGAAATTCACCTTTCTCTGGTGACTCCATGATTTGCTTAATAATTGACCTTCTAAATTCTTTTTCTGGCAATTCAGAGATTTCATTTTCATTTAGCTCCATTGCTGGTGAGCTGGTATGATCTTTTGGGGGTGTTAAAGACCCTTGTTTTGTCATATTACCAGAATTGTTTTTCTGGTTCCTTCTCATTTGGGTAAATTTTGTCAGAGTGAAGATCTGGGATTCAAAAGTTGCTGTTCAGATTCTTGTGTCCCACGGGATGTGCCCTTGATGTGTTGTTCTCCCGCTTCCCCTAGGAATGAGGCTCCCTGAGAGCTGAACTGGAGTGATTGTTTTTGTTCTTCTAAGTCTAGCCGTCCAGTGGAGCTACTGAGCTTCAGGCTGGTACTGGGGTGTGTCCGCAAAGAGTCCTGTGATGTGATTCATCTTCAGGTCTTGCAGCCCTGGATATCTGCACCTGAACTGGTAGAGGTAGCAGGGGAGTGAAGTGGACTCTGTGAGCATCATTGGTTGTGTTTTTGTTTAGTGTACTGATTTTGTGTTGGTTGGCTTCCAGCCAGGAGGTTGCTTTCAAGAGTTCATCAGCTGTGGTCCTATAGAGAGGATGTGGACTTGCCCTAGGGCTGGGCACAGTGGCTTATTCTTGTAATCCCCGCACTTTGGGACTCTGAGATGGGCGTTACCACTTGAGGTCAGGAGTTCAACACTAGCCTGACCAACATGGTGAATCCCTGTCTCTACTTAAAACAACAACAATGACAACCACAACCACCACTACCACCACCACCACCACCACTACCACCGCTGCCACCTTATTCTAGGGATACCTGGTTAAGTACAGGTTTTTCAGGCAGTGGGCAGGGCCGTAGAGCTTTCAAGAGATTATGACCTTTGTCTTTGGTTACCTGGGCAAGCAGAGAAAGACCAGCAGGTGGGGGAAGGGATAGGTGTGTCTGTGCTCAGCCTCTCTTTGGGCATCGGGCTTGCTGTGGCTGCTGTGGGGGATGCGGTTGTGGTTCCTAGTCCAATGGAGTTGTATTCCCAGGAAGATTATGGCTGCCTCTGCTGAGTTATACAGGTCACCAGGGAAGTGGGGATAAGCTTGCAGTCACAGACTTCTCTCCACTCCCACGCAGCCCCCAGTCCTAAGGGCCAGTCTCATTCCTGCCGTGCCCCCTCAACTGCATCGAGTCTATTTCCAGGCAGCTGGTGACCAGGGCTGAGAACTTGCCCCAGACCACGAACCTCCCTGTTGAGAAAGCAGGCAGACTACAGTTTTTTGGTGTCTCAGGGAGCCTGCAGTGGTGATCCAGTTACCTCAAAGGGTCTGTGGATTCTCTCGGCTTTCCTGGTATGTTCCTGTGGAAGTTCTTGGTGCTGCTATCCAGGGCTGCAGGACCTGAAGATGAATCATATCACAAGACTCTTTGCGGACACACCCGAGTACCAGCCTGAAGTTCTGCGCAATACTGTTCATGAACACTGTTCATGATGTGAGTCTCTACACACTGCTCTGCCTCTCTGAGCTGGAGCTGCAAGCTAGTCCTGCCTCCTATTCACCATCTTAAAGATCCATTTTTAAAAGGTTTTGAATAGGGTATAAGGAAACTTATTTAACTGTATTAATCCTCTAAACAACAGTTCCATAGGTGTGACATCTTTTACTGGATATAAAATGTAGTTTATCCCATTCCGTTTTTTTTAGTTTTTATTATTATTATACTTTAAGTTCTAGGGTACATGTGCACAATGTGCAGGTTTGTTACATACGTATACATGTGCCATATTGGTGTGCTGCACCCATTAACTCATCATTTACATTAGGTATATCTCCTAATGCTATGCCTCCCCCCTCCTTCCACCCCACAACAGGCCCTGGTGTGTGATGTTCCCCTTCCTGTGTCCAAGTGTTCTCATTATTCAATTCCCACCTATGAGTGAGAACATACGGTATTTGGTGTTCTGTCCTTGGGATAGTTTGCTGAGAATGATGGTTTCCAGCTGCATCCATGTCCCTACAAAGGACATGAACTCATCCTTTTTTATGGCTGCATAGTATTCCATGGTGTATATGTGCCACATTTTCTTAATCCAGTCTGTCATTGATGGACATTTGGGTTGGTTCCAAGTCTTTGCTGTTGTGAATAGTGCCACAATAAACATACTTCTCAAAAGAAGACATTTATGCAGCCAACAGACACATGAAAAAATGCTCATCATCACTCGCCATCAGAGAAATGCAAATCAAAACCACAACGAGATACCATCTCACACCAGTTAAAATGGCGATCATTAAAATGTCAGGAAACAACAGGTGCTGGAGAGGATGTGGAGAAATAGGAACACTTTTACACTGTTGGTGGGACTGTAAACTAGTTCAACCATTGTGGAAGACAGTGTGGCAATTCCTCAAGGATCTAGAACTAGAAATACCATTTGACCCAGCCATCCCATTACTGGGTATATACCCAAAGGATTATTAATGATGCTGCTATAAAGACACATGCACACATATGTTTATTGCGGCACTATCCTATTCCTTTAAAAGATAATTCTTTAGTTCCCTGTCCAAATCATTGACTTAGTAGTATATTGTATCTTTGAAAATGCATATCAGTTTTTCCCCCCCATACTGTACAAATCAGGCTTTTTTTTTTTTTTTTTTTTTTTTGAGGCAAAGTCTGTCTCTGTCACCCAGGGTGGAGTGCAGAGGCACAGTCTGGGCTCTCTGCAACCTCCGCCTCCCGGGTTCAAGCAATTCTCCTGCCTCAGCCTCCTGAGTAGCTGGGATTACAGGCGCCCACCACCATGCCTGGCTAATTTTTGTATTTTTAGTAGAGTCTACGCTGCTCTTGAACTCCTGACCTCAGGTGATCCGCCCACCTCAGCCTCCCAAAGTGCTGGGATTACAGACATGAGCCATTGCGCCTGGCCACAAGTCAGGCTTTCTTCAGCCATAGTTCTGTGTGAGGATCAGGGATCTTTAATTGTAGACTCCCATTATATATATTCTTTATAATCATTTAGAGAAATCTACCAGTAATAAATTCAGATGGTTTGCTGTTTGGTTGATTTTTTTTTTCTCTACTCAGAGGGTAGTAATTAGTTATAAGTTAAGCTGTGGAATATCAGCCCAGTTGCCTATTTCACTCAGCAGATATTGTGTGCTCACTATGTGATCTAAGTTTCCGCCTTCTAGTATAGATGAGTGCTGGGAGATAGATAAGGTACAGCTAGTAATAAATAAGATTGTTTCTCTAGTAGTAAGTGTTAAGAGTAAAGTTAAAGCAAAAGGATAAAGAATAGGAGAGAGGGGTCTACTGCATGTAGAGGAGTCAGAGAAAACTCCTAGGAGTTGACTTTTTTTTTTTTTAAGTTGAGCCTTAAATTATGCAAAGGAGGCAGCCACAGGGAAATAACTTTCCTGGACAAAATGATATTATATTTAATGGCCTTGAAATGTGAATTGCAATATGGCATGTTTGAGGGAAAGAAAAGAATAGTAGTTGACATTTCATAGATTGGTAGGAAAAGTGAGAGTGATAGGAAATAATGAGTTTGGAAAAGAGGACAGGGCCACTCAAATAAGGTGTTGTGGGCTAAAATATAAAGTGCTAAAATTTTAAAGTAATGACAAGCCAAGCCATTGAAGAGTACTAAATCTGTACTGTATTTTTAAAATTAAATTAAAATTTAAAAAATTGACTCTTGCCTCTCTCTAGAAGTACCATAATATTATTGGAAAGTCAAAGTCAATCGAAATGGTCTCTTTACAGGTTTTAACATTTTCCAGTGAGGTAACATTGGGATACTAGCTCATAACAGCTAACATTTATTGAAAACTTAATATGCACCAGCACTGTGCAATACACATTATATGTCTGAAGCACTTTATATTATGTTTTCTTCATAGCAGTGGGGTAGGCGGTAATGTTTTTACATATTCTAAATGAAGAAACTGATTATATTTTTCCCAAGAACACATGATTCTAAGTGTTACTGGGATAACATGAGCCAGAATGTGAACCCACTGAGTGGTTTGTACACTTTATGAATGGTTGTCACAAATGTGATGATGATTGATTTACAGATAAAGGCAGAAGTTACAGATCTCTTTCATATAAGTAATGGATACAAGAACTTACTTTATAGAAACATGTTGCAGTATTCTCCCCTTTGGAAGGACAAATTTCCTTTGCCTTGAAGTTCTCTTGTAGGGCATCACAGTGATGGTGCTACCACGTTGTCTGACTGTGATGAGGATTATCTTATTCATCTCCAAGATCTCATCAGTATAAGTAGGACTGGGTTTTATTGTGTTCCCATGGTTTCTTAGCAATCTGATATTTCTTTTAGGTAAGCTATATGTATATTCCTTCTTGCTGAAGAGAGCAGATGAAATTGAAAATAGTCACCAAATAAAAGCAGTTTCGTCACTTCTCTTCCAATCCTAATACATGGCTTTGTTTTGAGGTATTTTTTTCTTAAAGTATGTTGGATTTGGTACATAACATTATTAAAATAAAGAAATTTCATTCTACAGTTGAATAAATGTTACCTGAAATGCTGGGAACCAGAAGTATTTTGGATTTCAGATTTTTTCAGATTTTGGAATATTTGTATTACTGGTTGAGTATCCCTAAACTGAAAATCTGAAATAAATAATGCCTCAGAAAGCACTCAGAAAGTTACAGATTTTGGAGGATTTTGGATTTTTGGATTAGGGACACTCAACCTATATTTCTAATTTTATCATAGATGTTGAACTTCATCAAATGGTTTTTCCTAATATTTGATGTAATCTTGCTGTTGTATTTCTTTTGGTCTGTTAATGTGCAGAAGTTTATTAATATATTTTCTGATGTTAAACTAGTCTTACATTCCTGTAGTAAACCATAGTTTTTCACTTAAAACAAAATTCTGCTCTATTTAGGAATTTTGTATTTTATTTACAATTTCAATCTTATGTTGACAAAAAAAATTTTTTTTTCCTCTCTAGAGGACTTTAAAATTCTTTTTGTAATGCGTTTATTGGACTTTGGAACAGAGATACTAGCCTCTTAAAATGAAGACTGCTTCCTTCATTTTCTGTTATCTGGCCCTCATGTCCAAGTTTCCCATTTCTCCAGAAGTTGGATTTTATAACCACAGCCATAAATAACCTCATGGAACCTCCAAGGTCATCTAAAAATTTGAATTAAAATCCAAACCCGGGGAATACAGAATTGTTTTTCAAAGTTTGCTTTGTTTTTAAGTTTAGTTTTTCAGATGTTTTTTGGAAAAGGTATATTTAATAAATCTAGAAGAAATTTTAGCAGTAAGCAGAAGCAATTGGGAAGAAAATGCTGTATATGACAAACATTTTGGGAAAATATCCATGATATAAGAAAGTGTACTCATATTGCATCTGGGTTGAGTGTTCCCATAAAGGAAAGGTGAGTAGACCTGGACATGGAAACATAGGAAGTAGGAAGGAGAGGCAAAGGAGCACAGGAAGGGGATCTGTGGGCTTATAAATACAATCTGATGAATAGTAGTTTGATTAAAATGTACTTGCAGGTCTTTCTCAGTCCGAGAAAGAATATGACTTGAATTGAGCTAGTAATATTTAAAAATAATTGCCACTATCTACTCTAAAATGTTAGGAGGAGTACATATATTATCCGTGGAGATCAAAAGCTTCTATTGTTTAAAATAGGCAATTAGTACCCAGAATCATGGTTTTCTTTTTTTTTATCCTAAGACATTAGGGTAAAAAGCTTTTAATTTTATCATTGGTTTTATTAAATGGTTTAATTTTATTATTGAGCAAACTCTGGATTAACAGGATAAACAAAGTAAAATTGCTAATACTTTTGATTATACTTCAGTGTGATTGTCAAATGAATATTTTATCACGACACTGTAAAATATGCTAAATAGCTTTCAGAAAGAAATAAGAATAACCATGGTATATTTGTTACTTTCCTTCATACTGGAAAACTGCATGGATTGTTAAGAACAACTAGCATCGGATCAGGCATCATCAGAATTCGTAGGTCTAATACTAGAAAGTTCATTTTGGATTAAGAAGTACTCTTTTGATTCAGGAATTAGTTCAGTGAGGGCCTTTGTGCAAAATTCGCTCTATATTTCTTAGAGTATCTTATATATCAGAGTGTGACTGCTTTTCATTGCTTTATCTTATTCTCTTCTTGTTGGTTAGCATGACAGAGAGAAACATCAACTGCACATTTTATAAACTCCTCACTCCCTTGGAAGACTTCATTGAGGTTTTAATTAGGACCATTTTAGCAGGCTCTGTTGTATTCATAATAGTAATATCTTCTTCTTTTTCTCATTCTTTCTATCCTCTCCTCCTGCCTCTCATTTTGGGCAACTGGAAGCTGTGTATTTTGAATACTATGACCATGGTGTAGATAGCCTCTGGATAGAAGTTTATTCATCTCAACACCTCCTGTGTCATCACAGTGTTATGCACTTACTGCTTTATACACATGATGAATGTTTTCAAGGCTATGGCTGTTGCTAGTATTGTAGTGGATGGAGAGCTCTGACTAGGTCAGTACGAGACATTCATGTAAATAGCACATACTGTGAATTGGTTTAGATGTAGTTGGAGGGATGAGTCAGATGGCATTTGTGAAAAACTATTCCATTGAAGGCCAAGCTAGCACTCATTGTTTTGTTCTGGCCTCATGTATAGTAAATTAAACTGTGGACATCTTTTCTGAGTGTGAGTCGGAGATGCTAGTGCTTTACCTTTTTAATTCCAGGAGTTTTCAGTATAAAACATAAACCTGAGATGAGGCCAGTGTAGGAATGAAATGAAGAGGAAGAGGGCAAGATGGCAGTCTTTTTGGTTTTCTTTTCTTTTTTTTTTTTTGAGACGGAGTCTGGCTCTGTCGCCCAGGCTGGAGTGCAGTGGCCGGATCTCAGCTCACTGCAAGCTCCGCCTTCCGGGTTCACACCATTCTCCTGCCTCCGCCTCCCAAGTAGCTGGGACTACAGGCGCCCGCCTCGTCGCCCGGCTAGTTTTTTGTATTCTTTAGTAGAGACGGGGTTTCACCGTATTAGCCAGGATGGTCTCGATCTCCTTACCTTGTGATCCGCCCGTCTCGGCCTCCCAAAGTGCTGGGATTACAGGCTTGAGCCACCGCGCCAGGCCATGGTTTTCTTAAGTTTACCGGAATGAAAATTAATGATGAAGTATTAATAGAACGTACTGAATTTTATTTGGAAGTAAATGTTAATGAAAAACCAGATGATAATGAAGATAAAAAATGCTTACTTATCCAAAGGAAGTAATTTCTACTTGTGAATTTCTATGATCTGATGAGGAACTATTTTGTAATTTGAATTGTAATAGTGTACCAAGTGAGAACATAAATGGTGCTGGTATAATCTGAGTCCATAGTGTAGAATTTGTACTAAGCCAGTTCCAACTCAGCACAGAGCTCAGCCCATTGGTACTGGTGAGTGAATCAGATGCTTTCCTTATTTGAAGGGTTTTTTAATTACCTACTTAGGAATTTATATTTCCAGGTTGGTTCAGATCTGTTACAACTGCTTTCGCCTCCATATCCAGCTAATTGTCATATTCACATCTTTGATGTAATAAGATTTTTGATACTTCTGCCACCTCTAATTTTCCCACTACTATTCTTGTTATACACTGTGATTTTTATGAGTTGTTGCCATAACATTTCGGGGAGGAGAGGGTGTTATGGGTTTAATTGGCTGTATTTAGGGTTAAGGTCTTTAAAGAGTGTGAGGCTGTGAATGTGGGCCCTAATCCAGTATGACTGGTATCCTTATAAGAAGACAAACAGACACCAGGGATGCACAGCCACAGAGAAAAAGACCATGTGAGGATATAGTGAGAAAGTATCCATCTATCAGCAAAACAAGGAAAAAGGCTTCAGAAATCAAACCTGCTGACACCTTGAACTTGGACTTCTAGCCCCCAGTACTGTGAGACAATAAATTACTGTTGTTTAAGCTACCCAGTCTGTGGCACTTTGTTGTGGCAGCCCTAGCAAACTAATATAGAGGGGGAAGTGTTAGAGGAACTTAAGACTTACACACATGTACAAACCTGTGCACAGAAATGTGCCCAATAATGGAATGTTCGGGGTCCCTTGTTTGAGACGTCTTACCATTCTACTTTATATGCCTTTGGCTAGTCTGCCTATTGCTGAGAGACATTAGTAAATCACTAAACCTTGTCCGTTATTTCCCCAATAAGGATAAATATTACAACACAGGAATAATAGGCATCTAGAATTACCCCCCTTCACCAGATTATGTTTGCCCTGAAGTCCCAAAATTCTGTCTTTTAGTGATCACATTAAATGGAAGGCAGATTCACCTACACATTTTTGTGGTGGTGGTGTTGATTTCAGTTGAAAAAAGTTTGTGACTTTTGATCTACTCAGTGTTTGATTATGAAAAGTGAGTGGTAGCAACAATTCTTTATTTTTTTGACTGCTTTATGTTAAATTGTTACCAGAATTTAGAATGCTTCTTATTTTCTTTTTGCCATTTAAAATTTAAGCCTACATGGAGTATTGATGAGATTTATAATTGATAAATAACTGACAGTTGATTATAATCGACAGCCTCGGGATAAAACACAGTGAAATATTTTAAACACTCAGGACCCAGAACAAATACATTTGTTGAATGATTGTAAGAATGCTTGATGTTTGGCTGTAAAGCTGTGAATTTCCTTGCCTTTCCACAATTAAGAATATCTGCCTTCTCACAAATCTTAAAAGTTAGACTTATCCTACTGTTATATATCATTCATTTTCTACTAACGTTGTTCTTTTTTTTGAGATAGAGTCTCACTCTGTTTGCCAGCCTGGAATGCAGTGGCACAATCTCCACTTACTGCAGTCTCCGCTTCCCAGGTTCAAGCCATTCTTCTGCCTCAGTCTCCTGAGTAGCTGGGATTACAGGCGCACACCACCATGCCCAGCTAATTTTTGTATTTTTAGTAGAGATGGGGTTTTACCATGTTGGCCGGCATGGTCTTGATCTCTTGACCTCGTGATCCACCTGCCTCAGCCTCCCAAAGTGCTGGCAGTGGCGTGAGCCTCTGCCACTGTCCTAATGTCATTCTTTTGTAACATCTAAAATAGTTAGAATTGGTTTATTTCCCATAATTTTAAAATGTATTCTTTTACATGATTTTAAGTTGCATTTTCAAAAACAGTTTCTGCTGTCTAGAACTTGGAGTAGAAATGTGTTTCATGATGCCTTTTGTCATGATTTTCTCACTCTTTGTGAATCTACTTGTTATATGTTTTGATATATTTTTTTAAAAATCTACTTAATAATTTATTAGAGACCAAATGTTGATGAAGGTTTATAAAACTCAGCTTTCACGTGCTTTCCCCATCTATTGGTGTAGTAATACAATCCTTAATTCAGCAGATTATTATTAAATACCTTCTGTGTGTAAGTAAGAAACTTAGAAATTTTAGACAAGAGTCTTAACTACCACAGAGTTAATTGCCTCACTTTTCAAAAAGGGAAACTGAGGTGCTTATGTTTGTCCACCTTCTTTGTGGCAGAATAGTCCCTTCACTCTGAGTGACTTAACCCATTTTAACTGTGCCTTCTACTTTGTGTAGTCCTAATGGAAGAATTGATTACTTTTGAAATGAAAGCAAAAGTAAACCAGTAAAGGACTTAATGAATGATTTTGTTTTCCTATTAACTGATGAATAATCAGCAAAACTTTCAGCTGTGGGGAATTGTGCTTTTGACAGAGACAGGGAGGAGCTTTGAAGAAAACTTTCAACTATTTGCATTTTAGAAAAAGTTTTGAATAACTTCCCAATACTTAAAAAAGTACTTTTGTGAAGTTTTACCTCCTCAATGTTTGCTATTTTTATCTAATCCTATTTTCCATAGTAACTCATTGTGAAATGTTTATCTGTGCATTTAATAGGTTAACAAGGAGGAAAAAGCAGGAAAATTATGTTTTTTTTCCATAGTCAGAAGAGAGAGGAAATATGGAAGAATAGTGAGGCAGTGGCAGGCCCATTCTAATTTTTTTTAAAAAGGTGGGTGTGGAGAAAGTGGATCTAGGGTGAAATAAGAGAGGAGGAACTGACAGATGTCACAAAATAGCCATAGGATCCATTTGTAAGCATTTGTGAAAAATGACCTCCAAGTACTGAATAAGTCTTTGAGGTTTAGAATTCCCAATAGTTAGTAGAAGAAAGAACCAGATACTTTAAAAAAAAAAATCAAATTGAGCATAACTTTTACTCCAGGATGCAATGGTGAGGAAAGTTAGGCTGAACATGCAGTATTAAAAACTTTCACTGACAATAGCAACACATAGATACTGGGAGCATAGAGGAAGAGTTGCTAACATTACTTCTTGGGAGAATTAGGGAAAGTGTCACATGGAAGTTTGAAATATGTGTATTGGTATAAATTCTTTTTATGAAAAAGTAGGGAATTAGGAGATGTACTTACTGAAGAATATAGAGAAATACTGATTTAGGCCCTCAATGATATACCATCTAGAGCATGAAAAAATACATAGTCAACCATGATTAGATGATTTTACCTCTAAGTAAAAGACATAATTTCATATTTGGATTTATTTTATATACTATGAAATGAATATTTAGAGACATTAAATCTAGTCACTTCAGTTTCTTCTCCATCTCCGTCTCTGTCTCCATCTCTGTCTCCATCTCCATCTTCATCTCCTCCTCCTCCTTTCTTCTTTTCTTCTTTCTTCTTCTTCTTTTTTTTTTTTTTTTTGAGACAGAGTCCTGCTCTGTCACCCAGGCTGGAGTGCAGTGGCCTGATCTTGGCTCACTACAACCTCTGCCTCCTGGGTTCAAGCAATTCTCCTGCCTCAGCCTCCTGAGTAGCTGGGATTACAGGCGTGTGCCACCACGCCTGGCTAATTTTTTACATTTTTAGTAAAGACGGTGTTTCACCACATGTTGGTCAGGCTGGCCTCAAACTCCTGACCTCGTGATCCGCCCACCTTGGCCTCTCAAAGTGCTGGGATTATAGGCATGAGCCAATGTGACCTGGCCCACTTTAGTTTCTTTTGAGCAACTGAGTGTCATGAAATGTCAATATCATGAAGGAAAGAGAGATAAGGAGCTGCTCTAGATTAAGGAATCATGGCAGGCATTACACAAATCTTGTAATTTGTGAACCTTGATCTCATCTTCTTTTCTCCCAAGAAAAGAAGGAAAGAAAGGAAGAAAAGACCAGAACACAGCAATAAAGATACATTTTCGTTGGGGAAATTTTTATTATTAGGTGATATGACTGATTAATTGCAAATATGGCCACAATTCTTCATCTTTGCTTATATCCATGCCCTTTGCAATGTGACTTAGCAACTACTCCGTTTACGGGGCCATCTCTATTTCTTCACCCCACAAATCCGAGCTTGTCGACAGAATGTGGCAGAAGTTATGGTGTGTCCGTTTGGAACACAGGCATTTTAGGAGTTCTTGCATGCTTATACTCCTTTGGGAACTATGACATTTGCTGTCTGATCTAGCCCTAGCTATCCTGGAGGGTGAAAGAGTTGGTAGGAGAAAGGTCAGTTGTCTCAGCTCAGGCCATCCTAGACCATCTTATATCCAGCCAACCCCCAAACTTGTCAGAGAGCTTAGCCTAGATTAGCAAAATTCACCACAGACGTATAAGTTAACCCAGCTAGGACAGAACTACCTAGCTGGCTGGTTGACGTGTAAGCAATGATACATGATGGTTATGTTAAGCTACTGAATTTTGGGAATGGTTGGTTATGCATCATTTGTAAACTGATATAATATTACTGAATCATGTTATGTAGAATCCTGGTTATGAAGAAAAATGTTTTTTGTTCTTAGAAGATACCAGCTGATCAATAGTTGTGAAATATTATGAAATATGCAACTTTCTTTTAAATGGTATAGCAAAAATAAAGTGTTTGTGGTGGTGTGTGTGTGCATATATATATATAGAGAGAGAGACAGAGAAAGAGATTGAGAATACAGATATGAAGTGTTATGATATATGGTGTTTGTTGAAAAGGACACGTTTATTGTACTATTTATACTTTTTTTGTAGCTTTGAAGCTTTTCAAAACAAAATGTTGGGAGAATTTCTTAATATTGGCTTATTTGGATGTCATCCCCCCAGCCTCACCTTTTTTTCCTTTAAAAGTTGAATTTGAGATAGAGAAAAAAAGGGTCATAAAGATTGTAGTTAGTTGCACTCTATGTAATCAAGTTTGTTTATTTGGAAATGGGAGTCTCGCTCTGTTGCCCAGGCTGGAGTGCAGTGAAGTGATCTCAGCTCACTACAACCTCCGCCTCCTGAGTTCAGGCGTTTCTCCCACCTCAGCCTCCTGAGTAGCTGGGATTACAGGCGCCCACCACCACACCTGGCTAATCTTTTTTTGTATTTTTAGTGGAGTCGGGGTTTCACCATGTTGGCCAGGCTGGTCTCGAACTCCTGACCTCGAGGGATCTGCCTGCCTCAGCCTCCCAAAGTGCTGGGATTACAGGAGTTAACCAGCACACCTGTCCTTAATCAGGTTTTTTGGGGCTATCTTTTCAGTGTATTTTAAGTTTCTGCATATCAGTGCTGGTTTAGATTATGAGAACCCAGTGGCCAGGGATTGTCTGCATTGGATTATACATAACAGGATTTCCTAAGTCCATGCCTCAGACTGCTTGTAACTATAGGATATCCATGGAGAAAGAGTTCTTTAATCTTCCACTTGGAGAGGCACAGTGCCAAAGAGTAAGTACATTAAACATCCTGAGAGCTATATTAACAAAAGAAACACGCATTTTCCAGATATTTTGATACAAATTACCCTCTCTTCCCATAGTTAATGATGTTTTATACTTGAGGTGTAGTGTTCTTAGGAATACACTTGGAGAAATAAAGATTGTCAGTAGTAAATGGTTTTGATGATAGGCTTCAGTAAATTATAAATATTTTAAAAATTGGTTATAGCTTATAAAGATGAATTATAAAATTAAAGTTTTTGATAAATTATGGCATGGCATAATGGAAAGAGTGTGACTTTGTAGTGAGAACCAGAGGAACTAGGGTGCTCCACCAGTAGCTTTTTGACGAAGAAATTCACTGCTAAGTTTAGATTCCTGTAAAATGGGATAATACTTGATTTCCAAGATTCTAATTTGAATTAAATGTGTAAAGCCTTGAGTATAGTTGGCATTCATATATAAAACTAGCCTTGGATTCATTTGGATGTGAGGGTTTCTCTTACATCTTGATGAGCATCTATTATTTGAGCAGGTGTGGGGCATGTTGGAGATCATAATAAGCTTCTGCTGGAAAGCTGCTAGGCTGATATCATTTGATTTTTATAATAACGTAAACATAATTATAAAATTCTATAAAGAACAATGATTCACATAAATGAATCTCAGAAAAGTAAAATTTTCTGTAACTGAAAGTTTTTTCTTCTGTATTTTAAGTGTTTTGGGGGGAAACAAAAAGTATACTAGTTTCCTACATTATTCATGAGTGTTTTGAATATAATTTAGCATCTCTAATTTATAATATATTTTATTGTGGTATAATATGTCTTGACAATGTAGACCTGTTTATAGCTTTTGAGTTATTAGCTGCTATTTTTATTTTTTGAATTTCTGTCTTTTAAATTGTTACTTCTTGCAGCTGTTGGTATGACAATTCTATAGAAATACCTCAGTCTTTCCTTCAGTTTTCTGCTTCTAATACAATGGAGATAGGGTAGTGGTGGTCCTAACTGTTTAGAAATAGTGCAGAGGAAGGCATAAACAGTTGGCATAGTGTGTGATTTTTTGATACCCTCATAGAAATGGAAAATATACTGTTTACGTTCCTGCAGTGTCTGATATAGCTTGCAACTAATTTAATTCTTTGGTTTTTTAAATCTAAGTTATTCTTTAACATAATCTCATAATTTTTCATTTTAAAGCCATAAGGGTGCTTTTTATTTTTATTTATTTAATTTAATTTTTTTTTGTTTTTTTGTTTTTTTTTTTTTGAGACAAGAGTCTCACTCTGTCACCCAGGCTGGAGTGCAGTGGTCGATCTCCGTTCACTGCCACCTCCGTCTCCCGGCTTCAAGCATTTTCTCCTGAGTAGCTGGGATTACAGGCATGCGCCACCATGCCTGGCTAATTTTTTTGTATTTTTAGTAGAGACAGGGTTTCACCATGTTGGCCAGGCTGGTCTAGAACTTCTGACCTCTGGTGATCCACCCGCCTTGGCCTCACAAAGTGCTAACATTACAGGTATAAGCCACTGTGCCCAGCCAAGGGTGCTTTTTAGTAACTGTCTGTTTAAATCGTTACCAACACTTAAAAAGTTAATAGCTTTGACTTTATTTGCATTATTGTGTTTACTGGTGACATAATTAAGCCCACTAAAAAGTCTGATTTATAATGTCTCAAAAAAGTATAATGTGATTTTTCAGCATTATTAATAAAGTAGATGCAGAATTATTACTGTGATTTTTATTTTATATCCAATTTAAGATAATAAAATATTACTGGAGGAGTTAAATGTATTGATCAGGGAAGAGTTATTTATAATTAAGCCTTTAAATTTTATGTACATGGTTACTTCTGTAATGTTTGGATGGCCTTTGTTTATATTTTTCTACTACTTTCAGCTTACTTAGACATATTTTTATCATATGTTTAATATGTAAAACTTGACCTCATATGTCTAGGAATGAAAAAACATTTAATGTCACATTAACCTTGCTGTAAGTTTTATGTAAGTTTTACATAGAATGTTGCTCACGTGTTCTGTATTGCCATATGTAACAAGGTTAAGATGTCTACACTTTCAAAAATGTTGGAGGAAAATTTGATAAAGTTCAAGTTTGTTATGTTTTACTATATTATACACTTTTCACCACTTTTAGTCAGTAACTTCTTTTGGCTACATGAACATCAATGCTGAACAATGACCTATATAGGGATTATATACTGTGAAAGGAGCAAATCAGTATTTTCTTTTTTAGTCTGAAATCAATATGAAAAATATTGTTAATATTATCATAAGTACATCTTGAAGTGTTAAGTCAATTTGATTTTAAAATATATATTTATGAATTTAGACCAGGTGTGGTGGCTCACGCCTGTAATCCCGGGACTTTGGGAAGCTGAGGTGGGCGGATTACCTGAGGTCGGGAGTTCAAGACCAGCCTGGCCAACATAGTGAAACCCCCATCTCTATTAAAAACAAAAAAATTAGCCGGGCGTGGTGGCACACCCTGTAGTCTCAGCTCCTCGGGAGACTGAGGCAGGAGAATCGCTTGAACCTGGGAGGCAGAGTTGCAGTGAGCTGAGACCATGCCACTGCACTCCAGTCTGGGCGACAGAGTGAGACTCTGTCTCAAAAAAAAAAAAAAAAAGTATGCATTTATTTTTAAGGAAGAATGTAGACGTCTCCAAAGAGTTGAAGAGTTTGCTTGTTTACTGGTATCCCTATATTAAGAGAGGATTTGATAGGGGATGGGTTGAATTTCTTCTAGGGATTTCTAGGTCAGGCAAGGTAGCATCAAGTACAACCAATCTACTGCATGTTTAAATTCACACATGATTAAATAAATCTCTGTATGTGTGATGCACCAGTATTCTTGTGTGTGGTGACCCTGTTGGCCATTTATCAAATAGTAGTATATGAAGGAGAATGCTGTTCCTATGAAAATTCATGAATTGAATTTAGTTGCAGGGATGGAAATAAAGGTATTTCCATATTGTGGACTTTGCAGTTCTTGAAGTTCATAAAGTTAAAATATCTCTTTGACTCTGACTTTTCTGCAAAGACTTGCATATTTTAATAAGTGATTTTTCTTTTTAAAACTGTGCTTTTAATTTCTAAGTTTCTGTGACTACATGGCAAATTTATTTGTATACTATTTCTAAATCCCTTCTTTTCTATTATGTTTTTATTTTTAAAGTTTATTTTTTGTGGGTACATAGTAAGTGTATATATTTATAGGGTACATGATATGTTTTCATACAGATATACAAAGTGTAATAATCACATCATGGAACATGGGATATCTGTCGCCTCGAGCATTTATCCTTTGTGCTACAAACAATTCAGTTATGCTTTTTTATTCGTAAATGTACCGTTAAATTATTATTGACAGTAGTCACCCTGTTGTGCTATCAAATGCTAGGCCTTATTTATTCATTCAAATTTTTTTGGTACCCATTAATCATCCCTACCTCTTCCCTAATCCCCCAACTACTCTTCCTAACCTCTAGTAACTATCCTTCTATTCTATCTCCATGGGCTCAGTTATTTTGATTTTTGGATCTCACAAGTAAGTGAGAACCATGTAAAGTTTGTCTTTCTTTGCCTGGATTATTTAATTTAACATAATTAACCCCAGCTCCATCCTTGTTGTTACAAATGACTGAATCTCATTCTTTCTTATGGCTGAATAGTACTCCATTGTGTATGAGTACCATATTTTCTTTATCCATTCATCTGTTGACGGACACTTAGTTTGCGTCCAAATTTTGGTTATTGTGAACAGAGCTGCAACAAACATGGGAGTGCAGAAAGCTGTTTGATATTCTGATTTCCTTTCTTTTGGGTTTATACACAGCAGTGGGGTTGCTGAATCATATGGTATCTGTATTTTAAGCTTTTTGAGGAACCTCCAAACTGTTCTCTGTAGTGGTTTTATGAATTTACATTCCCAAAATTAGTATGAGGGTTCCTTTTTCTCCATATCCTTGCCAGCATTTGTTATTGCCTTTTGGATAAAAACCATTTTAACTGGGGTGAGATGATATCTCATTGTTTCTATTTTTGTTTGTCTGGTGATTAGTGATGCTGAGCACCTTTTCATATGTCTGTTTGCAATTTGTATGTTTTCTTCTGAGAAATGCTTACTCAGATCTTTTGCCCATTTTAAAATCAGATTATTAGAGACTTTTTTTCCTGTAGAGTTGTTTCAGCTCCTTAGGTATTTTGGTTATTAATCCCTTGTCAGATGGGTAGTTTGCAAGTGTTTTCTTCCATTCTGTGGGTTATCTCTTCACTTTGTTTGTTTCCTTTGCTGTGTACAAGCTTTTTAACTTGATACGATTCCATTTCTTCATTTTTGCTTTGGTTGCCTATGCTTGTGGGGTATTACTCAAGAAATCTTTGCCCAGACCGATGTCCTGGAGAGTTTCCCTAGTGTTTTCTTGTAGTATTTTCATAGTTTGAGCTGTAAGATTTAATTCTTTAATCCATTTTGATTTGATTCTTGTATATGGCAAGAGATAGGGGCTAGTTTCATTCTTCTGCATGTGGATATCCAGTTTTCCCAGTCCATTTATTGAAGAGACTGTCTTTTCCTCAGTGTATGTTCTTGGCACCTTTGTAAAATATTAGTTCACTGTAGGTGTGTGGATTTGTTTCTGGATTCCCTATTCTGTTTTATTGGTCTATGTGTCTGTTTTTATGCCAGTACCATGCTGTTTTGGTTACTGTTGCTCTGGTTATAATTTGAAGTCAGGTAATGTGATTCCTCCAGTTTTCTTCTTTTTGCTTAGGATAGCTTTGACTATTCTGAGTCTTTTGTGGTTCCATGTAAATTTTAGGATAGTTTTTTCTATTTATTTCTGTGAAGAATGTCATTGGTATTTTGATAGGGATTACATTGAATCTGTAGATTGCTCTGAATAGTATGGACATTTTAACAATATCGATTCTTCTAATCCATGAACACAGAATATTTTTCCATTTTTTTTGGTGTCCTCTTCAATTTCTTTAATCAGTTTTTTATAGTTTTCAATGTAGAGATCTTTTACTTCTTTGATTAAATTAATTCCTAGGTATTTAATTTTATGTGTGGCTGCTGTAAATAAGTTTTTTTTTAAATTTCTTTTTCAGATTGGTCATTGTTGGCAAATAGAAATGCTACTGATTTTTTTTATGTTGATTTTGTATTCTGCAGCTTTACTGAAGTTGTTTATCAGTTCTAATAGTTTTTTGGTGGAGTCTTTAGACTTCCAAACATAAGATTATATCATCATCTGCAAACAAGGATAATTTTACTTCTTTGTTTACAATTTGGATGCCTTTTATATATTTCTTTTATCTGATCATTCTAGCTAGGACTTCGAGTACTGTGTTGAATAACAGTGGTGAAAGTGGATATCCTTGTTGTGTTCTAGATTTTGGAGGAAAGGCTTTTAGCTTTCTCCTATTCAGTATGATACTAGCTGTATGGCCTTTATTATGTTGAGGTATGTTCCTTCTATATTCAGTTTTTTGAGGGTTTTTATCAAGAAGATATGTGGATTTTTTTTTTTTTTTTTTTGAGACAGAGCCTCACTCTGTCACCCAGGGAGACTGCAGTGGCACCATCTTGGTTCACTGCAACCTCCACCTCTCAGTTTCAAGTGATTCTTGTGCCTTAACTGTCCAAGTAGCTGGAATTACAGGCGTGTGTCACCATGCCCAGCTAATATTTGCTTTTTAGTTTTTTAAGTAGAGATGGGGTTTTGCCATGTTGACCAGGCTGGTCTTGAACTCCTGACCTCAAGACATCCGTCTGCCATGGCCTCCCAGAGTGCTGGGATTATAGGTGTGAGCCACTCTGCCTGGGCAGAGATGTTGAATTTTATCAAATTGATGCTTTTTCATCATCAATTGAAATGATCATACGATTTTTGTCCTTCATTCTGTTGATATAATGTATCAATTTCCATGTATTTGTATAGTTTCCAAAATTATTCTTGTTATTAATTTCTAGTTTTACTTCATTGTGGGCAGAGAAGATACTTGGTACTATTTCAGCTTTTCTGAATGTTTTAAGACTTGTTTTGTGACCTAACATATGATCTGTTCTTGAGAATGATGCATATGCTGAGGAAAAGAATGTGTATTCTATAGCTGTTGGATGAAATGTTCTGTAGATATCTATTAGATCCATTTGGTCTGTAGTGCAGATTAGGTCTGATGTTTCTTTGTTGCTTTTCTGTCAACAAAGTTAGCTACTCCTGCCCTTTTTTGGTTTCCATTGGCATGGAATATCTTTTTGCACCCCTTTATTTTCAGTCTACATGTGTCTTTATAGGGTAGGTGTGTTTCCTGTAGCCAGCAGATCAGTGAGTCTTGTTCTTTTATCTGTTGAACCACTCTATGTCTTTTGTTTGGAGAGTGTAGTCCACTTACATACAGTGTTGTTATTGATAAGTAAGGACTTGTTCCTATGATTTTGTTATTTGTTTTCTGGTTATTGTGTGGTCTTCTCTTCCTTCCTTCCTTTCTTTCCTTCCTGTCTATCTCTTAGTGAAGGTGATTTTCTCTGGTGATATGATTTAGCTTTTTATTTTTTGTGTATCTGTTGTGTGTTTTTTTGGTTTGAGGTTACCATGAGGCTTGCAGATACTATCTTATAACCCATTATTTTAAGGTGATAGCAGGTTAACATTATTTGCATAAAAAAATCAACAAGCAAAAGAAAACTAGTGAAGACTGGCTGGGTGTGGTGGCTCACGCCTGTAATCCCAGCACTTTGGGAGGCCGAGGCAGGTGGATCACCTGAGGTTGGGAGTTCAAGACCAGCCTGACCAACATGGAGAAATCCCGACGCTACTAAAAATACAAAAAATTAGCTGGGCATGGTGGCACATGCCTGTAGTCAGACTCCAGCTGCTCGGGAGGCCAAGCCAGGAGAATCACTTGAACCTGGGAGGCAGAGGTTGCGGTGAGCCAAGGTTGCACTATTGCACTCCAATCTGGGCAACAAGAGTAAAACTTTGTCTCAAAAAAACCCAAAAAACAAAAAACAGAAACTAGTGAAGATTGTGCCTTAACATAGTCCCCTAGCTTTTTAGCTTTTTGTTACTACTATTTATATCTTATTGTGCTGTCTATGTTTTGAAAAAGTTATTATTTTGGCTGGGCATGGTGGCTCACACCTGTAATCCCAGCACTTTGGGAGGCTGAGGCAGGTGGATCACGAGGTCAGGAGTTCAAGACCAACCTGGCCAACATGGTGATACCCTGTCTCTACTAAAAATACAAAAAATTAGCTGTGTGTGGTGTCACATGCCTGTAGTCCTAGCTACTCGGGAGGCTGAGGCAGGAGAATCGCTCGAACCCGGGAGATGGAGGTTGCAGTGAGCTGAGACTGTGCCATTGCACTCCAGCCTGGGTGACAGAGTGAGACTCTATCTCAAAAAAAAAAAAAAAAAGGTACTATTTTTTATTGTTTCATTGTTTTGTCTTTTTTTTTTTGAGATGGAATATCACTCTGTCGCCCAGGCTAGGGTACAGTGGTGTGATCTCGGCTCAGTGCAAACTCTGCCTCCTGGGTTGAAGTGATTCACCTGCCTCAGCCTCCCAAGTAGCTGGGATTACAGGCGCCCACCACCACGCCTGGCTAATTTTTATATTTTCAGTAGAGATGGGGTTTCACCAAGTTGGCCAGGCTGGTCTCGAACTCTTGACCTCAGATATTCTGCCCGCTGTGGCCTCCCAAAGTGCTGGGATTACAGGCTTGAGCCACCACACCCAGCCAACTGAGCTCCATTTTTTTTTTTTATGTCAACCAGATAATTTGTAAGATAAATATTTGTACAACTTTGTAGGTTTGTTGCAAGCTTTAAATGTGTTGATGTATAGAGGGCACAGTACTTGGCACATAGTAGATACTTAATATATTTACTTCCATTTATTCTGTTGTTTCCTTCAACCAGATGCATTTTAAATACAAAAGGCCAAGTTTGCTATTACTATCGTGCAAAGCTTGAAACATAAATCTAGTCAACATCTATCATCTACTTCTTGTCTAAGCTTAAGCAACATATTTGTCCTTTCTGAACCAGTGTCTTTATCTGTAAAATAAGACTTAGACTACATTAATTTATTCCCGACCTTTAAAGAAATACCTGTTATCTATATTAAAAAGAATGTTTAAACTACAAAGAAGGAAGCCAGTGGTAAATTTTCGTTAGGAAGGACTTTGATTAGCAAAGAGGAGTGAAAGCAGTGGGTGGCGTAAAAGTAATTACCAGGAATGGTTACCTTCTGTTTGAATGCAGGAAGAAGACGCAAAAAAGGGGTCCTACAGAAGTGAAACAGATGATAGATACAGGTTTGCATTTGGAGTGCCCTTTCTCCACTTGCCAGAGTTGAAAATTTTTCTTCAGTTAAACTCGACAAACATTTTTTTTAATGTCTACTATTTTGGGTCATTTGCTACATTTGGCACCAGCCTTGAGCTGAATGCAGAGATAAAAACAACATGGTCCTTACTCTCCAGGGTGCTTTCCTGTCTCCTGTGATCACTGGACACTTATAATGCTAAGTTATAGCAGTGGGATGGAAGTGGCTCATTCTGGATTGTTTCTTCAGAGTAACAGGAAGCCCTAATTGTCAAGAGACACAGATTCCATAGTGCAAGAGCAGAGTTTTCCTGTAGGAAACTTTTCAGCGTGCAAGTTAGTTCAGGACTCGCCTGTGAAAGTTCCCTGCAGATAAGAGAGTGCTTGAATCTTCAGTAAGTCCTATTGTCAATTTCTGGATCTTTTCTGACTTCAGAATAACCTCAGCCCCTGCTTTAATAAAAACGACTTTAAGCCAACAGAGTAAACTTGATAGTTAGTGTGGGGGAAGAAAATAGCCCTTTCTTTATGAGTGTTGTGGACCGGGAGCTTTGTATACCCTAACTTAATCTTCAAGGCATTGGTTCAAAGAAGGGAGTAACTTGCTACATTACACATTTATTTAGGGGTGGAGTTAGGGACTGGAACTCACATCTGGCTCCATTATACCACATTCCTTCTCTGGCCTTTGTTATCTTAAGTCCACAACCATCTGTATCCTGTTCACTGCATCTTCCTTCAGAATGGATAGTTGTGTACTAAAGCTGATCATGTGGTAGTGCAGTGCTTTTTCAAACCGAATGTTAAGATTTTTTTTGGCGTCATGACCAACATTTTCTACAAAATAAAATAGAGTAGAAATTGTCAGTGTATGTCACAAGCAGTACTGTTTCCTGAAGTTTTTGTTTCAGGTGTGTATGTGTCTGCATGTGCGTGTGTGTGCTTGTACATGTGCTGAGTCTGTGTAAAATGTATCTTCTATATGCAAATCACTACCTTTATTGAATATAGTATGCAGTCACAAGTTAATTATTGTGTCTTTTCTCCAGATTTTGAAAACATTCTGTATTTCTTTTAGCTGCAAGGGAGTATAATGTAGTAGTTCTGAGGATAGGCTCTGGAGCCAGAATATCTAGGTTTGAATCTAGGCTCTGCCATTTACTAAGTGTGAGACTTTTGGCAAGTTATTTAATGTCTCCATGCCTCTATTTTGTCTTCTATAAAATGAGATTATGCAAGCATTAATTGAGTTTATGTACTTAAAGTGCTAAGAATAGTGTCACCACATGGTAGCACTCCATAAAAGTTAGTTGCTGTTATTACTATTAGTGTTATTGAAAGGTTTATAAACATCTGTTTTAGAGGGATTATGGACATATTGCTTTAACAACAGCCTTCCACAGAGACAGTTGATCCATTTGGTTAATTAATTTGTTGCAAACTTTGCCATTGGTTTAGTGCAATACTCCTTTTTTTTTTTTTTTTAAGTATACTCAGGTTTTTTTTGTACTTAACCAGCATTACCAAAGACAGCTACTAAGTCATGTATCTGTTAAGAGCTATTGTGGAAAATTGTGAGCCTGTCTCTACTAGGTCTTGGCCTATAAAGAACTGGCTGACTTTATAGGCTGATGTAATCTTGGTCATAGGCCAGCATTGCTGGCTCATAAAATGTATGTATATGTCCTGGCCTACTGTCTTACAGAGGGCTAAATAAACATTATACCTAGGTCTGCCTGACTCAAGTTCTGTGAGAGATTTGGAGGAAGATGTTGCTTGGATGATCAGGGGAGGCTTCACAATGGAAATAATGTTTTAGATTGAGGTTGAAAAATGAATGGAAGTCCAGGAAAGTAGCTAAAGGAAAATAATTTCAGGCACCAGTAAGATTTCATACCCAGCTCTAAATCCCAGAAGTCTTAAAGTGGTCAAAGCAAGGCAGAAATAAGCAGAAGCAGTGAACAGAATAAACAGTAGGCTGTTACCTTTTAGGCTAACATACACACACGTACGCATGCACACACACGCATTTTAAATAGAGTATCGCTATGTTGCCCAGGCTGGAGTGCAGTGGTTATTCACAGGTGTAATCATAGTACACTACAGCCTCAAACTCCTGGACTCGCATGACCCTCCTGCCTCAGCCTCTCAATTGTTGGGACTACAGGTGTGTGCCTCTGTTGTCTTAGTTGCAGATTTTTACAGGAACTTAATGGAAAAAATGAAGGTTAAATATATGGTTTAAATATGTATTAGGGAATTATTTACATTTCTTTAAATTATATTTCTTATGTAGCCAGCCATCTCTTAGAGTGAATAGTTAGCTACATTTTATTATGATTATTGATAATATGTTCTACTGTTTATAGAATTGTGTTGTGTACCTTACCTCTTCTCTTTATTTAGGCCTTAGCTCCCATGAGAAGGCACCACCTAATGGCAGCTGCTAGAATTGTAGGCAACAAATGCATTGAAAAATTCACAGAAAAAATTGACAGGAAAAGCCCAACCAGTTCACAGCATAATTAGTATAATGTAGTGATATGAAGCAGTCTTTTTTCCTAGACTCTTAAAACACTTATTAATGATGTTTATTATTTATGATTTATAAGCATTAAATGAATTCTATTTTATCCCCACTTCAACACAACATTCTCATAATATAAACATTAAAAGAGATGAAGTTCTCAAATGCATAGATTGATGAATGAATTTCTTCAGGTTATGAGGTTATAAGTCTATTTTTTTTTTTCTGGTTCCCTTTGTATTTCCTTATATCTAAAAGCAGTATTAAAACATTACAGAAATCTTGGGCAGTTTAATGAGGCAAGCTTTCACCCCTGATTCCCATGCTTTAATAGTTCAGAACTAGAATGTTTTGAGAGGAGGAAATACCTTAGAATGTTTTTACATGTACTTGAGCATGCGATAAGTATAGTTACATAAAACTTCACCTTTTTCCCCTTAACCTTATTCCAGAAGCCCCTTTCCTTGCTGTGATATAGTTCTTGTGGTATAATGTTCAGTTTTTTTGTTTTGCTTTGTTTTTGAGATGGAGTCTGGCTCTGTCGCCCAGGCTGCAGTGCGGTAGCGTGATCTCGGCTCACTGCAACCCCTGCTTCCTGGGTTCAAGCAATTCTCTTGCCTCAGCGTCCGGAGTAGCTGGGACTACAGGCACATGCCAACACGCTTGGCTAATTTTTATGTTTTTAGTAGAGATGGAGTTTCACTGTGTTGGCCAGGCTGGTCACCAATTCCTGACCTCAGGTGATCCACCAGCCTCAGCTTCTCAAAGTCCTGGCATTACAGGTGTGAGCTATTGCACCCAGCCAGTGTTCAGTTTTAAGTATTATGATCAACCAAGCCATTGTTACCCACTTTCTGTATTGCATATAATATTGTTAAATACCTTACATATGCAACTTGTTCCATATTTTGGATTTTCTTCCTCTTCTTTTTTTTTTTTTTTTAAACAAAAAGCATATGATTATTGTCCATATTTAGATGCAGACCCGGAATATTGAACGTAGGTGCGATCAACAATGGTATGTACTAGGAATCAAAGACAGATCCTGTGACATACGGTGTAGTGGGGCCAGCTTTCTGCAATGGGGTCGCGTGCACACCCGAGATAAAAAATGCCAAATGCATGGAGAGCTCCCGTGACTGGTTAATAGGGTGATAGACCTGTGATCCATCGAGATGTCTTATTTAAGGGGAACGTGTGCGCGATCTTAATCTAATGGCCCTGAGGTAAGAACCAGATACCGGATACAGTTCACTGTAGCTACCCCTAAGTGTGATGGGCCCGGAGCGAGGAGAGTAGCACTCTCATGTGGGATATTGATTTCACGGAGAATGGTGAGCAAGAGATCACTGACTGAGGGGAGAGTATCCGTGGTGACGAGGATTTCTTTGACTTAAATGTGCTATGTACGATAAATGAATGCTTGTGTTAGTTGATATTCCTGGGGAGGAGCTTGATCTTTGAGTGTTAGTGTTATGTTCTATAGTTGGTTGAATTATTAGGGTTCTTGCTGGTAAGCGTGTTTGCAAGAATGGTTTGTGGGTATGCATAAATATGTGCTATGTACAGTTAAACACTTATAGTACTATATAATATTCATGTTTGAAAAAGCTAATTTATTGATTTTGAAAAAAAGTTTTAAAATTACTTGGTTTCTCTTCTAGCTCTGATAATTGAAATATTTAATTTCTATAATAAACATATGTTATCTTCACTCACAAGCCATATTTTCTTTTAGAGGTCCTTGATCTTAAGCAGACTTATTAATGATGTTTGAAATACCAAATGCTTTATTCATCTCCACATTTTTCAATAGAGTACTACCTCTTTTTAATGATTTTTTCAATTCATCTTATAATTTTAGGTAGCTGTTAACATTCCTTTTAACAAGGCAGGTGCCTTGGGACTGTGGGAAATTGCAGTAGCAATTAGAGGAAAATAGGGAAGGGTGGACTGGTTGGTCTTGGAGAGCAGGAACAATGCGGAATTTAAACATAAGAATGTCATGTGTCAATTAGGGATACAGTAAAACCCTTCTATAACACTATAAAAGGAGCCCCAAATATTCAGTTGTATAAAATATGAGATGACTTTAAACATAGGGTTATGTAATAAAATTGATGGGGTTGAGCCTGTTGTGGAGGTTGGGAGCCAACTGCCAATTGTGTGTTATCCAAATTAGCATTAAGGAAGAAGGAGTAATATGGAGGGATTTCACTGGGCTTAATATATTTTTTTCTTTTTAAAATGTACGTTAGAGATGTAAATATTTGTAGAGATGTAAAATGTATGTTTTAAAATTGTATGCGAGAGATGAAGTCATTGAGATTTTGATTTTAGACCTGCGTAACTTCTAAAATAAAAGATCAGGTAAATTGAATTAACTCTTATCTGGTGGTACTTGAATATGGAATGAAATATGTGGCTAGCCAGCATGGTTACCTATTGTTTCAAAACAGCAAAGTTAGTGCTTGAAATCTGTGAAGTTCTTTAAAAAAAAAAAAAAAAAGAGAGGAGCGGAGCAAGATGGCTGAATAGGAACAGCTCCAGTCTCCAACTCCCAGCGCGAGCGACACAGAAGACCGGTGATTTCTGCATTTTCAACTGAGACTCCACCTCTGAGGACAGCGCACAGCTGAAGTCCAATAGGGGAAGCAGCGGGGGCCGGTGCAGACGCGAACGACTCTGTCTGACAGCTTTGGGGAGAGCCGTGGATCTCCCAACACGGAGGTTGAGATCTGAGAACGGACAGACTGCCTGCTCAGGTGGGTCCCTGACCCCTGAGTAGCCTAGCTGGGAGACATCCCCCACTAGGGGCAGTCTGACACCCCACACCTCACAGGGTGGAGTCACCCCTGAGAGGAAACTTCCAAAGGAAGAATCAGACAGGTACACTCACCGTTCAGCAATATTCTATCTTCGGCAACCTCTGCTGCTGATACCCAGGCAAACAGGGTCTGGAGTGGACCTCAAGCAATCTCCAACAGACCAACAGACAGTCCTTCTGACTGTCAGACGGAAAACTATCAAACAGGAAGGACACCTATACCAAAACCCCATCAGTACGTCACCATCATCAAAGACCAGAGACAGATAAAACCACAAAGATGGGGAAGAAGCAGGGCAGAAAACTGGAAATTCAAAAAATAAGAGCGCATCTCCCCCTGCAAAGGAGCACAGCCCATCGCCAGCAACGGATCAAAGCTGGTCAGAGAATGACTTTGACGAGATGAGAGAAGAAGGCTTCAGTCCATCAAACTTCTCAGAGCTAAAGGAGGAATTACGTACCCAGCGCAAAGAAACTAAAAATCTTGAAAAAAGAGTGGAAGAATTGACAGCTAGACTAATTAATGCAGAGAAGATCATAAACGAAATGACAGAGATGAAAACCATGACACGAGAAATACGTGACAAATGCACAAGCTTCAGTAACCGACTCGATCAACTGGAAGAAAGAGTATCAGCGATTGAGGATCAAATGAATGAAATGAAGCGAGAAGAGAAACCAAAAGAAAAAAGAAGAAAAAGAAATGAACAAAGCCTGCAAGAAGTATGGGATTATGTAAAAAGACCAAATCTACGTCTGATTGGGGTGCCTGAAAGTGAGGGGGAAAATGGAACCAAATTGGAAAACACTCTTCAGGATATCATCCAGGAGAACTTCCCCAACCTAGTAGGGCAGGCCAACATTCAAATTCAGGAAATACAGAGAACGCCACAAAGATACTCCTCCAGAAGAGCAACTCCAAGACACATAATTGCCAGATTCACCAAAGTTGAAATGAAGGAAAAAATCTTAAGGGCAGCCAGAGAGAAAGGTTGGGTTACCCACAAAAGGAAGCCCATCAGACTAACAGCAGATCTCTCGGCAGAAACTCTACAAGCCAGAAGAGAGTGGGGGCCAATATTCAACATTCTTAAAGAAAAGAATTTTCAACCCAGAATTTCATATCCAGCCAAACTAAGTTTCATCAGTGAAGGAGAAATAAAATCCTTTACAGACAAGCAAATGCTTAGAGATTTTGTCACCACCAGGCCTGCCTTACAAGAGACCCTGGAGGAAGCCCTAAACATGGAAAGGAACAACCGGTACCAGCCATTGCAAAAACATGCCAAAATGTAAAGACCGTCGAGGCGAGGAAGAAACTGCATCAACTAACGAGCAAAATAACCAGTTAATATCATAATGACAGGATCAAGTTCACACATAACAATATTAACCTTAAATGTCAATGGACTAAATGCTCCAATTAAAAGACACAGACTGGCAAACTGGATAAAGAGTCAAGACCCATCAGTCTGCTGTATTCAGGAGACCCATGTCACATACAGAGACATACATAGGCTCAAAATAAAGGGATGGAGGAAGATCTACCAAGCAAATGGAGAACAAAAAAAAGCAGGGGTTGCAATCCTAGTCTCTGATAAAACAGACTTTAAACCATCAAAGATCAAAAGAGACAAACAAGGCCATTACATAATGGTAAAGGGATCAATTCAACAGGAAGAGCTAACTCTCCTAAATATATATGCACCCAATACAGGAGCACCCAGATTCATAAAGCAAGTCCTTAGAGACCTACAAAGAGACTTAGACTCCCATACAATAATAATGGGAGACTTCAACACTCCACTGTCAACATTAGACAGATCAACGAGACAGAAAGTTAACAAGGATATCCAGGAATTGAACTCATCTCTGCACCAAGCGGACCTAATAGACATCTATAGAACTCTCCACCCCAAATCAACAGAATATACATTCTTCTCAGCACCACATCGCACTTATTCCAAAATTGACCACATAATTAGAAGTAAAGCACTCCTCAGCAAATGTACAAGAACAGAAATTATAACAAACTGTCTCTCAGACCACAGTGCAATCAAACTAGAACTCAGGACTAAGAAACTCAATCCAAACCGCTCAACTACATGGAAACTGAACAACCTGCTCCTGAATGACTACTGGGTACATAACAAAATGAAAGCAGAAATAAAGATGTTCTTTGAAACCAATGAGAACAAAGATACAACATACCAGAATCTCTGGGACACATTTAAAGCAGTGTGTAGAGGGAAATTTATAGCACTAAATGCCCACAAGAGAAAGCAGGAAAGATCTAAAATTGACACTCTAACATCACAATTAAAAGAACTAGAGAGGCAAGAGCAAACACATTCAAAAGCTAGCAGAAGGCAAGAAATAACTAAGATCAGAGCAGAACTGAAGGAGATAGAGACACAAAAAACCCTCCAAAAAATCAATGTATCCAGGAGTTGGTTTTTTGAAAAGATCAACAAAATTGACAGACCGCTAGCTAGACTAATAAAGAAGAAAAGAGAGAGGAATCAAATAGACGCAATAAAAAATGATAAAGGGGATATCACCACCGACCCCACAGAAATACAAACAACCATCAGAGAATACTATAAATGCCTCTACGCAAATCAACTAGAAAATCTAGAAGAAATGGATAATTTCCTGGACACTTACACTCTCCCAAGACTAAACCAGGAAGAAGTTGAATCCCTGAATAGACCAATAGCAGGCTCTGAAATTGAGGCAACAATTAATAGCCTACCCACCAAAAAAAGTCCAGGACCAGATGGATTCACAGCTGAATTCTACCAGAGGTACAAGGAGGAGCTGGTACCATTCCTTCTGAAACTATTCAAATCAATAGAAAAAGAGGGAATCCTCCCGAACTCATTTTATGAGGCCAACATCATCCTGATACCAAAGCCTGGCAGAGACACAACAAAAAAAGAGAATTTTAGACCAATATCCCTGATGAACATCGATGCAAAAATTCTCAGTAAAATACTGGCAAACCGGATTCAGCAGCACATCAAAAAGCTTATCCACCATGATCAAGTGGGCTTCATCCCTGGGATGCAAGGCTGGTTCAACATTCGCAAATCAATAAACGTAATCCAGCATATAAACAGAACCAAAGACAAGAACCACATGATTATCTCAATAGATGCAGAAAAGGCTTTTGACAAAATTCAACAGCCCTTTATGCTAAAAACGCTCAATAAATTCGGTATTGATGGAACGTACCTCAAAATAATAAGAGCTATTTATGACAAACCCACAGCTAATATCATACTGAATGGGCAAAAACTGGAAAACTTCCCTTTGAAAACTGGCACAAGACAGGGATGCCCTCTCTCACCACTCCTATTCAACATAGTGTTGGAAGTTCTGGCTAGAGCAATCAGGCAAGAGAAAGAAATCAAGGGTATCCAGGTAGGAAAAGAAGAAGTCAAATTGTCCCTGTTTGCAGATGACATGATTGTATATTTAGAAAACCCCATTGTCTCAGCCCAAAAGCTCCTTAAGCTGATAAGCAACTTCAGCAAAGTCTCAGGATACAAAATTAATGTGCAAAAATCACAAGCATTCTTATACACCAGTAACAGACAAGCAGAGAGCCAAATCAGGAATTAACTTCCATTCACAATTGCTTCAAAGAGAATAAAATACCTAGGAATCCATCTTACAAGGGATGTAAAGGACCTCTTCAAGGAGAACTACAAACCACTGCTCAGTGAAATAAAAGAGGACACAAACAAATGGAAGAACATAACCATGCTCATGGATAGGAAGAATCAATATCGTGAAAATGGCCATACTGCTCAAGGTTATTTATAGATTCAATGCCATCCCCATCAAGCTACCAATGACTTTCTTCACAGAATTGGAAAAAACTGCTTTAAAGTTCATATGGAACCAAAAAAGAGCCCGCATTGCCAAGACAATCCTAAGTCAAAAGGACAAAGCTGGAGGCGTCACGCTACCTGACTTCAAACTATACTACAAGGCTACAGTAACCAAAACAGCATGGTACTGGTACCACAACAGAGATCAAGACCAATGGAACAGAACAGAGTCCTCAGAAATAATACCACACATCTACAGCCATCTGATCTTTGACAAACCTGAGAGAAACAAGAAATGGGGAAAAGGATTCCCTATTTAATAAATGGTGCTGGGAAAATTGGCTAGCCATAAGTAGAAAGCTGAAACTGGATCCTTTCCTTACCCCTTATACGAAGATTAATTCAAGATGGATTAGAGACTTAAATGTTAGACCTAATACCATAAAAACCTAGAAGAAAATCTAGGTAGTACCATTCAGGACATAGGCATGGGCAAGGACTTCATGTCTACAACACCAAAAGCAACGGCAGCAAAAGCCAAAATGGACAAATGGGATCTAATTAAACTAAAGAGCTTTTGCACAGCTAAAGAAACTACCATCAGAGTGAACAGGCAACCTACAGAATGGGAGAAAATTTTTGCAACCTACTCATCTGACAAAGGGCTAATATCCAGAATCTACAAAGAACTCAAACAAATATACAAGAAAAAAACAAACAACCCCATCAAAAAGTGGGCAAAGGATATGAACAGACATTTCTCAAAAGAAGACATTCATACAGCCAACAGACACATGAAAAAATGCTCATCATCACTGGCCATCAGAGAAATGCAAATCAAAACCACAATGAGATACCATCTCACACCAGTTAGAATGGCAATCATTAAGAAGTCAGGAAACAACAGGTGTTGGAGAGGATGTGGAGAAATAGGAACACTTTTACACTGTTGGTGGGATTGTAAACTAGTTCAACCATTATGGAAAACAGTATGGCAATTCCTCAAGGATCTAGAACTAGATGTACCATATGACCCAGCCATCCCACTACTGGGTATATACCCAAAGGATTATAAATTACTCTACTACAAAGACACATGCACACGTTTGTTTATTGCGGCACTATTCACAATAGCAAAGACTTGGAATCAACCCAAATGTCCATCTGTGACAGACTGGATTAAGAAAATGTGGCACATATACACCATGGAATACTATGCAGCCATAAAAAAGGATGAGTTTGCGTCCTTTGTAGGGACACGGATGCAGCTGGAAACCATCATTCTTAGCAAACTATCACAAGAAGAGAAACCAAACACCGCATGTTCTCACTCATAGGTGGGAACTGAACAATGAGATCACTTGGACTCGGGAAGGGGAACATCACACACTGGGGCCTATCATGGGGAGCGAGGAGGAGGGAGGGATTGCATTGGGGAGTTATACATGATATAAATGACGAGTTGAGGGGTGCTGACGAGTTGATGGGTGCAGCACACCAACATGGCATAAGTATACCTATGTAACAAACCTGCACGTTATGCACATGTACCCTAGAACTTAAAGTATAATAAAAAAAAAAAAAAAGCAAAAAAAAAAAAAAAAAAGATTAGCAAAATCAGTGATGTTAATGACCAGCCAAGTAGCTATTGTAATTAATGCTGATGGGTTCTGAAGACCATTGGCAAGACAGGAACCCTGAATAGATTAACCATAAGTTTGCCAAATATGGGCTATTTATTTTTCCTGGAGACTTTGTGGAGACTAGGACTTGAGACAGTTTTTGTATGAGGGTAGTAGCCAGTGTTACCGAGCACTTGCTGTGTGCCAGGTGAACTCTTATAAGCACTTTGTAGTAACTCATATGACTCTCTCACAAGATCAGCAGTTGCAAGAGCCTTCCTTTTTTCTTCTCTTTCTCACTTGCTTTTTGTATGGGAATCTCAAGTAATTATTTTGGGACACACTGTTGGCAATGGGTGGGAGTTACTACAGTCTTAGTGGTGAGAGTTGTTCAACATTGTAGCAGAGTCAGTGCTGAGTTTCTGGTAATTAGTTTCAAGTGTGAGGTATCTTTTAATAAGGACATCTAACTCTGGTTCATGGTAATTCTAAATATCTTATTAAATAAACATGTATTTCATGGCTAATCCGTACATCAGGTAATCTACCTTGCCACAGTTGGCTATATAATAAAAAATAAATTATTTATATTCTGTATTGTATGAGCATCTAATTTAGTTTTCCTTTTCAGATTTATTTTGAAGTGTATTATATATATTTATTAGGTGTTATGAAATGTATGTGAAAGGAATGATTGTGAAACTAATATTGGCTTATTACACTTTCTATAAGAACTAGCATGACCACTCTTTTACTCTAAATATGCCAACTGCCTTGGCTATTCAGGTTTCAGTAGTAGTTAAAATTCTATAAGAATTTCGTTTGTTTTTAGATACAAGGAAAGCCCTTCTGAATGTACCTTCAACAGAGATATCTGCCATTCTGTGTTTAGGAATACTGATATGATATAATCTGTCTAGATTTTCTGACATAGTTTGATATTTATGTTTTGAAGATCCTGAATTGCATGTAGTTTGTCCTGAATGTTTTATTTTGAACACAGTGTGTTTAACTTTTTTTTTTTTTGAGATAGGATTTTGCTCTGGTTGCCCAGGCTGGAATGCAGTGGCAGAATTATGATTCACTGCAGCCTTGACCTCCCAAGCTGAAGTGATTCTCCTACTTGGGCCTATCAAGTAGCTAGGGCTATAGGTGCACACCACCGTCCTGGTTAATTAATTTTTTTTTTTTTTTTTAGAGATGGGGTTTTGCCATGTTGCCCAGGCTGGTCGTGAACTCCTGGGCTCAAACAGTCCACCCGCCTCAGCCTCCTAAGCTGCTGGGATTAGAGGCATGAGCCACTGCACCCAGCCCACGTTGATTCTTTAAACCATTTGTTTTTTCTTTGATTCATAAATACCCAATTCTTTACAAAAGTTTATTTCTCTGTTCTGCATTATCTGTCAGCCATCTATATTATTTATATAGATACTTTTTAATTCCTCTATAGAGAAAGCAGGTGGGTGGCTCCACAGTGATCTCATTTTCAAGTTAGTAAGCCTAGTTTTGTTGTCCTTTTCTTACTTATTCCCATCCTTACCTCTTTCCCATAGCTGGATTATTAATTTATCTTCCCCTGATCCTTACTGTTATAATTCAGTATATTCTTTGTGTGTGTTTTTTTTTTTCTTCCTTTTTCTTTTTTTGAAATGGAGTCTAGCTCTCTCGCCCAGGCTGGAGAGTGCAGTGGCGTGATCTTGGCTCACTGTAACCTCTGCCTCTCAGGTTCAAGCGATTGTCCTGCCTCAGCACCAGTAATCCCGAGTGGCTGGGATTACTGGTGCCCGCCACCACGTCCAGTTAGTTTTTCTATTTTTAGTAGAGACAGGGTTTCATTGTGTTGGCCAGGCTGGTATCAAACTCCTGACCTCGTCATCTACCCTCCTTGGCCTCCCTAAGTACTGGGATTACAGGTGTGAGTCACCATACCTGGCCGATTCTGTGTATTCTTATTCTCCACTATCCTCATCACTAAGCAAGATGTATTGAACTTTTCTTATAATTTGGCCTGCATAATTTATCATATCTTATTCTTACCCCTTCTCTACTCTTCCACTCTCTCTCTTTCTGTCTTCCTCCCCCATTTTTCCTCTCTAGTGCTTTTTCCTTTACCCATTCTCCTCCTCCTTCATCTCACTTAACACAAATATTAATCCAGAGCATATTCCTGTAAAGTTTTATAGAAATACTGATTTATTTGGGTGTTGATTGCCAGAAATGTGTTAGTCAGTAGGAGTGTAAAGCTTTTTGAGGCTGGGTGCAGTGGCTCATGCCTGTAATCCTAGCACTTTGGGAGGACAAGGCGGGTGGACCACCTGAGGTCAGGAGTTCAAGACCAGCCTGGCCAACATGGTGACGCCCCGTCTCTACTAAAAATACAAAAACTAGCTGGGATGGTGGCACACGCCTGTAATCCCAGCTACTTGGGAGGCTGAGGAAAGAGAATCAATCACTTGAACCCAGGAGACAGAGATTGTCGTGACCTGAGATCACGCCATTGCACTCCAGCCTGGGCAACAAGAGCAAAACTCAGTTAAAAAAAAAAAAAAGCTTTTTGAAAGCCTTAGGAAATTATGAATTGACTCTTTCTGTCCCTTAATAACATAAACTCATTGTTTTTCCTATATTTAAAAATGTCACCTGTTTTAGTTTCTTTTTTTGACTCATGGGGTTTGTTTTATTGTATTTATTGATTATGCTAATAACTTTTAGTTTTTTAATGTTTTTTAGAATAATTTCTTCTAGATAGCAGAATAAAATTTTGATGTTTTAATTAGCCAACTTAAGCAAACTAGTGATAGAGAGCTTAAAACCAAGAAAAACTAATAATTGTTTCCATTTAGCCTGAATTATGAGTTTCTATAATTCAAGAGAGAGAGAGAGACACTACATTTTTTAAATGTAAATATTATAAATTGCTAATGTTGTATTGTTTGGGGAAGCAGATCAGGGCCAGATATTTTTCAAAATGGTTAATAGATTTTGCACTTTCAATGAATTGTTTTCTATTTTACTTTATTTAAAGTTATTTCTCTGACCTGTTGGTCCATATGTTTTCTCTTCATCTAGTTCAGCTCCTTCTGTTAGGATGTATCTTACGAGCTACAGGGCACTCCTCTCCAGAACTCTCAGTTTAAAGTCAAATATGAGAGTCTGCCTGGTAAGCTGTATGTCTATAGTTGACACTTTTCCTTCTTTCTTTTCTGTGTTTCAAATATTTAAATTACATGCACTCTGCTGACCAAACATAAATTAATATTTATTAGTTATTGCTAATTCCTACCATAATTTCTTCAAGTTACACAAGTGCCTATTCCAAATTGTAAATGAACCTATCTGATATGCTTCAATAGTTCTTTATAAAAAAGAGACTAGGCCTCTTTGTTAGAAGCTAGAAGCTTTGTGACGTTTGAAATCACTGGGTGTTCACTGGGCCTTCCCTGGACGTCCTACTAGCTCTTCGTTATTAATTTTATTACATGAACAGGGCTTGCAGAAGCAGATCTTTTTTTTTTTTTTTTGGTTTAAAGAGAGACAGAGTCTTGCTGTGTTACCCAGACAGATTGCACTAGTGCAATAATGACCCACTGCAGCCTTGAACTCCTGGGCTCAAGCTGTTCTCCTTCTGTAGCCTCTTGAGAAGCTAGGACTATAGGCGCACACCACCAAGAAGCCAATCTGGAAGAAAAAAATACAAGTCAAAGTTTGGCTGAGCCAGCCATGTAGTACACCTATGACTGGCAGGCACATGTATATGTCATTATTACCGAATCAACTGCATTCTTTTAATTCCATGAAAAGCAGTCTATTATACATACTGTCAGGGGAAATCTACTAAGAAGATGGCTATGATTGGCTATTAGAGACTTGCCATGTCTCGTTTCACTGGTATTACAGGAAAAAAGACATCTCTTTAAAAAATACTTTAAGTGCCACGAAGACGGGACAATTTGTACTTCTCGGTATCCTCTATCCTCTCTCTCAAAGTGCTAGAAAAATGGGTCGATCTAACTAATGTAGAAAACTAAGGGATAAGATTATTTTGGTCAATCTATAAATCCATATTTTTGAATTCTTTTAGAAATAAAGTCTTCCTCATCAATATCACAGAGTGGCATACACTATGCTAAAACAACTGTTTAATTTAAATTGCATAAAATATTTAAGCTATGTAGCCAAAACACATGTTAACAACAAATAAGGTTAGCCACCTTGGTGGGGAAATGGAGTGATAGTTCTCTAGAATCAGGAAGAATTCATTTTTGGCAGCTGTTTTGTTGGCATGGTGCTAAAGCTTGTTTTATCCCCAGCAAGGACAGGACCTGCTGTAGGAGGGTCTTGGCAACAGGCCATGTCATAATGAGGGTTATTTTTATAAAATAGATCTCATTGTATTGGCAAAGCTTAATCCTCTGGTGGGTAGAATCCCTTTTATTATAGTTCATATTGTGACTTACTGCTTTTTTAGTAGTAAATTAAAAAGGTTCTCTGTTGATTTAACCTAAAGATAGCATCTGCAATTGTAAGTCCTTTTGCTATTTATGTAAATATTGTTTCGTGTGTTATTGTGGAAAAGGAAGAACTTGTGGATTTAGAGAATTAAGGCTGAAGGAAATAGTGGCAATAGAAAAAGAGGCATATGAGGTATTCCATGATGCTGTCTCATGGTTCTGGGGTCTGCATATGAGGAGGTGACACCAAATGCATATTAAAAATTTTATATCATTAAGTGAAAAATTTTCTTTGTGTTTTAAAATGACATACTAGGCTGGGCGCAGTGGCTCATGCCTGTTATTCCAGCACTTAGGGAGGCCAAGGCAGGTGGATCACTTGAGGCCAGGTGTTCGAGACCAGCCTGGTCAACATGGCAAAACCCCGTCTCTATTAAAAATATAAAATTTTATATTAAAAAATATAAAATTAGCTGGGTATGGTGGCACGTGCCTGTAATCCCAGCTACTTGGGAGGCTAAGGCACAAAATTCGCTTAAACTGGGAGGCAGAGGTTGCTCTGAGCCAAGATGACATCACTGTACTCCAGCCTGGCTGACAGAGTGAGACTGTGTCTCAAAAGAAAAAAAAAAAAAGTAAAATGACATTCTAGAAACATTAGAATACTTAAGTCTTGCAAGTTAATTAATGACTTTGAAGTTTAATTCTCTTATCCATCAAATGTGGACAAGTTAGATTTTTTTACAGGCAACTTAGCTCTTTAGACTGCAAATAGAAAAACATTTTTACTTCCTTTCCTAAGATGAAATTGTGAGACTCCCCTTGGTATGACAATTGTATAGGATCCAGTAAAATTTATGATATCAAAAAGAATGAACTTATCCATTTATACTGTTAGTTACAGTTTTCACTTACAGCCTTTTTTTAAAAAGCTTTTTTCATTTGAGTACTTCTAGATTATGGTTTTGAAAAAAGTTTTTCTATTGATGTTAATTGATATTTTTCTAGTTATTTTATTTCAAAGGCACCTTAAGTACAGCTCATGTTTTTACACATAAACATTTGTAGTTACTTATGTAGCTAAGATTAAAATACAAAATAAATTATTACATAGCCTTTTAGAAATACCATGATAATAAACTGAACCGCTTTACATGACATTGTATATAACAACAAAAGATGAAGATCTTACAGATCTTGTTCTTTCTGGGTGTTTCAATAGTGGCAAACTGACTTTGGTATTATAAGGTGGGAATAAGAAGGAACTGTTAATATTGCTCTAGTTTTTGTGAGTTTGAAATACTGTAAGCTCTGCAGAGAGCTTACAGTTAATGAAAAATTTATTGTGTTATCAGCACAATTCAGAGATATTCCTCTGGATACATAAAATTCTAAAGTCTAAATAAACATTACAAAGCATTTGGCAATCTTGACAAACTCCTTTTAAGGTCTTTTAAAAATCCCTTTTTGATATCTTCTCTTTCTTCTTTTTTGCTGCTTAATGTAAGACTGCTTTTGTGTCATTAGTAACTGAGCTGGTGAAATAGTTTAGCTGGTAGACATATTTTGCTGCAAAAGTCATTCTCTTTTGATCTTAACAAGATGAGCTGTAGTAATTTATCCTTAGAGTCTGTTATCTTGATGAAAGAAGAACCTTGAGTAGATTTATTTTATTACACATCAACTTGATGTGTGAAATTACTTATGTTGTCTGTATTTACAACTGTTAATTCCCAGGAAAACAGGTGTCTTTATATTATGTGGCCCACTGGAATTTAAACATTTTTTTAAATGGGTTCTTCAAGATGTCAAAATCTTCAATCGTTTAGTGTCATTTCTATGTTTTGAAAAGTTGTTAGAAGCCTGTGGCTGTTTAGATTATTAGAGATAATATTAGAGATAATCAGGGTATAATATTTTAGAAAATAATAGAGAAGGCAGTTTATAAATAGAAGACTTGAATATGTTCAGCATATTAGATACGGAATCAGTACCTGTTTTTAGGAATTCATGTAATTAATAAAAATGTTAGTATTACTTGCTTTTTATAACAACTTTATTGAGACACAATTCACATACCATAAAATTTACCCTTTCAAGTATACAATTCAGTGGTTTTTAGTATACTCACAGAGTTGTGCAACCATCATCTAGTTTTTAGAATATTTTCATCTCTCCAAAATGAAACGCTGTATTCCTTAGCAGTCACATGCCATTTTCCCTTTACTTCAGTCTGTAGCAACCACTAATTTACTTTGAATTTTAAAATGATGCATTGAAGGTGAAACAAATAATAGTTTAGTACCACTGATCCTTCATGTTAATGAAATTATGTAATTAAATGATATATGCATTAAATACTTGTTAGTAGTATGTTTAGTATGTTACTAAAGTTTTATTTTCCTCCTGTGGTAAGTAGTAGCTTATCATCACTGTATGCTTTAATTAGATATGATAGTATATCATTAATTACCCAGTATTATTTAATAGGAGCTTGTTGAATCTACCTCTTTTTTGTTTTTGTTTTGAAAATTTGAGATAAGTGTTTTTTTTCTTTAACTCCCAAATAGGGACAAACACAATGAACTTAATTGTATTTTTTCTTTGCTTAGAATACTTTTCCTTCATGGTCCAAACAACTATTTATATAGTAATTATACTAGAAATAATGTTTACTTTTCAAATAAACTTTGCAATTTTTCTCAGTCTTAGAAACACCCCATTTTTGCACACAAGTGATTGGCATTTTTTACAGATCATGCTTATTTATTTCCTGGAGCAAACTCAAGATCCTTGCTAGCTGTGCCACTTGATTGTTTGAATGACTAGTGAATTAGCGATTAGAAAGCTGCAAGGCTAATACATAAGGCCTAGTTTTGCCTGGTTTAATCCAAGGGTTGAGAGTAAGAGGTAAAGGGAATATTTTTTGAAATTTGTACTTGGACCAAAGATTCTGTTAATGTGGAGATATGCTGTATAGTTCACCAGGGATTTAGTTCAGAGGAGAACTGTCAGAATCATCCTAAGATTGTTATTAGATTTCTGGGAGAAAGACATGTCTGAGGAAAATCACTATAAGGCTTCTCTGACTCATCTTGGGAAGTGATGTCAGAACCTGGGGTCTCCAAAATTAATAATAGTACAGTAGTTGTTACTGTGACTATTCCTGTAATAAGCTGTTTTCTCAATTTTCTCCCCAGACATAGAAATCAGGATATTAGTTATTATTTGTAAATAAATGAGGGCTGAAATAAATAAATGAGCAGTGCCATTGCTCGATATTGATAAAAGATACCTGGAGTCTGGATCAACTGGGCTCGTGGAAAATGAGTATGATCACACACATAGTCATCACACCACAACTTTTTTTGTGGTACACAAAAATATAACCTAAATCCATGGTCTCAGGAGCATGCTTATATATAGATACACATGGTGGATTTTATAATAGCTCTCAGAGGAAGAATGGGTTTCACTTTACAAAATTTTATTCTGCCTACAGAATTTTAAGAATAAATCTCTTGTATAACTTGATGCTGTTATGTAAAATTAAAAGAAATGAAAACCTAAACTATTTAAAAATAACAAAATAGCTTCTGATAAGAAGTGCTAACAATATAATCTGGTTTTGAGTTTTTTGTTTTTATGTTAACTTTTTTTTTCCATGCTAGATTAACTACTCCATGTGCAGCCCCCCAAAGATGCATTGTGTTACTGTGTCTCATGGGCCTTTTCACTGAGTTTGGACATGAGTTTTGAGCATGGCTACAGAAGATTTCTTTTACGGCTCCCAGTTATCATGCCTGGCTTGTGTAATTGGGTAGTCATCATGAAAAAAAGGAGAGGGGGGAGATTTTTTTAACCTTTGAAAGTGATACCCTTTTCAGCCTTGGCAGATCACAGTGTTCTATCTTTGTCTGTAAAATCCACATCGGAAATGCTAAGAGTTCCCATGTTGGAGTTAGGAGAGGTCGTTGTCAGGAGGATCCTGTAGCACTTTTCAGAAATTAGAGGGTCATCCAGCAAAACTAGGCCACATAGTCTAACGATCAAGTGCCCCCAGTAATATCACTTGGATTTGAAGATCTGCATGCTTTTAAGCTTATCTGTTATTTGGTCTGATTTCTATTTACCTATTCAAGTCCAACACAGTTTTTGTGGTTGCTGAAAAATACCTCACTGATGTTAGTTTGCATATGTAAAAGTTTTCATCTAATTTTCTTTTCAGTAGGTTGCCAGGTTTATGCGTATTTGCCATAGGACCTCCTCATTTAGCCCTACCCACCCGTCCACTCACCTGGCTCCTTCTTATGGTACAGCGGTGTAGTGAGTGATTCAGTGAATTTTTTAAGAGAGTTTTATCTCTGTAGTAGGTATGTGGGAAGTGTTTGGCAGGTGTGGTGTTTGGGAAGTGGCAGCTGTTGAGAAGGTCTGTGACCTGGTCCTTACCTTAAGTTTTATAAATGCAAGTTTAAAAAATATATTTAAAAAATCTGACTTTGGTTTGGCGCTTGTTTATTTTAATTGAATCCTTTCACCAGTAATTCAATCGACTGTCCTATTAACTTTTTCAGGTCTTGTTGAGAACACTCACAGTGAATAAACAGAATGCACTATATTACAATCACTGTTCTCTGAAATCAGTGGCAAGGCACCACAATAAAGTTACTTATCGAGTGCAAATCTTAACCTTTGTTCTGATCATGCCATGCTTTTTACAATATTCTTCTGTCTTTATAATACACTGAGTGTTACTGAACTTTCTGCTATATGAGAATCATCATTATGAATATCTTACACAGAATTGTACTGCTCGAGATAGATGCGTGCGTAGGGTCAGGTAGGTACCAAGCAGTGAGTGGGATACTGATTGTACAAATGACTTTGATTATTTCCCCCCTCTATCTGTGCCCTTTGCAATATAACTCTGTAGAGGTAGAGTCTGTTTCCTTACTTCTTGAATCTGGACTGGCCTTATAACTTGCTTTGGCTGATAGAAGTGGCAAAAGTGATGGTATGTCAATTATGAAGCTAAGCCCTAAGAACTGTGTGCACCTCTGCTCATGGAGCACCCTGCCTAACCTACATGAGAATTGCGTTGAGCTAGCCTGCTGGATGTGTTCTCACTGGTCACCCCATCCAAGAGCTAGCCAGCCGCAATATATACATGAGGGAGGCCATTCTGGATAAGCCAGTCTTAGCCAACTTGTCAGGCTATTTCAGAATTCTGAGAAAGCATAATTATGAGAATTATGTCAACCTGTCAGGCTGTTGCAGAATTTTGAGAAGGCATAGCCAAAATGAAAGTTCTAGCTGACTTGTAGAGTTAAGAGCAAGAAATGTTTGTTGTTTTAAGCTACTGTGTTTGGGGTAGTTTATTAATGCATCAGTGTCTAACTTCTACATAATGATTGGTCTTAGAATGTGTTTCCTTGGAGGGGGTGGGAAGTCACTTGCTGCTTTCTCAGAAAATTGTCGTGAATGATATTTTTTGCAAAATTAGTGAATCAGACACAAAAATAACTTATTTCTATGGTTGTTTGCTACCCTTAGGTGTTTGTTGAATTAAATTGCCCTCTTGCAAATAATTGCTTTGTTGTTGTTTTGATGGCCTTTGCTAATAGCATTTCATGTATTATTTGTTCTATTGATCTTATTGGGGAAACCACAAGACGTCCCTTGTCATCTTGTTCTCCTTTTTCAGTCTCGTGTGCTCAATGTTTTGATGAAGTGTGTTAAGACTTATTTCCTCATTTGTTTAGTCATACCACAGATTGCTTTTGAGCATTCAGAATATGCATAGGCACCTTGCCTAGGGCTTTTGTGAGCTTACAGTCTGGGAAGATACTGGCTAGTAAACAGCAAGGTAAAATACAGTGGAATAGAAATTCTAATGATAGGAACACATAAGAGGAAGCAATTGAGGGATCAGTGTTCCCCTGAAGAAGTGATACATAATTTTAGGCCTAAAGGATGAAGTGGCAATTGTAGAAAAGGAACAGAAATAGCACTTGATGCATGAAAAATGTATGTAGAAAGACCTAAAGGCAAGATAACTGTGTAATTATGGCTGGAAATACAGAAGAAGTAGGGACTAATAGCAGGAGATGAGTTCAGAGTATGATTAGAAACCAGGTTATGCAAGGTGCTATAAGACATATTATTGTGGAGGGTAGACTGAAAGGAAGCAAGACTAGAGGCAGAGAGGCCAATTAGGAGGGCATTGCAGTAATTTATACTAGAGGCAATGGGACCGTAAATTAGGGCACTAGCAGTTGGGATAAAGATAAGTAGATGAATTCTAGTGAAAGGCAAAATTGACAGGACATAGGGTCTGACTCAGTGGTGAGTATAATGGAGATAGAGGAATCAAGGATGATGTTCAGGTTTTTTGCTTGGGACAACTAGCTGATGATTCACTGAGGTGGAGGGGTATCATAGCAGGAAGGGGCTCTGGGAGGAAGACAATTTAATTTTCAAAGTGTCAAGTTTGAAGTACATGACAAACTTTTGATAAGTGCCAGAAAATAGCTAGTTTTTTGCCTCTGAAACTCAGGAAATATCTGTTCTGGAGATACAGCTTTGAGAGTCATAAGTATTTGATAATTGAAATCATGGAAAGGGGATGTGATTAACCAGGCAGGGAGCTTTTCAGTTTGAGAAAAGGGCCCAAGACTGAATCCGGAGGAAATGACAATATTTAAGAGACAAAGAGGAGTCCACAGAGTGCTAAGATGAACTGAGAAATAGAAGGAAAACCAAGAGAGTACTGTCACAGAACTAAGAGAATGTGTCAAGGATCTGAGAATGGTTATCAAGATCAAAGGCTGCTACGAGGCCAAGTAAAGCGATATCTGAAGAAATGTCTTTTGGTTTTAGTAACATGCTCGTATCCTTTGTTTCTAAGCACAAGTTGTTCCTCCCACTTAGAATGTTCTTTACCCATTTCTGTACTTACTGAACACCCAGTCTTCCTTCCAGATGTTTCTCAAATAGTCCCTCCTCTATGAAGCCTTTCCCAGCAAAATTATTTTCTTGCCCTAGTTAAATAGCTATAGTAGCACATATAAGGTTCTCATAGATGATTTTGTGTACATCTCTGTGCCCTGACAAGATATTTAATTCTTGAGTTCATCAAGTTTGTATGAAATTTTTTAGGACTGGCAGCTTGTGTTACTCATATTTTTATTCTTAATGTTCCACATAGTGGCTGGCAAGTAGGTAGTGCATGAAAATGTTTGTGGATTTGAATGCTTGATTTTGAATATGGCGCTAAGCAAAAAGCAGCATTTCAAATTGCGTATTAAAAGTCACTTCAAAACCAAAATAGTGCTGCCTATTGGATGAACTTTATCATATTTTCTTTCTCTAACAACATTCAAATACAAATTGGAATCTACTCCAAAAGATGCATTGTTACTGAACATAGGAGAAGGAGGTAGATAGGTAATAATCTATAATTGGCCAAGAATAGACTAGTCTTGTATTCTCTAGTAAGTGTTTGGATCCAAAAGGATCTTTTAGGAAAGTGCCACAATATGTAACAGTCAGTCAAAGAGTCTGTTGTTGCCTAGATGTTGGAATAAATTTGATAACTTCTGGAGGATTATTTTAAGTCCATGTGTTCATTTGTTTAAGTTAAGTATATTAAGCCACTTCCTACCGAATAATTAAGTTACCCCAGGGGTTTACATTGGAAGAGAGTTACTCTTAAAATCCACTGGAGTGTATTAGGGTTAAAGGTTACCTTTGATTTAGCATGCAACACTCATTGATGTTGAATGAAAAGATAGATAGATAGATGCCTTGTATTTTTGGTTTTAACTTTGAAAATTGGTAACATTCCTTCTCCCTTCCTCTTGGTATTTTAAGTGGGCTTAATTTACTCAAATTCTTTTCTACACCTTTTCTGACATTTTATTGCAGGGATTTTAGGGCCTTATTTGTTGTGCCTCTATGTAAAGGATATTTCTAATATAGGAGCAAAAAGAATGATGCCTGGAGTCATCTGGAGTCAGAAAAACAAAAGGCTGAGTGGTATTAAGATCTGGTTTATGGAATTGAATGATTGTCTTAGATAACAGGAGTAAGGACCCACTGCAGTAAGTAAGGATTTCTAATTCCTGTGAAGGCCAGAAGGAGAAGCCAGTGATAACAGCTTCAGAAACTGCCCATAAATAAATTGCTGAGCTGAGGAATTATATTCTGTTACTAAAACATGTGTAAAATTAACTATAAAGGGCAAGAGAGCAGCATTAATATGCGTGGCCAGATTCCAACTTCAGTAGGCAGTCCCTTCCCTCAGGCACAAAATGAGGTAGTTGAACATTGTAGGAGAAATACACTGTGTAAGCCTGTGTTGTACAATTCATTTGATGTTGTGACTGTTGAGGTGGGACTGGGAAAGCCTTGGTATACCATCAAGAAAAGAGGCTGCTGGATCTGTATGGTCTGTGGGGCCCCTGGGGAGTTGGTGTACTTCTGCTGAGTATTATAAGCAGTTCTGCTTAGTTGAATGAGCCAGAGTCCTAGAATATATCCTTGATAGCTTCTTCTTTTTCTTTTTATCTATTCATATGGTACAAGTGCAATTTTGCTACATTGATATATTGTATTATGTTGAAGTCAGGGCCTTCAGTGTATCCATCAGAGGAGAAACATACATTATACCCACCAAGCCAACCTCCTATCATCCACCCCCTTCCACCCTCACCTTCCTTTCTTTTAACCCCACTTTCGCCAGTTCTGTAGATTCTACCTCTAAAAATACATGTTGAATCAGTGCACCTTACTCACTATTAAATATTATTTGAATGAGGGAATAAATGCATTCAACTGCCTAAGTTCAAATCACTATCATTTCTCAACAGATCTTTCACTTGTTTTCCTCCCACTGCAAACATAGTGATATTTTCTAAAAATCACAAATCAAGTCATGTAACTCCCCAACTTAAAACCTCTAGGCTTTGGGCTAAAATCCAAAATGTTTATTACTTCCCACATGATCTTCCATAATCTTGTTCTGGCTCTCTTTAATTCATCACAGCAACTGATTTTCTTGTCCTCCAATAATTTAAACTCTTTTCCATCTCTTAGCTTTAGCACCTGCTCTTTCTTCTTCCTAGAATGCTCTTATTTTCACTCTTCTGACTAACTTGACTCCCTCAGGGATCCTCAGTCTAAGTGAAGTTTCTCTGTTATACTTTTTGAAATTCTTGTACTGTTCTTTAACAGCACTTGTTAAAGCTGGAAGTTATATAAGCTAACCTGTGGGTTTTTCTCTCCTGTGATTTTTTTCTTCTGCTTTGAAAGTTCAGGTTTCCCATCTTGCGTTAAAGGCTTTACTCCTACAGTTCTCCAAATCGTCATTCTTCTTTACTGGCTCATTTCAATCAACTTATTAATATCCGTCAGTAGCTCTCAATAAACAGTAAGAATAACAGAAGGCCCCTGTTCACACTAATTCTCCCTCAGTTACTGCCTCTTTTTTGTTGTTGTTCTCCCACAGCAAAAGTTCCAAAGTGAGTTAGTTGTCTGTAGTCTCTGTCTCATTTCTTGTCTGTCATTTACCTCAGAGCCCTTTTCAGTTAAGCTTTGATTCACATTGTTCCACTGAAATTACCTTCATTTTGCCAAATTCACTGGTTAGTTCTCTCTCCTTTCCTGACTTCTCAGCAACTCTCACCACACTGGACCGGTTCCTTCTTGAAGCATTCTTTCCTCTTGACTTTTGTGACTAATGTGATCTCCCAGGCTGCAAGAGCTGAGATGGAGATAGGCTGGCAAGATTTTGAGGGGAGGGGATTGTCCATGAACGAGAAAGAGGAGCAAAGCAAGATTGGTCAAGCATTCAGACCAAATATCCAACACCTACAGAAGTTGAGAGGGGTGGAAGCAGGATTAGGTAGGGAAGACCATAATGCAGATCTAACAAGGTATCTGACAACCCACTGGGACCTTTGGAGCAAAGGTTGCTTATTAGAGGAAACGCATGTTAGGTAGACTTGGTCAGGTCATACTACCCACAGTGTGCTCTCTTATTGGCTAGGAAAGTATTTGTCCTTGACACAAAAGCAAAGCAGATCCTAAGGCTGTTAACAGATGAAGGTTGTGAGTTAACTGTACTCTTTACAGCTTAATGGCAAGTTGTTTCTTGAAAGGACATCCTAGCAGCATACCCCCTCCAAGGCTTGCTACCGTGATGCGTATTTCTTTGTCTTTTCCTTACCTTAGTCATCACTTCTTCTCAGTTTCCTTTGTTTCCTTCTCCTCTTCTTGTCAACCTTTGAAAGTTAGCATATGTCAGGATTTGATTCTGGACTCTGCCCTTGTTTGTACTCTCTTCCTAAGTCCCATGGTTTAAATCCCATTTCTATGCCTCAATCCTTTACATCTCTAGTTCTGCCCGCTCCACTGACCTCCAGACTTACAGATCCAATAGCCTGCTGGTTAACTCCTCTTTGGATGTCTAACCAGATACATTAAGCTATATGACTAAAATAAAACTCTAGTTTTCGTCTCCAAACCGGTAGCTCTCCTGTTTTTCCTCATTTCTGTAAATAACACTACACCCATCCATGTATTAATAATTGTCTAGACCAGAGATGTGAGAGTCATTCTTGATTTTTCTTTACCTTTCCTGTTAAATCCCTTAGCAAGTCTATCTGTTGTACATCCAAAATATAACACTTGTCCATTTTTCTCCCGTTCCACAATGACCCATGTTGTCCTATTGGACAACCATTATAATCCCTCATGTGGACTCTGCAGTAGTATCTTAACTGGACTGTTTGCTTTCTTTTTGCCTTCCCAGACTCTCCTAGAATGAAAGCTCCATGAGGGCAAGGGCTTTAACTGTTTTACTCATCTCTGTGTCCATAGTGCCCAGAACACTATCTGGTACAGAGTGGATACTCATTAAATATTTGTCAAATGTATAAAGATCGAATGAATCACTTCTTTAGTTGGAATTTATAACATAAATCAGATTATGCTCTTTCTTGCTGTGACATAATAAAATAATATGTGTTTGGTTTCAGTCCCCAGTTTCTGACACTGAGCTCCTAAAACCCGTGTAATTTCCTGGGTGATGGGATGATGGCGCACCTTCTACAGAGCTCCTGAATCCTTGGAATTTTCTGGGTGATAGAAGCATCTTTTGTGCTAATGAGGTGACTCTTGGTTGACTTCCTGATGGCTTCAGCATGGGGCTGGTCAACTGAAAAACCAAGCTATGATTAGACATTTGGAACTTTAAGCTCTACCCCCATCCTCCAGGGAGAGGAGTGAAGATAGAAATTGAGTTAATAATTTATTGTGTCTGTGTGATGAAGTCTCCATAAAAAAATTTCAAAACTATGGGGTTGGGAGAGCTTCCAGTTTGGTAAATACAACCACATGCCAGGAACCTACCCAACTCCAGAGAGACGGAAGCTCTTGCACTCAGGAACTTCCAGACCTTACCCTACATACTGCTCTTCAATCTGAGTGTTCATCTGTATCCTTTATAATAAACTGGTAAATGTAAGTCAGGTGTTTCCCTGAGTTCTGTGAGCCCTTATAGCAAATTACTAAACCTGAGAAGGGGGTTGTAGCCAAATTGGTTAGAAATACCAACAAACCAAACTTGCGGTTGGCATCTAAAGTGGGGGCTGTCTTGTGAGATTGAGTCCTAATCTTGTGTCTGACGTTAACTCCAGTTAGATAGTGTCAGAATTAAATTGAATTGTAGGATGCCCAGTTGGTATCTGCCGGATAATTGTTTGTTGGTATGGAAAAACACACACACATTTTGTGTCAGAAGTGTTACCAGTATAAAAAACAGATTTCCTTCCCTCCCTCCCTCCCTCCTTCACTCCTTCCTTGCTTCCTCCCTTCCTCCTTCCCTCCCTCCCTAAAACCCAGTGGTTTATCCATTTAGAATAGAATCCAGATTGCAAGATTCTCCTCCATCTGGCTCCTTCCTACCTCACTGACCTTATCTCATATTACACTATGCTCCAGCCACAGCTTATCTCCATTTCTCACACTGAGCTCTTTCCCACATTAGGAGGTTTCACTTGTTTGTTCTACTTCCTGGTGTGCTCTAAGGCAAGATAATACCTCCTTATCATTCAGGTCAAATTCCAGAATGTCATCGCCTCAGAGATACTTCTTTTTCTGTCCATTGTATGTAATTTGGGACCTTTCCTCTGATTTTGTTATATACTTGTATTTTATTTAGTAATAAAAAATTAATAATTAGAAGAACCAATTAATTTTTCAAGCTGTTTAGTCTCTAAACTTTATTTTCACTTAGGACATTAGAACAACTAGGCTCTTTAATTTTTAATTAATCGATAGCGCTTCCTTCCAGTCCTATCTATCAAAGAACGCTTTCTTAGCCTCCAGTGTATCTAAAATGAAGAACCCAAAGTAGCTAGACCAGATCCTAGAAACTTTAGTGTAGATTTATGATCATTTTAGGAAGCTCCTTGGGTGCTGTACCGTAAATATTTGGTAGTCTTTTTTTTTTTTTTTTTTTTTTGCTGTGTTCTACACCCTCAGAGACTTCCTCAGGAGAGTGACATCATCAAATTTATTTTTATTTTTTGTAATAAAAAGATCATTTTTATGACAGGGCAAAGAAGAGCTAGGCTAAAGATAGGGAGTTCAACTCGGTCACAAGATTAGTTACGGAGTCTACACAACAGGAATAAAGGATTGGACACTTGTGGCAAGTTGGTGGAAAAGAAGGGACAAATGTGTGGCATACTTCAAAATGGGATTCATCAGCTCTTATCGTCTGATCAGATATTCATTCAGTCATGGGTTATCGGCCCTTACTCTGTGTTATACCCTGAGCCAGGTTCTAAGGGATGTTAGTGAGCAGGATAGCTCCCAATCTAGTCAGGGAGAAAAATTAAATGAAGTAATAATTATAGTTTACAAGCAATCCTTTGAAGCTGACAGGATAAAATGTATAGGATGATGATGATGATAATGATAAAATAATAATATTGCTTGAGGCCAGGAGTTTGAGACCAGCCTAGGCAACAGAGTGAGATGCCTTCTTTACAAAAAATAAAAAAAAGAATAAGCCAGGCATGGTGGCACATGCGTACAGTCCTAGCTACTCAGGAGGCTGAGGTGGGAGGATTGCTTGAGCCTAGGAGTTTGAGGTTGTAGTGAGCTGATTAAATGCACTCCAGCTTGGGTGACAAGTGATACCCTGCCAGCCAATCGGTCAAAAAAATAGTTAAATCACACATATATACATATAAAATAATAATTTGAGATTTAGAAGAGGTCAGGGAAGACTTTCCCAGGGAGATAATGTTTTAATTGAGAATGGAGGAGGAGAGAGAAATGCCTGTGAGGCAAAATGATATTCTAGAGAGAAGGCTGCATGTGCATTGTAGGGATGGAGAAGAAGGAGTCAAGGATGAATGAGACCACTTCCTTGAACAGTTATGTTGATGCTGACTCTCCCCAAGTGAGACAGGGAAGGTAGGAGGAGAGCCGGTACGAGGGGAAAGATATTACATTCTATTTTTGGCATGTTAAGTTGTAGCTGCCTGCAGGAAAACCACGTCTGGCTGTTAGTTGGAAATATAGAATTGCAGCCCAGGCAATCGATAGACACATGGATAGTAAAACCTAGACCTGAGAGACATTGTATAGGTGGTGTTTGAAGCCAGAGGGTTTGGTACATTTACGTCAGAATACTGAGGAACACAAACTAGCTTTTTTTTTTTTTTTTTTTTTTTTTTGAGGCGGAGTCTCGCTCTGTCGCCCAGGCTGGAGTGCAGTGGCCGGATCTCAGCTCACTGCAAGCTCCGCCTCCCGGGTTTACGCCATTCTCCTGCCTCAGCCTCCCCAGTAGCTGGGACTACAGGCGCCCGCCTAGTTTTTGTATTTTTAGTAGAGACGGGGTTTCACCGTGTTAGCCAGGATGGTCTCGATCTCCTGACCTCGTGATCCGCCCGTCTCGGCCTCCCAAAGTGCTGGGATTACAGGCTTGAGCCACCGCGCCCGGCCCACAAACTAGCTTTTTAAAGACAAAAGTCAGATGTAGAAGGGACAGGAAAACTGAGCATCAGGGGAGGAAAAGGCTTCAAGGAATACATAGGTGAAGGATGTGCATAACTGTTGTATTTGGCAGCCAGGCAGTCATTGTGGTCTCTCTCAGAATTTAGTTTCAGTAAAGTGGCAGAGACAGAAAATAAGGCTGCATGGAAAATGTGAAAGAAGTGTCGGTAGAGAAGGGAAGAGGTGTAGAGAGGTGGAAATAATGGCTGTATCATTAAGGATGGTTCATGAATATAGGCAGAGTGGAGAGGAAGAATGAAGTTAATGATTTAAATAACTATAAACAGATCAACAGTTTTAGGAATTTTTCTTTGCCTTTTTTTGGACTCTGTACTAGGGCATTACCATTTTATTTTATAGCTCTAAGTGTAACAAACCCACTAGTAGTGGATGTTAGAAAGTTGCAGAGTAGTAGTGTAGTCAACATGTGGAAGCCATCTTTTGTTCGGTAGTTGACTATTCAGCTGGAATTGCTTCCTATTTATGAAATTTTAATAACACACTTAACTGATTGATTGGCTGTGTACCTAATGTTTCTCAGTTTTATTGAAAATCAAAGCAAATTTGTGTTGTTTTTCTTATTTCATGATTAAGACACAATATTTTGGGTAATTTTCTTCCTATAATTAAATGCCGTCAATTCAATAACATTATTTGAGCTTATTTGTAAGGCACAGCTAATTAGACTCTGTTCTCAGAGAGTTCATGGTGTAATGTGGGAGAGAAAAATGTACAGTGTAAAATATAATGTGATATGACAAGTTTTATAGGAAGGGAGTGTAATACACTCAAACATACAGAAACACAGAAAAAGTCATACATTTAGCCTAGATACATTTCAACAGGTGGGCACTGACCTGAACCTGACCCATATCTCTTCCACATGTTGTGTTCTTGTTTAAATAACTTATTTGAGATTTTAATTTTCCTGTGTAATTTTAATCTTAATGTTGCTATTCTGTTTCTCTAATTCCTGTGGTAAGTGTTTCTTCAAACTCTCTATTCTTTGAAGGCACACAATTAAGAGAAATATTGAAATGAAGGAACAAGTGAATGAATCAATGCATGTAACCAGACTAATAGCTTCAGAAGGATGTGGATTTTTGTCTGTTTTGTTTAGCACCTTATCTCCAGCACTTAGAGGAGTGCTTGGGATACCCCTGGGTCTGTAAATACTTTTTGACTGAATGGAAGGAAGATGTAGGGAGAGAAGGAAGAAAGGACATTTTTAATGTATTCACTTCTGGAAGAGTAATGAAAAGAAAAAAGACACAAAATCCAATTCTGACCAGGCGTGGTGGCTCATGCCTATAATCCCAGCACTTTGGGAGGCTGAGGCAGGTGGATCACGAGACCATCCTGGCCAACATGGTGAAACCCCATCTCTACTAAAAATACAAAAATTAGCTGGGCATGGTGGTGGGCGCCTGTAGTCCCAGCTACTTGAGAGGCTGAGGCAGGAGAATCACTTGAACTTGGGAGGCGGAGGTTGCAGTGAGCCGAGATTGCATCATTGCACTCCAGCCTAGTGCAGAGTGAGACTCTGTCTCAAAAAAAAAGAAAAAAAAAAACTCTGACAATGAATACTTAGACATTTAAAATAGAAATTTAATTATTGTTTGAAAAAAATTGAATCTCAGTGTATTTTAAAAAATCTGTTCTGTTATTGTGAATATTCCAATGTGATACTTTCTTTCTTAGAGTTTTCAGTAGACTGGGCACCCACAATGGAATTTTTGTGATAAGCAACTTTTATAAACAAGACATCCCCAAACATTTTATATTGTTTTTCTTTAGATCATTTCCACCATGTCTTCAATTTCTTCTCTTTTGTATTTCCTTAACACTCCATTTTAATTTTGCTGTCCTAGGACTTTTAGATTAATATACTTAAAAATTATTGGGTTCTATTCTATCTTATTGATTCATTAGAGGTCATACTCTTCTTGGAAAAGCATTTGCTTCTCAAAAATTTATATCTTATCTGTCATGTGCCCAAGACAATATATAACTTAGTATAAATATGAAATTATACTGTCCATAGAAACTCAGATATTCCTGATATCAATATATGTTGCCTTATAATTTTATCTATTTAATGAATTCACTTAATTTTTATTCACTGTTCTGTTTTTAATTGTCTACTCTCTGCATGTGAATCAAATTAAGATAGTTTATTTGGAAGCTGTATTGCCAAGCAGCTATGGAAAGCTTTGGCTTACATTTTGAAATTTTTTTCCTTTGTCTTTGGCCAACAGCTCAACCCCTTTGGTGTCCCATCTGCTTAACACACGACAGCTATGGCATATTTCCATTTATCTGGGTCAGAAAATAAAGAGGCCTTCAAATCAGCCTGAATATTACCTACCATTGCTCTGGGTCTGATACAGTAAAAGATGGAAACTTCGTTTTTCCCAGGAATAGAAGTTAAACCCACTACTGTGAAATACCCCTCATTGAATTCGAGATGTTACTTAACTTTCAGAACATATAAGCACCCACCTCAAAGGAATAGCGTGTTGCTATATTCTCTGATTGCTTCATCACTCTTCATGTTAAGTTCTCATTATCATACCAGATTTGTTTTGTTTTTTTGACTGATGTCTCTTGGCTCAGATTTCCTTTGAGAGACTAAACTGGTCTAGGGCAGATCTTATTTTTAGAAGTCCAGAGAGTTAGGCCGGGCGCGGTGGCTCAAGCCTGTAATCCCAGCACTTTGGGAGGCCGAGATGGGCGGATCACGAGGTCAGGAGATCGAGACCATCCTGGCGAACACGGTGAAACCCCGTCTCTACTAAAAATACAAAAACTAGCCGGGCGAGGTGGCGGGCGCCTGTAGTCCCAGCTACTCGGGAGGCTGAGGCAGGAGAATGGCGTAAACCTGGGAGACGGAGCTTGCAGTGAGCTGAGATCCGGCCACTGCACTCCAGTCCGGGCGACAGAGCGAGACTCCGCCTCAAAAAAAAAAGAAGTCCAGAGAGTTAAGTTTTTCCCCTGTGTAGCCAATACATCCATGAATTAGGAAAGGAACTTTATTTTTTTCAACACAAATTATTATCAGTTCAAAATAGCACTATTTTTTCTTTTGATTTGTTAATTGATTGCTTGTTTCCACACACCTTACCTCATTCCAAGAACAATTTTGAAGAAATTTAAAACAATAAATGTAGTACAACAATATATGAAACATTCAGGGCCATGGGAGGGTTAGGGTGAAGGAATAAAGTTAGTTCACAAAGAATTATTAGGAGAAGGTCTTGCTGCTCAGTGTGAGAAGTTAGATTGTAGATTCATCTCCAAGCTGTCTAGTGACTATGACAAAAATGGAGACATATTCAGTTAAAAGAGCCTCAGGATCTCCAAGAGGAGAAAATAGACTTTTCTTTTCAACAGAGTGAGAAAGAAACACTTTTCCCAGGGACCTTCATATAGAGGACACTGGTGGATGTAGACAGTATCCTGAACAATAAACACAGTTGGGCGTTTACTATGGGCAAGACACTGTGCTAAATGCTTTGCATTTATTTCTCATTCAATTCTTTAAAATAACTATAAAGTAAGTATTATTTTCCCATTAGGAGGCTGAGGCTCTGAGAGGTCAACTGACTCGTTCAGTATCACAAGTTAGGAGAGAGGAGTTAAAAACAGGCAAAATGACTTCATTGTCCTCATCCTCAATCATTTTTCTATACTGTTATTCATGTCGTTATTTTTTGTTGCACTCTTTAACACAAGTCCAAGCAGAACCTAAAAATGAAAAGCCATCCTAAGAGGAGATCAAAGCAATGCAGTCTAAATATAAAATCAGCTCTCTGGGTAGGGGTAAAGTTTAGAGCTGTGTTTTAATGTTTGTTAGATTTCTCTGATGATCTAAGGGGAAACCATAGACCTTCTGTGTGAAAAGTACACATGCATATGATTTTGGGTACCTCACAGACCCTTCTTCCCCTAACCCCCAGTGCACAAAACTATACACAGAGAGACAAGGCTATCAGAATTTCGTCTGATAATCCCAAGTGTTTTACATGGGGACCGCTGTGTTGCTTTGACTGGCTGCTGAATATTAGCGGGCATGTCCCTTCATAAGGCCTAAGTCAGAAGAGATTTCACTAAATTGGAAATCCTAGCTCTCATAGTACTTCAGACATTTCCTGGGTTTGGGGGAAATGTTTGAAAACTTAAAAAAAAAAAATCTTTAGTAGTACCTGCCTTACTCATATGTTTGACGTTTGATGGTCTCACTACTTACAGTTTTTATTTGTTACATTGTTAGTTAATTAGTAACTAATAGTTACTAGGTATAGTAAGGGTCATTTTAAGTTATAGAATGGGTCATTTTTAGAATGGGTCGTTTTTACTGTTGCATTCTGGTCCTCATTTCTAGAGTAAATTTAAGTGTTGTGCTTTCCATTTCATTTAGACTAGTTAACTATAGGGATAGGTGAAAACCAAACTATGAAGGCAAGCCTTTTAATATTTCAGGGAGACATGTATTGATTACAGCCTCTGGAAACTGGACTAACAATATTGTAGTAATACTTTTCAAAGTCCGTATATCAGATTTCCGTATATCAGCACTATAACATAAGAATGCTTTGCTTGCTTAGCAGCGTCTGACCCAATTTTATATAATGATTATACAACCATAGACTCACACACAGTTATCCTTTAGATGTTAAAGTAGAAGGGTATGCTCTGCAACCAGGTTGACCTGGATTAGAATCCTAACTCTGCTACTACTAACTGTCACCATGGGTAGATTATATAACTTCTCACGTCATCTCTCAAATGGGGATAATCAAGGTAACCATGGTAAAATGGTGAGCTTAGATGAGATAACATGTGTAAAGCCCTTAGCATAGTGCTGGTATAATACAGACCTAATACATGTTTAGCTTTTATTCATATTATTGTACCTAATGGTGGAGCTATAAGCAATGAGCATCTCTGTGATTGTTGGTGTAATCCTAAAGGTCTTAAGTAAGTGGAAGGCATGTGTAGAGCATGCCAAGTTTCATCTTGTTTCAGCATGGGCTGTCCTTATGCGTAATACTTCTTAGGATGTCCCCACCATTGCTTTTTCTCAAAATAGACTGTTTCTGATGGCAAAATGCTACTTAGGTGGTTCTTCTCGCTCTGTTGATTCTAGTAGTTCATAGCCTCTGTGCAAAGTTTTAAAAGCTCTTCTGGATCTACTTTGTTTATATTTTCATTTGAACTCTGTGCCTTAGCTGTTGCTGATTTTTCTCCTACATGCTGTTCTTCCTCCCTTACACATAGAAAATTTGTCCCCCTAGAGTAATTTAAACGAATAGATGGGCGCAGTGGTTCACACCTGTAATCCCATCACTTGGGGAGGCCGAGGTGGGTGGATCACGAGGTCAGGTGATCGAGACCATCCTGGCTAACACCGTGAAACCCCATCTCTACTAAAAATACAAAAAATTAGCCAGGCGTGATGGTGGGCGCCGGTAGTGTCAGTTACTCAGGAGGCTGAGGCAGGAGAATGGTGTGAACCTCGGAGGTGGAGCTTGCAGTGAGCCGAGATCATGCCACTGCACTCCAGCCTGGGCGACTGAGCAAGACACTGTCTCAAAAAAAAAAAGAGAATAGATCAGAGCTTATTGAGGGAAACATGCCTGGCTTATGAACAAATGTATCACAGATATGGAGGGGAGAAAGCATAAGGGATGATCGGAAATGGAGACAAGCAGTCATAGTAGGTGGGGTCCCTTATACTTGTGTCCTTTGGAAGTGTTTTCTCATTGATTATCTTAATTGGGAGAAAAGTTGGTATTCATTTTGTTAAAGAGAAAGGACTACATTTCTTTAACGTACTTCACATTAGTAAGACTTTCAGAGTAATTATCCCTAAAAGATGCAAAAAGCAAATAATATTCAACTTTATTTTGAATTACTTTTATAGATATGGAAAATTTGCAGTATTCTTCCTCAAGTGAAAGTACTACTTGAACCAACAATATTGATAGCATGCAAATCCAAAATTGTTATGACCTTACTTGTTTTCATGGATTCATATAGACAGTACTATGAAATGTGAGGTAGACAGTAATGTGCCATGACAGCACATTAGGTCTGTTAGTTGATTATTTCACTCAACTGAATGTTTACATTAATTATTACTTAATCCTTTTATACCTTTTGTCTCTATAAAATAGAAATAATAGTAGTACCTTCTTCATAGAGTTGTGAGAATTAAATGATAAAGTGCTTTTAGAATAGTGCATGCTTCATTATGTGTACTTAAATGTTGGCTATCATGATTATGAGTCTTACAAGAATCTTATTCAGATTCTTAGTCCGGTATTCTGAATTCATTATCAAACACATTTTGACATTTCACGATTTCCGGGAATAATTCTCCACGTACCAGAGTTGTAGATTAATTTGTTAGAGATATCAAAAAGGTTCGTTACTTTTAGTGTAAACTTCTAAGGTAATATTGACTTCATTACTTAACTCTATGACTTGATTAAATATTGTTAACTTTTCAGTCAGGAGGAATAATCAATTCCCTTTCAAAAGATGAATATTTATCTCATTTTCAGATTTGCACTGAATCGCTCTTTGGCATATAAAATTTTATCTTTCAAATCTGTTTTGCAGATGTAGAGTCTGGTGCTTTTAAACTTGGTCGAGTGAAAAATTTATATATGTATTATACTTTAGAGGCATTAAAAATAAAGAATAATAGCTGTAATTATGTTAAACTTTTGCAGTTTGTTGAGAAGCCATAAGCACCTGCAGATACCCAAGAAGAAGTTGTTCCAGAAGCCCTAGTGAGCCCTGGCAGCACTCACAGTAAAGGGGTGGATAGAAGCAGATTCCTGTAAGATTTGTTCTATCCACTTTGCCCTGTGCTGACCACCAGAATCTCTTTCCTCTGTTCCCAAATATCCCATACTCCACCTCCAGCTCTGCTTTGCTCCTGTCAGAAGGTAGTAACATGGCATTACTTCTTAACATAAATAAAAAACAGTCATCTGTAGTTGCAGAGTTACTGGATCTTTGCCCACCTTTTTTTTTTTTTTTTTTTTTTGAGATGGAGTTTCACTCTATTGCCTAGGCTGGAGTGCAGTGGAGCAGTCTTGGCTCACTGCAACCTCTGCCTCCGGGTTCAAGCGATTCTCCTGCCTCAGCCTCCTGAGTAGCTGGGATTACAGGTACACACCAGCACGCCCAGCCAATGTTTTGCATTTTTAGTAGAGACAGGGTTTCATTATGTTGGCCAGGCTGGTCTCAAACTCCTGACCTCGTGGTGCACCCGCCTCAGCCTCCCGAAGTGCTGAGATTACAGGTGTGAGCCACCACACCCAGCTGCTTTGTCCACATTTTAAGGCCAAATACACATACAAGTTTTTATCTTGATACCTGTTTAGGAGTAATTAATTAGTGGAATAGACCTAGTAACTTGTTTTATGTTCCCAGATGGATTCATTGTGAGTTTTCCACTCCTCAATCAAGTACAACATAGAAATGCAGTTGGAGAATTACAGAATTCTGTTTGTTCTCAGTGCCGTCTTGAGAATCCAGTGGAGTTCTATCAGTGACTTCTTCCTTTTCGTTTTCAGCTGGTCAGAAATTTGTACTATTAGAAACACTAGATCTTTACTATTTTCATTTCATTTTTTAGTGTCTTTCTGTCTTCTCCAATTCTCCATTTATGTGAAAAATACCATCATTCTGCTCTCGATCCAGTACCTTTGTCTGAGACACTGTCTTCCTTCCTTTTTAGACCCGTACTCTGTAGCCATGGGTCAGGCTCTGTTACTGGAGCATCAGTCTAGGCTGACTTTGGGGCACATTGCTTGGGTTCCTGCCCTGCCTGTCATAAGCTCAAACCCCTTACTTATGTTATCTGTTGCCTTTCCAAGGTTTACAGAGTACTGTGCATAATCCCTAATGGCTTGCAAGGTCTTTCCCAATCTAGTACTAACCTATTTCCATGATCATCTCCAGATAGGTGTGCCCCTCCTCCCACTCCTACCCCTCGAGTTGTAACTATATCAGGTATCAGATTATTTACCATTCCTTTCAAGGCCTTTTACTCTTGGTTTTCCTTTTGCCATAAACTCCTTCCTTCAAATCTACCTTACAACCCTTCATATCATTTAGGAGCCAAATCGAATGTTACCTTCTCTCCTCAGCCTGGCATCCTCAATTCCATTCTTCTTTGTCTTGACCAGGTTTTATTGATTCCCTTTTGTACTTACATAGTATTTTATGCTTGAACATTCTTCGCCTGCTATATCTCTCCCTCATCATTTCCCAATCCTAATGCCGTAGCTTTCTGACTTCTACCCTTATCATTCTACTGACATTGCTCTTGCAGAAGTCATCTATGAGCTCTTGTCTATTAAATCCTGTGAAGGCCTTTCAGTCCTCTTTTTACTTAACATCTCTTTGGAATTTGACACTCATGATCACAGCTTTTTTTTTATTATTATGCTTTAAGTTCTGGGGTACATGTGCAGAATGTGCAGTTTTGTTACATAGGTATACATGTGCCATGGTGGTTTGCTGCACCTATCAACTCGTCACCTACATTAGGTATTTCTCCTAATGCTCTCCCTCCCTTAGCCTCCCACCCACCAACAGGCCCCAGTGTGTGATGTTCGCCTCCCTGTGTCCATGTGTTCTCATTGTTCAGCTCCCACTTATGAGTGACAACATGCACACACCTTCTTTTTAAAAGTATTCTCTTTTGGCTTCCTAACACTTCCCTGTCCTTGTATCCCTTTCTTATTTCCTGCCTAGCTCCTTTTCCTTTTTGCTGCCTATTCTTTCAGTATCTCTTCCATGAGGGTCTGCCTTTTGCAGTTCCCATGGTTTCATATCTCTGTCTACATTCTAATGATTCCTAATTTTATTTCTTTCATCCAGACCCTATAAAACAAGATTCCCCACCTGGATGTCACACGGCTCTCTGAATCTTTTTTTTTTTTTTTTTGAGACGGAGTCTCGCTCTGTCGCCCAGGCTGGAGTGCAGTGGCCGGATCTCAGCTCACTGCAAGCTCCGCCTCCCGGGTTTACGCCATTCTCCCGCCTCAGCCTCCCGAGTAGCTGGGACTACAGGCGCCCACCACCTCGCCCGGCTAGTTTTTTTTTGTAATTTTTAGTAGAGATGGGGTTTCACCGTGTTAGCCAGGATGGTCTCGATCTCCTGACCTCGTGATCCGCCCGTCTCGGCCTCCCGGCTCTCTGAATCTTAACCTGTAATTGCCACTTCTACTAAAATTATTACCTTCTATCTTATACCATATCTTCCACAGCTCTGCTTCACTGAATAGTACCATGACTCTAGCCCACCTCAAAGTAATGTTTTCTCCTCACTTTCCCCATTCCTTTGCCTTAGAACAGACCTTTATTATCTTTCATTTGGACTGTCCAACCTACAGACTTGTCCTCTCCAGTCTCCCCTAGTGCCATCCAAGTGATTTTCTAAAACACAAGTCTGATTGTGTAACCTAAGTCACTCTTCTATTTAGTGGCTTCACAGTCTCTTAGAGTATAAAGCCTGTAATCTCAATACATCTCACAGGATACCCTTTCCAATCCGGCACTTGCCCATGTTTTTACAACCTCATCTTCTACTTGTGCCCACTGTGTACTTCATCCTCTTGTCAAACCAAACTACTTTTTTTTTTCCTATATAGACTGTGCATTTTCAAGCCCCCCATCTTTGCATCTTTTACACCAATTTCTAGGATGCACTCCCCACTCCCACAACCCTTTCCACTTTTATCCCCATCTCCAGTCTGTAAATTTCACCCACAGAATCTCAGCTCTCCCCAAAAGTCACACCGCTATAGAATCCTTCCTAGATCTTTCCCAGTGAAATACCTCTTTTTTTGGGTGACTGTCTCATGAGGCAATGGCATGTTTTTCCCTCTTCCCCATCAGGTTATGCATTCTTGGAGAACAGACACTTTCGTATCTCCATGTATTCACCAAGGTACCTGGTTTGTGGAAAGTATTTAATTTATGTTTGTTGAATTGTAGTCCTGTGGCTTAGACTTACAAAACATTTTCATCAGCCAGTCTGTGATTTCTGTGAAGGCAAAAGCCCTATTCTTTTTTGTTTTTTGTTTTTTTTTGAGACTGAGCCTCACTCTGTCTACCAGGCTGGAGTGCAGTGGCGTGATCTCAGCTCGCTGCAACCTTCACCTCCTGGGTTCAAGTGATCCTCGTGCCTCAGTCTCCCGAGTAGCTGGGATTACAGGCGCACACCACCACACCAGCTCATTTTTGTATTTTTAGTAGAGACAGGGTTTCGCCATGTTGGCAAAAGTCCTATTCTATTCATCCGTGTTTCTTCAGGGCCAAGGAACAGTGTTTATGACTTAACCAAAGTTAATTGAAGCAGATTATTTTGAGGGACATTTCAGGAGAACTTAAGAATAGGGTTGTATTAAAATCAATAGATAGATCGATACTAAGACATATAGTATACATCTGGTATAGGATTTTAATTTGTCAAAGCCTATTATTTGTACAAAACTATGCTACATATTAAGAAAAGAAAGGAAGTCAAAATGGGTAACTGGAAGATGTTAATTTGGCATTTGGAAAGTGTATGAAGTTCTCTATAGATTATTTTGAAAAAAATATGAAGCATCTTTGCTATAACTCTGAGCAGAATAGTTCTTAGCATCTACACCTAAGGGTGTTATCTTAGAACATGGTGCTATATTTTTTGTGAACTTCATGATAGGCTAAATTAAAAGAGGTTAGAGGGAAAAAAAAAACCCAATCACGTCAACATCATAGAACGTACATCTGAGTTCCCTTCCCTGCCCTCCCCTTCGCTCATTTTCCTTGCTCCATCCACCTTAACTATCTTTTTTTCCCCCACTCTCCCTACTATATTTAAGGTCACTTTTTTTTTATTTTTATTTTTAGAGATGGGAGTCACTCTGTTGCCCACGCTGGAGTGCAGCAGTGCCATCATAGCTCACTTCAGTCTTGAACTCCAAGATTCAACCTTAAGAAACTGGAGACCCAAAAAACCAAAACAGAACAAAAATCAGAGAGAGACAGAGAGAGAATTAACCTAGTAGGCGGAAGGAAGATAATAATAAAAAGGAAAGAGCAGATGAATAAAATTGAAATTAAAAAACAAAGAAAGAAAAAAATGGTTATTTGAGAAGACAAATCAAATTGATAAATCTCTCTCTAGCTGTATTGATAATTTAAAAAGGAGGCCAGGTGTGATGGCTCACCCCTGTAATTGCACTTTGGGAGGCTAAGGTGGGTGGATCACTTGAGCTCAGGAGTTTGAGATCAGTCTGGCCAATATGGTGAAATGCCCTCTCTACTAAAAATACAAAAATTAGCCAGGATAGTGGCTTGTGCCTGTAATCTCAGCCACTTGGGAGGCTGAGGCAGGAGAATCGCTCAAACCCAGGGGACGGAGGTTGCAGTGAGCCGATATCATGCGGCTGTATTCTAGCCTGCTCAGTCTCAAAAAGAATTGCAGGCAGTATCAGACACCGATATCATGAATGAAGGAGGTGACATCACTGTAGAGTTTAATGACATTGAAAGATAATCGGAAATTTTACAAACAATTTTACACAAATATATTTGATAACTTAGATGAAATGGACAAATTTCCTTGAAAGACACAAATTATGAAAGATCATTCATAAGACACAAATAATTGAGATATTCTTGTCCTATGTAAAAGACTGAATATATAATTAAAAACCTTTCCACTATGAAAACTCTAGATGACTTCACTGTTGAATTCTACTTTAAGAAAGAAAAAATTCCAGCCGGGCGCAGTGGCTCAAGCTTGTAATCCCAGCACTTTGGGAGGTCGAGACGGGCGGATCACGAAGTCAGGAGATCAAGACCATCCTGGCTAACACGGTGAAACCCCGTCTCCACTAAAAAATACAAAAAACTAGCCGGGCGAGGTGGCGGGCGCCTGTAGTCCCAGCTACCCGGGAGGCTGAGGCAGGAGAATGGCGTAAACCTGGGAGGCGGAGCTTGCAGTGAGCTGAGATCCGGCGGCTGCACTCCAGCCTGGGCGACAGAGTGAGACTCCGTCTCAAAAAAAAAAAAAAAAATTCCAATTCTATACAAACTCTTCCAGAAACTAAAAGAAGAAACACACTCCAACTTATTTTATAAGGCCAACATTACCCTGATGCCTAACACAAAGACACTTCAGAAAAAGGAAACTATAGACTGATACCCCAATGAACTGGAAGAAAAATCCTTAACGAAACATCAGCAAATTCAAACTAACAGTTTATTGAAAGGATAATACATCATGATTAAGTCATATTTAAACCAAGAGTGCAAAGGAGGATTGAAAGGATTGAAAATCAGACAATATATAAGGCATAGACTTAAAAAAGAGAAAAGATATGTCATCATCTCAATTGATGTAAAATAAGCATTTGAAAAAAATCCAGCATTCATTCATGATAAAAACTCTCAGCAAACTAGGAATAGAATGGAATTTCTTAATTCTGATAAAGGGCATCTATGAAAAACCTACAGGTTCAGGTCGTGTATCCATTATGCAAAATGGCTGGGCTCAGAAGTGTTTTGGGTTTGGGATTCACATTGTGGAATATTTGCATATATGTAATGAGATGTCTTGAGAATGGGACCCAAGTCTGATTACAGAATTCATTTATGTTTCATAATACATTATACATATAGCCTGAAGGTAATTTTATGTAATATTTTAAAAAATTTGTGCATGAAACAGTGTGTGTATATTGAACCATTAGAAAGCAAAAGTGTCGTTGTCTCAGTTACACATGTGGAGAACTATAGTGTTTTGGCATCACCATCCTTCCTGACTCTGAATTTATGTGTCATCGATAAGCATTTTCTTATACTTATTCATATGTATGTACTTCATACATAAGTACTTAACTGAAAAATATGACATATCATTAATATAATAAATGTGTTCAGGTTAACTGCGCAGCACAGTAGCATCACCAGAATACGTTTATCAACTGTTACACAGTAACAACAACAAACAATGACAGACTGAATGAACTCTGTGTTGTGTACATGCATTTTGATTGTGATCCAGCACGTGAAATCAGGTATGGAATTTTCCCTTGTGGTGTCATGTCAGTGCTCAAAAAATTTCAAGTTTTGGAGCACTTTGGATTTTGGATATTTGGATTAGGGATGTTCAATCTGCAATATACTTAATGGAAAAAGGCTGAATACTTTCCCCCTGTGTCTGAGAAAGAAGCAATGATGTTAGCTCTCATTATTTCTATATACTGGAATTGCCAGCGAGTGCAGTAAGACAGAAAAATGAAAGGCTTGCTGATTGTAAGGAAGAAATAAAATTGTATTTATTAAAGAGACCACATAATCGTCTATGTAGAAAATTTCGGCCAGTAACAGTGGCTTGCCCCTGTAATCCCAGTGCTTTGGCAGACCAAGGCAGGAGGATTGCTTGAGGCAAAGAGTTCCAGACTAGTCTGGGTAACATGTAGTGAGACTTTACCTCTACACAAAATAGCAGAAATTAGCCAGGCATGTTCCCATGTGCCTGTAGCCCTAGCTACTTAGGTGGATGAGGTGGGAGAATTGCTTGAACCTAGAAGTTCAGGTTATGGTGAGCTATGATCACACCCCTGTACTCCAGCCTTGGCAATAGAGCAAGACCCTGTCTGTCCGTCTGTCTGTCTCACTCTCTCTCTTTCTCTCTCTCTCTGTACACACACACACACTTTAAATTCTAGGATACATGTGCACAACGTGCAAGTTTGTTAAATAGGTATGCATGTACCATGTTGGTTTGCTGCACCCATGAACTTGTCATTTATATTACGTATTTCTCCTAATGCTTTCCCTCCCCCTGCACCCCACCCCACCCCATGACAGGCCCTGGGGTGTGATTTTCCCCGCCCTGTGTCCAAGTGTTCTCAATGTTCAGTTCCCACCTATGAGTGAGAACATGGGGTGTTTGGTTCTCTGTCCTTGTGATAGTTTGCTCAGAATGATGGTTTCCAGCTGCATCCATGTCCCTGCAAAGGACATGAACTCATCCTTTTTTTATGGCTGCATAGTATTCCATGGTGTATATGTGCCACATTTTCTTAATCCAGTCTATCATTGATGGACATTTGGGTTAATTCCAAGTCCTTACTATTGTGAATAGTGCCGCAATAAACATACGTGTGCATGTGTCTTTATAGCAGCATGATTTATAATCCTTTGGGTATATACCCAGTAATGGGATCACTGGGTCAAATGATATTTCTAGTTCTAGATCCTTGAGGAATTGTCACACTGTCTTCCACAATGGTTGAAATAGTTTACACTCCCACCAACAGTGTGAAAGTGTTCCTATTTCTCCACATCCTCTGTTGTTTCCTGACTTTTTAATGACTGCCATTCTAACTGGTGTAAGATGGTATTTCATTGTGGTTTTGATTTGCATTTCTCTGATGGCCAGTGATGATGAGCATTTTTTCATGTTTCTGTTGGCTACATAAATGTTTTCTTTTGAGAAGTATCTCTGTGCATATCCTTTGCCCACTTTTTGATGGAGTTGTTTGTTTCTTTCTTGTGAATTTGTTTAACTTGTTTGTAGATTCTGAATATTAGCCCTTTGTCAGATGAATAGATTGCAAAAATTTCTCCTGTTCTGTAGGTTGCCTTTTCACTCTGATGGTAGTTTCTTTTGCCGTGTGTGAGCTCTTTAGTTTAATTAGATCCCATTTGTCTATTTTGGCTTTTGTTGCCATTGTTTTTGGTGTTTTAATCATGAAGTCCTTGTCCATGCCTATGTCCCGAATGGTATTGCCTAGGTTTTCTTCTAGGGTTGTTATGGTTTTAGGTCTAACATTTAAGTCTTTAATCCATCTTGAATTAATTTTTGTATAAGGAGTAAGGAAGGGATCCAGTTTCAGCTTTTCCACATACGGCTAGCCATTTTTCCCAACACCATTTATTAAATAGGGAGTCCTTTCCCCATTTCTTGTTTTTGTCAGGTTTGTCAAAGATCAGATGGTTGTAGATGTGTGGTGTTATTTCTGAGGCCTCTTTTCTGGTCCATTGGTCTATATCTCTGTTTTGGTACCAGTACCATGCTGTTTTGGTTACTGTAGCCTTGTAGTATAGTTTGAAGTCAGGTAGTGTGATGCCTCCAGCTTTGTTCTTTTTGCTTAGGAGTGTGTTGGCAATGCGGGCTCTTTTTTGGTTCCATATAAACTTTAGTTTTTTCCAGTTCTGTGAAGAAATTCATTGGTAGCTTGATGGGGATGGCACTGAATCTATAAATTACCTTGGGCAGTATGACCATTTTCATAATATTGATTCTTCCTATCCATGAGCATGGAATGTTCTTCCATTTGTTTGTGTCCTCTTTATATTTCGTTGAGCAGTGGTTTGTAGTTCTCCTTGAAGAGGTCCTTCACATCCCTTGTAAGTTGTATTCCTAGTTTTATTCTCTTTGTAGCAGTTGTGAATGCGAGTTCACTCATGATTTGGCTCTCTGTTTGTTATTGGTGTGTAGGAATGCTTGTGATTTTTGCACATTGATTTTGTACCCTGAGTCTTTGCTGAAGTTGCTTATCAGCTTAAGGAGAGTTTGGGCTGAGACGATGGGGTTTTCTAAATACACAATCATGTTATCTGCAAGCAGACAATTTGACTTCCTTTTTTCCTAACCGAATACCCTTTATTTCTTTCTCTTGCCTGATTGCTCTGGCCAGAACTCCAACAGTATGTTGAATGGGAGTGGTGAGGGAGGGCATCCTTGTGAATCTACAGAAATGCTATTAGAACTAATAAGTGAGTTTAGCAAGGTCACAGGATACAAGGTCAATAATTATGAGTCAATTTTATTTCTATTGTCTAGCAACAAAAAATTGTTATTAAAATTGTGAAAATACTACCAGTCATTAACAGCATATAAAATATGAAATCTGACAATGTATGTGTGTAGTATTTATACACTGAAAACCATAATACATTTCGGAGAGAACTAAAAGATATATATAAATGAGAAGATGTACTGTATTCATGGATCAGAAGTCAATACTATTAATATTTCAGTTCTTCCCATTGATGTTTAGATTTAATGTAATCTCAATTAAATTTCAGCTGAATGTTTGGGGATAGAAATTGGATAAGCTGGTTCTAAAATTCATCTGCAAATGTAAACAACTTGGAATAGCCTAAACAATTTTGAAAAAGTACAAAACTAGAGAACTCACTTTATCCAGGTCACGTAAATTGTAATTACACATATTAACATTTATTTCTTTTACAAGAAGAGCTCCTTGAGAGCAAGGATTTTGTTTTTGTTTTGTTTTGTTTAATCTGTGTATGCCTAGGGCCTTCACCATTTCTTGAATATAGTAGGAACGTAAATACTAGGTCCTCAATAAATGTTGCATGAGTGAAGGAAATAATTTCACTTTCTGTCCAACCAATTTAGAAATCAACTTTATTGAGGTCTAATCTATGTACATTGAGGTACAACTGAATGTTAAATGTGTAGATTTTGAATAGGCAGTGCTTTCTTTGAAGCTGTCAGATATTTATGATATATTCCAAATGAAATTTTAGGGATTTTGTTTATAAATTACTTCTGCAAGCTTTCATCTCTGCTTTATTTGGGGACTTAATTGCTTAACATTAGTAAAAATCAGTTTTCAGAGCTATCAAATCCATTGCCTGACATAATGTTAAGACTGCGCTAACCAAATTTTACAAGCTAATAACTACCAAAATTTAGGCTCAAAAAAGGGCTGGGGAAACAGTATACAGGAATAATAGAGAGGCACTTCGTAACTCCAAGATATAAAGCAACCTACTGAAGAGCAAGGGGACAGAACCCCAGTGTTATAAGACACCTTGGCATCTAGAAACCAATATACATTTCCTTTTTTCTCAAATTCTGTATTTTCTAGCTTTTCTTGCAGTTAGATGTGATTAAATGTGGCAACTGTGTTTTGACCAATGAGGTATAATGAAAGGGTAGTGTGAAACTTTGAAGAAGTCTCCCAAAGAAGGTTACAGACCCTTTTCACCCTTTCCTTTTTACTCTTTCCTCTGCCGGTAATGTGGATATGATGGCTGCGCACAAACAGCATTTTGTCAGAGCAATAGAATATAAGGTACCCTGGTTCTTGACTCTGGAACCACCAGACTAGCTCTGGAGTAACTAAGTCTAGATTTCTCTTAATGAGAGAGTAGTAGTTTTATTGATATTTATCACATATATATGTATATTGTATATATAATTATGTTACGTTTATTGGAGTCTAATATACCTAAAATTTGCCTTTTTACATGTGTAGGTCTGTGTGATTTGACAAATGAATGGTTGTGTCTCTCTAAAAACTTCCCTTTTGATGCCCCTTTATAGAAACCCTTCCATCCCCACCTTTAACCTTTGGCAACTCTTGGCCTATTTTTTATCCCTGTAGTTATGACTCGTTCAGAATATTAATATAACTGGAATTATCATATGTAGCCTTTTGAGTGTGGCTTCTTTAAGCATAATGTATTTGAGTTGTTATATGTGTCAGTACTCTATTACTTTTTATTGCTGAATAAAATTTCACTCTATGGATGTACCACTTTTTTTAATGCATTAACAGAATGAAGATTTGGAATTGTTTCCAGTTTGGGGCAATTGTGAACAAAGCTGCTGTAATGATTCCTGTACAGCTTTTTATTGTTTTTTAAAAAATAAATTTTCATTTCTCTTAGATAACACTTAGAAATGACGTTGCTGGTTATATGGGAAGTATATATTTAACTTTATAAGAAACTGTTTTCCAAAGTTGCAGTTCCATTTTGCATTCCCACAAGCAATGTGTGCACATTCCAGTTGCTGCATATCCTGATCAGCACTAGGTATCGTTAGCTTTTTTTTTTTAAAGCCATTCTTACAGGTTTGTAGTAATAGTGTATTGTGATTTTAATTTGCATTTCTGAAATGACTAGTTATGTTAAGGATCTCCCCATATACTATTTATCATATGTTTCTCTAACTTGATGAAGTGTCTGTGAAAATCTTTTGCCCATTTTAAATATTGATTTATTTTTCTTGTTGAATTTTCAGAGCTTTTTAGATATTCTGGTTACAAGTTAACAAAAGCGTGAGTTTTCGGAAAGAGTCTGGCTTTCTTGGGTTCTCTACCTTGCTGCTGCTTTCACCGTGTGATCTCTTTGCACTTACCTGCTGCTTTTTTGCTTTTCACTATGCAAGTCATGAGGCCTTCACCAGGAGCCAAGCAGATACTGGCACCATGCTTCTTGTACTTCCTAGCCTGCAGAACTATGAGCTAAATAAACCTATTGTCTTTACAAATTATCCAGCCACTGATATTTGTTATAGCAACACAAAATGATTAAGACAGTCTAATTTACCAGTATTTTTAGGGATTGTATTTAATAAATCTTTGCTTTACCCAAGGTGGTAGACATTGTCCTTCACAATTTTAAGTTTTACAACGAGATCTATGAACTATTTAAATTAGCTTTTATATGTATGTAGTATGAAGTATGACTCAAAGTTGATTTTTTTTGCATATGGATATCCAGTTGTTCTAGCACTATTTGTATCTGAGAATTATACAGCCTTCACCCTATTGAGTGTATTCTGTATCGCTTACTTGGCTCTTATGTCTCTTTGCTATGTTTCCCAAAAATAATAAGTACAAAAAGTTGAATACCACATTTGTCTTTTCGTTCCACCCTCAGCTCTGCAACGGTGGATATAAATTATGATAGTTTTTTAAATAACTGAACGTCACAAATACCAGATGATATTTTAGAATTATGATATGAAAGACCACACACAGGCATAAAGCATCATTATTTGGCTTATTTAAAGTTCTTCATTTCTAAAAATGGGATCATAATACAACAATAAGGGTTTGTGAGGATTAAGTGAGATTAGGGATATAAACATATCTAGGATAATACTTGGAGAACATAGTAGGCACTCAATAAATACCACATCTTTTCTGCTATTCTTCTTAGACCATAAATGAAATATCAAAGCTAGTAAGTCCAACAGATATTTCCATTTATTTCAGTGGTATATTAACAGATTGAGACAATTTTCACAATAAGGGAAAGGGAAAGAAAACAGTTCACCTAGAAGTACAAATTTATCCAGCATCTGATAGTGACTAATTACACTATGATTTTATGGCTCCAATTCTCTGAATCTATGCCTAAAAAATGGATGCTAAAGTGCTAGGCCATTAGATATCTGTCAAAACATTTTATGCTGAAGAACACATATTTTGAAACTTGGAGTGAGATCTGGTCTTGTAAAATTAAAACTGTGTTTCATAAAAAAGATTTAAAAATAGAAGAAGGATCTGCCTGGGCCTTTCTGGACACACAATGAAAACATCCAGAAGACAAGAAAACGACACAGGTGGGATCATTACATTGCCCCAGGCACAAATGCTTTCTGTCTTAAAATTTTGAATTCTTTCCAGTTACAAGTTCTAAACTTTCTGGCATCTGCTGCATAAATGCATCACAGAGTTTGGCAGAGGTAAAGGGAAGCATTAATTTTGCATGGAAATCACTTTAGAGATCTTGGTTTAATTTTTCTTGAAGGACTACATAAGCAACTTGAGTGATATAAAAGTCTAAAACTTGCAGGCTTGCTTGGCAGAATGAATCTATCAAGGAAGACCTTCTTTTAAAAAATGCCCAAATATTAAGATATTAAAGTTCACAGAAATGGGAAAATGTTCTAACTTCTATATAAAACCCACAGTAATTTTTATAAACACTTTGGACACAATTTTTATGCATGTACACAGTAATTGCACTACGAATACAATTGCATTTAGGAGAAATTTATTTGGTGCTCATGTTTTCTCCTTACAGTTACTTAAGTTATATGGTTCTGGAACATAACACAGAATATTCATTCAATCAAAGGGTTTGGAAAAATAAAAAGGCCTTATGAAATTTAGAGTTAGACTTAGGAATCATTGCTAAATAAATAACCATACCCTTACATTTGTGGCCAATTGATTTTCCACAAAGATTCCAAAACAATTCAATGTAAAAAGAGTAGTTCTTTCAACAAATGATGCTGAGATAAGTGGTTATCCATATGTAAAATGGTGAAATTGGGGCCCAGGTGTGGTGACTCACACCTGTAGTCTCAGCACTTTTGAAGTCCGAGGTGGGTGGATCACCTGAAGTCAGGAGTTCGAGACCAGCCTGGCAAAACCCCATCTCTACTAAAAATACAAAAAAATTGCCAGGTATGGTGGTGCGTGCCTGTTATCCTGGCTACTCAGGAGGCTGACACAGGAGAATTGCTTGAACCTGGGAGGTGGAGTTTGCAGTGAGCTGAGATTGCACTACTGTACTCCAGCCTGGGCCACCAAGCAAGACTCCATCTCAAAAAAAAAAAAAAAAAAGATGTATTTGGAACCTTACTTACCATACTTTACCATATAAAAATAACTCAAAATAAGTTATAGATTTAAATGTAAAGACGGTCCTAAAGAAAACATAGGAGAAAATATTTTTTTTTTTTTTTTTTTCTTTTTCTTTTTTATTTTTTATTATACTTTAAGTTCTAGGGTACATGTGCATAACGTTTATATCATGTATAACTCCCCAATGCAATCCCTCCCTCCTCCCCCTCCCCATGATAGGCCCCAGTGTGTGATGTTCCCTTCCCGAGTCCAAGTGATCTCATTGTTCAGTTCCCACCTATGAGTGAGAACATGCGGTGTTTGGTTTTCTCTTCTTGTGATAGTTTGCTAAGAATGATGGTTTCCAGCTGCATCCATGTCCCTACAAAGGACGCAAACTCATCCTTTTTGATGGCTGCATAGTATTCCATGGTGTATATGTGCCACATTTCTTAATCCAGTCTGTCACAGATGGACATTTGGGTTGATTCCAAGTCTTTGCTATTGTGAATAGTGCCGCAATAAACATACGTGTGCATGTGTCTTGTAGTAGAGTAATTTATAATCCTTTGGGTATATACCCAGTAGTGGGATGGCTGGGTCATATGGTACATCTAGTTCTAGATCCTTGAGGAATCGCCATACTGTTTTCCATAATGGTTGAACTAGTTTACAATCCCACCAACAGTGTAAAAGTGTTCCTATTTCTCCACATCCTCTCCAACATCTATTGTTTCCTGACTTCTTAATGATTGCCATTCTAACTGGTGTGAGATGGTATCTCATTGTGGTTTTGATTTGCATTAGGAGAAAATATTTTTAACCTTGGGTTAGGCAGTGAATTCTTAGATGCAACACCAAAAGCATACAGGATGAAAGAGGGAAAAAAAAGATAAGTTGGACTTCATCAAAGTTAAAAGTTTATGCACTTCAAAAGATACCATCAAGAAAGTGAAAAGAAAGATAAGCCAAAGAGTTAGGGAAGATATTTGCAAATAACCTATCTGTTAAGGTACTGATATCCAGAATATTTAAAGAACATCTAGAATTCAATAAAATGACAACCCAATTTTTTAAATGGGCAAAAGATTTGAGTACATATTTCACTAAAGAAAGATAATGCAAATGCCCAGTAAGCACACGAAAAGATGCTTGCCATCCTTAGTTACTGAGAAAATGCAAATAAAAATCACAGTGACATTTTCCATGCCTACTAGAATGGTTATAGTAAAAAAGACAAAACTATTGAGAAGGCAAAGAAACTAAAACTTGCGTATTACAGGTACAAATGTAAAAGGGTACAGCCACTCTGGAAAGCAGTTGTAAAGTTTCATAAAATAGCAAACATTTTGTAACTGACAACTTTCCTGAATTTGTTTCTCTGCTCAAACAGTTTTTTTGGTTTTTTTGGTAGAGTCTTTAGAGTTTTCTGTATGTAAGATAATGTCATCAACAAACAGAGACAATTTCACGTCATTCCTATTTGCATGACTTTTATTTCTTTTTCTTTCCTAATTGACTAGAGTACTATGTTGAGTAGAAATTGTCAAAGTGGACATCCTTTTCTTGATCTTGATTTTAGAGAAAAAGCTATCAACTCTGCACTGTTGAGTATGATGTTAGCTGTGGGCTTATCATACATGGCCTTTAATGTGTTGACGTACATTCCTTCTATACCTGTTTTGTTGAGAGTTTTTATGATGAACAATGTTGAATTTATCAAATGCATCTATTGAGATATCATGTGATTTCTGTTCTTAATTTTGTTACTGTGGTAATCACATTTATTGGTTTACATATGTTGAACCATCCTTGCATCCCTGGGATAAATCCCACTTGATCATGGTGAATTATCTTCTTAATAAGCTGTTAGATTTGGTTTGCTAACATTTTTGTGATGATTTTTGCGTCTGTGTTCACTAGGGATATTGTTCTGTAGCCTTCTTTTTTATAGTATCCTTGTCTGGCTTGGTATCAGGGCAATGCTAGCCTTGTAAAATGGGGTTAGAATTATTCCCTTTCTCTTCCAACTTTTTTGGAAGAGTTTGAGAAAAATTGGTATTAATTCTTCTGTAACTCTTTGGTAAAATTTATCAGTGAAGTCATCAGGTCCTGGTTTTTTTTTTTTTTTTGGTGGTTAACTTCTTATTACTGATTTAGTCTCCTTACTTGTTGTTGGTCTGGTCAGATTTTCTACTTCCACACTGCCAACAATCTATCTAAAAAAGACATATGCACATGTATGTTTATTGTGGCACTATTCACAATAGCAAAGACTTGGAACCAACCTAAATGTCCATCATTAATAGACTGGATAAAGAAAATGTGGCACATATACACCATGGAATACTATGCAGCCATAAAAAAGGATGAATTTATGTCCCTTGCAGGGACATGGATGAAGCTGGAAACCATCATTCTCAGCAAAGTAACATAGGAACAGAAAACCAAACACTGCATGTTCTCACTCATAAGTGGGATGAGAACACATGGACGTAGGGGAACATCACACACCAGGGCCTGTAGAGGGTTGGGAGGCTAGAGGAGGGATGACATTAGGAGAAATACCTAATGTAGGTGATGGGTTGATGGGTGCAGCAAACCAGCATGGCACGTGTATACCTGTGTAACAAAACTGCACATTCTGCACATGTACCCTAGAACTTGAAGTATATATATAAACAGAAATTAAGAAAATAATTTTATTTACAATAACCTTAAAAAATACTTAGGAATAACTTGAAGGAGTTAAATGATCAAACATTGAAAAGTATTGACCAGGCACGGTAGTTCCTACATGTAATCCCAGCACTTTGGGAGGCCAAGGCAGGCAGATCACTTGAGGTCAGGAGTTCGAGACCAGCCTGCAACATGGTGAAACCCTGTCTCTACTAAAAATATAAACATTAGCCAGGCGTGGTGGCAGGTGCCTGTAATCCCAGCTACTTGGGAAGCTGAGATGGGAAAATCATTTGAATGTGGGAGAATCACTTGAACCCGGGAGGCAGAGGCTACATTCAGTGGAGATTTCGCCACTGCACTCCAGCCTGGGTGACAGAGTGAGACTCTGTCTCAGAAAAAAAGAAAAAAAAGAAAACTATCAAACATTGATGAAAAAAATTGAAAAGAGACACAAATAGGCCGGGTGTGGTGACTCACGCCTATAACCCCAGCACTTTGGGAGGCTGAAGTGGGTGGATCACGAGGTCAGGAGTTTGAGACCAACCTGACCAACATGGTGAAACCCTGTCTCTACTAAAAATACAAAAATTAGCCGGGCATGGTGGCATGTGCCTGTAATCCCAGCTATTCAGGAGGCTGAGGCAGGAGAATTGCTTGAATCCAGGAGGAGGAGTTGCAGTGAGCCGAGATTGCACCACGGCACTCCAGCCTGGGCGATAGAGCGAGACTCTGTCTAAAAAAAAAAAAGAGGGAGCAAGATGGCCGAACAGGAACAGCTCCAGTCTCCAGCTCCCAGGGTGACCGACACAGAAGACAGGTGATTTCTGCATTTTCAACTGAGGTACTGGGTTTATCTCACTATGGAGTGCCTGACAATTGGTGCTGGTCAGCTGTTGCAGTCCGACCAGCGAGAGCTGAAGCAGGGCGAGGCATCGCCTCACCTGGGAAGCGCAAGGGGGAAGGGAATCCCTTTTCCTAGCCAGGGGAACTGAGACCCACAACACCTGGAAAATCGGGTAACTCCCACCCCAAGCTTTAAGCAAACGGGCACACCAGGAGATTATATCCCACATCTGGCCGGGAGGGTCCCACGCCTACGGAGCCTTCCTCATTGCTAGCACAGCAATCTGCGATCTAACCACAAGGCAGCAGCGAGGCTGGGGGAGGGGCGCCCGCCATTGCTGAGGCTTAAGTAGGTAAACAAAGCCCTGGGAAGATCGAACTGGGTGGAGCTCACAGCAGCTCAAGGAGACCTGCCAGTCTCTGTAGACTCCACCTCTGGGGACAGGGCACAGCTAAACAACAACAACAACAACAAGAAAAAAGCAGCAGAAACCTCTGCAGACGCAAACGACTCTGTCTGACAGCTTTGAAGAGAGCAGTGGATCTCCCAACATGGAGGTTGAGATCTGAGAATGGACAGACTGCCTGCTCAAGTGGGTCCCTGACCCCTGAGTAGCCTAACTGGGAGACATCCTTCACTAGGGGTAGACCGACACTCCACACCTCACACGGTGGAGTACACCCCTGAGAGGAAGCTTCCAAAGAAAGAATCAGACAGGTACACTCACTGTTCAGCAGTATTCTATCTTCTGCAGGCTCTGCTGCTGACACCCAGGCAAACAGGGTCTGGAGTGGACCTCAAGCAATCTCCAACAGACCTACAGCTGTGGGGCCTGACTGTTAGAAGGAAAACTAACAAACAGAAAGGACACCCACACCAAAACCCCATCAGTACGTCACCATCATCAACGACCAGAGGCAGATAAAACCACAAAGATGGGGAAAAAGCAGGGCAGAAAAGCTGGAAATTCAAAGAATAAGAGGACATCTCCCCCTCCAAAGGAACACAGCTCATCGCCAGCAACGGATCAAAGCTGGACAGAGAATGACTTTGACAAGATGAGAGAAGAAGGCTTCAGACCATGAAACTTCTCAGAGCTAAAGGAGGAATTACATACCCAGAGCAAAGAAACTAAAAATCTTGTAAAAAGAGTGGAAGAATTGATAACCAGAATAATTAATGCAGAGAAAGCCATAAACGAACTGACAGAGATGAAAACCATGACACGAGAAATACGTGACCAATGCACAAGCTTCAGTAACCGACTTGATCAACTGGAAGAAAGAGTATCAGCGATTGAGGATCAAATGAATGAAATGAAGCAAGAAGAGAAGTCTAAAGAAAAAAGAAGAAAAAGAAATGAACAAAGCCTGCAAGAAGTATGGGATTATGTAAAAAGACCAAATCTACGTCTGATCGGGATGCCTGAAAGTGAGGAAGAAAATGGAACCAAGTTGGAAAACACTTCTTCAGGATATCATCCAGGAGAACTTCCCCAACCTAGTAGGGCAGGCCAACATTCAAATTCAGGAAATGCAGAGAACACCACAAAGATACTCCTCGAGAAGAGCAACTCCAAGACACATAATTGCCAGATTCACCAAAGTTGAAATGAAGGAAAAAATCTTTTTTTTTTTTGAGGCAGAGTCTCGCTCTGTCGCCCAGGCTTGAGTGCAGTGGCCGGATCTCAGCTCACTGCAAGCTCCGCCTCCCGGGTTTACGCCATTCTCCTGCCTCAGCCTCCCGAGTAGCTGGGACTATAGGCGCCCGCCACCTCGCCCGGCTAGTTTTTTGTATTTTTAGTAGAGACGGGGTTTCACCATGTTAGCCAGGATGGTCTCGATCTCCTGACCTCGTGATCCGCCCGTCTCGGCCTCCCAAAGTGCTGGGATTACAGGCTTGAGCCACCGCGCCCGGCCGAAGGAAAAAATCTTAAGGGCAGCCAGAGAGAAAACTCGGGTTACCCACAAAGGGAAGCCCATCAGACTAACAGCAGATCTCTCGGCAGAAACTCTACAAGCCAGAAGAGAGTGGGGGCCAATATTCAACATTCTTAAAGAAAAGAATTTTAAACCCAGAATTTCATATCCAGCCAAACTAAGTTTCATAAGTGAAGGAGAAATACAATCCTTTACAGATAAGCAAATGCTTAGAGATTTTGTCACCACCAGGCCTGCCTTACAAGAGACCCTGAAGGAAGCCCTAAACATGGAAAGGAACAACCAGTACCAGCCATTGCAAAAACATGCCAAAATGTAAAGACCATCGAGGCTAGGAAGAAACTGCATCAACTAACGATCAAAATAACCAGTTAATATCCTAATGGCAGGATCAAGTTCACACATAACAATATTAACCTTAAATGTAAATGGACTAAATGCTCCAATTAAAAGACACAGACTGGCAAACTGGATAAAGAGTCAAGACCCATCAGTCTGCTGTATTCAGGAAACCCATGTCACATGCAGAGACATACATAGGCTCAAAATAAAGGGATGGAGGAAGAGCTACCAAGCAAATGGAGAACAAAAAAAAAGCAGGGGTTGCAATCCTAGTCTCTGATAAAACAGACTTTAAAGCATCAAAGATCAAAAGAGACAAAGAAGGCCATTACATAATGGTAAAGGGATCAGTTCAACAGGAAGAGCTAACTCTCCTAAATATATATGCACCCAATACAGGAGAACCCAGATTCATAAAGCAAGTCCTTAGAGAGTTACAAAGGAACTTAGACTCCCATACAATAATAATGGGAGACTTCAACACCCCACTGTCAACATTAGACAGACCAACGAGACAGAAAGTTAACAAGGATATCCAGGAATTGAACTCATCTCTGCAGCAAGCAGACCTAATAGACATCTACAGAACTCTCCACCCCAAATCAACAGAATATACATTCTTCTCAGCATCACATCACACTTATTCCAAAATTGACCACATAATTGGAAGTAAAGCACTCCTCAGCAAATGTAAAAGAACAGAAATTATAACAAACTGTCTCTCAGACCACAGTGCAATCAAACTAGAACTCAGGACTAAGAAACTCAATCAAAACCGCTCAACTACATGGAAACTGAATAACCTGTTCCTGAATGACTACTGGGTACATAACAAAATGAAGGCAGAAATAAAGATGTTCTTTGAAACCAATGAGAACAAAGATACAACATACCAGAATCTCTGGGACACATTTAAAGCAGTGTGTAGAGGGAAATTTATAGCACTAAATGCCCACAAGAGAAAGCAGGAAAGATCTAAAATTGACACCCTAACATCACAATTAAAAGAACTAGAGAAGCAAGAGCAAACACATTCAAAAGCTAGCAGAAGGCAAGAAATAACTAAGATCAGAACAGAACTGAAGGAGATAGAGACATAAAAACCCTCCAAAAAATCAATGAATCCAGGAATTGGTTTTTTGAAAAGATCAACAAAATTGACAGACCGCTAGCAAGACTAATAAAGAAGAAAAGAGAGAGGAATCAAATAGACACAATAAAAAATGATAAAGGGGATATCACCACCGACCCCACAGAAATACAAACTACCATCAGAGAATACTATAAACACCTCTATGCAAATCAACTAGAAAATCTAGAAGAAATGGATAATTTCCTGGACACTTACACTCTTCCAAGACTAAAGCAAGAAGAAGCTGAATCCCTGAATAGACCAATAGCAGGCTCTGAAATTGAGGCAATAATTAATAGCCTACCAACCAAAAAAAGTCCAGGACCATATGGATTCACGGCTGAATTCTACCAGAGTTACAAGGAGGAGCTGGTACCATTCCTTCTGAAACTATTCCAATCAATAGAAAAAGAGGGAATCCTCCCTAACTCATTTGATGAGGCCAACATCATCTTGATACCAAAGCCTGGCAGAGACACAACAAAAAAAGAGAATTTTAGACCAATATCCCTGGTGAATATCGATGCAAAAATCCTCAATAAAATACTGGTAAACCGGATCCAGCAGCACATCAAAAAGCTTATCCACCATGATCAAGTGGGCTTCATCCCTGGGATGCAAGGCTGGTTCAACATTCGCAAATCAATAAACGTAATCTAGCATATAAACAGAACCAAAGACAAAAACCACATGATTATCTCAATAGATGGAGAAAAGACCTTTGACAAAATTCAACAGCCCTTCATGCTAAAAACACTCAATAAATTCAATATTGATGGAACGTATCTCAAAATAAGAAGAGCTATTTATGACAAACCCACAGCCAATATCATACTGAATGGGCAAAAACTGGAAAACTTCCCTTTGAAAACTGGCACAAGACAGGGATGCCCTCTCTCACCACTCCTATTCAACATAGTGTTGGAAGTTCTGGCTAGAGCAATCAGGCAAGAGAAAGAAATCAAGGGTATTCAGTTAGGAAAAGAAGTCAAATTGTCCCTGTTTGCAGATGACATGATTGTATATTTAGAAAACCCCATCGTCTCAGCCCAAAATCTCCTTAAGCTGATGAGAAACTTCACCAGAGTCTTAGGACACAAAATTAATGTGCAAAAATCATAAGCATTCTTATACACCAGTAATAGACAAACAGCCAAATCGTGAATGAACTTCATTCACAATTGCTTCAAAGAGAATCAAATACCTAGGAATCCAACTTACAAGGGATGTAAAGGACCTCTTCAGGGAGAACTACAAACCACTGCTCAGTGAAATAAAAGAGGACACAAACAAATGGGAAAACATATCATGCTCATGGATAGGAAGAATCAATATCGTGAAAATGGCCATACTGCCCAAGATAATTTATAGATTCAATGCCATCCCCATCAAGCTACCAATGACTTTCTTCACAGAATTGGAAAAAACTGCTTTAAAGTTCATATGGAACCAAAAAAGAGCCCGCATTGCCAAGACAATCCTAAGTCAAAAGAACAAAGCTGGAGGCATCACACTACCTGACTTCAAACTATACTACAAGGCTACAGTAACCAAAACAGCATGGTACTGGTACCAAAACAGAGATATAGACTTATGGAACAGAACAGAGTCCTCGGAAATAATACCACACATCTACAGCCATCTGATCTTTGATAAACCTGAGAGAAACAAGAAGTGGGGAAAGGATTCCCTATTTAATAAATGGTGCTGGGAAAATTGGCTAGCCATAAGTAGAAAGCTGAAACTGGATTCTTTCCTTACTCCTTATATGAAAATTAATTCAAGATGGATTAGAGACTTAAGTGTTAGACCTAATACCATGAAAACCCTAGAAGAAAATCTAGGTAATACCATTCAGGACATAGGCATGGACAAGGACTTCATGTCTACAACACCAAAAGCAACGGCAGCAAAAGCCAAAATGGACAAATGGGATCTAATTAAACTAAAGAGCTTTTGCACAGCAAAAGAAACTACCATCAGAGTGAACAGGCAACCTACAGAATGGGAGAAAATTTTTGCAATCTACTCATCTGACAAAGGGCTAATATCCAGAACCTACAAAGAACTCAATCAAATTTACAAGAAAAAAACAACCCCATCAAAAAGTGGGCAAAGGATATGAACAGACATTTCTCAAAAGAAGACATTCATACAGCCAACAGACACATGAAAAAATGCTCATCATCACTGGTCATCAGAGAAATGCAAATCAAAACCACAATGAGATACCATCTCACACCAGTTAGAATGGCAATCATGAAAAAGTCAGGAAACAACAGGTGCCGGAGAGGATGTGGAGAAATAGGAACACTTTTACACTGTTGGTGGGATTGTAAACTAGTTCAACCATTATGGAAAACAGTGTGGCGATTCCTCAAGGATCTAGAACTAGAAGTACCATATGACCCAGCCATCCCATTACTGGGTATATACCCAAAGGATTACAAATCATGCTGCTATAAAGACACATGCACACGTATGTTTATTGCGGCACTATTCACAATAGCAAAGACTTGGAATCAACCCAAATGTCCATCAGTGACAGACTGGATTAAGAAAATGTGGCACATATACACCATGGAATACTATGCAGCCATAAAAAAGGATGAGTTTGCGTCCTTTGTAGGGACGTGGATGCAGCTGGAAACCATCATTCTGAGCAAACTATCAGAAGAACAGAAAACCAAACACCGCATATTCTCACTTACAGGTGGGAACTGAACAATGAGATCACTTGGACTCAGGAAGGGGAACATCACACACCGAGGCCTATCATGGGGAGGGGGGATGGGGGAGGGATTGCACTGGGAGTTATACCTGATGTAAATGACGAGTTGAGGGGTGCTGACGAGTTGATGGGTGCAGCACACCAAGATGACACAAGTATACATATGTAACAAACCTGCATGTTATGCACATGTACCCTAGAACTTAAAGTATAATAATAAAAAAAAACGAAACAGAAAAAAAGACACTAATAAATGGAAAGGTATTCCATGTTCATGGATTAGAAAAATTAATATTGCTAAAATGTCAAAACAATCCAAAGTGATCTACAAATTCAGTGCAATCCCTATCAAAATTCCAATGTCATTTTCCACAGAAATAGAAGAAAAAACCCCTAAAATTCATATGAAACCACAAAAGGTCCCAAATCGCCAAAGCAGTGTTAAACAAAAGGAACAAAGCTGGAGACATCACATCACACTCTCCCTGATTTGAAAATAAAAGCTATTGTAATCAAAACAGTATGGTGTACGGTACTGGCATAAAAACAAGACACATCAACTAGTGGAACAGAATATAGTCTAGAAATAAACCCAGGTACTTACAGTCAATTGATTTTTAACAAAGATGCCAAGAACACACAGTCTCTTCAATAAATGGTGTTGAAGAAACTAGATATCCACATGCAGAAGAATGAAATTGGACCCTTATTTCATGCCATATACAAAAATCAACTCAAGATGAATTAAAGACTTAAATGTTTAAAACCTGAAACTGTAGAATGACTGTAAAACAGGCAAAAACCTTTGTGACATTCGTCTGGGCTTAGATTTTTTATATATGACCCGAAGGCACAGGCAATAAAAACAAAAATAGGCAAAAGCGATTGCGTGAAACTAAGAAGCTTCTAATCTTTGTCTTTCAATTAGAATTTTTGGACCATTTCTAATTAATTTTATTATCAATGAGGTTCAATTTATATCTGCCGTATTGCTTTTTGTTTTGTACTTATCACATTGCTTTGATTTCTTATCTTTTCTTGTTTTTGATAAAATCAATTTGTTTTCATTGTATCTTCATTATTATGTATTGATTTAAAAATATGATAGCAATTGCTTTAGAGTTTGTAATGTACATCTTTAACATATCAAATAATATTGTGCTATTTCAAGTATAGTATAAAACAACGTATTTTCCTTCCTCCTCCCAAACTTTGCAATTATTGTCATACATTTTACTTGGATATGGTTATAAAACTCAAAGTACATTAGTGCATTGTTTTTTACTATTTTTGCTTTACATGAATTTATTTTTTAAAGATATCTGAACATTTTTAAAAATGCATTTTACATTTGTAATATTCTTTGTGTAGATTCAGATTTCCACTTTTGTCATATTTATTCTACCTATGTCTTTTAACATTTATTTTAGTAGATGTCTGATGGTAGTGAATTGCCTTAGCTTTTGTCCATTTGAAAAAGTCTTGAGTTCACCTTATTTTTAAAATATATTTTGACTGGCTCTAGAATATTAGATTGACAATTAGTTTTTTCGTTTCGAACTTTAAGGATGTTGTTCCATAGTGGTTTGGCTTGTGTAGTTTCTGGCAAGAAACTTACCTTATCTTTATTTTTCTGTATTTTAAGCTTTTGAAATTCCCCCTCTGGGTCATGTGGCATTTGTTCTACCCTCCCTTACTGACAGTGCTCCTTCACTTAGGACTGTGAGTACAAGGGTGTTTTACACCTCTGCTCCAGGACTAGGCTGTTGTTGCTTGTTGGTTGGCAAAAGCTCAGAAACAGACAGGTGTATTTCTACTTCTCCCCTAGAGGAATGAGATCTTCGCTTGGCCTCTAGAGAGGTGTATTATTCTTTTAATAACTTATTTTTCAGTGTGTTTTCTGGTGTATGTTAAAAACAGTGCATTCACACATGTAAGTGATTTACGAATACGTGCCTATATGGGGGCAGACATTCAACAGTTTGGCTGATCGGGGGTAAAGTCAGAATAATTTGGAGGCCACTTACTGCTTTAGAGGGACAGAATTAATAACTCGGATCGATTGGAAGTAGAATTTGCCTCTTTCTGTTCAATTTGATGACAACATGATTCAGATGGCTTACTTTATTTCTGTGAGTAACCTTATTTATAAATAGAGAATCTTTTACAGTGCATGTCTTATTAATATTTTAAAATAATTATGAGATTTATGTGCCAAAATGGCGAAGCAGTCTTTATGGACTCTTCCCTATTTTAACCCCCGCCCCCTTTTATTTTTTAATAAATGAAAATCTCCTGATCCTTTTTAGGACTGTGAGGACGTGGGAGGTTGAAAATCCAAAGAAGCAAAAAAGTGTGTTTAAACCTCGGACGATGCAGGGCAAAAAAGTCATTCCCACTACGTGCACATATAGTAGAGATGGAAACCTCATAGCAGCTGCCTGCCAGAATGGAAGCATACAGATCTGGGACCGAAATTTGACTGTAAGTTGAATCTTTCCTTAGAACATGGCCACCTTAAATCTTTCCTTAGAAGATGGCCACCTTACAAAGACAAACGTGTTAAAATATTATGAAGGTGAATTTCCTGAATATAGACCTAATTTAAACTTCAGTGTTAGGTGATCAAACATCGGGATTTTTGTAGTATAGTATACAGCATTTCTGCAGACATTTCAACTCTGTATTTTTCAGTACATATTTTGTTTTTATAATAAATGTACTCTTTTGGTATAAAATTTAAAAACCGTAGTGCAGCTTATTATATGGCATCTCAGGTTATTTGATTTTGAAAGTGAAGTGTTTAATGTAGTATAAAGCAAGACTAAGCAGAAAACTAGAAAATACCCTTTAAAAGATTTAAGAAAAAGGTGAAAAGTCCAAGATGAGCCATCAGTTGTTTTGTAGTTATTTTTCTAGTAATTTAAGTAATATTTTAATATTCTATGACATTTCATTTAGATAGGTTTCAGGTTTTTTCTTTACAGTTTCAAACTATTAGTAGAATAAATAAAGTTTGGAATTGGAAAGAATGATAGAATCCATATAAATAATGAATACAAAAGCCCTTGGCTAATTCTGTCAATTATCAATAAGCTGTAAAAAGCTTCTTGTTTTATGTATGGATGGTAAAACAAAGATGTTTGTTAAATGGAATGAGTCTAGACACCAGTGTTAGAATAAAATTCTACACAAACACATTTTGGATATCTTTATTTTATATAAGTTTCTGGCCAGATTAGTCAGTAAATGTTTAGTACATACTGCAGGCACTACTCTAGGCACTGATAATACTTATCAAAAATTCCTGTCCTCATGGAGTTTTCATTCTAGTTAAATGTATATGCATATATTCCACCTTTGTCTATCAAACATTTACATTTTGAAGGGGATCCCAAGAAACACAGTTGTTTTTTCAGGTAGATGTGTTGGAAGACGATTAAAAAGTGATGATAGACGGGAAAAGAATCCATACTGATAATACTGAAAACATCTTTGACATTTTCTGTTTGTCAGATCTTTTTATTTCTGTTTTCATCTCTACTGTAAACCTCATAAAGCTTCATAACAGCATAGAGATCTTAAAAACTTCTTTGAATTGTAAACTGAGTTTTAACCAAGCAGTAAATTTTTTAGTAACTGGTTTTCATCATCTCTGGGTGCTGTTGACTTAAACACAGAAATTATAAAACATGCAGTTTTCTTGTGTAGCTTTAATAGTAGTGTTTTTTGTATAGCGTATATATATGTGACTTTCTCTTAGAACCCATATATTTTTATAAAGTTGAATATACTTTTTAAAGATTTGTCTTGTGTATCTTAAAATAAGGAGTATCTCCTATTTTCAGTTTTGTAGAAAAAAAGGCCATTGGAACGCCACTTTCTAAGAAATACCTCTTAAAGCCATTCAGCTAATTAGTCTTTGATTGTTTTGTTAGAATGTATTTAATAAATGAATGTAAGTTTATTATAACATATCTCATTTGTTATATTTTATTCATATTTTTTACATTTGGATGCAAATGTGTGTCAGCTGGAAACAAATCAAGTTGAAAAGAAAAACTTGCCAGCAGGAAACACAGCTTGATTTGAAAACAGATTTTTTAAAAATTCCTTTCCCTCCCTCCCTCCCTCCTCCCTCCCTCCCTCCCTCCCTCCCTCCCTCCCTTCCTTCCTTCCTTCCTTCCTTCCTTCCTTTCGTCTTTCTGTCTTTCTTTCTTGCTCTGTCACCTAGGCTAGAGTGCAGTGGAACTACCTCAGCTCACTGCAACCTCTGCCTCCTGGGTTCAGGCAATTCTCATGCCTCAGCCTCCCGAGTAGCTGGGATTACATATAGGTGTGTACCACCACACCCAGTTAGTTTTTGTAGTTTTAGTAGAGACGGTGTTTCACCATGTTGTCCAGGCTGGTCTCAAACTCCTGATCTCAGGGATCCACCCACCTTGGCCTCCCAACATGCTGGGATTACAGGTGTGAACCACTGCACCCAACCTGGATTTTTAAAAAATTTCTTAATTTTTTTTCAGCAAGAAAAAAAACCATCCATAGGGAAACACTAAAGCTGAAGTGAGAATGCCCAATAACAATAGTTTTTCCATGCAGTAGTTAAATAATTATGTGACAGGTAATGGTTAATCTGTATTTTGAGATGATTAAGTAAAACATTCATAATTGCCGTATTTAATCCTAGAATTTTCATTAGACGAACTTGAACTTTAGTAAATTAAACAAAACATATTTCTTTAGAAGTAAGGTATCTCTATTAATGATGTATTTCTGTGTTGTCAAGACCTACCTTTACTCTAGAATTACATTGGTCAGTACACTAGCCACTAGCCACATTTGACTACTTTAGTTTTAATTAAAATAAAGTACAATTAGAATTTCAGTTTCTCAATCACACTGGCCACTTTTTAGGTACCCAGTAGTATCATGTGACCAGTGGCTACTTAATGGACAATATAGACCATTTCCATCATTGCAGAAAGTTCACTGGACATTGCTCCTCAAGAGGAGTGGTTGTTTGCCCAAGATTCTTTTTATTCGTATAATGATGGTCAGCCTTTCATGTGAGAAGAAGTCCTCTTCAGAGAAGCTTCTGTGGATCTGCATTGCCTCCTTGGTTCTCTGCTTCCCATTCACCGGCATAGTTTGAGCAACAGCAAGCCATCTGTTGCCTTAGCATGATGTGAGAGAGGGGGACAGAATAGTGGGAGATGACATTGGAGTGGTAACAGCATACACTCTGATTTTGTACATGTTGAACCTGTCAGTCTGCACACTCTTTTTTTTAAGACAGAGTCTTGCTCTGTCCCCCAGGCTGGAGTGCAGTGGTGCAATCTCGGCTCACTGTTACCTCTGCCTCCCGGATTCAAGTGGTTCTTCTGCCTCAGCCTACAGAGTAGCTGGGACTACAGGCACACGCCACCACACCTGGCTAATTTTTGTATTTTTAGTAGAGATGGGGTTTCACCATATTGGCCAGGCTGGTCTCAAACTCCTGACCTCATGATCCGCCTGCCTCGGCCTCCCAAAGTGCTGGGATTACAGGTGTGAGCCACCACCCCTGGCCATTCTGCAACACTCTATTCATACGGCATTTTCTCTCCCCTCTTTCAGTTCAGAGGACTGAAATTTCTTCTCAGTAAGACCTATCCTGACTACACCATATTTAAAATTGCAGCCTTCTCTCTGCCGTGGTACTCTCTACCCCTTTTATTTTCTTCCATAGTGCTGATAGCTGTCTGATCTGCGATACTGTATGTTTCACTTTTTTTTTCTTTTAAGCTTTTGAGACAAGTTCTCACTCTTGTTACTCAGGCTAGAGTGCAGTGGCACGATTACAGCTCACTGTGGCCTTGACTTCCCAGGCTCAGTTGATCCTCCTGCTTCGGCCTCTCGAGTAGCTGAGACCATGGGTGTGCGCCACTATGCCCAGCTAATTTTCTTACTTTTTTATAGAGATGGAGGGCTCACTATGTTGCCCAGACTGGTCTTGAACTCCTGGACTTAAGCAGTCTTCCCACCTTGGCCTCCCCAAGTGCTGGTATGACAGGCGTGAGCCGCTGCACCTGGCCCTCTTTATTGGCTGTTTCCTTCTAGTAGGATATTGGCTGCATGAGGGAAAGGACTGCTGTCTGTTCTACTCCCTACCATATTCCCAGAGCAAAGACAGTGCCTACTATATACCAGACCTTCAGTAACTATTTGTTGAATGAATGAATGGATGGATGTATTCTAAAATAGTAACATAAAATGAAATGGTCAGTTTAGTTCTAAGAATACATTTAATGAATAGTAGCATTAAAAAACTATCCTAGTTATATGAATACACAGTTAGATAGAGTTGGGTATGTGTACGAGTTTTGGGGTAGGGGGAGAGGAGAAAGATATTGAGGTAGTTTTTGGTGTATTCTTAATGATATATAAATATATTAATCTGTATATGTGACTGATTTTGGATTTGCTAATAACAGGCAAATTTTTAAAAACTGTGTTCATGTCTCTTTATAATTTCTGGGTTTTCAAATAATTCAGCATGTATAGTCTCATGAATACCTAGTAACTTCTCTTCATATCAAAATGCCTATCAGATTTATTCTTTGACTTTGCACAAAGCACTGTATTCTGTGTTTTAGTATCTATCAGGAATCTACAATATACTAGACTCTTGACTAAAATTACATACTGTATTTTCTTATCTTGCAATTACTGATTGTAGGCTAAGTTTTTGTCAGGAAAATTGGGATTCATTTTATTCATGGAGTGTTGCTCTCCCTAGTCACGGGTGATGGAAGGGAATAATATTTGAGGTTGTTTGATTTTGCAATAGGCACCACTAGCAACTTGACCCCCCCTCTATCTGACGGCCTCCTATTGCCCTTTTGGCCTGCAAGCCCTTGCCCATATTCTTGGGCTGTTCCTTTGGGAAAATCACCACACAGCGCAATGCCTTACCAAGAAAGCCGCAAGATTTCCACAGCTCAGTTGGCTGTTCAGTGCCCCCATTTTCAGCCATGCCAGAAAGTGGAACAGAGGAATCTGAGACAAAGACAGTAATCATATCAGGAAATCAACTTCTGGCTAATAAGACAACAAATACGAAGAAGAGACAAATATCCAGCACACAGCAAATCTTTAAATGTCTCCAGTTGCTGCCAGATAACCCATGTTAAAAGATTACTTTATGTCCTTCTACACCCTTCTTCTTATTAATACATGTATTTACAGATACATAGATTGGGCGCAGTGCCCCACGCCTGTAATCCCAGCAGTTTGGGAAGCCGAGGTAGGCGGATCACAAGGTCAGGAGTTCGAGACCAGCCTGGCCAACATGGTGAAACCCCCGTCTCCACTAAAAATACAAAAAAGATTAGCCAGGTGTGGCGGTGGGTGCCTGTAGTCCCAGCTACGTGGGAGGCTGAGGCAGGAGAATCGCTTGAATCTGGGAGGTGGAGGTTGCAGTGAACCGAGATCACGCCACTGCACTGCAGCCTGGACGACAGAGCAAGACGCCGTCTCAAAAAAAAAAAGAAAAAGTTTTGTTTTTATGTAGAGAGAATTTGAAGCTTGCTTTTTAAATTTGAAAGCATAAAATAGTAAATATAGCTTGATTTCTTTGCTTTTTTTCAAAATGTCGTTATTTAAATGGGATCCTGTAATTTTACCTACATGAAATATGTGCTTTTCAAAAAATGTTGGTTTTTTGGTTTATTATTATTTTATTCTATACCACTCCTCTCCTATGTCATTGTCCCATTCTCTATCCCTTAATGCTTGTAAATTACCTGATCGGTATCCTTTTGTGGTTTTCTCCATATCTGTATATCTGTATCTCTTCACATCTGGAACATTTCAACTGGTATTTTTGAGGAACTGTCACCTCACTGAGAATAAGACAAAAGAAATTTAAACCTGTAAGTAGTTTGTAAAACATTCAGGGAATGATCTGTGAGGTGATTTATGACCAGGTGCTGCTTTGTATAATGCCCATCATATGGAAGAGTTAGGGAAGGCAGAGGTCAGGTGGGGAGTCATAGGGCCTCTGAAAGGTGCACAGTTTGGATGAGCAACAGGATTAATGGGGGTTACAGAGTAATAATATTCATTGTTTACTAAACAAAGCAGAAATAGTGAGCTATTCTGCATATAAAAATGATACTAAAGCATCTTTTGAGATTCTTACTTCCCAAAACAGTCTTGAATCTTCTCTTTAGAATCACCAGCAAGCTAATTTGATACAATGAAAGAAAAGTAAAGCAGAATAAAGATAATGTTTTGTGGGAAAGGTGGCACTTGAGTCCCTGGGTGCCCTTAAGTTACTTAAAGTCTCTTAGAAGTCACTCCTCACTGTTGGACACCATCTGCTGTGCCTTACACTAACAATAATTTTCACAATTAAAAAATTTAGTAGTTTTTTTGGTTAAATTTTCGTAATGCAGCTTTGAACATTCTTCTCTCACACCTCAAGTAAACTAATTTAAGACAAATTCTCATACTATTTGTTAACTACTTTCTGTAGTGATTTTTTTTAATGGCTGGTAATTGCTTCTTTTTGTTGCTTTTGGGATATTCTTATGAAGCTGTCATAACCACTAAAAATGAAAGCAATATTTACTTTTTTTTTTTTTTTTTGAGACGGAGTCTGGCTCTATCACCCAGGCTGGAGTGCAGTGGCCGGATCTCAGCTCACTGCAAGCTCCGCCTCCCGGGTTCACGCCATTCTCCTGCCTCAGCCTCCCCAGTAGCTGGGACTACAGGCGCCCGCCACCACACCTGGCTAGTTTTTTGTATTTTTTAGTAGAGACGGGGTTTCACCGTGTTAGCCAGGATGGTCTCGATCTCCTGACCTCGTGATCCACCCGTCTAGCAGTATTTACTTTTATGGAGGTTCTGTATGTTTGTGTACTAAGCCAGTTTATTAGCAAGAAGGAAGAATTTTATGACAGCGTGCTCTTAATATTTTCTTTATATTTTTCATTATTACCTATTAGAGCAATCTAAACTCCCTAAACTGAGTGTTAAGCTGTTGGTATTCATGATTTTGGAGATTAAAAAAAAAAATAATGCGTTGAAATATTTTTAGCATTTAATGCTTCCAGTCTTGTTTGTGATAAAGTTGTCATCTGTTGCATAATTTTAAAGTCATATGACTTTGATTTGGAAAACATTTTATTACATAGTTATTCATTATTTACTGCCGTCTGCAACTGTGAAGATGCTTGAAGAACTCTTGTTTCATTTCAAAATTTTCATTTGAGAATATTTTGATTTCAGCCTTTTTTTTTTTTTTTTAAAAACTTCTTTGACATACCATTTTAGCTATGAATCTTGGGAATGATGTCTGGAGAGCTTTTTAAATTCTGATTATTCTATAGTCGATAAATACCCTTTATTTCCCTGATAGTGATATCATCAAAGACTTGTATAAGTTAAACATGACCTCCAATGGCTAAGACTGTGCTTGCAGCCCAGACTAATGACCTCATCTCGGTGTCTTCTCCTTTCTTTCTGCAAAGACTGATCATTTAACAATAATTCACAACTTTTACCTAATAATAGGTGTTCAAGTTAAAGTAGCACAGTATTCACTATAAGGAGAGAGAGTAGTTGTAGAGAAAAAAAAAACTATATTTTATTTTTTAAACAATTTTTTTAATACCAAATGATTTAGAGAATGTTTCTGGTATCTTCTTTTGAGAAAAAAGATCATCTATCTCTGTGTGAAATATAAAGAGCAATGCTAGAAATTCAAAGTTTTGTCCCTTTAATAGACTTAATGCTGGGAATCTAGAAGAATATATATGTATATATTGACAGCTAAATGTCTACTGCATAGTTCTATAGCACATTTTATAGATGACACCTGAGATATACAATTATATTATATTTTACTTCAGATTTCGTGTCTGTAAGTCCTGACTTTCCTAAACTCTTGTTCTTCTCATTTTCTTTATTTACAAAATGAGGGCATGATGCCCCCATGTCATGTTATTTTGAGGATTATATTAGGTAATATATGTAAAACATTCAGATAGGACATGCACATAACAGGTTCTTAATAACTGCTGGTCTTCCTCTTTTTTCTTTTTAACTCCTAGGCTACTTACAGTTTTTGTAGAATGGTAAAGTTAGACCTAAAGATACTATTTAACTCTGGCTGTGAACATCTTACGAATCCAAGTTTGACGGATTTCTTGGTGACTAAAGGTTTGGTTTAGGAAGATAAAGAGTGTAGGTGCTTTGCTCCAACCAGTCATTCATTTTATGCAAATATAACTACCATCAATAAGTAACAATGCTATGGACCCATGTTTTAGTTATGCCTGAGTAGATACATGAATTATAATGACCTTTTTACAAATATTCAACAGAACACGTATGACATATTAACTATTCTATAGTGCTTTCACATGCCTATTTTTCAATGGTTACATTTCCAAAAAAGTATATCATTGATTCTGAACACAAAAATAACCATCAAAACTGCAAATTACTTGCAGGCACTAAACTTAAATTCTAATTTGTCAATTATTTTCATAGAGTTATATAAAGTTTTAATAATCTCTTGTAAATAATGCTCTTATAAAATGCTCCTGTAAATGCTTTTGTCACACATGCTGTTAGAAGCAACATTTACTAAATGAAAAAATACTGGCTTTTGAAAAAGTTAGGGTAAAAGGTTTTTGGAAAATATGGATGATTATTATCCTTGTTTTTTAAGACTATGAATATATAATAATTTAAGACTTCCAGTTAAAACATGGCAGGTTAAACACGTTTGTTCAACCATGCTTCCTCCTGAAACCTCACTAAAGTGACAGGAAAGGCCCGTTTTAAAGCATAAACTCAAATGGATGAAGAGAATTAGAGAGGAGATGATAGCAGAAAAGAGATATCAAGATTCATTTGTAAGGTGGAAGCCAGATGCATAAATGGTGTGTGACTTAGCTACCTAGAGAAAGCTGAAACCTTAGCCGTGGTAGGAGAAGCCTGTAAAAGGCAAACTGATTTGTCTTATAATTCCTTCCTCTGCGCTGTGCAGCCAAATCACTGCTGTCCCTCTACCATCACAGAAGACAAAAGAATTACTTTTAAAGTGGGCCTAATGAAGAGACCCTATATTCCAGGCAAAGAAAATCTTCATGTAGAGTTGTTTGTCCTCTCCTTCTCCCCCTTTGTTGTTATTATTGTTGTTTTTGTTATTATTATTATTATTATTATTGTACTTACTGAGTACTTACTGTGAACCAGGCAATATTTTAAGCATTTGTAATATTTTATTTAATCCACACGGCAACTCTATGCTATAAATGCTATCATTATCGTTTTACTGATTAAAAAACAAACAAACCCAGAAACAAAGAAATTGACTTGCCTACTAAAAACTACAGTTCGTATGTGGCATAACTGAGGTTCAATCCCAGGCAGTCTGGCTTAAGAGTCTATATTAAGGGTCAGAAAAACTATGGCCATGTACCAATCTAGCCCACTACCTGTTTTTGTATGGCAAGCTAAGAGTGGTTTTTACATTTTTAGATGGTTGTATTATTTTTCTATGGCTGCTGCAACAAACTACCACAAATTTAGTGGCTAAAATAACAGAAATGTATTATCTTACAATTCTATAGGCTAAAGTCTCATTGGGCTAAAATCAAGGTGTTAGCAGGACATTGTTCCTTTCAGGAGGCTCCAGGGAGAATCTGTTTCCTTGCTTTTCCAGTTTCTAGAGGCCACCCTTATATCTTGGCTCCTGGCACGCTTCCTTCATCATCAAGGCCAGCAACGTTGTTGAGTCCTTCTTACGTCATAACACTGCGACCTTCTGTTCTCCTTCCCTCTGCCACTTTTTAAAGACCCTTGTGATTACATCTAGCCTACTCAGATAATCTAGGATAATCTCCCTATTTTAAGGTCAGCTGATTAGCAGCATTAAATCAATCTGAAACCTTAATTTCCCTTTGCCACCTAAGGTAATATATTAACAGGTTCCAGGGACTCAAATGTGGAAATCTTTGGGAGTGTTACTCAGCCTATCATAATGGATTCAGAAAATCAAAATAAAAATATTTTGTGACACATGAAAATTACATGAAATTCAAATTTCAGTGTCCATACATTTTATTATAACAGCCTTGCTCATTCATTTGTATATTATCTGTGACTGCTTTTGTATCATATTAGCAGAGTTGAGTAGCTGCAACAGAGGATATGATCCTCAAAGCCAAAGATACTTACTATGTGGCCTCTTACAGAAAAAGAATTTGACCCCTGACATAGAGTTTCTTATACTAAACAAAACTTATACTATACAAACTTATACTAAACTTATACTAAACAAGATAAGTAAATCAGAGGAGAGAGAGATAATGTAGAAAACTGAAGAAATTTTCAAGGAAAAAACCCCTATAACTGATATTCTCAGAGAGAAAACAGAGACTAGTACAACCAAGAAACTAAAGCAGATTACTACCAAAAAATCTGAATGTTAAGAGATTAAGGAAGATCTCTTGCAAAGTAAATATTTAATTGGAGTATAAGGGAAGGAATCCCTAGGAATATTAAAATCTCCTGGAGAGTATATATAAATATAGTCGAGGAAACCTAGAAAGTAGAATAAAAGACAGTGATAGAAAAAAGATAGGAAACTTACAGTGTCAATTCAGGGTCTAGTATTTGACTAGAAAGTTCTAATGAAAATACAGGAGAGGAAGGATGGAATTAGGTAAGAAAGAGTTACTAAAAATAAAGAGGTCTCAGAACTGAAAAAACACGACTTTCCAGAGAGGAAGGACTCATCTGGAAAGAATGAAAAAGATGCACACCAAGCCATGCGTCATGAAATTTCAGGACACCAGGAATATAGAGAAGATTTTACTCACAGGGAATACAATAGGAAACACGTGACACAAGAATAATAGGACCATGTAATTTGGGATGTTGGTAAGACAGTTGCTCAAATGTAAGACCTTGGGTTCTGTATTAGTGCAAAGGGATGTCGTCTTTCTCATTTTTCTGTTGAGGTGATGAAATATTTTAAGTTCAGTAATATTACTTTTAGTGACTGCTCACCAAATCTTCTTAACTCTGTCCTAAGCATTATTCATTCCAGACATACGTTCAGCTACTTGTGGAACAACCCACCGGGATTATATGCCAGAACTTAAGCTTAATATACCCAAAACACAACCTGTCTCTTTTAGAACTCATTCTTTCTTTTGACTTTGCTATTTTTATTATTTTTCCATTTAGAACTTCAGAATATTCTTTACCTCCTATAACCAGTTGTCAGTCTTATCAGTTCTGTGTTTTAGTGTTTCTCACATCCACTCCCTCAATTTCATCTCTCGCTTTCATTCTACTTCATATTTTCATCATCTTTAACTTGCGATGCTGGATATCTTCACCTTTCTCTGTCCGTGTTCTGATAAACCTAGCCCTGGTTTAAATCACGTTAAACGCAATACACTACTTCAGTACTTGTCATATGCTGAATAAAGTTCAAATTTTCTCAGACTGACACTTCTAGCCTTTCAGTTTGTACCTTTTTCCAACCTTTGAGTATCTCATAACTTTCCATAAATCAAAACACTTTTTTTTTTTTAACACAGGGTCTCACTCACCCAGGCTGGAGTGCAGTGGTACAATCTTGGCTTACTGCAGCCTCTACCTCCCAGATTCAAGTGATTCTCCCACCTCAGCTTCCAGTCGCTCTCCACCATGCCCAGCTAATTTTTGTAGAGATAGCTTTTCACCATGTTGACCAGGCTGGTCTCAAACTCCTGACCTCAGTGATCCACCCACCTCAGCTTCCCAAAGCGCTGAGATTACAGATGGGAGCCACTGCACCCAGCCTAAATAACAAAACTTTTTACTCAGACTAGATTATACTTTGTTCCCTTACGATTATCGTCTGATTTACTACCTTGGTGCCTTTTCCTATACTAAACACTCCATCCTGTATGCCTCTCCCACAAGCCCCCCACTGCTGGTAGAAATGGCCACCATCCACTATCCAACATCCATTGAAGAAGGCCCAATCACATGCCATTCCCTCTATGATCCTCTGTTAGGGACTAAAAGATTACGTATCTAGGGATATTAACCCTGAAAATATTTTGTTTTATTTTTAGTTTGCCTGGTTGTTTATTTTGTTTCTCTTTAAGATTAATATGGTCAGGGACTTTTTGTCTTATTTGCTGTTTCTCTGTGTCCAAGATGAGCATGACATATTAATAAATATTTGTTGAATAAATGAGTGAATGCTATCAGAGCATTATAGGTTTTATGTTAAATGAGTTTGGTTTTCAATTGCTTTATTGTTGTTTTTAAATTTTAAATTATTGTTCCTTAAACTTACTATCAAATAAGTGCATTTTATAAGTTGTTTGTTTGCTTTAGCCGTCAGTGTGTAGGCTATAAATAGATAGGCTAAATACTACCTATTTGCATCAGTAGTATTTTTAGCCTGTTGTTTTCCAATAATTAGATTTTAAAGCATATAGTTTTAACAATAAGCGATACTTACTGAACACTTACTTTGTTCCAGGGACCGTTTCAAGTGCTTTGTATATGTTTTAATTCATTTAACCCTCAGAACAATATTGTGAATTAAGTACTACCATTAACTACATATTTTAGATGAGAAAACTGAAGTACAGCAGTGAAGGGTTTAACAACTCACCTAAGATCATGCATCTAGTAAGTTTTGGAGCCAGGAACTCTGACTCTAGAATATGCATTCTAAAATTTCACTGCTATATGGTTCAAACATAAATGACCCTGTTGGGAATATTCTAAAACAAGATTGTGGTGATGGTTGTACAACTCTGTAAATTAACTAAAAATCATTCAGTTGCACACTTAAAATGGGTGAATTTTATGGTCTTAAATTATAATTTGATAAAGATGTTTAAAAAGTGGGTGATCTATATTCTTATTAAAATGCATTATAATTTTTTTCAATATTTCATGTACAGTGGAACTTTTAGTCCTGAGTTCTTTTGCCACTGAAATATGGGAATGGGTGAAGTAGGTAATCTGTGCCTTGCCTAAGTTGGCTAAGGACACAAAAGTTTATATGTCACTGTTACAAGCTCTTTGGGGGTGAGAATTTTTTCTTCCTTACCTTTGGATCTGCTACCATGCGTAGCAGGGACTTGATAAGTATTTGTTGAATTAAATCTCAAGAGCTTTATTTACCTGCACTGTAGATACTTAAATTGTATCCTCAGAAATCCTGGCTTTCATAGTCTAATTTTAAAATACAGACCTTGTGCAGTATACTTAAAAGGTAAAACATATACACTGCCTAGATGCATAGATACTAACATATAGAAGGGAAAAATGTAACTGATGAAAACATTATGTATAAAACTTTGTAGATTAATATGATTACATATTAATCAGAGTTGCTTGAGGAAGCCAGAAGAAAAATTGAATTAACATAAGTGTTTACTTATAAAGATTTTTAAAAGTCTTCTGAAAACATTGGGGCTCACAAAGTTGGAAGAATTAAAATTTTCTGCTAAACATGGCAGAATAGAAAACATATGAATATTTATGGATGTGTATTGATATTTAGGACAGAAAAAATGGAAATCAATCATGAACCAAAAACTTCAGTTTAAAATATATCCATAAGAGATGCTGTTATAGAGTCAAATGTGTAAATATAAGCAAGCAGTTAATATAATCTTATATTTTCGTTATATTGAATAAGCAGATTCAAGAGAAGGATGTAATTTCACTTTGTCACTATTTAGTGACTTGAATGTAGTCAAAATATAAAGGTCAAAAATTTTAAAAATTTATTTAAAAAAGTAAGATTTTATTTGTTTGTTTGTTTTGAGACTGCGTCCTGCTGTGTTGCCCAGGCTGGAGTGCAGTAGCTCAGTTTCGGCTCACTGCAACCTCCTGCCTCAGCCTCCCAAGGAGCTGGGATTACCAGGTGCCCACCACCAAGCCTGGCTAATTTTCATGGTTTTAGTAGAGATGGGGTTTCATCATGTTGGCCAGGCTGGTCTCGAACTCCTGACCTCAAGTGATCTACCAGCTTCAGCCTTCACATAGGGAAAAGTGAAGGAGGAAGTGGAAAAAGGTTGAGGTGGGTGGATATATCAGATCAAATAGGGCTGTTTTGGCTATGTAGAGTTTAGATACTCTTCTGAGGGTAATGAGAAGCCATTGCATGGATTTTAGGAGAGGATTGGCATTATTCAAGTTACATTTTTAAAAGAATCATTCTGGCTGTTCTGCACGGAGAATAACTACAGGGAGAGAATGGTGGAAGCAGGGAGACAGATGAGGGTCTATTTTAGACATAAAGGTAAATTCCTGGACAAGGGTTTTAGTGGTGAAGGTAATGTTTGGGTTCTGAAGATTTTTTGAAGCCAGAACTAGCAAATGGATAATGTAGGCTCGTTTTTTTTACAGTGTTTTAAATTATGCCTTTAAAAAAAAAAAGAGCTGGGCAATCATATAAAATAGATAATTTAATTTGGAAAATGATTTCATAAAACACATTTGCTCATTCCCTGTCATGGTTCCTTATTTTTTAATGGTTAATGGACTCTTTGAGAGTGAAGAATTTGGGTTGCATGAAATAGGGGAAGCATGTTTTGAATTTGTGTTATTCTAGCCAATTTTGATCAGTTAATTTTATTTTTGTTATTATCTGGTATCATTTGGCAATATGGAGTAAATACTCCCTAAATCTTAAACAAACAAACAAAAAACAAAAAAACTTTTGGCATGTTACAAAGCACAATTAGTCCTCTATGGTTATCTAGATAGGGCTATGTCATCTAAAATGGTCAGACTCTCTGCAGGATGACTATAGTCTCTAAAAAGCCTATATAAGGGATGCCTCTCTCTAGTAGAGATATTTCCTGAGCCATGTTTCTCAGCATCAGGACAGCTATGATTTATTTTGTAAGCGGACAAGGCCAAACATTACTGTTTTAACTATTATAAACAAAATAGTAAATGTTAAATGTTCACTTAATAGAGCCACTAGTAGGGCTTTTTATATACACAAAGTGAAGTCTGAGCCAAAAATGTGAAACAGTTCTCTGGTCTGTGTGCATTCTCTTTTAACCTGCTCTTTGATTCATTGCAACTGGAGAAGTGATGCAACCAGTGATGATTTGCACTCCAAAGCTCTTGGTGCTGCAGTGAGTCCTCCCTGTTTTGTTTTGTTTTGTTTTTTCTTCTACTAATTACCCACGCCATAGTAATTTATCAAATTTCTTAAAACTGTTCAGAAATGTTTATTATAATATGTTAGTTCCAAAATAAAGAGCTGCAAGATTCTGTTAAACCTCAACCTTTTAGAATATTTTTAAATATTTACCAGGTTTTTTTTTTTTTTTAGCACAGATTTAAACCGGTAATAGTCTGCAAAATGATACAAAACTGTCTTAAAAATGTGGAATGCTTCACAAATTTGCATGTCATCCTTGCGCAGGGGCCATGGTAATCTTCTCTGTATCATTCCAATTTTAGTATATATGCTGCCATGAACACTGTGTTTACCAGTTTTGTTCTTTATCAGTTTTTATGGCTTTCAGCTTTAGCCTACAAAGTTATGCAAGGATCAAATCTTAATTCAGATATAATTTTAAAGTTACTTCCCCAATTTTTTAGTTAATTACAGAAAGGACTATTCTCATTGAGTGGTGTTTTCACTGAGTAGTCTGTTTTTGTTTGTTTTGTTGTTTTGCTGCTTTGTTGTTTTTTGCCATCAAGGTTTTAACCTGGGTAGTAAACACTGATGCTGCATTGATGCTCATGGGGCAGGTGGCTAAGGAGCCAATCACTGCATTTGTCAGGTAGTAACCCTGTTTTATTCTGAAAAACAGTTTTTATATGCTTTCTATTTGAAAATATAGCAGAAAAGACCTATTATACTTGTCTTATAAAGCTGTATTTTTTTAATCACAGAAAATTAACATTTTATATTGTGACTGACTATACACATATCTTTGCACAGACACACAGGCATATATGAAACTGAAAAAGGAGTTAACCATAGCAATTCCTATTGCAGTGTGCACTCCATTTTTTTGTATCCCGATTTGTTCCATGTTTAAAGTACTGTTCATAACCTATTACATTGATTTTAGGACCCGCTAATGAGTAAGAATCCAGAATTTGAAAAACACTTCTAGAGCATGCCTCAAATATAATTTGATCTTTTCAGAAGCCTTGTGAGATAGGCAAGGCTAATATTAACCCTTTTCAAACATAGCTAAAGCCTACACTTTGAAAACAGAAGTTGGACTAAAGAATTGAAAACCGAAAAAATGATTTAGGGTGTTGAATGAGCAGAGGTCATCATGAACACAGTGTACACTTGAATGGTGATGGAGATGAAGAGGGGCTGCAGAGATTTAGAACAGAAAGCAGATGGATGTAGAAGATGTTTTATTTGCCTCAGGATTTTTGCCTAAGCCCTTGAAGACATCTGGTATGCCACTAGAAATCACCTGAGGCTAAAATTTACCAGATTATTGGTATCTTAAAAAGCTACCAGAATTAGTTTGCAAGGCTCTACCCATCAGCTTCTTACAGTCTACCTCTAGAAATCTCATCTATACCATTCCAGTCCAATTTCTCGAGGTAAGTCTATTTCCCAAAATTCACTTATTTGCATACTACTTTTATAATTCTTGTCATATGTATACATCACCATATTATTTTTTAAATTGTTAGAAATGGATTTATTCCAAATAATTTAAAAATTTGTGATTAACTTCAGACATTAATCATTTAAAGCAAACAATCATTGGTATTTAGTGTATTCACAATGTTGCAACCACCAATTCTCTAGTTTCAAAAGTTTCATCACCCCATAAAAACACCCCATACCTCTTAAGTAATCATTCCTCATTCCCCCATTTAAAAAAGAAACATTCTAACACTATCAAAAATGTAAAAAAGCAATATGACTCTAAAAAGAACACAGCAAATTCTGAAAATAAAACAATCATTAGCCAGATACTAGCTAGATACTGTTATCTACTAATTCTCTGTGTCTTAGATTTTTCTATGTTAAAAAGGGATATAGGCAAAAGTTATGGAGGTATTAAAGACCAATCAATGCTAAATCAAGACTTTCTGCTTGGTCAAACTGAAAGAATTGAAGGAAATTTCAAAAATATACCTTTCTCACTATGAGATTCACTGCTATTTAGTGTCATTTCCTTTAAATAACATCTAAAATTTGTCTTGATACAGCTGAATTCATCCTTTCCTTCACTTTTCTATTAAAGGGGTTGCATATTATTCCCAGAGTCCTTTATAACTGAATTCCTGGAATTCAGAGAGTGTGTTCTAAATATTGGTGATTGCAGTTTTCATTATTATCCTCAAACATATAAAATCCATTATTTACCAAGTAGTAAACTGGACGCTTTCAGAATTTTAAAGGAAAGATACAGATACTACTTCCAAATAATATAAATCTTTGTTGTGTTGTTAATTGTATACACAATTAACACTTAGAATATAAAACTGATAATATTAAATAGACAAGTAGATTGTGTTCTAAAAGTTATCTGGTTTAAATTATTTGGAACTTTTATACTGTTTCATAGAGATCAAGTTAATAGCAGCTATTGTGAATATTCCAGATTAGCACCATATGGTTTATCTTTTTATATCTTCAGGTTCTCCTGGGGTGGTTCTGGTATGATAAAAATAGTATTTTGCATCACAAACTTCAGTTTCCTCATCTGAACAATAAACTTAATCTTTACCTAGTTAGAAAGTTCAAATAAGATAACCTTTGTGTAAGTACACAGCACAGTCCCTGGTACTTGGTTGAAGGTCAGTTAAGTGTGCATTTATTTATTCAGTTACTCATATTCATGGCCGTTTTAAAATTAATTTTTTAATTGACAAGTAATAATTGTACATATCCAGGGCATACATAGTGATGAATTCATCCTTTCTGTCACTTCACTGTTATATTGATATATTTGATACATATGATGTATAGTGATCAAATCATGTTAAGTAAACATCCATCATCCCAAACATTTGTTATTTCGTTTTGTTGGGAATTTTCAATATCCTCATTCCAGCTATTTGAAAGTATATAATATTTATTGTTAACTGTAGTCATTCTGCTGTGGGACAGAACACTAAAACTTATTTCTCCTATCTAGCTCCAATTTTGTGTATCTGTTAACAAATCTCTTCCTAACCCTCCCTTCCCTCTACTCTTTTCAGCCTCTAGTATTCTCTGTTTTACTTTTTACTTCTACGAGATCAACTATTTTTCTTTCACATGAATGAGAACATAGGGTGTTTAACTTTCTGTTTGCAGCTTATTTCACTTATCTTCCACTTCCATCCATGTTACTGTGAATGGCAGGATTTCATTCTCTTTTATGACCGAATAGTATTCCATAGTGCATCTATATCACATTTTCTTCATCTATTTATTATTGGACACCTAGGTTGATTCCATATCTTGGCTATTGTGATTAGGGCAGTAGTAAACATGGGAGTGCAGTTATCTTTTTGACGTACTGATTTTTTTTGCTTTGGATACTGTAGGGGATAAGGGAGAGCTTTCCCTTGGTCCCCTGATGTTTTGCTGAAAAATCAACTCACAAAGCGCAGATTAATTAGAGAAAAGGCATACAGATTTATTCATCGTATATACACAGGAGCCTTTGGAATAAAGATCAAAAGATACAGGGGAAATTATCAAAAGATACAGGGGAAAGGTTCAACAAAGTATGGACAGTCATGTAGAAATATGATTGGACAAAAAGGGGTGATCTAATACTAATAGACTGGGGAAACTCAGGAGGGCCGTCTGTCTAGATTCTTTTTGGGTTCTCTGAGTATGCATTCCTTCCTTCCGGGTATGGGACAGGACCCTCTCTAGAACAGGAGTGTTACAACCTACAGACAAACAACATAAGTCAGATAATTCCTTTGTGGTCAGTTTTTCCAGTGAAAACCAGAGGTAAAATTGGAGTACTATTTATAGGATTTATGACTAGCTTTGAGGAACAGGGGTTCTGGTTTCTATGATCCACCTTGGGGGCCAGGGATTCTAGTTTCTATGGCTAGCCTCTGGGGAGAATGGGACAGAGAGACAGGAGGGCGGGAGAAAGAGAAAAATGTTTGCTTCAAGGCTGCTTCTGATACTTTCATTTTGGGATATTGTTTTCTGAGCCCCAGAAAATGTATACTTAGTAGTAGCCTTGCTGTATCATCTGGTAGTTCCATTTGTAGTTTTTGAGGAACTGTTCTCCATAATGATTATATAAATTTACATTCCCACCAGTAGTGTATGAGTTCCCTTTTCTCCACATCCTTGTCAGCATTTATTATTACTTTTTTCTTTTTGATAATAGTTATTCTAACTGGAATGAAATGTTATCTTTTTATAGTTTTGATTTGCACTTCCCTGATGATTAGTGGTGTTCGTATTTTTTCATATACATGTCGACCATATGTATGTCATCTTCTATCTGTTCAGATCATTTGCCCGCATTTTTTGTTGTTGTTTTTATTTTTATTGTTTTTTTGAAACGGCGTCTCGCTGTGTCACTTAGGCTGGAGTGTAGCGGTGTGATCTCAGCTCACTACGACCTCCGCCCCCTGGGTTCAAGCAATTCTCCTGCCTCAGCCTCCTGAGTAGTTGGGATTACAGGTGCCCGCCACCATGCCTGGCTAGTTTTTTTGTATTTTTAGTAGAGATGTGGTTTCACCATGTTGGCCAGGCTGGTCTCGAACTCCTGACTTCAGGTGATCTGCCTGCCTCAGCCTCCTGAAGTGCTGGAATTACAGGCGTGAGCCCCTGTGCCCAGCCTGCCCATATTTTAATTGGATTTGTTTTTATTTGTTGGTTTTTCTGTTGAGTTCTTTGTATATTCTGGATGTTAATCCCCTGTTGGATGAGTAGTTTATTATTCATGTATAAAAATGCTACTGATTTAATTTTGTACCCTACAAATTTACTGAATTCTGTTATCAGTTCTAAGGGTTTTTTTTTTTTTTTGGTAGTAAAGTCTTTAGGTTTTTCCATATATTAAGATCATGTCATCTGCAAACAGGGACATTTTGACTTCTCCCTTTCCAATTTGGATGCCTTTTATGTATCTGCTGCCTAATTGCTCTGGTTAGGACTTCCATTAGTATATTGAATAAGAGTACTGAGATTGGGCGTCTTTGTCTTGTTCCAGTTCTTAGCTTAAAGCTTTTTCTTGTTCAGTAAGATGTCAGTTGTGGGTTTGTCATATTTGGCCATTATTATGTTTAGGTATATTTCTTCTATACTTAATTTATTAAGAGTTTTTATCATGAAGGGATGTTGAATTTTATCAAAAGCTATTTCTACATCTTACGGTTTTTGTCCTTCTTTCTGTGGATACGTGTGATGTTTATTGATTTGCATATGTTGAGACATCCTTGCATTCCTCAGATAAACTCCACTTGATTATGATGTATCCTCTTACTGATGTGTTGTTAGAACTCGGCTTCTTAGTATTTTGGTGAGGATTTTTGCAACAGTGTTCATCAGGGATACTGGCTGTAGTTTTCTGCTTGTTGTTGTTGTATCCTTATCTAGTTTTGGTATCAGGGTTATGCTGGCCTTATAGAATGAATTAGGAAGAATTCCTTCCTCTTTTATTTTCTGGGATAGTTTGGAAAGAATTGGTATTAATTCTTCTTTAAAGGTTTGGTAGAATTCAGCAGTAAAGCCATCTGGTCTCGGACTTTTTTGTTATTGGAAGACTTTACTACTGATTCTCTCTCATGACTTGTAATTGGTCTATTCAGATTTTCTTTTTCTTCCGGGTTCAGTTTTTATAGGTTGTATGTGTCCAGGAATTTATTCATTTCCTCTAAAATTTCAAATTTATTGGCATATTGTTGTTCATGGTACTCTCTAATGATCCTTTGTATTTCTATTGTGTCCATTGTGACATATCCTCTTCTGTTTATGAATTTTTCAAATTTGAGTCTCCTCTTTTTTTCTAAGTTTCACTAATGGTTTATCTTTTCAAAGAACTAACTTTTTGTTTGATCTTTTGTATTATTTTAGTCTTTTTTTTTTTTTTTTTGAGACAGGGTCTCACTCTGTTGTCCAGGCTGGAGTGCAGTGGCTAGATCTTGGCTTATTGTAGTCTCAGCTTCCTGGGCTCAGGTGATCATCCTGCCTCTGCCACTTGAGTAGCTGGGACTACAGGCATGTGCCACCACTCTTGGCTAATTTTTGATTTTTTTGTAGAGATGAAGTTTCACCATGTTACCCAGGCTGGTCTCAAACTTGGGGGCTCAAATGATCTTCCTGCCTTGGCCTCCCAAAGTGCTGGGATTACAGGCGTGAGCTACCACACCAGGCCTCAGTCTCATTTTGTTTATTGATGCTCTGATACTGTTTATTTATTTTACTAATTTGGGGTTTGGTTTTTTTTTTTTTTTTTTTTGTCTCTTCATTTTCTAGTTCTTTGAGGTGAATTGTTAGTTTTTTTTATTTGAAGTGTTTCTATTTTTTTGGCATAGGCATTTATTACTATAAACTTGCCTCAATACTGCTTTTGCTGTGTGCCATAAAATTTGGTACATTGTGTTTCTATTTCCATTTGTTTCAAGAAATTTTAAAATTTCATTCTTAATTTCAGGTCTAACCTATTGGTTGTTTAGAGGCATTTTGTTTAGTTTCCATGTGTTTGTATAGTTTTGGATGTTCCTTTTGTTATTTCTAGTTTTATTTCATTGTGGCAAGATAAGATACGTCATATCTCGATTTTTAAAAATTTATTGAGACTTGTTTTGTGTCCTAACATATGGTCAATCCTGGAGAGGGTTCCATGTGCGGCTGAAAAGAATGAAATTGTTAGGTGAAATATTCTGTAAATGTCTTTTAGGTCTATGGTACAGTTTGTGTATAAATAAGGTCTCACTCTGTCACCTTGGCTGGAGTGCAGTGGCGTGATAATAGTTCACTGCAGCCTCGAATTCCTGGGCTCAAGCGATCCTCCTTCCTCAGCCTCCTTAGTAGTTAGGACTACAGGCACATGACACCACAGCCAGCTTATTTTGTATTTTTTATAGAGACAGGGTTTCACTATGTTGCCCAGGGTTGTCTCAAATTCCTGGCCTCAACTGATCCTCTGCCTTGGCCTCTCAAAGTGTTGGGTTTAGAGGCGTAAGCCTCCATTTCTGGCCTGTGGTGCAGTTTAAATCTATGTTCCTTTGTTGATTTTTCTGCCTACATGACCTATCCAGTGCTGAGAGTGGGTGTTGAAGTTTCCCGCTATGTATTGAAGTCCATTTCTCCCTTTAGATCTAATAGTGTTTGCTTTATATATCTGGGTGCTCCTGTGTTGGATGCAAATATATTTACAATTGTTACATTCGCTTGCTGAATTGATCCTTTTGTTATTATATAATGTACTTTTTTGTCTCCTGACATAAGCGTAGCTACTCCTGCTCACTTGATTTTCATTTGCATGAAATATCTTTCAGTCTAAGTGTGTCTTTACAGCTGAGGTGAGATTCTTGTAGGCAGAATATGTTTGGGTCTTGATTTTTCATTCGTTCAGATAGTGTATGTGTTTTAAATGGGGGAATTTAATCCACTTACATTCAAGATTATTGATAGGTGAGGACTTACTCCTTTAATTTTATTGATTTTCTGGTTATTTTGCATATCTTTTGTTCCTTATTCCCTTACTTGTTATTTTAATGGTTAGGTGGTTTTCTGTAGTGATAAGGATTGATTATTTTCTCTTCTTCCTTTTGTATCAGTTCTACCAGTGAGTTTTATAGTTATACATGTTTTCATGATGGTAGTTACTGTCTTTTCACTTCCAAATGTAAGACTCCCTTGAGCATGTCTTATAAGACTGAACTAGTGGTGATAAATTCCTTTAGTTTTTGCTTCTCTATTGGAAGATTTTATTTCTCCTTCATTTCCGAAGGATAGCTTTGTGGAGTATAATAATTTTAGCTAGCAGGATTTCCCCATCCTCGCTTTCAGTACTTTGAATATATCATCCCATTCTCTCCTGGCCTGTAAGCTTTCTGCTGAGATATCTGCATTAGCCTAATGGAGATTCCCTTATTTATGACTTGAGTCTTTTCTCTTGCATGCTTTTGGAATTCTTTGTCTTTTACTTACAACAATTTGACTAGGTTGGACTCCAGAGAGGACCTGTTTGGGTTTCTTTGATCTCCCTGGACCTAAATGCCCATCTCTCTCCCAAGACTTGGGAAATTTTCTGCTATTATTTCATTAAATAGGATTTCCTCACCTGTACCCTTCTTTTTTCCTTCTGGAATGCCCACAGTGTGAAAATTTGCTTGCTTAATGGTGTCTCATAAATCCTTTAGACTTTCCTTTTAAATTCATTTTTACCACTGCTTGTATTATTTCAGAGATCTGTCTTGGAGTTCACAAATTTTTTTCTCCATTTGGTATAGTCTGTTGTTGAAGCTCTCAATTACATTTTCTATTTCATTCATTTAATTCTCAGCTCTAGGATTTCTTTTTGGTTCTTTTTGTGATAATCTACCTCTGTTAAATTTATTACTTATATCATAAGTTGTTTTCCTGATTTTGTTGAATTGTTTATCTGTATTCTCTTGTATCTCACTCGGTTTCCTTAAGATTATTATTTTGAATTCTTTTTCTGGCATTTCATATATTTCCTTATGATGGTGGTCTGTTACTGGAGAATTATGTTTTCCTTTGGAAGTGACATGTTTCCTTGCTTTTTCATTGTTCTTGTGTCTCTGTGTTAATTTCTATGAATCTGGTGGCCCAGTCGCCTCTTCCAATTTTATTCACTAGGTGTCATAAGGAGAGACTTACTCATATGAATGGATCTTGGGTTCTTGATTTGATGGAAGGCATTGGCTTTGGTTCTAGGTGGACACAGTAGTGTAGTCTTCATAAAATTTCTTCAACTGTAATCCATACTGGGGGCGTTTGAGAGTTTCTCGGTGGCCTAGGCTGAGAGAGTTTGTGGTGACAGTAGTGCAGCTTTGCCAGGGTTGGGCTCACTGGACTATCTCTTAGGTTGGGCATTTGTTCATGCACACAGTGGGTCAAGCAGCTTGGAGTCTGGCTCACTGGGGTTGTGGCCACAGGGATGTTACTCTAGCCAGGAACACAGGCATGCTTGGGGTTGCTTGGCTAGACTAAGGCATGTCAGCTGGGGACGGCTCATAGGGCTGTTTCTCAGCCATGTATTTAGGCTCATGCCTGTTTCATCAGTCTGCAATATTTCCACCAGGGGTGGCCTACAGCATTGTTTCTCAGGCACTTGTTGAGGATGTGGGGGAGTTGGGCAGGTCATGTCTGGGGAGGGAAGAGGGCACTGTGGGGCTGTTTCCGGATCCCTGAGTGTGGGCACTTGGCCACTCTACCGGCCCGGGGCTATGTCAGCTGCTTGCAGACTTGTAGGCCTCTCCCACGTGGCAGAGGGCATGCAGTGGATGGATTTGTCCTAGGCAGGACTCGTAGGCTTTTAGTCCAATTGGGAGTGTGGCCCCAGGAGTTGGTTACCTGCTGTGTAGGACCGTAGTCTCAGCCAATCCTGGGCCCATACTCTGTACAGCTGGGGTTGTGGCATTCATATATAATGTATGGGCTTGGCATAATGAATATGAAACCCCAGTGCTGGAGAAGTGCAGTGGCTACTGGCTCCCTGAGCAAGGAGCATTCCGGAGGTGCCACAGGTCACAAGATGGCACTGTGCTGCAGTGGCTTGTCTCACCTTGTGCTCCTAATCTGGAGCAGTGAAACTGCATGAATTCCCGGCATTTCTCCAAATGGAGCTGAGAGCTTGCAAGGACCATGGGATTCTTCTTTTGTAAGGACTGTAGGCATTTGTGGTGGCAATGGGGGTTGGTAGTGATTTTCTGCTTACCTTTTTCCCATGATGGAAAGTTCCCTCCGACGCCAGGCAGATCTGATCCAGGTTGGGGAGATGGGATTATAGAGGCTGTGTGCTTCCATGCTGCCCTCCTGTCATTACAGATGCATCTTCACTCCCTTGCTGTACTCCAGCACTCTCCCTTCAACACTCAAATCAAATCTTAGTTGTTTCTTTGTAGCCTTGGTCCTTTTTGGTCTGGGGGGACAAATGCCAGGCATCTCTAGTTAGCCATCTTGCCAACCTTCATAGTCTTGTAAATATGTTATAGAACGAAATCAACAGAGTTTGCCCAATGAAGGCAGTTAGCTTTATTGCAATTTGACATATAGAGCCTGACCAGATAATTCACCTCCTTCTCACTGCTATTTACCTCATCATTAGTAACAATAGTGGTGATAACAACAGTAGTGACAGTAGTAATAATAATTATTTTAATAGCTGCTAACATTGTCTACCCACTGTGTACCAGGAATTGTTATTAATGCTTTCAATGTACTTGCTCATTTTATAGTTATTTGAGGTTAGTATTTTTATCCCTATTTTGAGGATGAGTTAACTAAGATTCAGTAATTTACCTAAGGACATACAGTAAGAGGCAGGTAGGTCTGGGATTTGACTCTAGGCAGTCTGGCTCCAGGGTCTGTACTTTTAACCAACATCTCTAGGGCTTCTCAGTGTGTGGGATCCCATTCATCCAGCCTAAGTGAAGGGCCATCAGCAAGGGAGTGACTCTAGAGGGCTCATTCTCCTCTACAGGTTGTTCCAAATATATGTTCCAGGGAATATATATTATCACAGGCGAAATTGTCTGTTGGAGGATCTGGCTCATATAGAAAAATCCTACTTCTTATCTGTGCACCTGCAGAGTAGCAGCAGAGCCAGGTGAGTGGGGAGGAGAGCCAGTAGAGGCAGAGGGGACATACTGCAAAGATAATGTCCTGGACCCCCTATTACAGTTAATAAGGATCAAAATTGAATACAAGTTGAAGAAGAGAGGTCAGTTTAGACTCAAGTACAGTCGTGTACCACATAACAACATTTCAGTTAATGACAGTCTGTGTATGCAGTGGTGCTCCCATAAGATTATTATGTAACTGAAAAATTTATATCACTTGGTGATGTCGTAGCCATCTTAACATTACAGCACAATGTGTTACTCATGTGTTTGTGGTGATGCTGGTGTAAACAAACCTATTATGCTGCCACTAGAGCAGATACAGTTATGCATGGTACAAAATACTTGATAATAAATGACTTACTGGTTTATGCATTTACTATACTATACTTTTAGTGTATTTTAGAGTCTACTTCTACTTATTTAAAAAAGTAGTTGACTGTAAAACATCCTCAGGTTCTTAAGGAAATATTCCAGAAGAAGGCATTGTTATCGTAGGAGATGACAATTCCATGTCTGTTATTACCTCTGAATACCTTTCAGTGGGACAATATATTATGGTGGAAGACACTCATGTTGATGATCCTGACCCTGTGTAGGTCTAGGTTAACATGTGCGTTTGTCTCTTAGTTTTTAACAAAAGAGTTTTAAAAGTTAAAAATTTTTAATAGAAAAATGTTTACAGAATAAAGATATAAAGAAAGAAAATATTTTGTATAGCTATACAATGTGTGTTTTATGTGTTATTACAAGAGTCAAAAGTTTTAAAAATTTAAAAGTTTATATACTCAAAAAGTTACAGTAAGCTACAGTTAATTTATTATTGAAGAAAGAAAAACACTTTTAGTAATTTTAATATAGCCTAAGCTCCCTGTGTTTATAAAGTGTACAATAGTGTACAGTAATGTCCTAGACCTTCACATTCACTAACTACTCAGTCACTCACTAACTCACCCACAGCAACTTCTAGTCCAGCAAGTACCATTCATGGTAAGTGCCCTATACAGGTATACCATTTTTTACTTTTTATACCATGTTTTTACTGTACCTTTTCTGTGTGTACATATGTTTAGATACACAAATATTGACCATGATGTTACAGTTGCCTGTAGTAGTCAGTATAGTAATATTCTGTATAGATTTGTAGCTTAGGAGCAATAGGCTATTCCATATACGCCTTACTGTCTATGTTTGTATAAGTACACACCTATTCTCATTGTTTAGTGACCCATGGCAGTGATTAGGCAAGGAGTGACTACCAGAGGTTTTTCCCCTTCACTGTATTTCCAAATACTATCTCTTAAATTGACTAGATTAGAAGTACTTCTAAATTTTTTATCTGTTTCCCTTAAGGAAAATAATATGTCAAGCCCATATACATTGAAGGAAATAATTTATTCTATACTATATTTATATGTTATATATTTTATTACTGAGATAGTGAATCAAGATTATAGAAATGGTGTAAAATTAAAACATTTTGCTAAGTTTAAATGTCCATAACTTAAATGAAATTTTTTGTCATTCACTAGATCTAGTAGCCAGATGGCATTTTACTATTTTTATTTTTAAACCTAGGAGGTTTGTCTATAAACCATTTATTAGCAGAGCAAGCTTTCTAAATGCTGTGAGTTAAAACATGGAAATACTAGAGATACTTGAATGGAGCTTAAATGTCTTCCCACACATTAAATATGTGTCTCAAAGAGGAAAATATATTTTAGACATTTCACTGACTAGTAGTTTGAAGTTAACAGCAAAATCCATGATAGGTATTATTTTTATATTGATAAATTAAGAATATTTTTATTAAAGAAGATATAGTAAGCCAAAGAAAAAGCATTCCCTACTATATTCCCAAATCTACATGCTTACACAGTACTCCTCTTATATAAACCTGAAACATATAGGGCTGTGTGTATGTTCAAGTTTGATAGTGACCACCAGTTTGTGTGGAGTTCCCCATTTATAAAGATAGACTTGGACCAAGTGATTCTATGTTATTCTACAGGAGAGTATTTTTCAATAATTTAAAAACCAGTACATATGGCTGGGCGCGGTGGCTCACGCCTGTAATCCCAGCACTTTGGGAGGCCGAGGTGGGAGGATCACGAGGTCAGGAGATGGAGACCATCCTGACTAACACGGTGAAACCCCATGTCTACTAAAAATATGCAAAATTAGCCAGGCATGGTGGCAGGCGCCTGTAGTCCCAGCTACTTGGGAGGCTGAGCCAGGAGAATGGTGTGAACCCAGGAGGCGGAGCTTGCAGTGAGCTGGGATCGCGCCACTGCACTCGACCCTGGGCGACAGTGCGAGACTCCATCTCAAAAAAACAAACAAATGAGTACATATTTTGTGTTTCCTAATTATCTAAGAAGACTTTATTAAGCTTTGCTTTCTGTGCTCTGTATGTTACAAAAACAGTGGATAGATTGAATATACTTTTTCAAATTCTTCTCTAACCTTACCTCACACATCTCTAACCTTACCTCTTTTGGTGGCATTAGAGTGGTGTGATATGGAGAAGGAAGTCTGTGATTAGACTTACATTTTTTAGAAATGACTTTGTTCTATAAGGAAGGACAGATTCGAGGATATAAGGCAGTAGGCAGGAGGTCAGTTCAGAGATACCGGGTAAGTCCAGTCTTAAGTGAGAGATGATGAGAACCTCAACCAAATATGTGGAGTGAGAATGCAGAACAGAGAATGTACTAAAGTGATATTAGGATATAGGACACATACACAACTTGGTAAATGTTTGTATGTAAGGAATGTAGGACGAGTTTATGAGAATAAGTAACTAGAGAGCCATTCTACCTGTCAAGGTAAGGAGATTTGCCCATGGAAGTTGGGGGACAGGGAAGGCTGTAATGAATTGTTTTGGATGTGTTGAGTCACAAAATTCTTAGGTCCATATCCAACTCGGTTGAATAAGTAAACGAATTAATTTACTGATTTTGGGGGCTTGTGTCCATGCCTCTTTCCCTAGATCCTAGTTAAAAAAATGCCCAAATTTTTTTGACTTGAGGCTGGATTTCTGTTTGCAGAACCTCACTGAGGTCTAATTTTTTCCTCTACAGTTCCCTTGTCTTTTCATGCCTTGACCCTGTGCCTCTTTTACCTATATTATTACTTTGCTTAGGACCTCTGGCCCATGTTTAACTAGCTTTCTTCCTGCCTTACTCAACTTTAGATTAAACTTCCTTCTGGATGCATATCCTTAGTGAAATGGTACAGTTATCCTCAGTAGGGATGCGTTTCTCAGTATGTGTGTGGACTAATTTTGATAAGGGTTAGGAGAGGACCCTGCACTGTAGTGTAGAAGAAGAGCACTGTACTAACTTTTGTGCCACTGCTGCTTCAAAACTAGCTGTTTAAGGTAAAGTGCTTGACCTCTCCTTGCCTCAGTTTTCTGCTCTGTTAAATGAGTAGATTGGGCTAAAGGACCTCTAAAATTCTATCTCCAGCTGCAAAAATTTTTCTTACAATTTTCATCTGCAGTATTTCACTCTGCAGAATTGGATTTGGTAGAACTGTGGTCACAAAAGAAAATTCCCAATGAATTTTTAAAAACAGATAAATATTTGGTATAGAAGTTAAATGGACAACTGAATCTCAGTGAGAAAAATTTCAGTAAAATTAAACTGAAAAGGAAAAAAATTGCAAATGATTCATTTGTATGGTAAAGATAATTGACAAAGGAATTAAGTTACCCTGATTGAGCTCACTCGGGAATATATTTTCTCAGTAATTGATATGGTTTGGCTGTGTCCCCACCCAAATCTCATCCTGAATTCTTGTTCACATGATCCCCTTGTGTCATGGGAGGGACCTGGTGGGAGGTAATTTAATCATGGGGGTGGTTATCCTCATACTGCTCTTGTGATAGTGAGTTTTCACGAGATCTGATGGGTTTATAAGGGGCTTTTCCGCCTCTTCACACTACACTTCTTGCTGCTGCCATGTAGGAAGAGTGTGTTTGCTGCTGCTTCTGTGTGCCATGATTGCAAATTGCCTGGGGCCTCCCTAGCCCTCTGGAACTGTGAGTCAATTAAACCTCTTTCCTTTATAAAGTACCCAGTCTCTGGTGTGTCTTTATTAGCCGCACAAGAATGGACTAATACAATGATATTAGTCAAGTTGGGATAATTTGTTTAACAAAACGAAGGGGGCATGTCAGAAGGACACAGGAGCTAACTGGAAGGAGCTCCCTATGACCGAATCTGGGCCAAGTCTGTGAACTGTAACCCATAGAATAAGTTAAATATCATAAATCCATACTAATAGAAATAATTTAATAAGTAGATAAGAAACAACTCTTCCTTACAGTATAATTCCAGTTGATAAATGTAGAACGAATAATAGAAAATCACCATGAGGCAGATACAATAGTAATACTTACTGTAATCAGGAATCATTAATAGATGCTAAAATTAGTTGAGCAAAGCTGTGTTGAGAAGCAGAATATTTACATAGTTTCAGGGTATTTCCTCACAAGATATTTATCAGCTACAAAGGGAGAATTAGTCACTTTACACTGAAGAAACCTGCCAGATACCACCTTAACAGAGACATTAAAGATAACATCATCTATAATAATAAGACATATTGACATCATATAAATCTTGATATGATGCATATGAAGGCATAACAACACTTCTGTTAGATTCTTACAAAAATGTGTAGCCTTAACCTAATAATGAGAAAACACCGGACAAACCCAACTTGAGAGGTAGTCTGTAAAATAACTGGCCACTAGTTTTCACATATCAAAATCATGAGCTGTTCTAGATTGGAAATGTGATAACTAAATGTAATGTGAGATCCTGTATTTGCTGTGGACTAGAAAAAAAGCACATTAGTAGGAAAACTGGTGAAATTGGAACAAGGTCTGTAGATTAGCTAATAGAATTCTATCAGTGTTACTCTTCTTTTTTTTTTTGTGATAATTATATAATGATCGTGGTAGATGTTAACATTAGGGGAAGCTGTGATATGGGACCTCTCTGTAATATTTTTAACAACTTTTTGGTATGTTTAAAATAAAGAATTTTAGGCCGGGCACGGTAGCTCACGTCTCTAATTCCGGCACTTTGGGAGGCTGAAGCGGGGGATCACTTGAGTTCAGGAGTTCGAGACCAACCTGGCCAACATGGTGAAACCCTTTCTCTACTAAAAATACAAAAATTAGCCAGGCACAGTGGCAGGCACCTGTAATCCCAGCTACTGGGGGGCCGAGGCAGGAGAATCGCTTGAACTTGAGAGGTGAAGATTGCAGTGAGCCAAGATCACCTGGGTTACAGAGCGAGACTCTGTCTCAAAATAAAATAAAATAAGATTTTTAGATAGTATTTAATCTTAAACAGGTTTTTGAAATACCCTTGTTGGTGTCAGCATAACAGGGTTAAGTCAGCTCACATAAGCCCTCCTGTCTCACATACCTACATGCTAACCTGAAAATGCCAAAATTAATAGATTTTGAAAATTTTGAAAGACAATTTTAGGACATCAAGAAGGTCTGTTTAATAAATGAAGGGATAAACTTTTGGTCTTTAACATTCCTAAGGATTACTAAAAGCTTAAGAACATGCACAGGGAGCATATGTATGTATATAAATGACTCAGCTTTTGAGAGTCAACATCTGGAAGACAATCACGTCTCCTGATGCCACTAAATGGATTGTAGAGTACATAATTCTTGGAAGTGGAGCACAGTTCTCACTCCAAAAGCCAAGAATGGCAAATGCACACTTTCCTGGCCTCTTTGTATTGTGAGAATGCAGGTGTGCAACCTAAATTTGGCCAATCAATTTATATAAATACACTGCTTACAGTTACCATGATTGTAATAGTATAACCTTGAAAAATGAGCATTTCACTGATGTGTCTTTATTAGGAGTAAAAATTATTTTAAAATTCCTCAAGTACCTATTCCACGTATCTAACATTGTGAAAAACCTGTTGTTTCAATTTTTAATGCTGTTTAGACTATGGGAGCGAACATTCCTGACGGCTGCTGTCAGTGCTGATACATTTTTTATTTCCATGATAATTCTTCTATAGATATGTGTTACTCTTTCTGATGTGGTATTCACTAGTTTTTAATAAATAGGCTATATTGTGTGTGGTTTTTTCCATTGAGAGAATGATGGAGTTAAAAATAATCACAATAATAATTTTAAAAGAACATGCTGACATTTAGATCTAAAGACTTTCTCCTCTAGGCTATAAAGTCTTAAAAGTGGGTCATACTTTGGATTTAAACTCTGAACAGATACTTGCTCTCTGTATTAGCTTACCTTTTGATCTTAAAGCAGCATTTATTCTTAACTTCAGTAAATTTTAAATTGTCCTTCCAAATTTGGAAATTCTGTATGAAATGAAAAATCACCAGTCATTTAAAGGAGAAAATTAAAGAAACAAGTTTGGCACTTTTCTGTTCTGTCTCCTTGAAGAATTGGATCGTTTCTTTCTATCAGTGATCTAAGCTAGCAATATGAGACAGTTAAAAAAAATACAGAAGTTTATCTTCACTTGAATAAAATTGAGGTTTGGGTAGCATCCTTAAATTCTCTATAGGTTAACCAGATGATGGTAGAAAAAGAGAATGTCTGTAGGCTACAGCCTGCCTCACTGAGTTAGCATAATCATCCATTCACTTGCTTCCCAGTACTCTTCATTACAAGAAAACTGCTGTGGGTCTTTGGAGCTATTTTTCCTCAGTTCTACAATCACTACATACTAATGACCTTTAGCCTTTTCTCTTTTATTTCCCTTATTCACAGCATGCTTTTTCCCCCTCCAGACACCATTTCACTCTGTCACCCAGGCTGGAGTGCCGTGGCGCGATCTTGGCTCACTGCAACTGCAACCCACCCCTTCCGGGTTCAAGTGATTCTCATGCCTCAGTCTCCTGAGTAGCTGGGATTACAGGCCTATGCTACCATGCCTGGCTAATTTTTTGTAGAGACAGGGTTCTGCCATGTTGGTGAGGCTCGTCTCGAACTCCTGACCTCAGGTGATCTGCCCACCTCAACCTCCCCAAGTGCTGGGATTAGAGACATGAGCCACCACGTCTGGCCACATACTTTTTTTTTTTTTTTTTTTTGAGACAGACTCTCCCTCTATCACCCAGGCTGGAGTGCAATGGTACTGCAGCCTCTGCCTCATGGATTCAAGTGATTATCCTGCCTCAGCCTCCCGAGTAGCTGGGATTACAGACATGTGCCACCATGCTCTGCTAATTTGTGTATTTTCAGTAGAGACGGGGTTTCTCCATGTTGACCAGGCTGGTCTTGAACACCTGACCTCTGGTGATCCATTCCCCTCGGCCTCCAGAAGTGCTGGGATTACAAGCATGAGCCACCACGCCTGGCCTCACATACTTAGATTTTCTCCTCCAGCCTCTCCTGACCTAATACTGCCTAGTTCCTGTAAGTATAAACATTAGGCTCATTTCTCTGCTATAGGTACTGGTGACTGAAACACTTACTTTTGCATACTGATTATTTTTCTGTAGTAGCGTATTTTGTATACCAACTATTTTAGAAAGGTCTGTTCTGTGGCCAAAGAGAATTGATGGGTTTGGGGTTGTAATTAAATGTTACTTTAAAAGTTTTAAATGTAGTAACTTTAAAAAGTAATACAGGATTTGATTTACATACACCTTTAGGAATTGAAAGGATGATTGCTGTAAGTGTGGTACCTGTTTACTTAGAGTGGGTATCCTTTGGTACCTGTTTGCTTAGTGTGGGTATCCTTTAATAGTATAAACTTCCTACACTTATGCAAGTTTAACAAGTGTGTCTTTTGAGATCAACTAACTGGTGATGATTCATTTCACCTTTTAACTATCTTAGCCCTCTGATACTATCCCTCACCCTCACGCATAGTACCCTGTCTGCTCTTCTGCTCCTTTCTATATTAACTCTATTTTTTCTTTGCAAATACGTAGTAAGTTTGTTCTTTCTTCTTCCATCTCTTCATCTTCTTATTGACTGAAGATAGTAATTACATTCTTTAAGTTTAGAAAATAAGAATATTTATATTTGACATTACATATTTTAAAAATGTTTTTAATTTTCATGGGTACATAGTAGGTACATATTTATGGACTACATGAGATACTTTGATACAGACATATAATGCATAATAATCACATCAAGGTAAATGGGATATCCATCACCTCAAACATGTATCCTTTCTTTGTGTTACAAACAAAAAGTGTTAAAAGGATATATGTGTTAAAAACAAAACATATGTCCTTTCTTTGTGTTACATCAGTTTGGCGAAAGCTCCAAACTGTTCTACATAGTGGTTGTACTGATTAACATTCCCACCAACAGTATATGAGTGTTCTCTTTTCTTCACATCCTCACCAGCATTTATTTCTTGTCTTTTGGATAAAAGCCATTTTAACTGGAGTGAGATAATATCTCATTGTAGTTTTGCATTTCTCTGATGATCAGTGATGTTGAACACCTTTTCATTTATTTGTTTCTCACTTGTATGTCTTCTTTTGAGAAATGTCTATTCAAGTATTTTGCCCATTTTTATGTCAGGCTATTAGTTCTTTTCCAATACAATTGTTTGCGCTTCTTACCTATTCTGGTTATTAATACTTTGTCAGATGGGTAGCTTGCAAATATTTTCTCCCATTATGTGGGTTGTCTCTTCACTTTGTTGATTGTTTTCTTTGCTTTGCAGAAGCTTTTTACCTTCATGTGATCTCATTTGTCTATGTTTGCTTTGGTTGCCAATGCTTGTGGGGTATTGCTCAAGAAACTTTGCCCAGACCAATGTCCTGGAGAGTTTCCCTAATGTTTTCTTGTAGTAGTTTTATAATTTGAGATCTTAGACTTAAGTCTTTTTTTTTTTTTGAGGCGGAGTCTCGCTCTGCCGCCCGGGCTGGAGTGCAGTGGCCGGATCTCAGCTCACTGCAAGCTCCGCCTCCTGGGTTTCCGCCATTCTCCTGCCTCAGCCTCCCGAGTAGCTGGGACTACAGGCGCCGCCACCTCGCCCGGCTAACTTTTTGTATTTTTAGTAGAGACGGGGTTTCACCGTGTTAGCCAGGATGGTCTCGATCTCCTGACCTCGTGATCCGCCCGTCTCGGCCTCCCAAAGTGCTGGGATTACAGGCTTGAGCCACCGCGCCCGGCCGCAGACTTAAGTCTTTAATTGATTTTCATTTGGTTGTTGTATATGCGAAGAGATGGGGTCTAGTTTCATTCTTCTGCATATGGATATCTGGTTTTTCCAGCACCATTTATTGAAGAGACTACCTTTCCCAAGTGTATACTCTTGGTACCTTTGTCGGAAATGAGTTCACTGTAGGTGCATGGATTTATTTGGGGATTCACTATTCCATTTTATTGGTCTGTGTGGCTGTTTTTATGCCAGTACTTTGCTACTTTAGTTACTCTAGCTCTGTAGTGTAATTTGAAGTCAGATAATGTGATTTCTCCAGTTTTCTTCTTTTTGCTTAGGATAGCTTTGGCTATTCTAAGTTTTTTGTGGTTCCATATAAATTTTAGTATTTTTTTTTCTATTCTTTGAAGAATGTCATTGGTATTTGGAGGATTGCATTGAATCTGTATATTGTTTTGAATAGTATGGACATTTTAACAATATTGATTCTTCCAATCCATGAGCGTAGAGTATCTTTCCATTTATTATCTTTCATCAGTGTTTTATAGTTTTCATTAGAGAAATCTTTCACTTCTTTTGGTTAATTCCTAAGTGTTTAGTTTTTATTTTTAGCTCTTGTAAATGAAATTACTTTGTAGATTTCTTTTTCACATTGTTTGATGGTAGCATATAGTAATGCTACCAACTTTTATATGTTGATTTTGTATCTTGCAAGTTTACTGAATTTGTTTATCAGCTCTAATAGGTTTTTGATGGAGTCTTTTAGGTTTTTCCGAATATAAGATTATATCATCTGCAAGCAAACAAAGATATATTTGACTTCTTCCTTTCCAATTTGGATGTTTTTTATTTTTTCACTTGTCTGATTGCTCTAGTTAGACTTCCAATATTATATTGAATAACAGTGGTGAAAGTGAACATCCTTGTTGTGTTCTAGATCTTAGAGAAAAGGCTTTCAGTTTTCCCCTAATCAGTATGATACTAGCTGTGGGTCTGTCTATATGGCTTTTATTATGTTGAGGCATATTCCTTCTATACCCAGTTTTTGGAAGGTTCATATCATGAGGGGATATTGAATTTTATCAAATGCTTTTTCAGCACCAATTGAAACGATGATTTCTTTTCGTCCTCCATTCTGTTGATATGACATGTCACATTGATTTCCATGTGTTAAACTATCCTTGCATCTCTGGGATAAATCCCACTCAGTCTTGATGAATGAACTTTTTAGTGTGTTGTTGAATTCATTTGCTGGTATTTTCTGGAGGATTTTTGCATCAACATTCATCAGTGATATTGGCCCATCATTTTCTTCTTTTGATGTGTCTTTGTCTGGTTTTGGTATCAGGGTCATATTAGCCTTGTAGAATGAGTTTGGAAGTAGTCTCTTCTCTATTATTTGGAATTGTTTGGTAGGATTGGTATTAGTAGTTCTTTAAATGTTTGGTAGAATTCAGCAGTGAAACCAGCAGGTCCCAGACTTTTCTTTGCTGGGAAACTTTATTATGGCCTCATCCTTTTGTTTGTTATTGTTCTGTTCAGATTTGGGATTTCTTTCTGGTGCAGTCTTGGTAAGGGTTACGTATTTAGGAATTTATCAATTTCTTCTAGATTTTTCAATTTATTATCATATAAGTGCTCTTAATAGCCACTAATAATCCTTTGAATTTCTGTAGTATTGGTTCTAATATCTCTTTTTTAATTTCTAATTTTATTAATTTGGGTCAACTGTCTTTTTTTGTTAATTTGTCTGGCTAAAGATTGGTCAATTTTGTTTATCTGTTTAAAAATCAACTTTTCATTTCATTGATCTTTTGTATTCATTTCAATTTTGTGTATTTCTGCTCTGATCTTTCTTTTCTACTAATTTTGGGTTCAGTTTGCTCTTGATTTTCTTGTTCTTTAAGGTGTATCATTAGGTCATTTATTTGAAATTTTCTTTTTTGATGTAAGTGCTTATAGCTATAAATGTTCCTCTTGGTACTGCTTTTGCTATATCCCATAGGATTTGGCATGTAATATTTCTGTTATGATTTTTTTCAAGAAATTTTTCAGTTTCCTTCTTAATCCCTTTGTTGACTCACTGATCATTCAGTAGCATGTTATATTGTTTCATTTCGATCTCCATGTATTTGTATCATTTCCAAATTCCCCTTGTTACTGATTTCTAGATTTATTCCATTGTGGTCAGAGAAAATGTGTGATATTATTTCAGGGTTTTGAATGTTTTAAGACTTGTTTTGTGACCTAACATATGGTCTTTCATGTGCTAACAAAAAGTTTATCTGTTCTGCAGCCATTGGACAAAATGTTCTGTAGATATCTATTAGGTCCTTTTGGTCTATAGTGCAGATTAAGTCAGATGTTTCTTTATTGAAAATCTGTCTGAAAGATCTGACCAGTGCTGAAAGTGGGGTTTTGAAGTTTCCAACTATTATTGTGTTGGGTTTCTTTCTCTCTTTAGCTCCAGTAATGTTTGCTGTATATATCTGGGTGCCCCAATGTTGGGTGCATATATATTTACAATTGTTATATCCTTTTGCTGAATTGACCCCTTTGTCATTTATGTAATGACTTTCTTTGTCTCTTACAATTTTTGTCGTGAAATCTATTTTGTCGGATATAAACATATCTATTCTTGCTGCTTTTTGGTTTCAATTGGCATGGAATGTCTTTTTCCATCCTTTATTTTCATTCTCTGTGTGTCTTTGTGGATGAAGTGTGTTTCTTGAAAGCAACAGGTCACTGGGTCGTGTTTTCTCATCCATTCAGCCAGTCTGTATCTTTTGATTGGAGAGTTTAGTCCGTTTACATTCAATGTTATTAATAAGTAAGGACTTACTCCTGCCATTTTAAAATTTTTTTTGTATGTATGTGGTCTTCTCTTCCTTCTTTGTTTCTTTTAGTGAAGGTGATTTTCTCTGGTGATATGTTTTAATTTTTTCCTTTTTATTTTTTGTGTTTCCATTGTATGTTTTTTTGATTTAAGGTTACCGTGAGGCTTGCAATTACTGTGACATTTATAACGCATTGTTTAAACTGGTGGCAGCTTAACACTGATCTCATAAATAAACTAACAGGTAAGCAAAGGGAAGACCAATAAACTCTACAATTTAACTTCATCCCTCCACTTTTTGGCTTTTTGTTTTTACTGTTTATATTTTTTTGTACTATGTCTTGAAGAATTGTTTTTATTATGTTTGATTGGCTCATCTTTTAGTACTTTACACACCACAGTGTTTTAATATTGTATGTTTTTGGCGTAGTTACTATTACCAGTACTTTAGATGATTTCGTACATTTTGATGATTTCTTTTTTGCTCATTAATATCCTTTTCTTTTAGATTGAAGAATCCTTTAGCATTTCTTATAGGACAGGTCTAGTGTTGATGAAATTCCTTGGCTTTGTTTGTCTAGGAATTTCTTTATTTTTCTTTCATGTTTGAAGGATATTTTCACATCCATACTATTCTAGGGTAAAACTGTTCTTCCTTCAGCTCTTTAAATGTCATGCCACTCTCTCCTGGCTTGTAGAGTTTCCACTGAAAAGTCTGCTGCCAGGCATATTGGAGCCCTGTTGTATATTATTTATTTCTTTTCTCTTGCTCCTTTCAGGATCCTTTCTTTATCTGTGACCTTTGGGAGTTTGATTATTACGTGTCTTCTGCTACTCTTTTTTTAGGTTAAATCTGCTTGTTGTTATATAACCTTCTTATACTTGAATATTGATATATTTCTCTAGGGGTGAGAAGTTCTCTGTAATTACCCATTTGAATAAAGTTTTTACTTCCATCTCTATTTTTTTTAACCTCCTCTTTAAGGCCAATAACTCTTAGATTTGCCCTTTTGAGGCTGTTTTCTAGATCTTTTAGGTATGCTTCATGCTTTTTTATTCCTTTTTTCCCTCTGATTGAATATTTTCAAATAGCCTGTCTTCAAGCTCACTAATTCTCTCTTCTCCTTGATCAGTTCTGCTGTTAAGAGACCATGATGCATTCTTCAGCATGTCAGTTGCATTTTTCAACTCCAGAATTTCTATGTAATTATTTTAAATTATTTCAGTCTGATTGTTAAATTTATGTGATTGAATTCTGAATTCCTTCCCTGTGTTATCTTGAATTTGTTTGAGTTTCCTCAAAACAGCTATTTTGAATTCTCCATCTGAAAGGTTACGTATCTCTGTCTCCAGCATTGTTCCCTGGTGCCTTACTTTGTTTGGTAAGGCAATGTTTTCCTGGGTGGTTTTGATGCTTGGGGATTTTTTTTTTTGGTGTCTGGGAATTGAAGAGTTAGGTATTTATTGTAATCGTGTAGTTTTGGCTTGTTTTTACCCACCATTCTTAGGAAGGCTTTTCAGGCATTTGAAGGGACTTGGGTATTGTTATCTCTGTTTTTGATCACTGTAGTCATATTTTCATTAGGGCACCCCAAACCCTCTAATGTGGTGGCTCTCGCATACTCATTGGTGATCTTGGATAAGATCTGAAGGAATTCTCTGGATTATCAGGCAGAGACTTTTGTTCTCTTTCCTTACTCCCAAACTTACTCTGTTTGTTTCTCCTAAACAGACAGAGTCTCTCTGTGCTGAGCTGCCTGGAGCTAGAGGAGGGATGGCACAAGATGCTTATGGCCACCACCACTGGGACTGTGCTTGGTCAGACCTGAAGCTGAGTGTTTTACATGGCAGCAGACAAGAGAGAGAGTGTGAGGGCGCAGGAAAAACTACCATTTATAAAACCATCAGATCTCATGAGAAATCGCTATCACAAGAACAGCATGGGGAAAACTGCCCCCATAATCTTTCCTCCCTTGACACTTGGGGATTACAATTTGAGATGAGATTTGGGTGTGGACACAGAGTCAAGCCATATTAGGTGTTATATGGTATTTTATTATCATTTTGTAGGCATGTTCTTTATCTGTGTTGGAAAGAAGTCTTATATAGGGTGAGACTCAGCCATTTTGTATATGTTAAATCTAATGTAAAGATAATGCAGATAAACTTGCAAGATATTTTAATGTATTTTACTTCCAAATTGTAGGATGCTTCAAGATAGCCTCTGAGCTCTATGAAAGCAGAGATTTTTGCCTGTCTTGTCTCTGCTGTATCTCCAGCTCTAAGCCCTTGGTTTCTGTTCCTAAAAGACACCATACCATGTCTTTCAGGCATGTCAGCCTTCCTTCTGTTTTTATGCCAAATATCCTACTGTTTTCATTGAAGCCAGTCCACTGTAAAGAGTGGTGATCATTATGATTATCTCAATATTGACTTGAACTACTTAATAACTTTTTAAAAATAGTTTTACTTTCCAGAGACAGAGAACTATTCTTTCAGTGGTAATCTCTTGGTAGTTCAGTTGTTAGAACTCACTGTAAAATAAAACACCAACAAACATGGTCTTTACCAATCTTGTGCCATCTGGAGTTTATGGATAAAAATTGTGGTTGAGGACATATCTTCGGCTTTAAATAAAACAACACTGTCAAGTTGAGTACTTCCCACTTCTTTGTAGTTTGTTGTTCATAGGATTTTGAATTATAGCTAAATTAAGTTTGTTGTCTTTAAGGAAGGAAAAGTAACTTGAGTTTTCAAATGTGAAGATCTTATTCCATTTATAAAAATGTTCATTTGGAGCAAGAATTTTCTCTACCTTTTTTTACCTTCATCTCTTTTAACATCCATTGGTCCTATTCAATTTTGCTTCTTATTAGTTTAAGACATTAATTTTTCATTAATATTGTCAATGGACTCAATGATTTTCAAAATGATCTTTAGATATTGTTTAGGAATGATGTAAAGCTGAATAGTGTTAATTCTGAATGATAAGCCACCTAATGGCATCTTGCTGTGCCCAACTTTGTAAAATCAAACCAAAATAAGATATTGAAAAGGATGCTGTGTGTACACTAGAAAAGATTCATGTAGGAAAAGGTGCCTGGACTAAGATGTATAAGGCAAGCAGAGAGGAGAGAGGAAGGTTCTCAAAGTAAAGGATAGCTTAGATAAAGATATAAAGTGGAAGATGGAAGTCTTTCCAAGAGATAGTGACCATTCAGCTGTATCTAGAGTAAAGGATTTTCACTGGGAGAGTAGGAATTAAGACCAGAAATATAGGTTGGGACCAGACTATGGAAGAGTATGAGTATCATTGTGCCTGCTTTTATTTATTTACTTGTTTTCTTGAAGGTCTGTACATTTAGAAGTAACATGTTCCACAAAAAGTTTTAGGAATATTGATTTGGTGAGGCATACAAGATGGGTGGGATGAGAGCAAGGGGATTGCCCCTTCCTTAATTCAGATTATCATAACAATTGAGTTGAAGGGAGGGGGAAGAATCATGGGAATTGGGAATTGTGATCTTGGGCAGGTCAGTTAAGCTTTCTGATCTTTTGTGGTTTGCCTCTGGACTATAGATGTGATACAAGTATCTTTTCTGATTGTCTCACTGGGTTGTCATAAGCATGAAAAGTTATAGTACACATATAAGCGCTTTGTAAACTGTGAAGCTCATATACATTCAGGATGATATTACTTATTATGTTATTATCATCATTTATTGGCAGATCAGGGGTTTGTAGAACATTATTACTAGTTACTGAAAGAAAGTATTGGGCTGGGCATGGTGGCTCACACCTGTAATCCCAGCACTTTGGGAGGCTGAGGTGGGTGGATCACGAGGTCAGGAGATCGAGACCATCCTGGCTAACACAGTGAAACCCCATCTCTACTGAAAATAAACAAAATTAGCCAGGCGTGGTGGTAGGTGCCTATAGTCCCAGGGAGGCCGAAGCAGGAGAATGGTGTGAACCCAGGAGGTGGAGCTTGCAGTTAGCCGAGATTGCACCACTGCACTCCAGCCTGGGCGACAGAACAAGACTCTGTCTTAGAAAGAAAAAGAAAGTATTGGATATGAGAGACAGATGATGTCAAGGACTACTTGGTAAGAGTCAGAGATGATGCTTAATGACTTAGAAAAGTATTGGAGATTAATGAAAAAGTAGGAAATGGCCGGGCGCGGTGGCCCACGCCTGTAATCCCAGCACTTTGGGAGGCCGAGACGGGCGGATCACGAGGTCAGGAGATCGAGACCATCCTGGCTAACACGGTGAAACCCCGTCTCTACTAAATATACAAAAATTAGCCGGGTGCAGTGGCGGGCACCTGTAGTCCCAGCTACACGGGAGACTGAGGCAGGAGAATGCCGTGAAACTGGGAGGCGGAGCTTGCAGTGAGTGGAGATTGCGCCACTGCACTCCAGTCTGGGCGACAGAGCGAGACTCCGACCCAAAAAAAAAAAAAAAAGTAGGAAATAAGACTGGGAGATGCTTTGGAAGTAAAAATGTATGAGTTTAGCTCTAGGAATATTGGTTGGACGAGATGTAGTACATGTGAGTGGAGATATTCAGTGTCATTAGCATAAAAGGCTTTGTTTGAGAGCAAGGTATGAAATAGAATGAGATTTGAATTTAGGGATTATTTGCATGGTAGGTAATTGAAGCCCTTTGCATTCTTGAGCTCTTGGGCCAGTGGGTATGGAGGGGAGAGCAGACATTTAAGAGGAAAACCATGCATATATTTGCTCCTTTACAAACTCTCCCTCCTGTGCTTTGGGCCCTATTTTGAGGAAGAAAAGAGACTGTCCTTTATAACTCTGTCTGCTATCCATCCACCCACTCTTTTTTAAAATTCTACCTTGAAACGCAACATTTCCTTCAACAAAACTTCCTTTCAGAACTGCAATCTACAGAGTGGGCTTCCTTTTTTTTTCTCTCTCTTTAATACTTTAAGTTCTGGGATACATGTGTAGAATGTGCAGGTATGTTACGTAGGTATACACATGCCATGATGGTTTGCTGCACCCATCAACCCGTCATCTATATTAGGTATTTCTCCTAATGCTGTCCCTTCCCTACCCTCCCCACTCCCTGACTGGCCCCAGTGTGTGATGTTCCCCTCCCTCTGTCCATGTGTTCTCATTGTTCAGCTCCCGCTTAAGAGTGAGAACATGTGGTGTTTGGTTTTCTGTTCCTGTGTTACTTTGCTGAGAATAATAGTCTCCAGCTTCATCCATGTCCCTACAAAGGACATGAACTCATCTTTTTTATGGCTGTGTAGTATTCCGTGATGTATATGTGCCACATTTTCTTTATCTAGTCTGTCATTGATGGGCATTTGGGTTGGCTCCAAGTCTTTGCTATTGTGAATAGTGCTGCAGTAAACATATGTGTGCATGTGTCTTTATAGTAGAATGATTTATAATCCTTTGGGTATATACCCAGTAATGGGATTGCTGGGTCAAATGGTAGTTTTGGTTCTAGATCCCTGAGGAATCGCCACCCTATTTTCCACAGTGGTTGAACTAATTTACACTCCCAACACTATAAAAGTGTTCCTATTTCTCCACATCCTCTCCAGCATCTGTTGTTTCCTGACATTTTAAGGATCACCGTTCTGACTGGCGTGAGATGGTATCTCACTGGTTTTGATTTGCATTTCTCTAATGTCCAGTGATGACGAGGATTTTTTCATGTTTGTTGGCCGCATAAATGTCTTCTTTTGAGAAGTGTCTGTTCATATCCTTTGCCCAGTTTTTGATGGGGTTGTTTTTTTCTTGTAAATTTGTTTAATTTCCTTGTAGATTCTGGATAGTAGCCCTTTGTCAGATAGATAGATTGCAAAAATTTTCTCCCATTCTGTAGATTGCCTGTTCACTGTGATGATAGTTTATTTTGCTGTACAGAAGCTCTTTAGTTTAATTAGATCCCATTTGTCAATTTTGGCTTTTGGTGTTTTAGTCATGAAGTCTTTGCCCATGCCTATGTCCTGAATGGTATTGCTTAAGTTTTCTTCCAGAGTTTTTATGGTTTTAGGTCTTACAAGTCTTTAATCCATCTTGAGATAATTTTTGTATAAGGTGTAAAGAAGGGGTCCCGTTTCAGTTTTCTGCATATGGCTAACCAGTTTTCCCAACACCATTTATTAAATAGGGAATCCTTTCCCCATTTCTTGTTTTTGTCAGGCTTGTCAAAGATCAGATGGTTGTAGATGTGTGGCATTATCTCTGAGGTCTCTGTTCTGTGCCATTGGTCTATATATTTGTTTTGGTACCAGTACCATGCTGTTTTGGTTACTGTAGCATTGTAGTATAGTTTGAAGTCAGGTAACGTGATACCTTCAGCATTATTCTTTTTGCTTAGAATCATCTTGGCTATGTGGGCTCTTTTTTTTGGCTCCATATAAAATTTAAAGTAGTTTTCTCTAATTCTACGAAGAAAGTCAAAGGTAGCTTCATGGGGATGGCCTTGAATCTATAAATTACCTTGAGCAGTATGGCCATTTTCATGATATTGATTCTTCCTGTCCATAAGCATGGAATGCTTTTCCATTTGTTTATGTTCTCTCTTATTTCATTGAGCAGTGGTTTGTAGTTCTCCTTGAAGAGGTCCTTCACATACCTTGTAAGTTGGATTCCTAGGTATTTTATTCTCTTTATAGCATTTGTGAACGGGAGTTCACTCATGATTTGGCTCTCTGTCCTTTATTGGTGTATAGGAATGCTTGTGATTTTTTCACATAGATTTTGTATCCTGAGACTTTGCTGAAGTTGCTTATCAGCTTAAGGAGACTGGGGGCTGAGATGATGGGGTTTTTTAAATATACAATCTGTCATCTGCAAACAGAGACAATTTGACTTCCCCTCTTTCTATTTCAATACCCTTTATTTATTTCTGTTGCCTGATTGCCATGGCCAGAACTTCCAATAATATGTTGAATAGGAGTGGTGAGAGAGGGCATCCTTGTCTTGTGCTGGTTTTTAAAGGGAATGCTTCCAGCCTTTTCCCATTCAGTGTGATATTGGCTGTGAGTTTGTCATAAATAACTCTTATTATTTTGAGATACATTTCATCAATACCTAGTTTGTTGAGAGTTTTTAGCATGAAGAGGTGTTGAATTTTGTTGAAGGCCTTTTCTGCATCTACTGAAATAATCATGTGTTTTTTGTCATTGATTCTGTTTATGTGATGGATTACATTCATTGATCTATGTATCTTGAACCAGCGTTGCATCTCAGGGATGAAGCCAACTTGATTGTGGTGGATAAGCTTTTTGATGTGCTGCTGGGTTCAGTTTGCCAGTATTTTATTAAGGATTTTCGCTTTGATATTCATCAAAGATATTGACCTAAAATTCCTTTTTTTGTTGTTTCTCTGCCAGGTTTTGGTATCAGGATGATGCTGTCCTCATAAAATGAATTAGGGAGGAGTCCCTCTTTTTCTATTGTTTGGAATAGTTTCAGAAGGAATGGTACCAGCTCCTCTTTGTACCTCTGGTAGAATTCAGCTGTGAATCCATCTGGTCCCAGACATATTTTGGTTAGTAGGCTATTAATTACTACCTCAATTTCAGGACTTGTTATTGGTCTGTTCAGGGATTTGACTTCTTCCTGGTTTAGTCGTTAGAGGGTGTATGTGTCCAGGAATTTGGCCATTTCTTCTAGATTTCCTAGTTTATTTGCGTAGAGTTGTTTATAGTATTCTGATGGTAGTTTGTATTTCTGTGGGACCGGTGGTGATATCCCCTTTATCATTTTTTATTGTGTCTCTTCGATTCTTCTCTCTTTTCTTCTTTATTAGTCTAGCTAGTGGTATATTTTGTTAATCTTTTCAAAAAACCAGCTCCTGGATTCATTGATTTTTTTTTTTTTTTTTTTGAAGGGTTTTTCGTGTCTCTATCTCCTTCAGTTCTGCTCTGTTCTTAGTTATTTCTGGTCTTCTGGTAGCTTTTGAGTATGTTTGCTCTTGCTTCTCTAGTTCTTTTAATTGTGATGTTAGGCGGTTGATTTTAGATCTTTCCTGCTTTCTCTTGTGGGCGTTTAGCGCTATAAATTTCCCTCTAAACGCTGCGTTAGTTGTGTCCCAGACACTGTGGTACATTGTGTCTTTGTTCTCATTGGTTTCAAAGAACTTATTTACTTCTGCCTTCATTTCGTTATTCACTCAGTAGTCATTAAGGCACAGTTTGTTCAATTTCCATGTAGTTGCGTGGTTTTGAGTGATTTTTGTTGTTGTTGTTGTTGTTGTTATTATACCATAAGTTCTAGGGTACATGTGCACAACACGCAGGTACATATGTATACATGTTACATATGTATACATGTGCCATGTTGGTGTGCTGCACCCATTAACTCGTCATTTATATTAGGTATATCTCCTAATGCTATACCTCCCCCGTATCCCCTCCCCACAATAGGACCTGGTGTGTGATGATCCCCTTCCTGTGTCCAAGTGATCTCATTGTTCATTTCCCACCTATGAGTGAGAACATGCGGTATTTGGTTTTCTGTTCTTGCGATAGTTTGCTGAGAATGATGGTTTCCAGCTGCAGCCATGTCCCTACAAAGGACACGAACTTATCCTTTTTTATGGCTGCATAGTATTCCATGGGGTATATGTGCCACATTGTCTTAATCCAGTCTGTCACTGATGGACATTTGGGTTGATTCCAAATCTTTGCTATTGTGAATAGTGTTGCAGTAAACATACATGTGCATGTGTCTTTATAGCAGCATGACTTATAATCCTTTGGGTATATCCCCAGTAATGGGATGGGTGGGTCACATGATATTTCTAGTTCTAGATCCTTGAGGAGTCACCACACTGTTTTCTACAATGGTTGAACTAGTTTACAATCCCACCAACAGTGTAAAAGTGTTCCTATTTCTCCACATCCTCTCCAGCACCTGTTGTTTCCTGATTTTTTAATGATTGTCATTCTAACTGGTGTGAGATGGTATCTCATTGTGGTTTTGATTTGCATTTCTCTGATGACCAGTGATGATGAGCAATTTTTCATGTGTCTGTTGGCTGTATGAATGTCTTCTTTTGAGAAGTGTCTGCGCATATCCTTTGCCTACTTTTTGATGGGGTTGTTTTTTTCTTGTAAATTTGATTGAGTTCTTTATAGGTTCTGGATATTAGCCCTTTGTCAGATGAGTAGATTGCAAAAATTTTCTCCCATTCTGTAGGTTGCCTGTTCACTCTGATGGTAGTTTCTTTTGCTGTGCAGAAGCTCTTTAGTTTAATTAGGTCAATTTGTCAATTTTGGCTTTTGTTGCCGTTGCTTTTGGTGTTGTGGACATGAAGTCCTTGCCCATGCCTATGTCCTGAATGGTATTACCTAGGTTTTCTTCTAGGGTTTTTATGGTTTTAGGTGTAACATTTAAGTCTCTAATCCATCTTGAATTAATTTTCATATAAGGAGTAAGGAAAGAATCCAGTTTCAGCTTTCTACTTATGGCTAGCCAATTCTTCCAGCACCATTTATTAAATAGGGAATCCTTTCCCCATTTCTTGTTTTTGTCAGGTTTGTCAAAGATCAGATGGCTGTAGATGTGTGGTATTATTTCTGAGGACTCTGTTCTGTTCCATTGGTCTATATCTCTGTTTTGGTACCAGTACCATGCTGTTTTGGTTACTGTAGCCTTGTAGTATAGTTTGAAGTCAGGTAGTGTGATGCCTCCAGCTTTGTTCTTTTGGCTTCAGATTGTCTTGGCAATGCGGGGTCTTTTTTGGTTCCATATGAACTTTAAAGCAGTTTTTTCCAATTCTGTGAAGAAACTCATTGGTAGCTTAATGGGGATGGCCTTGAATCTATAAATTACCTTGGGCAGTATGGCCATTTTCACGATATTGATTCTTCCTATCCATGAGCATGGTGTGTTCTTCCATTTGTTTGTGTCCTCTTTTATTTCACTGAGCAGTGGTTTGTAGTTCTCCCTGAAGAGGTCCTTTACATCCCTTGTAAGTTGGATTCCTAGGTATTTGATTCTCTTTGAAGCAATTGTGAATGGAAGTTCATTCATGATTTGGCTCTCTGTTTGTGTTACTGGTGTATAAGAATGCTTGTGATTTTTGCACATTAATTTTGTATCCTGAGACTTTGCTGAAGTTACTTATCAGCTTAAGCAGATTTTGGGCTGAGACAATGGGGTTTTCTAAATATACAATCATGTCATCTGCAAAGAGGGACAATTTGACTTCTTCTTTTTCTAACTGAATACCCTTGATTTCTTTCTCTTGCCTTGATTGCCCTAGCCAGAATTTCCAACACTATGTTGAATAGAAGTGGTGAGAGAGGGCATCCCTGTCTTGTGCCAGTTTTCAAAGGGAATGCTTCCAGTTTTTGCCCATTCAGTATGATATTGGCTGTGGGTTTGTCATAAATAGCTCTTCTTATTTTGAGATACGTTCCATCAATACTGAATTTATTGAGCGTTTTTAGCATGAAGAGCTGTTGAATTTTGTCAAAGGCCTTTTCTGCATCTATTGAGATAATCATGTGGTTTTTGTCTTTGGTTCTGTTTATATGCTGGATTACGTTTATTGATTTGCGTATGTTGAACCAGCGTTGCATCGCAAGGATGAAGCCCACTTGATCATGGTGGATAAGCTTTTTATGTGCTGCTGGATTCGGTTTGCCAGTATTTTATTGAGGATTTTTGCACCGATGTTCATCAGGGATATTGGTCTAAAATTCTCTTTTTTTTTGTATCTCTGTCAGGCTTTGGTATCAGGATGATGTTGGCCGCATAAAATGAGTTAGGGAGGATTCCCTCTTTTTCTGTTGATTGGAATAGTTTCAGAAGGAATGGTACCAGCTCCTCCTTGTACCTCTGGTAGAATTCGAGTGTGAATCCGTCTTGTCCTGGACTTTTTTTGGTTGGTAGGTATTAATTATTGCCTCAATTTCAGAGCCTGCTATTGGTCTATTCAGGGATTCAGCTTCTTCCTGGTTTAGTCTTGGGAGAGTGTAAGTGTCCAGGAAATTGTCTATTTCTTCTAGGTTTTCTAGTTTATTTGCGTAGAGGTGTTTATAGTATTCTCTGATGGTAGTTTGTATTTCGGTGGGGTCGGTGGTGATATCCCCTTTATCATTTTTTATGATTTTTTATTTGATTCTTTTCTCTTTTCTTCTTTATTAGTCTTGCTAGCAGTCTATCAATTTTGTTCATCTTTTCAAAAAACCACCTCCTGGATTCGTTGATTTTTTGGAGAGTTTTTTGTGTCTCCATCTCCTTCAGTTCTGCTCTGATCTTAGTTATTTCTTGCCTTCTGCTAGCTTTTGAATGTGTTTGCTCTTGCTTCTCTAGTTCTTTTAATTGTGATGTTAGGGTGTCAATTTTAGATCTTTCCTGCTTTCTCTTGTAGGCATTTAGTGCTATAAATTTCCCTTTACACACTGCTTTAAATGTGTCCCAGAGATTCTGGTATGTTGTATCTTTGTTCTCATTGGTTTCAAAGAACATCTTTATTTCTGCCTTCATTTTGTTATGTACCCAGTAGTCATTCAGGAGTAGGTTGTTCAGTTTCCATGTAGTTGAGCGGTTTTGATTGAGTTTCTTAGTCCTGAGTTCTAGTTTGATTGCACTGTGGTCTGAGAGACAGTTTGTTATAATTTCTGTTCTTGTACATTTGCTGAGGAGTGCTTTACTTCCAACTGTGTGGTCAATTTTGGAATAAGTGTGATGTGATGCTGAGAAGAATGTATATTCTGTTGATTTGGGGTGGAGAGTTCTATAGATGTCTATTAGGTCCGCTTCTACAGAGTTGAGTTCAAGTCCTGGATATCCTTGTTAACTTTCTGTCTCGTTGATCTGTCTAATGTTGACAGTGGGTTGTTAAAGTCTCCCATTATTATTGTATGGGAGTCTAAGTCTCTTTGTAAGTCTCTAAGGACTTGCTTTATGAATCTGGGTGCTCCTGTATTGGGTGCATATATGTTTAGGAGAGTTAGCTCTTCCTGATGAATTGATCCCTTTACCATTATGTAATGGCCTTCTTTGTCTCTTTTGATCTTTGATGCTTTAAAGTCTGTTTTATCAGAGACTAGGATTGCAATCCTTGCTTTTTTTTTTGTTTTCCATTTGCTTGGTAGATATTCCTCCATCACTTTATTTTGATCCTGTGTGTGTCTCTGCACATGACATGGGTCTCCTGAATACAGCAGACTGATGGGTCTTGACTCTTTATCCAATTTGCCAGTCTGTGTCTTTTAATTGGACCATTTGGTCCATTTACATTTAAGGTTAATATTATTATGTGTGAATTTGATCCTGTCATTATGATATTAGCTGGTTATTTTGCTCGCTAGTTGATGCAGTTTCTTCCTAGCATCGATGGACTTCACATTTTGGCACGTTTTTGCAATGGCTGGTACCGGTTGTTCCCTTCCATGTTTAGTGCTTCCTTCAGGATCTCTTGTAGGGCAGGCCTGGTGGTGACAAAATCTCTAAGCATTTGCTTGTCTGTGAATTTTATTTCTCCTTCACTGATGAAACTTAGTTTGGCTGGATATGAAATTCTGGGTTGAAAATTCTTTTCTTTAAGAATGTTGAATATTGGCCCCCACTCTCTTCTGGCTTGTAGAGTTTCTGCCGAGAGATCTGCTGTTAGTCTGATGGGCTTCCCTTTGTGGGTAACCCGAGCTTTCTCTCTGGCTGCCCTTAACATTTTTTCCTTCATTTCAACTTTGGTGTATTTGGCAATTATGTGTCTTGGAGTTGCTCTTCTGGAGGAGTATCTTTGTGGCGTTCTCTGTATTTCCTGAAGTTGAATGTTGGCCTGCCTTGCTAGGTTGGGGAAGTTCTCCTGGATGATATTCTGCAGAGTGTTTTCCAACTTGGTTCCATTTTCCCCCTCACTTTCAGGCACCCCAATCAGACGTAGATTTGTTCTTTTCACATAATCCCATATTTCTTGGAGGCTTTGTTCATTTCTTTTTACTCTTTTTTCTGTGCGTTTCTCTTCTCGCTGCATTTCATTCATTTGGTCTTCAATCGCTGATACTCTTTCTTCCAGTTGATCGAGTCGGTTACTGAAGCTTGTGCATTTGTCATGTAGTTCTCGTGTTATGGTTTTCATCTCTATCAGGTTTTTTTTTTTATGTACCATTTTAGTTTTTATTAACAAAATAGAAACCTAAACTCAGACAACTCCTTTATTCTTGCATCTAATCTGACCATATATTGGAGTAGCAATTCTTTATAAAAGGACTTAGGTGAGAACTGTCAATATATCAGTTCCATCAAAAACTCTAGGTTGGAATATCTTAAAAAGAGTAAATTAAATATGAGAAAGCACAGAAATCTCTCCCTGAAACAAGAGGGGCTTCCTTTAATAGTCTTTAATATAGCTCGTTTGCAATTGTATGAAAATCCATCATGATCAATCATGTTGCACAATCCTTAAAGGATAAAACTGAGGGAACTCAGGGATAATTTTCACAGCTTCATTGTAAAGTCCAAGATCAAAAGGATGGTTATCTTCTTTAAACTGAACATAAGATGTACACAAGACGGTGGCCTTGGCAGTTACTTTTGTAACCACTTCCGTAATTCCAGAGATTTCTTCATCAAGGGGTTCCGTCAACTCGATGGTTCCATTTTTTCCTTCTCCATCTGAAAAAATAAACATTTTTCCGGTGGGATGAATCTTTTCCAGCCTCCCTATCAAGCAGACAGGCTTGTCAATGAACTGAGTTAGCATGCCGGCGTTGATGCGCGACCTCGGTAACTCCATCATGTCCACCATGATTATGGTCCAAGACTCTCTGTCAGTTCTTTTAAGGTCTTCTCTGCATTGATTATTCTAGTTATCCATTCATCCATTCTTTTTTCAAGGATTTTAGTTTCTTTGCACTGGTTACGTAGTTCCTCCTTTAGCTCTGAGAAGTTTGATCGACTGAAGCCTTCTCTCAACTCGTCAAAGTCATTTTCTGTCCAGCTTTGTTCTGTTGCTGGTGATGAGCTGCGTTCCTTTGGAGGGGAGATGTGCTCTGATTTTTTGAATTTCTAGCTTTTCTGCACTGCTTTTTCCCCATGTTTGTGGGTTTATCTGCCTTTGGTCTTTGATGATGGTGACCCACTGATGGGGTTTTGGTGTGGGTGTCCTTTCTGTTTGTTAGTTTTCCTTCTAACAGTCAGGACCCTCAGCTGTAGGTCTGTTGGAGTTTGCTTGAGGTCCACTCCAGACCCTGTTTGCCTGTATCAGCAGTGGAGGCTGCAGAAGATAGAATATTGCTGCACAGCGAGTGTTGCTGTCTGATTCTTGCTCTGGAAGTTTCGTCTCAGGGGTGTACCCTGCCGTGTGAGGTGTGAGGTGTCAGTCTGCACCTAGTGGGGGGTGTCTCCCAGTTAGGCTACTCAGGGGTCAGGGACCCACTTGAGCAGGCAGTCTGTCCGTTCTCAAATCTCAGCCTCCGTACTGGGAGATCCACTGCTCTCTTCAAAGCTATCAGACAGGGGCATTTACCTCTGCTGAGGTTTCTGCTGCTTTTTGTTTAGCTGTGCCCTGTCCCCAGAGGAGGAGTCTACAGAGGCAGGCTGGCCTCCTTGAGCTGCAGTGGGCTGCACCCTATTCAAGCTTCCCAGTGGCTTTGTTTACCCACTTAAGCCTCAGCAATGGTGGGCGCCCCTCCCCCAGCCTCACTGCCACCTTGCAGTTAGATCTCAGACTGCTGTGCTAGCAATGAGGGAGGCTCTGTGGGCGTGGGACCTTCCGGGCCAGGTGTGGGATATAATCTCCTGGTGTGCCGTTTGCTAAGACCCTTGGTGTAAAGCACAGTATTAGGGTGGGAGTTACCCGATTTTCCAGGTGTTGTGTGTCTCAGTTTCCCTTGGCTAGGAAAAGGGATTCCCTTCCCCCTTGCGCTTCCCAGGTGAGGCGATGCCTCGCCCTGCTTCAGCTTTTGCTGTTTGGGCTGCACCAGCTGACCAGCACCGATTCTCCAGCACCTCAGTTGAAAATGCAGAAATCACCCGTGTTGTGTGTCACTCACGCTGGGAGCTGGAGACTGGAGCTGTTCCTATTTGGCCATCTTGTGCGCCCTGCACCACCCCCCCCGCCGAGTCATTTTCTTAATCCTGAGTTCTAATTTGATTGCACTGTGGTCTGAGAGACTGTTTGTTGTGATTTCCGTTCTTTTGCATTTGCTGAGGAGTGTTTTACTTCCAATTATGTGGTCAATTTTAGAATAAGGGTAGTGTAGTGCTGAGAAGAATGTATATTCTGTTGATCTGGGGTGGAGAGTTCTGTAGATGTCTATTAGGTCCACTTGGTCCAGAGCTGAGTTCAAGTCCTGGATATCCTTGTTAATTTTCTATCTCATTGATCTGTGTAATATTGACAGTGGGGTGTTAATATTTCCCACTGTTACTGTGTGGGAGTCTGAGTCTCTTTGTTGGTCTCTAAGAACTTGCTTTATAAATCTGGGTGCTCCTGTATTGGGTGCATATATATTTAGGATAGTTAGCTCTTCTTCTTGCATTGATCGATCCCTTTACCATGTTGTAATGGCCTTCTTTGTTTCTTTTGATCTTTGTTAGTTTAAAGTCTGTTTTATCAGAGACTAGGATTGCAGCCCCTGCTTTTTTTGCTTTCCATTTGTTTGGTAAATATTTATCCGTCCCTTCATTTTGAGCCTATATGTGTCTTTGCACATGAGATGGGTCTCCTGAATACAGCACACTGATGGGTCTTGACTGTTTATCCAATTTGCCACTCTGTGTCTTTTAATTGGGGCATTAGCCTGTTTACATTTAAGGTTAATATTGTTATGTGTGAATTTGATCCTGTCATTATGATGCTAGCTGGTTATTTTACCCATTAATTGATGCAGTTTCTTCATGGTTTTGATGGCCTTTACAATTTGGTATGTTTTTGCAGTGTCCAGTACTGGTTTTTTCTTTCTGTATTTAGTCTTCCTTCAGGACCTCTTGTAAGGCAGGCCTGGTGGTGACAAAATCTCTCAGCATTTGCTTATCTGTAAAGGATTTTATTTCTCCTTCACTTATGAAGCTTAGTTTGGCTGGTTATGAAATTCTGGGTTGAAAATTCTTGAAGAGTGTTGAATAGTGGCCCTCACTTTCTTTTGACTTGTAGTGTTTCTGCAGAGAGATCCGCTGTTAGTCTGATGGACTTCCCTTTGTGGGTAACCCAACCTTTCTTCTCTTGCTGCCCTTAACATTTTTTCTTTCATTTCGACCTTGGTGAATCTAATGATTATATGTCTTGGGGTGCTCTTCTGGAGGAGTATCTTTGTGATGTTCTCTGTATTTCCTGAATTTGAATGTTGGCCTCTCTTGCTAGGTTGGGAAAGTTCTCCTGGATAACATCCTGAAGTGTGTCTTCCAATTTGGTTCCATTCTCCCCATCACTTTCAGGTACACCATCAAACGTAGATTTGGTCTTTTCATGTAGTCCCATATTTCTTGGAGGCTCTGTTCATTTCTTTTCATTCTTTTTTCTGTAATTTTGTTTTCATGCTTTATTTCATTAAGTTGATTTTCAGTCTCTGACATCCTTTCTTCTACTTGATTGTTTCAGCTATTGATACTTGTGTATGCTTCACTAAGTCCTTGTGCTGTGTTTTTCAGCTCCATCAGGTTATTTATGTTCTCCTCTAAACTGGTTATTCTTGTTAGCAATTCCTTGAACCTTTTTTCAAGGTTCTTAGTTTCCTTGCATTGGGTTAGAACATGTTCTTTTAGCTCAGAGAAGTTCATTACTACCCACCTTCTGAAGCCTACTTCTATCAGCTTGTCAAACTCATTCTCCATCCAGTTTTGTTCCCTTGCTGGCGAGGAGTTGTGATCTTTGAGAAGAGAAGAGACATTCTGGTTTTTGGAGTTTTCAGCCTTTTTGCCCTGTTTTTTTTTTCTTTTTCTTTCTTTCTTTCTTTTTTTTTTTTTTAATCATCTTCGAGCATTTATCTACCTTTGGTTTTGATGCTGGTGACCTTCAGATGGGGTTTTTGTGCAGACGTCCTTTTTGTTGATGTTGATGCTCTTCCTTTCTGTTTGTTAGTTTTCCTTCTAATAGTGAGTCCCCTCTTCTGCAGGTCCGCTGGAGTTCGCTGGAGGTCCACTCCAGACCCTGTTTGCGTGGGTATCACCAGCGGAGGCTGCAGGACATCAAAGATTGCTGTCTGTTCCTTCCTCTGGAAGCTTCATCACAGGGGGGTACTTGTCAGATGCCAGCTGAAGCTCTCCTGTATGAGGTGTCTGTTGACCCCTACTGGGGGGTGTCTCCCAGTCAGGAGACATGGGGGTCAGGGACCCACATGAGGAGACAGTCTGTCCCTTAGCAGAGCTTGCGCGCTGTACTGGGAAATCTGCTGCTCTCTTTAGAGCCGGTAGGCAGGAACTTTTAAGTCTGCTGAAGCTGTGCCCACAGCTGCCTCTTCCCCCAGGTGCTCTGTCCCAGGGAGATGGCAGTTTTATCTATAAGCCCCTGACTGGGGCTGCTGCCTTTCTTTCAGAGATGACCTGCCCAGAGAGGAGGAATCTAGAGAGGCAGACTGGCTACAGCTGCTGTGCTGAGCTGTGGTGGGCTCTGCCCAGTTCGAACTTCCCAGTGGCTTTGTTTAAATTGTGAGGGGAAAACCACCTCCTCAAGCCTCAGTAGTGGAGGGTGCCTCTCCCCCAACCAAGCTGGAGTGTCCCAGGTCAGCTTCAGACTGCTGTGCTGGCAGTGAGAATTTCAAGCCAGTGGATCTTAGCTTGCTGAGCTCTATGGGGTTGGGAAAATTTCAAGCCAGCAGAATTTAGCTTGCTGAGCTCCATGGGGTTGGGAAAATTTCAAGCCAGTGGATCTTAGTTTGCTGAGCTCCATGGGGTTGGGAAAATTTCAAGCCAGTGGATCTTAGCTTGCTGAGCTCCGCGGGGGTGGGATCCGCTGAGCTAGACCACTTTGTTCCCTGACTTCAGCCCCCTTTCCCAGGGAGTGAACGATTCTGTCTCGCTGACATTCCAGGTGCCACCAGGGTATGAAAAGAAACTTCTGCAGCTAGCTTGATGTCTGCCCAACTGGCCACCCAGTTATGTGCTTGAAACTTAGGGCTCTGGTGTTCTAGGCATCTGAGGGAATCTTCTGGTCTGTGGGTTGTGAAGACCATGGGAAATGCGTAGTCTCTGGGTTGGAGTGCACCATTCCTCACAGCAGGGTCCCTCATGGCTTCCCTTGGCCAAGGGAGGTAGTTTCCTGATCCCTTTCGCTTCCTGGGTGAGGCAACAGCCCACCCTGCTCCTGCTCGCTTTTGTGGGCTGTACCCACTGTCTAACCAGTCCCAATGAGATGAGCCGGGTACCTCAGCTGGAAATGCAGAAATCACCGACCTTCTGCATTGATCTCACTGGGAGCTACTGTCCGGAACTATTCTTATTCAGCCATCTTGCCAGCCACCCCGGCCTTCATTTTTATAGAGGCATAGTATTAAAGGAGTGAACTGCTACTTACTATGAATTTCAAAAGGGTAATGAGAGGGTCTTTTATCTCTGGATAGTTCCCTCTCCATGTCATTTATACATCATGATTTGGAGAGTTTGGCACTAAACTTGTCTTGATAATGAAAAAGGTTGAGAACCATTCAGCCGATGTCACCCTGGGCATCAGATGTATATTGCAGTTCAAATCCTTTAGTCTTTGCCACTGGAGCAGGACCATCTGGTAGGATTGTACAAGTTGTGCCCTGTCATTAAGACCCTTGATAATCAGACTCCAATAAGTCTTCTGTGCCTTGCCTTTTACTTTTCTGTATTCTATCCAAACAAGTCTGTATAATGTTTCCAAACCATACCATGTACTTCCCCTCCTCCATACTTTTGACTCCTACATAATAAAAAATACATGTGTAACTTTTGACTCGCAGTAATTAACCTTTAGTAACCTATTGTTAACCAGATGCCTTACCAATAAATAAAGTCAATTAACACATAACTTATATGTTATATGTATTATGTACTATCTTCTTACAGTAAAGTAAGCTAAAGGAAAATGTTATTGTCATTAAGAAAAACATAAGGAAGAAAAAACATATTTATTAAGTGGAAGTGGATCACTATAAAGGTCTTGCATCCTCATCATCATTGAGTAGTTTGAGGGGGAGGAAGAGGAGAGAAGTTGGTCTTGCTTTCTCAGGGGTGGCACAGGTGGGGCAAAATCTGCATATAAGTAGACCCTGGAGTTCAAACCTGTGCTGTTCAAAGGTCAGCTGTAGATGCTAGTTTAAAAAGACACATATTCACAAAAGATACATTTTTAGTGGAAATTCCATTATTGACAAACCTGTAGTCGTATATAATGTTGAGAAACAGCAGCATGAGTATTAGGCTACCAAACAATTGGTTGTCATTTCTGAACACAGTATGCAGTTTCCCACTCCTTGCCTTAGAAAATAATGTTCCATCTGCCTAGAATATGTGTTGCCCTTTCCTTGCCTGGCAACCTTCTAGTTATCTTTCAAAACTGCCCTTAAATATTATCACCTCTGTAAGGACATTGCTGTCCCCTAGGCAGAATTAGTCACTTCCTCCTCCCAATCTGCCTGTATGAAAGCCCATATAGTACTCCTGCACTCCACTGTGAGGTCCCCTAAATAGGTGCCATCTGTTTAGCCCCAGCTTCAAAAGTGCTTAGGTGCTCCAACTGTTTAGAGAATGAATGAGTTAATGAATAATACAGAAACCCCAAAATGGTCAAAAGTCCAGATTTTTGACAGGAATGATAGGCTAACATCCTCCCTTACCTAACCATTTGCCAGTTGTGGTTTCTGTTTTGTATTATTTTAATACAAAATTAAACATTTGAAGTTTCATTTTCAATGCTTGTCTGAAGTCCCACTAGAAGACCATTTAATTAAAGGGAGGGCCTGAGGAAGGGGCCTAGGCAGTTTGCATTTGGGCAAATGCAAATTAATCCCTGATCTCCATGCTAGAAATGCAAATTAATCCCTGATCTCCATGCTAGAAGGTTCTCTTTAGTACTAATCGTATTTTCTGTCTGTCGGAGGAGTCTCAATGATCTGTACACAATTCATTCTATCGTTTTCCCTTCAACCAGTTCTTAGAAAATGATTTACAAGAATGTTATTATTTAATTTATTGAGGGAAAAAGAAAACATGTTCTACTTCCCCAGTGGCATATACTATATATAGATTTTAAGGTAGATACTTCTAGAGTCAGAAAATGGATTAATACTTCCTAGCAACATACTGCAATGAACTAGTAGCACTGACATTTTTGTTGTAACTTCTTTATTATTAACTGTGGAAGTCATAATTTGATATAGATTTTTATTCCATGTTTTTTGATACTCTTGAAAATGATGTTTTAATTTCAGTTACCAGTAGATTTTGTACCTGTTTTTCTGTTTTTTTATTTTTATTTTTTTTTTATTTCTACTGTTTGTTACTTTCTTCCTTCTTATTTGCTCATTATTTTCTAACTTCTTAAAGTGGAAGCATAGGAATTTTATTTGAAATATCTTCTCGAATGTATACATTAAATGCCTTAAATTCTTCTCTAAACATTGCTTTGTATCTTAGCTCAGTCTTTCATAACAAAATACTGTAGACTAGGTAGATAACAGATATTTATTTTTCACAGTTCTGGAGACTGGGAAGTTCAAGATCCAGGTGCCCCCAGATTTGGTGCCTAGTAGAGGCCCCCTTCTAGCTTGCAGAGGGCTTGCTGTCTGCATCCTCATGTGACTGAAAGAGATGGAGTGGAGTGGGGAGGGACAGGCTCCGTCTTCCTCTTCTTATATGGACACTAATTCCATCATAGTGGCCCATCCTCATGAACTCATCTAAATCTAATTACCTCCAAAAGGCCTCACCTACCTCCAACGCTAAAACATTGGGTGTTAGAACTTCAACATAAGAATTTTGGGTGGCACAAGCATTCAGTTCATAACAGCTTCCAAAAGTTTGATATCTTATGTTTATGTTTTCAGTGAGTAAATATTTATGTCAAAATATTTTCTACTTTTGTGATTTATTTTTGAACTATGGAATATTTAGAAGTGTGCAGTATAATTTCCAGATATTTTGGGTTTCTAATATTAATCTGTTGATTGTTAATTAATCTGTTAATTGATAGAAATCAATTGCTAATTGAGTTCTATTTTAATCCCATTGTAGTTTGGAACATAATTCCTATTATTTTAAACTTTTAAATTTATAATGATTTGTTTGTTGATCCAAAATATAGTTTATCTCAATAAATATTTCATTTATACTTAGCAAGAATATATATTCTGTTTGGGAATAGAGTATCCTATCAGTATCAGTGAGGTCAAGTTGGTTGATATGTTGATCATGTTGGCCTATATCTTTACTGATTTTATGTCTTATTTTATCAATTACTGAGAGAGGAATATTGAAATCTCATCTATAGTTGTGGATGTGTCTATTTCTCCTTTCAGTTAATTTTTTTTCTGTATTTTAAATCTCTCTTATTGGGTACATACACATTTAGCATTATATCTTTTTGCTGAATTGACCCTTCTATCATTATGTTACATACCTTGACTCCTGGTAGTATTTCTTATTCTTTAGAGTGTCTACTTTGTCTGATATATAGCTTCTCCATGTTTCTTTTGATTTGTATTTGCCCGGTAAATCTTTTTCTGTTCTTTTACTTTTAAACTAATCTTCAGTAAGTTTTTTAGAGATGTCTATGGTTGACTCTTGCTTTTTAAAATCTTATATAACAACTTTTGCTTTTTAATTGAAGCATGTAGATCTGTGTTGTCCCATATATGTAACTACAGTTGGCCCAACATATTTTCAGGTTCTGCATCTGCAGATTCAACCAACCACAGATTGAAAATATTCAGAAAAATATATAATACAACAATTAAAAAACCCCACAAATTAAAAAATACAGTGTAACAACTATTTATATAACATTTACATTGTATTAGGTTTATAAATAATCTGGAGATGTTTTAAAGTGTATAGAAGAATGTACATAGGTTACATGCAAATACTACACCGTTTTATATATGGGACTTGTGCATCCTCAGATTTTGTTATCCACAGGAAGTCCTGTAACCAGTACCCACAGATAGTAAGGGACAACTGTATTTAAATGTAACTTAGTTAAAATTAAAATTTAGTTTCTTAATCACAGTAGCCATTTTTAGTGATCTCAATATATGTGGCAGGCGGCTACAGCATTGGACAGTATGGCTCTAGAACATAGGAGGATTTACTGCCCCTTGTCTTGATGGCAGCTGAATGTTGCTTTGTGTCTGTAGGGGGTCAGAGCAAACGCTTTCTTTGTCTCTGTGAAGGGATAGGGTATAGGAGGGCTTCCTGACCCTCTGTCAGTGGCAGATAGTTTTTGCCATATATCAGAATGTAGTATCTGGCCTGTGGCCCTGAGCCAAAGCAGTGCCTGCCACTAGCAGATAGTTTGAAGGACTGCCTGAACAGAGCCGATTTATCAAGACAGAGGAATTACAATGGAGAAAATAATTCATGCAGAGCCAGCTGTGTGGGAGACCGGAGTTTTATTATTACTCAAATCAGCCTCTTCGAGCATTCGGGGATCAGAGTTTTTAAACATAAGATAAATGTAAATGTGGAGTGCTGATTGGTCAGGTTGGAGATAGAATCACAGAGGATCAAAGTGAGGTTTTTCTTGCTGTCTTATGTTCCTGGGTGGGATCGCAGAACAGGCTGAGCCAGATTACCAGTCTGGGTAGTGTTGGCTAATCCATCAAGTGCAGGCTCTGTAAAATATCTCAAGCTCTGATCTTAGGTTTTGCAATAGTGATGTTATTCATAGTAATTAATAGTGATTTTATCTCTAGGAGCAATTTGGGAAGGTTCAGACTCTTGCAGCCAGAGGTTGCATGACCCTTAAACTATAATTTCTAATCTCGTAACTAATTTGTTAGTCCTGCAAAGGCAGAATGGTCCCCAGGCAAGAAGGGGCTCTTTTCTGGAAAAGGCTATTATCTATTTTGTTTCAGAGTCAAACCATAAACTGAATTCCTTCCCAAGGTTAGTTCAGCCTACACCCAGGAATGAGCAAGGAGAACTTAAAGGTTAGAAACAAGAAGTCAGTTAAGTCTGATCTCTTTCACTGCCATAATTTCCTCAGTTATAATTTTTGCAAAGACGGTTTCATTAGAAACAAATTGCACTTATGAATAGCCTTTCAGAACATGGCATATTGGTAAACAGCAAAGCTTCAGTGTTTTTCCTTTAAAACTCAGGTGAGCAGGAGAGTTTAAGAGAAGATTCTGAGCTTGTGGAGGTAGCACAGTTTCACAGATAAGAAAATGTTTTCCAGGATAAAGGTAAACACTAAATACTTCAAAGAGATTTTTTTTTTAAATTTTAGATTTCAACTTTAGATCCCTAAGAAAGACTGATTTGTGTTCATTCCCAAAACACATTTGTCCGCCCAAAGGAGGAAATGATCTGACCCGCCTCAATTAAAATGGTTTCAGTGCATCCCTGTGCTTGTATTTAATGATCTACTAATAAATGAGTTACAACATCTTTTTTATTTCAGATTAAGACAGTTTCTTTTGTCATGTTACGTTAAGGCAGTCTCTTTCCTCCATCAGCCTGTTGTTGCAATGTGGAAGTGAGGGGTGTTAGATCTTTTTGTTTATTAGGAAAAGCTGGAAATCCCTAATTTTTTGAATGCCTGTAAATTGTTATAAATTCCTGTTCATTTCTTCCACTGTCTCTCTTACTCAAATTAAAAATAAATGATCCCAAGTATAGTTGGGAGTTAAAAAAGATAAATGAAAATACAATTTTATTTCTTGTTTTACTCTGACAGTTACTACTTGGTTAATGATTGTTTTTATGGTTTTTGTTGAAAGGGCTGCATCAGTAGGATCAACAAATCTAGGTTTTTAACAAGGAAAAAGTGTTATTAAAATATTGAGAATATGAATTACAGTGTAATCTTCTTGAAGGCAGAGATTGTGTTTTATATCCGTTCCCACAAGCACAGCACAATGCCAGGGACCCAGAAGGCAACCAGTAAACATTTGCTTCAAACTGATTTTCTTAAGTGAGTAAATTGGAACTCTTGCTTTTTTGAAACAATACAGTCCTCATAATAAACAAAGTATTTATACTCATTTTTTGTTATTATGAGGGCATTTTCTTTAACAAAGTGAGTTTTAAAAGGGAAAATGGTTTTAGTTTTGTAATAGAGCTACTAAGTTAAAATTGCATTATACTGACTGCAGTTTTGACTTTTGAGCCAAAAATGCAAATTTAAACCAGTTAACTCCAGAACATAGTACTTGGAGAAAAGGCAAAGGATTATTTGATTTCTGTAATATGTATTTTACCAAGATTTTAAACTGTGCTTTATTTTCTGTTTTCTATTCTACTATCCCAGTAATATGATTTCCTTGCTCCTTGCTCTGGCTCTTAAGTCCGACCTGAAAAGAAGCCCACAGTTTTGCAGGGTAGTGCCATTCCAGATTTATGATTTTTATTTTCTTCTGGGTCTTCCTGGCCTTGGTAGTCTCTTTTTTTCTATGTCCAGTTAACTCTTGTCATTCATCTCATTGGGTGTTTTCAAACTTCCCAACTCTTCTCTGGTTTACGTTACAACCCCGATTTCCTACTCAATTATCTCCTCTCATTTACTTGGAAAAATAGGGACAATAGGCTGGACTTCTGGTAGACTTTGTGTCCTTGTATGTATCTCTGTGCATATACTGCCATGGTCTCTCGGCCTCCTTCCCTGCAGTCTCCAAGGAAGAGGTCTTTCTCTTGTAGTTCACCACTAATCCTTCCACCTGTGTGCCTGATTATGTCCTTCCTGCTTCCTTTGAGACCTGATTCTATCAGTTACTCTGTTTCCTGTATTTTTGTCCTTTTCATCCCTATTGGCTCCTAGAAAATATGCTCAAGTTTCTGCTTTTTATTTATTTTATTTAACAAAAGCCTTCTCCAACCCTTCCTTTTTTTATTGCCAGGTTTCTACCCAGAGTAGACTATACTTGCAACATGCACTTCACAAATTAGCTGAAACTGCCCATGCCAAAGTCACCGACTGCAATTTAAATTGCTGTCTTACCTACTCCTCCATTAATGACACAGCTCAAGCCCTCACCTAGAACACTGCAGATGTTTCTTGACTCATCCTCCCTGCCTTCAGTCTTCCTTTTTCCAATTCATCTTTCCCACCACTGCAGGGTGATCTTTTAAAATACTCTTATGACAGTATTACTCCTCTGTCCTTAAATCCCTTCAGAAAATCAACACTACCCACAAGGTAAAAATGTAAACACTATAGAAGGGCATATGAGGTCACTAATGGTTTGACCTCTGGCTCTCCAGTTTTATCTTCTCCTGGTCTGTTATTGAGTCCTACCTGTAGATCCAAAAGTAAGGTGCTATTTCACACTCCTAAGACTTTTTTTCTATTCGATGTGCTAGTGGAGTAGTATTTCCTTGTATCCCTAGAGATCTCCTGCTTAACTTTCAAAGACCGTGATCCAGCATCCTCATCAGGCTTTACCTGACTTCTCTTCCCATCTTCTATTCCTTTTGAACCTATCACCATTATACTACCATGATAAAGTTGACTTCTCTTGGTGTTTTTACTATACAGTTTATGGATATTGCCATTTTTTTGTACAATTTATTGTAGATACTTGTTTTTAATGTTTGCCTCCCTTTCTAGACAGATCTCATTGTGGGTAAGGAATCATTTAACCGATCTTGACATCTGCCACACCTGGCATAGTGCCTTGCACATACCAAGGGCTCATAAATGTTTGTAGAATGAGTGAATTTTAGCAAATATTAATTGGTTCTTCTTCTATAAGATCAGCATTGTACTTTTAAATTTAGATAATAGGTTTTGGATTGTATGTCTTTAGTATCACTGAACTTGGTGCTGGCTGCTGTGTCATATAGTTTCAAGGAAATCTGAAGAATAGGGAAGATAAATTTGTAGCTAATGACTTAATAAGGTAGTCTGTATGAATATTTAGGTCTTTTGTTCATATTGTCATCGTGTACCAGCTCATCCACGCATTCCTTTTCTAGTCAAATTTTACTAAACAGAGAAAGGATTTCCTGAGATGTGTGATCCTTTTTCTCCCTGGCTTCTAATCTCCCTTTCCTTCATTGCCATATAGCTGCCAGAGGACTTCATCTACAATGAAAATCTGATGATTTACTTTTTATACCTCTTCAGTTCTTCTTTCCATTCACCTATATTCTCATCACTTTGTCTCCTACTTTACCAAATTTAAAGTCTTGTTATTGATTATACTTCTTTTGAGAGTTTGTTGTCACTTACAGAACTACTCTGCATCCCCTTTGCCCTCTAGCTGATAACACTCACTATTCCCTACTCCAAGCATGTGGTTCAACAGGATAAACATAACAGCACATTGGTAATGTTTATGTTAAATAAGCCAGTCTCATCCAAGCATCTGCTGCACAGGCGCAGAAACAGATAAGTTGTTTCAGCAGTTGGCTGCCAGGGGAACAGAAGGGTTGCCACAACAAAATCAGCAAACAACCCCCAAAAGTCTCTAAGAAGTATAAATTCATGCTGCTGGAAAAAAAAAATCAGCGAAAAATTGTACATTTTGATGCTTCACCTTGGCTTTGTTTTTCACATTCCTATGTAGAGATAGGACTATTTTCTATAGAGATTGGGTTCTCTTTAGAAGAGTGCATTTCAGATTCACTCAGCTTTTGAAGGAAAGTGTATTTGAAATCTCCCTGGTCTCTGGAAAGTTGCTTTGTAGTATAGTTGGATTGTACTCCCTTTGGAAGCTTTGTCTTTTTGACTGACTTTGATAAGGTCGGCTCCAAGGAAACCCAGCATCCTCTTTTCCCTGGCGCCACTGGGCCCGCCACCCTCTCCCCTCCTTCCTCACCCTCCCTTCCTTACCACCTCTCTATCCCTCACTTGAACTGGCTGCCAGGGTTCACAGACAGCTGGGCAGAGAGTGGCTAAATCTGCCCAGCTGCCCGGGAAGCTTGGCAGCCAGGCTGAGGGAAGGAAGCATCAGCTCTCTTTGAAGGTCGGCTGCCAGTGAATCTCAGGCAGCTGGACTTCAAAGGGGGGCACCGCCGGGCTTTCCCTCCCGTCTAGGCAGGTCATTCCAAGGCGCTGTGCTTCCGGTGTTGGCATGGTGACTTTCAAGTTCCTCTTCAATTAAAAGCCGAATTGGGATCTGCACTTGTGTTCACACTTGTGTTTCTTATGTGATATAGACAGCCTAAGACCACCAACCCCTCTTACCCCAAACTTAGGAGTTAAAGATAGAGAAGAAAAGGTGATATCATATAAAGGGCAACTAAGGAGATCTATAGCAGCAAGTGTGTTTTCCTTATTGCCAGTTAGTAACTGTGCCATTTGCCAAGTTTTAAATTACTTTAGGGACTCTTGGTGTGATCTTCTTGAATAAAGGCTGATCAGCCTGTGCTTATGGGCTCAGTTTAGCTATGGCCTGAGATTGAGTCTAGCAATGGATGATAATTTTATCTGTTTTCAGAAACTGGGATAGTGCTAATAGAACCCACTATTCTACACGTGACTCTTGCTTCACTTCCCTTCTTTTCACCTTCAAATTCCGTTGGTGGTTGGTAACAGGATTGGTCTAGCAAGGGAAGAACAAGGCTGCTGCACAGAGTCTAGGCTCACTTTAGTTGCAAATGAGGGTCGGAGCAGAGGTAGCCTGAAGTCAGAGGAACCATGAGTACTATGTACCATGTATAGTGGTCGTTAAGTGTGCAGGCCCTGGGACAGACTGCTTGGGTTCAAATCTTGGCTCTGCCACTTACTGGTCACATGTCTTAGGGCAACTAACCTTACCTTTCTGCACCCCATACTCTCCCTGGAAAGTGGAGATAATAATAGTACTTATCTCATAGGACAGTTGAGAAGATTCAAAGGGTTATTAGATTCCATGCACTTAGGACAGTATCTAGCCCATAGTAAGTGCCCAATAAATGTTTGCTATTATTATTATGTACCAGCCACCATGATTGGGTCTAGAGGGAGGTAACAAGTGACTGGTAGGTGATTTTTATTGCCTCTGTATGGATGAAACACTACTAGCTTCTGCCTTAGATTGAATTTGTACTAGACTTTTTTGTGAAATCTAAAGTAGTGCAAAAAGAATGCATTATATAATTTGAAGGAGAAAAATAGTTATTTTATGCTGTCCATCTCACTCCTTGCACTGTCCTCCCTGGGGATACAAGGAGGTGTCATTCATTGAGGGCTATAACTATAACAACCTACCATACACATCCAAAAGAAGAGGTATGGCAGCATATTATAAAGGAGTGTTTTGGTGAAGAATACAGGTTCTATAATTAGAATCAGTGTTTGAAATTTTGCTCTGATAATTTCTATTTGTATTTCTTTGGGTGAATTATTTCACTTAGCCTCAGTTTTCTTGTTTGTGAAATGAGATAATAATTACACATACCTCAGGAGGCTTTCTTTTAATGATGAAATTAGAAAATGTATGTTTTACTGCACTGAATAGCAACATGTTCAGTAACTATAGCTGTTGCTGTTGTTATTATCATTATTATTATTGCCACTACCCTTAGTGTTGCCATTTAAAATTGTTATTGAATCACAGGAGGCCTTTAACTTAGCTAACAGTGATTTGACAAATAGAGGTCCTTTTCCTAAGGTTTTAGTTTTTTCTGGATAAAAGTGAGCTAATTGTGGGCCAAATTCAGCCTGTCCTCTTTTTTATAAATCAAGTTTTATTGGATTGCATAGCCTTATCCATTTGTTTATGTGTTAGCTATGGCTGCTTTCATGCTACAACAGGAAAAGTGAACAGTTGCAACAGAGTCTGTATGGTCCTCAAAGCCTAAAATATGTATTATAAGCCCCTTTCTAGAAAAAGTTTGCTAGCCCTTGCTTTAGATATATGTTTCTCCAGTTAAGGTCCAGAGAATGTTAGTTCAATCCATGCTAGTCTGTACGATCTGAAAAAAAATGGTTCTACAGTCAAATAAGCTTTAGAAATGTTAAGGAAGTTGATTTATTCTAGGACTACTACTTGAAAGACTGGCTTTTAATATACTGATGTTTATTGTGAATCTTCAAGACAAGCCCATGGTGTGCAAATAAACTCTAGTTTCCCAGGCTTACTTGGCTGTAGCCCGCTAATATGATGATGTTACAAAAAAACCCAAACCAAACAAAACAATTCTCTGGGAACCTTTGCTTTTGGGCTTTCTCTCTGGAAGGACTTTCTTTTTAAATCATTCCTCTTGGTGATTTAGGTGATATCCTCATTTGGAGACCTACTGAATAGCATATGAAATTGTGTTAGTTGTATTAATTTTTCCCAGTAAAAATTATATTTTTCTTAACATCAGAACAGTAAAATATACCAGATATTTAAATCATCTAATCAGATAATATCTGCCTTTATAAATGATTCTGTATGATGTCTCAGGATTATAAAGTAGGGTCTCAAAGTCCAAGAAAGACAGGATGTTTCATTTCATGCCTTCTCGAAATTCCAAAAGCATGGGTCTTCTGTAGGGCTTAAAATGGTTTTTTTTGCATTCAGATTTCTGAAGCATAAATTTAGAGTGCCTAAGTGATATACCAACTGGTTTCAGTTAGGGTATTTATAAGAAGAAAGATTAATGTGAAGGTAACTTGTGCATTAGCCATAAGGGGTTTGTTTTATAGACTAAAGTAAACACCTTCAATTTCAAGTTGCAAGCACACAGGGAGCCAGAAGATTCCAGAGCAGTGGCATCATATTCTGCCTGTGACTCACACATCTCAGTGGCTGAGCTTTCTCCCACAGCTGCAGCTTCCAGCTGGTCATCAGTTAGAGTCCTAGGTAGTCACACATTGTGGTCACCTGGTTTGAGATGACCAAACAGGCATATAATTACAACATAGACCAGTTATGAATGAAGGCTGGGTTACCTCTTTGCCAAACACAGATAAAAAATAAATGCTAAGTCATAGCTGTTTTCTGAAATCCCAGTGGTTGCAATAGTGAACTTGGACTGAAAGTAGAGAACCCTCCTGGAAGATTCCACCCTGGTCATAAATGCATACTCTCTTTCTTTCATTTGTGAGCTTCCCCATTAATGGCATAGAGCATTCTTAGCCATTTTAGTGTCCTCCAGAATGCGTGGTTTATAGTTGGTGCAATAAATGTTTTATGAAAGAATATGAGGTCATACATGTTTTCCCCCTTTCCCAACTTGCAAATTATTTCAAGAAAATGCTGTGTTTTCTCTTTATTTATATATCTCAGTGTTGTGTGTATAATAGGTTCTCAGTAAATATGGTTGACATTGTAAATGTAGATTCCAAAAACTTCATTATTTCACTTTTACATTATGGGGATGCTGAATGGACTTTTCAGAAACCTTTGTCAGATCCCACTGCCTTGTTTTTAAATTATTTCTTTAAAAGAAAGGAAGGAAGGAGGGAGGGAAGGGGGAAAACATTTTGACCTGGAACATAATTTTTTTTTCTTTTTAAAAACATTTTGTTTTCTTACAGAGTCAAGGGGTCTTGCTCTGTAGCCCAGGCTGGAGTGCAGTGGTGCAGTAATGGCTCACTGCAGCCTCGAACTCCTGGACTGAAGCTATCCTCCTGGGCAATGAGTGAGGCAGTTGCAGATTCTCCTCTTACCACCTGTATTGTCAGACCACTGCTGGTACCACTTGTGTTAGTATGGTTCCTCTGAGAAGCGGACACTAAGACAGGATTAAATGTATAAGAGATTTATTGGGGAGCACCTCGAAGGGAAATTGGGGAGGGAGCCAGAGAAGGCTGGAGAGAGTCAGACCATGAAGTAGACCATGCGTTTGTGAAGGAGAGGGGAAAGAATGGAATATCGAATGTCCATCAACTGATGAATGGATAAATAAAATGTGGTACATCCATACAATGAAATATTATTTGGCAATAAAAAGAAATGAAGCGCTGATACATACTGCAACATGGACGAACCTCAAAAACATTATGCTAAATGAAAGAAGCCAGTCACAAAAGACAGCATATTTTATGATTTCATTTATATGAAGTGTTCAGTTTAGGCAGATCTACACAGAAACTAAATTAGTGGTTGCTTAGGACTGAAATATTAAGTAAAAAAGAGGAGGGATTGCTCATGTGTATGGGGTTTCCTTTTGGGGTAATGCAAAGGTTCTAAAATTGATTGTGGTGGTGGCTCCGCAACTTCTGGAATATACCGAAAACATTGAGCTACATAGTTTAAGTGGGCAAAGTGCATGGTATGTGAATTATGTCTCAATAAAAATGTTATATTGAAAGAAAAGAAAAAGGGAGGGAGGATGTGCTGAAAGGGTCTTGGACTACAGTATGATGCTAAGTTTTGGCCAAGCTAACTGGAATTCCATTTATCTCCCACACTCAGGCCTTGCAAAGTATACTCAGTGACAGAGGCAGTGAGAGTATCAGTCATTTATGCTTTTCACAATGGGAGGTGTGAGAGGCTACATTTCCCATAAGCCAAAGCAAGTCACATGTCCATACCAAGATACAAAGTGTAGAGAAACAGATGCCACATCTTGATTAAAAAGAACAGCAAAATTATATTGTAAAGGAGTGTGCCATATTTTCATTAACTCATTAAATTTTCCCAGTAAATAATACCCAGTGGGTATTAAATAGTACCCACTATGAAGTGGGTACTATTACTATTATCATTTAATAATTGAAGAACAGGCATGGGAAGATTAGCCCAAGATCATATAGATGTGACCTTGGAATCACAAGTAATTGTGATTACTTGTAAGTGTAAGAGCCAAGATTTGATCCCAGCAGTCTGGCTCTACAGTCTGCGCTCTTCATCTTTATACTATACTTTCATATAGTATATTAATTTGAATGTCACAAAATCTATTAGAGATATTTTATTATCCATTTTCCCTCACTGAAATGAAACCTTCATGGAATGGAGTCTGTTTTGTTCACTGCTGTATCACCAGTGCCTGGGACAGGCATGTAAATATTAGTTGAATTTATATGGATTTGCAAAGCACCTTTATGTGACAGTTCCATACTTGTATCTGCCTTATCCTTCCCACAGGTCTCTAAAATCAGAGAAACAGGAGAAAGTTATATTCAGTCTAGACCTAGATTTATTTTATTTTTTAAATCTTGGCATATTGGAATATTTTAAATCCTGGTAGAGTTACTAACCCTAACACATGATTGAAAACAGAATTATTGGAATTGTTTGGTTACCACTAAGCTTGAAAATAGATTCCCAATGAGAAAAAAAAAAAATTCTGTTGAGAGGTCATAGGGATAGGTATGAGAGGACAGTCAAATGTTGGTATATCCAGTTTGTTAGGTAGCCTAGCATTTGGCTCATCTTACTATTGGAATTTGTGTTTTGCAGCATAGTTGCATTTTAGGACTTTCTGAGAAGAGGTATGCGTGATAGACTTAATAAGCCTGTAGTATTGACATAAGGCAGGGAAATAGCAGATTAACTGTAACTCAGTCTTTTTGTGAGTGGGGGAGAAGGGCAGGGGTGGGAGGTTGCAAGGCATATTATTTTAAAGATTAATAAACTGAGAACTGGAAAAGTCAAGGAGCTTGGCCAGGATATTAATAAACTGAGAACTGGAAAAGTCAAGGAGCTTGGCCAGGATCAAACTTAAATGTAGTAAGCTAAAATTTTAGGTCAAGTAGTCCTAGCCCTAGGACTAGTAATCTTTCTATTAATATTTTCTCTATTTTCAGACAGTAATTAATTTAAATTCTTACATTTGTAATAGTTTTTCCACTGTTTCTATTTCTTAGGAGAGGCATTTTGACCATTTTGAAGACTGTCTTTCTCCTGCATTGATAGATACACTAGAGTAATAGGCAAACATTGGTATCTAGGCAGCTACTGGATATAAACTGACTGACTTTTGGTACCACTGTAAAATGTTAAGATTATTGACAATTTCCAGAGGTGGCATATTTAGGACTTTGTGGAACAGGTGTGGTGACTCACACCTGTAATTGCAGTACTTTGCTGGTTCTTTTTTTTATGGGGGGCGAGGGAGGGGGTTTCCTGTGGGGAAAAGAAAGAAAGATCAGACTGTTACTGTGTCTATGTAGAAAAGCTAGACATAAGAAATTCCATTTTGATCTGTATTTTGAACAATTGTTTTGCCTTGAGATACTGTTAATCTGTAATTTTAGCCCCAACCCTGTGTTCACAGAAACATGTGCTATATGGAATTAAGGTTTAAGGGATCTAGGACTGTGCAGGATGTGCCTTGTTAACAATATGTTTACAGGCAGTATGCTTAGTAAAAGTCATCGCCATTCTTCATTAACCAGGGGCACAATGCACTGCGGAAAGCCGCAGGGACCTGTGCCCAAGAAAGCCTGGGTATTGTCCAAGGTTCCCCCGCACTGAGACAGCCTGCGATATAGCCTCATGGGAAGGGAAAGACCTGACCGTCCCCCAGCCCGACACCCGTGTAAAGCTAAAGCGTCTGTGCTGAGGAGGATTAGTAAAAGAGGAAGGCCTCTTGGGGTTGAGATAAGAGGAATGCCTCTGTCTCCTGCATGTCCCTGGGAACGAATGACTCGGTGTAAAACCTGATCGTACGTTGTTCTATTCTGGCATAGGAGAAAACTGCCCTGTGGCTGGAGGAGAGATATGCTGGTGGCAATGCTGCTCTGTTACTCTTTGCTACTCTGAGATGTTTGGGTGGAGAGAAGCATAAATCTGGCCTATGTGCACATCCAGGCATAGTGCCTTCCCTTGAACTTATTTGTGACACAGATTCCTTTGCTCACATGTTTTCCTGCTGACCTTCTCCACATTATTACCCTGCTCTCCTGCTGCACTCCCCTTGCCAAGATAGTGAAAATAGTAATCAATAAATACTGAAGAAACAGAGACCGGTGCCAGTGCAGGTCCTTCGTATGCTGAGCGCCGGTCTCCTGGGCCCAGTGTTCTTTCTCTATACTTTGTCTCTGTGTCTTATTTCTTTTCTCAGTCTCTCATCCCACCTGACGAGAAATACCCACAGGTGTTAAGGGGCAGGCCATTCCTTCATCTTCTGACTTTTATTTTAGGTTCAGGGCTACGTGTGCAGGTTTGTTATATAGATAAACTTCTTATCATGGGGGGTTTGTTGTACAGATTATTTTTTCACCCAAGTATCAAGCCTAGTACCCATTAGTTATTTTTCCTGATCCTTTCCCTCCCCCCACCCTCCACCCTCCTGTAGGCCTCAGTATGTGTTGTTCCCATCTATGTGTTCATGTGTTCTCATCATTTAGCTCCCACTTACAAGTGAGAACATGCTGTATTTGGTTTTCTGTTCCTGTGTTAGTTTGCTAAGCATAACGGCCTCCATCTCCATCCATGTTCCTTCAAAGGACATGTTCTCATTCTTTTTTAAGCTTGTGTAGTATTCCATAGTGTGTATATACCACATTTTCTTTATCCAGTCTACCATTGATGAGCTTTTAGGCTTATTCCATGTTTTTGCTATTGGGAACAGTGCTGCAGTGAACATACATATGCATGTGTTTTTATAATAGAACCATGTCTATTCCTTTGGGTGTATACCCAGTAACGGGATTCCTGGGTCAAACGGTGGTTCTGTTTTTAGCCCTTTGAAGAATTGGCTACTGCTTTCGACAGTGGTTGAACTAATTTACACTCCCACCAACGGTGTATAAGCATTCCTTTTTCTCTGCAACTTCACGAGCACCTGTTATTTTTTTACTTTTCTTCCCCTCCCCCTTTTTCTTTCCAACTTTTATTTGAAGTTCAGGGGTACATGTGCAGGATGTGCAGGTTTGTTACATAGGTAAATATGTGCCATGGTTATTGGCTGCACAGATCATCCCATCACACAGATACTAAGTCCAGTGTTCATTAGCTGTTCTTCCTGATTCTCTTCCTTCACCCATGCCCCCCCACAACAGGCCCCAGTGTGTGTTTCCCCCCCTCCATGTGTCCATGTGTTCTCATCATTTAGCTCCCACTTACGAGAATATGCAGTATTTGGTTTTCTGTTCCTGCATTAGTTTGCTAAGGATAATGGCCTCCACCTCCATCCATGTCCCTGTAAAAGGATATTATCTTCTTCTTTTTTTTTTTTTTTTTTTTTGAGACGGACTCTCGCTCTGTCGCCCAGGCTGGAGTGCAGTGGCCGGATCTCAGCTCACTGCAAGCTCCGCCTCCCGGGTTTACGCCATTCTCCTGCCTCAGCCTCCCGAGTAGCTGGGACTACAGGCGCCCACCACCTCGCCCGGCTAATTTTTTTAATTTTTTTAGTAGAGACGGGGTTTCACCACGTTAGCCAGGATGGTCTCGATCTCCTGACCTCGTAATCCGCCCATCTCGGCCTCCCAAAGTGCTGGGATTACAGGCTTGAGCCACTGCGCCCGGCCTATCTTCTTCATTTTTATGGCTGCATAGTATTCCATGGTATGTATGTACCACATTTTCTTTATCCAGTCTATCATTGATAGGCATTTAGGTTGATTCCATGTCTTTGCTATTGTGAATAGTGCTGGAATGAGCATATGCATGCATGTGTCTTTATAATAGAACGATTAATATTCCTTTGGATATGTACCCAGTAATGGGATTGATGGGTTAAATGGTATTTCTTCCTGTAAGTCTTCGAGGAATTGCCACACTGTCTTCCACAATGGTTGAACTAATTTCCATTTTCACCAACAATGTAAAAGCATTTCTTTTTCTCCACAACCTTGCCAGCATCGGCTGTTTTTTGACTTTTTCATTATAGCCATTCTGACTGGCGAGACATGGTATCTCATTGTGGTTTTGATTTGCATTTCTCTAATGATCAGTGATGTTGAGCTTTTTTTTTTTTCATGTGTTTGTTGGCTGCACGTATGTCTTCTTTTGAGAAGTTTCTGTTCATGTCCTTGGCATTCTTTTGAATGGCATTGTTTTTTTCTTGAAAATTTGTTTAAGTTCCTTATAGATGCTAGATATTAGACCGTTGTCAGATGCATAGACTGCAAAATTTTTCTCCCATTCTGTAGGTTGTCTCTTTACTCTGATGATAGTTTCTGTTGCTGTGCAGGAGCTCTTTAGTTTAATTAGATCCCGTTTGTCAATTTTTGCTTCTGTCGCGATTGCTTTTGGCACGTTTGTCATGAAATCTCTGCCTGTGTCTATATCCTGAATCGCGTTGCCTAGGTTTTCTTCTAGGATTTTTATAGTTTTGAGTTTTACATTTAAGTCTTCAGTCCATCTTGTGTTGATTTTTGTATATGGTGTAAGGAACAGGTCCAGTTTCAGTTTTCTGCATATGGCTAGCCAGTTCTCGTAGCACTATTTATTAAATAGGAAATTATTTACCCATTGTTTGTTTTTGTCAAGTTTGTCAAAGATCGGATGGTTGTAGGAGTGTGGCCTTGTTTCTGGGTTCTCTGTTCTGTTACATTGGTCTATGTGTCTGTTCTTGTACCAGTACCATGCTATTTTGGTTACTGTCACCCTGTAGTATAGTGTGAGTTGGGTAGCGTGATGCATCCAACTTTGTTCTTTTTGCTTAGGATTGCCTTGGCTATTCGTGCTCTTTTTTGGTTCCATATGAATAGTTTAAAATAGTTTTAAATAATGTTGAAATAGTTTTAAAATAGTTTTTTCTACTTCTGAGAAGAATATCATTAGTAGTTTGATAGGAATAGCATTGAATCTATAAATTGCTTTGGGCAGTATGGCCATTTTCATGATACTGACTCTTCCTATCCATGAGCATGGAATGTTTTTCCATTTGTTTGCATCGTCTCTGATTTCTTTGAGCAGTTTTTGTAGTTTTTGTTGTACAGATCTTTCACCTCTCTGGTTAGCTGTATTACTAGGTATTTGATTCTTTTTGTGGATATTGTGAATGGGATTGCATCTTGGCTTGGCTATTTTTTGTGTATAGGAATGCTAGTGGTTTTTGTATGTTGGTTTTGTATCCTGAGGCTTTGCTGAAGTTGTTTATTAGGTTAAGGAGGTTTTGGGCTGAGACTGTGAGGTTTTCTAGATACAGAATCATGTTGTCTGCAAACAGGGATAAAACTGACTTTTTCTCTTCATATTTGGATGCCCTTTCTTTCTTTCTCTTGGCTGATTCCCCTGGCCAGGACTTCCAATACTATGTTGAATAGGAGTAATGTGAGATGGCATTCTTGTCTTCTTTCTGATTTCAAGCTCAATGCATCCAGCTTTTGCCCATTCATTATAATGTTGGCTATGGATTTCTCATAGATGACTCTGATTATTTTGAGGTATGTTTCTTTAATAACTAGTTTATTGAGAGTTTTTAACATGAAGGGATGTTGAATTTTATCAAAAGCCTTTTTTGCATCTATTGAGATAATCCTATTTATGTCATGAATGACATTTATTGATTTGCATATGGTAAATCAACCTGGCATCCAGGGGTTGAAGCCTGCTTGATTGTGGTGGATAAGCTTTTTGATGTGATCCTGGTTTCGGTTTACCAATATTTTGTTGTGGATTTTTGCATCGATGTTCATCAAGGATATTGGCCTAAGGTTTTCTTTTTTTGTTGTGTCTCTGCCATATTTTGGTATCAAGATGATGCTGGCCTCATGCAGTGAGTTAGGAAAGAGTCCCTCCTCCTCAATTTTTTTTGAGTATGTTTAGTAGGAATGGTACCAGCTGTTCTTGTACATCTGGAAAAATTCAGCTGTGAATCCTTCTGGTCCTGGGCTTGGTTTGTCTGGTTGGCTCTTTATTACCGATTTATTTCAGAGCTTGTTATTGGTCTGTTCAGGGATTCAGTTTCTTCCTGGTTTAGTTTTGGTAGGTTGTATATGTCCAGGAATTTATCCATTTCTTCTATATTTTCTAGTTTTTGTGCATAGAAGTATTCATAATATTCTCTGATGGTTCTTTGTATTTCTGTGGAGTCAGTGATAATAACCCCTTTGTTGTTTCTAATTGTGTTTATTCGGGTCTTAGCTCTTTTCTTCTTTATTAGTCTAGCTAGTGGTCTATTAATTTTTTTCAAAAAACCAATGCTTGGATTCATTGATCTTTTGAATGTTTTTTTTGTGTGTGTGTCTCAGTCTCCTTCATTTCAGCACTGATACTGGTTATTTTTTGTCTTCTGCTAGCTTTGGGGTTGTTTTGCTTTTGCTTCTCTAGTTCTTTTAGTTGTAATGTTAGGTTGTAAAGTTGAGATCTTTCTAACTAACTTTTTAATGTGGCCTTTTAGTGCTATAAATTTCCTTCTTAACATGGCCTTAGCTGTGTCCTGGAGATTCTGGTATGTTGTATCTTTGTTCTCATTAGTTTCAAAGAACTTCTTGATTTCTGCCTTAATGTTATTATTTACCCAAAAGTCATTCATGAACAGGTTATTCCGTTTCCATGTTACCATATGGCTTTTTGAGTGGTTTTCTTGTCTTGATCCCTAATTTTATGCAGTGGTCCAAGAGAGTGGTTGTTATTATTTCAGTTATTTTACTTTTGCTGAGGAGCGTTCTATATCCAATTATGTGGTCAGTTTTGGAGTATGTGCCATGTGGTGATGAGAAGAATGTATGTTCTGTTGTTTTGGGTGGAGAGTTCTATAGATGTCTATCAGGTCCGTTTGATCCAGTGCTGAATTCATGTCCTGAATGTCTTTGTTAATTTTCTGCCTTGATCTGTCTAGTACTGTCAGTGAGTTGTTGAAGTCTTCCATTACTAATATGTGGGAGTCTAAGTCTCTTTGAAGGCCTCTAAGAACTTGCTTTGTGAATCTGGGTGCCCCTGTGTTGGGTGCACATGTATTTAGGATAGCGAGGTCTTCTTGTTGAAATGAACCTATTACCGTTAGATAATGCACTTCTTTGTCTTTTTTGATCTTTGTTGTTTTAAAATCTGTTTTGTCAGAAATTAGGATTGCAACTCCTGCTTTTTTCTGTTTTCCATTTGCTTGGTGGATTTTTCTCCATCCCTTTATTTTGAACCTGTGGCTGTCATGAGTCTCTTGAAGACAACATACTATTTGGTCTTGGTTCTTTATCCAGCTTGCCACTCTGTGCCTTTTAATTGGGGTGTTTTGTCTGTTTACATTCAAGGTTAGTATTTATATTCAAGGTTAGTATCAGAGTTAGGATTTAATCCTGTCGTCATGATGTTAGTTGGCCATTATGCAGACTTGTTTGTGTGGTTTCTTTACAGTGTCACTGGTCTTTGTACATAAGTGTGTTTTTGTAGTGGCTGTTAATGGTCTTTCCTTTCCATATTTAGTACTTGCTTCAGGACTGCTTATAAGGCAGGGCTGGTGGTAATGAATTCCCTCAGTATTTGCTTGTCTGAAAAGGATCTTATTTCTCCTTTGCTTATGAAGCCTAGTTTGGCTGGATATGAAATTCTGGGTTGGAATTTCTTTCCTTTAAGAATGTTGAATATCAGCTCGCAGTCTCTTCTGGCTTGTAGGGTTTCTGCTGAGAGGTCCACTCTTAGTTTGATGGGCTTCCCTTTGTAGGCGACCTGACTTTTCTCTCTAGCTGCCTTTAACATTTTTTCTTTCATTTCATCCTTGGAGAATCTGATCATTATGTGTCTTGGGATGATCTTCTCATGTAGTATCTTACTGGGGTTCTCTGCATTTCCTGAATTTGAATGTTGGCCTCTCTAGCTAGTTTGGCAAAGTTCTCATGGATGATATCCTGAAATATGTTTTCCAAGTTGTTTCCATTCTCCCCATCTCTTTTAGGTACGCCAATTAGTTGTAGATTTGGTCTCTTTATATAACCTCATATTTCTCAGAGGTTTTATATTTTCCTTTTCATTCTTTTTTCTCTATTCTTGCCTGACTGTCTTATTTCAGCAAGCCAGTCTTCAAGCTCTGAAATTCTTTCCTCATTTTGGTCTATTCTGCTGTTAATACTTGTGATTACATTGTGAAATTCTTGTAGTATTTTGTCTGTCAGTTCCTGTATCATTTTGTTGTGATTCTTAGCTTATTTGGATTGGATTTCAATGTAGTTCTGCACACAGTGATCTTTGCTCCTATCTTTATTCTGAATTCTATTTCTGTCATTTCAACCATCTCAGCCTGGTTCAGAATCCTTGCTGGAGAGATAGTTCAGTGTTTGGAGGAAAGAAGGCACTCTGACTTTTAGAGTCGAACGAAAGAAGGCACTCTGACTTTTAGAGTTGTCAAGAGTTCTTGCACTGGTTCTTTCTCATTTTTGTGGGCTGATGTTCCTTCAGTCTTTGAAGTTGCTGTCCTTGGGATTTCTTTTTTCTTTTATCCAATTTGATGACTTGGGGATTTGATTTTGGTATAATGTGGGTTCAATCAACTAGCTTCATTTCTGGAAGATTTCTGAGCTAAGGCTCAGCTCCCGACTCCTGGACTGCATGCTCTAACTCTGGGGAACTTGTATCACAACCCAACTTTGTTTTCTGGCTCCTTGAGATTAGGAACCCATTGTGCTGGGGTGGGGGCTGAGATGTCCCCAGATTTCTGTTCATTACACTTGAATGGGTAGTACCAGCCAAAGCATTTTGTAGGGTGGTGGCAGTGGGATCCATCCTTGTTCACATGTGCTGACAGCAACAGTAGCAGCAGTGCGGTGGGCTGGAGGGGTGAAGGGGTGCATGCTCACTGGCTGCAGTGCTAGCAGGTACTAGGTTGCCTGCCTCTGTGCAGGCATTCCCAGCAGCAGTGGAGGAAGCACAGCTCAGTGGCATGAGGGCTCACACTGGCGAGTGTGTATGTGGTCACGCTGGTGGTAGTACCAGCATGGAGTTAGGACGCTGGCAAGCACAGGTCTGTGTGCACCCTCTGTGCATGTTCATGCAGCCAGGGGTTGGCTGCTCAGGGTAGGGGAGAGTCCAATATTCTCCATCTCTGTTTTCACTCTGGCAGCAGTGTTGGCACTGGGATGGGGTACTGGTGGGGGTGGGGCTGGTGGGCTCTGTGCCCACCAAGGCACTGACTGCAATGGTGGTACAGTGGGGGTGAGGAGGTGGTGTGTGCGCTTATCGATAATAGCGTCAGGACAGGTTACAGGTAAACACTGGTTGGGCAGGGAAGGCAAAATCCACTCATGCAGACACACACCAGCAGAGTGATGTAGGTGGTTGCCTTAGGCCTGGGGGAAGCTACAGTGAGGGGAGGGAGTGGGCAGGCTGGTGCATGGCCACAGGGGCTGCCCTACTGGAGCTCTTCACTGGTCAGGCATGGTCTACCAGTGCAGGAGCTATATGATACAGGACCCCAGGGTTCCTGAGGCTGCACTGCAAGCAGACCCAGCCAGGCTGGTGCCCTGGGAGAGGCCAGCTGACTTAGGGGTACTCAGGTCAGACCAGCCCCATCTGGTGGGCAAGATTGCCCCTACAGTGTTCATGTCAAACAGTTTTCCTACAGCTAAAGTCTTCTGTGGAAGCAAGTCAATCCTAGGGGTATGGGCATCCCTGCTGGTGCTCTACTATAGATGCTCCCACACCAAACTCTCTATTGGCTGGCGTGCTGCCTCTACTACTTTTCTAAGCAGCTCTGCCTGCCAGCTAAGTGTCCATGGTGGTTGAAGGGTCTCCTCCTGCTGGGATTCCAAAGGCCCATGGCAAGAATGGGTTGCTCCTTGCCATTTCACTTCACCTGCTCCCCAGGAGTCAGTGGGGGCTGGAAATGAGTCCAGTATGCTGTAACCCTGCACAGGTTCCCAGCTTTCTCCCCCTTCAGCCCAGCTTCTATATCTTTCTTCCATCTACTTGCAGTGTCTTCCCTCTGAAGATCTGCTAGGAGCGTGCCAGTCATCCTGGTTCCTTGGTGGCAGCTGTTCCACCTGGCTGCATCTAGTCAGTTGTCTTGCCCAAAGCTCCCCCAACACTACAATGCCTAGGCGGGAAGATCGCTTGAGCCTAGGAGTTTATGACCAGCTGGGCAACAAAGTGAGACCACCCCCGGCCCCAGCTCTACAAAATAAAAGTATGAAAACCAGCCAGGCATGGTGGCTTGTGCCTGTAGTCCCAGTACTTGGGAGGCTGAGGCAGGAGGATTGCTTGAGCCTGGGAGGTTGAGGCTGGAGTGAGCCACAATTATGTCACTGCACTCCAACCTGGGTGACAGAAGGACACCCTGTCTCTGAAAAGGAAAAAAAAAAAAAAAAGACTTTATGGGAGACAAAGTTTTCTCTTGAGAATTTGGCAGGCTGCATCAGAGAAGAAAAACTAGATTTAGTCAGCATAGCCACAGAAGACAACCAGAACCCATTGAATAGTTGTTATAAGTGAGTCTTGGGCCCAGCTTAAAAAGTTGTTGCCAGTTAGAGCCTAGGCAGGAAGATCGCTTGAGTCCAGGAGTTCATGACCAGCTGGGCAACAAAGTGAGAACCCCCACCCTCCCTGCCCCAGCTCTACAAAATAAAAGTATAAAACCCAGCAAGGCAGGGTGGCTTGTGCCTGTAGTCCCAGTACTTGGGAGGCTGAGGCAGGAGGATTGCTCCAGAAATGGAATGATATTCCTTATAATGTAATGCATTTTGTACTGCCAGAGGCTGCATGACCATCTGCTGAGAAAAGAGGTATAGGGACAGTTTTTCCAATTGGGAATTTGTGTTGTATGATCCCAGACAGGGCCTTCAAAACTCTAGGCTTTTGTGCTTGCATTTTCCATCTTGGTGAATATTTGAGTCTTGATATTCTCCAAATCATAGTATAAGGCACACCTAAGAATAAGAGGCCTACGAGATTGTGCCATTGCACTCCAGCCTGGGCAAGAAGAGCGAAACTCCGTCTCAAAAAAATAAAGAATAAGCCTATATAAGGTAGTTAATTATCAGTTTCAACTTCCTAAAGAACAATATTCTTTGCTTAGGATGATTATAACAGCAGTTAAAGAACAAGTTGCAGTTTTAGATTCCCGACATTATGCCTGAAGTGTTTTTCAGTTAGGTTGACGTTGTTTTCAAAGTGTGAGGATATTTTTCATAATGGACTGTCCAAGTGTTGATGTTTGATGCAAATTTTAGGTCACCTTTGTCTCTTTTTCCTCATTGGAATATACTTTTGTTTCTGGTTAAGGTAAAGCTAACAATTGAAGAGCACTTTTTGATATAAAATTTGGGAGGTCTTCATCTCAATCAACTAAAGACATTGTGCCTCTTTGTTTTATTAGGTCCTTTAAAAGAGAAAATGAATTAGATTATTTTGAGTGCATCTCTCTCTCGCCCTTGGGATCTTAATTATTAATAACCAGCTACTTATTACTTTAAGGGGGTAATGGAATATGTTGGATCTCAGAAAGACTGGATGAGGCTTGTTTTGTAGCATATATTCACTCTTTCTGCATTATAAATAATGAATTCTAAAAGTTTCAAAACATTGCATCTCCAATATAATGTTCCTTTAAAGGGAATGCTAAATGAGGAGACATAAACATGTAGCAGATGAATATTTAGTGAAGTCCCCTCATACTATCGTAAGACGAAATCACCTGTAGTCAAAATCCCATATTCCCATTCCGTTCATTATATTGTATCTACACTATCACTTGTTAGATCTAGCAGAATTTTTTTTTTTTTTAAATTTCAGACACGGATCACTTTTTCTTTACTTGAGAACTGGAAGGCTATATGTCTTTAAACCTTAGAATCCCACTCAGGGTAGTGAAAAGCACAGGGAAGGAAGACCAATTTAGGGAGCATCAGATTCACAGTACCATCTCTTTTCTTCTCTGGAACAACAAGTGTCACAGTTAAAACTATCAAATGGAACTGTCTGCATGCTCTGGGCTCACACTGAAGTTTGTGTGATGTGAATCTACTGGATTCTACACCTTTTAAGGTTCTTTATCTCACTTTGCTTACTGCTATATGTATGTGTACACATCTATATGCATGTGTGTACTTATATTTTCAAATATTGACATTCAAGATTTTGTCTTATTAATAAAGTATAAATTGATCAGTTAATTGAATGATAAAGTATTATGCATTTGCCTGTTTTGTCTTTTCCCTAAGGGTCATAGAGCTGTAAATGACCTCGGAAATCATTTACTTCAATCTCTTTATTTTATGGAAGATACAAGTGTGAACCAGACAAGCTAAGTAATTTGTCCCAGGTCACAGTGCTAGTTTTTGCTTGAACTGAATCTAGATTTTGTGCCTCCTGGTTCCTGGCCCAATGCCCTTTTTACTGTACTAAACTGTCTTATCACTCATGAAGTGATAGGTCTTTCTTCTATTTGGATATCTATACGTATTGATTAACATTAAAAAACAAACAAAACTTTTAAAACAAACAAATAAAAAGCTGAATTCATTGAGAGACCAAATGAAGTACAGGACTTTTGGGTAAACTGCTACCACTGTTTATAAGATCTTCCAAAAGTTTCATTTAGAGTTTAGTAGTTGGTAACTTGATGGGATATAAGCAAGTGGCAAATTTTCCTTATTGAGGTTGGTAGCAGAGTTTCATTTTTTCTAGGAACAGAATATTCCCAGTCTGTTCACATGTGTTCAGAATGATCATTTAAAAATAAGCAAATTTAGATTTCTTTTTTTTTTTTTTTTTTTTTGAGACGGAGTCTCACTCTGTCGCCGGGGCTGGAATGCAGTGGCCGGATCTCAGCTCACTGCAAGCTCCGCCTCCCGGGTTCACGCCATTCTCCTGCCTCAGCCTCCCGAGTAGCTGGGACTACAGGCGCCCGCCACCTCGCCCGGCTAGTTTTTTTGTATTTTTTAGTAGAGACGGGGTTTCACCGTGTAGACCAGGATGGTCTCGATCTTCTGACCTCGTGATCCGCCCGTCTCGGCCTCCCAGCCAGGCACGGTGGCTCAAGCCTGTAATCCCAGCACTTTGGGAGGCGAATTTAGATTTCTAAGATAGCCAAATAGGAACAGCTCTGGTCTGCAGTTCCGAGTGTGACTGATGCAGAAGAAAGGTGATTTCTGCATTTCCAGCTGAGGCACCTGGTTCATCTCATTGGGACTGGTTGGACAGTGGATGCAGCCCACGAAGGGTGAGCTGAAGCAGCGCGGGGTATCGCCTCACCTGGGAACCACAAGGGGTCAGGGAAATTCCATTTCCTAGCCAAGGGAAGCCGTGACAGACTGTACCTGGAAAAATGGGACACTGCTGCCCAAATACTGCGCTTTTCCCAAGGTCTTAGCAACGGTAGACAAGGAGATTCTGTCCCCTGCCTGGCTTGGCGGGTCCACACCCATGGAGGCTTGCTCACTGCTAGTGCAGCAGTCTGAGATCGAACTGCAAGGCAGCAGCATGGCTGGGGGAGGGGCGTCCACCATTGCTGAGGCTTGAGTAGGTAAACAGCCACCAGGGAGCTTGAACTGGGCGGAGCCCACCACCACAGCTCAGCAAGGCCTACTGCCTCTATAGACTCCACCTCTGTGGGCAGGGCATAGCTGAACAAAAGGCAGCAGAAAACTTCTGCAGACTTAAACGTCCCTGTGTGAGAGCTCTGAAGAGAGCAGTGGTTCTCCCAGCATGGCGTTTGAGCTCTAAGAACGGACAGACTGCCTCCTCAAGTTGTTTCCTAACCCCTGTGTAGCCTAACTGGGAGACATCTCCCAGTAGGGGCCAAGAGACACCTCATATAGGTGGGTGCCCCTCTGGGACAAAGCTTCCAGAGGAAGGATCAGGCCGCAATGTTTGCTGTTCTGCAGCCTCCACTGGTGATACTCAGGCAAACAGGGTCTCGAGTGGACCTCTAGCACACTCCAATAGACGTGCAGCTGAGGGACCTGAGTGTTAGAAGGAAAACTAACAAACAGAAAGGAATAGCATCAACATCAACAAAACGGACATCCACACCAAAACCCCATCTGTAGGTCACCAACATCAAAGACCTAAGGTAGATAAAACCACAAAGATGGGGAGAAACCAGAGCAGAAAAGCTGAAAATTCTAAAAACCAGAGTGCCTCTTCTCCTCCAAAGATCACAGCTCCTTGCCAGCAATGAAACAAAGCTTAATGGAGAATGACTTTGATGAGTTGACAGAAGTAGGCTTCAGAAGGTCGGTAATAACAAATGTCTCCGAGCTAAAGGAGCATGTTTGAACCCAATGCAAGGAAGCTAAAAACCTTGAAAAAAGAAGGTTAGACGAATGACTAACTAGAATACACAATGCAGAGAAGACTTTAAATGACCTGATGGAGCTGAAAACCATGGTACAAGAAGTTCATGACGCATGCACAAGCTTCAGTAGCTGATTCGATCAAGTGGAAGAAAGGGTATCAGTGATTGAAGATCACATTAATGAAATAAAGCGAGAAGACAAGGTTAGAGAAAAAAGAGTAAAAAGAAATGAACAAAGCTTCCAAGAAATATGGGACTATGTGAAAAGACCAAATCTACGTTTGATTGGTGTACGTGAAAGTGATGGGGAGAATGGAACCTAGTTGGAAAACTGTCTTCAGGATATTATCCAGGAGAACTTCCCCAACCTAGCAAGGCAGGCCAGCATTCAAATTCAGGAAATATAGAGACCGCCACAAATATACTCCTTGAGAAGAGCAACCCCAAGGCACATAATTGTCAGATTCACCAAGGTTGAAATGAAGGAAAAAAATGTTAAGGGCAGCCAGAAAGAAAGATTGGGTTACCCACAAAGGGAAACCCATCAGACTAACAGTAGATCTCTCGGCAGAAACTCTACAAGCCAGAAGAGAGTGGGGGCCAATAGTCAACATTCTTAAAGAAAAGAATTTTCAACCCAGAATTTCATATCCAGTCAAACTAAGCTTCATAAGCAAAGGAGAAATAAAATCCTTTACAGACAAGCAAATGCTGAGAGGTTTTGTCACAACAAGGCCTGCCTTAAAAGAGTTCCTGAAGGAAATACTAAACATGAAAAGAAACAACCAGTACCAGCCATTGCAAAAACATGCCAAATTATAAAGACCATCGATGCTATGAAGAAACTGCATCAATTAATGGACAAAATAGCCAGCTAACATCATAATGACAGAATCAGATTCACACATAACAATATTAACCTTTAATGTAAATGGGCTAAATGCCCCAATTAAAAGACACAGACTGGCAAATTGGATAAAGAGTCAAGACCCATCAGTCTGCTGTATTCAGGAGACCCATCTCATGTGAAGAGAAACACATAGGCTCAAAATAAAGGGACGGAGGAAGATCTACCAAGCAAATGGAAAAAAAAAAAAAAAAAAAAAGCAGGGGTTGCAATCCTAGTCTCTGATAAAACAGACTTTAAACCAAGAAAGATCAAAAGAGACAAAGAAGGCCATTACATAATGGTAAAAGGATCAATTCATCAGGAAGAGCTAACTATCCTGAACATATATGCACCCAATACAGGAGCATCCAGATTCATAAAGCAAGTCCTTAGAGACCTACAGAGACTTAGACTCCCACACAATAATAATGGGAGACTTTAACATCCCACTGTCAACATTAGACAGATCAACGAGACAGAAAGTTAACAAGGATATCCAGGACTTGAACTCAGCTCTACACCAAGCAGACCTAATAGATATGTTCAGAACTCTCCACCCCAAATCAACAGAATGTATATTCTTCTCAGCACCACATCACACTTATTCCAAAATTGACCACACAGTTGGAAATAAAGCATTCTTCAGCAAATATAAAAGAACAGAAATCACAACAAACTGTCTCTCAGACCACAGTGCAATCAAATTAGAACTCAGGATTAAGAAACTCACTCAAAACTGCACAACTACATGGAAACTGAACAACCTACTCCTGAGTGACTACTGGGTAAATAACAAAATGAAGGCAGAAATAAAGATGTTCTTTGAAACCAATGAGAACAAAGATACAATGTACCAGAATCTCTGGGACACATTTAAAGCAGTGTGTAGAGGGAAATGTATAGCACTTAATGCCCAAAAGAGAAAGCAGGAAAGATCTAAAATGGACATCCTAATATCACAATTTAAAGAACTAGAGAAGCAAGAGCAAACAAATTCAAAAGCTAGCAGAAGGCAAGAAATAACTAAGATCAGAGCAGAACTGAAGGAGATAGAGACACAAAAAACCCTTAAAAAATATAATGAATCCAGGAGCTGGTTTTTTGAAAAGATCAACAAACTGATAGACAACTAGCGAGACTATTAAAGAGGAAAAGAGAGGAATTAGATGCAATAAAAAATGATAAAGGGGATATCACCACCAATCCCACAGAAATACAGACTACCATCAGAGAATACTGTAAACACCTCTATGCAAATAAACTAGAAAATCTAGAAGAAATGGATAAATTCCGGGACACATACAGCCCCCCACAAGACTAAACCAGAAAGAAGTTGATTTTCTGAACAGATCAATAACAGGCTCTGAAATTGAGGCAATCATTAATAACCTACCTACCAAAAAAGTCCTAGACCTGATGGATTCACAGCCAAATTCTACCAGAGGTACAAAGAGGAGCTGGTACCATCCCTTCTGAAACAATCACAATCAATGGAAAAAGAGGGAATCCTCCCTAACTCATTTTATGAGGCCAACATCATCCTGATACCAAAGCCTGGCACAGACACAACAACAACAACAACAACAAAAAGAATTTTAGACCAATATCCCTGATGAACATTGATGCAAAAATCCTCAGTAAAATACTGGCATACTGAATCCAGCAGCACATCAAAAAGCTTATCCACCATGATCAAGTGGGCTTCATCCCTGGTATGCAGGGCTGGTTTAACATATGTAAATCAATAAATGTAATCCCTCACATAAACAGAACCAAAGACAAACACTACATGATTATCTCAATAGATGCAGGAAAGGCCTTCAACGAAATTCAACAGCCCTTCATGCAAAAAATTCTCCGTAAACCAGGCATTGATGGAGCATGTCTCAAAACAATAAGAGCTATTTATGACAAACCCACAGCCAGTATCATACTGAATGGGCAAAAACTGGAAACATTCCCTTTGAAAACCAGCAGAAGACAGGGATGCCCTCTCTCATACTGTTGGAAGTTCTGGGTCAGGGCAATCAGGCAAGAGAAGGAAATAAAGGGTATTCAGTAAGGAAAAGACGAAGTCAAATTGTCCCTGTTTGCAGATAACATGATTGTATATTTAGAAAACCCCATCGTCTGAGCCCCAAATCTCCTTAAGCTGATAAGCAACTTCAGCAAAGTCTCAGGATACAAAATCAATGTGCAAAAATCACAAGCATTCCTATACACCAATAACAGACAAACAGAGAGCCAAATCATGAGTGAACTCCCATTCACAATTGCTACAAAGAGAATAAATTACCTAGGAATACAACTTACAAGGGTTGTGAAGGACCTCTTTAAGGAGAACTACAAACCACTGTTCAACAAAGTAAAAGAGGACACAAACAAATGGAGGAACATTCCATGCTCATGGATAGGAATAATCAGTATTGTGAAAATGACCATACTGCCCAAAGTAATTTATAGATTCAATGCCATCCCCATCAAGCTAACAATGACTTTCTTCACAGAATTGGAAAAAACTAAAGTTCATATGGAGCCAAAAAGCCTGCATTACCAACACAATCCTAAGCAAAAAGAACAAAGCTGGTGGTGTCATGCTACCTGAGTTAAAACTATACTACAAGGCTACAGTAACCAAAAAAGCGTGGTACTGGTACCAAAACAGATACATAGACCAATGGAACAGAACAGAGGCCTCAGAAATAACACATCTGTAACCATCTGATCTTTGACAAACCTGACAAGAACAAGAAATGGGGAAAGGATTTCCTATTTAATAAGTGGTGCTGGGAAAACTGGCTAGCCATATGTAGAAAGCTGAAACTGGATTTCTTCCTTACACCTTGTACAAAAATGAATTCAAGATGAATTAAAGACCTAAATGTTAGACTTAAAACTGTAAAAACCATAGAAGAAAACCTAAGCAAAACCATTCAGGACATAGGCATGGGCAAGGACTTCATGACTGAAACACTGAAAGCAATGGCAACAAAAGCCAAAATAGGCAAATGGGATCTAATTAAACTAAAGAGCTTCTGCACAGCAAAAGAAACTACTATCAGAGTGAACAGGCAACCTACAGAATGGGAGAAAATCTACCCATCTGACGAAGTGCTAATAGCCAGAATCTACAAAGAACTCAAACAGATTTACAAGATAAAAACAACCCAATCAAAAGGGCAAAGGATATGAACACAGACACTTCTCAAAAGAAGATATTTATGCAGCCAACAGACACATGAAAAAATGCTCATCTTTACTGGTCATCAGAGAAATGCAAATCAAAACAACAATGAGATACCATCTCACATCAGTTAGAATGGCGATCATTAAAAAGTCAGGAAACAACAGATGCTGGAGAGGATGTGGAGAAACAGGAACACTTTTACACTGTTGGTGGGAGTTTAAACTAGTTTAACCATTGTGGTAGACGGTGTGGCGATTCCTCTAGGGCCTAGAACTAGAAATACCATTTGACCCAGCAGTTCCATTACTGAGTATGTACCTAAAGGATTGTACATCATGCTGCTATAAAGACACATGCTCATGTATGTTAATTGCGGCACTATTCATAATAGCAAAGACTTGGAACCAACCCAAATGTCCATCAGTGACAGATTGGATTAAGAAAATGTGGCACATATACAACATGGAATACTATGCAGCCATAAGAAAGATGAGTTCATGTCTTTTGCAGGGACATGGATGAAGTTGGAAACCATCATTCTCAGCAAACTCACAAAGACAGAAAACCAAACACTGCATGTTCTCACTCATAGGTGGGAATTGAACAATGAGAACACTTGGACACAGCGTGGGGAACATCGCACACTGGGGCCTGTTGTGGGGTGCAGGTCTGGGGGAGGGATAGCATTAGGAAAATACCTAATGTAAATGATAAGTTGGTGGGTACAGCAAACCACCATGGCACATGTATACTTTCGTATCAAACTTGCACATTCTGCATATGTACCCTATAACTTAAAGTATAATAATAATAATAAAGCAAGTTTAGTCATGCTACGCCTCTGCCTAAACTCCTTTTGCAGCTTCCTTTTGCCTTCAGGATAAAATCTGAGCTTCTTAATATGGTATATTGGTCTGTTCTCCCATCGATACAAAGAAATACTTGAGGCTGCATAATCTATAAAGAAAAGAGGTTTAATTGGCTCATGTTTCTGCAGGCTATACAGGAAGCATGATGCTGGCATCTGCTTGGCTTCTGGGGATGCCTCAGGAAAGTTACAGTCTTGGTGGAAGGCAAAGGGGGAGTGAGGCATCTCACATGGCAGGAGCAGGAACAAGTGAAGAGGGAGGGAGGTGCCACACACTTTTAAATCTCATGAGAACTCACTATCATGAGGACAGTACCAAAGGGACTGGTGCTGAACCACTCATAAGCAGCCGTCTCTGTGATCTAGTCACCTCCCACCAAGTCCCACCTCCAACATTGGGAATTAAAATTTGACATGAGATTTGGGTGGGGACACAGATCAAAACCATATCCCATGCCTTTTACAGCCTTGATATCTGGGGCCTGTTCATATCATTTCCCCACAATGCCTTTGGTTTCTCACAATTCCTGTAGGTAAGAAGTCTGGCATAGTGTGGCTGGATTTTCTTCTCAGGGTTTCACCAGGCTAAAATCAGAGTATTGCCTTGGTATGTGACTCTCAATCTGAGCTCAGGGTCCTCTTTCAAGCTCGATGGTTGTTGGCAGGATTCAGATCCCTGTTTCCTTGACATGTGCCCTTCATCTTTAAGCCAATACTGACATGTTAAACACCTCTTATGTCTCAAATTTCTCTGACTTCCTCTTCCATCACATTTCTGTGACTTTCTTGTCGGCACTGTAGCTCATGCAACTGCTTCAACCCCACCTGCAATCCAAGATAATCTCCCTATTTTAAGGTCAGCTGACGAGTAACCATAATTACACCTGCCGAGCTCCTTTGACCATGTAAGGTATTCATGGACATCACACTAGGGGTCAGAGGTCACAAGGGTAAAAATTTGGCTTACCACACTGCAGTATCCTCTGACTGAAGTACTCTTTCTTGCCCTCACCTCCTGCTCCTGCAACTGCTAACTTTTACTTTATCCGTTAGGTCTCTGCTTTATTTTTGCCCCTCTTTTCTCCCTCATTGTCAAGTTTGGGTTAGGACCTTCTCCTCAGTGCTTACATATTACTCTGTATTTCCCCATTTGTAGCACTTGTCACTCTGTGTGCTGATCTGTATCCTTTCTGGGGACTGCCCAGTCTTTGAGAAGCTGTGTTTATCTCAGCTGATTTGTGTTTTCTCTGCTTAACTGAATGTCTGCAATACATACAGTTGATGTTCAATAAAAAATAAATTGAATCAATGAATTCTTTGTGTTTATGAAAGATGGAAGCATGATCACTAATATAAAATTCTAAGACTGTTACCCAGGGGAAGAACTGAGAAGCCAGTTTTCACTCAGTATATGCAGATTATTATTATTATTTTTAATGAACTGGCCTGCTTTTGTAAGGTGGTGTACTCCTCATTACTGGATTTTTTTAGGTGTAAGCCCAGGGACTGAGTGTCAGGGATATTATTTGGAGGGCAAAGTGCACAAGCTCTGTTTTGTGACTCATTCTTCATTAAGGGTTGCTGCTAGAACAATGGAGATGAGCTCACTTGCTTTACCATACCTGTGGCTCCCAGGAGGGACTCACATTGTGTCATTACCAGCAGTGCCCCTGTCTTTCGCTATGGAATTACCCTAACCAATTCCATAGCGAAAGACAGGGGCACTGCTGGTAATGACACAATGTGAGTCCCTCCTGGGAGCCGGGCGCGGTGGCTCAAGCCTGTAATCCCAGCACTTTGGGAGGCTGAGACAGGCGGATCACGAGGTTAGGAGATCGAGACCATCCTGGCTAATACAGTGAAACCCTGTCTCTACTTAAAAATACAGAAAACTAGCCGGGCGACGAGACGGGCACCTGTAGTCCCAGCTACTCGGGAGGCTGAGGCAGGAGAATGGCGTAAACCCGGGAGGCGGAGCTTGCAGTGAGCCGAGATCCAGCCACTGCACTCCAGCCTGGGTGGCAGAGCAAGACTCCGTCTCAAAAAAAAAAAAAAAAAAGAAAGTTGGTAATGGCCCAGAACCATTGTGTAATTAGCCAGCCTGGCATGTGTGTGTGCATACGCAGGTACACACACACGCACGTACACATAGCTATTATAGAGGTTACTCTACTAATGACAGCTATGTAGGGGACAAAGTTTTTAATGGACTAAATGTCTTTGTTCATGTAGACCATACTTCTTGAGGTAATTGACTTCTAGTACCTTGTGCTGGTTGCTGAGTCATAACTGAGTGGCAAGATTGGTGTGGTAGAATTACAAGTCATTAACTGTCTAGAAACAACATTAGAAGTAAAAATACTATTAAGATAGATCAGTAAGAGAAGGATTATAATGCAGTACTTAAGAACAGTCTTTTTGGGTTCAAACCCTCAGGTCTACTACTTACAAACTGTGTGGCCTTGGACAAGGTTTTTAAGTTTCTGTACCTCAGTTTCTCAAACTATAAAATGGAGATGGTAATAATAGAACCTAACTTACAGAGTGATTGTGAGGACTAAATAGGCAAGATAGGGAAGACATATAGTGCCTAGGATATGATAAGCATTGTATAAGGGTTAGCTGCTGTTACTATTATCATTATTCATTCCATAGGCACAGTAAGGATAGTTTAAGAACTCCAACCATGTGCAGAGTGTATGGCATATCCTAGGAATACAATAAATATTTTGGGGTAAATAAATAATGTGCTAATTTGTAATTTTAATTTATATTTGCTCTTTCAGATAAAGACAGGAAATTGACCCAATAACTTTATAAGCATAATATGAAGAAGTTATTGTAGTCTTGTCGTCTTGTCTTATACAGAGCTTGCTAGGGCAATCTGGAAAAATGTCTCCTGCTAGGACTTACCTTCTCTGTTCTTTGTTAAAGCAAATGGATATTTTGAAAAGCCATTTGGTTTTTTTTTTTTAAAGCAAGTTATAATCACGTGAAATTAGTACTTTGCTTATAGGTGTGTATCATTTTCATCATGATAAAGTGAAATGTTCTTGCCACAAAAGTGTTCTCTTCTGAATTCAGGTGAGATGTTAACACTTTGCTTGTCTTTGTGAATAGGTTCATCCTAAGTTCCACTATAAACAGGCTCATGACTCAGGCACAGACACTTCTTGCGTGACTTTTTCCTATGATGGTAATGTCCTTGCCTCTCGTGGAGGTAGGTTAAAAACTTTCTTTTTGATGTATTTCTCCATATAAAATGATCATCTTTAACAAATATGACAATAATACCCTAGTGCCTAGTAAAGCTTGCTGTGATTTTTGTTAATGCACCTTTGCCAGTCTGATTTCTTCATTAAAATACATTTCCAACTTTGTAACATTGTTTGTATTAAAAATTACCAAGTAAAAAGTTTAAATATTTACTTATTTTTTGCCTAAGTTTTTCATTTCGATTCAAATTCCGTAAGTGTTTGAAGCCTCCACAAAAATGATCTTTGCTTCTACCTTGGGAAGTTTATAGATGATCACCTAGATTCTTTCTATACCATTTTATAATTCTGTGTCTGGTACTTCAAAGTCTTCTATTTGTTGCTTGACCATTGCTTTTTTTTTTTTTTTTCTTCCCCAGTTCAAATACTAACCCAATTTAGTTTTTTTTTAAAAGTCTATGTCTAGATGAGATTTTCAAAAATGGTTCTATATGGTCATATTATAAGTTTACTTATCCACATGCATATGCTTAGATACAGCTTCCTAATTTTTTATCACATAGATAGGTTGTGTATTGATAGAAGGAGATGGAGAATAGTGAAGGCAGCATTATGGGAGAGTATGAGACATAGCTGAAGATTTTCCTATAGACCCATTTGTGGGGAGAGAAAAATAGCATGGTAAGTAGGCTGGAGCCATGTTACAGAGGGTCTTAAATATCACATAAAGAAAAGAAATACTAATAGCATGGTAAGTAGGTGGGAACTGTGCTACAGAGGGCCTTATATAGCCTTTATTCTGTAGACCAAGGGAGGAGCTACATTTTAGGCAGGTGAATCTAACAGTGCTATATTTAGGTATTTATTCAGTCACTCGACTACTGTATATTGAACATCTACTATGAGCTAACATTATGCTAGGTGCTGGGTATAAACTGTAAACATCATAGACAGAATCCTTTTCCTGAAAGACTTTACAACCCAGTGTAAAGGATAGTGGAAGTGAAGAGAGAGGCAAGAGAAGTGGCACAGCTTTCCCCTCAATTTAACTAGTCCCTGTCCTTTTACCCTTGGGAACTCATTCAGATTCTCTTTAGGGAAACTTTACTATTATATCTAAACTACTCTCATTTGCATAACTTTAAAAAATCCATACATATACATGTAATTCTCTATGATACACATGGCAAATGTGGATATGTACAAAATATGTATTTTGGTCCATCAATTCTAACCTGCTACTTGAGTTCAGAGATGACTCCCAATTAAAATTCTGTATATTCTTTTTTTAAAACAATGGTTCTCATCCCAAGAGTGTATCTGAATCCCCTGGGAAAGTTTTCAAATGATGAGTGCTCCACTTAGGAATTCTTACATCCACTCTTGCATCTTTGGGATGGTATATCCAAGTCTCTGAGGTGGAGTTAGGGGAGAAGAGGGGAAAAAGGGAGAGTGTAGCTTGAAAATTCTTCACAGGTGATAAAATAGGTGAGCCCATAATTACTCAACTGAGTAATTACCCAGTCGATAATTACTCCCTTAGAAGTATAAAAGTAACTCTATTTCAGTCAAAGCCGTTTTGGTGATAATTCTTACCTTTCCCTTCCATCACACACACACACACACACACACACACACACACACACAAGCTTTTGGATAACTTAATTGGTCAATACCACATGTATACTGTATTCCATCATTTTCCTTCCTGGATGTATACAGTATGGCAGGTAGAAGTCTATTCAGCAGAATCCTCAGGGTGTTACAAGGTGCTTCTGCTAGCTGCATAACCTGCTGGATTAGATGGAATTAATACAGGTTAATGTTTTCTTATTATTTGAAGATTGTGGGGATGTGTAACTTTTTTTAAAGACTAAAAGCAGACCGGGTGCAGTGGCCCACACCTGTAATCCCAGCACTTTGGGAGGCCGAGGCAGGTGGATCACTTGAGGCCAGGAGTTTGAAACAAGCCTGGACAACGTGATGAAACCCTGTCTCTACTAAAAATGCAAAAATTAGCTGGATGTAGTGGCGCATGTCTGTAGTCCCAGCTACTCGGGAGGCTGAGGCAGGAGAATCACTTGAACCTGCAGGCTGAGGTTACAGTGAGCTGAGATCATGCCACTGCACTCCAGCCTGAGTCACAGAGCAAGACTCCATCTCAAAAAAAAAAAAGACTAAAAGCAATAAAGTAACATTCCAAAGGTGAGCCTTACAAAGTTCTCCCAGTACAAGCAGGTCCTGCATCCTGCCAGTTGTGGATTAGTGCACCTGCCAAAAGTTGGGTTTCAGAGGAAGCTTCACTGTAAAAATGGGGATTTTTACTGAACTCTTTATTCTCCTCACTTGTACCTGATTCTCATTCCTTATTGGACCCAAGGGGTTGAGGCAGGTCCCAGCTGTGGGCACTGGGGAGAAAGAACAGCGAAAACATTATTTATATGAGTTTGGCTTTTGTTCTGTTCAGGAATTAGCCCTATAGAAATATTAAAAAGGGATTTTTAAAAATTTATTTTTTAAATAAATATGGAATGCTTCACAAGTTTACATGTCATGCTTGTGCAGGAGCTATGCTAATCTTCTCTGTATTGTTCCAGTCTTAGTATATGTCTGCCAAAACGAGCACAAAAAGTGATTCTTTAAAAATATTCATTATTCTTTAAATGGCTTGGTAAAGCTGTACTCCCCAGCAAAGTGAAGAATGATAGCTATAGGTAGAATTACACTGGAGGGAAGGGAATCACATGGCTCACCCTTATTAATGTTAATGGATAGCTTTACTCACCAGTGGGAAAAGGAATCTGTTGTGAATTGAACTATTTTCAGTCCTGATAGTTGTTAAATTAAAATCTTCTCAAGAAGTAATGTATGCTCAAATACACCACAGGGGAACTACCATCTGCTCTAATATCATACTTTAGAGTAGATTCTCCAGGGTTCCGTCTAGCTTGCATCTATCTGGAAAGTAATTTCTGGAAGCCCAATTCATTATCAAATAGCTTTCAACTGTTCTTGCGGCTGCTGTTTTCAAGCTCTCTGAACAGTTAAAAAAGTAAAACATGCTTGTGTGAATCTAGCTTCTTTCTTCCTTTCTTCCCTCTTTCTCCCCTTCCCCTTCCCTTTCTTCCTTATAGTTATACATTAAGTGTAGCAGACTCTAAACTGGGAGTGAGTTCTTTTTGCACAATTCACTTTTCTGTCTTTTTTTCCCCCTCATTCCTCTGTCAGGTGACGATTCATTAAAATTATGGGACATCCGACAATTTAACAAGCCACTTTTTTCAGCCTCAGGTCTTCCCACCATGTTTCCCATGTAAGTAGCATATTTTAAATATTTGATCGGCATAGAAGAATGGAAAAGAAGTACTTTTACCTTAATGTTAATTTATATCATATGTCTTTTAGATCTTCTGGAAAAGAGACTTGAGTGATCAAAATCTTTTTTTTTGAAATATATATATATATATTTTGCACATTCTTCAGACTTCACTTTTTTGAAGTTAAAATTATGTATTTGATTTATTCATGTGTTTGTGTGTATTGTATGCATGCACAAGTCTTGGGGTAGTAAAACGTATTTTAAGAAATTCAGTTGTTCTTTTAATATTGTATAAATGGCAAGGTAGGCTTTTTAAAATTTGTGGTTTCTAAAAATTTGAGCTCTAGTCAACTGGGTGCCGTGGCTCACGCCTGTAATCCCAGCGCTTTGGGAGGCCAAGGCGGGCGATTCATGAGGTCAGGAGATCGAGACCATCCTGGCTAACAATGGTGATACCCCGTCTCTACTAAAAATACAAAAAGTTAGCCGGGCCTGGTGGCAGGCACCTGTAGTCCCAGCTACTTGGGAGGCTGAGGCAGGAGAATGGCGTGAACCCAGGAGGCGGAGCTTGCAGTGAGCCGAGATTGCACCACTGCTCTCCAGCCTGGGGGACAGAGCGAGACTCCGTCTCAAAAAAAAAAAAAAACAAAAACAAAAAAAAACACTGAGCTCTAATACCATCAAAGTAGTTTTTAATATTTACTGAGCATTTATGATACAGCTCTTTTTCTCATTTTTTAAATCATTCACATCAGTAATTCAGCATGCTTCACTTGTTCAGACTGTCTTGCTGAACACTGTTATCTCCAATCTACTAAACTGGCACCTGAAACTTTTAAAGATTTTCTTGAAGGAGCTGAGGTAAAACTTGACCTTTGAGTCCTATAGTTGGTACCTAGGCAAATTGTTCTATTTTGGTAGAAATGAAATAATGATCAACAGAGAAGAGCATGAAGATAATGGAAGTGTCAAGTGAAGGAAACTGTGATAATGCGGTACTAACTCTAACATGGTCCACTGCCCATGGCATTTTATGTTAAAACAAACAAACATGAGTTTATAACTGATGACAATTTTTTGAGCTATTATACCTGCTGCAAGTAATGCTAACTATATAACTTGTTTGGGTCATGTCTTAGATTAGTCGCAAGCAGATGGCCAGACTGCTAACAACAAGAGCCTTGGAATCATAGCCATCAATTAGGTTCCACCAGTGCAACCTGTGGCTCATTTCATGGTGCTCAACTTGACATAACTCAAATTATTTGGGGGTGATGGTAGTGGTGTTAGTAAAAATAGTTTTTAAAAAAATGGCCAAAATAATCATTTTACTTAGACATTAGTCATATATATATCTGTCTGTAGACACTCTTAATGTCTATATTAATTTTTTCACACTCCCTTTACATTAAAAAACATTACAATGTAGAAGTTGAAAAGCACAGATTCCGAAGTCAGACTGCCTAAGTTTGAATCCCAGCTGCACTACTTACTTGTGTTGCCATGTGCAAGGTGTAATTAAATTATTTTCTTCAGTTTCCTCATCAGTAAAATATGGATAATAACTATCACATAGGATTGTTGTGATGATTAAACAAATTAATGCAAGTGCTTGACTCATAAGCCCTATACAGGAGTTAGCTCTTATTACAGCAATGTTTATATTTTATTTAATTCACTAATTATTGCTAGATTGTTGTGGAGGTCATAAGCTTATACTCATAAATGCTTTTTTTCTGTAGGACTGATTGCTGTTTCAGTCCAGATGATAAGCTCATAGTCACTGGTACATCTGTTCAAAGAGGATGTGGCAATGGCAAACTTGTTTTCTTTGAGCGTAGGACTTTCCAAAGGGTGTATGAAATAGACATCACAGATGCGGTACGTATATTCTTTTCTCCTCAGCCTTGAGAATACATAAAGTTTTCCTCTTACCCATCTTTTGGTTTTGTTTGTTAAGTAGAACATAAGCCCTGGCCCTGAGAGCACGGTGATAACTGCTTTTCACTCTAGCATAGGAGTTATCAGTATGTTGTGAACTGCTGATCTACCCTATCCCTTTCCACAACCCAGTGTTTCCTATGGGCCTACACTTTAGTAGGAATTTCAGCTGGGCCTGAGATGTTTCCCCCTCTCTACCAACCAAATTGAGGAGGGAAGAAGATGATCATCATGTAGAATACAGAAAGGAGCACCCCACAATGGGCATGTTTGTGAGGATCTAGGCATTGTCGATGAAAGTGAAAGGTTAAGAAGTGACTAAGTTTAACATTGTTCTTGAAACCATGAAAACTTTGACAGAACTCTGCTTGTGTGGGTTGTAGTCATTAAAGTCAGGCTCAGCTTGCACTGAACTTAATTGCTATTTAGTTATTTGGAAATTTAAAACATTTCAGATTTAACTTCTACACTTGAAAAAAAAAATTAGTTTTCTTCACAGATTTATATGAACACTAAAACACCAGCATTCACTTGTTCATTCATTCATTTGTTCATGTCCTGAGACTGAGACTGGAGCCACATGTTATACAATAAAGAATGAAAATTCCCAGAGGAAAATTTGACTTCCTTTAAACTGTGTATTATTATTTACATGGTAAGGCAAATCATTGTAATTTTCTCAGTATGAAACAGGCCAATTAATGTCTGTGTACATTTTCTTTGGCTCATTGTCAGATCTTTTAGTAATGTCCTGTATCTTAAACAATGTTCTTATGTAGGTTTTTCCAGTTGTTTCAGCTCTTGGTAAACAGTTGAGACATATTATGCACTTAAGTGACTCAGACAATTGAACAACTGTTTTTAAATCACCAGCAAAAAACTCCTGTCTCTAATGTTTTAGTATTATTATGAAGTCTTAATTTGCAGGTTCTGAATGTAAAACCACAGTATAGTTAGAGTATTATAGGAAAAGTGAAATAACAATGAGATTAATTCTACATGAGTACTTATGTTTAATAGATTCTAATCTCATGACATAATTTGAAAGGTGCCAGCACTCACATTGATTTTTCTGGGTGTATTAGGAGCCAACTAAAACACTAGAATCAAAGAAAACAATCGAATCTATCAACTTTCATCTCAGAAAGTAAAATTATTGTAATCATTTGTTCCAGATGTAATCTGTGTTCTACTATGCCTCTAAATGACTGTACATTTCAGTATCACACTTGATGTATTTTTAAATTGTAGCTTAAGTTGAAGTGTAAATAAATTAAGGAATGTAGACATATGATTGCACTTTTAAGGACATGCTGGGCTTCTGTAGTTTATAGGAAGAACATGCTGTTTGCTGGAAAAATCAGTGTCTCATAGTGTGATACATTTGTGTTCTCTGTGTTACTTTTATAGGTAGATCTTTTTCTCCATAGTACTTACCACCGCCCCTCATATATTGTATGTTTGTTTGATTTTGTCTGTCGTCTTCTACCAGGATGTAAGTCACACAGGGCAGAAACTTTTTGTTCACTGCAGTATCCTTGGAGCTTTGAACAGTGCCTGGCACGTAGATAGCTCTTAATATTCATTGAATGAGTGAGAGATATACTTGGGAAGTGCAAGTAAGGCATATTGTAGATCATAGGTGTGTCTTTGGAGAGTGAGGCAGGAGAGAGATATCTAGAGTCAGAAAGGTAAAACTGGTCTTGTATACAATAAGAAAATGACTATGTTGTGTTTTTTTTTTTTTCCTTCAAAGCAAAGGAAGACACATTCGAATCTAAGTTTTGAAATGGTTAATTTTTGTTGAAATATAAAGTTTAGTTTTATAAGATTTGGTGAGTCTGTGTAGATGAAGCCAGAAATTTATAATTTGGGAGACTGGGTGAATGTTCATTGACATAAAAATACATAGAGATAAAATAAAGCAAATTTTGGAAGAAAGTGAATTCTGTTCTTGATATGTTGAGCTTGAAATACCTATAGGACTTCTGTGTAAAGATACTCAATATGCAGATGGTTTAATAAGTTTGGTGCATAAGAGAAAGAAGAGACAGGTTTGGTAAAAACATTTTTAGTGCATAGTTGAAATGTTGATTGCTGATGGTTTGGTTAAGGTAAGGGAATAAAGGATAGAAAAATGAGCCGTAAGAAGCATCATCATTTAAGAGACGAGCAAATGAAAAGAAGCTAAGAAAGGAGAAGTTTCATTAAATAAACAGAACATACAATATTGAATCATCTTAAAAAAGTCAGAAGACAAATTATGAGATCTATTTTAATAGATGGATGAAGAGAGAACTTCAAATAGGAACAAAACCACACCCCCTGAGGAGTCCTATTAAATTGTTGATTTAGTGAGGGTGAGGGCTTATTGTTATTGTTAACATCAAATAGTATCATTTTTCTGTTTATATATTAGAATGCTATGTTAAATAAAGGGGCTTTTAACAGTGCCTTTGACCTATTGTCCCAAGTTTTACGTCTTCTTGGAATGTAAATAAATAAATAAATAAATTTCTTGGAATGAATGAAAGGTGAACATTTTGCTAGAAGAGCCAAAAGACACCTCTTTTATAATTTTGTGTTGGAAATACCACACTCCACGGTAATAAGGAACTTAACTGTGTGTTTTAATTTGCATAAAAGGCAGCATCTCAGATTCTTAATATCAGCAGTTAGTAGTGTACTTAGTTGACTAAGGCACAGACAGTGATGGTATTATGTCTGTCCTAGATGTGTTCATTTACTGAACACGTATGATTGGTTACGCTCTTCCCACGCTGTCTTCTAAAACAGAATAAACCCCTACATGCTTATATTCTAGAACACCAGGCTCAGTATAGGTATATGGAGCCAAACATTGTTTTCAGTCAGAAAATGTTAACGATCTTTGCAGTTATTCCTATTAACTAAAAAGTATCTTCACAAAAACATAGCTTTTTAAAATTACAGCAAGGGCATTTTCTATAATTATTTTTGAAACAACGTTTTTTAAAAACCCAAAACTTGTTCTAATTCTGTTCTCTGCATTGTCATATTCTCTGAAAAATTTCCTTTCTATATTCAGTGTAGAGATTCTCAAGTCTGTTTGCTGCGAGATGGTATATATTTCTTTAACATTTGCTGTTTCATCATACAATGTTTGCACACATTTTACAACTCTGCTAAAATTTTTAGACATTTCCCTTGTAGTCTAATTGCATTTCCTCAAATTATACACTGAAATAGTTTGTTTGTGTCCTCACCCAAATCTCATCTTGAATTGTAGCTCCTCTTGTGTTGTGGGAAAGACCTGGTGGGATGTAATTGAATCATGAGGGCGTGTCTTTTCTGTGCTGTTCTTGTGATAGTGAGTAAGTCTCTTGAGATCTGATGGTTTTATAAAGGGGAGTTCCCCTGCACCTGCTCTCTTGCCTGCTGCCATGTAAGACGTGCCTTTGCCCCTCCTTCACCTTCCACCATGATTGTAAGGCCTCCCTAGCCATGTGGAACTGTGAGTCAATTAAACCTCTTTCTTCTGTAAATTATTCAGTCTAGGGTGTATTTTTACTAGCAGTGTGAGAATGGACTCACACACACACACACACTCTCTCTCTCTCTCTCTCTCTCTCTCTCTCCCCCCTCTCTCTCTCCCCCCTCTCATTTATTATCTAATTCTTTGTGATTTGAATAGTATGCTTGGCCTCTTAGATGAATTCCAGAATATAACTTGAACCTTGAGTTTACAAATTCACTTCTTTTTTTTTTTTGTAAGACAGTACGTTATGCTTTTTATGTATTACATAAAGGGCTTCCATTACTCTGTTTTATATAATAAAAGCATAGGAAAGAAAGAATGGATAAAATACAACTTGGTGATGACATGTCAGTTTTTAAAATTAATTTTATTTAGCTGAAATTATTAAATTTTAAGCTTTTCTTAAGAGCCAGTATTTAGGGAAATGCTCTGAAATAATATTATTAGCTTGGTAGTTTTTCATCAAATGATAATTTATTGTGAAATGACTAATAGAATTTTCTTTTTAACTAGTGTAAACCAAGGGACATGGTTTATGCAATTGTACCAGTATACTACCATTTATATTTTTTAACTTAAGCATGGTTAATCAGGTTGTTTTAACCTGATATTGTTTCATGGTCTCTGCACCTCATTTGCTTTTGGCAATAATTTCAGAGATAGCAGGCATTCCCATGGGTAAAGAGGGAAAAGGAAGAAAGGAAAAAAGCCAGGAATTTTATACCTGAGCCTAACTTCTTTTCTAATTTGTTTGTTTGCTTAGGTACTTTGGTGAGAGTCCTCTATTTTTGTAAATACTGGCTGAACAAAATGAGGATAAGAAACAATTAAAAAACTAAACCTTTATTTTTGAAAACACTGCTATATAACATCTAGCATAACCTAGCATATGGCCTCTGAAGTGACAGAAAAGGAAATATGCTTTGATATTTTCAACTAATATGCCTTGGACATTTTAAAGTTGATTGAAAAGGTCTGGCATGATGGCTTATGCCTATAATCCCAGCATTTTGGGAGGCCAAGGCCGGTGGATCACCTGAGGTCAGGAGTTCAAGACCAGCCTGGCCAACATGATGAAACCTTGTCTCCACTAAAACTACAAAAATCAGCCAGGTGTGGTGGTGGGAGCCTGTAATCCCAGCTACTCAGTAGGCTGAGGAAGGAGAATAGCTTGAACCTGGGAGGTGGAGGTTGTGGTGAGCCGAGATGGTGCCACTGCACTCCACCCTGGGCAACAGGGTGAGACTCCATCTCAATAAATAAATAAATAAATACATTAATTAATTAAAGTTGATTGAAAATCCTAATATTAACATAAGAAATATGGTAGTAAAGGTCTTTTAAGGAAGGAAAAAAACCTCATTTTTGATTTCTAGATAGTATGTGTTTTTCTTTAAGACTTTTTTAGATAGTAAAGAACAAGGATAATCTTACGTTTTTACTTCCTTCTATCATGGCTTGTTTTTCAGAATATCCCTTTCCTGCGAGAAATGAAATGTATAATATGCATGCCTCATTCATGTTCTCTAAAAAAGAAAACTCACAATATGAAGTATTTGGTGTCTTCTGTCAGTTTGAAATATTATGATCATCATTGTTTTCAAGAGGCTAACTCTATAGTTTGAGAAAGCATATATTCTGGAAATGAAAGTGCTAACACTTTCAAGTTGATTGAAAAGGCCTGGCGTGGTGTAAATGTTATACATCACATTTTGTATGTGATGTATAATTACACATGTTATACATGTAACATAATTATGCATAACATAAATTTAAAGAGTGTATATTCTGGAAATGAATGTGTTAACACTTTTCATTTCACACAAAAAGTTTTTGTGTTATTATTAAGAGAGAATATTGATGTTTTAAATTCAGAGAGATTGAAGAGGAAGACTAAATGGATAAAAAGAGCCATGGTATAATAGACCCGTTATGAACCTAGCTATTTATCTTAATTTATAATGTGTAAGGGACATACTGGCCATTCAGACTACAGTCAGTCTCCATTATTTGTACTTAGGGAGGGAAGCAGAAAGATAATTCAAATTAATGGATATTCCAGAAATCCTCAGAATTGGCTTTGGAATGTATCTTTGTTCTTACATTTGAATGTGGATATAGCTGATCTGGGAATTCACTTCAAACAAATTAATGATACTATACCTGTGAAAGTTTGACTCTGAAGGAGTTGAGGAACTCATCTGTTCTTTCATTTCTTACTGGGAATAGAATAATCATCTATTTTACTGATATAAAGTCCCAACTCAGGCAGAATTGCACCTCCTTATAAGTTTCTAAAAATAAAGGAGTCAAGCATTGTCTCTGCCCAGAGTCATACAAGGAGTAGTAGTATACAGAGAGAACTTGAGCTATCAGCACTGCAAATGCTAACTGAAAATAAACTTGAAAGACTACATTTGGCATTTATCTGCCTTCTAAAATATAGTGAAACCTCTTTAATGTGAAACACAAGGAAATGGAAAAAATGGGCTCTGAATTAACTAGCTTTCCATTATCTGATTTTTATTATAGAGCAATCAGGCAGCTGGTTGACTAGGGAATAGCATTTGCTTTGAATTATGTGTATTATTTTGAATAACGTGATACCAGGTTAATGAAATATTACTATAATTCACTTTTTAAAGGAGGATTAAACAATGCATATCCTAGAGGGAGCCTGAGTAACATATTCTTATTTAATAAAATATGTATATTTGCCCACAGCCAAGTGATAGGACGGTGTACCTAATTAACATAGGTGTGTGGAGCACTTGCTCACTGAGAACAGAAAGGTGGAGTCTCAGAACACTGATTGTTTCTTGGTCTTCCAAGATGTATGAATATTTGATAGGAAAACTGAGAGTAAGTAGAAAATGATGGAGTTTTAGTGTAAATTTGCCAGTACATGTTCTTTCTCTGGCCCTATCTTTTTTCCAGGATCAAAAGCCAACTTCTAGCATGGCTTATTAGGACAGTATTTTACTGTCAAGAAGTGCAGTGGTCACTTAGTACTACTATCTCTAGGAGTATTTTCTTTAATCACTGGAGAAAAGAGATGCCAGTGGAATATGGTGAAAAACATTGCATTTTTGCTGCCTTCATAATTTGGACTACAAGACCACCTTGAAAAACTTAAACCCTTTTTGGGGAATTTCCTAAAGCAAGCAGCACACACGTTTAAATGGAAACTTGAATTCAGCTGGACTTACCTACTAAGCCAGCATCAATAAGACTTGATTAAATTACTTCTTTGATACTCTTCTCAGCCATCTCTAAATTCACCTAGAGGTATCTATATTATGAAGGTTCCAGAACAGTTGTTCTTCATATTTGAAGAATACAGTTGAATGTTTATCTGTAGGCACACGAGAGTAAAGAGAAAAGATATCTCAGATTTCATGGTGGTTTAACTGTTAATATCTATGACATAAAATCTTAACATGTTTTCAGGTAGGGGAGATGACAGGAACTAGTTTAGTGCTGATTCCTTTTTATTATTTTAAAAATTATGATACTGTAAAATTGACCTTTTTAAGAAAACACACAGTTCTGTGATTTTTAACGCATGTACATATTCATGTAATCACCATCAACACCATCAGTATACAGAACAGTTCCATCACCCCCTAAAAACTCCTTTTTGCTATCCCTCTATAGTTTACACACTCACCCCTTCTTCCACCCCCAACTCCTAAGCCCTGGCATTCACTGATCTGTTCTCCAACATTATTGTGTTACGGTTTCAAGAATGTCATATAAATCAGCAGTCTCCAAGTTTTTTGGCACCAGGGACTGGTTTTGTGAAAGACAATATTTCCACAGACAAGACCAGGATTAGGGTGAGGCAAGTGAGATGCCTTCCTCAATCACAAAGTTTAGAGGGCCCCTAAAACACTTAGTAATCAAGATAAATAACATTTTAATGCAACAATATAAAAAACGCAAGAAATCTATGATGAATAAAATACCAAATTTTTAAATAAAAATGGGATCAGTAACAGTGCTATGCCAAGCTGTATTACAGCCTAAGGCAAAAGGAAAACTCAGTTGGACTGATCCTGTCTTTATTTAAAATGTTGATGTTTTGTTTGTCACAGATTTTTTGTTTTTATTTTTTAACTGTTATTATTGGTGGAGACTAGAGTTGGGGAAATGGTAACTCACTTCTGCTTGAGTGATACATTGAATTCTGGACTTCTTCCCAAATCCTCCTACTACTCTTTACTTTTCAGAGTTCTCAGATAGGTACCCTATGCCTTCTGCCCTGGTTTTTAAACAACATTCAGAGGGAGAGACTGAATGGAGTATGTTTCTGCTGTCTACAATGGTGATGGAAAAAACAAAATGAAGCAGTACGGATTATAGCAGATGTACCTAGGAGGAAGCTTCTAAGTTAGCTACACGTTTGGAGGGACATTCATATGGTAGGAAATAAAATAATGTCATTGATCCTAGAATGAGTCACCTCTCTTACTTGGGTGGTATGTTCCCTTGACATAGCTATGCCACAAGGAAGAGCTACTGGCTTTTGCTTAATTAGCTGCCATTGGTATTAAGCATACTTGGCTCAGTTTCTCAGTGTTATTTTCCAGAGCTCATTCCTCTTGCCTACCTGCGCACTATGACATAACTCTCCTGTATAAAAATTAGACTTAACAGATTTTACAGCTTCCCTAAAGAGTTCATTTTTATGTATGAAATCCCTCACCGTCAGATCATTTTTTTTCTTTGCTTTTAGCCTCACATTCTCATGTTTAGAGCCTACATCCTTTGCTCTGGTCCTCATGGAGTTGGAGAACAGCTGGTTAATATCCTCTGTTTCCTTGAAGATTATAAAGTTACTGTTCAGTCTTGTCTTTGTCTGAGGGAACCAAACTTAGTCTTTTGTTCTTTTTTGTTTGTTAACATTTCCTTGTGGATCTTGTTTTCTCCACACTTCTGTTGTCTTTGATACTCTCTACTCAGCCATTTCTAAATTCTCCAGTGACCAAATTGAAGTAAGGGTCTCCTCAGGGCTGATGGTGTCATGTGGGTGGTAAGGGCATCATCATATTACTAATGTTTATTCACATAATGCATGGCACATAGTAGATGCTCAGTGAAGATGTATTTATTAATTTTGCTTTACCTTTTATTACATTTTATTCTGTTACATTCTTGTTGGGACTAACTGTAATGTCCTTTTCCTTACCACCTTCTCAAGTTTTTATTTTTTGGTTAATAGTTTTTAAAAATCAATTTGGAATTTCAGTGCATGTATTTTCTTTTTTTCTTTTTTTTGAGACAGAGTCTCACTCTGTCGCCCAGGCTGGAGTGCAGTGGCATGATCTCAGCTCACTGCAACTTCTGTCGCCTGGGTTCAAGCGATTCTCCTGCCTCAGCCTCCCGAGTAGCTGGGAATTACAGGCACCTACCACCATGCCTGGCTAATTTTTGTAGTTTTAGTAGAGATGGAGTTTCACCATCTTGGCCAGGCTGGTCTTGGACTCCTGACCTTGTGATCCACCCACCTCAGCCTCCCAAAGTGTTGGGATTATAGGCAAGAGCCACCACGCCCGGCCACATTTTCTTTTAGAATTGATGAAAGAAGTATGCATTTATTTTAATTGTCTACTTCTTTTTTTTTTTTTTTTTTTGAGACGGAGTCTTGCTCTGTCGCCCAGGCTGGAGTGCAGTGGCTGGCTCTCAGCTCACTGCAAGCTCCACCTCCCGGGTTTACGCCATTCTCCTGCCTCAGCCTCCCGTGTAGCTGGGACTACAGGCGCCCGCCACCTCGCCCGGCTACTTTTTGTATTTTTTAGTAGAGACGGGGTTTCACCGTGTTAGCCAGGATGGTCTCGATCTCCTGACCTCGTGATCCGCCCGTCTCGGAATTGTCTACTTCTTAAAATTTTAGATGATCATTTTTTCAGATTTACTACAAATAACCAGGTTTTGGGTTCATTAGAGGAAACACAGATTTACTGCAGATGCTTAAAATATTGGTAATTTAAACTCCACTGAATATAATTTGTTTTGATTCTTACACTATTAATGAATATGATATGTTTCCTGGATGTATTTTGTAACCTGTACTCTGTGCTTTGAAGCAAAAGTTGTTTCTTTGAATTTGATACTTTATCAGAAGTCTAATCACTACTCTTCATTAGAATACGGGACAAATACTGATGTGATATAGTACTTATCACTTTGTTTTTCTCATCTTTATTATCTCTTTTTTTTTTTTTTAATTTAATTTTATTTTGTTTTTTGAAACATAGTCTTGCTCTGTTGCCTGGGCTGGAGTGCAGTGGTGTGATCTCAGCTCACTGCAACCTACACCTCCTGGGTTCAAGTGATTCTTGTGCCTCAGCCTCTCAAGTAGCTGGGATTACAAGCATGCATCACCACGCCCAGCTAATTTTTTTTTGTTTCTTAGTAGAGACAGGGTTTCACCATGTTGGTCAGGCTGGTCTCGAACTCCCGATCTCAGTTGATCTACCCAACTCAGCCTCCCAAGGTGCTGAGTGAGCTGTCATGCCTGGCCTCAATTAACTTTATAAATTTTTTGTAACTAGCACATTCTTGATTCAGGTGCAGTTTTTTAGATTCTCTATTCAATGTTCTCTTCTTTGAAATAACGTTTACTATAGGAATCCAGATTCAAACCCTGCAGTGAAGCGTCCTTTCCTATGACCACCTATTTAACAATGATCTCATTTGGGAAGTTACAATGTGAGATGAAGGGCCAATCACGTGCTATCTTAGACTTCGTGAGCAAAAGAATGAGGACCAAAAGGAGGGCTTATCCAGTTTAATAGTTTATCCATTTCCTAGTATCATTTAACCCCATAACAAGCTATATTTAAAAAATCCACTCCTTAGTAGTGCCAGCATTTGCAAATGAAGGTTTTTCTGCTTCTATTTGTAGTCCTTCGAAACAATAGAAATAGTCAGTGTATCCCTTTTGATTAAACAGGAACCTTTTCCCCCCTTCTCTACACAAGAGTTTGATATTTTATTTAATAAGTATTTACATTTATTTAATAGGTATTTAAACTTCTGTAGACATGATTGCCATGAATGGCAAAGCTAGATAAGGAATTAGCCACTAGGTAGTACTTATTAATTTTATTTATTATATTATTATATTTACTTATTAGGTAATACTTATTCACTAGGGAGAAACATACTTCCTCTATAAAATGTAAAAAAAGAGAACTTGATTTGTAGATGTTTAAAAATGTTCAGAATGATACTTTTCTTTTCATAATGTGTAAACAAATAATACAGTAATGACTAGAGCTCCATTGTCTAACCCTAGCACCATATCACATCCCACTGAGGGACCAAGTAAAGGACTTTATGTCTTGTAGGATTTTCTGACAGTTTTTCTCCCTCAGCCTGAATCTGATGAATGATCTTTGGTAACAAGTTTTCCAGCTGTTGTATCAGAATTCTGGCCAAACTTTCACAAGTATGTATAGTGTGGGGAAGAACAAGGTCTATAATTAAAATGTATCCCAGGATAGTATTTTTCCTTTATGGAAATGATAGATAATGGTCTTGTAGGAGGATGGGTTGTGACACCCCCAGAGGACTAAATAAAAGTATAATATTTAAAACATCTTTACCTGTACTATAGTAAGATAAATAATATTTTACATATCCTGTGTAGTTTGTCTATACAGGAAGATTCAGCTTTTCCTGTGTTTTCTTGGTTTTACATACTTAATGATTTCCAAGATCTGATTACATATTTTTTTTATCTAGCAGTTAGAGATTTAATAAGTTTCATGCATTACTGTTTTATATATATAAACACAGGATTGGTGGTCATTATCTTTATGCCTATCTCTGTTAATAAATGAAGAAATGTAAAGGAGCCCGGGTCTGTGTAGACCAAACATAGAAAAACCAGGTGGAGTTTGGTTTACAGTGTGGGTCTTAAGTGATCAGAAATAGACATGAGGTGCTTCTCATGCCTTTTCACAACCTGGTCTCCATAATAAATGATAATATCTCATATAAACAGATGAGGCGCCTCTTCTCTAGAAATGACTAGCCTGAGGCCCCAGCGCCTGAGGCTCCTCTTAGGCATGAACTCCATATCTTGACACACCTACCATATCTTGGTATCCCATTCTGTGCCCACCAGTGGGAAGCTCTGCTGCATCTAAGTGAATCCCCTGGGGTGGGACCTCTGGGGTCATTTGCCTTGTAGGATGACCACCCACCTGGGTCACTCACCCTGTGGACTCCTGTTCTCAGTCTCCTGTTTGTTTCCTGCTCACAGACTATCATTAATAAGAATAATTACCAGACTTTCTTCAGTCATTACTTGTGCCTTCTTTGCCTTCACAGATTCTTCTCAAGTAACAGGGCTGAAGCAGACTTTTACTGTTTTGAATTAGATGAACAACATTGTATTTAATTTTCTTTCCCAAGAGACCTTCCATTTTCTCTGAGAACTTTTTCTCGTGATGAAATTCTTTAGGCAGGTTTATTATCAGATACAGATGGGATTCATTTAGTGCCAAGGATGACTACTAGGTTCCAGATTTTTGCTGCTTTAGTGGTTATCTTTATTTTATAGCACAGACTGTAAATGAGTTATTTTAGTAAAAGCATTTTTCACGAGTTTGGTGGGAATTAATTTGATAATTAGATGCCAGTTTTTAAAACACATAATCTGTACATCTGTATCAAATATGTATGACAGGTGCAAAGCAACACTTTCCCTTACTTGGTTTTTCTGCAGCAGCCCCCACATTTATGAAAATACTATGGCATTTTTTCTTTTCACCATTGCACTCCTGTCTGGCCTAGTAGAGAATTTTTCAGGATAGGGAAGGGAGAAGATTGAGAAGATTTCTGGAAAAAAAAAAAAAAAAAAAAAAGACAGTTGCCCCAAGTCTGGCCCATGGTAGAGCTTCCTTGGAATTGGGGGAATGTAGAAGAGGGGTAAAGGAGAGGCATATGCTCACTTAGCAAGATGTGTAGAGAAAATGTCTGCCTTTAAACTTTTCCGTTGAGGGGATGTCTGTAGAGATCAGGTGGTGCTGATGACTCTTAGTTATTGGAGACTGGGGCTTACTCACCATATTTGCTTCCTGAACTTTAGAGGGATGAAGCCAAGTCTTGTGGCCCATGCATACGGCAAAGCCATCCCAAGTCTGAGAAAAGCAAGGCTTTGGGAGAGAATGGAAGGAACAAAGACAGGAAAAATAGCCTGGAAAAGTTGAAACAATTCCTATTTTACTCTTATACTTCCCTGGCCCAATATTTTAATATAGAAATAGTTGTTCTTTCTCTGTGAAGAAAATCTTGGGCTTGTGGAAATCTGAAGAAAGTTCTTTCTCCAGTATTTTTTTGTTCTTACCTGTTTTCTTTCTATTTGTTTTGGGTTCACATCTTGATCTGCTTTCTTAGTGTCTGGAATCTGCACACACACACACACACACACACCCATTCAAATGTGTTGGATAGTCCCGAGGATGTCTGTAACTCTAAGACTGCCTCTATACAAGTCTGCAAAATTGTGTGACAGTCTCCTTCACGGTCAGGTGTCAGGCTTTTCATTTGAAAATTGTGAAAAATGCTTGTTCAGGGAATCATGGCCTTACCTTATCCATTCTTGTACTGTATGATACTGTATGACAAAAACCAAACGTGAAAAAACCAGGTGGAGTTTGGTTTACATTATGGGTCAGCAGCTGTGGAGGATCCGGAAATGGGGTTTCAACATAATCGTGTTTAAGGTATAAAATTATGAAGGCTGTTGGCTTTCTTTTGGCATGTAGAATAAGGGCGGTGTTTAGATATGTGCATCGCAGATCCCTAAGATGTTATGCAGGCATGATTTCTTTTATAGTAACATTTGTGAACTGGGAACTAATGGGCTTTTTTTTTTGGTAAATGATTTTAGTAATTCCTGCTTTTTAATACAAACTTGCTAAGGTTTCTACTGGGTTAGGTGAGTTTGGATATGATTAAATGTCTGCTACCTCCTTTCCTCCCCATCTTTCCAAATAGAGCTTTGCATGGTTAAGTAGTAAGGGAGTGAACAGTGGAGTTGGAGAAACCTGCTTACTCTTCTATGTGCAAGTTATTATGTGACCTTGGGAGAGTTACCACTCTCTACAACCTCAGTTTCTTCATCTGTGAGATGGGATGAGATTATTAATTTTGTAGTAGTTGTGAGGACTCAATTATATAAAATAATACAAAGTTCCAGTACCTAACAGTTCCCTTTCTACCATGTCCTAAAATGTAAATCATTTCTCTCTTTGGTTTCCTTCTCCTCCTCCCCTTATTTGCTTCCCTGGTTTCTCTAAAAGTAAACAAAAAAACCACAGAAATAAATTATTTGGAAATTTTTGTGGCCTTTTCACTTTTGCTAAGGGGTAATTCCAAAATTCCTATTTTGGAATTTTGACACTGCTAGCTCGACATCGTGCTGTCTTTCTCCCCGGCCTACCCCTCTCTTTTTTCTTTGCTCTCTGCAGGGAAGAAAAAAATCTCTCCGTTGAACACATTAAGGTCTTGTAACTCCTTCTAGTCATGCTTATGGTCTCCTATTCCAATTCTTGTCTCTTATTTTTGGGCAAATTTATGGTTACCCTCCACTACCAAATTAAAGGGTTAAAATGAAAATGGGCTTTGGTTTAAAAGAATAAGCTTAATTTTGTGCTGAAATGTATAGTTCAGCTTCGACAGCTAGAGGAAGCCATTAGTGAACCCACATGTTTTGGGAATTGAAGTAGATTAGTGTAAGAATAAAACACTTTGTCAATTTATTTAAGCAAATCAATTTATTAAAATATGCAGACTAATTTCAGAACCTAGTTCTTTGCACTGCAGTGGCCTTTTGCTATTTGAATCTCATGATACAATGTGAGGGCTTTCTCTTTGATTCCGTAGATCTCATGTCTTGATGTTCCTGACTGGTTCTCTGGTCCTTTGATTCAAATGTGCTCTCTATGCTTTATTTGCTATATTTCTCAGTAAATCCATAGGTCTGAGTATGTCACACTCCCAGTAAAGAAGCACTTCTTCAAGAACAGGATGAAGAAAGTTTGGGGTGGTTGGTTGATAGAAGGATTGTACTCTTTCTAAGTATTTATAGCTCATCTGTCTTCTGATGATGGTTCCTTAGGCTTCTAGCAGGCACGTGTCGCATTGTTGTTAAGCAAAGCCCGGTATGTATGTTTGACAAGTTAGCAGCGTGGCAGCTCAGCTTGCTTCCCAGCCATGCCGCAGTCTCAGGGATTGTTTGGTTTGGCAGGTAGCCAGCTCTCTGCTATAAGATGCATTTCCTTGACAGGATAAAGTGTGGAGCTGCATTAGCTGCAAAGTTTACAAAGGTTAGCTAAACACACACAATAAATATTAATAAACAAAAAAGGCCCACCCACCTTTGACTTTAAATTTTGTTTCTTCATTTCGTGTTTTAGAATCCTTGTAGTAGTTGATTAATAACTGGTATTAGGGTAATTGAGCCTTAAGTATCCTCTGCCTAAGTCAGATTGCTCACAGGCCTCTCATTGGCTGCTTTGGTTTCTCATTGCCACAGTGCATGGGGCTCTGTTTAGTTTAAGGGGTCTTATTTGCCTCTCCCTGTTTCGGCTTGAAAGGAGGGTAAATATGCTTCTCCCTAAGAACGTATATTAACCAGCTATATGTGTGTGTAAAGGCTCTGGATGGTACAGGATGTGAACAGGAATAGAGGTGAGGTGTCCTTGGACTCCCTGGAAAGCAATCGGACCTTGGTCTGTTGGCTTGTGCAGTTGCTTCTCTCTAACATTTACACCCTCAGTGAAGAGGGAGAGAGTAACAGTAACCTGCTGCCCCTGGAAACTGCCTGTTTGGCTGGATGTCTTGGAATTTATCAGGCCTACATTGTGGATCTTTTCCAATTCTGTACCCTGCTCACTTGAAAACATATTTGAGAACTAGTAATCTTAGACTGCTTAGCTGGACCTCTAGAGAACCAAGAAAGAGAAATAACTCTAATACTATGCCCTTAATATTGTCCTGGGCCATTTATGGGTGGCTGAGATTTCTGAAAGCCTTTGACAGCCCCTTTCATTGCTCTGTGATTCATGTACATTCTCTCTCTCTAGGACCACATTAGGAGGAATCTAACCCTGCTACATTTGTAGGATACCTGAGTATAATAATGATATGAGGAAGTCAAATTATTCCTCATGGAGTAATGATTTTAATTAGAAAATTGTCTCCAGCTTTACGTAGCAGAGCAATCCATTTAGGCATGGGTGAACTGTAGCTTTTAATTCATCCTTCGGTGAACATTTGTTGAGCACCAGACACTAATCTAGGCACTTGGGATATGTTGCCAAACAAAACTGACTGAGATCTCTGCCCATGAAACATGTGTTCTAGAGGGGAGGGCAGACAATCAGCATCATTAATAAATAAGTTATATATTATATTAAAAGATGATAAATGCTATAAAAAAAAGAAAAGCAGAGTAAGGGGAGTTCTGGGTCACTGTTTTAAATTGAGTGGTCTGAATAGCAAGACATTTAAGCAAAGACTAAAAGAGATGAGTCTTGACTCAGATGGATTTCTTCTAGAGAGGGTTTCATAAACATGACTTCATGAAGTTGTGTTTGTGACTCTCCTCATGTTTCCATATACCTGACTGTGACCATCTGGGAATTTCCAGTGGTCTATCTCAAATTAGTCTCAGTGGTGGAGCACCTAGAAGCTGCACTTTGTAGACCATGAGCTGTTGATAAGCTTAATTCCATCTTCCCAACCAGGAGCAATTTTATTAGGAGAAAATGTGACTTTTTAATGTATATATTATAAAGTATGTTTTACAAGCATAGGTACAAAGCAACAACCCCCCCTCCCCAAAATACCCAAACTATCAAATTAAATATATCTTATTTTTTCAAGTTTTTCTGTTAATATTTACTCACTATTATATTTGTTTTATCATCTTTTAGCACTTGCTAACCTGAGTAGCAGGTACCATAGATTTGAGAAAAATTGTGGAAAGAAAGCCTAAACTGTGAAAACCTGCCCTTTTAACTTAATTTTCCCCTCAACTAATGGGGAAAACACAGCCATTCTGATTTGATTTTCTCTGTACAATATCCCAGTCCTCTTCAGTGGTACATAGATTAAGAACCACTCTTCTAGAGTAAGTCTGTTAAATCAGATATGAATTAAATAAATGTCTTGTAGACTCTTTTCAGCTTTCTCCTTAATTCCTCTGGAATATCAGGTAAGGGTTTGTAGCCATTTACCTATTTTTTTGCATATTTTTTTTTACCATTCACATGGGAGTCTGAATTTTTACCTTCCCTCCCTCCCTCCCTTCCTTCCTTCCCTCCCTCCCTTCCTCCCTCCCTCCCTTCGCACTCTCTCACCCAGACTGGAATGCAGTGGCACAATCATAGCTCACTGAAGCCTCAAACTCCTAGGCTCAAACGATCTTCCTGCCTCAGACTCCTGAGTAGCTGGGACTACAGGCACATGCCACCATGCCCAGCTGGGAGTTAATGTTCTATCAAAAAGGATCTCAGAGATTTCAAGATATTCTATCTTAACAAAAGAGTGGAATGATTAGAGACAAGGAAACAAAGAAATTCAGCCCAAAGTAGATTTAGGAGACAGTAGTCATGATTTTCATTTTACCACTAGAACTATAAAATGCTAATATCTAATCGTACCCTTTTCCCCTTTAGTCCCTATATATAGTTTGGCAAGTGATAGATTATTAATAATCATTGATTTAATGCTTCCACTCATATCTTGTTCTATCAGAGTGAGTTCTATAGAACCTAGTACATGGGGTTTCTGTTTACCAACATTACCTTCATCTTTTTTCTGTTTAATTCTGTCCACGCTACCCCTCCCACCTCTGCCCTCTTACCACAGACAAAAATTAAAAACAGGGTATAGTTCTCACTGAGAACTTGTGGTTCTTTTCAGTCCCAGAGCACCACTTATTTTCCTCACCAGTAATGAATTCATAGGATCATAACTTCCAGTGAACCTTCTCTTAAACTGCTTTTCATTCAGGTTAATGTCAAGTCTTCATATTTTGTATCTGTTTTACTTCTGCTGTTATCCTGCTGTTTTATCTCATAGATAGGGAGACATTATTAAATGCCTGCAAATGTGTGTTGTTTCTGAAAAAGCTTTATGAGATTTGGATCTTTGTGAACTAAAAACAATAACCACCTGGTCTCAATCTGCCGTCCAGAGGGACATACTGTATGTGTGTAAGAGCATGAAATCCACTTCAGTGGTTAAGTGTAACTGAGTTACGTGGATTTAGCATTCCATGATGCCAGCCTCACGTGGTAATGGACCTGGGAAACCTAATTTTGCGATTTCAAGGCTGTCCAGAAAGGGAGATAATGTCAGGAAGAGAACATCTTTTTTATTTTTATGGAGTATCACCCAGATAATAAGTGATGGAATGGAACTAAACTTCAGGAACACAACTTTATGGTTTAAAAGCAAATGTATAAAAGTTAGAGGTAAACCATCAGGATGATATTTCATATAGTAGACTAGCCATCAAAGTACCAGCAGGATTGTTTCCATTTTTATCTGGCCTCTTTAGTCAACCACTGCACCTCTCCTTTGCAGAGTGTTGTTCGCTGCCTGTGGCATCCAAAGCTGAACCAAATCATGGTTGGAACTGGAAATGGATTGGCTAAAGTCTATTACGACCCCAACAAGAGTCAGAGGTATTTCATAAGTATTGCCTGTTTTAGATGGATGACAACAACTGGGGGGAGGGATTTCCCTCCCACCCCCCGCTTTTATTCATTCCCACTTTGATGGAGATCCACCCATTTAGAAAATGCAGCTGGCACAAAGTAAAGCCTCAAACTCCTGATATTGTGCTTTAAAAAGGGTTTGAATATCGCCCTTGATCCACACTGAATTCAAAGCGAAAGTTTCCTGGAGATTTGCAGTTGTTTAGCTGAAATGTTGAGTGCAAGGGGGAAAAATGTTCTGCCCACTTTGCATACCACCCTGGACAGAGGCATTAGCAGCAATACATGTAAGAGATTAACAAAGTAGGGAACTAACCACTTACAGGAAATGGAATCAGCTTGTCCATTTTGCTTCTTTCTTTTTTGGCTTCTAGCAGTTACTGGTTTGGGTGTTTGGCAAGATTATTCTCTGCCCGCAGGAAAGGCAGCACAGATACGTTTCCCCTCCACCCTCATGCCCACCCAAGTTTCAAACTTAAGTATACCACTGTATTTCAAAAGTCTGAAAATGTAACTAGAGGTTCAGTCAGTTCCTCAGTTATTTCCACTTTGCTTAGGCACAAAGACGGATATGTGTCATCACCCAAAAAAAATGGTTTTGTTTCTGTCTCTTAAAGTACAGTGACTGATCAGCTCTTTCTTTAGAGTAAGACTTGGTTAACTAGCATTAAAATTCACATGTGAAATTCACTGGGGTCCCATATAAACCTGTTTTAAGGTCCCACCTCCTTTGAGGAGAGGAAAGCCACCCTCTATTATGAATATTCATTGGCCATAATTTTGCTCTGAATAGAAGCAGACAGCCCCGTCTTCCTTCAGAGCTTCCTGGACTAGAGCTGGAATCCTGGCCTTATACAATAAAGTATATTTATGGTATTTGAAAACAAATAGGATTTTATTTGTTTTTTAAAAAAGAAATTAAAAATGCTAATGTACTTCGGATTCGAGTCTGCTTCACTTGAGAAAATGATGAGCCTCATTTGATAGCACCCATTTAGAAGGCACTTTCTGTGGAAACTTTGCTTTAAGAAATTTACTTATTTGTATTTACTTCTCTTGAAAAGGATAACGCTCTACTACTAAGGAGAAGTGCAATGTTCTGAGCACATTTTTGGTTAATCCTACACATTCTTGGGCCATAGCCCCTTGGCAACACTGCCAAGCCAACTCAGTTCCAGACACTTGTACTCTTGTATTTGAAAAGTGGACATATGCCATTTGGGGTGTAGACCACCCAGGTTGCTTTCATCTGAGACATAAACTAAAATTTTAACCCTATGACCTTTAGAGTTAAAAGGTTGGGTAATTTTATTAAGATCTTAAAATTTCACATTATTCCTGTAGGCTTTGTAAACTTGTGTCCTGTTGCCCTGTTACCTCTCCAGCCCTCTTGCTTGGTAATAACCACTGACTAACAGACTTGCTTTTCCATAAGTTTAAGCTTTTATCCCTGAGAACCCATCTGTTGCCATCCCTCAGAAGGTCAAGGACTTGAGTAGGTGAAGTACATGCACAGAGTATGTTCCTGGAAGTATCTCATGTTTTCAACATGAAATTTTCTGTTTCTAAGACCAAGTAAAGAAAATAATTTGCTTTTACACCCCTCAGGGGAGCAAAATTATGTGTGGTTAAAACCCAGCGGAAAGCAAAACAAGCTGAGACTCTAACTCAGGACTACATCATCACCCGTAAGTCATTAACATGCCTTCCAATCATGCATCTCTTATACTGTCACGTGGTTTTGATTGCATAGCTTTAGAGACAGAGAAAGCCCTCAGAATTCAGGCATATATTACAAAATTGCCCATTCATCTGGGTAGGACTACGAGTCATTTAACAGCTAACCTCTTTGGCTTTTGTGACTCATCACAGGGACAGGGTTATTTCTGCAGCTTTCAACCCAAAAGGAAAAAGCCTATGTGAGCCCAATACATTATAGCAGTTTTTTCAAGAGTAACAGTCTGTTCTAAGTGTAAACAAGAAAGAGTGCTGGTCTTGGAATCAGGAGGCCTGGGTTTGTCCAGTTCCACCACTGACTGGCAATGTGATGTTGAACAACTTAACTTTTAATCAGGAGAGTACGGCAACTAGAGGAAGGGTCTGTTCCAGCTTCCTCTGAAATTCTATGACCATGTGCTAGACTGATCCACAGGAATTTGTAAAATAAATTAACTACTTGGGGTATGAGTAGAAAGGTTACTAGGGCAGAGTGGTTTCTCTCAGATATGTCACACAACCTCATTAATCTGGCAGATACGTGTTTCCAGAGCCACAATCTCAAACCTGCAACAGGTGACAGCTAGGAAAGAAATAATGGATGCTACAGCGATTAACGTTAGCGGATGGCCCTGTGGACTTTATCAGTGACTCAGTCTGGAGCCCAGGGGGCGCTGTACTGCCGGATTTTTTTCACTGGTGGTGGGTCTCATATGAGACCAAGTCCCTTGGAGCTTATGACCAGTAAAGCGATCCCATGATACTTTTTGCAAGAGTAGAAGTGTTAAAGTCACTGTCATAACCAGTCTAGCTCATGTAATTACATGCGGCCTACTTAAATTCCTCCAGTCGTTTGAAGTGAAAAGCTATTTTTCCTCCTCCTAAAAATACTGTTGTGTTGTGTTGCCCAACTGAGTGACGGGTGGCTATGTTTCTCAGCTCCCCTGACTCAAGGCAGGCATGTTTTACTGGTGAGTGATATGGTCTGCCCCTAGTTGGCAGTATAGGTAGAAGGTAGAAGGTTTGAGGTGTTATAGACATTTTATTGATATTGTAAATTCCCTTTAACCTTTCCCTTCCTTCCCCTGGTCCCCTGGGAAAAGTTTCTTTTAAAGGGGGTTTAATCTGCATGTAAGAGTCAGAAGAAATTGTGCTGGTACTTTTTGGGGGCAAGAAAAAGAGAGTTATTTAATACTTCCCTAATAACGCTTTGCTTTTCCCCTAGAATATTATACTGTTTTCCTTTTAAATTCTTATAATCTTTTATATTCTGAAATTTAATTTTGACATTGAGTAAACAGCAACAGCAATAGAACACATATTGCTTTGGTTCTTATTTTCTTATTTTGCTACTGTATAGCAGGAGGGATAAGGCCCCATTAAGAGATTTAGGCACCCCTTGCATTCACGGCAACCTTTATCCCAGTTTCAGTGGGGTAAGTGTTCCTCCCTTCCGATTACTCAGTGTTGTCAACTCCTCCTGAGAGGTGGTCACATTTCAGAAATGTGTGAAGTGATTCCAGTGTTTATGAGACATCTGAGGAGACTTCAGGACTGACAGCAAGCTGTTGGCATTATTTACATTTGGGTCCTGTAAGAAAAAATAAGAGGCAGTCCCAATATGTGTTTCTTTTCGAAACCTCAGTAATTAAGTTTTAACTGCTCCCCATGGTTTGGGAGATGGGGAACCTCACCGATGTTTCCGTGACAATATTTAACAGTATTTCCTGAGTGCCGTTAGCTGCCAGGAGAGGTGAGCAATGAGTCTGGTCTCAAGCAAAATTGGCTAATTGGCTACAGTAAGACTGTCTTTTATTATTACATGAAGGCTGTTATTGTGACTTCCATTTCATCTTTCAGTTAGTCATGCTTTTTAGCTATGTTTTTGGATGGAAAGATTATTCTTATAATGAAATTTTTCAAATGTGACTTCTTGTAGCTCATGCCTTGCCTATGTTCCGTGAGCCCCGCCAACGGAGTACAAGGAAACAGCTGGAGAAGGACAGACTGGATCCCCTGAAGTCGCATAAACCCGAACCTCCTGTAGCAGGCCCAGGTGACTGTGATCCAGCTAGTGACCTGCAGAGGGGGTTCAGAGGCAGGGTGGGGTAATTGATATAAAATTGGGACGGTCTTTTGGGCCTGGATGCTTCTTTGTCTTCAGAGAGATTTTGCTAGTGTTTTTTTGAAATGTTTTCTTTTTAGCTGCAGAAGAGCTGATGCAGAATCTGGATGTATAAAGCTGATAAAAATTGAGCTGCTGTGCTGAAATAGGGAGGAAGACTGGGGCCCTTTCTGCTTGGTCTCCAATTTGAGTTTTCCTAGCTGGCCTCAGTGGAACTTGGGGGCTCAGTGGAACTTGGAACCCAGTGTTAAAACCACTGCTCTTAGTATTGGCTTAATGTACAACACTGGGCACTTTTACCAGAATCCAGGCTGGATTAGGTTTCACATAAGGCGGAAAGTGGCCATCATTTAGACTTGTGTTGATATCACTAGAAGATGGATAAAAGTCTTTAGCGTTTTTAAGAAGTAGGTACCAGAAGAAAGCCAAGCAGCACTGGCTAATAGTACAGCACATACCTTCATTAGAATTTCATTTTCTGTTATCATCTATGTAGTTTCTATTTGGTCTGCTCCTTCAGCATAGAAAACATTTTGCATATCTATTGTAATTTTTTTTTCATTTTTTTTCTAACACCATCCTAACTGAAGTTTCCAAATAATATTCTTTCTTGGATTATTGTGAACCCTTCTAACTAGGCACCTTAGTCTCAAGGCACTCCCTCTCTCCCACCTCACTTCTATTTGTCTTATACACAGCTTTAATCCCTAACTCCGTTAGCTTTTCATGTTGCTACAGCCTCCAAACCTTCACAACCTTCCCACTGTCCAATTGTCTTTCCAGAGATTCAAGGTTCTATACTGTCCAAATCAAATCTACCCCTGTAGCATTACACCTTACTTCTTTCCTGCTCTGATCTTCTGAGATTACTGTTGGTTCAGTCCTGTCCCCAAATACCCACTGAAGCAGTGTATTTTTGTACTTAACCCATTCTGCTTGTTGAAAATAACCTTGTTTACCTCCTGAACTTTCACAAATTGGATCCATCTCTTTCATAAAGACCTGTTCAACCACCTGAGCCTGAAGTGCTATCTTCCTCTAAGTGCCATAATAGTTACTGGCCATACAGATTATCTCACAGTTAATTATTTCCTGCCTTATTTAGTTTCTTCTTATCTTGTTTTATGAAATGAGTCTTTTAGTGTTATTTGGCTTTTCATATGTTTATCTTCCTAAAAAGTCCTACATCTTTCTGAGTACCAGTCACTATACTAGCTGCTAGAGATCCAGTGGGGAACAAATCCCTGCCCTTAAAGAGGTTCCTGTTTCTTAGGGAGATTATAGTACAGCACAGCAACATGAATCAGTATGTTCAGCTTATTTGTTTTCTCTTGTAATACTCAGCAAAGTACCTGTAAGGTATTTGGAAGATGCCAAGCCCTAAGATACGTTTATTTAAATAGCATCTAATGAATATTGGTTATTTTTATTAATTGAATTCTAAATGTTGATGCCAGAGGAACTTTTTTAAGCACATAGATGGCACATTGTCTGTAATTTTTTCTATATTGGTACCATTCTGTAAGTTTAAGCAACTGAAACATAACAAAAAAAATCTCTTCCTATTTAAAATATGGGGAAGTTCAGGTTTGGTGATCTCTTATTTTGGTTCTGATTGTCATAAATCTAAGCTGAAAGGATGATACTCAAGTACTCTTGAGATTTGTGCTCAGATAAGTACAGTGTACACAGATATACCTGTGTATCCTCATGCTCATTCAGTTTCTAATTTGATTTTTTTTCTTTTGCAACAGGTCGTGGTGGCCGAGTTGGAACCCACGGGGGCACTCTCTCTTCCTATATTGTGAAGAACATTGCTTTGGACAAGACCGATGACAGTAATCCTCGGGAAGCCATTTTGCGTCATGCCAAAGCAGCAGAAGACAACCCATATTGGGTTTCTCCAGCGTATTCCAAGTGAGAATATAGCTTTTTTAAATAGGAAAATTGTTATGTTTAATGAATTGGGGAGAACATAACAATGTTGTTTTTGAGTTCTAACTTGTCTATTTCTTATTTCATACTTTGATATGAAAAATAGGCCAGATACTCGTGGTCCTTAAACCTAGGCATTTGTTTGTATCATAAAACTCTAAAATCGTGAATTTTAAAACTAGGCCCTGTTCCATCAAAGTTGTAGCATGGTGTAAACCATTATGTGAAGCCCATCCTGCCTATGATTAAAACAACAAACAAATCACTGCTTATGTGCATTATGTTAGTTGAGGAGGGTTAAAAGCAAATGAAGCAGTTTGTAGGTCTGATATTATGAACTCACTTTTATTTATAGAGCTGCGTATGTAAGTAACACTGCAGAGTAGATCCTGCCTGCTCGTATTCCCTCAGATCGCTTAGCATGGATGAATAGGTAGCGGTTCTTAAAGCCACCAAACCAACTACATTTACATTAAAGATAGGTACTATTATAGAATTTTCCGTTTTTATTTTTACTTATTTATTTAGAGTCAGGATCTTGCTCTGTTGCCCATGCTGGAGTACAGTGGCATGATCATAGCTCACTGTAACCTCAAACTCCTGAGCTCAAAGGATTCTCCTTCCTCACCCTCCTGGGTAGCTAGCGTGACAAGCATGCACCGCCACACCCAACTAATGTTTCAATTTTCTGTAGAGACAGGGTCTCACTATGTTGCCCAGGCTGGTCTTGAACTTCTGGTCTCAAGTAGTCCTCCAACCTCAGACTCCCAAAGTGCTGGGATTATGGGCATGAGCCTCTGCACCTGACCAGAATTTTCAGCTTCTAAATTTTTAAACTTTTTGATTTAATTTTAGATTTTTAGGAAAGTTGCAGAAATAGTACAGAGAGTACATACATACTGTTCACCCAGCTTCCTCCTAATTTAACACTTTACATAATCTTAGTACAATTAATTATCAAAACTATAAAACTAACATTAGTATAATACTATTAACTGGGCCAGGCGCGTTAGCTCATGCTTGTAATCCTGGCACTTTGGGAGGCTGAGGCAGACAGGTCACTTGAGGTCAGGAGTTCAAGACCAGCCTGGCAGCCCATCTCTACTAAAATACAAAAATTAGCCAGGCATGGTGGCGTGTGCCTGTAATCACAGCTACTCAGGAGGCTGAGGCAGGAGAATTGCTTGAACCCAGGAAGCAGAGGTTTCAGTGAGCCAGGATCATACCACTGCATTCTAGCTTGGGTGACAGAGTGAGACCCTGCCTCAAAACAAACAAACAAAAAACTATTAACTAAACTATAGACCTCAGTTAGTTTTTGCCAGTTTTTCACTCATGTTCTTTCTCTGTTCCAGGATTCCACATCGCACTTAGTCTCCTCCTATCATAACAGTTACCTTTCCTATCTTTCATGATTTTGATGCTTTAATGAATACTGGTCAGTTATTGTGTAGACTTTCCCTCAGTTGGGGTTTGCTTGATATTTTCTTATATTTGGAATGAGACCATGCATGTTTGGCAAAAATAACACAAGAGAGATGTTGTGTCCTTCTCAGTGGATGTCTTATTACTGGTGATGCTAACTTTGGCCACTTGCTGAAGGTTGTTATCTGCCAAGTTTCGCCACTGTAAAGTTGCTTTCATTCTATTTCTATTTCATTCTATTTTCAGTTGATCACTTCTTGGAAGTGATATTTTAAGACTATGCAAATCCTGTTTCTCCTCAATTTTGCTGTCTAATTTTATCATCCGTGAATGAATTTGCCTATAACAGTTTTTACTATGGTGTTTGCTTAATGGTGGTTTTCTGTTTCCCTCTCTCCTTCTGTGTTTATTAATTGGAATTCTACCTAGAGGAACAGTTGTTCCTTCTTCCACATGTATTTATTTTTCAAGTATTTTTAAAATATTGGTATGGTCTCTTACTTTATTCTGTGAGTTAAAATCCAATACTGTCATTTAGTTTGTTGCTCAAATTGTTCCAGCTTTGGTCAATAGAAGCTCCTTCAGAATGGCTCCTGTCATCTTTCTCAAGCCCCTATATATTTTTTTAGTACTTCCTTACTTTCTGGCACCACAAGATATTACAGATCTATCTTTGGTTTTCTTACCCACATTCTAGAATCGACCACTTCTCCAAAGAGCCGTGGCTCCTTTTGTTGGAGAACGGTGGTTAGAAACCAAGGGCTGTGTGCTGGATGTGCTCCTTGCTACTAGAGTGCCATTGCTTCTAGGTCCCCTCTGGTGACAAAGCTAGGAAATACGTGTATGCATACTAAGCTACCCATCTACACACATCTATGTTTCTGAATGTATCAATCTGTAGTTATATTTTTTAAAACCATGAGTTTGAATTGATGTTTCTGATTTCAGTCCTGTATCACAGGTTCCCTAACTTTTCCCCTTTCTGTATTTGTAACTTCTTTCTCCATTAATGAGAAACCCAGCTCTGATTTGTTTAGTTCTGGCATATACATTAACTAGTTTTAGAATTGCTAACCTATATCCCTGTAAGAATCACTTTTCCTATCTACATGGCATGGTTTGTTTACAGTTCTTCTCATCTTTAGCCTTAAAGTATATTTTCTTCACCACCCCAGTGATTGTGGCTATGTTAGTCATTTGAAATGCAGTTAGGTTCATTTATTAGTGTTTATATCGCTTTTTTGGGTTTCCTTCACATTCTGTTTATTTTTTTGGAGTGTGTGAAATATTACTATGCTTCTAGGAGTCAGAACTTTAAAAGAGATTTACTTGGAGAAATGTCTCTTCCCCTTCATTCCTGCTCCCCTTTTCCTGTTCCCAGTCCTCCTTTTTTCAGTCCCTTTCCTATCCACCCTTGTAGCTAAATAATCTCTTTAGTTCCTGGTGTATCTTTCGTGTATTTCTTGAGCAGATATGTAAGTATCTTCTTACATCCTCATATTTCCTACATGAAGGATAGCATAATGTAAATCATCTTTTTTTCTTTTTTTGGTCTAAGTTCCATTTGAAAATCTTTGGTGAAGTGTAGTTACAACATATGAACACGTGTAGAGTAAAATGTCACCATTTTCAATGTATAAATACTACCCACAACCAACTTTTATCACAAAATTATTGCTAATCTGTGATTATCCACAAAGTAGTTGGTTATCTAAATGTTTCTTCATTAACATTTTAGTATGAAATTTAACTTTAAATGAACTTTGAGAATACTATTTATAAATATGTCAGCAACTTTTTTTGTTACGCCATTTTTGAAATTTGAACTGATCAGTTTAGTATTTTAGCTTCTTTTCATCCCCCATCTTTATTGAGGTATGATTGACTTAAAAATTTTTATATATTTTGATGTATGACTTGATATAAATTAAGTCATGTTAATTTGCTTTTGTTGGCTTTGCTTCTTTTTCACATAGAAGTATGCCTTAGAAAACACTCTACATCAGTCCATTGATTTTCATAGTTGCATCGTACTCCATTGTATGAATTTATCATAGTTAATTCAACCATTCTTCTATGTATGGATATTTAGGTTGTTTCAGTAGTTTGTAAGTACTAAAAATGCTATAGTGAGTAGACTTACAGACATGTATTTTTGTATTGTTGGAGGTATGTTCAAGTTTTTTTCTTGATGTCTTTATGTATTCCTAAAGTGTTCTCTTTAATTGTGAGAAAACTGGATGCTGATTACTTTTTAAAACATTAACATGCTGGAAAAAGTCTTTTATTAACCGACTCCACCTTTATACTGCTCCCAGTCCCCTATCTACTCATTATTAGGAGCTACTTTGCTTCAAATAAAAACACATCATCTTAGCATGCATTCCTTAGAAGCAGGTCCTGAGATAAAGATTTATATAAAGATGAATTATTAGGATATGTTCCCAGAGAACATCAGTAGGGAGTAGAGATGTGTCATGAAGACGTCAAGTGTGCCAAGTCTTAGGGAGGGTCGCTTTGCCTTAATCCTGCAGGGTAACCCTGGAGACTGTGGTCAGAGTTGTCCTGGTCAGGGACATGGCAGCTGGAGTATTTATACCCCCTTATTTGTTGGTCATTGGTGATGGTTGGAGATGGGGTTGGGAAAGACACTTCAGGCACTGTCAGCTCTCCAGCGTTTTAGAGGTAGGTGCTCCTGCTGCGAGTGAAAGCACATTGCTCAGTAATGCTAAAAGGATTTGAGGCAGTCGAGGGGAAGCACCATGTCCTCTGCTATATGTACTATAGCAGAACAGACTATGTAATGTCAATGGCGGTTGTTCACGATTTATATTAATGAACAATACAGATGGAACATCTCTGATGCTAAAAGGATTTGAGGCAGTCGAGGGGAAGCACTGTGTCCTCTGCTATATGTACTGTAGCAGAACAGACTATGTAATGTCAATGGTGGTTGTTCACAATTTATATTAATAAACAATACAGATGGAACATCTCTGAAGAGTGAATTGGATAATATCACAACAACTAAGAGGTCATATCAAGGCTGGCCAGCGAAATAGCATGCTTTAGCCTTCATTTGAGTAGTATTTATGTGTGTATAAACTAATCCATGTCAACAGTCAACACATCATCGGCAGTCAGATAAATTTATAGATTATGTCTGTGTTGACACTTCTGTTTTTAATGAGGTATTTTCCATTATTAGGGATTGTTTTTATACTTCAGAAACCTTGTTTAGAAACATACTAAAGATTTGTTAAGAAAACAGTCATAGTTCAAATTTTGTTAAACATGGTGTACATTATTTCAATGGCTAACTTCTCCAAATATGTGTGTCTATGTTTACACACAAATCATTGAGATGTCTTGAAAAATATTGATATAAATACTGTTTGCTGATTATTCGTTGATATTAGTAATGTATAATATAGCAATATTAGCAATGCATAATTAGAAGGTGTCAAAGACCTAACTTACCACTGGACAAAATGAAACATCCAGAAGATAACTTTTAAAACCTGCTGGATAACAAGTCATTACTGGAATCCAGACCAGGAACCTGGCCTTAGAATTTTCAGGGTATTGTTCTGACATCTAATAATGAGTTATTTTGATAAAGGAGTAACTTCAATTTAGTATGTGGTTTTCATGTCTGAAATCTAAAGTAGTACATACACATGGTAAAAACAAACAAACAAAAAATCCAGTGGTACTAAAGGTACACAATGGAAATTTGAAAGCCTGTCTTTCACTTAATCCCCAGTTCCTTCATTCTACTACTTGGAGATACCAACTGCTGCAAGTTATTATATATCCTCCCAGAGAGAGAGATACGTGTAGATACATTGTTTGTTTAAAAATGCAGGTATATAGCATGTTTTACAAACTGATTTGTGGTTTTGTTTTTTACTTAGTATACGTTGCAAGATCGGGCCAGCTCCATCCAGACATATTTAGCTCATTTTTTTTACTTTATGTAACTATTGAATTGTATGGCTATATTATACTTTTATAAAAACTGTACCCTCTTACTAAAAATACAAAAAATTAGCCGGGCGTGGTGGCGGGCGCCTGTAGTCCCAGCTACTCGGAGGCTGAGGTGGGAGAATGGCATGAACCCGGGAGGCGGAGCTTGCAGTGAGCCGAGATCGCGCCACTGCACTCCAGCCTGGGTGACACAGCCAGACTCCGTCTCAAAAAAAAAAAAAAAAAAACTGTACCCTCTTGAATGACAAGTTACATTGTTTTCAGCCTTTTTCTTTCATAAACGATACTGAAATTAGTATCTTTGGACATACATATTTGCCCACAAGTGCAAAACTTGTAGAAATTTTTATCTTTGCCAAACTGATAGGTGAAAATGTATAATTTGTGGTGGTTTTCACCAGCCTTTTTATAATTTTTTAGCATCTTTTCTCGAGGGGCTGTAGAAAGGGGGCTCATTTGCCTATTATGTCTTTTTCTTACTGATTTGTGTTATTTATATTAAGGAGGTTAACCTTTGTATCTCATGTATGGCAAGTATTTTTCCGAGTTAGTCGTTTTTTATTTTACTTTGTTTATGGTGTTTTTCTCATGTAAAAAAATTTATTTTAGTGTGGTGAGATTTAGAAATGGGGTGGGGGGGTGCACTTTTGGGGTTTTATTTAGGAAGGCATCTCCCATCCAAGATTAGTCTTGAAATTCTCTCAGATTCCCACTTAATACTTTTATGGATTTTTTTTTTAGAGTTAAATCTTCAATTCACCTGGAATTATTTTAGTGAAATGAGTGAAGTCATTGTATTCATTGCCGCAAATTTGGTGTCTTAAAAAATAGAGATTGATTCTGTCACAGTTCTAGAGGCCAGAAGTCAGAAATCAATGTTGGCAGGATTGTACTTTCTACAGAGACTCCAGGGGAAAATTCATTCTATGCCTCTTCTAGCTTCTAGAGGATTGCCTGATGCCTTGGTTCATAGCCACATCCCTTTAGTGTTGCCTAGTCTTCACATTGCCTTCTCCTTTGTGTTGGTCTTCTCCTTTACTCTCTTGTAAGGATGCTTACATAGTATTTAGAGCCAACCGAAGATAATCCAGGATTATCTCCTCATCTCAAGATACTGACCCTTTTTCCAAATGAGAGAACATTCACTGGTTCCAAGGATTGAAAGTGGGTATCTTTAAGGGGACCATTTTTAAACCTACCATAGTAGAGTTCTAATTTACTTATTTCAAGTTGGTTTAACCACTTGCTGTGGCACTTTTTATTGTACATTTTAATTTTCCTCATTAAATTGAAATGATACCTTTATTATACCTAATGTACTTATGAATTTTAATCAATTTCTGAGTTCTCTGTTCTGTGCTGTCAGTTGGTCTGGCTCTGCAAATATCAGTACCAAACAGTCTTCATTATTAGTAGGGCTGCCTGTTCTCATTATCCTTATGAGAATGTGTCTATCTTTGCAGTTCTCCATGACTTTGTTAAGTTATCTAGTAACCTCCCCCTCAAAAATTAATGATGCAGACTTGAGTTATATGTATATATTAATTTAGACAGAATTTATAATACTGGTTCTTTCAAACCGAGAACAGAGTTGTCTTTCTAGTCACATTACTATATCCCTCAGTAGTACTTTTTTCTTCATATAGACCTGTCACATTTCCTTTAAAGTTTATTTCTACTTATCTTTTTGTGCTGTTGTAAAGACAGTCTTTTTTTGTTTGTTTGTTTGTTTGTTTTTTGTTTGTTTGTTTTTTTTTTTTGAGACGGAGTCTCGCTCTGTCGCCCAGGCTGGAGTACAGTGGCCGGATCTCAGCTCACTGCAAGGTCCGCCTCCCGGGTTTACGCCATTCTCCTGCCTCAGCCTCCCGAGTAGCTGGGACTACAGGCGCCCGCCACCTCGCCCGGCTAGTTTTTTTGTATTTTTTAGTAGAGACGGGGTTTCACCGTGTTAGCCAGGATGGTCTCAATCTCCTGACCTCGTGATCTGCCCGTCTCGGCCTCCCGAGAGTCTTTTCTTACACTAAATTTATAACTTATTTGTATATGGAAATACCGTGCAGCTACCTATATGTGTGTTATATATATTAGTTCTATATCAAGCTGTTTATTATATTTTCTTATGTATGTTTTAAATAATTTTTTATTCACTTAGCTTGGGGTGTACAGGTATAAAATTATATGCAAGTAGTAAGTTTACCTCCTTCTTTCCAATTTTTATACCTACTATTTCTTTTTATCTAATTGCATTGACTACTTCCAGAACAATTTCAAAAAACATCAGTGATAGTGCACATCCTTTTTTCACTTTGAACTTTAACAGGAATGATTCTATTACATTAAACCTTACAAAATTTTCCTTTTTGTAGGTGAAAAAAATCAAATATCAGCAGTTATATTATTCAGTCTAATGGTATTTCCACATAAAACGTGATAATGTTTGAAAACACAAGATGTTAAGAAAGAATCCAATTCTTTATTTATTAATGCAACAGATTTACTGAACACCAACTATGTGTTAGATACTGTTCTAAGTTGTAGGATACAGCCATTTTATGGAGCTTATGTGCTAATAGAGACAGACATTAAATAAATATATAAATATTAGATGGTAATAGTGTAAAAGGGGGACATAGATAAAAGAGGGATAAAAGGGGGTCATAGAGTGATCGGGGAGAAAAGACGCTATTTTAGATACAGTGGTCAGGGCAGAACCTCTACGAAAGTTACCTTTGACCTGAGTGAAATGAGGGAGTGAGCCATGCAGATACCTAGGGGAAGAGCATCGCATGCAGCGAACACAAGAGGCCTTTACTGAATTCCTTCGTCTCTATGGAAGTGATCATAGAATTTTTCTACTTCGATCTATGAATGGGATGAATTATATTACTAGATTTCCTAACACTGAGCCATCCTGGCATCTTTGATATGACCATCATGTGATTGTAGTTTATTCTTTCTAAGGTGTTAGACTGGCTTCCTAAAAATTTTGTTTATTTTTCTTTTCTATATGTACCTTCAAACTGTTTTGAATACATTTGAACTTATCTATTTTATAAAGATTTGATAGAATTCACCTGTAAAATACGAACACTTTTGTGGAGTGGAGGGTGAGTAGTAATTCCTTAATTTTTCTCTCTTTTCCATCCCCTCCTGGCAAATAGTCTATTCAGAGTTTTCTGACTCTTCTGAGGCTGCTTGGTAATTAATATTTTCTTGGACAATGATTCATTCAGATTTTCAACTTACTTTAAATAGGAATTAATTGAAGCTGAAAGTGTTTTTGTTCACTTTCAAAATATCTAAAGATATTTTTCTGCATTAGAGGTGATTCCGTTATGTTTACAAATGAATTTGTGCTAGCATAATAGCAGCTCTGCATGGTAGGTAGATCATGTCATATCCTCACTTTACTTGTGAGGAGGCTGCAGCTTAGAGATCTGCAATTAACAATGACTGAAACTAGCTAGACATTAGTTCTCTTGATGCCTAACCTAATGAGCTTTCCAGAGGACTGCACTGTCATCCTAATACACACCTTTCTGCTGCTGCATTTTGCTATCATCTCTTTGCTTCCACCCAATTTTGTCACCTTGCATTTGTTGCATACTAAGTTCATGGCACTGTCTGTCTGTGGCATATAATTGGTTAGCTAGGATTTCAGTGCTATTTCTCCTGTATTCACCTGCTGGAGTATACTGTTTACTGCCAAGTAGCAAAGTATTTGAAAGGAAGCTAATATTTAAAAGGATCTTTTCGTAAAGGTCATTGTAATTGATAATGTGTGTCTGGTTGTTTTTTTTCTTCACTGCAGTTGACATCTGTCAGTGATGAAATGAAGATTTATTTACTGTATCTTGCTTTATCACAGAAAAGCACAATTAGACATTCCACAAATGTGCCTGCCTACACATGATGTATACTCACCTATATCCACTGGTGATGATAACAAAGCGTCTTTGAAGAGTTTACTTTTATTGATTATTTAAGTTTCATTCCTGGCCCTAGCAATGTAATAGCCATGAAAATTTTCAAACACAGCAGGATCACAGAGGACTCTTGTTCAGCTACACATAGGCAGATTCAGTTTTAGTTTCTTGTTAGAAGATGCTGGAAGAAGAGGAAAGGAGCTGGCTAGGAAATGGGCAGGATGTAGATCCAGAATGCTATTAGCTTACACATAAGACAGGGATAGATGTGTGTGGGAGCCTGGACCCTGGCCACCAGCCTGACAGAATGACAGCTCTGTCAGCCACGTCACTTTTCTTGCTAGATAGGCTGCCATTTTTGCTGGTTCAGTCAATTTAATTTCCAGTGTGCATATCTTGTCTGATATTGGATATGTGAATATGTGTGTGTATGTATGTGTGAAAATATCATTCGCACCTATAAAGGATCCATTTAAAGTCATGTTGAGTTGTAGGCAATATTTAAAGAAGCCACTCTGTGAGCAAGTGAAGGTTTATTTGTTATTTGTGTCAGGAAGAATCATAAATGCACAGAGAGAAAATATATTTTTTCCAGAGTTATATTTAGGTGACTAATTGTCACTCTCCATTGTAGTCCTGTGTGGAAGCCAGTGTTTCTGAAAGTGGTTTTGTGAACTGCCTGCATCGGAGTGATGTACGTAGTTTTTTGTTTTGTTTTTTGCAGGGCGGGAGTTGTTTAAAAATGCAGATTTCTGGACTCCATCCTAAACCAACTCAAGAGGGCTTTGTGGGATTGGGGGTGGGAATCTGCATATTAAGAGGAACCCTGGGTGATTGTTTTGCACACTAATGTTTGGTAGTAGTACAAGAGTAATTATGAAAAGCAACAAATAATTCTGTAATAGTACAAAAGTAATTATGAAAAACAAGCAACAAATTATTCTCCCTTAAGAAAATTCAAATTTACTGACTAGATTATCTCAATTATAGAAATTCATAGTGAAGAAATATTATTTGCATAACAAAATTATTTTCTTTAAAAAATAGCAAGCTGCTATGTTGTGTTTAACATATAAATTAATTTAGCAAATATATTCTAATACAGCTTTTGGGAAATACATCTATTATATGAAGTGAGGAACACCTGATATCCAAAGTAAGATATGTAATAATAATGATACTTTTATTTTACTTATACTCTGTCAGGCTTGTTTTAAAACTTTATATGTATTATTAATTTAATCCTCACAGCAGCCCTATGAGGCAAGTGTTATTATTGTCCCCATTTTACAGATAAGGAGACTGAGACTTATAATTTGACCAAAGCCACAGAGGTAGCAGGTGGCAAAATTGGGATTTGAATGCAAGCATTCTGGCTTCAGAATCAAGCCTATAACTGTAACTAAGTACAGTGTACTGCTTTTCATCATAAAGCAACTGGTAGTAGTTACTAGAAAACTTGAGTAATAGTGAAGCTAAAAGATTACGGTGTGATATGGTGTAACAGAGGCAACACTGGACTAAGAATCAGAAGTCCTGAGATTTAGCTCCAGCTCCGTCACCCCTGGTGAGTTACCTTCACTGAGGCTGTTTTCCTGATCCATGAAGTTGGGCAAGGCTACACCAATGCGCAGCTTTTGTGCATGTTTTTTAATAGAAATTGTGGCACACAGTTATATATCTTATAAATGGGAACTTAGAGAGTGCTTTGGTGATACCTGCGCTGTCTTAAGCCTGCGTGTTCTTCAAAGATTTTATCTTTGTAACTTGTTTATCCATTTGGTGATAAGGTAGCTAATGGCAATTTTGTAGAATTCTGTTTCTCTTTTCCTCTTTCTTTCTTTTTTTCCTATTTTCAGTTTCCATAGGTCTCATGTGTATTCTTTTTTCCATCTTCACACAGTCTTTGAACTCTCACACATAGCATAATGAGTCAGTATACCCTATTTATGAGCCTGAGATGTGTTTATTTTCTAAAATATTATATGTTCATTTCATGAAGAAAATAGCAAATTATCTAGAAACATCTTGTTGCCTCTTATGTGTGCCTAATATTTAAAAAACAACAACAACAACAAAAACAACTTCGATTAGCTCTTCACCAAAAAAAAGGAACCATTTCAAGTGGAATTTTTTGGTCAAGGCTTTTATTTAATCTTAATAATTCTGCAATTGTGATGATTGGGTCAGAGTTCATCTGGGCCGTATTCATTCTAACAGGGTTAACAAGTGTGTCAGATTGAAAGTCATGGCTATAATTGACTTTGGCTTTGAGGTTTTCCTTCATAATAAACAATGGGCCCTGAGCCAAAAAAGCTTGTGGTTTATACTCATGTACTGATGACTAAGTAACGCGAGTGATTTCGCCTCATATTGCTGTATTACCCTGGAGCTCACTTTATGCTTTTTGAATGAATCATATCAGAGGAACATCCGTAATTAAAAAGAATTTGACCTGTGGACTTTCCACTGCAGCTGAAAACATTTTGACAACTTCATTCTGGCCTGAGTGCTAGAGCAGGGCCATGTAGAAGACATAGGTCAAAGCTTAGTCAGAAGAGAAAGGACAGTCCTGTTAATACTTTGAATCTCTCACACAAACAATGTACCCCAAAAATACCCTTTTGGAAGATTGCACAGGGATTCTATTCATTACTGGCTGCTCTACACAAAATTCCTCTGGATGGAAGCACTGAAGGTGGGACTCAGCTTCTGTTGAGTTTCTGTTATTTTTCTGCAGCATACAGTTGCTGGAAAAGACTCACTTTGTAAAAATAATCTTGACAATCAGTTTTTCAAAAAGTATCAAGGGGAAAATTAATCAGCACAAAGTATCAGCTATCCAGAATTTATAGATTTGAGAAAGACATTGCTTAAGCTTTTCTGTTTGCTTTATGAAATCATATTAACTATTAGCAAATGCAGAGTTACTGAAGCTAAAGCAAAATAAAACAAAAAACCTTTTAGCCTTCCCTTGATTGCTTATTTAATGATTGGCAGCAATGACCATGCTGATGTCTAATCTGCTCTCCTTTTCTTGGTAACTCTAGTAAACAAGTTGACATTTATAATCAAATGGAAAATGTTTACTCTTCCCCAAATGAGTTACTCAAACTGGAAAATGCAAGGTTCACATCAGCCCTCTGTAAGTTTAGGTTTTTAAATTTATCATCAGAAACATGGGTAAGTGTGGGCCATAAACCACTATATGCAATAGTCTGGGTAAAGCTGACTTCGTTAAGGTAGATACTTCACTGGTTCTCCAGTGAGGCTTGCTAGATCCCCATTAACCTGTTGCACACCCACAGCGATTATATATTTGACTGAATGGAATGTTCCCCTTACCTACTTTTCCTTCGAGTCAATCCCTTCATAGGCTTTTGTTTTGGGCAAGGGAGATAATCTGCCATGAGGCAGTAAGCTTGAGTTGATAATTTCTTGTCTCTTGAGAAATGAGGTATAAAATTCTGAAGGAATTGTTAGACAGAAGACAAAGAATGGGTAGGTGACAGAATTGCTTTCTGGAAGTGGTGGAATATATTTCTTGCAATTTGTTTGTGTATTTCTTATGTTGCTGTCATGTCTTTAGTGTCTATTTGATTTGTTGTGTTCCACTCTTCCTTGTGGAAGCACCCAACAGAATATTTCTTTATATATATATATATATACTTTAAGTTCTGGGATACATGTGCAGAATGTGCAGGTTTGTTACATAGGTATACACGTGCCATGGTGGTTTGCTGTACCCATCAACCCATCATCTACAGTAGGTATTTCTCCTAATGCTATACCTCCCCCAGGCCCCCATACCCCAACTGGCCCCTGTGTGTGATGTTCCCTTCCCTGTGTCCATGTGTTCTCATTCCAACAGAATATTTCTTAACTTCAATGTACAAATTGCATTTCTTCAAGCATCCCAGAAAGGAATCCATTTTTGTGGCCAGTGACAATGTAAAATAGAGGGTTTGTTGGTTGTTATTGTTTTTATTTGTTTCCTGTTAGCTTTAAAAGCAGGAATTTGTGGACTAGCTTTTAAGTGTTTTCAAATCCATTAACATTTTATCTCTTTGTATCTGTCATTTTACTTTTGCTTGATGTTGTCGATTTATTTTTATAGTAGTTTTCTGCGCCAAGGGCAAATTAGGCCATCCCCCAGGGAAGAAATCTCCTGGTTGTAGTCCTAACATTGCTAGAGGTTGCCTAATCATCTGTTCCTCATTGTTTTGATAAGGTGGTGACTAAAGAAATCCATTTAAAATGTCCTAGATAGTTCTGAATTGAATTTTTAAAATATTTCTCATATGTGGATTTCTAAACTTTTTCAAAAGAATAACTGCTGGAAATAAATTCAAAGATAAAAATTGCTAAAAAGAATAGCTAGAATGTTTAAAGCTATGATTCTTTCACTGTGCTCCCACAAAACACTGGTGTTCCTTAGGCTTGGTAGAGATGTTCAGTGTGTTAAAGTTGAATAATCTTTTCTTGAAGAACCTAGTCTTTATTCAGCAAACAACACACAGCTCTTATTAAAGGTTCTGAACTATGCTGTAAGAATGTTGGTTTTGAGGGCACAATGGATTGGAATGAGAGAAAATTCCTTCCATGGGCCATACTTTGCTTCACTTCCCCGTGCCTAACTCCCCAAAATCAAAGACCACTCCTTTAAGGATGGGCCTGAGAGTGCAACCCCAAATTTTATTCCTACTATTCAGTAGCATCATACAGGACCAACTTTTCCAGACATGAGAAATATTTTCCCCAGTTGGAAGAAGCTCCTCATGTGTAAAAGTTTGTTAAAAAGACAGATTCTTACTCCACAGCCTTGTTTTAAAGCCCTGTTTTCCTCCCTTCTTTGCCAAGCTAGGGGAGGGATGGTGCTCTCAAAAGGAACTGCTCACTGTGGTCCACCAACCAGTGCTAATGAGGTAATATAGAATTCAGAGTAACACTTTGGACATTTTATAGCAATTTGGTATATCTGTTGAATCTATTAAAAACCTAGATTTGTATTTTGTAGTCTTTAAATTTTATGTTTCTAGAAATATAATATTTGTCTGCAGGGTCCTGGAAATTAGAAAACAAAGACTGGCCCTCCACCACAGATGGTTTGAGAAGCAGTACCCTAGGCACTGCTCTAGGTTGGAGGCTAACGCCCTCTCCAAGGCACCTCCTTTTTGTCCCAGGAAGGGGATTTGTTCTTCCTTACTCCCAAGCCCAAGAATCTAGTTCTTTTTTTTTTTTTTTAATTTAAAAAAGTCTAATTTTGGTAGAATAAACATGAGATAAAACTTACCATCTTAACCATGTCTAAGTATATATAGTTCATGAGTGTTAAGTACATTCACATTGTTGTGCAAACTCTCCAGAACTCTTCATCTTGCCAAACTAAAACTCTATATCCATGAAACCAGCTGTCTCCAACCTTTTTGGCACCAGGGACTAGTTTCGTGGAAGACAATTTTTCCATGGAATGGGAAGTGGTAGGATATGGTTTTGGGATGAAATTGTCCCACCTCAGATCATCAGGCATTAGCTTCGCATAAGGAGCACGCCACCTAGAACCCTCACATGTGCAGTTCACAATAGGGTTCATGCTCCTTTGAGAATCTAATGCCATCACTGATCTTACAGAAGGTGGCGCTCAGGTGGTAATGCTCACTCACCCACTGCTCAGTTCATGCTGGGCGGCCTGGTTCCTAACAGGACATGGACCAATGGTAGTCTGAGGGTTGGGGACCCCTGCATTAAACAACTCTCCATTTCACCCTACACCCAGTTTCTGGTAACCACCATTCTACTTTTTAACTCTGGATTTGACTACTCTAGGTACCTCATATAAGTGGAATCAAACAGTTTTTGTCTTTTTGTGACTGGCCAATTTCACTTAGCATACTGTCTTCAGGGCTCATCTGTATTACAGCATGTTATCAGAATTTCCTTCCTTTTTCAGGATGAATAATATTCCATTTATGTATATACCATATCTTGCTTATCTATCAATGTATAGTTGAGTTGCTTCTACTCTTTGGCTGTTGTGAATAATGCTGCCATGAGCATAACTGTGCAAATGTCTCCGTAAGATTATGTTTTCAGTTTTGGAGGATATATACCTGGATCACATGGCAATTCTATTTTTAATTTTTTGAGGAACCACCACACTGTTTCCCGTAGTGTCTGTGCCATTTTACATTACTATCTATAGCATGCAAGGGTTCCAGTTTCTCTGCATCCTGGCCAATACTTGTTGTTATCTGTTTTGTTTTTTTTCTCAACAGTAGCCATTCTTGTGGTGAGGTGGTATCTCATTGTGGTTGAGGTCTGCAGTTCCCTAATCATTAATGATATTGAGCATCTTTTCATACACTTTTTGGCTATTTGTATATCTTTGGAGAAATGCCTATTCAAGTTCTTTGCCCATTTTTACAATGTTTTTTATGTTTTTGTTGTTGGAGTTCTTTATATATTCTGAATATTAATCCTTTGTCAAGTTATATGATTTGCAAATATTTTCTCCCATTCTGCCTTTCCACTCTGTCAGTTGTGTCCTTTGAAGCACAGAAGTTTTTAATTTTGATGTGTTCCAGTTTATACACTTGCCAACACCAGGTGTTGATGGGAGCTGAGTTCTTACACTCAATTATTCCCCTACCTGACCAACAGAATGAAGAAACAGGTGGTAAACAAGCATTGGGAAAATTGCCAGGAAAATGTAGCATTTATTGCCTTGGTTTTGGCAATCTGGGGAAAGGGGACCATTACAGCTTTCAAGTTAGATGTCATGACTTGAAATATCACATGAAATATTACGGGCAGGGCCAAGATGGCCAACTAGAAGCAGTGGTGTTCAGAGGCTCCCATCGAAAAAAAAACCGTAACAAGCATGTGAATCCTTCACCAGCAACCAAGGTATCCAGGTTCTCTCATCAAAATTGACTAGAAGGCTGGTGTGTCCCACAGAAGGAAGGGCAATGTGGTGCGATGACCCACCTGAGAGCCACACAGGGAAGGGGAGCTCTCTCCCCTCAGCTAAGGGAGGCGGTGAGTGAGCATGCTATCCAGCTGGGGAAACTGCTTTTCCCATGGAACTGTGCAACCCACAGATCAGAAGATCCTACTTGCAGACCCAGGCCACCGGGGCCTAGCATCCCAACCCCAGAATGTGCAGATGTGCAGATTCTTATAACCTCTCAACTGGAATCTGCTTAAGCCTACCGAACTCCCAGGGGAAGGGGTGAGCAGCACTTGCTGTGGCTGCCTGCTGTCTATTGGCTCCTTGGGGGAGGGGCAGCAGCTAGCACTGGGACTAGCAACTGCCTAACACTCTAAGCTCTCTGGGTAGGGGAAGGGCAGGACCCATTTCTATAACTCCAGGCTGCACTTTTCCCCTGCTGGAGTCAGGAAGGCTAGACGGCTTGGTCCCAAGACTTGTCCCCACAGCCCAACACACTGGCTGTGGCAGTCTGTGGCCAGAGTGCCTCTTGAGGTCTAACCCTGACCCATTCTTCCTCAATGGGCATGGCTTCCCTGCAGGATCTCCAATAACTCCCTCAGGGACAGAATTGGGATCTCCCTGAGCCTGAGCCCCTAGTGGGAGGGGTGGCCTTAGTCTCTGCAGACCAGCAAACTTAGCCTCTTCCCCTGGTAGTTCTGAGGAATCCAGGTAGCCCAGATGAGTGGGTTTCCCTCCAGCGAAACACACCCTCTCCACCAAGGGACAAAGTGCTTCGTTAAATGGGTCCTGCTCCCCATGCCACCCAACTGGGTGAGACCCTCCAACAGAGATCGTTAGACACACTATACAAGAGCAATCCTACTGGCATCAGGTTGGTGCCCCTCGAGGTTAGAGGTCCTAGAAGAAGAGCAGGCACCCACCTTGGCTGCCCTCCAGCCCCCTTGAGTGACATCTCCAGGCACGGGAGCGAATCAGATGAATGGGGCCTGAAGTGAACCCCCAGCAAACTGCAGCAGCCCTAGAGAAGAGGGCCGTGATTATTGAAAGAAAAACAAGCAGAAGGTGACAACAACAGCATCAACAACAATAAAAAGGCCCCAAAAAACCCCATCCAAGGATCAGTAGCCTCAAAGACCGAAACTAGACAAACTCATGAAAATGAGAAAGAATCAACAAAAAAATGCTGAAAATTCAAAAGGCCAGAGTGCCTCTTCTCCTCCAAATGATTGTGTCATCTCTCCATCAAGGGCGCAGAACTGGATGGGGGATCAGATGGACAAACTGACAGAGGTAGGCTTCAGAAAATGGGTAATAAAAAACTATGATGAGCTAAAGGAGCATGCCCTTACCTAATGCAAAGAAGCTAAGAAGCTTGATAAAAGGTTGGAGGGGGAATTGCTAACTAGAATAGCCAGTTTAGAGAGGAACATAAACGACCTGATGGAGCTGAAAAACACAACACAGGAACTTTGTGAAGCATACACAAGTATCAACAGCCAAATCGACCAAGCGAAAGAAAGGAAATCAGAGTTTGAAGACCACCTTACCGAAATAAGGCATGCAGACAAAAATAGAGAAAGAAGAATGAAAAGAAATGAACAAAGCCTCCAAGAAATACGGGACTTCATAAAAAAAAAAAGAAAAAAGAACCTACAATTGATTGGAGTACCAGAAGGAGATGGGGAGAATGGAAACAAGCTGGAAAACACACTTCAGGATATTATCCAGGAGAACTTCCCCAACCTAGCAAGACAGGCCAATGTGCAAATTCAGGAAATACAGAGAACACCACTAAGATATTCCATGAGAAGATCAACCCTAAGACACTTAATCACTAGATTTTCCAAGGTCGAACTGTTAAGGGCAGCCAGAGAGAAAGGCCAAGTCACCTACAAAGGGAAGCCCATCAGACCAACAGCAGACCTCTCAGCAGAAACTCTACAAGCCAGAAGAGATTGCAGGCCAATATCCAACATTCTTGAAGGAAAGAATTTTCAACCCAGAACTTCATATCCAGACAAACTAAGCTTCATTAAGTGAAGGAGAAATAAAATTCTTTCCAGACAAGCAAATGCTGAGGGATTTTGTTACCATGAAGCCTGCACTGCAAGAGCTCTTGAAAGAAGCACTAAATATGGAAAGGAAAAACGAATACTAGCCACTGCAAAAACACACCAAAATATAAAAACCACTGACACTACAAAGAAACTGCATCTAGTGTGCAGAGTAACCAAATAGTACCATGATGACAGGATTGAATTCACACATAACATTACTAAGCTTAAATGTAAATGGGCTAAATGTCCCAATTAAAAGATAGACACAGACTGGCAAATTGGATAAGGAGTCAAGACCCATTGGTGTGCTGTATTCAGGAGACCCATCTCATGTGCAGAGACACACACAGGCTCAAAATAAAGGGATGGAGGAAAATCTACCAAGCAAATGAAAAGCAAAAAAAGCAGGGGTTGCAGTCCTAGTCTCTGACAAAACAGACTTTAAACCAACAAAGATCAAAGACAAAGAAGGGCATTGATAATAGTAAAGGGAACAATTCAACAAGAAGAACTAACTATACTGAATATATATGTACCCAATACAGGAGCACCCAGATTCATAAAACAAGTTCTTAGGGACCTATGAAGAGACTTAGACTCCCACACATTAATAGTGGGAGACTTTAACACCCCACTTTCAGTATTAGAGAGATCAATGAGACAGAAAATTAACAAGGAAATTCAGGACTTGAACTCAGCTCTCGATCAAATGGACCTAGTAGACATCTACAGAACTCTCTACCCCAAATCAGCAGAATATACATTCTTCCCAGTTCCACATGGCACTTACTCTAAAATTGACCACATAATTGGAAGTAAAGCACTTCTCAGCAAATGCAAAAAAACTGAAATAATAACAGCCTCTCAGACCTCAGTGCAGTCAAATTAGAGCTCAGAATTAAGAAATTCACTCAAAACCACAAATTTCATGGAAATTGAACAACCTGCTCCTTAATGACTCCTGGGTAGAGCATGAAATTGAGGCAGAAATAAAGAAGTTCTTTGAAACCAATAAGAACAAAGAGACAATGTTCCAGAATCTCTGGAACACAGCTAAAGCAATATTAAGAGGGACATTTACAGCACTAAATGCCCACATTAGAAAGCTAGAAAGATCTCAAATCGACACCCTAACATCACAATTAAAAGACCTAGAGCGGCAAGAGCAAACTAATCCAAAAGCTAGCAGAAGACAAGAAATAACTAAGAGAAGAATTGAAGGAGATAGAGACATGAAAAACCCTCCAAAAAATCAACAAATTCCAGAGCTGGTTTTTTGAAAACATTAACAAAATAGATAGACTGCTAGCTAGACTAATAAGAGAGAGAAGAATCAAATAGACACAATAAAAAATAATAAAAGGGATATCACCACTGACCCCACAGAAATATAGACTATCATCAGATAATACTATGAACAACTCTAAGCAAATAAACTAGAAAATCTAGAAGAAATAGACAAATTCTTGGACATATATACCCTCCCAAGACTAACCCAGGAAAAAGTCAAATCCCTGAATAGACCAATAACAAGTTCTGAAATTGAGGCAGTAATTAATAGCCTGTCAACTAGAAAAAGCCCACAACCAGATGATTCACAGCCAAATCCTGCCAGAAGTACAAAGAGAAACTGGTACCATTCCTTCTGAAACTATTCCAAACAGTTGAAAAGGAGGGATTCCTCCCTAACTCATTTTGTGAAACCAGCATCATCCTGATACCAAAACCAAGAAGAGACACACACACAAAAAAGAACTCTTCAGGCCAATGTCCCTGATGAACATTGATGCAAAAATCCTCAATAAAATACTGCCAAACCGAACCCAGCAGCACATCAAAAAAACGTATCCACCATCATCAAGTCAGCTTCATCCCTGGGGTGCAAAGCTGGTTCAACATACATCAATCAGTAAACATTATCCATCACGTAAACAGATCCAAAGACAAAAACCAAAAACATACTTACAAGAAAAAAAAACAACCCCATCAAAAAGTGGGCAAAAGATATCAACAGACACTTCTCAAAAGAAGACATTTACATGGCCAACAAACGTGAAAAACATCATTGATCAACATCACTGATCATCAGAGAAATGCAAATAAAACCATGAGATACCATCTCATGCCAGTCAGAATGACGATTATTAAAAAATCAAGAAGAATAAATGCCAGGAGGCTGTGGAGAAATAAGAACACTTTGATTATCTCAATAGATGCAGAAAAGGCCTTAGATAAAATTCAACACCCCTTCATTTTAAAAATTGTCAATAAACTAGATGTTGATGGAACATATCTCAAAATAATAAGAGCTATTTATGACAAACCCACAGTCAATATTACAGTGAATGGGCAAAAGCTGAAAGCATTACCTTTGAAAACTGATACAAGACAAGGATGCCCTCTCTCACCACTCCTATTCAACATAGTACTGGAAGTTCTGGCCAGGGCAATCAGGCAAGAGAAAAGTATTTAGACAGGAAAAGAGGAAATAAGTTGTCTCTGTTTGCAGATGACACGATTTTATATTTAGAAAACCTCATCATTTCAACCCAAAAACTTCTTGAACTGATAAGCAACTTCAGCAAAGTCTCAGAATACAAAGTCATTGTGCAAAAATCACAAGCATTCCTTTACACCAACAGTAGACAAGCAGAGAGCCAAATCGTGAATAAACTCCCATTCACAGTCGCTACAAAGAGAATAAAATACCTAGGAATACAGCTAACAAGGGATGTGAAGAACTTCTTCAAGGAGAACTACAAACCACTGCTCAAGGAAATGAGAGGACACAAACAAATCCTTCCTCATGGATAGGAAGAATCAATATTGTGAAAATGGCCATACTGCCCAAATTAATTTATAGAGTCAATGCTATTCCAATCCAACTACCATTGACATTCTTCACAGAATTAGAAAAAACTATTTTAAATTTCTTTTTTTTTTTTTTTACGTTTTTTTTTTTTATTATTATACTTTAAGTTCTAGGGTACATGTGCATAACGTGCAGGTTTGTTACATATGTATACTTGTGCCATGTTGGTGTGCTGCACCCATCATCTCGTCAGCACCCATCAATGCATCATTTATATCAGGTATAACTCCCAATGCAATCCTTCCCCCCTCCCCCCTCCCCATGATAGGCCCCGGTGTGTGATGTTCCCCTTCCCAAGTCCAAGTGATCTCATTGTTCAGTTCCCTCGCCATCAGAGAAATGCAAATCAAAACCACAATGAGATACCATCTCACACCAGTTAGAATGTCAATCATTAAAAAGTCAGGAAACAACAGGTGTTGGAGAGGATGTGGAGAAATAGGAACACTTTTACACTGTTGGTGGGATTATAAACTAGTTCAACCATTATGGAAAACAGTATGGCGATTCCTCAAGGATCTAGAACTAGATGTACCATATGACCCAGCCATCCCACTACTGGGTATATACCCAAAGGATTATAAATCATGCTGCTATAAAGACACACGCACACGTATGTTTATTGTGGCACTATTCACAATAGCAAAGACTTGGAATCAACCCAAATGTCCATCTGTGACAGACTGGATTAAGAAAATGTGGCACATATACACCATGGAATACTATGCAGCCATCAAAAAGGATGAGTTTGCATCCTTTGTAGGGACATGGATGCAGCTGGAAACCATCATTCTTAGCAAACTATCACAAGAAGAGAAAACCAAACACCGCATGTTCTCACTCATAGGTGGGAACTGAACAATGAGATCACTTGGACTCGGGAAGGGGAACATCACACACTGGGGCCTATCATGGGGAGGGGGGAGGAGGGAGGGATTGCATTGGGGAGTTATACATGATATAAACGTCATGCACATGTACCCTAGAACTTAAAGTATAATAAAAAATAAAAAAATAAAAAATAAAAAAACAAACAACCCCATCAAAAAGTGGGCAAAGGATATGAACAGACATTTCTCAAAAGAAGACATTCATACAGCCAACAGACACATGAAAACTATTTTAAATTTCATATGGAGTCAAAGAAGAATCCATATAGCCAAGACAATCCTAAGCAAAAAGAACAAAGCTAGAGGCATCATGCTACCTGACTTTAAACGTACTACAAGGTTACAGTAACCAAAACAGCATGGTACTGGTACCAAAACAGACATATAGACCAGTGGAGCAGAACAGAGGCCTAAGAAACATACACATCTACAACCATCTGATCTTCAACAAACCTGAAAAAACAAGCAATGGGGAAACGATCTCCTATTCAGTAAATGGTGTTGGGAAAACTGGCTGGCCATATGCAGAAAGCTGAAACTGGACCCCTTCCTTATACCTTATACAGGAATTAAGACAGATTTGACTTAAATGTAAAATTTCAAACCATAAAAACCCTAGGAGAAAACCCAGGCAATACCATTCCTAGGATATAGGCATGGGCAAAGACTTCATGACAAAAATGCCAAAAGCTATTGCAGCAAAAGCCAAAATTGACAAATGGGATCTAGTTAAACTTAAAGAGCTTCTGCACAGCAAAAGAAACTATAATCAGAGTTAAGAGGCAACCTACAGAATGGGAGAAAATTTTTGCGATCTACCCATCTGACAAAGGTCTAATATCCAGAATTTACAAGGAACTTAAACATATTTACAAGAAAAAAAACCCATAAAAAGTGGGCAAAGGATATGAACAGACACTTCTAAAAAGAAGACATTTATGCGGCCAAAAAACACGAAAAAAAGTCAGAGAAATGCATATCAAAACCGTAATGAGATACCACCTCATGCCAGTGAGAATAGCAATTAAAAAGTCAGGAAACAATAGGTGCTGGCAAGGCTGTGGAGAAATAAGAACACTTTTACACTGTTGGTGGGAATGTAAATTAGTTCAACCATTGAGGTAGACAGCATGGCGATTCCTTAAGGATCTGGAACCAGAAATACCATTTGACCCAGCAATCCCATTACTAGGTATATACCCAAAGGAATATAAATCATCCTACTCCAAAGAGGCATGTACACGTATGTTGATTGCAGCACTGTTTACAGTAGCAAAGACATGGAACTAACCCAAATGCCTATCAGTGATAGACTGGATAAAGAAGTATAGTATTCCATATGGAATACTATGCAGTTATAAAAAGGAATGAGATCTGTTCTTTGCAGGAACATGGATGAAGCTGGAAGCCATCATCCTCAGCAAACTAACACAGGAACAGAAAACCAAACGCCTCATAGTCTCACTCATAAGTGGGAGTTGAACATTGAGAACACATGAACACAGAGAGGAGAACACCACACACCAGGGCCTGTTGGGGGTTGTGGAGTGAGGGAAAGGAACTTAGAGGACAGGTCATACAGCAAACCACCATAGCACATGTATACTGATGTAACAAACCTGCACATTCTGCACATGTATCCCGTTTTTTTGTTTTTTTTTTTCTAGAAGAAAAGAAATATTGTGCATACACATAATGTGGCCATTTTGCTGGCAGCATTATGATTAGTTCAAAAGTAGAAATTAAATGTCATGGAGTTTTGCAAGAAGGAGTATGATGTTCAGCTGTCTTACCTTCTAAACAGCTTAATATTCCCTACATTTTAATTCCTAGTGGGGACCGAGGAAACTGTTGTGATTTAGTGATTGGAAATGACAGTTGAAGTGACCCTGATGCAAACGTTCACTCAATGAATTAATTGAGTTCAATGCTAGGTGAAAAAAAAAATGCAATATCTCCTTTGAAAAACAAATATTTGTCCTTTTTTATTCTTTTTTCATGGCTGCTAGGAAATTCAGTGCTAAGTTTAATGCTCAAATGCCCTTTCATTCCTTGGTTCTTTATTTTCTACCAATTTGTTTTTAGTTTCTTTACAAATCAACTTTATTGAGGTAAAATTTACATACAATAAAATACAAAATGTACCCATTTCAAGTTTTGACAAATGCATACACCTGTGTAATCACCATTTCAGTCAAGATTATAGAACATTTCCATCCCACCAAAACATCCTCTCATGCCTCTTTCTAGCTGTTATGTAGTTTCGTTGATTCTGTGCCCTTTAATGTTAGCCATCAACCTGCTACAGATACTTTTGGAAATAGGTGGAATATTAAAAAGACTGTTATCTTGGCTGGGCATGGTGACTCATGCTTGTAATCACAGCACTTTGAGAGGCCAGGGTGGGCAGATTGCTTGAGACCAGATCTCAAGTGCCTGCACTTGAGACCAGCCTGGGCAACATGAGCAAGACCATGTCTCTACAAAACAATTTAAAAAAGTAATCAGACATGGTGGTGCACACCTGCAGTCCCGGCTACTGGGGAGGCTGAGGCAGGAGGATCACTTGAGCCCAGGAACTCAGTTACAGTGAGCTATGATTATGCCACTGCACTCTAGCCTAGGTGACAGAGAAAGACCCTGTCTCTAAAAAAAGAGTGATGTAGTTTGGCTGTGTCCCCACCCAAATCTCATCTTGAATTGTAGCTCCCATAATTCCCACACTGTGGGAAGGACCTAGTGGGAGGTAATTGAATCATGGGAGCTGGTCTTTCCCATGCTGTTGTGATAGTGAATCTCACAAGATCTGATGGTTTTACAAAGGGCAGTTCCCCTGCACACACTCTCTTGTCTGCTGCCGTGTAAGACATAACTTTGCTCCTCATTTGCCTTACGCCATGATTGTGAGGCCTCCCCAGGCAGGTGGAACTGTGAGTCCATTAAACCTCTTTCTTTTATAAATTACCCAGTCTTGGATGTGTCTTTGTTAGCAGCATGCGAGTAGTCTAATGCAGAGAATAACCCCTTAAATGAAATTGCCTTTTCAGACTTTACATTTCTTCCTGTAATTTGCCATTTAATTTCCTTTTTTAAATCCGAGAAACCAGCATTGCAATTTCTTAGTACTTAAATCTCATTACAACTATCATTGACGAGCTGGTGTCTTACGAAGCATTGCCAGATATCCTTGGAAGACCATGTTCCTTTTTTCCCCCTGAGAAGTTAAATTGCCTAATTCAAAGGATTTTTAACCTGGACTAATTTGTTCTTGAACAGGTTTGTCCATACCTAACTGGTCAGCATCTTTACCAGAACATGAAATATGTAACAAGCACCAATTGCCTTGTTGTAGCATGTTAGAGAGCCAGTTAGGAATTCAGCAACTCATGGCCTATCAAAACCTGTAGCTGCTTTTTGAAATTTAAGAGCTGTGACCTGTGTATAGATATCGTAACAGTGTCTTAAAGTGACAAGAAGTTTAACCAACTGGGTTGTGTATGGGGACAGCTTGGGCTCTAGGTAGTTGTGTGAGGTAACTGGAGAGACAGGAATAATGATCAACTTATGCACGAGCAGTTCTAGTATATGACTTATGTCAGACAACATCAGCATGAGTTGTGGATGGTTTATGCTTCTTCCCTAGGATAATAAAAAACAGCAAGAGGTAATATAAGGTTTATCCTGGTTTTCTTGCCAATCAAAGGAATTATAGTTGTCATTATTTTTACCTTTCTGGAATTACGTGGATATAACAATTGAATTCTAAATGAAAATACAAGCCGAAATATATAACCTGCAGATGTGCTTTAATGTTTCTTCATAATGTGATAGAGCTGTTTTTTAAAATAGAATCAGAGTAGCGTGACCGAAAGGGGCAGACGTTATAACCGCTTGACATTTTCTTGGAGGTATTTCTTATGTGAGTAGTGTGAAAAGGGATGTCATTGAACCAGGTATGTTTACAAAGCACAGAAAGTCTTTGTGCAGATTGCTTGATGTACTATGTGGCAGTATTACAGCCATGTACCAGTGATGTGTCCTAAAATGCTTGGTATTTCCATACACTGGGCTGAGTGTGGGAATGCAGGGGATATTCATTTGTTCGCTTTGGTTTTTATTTTTGCAGGCTGAAATTCATTAGATAAGAAAACTCAGGTTTTCCCATTTATGTGTACTGTAAACACATATTTGGACTACTGAAGTCTAGGGACAACCCAGAGAGCTTAATAAATGGTCTTACTAAAGATCATGTAGATTCTTGCTTGGTGACTATAGTTTGTTCTTCTATATGGTCCCAGTTACCCTGGGTCAGGTGGATGGTGGTTAGGATGTGTGACGTTCCACTGAATTTGATGCATTTTCATTTATTTATTTATTTATTTTTTTGAGATGGAGTCGCATTCTGTTGCCCAGGCTGGAGTGCAGTGGCGGAATCTTGGCTCACTGGAAGCTCGCCTCCTGGGTTCACACCATTCTCCTGACTCAGCCTCCCGAGTAGCTGGGACTACAGGCGCCCACTACCACACCTGGCTAATTTTTTGTATTTTTAGTAGAGATGGAACTTCACCATGTTAGCCAGGATGTTCTCAATCTCCTGACCTCATGTTCCACCCGCCTTGGCCTCCCAAAGTGCTGGGATTACAGGCGTGAGCCATCGCGCCCGGCCCATTTTCATTTTATTTAAGGAAAGGATAGTGTGTACAGTCTGCCACAGTAGGTAAACCTTTAAAAGAATCTTTGGCTCTTTTCCTGAACATAATTAAATTTCCATTATCTTTTTCTTTGCCAGAAGTTTAATGATTTATATTTAATAATTGAGTTGTAATTTATTCCCCACTTTTGCTCCCACTCGATGAAGGAAGCAAAATCTAATGTAACAAATACTTTCTGACTAAATTTTTCTTTGTCTTCTTTAACTTTTCTTTTAGGACTCAGCCCAAAACCATGTTTGCCCAAGTTGAATCTGATGATGAGGAAGCAAAGAATGAGCCAGAATGGAAAAAACGTAAAATTTGAAGAATCTCATTTGAAAGCTGTTTGCATGAGTGGGAGGGATATGGGACAGGTTTGAGGTGTTTTTTTTTTTATGCTCTTGAAATTAAAAATTCATTTTTATGAATAGGTTTTGTCCTTTGCATTATTGAACTGGTCAAAAGTTTGGTAGCTAGGCTTCACTAAAATTGTGCTTGAATTTTCTTACCTGCAACTATTAAACTGATTACAGATAAACAAGAAACAGATTCTTAGTCTATTACCAAGTACTTTAGGTATTTGGAAACTTTATTCAACAATTATTGGTCTTGTCCAGATTCTCATAACCGTAGAGAGGAAAATGTACATTGAGATGTGCATCTGTCTTTAGCAATTCTAGGATCATAATATAGAAATAGAGATCAAAAAGTTTAATGTTTCTGTATAATTTCACAACAGTTGTTTACATGACCGTAAATAATTAGGCTGAGTTCAAACCAAATGCATTGCCGTACTAGGAAAGAACATGTATCTCATTATCCTTCAACAGCAGAATACAGTGGTCAGGAGTTAGGAGTGGGCTTTGAAGTCAGACTCGTGGATTCAGGTCCTGGCTTTGCTCTTTACTTCTGGGTCGTCTTAAGAGAGTTATTTACTTTTCTAGCCTCAGATGATGACATAGTACCTATGTTGCAGGTTTGTCAGAAGAACTAAATGGGACACGCCTCACAGAGCATTTAGTACAGTACCTGGTACACAATAAATGCACATCAAGTATTTGTTTTCTTAAAATAGGGCTAATATTTACTTTGCTTGATTTTTATCACTACTAAATTAGAAAGGTATAGAAATGCTTTGTAAATTTAAAGACTATATAAATAGAAGACATTAAAAATTCTAAAAAATCATTGTGCTTTTGTGACTAAAAAGCTAAAACAAAAGTTGGCAGTTTGTCCAAAATAATAATGCATCAATAGAATAAAATTCTGTGCATTGGTTTCACACAGACATGGGGTAGTTTTTGCATGTTAGTCACCTCTAGACAGGTTTTTTAGGACTTGCCTTCTCCCCTCCTGCTCTCATTTGTTCGAGTGAATTCAATAATTATAAAAATGCATGATGATCCCAAAAGTATATCAGAAAACTCCTGGTTTTACAGGCTTCATGTACCTACATGTGCTTCCCAAAAAATACTTTAAAACTACTTGTACTCACACAGCTCCCTTGTCTCTGCAGATTCTGAGGTGGCAGTGGGCGTTCTTTTATAGATAAATCCTTAAAAACTGCATTCTCATACACTTTCTGGGTCCTTCCTTCCTACCCCCATCCTCATCCTATTCCCCTTCTCTTGTGACTCAGCTCGTAGGTAATAGGTAAAAAGAAAAGAACTAACATTTGCTGAGTGTCTGCTATATAATGAGTACTATCCCAAGCCCTTTACTTGTGTTAGCTGATTTAATCCTCACAAAAATCCTGTGAGTAGGTAAAATTGCTAAACCCATTTTCCAGATGAGGCAAAAGAGATTGAACATGTCAAATCATATGTCTGAGGTCACAGCCAGGGAGGGCCACATGACAGCACCCAAGATCTCTAAACATCAGTGATTAACAAATGGCCCCAAGTTTTCTATTCCTTTTGAAAAACACTTCATTCAAAATCAATTACAGACCAATATTTTGTTCCAGCTGCTTAGAAAGTATAAATTTATTACTTCTTGGATAAAGTTTACTGAAAGCATCTCACATTTTCCCCCATCTCAACATAAACATTGCACCATATGGAAGTATTCGTCTTGTACAGCCAAAAGTTGCAGTGGAGGGTTGGGGAAGGAATAAAAACTTGATCATAGTGGTCTTGGCGGAGTCGGCTATGATGTAAGGGGAGAGAAAGGCAAATTTCGCACGAAGATGATTTTCTCATCGTTACCCACAACACAACTGGGCCTTTTCATGTTTGAGAGGATCTGTCTCACTCTAGAGTTTTATAAAGAATTATTTTTTTCCACGGAAGATTGGCAGCATGCACATACGGATTTTAATTTCAAATTCGGTAAGGGAGGAGCTTAGAACCAGGACTGGACAAATAGTGTGTGTTCATTTGACCTGCAATCCTGTCACCAGAATGGGCATCAACAGCTGTTTATCTTACAGGCCCTCACACTCCCCATGTCCCTCAGGCCTCATTATCTTCCCCCATACAACCTTGTATTTGGTCACCTTCGTTTCTAGTTGCTCAAAGAAGGAACTGGCAGTCATCCTAATAACTCTTCCCTCACTCCCTACTCCTGCCCATTTAATTATTTACCTATTTCTTCCCATACTGTCTTCTGAATCTCTCATATTTGCCCTTCCTCTCTTTCCCTACCACCCCTTTAGAATTTAGACCCTCTTTTAGCCTTCACCAGCACCACTCAGGAGCCTCCTGCCCAACTGATCTTCCTATTTTTCATTAGGTCTTCATCTAACCCATCTTTCATTCTGTCATCAGAGTTGGTCTTCTAAAGTCAAAATCTGTCGTTTCATTCCTTTGCCTAGGGCCTTCCAGAGGCTCTATGTCAATAGTTCTCATTCATTTATGTGGCAGTTGAGAACATCCAGGATTCGGCCTTTCCCTGTCTTTCATGCTCTAACTCCTGCTGATCTGGCACATGCTTCTGAGGCCCAGCCACACTGAACCCAGAAGCTACTATGTTCTTTGGCACATGAATGGCTTTGCACATATTGTCCCTTCTTCCACCCTTGTCTGCTTGGAAAATTCCTATTTGATTTTGGAAATAGGAATAAATTTCACCTTCCCAAGCAGACAGTTTGTGGTTCGATAGTTGCTTACATATCTCTCAATTATAGCCTCCTTTTATGTTTCATTATGATTGTATATGCACGAATGGCTTGTGGGCCAGTAGTGTGTGCCCATGCATGTACATGCATGTTTCCTCACTACGATGTAGATTTATTCGGTTCAGTAAATATTCAGTAAGTTTGTTTAATAAATTAGAGGAGCCATGTTCTATTCACATTTGTATACCTAGACCCTAGCCCCCAGAAAGGGTTTAAAAAGAGGCTTATTCAGTCTTTAGCAGAGGGAGGGAATGAAACAGGCAAAGATGAAGAAGGAATGGGAAAAGAATGGTGTGAGAAGTGCTGCCTCGCAGATGGAAAGGAGGATCATTAGTACTGAAGGTTGGTCTGCATCCAGGCTGCTTTACCTCTTCTCTGTGGGGATTTATTCACAGCTAACTGTGATGGCTCAAGGAGGAAGCAGGATTATCTGTGCTATTCCTGGCAGGGCACAGCAAGTTCTGAGCCACCATGACATCCTCAAGTACTTGCCTCCTGTCCCGTTGGACTTGATACTGGGAAGGTCATGTGACCCTGAGTTACCAAAGATCTGAGAGATCTCTAGCATGGGGATTCTTAACCTAGGCAGGGTGTCTGTGAACTCCCTCAAATTTTATGCAGCATGCTTTGCTTATACATTTTTCTCTGGAGAGAATCTATAAATTAGACTCAATTTGAGGATATTGGGTACAGCTAGTAGTTCCTTCATCTCCCAGGATAACTGTCTAAAATTGGGCCATTCATACTTGAAAACCAGGACATGACTCTCACACATTCACACACACAGTACCAAATAAAACCAACCCAACTAAAACCTTTTATACACTGTCTACCATTTAATCTTAGGCAATCAGTCACATTACTTTGTAGTCAGACCTTAGTATTTATTCTTTGAAAGATTATGGCTTTCTGTCCCATTAAAAAAACGAGGTCAGCTTCACAGCCACATGAAGGCAGCAAAAAAAAGTGTGAGCATTTTTCTTAATGTGATCTAAGAACAAATATGAGACTTGAGCCAACTTGAGACAAGCTTTAAAGAATCAACATAACTATCTCAGGCATGAGATAGTGTTTAATCATCAGTGAGTCAGATGGAGTAGGAGAAAGGCAGGGTATACAGGTACACAAACAGCCTGGGTCAGTAGCCCCCTAGAGGTGTTATGCCTGATTCATTTGTGAGACTTCTTATTGTGAAAAGATCAAGAAGTTGTAGAGGGTTGTTTACAGACACATTTTGAAAACTATCTTTCTGGAATAAGGCACATGAAACTTTAATGTTTGATTAATAAGTCCTCACCAAAGAAGTGAGAGGAGGACCAGGCCAAGGGAGAAGTGCCTGAGCAATCAACAGGAGATATTTGTGTGTGGGGTGTGTGTGTGTTGAAGTATGTAGCTGGAGAAGGAACTTTGAGGGCAAAGAGTGGTGAAATTGCTATTTTAAGTAGTTTTCTGAATTATCAGTTTAAATTACTGGTCTTCAAATTTTTTAATAAAAGCATTTTAAAAGATACTTCACATGACCCCGGTTGTAATAATACTCTAATGAAACTTTTGGAAATGCTGACTTCTAATGGTAGATTAAAAATAGCCACAAGTTCATTGACACTTCTCTCCTCTTAAATCTGAGCAGGCTTGGTGACATCTAGACCAATAGAACATGGCAGAAATGATATTTTGCAAGTTACCAGGCCTAGACCTTAAGAGAATTACACCTCCTTTCTTTCTTTTGGGACACTTGTTCTTGAATCTTGGCTGCCATGCTGTGAGGAAGCCCAAGCAGCCCCATGGAGACGCCCACGTGGAGAAGAATTAAGGCCCCTAGCCAACAACCCCAAATGAGCTCCCACAGCTGTCAACTGGAAGCAACATGTTATTGAGCCATCTTGGAAAGCAGATCCTTTAGTTACAGTTGAGTCACATCAGCTCTTGTCACATGAAGCAGAGATGAGCCAATCCCTACAGTGCCCTGCCCAAACTGTGGATTAATGAACAAAATAAATGATATTGTCATTTGAAGCTACTAAGTTGTGGGGTTGTTTATTATACAGAAATATATAACTGGAACAACTTAAAAGATAAAAATTATTCAACCATTCAGATACAAACAATGCTAATATTTAATTAATTCCCTTCACATTTTTTCTTTTTTATACAGTTTTCAGATTTATTTTCTCTTCTTAAAAATAGAATTATTTATGAACAATGTATATTTTTCACTTATAAAATAAGCATGCAAATTTTCCATATTATAAACCTCATGTATAATCTTAGTAGCTACATAGTGGCTCATTATATACATATATATTCTAAACTATCCTATTGGAAATACAGATTATTTTCAAATTTGCTATTATAAGCAATGCTGCTTTGGATAGTTTATGTTGAATTCTTAGAATTGGTAAGTAACCCAAAATGGAATTATGCGGGGTCAAAAAGTATGACTCTCATTTGTTAGATAGGGTCATCGTAATCCTGATTATGGGTAAATGCCCAATTGGAGAGGACAAAGATGATTCTGGGCAATATTTCTAGTTTACTGGGTTGAATAGTGTTCCCTTAAATTCATGTCCACTGTTAAAAAGTTTAGCTGAATTAAAAAAGTTTAATTGAGTGAAGAATGATCCATGAATCATGCAGCCTCCCAAGCCTGAGTAGGCTCAGAGACTCCAGCGCAGCCATGTGGTAGAAGATTTATGGACAGGAAAAGGAAAGTAATGCACAGAAAATGGAAATGAGGTACAGAAATAGCCAGATTGGTTATAGCTTGGCAAATGCCCTATTTGAACATGGTTTGAAGAGTTGGACATCTTTAGCAAAACTTGGTAATTGGTACAAGAGTAGGCTACAGCCTGTATACAATTCCATATAGGTTATAATTCATGATGTACAGAGAAATCTTCAGGCTGAACTTAAAATGTATAAGGAGGCAGCTTTAGGCTAAACTGGATTTAACCAGTCCCTCCTTTTGGTAACCCTTTCAATTTTGAGAGATTCACCAAAACTTTTTGTTTGTTTGTTTGGGTTTTTTTTTGTTTTTTGTTTTTTGTTTTTTTTTTTTTTGAGGCGGAGTCTCACTCTGTCGCCCGGACTGGAGTGCAGTGGCCAGATCTCAGCTCACTGCAAGCTCCACCTCCTGGGTTTCCGCCATTCTCCTGCCTCAGCCTCCCGAGTAGCTGGGACTACAGGCGCCCGCCACCTCGCCCGGCTAGTTTTTGTATTTTTAGTAGAGACGGGGTTTCACCGTATTAGCCAGGATGGTCTCGATCTCCTGACCTCGTGATCCGCCCGTCTCGGCCTCCCAAAGTGCTGGGATTACAGGCCTGAGCCACCGCGCCCAGCCTCACCAAAACTTTAATCATTGATGTCCCTATCACCATTGTAAATGTACTTATTTGGTCTTGAAACCCACTGGGAAACAGCAGAACAGTAGGTTTTGTAAGGCGAAAACAAAGCCCTGAGGTTACTTTTTTTTTTTTTTTTTGGTAAGGGTTAGAGTAGAGGGTACCTCCTTATGCTGGAACTTTCTGTTTACAGGAGAAGAACAAAACCCATCTGTTCTAGGATCTATGTGTTTCCTGAAGTCTGATTATGTCACATTTAGCATGAGTGACTCCATTTTAGTTTGGTCTGGTCTGTTGGGGCTTAGTGCATGAGCTTAGTCCAAAACAATGGCCTCCAGTAACTTTGTTTAAAAATTACCCTCTTCTGGTCAGGTTCTCATCTAAGAGTGTGACCAAAATTTAAGGCCTTAATGTCACTCTCAGTTATTTTATTTTTTTTACTTTTCATTTTTTTTAGGCCAGGTGCGGTGGCTCATGCCTGTAATCCTAGCACTTTGGGAGGCTGAGGCGGGTGGATCACAAGGTCAGGAGTTCGAGACCAGCAGCCTGGCCAACATAGTGAAACCTCATCTCTACTACAAATACAAAAAATTAGCCAGGCGTGGTGGCAGGCGCCTGTAGTCCCAGCGGCCTGGGAGGCCGAGGCAGGAGAATTGCTTGAACTCGGTAGGCAAAAGGTGTGGTGAGCCGCCGAGATCGTGCCACTGCACTCTAGCCTGGGCAACAAGAGAAACTCCGTCACAAAAAAAAAAAAAAAATTATTTTTTGAAACAAAGTCTCACTCCGTTGCCCAGGCTGGGGTGCAGTGGCACGATCTTAGCGCCACTGTGATCTTGGCTCACTGCAACCTCTGCCTCCTGGGTTCAAGCAATTATCTGCCTCAGTCTCCCGTGTAGCTGGGATTACAAGTGCCTGCCACCATGCCCAGCTAATTTTTTTATTTTTAGTAGAGATGGATGTTTCAGCATGTTGGCCAGGCTGGTCTTGAACTCCTGACCTCGTGATCTACCCACCTCAGCCTCCCAAAGTTATGGGATTACAGGTGTGAGCCACCGCGCCCAGCCCACTCTCAGTTATTGTACTATCATTTTGGGTTTCCTGTCTCGGCACATAATTCATAGGTAATGATGTCCTCATGGTCACACATTTCTTTTAGCTCTTATCTGGTTGAAGAGAGATCATTTGACATTCTAAAGATGTCTGCATGCAAACATTGAAAACTGTTGAGAGAATACTGCACACCAGAGAGACTATTATGACTATCAGGAGGACAATCCCAAGAGTTTGGAGTATGTGCCTTAGCCGGTGTCCCTAGAAAGCAAACCACCTAAAATCAAATAGATCAGAGAAGGAGCTAGATAAGTAATCTACTCACTTTAAAGAGTCTCTTCATTAATCACCGACAACTGAACTTGTATAATACCTAATGTGATGTGTTTCTCCATGGGCAGCAAGAAGTGCCAGCAGCTACACAGATATTTCTCTGTTTAGCCAATAAGTAATGTAGAGCAATTATATTATTTAGCATAAGTTTCACAAGATAAAGTCCATTGTGTAACCATAGCCTTTACAGTAGAATCTGCTATAGAGCCTATCATGAAGGATAAATTTCTAGTTATTGCCTCATTTACTCCAAATCATGAAAAAAAAAACGACCTAACAAATGATATCCTTCTAGAACAGTGAAGACCTCCTGGCAATGTTCTCTTTAACCTATGAAGCAGGTTAACAGGAGTGGACCAATGTTCTGTTTCTGACTGATTATGAGGCAAAGTATGTACCCTTAAAATTTCTCACCTACATTGGGCCTTCCATCTATTAAGACATAAGGTTATCCATATAGAAGGCTGGCTGCAAAATCCTTCACAAGAAAAATTATGCCTCACGAGTGCACACAACAGACCCCCTTTTCACTTCTATTGTTTGCAGAGGCCTAAGCAAGAGGGGAAAATGATAAGAGTCTTAACGGTAGTAGAGAAATCTTGATCTGTGATCTTGGGGAAAAGCTGTCTACATAAAGGTTGCCATCTTCTTCTGGGGAGAAACTTCCCTGGTTAGCATTACTTTAAGGATTCCAGTGGGTGTATAGTTCCAAGAGTGTAGAGGGATCCCTCTGACTTGTGAGATTGTGAACCTAAGGTTCAAGGTCCTGAAGTTTTGCTACTGTGTGGATGGCAAGGGCAGTCTTTCTCTGATGTTCTCAGAAGATCCAGTCTTTGGATTCTAGATTGTGAAGGTGTTGATTGTCTTCAGTCAGTGAAGCATGAAAAGCTTTCTTTACCTGGTGAAAATGCACTATTGCATAATGAGCTAGTGCATAACATCAGCCCTCTTGCATGGGAAAGCTTTCATAAAACCAGAAAACATGCATTGAAAATGACAGTTGAATGATCTCCCTCTATAAATGTTTAAATGGCCCATCAGGGAACAGAATGTACCTAAAAGTTTGAATGTCTTCCCAGGAATATGAGTTTGACAATAAGGTAGCAAAATATACCTGAAGTTTTGATTGTCTTCCCAGGAATGTGGGTTTGACAAACCAAACACTGGTCATAAACTATTTTGACAATTTAGAAATAATCACACGGATATATGTATTTAATTTGGATTACTTTACCTTTTCCATGATGAGTCATGGAATGCAGAATTTTTGATGACAAAATCTTTAAGGAATCAGGAAGGACAAGGCAGTCATTCTGGTTCTCCATGAGTCCATGCTTAGCATTGGACCTATGTCTTCTTGAATACCAGTTCTTTCTCCAATTTAGGTGCATAGCACTGATAACCGATGGGCTATCATGAGTAACTTGACTTAGACCATGGAGTTCATTCAAAATGTATATCTAAACATTTTCAGGATTGGCTGATTTAGCATGAAAATCTGGCAAAGTTATCTCCTTGGTATTCAATTAATTTTTGTTCTGCTTGGGTTAGCAGTTTTATAAACTGCTTTTCATTAAACATCTTTTCATTGAAGTTCTAGGAATTCTTACCCAGTCCAAAAGATATCATTCTAAAGTTATCAAAGCTTGTTTTCCACAGTGCTTTTCAGGGTCCTTTCCGTCCTTTTGTGAACCTCCTTAAAGATATCATGCTTGATATCTAGGATTTTGCATGCTTGTGAAGTTTTTAGAAACTGCATCAAAATTAAGCAATTAACTGTGGAAATGACTTCAGTCAGTTAAAAACAAAATTGACAAATTTGATTATTTTTGTGGCCTACAATAACTTAACCATGTTATGATCAATAGCATATACTCAGACATATTAGAATTTTAGAAATCCCATACAATTTTGGAACATATAACATTCATTAAAATATAACCTGAGGAAGGTTAATCATTATTTCTTATTTGACAATGCTTCCCATGTAACTTAACATGACAGATAATCCTGTTTACCTCTCTTTTGGATGCCTCAGGGGCCTTCTGCAGCATCCCAAAGTTAGAAGTCAAATAAATACTTAATTTTGAGGCCAAAGTTTGGTTTTGGGAAGCTTGACAAATATGTCAAAAGTTTAAAATACTTGACCAAAATAGGATCACAGATCATTGTAGAACAATATCATTCGTTTAACCAAAGTCATAATTAAAAGATTTTTAAAAACAAAAACCTGTACTCTTTAATAAAGGAGACTCAGTTTTCTAAACAAGCAAAAGACCTAAAACAGCATGAGGCAGAATCCATTTCTTCTTCTTTACTCTCTCCTTTTTTTTCCTTTTTGCAGTTTACTCAAAAGGTGAATGAAAATATATTGCAGTGTCTTATTAATACTACACAAAATTTTTGTTTAAAAGAGAATACCAACTTTTACTTATGTGTTAGTGTATTAATACTAAAACTAATTTTAATAAAACCTCAAATAAATTTATCAAATCTGTCGTCTTTTAACCACAAGATTTACATAAACCTTTCCATTTTACATTTTCCCCAACTTTCTATATTATCTCGTTTAATCTTTTTTTACTGCTTCAATTTGAGAACTTTAAGTAATTTTAAACCAGGCAAATTTTTTAACATACATTTTTATGCCTTTATAACTTTCCTCACGAAATGCATATTTTGCTTTTGCTTACATACTCTGTATACAGAATTGTTTCTCTCATATCTAGTAGTTTTTAACTCTTAATAGCTGTAATTTCTAGTGGAAACCCTAGAAAGTAATTTTGAGCTGTTTTATATTAGTATTTGTGATTAAAAAATTTTTAAATTTTGTAGAAAAATAGTTCTTCGAGGCCTGGCGCAGTGGCTTATGCCTGTAATCCCAGCACTTTGGGAGGCTGAGGTGGGCAGATCACCTGAGGCCAGGAGTTCAAGACCAGCCTGACCAACGTGGCGAAACCCCATCTCTACCAAAAATACAAAAATTAGCCAGGCTAATTTTTTAACGGAATCTGTGGTGGTGCAGACTCTGTTATATTTATATTTAAATATATATGTATGAATATATATAAATATATATTAAATTATAGTTCACAATGCACAGAGAAACCTTTAGGCTGAACTTAATGTATGTTAGGGAGGCAGCTTTAGGCTAAACTTGATTTGACACCACCCAGAGCCTCAGAATGTGACCTTATTTGGAAGCAAGGTCTTTGCAGATACAATTAGTTAAATTAAGATGAGGTTACACTAGATTAAGGTGGGTCCTAAATCCAATGGCTGGGGTCCTTATAAGAAGGACAGGTGAAGACACTGAGACTCAGAGGGAAACACACACGGAGGGGAAAAGACCGTGTAAAGATAAAGGCAGAAACTGGAGTGATATTGCAAGTCAAGGGCTCCAAGAATTGCCTATAACCACTGGAAGCTAGGGAGAATCAAGGAAGGATTCTTCTTTCCTAGAGTTTTTGGAGGGAGCCTGCCTAGCTCTGCCAGCACCTTGATTTCAGACTTCTAGCCTCCAGAACTCTGAGAGAATGAACTGCTATTGTTTTAAGCAACCCAGTTGCTCGTAATTTGTTAAGGAAGCCCTAGGAAACTAACACATCTAACAACATGATGCGAGGAACACTTGAATCCAGATGGACCTCTTTAAGGTTGCATATCCCCACAGTTCACGAAGGGCTGAGAAAAACAGAAAATCACAAGAAGATCCTCAAGTTTCAACATCAAAGTCTACAATTCTCCCCTCTCTCCCTCAGTGTGGACTTGAGTTGTGATTGCTGTTGTAAGCCACTACATTCGGAGTAGTTTGCTACACAGCAATAGAAAATGAATACAATTTCTAATGCAGCTAATTCATCTTACATTTTGAGTGTCCAGAGTGTCTTTCTGTTCCATCTTCTGAGGATGAACCGATTAAGAACTTGTCTTAAGGCCATGTGTTCACTTTGTTTTTCTTGATGGATTAGGGGTGAGAGGACAGATTTTATTCTGTAGGATGGGAAGACTGTCATGAACTACTTAGGTCAACCAGAGATTAAAGCTGCAGGAAACAATTGTAATATTCTTTCCCTTGGTTCTGTTGAGTCAGTAAAGTTGCTGCCCGTTTCTCCTCGGTCAACTTGCCTGGCAGTGGTTACCCAGGCTGCTGTGGCTTCCAAACTTAGTCTAATCCGCCCACCCCACATCCTCAGGACAGACAGATGTCCATATTGTAACTTTCTAATTCAAAGTCTCCATGAGGCTACAAGCCTGTAAGTCTTCCTCACCGCTTTTTTTTTTTTAAACTCTGCGATGTCTATGGCTGAATTACCGATGACAGTTTTTGTTTTGTTTTGTTTTGTTTTTTTATAAAGTAACTTTGAAGCGTGGGTGGCTGACAACAACTGGCCTCTCTCCTCCTATCTGCCTGACAGAACTGATGTGACCAGATATCAGGTGCTGCTCCTCAGATCTGTCAAGTTCATCAAGCAAAAGAGAAACAGATGATGGAGTAACATGTGCTACAGTAACCAAGGAATCTTACTCAGTGCATGGCTGATATCTTGGAAGTAGCATGAAATATGAAGTCAGAAGTTTTGGGTTCATGTTTCTGCATTGATATTTAGTAATTTTGAGAGTAAAGTCACATGAACTGTGAACCTCAGTTTCTTCATCTGTGTAATGAGGACAGTAGTAACATACTAAGCAGCCTATGTCCAGAAGGGTGTTTTATGTTTCAAATAAGAGAGCACGTATGTGAAAGGGCTTTGCAAACCATGAAATGACTATATGTTAACATAGTTGTTGCCACCTGAGATTATTTATGATTACTATTTCAATGAATGTATGTGAAGGGCATATTCTTAGAAAACAAGCTCAAGTCTGCATCGGCCCCATTATTGAGAATCACTGTGGAAGCAGAGAAGATGCTCCAATAGGTAGAATTTGATTCTGTGCGTTTGAGAGGTTGCCATCCAATGTGGAGGTACGTTATCCAAGACTTGGCTAAGGTTGCCTTGGGCGGGTGGCTCTGGTCCTGGTTGATTCAGCTTCTCATGGAGCCAACTGGGACCCTCCTCTAGCTGCTGTTGGCCTCACTGTTGGCCATGTTCAATACAATGGTCCTTATGGTGCTGATGGTGACAGCATCTGAAATCTTTCCAAATTTAGAACAATGGGAAAGTTGTCTTCTGTATTTCTCATAGGCTATTTTGATATCTTTTTTTTTCTTTTTGTCCTTGTTTCTCCCCATTATTACAAAGTATTGTGTTCACTTTGTTGGGTACCGAATGGTCTTTCCCTTTGACTCGATTGCCTCTTGTTTATGAAAAATAGCAAGTCAACCATGACAAATGACCAGCAGTAATCTTGCCTCCCAAGTACAGAGACTGTTTTCTTCCCCTGCTTTTGTTTGAAAAATTAGAAAGCTTTTTTTCCTTTGAGGAAACTAGTCTTGTTATTCAGAGATACATAGTATAGAGAAAAACTCTGGAGTCAGGAGACGTGGGTTCACATTCCAGGTTCGGCAAGTTACATAATCTCTTTGGAGGCCAGTGACTCTGGGGGTTGCTATGAGGATCACAGTGTAAAAGCACCTTGTGAGCAATAAAACAAATGTTCTTATGACTGCATGTCTTTTCAGAGTAGTAGGCAGGCATTTCAGAGATTCTGGTTCAGGATATTTCTTTTTTTTTTTTTGAGATGGAGTCTCACTTTGTCACCCAGGTTGGAGTACAGTGTTGCAATCTCAGCTCACTGCAACCTCTGCCTCCCCAGGTTCAAGCGATTCTCCTGCCTCAGCCTCCTGAGTAGCTGGGATTACAGGTGCATGTCACCACACCCTGCTGATTTTTGTATTTCTAGTAGAGACAAGTTTCACCATATTGGCCAGGCTGGCCTCAAACTCCTGACCTCAGGTGATCCACCTGACTTGGCCTTCCAAAGTGCTGGGATTACAGATGTGAGCCACTGTGCCTGGCCTCTTCAGGATATTTCTTAGAAATGATACATTGTAGCATAATGTGTGCTTGAGCTGAAACACTGAGTCCTGAAGAACGTGTTGCAGATCTATTTATTCACTTTAAAAATTTGCAACCCTACCTGCTCAGTGTCCACCAACATTTATAGCTCCTCCTGGAAGCCTGTGCCCTGTAGCCTATGCCCTGATTTCTCCTGCTGCTGTACCTCAGGGACCATGTCCTCTCTCTTATCCAGCTCCAGGCTGGCTGAACCTCACGAGGATCACACATGTTGACTTTTTCTTTCGCCTGCCAGTGTGGGCTGGAGGTGAGACTTGTGAATCTGCTTCAGGGCCAGATGTGGGGTCCCACCTAGCTGTGACTGAATTTCCTTGCATTTTCCAAGATGTTTTTCATCATAAATGGTCAACAACAATCAACGTTATTCCTTTAATTTATGTGCAGTCAGCCTTCAGTTCTCCTTTACTGAGGATCACAGAGCGGTAAATAATGAGAAGACAACAGCACAAAAAGCAAATGTTATTCCTTTTATCTCTGGAGATGTCTGACAAGTAGTCTCTCACCTTTGTCTCCATATGCCTTGGAAACTATGTCATAATGTGTGCTGTGTCAAATAAGGCACTTGTCAAGCAGATTCTGTTTTACCTATAGGAACAATGTTGCAAATGGGATGCCAAGGAAGTCAAGAACTAAGCATCCTGTAAGTCATAGCTATGACCAAGCAGGTACCATGAAATATAGAGAAAGCAGTGGAATTATGTGAAAGAACAAAGCTATAATTAGAGACTGTTAGACCTGGAGAGCATGCAGAAGATCATCTAGTCTGAGTCCTGTGTTTTACAGATGAGAAAATGGGGGCCCTGAGGGTCAGCCACCCGTGCCAGGATGCACTGTTAGTTAATAGCAGAGCTGGGACCATAACCAAGGTCATTGACACCGGCCCAAAGCTCCGTTAACTCTACTGTACTTGGGGTCAGTGTCCTATGATCACTGATTGGGAATGAGACAGACCTAGGCTGGGATCCCAGCTCTGCCCTGTATTGTGTGACCTTGGGTAAGCTATTCCACTGCTCTGAGCCTCAATGTTCCTGTAAAGGGCTGAATTGTGTCCCCTTCAATTTTACATATTGAAGCCCTAACCCCAATACCTCAGAATGTGACTGTATTTGGAGATAGAGCTTTTAAAGAGGTGATTTTGTTAAAATGAGACTGTTAGTGGGCCCTCATCTAACCCGGCCAGTGTCTTTATAAGAAGAGGAAATTTGGACACAAGAAAAGACACCAGGTGTGGGTACGCACATTGAGGAAAAACCATGTAAAGACATGGTAGGAACGTGGCCATCTGCAAGCCAAGGAAAGAGGCCTCAGGAGAAACCAGACCCGCTGACCCCTTGTTCTTGGATTTCTAGTCTCCAGAACTGTGAGGAAATAGATTTGTGTTGTTTAAGCCCCCCACTCTGTGGTATTTTGTTATGGCACCCTGAGCTGACCAATGCAGTCACCATCTATAAAGCTGAGATATGAATATTTAACTCTTGGGCGCTGTTGTCCAGATTAAATGAGATAATTAATCTAAAAAAAAAAAACCTTAACCAATGGCCAAGATGCAGTAAATGCTTAGCAAGTGACAGTTACTATGGTTATGCAAAGGACCAATAAAATATACATAAATCACTCCACTGTAACATAAATTTGACCTCATTACAGTGAATTGGCCAGCAGTTCCAGACTAAGCCCCCAGTCTTCTCAGTTTGGTTTGCCTTCTGCTGATCTCTGAATGATTCTTGAAGGTGGACCTAGATTGTCTACCCATAGGTTTTTCAAAGACAGTCCAGAGAAACTGAGATCAGTCTCTTCATTTTATCTTGATAACGTTCCCAGCCGTTGTTAGTCATATTGGAGTCTTTCTTTTAAGCTGAGACATCTAGTTAAGATTCAGATTGTTCTTTTAAAAATAGACTTTGGAGGCCGGGCGCGGTGGCTCAAGCCTGTAATCCCAGCACTTTGGGAGGCCGAGACGGGCGGATCACGAGGTCAGGAGATCGAGACCATCCTGGCTAACACGGTGAAACCCCATCTCTACTAAAAATACAAAAAACGAGCCGGGCGAGGTGGCGGGCGCCTGTAGTCCCAGCTACTCAGGAGGCTGAGGCAGGAGAATGGCGTAAACCCGGGAGGAGGAGCTTGCAGTGAGCTGAGATCTGGCCACTGCACTCCAGTCTGGGCGACAGAGCGAGACTCCGCCTCAAAAAAAAAAAAAAAAAAAATAGACTTTGGAGAATGCAAATATTTAGAGGCCTCATTAAAGAGTTCAGATTTTTAAGGATTTTGAGTAGAGAGAGATCACTCTTGAATGCACTCTCTCTGTTCTCTTTTTAAACCACTAGCACTCTCTCTGTTCTCTTTTTAAACCACTAACAATTTCAAGACTACTTTGCAAAGAGTAAACATCAAATGAGGAAATCTCCCAGGACCACCTGAGAGGGAAGTGCAGAAGGCAAGAGAAGGGGCTTGTCCCCAACACCTAGGTGGCAGCATACAAAATCTGGTGTGTCCCCACAGTGATTGCTGAAGCCACCTCCTTCCCCCATGCTCTCCTGCTGTATAGTGTTGCAGTGGCCACCCCAGACTAAAGGCACCAACTGTGCAGGGACATGGGGCTGTGCTGAGGGAGTAGAGTGTACAAGTCCAAGTGCTGAAATGCTGGAAGTTCCTGTGTAGGATTAGAAGGGGCAGCTGGCTCCCCGTCGGTTCTATTCTCTGGGTGTGCAGGCAGAATGCATGCTGATTTTCACCTAATTCCCAGATTGCATAATTCGCACAAGGGCATCTGATGTGGGCTGAGATTTCTCCTCTGCACCACTTAGCTTTCTGCAAATCCTGCCTCTTTATCCTGGCCACGCCTCTCAGACAGGACAGTCAGAGAGTTTCTGTTTCACTTCTAAAGAAACCGAGGCACTGGGACTTAACCTAGCAGGTACAGCTAAGCTGACCCTGAAGCCAAGAGTTTCTGTGCTCCCAAGGCAGTGTTTCATGGGCATTGTTCATAAATATCTTGTTAACCCTCAAATACAGGCTCAGAGAAAGTGATCTGGTCTTAGAAGAATGCAGGCCAGAGACCCTGCAAAAGGCAAAGCCATGACTGGGGCGTAAGTCATGCACAGGGGCAGCATCTGTCTGGGTGGAACATAGCTGTGGTCATGGCTGCATTACTAACCTCTTGCTCAGCCATTTGTTGAAGCAGTCTTTCTTTGGGAAATGGGAGTTGGACCCTTCCCCTTTCCGAAATCCAAAATGCCATCAGTGATATCCTTCTCCTTTCAGCCCATTCTGATGGCTTGTGGTGTCTTACAAGTTGCTGAAAGAATGTTGCCTGGAGGGAAGCTCTCTGGGTAAAAGACATGCTATGGGTTCAGTCTTCCAGTGCAGAGTCTCTACATAAAAGGGTGATCAAATATGAGGCAAAGCAATTCTAAAATGTTAGCCTGCATCAGTCATCTCGGGGGAATCATTAGAAATATGGAATCCGGGGCCCCATCCCCAGTCTTTCAGAGAGTTCCTGGAACAGGGTCCAGGGATCTGCATTTGCAACAATTGTTCCGGGTGACTCTGAAACAGGAGGTCATGGACACTGCTCTGTGAAATACTGCTCAAGACAATATAGAGTATTCATGTTTCTTCTGATTCTGAACTTCAGTGCATCTGGGATCCTTGGTGCCTCAGGTGCCTTCCAGACCTTGGCTGATCTAGGAAGACTGAAACACTCTTGGCCCCACTGCAACCTCTTGATCCTCTGGTTTTCTGCCTATAAGATGAAACACCCCCATACTTTCAGTTTTAAGGGAAAATATACAGTATGATAATAGCGGTAATGTTGATTTTTAAAAGTGTGCTACCTTAAACTTAGATATAATTTAACAATAGCTTTCACTTTTCTTTTGATTTTCACAATAACCTCCATATAATTTCACAGTAAATCATTTCACTTATGAAGAAACTGAGGCACAGAGATATGTTCTGGAGCCAACAGTAACAACATTATCCCATTGACTGCATAGCTGAACTTAAGTTTGGGGTCCTGGTCTTTAAACTGGCCATTAGAGAAGGGTGCTTAAAGGCCTCACCAAGGAGTTTGGTTGTGGTCTTTAGTTATGACAGGTCTCTTGAACTTGGTCCTGACATTTTCCTGTTTTTGCTCTCTTGTCTGTCCAAGCTCTTACAGCACTAGAACTGGGACTGGAACACCATCCAATCACCAGGTTGGCAGTCTTCCTAGCAGACTGTCCTGCCTTTCTGTATAAAATCTACAGGGTACCATGTGGCTGCTGGTGCTAATTAGTGGATAGGGGTTGTACTATTACCTTAATCCAGAGATTTACCAAAAAGACATTAAAATGACCAAGAAAAACTTTTAAGACTTTTATGTGACCAGAGTCTCCTTCCTGAAACTGGACCAGCTATAGCTGAATAGTCTGCCTTCATTCTCTTAATGAGGGTATCTTATGTGTGGCATAGATTATGTTAGGAGTCAGGAGACCTGAGTTCTGGTCCAGGCTCGGCCAATAATTTGCTGTGAGCTTGTGAGATTGTACTAATCTCTTGGAGTCTCAGTTTCCTCATTTATAACATGAAGAATCTTACTCTGCACTTTCTAGGTCTAGTATCCTTCAATCTAACTCCTACCAAGCCACTGGGAATGCTAGGGATATATGAATGAATGCCTTCTCTAGGATCCATTAATCTGGGGATAAGACATTTCCAGGGGCACAGAAACTAGAGGCCTCATGGCTTGTAAAAAAAATCTTGGGAGTGGGTTATGTTTATTTGCTTACCCACTTGGCATATACGGATGCCCACTGCCTCCACCATTCGTTTTGCTTTCAGCTTTTGTTTTGCTACCTGAAGGAAGCCCAGAACCTCTTGCAGTCACAGCAAGGCATGGCAAGGAAAAAGCTAATATGGTGACACTGCTTTCATGCCTGGAAGTGAATGAGAAAGGGTGGGCATGTCTAGCTACAAGCAGTCTTGGGGTTCCCATGTGGCCTGTTGATGATCTCATGACCAGGCATAGGAATGTTGCTAAGGACTGATGAATTATAGAGAGCCTGGGCCTTAGCAGGCACCTACTCTGCTTCAAACTCTAAGTATATTGGAAGTACATTTACTAGAATCTGGATTTAGAGTAAGTCAAGGACAGATATTACATTTTAATGATATCTTCAGAGCCTCAGGAGTAGGCATTCAATCAATACCTACTGAATAAATGAACATGCCTGCAGAATGGGATCATAAAACTAGAGAGAAACAAATTATCCCCAAAGCTGTTCTGAAGACTAGACCATGGAATGCCAGGACCAAGGATGTGGGTCTCATTTCAGTTTTTCTTTGTTCTACTTTATCTTGTTTTGGTGCCAGCTTTCTTCATTACAGGCTACAGGGAGCTCTGAAGACAAAGGGTGGCTGAGGACCATTTCTCTGGTTTAAATAATATATTTTAATGTATATAATTATACATTAATTTTATTTATATAATATATAAATTAATTTTACACAATGTATAATTTTAATATATAATATATAACACAATTTTCTATTATGTTAAAAAACACATAACATAAAATTTGCTATCTTAATATTTTAAAGCATATACGGTTTGGCAGTAGTAGATAACACCTCTCATATTATTGTGAAATAAAGGCCATATATATATACATATTTTTGAGACAGCATTTTGCTCTTGTTGCCCAAGCTGGAGTGCAATGCCATGATCTTGGCTCACTGCCACTTCCGCCTCCTGGGTTCAAGCAATTCTCCTGCCTCAGACTCCCGTGTAGCCGGGATTACAGGCATGCGCCATCATGCCTGGCTAATTTTGTATTTTTCGCACAGATGGGGTTTCTCAACGTTGGTCAGGCTGGTCTCGAACTCCCAACCTCAGGTGATCCACCTGCCTCAGCCTCCCAAAGTGCTGGGATTACAGGCGTGAGCCACTGTGCTCAGCCAAGGGCCATATCTTTTTAAGAGCTACTACTGAGACCTAAAAAACACACAGATTTTTCTTTTTTTTTTTTCTTTTTTTTCTTTTTTGAGACAGAGTCTTGCTCTGTCGCCCGGGCTGGAGTGCAGTGGCCGGATCTCAGCTCACTGCAAGCTCCGCCTCCCGGGTTTACGCCATTCTCCTGCCTCAGCCTCCTGAGTAGCTGGGACTACAGGCGCCCGCCACCTCACCCGGCTAGCTTTTTGTATTTTTCAGTAGAGACGGGGTTTCACCGTGTTAGCCAGGTTGGTCTCAAACTCCTGACCTCGTGATCCGCCCGTCTCGGCCTCCCAAAGTGCTGGGATTACAGGCTTGAGCCACCGTGCCCAGCCAACACACAGATTTTTCAGAAGTAAAATGTTACAGGAGATCTTGCCTACAGATCTGCTTTCTAAAGTTTAAATTCTGTTTTCTAAAAAATTATTAAGAATTAGAGCTATGTTTTTATAATTTTTAAAAAACCCTTCAGTAGTTTGAGTTGAAAAGAAAGAGTTAATATGGTGGCCATGACCATTACACATGCCTTTGCTACATCTTACAATGTGGGACTTTCTCCTATGATACAAAATCTATAGATATTACATTTTTATTTATTTCCCCTTTGGTTAAGTGAGCATGTTCCAAGTCAAATAAAGCTGGGTTGCAGTGCCACATACCACCATTAGGTGCCACTGTTTGACAGGATAGTAAAGGGACTGAAAGTAACTGAAGAACACTTTTCTTCCTCTCTCCTTTCTCTTTTTGTGCCTACTGGGTGCCAAGCTCTATGCTAGGCCCTGCAGATACAGCAATAAACAAGACAGGCCTCTGAGTGAGGTAGACAAGTCATTACAATAGGAGGGGTATGTTTAAAAGAACAGTATATCCATGATGCCATGGGAGCACTTGTTTAGAGTCTACTGTAGCAAATCAGGTGAAGCATGAGGTGAGTTGAACCATGGCAGGAGCTATGAGGGTGGAAAGAAATTTGGGCTTTTGGGGCCAGGCGCAGTGACTCACGCCTGTAATCCCAGCACTTTGGAAGGCTGAGGCGGGTGGATCACGAGGTCAGGAGATCGAGACCATTCTGGCTAACACAGTGAAACCCCATCTCCACTAAAAATGTGAAAAATTAGCTGGGCGTGGTGGCATGTGCCTGTAGTCCCAGTTACTTGGGAGGCTGAGGCAGGAGAATCGTTTGAACCTGAGAGGTGGAGGTTGCAGTAAGCCAAGATCACACCACTGCACTTCAGCCTGGGTGACAGAGCAAGACTCCATCTCAAAAAAAAAAGAAAAGAAATTTGGGCTGTTGGAACACCTTGATGGGTTTATATTTTTGTGGTGGCCAGGGATGCAGATGGCCCTGAACCCCTTGATCACTGATCTTGCACTATTCACCAGTTTGTAACATGGCCATGGGCAAACCTTTGGCTCATATGGCATTTTTTTTTTAATGTGCATTATTTGCCAAATGAAATACAGATTTTTAACTTCTCATGAAAAATCAGAAGGTCTAGCAGCAATTGATTAAAACCAAATCATAGCTGCCCTCTTAGTAGACCACCAGTTCTTCAGCCAGCTTGTATCTCTCACCTTGGTTCTTGTCTGGTCCCTTTGAGCAGGGCCAATATTTAGTGGGTGTGTACTGGGGTGAATTATGTCTGTTCTGATTGGTGACTAGTTTCCCTGAGCTCCCTTAGTGTCTCCTATGCTCCAGGCCATTCCCCAATAGCATCTCCCCAATGCACTTCCTTACAATCTGTCTATAAAAAGGTTTCATTTGGCACTGCAGGGCCTCTGGCTCCCTGCTCTAGTGCTAGGTCCAACATCCATTTTCTGATTAGACCTTGTCCTGGGCCAAAGGGATTGTTCAGTATTTTGAAATCACCCCCACCTTTAGGGGATGAAGTCTGCCTGTGACCTCTGGACTGGATGATTCTTGCCTTCAGGGGAAGGAAAATACAAGATAGACCCCAAGGCAGGGGATGTGTTCACTCACAGATGGTTTTGGGGTTGGGGTTTTTGTTTTGTTTTGTTTTTACAAACTTTTAATTATAAAAGCTGTTTTATTTTCAGAAATGTTTACATCTCCATAGCATGCTGCTGAATGCATCAATGTGGAGAGGATTATGTAAATTTTTACAACCTAAGGGAGACAGGATATTAGTTTTTTATTTTTTGCAGCTCCAACACATTAAAATAATGGGATTTCTTTTTTTTGTCTATAGAATGCCATTCCAGAGACATAATTAAGTTCTTTGTGGTCAGCCTCAGGTAGCAGGACAGCTAAAATGGATAATAGTAATAATTAATAGTTATAATAAAACATATTTGTACTTTTGGAAACCAGCCTGTTTGTGATTCCTTCACGAACAGCTTATCTATGTGAGACCTGAAGGCCAACCTTAGAGGAACCCATTGTTTCTCCTCCAAGAACTCGTTCTGTGTCTAGAGAAACACTTGTTGGGTTTTAATTAGAAACCAGTGGGGCTGTGGGCTGGCTGGCTGGCTGCACCACACGCTGTGAACCGGGAGGGCTGAGTGGAGGCCAGGGAGTCTGAGCATATCTTCAGGGTGAGATATTTGATTACACAAGGGAGAGGAGATGATTGCCAGTCCTCCCATCTGGAGAAAAGTTTCTGGGTGGCAGGAGCTAAGGATAGGGTGAAAGAAAGTGACCCAGTGAGGAGAGTGGGGTGAGGCGAGGAGAGGGGCTGGGCCTGTGTGTGTCAGCTCCAGGAGGCTGGCCCTGCCTCTGCCCTGTGTCCATCTGACACAGAACGGAATATGACCCAGTGCTTGCGCAGCTCAGTCAGAGCTCTTTCCACTGCTCTGCAGCTCACTCTCCTCATGCTTACCTGGACAAACCCACTTCTGGCCACACTGGCTGGAGCATTAACCTATGGGTCTTCCTCAGATGATGGAGTTGAGGGAAAGGCAGGCTTTTCTTCTGAAGTCAAGGTAGGAACTCCCTCTGTCTTTTCCTTCACAGCTGAAATTTTCTGCTTGTACAGCTCTTAACACCTCAACTCTTAACCAGGGCTTACAGGCCTCTCTCTCCCGCTGAAATGTGAACCCTGCTATGGGAATGACCATACCCTCCATTTTTTTGTAGAGCATCCAGTGCAGTGTCTGAAAGATTCTCCCCGTGGCTTGAAAGCTTAAGGGAATGAATAACTTCTCCCTCCTCAGGCCCAGTCCCAAGGCACAAGGCCACTTGCGCCAACAGCATGTGTCAGCAAGAGAGCAGAAGCAGGAAGAGAGCTGGCTGGAAGACACATACCCCCTGAAGATCGAGAGGGAGGCCGTCCGGGTACCGAATAGCAGTTACATCAGACTGAGACACTTCCTGTTTACAGGAGACTATAAAACCCCTGCTCCGTCCTCATTTGGTGCTGACGCCATTTTAGGCCTCAGCCTGCCTCCACCCAGGAGCTCATTAACACAGCGTGTTGCTCCACACTGCCTCATGTTGTTTGTTGGCGCCATCTCGGGGTTTGAACCGGCACAAGAGCCTTGCAGTGTCTGGCACAAATAAATGTAGCAAAAGCCAGGAGAGGTCTGAAATTACTGTAAGCCAAAAATAAGATTCTAAGTCCCCCTCCTGGCCAAGCTGATTCCAAAGAAAGCTGAAAAAACCAGTTCAGGTTGTAGCAGGACAAGCAGCAGACAAAACCCCTCAGATGCCAAGTTAAAGAAGGAAGGGCTTTATTCAGCCAGGAGCTTCAGTAAGACTCACATCTCCAACAACCAAGCTCCCTGAGTGAGCAATTCTTGTCCCTTTTAAGGGTTGACAACTCTAAGGGAGTCCACATGAGAGGGTCATGATAGATTGAGCAAGCAGCGGGTACACTACTGGGGTTTTCACAGTGCTTTTCCATACAATGTCTGGAATCTATAGATAACGTAACTGGTTAGGTCAGGAGTCGATCTTCAACCAGGCCCAGGGTGTGCCACTGTGCTGTCTGCCTATGGATTTCATTTCTGCCTTTTAGTTTTTACTTCTTTCTTTGAAGGCAGAAATTGGGCATAAGATAATATGAGGGGTGGTCTCCTCCCTCATTCCCCCATTTTGAGAATCTGACTCAATAGTGGGAGTTCTCACTTTCATTCTCACTACCCATATCTTCTTGGAAGACAGATCAATAGTGATTCATATAGTACACTTGTGCTAAAGCATTTTGGTGAACTAAGGTAGCGATGAAGCTTTTTATTGTTTGAGGAAGTACAGGTAGCAAACAAGGGAGCAGTAAGCAAGTTCCTATTACTATTATAACTCCTATTACAAGAGTTTTAAATCCTCCTAGTGCTGGGAACCATTTTCTAAACATGGTCCTAGGATCAAATCCATGCTACCCTTGCACATTTGGCACATGACAAATTCATGTGCCAGTTTTGTCATATTTCTAACTATGTTTTCAACTACTTGCCCTTGATCATCTATGTGTAGACAGCAATTAGTAAGGTTAAATTTTCTACAGACCCTTCCTTCAGCTGCTAGCAAGTAGTCAAGAGCCAATCTATTTTGATAGATAGCATTTCTCATCTGAGTTTCTTGCCAGGCCAGAATAGTCAAGGCTCTGCCGGTTTTGTTAGTGATTATTTCTAAGACAGCTTGTAACCATATGATTCGGTTAAGCATGTAAATGGGGGTCTGGTATCCCCACGAGCCATCTTGTGCCCAAGTACCAGGCCTATAATATTATATGATTCTCTCAGGGGGCCATTCATCATCTTTCCAATTTCCTATAGCTATGCTTCTCTTTTCATGGGAAGCATAGACAGGGAAGCCCAGGAGCCCACCTGTCTTTATGGGCAGTAGGAAGAAAGATGGTTTAATAGTGCCAATAACACAACTACCTGCCCACAGTTCGGGTAATTTGGCATAAGATCTCATCCACATATCCAGTATAATCCAGTGGGGGCTGTCCAGTCCCAATGGGACTCCGGGTGGGTCCACATGGTTTGCAACTTTGGGAATTTACTAAATGGATTTTTCTTAATATGGTTTGAACTCCACTAGGTGGCTGTTTTTGTGGTACTATTATACAGTTTTTGCTCAAGGCAGCTGAGTCTTCCCACAGGAAGGGTGAAGTCCTTCCCCACTCCTGCTATACAGTATTGTCTAATGATTGAGGCTTTTAGAACCTCGAAGTTATCAGGGTGATTCTTTTGAGTCGAGAATTTATCAGGAACTGGGTCTGTAGGTACTAATTCTCGGGCTTGCCATGGCCATTGATCTCCCATTACAGTTCCTCCACAAACATAATATGAAGTGACACTGAGAGACGGGGCTACATGCTCGGATAATTGCAAAAACAAATTTCTTGTTTTTCCTGGAATTTCTGGTACTGGCACATTCAGTTCATCATAGAAGGTTTGAAATACTGACTCAGGAGAGTGTTTATAAACTCCTCCTCAAACCACGATATTTACTCGAGGATCCAGTCCAGCCCTATCAATTCCTAGGGTTACAAGCTCCCCTTTTTTTCCAGCGAGGATCCAGGGGGTTAGTTATTACTAGTTCTAAGGGGTTACACTGACCACTGGTATAGGAAGGGCCACTTTTCCCTTTCTGAAGGTGGACAGGATCCTTTTCATTTTTTATCCAAGTAGCCTAAATGACACAAGACCAGCATCCACATTCATTTCCACACAGTCCTAATTCATGACAAATGTACTTATTTTCTGCCATAAAGCCTCTTTCCTAATTAAGAGAACCACATCCTATTCCTAACTTATTACTATTAATGACAGCACAGGCATCAAACTTCAAGGTGACTTGTTTGGGCACCCCTTTTTCTTTTATTTTGGCTAACACTTTACTTGTATCATTTATGAGCCCCCACCAGTCCTCAGTCCTTAACCTTATTTCAAAAGCTGTGGTCATGGGAAGCTCAGATGGGTCATAATACACATCAGGTTGGTCATTTCCTGGGCTACACACCTTGTATAGAATAGCATTATACAAACAAGTTCTTTTTATAGTCCTGGTACACTTATAATAACCATAAAATAATAGGACTGTAGCAACTTTTTGTCCTACCTCAGTGACTTGATGTAAACACTGGGAACAGCCCTCAGTCTGAGGAAGGTCAGTTAAAGTCCTTACTGTACAAGTACAAATTTTAAGGAAAATGAGTCCCGCAATGAGTTTTCTCATGCTTCAGCCATGCATGGACCAATCAGCTTCTGGGTGTGACTGGAGCAGGGCTTGTCGTCTTTTTCAGAGTCACTTTGCAGGGGTTGGCGAAGCTGCTCCCGTCCACGAACCACTCACAGTCTACTGATGTTTAAGGATGGTCTTGGAGGTTGGGCCTGCTAGAATAAACTGAGTCCAATATCTCTACACAGTTATGTTCAACTGGGCTCTCTGATACTGGGAGCAAGGTGGTGGGGTTTAGGATGTTGCAAACTTCAATGGGTATGCGGGGATTTTCACATAGCAAGCTTTGGTGCTTGGTTAATCTAGCATTTGTTAGCCAATGATGTCGTTTTGTATTCATCAAAGTTACCATGGCATGGGGGGCCTTTATATTCGGGTTTTGCCCAAGGATTAGTTTATCTGCTTCTTGTGCTAACAGGGCTGTTGCTGCCAGGGACCTTAGACATGGGGGCCAGCCTTTGGAAACCCTGTCCAGTTGTTTTGAGAGATAGGCCACTGGCCTTGGCCAGGGCCTCACAGTCTGGGTTAAAACTCCAATTGCCATTTTTTTTCTTTCTGACACATAGAGTATAAAGGGTTTTGTCAGGTCAGGTAGCCCCACGGCTGGGGCTGACATGAGTTTTTCTTTCAACTGATGAAAAGCTCGTTGTTGTCGGTTGTAATAGATGTAGTTTATTCAATTTACATTTGTATTAACTGTCACCCACCAAAATATTGACTCAAATCCTGCAGCTATTTTTGATTTCAAGCTTTAAATTGATCTGGTATTCCCTGTGGGACTCCAATTGCGTCTAAACGGACGTCAGAGTCAAAAGACCCAGAAGGGGCATCTCTTGCTTTATAATGTCTTTAGTTTTCCTCCCTCTGATTGATGAAATGCCAGGGTGAAAGGGATAGCCAATTGGACTAAAGTACAAGTGCCACTCTAGTTATCTGGCAGAGTGCCCAGTAAAGGTCCACCACAATACCACCACACATCCACTCGGGGATGAACGTGGGCTGACTGATTGATAAGCTCTTGAAAATTCTTAAGCTCACCACATCCCTTCAGGTCTCCAAGGAACTCTGTTTCCTCCCTGTCATGAGAGACATGAAGTGAACTTAGTGTTGGGGAGATGGAAGCTGGATGGCCCTCGGGGGCTGACCAGCAGGGTGCCAGACTTTGGGATATAGCAGAGAGAGCTTGGCACGACTTATTACTCCAGGCTATAGAATCCTGGAAAAGAGCTACCATGCAGCCTAGGCCTGGTCAACTGGGGGACCACCTTAGTGGAAAGGGGACAATTTGGGCCTCTGGCCTGCCATGTGCACAAGCATAGCAATTGCTTTTGTTTAACATTTGGATAGAATATTTGATCCATTCCAATGGATGGAATATTTGATCCATTCCAATGGATGGAATATTTGATCCATTCCAATGGATCAAATATTTGCATCTTGGTATCCTGTCTTAATTGCCAAAGTTTGTTTTAAGTCTTTAACTTCTATGATCCTCTAGTAAAATGAATGTATGATTTTAGGAAATTACAAAAAACGGTTGGGGCAGTTCATCCTTGCTCTTTAGTGGTCCACAGATTGTTGGACCAACTATGACATAAAAACTCTACATTGAGGGGCAAGACACCTGGTTGGCACTGGAGTCTTTATCAAAATCTCCCTGCATTAAATGGTCCAAATTTACTAATGCCCAATATGAGGAGAGTCAGGAGGGACAGAGATAATTTTCTGAAGTAGAGATCTGTCTTTGACTTGGCATGTCCTCACAGGGTATAACAAGGTAAGCATTAAATGCAATAGTTTGAGGCAAAATTGACTTGGTTATGTTAATAACGAGATGGTCAGCAATAGAGTGAAGAAAGAAGGAAGAGTAATAGAATAGATGAAATAGTTAAATTTTTCTTAGCTTTAGTTTGGTAGGGTTTTCCCGTGGGACTGTGGCCCACAACTCTGGAGAGGGTGGCACTTTGGCTTGGGTGTGATGAGTCCATCCTTTTTCTGCTGTACGAATGGCAGTCTCTTGGGGTAGCAGCACAAGGTAGGGTCCTTCCTAGGCTGGCTCGAGTTTTTCTTCTTTCCACCCTTTGATAAGAAGGTGATCTTCAGGCTGGTGCTGGTTTACTGGAAATTCTAGGAGTGGAACCTGTGCTAAAAGACTTTTAGTTCTGAAGGAAAGGAAAGTGGAAGATAAACCAAGAATATAATTTCTAAGAAATTAAATTTTTGTTTTAAATGTGGGAACATCAACAGCAGACTTTATAGTCTTTGGTGTCTTCTTACTGAGAAATTTCCTTTAGCACTTATCTTTATTAGTTTTTATACCAAAGAAAGCCAAACGCCATTTTGTATTTAATAATGCCTCTTGTATGATTTTTTATACCAGATAAGCTAAATTTCACCTTTATATTAGTGTATTATTAATGTTAAACTTAATTTTAATAAAACCTTGTATACATATTTATCAAATATTTAATGTTGGACCATAAGGTAAGATTTTTATAGACTCTTTTTAACCTTTTATAATTTTTGTTAAAGAGTAGGTTAGTGCTTTAAGAAAAACCTGTTGTGTTTTTACTTTAATGTCCAGTTCACAGAAAACCTGGATGATACCCCTTTAACTTTAGCTAATGTTTACACACAGAATTTTCTTTACAATTAATGTTTTAAATCTTGCTTAAACCTTCAACAATATATATGTATTTTTTTAATCTTTTAATGTAGGTAAAAATTTACATTCTTATGTCTCCTTATAATCCTTTTACCAAAGGTATATTTTAATTTCCTTACGTACCTTGCACATAAACTGTTTTTTTTTTTTTTTTTTAACAGTTTTACATTCAGGAGGCCTAGTTACTTTTAAATTATACAATATGTCTTGCATAAATTCTTTTTTTGAAACTTTTTTTTTTCTCTTTCATGACTTTTGCAGACAATTCTTCGACCTGCCTCAATTTTCGGAGTTATTACAAACATTTATTTCTTTAAACAACCAGTTAATTTATTTCAGGACAAGAATTTACCATATAACATTCTTTTTACATAAATTCTGTTCCCCCTTCCCTCCCCCTTTTTCCCCGATGATAACCATTCTTTTCCAAAGCAAACTTCCTTTATGTCTGTGGACTAGACTGTCTAAGGCCACAAGATTAGAAGTTACAATAATACATGTTACACTGTTAACTTTTAGCAAACTTTACTTTTGTTGAAAACCTTGGGAGGCCGAGACGGGCGGATCACGAGGTCAGGAGATCGAGACCATCCTGGCTAACACTGTGAAACTCTGTCTCTACTAAAAAAATACAAAAAAACTAGCCGGGCGAGATGGCGGGCGCCTGTAGTCCCAGCTACTTGGGAGGCTGAGGCAGGAGAATGGCGTAAACCCAGGAGGCGGAGCTTGCAGTGAGCTGAGATCCGGGCCACTGCACTCCAGCCCGGGCGACAGAGCGAGACTCCGTCTCAAAAAAAAAAAAAAAAAAAGAAAACCTTGTAAGTTTGGGATTTCAATTATCCTTTGCTATTAATAAGACCTTGTTTAGTCCAAATTGACTTAGAATTTGGTATAGATGACTTTTTTTTTTTTTTCCTTCACTTACCTGGAAGGAACCATAGATCTTCCTGTCCTGAGGGGAGTTCCTCCTAGGTCTGGTTGGACCTTTGTATGGTAATTAAGATTTAAATTCCCTGTTAGGAAACCTGCTGGATTAAGGGAATTTTCAGTGGTTAATGTTAAGTCATCCTTTTTTTTTTTTTTTTTATAAGGATACTTTTGAACTGATGAGGTGTGCTCACAATGAGGTTTTCCTCTAAAAGTTATTTTTTTTACTTTCTTCTGTTAGTAAAGCAGTTGCCGCTACAGATTGAATGCATCTGGGCCATCTGTGGGTTACCGGGTTAAGGATTTTTGATAGGAAGGTCTCAGTGCTTTTGGGATATGCCCTTGTTTACACTGACAACAAAGTGGTATTAAAGTGTTACAGGGTTACGGAAAATACCTTTAATTATCAATTATAGATTTTAAATTTACAGTGGCTTTTAAAGGAATAGGGTACACTGTTTTTTTTTTTTCTTAACTACTCATATATCTCTCTCTTTCTCTCTGTTTTTCTCTTTTTCTCTTTGACTTTCCTTTTGCTTCTGTCTCTTTCTCTCTCTCTCTGCCTCTCTCTTTCTCTCTCTCTCCTTGACTCCCTCTTTGTCTCTCTGTCTCTTCCTCTGTATCTTTTCCTCTCTCTCTTTGCCTCTTTTTCTGTCTGTCTCTTTCCTCTCTCTCTCTCTGCTGGTCTTTCCTTACCTCTGCCAGCCGCTTATGCTGCTGTCCTCTCAACCGCTGTGGGAGGTGTCTAAATCCAGCTGTAACCAAGTGTCTATGTACGGGAACTGGTCTGGGTGCCCTGGCTTACAGGTTACCTTGTGCAATACCTTTGAAACAAGGGACCTGTCCAGGCTTCCTTCTGATGGCCAGCCCACCTCTAATGCTGACCAGTCTATTTCACACGAAGTTCTAAGTTTTCCTGGTGTCATAGGAATACCGTAATCTCCCGTAAATCCTTTCTTGAAAATTTTCAGTAATTCCTAGTGGGGTAGGCTTACTTTGTGCCTGACCCATGCTTCTTCGAGACAATTGCCCCAGTGAAACACCTCGCCAAAGCAGCTCGGGGCAGACTCCCATGGAGGATCAACGTAGTGGCTGAACACTGGGAAGGAACTGGCACTTGGAGTCCAGACATCTGAAACTTGGTAAGACTAATCTTTGGAACTTGCCCACTCCATTTGAGTGGAAGTGTGGCCTGATCACCCACAGTGTGCCTGTACTGGCACTTTGGTTTTTGTTTTTGACTTGACTTGGATTGCTTGATACTTTGGTTTTAGTTTTGACCTGGCTTGGAATTCTGGATACTCTGATTTTGGTTTTGATTCTGGTTTGGTGTAAACTGTAAAAGTGTGTGTGTGCCCTTTTTACCCGTTCTGTGTTTTGTGGTGTGTGTGTGGTGTGAGCGCGTGGTATTTTGTCTCGAAGAAGCATGGGTCAGGCACAAAGTAAGCCTACCCCACTAGGAACTATTGAAAATAGTAATCAGAATGGAACAGAACAGGACAGGGATTTTCACAACGTTTTTCCATACAGTGTTTGGAATCTATAGATAACATAACCGATTAGGTCAGGGGTCGATCTTTAACCAGGCCCCTGGTGCCGAGCTGTCTGCCTGTGGATTTCATTTCTGCCTTTTAGTTTTCACTTCTCTCTTTGGAGGCAGAAATTGGGCATAAGACAATATGAGGGGTGGTCTCCTCCCTTAAGGTCATAACAGGAAAGGAGTGGTCAGACATGCCTCTTTACACCCTCTCCCTTAAGGAGTTCAGGCACAACTGACCAACACTGCCACTAAAACAGGGATCTCAAGATGGATGAGACAGTCTTTGTAGCAATAAGATATCAAATTCCATCCTGACTCTCTGACTCTAGTATAATATCACATGACAGATAAAGAAGGAAATAAAAATATTTTACCCCAAAATATGTTTCTTTGCCATATTTTGAAATGTCCCTGCAATTTTGTGGGGGAAAGCTGTTGTGGGAAAACTTTGCATCTGTAAAGAATCTCTGTTAGCATAACTAGGTCTTTACTTTTCCAGGCCCTTTGAATCCAGAAAAGATTAACTGAGAATCTAGCACCTTTTAAAGGTCTAAGTAGGAAACATTTGCCACCTATATTCTCCAAGGGTGACTACCCAGGAGACTTCATCTGCATAATAAGAGCCTTAGTTTGCACAACCCCTTATCCTAACCCAGACACTCCTTTCTATTGATTCCAGGTCTTTAGATAATAACTCTTTCAACCAATTGCGAATCAGACAACTCTAAGCATCCTCTTCCAGTTGTCCCGCTTTTCCTTACCAAACCAATGTATACCTCATGTGTATTGATTGATGTCTTCTTCTTCCTAAAACCCATAAAACCAAGCTATAGCCCAACCAGCCTGGGCACATATTCTCAGGATCTCCTGGGGCTATGCCATGAACCACTGTTCACTCATATTTGGCTCAGAATTAACCCTTTAAAATATTTTACAGAGTTTGACATTTTTTCATCAATACAGCCTTGGCATGATTGCTGGCATTTTCCACAATGACACTGCTTTCAAGGACCCAAAGTATAGCAAGATCTTGAAGTACTTGGGGAATCATGAACAAAAAATGAGTCATACAGGGAGAGCAGAGTGAAGCAAGTACAACTAGTAAAATTTCAGTCATTGAATTGTTTAAGAGTTTTGGAAACTGGCTGCTGCTTTATGTTAAATGATAGTTCAAATGTACATGTGACCCTCAAATGTGACTCAGCCATTATGAATAAATCAGAATATACTATTTATAACATCTTATATTCATTTTAATTCCAGTTTGAAGTTTTCACAAATGCCATTGCATTTGGCCATGCATTGAGATCTCACCATGAGCCAAATTGCATGTAAGAACCATCTTGAGACACTGTAGTGACCACCAGAGCAACCCTGTGAGGCAGGCTTTCCTTATTATGCAGATGAGGAACCTGAGGCTCAGACTGGCTGTCAGACAGCATGGAGCTATGGAAGAACCCGGCCCAGAGCTTGGGGAGACTCAGTTTCCAAACTTTGACTCTTATAATTATGGGACTTCGGGGAAGTTACTCAACTAAAGTCATTGGAACCAGAATATTTGGAAAGAAATCTATGTTCATCTTGGCAAATCATGCTGGCTTAGTGCAGTCAGAGGAGCACTGGTTCGTGAATGTCTTGTTTCCTATCAGATACGCACATATTTATGTGAACTTTGTGACCTTCTTCTTCCCTTTCTTCAGGACATGGGGAGAGAAAGTGCTAAAGCATACTTTTCATTGTGCTGGTTCTGGAGTTTGGAAGAGCCTGTCCAAAGAGCAAGCTAGACATGAATAACGTATGACCTGTTCAGCCAAAAGCCCCACCACAAAAACCTCATGGAGCTTGCTACACATTATTTTCCAAATATCAACTCTGATTAAAAGGACTGTCTGGCCCACTGACAATTATTCATTGGCTTCTGTACAGTGTATTATTGTATGGTGCTTCCTCGGAACTATAATTAGGTGATTGTGTAAGGAGTCCACAGTGGACGTTTGAATAGTGACTCTGTTTGGATCATGATGTCACTCACTCACTCTGGTCCCCTCTCATCATATGGCTGTGGATGTGGTGTGGTTGAATTCAATACATGTGAAATCAGACCTTCATTGAGTTTTCTTTTTCTTCTTCTTTTTCTTTTTTTTTTTTTTTTGAGATGGAGTCTTGCTGTGTCACCCAGGCTGGAGTGCAGTGGCGCAATCTAGGCTCACTGCAAGCTCTGCCTCCCAGGTTCATGCCATTCTCCTGCCTCAGCCTTCCCAGCAGCTAGGACTACAGGTGCACGCTGCCATGCCCAGCTAATTTTTTTGTATTTTTAATAGAGAGGGGTTTCACCGTGTTAGTCAGGATGATCTCGATCTCCTGACCTCGTGATCCACCTGCCTCAGCCTCCCAAAGTGCTGGGATTACAGGCATGAGCCACCATGCGTGGCCCTTCATTGAGTTTTCTGTGAAGTAATGATAGCGCTTAAGATGAATCACTTAGGACATACCTGGAGTAATTATGACCTAAGTGTTAGGAGTTCTGGGAATCCCTCTTTTTAGCTGTTCAACCTGGAGAAGTCACTCAGCCTTTCAGAGATGTTGTTCATCTGGAAATTGGGGTTCATGGCACCAGCAACCCTGGTGGTTATAATATATGATGTGTGAATTACCTCTCTCTTCTTCTGCTCCACACCCAATCAATGCCACGGTTATGATGTATAAAGTGTGAATTACCTCCTTCTTCCCCTCCACACCCAATCAATGCCGTGGTTATGATGTATAATGTGTGAATTACCTCCCTCTTCTTCCCCCCTACACCCAATCAGTGCCACATCCCTAGCATGCCCCATCTTAAGCATCTCTCAACTCTCCCCACTTTTCTTTGTCTGCATGGCCACTTCTCTGTTCCCAGCCTTAGACAGGGCTCACTGCACCCACTCCTGCAGCCTCTAACAGACTGGCCGCTTCCATGATGGTCTTTCTGGGTGATCACATGGGACATGTTCTCTAACTTAGACCCCTCCAGTGGCATCTCTGGAAGTTTGCAGCTGCACTGCTACCTGATGCTGTGCTCTTATGAGTCAAATTCCCAATCTTGACCTGTATGCCTCTGTATGATTTATCCCCAATTATATGTAGAACCTTATGTCATGCTACTATTCCCCTCACTACCAGTGTTCCAGACAAAGCAGCTTATTTTTAGCAACTGACATACATAAAAAAAAACTCTCCTTCTAAAAGACTTTTGCACTGGATGTTCCTTCCACCTAGAACTTTCTTCATCCTCTCCTCGGCCCCCTTGCATGCCCTGCAAATCTAGATCAATCTTTAAGAACAAGCTTGAAGTGTCCTTTCCTTGGGAAATTCCCATAAGGACCATCCCTCTGCCATTGTATAAACTCCCAGTAAACAGTCTTACTCCTTCATAGAACATATCACAACTCCAGTGAAATAATTACCTTGGTAAAGATTTCTTTAAAATCTGTCTCCTCCTCTGAACTATTTCTTGAATCTCGTCTTGTTCCCAGCACACCATGTGGCTTTGTCAATACACATTGTAGAAGGAATAAAGTTACCATTCCTTTGTGAACTTAATTCTGTCATTTTTTGCATTTAAATATCCTTGAGGGACACCTTTGCTCTTTGATCTTCAGCTTCCTCTTGGTCGAGAAGAGCCATGGCTCTGTGTGAGGGAGTTCCATCCCTGGGCTTTCTTAGCCACGAAGGCCTGGCTGGAAAGCACAGTAGGAGGCAGGAAGGGTCATTGATCTACTGAATGGCAGAGTTGGAAAGAAGCGTAGGAGTCCACGAGCCCTGTGGCCACATTTTACAGATGAGGAAGCTGGGGCCAAGAGAAATCAAACATTATGTCAAAAAGCAGAGGTAAGAAATAACTTCAATGAATAAGATATTATTTTAGCAGGGATACATAGAAAAAGATATACTTACACATGACATGATTTCTGGACAATTTTGTAATTTTCTTTTTCTGAGACAGAGTCTCACTCTGTTGCCCAGGCTGGAGTGCAGTGATGCGATCTCAGCTCATTGCAACCTCTGCCTCCCTGGTTCAAATGATTCTTCTGCCTCAGCCTCCTGAGTAACTGGGATTACAGATGCCCACCATCACACCCGGCTAATTTTTGTATTTTTAGTAGAGATGGGATTTCACCATGTTGGCCAGGCTGGTCTTGAACTCCTGACCTCAAGTGATCTGCCCGCCTTGGCCTCCCAAAGTGCTGGGATTACAGGCAAGAGCCACCGCACCCGGCCAAATTTTGTAATTTTCATTTCTATTGCTTCATTGACCTCTATGGCAGCCTTGAGAAGAAGGTATTGTTTATCCTCATTTTACAGATGAGAAACAACAGAGAACATGGGTAACAAATGGAGTTAACCCAACTGAGAAGTGCCAAAGCCTGACTGAGTCCCTGCATTTCTGGTTACTAGGTGACTGTTTTCCCCACTATACTGCTCTGCACCTCTTACAAATAAAAACTTGGGCAACTCCACTTCAGGTAAGAAGTACTTGGTCAGGGAGCCATAGCTATGAGCAAAATTATGTTCTGTTTCATTCACTTCTCTGCTTATTTGTGGCTGTGACTTCTGTAACCTGTCCTGCCGTCTGTTAAATGAAACTGCCTCGAGTCACAGGGACATGATGGGAAGAGAGTATAGGCACTTTGGAGTCAGACTTCCTGGAGTTTAAATCCTGGCTCTGTCACTTACAGCTGGGTGACCCCAGACAGGTCATAGAAATGGGAGACAGAGTGAGACGCTGTCTTAAAAAAAAAAAAGAAAAGAAAAGAAAGAAAGAAAAGAAAAGAAAAGAAAAGAAAAGACATACCTGAGACCAGATAATTTATCCAGAGTGAGACGGGGTCTCACTCTGTTGCCTTGCTGAGCCTTGGGCTTCCCTTTGTAAAATGTGGGGACTAATTGCCTTCCCCTAGGTTTGTTTAGGATTAAATGGGGTAGTGCTTATGAGATACAGATAAAACAGAAGGCACCATAAACATTATGTTGACAACAGTAGCATGGAGCAACCCAGTTGGGAAGATGTCAGGAAAGGTCATCCATTGGGTAGAAAAAGTACAGGGATTTGTCAGAAGGGCAAAGTGAACCCCAGGGGTACACTTAAAGGGAAGCAGGCTTGCAACTGATGTGGATTTTCTTTTAGCTGCAGGTCTTATTGGCTGTCTCCTAATTTCAAATCTACAACCCCATCTGTTCTGCCCATTGCATTCTTTTGGGTGCGTGTGCATTCGTGTGCGTGTATATACGTGCTTGTGCATGTGTGCACACTTACTCATTGAGTGGCTGGGAGCAGGGGCCAGGCAACCTCCCAACAGCTCTCCAACCCCCAGCAGCATCAGCACATTTCTACACATATTACATATCGAGTTCTGTTTTTGAATGGGAAAGGTGAAAAAAGTGAGACAATTTTTATAAATTAATTTTATTGCCAATCTGAAAACGGTTTCATTCCCAAAGCCATTTAGAAGCTTTTGTTTTTCTAAGCTGTGACTCTGCAACATTTATTCAGAAATGGTCCTTTAAGGAACTCACACAAATGGGCTGTGAATACTATCATTTTATGAGCACCCTTTCCACAATCCAGAAGTCAAAGTCTGAAAATGCCCTCCCTAAATGTTAAACTAGAAAATATTAATTTAGAATAATTTTTTGTTACTGACATTTAAATTACAATTTCATGGCAGACTCTGAAGAAAGGAGGAGGGTTTGCAGAAGGAGGTGACAGGTGATCAAAGTAGAATGAACCAGTTGGAAGAAAAGAGGAGCCTAAGTCATTCCTGAGGAAACATAAAGGAAAGCCAGAGCCTTCCAACTTCTCAGGCAGATGGAAGTCATGCCCTGGGGGATTTACCAGGTCCACGTGCTGTGCCTCAACCTGCAGGCCCTGTCATTGCGTTTTGCCTACAGATCAACAGGGCAGGTCCAGGGGGAGACCCATCCTCCTCAACTTCCCAAGACTGAGATGAAAACAAGAGTTAGATTAGTTCATTTTCAGCGAGAAATCAAATCACCATGACAAGGTCTGGAATCTCACATTAGCATAGCAAGCTCTTTTCCTCTGTACATTGATTGAGCCAGCTCAGAAGAATCTCTAATGTCTAATGGTGGGTGGGGGGAAGGGTTAGTGGAGAGCATCAGAGTAGACCATGCCCTTGGGGGCCAAAGGCAGGAAGTCCCCAAGCCAAGGCTCTGGTTCCTTGGTAAGTGATATGGTTTGACTCTCCCAAATCTCATGTTGTCCCCACCCAAATCTCATGTTGAATTGTAATCCCCAATGTTGGGGGAGGGACCTGGTGGGAGGTGATTGGATCATTGGGGCAGATTTCTGACTTGCTCTTCTCTTAATAGTGAGTTCTCATAAGATCTGGTTGTTTGAAAGTGTGTAGGATCTCCCCTTTTGCTCTTCTCTCTCTCCTGCTGCCTTGTGAAGATATGCTTACTTCTCTTTCTCCCTTCTGCCATGATTGTAAGTTTCCTGAGGCCTCTCCAGAAAAATTACCCAGTCTCGATATGTTTTTTTTTTTTTTTTTTTTTTAGACAGGGTCTCATTCTGTTGCCCAGGCTAGAGTTCAGTAGCACAATCATGGCTCACTGCAACCTCCACCTCCTGGGTTCAAGAGATTCTCCCACCTCAGCCTCTGAGGTAGCAGGGATTACAGATATCTGCCACCATGCCTGGCTAATTTTTGTATTTTTAGTAGAGATGGGGTTTCACCATGTTGGCCAGGCTGGTCTCAAATTCCTGATCTCAGGTCATCCATTCACCTTGGCCTCCCAGGTATGTCTTTATAGCAGTGTGAGCACAGACTAATACAGGAGGCCACTGTTTGGACCTGCACCTGTGAGAACTCTCTCTCCTCTGATTGCCAGCCAACCCCATTTGGAGGAGAACCTTCTTCTTTCTAAGGAGAAGACAAAGTTTTCTCTGTGAGGTCATAGATTCCCCAAAGATTGAAAATAATGAATTCAAGGTAATAAGCAGATATTCAGGATGACAAAGAAATGGAGGCATTTACATATTCCTTAAAATGTCTTCTGTGTATAAAGGAAAAGAAAGTAAATGATGATGTTACCATGCGCGGGGGTGGAGAGGGAGGAATATGGCCTCTGACCTGGCAAATTAAATTCTGACTAGCTTTGGTGAAGTCAGGTGTTGAGAAAAGGGAACCAAGCAGTAAGTGTCTTAGTGGATTGTGAAAGGCACAGTGCTGGTCAAGATTCCACTTTCCCAGGCTATGTCTCCAGGCCCCTGTTCTCCTTCTCCTGATATCTCTGGAATCTCTTTCACTCTTGTGTCTGTGATCACTTGGGTGCCAGTGACCCTGAATTCTCTGTCACCCTCCCTTCTCTCCTGGACTTGGGACTGGACTGTCTGCTGTCCATTTTCACCTTCAGGTCCCCAGGGTGGCTTGAATGAGTCATATCCACCATGGAGAATGCATCAGTGAACAGCAGCACCTGCTGGACCCACCAGTGGCTGGCCACTCCATTGATGCCATTATCCAAGCATAAACCTGGGGATGAGTCACAACTCCCCCTTCTCCTTCTGCCCTCAAGTCTAACCTGTTGCCTAATTTTGTGGATTACTTCTGTACATTTATTGTACTGGTCTTCTCCTCTGCTTCCCACCCCAACTATTTTTGCCTTGGTTCAGATCTTGTGATGGTTAATACTGTGTATCAACTTGATTGGATTCAAGAATGCAACATATAGATCCGATCTGAGAGGGTGTTGCCAAAAGAGATTAACATTTGAGTCACTGGACTGGGAAAGGCAGACCCACCCTCAATCTGAGTGGGCACCATCTAATCAGCTGCCAGCACAGCTAGAATATAAAGCACACAGAAAAGCCTGAAAAGGCTAGACTGGCCTAGCCTCCCAGCCTACATCTTTCTCCCATGCTGGATGCTTCCTGTCCTCGAACATCAGACTCCAAGTTCTTAAGTTTTGGGATTCAGACTGGCTGTCCTTGCTCCTCGGCTTGCAGACAGCCTATTGTGGGACCTTGTAATCATGTGAGTTAATACTTAATAAACTTATCTCTCTCTATATATATCCTATTAGTTCTGTCTCTCTAGAGAACCCTGACTAATACAGATAGTGGTTCTAGAGGAACAGAATATTATGAATAGAGTTATTTTGTTGGTTTTGGGGTTTCTGGAGTTGGTTGCTTACTATGATTAGACCCCAGAATGCTAATGACTCTACTTCTAATAGTATGGAGAACACTGATAGTCCTTGGCATGAATTGTTTAGAGAGTTATGAAAAATAAGTGCATTTGATACTCCTGATTCACCAGTCCAGAGAGGCAAGGAGTTTAGTGACTCTACACATAATACCTTTGACCATATGTGGAGAACCAAGGAACATAATGATACCTTTGACCATATGTGGAGAACCAAGGAACATAATGAAGCTGGTTGGTTTCTCCTAAGTTCAATGGACAAAATGATGAAAGAAAATGATGAACTCAGGGATTCTAACTCTGACTTCAGAAGCAGATACTGAGCCTCAAATCTACTAAGATTGCCCTGAGTGAGAGTCTTATCTCCTGTAGAGAAAGAGCTGAAATTGTGTGAAAACAGACACAAGCTCTTATGAGAGTGGCTGACCTGCAATGAAAGGTGCCTGCACAGCCTCGCCAGGTGTCTATTGTTAAAGTGAGGGCATTGATTGGAAAAGAATGGGACCCTGTGACTTGGAATGGGGACATGTGGGAGGACCCAGACAAAGCTGGGGACACGGAGTTTGTAAACTCTGATGAAACTTTTTTGCCAGAAGACACAGCTTCCCCATCCCCTGTAGTAGCAATAACCCCTCCCCAACCCATGCTACCATCAGCCTTTCCACCTTTGTCTGAGAAGATAAACCCTGCACTGCCTGAGTCAACAGTGATGGCCTCCCCCGAGGCAGTTGCCAGGCAAGATAATGTTGATTCTCCTCAGGAGCCACCCCCAACACCCCTGTTTGCTTCTAGACCTATAACTAGACTAAAGTCCTAGTGGGCTCCTAGAGGTGAGGTTGAGCGTGTGACCCACGAGAAAATGTGTTACACTCGAAAAGAACTGCTTGAGTTTTCTAATTTATATAAGCAGAAATCTGGAGAACAGGCATGGGAATGGATATTAAGGATGTGGGATAATGGTGGAAGGAACATAGAGTTGAATCAGACTGAATTTATTGATTTGAGCCCACTAAATAGGGACTCTACATTTAATGTTGCAGCTTGGAGAGTTAAAAAAGGTTCTAATGGTTTGTTTATTTGCTTGGTTAGCTGAAATATGGATTGAAAGATGGCCCACTGTGAGTGAGCTAAAATGCCTGATCTCACTTGGTTTAATGTAGAGGAAGGGATCCAAAGGCTTAGGGAGATTGGGATGGTGGAGTGGATTAGTGACTTTAGACCTACTCATCCTAGCTGGGAGGATCCAGAAGATATACCCTTGACCAATGCCTCATGAAATAGGTTTGTGAGGGCAGCACCTGTATCTTTGAAGAGCCCTGTAATTGCTCTTCTCTGTATGTCAGATCTAACAGTGGGAACCACAGTAACTCAACTACAACATTTAAATACAATGGGAATAATTGAATCCCGGGGTCGGAGGGGCCAAGTGGTGGCACTCAACCATCAAAGGTAAGGTGGGCATAGCAACCATAATGGACAGCAGAGACAAAGCAGCAATGATGATAGTCTGACTCATGTAGAGCTGTGGCATTGGCTAATTAATCACAGTGTTCTTAAAATGAAATTGATAGGAAGCCTGCTGCATTTTTTGTTAATTTATATAAGCAGATAACTTCTAGGTCAAATGGACAAAAGACTAATTTGAATTATAAAAGCACAGAATTATGGCCCCTCAATCAATTTCCAGACTTGAGCCAGTTTACAGACCCAGAACCCCTTGAATGAAGGGGACACCAGGTCCCCTTGAGGAAGGACCCCACTACACTACTGACAATTTATGAAGTGAATCTTTCTCCCAACCTTCCCCAAGGAAACCTCTGGCCTTTTATCAAGGTAACTGTGCATTGGGGAAAGGGAAATTATCAGACGTTTGGGGGAATACTGCATACTGGCTCTGAGCTGACATTGATTCCAGGGGACCCAAAACATCATTGTGGTCCTCTATTAAAAGTAGGCACTTATAGAGGTCAGATAATTAATGGAGTTTTAGCTCAGGTTCAACTTACAGTGTCCAGTGGGTCCCTGGATTCATCTCATGGTCATTTCCCCAGTGCCAGAATGCATACTTGGCATAGACATACTTAGCAGCTGGCAGAACCCTCAAATTGGCACCCTGACTGGTAGGGTGAGGGCTACTATGGTGAGAAAGGCCAAATGGAAGCAATCAGAGCTGCCTCTACCTAGAAAAATAGTAAATCAAAAACAATATCACACTCCTGGAGGGATTGCAGAGATTAGTGCCACCGTCAAGAACTTGAAAGACCCAGGGGTGGTAATTCCCACAACATTCCATTCAACTCTCCTATTTGGCTGTGCAGAAGACAGATATATCTTGGGGAATGACAGTGGTTTATCGTAAGCTTAACCAAGTGTTGACTCCAATTGCAGCTGCTGTACCAGATGTGGTTTCATTGCTTGAGCAAATTAACACACATCCTGGTACCTGGTATGCAGGCATTGACTTGGCAAATCCCTTTTTCTCCATTCCTGTCCATAAGGCCCATCAGGAGCAATTTGCCTTTAGCTGGCAAGGCCAGCAATATACCTTTACTGTCCTACCTCAGGGGTATATCAGCTCTTTAGCTTTGTGTCATAATCTTATTCGAAGAGATTTTGATCACTATTAGCTTTGGCAAGATATCACACTGGTTCATTACATTGATGATGTTATGCTGATTAGATCCAGTGAGGAAGAAGTAGCAAACATACTGGACTTATTGGTGAGACACTTGTGTGCCACAGGATGGGAAATAAATTTGACTAAAATTCAGGGACCTTCTACCTCAGTAAAATTTCTAGGGGTTTAGTAGTGTGGGGCCTGTTGAGATATTACTTCTAAGATGAAGGATAAATTTTGCTGCATTTGTCCCCTCCTACAACCAAGAAAGAGGCACAATGCCTAGTGGGACTATTTGGATTTTGGAGGCAACACACTCCTCATCTGGGTGTATTACTCTGGCCCACTTATTAAGTGACCCAAAAGGCTGCCAGTTTTGAATGGGGACCAGAACAGGACAAGGCTCTGCAACAGGTCAAGATTGCTGTGCAAGCTACTCTGCCACTTGGGCCATATGACTCAGTAGATCCGATAGTGCTTTAGGTGTCAGTGGCAGATAGGGATGCTGTTTGGAGCCTTTGGCAGGCCCCCATAAGTGATTCACAGTGGAGACCTTGGATTTTGGAGCAAGGCCCTGCCATCTTCTGCAGATAACTACTCACCTTTTGAGAGACAGCTCTTGGCCTGTTACTGGGTTTGGTGGAAACTGAACATTTGACTATGGGTCATCAAGTCACCATGCAACTTGAACTGCCTATCATGAACTGGGTGCTTTCTGACCTATCTAGCCATAAAGTGGGTCATGCACAGCAGCATTCCATCATCAAATGGAAGTGGTGTATAAGTGATTGGGCTCCAGCATGTCCTCAAGGCACAAGTAAGTTACACGAGGAAGTGGCTCAAATACCCATGGTCTCCACTCCTGCCACCCTGCCTTCTCACCCTCGGCCTGCATCAATGGCCTCATTGGGAGTTGTCTATGATCAGTTTACAGAGGAAGAGAAGACAAGGGCCTGGTTCACAGATGGTCTGCACGATATGCAGGCACCACCCAAAAGTGGATAGCTGCAGCACTCCAGCCCCTTTCTAGGACATCCCTGAAGGACAGTGGTGAAGGGAAAGAGAAATCTTCCCAGTGGGCAGAACTTCAAGCGGTGTACCTGGTTGTGTACTTCACATGGAAAGAGAAATGACAAGATGTCCAATTATATATTGATTCAAGGGCTGTAGCCAATGGTTTGGCTGGATGGTCAGGGACTTGGAAGAAGCATGATTGGAAAATTGATGACAAGGAAATTTGGGGAAGAGGTATGTGGATGAACCTCTCTGAGTGGTCAAAAACTGTGAAGATATTTGTATCCCATGTGGGTGCTCACCAACGGGTGACCTCAGCAGAGGGGGATTTTAATAATCAAGTGGATAGGATGACTCATTCTGTGGAAACTACTCAGCCTCTTTCCCCAGCCACCCCTGTCATCGCCCAGTGGGCCCATGAGCAAAATGGCTATGGTGGCAGGGATGGAGGTTATGCATGGGCTCAACAAAATGATTGCTTTGAAACATTGTGCCTGGCTCAGTTAATATGAGCTGCTGTAATAATGGTAATGGTGATGGTGATAAGAAAGAGTAAAATGGTGCAACATTTTACTCTCTATCACCATGCGTAAGGAACTCAACAGATATGCTGGGGAAAACAGCTTGGTAGTTCCTCAAACAGTTAAAATTGCCACATAACTCAGAAATTATACTCCAAGGTATTTACCAGGAGAAATGAAAACGTATGTCCACATGGACACTTGTACACAATTGTTTGCAGTAGTATTATTTGCGATAGCCAAAAAATTGAAACAACCAAGATGTCCATCAATAGATGAATGAATAAAACAAATTGTGATATATCTATACAAAGGAATATTACTTAGTCATAAAAAGAAACAAAGTCTTGATACATGCTACAATATAGATATAAATATAAAAACATATTAAGTGAAAGAAGCCAGACACAAAAAGTCACATGTATGATTATTTTTATATGAAACATCAGAATAGGCAAATCTGTAGAGATAGAAAGCAGATTTTTTTTTCTTTTGAGACGGAGTCTCACTCTGTTGCCCAGTCTGGAGTGCAGTGGTGCCATCTCGGCTCACTGCAACCTCCACCTCCTGGGTTCAAGTGATTCTCCTGCCTCAGCCTCCCAAGTAGCTGGGATTAGAGGCATGCAGCATCATGCCCAGCTAATTTTTGTATTTTTAGTAGAGATGGGGTTTCATCATGTTGGTCAGGCTGGTCTCAAACTCCTGACATCATGATCCACCTACCTCAGCCTCCTAAAGTGTTGAGATCACAGGCATGAGCCACTGTGCCCAGCTGCAGATTTGTTTTTACCAGAAGATTGAGGGCAGGGGGACTAGGGAATAATTAATGGATTAGGCGTGTTTTTCTGCAATGATGAAAGAGTTCTAAAACTAGAGAGAAGTGGTGGTTGCACAACATTGTGATTGCACTAGATGCCATTAAATCACACACTTTAAAATGGTTAATTGTATGTTATGTGAATTTCACCACAATTTAAAAAAAAATAACAAAAGGAGATGAGAATTTGAGAGAAATGTAACAAAGCTCAAATTTTGTCTCTTTAGAATTTGTTTGAATTTCTTTATTATTACATTTTCCCAAAAATAAGTTATTGTCTGTGTCTTGATACTGGCACCTCTATCAGAAACCTAGGGATGAGTTTGGGCTTGTAGAAAACAATCTTCTAACAGTTTATCTCCAAAGCTATGTCAGTGAACACAGGCCTGAAATACTAGGATTTGTATAGGAAAGGAGAAAAGTGTTCCCAAGCAATACACAGTATGAGCAGAGGGTGAAGCAAATACCAGGAAGATGGAGATGGCAGGTGGGGTGGAAATGGGGGGACTCTTGTCTTCCTTGCTCAGAAAGGGGTAGAGTGGAGAGGAGGGAGGAGGAGAGGACAAGGTTCTGTGGCTGCCATGGTGTGTGATCCATGATCAAGGGATGTCCCTGAAGCCAGGGTAGGGAGTGAACAGTAAGACTCAGAGCAAAGGGCCACAGGAGACAAACCATGGGTTTGGAGGATTTTATGGCCATGATTTAGAAACAGTCAGTTGTAAGAAAAAGGCACCAACCATGGGGAAACACAAGACAGTGTGCCTTATGACAATGAAATGAATTGTCTGTGGGGTCCAGCATAGAGTTTCCACCTAAAAGTGGGGGAGCTCCACCAGCCATGGTGTTGCCAGCCCATAGGGAGATGGCAGACACTAAGGCTGTGTTATACCAGAGGCTGGACTGGGGAGGGGGCCACCAGACTCCCTAACTCAGGGTGAATCTCTCCAACTTCTACTCCAACTCCTACTCCCCAAAGATTCTAACTGGAAATGTTGATGGAGTCCACAGGACATTATCTCCTTGGGGTTCCTTCAGTCTTTGGTATCTGCTTCAGTTTTATCTTGTATTTGAATAAGCAGCCATGCATTCTTTCCCAGTAGACTGGGAGCATCTTGAGGGCAAAGGCTGTGTCTTAGTCATCACATGGTACAGCAGAAAGAATCCACTCTGCTCATTTGGGAGAATAGAATCTGATCATGTAGGGAAAAGGCCTGCCTTCCAGATACCACAGAAAATGAAAATATCTTCCCAGTGGATTTCTAGAAATGGCATTCCTGACTTGTCTGGTGGAGAGAGAAAGAAGAACTAACATCCATCCTCTAGAGGAGGAGGGACTTAGTCATTAGGAGAGGTCAAAGGGTCTTCTCTTTTTTTCTTTCCTTTCATCTCCTGCATTTTGCACACATTTTGTTATGAGTATTTTTTTGGCATTTTAATGTATCTTGGTGTGAAGCTTGGAAGATCTTTTCTTGAATAACAGGGATGTTTGAGTTAGAAATAAAGGAGACCTGCTATGTGATAACAGGTGAAAAGAACTGGGAAGAGCTCAGCTTGAATGAACTTGCAGTGTAAATGGGCCAGGCCAAAGGCATTTTTGGCAGTGAGATTGTGATCAGGGAACCCTTACTTGGTGTTACAGACACAAGGCAGTGTCACCTCTGGATTATCTGTTCCCAGAGGGCAGCCACTGTCTGCTCTTCTAACCAGTTTTACTTGCCTGATAGGGCTTTGCATACAAAGTATTCAGCCTTCAGTATTAACTCTGTGCTTGACTATTTAGCCTCATGCTCAGGCCAGGAAGGTATTTGGAACCAGTGCCACCTTATTAAACATATTTCTGGATGAGGGTTCTTCTGTTGCTTTCACCGTCTTCCTTCTGTTCAAACATCTCCAATGGACTGCATCCTTACTACCCAAATCATGGTTTAAGGACAGCAGCACAAGCATCATCTGGGAACTTGTTAGAAATGCAGAATCTGAGGCTCCATCCTAGACTTGCTGAAACAGAATCTGCATTTTAAAAAGATCCCTGGGTGCTTTGTATGCACATTGAAGTTGAAGGAGGTCTGCTTGGCATTATCAACTGAGAAAAGTACAGCTTCTTAGCTGATCCTATATTACTCATTATACTTCCAAATTAATATTCACTCCAGGGTATTAAGGTCTACATCAGCTTGGTGCCCTTAAAAGCTCTCTCCTAATGTGTGCTCTGGCTTTCATTTTCAGACTTCATTCATATTTTCGTGTCTTTCTGAAGACAAATATTTATCCAGTACTTATTCTTCCATAACCTATTTCTTCCAAGATGCTGTCTTTATTTCCCCATATTTCAGGTCCCACAGCCAGTCTTTTGCCTTTTCTACTTCCACACGAAGCCTGAAATTCCAGAATTCTAGACCAGGTCAGAGCCCAGAGTCCTTCTTACTGACTGGCAAAGAAGTTTGGACAGCTTTTAGAACGTGCCATGATCATCATTCACATTTCTGTATCTTTGCTCAGTTGGGATCCCCTATGGAGTAGGGGACTAGCTGAAGTTCTAGCTGTAGCCACATCATTTGGCCCGAAGTTCTTCCCAGAGACATCAAAGGTACCAAGGATGCACAGCTCCCTCCTTCCTCTAAATTCCAAAAACATTTGTCTGCACCTATCTAGGCACTAAATCCTAGGAACCTTTGATTTGTGGTGGCAATACAATGGTTCATAACTATCTAAGGACCTACACAATGGTTTTATTCTTTAAGTTTTAATTTTGAAATAATTTTAGACTGACAGAAAAGTTGTAAAATCAATAAGAGAAGAGTTTCCATATACCTTTCACACAGCTTCCTCTGTTAATATCTTTCATAATGATGGTACAATGAATACAACCAGGAAATTAACTTTGGATCAATGTTATTAACTAAACTGCAGACTTAATTACAATTTTACCATTTTTGGCCAGGCACAGTGACTCCCACCTATAATCCTAGCACTTTGGGAGCTGAGGTAGGTGGATCACTTGAGGACAGGAGTTTGAGACCAGCCTGGCCAAAATGGTGAAACCCTGTCTCTAGTAAAAATACAAAAAATTAGCTGGGCAGCGTGGTGGGCACTTGTAATTCCAGCTACTCAGGAGGCTGAGCCAGGAGAATCACTTGAATCTGCGAGGTGGAGGTTGCAGTGAGCAGAGATTGTGCCACTGCACTCCAGCCTGGGCTACACAGCAAGACTCCATCTCATATTAAAAAAAAAAAAAAGAGAGAGAGAGAGATTTCACCATTTTTCCACTAATGTTTGCTATGGTCTGAATGTTTGTGTCCTCCCAAATTCATATGTTAAAATCCTAGCCCCCAAATTGATGGTATTAGGAGGGAGCCCTTTGGGAGGTGATTAGATCATGAGGGTAGAGTCCTCATGAATGGGATTAGTGCCCTTATAAAAGAGACCCCAGGGAGCTGCCTTGCCCCTTCCACTAAGGGAGGACACAGTGAAAAGGCACCATTCTATTCTGTGAACCAAAAAGTGGGTCCTCACTGGACACTGAATCTTCCAATGCCATGACCTTAGACTTCCCAACCTCCAGAACTGTGAGAAATACATTTTTGTTGTTTATAAGTCACCTACTGTATTTTGCTAGAGTAGCCCAAGGATTAAGACATGTTATTTTCCTCCTCTGGGATCCAGTAATTGTCGTGTTTCTGTAGTTTCCCCCAATCTAGGAACATTTCTTTTGTCTTGTCTTGTCTCTCATATACTTCAGTACTGGTCAGTTATTTTGCAGAATGTCTCTTAATTTGAGTTTGTCTGATATTTTCTCAAGGCTAGTTTAAGGTTTTGCATTTTGGGTAAAAATAACACAGGAGTGATGTTGTGCCCTTCTCAGTGCATCATTATATCAGGGAACATGATATCAACATATTTTATTACTGGTGATCTTAGCAATGATCACTTGGTTAAGGTGGTGCCTGTTGGGTTTCTCCACAGTAAAGTTATGATTTTTCCCTTTGTGATTAATAAGTATCTTAGGGGAGCTATTTTGATATTATGCAAATATCCTCTTCTCCTCAAACATTTGCCCACTAATTTTAACACATAGTGGCAGATCTACCTGCAAAAATTATTTCTGTGACATATACCAGGTGTATGTTAGTAAATGTTTAATTATGTGAAAAAGTAAACCCTCATTAAGCCGCTACAGTAGGATTTCCTATTAATTGAGCCTTCTTTGAACTGTCTTTATAATGCAGTCCACTGTAACACGATTTTAATCTAAATATAATGGCACAATTAAATAAATAGAACACTGCTTCATTCATCCATCTCTCCAATCACCCATCCAGACATCCATCCACCCATTCATCCAATGCTGCTTTCCTTTGTAAAATAAAACTGAGGTGCCAATATTCATATTTCTTCCAATTATGCCTAACCATACTACCTACTCCCTACTGCTCTGTTTGAATTGTTATATGAACTTGCTGTTATGGCCAAACAAGTTGGCCAAAATGGGAACATTAATTTCTTTGAGCAGATGGTTGTAAAGGTCGACCTGTAACAAGAGGTGCCAATTTGTTTTTCTGTAGTGTGCCGTCACAGAAAAAGGACTCTGTTAGGGACATCTGTTGTTCTTGCTTGCCTGGCATCCCTCATCCCTTCTTTAGGTCACAGCACCCACATTTCCTTTTCAGTATCTCACCTTTCATGTTCTTAGTCCATGCAGTTTGGGTGAGGTCATTCCACCTGTTGGCACCAGAGGTGAGCATGTGCCTAGGACAGAACTATCCATCCCCTACACCATATTGATTGGTCAAGAAATTGGCATTTGGCCTTAGTTGACCAATCAGAGTTCCCAAAAGATTTTTGCTGGAATTGTCAAATAAGAAACTCAATTCTTCTAGAAAGTGGGTTTCTAAGCCTATAGCTTCCACTGCACCTCTTTGCTACCATGTGGGGAAAGACAGTCTGAGAATGAAGCCAACAACAGAGGCAAACAGGAAAGTGGCAGTGAGGAAGACATGACTATTCTTCATAACATCAACTGATCATTGGTATCTAGCTTTTTCTGAAGCCAGATCCAACCCAGGACTTTTCCATTACACAAACCAGTCAATTTCCTTTCATTGTCTCAGGCACTTTGAGTTGAGTTACTGTTACCTGTAAGCCAGGGGTCCCCACCTGTCAGGCCACAGACCAGTACTGGTCCATGGAAAAATCATCTTCCATGAAACCAGTCCCCGGTGCCAAAAAGTCTGGAGACTACTGCTGTAAGCCAAAGTCCTGACAAATACAGATGCTTTTTGAGCATCTGTGACCTGTGAGGCTAGTGCCCAGGGCTCTTCAGGATTTAGAGGCGTCCTGCACTCAAGGAGCCCTCAACTTAGCAGAGATCATAAGATCAGTGCATAACTTATTTATACATCTAAAAAAAAATCTACAAGAAAAAGTTCTCGTGTCATCAGTCTGACCCACACATAAAGCACTTTAGCTATAGAATCACAGTTAAGTGAGTGATAAATACCACCACGGGAGTATTTGGAGCACAGAAGATATGAGCGACAGTATTTCCAGCAGAGGAAATGCCTGGGGCAAGGGTATAACAGTGAGAAATTACAAGCTCAACATGTATTCTGAAATTCTGTAGGACATTCATAGTGACTGAAGGGTTGAGTTTAGGTGTAAAAGGAAGATTTCAGGGACAAAAACCAAACAAGAACTAGAGAAAAGTTTTGTTTGGAGCAGATTGTGAAGGTTCTGATTGGCAGTCTGAGTGATTTGATTGGCAGCAAGATCAGGTAACTCTGTGAGGAGGCCAATGCCATGGTCTGATCAAACCTTACTGCAGGACTGGGAAGGACTGGATGGAAAAAGAAGGCTGGAAGTGGATGGAATCCCAGCCTCCAAGAACATTCTGCAGAGAAACTTTGGCCATATTTGCTCAAGAATCTTCCTCGTGGTATCATTTGAAAGCCATACTTTTTATTTCATGCTAAACATTGTCAGAGGGAGTGGTGGCAGATTCATCCTGGAATGTGAGCCAACGCACCGGGCATGCACTTTAAATGGCATTCCAGACCTTGGGCTGGCAGGCTCCCTCAGATCCTTGCCCTGCACTGGCTCCTGCCTTACCCTGACTTAGGATGTCCGGAGAGAGCGTCTGTTTTCTTACCTTCCCAGCAGAAAACGTCCAGGATGAGACACCAACCCTCCCTACTTCACCTTGTAGAGATGTCACTGCACTGGCGTCAGCCTTGGTGCTGTTCTGATGATGCTTTCCTTCTCTCTTCTTCTCTCCTGTCCTCCTCATGCCTGATCTTTGGCCACATCATGTCAGCACTGCCATCACTACACCCCAGTCCAAGTTACCATTATCACCCACGTGGATTCTTACTTGGGCCTCCTAGCTGGTCTCCATGCTTCTGCTTTTGCCGCTGTACAGTCTGTCCTCAACAAAGCAGCTAGAATAATCCTTTAAAAACACACTCAGATCCTGTCTCCCTTTTTCTTAAAACCTTCTGACGGCTTCCTGTCTGATTCAGAATGAAATCCTAAATTGCTACCACGGCCCAAAAGACTCTACATGATCTTGGCTGCCTTTTCAGCTTTATTTCTTCCTGCTCCACCATCGCTTTGGGCCTGTCTGTTTGGGTTTTTCCACATCTCTACGGGACTGCTCTCCTCTTCATGGCCCATAATGCACTTCTTCACAATAGAAGCTTGTGCCTGTCAGAATAGGCTAATATAGGCTGCAGTGACAACCAACCTCCAAATCTCAGTGGCTCAAAATAACAAAGGTTTATTTCTCAGTTACCACGTTGTGCTGCACCTGTTGTGGGTTGGCAGAGGGGCTCTGTTTGTCATCAGCACTTGAAGTAGACAGAACTGCCGCCATCTTGAATGTTGCCAGCTGCTGTCTCAGAGGAAAAGAGGCCCTGGAGGGTCTCATAATGTCCATTTCACTGGTCACTTCTGCTCATCCTCTTTGGCCAGTCACTGACCTCAGTCAGTCACAAGGGAACTGAAACGTACAATCTTACTATGTGCCCAGAAGTGGACAGGATCTGTAATTGTGAACTGCACTAATGATGACCACAACTGCACCATGGCAGGGTCAGCCAGGTGGAGTGAGGGTAGAGGATGGTGGAGAGTGAGGCTGAGGGAGGAGGGTTGGTCATCTCAGCTCAAGCTCAGGGGGAGATGAGAACATGGTGGGAGAGATGTGGAGATGGTTAATGGGCATGAAAAGTAGTTAGAAAGAATGAATAAGACCTACTATTTGATAGCACAATAGGGTGATTATAGTCAATAATAATTTAATTGTACATTTAAAAACAAAACTGAAATCGTATAATTGGAATGTTTGTAACACAAAGGATAAGTGCTTGAGGGGATGGATAACCTATGATGTGATTATTACACATTGTGTGTCTGTATCAAAGACTCTCATATACCTTATGCATATATACACTTACTATATATCCACAAAAATTAAGAATTAAAAAATGTTTAAAAAAAAAAAGTAATGTGGACATGGCTGTGTTTAACGCTCACTGGCCAAGTCTGATGTGTGATGTGTGAAAGAAAAGATGTGTGAAAGAAAACTTGGTGGCCATTTGTTGAGTCGTTCTTGCCAAGTGTGCCTTTCCACAAATGGTGGGCTGGGAAGATCCCCCTGGCCAGAAATAATTCTGATGTGTGTAATTCTTCCATTAGAGATTCATTCCATTGGCTCTAGAATAGCATTTTCCAGATTTTGTCTAGCAGAACACTTCTGTTAGATGCCAACAGGTGCTCCTTGGTCAAATAAGATTGCGAAATGTTGTGTTAGACAAGATTAAACGGGGCTTCCCTCCACAGGCCTTCTCAGATCCTTGCTTCATATGGAATGTGTGATGTTGCTGCTGCTGCATGAGAGGAGACTGAAGTATGTAACATTTCTCGCATGTTTAAGATCAAGGAATCCCAGTCTCCATGGATGCTTCCTAGGGTTCCACTGGGCAGCTTGGGAAATGCTGGTCTGGAAGCCTTGCAGTCCTACTGAGTCTCCTGTGGGAAGCAAATGTTCCCAGGAGGTGAGTCTGTGGGAGAATGAGATCAGTGCAGACAAGGCCTTGAAAGTGTGGGCTCAAGAGGGGCTGCAGAGGCAGTGGGTCTGAAAGGGAGGGGTGGGTGTGAAGATCCAAAGTGATCCTTTTCCCAAGGAGCCTGGAGCCTGGAGCCTGGCAGAGCAGAGCTCCCTGCTCCCCCACCTCACGGCTGCCTTTCCCCACGAGAGGCCTCTCTCCTCTCTCATTCTGGCTTCGCTAAGCCCAGTGAAGCTTAGCCACTCTGCGATCCAGAGCTCTGTCCTCTCCCCATCTCCAGCTTCCCAAGCCAACAGCACCCCAGGCTGTGTCTCGGTGTCATGGCTGAGCTCTCGGTGTCCCTTCAGCCTGGAATGCCCTCCCCTCCCTCATGCCCTCTCTGGGCAATTCCTACTCATCCTTTAATTGGCAGTCACTTCCAGGAGGTGGTCCCTGATAGCATCACGCCGCCCAGACCACCCCACTCTCCTCCCCTGCTCCCCAGGCTCAGCAGGATTCTCTGTCCCTCCAGGGAGCTCCATGACACCCTTCATTGCTGCCCCTCCCCCACGTTCTCATGCTCCATTTCTGTCCCTCTAATCTGGAAGCCCCTTGCAGCATTGTCTCTGTATCTTACATCCTCCCCTGGCAGGAGATAGCTGCTCAATAATTAATTGAATGAATGAGACCCAGGCCCCGAGCAGGCGAGCAGGGAGTGGGTTAAAATCCCCTACATGTATCACTTTGAAGAGTTTCCCAAGTTAAAACAATCGATTCCACATGTTCTGAAACCTCATCCTTCTTCGCCATTGCTCAGCTCTATGGTTCTCTGGTTTCCTGGAGGCTGAAGTCTTCTCTCTACCCCTCTCATGGTCTGCCCATCCCGTCCACCTTCCATCTGACCTGCTCTTCCCTCTGTTGTCATGCCCTTGGGCCACTGATTCTTATTGTCGCTTGTCAGAAATCATGAATGAGCCTTGGACTATCAATGGCATGGCCTTAAGTTTATGCTTCGCTAAGTAGGAAGTAAATGCAAATATCTTGAGAAAACAATCTAACTTGAAGAATGGAAAGAAGGGTTGTTTTTCCATCTCGCTCTGTCGCCCAGGCTGGAGGGCGGTGGCACGATCTAGGCTCACTGCAACCTCCGCCTCCTGGGTTCGAGCGATTCTTGTGCCTCAGCCCGGCGAGTGGCTGGGACTACAGGTGTGTGCCACTATGCCTGGCTAATTTTTGTATTTTTAGTAGAGACGAGGTTTCACCATGTTGGCCAGGCTGGTCTTGAACTCCTGACCTCAGGTGATCCATCTGCCTCAGCCTCCCAAAGTGCTGGGATTTTTTTTTTTAAGGACAAGGTTGGCTTTAATAATTCATGAAAAAGAGAAAACTAGAAGGAAACTGGAAGCAGAGGACACAGAAAATTTGCTGTTAGCAGTGCACGCAGGGCTGCATGGTGACTCTTCATGGGCTCTGGGCATTTTTGTCTCTGTGGGGCCCTTCTCCATTAAAATACACAACTGCATTGCTATAGGCAAGTACAATCTAAACTGGGTTAATTATTATATATGCATTATTGTTATATTTATTTTTCTTTTAAAAAATGTTTAAAACATGTTTGGGTCCCTAGGCACTGCGTTTGCTGTGTCTAATAGCTGATTCCACTCTGAGCCCACCACCCTGCCCTTTGGACACTTTGGGTTGCACTGTTCCTCCTGCTTGGAATATCTGTCTATCATCCATCCCAGCCTGTGTTGACCTGACCGACGTGACAGATTCCTACATATATGCAAGGTCCAGCTCCAACGTAACTTTCGCCAAATTTAGCAAATTAAAATACAGCATGCCCACTTACATTTGAACTTCAGACAAATTACAGATATGTATTATTTGTTACAACAAGCATGAGTGTGTTCCACATGTCGCATGTCCCACATGTTGCATGAAACATGCTTGTACTAAGAAATTGTGCCTGCTTATCTGAAATTCAGATTTAACTAGGTGTCCTGTATTTTCTCAGGCAACACTAATCTGTAGCTGTTTCTGATTCATATTCCCTCCGGCTCTTCATCCCACCTGCGGCTCTCTCTGAGGCATTCTAGCGCTCTCTCCACACCTCTCCCTGCACGTCTTGCTTTTGGGGTATCACGGACTCCTCCCCGCATCTGCAGTCCTATCTTCATCCCACTCAGCTGCCGTGGCCAGGGACGTGGCAGTGTATTCCTTGTCTTACATGAGTAAATGTGTGCTTGCCCTTCGTTTCCCCAACTGTCTATTTTCAGGGATGACTTGGCAGCATTTGGTTTTAATTTCATTCAGGATGTTGTGAGGCTGAGACTAAAGATGGGTTAACTATTGCCTGGGATTCTAGCAGCGCTTCTGTTAACAAATGTGTGTCCCAAGAAGTCCCTTGGGGCTCAGACATTTCATTACCTGATGGAAAAAAGCCAGAGACCCTCAGCTGAAACCCGTGCCCCCTCCTTGGGTGGACTATGAGTGGAGGTGACAGGTGTCCACCTCCCAAGGATTCGGGTGTCTGATAGTACATCGGCCGTGACCCAAGTAGGATCTTGTGTTCGAAGGGAAGATCTTTGTTTTTTGAGACTTAGGTTCAGGAAATTCTGATTTTCCACCTCTATCTCGGGAGTGGATTGATATTTTAAAAGTTCACTTTAACCTACTTCACTCCACACTCATGGTCCCTCAGAGCACCTCCTTAACACAGCAGAAAGCTGGCCTGAGATGATCTCGTGGGCACAAGCCACCTAAGGCAGTCGGGACCAGTATCCAGGCTCCTCACCCAGTGCTCTTCCACCTTTCTCTGCATCGCGGATTTCAGAGCTGGAGGCCAGCAAGTGTGGCCTTCCCTCTGGGGATCGCAGTGAGAGGTGACATACACTCAAGGTTGCAGACCAGCAAAGCACCAGCCCAAGAAGAACAGGGGAACACGGTGCAGGTGCCCCCAGGTTGCTGGGGACTTCCCAGCTCTCAGCACATTCTCCTTTTCTTGGTTGAAGGAAGTTGCTAAAGTTGACCACTGGTTAATTGTTTTGTTATTCATGCTGAGCAAGAAACCAGGGTCCAAATACTGTGTGTGTGTGTGTGTGTGTGTGTGTGTTTGGGGAGGGTTGCCCTCCTAGTAGGGAGCTGCCCAGTAGTTTCTGCCTCTTATTAATCTCTAGTCCAGCTCCTGACTCACCATGAAGCTCACAGGAACAGGCACAATGGCCAAAAATAGTTTCCATGGTGGTCACCAGGTGTGATGAGAAGGAAGATAAAACAACGAACCCATGGTCACGTCTACATGGGGAATTCTGCACATGACACCCCCCCCACCGGACTGTGAAACACATTGGCCCAATAAAGACTCTGATAAGCTCTACAATTATATATTAAACTTTAAAGCATGGGTTGATGCTATTTAACTCAATATTTTCCAAAGTTATTTGATCAGAGAACCATCATGTCCTCCTCCCTTTTTTTTTTTTTTTTTTTTAAATTTGAGGAGCATCTCACTGTGTAAGTAATCCTGGACACACTTTGGGAAAATAGCTCTAAAAAGGGAGCGGAGGTAAGCAGGAGTTTTACCATCATGTGTTCCCACTCCAAGTCACTGACTTTGGACTGGAATTTTGGCTTGGAGGAAATGCAGCTGGCCTCAGCACCGCCCTGGAGCCTCTTCCAGCCAGTTCTGGCAGAAGGACTCTGAATGTCTGAACCCACAAGTTGTACCTGTGAATCCACTAAGTCTCCACACAGGGATGGCGTGCATTGGGAAGAGGGGGCATTTCAGGCAAAGGCTAGTGCGGCACAAATGCCGTCCATGGGGCAGCCCGGGCTGGGGCTATGCAGAAGAGCCATAGAGCACCATGCAAGGTCGCCTGACGTGACTCAGTTTCATACAAGCTGCATCCTCCGCCTGGGACGCTCCTGATCTGTTTCTTAACTTCAGTCTTAACGTCATTTCTAATTAAAGCAAGCTCCCCTGTTAGTGTCTATATTATAGGATCCTGTTTGTATTCTTTTAGCATTTCTCAACACATGGATTGGTACATAATTTACTTTTTTGAATGTTGTCTGTCTCTCTCCAAATAAAATAACTCCAGGAGGGCAGAGGTTTTTGCTTTGGTCACCATTAGAGCCCTGGTACCAGGAACAGTGCCTGGCACAGTGTAGGCACACCATAAGGGTTTGCTGAATGAAGAAGAACAATTTTGCAAGTTTTTTCCCTCCTGAGTGGTGATTGGTTGCTGGGAGTTGATGGGCAAGGCCACTAACCATCCAGTGGGCTGTGTGGTAAGAAGGCGGTGATTCCTAATAAATGCTTGTGGATGCCTGCCTGGCCCAGTGCATGCAAGGAAGTACAGAAGTACAGAGAGCGATAGAAATGAGTTTTTATTTGTAAAAAGTTACAAAATGATATTGTACAAAAATAAAGTCTGTAGAGAACTTTGGTTGTATAACACAAACGACCGAGACAGATCAGAGAAGTCAGAACTTTCAAACAAGTGCACTCCTTACTGTATCAGAGGGCGATCGCAATGATAAAGAAAAATCACAAACTTTACCCTTTTGTGGATTTGGTAGAGCAATTTGCTTCCATTAAAACCTGCTTGTGGTGTGTAGGTGATGCCGGGAACGAGCTGTCAACACCCATTGGATATTACAGCTTTTTTGGGCAGGGACTCTCCATGGGGAGCTGGTGTGGGTGTGGGACAGTCACTGAGGTTGAAGCCTGGGAACAGTGGCCATCGCACCTGCCAGGGTTCTCTGAATGGGACAGATGCCCCTGGGGCCACATCCAAATTGCACTCCATGAATGACTGGATGGCTGGAGTTTGTCACTGTTTCGAGCAGTCTGAATTCTCAGCAAGATCCCAAGAGAAGGTGAGAGAGAAGGCCTTTCCTCCATTTCCCAGGCAGGCAAGGGGAGCAGAAAAGACAGAGAAGGGCAGAACCGTGAAGAATTTGGGTATTTTCAGGGAAGGGGACGGGATATCTGGTAACTGCTGCTTCTTGTTACTTTGTAAAACTGACATGATTACTTGATGGAGGCCAGTATTTCATTTAATTGCTAAATCTGTCATAGTTTTATGACTAATAGCCATTAAGGTAGTAATAGATTATCTCCTTGATGAAAATCCCTTTTATGAAATGTGCAACAAGCTCTAATATAGGGCCTAGTGTGTCATACGTGTGTTGGCTGCCTGACAAATTCACAATCTAGGGCATGGAGGGGGTGGCTGTTCCCACCCGATGCTTCCTCCCACTCCAACCTCTGTTTTTTTTTTTTTTTTTTTTTTTGAGACAGCGTACTGCACTGTCACTTAGGCTGGAGGGCAGTGGCATGATCACAACTCACTGCAGCCTCGACTTACTGGACTCAAGTGATCCTCCTTCCTCAGCCTCCTGAGTAGCTGGGACCACAGGCGTGCACCATCACGCCTGGCTAATTTTTAAAGTTTCTGTAGAGACAGGGTCTCCCTATGTTGCCCAAGCTGGTCTCAAACTCCTGGATTCAAGAGATCCTCCCACCTTGGCTTTCCAAAGTGTTGGGATTATGGGTGTGAGCCGCTGCACTGGCCCCGATTGCCTTCATTTAAAGGCAGCACACTCTTAAGTATGAGGCTCCGTGTGTGTGGCTGTGGCTGGCCCAGACATGGCTTCCTCAGCACCCTTCTCAGCCATCTGCTCCCCAGGGAACTGTCAGGTGTTTGGGTATATAGCAGCAGCAGCTGTTGACCCCTGGTGACAGCCCAGGAGTTGTACAGGACCTGGTAGACCTTACCTCTGGAAGGCCCCTGTGTCTCCCATGCTGCACTGGGCAGCTGGCATATTCTCGGGAGGGCCGTGGGTGAGCAGGGATGGAGGGAGTCGGTAAAATGGTAGCTACCTGACAGCATTGTTGACATTACTTTTAGGTCAGCATTAAATCCAGGACTACCTGTTAAAAGGAACTGAACCTTTTCTATATATGGTTATGCCTAGTATAGCTAGGTATACATGGAGGGGACTAAGAGCTTAAATATAACAGGAAGTGGAGCCCACAACGTATCTGTTCAGCGATGGAGCAAGGAAGAAATAAAATCAAGCGCCGGTGGTCTTTGAACGCTGCTCCAGGAAAGGGGGCTTGCCTGAGAAGCTAAAAATAAAAACTGGGGAAAATGCTGAAAGCTGGGGAAAATTAATGAGACATTTTCTTAAACAGGTAAAGTAAGTGATTTTTGCCTAGCAAAAAACTTTTTAATACTTTGAAAAGCATGGACCCTTGTTCCCAATTCGAATTTCCTTTTGTCACCTTTCTTTACATTTTGCGAGCACATATACTTTGGCACCTTTGAAAAGAAACTTTAATAAATAAGGGAAAAAAGAGAAACTCATTAGTGAACGGTAATAAATAACAATAACTTAAATCTCAATAAATATCTTCTCTATATTTCTGTATCTGAAACAGATGCATTGCATCGAGTAGCTTCTCTGGTCACTGGTGACCACGCATCAGTGGAGCTGGGTATGTAACATCTGTCTCTCTGTAAACCAACAGGCCCGAAGTGCTCTCCCTGCCCAGAGGCAGTTGGGGGCCTTCCCCGATTCTCTCCTACAAGAATGCTGGCGAAAACCACAACTCATTTCCTGTTTCGAAGGACATAAAGGAAATACCTTCAGGTTTGTGTTTAATCATGAGCACAGCCTTTTTGGTTCCTAGCCAACTTCTTCCCACCCCACACACGGTGATGGAAATCAATCACCAACTGTTGGCAAAAATGCTGGTTGTAGTAAACCTCGGGCCTCGACTTTCAAATGCAAAGGTGATTATCTCTTGTATCTTTGCTTTTTTTTTTCCCTCTCCTTTCCAGGGTATGTCTCCACTGAGTGACAGAAAAATAAACCTCTTACTTTCAGCAGTAAAACGTAATGACAAGGAACAACACCAGGATCCCTGTTTCCCTGGTGTCTTCAGACACATGAAAACAAATCACAGGAGATACACTGGTTTGGTTCAAGTGCATCCGCAGCCGCACTGGTGATCAGTGATAGTGGACCGTATCAGCTGAAACGGTGGCAACAGCCAACCAGGAACATCGGCTGCCATCCTGGAGAATCCAGAGGGCTGTTTTCTCTCTCTCCTGTCCAGTTGTCTGTAGCTCGATCTTCCTCTACCAGGCTCCCATGATGGCTGCCTTCCTCCTCCTCCTCTTCTTCTTCTTCCTCCTCCTCCTCCGCTTCCTTGGTCCTCATCTTCCATTCTGGGCAAACATTTCCTGGGAACCTTGGTCCCTTTCTTTGCACTGTAGCAGGAATGCAATACACAGCAGTCTCTGGAGCCGGAGTCAGATACATCCACACCTTTTAGCGGAATGCTTTCTTAGAATATGGTAAACCAGGTTATCATCTAAAAACGACAGGTCATCATCAAAGGCGGTGGGTCTGCAACATGCCTGCCCTACTTTGTCACTCACCAGCCTTCTATTTCTGGATAAGTTTTTTAATATTTTGTCATATGTTGTCTCAGCTGCATCGCAAGAGCCGCTGCAGTACCTAAAAATCAGTTCCTCCTTGGTTTCGTAGCCCAAACCCAAGTCAGTGACATTTAAATGTATTGCAGTTAAGACACAACCCCGGCTTTTGCCCCTCTGGCCTTTCCGACCTTTTCCTTTGGAATTCTCTGGGTTGGCAGCTGCAGCCTGCCGATTCCGCTCTCTTCTAGGAAGCACTGCCATTTGTTTATCTGGTGACCTTTTCAGTCTTTTAATGGTGGCTTGAATAAAATCCATGACATCATCAAACTGATCAGGATAATCCTCTGGCATATTTGCTGTTCAACAAGAAAAGAGAAAATGGCACATGAGACAACGTGTTCGTTTCAAGCCGTCTTCAAGATCAAAGTGCCCCCCTAAAGTCAGCAAAAATTGGACCCACAGCAAAACTATTAGTCGATTAAGCTACGGGACTGTTGTAATCCCCAAGAACAGAGGCAAAAATGCACAGAAGAAAGATGATTTATTTGGAAGAGGAGACTACCGTGGTGGTGACATACTTCCTCGAAGAAAACAAATCCTTAGAAGCATAGTTTTCATTTGAATAACATCCACCATTTTTAACAAGTCCATACAGGGCTCGCTGTGAGCTGGCCAATCCTCTAGGGGCATTTTTCCTGCCTAGTCACACAACCTAGAGTAGTGGTTCTCAAATGTGAGTGTGCAGGAAAATATCCTGGATATTGACTAGAATGCAGATTATTGGCCTTACCCTTGAAGACAATGAGTCAGTTGGTCTGGGGAGGGGCCAAGGAATCTGCATTTCTAACAAGCCCCAAGGAATTCTAATGTCAAAGATCCACGCACCAAACTTTGAGAGACACCATCTTAGAGGGCGAAAAAAGTGAGGTTTTCCAATATGGCTACCTTTATCTGGAATACTGAGTGCTCCTCCCTGAAACTTGCTTTGATTCTGTGTGGCTGAGTGGGACAAGAACCATTCTGACAGAACAAATGAAGAGCTCAGGAATGCAACTATAGTTTAAAACTTCCTTAAAAATCACTAAGGAACAGGAAAACAGTTTATATTTTACTAACAAAGAGACTAATTTACGCTTCCTTTGAACAGCATGACTTTAACAAAAAAGTCCAGTGATAGAGTAAAATGGCATTTATGTATCAAAGCAACAAAAGAAATGAGATGCTGTCTGTGGATAGAAGCAGCCCTGCCCCCAAGGGTGAGGTCCAGCCTCAGCTGCAGGCTGTCACATGGCTCCCACGGTCTGGCTGCAAGCAGGACAAGAGGCCTATTAGGGAGATCACATGGAGGAAGGATGCGGGGACACTAAGATGTCTGAGACCTTTGGTGAAAGTATGAATCAGCAGTTTCTCCGTGCTTTCTGCCGGATTTCAGTGTTTGCTTTAGCGGATCAAGTAAGAAGAGAAAAGTAACTAATGGAACAATGTAATAAATTTCTAAACAGGGGAAATAAATTCAAACACCTATTTCTTAGGTATTAGGCCTTTTATGTCTCCCTCACCTCATTTTTCAGGTCATTTATTATGTTTAGGATTATAAGTGGCTTAAAGAAATATACCACAGAAGAGTTGTCAGCAAGAGTAAATGTTTTTTGCCAAGATTGTGTTAAAGCACAGAAAGATTACATTATGTCTAACCCATGTCAAATTGTCTTGTCATAAACCTAACCTATTTAATTGTTAAAATATCAGGTATCCATTCCTATAGAACAAAATCTAGCAAAGGCAACTTAACCACGTATGTGTGTAGTGTGTGTGTGTGTGTAATATGTAAAACATACGATATATAACAATGAAAAGACTGGTGACTGGAAGCCATAGAATGCCTGGTTGCTCTCTGAAATTTAGCATTGGCTGGATCGGCTGCACAGAAGTCACAGAGCTGTTTCCACACTGGCTGAAGCCCTGTCACCTCTTGCCTGGATAACTGCAGTGGCCCCTGAACTGGGCTCCTTCATTCTACTCTTACCCACCTTCGATCTATTTTCTACCCAGCCCCCAGAGAGATACTGTAAACGCAGAACATAAACCCCTCTGCTCAAAACCTTCCAATGGCTCTCCATTACTCTTGGAGAAAAAGCCCATATCCACACTGGCTCTAAAGGCCCTACCTGACCTGGCTGCCCCTCTCCTCTAGCCTTTACTACGTAACTCTGACCTCCTCTCCTGCTTCTCCTCTTACTCCCTCCCATCTAGCTACCCTGGCTTCCTTACCATTCCTCAAACACGGGGCTCAGTGTCAGCACCACTGACCTTTTGGGCTGGGTCATTCTTCATTGTGGGAGACTGTCCTGTGCACTGTAGGATGTTTGGCAGCACCCCTGGCCTCCACCCAGGAGAGGCCTGATACGGTTTGGTTGTGTCCCCAGCCAAGTCTCATCTTGAATTTTAGCTCCCATAATCCCCACATGTCATGGGAGGGGGCCTGGTGGTAGGTAATTGAATTGTGGGGGCAGGTTTTTCCTGTGCTACTCTGGTAATAGTGAATAAGTCTCATGAGATTTGATGGTCTTATGAAGTGCAGTTCCCCTGCCTGCCCATGCTCTCTTGCCTGCCACCATGTCAAAATGTGACTTTGCTCCTCCTTTGCCTTCTGCCATGACTGTGAGGCCTCCCCAGCCATGTGGAACTGTAAGTCCATTAAATCTCTTTCCTTTATAAATTACCCAGTCTCAGGTATTTCTTCATAGCAGTAAGAAAATGGACTAAAATAAGGCCTGTAGCATCCCCCATCCTAGTCATGACAGATCAAGGTCATGACTGGATATTGCAAATGTCCCCTAGGGGCAACACCATCCCTTGAGAACTACAGCTCAAACAGTCAGGAACTCAGGGACTTTGTGCTGGCTGTCCCCTCTCCACCTGGTCCCTTGGCCTATAGAGCAATTTGTATTTTACCTGCAATATAGGTAGGCAAAGAATATTAGACTACATGTCTCCCACCCTGTGGCCACTCCCACATCTCCTTCAAGTCTTTGCTCAAATGTCACTGTCCATGAGTCCCACCTGACCTCCCTGTTTAAAACAAGATTCCTCCTCAACCCCTAATCCAGGTACCCCTGCCCTGTGCCTCCCCCTGCACCATAATTCTAGATACATTCTAACACACCATCTAACTGATTTCTTAGGGTTGTTATTTATAGTCTGTCTTCTCTAAAAGAATGTCAACTCCAAGAGGCAGGAACTCTGTCCTGCTTATTCACTGATGGATCTCCAAGTGCTTGAGTAGGCTGTGGAGGCCTACGGTAACTGCTGGCTGAATGAGTTGGGTCATTTTACTAGGGGGAAAGAGAGTTCTTAATTTTTCAAGGGGACACTGGGACTTCAGCTGGAAACTGCATCATTATGAAATGAAATGCTCCAAAATAAACAGCCCACATTACTCAGGAAAGCCACTCTGCCATGAGTGGCACAGTCATTGCCCACCAGAGAGCTCCAAACTGCCTTTCCTCCTCAGCTTTCTGCAGTTTCGCAGCAGCATTAATTCTCAGCGCCCACCTCCCCTGAGTCTCCCAAAGCTCTCTGCTCCCTGAGTAATGCTTTCTTAAGGGGGCCTGGGAAAGCGCTCTTTTCTTTCTCTTTTCTCTCTTTCCCTCTTTCCCTCTTTCTTTTCTCTCTCTCTTTCTCTCTTTCTTTCTTTCGAGACAGAGTTTTGCTCTTGTTGCCCAGGCTGGAGTGCAATGGCATGGTCTCATCTCACTGCAACCTCCAATTCCTGGGTTCATGCGATTCTCCTGCCTTGGCCTCCCACATAGCTGCAATTACAGGTGCCCGCCACCACACCTGGCTAATTTTTATATGTTTAGTAGAGATGAGATTTCACCATGTTGGCCAGGCTGGTTTTGAACTCCTGACCTCAGGTGATTCATCTGCCACAGCCTCCCAAAGTGCTGGGATTACAGGTGTGAACAACTGCGCCCGGCCAAGAGTGCTCTTAATTTGTCCTTTCCTTTGTACTGCTTTCTCACTGAACTTCCTTTAGGAAGTGTTCTTTCAAAAGAAAAGAAAAGAAAAGAAAACAACAACTTTAAATCACTTTGACAGAAACAATTGACTTTTTTTTTTTAAATGAGCTGTTTTAGCTATTAGTAATTTCTTTCAACAATAAGCTAGTAAAGAGGAGATAAATACAGATGTGCCCAGTTTCAAAAAAAAAATGCTTGTATATAAATTGGAACTTATAAAACAGATATATTAGGAGAGACTAATCAAAATACAGAAGAGTCTTCAAATTAAAAAAAAGACTGTTTTACAAAAGGACTCACATCACAGGCTCTATTCAAGAATTCTAAATAGGTCATTAACATTAATTTAGGAACCTGGGCATATAGAAAGTTAAGTTCAATTAACAATTAACTGAAGATTAATCAGAAATGAGGGTAAAACATTACTAAAATTTTAATATAAGCTAATGGGAAAACATTAGAGTCACAGAAGTTAAAATTATTCTGGTTTAGAGACTCATTAATCTATATGTTATATAATTTGTATTACTAGAGTTATAGTAATAAGGATTTGAAGCGGCGCTTATAGTGTTTTTTCTTAGCCCTCGATACTTGGAAGATCTTGAAAAACATTTTTCCTCCTTTTTTAAGATATTTTGACTGCATGGTTTTGTCACAGGCTTTGTTTGCCAGGTAAAATACAGAAAGCCTGATTTGAATTTCAGGTAAAGAGTGAATACACGTCATAGCAAATTTGTCCAAACCCATGGTATGTACAGCACCACGAGTGAACCACAATGTCAACTATGGACTTTCAGAGATATTGATGTGTCAGTGTAGGTTCATCAGTTATAATAAATGTACCATTCTGGTGGCAGATGTTGACAGTGGAGGAGGCTATGCATGTGTAGGGGTAGCGAGTATATGGGAACTCTCTGCCTTCCTTTCAATTTTGCTGTGAACCTAAAACTGCTCTAAAAAATAAAGTCTATTATTTATTTTTTTAAACAAAAGACTTCCTGGCATGTGGCTAATGAAAACTCCTTCCTTTGATGGAAAGTCTCCTTCACCCTTTGTTGCTAATGTGGAAATATTATTTAAGCCCCAAGTTCAGGCCATAGGCAACTCTTATTTAGCTGAAGTTTTGTTTTCCTTCATATTCATGAAAAGTAGAACAAACAACAAATATTTATGCTGAGAAATTTACATGGATATGAATTCTGGAAGGCAGGAAAGGGCAACATTGTATTTTTCAAACTGCAGGGCAAATAGGCCTGCCTGTTCCGACTACATGAGTTCATTCTTAGAGCCAGTCTCAATTTATCCATGCAAGGCACTTGGGGACATTAGGAGCCATACTCCTCTGCAGAGGGTGCTGGGCAGCCTCACTGAGCCTGTCCTTAACTCTTCTGCAGAGGTCTCTCACCCAGCCCAGACAAGAAACTCCTGGTGAGAAGCTGAGATGCCCACAGCTGCCTCTATTTTCCAGGAATTCACTGAGCTGAGGGAAAAGAAGAGGGGTCTGAGTTTGGATTCATTCCCGAAATTAAGACTTACTGGCGCATCTCTGTCTTCATCCCATAAAAGCCTTGGCAGAATGTCAGATACGCAAATGACCCTCATTTATTAACTTTAATTGTGAAATACTTGCAAACCACAAAAGAGGAGCATCATTAAAAAAACAATAGGTCATATCTTTGCTCATTTCCCAGACCTGCTTGGAGGATATATCTTGGAAAACATGTCCATCTAAAAGATAAAGTTTTTGGAAATCCAAAATGCTCAAATGCATTTAAGCTATCCTTCAGAGTGCAACCAAATATTTTGGTATTATTCTATTTAAAATATTTTAATTTTGATGTGTTCTTTGTATAAATAGTGTTACTTAAACAAATGAAACCTTATACTGGGGCACTACTCTGGGAACAAACAATTCATTGCAAAGACTTTGCTGCCCTCGATTATGGGGAAAAAAATAGTAATGCCACCTCAGGAACAAAGGACTGAGATAGTGACTATTTTGTAAAGTCAACTGAATTTTAATAGGAACAAGGCTGAGAGCTCCAAGTCCTCCCTGTAATAGCTGAACTCAAAATTACATAATCTAAAACATTATATTGGTTAAGCTGGCAATAGTGGACAAAGTCTTTTCCTAAAATGCCATATTTGTCTAAAAACAGTACAGGTTAACCGTATTTTAATCAAAGGGTCATTTTAATACTTGTAGCTGGTTGTCCCCTCCTCAGCTTGGTCAGGCAGGGAGTCTAAGCTGACTTTCATTCTAAGTCATCCTAAGTCCCCAACCCGTGGGCCTGAGAGGGAGGTGGCACAAAGTTGTCTATGAGGGACAAAGTGGTGAGGACACAACTCCTTATCCAGAGGGTGGAGGGAAGGTCTTTGAGGCTCAGAAGGACCCAGGAGAGAGGGGCCCTGACCTCAGTACCCACAGTGGTCCTGTCCAGGAGGAGAGGTCTTCCAAGGCCAGGCTTGAGATCTGCATGAGCCGGGCTTGGCTGATGCAGGGGCCCCAGAGAGAAGGCTCAGGGGTTTCTTGCTGTGGGGAGAACAGCCTTGCCACTTTACTATAAAGGGTCCAGCTTCTGTGCCTGGAAGGGTGAGGGCTAAAGAGGCTCACGGGGTGAGCTGCTGCCTAAGCCAAGGCCACACAAGTGAGAGATACATCAGGAACCAGTGCCAGATGGTAGGGCCCAGTTTTGGGATGGGGCAGGAAGCTGAGGATGAGGCCACAGGATGCTGCACCTGTGGCTGTCGAGGTGCAGTGCCATCCATCCTGACATGTAGAGCTTCCTATGAAAGGCTGTCTTCAGACAGGAGGAAAATGGAAAACCCCCTAATGGTGGGAGACATTGAATCTGGTATCCTTTGCCTACCTATACTGCAGGTAAGATGCAAATTGCTCTATAGGCCAAGTGTCTGAAAAATATAGAGATCTCTCTCTGTCTATAAACACATACACATACACATGCATGCATACATATGTGTCTACACACAGAGACACACACAAACATATATGAAAAGATCAACTTAAAATTGATATAACTTCTCAAGAAGAGTCCCAACAAATGTCATTGTTTTGGAATAAGTTATTTTTATCTTTCTATATGATACAAACATGATTTTCTTTCACTAATATTGGAATATCATTACAAGAATCACATGGCTGAGTTTAACCTTAAAACTTTTTGCATTACAAAATTTCATCAGGCTATAACTTAGATAAGGGCTTCCTTGAAGCACTTAAAAAACATGACCAACATAAAGGTGGAATATTGCCTACTTTCACACAACATTAACTTTAAACCTGACAACCTCCATTCAAGGCTAAATTGAATACTATCTCCACTTTACAGCTCGGGAAGCTGAGGCTCAGAGAAGGCAAATATTTGGTGAAGGCCACAGGACTAACAAATGTGGACTTGGTGATTCAGTTTCAAAGTTCAACTTGTTGTCTTTTCATTTTAAAGTAAAAACTCTGCTATCACTGAGCACTTCAAGTCTTGTGGCAGATGGGAATTTACTCTGAGACAAGAGCAAGACATGCTGGTTTCACCTGTACACATTTACCAAAGTCAGCACAGGAGGTGAGAAACACACTTTCTGTTGAAAAATTCAGTATGAACGCTAAGTAGATCCTAACGTTAGGCTGCCATGGGCCACAAAATACAGTAAATTGTCTCCAAGAAAGGAAAAGCCATGCCACTCAGGGGCATCTCTCCCATGTCCTGGTTCTTGCATATCACGCTAAGGCAGCTCTGGCGATTTCCCAGTTAAAACCGGAAAAGCCGCAGCCAGCAAGGCAGCAGATCCAGACAGAGAGGCCCCATCTCCGGAAGCTCCTCCAACTCACGCTGGCACCAAATGACCAGGCCCTTGCTGCAGAGCTGGAGAGAACAGAGGCCCGGATTCCAGTCCCGGGTCAGTCCCTGACCAGCCGCGTGACCCTGGAAGCAGTCGCTTAACCCTTCTGAGGTCAACTCAATGCTCTCTGGGGCCCTTTCCAGCTCCACAGTGCTAAAGTGTGGAGAGTCTAAGTCTTGGCTGGAACACGTGGCCAGACACGGGTTTTTCAGTCACCTCTGCCAGGGAGAAGACCACCTCTGGCTGACACTCCAGCAGCGTTCAGCTCAGCCAGTACCCTCGGGGGGTCCAGGAAACCCCACAGGCGGTATTTCAGAACTCTGCAGTGCTGGACCTCTTCTACCTCTTGGCTCAATGTCTCGGCTACATTTGAAATGATCGTCATCAGTCTTCTCTTAAATCATCAAGTCATCTTCCTGTGCCCTATTTAAGAGAGGTAGAAGATGTGTAGAAAGGACCCTGTATCTGCACCTGAAAGCATCCAGATTCTACTGCGAGGCATTCTTTTTTTTTTTTTTTTTTTTGAGATGGAGTCTGGCTCTGGCGCCCAGGCTGGAGTGCAGTGGCTGGATCTCAGCTCACTGCAAGCTCCGCCTCCTGGGTTCACGCCATTCTCCTGCCTCAGCCTCCCGAGTAGCTGGGACTACAGGCGCCCGCCACCTGCCCGGCTAGTTTTTTGTATTTTTTAGTAGAGACGGGGTTTCACCGTGTTAGCCAGGATGGTCTCGATCTCCTGACCTCGTGATCCACCCGTCTCGGCCTCCCAAAGTGCTGGGATTACAGGCTTGAGCCACCACGCCCGGCCCTGCGAGGCATTCTTAAACATCAGTTTCCATCTGTAAAAATACAGATTGGCCCTCTGACCCCTGAGAGGACACACTACAGCCACACGCTACAACTCCTTCAGTCTCCATCACCCAAAAGTCAAACACTCAAATTACCATCTTCTTCGAACCCCAGTTTTATTCATTTCTGTTTTTTGCCGCTTCAAGTATGCTTAGGTCATCCCCGGCTTATGACTCCAAGGCTAGAATTGCCCACTGCAAGTGGCACAAAATGGATCTGGAGAGCCAATCAGCTTGTCCTTGAAGTCGATCTATGGACTGTCAACTCTTGTTCTTATTTGACCTTCAGGAACCTCTAAAATGTGCAGTCCATGAGAATGGACTCTAACTGTGAGTTCATGAGAATGTTCCAGTTCTCTGAAAAACTTCTGTAAAGTTTTGTCATCTGCTCCTATTTCAAAGTGATGTCTTTGCCACTTATTTGAACTACTTTTTTAAAAAGGCCCATAGATCAGTAAGCACTGAATGCTGATGCATCTTACATTATGTAATGACCTTCCGTGCTTTCCTATTTTGGACACGGAATTCATCTAGTGTTTGATAGACCGTCCTGATCATAGGCTGCTGTTGGGTTAACTTTCAGGAGTGTCCACAGCATCTCTTTTCCTAAAAACAATTACCAGCTGAGGCAATTTACTAAGTCATTGTGACCATATCCAGAGCTACCAGTGCATTCTCTTTAGGACCAGTGGTTTGTTGACAGAAAGGCATGACATCAGTTTATTTGAAAAGTATTTGCGTTGTAAAAACACCAGTGTTTTGTTGTTTTAAAAAAGCATTTCTGGATTCTCTCAAGGCAGAAGAAAAAGACCAACCAGAATGCAAAACACCTTAGAATATAGAAAAAGGAGCTGTACTTTGAAAAGCCACTTTGCCCATCAAAATGCCATCTTATTTACTATCTCTACCCGCTTTGAATGACACTGCACATACTACTTGTACTATATCCTAAACTGTTATCCTACAACTCAACTAAGAAAATTTGTAACAAATGGACTGAAAATTACTCCATGAATATAAACAGCCAGAAAACCCCACTCAGGGAGAGACAGACAGTAAATTCCTTTGTTACTCAGGTTCTGATCACCTTGCTCTGGTTTCTATGTATGTGGTCCATGCTTTTATTATAGTTATGCTAATAATTTTACAGTAATACAGCATGGTGCCCCTGGGTGGAAAGTGTCCATTCTTCAGCTTTTAAGTCAGGAAAACACCCAAGAGGGTGTTCATTTGTTGCTAATCCATGAACACCTGGTGTGAGCTAAAAGCACTCCAGAGTCAGTAATAAACACCCCAAGCTAATGAGCACACACCAGGAGCTCTGCTGCTGCCCTTATAAAAAACTTAACGGGGAAGGGTGAGAAAGTTACCCTGTAAAATTAAGTGCACAAAAAGCCACTAGGGCAAATCATCCCTGTGGTGTTATCAGAGGCAGGTGGCTGTGGGGGTGGTGGAGTCTCCCCTTTCTTCTTTCAGCGAAGCCCTGCCCCCAGCCTGAGAGGCTGCAGGACCCTGCAGGATTCTGCACTCAGCGTCCCTCAGCTCTTCCCAGGGGACCCACTGAGCAGTGGGTAAAAGGCCTGTAAGGGTCTCAGTGATTTGAACAAGAAGGAGGGACTAAGAGAAGATGAAAGAAATCTTCTTTATCATTTGAATTTGTTTGGTAGATTCCTGTGGTCAGATACAAGGAGGGAATTTCTACTCACAGTGAGTGAATTTACGGGAATCTCAAAGACTCTTCAGGTAATGAGATATGGTTATCATTCTAAAACAACTTTATCTGCCAAACCCATTCCCAGATTTTTTTTCCTTGATGACTTTTTGATGCAGTCAGAAGAGTGACATCTGAGTGTTGTGGGCTGGCAGGAAGTGATCTTGTGCAGTGGTGACAAGTGTGAGTGCTGGACTCAGGCTGCCCTGTGTCCAGACCCTGGCTAAGTTGCTAACCCTGTAAGTCTCAATTTCCCCATCTTTCAAATGGGGCTAGTCACAACTTTACCTTCAGGTCAAAATTAATATGATAACATAAGAAAAGATTTCAGGTCAGTTCCTGGTCCACAGAAAGTATTTCACAAATGGTGCCTCATGTAGGCCAATATGGTTGCTGCATCTGGGACCTTCCTTCAGCAATATTTGCACAAAAGGCAGCAGCGCAAAGCCAACTCTGCGGTCTCTAGACAAAGCAAGATTGCCCAACAGGGGATCCAGACACTTGTCCCTACTTAGTCTAGCATATTCTACAGAGGAGAGACTTCTGTGCAGGGCCTGGAGCCCCTGGCATGGTGGGTTGTGGGCAGAAGCCACAGGCCTGTCTTGGGAGGCTGTGCAAGCTCTCCTGTGCTCCTCAAAATGCCTGACAACTAAACACGCAAATGTCAGCTGACTCCGGAGCCCGTGAGGGATATCTTTGTGTCCACTATGGCTTAGAGCAGTGTCTTCAAACTGAGGCAACTGGCCCTCTGGGGGCACATGAAGACTTTCTGCAGTGCCTATGGGTGGTTGAAAGGGAATCCGTGTCCATTTCCTCAATTTCCACACGCGCCGTGTCCTAAAACGTCTGGTCTGTCTGCGGATGTTTCTGCTGTGGTTCTCCTTGCCCATGTCCCCTTTTCCAATCCTCCTTTGTCCTTACTGAGAGATGGTGTGCTTCTCACCCATCTTGCCATTCTATCGTGGGGCCTGTCCCGGGGATAAACACCTTCAGGTGCCATACAAAGGCATTCATGCATGAATGGCTCCTTGGGACAAACTGATATTGGGTGCCTCCTGATGTGAGGACACAGTGCCATGAATATGATATTCCAAGGATGTTTACCTAATCATGTGGAAATAATCAGACAGATCTAAACTGAAGGGCAGTCCGGGAAACAGCTGGCAAAAGGGCCCAGAGTTTTCATAAATGTCAATGTCATGTGGAAAAAAAGACTCGTGAATCATTTTAGATTAAGGAAGTATAAAGATACCAGACAGTCAAATGCAATTTATGGTCCTGGGTTTTTTTTTTTTTAAAAAAACAAAACATAAAGGACATAATTGCTACAAGTGGGGACATATGAACACGGACTATCTGTTGGATAACAGTATTATATCCATGTTAAATTTCCTGAGACTGATAAATGAATTGTGGCTATATAAGATATTGTCCTTGTTCTTAGAAGGTACATACTGAAATATTTAACATTCTGATGTTTGCAACAAATTCTCAAGTGGTTCAGAAAAAAATGAGGCAAAATGCTAAAAAAGAGGTTAATCTTATTGAAGGATATATGGGTGTTCATTGTACTACAACCACTTCCAAAGGGAGATAATTTTGTGAATAAACCAAGAAATCCTGAAGCAAGCTGCTCCATATTTCCTCCTGGTCAGGCCCCTTCGGAAGCCTCAGTGCCTTCTCTGCTTGTCTGACTGTTCACCTATCCATCTCTTTACCTTACAATTGGGATCCAGAAATATGACAGTTGTCATGGGGTGTATGTTAACATGTACATTTGAATTGAAAATGGAGTCAGACCTTTCCTGACCAAAAAGCCAATTGATTTGGGCTGATTAGTTTGATCGTTTTCCATGAACTGAATAAGCTACATATACAGGTGCAAAGTTTTGCCAAAAGAATATTTAAAGCATATATTCAGTTCCTGAAAGGGCTAGAAATGACATCTAGTATAATTATTTAAACCTATGATGAAAAATTTTAGAAAGCTTCAAAGTAGATAATCGTTTTTCAACATTCTTATTTGCAGGTTTGCAGGCAAAAAAATTGCAGGCAAAAACATATTGTTTTAAAACCATGCCTTTCTGCTTCAATTATGTTATCAAAGTTATGCAAAAGTGGGTTTTGCCTCTACTGAGCTAATCAGTTGTTTCCCAGTGGTGACCTAAGTCTACTTACGCATACTCCTGTTCCCACTGAGGCTGTCGCTCTGACACTTGTGCAGTCACACTAGGTTCCCATGTGGATGCCATCCCCTCGCTGGGCAGTATGGGAGTGATCTGAGAACTAGAGTCTCCCGCAAGGCTTCCCGAATGCTGTCTGCCTACCAAGCACTTGAGGAGACCTTGCTTTGTTGCAAAGAGTTAGGGAGCTTCTCTCATTGCAAAAAGCATCAATATTATAGGAATACTTAGATAAATTCATGTTTCTCTTCTTAAAACATCCTGATCTGGACTTTGAAGTAGTCATTAGTAATACAGGCTTAAGCCTACCACAGCCCAAATGGAAAATTTAAAAGGGCCTAAAGGAAATTTGATAGTCTCTGCTTTTCCTTTCTCTTTGCTTGCTTAATTTTCCTGAAAATCTGTGTTTCAGGGTTAGCGAGTGCATTTTTAAGCAAGCCAAATGTCTGTATTTTCTTAATCCACTAATGTGCACACACAGTCTGTGTAAAGTCAAGACATATTGGGTTTTGGACCAAAACGCTGAGGTTTAAATTCTGGTTTCACCACTTACTAGGTTTGTGACCTGGAACAACGCTCTAGGTCTCCTTTCTTCACCTGTCAAATGGGGATAATAATATCTCCTCTTGTATTGTAGAGCTCAAACTTACTTGATTTCAGGACAAGAACTGTGTTCATGTTCATCATGTGGATAGTTAAAAGGTGCTAGGTCATTAACTTTTATATTAAGTGTTTATTTGCAGCTATTCACTTACTTGGGGCTAATAGTTTGATTCAATTGTGCCTATGTCTAGAACATTTTAAAAAATAAGAGCACAATACCTCAAAATGAAAGACATGCTTATGGCATAGGCCCCACTCAAAAGCAGTCTGGGTATTTAGGTAACTTCTGCTGCAAGACAGCTTTGAAGCAATACCCCCCCTCTGCAGTCACCTGCCTGCTCCATGGGTGACTCACTGCTATCAAAAACAGAGCAAATACCTTTTCCTGAATTTTTTAGCGTCACACAATCTGCAATCACCTATCAAGACATCTTCAATTTCCCACCACTTCTTAGCACCTCTTTCTAGAACTTGGAGACTGGTCTGTCCTCCTCCTTGTCCCTACCCCACATCATGGTCACAAATTTTCCCATGCTACTCTCTAGTATGGAAGGTCCCCCTTTCCTTTTCCCTTCCTTTCCCAACACCCATCTTTCAAGTGCCAGGTCAAATCCTCCCTCTTCCCTGAAGTCGTCCCTGCTGTGATCCCCAAATCCCAGTGAGCTCACTGCTAGGAATTTTTACCACGCATGCGTACAGCTCACCTAAACCCTACGCAATAGACATATCTATCTGAGTGACATTCTATTCACCCATCCAGCCATCTGCCCATCCACCTAGCAATAGTTTACAACTAGATCACCAGCAACTTTATTTGCAAATTTAGCCTTTTTGAGACTGCATGGCACCCAGCACATGAAAGATATTTAGTATTTGTTTCCTGATTGAGCTCAAGTGATTAACTAAAAAACAAGTATTTTAATCAAATGAAGGTGCTATGGGTCACAAGCGCTAAATAAACAAAGAACAAAGAGATGTTAGCAGGGGAAAATATCAGGGAGCTTTAATTTTTATATCTGTTGAAGAAGAACCTGTTGAGTACATTGCTTACGCCCTGGGTCAGCCTGAGATCCTAAGACTGGCAAAATCAATTTAAGCCTTAAATAGATGTCTCTAAACAGCAACAGTTTGAAATAGGTTTCCAGACTGGGACCAGAATGAGAATGTTGGTCTCAGATCTCAAGTAAAGAATCAGTGCCTCCTACAAGAGTCTGATGTGCAATTTTTTGATTCCAAGAGACCCTTCCCAAGTGGCAGAGCGCCTTTCCAGCTTAGGTAGTTACTTTGTTAAAGTATTGTCCAGTCATACAGTACCTAAGCAATAAGACACAATAGATACATGGTGCTTGTTTATTCTAAATTCTATATTTCATAACATTAGATTTGAAAGCTTAACATTTACCCAGTTTGTTGTACTAGAAGCTTGCTTGGCTCTATAGAGGTGGTCTCACAGTTTACTAAGTTTTTTTGCTAGGGTTATGAAACATCTTAAATTAAATATCCAGCTGGGATCATTTACAAAGATACGCTCCATCTCTATACAGGTAGCCTCCAACTCACAACCCTCTTATCACTTACACAGAAAGATCCTACCTTGCCTTGCCTCCCTCCTTCCCATGAGGGAAGAGGTCTCCCTAACATAACCACGGGAGTTTGGTCAGAAAAATTCCACTGGAAATATGTGGGCTTGGAAACTGGGGAAGCGACGGAGCTGTGAAACCTGGGAAGACTCAGGGGCAGCTGACCCAGGGGCAGAATCCCAGGCAAGCCTGGCCTGCCTACGTGCTGGCCAACCAATAATAGGGCCCAAAATAGCCTGCCCACAAGGCCTGCATTTCTTTCACTCTCCGTACTCTGTTGTGCTGCTGAAATCCCACTATTTAGAGCAGCATCCTGGCAGATGTCACAGCGGAAGAAGGGAGTTCACTGGGTGCCCAAGGAGGGGCCATTGTAAGTAGGAGGGTGGCAAATGACAACTATGATCCCTATTTATGGAGCAGAGGCTTTACAAAGCAATACCCTCACATCAGCCCATGAGACTGGTTTACTATTATGCCTGTTTTACAGGGGAGAAAACCGAAGCTTAAGGGATGTTAAGTAACAGCTCAATATCTCAGTGAAGTGGCAAGGCTGGGGTCCAAATCCTAGTCTGGTCTGAATGTGTTACCTTGAGCTCTTGCCTGCTGAAACCTCCCTGATTTGTTCTGTGCCCTCCTTTTGCAGATTATAGGATATGGCCCCCAGGGCAGAGACTCTCACTTAGTAATATTGTGAATGACAGTTCAGTTATATTGTGGTTTACATAGGCTTTTGTGGGCTAGCCTGAAAACTTGATAGCTTAATTTAAAAAATTGTTCCCATAGGAAATTTTGTGAACTGCTATCAAACTGGTAGAATATAATCCCATTATATTATACTAAATTGGGAATTACTTGTGATTACAACTTAACAATGCTCAATGTCATTTTAGTTGGTTTCCAGTCACACAAAAAATTCAGCCCACCTTACTGGACTGAGGTTCTTTCACGTTAATTTTTTTCAAACCACCATGCATGGACATTTACTAGAAGGTATGTTCCATGAGGGCAGTGACTTTTGTTTATTAGGTGTATCAAGGTATCCCTAGCACTTAGGACAGTGCCTGGCATAGACAGGCACACATGTAACTATTTGGTGAATATATATGTGCATTTAGATGCAAATTTTTAAAACCACATGTATTTCATGCTTTTACTTATTAAATACATTTAGAGTTAAGATAGGGAATATGACTATGATGAACTAACCTTCAATAAATTCAAACAAGCTTGTGCACCATGGTCTAAGTCATTAGTTCAAGACCTTCCTCCTATACAAAGTATCCCCCCCTTCCCATATAAAGTACATTTCAGTAGTTTGGGGGAAACTCTGTTCCCAGCTTCAGACCTGCCTCCTGTGATCATGGAACTGTGGCACATTATAGACGAGTTGCTTTGCTTCTTTAGGTTTCAGGACTAGAGGGGTTTCCTTTCAGCTTGAAAATGCTATGACATTTGCAAGTTTCAACTTGCAGATTCCTCATGCCCGCTCTAATTGCCCTTTGGAAACTGGCAAAAAGCAAAATACTGGCAAAAAGCAAAATAAACGAACAAAGACAGCCAAAGAGAAAAGTCTTGGGTAGCCCAAAAGTCAAGTCACAAGTCCTTGAGTTTAGACAGGCTAGAAGTTGCTACAGGAAGCAGTCCTGGGCCATTTACTTTACAACCGGCCTCTAGGCAAACCCATTGGCCAATTATGAATTCTATTCAGTTATCTCACACTGAGGTCATACTAGGAATAGAATTCTGGATGTTTCATTTACATTGGAACCAGCAGAACACATGCAATCTCAAAGGTGAGTGTGCAAACTATATATCCTGGTCCTCCTGTGAAAAGCACAGGATGACTGTTAATGTGGCATGAAAGTTCTTTTGCTCAATCATTAAGTTATAAGTATTTGGATGGAACTAGAGGAATCAGAATTTACGATACTTTCTATTTTTAAATGAAATGTGGTGACTTAATGTTTTTCTACATAAGCCTTAACCAGTTGCACCATGTACAGTGCAGGATATAAATGTCAGCACTGTGACAGGGGCGTGTTGACACTGGTTCAGTGTTCAAAGTCTGCATACTGTCATTATTTTGCCTTCCCTGCACTGACAGCTTGCTACCGAATCAAACATACCTGGAAAGAAGTCAATTTGGCTTAGAATGCAGCTCAGTTTCTCTTTGGGAATGTTTCTTTTTCAGGTTTCCTCTAGGATCTATTAGATCTTCTCTAGACAAAACACAATGGGGTGTGTTCTGCTGTTCAAATGTAAATAGAGTAGTGAGAATCTTGTTGACTGATGGCATAGCATCAATTTTGGAAAAGGGAAGCAATCCTTCTTCCCCACAACATGCCCTCGCCCCTGCAATCTGTGCTAACTCACTTGCTTTGTGACTATTTGTACCTTATATGAACCAAAGATTTTCTTGGGTATTATCAAGCTGTAGTGGCTCAAGTCTGCTTGCACGTTAGACTCATCTGGGGAACACCTAAAAACTCAGGTCCTGGGCCACACCCCAAACCAAGCAAATCAGAATCTCCTGGGGTGAGACCTAGCATCAGTATTCTTTAAAGTTGCCTAGGTGACTCCAATCTCTTCTTAGGAGACTTCCCAAAGGACTTTAGGACAAGCATAAAGGCCAAGGGGCAAATCTTATAGCCACTGGCATTGTGGAGTAGAAAGGCCTCTTTTTATGGTACAGTTACAGACTATTCATTGAGCTCTAAAGTAACTTGCCCGAAAGTCACAGAGTTACTTGAAAGCAGAGCCAGGAGCCCGAGCCAGAATTAAATGAACCTAGTTAAACAGGGCACTAATATGGCAATTAAACCTCCATGAATTAATCAGCTTTGTAATCAGGCACAGTCGTTTTTCTCTTGGCAATGTCTGGGTTAGAGAACTATTATCTGCCACTGTGTCCCTGTCCCTCTCGTCTAGACCGTTTCAGTGAATGAATAGCCAATTTTGGAAGACCTGGCACTAAGGGGCATTTTTAAGTTTCTGTTGGAGGAACATTTATATACACTAAATTTGTGATGGAAATAAAAGCCTCTAAAGTAGGTTTATACAGCTAATTGATAGACACTCTTGGAACAGGTACTTTAGTTTCAAAGGATTAACCATGCTCCCTAACTTACTTCTGAAGTCTTAATTTGCCTTTAAAAAAACTCCACTTTCTGTCTTTCTTGGGACTTGTGGAAGAAGTGCTTTTGTTGTTATAATTAAGCATAAAATAAACATATTGCATTTACTAGGTTGTTTCCTAGCCAAGGCCACTGGCTTTGGGGGGCTGAGTGCACAGCTGACTATTGCCGGACTACTACTGTGGTTATGACCATAGTAAGTTTCAAGCGCAAAGTAACTAGAGGGATAATTCTGGGGGTGGGGTTAGGGAGGGAAGAGTAGCCAGGGTGGTATCCTAGTTACATACAGCTCATTCCTGCTTTATTTTGGGGTTGTGTGAAATTTTCTATTGCTATCTTTGTTGACATTATGCCTCTGCAACAGCCTCTATCACATGTAATGTAGCATCTCTCACTTCATGCAACAAGCTTCTGAGGAGCGAGGGAAAACGAGATCACATCACAGCCCATACGCCCTAATTGACTTGCTTCTAAAACATGTTAACTTTTGAGAGGTAAATCACAGACTTATTTTCTAATAAGAATAACCTGGGTTTTTTTTCTCAAGAGTTAGCATTGTCACACGTGGAGTGAGCTACAATCTTTGTCCCTAGTCCCAGCCAGCACTATTTATGGTTAAGTCTTTCTAGAACCGGAACTTTACAGAACAGAGGAACTCTTCTGAACAGATTTGACATTACCCAAACGCTTGTTCTGGAAACGGAGGCCCTTCGGTGTTTTCTCTGCCTCTGGCTTGCTTTTGTGAAAAGTCGGCCCTCGCCTTGCAGCCGCAGTTTAGGATGAAAGTGCAATAGTTTTCAGAATTAAGCACAGCCAGGCACAGTCACACAGATAAAGGGCTTTGGAATAAAAGAAAAACTGGAGTGTGTATAGATGAGGAAACAGAAAAGGGGACAGCTGTGTGTGTGTTTCTGAGGTGGTGGTGCTGGTGGGGAGCATATTTGTTCATCAGAATGCTAAAGGAGCAGCATAAAAATTCCATCCCCTCTGTGCTGGGCAAACCAGCGCGTGTCACTTTCACGCAAGGCGTGTGGGCAACAGTGGGCAGCCAGGCACCCCTGGGGGCTTCAGCATCCGCACTGCTTGCCCTCGGGTCGGTAGGCCACACAGTCATCGGGCTGGCTTGGGGTACGTGCGGGCGTGTGGGGGTGCGAGGGGGTCCGCCGGCGGCCCCCCCCGCGGGGACGGAACGGTTCTTACAGTCACTGCTCAGCGCGAAGGGCGCGCGGCGGCGGCCGAGGGAGCGGTCTTCGGCGGGCGCCTCGGGAGGCCTCTTACCGGCGGGCAGCGGGAAGGCGGACGCGGTGTGGAGCAGCACCAGGCAGACAGCCACGACATCCCATAACTTCATCTTAAAGTCCCGTCCGGCGGCGGCACCTGCGCGGGCAGGCGGGAGGTGGGGAAGAGAACCGCAGAATAGCACGTTAAGTCTGGGCTCCCCGCGGGTCCCTGAGCCCCTCTCCAACCTCATCACCGCCCTCCTCCGGCACCGCTGCAGGCCAGAGGCTTCCCGGGCACTCCTGCCCTCCTTGCAAGTCCCCAGTTCGCTTCGCCCTCCTCAGTGCGCCCCAGGAGCAGCTCGCACTCCTGGTTCAGGTTGCAGCTGCCCTTCTCCACCACCCGGTCTTAGGGGTCACCCAGAGTCTCAAGCAGGGCTGCTGTCCCTCCAGTTAACCCCCCATCCCCACCACCACGATTCCTGTCCGGTGCCCTCTACTGGTGCGCAAAATCCCCCATTCCTGAGGGGCAATCGGGTAGTTCCCACCCTGCGTCCTCCACCCCAACCAGAGATCTCCCCTTCTTGTCCAGGTAGCTCCTATAGGCCCCGGAACCAGTCCTCTGCCCAAGCAGTGACCGGTCTTTCTCTTTGGGAATAATATCAAGCGCACTCCCCTGCCTCGGGTCCCGACCGGGCTTCTGGCTACTCGAGGGTAGGCTCGGGGGTACCACTCACTCCGCCTGCCGCCCACGCCTCATTTTTCCCACCTAAATAGGTATTCTGTTGCCAGAGCAAGATTAGCGGGGACTTGGAGACTTTTGGCCAGTATGGGATATCTGAGTTAAGTTACTTAACTTTCCGAAGCACTGATTCTATTTAAAATACTCGTCCCACCTCTTAAGGTTATGAACATTAAATCACGCATGGAAAGCGCTAGCGGAACATGTAGTAAGAGCTCAATAAATGCTTTACCATTGCTGTTAGGCAAAGACTGCATTTGTCTTGAAAGTTTTAATCCTCCGTGGTATACTCGAAAACCCTTTCTTGATTGGATTTTTGCACCTTTGAGAGATGAGATTCTGCCCGTAATCCCTTCCCCTCCCAGAGGAGTCGCTGGCTCCCCGCGCTCCCGTCACGCCTGGACGACTGTACCCAGTCTCCGACGCTTTGGAGGTGCTCTGGCATTAGAAGGCCTAGACCGTGGTATGGCGCAGAGTAGGGGGTTCAGCTCTTTTCAGCCCGAGGTGGGCTCTGTTTGGCTTTTCAATCCTCACTCCCCTACAAAGGAGGGCCGCGTGGCTGAGGGTGGGGGAGAAAAGGGGGCTGTAAATTCGGGGGACAGTTCCAACCAATGAGACAGGAAAGAACCGAGGCATCTTGGGGCGCAGTGTTATCCAGTGCCTTCCTAATCCTAGGATTCCAGTCTCCAGGGGACTAGTGACCTAGAGAGAATCTCCTCAAGTGGAATCTGCGAGATTCATGCAGTCGATTATCCTTTCCCCTCGACCCGCTCCATAAAACGGATTCTTAGGAAAAACTCGATTTTTTTTCCCATGCGAGAGAGAAATGTAGAAACCAGGTAAATGCAAAAACCTCTGTGCCTTTCCTAGCCACTAGTTCATAGGCACCCCCGCCTCCATTCCAGGGTTCCAGTCCTCATCTCTACCCGGAACCCCAGCCCCTGTCCCGGTGTAGGCAACCCGGGGAAGCCTTTAATTCAGCCGCCACCTCCCACCTCTGCAGAGATGAATGCATTTTTCATCCCCTGAGCGTCTGTTTGTTCGCTATACAGCTGTTGGGCTCGAGAGGGTGTAGGGACTAGAAACTCCTAGTGACTTGCAGCACCCAGCGCCTCTTGCCTCGTGGGCTGGTCTGCAAACTCGGGAAAAAGCTAGGTTCCGGGTCGCGACGCGCAGACACAGGAAAACTACACCAGGCCGTGCAAAATGAGCCCAGAAAGGTACTTTGGCAGCTACGACCCGAGGAACGCGAGCCGCCCCCCCCCCAACACCCTCGCCGGTGCCAGCTCCCGGGTGCGTGCGAAATGGCTGGCGGTCAGACCGCAGGAGCATGGAGGCGCGGGGTTAACGCGCCATTCCAAATCGCGGTGCCCGCCAGCAGGAAGCCACAGAGGCACCAGATTTCCCTTCCGTCTTAAGAGGGTTTTCCCTTTTTTCCTGCCTGGCCGACGGAGGGCTTTTTAAATTGGACGTGGAGATCCTCAATTAGAAGTGTGGCGAAGTTGGCAAAAGACGACACAGTGGAAAACTCCCCGCCTCGCCAGAGGCTCCCGGCAGCGGTTCCCGCCCTCGGCCGAGCGCCGCCAGCGCCACGATCGAGCTCCCCCTCTTCCCCCCGGACAGGGAGGGCGCATTCTTCCCTCTGAGCGCCGCCGGGACCGGCTCCAGTCCGAGCAGCTCTTTAGTTCCCGGTATTTGCTGGGCGGGGGAAAACGGGGGAGGTTCTAGGGACTCGACACACAGCGTCTACTAGGACGTGTTTCTCAGAGTCTGTGTGGGCTCCACCCCTCGGCTTCTCAGTTTGTCTCTCTATCGCTTTCCCAGAACACATCTACATCTGCCCGACGCGTTTCTCCTCAACCATGGGCCTTTGCCCGCGGTGCGAACTGCTTCACGCGCCGCCACGTGCGAGAACCAAGCTCTGCTCCTGAAGTGATGGGGGCTCTGCTTTGCCAGGTAACCCCGCACCGTTTCTCGTGCCTGGCAGGCTGGTCCCCTTCTGGGTCCGGGACCACCACGCTCCGGCAGGGCAAAAGCAGCAGGCCGCGGGCGCCGGCACCTGGTGGGTCCCCGGGCCTGGGGAGGCAAGGACGCCCAGGAAAGCCACAGAAGTGCTCCCAAAAGCAGCCGCTCGCCGCGAGGCATTTCTGAGTTCCCCGCAGCAGGGGGCACCAGAAACCATCTGAGCCGCGTCACGCCCACGCGGCCCAGAGGCTGTGTTATCATTTTAGTTATAAAACCGGAGAACCATCACTCCCTCTACAAGCCTCCCGAAATCCTATTAGCCCGGGGACCTGTGAAGGTCCTTACCGGCATCTCTGCTTTTCAGGCTCCCACCCCTCGATTCTCGCTGGTTTTCCTCTCCCCACTTCACCTGAGCGGGTTTCTTGGCAACCTGCTTTTAGACCATCCCCCACCCTTCCCCGCGTCACCGTGACAGCTTCGCAGGAGGCAGCGCTCCCGCCGTCAGTGCCCCCGCACCTTCTTGTGCCTGGCAGGCTGGGAGGTTTGTTTGGGCTTTGCCTTCAAGATCCAGGTCTCAGAGAGAGAAAGAGGAGGCGGTGGGGCGGGGAGACGGGTTTGCTATAAACTCGAGGGTTTTTTTTTTTTTTTTTTTTTTTTTTGGCGTGGGGAGGTAGAGACAGAAATTGCTGGAAGATCTATTGCTTTTCTTAACTATGCTTCGTGTCCTTCACTGACAGAGGACTTATTCTCCCCTTAATCCCCCATAACTGCGGGGCCCAAGATGAGGGAGGGAAAAAGAATTTGGGACACTTCTCGCAGGCCAACTGGGAAGGGGGTCTGACTGTTTAAAATGCGAATTCCAGGTCCGAGAGCACCCGAATTGCTAGCAGGAGAGGGCTAGGGACACGGCGGACTTCCCAGAGATCGGACACTTGTTGCTTGTTGAAAAGGCGCCACCTTCCCTGCCAAAGCGAAGGCGCAGCGAAACAGTAAGAGTTTGGTAGAGGCCGGCTTTGACGGCTTTGCGGGATCTGGTGCGTGAGAGAGGATGGAAGAAACATCTCTTCCTTGAAATACTTAAGCGTATATTCCAAATGCTGAGCAAGAGTCGAGCGCGTTCTAACATCGCAGCAGGGGCCGGAAGACTTTTGTCCCCGCCTATGAGCAAAAGTGTTGCGAGCTCATGGATGGGTAAGCCCTCGGAGACGCGCACATCAGTCCTGGCGGCTGATTCTACCAAAGCCGAAACTAGCTGGGCGCCAGGAGGCTGGCGGGAACCCGCGGAAGTCCATTTCCAGCCCGAAGAGGGTTGGTTTTTCTTAGTTGGGGCAGGAAACAAACCACCAGCGCGGAATTAGCCTCGAGATGGTGTAAAGTAGTGGCAGTGGTGGTGGGGTGTTATTGGAAGGCGGCACAGAGTACAGGAGAAGAAGGAGTCATTAAAATAATAACCTCAGTGGCCTAGTGGAGTCTCAAGAATATGTTCGGGACTGAGATTTGAGTCCAGTACTGCCAAGAAAGCCCTTCTCCTAACCTCGACGGGGATGGTTAGTTGGGGTGGAGGGCGTTAGGAACGTGCAGGCAGCCAGGTGAGGAATGTAGCTTTGCCCGACCTCGCCCGGAGGAGGTGAGACCTCCATTTTTAGGTTCTCAGCACCTTTGTAGCAGCCCCTCCCCGGGCCTGCGCTTTGCCTTCGAACAGATCAAAACAAGCTCAATAGTAAGTCGCACCCTTGGCAATGATAGTATCTCTGCTGGTCCAGAGAGGATACTTTTCGACGGCGGTGGGTTCGAAGATGACCCAAGCCCTGAATCGTTCTGTGACTTGACGGAAGAGCGCCTCGCCGAGTCCGGGAAGGAAACTGCCTCTCTTGGGCATTCGGGGTCCAGGGGCATCTGGGGCTCCAGAGATCTTTGCCCACGTGGAAAGGGCAACATACTCTTCCGAAAGGCCGGCCTCTCTCCAGTTCTACTTTTCTCTCTCCTCGCATAGCTTAGGCTCCCTCTAGTCTTTCCACTTTCTACTCTCACCCCTTGCTCTGGGGTCCAGACGCACCCCTCTGACTAGGGCACCCTTCAGCCAGCCGCACCCGCCCGCGACGCAGACACCACCCTCTCCCTCCTTCCCGGCCCGCTCCCTCACTTACCTCGGATCGGATCTCCGCAGACCCCAGGTTGGACATTAATTTCAGGTGCCCCAAGTCCCAGCCAGGAGACCCATCCGGGCTGATGGCTGGAGCGCGGAGCCCCGCCCAACAGGTCAGGGACAAGAGTTCGCAATCCTGGGGTCGCGCGGGGCAGCAAGAGCGCCCTGGAGGCGGCAGCCAAGACTCCCGCCTCGGTCGCCGCGAACAGCGCGAGGGCTGCCGTCAACTCTCTCGCCTGCCCCCCGCACCCCCAGAAGCCGAGGTCCGAGCAGCCGCCGCTGCTTTGGGTGGGGGGGAGGTGACAGGGCTGCGCGCGCCGCGCTCTTGGCTGGGGCTGCGCGGGCCCGGGGCGCTGCGGGCTGCTCAGCTGCAGCTGCGGCGCTCTGCGCCTCCTCTGGGCGCACTGCCTGGGAGCACAAGACGGGCTTGTCTGATGCTGCCGCGGGAGCTGAGGTCTTGCCTGGAGATCCGAATGAGACACCACGTCAACCGGTGCGGGGAGTCCCGTGAAGACATGAGGGCGCCAGGAGCGCAGGCTGGTCTTCTAGAGCCCGGGCTGGGGGGCCGGGAGCCGGGGTGGGGGAGGGGAGGCGCAGGGCCCCCGGGAGGGAGGGGTCGGGAGGCGTCGGCTGGGCCGGGCTGTGTGGGAGGTGAGGCCAGCAGCGAGGAGGCGCTGGAGTTCCCGAGGCCGAGGTCCGGGGTGGGAGTGGGCTACGCAAGGCGCCCCTCCCTGGGCTGCAGGGATAGCGCTGAGAGCGTGGAGACGCCGCGGGGCTTGCGCCTTCTCCTCCGGGTGGATCAAAAATCGGCAGGAATGTGCGCCGCTCTGCGCGGGCTAGCCGAAGGGGGCAATCCGAACTTGACCGCGGCGCCCGCGCCGGGCTTCGCCCCCGCGCGCCGCACTGGGAGGGAGGCGCTCTGCCGGTGCAGCGCCGCGCCGGGCTTTCCTCGCGCCTGTCGAAGGCCGGCCTTCCCGCTCGGTTGTCTCGTCCTCTCGCTTCTCCGCAGGGCAGGAGTCAGCGGCGAGAAAAGGAGCTGCCGGGCAGCTGGAGTTCTAGCACCGAGAAGGAGAGGCGCGGAGCGGCCGGGTGAGGGAAGCCGAGTGTTTGCCAGGAGACGCTGCGAGTGGGGATGAATTTATAGAGCTCTCACTCCGTGACGTGCCCTCCAGTGGCTTTTCTGATTCGCTTTCTGACCTAAACACATATTAGTTTGGTCCCCATGCTAAGGCCAACACGGTCTCCAAATATCTGCTGGCTGAAGTCAGAGGCTTTGCATATCATGTATTACATGGCAGGCAATGAAGAAGGCTTCTGAGGCTGGCCGGTTCCTCAGTCCTAGGCTCCATTTTCATGCTGTTGTAATCTAACACCAGACATGGGGTAGGCACATACATTCAAAATCTCAATTCCAGAGGCATAAGATCACTTTATCGGGAACGGGTCAGGGGAGGTTGAGCTAAACCTGCCTTTATCCAGATTTTCAAAAATGCAGATGGGAAACTTCAGCAAGCACCCCCTTGGGTGCTAAGTTTCCAGCGACCAGGGGTCCGGCCTCCATTCCAGAGCTCTGTGGATGGGAGAGGTGAGACCTTCTAGGCATTCCTTTTGTTGGTTAGCTCACCACCAGAAGCTGCCTGAACCTTCTTTTGTAGAGGACAGGAGGAGGGCAAGTCCTTACACACCCTGTGCATGGTTATAACCGTAAATACATTTCATTCACATGGGGCATGGAATTGGCTCTACCTCTAAAATAATGTACTAAATAGGGCATGTCTTTGCTAAGCAGAAACCTGCTTTCCGGAAGCCAGTGGACCTGAATTCAGTGGGACCTCTTTTATTTTATTAGCTGGGGCCAGGGAAAGTGTAAACAGGCTCAGTTTACTTCCATGTACCTCTTATTTTATGACTCATCCGGGTGTTGGGGAGTATGTATTCTTCAAGTAGCTGATACAGACAATAGGCAGGGGAAATGCGTGTGGCAGTGTGGAGGGGAAGATCATGTATTATTAAACTTCTTAAAAGTCAAAGATCAGCTACTTTGCAGGTTTGTCAGTGAAGCGAGTGTGGGAGGAAAATTGTTCTTACTAATGTTGCTGTGATTTAAGATTAAGCGAAGTGAAAATCAAGTCATCCAAACATACCTTAGCTGAAATTAGGATGCTCTTTGCAGTTCTGCAGAAAATGACATTTCCCTCTTTGATAGATTTATGGTAGAAATGTAGATAGATTCAGAAATTGGAGGGCAGAATAAGCTTAATTTTTTATTGCCTTTTAGCATTGTTTTCGGAATTTGAAGACGATCCTCATCAGTATTCTTATTCTGAATGATTTCTTTATTTTCAGAAGGCTTTTTGCTGGGGATGATCAGGCCGTCCAAGCACCTGCAAATATTTAGCACTTGCTGTGTGCCAGGCAAAGTGCTAGACCCTGGGCATTGTGCTGATTGGACTTTTTTGGGGGGCAGGGTGGGGGGGGTTGCAAGGAACAGATACCACTGAGTTTACCCTAAGTAATGGGAGTTTACTGTGGAAGGAAGGCTGACCGGAATCTCCACCATTCAGCCACGTGTCTCCGAAAAGCCTTCCGGAAAGGCCACCCAGCCAGGCCTCACGAAAACTGGATTGAAGTTCAGGAACTGGAAGGTCATTCAGGATACAGCTCTGTGACTGGGTTATCTCGCTGCCCCCTCAGCAGCAGTCATCTGCCGATCCCTACTAATAGGCTTAGCCGCCAAGGTGATTCAGCTCCTCTCTCGCTGTTTTTCCCTGGGTGTCCTTTGGCTTCTGCTCCTGCTACCAACTGCTCAGCTCTCAGTTGATCTCACATTTAAACTCCTTTAGTGAAAGGATCTAGTTGGCCCCGCTGGGGATTCACCAGGGGTAAGAGTTGGACTGAGCCTTTGAATCAGGCTCCTTACAGGTTGCAAAACACCCTGTATAACCGCAGACCTGGGGGCAGGTGCCTATCCTGGGCCAATCATCCGTGTCCAGGTTGTTGGCATCACGTGTCCAGGTTGTTGGCAAAGAGCCTGGCCACCTTTGCTTGAGATACTTCCTAGAGTTCCTCCCCACCTTCCCTCCACAGCAAATGGTCCTTCAGAAGGATCTGGGTTAATGGTAGGCACTTTGGGTTTTGACAGTCCTCTCCCAGCCCTTCAGAAACTATCACTACAGAGAGGGAGATATGCACATGAGTATTGATGGTATAAAGTGATAAATACTCCAACAGAAGTATGTATGAAACTCATGTCCTGGAGTCTGATTTTCACATGGCCAGTGAAACACTGGGGAGATTTCAAAAAATACCAAGACCTGTAGGCTAGGCGTGGTAGCTCACACCTGTAATCCCAGCACTTTGGGAGGCTGAGGCGGGTGGATCACTTGGGGTCAGGAGTTTGAGATCAGCCTGGCCAACATGGCGAAACCCAGTCTCTACTAAAAATAGAAAAATGAGCTGGTTGTGGTGGTGGGCACCTGTAATCTCAGCTACTTGGGAGGCTGAGGCATGAGAATTGCTTGAACTTGGGAGGTGGAGATTCCAGTGAGTAGTGATTGCACCACTGTACTCCAGCCTGGATGACGGAGTGAGACTCTGTCTCAAAAAAAAAAAAAAAAAAGTCCCACACTTAGGCCCCATTCAGGGCAATTAAATCAGAATCTCTTGAGGGGTGGAGCTCAGCGGTTGATTTTTTAGATACTTCCAGGTTAATGAATTGGCTTTATCTTTTCCCAGTGGTTACAATCATCTTATGATTCTTTTTGAAACCAAAATGAAGAAGCCCTGCTTTGATAGGTTCTAGGACTAAGACTCCTCTAAAACATCAAATTCCTTTCAAAATACAAAGTATCTTAAAATAGTAATATAAAGGAAACTGTTACATTTATTTAGAATTAAAGCAGATATTTCTAATTTTGAAAGAACATTTATTTACATGGCTACAGCATACAGACGAATTCGGCAAACGTTCTTTCTGAAGTGACTGCCTTGAATAGAGTTAAGATGGGAAGCAAACATTTGGTGTCTTGGGAACAAGGGGATGGCCTGATGTCGCCGTCTCATGCCCCCATAAGCTGAAAGTAGGGAGCCCCACAGCTTTGAGGCTCCATCTTCTCTATTCTGAAGGAAATGCAACAGTTTGATTTGAAGCTGTTCCTCAGCGAAGTCCAGAAGGGAAGAATTTGCAGCACCGACTCTGCTCTCAATAGGCAGGACATCTTCTGATAAAGCAACAACAGCAGCATACTGCTAAGGATTCTCACGTTGTCCCCAGATCTCAGCTTTTTATCTAGGAAACCATTCCTGAGAATCAGAGAGAGCAAACATTGTTCAAGCCTCCCATCTCCTCTTTGAGAAAAAAGGTTCGAAGCCCTGCAATCTCCGGTTTCATTGCTATCGTCCTCTTCACCAGGATTTCTTGTCTCTAACTGAAAGTTGTCTAAATGATGGGTGCAATTTGTGCTCAAGGATCTTACAGTCCTTGGGAAGAGAAAACATAATCATAAAATGATGAAAAATAATACAGGGTATTATAAGGTTATGGAACTCAAAGTAGGCCTTGATTGGAGTAAGTAAGCAGAGAGAAGGCAGGGGTGAGGGGACACTCCAGGCTGGCTGAAAGGGTCGCTGGAGGAGACTGGATGCTAGGTGCTGCCACATTCTTGCTCAGCATCTGTAGCCCTGTAGCCCTGCAACCTGTAGAAGTGGTGGGGTGGGGCCGGGCGCGGTGGCTCAAGCCTGTAATCCCAGCACTTTGGGAGGCCGAGACGGGTGGATCACGAGGTCAGGAGATCGAGACCATCCTGGTCTACACGGTGAAACCCCGTCTCTACTAAAAAATACAAAAAAACTAGCCGGGCGAGGTGGCGGGCGCCTGTAGTCCCAGCTACTCGGGAGGCTGAGGCAGGAGAATGGCATAAACCCGGGAGGCGGAGCTTGCAGTGAGCCGAGATCGCGCCACTGCACTCCAGCCCGGGCGGCAGAGCGAGACTCCGTCTCAAAAAAAAAAAAAAAAGAAGTGGTGGGGTGGGTGGGTTAGCTTTTGGCCATTCACAGAGTCCTTGGCCAGTTCCCAGTGGGGCTTTGCAGCTGCTTTGACTATAAGGGCCAGGACCCGGGTCCCTGGACTGCCTCATAACTTGGGTCGTGAGGATTGAAACAGAATCCATCACTTAAGCAGGGAAATTTCCTTTTCAAAGTCACTGCTTTATTGGACCGCGATTTGTTCCATGCTTGCTTGCTTTTAACAGCCATTTTCACCAATGATCCTATTACTCATGAAGGAAAGATAGATTTGCCTTCACACCACTTAAAAAAAGTGAAAAGAAAAAAAAAAGGAAAGGGGAAAAATTCACTGTAATGGCCTTTTTGCAAGTAGTGGGAAGTGACAAATTCTTTGGAGTAAATCGTTTCTCATAAGAAATCAATCCTGATGTTGGAGATTTATTGGTGATTTCCAGCAGTTTCTTTCATAAGGATCAAATTTTCTAATTGTCCACTAATATTGTTTTTGGATCTTGAAATTACTTTGTGAGATTCCTCTTTTCCAGAGATAAAACTTCAGTCAGGTGAGAGTGTTGCAGCAGACTTTCTTACTATGCAAATGGTCTGATGGCTTAGGTCTGGGGTTAGCAAATATTTTCTGTGAAGATACTAAATATTTTAGGCTTTGCAGGCATACTGTCTCTGTTGCAACTTCTCAACTCTAGCCTTGTGTTGCAAGAGCACCCACAGATGATATGTAAATGATAGTATAATTTTTTCCATGTCATGAAATACTTTTTTGATTTTTAAATGTAAAAACCATTCTTAGCTCATGGACCATACAAAAGCAGGCAGTGGATAAGATATGACCCAAGGGCTATGATTTGCCGACTCCAGTATAGGTTAAAGTTATCACTTTGATGAGACTTATCAGCTCCAGAATTGGAAGGGACCTGAGACTTCTAGTCCAAGCTCCTCATCTTACAAGGGGAGAAAATGGAGGCAGAGAGTGGTTAAGTGGCTCCCCAGTGCCACTCTTTGACAGTCTTACCATCCAAGTAAGTGTGCTGTACAGTTATTTCACTGGTTTTGTATGTGTGTGTGTGTGTGTGTGTGTGTGTGTGTATGTGTATGGAAGTGGGCACACAGGGAGTGTTCTGTCACCTTTCAAATTGTGATTTAGTATATTTTATTGAGGCAAGAAGTGAGTCAAAATTCAGGTAAATCAACTGGGATCTCTATTGGGGGCAGAGGTTAATGTCAGGCTGAATGGGTAGCAGAATTTTGAAAAGAAGTTGATTGCTGCCTTTTGGAACAGCAAAACTCCCAGGCAGAGAGCAGAGCACTAAATACATTTTTTTTTTCCCTTTAAGAGGCCATTATATTTTTGTAATTGGCTTTTAGACAGCCATCACAAAGGCACAGAGATAGGTGGGGGTTGGGCGGAAGAGAGAGATTTGAGTGGGGAGTCGAGATACCAGTATCCTAATTCTTTTGTGGACTGCCTAGTTCCTGTTGTACACTTTTGGAACCTTCCTAAAGAATGGGAATTCACAGTGGTCAGTTGACTCTGACAAGGACTCAGTATTTGGACCTTTATTTATTTATTTATTTTTGTAAAGAAAATAGGCTGGATATGGTGGCTTATACCTGTAATCCCAGCACCTTGGGAGGCCGAGGCAGGTGAATTGCCTGAGGTCAGGAGTTTGAGACCAGCCTGGCCAACATGGTGAAACCCCGTCTCTACTGAAAATACAAAACAATTAGCCGCACGTGATGGCGTGCAGCTGTAATCCCAGGTACTCGGGAGGCTGAGACAGGGGAATTGCTTGAACTAGGAAGGTGGAGGTTGCAGTGAGCTGAGATCGTGCCACTGCACTCCAGCCTGGGTGACAGAGTGAGACTCCATCTCAAAAAAAAAAAAAAAAAAAGGAAAAAAAAGAGCAAAAAGAAAATAGAGATGTAGTCTCCCTGTATTGCCTAGGCTGGTCTGGAACTCCTGGGCTCAAGCTATCTTTCCACCTGGTCTCCCAAAGTGCTGGGATAACAGACATGAGCTGCTGCCTCTGGCCAGTATTTGGATCTTTAAGCCAAAATTTTCCGAGAGACCTCCATGCCATATATTAATTACATAATAAACAAACTTCAGTCTAGTCTCTTCTGCTCTTACCTAAAATACATGAATTGTTTGACTATTTCCAAGAATGGCAACAGAGCAACATGACACCCATTCCTCTTTACTCTTACACCGCCTCCTCCATTGCCGTCTCCATTTTTCCTCCATATGGGAACACTAATCAATCAATTCATGAATCCTCAACAATTATTTATGGATTTAATAGAAGCAAGCAGTGAATGTGAGTGTGGATTTTATGGTCCCTTGAGTGTTTCAAGCTAATACATATCTCACTGATGTAGCAGCAGGGCCAGGACTCAGGTGAAGCCACCGAGGCACCTCTCTCACCTCACTCTAGTCCTGGCCCTGATTAGCAGAAACTTCAGGTTGACACCCCCAAGTCCCACAGCCTTGAGTTGAGAGGAAGGCATGCCAGTGAAAGCTGTGGGAGCTTGGGAAACTTGTAGCCTCACCTATTTTTCTACCCATTTTTCTTTTCTTGCTCCTTCTCTCCCTCCCTGGGAATCTATGTGAATAGATGAGATAATAAACCAGATTTTCTGAGTTCATAAGTTACTCCTTGGGAATAATTTATATTGCACAAATACTTTCTGGTCACTGGGGTATTATTTGGTAAATTACTGCCCTCCTACAGTGCTGTAAATGGAACCCTAGTGACCTGAAAGAGTTAAATGCCTCCCTGCAAGCAATTAACTTACTCCTGGGGCATAATTTACACTCTAAGAGGATCTGGTGGACCATATGTGAAGCACTTGGAATTCTTTGAGAGAAAGGCAGCTCTAGAAATGTAAAGAATTAATATTACACAAGGCGAATTTGCAGACCTTTCTTCGAGCAGTTTATCATGTAACTTCCCAGAAGAGGCCTGTAAGGTAGGTCATTATTATCCTTTCTAGAGGCATTCTCTAGCCAATGGTAAGTCAGCAGATAATATACCCAGCATGAGAGTAGGGAATACCTATTTGTAGAATGACTTCACTATTTGAAAAATAATGGATGAAAGATTGGGAGGTACATTTTAGAAATCTGAGTAAGAAACAAAAGCTAAAGTTAAGATAAATGTAATAAGTATCTGCTTTACAATCTTGAATAGTAGGAATGTGACCTAAATCTAATGGGTCAATTTTTTATACAAACTCAGGGACACCAACATATTAGAATGTGGCATCTGTTTCAAAGTGGTCATCTGAGAAGACTATCTGTATATCCTAATGTGCACCTATCCCTTGAAACACTTTTATAACCTGCAAACACAATTGTTCATCCATCCGACAAATATCATTTAGGCATCTCCCTTCATAAGGCCCTGTGTTGGCACTTGCTGAGGAACAAAAACAAGTCATGAGACAGCATCTCTGTATTCAGGGATGGCAGTTTTCTGGGTTTTGAGGGTGGGTTGAATTTTGAGCAAAGATCAAACCATCTGAAATCAATTCTAGTGAAAGAGGAGTGTTAAAACCAAGAGAAGGTAATTTAGAGACTGTTCATGGCTCAGTGATAAATTGCAATCATGGCCTCAGTTCTTCACCCTTCTCTGTATCTATGCTCTTTGCTATGTGACTCTGCAGTTCCTCTTGCTAAAGTGATGGTGTCTGTTTCCCCATCATCTGAATCTGAAGTGGCATCGTGACTTGTCTTGGGCAGTAGAATGCAATGGTAGTGAGAGTGTGCCAGTTTTGAGCCAAGACTCACAAGGTAAACATGTTTCTGCTTCCTCTTTCAAAGCTATGCCATTGCCAGGAGAACATGCCTGGGCTAGCTTGCTGGAGGATGAGAGGCGTGTGGAACAGAGCAGTATTGCTCCATTTGTCACAGGCAAGGTCAGTTTAGATGAACTGAGAGCCAACTGATTTCCCCTCCACTCTTCATCCCCAGACATGTAAATGAGCCTGTAAAGATCAACAGCACTACTTTTCCAACCAGTCTGGAATAAACAAGGAAGGCTTATTGTATACCCGTGGGATTTTGTGGTTGTTATGCAGCATCGTCATGGCAGTAGATCACTCATACAGCTTTTAAACTGATTCCAGAAGAGGAACTCTCAATGCTAAACAATCACAACATTTCTGGACTAAGTGATTGGTGTCTCCAGGTGACTACCAGGAGGCTGTAACGTATGTTTGAAGAAATAAATGTCTCAATGTTTATTGGGCATCCTTTCTCTGTTCTACTGCAGTTCATACTTATTGTATGAATCGCTTGTATGCATAGCCATGGCTACATTAGACCAAATGTTCTGTAAGGGTAGGAACCACATTTTAAATGTTCATCTCCTTAGTATCTAGCACATAACTACTTGTTAAATGAATGAAAGAATGAAGACTCTCATTGGAAGTCACATCTTGCATTGTGTGCTTTTAGTAACTTTGGTCTACTCATGATATGTGTTGGGTGTGTAATATGTAATCTTAAAAACTTAATGCAATTACTTGACGAGATTATATATGCACATTATACCTTTCAAAAGGTGCAAAGGTATTTTCATTGATAAGTGATTCTTTCTCTCATGCCATCTTTAAGCCATTCACTTCTCTGGTAACACAATTACCAGTGTCTTATCAATTCTCCCAGAGAATGTGTAATCATTAAAATAAAGCTTTTGTCTAGGAAAGAAATAACATTTTCAGCCATTACTTCTTAATAAGTTTGCACATTTTACAATTCCTTTTCTTTTGGAGGCTGGGCCAATTGGATGTAGCTCTTATGTTTTTTGCTAGAATGTTTTGAGTGCTGTTTCCCCGAGTTTGTTCCTCAACAAAAAATTTTTTTTTACTTTTAATCGACAAATGATAATTGTATGTATCTGTGGGGTACAACATGATGTTTTGATACATGTATACATTGTAGACTGATCAAATTAGGCTAAATAACATGCCCATCACCTCAGATACTTACCATTTCTTTGTGATGAGAGCATTTAAAATAGTTCTTTTAGCTATTTTGAAATCTACAATACATCATTATTATTAATGGTAGTCACCATGCTGTGTAATAGATCACCAGAATCTATTCCTTAGGTCCAACTAAAACTTTGAGTGCTTTGACCAACATCTCCCCTTTCCCACCTTTTTCCTCCCTCCCCCTGCTACCCCTCCCACCCTGGCCCCTGGTAACCACCATTCTAGAAATTCAACTCATATGAGTTTGACTTTTTTAGATTCCATTTTTGATTCAACAACTTTTCTCAGGTTGTTTAAGGTTTGAATGCTGCTAGAATTCATGCAGCTGTTTGTTTCTTTGCCTGTGTACTTCTATCATGAGCTGTTAGGCCAGCCCTGGGAGCCTGGTAATTACCACAGAGCCGGGCAGCAGAGGGAGCAGATAAACTTGAAACATTGGGCTCTCCAGGTGACAGGGAACAGGAGTTCTGAACCCCTAGAAAAAAACTCTATCATGGAGAACTCAGGCCCTCTATTTGATGACTATAGTGGGTGAGTATAACTTAAATTTAAGACTTGTGAAAGAATCTTTGCAGACTGGCATGTTGTTTCTGTTTTACAACAATGCAAAGATTTATAAATCGGTGAAACCATGTTGGCCTGCTCCGGAATAAAGCTGGCATTGTACCTTTTAAGGCGTGTTTTGGGGATTCTATGAAATGGTTTAAACCAAAGCCACAAGAACAAGAAAAAATTTATTTCGAGATAAATCTTCATAGACTGCCGACTCCTAGAATTTATGTGCTAAAGATGCATACTTTATTCTTTTCGACAATTAAGTGGTTTAAAAATATTCTTCCTCACGGTTCATTGAATTTCAGGTTCAACTAATTTTTAACAAGCGCAAAATATGTACTAGGTACTCTATTAAATATTCACATATATATTTTCTCATCTAGTGAAATGTAGTGTTCATTAAATATTATGTTACAAAGATCAAAGCAAGAAAATGATTAAGATATGGAATGACTTGTTTTATATCTGCTACATGGTTTGCATAATCTTAGTTTGTGTAACATGGTTGCTCATAATCTCCCTAGATGTCTTTTGTGGGTTTGATACCAGATTTAGCATGATTCATTTACATTCAGATGATGGCAAATCTCAGAGAAGAAAAACTGCAGCAGAGCATGCATGGGATGTGAGTTTTTTTCTTTTTGATTGAGGGACTGTTTCATCAAAACATTGTTTCAAACAGATGTGTTCTAGTGTTTACTGAAGGGAGAATTCAAGCCAGACTGATTAATTAGCAGTTAGTCAAGCCATTTCCCTGCTCCTATCTGGGTAGTCTGGAGATTATGAAGCTGTCAGTAGGTTATAGTCAGACAATGGAAAAAAATGACAAACAGCAACTAAACCTCAGATCACCAAGCTAGGGTGTAAAATACGGTGTTCTAACCATTCTGTGTAGTTTTTTATTGGAGCGTAAGTTTTTATGAGTGGGTGTGATAGGACTAAGGCAGAGGTTGGCAAACTTTTTCTGCAAAGGGGCAAATAGTAGCTATTTTAGGCTTTGTAGGCCATATGGTAGCATGAACAGCTACTGACTGCTTTAGTGCTATCATTGCAGCACCTGTATAGGTGGGTCTCATTTTCAGAAAGGTCGGATTAAAAATCTAGACTTGCAAAACACAGATTAGAGGTCAAATAGTGCTGTAATTTCAGCACTAAAGCAGTCATAGACAATATATGAACAAATGAGCATAGCTGTATTCCAGTACCTCTTTACTTATGGACACTAAAATTTGAATTTGACATTTTTATGTGTCATGAAATAGTGCTCTTTTAATATATTTTTAGCTATTTAAAAAATGCCAAACATGTTCTTAGTTCACCGCTGCACATTTGGACCATAGTTTGCCAACTCCTGGACTAAAGCAAAGAGTCTTGAATCAGTGCTAGGTCTGGTTCTTTTGATTTTTTTTTTTTTTTTTACATGCGATTGATTCTTTCTAAATCTGTTTCTGTATTTGTAAAAATGACGGATAATAATAGTTGCACTATCTCTTTCCTGGATTGTTGGCAGGATTACATAAAGTAATGGATTTAAAAGTATTTTGAAGAATATGAAGTGCCATGCTGACATAAGATATTGGTTATATTATTATTTGTGTCAGGAATGTGTTTGGTATAAGTAGCCCAGAGCTCGATTAACAATGGCTTAAGCCGTAAAGACATTTGTAGTTAACCTACCTGGATGTACCAGTTCCTAGGGTTAGTGTAGTGGCTTGATGATGTCATTAAAGACCTGACACTTGCTCTTTACATTCTACTGATGTCTCTGTGTTGGTGATGCCTCTTTTCATGGTGCAAGATGGATGTCATAACTCTCAAGAGTCATGTGCTTGCAGTACAATGTCCCAAACAAGAAGGAAGCAGGGAATGGAGTGAAAAGAGATCTCCTTCCAGGCCTCTCTCTTTTTTTTTTTTTTTGAGACCGAGTCTCACTCTGTCGCCCAGGCTGGAGTGCAGTGGCATGATCTCAGCTTATTGCAAGCTCTGCCTCCTGGGTTCGTGCCATTCTCCTGCCTCAGCTTCCGGAGTAGCTGGGACTACTGGCTGGCTATTTTTTTTGTATTTTTAGTGGAGACAGGGTTTCACCGTGTTAGCCAGGATGGTCTTGATCTCCTGACCTCATGATCCACCTGCCTCGGCCTCCCAAAGCACTGGGATTACAGGCGTGAGCCACCAAGCCCAGCCTAGGCCTCTCTTTAATCAGATAGGAAAGTCTTTCCTAGCATCCCCCTAGTAGCCTTCCCTTCACATCTCAGTGGTCAAAACTGGTTCATGTACCTGTCCTAGACCAATCACTGGTGAAAGGAAGGAGGATTGATGTGCCTGGCTTGTAGACTAACCATGAATCAGCTTCTGGGACTGGGGTACAATGCTGCCTGGACAGTCGGGGTTCTGCTTGTGAGGAAGAGGGAGGAGAAACTAATAGTGTCATCATATTATTATTATTATTATTATTATTTTTTTTTTTTTGAGACGGAGTCTCGCTCTGCCGCCCAGGCTGGAGTGCAGTGGCCGGGTCTCAGCTCACTGCAAGCTCCGCCTCCTGGGTTTGCGCCATTCTCCTGCCTCAGCCTCCCAAGCAGCTGGGACTACAGGCGCCCGCCATGTCGCCCGGCTAGTTTTTTTTTGTATTTTTTAGTAGAGACGGGGTTTCACCATGTTAGCCAGGATGGTCTCGATCTCCTGACCTCGTGATCCGCCCGTCTCGGCCTCCCAAAGTGCTGGGATTACAGGCTTGAGCCACCGCGCCCGGCCATCATATTATTATTTTTTCTCCCATTACAAATTGTATGTCTGGCATCAGGTTGGGTGAAGAGTTGATAAGCTAATTTTCTGTGAATACTCCAGGTGCCATACAAGGTGTCCACATGGGCACCTAATAGGCAAAGACCATGCTAGTCGGCTGGCAGGGTCAGGCTGCGAGTTGAGGCTGCATCAGGATGGAATTGACAATCAACCAGTACCCATCTCAGAAGGAAGCAGAAGAAGGGAGGAATCTGAAGGTCATCTGCATGTGGCTTCTGGAACATACTAGAGAGAACCAGTTTAATCCTCAACTATTACACATGATGATAACATGCTCCACAGTCATTTTTCTGGGGAATCTCGTCATTGTAAAATCCAGAACTGTAGGTGCCTATATAGGTGGGTCTCATTTTCAGAAAGTTCGGATTAAAAATCTAGACTTGCAAAACACAGATTAGAGGTCAAATAGTCTGAAGTTTAAACTATTATTCATTTTATTAAATAATTTATCTTAACATGTGTTTAAATAGTGACATAATTGGTATAGTTTAAATGATTTCATTGATGAATATATGATTTCCATATAATTTAGTTTATTTACCGTGTGTGTATACACACACACGCCCACACCTATTGCATTGTATTGAGTTAGGTAGACCTGTAAATTGATTAATTGAAAAATCATGAATAAAATAATCCTTTAGAATAAAATTTACACTAATATGAACTTAATTAAACATCTGAGTTTTAGGGTACCATAGCAAATGACATTTCCCAAGGAATTAAATGCCTATTCCAAAAATCAAGTCATACACAAATTATACACTTTGTTCATACAGGTCAAATATTCAGTGTGCATATTCCCACATTGTGTGGGATATTGAACCAAAGGTCCCTCAAAGCTCTAAGATTCTTTTATTATGTAAGTGCCATTTGACCTTGAAGTTTCCTGCTTTTCTTAAATACTACAACTTTATGATTATGGTAGAATTATCTTTATATCCAAGTTCCAGGCTCATAGCTCACAGTTCATTCATTCACCTATTCATTTATTTGTTCATTCATTTTTAAAGCCCATATGTGATCCCACTCTCATGGAATTTATGGCCTAGAAGAGATGAACATTAAACTTGTGTGTAATCATACTGATGAATACATAACCCCATGTAGCTTAGTGATCTGAAGAAAGGAACACTACACTAGGTAAGGACATAATGAAGGAACCTGATCTTGACTAGGGATCAGAGAAAGCTTCTCTGAGGAAGCAATGCTTGAACTGAGAGCCAACATATGAATAGGAGTTAATTAGGTGAAACAGTCTAAGTGAATTGGAAAGAGCATTCCTAAGAGAGGTACAGTGTGTGTGGTAGCCCACTCGTCCATCCATCCGTCCATCCATGCATCTGTGCATCTGTGCATCCATCCATCCATCCATCCACCCATCCATCCATCCAGTTTTACAAAACAGTACAGTACCAAGTGATCATAAAGATGCAAACAAATAGAAATCATCTGTGTTTTCTAAGTCTGTAAGTCCATTTGGAAAGACTAGAGAAGTACACTGGTAAAAAAATTCTTAGAAAATGTTCAGAAGTTATTTTAAGTAACAGTAGATGTGAGGCAATTTCAGCAGTTGCTCTTCTTCTTATGGGAATGGGATTTGCAGCTCTCCTGCGCATCGACCTCACTCTACTTTTTCCCCATGAGAAAGGTGCAGAGTGTAGAAGATAAGACTCAGGTGCTAGCAGCATAACCATGCTTCCATGGGAACTGCAATTTGCCATTAAAAAAATGAAGAAAAATCTTGCATTAACAAAGGAATTTGTTTAATTTGACAATGAATTACTTTTTTTCTAGTGCTTTTAGGATTAACCAAAAAGCAAAATTCATTTTTTTAAATGGGATTTAAATTAGTATCTGTTCTATATAGACTTAATCATCTCATTGTGACTTCCCTGAATATAGTTGCTTATATTGAAATCGGGGTAGTTGGGGCTCACTTGTGATTAGCAAATTATCCATTTACATTTGTTATCAGGTTAATGGTAAATGTTCCATTGAGTTCACAGAATCTTGGCATTAAATTTATAAGTGGAATTGAGCTTAGAGGTCAATCTAGTATAACTCTCATTTTACACAAGAAGAAATTGAAAGCCAAATAGGTTAAGTGACTTGTTCAAGCCACTTAAAAATTTATGTCCCAATTCACTCCATAGACTTTTGTGATGGCTGTATAAGTAAACTCTGTATCTAGGATCTTCTAACTCTACGTTCAGTATCGGGGCTTTGGAGTGTAATTCTCTGCACTCAAATCCCTGCTATTTACTAGTCTTGTGACTGGAAAAATTATTTACAGTTTTATCATCTATAAAAGAGGATAATAATTGTACCCCTCTCACTGTATTGTTATGAAGATTAAAATGCATGAGAAGAGCCACGCTTGCAGTAAATGCTCAGTAAGTGCTTTGCCATGTGTCTTGCTTTGATCAATAGGAAGGATGGAAGTGACTGTGTGTCAGTTCTGAGTGAGACTTCAATAGACAAAGCAAGTTTCTTCTGCCCTTTGGTGCTCCTGGACTCAACCATGTCCTGGGAAGTCACTCATCTTAGAGAAAAGAGACATGGAACAAATCTGAACTATTATGACTGATGTCACCATGAACATTCTTGAACAAGTCTTTTTTTTGTGGACCTATGCATTCATTTTCTTCAAGTATTAACCTAGGAGTGGAATTACATTAAAAGGGGCCAAACGGTTTTCCAAAGTGGTTGTACCATTCTGTACTCTCACCAGCAGTGTATGAGGGGCCCAGTTGCTTACATCCTCACCAGTGCTTAATATTGTCAGTCTTTTTAATTTTATCCACTGTGGTGGGTGTTTGATGGTATCTCATTGTTGGTAGCCTACTGAGTTGAAAAAAGTTTCTTGTTTATTTGAAGATTTCTAATAATAGCTTCTAGGTCCTCTGTTTCACCCTCAAGGAGGGCTGCACAAAGTTTGACTAAACCCAGACCCAGTCTTGTCACTCAGCCTTCCTGGTCTATGCTACCAATTGGAATTAGTCAGACCAAGTACCACATAGCCCAGAAACACCCAGCCAGTTCACTGGGTATTTATTAAACCTCCCAGGTGGTTTAGAGGCCACTGCTTAGAGGCCAAAGCTCAATTCTCCTAAGTGGCAAATGTATCTGAATGTGATGTAGAGGTATTGAAGATCTTTCCTATACTTCCCATGTTTTTAATGAACAGCAAAAATTCTTACATTTTGGTAAACTAAAATCACATTGTTCTTTTGTAGCTCACAGAGGAAAAGCCTACTCAGGACTTTGCCTGGGATGGACAGCATGGAGATGTTATGGTAGTTGCTACAATAAACTTTCTAAATTTTTCTGTCTTTCTGGTCCCCTTTCTACTTTCTATTTCTACTTTCCCCTTCTTCCTTTTTTCTCTCTTCTTTTTCTCTTCCCCTCCCTTTTCATTTCTTCTTCCTTGTTCTTCTTTCATCAGCTGAACAAGAGTTTAACAAAACATCTGAACACATATGAAATCATCAGAAAAACACAAATTTCTGGAACATCGATATATGCCCTAATCTTTTCTGAATTTAATGTAGAACTGATTTATATCATATAGAATTTTAATATGTTTATTATTGAGTTCTACTTTGTCTTGTTATTATTACTTCATGTAGTTCTTTCCATATTTCTAGATAACCCTAATTGTGATTCCTAATGGCAATAGAGTACTTCATTGTATTATCACGCCAGCCTGCTGAGCCATTTCACCAAACCAATCTGCAATATTCTGTTGTATGAAGGTAGCCATATTTATTTGACCCATTCCCTTTTATTAGACATTTATGTTACTTCCTGTTTGGAGTATTAATAATAATGCTACAGAAAACATCTATAAAACATAAAAACATTTTAGGCTGGGGATGGTGGCTCACTCCTGTAATCGCTGTACTTTGGAAGTCTGAGGCAGGAGGATTATTGGAGCCCAGGAGTTTGGGAGTATCCTGGGTCAACATGGCAAAACTCCATCTCTACAAAAAAAATACAAAAATTAGCCAGGTGTGGTGGCAGGCACCTGTAGTCCCAGCTACTTGAGAGGCTGAAGTGGGCTACGCTGGAGCCTAGGAGGTTGAGGCTGCTAAGTTGTCATCAGGCTACAGCACTGCAGCTTGGCCTACAGAGCAAGACCCTTTTCTTAAAAAAAAAAAAAGAAAGACGATATGCTTTTACATAAGCCTTTATTTGCATTTCTGCTTATTTTCTTAGGATTAATTTCTAGGTGTAGAATTTCCGAGTCAAAGGGTGATGAATGTTTTAAATGTTCTTTGCCACCTAGCCAATAACATTTCAGAAAAGCCCAACCAACTTTGTTCTTAAAATTAATATATGAGAATGCCTATTTCATGGGAAATGAAAACATTTTGAAAATATTGTATAGTTAACAAAAATATCCTTATGTTTTAAAATTACAAAGCAACACCTATCACCTGTCTGTTGCCAAAATTCAATCTTAATAGAAGTGCATGATTATTTCTTTAGATGTCGGGATGAAAGCTGGATTATCTTTTGGGACATGCCCTCTACTTTGCAGGTTTTACAGGCATTGGTAGATGCTGTTGAGTCAGGATCTGGGTACAGTCAGTGACAGTAGTAGGATTTTTCAGTGTGTCTTTGTCAGCAGTAGTCAGTTGGTAGGTCTTCTCCCATCCTCCCTTCTTGGTAGTCATTAGTACTGTTCTCTAAATCTTTCTGGATCTTTGACTTTCAGGCACAGAGTAGGATTTCACTTCCTGGCCCCCTTGTCATTGGGTGACTGGTGACTGGGCTGTGTGACCAGTTCAGGGCAATAAGATATGAGTGGAGATGCTGTGTGTCACCATTAGATCAAGCATTTAATTGCCAGTTCAAGGCTGTGCAGAACTTTCTTTCCCTCCGCCATATGCCTGGCAATGTAGGAACTGGTGGCCACTTTCTCAGCCTGGGTTTTGGAGTGAGGAGTAAGGAGTGGTCCCACCCGCCATCTCACCCCCCACTGACCTGAGATGGATATGTAGTAGAGTGAGAAAGATGCCTTTTTTTTTTTTTTTTGCCATTGAGATTTTGAGAATGGTTATTACCTCAGCACAAGCCAGCCTGTTCTGACTGTTATTCCTTCTCCTGTTTCCCTTCCTCCCAACGTATGTGGCTAACACACCCCTATCTATCCTATAGTCATAAAGACTTTGCCATGAACCTGATGGTTGAGAGTCAACAGAAATAGACTTGAAGCTCATATATTACATAGCTGACATAAAATGCTTATTATCTACACTTACCACTTAATTTTATAAACTATATATGACATTAAACAAAAAATAACTACTTTTGTTTATTCAGAAAGGTACAAAAGCAATTAGACTGTTGGTTGCAGGACAGGAAGGCAGGGGGCAGGGAGTAGGTGATGCTGGCCAGCTCACAGAGACTGATGTCTCACCAGGCTGGGCTGTAGCTGGTCTAGTCTGTAGCTTTAAGCTTCCCAAAGTAGGACAAAAAGGCTTAGGCCTTTATAACTTAAAAACCTGTCAAAAGAGTTTTCCTCCATGTGCACAGATAGGCAGTGTGTGTGTGTGTATGTGTGTGTGTGTGTGTGTGAGAGAGAGAGAGAGAGAGAGAGAGAAAGAGATTGTGAGGAAACTATTTGCCAGTGGAAAATAATGCCCCCTTTTAAACAAGCTGAAAATGTCTTGATATAAGGCAGTGTGGTCTTGCTCCCCTGTTTACAGAGGAATCCTTTCATGCAGCCATGATATATAGAGGCTTTAAACCATTGAGATCCTTTATGCTAACAGACCATTTGTCTTGGATTTTCCAGGTTTCCAGATTGTCTTCAAGGAGTACACCATTGACTCTGAAATTAGCTATTGTGTGGACAGATATATTACAAGTCTCTAAATTATCCTGTTGCAGGAACTTGTCATTCTAACACTTTAATGGAGTCTAGCTCTGTGTCAGCCCTCCCTCTGTCCTGAGACTTTGTCACATGGGTAATTCAGATGTCGGTGTCTCTGCCCCACTTCCTTGCTTTTCATTAGGATCAACATTTCCAACTCCTGTTTTCTAGTTGTCTTTCTTTTTGTTTCTTTGATACTTTCAAACCTGGGATTTTCCCTTAAGGGAAAAGTGGATCTTTTGCTTGGGAAGCGTGCCTGTCTTCGCTAGTGCACTCCAGGGCCCTTTCTTTATTAGTGTGCTTTTAGGCTTTTGGGGAACTGAAACCTTTTGGCTGCTGAATTGTGTGTGTCCCCTACCATCACAGTAAAGAAAGAATGTGTGTTCTTTCTCTTTTAATGTCAGTTAAAGTCATGTTTAGAGAATGCTTGAGGACTTCCCTGAAGGATGCCTCAGGATGGCACCAACCCACCAGATGTAGGCACTCTGGGATGAACATCTTTCTCCTTCTGGAAGGCTTTCCTTCTAGCCCAGTGGCTCTAGTAGTTTATCGTCTGCATCAGAATCACCAGGGTCGTTGTTATTGTGCAGATTCTTGGTTTATGCCCGAGACCCACTGAGTGTGAGCCTTTTAGGCTGGGACCCAGGAATCAGCATTGTAACAGGCAACCCAGGTTTTGAAGTCCTACCTCCTGGCAGATCTCTCACTGTCTGCAGAGCATCTCCTAAATAAGCATCTCACTTCACCTACAACAAAGCCACTGACTCCACTGTCTCCACAAGGCCTGGAGAGAAGGAAGGTGGCTCCCTGTCTCTTCTTCCAAAACTCTCTTTTGGAGCTGGGCCTGTTGTCCTCGAATGAGAGGGACTTGCAGGAAAGCCAGTGAACAAGACTTAGGAAATGCACAAGGAGTGAAACACAGAGATATCAGAGCCTCTTCTGGCCAGGGATGGTGGAGCACCATGTAGTTTTTTCTTGCATTAGTCCTCAAATATTTATTATGTGCTTACCATGTGCCAGACACCACTCTAGGTGCATTCTGTCCAACCTTGCATTTCTCTTCTTTTTGTCAGATACGAAAAATGAAGCTGAAATGTAAGTCCCAAATGATCACCAAATAGGCAGGACCAGCAAAATAATTAGGAGAATCAAGACAAATTTCTGGCTTTTTCTGTGTGTGTGTGTGTGTGTGTGTGTGTGTGTGTGTGAGAGAGAGAGAGAGAGAGAGAGAGAAGAGATTGTGAGGAAACTATTTGCCAGTGGAAAATAATGCCCCCTTTTAAACAAGCTGAAAATGTCTTGATATAAGGCAGTGTGGTCTTGCTCCCCTGTTTACAGAGGAATCCTTTCATGCAGCCATGATATATAGAGGCTTTAAACCATTGAGATCCTTTATGCTAACAGACCATTTGTCTTGGATTTTCCAGGTTTCCAGATTGTCTTCAAGGAGTACACCATTGACTCTGAAATTAGCTATTGTGTGGACAGATATATTACAAGTCTCTAAATTATCCTGTTGCAGGAACTTGTCATTCTAACACTTTAATGGAGTCTAGCTCTGTGTCAGCCCTCCCTCTGTCCTGAGACTTTGTCACATGGGTAATTCAGATGTCGGTGTCTCTGCCCCACTTCCTTGCTTTTCATTAGGATCAACATTTCCAACTCCTGTTTTCTAGTTGTCTTTCTTTTTGTTTCTTTGATACTTTCAAACCTGGGATTTTCCCTTAAGGGAAAAGTGGATCTTTTGCTTGGGAAGCGTGCCTGTCTTCGCTAGTGCACTCCAGGGCCCTTTCTTTATTAGTGTGCTTTTAGGCTTTTGGGGAACTGAAACCTTTTGGCTGCTGAATTGTGTGTGTCCCCTACCATCACAGTAAAGAAAGAATGTGTGTTCTTTCTCTTTTAATGTCAGTTAAAGTCATGTTTAGAGAATGCTTGAGGACTTCCCTGAAGGATGCCTCAGGATGGCACCAACCCACCAGATGTAGGCACTCTGGGATGAACATCTTTCTCCTTCTGGAAGGCTTTCCTTCTAGCCCAGTGGCTCTAGTAGTTTATCGTCTGCATCAGAATCACCAGGGTCGTTGTTATTGTGCAGATTCTTGGTTTATGCCCGAGACCCACTGAGTGTGAGCCTTTTAGGCTGGGACCCAGGAATCAGCATTGTAACAGGCAACCCAGGTTTTGAAGTCCTACCTCCTGGCAGATCTCTCACTGTCTGCAGAGCATCTCCTAAATAAGCATCTCACTTCACCTACAACAAAGCCACTGACTCCACTGTCTCCACAAGGCCTGGAGAGAAGGAAGGTGGCTCCCTGTCTCTTCTTCCAAAACTCTCTTTTGGAGCTGGGCCTGTTGTCCTCGAATGAGAGGGACTTGCAGGAAAGCCAGTGAACAAGACTTAGGAAATGCACAAGGAGTGAAACACAGAGATATCAGAGCCTCTTCTGGCCAGGGATGGTGGAGCACCATGTAGTTTTTTCTTGCATTAGTCCTCAAATATTTATTATGTGCTTACCATGTGCCAGACACCACTCTAGGTGCATTCTGTCCAACCTTGCATTTCTCTTCTTTTTGTCAGATACGAAAAATGAAGCTGAAATGTAAGTCCCAAATGATCACCAAATAGGCAGGACCAGCAAAATAATTAGGAGAATCAAGACAAATTTCTGGCTTTTTCTGTGTGTGTGTGTGTGTGTGTGTGTGTGTGTGTGTGTTGTATATGTGCTTCTGTGTGCTTTTGTGTCACACGTACTCATGTGAGTTAGATTTTATAAAATAGCTGTGTTTTCCAAGCGTATGTATATACTTTATTTATTTTATTAGTTCATTCAAGCATTTGTTTATTCATTCAGTAAAGAGCCATTCATTCATTCATCTAATATCTATAGTAGGTCTGCTGTGTGCCATTCTAGTTAGTAGGTACTAGGGATACAATGATGAGCCAGACCAAGTTCTTGCCCTCATGGAGCTTCTATTTCAGAGTAGACGATGCTCTCATATGCCTATTGAATACCTAGATGTTGTTTTGTAATTTCCTTTTCTGTAGGGATCATCGTTTCAACAGATTGCCAAATAGAGCCCAGGAGCCCTGCCCCCTGCTTTCCTCCTTCCTGGTTTCACAATGTCCTTTTCAGCAAAGATGCTTTTCCAGACATTTCTTTATATGTCTGATATATTTATACACAAAACTGGGGAAGATGTATTAAAAGTGTGAACTCTACATGGCTCTAAAGTCTAAAGAGGAAGTGAAGCTATTCAGCTGAGGGTTTTGACTGGTTCCCATTGGGAAACCCCTTTCAAGCAAAACCTTCATGGAGCAACACACTTCAAAGAGGTTCCCAGTGATGCCGTGTTTAAAACTTGTTAATTGGACCTAATTGCGAACAGCTGCTCAGTTTAGCCACTGTTTGGGTTGGCATTCACCTACCATAGATCTAGGTCATCTTTTTGTTACATTACATTCATATTGGTATCGTAATGTATTTGTTATAATCTTAGAATTTGTCACCATCCAAAGGATTATGAGATAATAAATAAAAACACAGAGACAACATATTTGTCAAGCCCTGAGGTCACTGCCAAGTACAAAAGCACTTGAGAGCAGATGCCTATTTGATACACTGTGTGTAGTCATGGCATTTCACTCACACATGTGGGAAGGTTGCCAACAGCAACAAAAAATCTGTGGTGTTTGCTGGAAGCACTGAATGATCTTTTATTGTCCATTTCTTCTTCGTTTAACTATTGCCTTTTAATGCCATACATCACAGAAACAAAGGGGAGACTAATAAATAGTAGTTTATTAGGTGAAATTGCTATTGGATCTAGTTTTATACAATATTCATGTTTCTTAAGAATCACTTGGGGGAACAACTTGTTGGTTAAATGTGAAGGGGTGATTTGGAAAATATTTAACAAGTGATAAGGCATGAGCACTGAGCAATTAGAAGGAATACTGGCCGTAGCAACTGGCATGGCCATACTCAGGCATACTTGTTGTGTAGCAACCAAAGTGTCTATTATCAAGCAAGTTATCACTAAGGGTAACTAGAACATGATCCTGCTGGGATTCAGTGTAGAACATGCACAGCAGAGTTATCTTACTCTAGGAGTGAGAGAGCCAGGGTATTCCTACCAACTCCTGCCCATCACTGGTTGAAGGCAGTCCTGCCATGCAAGTGGCTAAGTGGGCTCTGGAGGTCTGGGGATGCCTTTATGCAAAAAAAAAATGCTGGTTTGGCAACTGGAAGTCAGACTACTGAGTACTGAAGTGATGAGTGCCTAAGGGTATGGGTGGACACCAGCAGTACCTGCTATGGTGGTAGGGGGGCATTTGAGGATGTTGGTGGGGCTTATCATGAAATATTTCTCTCTCTGCATTGGGCATGTCAGTAGAAATAGCCTCCCTGAGGTTATTTGAAATAAATCAATACTCAGATTACATCTTATAAATTAAATGGGATTGAGGGGGTGGAGCATTTAATGAAAATGGTGATGGTATTGAGAACAGTGTAAGCAGTTAACACTAATTTGTTCTTCTATATGATAAGCGTGGCTTCTCATTTTTCCAGATGAGGACATTGAGGATCAGAGATGTTGAAATACTTGCCCAAAGATGCACAAGTGAAATGGTAAAGACAGGATTTGAATTCTCTTTTTCTCTCTCCCTTCCCCCTCCAACTTTTCCCGTTTCAACAAAGATTTGAATACTTACTATGTTCTGGGCACTATTTTAAGCACCACATAGCAAAGAAACAATTTTGGTCCTTTTCGATCCTGATAATCCCCCATCCCTCCCTTAAACGTTTTTCCTTCCCCAGGTCCTTTCCTAACTTTTGTGGGGCCCTGCAAGTGTAAAAACAGAGGCTCATATACCATACCTCAATATTTGAAAGTGATAAATCAAGCTGGCAAAGTGTTAAATAAAAGATGCTCCATCCTCCTGCCTTGATAAAGACACTTGTGCACAAGGGCTGCTGTGCACTGAGAATCTGTGGGGTCTTGGAGCACCATGCAGGTATGTGGTGGCTCAGAGGGTGTGAACACCTAGCCCATGGCCTGTGGCCTGTCCCTCATCTCTTCCCACCCTGGCAGTCCCACATAAGGGGGTGCTACACATATGTGCGTGGACATCCTAGCCTACACATCCAAGCTGTATCCCCACAAACAGCACCCCTTAGCTTAGGGGTGTGTGCACTGGTGGTGTGACTTGCCTTGGAGAGAAAAGGCCTGGAGAAAGCTCTGGAAGTGGAATTAAGATCACTTGGACAGGGGATTCAGGGTCTCTGGTACCCAAGACATAGTCCGAAAGAGGAGATGCAGGCTGCAGGCTCCAGGTGGGTACATCTCTGTGCCCCTGAACTCTTCACCCCATAGAAAGGGCACAACCAGAGGAATACTAGGGGCCCCCCTTTCCTGGGCCTAAGAATAACCCTCCCCATTCTATTTTCTCTTCCAAATCCCACTTTCACATGTAGATATTTTTTTGAGATTTGGCCTTCTGAGGATTTTTATAAAGGAAAATGTGGAATTCAAACACTCTACTTGTTGAACAGAGAGCAGGTCCACTGAGGTGGGCAGATGGTAGGTGTCACCGAAAGTGGAGGATGGGACTGTGGAGAGACCTGCTGGGCTCTCTGGGGCTACATGGACTTCCCTGCATTCAGCAGCCCTAGTCTACAGAGGGAGAAGCTATGCTGTCCTGGCCCTCTGTCTTGAGACCTTGATGGGTTCATCCCAAACCTCAGGAAGTGGCTGCAGTTTAGCAGGATCAGCTCTGCTTGCTGTTCACTTCTCCAACCATGAGGACGGCAGCTCTGGATAGACGTCTAAAGCACACACGAAAGCAGTGCTTCCTTTACTGGGCCAGATTCTCCTGGGGGAGCGGACAGAAGCCCTCCAACCTGAGCAGTACGTTCTCATGCCAGTGTGCATTTGCCTGTCTCCCTTGGGGAAGGTAGGTGGTTTAAATTCTTTATTTATTAAGCCTGCACAATGTGATAGAACACTATGGGAGACAGTCCTCGATGTTTTATTCTTAAGAAAATAGGAAAGTGTAGATACATTTCCCTTCCTTTAAATTCTATTCACTTCTCTCTCTGTGTTAGGGGAGGTACTGAGGAATGCTGTTTTCATTTGCTTTTGCTTTTAATATGGTGTTACTCAGAACCACTAGGGTATATCTATTAATATATCTGTATCTACATCTGTATCTATATCACCTATATCCATATCTATCTATCTATCTATCTATCTATTATCTATCCATCTATATTATCTATCTACCTATCTAATCTATCTATAGATAGATATATGAGAGAGGATTTTGTAAGTTGTTTTTTTTTTGAGACAGGATCTCCCTCTGTCACCCAGGCCGGAGTACAGTGGCACAATCATAGCTCACTGCAAGCCTCAAACTCCTAGGCTCAAACGATCCTCCAGCCTCAGCCTCCTGAGTCGCTGGAACTATAGATACACACCACTGTGACTGACTAATTTGTTTAATTTTTATTTTGTAGAGACAGGTGGGGTCTTGCTACATTGTCCAGGCTGATATTGAACTGCTGACCTTAAGTGATCTTTCTGCATCAGCCTCTCAAAGTGCTGGGATTACAGGTGTGAGCCACCGCAACCAGCTGGAAGCTGGATTTTTAATGTTTCATAGTAGAGCAACTGGGGTCACCCATTAGGTAACACATCCCAACACCTTTTCTCCTCTGAGCGGCTCCCATGTTCACATCTCACAAGGTGCTCCGTGCTTCAGGATGTCTCCCCAGTTGCTCTTCAGCCTCCTCTTGCTACACGGGCCAAGGGCACTGTTTGATGTTTGCAGCTTGTCCTCTTGCCTCCCTTCAACGCTTCAACTTATCTCTTCCCATTTGCATTATCCCTAACTAGGTATGTTGCTCATACGGACTCACAAAGGGCCAATGTTAAAATTTCAGGAGAGTTGTGAGCCACTTATTAAATACAGCCATTATAAAAGTGAAATGGCCTAAACTTACATTTAAAGAAATTTCATTAAAAACAAAGTTAGTAATAATGATACTCGAAATTCATTACTTTCAAATTGTTTTACTATATGTTACTATTGTCTATGCTGTTGGGGTTATTTTTGTCTATTGTACCTGCAGGGTGGAAATATATAACAGTGTGCTCTGCTATGTCCTTTTCCCAACTGTGTGTTTCATGATGTCTTGTTGGAGCTTGAAATCAGCCATGGATGTAGTATTTATTTCATGTAAATTGGTAAACATTATGAATCAGGAGTCCCTCCCTTACCCAGAGAGCCTGTTGTTAACATTTACCAGCACACCATGATCTGTAGCTCTCAAATCCTTAGATCAGAGTTTCTCAGTTCTAGCACTATTCACATTTTAGGCCAAATAATTCTTTGCTTTTTGGGGGGTGTCACATGCATAGTGGAATGTTGAGCAGCATCTCTGGATGCTAGTAGCGTCCCCTCCCTGGTTGTGACAACCAAAAATGTCTCCAGATGTTGCCAAATGTCTTCTGGGGGATAAAGTTATCTCCACTTAAGAACCACTGGCCTAGACAACATTATCCTTTAATGTAAATGACTTGCTATTCTTTCCTTTTTAAACTTTAGCTTGCATCTGACAAATATTCAGTGTCCATTATGCATGTAAATACAATGATGAGCAAGATAAGCATTGTCTCTGTCTTCATGGAACTCCAGTCTGAAATCATGGACTAAGCTGAAAATATACTGAGTATCCACTAGGACTAGAACATGCTATCTGCATGCTAATGTGCTCAGTAGGTGATCTTGATCTTTATTCCATTAACACTAATTGCAACATTGTATAATGTTTGTGTTTCCCCTTCAGGTGACTGTTGTCTCCTGGGCACAGGTAGCTGCCAATAGGTGAGCCTCTCAGGAGATCACTGGTATATCTAGGATGGCAATTAGCTTCTTTAATATGACAGCCTCAGTGTAGTGGCTGGCAAGGAGCTGCGATTGGAAGGAACTGGAAGTCACACCCAAGCTCATTGAACAAGCATGCCATGAGTGCCATGAGTAAGTAGTCCCAGCTGATGAGCTTATCAGGGGGTTGCCAGTGGGGGGACTGCCCAGGATGGAGATAGAATGGGAGACATAGCCAGACCTCAGAAGGATATGCAGCTCCTGTGAGGACCTAAGTGGAGCTGAGTCAGCATGGCCCTGGTGAGCACACAGCAGGCATTGATCAGCCACAGACTTCAGTATTGAGACCTTCTAGGGTGGGAACTAGATGAACTGGAGGACAGACCAGGAACCTGCACATATGAATCATGTGGGCCAAGGACCTTCCTCCCCTTTCCTACCAACATGAAGCAGACCCTTCCCCCAGGGGTCATCTTGGAGAAAAATGGGAAAGTGGAGCGTGGTAGGGGACGAGGTGCTGCAATACCAAAATATCCAGAAGGCATTTAAAATTATTGGACTAGATGACATGTAATTTTCCTTCTTTACTTAGTAAAGTGAAGGACTCTGGAGAAAGATTTGATCAATTATAGAAAATAATGGAGGTACATTTTCTTTGCGTAACTAAATATAGGGTAAGTACATTTTGAATTTGCTAAAATTGTCTTTGCTCTGCCTCTGCACACATGTGGGCACCCGCGCACACACACAAATGACACTTCTAGGAGTTCTTCTTTGCCACCACCTCCTCTCAAGAATCAATGCTCACGAAAGCATTTGTGAGAAATGTGGAGTTTACTGTGGGGTTTCAAAGGGAAGATGATGGAGGTTTCACTGTAACTCCCACAAGAAACAGATTCATATTCTGCTTTGATACTGTGTTCATCATTTCCAATATGTACGTTTTTCCTAGTTGAGTATTTGATATCTTGGAAACCAGACTCTGTCTTGCTGTGTTGGTATGTCATAGTCTAATTGTCAGCACGTTTCCTTTGGTAACAATACATAAGACAATGGTGTGTCTTATGTTGGTGACTTCTTATATTTGTTAAAATCTTTTAAGTCTACTGCTTTGCAGTCCTTCCTCAACTGCAAGCAGAGGCTTCCCCACTGAGGAAAGTACAGTCTGGAGTCCGACCATCACTCGCTATATCTCCACCATTCTCAAGCCAGGTAACCTTGGGCAAGTTACTGAAGGGTTCAGGGGCTTTGTTTCCCCACCTGTGCAATGGAGATAATATTACTAACTACTTCATCCGATTGTAGTAAGAGTTGAATGAGTTGATTCATATAAAGAAGTTGGAACGCTGTCAGGTGGTGGTGACTTCTAGAAAAATAGTTGTTCTTACATGTTTAGTCCCCTCCCACACAGGCCCTGCCTCCTGTTACCTGTTGCTTTTTCTTTCCTCCCTTATTTTATAAATAATACTTCACTGACCACTGTTTGCTATTTGAACACAACTTTGAGATCTCTCCTCTCCTTCCCAAATGGCTTACCTAAGTATTTACTCCAAATAAATATGTTGTCTTTTAGAGATACTCTGATAAGTAAAGATTGCTGTATGCAGTAACATATTTTTTCATTATTTCTGATGCATCTATGGTAGATGCAAGAGATAGTAAGGTATGAGCTTGGCTGGAGCCGAGCTAGGTTTTTGGGGGAACATTAGGAGATGGGATGGGAAAAAGATAGGTTGGAGACAGATGGCACTTGAAGAATCTCCCCTTTGAAATGTTTGGTAAAGTCTATGATGTGATACCTCTCCATACATCTCTTAGGAGGCTTCGTATTTTGATGATAGCCTTGAATGCTAGGGACACCACACCGGCTAGCCCATTCAGGGTGGAGAGGACTTTCACCCTCTTCAATTCACTGTGTATGGGTGGCAATGTTTCTTCCCACATATATGGCTGGCCCTAGGAGACAAGTCAGGGTATATGAGCTGTGGATGTGAACTGAGAGAACAGTTGGGGCTTAGGTGAAAAGTGGAGATTCAGGAACTCTTCAGATATAGTGGCCTTAGGGAAAGATAGATGTATTAGACCATTCTTACATTGCTATAAAGAAATACCTGAGACTGGGTAATTTATAAAGAAAAGAGGTTAAATTGGCTCATAGTTCTATAGGCTATACAGGAAGCATAGTGCTGGCATCTGCTCAGCTTCTGGTGAAACCTCAGGGAGCTTTTAACATGGCGGAAGGGGAATGGGGAAAAGGCATGCCACAAATTGAAAGCAGGAGCAAGCAAGGGAGATTGGGGATAGGGGTAGGTGTTACAGACTTTTAAATGAGCAGGTCTCATAACATCTCACTCACTATTGTGAATATGGCACCAAGCCGTGAGGGATCTGCTCCCGTGATCCAAACACTTCCCACCAGGCCCCTCCTCCAGCATTAGGGATTACAATTCACCATGAGATCTGGGTGGGGACACACATCCAAACTATATCACTAGACACTAACAAAGCGATACCTGGTCCATCTGGGTTCAAGGTGTGCCACAGGCCTGCATGTCCTCCTAAGCTTTTCCAGACCCTTGGTGCCAGAGTTCGAATGGCTGCAGTCCTGGCATATTCCTCAGTGAGACTGGACAAAATAATCCACTCCTGCAAATGGAAAATTTCTTCTGTGTAGGGTGAGCACTTCCAGCTCCAGAAATGAAACATGCTAAAGGCAGAGTGTGACTTGGCATGGGGTGACCGGTTTCCCAACTGATCGGTTCTCTACCCTGTTAGTTCATTTTGCTGATGATCTTGTCCCTAAGGGCAAAGAACTTTCTAGCTGGTCACCTTTGCAACAAAGTAAGAGTCTTTGAAAGAGGATTTTAAAAAATCCTTTTTTGGTTTATTTTGGGTTTAATGAGTCAACACTTTATTTTACTATGAGTGTTTATAACCAAACCTAAATGTATGTAGGATCTTGAACTTCCCCCACAACTATTTCCTATTTGTTCCCAGAAAAATTCCAATGCCAGATTTTGCCATAGCAACCAGAGGCAAATATCAAGACAGCAATAAAGAGCAAGCTGGAAAAGGGTTTCCCTACAATGTGGCTTGAGTTTCTGTAGGGCATTCCATCCTCCGTGCGGAGCCCTGGAAGGCAAGAGGGGGCCCTGCGGTTCCTCGTGGGGGGTCTGGTAGAGTCCAGCTTTACCAGCATCCAGGACCCACTAGGAAATGTGTCTTTCAGGCAGCTGGGCTAGGGGCGGAAGGATCAGCTTGCCTGCTCCTCGGTCTTGGCACCTGTTGTGTGTTGATCTTTATTTTTGTATGTCAATTTTTCAAAATTAAATGTATTGAATTATTATTTTTCCATTATGCTTTTCCTCTGAGCAGTTTAGTAAACAAGCCTGTTGTGTATTTCCTAATTGTCCCCTCAAGTGCTCTTTGGAAGAAGGCAGTGCATATATATAAGTAAGCAAATGGAACCAAAGAACAGGAGACTCTTCCAATACCTGCCCACGATGTCCCTCATTCTGTGTCCTTCCTTGTTGTCATGGTTGTTGTGGTAATGTTAGGAAGTCCCACTTCTTGCCCGTAGGTAAAGTCATCTCACTACATTATAGCCTTCTTGCTGAAAGAACTTTGGGCTTCCGAGTTACTTTAGAAGTTTGGATTAGCGTGTGTTGATAAATGTTTAACAACTTGCTCGCAGACATAAAATTGCTTTGATTTGTAGAGCTGATTTGCTGATTTCTGTGGTGTAAATCCTCCCACCATGGCAGATTTCTTCTTGCCAGAGTGACCTCATGAATGTGGAACTGGAAGGAGATGAACACATTTAACTCTCATGCACTGGTAAGAGCTGGCTGCCCCGCACCGCTGGTTCTGTGGACTTAGGCCTGGTTTCTCAACCTCAGGACTATTGACATTTTGGGCAGAATGGTTGTTGGTTATTGGTGGCTGTCCTGTGTATTGTAGGATGTTTAGCAGCACCTGTGGTTTCTACTCACTAGATGCCAGGAGCAACCCCTTCCCTCTAAGTTGTAACAACCAAAATTGTCTCCAGATTTTGCCAGATGTCTCCTGAGGGGCCAAATCTCCCTTAGTTCTGGGCTATTCTGCATTGGTAGTGCTTAGAAGGTCCATTCAGCAGGCAGTAGGCCTCCATTGGTAGCTTTTCCATGAACCACTCTGAATATGCACCCAAAGAGGTTCTCTCTTGGCATTTTGGATGCGGTGCATTAGTCTGTTCTCATGCTGCTAATAAAGACATACCCGAGACTGGGTAATTTATAAAGGAAAGAGATTTAACAGACTCACAGTTCCGCATGGCTTGGGAGGCCTCACAATTGTGGCAGAAGATGAAGGAAGAGCAAAGGGACATCTTACATGGCAGCAGGCAAGACAGCTTGTGCAGGAGAACTCCCCTTTATCAAATCGTCAGATCTCATGAGACTTATTCACTATCATGAGAACAACATGGGAAAGTCCTGCCCCCATGATTCAGTCACCTCCCACTGGGTCCCTCCCATGACACATGGGAATTGTGCGAGCTACAATTCAGGATGAGATTTGGGTGGGGATACAGCCAAACAATAACATGTGGTATTGCAAAACACTGAAGGTGTGCTTCCTTGGGTAGTCTTGAGAAGTGTCATGCTGTAAGGACTTAAGGCACCAAAAAATTAAGACACAGCAGGGCCACTAGGAGAGCATCAGTGTAATTCCACTATAGGATATATCCTATATCCATTATAGGATGGATTTTGAGATACTGCAGAGGTCCCTTAGGCAAACCTTTCCTTTGTGTGGGTGAGAAATGAGACTCAGAGACAAGGTGTGACTTGTCCAAGGGCAAGATGTGGATGTGCTTGGGACAGTCACAGGGGTGTTGTGGTGAATGCTGTGAGATGCCTGTGTGACATACTGGGAATTAGAACTGACTCCAACTTGTAGCTAAATGTGTTTTGTGGGCTTTTCAATGTTGGGTTTGGATGGATATATTTTGATGTCTCCCTGTCCCCTACCTCTCTGCCCCTTTGGAAATATCTGATCATGAAAACCATATTATAATGAGGGACTTCTGTTTCAGATAAAACTATTCCCTTCAGCTTCAGGAGTGAGTTGATTATTCACATGTTCTATTTAGGGGGTTTAAGCTGCTAGTCTTTAAAGAATAAATGCTGAAGGTTGTCATTAATTCCTCTTTCTTTCCTCCCACATCTGCTCTGGGCCTTCTCATTGATGTAGTATCTCAGGTTACTTCCAAAATAATTTGAGAAAAGGATTTATAGAAGAAGCTAGCTTTCCAGTAGAAAAGTTTAGATGACAAGATTAATGTGATAAGAACTAAGAAAGCCCTTCCTAGTTTTCATTGATAATGTGTTTTTAATGCCCAGAGGTGCCCAGTCAAAAAGGAAATATTACAGAAAGATTATTTTCATCAACAGAGTTCTTGGGCATTGCAAGTTCCAGTGTAATTAGGGAAATAACATATGAGTAGTACATCAGTACACTTCAGATGCCAATACGTTGGGCTTAATGAGGACAGCAAGTCTGCTTTTATTAGGGGATTGAATAAAAGTGAAAGGAGTGCTTGAAAAGAATTGGTAATTTTGGATGGGATAATTCATCACTTCACTCCAGATCAGTTTTTCACAGTAAGAAGTGCTGGCTCTTCAGAAAATTTGGCACAACTAAAGTTTATTTTCACTACCTCCTCCTTCTCCCATTGTCCTTTGTCACCCCCCCCAGCAGGTCCACAGTGATTCTGCAGGTCATCCTTGTGGGCCCTGCCCATTCTCTTCCATCAGGGGCTATCTTACATCAATCTTTCAAGGTCTCCTCAGTGATGTAGGCCAGTTGGGTTTTTGCTTTCTTTTCTCAGAGCACAATTCAGCCTCAGCATCTTAGTCTAAAAGGATTCATGCAAGGGTGTCAGATGTTGTATTAGGCTAAAGGGGAGGTATTTTGGGTTGTGGGGAGCACTTAATGCAATCCTGTATGACATTCCCTACTCAGTGATGTTCAGGCTCCACAGACCAACATGGAAAGGGCTTAAGGGAGATAACAAAAAAATCTCTTCTTCCGCAAGGATTTTCAGTTGATCAATTTTGTTACTTTTTTGTGATGAAACTATCTGCACTGCAACTAATGATATTTTTTTCTCAAGGTGGAAAAGGTGGGAGCAACAGCTTTCAGTTCTAAGGATACATTCTGTGGACCTTCATAAGCCCTAGGAACTAGGGGGGAAAGATTGAGGAGGAAATAGAGAAAATAATTTGCTCTATAGTATTTTCCCCCTGAGTTGCCATCTGGAGTCTTCAGAGCTTAACACTGCACCCTTGCACTGTTGCACACAGCGCAGGAGCAATACCAAGAGATGTCAAACGTGAGTGATATTGGTCACTGGAAACAGCAGATTCCAAGTAGCTGTATCACTAGACTGTTCCATCAGAAGATTCATTTGTGCCAACTACTTCTTTGTCATGGATCCTTCCTGGCTCTGCAACACAGATGTGGAAAGTGAAGAGAACATGTCATTGGATTCCATTTCTAAGAGTGGAAAATATACAATTTACCGTGGGATGTTTAAGATATTAGCATATTGTTCACCATGTGTATCCAGAGCTTTAGTAGAAGTAGGTTGAAAGAGCAGTGCATGTATACATGGTGCTCCTCATTGTCAAATACTGAAGCCTGTTTCAGGCTGGGTTTGGGGGCTGGGGGTACTTATGGGACAAAGTCTGACCCTCGGTCTGTAGGCTGAGTGCCTTCTTAGTGTGTTGGGACTCAGGATCTATTCACCCTATCTATACTCACAAGCCTAATTCATTAATCAGGATGACTTACTGGGCTGTGAGACCTTTGAGGACAGGACCTTATACCTTTATCTTGTGCCTCCCATGCCTAGTATAGCACCAGGCATGTAATAAGTTCTTTTTAAAAAAGTATTTTACAGCTTTATCAAGGCATACATGATGTAGGATCAACTGCATGTGTTTCAAGTTTTCCACTTGATGAGTTTTGATATATGTCTATACCCATGAAACCGTCACTGCAATCAAGATAATGAACACATTCATCATCCCTAAAGTTTCTTATGTCCCTTTGCAAGTCGCCCCCCTTCTTCCCATTGTTCTCAAACAACCACTATTCTGCTTCCTGTCACTACAGATGAGTTTGTGTTTTTCTGGAATTTTATATAAATGGAATCATACAACATGTACTCTGTTTTTCTTTCTGGCTGTTTTTACTCAGCATAATTTTCTCAAGATTCATTGAAGTTCTATATATTAATAGTTTGCTACATTTCATTGCTGAATAGTATTCCATTGTATAAATCATAATAGGCACCTAACAAGTGTTTGTGGCTTTACATTGATTTGAAAATTAATTTTTAAGAATATAATTGGGAGAAAAGCAGACAATGGGATACCACTCTATTCTTGGTGAGTGGGTTCACTCAGGAAGTGGAAATAGGAATCAGGAGATAATTTGGCATGGTAGAGACTTCTGTTGTCATTCAATATCTATTTTTCCTTCTTTCTTAGGACTAGAATACCCGAGTTTTGGCTGGGCACAGAACTGTCTGGAATACAGACTATAATTCCCAGCCTTCTGTGCAGTTCTGTGTGGCCATGTGACTAAGTTGTTGTCAATATGAGGTAAGCAGAAGGGGTCTGTAAAACTTCTTAAAAGTCTCCTTGAAGGAAGAGGGATTTCCTTTTCTTCTTCCTGTTCCCTGTTGTCTGGAAAGTGGCTGCAATGTCTGGAGCTCTGGCAGCCATTTTGAACCAGAAGAGACCTTGAGAATGGCAGATGCTCATAACAGAGCAATAAAGTAGAGCAGGTCTGGGGCCCTGACACCACCGAGTGCCATGGCAGACCTGGACTACCTCCCTCAAGGCTTCTCAACTGATAAATATAAATTTTGATCTTGGCTGGGAGTGGTGGCTCACACCTGTATTCCCAGCACTTTGGGAGGTCAAGGCAGGTGGATCACTTGAGGTCAGAAGTTCAAGACCAGCCTGGCCGGTATGGCGAAACCCTGTCTCTACTAGAAATGCAAAAATTAGCTGGGTGTGGTGGCACACGCCTGTAATCCCAGCTACTCGGGAGGCTGAGGTAGGAGAATTGCTTGAACCTGGGAGGCGGAGGTTGCAGTAAGCTGAGATCGTGCCACTGCACTCCAGCCTAGGATACAGAGCAAGACTCCATCTCAAAAAACAAACAACTAACTAACTAACTAAATAAATTTTGGTCTTGTTTAAACCACTGCTGTTTTTGTGGGGGTTTTTGTTTGTTTCTTGCAGACAAAACAATTCTAACTGATACAGTTAGTAAGATGGAGTTAGTTAGAACAAGAGGGAGCTTAATGTTGCTGGAAGATTGTTTCCATCATGCTCATATGTCCATTTCCAGTGTATGGATGTTACTGACTAGAAACCTAGTATCAACTATTAGAATCTCTTTTCATGAGTTCTGGAAAAACCCTGACAAACCATTCTTAAAATTCCCCTTTTCCCAATCATGTAACTCAAGCCCCGTCTATTTGTAGCCATCATTAACATTTTAGACTTCTTAAAATTATACTTATTTTACATTTATTGACTTTTAACATGGTGGCTCTGTGGTGGGATGTGGGGTTAACCTAACATCATTACAAAATTTACAGATCATAGTTACGGTGGTTTATTTGGAAATGTTTTCTGTAGATGCCCAGTCTCATTTATTACATATGAATTTTTGTTACGTTTAATCCCTAGTGTTGGTTTGGCTTATGACTCTCATTTTTTATTTGAAATATTTCAAACATACATAAAAGAGTGTATGTCCAGATGTCATTTATCTAGCAAACATAACTCTGTAGAACAGTAGTTGCCAACTTTATTTATTAATATAACAGTGGAAGCCTTTTTGCAAATGACATCCTATGCAGAAGCCCATTATATAAAACATCTCAGAGCTTCTCTGGTTGAAGCAAAAATGGAGGGCTTGGAGCCTTCCTAGATTAAACCCCACCTTGGCCACCCCTTTCTACACCATGGTAGCCCCTGAAATCTGCTCACACGGCCTGAAGGTCCTGTGAGCACAGCTGAAGAGCACAGATTAAGAACAGGTTCAAGAATCAGAAAGCAAGCTAAACACGGTGATCAGATCAGCCATAGCAGGTGATCCGGTGTACAAATATTAAAGCCCATCCATTTTCTTCATAGAGGAGCCTCTGAGATTCTCATTCAGAACTCTGTGCTCTTATGTTAGCCACAATTCTAATAAGCTTTGCAATCTGGTTTCTCAGTCACGGAAGAATAGAAGAACAACTCAGGGCAGGAAGAAGTCAGACATAGCCAGACACGGCTACTAGCAGTTCTGCCAATGAAAGACGAGACCAGAATGTTTAAAACAGGCAAACACAAGGTGTGAAAAACTAGAAGCTAAAACTTCTGAGGTCATTTAAGGTAAATGTAGTTCCTTAATGTATTCCAGTGGGTTATGAGGGCATGATTTTATATATTTACATCTAGAAAGAGAGTGTGTGTGTATACATATATATGTATGGATGGATGCATAAATATATATGTGTATATATATATATTTAGTGAGTGTGTGGTTGTATAAAGTATGTGTATACATAAATACATAAAATATTTGTATACTTATAAATATATATTATATATGTAAACAATATACATATGTACACATACAATATTTTGCTTAGTGGTTATAGTGATGATTCTGAGAAGAAAAGCCTCATATTTTCTGTTAGTCATTCTGTTTACAGTAATAACAATAATACTTACTGAAACAATTTTTATGTGCTAGGTACTGTTCTGTTTTGTGTGGTTAATTTATTTACTCTTTCTACTTTCTGAAGCAGGGACTATCATTATCCCTGGAAGCAGAGAGAAGTTCAGTCCCTTGCCCAACATCACACTGCAAGCATGCGTTGGAGCTGAGATTCAAACCCAGGTATTCAGGGTCCAGGGACCATGCTTTTAATATATTCCATATCTTAGGAGAATTTCCCCTATTTAAACAATAAAAGTGCAAAAATCTTGTGGCTAGCCAAAATTTTCAGTTGTTTGGAAAACTTATTTATCCAATAAGTGGAAAACTCACTTGTCCTCCAACAATTCTGGATAAATGAAAGAACGAATTGAACTGAGACTGTTATCCGGGTCTCCCAGTACTTTGTAGTTCCTATCCATATGGCTTGTCAGGAAGGCCACAGGGAGGTAAACTAACTCGAGCAGGTCTGAGTAACCAGAAACAATCCCACATCAGACTGTTGGCAGTGGGAGTGGAACACTCAGAGCTGAACCGCGTGCAAGATGGTTGCATTTTCATTTGCAATGTTGTCATCTTCCTCTTGGCTCAAGAGGTATTTTGGAGTTGACATGAAGGCTACTGTAATTTTTAGAGGCTTTTTGCTTTCTGGCTTGTATTTACATATTGTGGTAGAAGAGTCAGAAGACTTCAAGCTTCAAAAGTGAATCTTATTGCAACTTACGAAAGCACCACCCTGTGGGGTGCAGCTCTCAGCATGTGTCACCGCAGGCGCTGTGATTTCCCTGGCTTCATCCAACTTTGGTTGCTGTTCTTCATGCTCAGGAATTCTGCAATTGCCGTAGCTTTTGCTGTTGTTATGTCTGTAGGTATGGACTCATTTCTAGCATTCTGGAATGAAACATTATTTCAAGGAAAGCTTCTCATTGTAAAAGGTCCACACATTCAGAAGGAAACTGGGAGCACATTTTCTCATAGGCCTGAAGCATTAACTGACTATATGTCTTTCCCCTCAGCATTATCATCATGTTGTAAATGGATGAGTCATGGACAACATTTTCACACACATACATGAGGTCCATCGACCGGTCCTTAGGACAACTAGATTTCTTTTCTTTCTTTGTTTTAATGAAGAAGACAAGTCAAGATTCAGCAGATAAAAATGCTCAGCACATTTGCTGAAATCTTAGCAAAATCAAATTACTAGTAATTTGTTAATCACACTATACCTGTTTTGAGCCAATCCTACTTAACCCATCCTCCATCTTCCTCATGCTTGCCTCCTTCGTGAACTCCTATTTATGTTACAAAGATCAGTGTTTATGTTACTACTTTTGTGCTATTTCTGAACATTAAATGTACCTCTATTGTAGAACATATCTCATGGAATAGTTATTATCACATATCCACTGCCCTTGTTAGGCTGTGAGTGAGCTTTCTTTCTTTCTTTCTTTTTGTTTCCTTCCTTCCTTCTTTCCTTCTCCCTCTCCCTCTCCTTCTCCCTCTCCCTCTCCTTCCTTCCTTCTTTCCTTCTCCCTCTCTCTCCCTCTCCCTCTCCTTCCTTCCTTCTCTCTCTCTTTTTCTTTTCTTTTCTTTCTTTCTTTCTTTCTTTCTTTCTTTCTTTCTTTCTTTCTTTTTTTTTTTTTTGGTGTCAGTCTGTCACCCAGGCTGAAGTGCAATGGTATGATCATAGCTCACTGCAGCCTCGATTTCTCAGGCTCAAGCGCTCCTCCTGCCTCAGTCTCTGGAGTAGCTGGGACTATAGGCACACATTATCACTCCTGGCTTAAAGCCTGGTAGTTTCTTGTAGGTAGGATTCATAACTAATGTATTGCCATGTCCTAGCACATAGAAGGTATGGTATGCAGAATTCTAAGATCACTCTCAAGATCCCCAACCCCTCTGGCATCCATATCCTAGAAAATCTCTTCTTAAATATGAATGGGACCTATGAATATGATGGCCGTCACTCTCTGATTAGATTACATTATATGGCTAAGGTGAATGAATTCTGCAGATATAATTAAGGTCCCAGATCAGTTGATCTTGAGTTACTCACAAAGGTGATTATACTGGGTGGCCCTACCTTAATCAGGGAAAAGCCGTTAAAAAGAGGACTATGCCCTTCCTGAAGGAAGACAGTCCACTGCTGGCTTTGAAGCAGTAAGTAGCTGTGTTTTAAGGGGGCCTATGGAGGGGCCCATGTGGCAAGGACCTGAGGGTGGCCTTTAGAAGTTGACAGCAGTTCCCAGCCACCGGCTAGTGAGAAAACAGGTGGTTCAGCCACATAGCCACAAGGAAGTGAATTCTACCAACAATCCAAATGAGCTTGGAAGTGGATTTTTTCCATAGTCAAGCCTCCAGACAAACACCTTAACTGTAACATATGAACAGTTGAGCAGGGGACCTGCTTCAGCCATGCCTGGACTCCTGAACTCCTGATTTGTGGAAACTGAGATAACAAATGTATATTACTTTAAGCCGGTAAGGTTGTGGTAATTTGTTATGCAACAATGCCTAATACAGTAGGCATCTTAAATGTTTGCTGAACTTACTTTAATCAGGGAAATATAATATTTAAAAGGAATATCTTCTAAAGTTTTTGCCAATTTAATGAATGTAGATATCTTAAAGAATTGCCATCTTCCTTTGGATCTTCTAGCCATGCAATCGACTTCACACACTTCTAACTTTTCATAAATACCAGCTTCTGATTGTCTGGAAACAAGAAGTGAGATTCTCTTCAGCCATCATTTGGCATTCTTGGGAGATAGAATGGATAAAAATTGATGTTGAAATAAGACCACCATCATTTTTCAGTCTGCTCACCATATACAGAGCTCAGGATGATTAGAAAATGTAAAACACATGTGAGTGGCTCAAACCCCTTTAGTTAAATCACGTTTACATAGATCAGTTTTCCCAAGAGACATAAGTTAGCTGAACTTAAGCAATTAAAAAAAAAAAAAACTAAAACCTTTTGCTAAAGCCAAAAAACATGGATGAGTTAAACCATATCAGATGGAATGGTTTGTTTTGAGAAGTGTTTGGTTTGTTGCCTATATACATGCATGCTTTTTTAAAAGGCAGATAGAAAAGCAGAACTTGCAAGACCTTTAGCTGCCGAGGTGGAAACCCGGTATTACTTCCACCATAGCAGTTGATATCATCGGTCTCACCAGCAGGTCACGGATTTGTTGCTTGCTTTCTATGACTTTCTTGAACCATCACAGGGACCATGGCAGATAGAGGGATGGTGAACAGGGCTGTAAACAAAACTGGACTCAATCTCGAGCTTGGTATTCCACTGAGAAGAGGTTTTCTGGGCCTTGAAATACCACCTCAGAGGGACCTTCCTTGATATTCTGCCATGTTGAGAACAAGAACAAACTTTTTGGCCCTGGAACCTCTTCCCTCCCAGTGCCAACATGTTCAATTTCATTTGCCCTTGGCTAAATGCAGCTTCCTGTTTCTAAGAAAAGAGGCAGAAAGGGGCTTTTGAAGGCCTCACAGACAGTCTCAGAAGGCTTCATGGGCAGCAAACAACTTTTAGCAAACAATAATTTGATGAGTTAAGTGTAAACGGCTCAGAGACATATGGATTACATTTTTTGGGAAATACACATGGGCTTACAATGTAAAACTGGGTAGTGTGGGGGTGGGGTGGAGAAGGGAATGCTTGGAAAAATGTGGTTTGGGTCTTGCCAATTGCAAAATATTTGAAACAAATAATTTGAGATGTTTTGCCCAACCTACAGCGCGGTTGGATTCGCCCTTTCCATCTATTTATGTGTCATTTTCAGACTCGGCTCACATACCAATACTGGTTTGGGTCTTGAGTCGATTTTTAAAAATGCAGTTATTTTGAAAGGTCATGCCATGTGATTTCTGTGTAGCCTGTGAGCATAAAGGGTGGAGTGGTGGACGGGAAGAACTGGGCATTTAGAAACCTCTCTGCCTGTAGGCCAAACTGCTGCTCAGCTCTTCTGGTATATTCTACTTGTGGAGGTTCCAAATTCAGACTGTGCTAGTGAGATGCAGCAGCCTCAGTCTCCCCACCTGTAAAATAGGGACAGTAATACTTATCCCAGAACCCATGGCAATTGGGATGCTGTGTGGTGTGGAGTTGGGAGTGTGGACCCTGGAGGCATATACCAGTGCATATCCCAGCTCTGCTGCTGGTGTGAGCTTGGGCAAATTCTTCAGCCTCCCCAGGCTTTTGTTTCTTCATCTGTATAATGAGGAATATGTTAGCATCCACCACATAGGGTTACCTTGAGAATTATATGATTTAACCCAGTGCCCAGCACACAATAAGTATTCAGCAAGTGCTAACAGTGGCTCTTGTTGTTTATAATTTCTCTTGTTCTATTAAGTATATGAATATAGTAGAAAATAAGGCAAGTTCACCTCCAGGCTGGGGAGAGGAATAGCCCCTTACCCAAACTGTGAGAGTCTCCTTCAGCTTACCTTCTTTTTCTTATTGTTTCAACTTATAGATTAATTATCTAATTTTGTGACCCAAAAATAAAAGGTAGATTCCTTGGTCTAAAATTAGACTCATCTTTTCCCTATCCTAGGAAGGATCCGTTTCTCCCTTCTATTTTACCACCATCTAGCACTCGGAGACACTTGGTTCAAGAGGCCAGCTAGCTTGTACTGGAGTGTGAGGGAATTCTGAGGGCTCAGGTGGAAGGAAAGCATGATTCCAGAGTTTCATTGGGTTAAAGCATTACTTCTCAACCCTTCCTGCACATTAGAATGAATTGAGAAGCATTACAAAAATCATAGAAGTGTTGTGTGTGGGGCTTGGGTATTAGTATATTTTTTAACTCTCCAGCTGCTTCTATTGTGCAGCCAGGACTGAGAACCACCCTGGCTAAGACATTCAGTGGCATTGCAGGTGCTTCCCTTGGTAGTTTCTGACTCGCCCCTTTTAACTCACTGGCCCGTCGGACTCTGATTTCTGCCCTTCATGCAGTGGGTGAGCTTTCCTCTGGGGCTTGCCTTGAGGTCTGCAGGAGCAAGGCCACTTCCTCTCTGAATCCTAGACACAGGCTTTGGGCCCGAACTGCCACCCATGTGGAACCCCCTTCTGCCCCTCTGCTCTGGGGGATCTTGTCTGAATCCATTCCTTCTTTGCCTTCTAGCTACTATTCTTCTGCCCCTCCTTTCTTGATCAGCACAGTTCTGCTGCTTTCAGTCCTTTTTTCCACTAACTATTGACTGCCCTTTGCTCTGTCAAACATAGTTTTGGAGGCTGTGTAGTGTAGTGAAAGAATAGGGAATTTGAGGTTGGACCTGGGTTTAACTCTCTCCTTGATTGCTGACAAGTTACTTAACCTCTCCTCATTTGTCAGCTAGGAATAATCTGACCTGGGTGAGACTGCTGTGAAGATGAACGAGATAAAGGAGGGGTGATGGTGTGGTAGTGGTGGCCTGGTGAGAATGACTAGGAGTGATGGTGATAATGAGAATGATGATAATGGCAATGGCAGTGTTGAGGTGAGATGAGGGTATTGATGTGGTGGTAGTGCTGATTTTGGTGGCAGGTGATGGCTATAGTGATAGGGGTGGTGGTGATGATGGTGGTGGTAGTTGTAATGGTGACTGTGGTGGTGGTGGTGATGATACTGGTGATAGCAGTAATGGTAGTGATGATGGTAATGATGGTGGTTTGGTGGTGGTGAATATGACAGTTGGGTGGTTGTAGTAATGACTATAATGATTTGGTGGCAGTGGTGGTGATGGTGGCAGTGGTTTAGTGGTAAAAGTTCAGTCAAGAAAGCAGAAGGCTGGAGGAAGCATCAGTGTTCTGATCAGAGGAACCACATGGGAAGCAGAGATAGAAGGTCTTTGCATTTGCTAAGGCCATGGGAGTAACTTGTATCAATTAGCGTTTGATCAGGAAATCAGAGCTACTGTGTATGACATGGAATAAGGGATTAATCATAGGGATTAGACTTACCCATTATGAAAACTAGTAAAAATGTCTAGGCAAGGCTATTGCCTCTGTATCTGGAGTTGAGTTTGACATTTCTTCAGGTCAGCAGGGCTTGCAGATGGGACAGAAAGCTGGATGGAAGCAGGAGAGCAAGAATGAACTGTACCATGTCTCTGACTCCTGCAGTGGTAACACAGTGACCTACAGGAAAAGCCGATGCCTCTCATCACAGGGCTGGACATGCACCTGGCTCAGGACTCTGGGCTGGAGGAGACCCAGGGAGTCAGAGATCCTGGAGCCCTGCTCCGTCAAGGTGAGGCAGCAGGTCTGAGATATGTGTGAGCTGCCGCTGCGCCGGGTCCCTAATTAAACCTCCTGAGTGGAATGGCTACTGCTTCCCTTCTGCCTTCCAATCCTCTCACAGATTTCTCTTGTTGCCAGCTTTAATCTGGAACCGTAGAGGAAGGAACTCTGGGAAATGTGGTTCCTGCTTAGTTCTGGTGGCACAGCACAAGTCACTGCTGAGGGGTCCCCATGTGGATTGGAAAAGCTTCAGCACCTGTAGTGGCCTGTGCTGTCTACTCACTCTGGCATTTCAAGCCTGGAGAGGCAAGGGGGACAAGATCTGAGCTGAGGGCCACGTCAGGGAACTGGACAAGGAAGAACTTGGCACTCTCAAGTCAGGGAATAGCCTCGCCATTTCATCTCATCCCTGGATGCTGGAGTACCTTGGTCTCCCCCTCTAACCTCTAACCACTGAAAGGGACCCTCTCTTCTGCCAATCCTTGACTTTGGAATCATGGGCTGAGTAAGGCTGAAACATTTGGCCATCTTTGGGACCCTAGTCTCACTTTGGTGCCTCTTCAAGTGGCTGTCTTTCATAGTGTTGACCCTACTCTCTGTTTCTAATATCTGCCTGCTACATTATCCAGCTTGACTTCTCAGGTCTCCCTGGTGACTAACCTCCTTAGACCAGGGGGCTCCCCTAGTGCCTCTAGTGCTGACAAAGTGCCACCTTGCGACAGTTTCTGCCCTCTTCCTGGTTCTCTGGCTTCTGAAGTCTTCATTTATCCACAAATAGAATTGTGATCGATGCTATTCTTACTCTTTCATTTGACAATTTTCCTCATCAGATATGCATTTAGAATTTAACTCTACTGTATTCTTTCCTATTTTGTCAGTCACTGCTGTAACTTACATGGAATCACAGTTGGGTGGCAGGGACTGAAGTAGTTAGTTCTCACTTATTTACTGTGAAATGAGTAGTTTGAGATTCAGTCAGTAGTCAGAATGATATTCTTCACTTCCTCCTTTTCTTTATTTACTATGCTACCTGGTTTGTGAACATTTTCTCCAGCTGCAAACAATTTACACAAACTGTAAACTCTGTATCCATTATAATCCCTGTAACTATGACTAGAGACTGGAAAATGACCAGTTGTCATTACATTCGGAAAAGCATAGAAAGGATCTCCTTACTTGTGGCCTCACACCTGATGCTTTTCAGATGGTGGATGAGTTATTGGGATGATTTGCACCTCAGTTTTCTTATCTGTAAAGTGGGAAGGTTGCCTTGCATTTCATTCTGTGTTCTTTGATGCCCTGTGGGGTTGCCAGAGGACTCATTGGGAATTTGGGGATGGGGAAGAGCATGTGTCTAGAGGGCCTCATCCCTCATTCAACTAGCAAAAAGCCACTTATTCCGTGTTATATATTTGGTTTCTATGATAGATTGGATTGTTGGTCAGCAATAAAAATTACTCCCTTCCTTCTTCCTCTTGGAGCAAACCATAACTCCCTTGTTCTACTGACTTTGGGCTTGGCTATGTGACTAACTTTGGCCAATGAAATGTGGGAGGATGGGATGTGAATAGAAGCTTTAAATGTACTTGCATTGTTTGGCCTACCTCTCGTACTCTTCTGTTTACTGTGAGAATATGCTGTAGGGAGCCACTGGTCCAAGGAGAAGGGGAGGGGTATAGAACAGACCTAAATGCAACCTGTAGCCTGAAACAGAGCCGAGGCCAGCCTAGATCCACTTATAGTCAACCTGTTGATCTGTTAGTACAAGAACACATGCTGCCATGAGCTGTTGTGTTTTGTTACACAGCTATAGCTGTCTAATACAGCTTACAAATAAGTTTTGTCCATAATCAGATTTTTTGGTTTAAAAAAGTTTGAAAAGCACTGAGTTTGCTGAGTTTTCAGCTTTCCCATCCACTTCCATTGTCCTGTTTTTACTCTTTGTGTATTTAGGAGAGAGAGGGAGAAAGAAAGGGTTTTGTAAACAATATAGTCTTGTAGAAAGAAAGAAAAGATAATTTTTTCTTTTGAGGAAAGAGGGACTTAGGGAGCTGGGAGGAGAGATAGGCACATTCATAGTTAAAGTATGTTTTGTTTCCTTTTTGAATCCTCAAGTAAACATTTCTCCACTGACATTGTTTTGCACTGTTACATTATTTTGTTCACTTTTGTGTTCCATTTGTACAACCTCTGAAATTCCAGGAAGAAGGTGAAAGAATAACATTGCACATAGCCCTGGGTTGTGCTGTGTTTACTTCATGATGGACCGTTCACTCAGGCTTAACCTTAAACTGACCTTTCTGATTCCAGACAAGACAGCAAAGCTTTGCTCACAGATTCAAAATCAGGGAACAGAAACAGCTGACTTCCCTGGCCAAGGATGTTTTCCATTCTCATTATTTGTGTCCTTGGTCACAAATGAGATGCTAGGGAGGTAATTTTTAGGAATTCCTGGAGTACTTTACTGCTGATGTGCATGCACAGATACCCTGGGGTCTTATGCAATTGGTACCCAACCCCAAAGTCTGGATATATTTGTTGTAGGATGAAGAGAGGGAGGAAGGAAGGAAGGCTGAGGAAGGTCTTTGGCTATTTTCAAGACCTTTTTTGCTCCAGCAATTTGCAACATGGTTTTATTTTATGCTTATAAGTTTTGAGATCATCTCAAATATAAATATTAAACCACTGATCAAAGGCCAAGAATAAGAGATATTTAGATACCCTCTATTCCAATGAATAATTAAAGGTTACTATATCATGTGTAAAGGTATTCTCTTCAAGGATGAGCACTTTAGGTCAGATCATGGAAGCCTGGCTTTATTTATCAGAAAGAGTGTCTTTCTGGGGCTGGGAGGCCAACACGAGGCAGGCTGAGCTTTGTGTATGGCAGGAGCTGAGTTTGAGGCTATCTCTGCCATCAGCCTGTGCTCAGGTTGTGTCCCTACACTGATGGCCATCAGAATTTGGATATCAAGTGATTCACTTGCTTGTACTAGATTGAGCTCCTTTGAGGACAACAGGAGCCATTAATATTTTAGAGCCAGAGGCCAGGCGCGGTGGCTCATGCCTGTAATCCCAGCACTTTGGGAGGCTGAGGCGGGCAGATCACAAGGTCAGGAGATAGAGACCATCCTGGCTAACACGGTGAAACCCCATGTCTACTAAAAATACAAAAAATTGGCTGGGTGTGGTGGCGTGCACCTGTAATCCCACCTACTCAGGGGGCTGAGGTGGGAGAATCACTTGAACCCGGGAGGCAGAGGTTGCAGTGAGCAGAGATCGCACCATTGCATTCCATCCTGGGTGACAGAGTGAGATTCCGTCTCAAAAAAAAAAATAATAATAATAATAAAGAACTTAGAATCTGGACTGGTATAAACCTTAATTCAAAGGCCATCTCTGCCCTGTACAAACTGTGTAACCTTGGGCAAATAACCAGTTCTTTGTTTCTTCATCTGTAAAATGGGGATAATTAGTACTTTTCTCATAGGGATGCTGTGAAGAGTCAAAGATATAATGGTTGTAGAGTGCTCAGCACATAGCCTGGAATGTCGTATCTGCTCATATATGTTAGCTATCACCATCATTGCTGCTGCTGCTGTTTTTATTAATCTAGTCCTGGGAATTTATATCAGGGAAAAAAGCCAAAAAAGTTATATGCATAAAAATGTGTATTGCATCCTGTCTATAGCAGTGAGAAATTAGAAACAATCTAAGTGTCTCATTCATTCAGCCAATTTAACAAATATTTTTTGAAGTCCTATTGTGTGCCAGGCACTGTATCTCACTGTTTGGGGTACATCACTGAATAAGAGAGACAAAGATCCCTGCTTTTGTGATGGAGAATGGGTAGCTAAACTATGGGGCAATAATTCAATGGAGTGTTATACAGCTATTAAAGCAGTAGCAATGAAGACATGGGAAGTTGTTTGTTGTGTCATGTAAAATCAAAAAGCAGAAGAGGAAAACATAGATGCCTTAAAATATATATGTGGGTGGACAGAGACTAGAATGGAGCATTTGAAAATGCAAGTGGTTGTTAGAGTGATGGAATCATGTTTTTTGTTTTTCAGTAATGTTTGAAATGGTTTTACAACATTATGGAAGAAAATTATATATATGTGTGTATATATATATGCATATGCATAAATAATTGAAAAAAATGAACTGGCCCTAAGAGAAGTTTCTTATGGTTTAGGAATCAAAGTAAGGCTTATAGGCAAAAGAGGAAATTGCCTAGGTAGCAAGGAAGGAAAAATTGCTATTTCAAACCAAAAATGACTGTTGCAGTTCCACTGTGCACTGGAAGCAAGAAATTCATGCCAAGGATGTTAGTTCTTTGTTAAGGAAAACCTATTAAGCAGATGAGTAAAAGAGGCCCTGAAGCCTCTGGAAAGAGGAGAGTTCAGACTTAAACGTCTTTGTATAATAAAGCACAGAAGATTTCCATTTTCCCTCAGCAATTTGGGGATGGAAGGGAGAAACAGAGATTCAGAGGCTGGAGAACTGGAAGAAGATGAGAAGGGAAAGAGCCAGCTAAAGAGGTTGGAAGAGATGAGGCCACAATAGCAACTTGAAGAACACTGATAACTAATACTCAATTTTAAGAGATTTCCTGTCCCAGGAGACCATATGTCCCCCCCACCTCTTGCCTTCCCTAAGGACTCTCCAGGAGGACACTGTACTCCCGTGGGATAGGGGCTGATATGGTTTGGATGTCCCCACCCTTGTTGAATGTAATCCCTAATGTTGGAGGTGGGGCCTGATGGAAGGTGTTGGGATCATGGGGGTGGATCCCTCATGAATGGCTTGGGCGCTCCCCTTGGTGATAAGTGAACTCTGGCTCTGAATTCACAGAAGATCTGGCCATTTAGTAGTGTGTGGCACCTGCCCCCACCCGTCTCTGTCTTGCTCTTGGTTTCACCATGTGATGTGCAAGCTCCCATTTTGCCTTCTGCCATAAGTGAAAGCTCCCTGAGGCCTCCCTAGAAGCTAAGCAGATGCCGGCACCATGCTTCTTGTACAGCTTGCAGCACTGTGAGCCTGAAACTTTTCTTTATAAATTACTGACTCTCAGGTATTTATAACAATGCAAGAATGACCTAATACACGGGCTTGGGCCATTTTGTTTGGTTATTAAAAGAAGGCTGGTGTCATAGAATATTCAGGGTTCACCTACAGAGGGGGATCCAAGAGGTCAGAAGCTACCTATTCCAAATTGACCACTTTTGGGGCCTGAAATGGCTGCATTGCCACCATTAGCAATATGATCTTTTGCAAATAGACAATCTAGGAGCCCTGATTTTTTAGGTGCAGCAAGGTCTGGGAGAAGTCTTGCTCTTCCATGAAGACCTTAAGGAGAATGATTTTGATGGATCATTGATCTGTTGAGGGAGGAGGCTGGGCAGGTTTTGATTAATGGGTGGAGAAGGGAACAGTGAGCACACAGGAGAGTGATGCTGGGGCTTGGAGACTGGGAGGCGGTGGGCAGGTGGTGGGAGGAAGCCTTCTGCAGCCTGAAGTCTTTTAGGACAACTGGGGGGTATTCTCTAGACTCTGAATCCTGCTCCCAGGAGACCCTGTGGCTATGCCCCTTTTGGGAATGGTACTTAACTTAAAGGCCTCTAGAATAGTAACCTTGTGTGGCCTTGGAGAACCAAGGTGGGGGTGGGGAGGAGCTGTCTGACCCAGGTGCAGGCTGCATTTAAAAATACTAATAAAATAAAGTAAAACAAAATGCTTTTTATTATCACCATGTACCAACGGTCAGTGATAAACTACCCCTCCCTGCTGGGGCAGATGGTTTGGGCCGTCCCCATCCCCTAGTCTGGCCAGGCTGTGAGATGGCAAACAGCCCAAGTAGGGGATCCAGAAGGAGCACGTGCAGGAAGAAAACCCAGATTCCTCACACTGGTAAGTAAGAGGCTTCTCAGGACTGAACTTGAAAAACATGAGCCCCACCAAGGGCGGGACAAGAAAATCCTCAGAAGACGGCTGAGCAGAGGTTAAGCAAATATTGGTGCCAAGCTGGTGGCAGCTTGGTAAGCAGATGGCTCCCATCCTTGGTGAATGCTCAGGATTAGTGTCTTTTCAGAGAAAAGACTTAATCTGAGCTGTGCTGGGGAGAGAGGGCTAACTCCTCTTTTGTGAAATATCACAGCCCCAGCAAGATCTTGAGACAATGTTCTAAAAACACGTGGCTGTCCTGCAACCCTGGGGGCACTTCACAGGCTATGGGAAGGGAGGAAACCCAGATCCCTTCTAAATCCTAGTGTTTAGATGGGACTGAGGCCACTAAAGTTTAGACCAGCAGCATCAGCATCACATGGGAACTTGTTAGAAATGCAAATTCTCAGATCCTACCCCAGACCTACTGAATCAGAAACTCGGGCTGGGGCCCGCAATCTGTGTTTTCATTAGCCTTCCTGATGACTCTGATGCCCATAAAAGTTTGAGAGCCAAATCCAGAGTGAACTCTGGGATTTGGTTCCCTCTGAAAGGTGGCAGCCTGAACTCCCTCTGCTCTCCTCCTTTCCAGGCACCCGGGGCTTGCGGGTCTGCAAAGCGCTATGATGGTGCTGTCATTGCAAAAGACACAGGCTGGCTGGGCGTGGTGTGTCATGCCTGTAATCCCAGCACTTTGGGAGGTTAGGGCGGGAGGACTGCCTGAGCCCAGGAGCTTGAGACTGGCGTGGGCAACATGGCAAGATCCTGTCTCTACAAAAAATAAAAATAAATAAAAAATGCCAGATGTGGTGGCGCACACCTGTACTTCCAGCTACTGGAGAGACCCGGCTTTTTTTTTTTTTTCTTTTTTTCTTTTTAATTTCTAGAGAAGTCTGTGAATAACATTAGTTAATTACTGGGTCTGCAGCCTGCATTGTGAAATATTCTTAGGAAAGACAATTCAATAACCCTGCTCCAGTGTCTCATTCTTCTTATGTTTGGGAAATTTAATCCAATTATTTAAGCCAATCCTTAATGTGTGGGCAAGTTCTCCAACTGTCTAACCTAAATCCCTTTTACTGTATGTGCAAATCTAGAGGGAAATCTGTCCTAGACATGATAACTTTCATCACAGAGTTTTTGATCCCAAAGTTCATAGAAAGAACGGGAAATAGGACGGAAAGGGCTGCCCAGAATTAACATCCCATTAGCTGGGCCCAGGCAGCCCTGTGTTTAGTAGACACTTCTGGTCACCTGGTAAGGTCCTGGGACTGTGTCATTGCACTCTTTGGGAGGCTGTGTAGTGAGGCTGAAAGTACTTCATTTTTAAGAGGCTGGATTAAAACTTGGCTCTCCCGTGTATGAGCTCTGTGACGCTGGGCAAGTTCTTTATCTACTCTTGCTCATCTCAAAATTGGGGTAAACGCCACAGAGGGTTGTACCAAATGTTGAAGGTGAGGGTGTGATGTCATTGTTCCTTAAAACCAGAAGGCAGGGGCATGTGCTACAGAGGATGCTAGAGAGGTGGGCAGGAGCCAGATGTTGAGGGGCATCATATACCTCCCTTTACAAAACCGTCAGCCACAGTTATTTTGTATTTTGAACAGTTTGAATTTTACTCTAAGAACGTCCACATGTGGAGTCACCCAAATGCTTCACAGAGTAGGGAGATATTAGGTTGGTGCAGTAGTAATTGCAGTTTCTGCAAAGGAAATCTACTTTCAATTGCAAAAACCTCGGCCAGGCGTGGTGGCTCATGCCTATAATCCCAGCACTTTGGGAGCCCGAGGCGGGCGGATCACAAGGTCAGGAGATCGAGACCATCCTGGCTAACATGGTGAAACCCTGTCTGTACTAAAAATACAAAAAAATTAGCCGGGCATGGTGGTGGGTGCCTGTAGTCTCAACTACTTGGGAGGCTGAGGCAGGAGAATGGCATAAACCTGGGAGGCAGAGTTTGTAGTGAGCCAAGATTGCGCCACTGGACTCCAGCCTGGACGACAGAGTGAGACTCTGTCTCAAAACAAACAAAAAGACCTCAATTACTTTTGCACCAACCTGATACTTCTGTAGGTTTCAACTCCTGGCATGAGGGGGTTGGTCAGCACAGTCACATCCCTCGGGCTTTTCCAGAGTCTTCCATGGCAATAGCTCCATACTTGCAAACTCATCACCACCTGCTGAAGGCCAAGGAACAATGTGGTGAGTAAAGGCAGCTCATGCTCTATGCTGAGGGTGGGTATAAAGAGTGGAAACTCGTGACCAGGAGGGTTATGTTTGAGAGTAAACCATCAGGCAGAAGGCAGATGTGAGTAATCTCAGGTCACTGAGTTCAAGACAGTTGGGAGAGGCCCATTTCTTGACCACATATTCATTTGTCACTTCCCACTGACTGCCTGCCATGCGTCAGACATTTGTTAAGAAGACAGGGGAGGTCCTGCCCTCAGCTTGCTCACAGTCCAAGACAGCTCCAGGCTAGAGCTGGAAAATGCCTGTGCTTCTGTGTGCAAGAATGATCTGAGGAAAGTTTTTGGCCTTATGGGGTGTGCCCCCCAACCCCCTCCAAAGTTGTTCACATCTTAATTCCTAGAACTTCTGATTACGTTACTTGTCATGGCAAAAGGAGTTTTGCAGATGGATTAAGTTAGGGACCTTGAGATGGGTTGTTCATGCTGGATTATCTGCGAGGATCCCGTGAATCACAAGGGTTCTGAAAAGTGGAAAAGGAGGCAGAAGACAGTGGGAGGAAGATGGAACTATGGACAAAGAGTGATGCCTGCAAGATTCAACCTGCTATAACTGCCTCTGGAGATAGAGGGAGGGGGCCAAGAGGAAGGAATGCAGGTGGCCTCTAGGAGCTGGAAAGGCAAGGAAATGGATTCTCTACTAGAGCCTCCAGCAAGGAACGCCCCCCTGCTGACCCCTTGATTCTAGCCCAACAGGAACCTTGTCAGATTTCTAACCTACAGAATTGAGAGATAATACATTTGTGTTGGTTTAAGCCACTAAATTCGTGAATTTGTTGTAATTGCCCCAGGAAACTAGTAAATGAAGCTCTGGACCTGTAGTCAGACCAAGACTAGCCATTTGTCTCCAACTCCAAGAAGTGTCCTGCTGTCTCTGTACCTGAGGTCCTGGGTTGGGATGTGGGGACTGACTTCTTTGAGAGATTGGCTGCACTGAATCTCAGAAGGTCCTAGGTTGGATGTAGCAGGAAGTTCAGATTCAGGGGCAGGAGTGCTCACAGGCACTTGCAGGGATGCTCTCAGGATGCCACAGAATCCCAAGTGTCAATATGGCGGGCGGATGAAGAGATACAGCCTTGGCAAAGCTTGCCAGGTCCGACCAAGTAACAACTCAGGCAGAAGAGGAGCCTCTTGTTTGGACTTGGCCTAAATATTGTATCTTTCTTGGGTTTTGGATATCCCTTGCTGTCATAGAGACAACACAGGATTCTCTTCCAGCCAGATCACTTACAGATTGTGCAACATTGGGCAAATTACTTAACTTCTCCAAACCCTAGTTTCCTCATTTGTAAATATGCACTTTGCTATGTTATTATGAGGAAGGTTGTTACAAAGTCTAAATAAAGCTGTGTAAAGCACCTGGCACATAATGGGACAATGACTCTTTCTGAAGAAGGGTAGTTGTAGGATTCTCTCCAGCTTAGTGGATGGTTGTAGAACCAAGTGTGAGTACCTTTCTGCTGGATAGTCAGAGTCATGGTTAGTCAGAGATTTGGGGCTGCTGGGAGTGTAGCCAAGCAGGCGATCCACCCCCCAGGCACCCTTTGAAATAAGATATACAGCTGGTCTTTTCAGCCAGGTTTTAGGGAAGGGCCATGTGACAGGAAACTGCATAGCCGAAGGCATTACTGGGTCTGGGTTCTTTGGGCGTTGATGGTGGCTCTAGCAGGGAAGACAATGAGAGCAGCTTGGTGAGTCTCGGAAAACACACCCATTCCCCCAGCCAGTGACTCTGCAGGAGAACAGGTATCTTTCAGCTTCCTGCAGTCCCCTGGAAGGGCACTGCCTGGGCCTCCCCGGGCCTGATCTGTTTTCCTGACATTTTAGCATCCTTCTATAGCCAATGTACTCCGACAGGTCTGAGAGGAGGCAGAGGTCCTGAGGTCCAACTCTGACCCTAGGCTGCTCTTTTATACCTACCACCCCAGAGTGAGCTCAGTGTGGCAGGAGCCTGCTCTGAAGTTAAATGAAAGCCACCTGGGAAGGCAGCCCTGAACCTTCCCTGGCTTCTACTTCTTCCCACTTTCCTCCCCAAGCCTGTAGCCTCAGGCTGCTCAAAATTCCCTTGCTCTAGACCCTCACTCAGCAGACCCCTTCCTGGATATGTTTCTGAATAAGCAAGAGTTTACAATAGAATTTTGACATCCCAGAAGACTGTACTTTTCAGATCTTTCTGACCCCTCCAAGACTTGAGAATAAAGAATAAGAGAATGTATGCATGAGTTCTTGTTTCCTCCTAATTCACATTTCCACTGAGTTGAATGCTTCTGTGTTTACCCTCATTTTGCTCATTAACTACAGTTCACTACCTTTCCAACTTCCCCTGAAGTTTTATCCCTCATTTGATGGCTATTTTTTTACACAGAAACAAATTTTAAAAGATCATTTGTCAGGCCAGTCATGGTGGTTCATGCCTGTGATCCCAGCACTTTGGGAGGCCAAGGTGGGCAGATCACTTGAGGCCAGGAGTTTGAGACCAGCCTGGCAAACATGGTGAAACCCTGTGTCTACTAAAAATACAAAAATCAGCTGGGCATTATGGTGCGTGCCTGTAATCCCAGCTACTTGGGAGGCTTGAGGCACGAGAATCACTTGAACCTGGGAGGTAGAGGTTGCAGTGAGCTGAAATCACACCACTGCACTCTAGCCTGGGCAAGACTCTGTCTCAAAGACAACAACAATAACAACAACAACAACAAATAATTTGTCAGAGCTACTTTGTACACATCTTCGGCAAGTAGAGAACAATGGAACCTGGTACCTTACCAAAATTACAAATTGCTACATTCCCTAGACCTTTGGAATTACTTCAGAATGAGAGTTTGCCATGAAATGAAACTGGGATTGCTGAGCACTGAGGGCCTATTGCTCCTGTCTACCCCACCGAAACACTTTCTTCTCCACTAGCCACTGCTGGGTGCTAGGAAAGCAATCTGATTGTGCTAATCCAGGCGAATCCACCTTGGGATGTTTGTGCATTCATCAGGATGAATTTAAATTTGGTAAAGCATCAAATGTGAATGAGGTTTGTTTTTTAAAATTAACTTTTTTATTTGGGGGAGTTCTTTTTATTCTACATTTGTGTCCTTTGTGTACTCTTCAGGCTGTGAATTTTTAAAAGGACTACAATGATCATTAGGGAAAGAATACCTACTGTATACTAGAATAAACATGAAAGAAAGTTATTTGATTGCAAACCCAAAGCATTCAAAGTTTTATGAATTAATAAATTAACACTTATTAGTAATAAAGGATGTTTTAGTTATGTTAATTTCTAAGAAGATAGAGGGCAACTTTTTTTGTACTAATGAATGTGCTAGGTGCTAGAGAATACAACAATGAATTAAACAGATATCAATTATTTCTCTTTAAATCGCTAAGTCTTCCACCTTTCTCACCGTTATGACAAATAATCATGCAGCTCAATGATGCTTATGTAGAGTCTTGAGCTGGTATCAGATGAACTTTGCTTTAAGTCAATGTTCTAAACTAGGGTAATTTTGCAACCCAGGGACATTTGGCAATGTCTGGAGAACCAACTAGATGCTACTGGCACCTAGTGTGTAGGAAACAAGAATTCTGTGAAAAAAGAATCCCCCAACAAAGAACTTCCTGCACCAAAATGTCAATAGTTCTGAGGTTTAGAAAGCTTTCTCTAAACAGTAGATTCTCCACTTTTGAGAGCTTATGTACAATGGGAAATGTTACTGATGTGAGTGTGCTGAGCTTGGACCTGGAGTGGAGGCAGGAAGATCTGAGACCCTTCCCTCTGACGTGTGTGTAGATATACCACCAAGTTCTTTATACTGCCCTGTCATTACAGATGGTGTTCATGGTCGTTTCCTGTAACTTCCAAAAGAGTGAAAACAGAAATCAATTCTGATTCTGCTGTTGACTAGCTGTGTGATCTCAGGTAGGTCACTTACACTCTCTGGACCTCAGCTTCCTCATATAAAGTGCAAAGTTTGCAATATATGATCTGTAAGGTATTGTGTAGCATTCTCATTCTGTACCCACAGAAGTATTTGCAACACTCAAAGGTGTCCTTCCTGTCCTCTAGGTGTTTATAATCCAAGTCTCTTGGTCTGCCAATCCTTTTCAAATCAGATTGGCCTTTGCTCTTTCTACTACCATTACTTGATCAGTTTCTAGCCTCATTTTTATTGTAAAAAAATAAAATCGAATTCCTAAGGTTCCGGAGTTTCAAATAACTCTTGGTAAATTAGAGCCCAATAAATATTTCATAGTTAAACCCAAAATAGCAACCTGGCTCCTCCCTAGTATTAAAGAGATTGAAAAAGTCTCCACGGTGGGAAGAGAATATCCCAGCAATTGAAGACATCTGTGGATATGGCAGTTTTACCCTCCTGGCTATATCAAAGAAACAGACTCCTAAAGTGTATTCAAGGGTACCCTGCCAATATCAGCACTTCGTCCAGATAAATTGCAAGGCCTGGAGTCGGAAGTAAAGTTTGCTTTTTGAAAAGGAGAGGCTGTACGTTCCCGGTCCTATGTGTAAATAAGCACTTGAATAAATCAGGACTCAGTAATAAGCAGTGTCTAAATGAGTTTAATAACTGTCTCTGACTTGAATCCAAGTGTCAGGACTGGAAAAAGTTGGTTGAAACTGGTCCCTTCTGTGAAAGATAAAATGGGGGAAATAGAAATGTCCTTCTGAGAAGTTAAAAGCCTTCTTGTTTACAACTGGCCGGTGGAGACATTAATAAAGGCAGAACTCCAAAATACCAACACATTACTAATCTTGAACACAGAATTTTGTTCTTTTACTGTAGATTTGTTAATGGTTGGTTAGCTCTGGCACTTAAATAGCGGTCAAAGGTGGACAGAGAAGTACTGAGGCATGAAGCAGAGGCAAGAAGGAGAGGAGAGGAGACTTTGAAAGGTACTGGATTGGGCCTGTTCCCACTGGCCTTTGCCCATCCAGAACCCATTCTCCTGCCCATCAAATTGTTTTGGGCAGGCTTCTCCCAGTCTGACCCATTCTGGAGAACTCTAAGGGAAAGCTGGCACTTGGAAACCCCAGTTTTATGAATGTCTCAGTTACAGATTTCTGGTCTTAATTACCGGGTTGGAGAAATGATGTGTGTTTTCTAAGATTAGCTTTTACACCAGCTACTGTAACTGGCTAGGCTTGAGCTCTTGCAGAAGTAACCTGGCAGCTGCAGAGAAATGGCTTTCTGTGAGGGGGCAAAGAGCCATCTGAGTGTTTGGGGAAGCCATTTACAGAAATATTTTTTTCCTTGTGTGGTTTATGTGTACTGGCTAAGGATTTTGACTTGGAAAAGAAAAAAGGTAAGTAAATGATAGCAGTCTGTCAGTTATATTTGTAAAAGTTTGGAAGTTAATGATTTAATGATCCATTCTGAGGACTGTTACAGCCCAGGATCTGTCATGACCAGATGTTTCCTTCATCCGGCAGTGTATGTTATTGAGCACCTGTGACTGTCCCTGTGCTGTGCAAAGGGGACACAGTCGTGAATCACCCAACATAGTTTCTGTCCTACTGCTAGACTTTGTAGTCTAGTCTTTGTCCAGTTGTTTTTACCTCATCTAAATTATTGCTATACAGTTATTTTAGCACTTGTATCATTTATCTATTACCACAATAATACTGTGTAACAAACCACCCAGAAATGCAGTGACTGAAAGCAATGAGTATTTACTAAGGCCATGGTCTCAGGAGAGCACTTTAGGTTGGCCTGTCTAGGAAGTTCTTCTGGTCTTCATTGGGCCCATTAGTATGCCTGATAGTCGCCAGGATTGGCTGAATTAGGATGGACTCAGCTGGAGGTTCTTCTGGCTTCAAATGAGTCTGGCAGTTGACTGGCTGATGAGTGGGGCAGAGTCACTGGGCCATGTGTTGCTCATCCTCCAGTGGGCTAGCTTGGGCATGTTCACGTAGCAATCACAGACGAGCAAAAGTAGAAACACTTGAGTGCTTCCTTTTATGCTTTGGCTTCTGTCGAACTTGCCCACTGGTCAAAGCAAGTTGCAAACTGAGAGTGAAAGAGTGGCGATAGATACCCTACGTTTTGATAGGTGAAGTTGCCAAGTCACATTATAAAGCCTGAGGATCCAGAGAGGGATAAAAGATTGGAACCATTGGTGTCATCTGTCTATCATGGTACTTGATGATATGGGTGGCATTTTCTTTTTATTTGTAGAAAAGACAATTATATGTGTTTATTTAAATATATTATTGTTTTAATGAGGACTAAATACTAAGTATTGTCCCAACTAGGAAAAATAAATACTTTTTGAATGAATACTTTTTTTTTTTTTTGAGATGGAGTGTCACTCTGTCACCAGGCTGGAGTGCAGTGGCATGATCTTGGCTCACTGCAACCTCTACCTCCTGGGTTCAACCGATTCTCCTGCCTTAGCCTCCCAAGTAGCTGGGACTACAGGCACGTGCCACCATGCCCAGCTAATTTTTGTATTTTTAGTAGAGGGGGTTTCACCATGTTGGCCAGGATAGTTTCAATCTTTTGACCCTGTGATCCACCCACCTCGGCCTCCCAAAGTGCTGAAATTACAGGCGTGAGCCACCACACCTGGCCTGAATGAATACTTTTTAATGAAGAAAAAAGGTATGGAAGAAAAAACGGTGGCTTTAGAAAGTTTTGGGATGGTGAGTGGACTTCCTAGCTTAGTGAAAGATAATTTGTTCTAGAGAGGCGTGGAGAGAGGGAAATAAGGGTAAAAGGATGGAAACAGATTGTGATGGACCCTGACTTCCAAGCAGAGGGATCAGATCTTTTTCTTTTCATGTGAGTAATGGGAAAATATTAAAAATAATCTGAAAACAGGGATGAAAGTTGAAAGTGCCATCAGAGTTACATAATGTGAAAGTCTTGTAAATGAAGGAATCCTTGTCTGCTTGCTTGCTTTCTACGTTTATTGAAACAGTGTTGTCAATGAGTGGATGGAAATGCGGTTAGTGTGGGGATTCATTTGACTCAAGAACGGTTTACACGAAATAACCCCATCCACACCCCCCAGCCCCGCCCCTGCCATTTCAATCTTCTGGTGAGTCGAATGGCTTTGCTCTTTTCTGTGACTTCTTAAATCCCGAGTGTATGTTTGCAAGGAGGACCAGGTAAGTAAGTGTAGATAAGATGGACTGGTGATCATCTCTACTGCAGGAAAAACATGTTTAAATGCATATCTTACCACTAGCACAAGGTATATGGCTACATTATTATCTCTGTGTCTATATCTGTATAGCTATACTTATATCTAGCAAATGAGGCTATGCTTGAATATTCATTAGTGTGTTTAAATTTCATACTAGTTACTTTTCAGGGTTGAGGCTCATGCTCAGTCAAACCTATTCTGGAGTTGATATTTGTAATTTATACAGAATATTTTTATTTTTTTTTTGTCCCCAAACTGATAGGGAGCAAAGTTCCTTGAGTGAAGCTATGGTTCTCTACCTGGGCTACATTTGAGTCATCTAGGGAACTTGGAAAAAAAAAAAATCCCTGTGCCTGCAATCACTGAGGTTGGGGCCCACACACGAGAATTTTTAAAAAGTCCTAGGTGTGTGCAGCCAAGGTTAAGGACCACTGCAATGGGTGCATGAACAGAATCTTAGTTTTTGAATATCCTGGTGTGAGCATTTTCTTTGTTGGGCTTTTCGCTTTCCCAGTGTGTTCTCTGCCAATGCCTCTGCACGGAAGAACCACCCTCCTCTGATTGCTAATCCTCCCTATAGCTGTGTTTTTCCCGTGAAGCCACGACAAGCAAAACAAATTCCCTGCAACTGTGCTTTGCATTACCCTCTATTGGTTTCTGCTGCCCACCTAGTGGCTTTCCTGTGGGCCTCCACTTGTTTACCACCCAAGTGAAGCTAGGGGAGAAGCAATGCCTTGTTCTGGAAGGCCAGCACCCTGGGTGCTGTGACTGGGAGCTGATAGCCTTGCACCATGAGTCTGAATGAAAGAGACTCATGGTGGGGGCCAAATTTCTAGGATGTTGTGAGGAATAAACAGGACAATGCATGTGCAACCAGGGCATCAAATGAGCCGGAGGGGGTGGGAAAAATCAGAAAGTCACATTCTTCTTCAGCATGACTTTTTAAACAGGCTCTTTTCCTATTCCTGGCATAGTCCACAGGTGTCTGGTGACTTTCAGCCATTTTAGTTATGCTTTAAGGTTTTAAAAAAAACTGATATGAATTAAAATTTGGAGTTGTCTTCCAACTCAAAACTTCCAGGCTTGGGACTTGCTATGGGCGAGGGTAGGGTGTGCTTTGTCCTACGCTTTCTCTTCCTTGCTCCTTTGTTCCTCTTCTGCCCATGACTGTGCTGCTGCTGCGGGTTCTCCATGGTTTTGGTCTGATGGTACAGCATTTGTTCTCTAGTGCTGGTACCCCCTGGGTTTCAAATAGCCAAACGCGGGCTTTCTTTCTCTTGGGGCGCTTTCATAGGTTTTTAGAATATCACGTTTCCTGAAAGGAATGTCAGGCACTGCCCACTGCCCTGTTCCCTGACTTGGGGGAGTGGGGTACAGTCTCCTGCTGACCACTTACAATTCTCCTCTCCCTGCTTCTCATCCCACCATCCTGCACCCCATGCTTCTTGCTGCTGGGGTTACTTTGCCCACCAGAAAATTCTTTGGGATTGAATCCTTTCAAGGTGACCCAAGTATAGCTGTCTTTCATGGTGCCCACTGTTCTGGGAGGTATTTTGTATCTCTGTTCACCCCACTCTGGAAGGCAGGCTGTGCTCAAAGCTTTATATGCCCTGCTCTGGTTGCAGTGCTAAGTGGTTGTATAAGTTTCTGCTCCTTCACGGGCATCGAGCTTGGGGGCAATATGTCACTCTCTCTTTCAGGCAGATACACCCATTCTCTAGGCTTGTGTGCAGGTGGGGATGTGCATCCCTGCTCTCAACTGAAATGAGCAGGATTCTCTAAATACCAGCTCACAATTCTCTTTGGAGAAATATTTATTCCCCAATTTTTCCTCAAATTTTTTCCCCTTATTTATTGGCTAAAAGTAAGTGATAGACCATAGGTCACAGAAACAGCCTTTGAAATAATCCCAAACTTGAAAAAAAAAAAATATGGAAGAACAGTACAAAGAACTGTTTCCCCCTGTACCTTCTGAGAGTAAATTTCTAACCTGTATTCTATCACCCTAGAACACTGTAGGGAGTATAGGGTATTTCCTGTGTAACCACCATATAATCATCAAAATCAGGAAATTAACATTGACACCTTGCTGTCATCTCATCCTTACTACCCCATTCAAGTTTTGCAAAATTGTCCTAATAACATCCTTGGAGCACAAAGGATATATTCCAGAATCACCTACTGTATTAAGATGTCATGTCTCTTAGGTATCCTTCAGTCTGAAACATTCTTTGATTTTTATCACCTTGACTCTTTGAAGTTTACAGGCCGATTATTTTGTAGCACATCCCTCAGTTTAGATTTGTCTGATGTTTCCTCATGGTTATGTTCAGATTATGCATTTTTGGCAGTGATTATCAGAGAGGTTAGGTAATGTTCTTTTCATTGCATCCTATCAAGTGGTACAAATGTCTCTGTATGCCACTGCTGGTGGTGTTAGCTTTGATTACTTGATTAAGCTGGTATCTTCTAGGTTTTCCCACTGTAAAGCTACTCTTTCCCTGTGTAATTGATATGTATTTCATGGGGAGGTATTTTGAAACTCTATAAACATCTCATTCTGTATCAAACATTCAACTTATCTATTTATTTATGTCTGTTCAGACTCATGTTTTCCTATTATACTGAATGAATTTAAATTCTTATTATTTTGATGCTCAAATTTGTCAATGTTTTGGCCAGTGGGATCCCATTCAAGCTGGCTTCTGTATTCCTTTTGTGTGAATATGAACCCCATCATTTTATGAGCATTTCCTGCCTTTCTGGCACAATAAGAGGCTCTAAGCTCATGTGTACTTTCTGTACTCCAGCCCTTGAATCAGCCATTTCTCCAAGGAGCCCTGGTCTGTTTTAGTAGAAAGTAGTATTTAGGAGCCAATATTTGAGTGCTAGGTGTGCTTGTTGCTAGTGAGCTGTCGCTGTTCTTGGGCTCATTCAATGGTCAGAGCTAGGGGATGTATGTGTGTGTGTGTATATATACATGTATATATACACATGTGTTAACTTCTCTATCGAAAACCTTGAGTTCACACAAGTCTCCAGTTCTAATCCAACCCCAGGGCCCATTGAGCCTTTTCCCTGTTATGTTAATTAGTTTGGCTCTGCTTAGGTGTGTTAACTCTCATAGAAGTCAGTGAAGTTTCACAGTGACACAGTACCCAATTATATATGCTCAAATTCATGGTACATTGTGAGGCCCATCAATCATGTAGTTAATACTCACATAGGCAGTAGTAAAAGGGGGGTAATGAAGAAAAGCGATGGCTTGGGAGACCACCACACTAACAGACAAGTCAAGTGGGTCTGGAGGTCCTTTTGGATGCTAGTCATGGTGTAGGGGTAGAGTGAGGTGGGATGGGTGGGGGTTGGAGGGGGACATGGGTGTGGCTTTGTTGTTTTTCTCTCTCTCTACCCTATCATCCCTATCGCAGAGCCTCTGTTGGCAGCTTCTAGTCAGGAGAAGGCCTCAGTGTTCTCACAGGAAGAGCCTGCAAGGATGTCTTAAAGAAAGCTGGGTCCTGGCTGCTTTTATGATCCTTCCAGATGGGTCTGTTCTCATGATCTCAGCCACCTTTCACTTCCTATTTGTTCGCTGCAGGTCTTGGGTGGTATTGTGCAGCAGCAGGTGTTATCACTTCAGTCTATTACATATATGTTTATCACTTTGAAGGGGGCAGCTTTACTTTTGGCTCAATGTTACTTGACATGAGTGACTCCATTTTAAGACATTAGGGACCGGGTACAGTACGGCTTACGTTTGTAATCCCAGCACTTTGGGAGGCTGAGGCAGGTGGATCACCTGAGGTCAGGATTTTGAGACCAGCATGACCAACATGGAAAAATCCTGCCTCTACTAAAAACACAAAATTACTCAGGCATGGTGGTGCATGCCTGTAATCCCAGCTACTTGGGAGATTGAGGCAGGAGAATTGCTTGAACCCGAGAGGCAGAGGTTGTGGTGAGCTGAGATCACGCCATTGCACTCCAGCCTAAGCAGTAAGAGTGAAACTCCGTCTAAAAAAAAAAAAAAAAAAGACATTAGGATCACAAATTATGATGTATCACCCCCTTTCTGTATTTGTAATTCTCTTTTCCAACAGTGAGAAACCTGGCTTCCATTATTCCTAATATATTGATTTCATCAGTGCCCTTGTATATATCTGGTGCCACCGGCTCTTCTACAGGGCCACCTTCTTCACTCTGCATGAAATCTGATGCCCCACCCTGAGCCCCTGTGGGTTCCTCCATCCCCACTGCAGAACTTAACTTGCTCTACCCCAGCTAATGATGTTAGGGCTGAATTGTTTAGGAAGGGAAGGAAAATACTAAGGATCTCTTAAACCAGTTTTGAGTCACCTGTTAGCAAACCTCACCTCAATATTCTAGCATAAGGGTACTTAATCTGTCTGGTGTTTACAGACCCCAAAGATTGCATAAAATTCAGGGGATCTGCAAGCTTGGATGGGACATAAATTACATGTTTACTTTTTCTAACTTCTAACTGAATCTTACCATTTCCTTTAATTATGAATGTAGGGAATAAACCACGGTATTAGCAGTGCCTGTGACTTTGTCAACAACAGAAGTCACACACATTTTCATATCACTTGTTGCAGAGACTATTATTTATGCTCATCACAACGTTAACATTATGGTAGTTGTGAGATTCTTCCTTAGATCTTTTTATTGTGCTAATAAGTCTGCATATTATGATATTGCAACATTAAATTATTTTAATAATGATCTTCAACATATTTAATGTCCTTTATAATCCTATGTGTTTTGTTGTGTGCATTAAAAATAATTATCCTGAGAAGAGGTCCCCAGTCTTCACTAAATTGCCAAAGGGGTTCAAGGAAACAAACATGATTACAGCCTCTGGTTTAGCAGTTCTCTTTGGAATAGGAAGATATTTCTCCCTATTATTTTAAAATTTGGTGCCTGAACTAGGTCAGAAAATTCCCGAATTAATCTCCTGTTAAATGTTTAAACTGCTTAGCACTGTGCTTGGTATGTAGTAAGTCCTCAACAAGTGACAGATAATATCTTATTGTTTTTACAATTTCCTTGTTGCACCAAATGGAGGGAGTAGTTGCTGGCACTTGTATGTTTTTGATTCCTCTCTTGGTACTTAGAGAGTTCCCTGACAATATGCCCAGGCTGGCCTGATGGAGGGAGATGGGAGACAAGTGGATGTGAGAGGCCACCTAGAGGGGAACCAGTCAACCTTGGCGAGCCCATTCTAGACGCTTTTACTCCCAGCTGACCCTGCTGGCACAGACCCACCAGCTGAGCACAGATGCATGACCAGTCCAGCACAGATCAGCCAAGCCTGGCCCAAATCAGCAGAACCTCCTGGCTGACATAAATGTTCATTGCTATTTTTGTTAACAAGTATGATGAAAATGAAACAACTAAGATGTATTTGTCAATCATGTGAGTGACTTCTTTGCAGAATCAGATAACAGTTTTTACAAACTGAAAAAATATTTTCCTATTACATTGTGGTATTTATAATGTAAGGATTATAAACACGACACAAAGTTTAATCTATGTTACTAATATTGTGTCCATCACTTTAAGTCTAACGCGGCAGTATCTCAAGCCCTGACGCTGATTTCTATGGTGTAAATGGTGATAGTATTCCCACTATAGGTGACTTCTGGCTACCACTGTGATGTCACAGAATGTGGAATTGTATATGATGGAAGCATTGTATACTGAGGAGCATCTCTTCCCAGTTCCAAAAAGTTTTGAACCTTGGCACATTTTGGATTTTGGATTTTCAGATTAGGGATGCTTGACCTACATAACACAAGACACGTAAATGACATAAAAAGCATAAACAACAGAAAAATATAATTAGGATGTGATAAGTGAGTATCTTTGTTTTAAATATAATTTGTAAGTTTATAGAATTTAATTTTTAATAGGAGCTGTGCTTAACAGGCTCATAAAATTGGCTTTTTAAACAATTGACTCTTGAGTGTGGTCTCTGCTGGCTCCAGCATACCCCTGGTTATATAGCATGTTGTGGCGATAGCCAAATGATAGACTGGTGAAGGAGTGGGGAGGTGGGCAAGGGAAGGGAGGAAGGCTGATGAAGGGGATGTAACTGTGCAGATTTGCTTGTGCAGAAAACTATGACTCAGTCCTGCTGGGACCCTCTAAGAAACTCTGTGGAATGGATCTTAAATTATCTCCCTGGTAGATTGAGGGTCACTTCTGGGGTATTAACTCTCAGGCACATCTGGCCTGTTCTGCCTGTAAGCTGAACATGCTGGCGGGGCCAGAGAACACCCTCAGGCAGAGGGTGCAGGAGGTCGTTGGTGGGTATGAGAACTGTCTGCAGGAGGCCTCTGGGTGAGTTGAGGGGATATGGGTGGGCCACCCTACACCCTTCTTTCTGGGCTTCATCTCCCTTCCTCTAAAATGAGGAAGGACAGTCTCCAAGTCCCTTTTTGATCCTCTAATACAGTTTGAAGAATATTCTTGGCCCTGGAGAAGGACAGTGGGCACAACTAGAATGGAAGAATCCTGCGCTTTGTATCTTTTCAGGGTGGTAGGGTAGAATGTGTCACTCTGGGCCTTGCTTTAGCCTCACCCTCTCTTCCCTGAAGTGTCAAAGGAGAGGGGAGAGGAATTAAGGCCGCAGAGGTCCAATGTGGTGGCTGGTGGTCAGCCCATCCAGGGTGAATCTGCCCTTCCTCCTCCTCCGGGCCCCAGAAAGTCTGTTCTGCAAATGAGCTGTCCCGTGTCTGATTGCTACTCCCCAGGTTGGGTTTCTAGACCTTCATGACGCTCAGGTTACTGCATGGTCTGGTTCAGGGTATCACTTTCTGAGACATCCTCTCTGTAAAGCCTCTTCAATACTCTCTCCAGAGGCTCTTGACCCAGATACTCAGAGAATACTTGGTTCTTCTTGGCAGAAAAGCAACAAAGTGAGTTGGTAAAACAGGAGGTCCAGCAGAGGACTTCCAAGGGCTTTTTATCTCTACTACTGGGACTCTATTGGTTTAACAAATATGTCAATTTATGCTGCCAAGTGGGTGTTGCCCGTCCAGGTGGCCATGTTGGAATGGATTAAAACATAAATGTAGCTATTTTTTTTCTTTCCAGAATTGTTTTTGTAAAGCTGGTCTATGAACCACAGAAGAGAATCATTCATATTACAACCACTTTATTTACCAGTTTTTGGTCCAGGAGGCTTTTTGATTATTTCAAAGTCTAATTCATCCACCAAGGTTGAAGGTAATAGATGCCATCCACACAGTACTTTCTGTATTCTAGCTACTATGCTAAGCACATTCCATGCATTTTCTCATCCACAATCCTGTGAAGTAGTTGCCATTTTTTTCTGTTTTTACAGATAGAAATGAGGTATAAAAAGTTAATAAACTTGCTCTAAGTCACATAGCTAGTAAAAGGTGAAGGTGAAATTCAAACCTAGTACTAAGACCACAGACTAGATTCTTAACTACCAATGAATTTCTTATTAATTAATTGATCCATTCAATAATATTATGTGTCAGACACTGTTCCAGGCATTGAGGAGTGATCAAAAACACAAGACAGGCAAAATTCCTGCTTTCTTAGAAGTTAAATTCTATTGGAGGAGGCAGAAATAAAGAAATAGTATACTAGATGAATATATGATATAGTAGTTAGAATGTCATTTAGAAAACAAAAGGGCAAGATTCAGGGGATTGGATGGCTTTAAGGAGGTTGAAATTGTAAATGGAGTGGCCTGCATAGACCTTATGGGCGGATAATAATAGCTGTAGGAGCAGCAGAGGAACCAAGAGAATGTGTTTGGCAGAGAAAACAGTCACCAGTGTGGCTGCTTACCAAACTTCCAACAGAACCTTGGTACAGGAGTTCCATGAGAAGAAACTCTAGATTCAAACTAGCCTAAGAAAGGTCAAGAGAGGGCCTAAGGTAGGTTACAAGCTGCACATTTGGGAAGGTGGAGAAAAATGTAAACAGGAAGGAGCTGGTAGACTTGTGAAGGTTGGGTTTCTTTGATTCCATAGGCCTGCAGTAGATGAAGGTCTGTGTCAGGCAAGGGACAGAGGCAGAGTATGGCCAGAGACTGGCAGCCAAAAGTCCAGAATATAGGAAGGTGGAGCAAAATAGGAGTCCTAGTCTTTAGACATGACACAGGGTTTAGGATCCAAGGTTTGGAGAAACAACAGAGTGGAGCCATCAGCAAGCAGTACATCTGGACCATGAGAGTCAAGCTGTGACTCTGGTCTCTGTCCTGGCTTTCAGGGACTTTCCTTTGGACATGGCTTAACCCATGACACAAAGCATGATTCTGCAGAGCTCTTGTAGATAGTGTTACAACTCTACAATTCTTTTTTAGAAGAAGGTCAGTAAAGGCCTCCCCGGCTTATCAACCTCCCATGGTTTTCCCAGGTAGGTAAGAGATACCGCCTTCTACCTAGCTGGTGGCTCAGGCTCTAAACCTAGGACTCATCCTCGATGCCTGTCTTTACCTTACCACCTATGTCCATTGCCTGAACAAAGATCTGCCACTCAACCTAGACCAATTATTGCGAAACCATCCCCTTCATTCCACCTCCTCTGCAACACTCTCCCTGCTACCCATCAGCCCAAGTCACCATCCTCTCTCACTTGGACAACCACATGGTTTGATGCTACCCTTGTCCCTCCAACTCATTCTCCACACTGTAGCCAGACATATTTATTTGTTGTTGAGACAGAGTCTCACTCTTGTTGCCCAGGCTAGAGTGCAATGGGATGATCTCGGCTCACCGCAACCTCCGCCTCCCGGATTCAAGCAATTCTCCTGCCTCAGCCTCCTGAGTAGCTGGGATTACAGGTGTGCACCACCACGCCCAGCTAATTTTTTTGTATTTTTAGTGGAGATGGGGTTTCACCATGTTGGTCAGGCTGATCTTGAACTCCTGACCTCAGGTAATCCACATGCCTCGGCCTTCCAAAGTCCTAGGATTACAGGCGTGAGGCACCATGTGTGGCCCAGACAGATCTTTTAAAATATAAATCATCGCTTCTCGGCCTTTTGGCTAAGATCAAGTGTAAAATATAAATCAGATTTGTCACTCACCCAGTTAACCCCCCACACCCTAATGGTTCCACATCACACCTAGAAAGAAGTCCAAGTTCCTGTTGACCCTTTTACTTCATTTTCCCACTCTCTACCTTCTTCTCTCTGCTCTAGCCGCATTGACCTTCTTACTGTTCCATCTGCACTCTAAGCTTATCTAACTTACAGTGTTTAGAAAATAACAAGGAAATTTCCTTTCTAATGCCTCCTTCCTTCATACATAGTTGGTCATTAAGAAGGGTGACCATTTGACCTGGTTGTCCTGGGCCAATATTAGCACTCCCTTTGACTCTCAAGGTTGTCCCAGTTTAGATAATAAATTTTTTGGTCATCATATAAGAGTTTGCCATAATCTGTATGTGGCTTTCCCCTCCCTCTCTTCCTTCCTTAAACATATGTAGAGTACATACTAGGGACCCGAGATGTAGTAAGTGCTGGAAGATGGAGACACCTGAAAATAAACAAACCTGGTTATGCCCTCAAGGAAAGTTCAAACATCTGCACAAACACTGAAGAACAAAATAAAACAAAATCACAATGATGTGACCTAGACATTTTCTGTTCTACAGACAAAATGGCTGGTTATTGGCTTAAACATTTTGCAGTTTACCCAGATGTTTGGCGCCACCTAGACACTGACTTCCCTCTCCCCATCAGTTGATCTCAGCCCTCCTTTTCTTTCCTTCCTTGTTGTTCCCATTACTCAAGATTTGGCAGGTCTCATGCATGCACCATGCCAGAACTTCTTTACATGGAATATGATTAAGACCAAGGCCTCAGGTCTTTGCTGCCTTCTGACAATTCACTGCATAATTTTCTTGTTCTCTGTTCCTTCCAGACCCTATTCAGCCAGGCGGGATCTAAATTAGCTTCCTGGTGGCCCTTGTATTGCTGCCAAAAGTGTTTTTGATTGCTTGGCCTCCAAGTTCCTGTACCCTGACTCCTTGGTGGTGCCCTGGGGGAAGCACATGAGGCTTGCTGGCCCCTGGAGTGCTGTTTGTCTGCTGGACTCCCTGACCACAGGGTGAGGAAGGCCACCCTCCATGTGGGAGTGAGAGAGGCTCCATGTGTGGTTTTGAGCGGGGTCAGGGGTTGGGGTGAAGATCAGGAACACTCAACCTTTTTGGAGAAGCATGGCCCTGTGGTCATCTATCCCCCCTGCTTTGTTGGGGAGGGAGTTGGTGACTCTTTGCACAGGATAGCATAAGACAACCGAAATATTACTGTACCCTATAATGGCTCCTTTTTGGCCTACACTGAATTCTTAGAACCTCACCTCTAATTTTACCTTGTTTGGGTTTTACTTTTGATAAAGGGTAACCTTTTAGCTAGCAAATGCATCAGGTGATAATTACATTAACTGAGCCACATATCATTGCCCATCACCTCTAGGGACACAGGACTCAAAAGACTGGCGTGTGTGGTGAGAGTAGAGAAGATTTCAGGAGAATTCATGATGATGGGGCTCCACTGAGCATAGGGAGTGCCTCTGGGCTGAAGTTGGGAGATTAAGTGTGTGAGGGAGGGCCCTAGGAGAAATTCAGGAGTGCAGCTGGAACAGTGGAGACATTTAAGAACAACCACCTAGGGCATGACTAGAGTGTACCCTGCTGATGTTTACTCAGTATGGCTGGGAAAGAGGTGGTGGCACTGTCAGTGGGAAAGTCATTCTTCCCTTTGTCTCTCAAGAAACCAAGGAAGCAGAGGGTGGAGAGAACATTCTGCCCTGTGCTCAGGAGAGCTTCTGTAGGCTAAGGAGAGATGGAGAATCAGAGCAACACAGACTGCACACCTGGCTTCAGGAGAGTGGGCATATAGAGGACACAAATCCGTCACCAGATGCAGAATTCCCCACATTTTCTCAAGGGCAGCAGGGCCTTGCTTATAGAAAAGTCAGACCTTAAATCCATATCCTCTTAAGAGACTCAGTAATGTAGGGAGACAGATGACTTCCACCATGAATACAGGGGCTGTGACTTGATCCCTGGCTGCAGGAGGTACTTTATTACAAGGCATTGTTGGATCCAGATGTCACACGTCCCATGGAGGCTGCCTGCGTGAGACTTCCCACCAAAATCTCCCCTCTACTAGGGCAGAGAAAGGCCCTCAGGAGAAAGGATTCGGATCCATAGAGACAGTCATGCAGGCCTGGGACAGGGCTGCCTTTGGATGTCTCCAGAGGAGGATGGTTTGAGTCATGGTTCTGCAAGTGTCAGAAGGACTGCCCTTTCCCAGCAATGGCAGGTAATCTGGTGGGGAATGGGGAAGGAGCTGAAGGTTTAGCATTTCTTTACTTGAGAAAGGAAACAAGGGGATAATAAACCATATAAATGGAAAACATGTTTCTTAAGACAAGGCTATATGTCAGCAGCACATAGGGCTCATGAGACAAATTCTTTTGTGAGGATGAAGCTTCCCAAGAGTACATGCATGTACCGTTCACACACATGAACTGCTCCGTGTCCACAGACATGCACAGGGCCACACGGATACATCTAATATGGTTTGGATGTTTTGTTCCCTTCAAATCGTATGTTGAAATTGAATGTGACTTCCAATATGGTGCCTGGTGGGAGGTGTCTGGGTGTTGTGAGAGGATCCCTCATGAATGGCTTGGTGCTATCCTCAAGGTCATGAGTGAGCTCTCTGTGAGTTCACATGAGATCTGGTTGTTTAGAAGAGCCTGGCACCTCCTCACTTTCTCTCTTGCTCCCTCTCCCGCCATGTGATATGCTGACTTCCCCTTCTGCTGCTTCCATGGTTGTGAGCTTCCTGAGGCCTCGCCAGAAGCCAAGCAGATAGGAGTGCCATGCTTGTACAGCCTGCAGAACCATGAGCCAAATAAACCACCTTCCTTTACAAATTACCCAGCTTCAGATATTTATGTAGCAACACAGACAGACTAACACAACCTCCTTGTACATAGACATTATAGATCACTCTTATATTAACACATGAATGTTATACCTAGACACACATAATATTGGAGTTCCTTTGCTACATAAACGTGTTTATATGTATATATACATTCACATGTGTAATATGGAGACAGAAGCCAACTCCCAATTATCTACCATTATCCACTCTTTTTATCCAACATGTTTTTCACCTGAGAATGGCTCCTTTTTCTTACCAAGTATAATTTGGCAATCATCAGTTGATCTGTGCTTATGAAATGCAATTATATTGTAATTGTCATTTACTCCTCTACCCCACAAAGTGCTAAAAATTGATTAATTGTGAAAGGAAAGAACAAAAACAACTGACCCCAATGTCAACCTATGTTATTCATTTTAAAGTCAGATAAAAACAAAGGTTGTAGAAATGTGTCATTTGGTTTATTTGCATATCCTTGAAAATTGGTACTAATACTTGTAAGTTGGCTGGGTTTCATTCTTCTTGTTGGTTTTTTTCCCTGGCATAGATGAACTGACTTGGGCAAGTTGGGAGTATCCTTGACCTAACAGGCAGAGCCAGGTGTGGGTCATGGCTTATAATCCTCATACCCACTTTTGCTGTGTGTGTCTGCATACACACACACACACAGACACACACACAAAGACACACACACACATGCACACACACACACTATACACTGTGTTTAAATGTGTGATTTTTTAGCCCTTGAAAACCTATAACAAAATTGAGGAGGCTGTTTTCTCTGGTGGCAGAGTATTGTGAGGGATTCTACTAAGTCCATGAACTGGGGCTGTGATTGAGGTTGGCACTTCATTTTTAATGCCAAAAAAGGTCTCCTTTTGGGGTGTGTATTCTGTTCCTCCAGACTGTAGGAGACATAACAAGTGGGAACTCTGATGTGACTTCTGGAAAGAAACTTGTGAGTAAGCAGTCTCTCAGGCCTCCTGAAGCCAATGAACAATTTAACCTTGCAGAACCGAGCTCCTACTAGAGTTTGGGGTTTTTACTGGCAACTGACACTTGAAAGAGAAACCCTGTCTCAACCATTTGGTTGAAAAGCTTGATCAAATGTGTTACCCTTGCTGGTAAATTCCGTGACCACACTTGGATCTTTATTATTGAGGATCCTATAGAAAGAAAGACCAATACATCTGATAAACAGAAGATGAAGCTATAGAAGAAAGGAGATTCTTCATGCAACTGGGACTTTCTCCTTTCTTCGTAAATTCCTGATATCCATTTGCTTTCCTATTATGGTGAGGAGGATGATCATGAATTTGAAGACTTCAACTACTAACACTGACACCACTAAATGTCTTCTCCGTGCCTGGCACTGTGCTGAGATCTTTTGCATGCAGCACCTCAGTAAGCCTCACAACAACCCCTTTTATTGCTAAAGAAACTGAAGCTCAGAGAGGCTGAGTAACTTGCTCAGGGTCTCACAGTTAGCAGGCTGTGGAGTGCAAATCAATTCAGGTCTGTCTGACATGTGCTCTTAATTATTGGAGCTTTTGCTTCTTTTCCCAAAAGGGAGCATATTGAGGTTTTAGCAATTTAGGTTAATAGCTGCTTTATACTGTGTGTGTGTGTGTGTGTGTGTGTGTGTGTGTGTGTATTTAGATCCATTAAATATAAGCCCAAGTATTTACTAAACTTTTTTTTACTTGCCCCATCACAGAATTAAAATACTTGAACAGAGCTACAGTAACCAAAACAGCATGGTACAGGCATAAAAAGAGACACATAGACGGAAGAAACAGAGTAGAGAACATTGAAACAAATCCACCCACTTACAGTGAAATCATTTTTCACAAAGGTGCCAAGAACATACACTGGGGAAAAGACAGTTTCTTCAATAAATAGCACTGGGAAAATGTAATATCCATATGCAGAAGAATGAAACTAGACTCCTATCTCTACCATATACAAAAAAATCAAATAAAATGGATTAAATAATTAAATCTAAGACCTCAAACTATGAAACTACTATACGAAATATTGGGGAAACTCACCAGGACATTGGTCTGGGCAAAGATTTCTTGAGTAATATCCCAAAAACATAGGGAACCAAAGCAAAAATGAACAAAAGGGATCATATCATGTTAAAAAATAAAAAACCCTGCACTGCAAAGAAAACAATCAACAAAGTGAAGAGACAACCCACAGAATGGGAGAAAATGTTTGCAAACTACCCGTCTGACAAGGATTAGTAACCAGGATATATAAGGAGCTCAAACAACTCTATAGAAAAAAATCTAATAATCTGATTAAAACATTGGCAAAAGATTTGAATAGACGTTTCTCAAAAGACATGCAAATAGCAAACAGGCATATGAAAAGATGCTGCACATCACTGATCATCAGAGAAATGAGATGGCGTGGGCTGGTGGTCCAGGGGAAAAAGAAAACCCAGAAAATGTCTGTCCTTCCAAAGAGAACACGTTTACAGAAAAATCTTACCAAAGAGCAAAGCCCAGACAAGGGTTCATCCTGATGGACCTCAAGGAGCAAGGCCACTAAAGGAGTCAGAACTGGCTCCGGATCAAAACTGCAATGAGATATCATTTCACCCCACTTAAAACGGCTTTTATCCAAAAGACAGGCAATAATAAATGCTGGTGAGGATGTGGATAGAAGGGAACCCTCATATACTGTTGGTGGGAATGTAAATAGTACAACCACTATGAAGAACAGTTTGGAGATTCCTCAAAAAAACCAAAAATAGAGCTACCATATGATCCAGCAAACCTACTGCTGTCTATATACCCAAAAGAAAGGAAATCAATATATTGAAGAGAGATTTGCACTCCCATGTTTGTTGCAGCATTGTTCATAATAGCCAAGATTTGGAAGCCACCTAAGTGTCCATCCACAGGTGAATGGATAAAGAAAATATACTTATGCACAATGGAATACTATTCAGCCATAAAAAAGAAGGCTATTCAGTCATTTGCAACAACATGGATGGAAATGGAGATCATTATATTAAGTAAACAAGTCAGGCACAGAAAGACAAATGTCGCATGTTCTCACTTATTTGTGGCATCTAAAAATCAAAATAATTGAACCCGTGGAGATAGAGAGTAGAAGCATGGTTACCAGAGACTGGGCAGGGTAGTTGGTGGGGGTGGGCAGGATGGTTAATGGGTACAAAATAATTGAATAAGGCCTAGTATTAGATAGCACAACAGGGTGACTAGTCAAAAATTTAATTGCACATTTAAAAATAACAAAGTATAATTGGATTGTTTGTAACACAAGGATAAATGCTTAAGGGAATGGATACCTCATCTTTCATGATGTGATTATTAGACATTGTAATCCTGTATCAAAACATCTCACGTACACCATAAATATATATACACCTATATACCCACAAAAATTAGAAATTAAAACACAAAGCAAAATCCCTGCAAAAAATAAAATATTTGAATAGGCTGATGATTTTACATCCTCTCTCCTGATTAAAAAAAAATGCACGCTCTTGTACCCCTTTAGTTTTTCTTTTTGTTTTGGTGTTTCCTTTCCATTAACCTCCTGAAATTTTTTGAGTCAGCAGCTTTTGCAGTGCCTGTAGTCCTTTTGCTTATGGGTGAGTTTTGGAAACTTAAAGACTACCAAGAAGATATTTAAAGCTTCTGTCAATTTCTTTGAAAATAACAGAATTTAAAAAGTAGAATTTCCCTCTGTCAGTGGCTACTTTCTAGAGGAAACCTAACCTCTGGGGATCTTTGCCAAGAATAAATGGAGGGGGTATTATTTGCTGATCATTATCCTTGAGTTCAGACAGCCTCATCCTGTCTCCTGGCCCCAAGGTATAAATAGAGACACAGAGGAGACTGGCAGAGATCTTGCTGACAGCCCTTCCAAACTTCCAGAAAGGATGACTCTGCCTATAGGAGTCTGTCTCATGGGTGGGCAGCTCTCTTGTTGACAAAGATTCCTTTTCAGAACAGTGGCCCCTCTGGCTCCCCCTGGCATCTGTGCATCTGTCCATCCACCTGTTTCCTTGTAGGCATTTTTTTAGGTACTACAGATGAGAAAATCAGCAAGATCTGGCTTTTACCTTCCAGGAGTTCCAGTTTACTTGAGACAGATACACAACTAGATGACAATATGACACTAAGTCTTTGGAGAGTATGGATGAAGGCCATGGGAACAAGGGAGAAGGGGCTGTAGGCACTACCTGGGGGAGTCCAGGGAGGCCTCACAGAGGAGGGGGCATTTGGACTGGACCCTGGGGTACAGGAAGGCGCTTATCAGATGGCACCAGCATAGGCAAGAGACCAGATTTGCTAAACCAGCTATGGTATGTATTTGGAAAAGGGTTAACAAGTGGAAGTAATTGATTCATTCTACCATCTATTTCCATACAGTTCGTAACTTATGTCATTGGATGAGAAGAGATAAGGACAATAGCGAATCCCATTCCTTGTCTAGCTTGGCAGCACTGCCTTTCTTGTTGAAAGCACTGATTTATTTGCCTTCCCCATCTGGCCTTCCAGGCTGAAGCACTAAACATTTCTACTCCTTTTTTTTTTTTTTTTTAATATACATTATTCTTTTGGAAAACTGTTTTGGGGAATGTGAAAGACAAAGTTTCCACTTCATTTGTTTTCCTTAATCAAAAGCCTCTGCTGTCACTGGCAGTTCCACATTTCTTCCTCTCCAGTTTCCCCCAGAGGCACACTTGGAGATGGGAGATGGGCTGGAAGTGTCTCTTGTGCAATCCACGGAGATCGCGATTGCCTCCGGAGCCAGTTCTGATTCCTTTAGTGGCCTTGCCCCTTGAGGTCCATTAGGATGAACTCTTGTCTCGGCTTTGCTCTTTGGGAAGATTTTTCTGTCAATGTGTTCTCTTTGGAAGGACAGACATTTTCTGGGCTTTTTTTTCCCCCTTGGACCGCCAGCCCACGCCATCCATTCTCCATCCACGATGTATTGTTTTCCATTGTGTTATCTCTGTTCCTTTGGATCTCTGATCTGGTGTCTGTGTGTGAGTAGAGAGTGAGGTGGGGGTCAGAGGGAGAGGATGGGGTTGTTTGGGATTGGGGGCCTGGACAGGAAGAAAATATAGATTTACAATATAATGAGAGTTTTGATGCCACTGACCACTAATTGTCAGTCTTCTTGGTAGGTACCCCTACTGTTAATAACTCAAAAGATCAGGCAGTTAAGCATTATTTGATTTTAAAATACTTTTTATTTATTTATTTTTTGAGACAGAGTCTCACTCTGTTGCCCAAGCTGGAGTACAGTGGTGTGATCTTAGCTCACTGCAACCTCTGCCTCCCGAGTTCAAGTGATTCTTGTGCCTCAGCCTCCTGAGTAGCTGGGATTACAAGCATGCACCACCACACCCAGCTAATTTTTGGATTTTTAGTAGAGACGGGGTTTCATCATGTTGGCCAGGCTGGCCTGGAATCCTTGACCTCAGGTGATCCACCTGCCTCAGCCTCCCAAAGTGCTGGGATTACAGGAGTGAGCCACCACTCCCAGCTGATTTTAGAATACACTTCTTAAATGACCTTTGATTGCTTTATTGTTTTGTCAGGAACCGTGAGAAATCTCAGGGTTTTAAAGAACATTAGTTCTGCTGCATTATTGTGAGGTGAGAAAATCAGGAAGCTGAAATCAGGTGGGAGAGCTGGAAAAGGCTAGGATTACGTATCAACCTGACCATCCCAGACACAGGCTTTATTTTGGGCAAATCATTTGGCCCAGTCTTGTTTTGCTTAGGCATTCCTTATCAAGATATTTACCAGCTCTTTGGTTAGTTGCAAGCAACAACAGTCATGCTGCCATTCTTATGAAAACACACCCTCAGGCCCTACAGGTGGTTTCCTTACTGGGTGCCAAAATGAAAATCCTATGACATAGCTCCCCTATTTTAGTAGACTCAGAATGTCAGGGGGATGAATGAGCCCAGAGGCCATCTGTTCTAACCCTCTGATGTCCAGATTGTTCAATGGCTTTTCTGATGATGTATGCCAAATGGCAGAAGTAGGACTAGAACCCTGGACTTGTTCATTTTTAGCCCTGTGCTATTTCTTCTTCACTGAACCACTTTCTGTGTATGTGAGTATTCCTTTAACCACCACCAAATTGATTGGGTTGATTCTAACCACGTAGTCTGAATTTCTGGTGCAGTGGTTCTCAACCCAGGCTATGCATTAGAATCAGCAGGGGAGTGTTTCAAACATACTCACGCCCAGGTATCACTCCAGAACCTGAGTCTCTGGGTGTGGGGCCCCAGTATGAATATCTTAAACAACTTTGTGATCTAATTCTAAAATGCAGAAAGGATTAAGAACCCTTGTTCCAGTGTGGAGGAGGAAATAGAGACTTTCCTAAGAATTCTTAATTTGCTGACTGGACAACAGAGTTTGCTAAGGCAAACCTAATGTCATTGCTTGACCTGAGAAGACAGTTCTCTCCAGGGGCATGTTAAAGCCTAAAGCAGGCATTGTTTTTCTTACTCCAGGTTTGCAAGTGATTCAAATATTCTCCGACTAATTTAGAAAGGAACATGGGGCTCAGAAACCCAACAGAAATACAGAGGTTTTCCTTTTGTTCAAAAGTGACTTGGAGGACCATCAGGAGGGCTAGAGATCCATCCTCCTGTGTCCTGCTCTACCCCCACTGAAATTTGAGAGTAAATTTGTTTTATATTAGCAATAATTAATGTCAGATCCTGGATCTAGTTGTTACAATAAGCAGCTGTTTATAATAGAAACGGCTCAGGCTTTCTCATACAACCTGTTTTTTCAAACTCCTGCGAAGGTGTCTAAAGGATAACAACTAAGGTCGTCACACACACCGCCCCCCCCTTCTAGGATTGTTCCTGATTCCCCCTATTTCTCTGTTGAGGGGAAAGTGGGGGGCTTGGGGAGAGGTTGCTGTGGGACATACTGGAACTGCTGCTCAGGCTGGTTTGGGACAGCGCCTCTTCCCCTCAGTGACTTCACACTGGTAGCCTGAAGTTGGCCATGGTGTGAGTATTGACAGCACGGAAATCAGCAAATGCTACTAATTCAGGATTTTTTTTCCTCCTTGAAGAACATGTTGTTAAATGTTTACCACCATACCACATGTCACAGGTATTCTCTGGGGAGTGCCCAAATAAAAGATATGAGTGTTTTTATGATGGATTGTATTTAAAATTTTTCTCCAAAGAAGATTCTGGATGCCTGTGGTATTAACATCACACTTTCATAAAGTATCTAAAAGCCAGTTCAAATATTTCATGCTTAAAATCAAACATCCAGATTCCTATCTCCCCCCAGCTCCAAATACGTTCCTTCCATAGTCTTTACCAGATCAGTAAATGAGAACTTCATCCTCCCATTTATTCCAGTGAAAAATCTTGGTGTCATCTTTCACTCATGCTCCACATGCTGTCCAGTAGCAAATCCTACTGACTTTGCCTTCAGAATACAGAACAGCCAGGACTTTCAGTTCCACCGTTGCCACTGGGTCCAAGCCACTGTCATCCCTCATCTGGGTGATAGCAACGGCCTCCTGACTGGTCTCCCTGTTTCTACTCTTGTCCCTGCAAGTCTGTCTGCCACAGAGAGCAGTGAGGATCATTTTTTTAAGCATGTGTATCCTATTATGTTGCTCAGAACCCTCCAATGCCTTCCCATCTCACTCAGAGTAAAAGCAAGGCTTTACCAGACCCTGGTGATCCTTCTGATTCTATCTCCTACTGTCCCCACTTGGTGTCTCTCTCTCACTCTCTCCCTTTCCCCTTTCACCCCCTTGGCCATACTAGTTAATTTGCTTTTTTTTTTTTTTTTTTTTTTTGCTTTTACCACTCCTAGAACATAAGCTCCAAGTGAGCAGGGCTTTGCTTTGCTTGCTGCTATATCTTCAGTGCCTAGAAGAATGCTTGGTGTATAGTAGCAATACTTACTGAATGAATAAATGTTTGTGAGGGTGTATGCACAGTGAGTGTGCATGTGTGTGCATCATACCATATGAAATTGACAGTATGTGACCACTTTTGACAGTTGTTATTACTAGACAGTATGGAACCTCAACCATCATTTAGTTCATCTCTTCATTTTACAGTTGAGCCCCTTGAGACCATGAAAGGGCAGATGACTTGCTCTAGGGACAGTTAGTGATGGGATCACATTTTCCTTTTATAAGCAAAATGTTTTTGCAAGCAGAACACCCAGATAATATTCGTGATGTTTAGGATATTGACCTTCCCATTATGGTTTTTGTCTTCATCTCTGAGCAGGCTAGGAGAAATGTTTTCAAAGAGACTTTCCTCCCCTTTGGGTAGGATAATGCTTTCCGGAGCACTCAGAGAAGGCTCAGAGCTACTTCTGCATCACCATCAATAGAGTGTCCTTCTGCACCAGTTGAGTCAGGGCCAGGAAGCACCTTCTGCTTACTGCTTTGGGCCTTTGGCAAGGAAGGTTGCAGCTCAGTGACTTCAGCTGAGAAATCTGGACTTAACTATAAGACTTGAGCTAGGAACACTTGGAGCACGCCTAGAGCCACGTGGCTTTTAAAATGCCAAAGTCCCAGCTCTGCAAGCATCCTCCTCCATATTGGTGCCAAGACCCCTTCCTGGGAGTCATGTCTTGAGGAGAAAAGATCTCAGTGGCCCTCCTCATGAAAAAATTTGAGGGGGGAATGCTGACTTCTTTGGTGTATCTACTGTATAGTAAAATTTGAATGGTTTCATCTGATGTTTCCCAATAAATAATGTTTGATGTGAATTTATTGCTTAATAAAATTTACCAGAAGGAAGAAGAGCTGGTGGGAAGACATTTGGATTGATTTTCAAATGAATCAGGATTTAAGAGCAATTCAGGATGAAAACTTTCATGCTGACACTGAACAATAGCAGCAAAGCTTGAAGTTCTTTTTCTGTGATATTGTTACTCTGAATTATCTAAAGGTTACATTTGGCTTCACCTGGAGAGCCCTTTGCCCTTGGAATTCTTTAGCTACAGACTTGCATGCTTGGGTTTGAGTAGTTATGAATAATTTTCCTTAAAAATGGATGCAAAGCCTCCTAAATGGCAGGTTCAATTTGTTGAGATACATTTCACACATTTTCTTCCTGAACGTTGGATCATTGGACTTCTCAAGGCTACACCTGACATTGGGATAAGTAACCTTTCAGGTTGTCTGTACTAAAAACCTAGGGCTCTGTCTGCAGAGATGTGGAACAGTTTTGCTAAATTCATTCTGTGCTTACAATTGTGCTAAGAGTTAGCTTTTCATAAGTCTTACTCAGTAGCCATGTCTATACTTGTGTGTGTGGCTACATAATTTCCTATCAGAGGTGCAGCAAACCACCATGGCACATGTTTACCTATGTAACAAAACTGCATATACTGCACATGTATCCCAGAACTTAAAATTACACACACATGCACACACATACACACGTAAAGAATTTCCTATCGGGATTTGGTCCTCTGTAGAAGCTGGGAACATGTGTATGGCTTCACTTCCTTGGTCAGCTCCCATATCCTCTGTTATGGGTTTTATCATATCTTTCTTACAGAAACTGGAAGAATTCCCAGCCTAAAATACTTCCAAAGCATGTGATCCACCTTCCTCACACTACAGTTTGAGCTTGTGAGTGCAGCTCTGGTGACTACTGCCTGGGTTCAAACCTCAGCTCTGTTAGCCATTAGACTTTGGAGCAAAATCCTCTCCTTGCTCCAGTTTCCTCATCTGTAAAATAAGAACAGTAATAATACTGCTGATCTTGCAGGGTTTTTGTAGGGATTAAGTAAGCCAATAAAGGTAAAGGTTTTACAACCCAACACATAGCAAGCACTCAACAAATATCATTATGATTATACTATCCCACCATACCTACATTTAAACAGATTCCCTTGATCATCAATGACTCTCCCAGTACTATCTGCTTCTCCAAGATAATTACACGTCTGTTCAAATCATCTATTGGGTTGGATCATCCATATGGTCATCTTCTTCATTTTGTAAGTGCTATATGATGGCATTTTCCTTGAGTGACACTCTTTCTGTACTTCCAGAACTTTCTGGTTCATTCAGTAACAGCCTGGAAGTACTGTCATGGACTATCTCATCACCTTCCTTCCTATTCTAAAGAATTAAGGGTTTTTAATTTCTAATTAGACAATTAACCTATTTACAAACATACCCATGGCCATGTTATTTAGCTGTAAAGCAGTTTAATTAGAGACTGCTAATTGACAAGCCCTACAAGTGTTGGACTGGTATTCTCTCAGGAAAGGTGAAGCCACATATGCTTCGTGAACTATTCCTGTCACTTACGACAGGAGGTGGGAGCAGTACACGTTAGCAACCCTAGGACCAGGTGGAGGGCACCTGGACAACCACCTAGAGAATGTCAGATCCAGTCCAAGAGGCAAAGAAAGGCCAGAGGCTCAGGATTAAGTAAGCATTAGGACATCTGAATGGAAGCCACAGAAAGCCAGGAAGTAGAGTCCCAGAACTGTACCCTTGAAACAGGAGCCCAAGGTCACTGCCTACAGGGTAGGAGCGGCAAGGCAGATATAGTGCAGGTGGTCAGTGAATGGGTGATGCAGTGAGTAATTTCTGAGACCTTGTTGGCTCAAGCCATGTTCCAAAGGCAAGGTGTGTACTTACCAACTGCCCAATATTGAATCATTCCAGAACCACCTTTAGGTCTTGGCTTACCTGTGTAAAGGACAGATGGATATAAGCTTGTGTTATAATTCAATTATAATTAAAGTCTCCACGCACATTTGAGTCCACTGCAAACAAGAACTCAGTAAACACCCCCTCCCTGGTTTCCATGCAATGCTCTTCTCTGCTTCTCCTGCTACTACTTTGGTATTACCTTTGCGGTCTTCTTTGCAGGCTTCTCTTCATTTCCCTTTTAAATGTTGATGTTCCTCAGAATTCTTAGTATCCTTCTCTTCTCTTCTTCTCTTCTCTTCTCTTCTCTCTCTTCTCTTCTCTTCTCACTCTTCCCCTCCCTGTATAATCTTGTCTATGTTTTTTCCTGTTTCTTAAAAAACTCTATTAAATATAGTCCTGAAAGACTTAAAATGTGAAAACCAATCTCCTACACCAACTACTCCTATCCTGTGTCCATTCTCACTCAGTGGAGACAATGATTTTTAATTATTTTGGTTGTTTCTTTTGATAGTTTGTCTCTTTATTTATATAATATTTTCTACTGTGAATTTTTTATTTATCAATTTCAGACAACTTCTGAAATTAACAAAATTCTTCTAACGTAGATTCGGATTTCACTGTCTTGGATCTCCCAGCACTTCCCTCCCTGATACCCCAAGATGCTTATATTTTTGTTAACCAAATATCAGCATTTATAATATCACAACTATATTCATACTATTCACTTTAAATTCAAGTAGAGGACTATGATAATATTTACTTTCCAGTATCTTTTTTATGTCTCCTGGAGTCAATCAATAGTCACTTCTAATTCTCATGGATTCTTCAAGGTAGTTATTCATTATTCCTCTTTTTTTTTCTGAATGCTGCATAATATCTGTCACAAACCTATCAGTAGTTTTTTCTAAATGGTTGCTCATATCTGTTTATATTTCAGTTCTTCCCTTTTTCCTCAGTCCCTTTCGCCATAGCCCTCCCTTCTCTTACTCTGGCCAGATCCCTTGTTCTCAGAATCCATTGGCAAGAGTATTCCCACGTTTGGTAAAGAATACCGTCTGAAAGCTTCCAAAGAAAAGGTGCACGGGAGTTAAAATTCTTTGAGTCCTGTTCGGCTGAAAATGTCTTTAATTTGCTTTCATAATTGATTGGAAGTTTGGATGGGTCTGAAATTCTAGAATCAAAGCCATTTTTTTCTTGGAATTTTCAAAGCATTCCTTCATGGTGTTTTAGGTTCCAGTGTGGCACTTAACAAGTCTAATGCAGCTCTTTGTTTTTTTTCTTATTTCTCTTTTTTAAAAAAGGCATAATCTTTTTAAAAAGGTCAAAATGTAAAGCAATTAATATTAAATTATAACTTGATGGACTTTTACAGATGTATTTGCCCATGTAACCCCATTCAGATCAGCAACCCAGAAGGTTCCTTTGTGCCTGTTTCCTGTCAATATCACCCCACCCCCATCCTAGAGATAACCACCTCTCTGACTTCTATCACCACAGATTAGCTTTACCTGTTCTTGAACTTCAACTGTGGAGCCATACTCTTTTGTGCCTGACTTCTTCTGCTCCATAAAGTACCTATGAGATTTATTCATATCATTGTGTGTATTAGCTGTTCATTTGTTCTTTTACCATGTACCATTCTAGAGTTTATCTGTTCTTCTGTTGATGGACGTTTGGGTTGTTTCCTGGTTTTGGCTACTATGAATACAGCAGCTATGAACACCTTTGTACATGTTTTTTGGAAGACACACACTCATTTCTCTCAAGTAAGTACCTGGGAGTGGAATTGCTATATACTAGAGTCAGAGATACTATGAGAGAGTTGGGCAGTTTCTCAAAGTAGATGAGCCACTTTTCACAATGTATTAGAGTTCCGGTTGCTCCATTTCCTCCCAACATGTGGTATCACCAGCCTGTTTAATTTTAGCCATTCTTGTGGGTGAGTAGTGATGTCTCACTTAAGTTGTCATTTGCATTTTCCTAATGCGTAATCATGTTAAACACTTTTTATATGTTTACTGGGAAGTTATCCTCTTTTGTGAAGTGCCTATTCAAGTGTTTTGCCCACTAAAAATATTGACTTGTTTTCCTTATTAATTTGAAAGAACTTTTCGTATATATTTGGGATGCAAGTCATTTTGATATATGTGTGGAGATTATCCTCTCATAGGCTATGATTTGCTTATTCACTTTGTTAGTGGTGAATTTAATTTTACCTAAGTCCAGTTTATTCATTTTTATGATATTGAGTGCATTTGGTGCTCTGTTTAAGAAATCTTTGGTTATGTCAAAGTCACAAAGATATTTTATGTTTTCCTCTGGAATCCTTATTTTATTACTTTTATATTTAGGTCTATAATCCACCTTCTGATATCATTATTATTTTCATTCCTTTGTATATGAAGTGCATTGTCCCCTCCCAAGAGATTGTGGTTGTGTGTTTAACCTAATCTAGGTGTTTTAAAATTTCACTCTTACATGCTTTGATATAGGTCAGGATTTGGTCACTGGGTACATACTTGGAGGGTTTTTTCAATCCGAAAACTGGTTCTGCAATTCTGGAACATTTTGGGGGGATATTATCTCTTGATAAGTTCCTTCATCCTCTTACCCTGTTTTGTTTCTAGAATTCCTATTAGCCTGCAGTTTGATCTCCAGGATTGATTGGCCAAGTCTTTAACCTTTCCGTTCTTGTTTTCCGTCTGACTTTTGCTACACTTTCTAGAAGATTTCTTCAACATCACTGTACTTCTTTCCTATTGATTGTTTTATTAGTTATCATTTTTAATTTCCAAGAGCATTTTAGTTTTTTAAGTGTTTCTTTGGGGGGCCAGGTCAGCTCCTCTGCAAGCACTTTATATTGAGCCTTTTCATTTAAAAATCAGTTTTCCCTCAGCCACTTTCTTCTGAATGTGTTGTTCACTGCTATCTACTTTTGGTTGTTGTGTGTTCACATCTTATTAAATACCTTAGTATTATGCTGGTGTGGTCTTGGGAGGGAGAGGAGACGTATACTTGCCATCAACCTAGAATCTCTCCCATGGTTTCTGCTCCCTCTGTTTATTCCCAAGTTTATTTTTTCCGTGTATAACCAGCTCTTAAATTCCAGATACATCAAAATTCCTGTGGGAAAAACACTACCTCTAAGTAATTACATCAATGACAAAATGCGTCATCTCTACTTACCCCCTTCTTCCTTCTGAGTTATCAGTCTCAGTAAGTGGCAGAAAAAACAAGGAGTCATTTTTAACTTCTCTTGTTTCTTTACTCTCACACTGAATTCTCTCCAAGTTCTGTTGATTCTTTCAAATGCCTCTTTTATCTGTCCCTTCCTCTTCACTCTCACTGTGTGGTTTAGTTCTGTATTATTACTCATCTATACAATTGCAATAATTTCTTTCCTAATTTCTTTGCTTCTCCTCTCAACCAATCTCTTCTAACCCATTCTCCATACTTTTCCACAGTGCCTTTCCTGACATTAGTATTTGAACTCCATGAGGGCAGGAATTTTGTCTTTATTCACCAATATATCTCCAACTCCTAAAACAGTGCTTTGCTCTTAGTAGGCATATTACTGTGTTCTCACAGTGCTAATAAAGACATACCCAAGACTGGATAATATATAAAGGAAAGAGGTTTAATTGATTCACAGTTCCATATGGCTGGGGAGGCCTCAAAATCGTGGCAGAAGGTGAATGAGGAGCAAAGTCACGTCTTACGTGGAGGCAGGCAAGAGAGCCTGTGCAGGGGAACTCCCATTTATAAAACCTTCAAATCTTGTGAGACTTATTCACATATGAGAAAAGTATGGGGGAAACTGCCCCCATGATTCAATTATCTCCACCTGGCCCCACCCTTGACACGTGGCGATTATTACAATTCAAGATGAGATTTGAGTGGTGACACAGCCAAACCGTATCAGTGGGCCCTCAATAAATATTTGTCTACTAAATAGATGACCAAATAAATCTGACCCTGTCGCTTTCTTACTTGCGACCTTTCAGTGCTTTTACTCCCCCTCCCTCATCACCTGTTTAATAAAAGCTGAACTCTATCATGACATGATCTAGCACTGGTCCAACTTCATTTTCTACTTCTTCCCAACTCACCTGATATATTTTCTTTTCCTGTTAACACTGATTAGCACTGAATAATCTGTTCACAGAGAGTGCTATAATTTATTAGGACTGTAAGCCTTTGCATATGCTAGAGTCCCTCTGCCTGGGACACCTTCCTGTTCCTTTGCCTGACAAGTTACTATTCATTTTAAAAATTTTATCACGAGTTACTTTCCTGAAAGAGGTTCTTCTGGACACTTGAGGCAACCTTAGGCTTTCCTTTCTTTATAATCTTATTACACATTTTGTACCTCCTTAAGTACTTTTATCATAAGTACTTTCATCAATCTCTGGTTTCACTCTACTTTTGGGTATGCAGGAAGATCATACTTTTTTGTCTCTTTGAAATTATGTATAGCCATGTGGCTTTATCTGGCCAGCAAAAAATAAGTGGAGTTGTTGTGCTGAAGCATACTTATAAGTGGGAGTGCAATTCTCCATTTCTTCTGCCATCTTCCAAGATAATCAGTTACATTCTATGTAATGGAGTCTCTGTTAGCCTGTGTCTCCAGATGTGGATGAAGTTGAGCAGAATCCCCAACCTGTGCATGATGGACATATAATATGAGCAAGAAACAAATCTTTATTGTTTTAAGCTATTGAGATGTTGAGATTGTTTATTACTGCAGTATAACCTAATCTCCTAATCTATCCTGACAAACATACTTCCACATAGTCATTACCCTATCTCTTAATAATAGCAGTTTACCATTTCTTTGAGGTCAAGGCAATATTATTACATTTCTTTTTAGATTAGGCACTTAAAATATTTGTTAGTACAATGCTAGAAAAAATATTTTTGGACACCTGCAATGTGCCTGGCACTGTACTAAGGATTTTACTCATGTTATTTAATCCTCAACAACCCTATGGGTAGGCATGATTCCCATTTTACTGACAGAGAAAGAAGCTCAGAAGGGTTGAGGTGACTTTCTCAATGTCACACCACTGGTGAGAAACAGAATCAGTCACCAACCAAGTAGTTCTGATTCTTCTGCTCACACTCATTCCGCTACGTGCTGCCCTGGGAGTAACAGATGAAGTATGTGCTGTCTGCGAGGAGGTTCCCATCCATGCAGACATACCTGTCCTAAACCTTGTACTGGACAACTAAACAAGCATCAAACAAATCTGAGTGTCAAGTAAGTGAATAAAAAAATTGGAAACATTTTTAGGATGTAATGGGAAATGGAGAATCCTTTGGATAACTTTTCAGTTCTTAAGGAAAAGCCAGTCTCATGCTGTGTGTTCAGTGAGAATCCCATCTGTGGCCCAGTACAGAAGTCAATTTCAGAGCATTGCCTGTTCGGCCCTGTTCTGGTTGGTGTGGCTGACTTCTGGAGCCATTTCCTTGGTGACATTTCTGAACATGTACTAACAATCAATGAAAAGGCATGGTCACACAGTCCAGCCTCTAGCCTGGTATGGCATTCTCAGAACATATTTCCTCAAGAGTGTGTCAGCTGGGTCCTTAGGCAGCTGTTAGATGATGGGTTGAAGTAGACTGACAGTGGAATGAAGACATACTGTAAGCCTCATGGAACTATAGCTTTGAGTACCGTGACCCATTGAAGGAAAAACCTCCACTAAGGGGCTGGTACTCAGGCTAGAGAGAGCTTCCAAGACGGAGGGAATAGCAGCCTGAGAGATAAGTGGCTGCATGCCACTAAGTGCCCCATAGAGGGTTTTCCCATGTGTGGAGGGAGTAAGTTTTGAGAGAGCATCTCAAGGGATGGCTTCCTGGTTGATATGACCTTCAGAGTTGGGCTTGGCCCTAGAAAATTCTCATTTCCTTTTAACTGTTATTCTTGCCACTCCATTGACTTTTATTTGCATTATTTGTGCATTCTTTCTACTCTGAACTTTGATAGTGTATAACATGCATTTGGTATTTTTCATGTATTATTATATTTAATATAATACATGTACATATTTGGGGAAGTTGAATGTCATTTGCACAATCAGTTTATATGTTTTTTGAAGACAGAGTGGGGCTTATATACTTTGGGCAGGCATCTAGTGTGGAGCTTCACACATTTCCAGCTCTGTTATCTGACCCAATTTGTGCCACTTCTTTGGTGAAACAGCTGTTAGTGACCAACAGCATCTTTGATTCTGAGGGTATTAAGGAACCAGAATATGTAATACAACAATCCTTTGCTCATTTTTAGATCATTTAGATCCTGGTTTGAACAGCAAATTTTCTAAAGTTGTTTCCTGTGTTTTGGTAGAGTTCAGATAGCAAGGGTGTTTCAATGGTACAGGGGCTTAATTTATAGAGGTGACTGGGTGACAACACAGACGGGTCGATGCCGTTGAAAGAAGAGTTTATTATTTTCAGTTTCCAGGAGGAGAGGACACACTCTGCCATACAGAGCCACCTGGGGAAGTACCAGGGTCAGTCAGGAGGCAGAAAGCATGAGCACAGCCTTTATCATGGTTTCTGCAGGCAAGGCAGGCAAGGCAGAGTATTTAGGATTGGCTGGTTCTGAGCTATAGTTTTGGTGGTGTCTAGTTATCTGGTACCTGGCCCTGGGGTGATTTAGGGCAGTGAAAGATTGGCTTTGTGTGTGAGAGTTGGATAAAGTAGATGGATGGGAATATGGACTTTGGATTTCTTGGTTTGCACAATAAACGTGTGCTCCAAGACAAGTTGTTTGGTATCTGTAGGAATTAGCTAATCCTGAGAGGGGCAGTCTCCCCCCAGCCAGCAAGGTCCCTAAGATATCAAAGCATCATAAAATACAGATAATAAGAAACATGATTAATACAAAAACTTATTTCTATAGAGACTGGACTAGAAAATTCTGAGAGGCTTTTCACCTGTACCAAGTCCTGGTTTACTCTTCCCAGCAATACTATGAGGTGGGTTTTATCCCCATTTTACAGAGGAAGAAACTGAACCTTCTTGCCCATGTCAGCCAGCCGGCAGCTGAGGGATTAGGGGCTTAATCTCCAGTTCCGCCACTGCACCTTGGGGTTTATTAAACTACACAGAGAAGATAGTTTGGCTCCATCTGCTGCTTGAGGCAGCATTGAAGTTAAGGCCCTTGGAATGTGAATGGCAGTAATTAGGTCTCTGAGTTTAGGACCAGGCTGAGCAAAGAAAAGGAAGTTCATGTCTGGGCTAGTGCTCACAGGCCCTGCACTTCCTTTATTCAGCTGGGTGTCAGTAGGAACGGTTGACTTTTTTATCTTAAGCTAAGCTTCCAATTTGGACATACATCACAATCCAAGGTGAGGCCTGAAACCTTGGGTGTCTGTTTAACATGTTTGTAGCTGCTTGAGGCTGCTTGATAGGCCAATGTCAAGGTTATGGGGGTGGCCAGGCTGTACCCATTGACACGTGTCTGTAGCTGGACACTCAAGCCAAACCCAGTGGAGAGTGGTCCCAGGAGTGGGGAGTCAGACCCTGGCAAGCAGTGTGGTTGTCTTGAGAGGGGGTGAGCACAGTTTGATTCTGTGTTTCTTTCCTTCTCCACATGGACAGTTCTCTCGTCTTCCTGTGCATGGGTGATACACCAGAGACTTAAAACTTTGCTACCTATCTATTTTAGATTGCGTGTTGAAAGCAGAATTGCTGAAAATATAATGTTGCTTCAATGACTGCCCAGTGGCACCCTTCCATTCCAAGTAGGATGCCTTTAAGTCATGTAACAAGGGCCAGCCAAGGGAGACTGCTCTTTGGGAGCAAGATCAGCCACACTGTCCAGAGGAAAGTAGATGTGAAGTGTGTGGGGACTCTGGAGCTAGACCATGGGCCTTCTAATCTTACCATCGCCACTTCCTGACTGTGACCTCAGGCAAATGACTTAATAGGAACCAACACTTGACAGATTTGCAAAGCCCTTTACATAGAATAACTTGTCTAGTCCTCAAAATCAACTCTAAGGAAGGTGGAGTATTGCCTCCATTTACTGAAAAAGAAACTGAGGCAGAGGAGATTACATAACATGCAAAAGCCAGACCCTAATAAATGGCAGAACCAGTATTCAGATTCCTTCCTGCAGTCTGGCCTCTGTGTCCATGGCTTAACCACAATCACTACACTTTCCTATTGCACTTGAGCTTGCAGCCTGTTCATTTCCTCATCTGAGAAATGCATGTTATAATAACCCTTGCTGCATGGGGTTGCCGAGGGATGTATTGGGATAGCATGTAGAACGGGTTTGACACAGACTAAGTGTTCAGTAAGTGTTAGCTTTTATTATTCATTATAAGCTGCTGTGTCCTCCACTTTTTTGTATTGGTTGTTTCTCCTCGTGCTCCTTCTCTGGGGCTATAGAAAGTGAGAAGAACCCGAGGGCTTATATTCTTAGCTAAATTTAGAAAAAAAATATCCTAGAGCATATAGTAGCTGTACTAATGTGCACTATACCTGCTGACCTTGGTAAACCTCTGATGGGTTCTCTCCCTGCACAGTCTCACTAGCCACACTCCCCACTGAGCCTGAGGCCTCGCATATGACAGGATAAATCAAGAGTTGTGAACATGCAGGAGCCCTGGTGGGACCTTGGGTGGCTGACCTGTGACAGCGCCTGGGTGCTGAGGAGGCTTCTTCTCTCAGGTGGGCTTATTGTTTGTGCTGTGTCTATTCCATTCTAGCCTGCCCCCACCTCCCAGTGCCACTGAAGCTTGGAGAGGCACGATGATGGTCCCCCAGGGAGGAGAGGAGCAGAACACTTCCTCTGGGTGGATTCTGTGCAACCAAAGGAGGAGACGGGAATGGAGGCAATGAGCCTGGCTAATTTTCTAGGTTTGTTCCTGTAATCTAAATGAACATTTTACATCTCTTAGCCCATCCCTAACCCGGACATTTTTCTCCCCTCAATTACCCTAAAAGGGTGAAACAGATTTATGTGACCACATAAAAGAGTGTAATTACATGTAAGGAAATGTTCTTGTCTATAAAAGTGACTAAAAGGTAATGAGAGGCTGAAAAGTCTCCATGACTTTAGAACCTTTAAAAAAAAATAGTTTTCCTTAGCCAGGCATGGTGGCATGTGCCTGTAATCCCAGCTACTCAGGAGGCTGAGGCAGAAGAACTGCTTGAACCCAGAAGGCAGAGGTTGCAATTAGCTGAGATTGCACCACTGCACTCCAGCCTGGGCAACAGAGCGAGGCTCTGTCTCAAAAAATCTCAAAAAAAAAAAAAAATTTTTTTCCTAATTAGAAGAATATACATACAGTTCTATTTTGAAAATATAAGAAAATATCAGTCAATTCTCCTTCCACATTCCAGAAACAATCTTCTAATATTTTGAAGTGCTTTTTAGACGTATTAAAAGTTACACATATGAATATGTATTTTTCAAAATATTGGGATTATTCTGTATTACAGAAATTGTCTTGCTTACATGTTATCTCGTAAGAATTCTCTCTTGTTATTATATATTTTTAGAAACACAGGAGCATGGTAAGTAGAGGGCAGGTAGGCCCTGGTCTTGCATGGGTTTGTAGCATGGAGTCAGGGTACTGGATCAGGAAACCTGTGTGGAAATCATCCTTTTTCTCTTTAGTGGACTGAGGCAAATCTAGTCTATTTAATAAATCAAATTTTAAATTAAAAGATTAATGTTATTACTTAAAGAAAATAAAATCTAGAAAAAAATTAACACTGTTTGTGCAACGCATGTTTCCATGATAAAATTCCAGCATTGATTTTGGAAGGTCATTTCTGAGTGTGGGCAGGGTGGGAAAGGCAAAGAAACAGAAAGGAACAGAGAAGGAAGGTTGTGGGAGTGCCTGATGGAGACCCACAAGGACCTGGGAGGTGGGAGAAGGGGCCTGGGGGTCTGATTCAAGAGGGACTGACAGCTCACTGGGCTTGAGGCATGCCCCTCAGCTGTGCAGGTAAGCTGAGAGAACGTGTGGTGACAGTCAGTGCTGGTCACCAAATATTCCAGATCTACTTCCAGGCACATGGTAGGGTGGTGGCTCCTGGCTGCCTTGTGGTTTGTATGGCCTTGTGGCATGTTCTGGCCAGTGCAGTGTGAGTGGAAGTGCATCACTCTTAAGTAGAAGCTTTAAGAGCTGGTACAGGGCTTCCCATGTTCCCTCTGCCACTGTGTTTGGTAAGGCCCCAGAGGTGGCAGACATCTTTGGGTCCCAGAGCAAGGATGACACAGACCAGAGTCCATAACTGACCTGTAAGAGACACCTTTCCTTTGAAGGAGGCAGCATATACTTGTGGGTTCTTACAGGGAGCTGACTTGATATAGATGGGCACTCTGGTAATGGTATTTGGTCCTGTGGACCCAAATATTAATTCAAGACAAAAGATGGAAGAGACTGAGCTTCAAAAGAGGCTAGAGCAATTGTTCACAATAGAACCCACCAGAAAGAAGGTAACCCAAGGGTAATAGTGGGTTCCCAGAAGCCACAGGGAACAGACTTGATGTGGGCCAAAGTGGTAATGACCACACGACTAACTGCAGACTCTGGGGTAGGACCCAGGGGAAGACTACAGAAGTGTTGCAGAAGAAATTTCAGCCTTGGGTCAGAGAGGGTGAGCTAGGGTTCTACCTGGAGTGGCTAATTTTATGTCTCATCCTGGCTATGGTGCCCAGTTCCAGTTGTTAGGGCAAACACCAGTCCAGATGTTGCTGTGAAGATATTTTTGTAGATGTACTTAATGTATACAATCACTTCACTTTAAGTAAAGAAGATTACTCTTGATAATGTGGGTGGACCTCATCTAATCAGTTGAAGGCCATAAGAGCAAACATGAGGGTTCCTAGGGATAATTAAAAAAAAAAAAATCTCTTTCTGTTTATATATTTTTAATTACAGAAATTAATATATAATATATATTTCTATAATTATAAATATATAACAAATATATATCATATTTCCATAATTAAAAAATATTTTCTGCAACCTTCTCAATGCCTGTTTTTAGCAATGCTTCTGTTCTTATTCAGTAAACCTCTTTAAAAAAACAAGAGATATGTGTGCATATTTTGGACACAGTCACTTGGGAAGAAATCAGGAGTCTAGCTTTTCTGAAGAGGGCCTTTGGGGAAGCAGAGCCCAGCTCCTGGAGCCTAGGGAAAGAAGGGGGATGGGAGGTGTGTGCTCTGGCTACAGAATGATAAAGCCCTGCTCTAAAGAAAGAGCCACTTAGTTTTTCAAAAACCTCCTTTTGCCACACTTCTCATTCCCCTTAAATCATCAGACCTATTAACCAAAAGCCAAGTTGCTCTTCAGGGATTTGTTTTTCAGTTTACAAAAGTCTTTTCCCGTCCCAAAGCTGTTCCATATGTGTATCAAGGAGCTATCAACTTGAGTTCACATTCTCGTGATCACATTCCTGGGGGGACAAACCACAGGACAGAAAACAAAATATTTATGGCAATTTTCCTTGGAAATCAAGTGGAAATTTTCAGGGGACTCTCTTCTGCAAACACGTAGCAGTTGAAGGTACCGTTGGGAATTGGGCCAATTTTGTAACTGCCTCCTCTCTGGGTGCCATCTTTCTCTCAGCTCTCCCCTCAGGCCCTCCCCTTCTCTCTTCCCTAAGGCCCCCCGACATGCCCTTTTGCTCCTTCAGCTTGCTGTAATCAGCCCTTCTATACCCACCAATGTCTGGACAATCCTCTCCTCCCCCATTTCCTCCTTGAACTGTCAATCTTTCCTTGACTCTAGCCCCAAAGCCTTTGACTGGATTCATCACAATCATGTATAAATACACCACTGCTAATGTGCTAGCTTCCTTCATCTAATTCAAGGAGTTACCTAGCCCCATTAAAAACCCTTGGTCCTTACTCACTTCCTAATGGAGATCTAGGATAGGAGCTGTCGCCTCGCAAATTCCAGTCATCCACTGGTGTGCAGGAGCTACCTCCCATGGGCTTATGAGAACTGGTAGTTAAATATTCAGAAATTTTGTAAGTTGGTCATTAAGCTGTTGGTCATTTGAAATTATTCATTGTGAGAATATTTGTCCCCTTGGAAATTGGTAAATACCACAAATCAGAGCTTTCTTTTTAATTCAGAGAGCGAGCTTACCAATATGTCACTGCACTAACTCCTCATGGGCTATAAAGTGTCAAAGTGAAGTGTCACAAACAAATTTCACCAGCCACAGGGTGCGGGGTGTGAGTTGGAAATTGAAGTGGAAGAACTTCTTACCTCCTGTGTGGACAAGAAGTGCTTTTATTGTTTTTACCTTTTGTCTTCATTAAATTTTATGATTCTTTTTATGACTTTAATTTGTGATTATGACCTGCCATGTATTTCTTGTTTAAATAACCCTGTAATTGTTTCCTTCCCCTTTGGGAAAGATGATGTGTTTTATAATAAGAGAAATATTTTAGGAACAACGTACCACAATTAAAATTAACATATGCCAGGGTGAATCGTGGGACACCAAGGAAGACATGTTTTGGTTTATTGAATGTTAACTGGGTCTGAAGGAAACAACTGAAAGGTCAAAATGAGCCTGGAACACTTGTTTATTGAGCATCCAAAGAGAACCTCTCAGAGGCGGAGAGAGGTCAAGGCCAATTCTAGTTTTTTAAGGCTTCTAGAATATAAAAAATGTGAGAAATGCCTTGTATATAGAAAGAGCCCTTTAAAAGGATGAGAGGTTGAGTTCTGGAGGAGCAGACATTCCTTTTCTAGAATCTATCATGGTTAGAACATAAAAACAATGACTTTTTGTAGAACAACTATTGGCCTGTCTACCGATTCCCAGACTGTGGGCTCCCTGAGGACCAAGATTATATTCCACGCCTGTAATTCCAGTCTCTGGCATAGTGCCAGGCACTGAATCAGTGCTTCCATAAATGATGGTTTAAAAAAAGAAAGGTATGAATGAATGAATAGAAAGGGCAAGAGAGGATGTCATGCAGTGCTGAAGTTGGTGAGGTCTCCCATCTCCAGTCAGTGGTTCCTAGACTTTGAATTTCATGGGTGAGTGCATTTTCAAATAATTTTGAAGACTGATATAGGCCTTCCAGACTTCTTATTTTGTCAAATAAGTCAATGGCTACTATCCCCTACGACTAATGTTTTATTAAGAGAAAAATATTTTAATATAAAAATTAGTAATTTTCTAAGAACAGAGATAGCAACTTTCTATTGATATCTATTGATAAATATATTGATATCCATCTATATTTTATACCTTTGGCTATGTCTTTGGCATATATCCATGCTGGGTATTGGAAAACTTGAATCTTGAGGATCTCATCCGAGTCCAAAATCATTTTTAATCAGCCCTGCTTCTGATTAAAAGAGCAAAGAAAAAAATTAGGTAATAATCATAGGCACCACTTATTGATTGTCTACTCATTAAGTGGATATAGATTATTCATTGTTTGGCATATGAAGCAACAAATTTGAGAGCCATCAAGGAGGTGTATGAGACTGGGCCACTCATTGAACATCTGCAAATCAAGTATGGTCTAGCCTTGGATTCTGAAGATATTGGTAGATGGGAGGGACAGTTCTGCTGCTTCTCTGCCCTTTGGGTTTATATGGATAAAGTCATCTTGGGTAATCTTAAATTTGAGGATTTCTGAGGGTTCTCAGGGTCAGCGTTATGCACAAAATGCACTTGGAGTTAGAGGTTAAAAACATCTTAATCCTGGCAAAATGCCTCGGGGGCAGTGGGAGATCAGGCTGGATGGCTAAGGTCTGCTTTAAGAGTGTGGAATGCTGGTTGAAGGAGAACGGGCTGAAGTTCTCCATATAATTAGAAACATCAAATACTGCTTGTTGCTTTCTTTTCTTTTTTAAAAAAGGTAACATGATAAATGGAAGTCTTCCACTCTGTGTAGACCCAGCTCTCTAATGGGATGGTGCTCGTTTCCTTCAAATCTGAGCATGTGCATCTGGATCACCAGACCCAGCTGGCAAGAATGGGATGGATTAGCTTGAATTCTTTGGCCACTGAGTTCATGCATCCTGGAGTTTAGGGCCTGAGTATAACTTCCGTGAGAGAGAGAGGATTGCTTTGAGCCTCTTTCACTCAATTTTGTCTTTAAAATTTCGGGAGAATTATTTTCCAGACAATGGGTGGGACAAGCCAGTATGTTTAGTAGCCATCCCATAAAAAATAAAAAAAAATAAAAAAAAAAAAAGCTTTTTGCAATAGGAACAAATGGAGTGAAATTATTTGTGTGATTTGAAGAAACTGCTTATTTCTGGGCTGGCTAATGCAAAACAGTTTGCATCCTCCTATGGTGATTTTATCCCCCAAGGAGAATATTACTTACCTTTACTGACAATACTTTAAAAATATTCTCATTTCAAACTCAGTATGAATAGCTGGAAATTGACATGTGACTGTGTGATTCTCTTGGGAGTTCAGATCCCCTAGATGAAGTACAGGAGGGAAAAGATACAAAAGAATGACAGCTTTAATTTCAGTAGTGCACTCATCATGAGTGCACATCAGAATCGCACCTTGCAGAACTCTTTGTGATTTTGAATCTTAAGTTTCTCATTAGTATGATCAGTTTGATCAAGCCTACATATATTTTTAAAATTACTATTTTCTTCTATTATTCTTCAGAGCAGCAATTGACATGTTTTATTTGAAAATTAGAATGAGTTGAGGCAGGGAGCAAAGCCCAAAGTGGGGCTTCTTTTGCCCCAAAGTGTGATGAAGATTCAATGACTAATTCTTTAAGGCAGTAACGTTAAGATCTTGGCCACAGGATGGATCTCTCAAGCTGTCCTGTCAGGCAGTCCTGAGTGTAACAGGCTCAGTGACCACAGGCAAGGGTGACTTTATATACAGATAGACAGAAGGTTGTGCCATGCAGGCAACTCTACCTGGTGCCTGGAATTCTTCATGCTCAGGAGATAGGGATTTCATGATGATGTTTGATCTAGAACACTTGAAATATAATTGACCAAGCAGAGTGCAAGAGAAACCCAAGTAGAATGAGTGGAGGGCAGAGGAGAAAGACCCTGGGGACAGCATGACCGAGAGACTGGGCAACCCTCCCCTGAGTTTTAGACACACAGGAGGACTAGCAGGGTCAGAGGAGGGAGTTGTGGGCCACCAGGAGCTTTTGTGAAAGTTACCTTCTGATTCTGCCCCTTGCAGAAAATGCCCCTGACCACAGCCCCTCTTCCGCGATTTCTCTTTAATAGTGATTAAATGCGTTAGTCAGAAATATCATCAGATTCCTAGGTGGGTTCTGAAGTAGGAGCAAAGAAGGAAAATCTGAGTTGTTTTGCTAGAGGACTTCTAGAATAATCTGTTATTCTTGATAATACACTTTTAGACTTTTCCTATAAGATGCCAAGTTTGTGATCTAGTTTTAAGTCCTTTTTAATTGACCCATCTAGTAATATTCCAGGCCCAGCAACATAGCTTTCACAAAACAGAATTCTAAAATGTTACAGAAAAAAAATTCTTAGTCATCATCTGGCCCAGAGGTCTTTGAAGTGTTTTCTTTTTTTTTTCCTTTTTAAAGCAGTGGAAGCTTTGCTTCAAAAAGAAACCAAATGAAAAAGTCCAACATAAAGTCATTAGAAAATGGAGCAGCTGTGGTTAACCCCAGTGGTTCTTCTGAAGTAGTTGAGAAAAGAGGATGAAATGATTTGCCTAGGGAGTGATTCAGCAGCCCCCAGAATCATGGATGCTGCTGTTCAATCCAACACTGTGTTCACGGCACTATGTGGTATTAAATAGTGAACTGACAAACAGTCCACAAGTCTGAGCTGGAGAACTGCTGGTGTGAAGGTTTAGTATGGTGCTGCTATTGTAAAGCTACAGAATATTTAGTCAGTATGTGTTTTTATATACAGAGGAGGGAAAGATGAAACCTAGGATGGGGAGTTTTCTTGTAGACCTGATTCTGGGGACATTGAGAGGACAAGAAATTCTTTCATATAATAGTGATGTTTCATTTTTGTTGGTTTGTACTCATAATGTTTTATACTTTTTGTACATATTAAAGAGTGTGGACAACATCGGTGTACAGTTTAAGAATAAAAGCATGAACATCCATGTATCTACCCCCACCCTTCTGAAGAATGACAATATTTCCAATAATATTGAACATCCCTGTGTGTGCCCTGGTCCTATTAAATCCTCTTGCCTCCTCTAGCCACTATGATAATTTTGCATGTATATATATTTGCTTTTCACAATAGTTTTAACGCCATATCTGCATCTCTAATCAATCTGTTGTTTAGTTTTGTCTGTATTTAACTTCACAGAAATGGAATCACTTATCTTGCTTCTTTTGGTCAACTTCATATTCTAGAACATTTCTATCATTGTAGAAAGTTCCGTTGGGCTGCATACCTCTAGATATTTGTCTGTGATGTTCAGTGGAGATTTATCATGATGTTGATCATTAGCATGTATTGCTGTATAATGTTCTACTGTTTGAATAACCACAATGCATTTATTCATTTTATCATTGCTGTATATTTGGTATATCCAAATATACCATTAGAGCATCCGATTAGGAATCCAATTCTATCTCCCCAGATGCTCATTTCCACCAAAATTACCTAGTTGAATCTACATTTTTGTTTTTTTCAAGGAATAGACCAAGCTATGCTAAACAATTTCTCAGAGTTAAATAACCAACAACATACTCCAACAAAATACTTCTGTTACTCCAACAAAATACTTCTCCAACAAAATACTTCTGTTAATAGTGTACCTGTCTTTTTTACTTCAACAAAATACTTTTTTTTACTCCAATAAAATACTTCTGTTAATAGTGTACCTGTCTTCTGGTGTAAGAACTTCTCTAAGGTTTACACTCAGGAGTAGACATGCTGGGTAAAGAGTGGGAACATGTTCAAATTTTACCAGGTAATAACTAACTCCCTATTTATTTGATGTCATGTGCTTAGAATTGGATTAACACAATCCAATTACATTAAATGCAACCCTTGGCTCTAGACACACTATCATCAGTGAAACAGGCAAGGTCGGTCTGTCTGTCTATCTATCTATCTATCTATCTATCTATCTATCTTTCTTAGTGAACATACCATTCAACCAAGAATAGATCTTTATCAATTACTTAATAATTATTTGTGTCATCTTATCCTTTTGCTTCCTTGGTGGAAGTAACCACTATCCTGAATCTCATCATTTTTTCTTAAAAAAGAGTTATTTTCACATAGATGTATGTGGTAATATATATGTGGTAATTATGATGTTAACAAATTAAGCCTTAGTAGCTTAAAACGACAATGATCACTTATTATCTTATAGTGTTTGTGGGTCAGGAATTCAGAGAAGGGACATTTGGGTTGCTTGTCTTTGCTCCACAATATCTGAGGTCTCATCTGAAGGCTTGACTGAAGCTGTAGGATCTACTGCCAAAGTAGCTTACTCACTTGGCTGGCAAGGTGGGGCTGGCAAGGGCTGGCAAGTTCCTTCCTCTCTATGTGGGCCTCTCTCCATGTAGGCTTCCCCACAGGGCTATTGAGTGTCTTCATTACATGACAGTTTGATTGAGGGGTTCAGCCATTATTTCTCTTAGCCTGGATTCCACTTTAGGGTGTAACATGATGCAAGTCATAGCTTTTCTTCATTTTCTTGTTGAATATATATAAAGGTCTTGAATTTTCGGTAAAATCTAAACTATTTGGGTGGTGATGATGACAGCAGTGGGTAGTTCATTCTTTTTTGCTAATAAGTGGAATGAGGGAGCCAGTTTCTCATGGTTGGTGGAAGTTATAGGGAATACTATAGGCTCACAAATCACTGCTGCTAGCCAAGTGACACTGGCCACCAAGTTTGAACTCTGGATGAAATAAACATCAAGACATAGAGTAAGAAAAAATAACCCCCCATGCATTCGATTAAAAAATCCCTTCTTGCACACCAGTTCAGTTGTTTCCATAAAAAACCCAATATATCAATGAATAAGATTATTTTATATGTTTAATATGCAATGTCTGAAAATCCAGGGAATATTTTGTCTTGGATTTCCAGCTTCATTCTCTAAAAATACATACATCACTTAGCCATCTGAATCAGGGATCCAGGTGAATTCCAATCCAACAAACAAATTTCCGTAAATTATTTTACAAATGTTTGAAGCCACAAGAGCCTATAAATACAGGCAAGTTGATGTTTAAAAGAAATCTCTAGGCCCCAGGAGGGTAGCTACTATGTCTTTCTAGTTCTTCATCATGCTCTCTGGTATTTAGCTTAGTGCCTGGCACATAGTAGATGCACAAAATAATTGGATTACTATATTATTATGTACTAAAAGAGTGCCTTGGAGTTTTCTTTCTATTTATGGCTATGTGTATTAAGTGGAGCTATTGGGCTTTATGTCTTACTTTTCAATACCACCAATGGTTATTTAACTATTTAACTCTGAGAAATTGTTTAGCATAGCTTGGTCTGTTCCTTGGAAAAAACAAAAATGCAGATTCAACTAGGTAATTTTGGTGGAAATGAGCATCTGGGGAGATGGAATTGGATTCCTAATTGGATGCTCTAAGAACATTCATGCTTGAATTCTTCTGGGGTGAGAGAGTATCACCCTCCAGATCTTAAGAGTTCTTAAAAGGGAGGTGTAGTATTTCAGAAACAACCCTTTCAAGCCTTAATGCCTTTCATCAAAGGCTTTTAAAGCACTTTGCCTTTAACAGGGCCCATGCCTACCTCCTGCCCAGCTTATACACATGCTTCCCTTTGAGGTCAGTGGAGGCTAATAGTGCTGAGAAAACAAGTGAGTACATGTAGTGGTAGTAGAGGCTGCAACCTTGTCGTATCTCAGTCTTGCATGTGAGTGTGCACCTGAGACTTCGGAGAAGTCAGCAGAGGCCAGAAGGAAATTAAGCATGAGCACCAAAGAAAACCAGATGCCCAATGAAGGGACCTCAGGTCTAATAATTGGAGCCCTCTCAAAATGGAACAGTTTACCACTGGAGGTAGTGAGGTCCTCATTCTTGGAGAGACTCAACCTGAGGCTGACTCACCACTTGGTGGCAATGCTGCAGTGGTGGGGGCGAGCAGGACCCACATGCGAGATAGGGGAACCAGTTTATGATCTATGAGAACTCTTACCCTCCATGTCTGAGTCTATAAAGTCAACTCTGCCTCTCCTTTCTGGAATGGGCCATCAGAAATCTCTGATTTACTTGGACCCTCACCTACTCACATTTCTCCTGCTACTCAAGTTTAGTGAGAAAGAGGCAAACGACTCCCATTGCCAAAAGTCTAGCTGGAATCAGATAGGAGTTCAAAAAGGAGCTTCCAGAATAGGTTTTGGGACTAGGGCATACTCACCACTGATGTTCTCAGCAAGGACCCTAAGCCCAGAGGAGTCTGAATCACCAGTGACTTGGTTGGTTTCCTACTGTGTGCTTGTCAAGGCAGGACATGGGCCTGATAGATTTTATCATGGTTAATCAAGTCATTAACTGTCAGTGTTGAGTTTTCTTGGCCATCTGTGTCTGAATGTGTTTGCTTCAGGGGAATAACTGTGATTGCTTAGTCTAGTGAGTGGTTCTCAAACTTTTGCAGGCATAAGAATCGCCCCGTGGGCTTGTTTCAAGACAGACTGCTGGGCTCCACCCTCAGATTTTCTGATTCAGTGGGTCTGGGGTGCAGCCAGATAATTTACCTTTTTAGCAGATTTCCAGGTATATTCGTTTTCAATTACTGCTGAAACAAATTACCACAAACTCTGTGGTTTAAAACAACACAAATTTATTATTCTACAGTTCCGGAGGAGGGCAGAAGTCCAAAATGGGTCTCACTGGGCTAAAATCAACGTGTTGACTGGACAAAATTCCTTTCTGGAGGCTCTAGGGGAGAATCCATTTCCTTGCATTTGCTGGCTTCTAGTGGCTGCCTGAATTCCTTGGCTGATAGCCCCTTTTCATCTTCAAAGCCAGCAAAGGCTGACTGAGTCTTTTTCAGATGCCGTCTCTCTGGTTCAGACTGCCTACCTCCCTCTTCCTCATTTAACAATCCTTGTCTTTACACTGGGCTCACCTGGATAATACAGAATAATATCTTTATTTTAAAGCAAAATGACTAATAGCCTTAATGTCATCTGCAAACTTAATTCCTCCTTGTCATATAACAATATATTCACAAATTCCAGGGATTAGAATGAGGATATCTTTTGGCAACGGTCATTATTGTGCCTGTCACACCAGGTGATACTGATGTTACGGGTCTAGGGACCACACACTGAGGACCTCTGGTTTAGTGATATGAGGGACTGCCTAGAGGGTGCATAGTTATTGGGAGAATTGTTTGTCAATAAAAGTGAGCAAGAACGTGAATGTCTTATGGAAAATTGGCATTTTGTATAGTTTAAGATTTTATCAAACTATTATGGAAAATACTACTTTGTAAAATGTTAATCCCAAGATTCTTGTGGATATCCAAACTGAAGGACCAAAGGCCGATTTCTCATGACTCTAGCACGCTGCCCTTCAGTCGTCCCCCATCAGTCTCATTCACCACTCGCACCTGATTGGCTTTGTTCTTGTGATGGTCACTACCTGCCATATTGTTCTCTTGCTCTTTACCTAGTGAGACCCTGCCCCTTTGGTTTGACACCTCTCCTGGCCATGATGCCTTCTCTGATTGCTCTACTTGAAAATTATCTTGTTTGCCAGTTTACTAGATATTCTCACACATGAAATCATTTGGTTCCCATAACAGTGCTATGAGGTGGGCAGTCTGTCCATTTCATAGAGAGAACAAGGCCACAGCAAGTCTGAATGAGCTGCTCAGGTTCACCCAGCACTCACAGGTCTGGGGACTCAGCCTGTAGTGCCATGAGTCTGAATCCAAGCTTGTCCAGCTTGGATGAAAGATGGGCATTTCAGGGGAACTCCCAGCTGGTGAGTTCCTGGTTAACTGACCAAGTCTTGGCCTCAGGTGAGCAGCATATCCTCTGGAGGACCTGACTTTCTCTTTAAGTTCTTTTCTTGTCCATCTATGTCCAAGGGCAATTCTCTCTTGTTATGGTGCTCTTTATTGGGTAGCTTAAAAAAAAAAAAAAAAAAAAAGAAGCCTCTTGTAAATGAAACTAGAGTTCCTTGCGTAGGAATTTAACTTGTCAAATATAAATGCTGTCATTTTAATTATTATGTGCAACTGAGATGAGCTGCTGTCGTTCACAGCTTCTTTCCTGGAGTTTTAAGGAAAGAAACTCTTGGATAATGAGAACCACAGATTTAGGAAGAAGGTTTTTTTTAAAACTCAGACATTAATAGCAATGTGTTTTCTGTGATCTGTAAACCTTGTGTACCATGACACAGGTGATCATTTCTTTTACTTTAAAGAAAATAATCATATGGCTGAATCTGGTCTGGGTGAAAGGTTATATGATTGGATTAGGTCCATGGGATAAGAGAAGCAAGAAGGGGGCAGAGACCTATGAAAAATTATAGCCTGAGGGTAGTGATTTTGTAAAACAAATGTATGACTAGATGGTGATTCAGCCCATGTTTTTTTTAAGCAAGTATTTAATTTACTGTTGGGTGAATGGGAGGGAAAACAGTGAATGAACATGGGATTAAGACACAGACCCTTACACCTTCTAATCTTTCCTATCACCTGTCATCCCTGGAAAACTCCCTGAGCTCTCTGCATTCATTTTTTTGAGGCTGTGGATGGATAGGCTGGGACTGATGTTTACCTGCCTGTTTGGAAAGCTTGTTGGTTCAGTTCCCCTGAGTGGTCATGAGACAGTGCCCAGCCCAGCAGGTGTGTCGCTAAAGTGCATCTGTCATCAGAAAGGGAATTCCTCCTTGTTGCAAATGAAGTGTGATTGCTTGTCAGGTGAGTGAGCACCCGTGAGCCCTGGGTCCCTGCCAAACTTGTGTGGGTTGGGCTGTTGGAAATATTGCGCGATGTAAGGGAACATTCCACTGTTAACCCAGGGAGTGAAAATTCACTATAGTGTGATTAATACAGTGATGAAAGATGGCATTTCCTTCATATTCGTAGTTGATACTTTGAACGTTCAGAAGAAATGTTAAATTCATTGATGAAAATATAAAAATTTAACAGTTCTTAATGTACTCCACCATATCCTTAAGCACTGTCAGAACACAAAATTAACATGTTAAATCGCCTCCTGAGTAACAGCCAACAAACATCCTCAAAATAGCCTTCTTAATATTTCACTGGTTACTAAATCAAGATATTTCTAGAACAAAAGACCCAGTTTAAAGATCAATAGGGAGTAGCAACATTATGAGATGGTGTCCTCACTCTGCCATGATGATATGATGATGATAAAGAAAATAAAATAATTCACATTTATGGAGTGTCATATACATGTATTATCACCTTTAATCCTCATGACAACCCAATGAGGTAGGTGCTATAATAGTCTTCATTATGCTAATCAGGAAACTGGGGCTTAGAAAGCTTAACAAACTTGCCCAAGATGACCCAGCTAGTGAGTTCCAAAATTGAGATTCAAACCACCAATCATTCAAGAAACAGTGCCTTATTTAGTTTTCTTTATTTTATTTTTATTTGATTATTATTTTCTGAGACAGGGTCTGGCTCTGTTGCCCAGGCTGGAGTACAGTGGGGCCATCTCGGCTCACTACAACCTTTGCTTTCCAGGCTCAAGCTATCCTCTCACCTCAGCCTTCTTAGTAGCTGGGACTACAGACGTGTGCCACCACGCCCAGCTAATTTTTGTATTTTTGTAGAGACAGAGTTTCACCATAATACCTAGGCTGGTCTTGAACCCCTGGGCTCAAGGGATCCACCCACATTGGCTTCCCAAAGTGTTGGGATTACCGGCATGGCCACCGTGCCCAGCCTTATTTAGTTTTCTTATACTGCCAGGAGTTGTCACCTATTTTCTTCCTTCTTTCTTTCTTTCTTTCCCTCCCTCCCTCCTCCCTCCCTCCCTCCCTCCCCCCTCCCTCCCTCCCTCCCTCCCTCCCTCCCTTCCTTCCTTCCTTCCTTCCTTCCTTCCTTCCTTCCTTCTTTCTTTCCCTCTCTGTCTTCCTCCCTACAGACTTTGTTCTTTTCCATGTCTATTCATTCTTTTTTTCTATTATTTGATTCTCCAGCCATTGAGTAAGCACTTGCTATGTGCTAGGCACATAGATGTTAAGAGGTAAGGATTTGAAGATGAGCAAGACTCAGATCCTATCTGCAAGAAATTTGCAAGTATCTTTGCTTCATCTCAACTTTCTCCACCTCTTCTTTCTCTTACCCCTCTCCCCCTTATTTTCATCATCATTGGCACACATAGCAGATGACTGGGGCTACTCTGCCAAGACTTCTTAAGAATTTTCCCTTCCAGTGAACACTACCTGCTGAAGGTGGAAAAAGCTAGAAGGCAACTATGTCCTAGTCAGAGGAATTCTGACAGAAGAAAGGCAGACCTGAAAGGAAATAGTGCCTAAAAACAAAACAAAACAAAACAAACATACAAAAAAACATGAGCAAGATGTAGACTGACTGGCAGCCAGAGGCTTCCAAATGAGAAAGTGCAAAGCTGGTGAAGGGAAAAATGGTGTTCAGTCCATGATCATTCCCAGGGTGATAGTGATCTGCTTGTAAGTGTCTAAAGGGTGTGTGCACACAGGAAAAGAGGTGATTGGGCCAAGTTCTTCAGAGTAATCTACCAAAGAGATAAAGAAAAATAAGGAGGGGAGAAAAGAAAATGATTGATCGCAATTTCTAAGTAGATTTTTTTTTTTTTTTAGTAGACATTATATGTCATTTCAGACTTGGGGCCTGCTCATGAAAATCCACAGGAGATGTCCTTGTTTGAACTACTTTTAGACATTCATTTTGCTTTTAATATCAGTTGAATTAGTTTATTTAAAAAACACAATGCCCAAGGGACCTAGAAAAACTCCTCTGCACTCATATGGGCTTCAGTGGCAGAACACAACCTGGTTCTTCCCATGTTTTATTCCATTTATTTCACGTGTCCAGAATTTAATGGAATTGGATTCCGTGAGAGATACGGCCAGATCAAGTGAAATCATGCATGGAAAAGCCCATTCTAAATGATGAAAACTTGAAGTCACTTTAAGATCCTGACACCTGAAATCTTATCCTGTTTAATTATTTTCTTAAAATTGTCTGCTATGAGCATGTATTTGTAAGTAGAAGCTTTACAAATACTTCTAAAATGAGGGCTAAATGGGATTTCTGCATTTGTAGGTTTTTGCTTTTTAGGATTGGCTGGAACCACTGTGTTCCTGGATGCTTCTTCCAGTGTAAGGCCTCATGAGAATCAAGAAGCTTCTCATCAGCTTCTGTTCCACTGCAGGGGCTGCAGTTCTCAGATGCTGCATTTGTCAGAGTTCTCCAGAGAACAGAATCCAGAAGATATCTATGTATATATACATCGATAGGGTATAATATGTATACATAATGGGATATATATGTATCTCCCCAGGTACACCTACACACACACACACACACACACACACACACGCACAGACAGAGAGGAGAGAGGCTGGGCATGGTGGCTCACACCTGTAATCCCAGCACTTTGGGAGGCTGAGGCAGATGGATCACCTGAGGTCAGGAATTTGAGACCAGCCTGGCCAACGTGGTGAAAACCTGTCTCTACTAAAAGTACAAAAATTAGCTGAGTATGGTGGTGGGTGTCTGTAATCCCAGCTACTCACGAGGCAGGAGAATCACTTGAACCTGGGAGGTAGACGTTGCAATGAACTGAGATCGTGCTACTATACTCTAGCCTGGGCAACAAGAGGGAGACTCCTCTGTCTAGAAAAAAAAAAAAAAAAAAGGAGAGAGAGAAAGAGACAGAAGAGATTTATTAAGGAATTGGCTCATGATATCATGGTGGCCAGCAAGTTTGAAACTTGTAGGGCAGGCCAGTAGGCTGGAATCTCAGGCAGGGTTTCCATGTTGCAGTTTTGAGTCAGAATTTCTTCTTTGAGAAACTTGAGTCTTTGCTCTTAAATCCTTCAACTTATTAGATAAGGTCCAATCATAATGAAGGGTAATCTACTTTACTTAAAGTCTATTGATTGTAAATGTTAATTATGTCTACTAAATACCTTCACAGCAACATTTAGATTAGTGGTTGACCAAATAATTGGGCACCATAGCTCAGCCAAGTTCACAAATGAATGAGCCATCACAGGTGTCAGGAGCCCAGGAGTTTCTAGGGATTTCATCCAGAGCAGAGGGCTGACAGGGCCTGTTTTAGAACTAAAGGCAAACCCATGTTGTGCAGTTGTGGGATCATACCCTGCCTGATGGCTTCTTGCCTAAATAATGCCCACTGTCATGGTGGATCAGCCTAGTTAATCCATGGAGCTTGGCCTAAAAGTGGGAGAGATGGAGCATGGGAGCTCCATTTGGCATCTTTGTCTATATTTTTAAAAGGCCACCCTTCTTCTGAGTGGATTAATTCCCAGCCAGGATGTATGACTTGGCGAGCCCTGGACATTAGCCCCCTAAAATACCTTAGCCAGGTGTCCTCGTGCAGTGAACAGCCCTCCCAGCTGTACGTGTTGGCCTTGTCCAGAGAGAACCAAGCCACATTTCTTAGATGAGAACCTGAGCCTGGATATTGATGAACTTGCTGAATTGTGTGTCCTGGGTAATCTTTAATTGGGAATCCTAGATTCTAAAATTAGAGTCTGAGTGGCCTGACTACCCACGCTACATGTACCTTACTCCCTGGGTGAGGGAATCAGAGGAAGTATGCATGGGAAAAAACTGCCTATCCAAAGACTCCCTCTCCATACCTGTCAACTCACCAATTTCAGAATTAATTGGATTGTAAAATAAAAATGCCTTCTGAGAGTGTTACCTTATCATATATTTAGCAAGAATGACTTCATTCAGATGATGATGATAACAATTATTTGTAAAACATCTAGTGGTTTCAAATACTCATATTATTTGACCTCCAAAACCACAAGGACTTCATGGCTATTTAGGGCTTACTTGAGGAAATTTACATTTCATGATTTAATGAAGCACTATTTTTGTAAGCATAATTTTTATTAAGTGAAGCAAACATACAGAAAAGTGCATAAATCATAAGTATACAGTTCAATGAATCTTCACAAACTGAATATATCTATGTAACCCCTATCGAGATAAAGAAGTAGAATATTTCCAGTATCCCAGAAAACATCATCCTCTAAAAACTTTGATGCTAGACTCTGCCTAAAGAGCCAGTGTCTAAAGAGATCATTCCAAAATCAGGTCTCAAGGTGAAAATGAAAAATTATAGTCAAATCTGTGGATAAGGCCAGGATCATTAATCTTTGTTAGGCAAGTTAGGAATAAATGAAACAAGTACTAAATATTTCCTTGCCTTTATTGCTTTAAAACCTTCTCTAAACCTTAAATAATGTTTATATCCTTTGACCCAGTGATTTTGTTTCTTGGAGTCTAGCGGAGATTCAGAGATTTCTGTGGGAGACAGAAATTGGATTCAACCTAAGTACCCAGCAATAAGGGCTTGGTTAAATCTGTTTTTCACTGACTGATAGATAAATGGAATATTTCACAATTGTTAAAAAATCAGAACCCATGCTTAAATGTTCATGACACAGTGAAAAGTGAAATGGAAAGATATAAGAATTGTACACATATTAGGCAATATGAATTTTATTTTTGTTAAAAATGTCTGGATCGGGCATGGTGGCTCATGCCTGTAATCCCAGCACTTTGGGAGGCTGAGGTGGGCAGATCCAAGGTCAAGAGATGGAGACCATCTTGGCCAACATGGTGAAACCCCATCTCTACTGAAAATACAGAAATTAGCCGGGCATGATGGTGTGTGCCTGTAGTCCCAACTACTCAGGAGGCTGAGGCAGGAGAATCACTTGAACCTGGGAGGTGGAGGTTGCAGTGAGCTGAGATCACGCCACTGCACTCCACCCTGGCGACAGAGCAAGACTCTGTCTCAAAAAAAAAAAAAGTCTGAAAATATTAGATAGAAATACATGAAACAAATAATGGTGGTCTCTAAGTGTGAAATTAAAGGCAATTATGGTTTTATTTTCATGCTATTTGTTTTACTTACTGTTTATAACTTTAGAATTTTTAAATGAGTTAGATGAGTTTGTTACTTTAATAATATTCAGAACTTCTTTATAAAACCATTTTTACCTTTGATGTATGTTCACTTATTAAATAACTCTGTTTTTTACCTTTGATGTATGTTCACTTATTAATAAACTCTGTTTATTTATTTTTGTCAAAAATAAATAAAAGGCAAACAATCATCCTTATTTTCTTATCAGGAAGAGGCACAGCAATAATCTATTTTCCCAAATTCCACACCCTTGACTGATGCTTTCAGCCTCACTTAAATTATTGCCTCGTTCTTTTGATTGCTACACAAACCTTTGAAAATAAACCGGAACAGCAAATGACATGGAGATAAACCAATGCCAGGTATTCTTGTTATTTTTGCCATTCCAAAATGCCTTAGGCACCACGAAGAAAGTATTCACTTACCTGCAGTATGGGTTTCAAAGGATGTGGGCTTCTGTTTTCTAATTTCTAATTGTTTCCAATTCTTCAAAAATTGATCATCCATACATCATATGCTTGATAATTTTCAATCAGAACATTCCATTTCTTAATTATTTTTGTTAAATAGGAGAAAGAGTTACATTTTTTTTTTTCCTTTGCACTTGAAATCCATACCCAGTATATAGCCAGTGCATGCTGAGGTGTATTTGTTTACTTCTTCAAGTGTGGTGGGTGGGAAGGTCATGGACTTGGAGCTGGGTTTTGCAACTTTGCAATCTTGAGAAAGAGAGCTAACTTCTTCATGCCTTTGTCTCTAGGAAATGAAAGCCCAGAGATGAGATGATTTTTAAGAGTTGAACTGAGATGCAAGCATGTGGATCATGTAAGTGTTAACAGAGGCAGACAGAGAAGAGAGACCTGCCATGAAGTGCTATGGTGGGAGGTGTGTCAGTTCGGGAGTGGAGGAGTCCCGGGTGGCCCCAGGAGAAGAGGCCTCTGAACAAAGAAGACAATGCTTGGGTTATGGTGGAGGGGACATGGAAGGTGAGTGTTTTCTTCTTATAATTCCAGAATGGTAGGCCTCCAAGAGTCCTCAGCGATCTTCCAACCCAACAAACTCATTTGAAATATGGGAAAATGGAGTATACAACAAATTAGAGACTTGACCGGGAAAAAGGATCCAGTTAGCAACAGAGGTGGGATTTGAACAGGTTTTCCATTTCCAACCTCGCCATTCTTTCTCCTGTCTCTATTCCAAATTGAATGACTCTCCAAGGGTACCAGTGGGAAGTAAGCTTCTTTTCCCCAAACCAGACACTTTTTCAGGTGGCACAGCCTTTCCTTAAGAGCTGTAGCTCATGTGCCGGTTTCAGATGCCAGTGTTAGCTGCTTACTCCTTGGGGTCTCCTAGGCCAGTCCCATAGTTTATTACACAGCCAGGCCAAGATTTGGAGAGACTAGTTGCTGAGAAATTAAGATTTGAGGGATATTTTGTGGTTTAGATTTCCCTCGAAGCAGAATCTAAAATGAGGAATTGAGAGAAAGTCGTTTATTTGGTAGGCGATCCTAGGAAATACCACCTGGGAAGTGAGACAGGGAAGAGGAAGGAGGAAACCAATAAATGATGTGTTATCAAACCAGTCACCACCATGGGCAACTGGACCTCGGTTCTGCTAGGGAATTCGAGGAGACCATGTAGAACAGATACCTTAGAGGAGGGTTTCACAAACTCCGCACTCTTGATATCTGGGGCTGGATAATTCTTGGTTTAGGGGATTGTCCTTTGTGCTGTCAGATGGTTAGTAGCATCTGGAACCGTACCCATTAGATGCAAGTTGCATCTCTTCCCCACCCCTCCTCCCACCTGTTGTGACAACCTAAAAGGTCTCTGAACATCGTCAGATGTCCCCTGGGGGAATCATTTGTGAAGGACTGAGAAACCACTGCCTTAGAGTTATCCCATTTAAGGGACAAGGAAGCTGGGGCATATTTATCCTCTGACTCCCTGTCTGCCACTGGTAGCAGGCTATTTCTTGGGGGCACTGACCCTCTGGAATTCATTGACCAGGCATGCTATCTTCATCAGAAAAAAAGTATTCAGGTCAAGATTTTTGGAAAACAGCTCTTGGCATTTAGAGGAGAGTTCTGAATGCATATGTGTGGGGCAGAGAAAACACCTACAATTGTAGTCATTTGGGGATCTGCTTTATCATTCATTGATTTAGCCATCATTTCTTTACCATTCTACAAATGTTTATTAAGGACCTACTGTGTGCTAGGTGCCAGGCACAACATAGGAGATTCAATGTTCAATGATGAGCAAAAAGTGGATACAGCTCCTGCCTTTATGCCTTTTGAAGTAATAGTCTAGAGGAGCAATGACCATTAATCAAGTAACAGAAATGAATTTTTAAATCATGTAGTGATAATGCTACAAAGTACTGAAATAAGTCATAATACATTGGCTATTCTTCCAACACCCTGTCTTCAGGGCACTGGGAATTGTCATTCCCTCTATCAGGAACATTTTTCTTACAGGTAGCAGAGCTTGGTTTTTCTCTGTATTTAGGGTGTAGTTACATGGTCCCCTCTTCAGAGAAGCTTCAGAGACCACTTAACTTTGACCACTTTATCTAAAATAGTGCTTGGCCCTTTCACCCTTTACTTTGTTCATTTCTTGTTCATAGCACCTGTCATACCTGACAGAGGTATTTTTATTGTTTATTTTTTGTCCCTCCCTAGCATGTCAATTGTCTCATTGCCTTTATGTTCCTACCAACTAGGTCAATGCCTGGAACTTAGTAGGTATTCAATAAATACTTGTTGTATAAGTAATCAAGAGAGATTGACTTGGTGAGGTCAGGGAAAACTTTCTTAAGGCAATAGCAATAAGCCAAGATCTAAAGACAGAAGGAATTACCTGGATGAAGGGGTTAGGGAAAAGCATTCTAGATAGCAGGAATAGCATGTGGAATGGCTCTGTGGATAGGAAGAAGCATAGAGATCCTAAGTAACTAAAAGCAGGTCTGTGTACATGGAACAGAGAGAGCCTGGAGCCATTAGTTAGGATTTTAAGCTTCAGAGTAAAAACAACAGAAAGCCATTGATATGTTTTAAGCAATGGAAAGTTGTACATGGGAAGGTAGAAGAAGGGTGGAAAACACAACCAGATTTTTGTTTTAAAAAGATCATCTGGTTTCAGGGTCTGGAATGCTGGAAGGAGCCAAGAACAGACGCCATCTTGGTGATGTGTTTCATCTTCAGAGAGACCCATCTGGTCAAATATTTGTGTATATATGGAAAATTTTAGGTCATTTGTTAAAAGGAGCTCATGAATATATGTACTTGACTTCCCAGGGATGGAAAAAACTATTTTCTCCCCCAAAGAACTTCCAAATATTGCTTCTAGCCTATGCTCCTCATCAGTGTCCATATCTCTCGGATGTCGCTAGTTTTGGTTGAGGAATGAGGAACTGTGGTTGTCTCCTTTTATTGGCTGATTCATCTGCTGAGCTCCTAACTTCTTAGCTAATCTAGGTGAAACCAACCCTTGTCCTGGACCCTGGGCTTTTGTGGAGGACTGTCTTACTGTTCACAAATACTTTGCCTCTTCCATGGGAAGATAATCTATCCCTGCCTGTTGAAATTGGGCATGGACAATGACTTGCTTGGTTGTCTAATAAAATGTGAGCAGAAAGGATATGTGTCACTTCTGAGCCAAAAGTTTTCAGAGCTGTGCATGGTTGGCCATGTTTTCTCTTGTCTTTGTAGGCATGCAATAAATGTTTGTTGAAAAAAGATGAATAAAAGGAAAGAGCCCCAATTAGGAGCTGGGTTAGCTAAGGCCTGTTCCCAGAGTTTCCACTAACTAGCTGTGGCATAATCATTTTGCTACTCTACTGGCCGTAAATGGTTCTTTGCTATTTTGAAATGGTGTCTCCCTCTGTCACCCAGGCTGGAGTGCAGTGGCACAGTCTCTGCTCACTGCAACCTCCATCTCCCGGGTTCAAGCGATTCTCCTGCCTCAGCCTCCCAAGTAGCTGGGATTACGGGCGCATACCACCATACCTGGCTAATTTTTATATTTTTAGTAGAGACCCTGTTTCACCAAATTGGCCAGGCTGGTCTGGAATTCCTGACCTCAAGTGATCTGCCAGCCTTGGGCTCCCAAAGTGCATAAATGGTTCTTAAGATTTCTTTGCTTTTTTGAGACGGGGGAGGGTCTTGCTATGTTGCCCAGGCTAGTCTTGAACTGTCGGGTTCAGGCGATACTCCTGCCTCAGCCTTGGAGTAGTTGGGATTACAGACGTGAGCCACGATGCCCAGCTCAGGATTCTTTCATTTCTAAAACCCTGTGCAGATATTGCGAAAGTAAAGTGATGATTTTCGGATGCTTATTGGAAGTCTTGTTCATGCTGGTGAATGGGGAAAAGCCTTGGGTGGGAGTAGGGAGCACTGATTGGCAAGTTATTTTGTGTTTTTAAAACAAAAATCGCTCTTCTGGGTGGTGCACTATTCCCAGATTTTCTCTGGAACCTGTGTTCCATCACCTTTCTCAGACTCCCCCCACACTCCCCCTCAGGACGTCAGAGGAAGGGCCCACGAATTCATTCTTGCAGCAAAGAGCCTCAGGACTTTCCTCAGACCAGGAAATGAGGGACCTGTTCCTACAAATTGCTGTCAAAATGTATTCTTAATATGTGTTTTGGTGACCTCAGTCCCTGGAGGCTCCTCCTGGGGGCGATAGAATGCCTTCAGAGGGGGAACTGACAGCCCTGTGTTGTGTCTGGGCTCGTGGGAGGCCATCGCTGTCTCCATTGGAGCCAGATGTTTTCCCAGTCCTTAACCTGCTGTGGTTTCTTAGCTCAACGTCTCCAGTGCGACTCTCCCACACACCCAGCGCCATCTTGTAGACGCGCTGATGCTTCCGGACCGCGGGCGCCCAGCCTGGAAGAGCGCTCCACACTGAAGAGGAAGGAAACTTCACACTTAATTCATCAAGTTCAAACTGAGCTGTGGTGAAAGGAATGGGGCGGAGTGAAAGGAACACCCACATGCCCCAGAAGACCCCAGGGCATCGCTGCCTTTCAGCTTCTTTTGCGCTTTGTGCAGCTCGTGTCACATTCCAAGGACACTCAGCTTTGCGCACATGCACAGAGGGCCGCGTCTGTCCCGGGGCGTGTTACCTAAAACCAGGCACTGACCTCCAGGTCAGAAACTCTTGAGTATTTAATCTCTCTGCCATTCATGGCTACCTGGGTGGCCTCTGAAATATTACTTAATGTCTCTGGGTTCTAATTTCCTCAATTGTGTGGTACCCAGTGACCTCATGATGACATTACACTACCTACGAAAAATGGCGCCATCTGAATGTTTAGTCTTTACCTAGAAGTATGAGGAGGGATTTCTTGCCTGGGAATGATCCTGTGAAGCTGGGGTCACATTTTATCTTCTCAATTAGGGCACGGATTAGTACCACAGAAGGTCATTCGTCAAGAAAAAGGAAAGCTTCTCCCTTTCCAAAAATGAAAGTAGTGAAACTTACATTTCTCACTTTTCCCTGATTGCTCAGAACTAAATATAAAATTTAATTGGCAAGTATATTAGCACTTATTTTTAACATATTTTCTTTTGGTCATAATTTTTAATTTTATTAACCTTACTGATTTGACCGTCAGGGTCAAATCTAAATAAATAATAAATTTTATTTATTATACAATAAATAAATTTCTGCATAGCTTGAAGGAACCTTGTGGATAGTTAAATCCAACTATGTAGTTTACAGATTAAGCAGTTAAGGTCTGCAGAGAAGGGACTGTCATCAGCTTGTTAGTTCCAAAGCTGGGTGGGAAAAGCAGTTCTTCCTTCTGATTCTTAGACAAATAATTCATTCCTCCATTCCATAAAGACCATTCTTAGAACGTGACCTTACCTGTAACAATAGGGACAAGGCAAAACAATTGTCTTTGAGTTTCAGGAACAGACTTTTTAGAATTAAATAGTTTCAGGTACATGTCATAGGGAATTCAGTTGATTTGTCCTGGTTAGAAAACACTTTGGTCACACCTATGCTTGTGACTCTAGGTTATGGGTTCTTCTGGAGTCTTCTGAACCTGCCGGGCATTTCTGACTGGATGAAAATTAACAAAAGTCCATGGTCAAACTGATGAAAATTAGCAGCAGTTCATCTTAATTTAATTGCCACAGCATGCAGCTATGAGAGTACGTATATTTTCATTCATGTATTTGAAATATTTATGGATTGTCTGTTATATGACTAGTACTAGGGGTTCAATAAATTTACCCATATAATGTGTTTGTGTTAAATATTTATTATTAATATGGGTAAATGTAATATGTTTATATAGGTAAATGTAATCTATTTGGTATGTAGATACACAAATTTAGAATATATAACAGATTTGTTTCTGTATAGACATATATTTTGGAGGCATTCTGTGTCTGGCTTCTTTATATTCCCATATGTGCTCAATTTCCATATTCCCTTTCCTGATTCATTGTTTTCTTCTAGTATTAAAGTAGAATAAAGGCAACTATGTATTGTGGAGCAGGGTGTACACAGCACAATTTTCAAGGACTCATTTCTACCTCTGCAGCCATGCACAGCAGCCTTGCAGTTCAAATCACAAAGCTACCACTCATCTGATGACATCTTGCTGTCCTAATCTGAAAGGGTAGCTTTAGGCAAAATGAACCATCTTTTGAGGGCTGAACTTGCAAGTGTGTGTGTGTGTGTGTGTGTGTGTGTATACACACACATATATGTGTGTGTATATATATATACACGTGTGTGTATGTATATATATACACATATGTGTATGTATATATATACCAATTGGATCAAAAATATGAATCAAATTAATTGGTAATTTTTTCGTCTAGAATTAGGCAAAATGACAAGACTGAATCCTCAGGAAAGATACTTAATTCTCCTTATTGGTCAGTTGCCCCTGAGGACATGCTGTGATGTGATGGTGTAAGAATAGTGATGTTATGTTGAAATTCTTTCAGTTCTCAGTGATATGAAAATAGTTCTAAATGTATTCCAAGTTTTGAACTCTAGTAGATTGAAATATATCAAGACCACAGGGTAATTAACTTCTCTATAGTTTGGAAAATTCATTGGAGAAGACACTAAAAATTTTGCAGATAATCTCTCTTAACGTTATATTGTAAACATTTAAGTATGGTTAGCATTCTTAAGTATGGTTAACCATACTTAAGTGTGGTTAGCATAACAGTAATACATATATTTATATATCATCCTATCTCCAAGGAGCTCTTAGTAATTTACAAATTGTTTTCAAATATGGTTATAGCTCGCAGATTCTCTAGAAAGCAAGCAGGAACAAGTTCTATGAATACTACTTAAATCAAGGAGTTTGAGATTCTTTGAGTGGCAAATCCAGACTCATCCAGTGTGTCAGCATCTGAGTTAGACTCTCTTGGCACCCATGTCCTTCCTGTTTTGTGGTTTTCAGTGGGAGCCTAGACTCCTATTTGATCAATCTCTTCTTTCTAGCTTGCTTCCTAAACACCACCACACCACACTCCACTACATGAAGTTCCAGGCAATGTGGAATCTGTGCTGTTTTAGTGCGAGATTGAGACCTCTTTCTGTGCTCCCGGGAAATTTTGCCAAAATTGCAAACACGGTTCCAGGTGAATCTTTTAAAAATATTTGGTGGTTAGCAAAGAATAATGTTTCACTGGATTTTTTAATTTTACCAATGAAGGGAGGTGATGGGGTGCAGTGGATTAGACACTTGCCTGTGATTCAGGAACCTGGGTTCTAGTCTTCAGCCCTGAGGCACTTATATAAGTTTTGCCTGGGAGCTGAGCTGCGAACATGAGGACCTTCCTCAGGAGATGGGGCCTCAGGAAATGACCCTGGCTTATAAGGGAAGGTGAAACTGTGTCCTTTATTGCCAGATCCTTTCTATAAAAACACAGTTTTTCTCTCTTCTCCTGTTACTATCACAGACTTTTAGAAATTTGAAATACAAGGACAGACCTAGTAATAATTGCTGCCATTCTTGAGGTCTTTACTTGTGTGCAGTCATTACTCTCTTTCATCTTACAGTCTAGGTTTTAACTGTGTGACCTTGGGCAAGTTACATAACCACTCTGGTTCTCAGTTTTATCAAATATCAAAAAGGAGGGATTTGACTAGATATAGTGGTTTTCAAATTGGGCCCTGTGAATCTCTAAGGATCAGGGGAGAACCCTTAGGAATTACTGAGTGCGTCAAAGAAACAGCTACATAGGCAGGTCTCCTCAAGCTAGCAATCCCTTCCCTTACTCTCAATCACAGAAGCTTTGCTTTTTATCTGTGTCAAATAGTGGAGTTATTTGAAAAAAAAGCTTCTCATGCTAAAAAAGTTTAGCTTTACTTCTGTCAAGATGGTATAAAAAGAGACTAGATTCACCCTTCTACATAAAACAAACACATAATATATAAAATACAGTCGTCAGCCACATAATGACATTTCAGTCAATGATGGACCACATATATGACGGTGGTCTCATAGAATATAATAGAGCTGAAAAATTCCGATGACCTGGTGACATCGTTCATAATGTCATAGTGCAATGTATTACTCACAGGTTTGTGTTGATGCTGATGTAAACAAACTTACTGCACTACCAGTTGCATAAAAGTCTAGAACATAAAGTTATGTAGCATACATAATACTTGATAATAAACTATGTTACTGGTTTATTGTATTATACTCATTATGGAGGTCTTTATAGAGTTTTAGAGTGTACTCCTTCTACTTATAAAAAAAAGTTAACTGTAAAACAGCTGGTCCTTTAGAAGGTGTTCCAGAAGAAGGCATTGTTATCATAGGAGATGACAGTTCCATGCATGTTAATTGTCCTTGAAGACTTTCCAGTGGGACAAGATGTAGAGACTGAAGACTGTTATATTGATAATCCTGACCCTGTGTAGGCCTAGGCTAATGTGTGTTTGTGTCTTAGTTTTTAACAAAAAATTTAAAAAGTAAAAACAATACCAAAATTTTAAAGTAAATAAAGCTTATAAAATAAGAATATAAAGAAAGAAAATATTTTGGTATAGCTATACAATGTTTGTGGTCTTTTTTTTTTTTTTTTGAGACGGAATTTCACTCTTATCACCCAGGCTGGAGTGCAATGGCACGATCTCGGCTCACTGCAACCTCTGCCTCCCAGGTTTAAGTGATTCTCCTGCCTCAGCCTCCTGAGTAGCTGGGATTACAGGCATGTGCCACCATGCCCGGCTAAATTTGTATTTTTAGTGGAGACGGGATTTCTCCATGTTGGTCAGGCTGGTCTTAAACTCCTGAACTCAGGTGATCCGCCCACCTCAACCTCCCAAAGTGCTAGGATTACAGGCATGAGCCACCATGCCTGGCACAATGTTTGTGTTTTAAGCTACATGTTAATACAAAAGAAGTCCAAAAAAATTTAAAAGTTTATGAAATAAAGTTACAACAAGCCAAGGTTAATTTATTATTAAAAATGAAAACTATTTAAAAAATAAACTCAGTGTAGCCTCAGTGCACAGTGTTTCTAAAGTCGATGGTAGTGTACAGTAGTGTCTGAGGCCTTCATGTTTACTCACCACTCACTGACTAAACCAGAGCAACTTCTTGTCATGCAATTTCCATTCATGGTAAGTGTCCCAACAGGTTTGCCATTTTTTATCTTTTATAAAGTGTTTCTATAGTACCTTTTCTATGTTAGATATGTTTAGATACATAAATACTTACCATTGTGTTACAATTGCCTGAAGTATTTAGTACAGTGACATACTGTACAGGTTTGTAGCGTAGGAGCAATAGGTTATACCACATAGACTAGGTATGTAGTGGGCTATATTGTCTAGGTTTGTGTAAGTACACTATGATGTTTACACAACAATGAAGTCATCTGATGGCTCATTTCTCAGAAGGTATTTCCATGATCATTAAGCACTCGTGACTGTAACAGTTTTCAAGACAGTAGACATTAGCCCATGCGTATGAGGAAATGAACAGAGGCTAGGGAAATAACCACCCAAAAGAGTTAGAAAGAATGACATCTGGTACTTACACTGGGCCTGGAATAGTGCCTGTTCCCACCAGCCAGACTGGAAAACCTTACAATTCATGAAGCATTGGGTAGATTACTTAGAAAAGTCTTGTCTCAGTGGAGGGAAATAGCCTTAGGCTAAACACTGCTCTAGTCCTGCCTAACAAGACTTGAAAGCAAGAACAAAAAGGACCAAACTGTTTCTTTGTAATTTAACTGTATCTCAGAATAAAGCTTAAAACGGGCGGATCACGGGGTCAGGAGATCAAGACCATCCTGGCTAACACGGTGAAACCCCGTCTCTACTAAAAAATACAAAAAATTAGCCGGGCGAGGTGGCGGGCGCCTGTAGTCCCAGCTACTCGGGAGGCTGAGGCAGGAGAACAGCATGAACCCGGGAGGCGGAGCTTGCAGTGAGCTGAGATCCGGCCACTGCACTCCAGCCTGGGCGACAGAGCGAGACTCCGTCTCAAAAAAAAAAAAAAAAAATATTTATAGGAATACAAAAATGTCCAGTAACAAACATGGTGCAGTTTATAATGACTACAATCCAATAAAAAATTACCAGGCATGGAAAAAAGCAGGAAAATATAATATAACCCACAATGAGGAAAAAAAATTAAAGTCAACCTATAATTTATACAGATGTTAGAATTAGTAAACAAGGACATTCATTATAACTATATTCCACGTTTAAAAAATAAAGTAGAGACATGGAAGATATTAAAAAGAGGAAAAAAGGTTCACATCAAACTGCTGGAGGTGAAAGCTATAATGTCAAAGGTGAAAAATATGTTACATGAGATTAATGGCAATTAGACATTGCAGAAGAAAAGATTAGTGAATTTGAAGACATAGCAATAGAAACTACCAAAAGTGAAACACACAGAGAAAGAAGAATTTTAAAAAATAAGCAGAGGATTAGTGAGCTATGGGACAACTTGGAGGCCTCATATGTATGGAATTGGAGTATTGTTAGAAGAGAAAAGAAAGAAGAACAGAAAGTATTTGAAGAAATAATGGCTGAAAAATTTCCATATTTGATACAAACTATAAACCCACATGTATTAGTTTCCTGTTGTTGCTATACCAAAAATGTAGTGACTTAAAACAACACAAATTCATTATCGTATAGTTCTGGAATTCAGAAGGCTGATATGGTTCTTACAAGCTAGTCAGCATGTAAGTTCAGCATAGCTACATTCCTTTTACAGGCTCTAGAGGTGAATCTGTCCTTTGCCTATCCTAGCCTTTCAAGGCTGCGTGGCATCCTTGGCTTGTGTCTGCATTGCTCTAATTTCTTTTTCCACTGTCACATCTCCTTTTCAGACTCTGACCTCTTGCCTCCCTCTTAGAAGGACCCTTGTGATTACACTGGTTTCACTAGATAAGGCTGGATACTCTTCCCATCTCAAGATCCTTAACCTAACCACACCCACAAAACTCCCTTTTGTGATGTATGGTAATGTATTCTTAGATATTATGGGTCGAAATGTGCCTCACAAAAAGATATGTTGAAGCCCTAACCTGTGGCCCTTGTGAATGTGACCTTATTTGGAAATAGGGTCTTTGCAGATATAACTAACATAAATTAAGATGAGGCCAACCTGAAGTAAAGTGAATCATTAATCCAATATGACTGGTGTCCTTATGAGAGAGAAGGGAAACACAAAGAGAGGAGAATACTGTGTGAAAACACAGACACAGACGGGAAGATGGCAGTGTGGCAGAGGTTGGAGTTATGCTGCCAAAGTCAAGGAATACCAAGTGCCACCAGGAGCTGGACGAGGCAAGGAAGGATCATACCCTAGAGGTTTCAGCGGGAGCCTAGCCCCACCAGCACCCTTGATGTTGGTAGTTCTAGCCTCCAGAACTACGAGAGTATAAATTTGAAAAAAAATTACACAAAGGCACATCAGAATTACATTGTCAAAAATCATCAATAAAGAGAAAAATCCTAAGAGCAGCCAGAGAAAAGAGGCTTAAATACAGAGGAACAAAGAAGAATAACAGCTGATTTCTCATCAGTAACAATGCAAGTGAGAAGACAGTGGAACATCTTTAAAGTACTGAGAAAAAAAGCTGTCAACCTTGAATTCTATACCTAGTAAAAATGCCCTTTGAAAATTGTTGGGAATTGGCCTCCAAAATCTGGCCATAAGCTGTTCCCAAAACTGGCCATAAACAAAATCTCTGCAGCACTGTGACATGTTCATGGTGGCCATGACACCCATGCTGGAAGGTTGTGGGTTTACCAGAATGAGGGCAAGGAACACCTGGCCCACCCAGGGCAGAAAACCGCTTAAAGTCGTTCTTAAACCACAAACAATAGCATGAGCGATCTGTGCCTTAAGGACACGCTCCTGCTGCAGATAACTAGCCAAACCCATCCCTTTATTTTGGCCCATGCCTTTGTTTCCCATAAGGAATACTTTTAGTTAATCTGTAATCTCTAGAAACAATGCTTATCACTGGCTTGCTGTCAGTAAATATGTGGGTAAATCTCTGTTCGAGACTCTCAACTCTGAAGGCTGTGAGACCCCTGATTTTCCACTCCACACCTCTTTATTTCTGTGTGTGTGTCTTTAATTCCTCTAGCACTGTTGGGTTAGGGTCTCCCTGACTGAGCTGGTCTCAGCAGAAAATGCAAACAAATAGACATCTTCAGATGGAAGCTGAAAGCATTCATTACCAGCAGAACTTCACAACAAGAAATGTTAAAGTCCTTCAGATGGAAAGTGATACCAGATGGATCTACACCAAGGAATGAAGAGCACCAGTGATAATTAATTACATGAATAAATATGGAAGAATTTCTCCTTTATTGTTAATCTTTTCTAAAGAAAATTGTGAAAAATAATAATGCCATTACACATAAAATATGTAAAGGTAATGTGACAGCAGTAGCTCAAAGGCCAAAAGTGAAACATGGAAGTATGTCATTGTTAGGGTTCTTATGCAGTACTTGAGATGGTATAATATCACTTGAAGGTAGATTATGATAAAGAAGTACACTATATCCTAAAGCAACCACTAAAATAATAAACCAAAGATTTATAGCTAAAAATCCAATGAAGAAGGTCAAATGGAATCATAAAAAATAATTAATCCAAGATGATGGCTGTATAATAGTTGTATAGGAGAATGATCTTATACTTACAAGATATTGCTGGAGAGTGAAACTTAAGGGTGCATGAAACTTACTCTCAAAGAGTTAAGGAAAATACATATGTAAAGAGAGTACACAAATTACAAAACAAATCAAGCAAAATGTGGATAGTAGGTCAATCTGGGTAAAGGATATATGGGTGTTTTTTGTCCATTCTGGCAAATTTTCTGTAAGTTTGAAATTCTTAAAAAGAAATTACCCATTCTGTGCAAAGAACTTGGAGAGAGATTTCTCAAAAGATGATACAAGTAGCCAACCAGCATATGAAAAGATGCTCAACATCACTAATCATCAGAGAAATAAGCCATAGTGAGATATTGTCTCACACTCCATATGACTACTATCAAAAAAACCGGAAACTAACAAGTGTTGGTGAGGATATGGAGAAACTGGAACACTTGTGCCTTGTTTGTGTGATTGTAACATGGCGCAACTACTATGGAAAACAGTATAGAGGTTCCTCAAAAAATTAAAAATATAATTACCATATGATCCATCAATTCCACTTCTGGGAATATATTCAAAAGAATTGACAGTAGAGTCTTGAAGAGATGTTTGCACAGCCATGTTTATAGCTACATTATTCACAATAGCCAAGAGATGAAGAAACCTAAATAGCCATTGATAAATGAATGGATAAACAGAATGTGGCACACACATACATTAGAATATTTTTCAGCCTTAAAAAGGAAGGAAATCCTGTCACATGCTGCAACATGGATAAACCTTGAGGACACTGTGCTACGTGAAATAAGCCAGTCATAAAAGGGCAAATATTGTATGATTCTACTTATATGAGGCACTAAAATAGTCAAATTATAAAAACAGAAGGTAAAAATGATGGTCACCAGGATCTGGGAACAAAAGGGAGATTGTTTTTTAATGGGTTTAGAATTTCACATTTGCAAGATGAAGTTCTGGAGATCTATTTCACAACAATGTAAATATACTTAACAATACTGAGCTGTACACTTAAAAATGTTTAAGATGGTAAATTTTATGTTATGTGTTTTTTACCACAATAAAAAATTTTAAATAAAAAAGAAATGAACCCAAGTCAGAGAAAGAAGAGTTAGTAGATAAATGGTGGTATATTCTTTTTTTTTTTTTTTTTTTTTTGAGGCGGAGTCTCGCTCTGTCGCCCGGACTGGAGTGCAGTGGCCAGATCTCAGCTCAATGCAAGCTCTGCCTCCCGGGTTTCCGCCATTCTCCTGCCTCAGCCTCCCGAGTAGCTGGGACTACAGGCGCCCGCCACCTCGCCCGGCTAGTTTTTGTATTTTTAGTAGAGACGGGGTTTCACCGTATTAGCCAGGATGGTCTCGATCTCCCGACCTTGTGATCCGCCCGTCTCGGCCTCCCAAAGTGCTGGGATTACAGGCTTGAGCCACCGTGCCCGGCCAATGGTGGTATATTCTTACAGTAAAATACTACTCATCAATAAGCAGGAATAACAATTGATACATGAAACAACATGGATAAATTTCAAAACAATCATGCTGAGTGAAAGACCAGAAAAATAGTGTATATACTATAGTATTTAATTTATATAAAATTCTAGAAAGTACAAATTATTCAACAGTGACACAAATTAAATCAATGGTCACCTAGAAATTGACAGAGTGAGGCAGGCGGGGTGGGAAGGAGGAACTATAAAAGGATATAAGGAAACTTGTAGGATTATTGAATATGTTAACACTCTTGGTTGTGCTGAGGATTTCACAGGTGTAAACATATGTCAAAACTTATCAAGTCATATACTTTAAATAGGTACAGTTTGTTGTACATCAATTATACCTTTATAAAACTGTTCAAAAAAACCTTTTACCATTAGACTACTTGAAATATAACTTCTCTTTCTGTTCTAAACAATGAGCAAAATTTCTAATGAGGGAACTGCTGATAGTGGTATAAATTATTATAATCCTGTAGAAAGGAATATGGCAGTATGTCAAGGTCTCTAAAAATGTTTATATGCTTTGCCCCAGAATCTCATTTTTGGCAATCTGGCCTAAAGAAATAATTGAAAAGACAAAACAAGTATTATAGGTAGCCTTACAACCTCTCCCTCTTACCCCAAATCCCTAGAAATTGGAAAAATACTGTCTTTAAAATCATGTTGGAAAACAATAAAGGAGTGTCAGTTGGCCAAAAATTTGATGAATTTCAGAAAGCTGGAAAATAGTTGGGATCAGATTGAAGAAGGAAATCACAACCCAATACTCTTACAGGAGAGAACATCTACAAGTGTGCAGGGCTCCAGGGATGCTTCTAGTTCAGAAATTTGTGGCTTCCAGAGGTCTGGCAAGAAGTCCCCTGGAGCAACTGACTGGGTGATTAGTTGGTGTTCTGCAGTAGAAGAATCTAGGTTCACTGACCATCTGCACCCTCCCTCTCCTCTATTTCTTTCATGCCCAGCAATCAGCAACCAATGTGTCTGCTTTTAGGCAGGAACAGTCAGTGAGCAGAGGCTAGATGGGGCCTTTGATGACCATGACACCAGGTGAACCAATGAGCCCAACATCAGGAGACTGACTGAATGCCTGCTCTGAGGAATAGCACATTCTGTTCCTCACCCAAATCACAGTAGACAGGCTAGGGGTCACACTGCCCTGAACGGCATGTCCTGCTGTCTCCAAGTAGGCTGAAGCCATACAGAGGTTGAAATGAAAGGAATGGAAAAACATATAAAAAGGAAAATGCTAACCAAAATAGAACAAATTTGGCAATACTATTATCAGACAAAAGGAAATTCAAGGCAGATATTAGGAAGGCCAAAGAAAAATGTTTCAGAGTGATAGAAGGTTATGCCAATCAAATGAGCCTTCATTACTCTGACAACATAGCTTCTAAATATAGAGAACAAAACCACATAGAAAATATGAGGATAAATGGATAGCTCTACTATCACAATGAACTTATACATGTTTTAAAAATTAATAAATCAAGTACACTAAAGCTAAATACAGATGTGTGGGATTTGAATACACAATGGATAAATTTGGCATACATATGTAGTCAACAAACAGCATCCATTTTTTTTCAAAAGCACATTAAACATTCAGAAAATGATCATATATTATAAAATGTTAACAAATTTTAAAAAGAAATCACATGGGCAACATTCACTGCTCATGATTAATTAAAATTAGAAATACAGAAGAAACAGCAAAAACAAAACAAAAGTCAACTATACTCTTCGAAATTAAAAAAAAAATCACTTCTTTGTGACACTTGGGTTAAAGAGGAAATAAAAAACAATTTAGCAAGTACACCATGTTAGAACCAATGGTATGGCCAAGACAGTATTTGGAGAAATATTTATTATCATAATTATATTTATCAGGAAAAACAAGGAAGACAAAAAATAAATGAACTAATCTTTGAAATCAAGACACTGGAATACATCTGAGAAAAATAAACTAAAAGAATGTGGAGTGATGGAATTAATGAAGATAAAAGTAAGAATTAATAATGCAGAAATTTAAAAATAAGTCACAGTGGAATTACTCTGTAAAACCAAAAGCCTTTTTTTTTTTTTGTTTTTTTGCAAAGGCCTTTGCATTCTGGTTTTGTCTTCCAGCCTTTCCCTCTGTGTCCATCCTTTCTCCTTCCAACCTCACCCCATCAACCTCAGTTACTAATGCTGAAACCCAGTGGACATACTTTACATCTCTGCTCAGAGGCCCTCCAGTACTTAACATATTTCATATGCTTGTAGCAGGTGGCATTTATTGGTTTATTCTATTAAATGCTACACATGCCACGTTAGGAAATGTGGATACAGCCTGTGGAACTGTACACACTAGAGATTGTGTACAAATCTCAGCAATCTAGACCCTTTCTGAACCTACTATCAAAAATCCATATAAACAGAAGAATTCCATGGACTTTCCCATTTCTTTTTTTTTTTTTTGAGATGGAGTCTCACTCTGTCGCCCAGGCTGCAGTGCAGTGGCGCGATCTCAGCTCACTACAACCTCCACTTCTCAGGTTCAAGTGATTCTGCTGCCTCAGCCTCCCAAGTAGCTGGGACTACAGGCACATGCCACCACACCTGGCTAATTTTTTGTATTTTTAGTAGAGTTGGGGGTTTCACTATGTTAGCCAAGATGGTCTCGATCTCCTGACCTCATGATCTGCCAGCCTCAGCCTCCCAAAGTTCCCCATTTCTTTTGTGGGGGAGGCCCAAGGGAGGAATGTGCATTGCTTCAGTCTGTGAAGCCCTGCCAGTGTGACCGTACATGCTGAGGTGAGGTGGGCACTCTTGCTTTTGTTTTTTTCCTAGGTATGTTGTGTCTCACCTCCACTTCTTGCTCTATAAAACAATAGGCCCTAGAAACATTTGTGAAGGTCACTGTTGCATGTGGTCACATTCCCAGCTCTTTTAGTAGGAGTAAAGTACCTAACACTTCCCACTTTGATCCCACTGATGTAGGATGGGAACATAAATTCTTACCACTTCCTCCCCCATCTGAATTAATAGTCTCGTGACCTTATATCTCCAAGGTACTGATAACTAATTAGCTAAAATGATCTGAATGTAGAATTCCTGGGTTTTAAAGGAGCCTGAGAAATAATCAAATTCACTGTCTTCAACTACTTTAAATCTGTACACTAAATTTAAATAGAGACCTTTCTCACCTCCATCTTTGGAACAGTCCTACTAGTCAGGAGGCTTTTGTAGAATTTTTTTTTTTTGTAGTGTTTGTGAATAAAACAATGGATGTAGGAATGCCCCTACCCTAATTCTGACGTGCTTTTCTCAGCAGGTCTGTTCTCTTGGGGGGAAATCACTGATACGTAGTGCAGTATGAGGGATTGTATTTTAGTATGTAATAGAAGCACAAATGCAGTGGCTTAACCAAATAAGGCTTCACTAAAAGGGTAGGTAATAAGCAGTCTGGAGGCAGAGAAGTTGGGGGAACAACTAACCTTCCCCTTCTAACTACAGCCTGCTATTGAGAACTACCAAAAAGGACATAATAGTTGTGCATGCAAAATGGTTTAGGCCAACTTACAATGCCTTTGATAAATATTTGTTTAATGATGTTTCCAATCTTTGGAAATCAGCCCTATGGTTAGAGATGATCTCTGAGACCTCAGTAGGCCACTATACTGCTGATACTCCGGGAACATTTTACCATGTGGTTGGGCGTGATCTGGATACCGGATTCTCATCCTGAATAACTTTATGTAACAGGGAATTGCTTAGAGCAGGAGTTTTACTTTAGATTTCCCTGTGAAGCAACTCTGAGACGAGGATTTGGGTGTCATTAGTTTATTTAGGAGGTCATCCCAAGAGGATACGGAGTGGGAAGAGACAAACAAGGGAGAAATGCAAATAAAAGGAACATTAATGGTGCATTGCCACTTACGCAGTTAAGTCTTCTTGCAGGCCTTCTGAGGGTCTGGGTGGAACACACCAAGGATTGAGGTTTTCCATCAAGGAAAAAGAACACCAAGGTATTCATTCACCAGCCTCCATGCCTCACTGGTTGTGAAAACCAAGTGTGCTCCTGAGTCCGGAGAAAAACCTTACACACAGAGAAATGCAGGGGCTTGAGGAAGGAAGCTTGGGCCTATCTGGGAACTGTCCACTGAAGCTTCAAATGACCTTCAAATGGGCTGAAGGAACATGGGCAGGGCGTGACCCACAGCGAAAAAGGCTGGCCTGCTTGCAGCAGCAGAGCCTTTCCAAGATCACAGCAAGCCCGGTGGCTCCCCTCCTGGCAGGGTTGTACTGGAGGGAATGAGGAGGAGGTTGGCACCCCACTCCACCCTGCTTCATGATAACCAGGCTGTACTGAGATGAGTGGGAACTGGACCCCAGGGTCGGGGAGACTGAAGGGAAATAGTAGTGAAGCTCTTGGCTAGTTCACTCCCTTTCCTTTCTGACTATGCTCCCAGTGGATTTGGGAGAGAATGTCTGCCTGTTGGGTCCTTACTACCACCACTTGTGCTTTGTGGGAAAGAGCAATTCAAGTGTGGTCTCAGAAATCTCCTGACTCTCACATGTTCTTTGAAACAGGGATGCCTGTGGCTTCAGTAAATCCCAAGTGCTGCCACTATAACTCCTTCCTCACACCTTGTGTCAACCACAGTGAAGAGCGTCAAACTTTAAGGACAGCAGTGATGCAGTCCACGTGTTCAGCCTTTCCTCTCTTCAAGGAATAGCTGCTAACTTTTTATCTTAGCCTGCAATGGCCCCAGGCTATGGAAGGGCAAGAGGCCATCTTTAAAAAATACAAAATAGAAGAAATACCTCGGCAAACCAAGAAAGCTGTAGCAGTTGGCTGAGGTCAAATTATTTAAACGAATATCAGCTTCTCCATCATGAGGAAGAATGGAAAATTAAATCAGCCTAATAATAACCATTTGTTTCTCCCTCTGTGCATACTGGTTGGCAAAACTTCCGTCTGCTTCCAACCAGGACATTTTATTCATTTCTGGTTGCATTCTTGTCATCCCAGTTCAATATGGATTTTTTTTTGTCCTGGAGCTAATTAGTTGCAGCTGATATTTACTCAGCATCAAACTTTTTGGAGATAAATACAAGTTGACTAGCCAGTTGGTGTGATGGAGTCTGTTTTTTTTCTGTGTAAGTTTGTGCCATCTTTACTATCTTCTCTTATTACATTTTTCTGCAGAGGCTGATAAAGAAAACTCAGATCTTATAAAAATCTATCAGCATAAAAGGACAAGAGCTTTACAAGATAGATAAGAGAAAAAAATCATTTGCCAAACCTCGGAGCAGGTTCTGAGGGAGAATGTACAGCTTTATTTCTATGGCAGGAATATATTTGCTGGATGAAAAAAAAAGTCCTGCCTTGGCATCATGGGTACTGTTTGTAGCCTACAACTTGAGGTTTTTGTACTGGGGACCGAAAAAGTTGTCAGTGTTAATAAAAAGAAGTTTCCCTGAGAATGGCTTTGGTGCACTGTGTGCAAGCATGTACTAGTCCTAGTGTTTGGTTAAAAAGAGAATATAATATGGAACACATTATACAGAAGAGCCAAAAATAACATCTGTCTCACAAAGAAGGGGAACGATCTCATTTCATATCTCTTATTTGACAGCCTCTTTTTTTTCTTCACTGGAAAATTATAGTTTTGTATAGTTTACAGAAATAACATTTAAACATTGCATGTGATTTTAGACTCAAATGGGATCTACTTAATACAACACACAAGCAATTAGAGAACTTCGTTGTAATCACTTCTGAAACCCCAGAAGGTTCACATCTACCTGCTGAGATGCTGCCTTCCCAGCCTCTCCCATTTCGGAAGCTTAGTAAAAGAAATCATCGCTGCCCACATTATGTATACAGATCATCTTTACCTAGCAGTGCAGATGTTTTTGAACTTTATGCTGCTACTGGTTGGGTGGATTTCTTGTTTCTCAAATAAAAATTATATTCGCCAGGGATTCAAGTTTGGTGGACACAGAGGTTAAGCACATTTGGCAGCTTATCCCACAGATCTTTTTAGAGAGGAAAGAATGATTAGAAGGAAATTCCAGTTTTCTGTTTCTCATTTTAGGTAACAGAGGAGTTACCTGTTTCAGCTGTAAGCTAAGCCCACCTAGTTACATTTTTTTTTAATGCTTCCAAGCATATGAATTAATCTTCAGGTCCAAATGTGCATATGTAAAGGCAGCTATTTTGGCAAATGTCTCTTGGTAGCTTGGGTATTTTCATTAGGATTTGTCTTGCTCTTGGATCCTATTCTGTGCTTCAGCTGTTTTGATCAAATGGGCCTCCATATTTCAGAAGGAGCTGGTGCTCCCTAGTATTATGGCTGCTTGATGAACTACCAACCTTCAGTTATTATAATCGTTAGTGTTTGATTGGAGATCAGTCTTTGATTTCAGTGCTCACATCCGTTGGTTGAATCATCTCTTGAATGCCAAGAAAGAGTCTATTTGAAAAAGTAACAAATCTATTGCTTAAGTAATTCTGATGGTCTACAGTGAACAATTTTGAGTTTAGAGGTGGTAGTGGTCTGGTGGTGCTGATGATGGTGTTGAAGGTGGTGGTAGAGGTGTTGATGATGGTGTAGATATAATTGGTGATGAGAGTAGTGGTCATGGGGATGGTAGTGATAGTTGAAAGGATGGTGGTAGAAAAGGTGGTGATGGGGTGGTGAGACTAGTTTTCCAGGCTCAGTCTTTAGAGGGAGTTACATATAAGAGGCACTGAAGGCCTGCTGTTAGTGATGATGGTCAAAATCTTACTATTTAAAGTGTGGCCCACAGACCAGTGGCATTGGCCACCACCCAAGATTTGGTTAGAAATATAAAAGCTCAGGCTCCATCTCTGACCAACTGAAGAAGAATATGTATTTTAACAACATTCTCAGGTGATTTGTATACACATTAAAGTTACCAAAGCACTGGTCTAAAGGAGAAATAGCCACAAACTTACCTGTCGCCTTTGCGGCCCCATATTCCTGCCCCAACTCCTCCCATGAGGGAATCTCAACCCTTAGCTGTATATAAGATAAGAGGGGTCAGTTTTTAGTTGACAAGTGATGGTTATGTGGCCTAAACTCCAGGGTCTCGAGTCAGCTTTAAGTATGGATTCAAAAGAAAGTTGTTCATGTCCTGAAATTTAAGATTTCCCAACTAAAAGAAATATATCTTCTCTAAAGATTGCCATCATGCCTGAAGTTCTCATTGGCTTCACTTTTTAAAAGAAGCATAGGTTTTTAACAGGAATAAGACATTTAGGTGTCACACTGAGGCACTGATTGTTATCTGATTAATAAATTAGCATACAGTGAATCTTGGGACTGTGACATATGGGCTCCTTAGGGAAGTCTGCAAAGGGCTTGCCGATCTTACCTGATATACAGTGGCAACCTATGGCACCATGCTCACACAGACACACAGAGGCACACACGCATGCACGCATGCATGCACATTCACCGGGAATAAGCACATTAGCAGAAATTTCAGGGTAGTTAGTGGTTTGTGTATAAATTGTGTGAGGGTAGACAAAGTTGATTTTCACACGTATATTATGGTTCTGTGTTGCTATATATCAAACTACCACAAGACTTGGTGACTTAAAACAACAATCACTAATTTTTACTCATAAGTCTGTTGTTTGAGCTGAGCTTGGTGAGGGAAGCTTGTCTCTGCTCATCACATAGTGTCAGCTATGTTGGCCTAAATGAGGCTGGAGAATATGCTTCCAAAATTGCTCTCACATGGCTGGCAGGTTTGTGCTCTGCTGGGGCTGTTCACTGTCCTTGGTTCCTCTCCAAATGGGCCCTTTGACTTGGGCTTCCTCAGAGCATGGTGGGTGAGTTCCCAGAGCAGATGTTCTCAGAGGCCTCGGTAGAATGGTAAAGTTTCTGAGGATCTACCTTCTGAAGCCCCAGATGTCACTTCTTTGTGATTAACATTCTTATGATAGGTTAGCTGTCCTTTTATCGCAGTGGCTGGTGCATTTTTTGGACAGCACTAGTATGTCAATAGCTAAGGAATCTTCTCATAGCTATATGAGAATTTTTAACCTGGACTTCATCTACTTGCCTAGGTACTAGGTAAAATGAGAAAAAAACCCTGCCCAAATAATGAATAAGTAGGTTAAGCTGTGGAGTGCTCTAAAAGTTACACTGGACTGTGTGGAACAGGTTAGTCCAGAGGTCAAGAGGAGAGAAAGATCAGTAAGGTCTCTGGCTCAGGTTGAGCTTACAAAGATCAGGACCCTGACAGATCAAACTACATTTGCTCTCACAAGAAAACTGCATATGAAAATAGTGAGCAATATTAGAGGTAAAGTCACAGTTCCTTATGTCTGGGAATATTCCCCAAATAACACTTTCATTAGGACCTTCCAGAACATGAAAATCTATAATGGCTTCCTATTCCGATGCCTGTCTTTCAAAACTCCCCATAAATAGACCTCATGATAACTGTCCCACAATATTTCCCAAAATTTTTCAACATTTTTGGCCTAAGCCAACTCCATTCTCTTCAAGATCTCGATTTATCAAAACTCCAGCGTTCTTCCTTGTCTTGCTTGGCTGTGCTGTTCCAGCAACAACAACAACAACAACAGCAAATTCTCTTTGACTTTTCCACCTAATCAGATCACATTTCCTCAAGGTTTAGCTTCCATTTTCCTCCTCCCACAAAGCCTTTTCTGGCCACTCTAGCCATTAAGGACCAATTTGTTCTTTGAACTCTGATAGTCCCACAATCAGTGCAAAGAACACTCCCAACCTTCTTCAACTTTCCATTTCCCCCACTTGGGGAAAGGTTCCCTTTTTCTCCACCACCTCTTCTCAGTATTGAACTTACTTCTGGGTCTTCTCTCTGTTAGTCCTAATCCAAACATCCTAACAAGAAACACCATTCACATGCAGGTATTCAGTGATGCGAAAGGTATATAGTGTTTTCTTTCTTAGGAATGTTTGCCTTGTAACTAGTGACTATATCCTTGTTTCACCTAAGTCAAACCAACATATATTTATTGAGTACCTATTATGTGCAAGGCAGTGAGGAGGGCTATAGAAATGTGAAATCAACAGTAGACATGACTTGTCCGCAAGGAACTTACATTTTAGCTGAATAGAAGAACCTAATATTAGAATGCCCTGTGTTCAAAATCGACAGTTAAGTTTTAAACCGGTATTTTTTTGCTCCATGGAGCTTCACCAGATCTCATATCTTTTCTTCTTGAAGGCACACAGCTAGACTAACTTTCCCTACCTCTTTTGCTCCATGGAACAACAAAATACAAGTTTAAAACTAAACTGTTGATTTTGAACACAAGGCATCTCATGAAGCAAGGTAGACTCACCACCAGGAAAAAAACATAAGGGGCAGCTGGAAGGTTATTCTTCTGCCACCAGCCTTGACCCTTCAAGGTGCTTAGTTCTGCTTGTGTAGTAGGAATGGTTGCAAGATCTCAGGGAAGCTGTGACTGAGAGATGTTTAGGGTGGAAGTGGCAGTGGTGGTGAATGGGGAAAACTGGTAAAACTTCTAACTCATTATGCTTTTGCAGATGCAATCAGATGACTGAGGAAATTATAAAGGATATGTAAGGACATGGCAGATATCATTGAACTTCATTTTATTTAAATAGCCAGGTTTCTTTACTATGATCATATACTTTCTCTTGATATGGTGCTACTGGTGTTTGGAGGAAACAACAATTCTGATTTTCAGAGAATGGCAATCTGGATTGAGCCATGCTCGGAAACTGCTAGCAGGCATTTCTTCCCTTCTGTTCATCAGAGGGCAACAGAATATATGGTGGTAGGTCAGGAACTGAGGCAAGAAAAATAGTAGCACAGAGAATGGAAATAAGGGAAAACAGATTTGCAGAAAATAGAAGAGAATTAATAAGCAGGGAGGCATGTGGCATACATTTAAATGAGACAGTTTTCTAGCTTTTAAGACAAATTCTACCAACTTTTTATATATACAAGGAGACCACACAGTGTTTGTTATAAAATTCAATTAGAATGTATTTCTGGAGATCCCCACTTCCTCTTGTTCCCACCCTCTCAAAGAAACAAAAAGGAAGCCAAATTTGGGGGCTGGTAGGCAACATGACTACAGAAGAATACCACTAACTGAACGTGGAACTGGAACTGTGACATTTAATTCTAGGCCAGGCTGGCTGCCAAGTCCCACAGAAAGCAAATGCACACCCAGTGTTTTAGCCACAAGTTAACACTAAAGCAACCCATTAGTGATTTGTAAATCAGTATTTCTACTGGTACGGTTACTATCTCATCTGGAGCTAGGTAGAGGCAATTTTAAGGGGGCTTGGATCAGTAGTTAACTGCTGATTCATTAATTCATTCATTCCTCCAGTCACAGTCTTTTCTTTGTGCTAGAACATTCTGTATATATTTTTCTTACAGTATTTATAACATTATATTGTTAGCTTCACCAGATCTCATTTCTTTTCTTCTTGAGGGCACACAACTAGACCAACTACCTCTTTTGCTAGAGTTCTGTCAAAAGGAATACGAGTGGATGTAGTGTATTCCACATACAGCCTGACCCATAAGAAAACCTCTCACATAAAATTATATGTGCACTTTTCTTCCAGCTGGCTGGAATGAATATAATGCCTGATGAAATTTTTTAATTTTCTTTTTTTATAATGTCTTTATTTAGTTTTGATACTAAGGTTAGGCTGGTCTCATAAAATGAGTTAGAAAGTATTCCCTTTCCCTCTATTTTCTAAAAGAGTTTGTCTAAGACTGTAATTATTTATTCCATAAATATTTGATAGAATTCACCAGTGAAACCCTCTGGGCCTGGAGTTTTGTTTGTGAGAAGGGTTAAATAATAGATTTAATTTACTTGATAGCTACAAGGCTATTCAAAATTTTTACTTCATTTTGTGTTTTTTGATGTTTGTGGAATCTGTGGTAATAACCCTTCTTCCATTCCTGATATTGGTTGTGTTCTTAATGTAACTTTGGAAACCAAGTGCGGAAGATGTTGAAGCCACAAGATGCAATGAACCTAGGTCCTTGGATCACCTTTTGGCAAAAACCAACCAACTGATCAGAAATGCCTGCATCATTTTGTTACATACACTAGAAATCAACATTAACTACATTAAGTCACTGAGATCTCGTGGGGGATGGTTTGTTACAGCAGCCAGCGTAACCTGACGTATTGCAGATCGTCATTGCTGCTTTATGTGTTTATATTCCCTGCTAGTGAGGGCTCTTGGAGGACAAGGGGCCTGATAATCCTGCTCTTGGTTTTGTTTCAGTGCTTAGCACGATACTTGGTGAATATTAGGTTCTCAATAAATGTTACTTGAATGTAAATTAATGACTAAAATGTTTCCTATATATTTGGAATTAGAAGTTTTATTTTCCTGGAATGGATGACTCAACTCCATCCATTGGATGGAAAGCTCTGAACACTCAGTATTGGATTACTTAATCTTTTTCTTTCTCCATTCCCTTTCCCTGCTTTTCTCCTCCCTTCTCACTACTTTCTTTGTTTTTCTTTTATTCAGAACTACATCTGCGCATTATCGTCAGGTACCTTTTACTAAGGTAAAATCTCTTCAATTCAGATCCCACTGAAAAGGAATTCAGGATAATAGACATGAGCTGGGCTTATGTCTACTTTTGCTTTCTTATCAAACCATACAGACAAAAATGTCAAACAACCAAACTATAACCATGACACTCAGAACTCTATGCAAGTGCTATATAAAAATGGATCCCAGGGAGAGACATTGAGATTACTTGAAAGAACAAACTTTTAAAGGATTCTTCCAGTGACATCAGTTTAATCCTGTTGCATATAAACAATAGATTAATTACAAATTATATTTAAAGTAGTTATCAGGACCATATTTTGCTACACCTTAGTATATATTCCTATAAAATTATTCCTTCAATAATATTTTCTAATTCAGACATTCACTGAATTGGATCAGTCCTCTTAAACAACAAGATAGCATTGGTGAGGGGACCTCTGCACTAAGTGGGATGTTAACAAAAGTGGTGCAAATCACGCACTCTGGACTCAGCCTCTTGCCACCATTGCTTCTTTGCCATAACCTAAAAAACATGACCAGCCTAGCTGCTAAAAGACTGTGAAAGACCCATGGAAAAGATTCAGGTTCTTTGAGGCCATCCAAGAAGAGTCAACCTCCAGCCACCCTGCCAGGTGACCCCAGACACAAAAGTGAGCAAAGACATGATGATGCTGAGCAAGGCCCACATCAGAAGAACTACCCAGCTGACCCCTAGACTAATGAGAAATAGTATATTGTTGTTGTTTTAAGCCACTGTGCTTTGGGATGTTTTGTTACATAGCAATAGCTAACTGATACAACTTCAATTGCAATAATAACTTTCACTACTTGTGATTCCCCATTTGAGTGCACATTCAGGCTTTTCAGCATAGTGGTTTAGGTTCTAGGCTCTGGAGCCAAACTGCCTGAGATTCAAACCCCAATTTTGAGCTCTCTTAACTTAATAATAGTGCCTGGCAACTAGGAAGCACTGTAAGCACGTTAAATAAAACGCTATGTTGCCAGTTCTGTGGCAAGCGTATACACAAGTGATCTCTCTCTAGCCCTTCAGTAACTCGGTGAAGTAGATCATATGACCCCTATTTAGTAGATATGAATAACAAGGCTCAGAGAAGCTAAGTAACTTGTATAATATCACAGTTAGTAAGTGACAGAGCCAAGTTTATGAACCCAGAGCTGACCATGTTTATAATCACTCTATTACACGGTCATAGCATCTTTGCCATTTTGTCCTTCTTTTGGAGATTTGGTCCCAAGTTGAACTTTTGCCTCAAGTAAATTTAAAAAAATAAATTCAGAAATATAAATAATATTAGCAGGGCAGGGAAGGATGTAGTGGAGAAAAAAATGTGGCCTGCGTCAAGTCCTGGGTATCTCCTGTTACCTGCTAAAGGTACTTTGACATTAAAATCCTGTGTATATGCATCAGTTTGGTCATGAGAAATGAAGACAAAGGGAAACTGTAATGGCTAAATCTCATTTATTTAATACAGTAAACATGTTATTAAACCAGACTTATTATTGGATATGAGGATAAAGTTGGGGAAAAAACCTAACTGAACTTACAGCATTTGCTATGGATTTATTTTTCAAAGAAATATAGTTTTATTAGGTAAAGAATATTTCCATGGCAAAAATTGTTGTTTATAAATCCTACTGAGCAAATATAAGAAATAAGTTATATTTAGCCTTTACCTCTTCCCTATCCCCTGCTAAAGTATATGGAATTATAATGTAATAAATTGTTTAAACCCAGCCTCTAGTTTTTTTCATTGTTAAGTTCCTTGGAAAGACAACAATGATAGAATGAATCCTAAATTCTGAATTCTAGGATCTGTTTTACTGAGATTTTACAATTCCTTCATTCATCCGGATTTTCCCATCCAACTGGTTGATAATTGTCACCAAGCAACAAAACGAACATGTTAAGCTTGCCCCTTTCTGATACACATGGTAACAAGTCATTAAAAAGCCCAAAAACCCATTGGAGTCAATTCTGTGGGAGCAGACTTTGGAAAAAGTGGCCTGCATAACACGTAGCCTGGGTAATATGCCTCTACACTTTGGATTCTGTTCTGAATGTACTTTTCAAAGTGTTCAGTTTCTGTTTTCTTTTACTCTATCCAGTAAAGGAGAACCAAACTGCCATTTTACAGTTCATGCCTGGAACCAATCTTAAATGACCCAGGTTTTTCTGTCTTTTATCATGTACATCAGAATCATACCGTGCCTCCACCAAACATCTGAGAGGTGTAATCCACCGCAGGAGCACAAGACCAGTAACTTCATATGTGTAGTGATAAACGTCTCTGCTAAGATTGATGGACAGCCTTCTATGTTGGGAGCTTCCTTGCTGAGAATCAGCTGTTGTTGCATGCACCCAAAGCCCCATCCCTGGGGACAGGCTAGTGGCCAAGTCCAGACTCATGGACAGACAATTATTATCACAGTAAAGTAACTTCAAAGATAGAGTGGAATTCTGTGGCTGTGAGATCACGGTAGATCTGAGTGCAACTTTTGCAGCGTTTCATTAGTTTTCCCCTGGAATAGTCCAGGAAGTGGCATGCATGAGGCTTTCTGGCTCACAGATTTGCTATGCTTCTGGCTGAAAAAAAAATATTGAAATCTTAAGAAATATGTTTATTGTGCCCATATCTTAAGAAGTTTTTACTTGATCTTGGCAGGGCGAGCACTGTTTGAACAATTGAAAACATCTTTTTTAACTGTTTCCAGAAAGCATTTGCAAACACCCTGAAGTAAGGTTACATACTTACAATTCAGCTCTAAGCCTCAATTAAGGCTGTTGTTGTATAGCGTTTGTTGCCTCTAACAGCCTGACCCCATAATAATATTATACAGTATATTGAGATAATGAGAAGAATGCCTAACATCTGCTTATACTCAGAGAACAAAGCAGAAATGGAAGGATGCATCCGGCAACACTTACAAAACATTGCCTTTACTTGCTGGAGACGTAGTACGTCTAGCCCTTCAGTAACTCAGTGAAGTAGATCATATGACCCCTGTTTAGTAGATATGAATACCAAGGCTCAGAGAAGCTAAGTAACTTGCATAATATCACAGTTAGTAAGTGACAGAGCCAAGTTTTTCCCAAGGATTATTTTTCTGCCATCCAGGGACAATGGCATAATGTTCAGAAAAAGCTTAACATAGGCCACTTGGGCTGGGGGCTCAGCAAGATTGACATCATGAAGGAAACCATTTCTGAATTCCTCCAGAATAGTTAAAGATTATATTTTTAAGTTAGTTTATTAAAATAAGAGGAGCTGGTTTCAAGAGAGTGGAGAATACTCACTTGGATCTTTGTTCCAGTCTTTCCTAACCTCTAATGCTGTCCTCTGCAACCAAGTGATGGGGAATGATAGTGTTATGCCCTTCTGATACTTTTAGCAACAGACTCACTTGCAAAGAAGTTTAAGGTGGACTTGCTTTATGCCGTGCTCTGCTCTCCTGGGGTCATACATTTTAGGAACAAGAGTCATCATTCTCATTATTCCTTAAGTAGGAACTTGAGATATATTGAAGAGAAATAACCTGCAAATGGAAACACAGCAGGTAGGAGAAGGAACAGCAGAAATGAAACTCAATGTGTATGCTTCCTGGCTTGTTAGGCAATTCGGTGCTCCTGTCTGTTTAACAACACTGTAGGAAAAAAACATGATTGGCTTATCCAACTGAGAAAGAGGGAACAGTAATTGACTATAGTGGACACTCATTGGTTGATTTTACAGTACTTTCTAGTTTTACCCTTTCTCTTTGCTAACAGAACTCTGAATTTCCTTCCTTGCAACTTACTTGGTCTTGTCCTGATCTGGATACTTCTGGAAGCAAATCTGACACACAGATTCAAGTAAAAGTAGTTTATTTGGCAGAAATACTGGTGGGGATTAGGGGAGTGAGACAGGGAGAGGAGAAAGTCAATAAAGAGTGTGTGCTATGGTCTGAATATTTGTGTACTTCCAAAATTCATATGTCAAAATCCTAACTCCCAAGGGGTTGGTGTTAGGAGGTAGGCCTTTGGGAGGTGATTAGGTCATGATGGTAGAGTCCTCATAAATGGGGTTAGGTCATGATGGTGGAGTCCTCATAAATGGGGTTAGTGCCCTTATAAAAGAGGCCCCAGAATGTGAGGACACAACAAGAGGACGGCTGTCTATGAGGAAGCAGGTCCTCGCCAAACACTGGATCCACCCATGCCTTGGTCTTCTCAAACTCTAGAACTTTGAAACATAAAATTCTATTGGTTAGAATCCACCCAGTCTTTGATATTTTGATCTAGTTCAGACTTAGTGTGTTAACCAACCTCTATGAGCAACTGGAACTCAGAACCCCTGGGGAAACTCTGGAATGCTCTGTAGAACACACCTCAGAGTTATCCCAGCTGAAGAGTGAGATTGCTGAGCTATTTATGTCTGTTAAGCATTAGTTGAGGACTGCCTCAGAGGGCATTGGTTCTGGAACTTCTAGCTTGTCCTGTTCATGGTCCAAACATGTTGCTTGGGTGAGCAAATTGAGTGCAGCGAGGATGTGTGTGGGCACCAGCAGCTACTGCTGCAGTGCTCGACTCCTCCCCCATCCCAAGGGGCTGACCTTGATTGGCTTAAAGCAATCAGCTCAGTCCATCCCCTTGAACACTGCCATTGATTTGTTATTTGGGCATGTGACTCAAATCAGTCTCTATTAGGAAGGACACTCAAATCCCAGACTTTAAGTGGTCTTGCAAAAGTCATCTCTGTCTTCCCCATTAGATATGAAGATGCATGGAGGCTTGGAAAATCGCTAGAGGCCATCTTGGAAACACATTAGAAGCACCACATGAGCCTGCTGACTCGTAGCCAAAACTGGAGATACAGAAATGGTCCCAATCATAGAATTTGAGCTTTGTTTCCCAGGGCTGTTGTAACACAGTACCCAAAACTAGGTGGCTTAAAACAATAGGCATTTGTTGTCTCACAGTTATGGAGGCAGGGGGTTGTCAGAACCATGCTCTCTCTGACGTCCTAGGAGAGACCTTCCTGCCTCTTCCAACTTCTGGTGCTTGCTGGCGATCCTTGGAGTTTCTTGGCTTGTAGATGCATCGTTCTAATCATATGGCTGTCTTCTGCTGGTGCATCTTCAAGTTGTCTTCCTTCTGTGTCTGTCTGTGTCTGTGTCTATGTTTCCACTTTTTTTTTTTTTTTTTTAGAGACAGAGTCTTGCTCTGTCACCCAGGCTGGAGTGCTGTGGCTCTATCTCGGCTCACTGCAACCTCTGCCTCCTGGGTTCAAGCAATTCTCATGCCTCAGCCTCCTGAGTTGCTGGGATTACAGGCGCGTGCCACCACACCCAGCTGATTTATTTTGTATTTTACTAGAGACGGGGTTTCACTGTGTTGCCCAGGCTGGTCTCGAACTCCTGAGCTCAGGCAATCCACCCGCCTCGGCCTCTCAAAGTGCTAGGATTACAGGCGTGAGCCACCGCACCCGGCCTCATGTTTCCACTTTTTATTTTTTATTTATTTATTTATTTATTTTTGAGACGGAGTCTCGCTCTGTCGCCCAGGCTTGAGTGCAGTGGCCGGATCTCAGCTCACTGCAAGCTCCGCCTCCCAGGTTCACGCCATTTTCCTGCCTCAGCCTCCCGAGTAGCTGGGACTACAGGCGCCCGCCACCTCGCCCGGCTAATTTTTTGTATTTTTTAGTAGAGACGGGATTTCACCATGTCAGCCAGGATGGTCTCGATCTCCTGACCTCGTGATCCGCTCGTCTCGGCCTCCCAAAGTGCTGGGATTAGAGGCTTGAGCCACTGCGCCCGGCCTCCACTTTTTATAAGGACAGCAATCAGATTGAATTAGGGTCCACCCTAATGACTTCATTTTACCTTGATCACCTCCATCAAGACCTCACTTCCAGAAAAGGTCACCTTATGAAGTATTAAAAGGTAGGACTTCAATAAACATGTTTTGGGACAAAATTCAACCCATCACAGAAGCCAAAACTATTTAACCATGATAGGAGAGCAAATCTATTTTTGGTTTAAAGGCATTTTGGTGGAGACTTCCCATTGCCTGCAGTGACATCTTGCATACCAATTCCTTGACCTTTGCTTATGAATGAAGCAAAACAAAAATACCCGAAGCAAGTGAGGCACTTTTTTGCTGAGAGCTCCCATGGCTGGCATCATCAGAATGTGGGAGCAAGCACCAGAGTCAGCATATGTATTGCTAAGGTACTCAGTAAAGGTTTTAAAAAGAGCCTCCTTTCATTCATTGACTCAACAGGTATTTCCTGAAATCCTTTCCTCCCCATGTGTCAGGAACTGTTCTAGGCACTGGGAATACAACACTAATCAAAAAAGACACATTGCCCTTCCCTCAGGAAACTTAAATTCTGGTAGGGGAGACAGATAATAGACAAGAGAAATCAGTGAAATGTAGAGTATATTAGATAATGCTACAGGAATAGGAAATATCAGGGAGACTTGGAATTTTAAATAGTGTGGGTAAAGTAGGCCTCACTGGGAAGATGAAATTGTTTTCAAATGTCATCCCAAAGGAAGTGATGTAGTTATTCATGTAGGTGAGTCTAAATGGGAACATGGTATCCCTTCTGGGTCTAACTGGATGCATAAAATGGGTGAAAAGCGAGAAAAGCTTATTCATAGAGGAGAGGCTCTCTGTCTCCTCTACGGGCTTATAAGTAGCAGCTTTTATGTTTGGAAGGGAATTTGGTTTATTTTCACTTGGTCCATCTGGGCCAGCTAGAAAGCTCTACAAATCACTGCACCTACAGAAAACTAGTCATGGTAAGGGTTGAATCCAATTCATAGCCAATGACAGGCTAAATGTGGCTTTAAAAGCTGAGACAATCCTTGCCAGCTCTTACGAGTATTCTCTCTGACTTCAGGGTTTCAGTACTGTGAAAATGGATGAGAAGGACCAAGTCTGTAATGTCCCCTGAGGTTAATTATTTTTAACAGCAAAATACTGACTTTCTAAAACACCCAAATATACAAGATGTGATTTGTATGAACTGTGTGAAGGCCCAAGACTGATCCCGTAAGTACCCCATGAAAATAAGTTGTACTGCTTCTAGTTGTAGCCTCGCAAGTTCTTAGGGATGGACAACTGATATCGTACAATGTTTAGACCTAGTTGAAGATGCTATTTACAATAAGGACTCTTCATGCTCCAAAACGATGTCAAGAATGACAATTTGTCACTTTGCCAGTTTGTACTATGTAGTACAAATTTTTTATACAATTCCAAATTAAAACAGCAGCCATTAGTTAAGAAAAACAAACCATTTACTGCAGTGCAGTTGGTAAACATGGTTATATTCTACTACATTATTGCTGCTGGATAGTAGCTACATGAATTGTAAGTGTAAGTTTCCTACATACATTGTGGTTGCAATGATAAATGCTTAGACACTTGAATAGGAAACTTAAAAATGTCCCCTCTGTAGGCAAAGTTAAGTTAGAGGAATTTGCAATTGATGTAAGTTGTTAGGTAGTGTTTAAGTTCATACCTTAAAAAAAAGATGAGAGAGGACCCCAAACTCAGAAGCATAAACAAAAGACAAATGTGTGTTTTTTCTTTTTACTTTTTTTTTTTTTTTTGAGGCAGGGTCTGATTCTGTCACGAATGCTGGAGTGCAGTGATGCCATCATGGCTCACTGCAACCTCCACTTCCTGGGCTAAAGCCATCCTCCCACCTCAGTCTCCTGAGTAGCTGGGACTACAGACACATACAATAAACCCAGTAAATTTTTGTAGAGACAGAGTTTTGTCATGTTGGTCAAGCTCTTCTCCAACTCCTGGGCTCAAGTGTTCTGCCAGCCTTGGCTTCCCAAAGTGCTGGGATTATAGGTGTGAGCCACTGTGGCTGGTGACAAAGGTTTTTCTGATGTAACAGTCTATAGACAGATGAGCAGTCCAGAGTGGAGAGGTGGCCCTGCTCCCTAAGTTTACCCAGGAACTAGATTTCTTTTGTTTTGTGGTTCTGCCATGCCTTAGGTTGCTGTCCTCATCTCCCTTGTTGAAGCTGGCTCACCACTGTTTTGTTTACTTTGCAGCCTTTAGGAAGGGGGAAACAGCAAATGGAAAAGAAGCTTCCTTTTTAATGACACAACCTGGAAGCTGCAAATATGTCTTCAACTCACATCCAATTGGCCAGAGCCTAGCTGCAAGAGAAGCTGGAAACATCTCTAGCTGTGTGGCCATGTTCTGGGGCTTCTGCATTCTCTCTCATGAGAAGGAATGAGATTGGAACTATAAGGCCTGATAAAATTTGGAAGTCATCATTTACTCAACAATCACCAGGTACCCAGGGCCTGCTGTTTTCCTCATAGTCTTATAGTCCAGTTGGAAAGATAGACAATTGAATAGAAATTTAAAATAAAGTGTGAAGATGTTGTATTGGGGAGACAAAGTACTGTAAGAACACAGGGCAGGAGAACCTAACCTCATCTAGCGACGAAAGGATCTGCAAGGCCTTCCTGGGGGCATTGATGCTGGGCTGAGACTTCTGTAAAAGGTATTGTTTGGGTAAAACGTGGAAATTTTCAAAGGGTGAGGATCAGAGACACTGTGTTTTCTAAGAAATCTTCCAAAGACAGAAATCATTTTACATGGCTGCTGCAAGAAATGTTACCCCAAGGCAGGAGCAAAGGGAAAGCTATGTAGAATTTATCCAGAAAGGAAGAAGGATTACTGAGCTGGAAAGAAATTTTCTTGGCACCAGTCTTATAGCAAAGTGTAGAGTCATGATGAGCCCCAGATTCTGGTCATCTACAGTGATTTGAAACATGGACCTGGTTATTGTTTGGCTGCAAGCACCAATAAATCAATCAAACTTTTCAACAAGAATTAGAATATTCCTATAATTCTCCATTAATCACGTCTTTTGGAAAGGTAGGAAGTGGTAGGGATCACATCTGTTTGGTTGTTTGGCAACAAAGTATTAGCTCTCCTAGTGTTTATCTGGTGTTTTTTTTACTAAAAAAAATGTTGTAAGTTTGAGTCACGATGAAATCTATTTTATTTGGAGAGTTGCTTTTGAGAATGGATAGCAAATTGTCCCAGGGAAAAAACATGATGAGGAAAAAAATATTGTAAGATAATGATTGGGTAGGAGTAGAGGAACGTACTTGAATGTTTCTTGCTAGTTTGGAACAAAACATCTAATCTTTTCCTACTTTGAAACAGGATATCTCCCTTGTGGTGTAAATATTTTATTAGGTTTTGGTTAAAGGATGGATTCTGAGCTACTGCATAATTTAAATTTGAGCTTTCTTAAGATTATTCATGTATAAGCACTTATTGAGTGCCTGCCTTGGTTAAGTGCTGCTAGGTATTGCTGGGAGTGGCAGGCCCTGGCTGTTGTTAGACACTAGGTGTTAAGGCTCTGAAGCTGAAAAAGGCAAGCCCGGTTCAGACAAAATAGAGACAGTGCTGGAAATTGAAGCACATTATACTTCAGCTTTACTTCTGAAATGCTGTATGTCTTTGGCTAGTTATTCATCCTTTCTCCTGTAAAATTCTTTCTTTGTAATAAGAATGATCATAGTATTATCCTTTCCCTTTTCCTGCTTCATTTCTACCCTGTGGCCAAATTCCACTATTTCCACTTCTATCACTGTGGCTAGGGTATCATTCATATTTGACAAAACCAAGTATAAAACACCAAGAGTTTCCATTCTAAGACCGTTTTGAGAAGAATGACTCAAATTATTTAATGGAAGGAGAGGTAACTTCTCCATCACAGACGTTTTATAGTTTTTTTGTTCATTTGTTTTGTTTTGTTGTGTTTTTGAGATGGAACCTTACTCTGTCGTCCAGGCTGGAGTGCAGTGGTCTGATCTTGGCTCACTGCAAACTTCACCTCTCGGGTTCAAGCAATTCTCCTGCCTCAGCCTCCCGAGTAGCTGGGACTACAGGTGTCTGCCGTCACGCCTGGCTAATTTTTGTATTTTTAGTAGAGACAAGGTTTCACTATGTTGGCCAGGCTGGTCTTGAACTCCTGACCTCAAATGATCCACCTGCCTTGGTCTCCCAAAGTGCTGGGATTACAGGCATGAGCTACCACACCCTGCTAGTTACTGTGTTTTTGTTGTTGTTTTTGTTTGTTTGTTCTTTTGAGATGGAGTTTCACTCTTGTTGCCCAGGCTGGAGTGCAATGGTGTGATCTCGGCTCACTGCAGCCTCTGCCCCCTGGGTTCAAGCAATTCTCCTGCCTCAGTCTCCCAAGTAGCTGGACTTACAGGTGCCCGCCACCACACCCAGCTAGACCCTTCACATTTTTACTCAAAAGATACCAACTTAGGTATTTCTTGGAGTTCAGTGTCAAACTGAGGCCATTTCCATTGTCACACACATCAGACACATGCTAAGTAGAAGAATGGAATGTAGGAAGGTAATTTCTTCCAGCATCTGACAGGAGTAGTGACATGGAGTGGGTCTTAATGTTCATGATGATTATATGCTAGGCACTGTGTTGCATCTATTACCCCATTTTGTATAATGAACCACCCAACAGTCAAGCATTATTATTCCCATTATATGGATGAGGAGGTTGAGGGCCAGAGAGTCTGTGTACCAGCTGATCAAGTGCAGAGCAGGATCCAAACCCACATTTCCACATCTCCCAACTCCAATGTCCATGCTGCCTCTCCTCAAAGTGTTTTTCCTTGAACCATTGAAATCCAGACACCTCATTAGCTTGGTCGGGTTAGCCCTGTTCTTTTTAGGAATTCAGGGTGGGTAAATTTAGGAATTTGGATGAGTAAACTTCTCCAAGGCTGGGGCAAAAAGAGACAGGTTGAGCTGAGAAAAGAAGTTGGCTGGAATACTATTGCTTAAGCTGCTGTCTTACTGGCAAGAACAGACCACTTTTGTTTAGCAAAATGATTGGAGTTCATCACCCTGCCTTTTCTTTAGGTGGGACTTAATGACACTAAGAAAACATTTTCTTTTTAAAAAGTTTCTGGGGTTTTCAAAACTTGTTCCAAATTTATATCCCGACTAGGTGTCCAGAGAACGTGCGTGATCACCTTACACGGAACAGAAGTTGTTCTTGCCCTGTACACTGTGTTATAGTAGTCTTTCTCATTAACTGTGGGCTTCCAGAGGGCAGGGAGTGGAACTTATTCCCTGAGAAATTCCCAGAATTCAGTGCAGTACTTGGTACATGGCTCAGTGAATGTCCACGGAAATTAACTAGTATCCTAATGTTTTTTGTTCATAATGAAAGGAATCTGTTTTAAATTCAAATAGACAAATGCCAATCAAGTCATTTCCAACTGTTTCTGTTGCTGGGGTAGTGTGAGTTTAGTTAAGTTTTAGTTTTACCCGTAGGGCTGTTATTGTCTTTGTGCCATATCCCACCTTCTTTAGGGGAAAGCCCTTCAGCTGTGAACACTGATTCCACAGGTACAACCCCTGGTGGTCCACCAAAGAATCTGACAAATGGGTAGTAACATTTGTAACCTGTCCATTTTATCTGTGAATATAACTGTCAACTTTTTCAAGTGAGAAAGGAAATTTGGAGAGAAATTAGGGGAAGCCTGTAATAATCTTGAAATAGATTAAGTTTGGAGAGCTGTTTGGAAAATGGTTAAGTTTTCACTAGCACAGGAAGAGCAGAAAGCAGCACATGAATGAGAACAGCTGTTCTGTGGGTCTGAGAGGGGCTATTTGCATTTTTGCTGTTAGGGTAGCCATGGCCTTTTTACTAATGTTGGTAATGCTCTGGTGGTTAGCTTCAGTGATTTTCTTTATTGTGACTTGCAGATCAATCTCCTGCATGGTTGTTCCATTTAACCTGTATTCCCTAGGTTATTTCTTAAAGCAATTTATTGAACATTATCCTAAATTGAACTGCATTTACTATCCCTTGGCCCAATTACCTAAATGGTCCACATCCATTTGATTTTGATTGTCTGCTCTCTTGCCATTTGCTTTCCCTCTAATTTTACGATTAGTTGCAAAAGAGACTGTTTAGTTCCGCAGTCCCTTCTTTCCCAAACCACTCTCTGTTTGAGCAGTGTAATTCATAAAGGCAGCTCTTCTAATTTGCAAAGTCCTAGTTCTTCCATATGAATATGGTTTATTTCAACAATTCAATTCTACAAAGATTTATGGAGTGCCTACTTTGTGATAGAACTTAGTTAAGAGCTATCTGCTTGCTCCGTGTCCTCTTTGGAGTGAGTTTGTGAGGCAAAGGTCTCTGATCGCTGATCAGGGTGTCTCAGCTCTGGATCCTGTCAGATGATTTTTCAGCAGCAGTTTCGACTCCTCTGGGTTCCTTTCAACACTCCTCTCACAGTGCACAGCAAATGTCCCCCAGGTTAGTTGACTGTAATCTTTGTGTGTTCATATATTTGTTAACTTCCAATTCATGAGCAAGCCTACTCCTCCAGGTGTTTCCCCAGTCCTTAGAATGGTTTCTACTCTTTGTCTAATGATATTTGTATAATATACATGGTCCTGGTTCATGTCCTGAATTATTTTAAAAAATTAGTATCAATACAATTTGTCATTTCCCATTCTTAGGATTTTCTCTTTAAACTTCTGAACTCAGGCAAGATCCACCATCTTCCTACATTTCTCCTAACCTTTGTAAACCAGCACTGTGTTTTTATTGGCCTTCAAACTTGTTTAAGTAGAACTAGTGGTGAGAATGGAAATGATTTTCTCTGGGAAACCTGATTATTTATACTGCATGAGTAAAGACATCTTTGAACAGGGTTCCCTTTTGGTCTTTTACAATTTCCACCCTGGTGTGAAAGTGACACTGTGTTAAGCTTTCCCATTATTTGCTAATTCCCTTCTCCATCTTCTGAGGTCAGTGCTGCTGCCCCCATTTTCCAAGGAGCCCATGGAGAGCCCAGTTGCAGATAGAGTTCTCTCTTGGGGTGTTCGGCTCTACCGAGCCCCAATCAGCACAGACAGGATTTGACCTGTTCTCATGAGGTGGAGGAAAGATCTAGTCTGAAGCCACTTAGTCGCTCAGTGGCTGAAAACCCAGAAATTCCAGATTTGGGGATATTTTCCCTGATTACTCAACCAAACCCTAGTTCAAGCCAAGGGTTATATTTTGAGTGACAGTGATTTGATTCAACCATGACATTGAATAGGAGATTGAATTACCAGGGTGTTGAGTTTACTGAAGGGAAAGACAAAACAAGGTAGAAAAATAGTGGCAATGGAAAGAGGCAGAATTTGGTGGCAAATGGAAAGAAATGGAATTAGTCTGCTATCTGAAAGAGCTGAGAGAGTGAGGATTATTCTCATGAGCCCATGAAGTGTTTTTGTAAAAACCATGTGCAATTCGGGTTCTCTATGAAATGCTTTCTGTGTCATGGCAAAAATAAGGCCCTGTTTCTTAGTCAAAAAGAAAGGCAATGATACGTTAAAAAAGAAACAAACCTGTATGTTTGAAAATATGACCTTTGGTCTTAGAAATGCTTTTCCTTTTCTTTCTTTTTGGATTTGTTCTATAGTAAATGAAAGAGCAGGGTTTGATTACCTTCCTTCTATCCCTGCTCCCTTTTCTGGTAGTGTCTGGATTCCACTAGACTCTCTTACTGGAGTGAGGACACAGCCATTTGACACATAACTGGAGGAAATATGGCTATTTTTTTGTTTGCAACTGTATTGTATTCCGAAAGGAAATGTGGTTCTATTAAAAGTTTGCTATAATCTTAAGTGTCTGGGCTCTAATACAACTGTGCACTCATAAAGAACGGGTCAAACAGTCTTTTGAACATTAGGTGCTAAATGTTCTTTTTATGGAATATGCTGATTTTCTCCATTTGAGATTCAAAACTTTGTGTAAAAATGTGCTTCTCCACTGAAGGATGGCTTTTTTTCTCTCTTGAGAATTAAAGAGGAATATCTAATGTAAACACTTAGTCCAGTGTGAATAATTTTATCCTTGGCTGTAAGACACTTTTGAAATAGGTTCATGTGAAGGTTCAAAGTTAATTTTGTGTGTAAAATACGTTTCAGAACTTCCCAACCCTCATGTCAGGTACAGTATATTTGACAATAAGAGATCAATTTTCTCTATTCACTCTGTCAACTAAATATATTTCCCCTTCAATCTATTTGTTTCAATAGAATGAGACTGGCTACTTTTGGCATTTGGCATTCGTTAAGTAGCTTGTATTTTTTCCAGATGACTTTAGTGTATATGTCAGCACAATGTTCATAGAGCTATTTTTTTTTAAAGCAGAATTTAGTTTAACTCTTTTATACAGAAGAAAATAAAGCCATATGGAAAGATTTCATTTTTCAAATGTACTTTTAGAGGACAGAAATTTTAAATTCTGCTTTTGTAGAAAGCAGGTTGAGTTTGTTTCATGTCATTTTCACTGTTGACTCTGAGTTTGCATTCAGAGCATTGCACTGACTCTTGGCTTCACATCTTGCTCAACATGTCTCTTGCCCTTGTGTTTAGGCAGACTTGAAGAGGAAGGGGAACTTGGGCAGATATTTCAGACAGCCAGGCAAAGTCAGACATTCTTGGAAACTGATGCAATCTAGGTTTCAGAAGAGATTGTAAAGCCCCAAAGACCTTTATCTGTTCCACAGTGGTGCACCAGGGAGGACTCCAGCCAAACAATGGCATATGCGGTGGATTGACACTTAAAGGCCAGCTAAAGTGGGAAACACTTTCCCAAGATAGCTGGACTGCCTTCACTTGGAGATCTGACCACTTTGTAGAATTTGAAGAAAACTCTCACGGAATCACACGGAATAAAGATGTCAGCCAAAAGCCCTATATATGTGTGCAACAATCTGCTGTTTGAAAAACAAAAATCCTATGCAATGTGGCTTGCAAACTACACTTTGCTTGAGAAAGATAATGATTATGACTAGAAATACATCTGGGTCCCTTTAAAATACCAAGCACAGTACTCATTTATCAATGTGTGAATGTTGATTGCAATTAACCATGATTAGGTGATATGTCTTCTCACCTCCAGCATGGGCTGGAGCAGGTTGGAGATTTTGAGAACACCTGTGATAGATGGAAGCCCCAAGGGGAAAAATAGATTCTAAAGGGAAAGGCCACTTTTAAAAACACAGCTTAAAAAGGAGAATTTTAGGTGGTATTTTCTTTACCAGTAAGCTGCTCCTTGGCTATTCCAATGAGAAGAGAGCAGTGGCTTGGATTCTATGGAAAAAGCTGGGTAAGCATATTCAAAATTGTGCATTTCTTAACAAAGTGATTGGCAACAAGTGTAGATTAAAATGAAAGATTCAATAAAAATTGAATTGAAAGCAGCTGTAAAGTTATTAAAAATCAAACAAGAAGGGACAGTATAGACTTGTTTTTAGCTGTTTCATTTTTTTTGTTCTGGGTTCTTTTAATTTTGGTAATATCTAGTGGTTCCTAAATAAGACCTTGAGCTTTCCATCTTATTGTTGTAAATAGAATTAAAATATTTTGATATGTCAGAGTGTGTTTTCCTTTGGTATTTTTAGTATCTAATGTAGTATATTTTAAATTGCAGGTTGTAAGTGATGAGTAAGTAGGAGAATCTAACTTAGTGGCTTGTGACCAATATTTTTTCTTAACATTTTATTGAAGTATAACATACATACAGAAAAGTGCACATGCAATTTGATGCATTTTCATGAACTGAACACATCCCTGTAACCAGCATCCAGATCAAGAAACAACACTTCCCTAGAAGCCCCCTCATGACTCCTTTAAATTACTATCCCTCCAAAAATAACTCACTGGCCTGACTTCTAACAGGATAGATTAGTTTTGGCTGCTTTTGAACTTTATATAAATAGAATCATACGGTATGAACTCCTTTGTGTCTGATATGATGCATGGGATTCATCCATATTATTGCAAACAATTGTAGCACTCCGCTGTGTGAATGTACCAACATTTATTTATCTATTCTCCTGTTGATGAGCCTTTGGATAGTTTCCAGTATTTGGCCTCATGAACATTGCTTCTGTTCATATTGCTTCTGTAAACATTCTAAAGCCCAGTGGTGGACACATGCACTTTATTTCTCTTGAGTATGTACCTAAGAGTGAAATTGCTGGGTCATAGGATGTAGTATATTCAGCTTTAGTAGATGCTGGAAAAGAATTTCCCAAAGTGCTTGTATCAATTCAGAGTAAAATATGATAGAATAAATAGAAATAGAATAGAACGGAATGAAATGGAAAATAAAATGGAATGTCACATGCTATAGTGGTAAGTGTTGTTTCTTCAAATCTTTGTTTCATGTATAGATATTTATGTTTGTTGACCGTAGTGTGAAATATACTCCTTTGAGAAGTTTTCTTTGTGTCCAATGTATTACACTTTTCTTCCTCTTACTACTTCATTTCAGTTTCCCCTGGAAAATGTCCTGGAAATGTATGCAATGAAAAATGGATGACTGGGTAATGGTTACCCAACAATGTAAAAAAAAAAAAAAAAGAAAAAAGAAATATACCCCTTTTTCTGAGTTGCCATAAAAAAAGCTTAAAAAATACTTGTCTAATCTTAAGATTCAAGTCCAGACAATTATATTGACTGTATTGCTTTAATGAGCAAATTGTCCTGGTGTCAGTGAGTAATAGAAAAGGCATAGTCAAGAGTTGGGAAATTATAAGCTCTTTCAGGATCTGGACCAACTTTCAACATTAATAATGTTTTAAAACATACTGTGATAAGAGCTACACAAAGAAATGAAAGCATAAGGTCAAATAGACATTTGATATTTTGAGACAGTCAAAATAGCAACCTGGATAATCTCATGCTGATATTTCCCATCCTGGGTATGGAGAATGCTTGTGGAGGGTCCCTTAAAACCTTTCCTCACACTTAGCACAGTTCCAGCTCTCCTAGTTCCCCAACCAGGGAAATCAACCCCTCTCCAAGTCCAAGGCAGAGGGATGATTCCATCATAATAAGGAAAATGGATATGTCACATACAAAACATATATGTCCGAGTTTCCTGATTGACCACCTGAAATGGTTGGGACTCAATAAAGAATGTAACAGACATCATAAGAGAGGCTATAGTAGAGCTGACTGTCTGAGGTCATATCCTGGCCCCACTACTTACTACCAGTATTTCCTGATTTCCCCTCCCTCCCCTTCTCCTTCCCTCCTTCTGCTGTCTTTCTTTCCCTTTCCTTCCTTCCTTCCTTCCTTCCTTCCCTCTCTCCCTCACTCCTTCCTTCTTTCCCCTCTTCCTTTCCCCTTGTTCTCTCCCTCCCAAACTTCCTTCCTTCCTTCCTTCCTTCCTTCCTTCCTTCCTTCTTCCCTCCCCTTTCTTTTCTTTTCTTTTTTCTTTTCTTTCTGTTCTGAGTATAAGGGTGGCACCTATTGCATAGTATAGTTCTATCTTTTAGGCTTGTAGTTCTATTAAAAGTGTAAATCAGATCATGTCATTCCCTTCCTTAATAACCTTCAATGTTCCCATTGCCTTTATGAAGACATCTTCCTGTGGCTTAGAAGGCCATGTGCCTTCTGGCCTCTCCTAACTTCTCCAGGCCTGTTTACTGCCATTGCCCTTACTTTGAGCCATATTGAACTCCCTTTGGTTCTCTGAATGTGCCAGTATCACTTTACTTTTATGGACTTACCATGGGCTGTTTCCTTTCTGTATTTCGTGCCTGGCCAATTTCTGCTCATTTTTCAGGATGACATGTTCTCCAGAAGGCTTTTGCAAAGTGTGACTCATTTGCCCTCGCTCCCATGGATTCCTGTTCTTTTCTAAATATGCTGTCTTGTATTTGCTTGTTTAATTTTCTTCCCCACTGGATGTAGGCCCTGAAGGAGCAAGGACAATGTCTTTTTCATTCATCTTTGAATCTTTAAAACAGTATTCATCAAGACAATCATGAAACACAGGAGTAGTCTCTGAAGGGCAAAATTGCAGAAGGCTTTTTATTTTTGTCTTTCCACATATCTATTGATACCAATTTTTCTACAGTGAGCATGCATTACTGGTATTATAAAATTATGAAAGTTTAAAATGAGTTAAATATCAAAATGTAAAATAAAAAAACTCAGATAACTGTAGGAAAAGGATAAAAGGTGGCAACACATTAGTGAATCTGTTGTCTGTGACTGGTGTTTAAAGAGTGGTAGAATTCAGGGCTCCTGCCTGCCCCCAGGTCCAATCCTATATTTGTTAATAGGACTTAGGGTGTGGTATTATAGGGTTCAGCTTTCTAAGGGCAGGTGGAATCAGAGAGGAAATGAATGTAGTTCAAGAGGAACAGGATCATGTAGGAGAGACAGATGGGACCAGCTGTGAAAGTTCTTTGGAAAACTGGGAGAAAAATAAAAGGGTTCCAAGTAGAATAAATATAAGAGCTGCAGAACCAGGAAATATGAGAAAAGGCAGGAGGAATAAGAAGCACAAAGCATATTAGAGAGAGAAAAAAGGGCTAAAGGAAAGAGAAAGAAAGTAAGAAAGGAATTGGGCTTAGTAAGGGAAAATATGTATCAGAAAGATATTTTAGGGGGCAAGTCAGGAAGGAACAGAAAGCAGGAATGTCCACATGCCCTACTCAGAGAAGCCTATGTGGCCTCCTGCTGGTAGTAGATCTGCCTCATCCAGCCCTCCAGGTGCAGCCATCATAGCCACAGGGTCCTGCAAGGATCTCTGAAAAGTCCCCTTGGGTCCCTCTTTTCTTCAGGAGGTTTTGTCTTCCTAACTTAAGTGCACTGGGCCTCTGGTGTGAGCCATTTATTTACGTTTGAAATGTGAGTGTTCAATGTGAACTTTCCCTCCCCTGCTGTATCTGTGTGCCTGGGACAAAAGACATGACTGAGCTGTCAGTGCTCTGAAGTATGCAGCCTGCCTGGAGGTCAGGTCACAAAGCAAAGCTGCTTAAAACGTACGGGGTTCCTCTCGGGAGACAGCTCAGAGTCCATGCAGCATTTGTCAGCTGGGCTCAAGATGGAATTGAGGACGGAAAGAAACATCCAGAAGAACACTCTATGAATGGAAGGGCTCCATAAAGTGTTTTAAACTGGTGTGAAGTCAGATTTGAAATGTGGAGGTCGCAGGGTAAGCTCTCTTTTCCCTGGAGCCTAAGTCATTCTCTGGCAGATTTTCAGAAAACGAGTTGTGGTAGGTACAAAATGGCTGCAATGAGACTCACTGGCCGTGAGTCAGCCTGCTAGTTTACCCAGGTGAAGAGTATAGATCAGGGTTTGAAGGTTGGTTTTAACTCAAGCACTGACTCCGACTGATTGACAGAGGCTCTCTGGGCCTCTGTTTTGAGAAGGCTTCTAGGTCAAAGTCCAGTAGTGATCATGTTTCCTTGGGCTTAAGAGGGGCTAGTGGTCATACTGTATCACTTATTTTCTAATCCTGCCATAGATTATACTTTTAACCATGAATAATTGGTCTTAGAAATGTATAATCTTGGCCATTGTCTAGTGAGTCCATCTAATAAAACTGATCTTGAAGTCGAAAGGGCTAAGGCAGGAGGTGGTTAAATAGCCTCAGTGATGCCTGGGGAAGAACTTAGTCTTCATGAGATCATGAAATTCAATATAGGAACAACATGGGCTGAAGGATGGGAACTTGCTTTACGTTGTGGACTTGAATTTATTTATGAGGCCATAGAGATTATTATTGAAGTTGGTTGTTAAATTTGTAAACAGTTACAGAAAGTAAGGTTAGGCAGAGCTAGGTTGGCCCCTTGGCTTCAAGAACTCATCCTTTTTTGCCTCTGGCATGGGTTTCAGAGAACTTTTCACTTTTTGGTGGTGTTCTCTCATTGGACTAATTCACATATAGTGTTACATTCTCCAGGTCAGAGTTCGAGTGTAATGTTTGATGACCCGTTGTGGAAACTATTCATTTTGCAGATCCACATGCTCAGATGATAAATATGGAGGGTCATTCAGTCTCTGTCTTTGGGAAACTGTTACAATCTTGTAGAAATTGCATTGATTTGGGAGTGAGATAGTTCTAGCCTCAAGTCTGGACTCTGCCACACTAGAACATCTTTGACAAGTTATTTAACCTCATAGTTTCAGATTTATTTTAAACCTATAAAATGAAGATAATAATGCCTTCTCATGCAATTGTGAATGTTATCCGTTAGGGTTCTTAACTGCAGATAACAGACTTTGCTTTAGCTAATTTAAGTAGGAAGAGATACATGCTCCTAGATCATTGGAAATGCAGAAGGAATGGTCTCTAGGCTTGGCTTCCAAAATTTACACTGCAGAACTGGCCTGCTAGGCAAGTTGCTGCCACAGCGAGCGCCATAGCAGGTTGCCTCTGTCTGCCCTGATCAGAAACTGATAAATCAAAAGCTGTCCTTGCTGTTGCCAGTCCTGGAAGAGCCAAATGCCTCCACCTTCATGCTTACCAAAACATTTGGACCCACCTGAGTGGCCTCCACTTCTCATTGTGCACTTCCTTTCTTCTCCCACCCTCAGTCCTGATACGCTTTTCTTCAAAAAGTTATGGTCATTTTTACGAAGATGACCTCTAGATGCCACCAGGTGGTCCTTGTGTCTTTTGCTGTTACTTTGCTTTTCTCCTGCTCCTACTCATTACAATTTTTTAACTTAAAGACACAACTCAAGTTTTACTGTTCCAAGCTTTATAGAATTAAGTTATCTCTCTCTCCTTTACATTTTAAAATGATAAATTATCTGATTACCTTTATTTCTTCTGGTATTGTCTTTGCCTGTTATCTTAAAATTTTATTCTGTAGTTTTTAAATGCATTTTTGAGCTGCTTTCCTCAACTAAACCATAAGTTTCTTGATAGTAAGGATATATATAAAATTTGGTGGTCTCTATGGTACTTAGCACATGGTATGTACTTAACAAATATTGGTTGCTAACAAGCCAACTGGAAGGTTAGCTGTTAGCATACTTGGAGCTGGCTCCATTTGGAACTGTGGTGGATGCTGTGATGAGCTATCCAGGTTTCCCTTTGGGATTTATTCCTCCAGCTATTTTACCTCAAGTTGGACAACTCTGAAACGATCAACCCAGATTCAGAGGCCCCTCTGGGGTTGGCTAAGGTGTTTGCTGAGACTGCATCAGCTCAACTTCTTCTTCTCAATTCTGCTTCTGTTTCTTTCCTTCATCAGGTGCTAATCTCAACAGCACTTGCTGGTAAACTTTCTTCATGCTAATCTCAGGGTGCTTTCTTGGGAATTCAACCTGCAACAGGAACCTTGTGATAAGATAAAAATAATGAATAGTTTTAAGGTTATGAGGTTGGTTAGATGTGTTTGGGAAAATAAAAAGAAGTAGTTCAAGTTCTAGCAAGGTTTTTTACACCTCATATTTGAAATCGGAGCCATGTAATTATTATTATCATTTGCAAATGAAGATCCTAAACCAAATTAATGACTGACATGTGTCTTTGCATGCAGGTAGGATTTATCACCTTATTCAGAGTGATGTGTGAATCCACAAATAGATCTGTGTTCATATGTATATCTTATTTATTATATGTTTGTCTTGCATGATGAAAAACTGAATAAATCATAATGTTAATAAAAGACTATTACTTGAGTTTTCCAGATGAGCATAGAAACAAATGAGGAGAACTAAAAATAAAAATGAACAAATTTGCTTAAAAGTTGAATTTTTGAAGACTTACTACCAATTTAATATATACATTGTTTTATTAATTATTGTTTTACAGTGAGGCTTATGCATTTTGGAAGATATTAACTGTTATTTTGTAACAATTCAATTTACAAATGAGACCATATTTATTATGGAATTTGTAATTATACTACATGTATAACATGGCTGTCTTTCCTCCTCTCCTCCTCTAAATCAGTCAGATAGTTAAAAGCAATTCTAGATTTCATCCAGTGAGTCTATGTCTCTTAGTTTACATATAAGGATAAAAGAGATGAAAAATCATGTCTAGAGTCAAGATCCATCTATCAGCCAAGGCAGGCACCTAATCCAGGATCCTCTAATTCCTCTCATTGTGTGTGGTAGTCTCTTCCCTACGGGGGATTATCTATGTAAATCCTCTCTCGCTCAGTGCTGAAGGATGGTTTTTCTTACTCACATTTTTTTTTATACCATGCTAAACAATTTGGAGCATTCACAGATCAGAGCATCTGAATTCCAGAAAAATTAAAAAACCCAAGCAAGTTTAATTCAGTCAAGAGACTGATTTTTTGTGGTTTCCCTGGTGCCCAGCAGGTGAGTGGACAGAAATATTTACTTCTCAAATTACGATTCTACCTAGTATGATGGCACATGACTGCTTGATAGGAACACATATGTAGAAGATGAGGGTGGGGCCATATCCTTCTCTACCTTAAAGATAATTAAGTCCAACTCAAAGGCTCAAGAATGAAAGGAAGTCTACTCCCCATAAATCAGCTTTATACATCATCCTTGCTTGCCCACAGAAATCCCTGAACCTTAGGCTTATTCTTCTCACTTGAGATTGGGAAAATGTTGATTGGCCTTGGGCTTGTGGGGCTGTGTTTCTATATTTATTTACAAACTTGGAATCATTCTTAAACTTGCAGTGGGACAGAAGTAAAGTATGTCTATCAAGTTAGCCTGGAACCAAAGACTGAGCCAGTGTTAAGTACTGTAAGTGATGATTTAGCTTTTATTTGACTAATTTGCTTCTCTTAGATAACAAAATGATCATACAAAACAGAGTAAATGTTTTGACTGTATTTGGTTGCCTTTATGAATCAAATCTACCAGGACAGAAGGAACTTGTTCTACTACTTCTAGAAAGGTGAGGGCTCACCAGAGCTGTTTTCCTACAATCTGTGTACCAAAAAGAAAAAAAACCAAAATGAATAAACCTGATCTATAACCACAAAAAGAAAAGGAAAAGACGGAAGGAATGTATGTGAAATCCATTGTAAGAATAAACCTGATATTCGACTTCAATGGAGTTTCAGGTATCAGTACCTAAATTTCTTTGTCGGGGTTATAACACAATTTGGAAAAATAGATTTGGGGCTCTCTGTGACTTCCTCAACCCCAAACAGATCTTGCTTAAAATTGTTATGCATTAGATGATAGAAGTTTGGTTTCCAGATCCTGATCCTCTAGCAATAACTACCTTATTAAGCACAATTATTTCTTTTAGGTGAAATAAAATGTCAGCTTGAAATTGTGCAGTTGCAACCCGTCTTGGGAAGAGCTCATTCCCTAGTTCTCACGCAATGATGTTTATAGTTCTTCTCATTTCCCAACAGTTATTGATTACTGGCAGATAGATTCTTCCTGACATGCCAGCCAGAGTATATATGTCTACATATTCTTTCTGCCAAATGCAGTCTTCAAAGTTCTAATTTTTACCAGTAATACTCCATTATATTCAAAAATTATCATTATACATGGTGGGGTTTTGTGCTTGTACTTGTAAACCTCAATGTTGTACAAATTCCTTTTTTCTGAGGCCACTTCTATATTAGTACCGCTACTATTACTACAATGGCCATTCATTGAATGTTAACCATTGGCTAGGCTCTGTGATAGAGGCTTTGCATATACTATATTTAATCCTTTCTGTACCATTGCAAGTTGGGTATATTATACCCATTTTATATATGAACAAATTGAGGCTAGGAGGAGTGAAATAACTTACACGGGGTCTTGCAGCTGGTTTCTAACAGACTTGGGATGCAAAGCCAGTTCTGTCTGGGTTTCAAAGCTCTTGATTTTTCATTTTTTTTTTCACTAGGAAAATATACTCGTGTGATGCAAATAATGTGGAGATGAATTAACTTGCCCATTTTCCATATAATAGCTTAATACAGAAACATCCTACCCTTTTACCTTTATTATAAATGCTGAGTCAGCCCCTTTGTCCATAGAACCTAACATGGTAGTTGTAATGCTTAAATTGCAAGCTGTCTATGGTAGCGATAAAGAGCGCCTGAGTTTGAATCCCCTCTCCGCCACTTAGGAGCCATGTGACCCAGGTAAGTAATTCATCTTGGTCCCACAGGGAGCTCTGCAGCAGAAATTCCATGTTAGATTTGTCCTGCTGAGAAGCAAGGGGGTTGGGCGTTCATGCTGTCTCCTGACTCAGTCACTGGTTAACAGTCAGGAGATAGGGTGAAGAAGAGAAGATGCAAATGCTTGGCAATTTAAGCTCTCTGCACATGTGGCGGAGTGATGTGCTTGTGTTAGCCACAAAAGCACCAAGACACTGAGGAAGGCGGGTCACACTGAACTGGCAAATTGGGTCTGAGGGTTCTGGCCAGAGTGTAGGCAGAGTTCTTGCAGTGCAGGAACTATTTCACTCTTCATCTACTGCACGGCACACATGTCCTGTGCTGTTGGGATAGCTGCTCTGTGCCCAGAGCCGTGGTTCCTGCCACGCTTGAGGGCACGTGGGATCCCTTTCTCCCCGCCTCCTTTTTCTCCTCTTAAAGCCTGGTGCTGGGACACTGAGTATTGAAAGGGGTATGGTAAAATCCCTGCCATTTGTAGGGCTCACCATCTCATGAAGATACAATTGTACACAATTGGCTAAAATAATTCCTAAAGACAAGGAAACCAGGGCCATAAAGAAGTAAAAGCACTGTGCTATGGGAGCACAAGAGAAGTAGAGGATTCAGCTGAGGGCTATGAGGGAAGGCTTCCTGGAAGTGATGGCATGTCTGCTAAGCCTCGAAGGATAAATATCACCAAGATTTTGTGATGAGAAAGTAAAGGGGTGGGCACTGCAGATTGAAGGAACAGCATGAGCAATTACTGTAAGGAGTAAAGCGTGCAGTTTGCTTAGGGGCTAATGAATGTTCCACTGGTTAGCTGGGATACCTTGGAGGGACACAGGAGAAGCAGGGCCTTGGCACTATGGTGGTTTTTCCATCGGGACAGTTGTGTCCATAGTGGCCAGGTTCAGCAGCATCGTGCTGTTAATGCTGTGTCTTTGTCTTCTCACCCCAAATGTGTCCTTTGGTAAAGTGTCCTCCTGAATGACTGTATGTAACAAGAGGTTCAAATGGAAGTTTCTATTGAGGCCCAACAACAATAGAAATAACATTCTAAACTGAAACATAACACCATGATTTACAAAACAGGTAGTAAAAAAAAACTTAGACCCTTAAGTCCTTCACCTATATTGAGTGTATAGAAGGGTTGAGGAGAGGAAAACCTAAGAGGATTTGTGGGGAACGTTTTGGGGAGAGTGGATTCCAACCCAAATGTGCTCCCCCTAGAGGAGTTCTTCCTCATTGACTTCAAGCGAAGAGAGAGGGGCTTCCAGGACACTACTCTGGAGCTGTGTCTCTCTTTGAGCTTAGGGGATGCAGTCAATACTCATGTCTGACTTCACCTGGAAAGTCCAAAAGGTGACTGATGGACTGGCTAGTTGCTCTGAGCCGAGGCGTGAAGGGGAGATGGCCATGGTGGCGGGCTTGTCCGGCACTTTCAGGGCTGTCAGGCAGATGACTGGTGTTGCACCAAGAGATAGCTGGCACTGGGTCTCCTTATCTGGCAGGGCCTCATAGAAAACTTTCCCTGCAGAGGGAAGCTGGAGGTACAGTGGGAGTTCTCAGGGCTAAGGAGCGAATAGGCTGCCAACTGGAAGAGAAATGCATTCTTCTGGTAGCAGATATGTAGCTACAGAGCATCTCCAAAGAACCCAGAAGAATGCCCATGAGAGAGGCATCCTTCTTAGACATCTACTCGGCCCATAGAGTGACAACACTGAAGTATCACAATAATATCCATCAAGTAAGAATGTACCTTCTCTACTTCCTTTACTTCTGCAGGAGTTCTAATTCAGAGGGCTCGGGATGCACATTTAGCAAGCTAAGAAAGGAAGAAGAAAAGTACCGAGCTATGGAAGAGGGAAGAAATTCTTTAGTCCATGTACTAACCTTAGGTTTCTTGTGTACAGCAGGTCCTAACTTGGTAAGGTAGGGGTAAACGGTGGAGGGAAGAAGTCTTAACTTTGTAGCAAGACAGAACTTCACATGGGTTTGGACACTGAAAATAATGGATTGAAGTCAGGCACGGTGGCTCACACCTGTAATCCCAACACTTTGGGAGGCTGAGATGGGAGGATTACTTGAGGTCAGGAGTTCTAGACCAGCCTGGCCAATATGGTGAAACCCCATCTCCACTAAAAATACAAAAATTAGCCAGGCATGGTGGTACACGCCTGTAATTCCAGCCACTTGGGAGGCTGAGGCATGAGAATTGCTTGAACCTGGAAGCGAAGTTTGCAGTGAGCCAAGATCGAGCCACTGCACTCCAGCTTGGGTGACAGAATGAGGCTCTGTGTCACACACAAAAAAAGAAAAAAAAAAAAAAGGAAAAAATAGAAGATAATGGATTGAGTGCATTCATATTTTCTAAAGGTTATTATAAGGTCATGAGACTGCCCAAATTTTCATCCAGGAGTATCTACCAATTAAATCTCACTGAGCAAGTTGTTTTATGGCTAAATACCATGAGTTATGCTTGTTTAATGTAATGGTCACATTACTAATTAGTCTTAAAATTGTTTCCATGGGAAAAACTCATCCAGTTTCCCAAAGACGGAACACAGCACGTGGACACTCCCTCATGTTAGGTAATACCATGATGGTTACATGTATGCCAGACAATGAGTTAATAATTTGATTTAAGAACCAAATAAGTGACTTCCAGACTCCTAGGATCTCCCCTAACGTAGAGCGAAATGATATACTGTCTTCAGTGGTCTGCTTAAAGTGACACCAGCATCAGATCTGTGGAATCTTGCCCCCAAGACCCAGACCCTCACCTTTTTGTCTTCATGGCAAGCTGCAGACCCTCAGTTGGGTTCCTTAACAGAGACATGATTTTTTTCCCCCAGTGGGGTTTTGCTGGGCCTCTAAGACTTGAATAAAAGGCAACCCAGATGCTAATGCTCAGAGAGTGACTGCATTGGCTGAGCTCTTCAAAGAACTACGTGCTAAGCATTTCTCAAAGAACCTGCATATTCTATTAAATTCCGCATAAGTTTTGTGGAACAAGTTTTCTTTTAAACTGGGATTGACAAACTTCGGTCCATGGGCCAAATCCAACCATCTGTGTTTTTCTGTGGCCTGTGAGCTAGTAAAGGTTTATTAAAATTTTAAATGTTTAGGGGAAAAATCAAAAAAAGAATAATACTTTGTGACATGTGAAAACTGTATGAAATTCACATTTTGGAGTACATGAATAAAGTTTTATTGGAACACAGCCACACTCATTCATTTATATCTTGTCTGTGGATACATTGAGAGTTAAATACTGGCAACCGAGACCAAATGGCCTGCAAAGCATAAACTGTTTACTCTCAGGCCATTTATGGAAAAAAGTTTGCCAATTCCTGATCTAAACTATTATACTACCTTCTATTTATGACTTTATTTTGATACAAGAAGGTTCTCTTTTCCATATATTAACCATTTTACTATGAACTCATACATTGTATAGTGATGGGGTTGCTGGTTTAGACAATGAATCTTCCTCTTGTTGATTACAGTGTAACGTAATGGGCAAAGTATTCGACAGCGTTAGGACGCCTGGGGTTTAGGCTTGGTTCATTCTGTCATTAGCTAAGAGACGATAGGCAAGTCATTTCACCTTTTTGGGCTTTGAGAAATGAACTATTTCACAGGTTTTCAACCTGTGCTTGAAGGAGTCCTAGTTTACCTTTGAGTCTTTTCAGGATCAAATGGACAGAGGACTCCCACTATCCCACTATTGATCTTCAACCAGAGTCCCCCCAGTTGTGTGGATTTTACATATTGGACACTTGCATAAGATTTTAATGGTTACAAAGATTTGACAGCTAAGAATTTTTTGAAAAGCCACAAAAACAGATCATCCCCAAGGTCCCTCATAGTCCCATGAGACGAAGAGGAAGGAAGAGCTTTTGGGATATGATACTACTCAGAGGTTTAAGCCATGGGCAGGAGATGCTGACCTTCAAATTCTAAATTCAGCTTGTTGGCATATTATGTAATAGTCCACCTGTTTTGCTTTTCCCATCTGGATAACAGAAGTAGTACATAACTGGGTTCTCTAAAACTTATGGTAGTCATGGCAATATACACTATTTGAAAAAGAAATGGTGGCCTAGCTAGCTTATTTCAGTTTTCGCCTTACTAAAAACTCACAGATGTAGATTACACCAAGAAAGCTGAAAGGTAAGGAGCATCTTATTTATTTTATGTTAACCCTGGGGATTGACAGGGCTAAAAACAATTTGAACTCTGTATTGATTTTATATGCTCGAGTGTAGACCATTATGGTTTTGACTGGTGAAGTTCATTAGAAAACCTAAAAAGGGTAAATATAATAAGCCATCATTTTCCTTACTCCCTAATGTTGACATGACTGGATATTTTTGGATGCATTATCTTTGAGTTGATAAACATTTTCAGTTATTATCTTAAGAAGGCAAGCTTAACAGAATTTTCAGCCCACATTCCCTGTGTTTTATGCCCATTTGCAAATGATCGTTCATCCGCCCACTTGAAATGATTAATGATAGAAGGCAAGCAAATTGCTTAAGATACAGATTTGATTTATTTTTTACTAAATATTGCCTAATGGCTGGTACATTGGGGAGATAATGTTGAAAGTTTTCTTCAGTCAAATTTTGGAAGTACGAGTGAGCGAAAAGAGGTAGAAGAGATGTTCAAAAGAACAATAGAGGAGTCCATTAAATTTTATTTAGATAGCCACACTCAATTTATTCAATAAAAGTTTATTGACCACCACCATCTCTCACGCAAAGTGGAGGGTAAGACAATGAATTAGGCAAAGATCTACTTTCAGGGGACCTACTATCTGGAGAGGAGGTCAGAGGCAAAGAGGAGATCCTCTCAACTCAGACAATCCACCAACTATTAGTGATTTGAAGCCCAGTTGGTGGAACTGGACTTAACTAAATGGAACTTAACTTAATGGAAACATTGCATGAAATGGTAATTCTCTCCCATCTTTTCTAATTTTCTTCCCCAAATTCTAGTTTTGACAGTTTGATTTATGTTTCAAATCTTCAGATAGTAGATTTGAAGAGGCTCTATGGGCTTACAATCCCATCCGTTCAGCATGAGGTTTGGAACAGTGTCTGCAATGTAACATTTGGGAATAGAACTGTGGAAGCTCTGAATCCAAATCTTCTAACTCTGAGATTTTGCTGTGAAGGTTCCCAGGGAAAGCCTGGAGTCCTACCCTTTGTCTGCAGTTGAGGCTGAACTGCTGGCTCTGCCCCCCGTCACTCTGTCACTCTTGGCCAATCACTTAAGTTCCTTCTCAGGTTTGTGGAGGGGGTTGGGAGTAGTGCTTTTTCTATCCACTCTTCCTCACAGCATTGTTTTGGTAATTCCCTGGCAGATAGCTCTTAACCACTTGACTTTCACTGGACACTTCCATGAAGCAGGTGATCAAGCTCGAAAAGGCATGGTGGACCAAAGTATCCCAAGATTTACAGTCACAGTGGGGTGGCTGGAGGGATGTAGGGTGTATTTCAAAGCCTGTTCAATCTCCTGAGTTGAGAACTTTGAAAGGAACTTGGACTTTGGAGGGTTCAAATTTGTTAGTTCTTGGCCAAGCACAACTTTCCATTCCTAAGAAAGATGTCTATAAAAAGGCCATTTGGACTTCAAAGAGATGATATTTTGATGCATTAAGTGTACATATGAATCAGAAACATGTGGATTAAATTTCCCACTCAAACACATGGCCTTGAAAATTTCAGGGGAAAATGTTTGGCAAAGTGTGCCTGGGATTTGGCTAAAGATGGAGCTTTTTTATGTTTGGGAAGTTTTATCTTCTTCCACATGGCCCCCTGTGATGTGACTGACATAGTCCTAATGTAAACCCAGAGGGTGGCCGGGAAAAAATTGCCTCTGACAAATACATATTGAGTTTACCAAAGGGGATGAGGATATAGACCTTCATTAAAAGGGTCACTGAAGTTTACAAAAACCCCAAACCCAATCAAATAATGTTTTCCTGGAATAAGGGCATGGGAAAACAGGACACCAATTACACTGGCGGCAAGTGCTGTGGGACAGCTGACTCTGTTTTAATGACTAGTGTCCTGCCCTTTCAGTCTAAGGCCACCATCAATATTAGTGGGACCTTTGCTAGACACCCCTTAAAGAGCTCAAGAGGAAAACCAGCCCTTCTGAGCTTGGCTACCTTCTCAGCTTGGCACTGGTCTCTGCACAAACTTTGGTTGTAATGTTTATCTACAGTTCACTATAGGATTCACTATATAAAGTTCACTATCTATAGGATGCCTCCTTGGGCTCCTCTAGAAGAGACTGTCTGCGTGCAAGAGAGGCTAGAACACTGCACCAATCAGTGTCGGGGAGCTCTCCAAAGTGAATGAATGATCACCTTCCATTCAAATACAAAAGGGTACCCCATCTGTCGTTGAGATGAGTATGGAGCCCAAATCATTGTTTGGTTGAAGGTTAGGCACAGCATTTTTTCTTTTTTTTGTTCTACAATAATGTGTTTTCTTCTATGAGTATAAATAATTCTTGCTAATTGTAGAAAACTTGAAAAAACACAGGACTATATAAAAATCATGATACTCCAATAACTCAGGCACTATTAACATGGACATTTTTTCATGCCATTAGGTATTTTTTGAAACATGACTTTTAATAGCCCCTTCCAATTCCACCATACAGCTGTCTCCGAATCTATTCAACCAGTCTCCTATTGTCAATGTTTAGTTTGTTTCCTTTATTTTTTTATTATGATAATGTGGTGATAAACATTCCTGAATATAAATCTGTGTTCCCATCTCTGATTATTTCCTTAAGGTAGATTCCTAGCAGGAAGATTTCTGATTTAGCATGTGTGAACATTTTTATACATTATGCCAAATAGGGTTCCAGGAAGGTTGCATTAATTTATACTCCCACCTGCAGAGTACTTCAGGGTCTCATCCATTCTTTGAAGCCATTACAGTGTTAGGGGACACCCTCTTTATTCATGAACAGCCTCACAGATGGGGATATTTGTGAATCTTTGCCCTGCCGAGCCCTCCAGTAAGCATGGCAGTGACCATGGATGCTAACCACTGAGTCGTGGAGGAGGTGAGAGCCTTGAAGAGCATTTAGAAGGACCTTGGTGGCTTTAGGACGTATTGGCTAAATTTTTCTTCTCACCTAGCCCATCAGGGCTCAAATTATCCCCTCTCTGAGTTGTCTAAGAACCTGCATGGCTGCTTCCCTGGGGGCTTCCTTGGTTGGAGGCTCTTTTCTAAGTGTATTATAGGGTTTATCTCCCAAAGACAAGAGAATCACGCCCTTAACTTCCAAATCCAAAGGGGCCAAATGGGAGCTAAGAGCTGGGACAATTAGGCAGGATATAGCCCAAAGTCAAGAAGTTGTTCCCTGCATTGGCCAGGGAGGATTACACACTCACTGATTACCAGTTTAGACCTGACCAAACTGTGTTATCTCACCCAATTTTTCCTGGCTTCAAAAACCAGTGGGTCTTAGCATCAGGGGATTGGCACTCCATAGGTATTATCCTGTCTCCCCAATTAAGCGGGGGCTGCCTTCGGGGATCTGTGATCCCAGCCCAACGGCCCTCTCCCTATACCATGTAGGCTCCTGTGTCATCTTCTCTCTTCTCTCATGGCTACTGTATGTTAGGAATGCAAATTAGCACTAATATTAGGTTAAGTAACCCATACTTTGGGAGAGTAAATTTTCTGTTAAGCAAACCAACAATTAACAAGTTTCAAAGTCAAACACTCAGATTTCACAGTCATTTTGTTGAATTATCCATGACCAAAATAATAATAATAATAAATCCACTCTCTTTGTTAATTTAGTACTTATAGTGTAATAGTAGAGTCTGTGGAAACATAAAAACAATACTTTTAAAACATTTAAAAACTAAAAACAAAACAAAAGAAAAAAGAAACCCTAAGTAAGACATTTTCATTTACTTTAGGCCGCATAGCATCCTGACAGGCATAATTAATGATATAATTTCCTGAGTGTCCATAGGACCTGTTTTTTTAAAAAAAGCGTATAACACATATAACAAAAAACCAAACAGGTAATTAAAGTGCTTCCCATTTTTAACGAGTAGACCCTTCAGAAACCTGGCAGGCAGCATCCGGGCCCCACCTCCCACTCTTTATTAACTGACATGTCAAAGAAAAAAGCCATATCATTTTTATGTTCCCATGGCGCAGAAACTAATTTGGGGTATTTTAGGCCAGGGAGATTTATAGATCAGCATCAGAAACTTCTCTTCGGTTCCTGGGAGAGTAGTAACATTCCAGAGTTGGATGGATTTAGTAGCCGCCCTGTTTAAAATACGGGGTCCTGTCAAGCCTATGGGTATCCCTGAGTAACCTTCTATTATGGCCCAGCTGTTCCTTAAAAGAAGTCGTGGAAAATGTCAGGGCACTGTGGCGGGTCTGCCCTCCTTTGCAGGGTCACCTTGGGGAGTGAAGGTTGAGCAGCATTTCTACAGGAGGGTTTCTGAGGCTCACAGGAACATTGCCTGCCAAATGCTATTGATTATGGCCCTCGAGGTTGAACATTTAGTAGAAAGGAAGAGAAAGAGGACCTGGAAATCAGCATTGTGGGGTAAACAGCAGTGCTTTAGAGCAGCCTTTTCAGGGAGACTTGGGAAGGAAGAAATTGAAGTTTCAGAGCACAAGTGAAAAAATGATATAAGGTTAAATCAAGAATTTATTTGTTTAAATTTTTGGTGTTAAGAACAAATATTTGTTGTTCATTTATTGTCCAAGGAGAAATAAAGGTATAATTGTCATTTGACTGGGTTAACTACTTTTTGATAGCCACAAAAGGAAGCTTCTTTATTTTATTTTTCCATTAGTTATTGGGGTACAGGTGGTATTTGGTTACATGAGTAAGTTCTTGAGTAGTGATTTGTGAGATCATGGTGCACCCATCACCTGAGCAGTATACACTGCACCATATGTGTAGCTTTTTATCCCTCACCCCATTGTATCATTCTTATGCCTTTGTATCCTCATAGCTTAGCTCCCATGTATCAGTGAGAACATATGGTATTTAGTTTTCCATTCCTGAGTTACTTCACTTAGAATAATAGTCTCTAATCTCATCCAGGTCACTGGAAGTGCTGTTAATTCATTCCTTTTTATGGCTGAGTAGTATTCCATTTTATATATACATATCTATCTGTCTATTGATTGATCTATATATATATATATCACAGTTTCTTTATCCTCTTATTGATTGATGGGCATTTGGGTTGGTTCCATGATTTTGCAATTGTGAATTGTGCTGCTATAAACAGCATGTGCAAGTATCTTTTTTGAATAATGACCTCTTTTCCTCTGGGTAGACACCCAATAGTGGGATTGCTGGATTAAATGCTAGTTCTATTTTTAGTTCTTTAAGGAATCTCTACACTGTTTTTGATAGTGGCTGTACTAGTTTACATTCCCACCAGCAGTGTAGAAGTGTGTCCTGATCGCTGTATCCACGGCAACATCTACGGTCTTTTGATTCTTTCGTTGTGGCCATTCTTGCAGGAGTAAGGTAGTATTGCATTGTGGTTAAAAGGAAGCTTTTAAAACCTTATATCCACCTGCACCATTTCCTCTTTATTCTGAGGAAGGTGATAACAACATATGTGTTCCACAAGGGCCTTAAGTTGTACAACTAGATTTTTAAGGAATACCTCATAGAGTAGGTTGCTTTAGAATCTGAGAGGCTTGCATCTGAATTCTTCTAAGCTGTGTGACTTGGGTCAAATGTAAACCTCTCTGGGTCTGAACCCTAAGCTGAAAGTGAGGATAAGCACATTGACTATATAACATTGGTTCAGACCAGGCATAGTGGCTCATGCCTGTAATCCCAGCACTTTGGGAGACCGAGGTGGGCAGATCATGAGGTCAAGAGATCGAGAGCATCCTGACCAACATGGTGAAACCTCGTCTCTACTAAAAATACAAAAATTAGCTGGGTGTGGTGGCGTGTGCCTGTAGTCCCAGCTACTTGGGAGGCTGAGGCAAGAGAATCACTTGAACCTGGGAGGCGGAGATTGCAGTGAGCCGAGATTGCACCACTGCACTCCAACCTGGTGACACAGCAAGACTCTGTCGCAAAAAAACAAAAAACAATGACAACAACAACAACAAAATTGGTTCAAAGCCATTAATAAATGGGAGCCCTTAGGAAGAGCACCAGGAACAATGGAAACAGATGACTAACTGGATGGACTACAAGAAGGGTGAAACCAAGGATGTGGAAACTGCCACCACTGGCTCTACAAAGAAATGTGATGGAAGTCTTGTCATCTCTTAGAAAGCACCATGAGAACAGGTTCTGCACCTTGTTTTGCTCACCACATTTCCAGTGCCTGGAACATTGTGGTGCATAGAGTGTGACTATTTGGTAACTGAGTGAATGAATGAATGAACAGTAAGTCCAAGTTCACGTCCCCATTTGTATTAGTTCGTTCTCATGCTGCTAATAAGGACATATGCAAGACTGAGTAGTTTATAAAAGAAAGAGGTTTGACTGACTCACAGTTTGGCACGGCTGGGGAGACCTCAGGAAACTTACAATCATGGTAAAAGGGTGAAGCAAACACGTCCTTCTTCTCATGGCTATGGCAAGAAGTGCAGAGCGAAGTTGGGGAAAAGCCCTTTATAAAACCATCAGATCTTGTGAGAACTCACTCACGATCACAAGAAGAGCATGGAGGTAACTGCCCCCATGATTCAGTTACCTCCCACTAGGTCTCTCCCATGACACGTGGGGATTATGGGAACTACAATTCAAGATGAGATTTGAGTGGTGACACAGCCAAACCATATCACCATTCTCCATGGAGATTTCTCTAATCCATTCTGATTCCTCTCTTTGTGTGTGTATGTGGAGTGTGTGTGTGTTGGGGGTGTGTGGGTGTGGGTGTGTGCAGTTTACTATCTGTAGATAGTACTATCTGTAGATAGTAAACTCTGGGAGGCAGGAGTTATGGCTTACACTTCTCTGGAGTCTTTCCCTGGCCTCCCCTCACCACTTTTGACACTTCAAACAAACACCATCCGTAGACACACATTAGTGACTGAACACATACACATTGAATTGGAATTGAAAACACTGCAGTGCCTTCATGGAGCGGAGTAAGCAAATGGAGTTATAGATTTGTGGAAATTTACCCTGTCCACAGTTCAGCTGAATTTTCTATGCTCTCCTAATCATTTCAGGAGTCTCAGGGCCTGGCAGAGACTGGCTTGTCCTCTTCTGTAGAATGTCTGTACCAACCTAAGCAGGGTTGTCATGTGGTTAAATTTCCCTTATTGCCTTCCATGAGACATATATTCTCAGAAAGTCCCCAGTTTAACTTTGGTTGAACCAGTTTACCAATCTGTGCCAAGAGAGAAAATCCTTGGGCTTTCTCCATTTTTTGAACAGGCAACCTGAGGATAAATTCAGTTGTTTCTCCAGACTTTGTTTTCAAAGTTGGACAGGTATCAGAAATATGACTCCAGCCTGATCATATTTCATGGCCACCACAAGTGGCTGCTAAGAGATTTTGCTTAAGACTGCAGCTGGGGCTAGTTGGGTGCTTGCCAAGAGCAAGGGCATGATATATTTGTGTGGCGTATATGAAAGTCTGTTTTTATAGGTATAATATTCATATATATTGCTTTGGGATTAAGGGAAGGGTGTAAATACCTTGTGGATTTATTCTCCTTTCTGTCTGCTTGGCCTCCAGCTGGGTCCTAGAGATGACATATCCTCAGAAAAAGCCAGAACTTGATAGCTATGCCTTCAAAGAGGGCAATTCTGATGCCATTCGTAAGGCTAGGTTAGGTATTAGGCATAGTGATATTAAGATTTGTCGATGCACAGTTAAGTCACAAATAACCATCAACGTTCCCACATCTTTGTTGGGAGCTTCAGGTACTATTTTCACTCCTGTCCTCACTCATCATATGGCCTAATGTCTTAGACTGGGTATCTCCACTCAGGAAATGGCTCATGGAAGATTTCCAGCAGCACTCCTTCCCCTTCTTATTTAACAGAATTTCTATAAAGGAGATAGAATTTCAGGAACTGTTTGAAAAGGAAAAAGAGAGGCCTTTGTGACTTAAGTTTTCTATCTACCTCCATTTCCTAATTCTTTGACACAATTTTGCAGCCACCTTTAAAGTGCCTGACATGGTGTCTAGCTCAGTACGTTGTGTATAGAGAGCACTCATTAAATATTTTTGAGCCTTCCTAGGTTTTGGGAATAAAAAATATCTTATATTGCAAGAATTTGTACTTTGTGTGTGTGTGCGCGCGTGCGCGGTGGAGTCTCACTATGTTGCTCAGGCTGGAGTGCAGTGGCGTGAACTTAGCTCACTGCAACCTCCGCCTCCTGGGTTTAAGCAATTCTTCTGCCTCAGCATTTAGAGTAGCTGGGACTACAGGCACCTGCCACCATTCCTGGCTAATTTTTGTGTTTTTGTAGAGACTGATTTTTCCCTGTTGGTCACGTTGGTCTCAAACTCCTGACCTTAGGTGACCCACCTGCTTCGGCCTCCCAAAGTGCTGGGACTACACGTGTGAGCCACCGTGCTTGGCCAGAATTTGTACTTTTCAGAGAACTAGAGGTTAGAGGACAGTGGAAGGAGACTGAGTGTGTAGATGTGTGTGTATTTCTGTGTGTGACTTAGATGCTGAGAAAACTGTGTGGCTGAAGGGGACAATAATAACCATGGTGCCCTGAGCTCTTACTCTGTGACAGGCACTGTCCCATGCATGGGCTTTGCCAGCATTATCTAAACTATTGCTCAAAAGTTTACAATGGCCACAAGGTAGGCACTATTTTGCAGATGAGGAATTGATGTTTTAAAAGGTAAGGTAACTTGTTCAAGGTCAAACAGCTAGTAAGTTGGGATCAGAACTCAGGTTTTTCCTGCCTCTGGAGCTGGAGTTCTTTGTAACATTACTCTTCTTGGAGTCCCTGAGAGGTCAGACACACAAACAACAACAGCTCTGAGGACTCGGGACTTTTGTCAGCTGTGGAAATGTTTAATGAACACCAGCTCCTTGAAAGCCTGAGTGAAACATGACTGTGGGCTGGACTCGGAGGTTCAGGCTTTGTCAGTGGAGTGAACTTGTGAACCTCATCAGAGCTGGCCAGCGTGCTGCTCCTCAGGAGGTTGGGAATGACTTACGAAGAGGTCTGTGAGCCCAAAAGATGTGTTTTTTCTGGTGCTGCTCTCCTGACCCATCTGCAGGAACCCAGTCCCATATCAGATTCTTGGACCTGGCCTGGGGGGGGCTCCCCTCTGTGAGCTTGGGCTTTCAGGACATCCCCTTGTCTGTGGATCTGCCTCCTCCTGAAGCTGCTCTAATTCCTTGTTGATGGAGTGGCTGTTAGATATTGAACACCCTGTTGGCAGGATGCCTCCTGAGTGTTTTGGAAAGAGGTATTTCATCTGTTGTGGATGAAGGGCTATTTGCCCAACAATGTCTGTTCTCTTTCTCATCCTCTTTCACTTTCCCCTCACAGTGTCTACAGAGCATCTTGATCTGTTTTTGAGGATTAGGTCTGTAGCCCTTAGACTACTAACTCAACTACCCCTGGCCCTAGTCATCTTAGAAAAGAACCTGGGATCTGGATATTCAGCCTAGGGGCAGGAAGCCAGTTTAAATACCTCAAAGAACAGCCAATCAAGTGATTAAAGAAACACTTTGCAAACTGAGATCGATATCCTAAGCTCAACCCTCACTTAAAGTCGCAACACCAATATAATCAATTTCAGGAGGCATTAGCTTGCTCCATCAAGGAGAATCAAGCCATGTTATCTTCATGTGGGCTGCATACATGATGCATAATAGGAATTTAAGTGAGTGAAATCTCAAAGAGAAGAGGAATTCCATGAATAGCTCATCAGTCAAAGATGACAATAAAATGTCTACCGGCTTAATGGAAAGGGTCACCTGCTGCTTCCAGGAAGCTGGTTAATTCAATTTGTCAGGCCAGGCAGACGCTAGGGACCCAGGCTCCTGTCTAGAACTCATAAGGAGCTATATTGAATTCTGATGTCTTTAGTTTCTCACTTCCTTTCAGCAGCATGTACAACAGGATCCATTGGCCCCAAAAGTGGTATTAAGAGGAGGCTGCTCTGAACTGGCAAAGAATAAACTTAGTGCTGAAGAAATTTGGCTAAACTATGACCTCACATGTAATCACCCTCCTACCATCCTGGAACGCCTTACTTGCTGCTAGGAGACCTTTGAGATATCCCTGTATGATGAAGCCATCAAGGAGTGATATCTGACTCTGACTCTGATGGTTACTTTCTTTTTTTTCTTCTTTTTCTCTTTTTTTTTTTTCCCTTTTTTTTTTTGAAATGGAGTCTCGCTCTGTCGCCAGGCTGGAGTGCAGTGGCGTGATCTCGGCTCACTGCAAGATGATTACTTTCTTATATAGAATTAAGATTCATTTTGCCCCAAATTGAAACACATTTTCTTCTGTGTGTACATAAATTCCTTACTAAGTCTTCCTTGATTGTGGAAGAAAAGGTAGTAAATTTCCCGTAAATCTACCTATTCTCAACAAAAAAAGACTCCGCTCGCTCTTCATGAATACATTATCGTACGATAATATTTACTTAGATATTTGCCTCTGCAGGATGTTGAGGTTGAGTGAATATTGCTCAGAGACATTTAGAAGATGCAGAAACAAAAAATCAGGCAATATCACTTGGTTTGGCATGTAGACATAAGAAATATAGTATAAGCATGGTGCTTTTTAGGGGGCAGACATATGCAGGCATAGCCTGAGTTTCTGACCAAAAAAAGTAAAAGTTCAGGACAGCAGGATGACTTTTGGGAATGCTCAGATCATTTGAGAGCATCTGTGTTTTGTGAATGACCTAGTTAGTATTCTTGGGGCTGCACAGCTACAGGCAATGGTCTCCAAAAGGTAGCTTTGAGTGCTTACAACAAGCAGGGTTATTTAAGAACTTTCCTGGGGCTCTGGGGCACTATTGAATATCAATAGCCGGTTCCAGGTTGGGAGTGAGAGCAGTGTACAGTTACAGGAGTGAGTGCCGACATTTTTCATGCCTGGCCTGCCATCCTAGCAAGCTGCTTGGGTAAACAACATCTAAATTTTACAGGCTTTGAACATATGGCACTCCACTTATATGGCAGGACATTTGAATTGACTGGTAATTTTGAATAAGCAAGATTTCTTGTTGAGTTCACTAGAATTTCTTTGTCATATGTTTTAGATTTTCAAAGCAGTGAACCAGGAGGTTTAGAGCTTCCAGTATTAGGGGAACCAAATCTGAACAATGCCAAAGACCAATATATTAGAAAATTAAATAATCTTTGTAACATGGGTAATGCTTATCACTTCAGAAGATGGAAGTCTTGCTGGGGGACTTCTGTGCAAAGTTAATTGAATCCAGCTGCTGACCTCCTCTGTCTGGATTGGACATGATCTTGGTAGTGGTTTCATTTCTTACCATTTTGCTGCAAGTTTTTTTTTTTTTTAATTTTAAATTTGTTTTATTATTTTAGAAAATCCTGTGTTGCTGTTGTCTTGTTCCTATCCTCATGCTCTCCATTTGCAAGTGAAAGGAAGGAAGGAAGGAAGGAAGGAAGGAAGGAAGGAAGGAAGGAAGGAAGATAGGAAAGAAAGAATCTCCAATCCCTTCTAGATTAGCGATAATGGGACCCCTGTAGGTTTGACTTTATTTAGAGTTGGCATTACTCCAAACTAGAAGGCAAATCCCAAGGTCTGGAGATGAGGTCAATGGAAATGTGGAGAACTTAGAATTTTCCCATAGTAAATGAAATAAGCAATCAGCTTAGACAACTCCCAAAGGCACTGTAGAATATGTGCTGTACAAGTGAATCTACACATCTTTGTACACAAAACACATCCTAGGATGCCCTGTTGAGTGCTGTTCCCAACCTCCCCTTTCCTTACACAAACTTAATTTACCCAGCGATTCCAGTCCCCTCCTCTGGATTCAAGTCATGCTTCTGTAATCCATGCAGTTTAGAACTCACGCCATCCCTGCATTGTCTTACGCATGTCTGTCTTCTTCATCACGATCAGAAGCTCGTCTCTGGGCTAATCGTCTAGAATGAGACAGGCACCATATTTTAGCCTACTTTTCTAAACTCCACGAATCAAACATACTGCTGGGCACATAATCATGTACGATAAATACTTACTGATTAATTTAATTTCTATAGTACATAGTGGAAAGGGACTAGAACCAAAAGAGCCAAGAGTTCTGGTCCTCATGTTTCAGTTTTCTCACAATAGGCTGAGGGAGATGGATAAGATTCAGTGGTTTTCGAACTTTTTTTTTAACCATAGAATTTTTTTTCAAGTGAAGTCTTATTTTATCTAAAGCACCAGTAGGCAAGAATTTATTTTAAATGTTCTCTTTTGAAAGTTTACATTTATCCTGGTTACCGATTAGTCAATCAGTGTGTGTAAAGAGGTTTTCTTTATAAACAAAACATTGGAAATCAGGGTTTATGGTGGCAGCTGGTGTCTTACATCAGCCTCAGCACCTGATGTGTTTGGTTTAGGTTATACAATCCTAAGAAAACCCTGATTCACACAGAGGCTATTTGCAAATAACGTTTTTCTTTTTTAAACAGGTCATCCTGTTATTTCAAGAAATCCACCAGTTAATCCTTTCCAGACATTACAAGAAGGAGGGGAGGACATTTTCAATTATGTTTTAATTGCTATTGACTTCTAACACCAGACAATATTTATTATCTCATGCACATTAGATGAAAAAGTACATTAGATGAAAAAGTACCCATGTTTTATTCTGTGAAAATGGTGTTTTTAACACGTCCTGCTGTGTTATCTGCTTATTTCTTGTTACACAGCTGACAAACGCTGCAGCAAGACACACACTTAGGACATGCCAAATCATTAATGTGAGTTTTATTAAAATATAAATATAAGCCTAAGGTGATTGGAAACTCATGGAATGGTACATTTAAGATTTGCACATTTTATTCAGTGTAAATTTAACCTAAAAAAGGAACAATGTTGAACTCTAGTTTAAAATATTCATTTCAATGTGTTTAGGGGTGAAGTATACTGATGTTTGCAACTTTGAATATATCAAAGAAATTAAATGGACTGAAGGGTGGATAGAGCTGGGTAGTTGGACAGATATATGGTAAAGCAATATAGCAAAGTGTTCTTGTTCACTGTACAATTCTTTCAACTTTTCTGTATTTGACAATTTTTATAACAAACTATTGAGGAAAATGTAACTCAAAAGGCAAATCTTTATCTGAAGTGTATTTCAAACATATGTCATCTTGCATGATTTTAATTTTGCATCCAACATGGAAGTCTTCCTGGTAAATGGAATTTCTCAAAACCGGGATGATTTTAAGCCATTCTTTGAGAGTGACAACCAACCAGCTGGTTCTAATGATGGCAGTGGGAGAGGTTTCATATCACTGATGTGATATCAGCCAAGAGAAGAAGCTGTAAGTTATGTTTTGTGATGCCTGGCACTTCAGGCTGTGTGACTGCCAGCACACAAATCACAACCTGTGAGCAGGCAGAGAATTCTACACTATTGCAGTGATTTCTGGTCCAGCTTGGGAAACAGCACTCACAGCAGGCAGGATCTCCCCGACCATGAACCTGATTCCTCCTCTCTTTATTTCCTAGAGAATGACTTACCTCACCCTCATCAGCATAAGGGAATCAGTGGGGCTTTGGTTTGCTGGAAACTAACACTCCAGTGAAGAGACACTGGGTGGAAGCTCAGGCACCTGGGAGAGTGGAGGTTGAAGCAGCTTTTCTGAGTCCCACTTCCAAGCAGGATTAGGCCCAGTGTCTACTTGATGAAATTTCCTATTCCTCAACATCACAGAGAATATTTCAGATGCTGAGGAAGGACACCAGAATGTATGTGCAGTCTCCAAATTGGTCTCCCTGCACCTTCCTTCTCCTTTCCCCTCAATCTACCCAATTTACACATCCAGTTTAATCATCTAAAATATCATCTAAAATATCACTTTTGCTCTTTTCCCCCTTAAAACTGTTCTCTTTCAAATGCTTTAGTGGCTGGCCATTACTTACAGGATAATGTATTATTAATATCTTTAACCTCTCACTTAAGGTCCTAATGAATATAGCTCTAATTTGTGTTTTTAGATGTGGTTTTCTCAACTCTTTAGAAACTTCTGCTGCTGCCACTAGATTGGTATCCCACTGCCCCCCTCCATCCCTCCCACTTCCTACATATACTGTAAAAATTGTATTCTATATGAGAGGTTTGCATGCTTTGCTCCCTTCCACCTCATCCATCCAAATCCTGTCAGCTGAGGTCATTCTTTTTCCCTCCGGGTTTCTGTATCAGTTAGGATGCTTTGGACTGCAAGGAACAGAAAACAAGGAGCCAAGTATTTTCAATCAGTGGTTTTCAAGCTGTAGCATGTATTAAAATACCAGGAGGACTTGTGAAACCACAAATTGCTGCTCCCAACCCCGAAATTTTCTGATTAGGCAGGCAGGGGAAAAGCCCAAAAATTTGCATTTCAAACAAGTTCCCAGGTAAGGCTAATGCTGTTGGTCAGGGGGAACACACTTTGTGAACCACTGGCTTACAAATGGGAAATTGTCTCACTCAACAAGACATCTAGAGCGGTGGTTCTCAAACTTGGCTGCACAACATAACCACCTGGGGGTATTTTTAAAATCCTGATTATAACACTTAACCACTTACCAATGAAATGAGATCCTCTAGGGGGGAGACCCATGCATCCATATTTTAAAAAACACTCCAGGTGTTTACAGAATGCAATCAAGTTTTAGGTCCACTGGTCTAGAGGTAGGGAGGTTGCAGTTCTAGTTACTTCATTGGTCCAGCAGTGTCATCATAGACCCATTTCCTTCCATCTTTCTCTTCCACCTTCCTCTGGATATTAGCCCTTATTGACTTTTCCTTTCACCATCGCACATTGCTTGCACCTGTTCAAACCTTCCTCCTTTAAAAACACTATCCAAAGCTTGGAAAACGAGAAAGCATGTACAGCTTCCTTTTGTCTTTTTAAACCATAGAAAATGTTCCTGGAAGCCTCCCGACACATCCACATATCTTTGACCTGAACTGAATCACATGACCGACCCTAAGCCAATCACTGAGAAGGGAATGAAATGTTGCTTTAGACCATTGATCCCCAGCATTGGCAGTACATTACAATCACCCAGAGAAGTTTGAAAACGATTGGATTTTGGATTTTATGTCCGACCCATTAAATTAGAGTCTAGAGGTGGGGCCCAGTTATGGAAGTCTTAAACTACTCTCCAGGTGACTATAATGTGCAGGCAGAATTTGGAACCAGAGGCAGAGCTTCCAGTGAGCCGAGATTGCTCCACTGCACTCCAGCCTGGGCGACAGAGACTCCGTCTCAGAAAAAAAAAGAACCACTGGTTTTGAGCAATCAAGACTCATCCCTGACTGGGCGTGGTGGCTCATGCCTGGTAATCCCAGCACTTTGGGAGGCCCAGGCAGGCAGATCACTTGAGGTCACAGTTTGAGACCAGCCTGGCCAACATGGCAAAACCCCCTCTTTACTAAAAATACAAAAATTAGCTAGATGTGGTGGCTCATGCCTATAATCCCAGCTACTCAGGAGGCTGAGGCACAATAATTGCTTGAACCCGGGAGATGAACATTGCAGTGAGCTGAGAGGGCACCATTGCACTCCAGCCTAAGTGACAGAGCAAGACTCTGTCTTAAAAAAATAATAATTAAAAAAATAAATTCATCCCCTAGACCCATGAAGCAGCTCAGCCCCTTAGGAAAACATGTAGCCACTTGGTGCTTGAACAAAATCAAAGTTCTCTTAGCCAGGGAGAAGGGGTAATGGCTATTGGAGAGACACCTGTCACTCATGGGACATCCATATGCTGTCATGTATGGCTAATTAGCAGTGTCTGGGCTTTCACCCCCATTGAGAGCAGAACTCTGCTCCATTTCTCTATGCTCCTAACAAGTTCTTATTTTAGTGCCTTGCACAGAATATGTATTCAGTACATATTTGTTTATTATTTATCACTTTGTGGATCTGCTGGCAGATTCATTGGCGGACTGAAGTTACTTTGCTTGGACATTTCATTCCATCGAAACCTGCCAGAAGGACTGCTTCGTCTCCCCCATCTTTGAAGCTGGAGAGGAGACACTGAAAGTTCCTGCTCTGCTCCTTGATTAGTGTATCTGCCTCTTGACCCTGCTGTGGTTTTATGTGACAGGGAAATTCCACACTCTCGGCATGAATATGTGGCCTGACCGGGGCCATGCCAGGAGCTGTCGCGGCATTTATGTGTGCCTGCTTTTGTCCTCAGGGTGGCAAGGGCCAAAGTTTGTCCCTCAAAGCAGTTTGGCAAATCAGCACTGGGGCTCTTTTGTGCAACAAGTACATTTAGATGCATAATGGAAGCACTTCTTCCTCCTCTGCAGAGAACTTGACATTTCCCTATCATGGTTAGAGGAAAAGGAAAGGTATTTGAAACTTGACAAGGTGAAGAGACAAGCCGCCAACTTTAAATTAAAGGGGTTGATGGGGAGAGGGGAAGGCTGGTTGTGACTTTAGAAGCACAAACTCTCTTTTATTCAGCAAAATCCCATGCACAGCTCCTTATTTACGACTCCTACAGCAGGGAATGCTAAGGAGGGCCTGACCCAGTGGAGGTTTAATGGGCACATTAACCTGCAAAACTGTTTTATGTTGGGCTGAACAGAAAGGAGGCTCTGGGAGCAAGACCTGTGAGATAGACATTTGGAAATTTTTATTTCAAGATCGGGGAGATGTTGTTTGATAATTAGTCATTCCCTTCCCTGTCATAAAGTCTGCAATAAAGACTTTATATTCTGTTACACAAAACCCTACTCGCAAGGAATGTTGCTCCTACTCATTTCTTTCCTTTCCAATCTCATAATTAGTCTGGCCACCCCCTATTAATGACTTGGTTCTAGGTAACCCAAGCCATATGTGAAGAGCTTCCTTGTGTATGCTTACTTGTGTGGCTGTCTTTGCCCAATAGGCATTGGTATCACGTTCACCTTCTGACACGCAGAAAATGACCATTTCTTTCCTATCATTTTGCCCTGATTTGAAAATCCTCGTGTCACTACCATCTTGTAGGTGAGAGATTTTACAAGTCTTTTATTTCAGGGACAAAACTCTTCTCTTTTGGGAAGCAGGTGAACCCCAGTTGATAAAACTTTAAAGGTCCCTGGCTAGCAGTGGACTGAATGGTGTTGATTTCACTTTTGTTTTGAATCTCAATTTTTGGAGAGCTTTACAAAGCCAATAGCGTAGCTTTATGGGGCCGGAGCAGAAGCTAACGTTTTCTCTGCCAATGCCGTCTCCTATAAATCTTGCAAAGCCCCTTGCCACACTGTTTACAAAGATGCAGCATCAGAGCGCCAGAGCAAGGCTCAAGTTTCTTTCCTGAAACTTCATTAAGTTGTAAGAAAAGCTCAGTGCAATTTTCGTCCTTCTCCCATGAAGAGTTATTGTAAAAAGTGAAAATTACCACATGTGGCTAAGGAAAGGAGTGGTGGAGAGTGTGTGTGTTCCTGAGCCTGACACAAATGCCTTTAGTTTGCCAAGTGACAGTCATCCAAGCTCCCAAATAATATTTCAGCCCCCAATTATCATCATTTATTCCCTAAAAAATTCTATTCAAGTGTAAAATGAGTATAAATCTGTCTCAACTATTAAAAAACAACAACAAACAGCTTCAGTTGCTCTTCCCCCAGCAAATGTTCCACTGACACCTGGGGAGAGGTGGGGACAGTCTCCAGAACGGAGAATTTTCTGGTTCTTGGCCATACCTGCCTGGTGGCTGGGGTGGCAAAGAGGAGAGGGTTGTGTTACTACTCCGTTACTTCTTGGGAGGCAAGAGGAAGAGGAAGCCACAAAGTGACTCTTCCATCCCTGAACCAAACAGCTTCCCTGCCTGCCTGTCCAATTCTTCAGGCTTTAAGGGATGGAGGAGGTGGTTAAAATAGTACCTTGAAAAGTTAAGGAACTCTTGGAGGATTTGCAAGCACTTCAATCCTTGCCATTCTCTTAGAGATGGGAGTAGAAGAGACCTTCCTGGTGAATCTCCTAGTGTGGGGCAGGGGGAAGCAGGGACAGATGGTGGAGGTGAGTCTACGTCGAGTGAAGCCGGAGTAGTTTCTGGAATCTTCAGCGAGTGTCTAGGAGCCTTGACAGGGAGCAGGCTGGTGGGTGTGGTTGTGGGAGACAAGGCTGAGGCCCGATTCTGGCACTCCCTGATACTGCAGGTGATGGTTGGATACCTTCCTTAGTCAACTTCTATCCTCACCTCTTGGTCTGGAAAATAGGGATGACACCATCAAACTACTCAGGATTTCCACCACTAACGACTACCTAGGAACTTGCAATAGGAAACGTTGACTGTTTTGACCATTCATAAGCCTGACTTCCCAGATCTGGGGGCTCGCCCAAATGTCTTCATTTACTAAGCTTTTTGCAGGCCCTTCCAGGGCCTGACAGTGTTCTGACAAGACTTTCTGCAGGCTCGGCTAGTTCTTGTGGGACTATGAACATGCAAAGTGAAGGCCAATTGTACATTTGCAGTTTTGCTCCTTATAGAGAAGCCTGAGGTATTAACTAGGAGAGAAATGGAAGAAATGTCTTAACTGTTTAGAAACTTGGCTTTCTCCCTGGTTGTTTCTTCCCTTTGGGTGTCAGTTGCCTTTTGGCTTTGTCAGCCAAAAGAAAAGATTCAATGTGTCAATTTGAAAAAAATCTTTGATAAGAAAAAAAGACAATTTTTATACGTCGTTATTTGCCTGTGAGTCAGATATCGTCTCTTGGCTGACTGCAATATTTACTGTTTCTACAGCAAATGTTCTGCCGCCTTGTGTGATTTAGCTAGCAACCGCCTTCCAATCTATTTGAGCATATTCTTTGCTGTTCTTTAACCATTGTCCTAAGAACCAAGCCCTTTGTTTGTCATTTGCATTTTTTTTTGTTTCGAGACGGAGTTTCACTCTTGTTGCCCAGGCTGGAGTGCAGTGGGGCTATTTCGGCTCACTGCAACCTCCAGTTCCTGAGTTCAAGTGATTCTCCTGCCTCAGCCTCCCTAGTAGCTGGGATTACAGGCACCCACCACTACATCTGGCTAATTTTTGTATTTTCAGTAGAGACAGGGTTTCACCATGTTAGCCAGGCTGGTCACGAACTCCTGACCTCAGGTCATCTGCCCGCCTTGGTCTCCCGAAGTGCTGGGATTACAGGCGGAAGCCATGGTGCCTGGCCAGTCATTTGCATTTTGGAGTACATTCTCTGTGTATATGGGCTCCCCTCCTCTTTTGCTCTCATAATTTCTGCTCATCCTGCCTTACTTGACCTGTTGGGCAGAAACCAACCTCATAAAGGAAATCAACAGCAGACATTTAATGCAACCTTTTTATGATGCTTGGAGCAGGATTAACATCTCGCATAGATGGCTGAAGAGTGATTTTGCAAAACTGTGCTTTGTGTAGCTGCTGTTTGAATGTGCATGGCTTCCCATGCAGTGAGGGACACATGCACCAAGATGGGCTCCTGCTGCATTTGTGGATGTGTCCTCTCTTTCTAATGCTCAGTCTACTCCTAGCAGTGTGACCTTTGCTGCCTCTGCCATTCCACCCCCAACTCTGTTGGGGGAGTTAGATGAGGGTTCAGAATAAGAAAATGTCTCATTGTGGCACCTTCCTATCTTGTGTCCCTCCAAATAACAGGTTGCTAAAAATGTGGCAGTTCCCAGAAGTCAGAGTGTGGGAATGATGCTAACGGTGGAAATGCTCAAGACTCCTTGATTTCTCTCATTTTATCCAACCCTGCCTCCCTACTCCCATCCATCCCCGCATCCTGGTATAGCAAGGCTAAATTACAACATGGCAAGACAGGTCCTTCTGGGACTGTTTATAAGGCTGCATTACCAGGAGGATACTCAACATAGATCTAACCCAAGTGAGTACTCATTTTAATGAGTAATTTTACAGAGGGGGGAATGGGCTCTGAAGGGGTTAAATGGCTTGTCCAGGGTAGACACTGTCAGTTGTAGGCAGAGCTGGGCACATTTGACTCCCAGGCTTGTGTTTCTTTTTCACAAAAAGTGTTCTTTTATTGTACCTCCTAACAAGTTAGGCTCTGTGCAACAGTTACCATGAGGCAAATTCAATTCCACTTGAGGGAAGTTCATTTTGTTTGGGTATCAGCAAAACTTGCAATATTAAGAGAAGCCTAGAAATGTAAGTTTGCATTAATTAAAAATGTTAAGCACTTTGGAAGGCTGAGGCAGGCAGATCACTTGAGGTCAGGAGTTGGATACCAGCCTGGCCAACATGGCGATACCCTGTCTCTACTAAAAATTCAAAAATTAGCTGGGCATGGTGGTGCACACCTGTAATCCCAGTTCTCATGAGGCTGAGGCAGGAGAATCGCTTGAGCCTGGGAGGCAGAGGTTGCAGTGAGCCTAGATGGTGCTACTGCGCTCCAGTCTGGGTGGCAGAGTGAGACTGTCTCAAAAATAAATAAATAAATAATAAATAAAATGGTAAGCAACACTAACACTTCTAAGGAGCTCTGTGGTGCTCTTTGTGTTCATTACCATTTCTGCAAGCCTTGTATTTGAGTGGGATGGTTGTTTCATGCCTGAAGGGTGGTGTAACTTTGTGCGTCTATACCTCTAAAAAGAATGTACTGAGAGTTTGAAGCCTTTCTGGAATAAAAATTGAAGCCTTTCTACCCTATACATTATTTTCCTTCAGATACTATGGCCAGTGATGCCCATTCACCCTTTGCTTCTCCCTCCCTCCTTCCCTCCTTCCCTTCCTTCTCTCCTCCCTTCCTTCCATCTTCCTTCCTTCTTTCCTACCTTTTTCCTTTCCCTTCTTCCTTTCTATTCTTCTTCCCCCTCCTTCTCCTCTATCTCTTCTACGTCTTATCTTTCCTTTCTTTGATAAAGCAATGGTTGAGAGTGGATTGTCAAGACAAAGCCATAGAGTATGGTTCAATCAATGCTAACCACCCTCAAATAAAACACTATCTACTAATCTCCTAGATTAAACAAAAAAACCCAACCTTGGAAAAGGAAGGTATGTAGCAAAGATATAAATAGGCATCTACCTAAGATTATAATGTTCTGAGTTCTTAAAGGCATTCTTGTGAAGAAAACATGAGCTTGGCTGACATGATGATGAAGTAGACAAGATTTATATCTACCTTATTCCCATATCCCCTCAATTTTATGTCCAGATCTGAGACTCCCATGGGTATAAAAATGTGCAGGGGAGTGATCTAGCTTCCCAAAATTCAAAAAACACAATAGCCAATCTAGGATGACATCTTTCCTAACTTTCCCTAAAAGTCTAGACATGGTCTCATAGGAGTGACACCAGTTGTTGTAGGCCCGAGGGCAAAACCCCATTTGGATTTTATTGCTAAGATGCTTCAGGACAGAATTTGTTCTGGTCAGGCTGAAATAAGAAAAGGAATTAATACTAAAGAGTTGGAAGAGTGTAACTGAGCTTGCGTCTAAGGAAAACAAATACATTCCGGAGAGACTAAAAGATGCTAATTTTCTTGATGAAATGAGGCGTGGGACCTAATCCCCTTTTCAGCCAGGTTTATCACATAGAGGTAGGTGTGTGTGTGTGGCGGGGGGGTGTATGTGTTTTTTTTTCTAGAAACCTCTTTCTTTTTTTTTTTTTTGAGGTTAATTAAAACCACATTTGATAATATGAAAATAACTCTAACTATGATGGTTTTCATCAATGTAGGGCCTTTCAAGATTCTCCTAGCACTCTGAGACTAAAGGTGTCATGATCGCCCTAAGCCATTTGGAAATTGTAGTGGCAAATTGTGCGGTAAGTACTTCCTTGTGAATTTATGAATTTCATCAGATTTTGGAACACGCTGATCTGAGAGGTGAGGGCAGGGCTCCGAGCCTGACTGCTTCACTGCTCATCCGTGGCTTCCTTTTATCTTCTTTTCCAGTGCAGAGCTCCAAATAGTTTTTCAAACCCCATTAGACTTCCCAATGGCATTCTTAAGAGAAGAAGGAAGAGTGTTTGTTTAGTTGAATTAGGGGAAGTCTCCTGTGGCCAGTGAAGTTTTATTGAGCCATTTCTAGAAGAACTAAAAAGATCAAGTGGGCTTCTTTGTTTTGTGCTTTATTGTTTATTTACATTTGCTTGAAAAGGTAATCTGCACAGGTTTGACGTCAGCTGGGAAGTGGGACACCATTCATAAGACAGAGAAGAGGACTCTGGGGGAGAAAATATTTGGATAGACAGACCACTTGGTTGAAATGGAAAGAGGGAGTCAGAGAATTTCATTATGTCAGTTATGGGCTTTGGTGGCACTTTCTGAGTGTATAATGTGTCGGGTAGTGAAGGCTTGCTGGGGGGTCAAAGAAGGGATTGCCAGCAAAAGGAAGATGTGCCAGATGGAAAAAAACCACTGGGAGAAGATTAGTTAGCTTTATCAATAAGGAAAAGTTGGGATAGAACAAAAGCATAATAGTACTGTATCACATAGCCAAAATTATCATAGAGGTATAAATGTGTGCGTGCACGTGCGTGTGCGTGCATGAGTGCATGTGTGCAAATGCGTATTCACTATATGTGTGTGTGTGTGTGTGTGTGTGTGTGTGTGTATTGAACCTAACTTCCTGAATACTTGCCATGCACTGGGCACTGTTATGGAGTGGTTCGAATCTCATGACTGTTTGTCCTCCGAGTGGCACTTTGCTTTACGTAAGCACGTTTGAGCCTCAGGTGCAGGATTTCCCTTGCTTGCCTACAAGGGAATTTAAAGAAACAATAAAGCAGAAAGTCTACAGCTCCACTTGGTATGGGATTTAAGGAAACTACTCTTATCAATCTCATTTTATAGAAACACAAATAAGTTAAGTTTGTCCAAAGTCACATGGTTAGTAAGTGGAATCGGTAGGATCTGCCCCAGAAAGTGCAGCGCCAGAACAGGGCTGTTTCACTGCCGTAGTAGCACTTGCCCTCTCGACAGGCACTCCTTAGTTTTCTCTGTTTGTCAACATGCCAAAAGTGCACATAAAATGATGGTTGTGGGAGTATAATTTATATAGCACATTATTGGAAAATACCTGAATGTTCCACTACAGGGAATTGGTTAAATAAATTTTGGTATGTTCGTGTGAGAGGGCACTATACAGATGTTAAAAATAATATTCTCCAAGAATATATGTGACTACTAGGATTAACTAGGTTTTGTTACATGAAAAAAGCAGGCAGCAAATCTGTGTGTATAATTTGATGCTAATTTTGTTTTTTAAAACTACCGTGAAGGGAAAAATGGAGACAAGCTAACTATATATGAGAAGAATGAGTAATAAACTGTGGCTTAGTCATTCAATGGAATACTACATCTAGTTCAACTGAATGAAAATAATCTCCATGGATCAACATGGGTAAGTCTTAAAACATACTGCTGACTAAAAAAAGCAAGGTACAAAAGGATATACATGGCATTGTATCACTTATGCAAAAATCTAAAATGTACAAAAGTAATATACATTTTACGAATCTAATTGTATAGTAAAGGCCAGGTGCGGTGGCTCATGCCTGTAATCCCAGCACTTTGGGAGGCCGAGGTGGGCGGATCACTTGACGCCAGGAGTTTGAGATCAGCCTGGCCAACATGGCAAAACCCCGTCTCTACTAAAAATACAAAGAAAGTAGCCAGGCAGGGTGGCCCACGCCTGTAAGCCCAGCTACTCAGGTGGCTGAGACAGGAGAATTGCTGCAACCCAGGGGGTGGGGGTTGCAGTGAGCCAAAATTACGCCACTGCACTCCAGCCTGGGCAACAGAGTGAGACTATCTCTCTCGCTGTCTCTCTCTCTCTCTCTCTCTCTCTCTCTCTCTCTCTCTCTATATATATATATATATAGTAAAAGTACAAAACCATTTCTTTATATATATCATATTACATATATAATATGATAAACCCATCTAATTCTTCTCATTCCTAAAGGAAATGAAGAAGTGCTATCCTAAAGCTGGTGTGTATAGATCCTGTGAATGTTTCTGTACTTTCACTATATATATATTTCTTCATTTCCTTTAGGAATGAGAAAGAACTAGATGGGTTTCAGCTGGATCCATTTTATTTCTACAGGAGAGAACTAAACAAATGTGGTAAAATGTTAACATTTGTTAAATCTGAGTGGTGCATCCCTAGGTTTCTTTTATACTGCTTTCTGTATGTTTGCAACATTTTATAATTAAAATTTGTCTGTGTGATATATAATAAGGATACACACGTGGAAGAGGCTAGCGGGCACCAAGATATAAACAGCGACTATATTGGAAAAGTATAGCAAAAACTTATTTTCTTTAAGCTTTTCTGTATTTTTAAAATTTATATAGTAAGTATGATATAAGAAATAAAAACAGGACATGTCTTTTTAGGAAGCATCAATGTTGTAGGCAAAGAGTGCTGCAGTGGAATATGGAATCTGCTCCCATGTGACACTGGTTGATTCACGTAGGCACTTTGTGACAGTAGGTACTTTGCAGCAGTTTCCTCACCTGCACAGTGGTTTTATGGGCCGCATGCTCACTAAACCGACTTATTTTTCCTGGTAACCTGCATACAGACCTCCCAGTCCCTGGTGTGAAGGTGGCTCTGTGACTAACTCTTGCTGATGGAATGGAAGGAGGCAGTTAGAAGTAAGTGAGCCTGCTCTGAAGTTTCTCTCTGCCTTCTGTCTGCTGTGTGGATGCAGTCTGGGGCATCCTGAAACCCTTTGTTGAGATGGTGGAGCCACAGCAGAGGAGGAGCCTGGATCCCCATGTGTCACCACTGGCGTGAGAGAGGCCCAGCCAGAAACATACCCCTTGAATTTTGTGAGAGCAAGAAGTAAACTTTTGGGCTTGTTTGTTACAGCAGTTAGACTACTCTGACCAATACAGGCTCCATCTGTCAGATCTCTTCAAGTTTGATGTTCTATGAATGCCAGAGGCGCTTGGTTTAAAGCTGTCTCTCCATTCATTTATCTCTTGATGAAGTTCACTAGTCTCAGGGACAAACTTATCTAAATCAGCAATTTGGACATGTCTGAAAGAAAGAAACTGGTGTTATAACAAGTGAGTTGAAAAGATAAAGGACAGTGGCCAGAAGACCAGGGGAAAATCCAGAACTTAGTAAGTCTGGGCTGTGCATGGCTTGAGGCTAAGGACAAGAACTTGAACATTTTTGATCTCTTTATAACCCTCCAGTTTTACAGATTGTAGTCTCTTAATCAATACCTGTTGGATAAATGAATATATGTGTAGGAAGCTGCGATCAGTGATAGCCACATACCTTGAAAAGCCACTGCTGCTTAATTTCTAGAGTTATTGACCTTTTAGTTTCATGAAGTGAGTAAGAGCACATGATCTGGAGTCGGAGGGGTCAGGCAGGCTAGGTGAGAATCCCAGCTCTGCCTCTTCCTTGGCCTTTCCAAGCCTGTTTTCTTAGACATAAAATAGGGATAAAAATGCTATAAAACCCATAGTCATTTTGAGGATTAAAGGAGTTAGGTAATGCAGGTGAAGCACAGGCCTGCTCCACAGTTGAGTAACTTGGATTTATGACATGGATTCAAGGTGACCCTAAGTTAAATCAAGATAAGACTCCCACTGGGCTCAGTGGCTCATACCTGTAAACCCAGCACTTTGGGAGACTGAGACAGGAGGATTGCCTGAAGCCAAGAGTTTGAGACCATTCTGGGCAACATAGCAAGACCCTGTCTGTACAAAAAAAAAAAAATGTAAAAATTAATCAGGCATTGTGGTGTGCACTGTAATCCCAGCTACTTGGGAGGCTGAGGTGGGAGGATCACTTGAGCTCAGGAGTTTGAGGCTACAGTGAGTTATGATCATGCCACTGTACTCCAGCCTGGGTAACAAAGCAAGACCTCTGTCTCTAAAACAAAAGAAAACAAAAACAAAAACAAAAAATATGACAACTGTCTACCTCTCCTTACCTAGTTCTCCCATAGGCACTAGCTAAGTCAGCACAGGTGTTGGCCTTGACAAGATTAGCATTGCATTGGTAGAATGCTCCAAAATGGCCTTCTTAAAGTATCATTACATCATCCTTGCTGAAGCAATCAATGATTCTCATAGAACAAGAGCACAGGAGGTGAGACAGCACTGTTTCCTAATGCAGATGCCCTTCACGGTCACTCCCTGGCTGAATGACGTAGAGAAGGGGAGACAAATGCACCCGTTTCATTTTCTCATCTCTGAAGTCGGGGGAGAACATCTGCCTGCCATGCCGTTTACTGTGAGGGTGAAACCAGTGTTCCTGAAGCTCATGGCCTGGCACAGAAGGGAGCTCCTGGGTGTCAGTTCTCCCTCTTCATGTCACCTCTTTGAAACCCAGCCCTAGTTGAAGTTCAGATGATATTTCTCTAGTTTTTATGCAGAACACCATCGTTTTGGTAAAATTCACCTACATTTGGGAAGCATTCCCACCACCTCCCCATCCCCAACCTCCATTTACTTGAAGGGAAATGGAATCTATCTGGTTTTGATTCATTTACACTCCACTCGTTAGCATTAGTTTGTAAGCATCAGCCAACATCCAAGTAACCCTTGGAACCTTGTTCTAAAGGCTGCATTTTCAAGTTTAGAAAGTTTATTTTTCTTTGTTTCTTCTTTTTAAAAAAAATGCTAAAAGGAAACTGGACTTCAGTACTAGTTTGAGTTTGGGTTTATTTTCTGTGTATGACTGGCTTCCAACAAATTTGGTTAAAAAAAATACTTTGCCATTCCAGGTTTTACAATTTCAGCTCAATTGAATTTACTCTCGAAAAAAGTTTTCATATTCTAACCCAAGGGAAAGTTTTTGTGTTCTGTTGCTGTTTTGCTGGATCATGGAATTGTTACCTTTTCAAGATCTTTGGTTTGCCCTCAAATGAAAAAATAAAATGAAGACCTTTACTGCATATTTGCATGATATTGGCTTTCTGTTGACCTTATCTTTATTTGATTTGGTAGAGGGTTTTGGTAGAAATTGGTAAGAAGTTTCATTCATGAACACAGACTTGGGAAATTACATACAATTATCCAAGCCTATACTCAACAAGAGGAAAAACAGAAAGAAGTTGGATGCTTCCCTTGGAGTGGAGGGTTTCTCAGAGGTTTCTCTTGAGCAGGACACTCACTCCCTACCATATCATTTTACCCACCAGGCCTGTATAATAAACACAACCTTAAGACAGTGCAGTCTACTTTCCGTCGTGTAGTAATAGACTTCATCTGCTATTTCTAGCTAACAATTGTTCATTGTTCATGCTGCCTCAAGGTTTAGAAACCAGAATTTCTCCCTGGTTCCCAGGAAATTAAAAACAAAGAAGGAGGTAATTTCCACGTGTGTAGCAGCCACTCCATTTGCTAAGGGTCTCAAGTCGTGTATCTGTGTTTTTTAGATGAGTCTGTAACAGATTTGATTTTTGTGTAAATCTCAGACAGGAGATAAAGTCTTCTCCTGGATTTCCATTTAGGTTGTTTGAGGCTCAAATGAGCTTTCTGGACAGACTTGGTAAGTATTGTTAAGTTTGACTAAAGTACTCATTTCTGGATGAAGAAGATGCATTTGTGATTTCATAAGGGGATCAGTAAATCTTCTAGTCCTCTACCTTGCTACTGTCCAGAGCCAGTGCATAAAATGTCACAGTGATAATTTTTATCTCCATCTTAATTATGAACATTTTAAGGTAAGGGAGACAGACTCATAAGTATCAAATTGGTTTTCTTTGTTCATATACCTAGATTTTCATATGGTCAGAATACCCACAGAATATATGAGTGGCAGCAGTAAACAATCCTTGAAGTTCTTGGTTGTTTAACTTGACTGTTGGTGATGCCCAAGGAGGCCCTGTCTGCTGCAAGCAAATTACATAAAAAAGATGTGAATAAAAACACATCAAATACTAACAGAGGTGAGATCTAGGAGGAGTGGAATTACATTTATGATCTGTTTGTTTTCTTTTTCTTACTTTTCTGAATTTTTATACAGTGAGTGTATGTGTGTATATGAGTGTGTGTTTTAAGTTTTTATTTACAAAAAAGATGAGTATATATTTGTATTTTTAAAAAATCAAACTATATAGAAGTATGTAGAGTAAAATGCATAAGTTCTTTTTATTCATCCTCTAACCACATTCTGCTTTCTAGAGACCATAATTAGTTTGTGTGTAAATTTCCAGACCTTTTCTCTGTTTTATCTGTATAATTGTTAACATTATATTGAAAGAGTGAGACTCCATACAGTACAGGTAGAAAACAGTTTCCCTTGCTGTCTCTATAAATATAATATGCAGATTCGTTCTCACTCTCTTGGACAATCATGTAGAATAACAACTCCTCCAGTTCCTTCAAGTCCCACCCATCACCCCAGGCACTCTTTCTCTTGGTGCACCTAGTGGGTTCCGGCAGCTCGTGGGCAGCCGCTGACAGATGCAGGTGCTGGCTGGGGAGAGGAAAAGCTAGCCCTCCACCCAGTAGGTGTGTGTGTGAATGTGATCAAGAGATAGGAAGGTTGTGGGTGGAGTGTTGTCAACCTCTCTACACGGGGGGCCCTTTCTAAGACCATCCTGGCTGGCTCCCTTGCATATGGCCTACAGACAAGACTGATGCACTCTGGCTACTGCTGCTGGGAGGTGTGCAGTCTGCTGCACTGCAGCTCTCTCAGTGCCTGGGCCTCCGCACGCAATTTGCAGCCTCTTGCTAGTAGACGATCTTTGGTCTTGAATTAAGTCCCGGTCTATACTTGGCAGACTCCAGCATTCAGGGAGATCTCCTTGAAACTTCTTTTACTTAGAAAGAGGTAAATGTGGAAACACCACCACACCCCGAAAAATCATTCCAAAGAAATTCTCTCAGCATTTTCAGTTTCAGTCCTTTTACAGCCTTGAGGTGAGTGATGGGCTAATGGTTGCAGCTGTCTCCTTTGCAAGTCCTGTCTAGGTGGTCTAGAAACTCATTAAAGAATGTGAGACCACTAATTGCCTCTTGCTTTGTTCTGGGTCTTCTGGGGCCTTAGACAAAGCTGAAAAAGAGTCTCCTTTTCACATTTTGTTATAAACCTAGCTAAGTCATTGTTTTTCCATAAGTTAAACATATTAACATTCTGTAAGTTGTTATCTTAATTGTCAACATATCAGTCTTTTCATATTGGAAGATGTTGAATTGTCTTATTCTTTTTAATGACAGTGTAATAGTCCATTGGGTAGATAAACCAGAGTTTAGGTAACCATTTCTCTTTTGATAGGCTAATTCTAATTTTTTGCTTTTACAAGTAATGCTGCTATAAATAATTTTTAAATTCACGTGCGTGTGTGTGTGTGTGTATGTGTGTACATGAAGTGTAGCCAATGGTAGGTACTAGAAAAATTTTACAAGATACTACCAAAGTGACTCCAGGAGAGTTGTATGAATTTCTGCTTTCTCCAGCAGTGCTTAAGGGTGAACATTTCCCCACACCTTCACTACATATTTCATTGTTTTTAATCTTTGCCATTTTAGAGGCTAACAATGATCTCATTATTTTATTCCATTATTTTCTTGATTATTAATGAGGTGAGACTTTTTTCTCACCTTTGTCCATTTGTATCTGTGCTCTGTGAATTGCCTATCACATATCCTTCATCCAGTTTGGTGTTCTGGGTCTTTCTCAGCCCCTTGTAGTTTAAATAAGGAGAAGATGGCAAAATAATGAAGCAGAGACAAATTGTAGTGACTTGCTGAGAACCCTGGTCCCACTCCATGGGGACAAGAAATGGTGGAAGTTCTACAGCTCAGACTATATCACTTGTTCCCCTCAAAACTGTTTGCAAGTCTGAATCTGAAACATAGGCTAAGTCTTCTCTTCCTTCAAACTGACACATATACTTTTATTGATAACATTTTAGCCAATTCCTTGTATTTGACTGAGAGTGTGTATACAAACTTATTTTGAATCTGAAGCCTTATAGGTTGCATTTATGCCTCTTTGTCTCTTCTTAATTCTACACATATTAAAAATTACTAAAGGCATATGGTATTTCAAGAAAAAAAAAAAGGAGATTTTTCAGAGCACCTAGCAGCCATGGCAACATGCCTTTACAAGGGGCATGTACTCTGCTAAAAAATATTCCATTTACAGGTAATGACAGACATTCGCCAAACAGCCCCAAGCTAACCCAAGAAAGAATGGGCAGATGGTTTGAGGTGTGTCAGGAATAGGATTTACAAAACAAGATTATGGTTATGCTGGAAAGTAACAGCAATGGTTGTAAACAAATGGAACAGACTTACTTTTTGCCATGGGGCAGAGGAAGAAAGGGGTTCTGCATTGCTGCTTGTGAACTAGAGTTGGCTTGCTTAGATACACAGCTCTCTGGGATTTTATGTATGTTGTTAGGCACTTGTGTAAGCCACATGACTGGGCCTCCAATTGAGTTTCTTCTAATCTGAAGCAGGGAAACTTCATTCTCGTTCTAGAAGCCCCTGCTGGTGTTGGCCCTGTCTTGGTTGTGTCTGGCAAATGAATCTGCATCCTTCTCCACGTGAATTTAACTATCATACCAGTTACAGACTATCAGTTGAGAAGACACTGGAGAGAACCAGCCTGTTTATTCCTGCATGTATATTTTTGGCTGCGGGAATTAGAGTCATAACAGAGGAAGGTACAGAACACCTCCCAATATGATAGATCTATTTGCTCATCAGCCCAAATCCTGGACCTTGAAGTGGTAATGAATGAGTCTGCCTCTGCCCTGAATTTAAAAATCTCAGCTCTCTCTTTTCCAATTAAATTAAGATTTAGAAAGATAATGCTTCCTATCTGGGGAGCATTTGGGCATTTTCCAAGGAAACAGAGAGAGGGTTGTCAAAGGGGATTTGCTGACAATGACACGAGAAAAAGGCGATGACAAAGAAAGACTGAAGGTCTCAGACTTCGGGATGGGCTCAAAGCTGTCTCACCTGGTTAGGAACTATCACCATGCAAGTGAAGAGTGGAATTTGGCTTTTAGAATACATTTCCATTAGCCCTGGAGTTTGACAGCTAGCTCCTGATGGCAGCAAAGCATGTGAGGCCTCCCAGTTGGCAAGGCTGATCTCTGACTAATGGGGAAAAATTACCCAATAAGAATTAGCAATCTTACATCACTGATCAGAATCCTTACATTGCCCTTCATGTGGGGAAAAGAACGAGACTTTCAAAAGGAGTTGGACTGATTTTAACATGGCCTGTTGGTCACTGAGACAGGAAACATTTAACATGAATCAGATGCATTTGGAATTTGTTTGACTTATCTTGAGCCTAAGGTTTCCAGGTAGTAGTGGTATTGAGCACTCATTTAGTGCTTTTATGTATTTTTTAGAAAGTGCCCTCTCATTATTTCTAGGTAGATACAATTGGCCCGGTTTGATCTTGTTCTTTATTTGTACCAGATTTTTCAACTTAACACTTTCGGAGAAGTGGAATCTCTTGAGTGTTAAACTAAGAAAACCAGTGTTGGATGAGTGTCCCAAAAGAGAACAGTGTTGTTATCATAGGCTGAATTGATCCCAGATGGATTCTGGAATGAAAGGATTAACAATGATGTAAAAATGGCCTAAGCACATGATAGTATACAATGCTGACTCTTTGAAAGTAGGCTTGGCCACAGCCACATGTGTCTTCAGAATTGGAGGTTAGATACCATTTACTTTGGACTTTGGATGGCATATGGTGGTCAGAATGATTTAAAAATGTTAAGTTAGGCTGGTGTTGAAAGATGGCATAATTTGAGAACAGATACAGCAAAACAAGGCAATGAACTTGCCTTCCTCATAAATGATGTCAGCAGTGAGAAGCTGAGGGCCATGGGCCAAGACAGAGGGGACTTAGCTTCTTTTTCTTGTCTTCTTAGATTGTGTTGAGAAATCCTGCTCTTGAGCATGTGCTACTGTGTCTTTTGGAAGACAATAATAGCTGGGCAGAGGAAAATGTTGTTGTGGCTTTTTGACCCCTCTCTGACCAGGACAACAAATATAATGACGATAATAAAAATACCCAGAGCACATCCTTATTTATCTCTTCATGGGAAGTCATAAGACTGAAAGGGGCTTTTATTTAGTGGGTTCTACCAGTGGGAAGATATTCAGACAACACTGAACCCACACGTTTGACTCTGGACCAGAGGCTGCCTGTGTTACCCCAGGTAAGTGGGGTATCCTGAGCAGACTGCATGGTTAGATGGAATGATCTCTTCTCTATTGTCTTTTAAGAGGTATGTGATCTGTATACTTACAATGAAATTTTCAAGACACAGGCTACAAAATGCACTGGCTAAGAAATGACTAGGAACCAAAGGCAGAACGGGGATAAAGTGAATTCCAGCAAAATGCTGTCCCTTCAATAAGTCTTACTGGAAGGCCCAAGTGGCCAACTGGAACACCTCCATGGGATACAGCAAGTATGGGGCTTTGGGAAAACACACACACACACACACACACACACACACACACACACGGCCTACTTTAGCACAGACCCAGCCATTTGTGAATCAAGATTTCTTGGGGGAGATTTCTGAGTCTGAGACCAGTGGTTCATTATGCTAACCAGGTTGCACACTAGAATAATCTGGGAATATTTTGGCAAAAAAAAAAAAAAAAAAAAAAAAGCAAAAAACCATTTTCCCAGACCCTATCCCAGACCAATTCAATCATAATCTCAGGATTTCAGGGCACTGATAATTTTTTAATTTTTTTTATACAGAGTCTCACTCTGTCACCCAGGCTGGAGAGCAGTGGCATGATCTCAACTCACTGCAACCTCCACCTCCTGGGCTCAAGTGATTCTCTTGCCTCAGCGTCCCGAATAGCTGGGATTAAAGGTGCATGCCACCATGTGTGGCTGATCTTTTTGTATTTTTAGTACAGATGGGGTTTCACCATGTTAGCCAGCCTCAAGTGATCCCCCTGCCCAGGCCTCCCAAAGTGATGAGATTACAGGCGTGAGCCATTGCTCCAGGTACTGATAATTATTTTTAAAGCTCCCAAAGTGATTTTAATGTGTGACCAGGAGAGAGAACCATTTTCTTGGTTAGCAGTTTGCTGAGATGGTTACAGACAGTCTCTCTTCTCTTCCAGATTCACTAGAAATTGCCATTAGACTCTAGGCTTCCTGAGGGAAGGGTTCACCTTATATAGCATTTGGTTTTCCACAGCATCTAATTTTCAAGGGATAATTGTGAATGTATTTGCATCAGAAAGGGGAATCTATTCATTGCTAGCAGTTTTCCAAGCTGTCGGTCAGGGCACCGGGTTCTATCATCAGCTTTCCCATTCATTAGGTGGAGGACCTAGGGGTAGGTCCAGATAAAATACAGGATGCCCAGCTAAATTTGAATTTTAGATAAACAATCAATAATTGTTTTGTATGCATATGTCTCATACAGTATTTGAATATGTATTTTTATTTGCTCAATCTGGCAACCCTATCCCGGGATATCTTCTTAGTCTCAGATTATTCACTTGTAAACTAAGGAATGAAGTTGTCAGAGATTAAACAATTTCATTTGAAAAGAAAAAAATTTAAAGAAATTAGAATCACTTTTATAAACTTAAATTGAAGTTTGACAAATTCCTTGTTTGCACGCCATTTAGGATTTCCAAAAGCAGGTTTTTCAATGGAGTGTCTAGGTATTCATAATGGTTACCAGACAGGCATACACTAGAGTTATTATAAAGGCACTTATTTTTCTCCATTTAATGGTGTTTGTTTAGATTTCAAGGGAGTCTTTCAAGTTATTTGTTTAACACTGAAATGTGGTCTTTTCAGTTTCTTTAGCGGTTGGAGACATTTGATTTTGAAAAGCCCCTCTCTCATCAATTAGTATCTTCATTTCTAAGCATACAAGAGGGTCTCTAGTTAGCTAAAGGTATGTTTTTTTTCACAAGCAAATGGAAATGTTTTGTCTTTCAGACCAAACTTAATGTGTATGTGTGTCTGCACTTGTGTGTGCAAAATTTGTCCCATTTTATTGAATGCCCCCATATGCAGCAGTTCTAGAGTTCTAACACCTTATCACAAACTATGTGTGTGTCCAGAATTCGTGGGTTCTTGGTCTTGCTGACTTCAAGAATGAAGCCGGAGACCGTTGCAGTGTTACAGCTCTTAAAGGTGTCGCATCTGGAGTTGTTTCTTCTGATGTTTGGATGCGTTCAGAGTTTATTCCTTCTGGTGGGTTCTTGGTCTTGCTGGCTTCAGGAGTGAAGCTGCAGACCTTCGCAGTGAGTGTTACAGCTCATGAAGAGGACGTGGACCCAAAGAGTGAGCAGCAGAAAGATTTATCATAAAGAGGAAAAGAACAAAGCTTCCACAGCGGTAGAGGGAACTTCACCCAGTTGCCACTGCTGGCTTGGGCAGCCTGCTTTTATTCCCTTATCTGACCCCACCCACAACCTGCTGATTGGTCCATTTTATAGAGAGCTGATTGGTCCGTTTTGACAGAGTGCTGATTGGTGCGTTTACAATCCCTGAGCTAGACACAGAATTATGATTGGTGCGTTTACAATCGTTTAGCTAGACACAGAGTGCTAGACAGAAAAGTTCTCCAAGTCTCCACTAGATTAGCTAGATACAGAGTACTGATTGGTGTATTTACAAACCTTGAGCTAGACACAGGGTACTGTTTGGTGTATTTACAATCCCTTAGCTAGACATAAAGGTTCTCCAAGTCCCCACTAGACTCAGAAGCCTGGCTGGCTTCACCTAGTGGATCACGCACCAGGGCCATGGGCAGAGCTGCCTGCCAGTCCCGGCACCTGCGCTCCTCAGCCCTTGGGCGGTCAATGGGACTGGGTGCCACGGAGCAGGGGGCGGCGCCCGTCCGGGAGGCTCGGGTGGGCATGGGAGCCCACAGCGGGGATAGGGGGGCTGGTGCATGGCGGGCTGCAGGTCCTGCCCCGCCAGGAGGTGGCTGAGGCCCAGCGAGAATTCGAGGGCGGTGCCGGCAGGCGAGCAGTCCTGGGGAACCCGGCGGACCCTCCGCAGCTGCTGGCCCGAGTGCTAAGCCCCTCACTGCCCGGCCCAGCAGCGCCGGCCGGCCGCTCAGAGTGCGGGGCCCGCCGAGCCTGCGCCTATCCGGAACTCGCGCTGGCCCGCAAGCGCCATGCACAGCCCCAGTTGCTGCCCGCCCCTCTCCCTACACACCATCCAGCAAGCAGAGGGAGCCAGCTCCGGCCTTGGCCAGCCCAGAGAGGTGTTCCCACAGTGCAGTGGCGGGCTGAAAGGGTCCTCAAGCGTGGCCAGAGCGGACGCAGAGGTGGAGGAGGCGCTGAGAGCAAGCGAGGGCTGCCAGCACGTTGTCACCTCTCATATGCATATATACAATTGTCCAGTGCTAAGATGAAGGGAATAAGGTCTCTGTAAATTAGAGAATCATTAAAATTGGAATTTCCAAATGAGCTTTTCCATGTCTTAAATTTTGGGGAACGGAATGAGACAGATGTCCAAGGAAAGTAATTAACAGTTTACCTATTCTTTTAAAAACAATCTCACAACTTTTGTAAGACAAAGACATTCCTAGTTCCACTCCACATTTAATAACCTGGAGTTGGGAAAGCTTTGAAGGACTGATGAGGGTGTTTTATATGGCGACCAGAGGGAAATCTGGGGAGTTTTTAGACCAAAAAACGCGGTTGCTATGGTTTAAATATGATTTGCTTCTACCAAAAACCGTATTGAGGCTTGGTTCCCAATGTGGCAGTGTTGGGAGGTGGTGTCTTAAAGAGGTGACGAGGTCTTTAAGATACATTAATGTCTTTCTCTGGAGATGGGGGGTTAGTTGTCTTGGGAATGGATTACTTCCCTCAAGAGCACGTTGTTATAAATTGACGTTGCCACATGTGTCTTGCTCTTTTTTCCATGCACTTGGTTCCCCTTCCATTTCTCTGCCATGTTTGAGGCAGCATGAGGCTCTCATCAGAAGCCACCAGATGTGACTGCCAAATCTTGAACTTCTCAGCTTCTAGAACTGTGGGCTAAATAAACCTATTAAAAAAAATAAATTACCCTATCTCAGATCTTCTTTTAGAACAACACAAAATGAACTAAAACAATGTCAACATTAAAAATGAGAGAAATGTTAAAATGTTTTAAAAATGATTTCTATAATACCTCTGAGAATCTGCCATTTTCTGTTATTTTAAGAGCCAGGCCAAAGGAAGAATAAAGGTCACCGAATCCACTGGATTGGAATGCCTTTACGGTCCTCCAGTCTCTCTTCCCTCCCATATGGAGAAACATTTAGGGAGTGTACACTTTCTGATTACTCTCTTCTTCCCAGTTAGGGCGCTCAACGGTCAATGTTATATATCCCAACCTCTTCCTTGCCGTTTCCCCTCCCTGATGTTTCTTGGGACCAGATACCACAATCTGGCATAGCCTGCTCTTATGGCTGGTTAACAAGTCTCTCAAAATATTCTACTCCTTGCTGTTTGTTTCTGCTTTAATACCTCCACTTCTAGCAAATTCTACTTCAAAAACATTATACAATACTATGTGCTGAGCCTTATGCCAAACATTTTATATGCGTGATCTCATTTAATCATCTCAATAATCCTATGAAGTAGATATAACTCTCTTCAATTAATGGATGGGAATTATGTGGCCTATAGAAGTTAAATACCTTCCTCAAGACCACAGAGGTCCTAAAAGGCACCAGTAGAATTTGAACCCAGGGCTCTGAAGCTTTTGATCACTATGTTGTACTAAGTTAAGCTAGGGGCAGTGGCTCATGCCTGTAGTATCAGTAATTTGGGAGACTGCGGCAGGGGGATTAATTGAGGCCAGGAGTTCGAGACCAGCCTGGACAACATAGTAAGAGCTTGGTCTCTACAACAGTAACAACAAAATTAGCCAGATATTATGATGTGTGCCTGTAATACCAGCTACTTGATAGGCTGAGGTGGGAGGATCACTCGAGTCCAGGAGTTTGAGGCTGCAGTGAGCTGTAATTGTGCCACTGCACTCCAGCCTGGGCAACAGGTGAAACCCTGTCTACAAAAAATCCAAAACAAAACAAAACAAAACAAAACCTGAACTAAGATACTAGTTCTTTAATGAAAGTGGCATCATTTATTAATGACTAGTGATTATTATTTTTATGCAGCACTTATTGAGTACTTACTATGTGTCAGTCACTATGATAGGTGCTTTATTGATCATCTCATTTGTATCAGGGTTAAGCAGAACTATAATATATTCTAAAGATAAGGGATGAGACTCAAAATGTAACTCTTTCAAAGTCATGCAGTTGAAAAAAAGCAGACCTAGGAGCCCAGATCATAAGTATTTATCTCAGACTCTCGTGCTGTTCCCTTTCTAACCCTCTTCTTTGAGAGTCTTCTAGTTACTCCCAGTTACGGTGCAGAAGAATTTGAATCCAAGAGGCTGTTCTTCCACCAATGGCTTTCTGTCTGCCTTTCTTCTCTTTCAGGGCTGGAGTAGAATCATTGCAGAGGTATCTGCGCATGCTGTTGAGTGTGGCACTAATGCTGCCTGTCCTGAAATAAATTTGGATTGGCTATCCAAGATGGCATTAGCTACCCTCGAAATGAAATGACCTTTCCCTTGGGCTCATTGAGTGAGGCCGTTGTTATCAATGAAGACTTGCTTGAGGCTGTGCTAAAGGAAGAATGCTCCACCTTCTTGGAGCCTGATGTGACCAACATGGTTCTACAAAAATATCAAGTCAAAGATTTGATCTTGAAGAGAAGGAATCTGATCTTAGCAAAACGAAAATGGTTCAGTAGGTGGCATCTAAAGATACTGTGAATCTTGTGAACTTGGTTGTTAAACGGGACATTTAGAAGGCGATATGGTGTATGGTGATCATATGTCCTGGTTGATGCCTGTTTTATTTCAATATAATTAACAGTGGTTATTCACTTTCATCCTCAATAGTGTCCTGGTTTGGATGATAAGCTATATGTTTCCCTGTCTAACAGAAGCGAAAAACTAAATGCTATAGTTTGTTCATCCATTCATTTATTCATTCAACAGATATTTATTGAGTTTCTACCTACTGTGTACTAGACACTGCTATGAAAGTTAAACAGATGAGGTGCCTGTCTTCACTGGAGATTAAAATTTAATAGTGGAGATTGAAAAGTAACAAGTAAACGAAGGAATAAATAGATTATTAGAAGCCGTGATAGGAATTATGATGGAAATATCTGTGAAGGAGAAAAGAGTGGCAGAGGTGGCCCCTCTGGAGAAATCTCGACCTGGGGAGCTTGGAGGATGAGGAGGAACCAGCCGTGGGATATGTGGGTGGGGTTAGACTGAAGAGCCTGCTTGACAGTCTGGAGTGGGATAGAGCTAGGTATATTCCCAGGATGGAAAGGATTGAGAATCTAGATTCATTTCAGGGAGTAAAGGAAGGCTTCAAGGAGAAGGCAGAAGGAAGCTTATCCACACACTCTTGAAAGATGACCTCGGGGCAGGCATTTCACTGAGCAGGGGCAGCATGAGAGAGGTGCAGGGTGGGTGGTTGAGCAGCAGGTGTTCTAGCCAGACTGCTCTGTGTGATCCCATGGAAAGCAGTGGGAGAATATGCTAGAAGCTGAATTGAGCTGGCTTGGGGAGTTGCAATGTATAGTTTCCAGTTAGATGCTTCTAAGAAGATGGCCTGGACTCAAAGTTATGCCTATGCTAAATCTTAAATTCTGCTGCTTGGTTTCTATGTCAGTGTTCCAGTTGGTTAGTTAACAAAGTAAACGATCTGCTAGTTTTGTGATAGACGAGTCTTCCAGATGGAAGAGATGTCTTTGTTTCATTTTAGACTTAAGGTCAGACTTGGGCATTATGGAGCGACTTAAAAGGCACAGTCTATTTTAATGACCATAATTCTAGTTTGGGCATACTTTAAGATATAAGAAAAATATTACTTGAATTGCAGGTGCTCAGTTCTGACACTCTTTCTCCCTCTGTCTCCTCCCTTATCCCCCAGCTCTCATCCTCAAATTTCATAGGGAATCTCTGAACCAATTCAATAGGCTCTAACAGGGCTTTAGAACTGCATTTCAGATATATCATCACTTCATGTAAAGTTATGTTAAGGCTCAGATTTCTGCATTAAAATACCAATTTATTCCATGGGTTAAGTTGATATTTAGGAAGAATTCAGAGTGATTTGCAATTTATCTGAACCGTTATAGAGCTATTGACTATTTCATTCCCTCTCTTGCCATTCAAAGTGGCCCTTGTTCACTAACCCATATGATGCCTTGGTTCAATCTTCACAAGGCATCTCTGCTTCCAACCCCACACTACACTGCACATTGGGCAAGAGGAATGTGGGCTGGATCTCAGCCTCCAGTCATCCTCCTGGCTGGGTGCCCTTGTGCAGTGAATAACCTGTACAGCAATATATAGCAGCCCTGACCATCTACTGTTGTAATTCCAAACATTTGGAAGATGTCAGCTTCTAGCAGAGGGTGGCAGTGGGCCTGAATATATTTCCCCAAGGCAATCTTTTCAAAAACACACACTAACTTGAAAAAATATCGAGTAAACTTTGTTCTGCTTATAACAACTCAATTTGTGTTTCATTAGTGTGTATAGAGCCACTGGAGAAAGTTCACTTCTACGAAACTCTTTAGAAAACCCCAAGTTTTCCATTACTATGTGTAGGGTCCAGCCGTGCGGGTCTTAGTGGGTGTTCTCCCTGTGTGCGGAGTTGAGAGATTGTAATAAATAAAGACACAAGACAAAGAGATAAAGAGAAAACAGCTGGGCCTGGGGGACCACTACCATCAAGACGTGGAGACTGATAGTGGCCCCGAAAGGCTGGGTCCACTGATGTTTATTGTATACAAGACAAGGGGGCACAGTAAAGAGGATGAATCTTCTAAGTGATTGACAAGGTGAAGCAAGTCACGTGATCACAGGACAGGGGGCCCTTCCCTCTTAGGTAGCCGAAGCAGAGAGAGAGAAGGCAGCATATGTCAGCGTTTTCTTCTATGCACTTATAAGAAAGATCAAAGACATCAAGACTTGCACTATTCCTTCGATCATTATCTACTACGAACTTCAAAGAGGAACCAGGAGTACAGGAGGAACGTGAAAGTGGACAAGGAGCATGACCATTGAAGCACAGCACCACAGGGAGGGGTTTAGGCCTCTGGATGACTGTGGGCAGGCCTGGATAATATCCACCTTCCACAAGAAGCTGGTGGAGCAAGGTGTTCCCTGACTCCTCCAAGGAAAGGAGACTCCGTTTCATGGTCTGCTAAGTAACGGGTGACTTCCTAGACACTGGCATTACCACTTTACCAAGGAGCCCTCAAGTGGCCCTTATGTGGGCGTGACAGAAGGCTCACCTCTTGCCTTCTAGGTCACTTCTCCCAAAGTCCCTTCAGCACCTGACCCTATACCCGCCGGTTATTCCTAGGTTGTATTAGTAATGCAACAAAGAGTGATATTAAAAGCTAATGATTAATAACGTTTATACTAATGATTGATAATGTCCATGATCATCTCTATATCTAATTTGGATTGTAACTATGCTTATTCTGTTTTCTTTATTATACTGAAACAGTTTGTGCCTTCAGTCTCTTGCCTCGGCACCTAGGTAATCCTCTGCCCACAACTATGTTTTGGTGGGTAATTCTTGACCAGTCCTCATTCTACGGAACTCACAAAATCAAAGAGCTCATCAATATGTCCAGTGACAAAATGTTTAACTTGTTTGTAATTCCAATAGAAACTCATTCAGTGATCTGTATGATTCAATTCATATCTCCCTTGAAAGACACTTCGTGCATAGCAAAGTACTCAAGCAATGTGCAACTAAAGAGCCACACATCTTATTTCTGCCTGCGCTCTCAAGTGAATGACAGATTCAGCTCTAAAAGGTGAGGAAAACTGTCCCACCAACGTAGCATTCTGATTGGCTATGCTATTTGGATCTGTAGAGACTTGCAAAACAAAAGTCAGGGTATTTTCCCTCTTAAACCAGGTTTATAAATAGTTGCCTAACGCCCTGGGCAGGGTTGTTGCAGGGAAGGATTATTGCACTTTTTGTAGAGGCTCTTGGTCACTCTAATTTTGGATACATACCTTACTACATACAGGAGGCATGCAGGAATCAGCTCTCAGAAATGCCCCGGTTGACATGTCTCATAGCTTAATTATAGCAAAGTGCATCTACAGCACTAATGGCTTAAATATCAGCAATATCTATAATACATGCTGATGAACCTTAGGTTTATAGGCAGTTCAGCCCAGAGATACGTACTGATATACTGCACAGTAATTACCACTTGGGTTCAATTGTCCTACTAGTAGAGTTAGTCAAACTCTTTGGGTTCTCAGTAAAATTATCTAGAAGTCTTATACCTTATCTGTTAACCCAGTGTTTTTCAGAGTGTGAGTTGCAACCCACTAGTAGATTATGCAGTCAATTTAACAGGTCATGGCCAGTGTTTGGGGGAGCTATGACTTTAAATAGAATAGAGGCAATAGAATAACATAGAGTACCAAATATCAAAATGGATTGTTCATAATAAAGGTTAGTATCGATGCTTGAAATTTTACTCCTTATTTTATCCACTCTAAGGCGTACATTTTTTTTGACTACAAATCTCTGAAATCAGGATGTCTTATAATTATAATAGGTAATTTTTTTTCTTTCTCAGTCAGTGATAAAATAATAGTATCTCTTGCGATCAATGTCTACTTAGATTTGGTATATGAGCGCATTGGGTTTTGATGTAAAATGTATCTCTTTTTGTGGTCATGGCCAAAAGAGCTTGAAGAAGACAGATTTGATTCAGTCTTTCCAGGTTTCCCTCTCCACTGGAAGTTGGATGGTTGGTCTTTTGCTGCCTGGAATCTTTGTGCAGAGTTTCTGACCCTCAATGTCACCCCATTTCCTGATGAGGAATGGCTGGGATCCCTCAACAGGGAATTACACATTCAAAAACTGTCATCTCTCTGCAGTCTCTCTTGGATGTTGAAGATGATTCAACCGGGATGGCAGTAATGTTAGGGGTCTCAGCTAATGGGTTTCCCTTGTGTGACCCTCCAGTTTGTTGTTCATACCAGTGCCTCCTGGAAGAGATTTCTTGGTGATGTAGGGCTTGGTAGGTGGCAGAGAGGGCTGCTTTTAGATTTTGGTTTTATGGGCACTATCTCATAAGCCTTCTTATGGTTTTTCCCATTAGCCAGGGCTTGCTGTGGCTACTATCACCAGTGAGGTTCACCAAAACAGTGGCCTTTTAAGGATCTTGATGTTTTTAATGTCTCATTTGGCTTCTGCTCCTTTTTTAAGGCTGATCACTCAGTGGGACTCCCAGCACCCTCCACCCGCAGAAGGTAAGTCATGGGTCTCTGCCGAACCCTCTCACTTGTAAGCTTTTATATAAATATATAAGGGAAACAGGTCTGTATTACGGCAGGGTGTCATACTCCTGCTTTTCTTCTGCTCTGTTCAGAAAAGGAAAGTTATTAACCCAAAGGAATGAGCCACTTATTGGAAATTTTAGATTCTGTGGCAATTGAGAAGAGGAGATATATTTCCCTGCCATTCATTGGGCCCTGTTCCTACCTTAAATCATCTTTAAACACTCATCTTATTAATTCCCCAAATACTACAAGCTAGCAACTTAAATGCTGCATAAAACCTTAAAAACATCTTGTGTCAGACTCAGAATTTAAATTTATTTTGTCTATAAATCCTGCCTGCTTTCCTTGAGTTAAATGGTTACCGTTCCTAAGAGTAAATTCTATCCTGACTTCCAAGAACATAGACTGATTTTGCCTGATTTTGTACTTTATATAAGTGGAATTGTACAAAATGTACTCTTTTGTGTCTGACTTCTACTACACATCATCACCTTTATGAGATTCAGCTACATTTTTCTTGCTTTTATAAATTATTTATTCTATTTGCTTATGAGTATATCACAATTTATTCCTCATCTCAACTATTGAGAGTACTTGGGTAGTTTCTAGTGTTTGGCTATTACAAATAGTGTTATTATGAACATTGTAGTACCTCTTGGGATGTATACCTAGGAGTAGAATTCATGAGTCAGAGGGAATGTATATTCAGTTTTAGTACACTGTGCAAATGAACTTTTTTATTTCAGCCATTCTGGTAGGTGCGTAGTAGTATTTCACATGGTTTTATCTTGTGTTTCCCTGATGAGTAATAGAGTTGAGAGCCTTTTCATATGCTCATTGGTTATTTGGAAAGCTTATTTTGTGAATTGTCTGTATATCTTTTTGTTGGGTTGTCTGTAATTTTCTTATTGATCTATGAGTTTTTCTGGATATGAATCCTTTATTAGATGCATGCATTGCAAGTATCATTATCATTGTATAGGATGCCTTAATGATGTCTGTTGATGAAAAGTTGTTTTTAATTTTAGTATTGTTTAATTTATCAACATTATATAATTAATGTTTTTGTATACTTTTGATAAAATCTTTGTCTGTTCCAAAATCATGAAAATATTCTCCTATATTTTAGCAGTTTTTTTTAAAGGATCCGTCCTTCTAGTCCTTCTCTTCTTTCTTTACTTGTCTTGCTTTCCATTGACTCCCCTTTTTCTGTTTCTCCCTTCCTTACTTGGTTTTTCCTTTTGGTTCTGTCAAAATAAGCAGCATAAGAAAATCTTTCACCTTTTCATTATGAAAACCACATTACTCCTCTGTCTGAAATACGTCTATGGACTTCCAAAGGTTTCTGAATAAAACTCAAATTTCTTGACTTGGGAAGCAAGGTCTCTAATGATCCCTCCCCGCCCACCTGTCTCTCTAGGCTTCCCTATTTTCAGTTTCCCTTACAAACATACTGTTTATTCCAATCACACAGCAGTACTGAACTTACTAAAGGTGTCTGCTTGTATATGAATCCATGCCTCCACACATGCTGTTCTGTCTGCCTGGAATTCCCTTCCTCCTTTTCCATTTAACTAATTCCCATTCATCTTTCAAAACTCAGCTCAATCAACTTTTCTCTGGCAATCTTTCAGCTCCACATATCTGAGTGAGCTGTGTTTTCATTGTTCCCAAGGCACTTGGGGTACATCTAGATTATGGCACTCCTCACACTCAACTGTAATTGTTGATTTACTTGTTTTTCTTCCCCACTAGAGTTGCAAGATGCTTGAGAGCTAGGCATGTGTCTTATTTGACTTTATGTGTCCAATGTCTACCAGGCATATAGAAGGTGTTCAACACATTGAATAAGTACATTAAGGAGCAATGCTTCCCCATTTTTGTGGATGAGGAAAAAGAGACTATGAAGTAATAAGCTCACCAAAATATACGAAGACATGCCACTTACTGAGGATACAGTGCACTAGCATTTTCTGTTATTAGGACCCCTTAATTGTGAGTTCTGTGTAAAGCTTTCCCATAGCATATTTTGTTTTGCTAGTAAGCTTTGCACTAGTCCTTTCTTTTATCTCTTCTTCCTGGAAGTTTGTGGCTCTTTTTAAAGACAGCTGACAAATGTTTAAATGCCTTGGAAACATCATTGTGTTGGTTGCCTTTCTGTACTCAATATTTGGAGAGTCTCCTAGCCATTCATCTATATTCAGGAAAGATAAATCAAATAACTCATGCCAGCTTGTGATTTTCATTTTTGTTACACTTTCATATAATATTTTTATGTATTTGATTATGAATATGCTATATATATATATACAATTTAAAATCAAAAGATACAGCAGGATATATAGTGAAAAGATTCTTGCTAAAAGTCTTCCTTTGACAATACCAAATGTTTGTAAAGATGTTGGGCAACTAACTGGAGCTCTCATACACACATGAGGGGAGTGTAAATTGGTACAAACACTTGGAAAAACTGCTCGGAAATATCTACTAAAAGTAAACATACTTTTACCTTATGATCTAGTAATTTCTCAGAAGTGACTGCTTGTAGTTCTATCAAGACTTCTTCTGGGAAACAACTAGAGTACTCTTTGTGCTTTTATTCATGACATCCCCAACCTGAAAACAACTCAATGTCCTTCAGCAGTAGGTATGTACACAAACCGTGGTACATTCATACAATGTAATAACACACAGTAATAGAAAAGAACTGCCATTTGCAATAACATGGATGAATCTCATAGGGAAAGAAGCCAGATGTGCAAAATTACACACTGTATGAATCCATTTATATAAAGTACAGAACAGAAAAAAAAATCTGTTGCAATCTAGGTTAAAAGGAAGGTTGTCTTTGGGATTTGGGTACTTGACTGAGTGAGAGTAGTGGGGAATCTTCTGGGGTTCTGGGAATGTTCTGCATTTTGATCAGAGTGGTGGTTACATGGGTGAATGTGTATGTAAAAATTCATTGAGCTGCTCACTTAAGACTTGAGTACTTTACCTCAATAATATACTAAATAATAAGAAAAAAAAACCTACACAAAACCTTTTTTTTTTTTTTTTTTGAGATGGAGTCTTGCTTTGTCGCCCAGGCTGGAGTGCAGTGGCGCAATCTGGGCTCACTGCAAGCTCCGCCTCCCGGGTTCATGCCATTCTCCTGCCTCAGCCTCCCGAGTAGCTGGGACTACAGGCGCCTGCCACCGCACCCGGCTAATTTTTTGTATTTATGGTAGAGAGGGGGTTTCACTGTATTAGCCAGGATGGTCTCAATCTCCTGACCTTGTGATCCACCCGCCTTGGCCTCCCAAAGTGCTGGGATTACAGGCGTGAGCCACCACGCCTGGCCGAAACATTTTTTAAAATTTCTCTCCTCTTCTCCCCAGTCTGTAAGTTATTCTTTCTAGAGAAAATCAATGTTACCAGGTTTTTTGGTGAATCCTTCAAGGATATTTTATGCTTGTACAGGCAAATACATACATTTATACGTGTGTAAATACAAACATGTGTGTAGTTTTTTCCATTTATTAACACATGGTAACTTTTCATACACATTATTTTGTACCTTTCCTTCCCACCCCGCCCCAACCCCCCCACCGCCAATCTTGGATATTGTTGTCTTAGGTACATAAACATTGTGTATTATCACATAAATCACAGCCTGACTTATTATTTACCCTGACCAAAGGAGAATGTGATAAAAATAAATTGAATGATTATAGAAGTTATAAACCAGTGAAGTCTGCTTTTTGTTCATTTTCTCAGTGTTAATGGCAGTACCACCCTGGAACTAAAATTAGAGAAAGTTTAGACTTAAAATCAATTGACAATTTAAAAAATAACCGTTTCAGAAAGTTGTAATTTTTCAGTGCTAGTTAAATGATGTATACTGTCATTCTTCAAATTGAAGTATGGAGTGATGTCTTTCTTAAGTAACAGGACTAACAGGAGATTAAAAACGATTTCCACACTTCCTAAGCCCAGAGACCAGAGGTTCAAGTTCACTCTGTAGGTCCAAATGAAAGTCATGAACCCATCAGACAAACAAATTTCTTGAGCACGTGCTATGCTAGGTGCTGCCTCATTATGAAGAGCTTGTTTCAAGTTTCCCTATTGGAACTGCTGGAGTTTTAGTGTGGGGAGGCTGTGTGGCTTTACACAGTGGTCTCCCGACCTTTGAAAAATCTGCAAATTTCCAGACCCCATCCACAGAGATTTTGATTTTGAGAGCGTCTGAGGTGTGGTCTGGGAGTCTGTATTTTTAAGGAGCACTTCCAGGTAATTATGATAGAAGTTATTTGATACAAGGACCGGCTTAGGAAGCAGGAATAACAGAAATAACGGAACCAGTATAGGTTCCAGTTGGATCTACCTCTATCTGCCCTACAGTGTGATTTGGAGTTCATTTCTGTCTTTGTCATCTAGGGTTGCCATAACAAAGTATCATAGACTGGGTGGCTTAAACAATAGACATTTATTTCTCACAGTTCTGGAGAAGTCCCAGACCAAGGTGCCAGCCAGTTTGGTTTCTGGTGAGGCCTCTTTTCTTGGTTTGTAGATGGTCGCCTTCTCACTGTATCCTCACATGGCTTTCCTTCTGTGCACATGTGGGGAAGAGAGAGAGCACGAGCTCACTTCCTCTTCTTATAAGGTTACTATTCCTACTGGATTAGGGCCTCACCCTTATAACCTTATTTAACCTTAATTACCTCCTAAAGATCTTATCTCTAAATAAGTCACATTAGGGCTTAGGGAGTCAATATATGCATTACAAGGGAAGACGGTTCAGTTCATAGCAGTTACTAAACCTCTCTGAAACCTTGTTTCCTCACCTGTAAAATGAGGATAATAACACTTGGGTTAGTGGGAGAAGGACTGAATGATTATACTGGCATATGAAAGCTATCTGATGTTTGTTTTGTCTTTTAAACTTCTTTTGGAGAAAAATAATGAAAGTGAGGAATGTCATGACCCCGTGGCAATGTGTTGGTCCTATTGATAGAATCCTAAAGCCAGAAGGTGTCACAGAATTAAAATGACTTGTCCAAGGTTGCCTAGTAAGTGAGAAAGTTAATAGGTTTACCTATTAAGTAAGAAACTGGACTGAACACTAGGCTTCAGGGCTGTGAGGCCTATGTTATTCTACACTGTACGACTTATTTTACTTGGAGTTGACAAGAGTGGGTGTACTGCTCAGCAGGCTTAGATTTGTCTTGGGTATTTAAGAGCAATGCCGCCCCCAGACACATGCGGGCATTATGGGCTGAGTGGAACACTATGTGCCCTGTGTAAAGTTATCCTTTCTTTGGATTAGTGAGCTGGGGCGACCTCCTTTGCTATGCACTAGTCTGGCCTCACAGTATCTAGTTTCAGAAGAGCATGATTGGCCAGCACATAGGTCAGGGAGAAAAGGTTCTGTGGGGGTCACCAATGTCCTTGGGGAGAGGGGATCGTGCCTCTCACTGGGCAGGAGGCTCTGCACCAACTGCACTGTAAAGTGCACCAGCTCAAGCAGCTGAAATAATTTGCCCTCTCAGGGATTTGAGTTTTGAGGGGCAATATCTTCGATTGAATGACTGTCTCCAGCTGAACTCTGAGAGGATCCAGTTACCCCAATCATTCCAGCCTGCATAAACATTCTCTCTCTAGCTGTGGGTGACTGGGTTCATAATGCCAGGCTGGCTGGTGAGAGGGTGGTGAATGTGCTGTTTCCCAATTGATAGGATTTCAGGGGCAATGGCTGGGGCCCATCTTCCTTAAAGATCTCTCTGGTGGAGTAGCTCTATACCTGAACTCCCATTAGCAATGAATTCCTTTGTTTGCTGAACGCTTTGGAGTCATTATAGTTCCTCTTTAAGACTTCAGAACCCATACTTGGGATGAAAGAAAGCCCCTCTGTAGTCTTGGTTGTTAGGAAGCTGACAAGGAGGCCGGTGGAGGAGTGACATAGAATAGCTAAGAAATGTTATAGCTGAAAGTCAACCCACCAGGAGCTCATCGGACCCCTTAATTTACAGTCAAGGATATCAAAGGAACAAAGCTTGTCTGAGGTCACACAGCTGGTTATGGCAGAACCAAGTCAGATGCCAGACTATTGGCTTCTACTTCTTTCCTATTTGTTTAGTATAAGCAATGATGAAGAAAGCAGATCGGCTACAGAAGGGCGAGCCCTGGAGCACAGGGAACGGGAAGGAGACCAAAGACAAACTCTGCCTCCCAGCTGTGCCTAAGACAGGCGCTGGTGTCAGCACTTGTGCAGGAAATCCCCTCTTATAAACAGAGGCATATCCCAAAAGTTCTTTCATATGTTTATTTCTTGAATCATGGAACTTGTTTTCTCATAGAAATATTTTAAATCTTTTAAATGGTGAGTTAAGTTTCCCAAGATCCATCCACAAAAAACCTGTGTAACTGATGGAAGCCAGAAGGAGTAGTACCCATGGGTGTATTTCAATGAATCTTACCCAATGCTCATCACATTTACTATTTCTATGGGAGTATAATATACAGTGAGTTTTAAATCGGGTTGGAAGAAAGACTTCTCCTGCACAGGGCAGAGCAACTCTGCTAGTTCGGAGTCCAGAGGATGGGACAGGGTAGGGATTGGAGGGCTGGGTGGGAGGGCAGGCACCTTCTCTGAACCTCAGCTCTAAAATGAGAACACGGGGAATAATTCTGCCCTGCCCACTTCATAGAGTTGTGAGGACTGAGTGAGGTACTAGGTGGGAAAATGCTTTGAAAAGAAATAAAAGTAAGAAAGCCCTTTATACATTAATCACTCCCTAGATGTTTTGATGGGGTGGCTACGACAGACGCGTGTATTGTGGCAGTGCTATGGTACTGTGTCGAGGCCTCAGTTAGTACTAGTAGTGATGATAACAATAGGAGTGACAATAAACCAATATTTACAGAGAGCTTTCTAGGTGTCAGGCATGGTCCTCGATGCTTTATAATGCCAATTTATCATACCCATTGTGACGATTATTGTGTCAGCTTGGCTAGGCCACAGTTCTCAGATAATCGGTAAAACACTAGTCTAGATGTTCTGTGAAGGTATTTTTTAGATGATGTTAGCATTAAAATCCGTAGACTTCGAGTGAAGCAGATTACCCTCCATGGTATGCATGGGCCTCATTCAATCAGCTGAAAGTCTTAAGAGAAAAAACTGAAGTCCCTTGAGGAGGAAGAAAGTCTGCCTTTAAAGCCAAGCTGCAACATCACCTCTTCCCTCAGTCTCCAGTTTTCTGGTCTGCACTGCAGGTTTCAAACTTGCCAACCTCAATAACTATGTGAACCAATTCCTTAAGAGCTCTTCTCCCTCTCTCTCTCTCTCTCTGCTCCCCGCCCCCCGACACACACACACACAGAGAGAGAGAGATACTATTTGTTCTGTTTCTTTGGAGAACTCTGAAAAGTATACAGGGGAAGAAGCTAAAATACAGGTTGGGTAAGTAACTTTTTCAAGTAAGCAGCTATGGCAGAAAGATACTGGTTAATTTTTCACCAAACTGTTTGCCTTTACCGTGTGTGCTTTGGGCATGCAGCTGGACTACACTTCCCAGCCTCCCTTGCAGATAGATGTGACTGTGTAACTGAGGGCTGGTCCCTAGGATACTGGGTGAAAGTGATACACATACCTCCAAATCATGCTTACTCTCCCCTGTCCTGCTGACTCCAGGTCTTTGGGGATTGACAGGGCCATGGGATGGGAGGAGACTGAGTTCTTGAATGACCTTGTGGAGCAGAGCCTCTCAGCCTCAAGCACACTGTACAATGACCTGAGTGAGCAGAAAACCTGTGTTATGTTCAGTCTCTGAGATTTGGAGGTTTGTGCTTTTAATTATAGCACTTTCCCTGACAAATACAGTGATGCAGCTAGATTCAAATCCAGGCCACCAGCCTCCAGAGTCTGAATGCTTCATGTCTATACTGCTCATATGTCCCTTGCATTCACTAATTAAGAGCTCAAACTAGAAAATGTCTCCTTCACCTTTCCCTGCCTGCTCCTGAAAACCAAGGATACAAAGCACCCCATCTTAGAGCAGCATTGTAAACATCATACTCTAGGATGCCCAAAGCTATGCAGAGGGGCATGAGCCTTGGGTATGCAGGGGAGTGGGAGAGGAGTGGGTAGAAGAGGATGAAGATGGGCCCAAGTAGGTACTCAGTCTGTTTCCCCATTTCCCTGGATGTGGCCTTTGTCTTCCCCAAGCAGAGGAGTTCCTGGCTCTTTACTAAATAGCAAGTGTGGTCTGTTTATGCTAGAGCAGACTGTGGAAATACACAGCCCGTTCTGCCCAGTGCCAACCATTCCTCACTCAGCAGTGCTTTCCCCAAGCTAAGTTCAACAAAGGAGGACAGTGTGGCTGCAGCTCTGCTGGAGGAGGCTGGCGCAAAGGCAGCTTTCCACATAAAGGCTGCTATCTATAAACAAAATCAAGGTTCAGGGGAGAGGTGGCTGCTTTGTTTTCTTTTTCTCTGCATTTTGGATTGCTCAGCCACCTTAACCTATGCCAAATACTCTGTTCAGTCCAGGGCAGTGATACGCCCAGATTTGTCTATGGTCGGAAAAGCCTAGTTGGAAGGTGACAGATGGGCTGTTGTGACCAGATTCAAAGGAGATGACCAAGTCTCTCTACCCTGCAGAACAAAGGAATTCCTGGGAGGAAGTTTTGGATGAGAAAGGGATATGTTGATGTGTGTATGTGTCTATCACGGCCAGCCCAGAAACTCTGCCCATGTTAGCTTTTGTATTGAAAGGTGACCGTGTATGCAAAGTCAGATACAAAATTTGAAACTTGAGGCATGTGTAGTCTAGCTGAGTGTGCAGGAAAAATTGGTTTGGTTTAGGAAAACATGAAGTTAAATACAGTATTACAACTATATGAAGTCAAAAGACTGTTTTGACAGTTTTTTTTTTTTTTTTGCTTTTAAACTAGTGTTTAACTTTAGCTTCTGTCTAGTCCATTAGTTTGACATAAAAAAATTAAAATGCATTTTTATTTAGATTGAATGGTTAATTTTTATCATATAGAACACTGACTACCTTTGTTAAAATAAAGCAATGGTTGATTTTTCATGAGAAAAAACAAAGGTAAAGATCAGAAGCACTTGGGAAGCTCTGTCAAGCCACATACCCCCATCCCAAAAATTCTAACATGCTGGCTCAAAACACTTCAGTTCATGTAATATCCTCAGTTTTGCCTTTGGGCCCACAATGCCTCAAATATTTGCTCAATGACTCTTTAATAAAACGTTCGTCAACCCTGATCTACATCAGTGGCTCTGAAACTTTAGGGCACATCTGTCACTTAGAGAGCCTGCCTTCCAGGATTGGAAGAATTTGCGTCATGCTAAAGCTGTGATCTAGATAGTGGTTCCCAAATTCTGGTCCTTGGGTGTAGGACATGCCCAAGGGAGCTTGTTAATGGTACTGATGTCTGATGCTCTGGACTTGCTCAGAATCTCCAGGGATAAGGCCACTATTTCCGACATGCAGTCAGATGTAGGAAATATTGGTCTAGTTTAATTATTTCAGTCAGGAAGAGCAAATGATTAGATGACTCCTCGTGATTGGATTGATTTCTTGGGCCTCACCTGTCTGTGGGCGAAATTAAGGTAATTGGGGAATCCTGTTTTTCTTGTCAAGACTTGCGCTGGAGGAAAACCCCCCAAAAAATGTATGGTCTGAATTCATCCAAGGCCAGAGATCTTTGTTTAGGCTGTTCCATAATATTATGATCATTAAGTGGCTTGTCAGCAGCTCACGGGAATAAGGGACATATTGACTACAAACTCAATTGAAGCCAACAACGAGAAACATCTGCCGAGAGACCTCAGGCCCTGTGGGCTGCCTGGAGAGCCGTTTAATATCCAGACCCCAGAAGGTCACAGTCCCTGGTAGTCTGGGCCCCATGTTTTGTGACTGCTGGCCCATTAAGCAGACTTTAAGAGAGACATTGAGAAACTGGAATATTTCCAGGGTAGAGGGATGAGGACCTCGAAATGATGTTCAAGGAAGAAGGATTGAGGGAAGGCTTATAAAATGGTGGACTGCAGGCCCTACCCAGCCACACGTGTTGTGTTCAACAATCCTAATGGTCAAAACCATGCTAAATTTAAGTGCCGTTGGGCAAAGCCTTTACTCTCTCCAGTTCTACAACCTTGCCACTTCCTATCTATTGCTTCTCGGTATCCATAAGGGATTAGTTCCAGGACCCCTGGGGACACCAAAATCCAAGGACACTCAACTCCTTTATATAAAATGTGTAGCATTTGTATATAATCTATGCACATCCTCCTTTATGCTTTACAACATCTCTAGGTTACTTATAATACCTAATACAATGTAAATGCTATTAGATAGTTATTATACTGTGTGCATTTTTTAAACTGTTGCATTGTTACTTTCCATTTTTATTTTTCAAATATTTTCTTTTTTTTTTTTTTTTTTTTTTTGAGGCGGAGTCTCGCTCTGTCGCCCAGGCTGGAGTGCAGTGGCCGGATCTCAGCTCACTGCAAGCTCCGCCTCCCGGGTTTACGCCATTCTCCTGCCTCAGCCTCCCGAGTAGCTGGGACTACAGGCGCCCGCCACGTCGCCCGGCTAGTTTTTGTATTTTTAGTAGAGACGGGGTTTCACAGTGTTCGCCAGGATGGTCTCGATCTCCTGACCTCGTGATCCGCCCGTCTCGGCCTCCCAAAGTGCTGGGATCAAATATTTTCGATCATGGTTGGTTGAATCTGAGGTTGCAGAACCTGCAGATACAGAGGGCTGACTGTCTTTGTACCAGCCCAGTTCAAAGAGATTTGTTATCTGCTTGTTCTCTGGGACTTTACAGTCTGAAACTCTCAGAAGGAATAAAGATATATAATCAGGTCACAGAAGGCTAAGAAGAGAATACTGGTTATTTTTAAATATCTAAAGGCATGCATTCCTGTATTAACTGGTTACTTTTTTAACCACTAGGGTTGTTGAGTGTGAAATAATTAGAAATATATCGATTGGTCTCTGCATTTGATTCCGGACACAGAGCTCCTAAAACCCTTGTAGACAGGCATGCTAGAAGAATCTTTTGTTCTAATATTTGGTTTTTGATGCTGGTTCTTGACACAGAGCTCCTAAGACCTTTGTAACTTCTCATGTGATGGGAGCACCTGACACAGAGCAGCTATATTCCTTGGGATTTTCTGGGTGATGGAGGCATCTTTCTTTCTAACGAGGTGACTCTTGGTGGGCTCCTGGATGGCTTCAGGATGGGCAGTGGATACCACCAGATAGACCAAGCCATAGTTTGAAGCTTGGAACCCTCAACTCCACCCCCCATCCTCTGGGGAGGGGAGAAATGGAATTAGTAAATTGTCCCTATGTGATGAAGCCTCCATAAAAATCCCAATACTATGGAGTTCGGAGAACTTCCATTTGGTGAACACATTCATGGGCCCAGAGGGTGGTGCACCCCAACTCCATGGGGCAGAAGCTCCTGCACTCAGGATCCTTCCAGACCTCAGTCTATGTGTCCTTTCATCTGGCTGCTGATTTATATCCTTTAAAACATCCTTTGGAAGAAATCAGCAATAGTAAGTAAACTGTTTTCCTAGGTTCTATGAGCTGCTCTAGCAAATTATCAAACCTGAAAAAGGGATCATGGGAACTTTTGATTTGTAGCCAAACAGGAAAAAAGTTGTGGATCACCTAGAGACTTCCTGCTTGTGATTGATGTCTGAAGTAGAGGGTAGTCTTATAGGACTGAGCCTTTAACCTATAGGATCTGCGGTAACTCCAGATGGTATCAGAATTGAATTGAAGCTGGTGTCTGTCAGAGAATTGGTCAGTGTGGGAAAAAATCCCATGCATCTGGTGTCAGAAGTGAAGTATTGAGAGCGGTGGGAATATAGAGGAAATGTTTGCTTTTGCTTTTCTTACCTCACACTTGTAGAACACCTCTGTGGCTGGATTGGGCCTGCAGTGGCTACTGCGTACCCAGAATGTGCCAGGGGCTGAGGCCACAGGCATAAATAAGACCACTCGACGTGACCCCTCTTACAACTAACATTTTTTTTTATGAAAAAGACATACATAAAACAATTCCAAATTGTGGTAAGCATTTTGAAAGAAACAGCAATGGCTTCAGTAGAGGACAATGAGGAGCGTCTCTGTTTGGATGGTGTCCTCAGAGAAGTTGCTGGCAATGCTCAAGGTTGGGGAAGACCTGTCACGTGAGGGGGAGATGTGTTAATTCTGGCTTTCTTCAAAAGGTAGATAAGGAATCTTGAATGGATATTTGAAAAGAAGATTTTAGTTCAGTATAAGAAAGAGCGGCCGGGCACGGTGGCTCAAGCCTGTAATCCCAGCAATTTGGGAGGCCGAGACGGGCGGATCACGAGGTCAAGAGATCGAGACCATCCTGGCTAACACGGTGAAACCCCGTCTCTACTAAAAAATACAAAAAACTAGCCGGGCGAGGTGGCGGGCGCCTGTAGTCCCAGCTACTTGGGAGGCTGAGGCAGGAGAATGGCGTAAACCCGGGAGATGGAGCTTGCAGTGAGGCTGAGATCCGGCCACTGCACTCCAGCTTGGGCGACAGAGCGAGACTCCGTCTCAAAAAAAAAAAAAAGAAAGAAAGAGCTTTTCAGTTTATATTCACCAGCTATGTGTTAAGGGGGCTTGGTGAGATTCAAGACAGTGGAAGTCACAGAGCTAAGCACAGATTTTCAGTAGACAGAGTCGTGAAGGTGGCGTGAGAGAATTCTGTCATCTCCAGAGAGATCACTTGCAATTCTAAGATTCTCTGAAGTGATATGTTGATAGCAGTGTAAAACCAGAAAAATCTTATTTGGGGCCCAGATTAAAGGTAATCTCTAATGGGATTATCTTCAGACTTCACTGGCAAACCAAATGCAAACAAAAGGAAAGAAATACATCTGTTGGACGCAGAACAGAGTATGCAGAGGATACAAATAGGACCTTGATGTGGCAAATCCCTGAGGTACTAAACCAGTCTTTAGAAAAGTGATCAGCAGTTCCATATATCCATTGTTACAGTCAGTGTGGTTCTTCTGAAGGAATGGAAAAGGAAGGTACAGTTTCTCTTACCCTTAAAAAAAGCCACATAGGCTTTTTTAAACCACATCCAGATTATGGAAAATCCAGGTAGTCATTCCTAGTTGTTGTTTGCTTGTTTGTTTGTGTTGTGGATGTGAAGGGGCATCTTAGAATGAGACCTCTGAAGCCATCCAGTAAAAAAGGATATGGTGGTTTCGTTAATAGAAAAAAATCCTCTGAGGCTGAAACTTTTAGCAAAGGTGACCCTGGGACTGGTTGTCTGCCTCCTAATCACCTCAGCTCATGCCTCCTTCCACTGCTTCCCCTCAGGTGGTTGCCTCTCCATTCAGAATAACTACAGCAACTGGTTTTTAAGAGTTGCTTATGTGCCAGACACTGCTTCCCACATGTTATCTCCTTTGATGTTTTATAACAAATCTTTCTCAGTTTTACTGATAGGAAAATTTAGGCCAATAGAGTCAGGGATTACAGCCCAAGTAAAGGAGCAACTCACAGACATAGATAGGCCTTTTTCTTTCTTTCTTTCTTTCTTTTTTTGAGGAGTCTTGCTCTGTCACCCAGGCTGGAGTGCAGTGGCGCGATCTCGGCTCACTGCAAGCTCCACCTCCCAGGTTCACGTCATTCTCCTGGCTCAGCCTCCTAAGTAGCTGGGACTACAGGTGCCCGCCACCACGCCCGGCTAATTTTTTGTATTTTTTTTAGTAGAGACGGGGTTTCACCGTGTTAACCAGGATGGTCTCGATCTCCTGACCTCGTGATCCGCCCATCTCGGCCTCCCAAAGTGCTGGGATTATAGGCTTGAGCCACCGCTCTCGGCCGATAGGCCTTTTTAAAACTGCCTTTCTTTTTTTTTTTTTTTTTTTGGAATAGAGACAGGGTCTCACTACATTGCTCAGCTGGGTCTCACTACATTGCCCAGGCTGGTCTCAAATTCCTGGGCTCAAGCTATCCTCCTGCCTTGGTCTCCCAACGTGCTAGGATTACAGACAGTTTAGAATGTAAGCTTGCTCGACTCTTTCCATCAAGCTGTCCCTAATTATCTTTGGGGAAGATCACTGAAAACAGTTTTCACTAGGATGAAAATATTAAGAAATTCCACTTAGGTTGGTTCTACCAGTCAACAAACGTACTCCATTGCTAGAGAGGGAATCTCTTAGGTCGTGTAAAGATTTATCTCTGGAGGAATCCTGTTCTCTCTGTGTCTGTTTTTAAAGTAAAACTTTAATAATTTGCTTAATTTCAGGTTACTTTTTGTACTCTTCCCTTGTATTGCGAAGTCATGTTTTTATAGTAAATTCCACGTTCTGCACAGAAAATAGAATCTACAGTTGACTGTGTATGTTTATTCATGTGGTTAAGTATGTTTGCTCTTTTGATTTTTTTCCTCTTTCCTTTATTGAGGTATAATTTACATACAGCAAAATACATAGATCTAAGTATACAGTTGAATGGATTTTGACATATATGTAGGTATTCTGTGTTGCCATTAATTTCCATTAACCAGAAAGGTCCTTGGTGCCACTTTCTAGTACATTCTCTTGTTCCCCCAGGAGCAACCCCATTCTCATTTCTATCACCATGTATTAGTTTTGCTTATCCTTGACCTTAATGTAAATGGAATTATATAGTATGTACTCTTTCATGTCTAGGTTTTGTCTCTCAGCATTGTTGTACATATCTCTGGTTATTTTTTATTGCTGACTAGAATTCCATTATATGAATATATCACAATTGGTGTATTCATTCTCCTTTTGGTGGACATGTGGTTTTATAATTTTTGGCTGTTATGAATAAAACTGCTATGAACATTTGTACACAAGCCTTTTTGTAGGCATATGCTTTCGTTCCTCTTAAGTATATTCCCAGGAGGGAATCGCTGTACTGTAAGGGAAGGTATTCTAACTTTATAAAAATCTGTTAGACTATTTTCTGAAGTGATACACCTTTCTACATTCTCACTCAGTGATGTCTGGCAGTTTCAGTTGCTCCATATCCTCCTTAACACTTGATATGGTCAGTCTTTAATTTCAGCCAGATCTCATTATGGTTTTAATTTATATCTATCTTCCTGATAACCTATAATGTTAACCACCTTTTCATGGGCTTATTGGATAATCCTTTAGTCTTGAGAAAAATCTGTCCAAATCTTTTCTCCCTTTTTAATTGAGATATTGTCTAAATGTATTTATTAATTATAAAACTTTATATATTCTGGAAATGAAGCTATCTATCTATCTATCTGGTCAATATTTTCTCATGGTCTGTAGCTTGTTTTTTTTCACCTTCTTAGTGGTATGTTTAATGGGCAGAAGCTTTTAATTTTGATGAAAGTAAACATTATTTTTCTCTCAGTTAGTGTTTTTGGTATTCTGACTAAAAAAAATCTGACTATCCTAGTCATGATGATATTCTTTTGTTTTTTTTTTTTTCTGGAAGTTTTAGACTTATTTTTGGCATTTAGATCTATAATCATCCCAAAATAATTTCTTGCATGCTATAATGTAGGATACTAACATCGGTTTTTTTCTATACAGATGTACATTTGTTCCAGCACCATTTGCTGTTATAGCACTATTGCTATTTTTGCAATGAATTACATTGAATTTTGTTGAAAATCAATTGGTTATATGCAGATGAGCCTATTCACGGATGCTTTTTTTTTTTTCATTGATCTATTCGCTTTTCCTTGTGACAACACATTATCTTAATTGATGCAACTTTACAAGTTTTAAAATCTGCAAAGAAACCTGCTGGGGTTTGATTGATATTATGTATAATCTATAGAGTAATTCGGAAATACAAATATCTTATCAATAATGAATTCTCCAATCTTTGCATGTGGTGTATTTCTCCACTTATTTAGGTCTTTTAAAATTTCTCTCAGCAATGATTTTGTAGTTTACAAGCATAGAGGACTTGCATATATTTTAAAATTTTATTCTTAGATGTCTGAAGCATTTTGAGCTATAAATGCCTAAAATGACTTAAAATCTTTTTCCTTTTCCAATTTATTTTTGTTGCTAGGGTACAGAAGAAGCACAATGGGGCAGGTGTGGTGGTTCATACCTGTGATTCCCATGCTTTGGGAGACGGAGGAGGGAGGATCATTTGAGGCAGGAGTTTGAGATCAGACTGGGCAACACTGCTAGACCCCATCTTTACAGAAAAATGTCCAGTTGATTTTCATATATTCCCATCGTATCCCATGACCTGGCTAAATTCACTCAGTAATCCTGGTAGTCCTAGTAGTTTGTCGTTTCCTTTAGATTTTTGGCATATATAGTTATATTGTTTGTAAAAAGCTACTTTTATTTCTCTCTCATCAATCTTGATACCTTTTATTCTTGGTTTTACATAATTCTTCTTTCCTGGTATATGCACTTAAAGCTATCACTTTTCCTCTAAGTACTGCTTCAGCTATATCCCACAAATTTTGATATGCTCTGGTTTCATTATTACTCAGTACAAATTATTTTATAAATTCTATTGTCATTTCTTCTTTGACCCAAGGCTTATTTAGAAGTATATGGCTTAATTTCTAAATAATTGAGGATTTTCTACTCATCATTTATTATTAATTTCTAATTGAATTCCATGTTGAAGAGAAAATGTATGCTGAGAGTTTCAGTTACATATTTATGTTAGTTCTTTTGCTATTAACCCATGTGTCTTTGACACTATGTTCAATATTTTAATTCTTTCTTCCTTTTATACTTAACTTTGGTTATTTTTTATTGAGTTCCTGATCCTTCATGTTTCTAATCCTTCTTTTGCTTCCAGTCTGTTCTCAAGTTTATTCATCGCATTCTTTGTTCCAGAAAAATTTTTCTATTCTATAATTTCTCTTTGGGTCTTCTTTAGAGCTTCAGTTTCTCTAATAAAATTCTTCTCTGTTCACCTGTTATGTCCAACTTTACTTCTAAATTCTTTAACGTTTTTAAGATATTTATTTTAGAGACCTACTGACTACAATATCCAGTCATCAGTGGGTCTGCCTCTATTGACTGTTTTCTTTTTTTGATTATGGGTCATATTTTCATTCTTCTTTACATGTCTCGTCGTGTGTGTGTGTGTGTGTGTGTGTGTGTGTATGTCAGACATTTTAAATGAGAGACCAATAGGTACTAGATTCTATATTTTTGTCCTAGAGAGAACCTTCCCTTTCCTTAGTCCAAAAGCTTGGGAAAGAGATTTTTATCCATATCCTATCATGGAGTTTAGCAGAGCTGAGACTGGGGCAAAATATTAATTAATTTCAGTTTACTTCTTGCCAGTGAGATTAGGAAGATTTCTCTTGGCCTTTCAGCCTAACCCCCAACTTCTTGTTTCCCATCTGTCTAGAGGGCTAATCTATTTGGTCCTTTCAAGATTAGAACTAGAAGGGTATTCGGTATAGCGCTAGTGAGTTTAATTTCACCTCTAGATTCAACTTCAGAAACACTCTGGAATGTAAGCAGCACAAGGGTTGGGGTAGCTCTTTCTACTTTCCAGCTCTGCCCCAACTGCCACTGATTCCGCAAAATTCCCATGGGGGAGAATTGTTGTTCCAAGAGATTTATTTTTGTGTTTGGAAGTCTTTCAGATTCCAGTATTTCACTTTAGCCCACACTATTGTTGAAAGTTTGGCTAATTTCTCCTCATTCCAGCAAACTTTCTCCCATGTCAGGGCTGCGCTTCCTCCTGTCCATACTCAAGTGAGGCAACTTGCCCCGAGTATGAAAAGAGCTACCACTTTTTGCTCTTCTTTGAAGGGTTTGCTCATTGCTGGAAGTGGTTTATTTAAACTTCGTGTGTGTGTGTGTCTATTGCTGTTTGATTACTTTAAAGATCTACATAAATTTTAGCTTATTGTTTTCTTTTCTTATGATGAAAGTGACAAGGTTTATGTCTTTCTATATCTTAACCAGAAAGAGGACTTCCATAGTTTCTTAGAATTTTGTCTTAGATTAGCTCTGGGAGGCAAGTGTGAGGCCTCAGAGCAACATAAAATATTCACAATTCTGTCTTTAGACTTATTTACACTTAGAATGCCAGTTGCCTGAGTCATGAGCAGTATTTGGCCTTGTGGAGTATTGCGGTTGTTTTAACCCCCCGACCCCAACAAGCAGTTACTTTTACTGCATAAGCCTATTCCATATACCCTTTTCTTCCTTCAAATCCAGTTCAAGTCATCATCATTTTTCCTTTGATCCATCTCCACTGGCACCATCCTGATCTAAACTCCCATCATTGCCAAGTAAAAGCAGTAGCTTATTCCTGACATACTGTGAGTTTCTCCATAACCCCTCTCGGCTCTATCTAATCCAGTCCCCACACTACATCCAGACTGACGGTTACAAAACTATAATTCTGATCATTTCACCCTCCTGTTTACAAACTCAGTGACTTCCCATTGCTTGTAAGGTGCAGACAAAACTCAACAAGTGTATGCTCTCCAGCCCTGTCTTGCATCTAACTCCTGTTAACAATGGGCTGTTAGTTTTCTTTTAATCTCTACGCTCTTTGCTGTCTCTTGCCATATAGTCTTTGTATATGCAGTTCCCTCTACCTGGAATATCATTTCTCCTCTTTACCTACTTAATGCCTGTCCTATTCCCCTTTCAAACCTAACCTATGCATCACTTCTTAGAGAAGACTCTCCTGATCTCCGTAGCTATTTCAGATACTCCTATCTGGTTTTATACCATTTGTAGCCACTTGACCCAGTGAAGAATTTTGTATTATTTATAAGATTATCTAATTATTGGCAATCTCTTCCGTGAGACTAGAAGCTCCAATGACAGCACAGAAAAAGCTACGTTTTCTGGATCATCACTTCATTCCAAATGCCTACAACAGTGACTGGCATTTAATAAAATGTATGGGATGACTTAATAAACAAATTAATCGATTTGGAAAAAGACAAATGTATTTCATTTCTTTGACCTGGGATCTAGTCTTTAGATAGTTGCTTCATGCATGCATTTATTCTAGCTATCTGTCTATCTATCTTTATCATCATTTATTTATTTGATTTTCTAAAATCTTTAGAAGAAGGCTTTTGGACCTTAAATCTTATCTAAGGAGTTTGTCTTAAATCAGATTTAACACATAAGGCTACATACTAAGTAGGAAATTTGACTACTTTTAAACTCTCGGAGTTGACCGTGATAAGTATGCTATTTAGTTCACCATAGCACAGGAATATGTTTCATAGAGCAATAAAGGGCTTCTCTAATTCTTTCTCTGATGGTTGCATTGACATGTTTATTTCTCCTGACCTAGATAACTGGACTGGATGGGAACTGAACATTTGCCAATTAATTAGCAACTTAAATCACTTGTGAAAATGGCTGTAAAAAAATCAATTCAAGCTGACATAGTTGACTTTTCAGATGTCATGTAAACATAAGTGGTGTTTTCCTTTTTTGTGGTGGTGTCCAAGGACTTCAGATTATTAAAGACCTTTCCCATAGAGTTCTTCTTCAAAGACTGGGTATAGTTACCTAAACTATTCTTAAATTATCTCCAGGTTTCCAATTCCATTTCTTACCAGTCTTTTGATCCAGTGTGCAATTACTGGCATTGAAAATGGTGGAACTGTAAAAGAAGCATCACTCCTTCAAAAGTCAAGAAGATTGAATTTCACACTCACATGGGATCGATTTTAATATTTTGGTTCCTAATAATTATTTGCAACAACATCTCAAATGCTACTGGCATCCCCTAGATGATTCAGGGTTGAGAGACTCACAAGTGTCTCAATCAGTGGCCTTGTCCTAGCACTTTAAATCTCAGGGATAGCACGCATGGCCACACCTTCTCACCATAGGTTTGAGATCCTATGCTGACCCCTCTTCTTACTCATGGTAAAGGTATTGCTTGAGCAAAAGCAAGAAGACATAATTATACTGTCTGCTGACAGGAAGGAAGAGTCAGCTACACCCTGCCATATCTTCCTCTTCTTTTCTTTTTATTTAAGAACAAGTAAGTAAGTTCAAGAAAGACCAGATTGTATCTTTAATACTTAATTTTCTTGGCATCTTAATATGATTAACTGGAATGGAGCCAATCTGAAATGGTTTAAAATGTCAAGAAATGCCATTTGTGGTTTGTATAAGTGTGTGTGTGCACACATGAATCCATGTTACATATGTTGTAAAAGAGAATAATTACTCTGTGCTAGAACATGTTTCCAAAGAACACAGGTCTTAAGAAAATGGAATTATTTTTCTGATGGTCTACTAATTCCTAAGCATTTCCCCTCTTTTTAACATCTCTCTCTTCTACATTTGTGTAAACATGTGTGTTCTAGAACATGTTTCTTGTTCAAGAAACCATGAACAAAAATTTTATACTATTTTGTTAATTATATTCTTAAGGAATATGGTTAGTGAGGTTTTTATTCACTGCATATGAAATCCTCAGCCCTGTATGGACAGAAAGACAATATAATTTCTCAGTATTCACTAGTTCAACAATTTCTTGAGCACCTAATATGTTCAAGGTATTATATTAGGTGCTATTAATTTTCCATTAACATGGAGAAAAAATTATAATTTTCGTTGAAAAATACCACTGGCCTCCTTTTCTCTAGGTCCCTCGTATCTTGATTTCTTATGTTAGGCCCCTCAATGAAGGAGAGACTTTTGTGCCTTAAGATATTCCAAAGGTAATAATAAAAATAAAGTGTTAACAGTTACTTGGGATTATGTTCACTGTACTAAGTGCTATATATAATTTAATCCTCACAGCAGCTTTATGAGGATATAGCTATTATTATTCCCACTTTACAAATGAAGCAACTGAGGCACAGAGATCAGGTAACTTGCCCAAGGTTCTATACCTAGTAAATGGCTGAGCTGAGACTGGACCAGGTGATATCTCTCGAGCTTGGTGATGAGACCTAATGTGTGCAACATTGACATGAGATACATAGGAAAGAAATGACTCCTAGTACCTTTAAGGGCAAGGAACCAAGGGATTTTTTGAAGTCACAATTTCATTCTGCTTATTCCAGAAATATTTATATGAATCCCTTAAAAAGCAGAGAGGTTAAAATAAACAGACTTATCAATAGAAGAGATAAAATGTTCTGGGAACAGACCCACATATAGATCTTTATTTAGTACTTCACAAAGGTAATATCTCAAGAAGAGAAATGATAGATCAATCAGTAAATAGTAGTAACACCATGCCTAACATCTACTATACTCTGGACAATATTTTATTTAAAAAAATTTTTTTAACTTTTAAGTTCAGGGGTACATGTGCAGGTTTGTTATATAAGTAAACTTGTGTCACAGGGGTTTGTTGTACAGATTATTTTGTCACCCAGGTATTAAGCATAGTACCCATTTGTTATTTTTCCTGATTCTCTCCCTCCTCCCACCCTCCACCCTCAAGTAGGCCCCAGTGTGTGTTGTTCCCCTCTATGTGTCCGTATGTTCTCATCATTTAGCTCCCACTTGTATGTGACAACATGCAGTATTTGGATTTCTGTTACTGTGTTAGTTTGCCAAGAATAATGGCTTCTAGCTCTATCAGTGTTCCTGCAAGGGATATGATCACATTCTTTTTTGTGGCTGCATAGTATTTCATGGTGTATATGTACCACAGTCCAGTCTATCATTGATGGGTATTTAGATTGATTTCATGTCTTTGCTATTGTGAATAATACTGCAATGGACATAGGTGTGGATGTGTCTTTATAATAGAACAGTTTATATTCCTTTGGGTATATACCTAGTAATGAGATTGCTGGGTCAAATGGTATTTCTGTTTTTAGGTCTTTGAGAAATCACCACACTGCCTCCCACAATGGTTGAACTAATTTACTCTCCCACCAACAGTGTAAAAGCGTTCCTTTTTCTCCATAAACTCACCAGCATCTGTTATTTTTGACTTTTAGTAATAGCCATTCTGACTGGTGTGAGGTGGTATCTCATTGTGATTTGATTTGTATTTCTCTAATGATCAGTGAGGTTGAGCTTTTTTTCATATGATTGTTGGCCACATGTATGTCTTCTTTTGAAAAGTGTTTGTTCATGTCCTTTGTCCACTTTTTGATGTTTTTCTTTTCCTGTAAATTTGTTTCATTCCTTATAGTGCTGAATATTAGACCTTTGTCAGATGTATAGTTTGCAAAAATTTTATCTCATTCTGTAGATTGTCTGTTCACTCTGTTGATAGTTTCTTTTGCTGTACAGAGCTACTTTAGTTTATTTAGATCTCATTTGTCAATTTTCGCTTTTGTTGTGATTGCTTTTGGCCTCTTTGTCATGAAATCTTTGCCTGTTTCTATGTCCAGGATGGTATTGCCTCGGTTGTCTTCCAGGGTTTTTACTTTTGGATTTTACATTCAAGTCTTTAATTCATCTTGAGTTAATTTTTGTATATGGTATAAGGAAGGGGTCCAATTTCAGTCTTCTACATATGACTAGCCAGTTATCCCAGCACCATTTATTGGATAGGAAATACTTGCCTCATTCCTTGTTTTTGTCAGGTTTGTTGAAGATCAGATAGTTGTAGCTGTGTGGCCTTATTTCCGGGTTCTCTTCTGTTCCATTGTTCTATGTGTCTGTTCTTATACCAGTACCATGCTGTTTTGGTTACGGTAGCCAGGTAGTATACTTTGAAGTCAGGTAATTTTTTTTTTTTTTTTTTTGTGAGAAGGAGTCTCGCTCTGTCACCCAGGCTGGAGTGCAGTGGCACAATCTTGGCTAACTGCAACCTCTGCCCCCTGGTTTCAAGCGATTCTCCTGCCTCAACCTCCTGAGTAGCTGGGATTACAGGCACCTGCCACCCTGCCCAGTTAATTTTTATATTTTTAGTAGAGACGGGGTTTCACCATTTTGGCCAGGCTGGTCTTGAACTCCTGATCTCGTGATCCACCTGCCTTGGCCTCCCAAAGTACTGGGATTACAGGTGTGAGCCACTGTGCCTAGCCGAAGTCAGGTAATTTTTTATGTGTATATTAACAAAGCTGTGATGCCTCCAGCTTTGTTCTTTTTGCCTAGGATTGTCTTGCCTATTCGAGCTTTTTGTTGTTGTTGTTCCATATGAACTTTAAAATAGTTTTTTCTAGTTCTGTGAAGAATGTCAGTGGTAGTTTAATAGGAATAGCACTGAATCTCTAAATTGCTTTAGGCTGTATGGCCGTTTTAATGATATTGATTCTTCCTATCCACGAGCATGGAATGTTTTTCCATTTGTTTGTGTCATCTCCAATTTCTTTGAGCAGTGTTTTGTAATTCACCTTGTAGAGATCTTTCACCTTCCTGGCTAGCTGTATTCCTAGGTATTTTATTCTTTTTGTGGCCATTGTGAATGGGATTGCATTCCTGATTTGACTCTTGGCTTGACTGCTGTTGGTGTATAGGAATGTTAGTGATTTTTGCACATGGGCTTTGTATCCTGAGACTTTGCTGAAGTTGTTTATCAGCTTAAGAAGCTTTTGGGCTGAGAGTATGGGGTGTTCTAGATACAGGATAATGTCATCTGCAAACAGGGATAGTTTGACTTCTTCTCTTCCTATGTGGATGTCCTTTATTTCTTTCTCCTGCATCCTTATCTTGTGCCAGTTTTCAAGGACAATGCTTTATTCTTTATGTGCTTTAACACGTTTCACCTTCAAAGCCACCCTACAGGGTAGGTACCCCTTATTTTCATCCCGAGTTTTTCAGATGAGACTTGAAAAAGAGGCCTAACTTTCAAAGGTACAAACCAACAAGTTCTGGCTCCAGAGCAAAGGATCTTAATCACCAGGATATATGAAATCTATATTAGACATCTTACTTAGCCATTTACTAAAGTTATAGCCTAACCTCATATCTTATTTTAAAATTCTAGATAACTCAAGGGTTTAAAAATAAAATATGAAACAATAAATATACTAAAAGAAAACTATTGAAATTGAAATAATTGAGATGGGAAGGTTATTACTAAAAAGAACATTTAAGATAGCAATCCAAAAGAAATACTTTATAATTTTGATAAAATTTAGAATGTCTGTATAGAAAAACAACAACTAAAGGACAAATGAAATCAAATGGAAAATGACATGAGAAAAAAATGATGACACATCACAAACAAAATTTTACTATCTTTAATATATAAAAATGTACAGTCAATTAAGAAATGAGCCAGGGATAGAAACAGATGACTAAATAGTAATAGATTTAAAAGTTAAATATCAGCTGGGTGTGGTGGCTCAGGCTTGTAATTCCAGCACTTTGGGAGACTGAGGTGCATGGATTGTTTGAGCTCAAGAGTTCAAGACCAGCCTGGGCAATATGGCTAAACTCTGTCTCTACTAAAAAATACAAAAATTAGCTGGATGTGGTGATGTGCATGTGTAGTCGCAGCTACTCCAGAGGCTGAGGTGGGAGGATTGCATGAGCCCAGGAGGTGGAGGTTGCAGTGAGTCGAGATCATGCCACTGCACTCCAGCCTGGGTGATAGACTGAGATCCTGTCTCAAAAAAGAAAAAAAATTTAAATATCAGTGGATAACTGATGTGAAAATAATTTTACCTTTACTAGTGCTCAAAAAGATATATATTTAAACAATGAGAAATTATTTTTGCCCGTTGAACTGGTGAATTATGTTATTTGTTGGTGTGATAGATTATGAGAAACTGACATTACTATATACTGCTGCTGAAAGTATAACTTCTTACGAGGGCAATTTGGCAAGATGTGTAAAAACCTTAAATTGTGTATATTTTTCAGCTCAACAATTCAATTTTTAGGAATTTATTCTAAGATCATCTTACATACAAGAATGTATGTACAATTGTGCCAGTTGAAGTATTGTTTCTAATAGTGGAATTGTGCAAACAACCAAAAAAAAGAAAAACAGTGAAAAGGAGATAGTTAAATAAATGAAGTCAAAAGATATTTGCACTGAAATCTATGCATCAAAATTTGGATATGCTCATTTCATAGTCATATTTTCTTTAACAATGATAAACATGGTTCCATGTTATGGTGAACATCTATTTTTGGGCAACCACATCTTTGCAATGACATCTTACAGCTCCTTTGGGAAATCACCACTTCTTCATATGGTTTAGGTGGAATTGACATTTACCCACCTCCAGTGACAGAAGCTGTTTGATTTAGGCAAATAATCCTATAATATCCTCCTGGCCACAGTGATAGGTGCAGAGGCGGACACATCATGTGAGAATCTTCCTATCAGGGTGTACTTCATGGCTTCCTGGGAACTGCTGGGACAAAGACTATCTTGCTTGTTTTATGAATGTTAATGTAGGAGCAATTGGTTTCAAAACCATTGGCAGACATATTCATAAGAAGAGAGCCTGAGAATGAAGCCAATGGTGCTAAGCGGTAGAGCTGGAAAACAGAAATCTCTTTGCACCATTGAGCCTTCATAAAGCCTTGTCTGAAGCAAATATTATGCACCATCTCAGACTCTTCAGTATATGAACCAATAAATGCTCTTCTCCTTCCCACTTTTCAAAGGCCTGTTTCGATAGGATGTCTGTTTCATGCAATTGAAAGCATCCTAACATATACACATTTCTCTGTCTTGACATATAATACATATACATTGGGAACACACCGATTCAATTCTGACTAAAAAGCAAATGGCTTAGGATTAAAATATGCATTCTGCTGAAGCAGAGGCTATAGCCAGAGATCACAATCATTTAAAGAACTGCTGGAGTATATGAATAAATCTGAAATTCTATGCAAGTGTTTATTATTATGGTTTGATTGTTAATACTTAATAGTCAAATTTTAAAATGTTGTCATTACAACATAGGAGCAAAACAGTAGTTTCTCAGAGATGTCAACTGCTAGACAGCTTTTGCAGCCACTCTTCCGTACATCTCAGTACTAAAGAGAGGGTCACTTTCAACTGGCACATTTAATAATGTCACCAACCATTTGTGTACAAGAAACTATAATTCAGAAAAAGGTTTCAACAGTGTGTTTTCTAAAAGGAACTTCATACTTAAGATTCATAGATCTACCAAATCTCAAAATTCCTTTATCTTTGACTGCCAAAAATGAGTGGTAGCTATAGCAATAATTTCAATGAGCTTTTCATTTAAAATGATAGCTTCTATAAAGAATTGTCTTTGTAGAGAGTTCTTACGAAGTCTGTAATTTTGAAATTATATTAGTAAAAACAAATTGTGTCACATGTGCCCATTTTTGTCTAACAATTCAGTCTATGATTTATACTCTTTATATTTCTTATTACTTCTGGATAAAAGATGGTTTATTGTGAATGTAATGGTCCGTAATTTGGTAAATTTTTTTCTTGTGAGATTTTAAGGTAGTAAAGTTTACATGATAATTTAAATTTACCCTCAAAAAGGGTAAAAAATTCCCAAAAAAGCATTTTTTCTTAAAAACCTTATGGCTAAAGAAAATTAAATAACTAAATATGAGTTTTATATTATTATTTAACTTTTTTATAAGTCCATTTTGGTTCAAAAAGATATGATCTTCTAAAGTTATCTAGCTAATTCATTCTCTATTAATATTTGCATTCGTTCATTATTAATATAGTATTAATAATTTAATGTTGGTAAACGATTCCCTTTTTATTTAACCTTTTGAAAACTTAAAACATTATAGTACATGAAATGAATAACTTTGGTAATCATTTAAAATTATTGCAGCATTTTACTCTCAAATATATATACTTGGAATATTTCTACTAAAACTGTTAGAATTTAAATATAAAAAGCATATAAAGAGATTTTCACTTCAGGTTACATCTAAATGCTTATGTATATTTTTAGATGAGTATTCAGATTATGTCTTGTTCATATTACTGACATTATTGCTGGTTGGATGTGATGGTGATCTGTTCCACCAGCACAATCACTGGACAAGTTCAAGGTTGCCAGATGGTGAGGAAGTTGGCATTCAGCTATTCAGCTCTTATGCTTGCCAAGGCCAAGGCCAGAGATGAAATCGAAGAGCAGATTTTGGACAAACACAGAGGCCAACGCCCAAAGTCTGTGTGTCACATATGTATCATTCTTAGCAGTTAAATTATGACTGGAGCAGCAGTTACTTAACCGATCTCCCAGAGAAAAATGTCTGAAAACACATGCCCTGGCATGACTCACCTGGGCCAGGTGGTGAAATTACAGATAATTTTCCTCATTGCTTATCGGTATTTTCCATGTTTTTCTATAATAAACATGCATTGCTTGGACAATAAAGAAAAAACAGGAAAGTTTAAATCATCTATAATTTACAATAAATAACAGCAACAACAAAAAGCAAATTTACAAAAACATCACATTAAAAAATAAAAATCCACACAAGTATACATATGTAACAAATCTGCACGTTATGCACATGTACCCTAGAACTTAAAGTATAATAAAAAAAATTTAAAAAAAAAAAGAAATTTGAAATGCAAAAAAAAAAGGAAAAAATAAATAAATAAATAAAAATCCTCAGAGAGGTACACTGGGCAATCCCCTTTGGTGAGACGTTGCCAGGCCTTATGCGAGTCAGGAAGTTTTCCCCAAGATGTATCCTCAATTCCTCTTGCTGTTAGTTAAGCCCTTTCATCAAAGGAGATGGGACAGCTGCTAATCCTCATCTAAATGTAACTTCAGGTCAGTATTGACTTCCTTCCCTCTGTCTTCTCACTTTTAGGCCAAACTTTTCTTGTAGTGTCCGTTCACCACACCCTCATTCTGAACAATTATAGAATTAAGAGGGAAGGAGCAAATTTCTCCTTCAAGAATGTGCCCCTATGCTGTCTGATTGCTTCAAGTCTCATTGGCAGAATAATTAAAAAAAAAAAAAAAAGCTTATTAGTTGGAGATAGGCCCTGAAGCCCCAATTTATAGGGAAATCCTAGAACCTAGCAAATAAAGAGCACCGGAATGGTTAGTACTACTCAATCCTACTCTATACTGGAAAGCTCAGAGGTAGAAAAATCACAGGAGGAAAAGAGACTACTACATGCACACACACACACACACATGCACACACACCCACACACACACACACGCACATACACACGCACACATACATTATTTTCCATATATATTCTTTTCCATATTGTCTGCCAAAAAATGCAGGAAAAGTCATTGCCAAATTGTGTTAGGCTGTTCATTGGAAGGAAGCACAGCCTTTCTTGGTGTGGAAGCAGACAGAGGGAGGCTCTTGGGGTCTGGCGAATCTTTCCAGTTAAGGCAGTTAGTTATTCATGGTCTAATCCAGGCAGTGCAAGTTCAAATTCTGGCCATGTCTGTAGAGTTTAAAAAACAAAGCAAAGCAAAAATGGTGATCAACTCCTTGTTTTCCAAAATTGTTCCCAGTGAGTGTGGACCTGAGCTTTGAGTATGCAGTTGGGCTTCAGGAAATAATTGTTGAGGTGTTGCTGGATCAGTTCTGCAAGCCAGTTGCCAGCAGAGAAGTCTTTGTGATGATCTCTAGGTACATACAGCTTGGAAGAAACTTAATAAATATCGTCTGTGTTTACTTGAAGTTTACCCCTTAGTTTAGTCCCTAACAGTATGGAGACAGGTGAAAGTTTGGGCAGGACATAAAGGGCTGAACACAGACATGGTGTTGCTATGTTCCTGGCTTAACTCATAAAATGGATATTTATGTAATATAAATTACATGTATAATCATGTAATTAATGAAGTGAACAACTAGTTGAATCAGTTACTCCATAACTGTGAAAGTGCATTGAATTATGACAATATACAATATTATGCTGCTGCTGATGGGGTTATGGAATGTTTGTGGATTGAAATCAAAGTTATACCTTTATTTGAAGCATTAAGGGTAAATAATTTTAATTGGAAAAATTCAGAGCACAAATACTATTCAGTGAATTTGTTTGGCATATACACTCCGTAACTTTAGACTGAGATCCTTTCCTTCTTTGAAATTAGAATTAGAAACCTTTGGGCACAATTTAAAAGAACTCAGAAACCTTCTTTCCAGTTCTTTGGTACATTGTTAGTTTTCTTAATTTATGTGGGGAGTATAGAGTATATTAATTTAAAGCTGCAATTGACTAGATCTAAGCCAGCTGTCAGATCTTGGGAAAAGATCACATCCAAAGCATTCTCCTTTGCTTTAAGCTTTAGACTCAATGCAGAAGCATGCAGGAGTGGGAAGGAAGATGAATCCATTCAAATCATCGAAGTTTGAGCAGCATTTTACTCAGAATGTTTTAGCCAAATGAATGCATCAGGTTATCATTGGCCAGTGGGTTTGGTCCCAAGATAGGCTATACCCAAAGATGAGGCTGTGCCACTGATGGCTGTTATACCAAAACACAGTGAGATTGTGTCCAGGAACTGAGCTCCTGGTGCCCCTCAAGCCAGCTTTGAAATGGCTCTGTGGTAACTGCTGTTGTCTACAGCCCTTAGCTTATTAATGTTACCAGGGTTGAGCACAACAAAGTCTCTATGCCTTTGCCAAGAGCAGGACGGTTGCTATGGGAGAGGCAGTCTGAGGAGACGCTCCCAGCTCCTGCAGAATCTTCCAAGGGAAGGCTGATTAGAGTTGACATACCATTGTCCTCTAGAAACCTAACAAGATGCACATTTTTTTCCAGTAAGTGAGACAACTGTAGAATCCACATTTCATAGTTGTTCAAAAGGAGATCTCACACACACAAGAGAGTAAATTCATAACTAATAGCCCTTTGGGGGGAAAACTGTATTTTCAATTACCATACTCACATGGTCTTTCATTTAATCTTGGACACTGTTGTTGGAACTGGGCTAGATGCCAGTTCTCAAAATAGCATAAATGGGAAATATTTAGGCAAGCCTCGTGATATACACTAGATGTGTTTGGTTATTGTAACACATTTTCCTTTAGTGCTTTCAAAGTATGGATGATGGATTACAGGGGTTTGAGATTATTATAGTAGGTGTCACTTCCCTTATATGACATAACTGGGCTAGAGGTCACAGGAATCAGAACTCACTACTAGCAAAATCAGGTTATATATGACTAATTTGGGGATTGTGCTCAAAAATAACAAAACCTTTAAGTGGCCTAGAATGCATAAACATTTACTTCATCTGTAAAATAGGGAGGGTTGATCCTTAAAGTTATTTGCAGCTCTAATATTGTATGACAGATAATTTTCAGCCTGTTAATTTCAGATTGTCTGTGAAACAGGGAAACTAATGATCACTACCTTGGGTATCAACCTCAGCATTGACATGAGGATTACATGCATTAACATATAAAAATTACCTACACTGGTGCCTGGCTCAGGAAGTATTAGAGGCTGTGATTACTGTTTTTATTGGTATGTATTTTGAGACCTCCTTGAAACCAATACTGCAGATCCTGCACTATGTATTCTATCTACAGTGCTTTACATACAGCCTGATAGAAAGCATGCATTTCTTCCAACAATGTTGCCATTGCTCAGTTATCTCTGATTTGTCTCTAAAATGAAGACAATTGCAGATAGAACTAAATCAATTGAGAAGGGGTATATGAGATTCTTTGTAAATAAAACAGGACAATTCAAGTACAACAAAAAGTTTTGGGTTGGCTTTTGCTAGCACAGATGCCCCCACATTGAAATCTCCCCAATATTCACTTGTTATAAAATGTAGGTTTTTTTATTATTCAGGTATGGTGAGGCCAACAGATCAGGAGACAAATTGCCATTGAAAATATAGTTTGTGGCCAGGTGCGGTGGCTCACACCTGTAATCCCAGCACTTTGGGAGTCCGAGGTGGGCAGATCACCTGAGATCAGGAGTTCGAGACCAGCCTGGCCAACATAGTGAAACCCCATCTCTACTAAAAATACAAAAATTAGCTGGGTGTGGTGGTGGACACCTGTAATTCCAGGTGCTCAGGAGGCTGAGGCAAGAGAATTGCTTGAACCTGAGAGGCAGAGGTTGCAGTGAGCCGAGATCATGCTATTGCACTCCAGCCTAGGCGACATGGGTCAGAGCCTCTTCTGTGATTTTTCTGGAAGGAATGGGCAAGGCAGAGTAAGCAGGCTAGGTGGGTTTAGGATTTGCTAGTTTGAATGATTTCTGTATGCTCTGAGGTATAGGGCCTGCCCATGGTTGCCCAGTATCTGGCCTGGGGTAATTAGGGCAGAGGATAGGCTTAACATGCCAGAGCTCAGTAAAGAAGGCAGTTGGTGGGTGTGGGCTCTGGATTGGTTGGTTTGTGTGTGAGAGATGCACTCACAGGGGAGTCATCTGCTTTCTCCAGGAATTAGGTACACCTGGGAGGAGCAGTCTCTCCAGGATTAGCAAGGCCCCAGATGCCGGGCACCAAGAATGCAAATAATAAGAAAAGAATACATAAAATTAGAAAATACAGTTAATATGCTATTTCATATTCACAGCTTGTATATATATAGAAATTTAATATGTAATTTTTAATATAGAGATAGGATTTTGCCACGTTGCCCAGGCTGGACTCGAACTCTGAGGCTCAAGTGATCCTCTCACCTTGGCCTCCCAAAGTGCTGAGATTACAGGCATGAGCCACCATGCCCAGCCAGCTTCTTTGAATTTTTTTTTTTTTTTTTTTTTTTTTTGGTTTGTTACCTAGAGAAGGCCAAAGGAGTTTGAGTAAGGTTGGAAACTGAGACATTTAGCTGGGGTAAAAGGCACCTGTCCTTACCAGTCCCCTGGGCTGATTTTAAAGTCCTTGTGCATAAAAGGGATAAGTAGCAGAATCAGACAAAACCTTCTTATCTAGTCACAAGAGATGCTTCCAGTTAGGTTGCAGTGAAAACTGTGGCATGGAGTTGGAGAGGAAACCACCCTCCTCCATTATGTCCCCTGGCCATAGGGCTTGGCCCCATTCAGCTTCAAGAAGAATTAGAAAATCTGGAGCATCTTCAAGTGGCTCCTGTGGCACAGTTGGGTTTTGGTGTTCCCAGGATGGGCAGTGGGAGCCATAAGACTTCTTCAGTGGCCTTCCAGGCAGGTGTGAAGAAGTGGGAGCCAGGGTGAAGTGTAAACAAGACAGTCACATGTGAGGAATCTCTTTGCAGACTCCCAGGGACACTTAGAGGTGTACCTGAAGCCTCTGACCATGCCTCTGAACCAGTAGATGCTTAGGCCACACTGTAGGAGATGGCATTGTTTTATTTCAGGACCATTTTCACTCATTTGATAGTTACCTGATATTTGTCTATGGCCATACCACTTTGAAGGTGCCTGATTTCATCTGATAGTTAACCAATATTCACTGAGCTCTTTTTATCAGTTACACAAGAAAATTCATCGTACTCATTTTACAGCCAGTTGTAGCTTTTGCCTTGAACATGTATTAGATTGACCAGTCCCCTCTTTCACCAGATCTGGTGCTGTTGTCTAGATCCGCTGAGACAGACACCAAGATGGGATTAGATGTGCAAGGAAAAGCAGGAAGGAAGAAAGGCGAGAAAATACTGTATCACAGGTCTGGCATCTGTGGAAGGAGAGAGGGAAGGAAGGAAGGAAGGGTGGGTGGGATGACTCTCAGACTGCAACACAGTTCCAGGAAATGTTAGCCAAGGAGCCCTTGCATCCTATGTCTTGCTGGAAGGGGGCTGTCTTCAGACCCCTCCATGCTCAGTCATTGCTTGGAAGTCACACTGTGGAAGTGTGGTGGATCCCAGTGGGCAGCAGCTGTGGCCATCAGTTAATTATGCTCTAGCAGCAGGACATCTGTGTGGTACATTTTCATTTGGTAACATCTGGGATCAAAATAATTTTGGCTGCTTTGAACATCAAATTTAGGTTGAATATTTGAACATTTGCTACAATTGAGAATAGTGAATAAATGCCTGGAAGAGGTCTTATGAAAGGAGTTAACTTTGAATTAAAGTAAATCCAGTGGGGCCACTGAGGATGGTTGAGCAGGTTGTGCATTACACAAGGGCATCTGCTAGATGGGGCTAAGGTCTATCCCCAGTTTGCTCATTAGTCTGTGTGACCTGGGCAGGGCTCCCTGTGCCCAAAGAGGTTGTTTTTTCTTATTTGCACAAGTGTCAGCCCCAGGACCTGGTGGCATTGTGTTTATTCAATCACATGTACTATAGAGCGACTTATAGAAAAAGGGGCATCTATGTCCACTTCATGGAAATCTATAAAAAAACAAACAGACAAACCAACAAAAAAAAACCTTCTTCATTTACCCATAAGACCGAAGACCTAGGCACATCTATGAAATAACCACCAGCCTCCACCCACTTCTTACTTCAGAGCTTTCTCCAGCCTGATGGAACTTCTCCCCCACCCCACAACCCCCACTCCTACCTTACAGTCCCTCTTCTATTGGTTCCACTTAGGGCTGCCCTGGTGTGCTACCCCTTCTGTACCAAGATTTACTTATGTGTGTCTCATCCTGCACTATCCTGCCAGCTAGCTCTTCAGTAGAAAAATTGTACCAAATAGCTCCACCTGGGGTGAAAGATTGACATCTCCCAAAGGAAGAGTAATAGATGATATTTATCCAACTTACTTTGTGCTACTGACTTCATCTGCAGAACTGTGGGGAAGGGGTATTTTCATCCTCATTTTTCAGGAGGAAACCAAGGCTCTAGGGGTTAAACAACTCTGCTGGGGTCACACAGTTACTGAGTGGCTTGAGCCAGATTTCGAATCCAGGCCTTTTTACTACAGACTCCTTGCTCTTTACCACTGTCCAAGATTACTTCAGCTACAGTCTTCTCACACTGCCCCCTCTGTAAATCTGGAAGTAGGGAAAGCTTCTGGAAAAGAGAAGGGATTTTGCTTGATGCTTCTTACATTATGCCACTTAAGTCAGTGTTTTTCAAGACGATTGTTCAAACAATATTTTTAAACCAACTTCATTGGTCATGAGCAGCATTTCAAACAATGAAAATACAATACAATGAAAAATGAAGGTTCTAAAATAAGAAGTAAAAAATACAATGCAATTGAAGAAGAAATATCAGAGGGCATTGCACATAGACAATGTATTATTTCATGAAATTTTTGCTTCAGTTTAACATATGTACATATTTATGCATATACTTATTAATGTACACACATATGTGTATTCATTTGTATGTGAGTACTGAGTTCTCTAAAACTGCACAAGCAAAGTACTTTCTTTTAAGATTCTGCTACTTGCTTTTTATTAAATCAGGACTTATTTTCACATGTTTTGTGTTTTATCGTCTCATGCTTCTTTTAAAAATCCTTTTTTTTTCTCCTTCCCGGCCTTCTTTTGGATTAATAGAGCATTAACTATTCTGCCTACACCACCACCTTTTCTCCAATTGGCTTCTGGTTTAGAAACTATATTGTGTTTCTTATATTGTAATGGTTACTGAAAATGTTTTAGGTATACATACATATACCATCATGTATCACTTAACAACAGGGATGTGTTTTGAGAAATGTTTCATTAGGTAATTTTTGTCATTGCACAAACATCATAGAGTGTATTCACACAGCCCTAGATGGTATAGCCTACAACATACCCAGGCTATAGCCTGCTGCTCCTATGCTACAAACCTAGCAATGTACTTTTAACTATGGGTCAAAGTCCAGTGAGTTTGTCTCACATTCACATGGGTGCTGGCTTCATTTGCTTCGTCACTTATCTGGCCCTAGAGAAACAGAGAGCTGAGTAGAGAGCTACATTGGCCTGAGCTCACCCAGCTGTCTGCTCCTGGCTCTTGCCCTGACTTTTAGGGAAGGAGAGACCCTGCAGTCAAAGCTAGACTCCCGGGGAATGTTCTTTTCCTTCTCTTTCCTATCTGTCCTTTAAGTACACCCTGAAGGCAGTGTAGCCACTAGGCCAGCCTAACCAGGTCTTACCCCTGGGGAGTGGGTAGCCCATAAATTTACAGGGTATAAAAAATGTGAAATGATTTCTTTTAGAAAGACTGTGTAATTTAAATATTAGTAGCCTTAACATGAGCTTTTCAGCAGATAGGAGCAACTGAAATGCCAGTTAACAAGAAGAATTTGTTAAATTAGAACACAAGATAACATTGTCATTTAGACCAATCTGTGAGCAGTATTGTGAATTGCAAAGTGAATTTAAGAAAATAAGAGGGTAAGAGCACACTCTTTGTCCTAACCATCAACATTCCTTAGTTATGACTCAGTCCATAAGATTTTTTTTTTTTTTTTGGAGACAGAGTCTTACTCTGTTGCCCAGGCTGGAGTGCAGTGGTATGATCTCAGCTTACTGCAACCTCTGCTTCCCAAGATCAAGGGATTCTCCTACCTCAGCCTCCCCAGTAGCTGAGATTACAGGCACACACCACCACATCCAGCTAATTTTTGTTTTTTTTTTAGTACAGATGGGGCTTTGCCATGTTGGTCAGGCTGGTCTCGAACTCCTGACCTCAGGCGATCTGCCCACCTTGGCCTCCCAAATTGCTGAGATTACAGGTGTGAGCCACTGCGCCTGGCCCATAAGATATTCAGGACTATTGCTGCTGTGTTTGGTCCTTGGTCAATAATCATGAAAGGTAACGTTGGTTAGTACATGGTAACTTATCAAATGACATTCTGGTAAACTCTTTGACATAGGTCAATACATAGATAATCCTAACAATCTTATAACTTAGATTTTACTATTATCTCCATTTTTTTCAGATAGGGAAATTGAGGCTCAGAGGTTAGGTAACTTGTTCATGGTCATACACTTAAGAACCTAGAGCAATTCTATTGGTTGGTGTGATAGATTGACTGTGAAAATGGCCTCAGTTCTTTCTCAGCTGGATCCACACCCCCTGACTTTGTCACTCTTGTAGAGGAGTGGAGTCTATTTCCCCTCCCCTTGTGTCAGGGCTGGCCTTGTGACTGTCTATGGCTAATAGATGCGGTGGAAAGTGACTGTGTGTGGTGCCTAGGCTTCAGGAGACCGTGCTGTCTTCTGCTTTCCAGCCCCTGCCTCCTTCATGGAAACAAGCCTGGGCTGCTCTGCTGGAGGATGAGAAGTCACAAGGAGCCAAGATAAGTCATCCCATCTGAGGTCATCCGACACCAGCCAGCCCCCAGCCAATCCACCAACCAACTGACTGCAGATGCATGAGCAAGCCCCGCCACGACTGGCTGAGCCTGGGCCAGATCAGCGGAACTGTCCAGCCAATACACAGATTAATGAGAAAATAATCAATTGGTTTTTTGGCCACTGAGTTTTGGGGTGATATTCTGCTCCGTTACAGTGGCAATAGATAACAGAGAAAGTTGCGTACCCACAGTCATTTCTTCTCTTTTCTTTGAGGCCAAGTAGACTTCCCATAATGGAGGTTTAACTGACATACATTCACTTTTCCATCTTTCTTTGCAGTTAGGGTGATGTAGTTCTGGCAGATGTACAGGGAAGTCAGCTTTATGTGGTGGAGGGTGGTGGGTGATGGGCCAGAGGGTCATGGTTCTGAGAAACGTTTTCCTTTCTGAAAGGAAAGAGTCTAGCCATGAGACAGAGGCCTTCGCCTTTCCTCCCTATCTGCTTTGGATGCTATCATTAAAAATGGACACTTGAGCAACAGCAGCTGTCTTGTGACCATGAGGCAACAAGCCTATAAACAGCAATTTAACACATCAGTCATGGCAGAATGAAAAGCTAAAAAGAGCCTAGCTTCCTGACCACATCATTCAGCTGTGGGAACAATTCTAGAACTGCTTTACCTTCTGACTTCTTCACTATTGAAGCTACTGTGTGTTGATTATTCTGAGTGACACAGTGCAGGAACCTAGTCCAACCCTAAGCAACCTCGTTTGTAATCATGATGCTGTACTCAGAAGCATTGAGCACCGTTAAGATTAAGAGAACTCTGGGCTTTAGAGGCCCAAGTGAGTATGAATGTGGGCATTGACAAGGCTTAGCATTGGTAAATACTGGAGTAGAGTCTGGCTCCAAACCAGGGTGTGGGCTGGCACAGTCCCTGGCAAGGGTCCTCAGCCTCTTCGATGACAGCACCACTGAGGCCAGAGCACAAGCTTTCATGGGAGAAGTCAAGAGGATCCCAAAGTCTTTCTAAAGAATCAGAAGCAGCCAAGTGACAGGAGAAACCACAAACTCGGCTTTAGCACTCTGCTCTGCCTTTGTCCCTGAGTCTGATCTCCAGTGTCAATGAAAACCTTTCTAAATTTAAAATTTCCTTCATATTGTTTTGATTCATTAAATTGCCATATTTTGTAATGTTTGTTTTATCTCAAAATTATTTTGTTGTGAATCAAATATCTTGAATCATATAGATCCAATGAATTAAGAAAGACAGACTTTCTATACACAGAGGAGCCCATATCAGACTTGGCCCTGGGTCCCACGTTTACTGGTTCTACCATCTCTCCAAAGCTAAGCCCAGGGACATTTCTGCTCCGGCATTCTGTCTGACTTTCTCACTATTTTATACAGGCATACCTTGTTTATTGCACTTCATTTTATTGCACATTGCAGATACTATGATTCAGATAAATTGAAGGCTTGTGGCAATCTTGCATTAAGCAACTCTATTGACACCATTTTTCCAACAGCATATGCTCACTTTTTGTGTCATATTTTGGTCATTCTCACAACATTTCAAACTTTTTCATTATTATCATATTTGTTATAGCGATATGTGATCAGTGATCTTCAATGTTACTATTGTAATCATCTTGGAGTGCCATGAACCATGCCTGTATAAGATGGTGCACTTAATTGAAACATGTTATGTGTGTTTTGACTGCTCCACCCATCAGCTGTTTTCCCATCTTTCTTCCTCTCCTTGGGCCTCCCTATTCCCTGAGACACAAAAATATTGAAATTTGGTCATTTAATAACCCTGGAATGGCCTCTAAGTATTCAAGTTAAAGGCAAAGTCGCATGCCTGTCTCTTTCAATCAAAAGCTAGAAATGATTAAGATTATGAGAAAGGCCCATCAAAAACTGAACTGGACTGAAAGGAAGGCTCTTGCACCAAAGAGTTAGCCAAGTGGTGAATGCAAAGGAAAATTTATTGATAGAAGTTAAAAGTGCTACTCCAGAACACATAAGTAAGAAACTGAAACAGTTTTATTGCTGTTACAGAGAAAGTTTTAGTAATCTGAGTAAAGAATCAAACCAACCACAATATTCCCTTAAGCCAAAGCCAAATCCAAAGCAAGCCCTCAACTCTCTTCAATTATCTGAAGGCTGAGAGACGTGAGGAAACTGCAGAAGAAAAGCTGGAAGCTAGCAAAGGTTAGTTCATGACATTTAAAGAAAGAAGTCATCTCCATAAGATAAAAGCGCATGATAAAACAGCAGGTTCTGATGTAGAAGCTGCAGCAAGTTATCCAGAAGACCTAGCTAGATTTTCAACATAGATGGGAAGAGCCTTACAATGGAAGGAGTTGCCATCTAGGACTTTCATAGCTAGAGAGGAGAAGTCAATGCCTGGCTTCAAAGCTTCAAAGGACAGGCTCTTGTTAGAGGCTAATGAAACTGGTGAGTTAAAGTTGATCATTCAAATATCCTAGGGCCCTTAAGAAGTATGTGACATCTACACTGCCTGTGCTTTATAAATGGAACAACAAAGCCTGAATGATGGCACATCTGTTAATAACATGGTTTTATTGAATATTTAAAGTCCACTGTTAAGACTCACTGCTCAGAAAAAAAAAAAAAAATGCCTTTAAAAATTTTACTGCTCATTGACAATGCACCCAGTAATCCATGAGCTCTGGTGGAGATATACAAGGAGATTCATGTTTCCATGCCCACTAACACAGCATCCATTCTGTAGCCCATGGATCCAGGAGTCATTTCGACTTTCAAGTCTTATTGTTTAAGAAATACATTTCATAAGGCTATAGTGGTCATAGATAGTGATTCCTCTGATGAATCTGGGTAGAGTAAATTGAAAATCCTCTGGAAAAGATTCACCATTTATGACTAAATTCACCATTAAAACATTTATGATTTAGGTGAGGAGGTCAAAATATTAACATTAATAGGAATTTGAAGAAGTTGATTCCAACCCTCATGAATGACTTTGAGGAGTTCAAGACCAGTGGCAAAAGTCACCGCAGATGTGGTGGAAATAACATAAGAATCAAACTTGGAAGTGGAGCCCGAAGATGTGACTGAATTGCTGTAATCTCATGATGAAAATTTAATGGATAAGGAGTTGCTACTTATGGATGAGTAAAGAAACAGGTTTGTGAAATGGAAACTACTCATGGTAAAGATGCTGTGAACATGGTTGAAATAACGACAAAGGATTTAGAATATTACATAAACTCAGTTGATAAAACAGAGGCAGGGTTTAAGAGGACTGACTCCAATTTTGAAAGAAGTTCTACTGTGGGTAAAATGCTATCAAACAACATTGCATTCTACAGAGAAATATTTTGTGGCAAGGAAAGTCCATTGATGTGGCAAACTTCATTTTTGTCTTACTTTTAGAAATTGCCAGAGCCACCCAGCCGTCAGGAACCACCACCCTGATCAGTCAGCCATCAGCAACCACCACCCTGATCAGTCAGCAGCCATGAACACTGAGGCAAGACCCTCTACCAGCAAAAATCCTCCACCTCAGTGGCAAAAAATCCCTGCCACTGAGGCAAGACCCTCTACCACTTGCCAAAGGCTCAGATGATTATTAGAGTGTTTACAAAATAAAGTATTATAAGTTAAAGTATACTTTTTTGTCATGATAGCCTACTATTATGTACATTAGTTTTGTTAGACATAATGCTATTGCATACTTAATAGATTAAAGTGTGGTGTAAACATAACCATTATATGCACTAGGAAATCAAAAATTTTGTGTGACTTGCTTTATCTCAATATTTGCAATGGTCTGGAATGGGACCTGCAATATCTCAGAGGTCTACCTGTCTCTTCCCAGGTGTGATCCAGCCTCCGTTCTTGTTTCCTTGGAATGTAATTTTTATTGACTTTCTCCTGGGAGCAATGAGTCTCTCAGCCTCCAGCTTTTCCTGTGTTATAGACCCTGATCTGCCTCACACACACCTGTGTAATCCCAACTCCTTGTATGGGTCCCTCTGGCCAACCCTGTCTTTTTCCACCCACAACTGAAGTATTTCCATTGATGTACTCATTTATCCCTTTTCCTCTTATATAGCTGGAGAAAATCTTGGGTAGATCAAGCACTGTTTTTGTGTTTTAAAAAATATAGTCCTTCCATCCCCCTTCTTTCCCACATCTGACTCCACAACTTACATAAGAACTCCAGCATGAAAGTTGGAGATGGAAAAAATTGAGAGGATGTCCAGATGCATGTAAATTTTTGGAAAACACTGAACACTCTGTGTTTATCTTCTTGCAGGACGAAGGACTTAGAGAGAGAGCTGTCATGCATATTGTTATCAGCACTCAGGATTAAAATCTGAACCCCTTCCTCCAAGACATTCCACCTGCCTGACAAACTGTTGTTATTTTTAAGTAGAAAAGGCTTCCTTGATCCTGAAGATAAATTCATAGCTTGTGGTTGGAAGTACTTGTAGGAACACAGTTTGGGCATTTTGAGGAAATGGCTTCCCTTTTATGTATTACCTGTGAAATGCTAACTGGGCTCTTTCAGAGATAAAAATGCTCAGTTCTCAGCTGGAGTTTTACCAAAAAAGAGAAACAAAAAGGTGAGAGGAGCATTAAACTGCAGACTAGTGGCTTCTCAAAGGCTGGACACAATGATATTGTCGTGATTTGGGCATCGTAATTGCCCTGCCAAAGAGTATTTTCCCTTGCAATAAGAGAGTCTACCTTCCTGGGCCATCTGGAGGGCATGCAAACGACATCCATATGGCAAGTGAGGTGAAACACACCAGAGTCTTCCAGTCTGCTACATACCATTTTTTTGTTGTTGTTGTTTCAAAATGGAAAAAGCTATGTAGATGTAGATGCTCACCAGGAGAAGGCCAGCTTGATGTCTCCCGTGGGCCTGCATTGGTGAATTTCATGTATGGTGTTCTCAGCCTTGCAGGTTCAGATACCCAAAGGTCAGTTCCCCCTAGAGATGTGGCTTTCAGACGTGGGCTCAGGTCAGCCAAGTTCATATGACTGACATGTGAAACTGGTCACTAGTTAACATATTTATAATGAAAAATAATTGTCATGGTGACCAGAATACTCATATCAGCAGATCTTCCACATTATCTCCCAATAGGAAGATTTACAATACAAGGAAGTCAAGTTATGACTAGCATATCTCTAGGCCAGCCCAAACCAACTGATTGAATGCTTGAATAGCAGGAGGCAAAGGTGGCCCATCACACCTCACTCCATTTCAGGGATAATCTTGCCAATGGGACCAGAAATCTTAAAATCCATAGACAAAGGTGCCCTTCTCCTTGGATAGTGCTCTCTTTTGTTCTGTTTCTTAGGCTGGTTGACACTTTCCTTAGTTATGTTCATATCCATAGTCAGGTCACACCATCTTGTCGGGTAGACCTGAGAGCCACTCTGATCATGCAGGTGGCAATGCATATTTCTGTTCTGATCTATTGTATAATGATTTCAAAATGTAAAATGTTAGAGACACTTTGATTTCTCTCCTTTTCAAGTTCTTAGGGGATACCTTGTCATACCATCAAGTACTTTCAGCAGTTCATCCCCCTGCCTGGAGTTAGATGTATGGTCCTCAGTGTCCCCTGGTTCTATGATTTTGATTATCTGTGTTTTTATTGTATTCTTGGGCCTTTTCACAATTCTGTAACTTCACAGAAAGACCAGTGTCCCTAATATTTCAATGGCTGTTAGAGATTCTCAACACCCAGATGTAGCTAGAGAAGTTCTAAGAGTTCTGCTAATTGGATCCACTGGCATTTCAATTGTATCCTTACTACTGCTCGATAATTATTTTATTCAACTCTTGATGCTTCTGCATAGCCTTCTCCTCTGAAGAGTTTCCAAGCATGTTTCATTTTCCTCTAGTCCTCAAACTAGCATCTCTGCCTTTGTGTCTCAATGGAATATTAAAGGTACCTGAACATGAGCTTTCATACCCTAAAATTTTCATCATCTGCTCCCTCTTGTTTTTCTTAGATGAAGAAGTGTCCCCCCTCCTTTCAAACACCAGTCCCACACTATGTGCCTTTGATCCCACATTTTCTTAGTTTTTCCAAGGTTTTTCCTCTTTTCTTATTCCCTGTTTCTTACAAACAAAGGAAGTCCTCTCCATTAAAATTTTTTTTCTAACCCCATTGCCCTCTTGAGTTAGCATCCATTCTCCAGGTCCTGTTGTTGAATCCTAGCGTTTTGAAGTGGAGTCGACATCACCTGATTCCATGTCGTCATTGCTATTTTCTTCCTAATCCTTTCTAGTCTGTCATCCCCATTGCTCTACTAAAACTGCCCTCTTGAGGGGAGCAAGATCAAGAAAACAAATAAATGAGCTGCATAATGTGTTGAGAAGTAAATCTGTTAGATCACAAATTTATTTTTAAAAATAGGTTTTTGAAGAGAAAAGTAAGACAAAAGTTCTGCCCCATAGATAGTAGTGAGTTAGAATACACAATTCATATGTTCATAGTCACCTTCAACACAGAACTGGTGTATACATTGTAATGTAGAAGAGTAAATTCCTCATTTACTACACAAACATATTCTAGCAAAAATTATTTTTATAATAAACATAAAGTGTCCAAATATAATTTTTACAACAATCATGTAAAGGAAGATATGCAGTGATCATAGCTTTGTAGTCGAGGTTTACATTCCATGGGAGATAACTATAAAACATTTGTGGTTAAGAGCACAGAAATAATCACAGGAGAGCTTCTTGCCTTTTTCAATAAACAATTCAATTTTATGAAGACAAGATACAGAGTATGTACAGATTTAACTTAAACAGGAACTTTCCCGCACCTGCCTAACACTTGTTTGTTATGCCTGATGGTAACTGGTATGTTAAATTCTCTGACTGGCTTTCTTATTTTTACAACCAAAAGTAATTCTAATCCAGAACCTTGATATCTTTAAAGTGCTTTTGTTAACATTCTTTTTCTGTTCAAATTGCTCTTTCTTTATTAGTTCCTACCTGTTATCTTACACACAAACTCAGGTCTCTAACTCCTAAAAAGACGGAACATCTTATCTCAACCATCTTGGATTAGCATCTTACGCCTGTCTTTCCTGCTAGAAATCTTGAAGGTCAAGCTACACTGTTTACCTCTACCCAGAGGTTTCTTAGTAATCATTGTGATCCATGACATATGGATTCCACAATGGTTTTAAATGAGTTTGAATTAAATTTTTAGGGGCTTATAATATTTTTATTTTCCTAGAACTAAATTTCTTCAGCACCAGCCGCACATCAATCAGGTACTTTGCATATGCTGTCATACTTAATAATCACAACTGTACTGAGGTGGGTACTATTGCTTTCATTTAAGTCAAGGAAAAAATTGTTGAAGAACATTGTACAACCTGGTCACGGTCACCCATTGAGTGTGGAGCTTGGATTCAACAGTCAGGGCTCCTGTTGCAAGCAGCAGAGATTTAGGCTGGCTGATTTCAACAGAGAATGAATTGATTGTATTGTTAGTTCACAGAACCCCAGGCCAGTCTAGAGAAATAGATTAAGGCTGTATTGCTAGGTGTGATCTTCAACCAAGTGAATGGGTGAGGACACTTCTGGAAGCTCTGGACATTGTAGCTTTTATTGCTGACATGCCAGATGGACACTGGATACCCTCACCAGCACTATTCTCATCACTGCCCCTAAAGACTTAATATTTCAGCAACTCTTCCTACCATCAGAGAGTTCTTGTGGTCCCTTGATATGAGGTCGGTGTGTCTGACTGGCAGAACGAGGGTCATGAACCTGTACCCAAGCTGCAAGATTTCTTGGGAGAATGAGTTTCTGGAAGTTTCCATGTCTCTAGTCGGAGACAGGTTTTGTCTCCCTTCAAGAATCATAATGTGTGTGTTTGTGTATGTGTTAGGAATTGGGGGCAGTGAGAATTCTCAAATAAGGGAAATTGGTTTCATATATTGGATGGTCAAAAAGAATAGCAGATTCCATTACCATAACTCAATGTGTCTGACCTCAAGTCTTTATACCAGGAAGCCTCTTGAAAGTCACCAATGACCTCCGATTTGCAAATTTTAATGACTTTACCTTCATCCTTTTTGTTAATAGGTATGAAGATTTGACATGATTAAACATCTCTCTTGCCTTCCTTTCCTCAGCGTTTGTTCATTCTTTCCTAAAAAGAAATCAACGTACTGTTTTTGCAAAATCAAAAAAGTAGAAGGAAGGAAAAAATAAAGAGAAGAGCAAAATTCAATGGAATAGAAAATAAGCAAACAAATAGAGAATGTCAATTGGTTCTTTAGAAAGTTTTAATAAAATTAATAAACCTGCAGGAAGACTGATGAAAAAAAACAGAGAAACACAAATGAGGTGACATCTGTATACATCCTATGACATTAAGAGGATGATAAGAGGCCGGGCGTGATGGCTCACACCTGTAATCCCAGCTCTCAGGGAGGCAGAGGCAGGAGGAGAGCTTGAGCCCAGGAGTTCGAGACCTGCCTGGGTAGTATAGCGAGACCTCGTTCTCCACAAAAAGGAAAAAACAAAAAAAGTGCAAGAGGATGATAAAGGGATATTATAATCAATTTTATGTTAATACATTTGACAACTTAGAACAATGGACAATTTTCTTGAAAAAGACAACTTTCTGAAGTCATCACAAGAAAAAGATAGAAAATGTAAATGTTCCTGTATTTGTTAAATAAGTCAAATCCATAATTAGAAATCTTCCCACAAAGGAAAGCCCAGACCCAAGTGATTTCATTTGTTAATATTACCAAACACTGAAGTAAGAAATAATACAAATATTAAAATATTTTCAGAGAATAAAGGAAGAGGAAATGCTTTCTTATGCATTTTATGAGGCCAGTAAAACCCTGCTACCAAAACTCAACAAGGAGAATACACAAAAGAGAACAATAGACCCACATCCCTCATGAACATTGATTTAAAAAATTTAACAACTGTGAGCAAAAGTAGTATCTAAATAAGATAAAACATCGTGACCCAGTAGGGTCATGCAAGTGTGGTACAGCCTCCAAAAATCAATCAATATAATTTAACACATTAAAAATAAAGGGTAGAAATTGTGTTATATTGTTAGATACAGAAAAAGAATTTGATAAAACTCAACACCTGTTCATGATAAAAACTCTCAGCAAACTAGGAATAGAAGAGGACTTCCCCAACTTGATGAAAGCGTTTACAAAAAAAAACTAGAGCTAACCTAGGATCTGGTGGAAAACTACTAAGTATTTCCATTTAAAGCAGAAATGTTTCATCTCGTCACTTTAATTTAACATTGTCCTGGAGGTTATAGCCAGCACAATGAGGCAAGAATAAGAAATATAAGGTATAATCACAAGAAGGAAGGAGTAGAACGATCTTAATTCACAGACGACACACTGGTGTACACAGAAAATCCAATGTGGGCTGGGCACAGTGGTTCACACCTGTAATCCCAGCACTTTGGGAGGCCGAGGCAGGCAGATCAAGAGGTCAGGGGTTCGAGACCATCCTGGCCAACATGATGAAACCCCATTTCTACTAAAAATACCCCAAAAAATTAGCTGGGCCTGGTGGCGGGCACCTGTAGTCCCAGCTGCTCTGGGAGGCCGAAGCAGGAGAATCATTTGAACCTGGGAGGCAGAGTTCGCAGTGAGCCGAGATTGCGACACTGCACTCCAGCCTGGGTGACAGAGTGAGACTCTGTCTCCAAAAAAAAAAAAAAAAAAAAAGAAAATCCAATGTGATCTACAAAAAATTTAAAACCACTGCAACTAAAAAACAAATTTATGAAGTTCAAGAAACACAAAGTCAATATATAAAAACCACTTACACCTCTACATACTCGTAACAAATAATTGGAAAAATTTTAAATACCATTTATATATACCTAGGAATACATTAGTGAAATTTGTGCATGTCCTGTATATTGGAAATGACGATACATTGCTGGTAGAAATTTTAAAATATAATTGGAAAGATAAATGATTGGAGTCCTAATATCAGATTGAAAAACTCAATATTGTTAAGTTGTTAATTCTCCTTAAACTGATCTATTGACTGAATACAATTTCAATCAGAATCCCAGCAGACATTCTGGAGAAATTGACAAGCTGATTCTAAAGTTTATGTGAAAATGCAATGACTTATTGTAGTCCTTGAAAAAGAAGAACAAAATGGAAGGATTCACACTATCAATGTTCAAGACTTACTGAAAACTATAGTAATTAAGACAGTATAGTTGATGTAAGGGTAGACAAATTAGTGAAATAGAAAAGAGAATCTGAAATAGTTCTACACATATAAAGTTTATTAGTTTTTTAAACAGGGCAAATTAAATCCAGTGAGGGAAACAAAAGTAGTTTCAATAAATGATAATGGAACAACTGGACATCTATAAGTAAAAAATGAACTTTGACTCTTACCTTATGTAATGCATGACAATTCAACTGTGAAAGCTAAATTTATAAAGCTTGATAAAGAAAATGTAGGAAAAGAATATTTTTACAATCTTGTGGCAGAGAAAGATTTCACAAGACACATAAAGCACCAATCACAGAAAAATAATAATAAATAAAACTTCATCAACATTAAAACTTATGTTCATCAAAAGTTACTGTTAAGAAAGTGAAAAGTCAAGCCATAGTCTGGAAGAAATATTCATAAACATATAGCTGATAAAGGACTGATATCCTAGATGTAGATGAATTCCTATGAATCACATTTTAAAGACAACTGACATAAAAAATGAGCAAATACTTGAACAGGCGCCTCACAAAAGAAGATATATGAATGCCTGATGACGTAGGAAAAGGTGCTCAACATCATTAGTCATCAGGGAAATGCAAACTACAACTATAATGAGATACTAGAATGATTAAACAGAATGCTGTTGTGCATGTGGAGAAATTGAAATTCTCATACATTGCTTGTGGGGGTATAAAATAATAAAACCACTTTGGAAAAATGTTTCTCAGTCTTCAGTAAAGTTAAACATAGATCTATCCTGTGACCAAGGATTTCCATTCCTAACTGTATTGCCAAAAGAAAGGAATGTATCTATCTTACAAAAAGACTCATAACTCATATGAATGTTCATAACAGTTTTATTTGTAAGGGTCCTAAACTGGAAACAACCCAAATGTCCATCAACATGAAAATGGAAAAGGTGTAGTATACTACTGAGCAATAAAAAAGAACTACTGACACATATCACAACATGGATAAAACACAAAAACACTATTTTGAACTAATGACGCTAGATAAAATAGTAATATCATATGATTTCATTTACATGAATTTTTAGAACAGGCGAAATTAATCTATGGCAATAGAGGTCAGAAAAGAGTATGGGAATATTTACTGGAAAGGGATGCCAGGACACTTTTTTAAGTGATTGAAATATTCTTAATCTTGATCAGGGTGATGGTTAACACAGGTCACAATTCATTAAGCAGTACACTAAAATTTATGAAATTTATGAATACTCATATATCTTATTAATACCTCAAATTGAGAGAGAACCTTACTGAGAAGTTAACTCTACAAATAGGAAGTCATAGCAACTGTTGGAACAGAGTTGAAATGATCGATGGATTATATATTTTCTAGTGGCATTGAAGGCTCCAAGACTGAACGTGAAATTGAGGTATAAATTAAAAGTTTGAAGGTATTCTCCTATAGGATTAGAATGCAAATCTATTCTATATAGATTATATCAGAATCATGTATTCTAAGCATGTATTCTTCACATTCAAAAATCAAAATAGGAAAAACGCAGAAGAGTCCCATTGTAATGTTTTTTTAAACATCTGTATTAAGATATAATTGACAAGTAAAAATATAAATATTTTCAGTATACAACTTAATATTTGTACATTTGTTTTACATTTGAAAATCTCTGGCTATTACTCAAGGTTTTGCCTAGTTCTGATCTTACTGAGACACACTATTGTTTATCTCAGAATCTTGCAGACATTTTTAAATTATCTTCTGGCATCAATGTTGCTGTGGAGAAGACTGCAGTGAATTTCATATTGCCTGTTTCCACCTTTGAGGTGTTTGGTTTGCATCCTGTCTAGATATCTGAGAATTACATTCTTGATCCTTGAAATTCATTATCTTAGCTGTATAAGTGGTTTCCATTAATTTTTTAAACACAGAGTAGTATGACTTGCAGGCTGAATTATTTTTTTCATTCCAGTAAAATTTGCTTGCATTATAGCATTTGTTGCTTTTTGTTATTCCATTTGTTGACTACTTTCAGGAACAGTAATTAGTGATTTTTGACTTTCAGGAACACTAATTATTTATTTTGTCCTGTAGATTAATTAGCTCTCTTTAACTGCATTTTTCTCTTTGTGTTTTTTTTTAATTACTTTCCTATATATGGGTAAGTTTAAAGGTAAGTCTAATCTATTTCTTAAAGTCTCAAATTTAATCATAGTCATATATGGATGTTTTCTCCCTCCATCTGTTTTCCAAGTTTGTAATTTTCCTATTTATTTTCTGTTGTTTAATCATCTTGACTATGGGTCCTTATGTTATTAAATTTATCTTATTAATTAATTTTTTTTACCATAGCTCAAGGCACTTGTAAAGAACTTCCTTCTGATTTTCAGTTGTTTTGCACCTAAGTTGGTTTATTTCTTGCATTCTAGAGCATGTGTGTGTGTGCACGCGCACGCGCGCACACACACACATACACACACACACATACACAGTTGCCAGGGTGGTAATTTTTATCTTTCTCAACTGTCCTCTTGATACAGACCTATTATTTGCCCTAATGTTGTGTAGGTGTCTTCTCATCTCTCTTCCTATTTGAGACCCATTTGTTTTCCTGACAAACCACGATTTTAGAGTTTGTTTTTTTGTGTTCTTTCCACTTACCCTATAGTCTGAAAGAATGGCAGGGAAGGACAGAAGTCGAGGTATTGTGCAGACTTTGGTAGAGTATCAGGACTTGGCAGTCGTTTCTGAAGTGTTTGTTAATTGCTTATTCAGTGCATGAGGGCTTTCTTCGCTGAGTTGAAGGATTGTATTCTAGTCCTATGGGAGAATACTCTCAAACTTTGAATCTGTTCTTCAGTTATCAATGCCATGAGAGAAGATATAACTCACTGTTCATTTCCACTGTCTTCTGACAGTTTCTCTGACTTCCTGTTTGTAGAGTTAGCATCTCAGTAAAGTTCTCTCTCAATTTAGAGATATGAAAAAGATATTCCTGGATTTGGTTGATGCCACCTGTGTGGCTTCTGGGGATCTGGGTAGAGCTAGGAGCCTTGCCATGGTGAGCTATGCTACTCCACTGTGGAATTTGCTTTTTCATCAGCCAATACTTTCTTGGAAGTTTATGGCATGGGGCGGTGCCCTTCTCTGGTTTGGTGGCTGCTGTGGGATTTGGGGGGCATGCTTTTTCAACGTCTCACTGTTGTGATTTCACGATGTATTGGGAGAAGGATATTGTTCCCAGGTGGCTGCCTTCTGCTTGGGCGACCTTGTTCCTCTCAGCTTCCTTTTAAAGCTGTTGTCCTGCTCCTCACTTCCCTTTCTCACTGCCCTTGAGTCTCCTTTCTGGCTTCTTTGTCGTTATCCACTTAATAAGGCATTTTCAAAGATGATTTCACACCCTTCTTCTCTTTCTCATTCTTTTAAATTAAATTAAATTAAATTAAAAGAATTTAAATTTCCATCCCATCTACTCTTTCAATATACTCTTTTATAACCTCCTATTTCACATCCATGCTCATTAGTAACGGCTAGGCAGATATCTTCCAAATTGCTATTTTATGCCCTGACCCATCTTCCATGAGCTGGTCTCATTTTTGCTGAATGTTTTACTGTATGACACTTTGCTGGATGTTATGCTGTATGACAATCCTATGACAACCTTAAACTTAAAATATCTAAAAACAAGCTTATGGTGTTCTGTTTCAACCCAAAACTTTCCCCTGTCTTCTGTATCCTCTCAGTCTTTGAGACACAGAAGCCTGGAGTCTTTTTAATTCTTTCCTTTTTTGGCCCCCTCTATCCAATGAATTAATAAATTATTTCAAGTAGACTTTTCCTTTTCTTTGTTTCCACTACCATTACCCTAAAATAAATTTGTATTTTTCTCATTTGAGCTTTATAAGAGCCCCTTACCTGGTCTCTCTCCTCTAATATCTTCTTCCTCTAATCAGTGCTCCACATAGCTCGTGAGACATCTTGCTCTAAAATCTGCCATGGGGACCTAATACCTTTTCCTGGTATTCAAGGACCTCCATAACCTGAACCCAATTTACAACTTGAAGCTTATTTTCCACTGTGGTCCACTGCATGCCCCAAATTTCAACTGCAGCCACTTGTTAAGCATGCCCTGTTCATTCCTATGTAGAAAACCCTTTGTTGAATTCCCCTTATCCTGTCTTTATCTCTCCAAGTTTTATCGGTTTTTCAAAATCCTGACCAAATTTTACCTCCCCCATGAACTCTTCCTAACCAACTGCTTTAGAAGTGACTGGTCCCACCCCACTTGGAACTCCTGGTTTTCCTTATTACTCATCACATCACCTTTCAATCATTGCACACGTGTTAGCTTGCCCCAAGGTTGTCAATTTCTTGTGGAGACAGGGGAACAGGTTATGGGAAGCTGTGATGCTTATGGCAAGCTGTGATGCTTAAGGAAAGTTGTAATATAGTAAACTTGGACTTAGTACCACAGAGCTGAATTCAAGCTCAGTTTTAACCACTGTGGGTGATTGGGCAAGTCACTTACCCTCTCGGAGATTTGTTTTTGTCATGTTTAAAGAGGTTGTTGTAAATGTTAAATGGAATAACGTGTGTGAAAGTGCTTTATAAGTGTAGATTTATGTATACACATACACAGGCATATATATCTATGCATGCATACATAGATAGATAAATAAAATGTAGATTAAGATATTGCTGGTTTCTTCAAAATCTCCACGGTACCATGCCTAATGTAATAGTTTACACATAAAATGCTCATAAATGTGTATTTCTAGCTGCAATTATACCTACCTGCAGAACACCAAGGAGAGGCTAATGGGTAAGGGCAAATGTGCAGAAAGTGGGTAGTTTGTGTGGCTACGCCAACAATTTGCCAAACTGGAGAACTACTTAACTGCATCATCTAAGATTTCATGCGTAGTGCAGAGGACCTGCCTAAATGGAGGCAAATGATTAGGTGGTTTGTTTCAGTCCTTCTAGCCCTTGATGAATAGTTTTTCACAGAACAATGCATAATAGATATCATATGTAAAAGAGAAATGTTTGCTTATCAGTAGCTATTGAATATACACATTTCAGATGTGAGTTTATGTTAAATGCATTTCATGTAAACATAGATATTTATCTCCATAAATGTTTCCTTATATAGTTTTTGTTGCCATTCATTCAATCACCACTGTTACTCTTTTCCAAACTCCCAGTTTTCCGGTAGTATTTCATCTATAATCACAGGCACCAAACTGGTATATCTACATCAAAGTCGGATAGAGGGTGACAACAAGGACATGAGAATGACCATTAAGTAATTCTCTTAATAGTTGAAATCATCTGGATCGGATCTTGTGCATGTTCAGATTTTCCATGACAGCTTTTTCTGTTTTTCGTCCAGAGTCACATATCCCATGTTTAAAAAATACTGTAATTTTATGGGGTTTTTAAAAATCATTTTGCCGAAAACTATCCTTTTAGAAGGGGTCATAATAGAAGCCAAATATGTATTCTGAGACTCTGCTTGTGACATGATAGATTTAAGACAGTGTTTGCAATGTGTGACTGAATGTTCACATTCATTTTGCACCTGAATTGGGCAAAAATGTGAGTAAACTTTCTTGTCCCAGGCTGAGCCTAAGGTAGATTCCTGAATTAAATATTTTGAACAGTGCCGCTAGCAGCACATTTGTAGGAGCCCACATGCAAGGGATGAGAATACTTTCTAGGAAATAATTTAGTCTAAGGGGAGAATAGCACAACAGTGGCCATGGAGAAGCCTGGCTCTTTAACCAGCGGCAGCTATCTGCCAGTCGCTCCATGAAATCATGTCTAAGTCCTGGAAGAACACACTGGGTGTCGAAACTCCGGAAGACACACAGGCAAAGCCATGTTGTGTGGGAAGGCAATGTTTCCACCTCACCACAGCAGAAACCCTGCCACCTCCTAAACCTCTGCACACGAGCATCGGTTGAAATGGAAGCACCCGGAGGGAGTGGTAGCAGCACCTGTGTTGGGAGCAGCTCCAGCAGAGGCCATGGTGCATAGGGAGGTGGTAGAGGTAGCCTAACTCAGCAGACACCAGTGTGCACAATGGTGGGGATTTGTCCTTGGGCCCTGGAGACAGGGACAAGCTACTTTCATACAGCTTAGCAGCCTTGGCAGGGATGTCAATCACAGAGCCAGAGTAGTAGAAGAGAAAAAGTTGTTTAAATATATATTCGTTTGAAAAGTGTCCATGATGTATAACATGTTCATGAAAGTTTACTCAGGGACAGAGAGAGAAAAGACCATGACAAATCTTTGAAGACGTTTATCAAGTGTTTAACAATTTCTGCTTTATTCATTCCTTTTCAAAAAAGTACTTATTGAAAGTATGGTCTCGGCCGGGCGCGGTGGCTCAAGCCTGTAATCCCCAGCACTTTGGGAGGCCGAGACGGGCGGATCACGAGGTCAGGAGATCGAGACCATCCTGGCTAACACGGTGAAACCCCGTCTCTACTAAAAATACAAAAAAAAAAACTAGCTGGGCGAGGTGGCGGCGCCTGTAGTCCCAGCTACTCGGGAGGCTGAGGCAGGAGAATGGCGTGAACCTGGGAGGCGGAGCTTGCAGTGAGCTGAGATCTGGCCACTGCACTCCAGCCTGGGTGACAGAGCGAGACTCCGTCTCAAAAAAAAAAAAAAAGAAAGTATTGTCTCAAATGAGATACAACCTGAATCTATTTAGGTAGTTTAGGTAATTAAATGCATCATAAATACTTTATTGACGGTTTTCAAAGAAAGTCAAGTGCATGACTTTCAATTTCATCATAAAACAGATTTTATTCACCAAATGGCTATTAAAGACATCTTACCTAATTGCAAATTTTAAAGAGAAAATTCTTACCATTGTTACAGATTATCAGATTATGGGGCTGAGTATCCTACCAAGGGCAAGGAGAGGTGGCATCATTTATGATGAAAATGGAAGAAAAAGTGAAAACAAGGAGTAGAAATTTTACAAAGATGGAGACATGACAAAGAAGAGGGTTGCTGAATACAGTTCTTAAGGACATCAATCAATTAGCCAAGCTTAGTCCTCTAAAGAGATGCTGCTTATCTGAGTTACCACGACTAATGACAACCTATATTCTCATGATCTGACCACCGTTTGTCACTAAGGACCAGTGAAAATCCTTAACCAACTGCATTCTGTTTCACTGGACAGAGAATGTAAACTGGTAATGTGAATGAAACGTGCTGAAGGTTAGGATAGAAGGGTGCACAGGACTTGGAAAGATATAAAGGAAGGGCACTATTCAAACTAGGAGTTCAGGGAAAGCCCTCAGAGATAAAGCTTGCGTCTTACAGGAGAGAAGTCACTCAGGCAAACAGAGGTAGGAAGGGTATTCTGGCAAGAGCAAAGGCATAGCAGCATGGAATCATGTGGCGAGTGTGTGCATGTATGCATGCATGTGTGTGTTGGGGTGAGGCAGAAGGTAGTACAATAGTGCAGCCATAGCAATCAAGGGGCAATTGGTGTGAGAGCTCAAGATGAAGGGAGCAGAATACTGGGGTAAACTGATGCCACTCATGCCGAAAACAGATGCTAGAAGACTAACAAAGAAGAGAAAAACTACATATTTGGTTTGACTGTATAATGTCAATTAAAGTCATGCAAGTGACCCACTATTTAATTGTATTATTTTATTTAATTTTATTTATTTAATTATTGAGACAGGGTCTCACTCTGTTGCGCAGGTTGGAGTACAGTAGCGTAATCATAACTCACTGCAGCCTTGAACTCCTGGGCTCAAGCGATCCTCCTGCTTCAGCCTCCCAAGTAGCTACAACTACAGGCGTGTACCACCATGCCCAGCTAATTTTTAAAATTGTTTGTAGAAATGGGGTCTCACTATGTTGCCCAGGCTGATCTCCTAGGCTCAAGTGATATACCTGCCTTAGCCTCCCAAAAATGCTGGAATTATACTACTAACTTTTTTGTCTAATTTTTGTGCTGCTCAGTAAGATGTGTGTATATAAAATATACACAGATATAAGTTTCATATCATATAATCACTAGATTTGTTTATTCTATATATAACTATATATTTGTATGTAATTACTTAATTTGATGTTATGTAGCATATCACACATATTACATATACAAACACATATAATCACTAAATTTGTCAAGTTAAATTTATTGTAAATTTGATTGAAATGCCACAATGCACACCATACTTACAGGCCAGTGTTCATTATTTTAGGTTAGTTAAGTGACATTGTTGCCTACTCAGGCATCATAATTATTTTCTCAGTTTAAACACTTACATGGACTATTACAAGCTATAATGCCTTTTGTCTTGTATGATTAATGTTTTCATATTGTTTCTTTTTCGTGAGCAGAGGCAGTCTGCTAGTTGAGAAGTCAAAAGGCCTGTCTCGCACCTATGCTCTGTCCCAAGTAGCTGTGAGGCCTCAGAATCTTCTATGCCTTTGTTTTCTCATTTCTCATAGGTGGGCTTTGGGATGAATGCTCCCTGGCTGCCCTTCAGGGGTGGCACAGTTTGTTGACAGAAGGATGGAACCAGGACCCAGGACCCAGGACCCAGGACCCATGGCTGGCGGCTCTGACTCTCCACTGTGTGCCACTTGACAAGTAGATTGGGATTCAGTCCTGTCACCTGTTGAATGGGGAAAGTAATACCCAAACAGGATGGGGAGACCCGCTCTGCTGGTTTCATTAGGTGTCACGAGGATTGAATGAGATCGTGTGTGGACGTGTTTGTTAAAAGTAAAGTACTTTGCAATATCAGGCTGGGCGTAGTGGTTCCCGCCTGTAATCCCAGCACTTTGGGAGGCTGAGGCAGGCTGTTCACCTGAGGTCAGGAGTTCAAGACCAGCCTGGCCAACGTGGTGAAACCATTTGTGTCTACTAAAAATACAAAAAAACTACCCATACATGGTGGTACGCCCCTGTAACCCCAGCTACTGAGGAGGCTGAGGCACAAGAATTGCTTGAACCCAAGAGGCGGAGGTTTCAGTGAGATGAGATCACACTGCTATACTCCAGCCTAGGCAACAAGTGATTTTGCCAGAGAGTCTTATTTTTTCTAGTTTCTTCCTGTTCTTTTAGATGAACGTTTTAGGGTTAATATATTAATATGTCTGTAATACATACAATAGTAATATTTAATATAGTATTAGTCATTCTACAAACTTATCAGCATACCATAATATTCAATACTATTTCCAGGAAGCAAAAAAAGTCCTTTACTGTATCAGTTGGAGTGTGGTTTACCAAAAGGACAAAGCAAAACCATATTTGCTTTAGGTAGCAAAATGGCAGGCCTTTAGTAGGGTCTTTTGTGGTACTGGAATAAATAAATGAATGAATAAAGAAAACACCACTTTCAGAATAGTGGTCACGTACTTACCCTTGAACCATTTGAGTGGGGAGAGGTGAGACTGAATCAGGAAATTAAATTAAAAAGTAAATGATGGCAGACCCTGATCCCATCATCATTTCTCACCAAAACCAATAAGACTTTGAAAGGAGGACTCTGTGGAATTCATTTTAAGTCTTGAGGAAACAATATGCAATTTAAATATCTGCACATAAAAATGTTGGGGGTGATTGGGGGGGTCAGGAGGTATCAGACGGCACTGGGATCACAACCTCACTCCCCAGACCTTTCCCTATTAAATACAATTATATGTGGTTGGCCCTGATGGTGACAATGCTATGATTGGCAGTTCCTGAAACTACCTATTTGAGGGAGAGTTTTCTTTAGGATGTGGCAAACCAAGGTTGTCAGTATTTTTCAAAATTTATTTAGCTAGCAGGAAAAAATATATTGTATTTGAGTTAGGCTATTAGTTTTAGAGACTTTCACATTTAAAGCTCTCCTTTTTCAAGTAAAGGACAAGACCTAGAGAGGTGAAGGGACCTACTGGACCGTCCCACCAGTTAGGAGTGGAGTGGAAAATTGAAATGCTAAGTCCAGCTGGTTGTTTACTCTTTTCTTTCTTTTCTTGCCTTTCCTCCCTCCTCCCTTTCTTTCTTTCTTTCTCATTCCACAAATATTTATTCAGCTTCTCTGTTATGGCAGGCACTTTACTAACACTGTAGGAATACAAAGGTAAAAATAAGGCCCCCCAGGAAGCCTCCAGTAGAGACAGTATGTAAGTAAACTACCCAAGGCAGGGTGAGATGAGCTCACTCCCCATGACCTGAACAACCTATTGGGGAGCCTAAAAGAAAGATCGCTGGACAATGAGACTTCATGGGAGAGAAAGCTTTTGAGAAGAGCCTGAAAATGTGGCAGAATTTTGAAAAATAAATAGCGCTGGACATGTCAGAAGCATTTGAACCAGAGCGACTCCATCTTAAATAGAGACTGGGTAAAATGAGGCTGAGACCTCCTAGGGTGCATTCCCAGGAGGTTAGGCGTTCTAAGTCACAGGGTGAGATAGAAGGTCAGCACAAGATACAGGTTACAAAGACTTTGCTTATAAAACAGCATGCAGTAAAGAAGCCAGCCAAAACCCACTAAAACCAAGATGCTGACAAGAGTGACCCCTGGTTGTCCTCACTGCTCATTATATGCTAATTACAATGCATTAGCATGCTAAGAGACATTCCCACCAGCACCCTGACAGTTTACAAATGCCATGGAAGTGTCAGGAAGTTACCCTATATGGTCAAAAAAGGGGAAGAACCCTCAGTTCTGGGAATTGCCCACTCCTTTCCCAGAAAACTTACGAATAATCCACCCCTTACTTAACATATCATCAAGAAGTAACAATAAGTATAAGCAGCTGAGAAGCTCATGTTGCTGCTCTGCCTATGGAGTGGCCATTCTTTATTCCTTTACTTTCTTAATAAATTTGCTTTCACTTTACTCTGTAGACTTGCCCAGAATTCTTTCTTGCCCGAGATCCAAGAACCCTCTCTTGGGGTCTGGAACGGGACCCCTTTCTGGCAACAGATGGGAAATTATCAAAAGTGTCCAAGTGTGAAAACAATGTGTCTTTACAGTTCGGCAGGAGAACGGCGGCATGGTGAGAGACAGCAGGCTGTGTCCTTGTTGACAAAGGATTTGTGCTGGGCTCTGGAGTGTGCGTTTCAGTTGGTAGCCCCCAACAAGCCACTGAAGACTTCATCCGAGGACTGAAATGACTGCAGAGTTTGCTGATGGGAAAGGGGAGGCTGGGTGTTGGGTAAGCAGGATGGAGTGTAAGCAGGGATAATGTGGGAGTGAACTGGGACACTGGTAATGGGAATGGAACCTGAAAGGAAGAGAACAATTTTTAAATTATTTTGGAGATAAAATCAACAGGACAGGCACCTTAGTTAGATGAATGGGTGGAGAAAGAAGATGTAGGTTCTGGCATCAAGGATTGCAAGAGAACAGTCCCACATAGATGGATTCAAATGATGAGTGATGAATGCCCTTGGAAAATGCTGCAAGAAGAGAGTTTCTGCAGCACAAAGCAGATGCCAGGGGAGTGAACAGCAGGCTGCTGTATTGATTTGGTTTTCTCCAGTGAAATTCAGCGACTCTTGATGGGAAATGCAGAATAGAGAGCTGAGGGGTCCCTCAGGAATTAGGACAAGACTAGGGAAAGGCCTAGAGAGGTAGGCAGGGCATTATTGAAAGAATTGACTTGGACTTCAGGCTGGACAGGGATAGGAATGAAATCTGAGAGGCTAAAAGGATAAGAATAGAAGAGTAGGGAGGGACCCAGGTGAGAGAAGGGTAGGCTCAGTAGGAATCAAGGAGTGAGAAAGAGGTGGCATCTGTGAGGAGGACTCCAGAGGTGGGGATTTCGACAGTGGAGACATTTTGAGTGATGATAAAAACTAACGTGGGATTGGGTTGTTGGTGTGGGCAAAGACCAAAATTATGGATGTCAAGGAACCATGAGGCTGAGTTGATAAGAAAGTCCTCCCCCCAAAAATATTAGAAAGTGTGTGGAATGCATGTATGGAGTGTGTGTGTATGTGTGTGTGTGTGCACGTCTCTGTGTGTGTGCATGTGTGTTTTGGGAGAATTGCTGTATTTATATCTCACATTTTTATTGCTGTCTTCTTAATTCTTTACGAATTGGGCCAACTTGGAACTTACTCTTATTTTATATAACTCATGTGTTTTCTCATGACTTTCTTTTATATTTATTTGTTAATCCTGTTTCTGGGGAAACATCTACTGCAATGTGTCCTGCCAACTTATATTTTATATTTTTCTGAAATTAATCTTTGCTAGCTCTCCAAGGTTAACTTAAATACCTCACAACTGGCCTGAAATCTCCAATTTCATTTCTCTAGCTGAAATAGCAAAGAAGGAAGACAAGTAAGAGAGGCTTCACCTGGGAGGGGGGTGACGAAGAAGGCAGCAAACAGATTTTAAACAATGGTGGAGTCCACTATTTCTGTCTTCAGCATTTGTAACCAATAGTAAACCAGGGTTGGTTGTTTTTTGTTTGACTGGTTGTGTTAAAAGACAAAATTACAAATAAATCCAAACTTACAAAAAATAAATTCAGTTTTACAGATCGTAATTGACTTTGTGATTCTAGAATCAGGCAGCAGTAAAAACCAAAAATGGTTCCAAATGCCCTGCCTCACTACATGTGTGGTGTTAAAAACTTTAGACAAATTAAATTTAACAGACTTTTATTGAGCAAAGAATGATTTGTGAATCGGACAGCCTGCAAACCAGAATAGGTTCCAAGAAACCCTGGTACTGCCTCTCGGTCAGAGAAGATTTATGGGCTGAAAAAGAAAAGTGATGTACAGAACACAGAAGTGAGGTACAGAAACCTCCGGATTGGTTACCCCTTGGCGTTTGCCTTATCTGAACAGGGTTTGAACAGTTGGCTGCCCCGATTGGCTGAAACTTGATGAATGACACAGGAATAGGTTATAGGCTGATTACACATCCAGTTAGGTTACAGTTCACTGTGTACGAAGAAACCTTTAGGCCGAGCCTAAAACATGTAAGGAAGCAGCTTTAGGTTAAATTTACTGTAACTGTGGATTATATTTATAGTCAGAGAAAAGGAAATGATTTACAGAAAACTGAAGTGAGGGCCAGAGATAGTTTGATTAGTTACCATTGGTTACAGCTCAGGCATCTGTCTTATTTTAACACAGTTTGAGCGGTTGGGCCCCTGTGATTGGCTGAACCCTGGCTGCTATGATTGGCCGAGACTCAGCTTTCTGTTACAAAAGAATACTCATAAAATTGGTTTTCAGTCAGTTTACCTATAAATTAGGTTGCAGTTTACTATGTGTGGAGAAACCTTTAGGCGAAACCTAAATGATGTATGGAGTCATCTTTAGGCCAAACTGAATTCAGTTTAACCTTTGGTTGGGTTTTTTCCTCGCTCAAATGGTCCTGGGAGATAAGTCAGGAGGTAAACGCAAAATTTTGTCTGGACAGGAATGTGAATTAAGAGGGGAACAAGAAAAACCAAGACAGACTTTATGTTTTCCTTTGGGCCTACAATGCTAAAGTTCTGTACTAAACTGCAGTTAGAACCTTTTCTAAAGTCCATGTGTGTAGAAAAAATAAGGACCTCTGTATGTCTCAAAGCCCCTTTTGAGATGGTATCAGGCCCTCTGCAGTAATGATCCCCTCTTGGGCCACCTTTCCAGTTTCCCCGTGAGCAAGAGTGGCGGAAACTCCAGGAATGTAAATTAAACTAATAAACCCACTCGTAAAAGAAAGGTTGCACCATTTTGTCTATCTTCGAAGCTCTATCCCATTCTAAATCCTCTGGGAAGATGTAATTGTAGAAGGCGAGTTGGAATGACAGTTTAGTCCTACTCTCATTTCTCTAAGCATCATCCCTGGTAGAACTAGAAGGATAAAGCTGATTTTTTGCTGCTGACCCAAAAGTAGTCCCCCTTGGGGGTGGCGAAAACATTGTTGCAGGAGTGCTGGTCAAGTGCAGCGCTTATCGCCACCAGTGAGTCACTGCCTGAAAGCCAAGAGGCAAATTGATGACAGATAGAAGTGGTTTCCAGTGAAGAGACCTCCGAAGCCGGAAAAAGTCAAAATCTGAGCCCTGGAACTTCCTGTTTGAAGGTTGTACTCTGGCTTTAACAACTGAAATCTTAACTGAATGCAAATAAAGAACATTAATTTTGTTCCCTCCCTCCCTCCTTCCTTCCTTCCTTCCTTCCTTCCTTCTTTCCTTCTTTCCTTCTTTCCTTCCTTCCTTCCTTCTTTCCTTCCTTCCTCCTTCCTTCCTTCCTTCCTTCCTTCCTCCTTCTTCCTTCCTTCTTTCTTCTTTCTTTCTTCTTTCTTTCTTTCTTTCTTTCTTTCTTTCTTTCTTTCTTCTTTCTTTCTTTCCTTCTTTCCTTCCTTCTTTCTCTCTCTCTGTCTTCCTTCCTTCCTTCCTTCCTTCCTTCCTTCCTTCCTCTCTCTCTCTCTCTTTCTCTCTTTCTCTCTTTCTTTCTTTCTTTCGAGTTTCACTCTTGTTGCCCAGGCTAGAGGGCAATGGCACGATCTCAGCTCACCGCAACTTCTGTCTCCAGGGCACGATCTCAGCTCACCGCAACTTCTGTCTCTAGGGCTCAAGCGATTCTCCTGCCTCAGCCTCCCGAGTAACTGGAATTACAGGCATGTGCCACCATCCTTGACTCATTTTGTATTTTTAGCAGAGACGGGGTTTCTCCATGTTGGTCAGGATGGTCTCGATCTTCTGACCTCAGGTGATCCGCCCACCTCGGCCTCCCAAAGTGCTGGGATTACAGGCGTGAGCCACCTCACCTGGCCAAATTTCGTTCTTTCTTTGTAACATTCTGCAGTTTTTAAGGGAAGAGGAACACTGAAGAAACTAATTGCTGCTAAAACACGCAATAGAGCCATGACTTAAACCTCATTGTTTAAATTCTTTAAGACGATTTTTCCCTTACTGATTGCAAGGTTAGGTGTTTTTGTTTTGTTTTGTTTTGTTTGGTGTTTCATAGTAATTAAATATCTTTCTATTTATCTTTCATAAGACCATGTTTCATCACTTATAAATGGGATTTGCTCTGGTCAGTTGAATTTGAGTAACTTAACCTTTGAAAGGTGGAGAAATGGACATTTTTTTAAAAAACAGAAAACCTGTACTGGCTGCACTTACACACACACACACACATACACACACACACACAACTTTTCTTTCACCTGGAGACCACCAAGATTGTACGGGTGGTGAAGAGCTGGTCTGGTTTTTGTTTGGATTGGGTATTTTTTATTTTTAATATTTGTCTTCTGAGTCAGAAGTGGTTATCTCTTAAAAGAAAAATTTGATGGCTTGAAAGCTGGGTGTTTGTGCTTTCCTCTCTGAAATGTTAACATTTAGGTAGCCTTCGGCATGCTTCAAAGTTAGCACCCTACTAAGATAAATTAGTGACCTGTCCCCCACCCCACCCAACCCCCATGCACTCCTGCTATATTACCTCCCTGAGGAAGGCTGGGAGCCCCCTCTGGCCTGAAATGGGGATTCTATAGGAGACTAGGTCAATCTGGGTGGCATGAATGCTTTGCCAGGACAATGGTGGCTTTTCATGAAGATTTAGTCATCTGAAGAATGCAGCAGCCTGTCCTTGAGAGGAACCTGCTTCTGTTGATATGTTTATGTGGTTTCCGGAGGTGGGGGGTCGGGGGAGGGGGCAGGGTGGGGAGTGATATGTGGATTGCCTGGAAATTTACAAGTCAGTTTGAACCTGATTTATTGAGACTTTATGAAAAGTTAAAAAAAAAAAGTCACCTATCCAGTTTCCTGACAATCCTAGGTTAAAGATTGATGAAAACAGGCTTTTCTGTTTCAAACACTGACCCTGACGACTGACTCTACTGCTTTCACAACATGTTTCATGGGAGTTTTGAACATCTTTTTCTAAAATCTGAACCTCTCTCTCCCTTTGTCTTGTCTGTCTGCTGATTTAGACAAGCTGTGTCATATATTTTTTGTCATTGTGGATATTTGTCGCTTGTGTCATCTATTCCAGCAGTGGTGGCAATAGGGCCAAGTTTGGTCTCTATTAACTTGCTTTATCAGCCACCATGGGAAATGGGGGACGTGCCTGCATTCCACCTTGCCAGTGTGTGCTGTGCAGGAGAAAATGTGAGTGGTTCTATGCACATCTATCCACATTGCCTGAAATGCAATTCAACTTAGATGATCTCCCAGAAGGATCTGCAGGGCACTATCTTTTCACATGGTGGCAACCCTTGTTTTTGCAATTCAAGAACAGAACAAATCAACCTGTCCTCTGGCCCAAACCTCCAGTGGACAACTCTCTCTACAGGAATCTGCAGGCACTACCATCCCAGGGCCTGGTATAAAGACAAAGGTTATTGGTAGTGGAGTTGAACAGAACTGGATTCAACAGATTTCAGTTCAACTAATCTCTTACCTTCTCTGAGTCTCAGTTTTCTTGTCTGTAAAAATAAGATTTATCCATGTTAAATGACTTTTAACTTTAAATAAGATAGCAAAGTAACTCTCCTAGCATACTGGCTGGCAAAAAGTAGGTGCCAGATACATGTTAGTGAGATCAACATGTTGAACAAGCACAACTTGTGATGTATTTAAGACAACTTTATTTTTACTTCCCATGGTGCCTTTGAACTCTGTTCTGGGGTTGTTCTGGGAATATTCTCTTGACCCAGATGAAAAGTCAGGCAAGCCCATGACTTTTATGCTTTTTCCCAGGAAAGTGACATCGTTGACCCCCTTGAAGTCAAATAATCTTGAATCAGAAGACAGAATGCTTACACTGGTAATAATAAATATTCTACAGTTGATCTAACAGCAAATCTCCCCTCCATCTTCAATGACTCCCGGTGGTCCTGGGGCCACTGTGGCCTCTGCTGTCTTCTTACCCCACTCACCAATGACTTGTTCTTTTCCCCTGCCAGGGTGATGGAGATAGGATGGGGTGGGGGAAAGAGATAAGGGGCACAGGAGATCCTAATCAAATTCTTGGGGCCTGGCAGATGGCTGAGGCTTTCCCTCGTGGGCGCACCTATGCGACCCTTGGTGGCTTCCAATAGGGCTTCTTATTCCCTCAGCAACCTGGACCCAAGCGGTGCCATCTCTATTCCAAATCACTTTGTGCTGTCTTCATCGGTCCAGGGCAGCTGTTGGTCCGCAGCGGCTGGCAGTACACTTCCGGGCTCCTTGGCGTGAAGCCACCTGGCTTCCTCATGTCTCTCCACAGGCTCCCTCTTTGCCAAGGCCCACAGCCCCTCCAACAGCAGGATGCATTGAGCTTTAGGAAGGGGGTTCAGGAAAGACCCTTAATGAGGTATTTCCCCTATCCCTTTGGAAAACCGAGAGAACTCAGAGCACAGTTTTTTTGTTTTGTTTTTTTTTTTTTTGCAGATTTCCTTACAAAATTTTCTTCTCTCCATTCTCTGGTCCCTGTTTTAAACTCTAAGTTCTCAGAGCCGTGTGTGTGTGTGTGTGTGTTGCGTGTGTGTGCGTGTGTGTGTGTGTGTAATGGTGGGGGACTCTGTCTCATATCTGCCTTGTTATCCTGATATTTCTCATATTGACACCTCAGTCTAAATTGAGGCAGGAAATTTCCCCCCTCCCACATAAACACATTGGCCATAACTTACCATAAAAGAAACTGTAACTGATGACAAAGCTGTAGCTGTGTGAGACACTAGCAACGATTAAAAGCTAGTGCCCCTAGTGTAGCCAAAGCACGTGTTTAGGGCAGCTGGAAAGATACTGGTATTTGATGTTTTAAAAGAACATCAAAGTCATGATGTTGAGAAAAAATTAGCGCTTTGTTGGGTTTCTTTTGATGTATAATCTAGTGTTATTTTTTATGTTGAATTTCATTAGTGTTGGGGGGAGTAACACTGCATAGAGCATCTACTATTCTTAGAAGGTCCTGAGCATCTGAGAAGGTTCCAGATTTCAGGGACATAATGGGGGAGGTTCTACTCTGAGAGGGGCTTGGTTCTGGCCAGCCACACCCTCCTGTCCACATAAGCCCTCTTGTGGGGTTTGCATAGCTCATGGGCATTGGGTTCTGGACTCTGACTTGACTTGTGTGCTCTGCCCTCTACTCTAGTGCCCACCCACCAGCTACCGACCTGGAGAAGCCTAGGTGGATACTATGTACCCAAAAGGAGGCCTGGGAAGGATCTTCGTGCAGCCAGCAAGCAGCATTTTCTCCCTCAGGCCCTACCCTTACACATTACTCCCTAATTGTTTGATCACGCCAGCCATAAGAGGTCAAGGCTTGGAGGCACAATGACCTGGGTTCAAGTCCTAATCCGACTGCATACTGGTTGTGTGGCCTGAGGCATGCTACCCAACTTACCTCAGCCTCCATTTTCTCATCTCTGCAATGAGAAGAGTGTAAAGAGCATCAGCCATGTGGAGTTGGTGGGAGACTTCAGTGAGGCAAGACCTGACAGCGGTTAGCTAATGAGCTCAGTGCTTGCCACACAGTAAATGCTGACAAATAATGAGGTTTCATTAAGCTCATTATTTTGTGAAAAAGGCAGTTCCCTGGCCCCAGCTCAGGAGATTCTGATTCTGGAATCTGGTGAGCCAGTTTGGCAGTGTTGTCAAAGCCCTGCTCTGCCGGGTACTAATAGTGAGTACCTAGGAAGGTTACCTCCCTGAGCCTGTTTCCTCCTGTGTAAAATGGGTATAATAATGGTGCTGCCTCATGAGATGCTCTGCGAATTCCATGAGTTACCATATGCAAAGAGCTTAAAGAAACCCCTGACACGCAGTAAACACTCAAGAAATGTTAGCTCCCTCTAGGTCTGCTCATTTGGGACACTTACACTCTTAGAATGTCTTATAAACTCTTAACAAAAATTTGAATTCTTTAAAAAATTATTTCATTAGCTAGTTAATTATTAAGTAATATATAAACCACAATTCTAAATATGAGCAATCCAAAATTTCAGAATTTTAATAATAATGAAATATTAAATAACTAGATGTTAAATGAAAATAACTGTAAAACAATTTAAAAATCTAAAACAGAAAGTCCTGCTACATATATTAATAGTTCTCTGACATTAATGTTGCTTTTCTTCTCATTTAAACTCGTTCATGGCTTTAATTTAATAAAGTCTTTTCTTTGTTCCTCTCCCTTTCCTTAAATTTGTAGCACCTGTAAGTTCATCGCTATTTTTTGATGTCGTCTTTTAAGATTAGCTTTCACTAGATGTTCTAATTTAAAAAATCATCATTTAAAATAAAAATTGAAGGTGATGGAAATTTTTCGGAATATTTTTGGTTGCACTTGTCCACAAAAGAATCGTAGAGGTTGTCAAAGAGACTTTCACTTTAGAGGAAAACTGAACAGGGCCTAAACAATTCAAATGCCTTGCTTCTCTTGGTCTTTATTTTGCATAATCCATAAACTCCCTATAAATCCCAGAATTAAGTAAAATTCAATTCATAATTGTTTGATGTTTGTACTTAGAATCAGTCCATATTTGTACTTAGAATCAGTCCATATCCTGAGTTTAAAATGCCACAATCAGTAGCAACAGTAAGTTTATGGATTCAAAACATCTTTGCATATACCTTTGATTATTTCTTAGGATAAATGATTAGAAGTGGAATTGCTGGATCAAAAGTATGTCCCTTATGAAGGTTTTATTGCATATCATCAAACCGTATTCCTCCAAATCTGAACCAGTTCAGACTCCCACTAGCAATATGCAAGAATGGTCATTTCCCAAGCACTGTTATCAATGCTCATTAATATCATTTGCCAGTTAAATAAGTTACAATGGTATCATATTGTCTAAATATACAATTTTATGCACTTTGCTAGTGAAGTTGAACATTTTAAATCTATTTATTGACCACTTATATTTCTTACCTTATGACTTATATGCTCATTTTCCTTGACTATTTTTTGTTTTCCTCTTTTCTTAATTTATAAAGCTCTTTATATATTAAAGAATCATGTCATCTCAAACATTTTGCAAAATATTTCCTAGTTTGTTCTTCATTTTTTATATCTCTTTTAATATGTTCAACATCATTTGATACACTGTTTTTTGAATGTGTAGAAATTTTAAAACATTTTTGGAATTTAAAATTTTCCTTTATGATTTTTCCTTTTCTTTTATGATAGGCCTTACTAACCTTAGGTTTACATCAATATTGTTTTAAAAATATCTCTTTTAGGGGCCAGGTGCGGTGGCTCACACCTGTAACCCCAGCACTTTGGGAGGCCGAGGTGGGCGGATCACTTGTCAGAAGTTTGAGACCAGCCTGGCCAACATGGTGAAACCCGTCTCTACTAAAAAAATACAAAAATTACCCAGGTGTGGTGGTGTGTGCCTGTAATCCCAGCTACTTGGGAGGCTGAGGCAGGAGAATCACTTGAACCCGGGAGGTGGAAGTTGCAGTGAGCCGAGATTGTGCCACTACACTCCAGCCTGGGTGACAGAGCGAGACTCCATCTCAAAACAAAACAAAAGAAAACAAAATAAAACTCTTATAAATTAGGCATTTATTTACTTTGCTTTTCCAAATAGTTGAACATTTATCCCAGTACAATGTATAAATCACACCAAGAATAGTTCTTAGTATATAACAGAAACTCAAAACATGTTTAAAACAAATGAATAAATAATTCAGCTAACTTTCTTATGTAGGAATTTATTCCTTTCATCTAGCATTTCCTTATATTTGGGGAATCAAGAACAAACTGAAATATTCATGTATATTGCAAAAGATCACAAACTTTGAATAAGAAACTATGGATAAATAGGTATCGTGGAGTCATTTCTCCATATGGCAAGAGCCACCAGTTGTCCAATGCACCATCACCTATCACAAGTGAGACTGTTTTGACAAGTATGGAAGGCTCTGTTGGCTGCCCACTGCATGGCCACTCCCACATTTTCCTTAGGAATAGAAACTCTGATTTTTATTTAGGCATGGGATAGCAACATGCTCCATGAAGGAAGTCCCAGAACAAAAAATATAAATCATCTTCTGTCTTTTTTGGTCAGTAATTGGCTTAGAGGTGAGCAAGTAACTCAGTTCTGGCTAATGAAACCTGAGAGAAAGTCCACTGGAGGCCCCTGGGAAATATCTACTCTCCTAGAAAAAGGAAGATGTGCAAAGGGAATTTCCCCTCCTGACAGTCCTCAACACACACGCACACATGCACATGCACACACACACATGCACGTACATGCACACACACGCACACATGCACACACATGCACATGCACATGCATGCACATGCATGCACATGCACACACATGTTCTTCCTCCCTTTGGATAGTGACAGATGAGAATGTGATAGTTGGGGCTGTGAGCAACCATCATGCCAACACGAGGGAGGGGTCTGTGTCTTGACAGTGTGGAGTTTCAAAATAGTCTACTCTCTAGACTCCTTGCCGTGTGGGATGATTAAACCCTATTTTAAAAAACATTTTTAGTGTCCTTTTGATTTTTAAATGATGGCATCTAATACTGCTCTCTTGGGTAAGTTACTCAACCTTTCTGGGCTTTGTTTCTTTGAAATAGTGAGCTGGCTGATTGTCATGGTCCTACCCAGGTTTAAAGCTCTGTGATTCTAATGGATGCCTAATTGCCCTCTATAGGGTCTTTCTCATCTTTTCTAAGAAAAAAATCCTTTAAAATCCTGAAATACAGAGAATGATAACATCCACAGTATGCATTTCACATACATTATCTCTGGTAATCTTTGTAACAACTCTGAGAACTAGGTAGACCCATTTTTCAGATAAGAAAATTGAGGCCCAAAGAGGTTAATGATATATCCAAGGTCCCTCTGGTAAGTTGGCTGAGTTGAGATTTAAACAAACTCAGCACCTCCACCTCCAGTGCCTTTCCTCCTTTTCCTGTGCCTCACAGCCACAGGCACCATTGTCTCTGGTTGGTTTATATAGCAGCAGAGAAACCTCCAACGTGATTAATTTCCCCCTGCCGTCCACATGATCACCGATCACTCTGAGAACAATTCTATGGACAGCTGGAGAGTCCAAAAGGAATTTTTGCCACCCACCATTGGATTCTTTTTTTAAAAATGAACTTACAGGGTCAGACTCTGATGTTTATATGAAAGGAGATAAAGCACACCTGTCCTTCTGGGAACCTACTTTAAGGAAAGGAGAATATATGACTTATTTTGGATAGGATATTTATAACCTACTAATCTATAAACTAAATGATGAATTACTGAAAGCTGGAGGTCTGCAGGCCCTGGCAGAATGTAGTTTGCACCCTCATCCTGCATTCTCAAGGCTGTGGAAGAGGAGAGAGATGCTTATGACACATGGGGATGGGCTGTGTGCTCATCATGACCTGTTTCTGATGAGTAACTGCTGCAGAGACTGGAGGACATGGACCTGCTGGTTCCATCTCTGAAGAATATAGCCTGTACAGCTAGAAGGGAGGTTGGCATTATCTAGGCCCCCCCCCAACTCATTTTGCAGGTCAGGAAATCGCTCTTATACTCTTATCCTGAGCATCTAGAACAGAATCGGGCCCATAACAGGCACCCAGTAAGTATTTTCTGCATCCTGTCGTTGAGCAATAAAGTTGGGCTCTAAAGAGGTGAAGTGACTTCAGAGTAAAATAACTAATAAATGACAAGCCCAGACTTTTGGTCTCCTCTGTCTCATCTGAAAGATTTAACTCCAGTAAAACTGGAAATATGGACTTTGTTGGGAGGTCAAAAATATACACATGGGAAACTCTTTTTTTTTTTTTCATTCTGTCTCAAAATGTCTGGGATCCAATATAAATACGTCATTTATTTAAAGAGAGGCCAACTATGACTTCCTGATGAGTAGTGATGTGGGTAGGATGACTGGAATAGCTCTGGGAGTATTTAGTTGTGGACATAGGCCTGTCCCTTAGGGCCACTTGGAGGGCCCAAGGGAGTGCCTGGTCAACTTGTGCAATCCCTTTTCTGTGGCTGGCATAACAACAGCCACCTTCAGAAAGACACCCGTAGAGCCGCAAGGGTAGATTTCTTACCAGCACCTCAATCTATAGATACATGCTGATGACTTAAATATGACCCAGTGAGCCATCTTGAAGGGTAAGAAAGGTGCATACTGGAAACAGATTCTGAAGAGGTCCTGTCAAAGGAGAAGAGTAAGGTTCAGCTGCTTTGACTTGGTAATGGAGAGGAGGAAAAGAGAAAGGACTCTCCTTGAAGGTAGGGACTGAATAATGTTCATTGTATGGGGCGCACAGCAGGCAAATATTTGCTGAATAACTGAAAATTGCAGTTTGATATGAGTATGCATATATCACATGCATGCATGCATGCACACACATGTGTGTGTATCATCCATTGATGGAGCAAGTCCTACCTTCCTGGTCTCTGCTACCTGATCATGCTGCCTATCTTTCTGGTTCTGACAGTAACTCAGGGTCTGCCAAACACAGAGCCTGACATAATCAGTCCAGTTGGTCCCACCCTATGGCTCTGACTGGTAGAGAAGGTGACATCCACATATGTCACAAGATGTTTTCTGAGGGCTACTGGTGAAGAAGTTTCCTATCTCTTCTATGGATGCTACTTGAAGGGATTCTCTTTCTGGTGGACAAAGCCATTGCCTTGCACAAATCCAGGTGGTGCCATTTGCTTTATGTTTAATTCAATTCAATGAATTGCATACCCTAGAGTTATGCAATATGGTGGCCCTACCAGTGGACATGGGTGAGGAAGCATGTATTTTTCAGAAGCTTCTGGCAGCTATCTTCTGGCCATAAGGGAAGCCAGCCTAGGATTCAACACAACATGTGGATAATAGGAAATACAGGATGGAGCTGGGTATTTGGTGACATTGTTGAATCACGGGAACCAACCTTGCTGAACCTTTCTACTTCATTGCTTAAATCTGTTTGAATCAGGTTTTATATCACTTGCAACCAAAAAGTTATGAACAGATACACACAGAGCAGTGGATATCTTAGATTTGTAGCACTAGTCTCATCAGTGTAGATACCCAGGTCAGACCACTTGGATGTCAGAGAGGCTATTTTGTTCTGAGTGTCCAATTTCACACCCTATTTATAGTCACCAGATAATTACCAAGTGTCTGTTTCAGCTTGGAATAGACATGAGAGCGTTCATAGACATTCAATAATTCTCTTCAACAAACTTTTGCAAAACTTCCTTTACATCAGGCATTTTGCTAAGCACAAGGTCATAAAATATGAATGAAAAAATTAAACATACTTAAAATGTGGACCAGACAAGAACCCGTTCTTTAGGAACTCACAGTTTCCTGGACCATCTGGGGTTGTTGGGGAGGTAGGAGAAACAGGAGGCCACAAATGCCTCCTGTAATACAAAGCACAATTGTTAAATGTAAAAAGTGAAGGGCAAATACGTCACCTAGGAGGGAGAAACTAGTTCCAAGTTGGGGCATCAGTAAAGGGGTCAAGAATAAGTGTGCCTCTGAGTTGGACTTGAAGAATTCACAGAATTTCCATGGCTAGAAATGACTATAAGGGCATCCTAGGCAACAAAGGGTAAGCAAAGGCCAGGAGGCAGGAAATTACAGCTGAATAATCTAGCCAGGCAAATGCTGGTGTGTGGGAGTAGGGTAGTAAAGGATTAGGCTGGAAGGCAGGAAGGAGTCAGAGTGTGGCAGGCCCGGATGACCTTTTTAAGGAGTTGGACTCTATTTTAAATGACCGAATATTATTGATACAAATAATAATAGCAAATAGACATGGTGCTTAGTTTGTGCCAGGAATTGGTCTAAGGAGTTTCTTAACTAATTCAGTGATTCTAACAACTTAATGGAGTAAGCACCATAATTTTTCTTCTTATGTTACAGATAAGGAAATCGAAGCACAGAGAGGCAAGGTTAGTTGTCCAAGATCATTTTGCTAGAAAATGCTGGAGGTGCGAATCAAACCCAGGCAGCTGATTCTAAGGTCTGAGTACTCCAAGGTGCCCAAACTAGGAGTGGTTTGAATACTGATGACGTGGGTTGACTGTGGAGAACAAATGGCAGACAGGCTGTCCCAGTAGCTCATGTGAGAAACAAGGGTCGCTGAGGTCAGCCACAGAGACTAAAGGAGAGGAGATGGAATTGAGAGAGAAATACAAAGGCAGGAGATCCCATACAAAGGTTAGAAATGAGTGCATTGACCCCGGCAGTTTGCCCTGCAGTGTTTGAAAAATGGAGCTTCCAAACGCATTTTGATGGAGGATGTATTCTGTGTTTCTCCAAGATCACACCCAGACTCTTCCCACATTTCCCTCTGAAGCCTGACTTTTGAAAGCTAATGCATTGATGAGTCCTCTTTCATGGAATTTGATGGTAGGGATAAAGGAAATGAATTAGAAATGTCTAACTTGGATGTAGTGTGATTATAGTGACATCAATGACATGACATTGCAAAGGAAGAGTCCAGGAAGAGAGGACCAGTGGGACAGTCTAGGGTATGTGGAGCTGAGAGATCTAGAGAACACACTTGTAGATGGCCAATGGGCTTCTGGAAACACAGCCTGGAGTTGGGGAGCTAGAAATGATTTTAGTTTTGGAGGAAGAGAAACTAGTTAAAGTCACATGAGGGCTGAATTCACATGTCTGAAATGACTGAGTCTTTTGCACAGACAGGGAAGTCATTTTCATCAGTTTAAATCGTCGAGTTAGAGCCCACCATACTCAGTAGGCTGTAATCACAGAGATTTAATCTACAGGAACGCTAGACCAGTGGTTTGGACTCTGGCTATACATTAAAATCCCCAGGGGAGCTGTACAAATGCTGATTCCAGGCTTCCCCTCTCTCCACTCGTGAATTAAATTAGAATCACCTGGGCATGGGTACAATTTTAAAGCTCCTCGTGTCCTAACAGGCAATCTGACAGGCAAGCAGCACCTGGAAAGTGTATCACTAGGTCATAACCTTTGTGTTAGAGAAAGAGAAAAGGAAATGGAAGAGGCATGCCGAAACCCCAGTTCTAGAGATGCTGTGGTCTTGTGCCCATTACCTTGCCCAGGGCAAAAGGAAGAGCCAGATGTTTGGCTAAGCAGGGCAAAGCAGATTACTGGAACTGTGTGATGTCTGAGGTGGACAATAGCAAGGCTTAATGCTCAGACCCTAAACGTTGAATGGAGCCTAGTTCAACCCTTTCTTCTAAAGCCAGGAGTGGCCCCAGGACAGAGGTGGGACTGAGCTGCTGGCAAGTGAGGCAACTGTGAGAGTAGATGAGATCAAGGTGCCAGGAAACTGCTGGAACATTAGTGCTTTTTAATGAGCACATGCTGAACTTAGCTCTTCTTTGACTCTAGGAAAGTAAGTCAGCATCAAGGCAAAAACAATAAATAGACAGATAAGTAGATAAAAGTGACTTTAATGTGAAGCCAGGTGGAGGCCACTACCCCAAACTATCTGATTGAACTGCATTTCATTAACTAAGGGTGAACACAAGTAAAACAAGAGTCTACCTTATTCTAATTACTTAAAATAACATAAGGGTTTTTGCTATAAAAGTAATGCAATGAAAATTTTGAAATTGAAAAGAGAATTTGAAGAAAATAAAAATACTCAAAATCTTACTACTGCACATAACCGTTTTATGTCTCTCCATTCATTTTTAAGTGCACACATATATAATGTGTAGTTGACATTAGGCTGTATTTATAATTTTATAGAGTTTTATTTTTCATTTGACATTATAGCATAAGCATTTCTCTATGTCATTAAAATGTCTTTGGAAACACAATTTTAAATGGCTTCATAATTTTTAATTTGTTTGACTGAAGCATAAGATACTCAATTATTTCCCAATCTTTGAGCACTTAGACTTTTTGCCTTTTTATATTAGAAGTGATCCTGGTATTCTTTGTGTCCAAATTTCAGACTAATTCCGTAGACCAGATTCCTAAGGTGGAAACACTGAGTCAAGGAATACAAACATTTTAAAGGTTCACAACTCTGACTGGTTATGCAAAAATGGAGATGATTGGAAGGACCTAGGAGTAGCCCTTTGAGTAGGCATGGTAGATAATCACATATCAGGAAGGGGTGACCCAGGAGGTTCTCCAGGTATTTAGTTTCCCTGCCTCCCCACTGCTGAGAGTCTGCTTGGCTGAAGTCAGATCTTGGCTCAATCAACACTTAACAGTCTCTCATACACACAAGGCCATCGGGAGGCATTGTGAGCACAGCATCTACCTCTAATTGGGTCTACCATACAAAAGTTCCTTAAGATGGAATTTCTGGGTTAAAAAAGTATGTATCTTTTAACTGTTCTTAATAGACATGTCATATTTCTTGCCAGAAATGTACCAATTTAGACTCCCACAAAGTCTGTGTATCACAATCCTATATCTGGCATGGTTTTATACACACACACACACACACACACACACACACACACAGACAGACACATATACAGTCATTCATTGCTTAATATGGGGATATGTGCTGAGAAATGCATCATTAGGTGGTTTCATTATGCCAAAATAATAGAATCTACTTACATAAAGCTAGAGAGTATAGCCTACAATATACCTGGCTATATGGTATGGCCTATTGCTCCTGGGCTACAAATCTGTACAGTATGTTACTGTATTGAATACTGTAGGCAGTTGTAACACAATGGTAAGTATTTGGGTATCTAAACATATAAAAGTTACGGTAAAAATACTCTTATGGGACCACCATCGTATATGCAGTCTGTTTTTGACCAAAATGTTAAGTGGTGCATTGCTGTATGTGTGAATATATGTATATGTATATTTAGTTCCTTCAAAATTTGATAGGTGAAAATCCTTATCATATTTTTTCATTTTAATTTACTTTTTTAAATTACAAGGATATCTGAACATAATAGTGAACAAATATTTGTATTTGCCCTTCTGTAAATGGAATCTTGGTTTCTATCACTCACGTATGGATAAGGTTATTGGCTATGAGAATTTTTCAAAAGTATCTTCTCTACTCTCTCACATTAAAACTCCTCACTAGGTTCTGCAATAGCCTTGTAGTAAAGTGCAAGCATTTGTTTCCTCAAATAATGCAAATGGTTTCAGTTTAGACTTCATGTGCCTCATCTGTGTGCCAAAGATTTGAATCTTATTCCAAAAGAATGTTTTAAAAAACGCAAAAGCTTCATATAAAAGCCTTAAAATTTCCCTTTATTAAACACAATTTAAAGGCTTTTGATTTGTAAAGTATTAAAACAATCCCTTTGCCTTGTGTGGGAGTTGGGGACACTGTCTTTCACTAGCTGCTGGTTGATTGGGACTTGGAGAAGTAAAATACTTTCCTCATGTAGGCAGAGAAATAAACCTATCCAAGACTAGCTATCAGAGTGCATGGCCTAAACTGTTAATGGGCAGGTCAAGAAAGATATCAAAATTATGGGGTTTTTCATTATCATTAAATAACTCTTGATGTGCCAAGTCAGGAGGTCCTTGGTTTTATGTTTCTAATGAAAAATCATTTGAGGCTAAGCTTTCTTGGCTCCTTAGAACTTGAGAGATCATCACCTTAATCAGGAGAAAAAAAAATCTGTTAAAAAAACAAAACAAAACAAAACAAAAAAAATCACCATGAATCATGAATGATTATTTCATTGTGACTGTGTAAGCAAAAGAAGGCATTAAGGATCCAATGAAAACAAGACTAAGATATCCTCCTTTCAGACGCTCATTCCACTTTCTCCTCTACCCTACCATTCTGTGAGTTTACATGACCAGATGTTTCTCATTCATAGTGCTTATCGCAAATGTCCTTTTTGCACAGGTTTGATAAGTCCAGAAAAGGACTTGTTTGTTGAGTCTGAGGCCTGGAAACATTTTCAGTGATTTAGTCAGTTCTTAGAATCGTGATGAGCTTGTAAAATAGCTGACCCTCTCAGGGGCATCATAGAGATAGGCACTGTTTGAATTCATGTCTGTCCTATCCCAAGGCTGGCTCTTCCAGCTTTATAGACTGGAGGAGGAAAGGGGGCACAGGGAGAGAAGAGAGCTGCATGTGGGATTTACCTTCACTAACCTGGCCCACCTGGGCTGCCCAACATGGTGGACATTTGCAATTAATTCAAATACATATTTTTCTCACATCACAAAAAGCTTAAAAAGAAAAGTCTCCAAGGTAAGTTTAATGGCTCAAGGATGTTGTCAAGGATGCATATTCCTTCTGTCTTTGTTCTCTGCCATCCTCTGTTTGTGAGCTACTTTTCCCTCACGGCCATGAGATGGCTGCCTGGCTCCAAAATCATGTTCTTCACTTGACAACTCCCCAAACAGGAAGGCAGAGAAGTGGGCAAAATACTTTCCTTCTGTGGTTGGCTACTTTCTGACAAGAAAAGAAAATTATTCCCAGAAATCCCCAGGCGATTTTTGTATCTCACAGGGTCACCTGACCTACAACTGGGTGACTTGACTGCCACTGGCCTCACAGGTGGCCTGCCACAATGGCATTCATCTCCCAGGGTTGAGCATATTGCTATCTGGACAAAACTGGGACTCAACTAGCAAAGGACAGTGAGGAGGGCGGTCCTCGTGCAGTTATAATAACACCTTCCATTAGTAAATCACTTTGCAAAGTAAACTCAGTATGTGGCATGACACCATGTTGCACAATTAAAAATGAGAGAAAAAACATGTATCTGGTGGGTGGTGCTGAGACTAAGAAAAGAGAAGATCTTGTGCATCAAGCCAAAGCAAATACACAGATTTTTTACTAACTACCTGTTATGTGTCTGGCATAGTGCTAGGCTAGTGTCACATTGAAAAGCCCTAGGAGTATGTGATGTGACCCTTATTGCAAGGAAATCGCAGTCTGTAGGCAGGGGTTAGACAATCCCGGTATCAATGAAAGAACAAAAGGAATCAGAGCATTACTAAGGCCCAAAATGTGAGGTGGAAAAAATGACTAGAGGAGATCAGGGTGGGGAGACATTATTGTACATTGGAGACTGGAATGGGCTCTGAAGAAGCTGTGGGTTTCTGGTCGAGTGGAATTTAGATGAGCAGAGAGGAGTAGAGAGGACAGTCCAGGTGGGAGAACATTCCAGATCTGGGGGCAGGCCATGTGCAGAGACTGAAACAAGAACAAACTTTGTTTGGGGGTGGGAGACGCTGTCAGTGAGGAAACCTGAGTGTGGTATGGATTTGGACAGCTGCTGCTAGAGTTTGTGGAATGTTATGGTCAAAAGTGTACCTCTGAGAGCAAAATGGTGTCTAAGTGAGTTTTACCATATGAATTTTCCTGGAAGAACATTTTTGCTGTTTTTGGTTGCATGGTCTTGCCTGTAATGCCTACAGATAGGCGTCCGTCAGGTCATTAGTGGAAAACAGTACTAATGGGGGATAGGTCTGGACTGCCTCCTTTGGGGGACAAATGACCATTTGTCCATTGAATATGTAACTTGCACAAAATCAGACATTCCCTGTAGCTCTCCCTTTACACAGTGTTGCATTCAGAGAAATAGCAGTCCTGCTGCAGCCTTCCTTGGAGAGTTACATCCATCTTTATAATAGATTTCCTTAATGCATGTCTGATAACCTTTTAGACATCTTGCCCTTATCCCAAAGGTCCCCCTCACAGTGACTGCTGAAACTTCTCCCTGTCTACCCTCAAAACAATATGTTTCTATGCTGTTGACCCCCAGCCCTTGCTCATACACATCACAACTCCCAGAAGCCTGTACCCTCTGTGTACAAAGATCCTCAAGAAGAAACTGGACTCAAAAAATCTACCCAGGAAAGAAGAGTTGGGGAGCCAAGATAATGGGGCTGGCTGCAGTGGGTGAGGGTGGGATAGTCACTGTGAAACTCATATAGAAATCATTTTGATCCCTGTTCACGTCTGGTCCAGCAACCTACTGGCTTAAAATTTTTATATATATATATATGTAAAATATACATAACATACAATTTTCCATTTTGACCATTTTATATGTCCAATTCAATGGCATGAATCACACTGCTGTGCAATCATCACCACTATTTCCAAAACATTACCCCAAACAGAAAATCTGTACCCATTAAGCAACAACTCCCAACTTCTCTCTCTCTCTCCAGCCCTTGGTAACCTCTAATCTACTTTCTGTCTCTCTGAATTTGCTTATTCTAGACATTTTGTATAAGCAGAAATGTACATTATTTGCTTTTTTCTTAGCCTAATGTTATCAAGGTTCACTTAGCCTAATGTTATCAAGGTTCTTCCATGTTGCAGCATGTATCAGGGTTTTGTTTCTTTTTAGGGCTGAATAATATTCCATTGCATGTATACACCATACTTGGTTTATCCATTCTTCTGTTGATGGACAATTAGTTGGCTTCTACTTTTTAGCTATTGTAAATAATGCTCCTGTGAACATTGGCATTTATCTGTCTGAACTCTTCAATTATTTTAGGTATATACTTAGGAGTGGAATTGATGGTAATTCTACATTTAACTTTTTGAGGAACTACCAGACTGTTTTCCATGTGACTGCACCATTTTATTCTCCTACTAGCAATGTACAAGTGTTTCCATTTCTCCACCTCCTCACCAACACTTGTTATTTTCTGTTTTTGTCTTTTTCTGTTATAGCCATCTTAGTGGGTGTGAAGTGGCATCTCACTGTGATTTTGACTTGCATTTCCCTAATGATTAATGATGTTACACCTTTTTCATGTGCTTATTGCCATTTGCATATCTTCCTTAGAAAATGTTCAAGTCCTTTGTCCATTTTTTAATTGGGCCATTTATCTTTTTATTGTTGAATTGTAGCTTTTAATGTATTCTGGATATTAATCCCTTATCAGAGACATGATTTGCAAGTGCTTTTTTCTTTTCTATGTTTTTTTTTTTTCATTTTCAGTAGTGTCCTTTGATATACAAAAGTTTCAAATTTTAATGAAGTTCAATTTACCTATTTTTGTGGTTGTTGTCTATGCTTTAGGTGTTACATTTAAGAAGTCATCACCAATTCCAAAGTCATGAAGAGATTCCCCTATGTTTCCTCTAAGAGTCTTACAGTTTCAGCTCTTAAATTCAAGTCTTTGATCTATCTTGAGTTAACTTTTGCCTACAGTATGATGTAAGGTTTCAACTTCATTCTATTGCACATATATAATTTTCCCAGCACCATTTGATAAAAATACTATCCCTTCCCCTTAAATGGTATTGGCACCCTAGTTGAAAATTAATTGACCATAGATGTGAGGGCTTCTTTCTGGGCTGCCAGTTCTATTCCATTGGTCTGTATGTCTCTTCTTACACTGGTGCCATACTGTTTTGATTACTGTAGCTGTGTAGTTTTAAAATTGAGAATCTACAGATTTTTAGGTGCAAAGGAGACCTTCTCCATTTTGAAAAGTCATACCTTCTCTCTCGTTAGAAATTGTTCCTGCATCAAGTATAGACAGCTTGTGGATTTCTCTCCCTTTCCCAATATTGACTCTAGTTTAGGTCATAGTTTAGCAGAGAAAGCCTTTCATTTTTAAGTTGGCAGGGGAAGAACCAATGAAAGCCTGAAATAAATACTCTGAATTCCTTCCATGGGAGCTAGGTTTTTTGTTTGTTTGTTTGTTTGTTTGTTTTCCCAGGCAGGGTCAAGGAACGGGGGATTCATACCAATCCTTATTAGGGAGCCAATATTCATTGCAAAACATGAGTATCTATCATGTTCTAGTCAGAAACATAAAAACCACATCTAATATTGTCACAGAGAGAACTGAATTTAGGAAAAAATTACAAAGGGAAGGATAAATGAAGAAGAATAGAGAAACAAAAAATAGTAACCCAAAGATGAGAAAGAGTTGGAAATCCACTGCCACCCCCTAAGCCATATGGGAAAAAGAAAGAAGCAATGTTCCCAAGTATATTAGTCTATTCTCACGCTGCTATGAAGAAATACCCAAAACTGAATAATTTATAAAGGAAAGAAGTTTAATTGACTCACAGTTCTGCATGGCTGGGGAGGCCTCAGGAAACTTACAATCATTGCAGAAGGCAAAGGAAAAGCAGGCACCTCTTCACAGGGCAGCAGGATAGAGTGAATGCAAGCAGGGGAAATGCCAGACACTTATAAAACCATTAGAGTTTGTGAGACTCACTCATTATCACAAAAACAGCATGGAGGAAACTCCCCCTATGATCCAATTATCTCTACTTGGTCCTGCCCTTGACACATGGGGATTATGGGGATTACAATTTAAGATGAGATGGGTGGGGATACAGCCAAACCATATAATTCTACCCCTGACCCATCCCAAATCTCATGTCCTCACATTTCAAAGCACAATCATGCCTTTCCAACAGTCCCCCAAAGTCTTAACTCATTCCAGCATTAATCCAAAAGTCCAAGTCCAAAGTTTCATCTGAGACAAGGCAAGTCCCTTCCACCTAGGAGCCTATAAAATCAAAACGAAGTTGAGAGGCCAAAGTGGTTGGATCACGTGAGGTCAGAAGTTTGAGACCAGCCTGGCCAACATGGTGAAACCCCATCTCTACCAAAAATACAGAAAAATTTGCTGGGCATGGTGGCACACACCTATAATCCCAGCTACTCAGGAGGCTGAGGCCAGAGAATCACTTGAACCAGGGAGGCGGAGGTTGTAGTGAGCTGAGATTGTGCCATTGCACTTCAGCCTGGGTGACAAGGATGAAACTCCACCTCAAAAAAAAAAAAGTTAGACACTTCCTAGATACAATGGGAGTACAGGCATTGGGTAAATATACTCATTCTAAATAAGAAAAATTGGCCAAAACAAAGGGGCTACAGGCCCCATGCAAGTCCAAAATCCAATAGGGCAGTTATTAAACCTTAAAGTTCCAAGGTATCTCCTTCAATTCGATGTCTCACATTCAAGTTATCCTAATCCAAGAAATGGGCTCCCATAGCCTTCACAGCTCTGCCCTTTGGCTTTGCAGGGTACAGCCCCCCTCCTGGCTGGTTTCACAGGCAGATGTTGAGTGCCTGTGGCTTTTCCAGGTGCATGGTGCAAGCTGTCAGTAGATCTACCATTCTGGGGTCTGGAGGATGGTGGCCCTCTTCTCACAGCTCCACTAGGCAGTGTTCCCGTGGGGACTTTGTGTGGGGGCTCCAACTCCACATTTTCCTTCTGCATTGCTCTAGCAGAGGTTCTCCTTGAGGGCTCCACTCCTTCAGCAAACTTCTGCCTCATTATCCAGGTGTTTCCATACATTCTCTGAAATCTAAGCAGAGGTTCCCAAACCTCAATTCTTGACTTCTGTGCACCTGCAGGCCCAACACCACATGGAAGCCACCAAGACTTGGGGCTTGCACCCTCTAAAACAATGGCTTGAGCTGTACCTTTGCCCCTTTTAGCCACTGCTGGAGCTGAAGCCGCTGAATGCAGGGCACCATGTTCTGAGGCTGCATAGAACAGGGCCCAGACCATTTTTCCCTTTTAGGCCTCTGGGCCTGTGATGAGAGAGGCTGCTATGAAGGTCTGTGATATGCCCTGGAGACGTTTTCCCCATTTCTCAGTGGTTAACATTCAACTCCTCTTTATTTAAGTAAATTTCTGCAGCTGGCTTGAATTTCTCTGCAGAAAATAGGTTTTTCTTTTCTATTGCATCATAAGGCTGCAAGTTTTCCAAACTTTTGTAGTCTGCTTCCTCTTGGATGATTTGCTGCTTAGAAATTTCTTCCACCAGATACCCTAAATCATCTCTCTTGAGTTAAAAGTTCCATAGATCTCTAGGACAGGGGCAAAATGCTGTCAGTCTCTTTGGTAAAGCATAGCAAGAGTCACCTTTGCTCCAGTCCCCAAGAAGCTCCTTATCTCCATCTGAAACCACCTCAGCCTGGACTTCATTGTCCAATCACTATCAGCATTTTGGTCCAAACCATTCATCAAGTCTCTAGAAGATCCAAACTTTCCCACATCTTCCTGTCTTCTGAGCCCTCCAAACTGTTCCAACCTCTGCCTGTCACCCAGTTCCTAAGTCGCTTCCACATTTTCGAGTATGTTTAGAGCAGTGGCCCCACTACCTCAGTACCAATTTACTGTATTAGTCTGTTCTCACACTGCTATGAAAAATACCCCAGACTGGGTAATTTATAAAGGAAAGAGGTTTAATTGACTCACAGTTCTGCATTGCTGGGAAGGCCTTAGGAAACTTACACTCATAGCAGAAGGCAAAGGAGAAGCAGGCACCTTCTTTACAGGGTAGCAGGATGGAGTGAGTGCAAGCAGAGGAAATGCCAGATGCTTATAAAATTATCAGATCTTGTGAGACACACTCATTATCATGAGAACAGCATGGGGGAAACCACCCTCATAATCCAATTACCTCCACCTGGTCCCACCCTTGATACAAGATTATGGGGATTACAATTCAAGATGAGATTTTGAGTGGGGACACAGCCAAACCATCTCACCAAGTCCTAAGGATGAGGATCATTCAATGAAAGCTGGGGACCATAAGGCAGGAGCTAGAGCCCCAGGGAAGATGCAGCCTCTGCAAGAATGCCACCCAGATAAAGCAGGAAGGGAAGAAATGCCCTGGCTTCTCCCCTACCTTCCCTCTGGGTGAAGCCATTCAAAGTCACTTGTCCTGGGAGCCCCAGGAGATGCAGTCTCTTCTTTTATGATGGGGAGCAGAACAGAGAAGGATACAGAATGGATCTAAGGCAATATAGGCCCAGGAATTACATACAATGAAAACAGGACCCACTAACACTGGCATGTGGGAATCTGATTTGGGGTGGGCTATTAAAAATAATAAAATCAGTAATGACAACAGAAGTGCAATTACTGAGTATGAGATAAGTGAGAGGCAAATACGCAGGCTCTTTACAGGTTACCTAGCTGAAATTCATGACAAGGCTCAGTGAAGTCAATACAATTGAATAGTTTTAAAGACAGGGAGAATGAGGCTTAGTGAAGTGGCTTGTTCAAGCTTGTAACTGACAGAGTCAGAACTGGCTTCAAGGCACCTCTCTCTCTCTCTCTCTCAGTCTGTGCTCCTAACCATGAGGTCTGCTGCTTTTTAGCAAAGAAAAGCAAGACTACAAGTTCTGTGAGACAACAGAAAGGAAGGCTGACCCTGATGTGCTGTTTTTCACCTGGCTGACTGTGGCCCTGGAATGCCACAGAAATGTGAGTCCCTTCCAGCCAAAGTGTCATGGAGAAGATGGGAGGAAAGGGGTAAGGAAAGGGAAGAGGGGAAAAGGGAAATATGAAGAACATTCTGCCCTCTGGGTCAGCTTGTCATTCCTTGTAGAATTTTGCCTGCTCTCCAAAATGAAGAAAGAATGAGTAACCATGTTGAGAACTCCTGCCATTCCTTTAAGACAAGGGCCACACGACTCAGCTAGATGGCAGGAGCAAGCAAGAACTGCCCCAGGAGACCCCCAGGCAGCCTGCAGAGCCTGCTACCAGGCTGCAGGGGTGGAAGATCTGGGGGGTTCTGAGGCGCCTCATATGTGGTTCAACCTGTATATTTGGCTTCTCCAAATGCCTCCATCCCTTTGTAATCAGTTTCCCTATGTAAAATTCTCCCTGTGATAGGTGACTTGGGGAGTTCTTTTTTTTTTTTTTTTGTAGTAAGTTTTTTTTTTTTTTTTATTATACTTTAAGTTCTAGGGTACATGTGCATGACGTTTATATCATGTATAACTCCCCAATGCAATCCCTCCCTCCTCCCCCCTCCCCATGATAGGCCCCAGTGTGTGATGTTCCCCTTCCCGAGTCCAAGTGATCTCATTGTTCAGTTCCCACCTATGAGTGAGAACATGCGGTGTTTGGTTTTCTCTTCTTGTGATAGTTTGCTAAGAATGATGGATTCCAGCTGCATCCATGTCCCTACAAAGGACGCAAACTCATCCTTTTTTATGGCTGCATAGTATTCCATGGTGTATGTGCCACATTTTCTTAATCCAGTCTGTCACAGATGGACATTTGGGTTGATTCCAAGTCTTTGCTATTGTGAATAGTGCCGCAATAAACATACGTGTGCATGTGTCTTTGTAGTAGAGTAATTTATAATCCTTTGGGTATATACCCAGTAGTGGGATGGCTGGGTCATATGGTACATCTAGTTCTAGATCCTTGAGGAATCGCCATACTGTTTTCCATAATGGTTGAACTAGTTTACAATCCCACCAACAGTGTAAAAGTGTTCCTATTTCTCCACATCCTCTCCAACACCTGCTGTTTCCTGACTTCTTAATGATTGCCATTCTAACTGGTTGAGATGGTATCTCATTGTGGTTTTGATTTGCATTTCTCTGATGGCGAGTGATGATGAGCATTTTTTCATGTGTCTGTTGGCTGTATGGATGTCTTCTTTTGAGAAATGTCTGTTCATATCCTTTCCCCACTTTTTGATGGGGTTGTTTGTTTTTTTCTTGTATATTTGTTTGAGTTCTTTGTAGATTCTGGATATTAGCCCTTTGTCAGATGAGTAGGTTGCAAAAATTTTCTCCCATTCTGTAGGTTGCCTGTTCACTCTGATGGTAGTTTCTTTTGCTGTGCAAAAGCTCTTTAGTTTAATTAGATCCCATGTGTCAATTTTTGCTTTTGCTGCCATTGCTTTTGTGTTTTAGACATGAAGTCCTTGCCCATGCCTATGTCCTGAATGGTACTACCTAGATTTTCTTCTAGGGTTTTTATGGTATTAGGTCTAACATTTAAGTCTCTGATCCATCTTGAATTAATCTTCGTATAAGGGGTAAGGAAAGGATCCAGTTTCAGCTTTCTACTTATGGCTAGCCAATTTTCCCAGCACCATTTATTAAATAGGGAATCCTTTCCCCATTTCTTGTTTTTGTCAGGTTTGTCAAAGATCAGATGGCTGTAGATGTGTGGTATTATTTCTGAGGACTCTGTTCTGTTCCATTGGTCTATATCTCTGTTGTGGTACCAGTACCATGCTGTTTTGGTTACTGTAGCCTTGTAGTATAGTTTGAAGTCAGGTAGCGTGACGCCTCCAGCTTTGTCCTTTTGACCTAGGATTGTCTTGGCAATGCGGGCTCTTTTTTGTTCCATATGAACTTTAAAGCCGTTTTTCCAATTCTGTGAAGAAAGTCATTGGTAGTTGATGGGGATGGCATTGATCTATAAATAACCTTGCCGGGCGCGGTGGCTCAAGCCTGTAATCCCAGCACTTTGGGAGGCCGAGACGGTGGATCACGAGGTCAGGAGATCGAGACCATCCTGGCTAACACGGTGAAACCCCGTCTCTACTAAAAATACAAAAAAATTAGCCGGGCGAGGTGGCGGGCGCCTGTATCCCAGCTACTCGGGAGCTGAGGCAGGAGAATGGCATGAACCCGGAGGCGGAGCTTGCAGTGAGCTGAGATCTGCCCACAGCACTCCAGCCTGGCGCAGAGCGAGACTCCGTCTCAAAAAAAAAAAAAAAAAAAAAAAAAAAAAAAAAAAAAAAAAATAACCTTGGGCAGTATGGCCATTTTCACGATATTGATTCTTCCTATCCATGAGCATGGTATGTTTTCCATTTGCTTGTGTCCTCTTTGATTTCACTGAGCAGTGGTTTGTAGTTCTCCTTGAAGAGGTCCTTTACATCCTTGTAAGCTGGATTCCTAGGTATTTTATTCTCTTTGAAGCAATTGTGAATGGAAGTTCATTCCTGATTTGGCTCTCTGCTTGTCTGTTACTGATGTATAAGAATGCTTGTGATTTTTGCACATTAATTTTGTATCCTGAGACTTTGCTGAAGTTGCTTATCAGCTTAAGGAGATTTTGGGCTGAGACAATGGGGTTTTCTAAATATATAATCATGTCATCTGCAAACAGGGACAATTTGACTTCTTCTTTTCCTAACTGGATACCCTTGATTTCTTTCTCTTGCCTGATTGCCCTAGCCAGAACTTCCAACACGATGTTGAATAGGAGTGGTGAGAGAGGGCATCCCTGTCTTGTGCCAGTTTTCAAAGGGAATTTTTCCAGTTTTTGGACTTGGGGAGTTCTTAAGGAATGAGATCAGCTGATCCACCAAAGTGTACCCAGGGTAAAGGGAAATGCTCTCATCTCGTGAGCAACTCAGGGACAGGTCCAGTGGAATCTGCTCCCATCACCCTTCCCCCAACTTCACCTTTCTGACTGCATTTAATACTCTCTTCCTGGTTCACTTTCCTCAGCTATATTGACCTCTTTGCTGTTCCTTGTGTTGCCAAATGCCAGGGGCTCAGCCTAGGTCTGGTTGCCAATCACTCATATGATGAGTAATGCCAGGGAAGAAAGGCTTCATTTCAGGCGACATCAGCTGGAGAGAAGGGAGACAAACCTCCAACTCACCTCTCCCAGCCCTGACTAAAGTTAGGAGCTTATATAGTGGGGAAGAAACACAGAAGCTGCAAGGAAGAGTTGCTCAACGGGCGGCAGGTGGTCAGATGAAAGGTCTGGTATCTGATGTCTCACTGTAATCATGTGCAGGAAAATAGGAATTAAGGAGGGGGTGAGAAAGAGGAGTTGGTCAACAGGCAGGTGCATCTTATCGCCCAAGTGCGGTGATCTGAAAAGCCTCAGTTCCTGAATAGTATCTGGGAGGTCTGATGGTAGGTTTCCTGAGAAAGCAACTTAGATACGACAGGTGTAAATTTATCAAGCTTCACTTCTATGGAAGAATTGGGCTGGTTGCACTTGTACACATTAAGCACGATCCAGCCTCAGGGACTTTGCACTTGCCACTCTATCTGCCTGGAACACTCTTCACTCATATATCTGCATCATTCTCTTCCTTATCTCTTTTAGGTGCTCTGCTCAAAAGTCACCCATAGCAATGCAATCTTTTCCTAATTATTCTATTTGAAGTAAGAAACATTCTTCTCCATGATGATGTACTTCTTGCCTGCTTTTTCTCCATAGCATTTATCACCTATACCAAAGGTCCTCACACTTTTATCAGGTATCAGAATCACCTGGGGTGGGAGGAGGCGGGTTAAAACCCAGATTCCTGGCCCTAGTCCCAGTTTCTGATTGAGTAGGTCTGGGAAGGAGCCTGAGAATTTGCATTTTCCAGAAGTTCCCAGGCGATGCTGGTCCCAGGATCACATTTGTATGTATTTGGGTGTATGTGTCATGTATATAGAGATAAGCAAATAATACCTTATCTCTATATACATGACATCTATATACTACATATACTGTATTATACTGTAATACTTTTAAAAACTCTAGTATTGCTATAATTTTATTCTATTTCTGCTATATATTTCATTTATTTGTAATCCTTGCTGCCCATTCTTTAATGAGTCATACGGGCTTTCCAAAAGACTGGCTTTCATTTTTCATATTCGTTATTCTCTTTCTCTTTGTCTATCCCAGTGTTTACATCCCTTATCTCTTTTCTTCTTGTTTCATTAGGTAGGTTTCATTACTCTTTACCTTCTTGGGTGAAATAGCTCATTTTCCACCGTTCCTGGTTTCTTTTCCTGTATTTAAAGCTCTCCATAATCCTATAAGCACTGCTCTAGCTGCATCCCACTAACTTTGAAATGCAATGCTTTTCTTGCCACAAAGCTTTATGTATTTTACCACTTTTCTATCTGATTTTCTCTTGAAATCAAATATTGTTCAGTGGTATCTTTATTGGTGCCTAGACATATGGAATTTTACAAAAACTACCATTTTATAGGTTTCTAATTTTATTGCACTATGGTCAGAGAATTTAGTCTGAATGACATTGACGCCTTGAAATGTTTTGAATCTTTTTGCAGCCAAGAACATGTCCAATTTTTGTGAAGTCCCTGTGAGCTTGAAAAGAAAATGAATCTTGTTGGGGATGAAGAGATGTATATGTATGATTTATTGTATATAATAGCACTTATATTAATATATATTAGCACTTGCTAATCATGCTGTTCCAATCTTTCACACTTGTGGTTGGTTGGTGTCTGCTTGGCCCACCATTTCCTTCCTTCCCTTTATTCTCATTTTTCCTTCTGGGATCCTATTAGAAAATGTTGACTCTTCTATGTCTGTCTTCCATATCTCTTAACTCTTCTGTCATTCTCTTCCTTTCTTCCTTCTTTCTTGATGCCTACTGGAATAATTATTTAACCTGAACATTCAGCTTGCAAATTAAGACTTGGTATCCATTAAGCCTTCATTCACACACAGATTCTTTGCTGCTCCCTGGCCCACAGTAAAGATGGAATAGGAATCAGGCCAGGGAATGTAAGGGAGAGAAAATGACAAAAATACAGTTATCTCTCAGAGGAGGCTGGCCTGGGCTTCAGTTGTCCCCTCGGGCTCTCTCTAGCATAAGGTCACCATCGCCTCACTCCCCTTTCCAACCTCACCTCCCCTCAGCCAACGTGGTCCCAACAAAGACTGTTACAGAGAGTTCCTTAAAATGTTTCTGTTGTTTGAGCACACTTGAGAGCCATCAACCCCCGCGTCTTTTCTGTAGAATCTGCAGCTCTGGGTTCCATCTGGGAGCCAGCAGTCCGTGAATAGTCATTTCATGTGCATTCTGACTTATCTGTGAGTCCCCATTCCCTGTTTTTATAGCCACTGCTTGCCTTAATTTTACTCTTTTCAAAATAATACAAGAAAGTACCAAGAAGTTTGGGATCATTTTATTAGCAACAAATGTCTGTCAATATTAATTTATCCCATGTGTGAAATATGAGTGAGATAAATGCCAAACTATTAAATTCAACAGGAACAGCAAAGAATGAACTGAAATTCTTGGCTAGTAGAGTAGCCACATTTTTCTAACAGACTTGACCTGCTGAAGTTCAGAGATCGGGAGTGAAAAACTTTAACAGAGGTCAAGACAGGTACTGAATCTGGGAGGATACATTTCTCAGGATAAATTCCCCAGGATTTTAGCAGAGTGGTTTCTCCATTTAGTTGCCAGACTTAGCAAATAAAAATATAGGACACCTAATTAAACTCGAAAAATAGTTTTAACTGCTGCATTTTGGTAATTTATTTAAAAAATAGTGGAGTACAGGACATTCAGGGAGTCCCAGCAAAGTGAATACATGACACAGGACAAAATTATTAAATACAGGACGTATATGTATGAGTCACCTGGCAACTCAATTTCTCCATCCACTGGCATTAGTAGACTTGCACAGGACCTGTAGTTGTTCAAGACCATGATAAGAAAGGCCTTCCTTCCAAAAGTATGATCCACGACCATCTTGGGAGAGAATAGTTGATATCAGGATCATTCGGGAAATTTCAGGACAAGTATTTGCATAACAATAGGCTTGATTTAGAGGAGAGGTTCTTAAGCCTGGATGTACATTAGCATCACCTGGGGACTGGGTTGACAAATTAAATACAGGATGCTCAGTTAAACTTACATTTCAGATAAACACAAATAATTTCTTAATGCCTGCCTCAAATATTGTATATAATATGCACAGTATTTATATGTACAATAAAAAAAAACTCTATCTGAAATTCACATTTAACTGGGCATTCTGTATTTTCACTTGCTATGTTTGCCAACCCTAGCTGGGTGGCGGCGGCTAAAACATACCCCTGCCTGGGCCACACCCCAGAAAAATTCAATCACAGACTAATGGTGGGCCAGTTACGAATCTCTCCAGGTGATTCTGTTAGACAACCAGGGTTGACAGTCCCTCCTCAGAGCTCAGAGCTGAGCATCTGGGTGCACGTGGCCCACCTGGGATTTGTTCAAGTGCAGATACAGCGATCTGGGGTGGGGTGTGAGGTTCTACATTTCTAAAAAGTTCCCAGGTGACACAGTCCCATAAGTCGGAGCACTTATTTGTTTAACAAGCATTTCTGAGCCCTGAGGGTCAGAGTCAGGTGGGATGAGTGTAGAGGCCCACAGTCATTGAAGGGGTATAAGCTCCCCTCACAGTTCATGGCTGTTCGCCCGTGACAGGCGTTTGGCGCATTTTCCAGGTCTTTTCCTCACTAGCACTGCAGTAGGACCACGTGACATGAGCATTTCCTTGGCCCAGCTTGTCTCATAAGTTCCTAATGGTTTCCTCTTTGAGTAAACGATGTACCTGGATGCAAGGGGGAAGCCCTATTGTGTATTTGGGTGTGTGTGTATTCCAGTGGAGGCAGGGTGATCAGAGAGCAACCCCTTCCCCTGAGGACTTGTGCTCAGACACTCCCTGACCTAGCAGCTTCTCCTGGCCTGATTGAAGCAGGAGTTTGTTCTCTAGAAATAATCTGACCCAGAAAGCATTTTAGACCCCTTACAGTAGCCATGATAGTCCTGCAGAAAATCATGAGATTTTTGCATTGGTGCATATGTGTGGAATGAAAGGTGTGGGATGAATGTGGTTATGCACATGGCAACAGAGTCATGGAAGGAAGTCAGGCAGGGTCCACAGCACCAGGTGGGCACACTTCAGCTTTCTTATGTTACTGAGTGAAGTTCCAGAGGTCCTTGTTTCTTCTATATCCCAGCTCCTACCCCCCACTGCTTCATGTCTGTTGTACACACACAAACACATGAGTGCACGCACACATGTACAAACACACTTTTTCTTTTTTCAACACTTAGAGAAGATGCAAAAGTTTAGGTCACTGTTAAGATCACTAGGAAAATGTTGGCTTGTTCCTCTGGGGTTGTCTAACGAAGGTTATGATCTTTAAAGGAATACACACGAGCCAGTCACTAGCTAATGCTGTCAAGTGTGGAGACCGAAAAATCATTTTGAAAGCTACCAGGTACTGCCATGTGCCAGAACCGCCTTGAGAATACTCCATAGAAATAGGGCAGGGCAGGTCCTTATTCCTGTCCCTCCAAAGAGGCGGGGCAGATTAGTTGGAAAAGCAATGCTGCCTGGAGAATGAGAAGATCTGATCCCATTTCAGTTTTGGGATCAAATGGTGATGTGACTTTCGACAAGACGCTTGAGTGGTTTGATTTTCCATTTCCTCCTAATAGCTGGGCTAGTCATACTTGAAAGAGCTGCTGGCGGTTAATGAGAGAAGCTGCATGACAGCACCACACACAGGCCCTGGCATGAGGGAAGTGTAGATCCCTGTCAGCCAGTCCTGCTTACCGGGAGAGATGCTGATTCTTTCCACTATAACTTCATAACTTTTGCCTCTTCATTTCTTATTCCCAGACATTTGCTCTGTAGCAAGAAGGCCATAGAAAGCAGCAAAACTGCAGTTCAAAAAGAACTGCAAAGCCATGCATCAGCAGCCCAGCTCATATTTATAAGGAATGGCATTTATAGCTGAGCATTTTCCAGGGTAGCATATTTCAATAACACAAAACAAATCACACCAAAATACCAGCACACACACACACACGCCTTTAAAAAGTATTTACTATCAATTTTATAAGAAGTTAACGGAACTGTTGAAAGAATGTTGAAATGAAAAGCCACTTCTGAAACACCCCTTCATGCGTTGAAACATTCTGGTGTGTTACTAGTATTGTTCTTTTTTATCTGGAGGCTCTTGGCCACCCCCGCCTGTGTGACGGAATGAGGAAATGCTCAGTTTGAAGAGCAGGAATATCGCTGGTTATCCACTCGGTGAACATTTGTTGGTTCCAAATGAATCATCACCTGCGAAAATTAAGACATGCCATTTACCTCTTAGACCCAACAGGATTGCACTCAGCGAACTAATTATTGGACGAAATGTGCCAATTGTTTCAGAGGACAGCGATGTCCTGACTTTTTTTTTTTTTTTTTTAGTTTGTGATTGAAAAAAATCAGTTCAACTCCTCCTTTTTTTTAACTTTTATTTTAGGTTCAGGGGTACATGTGAAGTAAACTCCTCACTTTTAAATGCTGCAAAGTGAGCAAACACTGACCAGTGTGGCCAGACATAGACAATGGTGTTTTTGTGAGTAATGACCAAATTCAGACAATCTACTGTAAATATATTTTTGTCTGTGTATATACATATGGGTGTATATATTAGAATATTAATATAAATTACACATGTGTGTATGTTGAATAAACTGCAAAAAATACATTCTCTCTCCATATTTGTATGTATGTACATATGACCACTGTCTGACTCCTAAAAATGAGGCAATTAAAGAATATTTGATGACAAAGAGAAATATTAAAATATTAAGTTGAAAAGTTTTGGAAACAATTATCATACAGCATAATCCCATTTTGGAAAATTTATATTTATACACATATATATATAAAACATGTGTAGAAAAAATGAAGATATGTAACAGTATGTGACCAGTGACTATGTCCATGTGGTAGAACTATTGGTGATTTGTTTTCTTTCTGCTTTTTTTTTTTGCGTTTCTTCAATAAACATGTATTATTTTTATAGTCAGAAAAAAATCCCATGACAAATGTGAATTATTGGTGATTTGTTTTCTTTCTGGTCTATTTTTTTTTGCATTTCTTCGATAAACATGTATTATTTTTATAGTCAGAAAAATATCCCAAGACAAATGTTATTTTTAGGAAATAAACATTTTAAAAACCTGGTCTTTTCTGTGGCCTCTGCTCAGTAAGCTGCCCTAGCGTTGCTGCTTTTGCAGCTGAGAACTCACAGTTTCCTTGACTGGTCTGGCCAAGGCTAAAGAGAGAAACCTCCAGCAAGATGGCAGAGCTCAAAGAGTTACCTGCACAGCACTATGTCATCGGAGGAAGAAGTAGGGGCCTCGTAGCCTTCAGGCTTTGTATTTGAGGGTAGAGGCATCCCTGAAGCCAGGAGGTGAAGCTCCAAAGAGCCCTACTCTTGGCAGATGCCCTGTTGTTGCCATGTTAAAAGTCTTATTTATTTATTTTTTTTGAGACGGAGTTTCGCTTTTGTTGCCCAGGCTGGAGTACAATGGTGCAATCTCAGCTCGCTGCAACCTCCGTCTCCTGGGTTCAAGTGATTCTCCTGCCTCAGCCTCCTGAGTAGCAGGGATTACAGGCATGTGCCACCACACCTGGCTAGTTTTTTTTTTGTAGTTTTAGTAGAGACAGGGTTTCACAATGTTGTTCAGGCTGGTCTCAAACTCCCGACCTCAGGTGATCCACCTGCCTTGGCCAAAGTACTGGGATTACAGGCATGAGCCACCGTGCCAGGCCAAAAGTCTTAATAATTTTTGAACAAGGAGACTTGCATTTTCATTTTTCACTGGGATCTGCTAATTATGTGGCTGGTGTTGTCTGACACTCTGACCTCTCAAAGCAGAGTCAAAGAAAAACATAAAGAATAAAACAATAGTTTATTTGACACTGCTTTGAATGTCTGGTCTTCAGGAACACCACCCAAGTTGAGTTTACCTGGAACATTTTCTTTCCTCCATAGAATTTCACACCATTTCTGTTTATTAAAAACACAACACAAACAATCTCAACAGTGCTGGAGGCTGGCACTGGCATTCACTCAGCTCAGTGATGTCGTTTCTCTAGAGTGTGGCTCTGCAAGGGGACTTCTTGGCCAAGTGCCGTTCTCATGGGGCCGCCTGTGGCATGTGTGCACCCCTTCTTTCAAAGAGGCAGACATTTCTGAGCTGCTCTGGTGTTGGTAGACCCTGGGAAAGGCTGTCCTATTTGCCAGGCTCTTGGCCCGAAAACGTGTGCCCTAAGATAATGTGTTTTGTTTTCCTAACTCAACTCCAAAAAGTACAGTTAATAAAATTCACCTGCCTTGTTAGGTTGGTGCACTTCTTAAAAGAAGAAGAAGAAGACGAAGAGGAAGAAAAAGAAAAGTTTGCATTTCACTCTGAATGCCTTTTAAGGAAACCAAAAATTTGAAACAGGAGACAAACAGGATCATTACTGACTTTTCAAGCATTTGAAAGAAAGAGGCAGAAAATCATTAGTAAAGTCTCCTCCATGTCTGCTGATATTTTTGGTTTGCAAAATGTTGAAAACTGCATTTTCAATGGAAAACATAAATATGTTAATAAATTAATCATATATAAGTATTTGATTTATGGAATAAAATGAAAGCCTTCAGTGTGCTACACATTGCGCGCGTTGCCTCCTGATGCTGGGGTGCAGCTCTGTTTTAGCCACTCCCAAGGCCCTTGGGGTCCGCGTGGGCCTCCCGTGGCTGCCCTCTGCCTGCATTCCCTGATGAGCTGCCAGCTTGTCATCTCCGCGTGGGTTAACCCAGCTCCGGCACGCTGGCCTCATCACAGCCTGCCCTGATTAATCTCGGTCTCACTCGACCCTGTCCCAGAAATGGCTTCTCTTATTACAAAGTATCATCCTACCTCAGCTGTTGAAACCTGGTCATTTCGCACCTGCTTCGATGAATTCTGAGCGACTTGTGTTTTTGATGAGCTGCTCACTTCATAAATTCACCCCTCTCCAGTTATCAGCACTTGGTCACCGCCTGAGTGTGTACTCGCTCAGCCTTCTCAGCAGCACCAGGAAGAGGCCTCTTTGAAAGCCTCTGCTCGCATGAAGATTCCCAACTAATGACTTTAAGTCTGTCTGAAAACTTGAAATACCTAACTGACAGAGGATAAAAGTTAGATCCACAGCTTGACTCGACGGACGCCAGTCTTCCCGTCATTGTCCCGCGTACCAGCAAGCGATCTAGAGCAGATGAAACGTAGAATTGAACATTTTTCCTGAAATAAAAGTAAAAATATGACTTACCGCCTCACCCTTGCGTAGGCATTTGTTTGTTATTTCTTTCATGAAATCACTGCCTAGGTTTTCTTTTCCCCCTACAGATTTTTCAACACCACTAATTGCTGGAAATACCAAAATGCCAGGAGCTCCAGGGCACTTCTGGCATTTTAGGGCCAGCTCAGACCAGGAAATACTTCGAGTCTGGTTAGGGAACCTGATCGCTTGAGGTTCCCAGCCCGGATAGTTTTGGTATCCTAACCCTCACCAGCGTTGCTGAGACAATGCAGCCTTCCTCCCTTTGTCTCTTGCTGAAAAATGATCCCCTCAGGTCTGATTCAAAGGGATCGGTATCAGCTCTCCTCTCTAGAGGAGCGTTGGCAATCTATGTGGTTTGTGGTATCTGATTACTGGTGTGTGTGTTTATAGGTGGGCATCTGAGTGTGCATGTTCAGCGTGTACTGAGGGTTCAACAATCTTGCAAATAATAAACTCACTAGGTTTACACCCACAACCCCAGTGGAGAGTTCAAAAGGCAGGCAGTCACCCAAGCCAGCTCTTCTGTGATTCACAACCCCAGCGATTAATAGTTTGAGAACTCCTTTCCTGCCCCTCAGCTGTCTTTTTCAGCTCCTTCCAGAGAGAACTGGAAAGGCTCAGACTCACACCTTGGGTAGAATATGCCAAGCCTGGTAAAAACTCAGTCCCGAGTGTCTCTCTTCCCAGGCAAGCCCCTGACAGGGACCAGCCCCAGAAGCACCTCCAGGCTTAAACTCCCCACCCTGGCTGTACTCTTAGCCCTTCCTCTGCGGCCTTGCCTGCCTGCCGATGGAAAGAGGTGCACACCATTTAGGGCTCATAGTCATCGCCGGGATTTGCTTCCTTGGTTTAAATCCAGGCTTCCAACTCTTGGCTCTGTCCATTTAGGATCCCTTTGAGGATTTGCCCTTCTGAGCTACAATGCCGTCCATCTATGGGATTTTAGCTCATAGTTGCCTCGCTGGCTCCTCTTCACTCTGGGGACTCAGAACCCACCCTTGGCTGCAGCTGCTGGGATGGGATTTTGATCACTTAGGTGGGATTCAGAGAAAGGAAGTTTGCTCCTTCTTCCACATGAGAAATAACCATCCTCCTATTGCCACTACCACCACTGTTGGCTCTGGCCTTTGGAGACTTTGCCCTCCTGGAAACAGCTGTCCAGTTGGCTTCTGCCCCCAACTGTGGCCCTTCTCAGAACTCCCTCTCCAGGAGGAGCCACCTAATACTGTCCCTTGGGGTTCCATGTCAGAGATGGTCAGCACCGCGGTACCTGCCTTTGCCTCCGTGGCCCCAGAGGAGCTGAACTGGGGAGACAACACTCATGGTTCTTCCCAACCCTGCCAGGTAGAATCAGCCAGCATCTCAGTCCTCCCCTTGGCTTCACCACCCAGGCCCCAGTGTACATGGTGGATCTTTCATTTTCATTTACCCAAAGAGCCACAGTTCAAGTCCTCTTATAGGGGGCTCAGCTCAGTGTAATGAGCACAACAGGTTTACACCTTAAACTAGGCCTGGTGTGTATACCCTGGCCCATTTCAAATAAGTTCAGGGTTCTTGCTTCTAGGAGAGTAAGACAACTGCTGCCTATTCTCTGCAAAATTATTGTTTCTTCCTTGCTAGACTGTTTCCCTAATTGGCCTCCCTTACTGCTGTAGCTGGGATATGCATGCAAGCAACCTCTGGGGCGTATATCCCTGAGCTCGCCCACTCTTTTCTCCAGAGGGTGGCCAGGCTCAGACATATACTCCAGGCTTGACAGCAGAGTCTCTGTGTCACAGCACACCACACTCACCTTGTCCCTCATTATACATGCATACTCCTTTATTCCATTCCTAGACGTTCCAATACGGTGGCTTTGAAGTGGGCAGGGTGTCTCGATAATTAGAAAGCCACTCCCTCACCCAGGTGATTCTGATGCAGGTGGCTCATAGACATCATTTTTACAGTCTTTGGATTACATCCTGGTTAAAAATAAATAATTACTAGGTAGTATTATTATCAAAATAAGTGGTGATGACATCCTGAGTTTCTGTGTTAATTGCCATTTTGGAGAAGTCTGAAATTCTTTTGGCTGAACTATCTGCTATTATCTCTGCACTTGGATCTGTGAATCCTGGGACTCTAGAGAGGAGACCAAGAAGGTAGTAAGTGGTTAAAACCTGGCTACATGGATGAAATGAAATATTATCACATCATGCAAAAATAACAGACTATTTTTTCAAGATATGTTTGGAGTTACCTGCCTCGAGTGTACAAAACAGGCACTTTAAAATCTCCCAAAGAGAGGACATCAAAGAGATGAATGGTCATCTTCCAGATCTACTGAAACTGTGATGAAGAAGCAACTGCTCAAGACCTGCCACTTATATTAACATCTCATGGATGATACAGACAGTGACAAGTGTTTTTGAGGATGTGGAGAAATTGGAGCCTTCCTATATCACCAATGGGATTGTAAAACAGTGTGGATGCCATGGAAAACAGCCTGCAGGTCCTCAAAACGATAATCATAGATTTACCATATAACCCAGAAATTCTACTCCGAGATGTCTACCCAAGACAGATGAAAAGGTATGTCCACACAAAGCCTTGTATGTGAATATTCATAGCAGCATTATTCATACTAGCCCTAAAGTAGAAACAACCCAAATGATCGCCAAGTGATGAATGGATAAACAAGATGTGATATACTGTACCATGGAATATTATTTGGCAGTAAAAAGGAATGAAGTACTGATATATGCTACAAGATGGATAAACCTTGAAAACGTTATGCTAATTGTAAAAGCCAATCACAAAAGACCTTATGTTGTATGGTTCTATTTCTAGGAAATGTCCAGAATAAGCAATTCTATAGAGACAGAAAGTAGATTATAGTTGCTTAGGGCTGTGATTGGTGGGGATGAAGAGTAATTATTAATGGGTACATTTCTCTGGGGGGTGATGAAAATGTTCTAATAATAGATGATGGTGATGGTTGTGTAACTCTGACCATACCAAAAAACATTTAATTTTATATTATACTTTAAATGGGTAAATTTTATAATGTATGAAATTACTTTAAGTAAAATAAAGTAAAGCTACTTTTTAAAAAAGACACCATAGGTAGAAAATAAATAGTCATCTCAATTGTAAGCCCAAAATAAAAAAATCACAAAGACAGATCCTTTGAATTGCAAGTGTTGATATGAGGTAGAGCCGCTCCTGTGGGCAGCTCTAAAACCTTGGTGCAAGGTTTTTATTTAATGGTGGTTAAACATCCTGCCAAGCAATGCCAAGTTCACAGCTGGTCTGGGAGAGTGAGTTATCTGGTGACAGGTTTCCTGAACTGAGAGGCTCAATGTCCCTGAGTGCTTGGACCTCAGTGTCCCTGAGGGTAAGCACCCCCTGCAGCTTAAGCATACACTTTAGGGCAAAGTTTCAACAGTTCCATGCTGAGCTTAGAGACTTTTGCCTCTGACATGTTAGCTAAATCTGGCACAGGCAACAAGCCATGATCCAAAGAGGATCTTTTTTAAAACTACATTTCTTGTATAAAAACCTTTTCATTTTGAAAAATTGCTCCTTGTCCACCTGCATTTGTAACTTTATTTGGGTCACTTGGCTGGAAAATGGATGGAATTTTTCAACATGACCATTTTACAGCTTGAAAGATAAACTTTTTTGTTTTGTTTTGTTCTGCTTCAAATATTCCACTTGTTGCTAAGACTCTGCCAATGCAAGTTGAACTTCACCTTTAGAATTATTTACACTGTCTTCTATAATTCACTCTGGGTATTGTCATAACCTTAGACATGGAACCTCTAATTCCGCAACTTCATACTCTTGAGTTGTAACAACCTATTTTTGTTCCATCTCATGATGTTTCCCTACTCCTTGTCGAAGAACCTGAAAGAAGAGTCTAACAACTTCTTAGCCTCAGCCTTATTGCTAGACTGTGACTTTTGTTGACAACATTTTATTTTAATTTGATTAATTAAAAATGAAATATCATTGCTGAATGGAATGTTAGGGAGTTCATGGTTTGACGCCTTCATCCTACACATCAGGGCAAGGCTTCTTCGGAAGGCTGTGACCAAGTCACAGAGTTATTTATTTCAGATCTTGGTTTGCTCATCTTTAAAATGGGATGGATAACATTTTCCCCTTAGTATTGCTTCATTCATAAAAGTGTTATAAGGATAAAATAAGATCATCTTTGTGGGTGTGTTTTGAAAAAACTGTCTAGGGAAATAGTATTTTTAATAAACACATGCAAATTCAATTTTATTCTGAGAAGGTTATTATCTCCTCTCAGAAAAACTGAAATCCTAAGTGAAGTCACATCTTTAGAGTGGACACATATTGACCTAGTCTGAAAAATACTGTCTGATGAGAATAAAAGAGTTAAATCATTTTTTTCATGTCTTGGAGGGAAGCTATATTTAATAAACTGTGTCCACATATCTTTTAAATATTCATCAGCTTAGTAATTTTTAAATTAGATTAGTTTGTAAGAATTGGAGCATTGAGGGTAAAAGTTTGATTTTACCTTCAAAGTAAAGGTGAAATGATTTCCTAAAGAGGAAGAAGAAGCTTCAAGTGAAATCATGTTGCTACATTGCCAATATGAGAGTTTCTTAAATCAGCTACAGGAAAGGTGTTGAGAGAAGGAGCGAGTTGATTTCAAAAAATGATACTGGAAAACTGGAAATAGATGTAGATTGCTGACCTGAATAGGGGAAGATAGGAAGATTTAGATGTGCTTGGTTTTGACTTGAATTGAGACACTATTTCTAGGATTATGTGATATTATGGTAGCAATAACAGATTTCCAAGGCAAGGCAATCATCTAAATTGTGTCAAAGGCACCCATAACTATGTGGAGTGGTGTGTCTTAGGCGAAATCAGGCTGAAGAACTTTAGAAATACACAAAGGGACTTCCAGATAGAAAGCACATGGAATTAAATTGAATGCAGCTAAGACTGATACATCCTTAAAAAGCAAAAGCCAGATACTCTTGTCATGCGCATTGATGCTAGTTTGCCTTAGAGGACCAAGCAGGACTCAGAATGAACTGCAACTTTCCTTCCAACTAGGAGTGATAAATGCATTTGCACTGATAGATTTTCTGCAAAGTTGAGTGAGGTTTAGGACTAGACTGTTCTCTTTATACTAAAGCTCACAACTAAAAATGTTTTCTGTTCAGTTTAAGTGAAGAAAAAACTTGGAGGTGCCTGCACATGCCATCCTCTCTCGAGAATGTCTCCTCTCCCCATCCTTAGGGTGGACTCCTGTGCCATCTTTACGGTGTAACATCTCCCTCAGAGTCAAAGCTGGTAGGATCTCTGGTGGACATCCAGCCCGGGCTGAACCAATCAAATCGTTTTGACTCAGAATCCAGAATCAAGAATCTAAGATATTGGCCAGATCTTGCTGAAGTTTTGAGCCAGACTATAATGCAAAATTGGACCTTTGGTAGTGATATGCTTGGAGGAGCAGTGAAGCATAATCAGGAAAGAAAAAATAGGACACAGATGTGCAGGCGAAAGCAGAAGCAAGAAGCTGTGAGCTCCCAGAGAGATAGGGAAACGGATGGGTTCTGACAGCTTTACAGTTTCTAGTCTAATTCTTTGAGAGGCCCAGTTAAACTTCTTGGCCTGAGATGCACACATTTGCTTAAGCTAGTTGCGGTGGGTATTTGTTATCTTCAGCTTAACAAGCCTTAATGAAAATCTCACAGACATTGTAAAAGGGACAAGAATGGATTGTTCTTTTTTGTTATAAAATATCCTTCTCGGTAGGATAATTATTTTTCTTAAGTATTTCATTTTAGGAAACTTTAACTATGACACATTTTTTTAAATGCCATTTGGACATCACTCACATTATTACACACAAATCCCACTCTAGCCAGGGAAGACACAAATTCTAGCATTGTAGCTGCTCACTAAACAGCTGTTAAATGAATAAATGTTTCTTAGATAGGTATTTACTAACTATTCCAGCACTGAGCTAAATCACATATGAATCCTATGTTTCCAGAATTAATGATTAGTGTCCTTGGAAGACTGTTGCACCTTTCATCAAAACATAAATGAAACATTTTTTATGGATTTGCTAGAACACGTGGCCTACATATGCCATGCAGTTAATTTGTATTATTTCCGTATAAGAGAGATTTATTGCCTCATAATAGCAATTAGGAGAGGAAAAGTGGTGTTGGGTCTTTGAAGACAGTTTATAGAAAGAACCAGTGGTTGAATTTTCTACATGTGGTAAGTTTAGTGGAAAATTTATTCATTTCCATTGCTGAGATGCCGTGTAGATGGCTAAATTTAAGGTTAAAATTCTTTTCCTTCATTTTAGAGTTAGACTTGGAATCAATTCTTGTTCTGTGTCTGGGGAGATGAATTTAATGCCTCTCTAAATTGCAAGACATCATTTTCAGAAGTACCTTGAAATTGTTTGTGAACATGCTAATAAGAATGATCTCAATTGCCCAGGAGGAGGGAAGAAGTTGATCTCCATTGGAGACCTTCTCATTAAGGAGTGACTCTACCTGAGGTTGATTTACAGGGACCCTAAAGAACACAGGTGGGTTTCATTGCCCTCAGTTGGCCATCCAGGCTGACTAGTCCAGCCGGTTGATGGGATAAATGGTGGTCTTGGTTGTTCCCACATTAACTACACAGCCTTTTGGCCTAGAAACTTTCTGAAAGTTAATTTGGCAAGAGATATTTCCTGAAATAGCCCATTACAGTGGCCCATTTTGAGCCCCAAATTGATGTTGAAATAGCTTATATGATTTTATAAGGATAGGTACTTTATATTTTCTAAAGCCATAGGACATCCGAAAGTTTTCCATATGCCTGGATTTATGTAAGAAATTGTTGGCCGAGTGAGGTGGCTCATGCATGTAATCCCCGTACTTTGGGAGCCGAGGTGGGCAGATTGCCTGAGCTTGGGAATTCAAAACCAGCCAGGGCAACATGACGAAACCCTGTCTCTACTAAAAATACAAAAAGTTAGCCAGGTGTGGTGGGCACCTGTAGTCCCAGCTACTCGGGAGGTTGAGGCAGGAGAATCACTTGAACTCAGGAGGTGGAGGTTGCAGTGAGCCGAGGTCGCACCACTACACTCCAGCCTGGGCAACAGAGCGAGACTCTGTCTCAACAAAAAAAGAAAAGAAAAACAAACTGAGTGATTTTCATGAGCAATGTTATTCCTGTTAAATAAAATTCAATGTAAGTAACAATCAAAATAAGAGGAGTGTAATGGGTTACTTTAGAGACATGAAGGAAAATCACAAACAAAGGTAGTTTATTTTGCTTTTTTTCTAAGATGCAGAGTCAAATTTTCATTTAGTCCAGCAAATTGCTAGAGAAATAAGTCTGTATTTTGTCACTAGTCATGGCTGCAAAGATGTTTATGAAAAGCATGGACAATCTCCCTGATCTGTATCAGGAAATGTATTCAGCTACAAGTAACAAAAGCCCCAAACAGTGGATTACGCAAATTAGGGTTTTTATTTTTCTCACCTTTCAAAAAGTACAGAGGTCAATGGCTAATGGTTTTGCCTCAGTGGCTTACAGATACCAAGGCCAAGGTACCTGGGAAAATCTGAGAAAAGCAAAGAGGGAAATGATGCGGGCCTGCTAGATCTGCCCTCCTGTATGGCCCACCCACAAAACTTTTGCTCACACTTCGTGGCTCCAAACTCTGCAGAAGGTGCTGACTTTTAGCGAGACACATTAAACTTCCCAACAAAGTTAAGGTCTGTGAGAAAGAGGGGCAGGTGACCAGCTGGTCGGCCCCAGTATCACGGCAAACTGAAAGCGAGGACGGTGTCCTCAACACCTCTGGAAATGAACATCTTGCTATGGATGGATCCATCTGAATATATCTCAAACCTATTTAAATCTATTTACATTTTCAGCCGGTCTACATTTTTCAGGAAACAGTCAACAATGTTAGAAACAAACAAACAAACTCAAAAGGTTTATTTTCAAGTTAGCCTTTCCCATAGCAGATAAAGAAGAGCCCAGTGGGCAGACAGCTGCTAAACATCACGGTTTGGGTGTTCCCCACTCTCTCCCAAAGAGCAACATGGGAATTGCTAATACTTGGAGACTCCCTCCTTTCCCTGCTCATCATTCCTCCATATGCATACGTGCATTCGGCCAGTCATGTAGACCAAGCTTCCATCAAGCCCCACTGTGCACCAGCGTACTGTGTGTGAGTGTGTATATATCTACATTTTATATATTACTTACTATATATTATGATGTTTTTTACATCTTAAAAACACTTTCTGCCTGGGGAGAGACTGCATGTCTCTAGGCTAACCAATTCTTACAGATAGCAAAGGGCTCAAAGGGGAGCATGTCCTTGATATGCAAGCTAAGCAATCTAGAGACGTCCTCCTCTATTTGGCAATATAGCCTGGCTAAAGTTAAGCTCAGATATGGAATTATCTGTGTTGCAGTGGAAATGGCTAAATTGTACATAAATCGTTCACTCATCTGAACTCTTGGGTGAGTTGGCTGTACTTTGGGATGAGATGAGGTGTTTTCTTTTTTAAACTAAGCCTTCAGTGCTTCTACATGGGAGGCACCATATGGGTAGAAGGTGCCCAGTGCAAAGGATGGGCATTCTGGCTGATGAGTAGTTCTTCCAGAACAACATGGGGCTCCTGCCCCGTCCTGGGTGAGGAATATAATGTGCGCCACTTCTTCAGTAGCCGTGAAGAACTTCCATTCCAATATTCATATTCACATTCCAAATCTATTTGAGTTCTGCTGTGAGTCTGTGCACCCTAAAAACAGGGAAGATGAATCTGTGGTAGCAGCACCACTAGGGACAGCCTCCATTTGTAGCATATAGGGACATTTGAGAGGGAGGACATACTCGACAAATCTTAGTAATGAGTTGAAAGTTGCCCACCTCCTTCCAAAAGTCTTTGAGTTGCATCTGCTCTACATTTCTCTTCCTCTTTCTCTTTTTCCTTTCTGCCTAGAGCCTCCCATTATCTGAGCTTTGCTGTGAAATCACCAAAGGTTCATAGTTACCTAAACCTACTCTAGGCTGGGCCCGTGTTCCTCTGATGTACTGTACTGTGTTCTCTGAATTGTAAAATATGTTCATAATTAACCGAAAACTAGACTCAAAGTACCTATGATTGGAGGGGAAAAAAAAAGACAAAAGGTCATTTCTTAAAAGGGTAGCTGGAGGCTGGAGAGGAGAATGCTGTGACAAGGGGCTGTGTGGAGGAAAACTCCCCCAAGGTGCCAAGAGCTCCTAGGGCAGGGGTGGAGAGGTGGGAGGGACCACGCCCTCCATCAGAAATGCCCATGGCAGTGTCTGAGCACTGCCCTTCCTGACGTCCCTACATGTCCCCCTGGATCCCAAGGACTAGAAGCTGCTATATATGCTGCCTGCCTCAGAAAACAGATGCCAGGCATTGCTATTGAAGTGCTTATAATTATATTAGAACTTGACTTTTGGGCTGAGACCTCTGGGGTTGTGTGTGGTAGACATGATGGAAAGAAGGGGATGCAATCCTATCATTTCTCATCAAGATCAAGAACAGTATCTATGTCATAGAAAGATAATGTGAGCCACATGGCTCATCTTCATTTTTCCAGTAGCCCTATTAAGAACTTAAAAAGACGCAGGTGAAATAAATTTTAATAATGTAGTTATTTAATCCTATATAGCCAAAATATTATTTTAACATGTAATCCATATAAAATGTTGAGATACTTTGTAAATGTTTTTGGTACAAAATCTTCAAAATCTGCTGTGTATTTTGTACTCACAGCACACTGTAGTTTAGACCAGCTACATTTCAAGTGTTCACTAGCCACACGTGGCTGGTGGCTGCTGTATTGATCAGTACCACTCTAGGAAGATCCATTGCTTCAATATATCATGACTGCTTTCATCCATCTTTGCCCTGCCTCGCTGTCTGACCATTCTGTAACCTCTCCCTTCCTTCCTTCTTTCCACTTGCCCCCATTTTCCCTAACTCCTTTCCCAGCACTCCCCACTCTTCTTTCGCTCCTTTTCTTTCTTATGTCAGTGACTTTCTCACTAGATGGTAGGGCCAGAAAGAAAGGAACAAAAAGAGCTTACTTTTGTGCTAGAATAGAAGAGGTACAGGGGCAAACAGTATGTAGTTCTATCCCAAACCATACCAAATCAAGTTCTAGGAAGAAATAACATTCCCAAGTACATTTTGTTTGGAAAGGAGGTCACTAAATTAATTTAATTCATAATAAAATAAGAAACACTAACTATTCTCTATGATTTAATGACTCTATGCGCACGTGTATCAAATTTTCCAACAGTAGCCATACCAGATTTCTTTCCGTGGCATAGAATTTATTTAATTGCTCAATCTTTGTAAACTAGCATCCAAGCTCATGCAGAATATGTGGGAAGCATTCTCAGATGTTACACTTCTCTTTGCCACCGAAAGCCTCGCCGACTCAGATCCCTGTTTCTCAGAAACAGGAATAAGGAGATACAGTCACACACTGCATAATGATGTTTTGGCCAATGATGGTCCACATATAGGACGGTGGTCCCATATAAAAAAAACCAGTAGGGAGCAGTGGCATGTGCCTGTAATCCCAGCTACTCAGGGGACTGACATGGGAGGAACACTTGAGCTCAGAAGTTTGAGGCTACAATGAGCCACAACTGTGCCACTGCACTCCAGCCTGGGTGACAGAGCAAAACTCCGTCTCAAAGAGGAAAAAAAAAATAGAAAAAGAAAGTCTAGCACAACTATTATGCATTGTACATGTACATAATACTTAAAAATAATAATGAAAACAACGTTACTGACTTATACATACTTTTCATCACTATTTTAGAGTACTCCTTTTACTTATTAAAAAAAGAAAAAAAACGCCTCAGGAAGGTCCTTTAGGAGGGATTCCAGAAGAAGGCATTGTTATCATAGGAGACGACAGCTTCATGCGTGTTATTGCCTCTGAAGACCTTCCAGTGGGACAAGATGTGGAAGTGGAAGACAGTGATATTGATGATCCTGACACTGCGTAGGCCTAGGCTAATGTTTGCATTTATGTCTTAGTTCTTAACAATAAAGTTTAAAAAGTGAAAAAAATTAATAGAAAAGCTTATAGAGTAAAGATACAAAGAAAGAAAATATTTTTGTACAGCTGTGCAATGTATTAGTGTTTTAAGCTAAATGTTATTACGAAAGAGTCAAAAAGTTAAAAAAAATTAAAAAGTTTATAAAGTAAAAAAGTTTCAGTAAGCTAAGGGTAATTTATTATTGAAGAAAGAAAAAAATTTTAAATAAATGTAGTATAGCCTAAGTGTCCAGTGTTTATAAAGTCTATGGTTGTATACAGTAGTGTCCTAGGCCTTCACATTCACTCACCACTCACTCACTGACTCACCCAGAACATCCTCCAGGCCTGCAAGCTCCAATCGTGGTAAGCGCCCTATACAAGGGTACCCTTTTTAATGTTTTATACTGTATTTTTACTGTACCTTTTCTATGTTTAGATTCAAAAATGTTTACCATTGTGCAATAATTGCCTACAATATTGAGTACAATAACATGATGTACAGGTTTGTAGTGTCGGAGCAATAGGCTATACCTTATATCCTAGGTGTATAGTAGGCCATATCATCTAGGTTTGTGTAAGTACACGATGATGTTCACACAAGTGCAAAGTCGCCAAATGATGCATTTCAGAAGGAATGTATCCCTACCATTAAGTGACATATGACAATAGTTTCTTTTTCCCTCTTCCCTCCTCTTTGATGTTGAAGAATGGCTTGGCAGAGCCTGGAGGTCAGTCACATAATGAGATGGTTGACTCCTAACTCTAAGATGTGGATTTCTTTGGTACAGAGAGCTGTTCTTCAAAGTCTTAATATATAAGAATCCAAGCTTGGGCTCCCAGAGATATCACGTTTTTTTTTTTTTTTTTCTCATTTCCTTATTTCCCTCTTGTTCAATAGTATTCACTATTCCATTGTGAAGTCTCCCCCAGGTCATTTTTGGTTGATTCTGGGCATCTTTCTTGATCATCCCAGCTCTTCCCTCTGGTTGGGATATACTAGGTGCATTTCCAAAATTTGATCTTGGGCTCTGCTCTACTGGCATGCTGTCTCAAACTGACATTCCCTTGACTTACCATAAGTCAATTCCATTGTCCAGCTTCTTAAATAGAAATCATTTGGTTGTTTTAATATTTTGACTGCTCATTCCTGCATTTATATATAATTATGCTTAGACTGCCTTCTTCTACCATGTGCAAATTCGACATGAAAACACTTCTCTCTTGAGCTTTAACCTCACTAGCTATGCTGAGCCAAAGCTTTTGTTGTTTTCTGTCTAGCTTATCCACCACCCACTTCATTTGACCTTATAAACATGTTTAAATAGATTTCTCGGATAATGACCATTCTAGCTGGCAACTTCCCGTTTAGATATTATAGCAGGCACAGTGCAAATTAGAGGGCAGAGCAAAAGCACTAAGAATCATGAGACCCTGGATAAATATAGTAGACCCGCTCAGGCTCATAGGACAAGGCTGGGTTCTTACCCCAGTTTACCCACTGACTCAGGGGGTGACTCTGGGGAAGGCCGAGTAAAACAATCATTGGTTTCATCTACTGGTGACTCAGGCATGTTGATCTCGATAAATGGGGTCAAAAGAAGGAGTCTGCTGTCACGGAGACACCTCATTTCCATCCTGGGTGTTTCACTGTTCCCTGGGTTGGCCTCTGAGTTCACTGGGAGGAAAACAAAGATGCCCTTTGTGCACTATTGAAGGCAGGCTGGGTGCTTATGGGGCAACTGGCCGTATCAGCAATGAGAGGAATCTTTTAAAGGTTAGCAGATGGGCAAATAGGAAGAGCTGTTCAACCTGATATTAAAAGGTTGCCTTTCAAATGTGGCTTTGTTCAATTCAGTGTTATCTTGCTTTAATATTTTCCACTGCTCTGCGATTTTGCTAATAGACCAGTCCACCAGTGATGGGAGCATTCAGTGAGAGCCTGGTGTTCTGCTCAGTACCAAGTGCAGCACTTTCACATACTTGATGCTCAGTGAATGTTGAAAGAGACAGTGAAAGGATACAGAGCTGAATGAGTAGGTATGGTTACATTGTAAATGGCCTTGCTCACATTCTTTGACAGCAGCTTTCTTTGCTGACTTGATTTTCCAAATGTCAGAATTGTCAAATCTGAGCTTCTTCAAGTCTTCTTTCTTTTCTTGATTTTTAGAGTAAGGGTTGATTTAGTAGCATTTTCAGGGACTCTCTGGCCATCTGATGGGTCTTTTAGATTCAGCTATTTGCAGGAGATCATACTTTTGTGACCTAGAAGGGAAATTTTTTTGGATAACTTTTCATGAGTCTTTATTAAATAAACCTAGCATATCCTCCCTCCTTATTCCACAGAAATAGATCTCCATAGTTTCTGAGTTGGAATAAGGAAATGAAATAATATAATATATAAAGTTGTACAGCAATTTGATGAGCAACTAGATTAATTGTTCTTCAAAATGTAGAAAATAAACCTCTATACTAAAGGAAAAATGTAACTTGCAAAATAAATTACTATATAAAAAAATTTAAAAATTCATTATTTTTTCCTTTGAGGGAGAAGAAGCAACTTCAAATGGGTGAATGGCATCACTGTTGACTAGTTAATAAAATCATCTTATATAATATAGTTCTTATACACTTTTTTTGTTGTGCTGAATACCTTTGTGTCCTGATAAAAATTGCTTGAGGCATGAGAAACAAGTGTTCGACACTCTTTGAAGAGAGGTGGTAACTAAGCATTGGGGCTTGGCCTTGTTGCCTAAGATCACACAGTTTGAAGCTGAACTGAAATTAGAAACCAGGGATGCTGGATCAGAGTTCAGTACTCTTTAGAATATTATAAAGAAGGAAAGTCAGCCAGGTGTGGTGGCTCACATCTGTAATCCCAGCTCTTTGGGAGGCCAAGGCGGGTGGATCACTTGAGGTCAGGAGTTTGAGACCAGCCTGGCCAACATAGTGAAACCCCGTCTCTACTAAAAATACAAAAATTAGCCGGGAGTGCTAGCACATGCCTATAATCCCAGCTACTTGGGAGGCTGAGGCAGGAGAACTGCTTGAACCTAGGAGGTGGAGGTTGCAGTGAGTCGAGATTGGGCCATTGCATTCCAGCCTAAGCGAAGAAGTGAGACTCCATCTCAAAAAAAAAAAAAAAAGAAAGAAAGAAAGAAGGAAAGTCAGATGCACAAAATATGAATGGAAGAAGAGCTAATAATAATGAAATATTTTTGGTAGGGTTTACCTCAATGAAAAGCAAAATCACCTCCACTATTTTCTCCCGATTGACTGAAAGTTCTAAGTATCAATCTAGGAGTTCCATAAAAGCAAGGACTGTGCCTCTTTCAGATCTCCTGGACCTAACCCAGTTTCTCATGCTTGATGAATGAATAGATAACTTTCCACAATGTCTTCTGTTGTTAGCTCCTTCTGTTATCCCTTAATAATCGATTCACATATTTTCTCCCTCTGGGTGGAGCATAAGTCAACTTCAAGATTGGACATGTGGCGTAACATCATTGTGAATACATGTTGATTGAGCACAGTGAGGAAGCAAAAGTTGAAGCAAGGGTTATATTTGTCTTCTTGGATTGCACTCCTTCATAAATAAAGAAACACAACTAGTAGAACTTTTGGGGTTGAAGAGACTTTAGAGATCATGCAGTATATTTCCTTCAGCTGAAGCACAAAAGTATGAAATGGCTAAGGAAGGCCTCATGAGGAGATGGGAGCAGTGCTGACATGAGATTGGCATCTCCCAAATTCCAGTCCTGTGTTCTTTCTAATGCACCACCTCTTACCTGTCTGATGCATGTGTATATGTGTATATATCTATATCCATACTTGTATCCATAGCTATCTTCAAATGGGCTGGTCATTCTTGTCTAAATTTGAGTAACATCAAGGTCCCTGAAATTGAACAGAATGGGTAACATATATTGAAAATGGTCTCTTTTCAACGAAACATATTTTTGATTAGTATCTTATCAACAGTTTTCATAAGCAGTATAAGAAAATGAAGATGATCACAAAGCACTAGTTGGACATTCACTTTGACTACTTGTCAATCATTAAGTGTTCATTCACATGCTATGATGGACTGTAGGGCACCCTGGTGGATGCTGGAGGAGGAGGGGTAAGAAGAAGGATGAGGCAAAATCCCTGTCTTCAAGGATTGTGCAGTCTGTTTGGAAAATTAATATTTATATAAAAATGAATAACATGAGTGTTCATTAAATGGTAGAAGTTTGGGTAATAGTGCTACCATCTCACTGTATTAGGGAGGCCTTTCTGGAGGAGGATGTATTTATGCATACAAAGGATTGGCCAAGCTAAAACAAGTGAAGGAGACTACTTTGGTGGGTCAGGGATGCAGAGAAAATGACAAAATCAAATGCCAATAATTCTAATGGTTTTCAAGATTCCTTAAAATATTTTGGCCATCAGTTTTCAAATATAGACTATAATTTGCACTATGTATGTACTAATCCTATTGTATTTAGGTTTTAGCATGACTCTCACAAAACCATAATCTGAAAGGTTCCTGAGACAGGCATTGACAGCTATATAGAACAACCTTTGGCTAAAGGATGGGCATCTCTGACCAGTAGCGTAGTGGCCACTTCTCTGCTCTTCTCACATCCCCTCAGATCCATTTTGCCATGTTGGTGTGCCTTTCCTCTAGCTTCTGTGTGATTTTTTTTTCTAGGTTCACCCTTGTGACTCTCTCAGATGACTGCCCCTTTGTCTACAAACCTGAAAACCAGAAGTGCCTAAGGGGTTGCATCCTCCCTGCACAGCCCTTAGCCAATGACTGGCAAAGGAGAGGGAAAGCCTGGATTCATTGCCTCCCTTGGGAAAAACTCGGAGACATGATTCACACTCCAGAGTTCTCCTGCAGGATCAAGCCTACATCCCCTTTCTGAAATTTCTCATAAACTACAGTCCCCTGCTTGACTTTTTCCCCTTCCCTGCCCATCATCCATCTTCCTCTACTTCCCTCTTTCATTTCAGAATCTGCATCTGAGAAAACTGCCCTAAGATAAGGAATATGCCTATCTTCCAATCTGAGTTCTGTAAACAAGAGCCAAGAGAGCAGGGGTGATGATACAGCTGAGCCACAATCAAGTTTCTTATTATTTTCCGGGCACAGAAGATTCCAGTCCACATCCTGTCTTCCCTTCATTCCTAAGATATAGCAATAGAAGTCTAAAGACGGTAAACTCTAATAACTGTTCTCTGAATAGAAAATAACAAGCCTTCCCCTCCATGCCTAACAGTCCCCAATACAATTGGTGTTCATAATATGCAGTTTGAAGACAATGATGACCAATGACCAAAGGCATAATCAGAATCACAGACCTATATCAGCGCTCTGGACCCACACATCCTCTTGCTCACCCAGTGATGTTTACCAGGAGGCATCTTGCCAGAAAGGAAATCAGCTGTGGGGGCTGTATGTTCCAGGAGCCAGCCATCAAGAAGGCATTTGTGAGTTTCAGGGCGTGGGGGTACAGTGGAACAAAGGTGGTGCCTGTTTGCTTGCATCATGGAAGCAGCATTGGAAGAAATCACTCCTGACCAACCGATGCCAGTTGGTGGAGCCTAGATATTTAAAACTAGATGGTTGCCCATCAGTAAGGATGTCCAAGGGGCGAACCCACCAGCATGACTCTCTCCCTCCCTCTGTTTGATATTTTCAGGAGTGCTACTCTGTGATACGCTGCACTCATGTGATGATTACTGTATTGTGCATTTGCTGACTCTCACGACGTACAGACTTTCCAAAGCTCAGCTGCTTTATAACATCCAAATTAATACCAAGAGCATTTCTGGGAAGAGGAAGGGAACTACTGTGACATATGGACCAAATCTAATGATTCATATAAAACTCATCGGTTACATTTTTACCTTCTTTGTCCCCTTCTAGTCCTTTAAGAAATAAGAATCAATCATTGTCACATTGTCTAGTTATTTATACTGTACTTACCCAAAAAGGTAAGTTTACTTCTCATGAATTTTGACTTATTGAGAAGAAATCCAATCTCAGTCATGGATTGAGACTGTTCTTGTTGTTATTAATAAAAACTGAATTATAAACTGTTTTGTACAAAAAGTATTATTGAAAGAAATGTCACACTAAAAGACATATCAAAAGCCTTGATAAAATTAAGGTTCATTGTGTTTAGCATTATTCAGTCGTCCATCATTCTGGGAGAAGGCATATTAAAATCAACAAGGTTATTTAGACATAATTTACTCTTTGTGATTCTTCACAATTCCTCCAGGATGACAGATAGGACTTTGTAATCATAGCTGAAAAAGGCTCATCAATTAATAGTTAAATTAATGAATGAACAAAATATAATGTCATTCATCTATCAATTTATTCATCATCCTACTTAGTACTTCTTTTTAACAATGCTTCCTAAAATGCTATTTACACTGTGAATTGGTTTTACAAGATTCTTTTAATCAAAGATGAAATTTATAACACAGAAACAGAAAACCAAATACTGCTTATTCTCACTTATAAGTGGGAGCTAAACACTGGGTACACATTGACCCAAAGATGGGAAAAACAGACACTGGGGACTACAGGAGGGGTCGGGAGGGGGCAAGGTTTGAAAAGCTTCCTATTGGGAAATTTACTCTCAGTAAGCTCATTACCTGGGTGATGGGTTCAACTGTACTCTAAAACTCAGCGTCACACAATATACCCTTGTAACAAACCTTCACATATACCCCAAGTCTAAAATAAAAGTTGGAAAAAAGATGAAATTCAGTTCAGCCACAGTCTTACAGAAAACATCAAATTAGTAAAATCTAAAGTTATGAGATTTGATAGTTTTACGGTAGTTGACATCTATAGAACAGACAATCTGGACTTTACATGATCTATAGGACATCTAGAGGATGTCCAGCAGAAGAGAGACTGCCTTTTCTGTGGATCTTTTTTAATAAGTAAGGATATCTTCTTAGAACCCCCCAGACAGGCTTCTTTCTGAACCAATCACTGACATGAGAAATGAAACAGCTACTTAAGATTAATGAAGATTTGCTCTTTGAGTCATGTAAGGGAGAGGTGAAGACCTGAACAAAAAGTAAAGGAAGAGAGAAACGCCTGGTGGCCAATAAACCAACAGTGTCTGCTTCAGCTACCTTTCCAGGAGCCAGCTTCTTCTACGATGGTGAGAAGTGTGTTGAGGGGTCATGAAGTGACTTTTTGCAAGGGTGGCTGTTGCTTGTAAGTGAAGACACGATGGCCATGAGGTATGATTGATGGAGGAACATTCTCACCTTCCCCAAAATACCTCACGAATGCATCTTCTGAAAAGTCCCACATTATGACTTCAGGTTATTTTATCTGGAATTAAAATACCTATTAAAATGCATGTTTATAATTTTAGAGTGGGATAGCATAGTAAATAAACACCTTAGGATATTTTCTTCAGCAACTCTTTTTTAAGCGCCTAAGAGCAAGGCACTCTGCTAGGTGGGAGATGCAGGAATACCTCACAGATAGATACCTCTATTTTGACAACCTATCAATTTGAGTGAACTACGTGCACAAGGACTATAGTAGAAAGTGGTATCATCGAGATGTGGCTGACCTTGGAGTTCAAAGGTAGGAAATAACTTCTGAATGATGTAGCGGAAGAAGGGAGAATGGTGAAGAAGGTGGTGTTAGAGTGGGCTGTGAACGACTCTAAAATGCAGATACAGAAAAAGACAATCGAGGCTAAAGGGTTCCATAGGGGTGTGGAGAAGCACAGGAAGCATGCAGGGGAAACAGAAAGATTGCCTTTACTTGGAGCAAAATGATGGCAATCCATGGTTGATAAGATGAGAAACAACTCTTAGAGGCGCTTGATGCCAGGTTAAGGAGTTCGGAATTTGTTACAGATACAGAGAGGATCCTTCAAAGGTATTAGAAAAAGAGTTGTTATTAGGGAAATTGTCTGGTTTTGATGGGCGAATAAATTGAATGGGAGGAGGTAATAATGGACCTTGGCGGTGGGAAGGGCAGTTATATATCTACTAATTATTTGCAGTGACTTAGAGAAGAAGAGATAAAACATTTCAGGAAAAATAGCGTGGTCAGAGAAGTTCAGGTTCACACAAGTCACCTCCCTGTCTTGGATATCCAAGAGACAATATAAGGCCACTAGGGCCCCCAAGGAGTTTCTGGTGGGGGCAGGGGTTATACTGAAGTCCAACAGCAATGTTTGCCACGCTCAGCATTTGACCCAGTGCAGAGATTTCTCCCAAGCACTGACAAGCTTTTTCTCATTCACGGAGACTGGGTTCCCAACAACTGTGTCTGTAGTCCCTGGTTATTCCCTGAATTGGCACCAACCGTTGTCTAAATGTTCCCCTTTGTTCTTAACTTTCTAAATGACTCATCAGATTCCCACTTATGCTGTCTGAGTTGATTTATGAAACCCTAATGTGACAGATGAGACCTAATTCCCTTGGGTATTATTATTTCTCTAGGTAGTTTCCCATTATGGCAGTTTCAATTAATGTGTATTTCTGCCAACAATGCTTAGTTCTCTCTTTTGTACTTTAAAGATTCTTGACATCAGGTCCAGACTTCTGGAATTCACTTCCCCAGCTATTTTGACTATGTTTGAGTAGAAGTTCTGGCAGGGATTTTTATGAAGCCATGCTATATAGGATAGATTCTAATTGAAGAGTGAGATGTGGAAGATATTGCAAAAGCTAAGGGTTGCTGCTGGCTGCAGTAATGATGGGAAACCAGATAATTCAGCTAGCCTGCTAGGTAGACCCACCTCTATTAACCTGAATTATCTATCTATCTATCTATCTATCTACCTACCTACCAATGAGCATTTCACAATTACAGGGCAAAGTTGCACCAAGAAGCCATTAGCAAATGTATTTATTCAATAACAAAAAGAGTCCAAAGAAATAGAGTTACTAAAGTACAATGTAACATTTTTTATTTTTATCAGCATTCTCACCATTGTATAATCCAACTGAATTGTTTCAACCTAGTTGGCCTGTCAGGTTATCCTGATCAGCAAGGATTAATTCATTAGACCATATCCCTATCTGTATGCAAGAAGTACAATTGTTAGGACATTCACGATTAGGACTGACTTTCATCTGGTGCGCACTGGTAGAGCATATCGGACATCACCCATTATCTTTAATTGTAGGGGTCCATGTGATTAATAAATTATTAGACTGTTACCCTTGCACAAATTGCTGAATTATAAATATAAAGAATTATAAAATAAGATAAAAATAGCTTGTTAAGGAAACCTAAACCTCTGACTTTAATGCTTCCATGCTGATACATCCTGTGTCAGATATGGCACCTATAGTTGATTTTACAACCGCAGGTTATTAAGCACCAATGTACACACCAAGGAGGAAAATAATGTAGTTCTGAAAACTAAGGAGTACATTCAGAGGGTCCTTTGGCTTACGAAACATTCGTCTCAACAAGAGTTTACAGTTCAGAAAAATCAAAATTTGCAGGAACGAAATAAACATCAGGATGGGTATATTAATTTCCTATTGCTGCTGTAACACATTACTGTAGATTTCATAGCTTAAAACAACACAAATATATTTTCTCATAGTTCTGGACATCAGAAGTCTGAAATGGGCTTTAATGGGCTTAAATCAAGATGCTGGCAGGCTGCATTTATTCCAGAGGCTCCAGGGAAGAACCTGTTTCCTTCCATTCTCAACTTCTAGAGTTTGCCGGTATTTCTTGGCTCATGGCCCCCTTTCATATTTAAAGCCAACAGTGGCCAGTCAGCTTTTTCTCACAGTGTATCACTCTGACAGTAATTCTCCTCTCTTTTCCACATTTAAAGAACACTTGTGATTCCATTGAGCCTATCTGGACAATCCAGGATAATCTCTCCACTTCAAGATCATTAACTTACATCCACAAAGTCCCTTTGGCCATGTAAGGTAACATATTCACAGGTTCCAGAAATTAGAACGTGAATAACTTTGGAAGGTCACCGTTCTGCCCACCACAAAGTGTTTCCAAATGTCACAGTGGTCACGGTTAGTGTTTGATCTTGGACATCCCAGTCTCAGACTCAGAAAACCTTGTTTTCTCCCTGAAGTTTGCAACTGAAAGACTGAGTTGTTCTGCCTATAGGAATAAAATAGATGGTGGAGTTGAGATGAAAGATGGGAGTAAATATAAAAAGAAAAATGGAATGATGAAAAGATGGAAAATATGGAAGATGGAAATCAATCAAGAAATATTTATCAAATGTGCTTTATGCTGAGCTCTGTAGGCAGCAAAAAATAGAAGAAAATACACTTAGCCTCATTTGCTTGAAGGACTAGACTTTCTTGTGCTCTCAAGGTAAAGCATTTTGCTCATGGGCTACAGCATGTTTTGGAATCCCTTCTGTGCTTTGCCCTAAACAGTGTGCCCTGAACACTCAGGCGTGTCCCAGAGACAATCAGCCAGTCAGTTTGGCTGGAGCTGAGGGAGCATATCTTCCTTAAAACCAGACGAGGAGGGGCCCCAAATGTCTGTTAATGAGGAGCAGTTAGCACACGAATGACCTCACCAGGAATCTCTTGTCCCTCCTGCTGTACTGCCCTCTCCAGGTTTGGTGAGTTGGAGTGCTCAAGAGCTGGCCAGTACTGATGCTTGCAGCTAAGCTTCCCTTTTGAGGTTTCATTGCTACCACTTTACAATATCCAGGTTTTGTAAGTGGTTACAAGCAACAGTATTGTATCAGCTTAGAGGAAAGCTCCATTCTAAGTAGAGACCTTTGCGACATGTGTAACTTCCATGTCCATTCCTTGAGCATAGTTCCACTTGGAAACACCTTAGTTCTAGTCCAGTTATGTCATCTTGGAGAAACAGTTTCATTCCTCTAGTCTCATTGATTTTGTCCTTGTTCCTCTTTGATGTCAAAGTTAGGCTGGATTATTCCAGTTTATTGTCATCAATTCTTCAACCAATGCCATTAAGCAGGCTTTTAGAGTAAGATGTGTACAAACTTCAAACCAACAGGGAAATTGTCCTGAGACGCAAATAAAATGGTCCATGGTAATAAGACATTGGAAGTGGGTAGGAGGGTTCTTCCTCCCCTGCTGCTTCTCTATACTCCTAAGCCCCCATCTGTTTCCTTGGTATAGATGAATTAAGATGAAAAATTTATCTTCCAAATCTTGGTCCAGCTCAAATGTTAATGTACAATTATTTCTTATGTTTTCCTCCCAGAATTACAAAAACACAAGCTGTAATATAAGGAAACAACTAGAAAGAAAAAAAAAAACATAAATTCCAAAAGCAGTTCTTTGAAAAGTTGGACAAAATAGAAAAAGAAATAGAAAAAAAGTTGTAAGCCTGATCAAAGGAAAAAAAGAGCAAAAAGGTTAAGAATGAGAATGGAGGCATAATATAGATACCAAAAAAAGTGAAAGTAATTATGAGAAAATGACCCTATAGTGACAAAGTTGAAAATCTAAAGCAAATATATGGTCTGGTTTTGCTCAGAGTAGGGACAAGTAAGCTTACCAGACTACCCTCAAACTATAAACAAAATAAAAATAAAACTATTTGAGAGAACTGGAAAGGTAGATTCTAGGGGCAGATTCTGGACTGTCATTTAGAAGAAAGAAACAGTGTGGGGAGACTTCCCTCCCTGTTTTGGGACACAGATTGCTTTTAAAAAGCAATCCAAAAGCAACAGCGTACAGGGTTTTAAAAACAGGAAGAAACCCTCAATCTTTTTTTATAGCACGATTTACTGGATATTTATTTATTTATTTATTGTACTTTAAGTTCTGGGATACATGTGCAGAATGTTCAGGTTTGTTACACAGGTATACATGTGCCATGGTGGTTTGCTACACCCATCAACCCGTCATCTAGGTTTTAAGCCCCACAGGCCTTAGGTATTTGTCCTAGTGCTCTCCCTCCCCTTGTCCTCCCCCACCCCGATAGGCCCCAGTGTGTGATGTGCCCCTCCCTGTGTCCATGTGATCTCATTGTTCCATTTCCACTTATGAGTGAGAACATGCGGTGTTTGGTTTTCTGTTCCTGTGTTAGTTTGCTGAGAATAACGGAGAAACCCTCAATCTTATTGGCTTATAGAGCCAGAAGACAGGGCAACCAGAGCCATGAGAAAGTAAGGATGTCCTTGGAGAAAGCCAGAAAGGGAAAGCTACAAATTCTGTGTATAAACTCTGCTCAGATTTCTGGCTAACACCTGATTTATGAATGCACAGAACAGACTCTAAAAGTCCCTTCTAAAGCCAAAGGAATGGAGCTGAGATTTGAGGTGCCAGCCAAATGTTAGAGTTTACAGCTGGAATCCAACCAAGTTAATTGCCTGCTAAAACAAAAAAGTTTACAGTTTGGGGGAAAATATAACAGAATGTAGAGTATCTGGAATTTAACACTACAATGTTCCAGATACAAGCAAAATTACTTGATATATAAAGAAATGAGCACGTGACCCATTCTTAAGAGAGAGAAGGATTTTAAGACAGCTTGGATGTTGGACTTAGCAGACAAAGATTTAAAGCAGCAACTAGAAATATGTTAAATGATATGAAGAAAAGCACATTCAAAATTAGTGAAAAGATAGGTTATCTCATCAGAGAAACAGAAACCATAAAAAGGAATCAAAGCAACAGTATCTGAAATAAAACACTTATTGAAGGAAATTCAGAGCCAAATGGAGATGACAGAGGAAAGAACCCATGGATGGAAAGATAGATCAATAGAAACTATCCAATTTGAAGAAAAAAGAGAAAAAATAGAGAAGAAAATGAAGAGACTTGAGAACCTAAAGAACAATATCAAAAGATTTTACACATGTGTAACCAGAGTCTCACAGAGTAGAGAGATAATGGGATGAAAAAAATATTTGAAGAAAAACTGGCTGAAGAGTTCCTAACTTTGACAGAAGTAGAAAGTGTCCAGATTTATCCAGCTAAGCTCAAGTGGCATAAACACAAAGAAAACTATGCCTAGGCACATCAGCCTTCTGGAAGTTAAAGATAAAGGGAAAATCTTGAAAACAGCTAGAGGAAAGTGGCACGTTATATACAAGAAAACAATGCTTTGAATGAATAATGAATGAATAAAGTTTCTGCCCTCTTCTCAGAAACTTGAAGGCAAGAGCACAGTGAGACAAAAATCTTTAAAGTGTTGAAAGAAAAACAACCACTGCAACCACCACCCATCAAGCCAGAAATCTATATCCAGTGAAATATTCTTTGAGAATAAAAGTGTAATAAAGATAATTTCAGATCAGAGAAAACAAAGGTGATTTGTCATCAGCAGATCTGCTCTACATGAATGAAGGAAAGGAGCTCATTAGACTGGAGGGAAATGATACCAGAGGCAAACCCGGATCTTTAGGAATGAATGAAGAGCATCAGAAATGGTAAATATCTGGGTAAATATAAAAAGTTGTCTTCTCGGCCAGGCACGGTGGCTCAAGCCTGTAATCCCAGCACTTTGGGAGGCCGAGACGGGCGGATCACGAGGTCAGGAGATCGAGACCATCCTGGCTAACACGGTGAAACCCCGTCTCTACTAAAAAATACAAAAAACTAGCCGGGCGAGGTGGCGGGCGCCTGTAGTCCCAGCTACTCAGGAGGCTGAGGCAGGAGAATGGTGTAAACCCGGGAGGCAGAGCTTGCAGTGAGCTGAGATCCGGCCACTGCACTCCAGCCTGGGCCACAGAGCGAGACTCCGTCTCAAAAAAAAAAAAAAAAAAGTTGTCTTCTCCTAATTTCTTTAAAAGACATATGACCGGTTAAAGCAAAAATTACAACATTTTAACATTGTCTTGTGAGATGTATAACACAGGTAGGTAAATAGATATGACAACTATATCATAAAGTACAGAGTGGGAGAAAATTGACCTGTATATAGTTGCAATGTACAATAGCAACTCTAAGGAGTTACTCTGCACTAGCTCTGCAGACCCATGTCTATGCTGTAACCCAACATAGATCAGCCGGTCTTGTATCCTGAATTAGGCTGAGCTAAATTATTATTATTATTATTCATCTTTTTTTGTTTCTGTTTTTTTGTTTTTTTGCTTTTTGTTTTTTGAGACAGAGTCTCGCTCTGTCACCCAGGCTGGAGTGCAATGGCGTGATCTCGGCTCACTGCAAGCTTCGCCTCTTGGATTCAGGCGATTTTTCTGCCTCAGCCTCCTGAGTAGCTGGGATTACAGGCACATACCATCATGCCTAGATAATTTTTGTATTTTCAGTAGAGACAAGGTTTCGCCATTTTGGCCATGCTGGTCTCGAACTCCTGACCTCACGAAATATTAACATTATGCATCTTGGTCCATAGAGAAACCATTTAAAAATATAATAATGCAAACAGGTACAGCTAAAAAGTATGCAGATAAATTCTAGAAAAATATAAAGTTTCCACAATAACCCAAAATGAGATGAAAACTTGTATGTGTAGAAAATTTACCATGAGGATATTAGGGAAGTAATTAAAATTTTCCATTAAAATGTTATCATGACAAAACAGTTTCATAGTTGATTTCTAGTGAGCTTATTTTAAAATAAGAGATAACTGTAATGATATTTACATTCTTTATGACTTCAGAAAAAGAAGAAAACCTCCCTGTAAAGTCAGCATAGTTTCCACACAGTTCCACATCTCTCCCTAAAATTCCCACAACAATTAGCATTTGGAAATATGGGGATCACTAGTCTGATATCTCATTTTTGAAAAGTTATTTATCCCTAGAATAACTGATAACTTTGTTTGTCAGGCAGAAAGGGAGGGAAGGAGGGAGGACAGAAGGAGGGAAGTAATAGACTCCAATAGCCTGATATGTGCCAGTCAATTCACCAAGTGTTCTTCAACACTCCTAGGAGATCATCAATATTACTCCCCCTTTTATAGACTCTGAGAATCAGAAATACTTTAAAAAATACAAGCGGCCAGGCACGGTGGCTCACGCCTGTAATCCCAACACTTTGGGAGTCTGAGGCAGGCGGATCACGAGGTCAAGCGATCGAGACCATCCTGGCCAACATGGTGAAACCTCATCTCTACTAAAAATACAAAAATAAGCTGGGCGTGGTGGCATGTACCTGTAGTCCCAGCTACTTGGGAGGCTGAGGCAGGAGAATGGCGTGAACCAGGGAGGCAGAGGTTGCAGTGAACCAAGATTGCGCCGCTGCACTCCAGCCTGGGCAACACAGCGAGACTCCATCTCAAAACAAAAACAAACAGGAAAAAAGCTCCCTCCTTCTGTGAGGTCGCATAGTTAATAATGGCAGGTGTGAGATTTGAAGGTCGAGCTCTCTGATTTCAGGGCATGTTGTTTTCTGTTTCTTCCAACTGCCAGATGGACTTTTTGAAATACTTAATGGGAAATTTTCTGTTTGTATTCAGTTTCTTCTAGAAACTTGAAGAGGCATGTCTTTTTTTCAGTCCTAATGTAGCATCTGCCCTTCTTCCAAGAGATCAGCCCTTTCCTGTTAGCAACATCATGAGAGTAACAAGCAGCTGAATTTTCTATGAAAGGAGACTTGCTCTTCTGTAATGACCTAGAGCTTACTTCCCCTCTCTGTGCTTTCCAGTCCCTTGTCTTTAGTCTCATCTCTGGCTCTCACTAAGGTGGAATTTAGAGTCACTAACACTTTTATTTTCATTCAACAACACCAACGATGAATTTGTACGTCAACTACTTTTTGTGCCAAGCACAGTGGGAAGCTTGGGAATGCCGTGCTGTATTTCTTGGCCTCCTGGTGCTTCCATTCTAGTAGAATCAAATACTGTAACACAGGGGTTCTCAGCCCTGGCTATATGGTAGAAACACTTGGTAAAGTTTTTGCTTTTGTTTTTTTGTTAATGCCTGGGCTCCTCCCAGAGGTTCTAATTTTTTGGGTCTGGGGTGAGGGCTGGGTATCAGCATTCTTAACCTTCCCCTACCTCCCAACCCCTAAGACAATTCCAGTGGGCAGCTTGGGTTAGTAGCTACTGACATAATGTGTTTCCCATCAAAGGAATTAATAAAAGGATGTTTGGGACAGCTGCAAAAGGAATGTATCCCGAATGTGGAATTCCAGATATTATGGCTTTTAGATAAAGGCGATACTCTGGAGCTGAACGTCCTTCCCACCATCCCTCAAGTACACGCCATGTAGCAAGCGAAAGCTCTGTCAATTGCTAACGTCAACTTGGCCCCAAAGCTTTCTGGATCAAAATTCCTCATGTATCCTACCTGAAGATTACACGGTAGCATTAGTTACCATTCACTAAGTGCTACCTGCACGTTACCCTACTGAATTCTCACAGTTATCTTTTGAAGCAGGCATTCTGAGTTTTGTTTTACAAATGAAGTCTCCGGGAGAGTCAGCAGCAGCTGGAGGTCACATAGCTAGAAAGTGAGACCGCCAGTGCCAGTCATCAGCTCTCACCCATGACACTGCATCCCAGAGACCAAGCCTGTGATGTTGAGCAGATTAGTTTGAGAAAGGTGCCAGGAGAAATAATAATTCAGTCTCGGACCTGCTCAGCCCATAGGCTCTGCACACCCATGTCTATGCTGTAACCCAACTTAGATTAGCTGGTCTTTTATTCTGAATTAGGCTGAGCTAAATTATTATTTTTATTTATTTATTTATTGAGACAGAGTCTCACTCTGTCGCCCAGGCTGGAGTGCAAGGGCGTGATCTTGGCTCACTGCAACCTCCACTTCCCGGGTTCAAGCGATTCTTCTGCCTCAGCCTCCTGAGTAGCTGGTAGCTGGGATTACAGGCACATACCACCACGCCCGGCTAATTTTTGTATTTTTAGTAGAGACAAGGTTTCACCATATTGGCTATGCTGGTCTCGAACTCTTGACCTCATGATCCACCCGCCTTGGCCTCCCAAAGTGCTTGGATTACAGGTGTGAGCCATTGTGCCCAGCTGGCTGAGCCAAATTACATGTAATTCCCTTCCTCCCTTCTCAGCGTTGTCATCCTTGGAACACAGCACCATCTCTATTCTTAACTATCTTTTCAAAACCGAGAGTGAAAGAAAGACTTTGTTCTTCACATCTTCCTTTCCCCCTTTTGCCTGCTCTGTCAAGTTAGCCACAGGTATTTAGGGGTAGGCAAAACTGGAAAGTGACTGATACATGTTTTCATCATCATTACCCTCTCCCTTCTGTATTTTCTTCCTCTTTGTGGAATCTAGACCTTTAGGCTTCTTAATCGAAACTTTCTCGGAAAGGGTAGAATAAATTCATTACACTACAGTGTGAATGACTGATAGGATTGCATGTGCCACCTTTCCCAGGGACAGGCACATTTTAACAGGGGACAAAGAGTTTAATTTGGGAGTCCGATACATGTGAATTTAAATCTCAGGCTGTCTTCTGGTTATGTAATGCTTGGCAAGTAACCTAACCTATCTTAGCTTCAATTTCCTCATCTCTAAAAAGAGAATAATACTTCAGAGGGTTGTGATGAGGATTAAAAAGATTTGAGACTGCCTAACACAGTGCCTGGCACATAGTAGGTGTCTGTTAAATGTTTACCCCCTTTTCCTTTCACCTTAATGGCAGAATTCATGCATCAGGCAGGAGTAAAAGTTATTTGGGACATGTTGTTTCAGAAATCTCTCAACAGCACATGGCCTCCTACTTCCTCTACTCTGTAGACACAGGCATTGTTGAGGAACACATTGAACTTTTCCCCAGTAAGTCACGTTAACTCACACATGCTCCAGGACCATGGTCGTCAGATATAGGCATTTCATGTAGGAAGGCCATGGCTATATTTTACATCAAGGTTTCTTGTCTGCCCTTTCTTATAAGCCTGAAGCCCCATAAAACACAGGTATGAATTCACAGATTAGCATCTAATCTCCAGTGCACTAAATGTTTGCATAGTGCCAGCATTTTGGAAGAAACAGCTACCTCTTGGTCTTTCTTTCTACAGAAGTTGAAATGCAGTTCCTCTGAATGAAAATCTAGAGATTGTGTTCACTCAGGAGTGTGGCTGAAATGCAAATATATTTCAGAGCTTGTGCCTTTATCCCAATGCAGTAAAAAGGTGACTGTTATTAAAGAACAATGCAAAGCCTTTAATTACCAAGCTTTCAAGGAAGCTTTATGCACTGGTTTGACTTTCATTATCTGTCTTTGTCATCCTTGTAAAATATCCCATTAGACTTTCCACTAAGGCAGAGAAATCAGACTGACAATGGAAACTAAGTTGTTTAATTGCTATTACCTTTCAAAGTTTGAAGTGCAGTTTTATTTTTATTTTTTATTTTGTTTTGTAATTTTTTTCAGGAAAAGAAGCTTGGATTTGAGGACTAGGTTGAGTGAGTTAAGGATTGAAATAAAGCCTGCTGTTGGATCCCAATTCTTCTGATATTGTAGATCCTGACCAGTTACAGTAGGATTCTGGCTTCACCTTGACTGGGTACACAGACCAGGCTTGAAGCTCCAGTGGTCTTGGTTGAAAGCCTGACTAGGCCACTTACTGAATGGTAGACCTTGGCAAGTTCTGTAATCTCTCCACGTCCCAGTTGCCTCATCATTAAAATCAGCAGAATGACAGTATCGCAAAGTGTCTTTGTGAAGGTTAACAACGGACTTAGGTAACACACTATCACATTGACCAGAGAAGAGTGAACAAATGCTACTTCCCTTTCTCCTCTGTATGCAATCAAAAGTAGTTAGTCCAGAACAGTGACGTCTGATGAAATCAAAGTGGGCATCATGGGCAATGTTGGAAGAAAATCAAAGAGAAGTCATAGTGGGAAAATGGGAAGATACCCTCCAGTGTGTGTGTGTGTGTGTGTGTGTGTGTAAGCCCCAGTCTTTGAAACTCAAAGTGTTACCTATAAAAATTCCAATATATTTGGATATGTACCTTATAATGAGGGGTGCAAACATGAGTCGCGGCACGAAAACAGGCAAGGGGTGCCATTTACTTGGTGTGATGATGTTAGCTGCCAGCAAATGTCATGTTTGTAGCAGAGGATTTGATGAGTTAATTCAATTCAAGTCCAGACACTAAATATCTTGCAGAATAAAAAACAATGGGTCATGCATTTTTGAGACATGTTTTCTGTGCCCCCCCACCCCACCCAGCTTCTTAAAACTAAAGTAGTCTTTCCTGGCTCCTGAACACAAGCTGTCCTCATCTATTTCCTAAGATAATCCATTATAAATTATGACAGGCTCCCCAGATCCTGGCGGGCGGCGCAGCCCGATGTGCTGCCCAGGTCTCACTTTTCTGTCCTGGTCATCTCTGACAAGTTCCATGCGTGACCAGTCAGGAGACGGCTAATTCCAGTCCACGCAGTTTTCAGATGAGCTTCATTTTATTTTTAATTTCCCCACAAATGCACGCCAGGCGCAGATTTCGTCAGTTACAGACATAGCTCTCTAATCTGTGCCGCCCTTCCGTAGCTCATACTACCAAATGAATTAAGGTCCAGTTACATATAAAAGTGATTATGATCAGCGAAATGTCTGCCCAGAGTCGCCTCCCAAAAAAGGACAAAGATTCGAGGCTCTGACACTCCCCTTTGGCCATCTTAGGGCCATGCACTGTACAATAAAAATGATCCCATCAACAACTTTCTAAAACATGCACTGCCTTCAGATTTTACAGCTCCAGACCCTCTGGCCCCCATGGAACAGATAAACAAATAGCTTTCCTCTGTTGGGGGAAATTATTTGTTTTCTGTCTTCATCCAACGAGATTTCTTTTAGAGAGATCTGATCTCATCCTTGTGAGAGCTTCCTATTTCACCTCTGCAGGCATCTGGCTTTCGCTTGGAGGCAGGTGACTTCTTCCAAATCCTGACATTTGAGGGGCAGGACTCTACGTCATCTTTGGGATTTGGGAAAGGCTCATGGGACGATTCTCAGGATAGTGTCTGTGTGGACTGTATTTTCCCCTTAAATCGGCAAAGCAGCTCATGGAGTAGGCACTGCATGGAGACTTGTAAAGTTAAATCAGACCAGGGAGCAAAGAAATAAAGGCCATCTTCCTCTGTTCTCAGAGTTTCCAACATAACTCAGGGGCGAGGAAATAGTCCTAAGGACACATTTAATTATTGAAAGTTATCTTCTTCATAAGTTAATAGATACAAAGAAGACCAAGAGAACAAGGAGCAATTTAACGGAAAGAGTATTAGGGACCAAGAGGCTGGGTTTTGCCACCAAAGAAGTATGTGATCCTGTATACTTCTCTGCCTCTTTCTGGTGCTGGTCCCCACAAATATAAAATCTAGAATATTCTGGACTTCTATGACAAATGGCAAAAGAGTTAGGGGAGATTGGGAAAGCTTTCCTCGTTTCCACCAATGTTTCTAGAATAATTATTACAAAGCATAACCAGTCTGGGCCTGAGGGGGATGGTGATGTAGTCCTCCCGTGAGGCCTCTTACTGGGGATTTTTCCAACTTGCTGTGCAGACCCCAAAGCTGATGAGGTCAAATGTGCTCAGCCTTTTGATATGGTTCTTGTTGGGGTGGAACCAACTCGACAAACGGTCCAAGAATCTCTCCTAGATCTGACCTCTGAACAGAGCCCGAGGTCGGGTGGTGAAGGCAGAGAAATGCTGCCCCACACGGCAGAAGCCAGCCAATGCCTGCTGCCCCATCGCCCGCCAGGCCATGGCCCTGCTGCCCTCTGAGACAAGCCAACCTTGGTAGTCACCCAACTTGAGAATCTTTTGAGCTCTTCCTGTCGCCATGCCCTGCCCCATCCCATTCCACCCTGGCCTCTTTTTTCTCCTCCCTGGCAGCCACTGTGTTTTCAGATGTTTATCCAGGTCCTCAGTGGCTGTGGTGAGGCCTTGGGGAGGGGAGTGCCCTGAAAGAGGGGTTCTTCTGGGCTTCCAGGGCCCATCACATGGATGCCCATGTATGTGTGTGTGTGTGTGTGTGTGCATGTGCACATGTGTATTAGTGTATTTCACTGGTTGACAGTGGTCTGTATCTCTGGATTGCAATGTCATTAGTCCTAGATGAGCCCACGTTGGATGCCTTTTTTGGGAACACTGGGATCCTCTGTGCTCTGAATGCTCCATCTCAGTGGTCTCAATTTGATCAGGACATCCGGATTTTGTAACATCATTTTCTAACTGTTCCCCCGACCCTGATTCCATCCTTCAGAGCTCTGAGGACATGTAACTAGAAGCCACTCCAATTACGCTCCCCCTCTGTGGTGGACCCGTGTCACCTGCCGCCCTGGCATCATCAGCCAGGCATGCACTGTCACACTCCCAACCGGAATGTCAGCTTGCTGTTTGAGATTCACACCGACACTCGGTCCCCAGAGGGCTCCTCCTGGAGCCAGGGTGGCCTGCGCTTGGGAACACATAAAAGCACAGGAGTCCTCTCGCTGTTTGGCAGCACTTCAAGCACTAGCCCAGTGAAGAGATCTTGACAGCATACTTGTAAACTCCACAGGCCCCAAGGGCTCAAACACCACGATATTTATGCTCACGGGTGGGGAGCCAAAACAGTTGGATTGTTATGCAGACATGGATCTCTTACTCAGACCAGCATTTCTGACACCTGTTAATTGGCATTTGAAAGAACTGAGTCGAGGGGGGTGGGGGCCTCGGGAGCTGCTGCCAACCTGTACCTGAACTGCAGGGAGTCCTGCAAGGTGTTGGCCCCTCCAGCTGGTCAGAGATTCCCTGGAGAGACGAGCAAGTGAGTCCCAGGGTTGCCAGAAAGGATCATCAGAGAAGGAAGAAAATAGGAAGGAGGGTGAGAAGAAAAGAGACCAAGAGGGAAAGAAAAAACTAGAGAGGGCGGGTATTTTTAGATTTGCTAGCGCAGAGCTTTGTGCCTGCAGCACCCAGGTCCCTGCCTCTGCAGCACCAGTTCTGCTGGCCCAGGGTAGGATATGCCCATCTTCTCCCCTTCCCCGCTGGGGTGAGAAGTCTCACCTGTCTTTGAAGGCTAGAGACTACCTCCTCCAAAGAGCCTTCTCTGAAAACCCCAGACAGCCACTCTCCTCTTCCTTCAGGAGTTCTTATTGTAACATACAATTTAGAGCTTCAGACATTCTTGGGGGTGTCTTGTGTGTCTCCCTGACAATTGCCTCCACATGGCCAATTTTTAACTCCTTGGGATCGTATTAGAGACTTTTTCTGGCCCACTGTGCCCAGCACAGTCCTAGTTTCAAAGTAGATTCTCAATATCCACAGCTGATGGATTGATTTTCCCCCTCTGGATGTCTTTTTCTCTTTTTGGGTTCCAGATCTCCCCGCCTCAACTTCCACTCAATCTGTCCCCACATAGCTTCAAGCCGACTAGCTGGGTTCTGTGCGTTTCCTTCTCTGCACCTGTCTCAAGGTGTGGATGGCCCATAGTTCGACCTTACGTGAGACTAGGTTTAAATGATGTAGTAAAAATAGTTTCTATATTTCATTATTTGTACTCAAAAAATATTCATCAAGTCTCTCTTTATGAACTGACTTCTGTTCCAAAAGTCAGCTTGTGTTTTAGTTTGAATCCAGAAGTCTGTAGAAACAACATTATAAATGAATTCCTTCATTCATTTCTTCAACAAATACATCTTGAGCACTACTACAAGTCCCGCATTATTCTATGTGCTGGGAAATCTGCAGGGAACAAAGCACATACAAACCCTTGTCCTCAGGGAGCTTATATTCTGGTCAGGGGAGACAGACAACCCCCAAAGAAGCAAGTAAAATACATGACATGTATTTTAGTGTTCCCTCTTGTATAATCAAGAAGCCAGAGTAGCTCAAGCAGAATGAGTACTGGGGTGAGGAAAGTACTGGGTGGTTTTTCTGGCCAGCCCACTGATAGTCTACCTAGCCCATAAGAAGTCTGAACTGCAATTCGAATTCAACTGCAAACATTTACTGCATGCCTATACTATGACAGGGATTAGTGCTAGGTGTTGGTACTAATTCTTCAACTACCCTTAACCATGTTTCTATGGGAACATCCCTTCTTTGTGTCAGCTAGAGAGGCAATTTAGGACATTTAGAACCATTTCTTGATTTAGAGCCTCAGGCATTGGATTTGCTGCTGAGTGTTGTTTTTTGTCCTTGGGCAAGTTGCATATCCTTCCCCAGTTCTTGATTTTCTGCAGATGATAATGACGGTTTGGCTTTTGTGTGTGGTGTGTGTGTGTGTGTGTGTGTGAAAATTAAATGAGGTTAGTGTACATGAGAGAGCCTTGTAAAACATCAGTCTACCGATGTGAGTTGTCATGATTTTAGGTGAATTGTTCTGTCTCCTATATCGGGGAATTAAGGGACAAAGACTCAGAAACAGACATCTCTAGTGACTCCTCCATACACAGAAGTTTTGGGTAAGTTTTATGTTAGCCATCTGATCTCTTCTGAAAAGGGTAATGAGGCCAGCCAGTTTCAAGATGGTGAATAACTCAGCTAAAAGTGTCAAGTGGGAGAAGAAACAGGTCAACAAAGACTGCCTGACTCTAGGGAAGGTTGTAGAGTAGAATTTAAGGAAAGGTTTATAATTCATTTCAAAAATGACAAGCAAGAAGACAGACTCAAACAAATCATTACACAGGTAAAATCACATTTCCCCTCTGGACACTGTTCGTTTCTCTCCATTTTCCTGTATCCTTCATGGCCCGTTTTCTATAGCGTTTAAGCTGCCCCAAGTAACCCAGATCCCACCACTCTGATTCCAGCCATCCAGTTGCTCCCAAGCCTGCCTACTTTCCCTCCCACGCTCTTTAGAATGGGGGACTCTGTAAAGGCAGATCTTTTATTGAGAGAGAACTCACTTCCTTATTAGAAGAAGGCAGGCTGTTCATTCCGGAAAGCCCTTGTTATTAGAATGTTCTTTCTGAAAGCCGCTTAAAATCTGCTTCCCTGTGCCTTCTCCTAAGTCCTGGGTCACCCTCTGAGGTCCTGGGTCACCCTCTGAGATCCTCAGAAGCACCCTAACTCCTCTTCCAAGACACAGCTTTTCAGGTATCTGAATATCAGTCCCTATCCCACTGCGCAAATCCCAACACACTCAGTTTAAAATTTTCTCCTTGGCCGAGCGAGGTGGTACATGCCTGTAATCCTAGCCCTTTGGGAGGCTAAGGCAGGTGGATCACCTGATATCAGGAATTCGAGACCAGCCTGAAGAATATAGTGAAACCCCATCTCTAATACAAAAACTAGCTGGCTGTGGGGGCAGGCGCCTGTAGTCCCAGCTACTCAAGAGGCTGAGACAGGAGAATTGCTTGAACCCGGAAGGCGAAGGTTACAGTGAGCTGAGATCAAGCCACTGCACTCCAGCCTGGGCAACAGAGCGAGACTGTCTAACAACAAAAAACAAAAATTAAAAATTTAAAAAAATAAAATAAAAAATGATTTCCTCCTTATCCTTGGTGTTCTTCAATGTTGCTGTGAAATATTGAGGGGTTTTGTTGTCATTTTGTTGTCATTCTGTTTTTTTGTTGCTTTTTAATCCTGCTTCACAGTAAACACAGAAAACACAGTATGTGCTTTCCTTCCACTCTAAGAATTCATGATCTTCTTCAGTCACGAAGTCTTAAAAATTCTTTTTTAATTTTAATTTAATTTTTTTTTTTGAGACAATCTTGCTCTGTTGCCCAGGCTGGAGTGCAGTGGCACCTTCTTGGCTCACTGCAACTTCTGCTTTCCGGGTTCAAGTGATTCTCATCTCAGCCTTCTGAGTAGCTGGGATTACAGGCGCACACCACCATATTTTTAGCAGAGATGTGGTTTCACCATGTGGGCCAGGCTGGTCTTGAACTGCTGAACTCAGGTGATCTGCCTGCCTCAGCCTCCCAAAATTCTGGGATTACAGGCATGAGCCACCATGCCCAGTCTTTTTTATTTTTAATTTAATTTTATTTTTATGTTTTAGAGATGGAGTACTGCTCTGTTGCCCAGACTGGAGTGCACGGTACAACCATAGGTTACTGCATCTTTGAACTCCTGGGCCCAAGCGATCCTCCAGCCTCTGCTTCCTAAGTAGCTGGTACTATAGGCATGTGCCACCACAACTGTCTCAGTTCTTAAAAATGTTTAGCCATTTCTTCTTCAAGTATCATCAGTCTGTCTTCCAGTTTTCTTAATGACACTTTTCTCTCTCTATTTCTCTGAGCTGTGAAATTCATTAGAACCGTCTTTCAATTCACAATTTCTCTCTTTGATGATGACTAATGTAGTGTTTACCTAATATCATTTTCTTTAATTCTATGTATGTATTTTAATTCCATACTACTCCTTAGAAGCTGAACTCTAGTCTGCCTCTCTTGCTCCAGGATTTGACTTCTTGTTCTGGATTACTTTCCCTTTCTTTCTTCTTCTTCTTTTTTTTTTTTTTAAATTTACCCAAGATAATACTTCAGAACATTTCTATTAAATTTCTATTGCACAGAAATGCCTATCTTAATGTACTGCTCTTCCTTTTTTCCCTTTTTTATATTTTAGTGTGATTACGTTTTCAGAACATGGTTATGTTTTCTCAAAATGGAAGCTTAACTCTGTCTTGACTCTGTCCCTACTGTCCTTGAACTGCCCTCATGTGCCTGATCTCCTGAGCTTTCCTTAGCAGTATTGCTCTCTGTGATACCCAGAACTGAACGCAGAGGACTCCAACAGGTGTCCTGAAGGCCAGTCTTAGGGACAGAGAACACTGCGCAAACAGGATTTCTAACAACACATGTTCTTTTACAGAAATATCTATAAGAGGATAAAAGGCAGACACCAAAGGAATTTCCTTGAATTAATTAATGAGTGGGCCTAACCTGTGTAGGGGTTGGGGTCGTCTGTAAGGGCTACAGTAAACAGCCTCTGATAAACAATACCTCTTGATCCAGATGAGATCAGGCCAAATTCCAGGTAAAAAGAAGCCTCCAAGGGGAAAAGAAGTCATCGAAGGCCAGGCTGGGGGCCTTTGTAGAACTAGGAGACCCATCCATGCTTTGGCATTAGAGATAAGAGTGGTTCAGAAAAATCAAATCAAACACATCCATATGGACCTCAGGTGCTTCTTGACACCACATTAATCACCTCCCTCGTGTTTACTGTTACTCCATCATGGTCTGACTATAGGTGAGGTTGACTGGAGAGCAATTGGAGAGAGGAAGTAAACCTCTATTCACAGGTTGCAAGAGTTCTCCTTGTTTACGGCAGAGAATGCACTTGACAGGAAAAAATAATCATAGGTCATTAGGATTATTCTTCAGTTTGTCAAAACATCCCATCTGGTAGAAGAGCATGAAGTGCCCACAATTATTAGCCCTTTTCAAAATTGTGTGTGGAGTTGTCTGCTAAAAACGGTATGTGAGTTCTGAATTCCAAGCTTTCGAATCTCAGCTTTATCACCTACTAGCTGTGTGATGTTAGGGTGGTTTCTTAACTTCTCTGAGATTCAACTTTTACTAAATCATACTTATTTTATTTTAATTGGGGATGAAATTAAATATTGCATATAAAGGGCATAGATTAAGCTCAATAAACATTTGTATGCCCTCTCCTTTGATCGGGTGTCATTTGACAGAGCTAGGGGTGAGGAAGAAAGGAAGAAAGCAAAAAAAAAAAAAAATAGAAGAATTTGTTTAAGAATGGGAGGAATTGTTAAGGGCTGTTGCAAAAGGACATAAAGCCACTTTGGCCATTAGCAGTTGATGGAATCTAGTGATAAATGTCAGTTGCACCCAACAATTAGAGGCGGGTGGAACTGTATATCTTCTTCCCCAACAACCTGGCTACTTGGTGGTAACAAGGAAAGCAAGTCTCAGACCCAATTCTACCTTATTCTACCCCATTCTGACATTGACCAGCAGTCAGGTCCCCAAACAATACAAGCTGATCCTGTAATCTTAGAGTGTCCCACTCTCAGTCATTTAAGGCAATCTCCGGTGCATGAGAAATTTACACTAAGGCATATGCACCAAACATTCTGACAGCAGAGTCAGTGCCCACATTCTTCACCATGCATGAGGTACAGAGAATAAATGAACTCCCAGGCCTGGAGCGCCACTCTGAAGGTAGCAGGCTGTTGGGCTCACCAGATTCTTATACTCCTTTCATGCCAGGACAGAGGTGTCTTTACAAATTTTCTAGCCAGTCATTTAGAGTGAACACCACTTATTTCACCAACAAAAAATGTTTTACCATTCTTTATGCTAATTAACCAACTCTCAGATACGGGCTTAGAATTGAGAGAGCTGTAGTATTTTCTATTTCTTCCTTTATGGCATACATTCCCGAATGAAGGTCTTTCAGTGTTCACTAATGTAGATTACAGTTAACTTGCATTCACATATATACATCACACAACCAACACTGAAGTATTTGAAGGGAAATTACAGGCACTATAACAAGATAGTCAGAAGACTGGAAAGGACTATATTATCTTTAAGTGAAAGCTGAAGAAAAATGGGAAATTGCAGTCACTTGTTTAGACAGGAACAGACAGTACTCCCTCAGATCTGAATGATTTCCATTTCATGGTTTGTTTATTATAATCCTGTTTTTTGGCCAGAAAATGACTTAGTTCCCACTCAAATTTGCTCATTCCACCACCATCCCCCTCAGTCCTCAAGAGACATTTCTGATACAAAAAAGTCCCCACTAGACTTGAAGCTTCAGAGCTAGGATAGCAAGAATCCATAAAGACCGTGAAATTGTATACCTACATCTGCATGTCTTTCAAATTCTAGTTTGCTGGGTACACTTGGATAGCTAACATTCCACCTTAGGTAACACTTTTCTCAGCCTCTACTCTCCCTCTAACTTTCCCCATTAGCTTGGCAGAAAGACCTTGGGCTTCATCTATAGGCAGATTTTGAACAAAGCATGGGGGTGTTGGGATTGGAAGCCAGCACACACACTGAACGTCTCAGTATAGCCAAAGGTGATGGAGACACTAGTAGATGTAGACGTCACTCTCCCTCCATTGCATAGTCAAACACCTGCATTTAATTATTTTCATTTAGCTGCCTATCATGAAAAAACACACTAGGTTAGGAGCCAAACGCCTGGATTCAAGCTCCAGTTCTGTCATTCACAGCTGGGTGTTTTTGGCGAAATCACCCAAGGCTTCTCAAGCCCAATTTACTAATCTGTCAAATGGGGCTAGTGAGTCCACCCTGACTCACAGGGTAGTCATTGGATTGAATGGCAGATCAGGCAGATTTTGCTTTGTAAATTATAAAGGGATTTATGGGTACAAGAAAGCATTTGTATCAATTATGTACACATGCTCAATTATTTCTTGTGAACATACCTTTTCAAATAGATTTTAAGATTCTAGAAAGAGTCTAGATTTTAAGAGTCTAGAAGACTACAAGCTGTATACTTTGCAGTAACTAACAGTGCCATGCACCTACTGGTACTGAATGTATAAATGAAATAATGAGATTCTTTATTCTGAAAATAAGGCAGGGACTTGGCTTAATATCTTCTAGTATGCCTAGGAAAAACATTCAACATAATTATTCATCAAAAAGTTATTGAAGACCTATTGCATTTAAAGTTCTGTGTAAGGCCTTGAACATAGGATAAGTAAGATGTGCCTCTGCCTTCAGAAAATTAAGTGGAATAAAGGGCTAAAAGAGGTAAGAGGAAAGTCCATACTAAACACAAAGAAAAGGTTGCCAATTCACCCCATAAAGTGTTGGGGGTGGACATGAGGAGAGGAAGGAAGAGCTTCATACAGAAGGTGACATATGAACTGAGTCTTGAAAGATGAAAGAGTACTAGGTCTAAATGTTTAGCTTTCAACCAAAGCTTATAGGTTGAAACTGAATCCCTACGTGATGGTATTAAGGGGTAGGCATTTGGGGTGTGACTAGGTCGTGGGGGTAAAGATCCCATGAATGGAATTAATGCAGTTATAAAAGAGGCCCACAGGGCCTGTTCACCCTTCCCCCATGTAAGGATGCAGTGGGAAGGTGCCACATAGTCTATGAGAAAGAACGTTCTTACCAAACCCTGCAGGCACCTTGATCTTGGACTTCCCAGCCTTCAGAACCTTGAGGAATAAGTTTCTGTTGTAACAGCAGCCCAAACAGACTTAGACAGAGGGCATTTAACAGCAAGGCATCATGTTCTCACTCGTAAGTGGGAGTTGAACAATGCAAGCACAAGCACACAGGGAAGGGAACATCACACACTGGGGCCTGTTGGGGGGTGGGGGAGCTGAGGGAGGGATAGCATTAGGAGAAATACCTAATGTAGATGATGGGTTGATGGGTGCAGCAAACCACCATGGCACGTGTATACCTATGTAACAAACCTCCACGTTCTGCACATGTACCCCAAAACTTAAAGTATAAAAAAAAAAAAATCACTAAGGCATCCAGAGGGCAAAGGTGCTCTGTTCCAGAGGAATAATTGGAGCACAAAAGAAACAGAGTGAGGCCAAAGGGTTACCAATTATTTGTACAGTCAATGAGTAGGGAGTAAGGCGGGGTGTGGTCTGAAAGAGGTGAAACTAGAAAAGAAAATCTTTTCCCACTCTTAGTTTCTAAGAAGGAAGAGTTTTCCTACTCACACTCCTGACTTTCTTCCCCTTTATTTTCTCCACCCTTAAGGAGGTGCAGTGACTTCTGCCTGGCAAACTGGGAAAGAGTAGATGGGCATGTTCTGCTCAGCCCCATCCACCTTCTTTCTCTTGGGCTTGGGAACGTCTGCCACATGGAAGCCTCTTCTCAGTGCCCCAGTCCATATGCCTAGGACAGCAGGTGACTCTGCCTAATTTAGGGGGTCAGGTAACCAGCCCATTAAAGTTGTGTTCTCCAGTGTAGCCTGGATCTGTATTAAAGTTGATGATGTGGCCCAGTTGTCACCCTTTGTTTTATTTTGCAGTTCATTCAGAGCCCCTGTGGTTGGGTGCCTCCCAGGTAGATCAAGGCCGGAATATGGAGGGCTTGGAATGTTCTGCCCAGGAGAGTCCAGAATCACGTGGCACAAAAAGTCTCCACCATGATAAGCATAAGACGAGATGCCTGCAAAAGGAAATAATACCGGCAGCCTTAGTAGAAAGAGCATGGACTTGGTTTTCAGGAGAACTGGGAGCCAGTCCTAGCTCTGCCGCTAACCATCTGCATGACTTTGGGCAAGTCACTTAAATTTTCCAGCCTTTTCTCCTCACCTGTATGGTGAGTTGGGTTATCAAAATCACTAAGGGCCCTCTCAAATTATATAAACTTTTAAAAAGGGAGAATTTCCCAACAGGAGGAAGTTTTGACACCATTGAACACTGGGACAGATTGTGGAATTTCTTTCCTTAAAGATGTGGAAGAAGCAGGTGGTTTAGGCTCCCACATAGATGAGCAATTTAACACATATGTTTGTCAGGTCCTCTATTATGAACGTATTACACTATCTCATTTCATCCTCATGCAAACCCATGAAATAGACAACGTTATCATTCAAATTTTACCAAGAAAGAAACTGAGGCTCAGAGGAGTTAAATAACTTGTCCAGAGCCTACAAATAATAAGCGCCAGTACTAGGTTTTAAACATGGGCAGTCTGGCACCACAGCAGCACTCGCTAGCACTACATTGCACCACCTTGTGCTTAGGGGCAGCTCTGGGTCCTCTCCCAACAGCCCATCGTGATCCATGGTGTCTCTGGAGGGACCCGTTTGCAGCTTCTCAGACACGTGCAAAAGGCAGGTGCTTGGCTAGTGTGAGAAACCAAACTCTTTTGGCTCTCTCTTAGCTCTGTGCCCTACGTTTTGACATTCAAGGGTAAGAAGCATTTGTTTGGCAATTAATAATGCACTGCCTTGTTACATCTCTTGTTTGGATGTCTTTATTGTTTTTCAGTTTCTATGTGCTTATGATTTTTCTCCTTCCTTAATATTGATTGTGTATTGATCACATGTCAGGCACTGTTCTACATGCTTTAAATATGTTATTTCACTTAACACTCACAATTAACACTTCAGGATAGATACTATTATTATTCCCAATTTACAGTTGAGAAAACTAAGGTACAGAGGAAAAGATATTATTATACTGCCCGTAGGACAATGACATTGACAGCATATACTAGGCCTTCAATAAATATTTGCAAATGGATTGATTGAGTCAAGGGTCATATATTTCAAGGATTCCCTTTGCCCAGATCCTTCCATAGTCTTCTATTTATTCTCTGCTTACTCCAGTTTTTACTATGTTTCCTTTACAGACTGTGTCTAAGATGCCAATTGAAGACTAGAACAGCCATTTGAATGTGGGGTATTCCTGGAAACCTGTTCTAGTAGGCACTGGAGAAGCCACAGGAGCCTGTCAATATAGAATAGACACACTTTTTGCTCAATAATAATTCACTAATTGACGAATATATTGATGGAGTGTTGGTTTGCTTCACAATCTGCTGGCAAAAACATATTCATTTTTAGATGAATTTCAGGTCTTATAGGTAAAATTTGTTTTTGCTTTTTCCATTTTGTTTCAATCCCCTAACTTTTGGCTTTCTTTGCCACTTAGAAGCAGAAGTGGGAGAAATAAAGTCAGCAGAATGAGGGCTGCATGCAGGTAGGCACACTTTCTGAACGTGTGTGTGTGTGTGTGTTTGCGTGTGTACATACATACATATTTCTTAGGTTGGAGAAAAATACCTTTCCCCTCTATCTCTTGGATATCCTATGAACTGTATCTCAATTCCAAACCCACAATTCCCATTTTTCCTTTGGGATCTGATGAGAGTTTCATCTTCTTCAGTGGGAATGCATCCACTGTGGACATGCCAGTCTTCCCTAGCAATACACTTTGTAAACCAACACAATCTGACTGTAGCTGGGACAACAATCTACAGTGATAATAGCAGCAACTCACACAAATTAGGACTAGAGAGATTTTCAAACTGATGTCCATCCTACGCCCAGCACTTCTTGTATCCTGGCATACAAGCGCCTCTTCTATTAGCAATTTAACATGTATGTATGAACTTGTATCAAAGGACACAGGCACCTCTTGTATCCCTTGTGGACAAACTCCTTAGTTTTTAATTTAAAATGTTAAGCAAGAATTAACACAATAGGCTTTTTGCCTCTTCATTGCTGATCTTCTTTGGTGAACACTCTGCTCCAAGTTGTAAAGAAATCTCAAATTCAATCTTGGGCATATTTCCTTTGGCTTCACTTGTGGCTCGTCTCTAAATAAATATCAGCATTTTGCAACTTTAAAAAATATCAGGAATGCACATTTCTCCATAAAACCCAGGAAATTCTAAGTATTAGAGCCTAATAACTTCATAACTCCATGACCCTTTATGTGGAGGATTAGTGGGCATGGCTTCCCTCCAGTGCATGCTTAGGCCTCTCCATATCGGGTGGTACACATGGCCATCTGGATAGAGGCAACATCGGCTTAGCAGCAACTGCTGTGAGAACTCTGAATTTCAACTCTCTGATGGGAGACTCACATTTTTGAATAGTACATTGCCCTGGAATGCACACTCATGCCACCTGCACTGGCTGGTATGAAGGAAACATGGGTACATTGAATGCACTAAGGAAAGGTGATCCTCGCCCACACAGTCTTGTGGCACAAGTGGGAGCTATGTTAGAAATTTTTCAAGAATGCAGTTCACAGCAATGAGATCTGGTCAGGCAATCTATGTCTTTCCTGGGATAGAGCATAAATACAGTCCCCTCATGGTAAAAATCAGAGGCAGGCAAAAAATAATGAAGAAGTCCTTCACAGAGGAGGAAGCACAAATAGCTGCTAAACATGTGACAAAATGAACAATCACAGTGGTTATCAGGGAAATTTTAGGGAAAACTGCAATAGGTTACCATTTTATGCCAAAATGTGTGAATGGGCATTACATGTCTGATACTACCAAGTGATGGCACGGATGTTGAATAATGGGAAATCTTACACCCTGCTGGTGGGAGTACACATTGGTTCAATTACTTTAGAGAAAAAATTGGCATTATTTAGTCAAGGTGCAAATGCACATTCGCTATGCTCCAGGTAGTTTTTCTATTAGAGCAAATCCCACACAAGCACGCAAGGAGATATATACATGGATATTTGGAGAAAGACTGTTAAAACAAAACAATGAAAACAACCTAGTGTTCATCAACAATGCATACCAAAACTGTAATTAAGTGTTACAACGGGGGTCGGGGGAAAGCGAGGGGAAATGAACAAGTGCTATGTGCATCAACGAGGATGAAGCTCACAAAATGTTAGAAAAAAATCTACTTGTAGACTAATAAATACAATATTTTATTTCTAATATGAAATTTAAAAGTAGACAAAATATATATTTCTCTCACACATGCACAGATATATAATAAAAAGCATAAATATATATATGCGAATACAAAACACAAAATTCAGAATGATGAGTTCTTCTGGCATGGAGAGCACACCTGGGGAAGGATACACGGAAAGTTATCCACTACACTGATGACTTCTATTTCTTAAGCTAGGTGGGTATTCACTGTATTCTTCTTTATATCATTTTGTATGTCTTAAATATTTTATAATGCACTTTAAAACGTTATTTTGAGGTGTCAAAGAATTTCAGAGCTAGAAAGGCCTTAGAAATCATCTAGTTCAACAAATTCATTTTAAACACAATGACAAAGAATTAAAATCAGCAAAGAGGAGGTACAACTGATGCCATAGAAACACAAAGGATTATAAAGGCTATTATTCACATTTACATACCAGCAAATTAGATAACCTAGAAACAACAGATACATTCTTAGAAACAGGTTATATAAGGTTAAATTCTTATAACCTACCTAGACTCGATCATGAGGAAATAGAAAATCTGTACAGACTTATAATTAGTAAGGAGATTGAGTCAGTAATCAAAAATCTCCCAACAAAGAAAAGCCCAAAACAAGATGGCTTCATGGGAGAATTCTAGCAAACATTCGAAGAAGAATTAATACCAATCCTTGTCAAACTCATCCAAAATATTGAAGAAAAGGAAACACTTCCAAACTGATGTTATGAGGCCAGCATTACCCTAATACCAAAGCCAGATAAGGATACTACCAGAAAAAAAACTACAGGCTGGTATCTCTGATGGATATTGATGTAAAAACTCACAAGAAAATACTAGAGAATGGCATACAATAGCACATTTAAAGGAATACGTGGGATTTATCTGTGGGATGCAAAGATAGTTCAATATAAAAAAATTGATAAATATAATACACCACATCAAAAGAACAGAGGACAAAAATGACATGATTATCTCAGTTAATCCAGAAAAAACATTTCACAAAATTTAACACCTTTCATGATAAAAAAGACATTCAACACACTAGTAATAGAGGAAAACTACTTCAACATAATAAAGTCATATATAAAAAGCCCACAGCTAACATCATACTCAATAGTGGATACATAGAGAACTCCTACAACTCAATAACAAAACCCAAATAACCTTAAAAAATGATCAAAGGACGTCAGCAGACATTTGTCTAAAGAAAATAAACAAATGACCAACAGCATATTCACAGATGCTCAACATCACTAATCATTAGGAAAATGCAAAGCAAAACCAGAGTGAGATATTACCTCACCCTCATTAGGATGACCACCATCATAAAAACCCAAAAAAACAAATGTTGATGAGGATGTAGAGTAATTGGAACCTTTGCTCCAATTGTAACAGGAGAAAAAACATGGCTTTACCAGTGCAGTCCTGAAGACAAAGCACTGTTGGTGGGATTGTAAAACGGTGCGGCATGATGGAAAACAGCATAGAGATTACTTGAAAAATTAAAAATAGAATTACCATATGATTCAGCAATCCCACTTCTGAGAATTTTCCCAAAAGAACTGAAAACAGGATCTCAAAGAGACATTTGCACACCCATATTCATGGTAGCATTCTTCATAATTACCAAGGTGTGGAAGCATGCTAAATGCCATTGATAGAGTGAATGGATAAGAAAATGTGGCATACACACACAATGGAATATCATTCAGCTTTTCAAAAGAAGGAAATCCTAGCATATGCTACAAGGTTCACACCTTAAAGATATTAAGTTCAATGAAATAAGCCAATCACAAAAAAAGACAAATATTGCCTGATTCCACTTCTGTGAAGTGTCTAAAGTAATCAGACTCATTGAAACAGAAAGTCAAATGGTGGTTGCCAGAGGCTGGGGACACAGGGAACCAGGAGCTATTCAATGGGTATAGGGTTTCAGTCATGCTGGATGAACATTCTAGAGCTTTGTTTGTTATACAACAATGTGCATAGCATATAGTTAACAATACTGTACACTAGAAAACGATTAAGAGGGTAAGCTTATGTGTTTTCTGGCTGCAATTTAGACAAACAAAAAACACGATGAAAGGAAGGGCCAGAGTGACAGGACAATATGCCCACCATCAGGAAGCTGGCCAAATCCAGATCACTGGCCGTTTTCCTGCTTCTTGCCACCTCCTCTTGTCCTGATTTCTGTTTTATTTGTAACAGCATTTCAGAAATGTGAGGTGGGCTTTAGAGATGATTGCTCTAGAAGAGAATCAATTCTTTGTTGAACCATTGATGTCTCCACTTGAAATGTTTACCTGTATCTTTGTGGTTTGCTCCTTACACTTCAACTAGCTTTTTAAATTGAGTTTGTGGTTTTATTGTAAATAATTATACATTAATATTGCACTCGGCTTTGCCGCCTTTCAAGCACGGAGCTCAAGGTCCTTCTGAGGCAGTTAAAATTCAGGATTTGCTTACCGGATGAAATGGAAGCTACATTATGGGGAGAAAAATTTGAGACCTAGAAAGGGTAAAGAACTTATCTAACATTTCAATGCCATTTTTGTTTGGAGGGGAACAAGTTTCAAGTTTAAATTATTTAAAGCTTCTCCACCCACCCCTCATGTCACAGAATGACGATTTGCTTCACACTGTAGCTGTAGAAAGTAATTAAAATGTAGGAAATAGAGAAGGTTTAATACCAGTGGGCCCACCTTTTGCCCTTGGAAATGACCTCCTCCCCACCAGAGGAGGGGTGTCCTACTCTGACCACATTTCCCTGGTTCTGACACCTTTCTGCATGTTTTCATAACTTTGGAGCAACTGAGACTTTGAGATGAGCGGGAGCATGGGAAGCAGTCCCCAGAGGAGGAATTTCTGCTTGTTGAAAATGAGAAGTGCCCGCAAATGGAAGTTAACAGCAAAAGGTGTCCTGAGTCATCATTCAGTTCTTGCTGTGGCAGTCATAATTCATGATTTCCTGAGCCCTACATAGGTTCCCGAGAATAACGATGGCAGCCTCCTTAGGCACCCATTTGCCAAGCACGGGGCACCGCTGGGCAGACAGCCCCCCTCTGGGAATTGGAGCTGGGCACCTGGTCAGCTGGCCTCCTGGTTCTGCTCAGGTTCTTGGCTGAGAAAACAGAGGCTGCCAGTTCTTTATACCATCTTCCCTGATGATTTGCTTTTTTTTCAGTGAACATGTCTAAGCAGGGTTCCGGAAAAAAAATGTAACTCTGCAACACACAGAGAGGGCTGACAGCTAGCGCAGGGGGTCTGGGCTGGAGGTTTCTCCAAGGCCCTGCTGCCTAGCCACAGACAAGCGGCCTGAGTCCCCCGAGCCCTGGGCCTCTGAGGGATGTCTGCTGGGTGTCTGTTGAGCCCCTGGATCTGTGTTTGGGGCTCCCTACTGGCTGGGGACTCTCGCCTTGCATTCCTTGCCCTCGGTTGTTGATCCCCCTCTGGGCCTCCTGTCTGACCTCTGGGGCCTGGGTGTTGGCCCGGATTTATGACCCTGAGCTTCTTTTTATCTCTTCGGGAAGTAAACGTTTTGGTTGGGAAGTTTTTCAATTTCCTCCTGGCCTGGACCAAACTGCTCATATTTCCAAGGGCAAGATTCCCCTCTCCTCACAGGTCCTTGTGCCCTGAAGTGTAATTAGGAGCCTCACTCCACCTGCAGACAGGCTCCTGCAAATGCTTTGATGGTGCCTGTTCTATGCTTACCCAAACCTCACATTCGCGGAGTAGAGTTATTGGTTTTGTTTTCTTTTTGTTTTTTTAGCAGCTGTAGACACAAGCCACTCCCCTGCAGGCCTCCTCCTCTGATTCCCAAAGGAAAAGACCTTTCCAAAATGTATATGAGGTGCAGGGGCACAAGTTCTTGAAGCTGGATGACCGTCGATTGCTGTCCCCTAAGTGTGCCCTACAAGACAATTACAAACTCTCCTGAGCCACTGTCTCTAAGGAGAGGACCAGAAACCAACACTTTTACCGAGTACCCCAGGTCCTTCTGCTGCACCCAAAAGCTTTAGAACCACTGCTGTAGAAACTGTGCAGCAGATGGAATGGGGCGAAGTGAATCTTAGTCCTCTTGCTTTTAATCCCCTTGAAACCCTATAGCATTGTTCTCAAGAAAAGAACATGAACCCAGGACAGTCCAGCCGTGTCACATATTGGGCCTCTCACCAATAACAGTGCTCCATGGTTTTTTTTTTTTTTTTTTTTTGCCAAAAAGTTTTCATCCAATTACACACACACCCTTTTTTTTTTTCCTCCACAGTGTCCCGTCCTTCCAACTCCCATACTCACCCTCCCAAGGAGTTTCCCTCTTAGCCTGGTCCCCGACACGATGTCATTTGAAAGTCAGGGCATCCCTTTTATACCGTCGTGAATATCTTCCAATCTGATGGGTCCTTTTATCCTGAAACTCTTCACCCGCTTTCCACCCCAGCATAACTTCACCCACCACTGAAGTACCGCCAGCCGGCTCAGGAGGGTGAGCGGCAGCTGTTGCCCTGTTTAGGGCAGGAAGTGAAGAAGAACATGATATTCAATTAAAACTGCAGGGGGAATTCAGTGAGACAGCAGGGTCTAATGGAGACTGATGGCCTGGGAGACCAGCCGGTCTGAGTTCCATTCCCATCTCTGCCACCGGCTCACAGGGGTGACCTTGGGTCTGTCACTAAAACTTTCTGGGCCTTCGTTTCATCTGAAAAATGGTAGTGATGATACCTGCATCCTCACAGGAATAGTTATGAGGATTAGGGAGATTAGAAAAATACACAGGGCTCTTTTGATCCCTTCAAAGTCAGCAGTGAAGGATGGATGGATGCAGAAAGCAGTCTTAGGCTAAGTAGAATTGGCTGCCAACAACAGGATGTGATTTGAGGTGTAATCAAAAGTCGGCCGGCACTGAGATAGCTCCCCTAGCAGACTGAGCTGCTCTGAAATCCCACTGCTGGACTGGAGAGCCAGGTTAAAACACAAGCATGACGACTCGCAGCAATACCATACCATCAGCCTTTGCATGAGTTAGCTGGAGTAGGTTGCTGGTTTCCCAGGAGAAAAAAAAAAAAAAAAGGGCCCTGAGTGATTGAGGCCCTAGAACAGGTAACTACAACTGGCAGAGAGTTTAGATACAAAGAATGCAAGAACTCAGAGTCAGGGGAACTGTGGTTAGGGACTTTGTGGGTAGGGGAGTGGTATGAGGAGAGTGCCAGAGCCATGGAGAATGTTAATTACAGAAGCTGATTTTCAAAGTACTACAATAGGCCCAGCACAGTGGCTCATACCTGTACTCCTAGCACTTTGGGAGGTCGAGGCAGGCAGATCTCTTGAGGCCAAGAGTTCAAAGCCAGCCTGGCCAAATGGCAAAATCCTGTCTCTACTAAAAATACAAAAATTAGCTGGGCGTGGTGGCACGTACCTGTGATCCCAACTACTCAGGAAGCTGAGGCAGGAGCATAGCTTGAACCTGGGAGGCACAGGTTTCAGTGAGCCAAGATTGTGCCATTGCACTCCAGCCTGGGTGACAGAGCAAGACTCTGTCTAAAAAAAAAAAAAAAACTACAATAAATGATAGATCATTCATCCCAGTAAGAGCCTTCCCTGGGTAATATCTGATGTCTGACTTTCCTTAAGACACTGTAGGTATCACTTCTTGATAACTTTTGCTCTTTATAAAACTGGCTATGCTATATTATATGTTCATGACACCAACAAAAAGCATTGCCTTCGTGAAAGTGCTGTGATGCTGATGATTGCAGCTGTGCTGACCAATATGATTTCAATTTCAGTCGGTACCCATTTGTTGGGTGTCATCACACTAGGGAGCATGGTGGGGGAGGAACAGCATGGGATTTGGCGTCCTGGGGCTTGGGTTGGATTCCCAGCTCTGTCACTTCATTCTGGAACCTTGGATACTTAAGCTTTCAGAGACCCAGTTTCAGCTGGTAAATTGGGATAACAGACCTACCTCACATGCTTTCCAGAGGATCAAATGAGGTGATGCCGTGTGAAAAAGCCATGCTGGATGTGACAGAGGGCTACACAAAGGTGAGCTGCTGTCTCAATCAGGACAGGCTGGGGTGTGCTGCTGTAACAAATAAATAATAATCTGACATTTTAATGGCTGCATGTCAGCCACAAGTCAGCCTAAGGTGTGCTTTGCTTATCAGAGTCACACAGAGACACAGGCTCCTGGAGGAGCCCTTAGCAGCTAGGTCAGGGGAAAAAATCATGGTAGAGTCTGCATTGGCTCTGAAAGCTTCTGCTTATCTTTCATGAGCCACAGAATGTCACATGGCCACACCGACTTCCAGTGAGCAGGGAAGTGCCATCCTATTATATGTCAGAAGGAGACAGAGTTGGAATATTTATTCACAGCCTATGACCCAAACAGTTGTTACTCGACAAGGCTGGATAAGAGGTCTTTGTCCTCAAGATGCTTATCAGAGCTCAACTCAAGATCCCTACCCAGGGGTTTTGGAAACATCTCTAGGAAAGTGTACCCTCTTCTTTCTGCCATGGATCCCTGCCCCTGCCTCCCCACCACACAGCCAGGGCCTCATCACTTTTAGCTACCACATTAACGGCTTTGCTAAAGGCAGCTAGAACACCCACCTGCTTCCCTGGCCTCTGCCACTCTGGCTGTAAAATAACCTCCAAGGCCTCTCTTTCGGAGTTGAGTCTTCCCTTTGTCCTTCACCCAGATGTCGAGGAGAGGTGCCCAGGTGGCCAGGTTCGTGACGACTCCCTCAGGCTGCAGCTAATTGCACCATGCTTCAATGCAGCTAGGAGGAACAGCTCTTCGCTTGCCCAGAGCCCTTCTTGTACCAGATGCCTGCTGACCTTCCCATGGCCCAAGATCAGGTCTTTCTGCCTTTAGGGAAAGAAAGAAACAGGAAAGCTTAGCTCATTTGGCCTCTCTCACCCCAGGCTAGAACCATCTTTCTGTTCTTCTGCTGGAGCAGAGACATCTCTGTAGCTCCCTTCTCCATCACCCAGAGAGTCCTAGCGTGGCCTGAGACTCACCAAAACCTTTTTCTTCCTTCCTCTTGAGTGGTGTCCCTTCTCCTTGGACACTTTAGTTGGAGTCCTGAGAGACAGAATGAAAGAGTTTAATGTAATACTATTAGTAATAGCAGTAAATATAATAGGTTACCATGTGCTAGGCTCTGTTCTGAGTGCCCTGCATATATTAACTCATTAAATGTTCACAAGAAGCCTATGAAATCGGTATTATTAATAGCCCCACTTTAGAAATGAGGAAGAAATGGGCTCAGAGAGGTTAAATAGGTTGTTCGAGGTCACACAGCTAGTATGTGGCAGAGCTGAGATTTAACCAAGACCGTGTGACTACAAAGCTCATACAGATCTGTTTTTATCATGGCAATTAGGTTTACAGTGGTTGAGAGACATGGTTGAAGTTACAGATTGCAAGGGCGCCTTTGCTCCTGGTGCTCGCAAGATGGCATTCCCGGTGTATTAGGAGGTCGTGCCTGCCCTCTGCTGGTCGTGAATGAGCATTGCCACTCAGAGTATGTGGACGAGAACCCGCCGGGGAAGCACTTCATAGATATCTCAAAGAGAGTAAACTGGCAAATAAACTTGCAGCTTACGTGCAGCAGTGGCATATTGACTGTTTCTTTCCCTCTGGTTTTGTGTGTTTTACATTTATTTTCTTTCTCCTGGAAAAAAGAAAAAGAGGAAAAAAAGCAACCAGGCAGCTCTCCACCTCTGAGAACAAGCAGAAGAAAACCACAATTATGCAACTATCAAATAATAAATCGATGTGTTTATTGTCATGGAGATTGCAGTGTAGTACTAGATGCCCAAAATGTCATCCTAAACAGATGTAAAGGCACATTTTCAGTCGTTCATATCTAAGGGTAAAATAGTTTCCTAAATTAATCAGGATATTCTTCCACGATCGAACGTTGCATGCAAAAAGATTCTTCTTTTAAAAGTTCAGCCGTTTTGAATTATCTATGCTCAAATAGAAATTTTGTGTCACTTTCTGATTTGCTGTAGAAAGACAAAGGTGGCCGTCTCTGACTAGGCTTCAATGCAAGTCAGCTGGAGACAGAGCACATAGCATTACAGGGACGCAAGGTTTTTGGGCTCGTAGGAGTGACTACTCTTAAGGGGACAATCTGGCTTCTTCGAAGGCCCCCAACCAAGAGGATCCCTTCAGACAAGGTCAGTCCTGCCCACTAAATCTTTATGGGGAGGGGAGTAGAAGGGAGAGGGAACACTGACGCAAAAATCTAATCCTGAAAGCTGTCCCTGGGGATTAACCAGCTGAAGCCTAGTATTAGTCAGTTCTCACAGTGCTATAAAGAATACCTGAGATTGGGTAATTTGTAAAGGAAAGAGGTTTAATTGACTCACAGTTCCACATGGCTGGGAAGGCCCCAGGAAACTTACAATCACAGCAGGAAGTGAAGGGGAAGCAAGGCACTTCTTAACTTGGCGGCAGGAGAGGGAGAGAGAGCAAATGGGGAAGTGCTACTTTTAAACAGATCTCGTGAGAACTCACTCATGATTACAAGAACACCATGGGGGAAATCTCCCCCACGACCCAATCACCTCCTACTGGGTCCCTCCTTGGATTACAATTTGAGATGATATTTGGGTGGAGACACAGAGCCAAACCATATCAAGCCTCTTGTAACAGGTACGTGGCCTGAGGAGTCGTGGCCTGAGGACTGATGGCCTCTGAAGGTTGGATCTTCCGCTCCCAGACAGAGAATTGTCCGCATTTATAGTTCTTAACTTGGGTATTTAAAGTTTCCCTCCCTGAGAAGTTTGAACAAGTTACAGGACATAGGTCACACCCACAGCAAAACTTTCATTGATCAGGACTCGCGTGTATTTTTCACCCCCTGCCAACACACGCTACTTAAGTAAATGCGAAAACCTCAAGAAAACTGCTGATCAGAAGATTTAGTAAAGCAGACCTACTTTCAGGACATACCTTAGGATCTGTGCATATTCAGATATCCTGCATACCATGATTGGACCAGGTACATTTATATCATGACCTTGGCTAACTTTTTCTCATCTATGCTCACTGCTTCAAATAATCGCCTCAACATGGGACACTTGCAAGTCTACTTCCTTACTACTGCCTCTGTCCTGGGATCTGAATTGGCATTTCCAATTACCTGATGGGTAGCTCCATCTAGATGTCCCCCCAGGACCCACACGCAGCATGTCCAGAGCTGACCCAAGCATTCCATCCCTGAAAGTCCCCTTGACTGTTTTATTTCTTTTAATGTCATCACAATTCTCTTTGGGATTCCAGCTCAAAGCCCCAAACTCCTCCACTTTGCCTCACACTCTGTCCCACCCAATGGACCTGACCAGTTGCCAGTCTCTCTTACCTCTGTGCCTTCTTGACCTTCCCCCGTCATGACTCCCTCCTGGCATGACATCCTGGACAAGGGGGAGTTTCAGAGCCAGACATGGGTTCAAATCCCAGCTCCATTATTTATTGCATACCTGAATGTGGACTTTTTCCCTTAATTTATTTGAACCTCATCTGTAAAATTGAAACAAATATGTACCTCATAAGAGTAATTGTGAGATCAATCAGATAATAAAGATTAAATGCCTGGTATAGGGTGAATGTTAAAGACACGTTATTTTTCTACCCTCTCATCCAGGCCTCATTATTTCTCACTGGGGCTAACTTTGAGTAGCCTCCTAATTCATCCTTGCCTCTTTGCTCTCCATCACAAGCATTGATTGCATACCCACTACTTACCAGGCACTGGGCTAGTCACCTGGAAGAGAAACATTAAACAAGTCCACCAGGCCCTGCCCCTGTGAGGCTTACAATTCAATGGAGAAAGTAACATTCTCTCCTTCCTGTGATTTATTTTCACTCTTGTACCTGATGGATCATGTCATTTTTCTACTCAAGACTGTCAGTGGCAGCCCGTTTCCCATGTCATAAGATATATCTTTCTTTGGCTGGCATTTAAGCCCTTCTGAATTAATAAAGTTCTCATTTGCTTTTGTGGCCCAATTTCCTTCCACTGCCCCTATGTATATCCTCCTTTCTGTCCAAGTAGAATGACTTGTCAATCCCAGTATAATGGACATTTGTCTTTTTAAAAACTACTGATCCTTGTGACATCTTTTCTGTTTCAAAGAAATCTCCATGAGTGAATCTTGGTGAAAGGCAGAAACTCACAGTCCTTCTCTTCACTGGGTGGATACTAGGATGTAAGCAAATAAACCAGGCTCAGCCAGTCAAAAACTCTACTCAAGATTCTGAGTTTTGGGAAAGTGGCATCGTATCAGAAGATACACGCAGAGTATTTAACTCGAGAGATTATAGTGAAGAGAATGTTTACAGAGGTATAGTCAGGGTTAGAAAAACAAACAAAAGATGGTGAAGTTCCTTTGTCCCAGAACTAGCAATGCCCTTGGGGTTCACTTATAACGATGAATGTTGATAAAAGCTTATGTACCAAAACAAAACAGAAAATTGTGGTACTTTTCTCATTTTATCTGTAACAGTCTAGGGAGTCACATAAGAATGTAGTCTCAGGCCAGGTGCCGTGGCTCACGCCTATAACCCCAGCACTTTGGGAGGCTGAGGCAGGCGGATCACTTGAGGCCAGGAGTCAAGACCAGCCTGGCCAAAATGGTGAAACCTCGTCTCTACTAAAAATATAAAAACTAGCCAGGTGTGGTGGCACACCCCTGCAATCCCAGTTACTTGGGAAGCTGAGGCACGAGAATTGCTTGAGCCTGGGACATGGAGGCTGCAGTGAACCGAGATCACACCACTGCACTCCAGTCTGGGCACCAGAGAGAGACTCTGTCTCAAAAAAAAAAAAAAAAGAGAGAATGTTTTCCCAGGTTGTCTGGCCAAGGAGGGAAGTGCATGATTTTAGCCCGGACTGGACTTACCAGTGCAGGTGCAACTACCGGTTACTTTAGTTCTAGCATTTGAAAGTGATCTCAGTTGTTGGCTTGGTGAATAGATTGAAGCCACTAAGTGATATTACGAGATCAATTTCTTAGCATTAAGTAGAAAAAGAAGTCAAAAGATTTTGAGAGCTGGGAATGCTGGAGTGAATTTAGCCTGTTTGACCAGGACCTATCCCTCTGAGTTTCTGGAGAGAATCCAGACAGGCCTTTGCTAAGGCCTTTGGGAATAACACTGGAGAGGAGACCTGCCATCTTTGGACAGTGCTTTCAAGGCTGTTTGGGGTAGGCTGGGTATGCTAGCAGAAGGTACTACCATTGAAACAGGTTCCCTGTTTCCAGTGGGGTTGAGGGAACTGGTTGGGAAGTGATGGGGGCGGAGGAGAAGCACTTATCCAGCAGAGACAATGGGGGTGTATTTACTGTGGTAGGCAGCAGAGTTGACTTGGTAATGGGAATTATTTAGCTAGCAAGGATCTTTGGCAGAAGCTAAGTGATCCTGAAGGTCCATGGGTATATGAGTAATTCATCAAGTTCCTACTTGATTTGCATAGCTAAAAAGAACTCTCAGGGTGAGAGGCTGTGGATTTGCCAAAATTTGTGTAGTATAAACTCATGGCCAAGGAAGAAGAACACTAAAACAGCCACCACCCTCTGAATCCCTGACTTCCATGAGGAAATGAGAGGCTTGAGGACTGTGGATAGCAGTGCCACTTTCACACGGGTGATGATTAAACACTGAGAGGCATCGGACCATACTTGACCCTACCTGCACTTCAGCAAAACCGAAATATTCAAATTACTGAGGTGGAGCAGCTGTGATCAATGGAGAACATAAAGTGCTTAATTTAAATGGGTAATGTGGAAAATGCCTATTTTTTTTCCTTGATTTTACATTTGTGTGTCTAACTAAAATAATCAATTTTAGTGATAAAATTGAGAACTTAGACCAATAAACACTGAAGTGATACCATGCCCTGTCGATTCACAGTTTACCCAGTTAGTATGAAGTCCCACCCCTCTCACAAAGAGGACTGGAGCCCTGGGAAAATTTCGTTTCTTTCGGATTTTACCCACCAGATCTCAAAGTACTATGGTGATGTATCTGGAGAACTCAGGCCACAGTCTTAGAGGTTTCTTCACTATTGATGAAAAAGGAATCCAAAGGCAGCTTAGAAGGGATGACCCTCCTGTTAGCAGAGTAGTGAATAAAATACTGTACTGGGGTGAAGTGTCCCCATACACTGACCAGTATGGAAAAGTCTGTGCTGTTGGAAACCTGGTGGTAAAACAAAAATCTCCTACTTCAAAGTATTTTGACAAATGAAACTGAAAAACTCAATAGAAAACTTCACTTTCAGGCCCTGATGCCTAATTTGAAAATTAACAGTAACTTCATCCCACATGATATTAAATAGACACACAATTTCCAGATTATGTGACTATGTGTCTGATGGAAGCTAAGCCACTATGACAGAAAGTGACAACAGATAGGGCCCTGGGCAGTACATAAAGAAGTTGGACCACCAAGGTAGGACTGCCATAATACCTCAAGGACAAGATACGATCCTTCCTCCTGTTTTTCCAAAGATAACTGAAGACCACTTACCATGGTAACTGAGTACCAGGGAGAGATTATTTTGACATTGACTCTAAGCTAACAAATTGTTAGAGACTGGAGAAGGGGCTTATGGAGACCGTGAGATTAGTGATGTTTTGCCCAAATCCACTTCAAATATGGCTTCATGAGATGCCCACCACACCTGGTTGTTTCACCAGTCCCTAGGCATATAGTTAAAATCAGTATTTAACAATTAGAAGAATCCTCACTTGTGGAGAAAGATATTTCACCACAGGAAGGACCCAAAGAAAATGGCTGGAGGGCTCTACCAAAATATTTTAAATAATAATAATAATAATAAAGCAAACATTTCTGGGAAGGGGAGGAAGGAGGAAGGTACCCATGCAGATTAGTGCTACTTGGCAGGTACAGGCCAGGCGCGGTGGCTCACACCTGTAGTCCCAGCACTTTGGGAGGCCAAGGTGGGCAGATCACGAGGTCAGGAGATCAAGACCATCCTGGCTAACACAGTGAAACCCTGTCTCTACTAAAAATACAAAAAATTAGCTGGGTGTGGTGGTGAGGGCCTGGTGAGGGTGAGGCAGGAGAATGGAGAGAGTTCTCTCTCCTGGGAGAGAACCCAGGAGGCGGAGCTTGCAGTGAACCGAGATCGCCCCACTGCACTACAGCCTGGGCGACAGAGTGAGACTCCGTCTCAAAAAAAAAGAAAGAAAGAAAAGAAAAAGAGAAGGAAGGTACAGGGGTGGTGACCCTTCAAAATAAGGATAGTAATGTTGTTTATCTCATAGAGCTATTGTGGTGATTAAATGAGTTAATACATGCACAATGCAAATAATAATCGCAAAACAAATGCTAGCTACTCTTTTTACAATTACTATACTTGTAACTCCTATTTAACCCTGCATAGGGGTATGCAGAAGATAAATGATCTTCAAGAATTATTATAGGTTATTTTAAGCTTAAGCAGGTGTGATAAGATTCAGTACCTAGAGAGTAGAGGAATAATCCTCCTCCCCAAATACAAGGTCTTTTTACCTCAATTTGCTTGGGAAATTCAATGGTCTAGGGCATGTCAATATATCTCTTCCTGGGTGAAGGCACATCCCTGTACCCGACACCTCCTACCAAGAGGCAAAATGCTAGCAAGCCTCTTTGGATTTTAAGTGGGATGTGAGTTATATTTGCATTGTGCTGCTCTGAATCACTTTTAGTTAATTTAATTTAGTGTAAGAAACCCAACCAAGAGACAGTTCTCCATCTGGTCTAGCAGTACCACTCAACTTTCTGATTCAGGAGATCAGTGGATCTTGAAGTATTTGAAGCAGTTTGAGTTTCTGTGAGGAAACTATGGCAACCCTCAGCAGGAGATCACAGCAAAGGTCCTGAGAGTCTTTGAGCAAAGCTATTCTATTTCAACCAATAACTATTTCCTTTTGAGGACTTGTTATGGAGCCTTAGTGGAAAGTGAACCCCTGATGACAAAACATTGAGTGGCCATGTAACCTGGCTATGTATCATGAACTAATTGTGTTACTTGATCCAACTAATCATAAAGTCAGTTGTCCCAGCAGTGTGGGCACGAAACGTCAGGTGGCCATGTAACCTGGCTGCCTATCACGAACTGTTATTTCATGCAACAAACCATTAAGTCAGATGTACCCAGCAGTGCTTCACCATCAAATGCAAGTCGTAGATATGGGACTAGGCCTCAGCAGCTTCTGAAGGCACAAGGAATTTGCAGAAGGGGGCAGTTCACACTGCCAGCTTGCTGGAATCTACATGACCCTCAGCTCATACCTCTGATGTCATGGGGAGTTTGCTAAGAACAGGCCACTACGGAAACATGAACCACTGGTTTATAGCTGGTGCATATGATGCGCAGGTCCTGGTTATACAGAGATGGTTGTGACTTTAAAACCCCACTTGGTGTGGCCCTGAAGGACAATAGGGAAGGAAAGTCTTTCTGGGAGCAAAACTTTAGGCTGCACATAACCATGTCATTCATTTTGCCTGGAAGAAGAGAGAGCTTGAATTATGATGACAAACCAATATGTGAACAGATGCTAAAGCAACTCACAAGCAGCAGTTAATAATTTGTCCAGATTTGAGACTTGATAAGTGTAAGATTGGAAGGTTGGTAACAATGAGGTTGGGTATGTGTCTCCTGAACTGGGCCTGGAATGTGAGAGTACTTGTCTCCAGTGATGATGGTCACAAAAGGACTTCCTGCCAAGGTGGGTCCTTCCCCAGCCACCTCAATGCTTGTTTAACCAGTTCCTGAACTTGTAACTATGGCAGCAGGCATGGAAGCTATGCAGGGACTCCCTGAAGGGATCAACCCTCTGTCTGTCCAGGTAGATTACACCAAGCCCTTTTTAAGATGGAAGAGCTAGTGATTGTCTTCACTGGAATATATGCTTTTCTGAATTTGCATTTGCTCCTCTTGATAGATTCTGAACAAACTTGCATCTACAAGTGTCATCATCCGTGGGCATACTGAGTAACGCATGATCTTCCACATTGTAGTGCTTTTGACAAAAAGGAACTTACTTCTCAGTGGAGAAAGTAAAGTAATGACAGAGGCTCAAGGGACTCTCTAGTTGTGGTAGATTGGGTGGCTCTCCACCAATTTTAGTGTCCCTCTTTGCCTGATGATTACACTGCACACCCTGTTAAACCCATGGAAGGCCATGTGACTTGCTTTGGCCAATAAAATGTGAGTGTGAGTGGAAGTAATGTGTGTCACTTTCAAGCAGCAGCTCTTGAGCCAGCATATGGTTTCCTGTCATGAGACCAACAATGCTCCAGAAAAAGGCTGCTCCATCCACCTGTGTCCCAGAGTAAAAATGTCATGAAACAGAGGTGAACAGTCCCATGCACAGTGAATGAGAAAGAAATATCCATTGCTTATTACTGCAGCATGACTTGTCTATGCAGACTACTCATGCTCTCCTCTTTTTCTTTCTTTATTTTTCTCATTTCTTTCTCTTTCTTCTTTTTTCTTCTTTCCCTCTTTCTTTCTTTCTTTCTTTCTTTCTTTCTTTCTTTCTTTCTTTTCTTTCTTTTCTTTCTTTCTTTCCTTCTTTCCTTCTTTCCTTCTCTTCCTCCTTTATTTCTTTCCCCTTAATTTCCCTTTCTTTCTCTTGTTTCTCATTTCTACTAGCAGTTACTAGTAGACTCTATGCTCTGGTCTTTGGCAGACAGAGCATGGAGCCTTCTTCCTGGTCCCAGCACTAGCCACACCATGCCCTGCCTGGCAAACTAGTGCTGTCATCTGATGCCGCCTATCAGGGGTGCTCCAGGACTATGGTTCCAAGACAGTGCTCTATGGTTCCAGAAGTGTCCCCGATGGCAGCCCCTCTTTGGCAGTCCCAGATAGCTGGGTGGCATTCCTGAAAGTGCCACAGAATGAGCTGTGGCATGGAACCACCTGATCTTTGTTTCCTCATTTGTAGGGATGGGAATATCTTCCTTCAGATACTTATCTCTGGGTTAGGCAACCCAGAGCCCTTCAGGCTTTGCTTACTTTGCCCAGTCATTGTTTTGGTAACTAATTCCTGGAATTAAATCCTTCATGTTAGAAGCATTTAGCTTGCTTTCTTGATTGAACCTGAACAAGGCGTGCCCCTTTCTTTAAAGCACATCCCTAATGCCTTTTCCTCCATGAAGTCTTATCCGAGCTCTTATCTAGAGGTCATCTTTTAACTATTTACAATTATTTGACATTTTTAGACATTTTTTATGACATTTGTAACTCCATTTTGTATGAAATTCATTTATTTTGTCCTGCCCAACTTCCATTAGATTATGAACACATTGAAAGCAGTCACTGCATCTTCATCATGGCTGTGTTTTCTATAGCAATTAGCTCAGTCCCAAAAACTCAGTTGATATTCTCAGCACACACGGGTTTTTTCAAATAGAAACCCACAGTCTTAACAATATCTTCAGCTTTCAAAAATTCTATTTGTTTTCTATGCTGTAATAGATTAAATCAGAAGTAAAACAAAAATAACTGGGTGAATTGCAGAAAATGTTTTGTTCAATGATTTCCCAAAGAGCAATGAAAATATTTGCACATCCTATTTCCCACACACACTCATTCATCCACTTAAAATGATGCTTTCCAATTTATAAAGCATTTTCACAAACATTATCTCATTTAAACCTCACATTGAGAATGTAGAATAGAAATGAAAGCCCTCACTTCACACAGTCTTAAATGGCAGAGCTGAGTTCCTACCCCAGACCTTCTAACTCAAAAGTCCAGCACTCAGCTTACCTTTTGCTTGAAGCTGGGGTTCTGGTCAGCCAAGAATTACAGTTCTCTAATTCTTTTCTCACTGTTAAGAAATGCCATTAGACATGCAGACTTCCCTGTTTTGTACAAAAGTCCAAAATCAGAGATTATTTCTGATTCCTTTTTCATATGAAATAAAGGGGAAAATGACCATTTTATTTCCTTGGCTTAGAGAATATGGACAGTCATGTTTTCAATTTCACAGTTCATTGCACCTACATTTATTAGATTAGCGCTGGTTTAGAAACTCACCATGGAACCTCCCAATAACTTGGCAGTCACTTTTTGATTGCTTCTCAGAATTGTACTGTCTTGTTCTCCCAAGACTCTGACCAAGGTTTAGTGACTCAAAACTGAAACGCTGCAGGCATAAATTGATTCCAGCCCTGGCAAGGCTCAAGTTATTACTTTTCTCCACCTGATTATTATTCTGGTTTTCACTGGTGTCACTTCTTGTCTCAGGGGCTGATGTTATAGAAGCAGATGTCCCTTCCAGGCTAGGAGACTAACAGCGACATGTGTGCCCTGGTTTAGAGGGGAGCCTCATTCTATTACTCTTCTGCATTGGACCACAAACACCTGAAAATATAGCCCCAGCAAGCTCATTTTACATTTGGGTAGAAAAAAGAATTGTTCCATGGCCAGCTATACGAGGTGTTATTTGAAGGGTATTGGAAAGGTCCAGGCATAGATGTCATTCCCTGCACCATACCACTTATCTTGCACTGCAGTTGATGTCTAAATTCCACCCACAATAAGTCATTTTTTCATTTCCATCTGGTTTTTAAATCACATATTCCTGAGAAGTTTAACATGATTGATTGTTTATCTGACTTTATCTGATCTAATTTTCTGATCAGTTTTGGCTCCAGAACTTTAACCACTCTTAACCACTCCCCTATTTTGCTTCTTTAATGTTGGGCAAAATACTTACAATACTGGTTGGTGCATAAGTCCTTAGTCATTGGTAGTTTTACTGTTGTTATTATTATGTTATGTGTTTTACTAGCCTAATGAGTTAATAATAATAGCTAATATTTCTTGAACACATGCTATGCTAAAGATTGTTCTAGGCCCTTAGTTTGTTAGTTATTTAATTATTGCAACCATCCCAGGAAGTAGGTACTATTTTCTGCCTCATTTTAAGGATGAGGAAATGGAATCAGAGAGGTAAAACAACTTTCCCAACATCAAAGGGATACAGAGAGATAACACCAATATTCAGCAGTGATCACCAATAGTGGAGAAATTGAAGGGAGAGGAAGAAGGAGTATTCCAACAAAACCAGCCACCTACCCCAGTGATGGCTGAAAGATAGGACTGATCTCAAAAACATTTAATTGAATTTTTCAGACAAAATGAAGAATGTAAAGACTTGTGCCATTGAGGAATAGCATGAGCTCTCTTTCTTCTAGGAACTTTCAGAGTTGGGTACACGGGTATATAGGATCTGGAAGGTACTGAACTTAGTTTGCCTGGAGGCAGAAGATACATTACAAATGAGGCTCTCACCCTTTTTTTGTTCATATCAGATTTATATGGTAGGTGATCTCCGTGGGGTGTGCTCAGGTTTGTTTGTGTATGACTCCCAGCCTTGACCCGTTTGTCTCGCCTTTGCTCCTTCACTCAGGAAAGCATTTTGAAAATTAAGAGAGTGAAAGTGATGTCTCCGGGCCACACAACTTTGATGAGCATTATTCTGGTGCCCTGAATGAACTACCTCCAAGGGAAAACCCATGGAGAGGGCTTTGAGGCAATCTGTTACCCTGACCTTCCCATGCCCTTACAGGATGTCTGTGGGTACAGTCATGCCTAGGATTTGAGAGCTGGAGACTTCTTGACAGAAAAATAGAAGTGAGGAAAAGGATAGAGGTAGGGCAGGCAAACCAAGATCTTGCAAACACAGTTCAGACATGGTAGAGAAAAAGGTGGTCATGCCATCTAGCCAGCTCTCTGCAAACCCATGGAGTGCTCCCAGACACAGCCAGCAGAAGGAAGTCCAGCCCAACCATGGGTCTGGGGCACTGGATTGGGGGTGCATTGAGCCTGGATTGGCAACTAGGAGTACAAGGCAGCTGGTGGGACAGCATCATTCCCTAACTTCTTGTGCTGTGCCTGTCCTGGCCCCTCTTTCTCCTGCTTTCCCCTTTCCCTATTCTCCCATCCTACCATTCCTATTCTCATCACCTTTCATCTCAATAGCCACTTTTCAGTATCACCAGTGTTGGCAGTGGGGAAGCAGTGAGTAGGAGCCCATACTCCCCATGTTATAACCTGCCAAATCCCAACATAACATGCCAAGGTGGGCAATTATAACTGTTTGAAGTGTACTGCAACATGAAATACAAGAGATCTTCAAAAATTCATGGAAAAAAAATTTTAAATTATGCACGGATTTCATTCTTTTTTTTTTTGTGCCAAAATAAGCTTCTAGTAACTTGTCATAACATGTCTAAAGGGGATCTAGTTTGAGGCACTAAGAAGTATAAGACACCAATTTGAAAGGACCCCCTATCAGAGCAACATGATTCCTGCTAAAATAAAGCAAAAAGAAACATTACACTTGTGCTGGAACTTGGGTGAAAGAATAGTGAAATAACTGATGCTGTGTGAAAAGTTTGTGTGAACAATTCCCCAAAGAAACAGCAGTTCACAAGTGGATAACTTGCTGTAAGAAGGGACAAGATGATATTGAAGATGAAGCCCACAGCACCAGACCATTCACATCAATTCACAAGGAAAAAATTCATTGTGTTTATGCTCTAATTGAAGAGGACCGACAGTGTTGACAACACAAACAATAGCCAACACCATGGACATCTCAGCTGGTTCAGCTTACATAAGTCTGTCTGAAAAATTAAAGTTGAGGAAACTTTCCATTTGATTGGTGCCAAAACCACATACCCAGATCAGATCAGCTGCAGACAAGAGCAGAGCTTTTAATGTAAAGTTTAAGTGAGTGGCTTCAAGGTCCTGAAGCATTTCTTTGAAGAACTGTAACAGGAGATGAAACACAGTTTCAGCAGTATGGTCCTGAAGACAAAGCACAATCAAAGCAGTGGATTCCAAGAGGTGGAAGGGGTCCCGTTAAAGAAAAAGCATCAAAGAGCAAAGATCTTGCCAACAGATTTTGGGAATGCTCAAGACAGTTTGCTTGTTGACTTTCTGGAGGGCCAAAGAGAAGTAACATTTGCCTATTATAAGGGCGTTTTGATTCCAGCACTTTGGGATGCCAAGGCGGGCAGATCATGAGGTCAGGAGATCAAGATCATGATCATCTGGCCAACATGATGAAACTCCGTCTCTACTAAAATACAAAAAATTAGCCTGGTGTGGTGGCACGCACCTCTAGTCCCAGCTACTTGGGAGACTGAGGCAGGGGAATCACTTGAAACCCTGGAGATGGAGGTTGCAGTGAGCTGAGATCGTGCCACTGCATTCCAGCCTGGCAACAGAGCAAGACTCTGTCTTAAAAAAAAAAAAAGAGCACTTTGGGAGGCCGAGACGGGCGGATCACGAGGTCAGGAGATCGAGACCATCCTGGCTAACACGGTGAAACCCCGTCTCTACTAAAAATACAAAAACTAGCCAGGCGAGGTGGCGGGCGCCTGTAGTCCCAGCTACTCGGGAGGCTGAGGCAGGAGAATGGCGTAAACCCGGGAGGCGGAGCTTGCAGTGAGCTGAGATCTGGCCACTGCACTCCAGTCTGGGCGACAGAGCGAGACTCCGCCTCAAAAAAAAAAAAAAAAAAAAAAAAAGAAAAGTGTTTTGAGGAAGTAGTTAGCCAAAGCTTTAGCAGAAAAATACCTATGAAAGCTTCACCAGAGAGTCCTTCTCCACGATGACAATGCTCCTCCTCTCCCCTCTTGTCAATAAGGGCAACTTTGCAAGGGTTTCAATGCGAAATCCTTAGGCATCCACCTTAGAAGGAGGCATTACCTCCTTCTAACTTCTTTCTGTTTTCTAGTCCTGAAAACCTTTAAAGGCCACCTATTTTCCTTCAGTTTTTAAAGTAAAAAAGATTGTATTGACATGGTTAAGTCCCAAAGACTCTCAGTTCTTCGGGGATGGACTAAATGGCTGATATCATTGCTTACAAAGTGTCTTGAGCTTGACGGAGCTTATCTTGAGAAATAAAGCTTATCTTTTCAATTTTTATCTTTTCATCCCATTTTCTACAAACTGTTTGAAGAATTCCCATATAGAAGTACATGAAATCAGCTACATAAATTGCGAAATACAGTTTAGAAATGTAGTCTTTATGTTACATATGCATTTTGTTTGCCTAACAGATACGTGTATGGGTGGTGTACATGTGTGTGCTTGTGTGTGTCCATGGAGTGGAGAGAAACCTCTACCCCCCAATCATTCTCGCCATTCCAACTCCCTGGATTTTCCATGAGAACTCTCGTCCTCCTTCCCTTTCTGCAGTGGCTTCCTTTATCCTTTTCTTATTTTCCCTCCCACTAGCATCCACCCTCTTCCCCATCTCCTCTCTCTCCTTTTTTCCCTAGATTTCTTCCTTTTCCTCATACTCGTACTTTTCTGCTCCTCTTTATCTCATTTGTCTTTTACAGCTACTGTATGATGGAAAATAAAAATGACAAACCAAAACTCTGAGTAACAATTAATCTCTCCCTTCTAACATTTTTTTTTTTTTGTCAGAGAGTTAGAACATGCATGCAAAATTTTTCTCTTCTTACAAGGCTTGTGCATTTTTTGTTGGAAATGGTGACATGCCATCACAAAGCTTTGATAAGTAGAAGCTATTAACTGAGTCCTCAATTATCTATAGATTTTGTGGTGCTCTATTTTTAGGTGAAAGCTAAATGACAAGAGAGCAAAGCATAATGAGTTTTGAAAGGATACCCCCGAATAGTAAGCTATCGCCGTAAAAATTCTCTATGACAAATAACCTCAAAACTCAGTGGCATAAATAAACTTTTTTTTTTCTTCCACACAGTTGCAGGTCAGCCAAGGGGTGGCTGATCCAGGCTGGGCTGGGCTGGGCTCTAAGCTGCTGGTTGATTCCAGGTCTGTCCCATGAGTCTATCTCCCCTCATCCTTGGATTAGTAGGATTCTAGGAACATCTTCTCATAGAGAGGATAAAAGTTGAACCATAGAGGTACAATTCAGGTCTTTGATTGCATCACATCTTCTAACATTTAACTGGGCAAAGCAAGTCACATGGCCAAGTCCAAAGTCAAGGGGTGGAGAAGTACATTTTGCTTCCAGTAGGAGGAACTGTAAAGTTACCTAACAAAGGGTGTGACTATGGGGCAGGATGAAGCATTGGGGCCTTTAAATTTAAATTGCCACATCCCCAGGTCCTGGGACAGGAACTGCTGCATTTAAAGCCACTAACAGCCAGCACCCTTGGATAAAACCTTCACTTTAGTAAACAGATGGCATAAGGGTCCCTTTCTTGAGGCTGAGACAGTGGGGTGGAAAGGAAAGTAGGCATGGGGATGGCTCATGGTAACGGGGCACCAAGAGAATACTCTTTACTTTTCACAAGGGAGCACGTCCCGGGGTATGATCTGTCTCTTTTCATAACCTTGAGGCTGCCGCTTGTCTACTTTGAGCCTCTTTCCTGCCTGTAGAAGGGACACATTGGAAATGGACTGTATGACCTCAGAAGATTTCTTTCAGACTTTGAAGGGGTTTGAGATTTTTACGTACACACCATAGAACATTATTATTAATACTTCCCTTGCCCCTTTCTCCCAAACTTGTATTCACCTAGCAAGACCTGACAGGGACATTCATGGATCAGACCACTTGTGAAGTTCACATAACAGGAGCAAGAAGTAAACCTTTGTGTGGTGTATGCCACAGAAGTATTGGAGTGACTTGTTACTGTGCATAGCCTAATAAAAGCTGACTAATATACCTTTCCTTTTAGCTTATCAGACTAATGCATACAATGAAGGCAACTTTGTAATTAAGGTTTCACTGTCTCAAGTAGAAAGACCTATATTTGACATCTAGATCTGACATTGGATTTATTACCTTGGATAAATCACTTGACTTCCAGCTCTTATTTTCCTTGTTTTAAAATGGAAGTAGTAAAATATGTTTTTTCTTATAATTGTTACTTTTATACTACAACGATTAATAATCATTGCAACCACTTTTTCTCTCTTCCTTTTGAGCTTGTATCAATCACTGGAGCTAAGCATCTTCCATGGGTGGGATATTCACCACAATTTCACGAGACAGGTTAATTATTCCCATTTTATAGATTTAGTACTCAAGATCTTGCAACATCAAGCAATCTGCCCATGGTCACACAGCAGACAAGAGTAGACATACAATGTTTGCTCAAGCAAAGTGTGTTGAATTTAGCAAGGGTCTCAATTATACAATTTAGGTATTTAATTTTTTTTGTTCTTAATTGCAGTACCTAACGTAACATCATGCATAGGTGAGAGCTATACGACCTTTGATTGTTTCTAGATTTTAAAATTTTTTTCTTGCTTTTTGCCACAAGATGGCACCCAAAGCCAACAAGCTCTAACAAGCTACCGGGTCCTGCCCCAAGTCAGTTCCCAGCATGGCTTTGTCAGATAGGTTTGCAAACAGGCCTCACACCTTGCTCAGACCAGGGGGCCCAACCTGGCAGACCTGATCAGTGTCCGCTTGGGTTCCAGACATCTGGACACTTCAGCCAACACTGGAACCACATTTGGAATCTTTCCCCATAGATTTCACATTTTTCCAGATCAAATAACTTTACCTTGGAAACTTTGACCAAATCCTCTTGTTTTTAGAAATTCCAGACGTCCTCTTCCAGAAATGACCTATCTGCCCACCTCTGGCCTAGTTGTATTATTACAAATGTTGCCATTTAATGCAATAAAATAGATATTTAATGTAACTAAAGCTTTTGAGCTTACTGCTACATTAAACATCCCACCATACTACCCAACCATGGCCCATGGGACTGTATCGCAGGCCCAGCCTGGAAGCTTATTAGAAACACAGAAGTTTAGGATCTGCTCCTGACCCACCGGATCAAAATCTGCACTTAAACAAGATTCCACTGGTGACTCATATGACATTAGAGTTTGGGAAGCTACACAAGAGCCACTGGCCCACAGGTGATTTTCCTATAAATTAAAAAAGTGCTTCCTGAGTCAAATCCATAGACTCAGAGAACGGAATGGTGGGGCTATGGGAGAGGGGAGAGGCGGACTCACTAAACAACTGGTGTAGGTTTCAGTCAAGCCAGATGAACATGCTTTAGAGATCTGCTGCACGATGTTGTACCTGTAATCAGCACTCACGCATGATACGCTTACACATTTAGTAAGAGGGTGTACCTCACGTTAAGTGTTCCCACCACAATTTTTTTAAAATGCTTTCCTACGGACAAATGCTGCCACAAACTGGTGAGCATAGCAGGATTTCAGGTCATATTGTGCATATTCTCTCTCTCTTTTTTCCTCTCTCTTCCCTCTCCCTCCTTCTCCCTTTCTCTTTCCCTCCCACCTTCCATTTCCCGCTCTCTCTATGGTGTATATACCCACAGATTCACCATCATATACACATATATTTGTTCAACTGAAACACAACAGCTTATCTTGCAAATATGTCTGCAAAAATCACTTTTTAATATTCAGGTACTTGGAATATTGGTGTCACATCCATTAGTCCTGGTAATCAAAAATTTGTTATTCTCTGAATCCTGGGATAAACATACCGCCTCACAAGCTCACACTGCAAACACCATAAAAAGAATTGATTATGCATCCATATCTCTCCTACCACATTCCCACCAACCCGATACGACTTGTGCATGTTTAAAATGTTTTAGGATCTTTTTAAAAATATAATAACAAAATATTATTGATGATTTTTGCTTTAATTCTCATCTTGTTCTCCTTAAGCCTTTTCTGTCTGATGCCCAGTGTCTGAGGAATTAAGTTAAATCTCTCTGGAAAGTCCTGAGCTGGGCCAAGCTTCCCCTTCCGTTATTACCAGAGACAGCAATGTCCTTGATTTCAGGTGCTGTCAACAGAGCTATGTGTCACCCAAAAGAAGGATTACAAAATGGCAAAAAGAGGATCTGCAGGAGCAGAGAGAAGGAGGCAGAGATGGAGAAAGAGAGGAGGCAATAGGGAGGAGTGAGAAAGGAGTAAGCAGGTGGAAAAGTGAAGAATCAGTGAGCAAAAGAAAAAAGGGCACTGATGATACAGAATAATAATAACTATTCTTATAGTAAATGATACTAATAATGTTTCTCAACTCATGCAGAATTAGATCCAAAGTCTCTACCAAGGCACATCCCTGTCCTCTTCAGATTCTTCTCAACTCTCCACTTTACCTCCCTCAGAAATCACCTCTTCCACCCTGCACCGCCATGACCACACCCGCTTCACCACAGGATCTACCCACAGGCTCTGGCCTCAGGGACTTTGCACGGGTGCTGCAACATGCTTCCCTGCACCTGCATGACTTTCTTCCTCCCTTCATGAAGTCTTCAGCTCAAAATCTCTTCCCTGACCCACCCTACATAAAACTTCCTAAACTCACCTCTTCTAGCCACCCTTTAACCCTGCATGATTTTCCTTTTCAGCCCTAATCACTTCCTGATAGCTTACATGTGCTTGTTTCTTTGTTTGCCTGACTTACTGGATCAGAATATCAGTTCCAGGAGAGCAGGAGTTGTGTTCTGTTTGCAACTGAACCTCCAGCACCTAGGACAGTGGCTGATGCTCAGTAAGGGGAAATCACCGTTCATGGAGGTGAATGGGGGGCTTACCGGGTGCCAGACACTCTTCTAAGTGCATTGCATGTATCAGCTTGTTCAGTTCACCATCACCCTACAAGGTGGGCTTTTGACTGTAGAGGAAACCGGGGCACACTAATGTTTCTTTGTTTCCCTTCTTCTCAGACTTTCCCTTAAGCAGCATTTCCCCACTGAAGAATGCTCGAGAACAGGGGCTGGCAAACAGCTCGCTGGCCAAATCCATTCTGCTATGTGTTTTTGCAAAGAACGTTGTAGTGGAACATAGTTGTGTCTATTTGTTTAGATATTATCTGTAGCTGTTTTTGTGCTGCAATGGCATAGTCGATTAGTTGTGACAGAAACCATATGGTCTGCAAAGCCAAAAATGTTTACCGTCTGATCCTTTACAGAAAGAGTTTGCTGAGCACTGCTCTAGAAGATAACCCAACATGAAAACAAAGCAAAACTCTTGTCCTATAGTGAAGGCGGTGGTTTGACTATGTCTTTTCACAATCCAATGGGTATGATTATGTCTTTTCTATGCATTAGGACGAGTTGAGAGAAAAATACTCCCATCTTGAATTCAATAAATGTGTGTTCTCATCTTCATTGTGTTCCTAATTAGCTGTGTGATCTTAGGTAATCGTTTCATACCCCTCGATATGTTTTCCCTCTTGTCACAATAATAATTATGTAGTAATGGCAATAATTATATAGTAATAGTAATAATGGCTCTTGTTAAATGCCAGGCTCTGCTCTTGGCATTTTACTGTAAAATAATAGTGTATGATACTCTAAATTCCTATTGGATTGTGAAAAGACATAGTCAAACCACTGCCTTCACTACAGGACCACAAGAGTTTTGCTTTGTTTTCATGTTGGATTATCATCTAGATACTCTAAATTAATTACTTGGGCTTTTCATAAATATTCTGGTTCTGTTCTTACAGGCACATGGTAGAATTGTGTGTCCAGTCCCACTTGTAGGTAAATGTGGCCATGGGGTTTGCTTTGGGGAACAAAGTGTTAGAGGAAGTGATACCTGTAACTTCTGACCAAACCTTAATGGCCAGGGTACACATATTCCCCATTCTCTTTACCCATCTTTCCTTCCATTGTGGCAACCAGAATTGTTCCAGAAAGTGGGAGCTTTGTCAGCTGGGTCTCAGACTATGAGCAATGCAGAGCAGAATTCCCAACTGAAACCTCATGGTGCCTAAACATTAAATATACCTTTTTTAGGAAGCCAGTAAGATTTGGGGCTATTTGTTACTGAAGCACCAGCTAGCCTATCCTGACTAATAAGATATCCACTGAGATTCTCGTCCTGTTCTAATTCTAGAGTTTTAAGAATACAAAGATCTCTTCTTCCTCAGGGGTGGGACCCTCTTTGTTTTTGCCATGGGAAGACATTACCCCATGATGTGCAGATGAAGAAGTGATAGGTGACCCTGTTAGTCATATGTAGCATATTTAATTAGGGTACAGAGGAGAGGTCAGGAGATGGACAAGGGTTTGTTTTTCAGTGAAGACAGTAACAATCCAGTTCACCCTGTTGTTATTTCAGTTACAGTTTTAGGCAATCTTATTCCCAAATATCTGCACTTGTGGCTATTTTAAAATTTCATCCCTGCTGATTCCTTTGGGTTAAGGTTCTAATGGATCTTATTTAAGTGTCTATGAATGCACTTGCATGCAGGTGTATGATTTTAGGAAGGGTAGTACATTAAGTTATTAGTAATCATAAATAAAAACCAATGCATCAGGTATTATTCATTGGAAGGTAAATGAATGGGGCCTAAGAAAGATACATTTTGGAAAGGAAAAGTCTCATAGATGAAGATTCCCTGGAAATGAAGAACCCAAAACAGCTGAGGTTCAAGATGCCTGAAGTTATTTAAAGACATGAACAAATACCTTTCAAAAGAAGACATACATGTGGCCAAAAGCATATGAAAAAAAGTTCAACATCACTGATCATTAGAGAAATGCAAATCAAAACCACCATGAGATACCAACTCACACCAGTCGTCAGAATGGCTATTATTAAAAAGTCAAAAGATAACCTAGCAATCCCATTACTGGGTGTATACCCAAAGTAATATAAATCATTCTATTATAAAGACACATGCACACAAATGTTCACTGCAGCACTATTCACAAAAGCAAATACATGGAATCAACCCAAATGCCCATCAATGATAGACTGGATAAAGAAAATGTGGTGCATATATACCATGGACTACTATGCAGCCATAAAAAAGTGAGATAATGTCCTTTCCAGGGACATGGATTGAGCTGAAGGCCATTATTCTTAGCAAATGAATGCAGGAATAGAAAACTAGATACTGCATTTTCTCACTTGTAAGTGGGAGCTAAATAATGAGAACACATGGACACATAGAGGGAAACAACACACACTGAGACCTATCAGAGGGTGTAGGGTGGGAAGTGGGGGGAGGATGAGGAGAAGTAGCTGATAGATACCAGGCTTAATACCTAGGTGATGAAATGATTGGTACAACAAAACTGTGTGACACACATTTACCTGTGTAACAAACCTGCACCTCCTGCACAGGTACCCCTGAACTGGAAATAAAAGCTAAAAAAAATAAATAAATAAAGACAAGGTGCCTAGGGTCAAGGGAGGACTGAAAGAGAAAAGAGAATGAGGAGGGAACAGAAAGAAATGTTCATCGCTTTAACACAACTTTAAATGTCAGTCATACCTAGGATTGGCGTGAGTGTTTCATCATTTTTTTGTTCAGTCAATGATAAAAAAAATCAACTTGGCACAAATAAAGGCGTAATAGGAATTATTTGAATAATAAGCATGATGAGTACATAAGCCATGTACTTTTTTCCCTATGCATTTTTCATCGGAATACTTTCAAGACTGCATGCTTCAATTTCAGTGCAGGACATTTGATGTGTAACGTGGTCCTCTGGCTCAGACTGACACTTTAACTACATGTAGGCATTGGCTGGAATTATTTTGGAATTATTATTATTTGGAATTAATTATTTGGAGATTATTTCACATCATTCCAGAATGGGCAATTAGGATCTGTTTTGAGATAAGCTGTGGGTCAATCTAAGGTATGAGTGGCCTTTTGTGTGACCAGCAAAGACAAAGTTGAGTGTCAGCCACCACAGAAGAGGGCCTGCATCTGAGCAGGAAATGTGCCACATGACTGTGTGAGATGTGGCCCCTACGGCCAACAGCAACAGCAAGCCTGAGTGCCCACTCTGCCAGGCCCACACAATCCTCCTCTGAGAATGCTGGCCACCAGACTGCCATGTTGCACAGCTCCTGCGGTGCCATCCACTCCTGCTGTGACTGTGAGGGCTTTCTTCATATAAATACAGCATGAGTGTGCTCCAGGGAGTTGTACAAAGTTGTGGCCTTCTTGGCCCCTAAATTTTGTGAGCATGTCACCTCTGATGCCATGGAGATTGACAAACGTTTACAAGGCATGGGCCAAGTTTCCAAAGCTAAATCTTCTGAGGTCAAGGCAGTGGGAAGTGGGGACTCCCAAGAAGCTAGTGGGTGACAGGAGATGAAGTATGACTTTGAGCTCATGTCGTGTATTGGAGCCAAAGAAGGCCCTGGTGCTGGAATAGGATTAGGAACTTTGAAAAGTGTCAGAACCCCTTCCTTTACTGGGCAGAGCCAGATGAGGAGCGGTCCTCCTGGGACAAGTCTCAAGAGTCAGGATGGTGTATTTCAAGGAGCCTGAAGGAATGGGACCCATCATTTACACATCACAGGAGTTTAGAGGATGAGAGGGTTAGGTGGGCTAAGTGATGCCATTTCTCCCAGTGTGCTTTTCTTTATTTTCTTTGACTTTGAGCATATATTTATTTTATAATCACTGCCTTAGTCAGCTCAGAATGCTATAACAAATTGTCATAGACTCCTGGGTGAGTTAAACAATAGAAATTTATTTCTCACAGTTCTGGAGGTTGGAATTCCAAAAGCAGGACACCAGCCTGATTGGGTTCTTTGTGAAGGCCATGTTCTTGTTTCCTCCCCAGAGGCTGGAGAGCAGGAAGAGAGAAAAGAAGCCTCTCCTGACCCTTCTTATAAGGACACAAATCCCATTCATGATGGCTCCACTCTCATAACCTAATTACCTCTGAAAGGACCCAGCTCCTGAGACCAACACATTGGGGTGTTAGGATTTTACGTATCAATTTTGGAAGGACACAAATATTCAGTTCATAATAATAAAAGAAAATAATATCTATTTCTTTTTTGGCAAACCTAGCTCAAGCACATTGATAAAAGAAGTGGCAACTCTATAAATACACACCATGAATTTACTATTTATTATCTACATTAAGTCACAATAACGACAATAAATTACATACATACAGTTATGTTATAATTATAATTTAAAATAATTTATTCACACTAATTATTCATGGTCCTAAGGATTAATGAGCATCAACAACGGCATGGACTTGGTCATCTCTCTCCAGATGGATGTCTAAGGACAGAGGATGTTTCCAGCATCCACACCATCAAGACACATGAGCTTCTTGTGCCCAAAATTTGGGCATGTCATTTTAACACCTGTGCTTGGTATATCTAATCCCTTAGTAATTATTAACTGAATTTAAAATTTTCATATCAAGTACACCTCTGGTTTGAGGCAAGGTTTTTATTACAGAAATTCATTTCCCTGACCCACCAGTATTACTTTGATGTGTTCTGGTTTGAGAGTTAGAAACCTAAATGCTATCCATGTTTCCAAGCTTAAAATTTTTGTAACAGCCGCTATATCCATTTGAAAATGTGGACTTTCACATTAATTGGTTTTTGCCTCAGTTGTTTGAACTCTAAATACCTTCAATAGCAAAGAGAAGTCACATCACATCTGAAGGTCTAGGCAGGTGGGACTTTTAGCCCACATTATTCTGTAGTGGGAGGGGGATTTCTTTATGCCAGTATACGTATGCAAAATGTGAAAAAATTCACATTTTGTATCCTTTCTTCCTTGTATGTTCCTCAACATCCTTTCTCCCCTCTTTCTATGATTCCATAGTTGTATTACTTACAGAAGCTCTGTAAAATGCTTACAGGTATGGTTTATAAGAAAGATGTCATATAAGATGAAGGTGTCATGTACATAGCTGTACCATGTCAATGTGAAGCATTTTGGGGCATGAGACATAGAATTCTCAGCAGCAAATGAAAATGAAATGACCAAAACATTTTTCAGTTCATTGGAAAGTGATTTTCTGTAGTACCCATGAGGTCAGAAAAGACATTTAGGTTCCTCTAGGAGATGAATCAGAAATGCAAAAGTAAATATTAGGTCTAAAATGGTGGTAACTTCTAAACTTGGACCTAAAAGAAAGCTTGAATTCATTAAACTTATTTATAGGTGAGAATATTGATACCTAGATAAATTAAAAGGCTTGCAGAAGGTTTCCCAGGCAGCAGAAGAACCAAGCTCAGAACCCTGGTACCTATCTCCCAGTCAAGTGTCTGTTTCTGTAGACCTTGGGTGTTCATTCTTTCAACTTACCCGGGCCACACTGGAAGATGAAGAATTATCTTGGGCCACACATAAAATATGCTAGCATGAATGATAGCTGATGAGTTAAAAAAAAAAATTGCAATCTCATGTTTTAAGAAATTTTACCAATTTGAGTTGGGCTACATTCAAAGCCATCCTGGGCTGCATGCAGCCTGCAGGTTGGACAAGCTTGCTGCAGACTATATTGTCTTGCTCTTTCTCCACCAAAGGGTTGACTTTATATGACCTCTGTCTTCCAGTCAGATGTGCTTCATTATAGAATCAGAATTTGGATGCCATCTGGACACAAACCAGTCTTCCTCCCAATCACTATAAGTGGTATAAGGAGCACTGGAAAAAGAAGCACCATTCTACTGGCTAACTCCACTTGATTAAAAAAAAAAAGGCAACAATTATGAAAAAATTAAGACACTGGACTTTAAAAAGCACTGATATGAAAGCTTTGATTCATGCTCATGAGCAGTTCTAAGCAAATTTTTCGTTCCCAATGCTACATCTTCAGAAACTGAAATGTTCACCAGTTGGAGTTCATTTCAAAGTGAAAATTCCAATTCAGTGAAGTTGAGATGAAGATCTGAGTTGACTTTTGTTTTATGATGACCTAAGTTTCCTATCCATGCCAACTTTTTCCTTTTTCTTTTTCATATATTAATGATGTCTCTTTTTCTTCCTCGAAGTTTTAGCTCCATAAAACACCATATTTAACTGTTCTACTTGTCACATTCTAAACAATTCTCCAATCAAATAGTTCTGCCTAGCACAATACCTCCTCTCAGAAAGCCAAAAACATAGATATGGAGAGAACAAAGTGCAACTGTGTTAAAGTTGTTTAATAGCCCGCCAAATAAGTAGCCCACCAATAAGGGGGGCACAGGAGAGACGGTGGGGATGGAGGGGAAAGCATAGACATCCAAATCAAAAGCACAAATTTTGTCTTCAGAAACAAAGTTAAAGAATATCTTTTTGAAAAGGATCCTTGGGATAAGAATGCAAAGTGTGACCTAATACTATAGGCTACAGCATCAGCGTGTCTCAGGGAGAGAAAGCTGTCTTATCAGGAGAAGTTAGATAGATGGATAACTGTTACCATGGAGGTTGTTAGCTGCCCACAGAGAAGCTCTCTGAGAGTCACCATGCATTTTGGGGTGCCCATTAGACAGATAAGGACATCTCACCAGTCCAGTGAGACCAAAGGAGTCCCATTGGTGTGGCCAGAGAGTCTTAACATCCTTGAAAATGGTTGCTCATCTTCAAGTTGCTCCTTATTCTTTAGTGGTCAGAAAAAACAAAGGAATTTTGGTTGGGGGCAGGGGAATATGGAGGCGTCTGGTAAAAAGGGCCTGAAGCTAAGGAAGAGAGTTTAACAATAAGCCATTGATGATGAAGAATTTCAGAGATGAGGCAGAGAAGATATTAATGGAAATCATGGATGGATTTGAGGCAAAGCAGAATGGGATCAGATCAAGGGGCCCCAATAGAAACAGCATTCTGCGTTTTCATCTTTAGGCTTCTATGGAAATATGTGCACCCCGACTGTCGCATGTGCAAATCAGCTGAATGTCACAGAAAGAGATGTGTTCCCTTTTCTATTGAGTTCTATGAAGCACTAGAGAGGAGGGATGTTTTGAAGTAAAACTAAGGCTTTTCATTTGGTAAGATTCGCTTGTCGAAAATGACAATGACATAACCTGTAATATATTGCTGAATAGTGTGTCAAGGGTAAAAATGGAAGCCTTGGAGATTTAATTCATTGTTTCTAAATTATGCTCTTATTTGGAGGGAAATTTAGATCTTCATTTTTCATTCATTGTTAGAGTATCTTTCCTCTGTATTTCATGAGCTCTGTCCAGATGACACACAGATATTTGTGACCCTTCTGCTGGTTTCATATTTCTAATCCAGACCTCACTTTACAAACCAGAGTTAGTTTCATTGTCTCTTTGGGTAATTTTCTTTTTTTTTTTTTTTTTTTGGGGGGGCGGAGTCTCGCTCTGTCGCCCGGACTGGAGTGCAGTGGCCGGATCTCAGCTCACTGCAAGCTCCACCTCCCGGGTTCACACCATTCTCCTGCCTCAGCCTCCCGAGTAGCTGGGACTACAGGCGCCCGCCACCTCGCCCGGCTAGTTTTTATTGGCTAGTAGAGACGGGGTTTCACTGTGTTAGCCAGGATGGTCTCGATCTCCTGACCTCGTGATCCACCCGTCTCGGCCTCCCAAAGTGCTGGGATTACAGGCTTGAGCCACCGCGCCCGGCCATCTTTGGGTAATTTTCAAATATTGGAGTACATAGGTATGCAGTGAAAGCCTGTTAAATTATGTACTCTTAAACCCTGCTCACAGAGATTCTGATTAAGAAGATGTGGGATCTGGGAACTTGCATTTGTGACCAACGCTCTAGGTAATTCTGACTCTGATGTAGTTGGCCCACCAGAGGCTTTGAGAAAGTCTGCCTTGCCTCATCCCCTTCCAGTCTCTGTTTACTACTGCTCATCCTGCACTCCCTTTAATTCCCACTGACACATAGGACTCTTCAGGGTCCAAAAAGGGAAAACCTAAGTGCTTCAAACTTTCTCAGAGTCTATGCCATATGCCAACAGCACCCAATAATTCCAATAAATGCCCAACGATTCCAGCTCCAATGCTTCCACTCTTTGGAATCAATTTCTAATTCCACCTGCTCTAGAACATCTTCCTGATCAGGCAAAGTGAGAGAGAGCTCAGCAATAGCTGTTCTTTAGGCAAATCACAATCACCTCTTTAGCCCTTTGCTCCATCAACTACAAAACTAGACAGATGGACAAGATCAATGGTTCTCAGATCTGTTGGGGAAGCAGAGTACCTAGAAGTCTTTGTGAAATGCTGTAGAATATAGAACCATTTACTGACTTCTAGGATATGAACCAGAATCAATTTTACTAAGAGAAAACTTTGGATTTGGCATGGTGGCTCATGCCTGTAATCCCAGCACTTTGGGAGGACGAGGCTGGCAGATCACAAGGTCAGGAGTTCAAGACCAATCTGGTCAATATGGTGAAACCCCATCTCTACTAAAAATACAAAAATTAGCTGGCGTGGTGGCATATGCCTATAATCCCAGCTACTTGGGAGGCTGAGGCAGGAGAATCACTTGAACCTGGGAGGTGGAGGTTGCAGTGAGGCAAGATGGCACCACTGCACTTCCGCCTAGGTGACAGAGGGAGACTGCATCTCAAAAAATTTTTAAAAAAATAAAGAGAGAAAATTTGACCATGCAATATAAAATAACAGCTATGACTATCTGAATGGCAGATTTCTTTCCCAAAGATGGCATACCCACCTGTATATCCTATCTCACATCTCCATCTTATAATGTGACTGACATTCCTTTTATTGAGAGGTTTCTTTATATTCCCACTCCTTTGATCTGAACAGGAACTTGTAACTGCCCTGATCCACAGAGTATAGTGAAAATGATAGTTTGTGACCTCCAAGGCTAGGTCATAAAAAGAATACAGCTTCCATCTGTGCCACCACCACTGCCTGCTTCTCCGGTGGGAAATGGTTGGAGACATTTTAGAGAAAAGGCATGACATTATTTGTGTTTTTAAAAAATAACTTTGGGCCTGGCGTGGTGGCTCACGCCTGTAATCCCTGCACTTTGGGAGGTGGAGGCGGGTGGATCACGAGGTCAGGAGATTGAGATCATCCTGACTAAGACGCTGAAACCCCATCTCTACCAAAAATACAAAAAATTAGCCGGGCGTGGTGGCAGGCGCCTGTAGTCCCAGCTACTCGGGAGGCTGAGGCAGGAGAATGGCGTGAACCCGGGAGGTGGAGCTTGCAGTGAGCGGAGATGGCGCCACCGCACTCCAGCCTGGGCAACGCAGCGAGACTCTGTCTCAAAAATAAAATAAAATAAAATAAAATAAAAATAACTTTGACAGGTTAGTGAAGAATGGCTTGTATGGACAAACATGGCATCTGGGAGGCCTGCAGGAGTTATTTTAGGAAATAAGTTGTAAAGATTTGGAGAAAAGTATTATAGTAATATTAGATATAAAGATAAGTGGATAGACTTGGAATATGCCTTAGAGTGAGAGTTGACAGGATTTGTTATGGGAGGAGGTGGTGAGAAAGAGGATTCTCTTACCTTTTTGACTTGATCATCTGGTCAGAAAACAGAATCATCTACTGAGGTTGTTATGGTAAAGGAAGGAGTAACTTTGGGTTGGGGAAATAGTTTGGTTTTGAGATCCTACTCGTCATCCAAGCAGATACTTCAAATCCAAGGAAAGGTACACAAGTCTGGAGTAGAGGAGATAGGTCAAGTCTAGACATGTATATATAGCATCATTGGCATATTGATGCTATTTAAAGCCAGGAACTGGATGAGATCAAGGAAAGAATTGGAGTTAGGAAAGAGAAGTGGGTAGAGGCAAAGCCCTGGACAATCCCTGCTTGAAGAATTGGTAGAGAAGGTGTATAGGAGTAAAAGTAAAGGAGTGTAAAGGAGAAGGAATATATTTTCCTTACCAATTGCCAGGGTCTTGGCTGACACTCCTGTAACAAAAGACAGATTAACAAGAGAAAAGCATAATAAATTTATTTAACCCAAGTTTTACATGACACAAGAGCCTGGAGTAATGAAGACCCCCAAACCCAGGGAAAACTCTATTTTTATGCTTAGGTTTAATGAAGAATGGACAGCCCTGTAGAAGTACGATTGGACAAAAAGGGTCTGATTTAATGGGAACAAACTGAGAAAGAATCCAGCAAGGCTTACCTGTTCAGATGGATCTGTGGCTTCCAGGTATAGGGTAGGATGCCTGTCACATGATGGCCTTATGCCCTATTTTTAGGTAAGATAGATCATGGAATTCCTTCATGGCCAGCTCTTACACAGAAAAGCAGAGAAAGGTCAGAGAGTGACCTTTCTGCTTTTGCTGTCTTCTCAATTTCCAAGGTGTCATATTTTGAGGTTGGGTATTCTGAGCTCCAATAGCAGCAAAGGAGGCCGAGAAAGACATCACTGACGTCAGAGAACCAAGAGAGCCGGCATGTTTATATGCTGATAAGAATAAATGAATACAGAGAAGAAAGGCTGCAGAAGAAAGAAAGAACCATAGAAACATAGTCCTTAAGAAGGTGAGGGAGGAGAGAGTCAGAGTGGAAATGGAGGGCTGATCTTTCAGAGGAAGGAAGACCATCTGCGTAACCAGAGGAGAGACAGACCATACGTGTGCAGAGGCTGCAGTTGATAGACCTGACGTGGAAAGATGAGAGAGTTTGGGTGAGTCCTTTCTCTAAACCCACTTGTGTGTCCTTATGTTCTTACCGAAAACCTGTTTGTCAAACTCAGGTGGTCCTTGGAGAGTTCCATTTGGCAACAATTGAAGGTGTCTGGATTGCAGAGCTAATGAACTTAGAGCTAAAACTGTCACTGGGTAAATGACAAGGTAGATAATGCTTATCTTTAGAAATGCTCCCTCCCCCACTCTCCCACCTCCTCATCTCTTTGTTCAGTGTTCTCAATGTCCTTTGGTAATTCAAGTCAAAAAAGAAATCATTAGAAAGACTTCTGTATACCAAGCTGCAAGGACAAAGTGTCACCCTTCCCGGCATTGTTTGCCTTTTTAAAGAGAGTTCTGGGAAAAGAGAAGACAGTTCCTAATGCAAGTCCCCAGTGGAAGAAATTCAGGCATGGGGAAGATTTGGAGGGAGTGGCTTTTCAACTTCCAATCCCATAGGGACAAGGATCATCAAAGACTTACAGGATTAAGAAACAAAACATCAATCAACTGTATACAAATCTGATTACTATGCACAGATGCCTTCTGTTTTATCTTTCAAGTATTTTAACTTTGACATTCTGTGAACCATCATGAAAGAGAGGAGAAGGAGAAAGGAGGAGGGAGAAGGAAGAAAGGGAGGAAAGGAAATATTAGCATAGTTGATTGACTCTAGCTAGCTATGTCATAATACCTCTCTAAGAGTCAATTTATATATTTAGGTTGCAAAAATTTTCTCCCATTCTGTAGGTTGCCTGTTCACTCTGATGGTAGTTTCTTTTGCTGTGCAAAAGCTCTTTAGTTTAATTAGATCCCATGTGTCAATTTTTGCTTTTGCTGCCGTTGCTTTTGGTGTTTTAGACATGAAGTCCTTGCCCATGCCTATGTCCTGAATGGTACTACCTAGATTTTCTTCTAGGGTTTTTATGGTATTAGGTCTAACATTTAAGTCTCTGATCCATCTTGAATTAATTTTCGTATAAGGGGTAAGGAAAGGATCCAGTTTCAGCTTTCTACTTATGGCTAGCCAATTTTCCCAGCACCATTTATTAAATAGGGAATCCTTTCCCCATTTCTTGTTTCCCAGCACCATTTATTAAATAGGGAATCCTTTCCCCATTTCTTGTTTTGTCAGGTTTTTGCAACCTACTCATCTGACAAAGGGCTAATATCCAGAATCTACAAAGAACTCAAACAAATATACAAGAAAAAAACAAACAACCCCATCAAAAAGTGGGCAAAGGATATGAACAGACATTTCTCAAAAGAAGACATCCATACAGCCAACAGACACATGAAAAAATGCTCATCATCACTCGCCATCAGAGAAATGCAAATCAAAACCACAATGAGATACCATCTCACACCAGTTAGAATGGCAATCATTAAGAAGTCAGGAAACAACAGGTGTTGGAGAGGATGTGGAGAAATAGGAACACTTTTACACTGTTGGTGGGATTGTAAACTAGTTCAACCATTATGGAAAACAGTATGGCGATTCCTCAAGGATCTAGAACTAGATGTACCATATGACCCAGCCATCCCACTACTGGGTATATACCCAAAGGATTATAAATTACTCTACTACAAAGACACATGCACACGTATGTTTATTGCGGCACTATTCACAATAGCAAAGACTTGGAATCAACCCAAATGTCCATCTGTGACAGACTGGATTAAGAAAATGTGGCACATATACACCATGGAATACTATGCAGCCATAAAAAAGGATGAGTTTGCGTCCTTTGTAGGGACATGGATGCAGCTGGAATCCATCATTCTTAGCAAACTATCACAAGAAGAGAAAACCAAACACCGCATGTTCTCACTCATAGGTGGGAACTGAACAATGAGATCACTTGGACTCGGGAAGGGGAACATCACACACTGGGGCCTATCATGGGGAGGGGGGAGGAGGGAGGGATTGCATTGGGGAGTTATACATGATATAAACGTCATGCACATGTACCCTAGAACTTAAAGTATAATTAAAAAAAAAAAAAAAAAAAAAAAAAAAATTTATATATTTAGTTGTAACTCTGGTTAGAGTATTCAAACATTGTAATTATAATGAGTTCTAGATCAGAATGGACTTGGTATAAAGGTTGGTTTTGTTGTCACCACTAGTCATTGCACTTGTCTTGAATAATAAGGTATAAAAATCCAGATAAAGCATTTATGTGTGTTGTATCAGAGGCAAAGTGAAAAACTATAACTTGGCTATTTCATAATAGGGAGAAAAGCAGAATAATTCTAACAATAACAATAATAATGATGACAATACCAGTAACTCTCATATTGAGGACCTACTACGTGCTTCGCACACTGTTAGGTAATTAATATTATCCCATTTATTTATTTATTTTGAGACGGAGTTTCACTCTTGTCACCCAGGCTGGAGTGCAAGTGTGTGATCTTGGCTCACTGTAACCTCTGCCTCCCGGGTTCGAGCAATTCTCCTGACTCAGCCTTCTGAGTAGCTGAGACTACAGGTGTGCACTGCTACACTCAGCTAATTTTATATTTTTAATAGAGATGAGGTTTCGCCCGCCATGTTGGCCAGACTGGTCTCAAACTCCTGATCTCAGGTGATCCACCCACCTCGGTCTCCCAAAGTGCTGGGTTTATAGGCATGAGCCACCATGCCCAGGCTGTATTATCCCATTTAATTATTCTCATTTCACTTGTAGATTTTTTTTAAAAGTTTATAATTTCATAAAATAAGTACTCATAAAGACTGGTGAGAAATAATGTGGCCCTCCAAACTTGTGAAGGCCAGAGGACAGTGGTGTTTAACAGCAGGATTGGTCAAGTGCAAAGTATGTGTGTTCACTGTGTTGATTTCTGCAACAACGGTCCTTTCTCCACTCAGGTCAAATGACACAACATACTTACCCTCTGCATTTACACTTTTTTTTTTTTTGAGCCAGGGTCTTGATCTATTGTCCAGGCTAGAGTTCAGTGGGTGATCATGGCTCACTGCAGCCTCAAAATTCTGGGCTCAAGTGATTTTCCTGCTTCAGCCTCACAGGTAACTGGGACTACAGACACATGCCACCATGCCTGGTTAATTTGTTTTTTCATTATTTTTAGAGATGGGGTCTTGCTACGTTGCCCAAGCTGGTCTCAAGCTCCTGGCCTCAAGTGTACCTCCGGCTTTAGCCTTCCAAAGCTCTGGGATTATAGACGTGAGTCATCGGCCCTGGCCTTGCCTTTTGGTCTCAGATCTGAATCTTTGAATTTTTCCCAGATTCTTCACTGATGGTGAATGCTAGGGACTGGAAATAGTGTGTAGGTCAAACTACCTTTATGGCAGAGTGGCAGAGTGTGCTCACCCAACATAAACCTGCAGCTGTCCTCTTGCTATTAACCAACAACCAACACTGAAGAATATTTTATTTTAGCATCTTTGATGCACAGAAGCCAATAGCATCTGAGTCACAAAACCTGAGTTTGGATCTCACTTCTGTTATTTATTAGTTGTGTAGCCTTGTGCAAGTTCCTTAGCCTCTCTGATCCTCAATTTCCCTATTAGTAAATTACGGGAATTCTGACGTTCTTGTGAGAATCAAATTAGAGAATGTATATGAGCACCACAGTTTATAATTGAAAGAGACAATGAATTTGCTTGGTTTTAGTACCTTTCTGATTTGGAAGGAAGAGAGAGAGAAAGGGATGGGGGGAGAAGAAGGAAGAAGCGATGGAGGACTGGGAAATGTTTTGTACATATGAGAAATGTTTGATTACTGGTTATAATGATGAATCAGTTTCAATTAAAATAATCACAATAAATAGCTAACAGTTTTCTCTTCCCTCACTCCCAATAATTTCCAATGTCTGTCCCACCAACACTTGTGTAAGGAAGTAAGATTATAGATTACAGTATCACCTTCCCAGGGTAAATCTTAATAAGGAGGAAAAAGAAAACAACATGGAGTTTTGGGATGATTCAAAAACTGAACAGTCAGCCCCCGAATAACTGAGAACTGGCTCCTTCTGCAGTGTTGCCACATGCTAGTTAGCGAGCTGGCTGGTGGAGAGCACACACGGGCATGATGCACCCAACACCCTCACCCAGCGCCAAACACAGGCAGGGGTACTTGACCATGACTTCTTAAAATCTAAGAAGGTTTTAAGTTCCGGAACAGTCTGCTCTGCATTTGGTGCAGTATACCCTGGGTATGCTCATTGTGTATGCTTCATACATGTTTAAAATATAGGTCTGCCATGCTTTCTAATGACTGAGGGGAAAATGGGGCTACTTGTCTGCAAACATCACTTAGTTGAAGCAGAGTTAAGAAAATATTTCTACTAGAAATTCTGAAAAAGTATCCGTGGGATGATGTTTAGGCTATGAGTTTAGAAACAAGCAATAATATAATTAATAAGTGAAATATATTTACGTTTTGCTGGGGTTTGTTTTGCCACTTTGAATTCTGAATAAACTGGTGTCTGAACTCCCAGAAGAACCAGCAAAAATAAATAAATAAATAACAGCTTTCATTTGTGTATTGTTCTGGATGTTACTGCAATGGAATAAATAATGCTATCAATCAATGCTTGTGATATAAAGGCTGTGATTTCCTTTACTCTCCAGCAGAAACCACATGCCTGGGGGCCCATTAGTACAGGGCAGATGCCGATACAATTTAAGAAGAATGTGGCATGGAGAATTAAATGCTTTCCGAGAATGAATGAGATCAGCATCTATCATATACATTTACAGACGCTTGGCCTTTCTCTTCAGTCTGCAAATGGAGTCAGGTGGTTTTCCCAGAGGTCACTCTGTCACCTTCTTCATCACACAGGAGGTGAGAACTTGGCCCTCATCCAGGCATCAATGTAGGAGTGGGCACTTTGAACTGCTTCAAATATTGGTGTGAGGCTGTGGGCTGAAGATTCCTGTGAACTCAGCCCGTATCCCTTGCTGGGTTCTGTCACCTCATTGAACCTGGCTAATTCTTTTCTTTTATAATTTGTCAGGTTATGGGGGGTGTGTCACCTTTGGAAACAGCAAAATGAATGTTTGGATCGATTTGCTGAAGTCTGTCTTCAGGCATGCATGAGTGCAGGAGGTGCCATGGGGGGATAAGGATGGGGCAGGACACAGGGCCTGGCTATTTGAAACGGAGCCAGTGTGCTTGTTGTAGAAGGACATCTCTGTTGTTTTGATTCAGAGTTAACAGGGAGCTGAAATCCTAATGCCCAGAGCAGACGCCTGTTCTTAGGGTCATGACCCGGCTTTATCCACATATATTCCTGAGATCAGAATCATGCTGTCTCCGTGAATTAGCCTAGAGGGAATTGCTAAACATTCAGAATGTAAAAGACTCAATGACCAAAAGCGCACGTGTTCCCTCACTGTGAGAACGTGAAGGGAAAGCCTTCAGGTTTCATCTTCAAAACAGCTCAACACCCTGGCCCACTCTGCCCAGTGACCCATCATGTGTTATTTCTTTTAGGTCATCAGGTTCTGCCAAAGTGCAGGGCAGGGAAGGAGAATCAAAGGAAGACTCAGCAGCAGTGGGGGTGAGGATGGGACTGGGGAGGGCGAGTTAAGAGCAGCCTGAAATGAGTAGTGCAAGGCTGAACCTTTCTCCTGGGGCTCAGATTTTTTTAAATGGTCTCTTGGTATTGAAATGACTGCTCTGAGGGTGAATTTTTCTTTTTTTTCCCCTAAAGTTCATTCATGTAAAATTATTTCCCTACAAAGTATCTAGAAAAGAGGCTTGTTGTTGTTAGAGGAATGTTTCCTTTCTGAATGTTCAGTAAGCACAATTTCACTACTCTCTTCAGCCATGAAGTCTTCTAGGTTAGAGACTGTGCAATTGTTCGCCAAACCATTTCCCATTTTCTCCTGGACACACACTACACTGCACTTCCCATCTTTCTTTGCAGGGAGGTACAACCATAAAACTGAGTTCTGTTCAATGGAATGTGGGCAGGAACGATGTTCACCACCACAATCGCCACCAGACCTGGCCCATAAAACCTCCTTTGCAGTCCTCCGGATTCCCTTGTTGCTGTCTGGGAGCAGAAGAGGCAGGGGATAATGTGGGAGGGAGCCGGGGGAAGGTCGAACCTGAGTCTTCAGACCTCAGAGATCTGTAGACAGAATTCAGGGATCTGAGACTTTGAATGGGGAAAAAATGAATCTTTCGGCTGGGCACGGTGGCTCACGCCTGTAATCCCAGCACTTTGGGAGGCCGGGGCGGGCAGATCACGAGGTCAGGAGATCGAGGCCATCTTGGCTAACACAGTGAAACCCTATCTCTACTAAAAATACAAAAAGTTAGCCAGGCGTGGTGGTGGGCTCCTGTAGTCCCAGCTACTGGGGAGGCTGAGGCAGGAGAATCACTTGAACCCGGGAGGCGGAGCTTGCAGTAAGCTGAGATGGCGCCACTGCACTCCAGCCTGGGCGAAAGAGCGAGAATCTGTCTAAAAAAAAAGGCATCTTTCCCTAGTAAACTGAAATCTAGTATATTTTTTCTATTACAAATGAAAGCCACAAACTACAGCAGAATTAATAGTACCTGTCACCTATAGACTTTGGCACCAATAGAAATAACAGGTACTTTCATAGCACATTACAGTTGTTTGATAAGATCACAAAATGCTGTGTGATTATCCCTACTGGGACATTGTGGTTATTACTTATACTTGCCTCTGGATCTTATTCTAATAAAGCAGCACCTATATCACAATTTCTTAAATATTTAGATAACAATATTTGAATATCATTGGTTTTGTAGTGCCAAGCAATTCATGTTATACATTTAAATATATTATTCTGAGGGTGGTCCTTAAGCTTCATCAGGCTGTTAAATGAATCCCTAGCACAAAAAAGTTTGACTCCCTGTCTTGGAGTTGGTGGGGCCACAAAACAGAGGAATACTGGATGCTTGAATGACTGCTTAGGGCAGGCTCCTTTCCCTCCCTTTCCCACTCTCCCATCAATCTGCATTAAACTCAGACATGAGTGAGAAATAACCAGACATTTGCAATGGCTTATTCCAGCAGTGAGTCTACGACTGACACAATCCTAGAGGAAGATGAGTAGGGAAGAAGTTAACATTGTGAATGTTGATGTGAACATTTTGAAACTCAATTTTCTAACTCTAACTTTCACGCATTTGCCTGCTGGGCCTTCACCTTTGTGTCCTCAGTGATGAGTCATTTATGGTTCAGCAGAATGAAAGCAACTTATTCCCCAACAGCCTTATACCAAGCACTCTTACAGCTGCATCAAAGTTCAGCTTGAGAAGGGACACACAATCGAGCTCGTGTGATTCAAGGACAGGATTTTAATTGTTGATAAAACTAGCATGCAGTAGTATCTGTCTACATACACCACAGTTGTGTAAAAAGACAGCTAACCAGCTCTGCCAGAGAGTACTAAAGAGCACGCTAGCATTTTCCATTCAAAATTAATATTTCTTTCAAAGCAGAAGCCATGACATCTAAAAAATGCAAATTTATTTTTAAAATTGTCTTTAACACTAAAAAGACATTTAGTAATTAAATGAGTTAGGAGAGTGTGATTAGCAGTGGCTGAGCTTATGCCTCTTGTTATAAGTTTAGTGGGAAATTGCTTTTTCATTCCTTTTCTTTTCTTGATTCGTTTAACAGAACATTTTCCTGTAGTTCTATTTTAATGAGCTCCTAATGATGTTCTAAGTGTTCCCTTGTACATTATTATAAAGCAATGGATTTATAAACCTAATCAGGTTTGATGATTTAAAAAATTCAAATCAATGTCACATTTGTAATATATACAGTTTATTTCTAACCTCAGTCTTTCTGTTGATAGCTAATGCATCAACAGTGTTTAACTTTTAGCTTTTTCTTAGGTATATGGGCAAACAAAATACTGTAACTAGCACTTCTAGGTTCCCGACACTTAAATTTCAAGGAATCATCTAACACTTAAAATTGACTTTGTTCTTGAGCAGCCCAAATATCTTAAAAACATCTTATCTTTCAGTTTTCTAAATACATTTTTGTGTAAGTAGATAATACAATGCCTATAATATCCAAACAAAATAAAAGAACATCCAATGAAAAAGCAAGTCCTCTTTCTCTCTTGATGTCTAGAAACCTAGTTTTCTTCTCTGGAAACTACCACTGTTAACAATTTATTTTATATCTTTTCAAAGTATTCCGTGCATATATAAATAAACATGTACATATTTCATGTTTCCATACAAATATATTAGACTATAAATACTCTTTGGAACTCTTCTTTTTAAACCTAACAATAACATGTGTAAGATCTTTCCATATCCATATATAAAGAACTTCCTCCCTTTTCCATATAGTATTCCAGTTTATGGATGTGCCATGTGCTATTTAATGGGACCCTATTAATGGATATGTAGATTGTTTCCAACCTCTTGCCATCGCAATGTTTTAATGAGTGGCTTTGCCCAATAATGTCATTTTGCACACGTGAGCATGCATATCTGTTAACCAAATACCAATGAGCACAAGATATGAGCATTTCTAATGTGATAGATGTCATAAAGGATTATTATTGTGTAATAAATTCTTTGCAACAACTAATGTCGGACTCCTCCACTAGGGAGGAATTCTCCCAAAGAATTCCAGTGATGCAAGGTCCCAGCAACTTGCTTGGCCTCCCTGGTCCTGCAGAAAGGCTAAGTAGATAGAATAGTCTGTACTTAAACATGCTGAACAGAAACAAATTTGTAAGATACCGAAGTGTTTGGGCTTGGAGTAGGGAGGTGAGAGAGGAGTGAGAGAGGCTGGGCGGGGTGAGACAATGATATTTAGAATTAAGACCAGCCTGGCTGAAGATGCCAGGACATGCACAGGTAAGAGAAGGGGGGCGGTACCTGGAAAAGTTCATTGTGCAACTGTGGCAAGAGAGAGAGCGAGAACATGGGACCTGGAATCAGAAAAACTACTTTCGAGTTCTGCCTCCATCACTTAACTACAGCTGTGTGATCTTGGGTAAATTAGGATAGCAATCCTTACTTTGCAAGGTTGTCATAAGGAATAAAGAGACAATGCATGTAAAAATGCCAGGTAAGCCGAGTGAACTTGAGAAATGCTAGTAGAATCTAAATAAATTTAAGTTTCAACATGTGTAGGTACAAAGGAATCCTAACTACTGAAAGTTCACCAGAACATCAACTCCATAAGAGCTGGGGCTGTGTCTGGCTTCTTTACTGCGATATCCCCTGTGCAGAGTTGACATTGAATAGATGTCCCATGAATATCTATGTAATGAGTGAAGTTTGGATCAACTCTACAAAACTGGAGAAGGAAATGAAAATGCAAAGAAAGAGGCTGGTTAAAGATGGAGATAGAGCTTTGGGAATTCTATGCTTATAATTATCATCTTAATCATTATGAGGAATACCTAATCATGTATTTTATTAAAATGTATTGATGGGATAAACAAGTGAATGAATAAACTCTTTAAGGTGCTTTCCAAAATTATTTCATGAAGTGAGTAGGCTCCCGAAACCCTAGAGAAGGAAAGGGAAAGGATATTTTTATTTGAAATATTTGTATTATAGTGATTTGAACTGTTGACAAAGTTCCTCTCTATTTTATTTTTCTGTGATTTTAAGCTATTTTTTTGACCCATGTTTTGGTTGGAATAAAGCATTCTAGCCTGTTATTGGCTACATGATTCTAAAATCTGCTATATTAATGTTGCTTCTGTCTCCATATGGAAATGTATAAATAAGAAGATAAGTTCTCAAGCTTTCTCAATGATCAGTCATGAGATGAGGGAATTAAATGAGAGAAGTTAGGTCAGATGATCTTGAAGGCCCTTTTCGGCCCTAAAATTGTAGAATTTTGTGAATAAAAGCACAATGGGAAGAGCAGGGGATTAATTTAAAAAAAAAACAAAAAACCTGGATCCTTATGAGACAGAAGCCACATTACATGTAGAAGATTATCACACACACCTCACATTTATAGAGTGTTTACAAAGGGGCAAACTCTACATACCTGTTTCACTTAATCCTTACAATCCCTGTAAAAGAATTTTTGGAAATTTTGTCTGGTATCAAGCAGCTGGAAAGGAGGCAATCTTTCTAAGCACATACCACAGTTTAAAGCAGCAAAGTTGCCAACAATAACCGGCTTTGTAAAAATAATTGCTGCTCCAAATCAAAGAACTGTCTTCCACTGAGTTGAAAGGGCTATTAATCTGGGGGTGGTCTTCCAGCCACAGAGACATGCAGAGATAATGTCATCTTTGACTCAGAAGCACAGAGTTCTGTGTGACATGGAAGCCTGAGTGGTTATGATTTCATGGGACAGGGCTTCTTTGCTTGGCTTGTTCTCCTTTCTAGAATGAGTTATACCCTCAATTGGTGGTACTCTTTCTCTTTTTTATTTTCTACTTCTATTGTGAACTGGCCTAAGCACTTTAGCAGCACAGAGTTCCTAGATTCCCTTTATTAATATTGGATATACACCAATAGTCAGTGATAGGTGAGGAACACAGCTCTCCAAGCCCATGACCACACTACAGGCAATAAAAGCAAGATACGGACAAACTCTACAACCACACATTTATTGACAAGAAAGCATAAAAGTATGCAACTCAACGGCTCCAGGTATTTGCCCTTTTAGATGTTCTGATCACTCCCTGTTTGAATGACACATTTGGGGCACATGTAATAATATCCTAGAGGCAGGGTTCAGCTAGCCTTATGTTGCCAGCAGGTAAGCAGAATTCTCCAAACCAGTGGTAGACTTAGTACTATTTTGGAAACCATCTGATATGGTTTGGCTATGTCCCCACCCAAATCTCATATTGAATTATAATTCCTATAGTCCCCACATGTCATGAGAGGGACCTGGTTGGAGGTAATTTAATCATGGGGCGGTTACCCTTATGCTGCTCATGCTGTTCTTAGGATAGTGAATGAGTTCTCACAAGATCTGAGGGTTTTATAAGGGGCTTCCCCCTTCCCCCTGTTCTCATTCTTCTCCCTCTTGCTGCCATGTGAAGGTCATGTTTGCTTCCTCTTCCACCATGATTGTAAGTTTCCTGGGGCCTCCCCAGACATGCAGAACTATAAGTCAATTAAACCTCTTTCATTTATAAGTTACCTAGCCTTGGGTATTTCTTCATAGCTAGATGAAAACAAGTTAATACAGTAAATTGGTGCTGGGTAGTGGGAAGCTGCTGTAAAAATATCCAAAAATGTGGAAGCAACTTTGGAACTGGGTAACAGACAGAGGTTGGAACAGTTTGGAGGACTCAGAAGAAGGCAGGAAGATGCGCAAAAGTTTGGAACTTCCTAGAGACTTGTGGAATGGCTTTGACCAAAATGCTGATAGTGATATGGACAATGAAGTTCAGGCTGAGGTGGTCTCAGATGGAGGTGAGGAACTTGTTGGGAACTGGCATAAAGGTGACTTTTGCTATGCTTTAGCAAAGAGACTGGTGGCATTTTGCCCCTCCCCTAGATATCTGTGAAACTTTGAACTTGAAAGAGATGACTTAGGGTATCTGGTGGAAGAAATTTCTAAGCAGCAAAGCATTCAAGATATGACTTGGGTGCTGTTAAAGCAATTAGTTTTATGCATTCACAAATATATGGTTTGAAATTGGAACTTATGTTTAAAAGGGAAGCAGAGCATGAAAGTTTGGAAAATTTGCAGCCTGATGATGCAATAGAAAAGAAAAACCCAATTTTCTGGGGAGAAATTCAAGCTTTCTGCAGATATTTGCATAAGTAACAAGGAGCCCAATATTAATCTCCAAGACAATGGAGAAAATGTCTCCATGACATGTCAGAAGTCTCCATGGTAGCCCCTCCCATCACAAGCCCAGAAGCCTAGGAGGAATAAATGGTTTCCTGGGCTGGGTCCAGTGCCTTGCTGCTTTGTGCAGTCTCAGAACTTGGTGCCCTGTGTCCCAACCATGGCTAAAAGGGGCCAAAATACAGCTCAGCTGTTACTTCAGAGGGTGCAAGCTCCAAACCTTGGAAGCTTACACCTTGATTTCTGCTGGTTCACAGAAATCAAGAACTGTGGTTTGGGAACCTCCACCTAGATTTTAGAGGATGTATGGAAATGCCTGGATGTCCAGGCAGAAGTTTGCTGCAGGGGTGGAACTCTCATGGAGAACTTCTGCTGGTGTACTGCAGAAGGGAAATGTGGGGTTGAAGCCCCCAGACAGAGTCCCCACTGGGGCACTGCCTAGTGCAGCTGTGAGAAGAGGCCCACCATCCTCCAGACTCCAGAATGGTAGATCCACCAACAGCTTCCACTGTGACCCTGGAAAAACCTTGGGCACTCAATGTCAGCCTGTGAAAGCAGCCAGGAGGGGGGCTATACCCTGCAAAGCCACAGGGGTGGAGCTGCCCAAGGCCGTGGGAGCCCACCTCTTGCATCAGTGTGACCTTGATCTGAGACATGGAATCAAAGGAGATTATTTTGGAGCTTTAAGGTTTAATTGCTGCCTTGTTGGATTTTTGACTTGCATGGGGTCTGTAGCCCCTTTGTTTTGGCCAATTTCTCTTATTTGGAATGGGTGTATTTACCCAATGCCTGTACCCCCATTCTATCTAGGAAGTAACTAACTTGCTTTTGATTTTACAGGCTCATAGGTGGAAGGAACTTATCTTATCTCAGATGAGACTTTGGACTTAGACTTTTGAATTAACGCCGGAATGAGTTAAGACTTTGGGTGACTGTTAGAAAGGTATGATTATGTTTTGAAATGTGAGGACATAAGATTTTGGAGAGGCCTGGTGGGGGAGAATGATATTGTTTGGCTGTGCCCACCCAAATCTCATCTTGAATTGTAGTTCCTATAGTCCCCACGTGTCATGGGAGAGACCTGGTTGGAAGTAATTTTATCATGGGGGCAGTTATCCTCATGCTGCTCATGCTGTTATTGTGATAGTGAATGAGTTATCATAAGATCTGATGGTTTTATAAGGAGTTTCCCTCTTCATTCTGCTCTCATTCTTCTCACTCCTGCCACCATGTGAAGAAGGACTTGTGTGTTTCCCCTTCCACCGTGATTGTAAGTTTCCTGAGGCCTCCCCAACCACGTGGAACTGTAAGTCAATTAACAATCTTTCCTTTACAAATTACCCAGCCTCGGATATTTCTTCATAGCAGTGTGAAAAAGAACTAATACGCCAACCTTGGGAACTATCTTACTGTGTGAAGAGGTTTATATTCTTAAACCCTATTTATTCAAGGACAGACAGGGTTTCTAAGCTACTCTAGGCCAAGGGGTGGCAAACTATGGTGCATAGACCAAATATAGCCTGTATCTGTTTTTGTAAATAAAGTTTCATTGGAACACAGCCATGCCAGTTTGTTTACATATTGTCTATGACTGGTTTTATACTACAATGGCAGAGTGAGTGGTTATCATAGAAGCCTTATGGCTCACAAAGCCAAAAATACTATCTGGTCCTTTATGGAAAGAGTTTGCTAACTCCTGCACTAGCCAATCCACATGTATTAAGCACTATTATTTTTGCCAATGAAAACCCATTTCTAGCATTCATTATGCTAATTAGAAAAACCTGTAGTGTGGATCACAAAGATAGCCAAAGTGCTTACAGTGATTACCTCTGCAGTGTGGTCTTCTGATTAAATGTCAGATGACATCCCTGGAATGGGCATGTCCTACTAGGACAGTAATCTCCTTAGAGTATTATTGAAACTAACATACATTTGTGGAATATTGTTTATTTTAATTGTTTATTTGAGACACGGTCTCTCTCTGTCACCCAGGCTGGAGTGTAATGATACAATCACATCTCACTAACCTAGAACTCCTGGGCTCAAGTGATCCTCTAATCTCAGCCTCATGCCTAGCACTACAGACATGCACCACCAGGCCAAGCTAATTTTTTTTAAAGAGACAGAATCTCACTTTGTTCCTCAGGCCAGTCTTGAACCCCTGACTTCAAGCAATCCTCCCACCTTGGCATCCCAAAGTGCTGGGATTACAGGTGTGAGCCACTGCACCTGGACAATTTTGAATATTTTTGAGAGTCAATTGTAGGCATCATAATATTTCCCTTTATTGCTTCTTACAACCCATTTTCCTTCATGATTAGGGTTAAACTTTCAGACACTCTCATATCAATAACAATATCAAGCCCAGAGTTTGAAGAGTATAATATCCAATTAGATCTCAATGCAATAGCTAAGTTAGAGCAAGTTTATTAGTATCCTCATTTTCCAAGATAGAAAAAGCTAATGCTTGAAAGTATCCCTAATCTTCACACTTGCAGAACTGGTGAGTGATAGAGTGAGACTTGAATCTGAAGCTTTTCATTTTCTGAGTCTTAGAGTCTCCTCCTCTACACAGTAGTAACTTCCCAGTAACAATGACTCATTGATCAGGGTTTTTTGAGAAAGCTTAGCGGAGTTTAACTTCCATCAACAGAAATGAGTCTCTCTTCAGAAAAAAAAAATAGCCTTCTTGACAATTTTGCAAAAGAACTTTATCTCCTTTCTTTACATTTTTTATTCTTAAAGTTGAAGAGTCACCACTAAGTAGTGAAATTGATTACTAGAGGTGGGAGAAATTTCCCAGAGGAATAAAAAGAGTGAAGGTAAATGCTTAAAAATGGGTCTGTTTCATCAATTAAAGAATAAAAGGAGTGTCTGAAGGATCAGCAGACTTAGATATGTCTAGCTTGAACACAGTGTTACAGGCTCCAGTGCTGGTCATATAATCAATCATACATGTTAGAAGAGGAAGAGGCTCATTATTAGGTCAACAAGTTCACTTCACTTGACCTTTGCAATGCTGGGTTGTTCTCTCTGCTGTGTCTCTTTCAATATGAAGAGTTCATTTATTGTGCATTGGCCAGGGGTTATTGGAGCTGTGTGGTGTCTCAAGTCCCTTCTCAGCCACTTTTCCCAGTGACTCAGACCCTCAGCTTTCCACAGTCTATTCTTCCTCATCCCATGGCATTATCTTGGCCAGATTTTAGCCCATAATTGAGGCTGATACATTTTGCTTCTTCCACCTTCAGGTTCTGACTTGGAGATAGAAGAGCCCTTCTTCTAAGATGGTCCCTTCATATACCGTAGGCTCCAGTGGTCCTCTGAGGAAGAAGGAAAAGGGGAAGATATTATATTCAAGAGAAAGAACGTTAGGATATGAGCCTGGGAAGGAAGTTAGGGATCATCTCTGCAGATGCCAGAGTGATTAACTATCAGTGAATTAGATCACAGGTCATAACCATGCAGATTCTAATAGCAATGGAGTCCTCTATTGGAGACTTTTAAAAATTTGAAACAATCTTAAGGCAACAACTCAACAGCATAAAGAGACAACTTAAAATGAGCTCAAGTGTGAGTCAACTGGTAGATGTTACAGCAGCTGTCATGTTAGAAGAAGAACTCCCACTGCATGTCTTGAGAAGACCTGAGTCTGTTAAAGGTAGCTACTCATTTCTGAACATTGGGAAAACTTTCCATGTGATTCTTCTAGTTGACATCTTATGATGCATGCAAATAACATTATCAATGTTGGGAGCAAAACAAGACTTTTGAGAGTTTGAGTTTAAAATTAAATATTTATGACCTAGCCTTAGTAGAAAACAGAAAAGATCAATGAGCTCTTGAATACAATTTTGGGGGAGAAAACTTATTCCTCTTTTAAAGATAATTTACTTTTCTTTTCACAGAATATAACTTTAGGGTTCTATAGGGAGTCATTTAGGATGGGTTAGATTATCCTATGGTAACACACAGCCTCAATCTCAGAGGCTTACAACAACCAGTCTATTTGTTATCTACATTACATATCCATTGTGAGTGTTGTCCTCTCTCTAAGATCCAGGATTGTAGAATTTCCACTCTCTGGAACATTGTTGGTCACTGTGGCAGAAAACGAGAGCTTTGAAATAGCTTGAAGTAGCAATTGACGGCTCCAGCTCCAAAGTAACATTTGTTCAAAACTCATTTGGCCAGCATGGGTCACATGCCCCTACTCAATCACAAGGGGCTAGGAAATGTAATTCTACCAAGTGCCTGGAAAGCAGAGAGCTGGAAATATTTGGAAAACAGTGCTAAAGACTTCCATATGTCATTACATTTGAAACGACAAAATTTAATCTGGTGTATGTTCAAAATCAGGCATGTCCCATGCTGCCTATAATGTTGGTAAGTTGACTTTTTTAGAGTGAACATTCAAAATAGCAAAAGCCTCTACCCATCAATTCTGTGCACTTGGAGAGTGACCTTTGGAATCTCCTGGGAAGCTTAAAAAACAACAGTGCCTGGGTCCCACTCTAGGGATTGTAATTTAATTAGTCTGAGGTGCAGTTTAGGCATCAGAATTTTTTTCAAACTCCCCAAAGTGATGCTAGTGTACAACTAGAGCAGAAAGTCACTGGTTTATTCTGAGGGTCTGGGTTTTAGCGTGATTTTATTTCTTTTTTTAATTGTATTTATTTATTTACTTACTTATTTATTGAGAGACGGAACTTTACTCTGTTGCCCAGGCTAGAGTGCAGTGGCCCAATCCTCAGTTCACTGCAACCTCCATTTCCCGAGTTCAAGAGATTCTCCTGCCTCAGCCTCCAGATCTGCTAGGATTAAAGGCACCCACCACCACGCCTGGCTAGTTTTTGTATTTTTAGTAGAGACAAGGTTTCACCATGTTAGCCAGGCTGGTCTCAAACTCCTGACCTCAAGTGATCCGCTCGCCTCGGCCTCCCAAAGTGCTGGGATTACAGACGTGAGCCACCGCGCCTAGACTTTAGGGTGATTTTCAACTCCAATACCATCTCTCTATCTGTGTGGTCTTCAACAAATCAATTAACCTCTTTGGGCCTCAGTTTTATCATCTGTAAAATTAGGAGTGGGATATGTACTTTTCCACAGACACTTCCAGCCTTAAAAATCTCTCATAGACTTCTATTTAGAAAATGTTTCAGAGCTCAGGTTAATGTATAAGTGCAGCCAAGTGACTTTGTAAGTTAATCTGCACAAACCCTTATAAGGGAAGATGGCCGAATAGGAGCAGCTCCAGTCTCCAACTCCCAGCACGAGCGACACAGAAGACCGGTGATTTCTGCGTTTTCAACTGAGGTACTGGGGTCATCTCGCTAGGGAGTGCCGGACAATCAGTGCTGGTCAGCTGCTGCAGCCTGACCAGCGTGAGCTGAAGCAGGGCGAGGCATCGCCTCACCTGGAAGCGCAAGGGGGAAGGAAATCCCTTTTCCTAGCCAGGGGAACTGAGACACACAACACCTGGAAAATCGGGTAACTCCCACCCCAATACTGCGCTTTAAGGAAACAGGCACACCAGGAGAATATATCCCACACCTGGCCGGGAGGGTCCCACGCCCACGGAGCCTCCCTCACTGCTAACACAGCCGACTGCGGCGATCTATCCGCAAGGCAGCAGCGAGGCTGGGGGAGGGGCGCCCGCCATTGCTGAGGCTTAAGTAGGTAAACAAAGCCGCTGGGAAGCTCGAACTGGGTGGAGCTCACAGCAGCTCAAGGAAGCCTGCCTGTCTCTGTAGACTCTACCTCTGCGGACAGCGCACAGCTGCAGCCCATTAGGGGAAAGAGCGGGGGCGGTGCAGACGCGAACGACTCTGTCTGACAGCTTTGGGGAGAGCCCTGGATCTCCTAACGCGGAGGTTGAGATCCGAGAACGGACAGACTGCCTGCTCAGGTGGGTCCCTGACCCCTGAGTAGCCTAGCTGGGAGACATCCCCCACTAGGGGCAGTCTGACACCCCACACCTCACAGGGTGGAGTCACCCCTGAGAGGAAACTTCCAAAGAAAGAATCAGACAGGTACACTCGCTGTTCAGCAATATTCTATCTTCGGCAACCTCTGCTGCTGATACCCAGGCAAACAGGGTCTGGAGTGGACCTCAAGCAATCTCCAACAGACCAACAGACAGTCCTTCTGACTGTCAGACGGAAAACTATCAAACAGGAAGGACACCTATACCAAAACCCCATCCGTACGTCACCATCATCAAAGTCCAGAGACAGATAAAACCACAAAGATGGGGAAGAAGCAGGGCAGAAAAGCTGGAAATTCAAAAAATAAGAGCGCATCTCCCCCTGCAAAGGAGCGCAGCCCATCGCCAGCAACGGATCAAAGCTGGTCAGAGAATGACTTTGACGAGATGAGAGAAGAAGGCTTCACTCCATCAAACCTCTCAGAGCTAAAGGAGGAATTACGTACCCAGCGCAAAGAAACTAAAAATCTTGAAAAAAAAGTGGAAGAATTGACAGCTAGATTAATTAATGCAGAGAAGATCATAAACGAAATGACAGAGATGAAAACGATGACACGAGAAATACGTGACAAATGCACAAGCTTCAGTAACCGACTCGATCAACTGGAAGAAAGAGTATCAGCGATTGAGGATCAAATGAATGAAATGAAGCGAGAAGAGAACCAAAAGAAAAAAGAAGAAAAAGAAATGAACAAAGCCTGCAAGAAGTATGGGATTATGTAAAAAGACCAAATCTACGTCTGATTGGGGTGCCTGAAAGTGAGGGGGAAAATGGAACCAAGTTGGAAAGCACTCTTCAGGATATCATCCAGGAGAACTTCCCCAACCTAGTAGGGCAGGCCAACATTCAAATTCAGGAAATACAGAGAACGCCACAAAGATACTCCTCCAGAAGAGCAACTCCAAGACACATAATTGCCAGATTCACCAAAGTTGAAATGAAGGAAAAAATCTTAAGAGCAGCCAGAGAGAAAGGTCGGGTTACCCACAAAGGGAAGCCCATCAGATAACAGCAGACCTCTCGGCAGAAACTCTACAAGCCAGAAGAGAGTGGGGGCCAATATTCAACGTTCTTAAAGAAAAGAATTTTCAACCCAGAATTTCATATCCAGCCAAACTAAGCTTCATCAGTGAAGGAGAAATAAAATCCTTTACAGATAAGCAAATGCTTAGAGATTTTGTCACCACCAGGCCTGCCTTACAAGAGACCCTGAAGGAAGCCCTAAACATGGAAAGGAACAAGCGGTACCAGCCATTGCAAAAACATGCCAAAATGTAAAGACCATCGAGGCTAGGAAGAAACTGCATCAACTAACGAGCAAAATACCAGTTAATATCATAATGACAGGATCAAGTTCACACATAACAATATTAACCTTAAATGTCAATGGACTAAATGCTCCAATGAAAAGACACAGACTGGCAAACTGGATAAAGAGTCAAGACCCATCAGTCTGCTGTATTCAGGAGACCCATCTCACATGCAGAGACATACATAGGCTCAAAATAAAGGGATGGAGGAAGATCTACCAAGCAAATGGAGAACAAAAAAAAGCAGGGGTTGCAATCCTAGTCTCTGATAAAACAGACTTTAAACCATCAAAGATCAAAAGAGACAAAGAAGGCCATTACATAATGGTAAAGGGATCAATTCAACAGGAAGAGCTAACTCTCCTAAATATATATGCACCCAATACAGGAGCACCCAGATTCATAAAGCAAGTCCTTAGAGACCTACAAAGAGACTTAGACTCCCATACAATAATAATGGGAGACTTCAACACTCCACTGTCAACATTAGACAGATCAACGAGACAGAAAGTTAACAAGGATATCCAGGAATTGAACTCATCTCTGCACCAAGCGGACCTAATAGACATCTATAGAACTCTCCACCCCAAATCAACAGAATATACATTCTTCTCAGCACCACATCGCACTTATTCCAAAATTGACCACATAATTGGAAGTAAAGCACTCCTCAGCAAATGTACAAGAACAGAATTATAACAAACTGTCTCTCAGACCACAGTGCAATCAAACTAGAACTCAGGACTAAGAAACTCAATCCAAACCGCTCAACTACATGGAAACTGAACAACCTGCTCCTGAATGACTACTGGGTACATAACGAAATGAAAGCAGAAATAAAGATGTTCTTTGAAACCAATGAGAACAAAGATACAACATACCAGAATCTCTGGGACACATTTAAAGCAGTGTGTAGAGGGAAATTATAGCACTAAATGCCCACAAGAGAAAGCAGGAGAGATCTAAAATTGACACTCTAACATCACAATTAAAAGAACTAGAGAAGCAAGAGCAAACACATTCAAAAGCTAGCAGAAGGCAAGAAATAACTAAGATCAGAGCAGAACTGAAGGAGATAGAGACACAAAAAACCCTCCAAAAAATCAATGAATCCAGGAGTTGGTTTTTTGAAAAGATCAACAAAATTGACAGACCGCTAGCTAGACTAATAAAGAAGAAAAGAGAGAGGAATCAAATAGACGCAATAAAAAATGATAAAGGGGATATCACCACCGACCCCACAAAAATACAAACTACCATCAGAGAATACTATAAACACCTTTACGCAAATCAACTAGAAAATCTAGAAGAAATGGATAATTTCCTGGACACTTACACTCTCCCAAGACTAAACCAGGAAGAAGTTGAATCCCTGAATAGACCAATAGCAGGCTCTGAAATTGAGGCAACAATTAATAGCCTACCCACCAAAAAAAGTCCAGGACCAGATGGATTCACAGCTGAATTCTACCAGAAGTACAAGGTGGAGCTGGTACCATTCCTTCTGAAACTATTTCAATCAATAGAAAAAGAGGGAATCCTCCCTAACTCTTTTTATGAGGCCAACATCATCCTGATACCAAAGCCTGGCAGAGACACAACAAAAAGAGAGAATTTTAGACCAATATCCCTGATGAACATCGATGCAAAAATCCTCAATAAAATACTGGCAAACCGGATTCAGCAGCACATCAAAAAGCTTATCCACCATGATCAAGTGGGCTTCATCCCTGGGATGCAAGGCTGGTTCAACATTCGCAAATCAATAAACGTAATCCAGCATATAAACAGAACCAAAGACAAGAACCACATGATTATCTCAATAGATGCAGAAAAGGCTTTTGACAAAATTCAACAGCCCTTTATGCTAAAAACGCTCAATAAATTTGGTATTGATGGAACGTACCTCAAAATAATAAGAGCTATTTATGACAAACCCACAGCTAATATCATACTGAATGGGCAAAAACTGGAAAAATTCCCTTTGAAAACTGGCACAAGACAGGGATGCCCTCTCTCACCACTCCTATTCAACATAGTGTTGGAAGTTCTGGCTAGGGCAATCAGGCAAGAGAAAGAAATCAAGGGTATCCAGTTAGGAAAAGAAGAAGTCAAATTGTCCCTGTTTGCAGATGACATGATTGTATATTTAGAAAACCCCATTGTCTCAGCCCAAAATCTGCTTAAGCTGATAAGCAACTTCAGCAAAGTCTCAGGATACAAAATTAATGTGCAAAAATCACAAGCATTCTTATACACCAGTAACAGACAAGCAGAGAGCCAAATCAGGAATGAACTTCCATTCACAATTGCTTCAAAGAGAATCAAATACCTAGGAATCCAGCTTACAAGGGATGTAAAGGACCTCTTCAAGGAGAACTACAAACCACTGCTCAGTGAAATCAAAGAGGACACAAACAAATGGAAGAACATACCATGCTCATGGATAGGAAGAATCAATATCGTGAAAATGGCCATACTGCCCAAGGTGATTTATAGATTCAATGCCATCCCCATCAAGCTACCAATGACTTTCTTCACAGAACTGGAAAAAACGGCTTTAAAGTTCATATGGAACCAAAAAAGAGCCCGCATTGCCAAGACAATCCTAAGTCAAAAGGACAAAGCTGGAGGCGTCACGCTACCTGACTTCAAACTATACTACAAGGCTACAGTAACCAAAACAGCATGGTACTGGTACCAAAACAGAGATATAGACCAATGGAACAGAACAGAGTCCTCAGAAATAATACCACACATCTACAGCCATCTGATCTTTGACAAACCTGAGAGAAACAAGAAATGGGGAAGGATTCCCTATTTAATAAATGGTGCTGGGAAAATTGGCTAGCCATAAGTAGAAAGCTGAAACTGGATCCTTTCCTTACCCCTTATACGAAAATTAATTCAAGATGGATTAGAGACTTAAATGTTAGACCTAATACCATAAAAACCCTAGAAGAAAATCTAGGTAGTACCATTCAGGACATAGGCTTGGGCAAGGACTTCATGTCTAAAACACCAAAAGCAACGGCAGCAAAAGCAAAAATTGACACATGGGATCTAATTAAACTAAAGAGCTTTTGCACAGCCAAAGAAACTACCATCAGAGTGAACAGGCAACCTACAGAATGGGAAAAAATTTTTGCAACCTACTCATCTGACAAAGGGCTAATATCCAGAATCTACCAAGAACTCAAACAAATATACAAGAAAAAAGCAAACAACCCCATCAAAAAGTGGGGAAAGGATATGAACAGACATTTCTCAAAAGAAGACATCCATACAGCCAACAGACACATGAAAAAATGCTCATCATCACTCGCCATCAGAGAAATGCAAATCAAAACCACAATGAGATACCATCTCACACCAGTTAGAATGGCAATTATTAAGAAGTCAGGAAACAACAGGTGTTGGAGAGGATGTGGAGAAATAGGAACACTTTTACACTGTTGGTGGGATTGTAAACTAGTTCAACCATTATGGAAAACAGTATGGCGATTCCTCAAGGATCTAGAACTAGATGTACCATATGACCCAGCCATCCCACTACTGGGTATATACCCAAAGGATTATAAATTACTCTACTACAAAGACACATGCACACGTTTGTTTATTGCGGCACTATTCACAATAGCAAAGACTTGGAATCAACCCAAATGTCCATCTGTGACAGACTGGATTAAGAAAATGTGGCACATATACACCATGGAATACTATGCAGCCATCAAAAAGGATGAGTTTGCGTCCTTTGTAGGGACATGGATGCAGCTGGAAACCATCATTCTTAGCAAACTATCACAAGAAGAGAAACCAAACACCGCATGTTCTCACTCATAGGTGGGAACTGAACAATGAGATCACTTGGACTTGGGAAGGGGAACATCACACACTGGGGCCTATCATGGGGGGGGGGAGGAGGGAGGGATTGCATTGGGGAGTTATACATGATATAAACGTCATGCACATGTACCCTAGAACTTAAAGTATAATAAAAAAAAAAAAAAAAAAAAAAAAAAAAACCTTATAAGGGCAATAATTGGAAAGGGTCTTTACCAAGTAACTAGATGTCTTTTTTCCCTAAACTGGGAAGCCAGGCCAGACGTGGGGGAAAAGTCACGAAAAAGATAGTGACAAAGAAAGATAAAAAGTTAACTTGATCTTTTGGTTCTATGTGAACTTCTGAGTCTAAAATGAAAAAATTGTATTACCTAAGGCCATTCAGATAAAAATAAATTTAAAAAAGCCGTTTCCCTCAATTCTTCTTGCTGAAAATGAGAAAGTTAAAGGTTTCACAATTTCTTCTTCATGTAATCCTATCTCAGTGCTGTCAGCATCTTAATAGTGTATTGATTGGCTCACACTCCTGCTATCTTTAAAGAAGCATTATTACTCTGTTCGGCCAAACATGAAAAACTATGTTTAAAGACCTTTTTAAGGGTTTTTTGATTTTCCAAAAGCTTCTTGGGGGCTTATTGAGTTTCTCTGGCCGCTAGAATTAACTCTACAATGCTCGTTCTCTATTTCTGAGACAGTGAATTTATCTGAAGCCGGCAAGTTATCAATGACTCCAAGACAGGGAAGATAACGGGGCTCTCAAGATAAATTAATGTGGTAATTAGTTACCTGGACACCTGTAAATTTAGATTAGTGAGAGCATTTTTGCTGCCATCGCATTGGAAATTCATGATAATTTTCAATAGTCATTGAAATATGTGAGGCTGACTCCAGCGTCAAGGGGTAGGGAGTATGAAGAAAAGAAGATGGATTGTAAAAATTAAAACTTTTAGTACATAAAATAGCATTATACTGTTGTTCAATTATCAAAATGCCTGGCAAGCTGAAATATGACCAAAATCTTCATTTATAGCCCCACTGTACAATATTTATTTGATATCTATAATTCTTTTCTCAATTATTAGAAAAAAGCATCAGAATAATTTTTATTGAATGTTTAGAAAAATATTTGATGATCATACACTAAAATGTTATCACTTTGGGTGATGGTTTGTGCTTGGGTCTTCTGTCTTTGCGTTCTGGATTTTTTTGTGTGTTTCACCAGTTTTCTCTACTGAACATATGTTCTTTTGGACCCAGATTTCGTTCCTCACTCTACTCTTGGAAAAATTGCTTAACCATCCTGAGCCTCATTCTGCCATCTCAAAGTGAAGATAATAATAGTATCTACGTCAAAGGGTCATGGTAACGATTAGATTAAATCATCCGAAATGGCTGATATTTGACTGCCTTTTGACCTATAAAGATGGCGATATGAAATAGCTCAACATAATATTAAGTAAGTATTTAACATTGCATCTGGCAAATACTAAGCACTCAGGAAATATTAGCTATAGAAGTGCATTAAGGAAATAGAGAACTAGTTCAGAAATGGAGAAGATACCATATACAATTTTTAAAGTCAGATTTATTGAAAATAAGTTACATTTAGTATATAGTTCTATAAATTTTGACAAACACATACAACTGGGTAACCATAAACTATAGAATGATTTAATCAGCTCCCTCAAAATCTACTGTACCCCCTTGTAATCAGCTCCTACCCTACCCTCCCCCTCTATCAACCACTGATCTTTTCTCTGTCCCTATAGTATTGCCTTTATAACAATTGTTTCCCCTTACTTTAATTATCCAGATGTGTTCATTTGCCTTTTTCCTATGTGGACAGATACCTACTCCCACAGAGGCAGAAGATACACCCCATCCCTTTGGTCAACCACTACTTCAGTTACTTCCCAGAAAGTCTGGTTTAATTAGCACCGGGGAGTGAAGGATGCTAGACTCCAGGGTGTGTAGCAAGCAGGGGAAGACATTTGCTGAGTGTTTATTTTATTCAGAGTTCACAACTCCATGTGAATGGAGGTGAGAGTGTGATCAAGTCGACCTTTTGGGCTACTTTACCCATTATCAAACAAGGTTTTAGACTCTATGATTTTGCTGTTGATTAAAACATACACACCTGGCCAGGCACGGTGGTTCAGGTCTGTAATCTCAGCCCTTAGGGAGGCAAAGGCGGGCAGATTGCCTGAGCTCAGGAGTTTGAGACTAGCCTGGGCAACATAGTGAAACCCCATCTCTAGTAAAATCAGAAAAAATTAGCTGGGTGTAGTTGTGCACGCCTGTAACCCCAGCTACTCCAGAGGCTGAGGCATGAGAATTGCTTGAACCCAGGGCGCAGAGATTACAGTGAGCAGAGATTGCACCACTGCACTCCAGCCTGGATGACAGAGCGAAACTCTGTCTCAAAACAAACCAACAAACAAAAAACATACACACCTGCTTGTCAGAGGACTCATTAGCTAAAGATCAATTTAAATTCCAGATCTCCAAATAGCATTTAACAAAGATCTGTTCTTGGTGCAGCTCTCCTTTTAGAAAAATGCCCAACCCGTGGATGTAGGCAAAGACCTCCTTTCTTGGAGGCCAGGGCATGCATAGCAGGATCTTGTTCGTGTTTCATGCTCTTTGAGTTACATTTTTCCTGCCCATTGTCACCTTTTCATCATGGTATTACTTTGCGTGAATATAATTTGCTACAACATCCAAATGACTGATCTTTATAATCTTGAAATCCAAATGTCTCTCCCTGTTACAAGCCTTCAGTTCTCTTCCATTGTTTACAGGATGAAATCTGAACTCCTTTGCCTTTCAGATAAGCCCTTTATCATCTGATCCCATCTAGATTTGAATAATTCAGATAATAAGTTTGGTTTATTTGATGCAAATTGGAACCAGTACCTACCAAGTAGAGAACCTGGAACATTTACAAACATAGGTCACTTATTAGCCATAAAACAAATTTCAACAAATTTCAAAGTGTTGGTATCATAGACAGAGGCTGTTTCACACAGTGGAAAAGTTCATAGCCTTAGGAACCCACTTGCCTTTCTTTGGCTCCCGACCACTCCTGGTAGCAGCTCTGTGACCTCGGTCTGGTTCCTTAACCTCTCTGTGCCTCTGTTTCCTCTTTTGTGACTCTCAAAGACTTTGGTGAGGAAAACTGTCCTTCCTCCATCATAGCACACTCTCCCAGGCTTCTCTGACTTTGCACTTGCTGTTTCTGCAACTGGACATGCCTTCTCCATGCTAAGCCCATCTGAAAACGTCCATCATTCTTGGAGTTTCAGAATGAAATTCCTGACTTCCTTAGTTAGCCTCTGGGCTCCTTAGGCCTTTCTGAACAGCCAGGAAATCCATTTTGCAGATTTATTATATGAAAGTTGTTGGGATCTCTGTCTTCCCACTGATCTGTAAACTCCCTAAAGTAGAAAGAGCATCTAATACTTAATGAATAGTGAGTGAGTGCTTATTGCAAGCAAGGCACCATTCTACACTTTTTCGTATATCAATTCATTTATCTCTAGTACAACTCTATGAGCTGGCTACTATTATTTTCCCTACTTTACAGATGAGGAGACTGAGACACAGAAAACTGTGTAATTTGCCTAAATTCACCCAGCTAGGGAGTGGTTAAGATGAAATTCAAACCTAAGAAATGTAGCTCCAGCATCCACATTTTTAATCATTATGCTGTATCAAGAGTATGACTGACTAAGTAAAAGCTATAAGTCAATGCTTCTCAACCTAATTGTGCATAGGAATCACCTGGACATCCTGTGAAAATACAGATTCTGACTCAGTATATCTGAGGTGGCACTGAGATTCTGCCTTTTTAACAGACTCCCAGGCAATGCTACTGGTCTACGGACCACACTTTCAGAAGCAAGGCCCTAGACCAGTGGTTCAAAGCTTTGTCTTCTTTTGTCTCAAGACGCTTTTACATTCTTAAATATTGTTGAGGATGGCAAAAAGCTTTTGCATACATATGTTATATCTGCCAATATTTACCATAATAAAAATTAAAACTAAGAAATTTTAAATTATTTAAAATAGTTAACTAAGCCCATCCATTGTGAATAACATGACATGGAGTCTCTGGAAAACTCCATGGTATAATCATGAGAGAATCTGAGCCAAAAAGTTAGATGACATCTTATTATTATTGTAAGAAAATTGTAACAGTACAGAGCCCCTGAACAGGTCTTAGAGAGCCCACCAGTGTCCCCAGTCCATACTTTGAGAACTACTACTTTCGATTACTAAAGAATCCTAGAGTATTATGAAAGTTGTAGTATTCATTGTGGAATTAAGCTTTAGTGCTTTGTAAAATGTCTGACTTGCAAAATTCTGTAAGAATATTCTAACTCTAGATTCTGTCTCTTTTTCTAGTTGCAAGTTACACCCTCATCTTCATCTTCTTTTTATCATTATTACTATTATTATTATTTTTTTGACACAGTCTGCTCTTGTTGCCCAGGCTGGAGTGCAATGATGTGATCTCAGCTCACCGCAACCCTCGCCTCCCAGGTTCAAGCGATTCTCCTCCTTCAGCCTCCCGAGTAGCTGGGATTACAGGCATGCACCACCACACCTGGCTCATTTTTTGTACTTTTAGTAGAGACGGGGTTTCTCCATGTTGATTAGGCTGGTCTCAAACTCCCAACCTCAGGTGATCTGCCTGCCTTGGCCTCCCAAAGTGCTGGGATTACAGGCATGAGCCACTGTGCCTGGCCTCATCTTCATCTTATACTGGTGCATAATAATGGGCTCAGCAGAGATAAGAATCTCTTCTGAAAACCAACAGCCTAAAAGTGTTACCCGCTCCAGACAGAAAATTTGATAAAGAAGATCATTAAAAGGAAAAACACATATTTTATCAAGTCCCTAAAAGATTTTAAAAATTGCTTTAGAATAAATCATCCCAATGTAACACGTTGACTTCAAGCTAATATGATTTTCCTTTGTATGCATTTACTACATTTATGTTTAAAGTTTTTGTCCAAATATGGTTCCACAATTTAAAAAATATAAAATGTAGAGCGTTTGAAATCATTTGATATGTTTAAATATCACACATTCCCTTCTCTTTCCTACCTTTTCAGACCTTACTCTTGTGACTGTATTTCTAAGCTTACACCAACTCTACGCAGGAGCACATCTGAATAGGCTCATCGGTTCCTTGAGCTGAACTTCCCTTTGAGCTCTGAATTGTTTCCTTAGAACATCTGCTTCTCTGCTAGGTGTGTATCAACCTGACTCCTCAACTGTACGTAGGGAGTTATTCTCCTTGCCAAGCTTGTTTATTGTCATGTCAGGGCTTGACAGATATCATATTGAAAATTCAAGCCTCCAGGTTCTCTCTCTGGAAACTTACCTCCCCAAGCCTGATGCTTTCAATTCATAGAATCATAGAACCTCAGGATTGGAAAGGATCTTTGAGGTCATCTGGACCCTTGCCACTCAAATGTGGGCTTCAGATCAGCAGCCCGGGCATCATCAGGGAGCCTGCTAGCAATGCACAATCTCAAGAGCACCCCGACTGCTGAATCAGAATCTGCATTTTAACAAGATCCCAAGAGATGAGTGTGTACATGAAAGTTGCAGAAGGGCTGCTCCAGACCAGCTTCCCGCCTGAGGCAGAAGTCTTGTCTGCAGCATCCTCCTCCCAGCTACCTGTAAGTGCTCATCAACCTTCACATTCCAGCTCCAAGACATCACTCTAGATGTCCTTTCCTTCTAGAACGATGGTTCCCAACTTTGATTGCACATTAAAATCACTTGGGGAGATTTGAAAAGTCCCAGTGCTGAGGCCTCATCCCTGACTGATTTAACTGGAATCTCTGCAGATGGAACCTAGGCATTGGTATTTTATGAAGTTCCCCCAAGTGATTCGAATGTGCAGCCAAGCTTTGAACTACTGATCCAGAGCCATCTATTTGCATCTTAGGCTATCTACTTTTTCCTTTGCTTTGATTTCCTGTGAAATGCAAATATGCCCTCAGAAAGGCAAAACTGTTATCTCCCATTTACACTTTGCTTGGAAATAGGTTTTTTTTTTTTTTTATCAGCATAAATAATTTATTGCTAACTCTCTAATATCATATACTAAAGGCTTGGCAATTGACATAGTATTCTGGGATGGGAAAGCCAAAAGTTAGGAAATGAGATGAGAGCGGAGGATGTGAAGACAGTTGCTAAGGGGCAGACTTCATGCCTTCTGGTGACCAGCTCTTGGTCAGTCAAGCTGCCTTGCGCAGGAAGGAACTGGGCTGGGCCAAGAACCTGAAGCTCTCCTGTGGCCAACCCACTGCAGGTTTCCAGCACTTTCTCCCACTTCCTTATTCATGGTGCTGTGGGGTGAGGAAAGTGGGGAGAGGTAAGACACTCTATAGTTGCTGCAGTTGTGGGCTCTGTCAGCTGAGCGTGGGGTCCCCAGTCTAGTCCTTGGCCTGATAGAGCTAAGAGAAATTTTGTTAATGATTTAATCTTGCTGGCCGCAAAAGCTACTTGCTGTTTTCCTCAACTCAATAATCCTTTTGAGTAATATGCCTTTTTGTTTGTGACATTACGGCTTAACAAACTGAAATCTGGATATTTTTGCAAGATTTAGAAGAATACAATTTTGTGAACACATTATTAGCTTTTAAATTAGCTAGCTTTATTTAGGTAAAGCTACATTAGAATAATTGTTGTTTGGGAATATATTCATAATGTTAACAAGTAATTCTGAACCGACTAAACACATAATCAGCTGAAAATTTAGGGAGAAGGAGAAAATGTTATTTTAAAGGGAAAATTAATAGTACATAATTATATATTAATTTGCTATTAATAAAAATATAACACAAAATAAAACCTTAATAGTACATAAATTTGGAAGCTTTTAACATTTTAGATTCTAATGAGTATCATTCACATACTAAAATTTAGAAAATGTGTAGTTTGGAGCCGGGTGCAGTGGCTCATGCCTATAATCCCAGCACTTTGGGAGGCTGAGGCAGGTGGATCTCGAGGTCAGGAGTTTAAGACCAGCCTGGTCAACATGGTGAAACCCCATCTCTACTAAATATGCAAAAATTAGCTGGGCATGGTGGCACACGCCTGTAGTCCCAGCTACTCAGGAGGCTGAGGCAGAAAAATCACTTGAACCTGGGAGGCAGAGGTTGTAGTGAACCGAGATCATGCCACTGCACTCCAGCCTGGGCAACAGAGCAAGACTCTATCAAAAAAAGAAAAGAGAAAAAGTAAATGTATACCTTACAAACTCACCTCCATGCATATTTATTTTGCAAACTAAATAATTTTGCAAAATAAATAAATCTGATTAATTTAGATTTTGAGAATAAAATCCCATCACATCTTCTACCTCCCATTTCCTGCTAAATCTGGATAAACCTTCAAATCTGGATAAACACATCAGAGTGTTAAGAATGAATCAGATACATTTGACAGATTTATAGATGCTTTGGAGATTTGAAAAGTTGACTATCAGTTCTTTAAATGACCCAACAGGTAATTTTTAGAGATAATGTGCTATTAAAGTTTACTCTTTAGACTAAGCAAGTATTGTAGGCAGAAGGAATTGTGTTTTGGGTGCCTGAAGAGGTGCGAAGAGGCTTAGAGTATTTATTTTCTTTTTCTTTTACGTAAAAATTAACTTTCTGATTGTACTAAGAACACTTGTGATCTTAACAAAGTTTTAAATGTACAGCACAGTATTATCATTTATAGACACAATGCTGTACAGTAGATCTAAGAACTTGCTTAACTAAATGAAGCTTTGTACTCATTGATTAGCAACTCTCTATTTCCTCTTCCCCTCATCCCCTGGCAACCACCATTATATTCTCTGCTTCTAAAAGTTGACTATTTTAGATACCTCATATAAGTGGAATTCTGCAGTATTTGTTCTGCTGTGATTGGTTTATTTCACTTAGCAGAACGTCCTCTAGGTTTAGCCTTGTCTCACAGACTGCAGGATTCCCTTCTAAGGCTGAATTGTTAATAATATTCCAGTGTATGTACATATATACCACATTTTCCTTATCCATTCATTTGCTGATGGATGTTTAGGCTGCTTCCACCTCCTGGCTATTGTGAGCAGCACTGCCATGAACATGAGCGTGCTCATGGAGTATTTCTCCTCTCCATCATTGAACCCGCAGCTTGTCTTCCCAAGAAACTGTGAGAAGGGAAGATGAAGAACATTTTAAGAGAGCTTTTTTTTCTAAGTATGATGGTTTTTTTTCAATAATATAATGTTTGCATTTTTAATTAAATCTCAATTTTGGTACATATATTCTACTTTTTTTACCAGCTTATATTTTCATTTCAATAATGCTTTATCTTTCTATTTGAAGATACAGAAATTGAAATTTAAGCTAACATTTTAGCTTAAGTGTCTATTCTACTCTCAAGTCAAAAACACTTGGAAAAGTTGTCCTGTAGTGATTACTTCCCTAAAATTTAAGAAAAATTATTTTAAAATCCCAATCATTTCCCAAAAGAATCTTTTATATAAATTCAGATTTCTTAAAAAAGGGCACACCTAGAAAGAGCCACCAGTTTGGACTGGCAACTTTGCTTATCTACTTGACTTGTCATTAAAATGCTAAATAGTTAAAATTTGAGACCAATCTATCGAACCGGTGAGCGAATTCTGTGGGCTTTCTGGAATACAGGTGGCAATGTTCTTCCTGCTATCTACATCTTCTACTTTTGTCCCTTTCTCCACTTTCAATCTCTTTTCTTTTTTCATTTTTTAATGGGAGATCTGGATTTTATTATTACTCAAATCAGCCTCCCCAAGCATTTGGGGATCAGAGTTTTTAAGGATAATTTGGTGGGTGGAGGGCCAGTGAGTCGGGGGTGCTACTAATCTTTTTCTTGACATCGGGGACATTTTCTCGTCTTCATTTCCCTCCATATAGTCCTATACTGCTTGGGAAAGCCCAGGTGTGCACACATACATGTACACATACAGGGGTACACATACATATACCAATACTTTCGTTTGCATTAGAAATAAAAGTCATTATTTTTCCAGTGTCTGCTTTTTACCCCGATGAAAGTGGATAGCTTGAACTGTGTGCCTTTTTGTTTTTGTTTTTTTCAATGAAACCCCATGATTATGAAAGAGCTTGGGACCAGAGAATGATTAAAGCCATACTTTTCTGTTCATCAAACAAATACTTACAGGTTTGCCTACTACACACAAGCCAACATCTCCACATTCTGAGTTTTCTTCATGGGTTTTTCCATCATCTAGACTCAGCGATCACATTAATGTATTCCTTCAGCTCTGACATCAGAGTTTTAATGTTAATAGCATTTCTCAAGGATAGGTAGTTGGGACCTGGGCACAACTGAGAAGAATGTGTCTGGGCTGCCATGCCCAAACATAGACACAAGGATGTCTGAGCTGAGAAGGATCCTGTGCTCTACCAGTTAAGCCCAGGAAACTCATGTCAGATAGGCAATGTGACTCATCTAAAGACGTATAACAAGTAACAAACAAAGATTAGAAACAGGGAACATGAAAAACAGGCATACTGGATAAATTAAGAGGCACTAAAGCAAAAGGAAAATATGAATGGGCTAGCTGTTCCCAGGAGCAGCCAGGACTTAATGGTGACTCCTACGAGTTGTAGGTGTATCCTGTATGCATTTTCCTTTCTTTAGATGGCTCGGCCGTGATTCCTACCCCAAAGAATCCCCTTCTGGTATTTCATTATCTTTTGGGGGAGATCATTCATTATTCCAAAATGCAATGCTTGATTTTCCATTATTTCCAGTTCCTGTACAAAGTGTCTGGGTCAAAGCTTCATCTTTGGCCTTAAGTCTCATGTGCCATCCAAGTAATAATCTATTAGTGCTTCTGGGGTTTAACTTTGGAGAGGACTTAGCTTGTCTCTGTGATAGATGTGACTGATGGAATGATAAAGCCAACCCACATTCAGTGACGGTCAAGGGTGTGGCATGAGCAGTGCCTTGGATTATCCTATCTGATGGGCACACCCTTTAAAGTAGGTGTTACATTTCATTGTAGGAGGGAGATCAAATCTGTTTCCTCCTCCTCCTTAACTGTTGATCTTTCTTCATATTGTCAATTAATTTTAAAATAGGAATCTAAGCCATTCCCTCCCACTAAGGAATTTCCTTTAACGTTATTCCGTTCTTATTTCCTGTCACCAGCACTGCCATTCTGACATGCCGCCCACCTTCTTCTCTGGCTTGAACTCTTTTCTCTCACACCCTTCCTTCCCTGGGACTGGGTACCAACCTAACCATAGCTAGCTAACCATAACGTAGCTAACCTTAACTCAGCTACTTGTCACCTTCTTGACACCTTCTACTTGGCGACACTCACCGATCAGACTGTACTTACAAATCCTTCAGTCCCCTTTGTCCTACTTCCCCCTTTAAGAAAAACACATGGACATAAAGATGGGAACAACAGACACTGGGAACTACTAGAAGGGGCGGGGAGGCAGGAGGGTGTGAGCTGAAAAACTACCTATTGGGTACTATGTTCAATACTGGGGTAATCATCCATACCTCAGCCATACCTCAGCCATACCTCAAACCTTAGCATCACGCAAAGTACCCATTTAACAAACCTGCACACGTACCCCTGAATCTAAAATAAAAGTCGAAAACATTTTTTTAAAGAAAAACACAGAAAAATATCAAACTCAGACTGAAAAACTGGCCTCTTGCTTCTTTTTACAGGTTTTTTCTTGGCATCAGAAAATCTGCATTTGTTTGTACCATTGCAGAAGAAGCCAGAAATGGAGCCAGCATTTCTCGGCTTCCTACGCTCACCTCCCCACAGGAGTCTTCCTTGCCCTCCCTTCTCATGCCTCCCATTTCCGCTCTCTGGATGGACTACATAGGGCTGGCTTGGAAACTATGAGTCAGCTTCCTACAACCATCTCAGAGGCAAGGCATTGCTTTTGTCCTCCCATCTTTGTGTGTGTGTGTGTTGTGTGTGTGTGTGTATTAAATGCTGCATTTTATTTTGTTTTGTTTTCATTTCACTTTTTTGGCTAGAGACTTGCTTTCCAACCTCAAAGATTTTCCTGATAAAAAAACTTTTATAGGACTCTTTTGTGTTTAACAAGTGACATCTGCCTGTCCTGGGAAAAGGAAAGCAGCTCTGTCATGAAAGTGGAGACTGTGAGCCTTGGGACAGACTGAGATGGCATTTTATCTGACATCTTCAATTCCCAGAGGAGAAGAATAAGGGATAGAGTGGTTGATGGAATTGCTAAAGTCCCACTGTCAATAGTGACAGAGATGGAATGAGAGTGCAGATCTCCTGACCTGTACTCCGTGGAGATCCTTGCTGCCGTGCCATTTCACAAACTAGCCCTACGTTTGAAATTGTGTGTGAGTCTCCAAATAGATGCCTGTTAGTATGGTATGCAGTTGCATGTGGCCACTTTGGGGCTCTCTCGTTCTGTTGCGTCCTGTGTAGTTCACGGTTAGGTGGAGGTCACAGGACCCTGAAGAATCCCTCACATCTTCAAAACATGCACAATACAGGGGGTCTCCCTGTATTTTCAGGAAGACAATGGCTTCTCCATATTCCTGAAAATACAGGGAGAGACCCTGTTGTGTGCATGTCTATCTTTCTTTCTCCTCCAGTCTGGCAGCTCTAGACAGAACCATATAACTTGTGAGGTCTGCTTTTCATGCCCACGTCCCCCTTGGGAGTGCTGGTCTCCATCTCTTCATCTTCTCTTTCTCCTAAGGTGTTCAGGATCTATATCTCGTCTCTTGGTTTTTCAGATCCCATCATTCTTCCTGTCCCACCAAGCACTCCACCTAGACTGCCCTATATTCTTTTAACATTCATTCATATTTTCTTTTTAACCCAAATAGACTTTCCTGTAATTAAAAACATAAGCAGTGAAAACTAACACAATGCTAATTTTCCCCCATTCACCTCAGACACTCCAGTCCTCTTCTCACACTCCATTAACACATTTGCACTGTCCAAATTTGCTGGATTCACTTTGTTTCTTGCAGCACATGAAGCTCTAAGCAGACTTATTTTTTATTTTTGAGATGGAGTTTTGCTCTGTTGACTAGGCTGGAGTGCAGTGGCATGATTTAGGCTTGCTGCAACCTCTGTCTCCTAGATTCAGGCAATTCTCCTGCCTCAGACTCCTAAATAGCTGGGACTACAGGCGCCTGCCACCATGCCCAACTAATATTTGTATTTTTAGTAGAGCCAGAGTTTCACCACGTTGGTCAGGCTGGTCTCGAATTCTTGACCTCAAGTGATCCACCTGCCTGGGCCTCCCAGAGTGCTGGGATTACAGGCATAAGCCACCCACTGCACCCAGCCAAAGCCCATCTTTTTAAAACAGCTGCAGAGTGCTCTACTGCATTCCACAATTTATTTTACCAGTCTCTTCTCCAATGATGGTTGCCTTTATTGCTTTCAGGGTTTTGCTATTACTAACAATCCATATCCCAGATTCTGAAAATTTTCCTTCCCAAATTACTATTAAACTCATATATTATTCTACTTGCTGTAGACCCTGGAGCTGCTGTCCTAGGTGACAGCTAAATGAGCTAATAAATGAGTCCCCACTGTGTTAACAGGCACAGTATTCATGAGTCCTTCCTTCCCCTTCAGGAAACATATGTCCATTTTAAGAGGGACCACCTGGATAAAAGTTCTTAAAACATTTCTCTCCCATGATTTTTGGAATAGAAGGGCTATAAGTCATAAATAAGTCATAGTTTTAACCCATGGGAGTATTTCAAATGACAGAAATTTCACGAAGACATTTGTAAAATACTTAATTAAGTGAGATTTTGGGGGCAGATCGGCTTTGTTGAAAACACATAGATGCAGGGTGGCAAACTAGAGGGCTTATCCCAGGTGAGATGTGTAGTTCCAGCTTTAGCCCTGAGCCTTATCTTGGCTGACGCTGGCAGAGAAGGTACAGCACAGAAGCCACAACCTGCAAACCACATCTCCTTCCTGTGGAGATGCAGCTGCCCATATCAAAATCAGGAGGGAGCATTCAGTTAAAAAGGCTGTGAGCACTACGTCACATCATACATAAAAATCTATTGCAGATCTAAATGTAGAAGGTAAGCAAGAAAGCTTTTCAAAGAAAACATGGGATAATGTCTTTGTGACCTGGGGCAAATTGCTAGTCGTAAATGAAAAAAATGGATCAATCATACTACATTAAAACTAGGGTTTCTGTTCATTAAAAGTCATCAGGAGAGTTAAAAGACAAGACAGAGTGGAGAAAATATTACCAATGTATTCAACTACAACAGAAATCTCCTCTTAATTGTATCCAGAATATATGAAGAACTTCCACAAATCAATAAGAAATAAGTAGACAACCCAACAGAAAAATGGGCAAAAGAATGAATAGACACCTTATGAAATAGGATATACAATAGCCAATAAAGAGGTGACAAGGTGCTTGACTTGTTTTCAAGGAAACACAAGTCAAAACCACAGTGTGGTATTATTAACATGCACCAAAATGGCTAAAATGAAAAAGACAAACAACATCAAGTGTTGGTATGATTTTTGAATGACTAGAACTCTCATATACTTTGATGGGAGTGTAAATGAATATAGCCACTTTGGAAAAGTCTGACAATACCTTCCAAACCTAAACATATGCCTATCATATAACCTGATCATTCTGCTCACAGGTATACACAGCAGATACACATACATACACCTGCCAAAGACACATACAACAACATCTTTGTTCACAGCAACATCTTTGGTTGTAGTTCCAAACTAGAAACAACCCAAATGTCTATCAGGAGTAAAATGGATAAACAAATTGTGATACATTTATATAATGGAATCCTACACAGCAATGAACATGAATAACTACACAACTTGGATGAATTTTTCAAACATAATGTTGAATAAAAGAGGCACAAATGATTACATTACTGCATGATTCCATCTATATAAAGTTCAAAACCAGGCCAAAATAATCTAGGTGCTAGAAATCAGGAAAATTGTTACCTATTTGGTTGTGGGGTAGGTTATGGTTAGTAGGAAGAATGAAAGGCTTTTGGGGTGCTGGTATTGTTTTATGTCTTGATCTGGGGGCTTATTACACACATTTGTTTTGTCAGTCCATTGATTACATACTTAAGTATAATCAAGTATAAGCAAGGAGGACATAATGCATAGCAGATGGCTGTGCATTATACAGTATATTATTATATATGCTATCATTTGTAAACCAGGGTCTTTGTCACTCAACCCAACAGCACATTATTTGCACTCTTATTTAGGGCTTCCTTTGTTCTGCTTTATGGAATAATTGGCAGTGCAACTGTCTTCATCTCCCAACAAATTTGTAGTCTTCTTGAGTGCAAAAAACATTGCTGCATTTTCTCTAATATATTATTTCTGCTCTTAGCACAGAGCCTTACACATAATGGGATTCAGTCTCAATATTTGTTTTACATTGGAGTAGGGAAAGTGTTTACTTATTTTTACTGATCTACTTTTATTTGTGTGTTTTACTTAAAAGTAAATGGGAAGTTTGAATTCTCATCCCTCATCCTTCTTCAAAAATATACACTTCTAGAGAGGAAGCATGAGGAGGGCTTTGTGGGGCTGCTGGTCATATCCTATTCCTTGATCTGGGCAGTAGTTAATAAAAGTTATACAAGTGTTCTCGCTTTGCTATAATTCATCAAGTGGTACACTTACTATTTGATACTTTTGTATGTTGTATGTTGATTAAAATGTAACATATAAATATATGTATATTTATGTTTCTAGTTTGATAAGACACTATGTTGGTGAGAGTTCTTGGAATTAGTTAGGCACATATTCTGCTTATTGGGGTGTAAATTAGTACAACCTCCTTGGGAGGAAATTTAGGCAAATTGTCAAAATTGAAAAGGCATTTACTGTTTGACCGAGCATGGTTAGTCTAGAAATGAACCCTACAGTCTATTATAACATGTGCAACCTATTACACATTCAGCGTCATTCATGCCATGCTGTTTATAATAATTGGAAACAACAGAAGAAAGAACAAAGAAATTACACATCACACAGTAGAATATTCAGCAGTTAGTAAGGAGGCAAATCTGTATCTGCCGATTTGGAAGGATCATCAGGTTAAGAAGTGTGTAGAAGATGCTCTTGGTTGTGTAAAATATATGTGTATATAATTAGCCTGTCCATTCATAGACCATCTCTGGAAGGATATCCAAGAAACTGGTGATGGTAGAAGGAAGAAAAGGAAACTTACTTTTCACTATACACTCTGCCTGATCCACATTTCAAATTTTACATGTACCTATAACCAACCAATTTAGAAAAATAAATCAAAAAATGATTCTTGGCTGCTGCCTCTTTGTCACTTTCACTTAGAGTCTTAATAAACATTCTATAATTGATAAGTTTGCCTTTACTTTCTTCTACCAGCCTCTAAATCTATTCCATGCAGGAAAGGTCAGATTCCTCTTCCATGATAATGAGCAAAGTAGGCAGGTCACTCTTCTGCTGGTGACCTTATTAATAGAGTTTAGACCTCCAGTGAATTTGAACAGATTTTTTTTTAATGAAACATTCAAAGCCTCTTGGCCCCTCTTCAGTTCTCCTCCTCTCAGAAAGCAGGAAGAGAGTGAAAGCAAGTGTTCTATTTGTCTTTAGTCACATTTACAAATGCCATAGTTGGTTATCAAACTGGAAGGAGAGGGAATCTTGCAGGATGCGATTTGAACTGCAAAGGAAGGGAATAAGTTTGATGCAACATGTGCCCTAGATTTGAAGCGGATTTTGTGAAATAAGGTCTTATCTCAATAGCCTGATAATCCAGAGTGTTTGCAGGCCCTCAGAGGTAAAGTACAACAATATAATCTAATGTAATGCCCCCAAGGAAGAAACAAGAAGGGCCTCTGAAGAAACCAAACCTGTTTCCCAAGTCACCTACGGCCATCTGCAAAAAATGGAAGGGAGGCACAGGGCCGGGGATGCCGAGGTGGTGCGGGCACATGTGGAGGACATCGGCAAGAAGGCTGAAGCCCAGGCTTGCGAAATTTGCAATGGACAATTTGCACAGGTCTTTCAAAAGGCACATTCAGCGTAAAGGTAGCTTAGATTAGATAGTGCTGTTTTATCAGCTAATAAAGAGAAAGCAAAACCTGGAATTTACTGACTGTTTCATCCAGCCCATTCATTTTTACCAAGGCACACTATACGCAGAGCCTAGGATTAAACACCCACATCTCCTGATCCTCTCGGTCCACTGCTGTGTTTACTTTCCACATTGTCCTCTTAAAAGCCTGAAGCCTGGAACCAGACCCCGCTGCATGCGAGCTGCATGACCTTGGGCAAGTTTCTTAATCTTTCCATGCTTCAGCTGCCTCATCTGTAAAAGGCGAGAATAGTAATAACAGTATCTTCCTGGTATGGTTGTTATTGGGATTAAAATGCACTTCAAAGAGGGTTTGGTACATAGAAGACGTTAAATAAATGGTAGGCATAATATCAATGATTATTATTACTTCCAGTTTCTGCATCACAGAGAATCATTTCTAAGTGGGAAAGCCTGCATGGGAGGCATCTGCATTGCAACACTTGCTTGGTTCTGGGTGCCACATTAAGTCTGAGATAAGAAAACACTTTCGCATAAAGAAAGGCCTCCAACAACTTCCCAGCTGGCGCTGGAGGCTGGAGGAGCTCTCTGACACAGGTGGAGTTCAAAGGGAGGTGACGCCACCCACCACCAATGCTGAAAGCAGATCCTGTGTGGAGTGGAGGCAGGGCCTAGATGGCCTTTAGGGCTCCTGGTAATGCTAAAAGGTCTATGATTTTGGTACCTTAGAGACTAGTAGCTTCGGAAGCAGTCACTTTGCTTAGCTTAGTGACCGGCTTTATGGTCACCTTGGAAGTGAAGAGCATAGTCCTGTCTGCACTTTGCTCCAGTTCTGTGTAAGAGGACAAGCTCTGGTGTCACAGCTAAGACTTCCAAATACTCAAGTTGGAGGGGACTTTGAATTTATTTGTGAACAGACAGTTGCACACTTGAAAATGCCAACACATAAGGGAACATACTCAGCTTTGTTAACTGAGAAGATTGAGCTCATTACAAACTCTCCAGCCAGGGGATATTTCATTCTTAAAAGAGGAGTAGAAATCCTACGTGTGTGTTTGGGGGGCTGGGGAGGGGAGAAGAATATATCAGTCAGCATTGTTTCCTCCGGCGCTCCCAAACATAGGCTAACTGTGAAGAACCAGGACGCTCACCGAGTCCTGGCAGCGCTGCAAGGTGGGGCGGGGGCGGGCGCAGTCTTCTCGCTGGTGACTGCAGATTTCCTCTGCGGGGTACTTCCTAGGGCCTTTGATCTTTTCCCAGAAACTGGCGAGGGCCGCGTTTGCCTCTAAGTTTATTCCCTCTTGGTTTATTTATTGTATCTGTTTTCTCTTCTCGCTGGTTTGGAGGTCAGAACGCCAGTATGCAACGGGACATGGGTCCCAAGGTTTCCCATCTCCTGTCACTACCGCAAAATCTGGCAAAAGGTACATTTTACTGAGTCCTGGGGCAGCAAATTCAGCGGAAGAGAAAGAGTCTTTCTCCTCTCAGGGAGACAACCCAGGAAGCCCGATCGCGGGATCAGAGGCCAGGACCCCGCCCTGGCCCCCTGCCCCAGCCCCATCTGGGCGCCGCCGGGTGCTCTTCTCAGTACGCCAGAGGACTCGAGCTTGCGTCCCTCCCTGAGACGCCAGGCTTAACTTGGAGTTTCATCTCCTCCCCAGGAGGGTCTCAAGTTGCCTTCGTCTGCCGGTAAGGGCTCCCACTCCCCCGCTCCGGGCCCTAATCTCCACCCGGCGTCCGCGTCTGAGCCGCCGGGCCTCAGCTCTCCATCTGCGCGCCTTAAATCCCATTTATCTTCTTAGCGCCTCAGACCCGGCCGGCCCCGCCCCTCTTCCTCTCACCCCCCACCCCACTTGCAAATCACAGACCCTCGTCTACCCCTCGCTCCTCCAAGTGCGCTGGACAAACTATAGCAACTTTGAGGTGTTAGAAAAAGTCGCCAGGCTGGGTGGAGGTGACCTAGAGGGGCAGGAGGAGGGCCCGGGTGGAGTGGGGGGCGTCCCAAGATTTCAGGGTGAGGACCGCGGAGGGTCCTCGACCGCAGTCGCCTAACTCCTGCCTTGCGTCTCCAGTGCTTGAAGTCGGTCCCTCCCAGGCCCCCAATCTAGGTCACCAGCGGGGAAGGGCTGCGCTGGGGGTCGCTAGAGAGGGTGAGGGGCGGTCTGTCTGCTTCCGAGGTGGGCAAGGAGTGAACGTTTCAGGGCCTGCCCCTCTCAATTTCACTAGATTGTAATTTCATCCCAGGGCCGGTCGAGCCTCCCTCCCTCCCGCGGCCAGCCCTTCCCTCCCGGTCTGCCTCCTTCGTTGCCCCCGCCCCCGCGAAAAGCCCTGCAGCTTGCAGCAGGCTTCACTCCCGCACGCCGACCTCCCGGCTGCAGTCCTGCCTCCTGGAACTGCCGGGTGGTTCCGGGCCCAGACCCCGAAACCCCCCACCTCCTCGCGCTGACCCGGGGATCCGCGGGAGTTGCGTCCTCAACGCGCCCCCGGAGACGCCCTTTCCCTGTGCGCCCGGGACTTGGTGAAACTTTGCAGGCGCCGGCGGCAAAATGGATTTAATCCTAGGCGTCTTGCTCCGGCTCCTGCTCCTGGCTTCCAGCCTCGGACCCGGCGCGGTGTCGCTCCGAGCGGCCATCCGAAAACCAGGTAATGCGCTCCTCAGCCCGGAGCCACCACGCCCCGAGCGCCCCTGCTGGGCTCCCGGGCGAGGACCCAGAGCCGGCAGCGCACCGCCTCCTTCTTCCCGACCAGCGTCGGCTTAACTCGCTGCAGCTCTGCCAGGAGCTGAGAAAAGACGCGAACCTCGCCCTCCCCCGCGCCCGGGCGGCTCTAGGGATATTTATTTGTTAAAAGAATGATCAGTTTTCCAGACACAGTAGGGGTGGTGGTCCCCGTGTTTGACCGCAGAGAGCTGAGAGTTGGGACAGCGATCCTGCTGTCTCAATTACAGAGGATGGCAACCGTGCAGAGGAGTCAAACCAGCCCCTCCTGCGTCTCCAAACATCTTACTGAATTCATAGTGTCCAGAGCTCAGCCATTTCCTGTTAAATGTCTTAAGGGCTGCCTGGAGCCCCCTCTGCCCATCTCCGGTCCTGCCCACGCACCGTGCAGGGATGTGGACTCTGCTCTTAGCATCCTCTTCCACTCTGGGGCCGTTTGTTCAGAAGGAAGCACCCAGTGGGTTAATGTTACCGTGTTTTGAACTTCTGTCTTTGCTCTGCTATTTAAACAAAGATATGTGCGTTGCAGCTTGTTATAAGGGATTGAGGATTGGGGGAGAACTTGAAACCATAATAACGTGTATTTCCTCTAGCTGCATATAGGTAAAAAGTCTTCGTTTATTTTGGTCTACTTTGATTTGGCCTATGTTGTGAGATTATTCAAAGTAGAACATTCTGAACAATGAAGTTCTAAACACTGTTTCCCAAATAACGATTTTTATTATTTTCTGCTGGGACCATATTTAGAATTCTGAAAAATCTGTTTTGTCTTAGCTTACTTTGTAAGGGAGGTTGTCTTATGGGATTAATTATATCTTATGAACAATGGAAAACAATGTAACTTTTATTTGAATGCAGTCTGCAAAACCTCACAGAAAGTGCAGTTTGTCTTCACAAACGTTTCCCTAAGAAAGAGACAAAGCTGGGAAATTTTATCAGAGGGCAAAGAAAATCGTCTTAGCGGGATCCCATGTGGATGCTTAAATCTTTTCACATTGGAACTCTCTATCTAGAAATATGACTTGTTGCATTTCGGCTCTGGAAACGCCCTCAGTCTTTGCGCTGTATCTCTTATTACCAGCACTTGTTACCTGCCTTGAAATCTAAGGTCGTTATCATAATCTACACCATATTTAAATTATGAGCCATTCCATTGATGAGCTCTTCAATTCATTTTGGAGATAATAGCTTCAGTCCAAGGTAATATCACATTAAACTGTTTCTCTTCCTGCATGCACACATACACACACCTTCAAGGATTTCAGTGAAGGGCTTCTTTCTAACTTTCCTCCTTAAGATAACCACATCATGATCAATTGCATTTTGCAGATTTATTCACATGAAATAACCCATTAATTGTCACAATTTTTAAACAAAGCGTAGTTATATCTATAGTTTTAAAGCATGAACATTGTATGCAATGCTTTTTTAAGGATATATTTTAATCCATTTAAGGGGAATTTTTAAGAAGTATTTTATAAAAATCTGTAGTATAAAACTACTCATATGAGTCACCATATTTTCTTTCTTATTTTTTGTAGTTCTTCTCCTAAAAAGATTTTCTACCTGGTTCATTCAGGGTCTCATTCTGATATTCATATCAGGTATATGCCATGCTAACCTCTTTGGTTTTATTTGAAGCATAGATAGGGTTTTGATAGTGGAAACACCACCTCTTAAATGCTTTGGCATATTAATTACATAAAATTTGAGATAGAAGTGTTTAGGTTCAACCTAGAAGAGTTTTATTTTTATTACTTTATAATTTTATCCAGACACTGGCTTTCAGGTTGGAAAACTTCTCAGATTAAAATGACGGCTACTTCATAAACTTCAGGGGAAATTTCCCTCCTGGACTCATTTACATCCCTTGGAAAGCCTAGTTTTTGATCCGGAAAATTGGTCCAGATTAAAAAACTGAATGTGCCCTGCTTGGCTCTGATGTGAGCAGCAACCAGCTAATTTATAATTTTCCCCAGACACTAGCAAATCCTGCTAGTATCCATATGGGAGTTTCTTTGTACCTTGTTTCCTCAACAGAAATTGGTTCATATATAGTACTTTGAAGGTATCGTGGCCACTGTGCAGGCATACTGGATCGCTTCTGTTTTATTTGGATGACTCTCCCTGTCTTCTCATACTCCTAAGTCTACTTTTGATAAGTACAGCATTGTTGGAGAAGTCTTGGATTCAAAATCAACCTGCAAATTCCCCATCCCCACCTACCTCTGGTGAGAAAAAAACGAGTAGCAGCTTCAAGTCTGAGTCTAGTTTGGGTTCAACACAAGCAACCTTTCTTTTCACCCCAAGATAGCTCCTCTTTTGACACTGAACATTAATAAAGAAACCTCTGCATTTGCCAAGACTTACAAGAAATGACAGTTTTCAAATTAAGTTAAATTAAATCATAATAACGAACACTAAGTGCTTGCTACACTGTTCTAAGAACTGGATGCATAGTGATTTATTTAATCAACCCAATAGCCCTGGGAGATGGGGACTATTATTATCCCTTTTTTTCTGAAGGAGAAATTGTGGTTTAGAGAGGTTAAATATCTCACCCAAGGTCACACAACTAGTAAGCGGTGGAATGGAAATTTAAGCTCTGATATTCAGGACCAGAAACTGAGTCCAGAACACTGTGTTTGCAGAGGTGTATAGCATGTCTTGTAGGGTGTCTTCTTGGAGGTTGAAGAGTGGAGCTCCCGTGGGTCAGATACTGGAGGCTAGGTGGAGGCTGCTGTTTTGTGTGGGGATCCTGTGTTGCTCTTAAACATTTGTAAATGGGATATGCTCATGCCTCCTAACACAACAGAGTGCGTATGATACTGAAAAAGTTTTGGAAGCTACTATCTACTGGCCTCATTTATACGAATCACAGGATGTGGCCTTATGGTGTGATGATGAACCACTTGCTTCTCTTGTTGAACTCCTGAGGATTAAGGCTTGTGAGGACCAGAGGGCCCACTAGAGTACCTGAAGGTAGAAAAAGGGGTCACCGAAGAATGGAAGGGTTTAGGGCCCTGTCCTTTCCCCAGACCTTCACGGTGTGGAAACACAACGTGTTGGATAGCCTTCATTCCTTTTCAGACTACAAGTTAGAATCATAGGCCTAGAAGGAAGTGAAAAATCCTCATTTTGCAGTGAGGTTGAGGGTGACTCAGTGACTTGCCCCAGTTAACATCAGAAGCTGAACTGGAACTAGCACCTAGACCTCCCACCCTCCTGAGTGGTCTCTAGCCTAGTGCTTGTCCCATCACCTGAGTTTCACCAGAAAGTGCAGGAGGACTGCCATTCTTCTGTGGTGGGGCAGGAAGAAGGGAGGGGGAAATCCAGACAACTGCGGGAACCAGCATGCAATAAGTCACTTCATTCCCGCAGGCATAATGCTAACTCTTGTCCTTATTATCATTTTAAAGTCAGATTTATTGAGGTATAATTTATATACAATAAATTTCATGAAGTCTACAGTTTGATGAGCCCTAACAAACATACACAGCAATGTAATCACCACCAGAATAGAAATATATAGAACATTTCCATCATCCTTACATATTCCCTTGTGTCCTTTTGTAGAAAAATGACTCCCTCCCAGCGCCTGGTAACCACTGATCTAACTTCTATCCCTGCAGTTTTGCTTCTTCCAGAATGTCATATTTTGCGTCCGGAAGATGCATCCATGTTTTTGCATATATTGGAAGTTTGTTCCTTTCTTATTGTTGAGTAGTGGTGCGTTGTATGGACCATGGAATTCCAGTTTGTTTAACCATTTGCTAGTTAGTGGACCTTTAAGCTGTTTTCAGTTTTAGGCTATTATGAATAAAGTTCCTAGACACGTGCACATATAAGTCTTTGGAAGATATATGTTTCCATTTCTCTTGGTAAACAGAAGGAGTGGGATCACTGCATCACATGGCAGGTGTATGTTGAACTAGATAAGAAATCACCAAACTGTTTTCCAAAGTGACTGTACCATCTTACATTCATACAATGTATGAATGTTCTAGCTGCTCCTAATCCTCTACAACACTTGGTAGAGTTGTTTTTTCGGTTTTGTTTTAGCGATTCTATTATAAAAAGCATGTAATAGTATGTCATCACAGTTTTAATTTGCATTTCTCTAATGACTAATTATATTAAACATTTAAAAAATTATTTATCTGCCATATTTTCTTTGGTGAAATCTGTTTAAATCTTTGGCTGATTTTTAAAAATTGGGATGCTTGCCAGGCTTGGTGGCCCATGCCTATAATCCCAGTACTTTGGAAGGCCAAGGTGGGCAGATCACTTGAAGCCAGGAGTTTGAGGCCAGCCTGACCAACATGGCGAAACTCCAGCTCTACAAAAAATACAAAAATTAGCCGGGCTTGGTGGTGCATGCCTGTAGTCCCAGCTACTTGGGAGGCTGAGGCACGAGAATCGCTTTACCCTTGGAGACGGAGATTACCGTGCGCCAAGATGGCGCCACTGCACTTCAGCCTGGGTGACAAAGGAAGACTGTCTCAAAAAAAAGAAAGAAAAAAAAATTGGGATGTTTATTTTCTTATGATTAGTTTTGAGTGTTTTTTGTATATTCTGGATGCAAGTCCTTTATGAGATCCGTGTTTTGTGAATCTCAGCTTCTAGTATGTGGCTTGTCTTTTTGTTTTCTTAATAGTGTCTTTCAAAATGCAGAAGATTTACATTTTGATAAGGTCTAATTTATCGTTTTTTAAATCACTCATGCTGTTTTTTTTTTTTTTTTTTTTTTTTGAGGCAGAGTCTCACTCTGTCGCCGGGGCTGGAGTGCAGTGGCCGGATCTCAGCTCACTGCAAGCTCCACCTCCCGGGTTTACGCCATTCTCCTGCCTCAGCCTCCCGAGTAGCTGGGACTACAGGCGCCCGCCACTTCGCCCGGCTAGTTTGTTTTTTTTGCATTTTTAGTAGAGACAGGGTTTCACCGTGTTAGCCAGGATGGTCTCGATCTCCTGACCTCGTGATCCGCCCGTCTCGGCCTCCCAAAGTGCTGGGATTACAGGCTTGAGCCACCGCGCCCGGCCCATGCTGTTTTTTTGAAAGCTTAACCCGTGGCTGCAAAGATGTTTCCCTATGTTTTATTGCAGAAGTTTTTTAGGTTTTACGTTTAGGTCTAAAATTCATTTTGAGTTAATTTTGTATGAGGTGTGAGATAAAAGTCGAGGTTTATTTGCTTTTGTATGGATATCTTGGCTTTATTTTCTAAGCACTCTTATGCTTGGTGGTGGGAGGTGGTACCTCAGAGGCAAAGAGATCTCCAGCGTGGAAGGCTTGCTGTAGCTCTCAAGCCACAGTGGCTGGCGCCATTAAGACATCCTCATTTCTGTGCAGTAGATAGGGTATAGATCTTTTGTCTCTCTACAAGGTTCTGTCAGTGAAATCAGACTTAGGGCTGACTGCCGCGGCATGTCTGGGAAGGGTTCCTGGGGTTAAAGACCGGTGCTCCCAGGCCTAGAGCCTGGGGCTGCTCTTTGTTTATTTAGACAAGTCTCCTGACATTTATTAACTCTCTGGCACTAGAGGGGCTGGAGAACTGCACCGGTCCTCTCTTTTCTCCTGCCTGTCCAGTTTGCCTGAGGTCCCAGGGTCAGTGGGAGAAGATCAAATCAGCGTTCAGAGTTCAAGGTTTTCCCTGGAGGATCTGAGCGTCCACAATCATCCTTAGCAAGATGCAGCTCTCTCATCTTTTTCTTTCCACTTTCTCAACATTTCTCTAGTGGTATAATCAAACTAGAATAAAGATGTAAGGAAAGTCAGGAAGCAAAAAGAAAAGGCTGGAAGAGAAGAGTTAGCTTATGGGCAATATACCTTGTTGGTTGCTGGTAGAGATACATGCACCTCTAGTGGCATTCTGCTGCTGCTAGTGTGAGACTGAATGGCTAACGGGCAGTGGCCAGGGATCAGGGGTCACCCTGGTCTACTTCCCCAATGCCACCTTGATCTACCTGGAATTCACAAGAGACTGGTTACTTCCTCGCTTATAGCTTTCATCTAAGCCCTCTTCCCAAAGCATGGCATTTGGGGGAGATTCTGTCGTCCGTGTGTTCCTTCCTATCCCCTTTCCAGTCCACTGTACTCTATATTGCAGTGCTGGTTCAGGCTGTCTCATTTCTCCAGGAACTCTCTAGCTCAAAAGCTATGGGGCACTAGAAGCTAGGTGCTAGGGACGTAGCACACGCGTCCCCAGCACCCAACTCCTAGCGCCCCAAGCAGTTCAGGCAGACAGACATGTTTTCCTCTGATTCTTCACTCCGTCAGCCTGCCTCCCCTCCTATTGGTTTCAACATCGTGTTTAATCCTCTCTCTCTGACTCCATCTCTCATTGTTTGTCTCACTCTTTCTTTCCATTAATTCTCTGTGAGGTAAAGAGACAGAGAAGTCAAGGTCAGGAGTAAGTGTAGTTTAATGTGAGGCAAGACTTGTTTTTCTGAATTCCTTCTCAGGGAAGAGTGGCTTGGCCAGAAAGGAGCTGAGTGGTGCTTTTTGTTTTTCTTACCCAGAGCCGAGGGCTTTAATAACCTTAGCATTATTTGGGGAATCGTTGTCCATCTGTTCATGGCTTACTACAGCCCAAAAGTGGTCTAGTAATTTTGGCTAGATTTCTGGAAGACTAGGACTCAGCATCTGAGGCTGAGGTGGGACCCCAGCTTGACCAGAGCTATCCTGTAGCTACCTTGTGTTCTCATGCCTCACACCCTGGCAAGCCGGACTGTAGTGTTTCCCAGCTGACTGAATGATGTGATGTCTTGATTGCAGCAGAAAATCTTTTGAGTTGCTAAAGGCCCGTGTGCCTTGCCTTTGTTTTTACATGTCAAGCTGCACATCTTAGAGATGCACCTGCTATTTCAGGTATCGTAAAAGGGAAAAGGTGAGGAGATATGGCAGCTTTTAGAGGAAATTCCCCCAAACCATCTTTGATTGTGGACCTCCCCTTCAAGGAAGGACCCCAGGATGTAACTTCAGCCTCCTGAAATGAGCGGGGGTACTTTTGCTTCCTTGCAGAACCCGTCATCGGTTCTCATGTAGAGTGGCTTAGGTGAGTCAAACAAAATTTCTGCCAGTAGAGGGCGCACGTTCCAGAGCTGGCTCTGCGCGGGTCTCCGCCCTCAGCAGTAATTCCTGCAGTAAGTGGATGTGAATTTTTAGAGTGCAAAGCCAGGCACTCGCCTTTTTAAACAAGAACCTCAGATGACTTGATGCACACTTTGAGACATGCCAAAAGAGAGTTTGGACTCCCTTACTGCCTTCCTCTCCTTGGTACCTCGAACCAGGTATTCTGTGTTATGCTGATCGTCTCCACTTCCTACCACCACGCCCAGCTGTAACTCCTGACGACAACACGTTGCTCTGGGCATCTCTAACCAGAACAATCCCGCTCTTAGACTCTAAGTTGACTGGTCAAAGAGGGAAACCTTGCAATGGCGTTAACAAAAAAGCCGCGCTGTTCTCTATATAACCAATGTTTTCCCCCCTTACCTCCCATCACCCCCAATCCCAAGCTTGTTCTTTCAGCCTTCAAGGCTGGTTTCTCTTGGTGGAGCATGAAGGCTTGCGTGAGAGCACATATTCTGATATTACACACATTTGGGTTCAAGTTCTGACACTTTACAGCTACGTGGTGACAGTGGGTCAGTTATATATGCTCCATAACCCTCAGTTTACTCATCTGTAAAAATAGGATAAAGAAAGACCCTACCATATAGTGTTCCAGGGAAGATCCAATACGGTAATGTACCAGGGCATTAAAAAGGATTAGAAGACTGACATTTGAAGGCAATGTTTAAGAAATTGGGATTGTTTAATCTGGACAAAGAAGAAAAACCTGAGAGAATTTCTAATTTCCAGGCATCAGAAGTAATAAACACAGACATTTATGATTTTATGTACTTTTATTCTTTTCCATATGTATTAAGGTATGGTTACATGTGATGTAATTTGTATTGAATTGTAACATTTTTCAGACAAATGAATTAACAAATTAGAAAGACTCTCTGGTCAACCATATGCCTTGATTTTTGGTTTGGAAAATAAGGATGATTTTTGCCTGGTAATTGTCTTGGGGGAGGTTTTGCAGGATATGGTAGGGCAGCAGCTGTTCCTAAAACAGAATTATCCAAACTGATATGTTACTGGGAGTCAGTGGAAGTCTCCGTAAAGCCAGAGAGCTAAGAAATGGTCCAGGTTTTGCTCACTGATAAGTTGGTTGAAGTAATTCAGGAAGCACTACTAGGGACATGGAAAGATAGACCGGGCTCACTTAGTCCATTTCCTATTGATGTTTCCTTAGCTGGAAAAAGCCCCCACTTATCCAAAGCAGACTAGTGCTTTGAAAGAGCTGAAGTGCTACCTAAGGACAGAAGATGCTCTAACAATAGTCATAGTAATTATTATTACTTTCACCAACCAGACCGAGCAAGGATATACATCCCGGTGCTTTGATCTCATTTCCAGTATCCCCCATCTCTATTCCCCTAAAGACACTTGACAATTCTTTCTTGTCTGACTCTGCAAGTCCTGAGCAATTTAAATTTTAACACTTGTGTTTGCTGACAGGGCAACCAAAATCCCGAATCAGATTTAATGCAATGTTAATGCTATTTATTTTTCTTGGTGCAATAAGTTTATATTAGCCATTTAGTGGCTTACATTGTGCAAAAGGAGTTGTATCAGCAGGCACTTGTCTGTAACATCTGGGCACTTGGAAACATAATACTTAAATACAACCTGAGTTTAAAGACTTCCACGGACAGATGGCTAATTCTATTGAACTAATCTTTCAGTTAGGAATAGATCCCATGATCCTTTGCTTGTACTTCTCGGAGTGAGCAGAGAAGTAAGTAAAATGGGTGATGGCTGTGAATTAGGCACCTGTTATATTGTCTGTGATTTATTTTTAAAATGCTTCAATATAAACAGTGACTGTATGAATTACTTTAATCTCTGCCCTAGGGGATCTTAGTTAACACTTGAAGTAATCCAGGCTAGACGGTACCACTCTGGCATAAGAATTTACATCTATTTTCATCTCCTGGTGATTGTGCCATGCCAGTGGTTAAATATTTGGAACTTCACCTCTGTCTTAGGCAGGAATTCAGACTGGTTAGTGATTATTTGAAGAACTTTATTATGACGTTCAAAGTGGCAGCAAAAATAGAATGATGTTATCAGATAGTTACACTAGAGGGTTTGTTAATTGGCATAAATTATGTTAGATGCAATGTTTTTATTGGTGAAATATGTGATTAACTAGAAAGATTATTCATGTCCCTCTATTTTTACATGGACAAAGAGTAAGAATCCAGCAACTCCAGAAATCAAGCTACTTTGGAGTGGCTGAATACAGCTAGAGTTCCATTCATTTCTGCATTTCCCTTACACAATAGTAGTCATTTGCCTGGCCCCACCCAGCAAGATGGTTTGCTGATTTTGCCATTAGAATATTGATGTATCTCTCTCAGCAGATACAAGCAGGTGCTTGTATTAATTAGGGTAATTAGCATTACCTATTGTAACAAATCCAAATCTTGGTGGCTTGACACAAAATTTATTTTTTGGACTTAGTCTATAGTCCAAAGTGGACGTTTCTTTCTAGGCAGCCCGCCTCAGCTGTCTTCCTCGAAAGGGTGACTTGAAGACTCGGGTCATTCTGTCTTTAATATCACCATCTTATAACACCACCATCTTTAAAATGGACCTCCAGGGTAGGAGGTAAAGAAAAAGAAGTCTTGTTAGAGATTTTCTGTGCCAAATCAGAATGTGGTCATGTTGCCCCAACCCAACTGTAAGGTTTCTGGGAAATGTGGTTCAGTAATGTGCACAGGAAGAAAAAGAACCAGATGTGGTAGATTGTCTCTGATGCAGTGCTTTGGAGTTCCTGAAAGGACAAAGAGGAGACATCACCAAATTTACAGCAGCAGGTTGTATGATAATTTTTGTGGCTTCTTGCCCGTGGATATTTGTATATGCGGCAGAATTTGACTTGGAATTTGCTTTCGTTGTAGTGTACAACCTGGTTCAAAAGCAAATAGTTACCATCTATTTTTACTTGCTGGAGGCCACCACAATTTTAAAAAGGAATCTAAAAACCAAGCCATCAAATTGATTTAGGCCAGTTTGCAGTAAGGTTCAAAAATATGTATATGGGTAAGTGCATATGTGCTATGTTACTATATGTTTCCCACATTTTACAAAGGTAAAATTAATCCCTTTTAAAAAAAGTTGGCCAGGCTGAGTGTTTCATGCCTGTAATCCTAGCACTTTGGGAGGCTGAAGTGGTGTGTGGATTGCTTGAGCCTAGGAGTTTGAGACCAGCCTGGGCCACATGGCGAAACCCCATCTCTACTAAAATACGAAAAATTAGCCAGTCGTGGTGATGTGCACACTTATAGTCCCAGCTACTCAGGAGGCTGAGGTGGGAGGATCACCTGAGCTCAGGAAGTCGAGGCTGCAGTGATACATGATCCTGCTGCTGCACTCCAGCCTGGGCGATGGGAGCAAGACCCTGTCTCAACAGCAACAACAACAAAAACAGCCAAAAAGTCACTACCCAGTGGATTAAATAAAGTGAGTTTCTAAGGCATATCAACTAGAACTCTAGTCCCTCCCACCCCTAGTTTACTAGAAACTCCTTCTGTTTGTGTCCCGTAACAAAAAGGACTGACTATTCAAGGTAGAATATTCAGTGAGAGTTGCTTCTTAAATTATAAAAAAATCTTTTTTTTAGACACCACAGCCTTCTTTGATGAAGATGAAGATGGTATGGGCTGATCTCAACAAAAACAAATTGATACAGTTGGTTGAACCACTGTGCACTTTTCAAAGCACTTCTAAAAATGATCTCATTTGATCTTTGCAATCCTTGCCCTACCAGGAAGTCAGGGCAGATGACTTAACAAAAAGGAAACAGGAGAGCCAGGACATGAACCGAGGTCATCCAGCCTCTAGCCCTTGTTGCTTCCCATCAACCCAGAGGTGTTTCTGCAGCTAATGGATAAGAGTGTGATTATTGCTATGTGCTTCAGTCTAGCTCTGTAGCCAGGAGGGACCTCATCAAGAAGACATGCTCCTCATCCAGGCTTCACGTAGAAAGACTCCATGTGTGTCGTGGGACACTCTGTAGAGTGACCTGGGACAGCTTTCAGTCATGCTCCTCACTGGTTGGTATGTGGGGAAAGTGGCTTATTTTACAAAATGCTGGATGACTGCAGGTCTGTTTGCAACTGAGAAGCAGCTGTAGCAGCTGGAGGATATCCCCAAAATCTTTTCAGATGTCTTCTATGGAAAACTCTCTTGGGATCTCAAGGACCACCCAGATGACACAGCTTGGCTCTGAAGCTTTCCATCCCGCCACAATTTAGCCATCCTCCTTAGTAGCAAATGATATTTGTTAGACCTTCAGTGTGTCATATTTCAAGGTTTATCATTCCAGTCTCAAGGCTTCTGTTAGTTTCTCAAACATCTCTTTGATGTTCTGGGAATTCCTAATTGGTGTAGTTAAATAAACCATTAGTTTGAAAAAAAAACAAAACAAAACAAAAACAAGCATTAATTTGATAGTCGTTTTTAAGTAATTGACAAGCTTAGCCACAACCTATACCCATAATACGCATCCCTTCACCTTGGAGGAACTATAGTAAGACTCCAGTCAGACAGACCTGGGTTTGAATTCTAGCTTTAAAATGTATTGCTGTCTGATTCCAGATAGAATAGTTTCTTTATGCCTTATATATTTCATCTGAAATTTAAGGTCCATAATATGTACTACAAAGGTTTTGTGTGATAAATAAATGAGAAACTATGATGACAGAAGATATACCTGCAAAAGTACCTAAACATTTGGTACATAATGGGCACTCCAATGTTAGTGCATATTAATTAGATTCATTGTGGTTTATAGAGTTTATATAGTGGTAGAGATGTTAACTTTTCTATATTTATTGTAACCCCAAATATTGACAACATTGACATAAATGTATAATTGAGCTTAGGTATCCACGAAAGTGGACATGAAAATAATTTCATTTCCTTAATTTCATACCATGAATTATTAGAGTTTATTTCCTCAGATGAAGACTTTTGGTGTTTATATTACCCATAAAGTTACTGATATTGATGAAAGAGTTGGAGTCAGCTTTGAGTTTAATAAAAACACCTAACATTTGTTTTGGACTTTGTACAAAATCAAGAAGAAAGGATCAGGCCACAGTAGTAGTAATAGATTTTTCAGGCATCAGCTGCATGGTTCCCTACCCTGAAAGACATTATTTGCAGTTAGAATATCAAAATTTCTTTAGCTACGTTTTTACTGTGATATTAAGAGAATAAATGTAAAAGATGCTATTTCTATGATGTGTTCTCCATCTTCATTTTGCTTCAACCATACTCTACCAGAATAATATTCCCAAAATGAAGTTCCGATCCTATCACTGTTGAATTTAATATTCTTTTCTGGCTTACTACTGCTTTCCAAACGCTAAAGCTGGGCCTCTGAAATCTGTCACAATATAGCCCCAACTCACTTTCCTGTCTTTTCACTGAACACATGCCTGCATTCCAACCAGGATAGATTATTTGCTAATCCAAAGACCTCCTCTTCACTTTCCCAATGCCAAATGTTGTCCACATGTTGATCTGACCCCTTGGAATATCCTTCCCTTATCTCTACCCAAGGAAACACAAGCTTCAAAGCATGTCCCAGTTACCTCCAGTTCTATGAAGTCTTTGTGTACTCTTCCAGCCAGAAGCCATTCCTCTCTTCTCCCTTTCTACTTTATATTATATTATCTGTATACCTGACTCATGTCTTCTGTTAGATATGTAACTTGGTCAAGAAAAGCACCATGGCTTCTCTACTGTTGTATCCTCTTCATTGCCTAATGGATTATCTTACATATGGTTGGCCCTTCACAGACAGTTATGGAATGGAAAACAATGGCTTCATTTGGGGAAAATACATTTTCACATTGTGTGATTAATTTGATCCTACTCCCAGCTTCTGAAAATTCATTTCATACAGAAAAAATGTCAATTCCATGTGCCAACATTTTTGCACAACATATGCAGACATTTGAAAACCCACATTTCAGTATGATTCAGAGAAGTGAATGCCCCAGAGAGTCACTCTGAAGCAATATATAATTTAAATCCCACCTACATGCTGCCAAAAGCTATTGGAATAGTGGGGTTTTAAGGAGACTCTGATTGAGTCTGTGCTGTGAAATATCTCATCTTCAATACCTAGAGAACAGGTAGAGCTTGAAGTAATGCATGGGGCTACCTCAGACTTGCTTTATCATGTCTTTGGAGGCTAAGAAGCAAAGGCAATACCGTTTACTCATACATTGAAAAGTAGTAGGTGGGGAGGGATTAAAATAGTCCAATGTTCAACAATTCTCCTTCCCCCATTTGTCTTTAAAACCAAAGGAAAGAGAGGCTTGTGTGGGAATGGCATGGGAGGTATGATTGAAAAGGCCAAGTTGCAGGAGAAGGGATAAAGCTAGTCCAATCTACCATAATGAGATCTGACTGTGAAGTCATAAGTAAAACAGTACTCCAGTTCTTCAACATTCTTCTTCAATTTTATTGTACTGACCCTGGCTTGCTTTATGAAGATCAATTCCGTATTCCTTTGAAAGCAAAGCAGCCAAAAGCTAGAGTGTTTGCAAAGGATTTTTCATTCTTTGTTTTTTAAGAACCAACATGCCTGATACAGATGAGTGCTCCTGGTAAGTCCTATTGAAAACAACCAATTGATTGGCCGGGCGCGGTGGCTCAAGCCTGTAATCCCAGCACTTTGGGAGGCCGAGGCGGGCGGATCACGAGGTCAGGAGATCGAGACCATCCTGGCTAACATGGTGAAACCCCGTCTCTACTAAGAAATAAAAAAAACTAGCCGGGCGAGGTGGCAGGCGCCTGTAGTCCCAGCTACTCGGGAGGCTGAGGCAGGAGAAGGGCGTAAACCCGGGAGGTGGAGCTTGCAGTGAGCTGAGATCTGGCCACTGCATTCCAGCCCCGGCGACAGAGCGAGACTCTGTCTCAAAAAAAAAAAAAAAAAAAAAGAAAAGAAAAGAAAACAACCAATTGACTGGAACATTCATCAGCTGACATTTTGAGATGGGGTTGTGTGTGTATGTGTGTGTGTCTGTGTCGTGTATAACCTAAAAAAAACCTGCATTACAATAGCAATTAAAAATAAACTAAGTAATTTGTTTTGAATTGGTGAAGTATTAGTGATAGGTGTACCAACATCTGAAATTTACTTTGAAATACATTTAAAAAAATAAGATTTAGAAGAGGAGGATGGTGTAAGATGGTGGAATAGGACTCTCCAGCAATCATTCCCCTGCATAAACATCTATTTGAATAACTATCCACACATGAAAATACTTCCCAAGAGCTAGAGAAACCAGGTTGGAGATCACTGTACCTAGTTATAGCCTAACAATAAGAAAAGACACATTGAAGAAGGTAGGAAGGACAGTTATACATTACCCATGTCACCGCTTCCCCAGCAATAGGCAGCATAGCATAGAGAGACATACCCATACACTTGAGAGAAAGAAAGAGAAATAAGCATAGGACTGCTTTGCACTCCAATACTAGGCCCACCACAGTAAAACCCAGCGCTGGAAAGTCCTACACAGCCTGATGTCAGGCTGATACCCACAGACATAGCCCCTAGACCTATCCCAACACCAGATGGGAACACATAGCCCCTGCAAGATGGACTCAGGTTCTGGTCTGCATCACTGCTGGCTAACTACAGAGGCTTTGGACTCCAAATAATCCCTAGTGACAGGAAGGCCTCAGAAGCTGTGAGTTTTGGGCATGCCCCAGTGCTGTACTAGCTTCAGTGACCATGGGCTTTGGGTTACACCTCAGCACTGCAGCAGTCTCAGCAGCCATGAGATTCTAGCCTTGTGCTGTGACAGCTTTAGCAGCCATGGGACTTCAGCTTGGCACTGTGCTAGCTGTGACAGACCTGGGCTTAGAGGGCCCCTTTGCACTGCAATGTGTGCAGTAGTCACAGTCTTGGGGACTACACCCTGACAACCTGCCCAAAATCTCTAGATAGGCTTACTATTGAAGGACATTCTTTGACAAAGCTAGACTGTGAACACTGGATTAAGTATCTGCTTCATCAATGTGTAGACACTGACACATGACCAAAATGATCAAGAACAATTAGGGAAACATGACATCATCAGATGAATAAAATAAGGCACCAGTGACAAGCCCTGAAGAAATGGAGTGCTATGAACTTCCTGAAAAAAAACTCAAAGTAGGTGTTTTAAGGAAGTTCAATGAACTTCAATAAAATGCAGAGAAACAGTTAATGAAATGAAGAAAAGAATAAATGACCAGAATGAGAAATATAATAGAGAAATATTTAAAAAAATCAAATATTGTAACTGAAAAATACAATGAACAAAATGAAAAATATATCAACAGCAAAGTTGATTAAACAGAAGAAACAATCTGTGAACTTGAAGATATTTGAAAATATACAGTGAGGATTAAAAAGAGAAAATGAAAAAGGAATGAAGAAAGCTTAAAGGATTTATGGGATAGCATCAAAAGAGCAAATGTTTGAGTCATTGGCATTCAAGAGGGAGTAGAAGAAAGACAAAGGGGTAGAAAGCTTATTTAAAGAAATAATAGCAGAAAACTTTTCAAACATGGAGAAATATATAAATATCAAATTACAGGAATGCCAAAGGTCTCTAATCAGATTAAATCCAAATAAGGCTGTCTCAGGACATATTACAATCAAACTGTCAAAGATCGAAGACAAAGAGAGGATCCTGAAAGCAGCAAGAGAAAAGAAGCAAATAACATATAAGGGATTTCCAATATGCCTAGCAGCAGACTTCTCCGGAAAAAACTTACAGCCAAGAGAGGGTGGGATGATATATTCAGTTTTGAAGGACAAAAACTGCCAGCTGGGAATACTGTACCCAACAAAGCTGTCCTTCAGAAATGAAGGATAGATAAAGACTTTCCCAGACAAACAAAAGCTGAGGAAATTTATCACCACCAGACCTGTCTTACAAGAAGTGCTAAAGGTAGTTCCTCAGGCTGAAAGAAAAGGGTACCAATGAGTAATACAAAAACATCTGAGAGTATGAAACTGAATGGTAAAAGTAAGTACACAGTCAAATTCAGAATACTCTAATACTGTAATGGTGGTATATAAATCACTTACATCCTTAGTATTAAGGTTAAAAGATAAACTGTTAATAGTAATAACTACAATCATTTGTTAAGGGATGTGCAACATAAAAATGTAAATTGTGACATCAAATATTCAAAATATGGAGGGGGAATGGAGCTAAAGTGTAGAGGTTTTTTTTTTTTTTTCCCAATGAAAGTTAAGTTATTAGCTTAAAATAACCTGTTATAACTGTAAGATGTTTTCTGTAAGGCTCGTGGTAACCACAGAGCAAAACCTATAATATACACACTAAAAGCAAAAGACAAGGAATCAAAAATACTACCAGGGAAAACTGCTTAACCAGAAAGAAATATGGTAAGAAAGAATGAAAAGATCTACTAGAAAACAATTTTAAAATAGTGGTAATAAGTGTGTACCTATCAATAATTACTTTCAATATAAATTGATCAAATTCGCCAATTAGAAGACATAGAGTGGCTTGAAAAAGAAGATCCATCTATACACTGCCTATAAGAGGCTCACTTCACCTATAAAGACAAATGTAGTCTGAAAGTGAATGGATGTAAAAAAATATTCTGTGGAAATGGAAACCAAAAGGAAACAGTAGTAACTATACTTATATCAGATAAAATAGACTTTAAGTCAAAAACTATAAAAAGAGACAAAAAAGATCAGTATATAATGATAAAAGAGTCAGTTCAGCAAGAGGACATAACAGTTGTAAATATGTGTATAACCAACATCAGAGTACATAAATATATAAAGCAAATATATATGAACTGAAGGGAGAGATAGATTACAATACAGCAATATGAATAGTAAGGGATATCGATCCCCCACTTTCATCAATGGGCAGACAGAAAATCAGCAAAGAAACACTGGATTTAAACTGCATTCCAGACCAACTGAACCTAACAAACACATACAGAATATTCTATCTAACAGTTGCAGAATGCACACTTTTCTCAACTGCACATGGAACATTCTTCAGGATACATTATATATTAGGCCACAAACCAAGTCTTAACAAATTTAAGAGGATTGAAATTATATTAAGTATCTTTCAGACCACAATGGCATAAAACTAGACATCAATAACAGGAGGGACATTGGGAAAATCACAAATACATGGAAATTAAACAACTTACTCCTGAACAACCAATGGGTCAATGAAAAAATTAAAAGATAATTTATTAGTCCATTTTCTCGCTGCTGATAAAGACATACCTGAGACTGGGAAGAAAAAGATTTAAGGGACTTACAGTTCCACATGACTGGGGAAACCTCATAATCATGGGGGAAGGCAAGGAGGAGCAAGTCACGTATTACATGAATGGCGGCAGGCAAAAAGAGCTTGTGCAGGGAAACTCCCCTTTTTAAAGCCATCAGATCTTATGAGACGTACTCACTATCATGAGAACAACATGGGAAAGACCTGTCCCCATGATTCAGTTATCTCCCACTGGGTCCCTCCCACAACACATGGGAATTACAGAAGCAAGAAGATGAGATTTGGGTAGGGATGAAGAGCCAAACCAATCAGATAAATTAAAAAATTTCTTGAGAAAAATGAAAATAGAATGACAACATATCAAAGCCTATGGGATAAAGCAAAAGCAATTCTAAGAGGGAATATTTTAGCAATAAATGCCTAATAAAAAAGGAAGAAAGATATCAATTAAATAACCTAACATTGTACCTCAAGGAACTAGAAGAACAAGAAAATAAACTAAACTCAAAATTAGTAGAAGAGAATAATAAAGACCAGATCAGAAATAAATGAAATATAAACCAGGAAAACAATAAAAAGATCAACAAAACAAAGAGTTGGTTATTTAAAAAGAGAAATAGAATTGACAAACTTTTAGCTAGACTAAAAACAAAGAGAAGAGTAAATAAATAAAAATCAGGATGAAAAAGGATGTATTACCGTGATACCACAGAAACACAAAGATCACAAGAGACTCCTATAAATAATTCTACACTGACAAATTGGATAATTTAGAAGAAATGGATAAATGCTTGGACACATACAACCTATCAAGACTGAATTATAAAGAAATAGAAAATCTGAGCATACCAACAATGAGTAAAGAGATTGAATCAGTAATCAAAAGTCTCCCATCAAAGAAAAGCACAGGACCTGATGGTGTCACTAGTGAATTCTACCATACATTTAAAGAAGAACTAATACTTATTTTTCTCAAACTCCTCTAAAAGAATTTAAGAGGAGGGAATACTTCCAAACTCATTATTCAAGGCTAGCAGTACCCTGATACCAAAAATCAGATAAGGATATAACAAGAAAGAAAACTACAGGCCAATATACCCAGCAAACTTGAATATAGAAATCTTCAACAAAAAATTAACAAACCAAATTCAACAGTGTATTAAAAAATCATTCACCATGATCAAGTAGGATTCATCCCAGGGATACAAGGATGGTTCGACATATACAAATCAATCAATGTGATATGTCACATCAACAGAATGAAGGACAAACGCTATATGATCATCTCAACAAATGCAGGAAAGGCATTTGATGAAGTTCAACATTCCTTCATGATAAAAAGTCTCAACAAATTAGGTATAGATGGAATGTACCTTAACATAATAGAGGCTGTATATGACAAACCCACAGCCAATATACTGAACATGAAAAAGTTGAAAGCTTTTTTTCTAAGATCTGGAATGAGATAAGGATGTTCATTTTCCCTACTCTTATTCAACATTGTACTAGAAGTTCTAGCCAGAGCAATTAGGCAAGATAAAGAAATAAAACGCTCTAAGTTGGAAAGAAGAAGTCAAACTGTCCCTCTTTGGAGATGACATGATCTTATGTATAGAGAAGACTGTAGATGCCACCAAAAAACTGTTAGAACTGATAAAAAAAAAATCAGTAAAGTTGCTGGATACAAAATTAACATGCAAAATCAGTAGCATTTCTAGCAAACTCTCTGAAAAACAGTCAAGAAGACAATCTTGTGTATAATAGATACCAAAATTGAAATACTGAGGAATACATTTAAGCAAAGAGGTGACAGATCTCTACACTGAAAAACTATAAAGTATTTATGAAAGAAATTGAAGAAGACACAAACGAATGGAAAGATATTCAATATGCACAGATTAGAAGAAAGAATATTGTTAAAATGTCCATAGTACCCAAAGCAATCTACAGATTCACTACAATCCCTATCAAAATACCAATGACATTCTTCATAGAAATAGAAAAAAAATCCTAAAATTTGTATGGAACCACAAAAGGCCCCAAATAACCAAAGCAATCTTGAACAAAAAGAACAAAGCCGGAGGCATCACACTACCTGACTTCAAAATACACTAAAAAGCTATAGTAATGAAAACACCCTGGTAGTGGCATAAAAACAGACACATAGACCAATGGAACAGAATAGAGAGTCCAAAAGTAAATCCACACATTTATAGCCAGCTGATTTTTGACACAAGTGTTAAGAACACTCTTTGAGAAAAGGATAGTGTATTCAATAAATATGCCAGGAAAGTTGGACATCTACATGCAGAAGTATGAAATTAAACCCTTATCTCTCATGATATACAAAAATCAACTCAAACTGGATTAAAGACTTAAAGCTAAGACCAAAAACTATTAAATTACTAGAAGAAAACGTAGGCAAAGAGCTCTATAGCATTGATCTGGTCAATGATTTTTTTTTTTTTTTTTTTTTTTCTGTCACCCAGGCTGGAGTGCACTGGCATGAATTCAGCTCACTGCAACCTCCACCTCCTGTTTCAAGTAATTCTCCTGCCTCAGCCTCCCGAGTAGCTGGGATTACAGGTGTGTACCACCACACCCAGCTAATTTTTGTATTTTTAGTAGAGACAGGGTTTCACCATGTTGGCCAGGCTGGTCTCGAACTCTGACCTAAAATGATCCACCTGGCTCGGTCTCCCAAAGTGCTGGGATTACAGGTGTGAGCCACCGTGCCTGACCTCTGGTCAATAACTTTTTTGGATATAATTTTTGGGATAAAGCACAGGCAACAAAAAGAAAAAGACATATGGGATCCATCAAACTAAAAGTTTCTGCACGTCAAAGGGAACAATCATTCAACAGAGTGAATAGACAAACTACAGAATAGGAGAAAATATTTGCAAACTATATATCTGATAAGGGGCTAATATCAAAAATATATAAGGAACTAAAACAATTCAATAGTGAGAAACCAAATAACACAATTAAAAAGTAGGCAAAAGATCTGAATAGACATTTCTCAAAAGAAGACATACAAATGGCCAACAGGAATGTGAAAAAGTGCTCAATAATATCACTAATCACCAGAGAAATGCAAATCAAAATTACATTGAGATATCATCTTACCCCAGTTAGAATGGCTGTTATCAAAAAGGCAAAAGATAACAAGCGTTGGTGAGGATGTGGAGAAAAGAGAGTTTTTATGCACTATTGGTAGGAATGTAAATTAGAACAGCCTTTATAGAAAGCAGTATGGAGGTTTATCTAAAAATTAATAGAACTACCATATGATCCAGCCATCCCACTAATGGGCATACATCAAAAGGAAATGAAATCAGTACCTTGAAGAGATATGTGCACTCCCATGTTTATTGCAGCACTAGTCTCACTAGCCAAGATAATGGCATCAACCTAAGAGTTCATCAACAGATAAGGAAAATGTGGTGCATATCCACAATGAGATATTATTCAGCCATAATAAAAAGAAGGAAATCATGTCATTTGCAACAATATAGACGAAAAAAGTTGAAAAAAGTTGATTTCATAGCACTAGAGATTAGAATGGTGGTAACCAGAGGCTGGGTGGTTAGTGGGGAAGGGAATTTGGGTAATGTTGACTAAAGGATATGTAACTACAGTTAGATGGAATAAGTTCAAGAGATCTATTATACAGCTTGCTGAGTATAGTTAATGATGATATATTGTATTATTGAAAAATGCTAAGAGTAGATGTTAAGTGGGCCTAACAAAGTGATAACTATGTGAAGTAATGCATTTGTTGATTAGCTAGATTTAACCATTCCACAATGTATGCATACTTTAAAACATCATGTTGTACACAATAAATACACACAATTTGATCTTTCAAATAACAAAAATTTTAAAGAAGCTAATAAAGCAAGATATACTGATGATGAAGAAAGGGAGAGATTGTTGGATAGATATATGATAAAGCCAGTATAGATTCTACCAGCTGGTGCATATACACATATTCACTTGAAAATTATTTTTCTTTTCTGTATGCTTGAATATTTTTATAACAAAATGATGATGGAAAAATATGAACTACCAACAAAAGAAACTACCAGTTTGAAGACATAAATGACTACAAATCTTTACCCATAGTGAGTTTCTGGCATGCTCTGTGGTGCACCCACATACTGGTGGGTTTGCTATGATTGTCCTGCTTTTCACTCCACAGTTACTGTCAGCTCTTCTCTGCCCTGCTCAGTGTTCTGTGGGGCCTGATCTCACCAGCTGTGTCACTTACTCCTTTGCCCCCTGGCTTCTTTGGGTTCAGCCAATGGGAGGCACCTGAAGGAGATCCAAGGAAAGCAGGGGAGAGAATTTGTTTCTTTTCCCTGCTTCCCCCCAATTCCTCTCTCCTTTGGTACAGCTTCACTGCCCACAGCCATGTCTCTCTACAACTACATACAGCTCCTGGCCCTCCATGGCTTCCAACTCTGGCAGGCTCCGTGACATTACTCCCCGTCGTACTCTTAGCCCTGGGTAGTAACAATGTCTTATTGGTGCTGGGTCTCTGGGTGCATCAGTGTCCCTAGTTGTTCCTTAAAGCTGCTCACACCTCTGTAAGTAGTTTTCTAATTGAAATCTTTCTTTGATTAAGTAAATTCCTCTTCCTGCTGGGGTCCTAATTGATACCTTTGGTACTACTGCTTTGTAATAAATACCTATTTATATTTTCCTCCTTAGGCATAAGCATTAGGTTTTGATTTGTGTTTAGTTTGCATTCAGAACTCTCTGAGAATTAGGTCTGGTCTAGCTGAAGGATGCCTGCTGTAAATTCATGCAGTAACTACAGTGTAAGGGAAACCGTGATCTTTGAGGATGCACTAGTCCCCTGGGCCCAAATCTGACCACTTGGATAAGGGGATATTAAGACTGACATAGGGATAGCTGTGTGGTGTTGCAAAATGATTGCAGTGGTATCCAGGACTCAGTAGAAATTCTATGAATAAGTTCTAGAGATCCCTTATACAACCTTGTGCCTAGAGTCAGCAACATTGTATTTTATACTGAATCTGTTAAGAGGGTAGACCTTCTTAGGTTCTCTTACCACAAATATTTGTAAAAACTTAGTCCTGTTACACATATTATGCTAAGTTTTGATTCAAGTATGAACTAAATAAAGAGATAAGCTAAGCATCATATCTAGTGTTGCCAGATAACATACAGGATGTCCAGCCAAATTTGAATTTCAGATAAACAACAAATAATTTTATTAAAAAAATCATTGGATCAAACAAATAAGTTTTAATGTAGAGCTATCCAAAATATTGCATGGGACATATTTATACGAGAAAAGAAATCATTATTTATCTGAAGTTCAAATTTAACTGGACATTCTGTGTTTCTGTTTGCTAAATCTGCAAACTCTAATCATATAATACTTACAGTAATGTGTCATATTATGTTTGCTCAGTCTCAATGCCTCTTGTGTCTGATGGTAATAGCCATATGTCTTTTGTGGAAGTGGCACAGGGGGAAATTGAGCATGACATTCGGAAGAGGACTGATAGGTATTTGAATCTGGACTCTATCATTACTAGCTAGGTGAAATGGGGCCAGAAAATTAACCTTCCACAGGATTTACCACCTTTCCCCAGTAAAATGGGTTTACTACACAAGACTTGCAGATTCTGTAAGATTGGCCAACAGTAAATTGACTGTGCTTGATACACTGTAGCTGCTAAAGAAGATAAAGTTATTTTATTGTTCTACTTATTCTAATAAAAATAATTTAACTGGAAACATAATTCTAAGAATCCAAAGGTTTCTGGACGCATATGAAATAAAGGGAAGAGAATTCTTCATCTCCTGAGAGTCATCATGAACCCAAACTAACCTCATATTACTTTAGTGAGTTTTACCTAAAGGGAAAGATTACTGTAAGCTTGGATTCTTTTCCACTTCTGTTTAGGTTTAGCTTTTTGCTGATTTTTATGGTCTCAATATGTTTTAGACTCTTCTGATTTCTTGGCTGTCAGTATCTTATACTTTCTATTTTACTGATTAGTAGAGGTGAAAATGATTATTCGTCAAGCTAAAAATTTAGAATTAATTAGGTCACCTCCATTGTCTTAGTTTGGATTTCCCAGAAACAGAACTTACGACAAAGATTTGATTGAAAATAGTTTATTTGAAAGGTGCAAACAAAACAAGTAAGGGGAGGGAAAAGTGAGACAAGTAGTCAATGAAGATTTTCTTATCAAGCAGTTTACATGTGGATGATTAGAACCTAAATTCATGGGAGAAACTCTAGAACATGGTATAGAACAAGCAGCTCAGTTATCCCACCTGAGGGGTGAAGCTGGGGTATTGATATCAGTGCTATCAGTCACTGGGGGGAGGGCTGTGGGAAGGTAGGTGTTAATTCCCTGGCACTCCCAGGCTAATAGGCAGAGCAGTTTCTGTGTCTTCTGAGAAAACCCTCAGGCAAAAAGTTGCAGATCCTGGTAGCTGGAAATGGTGAGGCCCCAGAAGTTATGGCAAGCACTCACATTTTGGCTATACCTATAATTGCTAACTTCATTTAGAAACTTAAGACTGAATGCCATTTACCATTTTGATAGACAACTGTTTCCTCCTCCTACCAGGTTTATACACTGTATATAATCATGGGAAGAAGGCAAAATACATTAGGAAACTTCAAATCCTGAATCCCAGTTCTCATTCCCAACCTGCATTGAGATTTTCTTTCTTTCTTTTTTTTTTTTTTTAATTTATGAGACAGGGTCTTCTTCTGTCACCCAGGTTGAGTTCAGTGGTGCAATCAGGGCTCACTGCAGCCTCGGCCTCTCAGACTCAAGTGATCCTCCCACCTCAGCCCCCTGAATAACTGGGACTACAGACATGTATCACCACACCAGGCTGTTTTTGAATTTTTAGTTGAGACAAGGTCTCACTATGTTGCCCAGAGCTCAAGTGATCTGCCCACCTAGGCCTCTCAAAGTGCTGGGATTATAGGTGTTAGCCACCATGCCTGGCCTGGAATTTTCAATGGGGAAGAAAAAAATCTACATCACAGTACAATCTACAGCCTTTGATTGAATGACCAGTTCTCCAATTGGAGATATTCTGGAAGGGCTTGGGATTTGGATACAAGAACCACCTCCAACAATTAATGTGGGGGAAAAAAAAACTTTATTCATTTGTGCTGAGAAGAAGACCAGTAGGAGTTACAGTCTTCATTGCTTATGGTTACACCCTGTTGTTGTAAATTGCTTCTAGATCATTCATTGTTATAGTGGAGAAGAATCCATGTTTACATTTAAAGGCATGCATTGTGCCTTTACATAATGATAATGGTAATTAAGATTTATATAGTGCCTGCTATGTGCCAGGCACTGGTGGTAACAGCATAGCCTCCTAAGGCTGGCATGGTGCAATCTTAGCATTTTAGCACTAGAAGGGACTTTAGGGGTAACTGTCCAACCCTGCCTGGTCTAGGGCAGACAAGTCACTTGTCTGAGTTCATGCAGCTAGTTAGTGGTAGAATCAGGATGAGGACCCAAGTCTTCTGACCCCTAGTCTAGAGCTGTCTCTGCTAGATCCACCACCTCTCTGACTCCATGGGGTAGGCAGAAGAAACACATATGTAGTGGAGCTTCTGTTTTCATTAAGTAGTTCTTGCCTTTTGAATTTAGTCTTTGCTTCTACATTTAGAGGCAATGAACCCTGAGCCCAGGTTTGTAAGATGGTTCCATGCCTGCAGAAACAAATGACCTGTGGAGAGGTTGTCCTTGCTCTCCAGTCACAGCCAAACCTACCTTCTCAGCTCTTCAGAAGCTCCAAACTACAGGGTCTGTAAGAGGCACCAACTTGTAAGCCACAGACACCTGCAGGTAAAAGGTGGGGGTGTCAGTGTAGATGTGAAGACAGTGCATTTGTACAGTGTCAAAACTCCCATCTGGAATGATCTTCTCAGCCGACTCCAAAGTGAGGTGCTACTGAAGGGGAAATAGAGGAGAAATTTGTGTCATAGGACAGTGTCAGTGGCTTAGTTAATCACTTGGCTTGCCTCTCATTGTTGGGGATAACCTTGAGGAATTAATCTACTATGGCAAGGTTCCAGAAAACTTTTTAAAAACACAGTTACAGTCATACTTCATAATAGAGTTCTGTCTTGTATAGAATGGATCCTTTAGAGCCAGGGTTAACAAACTTTTTTTTTTTTTTAACAGATCAGACAATACATATTTTATTCACTTTTATTTCTATTTATGGGGTCTTTCTTGCAACTACTCAGCTCCACCATTGTAGAGCAAAAGCAGCCACAGGTGATAGGCAAATAAATGTGCATGATTGCTTTTTAATAAAATTTTATTTGTGGATACAGGGTGAAGGCCAAATGTGGTCCATGGGCTGTGGTTTGCTGAACCCTGCTTTAGAGTGCAGGAACCCCGAGCCTTCAGATAGGGCGCTCCAGCAGGCCTGCTGCTTTCTTTTTTTTTTTTTTTTTTCGAGAAAGAGTCTCTCCCTGTCGCCCAGGCTGGAGTGCAGTGGCGGGATCTCGGCTCACTGCAAGCGCCGCTTCCCGGGTTCACACCATTCTCCTGCCTCAGCCTCCCGAGTAGCTGGGACTACAGGCGCCCGCCAGCACGCCGGGCTAATTTTTTTTTTTTTTTTTGAGACGGAGTCTCGCTCTGTCGCCCAGGCTGGAGTGCAGTGGCCGGATCTCAGCTCACTGCAAGCTCCGCCTCCCGGGTTCACGCCATTCTCCTGCCTCAGCCTCCCGGGTAGCTGGGACTACAGGCGCCGCCACCTCGCCTGGCTAGGTTTTTGTAGTTTTTTTTAGTAGAGACGGGGTTTCACCGTATTAGCCAGGATGGTCTCGATCTCCTGACCTCGTGATCCGCCCGTATCGGCCTCCTAAAGTACTAGGATTATAGGCCTGAGTCACTTCACCTGGCTGGCCTGCAGCTTTCTTTTGTGTGCCTACTCTGTTGTCTCCTCATTTATCACTGACATTGTGAACATTCTCTTTTCCTGCCTAAATTCTCTTTCTTCCTGGCAAATAGATTGATTCAATTCTCAAGCACCAGCAAAGACTGGGTTGTAATGGTTGAAATGTATGCTGCCGCTAAAGAAAGTGCAGTGGAGTTAGCTTCAGCAGTAGCTGGAGTCACTTTAATTGTAAATAATCTTGAGAAGATAAAGACGTCACCAAATAAACTCTCCATTTTGATGTAGATAATAGGCAATAATAACTATGTATATTCAAAATACATAAACATTACGTAGAAAGCTTTATAGACCTGATCCATACCCCATTCTACTCATATTTTAAAGTAGTGACAATAGCTCTGTTATCAAGAAAAAACAAGACTCAATTGTTATCAAGAGCAACTATTTTCATGTAATTACAGTAGAAACTCTCTTGTCCAGTCCAATTTGGATTTGTTAGTTGATTGTAGAAGTTCAGGGGATGATTTTCACATAGATTTTATTATATATTTTTTCAGTTCAAAATAGCAATGGAAACTTTTTTAAAAAAATGAGAGCCCACCAATTGGAGTTCTTGGTAATTCTTCAAGCACAAACTGCAGCCCCAGTGCATGATCAAAGTGCAGAATGCTTCTAGATTTCCCCATCTTTTAGAGTCACGGCAATTGCGTTTCAGAATCACCTTTTGGAGTTATTCTAAAGCAATCACCTTACTTTTTACAGAAACTTTTTCTTGTTGTACTTGTATTTCATTCATTTACAAAATAAAAAGTCATGTGATCAAAACAGTGACCAGGACTATCACAATGGCGTCATGGTAACTGTGCACTCTACACACTACTCCACATTTGCAGGGAGGGTGGAACTGGGCTGGGGGATGATGCACCAGAGCCATACAGAGTGCATCCCCAGCCAGCCCAAGCTACCTTCAGGGTCAGTGTCATATGTTTGACAGAGGGAGTGGAGGCCATTGGTCTACTCAGGAAGTAACTTAGTGTATTAGTTCATTCTCACACTGCTATAAAGAACTGCCAGAGACTAAGTAATTTATAAAGAAAAGAGGTTTAATTGACTCACTGTTCTGCATGGCTGGGGAGGCCTCAGGAAACACAATCATGGCAGAAGGTGAAGCAAGCATCTGCTTCAAAAGGCAGCAGGAAAGAGAAGAGAAAGTGAAGGGGGAAGAGCCCCTTATGAAACCATCATATCTCTTGGGGACTCACTCATGATTACCAGAACAGCATGGGGGCACCTGCCCCCATGATCCAATCACCTCCCTCCCACAACTCGTGGGAATTACAGTTTGAGATGAGATTTGGGTGAGGACACACAGCCAAACCGTATCACTTAGGTAGACTTTCTTTTGCTCACTATGATTTAGTTCCAATTGATGAAACTCTTTCCAGCGAATGACCAGAGTCATCGCTAAAGCCTGAATCTTCTGTAATGACACACATATGTAAAAATTAGAGTGATCAGTAAACTCAGCATTTTGAAAAAATAGTAAACATTTGTATAGCTTAACTATATGCCAGCTGCATTTCAAGCACTTAGAAACAAGAACACTTTTATTCCTCTTAACATCCTTTTGAAGTGGGTATTCTGCATGATCATCTTGCGGTGCTCAAATTTCTTGACTGAGCCAGAAAGAGGTTAAGCAACAGTCAGGGTTAGAACCAAGGCAGGCTGGGCTGGAGTCTTTTTTTTTGGCCGCTTCTCATTTCTGCTTTTCTAGGCTGAAGTTGCTCTACAGAAGGAGGGTTGGAGATATGACCCAAGTGAATACTCTGACACACAAATCTTTTACATCTTACAGTCCATTCCAATGAGCACACGTGATAGGTTCTCAGCAAAATGTATCAGGAGGTATCAGCCTAGGGGAAGTAAGAGGTGAGCACACCTTCCCAAGTTATCCAGCTCCTCAAGGAAAAAAATGCTTGACTTAGTGGCATGGTAGACTTCCCGCCAGGAATGAGGTTTTGTCAGGGCATGGAAAGCCCTAGGTAGTTTACCAAGCATATATCATCCTTAGCCTTGTCACCTTGAAACTCCAGCCAACTTACCTTTTGTAGATATATTGCCATTAGGAAGCTATATCTCTGGATTGAATATCTGAGTTTGGGATACTTTGCCATCAGCACCATCTTGCTACACTTTACACAGATTATAAAATAGTGAGTAGACATCACTCCCAAAAAGTGATTTTGCACCTATGAGATGGTGACCAATGTGTGAATATACTCAGGCAGTCATGTCCAATCTAAACACACTGAGAGGAGATTGAACAAAGCAGGCCTGGTCAGAGCCTACCACAGGGCCCTGATAAAGTAAAGTACTTGACTGATATACTAAATGGTATTCATCAACTTCAGACAAGAGAGTCTATGAGGGCCATGATAGAAATACAGGAAACTGACAGATTATGATAACAATAGCTTCGTATTTGTATGGCACTTTGGTTTACAAAATTCTTATCTCCTAGGATCACTATTGCTGACAATGTGGTTAGTCCTAGGTAACAGATCTTGAACTCAGATAGATATACTTTACAATCCTACCTCCTAGATTTGTGACCTTGGTCAGTTTCCATAATCTTTCTGAGCTTCAGTTTTTTTCTTTCATTTGTAAAACGGGGATAAATCATTTACCTTTGGGGGTTTTATGGTTTATGGCATATAATGCTACTAGGGGTTAAGGCATATATGTGCCTAGCACAGAGTCTATTTGGCAGTAGGTTCAATGCAGACCTCCTTTTTTTTCAGTTGCTTTTGAGATGAGGTCTCTCTCTGTTGCCCAACCTGGAGTGCAGTGGCACAATCTTGGCTCACTGCAATCTCTGCCTCCTGGACTCAAGCAGTCCTTCCACCTCTGCCTTCTGAGTAGCTGGGACCACAGGTGTGCACCACCATGCCTAGCTAATTTTTGTATTTTTTGTACAGATGGGGCTTCGCCATGTTGCTCAGGCTGGTCTCAAACTCCTGGCCTCAAGTGATCTGCCCACCTCGGCCTCCCAAAATGCTGGGATTGCAGGTGTGAGCCAGTGCACCTGGCCAAGACAAGCATATTTCTATTTAATGACTGGTAAGGTAGAGGTACTGTCTAGTTGGAATGAACTCCCAACCAGTCAGAAAGAAATTGATCCATGTTCTAAGCTGAGATGTGGAAATGAGTATCTTTTATGCCCTAAGCGGGGGCAATGACAAATCAATGTGATTTTGCTAATCACTCATTAATGTTTACATATCTGTGTATTCATTTAGCAATTGTTTATTTAAGTACCATATGCCAGGTATTGTGCTAACTTCTGGGAACATAGTGAGTGAGAAATACAATGATTTCTCTAAAACTCATTAACGCTTTGGAAAATTCCAAAGATACAATGATTCCTGTTGGAAACAGAAATTACTTAGTTTGTAATTTAACTATATTAGATCTAAATCATCTGATTAAAGATTACAGAACTAATTATAAAGCTGAAAGGTACATTATGAACTGCTTTTTCAGTGTAATTTCTTAATATAGATTTTTATTAATGTAGTTTTATATAAACGAAAATTCACTGCACAGGTTAGATGGTCTGCAGATTTTAAAAAACTGTTAAAGATAAAAGGGCTTAAATATGTGGTAAGGCTGTTTTATTGTATTATCCAATTTTCATGACATCTTCTAGCACTTTCAATATAATTAGTAAAATAACTGTAATTTTTGGGGTTATGAAAGAAAGATGGTCAGTTTCAAAACTGGAAAATGGAAAAAACATATTGCCAGGAAAGACAGGGTCTCCACTGTGATATGATCTATTATGCATATTATTATTAGCCTTCTGATCACATAGATGGCCCTCCTTTCACAATTGTACTTTAACTAGAAAAACTAAATGATTTCATAAAACTTTATAATAGCCAAGAGTTTGACTGAATAGTTCACTTTTAAGGTTTGAGAGTGGAGTTTTGAGTTCCTCACGCTTTGGTTCATAAGCTGAGAAAATATAGGGCTCTTACCAATTATTGGAGAGAAGTGGTATTGTTCAGTTGCATAATGAAGCTTAGGACAGCCTAAATGTACATTTTCTTGCGGTAAAATGCTCTCAGACTATAAGAAAGGAGAAGATTACAAATATTTGTTTTTTCTTTAACAAGTTACATATTTCAGTTGTCTAGACAATATTAAATTAACCAAATTGTTGAGCAACGGCTCCTCTGGCTCTGTAGACCAGATGTGTGTTGTTTCTTCAGTATTGGGGTGGTTTTGAGTGGTAGGGAAAGCACTGTATTATAAGGTAGAAGCCCCAAGTAGAAGCTACCCCACCTTTATGTTCTATAACTGCGTCTGTGATCACCACATGCTTTTATAAGGGTAACCTTAGAGAAACCCTTTGTAGCTCATCTCCTTATTAATCCCCCAATTCCTGCCCTTTTGGGGGAGTGGGAATAGGAAGGCTTCCTTTGGTGATATGAAGCAGAACGTCTTTAAACTCAGGTCTCATAGCAAACGAGTCTCCCTGACAAACCTCTTCTTCTATTCTTGCCTCTTTCTCTTATGATACCATCTTCCTTTCAGTTTGCTAAGCTTGTATCCTAGAGTCATCTTTAATTCCTTTCCTCTCGTTCTCTACCTGCTAATTCTTCTTCCTTGGCAATTACTCTTTCTTTTTCCCCACACACATTTCAGTTTCTGGGTCTTATTTCAGATTCTTTTTACTTGAAAACTGTAATAGACTCCTAACTAACTTACTTTCAGTCTTTCTGATTCCTACCCATCTGTATTAGTCAGGGTAAGGTACATCATACTGCAGCAACAAGCAGCCACAAACCTCAATGGCTTGGAACAAAGGTTACTTGTGGTTCATGCTACACTGCCATGGTAGATTATAAGAGGCCGATCTCTGAAGCATCTTTACTCAGTGACCCAAGCTCCACTACTTAGAATTTTGTCAGTTTCTAATAGAGGAGGAAAGCGGACAGAAGGATCTCACACTGACAAATGTTCTGTCCAAGAAAGGACACACTAACTTCTACTCACAACCATTAGCCAGAACCAGTCACGTGGCAGAAACATGTAAACCTCTCATGGGCTTGGAACGTGTGGAGAAATGGATATCAGGTATCCTACAATAAAGGCCGGAATTCTATAGTGAAGACTAGGGATATACAAGGAAGGCCAGGGTCCTACATTCAAGACTAAGTTTCTCCAAAGAAGGCCACGGTCCTCTAAGGAAGGCCACGGTAGTCTCCTCAAAGCACTCCATTACTTAAAGTCTTTTGGCAGTTCCCACTATCAAACAGCCCAGAATGCAAGGATCTCTAACATTTATTGAATAGCCAATATTTGTGAAGCACTTACTATGTCAGGCACTTTGCTAGGTTCTTTATATCCATTATCTTATCCCACAACAGTTATTCAGGTGGGCATTATTATCCACATTTGACAGATAAGCAAACTGAGCATTAAAGAGTGTCTTAGTTTGGGTTTTTCCAAAATCAGACCACAGAGATGAAGACTTGGGTGCCAGGAAGCCCACGGAGGGGTCAGGGTAGAGGGTCAGTAATGTGGTGAGTGAGTCACCATTGTGAGCAGTTCGGGCTCAGCACAGCTGCAAACCCTCTGAGAGCCTACAGAACAGAGCTCCCCATGGTAGACCAAGGAGCTGGACGAGTTTGCCACCGATTCCTATCCCTCCTTGCTTGAGACTTGTTCTTGAGATGTTAACTCCCCAGCCAGTCCACCTGCCCTGCCACAAGCCAAGCACAGGCTGTCAGCCAGGATATACCCATAGGCAGAGGCGAGGAAGCTGTCAGTTTTCTGGAACTGTGCCGATAACCCGAGGGGATATGAGCACTGACAGCATCTGTTACAGAACAATGCAGTGGGCAAGATTTAAACCCAGTCTTGTTCCAAAACCCACTGTCTGTTCACACTGGCCTCTTACTACTTGCTACTACTAGAGATAGCTCTGTGCTCTAACCAAAATGTATTACTGACCTCTCTCCAAACCATCTTGTCCTTTTCCTTCTTAATCCCTTCGTTCGTGCCATTTCTTCTTCCACTTAGAGTTCCCTTTGCCTCTGGCCTCCAATGCAAATTCTGTCTGTGCTCTGCCCAGCTCAGTTGCTTTCTCCATGAATGAAGCCCTCTTTGCCCTCTGGGATGCTGCCTCTCTCCTTTAAAACCCTACAGGGATCAGTTATGCTGCCACACTCACTCTGCGGCGTCCCGCATAGCAGGGATACTATCACTTAGAGATCTTTTTCTGGATCTAGTCAGGATGTAGACTCCTTGGGGGCATGGACCGTATTTTATTAAGTTGCTTCAAATATTTGGTGGAATAAGTCAGGTAAATATGACTGTAAATGTGCACACACATATCCATATGCATGTCCATTTCATTTTCAGCCCATGTTGGCTGACCTTCCCAGAGGTCACTCTGAAGTCTGGATTTGGGGAGGAGAAGGTTTTCTCTTTCTCTGCTTCCTGCACCACTACCAGCTTCTCTACTCACCCAACCTCTGGCATCTGTGTGGCCACTTGCAGTTTCCACTCTTGAGTAGGAACAGAAGAGGGAGCTGACTAATGAGGGCAGGGTGGTTTCCAGCAATTTGCAGCAGGTTCCTCTCCATGTGTCTCCACGTGTCATATCTGGAAATGTGTACCTGTCATTATTCCCATTAGAAATAGAATTGGAATGAAAATGGTTTGCTCATTCTGAGGACATGACAAAGAGAATGCAATTAACCTTAAGGAAAACTGCCCAGAAACCTGTACATGCTTAGCCATATGCCAAGGATTGCTAATGATTAGGAGGTGACACAAACCTTTGGCTTTGTTTGGTTCAGGCCTAGAAAAAGGAAGCGACTCTTCAGGGCTGTCACCTGATATTCAGAGTTGCACTTTTCATAGTCTAAGAAAAATTGGCATGGACCGAAGAGGGAAATTCCACCTGGTTCTTCCTCACTTACATGTTTCTGAAGAATGACTTTTAGATTTCCATTGCACTGCAGAACTCTATGTCAAGAAGTAACAGCACAATCAATGGCCCTGGCCTCATCCATGGAGTCACTTTCTGGGTTTTGCAACCTGTGAAGTTTTCTAACATGGTAACCCCAACCCCTCCTTGTTAGTGTTGAACTTCAGTTTGAAATGTTGAGTCCAAGACAGGAACTTCTGGCCACAGATGGTGATTCACTAACCAAAGATAAGTGGCCCTTCTCATTCCCCCGCCCAAGATGTGCAGAAACAGAATATTCCTAATCAGACCCTTAACAATATCTTATCACATTACTTGCTTCAACAATTTCCTGCACAGCAAATTTATAAGTTAATTATGCAGTGGACAAAAAAAAAAAAAAAAGCATTTTCTTTTACCTGTGTTAAACAAGTTGCCTTCTGATTTCATTGTCCACCCCTTTGTTCTTACATGGCTAAGAGTTTGTTTGAGGAATGACTTTGTTGCGTTTCATGTGTTTGTCACCGCTGCTTAAATTAAAAGTTTAAAAGGAAAACATTGAAAAAGTCAGCTGCCCAGTGGCGGTCTCTTGCAAGTACAGGTAACCTAAAAGTTTGCTTTCATCTTCCAGGTTCTGAAACCATCCCATTTATTAATCACGTGTTCCCCAGTTTGCTGCTGAATGCTAACTGAACACCCAAGTCATTGAGTTGATATTATTCCTGTATCAAAATTGCATGATTCCAGGTATACTAAAGGGATAGTACCCAACTATACACATATAGGCATTTTAAGTATACTATGGAAAAGTATGTCTTCCTATCATGAAAATTTTGTATAAATAGGTGTAAGAAGATTTGTCAGGGCTGGGGGCTGGGTGGCATGTGTGATTAATCAAGGAGAACTTTCTGGAGGAGTTAAATTCTGTGCCAGTGTTGGAAGGAAAAGACATAATAGCATAAAGAGTCATATGAACAACTATAATTATTACACTAGATGAGGTAAGTCAGAGTTTCTATGGGGAACCATTAATCATCACAAAAAATGTCCTGCTCTGTCTATTCTCTTCACCATGGAACATAAAACAGAGTTATCCTGGTGAAAAGCAGCTTCACTGGAAATGTCTTTTCCTGTTTTCTGTTTGTTTGTTTTTAGGTTGCAGCTTTTATTTCTGCCATTGAGACTCTGACTCCATATGTTTTTCATTTCCACTTGGAGAAGTTTGAAATGCTATTGCCTGAGAACTTCTAGTCTAATAAGGCTTTTTATTTGTAACCTTTTAATTCATCTGGTGCTTCACACTATGAAGACCCTTGACTTTCTAATCTGTGCTGTATAGCAGTTGTTTTTGTATGAAAGAACATAGGATTTGAATCAGAAAACCTGGGTTCAAGTCCCAGTTCCTGTACCAGTTTCAGTTGTGTCATCAAGACAGAATCTTCAACCTTTCTGAACTTCGGTTTTCTTGTTTGTAAAATAAATTAAATAAGGATAACAATACTTATTGCCCACAGAATTACAATGAGGATTAAATTTATTCATGCTCATTGTATAAATTTTAAGTGGCTTTAAAACAATGATCATTGTTATTATTGTACTGGCACAGTATGGAGACTTGGCTGCCAAGAATTCCTCCTTTAAGATCGTCTTCCATTCCTGAAATACTTCAATCATAAACAGTTATCCACACACACAAAAAGTGAAAACATATTTTTTCCTTAGCTGTTTACTAGTTCCCCGAAGTGTTTTCATATATGGTTCTTCAAGATACAAATGGTGGAGTTGCAGGTTTTATAGGGTTATATAATACACTACATTATATAAAAATTATGCAAGAAATCAACATTACTCTTGAAAATCTTTATTATGATTATTCATATAGCATATGTGATTTGGTGTCCACACATATGACTTTCATGTTGGGAGCCATTTGTAGGAAAAATATTTCTCTTTAAACACCAAAATCTCACTCAGGGTTTGACTCTCACACTGGGAGATGCACATAGGAATTAAGACCTATTAAGGAACAGTAAATTCAGGACTCCTGGCTCATACTCACTCCAGGTGCTTACTCATTAAGCACTCTTTATATTACTGTTTCTTTCTTTTTAAAATTACTCGATTAACCAGCTATTGCTTTATGGAAAACCACACCAAAACTCAATGATTTGTAACAGTTATCATTTATTTTCACTCCTGTTTCTGCATATTGGCGGGGGTCAGGCTGACCTAGGCTGGGCTCAGCTAGGCAGTACTGTTTCAAGCTGCAGGTTCTCATGAGCTTGGACTCCTTGTAACAGGTTAAACTCAGATCTATTCCACGTATGTCTATTCTAGGACCCAGGCCGAGGGGGCAGCAGTTTCTCATGGCAATGACAGAGGCTCAAGAGGGAAGCCCAAGTGTGCAAGAACACTTCAAGCATCATACCTGCTAACATCTCATTGGTCAAATCAAGTAATATCTTTAAACTTAAACACAAGGAGTGGGGATGTATATATACCTTGCTTACTATGAAGTGAAAGCAAATAATATGGCCATCCCCAGTGTGAAAGGGGCTGAGAAGTATGCTCCTTCCATATTGGGCAGGAGATTAAATACTTTTTATCAAAAATCTAACCTACCCCTATAGCCAAGTGCATACAGTTGAGTTTCTATAAGTAAATACGCAGGTGTTGCATAATTTTATAGTATAAGCATAGAAGGCCCAGTACCCCTCTCCAATGCTGAAATGACATAGAAGATGATGGTCATAGGGTGATGCTCCCATACAGCATCATTTTCATTGTTTAAAAAAAATGAGAAAGGCTATAGGTTTTACAGGCTTATCTTGGTTCTAGCTATAATTTTACCATTCATCTCTCCTTCCAGAAAGTATAATTTGAATCCAAATGATACTAATTAAGGTTTAACTAAAAATCTACCTTGATTTATTTTAAAAAGCAACTCATTATTTTATTTTATTTTAATTTTTATTTGTTTATTTGATTTTTTTTGAGACAGTGTTTTGCTCTTGTTGCCCAGGCTGGAGTGCAATGGCACAATCTCGGCTCACCGCAAGCTCTGCCTCCTGGGTTCAAGTGATTCTCCTGCCTCAGCCTCCTGAGTAGCTGGGATTACAGGCATACATGCCACCAGACCTGGCTAATTTTATATTTTTAGTAGAGACAGTATTTCTCCATGTTAGTCAGGCTGGTCTTGAACTCCTGACCTTAGGTGATCTGCCCACCTTGGCCTCCCAAAGTGCTGGGATTACAGGTGTGAGCCACTGCACCCTACTGCAGCTCATTCTTAAACTTTGGTACTTTTGGTACAATTAGTAATAAGGTGCTTGCAATGAAGCTCACGCTGATGGCAACACATCATGACTAAGAAGCACAGCTAGATTCCGCTAACCACTGGATCTGAATAGTTGACTATAATACAAAGTTTATTGAATATTGCAGTGACCAGGGCTTTTTAATTCACTTTTAATCAGTTTGATTTGGAAAGGAAAGCCTATTTGCAGTAGTAGCCAAGACAGAGAGAGGTTGTTCAAATAAATGGATGTTTATACATAATATATTTGAAAAAGTTTTAAAAAATATGGCTGGTGAATAAAGTTTAGATTGACAAACTGCTGAATAGGGAATTACCAAATAGAACACCCCTTTTCCTTGCTCCAGATGTAGGCTGGAAGAGTCTCATTATTTCATTATTTCATTACATGGGAAAGTCTAGAATATAATTGATTAAAAATAGAAATAATTTTTAGGTCAGGAGATCGAGACCATCCTGGCTAACACGGTGAAACCCCGTCTCTACTAAAAAATACAAAAAACTAGCCGGGCGAGGTGGCGGGCGCCTGTAGTCCCAGCTACTCGGGAGGCTGAGGCAGGAGAATGGCGTGAACCCGGGAGGCGGAGCTTGCAGTGAGCTGAGATCTGGCCAGTGCACTCCAGCTTGGGTGACAGAGCGAGACTCCGTCTTAAAAAAAAAAAAAAAAAAAAAGAAATAATTTTTAAAATTTTAAACTAGAATGGATAGATAGATCTTGATGTGAAATTTACCCCTTTATAACTTCCCCTATCCTCAAAATGTACCAAACAATAAAGTAAGGTTATGGTTATTAGGCAACTAGTAAAACCTGTCTTCCTTCCAAACTTGTAGTAGGAAAAAATGCTTGTGTAAAGCAGAATGTGTTTCATTTTTAAGCAGACCTCCTTTTTCAATTGATAGTGGGTTAAAAGACCTTAACTCTATATTGTGAAGGCAAATATCACAGTATAAGTAGTACAATTTGCAATCCTGAAATGTGGAGGAGTACTTGTTATATAGTTAGGATTAGTGCTATTTAAATTGCAAAGCACAATCGGAGACAAGTCTCAAAATAATTGTTAAGGCACTTTGGTGGGTGGGTGGGGGACGGGTTGACATATCTGTTGATTCCTAGTTACACCTAACCCTGCTGGCTAGGAAATGTTTTAGAAATGTTGTGTATGATCAACATGGGGATTTGGGGTGGGGGTGAGAAATGATGTATGGGGGGGAAAAAAAAAAGAAAAGGAAAATAGGGTCCGTAGGGTATTGATGGGTTCAAGTTAGGAAGAAGAGTGGTCTCCCTCCAGTCTCTTTGTGGGAGAAGCCAAGGCAGAAAGAAAGTTTTCTGACTTTTATTGCTGTAACTATTCTAAACCAAGCTAAAGAGTTGTTCTGTAGCAGGTAAGCATTAATTTGATGATGATGATGGTGGTGATGATGATAGAATCAACTTACTGAATATGCAGCCCCGTAAGTTGAATAGTCTGGATTCTCACAGAAGCCAGTTTGACTCTGAAGTCCATGCTCTTTCATCTAAATTCGGCTGCTTCACAGGATACTCAGCTGCCTGGCACTTAAAGAGAATGGCATTTTCTTTACAGTAGAATTCCAACTAATAAACATCAAAGGAGTGAGGGAAATAGAAAATCACCATTAGGCAAACACTGCAATAATAACTGAGGCAGGCAAGATCTACCAATGGATGCTAACATTAGTGGGCAAAAGTTTGACAGAAATAAAATAATTCATAATACCAAAGTAATCTGCACCCAAATATATTTATTACTTACAAAAGAAAAATAGTAACTTGCCAGTGGAAAGAGTGGGCAGACATCACCTTATTCCAGTGACTAGGGTTAACATCACCAGTAATAAGACACATTGACACTGTGTACCCCTTGATATAATTTACTGAGAAGGGCACAGCACTTCTGTGGTATTCTTGCTCAAAATGTATAACCTCAATCTAATTGTGAAAAAAAATTACAAAGCCAAATTGAGGGATATTCTACAAAACAACTGACCAGTACTCTTAAAAAGTGGGAAAGTCATAAAAGACAAGGTAAAATGTAGGAATTGTTACAGATCGGGGGAGATTAAGAAGCATAACAGCTAAATGTAATATGAGATCCTGATTGGATCCTGAAACAGAAAAAGGACATTAGTGGGAAACTGGCAAAATTTGTATGAATGTTAATTCTTTTGGATTTTTACCATTGTATTATGGTTATGTAAGAGTTAACAGAGGCAGCTGGGTGAAGGATATAGAGGAACTCTATTACTATTTTTACAACTTTTCTGTAAGTATAAACTTATTTCAAAATAAAAAGTTTAAAAAATTAAAGATAATGGTGTAGTTAAATTAAGAGAGGTCAGGGATCTTATTGTATACTTAGAGAGTCATCTTTGTACCCAATAAAGGCCATTATTTTCCACTATTTACTTATCCAGAAACATAGATATTCCTAGAATTTAAAAATATCTAATCTCTTGTCAATGAATTTCAAATCACACAATTTTGGTTTAGCATTAAACTGGCAGTTGGATATTTTATTCCTTTGGATTCTGCACTGTGGATTTTGGAATTTTTCTAAAGCCTAGGTTATGTAAAGATTAAATCACATCTGAAATGGAAAGGAAGCTTTTAAGAACGCTGTGTCCTAATCCAAACTTGCTTGACCCTGAGCCTGTCCTCTGCAGCAATTACCTGGTCTTTAAAGTCACACTTCTCAGGCAAAAAGCTAGCAAGAGTCATTCATTAGTAAGTGTTATTAGCGCCAAAGGATCACGCTTATTGTCCCTGGGCTCACTATCCAAATAACAGCAGTAGGAGGTGTACCAGTCATTTCTCGGCTCTGAAAACCTCTCACCAAAGATTCAGAGCTATTTCTGGGCACCTCCGGGTCCTAAATCATTTTGTAAAGAGACGTGGCCAAGGAGGAGACAGCTTGCAGCTGGGATCCTTTACTGTCCTAAGGACAATGTTGCTTGAGCGCATTTCAGTCAGGATCCAGTGTCCTTGAGCCAAAATCCACACATCACATAGAGAACACCCTGGGAAGAGCAGCTTGGAGAAAACTGAAGACTTCAAGGGCTTGTGAAGACTCGGAAAACATCTCTAAGCTTGACAATGTAGGTAAGAGGGGATCTGTTGTCTGCTTAGAGAAGGAGGGAAATGGTTTTCCGACATGCTAAGGCTGGGAACCTTTACTAGCACTGAGTCTTTCTTTGACATTTTCTTCTTTCCCGCCTGTACAGCGATTGGCGTTGTTAAAGGCTTTGGCTTTAATAGACTATCATACCCGCTGAATTTGAGCAATGTAGGAGTCATTATTAGAGGTAATTTTTTAGATACTGTCTTCCAGGGCTCTCTGATTAGGAAAGATGTGAAACATCTCAGCTCTTTGTACCTTCTCTGCTGCTCCCTAGGAGCATGTTGCTGTACAAATAGCTCCCTCCCGCAGTCCTATCAAGCTTACACTTCTACAAGCCCCAATTCGCTGCATCATCTCTGGGCCTTTAAATCATTTGTAGAAACTCCTGTGTTGGGGTTCTGAGATGGTATTAAATACTCTATTATACGGTCCTATCTGAATGCCTGTGAACATCAAAGCTAAACCTCCCACTGAATCACCAAAATAAATATCAATACAACATGTAAATATTTTGACAAACATTAGCTAAGATTCTTGAATGTTTATTATATATTAAGCATTGTTTTCAGTTTCTTATCTTTTTTATTTTTTTTTTCTTGAGACAAGGTCTCACTCTGTCACCCAGGCTGGAGTGCAGTGGTGTGATCACGGTTCACTGTAGTGTTAACCTCCTGGGCTCAGGTGATCCTCCCACCTCAGCCTCCTGGGTAGCTGGGACCATAGGCACACATCACCATGCCCAGCTAATTTTTGTATTTTGTATAGAGACAGGGTTTTTACCCCGTTGCCCAGGCTGGTCTCAAACTCCACCTGCCTCAGCCTCCCAAAGTGTCACATTTCTTACCTTATATTAGCTAACTTAATCCTAAACTGCACATCTTTAAAACAATATTGGATATGGGCACAATGATTTCTTCCTAGTTGAGAAAGCTGAGGCACAGAAAGATAAGGAAATTACCCCTGGGAATTATAACTAGTGAGTGGTAGAGCAGGTTGTGAACCCAGGTTCTGTGGTCCAGAGACCTTGTTCTTGGTCACTACCATGTGCTGCCCCTCGGCTATGGCTTTTATTCTGCAACACACAAGAAAGAATGAGGACAGACAAGACTCTCCCTACTTAGATGCTCATTACTGTGGAAAAATACAACTTTTTTTTTGCCTACTCATTCTCATTTACCTAAAAGTATCCATGTACTATGTGGCTTACATAAAGAAGCCACAGCCCAGTGAGTATTTAGAATTCAAGACATTGTGGCAAGACAGTGAGTCAAGGTGAGGCTTGGCTATGGCACGTGTCATTGTCTGGATATTTGTTCCCTCCAAATCTCGTGTTAAAATATAATCCCCAGTGTTGGAGGTGGGCCCTGGTGGGAGGTGTTTGGGTCACGGGGGCAGATCCCTCTTGAATGGCCTAGCACCATTGCCTTGGTGATGAGTGAGTTCTTGCTCTGAGATCGTTGGATCATCTCTGGGCCTTTAAATCATTTGTAGAAACACCTGTGTTGGGGTTTTGAGATGGTATTACTCTGTTATTTACCAGAGGTTATCTCACTCTGAGTTCATGCAAGATCTGGTTGCTTAAAAGAGTATAACGCCTCCCCCACTCTCTCTTGCTCCTGCCCTCACCAGATAATATGCTGGTTCTTCATTTGCCTTCTGCCATGATTGAAAGCTGCAAATTCTGATGGCCAGCCTCCCAGAAAGGTGTTAGGATTCACTTGACATGTATTTATGGAGCATCTATTATGTGCTGGGCAGCATTTTAGGTGGTTGGGATGCCTTAATGAACAAAAACAGACACTGTTTTCTGCTGTCATAGAACTTGTTCTCGAGTGGAAAAAATAAACAATCTGAAAATAAATACATAAATGTATATGGGTAGTGCTATAGAAAAGTAGGAAGTGTTGCCAAGTAAGGAGGATAAGGAATGCTAGGCAAAGAGAGAGAGGGGTTGCAGTTTTAAATGGAGTGTCAGATTGGCCTCACTGAGAATGTTAAAGAGTTACCAAGGAAGTGAGGTAGTCAGCAATATGAAGAACAGCCAGTGAGAAGTCCCGAGGTGGGGGTGTGGCTGTCCTGTTTTAGGAACAGGACAGGCCTGGGTGGCTGCACCTCGGGGTCAGATCATGCATGGTCCCAAGGGGCATGTTTACACAAGTCAAATGAGGAGCCACTGCGGGTTTTGAGCAGAGGAATAACCCTGTTGTATTTTTCTTCTCTTCTCCTCCTCTCTTCTCTCTTTTTTTTTTTTTTTTTTTTTTTAGATTTAGTCTCACTCTGTTCGGCCAGGGCTGGAGTGCAGTGTGACACGATCTCGGCTCACTGCAACCTCCGCCTTCTGGGTTCAAGTGCTTCTCCTGCCTCAGCCTCCTGAGTAGCTGGGACTACAGGCACGTGCCATCACGCCTGGCTAATTTTTGTACTTTTAGTAGAGACGAGGTTTCACCATGTTGACCAGGCTGGTCTCAAACTATTGATCTAAAGTGATCACCCATCTTGGCCTCCCAAAGTGCTGGGATTACAGGCGTGAGCCATCGCGGGCCGGCTGTATTTTTCTTTCTGAAGTAAAGCTCTGGCTGTTGTGTTGAGAATAAAAATAGAAACAGAGAAATCTGTTAGGAAGTAATTGCGGTAATCCAGGAGAAAGAAGATGGTGGCTCAGTTCAGGTTCGTAGCAGCAGAGGTGGTGAGAAGTGATTAAATTGGGACAATATTTTGAAGATAAAACTAACAGAATTTCCTGACCCTGTGGATGAGTTATGAGTAAAAGAGGAAGGAGCAGAGAATGATGCTGAGATTTTTAGCCTGAGCAACTAGAAGGAAGGACTTTATGTCAAGTCAGATGAGAGAGACCGCGTGAAGCGGATTTGATGGTGGTTGGGAGATCAGGAATTCTGTTTTGGAGGTGTTGTTACATGTGAGATGCTTGTTAGAAATCCATGTGTTGGGAGGGCTGTTGAATGTACAAGTCTGGAGTTCGGAGGGGAAACTGTGGTCAGAATGATGGTACTGAAAGCCAAGTGTGTTGAGGTCACCAGGTGCTAAAATATTAAGAAGCCAGAGAGATAAGGAAGAACTCACAAGAGATTCTCAGGGGAAATGAGGTAAAACCAGGAGGAAACCAGGAACCCAAATGAAGACTGTCAGGAGGAACAAGTGATCGACTTGCAAATGGTGTTGAGCATTCAAGTAGGGTGAGAACAGAGAACTGGCCATGGGGTTTAAGCAAAGGCAGAGGACACCAGTGCCTTTGAAGAAAGGTATTTTAGTGGCATAGTGAGGGTGAAAACTGACTGAGGGGAGTTTAAAGGAAAATGGGAGGGGAGGAATCAGAGACAGTGAGTATAGATAACTCTTGGTTGCTGGAAAGAGGATAAAAGAAATGGGTGGTAGTTGCTTGGAGAAACAGGGTCAGGAGAATTTTTTTAGATGGGAAAAATAATAGTAGGTTTAAGTGATGTATAGTTCAGGTTCTTTAAATAGCATTATGACATCTTTCTGTGCTAGGGTTAACACAGAAAACCCAAGAATTATGCTTGGGTCATGGAGCTTGAAATGGAGTAGGGTGGGAATGAGATAAAAATAATAATGGGAAGAAAAAGAGCTATGTTAAGGTTGAAACTTGTTACATTCTGAGAGTTTGGGAAGAGCTGGTTACCAGTCATGTCTAAATCAACCCAAGCCTTTGATGCCAGACAAGTTTGCTGTCCAGTGCCTGGTATGCGGTTGGCACCAATCTCCAATATCTCCCTCCCCTGACAGCCTCAAAGGTCCTGCTTAATCTTGTAATAGGAGGAGATCAGGCCAGGCGTGGTGGCTCACACCTGTAATCCCAGCACTTTAGGAGGCCAAGGTGGGTGGATCACTTGAGGTCAGGAGTTTGAGACTAGCCTGGCCACCATAGCAAAACCCCGTCTCTACTGAATACAAAATTAGCCGGGCATGGCGGCGGGCACCTGTAATCTCAGCTACTCAGGAGGCTGAGGCAGGAGATTCATTTGAACTCAGGAGGTGGAAATTGCAGTGAGCCGAGAGAGTGCCATTGCACTCCAGGCTGGGTGACAGAGTGAAAGTCCATCTCCAAAAAAAAAAAAAAAAATCAGTCTCATTCACACGTATAGATTTTGTAACATAGACAGATTATTTAAAGTCAGAGTTCCTCGAGGATAACGATGACAAACACGGCATAGGCGTGGGAATCAGACAAGCTTGCATTCACATTTCAGCTGGGCCATCCTCCTGCTCCGTGACCTTGGGCAAGTCTCTGAGCCTCCATTTTCTTAACTGCGTTATGGGGACAATAATAATGACTACCTCATAAAATCATTATAAGAATTCAAAGATAGAATAAATGTAAATATAAATTTCGACATGAAACAAATAGTAAGTTAGCAAGAGAAGTGTCTCCTTTCTAAAATATAAATTAACTTTATCTCCATTTCTTGGGTTCATTTTCCCCCAACAGTCCAGAAGCACTTCTGCACACAGACTCTTGACATTTCAGACTGTTTCTTTAAGAGATTTATTTATAAGGTGTCTGAGAATCAAAAACGAGCACATGGAAAACAAGCCTTTTCTCCCATGTTTAAGTAGCTGTAAAGTAGACCATATAGATTTTTCTAAAGCTTCGCTGATACCTGGTAAGAGACAAACCTTAGTTATCTCAGCTTCTGAGTATTTTTTCCAAACAGGCCATAAGTGTCTGAGTGAGGATTTCATGAGAAACCTCCATCCTCACTACTCCTGGCTATCGTCATGCCAGATTCAATAATGAGCTCATTCTGGATTCTTAGAATACCGGGGTTTAGCAGGTGTCTTTTAACTCAGTTTGTGCAGCTGCTTGTGAGGAAAGATAGGGAAGGGTTGCCATTCCCATTTCACAGGGAAGAAAAGCATGTAGTAGTTGTGGAAGAGCAGAAATACACCCATTGTCCTTGGGATTTACCCAGCACACTCTTCAAAGGACTTCATTAAAGAAAAACATTCCCCCAATCTGAATTCTCTCCCCAAGTCTACTATAGTATTCTCATCAGTCTTCAATCAGTGAAAAATTAGGGGAGATAGCAGCTGAGCAGTTGCCTGAAGAATGCGAAAATATCACAGGGAAGTAAAAATTTCACTGGAAATATAAGATGAACACAATTTTAATTACACGAACACCTCTTATAGACAGTAATTTATGACTGGAAGATAAATATTGATAAAGATGCTTTGGGAGGAGTGAATGGGATAAAACCTTCAAGGGGAATTCTTGTTAACAAAAGAGTCTGTAAAATGCTGTGTAGGGGAGATGAATCCAGTTATCTATAGGGCTTCTAAGTTTTGCTGAGAGAGCTAGGCAAGTCTGGGGCTGGAGCTGAATTGCTAGGCAATAAAACTGAAGCTGTGGATCACTCACCCTTCTTTGTCTTCCCTAAAGTAGTGAGCAGCCTAGCTTTCTAAATAAGTATTGCTTATATATGTAAAAAATATTTATTTGTGTCTCTGCTGAAATGTTGAAGGCAATGAGGGTAGGTTAAACACATGGCTACTTTTGCCCCTACTCAAAGCTCCACGAAAATGACTATAAATTTTTTTTTTCCAAAAAAAATGATAACTGCCATAAAATTTCAAAATGGAAAGTAGATAGAAAAGTGATAAATGACTTAATAGACATAAGAAAACAGAATGTAGGCTTGGCATGGTGGCTCACGCCTGTAACCTCAGCACTTTGGGAGGCTGAAGCAGGTGGATCACCTGAGGTCAGGAGTTCGAGACCAGCCTGGCCAACATGGTGAAACCTCATCTCTACTAAAAAGCACAAAAAATTAGGCAGGTGTGGCCTGTAATCCCAGCTACCCGGGAGGCTGAGGCAGGAGAATCGCTTGAACCAGGGAGGCAAAGGTTGTAGTGAGCAAGATCATGCAATTGCACTCCGACCTGGGCAAGAAGAACAAAAGTCCATCTCAAAAAAAATAAATAAATAAAAATAAAAGAGAATCTAAAGCTAGCATTAAGGAACACTGAGAGCCTTCAGATTTACACTTTAGAATCCCCTAAATTCTCAGAGTTTGGTACCAAGTACTTCTGGAAGTAGAAGGTAAAAGAGAAGAGAAAGAAGACTGATTGAAAGTGTGATTGAGAAGCAGTCAGAATTCCATATCTCTTTCCAATACCTGCATAGCCAGACAATCCCCTCCCTCTTCCCAAAAGACTAGTTAAAAGCAGAAGGTCTGTGAACAGGGGGCATCCATCACAACTGGGGATATGGATACCATACCGCAAAGTATATGTACATGGGATGTGGAGACCTCAGTCTTCTTCCCTGCTCAGTTCCCATATTTTGGTCAGACTTGTTCCTTTAGGTAGGATATTGAAAGATCTTCCCTGGGATTTGACCAGCCTAAAAGGAAAAACATAATGATATTGACATTAAAAACTCTCAAAACATCTACAGTAAAGTTCACAGTCAAGAAGCCCCACTCACACACACACAAAGTTTACAATGAGCTTTTTATTAATGAATACTTAAATATGAGCAGATAATCAAGGATTCCCAAACATCTAAACAGTGCCTCTAACATGAAAGATAAAAGCCAACAGCATAAAGTAGAAATATCTTGGAGGAAATAGAGACCATGAGAAATGAAGAAAATGTAACAGAAACACACCAAAAAAAAACAAAAACAAAAACAAAAACAGTATTCACTTAGATCCCTAGACGGATAAAATACTGCAACCGTAAACATGAGCAGGATAGTATATAAAAGTAAATACATAATAATAAAAGGGCAAAAAGAGCTTTGAGATTTTAATAATATGATATCAGAAATGGACAACTCACTTTAAGGATTAAAAAGAAATTTGGAGAAATCTTTTGGAAAGTAGAACAAAAAATAAAGAGATGGCAAAAAGGAGAGAACAGAAAATTAGTGCCTTAATTCAGGACATCAGCTGTACAAATAACAGGCATTCTACAAAGGAAGAAAAGAGAAAAAATCAAGGAAATATTACCAATAAAATAGTTCAGATATACAAAAAGGTGAAAATAGACCCAAGCCAGGAAATGAAAAGAAAATGCTACACAATTCTGGAAAGTAAAAACAAAAACAGGAAAAGTCAAGAATCAAAATGACTTTGGACTTACCAGCAATACTGGCAGCAAGAAGACTGTAGGGCAATTAGTTCAAAATTCTGAAGGAAACCTATTTCTAACCTAGAATTCCATACCCATCCAAACTATCAATGAAGGATGAGGATAGAAGACTCTTAATACATTTACCTCCTTTGCATCTTTTCTCAGGAAGGTGGTGGAGGATGACCTTTACCAAAACTTGGAAAGAACCACGATGCAGGACCAAAGGTGCAGGAGACAGAAGATCCAACCCAGCAGAGGGATATAAGGAGTCCCCAGAATAATAGTGGGAAGGAGATGCTAGAATGACAAATATTTACTAGATAGAAAAGGCAGCCAGTCCAACTGGAACAGGTCAGTAGGCTCTGGATGAAACTTACTCTGCAAAGTAACGTTGATAAAATACCTGACATGTCTGAATGTCTTGAGAAGAGATTTAAAAGACTGGCAAAGTACAAATTTTGTATTATTCCTAGGGAATCCAAACTAACGAAGATTAGAACACTGGAGTGAATTTATTATGTAAGTTGTGCATGTCACCCTCTCACTGTGACCCCAGAAATGTTCAGAGGACACGTCCTTCACCAAGGCAGTAGGACAAACATTCATTAGGTGTGTCCTGGCATCCTTAAGGAACTTGGTAGTGGTTTCTTCTGTGTAAGCGAGAATTGAGAGTGTAAATGGCTGCATCAAAGTGGGCTCCCTAAATTCAGTGGGGATGATGGGATCCTGGATTATATGAGCCAAGAGGTAGCACTTTATCACTAGCAACTGAGTGGGTGACCATGGTTATGATAATTGGCAGTAGAGCCAAGCAGTTATCAGAATGGCCTGACCTACAGAGCTCTTTGGTGTTGGCTAGTTCATCATGGTGTCCTTATGACTGAAGTAGATGAGCAGTCTAATAAATGATTCCTTGATTTGTAAAAGTGGAAAAGTTCTAGGCCTAATGAATAAGAAATCTTACCTGAATTACTGTGATCTTTTTAAAAAGAGAGAGCATCACTTTGAAGGGGCACCAAATTGTTAGCCAACTCACATATCAAAGTTCAACATTTGATCACTTGGTAATATCTGTTCTAAGACAATGGACCCCAGAAGAAGCATGTGTTTTCCACCAGGGGGCTGCTTGGCTAAGCTGAAGTCCTGGTTGCTGGTGGCCTGACCTGGCCTGGCCTCTGGGCTCACACGGAAGCTACCCTTCCTCCCCCATGATGGCTATTACAGTTTAGTATCTTCTGTTCGGGGCCGTTTTACTGAATTGCAGTTGCAGCTATTGTTGCTATTCTATGATTTATGTTCTTTTTGCTTTCATGTAACTCTAATTTATTTTGTTTATATATACATTGTAGTTACACTGCTGAATATACAATTTTCCTCAGACTAGTGAGAAAGATCACCCTTTGTCTATTACATTAGTGATTCCCCAATGTATGATACTTCCTGTGGGTATTCACACACTTCTGTAGTACCCTCTCCTTGGACAGGGGCTAGCCCTGTGATTTGCTTTAATCAATAGGATGCAGAACATGTGATATTTAGTCAATTTCAGGCCTCAGCCTTATGAAGTTCTGACAGTTTCTGCACATAGGAAATCTAAGTACCCTAAGAGAATTATACAGTGGGGAAGCTCAGTGTAACTACTACTTTAAGAGGCCTCACATAGGAGAATCAATAAGCCCAGCTGGCAGCAAGAACCAAGAACCAAGGTCCTGGGTCGCTAGCCCCAGCTGAGCTTCTAGCCAACTGCAGTAGTGCCTAGTCCCCAGTGTGAGTAAGTCGTCTTGGAAGTGGATCCTCCAGCCATAGTCAGGCCAACCCACTGATGCTATGTGGAGCAGAGACAAATTGTTTTCACCAAGCTCAGCCCAAATTGAAGAATCGTGAATAAATAAATAATATCATTATTTTAAGTTGTTAAGTTTTGGGGTTGTTTTCAGGAACAGATAATATATTCCTAGTTTTGTTTACTTGTCTATCTGTTGTACCTGGTACCTTGATATGGTTTGGTTCTGTGTCCCCACCCAAAACTCATCTTGAATTGTAGTTCCCATAATCCCCATATTTCATGGGAGGGACCCAGTGGGAGGTAATTGAATCATGGGGATGGTGTCCCTTGTGCTCTTCTCATGATAATGAGTGAATTTTCACAAGATCTGATGGTTTTATAAGGGGCTCCCCTTACACTCAGCCCTTCTTCTTCCGGACACCATGTGAAGAAGGCCATGTTTGCTTCCCCTTCTGCCATGATTTTAAGTTTCCTGAGGCCTCTCAGGCCCTTTGAACTGTAAGTCAATTAAACTTCTTTTCTTTATAAATTACCCAGTCTCAGGCAGTTCTCTGTAGAAGCATGAGAATGGACTAATCTATACCTGGTGTAGCCCTAAATCTCTGCTGAGCTCCACTTTGTCACACAGCTCTGAAAAAATTGCTGCTCTTCTTCCTATTACTCTTTGCATATTATTCTCTTGGCACTTACCTTTCTCTTTGCATGTCTGTCCAACTAAAGAAATATTTGAAACTGCTTAGATATGCAGGGGACCATATGCCTAAAGATCTACAAATTCACTGGGTAGGATTTTCCAACATTTTTGACCCCAGAGTTACACTGACCTGTGGCCTTGCTGCCTATTCCAGCCTGAGGGGTGGTCATGGCTTTCTTGGCTTTGACTTCTGTCTTGATGTTTCTCTGGTATGCTCTGACTCTTGGGTCTCAGTTTGTTTCAGTTTGTTTCCTTTTGAGCTTCTGGGGAAGGCCTGGTTAGTCCATCACCATAGTGTTGTGTGGGAAAGAATAGTTTCCCAGAAAAATATGTTGTTGGAAAGATGTCCCCTTAGGAATAAACAGACTTCTTTCTCTACATGCTTTTTAAATAGTCCCTTTCAAAACCTCTCCCCTCTCACAATTGCTAAATAAAAGACAAAAGGGTAGCCTTTACTACACCAAAGTGGCACAGCCACAAAGTTCTTGTTAACATTTTAAAATTAGCCAGGCCTACTCTTGTCCCTTTTATTACTTCCTTCACAGAGCTGTGGGGCCCTGCCCACCAATGGGGCCAATGTCAATAAGAACTTGTCAATGTCCTTATTGCTCTTTCTCTTTTCCCTTGGTGAAGCTCTGACTGGGTGACTTCTGCTTGTGAGAACGTCCACATACTGAAGGCTGGGATGTACCAAGGGAAAGAAACTTGGCAACTTGGTGTCATTGGAAGAGCACCAATTTTGGAACCAGACAGATCTGGATCAGAAGACTGGCTCTGGCATTTTTTTTTTTCTAGCTGCATAACCTTAAGCAAGTTACTTAAACTCACTTGGGTTTCCTCATCCAAAAACTAGGAAATTTAATGGTTACTTTTAGGGTCACTCCAAGGTTTAAAAGTAAATTATGTTAAGAACTCAGAACTAGAATGGATGCTCAAAAAAAAAAGGTAGCAATAAGGAAGATGAGGATGATGATTGACTCTAGGGAAAGAGTTAGAGGTCAGAGAGTTCTTAAATGCTTCTTTCTATCAGGCCCATCTCACTAAGGTAGTCAGACAGAAGAGGACTGTGGGAGAAGAAAGAATCTGGAATGAAAAACCAAGATACGCCCTGGTTTGCATATTACCTACAAGGTTGATGTGTTGAGTTGAACAGGTTGTGCACTGCATTGCCCAACTGTACAACAATATGTGGATTCGGACTGCCTAGGAATCTGAAATGTTGTGTTGGTAGCTGTATAGAATTAGGAACAGTGGTGTACTAGAGACAGCTCCTACAGACTCACAAGAGCCAATTGTTAAATTTTCAGGGATTTTGGAAGCCAGCTGCCAACATAACCATTATTAAAAATTAAATTATGTTGTATGAATTTATCATCAAATACTCAAAACTCATCACTTACTAATTATTTTAGTACATTTTTGTGTTGTCTGTGTTCTTGAAGTTATTTACATCTACTATTTGTACCATGGAAGTACATACTACATAAAGTGCTACTGCACATCTCTTCCCAAAGTCGTGTTCATTGATATTATAATGGTAACTTAAAACTGGCCATGGTGTGAGTATTTACACCACAGAAATTGGTATGCACTACAAATTGGGGCTTTCAGAAAAACTTTTACCAGCACACCACTGAGTATAGGCAAGGTTGAGACATGCAAACAGTAATGAAAACATTTCACTCTTCTCTAACCCACTATATGTTGATTATATTTAAGCCCATCACTAGCACTAGTAGGAAAAAGAAACTGAGGAAGTGAAAGGCAGTGAGATTTTGCCCCACCTCATTAGCCTGTGGTGTAGATTGCTCTGCCCTCTCTCTCTTTTTCTGTATTTTTTTGAGCCCAATGTACCCCATACTGAGAAGCCCACAACCATCAACTGTGTGTACTCAGTGCAAGCAAAGGAACACTTGGACAATGTGACCTAAAGCCTTGAGTCAAGAGCACTGTGTTTGTACTGTAAAGCATACATGAAGGTTGCAGCTCCCTGTGTGGCTGGTGGTCTGAGAATGCTTATATTTCAGCCTGGCGCTTGCTTTTGTTTAATTGTCCCTCTCACTCTGGTACAACATCAAAAGGGGACAGTCAGTCCACTTCAGGACAGTAAATTTAACTCTTTGGGGGACAGACGAAATCCAACTTGCCTACACCTTAATAAATGACAGCGACCCAATATTACACAGTAACACCAAATGCCACCACTGGTGTAATGCCAGACGATGGCATCAGCCATGACAGCGATGGCTCAAGTAGGCCATAATGGGGAATTCCAAGCTGCTAGCACCGTTCAGGACCTCAAGGATTGCCGAGTGCTTGAGGAACACACAGAGAAGCATTGACACTAGATGTTATTTCATCCCTAGAGCAACAGTCGAGTCTTATCTTTTAAAGCGGCTAAACAGATTGGAATGGCCTTTCACATATGCTTTTCTAGCTGGTAATCCTCCAAATCCCCAAACAGTATAATCTTTCCTCGTCTTCATTTATTTATTGTAAGCCACTGTTTTGCTCTGAGGTTGCTTTCTTCAGATTAGGAAAGTGGTTGTGAGCTGTGGGCTCCAGGGTGAGAGAGTCAGAGTTCAAATCCATGCTCTCTCACTTACTAGCTGTACACTTTGTACCAGAGTTTCCTCATCTGTGTACTGGGAGTAATATAACCTACTACATGAGGTGACTGTGAAGACTAAATGAGTTCTACATATGTACTTGTCAGACCCTGTGTGACACAGAGAGGGCTCAAAAACTATTAAAATTATTCTTTAGCTATTTTCATATGAAGCTATTCTACCCATGCCTCCTGTGCAATTTCCTTTCTTCCCTCCTACCTTCTTCATCCTTTTACCTCCTTCTCTAGGAATCTCTCTGATTGTTATAATTTAACTCCCAAAAAGAAAAAAAGTATCAATTTTTTCCTAATGCCTTAACATAAATATTAAGGCCATTATCAATATCTACCTTCGTGGCCTGAATTTGCAGGTGATTTTTGAACATAACACAAGGTTACAGATGTAGTGATACAGACCTTTCTTAAGATTCCTGTTTCTCAGGCACTTGACCTGACTTGCCACTATTTAAGCCAGTTTGGCCAATAAACTCATTCCTTCTCACGAAGAGCTGTTCACATGGGAGAACTACTGAAAAATGATCATCTGAGGGTGGCACTTTGGCTATGCCACAGAGCCTTGTGATGCGGACAGCCCTAGAGAGATGCAGGGTTCAGCACCTACCCCATCCTTAATCTCCCACTGCCCTGCGACCCTTCCTCTGCTTGGCTCCTTGCCATTCCTTCTCCCACTTGGAACCATGGGTTGGTCACATTTCCTATACAGCAGTCACCTGTCTGTTTTGCAAATTTTTAAAAATTGACAAAAAATTGTATTTATTTATGGTGTACAACATGGTGTTATGAAATGCAGCCACTGTGGAATGGCTAGTGGAAGACTATCAACACACATACTTATTTATTAGTGGTGAGAACATTTCAAATCTATTCTCTTAGCAGTTTTTAACTATACATTATTATTAACTATAGTCATCATGTTGTACAATAGACTTCTTGAACTTACTCCTCTTGTGTAACTGAAATTTCGTATCCTTTGACCAGCATTTCCCCAATCTCCCAGCCCCCAGCACCTGCCTGGTAACGGCCATTCTACTCTGTTTCTGTGAGTTCAACTTTTTAAGATCCTACGTCTAAGTGAGATAATGCGATCTTCGTCTTTCTGTGCCTGGCTTACTTCACTTAATGTAGTATTCTTCAGGTTCATCCATGTTGTTGCAAATGACAAGATTTCTTTCTTTTTAAAATGGCTAAATAGTATCCCATTGTGTGTGCACATTTTCTTTGTTCATCCATTAATGGACAAACCTGTCTGTTTTTTGCATTTTTTTCATTTTTTCTGTTTTTGGCGATAATGACAGCAAGAATGTAAATAAAGACATCTATAAAACATTGAAAAGCCCTTACACTTAGCTCCCTACCAAGATATTTAACAAATCATAAACTTGAAGTGAAGTTGGCAATCCTAGAGTTGCTAACACTGAGAAGGGGATGCAAAAAAGGCAAAGAAACAGAAGGAAGGAATGGGTATAAGAGGTCCTTGGACAATCGACAAACTGAGTAACTAAGGCTATATGCCCCTTAACCAAGAAAAAGGGAGCAGCAGAGGAAAAAACAGAGAAGTATGGGACATACATATATATATATATATATATATAGTTTATTTCATAATGTAATTTAAGCCAGTGGTTTGGAAGGGGAGGGGATTCTGGGGTATGAGTGCCTGAGTCCATTCTTGCTAGCCCTGTAACCATCGTCATTTAATTCTCAAAGCCTGTTTTCTCATTTATAACGCGGTATAATAACAGTTACTTTATTCCCAGGGGTGTTGTGATGATTAAATGCAATAATCTCTGTAGAGTGTGGTTACACATGTTGGCTTTGGAGCCAGTCTGCCTTGGTTCAAATCGTGGTTCCATCACATGCTCACCAGCTGTGTGGTTTTGCAAAAGTTACTCCAGCTCTCTGTATCTCAGGTTCTCATATGTAAAACAGGGATGATAATAACATCTATAGGATAAATATATGGGATCAGTTAGAATATATCTGGCATCTAAAACATGTTAGATGTTATTCTTCTGCTTTGGTTGTAGGTACTTGCCCTGATTTTGTAAAGTGCCCAAAGTTTGGCACCTGACACAGTCAAAATTCAGTTATTATTATCAATTATGAAGATGCTTATTTTCTGTCATAAAAGTAATTCATGCTCTTTAGAGAAAAGTTAAAGTATGTGGGCTGAGTGCAGTGACTCATGCCTGTAATATCAGCACTTTGGGAGGTGGACGTGGGTGGATCACCTGAGGTCAGGGGTTCAAGACCAGCCTGCCCAACATGGGGAAAACCCCTCTGTACTAAAAATACAAAAATTAGCTGGGCATGGTGGTGTGCGCCTATAATCCCAGCTACTCGGGAGGCTGAGGCAGGAGAATCACTTGAACCCAGGAGGTGGAGGTTGCAGTGAACCGAGATGGTGCCCTGTATGCCAGCCTGGGTGATAGATGGAGCAAGACTCTGTCTCAAAAAAATAAAAATAAAAATAAAACAAAAAATAAAAAGTAAATAAAATATGCGGAAAAGTAGACAGAAAAATTAATCATTTTGAGTCAAGCATAATCTTTTCCGATTTTTTTATCTCATGATTTTGCTTTGCATAATTTTTTTAGCTCACACAGATGCAAAGGGAGGCTCTACATAATTTTATATTGTACGTGCGTTCAATTCACAGACTGCCTTGTTTACATGCATCATAACAAAAACATTTCCACGTGTTGTCTTAAATTCTTGGCAAGCATCATTTCAGTAATAGGCCATCAAGTACAAATATGTTATCGTAATTTGCTTTAATGTCTTACCTGAATTCACACTTTTTTTTTTTTTTTTTTGAGGCGGAGTCTTGCTCTGTCGCCCAGGCTGGAGTGCAGTGACCGGATCTTGGCTCACTGCAAGCTCCGCCTCCCGGGTTTACGCCATTCTCCTGCCTCAGCCTCCGGAGTAGCTGGGACTACAGGCGTCCGCCACCTCGCCCGGCTAGTTTTTTGCATTTTTTTTTTAGTAGAGACGGGGTTTCACCGTGTTAGCCAGGATGGTCTCGATCTCCTGACCTCGTGATCCGCCCGTCTCGGCCTCCCAAAGTGCTGGGATTACAGGCTTGAGCCACCGCGCCCGGCCCACACTGTTTTTAATTTTAAGTATTACAAATATATTGAGATGAACATGCTCATGCATAAAATATTTTTTCCATATCTGATATTATCTCATTAGGATACATTGTGAGAATTATTAATACTAGGGCATATTAGTGTATTTTAAAGAGTCATCATACATCACCTAATTACTTTCCAAAAGAGTTTTGCCAAGTAAAATAACTAATCAAAACATATAAAAATACTCCCTTTATAGAACTGGATTCTATCATTTAAAAAAAACTTGTCTTGATTTATTAGCAATGGCCCTCAGGATTGCAATAAGTTGTACTTCTTTAATTACTCATGTAATATTTGAATTACTCATGTAAAATATTTGAATGTTTTTCTGTGTTTTTAAATTTTACCTTTTCTAATAACTTGTCTATGTAAGCCTTTTGTCCATTTTTATCTGTGCACCATAAAATGTTTTTGTCGTATTTTGTATTCATTCTTTATATGTTAAATGATATTAATCTTTGTCTGTCTGTAGATATTTGTTCCCAGGCTGCATTTTAACTTTGGTTGTTGTTTTGACAGAAGGAAATGTTTTAAAAAATTTTGTTGTATAATCTGTTTGTTTTGTGTATGATTTATTCTATTAAGAAAAACTTAGAAGTAATTCTGCGGGGGTGGATGGGTGTGAACGAGGAGAATCTTCTTGTTCTGTGGCTTTACAAATATATATTTTTCTAATTCTTTATTCCATTTGGAGTTAAAGTTACATTGGTGTGTAGTATGAATTAAGGCTAGAAATTGATTTTCTCTTCTAATTTGCTAACCAGCTGTCCTAATGTCATCTGTTGAATAATTCTTCCATTCTCCATTGATCCAAGATGTCTTTTTTATCATAAATTAAGTTTTTATACATTCTAAGGCTATCTGTTCTGTTCTATTGATCTTCCTGTCCATTCCTATGCCAATACCATGGCGTTTTAATTACAGTTAAAGGGTATTTTAAGTCCACTATTTCAAGAGAGAGTCCGGCAGAGCCAGAACCATTATGTGAATGTGAGGGTGTGGGCAGTGGACGTATACAAATGCCTGATAGTTTTGTTCTCCTTGCCTGTCTTTGGATCCTGATCAAATCACAGAGTGATTGCTATGTTGAAAAGAGATCCTCAGGGATGTGGATGTGACCCTAGAAGGGCTCCCAGGCATTGGGTCCCTTGGACAGGGCCTACGTGAGCACTGCCATATTTTTCCTCTCTGATTTAGATTTTTCTGTGTTCCAAATGAAACCTTACTGCCCACCCAAAAGACACGGTTTTTCTTCACACGTTGGCAGAATGCTATTGTTAATCCATAATGGTGACTTGTTGAACTCGGGTAAGTCCATATGACTATCTCTGGCCAGTGAAAGGTGAGTGGTAGTCACTTGTGTCATTACTGGGAAGGAGCTTGAACAGTGAGCACATGCTTCCCCGTGCTCCAGATGAGGCTATTCCACTAGCGTGGGTCCTACAGTGGGGACAGTATGGAGTGGAGCTGCAGCTGACCTTCGGTGATTTTCTAGAATGCATGACAAAAAAAATCTTGCCATAAGCCACTGTATTTGGGGGTCATTTGCTAAAATAGACAACCTAGGCTATCCTGACTAATAGCAGTAGGCTAGTCAAAATACTTAACAATTGGTATAACATGAGCATTGACTAAAATCAACATAAATACCAGCTAGGACACCAAGAGGAGGTGCATCCAGGATGATTTAGCCTTGCACTTTTTTCAGGTCTCATTATCCCATCTCTTTAAGGTGACTTTGCATATCTCAAATCTCATTTACTAGGTATTGATTTTCTAACTTAGATTTTATAATCCCTAGTGATTCCAGCCTCTATGGTTCCCCTCTTCTCTACTCCCTGTGACATGATTTGCTTGTGCCAGAAAATAGAGAACTCATCACGCTTTATTGTGTCAGTCATGCATACCTTTTCCCGTTATTGATATCGTAAGTCCTGATAGGCACTTTCCATGTTATGAGACTTCTGTCCCTTCACAAGCGATACCACTGTTTATTGCACAATATATAAGTGCATTTTTGTGTTTAAAAAGTTTATGTGTGACATGCTGCTGTTATACTTTCTCAATTAATCATAAGATATTATTGCTCCCAACTGAACAGACCTTATGTAGATATTCTGAAATTAGAAGCTTGAGAGGAAATTGGTGTCCTCCCCAACAAGAGAGAGCATTAATGAGCCAGTGAGTGAGAGGCTGGTTTCTAACCTGGATTCCTAGCTGCCACCTATGAGGTGTGTGACTGGGGGACGTTATTTAATTTCACTGTCAGCCTCAGTTTCCTCATCTGTACAATGGGATTCTTGTGAAGTTTAAATGAGAATATATGTTTAAAATGCCTAGGCACAGGCTGGGCATGGCGGCTCATGTCTGTAATTTTAGCACTTTGGGAAGCTGAGGCGGGTGGACCACCTGCGGTCAGGAGTTCGAGATCAGCCTGTCCAACATGGTGAAACTCTGTCTCTACTAAAAATACAAAAAATTAGCGAGGTGTGGTGGCAGGTGCCGGCAATCCCAGCTACTCAGGAGATTGAGGCAGGAGAATTGCTTGAGCCCAGCATGCAGAGGTTGCAGTGAACTCAGACCGCGCCACTGCACTCAAGCCTGGGCAACAGAGCAAGACTCTGTCTCAAAAAAAAAAAAAAAAAAAAAAAAAGCCTAAGCACAGAATCTGGTCCTTAAAGCAGTTATTGATACTTTTATTTAATTTTATTACTAGTATAGCCCGTGCGGTGCCTCCTGTTTTTTGGTTCGTTGGTTGGCTTGGATCCCTATTTCAGGACTCAGAGCAACTCCAGGCTCTCTCTAGGATTCTGATAGAACCTTTTACCTCTTTGGAGTGTGATTCTGTCGCCAGCTCCAGTCCCCACGACTGTGTCATTTCCATCCTCACAGATGCAAACACCAGGCTCCATGTGTTACTCCCCAAGGGCCCCAGGCTCTGGAGTGGTCCTGGTTCATGGTCTGTCTGGATTACCTTGGAATAGCTACTTAACTTCTCCGTTTCTCAGATTCCTCTTTCTTAAAATAGGACAATAATAGTGCCTGCCTTGTAGAGTTGTTGTAAGGATTGATGAGTTAACACATCCAAAGCTCCTAGAACTGACGTCGACATCAGTGAATACATTTTAGCTATGATGATTCTTCGTTCCTGCATTTTTGTGATTTTGGCAATTTTTATTAAAGATTCTGCATCTCTTCCATACTATGGACTCAATTCCATGACATTCCACTGACTTCCAAAGCTCATGTGCTCACAGCATGCCCCTCACTGCACTCTGAACACCCTTGGGACATGAGTTCCAACTCAGCTGCTCCCACGCTTCTCTTCTGGAGGATAACCTTGCCAGGCCAGTCTGCTCCTCAACCCCAAATCTGAGGAAATAACATTTCTCAGTTTTCCTATGTCAGTTTTTTAAGTTCTTACCAAGAAAAAATGATAGCAAGAGAAGACTTGCTGCTTTGGGCCAAGGACAGAATGAGCAGGATGAGTGGTTGATGTGACTTCTGCCAGCAATTACTGCCCCATGTGGTAGTCTGCTTGCTTCCTGCAACGTTCCAGTGTCCATTCTATCACGTGATCCTGGAAGTAACTGGAAACATCTGTTGCAAAGTCAGAGAGACCCACGGTCAAATCCTGACTTCTTGCACAAGGATGCAGCAAGATTACTTTCTATGATCTTGAACATGTCAAAAAAATGTCTGTTTTCTGTTTCCTCATTTGAAAAATGGGTTTACTGATACCTACCTTGCAGAGCTGTTGAAAGAATTGAAAAGACTAACTTATATAATGTTGTGTGCAGCTGAGAAGGCAGAGATCTGCAATTCAGCTGGGTATCATCTTGTTAAGCCATGAGCTGTTGAGACCAAAGCTGCTCAGGAGGGAGTAGGGCAGGGAGAGGGTGAAGATGGGATGGAGGGTTGGAAGCGGGTTACATCCTCTCACCACGCCTTGTTCCTGGCCTTGGACTCTATGTCTGCCAGGAAGGGGAATCTTTTTTTCTGTTTTCCAAATTGTGCCTGTAGGCTTCGGGGCAGCAGACTGTCTTTGTAAAATGCCAAAGAGTGCCAGGCTTAGAGATGGTGGCCAATAAATTATAGCTGTTATCATCCCTAGCAAGTTCATACCATAACCATGAGTCTTCAAAGTTTCCAGCATTTTGGGAAAAGGGATGTGGTTTGTTTTCCATTTAAAAAGTCTTTGAAAGACAGGAAATGTCAAGCCTTTTGTACTACATACAAGGTTGTATGGCTTATTAAATTATTAAACCCCATGTTCTAACCCAGTGGCTTTACAGGCAGGAGCCACAGGTGAAGACCTGGCAAAATGTTTCAAGCTTCCGTCAGGAGAAGTGCAGAGACCAGATTCTGGCCCAGTATGAGGGTAAGGGGAAAGGAAGTTGCTGCCTAAGGCAGGTGTGGATTAGACAGCTCCTCACCAGATGTGCTGCCTTATGTGCTGGAGGCCAGTGTTGGCAGGAGGAAATCAGAGAGAAACCCGATCCTGAATGAGAAAAAGAAGGAAAGGTGCTCTCACCCATGAGTTAATGCGGTTGTTCAATGGCTGTGAGCGGGCACTCAGTGAAGATACCAAGTTTCTGTTTTGATTTTCAGGACAGTTCTGCTCCCATTGCCTGGGGAAATGGGCCCTGCCTTATGGAAGAGAGTCTCCTGCTGGGATTGTGGTGATGAAAGAAAGGACCCTCATTTTTCTCAGCTGTTTTATTTTGGATTAATTTTAGGCTTGTTAATTTTAGACTTATAGGAGAGTTATGGTGATAGTATAGTAGACTATACTATCTAACTAGAGTATGCTATACTAACTATAGATAGTATAGTATACTAACTATATAGTACAGTATACTATACTAACTATATAGTATAGTATACTATATTATCTAACTAGATAGCTAGATAGTGTAGTATGTACTATATTATCCAACTAGATAGCTAGATAACATAGTATATACTATACTAGTATAGTATCTAGCTAGCTAGATAGTATAGTATACTGTACTATCTAACTATGCTATTTAGTATGCTATACTGTACTAACTCTCCTATAAGTCTAAAATTATTCAAACACCAGAGCCCGGGCATGGTGGCTCATGCCTGTAATCCTCTCCACCTCCTGGGTTCAAGCGATTCTCCTGCCTTAGCTTCCCAAGTAGCTGGGATTATGGGCATCCACCATGCCTGGCTAATTTTCGTGGTTTTAGTAGAGACGGGGTTTCACCATCTTGGCCAGGCTGGTCTTGAACTCCTGACCTCAGGTGATTCACCTGCCTCGGCCTCCCAAAGTGTCGGGATTACAGGCATAAGCCACCGTGCCTGCCCTCTGGTGTTTTAATATGATTCTCTCTTTCCTCAAGAAAGACTCCCAGCATGGTCACAATAACTCAAAAAAGCCACTCATCTAGCAGTGAACCAGAGGAATTCCAGAGAGGGCTGCTTTCTGAGAGAATAAACCATAGTTCCTGAGGTTATCTGAGAGAACTTTCTAGAAGGCTGGTTGCAAATGTTATAGTCCATAGTCCTCACTAGGAGTCCCTATGTGGTTGTGCTCTAGGCCCATGAGGTGGTGAGAATTAATATTAGGGGTAAATATCACCTTGGCCTTTCTCCAGTGGTTTCTCCACACCTTCTTTGGAAAGGTGACCTTGTTCCAGAGCTCTGTCTCCTTTACCAGACACCCGACTCCCAGGGCTCTCTGGAGTGAGACATTGTCTTTAGTTAGACCTTCAGACTGGGGATGCCTGGAACCTGAGCCTGGTCTCAACCAAGACAGGGGTCTGATGTGGAGAGATGACCCATGCTTGATGCCATGATTTCTTTTCCCTAGTGGGCTTTGAACCTAGAAGAGAAAATTCAGGTTGAGGGATGTCAGCACAGATTGATGGGAGGCAGGATAGAGTCACAGCGGTAGGGCTAGAAGGAGAACAGGGATTTATTCAGTCAGCCATTTAGTCAATCAGGCAGCAAATACTATGGAATGCCTATTAAGGGTCGGAAACTACTGTAGCTGCCAGGAATAAAGAACGAACACAAAAGTCCCTGCCCTCGTGGAGTTTGCATTCTACGGGCTATTGGGGGCAACATAGAGAGTCATATCTGGAACACAGAGAGGAGGTGTGAACAACACTCCCAGATTTCAGGACTATGGGGAATGTGGGAGGAGACAGAGATCTAAATGGGGAAGATGATGGGTTCTGTCTGGAATGCTTGGCATTTGGGGTGTTTGTGAGCCATCAAGGCTGAAGTGTCTAGTTAGATATTCATAGTGTACTTGAAAAGACACATTTAGCAGGTGCCTGGGAACACTATACAAATGGGTGAGATCACCTGGCAGAATGGGACTAACAGTGGGGTTCAGGCAGGAGCAGGGGCATGTCAGGGCCACTTGGGGAGCTTCTTTAAACTCCATGAAGCAATGCTCTTGATCCAGACATTTAGAGGTTTGAAACACTGCCTGAGGGCATCCTCTCCAATTAGGAATCACTACCATTGAGGTGTCTTCTAAGAGGCTGTCTATGTTGAAGCAACAACAAGACTTGGGAGTCACTATATGGCTGGAGAACAGGGCCCAGGTAAAATTGGAAGCCATCATGGCAGTGTAAAATTTGGAAGAACATGCTAGGTGGTAGAAAGCACCTGGCTAGGGACTCAATAAATCAAGGTCTTCGTTCCAGTTCCTCCCTAACTACTGTTGCCTCACAGACACTAGCTTCTTTGAGTTTTAATTTTCCCATCATTAAAATCTGAGATTAGACTACACCAGTGGTTCAAGAGGCAGCAGTATCAGCATCTCCTGAGAACTTTTCAGAAATGCAAATTCTTGGGACCCCTTCCTGACTTAGCGGAATTAGAAATAGGGTGGGGTCCAGCAGGCAGTTATTACAAGTCTTTCAGGTGATTCTGATGCTTCCAAAAGAAGTTTGAGAACCACTGGCTTAGATGAATTTGAAACTCCCTTCTAGCATTAAAGCTTCTACACCATATTCTTGTTCACATGCCTTTGTCAGATTTCATAGTCTGTGCTTCTTTGTCCTCCTCCAATTGTTAAATGATTGTAAGTCAGTTTCTTCTTGAGGTGGAGGATGTGTGCTTTGTGCATATGCCTGTGAATGTGTGTGTCTGCATGTGTGCGTATGCTTATGTGTGTGTGTGTGTGTATATGTGTGGTGATAGGAGGTTGGTGGGTGGAGATGCAGAGCTTTTTTGCTTGCCTCCTTAGATGACGTAAGACAGCAGTCCCCAACCTGGGACCCCCCTGGGAGTTTGGGGTCTGCTAAAGGAGACAGGGCTTTGGAACAAGGTAATCTTTCCAAAGAAGGTATGGAGGAACCACCGGAGAAAGACCAAGGTGATATTTACCCCTAATATGAATTCTTACCATCTCATGGGCCTGGAGCCTGACCACATAGGAACTCCTAGTAAGGACTATGGATATAACATCTGCAACAAGTCTTCTAGAAAGTTCCCCCACCTTTTTGACACCAGGGGCTGGTTTCCTGGAAAACAGTTTTTTCCATGGATGAGGGTGGGAGGTAGGATGATTCAAGCACATTGGAATTATTGTGTACTTTATTTCTATTATTATTACATTGTAATATATAATGAAATAATTATTTCTTATACAACTTACCATAATGTAGAATTAGTGGGAGCCCTAAGTTTGTTTTCCTACAACTAGACAGTCCCATCTGGGGGTGATGGGAGACAGTGACAGATCATCAGGCATTATTAGATTCTCATAAGGAGTGCATAACCTAGATTCCTCACACGCACAGTTCACAACAGGGTTCGCGCTCCTACGAGAATCTAATGCTGCTGATCTGACAGGAGGCGGAACTCAGGCAGTAATGCTAGTGATGGGGAGTGACTGTAAATACAGACGAAGCTTGGCTCACTCACTCACCACTCAGCTCCTGCTGTGTATTGCCCAATTCCTAAAAGGCCACAGACAGGTACTGGTCCATGGCCCTGGGGATTGGGGCCCCATGATGTCAGAAGTGTGCTTGAGTCGGTGACACAAACAGGTCATACTGTGTAGGCTCCCACACAGAGTAGATACTTGGAAGCGGTTTTGTGCCTTTACCATCTCTAACATAACTGAGTTAATTGATAATCCCTCTAGTAGGTTGTCAACTCTTTGGTGCTGCCACTGTCTCCAGCAGCTCTTGATCTGTGATATCTGTGTTCCCCTGGGATTTCCAACTGAGTCTAAACAGGAACCACTGCTAGAGGCTCTCAGCATGGATTGCTCTCTGCCGGAAGTCAACACTTGGGCCAGAAGAATCCTTTGTGACATCCCTTTACAACCCAGCTGAGTCCAGTTTGTGAGCAGCGTGACACCCAGAGGTACAGACCTACCCCTGACACTGGTGCATGGAGCACAAGAGTTCCCATAGAAGCCCACGTACATTTGTCTTAAAACCTACAAGTCATTAAACAGGCTAACAAATTATTAGACACAATATTTTCTCTCCTTCCATCCTAACAAATATATAGTACACTTTCATAATGACCAGAAAGAGCAGGTTCCAATTCCAATTTCTCAGACTCCTTGAATATCTACTTCGAAAGGAGGCAACTTCTATTTCTACTTGGAGAGAACTGCCCTGCTGAACCCTGGTCTGCCCCAAGCCGAGCCCTGCCCCTCCCTGAAGGATGTTCATATGCACACGCATGGACACCTCTGCCCACAACCCTAGCTAGTGCTGTCCACTGCCCCGTCCTGCAGCACAGCAACCCATTGGCCACCCTCTTGCCTGAGGGCCCACATGGCTAGCAGTGCAGTCCACCCTCAGAAAGACACGCCCAGGGACAAGGCCACTGAGGACCAGGAAAAGGGCTCAGGACTCTCTGGGCAGGGAATTCCAGGGTCATGAGTACCCAAGGAGTGGATGGAGCATAGGCTTTCCATAGGAATGTCCTCTTAGCTTGGGACTCCACACTCCACCCATGGGGAGTGGTGTGGCTAGAGGAGGATCCAAACTGGTCCTTCTAAAACAGGGCCCACGTTTGCCTGGGTCTGAGGGAGCTGCGCTGAGGAGCTGTTCTGAGTGACTCTCTTTCCTGCTCACTGCCAGTGCTCTGCAGATACTTCCCCATGAAGTGTTTAGGGAGGAACTCTAATTTATGATCATCTAATCCAGCCCATTGACTAGGACATGAAGAAATTGAAGCACTCCAGAAAGGTGGATTACTCCCTGGAATTACACTCGGGAATGATGGATTACTCTCTGGGATTACTCTCTGGAGTGGCAAACTATTCTTTGGAATTGCACTCTGGCATGATGAATTTCAAAGGCAAGCATGATTGTGATGTGCAGGGTAACTGCTCCACAGAGAAAAGCCAGAAGGGGTCTGGAAAGCTCTTCCTACTTCTCCTTAGTGACTGACAACTTCTTTAATCCACAGGTCACTAGAACAAACACTGTTCTGTGTTTTAAACCCACTTTTTCACTGCTGCCTTGAAGGCATCACCTTGGAAGTAGCTCCAGTGGCCACTTTTTTTTGGGTTACATATTCATAGTGCTACTTTAATAATAATAGTTGGAACAAGCTTCAAACAGATGGAAATATGGTTTTTGTTTTTCTGCTCAGAATTTTCTGACTATTTTTAGTTAGTCTGGGCATTCTCTATTGCATCAGTGAATGTAGCTTGGTTCTTTCTGTGAAAATCAAATAACTAAAAAGCTAGCAATGTATTTCTGTCACAGATGATATTTTTGTTTGCATTTTGAAGTGTTTTTATGAACTGGATTACAAAACTAATTGAATCAGAGATGAATTTCGCTCAGAACTTGAAGTATTTTATGAAATAAAATTTCCATAAGAAATTGACCTAATTATTCAGAAGTTTCTAATGCAACAGCCTAATACAGTTTTGAAAGTCCTCCAGAGAAAAAAACTCAAGCATACGCTCCCTCATAGCAAAGAAACACCCTTTTTATTTACTTATTTCTTAAGCAGTATAGCTTTTAGTTCACAGGAACACAGCTTCAGGGTATATTGTATAGATGCATTATTTTAGTTTCAAATGCTGTGTTTCTTCAAAACTAGTTTTCTATTATGTACCACATTTTTCCATCATTTGTAACCGTTATTGGTGAAACAAGTGTTATTTTTGTATTTAACTGCTTAATATTACTTATCTCACACGTAAGTGGCCTACTGCTTAGATTTTTTTTTTAAATATTGAGGAAGCACTAGCATGTTTCTATGTAATAGATAAGATCCCAGAAGACTTCAGAGTTATAACCATTATTTAAAAATTTTTGTTTAATTAAGAGTTTTTTCAGCCAGGCACAGTGACTCATGCCTGTAATCCTAGCACTTTGGGAGGCCAAGGTGCGTGGATCACTTGAGGTCAGGAGTTCGAGACCAGCCTGGCCAATATGGTGAAACATCATCTCTAGTAAAAATATATAAAAGTTAAGCTGGCATGTTGGTGCTTGCCTATAATCCCAGTTATTCTGGAGCCTGAAGCAGGAGAATCACTTGAACCCAGGAGGCGGAGGTTGCAGTGAGCTGAGATCGTGCCACTACTCTAGTGTGCATGACAGAATGAGACTCCGTCTCAAAAAAAAAAAAAAAAAAAGCTTTACTTGCCCTAGCCAAAGCTTTTCCTGATGATTCAGACATTGTAGAGATGTGAGGAAAGCCTTGGGTGGTTTCCCTCTTTTGTTTCTCTCTGGTAGCTGGAAGAGATTTAGAGAATTACTTTGATCTGCTCATCGCAGTTGGGACTATACCCTAACGTCTCCGCGTCTCTTACGGTGATACCAGACCATGTGCATTGACTTTGCCTGATGGTTTCTCTGGCCTTTCTGGGTTCACCACGTTTCTGTACCTAGAACTTATCTCTAGCCCATGGGTGGTCCCACTGGTGGCTTACTCCTCCCTTTAGCCTGTGCCCCCTCCACACATACCCCAATAATACAATATCAATATACTTGCTCTACAAATATAGCTTCAGATGGGCCTGGACTGGGTCCTGCCCTGCTCTCAAGGACACTTCAAACAAACACACAAATAGAAAAATGCTGTCCTCAAAATGCAAATGTCACTTGAGAAAGCCTCTGGTTCTTCCTTCTATCTGCCATTTATAAGCCCTTCTCCACACAAGTTTTAGAGGTTCCAATCCAATGGCCCCAACTTTTGTGCTGCACTGAACTGCTTTACAGAAAAAAAAAGTTTCATTTACAAACACACATTCTTCAAAAGAGGCTGCAGGAGCTGTGGAGAGGGAAATCATATCCCTTAGGATCGGGGGAAGGCAGTGGGTTGCACTGCGTGCACAGCTCTGAACAATTAGTAGTGCTGCTCCAGGCCCAGTGTTGAGCAGGATTCTGAGGCTTCCTTGAAGAGGAGAGGATGGAGACAGTGTGACCAATTTGACGCAGAGGGTGACTTGCAGGTTTCTGGAAGTCATGGTGGATGGTGATGCCATCTACCAGGGTTACAGGAGGGGCTCAGGTCAAAAAGAAATGATGAATTCAGTTCTGTTATGTGGAATTTGAGAGGCCCAGTGTCACCTGGGTCCACCTGGCCATTGGGTATATAGGCCTGCTCCTCTGAAGGGAAGAGCTGGGCTGGAGAAATGGGTGCAGGAGCCACAGCATATGTGTGGCACTGACTGGCAGGGAAGAGGGTATAGTGGGAGCTGAGAACAGGGAAACTGGGCAGAGTCACCAGGAACATCAACGTGAAGGGTAGCGGAGAGGAAGAAATTCTCTACCTGGCTTCTCACTGTCCCATTGACAAGATCCTCATTCAACAGACTCTAGACCTCAGTTTCTTCATCTGTAGAGTGGAAATATCTTCCTCCACTACCTCTAGCAAACATGAGGAGTTGAAAAACATACTTACTACTGATCTCTTCAGTCCCCATTAAAATGCTTGTAAACTGGGGAGAAGAGTAGTAACCAGCAGGACAAAGGAAACAGACAAAGATGGCAGCAATAACGTTCGAGAAACCGAAATGTGCATGGACAAGTGGCGACAGATTTAGAAACCTAAGAAAGGTGATTTCTAGGCCAGCAGTGAGGCGAAGATCAGAAGTGGGCTAAGGTTTGAGCATTGCTTTAAGATTTACAAAGGCGGCCAGGCGCGGTGGCTCAAGCCTGTAATCCCAGCGCTTTGGGAGGCCGAGACGGGCGGATCACGAGGTCAGGAGATCGAGACCATCCTGGCTAACACGGTGAAACCCCGTCTCTACTAAAAAAAAAAAAATACAAAAAACTAGCCGGGCGAGGTGGCGGGCGCCTATAGTCCCAGCTACTCGGGAGGCTGAGGCAGGAGAATGGCGTAAACCCGGGAGGCGGAGCTTGCAGTGAGCTGAGATCTGGCCACTGCACTCCAGCCTGGGTGAAGAGCCAGACTCCGTCTCAAAAAAAAAAAAAAAAAAAAATTTACAAAGGCATCTCCCTCTCTCTGTCCTCTCAAATAGATCTTCCTCTTTTTAAGGAAATACAGAATACTCTTTTTAAATAAATTCAAGTGGTAAAGATACTGGTGCACTGTATGGGTAAACCATCATTTATCCATCTCTTTACTGATGAGCAGTTAGATTATTCCAGGAAAAATAAACATGCAGATAAAAGTACATACTTCATGAGGATAAAATCCAATAACATCAGAATGGTTGTTATCTCCGGAAGAGAGGAAGGAGGAAAGAGATGCAGTATGAAGTTTTAGTTGTATTTTATTTACCTTTATTTTCTTCTTTAAAAACTCTGAAAATTAAAATTATAATAATTATAGAACTATATAAATGTTATGTTTATGTATATATTAATAAGTTTATGTATATACATATTATAAATATTAATTTGAGAAAGAGAAAAAAACTCTTCCAGTCGGTATGTGGTGACAGGTGAGTGTGCGTGAAGACAGCCTGCTGGGAGCACGGGCTTCCCATAGCTCTGCTCAGAACCTTCATGAGGGCGTGGCGCTGGAGCCCTGGTCTTGGGCCTGTCTCCCCTCTCCCAGACACTGTGAGACCTGGCCCACCTTCCCGTGAGGGCCAGTGGTGGTCCCCCTCTAGCTTCCACAGCTATGATGGGGACCCAAAGGGACATGATGGTGGGACATCATTCAGAATCAGAACTGTCCTCAAGAATCCAAGACATAGAGAGCAAAACATTTGAAAAATCCTGTTCTAGCTGATGAGCAGCCACCAAAGTAGAGAGGAGCAAGGAGCCGCCTGTTCCGTGCTCTTTATAATCAGGTCCTCCCTGATAGTGCTTTGGTCACTGTCTGCTGACAGTTCCCTGTGGCCTTGTTCACAGCACTAACAGCCTCCTTCCTGGGCATCTTCATTTTGTTGTGTCCGTTAAGGGTAGTTATTTATTTATTTATTTTTAGACAGAGTTTTGCTCTGTCACCCAGGCTGTAGTGCAATGGCACGATCTCGGCTCACTGCAACCTCCACCTCCCGGGTTCAAGCGATTCTCCTGCCTCAGCCTCTCAAGTAGCTGGGATGACAGGCATGCGTCACCACACCTGGCTAATTTTGTATTTTTAGGAGAGATGGGCTTTTGCCATGTTGGCCAGGCTGGTTTTAATTAACCCTGAACTCAGTTGATCCAACCACCTCGGCCTCCCAAAGTGTTGGGATTACAGGTGTGAGCCACCGGGACTGGCCGATAAGGGTATTTTATGCGGGTATATTACCCTTTGTTATTGAGAGCTAAAAGATCTGCATCATTCAGGCCGGGCACGGTGGCTCAAGCCTGTAATCCCAGCACTTTGGGAGGCCGAGACTGGCGGATCACGAGGTCAGGAGATTGAGACCATCCTGGTCTACACGGTGAAACCCCGTCTCTACTAAAAAAAATACAAAAAAACTAGCCGGGCGAGGTGGCAGGCGCCTGTAGTCCCGGCTACTCGGGAGGCTGAGGCAGGAGAATGGCGTGAACCCGGGAGGCGGAGCTTGCAGTGAGCTGAGATCCGGCCACTGCACTCCAGCCTGGGCTACAGAGCGAGACTCCGTCTCGAAAAAAAAAAAAAAAAAAAAGATCTGCATCATTCATCACAAACTATTTTTAGCCATACCCTGAAATACAGAGAAACAGACTGCAAACATGAGACAGCACCATTTGCTCCAACCCAACTGGTGCAAACTTCATGAAGCAGTGTTATTTTGCAGATTTCCTTTAGTAACCAAGGAGCGTGGTTACCCGCACCCACATGTCTTTTGATCTTTGAATGTAAAAATATTTTTGAAAGTGAACTTTTAAAATTGGGAAAACAATGTAACATTCTGGAAAGGTTGCCAAATAGAAGAATATGGGAGAAAAATTGTCCTTCATCTCAGCCACCCTGATGTATCAATTAGCTTTCTTCTCTTACCTTCAAGTTATTTTTCAAATGAACATATTGAATAACTTTAATAATAGTATTGGTGGCCATTGAGTATGCTTTTCTGTTTAATACTACATCGCAATTTGCCACAGTGTCATACAAGCCTCTTTTTTTAAATAGGCTTTTCATTTTGAAATAAATTTAGATTTATAGAAGAGTTGGGTAGTCACCAGAGAGAATGCCTATCCACCTTTTACCAGTTTCTCCTCGTGTTAACATCTTGCATAACCATGGCACATTTGTCAAATCTAAACAATGAATTAGTGATAGTACTAACTAGTTATTGTACAGTACTATCAACTGAACCACAGACTTTATTTCATCTTACTGATTTTCCCACTAATGTTCTTTTTCTGCTCCGGGGTCCAATTCAAGATACCACAAACACATCTTGTGTTTATTGTGTGCATACCAGTAGATTCAGGTGATACACCATACTCGACCTAACTATTCTTTCTTTCTAAATATTTAGATTGCTTTTGGTTTTTCTGTATCACATGTAGTACTATGAAGAACATCTGCATGTGGGTAGTCGTATTAGTCCATTCTCACACTGCTATAAAGAAACACCCGAGACTGGGTAATTTAGAAATAAGAGAGGTTTAATTGGCTCATGGTTCTGCAGGCTGTACAAGAAATATGCCTCGGGAATTTCAATCATAGCAGAAGGTGAAGGGGAAGCAGACAATGACTTACGTGGCCAGAGCAGGAGGAACAAAGGGGGAGGTGCCTCACACTTTTAAAGAACCAGATCTCATGAGAACTCGCTCCCTAGCGTGAGAACAACAAGGGAGAAATCCTTCACTATGATCTAGTCACCTTCCACCAGGCCCCTCTTCTAACACTGGGGAGTACAATTCGACATGCGGGGACACAGATCCAAACCATATTTGTAGCCTTCTCTTCTTTTAAGATTCCTTCCTTATGGCTGTCTACAGTCAGATTTCTGGAGGCCCAAGGGGTAAGAACAGATTTATGGCCCTGGATACCATTGCATATTGCCGCCAAAGTGTGTTCCACAATGCCTGAATACTCATTTGTATCGCCATGAGCAATCTTTTGAGAGTAGTGCGTTCATGAACTATTGTCAGCATTACTCTCACTTTAATATTTTGGCGAATTTAGTAGGTGAAAATATCTCAATTTTTGAAATGTGTATTTTTTTGATAACTAGCAAATTTGAATATTTCCCCGTGTGTGTTTACTAGCAATACTCCTTTTTTTTTTTTGCAAATTATCTCTTCATATTTTATTTATTAGGGTCTGAATGTTCTGATTAATATGCATGAGTTTTATAATAAAGATATCCATTGGCCTCTCATTTTGCTGCAATTATTTACCCCTCCATCTATTGTCTGAATTTTTTCTTTTGTAATTTTCAAAGAGCATAAAGAAAGTTTTATGATGTAGATTCCATTATTTTTAAAAAATTTATTTATTTTTAGTCTCTTTTAAGCTTAGAAAGGTTCTTCCTCAAAGTCTGGGTTTAGGGTCGGGCACAGTGGTTTATGTTGTAATCCCGCATTTTTGGAGGTCAAAGCGGGAGGACTGATTGAGCCCAGGAGTTCAAGACCAGTCTGGGTAACATAGTGAGGCCCTGTTTCTACAATAATAATAATAATTGCAGGCAATTAGCTAGATGTGGTGGCACGTGACTGTAGTCCCAGCTACTCAGTTGGCTGAGGTGAGAGGATCAATTGAGCCTGGGAGGTGGAAGCTGCAGTGAGCTGAGATCACACCACTGCACTCCAGCCTGGGTGACAGAGGGAGACTGTCTCAAAACTAAATAAATAAATAAGTAAATACATTTTAAAAGTCTAATTTTAAAATTCAATTATTTTCTATAATTTGAGATCCCATATTTAACTGATTCATCTGGAATATTTTTGGTATTTGGTCCAAATGTCTGACTGGGCCACCTGTCACTCACCAGCTGCAGGTGACCACACCTACAACTTCATGGGTGGTCAAGCAGAGTCACTTCCAGCTGAGTGACTGGCGTCCTCCTCCTCTGTGTTGCCCAAGCTAGAATCCTTGAAGTCACCTAATTTCTATTTTATTTCTTTCTTTCACTACCCACATCCACCCAGCCATGGAGTCCCAGTAGTTCTATATTCGTGGTTCATCCCCCAGTTCTTTGGGGAAGAGTATATGCTGCTCTCTCTGCCTGGGACCCTTTTCCCTTCCTTATTCTGTCTGCCTCGTTCCTATGGGTCTACTGCACAGAGCCTGGTATGTCCTTGCTATGGGCCAGTAAAGTACTCCAACTTCCTAACCCTAATTCTCACATTCAATCGTAATATCCTGCTAATTTGTGTCCCTGTGTCTCTCTTCATCATTAACGTAGAGACTGACAGTGCGTGGTATGTATAGGGTGCTCAATATGTATGTTAGGTGTGTGAAAGAGCAAATAAATGAGTGAAAATGCCAATAAAATAGGAGTCATACCTAACCAGGGCCCAGCAGGGTCTGATTTAAATACTTTTCTACAGAATATGAAGGTAAAGGGGATAGCATTACAATTTATGCTTTTTATGGGTGCCAAGAGGTCATCGATACCTAAGATTGGCTTGTTCACCTTCTGGATGACTGTTTTATCCTCCTTCTAGATGCCATTACTATAATGCAAAGACTGGAAAAATAAAAACTACATTTTCCAGACTATCTTGTAGCCCATATTCTGGATGTCAATTAGGTCCCACAAATTGGATATACTCTTGAGAGAGAGGGAAGGCAGAGTGGGGTGGAGGCCATTTTCCTGCTGTTATTTCTCTAGCAAAGCAACGCCACGAAAACATGAGAACTCATCATTCCAGGGCCCATCGCCAGTCTTGTGGGTGTCTGGAAGCAGTTGTGGCAGCAGTAATGCCAGTAGTGAGGGTGAAGGCAGAGGCGTCCTGATTCTGAATCACCACTAGAGCATTCTCTCATTCATTCTCTCTCTCCCTCTCTCTCTCTCTCTAATAGAGCCATTGGAAATTCCAGAATTAATTTCTCCACTCTTTCTACCAATTTCCATAACCGTCTTCCTGTTTAAAATACCTAGAACATTTCTATTTTCTGTACTGAACCATTGCAGATACACAAAGGATAGAAGAACTGGTTTCCCTCTTAGTGACCCAAGGAGACTGCCTTGATCAATTGCAATTTTTCCCAGAGCAAAGGAAGCAAGAAATACTCCTAAGACTATGTGTGAGGCTATGCTTACTGGTTATTTTACGGTTCTACAGGGGACTGATAAATCATTTCCATTATCTTTCTCCCCACTTTTCAGCCACCTTTAAGACTGTGTTAGAATAGGCCTCTTCACTTGGCAATAAATATGGCCAGTACTGGATAATTACACAGGGGGAAACAAACAAAACTACCTGGAGAAAATATAGGTGAATAATTCAGATCTTTCCCATATTAAGGGTACTTACAAATCAGTGAGAAAAAAACTAAAACCCAATTGAATATGTGCAAAATACTTGAAAATAGGGAGAAAAATAGCCAAAAAAGATGCTAAAATATTTAAGCTTTTTAAAACCAAATTTGCCAAGGTTTTAAAAGACTAGAGTTTCAAATTCATAGTAAAATTGAGAGGAAGGTAGAGAGATTTCCCATATACTCCCTGTCCCCATGCATGCATAGCCTCCCCACCATCATCATCTCCTACCAGAGTGGTGCATTTGTTGGTGAACCTACATTGACACATCATTCTCACCCAAAGACCATAGTTTACATTAGCGTTCACTTTTTCTATTGTGCATTCTGTGGGTTTAAACAAATGTATAATGACATGTATCTACCATTATGGTATCATATAGAATAGTTTCACTGCCCTAAGAACCCTCTGAACTCTGCCTATTCATCCCTTGTTCTCTTCTAATCCCTGGCAACCACTGGTCTTTTTTACTCTTGCCTTTTCCAGAATGTCATAGAGTTAGAATCATACAGTATGTAGCCTCTTCACATTGGCTTCTTTCACTTAGGAATACCCACTGGTTTCCTTGACGTGGAAACTTGGAGGATTGAGACTATGGATGAGGCTATGCTTACTGGTTATGTTATGGTTCTACAAGGGACCGATAAATCATTTCCATTATCTTTCTTCCCACTTTTTAGCCACCTTTAAGACTATGTTGGAATAGGCTTCTTCACTTAGCCTATTCTAAGGCTAAGTGAAGGAAAAAGGAAAAGTTTCCTTTTCGTGGCTTGATAGCTCATTTCTTTTTAGTCCTGAATAATACTCTGTTGTCTAGAAGTACCACAATTTATTTATCCATTCACCTACTAAAGAACTTCTTGTTTACTTCCAAGTTTTGGCAATTATGAATAAAGCTGCTGTAAATATCCATGTGCAGGTTTTTGTGTGGACATAAGTTTTTGACTCCTTTGGGTAAGTACCAACGAGTGCACATGCAGGTGGTGTGAGGAGTATGTTTGGTTTTGTAAGAAGCTGCCAAACTGCCTTCCAAAGGGGCTGTACCATTTTGCATTCCCACCGGTGATGAATGAGGGTCCTGTTGCTCCACATCCTTGCCAAAATTTTGTTTTGTCAGTGTTCTGGATTTTGGCCATTCTAATAGGCATACAGAGATGGTATCTCATTGGTGTTATAATTTGCATTTCCCTGGTGACATATGATGTGGAGCATGTTTTCATATGCTTACTTGCCATCATGGTATCTTTTTTGGTGAGGTGTCTGTTAAAGTCTTGGTTCATTTTTCTTTTTCTTTTGTTTGTTTTCTTTTTTTTATTTTTATTTTAGGTTTGGGGTACATGTGAAGGTTTGTTACATAGGTAAATATGTGCCATGGGGGTTTGTTGTACATATTATTACCTCACCCAGGTATTAAGCCCAGTACCCAGAAAAGTTATATTTTCTACTTGTCTCCCTCCACCCACTCTCCCCCATCAAGTAGACCCCAGTGTCGAGACCAACTCGGTCAGGAAAACCCTAACCCAGCAGTGCTAGAGGAATTAAAAACACACACACAGAAGTATAGTGTGTGGAGTGGGAAATCAGGGGACTCACAGCCTTCAGAGCTGACAGCCCCAAACAGAGATTTACCCACATATTTACTGACAGCAAGCCAGTAATAAGCATTATTTCTATAGATTATAGATTAACTAAAAGTATTCCTTGTAGGAAACAAAGGGATGGGCTGAAATAAAGGGATGGGCTCTGGCTAGTTAGCTGCAGCAGGAACATATCCTTAAGGCACAGCTTGCTCATGCCATTGTTTGTGGTTCAGGAACACCTTTAAGAGGTTTTCTGCCCTGGATGGGTCAGGTCTTCCTTGCCCTCATTCCAGTAAACCTACAACCTTCAGCGTGGGCGTCATGGCCATCGTGAACGTGTGCTGCAGAGATTTTGTTTATGGCCAGTTTTGGGGCCAGTTTATGGCCAGATTTGGGGGCCTGTTTCCAACATCCCAGTGTCTGTTGTTTCCTTCTTTGTGTTCCTAAGTTCTTATTATTCAGCTCCCACTTATAAGTGAGAACATAGGGTAGTTGGTTTTCTGTTCCTGCATTAGTGCTAAGGATGATATCCTCCAGCTCCATTCATGTTCCCACAAAAGACATGATCTCGTCCTTTCTATGGCTGCATAATATTCCATGGTGTATAGGTACCACAATTTCTTTATCTAGTCTGTCATTGATGGGCATTGAGGTTGATTCCATGTCTTTGCTCTTGCAAACAGTGCTGCAGTGAACATTCACATGCATGTGTCTTTATGGTAGAATGCTTTATATTCCTCTGGGTATACCCAGTAATGGGATTGCTGGGTCAAATGGTGGTTCTGCTTTTAGCTCTTTGAGGAATTGCCACACTGCTTTTCACAATGATTAAACTAATTTATATTCTCACCAACAGTGTATAAGGGTTCCCTTTTCTCCACAATCTTGCAAGCATCTTTATTTTTTGACTTTTTAATAATAGCCATTCTGACTGGGTGTGAGATGGTATCTCATTATGGTTTTGATTTGCATTTTTCTAATGATCAGTGGTGTTGAGCTCTTTTTCATAGGCTTGCTGGGTGCATGTATGTCTTCTTTTGAGGTGTGTGTTCATGTCCTTTGTCCACTTTTTAATAGGGCTATTTTTCCCTCGTAAATTTGTTTAAGTTCCTTATAAACGCTAGATATTAGACGTTTGTCAGATTCATAGTTTGCAAATATTTTCTTTTTTTTTTTCTTTTTGGTAAAAGCCATTCTTTTTTTTTTATATTATACTTTAAGTTCTAGGGTACATGTGCATAACGTGCAAGTTTGTTACATATGTATACTTGTGCCGTGTTGGTGTGCTGCACCCATCAACTTGTCAGCACCCATCAACTCGTCATTTACATCAGGTATAACTCCCAATGCAATCCTTCCCCCCCCGGCCCCATAATAGGCCCCAGTGTGTGATGTTCCCCTTCCTGAGTCCAAGTGATCTCATTGTTCGGTTCCCACCTATGAGTGAGAACATGCGGTGTTTGGTTTTCTGTTCTTGCGAAAGTTTGCTGAGAATGATGGTTTCCAGCTGCATCCATGTCCCTACAAAGGACACAAACTCATCCTTTTTTATGGCTGCATAGTATTCCATGGTGTATATGTGCCACATTTTCTTAATCCAGTCTGTCACAGATGGACATTTGGGTTGATTCCAAGTCTTTGCTATTGTGAATAGTGCCTCAATGAACATATGTGTGCATGTGTCTTTATAGCAGCATGATTTATAGTCCTTTGGGTATATACCAGTAATGGGATGGCTGGGTCGTATGGTACTTCTAGTTCTAGATCCTTGAGGAATCGCCATACTGTTTAAATAGGAACACTTCTACACTGTTGGTGGGATTGTAAACTAGTTCAACCATTATGGAAAACAGTTTGCAAATATTTTCTTCTACTCTGTAGATTGTCTGTTTACTCTGCTGATAGTTTATTTTGCTGTGCAGAAGCTCTTAAGTTTAACGCGATTCCATTTGTCAATTTTTGCTTTTGTTGTGATTGCTTTTGGTGTCTTTGTCATGAAATCTTTTGGTCCATTTTTCACTCAGGTTGTTTGTTTATTTTTATTGTTGAGGTTTTTTTTTTTTTTTTTTTTGAGATGGAGTTTTGCTCTTGTTGCCCAGGCTGGAGTGCAGTGGCACGATCTTGTCTCATTGCAACCTCTGCCTTCTGGGTTCAAGCGATTCTCCTGCCTCAGCCTCCCAAGTAGCTGGGATTACAGGCTCCTGCCACCATAGACAGCTAATTTTTGTATCTTTAGTAGAGATGGAGTTTTCCCACGTTGGCCAGACTAGTCTCGAACTCCTGACCTCAGGTGATCCACCTGCCTTGACCTCCCAAAGTGCTGGGATTACCGGCATGAGCCACCATGCCCGGCCTGTTGAGTTTTAAGAGTTCTGTGTTATCTTAGTTTGTTCGGCTGCTATATCAAAATACTATAGATTGAGTGGCTTATAAACAACAGAAATCTATTTTTCACAGTTCTGGAGGCAGACAAGTCTAAGACCAAGGCACCAACTGATTTGGTGTCTGGTGAAGGCTCACTTCCTGGCCCATAGACAGTTGTGTTCTTGCTGTGTCTTCACATAGCAGGAGGGGAGGGGGCACTCTCTAGGGTATCTTTTATAAGGGAACTAGTCCTGTTCATGAGGGCTCCACCCTCATGACCTAATCACCTCCCAAAGGCCACATCTACAAATATGATTACATTGGGAATTAGAGTTTAACATATGAATTTTAGAAGGACACAAATGTTTTCTCTATAGCATTTGCATATTTTGGATAACAGACCTTTATCAGATATTTCTTTTGCAAATGTTTTCTCCTAGTCTGAGGCTTTTTAAAAAAATGTTTTCATTCTCTGAGCAAAAATTATTTAAAAAGTGGTAGTAGTAAGACCTGGTGGGGCTGTGTAACTTTACACTGTTACTTATACATCTCATACCCCACTATAAACTTCTAAATTGGTTAATTTTCTAAAAGTAAGTTTGATGATATTTATTAGAAATCTTTAAAATATTCATTCCCTTAAATCAGTGGTTCTCAACTGGGAGCAGTTTTGCCCCTTGGGGAACATTTGGTAATGTGTGGAGATGCTATTAGTTTTCACAGTGGGTTGGGGAGTACTACTGTCATTTAGTGGGTAGAGACCAGGGATGCTGCTCAACATCCTATAATTCAAAAGGGCAGCCCCCACAAAAACTAGGTGGCCCCAAATGTCAATAGTGTCAAGGTTGAGATACTATCTTAGACACAAGAGCTCTGAATTTACCCAAATAAATAATTGAATGCACCTAAAGATTTATTCATTTACTCTTTTGGAGAGAGCAATAAGTCATTAGTAGTAAAAATGGAAATGTATATACTTGATAAATTTTATAGGTATCCATCTTAGAAACACTGGCACATGTGCGCAAAAAGGCACATACATAGATGTTCTTTTCAGCATTATTTTTACCAGTGATATTTTGAAAATAACTGCAATGTCAATCAATGGAGTAATAGTTAACGTACACGCGTGCTCTGAAAAGCAGAGTTTCGGCCATCCAACTTCCCACTACTCTTTTCTATGATTCTATCCTCCTGCGGGGTTCCTTCTTTGCTGTGGATGGGCTTGGTGGAAGAACAATTCCCAGAACTGGTCTCATCCTGTCGTTTCCCAGTTTAGAAACCAGAAAGGACTGCTCTTTCCTCTCCTGCCGCTTGGTTGAGCCAAGAGGAAGCCACGTGGCCTAAGTCTAGCCAATCAGATGAGACATTAAATTGTGAACAGATTTAATGGCAGAGTGAGAGAGATCGTTAAGAATTAAATCTCTGAGTGGTGACAATCGTAGGTGTATGTGGGGCAGAGGGGAGCTGACTTTTGGCCTCATGGTTCCTGCTGACAGTGCTGGGCTTCTTCTATTTCTCAATCCATTAGAAAAACTTTGGGTTCTGTTATTAAGAACATTGATGATAAGCCCTAGCAGCAGTTCTTTAAATAGATACGTTAGATCTCTGTGAGTTGCAAAGGATCCTAACTGATAAGCTGGAGAATTACATGCAATTGTTAAAAAGAAAGCTTGCCGGTGCATATTAGTAAGAGGAAAATCAAGTTGCAGAATGTTCATTCACTTAAGGAATGTTTATTGTGCTTTTGCCATGACTAGTTTCTGTACTTGGAACAAGATAGACCTGGTCCCTGCCCTTGTGGAGCATTATTTAAGACAGCAATAAATTGCCTAATAATTGTGGGATGACAAATACTGTTTATTATGGCAAGTGTTATATGGAAAAATTTACAGCCATTAAAAATAATGATTTTAATGATTGTAAATATGCTGTTTGTACTATATATATATACTAAGTCAAATAAGACTTAAAATTATTAACATGTATGTATATATACATAATCACTATATATAACAAAACAATTTAAAAATTACATACATATGGCCGGGTGTGGTGGCTCATGCCTGTAATCCTCCCACTTTGGGAGGCCAAGGTGGGCGGATCACGAGGTCAGGAGATGGAGACCATCCTGGCTAACACAGTGAAACCCCGTCTCTACTAAAAAATACAAAAAAATAGCCAGGTGTGGTGGCGAGTGCCTGTAGTCCCAGCTACTCAGGAGGCTGAGACAGGAGAACAGCATGAACTCGGGAGACAGAGCTTGCAGTGAGCCGAGATCACACCACTGTACTCCAGCCTGGACAACAGAGCGGGACTCTGTCTCATTAAAAAAAAAAAAAAAAAAGTTACACATACACAAGGTTGAGCATCCCAAATCCAAAAATCTGAAACCCTAACTGCTCCAGAATCCAACTTTTTGAGCACCAGTATGATGCTCAAGGGAACTGCCCATTGGAGCATTTTGAATTTGAGATGCTCAACAGTTAAGTATATTGCAAATATTCCAAAATTCAAAAAAATCTGAAATTTCAGATAAGGGACGTCAACTGTATAGAAGCACGCACACACACAAAGTTTTTTTAAATTGCACGTGACCAACAGGAGATATACCACAATGCTGTCAAGACTCATTTCTGAATGTTAGAATTAGATATAATGTTTTATGTTTTCTAAATTGTGGCAACCTGTATATATTATTTTATAATTATAAATCTTATCATCTATAACTATGAAGTTACTTAAGATAAATAGATAGTAAAGCATTTGAAATTTTTAAACTTCATTTTATACATAACTATATTTTTGAAATGCCCCACAATAGGAATATCCTAACTATATAAGCGAACACATCTATATAATGTATACATACAACATATATGCTATTGAGTAAATACAAATGTGCCTGTCATCTTACTTTAATACATTTTAAATTTTTAGAGTCAAGTCAGAAGTATTTGTGGTCTATGCTACCCTGTATCTCCCTTTGTTGGTCCCTGACCTATTAGAAGTTACCTGAGAGAATGAGGGCAATAGCTGGACTGATTTATCTACTGATGCCAGGTTGGGAGGGGATAGCAAAGTGAGTGAGGTCAGCTGAGATAGGTGTGGTGTATCAGAAATTGACTGCATTTCTGGAATTATCTTTAAGTAGGCTTTTCATCTATCAGAGAATGCACTCTTAAATCTTGTGTAAGTATACTCAAGGTGGGATGTGTGGAGCTTCTAACACAATCTCTTTTGTTTGGGGGCAGGCAAGGTAGGGGCTCCTCTTGACATCAAGCTGGGCGCATTGAACTGTACGGCTTTCAGCATCCAGTGGAAAATGCCAAGGCATCCTGGGAGCACCATCCTTGGGTACACTGTGAGTCCACGGGCGCGGGAGTTTCCTCAGTGGGTGTGTTGTGTGACTGTATGTCTTTCTCATCCTTGCTTTTTCTAGGTATCTGTCCTTTCATATCAGTAACTGCCCCATTCTCCCTCCATAAAGCTGGAAGAGATGTCCCCCTTTGAAGGATATTTGTAAATGCCCTGAATGTCACATCACACCTGCATTACTCACTTAGGATCTATCCAGTCCTTTCTCTGTTCAGCTGTGGGAAAATATAAACTAAAAGGACGTGATTGTTGCTATTCAATTGCCTATAGTCAAATCTGGAGAATAAAGTATGAACATGGGAAAGAGGAAATCACTGTGGAATGTTGTCAATAAGTACAAAATAATGTAAAGTAAGAAGATGGGTAGGCAAGGTGGAGGAAGCAGCAGAGAATGCATTCTTACCTATCAGAGGCTGCAAACTGGGCTGATATCTTTTCACCAAAATGTTTTCTTTGAATAGTGTTTTTAGAAATGAGTCAACTTTGAGAAGTCAAGATATTTCACATAAATGTTTGGAATTGTGAACTCTCTGGGATATGGGGAGACCTGGCCACACTGGGTCCACATTCCTATCCACCTGCTGGAACTGAGCTGCTCATTTTAGATGAGCTGTAAGACCTCAGTAACACCCCAATCCCACCACCTGCTACTGTCTCCATTTCACCGAGGGACAGTAGCCATTGATAATGGCGCTTGTCCTATTGTTTTCTAAAAGTAGAGGAATACATCTCTGGACTCATGTCTTATCGAAAGTGAGAAAATGAAAGATTACCCGGGCGGCTCATGCATTTTGGGAAAAATAACACGAGCCACGTCCAGACCTCTGCATCTCACTTCATTGATATGTGTCTTCCTCCTGGACTCCGCAGGCTTCTGAGTTTGCAACACCCCCCACCCAACCCAAGTAGGTCTGATGTGTGTTCCCGCAGAACTAGTGCACGTGACATTAGGCGACGCACCTCAGAGCCTGCTGCCACTGTGAGTGTAATTACAACCTTTGATCTTACACAAGCACGGGCTCTGCTCTCACCGGGGTGTCTGCATCTTTTCAAGGTCTTTTACTCTGAAGTTGGCGCAGATAAATCCCTGCAGGAGCAGTCGCACAGCGTGCCTCTCAGCCGGGACATCCCGACCACGGTGAGTTTCTCCATCCTGGCAGCCTCCTCAAAAGCACGTGGGCGCTATTCTGGGGGATTGCTGATTTGGTGTGTGTGCTACTGTACATGTGATAATAACTAATGCTTCTAATAGTCCTTTAGGATTTCCCAATGTCATCCATGTACATTTCCTCTGAACCATGCCAACTACATCTCTGAAAAACAGGCATCTGACGAAAGAGGCCTGGTGTAAATGCTTCCATCCTGGACTCAACCCTATTTTATCATGCAAGAAAACTGCCACCTTACAGCTGGTTTTTCCCCTTCTTTTCTTCATAAAGTTCAGTTCTGTTTTTTTTATCCCAATAAAAGTTTTATACATAATATGACGCATTTGTATCTTCCCAGCTGCCTGAAGACACAGTGCAGAAGAAGAGGATGTAATTTGAAATGTATATTTAAATGGTCCAAGTTGTTTATTTTTTTTTTTCAAGCCCAGCACCCCGTCCTTCCACTAGCCAATTGTTGGGTCCTCATCTATTTTCTTTTCTGTTTCTCCTCAAGGTCTCTTGAGTGAATTTTTGGCCTTAGGCATCTTGTATTTTCTTTTTTTTCACTCCCCTCCCTCATTCTGCCACAACCTCAGGCTAGAGCCTTTTGAATTGCTCTACAAGGAGTTAGCACCAGTGCTTATAACACTATTATAATGGTGGTGGTGGTGGTAGCTCCTATTTGATCCGTGCCTTCTGGTGGCAGCACCTGACAAACAGGCAGCACCTGTTTGTCATCCATGATAAGGAACTATCACTTATTGAGCATCTGTTACCTGGCAGCCACCACCCTTTGCTTTACATTTACTTTGCCACTTACTCTTCACAACTATCCTATGACCTCATTTTATGGACAAGGACACTGAGACTCGGAGAGGTGAAGTAACTTTCCTCAAATCATACATTAGTGAGTAACAGCATCAACTGTAAACTCAGAGCTGACTGACCTCTGAGCCCCAGCCCCTGCTGGTTCTACCAAAGCTCTCATGACTCAGAAGGAATAGATGCACATTTCCAGCTTGCTTTTATTTTGTATGACATGCATTTAAGCTCAAAATAGACTTTTGCTTAAGCATCCAGCATTGGCTGCAGAAGCTGTCAACCTCAGCCTCTATAGTTTACTCTGTCTGAAGAGAGGGAGATGGGTTGGAACTTTCAATAAGCTCATTAACCTCACCAAGAAGCCTGATTGTCCCTAGTAGTGTCCCCAGCCACCCCAGCCTGGTGTCCTGCAGGGCTTACTGCTTGACCTGGAACCCAGTTCAGGTATCAAGAGTGACACAAGACTTTGAGTCTAGACAGTGCCTCTGAAATTGATATCCTGCCCATCATAGAACCTGGGCTGAAAATTGGCATCTCTCTGAAGGTCACTGCTGTATAAACCTAAAACAGGGTTGGGAGGGAGACCAGCACTCTGGACTTTTAGGCCTGTTTCTTCCATTTACAGGTTGGGTAATGTTGGTCAGAGTCACTTAAACTGTCTAAACCTCAACTTTTTTTCCATGATAGAGGTGTAATAATTACTCTCTTGTGAGGACCAAATAAAAGCCACGTGGGTGGTAGTTATCATTCCCGATGACTTATATGTTAAATACATTCTCTCCATTATCAACATCTAGGCATTAGAGTACGCTATCAAATTCTGCATTTGATCATCTTGCCAATTTTGACAAACTTGCATAGGGGCCACTCTATGCCCAACATAAGACAACACACAGTCCCTGTTTGGGGGCAGCTTTCAGTCTTCTGAAAACCACATCCACACAGATAAAACAATTAGGGAGCAATGTAAGATCAGATGTCATTATTAACATGCTGCTTAGTAGACAGGGTTTGAAGAGTGAGAGGTGAGTGTGGGAACAAGTGGTCAAGAGGTGAAAGTTGGGACTGAGGACTGAAGCAGGAACTTTCTGGAAAGGCAGACTCAAGGGAGGGACATCCCAGTTGGAATGGTTTGAGCCCAATGAGCATGAATGTGTCCACACATGTCTCTCTCTCTCTCTCTCTCTCTCTCTCTCTCTCTCTCTTTCTGTGTGTGTGTGTTTGGGGGTAGAGAGGGTTGGGGGTGGGGAGAGTTGCAGAATAAACAGAATGAAAAGAGGAAATCATGACTACACATAAAGGCAGTGATTCAGCAAGGGAGTGGGAGGAGTCTGATATAGCAGAATGTGTCCTGGATTCTGATGGACTTGTGTTCAGATTTCTGCATTTCAACAAAACAGCTGCTTAACCTTACTGGGTCTCAGTTTCCTCATTGACATAACAGGGATCCCAAAAATATCTATATCATAGTGTGTCTGTGGTTCCCAAACTGTGTGCCAGAGTGCTCCAGGGCTCTGCAGCAGGCTTACAGGGGCACAGTAGAATATTTAACATTTTTGAGGAAAACAGCAACATCTGGGTGAATTACTGCATTAGTCCATTCTCATGCTGCTAGTAAAGGCATACTTGACACTGGGTAATTTATAAAGAAAAGAGGTTTAGATGACTCACAGTTCTGCATGGCTGGGGAGGCCTCAGGAGACGTACAATCATGGCGGAAGGCACCTCTTCACAGGGCGGCAGGAGAGGGAATGAGTGCTGAGTGAAGGTGGAAGCCCCTTATAAAATCATCAGCTTTTGTGAGAACTCACTCACTATCACGAGAACCTCATGGGATAAGCCACTTCCATGATTCAGTTACCTCCGGCTGGTCCCACCCTTGACACATGGGGATTATTACAATTCAAGGTGAGATTTGGGTGGAGACATAGAGCCAAATCATATCAACTGTTATTACCAAGTTGTTTGGATATAACTACTTAATAAATGGGCATTTCTTTTGGCATTGAGATGCTATAAATATTACTGACACCCTAAGGGTGGCAAGAACAGAGAAAGTGTTAGGAACTCTGTACTATATCACATTATTCTATAGATAAAGATGTGACTTATAAGGTCATGATGGTAGAACCTTCAGCATGATACCTGGCACAGAATGAGAGCTTAGTAAGTGGTCAGTATGATTCATACTGCAAAGATGTGTGTTTGCTGCCCTTGGCTGTGCATGGCAAAAGGGGCAGGTGCTGTACAGATTTGTTTTATTCATGCAAGTTTTTTGTTTTTACTCTTCATATTGCCTCTGTTTTTTCCCCTCTCCAGGGATAACCTGATCATCAGGCAATTTTTGTAAGCATGTTTTAAAATTTAAACACCTGTCCCAACCCAGGATTCAGGGGATCTCTTTTCATCAAAATGTTGATTTTCCTGCATCTCCCTCTTGCTGATTAAGGCTCAGTGGAGAGTGCCTAGTTCTAGTGTAAGCACAGACAGCTGAATCTACAAGGTGAATTTTTAATCATTTAGAGGAAGCCACTTTTATCCTTGCATGTACTTCTTCATCTCACACAGCAGAGTAGGGTTAAGGGGAACCTCTCTGAAGGTTGAAGTAATTTAAGCTCTGGTTCAAAAGTAGGTGAAACAGATTGAAAAGGAGAGAAAATATTTAACTAGTGAGCACCTCTCTGGAAGTAGCTCCCGCGCCTTTTACCTCCTCTTTTCTCACTCCCTTATTTCCTCTGACAATTCCAGATTGTGTTTTCAGTAAGATAGGACCGATAGATTTGGTTTTCTGGATTGAATACCAAACTGGGGAGTGGATTGACAAATGGTTAATCTGATTTAACTGATAAAATGACCAAAATACCCCGGCTGATAATGTGGAGTTGGGCTGCATTGTTTGATAATCTGCCTTCTAGAAGCTTCCAATTTGGCAGCATTTCAAGCCCACCTTATCTTTTTCTTAAAATAATACCCTCCAGGTTTCCTCCTGGAAAACAAAATAGTAAAACAAATCAGGGCAATCTGGCAAATTTTTTAGAGTTAGAAATAGATAAGAATGTTTAGGATGGTGGTCTTTACACTTTTTGATCATGCATACCATCAGTTAAAAATATTTGAACATGCACCAATATATGTATATTTATGTATTTATAAATTATACATATGCTACTGTACTAATATATTATGTACATTATAAAATCTCACAGAATTTTAAAGGAGGAGATAAAACAGAAATAGAGAGTTCTTGTGTTTTCTTCTGGCATCTCAGTGGGTTGTCTTGCTGTCCCTGGGGATGCACCACCACCCTGCTTTAGAGTCCACTGATTGACCCAGAACTTAGAGAGAGAAAACTTAACCAGGAATCAGAAGACTTGTTCCTGCTCTCTCATCAGAGCAAGGGTGACCTGAGGTGAAGTCACTGAGCTCTTCTGAATTTCTCTTCAACTGTAAAATGAAGGGATGGGGCCAGGCGCAGTGCCTCACGCCTATAATCCCAGCACTTTGGGAGGCCGAGATGGGTGGATCAGGAGTTCGAGACCAGCCTGGCCAACATAGTGAAACCCCATCTCTACTAAGAATACAAAAAAATAATTAGCTGGGTGTGGTGGTAGGTGCCTGTAATCCCAGCTACTTGGGAGTCTGAGGTGGAAGAATCACTTGAACCCTGGAGGCGGAGGTTGCAGTGAGCCGAGATTGTGCCATTGCACTCCAGCCTGGGCAACAAGGGTGAAACTCCATTTCAAAAAAAAAAAAAAGAAGGGATGGACTAGCAATGATTCTCAGCTGGGGGTACCTTTGTCCCCTCCTGGGCATTTTGGTGGACAAGCATCAGGGATGCTAACTTTCCTGCAGTACATAGGACGGATCCACGTAAGGAAGATTTGTCCAGACTCCAAAGCTAATGCTGCCCCTGCAGCAAAGCTCTGGAAAATAACTTCCTGTGACCACCCAGAGAATAGAAATCCCTACAACTCCTCCCTCCACCCTGCTCTGCACAGCCATCCTCAGCGCATTGGAGGAAGGATGCTTGGAAGATAGCACTTTTTTCTTTCTCTGGTGCCTTCCACTGGATGATGCTAGGTGGTCCCAACTCCCACTAAGGCAACTGAGGCCTAGCCTTGACTTGTAGGGTCAACTGTGAGGTTGAATCCAAGTTTACTAGCTATTAATGAAGGTTGTTTTAGAAGAATTATAGACCTTCAGTGTTGAATCTTTGGCCCAGAGGAGCTAAGTGGCATCCCCAAGACCACACAGCTAGGTTAGCAGCAGAACCTGGGTCTCCTGGCTCCCAGTCCAGTTCTCTACTCAATTCATGCCTCCTCTCAACTGTGCTCATCTGAACTAATGAATAAGACAGCCTCTAGCCTTATTTCTGAAGCCAAATGATCTGTATTTCAGGCAGTAGGAGGAGAAAGAACAGCAGCATGTAAGGAGGTAAAGGTGAGGTCTGAAATCAGAGTCAGAGACTTCAGAACAATTCAACATGATTTTGTCAATGCAGAGTGAAAAGTATGTAGTGAAGAATAGCCTTGCTGGGTGCGGTAGCTCATGCCTCTAATCCCAGGACTTTGGGAGGCCGAGGTGGGCAGATCACTTGAAGTCAGGAGTTTGAGACCAGCCTGGCCAACGTGGTGAAACCCCATCTCTACTAAAAATACAAAAATTAGCCGGACATCGTGGTGCATGCTTGTAATCCCAGCTACTCAGGAGGCTGAGGCAAGAGAATCACTTGAACCTGGGAGGCAGTTGCAATGAGCTGGGATCGCAACATTGCACTCCAGTCTGGGCAACAAGAGTGAAACTCTGTCTCAAAAAAAAAGAAGACTCTCATCTTTTCTTGGGCTCTTCTTACTTGGTAACCCAGATTGGTTTTGTATATTGGGTCATGTATTAGATAGATATTAGTCTAGCAGGCCAGAAACTCAAATTAACAGTGTTTCTAATGAGATGTGCATTTACATTCCCCCCGATGGAACTTGTCTGGATGTCACCTTCTGGTGGCTTCACTTGATCAGAGAGCCAGGCTCCTTCCAACTCATTGTTCTACCAACCCCTTGTGCCCTCCTGCCCATGGTCCAGAATGGCTTACGCTGCCACATCCACACTCTGGCCAATAGATAAGGAAAAGAGGAAAGGAAACACACTCCTTCCTTTTAAGGGAGATCTCAAAAGTTGGTGTCAGCATTCTCACTCACAACCTATTGGACAGAATCTAGCCATAGGGCCACACCTGGAGGGAAAGGAGGCTGAGAATGTAGCCTTTGAGTGGCCCAACTGAAATATGAGGACTCTATCATGAGAAAGAAGAGAATGGGATGAGTCATCCAGGTGACAGACCGTGAATGGAGGGAATGGAAAAGGCAGTTGAACATGGGAAAAACCAGGTGCCCGTTTCAGAACTAGTTAGTGATGCTGTGTCTACGAGTCAGGTGATTAGAACTATATAAAGTTTCATGAGGGAAATCAGACCCACGGTTGCCCGCAGTTATATAAACTCTCTGAATACAGTCTCATTGTCTCCAAAATGCAGACAATAGGACTGATCTCTTAGAGTTGTTGTGAAGATTAAAGGAAATAATGGTGTACAGAGATTTTATAAATTCCAAAATGCTATATAAATGAAAACTATAATGATGATAACAATTGTAAGATGAAAGTTTGTTGTTCTGGCAAGCTGTGAAGAAGGCAAGAGTCCTGAAAGTCGCCCGAGCTTTCTCACTGGGCTCAGTGACCAGCCTTGCTTTTCTCTTCTATAGATGTGAATTCACTGCTCGCATGAAGCCGCTCAACAGCGGTGTTGAGCAGACAAATGGGTTTTGCATTTCAGAAAGAACCAGGCAAACACAAAATAGGGGTATTTTGTAGCAAAGCACTCAGCTTCACCCAAAGAATGGTGGGGGAAGGGCCTGGGGGAGACTGTTGAGGTCACTCTGGCCTCTACTCCAGGAAAACAATTTCCCCCACTCTGTTTCTCACTAACTTGTGGGGAAATGAAGCTCAGGAGAGATAAACATCTTGACTTGTCTTCAGACTTCCACAAGGCAACGAAACAAAGCAAAAGACTGTTTCTGTACTTTGAAAAGAGCATGTTCAGCATCTGCCCTAGTTTGATGCAAGCCTGAAGTGGTGATGGTAAGACCTTTAAGGACAGAAATACAAAGATGTATGGTGTGTGGTATTTTACTACAAATTGCAAGGATTATCACAAGTCACAATACATTGAGGATTCCATTTGAGAGGAGAGATGTCAGGGGAGGAAGTGACAGTGAAATCACTGAATTCAACATGTTTCTGTGGCCCTTACTGCTCAGTCCCCTTGATTTTCACCTTTATGCCATTTTCCGGAGTGTCAGTGCAGAAAAAGAGACAGACGGGAAACAGCCGGCTTCTGGGAAGGTCACCCTCTACTCCTCAGAATGCACCCAAGCTGAAGGTAGCACTAATCTTCCATATCCAATAAAGAGTTCCAGTAGTTTTTAATCTATATATGGAACTACAAATAGGATTTTGCTTGGTTTTCAGTGGTAACATTTAAATTTCTGATACATTAACTTCCGTGGTCATAAAGTAGTAATAATCTAGTTTTCTGTGATTATGGTAAGTACTGTTTGTTGTTGATTTAAACATTATTTAATATTTTTTGTACATGTACTGGCCAATTAGAACTTGGGCATTGGTGTCAAATGGAGAAGGGTTCAAATCCCTATTTTGCCACTGACTAAATCTTGAGCAAATTGTGAACTTTTCTGGGCTTAGGTTTTCTCCTCTGTAAATGAAAACAAGAGTGATACCTACCTCATGGAACTGAAGGAAGAATTAAATAAGGCTACATATAGCCTTCTTTCTCTTTGTTCCTGAAACAGAGAAAACACTCATCACTGGTAATTAATGGTAGCTGTGCTTGGTATTGAGCTATATCTACAATACTCTCTGGATCCACGTCACCACCCACACTTCATCCAGCATCATGACTTCCCAGGAGTAAAGAATCCCAAAGCAGAAGCCTGGGAGAGTGCTGTGTTGGTTCGAAAGTGTTTCTGCTTCCATTAGGAAAGCCTGGAGCGTTAGTCGGGAGAGGAGTGAGAACAGAGGGTTGGATCCACCTGCTGCCTCCAGTCTCTTAATCACCAAACTTGGCGTGAAACCTGGAGACAGAAGGTGACGCTCAGGAGCACAGATGCGAGGAAGTAGAGCCGGAGAGGGGATCTGAAGGCAGGTCCACATGTGCAGCAGAGGCCCCTTGTGAAGCCACATGTAGGATGGAGTGGAGATGGGAGGGAGGGAGGGAGGGTGGAGCAGACTGAAGACCCAGGCAAGGAGTCAAAGGGGTGGGAACTCAGGCACCGAGGTGGAAATGGGACAAGGGAGCAGGTCTGAAAGGCATGGTGGGGTGGCTGGAAGGAGGTGGGCAGGAGAGTCAGTCCTGTCCCTGGAGTTGCTAATCCAGGGCCTGGGGCAGGGGTACTGATGCTGTGAGTCAAGATGCAGGGCTCAGTAGTATCAGCTGGCTTCTTGATGAGGTCATCTGTTTACATGAGACATCTTGGCTTGATTTCTTTCTTTCATCATTCATTAGTTCATTTATTCATTCATCAAGAAGCATTGCTTGAGCATTTGCTAGATGCCTGGTAACACTATGCTAAGCTTTGGGATGCCAGAGGAATAAGAACTTGCTTACTGGCTTCAAGTGGGTGGGGACAAGGTGACAAATCAACTGATAATTAAAATACAAGGTGAGCGTTGCTCAGATTGAGGTGCACCAAGGACACCAGGACAGCCTAGAGAAGGGGCACCTAACCAGACTAGGGCAGGGCCAGAGAAATGAGGTAATGTCTCAGCTGATCTGAGTCATGAAGAATGAATAGGGGTGAGCCAGGCAGGAGTAGGGAGAAGGACATTTCATGTAGAGGGAGCAGCAGGTTCAAAGGCCCAGAGGCATTGAATGGCATAAATTTGAGCCCTGCCAAGTTCTTAAGTATGACTGGAATGTAGAATGTAAGGAGGGAACATGGTACGGGATGATGCTGGAAGGATAAACAGGGGGACATGAACATGCTCTTCTGAGGGGTTTTAAAGTATGAAGTATGTGATCAGATTGCGGATTTAGAAAGATAACTAGCATAGCACTGTGGAGTCCAAACTGGAGGTACAGGCAGGGCAGCACTGGTGGCAGAGGAATCAGAGCCCATTGTCATATTTATGAGGACTTGGTCTTCAAGGGCTGTAAGAATGAAATGACAGAAACACATTCAAGTGATATGAAAGAGGTGGAATCTGCTGCATGGGTAACTGATTAGATGGTGGCGAGGGGTGTAGGGTGAACTCATAGAGGAAAGCATCAGGAATTCTGGCCTTGGGTAATGAGTGGGGGGAGAGAGAGAGAGAGAGAGAGAGAGAGAGAGAGAGAGGAGAGAGAGAGAGAGAGAGAGAGAGAGAGAGAGAAGGCAAGCAGTGAAGCTATGTTTTGGTTTGGTTTTGGCAGGAGGAATGATTAGTTGAGCTTTGGTTGTGTTACACTTGGGTTGCTTGGTAGTCTCTGGGTAGAGATGTTCAAGAGGCACTCCATGCCTGGAGACCAGGAGGCAGGCCAGAGCTAGAGGTGCAGAGTTGGGAGATGTCACCCTGAAGGTGGTGCCAGAAGCTAACAGAATGGAAGAGGAGCGTACTCAAGCAAGACTATGAGGGAGAAGAGAAGATGGTGACAGGGTGAACTCCTGGGAAAGAGTAATCCTTACAGGTAGCAGAGAAAGAGGGGTGGATGGAGAGTATTGGAAATGAGCAACACGAGAAGTAGAAGGTGACCACAGAGGAGCAGAGTCATGATTTCCAACGGAGCCAAGAGATTGAAGAAGCAAGGGTGGACAATGGTGTTGAAAGCTGCAACGTGTCATTAAAGACTGAGATCACCCACTGGATTCACTACAGAGTTGTTACAGTGTCTTGGTAAGAACATCTCAATAGGTTTGTAGTGAGAGTGGCCAGGTGGGCGTAAGTTCAGGAGTAAATAGGAGGTGAGGCAACAAAGAGAACTTCAAGAAGGTTGCCTCTGAGGAGAGGATCTAGGGGTGCAGATGTGGTAGGGAATTACTGTTTTTAAGGTGTGAGAGTCTTGAGCATAGCAAATACAGAAGGATCCGAGAGTTACTGTTTTTAAGGTGTGAGATTCTTGAGCATAGTAAATACAGAAGGATCTGGTAGATACTGGATCTAGGGGGATCAGGACAATAGGAGGAGAGGGAACAGATGGGGCAGTTCAGGGCCTGAGAGGTGAGCCAAGCCCTAGAACAGCAGTTCACAAACCTGGCTGCACATTAGAATCACCTGGAGGGCTTTAAACAAATAGATGCCTGGTTCTGTCACCTGTAGATTCTGATTTAAGTGGTCTGGAGTGGAGTTCAGGCATCGTCATTTAGATCAACGAGTGATTCTAATGTGTAATCAGGGTTTAAGAACTACTGTATTAAGTATTCAGTAATTATTTGTTGAATGCTTTAAAAAATCATAGGGATGCCCTTAATTCTTCTTAGCAACAATTAATGTTCAAACATCTGCAAAAGAGGTTGTGAAGAAATTATAAGACATGGTCCCTGCTCTCAAATTGCTTATAATCCCGTAAGAGAAATAGTAATAGTTTTAAATAAATACATTGTAAATGTGTTAAAGTAGTGGCGCAATTTTCAGTAGGATGAGATCACCAGGCCTGTGTGGTCAGGGAAGGTGTCAAAGGGAGAGCTTGGCCTTTGGAGTAGTTCAGGAGCCTAGGTAAGCAGAGAAGAGGAAGGTTCCCACATGCCCAAGACAATAGTCATGACCACTCATTTCCTGAGCACATCTTCCATACTGGCTACTTTACACACAGTATCTCAAATGTTATAATCATGCAAGATGGTTATATGTCACGCCTATTTTACAAAAGAAGAAAGTGAGGCTTAATGAATTTAATATCAAGGACACAGCTAGTAATAAGTGGCAAAATCAGGATTCAAGCCCAGGGCTGGTTGACTACAATGACAGTGCCCTTTCCACTACAATGGGCTGCTGCTTCCCACCAATCAGACCCAGGCTCCCAATTACTGTGTAGCACTGTAGCTTTGGGGACACACCACTTTTGCCAAAGCTCAAGGTGGAGAAAGCCCTCTTTGGCTGGGGCTTCCTGCTCAGGGCCCTTTGTGCAGGGGAAGTACAGACACACACACACACACACACACACACACACACACTTTTAAGAAAGTCTTCCTGGTAGTTATAACGCTGTTTAAAATTTGAGAACTAAAATTCCAGTCCCTACTTTCTAGGTACAAATCAAGACCTCAGTGTGCAGCTGCAGCTATTCCCTGAGCATCTGAAATCTGCAAATGAAAATAAGGAACTGGAGAATTGGAAAGAATCATCACCTGCCTTCCAGCAGCCTGTACTTTAATCAAAGAATTCTGATGTTCACAGTAACATTTGCTAGTGTGAATGTATCCAGTTCTAGGATCATGGATAGATTTCAATAAAGGGCCATCCTCCAGTCTTGGAAAATATGTCATGGTCATTTTTTTCTTGGCAAAGCTTAAAACTGGGCCAGTCCTAGAAAAAGCAAAACATTCTCTATGCCAAGCAATTTCACAGGGACCTCGAGATATAAACCTCATGGAAATCATACAATTTGCTCAAACAAATCTTCTGATTGTTGGCATCTTTCTTGTTTGGTCATTGACAGGAGGAAGTGATTGGAGACTTGAAACCAGGCACTGAATATCGCGTGAGCATAGCAGCTTACAGCCAGGCTGGCAAAGGGCGGCTGAGCTCTCCTCGGCATGTCACCACTATGTCCCAAGGTAAAGTAGGTTCAAATTCGTTAATAGGTGGCAGGCTGCTCATGCATCCTTCATTCAGCAAATATCAGTAGGGACCTCCTGTGTGCCAAGCATTGTGCTAGGCTCTGGGAATTCAGTAGAGAACAAAAGCAAGTACAGCCCCTGCCCTCTCAGAACTTAGTGGGGTAAGTCAAGACATTCCCTCATTAGTGTGTAGTCACAGAGTGTGATAGGTGCTTCAGCACTGTAGGAACATACAACACAGGGATAAAGGAAGAATTCCCTGAAGAGATGACAACTAGTGAAGATCTGACAGGTAAGTAGGAATTAAGAAGGTGAGGAAGGGGAGTGGGAGAAGAGATTTATAGGCAAAGGGAATGTAACTAATGTTTTTAGAGGTGGCACCAAGCTGGACAGTAGGGTACAAAGTTGGGTTGATGGTGGTCACTGCTGGCAAGGAGCTTTTTGTGGAAGGAGAAGCCAATGACAAATGAGTGATAGCAGCACTTCTTTTTTTTTTTTTTTTTGAGACAGTCTCATTCTGTCACCCAGGCTGGAGTGTAGTGGTGCAATCTTGGCTCACTGCAACCTCTACCTCCCGGGTTCAAGCGATTCTTCTGCCTCAGCCTCCCGAGTGGCTGGGTCTATAGGCACACGCCACCACACCTGAGTAATTTTTGCATTTTTAGTGGAAACAGGGTTTCACCATATTGGCCAGGCTGGTCTCAAACTCTTGACCTTGTGATCCACCTGCCTCAGCCTCCCAAAGTACTGGGATTACAGGCATGAGCCACTGCACCTGGTGACAGCAGCACTTCTAAGGACTGCACCGGAGGCTGTGGAGCACACGAGAGGGCACACTTCCTCTGCCCCAGCCTCACAGGCTTTCAGAAGGAGTCCTAGCTTTGGCCTGAGTTACAAAAAAATGCATAGGATTTTGCTAGGAAGAAAAGACAGGAAAGGTCTCCCAAGCAGTTGGAGTAGTGTGAACAAAGGCTAGGAGATGTGTGTGTCTGGATGTGATCAGAAACAGTGGTCACTTGAGGTGATGGGCTCATGGGTGACTCCTACCTCTTTACATAGAAGGGCATTTCCCAAATGACCTACCATTACTATGCATTCTGATTGTCAGGGGCAAAACACACAGAGAAAAGAATGATTGGCAGTGATTGTAAGCATTTAATTTTCCTTGAAGGTAAATATCAGTTCTGACAATACAAACACAGATGTAAGGCTGTTAGGAGTTGAGAATGTGATAGAAGGTTTTCCAGGAAACTTACCACTGTGTGTCCCATGATTAGTGACTGGGACATAATTAATTGGATTTGCAGTCAGGGGTGCAGCCGGGAGAAGGGAAGACCAGTCTCATTGATTCGAACCTCACACAGTGATCAAGTTGTGATTATGTTTTTGTATTTGTTTGGTTTGGGTTTTGAGGCTGTTCTGAACAGAGATATTTTGGGTATAGGAAGCACTCATGCTGTTTATGTATTATATTAAACCTCTCCAACGGCTGAGACCACCAGCCTAGTCTAGTTGTATTTGCTGTCCCACCTAGATTCCTGCCTGCCTCCGGCAGCTCCCCAGCAGCCACATGTCATTGTGGTTTCGGATTCTGAGGTGGCCCTGTCTTGGAAACCTGGAGCAAGTGAAGGAAGCGCCCCTATTCAATACTATTCTGTGGAATTCATCAGGTAAGTCTGTATGTCACATTCAAAAGTCAAATGTGTGCCGGGCATGGTGGCTCACACCTGTAATCCCAGCACTTTGGGAAGCTGAGGTGGGTGGATCACAAGGTCAGGAGATTAAGACCATTCTGGCCAACATGGTGAAACCCTGTATCTACTAAAAATACAAAAATTAGCTGGGCGTGGTGGCATGCACCTGTAATCCCAGCTACTCAGGAGGCTGAGGCAGGAGAAACCCTTGAACCTGGGAGGTGGAGGTTGCAGTGAGCCGAGATCATGTCATTGCACTCCAGCCTGGGCAACAGAGCATGACTCCATCTAAAAAAAAAGAAAAAAGAAAAAAAAAAAAAAAATGTGTAGATGTCAGAATTCCAAGCCTGATGTAAGACAATGAGGAGAGTCACCTCCAGGTCTCTACCGCGTGTATATTTAAGAGTGAACACAGGCTTGGAAGCCCATGTATATACTTGGGCCAGTAATGATCCCCCACCTCTTTGTTGGTGGGTCGTCCAGTAAACCTGTCTGTATCACATACCTCTTCCTCATTTCCCTGGCACAGTCAGAGACTGTTCTAGGCTCTGAAAACTGCTGAGGTACCATTTCTGATAAGCCTGCCTACATTTCAAAGCATGAGCCTTGCCCTCCTGGCTTTGAAATATTATATATCAAAGTAAATATTTGATGATGCTGTTTCTTAGGAGCAGGGGAAAAATCCTTTAAAAACAAGGACAACCCATTGTTTCTTTCATGTCCCTATTGCCTTGGGACAAGTGTCTTGGTTTGGCCTCAACATTTTTCTTTCATCTGCCTCTCCATTTCTTATTATTCAGCTTAGCAGAGGGTAGAGTGACTGGACATTTTTTATAGATATTAAAGCATTTATTCTCAAGTTAGTACTGCTATGTAATTTTAAAGAAATAGAGAAAGGAAAACAAAGGTCAACAGAAAGAATTCCCAGTCTAAGGTATTTCCTCTGAACTCTAGTTGCTGTTTGATTTTGAATGGAAGCAGTGGCTGGTGAGTGAGTCTGGAAACAATGCTTGTAGAGTTGGGATTCTCTACGTTAAAGGTGATGAGGCTTGTCTGAGGCCTGCTGCTTTCTGCATTCATAAAGAGACTGGCTCAGAACCTCATTCCTAAGGTTCTCTGAAACTGGGACAAAGGATTCTCCCAAGATTTGTTTAGCTCTGCTTCTGTGTCTTGACTTCCTAGCCTATTCCCTGGTAATGGAAAGCAGATATTTGTTTCTTCAGAGGTGAGGTACTGCACTGAATCTCTTTAATGCTTGAGTACGGAGCGTTTCACACAGGACTTGTTAAATTGCAAGTGTCAGAAGCATGAAAGGAGAAGATGAGGTAGTAATGCATCAGCTCTTGTAACTGTAAAGTCCAGCAGCAAATCTAAATTCAGGGGAGGCTAGATCCGTGTCAATTCAGCCGTATGACTCCATGCGCCTCTCTGCTTTAGTGGCTTCACATTTAGATGACTTTTCCTATATGGTGGCAAAATGGCCACCAGGCAGTCAAGACCTGCAGTGACCAGCCTATCTCCCTAGGAAGGAGAGTAGCTTTCTCCATGGACCCAGCAAAATCTCAATATTTATTCTCATTGGCCAAGCTGAGGTCCCTTTCCATCCTTTGCACAAGTCACTGTGGCCCGTGTGGGGAGAATTCATTGACTGGTCAGGCACTGGTCATATTCCAAGCTCTGGAATTAACAGCGGGTTATTCACTCAAACCTGGATTACGTGGATTGAGTATTCAAGAGGATTGGATCCTCAAAGGAAAACTGTGGTACAATTACTGGAAAAAAGGGGCACAGATTCTAAGAATTTTTTTTTTTTTATAATGCCCACTGCAAAGCCCCAGAACAATGCTTTGCATTGAAGATAATCTACACCACTGCCATTGAACAGATTTTGTAGGCAAAACCTGGAATATCCCTAAAATAAAAAAGATTCTAATCCTGGTTCCAATACTGGTTAAATGTGCTACACTGAAAATCCTAAAACTTCAGCTTTTTCATCTATAAAACTTGGGGCAAAACTTAACATTTATAATTTACTTCCACAGATACATTAGACAACACCAGCAAAGAAGATGTAATACTTTAAAATTTTGAAAAATGCACAGTTCTGGCCAGTCGCGGTGGCTCACACCTGCAATCCCAGCACTTTGGGAGGTAAAGGCAGGCAGGTCACCTGAGGCCAGGAGTTCGAGACCAGCCTGACCAACATGGTGAAACCCCATCTCTACTAAAAATACAAAACTTAGCCGGGCATGGTAGTGGATGCCTGTAATCCCACCTACTCAGGAGACTGAGGCATGAGAATTGCTTGAACCCAGGGGGCAGAGGTTGCAGTGAGCTGAGATTACACCACTGTACTCCAGCCTGGGGGACAGAATGAGATTCTGTCTCCAAAAAAAAAAAAAAAAAAAGCACAGTTTTTTTATGTTTTTATGGTAGCCTGGAAGATAATCCATGTAACCCTGAGCAAAGGTAAGCATTATTTATTATTAATTTTTTGTTCAAACACATATTTTTAAAATTTTCTCTATATCTATATAAGGTAGAAATGGCAGTTTATTAACCTTGTGTGCACGCCTGAAAGTAGAAGAAGAAAGCGAGTCACTGGATTCAGACAGAAGAACTAGGAGAGAGTGCCGCCTTCTCTATTGGCAGCCGTGTGGCCCCGCACAGATTACTTCCCCTACTGAGCCTTGATGCCTCTCATAGTGTGGAGTCCCCTCAAAAGAGAGCTGCAGATAAGGAATTGGGTGCAAATAATTTATTTGGAAGTGGGAATGAGAGAGTGGGGAGAATGAGACAGGAAAGGAGGATATATATAAGGGTGTGTTAGTTAAGTCACTGCTGTAGGCAATGGGATCTTCACTGGGGTCTTGATTCCATTGAGATCTCTCTGAAACCCACAGAATTCTTCTCACATTGACCGTGAAAAAGGCAGGAGACATGGATCCACTTTGAGCATTGCCCCTGAGGGTATAACTCCCCCACATTTTATGATGAAGGGGGGAGTCCGGAGAGGTGAGGAGTAACAAGAGCACAGCATGTGTCTGAGGTCACATGCTGGCTGCAGGAGGCCAGTCTGAGCCCTCCAAGAACTGTCCATGCCACAGCTGCTGCTGAAATCAGAAGTAGGACAAGGGGAGGTGGCATGACCCCAGAGGCATCGGCTACAAACTCCTTATCTGTAAAACGTGGGCAATGACATCTTCCAGCCTTATAGTGTATGGTTAGGAGGATCAAGTGATGTTCTTGAAAATATGGGAAAGAGAAAGAGCTTTGTGTAAGAAAAAGCTGTGTTGATGTTAAAAACCTACAAAAGTATAAGGTATATGTGGGTGTTATGTACAAGTATAATTCCAATTAAAATGCATTTTAACATTCAGAGCTCTCTAATATCTAATATCTAAGGGGCTCAAGGTCTCAAATTCATATATGTATACTTTGAGGCAGAGTTTCACTGTTGTCACCCAGGCTGGAGTGCAACGGCATGATCTTGGCTTACTGCAACCTCTGCCTCCCGAGTTCAAGTGATTCTCCTGTCTCAGCCTTCTGAGTAGCTGGGATTACAGGCACCCAACACCACGCCTGGCTAATTCTTGTATTTTTGGTAGAGATGGGGTTTCACCATGTTGGTCAGGCTGGTCTCAGACTCCTGACCTCAGGTGATCCACCTGCCTCGGCCTCCCAAAGTGCTAGGATTACAGGCATGAGCCACCGCGCCTGGCTTCTTATGTATATTTTAAAATTGTATGCCGTTCCAACCAACTGCTAATATATATTTATCTCTTTACCTTGACAAATACCTTCACAGTGTCTGGAAGGTTAGCTTCAAATTTAGAATTCTCGTACGTTGTTGAATTCCAAATGGAATATGGGAATATGGGAAGGCCCAGTCGCTTGTTACATCCCCTGTGCTAGGAATTCTGCCTCTATCTCTTCCAGAATTTGTAACTTCAGCCAAGTTATCCTTTCTCAGAACCCCTATTTCCTCCTCTGTAATATCAAGCAAATGCAACCCTCATTGCAGAGCTCTTGCTCATACTCCTCATAAAGTATCTCTACATGTAGACATTCAGTGTGTATCTGTTTCCATCCTACAGTACCATTATTTCCCTTTCACAAAAGTAGAAATTGAGACTCCATTGCATAAGTTACTTTGCCAAGATAAAATGACTGGTTGGGGACAGAATAAAATTAGAACCGAATTCTCCTGACTTCCGGCCCAGTGCTCTTTTTATGAATCCCCAAGTCCTTTCATGTTTGTGACCTACCTTCAGAGATGGAAGCTTAGACCCAGCCTGCCCAGAGCCCTGCTGGCTGAGGAAATGAGAAACCTCATCTTAGGCTGCTGTTTGATGTATTCCTGAAAGAAAGCCTCCGTAGCTTGTTGCAGCATTTAATGTTTGGCTGCAAAATAAATCCATTTGTAAACATCTCGGAGCCTATCCCATTATAAGTGAGTGAATGTATGTTCAGAAAGAGCTTCCCTGGGCTCTAACTCTGAAACTGTAGTTTGTGTGTGCTACGTATGGTCTCAATGTTTATGTCCTCCACAAAACTCATACGTTAAATTCGAACACCCAAGGTGATAGTATTAGAATGAGGTCTTTGGGACATGGTTAGGTCATGAGGGCAGAACCCTCTGGAATAGGATTAGTGCCATTTATAAAAAAGGCCCAGGAGGTCTCTCACCCCTTTCACCATGTAAGACCACAGTGATAAGATGCCATCTATGAACCAGAAAGGAGACCCTCAGCCTGGGCAACATTAAAAAATTAGCCAGGTGTGGTATTGCATACTGTAGTTCCAGCTGCTCAGGAGGCTGAGGCAGGAGGATCACTTGAGCTTCAGAGATCAAGGCTGCAGTGAGCCATGATCATGTCACTACACTCTAGCCTGGGCATCAGAGTAAGACCCTGTCTCAAAAAGAAAAAAGGAAAAGAATGCAGACCCTCACCAGTCAATGGACCCTCACCAGACACTGAATCTGCTGGCATCTTGGACTTCCTGGCCTCCAGAACTGTGAGCAATCAATTTCTGTTGTTTATAAGTTACCTAGTTTATGGTATTCATTATAACAGTCCAAAGAGACTAAGACAGTAAGAAAGGATGAAAGGCTTTGGGTGGGGGGTGGGGGGACCATTGTCTTCAGTTATTTTATTTTCCCCAGAGAGGTCCATTTAATGTTTAATAGTGAATTCCTTTTTCTACTTCCTGTGTACAGAAATACACATGACAGGTTTCTGTGTGAGCCAAAAGGTCCTTATTATTATACATCTAAGAGGCAGGACTCTTAGATTCAGAAGTTATCCTCAGATTCAGATAGCTTAATGTGAAGTTCTTGTCTAAATTCTGTCACTGGAAGGTAAGGTTGCAGTCCTCTCTCTGTCTTCATGGTCACTTCTACATGGGTTACTCTTCTTATTTGCTATTCGGTGGAGATAAAGATTTCAAAGACATTGTTAGGAGATAGTCTAACAAATTTTTTCTTTTCTTTTTTTTTTTTTTGAGATGGAGTCTTGCTCTGTCGCCCAGGCTGGGGTGCAGTGGCTCGATCTCGGCTCACTGCAACCTCTGCCTCCCGGGTTCAAGTGAAATTTTTTTTTTTTTTAATATTCAACTAAACCAGGAAAGCTATCTCACATTTGAAATCCCAGCTACTCAGGAGCTGAGGCAGGAAGACCACTTGAGCCCAAGAGTTTTAGGCTACAGTGAGCTATAATTGTGCCACTGTATTCCAGCTCGGGCAACAGAGTGAGACCTCTGGTTAATAGAAGATTAATCTAAAAATTATGAGACCAGGGTATGGGAGTGCTGACTACTTACTTATTTGCTAGTTTTCATGATATTTCAAGTAGACCTTATGCATAATATGATGATATCTTGAGTTAGGGGCTTAGGACCAAGCAAATTTTTGTTCTTCATCCAGCTTCTACTACTCCCAAAATAGAGGACACCTCAGGTGTGAGCAACCTGAAGGCGCTCTCAGTAACTGCCTCAGAGAAGAGCTTGGTCTCAGGCCCAGGCAGAATAAAAGCTTTTAGATGGCAGGAATCTTCATGATCTCCCCCAAAGTTGGTCTGGAGGCTATTTGTTAGCTTTCTTTGTAGCCATAGATTTTTAGAAAAGATCTGAAGAGGCAAGTTCTGAGTAAGCCTTCAGGCCGTAACATATTTTGCAGTGTTTTAAACACTTTTACTTGCTTTTTTAAAACACAAAAGCCATGTGTTTGAGGTGAAGGAGAATATTTCTTTTCTAAAGTGACACTGAAAATTTCTTTGGGGGCAGCAATGCTTAGTGTTTATTAAAAGAAGAACCAAGCATAAATACAGCTACGTATGTTTTGAAATATCTTGGCTATAAATATCTGAGAAACCTTCCTCCTTCTGCCTAAAAATTTCCCCAGGGTAAGTGCCTTTCTCATAAGCAAATAATATATAGTATGGTGGCAATGAAAACCAAAGACCTGGAAAAACGTTCCTCATCACTGAAGTTCCAATTGGGGTGCCATCCTGTCGTATGCTGTCTATCGAGTTGGATAAAGGTGAAAAATAGTTTTCATTTAACTTACCTACAGTTTTTCTGAAGGTGTCACCTTATTGGCTAAAACTGCTTCAGAGCTTTGCATTGTTACCTGCTGGACAGGGCAGGCTAAAGCTCAGCAACAGTTGTTTTTAGTTTAAAATTCCACCATTGGCCAGGTGCTGTGGCTCATGCCTGTAATCCCAGTAATCCCAGTTCCAAAGAGGCAGATAACTTGAGGCCAGGAGTTTGAGACCAGCCTTACCAACATGGTGAAACCCCATCCCTACTAAAAATACAAAAATTAGCCGGGGGTGGTGGCACATGCCTGTAATCCCAGCTACTCGGGAGGCTGAGGCACAAGAATTGCTTGAACCCAGGAGGCGGAGATTGCAGTGAACCTAGATCACCCCACTGCGCTCCAGTCTGGGCGACAGAGTGAGACTCAGACACACACACACACACACACACACACACACACACACACAAAGTCTACTATTGGCTTATTTTGGGTACATGTGAAAGTTCAGAACATGTCTGTGTATGCTTTAGGGATTCAGGTCAAGAAACATTGATCTCTAAATCTCAACGTAAGATATTTATATTAATAAGTGAGAAGGAGCAATGCTTCCCTTCTTCTTCCTTTCCGACTTTTCTGCCTAAATAATTCTCTGGTCCCTGGCAGATGCCTTCCATAATAAGACTTGAAGAATTCATCTTCACACAGGGCTGCTTCTAGGTGGATTGCAGCACCTACATATTGGTTTCATTTGAGAATTTCAAGGTCATGCAACCTGGGTGGGTTTTTTAAAGTATTACTCGCAAATTGATATTTTTGTTAAAAGTCATCTCTCCTTCCATCTCATCATAGACTTCCATATTCTGTAAGTAACAAAGAAACTTAATTAGTTTTCTCACAGGAAGTGACCCTGCAAAGGCTGTTACAGAAATGAAGATCAAGTCTGGGATTCAGAATGGAAGCTGAACAGAGGATGGATTTTCTTTGAACAGTTGTAAGGGATGATGTGATTTGACTCATGGTCAAGGTCAAAAGCTGTGAAGGTTAAAGGAGTTTCTCATTCAGAATTGAGGCTTATAGCCTGATTCATGGTATCATCTCTTGAGGTTTTAAGTGTGTACAAATGTGGAATCAGAAGAGACAGTTCTGAACCAGCCTCTAAGCCTGGCGAAGTTGCTTGATTCCAGTCCTCAGTTTCTTTCTCTGCAAATTAAGGCATGCTGGATACGTGACATCTCAAATCCTGTGACTCTGCTCATCTAGTATCAAGATGTAGGGGAGGCAGTATGGACGGATTGAGTAACACACAGGCTCTGGGCTGGACTCCCTAGTGCAAACCTTGTCTCTACCACTTCTAAGCTGTGTGATCTTTGGTGGGTTATTTAACTTCTCGGGGCCTCAGACAACAGAATGGGGATAATAATTTACTTGCCTCATGGGGTTATTATGAAATTACATGAGTTGACACACATGAAATGCCTAGAACAGCACCGAGCCCTTAGTAAGTGCTCAATCAATGCCAACTATTCCTATATGGCTTTCTCAATGGGTCTTGTCTGCTCTCCTACATAGCCTGCTTGTTCCTGGCTACAAGTGTGTTTTCAAATTATTTTATTTAATTAATTAATTTATTTTTCAGGTAGAATCTAGTCTCGCTCTGTCACCCAGGCTGGAGTGCAGCGGTGTGATCTCAGCTCACTGCAACCTCCACTTCCCAGGTTCAAGCAATCCTCCTACCTCAGCCTCCCGAGTAGCTAGGATTACAGGCATGTGCCACCATGCCCAGCTGATTTTTTTTTTTTTTGTATTTTTAGTAGACTTGGGGTTTCACCATGTTAGCCAGGCTGGTCTCGAACTCCTGACCTCAAGTGATCCACCCACCTTGGCCTTGCAAAGTGCTGGGATTGTAGACATGAGCCACTGTACCCTCCCTGGCTACAAGTCTTTATGATTGCTATCCTGTCAGGATAGCTCTTCTACCTCCTTACTTAACCAACTCTTGTTCATCCTTCAGGACTCCTCTTTAAGCATCACTTCCTCCAGGAAGCCCTGCCTGACTACGTTCATCTACTCCCAGATTAGGTTAGCTATACCTCCAACATTTACTTTCAATACTCAACACACTTGTAGTTAATTACTTTTTCAAGGTCTGTCTTCTTCTTGGAACATGAAGGCAACGTCTACCTTGCTCCTTTGTGTGGAATATAGCACATAGCACTGTAAACACACCACGTGTCAAATAGGTGCTGGTAAGCGTTTGGACACAGGTAGTCATGGGATTGATCTAGAGCAGGGGTGTCCAATCTTTTGGCTTCCCTGGGCCATGTTGGAAGAGGAAGAAATGTCTTGGGCCACACGTAAAACACACTAACGATAGCTGATGAACTAAAAAAAAAAAAAAAATCTCGTAATGTGTTAAGAAAGTTTACAAATTTATTTTGGGCCACATTCAAAGATGTCCTGGGCCACATGTGGCCCTCAAACAGTGAGTTGGACAAGCCTGATCTAGAGGATGCCAGCAACTAGCTAGATCCCTGAGCAAGCCGCGTAGTCCTGCTAAGCCTTACTTTCCTCTGCTGTAAAATATGGATGGTAATAGTAGCTACCTCAGAAGGGTTGCAGAAATGAAAAGTTATATACAGCACTTAGAAGAATGGCTCATGGAGGATTTTTGATTTTTTTTTTTTTAACCTGAGCCACATGCAAATGTATCTTCACACTAACAGTTACTTATTTTTGAGTAAATAATGTAAAAAGCATTACCCCCAAGTAATTCAATGAATCCTTTACCACCAACATCAGAGGCCACAATGGTAACCAACATCTGACCTCACCCACTACAGAAATAAAAACCATGTAAAAGCCAACAAAGATCATATGCATCCCCCGACCCCTCACCAATGCCCCACTTCAATCCCAGCTGAAAGTTTATTTATTGCTATCGGTTTTTCATCATAAAAGTAATCTCAAGATGTGGTAAAGCTTCAGATAATACCTAAATGTGTATGACTAACTTGAAAGTTCCTACTGTGATTTTATTTCATATGGAATGCAAATTCATGTCTTAGAGCTCGTCATAGAAACTAAGTAAACTGCCACCGTTCTTCATAGCATTTTACTGGAATATATAGTAAAACTTGGGCATATGACTGCAATATTTAAGAGTGATGTAATCTGATGTTGGGTTGCTATCCCCCGAAAGTTAGAATTGAAAATATTTAAAGAATTATTCTTATACAGTCAATTTGGGGGGGGAAATGGGAAAAAACAACCCCCCAAACCCCCTTTCTTTTCAAAAAAAGAAGTGTTAGAAGTTTTGCTATTTAAGTATGAGCTTTCATTACCATCAGCAATAGAATTAGATATAAGCAAGAATGAGCTTGCTTGGATGTCAGCTGGGATTTCATATGACAGGCAACAAGTGCTGCTTCACAAAGAATTCTTTTCCATACTTTTAGTTTTGAAACTGAAAATCTTAGAACCACCTTCTAGACTGGCACCTGGTCTTAGAAATTCCAGAAGCTGAAGTCCCTTTGCTCAGGCCCTAATGGAAGGGCTACTTTAAAGGATTTAAAGAAGTCCAGCCTATAATTTGGCAAATTGATCCCGTAAAGCTTCAATTCCTCCTACCCTAAGCATTCCTGATATAATCTCTGGTTAGATTGATGGCAATTGACATAAATTGAATTATGAAACAGCTTTGGGAGCCATTTGTAAACTGTAAATGAAGTGTGCTCGCCTATTGCCCCACCTGGGACAAATTGCCAGCTGAGTTTATCATAACCCCGTTGTATCCATCTGTTTGTCATTTGGTTAGGTTAAACCAATTTGTACCTAAAGAAAGAAGGCTGAAAGCTGAAGGTCAAATAATACATCTTTTTTTTTTTTTTCTCATCTTTGACTACTGAGTAGTTTTGGACTTTTCTCTGCAATTCATTTAGTGTAGAGCAAATCCTGCCTAAAACCAGTCTGTAAAATTGACAGAGTCAGAGGCTTTTCTGAGCAGGAGGTTTTCTCTCACCCCTGTTGTGTTTGCCCTGGGTAATCTATGGGATCACATCTCTTCTCTTAGAGCAGGGTGTTTAACCGGCAGTCCATAGATCCCCAAGGGTTTCCTGGATAGAATTCAAGGGGTCCCTGGACTTGGATTGGAAAAAATATATATATCCTTAGTTTTACCAATGGAAATTTAGCATTTTCTTCAAAAATGAATGTAGACAATAAATCACAATCATATTAACAATTCTTGTGACCCTATCAACATTAGAATCACAGGTATTTTCTTATCCGGTTACAATGGTTGCACATATCTTGAAATAGCAGTTATGTTTATCACTATTTTAAAATTAGTATAGTTATTAAATCCATTGCTACATTTTAAAATTTAATGTATTATTAAAGAAGTATTTTATTTCATGATTTTTATTATTTTGATCATTCTTTTCAATATAGTTGATTTCCTTTGTGAACCTATATATTTGATGCATTTAAAAACATCACTCTGAGAAGGGGTTCATAGGCTTCATTGGATTGTTAAAGTGGCACAAGCCAGGTTAAGGCATGCTGTTGTCTTAGATCAGAGGTTGGTAAACTTTTTCTCACAGGATCACATAGTAAATATTCTGTGCTTTGCCAGCTGTATGAACTCTGTCTCAACTGCTCAACTCTGCCACTGTAGTAAGAAAGCAGCCATAAACAGTACCTAAATGGGTGTGGTTGTGTTCCAGTAAAACTTTATTTACTAACACTGGCAGCTGGCTGGAATTTGCCAACCCTGATTTAGGGCATCATGCTATTTCTAAGTTGAATTCTGAAGATATTTTAATTCAGCTCAATCACCCTTTATTGGATACCTCCTATGAGCATATGTTCATACAAACATGTATGTATTGAGCATCTCATGTGAAAAACATACAAGAGATTTAGGGATGAATAAATAAGCTGTAGACTCTATCCTTGGACAGTCTACTGGGGAATGCAGATGGACAGAGTTCAGAGGAGTAGTGAGTGTTGTAGGCAGGCATGGCCACCAGGAACCTAGAGAAAGATAAGCTTGATCTGACCTGGTTTTGAAGGAAGGAAGGCTTCTTATGGGAGCAAAGAAGGACACATCAGAGATTACCAGGCAAAAGGGGAAGGAGGAAGCAACGTGAAAGGCTTAGGCTGAGGAAGCCACTTAAGCAATGGCTTGGAGGCAAGAAGAAAATGTTCCTGGAATTGCTTAGAAAGCCTGGAGCTCTGTGGGGTGAAAGATGGGTAGGCGAGGATCACACCAAACAAAGGCCTTATGGAGGAGCCCATATGTATCCTGAAGGGAATAGGGAACTATGGAAAGTTGTTAAGCAAGAAAGGGACTGGTAGTGTTTCCATCTTTGAAAGATCATGCAGACATCTCAAGGAACACGGAGATGAAGAAGACAAAGTCACCATGTTTAATGAGCTCACAGCCCCGGAGAAAAGACAGAAGTATAAAATTATACTGGAAGGTGATCTAATCAGTGTCGTAGTAGAATCAGATTCAAGGCATGGGATTGTCTGGAGGAAAGTCTTTTTAATTCTGTTTCTGAGATGATGCTTAGAAGGAATAATGTGAGAGAAAATACTTAGGGAGGGAGCCATCAAGTAACCCCGCGTCCTCCAGAAAGCATCCCATTGTGGGTTGGTAGGTTCGATGTGGAAAGAAGGAAGCCACAGGTGTCTGTTGTGCTACAGTTAGGATTCTGGTCCCCTCCCTCTAAGGCCAGTAGAGTGGCCTCTACTGTCAAGGCTATTCTGGACATTCTGCTGTATCCCCTAGAGGACAGTTTCCTGCTCCAACAAATTCCACTCTCAAAAGTATTTTCCTAGCAGGATTTAACCAATTTTAGCAATTTCCTAGTTAACATCTATGACATGCTTGAGCTTCACTCTTCATCTCAGCTCCATCTTTCTGGAACAGGAGTTCTCAAACCGAGAGGTGGAATAGGATAAAAAAGAGAATACCACAGGCTCTCACGCACAGTAAAAAGGAGAATCATTTTGTGAAACTTGTTTCAGGTGTATGTGTGTGTGTGGTGTTTACTGGGTCACAATGTCCAGTGTATATCTTACTGTGAATCATTCAAAAACAGCTCTGATGTGTGATGAATCCAGAGGCTGGACAGGCTTTGAGGTTGAACAGGCTTCATTTGCCATGTGTTGGTACTGAATTCAAGTCCAAGGAACAGATTCCTCTCAGGGGCTAATGACACCTGCTTTCTTTATTTTTGGAATTGTAGAGTTCGAAATGCCATCTAAGGTATTCTAGGAGGAAAAGTTTAGTGCAGTGTGTTTCAAATTATAGGCCACAGCACTTCAGTGAGGGGCAAGATCAATTTAGTGGTCCTTTACCAGCATTTTGTTTTTTTAAAGAAGTAGAAAAGAACGGAAAAGGAGAGAAAGAAAGGAGAAACATGAATAAGGTAGTAAAGCTAAATATTTTTTATTGAAACTTTTTTCAGCTTTGTACTCATATATAATATACATATTCATGTGCATAGATATATTTACTATGGAAAAATGTATTACTGTGAGTCAAGGTCAGAGATGCTGAATTAAGTAGCTCCCACCCTGATCAGGAAGTCACTTGTTACATTATCATCCCTGATTGAGGACCACCCAGTTTTGCTTTAAGATAGTCATCGAGGCACAGCTCATCCCTTCCAAGGCAATCAGCTTCCTTATCAGTCATTCCTAATGGACATCAAAAGGTTTTCCTGCCATTGGCTTCTCTGTAAGAAACCACTGGGCCTCTTAGTCCAACATGGAAAACACAGAAGCTTTCCACGCCGTCTTTATTTGTCTGTCTCTTATGTAAAGACACCATCCTATCCTTACTAAGTTTCCTCCACCTAAGCCAGCAGTACCCACTCTTTGGATTCTGTATCAAGTGGAGATGGGTCTAGAGCAACTTCTGCCCAGTGATCAACGTAAAGAACCATGTCTCCCTAGGATGTGGATTCTGGGACTTGGACTTCCCTCAGAATTCTAGTTCACAGTGACCTATTCAAATACAGTTCTTGAAATGTGCAATTTTGCGCTGGCTTCCTACTGATCCTTGGAGGTACTGTTTCCGCACTGATGCTCAGATGTATTATATCCCCAGTTTATTAGGTTATAAACTCCCTGAAAATGGAACTGTGCTTATACTTCCCCGGAGCCTCCTGGAATATAACTTTTGTGTTGGGTGCCTGGTTGATAATCATTCATCATTTACCAATCGACTAGCCCATGGCAGCCACCTATGGGGTTTGATAGTATCAAGAAAAATGATTGCTCACTAAGGTTGAGACTGGCAATGGGCAAGGTAGTCAGAACACTTCAAGAAAGGAATTAAAACAGAAAGATATACCACCCAGTAGTTCTGTGACTTTGGGTAAATTATTTTTCTTCAGTGACCATGTGGGTAGAATGAGAGACTGGGTCAGATCAGTGACTCTCAAAGCTTTTGGGATCATAATTTTATCTTTGAGAATCTGATAAAAGTGAAGGACACTTTACTTAGAAAAATGAAGTGTGTTCATGTGTAAAATCTTGCATACAATTTCTGAGAGCCCTCAGACACTTGGACCAAATTATCTCTAAGATTTCACCCAGCTCTGATAGCCAGGTTGGATTCTAACAATGCCATTGGTAAGTGGCAAAATGAACCAGTGAGTGAGCCCTGATTAAGTGAATTGATGAATTGGGTTTTGAGTACCCACTGCTGGTTGCATTCTCTATTCCCCACCTGAACTCCCCTGTCCAGTAACCTTCCAAAGGTGAGCCACTGATCTCCTGAGGTATAGGGTGCCTGGCCCAACCCTATCTCACTACTTGGCAAAATGCTTGAAGTGTAGGCCCTGCTGGTGACTGCCCATGTTTTTTGTTGTTGAGGTTGTTTTTCTTTTTGAGACAGGGTCTCATTTTGTCACCAGGCTGGAGTACATTGGTGCGATCACAGCTCACTGCAGCTTCAACCTCCCAAGCTCAAGCAATCCTCCCACCCCCAACTTTTTTTTTTTTTTTAAGTTTTTTGCAGAGACAAGGTCTTACTATGTTGCCCAGGCTGGTCTTGAACTACTGGGCTCAAGCAATCCACCCACCTCAGCCTCCTTAGCAGCTGAGATTATAGGCGTGTACCACCATGCCTGGCTAATTTTTTTTTTTTAATTAAACATAGTCATAGTCAAACATAATTAAGACATAGCCCAGGCTGGTCTTGAACCCCTGGGCTCAAGCTATCCTCCCACTTCAGCCTTCCAAAGTGCTGGGATTACAGGCTTAAGCCACCCCACCAGTTGGCCAGGTGTCCACCTGTTCCTCGGGGGTGGCAGCCCATTCTCAGTCAACTTCTCACCCTCAGGCCTTTTCATTGTTGAATACATTGCCAAGATAGTGTTGCTATAGTGATCTGACCAACAACTTTGTAGTTAGGATAAAGTGATTTTTTTCAGTCAAAAAAAAGATAAAGCTGTTTTGGGAGATGATTTAAGACAATACTTTTGCCTGGTCGTCTCTTTCTCAGCCTCACCTTTGTACTTTTGTACCTCAAGAGACTCTAAAAACATTCAAATAAAAAACTCATGACAAAATCAGAGGCAAAATGTTAAAGGTTTGGAACTGGCATTCAATCTGCATAAGCTCATCTCTCTCACTCTATAGAATAAAAATAAATGCTAACAATTTCAATCTCTTATTTGCTGGAAATTAGAGTTTTTCTTTTCTGCATTAAATGGACATGTACAAAATCATCTCCTTTTTGTTTTGCTGTAGTTTTTACATAAAGATTGTTGCAGGTATTTGCAGGTAGTCCTGGGTAAATAACAGCAGACTGTGAGAATAGATATGGGTTATTTCCTCTATAAATATCACAAGGGAAGCTTAGCAAAGGATAACAGGAGAGTTTTATCTAAAGATCACATCTTTTCTGACTTTACTTTTAGATATCCCCTGTGGTTTTCCTCTGCGAAGTGATTTTGTTCTAATTGGAGTTTGTAAATGTGTTTCCTTCTACTCACTGAGGTTTTCTCTTTGATGATAAAGTTAGTTTACATGAGAATTCCATCTTTGGGGAAAGAATATCAGGAAAGAGAAGCCAGCCCTGCTTCCTCCATGGGCATACCCTGTGAACTCGGCTTTTCCAAACACATTAACACACTACTCCCAGCTCAGTAAGCTTGAGGAAGCATCATTTACTGGGCGTAAGGACTCCATCGGGCTTTCAATCGTTCCTGCTAATGAAAAACTGGGAGAGTTCATATTAAGGAAATCAGCTGTTCACCCCGACATCTTCTTTTAGCAAAATGAGTCTCTATTTCCTTGCCTGGTAAGTTGGTCATCAAAGACAAACAGAACTTTTTTGTTTCCTGCCTTCCTTTAAATAGCTGTGGGCAGAGGTGTTTAACAACAGTACACCTGAGAGGCGGCCAGGGAGCAAGCAAAGGGATGGGGAATTGCCTCTCACCCGCCATCACTCCAGTTTTTCATCCAGTATTAAGGGTCTTCTAAATCTAACCTCATCTTACCAATCCAAGTTGGCCTCACCATTTATCAGCTATGTGACCTTGGGCAAGTTACTTACCCATTCAGTGCCTTAGTTCCCTTAGCTGTCAAAAAAAAAGGTGGGAGTGTTTAATATTAGTACCTACTGCATAGGGCATTTTTGAACAGTAAATGAGTTAGAAGGGTGCTTGGTAGATGGAAAGCCCTTGATGTTATTAGCACAAAGCCTGTACTCCCCTTAGACCATTCACACTGTCCTCAGGCCGTGCACAATTATTTCCAACTTTTATCTTGTAGTTCTTATTACCTGGAATGTTCTTTTTATTTCTCCCCTTCAGCTAGGATGTCCACATAGAGCAGAGCTATCCAGTAGAAATACAATGCAAGCCTATGTGAAAGTTTATATTTTCTAAGAGTGGCACTTAAAGGGCAATAAGAAAGAAATGAAATTAATTTCAGTAATATATTTTAACCCACTGTATCCAAAATATACTCATTTGAACATATAACCCATATAAAAATTACTGAGATATTTCACATTCTTTTTTATTTTTCTTTAAAATCCAGTGTACATTTTACACTATAGCACATCTCAAATCAGACACATTTCAAGTGCTGACTGACTACCACATGGGGTAGTAGTACCGTATTGGATCATGCAGGTATAGGGTAAGCAGGCAGCTATAAGTTACTCATTTTGTGAATAAGCCCTTGAATAATGGCTGCTGCCTGCTGAGTGTTTACAATTTGATGCCAGGTACTAGGCTGGAGATATATATCTTATTTAATTTTTATGACTGTCCTCTTAGGTAGGTCCTTTTATTATTCTCATTTTACAGATGGGAAAACTGAGTCTTAAAGGAATTAAGTAGCAGCTAGTAAGTAGGAGAGTCAGGATTTGAACTCCAGAGCTCATCCTCCCGCCTTCTGTTTATTACTTCCCAGACGGGAGCTCTAAGCAAAGGTCTGCCTTCTCTGAAGGGTCCTCCAAAGGACATGTAAAAATTCAGCACATTGGCCTAGCTGTATAATTATTTAAGACTAAGAGTGTCCGTGAACAGATTCTTCTTGGGTTTTCCCATGACAATTCATGCAATTAGTCACCCTATAAAACTTATATTTATTTTGTGAACAGATTGTGAATAGATGGAATCTGTGTTCTTCTGACCTCTGGGGATGGGGACTGCCAAAGGGAGGATTGTTTGTGAACATCTGGAAAGCAGAGTCCTTGAAAGTGAATTCCTATGTGAAGATCTTTTCATCACAGCGAGGGCCTTACAAGGAAAAGCGGATGGTCTTTAAGCAGTGTTTACAACTGACCCTAAAAATAATCTCCTTATTTTTATCGGCAGGGACTTGCAAATGATGACTTGTGATTTCAAATCAGGATTAATTTCAGATAGGAAATGTTAACTTACTTTTACGAGTATTGCTTCCAGAGTTCAAATGCTGTTAGTTTACACAGCCAGCTAGCTTCCCTTCCCTCTGGTATTTCTGAACAACTGCTTCTTCTTTTTCTCTAATCAATAAAGGCCAGATTTCGACAAGAGGTGGACCTTAATCCAGGAGCGGATCCAGATGGACTCCATGGTAATCAAGGGCCTCGATCCAGATACCAACTACCAGTTTGCCGTGAGGGCAATGAATTCCCATGGCCCCAGCCCCCGCAGCTGGCCCAGCAACATCATCCGGACCCTCTGTGAGTACCAGGGCCCTTCTGAGGGACCAAGGGAGCTGCCTGTCTGGGTGTGCCTCATGAAGACTGGCTTGACCTGGATGCTGTACAGAAGGACAGCCTGGAAAAGGACTAACCCCAGGCTTTCCTCCTGCGGTTTTCCCAGCCCTTTGGAAGTTAGAGGCTGTCAAGAGGGACACAGGCTATTTCTATGTCCTGGAGGTCAGCAGAGGATTTATTTTTGTTGCATCCTTGGGAAGTTTGAGGTCAGTTTTCTTTCACAGTCACACAACAGACCACATAGCAAAATGATTTGCAGCCTTCCCCCTCCTTTTCATATTTTGAGAAAATGAGTTAATCTTAGAACCATAGGAGAAAACACTAAGGCCCCTGGAGGCTTCAGGGTTTGTGTTCGCCTGAAAATAAAGGATGTTCAAACAACATTAACTCCTCTGAATGATGGTCGAGGAGTATCAAAGAAGTTGAGCGCTGACATGGAGCTGGGGCTGTAGCCAATGGTGTAAGTTCTCATAGTGCCTAGGGGATGCTTGGGCCGGTGTTCATCAAATCACCTGGGGGTTTTGTTAAAGTCAGATTCTGATTTTGGTCTGGGTTTTAACAAACTCCCACACGATGCCAAGAACCATTCTTGGATTGGCAAGGGCTTAGACCACTTTGGCAAGCCCAGCCCAGTTTAGAGGTTTTTTATATCTGGGGAGTGGAGGGTATATTTCCATAAACCTAGAACCGTGTGTAGCAGGGAGAGCTGAGAACGGAAATGTTGGCCCTTTTTTGTTTGAAGACTCTGATCTTTTCAGTGTTGCCAATACATTCCTCCGGTAGGGCCCGGTGTTCTTCTGGGTCCTCTTTACCCTGAAAAGGTGCTGTCAGAAAGGAGCCAGCCCTGGTAGCTGGCTTAACCCGCCAACATGAAGCCCTGTTTTTATTGGTTAGCGGAGCTGAATAAACTCCTGTCCTCACAAAGCACCCACACAGCTGACATCCAGGGTCACTGCTGTGTTCAGGGGTAGAGATTCAGGAGGTTCCCCAAATCTGAGGAATTTTGGCTCCTTTGAAAACAACCCCTACCCTAACCTTGAATGTCTGGTCGCCTTTTGTCAAGTTAAATTGTTGGGTTATATAGGGAGGCTATACTCCAAAACACACACATGCGCACATACACATACACACACACGCACATGTACACACATATGCACATGCTCGTGCACCCGATAAGTACTATTGACCATCCAGACAAAAAAATGTTTTCACTCTTCTTCTTTAGGATTTAGAAGCTTAAACTTTCAAGCCACATGCCAAGAAATGTTAACGATTCTATTTAAAGGAAGGCCTTGTTTGATTACTCTTTGGCTGAACTTTGTGGAATAACAGGAGCTAGGGTCTGACAGTACTTTGAAACACTGAGTTCATCTTTTTGCACTACAAAGTGAGCAGCCATTTGATGCTGTGTCTCCACCTGCCCTCTCCATGGAACGCCTGCTCCCATTTTGTGAGCTGCTCAAGGCTCACCTCCTTCAGTCTATCCTTTAGCTTCCCCTTCTCCATAGAGTCAAGAACGTAGAATAAAGATGAGATACAACAAGCACATGCTGATTTAGATGTGCGCATAGAGACTGCAGTCAGGGAAGAATGGGTGGGTTGGGGCACCTCTCATACCGCTCCTGCTTCTTCTTCTTTTTTTTTTTCTTGAGTCGGAATCTCGCTCTGTCGCCCAGGCTGGAGTGCAATGGTGTGATCTCAGCTCAATGCAACCTTGGCCTCCCGGATTCAAGCAATTCTCTTGCCTCGGCCTCCCGAGTAGCTGGTATTACAGGCGCCCACCACGATGCCTGGCTAATTTTTGTATTTTTAGTAGAGACGGAATTTCACCATGTTGGCCAGGCTGGTCTCTTTGGCCCGGATGGTCTCGAACTCCTGACCTTGTGATCCACCCTCCTTGGCCTCCCAAAGTGCTGGGATTACGGGCGTGAGCCGTGGTGCCCGGCCTCATACTGCTTCTTTTTTAATGGAAACACTGATCTGGTCTTAGAGTTTCTGATTCTAATTTCCCCATTGCTGGATTCTGCTTTTCTGGATTAAGTGGATAAGTTATGTGAAAGTGTTTTACAGATCTGTAAGATTTTATTATAATTGGCCTGTTATGTGAAGTAAAATTTTAAAATTTCAAAGTAATTGTGGGTGGGGAAGGTGGACAAAACAATGCTAAGTCAGTGAAAATTCTCAGTTATGAAACTTTCTTAAACAGACATAATTTTACTGCTTCTAGGTATACACAGTTACTCAGATCAGAGTAACAAAATTTATTAGATGCCCTGTTTCATGAATACAAAAGCGTGTGCTATAATTAGTATTTCAATTGTGGTTTTTCTCTCTGGTCATTTCTGACATTTTGGAAAACCCTTTATTCTGGGATACATTTACATTTTTTATTTTGGTATTGGTTTAGACTATTATTTTGCTTCCAAAACATGCTTTTCCCATACATAAAATTACCTAATTATCAAATAGCACTATCTGAATTAAATTAAAATTATCAAATTTTAATAAATTAATAACAATTTAACAAATTAACAAATTACTTCAAATTAATAAATTTCAAATAATACAAAATAATAATATCAGAGCTACCACTGGGAAGGTGTACTATGAGCCAGGCATTGTGCTGCGCCATTGACCTACAAAACTCATTTAATCCTCACAGAAACACTGTGCTGGGGGAATAGTGTCCCCTTTTTACGGATTAAAAAAATTGAGTTTTTGAAAGGTAATGTATTTTGGCAAGATGGATCATTGTAAAGGCAGGATTTGAACTTGGGTTTGGCTGACTGTGAAGCTGCTTCCCTGAGTGAGATGCATATAGAGAGGATTATTCTTCTAATGCAAAGTAATGTGAGAATGGTTAACGTCAACAATTAATAAAAACAGAGAATAGTCCATGTGGAATATATGGACTAAGGAGACTCTGACAACACAGAATAAAACCTCTAAAACTTGCTTTTGTTTTTGTTTTTAATTTTTAGATTCACAGGGTACATGTGCAGGTTTGTTACATGGATATATTGCACAATGGTGAGGTTTGAGCTTCAAGTGTACCCATCATGCAAATAGTGACCATTGAGCCTAAGTAGTAATTTTTCAACCCCCACCTCCTCCCAACCTCCCCACTGCCTTTTGGAGTCCTCAGTGTCTGTCATTTCCATCTTTATGTCCCCGTGTACCAATTGTTTAGTTCCCACTTGTAAGTGAGAGCATGCAGTGTTTGATTTTCTGTTTGTGAGTTATTTCACTTAGGATAATGACCTCCAGTTTCATTCATGTTGCTTAAAGGACGTGAATTTGTTCTTTGTTATGGCTCCATAATATTCCATGGTGTATGTATACCACATTTTCTTTATCCAATCAAATTTTGATAGATACTTAGGTTGATTCCATGACTTTGCTATTGTGAATAGTGCTTCATAAATATGTAAGTGCAGGAGTCTTTTTCATACAATGATTTCTTTTCTTTTGGGTGGATGCCCAGTAGTGGGATTGCTGGCTCAATGATAGTTATATTTTTAGTTCTTTGAGAAATCTCCATACTGTTTTCCATAGAGATTGTACTCATTTGCATTCCCACAAACAGTGTATAAGCCTACGCTTTTCTCCACATTCATGCCAACATCTGGTAGCAAAGTTGCCATCAAGTCAAGTAAACGTTCATGTAGATGGTGGGGAAGGGGAGGAGTGAGGATATTCAGAGTAGTGTTTTTTTGACTAGTCATTCTGACTGATGTAAGATATCTCACTGTGGCTTTAATTTGCATTTCTCTGATGATTAGTGATACTGACCATTTTTTCATGAGTTTTTGGCCACTTGTATATCATTTTTTGAGAAATATCTGTTCGTGTTGTAGCCACCCAACGGTTCACCTTTCCGGCTGCCTAAACAGAGCCTATTTTTCAAGACAGGGGAATTGCAATAGAGAAAGAGTCTTTCACACAAAGCCAGCTGTGCAGGAGACCAGACTTTTATTACTACTCAGTCAGTCTCCTTGAGCATTCGGGGATCGGAATTTTTTTTTTTTTTTTTTTTTTTTTTTGAGACGGAGTCTCGCTCTGTCCCCCGGGCTGGAGTGCAGTGGCCGGATCTCAGCTCAGTGCAAGCTCCGCCTCCCGGGTTTATGCCATTCTCCTGCCTCAGCCACCCAAGTAGCTGAGAGGGGATCGGAATTTTTAAAGATAATTTAGTGGGTAGGGGCTCAGGAAATGTGGAGTGCTGATTGCTTAGGTTGGAGATGGAATCCTAGGGGACTGAAGTGAGGTTGTCATGTTGTCTTCTCTTCCTGGGTGGGATCACAGAACTGGTTGAGCCAGATTGCCAGACAGGGTGGTGTTAGCCGATCCATCCAGTACAAGGTCTGCAAAATATCTCAAGCACTGATTTTAGATTTTATAATAGTGATGTTATCCCCAGGAGCGATTTGGGGAGGCTCAAACTCTTAGAGCCAGAGGCTGCATGATTCCTAAACTGTAATTTCTAATCTTATAGCTAGTTTGTTAGTTCTACAAAGGCTGACCGATCCCCAGTCAAGAAGGGGATCTTTTTGGGAAAGGGCTGTTATCAATTTTGTTTCAGAGTCGAATCATAAACTGAATTCCTTCCCAAGGTTAGTTCAGCCTACACCCAGGAATGAATAAAGACCGCTTAAAGGTTAAAAGCAAGATGGAGTCAGTTAAGTCTGATCTATTTCACTGTCATAATTTCCTCTGTTATAATTTTTGCAAAGGGGGTTTCAGTGTCCTTTGCCAACTTTTTAATGGGGTTATTTCTTGTTTGAGCTGACTTCCTCATAGATTCTGGATATTAGTTCTTTTTCAGAGGCATGATTTGAAAAGATTTCTCCCATTTGGTAGGTTGTCTGTTTACTCTGTTGATTTTTTTTTTTTTTTTGGCTGTGCAGAAACTTTTTAGTTTAAGTCTCATTTGTCTATTTTTGTTCTTGTTACATTTGCTTTTGGTTTAAAAACTCATAAGGTAAATTGCACATACAGAAATATGAGTAAAACATATATGTTGATTGAAAGTCAACCCATATATATTAGTATAGCCCTAGTATTTTACAGCTGGCAGCCCCTTAGATTAGTTAGTCCCAAACCAAGACAGAGAAATGCTTTGAACACCACTCTCCATTTGTGAGATCAGTATTTCTACATGTTGGGCTTACCCCATTCTCATTCCTCTCACTCCTCTGTCTCCATGAATATTGACTTGATTTGATGCCCACTTTTCTCCTTGAACAGCCACCTTCACAACACAATGTTCAAGGAGACCCTTGAGGCTAAGTGCCCAGTGGGAACCTTGAGATCCCACCCAGGACACAGGCCACTCCCTGGGGTCCTCTGTGGCCTGTTTATCTTAGGGCTAAACTCTTTTATAAGAAAAGATAACCCTTCAGCCCTACTAACTGGGGAAGCTTTTACTTCCCTCTGGGCCTATTAATGCCAGACACTATTAGCAACTTAATTGCTTAATGGGGCAATTGGAAGATCTTAGTTGCTCTTGTGCTGGTAATTAATGAAAGCCAGGGCCCAGTATTATCATTAACTGGCACTTAGCTGAAGTGAGAAAGGAGGATGATGGCAATGTTGAGAAGTTTGTGCAGTGACAACATCTAATTCCAGCTTCACAACATTATAAGTAGAACAGGAAGAAAAAAAAAACTTTGATGTCTAGGTCCTCTAATGAGAGCTAGGATCATTTTGGTGACCTTGAATAATACTGATGCATCTACATGTACATCCATCTTCTCCCAGGAGGCATTCCACACAAATCAGCACCTGTTTTGTTTCCAAGAGGAAATACAAAGAAGACCCAAATCATGATCTCTCATTCCTTACCCCCATCCTGCTGTATTTTTTTTTCCCTGCAAGAAAGAAACACCAGCATCATTATAGTTTCCTTTTGATCTGGTAAATCAGGCAGTTGGTGTGCAGAACTGGGGGCTTTGTAAAAAATGTATTCACTGCATTCACTGGCCACCAATTACCAAGCTTGAAGCTTGTTGAGTACATTCTTCCATCGAGTAGAATGAAAGCCAGTAAAAAGGACATGAATGGTAAATAATAGAAATGGCAGAAGTAAAAAAGTCACGTGCCTTTCTTCTTTTTTCCAAAAATGGGAATTTAATTAAAAATAAGTTACCTGTATGATCAACTCTAGGATTATATAACTTCTCCTAGGAATAGAACTTGGTCTTAACCACCAAAACCACTTAATTTCTAGGGTACTATCCTCATGGTATAGACAGAGAAAGAGCAAATACATTCTTCACTGAAGTGAGTTGGTGTCCTTAGATGAGTTCCTAGTATATATTATTGTTTCTGTTCCCAGCAAAGGCTGTTTTGCACTTTTCTGCTTCGGGACTTTGGCACCTGCTGTTTCCTGGGCTTGGAACTCTCTTCCCTCAGATCTTCCTATGATCATGCTGCCAGCCTCCTCCCTTTCTCCTTTCAGATCCTAGCTCAAATGTCACTTTCTCAGATAAGCTTCTGGTTTTCTTGAGACAGGGTCTTGGAGTGCAGTGCTGTAATGTTAGTTCACTACAACTTCCACCTCCCAGGCTCAAGTGACCCTCCCACTTCAGCCTCCTGAGTAGCTGGGACTGTAGGCACACACCACCATGCTTGGCTAATTTTTGTATTTTTTGTAGAGACAAGGTTTCACCATGTTACCCAGGCTGGTCTCAAACTCCTGGGCTCAAGCGATCCACTTGCCTTGGCTCCCAAAGTTCTGGGATTACAGTCCTGAGCCACTGTGCCCGACCCCAGGCTTCTGTGGTCTCAGCCTAATACCCTGGTTTATTTTCTCCATAGCACTTTCACTGCCTGAATCTATTTTTTGCATCGTATTGTCTGTATCTCCTCTCTAGGATAAGGTCTATATTGGAGCTGGAATAACTTGCTCAACGTTGTGTTCTTTTTTTTTTTTTTTTTTTTTTGAGACAGAGTCTCGCTCTGTCACCCAGTCTGCAGTGGTGCGATCTCAGCTCACTGTAACCTCCGCCCCCCAGGTTCAAGCGCTTCTCCTGCCTCAGCCTCTTGAGTAACTGGGATTACAAGTGCCTGCCACCATACCCAGCTAATTTTTTTATTTTTATTTTTAGTAGAGACGGTGTTTCACCATGTTGGCCAGGGTGGTCTGGAACTCCTGACCTCAGGTGATCCTCCCGCCTCCGCCTCCCAAAGTGCTGGGATTATAGGCACCACCACTCCTAGCCATCAATGTTGTGTTCTCAACACCCTAGACAAGGTCTGCACTCAGTAAGTATTTATTGAGTACCTAAATGAGTGACTTAACTAGCTAAGAGTCTGTGATTACTTTGGTGATTGGATAACTCCCTACTGCTACTGTATGGGAAATTCAAAGACAAGATGAAAGGAAACAGTTGTTCTGGAAACCCACAAAGGCCAAAAGTGAATTTCCTGCTGGCAAGGTTCGTAGGCAAAAGTGAACTCCCAGAATTGCAATGTGGCATAAATAAGGAAAAGGTAAGCAAATAGAGTAAAAGAGGGAGGAAGGAAAGAAGGAAGGAAGAGAGCAAGCCCAGTGAATTTAAATTCAAGGCTGTAAAGGTGAGATTCTAGTGCTAAAAAGAGTACAGTTTGCTGATAAGAGGTTGATGAAGGGAGAGACATTTTCTAACCCTCTTTCAAACCAAGCCCTCATTCTACCCGTGTTCTTACTTGATCATTATAATATGCATTAACATTTCTAGACTATTTTTCCCTTCTTCTCTTAATAAGGCTAATTATGGTCTCAGATCCTCAGAGATTACATAGGGAAGTGTGAGAGATGTTTTGTTTTCGTTTGGTTTTTGCCATACTGTTCTCCCTATAATCTGTTTTCTTCTACAGTTTCAGAAACATACTCTTCCACTGAGCTGAGACAGACTCCCTCTGGCTCACATCAGATTTCTTTTTTTTTTTTTGAGACGGAGTTTCACTCTTGTTGCCCAGGTGGGAGCACGATCTCGGCTCGCCGCAACCTCCGCCTCCCAGGTTCAAGCGATTCTCCTGCCTCAGCCTCCCTAGTAGCTGGGATTATAGGCATGTGCCACCACGCCCGGCCAATTTTGTATTTTTAGTAAAGACAGGGTTTCTCCATATTGGTCAGGCTGGTCTCGAACTCCCGACCTCAGGTGATCTGCCCGCCTCAGCCTCCCAAAGTGCTGGGATTACAGGCGTAAGCCACCGCACCCAGCCCAAATCAGATTTCTACAGTAAATCTGATTACATGCTGTTCCCTAGCACCCTCCCATCTCACCCCTCTTTTCTTCTCTACACCTTCCTGCTTGCTTAGTACAGCTGTTGTTGGTTGTGTAAACTCGTCCCATACGTGTCCATGTGTGAGTCTGGCTTTTGCCTAGTTTTTGCTCTGAGATTTGGGCCCCTGTTTTTCATTGCCTGTCTGCCTGGAGACCAGCTACAGCATGCTAGGGTCCCTGGGTACATGTTGTCGTAGAGCCACAGAATAGATCTCCCTTACCGCTGTTCGCAAGCGAGGCCTCCTCTTTGGCGGCAATGCCCCTGAATTGGCTTCAGCAGTGAGCAGAGGGGAAGCAAGTGGAGACAGAAGGTAGTGGCATGTTCTGGGGATGGCTAGGAAGCAATCAGCAAGTGCTCCAAAGTCCCCATGACTTATCAGCACTCTCTGGCAGCTTCCATACAGCTGCAGTCTCTTTCAATCTATACCTATGAAAAGTTTTTGCCAACCTATACGCTCTTCACTGCCCCCAAACATCTGTACCTTTGCAAGGGGCAGAATCTGGCCAGCAAATCTGGGTCTGAGGTCCAGGAAAACTGTCCTCTTACCACCTTGCTGCGGGACCTCCTCAGAAAAGCCACTTAGTATCTCTGGGCCTAAGCTTACTCATCTCTAAAATGGGTACAGTAATGCCTGCGATAGGTGATATTTTCTACTTCTCAGGGTGATTTTAAGAAAACACAAGTAGAACAGAGGTTAAGGCATCTGACCACTCTTTAGGATGAAGGAGATGTTAATAGATGTTCCCTCCAGGCATAGTTACTGAAGGATGGTGTAACTGACAGGGGCAGCCGCTGGGGGTTCTGTAGCTTTTTCTTTAGACTCCAGGCCCTGAGCTCTGTTCTTGGAACGGGAAGACATCAGAATGCCAGAATTCAGAAACAGAAGTACAAGAACAAAAACTTTCCTCACTGGGAAGTGGCAGAATGGAGGAAGCCCTATGAGTTAGGTCCAACAGAATCATTAGGATGGGGCTTGATTGTGTCGGGGAGGGAAGACTTTCCCTCTACCCACAGAGAGTTTAATAACTGAGTATATGAAATAAACGGACAGCAGGTAGAGTAAGAGGAGAAAAGGTATACACATTTCTTATATGCACAGGGGCATCCAAGGAAAAAAAAGTGAATACCCCCAAACTCAGTGGGATCTAGAAGCTTGTAGACAGGGGAGGAAGGACTAGAAAACACAAGAGAGAGTAAATGATGAATGGGTCCTCCGAAGAATAGGTGACAGATAGCCCATGACAATCTGTCTGGGTGTGGTGTTAACCCCCAGTCTTCCCTCCAGAGATAGGAGTTAATCTTCCCCGGTAATGAGATTCCGGGGAGGGGATCCCTTGGCAATTGCATTCCTTTTGGGGGATCAGTCTTCAGGCAGATAAAAGAAAGCCCCTCCCTGAATCTGCTGCTCCCCAGGTGCCCTCAGTGTGAGGCAATCAGCACAGTAAAGCGGCTTGTGTTGGGGGGACACTTCCTCAACTCCTTCAGTTGGTTGCTTAGTTTTAAAAGACTGTATTGATCAGATGTCAGAGAATTAAAACTGCAAGTCGCGAGCTCTGACAACAATAAAATTTCATGTCGCTTACTACTTAAGCACATTCTAGACTCAGGCAAAAAGAAAAAAAGAAAAAAAAGTCTAGAGTTACAGTATCGTGCTGCTAGCTTTGTTTGTTTTTAGTCTTCCCAAAAATAACCATTTACTTAGACAACGGTCAGCAAATTTTTCTATAAAGGGCAAGATAGTAAATATTTTAGGATTTTTAGGCCAACTTTGCTGTCATAGCAGGAAAGCAGTCATACAATAAATAATTATGCATAGCTGTATTCCAATAAAACTTAATTTATGCACAGTGAGATTTGAATTTAAGTTTTATGTGTCACAAGAAATTATGATTCTTAAACTTTTTCCCCAACCTCTGAAAATGTAAAAACTGCTGTTACAGAAACAGAAAGCAGGCTGGATTTGGCCCGTGAGCCATAGTTTACTGACCTCTGTACTATACTGTTGGGGTATTTTTCCCCAAATTTTCTTTTTTTTTTTTTGAGACGGAGTCTCGCTCTGCCACCCAGGCTGGAGTGCAATGGCCAGATCTCAGCTCACTGCAAGCTCCGCCTCCCGGGTTTACGCCATTCTCCTGCCTCAGCCTCCGGAGTAGCTGGGACTACAGGCGCCCGCCACCTCGCCCGGCTAGTTTTTTGTATTTTTTTAGTAGAGACGGGGTTTCACCATGTTAGCCAGGATGGTCTCGATCTCCTGACCTCGCGATCCGCCTGCCTCGGCCTCCCAAAGTGCTGAGATTACAGGCTTGAGCCACCGCGCCTGGCCTTTCCCTAAATTTTCAGGAAATTGTTCAGGAAATTTGGTAAATCCCCTTTTAGATAGCAATTTTGTCAAGCTTTTAAGGAATCAATTAGCGCATACTAATGAACTTGTTCCCTTGATAGGGCTCTCTGTGATTTAATTTTCACGTAAATGTTCTTAAAGAAGAGACCTGGAGAGCCTGCAATCCAACTGCTTTGGAACAGGTTTGTGCTGGTGACATTGGAGAAAGAGAAAAAGCAAACTGAGGGGGAGGTTCCTTTGCTAGGCTTACTACAGCAGCATGGGATAGGCCAGTCCCTCAGGGAGCTTCATGGCTTTGTAAATCTTTAGAACGTGAGATGAAAAAGGGAACAGGAGGAGTGATACATAATTTATTTCACTCATAGCCTAGACAAATCTGCACTTTCAGTTTGCATTTGAGCATGAATATAACTTCAGATGTGATTTTACATTCAGGGTGTCCTCCATGGCAATCGCTCTATTGATTTGCTGATGCCTCCATGCATGTAAATCTGAGCAATGTTCATTTGCACAACTTTATTGGCTCTACAGGGAATGATTCACTTTGCTGTTTAAATACCTATTAATTGCTCTTCTGAGGCCTTTGTGCATCTTATATTATCATACATTTACTTATAATCAGGACACTGATATTTTACCCCCTCTGGCTAGGTAGAGAAGAGAGAGTAAAGCGAATGATAAGGAGTTGTAAGTTTTCAAAGGAAAGGAACTCATGGTGCTCTGATTTCAACTGGAGTATCTGGTCAGTCGGCTGATATTTCATGGCCACAGAATGTGCAACTATGTACAGTGTATTCCACTCAATTGATTTTTAAACATTAATATATTGAGGTGATATCCACACTCATATCCATGTACAAATATCCTGCCTATTTTCGCTTTGTTTCCTTTCATTTACTTTATTATCCATTTTGTTCTCTTTCCTTCACACTCATAGTGTCATGGCTAATCTTTTCTCTTCTTTCCTTTGGAGCATTTCTTGCTTTTATATAGTTCTTCATTGGAATCATTTCTTAGCATCTAACTTCTGGAATCGTTTCAGCTCTTTGATGAAAGAGTAGGGCCACAATTGTTGTTCAGCACAAAGAGAGGAGGTCTATGAAATCAGCTTAGCACAGTGACAGACACAGGAGGGACGCGGTGCATGCTGATTGAGTTTCATGGATCTCGTCTGATAATGCAACCAAATATGAAACACGTATGGACAAATATAAATGAGAAGCAACTGTGGGAGAAAAGATGACTTTTCTAGGGATCTCATCAGGCTCCTGGCACGAAATAGAGGCGAAAGTGCTTGGATGATTTGAAGCAAGTTTAATGAGGGGACTGTTTGCAAAAGCTTGGTCATGTGCTAATTGGGACCAGTATCCAGATGGACAAGGAGGGCCATCCTGCAAGAGCTGTGACCTTCAGACATGTGTCCCATGACAACCTCACAGGGTAGAAGTTAGGGAAACACTGTGACTATTTTTCCTCTGTCTTCTTTCTTGCTGGTGCTTCCTAATGGGCAGGACTCAAGTCCTGCCAGGCAGGTCAGCTTCCCAGGGCACAGGGCAGGGTGTAGAAGGACAGAGGAATTTTAGGAATCAAGTATGAAAAGGTAATCACCAAACTGGGTTCTGGTCCAGAATCTGCCACTTGATTCCTAAAATTAGTGAGATTCCTTTTGTCTAAAGATTCGATTCCTCAAGCGTGTTCAGAGAAGAACAAGAAGGTCAGTGTAACTGGAGAAGGGAGTTCTGGGGGAGAAAAGTCAAAGGAGATGAGGTTAGAGAGGGAGGGCACAGTTGGTGGATGCTGGTTAGGGACCTGGAGCCCATTGGAACCCATTTGATTTGGCTTTTTCTCAGAGAGGGATAAGACTGGGAGGGTTTGGGGTGCTTAATCAGGGGAATGAAAAGACCTTACTAAGGTTTTAACAAAATTACTCTTAGTAGAATATAGAGGGGTAAGGGCAAAAATAGGGAAAGTAAGGAAACCATTGCAATAATTGCAAAACAGAAATGGTATTTTTGTTATCACTAAATGAAAAGGATATTGTGCTCTATAATGCTTATTGTTAGTGAAAAAATTCAGGCAACATAAAAAATATTAAAATGAAAATTATCTTTAACCTCAGCATCTAGATATAGCCACTATTAAAATTTTGGCAGATATTATCTTCCATAATTTTTTTAATCCAATGATGAAATCATAGTACATATACATTTTCTGTACAACAAAATACTGTATACATATGTAAATACAAATGAATATAGGCATACATCATAAAATTTAATAACAGCATATTCCATTATAAAGGTGTGCCACATTTATTGAACTAATTCCTCATTGATGGACATTTGGATTGCTTCACTGGTGTAAACAAAGCTGGGCCTCTTGATGGTAACCTCACTTGTCTTTTGGTTGTCCAAGTTCATCTACCCTTCTGGTATCTTTTTGAAACAGAGTGGGCCAGCACCATTATTTCTCCCTTAGTTTCTAGTTGGATAGACTGACATACACAGCTGATCAGCAAGTGAATGGTATTCTGAACCCAAGTCTCTTACCTGCTATTTCACAAATTTAACCAATAGCCTATGTTGCACTAATCTCTTATTAACACATAATATTCATATAAACCTTTTGAGATAAAAATGTTTTTTCAAAAGGAAAAATAAGTCAGCTGCTGTAAGGCTCTATCTCTACATCTGAGCCCCAGTTGGAATTTTTTGGTGATACTGGCTTCTAATTCCCACTGGTATGAGGAGCCAAGAGGCCTGTCTTAGAACATAGATTAGTGCTGCTTTTGAACTCTAATCCAAGCACCTACCATATTTTAAAATGTGATTATGTCTCCATTTTGGCCCTGTGGATCCTATCTCCCATCACTGATGTTGATCACAGGATCCTTAGAGAGTGCCGGGGCCCGCCAGGCACAGCTGCTCAGGAGGAAGTACCAACAGTCATCCAGCAGATGGCAGTAGTTCCCAGACTTACAGAGCCAGAAGAGCCCTTAGGGCTCAGTCTGGAGTCACCTGAAGTGGTTGACCTTGAGAGCAGCGCCATTAGATTGCATCAGATAGAGGGCACCTTCTATGGTTCAAAGTCCCAACCAACATGGGAGAGGGCAACTAATTTTAGATTTTTTTTCTGTTGCAACCAAACGTCCTCAAACAAAAACAGATATTTCTTCAGCGACCTTTGGCGTTTATAGCATTTTATTTATAATGCTGTGTCCAAATGATGCAAAAAACAGGTACAGTACATTTCTTTCCAAAATAAAATGAAATAAAGAGCTGGCAAATTCAGAAAGAATTAGAACAATGAAAATTAGAAGAGTGGGTGATACAAACAAATTTGTCAGGCCTTTTTTTTTTTTTTTTTCTAACATCACTCCTGAAAACTGTTTGGGTGATGTTCAAGAAAGTGAAGAACCTAATTTCTGACTCTACATTGAGTATTTCACTTGTTTAAGCACGTATTCACACAGTTTCCCAAATATGTATTTGATGCCTGTTTATGCCCAGGTAATTTCTGGGTGCTGGGGTTTTAGCAGTAAACAAGATCAATAGTGTCTCTGCCCTCATGAGGTATATCTGTGGGAGAGTCTGTGAAATAAGTCTGTATCACATTAAATTATATAAATAATATCATCGGTAATGATAAGTGAAAAGAGGAAAAGTAAAGGGCTAAGAGGGTATAGAGGATAGTGGGAGCTGCTGCTTGGGATAGGCTATCAGGGAAGGCTTCTCTCAAAGAGAGATTTGAGCAGAATCCCTCTACGTGGAGGGAGTGACAAATGCAGAGGTCCTGGGGTGAGAGCCCAGAGGACACTGGAAGTTCACAGTAAGAGGCCCACATGGTGGGAACATGGTGAGTGAGAAGAATGATAGGAAGTGAGGTCAGAAAGTTTGCCAGAGGTCAGAGCATGTCAAACCTTATAGGTCCTGGTGAAGATTTTGAATCTTATTCAAAGTTAAAGGTCAAGATGTTGAAATTTTGAGCAGCAAAATGACATGGCCTGACTTATATTTTAAGCAGGATTGCTGTGGCTACAATGGTGGAACTCAGTGGAGAGGAAGGAGAAGGAATAAGGAGGCAATTTTATATTGCTTTAAGGAGAACAGACATGAAAAGAAAAAGGTAGAATGCCAAATGGGAATCATAGAATTTTGAAACTGGTGAGTCATTGAAGAACCTAGCCAGACTTCCACAATTTTCAGATAAAGAACTGAGACACCACCAGATTATGTGACTCTCTGAAGGTCTTACAGTCACCATGAGCGTTGGATGTATGGAACTCTCTAGCCAGTGATCCTTGCACTTCCTGTCCTCCTCTCTGTTGCAGAGACCCCACTTACATGCGTGGTTACACCACTCTGTTCTCATCCATTTTCTGTTGGTTCCTCTTGAGAGCACTGTGAGTGTTGCTCCCATACTCCCAAATGGGGAGTTTCTTCATCTGTTCCCTGAACTATTTCCTTATATAAGCCAGAAGTACTGGGATGTCTTTGCCTTTTTTAGTGCCTGGAGAACATTTCCTGACCAGGATCACCTGCTGTGTCCTGCTGCATGTCCCAGCCACATGTGTGAAAATCGTGCGGTTAGACTGAAGGCAGTCTGTGCAGTGACACAGTGGCCCACAGGAACCTGGTTGTAAACCCAACAGAAGTTAAGAAAGTTTGGGGATCAGTATCCCAGGCTCATTCTACTGCAGTCAGATCCCACAGGGTCTCAAGAAAAAAACAAAAAACAAACAACAACAACAAAAAAAAACGCAAATGAGTTTTTCAGTGAAAATAACCTTTTTTTTCTGAATACATAAGATTCTTTGGGGACCAAAATCACCCCCAGTTGAAATCAAGTACTCTGTTGTGCCCCCAAATGCTCAAAGGTATTTGGGGGCACAGTAGAGTAGTAGCAGATATGAAGCAAAGACCCTGTGGGTCCAGGATGGTCTCCATCTCTTGACCTTAGATCTGCCCACCTCAGCCTCCCAAAGTGCTGGGATTACAAGCATGAGCCACCATGCCTGGCCCACAATGCCTTTTCTTTTCTTGATTCTTTGCTTTTCAATAGAAATTTTAGAATCAGTTTTTCAATTCCATGAAAAATTCTGTTGGGATTTTAAAAATGAAAATATATTGAATTTTTAAAATGAAAATTATATTGTATTTATAAACTAATTTTGGAAGAACTGACATCTTTGTGATATAGAATCACTGACTTAATCACCACATTATATCTCATCTAGATTTTCTACAGAGTCTTTTAGTGTACTTTAATAATTTTCTCCATTATGGAGAAAATTCTGAAACTTAAACAGTCTAAAGTTCATCAAAATCTATTACCCTCCTCTCAAACAATAATAAAACAATAATGATGAGACAGGTTAGTTCCCTCAACCCCCTTGGTGGTCGGGAACTGGAGTGGCTCGTTTCACTCAGCTCACCACTGGCTACTCCTCGTGGAGGAAGAGTGCAGGAACCAGAAGTTCTTTATAGCTTTTGTTAGATTTATTCCCAACTCTCTTATATTCAGAAGTCTATTTAAGCTTTTTTGATCAAGATTTTTAATATTGTTCAAATCTTATCTATCCTTATGCATTTTTTGTTAGCTTGATCTATCAATTACTAAGAGGATACATTACAATTTCTCATTCTATCTCCCTACACCTCTCTCAGTTTTTTTCTTGATATGTATGTGAGGCCGTGAGATTAGGTGCATAGAGTTTAGAATCATGTTATATTCCTGGTGATTCTTTTAATCATTATTTAATAACCATCTTATCATTAATGATACTTTTCCCCCCTTAACATTTACATTGTCCAGTAATTATATAGGTACACTAGCTTTCTCTTATCTATTGCCTGGAATATATATTGCATTCTTTTACTTTTGATGTTTCTGTATGTTATGTTTTAGATACTTTCTGGAAACAGCATGTAGCTCAAATGTATTAAATCCAATCTGACAAGCACTGTTTTTTAAATGACAAGTTTATTGCATTTATAGTTATAATGGCTGACATGTATTATTTTTTATTTTGTGCTATTATATTTACTCTGCTTTTTCCATTTTTTATTGGAGAAGGATTTTTGTTTCTGCTGTTTTCCTATTTTCTTTCTTTCTTTATTTATTTTTTATTTTTTTTTTGAGATAGAGTCTTGTTTTATCACCAGGCTGGAATGTGGTGGCACAATCATAGCTCACTGCTACCTTGACCTCCCAGGCTCAAGTGATCCTCTTACCTCAGCCTCCCAAGTAGCTGGGACTACAGGTATGTGCCACCATGCCTGGCTAATTTCTTTTAATGTTGTTTTGTAGAGATGGGATCTTACTATGTTGCCCAGTCTGTTCTTGAGCTCCTGGTCTCAAGTGATCCTTCTGCCTCAGCCTCCCAAAGAGTTGGGGTTACAGGCATGAGCCACCACACCTGGCCCTTTTCTGTTTTCTTTAGGATTGACTGTATTTTCTTAGTCCTTTCTTCCCCTATATTAGGATGAAATTATACATTCTTTAATTTACCATCCACAAATTGTAAACTCTCAAACTTAAACAGTCTAAAGTTCATCACAATCTATTATCTTCCTCTCAAACAGTAGTAAAACAATAATGATGAGACAGGTTAGTTCACTTGACTCCCTTCGTAGGCTGGAACTGGAGTGGCTAGTTGCCCTCAGCCCACCACTGGCCAGTGCTCGCAGGAGGAAGAGTGCGGGAACCAGAGGGAATGAATGCTGGCACTGGCTGGTCGTGCCTCCCTGGTGGAGCAGGCTCTGTGCGGGCCCCGCAGCAGCGTCCAAGCATGTTACCACCAATGCTCTTTCAGCCTTGCCGTCCAGAGACAGCCAAGAGCCAACCAGCTTAGTAGAGGGTCAGGGTGGCAGCCCCAGCCCTCTCGGCACCCGGGTTCTTGTCCGGTGTCCAGGAAGAATCAGGTCACACAAACTCTGTTTGAAAGGTGGTGAATACACAAGACTTTATTGAGCCGTGGGTGGGTCTCAGCGGAAAGGGAGGCTGGAAAAGGGATGGGAAGGTGATCTTTCCCTGAAGCCCAGCCATCTCCTGCTAGGCCCCTCTCCAAAGCCGCACTGTCTGAAGTTAGCCACGCCTATCCATCTATCTGTAGTCTCCAACACTCAGTTGCTTCTCTGCTCACTGTTCAGCTGCTTGTATCCTTGCTGCTCAGCCACTCATGTTGCTCTGCCAGCTGAAGTCTTATGGGCACAGGACAGGGGCGAGGCAAGCCAAAAAAGGCAACATTTGGGTGGAAAAACGGGGTCAGCTGTTTTCACTTAGAGCTGTGGTTCCAGGCCTAAGGGTGGGGTTTAGCCAGGAGCCCAGCCCTTCTGTATCAATAGGGCCTTAGCAGCTTTAGTCCAAATCAGTTCCTTCTTGTGTTACATGTTACTTTTCAGTATTTTTGTTCTACCTTGTTTAGTAACCACATTTTTTAAACTCAGTGCTTGTTTAGATTTATTTACAGATTTACCACTTTCTGTGCCCGCAACTCTTCGCATCTTACTCTTTCCTTCTTTGTCTTGAAATATACTTTTGAATAAACGTTTAAAGATCTGTTAGTGATAAACTGTCTCGGGCTTTGTGATCATGTCTTTGTTTTAGTCTTTCCGTTGAACAACCATTTAATTGAATATAGGTTGTGATTTTTTTTTTGAGGTGGAGTTTCGCTCTTGTTGCTCAGGTGGGAGTGCAATGGCATGATCTCGGCTCACCACAACCTCTGCCTCCCAGGTTCAAGAGATTCTCCTACCTCAGCTTTCCAAGAAGCTGGGATTACAGGCATGCACCACCATGCCCAGCTAATTTTGTATTTTTAGTAGAGACGGGATTTCTCCATGTTGGTCAGGCTGGTCTTGAACTCCCAACCTTAGGCCATCTGCCCGCCTCGGCCTCCCAAAGTGCTGGGATTACAGGTGTTAGCCACCATGCCTGGCCTTTTTTTTTTTTTTTTTTTTTTTTTTTTTTAGAGACTGGGTCTCGCTGTCACCCAGGCTGGAAGGTAGTGGCGCAATCATAGATCACTACAGCCTGAAACTCCTGAGCTAATGGGAACCTCCTGCCTCAGCTCCCCCACTGAGTAGCTGGGACTACAGGTGTGAGCTACTGTGCCTGGCTAATTAAAAAAAATTTTTTTTTCTGAGAGACAGGGTCTCACCATCTTGCCCAGGCTGAATATAGGATTTTGTCTGGACGATTATTTTCTCCTAGTACTTTGTCTTTAAAGAGTGAGAAGAGAGAATGTAAGTGTCTCTGGTGTGAACAACTCGCCCATCCGAATACCTAAAGGAGAACTGAACCATGGTTGGTACCCAAATGCGAAGCCACTTTAAGGAACAGAGAAGCTCCACAGACTCAGGTGCTCACATCTTAGCTTCAACCCTCTTGCTGTGCAGCTGTAGGAGTGTAAGTCTCCCTTCCCACTGAATTGTGAGCCACCGACAAGCTACATCTGCTCTCTCTTTGCCATTTCACTTTCCCTGTTCTAGCTCCTGATTTATCAGTGCAAGGTGTGAATTGAGCCCTCTTTTTTAGGGAGCCAATTGGAGACCATACAACGTATGTCAATTTTCAGTTAGTTACCCTGTGTCTCCAAATGATTTATCTTTTCGTCTTTGCTTTTCTAGCAGATCATCCCCATAAGGACACAAACGTGTGTTCCCTACTCACAGGAAAGACTCTCTTTGTGCTCACAACCTGCCACCTACCATTCCATCTCCCTGCCTTCCTTCAAGCTAGAGTTACTGTGTTTTCAATCACTGTACCCACTTTTTAAAAACCTCCTATTCATTCTTCAACCCATCCCAACCTGCTCCCACCCCCAGCTACTCATATGTAAACACCAATGATCCACCTTTTTTCTAAACATAATGTTGTCCTATAAACATAATCACATGCCATTAAATTTCTTTTTAAAAAGTGCAAATGATAAGGAATGTGATATGTACAGCCAGATTATCCCACAGAAGGAGAGAGAGAGAGAGAGAGAGAACCCGCCAAAGCGCAAGCTTCCTTTTAAAGCCATATCCTCCTGATGCTACGGGAAATAGTTTTCTCTCATTAACAGTCAGTTTACAGTTGCTACCAAACTCCCAGTGAAAATAACTGACTAGATACATAGATCATATCAGATTATAACTGGGGTCTTTCAACTAACATTTATTTTGCATTTGCTGTGTGCAGAGCACCCTGCAAGATTTGGCTCGTATAGAAAACATTCACTCACTAATTTACTCACTCATCTAACAAATACATATTGAGTGCCTTCCATGTACATAGCACTGAATTCCTAATGTAAGCCACCATTTCAGCTGTTTAGAAATGTTTTAATCACCTGTCTGAATTTTACACTGTCCACCCCACCCCCAGTCCTGAAGTATTGCCACAGAAGGTTGCCAGTAAATTATTATTCATTATTCTCTAAACACACAGAGGCTCCAAGCCTGAAATTTCTCGCACACCATGATGGAAAGATGGCCCTGGGTTTTCCTGCTGTGTTCACAGTTGCTTCTCCCATTATGCTTTGCCTATGTATCTCCTCCATCAGCAGGTGGTAGAGAAGCAGGTGCATAACACCTTGGTCTCTGGCCATCTACTTAACTTTCCAAGGCCCCATTATCTTTAGAAAGGAGACTCTGAGAGAGAAAGACACAGTGGCATGTGTTTGGTTGACGAGCTTATGTACTTCAAAAGGCAACACCCCACAGGGTTTACGCACTGTTTGCGCTTCTGCTGTGTGGACGTGCATAAAGATAAAGGCATCTGAGAAGCTTTGAGGTGAGGGCTGTGGAAGTCACTGGGTGCCTGAGGTGCCATTCTTAGGCTGTGGTCAAATAAGAGTTTCATGAAACGTGCTGAGCGTAAAAGAACAACATATCTGCCTATGGCCGGTACTTAGAGCTACTTTCCCCCACCACTCGCAACCCTACCATCATAAAAACAAACTGCTGCATTCATTAGATTCATTCAGATTGGAAGGGGCTGATTCCAGCAGATTATTTGGGGGAAAGGGAGGAGCAACGGAAGCCATCCACATCTTTGCAGCCCCTGAGTTCCTGTACTGGCTGGTGCTGAGCAGGCCTTCTTCATGCAGAACCCAACTACTAGGTAAGTCACCCAGTAGCTCTTGTGCCTCACTCACACAGCAAGCACTCAGTTGCAATATTTTTTTAATTAAAATTTTTATCTTTATTTTTTACAGAGATGAAGTCTTGCTATGTTGCCCAGGCTGGTCTTGAACTCTGGGGCTCAAGCAATCTTCCCACCTCAGCTTCCCAAAGTGCTGGGATCACAGGTGTGAGCTACCATGTCCAGCATCAGATTCAATATTTTCTAAGACAGGGTCTAACTGAGCTGTTTGATCACCATGTTTCAATTAGGAATGCATTAGCTGCTGCAGCTCCAGCTATCACAAGCACCTTCACTGCCTAAGCAAATACAGAAAGCTGGGAAGTTCCAACAGGTGTCCTCGTGCATCTTAGTGACCCAAACTGGAGTCACTATGACTCTCCCTATCCCCACCCCATGAACAAAGGGGGCTTAGAAATCCAGTACTTCACTGCTGTAGTATCTACAGCAGAAGCAGGTGAGAGAGGAGGGAGCTGAGGTTGGAATATCTACCTTACCTTCCAACGTGAAGCATAGATTGTCATACCAAGGACCCTCAGAGGTCCTTGCATAATGTATAATGACTGGATGTGGTCATTATAAGATCAGGCATAGATCCTGATTCAGTCAGTTTTTGGCAAGGGTAGCAGGACTGACTTTACTTGAAGCATATAGCCCAAGCCAAAGTGACTTAATGCGGAAGAGCCACTGGGAACATCAACTCCAGAAGGTGCCCTGGGTATGGATTATTTTCCAGGAACACTCTGCAGAATGACTTCCTTAATATCCTGGAAAGGTGTGGCTCCCCTTGGGCCTGAACTTTTGCTGTTAAGAACCTAGATGAATGCTGCTGTCATATATTTTTATTATGCCTAAACTACCCCAAAAGTTCACTGTTTCTATTTTCCATACATTCTGTAAGTTCCTAAAATGTGTCAGGAGTGAGTGAGGTTTTGATGGTACAACAGAAACCAAAATAGATAGTGTTGATTTCCTCAAGGATTTTACAGTCTGGTGGGAGAATTGCATTTATGAAATCATCACATAAATAAGCATAAAATTACAAACTCATAATGCCACTAAAAAGGAGAGAGCTATGAGAACATACCTGACCTTATCTGGGATACAGGGAAAACATCCCTAAGAAAGTGATTTTGAACAGAAATATAAAAGAATTAAAAGGTAAAAGGATGGGCAGTGAGGGATAAGATTTCTAAGCATAGAGAACAGGTTCTACAAAGCCCTTGAGTCAGAGGAAAGGATGGTGTATCCAAAGCTTTGAAAGAAGAGCCAGTGCAGCTGGAACATGGTAAGAAGGAATAAATTGGTGAGAAATGAGGCTCGAGCTTGCAGGGCCAAGTCATGTAGGGTCTTGGGAAGACTTTGAAGGGACTCAAGTCACAGGTCTGACCTGTCATTATTCCATCTAACCAACCAGTTCTTGAACATTTGCACTGAAAGAGATGACCCAGTTTCTGTCTGTGGCTTACAGCCTCATGGAGAACCATTCTTATTCTGGTGGGTATTAGGGTTTTGAAGAGACACAATTAGTGGCACTTTTTTTGCCCACTTTTGAAATCAATTGAAAAATAAAACAATACAGTCAGCAGAGGAAGATAAGGATGAAGATGAAGCAGATGAATCAAATGCCATTCTTATTTCTGAAAAGGTTGTGTCAGAAGACATAGCTCATTCTAAGAGCCAAAGTGAGCTTGCACACTCCCTTCTGTCCAGTTCAGACTATGGGAGCTTACCTGAGGGAAAGTTTGGGTTTGCATAGGTGTCACACCTACCCAGGCTACTGTTTTCCACTGTGCTAGGTGGAGAGGGAAGGTAGGAAGAACTGAATTAATTAGTTCCAAATTGAATTCCTCCTCCCTCCCCAGTGTCCTTTTTTGTTTTTGTTTTAGTTTTTTTTTTGGTGAGGGGGATGGGGGTCTCACTGTCACCCAGGCTGGAGTGCAGAGGCACTATCCTAGCTCACTGCAACCTCCGCCTCCCAGGCTCAAGCGATCCTCCCATCTCAGCCTCCTGAGTAGGTGGGATCACAGATACATGCCACTATGCCTGACTAATGTTTGTATTTTTGGTAGATATGGGTTTTTACCATGTTGCCCAGGCTGGTCTCGAACTCCTGAGCTCAAGTAATCCACCCACTTTAGCCTCCCAAAGTACTAGTGTTACAGGTGTGAGCCACTGCCCCTGGCCCCCAAGGTCCTTTGATAGATGGGCTTCCCTCCTTCAGAAATGTGGACCTACTGCTTCCACTTAGCAGCCAGGTCACTGTCCCCACATCTGTAGGGAGGGGAAGGGGTTGGACAAGAATCCAGCAGTACTTAGGGAGACTCTCTTCTCATGATTGGAACTTCAAGAGTAGGGAATAAGTGTTCCTCCCTTGTCGTTGCTAAAAGACATTAAGAGAAGGGACTCAAAATACAACCGGGTCCTTTTCAGTGAAGATGGATTCCGATAAATGACGATGGATCGCCTCCTACAGGAGAACACAATGCTACAATCCCCAAAGCATATGACTTCCATGCTGAACTAACTTCTGTTTGCTTTTTCATCCACATAAGTAAAATTCTCCAGTTGTTTCTTTTTCAAACCTTGCTTGATGTGACAGATGTCTGCAGTATGTCTAAATTAAAAGGGTGGCTTTTAGGGTCACAGAATGTTAGTGCTGGAAAGGATTTCAAGGTCATCAAGTCTAATCCTACTCCTTATTTTATTGGAAAACACAAGACCCAGAGAGATGAAGTGGCTTGCTCAAGGTCACCCAAGCCGTTTGTGTTCTCCCAATTATTGGGATCCTATGACTAGCGATATTTCCAACTACATCACGTTGATATAGCTGAGAAACTCATTATTTATAGAAAACCTGTGATGCCTTTATTAAAACAAAGCACAGGTTTTTATAAAATGAAAGTCACCCTTTTATCTGTTAACAAAAATTTGTGTTTTGTTTATTAACTTTTTTACTGTGGAATAACCCCTGAACTAGTGGTTTGATTATTCTGATCCTAATAAATGTCTCCTTTTTAATGTTCTCTTTTCCTAATTAACAAAGTGCCAAGTAGAAAGAGATAAGTTATGCACTTTAATTACAATAACCCCAGGCTACAGGGAGAATTCTTATCACTGGCTTGGACCGTACATTCTGTGCTACTTAGAAATAACATTGGTAAAAATTTCCTGTAAGCTGTGGATTTGGGATCCGAGGTGGCGGGGCAGTCAGGAAACAGAAGCAGTGAGGCTTTAGTTCCAGGTTTCTTCCATCATGCTGTGCCTGGTTCTCTCTGTGCTCATTTCCTTCTTATTAAAAATGGGAAATGACTATTATCCTGGATTATTATGAGAAAGGGAGTTTAGGATGCTGCAAAGATGACTGGGTTGCAGCAGCAGGAGCCTAAAATTCTAGATCAGCTCTGCCACTAATGAACTGCTTCTCTGGGCAAGTCTCAAGGATTCTTTGAGCCTTAGTTGACTTCTCTGTAAAATGGGCTGGTTGTGTTAGCTGATCCCTGCAGTCTTTCTACGAAAGTTAAAATTACTTTGACTCTAAATCCTTGTGATTCCATATTCCTTTTCCCATTCTTCTTCCATACCCTATGTTCCCCCAAACTGAGTGAACTCAGGTTTCAAAGAAATAAGTTACAAAAAGTGTAAAAACAACAATTTTTATAAATACCAAAGAACATTATTCATTGAAAAATATGTGCCTCATTTTACTTGTCAAAATGAGCAGAGAATCTAGGATTATTTCCATTCTCATTATGGTATCATTTCGTAGCAGCAGCAATGTGCTTGTGGTCCTTTTCTCTGAGGAGTTCCCTTCAGGAAACAGAATTTCCTAGAGCAGATGGAGGGGCAATGAGAGATCTCAGCCACCTGCATTCTAACCCTTGGCTTCTCTAACTTCCAGGTTATCCTGACTGAACTGTCTTTAGATACTCAATGCAAAAAAAAAAAAAAATTGTGCGATAGAGTCTTATGGACATCGAACTAAGAATCATATTATCTGGTTCTAGAGTTAGAGCTTCCTCTAATAAGATGCATGGTCTTGATTTTAAGTCAATTGTCTTCTGTGGCCTCAATTTCCATGCTTGTGAAATGAGATTAGGCTGGATGGTGCCTAAGATTCTTTGCATTCTTAATTCTAGCTTCATTTGGGGAAAAGGACAGGATTGGTGGCAGTTTGGGGGGTCTTTGGATTGGGAGGCAGAGTCCCACCATGTTGAGCAAGGGCAGGACATAGTTCAGCACTGTGAGAGTGTCTCCTCTCACTTCTCTCAAAGGTGTTGGCCTTTGTTGAGTACATGAAGTGTTAGTGACATGGAGGAAGGGAAAGGATATGAAGAAATCTAAAATGTGGTTTCCGCCCTCAAAAGATTTACAATCCAGTTGGTAAACACAAGGGCAAGAGTCTAAGGCCAGGATCCCAGAAGATGTACATACCACCCTACACATGGGTTGACTTTATCAAGCAATGGGCATTTATGCTGATCAGAGGCACATATCCATGGCTGGGTAGCCCCATCCAGGAGAAGATGAAGGAATGTCCTACAGGTCTTGGTGGCTTCTTGCTTTGTGGAGTCACCATTTTTTCCCCAGAAGAGTCTGTTTTCTTTTTAGAATGTCGCTTGATTTTGGTCTTTTGATGGCACACATTAAACTCTGTCTCCATAGAATGCATGCCCCCTGGGAGAATATGTAGGCTGTGTGTAAGGAGATAGGAGTGGGAAAAAGATGACAATGGGAAAAAGCATTAACCAAAATCCTAGGGTAAGAACATACAAGATGCATTCAGGAGACAACTGGCAGACCAGTTTGGCTATTATATAGCTTTAAAAGAGTATTTTTGAGAAAACAACAAAAACCTGAAAACATAATTAAGATTCAGATTAAGTAACATGATGTAGTCAAAAGAGAGACCAAGGATAAAATCTAGCCCTGCCGTTCCTCATCTGCCTGCCTTTGAGCAAGTTATTTAATCTCTCTGTGTCTATATCTCCACTCCGTAAACAGGAAGTAATAACAGCAATTTTATAGTATTTTGTGAGGATTAACTTAAGCAGTGTATGAACAGCTCCTGGCACACTAAGAATGATCAACATATGGTAATTTTCTCAAATTCTATGATCTTTCTACCTCCACAGTGGCTTTTTCTGCATTAGGCGATTAGGAGAGCAGTCACCGGACAGACCTTGGATTTGAGTTCAGCTCAGCCAGTTATAAAGTCTTTGATTTTAGGCAAAATACTTAACTACTCTTAACTTCAGTTTTCTTATGTACAAAATGGGATTAGTCATACTTACCTTGTAAGATTATTGAAAAGTTTAGAAATATATCATGTTCAGCACCCAATAGTACCAGGTAAGAAGAGGAGAGGGAGTGGAATTCAATAAATCATGGTGATGGGGGGAAGAAGGAGGAAAAAAAGGAGCTGTTTTAATTGAGAACCTTGAATTCTTGATCAAGAAGCCTAGAATTTATGTTGTAGGCAGTGGAGAGTCACTGAAGGTGATTTTTCAGATAGGAAACCATAGGATAAAGATGAAGAGAATCTTAACCATGTTGAGAATGTGTCAATAAGGTGCACAGGGCAAGGGAGAACAGCCTGGAGGGAGAGAGACCAACCTACTGAAGACAAAAGCCAGTTTGCTTTATGTATGTGCTATATAATTCTTTTACTACCAAATGGATTTCTTCTTCTGGAATCTAACAATTCTGAATGTATGAGAGAGGCAGAGATAGAAATGGAGAGCGACGGAAAGGATAGAGGGGAGAAAGAGAAAGAGAGGGGTGCCAGGAGAGAGAGAGATACAGTAGTTCCCTTTCCATGGGGGATGCATTCCAAGATCCCCAGTGGATACCTGAAACTGCAGATAATACTGAACCCTATATATGCAGCAGAACTAGCATAAATTTCGTTTTCCTTCACAGTTTCACAGATAGAAGATTTGTTCTTGCCATAGATCTTAGTAGCCTCAGCATGTGATTTTTTTTTTCTTTCCTTAATTCAGCTGAGAACTTTCGCCTTTTAATTTAAAAGATACACTTCATGGCTTCTCTTTGGCATATCTGAATCCCAGAATCACTGCTCTTGCACTGTGGGGCCATTATGAAGTCAGATAATGGTTACTCGAACGTAAGCACTTCGATACCATGATAGTGAATCTGACAACTCAGACGGCTGCTGACCAAGGGGCAGAGAGCATATGCAGCATGGATGTGCCAGACAGAGGGATACTTCCTATCCCAGGCAGGACAGAGCAGGGCAGTGTGCTAGTTCATCATGCGACTCAGAACTTATGAATTGTTTATTTCTGGAATTTCCCATTTAATATTTTTGTACTGTGGTTGATTGAGGGTAAATTAAATTGCAGAAAGCAAAAATACAGATAAGGGGGACTGCTTGCTGTACAAAGACAGAGACAAGAAGAGGGAGCTGTCCTCAAGGGCTATTTGTGCGAAGACATCTGGCACACAGATACGCTGCATGCAGGTGGCTTTAGAGAACATGCATCCAGGTATAAATCTGGCATCGACAGGTTGAATTTTCAGTTGACAGGTGGACTATTTTAAATAAAACTAGGGAATTGGTGTGGAAGGGGTGAGAACACCGCCTCTGCTTTGTTATCCCACCTCCACCAAGATGTTCCTGAACCCCTGAGAACAGCTCACTCCACCCTGTCTCTGGGTTATCTGCATCATCTGCTGACCACATTTCTGTCTTCTGGTCTGGGAGGAGATGGATTTCTGGTCAACAGCACGCCCCCTGACAAAAATGACTTTCGGCCATTTCCTTCCATTCCATTTTCAATCTGATTGCTGTTTTGCTTGGAGGAGTGCTATGGTCAGAATGTTTATGTCTCCCTCAAATTCATATGTTGAAATCCTAACCCCCAAGGTGGGGCCTTTGGGACGTGCTTAGATCATAAGGGTGGAGTCCTTGTGAATGGGATCAGTGCTCTTATTAAAGAGGCCCAAAGGGGCTTGTTTGCCCTTTTCACCATGTGAAGATGCAGTGAGAAGGCACCATCTGTGCCCTCATCAGATACTGCCAGCCCTTTGATCTGGGACTTCACAGCCTGCAGAACTGTGAAAAATAAATGTTTGTGGTTTACAAGCCATCAGTTTATGGTACTTTTGTTATAGCAGCCCAGACAGACAAAGTAGGAGGGTGGGTTTGTCTTCGTGAGAATGGTGCGTGATTTAGCTTATTCTGAAAGCAAAATGTCTTTAAGTTTAGTTTATGTTTTTTATGCTTTTTATGTTATCTTTCCTTTTTCTTTTTCACTAGTCACCCAAACACTGGATGTCTAAAAACTAATGGGCATCAGCATCCTACCAAAGTCAGTTTCTGTTGCCAAAGTTGTTACTGCCCTAAAGGCTGGTTCCTGGCTTGTTCAGTTGAGAGAGGGCAGCAAGTTAGTACCTGTGCTGGCCCAGATCCACAGTGAGGACATGCAGGTGCCCTGGAGCCGCTCTTTAAAAGGCTACCACTTCCTGATGGAATGCTTCCTGTGTGCAGCCTAAGTCAGAGCACTGTGGATCAGTGGGTTCTGCAGATGACAGTTGAATAAAAATGCCAACTGAATGTCCCCCAAAAGACAACGCTCTGTATTGACGTCTGAGAGCTTTTCTCACCCACATTTCAGTTCTAAAGATTTTGTCATCCTGCTGAGATGGATGAAATGGTTGGCCCCCAAGATACCTTATAGGGCCCCTTTTTTTTTGATTGTGGGAGTGTTTACTATAATCTCCCTTTCTTGTTTTAAAGACCGTTTAGTGAAATACTTTGTACATCAAAAGTATATATATAAGATATATATATATAAAACATACAAAAATAATATGAATATTTACATGTACCCAGCACTTACTTTAAGAAATAGAATATGATGGAATACTCTCAAAGGCCCCTGCAAATCACACCTCATTTGCGTCCCTTTTCTATCCTTCCTTGGGTATTTATGTGATTGTCCTGCTTTTTAAAAGAGTTTAAATTACATATATATGTATCCCTAAGTAATCTATTGTTTTGTTTGCTGTTGTCTTTTATATTATGTCATCAAACTAGATATGTTCTTTTGCAACTTACAATTTTTTGGCATGAAATCATGTGAGATTAAGCCATGTTGATACATTAAATGATGATTCATTCCTTTCCCCTACTATATGGTACTCCATTCTATAGAAATACTATAAATAATTTAGTCATTCTTTGTTGATGGACATTTGGGGTGTTGTTTGTTCTTATAAATCGCATATTTGGAGTATTTTTACTATTACAAATTCTGATGCTATGAACCTGTTCTGCACATGCCTCTTGGTACACATGTGCAGGAGTTTCTCTAACATTTGTAAGTTGGGGTGGGATTGCTAGGTATGAACAAATATCTACTTTATGAAATATTTCCAAGTATTTCACAAAGTGACTGGACCAGTTTATACAAGTACCATATGAGTCCTCATTGATCCCATCCTTAGTAACATTTTTATTACCTGATTGACATTTTTGCCAGTCTTGTCAGTATGAAATGGAAGCTCTTTCTGGTTTCAGTGGGCAATTCCTTAGTAACTTACGAGAGGAAACATTTTTCAATATGTTTTGGTCATTGATGCTTCCTTTTCTGTGTTGAATGCGTTGCTATGTTTCCAATACACTGCGTTCCATTCGGTGCAGCTCTGCCTGCGGCTGAGTTAGGCTAGATAGTGGAGCAAAGAGCTGTGCTGATGAAAGGTGTGCTGCTTTTCTTTGTGAAGGCCCTGAGGAGGCGGGAAGTGGCCGCTATGGACCCCGTTATATCACCGACATGGGAGCCGGTGAGGATGATGAAGGATTTGAAGATGACTTAGATTTGGATATTTCCTTTGAGGAGGTAACAATAATCTCTGCTCTTAAAACCCAGGGTGTTAGTGTTTCCTTGCCGAACCAGGCAATTTAGCCAATGGACCATAAACATTGTACTTAAAACTTAAATGGGCCCATTTGCTTTTAACACTGATTTGTTTCCTCTGACGCTCAGTCTCCAGGGGCTGATAAATCAGTAGTAGGGAAGTACCAGCCATGCTGATGTTCTGTAGGCAGCTCCTGCCTGCGGACTCCACAATCTGGCAAAAACATATTTCGATTTCCCACCAAGGGAAATTTCAGAAAATTGGGTATTATAAGGAAATGAACAATTCCTTGACAAAGTCATGCATCTTCATCATATTAGAATAAGAATAAATCATGTAATATCAGTTTTACTGCTGATTTTCTGAGTAACACAGGGAAAAGCACTGAAAGTCCCTGAGCATCAAGCTCTTTGTCCATAAACTGGAGTCAGTGCTGCCTTCCTCATCTCCATCCTAGGGTTTTTGGAAGTGACCATGTTTTAAAGTACTAGGCAACAGCTATCAATAAAACAGTCCAATCGCCATGCTCTGTGTTCATCCTGAACCCCTTTCCTTCTCTGGCTTTAGGTTAAACCACTTCCTGCTACCAAAGGAGGGAATAAGAAATTTTTGGTGGAAAGCAAGAAGATGTCTATATCTAACCCAAAGACCATTTCCAGGCTCGTCCCCCCTACCTCAGCACCCCTCCCTGTGACCACGGTGGCTCCCCAGCCCATTCCCATAGAGAGGAAAGGGAAGAACAGTGTGGCCATAATGTCAAGGCTCTTTGACATGCCTTGTGATGAAACTCTCTGCTCTGCTGACAGCTTCTGTGTCAATGACTACACCTGGGGGGGCTCGCGATGCCAGTGCAACCTGGGCAAAGGTGGTGAGAGCTGCTCAGAAGGTAGGCCCTTGGGGGAGAGGAAGAATGTGGTGATGAATTGGCACCATTGAGAGCCAGAGGGTAGTTTTGTGGTACAAACATAGTTCCTTCTAGTCCCTTTTCCAAGATAAGTTCCTTCTTCCACATATTGGTCATTAAATTAACTATACAAGGCAAATTGTGAGGCAACTTTCATTGCTTCTAAGTAGACAGCAATCCTATTTCTATGTGTGCCAAATATGTAGTCCCTTTAAAGCAATCGATAAATCATCCTGATACTACCTTGGAGAGGTAGGTTTTACTATAATCACATCTCTACCAAAATATGCAGCTAAAACTTATGCATGAGGGTTAAGAAGGGTAACAACTGGGCCAACTTGTATTACACAAAGGCCCATATAGTTGAGGGCAAGTGACAGTGGCCCTAAAGCCATTGGTTTCTTCTTAGGAAAGTCAGTGCCAGTCTCCAAAAATGCAACTTCTTCCTAAGAATTTCAGAAGCTCAAAGTCTCCAAGAATGAGAGTTGTAGGTATAAAAAGTACAGAAAAGAACATAGCAAAGTTGAACAGATTAGTGAGGGTTCTCACTTAATGATATCCAGGCAATGCTGTATATTGATTTTTGCTTTTGAAGCAGTGAGGAAATAGCATTCTTTTGTGTTATCTTTTTTCTTTTTCAGATATTATTATCCAGTATCCTCAGTTCTTTGGCCACTCCTATGTAACGTTTGAACCTCTGAAGAACTCCTATCAGGCATTCCAAATTACTCTTGAATTTAGGGTAAGGGAGACATGTTGTTTGATGAGTGCTTTTTGGACACTTAACACAGCAATGTGCTACATTCAAAGGCGAGGGGAGAGGAAGGGAGGCAGCAGGAAGAGCCATCAAAGGTAAATATGACACAGAGCCTGTCTCTAAACCAGCTCATGAGACAATAGGATTGAGGAGCACATTCACAACATTCAAGTGTGACAGTGAGGAGGCAGTGGGTTTGTATGTCACTGAACTATAGAGTGGCTGACACGAAGCTTCCAAGTGGGAATGTTGGGGTCCGAGCAATGTTGTTCGTAATAGTGATTTCTCCCAGGCCAGGATTGAGAAGAAACAATGCATTCCCATTCCAAAATTGTTTAAAAAGAGAGCCCAATTCTCTGTCTTCATTGTGATAGCTGTCACTGAACAAATAGAAAACTTCTCTATGCAACATTTGCATTGTGAGGGCCCAATGGAGGTTCTCTGATTTGAATCAACAGCAGATAAGAATTCAGTCAGTGACCTCAGCTTAAACTGATTCTTTTGGGTATCTCCCAAAAGACATAAAAAGGTCTGGAGGTCTGGAAAGAAGTCTCATTGGATGTCATGGCCACAGTGTTGAGTCTTCAAGAAATGACCCGTCTTAGTCTAAGACCACCAGCATAGCTTTCGGTTGAGCTGTTCTTACCATCCTGTTCTCCTGATAGAAGGAAAGAAGCAAATGTGCATTCCTCCCCAGAGGGAGGGAAATAGAAAGAACAAAGTGAAAGTAGAATTGAATGTACACCAACAGCGTCCTCACTGCGACCGTGGTCTTTGTACATTTGGCTTTCCGAGGATCTGCAGGTGCATCCACAAAGGACAAGTAAAGAGCGGGTCAGGCCGGGCGCAGTGGCTCAAGCCTGTAATCCCAGCACTTTGGGAGGCTGAGACGGGTGGATCACGAGGTCAGGAGATCGAGACCATCCTGGCTAACACGGTGAAACCCCGTCTCTACTAAAAAAAAAAAAATACGAAAAACTAGCCGGGTGAGGTGGCGGGCGCCTGTAGTCCCAGCTACTCGGGAGGCTGAGGCAGGAGAATGGCGTAAACCCAAGAGGCGGAGCTTGCAGTGAGCTGAGATCCGGCCACTGCAGTCCAGCCTGGGAGACAGAGCGAGACTCCGTCTCAAAAAAAAAAAAAAAAGAGCGGGTCAAAGATGGAGTCACCTTCCTCTCGCCTCACTGCCACCTCTCAGTTTATATCACTGCCATTTGTTTATTGAAATGAACTGGGACCAGGTATCTGGGAGTGAATTGGAGCCCACGTGCTTGACCCTTTGTAGATAGGATCATGGAGGGGAAAATGCTCAAGTTTCACATTTGTGAGTCTTTCCAGATGGCGCTTTATGGAAGGAGAGGCACTTACTGTTCATATGGCTTTTGTTTGTATAATCACAGGCGGAGGCGGAGGATGGCTTACTGCTCTACTGTGGGGAGAATGAACACGGGAGGGGAGATTTCATGTCCCTGGCTATCATCCGACGCTCCCTGCAGTTCAGGTAATTCGTGCCAAAAGCCTCACACTCTTCTTTTGTTACATTATCCTATGTTATATTTGCATTTTTATAGTATAAGAAATACATACAGGATAGATTCTAGTAGATGAAAGAATGGTTTGTATAAAATAAGTATGATATGAACCAGTTTACCAAATACTGGGGTACTGGATTGCAGGATAACCTATAAAACTTGCGTTTTGGGACCTTGTAATCATTCATTCATTCAGCAGCACCTACGGTGTACCTGGCTCTGGAGGTGTTGTTGAGTATACCTGGTGCTGCAGGTACTGTTGGATGTAACTGGTGCTGTAGGTGCTGCTGAATGTTTCTTGAGCATCTACAGTGTACCTGGCACTCCTGTCGATCCTGAGGATGCAGAGTGAGCCAAAGGAATACAGTTCCTTTTCTCTGGAGCTCTAGTGGATGTGATGGGAAGAAGGCTGGGGTCTTCTCATCTCCTTTTGGCAAATGTGGCTGACAGATGTGGACTGAGAGGAGCCTCCAACCTCCCATGGGCTCCCCATCCTCATCTTCCTCTGGGCTGTGCTGGGAATTCTTTGGCTTGCCTCCACTGCCCTCATCGTTTCTCCCCCAACACACTTTGGAAGCCACCTTTAGCTTATATGTGGTCTTCTGCGGGGCAGAGTTTTGTGGAGGGGTGAAGATTTTAATGACTCTTGTGGAGGTGTGCAATGCACCTCCTTGTGAACAACCAGCGGGCACCAGCCTTGTCCTTCTCCGTGGTGCACTGGCTGACATCCTAATGGCACCAACCCCCTGCTGCCTGACCTTCAGCATATGATGCAACCTCTCCAAGCCTGCATTTCCTGTGGGGCTGTTGTGAGGGTTAAATGAGTTAATTCATAAAAGCGCTTAGAGCAGCGTCTGACCCAGAGCAAGTACTCAATAAGCATCAGCCATTATTGTCTTCTTAAATTACTTTCAGCATAAAAAATGTTTTTGGTTAAGTTGAAGAAGGCCTCTGAGTATCCCACTTGGGCTAGAAAATGGGCCTCCATGCTTTGCTAAATGGTTTGCTTCATGAAGTTTGGTGTTAGCCACCAGGATCTTGGGCGGTATTTTTTGCCTTGTGGGGTTCTAGCACTTGGAGGATCAGATAGACTGTCAGTAGCACTGACTGTTGTTAGCTGGTAGCAGCTCTCCAACTATGCAACTCCTGCTGAGTGAATCTGCTATCCTCCTTGGGGTAAGCCTGTCCCGCAATGCCTCTTGACTGCATCTCACTTCACTGAGGATCTCGAGACAAAGGGAGGGCCTGAGAAGTGACTGCAGTTAATGAAAATGCTAGTAAGGAAAATGCCGGCCATGACTTCTTCCCCACGGGAAGTCTCAGGATCCTGTGGAAGAGGCCTGGTGGCTATTTGGAAGTTGACCAGAAAGGTCCAAGATTCCACCTGTTAGGCATAGTGACCGTGGGCACTCCTGGGCCATAGGGAGGTTGGGATAAAAACAAGAATAATGCAGCCATCTGAGGATGCTCCTCCTCTGTCTCACCTCTCTGCGGAGCTTCCTGTGGACCTCGCCTGTGTTTAGGTACAGCTAAGCACAGATGGCAGGGCTGGCCAGCTTGCCAAAATGAGCCTGAAGACCTGGATTTTTATATTTTATGAATATCACTGAGCTTTGTTATTTGAGAGTTGGGAAAGTCCCAGAAAAATCCTTGGAAGCAGAGTGACTCGTATTCTAATTCTCTGTACCTTGAATTCATGGTAAGCATTTGGCAATTGCTGAAAACGAGAAGGAGGTCCTTCGTTGCCCATCATTTTATTTTCTTTTTTTTTTCTTTCTTATGATTTTTCCTTTACTTTTCTAATGGGTCCTGTCCTTTTCAGAAACAGAGAAGGCTAAATTCTTAATGAGCAGAAGTGATCATCGACTTCTAGTCAAAAGAAAATAGGAGCCGGGTGCAGTGGCTCACACCTGTAATCCCAGCACTTTGGGAGGCCAAGGCGGGTGGATCACGAGGTCAGGAGATCAAGACCATCCTGGCCAACATGGTGTAACCGCATCTCTACTAAAAATACAAAAATTAGCTGGGCGTGGTGGCATGCACCTGTAGTCCCAGCTACTCAGGAGGCTGAGGCAGGAGAACCGCTTGAACCCAGGAGGCGGAGGTTGCAGTGAGCAGAGATCACACCACTGCACTCCAGCCTGGGCGACAGAGCGAGACAGTCTCAAAAGAAAAGAAAAAAAGAAAATGGGATGCGAATTAGCTACTACCTTTCATTAATTTCTTTTTTCTTTTCGTTTTTCTTTTTCTTTTTTTTTTTTTTTTGAGACGGAGTCTGTTGCCAAGACTGGAGTGCAGTGGTGCAATCTGGGCTCACATCAACCTCCACCTCCCGGGTTCAAGCAATTCTCCTGCCTCATCCTCCCGAGTAGCTGGGATTACAAGCATTCACCATCATGCTCAGTTAACTTTTGTGTTTTTAGTAGAGACAGGATTTCACCATGTTGGCCAGGCTGGTCTCGAACTCCTGAACTCAAGTGATCCACCTGCCTCGGCCTCCCAGAGTGCTGGGATTACAGACATGGGCCACCATGCCCAGTTTTTTAAAATTTCAACTTGTATTTTTTATTTTTATTTTTATTTATTTTTGGGACAGAGTTTCACTCTGTTGCCCAGGCAGTGGCGTGAACTTGGCTCACTGTAACCTCCGCCTCCTGGGTTCAAACGATTCTGCTGCCTCTGCCTCTGGACTACAGGCACCTGCCACCACGCCCAGCTAATTTTTGTATTTTTAGTAGAGATGGAGTTTCACCATGTTGGTCAGGCTGGTCTTGAACTCCTGACCTCAGGTGATCCTCCCACCTTGGCCTCCCAAAGTGCTGGGATTACAGATGTAAACTACCATGCCTGGCCTAATGTCAACTTTTATTTTAAATACGGGGGTACATGCGCAGGTTTGCTACATGGGAATACTGCATGATGCTGAGGCTTGGAGTACAGATCCCATCACACAGGTAGCGAGCACAGTACGCAAATGCCCATGATTTTCTAAGTTGCAGAAAAAATCAGGCTAACAAAGGCCCTACGTTGAAAGGTCCTATGGGCAGATGAAAGATAACTAGACGGAGATCGTCCCCAGGAAGAGGTGCCTAGTTCTTCCCTGTATTGATTTCAACAGCACTTGATATTCATAAACATAACTCTGAACAGACTGACTCGGAAAGGAGCTGTTGACCTGGAAGTGACGTCCATGGAGTCTGAAAACATAATGAGCTGGTTCATCAAAGAATCTTCTTTTCCTTTTCCTCCCCAACAGGTTTAATTGTGGAACTGGGGTTGCCATCATTGTAAGTAAGACCAAAATCAAACTGGGGGGCTGGCACACAGTTATGCTCTACAGAGATGGGCAGAACGGGCTGCTGCAGCTGAACAATGGCACCCCGGTGACAGGCCAGTCTCAGGTAAGTATGAGCCCCACACCCTGCCCACCCCACGTACCACTCACCATGAGCCTCCTGAGAGGGGCTCACTGCACAGAGCCGTGGCAGCATCTGCAGGATTCAAGTTCTGGATGGGCTTGGTGAGGCCTATTTCTCACGGTGAACCCATGCAACAGACCTTTGATGTGCTCTTGAGTGGTCTTGCACTCCAGGTGAGCTTTCAGGACACACACCCACCTCACATCTACCAAAGAGAAGAATTCAACTTACAAGCATCATTGCTGTTGGTGCACAGGTATGAAGGCTGCAGGCCTGTGCCCAAGGATATGTTCTCTTTCCTAAGTACATCAAAGCCAGCGGTAGAAGAAGGTCCATATTGGAAGAATAGAACCCATTATTACTATTATTACTTGGAGGCAGAGGGTCTCACTCTGTCCCCCAGGCTGGAGTGCAGTGGCAGAATCGTAGCTTACTGCAGCCTCTACCTCCCTAGTTGAAACCATGCCACCTCAGCCTCCCAAGCAGCTGGAACTACAGGCATGTGCCACCATGCCTGGCTAATTTCTTTCTTTTTATTTTTATTTGTAGAGATAGAGTTTCACTGTGTTGCCCAGGCTGGTCATGAACTCCTGGACACAAGCAGTTCTCCCACCTAGGCCTCCCAAGTGCTGGGGTGACAGGGATGAGCCACCACACCCAGCCCAGAAGCCATTATTCGTGTCAAACACAAAGCTTGCTTTTAGGACAGGGGTGTTGCAATCCTGTGGCTTCAGAAGATAGTCTTGAAAGGTTCATTTGGTTCAAAATGCAGGAATAAGCTGTTCATCTACGTTTGAGGGGGGCCGTAATTATAGGAAATGGTAAAAAAAAAAAAAAAAAAAAAGCTAGACTGTTGGGCTACTTAGCAAATCACCTAGTATTCACATATTTGTTATGGTCTGAGCAATTTTAGGACTATGTTCGGAATAAACAGTTTGGATTAGCAGCCTGCCAAGGAACTGAGCCTATAATGATAATCAGGCAGGTGTCTATATTCTCCAAGGAAAAATGTAGCAAGAAAGCCTTTGTTTATATGTCTACAGCTTCCTCCCTGCTTGGGCTCCTCTCTACTCTTTGCCAGCAAGGCACATTATATAAAGCAGTGGTCCCCAACATTTTTGGCACCAGGGACCAGCTTTGTGGAAGTCAGTTTTTCCATGGACCAGGGCGGGCGTTTGATTTCAGGATGAAAGTGTTCCATCTCAGATCGTCAGGCATGGTTAGAGTCTCAGAAGGAGCGTGTCACCTGGATCCCTCGCCCGTGCAGTTCACAATAGGGTTCGTGCTCCTCTAAGAAGCTAATGGCACAGCTGATCTGACAGGAGGCGGAGCTCAGGCGGAAATGCTCACTCACCCCGCCACTCACCTTCTGCAGTGCACCCTGGTTCCTAACAGGCCACAGACTGGTATGGGTCCATGGCCATGGTTGGGGACCCCTGATATAAAGGGCTATGCCTTGCTGACACCCTGCCTTCCAAAATATAGAAGAAAATATCTCATTAATTTGGATCCCAGTGATTCAAAAGGAACAAGAATTCAAATTTAGTAAATGCGAATCCAGGGAGACTGTTTATGCTCTGATGGCTAGGTAAGAAAAAGACAGGGTCAGTGAACTACATCAGTGCCAGAACTATAGGCCTAACATGATAAAAGTTAGTTTGATAGGAATAAAGAAACTTCTAGCTTGGGTCCAAAATACTAACATGAAGACAGAATGGAGAAGCTACAATAGAAGCCTGTGAAAATGTCTAATTGTTTAAAACAGGGGAAGTTCCATAGCTGTTAACAAACAGGGTCATGTGGTAACAATAAGCTAAAGAAATTATAGGCTGTGTTAACAGAGTCATAGCATCTAAAAAAGGGAGATGATGATCTTATTCTATTCTGTTGACTATGTGATAGCTTCTAGTGACTCGGATAGTGACTCTAATCCTCTGAAAGGATTACATTCACATCTGGATCACATTCTAAGAAGGCTGCAGACAGATTGGAGCAGTTCCAGGGGTAGTCACCCAAACTGGAAGATGACTTGAAATCCCTTCAATGATTGATTGAAGGAGCAATGTTTAGTTTGGAGAAGTGAAGATGAAGGCATGCAAGGTGGTTTTTCATTATAGAGTCAAAGAAAGAGCCTTGGGAAAGGAAGATTTACTCCATGGACCCCCCAAGGCCGAAGCTGAATGGGGTGAGCCTCAAGAGGTCGATTTTAGCTTCACCTAATAAAAGGACAGAAGTGCAACAGACTACCTCAGGAGAGGGGGGTATCTTTGTGGGGGTGTTCAAGGGGTAACTTATCTAAACTTCTTGTTAGGGATGTAGCAGGAATCCAACAGCCAGTGAGAGCTTGAATTATACGAGTTTTTATATTTTTTGTTAATCTCAAGATTCTATGATTGTAATGAATATAAGAATTAATTGAGCCAGGTGCAGTGGCTCTTGTCTCCAATACCAGTACTTTGGGAGGCTAAAGTGGGTGGGTCACTTGAGGTCAGGAGTTCGAGACCAGCCTGGCCAACATGCGAAAACTTGTCTCTACTAAAAATATTAAAAAATTAGCCAGGTGTGGTGATGGGCGCCTGTAATCCCAGCTACTCAGGAGGCTGAGGCAGGAGAATCACCTGAACCTGGGAGGCAGGGGTTGCAGTGAACTTAGATTGCACTATTGCATTCCAGCCTAGGCTACAGAGCAAGACTCCATCTAAAAAAAAAAAAAAAAAAAAAAGAATTAATTTAATTGCCAGGCACAGTGGCTCACACCTATAATTCTCACACTTTGGGAAGCCAAGGCAGGAAGATCACTTGAGCTCAAGAGTTTGAGACTAGCCTAGCCAACATGGTGAAACCCCATCTCTACCAAAAATAGAAAAATTAGCCAGATGTTGTGGCATATGCCTGTAGTCCCAGCTACTTGGGAGGCTAAGGAGGGAGGATCGCTTGAGCCCAGGAGGTCAAGCCTGCAGTGAGTCATCTTTGAGCCTATGAATAGCTCTGCACTTCAGCCTGGGTAACATAGTCAGACCCCATCTGTATTAGTCCGTTCTCATACTGCTATGAAGAAATATCCGAGACTGGGTAATTCATAAAGAAAAGAGGTTTAATTGACGTACAATTCTGCATGGCTGGAAAGGCCTCAGAAAACTTACAATCATAGTGGAAGGGGAAGCAAACATGTCCTTCTTCACATGGCAGCAGCAAGGAGAAGTGCTGAGCGAAGAGGGGAAAGCCCCTTATAAAACTATCAGAGCTCATGAGAACTCACTATCGCGAGAACAGCATGGCGGTAAACACCCCCATGATTCAGTTACCTCCCACCGAGTCCTTCCCACGACACGTGGGGATTATGGGAGCTACAATTCAAGATGATATTTGGGTGGAGACACAGCCAAGCCATATCACCATCTTTTTTTAAAAAAGGAATTAATTGCAAGAAGCATGTAGCTTTATGGATACTCAGACTGAAGATTGCCTCCATACTAGCGAGATTTGCTAAGCAAGTTGTCAAGTAGGACCACAGGTGTGGCTGTTTAATAAGCTGTCCTGAGAGACAGTGATTCTATCTTAAGTGAGATTCCCCAGCAACAGACCTGAGATGTGGAGTCCTGTGCAAGTGATGTATTAAGAAAGTGCTCCCAGGAGAAACTGCCGAGAGAGAGGAGACGGACAGGGAAGAAGAGGTTATCAGCAAGAGTGAGATCTCAGGCCAAGTTTTTCCGAGTATGGTTTCTGCCTGATCCAGTAGAGGAGCTCTGGAGTGTAAATTATACCTCAGACTCATCCCAAACTGTTAAGGACTGCCCTGGGAGAATGTGAGTTCTTCCATTTCTCTGTAAAGGCAGGCAAAGCAAGCTCCAGGGATCAGAAGGCAACCTTCATCTGAAGCCAGGTTTGAAGACTATTGCCGGGGATCTTGCGAAGGGCGCAGCAAAGTAGCCACCCACCCCTTCAAGGCACTTTATGCTCTAGAAAAGGATTGAGCTGTCAGCCTCCTGCTGTGGCCCCAGATCACGGAACAAAACTGGAAGGGCCAGGATGGAATCCAGAAGAAGTCAATTCTGACAATCTTGGTGAAAGAAGCCAAGAGGATATTTAACTCATCTAATGAAAGCAGCATGCTCAGTGGCTGGCAAACAGCCTGAAAACCCATATCCTAGCTTGTGTTCAGTCTGCTTTTTACAAATGATTCTTATCTCTTCATCAGAAAAGATAAAATAATGATTAGATTTTCCACTTGCTGGTAACGGAAGTTTAAAGGATCATAATTATGTTTCAGAGTCTTACACTCTGAACATTTTCTAAGTTCTAGCAGTGTGCCTTTCCCTGACACCCTTCCTTACCCTATAATGCAGGTGAATGAGATATTTTGGTCATAAAAAAAAGAATGACCAGGCTGGGTGTGGTGGCTCATGCCTGTAATCTCAGCACTTTGGGAGGCCAAGGCGGGTGGATCACAAGGTCAGGAGTTCAAGACCAGCCTGACCAACGTGGTGAAACCCAGTCTCTACTAAAAATATAAAATTAGCTGGGTGTGGTAGCACATGCCTGTAATCCCAGCTACTCAGGAGGCTGAGGCAGGAGAATAGCTTGAACCTAGGAGGCAGAGGTTACAGTGAGCCAAGATGGCTCAGCCCGGGCAACAGAGCAAGACTCTGTCTCAAAAAAAAAAAAAAAAAAAAAAATGGCCAAGGGTGGTGACTTAATTTTGTCCCACCTAATCTTCAGCTCTGTATTTTGTAACCTTAAAACCTGCAATCCAGATCGTGGTTTGGTCTAAGATGGGAAATTTTCCTACCTCACTGTAACAACACTTAAAAAAAAAGTCATATTCATAAGCAAATTTCAAAACACTTTGCATCATGATCTGTTTGGTAATTTCCCCCCACCCCCCACCCCACCCCAATGATGTTTCTCTCAGGATATAGTATAAAGGTGACTAGGACAATGAAAAGGTAATGATTAGCCCACTGTATATGAAATTAGTATTATCACCTTTGGAGGCACAGAATAGCCCTAAGATCCTTCCAAAGTACACAGTCAGCTGGTGTCAGGACTGGAAAGAGAACGTTTTTGTTGGATGCCTAGCATGGTTCACTGCCTGGTGGGTCAGGCATGGCTCTGACCTCCCTTCCCTTCCCTTCTAGACATTCCAAAATTCTCCCTTCTGGAAGCACAGCCCTCTGAGAAACTCATTGAGTTCCCTACGGTAATTGTGGGTTTAATTTTCCAGTAAGGCAAGGTCTTAAAGATAAATACAGATGGAAGAAAACGCTGGAGCTGTCACTGACGTCTTAACCACGTCCCTCATAAAAATCTGGTGTGTTTTGGCTTTTGATTTTGTTTAGTGAGAATATTCATGAGTGGTCATCTTTCTTAAAGGGCCAATACAGTAAAATTACTTTCCGGACACCTCTCTATCTTGGTGGCGCTCCCAGCGCTTACTGGTTGGTCAGAGCAACAGGGACAAACCGAGGCTTTCAAGGTTGTGTGCAGTCACTCGTTGTGAATGGGAGGAGAATCGGCATGAGGCCCTGGCCCCTGGGAAAAGCACTCAGCGGGGCTGATGTGGGTAAGTGGCTGCCCGGTGGGTTGGGGTAGTCTTATGGGATGTATGTCTTATGGGACTGCCTTTCTGGCTTGGCCCATGGAGGGAACAGCAACATTAGGTGCCACCCTGGGAAGCTGGTACCTGCAGAACGTCAGGAGGGAGGTGGGCCCCAGGGGTGAGGCTGGTGCTCTGCAGACATGCTGACTCTGCATCTGAACACCAAGATATGGAAACAGTATGGTGGACCAAACACTGATTGTGTCTTGCTAGCAATTTGGGTCTCATGATGAAATATGGCATGGTCTTATTGGACAAAGCAACAAGCAATCCAGCCCATTTACCTTACCTCACCCAATCCAGTGGAAGAGCTAACACAGTAATGTAAGAAGAGCTTTCATATACTCTCTGTTTCTTAAAGAAGTGGTCGAATTCTAATTCATGATCACAGTGCCAAACATTTTCTCATACACTCTCTCATTTACTTTCACACTAACTCTAAGAGGTAGAAATTATTATCATGCCCATTTTATAGATGAAGAAACTGGGGCTTGCAGAAGTTAAATAACTTATCAAAAGTAGCAGGCAGAGCTAGGCTTATTTTTAAAGCAATAAGGATGTTTATTCTATCACTGAAGGCAGCAGGTAGATAATTCCCAGGTTGGTTAATTCAGGGACTGTCTACTAGAGCTGCCATAACAAAATACTGCAGACTGGGGGAGTTAAACATCCGAAATTAATTTTCCCACAGTTCTGGAGGCTGGAAGTCCCAGATCAAGGTGCCGGCCAATTTGGTTCCTGGGGAGGCCTCTCTCCTTGGCTTGCAGACAGCCACCTTCTCACTGTGTGCTCCAGGGGTCTTTCCTCTGTGTGTGCACACCCCTGGTATGTCTGTGTGTCCAAATATCCTCCTACCAGGATACCAATCAGACCAGATTAAGTCCCCACTCTTATGACCTCAATTAACCTTAAATACCTCCTTAAAGATACTATCTCCAAATACAGAGAGTTAGGACTTCAACTGTGAATTTGGGAGGAAAAGCAGTTTAGTCCATAACAGGGTCTCTATGATATCAGGACTCTGGATTGATATCTCTAGGATACTCTCCTTTTCACTCACTACTCTAAGCATCACATCCTCATGACTTTGCCAAGCCCCATCTCTCAGATGTTATTTTGAAAGAATGCACAGTGAACATCATAGTCTCATTGCCTAGATTCTACCGTTAACATTTTGCTGCATTTTCTTGACCACATATCAATTCATCCCTCTCTCCATTCCTCAATCAGAGGTAGTATTCAATCCTCATGACTCCTAGAACAGTTATTTGTTTTGTTTGTTTTTCTTGTAGCTAATATTAGTTGAGCACCTACTTTAAGTAGGCATCATTCTAAATTACTTTGATCTTTCCAAGGTTATTATGAAGTAGGTGCTATCATTAGCCTTACTTTACAGATAAGAACCAATGGGGCTGGACGCGATGGCTCATGCCTGTCATCTCAGCACTTTGGGAGGCTGAGGCAGGCAAATCACCTGAGGTCAGGAGTTGGAGACCAGCCTGGCCAACATGGTGAAACTCCGTCTCTACTAAAATACAAAAATTAGCTGGGCATGGTGTCACGCCTCTGTAATCCCAGCTACCCAGGAGGCTGAGGCAGGAGAATTGCTTGAACTCGGGAGGCAGAGGTTGCAGTGAGCTGAGATTGTGCCACTACACTCCAGCTTGGGCAACAGAGTGAGATTCTGTCTTAAAAAAACAAAAAACAAAACAAAACAAAACAAAACAAAAAACCAATGGCGCAGAACAGTTAAGTAACTCACCCAAGGTCACACAGCTAGTAAGTGGTAGAGCCTAATGTGACCTCAGCCATTCTGGCACCAGGGACTACCCTCTTAACAAAATCAACTACATCAATGGCTACCAAATTGTTTCCCTCCACCTTGTTCACTCCTATAGGTGATGCCATTGTTATAACTATAAAAGATGCAGTTTACTTAACAAAAAAAGTTTACCATCCGTTGATTACTTGGTCAAAGTAAACAGTAAGCAGCAATGACTGAAACAATTATTAAAGTTGTCACTATGGTAGGACAATGTCTCCAAAATCCGTTTTCTCTCTGTGATGATTCAGAACATAAGAACCAGCCATTCCATTAGGAATCACATGCCTTGTTTATGAGCCTGGACCCTGAAGGCAGATTACCTGGATTTGAAAAATTTTTGCAACTCAGTCTCCACATCTAGACATAGTATCTACCTCATAAGATTATTTTGTTTAAATGAGTTGTGGTGCATAAAAAGCACTTAGAATAGGGCTTTGCACATCACAAACATTTCATAAATATTTCCTGTTATTAATATTATTATTCATATTCTAATCCTACCCATCAAACTAGCTATAATCTGTTTCTTCAGGGGAACAGCCCTGAATAAACCTGGCAGTCCTGAGATGGCATGGAAACCTCTTACAGGTAGTTCAGAGGTTGCAAAGTTGGGCAAGAACTGATTTCTGCCAGCTTTGTTAATTCCGGCACAGTGTGATACCCTCTTCTCCAGCAGGTGGCACCAAAAAGACCTCTCTTGCGGGCTCCAGCTCCCGGGATACAGCTCTTGGATTACTGTATAGATTTCTCTCTGTGAATGTTAATGGCACCTGTCAGCCATGTTGGTGTTTTACATTTCTTCCCATTTCATTTTCCCCAGGGTTATAAGAGTGGGGCTGGTTATCCTTCCTCAGCTTTCATGTTTGCTGTCCTTTGGGTTACTCCTCCTGAAATTCAAGTTTTTGTAAGTCAAACGCGGCCTCACCAGGGAGGTCATGGTTTCCTGTCTGATATCTCTAACTTGGCATTGCCATCTTCAGCTGTGACTTCTTCTCTGCCTTCCCACTAAACCTGTTTTCATTCCCCAGAGGGGCCTTTCATTACTCAGTTCCTTCCACTTCATCTCTTGTCTTTCGTTAGCCTGTTCCCAGCTCCTGTGCTCCCTGCAAGTCACATTCTACAATAGGTAGTCAGAAATCTCAGCAAATTTTGCGTTCTCTGGTCCAGCTCTTGATTATTTCCATTCAGATTCTCAAACCTATATTTCCACCGCTCATTTATGCCAATCCTGTCTTGGATATCCCCACTCTGCTGGAGCAGTCACAGAGCCACTTCCCGGATTTGAGATTCAAGGGGTCTGTGGTGACCATGGGTCTCACCCTGGCTTACCAGCTCTTTTCCTCATTTCACTCAATAAATACTTCACTGAGCACCTGCTTAGTGCTTGTCACAGTGCTGGGTGCTAGAGATCAAGTAATGAACAAGGCAGGATCCGGCTCAGTCCTCATATGGTTACCATGAGGAGAGACCAAATTAATATAATAATCACACAGTGAAGGTGAAGTTACACCTGGGGTAAGTGTTATGAAGGAGAAGTGATGCTGCAATGGTGATGTTCAATAGGGAGGTTGTAGGGTTTGGGGGCCGGGGAAAGAGTTTCCCAGAAGAGGATGTTAATATGAAGCAAGAGTAGGAGTGAAAATGTGGAGATGGGAGAGAAGGACGTTCCAGGCGAGGGAAGGGCTTATTCCAGGGGAAGAGGAAGTGGGGGATGGGTGCCATGATGTAGTTTGTGATTTGAGAAGATCCCCTGAAAGCTCATTAGAAGGGGCTTTCAGGGATACATGTAGAGCAGCTGAGGTCTATTGCGGTAGGTCACATGACAAATGACGGTTTAATCCAAGTGGTAGTGGTGGTAGAAACAGAGAGAGATCTGACAGATCATTAGGGGAAAAATAGGTGGGCTTCGGTTATGGATTGGGGGCTGGAGACAGGGAAGTTTCTCCTTGTTCGTGGTCTCTTTAAGGAACTCCACCCAATAATGTTCCACATTCTTTCCCCTCCTTAGAAGTCTTATTTCTCTTCTACCTCTTGCTTTCTTATCTAGCAGAAACCTACACAACAGCCGGCCTATAGTAGGCGCTGGTGAAAGTGACTTTACATATTGATGATGAGGTCCATGTATACACGACCTTGCCGCACCCACCTCTCCTCCTCCTCACTCTGAGTTGAGAGTTTTCCCCCTAAAATGAACCTGTTCAGCTACACTCTGCACTTACCCTTCCTGGCTTCCCTGGGCTCTTGCTGCCAGGGTTCTCTCTTCTCAGTAGCCCAGGGGTTCTTAACCTTTTTTGCACTGCAGCCCCCTTTGGTGGTCTGGGGAAGCCCATGGGCCTCTTCTCATAAAGATGTTCTTAAATGGAGAAAAATAATATATGTAATATTATAAGGGGAAACAATTATACTGAAACCCAGCCCTATCATATATTTTTTGTTTTGCTTTTACAATGATATATGTGCTCCTTTATAAAGCATTAAGGAACAGAATTATTTAATGGTGGGTGAAATAACTCCCATGACTTCAAAGTAGCAACAAGTATAAATGATACTTTGAAATATGTGCAATAAATGGAATGTGACAACAACTGTGAGGTCTGTTGGTCACAAGTCACAAGAACTACTAATACTAGAAGTATCTTGCCTGCATTGAAAGTTGATGGAAATACATACCCAGCTCCAGGCAGAGGCTAGGCAAAATACAGATGCAATATTTTTTCCTTCTCGGTTCACAGAGCCCCTGCTGTGGCTTACTCACCCATGCTTAGGTTCTCTCCAGCTCACAAGGTGCCATGCCTTGTGTGACCCTGTACCCACACCGGTTTGGAAACTCTGGGAACCTCTCTCCCTTCTTTCAAGGCCTGATACCAGCACTGAGTATTTCCACAGTCATCTTAGACTTAAATCCAACCAAAGCAACCTCTCCCTTTGCTTTGCAGAAGTCAGGTCCTGTCCACAGCCACTCTTATTTCTTCCCTCCTGCACCATTCTTTTAGTCTTTCAAGCTACAAATATTGAGATTGTGCTGGAGGAATCTTCTTGCCCTTCGACCACTACAGTGAATCTCTCATTTCTTCCTTCCTTGGATGTCTGATCCTTCACAGTCTCTCCATTTTCTTTGTGGCCACCCTGTTCACTCCCCTATAGGACTTCTTTCCTCTCCTCCACTCCTGTCACTCATCAGTCTGTCTTGCGTGCCATTCCCAGAGTAATCTTGCTGAAATGCTGCTTTCACCAAGTCAGCAACTCCATCTGGCTTTCATGACCTCCCCTACCCTACCCTCACCTCTTAAAAAATAGTTAAAATGCATAAGATTTGTAAAGTAATCCTTTTCTGTTCATCTAAAATAACATACAAGGACCCCGCTTCTTTCTGTGGATCTAGCCAAGCTCTGGGAAGGAATCACAACGCACAGAAATTGGCAGGGCTCAGGGACGTTTGAGAGTTTGGCTCTTTAAGATCGAAGTCAGCCAGCATCTCTGTGGAGACTGCGAATGCTGGGCGTGACATTCTTAGGGCTGTGGCTGGAGACCACTGGCCATGTCTGCCTGAACATTCAGTAGCCACCAGCTGGAATTCACAGAGGCTAGCCCACCCCAGCTGGGGTGGCAAGCCATCTGCACGGGCTTTAATTTAATTCTGTTAGCAGTCCCTGAAGTCAGTCTCCTCTCCTGGGTCTACCCTGGGTGCCTGGCCCTTACCCGTCCTCCCAGTGAGTCTTTATGAAAAGTCTGGACCAATTCAAGGAGGGAAGGGTGAGAGATTCATCCGGCCAAGATGACACACTCAGGCCAGGGGAGGCTCCTGCCCTCACAGGGTGGGCTACCAGCTCATGCAGAGGGAAGCCTTGACGACTGGGAGAGAGCACAGCTGGACCCTTCATTTCCAGGGGCACGCCCTTCTACCTCCACCCCCAGAAAAAGTGTTTTGTACTCCCTCATGTGGTTCTGGGCCAGATGGTGGTCCATCTGTCTTAACTGATTTCTTACACACAAAGAGAAAACACAAAGAAGCAGAAGAAAAACAGCCCATGAAAAGTCCATTTGTTTTCCTCTGATGACCTGCACTTGAAAATGACAAAGGATACCCTTTCTGGATCTCTCTGATCTGTTTGGTGAAGAGAACTCACTCATTGGTGTTAAGCCTTTCAGCCTTCTTACTGCAGGCCACCTTTCTGTGCCTCATCAGGGTGTAACTTTGGAAGTAGAAATAGGGATTCTGAAACCCATGTGCCAAAGTATTATGGGGCCCTCTCTCTCTGCTTCCTACCCCAGACAGAGGAGTTGACAATCCAGGTGAGTTAATCAGCTTAGATGTGGCTGGGTGACTCCTTCCGTGCCTACCTTGCTTGTCTCAACTTTGAACCAACAAGGCAGCAGCACTTAAGCTAATTGGGGTCATGCAATTTAGAATGCTTTTAACATAAACACCCTGTTGACATTGGAGGGATTGAAATATGCTCTTGTGGGAGCAACAGAGAGATGAATTAAAGCAGAAACAGCTCAGTCATCCCAGTTAGTGGTCATAAAATTGCCCAGAAATGTATTATTTGATTTATTGTGTCCATCATGTTTTTTAAAGTCTCTGTGGCTCTTCATACAGGACAAACCAAAATCAAATTAAAATGAAGAGCAGGTTCCACTTATGCTGAAAGCCTGTTTGCAGTTGTGCAGAGCTGCAAATCAACAGGAGTAAGAACTGAACTGTATTTATTCAGAACCATGAGCTGCTGGTGGGGTCAGTGCCACTGTGTTGGACTGGCACACATGGCGGATGGGCTTTGTAATTCCCATTCTGTATTTAGGGGAATGCAGCAGTGGAATCTGCGATGAGGCCTCGTGCGTCAATGGTGGCACCTGTACAGCAATCAAAGCCGACTCCTACATTTGCCTCTGTCCCCTTGGGTTTAAAGGTCGACACTGTGAAGACGGTGAGAAAGAAGCAAGTTGATAGCGGTTTCTATCTGCATGTTAATTTGTGTAGATGTACTTTATCATCCATGTAGGTTTTTTTTCTTTTTTTTTTTTTTTGAGACAAGGGCTCCCTCTGTTACCCAGGGTGGAGTGCAGTGGCACATCTCGGCTCATTGCAACTTCTGCCTCCTGGGTTCAAGTGATTCTCTTCTGCCTCAGCCTCCCGAGTAGCTGGGACTACAGGTGTGTGCCACCACGCTCAGCTAATTTTTGTATTTTTAGTAGAGACGGGGTTTCACCATGTTGGCCAGGCTGCCCTCAAACTCCTGGCCTCAAGTGATCCACCCGCTAGGCCTCATCAATGTACTTTTAACAAAGCTAACAAAGCCCTATACACTTTTATGGGATCAACACTGCTTTGCTGGGAGAGATGGGGGAAACATTTTTTTTAACCAGGTTGGAGTGTCTGACTGCCAAAATTTGTTTAGTAAAGTTCATTCACTCATCTGATGTTGAGCCTTTCAGCACTTCTTACTGCAGGGCACCTTCTGTCCCTCAGCCAAACATATGTTCATTTCAAGATGCTAAGAATGAGTGGACTCCTCTTGGCCCTTGAATAACTTTTTTTCTTTTTTTTTTTTTTTGAGACGGAGTCTCGCTCTGTCGCCCAGGCTGGAGCGCAGTGGCACGATGTCGGCTCACTGCAAGCTCCACTTCCCGGGTTCACACCATTCTCCTGCCTCTGCCTCCCAAGTAAAAGCCTGTATTGGTATGGTTTGTATCAGACTGAATTCAAAGCATTTAAAGCTCATGCTCATGCTCTTTAGAATATCTGTCAATTTCTGATAAAAGATTGGGAAGGTGGGGCCAGGCACGATGGCTCCTGCCTGTAATCCCAGCACTTTGGGAGGCCGAGGTAGGCGGATCACGAGGCCAACGTGGTGAAACCCCAGCTCTACTAAAAATACAAAAATCAGCTGGGCGTGGTGGTGCACGACTGTAATGCCAGCTACTTGAGAGGCTGAGGCAGGAGAATTGCTTGAACCCAGAAGGCGGAGGTTGCGGTGAGCCGATATAGCACCACTGTACTCCAGCCTGGGTGACGGAGCGAGACTCCATCTTGGAAAAAAAAATGGATTGGGAAGGTAGACACAGAAACATGAACAATGTGATGGGACAAAATTAATCTTTATTTGTACTGTTCTACTAAATTATTCCACACTTTAATACTGAATGTACAGAGAGTATGTAAATATGTATACATGCACACACTATGTGTATATAAACATGGAAACACACACACAAATACACATATGTGTACACACACACTCAAATAATAACAGAAAATTTCAAAGATTTTGGAAAATCATGGAGGGTTCCAAAAATGATTTTGGAAAATCATTTTTGCCGAATTCTAAAATTAAAATAAAAAGAAAGTAAAACTGAGGCTAAGATCACAAAACTAGTCAAATTCTTCCCTAATTCAGATTTGGACCTAAGATTCCATGCTGGGCAAAATGTTTGTAATCTCAAATCTCATGTCACCTAAAAGAGGGCATATGAGTCAGGGTAAGCCAATGCTGTTACATACCATCTCATATTTCAGAAGCCTTATTAATCAAGGCTGGTTCTTGCTCATATTACAAAATCACTGCAGGTCAGAGACGATGGTGAGAGAGGGCGTTCTGCTCCACACAGTTACACAGGGACACAGTTTCCTTCCATCTAATGGCTCTTCTAGGACCTTAGAGTCCTCCACTGATACCTGCATCCTGCCAGCATGCAAGAAGAGAGGAAGAGCATGGAGGATGGAGGGAAGTTTTAGGGGTCACACCTAGGGTTCTCTATGATTCTTTCACCCGTATTCTACTGGCCAGAATTCAGTCACACCAGCAACCTAACTGCAGGGCTGCTGGGAATTATAGTTTAGGTCTGTACCCAGGAGGAAAAGAACAGGGCTGTGGGTGCACATGTGGCCAGTTTCTGCCACAGATTGATTTCTAACACCGTGCTTGTTTTTTCAGCTTTCATCTTGACCATTCCTCAATTCAGAGAGTCTCTGAGATCCTACGCTGCAACTCCCTGGCCACTGGAGCCCCAGCATTACCTTTCCTTCATGGAGTTTGAGATCACATTTCGGCCAGACTCAGGAGATGGTGTTCTCCTGTACAGCTATGACACAGGCAGCAAAGACTTCCTGTCCATCAACATGGCAGGGGGCCATGTGGAGTTCCGCTTTGACTGTGGCTCTGGGACTGGTGTTCTCAGGTGAGGGCTGAAACCTTCTGGGACCCTTTCCCTTGAAAAGGCAAATAGTAACCACTTCAGAAAAAAACCCAACTTGCCATTCAGCAGCTCACACTCGCCCTGTCTTCTCTACGTGCTTATCTTCTGAAACTTGTGCTGACTCGTCCTGCTTCAGGCAGATTGCAGGCTTCCCATAGAGAGTACTCTCCTTCCCACAAGGCTTCCTTTTCTCAAATAACTACCCAACAGGTGCAATTCTATGCTTCAAACTATGGAAAATGGACTTGCTTCAGGTGGAGGTAAACTGCCTCCATTTCCACCTAAAGTTATGCCACGTCATCCGCAGAAACTTGACGAACTGTAACTAATCAGTATCTTATACAGAGCGTCAAATGATGGGCATCCAGCAAATACATGTCAACTAGTAAAAAAGTATTAATATTTTTGAACAAAAATGTCCTTGATGACCTCACTCTAAATTTTCTCTTTCCTCTTGAACTATTTCTTTAATGGAAACTGACAGTGAATCATCAGCAATGCAAAGACCCGTTCCCTAAGCAGTATGCTCAAGAAAGATGTGCGATGAGTGGTTTCAGTAGCATAGCAGGAAATGGGTGCTTCTGCAGTACTTGCTGGTATTTGCAGAACTGGTCTGAGTAGTCAAAACTTTCCTACTGTTATCTAGTTTGTGCTATTAAATTACTTAGCAGGTGGATTGTTCCTTGGAGCCTGTAGTTTGTAGATGCAGATGCTTTTATTTATGCCTCCCATCTTTTTATTGCATTGATGGTAGTTTTAACCTTCAAGCCAGAGGGGCCACTAATCAAATGCAGACATACTTCTTGTTCCTACGTTTATCTAATGCTTCTCTTTTGAAACTCACTAGAATGTTTTGCTCCATGGTGCCCTGTAACATGATATCAGTCAGTCTGTTGTTTCAAAGAATGTTGCAAACTGCTTTCCATCACTCTTCATATTGCTAGACTGTCATGTTTAAAAAGAGTATGTGGGTGAGATGCTAAAACCATGCATTGCCCTTCACTACTGACCATTTTTCCTGGCTGATAGAAAATGCTCACTGCATTAGGTTTTAACAGTTCTTAAAAAGGATGGTTTATTTTTGTCCTTGTGGCTGAATTCCTGCACATCAGTGACACCTTCCGCCCTAGGGGAATGGATAAATATTGTTGTACCTCTGGTTATGCAAAAACATCCTATATTTCAAGACAACTTTGGTGGGGATTTAATTGATTCAATTTACATATGATTATGCAAAATAGCCTAAGCAATTCACTTAGAGCTGTATGTCAGGTTGACAAAGGAAGACACCTTGAATATCACCTTGCACTTTTAAATGGTTTTCTTCCTGGATAAGGAATGACCAGAAAGATCCAGCAGAGGGTCAGGGCTCATCAGCCCTCCTCCTGGACAGACTGCCCCTTCCACACTGCCTCTCTGCAGTGGCAGCTCCAGCTGTGGGGTCACGAGCACATGGAACCCTTAGAAGTCCAGCATTTCTCTCTTTCATAACTCTGTGCTTATTTTTGACATGAGATGTTTTTAATTTTTTTTTTGTACATTTATTAAGTTATTGTTTCACTGCCTATCAGGAAAGGCAACTGGAAAAGGAATTTTTCAGAATTAGGTGATGAAAATGAGGCAAGAGTTTCTAAGGGACAAACCACCATCTGTCCCCTTATCCCATCGCCTCCTGAGCGTAACCTAACAACAGTGATTACTCTTGGTGTTTCAGATGCCCCGTTGGAAGCTGTTTATTTTGAAAGCCATTTCGAAGACTTCTTGCTTAATTAAGAAAATGCAGTGAAAACCCAAACTACAGGAAGTTGCAGAAGTGGCCAGATCATTTTAACTTTAGGAAAAGGATAAGATGGGCAAATTCATTATGAACTTGATTAAAAAATCACAACAATCGAAATGAGTTCTTGATGGCCGTGATCAATAAAAGGATGTTGAAGAAGGTGGCATATTGACAGCAAATGACCTCTGCAGTACAAAAACATGAAATGGCTCTGTTATGGAGATAGACCACTTAAAAAGGGCTGCTTATTTCTTTATTGCATATTGATTTAGCCAAGGTGATTAAATTCTAATTGCTAAGAACAAATCACAGAAGCATTTGCCAAAGCCAAAAAAAATCAAGTGAGGGGGTGGTGACCTTTCAATAATTGTGCCCATTGGTATTCCTCATGGTTTTCTAAAGATGATCCAGGACCATGAGATAATTGGGAAGTTCAACGAGGGCCAGGAACTAGACATTGCTAGAAATACAAATGCAATAATGAGTCTCTTTCTGCACACCTCACTATAAAATGTAATGAGTAAAACTTGCGTAAATATCATTAAACTTTAAGCACTTCCACTTTGAATGAATAATTGAACTTTTAATGTAATTTTAATCATTTTTACAATATCAGAAAATATGGAATCTGTTTCCCTCCCAATATTTTATTATGAAAAATTTCAAACATATAGAAAAATTGGAAGAATTGTACGGTAAGCATCCTGATACCGAGCACCTGCAGTCTGTAATTAACATTTTGCTATATTTGCCTCATCACATATCTAGCCATTGTTATATCTGTCCATCCATCCTTCTTATTTTTTTAAAAAAATTTTAATGACTGAAACAAAGCATCTAAAACTGCAACTTCTCAAAGAACCACTTGTTCTTGCCCATCTGTTCATCTCTTCAAACTTGACCTTGGCCTCCCACTGGGCCTTGTGTTTAAGACCAGGGTCTCTGAAGACATCTTTATTGATAACAGTTTTGTCCAAGGGGATATGTGGTGGCTGTAGGGGTGATCTGAGGTGCCATCATCAACGTTCTTCGTGATGACAGCTTTGCGTTGGAGTAGCGTCTGGCCAGGACCACCACCAGTTTTCTAGGTTTTACGAATGTGCCCTTTTCAACAGCAACCACTCAGGCCTACAGCAGAAAGGTCCTTCTTATTTTGTATGCATTTCAAAGTATGTTACAGACATTGGTACACTAAAGAATTGGTTTTTTACATCATAGCTCCTATAATTTTTCTCTTCTTCCAAGCTTGTGTGCAATCATGACCATATTTTACCTTCACGCCACCTCTCATCTAGAAAACTCATTTCACCAGACTCACTGAACCCCATTTCAGGCTCATTGTAAGAAATAAATCAAACAATAAATGCAATGCTCCTACTGTAGGAAGGGGTCCAATAAACAGTAACTAATCCTGCTGTTGTTACTAAGCAGTAATTAGTGTTTTCTTTCTACTGAATGGATTGGGGTGCCAAAGGTTAGCACTAGCTTCCTCATGGCTAGATTGACAAACATGATCCATAACATGCTAACCCATGCTCAGTTTCCTTCTGTGTTAGTCAAGGTTCTCCAGGGAAACAGAACCAATAGGCTATAAATAGACATGTAGAGAGCTTTATCCTGAGGCATTGGCTTGCATGATTATGGAGGCTGAGAAGTCCCACGGCCTGCCATCTGTAAGGTGGCAGCCCAGGAAATTTAGTGGTGTATTTCCAGTCCAAGCCTGAAGGCCTGAGAACCAGAGAGCCCATGATGTCCGTCCCAGTCCAAGTCAAAGGCCCAAGTACCAAGAAGCTGATGATGTTAGTCTTGGTCCAAGTCTGAAGACCAAAGAACCAACATCGAAGCTCGGGGTCAGAGAAGATGGATGTCCCAGCTCAAGAAGAGAGAGCACATCCCCACTCCTCTTCCTTTTTGTTCAGTTCAGAGCCTCTGCAGATTGCATGATGCTTGCCCAGGTTGATGAGGGCAGATCTTTACTAAGTCTCCTGATTCAGATGCTCATCTCTTCCAGACACACCCAGAAATAATGTTCTACCAGCTATCTGGGCATTCCTTATCCTAATCAACTTGATACATAAAATTAATATCACATCTTCCTTCCACAGGAGTGAAGATCCCCTCACCCTAGGCAACTGGCACGAGCTTCGTGTATCTCGCACAGCAAAGAATGGAATCTTACAGGTGGATAAGCAGAAGGTAGTGGAGGGAATGGCAGAGGTAAGAACAGCACACCTTTTCTCTTGATGGTTAGTGTGAGCCAGAGTACTGTTTTCTGCCTGTCTTGGTACAAAAGCAGCACAGTGTTGTGGTTAAGTACATGGACTTCAGTGCCTGTGTGAATCCCAGCTCCCCATTGGGCAAATTACTTAACTTTTCTATCACTTAGCTATAAATGGGGATAATAATAGTATGGGCCTCATAGAGTTGTTGTGAGGATTAAGTGAGTTGACTCCCAATACGTTTAGCACTTACAAAATTGCCTTTCACCTCTTCACCTCCCACCTCCATCTTTGTTCTTATCAGCTGCACCAGGTAGTAGGTAAGAACACGGACTCTGGGGTAGGGCCCATGGTGCATGGGGGAGGCCTGACAAGAATGGGCTGTGAGTCCAGACTCCTGGGGCTCAAAATCTGGTTCAATTACTTACCAGTGGTGTGAGCTCATTCTGGTTACTTGACCTACCAAGATTGTTTTTCTTGTCTCAGCATTATCCTCTTATCAGTGGGGATAATGGTGATGATGATAATAGTGCCTACTTCACAGAGTTGTTGTGTGAATTAAAAGAATTATACATGTAAAAAACAGCAGTACCTGATGCCAGGTCAGCACTAAATAGCTTTACTTAGTAGTAGCAGCAGCAGCAGCAGCAGCAGCAGCAGCAGTAGTAGTAGTAGTAGTAGTAGTAGTAGTAGTAATAGTAGTGGTGGTGGTAGTGAATAGTGTATGGTTATGGAATCAAGAGGATAGGATTTCTACTCAAGATTATAAGTTTCCTCCATGATTTTAATTCCAAGGTCATATACAAAGAAAAATAACATTTTTAGGAGGAAGTCAGGGAGATTTGCTTTAAACTATAGCCTGCTAGGATTCTGCAAACACACACACAGTTTACAGTTCCTCAAAAATAGGGGGGACTTTAGATTTGCCAATATCTTACTTCCCACCAGTTTTCATTCTGTGCAAAGGAAGATTTGCAAAGGACATTGACAAATTTGGGTATACTAATAAGCAAATAGACTAGTAGAAAAAAGAAAAGGAAGGAAAAGGGACTTTTGCTGGGGAAAGAGGTACTTGACTGGAGAGAGAAGAAAGAGGGTCACATATGTCCAGAAGCCAGCCTGAGGGGCTGCTGCAGTGGGAGGACCAACTGGAACCAGTTGGACCTCCTTGGGAGTGAGGGGAATCCCAAATTGGGTTCTGTGTCAAGAGGTGGGCACCCTTCACACCTAGAAAATGCTCCATATATATCTGTGGAAGGCAGGAAGGGAGAGGGAGGGAAGAAAGGAAGAGATGAAGGGAAATTGACTTTAAATGGAGAACCGAAGTCAATTCTGGTGCAATCCAGAACACTCTAACAGCCGACTTTACTCCAAGACAGAATTAGAAGCTCACAAGAATGCACCTGGCTGTCTGTTGGTTTAATGATATAAATTCAATTATATCTCTCTAGATCTTAGTTGCAAACATCTGTAAAACAGGAACAAAAGCTGAGGATGGGAACGTTTGTAAACAGTAGGGGCAGGGTCCATGATTATAAATAAGTTACTCTTCAGGACGCTTCATTTACTATTAGGATTTAAGAGATGACACGTAGGTAAAAACCACACCTCAGAGTTTCTATCACTGCACATCAGCAAAAGAGCATGAAGCCAATATGGTGGCACCTGCACCCTCCATTTTGACTTTTTGACCTTTGGTGGCATGTGGGTGAATGGAGCTGACTGGAGTTTTAAAGCAAAAGAAAAGCAAAAGGAACCCACAGGAAGGTGTGGCTTTGGTGTGTGCATTGGAGGGACGTTCTGCTGAGTCTACTGTGAGCCAGGAGTGGGAAGGCCAATGCCTGATCTCCATATGCTAAACCTTCATCAAGTCTTTTCCACAAGGAATTCTGTTCCCCCGCTGTCCATATCATGTTCGAAGTGTGACTGACAGGGCAGTGGTCTTAGAGCTCAGAGACAGATGAGGGCAGGGGTTAGAGTACACTTTGAGGGGCTAACCCAGGACCTAAGCACCTAAGAGCCTGTGCGCAGACTAAACCTGACCACCAGGCTGCTCAGTTGGCAGCATGAGAAATATCAGAAGCCTGGGCTTGGGTCTGACTATGCAAGATGCATGGAAGAGCAGTGCTTCTGAGACTTTCAGGAAACTCCAGCCCGGAGGTTTGCTCAGCTTTGCAAACTGCTTCCAGCCAAGCCAAAGTATAGGATCCAGACATAAAACCCCTCGCTGCAGAGCAGGCCTGGCTTTGGTGGGGTCTGTTTGCTTCTCTCGTGCGGTCCCCCTTGGGCATGGCAGCTGCAGCCCTTCCACTTGTCAGCAGGAGAGTGTTGGACGAGGATTTTGATGAGCAGCCAAAAGGAACTGCTCCTCACTCCACGAGGCCCCGCTGCTGGACACAGCCATAATGCAGTTTTTTTTCCTAGCAGCCAGCTGCTCTGAAACCTCCTTGACCCTGTGTCCTTCCTCCTTTCCTCTTTCCATCTTATTTTAGCTTTTGGGTAAGAGCAATGACAAGAGAAAGATGCCTGTGGGTTTATGGTGACAGTTCCTGACTGGTTCGGTATTCTTCTGGGCCACAAGATTCCTGAAAGCCTTTATGATTCTTTGATAACCTCCTAGTTAAGTAAGAACCCTCAAAGCTGCCTGAAGGCTATTGACAGAAGGCACTTCGGTCAGTTAATCTAATTGAAATTTCCCTGGACTACCTGGCTGGACCCAGCCACTGTGGGTGCTCCCTAAGATAAACAGAGCTTCCCCCTCCATGGCTCGCCTGTCTTGTCTTCTCTACCCTTGACATGACCCCAGATTCATTCTCCTCCTTCTGGCCAATGATCTTCCAAAGCACAGACCTCTCTCTCTCCTGCTTAAATCTCACTGTGTTTTTGGGTAAAGTTCATGCTCCTAATGTGGCGTATAAGGCCCTGCATGCTCTGGCCCCTTCTCGCCTGTGCCTTATACTCACATTCCCTCTAAGCCCCAATGTCTTCCAGTTTCTACAATGTTAACTCTTCCTTGACCGCCTCCCCCACTCCCTGTGTCTAGGGTAGCGTATGAGACTCCCTTGTCCAGCACCCCGGTGCACCCATAGCCACCTGTACAGTTCTTCCCAGTGCTGATCTCACCTGCTCTTTCGCTTGTCTGTATTCCCTACTTGCGTAAACCCCTGCAGGGCAGGGACTGGGTCTTTCTTATTTTCTGCTGTTTGTCCAGCACTTAACATAGTAGATGGGGCATATTATAGTAAGTGCCCAATAATATTTGTTAAATAAATGATCAAAGCTGCTACTATTTGTATTTATTTTATTGTAAATCAAAGGAAATAATAACTTAACATTATCTAAAGTGTGTTCATTCCCAGAGCTCTCAAATTTAAGGGTTTATTTCTCACTCATGATACATACCCACCAATGGTTAGCTTAGCTCTAATCTGAGATCCGGGCTGAAGGAACAGAGGGAAGGAGAAAAGGGCATGGTGAACTACTCTCTGGCTCTAAAAGCCTCTGCCCAGAAGTGATTCTTTTCTCTTTTGCTCGTGTTTTATTGGCTATAGGAAGTCACACAAGCTCATCTGAGCCAGCCGACAGGTTGGAGGCAATCTTCCTGTGGGGAGGGTATCTGTGAACAGTAGTGCAGTCTGCCACAGTCATCATGACATAGCTATGAGGTAGATACAATGACTCCCATTTTGCAGACAATGAAACGAAGTCTCAGAAACATGAAGACTTTCACCAACATGCAGGCAGGTGGTAAATAGCAATGAGAAACACTGTGAGAGTGAAGCCAATGTGTAGACAGATTGTCGTGTGGGGCTTGAGGCTCTGTCTACCATTTTGTTCCACAACAGGGAACTGAAGACACATTTGATCATTTTGAACATCTGTTTTAAAGTTATACCATGCTTTGTTTTTAATCTCTTGGCAGGGAGGCTTCACACAGATTAAGTGCAACACAGACATTTTTGTTGGCGGAGTCCCCAATTATGATGATGTGAAGAAGAATTCAGGTGTCCTGAAGCCTTTCAGCGGGAGCATCCAGAAGGTACAGGCATCTCTTCCTCATGTTTACTGGGCCACCCAGACTGTGGACAATGAAAGTGAGGATTGCGATCAGTGTCATCTGCTGCACCCAAGAAAGACACTTTGAGAACGTTTTAACATTTTTAAGATTTTATATTTTAATGCCCGCAGCATGGCTTTCCAACCTCACTTTCTTATAACATCTGCTCCTGGGTCTATGCCCAGCAGACATTCCATGAATGCTACTTGGTGATGATGAATTTTTACAGCAAATCTACCAAACTATATTAGGACTGCTGAGGGAGTGAAATGGCATCAGGTGTCTGCAGATACTTCCACAGTAGGGAAGGAAGTGGATGGAGGTGAACAGCAACCTTGGCTCTGCACTTCCCTTTGGTGGTACTTTGCAGTTTGCTCAACGTTAGAGCCAGTGCTCATCCCCACCCCCACACTTTAGCAGTTGGTGTTCATTGATCATGTAACCAAGCTCTTAAGAGCATCAAGAGTTTTTCCCTAGAAGGTTCAGGAAAAAAAAAAAAAAAATTCAGTAAAAGATACTGACTCCCCTGCTTCCCTGCTCCCCTGCTCTCTGTCTTTTTTTTTTTTTTAAGACCGAATCTCACTCTGTCGCCCAGGCTGGAACACAGTGGCGTGATCTTGGCTCACTGCAACCTCCACCTCCTGGATTCAGGAGATTCTCCTGCCTCAGCCTCCCGAATAGCTGGGATTACAGGTGCCTGCCACCACGTCTGGCTAATTTTTGTATTTTTAGCAGAGATGGGGTTTCACCATGTTGGCCAGGCTGGTCTCAAACTCCTCACCTTGTGATCTGCCCACCTTGGCCTCCCAAAGTGCTGAGCATACAGGCATGAGCCACTGCTTCTGGCCTGTTCTCTGTCTTTTATTCCTTCTCATGGGGCTGCCCATGATCTCTGTGGTTATGAAGACACGCTCTGTCTGCAACAGACCTGCTTGACTCCCCAGCCCAGGTGGACAGAACCACTGAACACTGGGAGAACAAGGGTCTAAAGAAAAGCATGTTTAGTTCCTGGATATTAGCTTTGTCCTATTTTCCTTTCGTGACCAATGGTGGCTAAAGGATCCTGATGGAGCATGAGGGAGGCTAAGGTGAAGGAGGAATGATGAAAGAGTCCCTCCTCTCACTGAAAAGGGCCCCTGGGGCTGTGGCCATCTTATCTCCCATCACAGTGTCAGGCCCAGTCAACATTTGCTGACAGTCATGTGTTTCCCTTTGTTACTGAACTTTGAGGTATGTGACACCTTAGTTCAGACCATTCTCCCCCATGAGTGGGTTTGGCCATGCTTAACCAGGTGTTTCAAATTCTCACCTAGGAAACAAGCTGGGATGCCAAGACATTATCCATCCTCTGCCCGCTCTTCTCAGGCTGTGCCCTCCCCCTCACCCAGTACACACAACCCTCTCCCTATCTCCTGCTAGAAGGACCACCCTCTCCTGCCTGATTCACGGGCTTGGCCATGTGCTGTAGTGAACAGTGCTGTTCTTGGCTTGTCTCAGCACATATTATGCAGTCTCATGGTCCTTCACTTGCAGCATGAAAGGAGGAGATTGTAGAAGGATCCTGCCTACTTTCTAGCAGCGTCTCAGATTCAGGACTGGGGAAGAGTTTTCTCTCAACTCTCCCAGTGCTCTCCAAGGGCCAGGCAAGCCTTTGGAAGCTTAGATTCGTGGCAGGAAGTGCCATTGCTAACCTCTTATAACCCCTGGGCAGTGGGGATTCCCCTGGGAGGTGTTCTTTCTGTCTCCAAGTTCTGCAAAGCCAGCAATAGTTCAAAGTAAATCCATATTCTGAATCAAGGGCTGGTAACGTTGGATCCATTTATTGGGGGCTGGGGTACCAGGTAGCCCTTCCTCATAATTTATCAGTTTCACTAGAGTCACATTGCAGGGCAGAAGGTGCAAGGGAGCTCTTGAGCACCAGTAAATCCATGTACGGGGGGTAAAGAATGTGACCTGTGTTTCACTTTTGTTTCTTAAGTGGGGAAGGGAATGTGCAGAGGGAGGGGATTCAGGAACGTCAGGGAAGGAGGATGGCAGGAGTGAGTGGGACAATCGGGGGGGGTCCAGCTCATGAAATTTTAGGAGACTTCTTGAGAACATTAGTTGGAAACATACAGGAGTACACTAGGAAGTGTGTCTGGATTCCACAGCCACCAGGAGCCAGGGTGCCCTGTTTGACCTCCGCCTCCATAACACTGTGTTTTGTACTCTCCTCGCTCTCCTTTATATACCAGTGTCTCCCAACCTCAGCTGCATCTTCTGAGGTGACTCTCAAAAACTTTTTAAAGTTACTGACAACTTGGTCTCACCTTCAGAGATTCTGGTTCAATGGGAATGGGCGGGTCTGGGCATTAGTATTTCTTAAGAGCCCCCCAGGTGGTTCTAATGTGCAACTGGGTTGAAATCCGAACTTTGTAGTTCTTGGGACTTCTTTACAACCTAATCGAGTGGCCAGTCTTCTGGAACCAGAGGAGCGCTTCACTCCACAGATTCTCCCAAGTGGATCAACTTGAGATCACTTCAGCTCCTGCGTAGATGCCAAGACTCTAAAAGTAGAAACTGGGCCGGGCACAGTGGTTCACGCTTGTAATGCCAGCACTTTGGGAGGCTGAGGTGGGTGGATCACCTGAGGTCAGGAGTTCGAGACCAGCCTGACCAATATAGTGAAACCCCATCTCTACTAAAAACACAAAAATTAGCCAGGTGTGGTGGCAGGTGCCTCTAATTCCAGCTACTTGGGAGGTTGAGGCAGAAGAAGTTCTTGAACCCAGGAGGCAGAAGTTGCAGGGAGCCAAGACTGTGCTACTGCACTCTAGCCTGGGCAACAGAGCAAGACTCCATCTCAGAAAAAAGAAAAAGTAGAAACTGGACTTAAAAAATTTTTTGTTTAATCTCCGTATGTGTAGCTCAGGTTAATGTGCTAAGGGAAGCTTTAGAAGACTACAAAGATGTTTCTCAATTCCTGAATTTCTTTACGTTTTTCTCTCCCAAGATCATCCTGAACGACCGAACCATCCATGTGAAGCATGACTTCACCTCCGGAGTGAATGTGGAGAATGCGGCCCACCCCTGCGTGAGGGCCCCTTGTGCCCATGGGGGCAGCTGCCGGCCCAGGAAGGAGGGCTATGACTGTGACTGCCCCTTGGGCTTTGAGGGGCTTCACTGCCAGAAAGGTACACTCGGGGGTCTGAGGCACAGCTCCCTGGAGGGAGTGGAGGGAATGGGCAGTCAACTGGGGGACCACAACTCTTAGTGGGAGAGTTGTAACAGTGGTACAGCCATACTGGTTATTTTGATCAATTATTTCAATACCTTATTAGATGATTATTTATAAACTACCATAATTCCTTAATAAGAATTAAATGCTGAAATACTTCTGCTAACAGTGGATAAATAGGTTTCCCACCCTCTGCCCTGGCTCCTTCCTTGAGAATCGCTTCATGGTCTAGCAACCTAAGAGTTAACTCACAACAGAGTAGGGGTTTCCAGAACTTTTGCGCCGCAGCCACGCCTGGAGCCTGTCCTGATAGATGGATACCTATGCTTTGTAGACTGATGAATATTTTGACCCCTGTCTGTGAGTGCTGAATAAGAGAAACCTTGCCCAATATGCAAAAACACAAATTATACATTAGTTGCTCCAAACTAAAGTATGCATAGCCTTCTGTATAGTGCTATTTTCTTGGCTATCAGATTGCTGTGCCTCAGTTTTCTCAACTGTAAAATGGGAATAATAATAGCAGTGTTATTGTGTGTCCAACACAGAGGGTTGTGGTGTTGACTAAATGAGACAATGTATCCAGAGCATTTAGAAGAGGGCCTGGTAAGTACTCAAGCAACCAACCAATACTGGTCATTATTATTCATGGGGAGAAAAATAAAATCCATTAGCAGGTGCTGTGGGCTACTCAGTTTCCATCTTGCCCTAGACTGGAAGCCAGGGCAGGTCATAGACCATGAGACCCTGCTGGACTTGCTCTTTGTACCTGCTTATGGGAAATGGAGGACATGGCCCTGGTATCTAGAAGAGGCTTCCCACATATATCCATCATGTTGGGCCTTCGTTTTTCAGTCTCAGTGTGGCCTCACCTGCCCAAGAACTTTAAAAACAAAAACAAAAACGTGGAGGAAATAAAGCAATGAGCCTCTGAAGGAACGTGCACTGTCTTTCCTATTTCCAGGTTCTTGATTTTTATCAGAATTAGGACTTAGAGGAGAACTATAAATTACAGGTAGTTATGTTGGTATATGGAATGGTAGGAGAAGTCATTCTGCAGCAGTCTTGGAAAATATGAAAGATGCCAATTTGCCAATTGAAAGACTTAGTAGTATTTCTTATATTTAAATGAATTTTGAAATCTACATGGCAAATCATGAAATGTATTTTTAACAAGGAAGAGTAATTGATTCATTTGTGAATTACCCTGATTATAATCCTAACAAGCAAATTGCTGTTTAGCTAATAGGTTGTACTTGCAGAGATTTAGCTGAAGAGTGGCTCATTCATTCGGAAAATTGGGTTTGGATTTCACACATCAGTGTTTGAATTTCCTAAGTCTCCAATTTTACCACAGGAGCTTCGAGTTCATACCTGCCTTATATCTAACATTAATGATCAATATATAAATCCCAGACTTAGATGAACATTTAGCATTGGAAATGAAAGGGAGAAAGAAAGGATAATGTGTGATCTTGTTAGCCCTCATTTCCTGCTGCAGAACATCAGCCATAACAGAGATAAAGTGCTCACATTTATAGCTTTGTAACTATAGGTTCAGATTCAATGAGAAGCAAATCTTGCCAGAAGGTTGGGGCAGACCCCAGTGAGCACCTGGATCTGGCAAGATCTGTGAGAATGGATGATGGCAGAGGGAACTGCAGGACACTGGGGCCTCTTTTCCTGCAAAGCAGTCTAGAACCAGGATTGGAATCCAGATGAGCCAGCAGTCACTCTCCATGTTGAATCAGTATCTGATTGTGTTTTGAAATCAACATACTGCTTCTGGGAAGATGGCATCCTTTGCAAATCCTAAGAAGGTTCATATATCAGAGGTATGGCCCCTATGCCATAATTTCCTCTCCCATCATAATGACTGGAGAGGATTAACGGGGCTCTGCAACAATTTTTCCAGGCTCCAGCAGGTACCAATTGTGGGCAGTTGCCATGCCAACTGCTATAATATTGGGGAAAGCATTTAGTCCCATTGTAAAGATTGGAAAGAAAAGGAAAAGAAATGGGCAATTATGTTGTTCTATAGAGATGCAAGAGAATACATAGAAAGTTTGGGTAAATCCTTGGTTTGAAAGACGAAGAATGGTGAGAAGCCATCTTTGGTTGTCAGAAAGAATCCTGTCTCATTCAGCAAGGTGATTTTTAGCCTCATATATTTCAAAGTTGGAGTTTTTTTCTGCCTCATAATGAAACCATGTTTTAAAAGCAAGAACCTGTTCCCAGTATTCCTACAGAAGTTAAACCAGTCCTTTTACATGGAGTAAAATGGTATAGAAATAACCAGCATCAGGCCTCATCCAGTCCATACCAAAGGGCCTTTCTTCATGAGGAATTTCATTTTCTGGATCGTCAGTGAGTCTGGGTCTTTTCAGCTGCATCAGATAGTGTGGCAAGTGAGTTCCACAAGGGCCGTAGTTGGACAATTTTATACTTGTTCCCACCTCTTGGTAACCCAGGAGAGCAGGGGCCAGAAACTCAGACAAATCCTGGAGCAGTTCCAGGCACTTAGACTACGTGGTGGTTTCAGGGCCCCCACTTTTCCCTGTGAGGCTGGAGGCAAGAACAGGAGAGCCTGACCCAGACCGAGGGGTGCACCGAGCTCCCACTAAGCATCTGAGAGGCTCTTGGGATGCCACAGGCTTCCTGTCGCAATGGCCACTGCAGAAACTCAAACCTGTCTGTCCCACCTTCAAGACCAACCAGGACAGAAGCCAGACGTTCTTCTTACTCCCAGCCATGACTTCCGGTGCCAAGAAAAAACATAAGGTTTGACCTTGGGGGTCCTCTCGCCTTCCAATTGGTGGGTTTGACTTTCAGGCATCTTCCCCACCCTAAACCTCAGCACCCTATGCATTACCCCAACACCTAGGCCCCTTATTTTCTCAACAAGGTCTTCCCCATCAAAAATTACTTCCATATTTAGAGATTTCTTTCCTTTTTTCTTTACTTGCATCCAAGTGGACCCATCTTGTGTCCCAGTTCCTCAGAGTTTGTGTATCTAAGTAAGTTACTAAAATGTTCTAGAAGAACTCACAAAGCACATGTAAAAAACTAAGTTCTGAGGAATATTAATCGCTGCTTTGTACACACACACACACACACACACACACGCATTCACGTACACAAAATGGGAGGAGGCTTCTATGGTGAAATACATTTGGATAATCCTGAGTAAACAGACAATTCTCTCACTTCTGCAGAATTTCTTAGAGCCTTTGCTATGCTCTGAGTGTCTAAGAGGTGAATGCAGGGCGCAGATGTTTTCTCTGGGTTCTCCCAGTCAATAGTGGACAAGTCACCTGGGAAACTAAGCTTTGGCCCTTCCCTGTGTTACTAGAACAGCTTCAATTCAGACTGTGTAGGATTCCCACAGGCCACTAGATGGCGGTGTTTCTCTATAGCAGGTGGCCCCGCACAAGACAGCCAACAGCTGTTGAGACAAAGCTAGGCTTAGCGCATGTACTCATGGGGTGCACAGTCCTTAAGTATCCAGTGCTGCCTGATCAATACTGACCTACCACACATGCAACATTTAGGGCATTTATGTTGTGTTTAGTTGAGTAACATCATGTTCCAGGGTCTGATTTGGGTGATTTTGTTTGTTTTTGGGTCCAGTGTATATATAAAGAAAAGCTTCTGCAAATATAAGAAAACTCCGTATATAAACCACAAGTTAATAAAACACATAAATTATGCATACTAAAGGGAATTTCTCTTTAATGTAATTTAATATATTAAGTTTTATATCATTTAATGTATTGAAAATTAGTATACTAAATTTTATATTTAATATTAATATATTAATATTTATTTTAAATACTAAATTATATTAACAGTATGTTAATATTTAATACTAAACATAAAATTTTAATATATTAATTATTTTAATATATTTAATATGTTAAAAGTATATTTATTAAAAATAAGTCATTTCAAATTAATTGGAAAAGAGAGATTATTGTTACACAAGTAATTCGGTTGTTATATAGGAAAAAAATTTCAATTGTGTTTATCTTACAGATGAATTAAAGAATGAAACATGCAAACATACACATTAAACAAATACCCAGACCCTTCGCTGCAGTCCTTCAGCTAATGACCATGTTGGCTGTTCCCAGTTCCTCATTCTGGTCATTTCCTCCTTTAGTAATTGGAATTTGTAATAGCACAATTCTAAGATGGTTCCCAAGATTCCTGAACCTTTGTTAGGGAAACAGGAGCATAGGAGAGCCAGGGTGACACCATTTTAAAAGTCAGCTCCATCTTAAAACTAGCAAGGTAATTCCTTGTCAGTCACATGGTCATATAAGATGTCTATGGCTAAGGAAGCAGCTTAGTAATCCCTGCAAAGACAAACCCTAGGACAACCAAACATTCAGATGCTCTGATATCACATAATAATATATGCTTTTAAGATGAGTAGAGTCAGGCCAGGCGCGGTGGCTCATGCCTGTAATTACAGCACTTTGGGAGGCTGAGGCGGGTGGATCACCTGAAGTCAGGAGTTTGGGACCAGCCTGGGCAACATGGTGAAACCCTATCTCTACTAAAAATACAAAAATTAGCCAGGTGTGGTCATGCATGCCTGTAATCCCAGCTACTCGGGAGGCTGAGGCAGGAAAATCACTTAAACCCAGGAGGCGGAGTTTGCAGTGAGCCGAGATCATGCCACTGCACTCCAGCCTAGGTGACTGGGTGACAGAGCAAGACTCTATCTCAAAAAATAAAAAATATAAGATGATTAGAGTCATGCTTTGATGTACTTATGCACTAAAATGCGAAGGATAACTTCCTTTAGAAAACACTTAAACCAACTGCAAGAGCCAAATTCAGAGGAATTTCTTTTCTGTGGATGGTATATCATTAAACACCCCCAGAATGGGAGATCTGGGGGTGTTTAATGTAGATGTTTATCTTCAGATAGTTGAAGGGCTGCTAGTTTAGGGAAAGTTTTGTTTGTTTTTACTTTGTGGCTATAGTCAGCATACTATAATAAAGACCTCTGTGCCTAGTAGAATGGTCCAGCACGGTAGCGAGCTACCTTGTCTAAGAGTGAGCTGCTCACTGTCGGAAGTGTTTGCTCCTGCGGGATGGACATCCATCAGGGATGCTGCTGAGAGGAGCCCTGGTTATTGGGGAAGTTAGCCTTCCATGCCCACAGGGCCCTTTCCTTTGCTAAGGTCCTATGAACGTGGGAAAGAAACATTGGTCCCTTCAACTCTTTTTTTTTTTTTTTTGAGATAGAGTCGAACTCTGTCACCCCAGGCTGGAGTGCAGTGGCGTGATCTCAGCAGCCTCTGCCTCCCAGGTTCAAACGATTCTCCTGCCTCAGCCTCATGAGTAGCTGAGATGACAGGCATGCTCTGCCACACCGCGCTAATTTTTGTATTTTTAGTTGAGACAGGGTTTCACCATGTTGGCCAGGCTGGTCTTGAACTCCTGACCTCAGGTGATCCACCCACCTGGGCCTCCCAAAGTGCTGGGATTATAGGCATGAGCCACCACACCTGACCAACTCTTTATAGTCTATTGGGAATTCCAAGTTCCTCAAATGGAAAATTTGCTTTGCCTGGACTACAGGGCTTCTGGCTTGGAGGCTGCTGTCCACTGGGGTGTTTGTGTGTGTATGTGTGTGTGTGTGTGTGTGTGTCACCAGATGGCACAGGCTTTTAGGTATAAATGTAAGAAAATTAAAAAAACACATTTCAACTAATCGGTAAGGCTATTGCCACAGAAAAAAGGCAATGTAGAAAAAATTAGGTATACTGGAAATGGTAGAGAGAAGTGGGGAATAGGAAGAGATTTGTTAAAGGATACAAAATTACAGGGAGATAGGAGAAATAAGTTCTGATGTTCCGAAGCACTATAGGATGACTATAGTTGACAATAATAAATAGTTTCAAATAACTAGCAGGAGGACATTGAGTGTTCCCAGCACAAAGAAATGATACATTTTGAGATGGGATGGATACACTAATTACCCTGATCTGATCACTATATAAGTATCAAAACATCACTATGTACCCCATAAATATGTACAATTATTATGTGTCAATTAAATTTTTTTCAATAAAAGCAAAAAAATTAGGTATAGGGTTAGGTTAAAATATAATCATGTTGGCCAGGCGCAGTGGCTCAAACCTGTAATCCCGGCACTTTGGGAGGCCCAGGCAGGTGGATCACCTGAGGTCAGGAGGTCGAGACCAGCCTGGCTAACATGGCAAAACCCCAATTCTACTAAAAATACAAAACTTAGCCCGGCATGATGGCACATGCCTATAGTCCCAGCTACTCAGAAGGCTGAGGCAGGAGAATGGCTAGAACCCTGGAGGCAGAGGTTGCAGTGAACCGAGGTCATGCCACTGCACTCCAGCCTGGGCAACAGAGCAAGACTCTGTCTCAAAATAATAATAATAATAATGATGTTTACAACATTTAAACCAACTACAAAGAGCCAGAAAGGGCTCAGTGGTCACTTCAAGCTGTGATGATTTTGGATGTGATTATTTGTTCCTGTATATAGTCACTTAAGTGAAGCATAGTTTGACCATTTTTTTATTCTGCAGTGTTTCTCGAGGGTGCCTCTGCCTTTGTTAATCACAAAATAACCAGGGGTCTGGAATCTTGCAAGTGGAGATGGGGTGGGAATGAGGGCAATATTTTCCACTAGGGAGAGAGAAGAGGCAGCTAGCTGGCTTATCATTCCTTTTTCACACGCAGCCTAGAGCCAAGAAAAGTAATAATCATTGACAAGGTAAGTAACTCTTGAGCAAGGAGCTGTGTCTCTAGATTTAAAAGAAATGCAGATTGTCGGTGGAAGGTGAGGGAGCCTCAGAAGTGTCAGACAGCTGATTTCAAACATCTTCTTGGGCCACCACCACCCCCACCTTCATTAAGCCGAGCTGAGGCAGGGAGGCGGGTGGCTGGGTGCCAATCATGCTGAGGAGAGATTTCCAGTGGTTCCCCGCGGGGCTCATATTCACATTCCCTAAGAGGACGTTCTGGACCCTCGGGCAGAGCTTTGTGAGAGAAACAAGGCTGGCTTCAAGTGATCCGCAACCAGAGTAATTGGGATTTGACAAGGACTGTGAAAGGCTGATTCTCCCTGTTCTCTTTCATGCTGGCACCGGTCAGAGTGTGGGAACTACTGCCTCAATAGTAAGTACAGTAAGTCCTATGAGAGACTGCGAGAGCGCTCTGGGCTGGGGCCAGGGCCTGCCAGGGCAAGCCAACCGCATGCAGGGGGACCCAGGGTGAGTGGTGTGGGAGCTGGGACATACCTACGCATGGTGGGAAGCCTTCCCGCTGGCCGGCCAGAGGACATTCTCTCCTGAGCTGGGGGCTGAGCCGGCAGCTGCTGGGGGCGCCCACAGACTCCCTCGGAAGCTCGTGTGCAGAGCTGATGTGTGGCAGGCACGTCCTGACCCTTGCAAGGAGCTCAGGGGAAAGAAGGCTGTTGGCCACAGGCCCACCGCCACGGCCAACAACAGCAGGGACTGGCCCTGGCTGTACCTCTCCCCTCTGGGGGTGAGCCGAACCCACCAGGGACTCCTTGGTTCCGTTTAGCTCCGGGAAGGCCTCCCCCGCGGCTCAGCTTGCATCTTCTCTGCTTCTCCCTTCCCAGCCATGGTGTCCTGAATGAGGGGCCCGCTGCCCCAGCTGAGAACTTCCTTCCACCTCCTCCATTTTTGCACTCCTACCTGCTGCCCAGTCCTCCTCCTCCCTGACATTTCTGTCTATTCCTCTGGGTCCATTCCCTCCCCTCCTTTTCTGGCGCTGCCTTCTTTCCTTCTCTGTTTCCCATCCTTCCTTGCCCGGTGGCTGCTTTCTCTCCAGGTTGTCTTCCTCGGCACTGTCTTCCCTCCTCTTCTTGCTGCAGTGTCCCTTCTTTCTCATTCATCCCATCTGTTTTCCTACTCGGCTCCTTTCCCATCCTCTTGCCATTTTGCCTCCCACTCTCTTTTCCTCCCTGTTTTCCTTCCTTGTCTCCTCTTCCTCCTACCTCCCTTAGTCAGAAGGGAATGGCTGGGGGTGCAGCCCTGGACTGTAAGTGACAAGAGCCCTTCACCTCTGGCCCTGCTAAGTCCTTGCAGCCTCAGGCCTTTGTCCAGGGCTGTGCTGCTTCCGAGAACCACAGAGCGACTTCTTCGGTAGTTACCTCCAAAATTTTCTTTTTCATCCTTTGCTTTTCTTGTTTTCTTTCCTCTCTTCTTTTATTTTTGGTTTTTATGAAAGGCTCTGGGAAGCTGCCAACATAGAGACTTCTACTTGGGGGCCCATTGTCATCGGCTTTGCTGTTTTTGCTCTTTTTTTATGTTTGAAGGTTAATCTGTATGACTGTTCATAGTATCAAATAATTCTACATTTCCTCTCTGGGGTGGAGAGTCCTTTATTCCGTGTCTTCTTTGCACCAACCATGTATTTTCGTGAAACTATAACGTGTTTTATAAACCTTCTTATTTGCCCTCATTTTGTACATTTCTTTGAATTTGAGATTTATTCTACCTTAATTTCCTTAAACCACCATTTCTGTATCTTTCCAAAGAGGAAAGAGATATTGCTGTTATTTCTCTAGCAGAAATCCCCTAGCCTCATCCCCGGTTTGTGACACCACACACAGCTACTTAAACTCTTCTTTTGCTAACTATGTGTAAAAGGATAATTCCTCAGGAAAACAAAGTAATGAGAGTTTGGGAGGAAGAAAATGTATTTCTAAAATATTGGAAAGCTGAGAGGGGGCCAGAAGCCAGAATTAAGAAGAGCCGGTCAGGTTCAAGGCCTAGTGCTCTCTTAACTACGTCATCTCAGGCAAATCCTCCATGCTTTCTACTCCTCACTTTCTCTTCCGTAAAGTGAGAATAACCAACCCTTCCCTTCCCCCATACTAACTGCTACTTCATGAGATTGTAGTGAAGATCTTGTGAAATAGACCAGGCACAGTGGCCATGCCTGTAATCCCAGCACTTTAGGAGGCCAAGGCAGGTGGATCACCTAAGGTCAGGAGTTCGAGACCAGTCCGGCCAACATGGTGAAACCCCGTCTCTACCAAAAGTACAAAAATTAGCCGGGCTTGTTGGTGGGTGCCTGTAATCCCAGCTACTTGAGAGGCTGAGGCAGGAGGATTGCTTGAACTCAGGAGGTGGAAGTTGCAGTGAGCCAAGATTGTGCCATTGCACTCCAGCCTGGGCAACAAGAGCGAAACTCCTTTTCAAAACAAAAGATCTTGTGAAATACACTGGAAAGTGATCGGAGATGCAGGAGTCCAAGCCTCATTCATAGTGCTTTAGAGTCTCTCAAAGTCCTCACTTAAAGGGTTCTGCAGCAAATTAACTTTCAAGAATCCTAGTGGGCCTTACTTAGGGATTTGTTTTCTCTGCCTCCCTAGGAGAACATCTGGGGTTATCCCCAGCTGCTCCCCACATGGCCCAAGACCTGCTCTTTGGCTTCCAAGAATAATTGGGAACAGTTCAAGTTTCAGCACATCGTGAGGCCTTCTCAGCAGCGTTGAGGCCAGTGGCAGGGACAAGACTTCCCCAGAAGGGAAAAGTGGGGGAGAAGCCAACCCCAGGCCATGGGGCCGGGCAACTGTGAATATGCGTGCGGCCAAAGGGAAGGGGTTGATGAATTGTTAAACATCCTATTTCCAGGAGCTGGGTGTTTTCCTGCTGTATGTGTGAGTGCAGGAGCCAAGAGAACCACATACTATGTAACCTCCTTTTTCTGTTCTGTCCCAGCGATCGTAGAAGCCATTGAGATCCCGCAGTTTATCGGCCGCAGTTACCTGACGTATGACAACCCAGATATCTTGAAGAGGTAATAAGCTTCAACAGGCACCTTCCTCAGCTTTCTGGGGGTAAATTTTTCTCTATATCTTTCTCAGAGCTTTTTCTTATATTTCATGCCAAAAGATAATTCTCAAAGAAGACCATTCAGCCCTGGCCTCAGGGGAAAAACACACACAACATGAAATAAACATAGAAACTAGAGCAAAATAAAACAAAAAACAAACTAAACTTGAGAAATTGGCCTTTCAAATAACCCTGTTACAAACAATCCAGTATTTTTCTGGTCAAAGGGCCTGGAGAGAGCAACTTGACTGGTCCCAGAGTTTCCAATATTCAGGCTTTGAGAAGCAGTGAGAATGTGATGTTCCCAAAGCCTCAGTGATGACTATGATTCTCTGAGAAGGGCAGTTCCATGCTGTGCCGTGGCCGAACTGTGCAGCTCCGACCTGGGCCAGCAGCGGAAGGACAGACAGATCCAAGCCCGTTCCCTGCTGGGTCCATACCTACCCTGCATCTTCATCAGCAAAGGTCTCTTGTCCCCTTCAGGCTCTGGCCAGTTCAGTGAGAGGCTTCTCAGCTCTCTTCATGTGGATACAGGGAAATGCCCAAGTCACAGCCATGGCATCTCACCCCTGGTGGCAGAAGTCCCAGCCCTGGCCTGGAGTCCTTGCTCTTGGTTTGGAATAGCCTTTGACGTGGCAAAATCCTCAACTCGGTCAAGCTTGTCTTTGGCACTTTCAGTTTGCCCCTTATCTCTTTCTTTCCCTTCCCCCAGTTCTTTGTGGTTTCTAGTGTGCTATTCCCCTTTCTGCTCCCCACACAGTCATTCTGGGATTTCCCTGCCTCTTCAGATTGACTGCATCTTAACACACAAGGGCAAATCTTTAAACAAAAGACATCCAGTTCTTAGGGTGGAGTTTGGTGACTTGTCAGGGAACAGAAGTGGTTGGGAGGAATTCTCCTAGGGCACTGGATGTCCCTGGTAACTCCCAGCACACCCCAGGCAGACACTGCTTCACTTCTCTAATCCCAGGTTGTATTTATCGATGTTGTCTTGGCATGGGGACTTAGGTAAAATGGATTCCCAGCCAAGAGAGACTGTCCTCCTTCTTCAGCCCTTTCTCTCCAAAAATGGAAGGTCATTCAGTCCCTAGAAAGCAGTGACAGGGTGAAAGGGGCCCAAGCGTTCAGTCTCTGAGGGTTAGTGAGAGATTACCAGGTGGTTTGGGGGAGTAAAGGGGATTCATGAGAGCAAGAGACATGAGGCCCAAAACCACAGCTACCTTGAGTGCCATAGTGTGTGTGTATGTGTGTGTACACATGCGTGTGTGTGTGTATGTGTGTATATGACAGTACAAATGCATGTATGTGAGGCTGCAGGTAAAAGTCAAGTTCAGGATCTATTCCAGTCAGATACCTTTGGTGCAAAGTCACAGAAAGTTCAGCTTAAAATGTCTTGCGCATGAGAGATACTTACTATTTCATATCACAAGGTGTCCAGACTTACACTGGATCTTGGGTTGATCAATTAAGAGATGCAGCTGTACCCTCAAAGATTCCAATCTCATCCCTATTTCTTGCTTGTTGTCCTTAGCATCTTCTCCAAAGGCCACTCCCCAGCTGCCTATAAGCTGCACATAAGATGACTCTGACTATATCCAGTGGAAGTTAAAAAGACTTTTTTTCTCATGTGACTCTTTTTAAAAGAGAAGGAATTCTTCCCAGAATTGTATCTCACTGGACTAAAGGGATACGATTGTGTCTCTTCTGTGCTGCCACATGCCTGCCCCTAAATCAATCACTGGCAAGAGAAATGGGAACCTCTTGACTGGCTTGTAACCAATCAATATACGCAAGGCAAATGGGAGAGGGAAGGAACCTGAGGGAAGTCTAGGCTAAGCTGGTCTCTAGGGAACGGGTCAGTGCTTGATTGTGCTGCACCTGGCCTGGGGGACCTCGCTCCTTCTTCGCGGTGATGAGGCCCTGCATGGGGAATGCAAACTTGGTCTCTTCCTGACGAGCTCAGGCTCTGGGAGGCATAGACAATAGTCCCCTCCACTGTTCACGATTGAGGACACTCTGCAGACACAGACTCAGGTGTGTGGGACAGACAGAGGGATGGCTCAAGTGACTAGAGAATGGACAAAGAAACTTTTCCAATAACATTACGCTAGTAGCAATATTAAATTATGTTTCCTCCTATCTCACCCTTGATTCAAGGACCTGAGCCTTCCTCTTTTTCCTGTGCAAGATGAAACACTGATCACGCTAATAAGAATGAATTTCTGAACTAGTCTATTCTTAAGCATTGCTAACAGCACATCAGCCTGTGAACCTATTCCCAGCCAGGGATGTAGAGCAAGGAGCCGGCCTAGCCTGAGCACCCCTCCTTTCCTTGAAGCTTCCTGTTCTTCTCCACCCTGGCTCTGCCTCAACACCATTCCAGACCATTCACGGTCAGGCCATGTTCCTTGTCTGAGACGCCATCACTTGGGTATTTTCCCTGTCTAGGCCTTGTCCCCAAGTGACTTGTCACTCACCGGCCAGAGCTGGCCATCCACAGCCGTGGTCCTAGCCTAGAGTGGCTGCCAATTTGAGCCTCTTGGTAATTAGGAAGCACACTTTCTGTTGGGGAATGGGGCCCTTGAGTAGCAAAACAGGAAAAGAATGAGGTGTGTACGGGGTGCAGCCTAAACTGTGACGTTGGCCATAGTCTTGCTAATCTGTCACTCAGCAAATGCTCTGTGGTGGGTTTCACAGTGCTTGGGGAGGGAGACTGCTGCTGAGTGAGCAGTCCAGACCTTTAGATCCGTGGTGCGACTCAGGGTGATGAAGTAAGCATCAGAAAGTGCCAGATTATCCTACATCTGGTTCCTCAGGGCTGGCAGGCAAAACTGGAATTACTCGGAAACAGATGTTGGTAGTTGATTTGGTGGACTTGTTTGTGTATTTCCTCCAGGGTGTCAGGATCAAGATCAAATGTGTTCATGAGGTTTAAGACAACTGCCAAGGATGGACTTTTGCTGTGGAGGGGAGACAGCCCCATGAGGCCCAATAGTGACTTCATTTCCTTGGGCCTTCGGGATGGAGCCCTCGTGTTCAGGTAACCCACTCTCCAGCTGCCTTCAGCAGCACCTTGCGATTTTCTCAGACATTGCAGATCATGCCAAGCAGAGTGATTCAGAAGGGAGCCAGAACACAGTCTGCTGGAACTGGCTGAAGCCTGAAGCTTCAAGGCTTATTGGAAGCTCCTGGTCTTTCTTTCCAACATTCATCTTATACAGCAGCAGTCAGCAAACTATGGCCTGAAGGCCAAATCTGACCCACCACTCTTTTTTGTAAATGAAGTCTTGCTGGGGCCGGGTGCAGTGGCTCACGCCTGTAATCTCAGCACTTTGGGAGGCTGAGGCGGGCAGATCACTTGAGGTCAGAAGTTTGAGACCAGCCTGAGCAACATGGAGAAACCCCGTCTCTACTAAAAAATACAAAAATTAGCTGGGCGTGGTGGCAGATGCCTGTAATCCCAGCTACTAGGGAGGCTGAGGCAGGAAAATGGCTTGAATCCAGGAGGCAGGTGTTGCAGTGAGCCAAGATCGCGCCTCTGCACTCCAGCCTGGGTGACAGAGCAAGACTCCATCTCAAAAAAAAAACAAAAACCAAGAGTACCCGAGTATTCCAACAGGAGTTTTTTGTTTTTTGTTTTTTGTTTTTTTTTTTTTTTTTTTTTGAGACAGAGTCTTGCTCTTTTCCCCCAGGCCGGAGTGCAGTGGCACAGTCTCAGCTCACTGCAACCTCTGCCTCCCGGGTTCAAGTGATTCTCTTATCTCTGCCTCCCTAGTAGCTGGGATTACAGCACATGCCACCATGCCTGGCTTATTTTTGTATTTTTTGTACAAATGGGGTTTCACCATGTTGGCCAGGCTGGTCTCAAACCCTGACCTCAGGTGATCTACTCGCCTTGGCCTCCCAAAGTGTTGGGATTACAGGCGTCAGCCACTGTGCCTGGCTTGTACTCTTTCATTTATATATTGTCTATGGCCATGTTCATGCTACAGTGGCACACTTGAGTAGCTTCAATAGGAACTGCATGGCAGAGCCTTAGGAATTGACCATCTACCCCTGTGAGGAACAATTCTGTGCCCTTGTTCGAGTGTGTTACTGCTGCATGCTCCCTACTCATAAATTAGGAAGGGGCAGAAAGAGGACTTGGATACTGCCAAGCACGAAGGCCAAGCATGGAAGCGAGTACTCAGCCTAAGACTCAGCAGCTCAGGGAGGTCTAAAACCTAAGCTCCAGGAGCCCTGACTTTAAATTCTGACTCGGCTCCCTGTTAGCTGTATAGCTGTGGGAAGGAGAATCCCCGCTTTCAAGTCTCCTGCTGCCCGAGGAACAAAGCACAGATTCGTGTCTCAGGGGATCCAGCCAACATGAGCATTTTGTAAATGCTTCTTGGGTGTTACCGATAAGGCGGTGCCAGAAGTTCTTCCCTCTTTTAAGTGAATTTAGACTGTTTTCAAATGTGTCAAATACATAGCTATGAAGTAGTTAAAGAATTACCTGAATGATTTCTCCCTACCCTTCTTACCAGATTGGGTGAAAGCTGAGCTTCCAAGGGGCAGGGCCTGTCTCCTGTAACATGAAAACACTTCTCTAGAGATTGTCATGGCACATCCTCACACGAGGTTAGAAATCGCTCCTCTAGACAGTGGCTTTCCAAGTGTGGTCTCCAGACCAGCAGCCTCAGCATCACCTGGGAACTTGTTAGAAATCCACATTTTCAGGCTCCACCCTGAGCTACTGAACCAGAAACACTCTAGGGGTGGGGTCCAGCAATCTGTGTGGTAACTGTTTCCCCAGATAATTCTGATACCCTCAAAGCTTTGAGCTCCATGGGGGAGGCATTTCTCAGGCTTGTACTTCTTAATTCACCCTCTGATGACTAGCTGGAGTGGCCGCTAAATGATATGAAAGTAATTGAATTGAAATAGACAAAGGAGGATTCACTAAACAAGGGAGAAGTTGAAGACTTAATTCTGGGGCTTGGTCCTGTGCTAAGATTACTGACAGCCCAAGTAGGATAACAGAAATCTTTCCATTTGAATAAAAGGCATTTTGAGAGGCAATGTCACTTGTCCAGTGTCATGCTATTGCCTAAATAGGAGAGCATGCTAAGTGACTCAGTCCTATGATTGTTGGGGACTTTGGAGAGTCGTGTGTAGTTGAGGCTGGAAGCTGGTAGGTGAGAGACAGCGTCTCACCATCTCCGCCTTCCTGTCCTCCATAGCCTCCCACCCATTGCTGGCCCGGAGGTTGAACACGGAGTTCTTCACACCCTATTTCAGGCTGGCTGCCTTGAAGCCATTTTCTTGTGGTTTTCCTGTGGTTAACCTCATCAAGGCCTCAAGTACTTGATTGTGCCCAGAAAAGAGAACTGAAACAGTAGCTCAGCTGTGGGTGGGATGGTCCAGCTTCCCCCTAAACTGCCTGCTGAACCTATTCACCACCCACTCTACGCCAGCAGGGAAACAGCTCCCACCAGCTCCCACACAGAGCCCTGGAGAGCCCTGTCCCCTCTCCCACCTGCTTAGCATCCTTCAAACAGCTCTACTTTATCCTGGACATATTTCTTGTTACCATTTCTTTCTCAGGATTCTGAAAATTGGCCCTCTGTTTTTCATTTTAATCCTGGAGTTCGGATTGTGATCTGTGTAAGATACACTGCTGAGCCCAGGCTGAGGCTGACTTCTGTGCCTGCTCTGGTCCTGGAGCCGTCCCATCACTGCCGCTCTGTTCACTGCTGAGCCCAGGCTGAGGCTGACTTCTGTGCCTGCTCCGGTCCTGGAGCCACCCATCACTGCCGCTCTGTTCGTCCTTCATCTGGGCTATTATCCCACCACATCAATGCCCCCGGTGCTGACGTAGGGAGGTGTCCCAGCGGGCTGGGGACAGAGAGGAATTCCAGTGTAGGCCAGTAGTTTGAAGATGTCAGCATACAGTGAATCACTGGAGAGCTTGTTTCAAAGGTAGATTCCCAGGCTTGCCCCCTGAGATTCTGATGCAATTGGTGGGCACCGGGGTCTGATTAGAAACAAGCACCCAGGTGGTTCCAGGACCCATACCCTGAGAAACAGGGTCTGAAGTGGCTTTGGAATCACACATGCCTGATCCCCTATGTGGGCTCATGCAAGTTACCTAAATCTCAGCCTCTGTCCCCTCCTTGCAAAATGACAGGGTTCGCTGTAAAGATTAAATGAATGAATTCATGTAAGGGGTTCAATGCGGGGCAACTTTCTCCTTCCTACCAGTTCCTTGGGGTGCATTGTCAACCCTGTATCCAAGCTGCACTAAGTGCTGCCTCTGTTAGGAGTGGTGGGATTATTCGTTTGGCTCCTATCATGTGCAGTGCTTCCTACAAAGCTAATTAATGATAATGATAAGAAAAATTATGATCCTTGCGCAAGCATTTTCTGAGTCTTAGAAGCCTTTACCTCAGAGAGATAACATGTAGTTATTATTAAAACGTAGTTCTTACTTTTATTATTGTTACTGTTATTTTTAATAAGTCATGGGCCCTGCCCCTGAGGAGCACAGATCTGTGCAGTCTGGAGAGTGAATCTTTCTACAGAGCAGACAAATTGTTCTTGAGGTTTCAGTGTTTGATCCAGGCTCAAAGCAGATGAAGAGGAATCCTAAGATAATAAAATACAGTCTCAACTTTCATGACTTTCTTCACCTAAATGCTGGTTCTTTGGCTAATTTAGTGCTCAAAGCCTTTCTGCCAGAGAATAGGGAAAAGTGATGGGATTCTAAAAATGTATGTATATATATATATTTATAGTTTTGGTGCAAGATTTAGCAGAAAAAAAGGAAATCAAAGTGCTCGTGAAAATGAGTGTGTTTTTCTGTTTTCTGTTTTGTTTTTGTTTTGTTTCATTTTGTTTTGTGATTGTACGTGGGGCATAAAACCTACCACCGGCGGGGTTTGTGAACATTGCTTGACCGTTCACACTGAACATTGCCCACTTAGTTTCACCTCATCACGTCTTCATGCAATGAAGAGGGGGAAGAGACTTGACATTAGTAAAGTGCCTTGTGCTACAGTTTAAAGGGGACATGATTAAAAGTGTCACCACAGGAAAACAGGAAGGTGGCCGAGTGGTTTCCAAAAGGCCTCACCTGAAGGTATTTCCGAGTGGCCCACCTTGGTGCTCTGGCTCACAGCCTCTACTGCACACCAAGATGAGCGACTCAGAATAATCCATCATGGCAGCCAGGTTCCCAAGACATGGGTAGAGAAGTTAGACATAAACATTCTTATATCTGTTTCTACATTTTTATACTGAGGCATGCCTTCCTGCCATGCACGCTTGTTCAGTGTAGAGCTTGACACATTTAGTATATGTAAACACTGATTCACTATCACCCAGAACAAGATATAGAACATGTCCACCACCCAAAAATGCTCCCTCATTCTTCTCCCAGTGAAGGTAACCACTATTCTTGGTCATTTATAATTATATATATGAGGGAGCTTTTCCAGGGTGAGTATCAGCATGTCAGGAGAAGTGGGAGGTTCTTTGGAGGGTCTGAAGTCAGATGGAATTGGGGGGTTGGGGAACCAGGCCATGGAGAAGCCAACTGAGTTGACCCCTCCCGCAGTGATGGCTAGATTCCCATCTGCCAGATTCGCAGTTGACTCCCTAGAGCACATTCTGGCTCTTGGCCTGAACAGGAGAGTTGTTGGGTTGGAGAACAGAAGGAAGTGCGTGCATCCTTTGTCTAGATGGGCTCTTAGACAACTGAAAAGGTTTTCATTCACTGCACCACAATCATGTTGCAATCCAGCCTCCCTGCACTTACACAGCCAGGTCACCTTGATTCTGAGATCTGAGTGTTCCGGACTGCTTTGGTTATATATTGACAGCTTGTTGGCTTACTTTCCCACATGGCTAGTCTTCTAGGAGAGCTGTGACACATTCAAGCCTTGGTGGCAACTTTCTCCTTCCTACCAGTTCCTTGGGGTGCATTGTCAACCCCATATCCAAGTTGCACTAAGTGCTGCCTCTGTTTGGAGTGGCGGGATTATTTGTTTGGCTGCTATGATGTGCAGCGCTTCCTGCATATGTCATGTTACTTAGCATTCCCTAGGATTCTTCAGGAAAGGAATTATTATCCCTGTTTCATAGATGAGAATATTTAGGCTCAGAGAAATGAAACAAGTTGCCCAAGAGCTATTCACACAGAGCTATTAACTAGCGAGTCTGGGGATCAAGCCATGTCCATTGAATGTGAGTGTCCGTGCTCTTTCTATCACCCCATGCCGCCTCTCAGAATGGCCATAGATAGTAATTCAGCTAAGTTTCTGCCCACCAGCAACTCACCCTACTTCCTATTCATTCAAGAAGTATTTAGCCATCAAATCATGAAATCTCAAAATTCCACCGCCAGACTGCTTTATACAAGGAGATACTTGATGTGGGAAAATTCATTAGAAAACAGTGGACTTTTCAGGGTCAGAGTGGCAGCTTTGTCCCAGTGTTTGTTGAGTCACCCCAAGTCCTATTCTTGGTTAAATGTCAATGGGCTGGATGAGTTCTTTGAGCCTCCATTATCGAAGGAATGACATATGGTGCTTTCTCTGCAGAAAGCCAAGCACTTCCTATTCTTGCTGTTTTCTCAGAATGAGTACATGCGAGTGCCTGGTAACTCATCCAGGTTTTCTCTCGACATCCCTCTATCTTGGGCAATGAGGTGAAGGAGAGATATGTCCTCTTACAAAATGAGGAGGGAGTATCCCAGGTGGAACATACTTCCCTTCAAAAGCTTGATGGCCTAGGCTTTGTTGTATTATTCAGGGAAAGTCTGGGCAGTTGGCCCAGTGCCCAGTCTAGAATAGTCACTCACTAAATATTTGTCGAATTAAATTTAATTAGAATAATTGAATGAACACTGGATTAAGGGCGATATTTCTCTCTGGTAATGACATGTTCATGTTTTCTGAAACCCTTACGGTATCAGGGTGTCTGGGAACTGAAATAGAAAATAGGAAGCCACTAGAGAAACCTGATAGCAGAGTTAAATGGGATGAGGACAGAGGATACACCAAGTTCAAGTTCTACATTAGGTTTGTGATTTTAGGCAAATTCCCTTAATCTCTCTGGAGCTCACCCTACTCTTCAATGTTCAGTTTAAAAAAAAAAAAAAAGTGAAAACAGATGTATTCATTTCTTAGGGCTCTGGTAATGACCATAAATTAGGTGGCTTAAAACAATAGAAATGGGCTCTCTCGCGGTTCTGAAGGCTGGAAATCCATCATGCAGTGCTAGGGTTCGCTTCTTCTAGAGGGTCTCAGGGAGAATCGGCTCCATGCCTGTCCCCCAGGTTCTGGTGGTGGCTGGCAGCCTTTGGCGTTCCTTGGCTTGGAGATGCCCCACTGCAGTCCTTGCCTTCATCTTCCCATGGTGTTCCCTGTCTCTGTGTGTCTCTGGCTCCGTGTCCAAATCTCTTCTCATAAAGATACCGGTCATATTGGATCCATGGCTGCCCTAATCCAGTATGACTTCATCTTAACTAATGAATCTGTAAAGACCCTATTTTCAAATAAGGTCACATTCTGAGGCTCTGGGTAGACATGAATTTGGTGGGTGGAGGGAGTGGGCAGACCATCATCGTAACACAGTGTAAAACATTACACATGATAAAGCCCTTCTTGTTATTCCTGATACTCTAGTACTGATGTTGCCTTACATGAGGGCATTAAAAAACAATCTTGATAACATTATGCTAAGTGAAGTAAGCCAGTCACACAGTCCCCAAAAGACAAATACTCTATGATGCCTCTCATATGAGGTATGAAGAAGAATCAAATCCATAGAGTCAGAAAGTAGAGGGCTGGTTGTCAGGGGCTGAGGGGAGGGAAAAATGAGGGGTTATTATTTAATGCAATGCTTTTGTTTTGTAAGATGAGTTTTGGAGATTGCCGGCCCAACAATATGAATATGTACTTAATGCTACAGCACTGTATGCTTAAAAATGGTTACGATGGCCATGGTTATGTTATGTATGTTTTACCATAATTTAAATGTCTGATAATTTTTAATTACATGAACCAGCCTGGAAACCCACCAACTTTTATAACACTCTTGTTTTCTGTTAAGAAAACTGCACTCTGAGTTGCAAAGAACTTTTGCCCTGAGAATCATCTATGAACCATGTCTGCCTGTGCCTCAGTGTTTTATTCTGTTCTCTTCTTCTTCTCCAATGCCTTAGCTATAACCTGGGCAGTGGTGTGGCATCCATCATGGTGAATGGCTCCTTCAACGATGGTCGGTGGCACCGAGTTAAGGCCGTTAGGTGAGTCCCTCCTGCAGCATGAGCCAGAGCCAGAGCTGAGCAGTGGTGGGATGTGGTATCCAGTTCCCTTGTAGTGCCACTGTCCTGTTCCCCAACTTTGCCTGGCATCCTAGTACCCCTGATCCAGGGCATTCAGGGAATTTTCTATGAACTCCCACTGTGCCCTACACTGACACTAACAGGCCAGGGAAACTGAACCCCCAAACCTTCACTAAGCAGTAACCTTCTGGAGAAGAAACCTTTTGATGGCTGAACTGGAGGAGCCTTGAGAGTTCAGGGTATGTGGACTTTAAAGAATGTTTGGGCCGGGCATGGTGGCTCACAACTGGAATCCCAGCACTTTGGAAGGCCGAGGTGGGTGGATTGCCTGAGCTCAGGAGTTTGAAAGCAGCCTGAGTTACATGGCGAAACCCCGTCTTTACAAAATACAGAAATTGGCTGGGTGTGGTGGCACATGGAGGCTGAGGTGGGAGGACCGCTTAAGCCTGGGTGGTGGAGGTAGCAGGATCATGCCATTGCACTCCAGCTTGGGTGACAGAGTGAGATCCTATCTCAAAAAAAAAAAAAAAGAGAGACTTTCAAATGTCATCGTACAGGCAATCCTCCCGCATCCATCTGGCTTTTGTTTGTTTGTTTCATTTGTTTTGAGGCAGGGTCTCGCTCTTTCACCTAGGCTGGAGTACAGTGGTGTCATCATGGCTCAGTGCAGCCTCGCTTGCACTCCCAGGCTCAGGCAGTCCTCCCACCTCAGCCTCTTGAGTAGCTGGGACCACAGGTGTGCACCATCTGCCTTGCTATGTTGCCAGGGCTGGTCTCAACCTCCTGGGCTCAAGTGACCCTAACCCTAACCCTTTGACCTCCCAAAGTGTTGGGATTACAGGCATGAGCCACTGCACCCGGCCACTTTTTTTTTTTATAACATTACCTAAACCTTAGAAGCTGACAGTATTTCACCCAGCCCCGATTACTTATCTCCCCATCACAGAGGTAATTACCACCCTGACTTCTGATTAACTTTGGATGAATCATTCCTTTGCTCTTCTTTGTATAATAGTTTTACTATTAATACCTTTGTCCATATTTCTAACAACATATTTTCAGAAACCAAATAGCAGGCTGAAACTTAGAAATGTCAATCCCACATGTTACATGAAGGTCCCAGGAGAAGATAAGCTGAATCGAGGCTCTGGTTGGGGTTCCCTGAGAATTTATCATAACCCTTTCTGGGGAAGCCAGTGGGTAAAGTCATGAGTGAGGCCTGGGAAACATGGTGCCTACCATGGCTACTTTCCTACTCAGCTCCCATGTAGGCTGCGATAGGGAGAGCTTCGCTGGGCCCCCAACCCCTGGCTGCTGGGCCTGCCTTTGAAACCCTAGAGGAAATGGGGATACAGAGGCAAATCTGTGCCTCTCAGCTTCCCAGGTGGCCTAGAAAGCCCTTGAGACCGAGGGTGATTTTGATGAAGTCACAACTCTAACTTCCTGAAAAAAGAAATGTTTTCCCATCATGAATATCCACATGCTTGGATTTCAAATAGTTTCTAGACTACAAGTCAAAAATTAACTCCAAAATACTCCGAACTCTATGGCTTCTAACTTCTTCATTTCTCCCTCTTACCCATCTTTAAAGGGGCTTGGCCGGAAACATCTAAAGGAATATGAAGTGCTTGAGCTCTTTAACTACACTTGATCCCTACAAATCCCCACCCTGGGAACATCAGGGAACAGCACCCTTCTCCCACTTTCCTTGGGTGGAGACCATTGGTAGAATACTCACACATTGTGGAATAATTTTTAAACCTTCACAGTTGTTGTTGGGGTTTGATTATGTATATCAAGATACACACTGGTGAGGATACCAGGCACTTCCTAGACATCTAAGGAAACTGATCTTAAATGATCTTCCCCTAGACTGTACAACTGTTTGTGGGAAAAGCCAAGATTAGAATCCCAGCTCAAAGCCCTTTCCTTCCCACCCCATGATGAAACTCACCCAAAGCTAGGATTTCAGATGTTTGGGAGGGAAAAAGCAGTGGAAGAATTTCACATGTCAGAGTGTCAAGCTGGGCACCATGCAGATGACTCAGCAGACTTGGCTTTTCCTATTGGCATGATGGATACGTCTCCTGGTGGGTCTTAGGTGGCAGTGAGGCTGAACAGAAGGGGTTGAGCCCAGAACTGGATGAATGGGAGGATTCCAGCAGATGCTGAGAGTTGTGAGCAGACAGGCCTAGAAGGGAGGATACAACAGATATCAGGGGGAACTGGGTTAAGGCCATGGATATCAATTATGGTAAGAAGGATTGAGTGGATACCTTAATTCTCTGTGGCAGGCTCCAGGGTTAGAGATAGAAGTGTCAGTGAAAAGGAGATTGCCCAGGAGGCCTTGCTTTGGACCCTGTCTTGCTGTGGGGAATCCTGGTCTTGCAGGCATTAATCCCAGCAGAAAAGAGAAAATAAATTCCAGTTTATTGAACATCTCCAGGTGCCAGATACTTTTCATACTTTGTCTCAGTTAATATTCACAGCAACTTAGGTTTTATAATCTTCATTTTATGGATAAAAATGATGATATGATAATGATATTGATAACAATAGCAATACATTCCTTTACCAGTCTTTATAGAGCAAGATATATATTAGGTATCATGCCCTGTGCTTTGTACACATAACATCTGATCTCCACAATAATCTTGGGAGATGGGCATAGCTATTCCCATCTCAGGTGAGGACGCTGAAGCTCCACAGATTCCCTTGTTCATTCATCTTCTGGGATGAGCCTTATATTATTCCAGACATAGGAGATACCTCACTGAAGAAAATTAACATCCTTGCCTCATGGTCTTGCATTCTAATGGTAAGCGACAGACAGCACATAATAAACATGATAAAGAAGCATGTTATTATGTTAGAAGGTGATACCACATTTTTTCACATCTAAGATGCCATTGATTATAAGGTGTATCTTCATTTTAGATATAAAAAATGAAAAATTCTTAGACTTTATGAACTAGAGTAAGTAGAAAAAAATGGAATATTTTAGAGTAATTTCTTTTAAAAGGCAGGGCAAGCAAGGCCAGCTGTTGCGGGTACTGCCTGTCACAGCATTCAGGTACAGGATTCTAAGAAAGTACTTCCCAAATGGGAAGTTTGTGGTCTCAAAGACGGGGACAGAACAACAGGAAGTTCTCTAAAGCTCTAGAGGAGGTGCTATCAAGAAGTGAGGCCTGAGTGAGTCCACCCCCCAGTGCTATAAAAGCAAATGTATTTGCTCGAAGAAGGCTCATGGGGCTGGATAGGTTTGAAAAACAGCTTTGAAAACTGCAAAGCCCTTGCCACCAATGAACACCTCCCTTTTCCTGTCTTCAGAGTCACTTTAGGGCTCTGTGGGTCCTTTAGAAACTTCCGAGCCAGTCTTCCCATAGAATGATCCTCTACCTACAAAAACTGCTTCGTTGGCTTTTCATTATACTTAGAATCCCAGCTCCCTATGGCTTCCCATGCCTCGCCAGCAGCTCTCCTCCCCTGCGCTTCACCTGAAAGGTTTTCCCTGGCCCGCTGTCACCTTCAGGATAAATTCTCAACTCCTTACGAGCGGTTCACCGTTTGCTTGGGGCTTCATCTTTCCCAGCCCCAGTGTTTTGTGAGTTCCATCTGTGCTAATCCCTGCTCTTTCTCTTTGCTGTTGTTGCTTCCTCTGTTTGCATAACCTTCTCCTTCACTTGATTTAACCTACCCGGGCTACAAGACTCATTTTGGCCAGAATCTCCTGTGGGCAACTTTTTCTGACCATCTGTCTAATAACTGTCCTCTCCCTAGTCTAAGTTAGGTGCTGCTCCTCTGGTGGAATTCCACAGCACCCTGTGGTCTTCGTGGTGGAGTGCTGGCACTGTGTTGTCATTCACAGTTTGACTTTTTGTCTTTCTCAGTAGACCGCAGGCTGCCGAGGGCCAAAAATTTGCCTTTTGCCTTGATTTCTGCAGCCCCATCATTTAGCACAGTGCCTGGCACATAGCGGGTCCCTTTAATACATTTATATTGAAATGAATGAATGATTGAACGAACTCCAAAAATGCCAGGCTTTTTGTTCTTTTTTGTTTCGGCGTTTTGCAGGGATGGCCAGTCAGGAAAGATAACCGTGGATGACTATGGAGCCAGAACGGGCAAATCCCCAGGCATGATGCGGCAGCTTAACATCAATGGAGCTCTGTATGTGGGTAAGTGATCGACCCTCGACCAAAGCTAACTTAGGCCAGTGCTTTTCTTATTAGTCTTCCATTTGCTGTGCCAAGTCTGCATGCTTGGCTGGATCAAATACCTGAAAATCAGGAAGCCCTCCAGATATTCAGTTCTTTCATTTTCTGAACAGCTGACTCATGGCTGAGGGAGCAGGAAGGGCTCCCTTCGATGCTTTTATGCTTTGGACAGATCCACCAGGAAAACCAGGCTTTTCTTGTTTGTAGAACAAGAATCTGCTAAATATAGCTCCATGACTTCTCTCTGACAAAACAGGACCTGTTTTCTTTCCCCTTGCAGAATAGAATGACTAGTATTTCTGTAAATGGCTTATTAGAATTAATTTACTAGTGCAGATGCATAAAAATGAAGTTATTTTTATCTATATGGTATTTTCTATTGAAAGCATTCAACATTAGTGCATTTCTTTTGGTTTAAGATGACATCACTTCTAACTACACATTGCATTCTGTTGACATTATACCACACTTCAAAATTTACTAGACACTGTTTGGTCTCAAGGTGGTCAGTTGGGCCAGAAATCACACATGAGGAATGAATTTATAGCTTTTGATTGTGTACCAAACTGATCCACGTCAATCTGTTCCTTCAAGGATAATTATAAAATAGTGAGAAATGAGGTACCGAGCAGCTCAAGGGGCCCACAGCCCTCACTCACGTATCCTATGAATCGAGGGATGCCTTGATTAGCAGACATTCAAGTGCCCCAAAGTGGAACCCCGACCTTGCCCTGCTGACACCTGCCCTTTGGCTCACCTCATCTCCCTCTTGCTTCCTGGCAGGTGGAATGAAGGAAATTGCTCTGCACACTAACAGGCAATATATGAGAGGGCTTGTGGGCTGTATCTCTCACTTCACCCTGTCCACCGATTACCACATTGCCCTCGTGGAAGATGCCGCAGATGGGAAAAACATCAACACTTGTGGAGCCAAGTAACACCAGCTGGCCTTGCCCAAGGGACAGAGCCTTCTATTCTGGGAATCCCAGGGGCCCTGAGATCCTGCCTGATGCTATATGCAGAGGCCCAGGGACCAGGTGTGTTTCCTCTCACCAAAAAGGAAGTACACACTGATGAGAAACTGAGAACCAAGACAGGCATCCCTGGGTGGCCTTTCCTGCTGACACTCCGCGAGCTGACCCAGCAGAATTCTCTGTGTAGGAAGCATCGGACCTTGTCCATTGAATATGTAGCGGCTGCCAGAGATCACACATCAATGCAAATTCCAGAGCCTGTCTGCTATAGCTCAATGACTGTGTTGTGATTCATGGTACATTAAAGAGAGAGAGAGAGAGAGAAACCCCCAGGGCAGTATTAAAATACTTCTCTCCTTCCCTGACTCATGAGGCTCTTCCTGACAGCAGAATGACTGTGTGCCCTTGAACTTCACATTTCCCACCTTGACCCGTGGATTGTTCGGATTAACCCCTTCCACTCCTCACTGGCTGGCTCACTGTGTTCTGACTAGTCCATGAAAATAAAGATGGAAGGAGACCAAACACGGAATCATAATCATAATGCGGCCCCTTCCCCAGAGCTTACCTCGAATGTGAAATTCCTACTTTTTTTTTTTTTTTTTTTTTTTTGAGGCGGAGTCTCGCTCTGTCGCCCGGACTTGAGTGCAGTGGCCGGATCTCAGCCACTGCAAGCTCCGTCTCCCAGGTTTACGCCATTCTCCTGCCTCAGCCTCCTGAGTAGCTGGGACTACAGGCGCCCGCCACCTCGCCCGGCTAGTTTTTGTATTTTTAGTAGAGACGGGGTTTCACCGTGTTAGCCAGGATGGTCTCGATCTCCTGACCTCGTGATCCGCCCGTCTCGGCCTCCCAAAGTGCTGGGATTACAGGCTTGAGCCACCGCGCCCGGCCAATTCCTACTTTTTATAATGCAGAGTTAAGGAGCTGAGCCCCGTGATTTTGTAGCCGTACTTTTGTATGTGTATATTTTTATAGCTGCAGACTGTCCACACAGTATACTTTTGGAAGTTTGGGTGGATGACCCTGAATTCTTGCACACCTTTCCTAAAAATTTCTCCCAAAAGAGACTTGTTTGGGCCGTTTGTGGTGTCAGTGGAATGGATAGGTAACTTGGGTGGGCGACTTGGGGAGCTGACCATCCTCTTTTGGTAAATGTTGATGGCTCAAGGGGATGAATATGAAGCTTTCCAAGATAAGCAGATTAAAAGGAACTTGTGTTAACCGAGGTAGGTCACTGTCATTTTTGCTTTAAGAGAGGGGGAATATCTGTAGTAAACTTGAATAAAGGGGACAAAGCTAGAACTTACTCATTCATTCATTCACTTATGGAGGTGTTACTGATTTTGCGGAGGTCAGATCCATACTAACGGACACTAATACAATCAGTGTTTCTAAGGCTGTGCAGGGGTCAGGGGACATGCTGTCAGGATGGTCTGAGCATCTGGGTGAGAACCAGAGAAACAGGACTTCTTCCTTCTGTACCATGAGCTGTGCCCCTTCGCTATGCATGCACTTGACCCCAGATACAGCTGGTTCACTGGGAGATCCCCATGACGGACTTACTAAGGGAAAGGTGAGATGAACACTGCCCCCAGAAGGGGGAAATATGATCTAACTTATGCAAGAGCCTATAATTAGTCCCAGTCTTGACTCTACTTTTGTTTGTGCAGCATTCATTCGCCAAGACTTGGGGTTTGTGCAAGGCAGTTTTAAGCACATAATGTAATCATAAAAGATGGATAAACTAGAGAGGTTCACTTTGTGCCCCAATCTCCTGTCTTTGGGAAGCTTTGATGGCCAGGATCCTTTCTCCCAGAGGAATCATGGTAATCATCATCATCATCCACTCCTAGACACATAACCTTACATGAGTGCAATCCAGAGAAAGGCCACATGGTAGAAAGCGGGTCCTTCACCTCCCAGAAACCCTCGCTTCAACACCTCTTCCTTTGATACTGTTGGGACCAGTGCTTCCCAAGATGTCATGGAGTTGCTTTTACGGCCCATTTTGATGGATTCCCTCCAGCCATAAATATCATTGTGATCTTAGCAAAATCTTCAGCTGAATTGAAGCTAGAAGAGCTGTTGCTGATGAGTTGTTGTTCCATGAAAGTGTTATCCAGAGAAAAATGCGATGTCCCAGGGATGCAGGCCTGGGAGTAGAACCACCTGCCTCTGGGTGGGAAGCAGATGAGGCTAAGGGGAGAAGAGTGACATGATGACAGGGTCAGGGGAGTAGGGATCTGACAGGTGAGAGAGCAGCAGAATGGAGGGATCCCAGAGGAGCTGGTGACCTGGGAGGCTCGGGCTCAGAGGACGGGGTAAGAGACAGTGTATCCTATGTGGGCTCCTGGGTGTCCAGTTTTCTCTCTATGTGTATCTGTTGTCATGGCCACAATAATGCTGCATAACAAAAATCACAAAACTGCAATGGCATACAGCAATGAATGTTTATTCCTCACGTGCCTTGAGTGGTCAGCTTGGCAGCTCTGCCAATCTTGGCTGGGCTTGACTAGGTGGGATCTTCTGGTGTCGGCTGGACTTGCTCGCACGTGTCAGGGTTGCTAATTCAGGATAGCCTTGGCTGGGTTGATGAGGTGGCTTATGTCTGCTCCGTGTGTTTCTTGTCCTCCTCCTGGGCCAATGGGCTGACCTGAGCATGCCCTTGTCCTGACGATGGGGGAGGGCACAAGCACAAGAGTAAAGGTGGAAGACCTTTCGCGGCCTCGGCTTGGCACTGCCACACCCCAATCATCTGTGGATTCAAGAGAGGAAGAAATGGGCCAGCCCCCACGTGACATATGGGCTCTTCTCCAGCATGAGAGAAGTACCAAGCTGCCTGGCGGAGGGCATGGACTCAGGAGCAGTAGGAAAGCATCACTGCTGATGCAATCGGTCCACCCCAGCAAGTCCTGTGTCATTCACGACAGAGTGCAGTAGGGATGCCGTGACCCCCTGGCCATAGCTCTTCTCTGACCTTCTCTAACCCTTGGGGCTGGAGGCAAGGTCCATGATGTTCTCAGTGCCCAGCCAGTCCAGGCCAGGCCTGATGGGAGCAGCACCTGCCCTCCCCCTCGCATTGCGGTATCCTCTCTTCCCCTTGCCCTCCTTCCACCTGCTCCCTGACACTTGGCAGCTGGCCCCATTGCTGTTCTGAGGAGGAGGGACTGGACCGGCCGGGAGATGGGATCTGTGCCTGGCTTTTGGGTAGCCGCTGTGGGGAGAGCATGTTGGAGAAGGCTGGCCAGGCTCTTGGCTGGAGAGAAAGGTCTGGGGTGTTGCCAGGGAGCTCAGAGGCTAACAGCAGTCCCTGTCCTAGGAAGGAAGGATAGAGTAGGGCACGGGATCCTGAAAAACTTTTCTCCCACAATCAGGATCCGAGAAAATTCCCTGGAACCTCCCACATGTTTGAAGCAAGGGTGACAAAGTGTGGGCTGAGGATGTCCTTGCTTTTCCTATTAAGATGGACTTCGATAACCCTCCATGTTCCTGGAGACCCCACCTCAGGATTTCTCTCAGGAAGGTCTGTGGGGTCTTCTGCGTCCCCTCCTGCGGCTGCCCAGGCAGCTCCCACGGCCTGCCCACCGCCCTGAAGGCCATCCCGCTCTCCTACCCTGGTATTTGTCTTTCATTTCCTGACACAGTCCTGTTCCCGTCTCCAGGCCCCTCCAACACAAACACGTCGGCTGGTGTCCACACACGGACTGCCCTGCTGGCGCGGGCACTGGCGCTTTCCTGCTGCTGCCCCCTCTCCTTCCTCCCTGCCCACCTCCTCCCCTGGCCCTGCAGGAGCTGCCGCCGCCTCCCTGCGTGGGAGGAAGGAGCTCGGAAAAGTGCCCGGAGCTGGAGCTGGCAGGCCCAGGGCTTTCCACTTGGAGGAAACGCTGCATTTTTCACCTTTAACCCAGAAAAATATGGTTCTCAGAAAGCTTGTTTTTAGCACTGTGAGTCCCCAAAGGGGGAAGAATAGGCAGTAGGAGGGGCCCCCAGCCCCTCTGAGCTCCGACAGCAACCCCCACCCCAGAATGCCCTTCTTCCTGGGAGGGAATGACCCAGGGGCAGCCTGCAGAGGCCCAGCTGCAGGAAAACAAAGGCAGAGAAGTCCAGCTCCGAGTGGAAAGACAATACTTTAGGAGAGGAGCCTGGACAAGGCGTGAGCCGCTTCTCACCTCCTCCCTGCCTCTTCTAGCTCCTGCCCAGTCCAGGAATGCATAGTAGTTGTCCTTGGAGCTGGGGTTCAGTCCGGGCACACCCACCACCGCCCAGACCCTTAGCTGAGAAGGGGGTAAGATTAGCTTATCAAAGGCGGGACGACATTCTCCAGCACTTTCTCCCTGCAGTGGGGAGACAGCTGCCAGCATGAAATCAAAATTAGAATCCGAAATCAGGGGTCTTACAGCTTTAGCCCACTCCCACATTATTTCTCAACATGGAGATGTGGGTCGTCCGACGGTATCCTATCTGGGGACTTATTCGGCACACGCTAAACAGAGAAGGGAAAATGTAAGCAGCTCTGCCTCAACCATTGTGAGGCCAGAAGTCCCAGGGCTGCCGGCATTTAAGCTGGTGGATCCCGTGGAAGTGAGAGGCTGCCGTTAGGAAGTTCCAGCTTACAGGTGGCTATGTTCGGGCCAGCGAAATGACTAATCCAATGCAACAGCATGAGCTGGCTTCTGGGCTAGGCCCTGTGAGTAACCGCACCGCAACCTCACAGTCAAAGAATGTTCACATATTTGATCTTCATAACAGTCCTCCTCCTATGATGGCCGGAGCAGATGGGCATGGACTGTTTGACTTAGGAAGACAGACGCTGGCCAGAAAGACTGGGTGACTTGCCCGTGGTTCCACCACGAGGACGCAGCAACGATGCTGTGCCATGGAGCTTTTCTGCCCTTACCCTGACCTCTGGTCAGGTGCAGTCTGCCCAGGGACACCTGCATTGTTGAGGGACATTCCGGGGCTCCCTTGGGTTAGCTGTCGTCGACAGTATAGTCATGTAAGTGAGGGAGATTCAGACAAAGGTCAGGTCCCAAGAGTCCGCTTGCCAGCGCATGCCATTTTCTCATCACAGCCCTGAATCTGCCGTCTTTCAAAGCCCTTCTGCAGGGACTCTGGGTTGAGCAAATCTGAAAGCAGAAACTAAAGAGCTAGTCCAGCGGGGTGGGATTCAGGACCCTCTACAGGCAATTAGGTGTGGGTTAAATTCTTTTCCCTTCCCTCCTTTGCTTTCATCTCCACAAATAACCTCCATAACCCTGGGGAGTGGTTGCAAGCTATTTCTGCTCAGGGGCATGTTCCCCTGGGCCCCTCCCTCGCCCCGGCCAAGCCACGAGCTGAAAGAGCAGGGCAGGCAGCCGGGAAAGGCCTCCCCTGCCGCTCCTCTTCTTCCCGTTTACTCTTGCTGAGGCATCTTTGTCCTAGAAAGTTCATAGCTCCCAGGAGCACTTGCCCTTTCCTGGAAAGACAGGAGAGAGAACATTATGTCTGAGCACTTGGGAGGAGGTCTCCTGTTTTCTATTTATCCATCTTGTCTTTCAGTTTTGCTCAAGATGCAAATGGTGTCCAGAGGCATAGAAATTTCCCAGCATGTGGCATGGCCTCCCGTGATGTCCCAGCGCTCACCTCCAAGCCAGAGCCCGGCCCGGGGGTATGGCCTCCCCGGATGGCCTGCTGTCAAGGGGCTACAGCTCTGACTTGGCTAGGAGAGGACTTGAGTTGGAATGTCTCTTCGAAGGAAGGCCAGGGAGGCTCAAGAAATTTGCCGTTTATACTCAATAACAAAAGTAAGAGGCACCAGGCCAGGGGCTTAGCTAAGGAAAGCCCTGTTAGGAAATTGGCCAAAAGAAAGCAGAGGCAGAGAAAATGGACTATGAGGCAAAAAGAGCTGTGGGAGGAGAGGGGTGTGGGGCCGCAGGGGTTGCAAGGCTCGCTGCCTGGTGACCTCAGGTCCTGCTGGCAGCATTCCATGTTCTCACTGAACATGGGGTTCAGAGAGCAACTGTGGGGTGGGGGTCGGAATGAAATGGGGGGCCTTGTCTAATACAGTGGAAAGTGGAACATGTGCTGATTGCTTGTCCAGGCCACATTCATACCACCTTGGAAATGAAGGTAGCCTGGGCGGTCTCTGCTCCAGCTCCACATGGGGCTAGAGAGGTAAGAGGATGTGCCTAGGGCTGGGGCCCTTCCCTTATCCATGTGACTGCCTCTGGCCTGGAAGCCGGGAGCCCCTGGGAGTGCGTTGGGAGGCTTTAGGGGTGTGGGGATGGAGGGTGGAGAGCGGATGGCCTACGGGCCCTCACAAGGATTGCTGTAGTTGTCCCCTCCAGGCACTCGCCCACACAAGGTTGGTTCACATTTCACTGACACTGAGGATGAGCTATTCACAAACCAGCCCCTGGCCAAAGTGCCAGTGAGGATATCAAGGACAGAGAGGACTCAGCTCCCCGTCAAGGTGTCGCCTGGGCTGTGGTCTCACCTGAGGCTCATTGGCTCTTTGCTTCTTCAAAGCCAGGGGAGACTTTCTTTAGGCAGGGCCCAGTCCCTCTCATAAGAGCTCTCCTGAATAGGTCGCCCGCCCATGATCATCACCTATTAACTCCAAGTCAATTGATGAGTAGCCTAACCGTGGGAGCGACAATCCATCATTTCCACAGTTCCACGCAAGCATCTTAGGGGCCCTCGTAGAGTCCTGCCTACCACAACCCTGATCAACTCTAACTTTCAGTCTCTCCCACCTCCATATGATACCTCCCCAAAAACCAAGTTCGTTTTCCTAAAATGCACCTTCTGTCCCGTGCTATCCCAACTAAAGGTTACGCCGCGGTCAGCTGCGTGCCTAAACAATGAGTCAAACACTCAAGATGAGGGGAGTTCTGTTCTCAGAGAGCATAACCGTATTTTAAAATTCCTATTTATAGTTCTTGAAAATCCTGTGTTCCTGGGGTCCAGGGACCCTTTGCCATGACTAAGGACCTGGGTACAGTTGATGGTGTGGGTGCCCAGGGGGACTGAGGAAATTGTCAGGCAGCTGCCCTTTCCAGTGGCCACTCAGCATGACCCCAAGCAGCCCACATCTTAGAAGAGATAGCAGGGAAGCCATGGAACTCTGTGTCGGAATTTTCGGTAGCCAGTTACTCATAAAAGACCACATCAAAAAGTTGGTTTGGGTGTTTTTGTGTATAAGGTGCCAATGACTTTTAGTATGAAATTCAGATATCAAACTAATGCCAAACACTTTTGTTTGACTTTCAGAGTTATCCATTATTTAATGAAAAGTATGAATATAGAAAAATGTCCAGAATACAGAATTAAATAGTTCATCCATACATTGGGATTTCATATATCCATGAAAGAGTACCAGAGAAGTGTTCTGTTTATATGAAAAGATTTTCAAAATATGTGAAATAAAAATTCAAGTTCCAAAATAGAATCTACAATTCCCTTTTATGTATGCACACATATACATATATATGAATAGACATGTACATATATATACACACATTCACATAGGAAAATATTTCTGAAAGGATAAAAAGTAAAATGTTGAAAAGACCTAATGCTGCATAAAAAGATTGTGTGGGCCTAGCATGGTTGCTCACCCCTGTAATCCCAGCACTTTGGGAGGCTGAGGCAGGCAGATCACAAGGTCAGGAGTTTGAGACCAGCCTGGTCAACATGGTGAAACCCCGTCTCTACTAAAAAATACAAACAATTAGCCAGGTTTGGTGGCATGAGCATGTAGTCCCAGCTACTTGGGAGGCTAAAGGCAGGAGAACCGCTTGAACTCCGGGAGTTGGAGGTTGCAGTGAGCCGAGATCGCACCACTGCACTCCATCCAGCCTGGGTGACAGAGCAAGATTCTGTCTCAGAAAAAAAAAATAAAAATAAAAAAATGATTGTGTGATTTCTTTTTCTTTACCATTGATTTTCTAGTTTTTCTTCAGTGAGTATTTTTTGTTCTGTCCACTCAGGATATCACCTCTTTTGGACGGACTGGTCTTTCTCCAACTCTTGTGGAAATGTCCTTTGAATAGAACTTCTGTCCAGCCACAGGACTGAACCAGGGATGAGCACATGGCAAGCCAGGCCAGAGTCCTCAAGGCGAGCTGGGGAGGATTCTCCTGATGGCAAGGCCATAAGCTTGGATGAGCCTGGACCATGGGCCCAGATGCTTGAGGAGGTATTGCTTGAGGGAAGAAAGTTTTGTGTATAAGGAAATATGTGTTATTTCCGGGTGGAATAGGAGACTACAGTGGTGTGGCTTGAGAAACATGCCAGGGCTTACCTGCTCACGAAGTAGATGCCTGAAATATCAGAGCCAAGACTATCTTCCAGAGAAGCAGATACACAGTTTAGGGAAGAGGGACGGGGGCCAGAATGGATCACTTGGTCATGCAAGTTGTCCATGCAAGTTGGAAGGATACAGAGAACCTGACTCATAGAAAATGAAAACAAGGTTCAAATGGGGGAGAAGATGGCAGAGGGCGGAGGTGACAGACAATGGGTAGAATGACTCTAACCTGTTGTCACTTCGGATAAAGGCCATTTATCTCCCATCTACTGTTACCAAAGAGGTAAGAAGATAACGGTGAATTTCTGTCCAGGGAGAACAAGGTAATTGCATTCAACACATACTTAAGCATCTACTACAAGGCAAGATGGCCCAAATGTGGGGCAGGAGCTGCTTTGATCTACCACAGGGAGCCTCCCATCCTTGTCCTTAACCAGGGTTCCCTTGTTTTACACACTCTAAGACTATCTCACAAGGGATCACCCTCTGTAGGATCACCCTCTGTAAAATAACATATTTCTGATACCCAGGGAAACACATTAAACCACGTTTTTCTCAAGGTGCATTTAAAGAATATTTATCAAGCACCTGAGATGTGGCAGATCCTAAACTAAGCTTCATGGATATAAGAGCCCGAGACATTGTTCAACTCCCATTCCCAGATCAAGCGTTAGGATTGTGCTTGGTGCCGTGGGGACACGCAGGCCTGGGAAGGCACAGGACTGAGGGCCTGGCGATGCTGGAGGCGGCTTCTCTGAGCCAGCAAGGCCTAAACTGGGCCCTGCAGATGGAAGAAGTTATCTAAGTGAAGCCCCTGCGTTCACTCTGGGGGGACAGATGCCACGGCTCCCCTGCAGGCCCTGTGCTGTGCAGCTCCTCTCTGTGTAACTCGGAGAGATGCCCTAAAGAGCAGCCAAACAAGTGCAGAGGCATTTATACCTTTAAGGCCTTAGGTGTTCCTGTAGTTTCTCAAGAGGAGGCATGGGTAGCAAACATCCACTCTGTTGGGAACATGATGTACTCTGTCTAATCTTCCCTAGTCCTGCAAAGGTGGGCATGAAGAGCCACGTTTCAGAGATGAGGACACGGGGAGAGGCTGAATTTAACTCTCCAAAGGTTATCCTGGTAGTAAGTTGTGATGCTGGGCTGGGAGCCAGGCCTGTGAAACCTTCCGCAATGCAGTGGCTGACTCGGAAAAGGTGTGAACCCAGCCTCAGCCAACACAGGAAAGGAAAGGAGTGACAATGGCAATTGAGGAAATTAGACTCTAGGTTCCGTTCTGAAGGTGGTATGTTGCCTGCACTGGTAATTGGGCGATTTAGGACTACGAGGGTCCATCTGTTCTCAACACTGCTTTCTCAAGGCTTTCAGACTCTGGCTTGCAACAACTCCAAGGATGGTGTAGGTGAGGGGAGTATGTAAGTGCCTCTAGAGGCTCAACCTCGAGCAGAGTTAAGGCAGGCTGAGGGCAGGAGGGGAAGAAAGATTTGTTTGAGCTAAAGCTTGACATTCATTCCTTTTGAAGGTTTGGAGACAGAGGTTCATACACTGGGGTTGCATTCATTTTAAAGTTATTTCCACTTAAAAGTTTTTTTTTGTTTGAGATGGAGTTTCGCTCTTGTCGCCCAGACTGGAGTGCAATGGTGTGATCTAGGCTCACTGCAACCTGCACCTCCCAGGTTCAAGCAATTTTCCTGCCTCAGCCTCCCTCAGCCTCCTGAGTAGCTGGGATTACAGGCGTGCGCCACTACGTCTGGCTAATTTTTTGTATTTTTAGTAGACACAGGGTTTCACCATGTTGGCCAGGCTGGTCTCAAACTCCTGACCTCATGATCCACCCGCCTCGGCCTCCCAAAGTGCTGGTATTATAGGCGTGAGTCACTGCATCTGGCCATCACTGAACAGTTTTTATCAAGATCATCCTCAAAAGCTTTTCTTGTCTCTAATCTGAAACTCATCACCCAGGGATAAAATCATTTCCAATTTAAGCACAAATCAGTTCAAGGCATCTCTTGTTACTTTAACTTCCCTGGGACCAGCACAATGAATATTTTCAATTCAGTTTTATTGTTGATCACTCAGGGAGAAAGCTAGTAAGATCAAATTTATAAGCCACCCAAAACAAGCTATTATAGTTCGTTTTGAAGAACTTGTTTGTAAGCTAACATTTTAGTTGACATTGAATACCTTTAACATTTTTTTCATACGTCTCTATCTTTTCCCCCAATAATCTCATCATTCTTCTCTGATCCTTTTTAAAAGTTCCTGGGGTTGAGGGTGTTATACATCTTGACTCAAGAACTCACCATCTGGAAAACAAGTTATGCACTGAGAATCCCCAAAGGACAGGCCATATGTATGTACTTCCTTGCACTTAAATACTAACATATTTTTCACAATTAAGTTGGTCTGGAGTTTCTTCTGGTTAAATCCAGGCCCATTCATGTTTCAATCTGGCTAAGTCTAGGCTATACATATGACTAAGGACTTAATTTCTCCATTTAAGAACATCTATTTATAATCACTTTCGCTAGCGTGGTGGCTCACGCCTGTAATCCCAGCACTTTGGGAGGCCGAGGCGGGCGGATCAGGAGGTCAGGAGATCGAGACCATCCTGGCTAACACGGTGAAACCCCGTCTCTACTAAAAAATACAAAAAATTAGCCGGGCGCAGTGGCGGGCACCTGTAGTCCCAGTTGCTTGGGAGGCTGAGGCAGAATGGCGTGAAGCCGGGAGGCGGAGCTTGCAGTGAGCCAAGATCACGCCACTGCACTGCAGTCTGGACCACAGAGGAAAACTCCGTCTCAAAAAAAAAAAAAAAAAAGATCACTTTATACTTTAAAATTACTGGTTTTGCTAAATCTGACTGTATTTCCTAATAGGTTGAAATAAAATTTTGATACATTCTCAGAATCTTTAGGAATGTTTAAGCTATTTTCAGAGGACATAAACTAAAAACCATTACTTTAAAGACCAGTATTTATTATTTATTTGCCAATGTTGGATTCCCACTATTTGATTATTTTTATGCTAACTTCTCAGGTAAACAATAATGATTTAATGGACAGATGGATGTCACACCAATGGCACAGCAATGTATTCAAATGTTACAAATACATCCATAATGCTATGTGATTGCTTTACAACCACTGCATTTCTTACGGGATAGAACAAAAAAACACGACGACGAAGCAGACGCCACTTCTCCTAAGTGTGTAACACGGGGAAAAACCCAATAATGCCCAAGTCTGTCAGTGTAAGATGTAAGAAAATATATTTATTTTTTCCATGACAATACTATGATAAAATTGTTAAATACATGCATGTTTTAAAAACAGACATAAGTAACATCTTTAGAATTAACAGCCAAGCATACTAGTTTTACATTTATGGTGTTTAATAGATTACTTATTTTCTATATTTTTGCTATAATCATGTTTTCCAAAAGATACAGAAACTAAATTCTGAAATTATACAATGATATAAAGTGTCCAATTTTCCCATTCTAACAGCAATTTAATATCCAAATTTTCACAAGGCAGGAAATGCTTCAGTTATCATCTAAGTGGAGTTGTTTTATTCCATATTACTCTCAGAATTCTGTGAATCAGACTGAATCACACACACATACTTCATCTATAGTTTTATTCCTGTATATGTGTATTTAAATGTTTCCTTATACAATTAAACATGATTTTAGGTACAGCACATCACAACTGATCATTCACCTTAAAAAAAAAATGTCTGGGCCGGGCGCGGTGGCTCAAGCCTGTAATCCCAGCACTTTGGGAGGCCGAGATGGGCGGATCACGAGGTCAGGAGATCGAGACTATCCTGGCTAACACGGTGAAACCCCATCTCTACTAAAAAATACAAAAAAAAAAAAAAAAAATATGTCTGTAGTGGTAACATTTCAAGAAATGAAAAAGGGAAGAGTTTGGGATTCGCAGTTTCTCCCTATCTTCTTTCAGCAACATTTACAAGCACTTGACCAAACAAAAATTAGTAAACAGTTACTAGTATTTATAAAAAACTTAAACTATTTAACATATAATACTCGCTTTTAAAAAAACATTCATTCTACAAACAATCTTATAAAAGACAGAAACTTATATCTGTTCACAGTATGTGTATTTTGTAAACAGTAATTCACTATAATGCAATTTTGAAAGTAAAAACAGGTAAATTCCTAGTGTTATAAGGACCTTGACTTATGGCCAGCTAATGAAAGAGAAGAAAACTTAACATTCTTACTAGGAAAGTTAAGTCTTTTGAAACGATTTATTTTACCTTTCAACATACCTTTAAGGTGGTACTATTTTAAATCTAGGATGTCTATCTAGGCCAATCTTTTGCAAGCAATTCTGAATTAAAATGTATTTAAGAAAAAGCCATGCTCGTTTTTGAGAAAATAACAGGACAAAACAAATGCCAGGAAGGGCATCAATCACATAATACCTACACCTCCACAACAATGAAAGGCTTCTTTTTCGTGTTGTCTCCTGCTACTCACAATGTTATTTATATTTTTCCTAAATATTATGTTGGAAGGAAAAATTAAATGGAAGGAACCACTAGTTTATGATATATTACAAAAAATGGGAAAAAGTATTTGGAATCAAACCGGGAGAAGAATGTTTAACAAAAATTGTATGAAAACCATTATTCAGTGTTCTTTTCTATGATCAATTGCATAAACACTAACACTAATGTTAAACCTAACAGTTAACTTTTCCATGTTATAAATGAAAATTGTATTACCACCTAGAGATATTTTGATCTTTTATAATACACTACTGGAATGTTTAGGAAAATAGTTCAGAAGTTGAAAGTTACCCATTTAAAATGGAATAATTCTAAACGAAAGTACACTTTAAATGTGTAAGGAAATTCTCAACAACTTAAGTGAGCCATTCAATCTGGTGTGCAAAGTATTTTAGTCTTATGTGCAACACACAAGATCTATGTTGTTAGCTTTTTTTTGTTTTAAAGTTTGGATTGGCTACTGTAAAGGCAATCTTAGAAGACACATGTAAATATAATATAAATCAATTTTCTTATCAAGTAGACATTTTCTCCACTCACATCTCTTAGTTTTTGGGGTATTCAGTCCCAGCAACCAAAAAAATAATGTAAATTATTAATATTTTGTTTCTGGTTAATGTTCAATCAGTTTTTCTTTTATAAGAGCTGCTTTTGATTTATTGTTCTATGGTTCTTTAGCTAGGCACTTACACGTAAAAACATTCAGAGAGTTTCCCCTTAACACACTACTTTTAATTCTCATGAAAATGTTGCACAGTTAGAATTTGTCTTACATAGATAAATTCTGTTTATAACATGGACTCTGATAATCCAAATATTAACATTCCTAATATAGGGAAAAATAAGCACCATTCATGGCTAAAAATAATAGAATCCTGTCATAACCCAATATCGTAAGGATCTGGATATATTCTAGACCAAATCACACTCCCTGAAACATTACCATGTACAATAAAGCCTGACATATTAGCCAACTAATTGAATGTTATCCTTAATCCTTTACATTGGCACTAAAAATAGTCCATCTGTAATAAGCATGAATGTGACCATGTAATAATTAACAGCATAACTGAAAAGGAATAAAAAATCTAATCACCATAGCAAAATAAGGGGTTTAAGTATTATTAATGGCCCTGGTACATAATCTATAAAGATATAAATGAACTAAATTCAAGCCAAGTAATTTCCAATGATATTCTAAGGCTAAGTCTAAAAGATGAATGTTCTGTAACTTTGGCCATAAATCATTTTCTTCTATGAAAATTTTCTTCTAGAATAAATAAGATGGGCATGACAGCATGAAACTTCATTTTAGCAGGAAATAAAGACTTAAAATAAATACTTTCAAGAAAAAGTTTATCAAGAGAATGAGTTCTGAATTAGTTCACCTCACACATGGACACACTGTTGGGCAGAACACACGCTGGCTGGTACAAACATGCCCCAGTTGCACACCCATCAAATGAGAAGGAAGTATGAACACTTAAAATTATGGAGAAATAAATATCTAGTGATAACAGGCACGAGCCCCTCCTCAGTTTTCATTCAAACCGTGCAGTCACTTCCAAAGTAAATTTGAATCTCTGAGCCAATAGTCTCAGATCTACACAACCTAGATTTTGATGTGTATCGCCCTTCAGGAAAATTCTGTTGAATCTGTGACACTCTGGGATAGGACTCGGTCAAGAAAATTAGTTACTGAGCTTTCACGATGTGTCTAGTTTTTGTAGCTAATAATCCCACATATTACTCTGAGATGCCCAATTTTACACTTTCAAAACAAGAAAAAAGGCATTTCATAAAATGCACACACATTTTAACATAATTCAAAATAGAGAAGAGCAAAAATAACCTTAGAACAAACAAAAAATTTTATCAGATTATATACCTGAGCAATAGAAAACTTTGAGATAGTGTTTTCAAAATATTGACGTTAATGAATATTTTACTTTCAAAATACCATAAAATTGATTTTAAATTCCCTTTGAAGAAAACATTCCCTGGTCTCCTTCACTAAATTACAAATAATTACCCAAATACAAAAAGGACTTGTAATGTTTGTTAAATATGGACGGCATGAAGACAATTAAGAAACTACAGGACTTATTTCCAACAAGAATACAATGTGCATGAAGTTTTGAAAATGTGACTTTTTACCACAGTTTCTGAGAGTGTAATAGTACTAAATGTTCTAAATGTAATCTTTCAGATCCATGAGCCGTGAAAGTAATGCTGGTTTGGAAAATGAGGTTGATACTTCCTCTCTTAAACTTCTCAATGAATGGCTGCTTCTGTTTCTAGGCTGCAGGAACAAAGCACCTCTATCACATAAGCACATAAACACACAACTCAACTATCCAGACACTCAGGGCCACAGTCTCAAATCCAGGGCTGTATAAATTCAACAAGCTGATGACCTAGATTGTACACATGTGCTAATCTATGCAATATATGATTCACAAGTTCATCTAATGTTAAAAGTCTAGCTAAGTCTTTAATAATGTAATATTAAATATTATTTATTTAAAATGGTCACTCATAAATGAGCCCCATAATGACCTCCATTCCTTGGAAGGGAAGCTTGATTTGAAACTAGCTTGTAAGTTAATTGACTTGTAAGAGAGGTAAAAATATGTCTTACATGAATTACTATCCCACAGATATGAAGGAACATAATGCTAGTTTGACATTTAGATTTTTCTAACCAATGACTGGGCTTTCACTGAAGAGGAAAAGAGGGATTTCCCAATTATTTTCCCAGTCAGTAAGGGCTGGAGAGAACACATCTAGCTCTGCCTCTAACTAGTCCTTAATTGTCACTTCCAAGGGAGAAGCCACAAATCTAACTGGACAGAGCACAATCAGTATGAGAACACCTTATAAATGCAGGCATGCAACCAGCACTGACAAACAGTGCACATTTACCAGCGTCTCAGACAACTGGACATGTGACTAATCTCTCCTTCCCACTTTCCTCCCTTCTTCCCGTGTTGCTGCTCTCCCTACACACACAGGTGGAGTGGGAGGAGAGGTAATATCCTGGGATCTGCACAAGGGTCTAGCGTCTTCAATTCAATGAAAAAGAAGGAAAACCGCTTTGGCCTCAGACACAAACCACACTCTTTTAAGCATACAGCAACTTATAAGGAGCTTGCCCAGACTTAATAGTGTTACTCTGCTTCTCATTAAGCTAGTGATCCTTGTGTATGAAACTCCAGAAGTAGGGGAAAGGTGAGTGATATTCTGCACGTTTTTCATACAGAAAAAACAGTGAAGTCTTGCAGAGAACGAAAGGACTTAAGAGCCCCAGTGATATTCATCATTAGCCAAACAAATGAGTCGTTATATAGGTTAGAAAGGGCCCTGGATCCAGATGGTCACAGTTGAAATGCATATATATTGACAGATAAAGATCAAACAATCTCTTCTGGCCTTTTCTGGTTATCTCAGGTTAGTGTCGTTTAGAGCAATAAACGTTTACTGTAGCCAACGCCTATCCTTGTCCTGGAGAGATAAAGTATGGGATTGATACATTTCAACAGGGAACAAGGCAGGAGTTGAGGGCAAGCAGACTATGGTAACAGCAAAATTTGGTAGGGAGAGAAGGCAGCCCCAGATCTGATGTCTGGGGTGGAAGCTAAGGGAATGAGCCAAAGAGGATACAAAGGAAGACAAGAGAACACTATTTAGGGATGGCTCTGATTGGGTATATTTTTCATTACTGAACATTTCTATGAACTATTATATAGTTTTAATATACTATGTATGTACAAAATGAATTATATTTCACTCCAAATTTCCACAGATCATAAAGCTCAGAAATTTAGCTGAATCCTAGCAGTTAAAATCAGGATTCATACACAGAGAACATAAATAGATTTTGTCCCTTGTCACTCTGGCTTTTTTCCACAACATGGTTTTTAAAAATATACAATATGAGCTTCAAAAAAATTAATTGATCCATTATTTGCAAATACAATACAGAACCTCAGATGATAAAAAACAAAAAGCCAAAAAAACCAAACAAAAAAGGCATATCTTATTTGGACACTTAAAATTTTCAAGTACTTTTGCCTTAACTATGAAAAGGTAAAATACACAGGCAACTTGAGGGCAAGGAAAATACAACATACACTTTTTAGTTTTTTCCTTCTGCTTTTCCAAGAACCACAATCACTCCAGACATCACTTATGAGAAACAAGGGTGGGCAGAGGATGCTGTGCTGAAGGCACCCAACTCTGCACAGCTCACCAAGCAATTGCTGCACCTGCAACACAGGTATGCCTGTGGATTCAGATCGGTTTATGACAGTTACTAAGAAATAGCCCTTGGGTAACTGTTCCTGTAAGAAGCATTATCTCTTTAGTTTTATATTTAAAAATGTGAGTACTGGATCAGATCATCTGGCATGATGAAAAGACTCATGAGCAGGAGGAACATCCACTAGGAGGTGTCAAAGATCACCAATGCCTGGGTAGCCAGGCTCAATGGCATGGTCTCCTCAGGAGGAACGAAACTCAGTCAGAACAATATGGACAGCTAATGCTGTTAGATATTGCTTAGTAGTCATCTCACATAGTAAATCACTGGAATTATATGCTTATGAATAATATTGAATTTGCTCATATAAAGCTGTCACTATCACAAAATAAAATGATTTAAAAGAAACATGGGTCTATAGTCTTAGAAATGTAAATTTTAAATATCAGGGCAAGCAACTGAAATAATGGAAGCAAGCATAAAAGCTAAAAAATAATTGAAAAGGCTTGCAAAACCTATCACAGCAAGAAAACATGATTATGATTTGGGCTGGTCAGTGTCACACTTGTTTTCAAAGTTTGTACCCCTGAGACAACTGTTTGATAACCATTATACAGTAGGCACAGAAATTAGCATACTTTATCAAACAAAACACTAAATCACTGTCACTACATCAAAAATTATATTAATTTTTGTGAATGCTGTGGATAGAGGAGAATAATCTTAGAAGTTTTTAAATCTGTGCTTGGTTTTCATCTAGAAAGAGAGTAAACGTCAGGCAAATAAACATCACCTGTTACTTGGACATTTTCTCCCTGCTGCAAATCCACTTGCAATTCCACCAAGTATACATATGAGAAAACCACAAACAACAGAACAGAAAACAGTTGCGGCGGGATTTGTTTTACATGTATGTACAAGTAGGTATTAGTCTTGAAATGCTTCTTGAAGGTAGAGTACAGGAGAATTCTTTGGCTTGATCACAAAGAGCTCCAAATCTTGAGTTTTGTGGACTGAGGATTCTGAGTCACTATACTTTGGCTTTTAGACTACATTGAAAGCACATGAACACTTTTAGTGTAACTTAACATGTAGTGAAGTTCACCTCCTAACAATACTTCACAGGATCCCTCCAAGAATGCCCAGTGCTGATGTAGCAACACTAGCAATAAGAGCTTATTGAGATGGCCGACTGAAGTGACACGGTGACACTGTTAATCGTTTGGTTTGTTCTGAAAAAAGTTTGTAAAGGACCATCCTCCTCCATTAGATTCAGGAGAGTCTTCATCTTTAGGAGGAATCAAAAATTGTCGGGAATTAATGGAGCATGGACTTCCAAATGAGACAATCTCACTGTTGCTGTCTATGGATCTAGGAGAGTCTGGAGACACTAAATTCCATGTATTTACATTGGCCTGAGGTCTGTAACCCACAGTTTTCTCTAAGTCCTCTTCTGCAGCTATATCTTTCATAGTAGAATTAATGGGGAGGTGCATCTGTGGTTTATAGCCTGCTCCTCCTACAGGGTCATTTTCTTGTTCTTCTTCTGGTTTTGCTTGAGGCTGATACATCGACTGAACATCAATGTAAATGACTTGTGCAGTCCCTCCAGCTTCATCTGCTGCTGGGTTTGGTATTTCTTCCTCAATGATGGGTGGACAATAGGACACAACCACATGGTTTTCAGGCTCTGCATCAGAGCGATCTTCAGGACGCTCAGCTATTGGGGAAATTATTTCTGTATCTTCTATTTTAGGAAATGCTGATCGAGTTTCCAGAACCTCAACATTATTTGGGGTACAAGGATTCATTTCCAATGTTTTAAGACCACTGCTTCCCTAGAAATAAATTGAAAAATGGTGATTAAAAATAGCACTAAATGCTACTGCAATGCTCCTCCTACAAACAGGGGCACCTTTTCCCCCAAATCTGCTTGTAAACAGGTGCTTCTACTACTCTGCATTTCACACTACAGAACAGCCACTTTTTTCTTCCATATCAGTATTTTCCTTGTTATTAATATTTGTGGGAGAAAAAAGAGCATGGTATAATTTAAAATTAATAATTTTAGAAACTGGGATGTTTCAAAGTATACTATCTTCCCAACATTTTTTACTTAGAATGACATTTGCACGTTAAAAACTTTTCACAAAAGATTGAAAAAACAAGCCAGCACGTCAAAGATAAATGTAAGAAAATAAAAGATTACCTCACAGACACTCTTTTGAAACTGTAATGCTTTACAGTTTTCTGGATTTGGAATATCAGGGTAGAAGGTTTCTTTAATCCTTTAATAAAAAATTATTAAAGTAAATTTAATAGTTTTAAGATTATTAGATAATAAGTTAATAAATCATTAGGCTTATTTTGAAGTATTTATGAACCCGTTAATGAACATCTGAGATTCAAATGGAAGCTCTTTCGTGTGATCATTCACTAGAGCTATCTATACAACGCACTGAGAGGTTCCAATTTGAAAACCATAAACAGGGCTGGGCGCAGTGGCTCACGCCTGTAATCCCAGTACTTTGGGAGGCTGAGGCGGGCAGATCACAAGGTCAGGAGATCGAGACCATCCTGGCTAATACAGTGAAACCTCGTCTCTACTAAAAATACAAAAAAATTAGCCGGGCGTGGTGGCGGGCGCCTGTAGTCCCAGCTACTCAGGAGGCTGAGGCAGGAGAATGGCGTGAACCCGGGAGGCGGAGGTTGCAGTGAGCAGAGATTGCGCCACTGCACTCCAGCCTGGGTGACAGAGTGAGACTCCATCCCAAAAAAAAAAAAAAAAAGAAAAGAAAACCATAAACAGTAATTCCATTTCTAGAACTACCATACCCATGTATCTCATGAAAACGGAAAGCAAATAATTAAAATAGTGGTTGCGCCACTTAGTCCAAAGGATCTGGACTATGGAAGAACAGCTGTGATCCCAGCACTGCTTTACCGAGGTGGTTAAAAAGGTGGTCATAAAGGTGATAACTACGTGTCATAAGTACACCGCAGGCTGTGCTAAGAAAAAGGCTATTAATCTTGAACAAAAACTAAATGCAGCCAAAAATGAGATTTGCCTTTACCAAGGTGGGTTACCGAGGTGGTCATAAAGGTGACAGCCACGTGTCATGAATACATTGCAGGCTGTGCTAAGAAAAAGGCTATTAATCTTGACTAAAAACTAAATGCAACCAAAAATGAGATTTGCTCAGTGTTCTATCATGTTTTTATATTTACAGCTACCGAAAAGAACTGTATTACTTGAAATTCCTACAGAAAAAATAACTTTGTTAATGTGAGTTTGAAACACTGTAACTTCTAAACTCCCTTCTTATTTTGTCTTTTTTTTGAGACAGAGTCTTGCCCTATTGCTAGGCTGGGGTGCAGTGGCACAATCTTGGCTCACAGCAACCTCCAACTCCCTGGTTCAAGCGATTCTCCTGCCTCAGCCTCCTGAGTAGCTGGGATTACAGGCACGTGCCACCACACCCAGCTACTTTTTTGTATTTTTAGTAGACACAGGGTTTCACCATGTTGGCCAGGATAGTCTTGATCTCCTGACCTCTTGATCCGCCTGCCTCGGCCTCCCAGAGTGCTGGGATTACAGGTGTGAGCCACTGCACCCGGCCTAATAGTTGTTTATAAAATGTGACTTTTGGTAATGAGAATATGGTTACCAAAATAGACTATTCTATAGTTCTACAACTATTACTATTTTGATTTATAAGCCGATTGCTAAAATATGTTCTCTTGTCATAAATGATGTCATTTTTAAGGCCGGTGAGGACTGGTCTAAGCATGAATGCAGCCACTGGCTCCATACCCAGCCAGGACAGCTCCTGCCAGGTAACCACACACATGGCCCTCTCTCCCATGGAGACCCCACTGACTTCACCTCACCTCACGTCACTCATTGCTGCTTCACCAGGCACACAGCTCCTCTCACTTTCTCTGAAGGTTTTAACCTGCTGGTCTCCTCAGGGTACCTGGTTCAGCCTTCCTAGCACCCACTCATACTCTGCAAGTACACATTTGCTGGATGTCTATGGTTTACTGTCCCTCTTCCCACACTGTGCTCCAAGTCTATAAGAACCATGGCTTGTTTTGTGCACTACAATATTCCCTCCTTCACATGGAAGAGGTCATTCATATTTGTTGAATAAATGAGCAAATGATCAAAATGACAGGTCACGAGGGCAAGTGAGATCTTAATCATTAAATCATGTTTAATCTTGTAGACAGCTACTGCCGTATTTCAGCCTATAAATATTTTTTATAATAGTAACTGCTATGACTTTAAATTATTAGGAAAAACAGAAAAAAATTTACACATTGACTCTATTAAGACCTTTAAATAATGTCATGTTTAATATTAAATTCAACATTAATTCTAATTAAAACTTTTTTTTACTAACTTATTACAACAAAAAAGATATACTTAATACATAAACTAATCTAACTAATCTTACAAATCTTATAATCATGTCCTTAAGAAGAAAAGAGCAAGAGTAAATGCAGAAACCATTACCATTCTCGTTTCCGATAACAAAGGATACTTGTCACCACTCCAACAATGACAGCCACTGCCACTGGGATGAGAATGGCAATAATTAATCCCACAGCTGAAATGAGAGTATTACAAATATTAAAATCACCATTTTTAGTGTGAAGTAGAGAATAGATTTATGTTAGAAGATATTTAGGTTGGTAGATTATTTAGGAAAAAAACAAAATTAACTGCTGCAGGGACACTGAAAAACTATTACAATCTAACCATCAGGTATTGTGACAATTTTTAAGCAAATACTTAAACTCTTTCAAGTAGGGTTTCTCAATCTTGAAACTTTTGACATTTTAGGCCAGACAGATCTTCACTAGAGGATTGGGGGAGACAGTCCTGTACACTACTGGAAGTTTAACAGTGTCCGTGGCCTCTCACCGCTAAATACCAGTAGTATCCCCCAGTTATGACAACGAAAAATGATACCAGACAGTGCCAAGTATCTAGTAGGTGACAAAATCACCCTCCGTTGAGAATCACTGCTTTAGAGAACCATATCCTCATGGCTCTTTATTTAAGAGCTGTGTGTGAACTCTCCAACTCAGGGGTAGAGGATAAGCCCATGATCCAAGTAAAGTTCTTTACTGCTGAAAGATAGTCAAGGCCATCACTGTTCTTGTCTCTCAAATTTATGAGTGTTGTGCTTTACAAAAAAATTTTTAAGAACATCTTCACTTTTCCCTAGATATGTGAGAAATCACAGAAAAGCTGGAGCAAAACATTTTTAAACACTGACCTTGTTAGATAAATTTAATATGACTTTAGACCTCTAGACTTCAGATGTATCCCAAATTCATTAATTTATTAGGTACTCATTTGGAAATAACTTCAAATAACTGACAAGAATAAACATAAAGTAATCTTATAGCTTTTTAACCCTTCCCTCCACCAGCCAAAAAATGCAACAAAATGTGAACGGTTTTTAGAAAGGGTGGGAAGGGGTTCCTACATAAACCAAGAATCACTAGGAACACTACGCATGCAGCAACCCGAAACTTACAATTTTCCTTTGTCACCACATACATACTCTTCTCTGGGCCCACTCCACCATCTGTATAGGCTCGCAAGACCAAGTGGTAACTTGTTTTACCTTGAAGGTCAGCAATCCTCAGTGTCTTCTGGGATATGTCAGTAATATTCTTAACCTTTATGTCAGAACGACCTATTTTTAAAATGAAGTATGTTAGCACTAATCTCTAACCCATTTTAAATGCATGGTTACCTACACCTGTCTCACTAACTGCCCTTCTAAGTGGTTCTAGCTGCAGCCATCCCAGCTAAGGACTCTGGAGCTGCCACTACCTTGTTCAAACTCTACTCCCACGCCACTCAATAGCTGTATGATATGGGCCCGTTATTTAAACCACTCTCAACTGGAGTTTTTCTACTTATGAAATAAAGTATCATGACTTAACCTGTGTAAAGTTTTCACACACATTCTCTAGCATAATGCCTGGCATACAGCAGGCAATACATAGAAGTCCCCTTTCTGCTACTAAAAGCATGAAAACTACCACAACCAAAACCCACTTAGGCTGAGCCTTCCTATGAGTGAGAGTGAAAGATGGGATGAAGCAAACATGCAAATCAATAGAGATGACTCCAAACCACTTAGAAAAAGGATCAGTGTGATGGGAACTCTCAAGTGAGACTAGTGAGAAATCCTTTGAGTTATAACTTCAAAAGGAAGAGTGAGGAATCATTTGAACTACTATTTTATTTTAAAAAATTTAACCAGAATAATGCAGGACAATAGGTTAAAAAATTAACTAGTACTAAATGGTTAATAACAAAAAGTGACAGTTCTCTACCAGCTCCACCTCGCGCCCCCTACAACCACTGTAAAAGTCATGTAATCAGTTTCTTTGGGTATTTACCTCCATATTCCAAAGTAGCAAACTTACAGAGATGTGACTTTTAACTACTAGACCTTATCTACACATACTTTATAAGGGCAGATAAAGATAGAGCTCTTTTACACTACCATCACCCTTTCCCCCACTACATCATTCGTATAGAAACATCAGAACATTTGATGAATTCAGTTTGGATTACTATGATTATATAAATATGAGTTACTGCTAAGACAAACTGCTTGGTGTGATAATGTTTCCTTTCTTGTTTTCCCATTGTTATAACTGCTTTTTCTCTCATTTGCTTGATTTTCTATATACCAATCAGTAATTCTTCCCATATCCTCCAATGTACACTAAGATTTTCCACGTGGTCAAACACAACAAAATCCCAGCTCCACATCTTCTCTGCCCTCCCCTCCACCCATCCCCTGCCTTCTGCACTAGACTGGATGCCTCCTGGGCTGTGGCTCTCCTAGAGCTCCCTGCTCTCTCTCCCCTGTGGCTTCCTGGGTTGGCCTCACTTCATTTCCTCATTAGGATGCACTCTTCTAGTAGCTTCTTGAGAAAAGCAACATGGGGGAAGTAAATATTTGCAGCCTTGTATGTACAAAATGTCTGCATTTTAATCTCACTTTGGTTGACAGACTGGTGGAGTATCGAATTTTAGACTGAAAATAATTTTCATTCTGTATTTTGAAGAGACTTCTGTGGTACCTTCTAGTATCTGGAGTATTGCTGGGCTGTCTGTTGCCATTATTATTCCTGATTCCTTGCACATGACCTGCTTGTCTCTGATCATTTCTTTACACGTTAGCTGCTCGGAAAATTCATAATGACATACCTTGGCATAGATCTTTTTTCTATTTATTTTGCTGTGTATTTAATGAATTCCTTCCCTCTATATACAGTAGTCCTCTGTTTTCCTCAGAGAATAACTGTAACAATATACTGCAATAAAAATTATGTAAATATGGTCTCTCTCTTTCTTAAAGTATCTTATTGTACTGAACTCATCTATTTTCAGACTGCGTTTCACCAGGGGTAACTGAAATGGCAGAAAGTGAAACCATGGAAAGTGAAACTGCAGAGAAGTGGATCTGCTTGTAGTTAGACCCTTCAGTTCTAAGGAACTTTCTTCAATTGATCCCTCCATTCAGACCTGATTGATCCTCACCCCTTGGCCTCCAAGGCCTGGTCTGGCAGGTACTGGAGAAGTTCCTTCTCGACAATGCCTGACTGCCCACACAGATTTCACAATCCTCCACTCATTTAAGTCATTTGCCCCACTTCCACCCACAAATTTCTGAATCTTCTTTTTTGGGGTTGTTTTGCCTCTTCTGTTCTCTCCTTGTGGCTTTATTAGAGTTTGGGGTTTTTCCCCCTTCTTTATGCTAACTTTAGTGACCAATCTACCATGTCTCACTGGAAATCCAGATGCTAGAATTTTAACTGTTTCAAGTGTAAAATTTCCAAGCATGTGAGGCAAGTCACACTAGACTTGGGATGTTTGTGCAATTTGATATTTAGGATGTCCCTCATTCACCAGCAACCATGAAGGTTTAGGCAGTGCAGAACCTGGGGACCAAAGGGGAGGCATACACTTCCTGCAGCTGCTCTGGGGAGTGGCTGAGACAATGCCCGGCCAGCACCGCCATGCCGTGGCGGAGTTCTCTACTTCTCAGACAGGTATTAAATAATTAAAATGATTTCCTTCTGAGGAGAGGCCAACCAGGGAAATGAAAGCTCTCAAACTGAAAAGATGATATGCTTGTGTTATGCAGCTATAAGAAACATCTGATTCTCCGCAGAAATACAATGAAAGGAAAAGCCAGAAATCTGAACAATTTTGTATTTGTAAGTCTGCGAACTCTCTAAAGTCTTTGGATGTACACTTGTCAATTTCCAAGGATTGTCTGTACTTTTTAATAAATCCCCAATCAAGTCAATTAAGTTTTCCAGCTTATCAAGGACATGGCTAAGTAAAATGCTAATAGGCCAGTGGTTTTTGTAAAATTACAACTGAGAATCTGAAGCTAACTCTTTGGATTCCTGAGGTTTTCTCCTCCACTGTTATAAGTACAAGATTTCTTTTTGGAAGTAAACTTCATGAGATGCCTTGTTATGGATTATGTAAGGCTCTAATAAGAGATGGTTTCTGTCCTGTGAGGCTTATAATCAAAGGCTTCAGAATAAATGATTTAAATATTCCTGAAAGACTATGCATGTCAATTATTGCATTTTAAAATCTTAAAACTCTTATATTCACAGAATTACTGCCTTTGCATTTCTCTATCTTTCAGATAGTTTTGAAAACCAGCACTAAACTACTGAGCAGGACTCCTTTTTTTTTCTGTTGTGGTTAAAGAGAAACTTCTAAGAAACACTATCCTCGTGCTATCAATTTACTTACCTGATTCTAAAACCCTCATCTTTGATGTGTCTCTTTCTCCTTTTCCAAAGTAAAACAAATATCCTCTTAAAAAGCCTCTAAGTTCTTCCACAGGAATGTCTTCCCATTTTACTAATATCGAATCTGCAGAAGTATCCTCAACAGTAAAATTTGGTGCAACAGTGGGAGCTGTAAAAGGAAAAAGTCAATTGCTAAAGGGGAGTGTACAAATACAGAGTAATACAGTAATGTTTCCTGAGCTTTCTAGCCTCAAAAATAATTCAACTTGGAATTAAAACTTTATTTAATCATAAACTTGGAGAGAGATAATCACAAATGCCTTTTTTGTGAAGCTTACGTACTAATAACCATAGACAAAAATATTTTTAGGAACAAAGGCAGAACTTAATATCACTTTCAGACAAAATATGTATCTAGGGAAGCGATCTATGCAAAATCTTTCTGAGGCTATTCAGATAGACTTTATTTGTATTTCCCATCTTTACTGATAGTCCTGAAGAAGTTAACAGTTTTTTAAACTTGTAAAAGTACTAATTACATATTTTTGATATCAAGTTCAGATTTAATTTTCTTGAGGATGAGAGTAAAATTGTAAATATAAACATTCAACAAATGATTTCAGAGTAAGCAGGCCCAGTGCAGTGGCTGATGCCTGTAATCCCAGCACTTTAGGAGGCTGAGGTGGGAGGATCGTTTGAGCCCAGGAATTTGAGATCAGCCTGGGCAACATAGTGAAACCTCATCTCCACACACACACACACAAACACACACACACACAAATCAGCTGAGCATGGTGGCATGCACCTGCAGTCCCAGCTACCCAGGAGGCTGAGGTGGGAGGATCACCTGAGCCCAGGAGGTTGAGGCGGAAGTGAGCCATGATCTTGCCGCCACCGCACTTCAGCCTGGGTGACAGAGTAAGATCCTCTCTCAAAAAAAAAAACAAAACAAAAAGGGAGGGGGGGGAAGGAAAAGGAGGAGAAAAAAGTAGTAATCAAACACGTTTTAATTTATCAAATTATTTTTCCTTCCTTGAACTAAACATCTTATTTTTAGAATTCAATCATACTATTGTTGCCAATTTATAATTTCTCATGTTACCCTGAACTCTTAAAAATAAGTACCCATTTAACTTACCCAATTCTTCTATATATCCAATCATGGAGCGTAATAATTGATATCCTTGATTTCTGCACCCATACAGGAAAAAATTATATCTTACACCTGGTCGAAACTGATCTATAAGATGAACATATCAGCAAACTTTCATAAATAAATTACTATGAATATCTATTTCAGAAATATCAAATTTATAACACTCTAAAATTTCCAAAGCTAATTTTACATATGTTTTATTAAAAAATACATATTTTAAAGATTAGTATTCAGAATGAAAACTGACTAAACAAAAATTAAATTTATTTCTATTTTAACAAAAAGTTTAGTAATATAAGATGGGATTGCCTTGGAGAGAACAACGATGATTAAGGCTTACATTTTGTTCCTTGTTCCAGGAAGAAACATCATTGCTTGATTTTTTTTTTTTTTTGAGACAGAGTCTCGCTCTGTCACCCAGGCTAGAGTGCAGTGCTGCGATCTTAGCTCACTGCAACTTCCGCCTCCCGGGTTCAAGTGATTCTCCTGCCTCAGCCTCCCGAGTAGCTGGGATTACAGGTGCCTGCCACTGCACCTGGCTAATTTTTGTATTTTTAGTAGAGACGGGGTTTCATCATCTTGGCCAGGCTGGTCTCCTGACCTCGTGATCCACCCACCTTGGCTTCCCAAAGTGCTGGCAACTGCTGGGTTTTAAGGAACAAAATGTAAGTCCAAATCAACTTCCTGGGTCAGTTCACTAAGCCATTCATTCCAGGTCTACATCATGCTTCTATAAATCCCTTCCCTACATAGTGTTATTTCTGAGTTGGAAAAAACAAACAAACCCACTGCTCTCTCCTCTCGTTCCAAGAAGCAGAATTAAAAGTTGCACTCTGCCTTGAAGCTTCAGTGTTAAAGGAACTGGGTCTTAGAGTTTGTTCCTCTTTATAGCATCACCATTAAGTGTCTTTGGGTGAGTTAACTCTACAAGATACAGAGGTGCTTTGAATTAACTCCACAGGACACAGAGGTACTTCCAATTGAAGTACCTTAACTTAAATTCAAAAGGCTCCTTTTAAATGTCTCCTGAATACAATGCAATGTGTGCAATGTGAGCAACACAGATATGCACAAAACAAAATGTCAAGCATGGAGACACTTGCAGAGTGGTGGGGAAGACAGATGAACAAGGGTAACCATAACAGTGTGTTATATTAGAGGTATGTATCAGATTCCATGGAATCTTAAGTGAGGGGCCAAAGGAGTCTAAGAAGATCAGAAACAGCTACCATAAGGGTGATCTGAATAAGGCCTTGAAGGGCACTTAGATGCTCATCCGTGGTGGTTGAGAAAGAAGAAAATGCCGGGGGATGCGGAGGGGGATTGGCAGCATATGGCATTGCATTTAATTTGCCGAATGCAATTATTCTGGTGTGGTTAAAGCATTAGTTCTCCAATCAAGTGCCCGTAACACACCAGTGGCCTGCAGGCTCCAATGTGAGGCAGTAGTCAATTTCTAAAATCACAAAACCCAAGAAAAACTGAATCAATTTGTCTAAACTTTTAACTTTTCTTCTTTCAATGATTTTCCTTAAACATTTGCTATGTGCTGGCACGTCCTAAATATGTATTAATGCAACTCAAGCTCAGCCAACTGTGTTTAGTTTCGTAACACTTTTCTTTGGAGAAAGGTATGCTGGAGGTTATGATTTTATACTGCATGTACACCTGTACATCTGTACCTCTTTTTATATTAAATTTATTAACATTTTATAGGGCTCTGACAGTTTAAAAAAAAAGAGCCTGAGAAGGTTAGAGCATTAGAAATGTGCGAAGGTCAAAAAAAGAGAGCAGACAGCTTAATGAGTAGACAATGGGATAAGGGAGGAATAATAGGTGTGCCTACTATGTGCCACTTGCTGTTCCAGAAGCTCAGCAGTAAATAAAAGACAATATTCCCAGCCTCTTGAAGCTTTGAAAACTTTGAATTTGAACCCGGGTTCTATCACATAATAATTTCGTGACCTTGGAAAAGTCACCTAACTTCTCTGAGTTTTTGTTTTCTCAAGCTTTGTGTCTTTGTTCAATTGAGCTGGCACAGAAAGTTCTCCTCCCACAATCATCGCGGGGCAGCTTCTCCATATCCTGCAAGGCTCAGCTAAAACTTAAATGGGTAGATACTCCATTTATATCCACTCCAGCCTACCCCAGTTCATCCTGATTATTCTAAAAGCCCAGGTGAGAAATGACAGACTGGAACCGTGTAAGGCTCATTCAGCTCCATGGGAAGGGATGCAAGGGAAGGTGCAGGAAAGAGAAGGCTAGCAAGTGGTTGGGCCCTTGAAAAGGGAAGTGCACTGTAAGAAAGGATAAAGGGAACAACTCAGGAAGATCATTACCACTTCAGCCAATTATACATGTGGAGGAGTTTGGCTGTATTCCAAGTAGAACTGGAAAATAATCTGAACTCATATGTGATAATCCAGTGAATGGGACGCATCCTCATCATTTGACAGAGAAACAATAAGCAAGTAGAAAGTGTTCCCTGAGAGAGAGGTAAGGAGTAGGCTGCTTGCTCTTCTGCACTTCCCTAACATGCAAGGGAGGCAGGAGACGGGAATGATCAAGAAGCATCACTACTGACAGGCTACAGGGTCCAGAAATCCCATGGGGACAGGTAGGATACATTCCCATCCTGCCAGGAAAAGAAGATGATATTGGAGAGAGGGCTCTAATGCCTAAGGAAAGGCTGGATTAGCCTGTAGGTTATTAAATACTGCTCTATGGCTAAACTTCTCAGGCTGCATCCCATCAAGGGCCACTCAACTGCAGCTCACAAGCTCCTAAGCATTAGGCTCGTGGAACACAAGGCCTCCCACCCACATTGTGCTAGGTCCTGCTGATGTCCCCTTGCCCTGCATCAGGGAAAGTGGTAAGGGGTTCACTGCCTTTCTGCTCAGTCTCTCCCTAACCTCGGTAACCTGGGCCCTGGGCAAACAAGGCGAAGGCCCTTCTGTGAGAGCAGGCTACAGTTCTGTAGTCTTCTTTTTTCATGAACATTTATTTATCTATGTTGCTAAATTTTCCACATAACTTTTAATGTTACTTAACATTCCATTTTATAGGTGTACCATCATTTACTCATTCCCTTAATTGCTATTTGGGTTTTTAATTTTTCACAATTATCAATAATACTGCCGTGAACATTCTTAGATTAAATCTGTGTTGTTCTCTGATTATTTCTAAGAATAAATTTCTAGACGAGTAATTACCAGATCAAAAGGTCTGGATCCTTCCACGTGCTGCCACAACTACCCTCCCACTCCCAGGAAAATCAAACCTATTCACACCCACCCAGCAGGAAAGAGAATCACTTCACTGTACCTAGTCCCACGTGTTACCTTTTAAAAATATTCTGTAGAACTTAATTAAGAGATACTAATTCATCTTACCAGATTCGATTACAGTTTCAGTGCTGTTTGAGGGGACTTTTCTCCAGTCCATAAGGCATGGTTCCGACCGAGACGAGTTACACCACTTAATGACGTAGTCACAAGTCATGTTGGGGTCGTAATGCCAGGTGAGGAGAATGCCCTTTCCCATCCCAACAACTTGCTCTATTTTGAGATCATCTTCAATAAGAAAGGAGGATATTTTACTGGCATTAAAAACAATAATATAAGGCAAACCTCACAAAAATGGACATGAGTTAGAAAAATCACTTCACTGTGAAGAAATTATAAAATAGTACTCAAACTAGATAAACCTTTAGCAAAGATTAGAAGTGTTGCTCTGTTATTTTTATTGTAACAACTGTAGCACTTACCTATATATACAGATTAACATAGCAGCTGAAAGAAAGTGATTTTTTAAAAGCACCTAGGATCAGGTAGTAACATATTAGGGCTAGGACATCAAGATCAAGGCCCAGGAAGGATGCAGCTAAGGGCACTGGCTGGGACGGGAGACTGGGGAGTGGACAGTGGACAGTCTGAAGCCCTCCTCTCATCACCCACCAGGAATGCGTGCAGAGAACAGGCGGGGCCCAGCACAGTGTGCGGAGTAGGCACTCAACGAACTTGTGGAAACAGTAGATGAACTAGCCCCCTCTCTTTCTTTCAAGGAAGACTGTGGCCCCAGAGGTGGGCTGAAGGGGTTGTCTGGCTGACCAGGGGCAGGGTGGGGGCAAGGGAGAAAGCTGTGGAGACACCCAGAGGCTATGAGGTGGGATGGCCGATGTGGGCACTGAGAAGGAGAAGCCTGCACAGCGTCCTAGGAGATGCCATGGGCAAGGGGCAAAGGCTGAGGGCAGACACAGGAGTGGAGGCCCTGGCAAGGTTTCCTTTTCCTATCTTGCCAGATCTTGGCCTAGGTAAGAAGTGGAATCCCGGGCTTGGGGAGAAGAATTGGGGTGGGAGATAGGGCAGTGTGGTCAAAAGGGAGAAGGAAATTTCCCACTGTGACAGGAGAAAAGTAGTAGTTTTTATAACTGATTTGTATTTAATGGTTCAGTAAAAACAAACATAGAAAGGTTTTTGGTTATTTCTAAGAATAAAGTTTTAGACAAGTAATTGTCTCAGGAGCCAGATGCTCAGGAGGCTGCAAACTGTAGGTGAGTGGCCCTTGATGGGACGCAGCCACGGCAGAGTATTTAACCACCCACAGGCTACAAAAAGGGTTCAGTCAAACCAACACAGACATTTCCCACTGTAACAGCAGAAACTAAGTAATAGCTATAACTGATTTATATTTAAGGGTTCAGTAAAAACAAACATAAAAAGGTTTTTTGAACAAAATGTGCATTCACAAAGCAACTACTACTAAATGCAAGACAACAATTTGGGTTAGAATATAGAACACTTCAGACATAACAGCTTTTTTTGCTCAACGTGATTAAAAAGCCACAGTGTAAACCTGAGTTGAGGCTGCAGAGCCTCCCTCCAGTCTTTCCAGTCCAGAAAGTCTGTCATCAGATTTTCAGAAAGTGTCTGAAAGCTGATGACAGAATTGCTAGTTCTGTAAATTACCATTTTCTAAGGGATACACAGAAAAGGTAGGATTATGCTTCCTGAATAAAAAGACAACATAGCTATTGCCTAGAATTGTGAGAGCAATGAAATATATAACCTAAATCAGTATGTTATCTTCTTATGGATGTTCATATCTCTGTCTCCTTCATTTTCTATTTTGTTATTTTTGCCAGGCCAAAATGAAGAAGTCATTATTCTAAGCCCCGCCTCCCAGCATCTGCCACAACCCCTGGGCATCTCCAGCAGCACTGCTGCCTAGGCTCTGTATCTCTGAAATGCACTTTGTTTTCCCCCTTCCTTCCTCCAAATTCTCCTATGACTGACTCAAAGAGAACAAAGAAGAAGTCAAGTAACAAGCAATAAGAAATGGCCTCAAACTGGAGTTGGAAAGCTACTTAGAGGATCCTAACTGGACCGATTTTTCTTCCTCTAGAAGCTGTGGTTATAGAAAGGTGCTCCCATAGTGGGCAAGACAGAAAGGTGGGTAGGCAGAAAATGACTGGAGCACAGAGATCAGTGGAAGAAGAGGTGGACGCAGCCGTTTAAAGCTCGTAACTCTCAAAGTTGTCAAGATAGAAGCTGGGAGGAACGTATTAATCACTGGATTATCTATAAAATTTAAAGAAAGGTGCTAAATTTTAAGAATTACACCACAGTTGTTTTTCTAAAGCCTATACTGAAGATCTAATTTATACCTTAAGAAGACTTTTTTTAATCCATAAAGAATCTCTATTAATAAGGAATTTCTTACCAAAAAAGGTGCTAATTAAAATAAGCGCTTTTTTCTCCTGCCCAACAATTTGCAAAACAGCCTAGCTGACCTAAAATAAACTTTCCTAGTCTTGGGGAAGTGTCTTGGAGAAGTGCCTGAATGTCATTTGAATTAACTGTTAAAATATTTCTTCCTAAAAATACTATCCACCACTGTACCTCTCCAATATTATCCACTATTAGTTACTGAGTACAGTAATGATTGTATCCCTCAGTGCACACGCTTCAAGTCAATACTAATTACTTCTCTCTCAATGAACTGTAGACATCAATCTGCTCATTCTGCCTTCTATGTCAGCAGCAACAAGGTATACGAGAAGAATGCTGACATAAAACAGCAAGTAACATCAGACATTTCTTACTTTAGTTTCCTGTTCTTATATACTAAACCATCTCAAGCACTCACCATTTGGAATTTCCATACTCGCTATTTTGGAAGGTGGTGACGAGCCCACAGAATTTTTAGCCACCACACTGATGATGTAGTCATTCTTATCAAGCTGTATCTCTGCTTTGTGCTGAGGATCAGGGATTTCAGAAAGGGACTGTGTTTCCTCATCTGATGAACATGATACATTGTAGGAAAGTATTTTTCCATTAGCTTCATTAATGGGTAAAGGCTATGAAAAACAGACAAATTGTTATAAAAACCTGCAAAAGGTGACTATGACTAGGCAAGGTAATTGGGTTTAAACTGGATGGTATATTAACAATAACAAGGTTGGCCAGGCCTGGTGACTCACACCTGTAATTCCAGCACTTAGGCCAAGGCAGGTGGATCACTTGAAGTCAGGAGTTCGAGACTAGCCTGGCCAACATGGTGACACCCTGTCTCTCCCAAAAATACTAAAACTAGCCAGGTGTGGTGGTGAGCGCCTATAATCCCAGCTACTTAAGAGGCTGAGGCAGGACAATCACTTGAACCCGGGAGGTGGAGGTTGCAGTGAGCCAAGATCGTGCCACTGTATTCTAGTCTGGGCAACAGAGTGAGATTCCATCTCAAAAACAAAAAACAACTAGTTACAAGGTAATATCAGAAAAGATGAAGCTGGCCGAGTGCGGTGGCTCACACCTGTAATCCCAGCACTTTGGGAGGCCAAGGTGGGTGGATCATGAGGTCAGGAGTTCGAGACCAGCCTGACAAACATGATGAAACCCTGTCTCTACTAAAAATACAAAAACTAGCCAGGCATGGTGGCGCCTCAGGAGGCTGAGGCAGGAGAATCACTTGAACCTGGGAGGTGGAGGTTGCAGGGAGCCGAGATCGCGCCACTGCACTCCACACTGGCTGACAGAGTGAGATTCCATCTCAACAACAACAACAACAAAAAAGAAGCTCTCAACAGTGTGAAACACAGAATCAAAATCCACTGAGACCTGGGTAAATCAGGAAAGAGACACTGAAGAAAAACTATACTTGCTATAAGCAGTAAGAGTACACAAAAATTTGAAAATTAAGTGAATAAAAAACAATATTTATCTCCACATTTTTCAGGAGCAAAACTTTTAAAACTATCCAGAAGCACTGCTCTACTTAGTAACAAACAAAACATTTAGAAAAATTATAGCATCATGGGTTTTTTTCTAAACATTTGTTTTCTCATTTTAAGGTATTATATACCCACTACAGAAAATCTGGAAAATATATAGGAGTTGAAACTAGTAAAAATCTCCCATATTCCCACCTCTTAAATATTCTTTCATTTTGATATTTCTTTCAAGTTGTTTTTCTAGGTATAGATCTTTTATTAACATTGTTTTAATTACATTACACCATCTTACTTTTTACTTTTCCAAAATGTACACTTGTCCATAATACAGTTATATACATTTTCATGGTTTTATATCTCATGTAGCATTTTTACCAGTGCACTTGAATGTCCCTTAAGTAAATGAAATTTAAGTTGTTCCTAATTTTTCACAATACTAAAACAAATATTTTGGTGAATTTTTTTGTGCCATGTTTTTTTCTTTTTCATAGAATTTAATATGAATTTCTAAAAGTGAACTTACCGGATTAAAAAAATGAACATTCAAACCTCTTCATTTCTACTGAACTGCTTTTCACAGCAACTGCCTTAATTTATACACCAATGTATGGGGCTCTCTGGTCGAGACTGAGGATGATGTAATACTGCTAAAACCTCCGCTTCAGCAGAGAGGTCTCTGGTGATGCTCCAAATGGCCTGCTCTAAGGGGCAGGCTTTCGTCCTAAGACTTATAGGCTTCTTGGGATGCTCCAGACCACACACTGTTTGAAATGTCCTCCTCCCCCAGTTTCTCTAATTCTATTTTCTTCGCTTTTCCTGTCCCTCTAAACCTTCCCCATCTCCTCTGCTGGTTCCTCCTCCTCTGCTGGTTCTATGCATGCTGCTGTCACCTGGGATCCAGCCCTGGCCCACTTTTCACCTTGCATCTCCAAGTGATCCCATTTATATGCTACTCAAAGCTGTTTCCAGTGCCAACCTCTCCCCTAAGCTCCACAGCCTTACATATATCAAACTACCTACTGAACTCTACTCATGATATCCCAGTGGCATACCTTTTGAAAACTCACTATGACCAAAACAACATAATTTTCTACCCGAACACACTCTGACTTGGCAAATGGCGGTACCATCAGCATAGGTAATGAAGTTAGAATCTAAATTCTTTCAATGTTTTTAGTCTTTACTTAAGTCTTCATCTAGTTTGAACAATATTCCAAACTTTCTCTGTATTGAAGTAAATTGTATAACTGTTGCTATATTATCATGAAATCTGACAGGCAACTGAGAGTAGCCGGGGGATTTTCTAATCAAGAGTGGATGTAACAGTCAAATACAATCTCAAAGCAATAGAACTCACAACGAACCTGCATGTACACTTCACTTTACTCAAAGCTGTATCGATGTCAAAAGTTTTTTTAAATAAAATTATGAAGGAATCCTATTATGACTGCTCGTGTAAAATCTAATATAGAAAACAACTGTTCATGTTTTTGATATTCATAAAATACTTAAAAATATAGCAACAAAAAATGTTCCAGCAGAGAAAAATTAGTAAAATATGCAACTCATATTTCATCTAAATATTTTACAAAATCATACAAAACTTTAAAACTGGCATGTCATAATGCAATTTACTGAAGGGAAATAAATTACACATGAAATATATAAAAATTTAGTTTCCCATTCATAGAAGAAAAATGTAACAAACAGGATTGTAACCTATAGATTTCAACTGAAGTGAGGGAGATGGAATTCATGAAATCTTCAGGTCCTTTACAGGCCTTATAAGATCAAATTCGAGAAGGCTCAGATCTGACACAGAAGATCCTCAAATGACTGTGGGAAGTTAGGAGTGATGAGGAATTTGGGTGGTTTAGGAACCAGGTTAGATTCTCATCAATATTGCACAAAAGCCAGTCTGGGAAGTTTCAGCTCCTTGATGACCCAACAAGTACCATATGTAAGTTAAGCAGTTTAGCAAAGTAATGTAAATGTTCATGGAAAAATTAGATATTTACCTTCCAATAGATTATTAAATTTTTTCCATCAGAACTCCACTCTCTCCAAGTGTCAGGCCCCTTTGAAGGAACTAAAAAGGAGATTTTAAAGTTAATATCTGAAGATACATACTATATGTATATGGTGCTTGGCATTTTTTTTCTAGGGTATTTGAAATTCTCAATAAAATGTGAAGCAGTTCAGTGGCTTCCACTTAGAAAACGGAGCAATGGAAAATCTAAGCTCTCAACATCTTCTGCAAAACACACGGCCCCTTCAAATGGGTGAAAATCTACCTGCAGGCTGGCTGTACTGGTTCCCTGGGTTCCCCTGTCTCATATCCTCCCACTCCCTCACTTGGCCACATACTGGCTTCCTGGCTGTCCCTCAGATATGCCAAAGACACCTGCCTCAGGCTCTCTGCATCTTCTGTGTCCTCTCTTCCTCTGCCTACAACTCTCTTCTCCTAGATAAAACAACATGGCATGCTTCCTCATCTTTGTAACTCAGCTTGAGTATTACCTTATTAGTGAGGTATTTTTTAACTACCCTATTTAAAACTGCAATTCCTTTCACCACCACCACCCCTTATCCCTCAGCCTTTATTCCTATCCTTTCCTCTCCTCTGTGGCATCTGTCACCATCTGATAAACTGATGTGTCTATGTCTTTGTGTGTACATATATACATATAGATGTGTATATATATAAATTTATTTCTAGTCCTGGATCCTACAAACTCCACAGGCAGAGATCTCTGTTTTATCTGCTGCTATATCCCTGGTAACTAGAACAATTCCAGACACATACAGGTTGAATGTCCCTTATGCAAAATGCTTGGGAGCAGAAGTGTTTCAGATTTTGGATTTTTTCTAATTGTAGAATATCTGCACACACATAATGAGATACCTTGGAGGATGGGATCCAAGAACACATAAAATTCATTTATGTTTCATATACACCCTATACACACAGCCTGAAGGTAATTTCATACAATATTTTAAGTAATTCTGTGCATGGAACAAATATGTATTAAGTACTAGAGTGTGGAATTTTCCATTTGTGGCATCCTGGCGGTGCTCAAAAAGTTTTGGATCTTGGAGCATTTCAGATTTTCAGATTACGTATGCTTAACCTGTAATGCATACTCAGTAAATATTTGTTGAGTAAATTGATGCCTTCATCTTAATGAGGTGCAAATAAGATGTTTCCTCCTGGAGACAACAGTTCATTAACTGAAGGCAAAAACTCCTATTGTGGCTAGTCTTCAAAATGACCAATAATCCCCATGTGTGTGGTGCCCTCCCACACTGCATTAGGGTTGGCCTGTGTGACCAACAGTGTACAGCAGACATAACTTCTGATTTTAGATCATAAAAGATACTGTTCAGTCACCAGCTCTGGGAGGAACTGGCTGCCATGTCATGAGCACACTTAAGCAGGCCTAGAGAGAGGCCCACAAGGTGAGGAACTGAGGCCTCCAGCCTTTAGTCACATGAGTGAACCATCTTGAAAGTGGATCCTCTAGCCCCAATCAAGTCTCCAGTTCCCACCCACACTCCTGACTGCAGCTCTCATGAAAGACTCCAAGTCAGAGATATCCAGCTAAACTGCTCCTGGATTTCTGACCCACAGAAATGGTAAGATAATAAATATCTGCTGTGTTAAGCCACTGAATTTTAGGGTAATTTGTTGCACAGCAATAGATAACTCGTATCTTCCCTCTCTGTACTCATGCATAGCTTTCACTTTTGATGATACAAGTAATTCTTCCACATATCACAAAGTGCCCTCATGTCTATACTTCACATCTCTTCATGTGGAGAGGCAAAAATCTAGATTAACATCTATCATTTATTTGTTTTGCTATTTCTTAATTTTTTTGGAGGAAGTATTACATCTCCTATACTGCATAATATAAATAAAGCTCTTGCTATCTTTTGTTAAATGATTCCTAAAAAACCTATTTCGGCCGGGCACAGTGGCTCATGCCTGTAATCCCAGCACTTTGGGAGGCCGAGGCGAGCATATCACAAGGTCAGGAGTTCGAGACCAGTCTGACCAACATGGTGAAACCCCATCTCTACTAGAAATACAAAAATTAGCCAGACGTGGTGGCGGGCCCCTGTAATCCCAGCTACTCGGGAGGCCAAGGCAGGAGAATCGCTTGAACCCGGGAGGCGGAGGCTGCAGTGAGCCGAGATCGTGCCATTGCATTTCAGCCTGGGCGACAGACTGAGACTCTGTCTCAAAAGAATAAAAAATTAAACCTATTTCTAAGTTTTTGTTTTTTGTTTTTCACCTACATCTGGTTTTTCAAGGATAGAATATCATTCTGTCTTTGGAAATTATCACATTTAGAAAACCAGTTACCTGATTTTATAACTATCTTGACCTAGGTATACTACAGAAACTGAAATTCAAGACCTTTTAGCCACATCATTTCTCAGGTCTAGGTCACAAATAAAAACTAACAAATTCTCTTTTTTAGTAATTTTTTTTTTAAACGCCAGTGAGTTAAAAGCTAATTAAAATTCCAAGCAGAAGAGAAAATAGGAGAAAAATCATTCTATGCATTATTGTAATATGGTGATATGGTGGCAATCACGGAGGAGCCCTGTCTGTTCACATAATTTATGACAATCGTTTTTCTATACTATGACAAAACTTCAAAAACCATCATTTAAAATATCTGTGATATTTTATTAGCAGGTACTACACAATTTATCTAACCATCCCCCACTTTTAAGGACTCTGATAGCATTTTTTTTTTTTTTTAATTTTGAGACGGAGTTTCGCTCTTGTTGCCCAGGCTGGAGTGCAATGGCGTGATCTCGGCTCACCGCAACCTTTGCCTCCCAGGTTCAAGCGATTCACTCCAGCATCAGCCTCCGGAGTAGTTGGGGTTACCGGCATGTACCACCACACCCAGCTAATTTTGTATTTTTAGTAGAGGCAGGGTTTCTCCATATTGGTCAGGCTGGTCTCGAACTCCCGACCTCAGGTGATCCACCCTCCTCGGCTTCCCAAAGTGCTGGGATTACAGGCATGACCCACTGCGCCCGGCCAACTTTTTCTTTTAAAGAAGTTGAAAAACTTCAGGATACACATACTTATTAGCCATATATCACTTAGTTAACTTACTGGCTTCTGTGGTTAAATGTTGTTTTTTATTGCTCCATTTGCTCCATTTCCAGAAAGTTTCAGTAGAACAACGAATCCGAAAAGTATATACAGTGTATGGATTTAACTTGTCCAGAGCAACAAGATAACTTGAATTTTCTACTCCTTTGATTGTGACATTCCGCTATTAGAAAACAAATAAATATGTATGTATGTATATATTGTGTGTATGAATACATATAAATATATATACACATACATACACTTTTTTTGGTAAGAAAGCCTTCAGATTTGTAACACAAACCGACAGAATCTCAATGAGTTTGTATATATAACACCCAAAGTAGTTTATCCACTATATTTTAATTCTTATATACCTGCCCTGCAGGTATATAAGAATGAAATTATGCCCTGCAATAGTAATAAAAAATTGGGTTGTCTTTTTAATCCAAATACTGGCTCTAAGTAATAATGGTCAATTAAATTATCTAAAGGATTACATAATTTTGATAATCAGTCAAATGGCTAATGGTGATGCAACAAACCTTAACATGATTTAGTAATTTGAGATGACTGTGAGGAATAAATGTATTATTTGGATGATATCTGGAAGTTTCTTGGAGGCTGGCATTACCTTTTGTGCATCTTTGCTAATATGACACTTAAAATTTCTTTTTTTTTTTTTTTTTTGAGGCGGAGTCTCGCTCTGTCGCCCGGACTGGAGTGCAGTGGCCGGATCTCAGCTCACTGCAAGCTCCGCCTCCCGGGTTTACGCCATTCTCCTGCCTCAGCCTCCCGAGTAGCTGGGACTACAGGCGCCCGCCACCTCACCCGGCTAGTTTTTTTTGTATTTTTAGTAGAGACGGGGTTTCACCGTCTTAGCCAGGATGGTCTCGATCTCCTGACCTCGTGATCCGCCCGTCTCAGCCTCCCAAAGTGCTGGGATTACAGGCTTGAGCCACCGCGCCCAGCCGACACTTAAAATTTCTAGTATGATGCTAAACATGTAGCAAATATGAAACAAATACTTCCTTAAACTAAGTAAATATAGTTAAAATGAAACAATTCTAAACAAATTTGAAGATCTGCGTGTCTCACAAAAGCCTCTGAGCTCCCCAAAACATTACAAAGAAGCTTTTCAGATTATATTTCACAGTTGTGATGGATTTTCTAGACATCAGTAAATTTCCAAATGAATAGTTAAGTACACCTCATTTATTTTAGACTTACCACAAATTACATGATAGTATAATATAAAAGTCAACCTAAATATTTAAAATATGTTAAAAAGTCATGTTGTGACTTATAAGTACCAATTACAACTTGCTCCCACTGCCACACTTCACAGTTTTAAAAAATCACTTCTGCTGTCTGGTGCCAATTCATCCATTAATGATGCTAAAGGTTACAGCAAAAACTACTCATTCATTCACAAATTTACTGAGCACCAGCTATGTGCCAGGTACTATACTGCATCTGTGAACACTCTGAGGAATAAAAGTCAAATTTACAATTGTTTTTCAAATGATACAATGCTGTTATTACATGGATACTAATGTCTTTCTTGGTTCTTAGTAAACCTCTATAATAAATAATCTGAGAGCTTAAGCACATCAATCTGCTTAATTCTTTTTGAGAACTGTTTCATCCAAAATAATCACAAAGGAAGTCTTTAGGAGAATCTTACCTGTTCTTGTACTGAATTAGATTTCTTAATTTCAATTTGACATAAAAAATTAATCTTTGCAAAGTTGCCTGGTAAATGCCAAGAAAGTTTAACAGCTGTTGAATTAATATCCTTCACTTTGAATGAAGTAGGAGTATGGGGATAAACTGCAAATATAATTTTTAAAGATTACTTTAAACATTTATTTAAAGGGGTAAGCTATCTTCTAATACGACAACATAAAAAACAAGGAGGCATCATTAGTGCTGACCAACAACATCCTACCCAGTATTTGTGGAATCGATAAACCTAATTTCTACTACTGAAATCTTGCCAACATTTTTAAACAATCAATCATGTTCAAAGCTCTTCAATTAGTGTCAGGAATACTCAAAGGTAGTAAGATCACAGTATCTACCTTTAAGGAACTTCTAATTTACTTGGGGAATGACCAAAAAAAAGAAAAAAACAAAAAAGAAAGAAAAAAAAGAAAGATAATAAGAATATAAATGCTAAGTTCTAAATGCATGATACAGATATTAACTACTTCGTAAATGTAAGCATGGTAGGGTAAGTCTTACAGTGAAGATGGAACTTAAGATGAACTTTGCAGGAAGAATCAGACAAAAACTGGCCAAAAAAAATGCAGAAAAGCATTTTAGGCAGAGATGGCAATAATGAAGGTACAGCGAGGCAAACTGCATATTATGTTGGTGATAGTGTGTATGCCCACTTGAATGGCAGGGAAGAATCACATGGGAAGTAAGGCTGAAATGGCAGAGGGCAGACAAATACATACAAATACTACCATGCCAGGATAAAATGTAGCCATGGTGACACTAGGAAAAATCCAGAAATCACAAAGATGACAGGAAAGAATAACTGATAAAAGTGACTTATACTTACAAATAAGGCAACAGGATCATCTACTAATCACTTGTGAGACTGTATGATACATCCCTTGGTTTAGGCCCTTTCTCCCCTGCCTGAGTCTCTAAGAGAATGTCTAGGTCGTTGCTCAGTGTGCTGCGAGCCTGACATGGAGTGTTAATGCACATGGACCGTGGGAATGAATACCAAAAAGACCAACCACATTTTATTTTTATTTGGAGCTATGCATTAATACGATTGGTAAAAATGCAGAAATCGTTAGTAATAAAAGGGACAAACTATTAATATATACAACAACATGGATGGCGGACAAACTATTAATATATACAACAACATGGATGGCTTGTATGTATTTAAAAAAAATGTCAACCTGCCTACTATATGATTTCACTTATATAACAGTCTCAAAATGACAAAACAACAGAGATGAAGAATAGATTCACTGTCGTCAAGGCACAGGGGATGCTGGAAGGGCAACATGAGCAAGCTCCTTTGTAGTGACAGGGCAGTTCTGTATCTTGTATGTGGTAGTGGTTACCTGAATCTATACTTATAAATTGCACAGAACTACACACACACACACACAAGTACAAATGAATGCACATAAAAATTGAGCAAGGTCAGTAGTCCAGTTAACAGTGTTTTAAGAGTGTCAATTCCCTGGTTCTGATATTGTACTAGAATTATATAAGATGACACCACGGAGGATAGCCAGAGGATGGGTTCACAAGGCTCTTATTATTGCAACTACCAGTGAGTCAACAATTACTTCAAAATAAAAGTTTTTAAAAATTGGGCAGAAGATATTTCAGAAATCAAGAATTATCAGAAATGGCTACTTATAGTTTATTTGTAAACTACTAATTCAAGTATTTAAATTCAATAAAATAGTAAAACTTGAAATTATACATTTAAAGTTTTTATAAATATATGAAATTAATATTAAGTATAAAGAAAATAATCAGCAAAAAGTAATTCCCGTATTTTTCATTAACCAAAGCATTTCACCACTTCTAAAGTTATTTTTAAGACATTAGTTTATTTATAGCTTACCTTTTTCAGTTATATTAACTAAAATTGTTGATTCTGATCGACCCAGAGGATTGTGGGCATTCAAAGTAAAATTATATATTTCTTGATTTGGAAGCATTTGAAAGAATAATTGATAGCTTTCATTTGTAGGTGCTTCAGCTCTTTTAAATCTAACATATTTTCCTGAAAAACTATTAAAAGAAAAAATTCAAAATGGCAAGAGATAAATATTGCAGGAAAAAATGGGCAAATTTGTAATACTTAATTTGTATAAAAAGTTTAAATTTCTAATTAGACGCATATTACATACTCAGAGAAGAAAATGTACATGATACAGAAAATAGAAGAAAATAATCAGCTGTAAGTTTACTACCCAGAAACAGTCTCTGTTCATGAAATTCAAGTATTCTTCATTCTAAGCTTCTTAAAAGAGACATGAAATTGAGTGTACATGTGGCTGAATTGCAGTACTTATAAGTGTAATTTTATACAGCATATTTGGTTTTATACCTTGCTTGTAACGTAAATGACCTAGTGCACTTCCCTATGTTATTTAATATGTACCTCCAATGTACTCCTTGCCATCTGACATCCTTTCCCAATTATCATTACCTTTCAAGTAAAGTGTAACTTGTAGCACGTGGGCCCACCAATGCTGTCGCCCTTCCTGGATTCCAACTACATAGAATTTCTTTTAAATCATGTGTCTCACAATTCAGTTGTTGAGGAGTATCTGGTGGATCTAACAAAAAAAAGAAAAAAATCTAGGTACTTATGATTACATATATTTTCCCTGAAAACGTAATATTTTATAAATGTTAATGCTTTCCACAATTTCCTAAAAAATGAAATAATTTACTATTCACATTTTACTTTTGAACAATGCAGGAATGTCTTGTCAGAGTTCACATTACATTAGAATTGACAGATTAAAATATACTGAAAAATGACTCAGCTCATTTGGAAACTCCCTATAGCAACTTCAAAGATCAATTACCACTTTTTCCCCTTAATCCTACTTCAGAGTCTATCAAATCTCTCAAAGAAACCTGTGTCTAATATGTTAAGTCAGAAAAATCTATAGGTTAAAAAGTATTATCACCTATCATCGATATACTGTGATTTGAAAAGAAATACCAAAACATATTGAAAATCAGTAAGTCATGTTACATGTTTCAGAGTTCTAAAACACACTATAAGTACTGTTATTTAGAAAACTCTTGGTAAAATCCTGTGCTCCATATTCAAACTGACTGCAGCTCTTTCGTTGTTTTTGTCTTTATCAAAACTGTTCTCCTTGGCTTTAAGGCAGGACTAGAAAAATTAATTTTTTTTTTTTTTTAAGATGAGACCTTCAAAGTGATAAACAAACTGGGCGTGGTGGCTTACGCCTGTAATCCCAGCTCTGGGAGGCCGAGGCGGGCAGATCACTTGAGGTCAGGAGCTTGAGACCAGCCTGGCAAACATGGTGAAACCCCATCTCCACTAAAAATACAAAAATTAGCCGGGTGTGGTAGGGGGTGCCTGAAGTTCCAGCTATTTGGGAGGCTGAGGCAAGAGAACTGCTTGAACCTGGGAGGTGGAGGTTGCACTGAACCCAGACTGTGCGAGAGAGTGATACTCTATCTCAAAAAAAAAAAAAAAAAAAAAGTGATAAATGAAAATTCTGCAGTCTGACACTGTTTATTGTAGAAATATTTCTGTAATCATGTTTAACCATACACATATAGAAACTGGTATTTCCTCTGTCATATTTATCCAAACTATCGTTCACTTTTGGTAAAAGTTCTTTTTTAAAAAAACTGCTTGTTTAAAAATTCTGTAAAATGTTTTTTTCACAAACTTGAATTAAAAAAAAAAAATACTACCTAGTTTATCAAGCAAAACTTAAGAAAATTTTATACCTTCCCCAGAGATAAGGATAACATCCTTCAGTGATATTTTAGGTAACATTAAGAGGATTAATGAGTGTTTATATGAGAGTTTAACAATTAGATAAGTAAACAAACACTGACATATTTATTCTGAAAATTGTTTTAAATCTAAGGCCAAATATTCAGTCACTCTATTAAAACCACATACCAAAAATTTGGAATATATTTAAAATGCTGGTTATTTTAGGATTTGGCAGATATTAAGTTGAAATATTAAAATCTAAATAACAAGAGCAAATAAGAGATAAATAGAAGGACAGACAGAAGGGGAAAAATTTGAGAGGACAGTATTTGAAATGTACTGATTTTCTTTTCAAAGAAATTGACTTATAAAATAATCAACTGAAGCTAGGTTAAAAGCTAGGTATATATCAACTACATTTTTATGTACCAGTCAATAGAAAGTGCAATTTAAAAAACAAAGTCATTTTTAATATTACCAGAAAACACCAAGCACTAGGAAAAAATTTACCAAAAGACCAAAAGACATAAAAACCTCATATTAAGATGAATTAAAGAAGACCCAAGTAAATGCAGGGAGGGATATACCATGTTCACAGTTTGGAAGATGTAAATATTGTAAGAATGAAAATTCTCCTAAATTGATCCATGGATTTAACGTAATCCCAATCAAAATTCCAGCAGAGTAGGTGTATGCGTACACAGACGTGTGTGTAGGGAAAAACTAATAAGCTGATTCTAAATTTCTTTTCAGTCTTTTCAGTAAATGGTGGCTTAATATCCAAAAAGAAAAGGAAATAAATGAATCCTGATACCTAACGCACGAAATAACCTGTTCTTATAAATTTCCTAAAAGTTCCCTCTGAAGGGAGATGTTACCGCTGCTCAACAAATATTGTACAATATTTCAACCTCCAAACGTTATAAATGAAGGTTAAATTATAAATTAAATCAGCTTGTTCTATCACTATGATAAAAGATTACAACACTGTCTGAAATAATAGAAATGGAAACAGTGCATAGTCTCATCTTTTAAGTTTTAATTTCTTTTTTCATACTTTTAAGTAATAGCTCATTTTTAGTATTGCACACGAAGCCACTTCACTACATATACCACTGGGTCTCAACTTAGACTCCAGGACTATTTGTGAGAAATGTTGCACGTAATTTCCTAACATTCCATTAAGAAGGAAAATATGATTTCCAGGATTTAAATTTGAACGTAACCTTGCTTTCACTTGAATTCCAAATACATTACTGAGAAGACAAAGAGAGTCAGATTACACCCATCAAGGTGAGATGAGCACCTAAGCCCGGCTATTCCTTTGGGAACACATCAGTATCTGAATGAAATTCATCAAGAAGTACTGTATGAGTAAACAAGAGAGCTGCTGATCTAGACCACAGCTGAGAATCATAAAAAAAAAAAAAAAGAAAAAGAAAAAGCACTAAGCAATCAAAAGAAATATCATAAAATCTAGTCAATCTATTTTACACACTTTATTCATATGACCTATAGACCAAAATCCCAGACTTCTAATTCAGCATGCAGGGAGGAAGGGACTCATTGATAAAGATAAAGCTGTCAGTGACACCAAAACGTTACAGTTGCTACAAGAAAGGGAGGCAGAAAAACTCTAAAATTGAGACCTAAAAGTTCTAAATGTTTATCTGTGGACATTCAACACAAGTCAAATGGGCAGGGCAGCCCACAACAAACAACTACTCTGGAAATACCATGGAATTTTAGACTGTGGGGTGATCATGTTAATACAGACAGCTTGAATGATAGAGCATACATCATATATAGAACGCAGTGGGAGAGTACATTTCCCCTCACCCATGTCCTTCTGCCAGCCTGTTCTTCTCAAACCTAATAGTTAAAAGCTGGAGAAGATATGTTATGCTACTGAAAGATTTTGTGTAAAACTGCTATAATTTCTTTAATTTAGATATTTTTAAAAACGTACACTTTAACTGGAAAATTAATTCACATAATATCTAAACAATGCAGGGTTAAGAAATATTATATACTATCCTTGACTTAACAAAGTTGTTAACTAAGAATTTAAACTAAACATTAGAAGCTAGATGTTTCAAATATGATTATGGAACCAACAAATTATACAGATACAGGTTATGTAGAAAACAAGCTTGCAATTCATTTTAAAACAAGCAAATATTCTAGTGCCTCCTTTGTATATAGCCTTTATATTAAAGAACAAAGAAATGAGAAAGAAACAGAATCACTCCCCACACCTCCCACTCCAGAAGAAGAATTAAGGGTTTCAAGGAGGGCCAAAACAGGCTAATAGGAATTCTCTCTTTAAAATCATATACTTACATCCAGCAAAAATAACCGTTCCAAATATGTTATCTTCGGTTGTAAAAACCACATTTGTTCCACTACTTGCAGAAACAGAAATATTACGAATCTTGATTGCAACATTTTCCCCATCAAGATGGATCAAGGGGCAGTTTGTATGGCCAATCAGTGCTGATAACACTTTTTCTTGACTTACACAACAAAATGTTATGTCTGAGCCTACAAGTATCACTTTATCTTGAGGAAAAACCTTAGTCTGAGAATCAGGCATCCCTAGAAAGAAAAGCAAGAATTATAAACATTTTATACAGAAGTCTTTTACATAAACTTTTCTATATTTTAAGACTTTTTTTTTCATAAGATGACTTTTAAAATAGCCCAGTATATACACTACAAACTGTTAGGTACTTTGGATGGTCCAAAGATAAGGTGTGTTCCACAGGTTTTGTAAGGAGCAAGATATATACAAGAAATTTTTAAAAAGTGTATGTGGTTTTATTTACTTATGAAGGGACAATGGTGAGAAAGCAGAAGCAGATTACAGGTCAATATCTAAAGTTAATGTCATAGGTTTATATCTAAGAAGTGTAAGAGTTGAAATTCTGTGGGTTTATATATACATGTGAACAATCCACGCCCTCCAAAAATCACTAATTAAATAATTCCATTCCTTTTATTCAATGTATTTAGGGCATATGTCTTACTTTCCATTGGCCTAAATACATGCCCAAGTACTCCACATCCTAAAAAACAATTTTCTTTCATCTAGTCCCCTTCCTTCCTCCAATCCTTTTCTCCATAGAGAGATCTATCTCTACAATGATTACCAGCCTTTTCAGGATTTCATTTTATGATCAACAATTTTCCAGGACCCCCATCCAAACTGCCAACATTCTCCCTGTGTATCAGTTTTACTTAAAGTATGGATGGTTTTTGTTATGCTTGCAGATCCCCGTGTTCCTGGCAATAACTATGCAGTCTCTAGGGTCTGCTCTGTGAGCCAGAAATTGGGAACTATTTTTTTTTTTTAATAGATTTCATCTCAGTATCATCTATACACAATTTTTAATGCTCTTCACTTCCTATGACAGTGATTTTCAAACCTGGATGTTTATCCAACCACTCAGAAAGTTCTTTCAAAATACAGATTCCTGAAGCCTATCTCAGACTTTTAGATCAAAATCTCCAGGGATGGTGGGCTTAGAAGCTCCCAGGTAATCCTCATGCAGCTGAGTGAGGCTATGAGAACTGAAAGCTTAAACTAAATCTTACTCTTAAGTAAGATGAATTTAATTCATTTGAAACAAAAATTCTTTATATATAAGCTTACAAGAAATGTTCTTCACAGGGCTCCAGTCACTCCACTCTTTGTGACCAGAAAAATGAAGATTGTCAATGTAGCATCTAATTTCCACAAAATGAATGGCACACTCCAAGGGCATATCTGAGGCCCAACTCCAGTGATGAAGTGTATCTTTGCCATTCAGAGTTGTGTTGTGGGTCACCTAAAAATGAACACAAACACAAAACTGTATTTCCAAGTAGCAATATGTTTTGCTCTCCTTTAGAATTAAAATTAGATTCTATATAGTCATCAGCTAAGTTTATGGTTTATCCTTTAATACAACTGAGTTTTGTGTAAGGTGTAATAGCAGAGTAACAATAATCATGATTCATTTTTGTTTACTTCTTCAACTTTAGGCCCTAATGTATTATATAAGATGTTGCTATTCATTGAAACATTCAATTTGGTATGCAAGAAAATACAGGTTGAGTATCCCTTGGGACCACAAGTGTGTTGGATTTTGGACCTTTTCAGATTGCATTATATACTTCTCAGATGAGCATCTCTAATCTAAAAATCTAAAATCTGCCTGGGCACGGTGGCTCACACCTGTAATTTACCCAGCACTTTGGTAGGCTGAGACGGGCAGATCCCTTGAGCCCAGGAGTACAAGCCAGCCTGGACAATATGGTGAAACCTCGTCTCTACAAAAAATAAAAAATAAAAAATAAAAAAATAAAATTAGCCAGGCATGCTGGTTTGTGCCTGTAGTCCCAGCAACTCAGGAGGCTGAGGTGGGAAGGTCTATTGAGCCTGGAAAGTCAAGGCTGCAGTGAGCTGAGATCATGCAACTGCACTCCAGCCTGGGTGGCAGAATGATATCCTGTTTAAAAACAACAACAAATAAATAAAATAACAAAAATCCCAAATCTGAAATGCTCCAGTAAGCATTTCCTTTGAGCATCATAGTGGGGCTCAGAAAGTTTTGAATTTTGAAACACTTTGAATTTTGGATTTTCGGATAAGGGATGCTCAACCTGTATACCACTGCCTAATGATCTAAATTTTTCATGGAGTAGAAGTAATGAATGGGGTTGTACTTTCAAAAGTTTAAGTCAAGGAGAGGAGCAGCATTTCAATAAAATAGTTTAAGACTAGATTTGTTTTTTATTATTATAAGTATTCTATATATTTACTTTTATTTTTAAATAGAATTTTAAATATGTATGTTATACTAATACAAAATATTATCAATTGTGAGAAATGAGCAAGATTTCAATAAAACATTGAGGTGCTATAAAAGACAACTTGGGACTTCTAGGTAAACACAATAGATTAAACAAATATTTCCTTCTCCCTTACCTCCTGAAATCACTTCAAAGTAGGAATAAACAGATTTTTTTAAAAGGTGTGAATGGACAAAGACAAAATATAGGAGATAAAGCAACATCACTAAAATCTGGAAGCTGGAAAGCAAATGGATAATGGTAACTGATGTAGAAGACCTGAGAAAACGCAATCTTAAGCATCCAATGGGAAATACAGGAAACCAGCTTGTTTCTATTACAGAAACGCCAAAGGGCTCAGTGAGTGGCTGTCCCAGGCTCCCCTGGAAATAAAGAGCTCAAAACAGCAGGACTGCTTGAAAGTCGTTTGAAGATATGTTGGCTACCCAGATCCCTTCCCATACTCCATGCTATCGAAGGACTACCTTTCTTTACCTTGGCAGAAGAACAAAGATTTATGTTCTGGAAGAGTAAAACAGAGTATCTTTGGATTGAAGAATTTTAGGAAGAGATGAAAATGGGGACTATCATTCCAAAAACAGGGGGATTGCTAACCTATGCCTTCTTCCTCTGCTCAGCTCGCAGGATACTGGTTTGCCAGATTAATCCTCACCAGGTAATAGTCTAAATGAACTTTTCTGAGTCACATGAACAGCTCAAGATAAAATACCTAAAATAAAATTTGGCATCTGCCACCTGCATAGCCCATCCTCATCACTCTAGAGGGAGGGCCCTCATCAACCAGTCCTATCCAGAGAAACCAAAGTTCCAATTAGATCAAAAAAAAATTTTTTAAGAGCCCCTCACTTAACTATGAGCAGCAATCAGGATAACCAGAAAGTGTACAAGAAATTCTAATATGAAAGTCAATAACCAAAAAGAAAAGAAGAAGAAAAAAATGTGAGGAAACAGGGCATGTAGAAAAAAAATTTTAATCATTAGCATCCTCAGAGATAAGATATTGCATCCATGAAACAAAAACTGTATACATTAAAAAAATCCTTTCAAAGAAAGGATCTTCTATAAATTAATAAACATATGAATAGAAATTCAATAGCAAGATGCAAAATCCAGTTTAGAAGAAATTTCTCAGAAAATGGAAAATACATAGAAAACAAGAAAGATAAAAACAATCAGAGGATTGTTGTGGAAGGTTCATGAAGAACAGAAGTTCTAAAAAAAAAAAAAAAAGGAGAAAAGAGGACAAATCAAAGAAATAAAACAAGAAATTCCCAAGCTGACACACACGCGTTTTTAGACTGACAGGAGCCCAATGAATGTCCAGCACAACAGATAAAGATAGATCCACACTAAGAAACAATGGAATCATACCTTCAAAATCTTAACAAAATTTCCCAACCTATAATTCTTACTAGTTAAACTAGTAATCATGCACGAGTGCAGAACAGACATTTTCATAAATGTGGTATCTCCATGTATTCATTTGGTAAGCATTTTACACTCCACCCAGTAACGTATGATATGAAAGTTCCAGTTCCTCTGCAACTTCTCAGTATTAGTAATTGATAAGCTTTTAAATTTTTAAATAACTAAATTAAAAGAATAAATTATATTTGCAAGTGAGCTGTTATAGACAGCAAAGAATATCTACAATAGCAAGTAACTACTGGAATACAGTTGGCTCCCTCTATTCATCGCTCCGCATCTGTGGGGTTAACCAACTGTGGATCAAAAATACTTGGAAAAAAATTTGCATCTGTGCTAAACATGTGCAGACATTTCTTGTCCTTATTCCTTAAACAATACAGTGTAAGAACTACTTACACAACGTTTACATTGTATTAGGTATTACAAACAATCTAAAGAGGGTTTAAAATATACAGGAGGATGCCTGTAGATTGTATGCAAACACTACACCGTTTTACCTCAGGAACTTGAGCATCTTTGAATTCTGGTATCTAAGGGAGGTCTGGAAGCAATCCCCCAAAAGATATCAAGGGATAAGTGCAGATGCTTCCACAAAAATGAGGAAATAAGAGAAAAACTGGAGATTTAGCAAAAAGAAGATCCATCTTAAGACAAACTTGTAGGAAATACCCTAGATGATGGAGACCCCTTGGACCACAGCTTCCTAAGGAATGTGCTGAAAGACACTGAGGTCTATCTTGAGTGAGCTATAAATATATCTAGTATTAATCCATTCAAACCTAGAACTGATCGGTAGGGGTTGAGGCTACTGGAGCCTCTGTGATGCCTCTGGCCACAAGCGGTCTCGGCTATTTTACCACACTCTGTGCTATACAAATATTATCAGTGTCTGTGTGAAACCTTCTGTGATTAAGGTTGGGAAGCCAGTCAGAAGGCCCTCAGAGAGATTTATTCGAAAAGATAAAACTGATAAAATACTTAGTATATTTGAAAATTGCAAGGAGATCTACACAGCCTGCAAAGAATTTAGGATTAAAGTAATGAAGCAGAGAAATAAACAAAAAAACAAGATAATACAAGGAGTGTACAAAAAAATGTGGATTTTTTATAGACCATAATACAAATGATGAATACCGTCCTACCAAAAATTATCATAGATTCCACTGGAAAAAGATAGGAAAATGGCAGGGTGCAGGGAGAAGGAGTGAGAGGGAGGAGCAGAAAGAAATTAAGGCGGTGGGGTGACAGGAGAAAAGGGAGGGGGGCTGCTATCAAGAAATAGCAACATAAGCATGCTATTTGGAGAAATGAAGATAAATAATGAAAGGGATCAGTTAAAAGAGTTGAAACAGGTTGTTTCCAGGGAAAGTCAAGGAGGAGTATTTGTATGGGGGGGAGCAGTGCCTAGTGAGCTCTTCCTGGTGTGTGCAGCACACAGCTCCCACTGCTGGACACAGAGACCATGCACAGACAAGTGCCTCACAAATGAAACATGAATACAAAGCATACTTGATTTTTAAATTTTAAAATAATAGCCTTATTACAAAATAATAGAATTATAACATCATAAAATGATCACAAGCAATTTTGTCTTAAATACTGACATTAATAACATATAATTAATAAAAATGTCCTGGGGCATTTTCCCTTTACAGTTCTAAAGAAATGTGTTCTTTCTCATTGCTTCTTGCTATTAGTTTCCCAAACAAATTTTTTCCCAAAAGTAGGGAATTACTGTCTTGTCATTGGCTGACTTACGCATGTTGAGGAATGAGCTATATGGTTTTAGCATAACAGTCCCTTCATTTAAGTCTGATTTCACTCACATTTCAGAATGTCCCTCTTTAATTCTAGTATTCTCTACTTAGTTCCTCCTCAAGTTACATTAAAAATAAAAAAGCCTTGTCCCTATCCATCTGACAAAGGGCTAATATCCAGAATCTACAAGGAACTTAAACAAATTTACAAGAAAAAAAATCAAACAACCCCATCAAAAAGTGGGCAAAGGATATGAACAGACAGTTCTCAAAAGAAGACATTTATGTAGCCAATAACAAAAAGCTCATCATCACTTGTCATTAGAGAAATGCAAATCAAAACCACAATGAGATACCATCTCATGCCAGTTAGAATGGCGATCATTAAAAAGTCTGGAAACAACAGATGCTGGAGAGGATATGGAGAAATAAGAATGCTTTTATACTGTTGGTGCGAGGGTAAATTAGTTCAACCACTGCGGAGGACAGTGTGATGATTCCTCAAGGATCTAGAAGCAGAAATACCATTTGACCCAGCAATCCCATTACTGGCTATATATCCAAAGGATTATAGATCATTCTACTATAAAGACACATGCACACATATGTTTATTGCAGCACTATTCACAATAGCAAAGACTTAGAACCCACCCAAATGCCCATCAATGATAGACTGGATAAAGAAAATGTGGCACATATACATCATGGAATACTAAGCAGCCATAAAAAAGGATGAGTTCATGTCCTTTGCAGGGACATGAATGAAGCTGGAAGCCATCATTCTCGGCAAACTAACACAGGAACAGAAAACCAAACACAGCATGTTTTCGCTCATAAGTGGGAGCTGAATAACGAGATCACATGGCCACAGGGAGGGGGACATCACACATTGGGGCCTGTCAGGGATTGGGGGGCTAGGGGAAAGATAGCATTAGGAGAAATACCTAATGTAGATGATGCACTGATGGGTGCAGCAAACCACCATGGCACATACATACCTATGTAACAAATCTTCAGTTTTGCACATGTATCCCAGAATTTAAAGTGTAATTAAAAAATTACAAAATTAAATAAATAAATAAAAAAGATTCACCCCTAAAGGGAATAGTGACAAACAATATTTTAGCAGCTTTACAGATATACTATTTACTTTGCAGACCCTAGAGCAAATATTGCCACTGTACCAATGATAAAAATGAGGTTTGAGAAGTTATCCTAAGCCCATAAGTGGTAACTCAGAGTGCAAAATGTTAGGCCATAATGACAAGTTAAGCGATATCATTTAAATAAATAATAGCTTTAAGACAGCACAGGTAGAGCTGTATCAAAGTTAGCTGCAAATTAGATTAACAGACAAGACTTGCCATGAGAATCAAGAAAAGTGAGAGTTTGTAGGCTGAATTAAGATGGGCTTTAAGGCCGGGCACAGTGGCCCATGCCTGTAATCCCAGCACTTTGGGAAGCCGAGGCGGGCGGATCATGAGGTCAGGTGATGGAGACTACCCTGGCTAATAAGGTGAAACCCCGTCTCTACTAAAAATACAAAAAATTAGCTGGGTGTGGTGGCTCGTGCCTGTAGTCCCAGCTACTGGGGAGGCTGAGGCAAGAGAATTGCTTGAACCCGGGATGTGGAGGTTGCAGTGAGCCGAGATTGCGCCACTGCGCTCCAGCATGGGCAACAGAGCGAGACTCTGACTCCAAAAAAAAAAAAAAAAAAAAAACGATGAGTTTTAAAATAAGGAGTAGGCAGTCTGGGCAAAAAAGTGAGACCCCATCTCTAGAAAAAATGAAAAAAAAAAAAAAAAAAAAGTTGGGCACAGCTGCATGCATCTGTACCCCCAGCTACTCAGGACACTGAGGCAAGAGTATCCCTTGAGCCTAGGAGTTTGAGGTTGCAGTCAGCTGTATGATAATGCCACTGTACTCCAGCCGAGGTGACAGAGCAGAACCCTATCTCTAAAAACAAAACAAAACAAAACAAATAAAATAAAATAAGGGGTAGGATTTGACCTGGGTCTTGAAATGTAGGTTCAAGTAGGATATGTGAGAAGGAAGGGACGACATTTTAAATTAAAAAAATATATATTTCTTATAAAATATAAATTGTAGCAGTTAAGACTCGGAAACCAAGCTGCCTGGGTTGGAATCCTGACTCCACCACTTAAAAGTCTTCCTGTGACTCTGTTACCATCTGTAAAATGGGAATAATAATAGTATCACCCTCCTGGGACTGTTGTGAGGATAAAAAGAATCAAAGTATACAGTAATGTGCTATATAACAATATTTCAGTTAATGTGGGACCACATATACCATGGTGGTCCTTTAAGATTATAATGGAGCTGAAAAATTCCTATTACCAAGTGACATCATAGCCAACATAATGTCATAGTGCAACATACTACTCATGTGTCTGTAGTGATGCTGGTATAAACAAACCTACTGTGCTGCTGGTGTAAGAGTATAACACATGTAATTGTACTCTGTACACAATACTTGATAATGATAATAAATGACTATGTTACTGGTGTAAGTATCTAGTGTACTACACTTTCTATCATTATTTTAGAGGGTACTCCTACACATTTTTAAAAGTTAACTGTAAAACAGCCTCAGGCAGGTCTTTCAGGAGGGATTCCAGAAGAAGGCCTTGTTACCAGAGGAGATGAGAGCTCCACACGTTACTGCTCCAAAGACCTTCCAGTGGGACAAGATGTGGAGGTGGAAGACTGTTACACTGACGATCCTGGCCCTGTGTAGGCCTAGGCTAATGTGTGTGTTTTTGTCTTTGTTCTTAACAAAAAAGCTTACAAAGTTAAAGAAAAATAATTTTTTAAAATACAAACAAGTTTATAGAGTAAGGATATAAAAATATTTTTGTACAGCTGCATAATGTGTGTGTTTCAAGCTAAGTGTTAACACTTAGCTTGTTATGTGCGATTGAGGAGAAGGCAGAGGAAGTGTCTGGTGAGTAGTGTATTGCTAGGAATAGGCCGGTAATAATCTGTAAAGTTAAGCAAGTTGCTAGGAGAGAGCCAAAATTTCATCATGTAGAAATGTTTGATGGGGTGGGCAGGTCAATGAGGGAGTTAACACAAAAGAGTCAAAACGTTTTTTAAAAATTAAAAGTTCTAAAGTAAAAAAGTTATAGTAAGCTAAGGTTAATTTATTACCAAAGAAAGAAAAAAAGTTTTATAAATTTAGCGTGGTCTAATTGTACTGTGTTTATAAAGACTACAGTGGTGAAGAGTCATGTCCTAGGCCCTCACATTTACTCACTGACTCACCCAGGGAAACTCAGTCCTGCAAGCTCCATTCACGGTAAGTGCCTTATACAGGTGCACCATTTTTTATCTCTTTAAACATTTTATTGATACATAGTATTTATGGGATACATGTGAGTATTGATTACATGTAGAGAATGTGTAATGATCAAGTCAGGGTATTTGGGGTATCCATTATCTTATGAGTATCATCATTTCTATGTGTTGGGAACATATCAAGTCTTCTAGCTACTTTGAAATATGTAATACATGGATGCTAACTACAGTTACCCTACTTGGCTATCTAACATTAGAACTTATATCTTCTATCTAACTGTATATTTGTACCCATTCACCAACCTCTCTTCCTGCCCCTGTCCCACCAACACACCCTTCTCAGCCTCTAGTATTTAACATTCTATTATTAATAATATCTCTACCTCCATGAGATCAGCTTTTTTAGTCTCCATGAGTGAGTAAAAACATATTATATTTATCTTTCTGTGCCTGGCTTATTTCACTTAGCATAGTGGCCTCCAGTTCCATCCTGGTTGCTGAAGATGACATGATTTCATTCTTTTTTTATGGCCAAACAGAATTCCATTGTGTGTATATATCACATTTTCTTTACCCACTCATCTACTGAGGGACACTTAGGTTGATTCCATGTATTTTCTATTGTGAATAGTGCCATGATAAACATGTGAATTCAGGTAACCCTTTAATATACTAATTTCTTTTCCTTTGGACAGATACCCAGAAGTGGGACTGCTAAAAAGTTCTCTTTCTAGTTTTTTGAGGTATCTCCATACCGATTTCCATAGTAGTTGTACTAATTTACATTCCCAATCACATTGTATAAGAGCTTCCCATGCTCCACATCCTCACCAACATATAAGTTTTTTTGTCTTTTTAATAATAGCCATTCTAACAGAAGTGAGTTAATTTGACTGTGGTTTTAATTTGTATTTCCCTGGTAAGTAGCGATGTGGCTGCATTTTTTCATATACCTGTTGTCCATATGTCTTCTTTTGAGAAATGTCTATTTCTGTCCTTTGCCCACATTACAATGGCAGTATTAATTTTTTAATTGTTGTTTTAGTTCACGGTAGATTCTGGATATTAGTCCTTTGTTGGACAAATAGTTTGGAAATGTTTTCTCCCATTCAACAAACTGTCTCTTCACTCCGTTGCATTCTAGTCTCAGCAGCTGCAGTCTGCGCTTCCCTCACACTTTAGCCTTAGCAGCGGCACATCACGTCCCACTTGTGCTTCAGCAGCCGCAGGCAGGGGACTCCGGGCACATGGAATACACTTTAGCAGTGCAGCCACTGCTAGTGTTCTGCTGGCTGCCTCACTTTCTTCTCCCTTCCCTGCTTTAGGTGCTTCCTGTCACTTCTCTTGAATCCCAATGCTCTCTCTAGGATGATCTATTTGAAGTGTGACTATCTACTACTCCCTATCTTGCTTCTTTGTTGTAGAGAAGGTGAGTACAAGATGCCTCTAGTCAGCCATCTTGAAGCCCCTCCTCCATTTAAAGTCTTCTATACCATATTTTAACATACCTTTTCTATATTCAGATACAGAAATACTTACCATCATTACAATTGCCTCCATTATTCAGTACAGTAACACACCATACAGGTTTGTACGTGGCCTAGAAGCAACAGGTTATTGTCCCATATAGGCTAGGTGCTAGCTGACTAACGTTATTTTAGGAATGAAATACATGGGTTGTCAAAGAGAAACAATAAGAAAGTATGAAATATAGAATAATCTTTTCTTATTATCTTTACTAATCTATGTACTTGAGCAACTTGAACAAATAAACTGTAAAATCACAAGATGGTCTTCTAATTCTTAAACCTGTAACTAAGTAAACTCCAAATCTATCAAGAAAAAGAGTAAAAGGCTGAAAGCGAGCATTTCCATGTAACAGCTGTCAAATTTTTCATAACTGTTGTTCATGACTCCTTAGAGGTCATTCATAAACAGGATTGAAAAAACGAGAGAGAGAAAAAGCATGTACTGATAAATTCGAGCTTATAGATTTATTTAAAAATGCTCTACGGCTAAACTCTGGCTAAATATGCTTTAAAACATTAGGCCGGGCGCGGTGGCTCAAGCCTGTAATCCCAGCACTTTGGGAGGCCGAGACGGGCGGATCACGAGGTCAGGAAATCGAGACCATCCTGGCTAACACGGTGAAACCCCGTCTCTACTAAAAAAAAATACAAAAAATTAGCCAGGAATGGTGGCGGGCGCCTGTAGTCCCAGCTACTTGGGAGGCTGAGGCATGAGAATGGCGTGAACCCGGGAGGCAGAGCTTGCAGTGAGCCCAGATCGTGCCACTGCACTCCAGCCTGGGGCGACAGAGCAAGACTCCGTCTCAAAAAAAAAAAAATTAGACAAAGGTAAAATAATACACTAAATTAAATGTACACTTTCATTTACATAAAAACATGCATATAAACAAGTCCAGACAGGAATACACAAAAACAATACTTACTATGTTCAGATGGTAGAATCACGGCTTATTTCTCCCCTAATTTCCTAAGCTATCTATAACGGTTACACATCTTTTAATAACTAACAAGTGATTTTTAAATCATGCATGATGTTTTTAATGAACCCTGAAAGGTATCTGATTTACTTCCTAAATAATCCAAAAGTTCACCGATACCACCTTAAGACTTCCTGAAAAAAAAAAAGTATTCAGTTTCTTTAATGTCATAGGAAGAAAATCTACATTCAAACTTACTAATTTTACGAGCTCCATACTCTCTTTACGTAGAATTTTAATTTCCCAGATAACATTTGAGTGGTGTGGAAAAACTGAACCCCTGTCATTCCACTTTAGGTATAATGTAGAGGTTGAGAAATCAGCAGACAAATTCAAGATCTCTGGAGTATCTGGAATTAAGGCTTTAAAAAAAGGAAACAAAAGAGAAAACTTAGTAAAATAAGTAATGATTTTTCATACTGTAACTCTGCTAATCAACTACTTATAAACTCTATTCCTTCTTGATCAAAAAATCAACAATCAAGATTTAAAAGGAAATTCTAGAACCTAGTAATCCTGGCTGCAGTAAAAAGGACATGGACTGAGATGCCATGTAAGGAAAAGATAAAATGTCATGGACATTTCAAAGAAAGGACTGGATCAAAGAAATGAAGGGTTGGTTCTAATGATAAAGGGAAACAACCAATATTCTCTCAAATTTCTGAAAAAGGGGAACAAATATATTATTTATTTGTAGAGGTAGCTCCAAATACTTAATCAGCCAAATTTAAGAAACGTATTTATTAGTTGGCTGTTTGAAATCCACAGCACATTTTCTAATATAAACAGCAACTAGGTTTCTATAGTACTATAGTGTCATTTAGTCAGGAACCTACAGGTAGGCAACATCAGAGAGAAGAAAACAAGCTTCCTCTGTATGGCTGTAGGCTAGCCCTAAGAAAATGACAAAATATAGAAAGTTTGTTTTGGTAAACGCTTCTCTCTGTTTTCTCTGCAGTTGTCTCAGGCATCTCCTGGTGTCAGAGTCCCTCATGCTGGGGGATGTCATCCACTTGAGAAATGCTATGGGCATTACTGATTTTAGATACCATTAAATAGTAGCAGGATTGTCTCAGTGACTAAGGCATTGAATTAAGAAGTCAATGGCTACTTGCAGAAGTAGCAGGTTGTAAGATGTAAGAAGTAGCAGGATGTAAGAAGTGTGTCAGAAAGGTTCCTTTATCAGTGGTATGCAACACAGACTGAGGGGGATTGAGACAGGTGATAAGGTGATCAATTAGGAGACCACTGGAGCAATCCTGGCTAGAGTAACAAGGATATAAACTAAGATGCCATCTATGGAAAAGATGTCATGGACATTTCAAAGAACTGACTAGATTAAAGAAAAAAAGGGTTGGTTCTAATGCAAAAGGGAAACAACCAATATTCTCTCAAGTTTCTAGCTCAGAAAGCAGCAAGAGGAGCAAAAGGAATTGGGAGCCACTGTGAAGAGACACAGAAGCCTGGCTGTGGATGAGTAAGTGTCAGGGGAAGAAGATACCACGGAGTCAGAACCGTGGATGCAGAATTAAAAGGAACTCACTGAGTGTAGTGGAAGAAAAGAGCATGAACACACAGATATAAACCAGCCAAAGCTCCTTCTAGGGGCTGCCGATAGACAATTACAGCTTCGAGGAATGAAAAACACCAACATGAATCCAGAGAGGGAATCCTAGAAGCAGAAGGAAACCAGAGAAAATCCAGGATCATCAAAATAAAAACAAATAGTTGTTATCTGGGCCAAACAGAGCAGTTTATAGAAGACGACTGTGGAAAAATCATTGGCGAGGCTACTGTTAATATCTGAGAAAGAAGTTTAGGAGAACAGTGGGCCTCTGAAGCTGCATTACAAAAGGTAAAGAGAAAAAAATCCATGCTCAAAGGTTTGGGAATCTCCTAGGGAGAATCCAGGACACTAAAAAAGGTAGCATGAAGAGTAATGTATCCTTGAAAATCATTACATCTCCCTAACGGCAGATAAATCATGGAAAATTTTGAACCAATGGAAAACAAAGAAGGTATGAGCACGTTCCATTCTATAAAATGTAGGCTTTCTGGTTTGAGAATCAGAGAGACTTGGACTTTCTTCCATGTTTCTTCCTCAAATAACAGTAAAGTAAAGGTGAGTTAGAAGAAATCCATAGACTCATCCTTTCTTGCCTCATTTCTATCCTAGAAGCTCAAGGACCAATTACATCTAGTCATGGTAAGCCCAAAACTGCAGAAGAGTGCAGGGCTAGAGTAGCTGAATATGTTAAACAACAAAAAGGGCAGAACAAACCAATACACATTGATCTCGGAACTTAAAAATAGTTCTTAAAAATAGATTTAACCAAAGTTTGCCCTATACAGTGTTTGATACTGGATTTATGTAAAGTGTTTAGGGCTGTACGGGACACAGAACATGTGGATTTACAGTCTAAACTACAGAGCAAAGTCAACAGTTACATGGGTGTATAAGGACAGTGGAGGATGCTTCATAAAGAGGTTGTAAGTGGGCAGCTGCTTGTGAAAAAGGAAAAATTAAGACAAACGAGAGGTAAGAAGTTAATTTAGCACCAGGACAGGGAAAGTTCAGGGCGCCAGTGTGACCAGAAAAGAGCAAGAGGATTCCAAGAACATGGCTGTTCTTTCAAATGATTCAGTATGTCACATGATGTAGTAACTTACAATTTATGAAACACGAGAGTACTGTACTAAGACAATGCTCATCTTTAAAGTGCTTCTCTCCCTGAGAAGTCCACATAATTTACATTTTATTTAAATAGCAGTGGGCTACTCTTAAAAACACAAGTCATATCCAATATTTCAAGCTAAAGACAGTAATGGCCATAATTACAAATACAAGGATTTTAAAAAGCCACTGTTCCCTTTCTTTTCTTTATAGCATATAGGGAAGTTTCCCCTAAGCTCCCATGAACTACCATCTTCATTTTGTGCTAAACAGATATGTGAGGACAATGCTAACTTGCTTTCTAGAAACTCAGATAGGAAAGAAATTTAATGAAAATTTTTCTTATTTTCTTCTAATGCTAATTCAGCTTTACCCATAAACTACACGCTCTTGCTTCCTTAGGACATCAGGAGGTAAGAGTTTTCCCAGCTTTTTTACAGGACCCACGTTATTTATTCTGCTTCAGAATGACCCAAATTTTCAGGTGATTTTAAGAAATGCAGACATTAAAAATCTTAAGAATTTTTCATGCTTACACAAGGGAAGTACAAACTTTACTCTCTCTGTGTGTGTATATATACACAAAATCTTGTTTGCTTTACGTAATTTCAAAAGCATCTTTAGATCCACAGACACTTAGTTTTCATACTTTTATTTAGTAGCAAATTGTCAAGAGACCCAGATTCTCTAAAGGACAGCTATACATGCATTGCAGAGCTTCTCTTGCACACAGTAGGCGCTCAAAGATTTGCTGATGTATCCATCTCCTCCCTTCCTTACACTCACCTAATTTGCTTTTCAATTTTCTTACCCCAATATCATTATTCTAATCACAATCAGGACCGTTACTATTTATAACGCTACCAATACATTACATGATATGTAAAATACAAGGAACTATTAATCGACTGAGTCTCCTAGAGTCTGTCTTGATTTGCCTTTCTGATTCTAATACTGTCATTTTTCAGTAGCTTCCCAGACAAGACTATGCCCTAGAGTGAGGGGCATTTGAGAAATTCTGGAAGGTACGCAAGAGCCAAGGGGGCTAAGGAAAGAGTATGGAACTGAGGGAAGGAGCTTGAATTCTGGGATATTTTGATTGGCCAGAAGAAAAGTTTGCTTCCTTCTGATCTTGGCTACCATTTACAATTCATAGGAAGGTTGCTGAGTGAATTAAAAGTATTAGCATAACACATGAAATTCAAAGAACTAGAAAGCACCACAATACTAACAAATGACACTTGAGTTACTTTAAAATCGAGTTTGTTTGCAAAGACTTACAAACGTTTTGTTCATTTAGTGTGAATTTACTTGTAGAACTTCCAAAATCATGTAGAGAATTTATTGCTATTTCATAATCACCATGTGAAAGAGCTGGAATTTTAATATTTGTTTTCTCCAGTTGATAACAAGAATGGGACCTGTAATAAGAAGAAATTGAATTTTAATTAGCAAATAAAATTAATAGTATAATTTTCATAAAAATTTGGTTAACACAAAATACAAAGGAAAAAACTTTATGCCCTTTCTGTTGCAAAAACATGATAGGTTGTACTGCATTTTAAGACTGAAAAAACAGATTGGTAGTAATTTTACCAATGTAGGGGTAGGAAAAACAACCACATTGTACCAAAAGTAGAGTAAGCACAGAGGACTCCATACAGCTGGAGTTTTTGCATGCCTTTCAAAATCCCACCTCAACCTTCCCTTTGTAGGCTGACTTCCACTGCTCACGCTCCACCCCTTCACTGGGGGACCAGCGCATCACAGCGCTCCTCATGCTAGGATGATGTTCAATGGATGCTGAAGGAAATGAAACTGGCAACTCCCCTGCTCCTCTGCCTTGGCTCATGATTTATTCTTAACAGAACTTCCTCTTCAGTTCTGTTTCCAATACTTCCAGTTCCCCTGGTATCTCTGGGTGCTCAGGACTCTGGACTTGAATGGGTCCAGCTCATCTCCTTCTAAACCTCTCACATGGCAAGGCTTCTTTAGGCATCAGCAATGAACACCCGAATTCTCCAAATCATGCCATCTCATACATTTAAGCCATTGTACACAATATTCTTTCAGGGTGGAATGTCCTCCTATTGCTCTTCTGCTGAGAAAACTGAGTGTGCCTACTCCAGAATTACACCTCCTCTGACAGCCTTTCTGGACTTTCATACTCCTAGTGTACACTCCCTTGCAAAAAACCCACAGCATTGCTACTATTTGTTTATTGTGACCAGGGGAGCAGGGGACCAGAACTAACTTCCTCTCTGTTTGGCCTGTGGTGGGCATGTGTGCTCTTCAGCAAACTTTTCAGGGTCCCCCTTCTGGACTCACACTAAGACCGTCCTTCCCTGCCTCTCTGAAGCAAGGTATAGCCATGTGGCTTTATTTGGTGGGAAAAATCTGAGTGACAGTCTTATCTACCAGATGAAGAAGGAAGCTCTGAAAGCCAGTGCAGACTCTGTCCCCTCTTCTTACCTTGCTATCACACCTCATAATGCCTGGTGCCCTACAGGAGAAAAATGAGGCAGAAGTCATGGCAGACTCTGCTGAACACAGAACACAAGCAGGAAATAACCCTTTAGTTTCACAAGCAACAAGAAAGTAAGAATTGAGGGTCATTTCTGCAATTCAACCTAGCTCATTGTGAATTAAAATTACCTGTTTTCAATGCAAACTTCATAATCAATACCACGGCCTGTTCCAGAGGGTGCTTTCCAATAACAGTCCCACACTTGCAAATTGTTAGTTACACACTTCAAATCATGAGGAGCCCCTGGAGAAGGAGAAACACACACACACACACACACACACACACACACACACACACAGAGAATATGCTGAGTAAGTCAACTGCACTCTAAAAGGTCAAGCATTTTCAGTTCTAAGTACAAGCATGTGTGTCTGTAGAGAGCCCATGTTTTTTCAAAAAGATGATCCTGCAGTCATGGGAGTAGACTGGTTTTCTATTTCTTTTTGCAGCTTTGGTTAAAAAAAAAACTAAAGGGTAAACTGATGAAAGTGGGCCAGCTACTAGACCATTTTGGGGTTAAGCTGCTATCAAAAATTCCACTTCCAAGCAACTAAGACAAATTAAGGGAGTGAGTGGCTAGTCATGTAGATTCAATAATGGGACCAAGAGAGGGCGTGAGGCAAGTCTAGCACCTCTTGAATCTTCAATAGCCCCACTTGAGGAAAAAACAAAGACAAAAAACAAATAAGTCTTAAGTAAAAATGATGTGCCTTCCAAGTCTTTAAACAAAACTTTGAAACTCCTAGCCACCACCACTTCACTGCTTGCTACCAGACTGCCCGCTTGGTAGAACTCCTATAACTAATCTTTAGGTTATTATGAAGTATATTAAATTTAAACAGTAATAAACTCATGAGTTCATTTGAGAAATGCGTTTTTGGTGTGGGCCTAAACAATTGAAAAGTAACAATTCAAAAGATTACAATCCTACTAGTACTTACATCTATAAAATAACATTACATCATGGAATATGTAAGCACTATGCAATGAAAAAAGTCACCCCTAAAAAAAAATGAGTAAAAAGAAGGGGGTATAAGAGAGAGGGAAAGAGGGAAGAAAGGAGGGAAAGAAAGGGAAAAGGCAATTAGAGAATAAAAAAAGGTAGTCCATCTCAGATTCTATAAATGTTTATGAAAAATGTTTTTGTTTTTGTTTTTGTACATGGTTGGTATGATCTTCACTGTAGGAATCAATTATAAAGCTATTTATATAAGACAGAAAAACAAATATTACATAAAAGTACTCACATTATAAAGCAGCAATAATCATAATAATAAAGTAATTTAATGAAGGACCTTGGGGAAAAGAGATCTGTTTAAATATGGAAATAATATAAAAACTAAACCAAGGGGCAGGAGGATGAGAATTTCTTTATAGAAATAAGCTATAAAATATCTACATAAAGATTCTTAATATATTTAAGATGTAACATAATACATTTAAAAGTATTTGGATTTCATTGATATGACATTCTAAAAAGGTAACATTATAGAGACAGAAAACAGTGTCTATGGAGACAAGGCAGTGCTGGCAGGGGATGGGCCCGGGAGGGGTGACTACAGAGGAGCCAGGAAGCTTTTGCAGTGCCAGGGCTGTTCCCTATCTTGATTGTGCTGCTGGTTACATAACTATATCCATCGTCAAAACTCACAGAACTGAATCTTAAAGGCAAATTTTATTGTATATAAATTATATCTTATATTTTTACGGTAAAATAATATTTTGATCGATCATTAAGGATCTTTTTAAAAGAAACTAAAAGTACATAGAAAAAAGATGACAAAAAAATGAATTTTAATCAACAAAATCCTAAAGGGGTCAATAAAGCAACGAAATTACTTCATCATGGAAATAAAACTGCAATCTGTTCATTCTCTGGAAGGCTGATGCACTTACCCTTTTTCTGGCTATTTACTTGATTCATTAGATACAGAAGAATAAATGTTGATAAGAGCCACTGGAAATTTGAAGCAGTCCTCATTCTTTTATTGTCCACCATCCAGGATGCTCGTTTCAAACATACGTAAATATCCATCATCTGTGCAATGCAGTCAGTCCTAGGTTAGGAGAGGAGTTTCAGATGGTGTTCAGATTGTTCTGAAGGCTCACCTTATACTGTGTACACAAACACTCAAATAGATTCTGACAGATTCTGAAACATTGTACATTTAGAGACTTTGGAGCTACTTAAACTCAAGTTTCCCTGGCTTGTGGAGACATCAATAATTGGACACAGCTGTGGCTTTAGTGATCTACTAGAAGGCCAATTTTCAAATGATGGGCTTCAAGTTCAAAATTATAACTATAATTATAAAATTACAACAAAATTATAAGCACATGGCTATCAACTCTACTCCAACACTACTAAAATGTAGAAAAGCAGTGCATGAGACTGAAGTTTTGACAATTTTAAGTGATACCTGGATTGATATTTTTATGTATTTTATTAGTATGTTAACTTGTGTTTAGTCATTTACGACAAGTAATATTAGTTTTGTTTCCCATTTACATGGTGATGGAAAGTTTCTATTTCATATAAATTTAATAATTTAAAGAGAAAAAACTAGGGTAACAGTATGGAGATGTTGCACATTGGACATTTAGGGATCCCCCACAGTAATAAAATTCCCATCCACCCTTCATCTTTTCTTCCTAGAGGGACACCACCAGCCAACAAGGTCCTTCCGATACACTGAGAACTCTTGTGTCAGACCTAAAATTGACGCATTATATTACAACACTGGCACAGGGCGCCAAAGATTACAAAACATATAAGCAAAGGCTAAAATATTAAAGAGAAATTTAGGATAACCAAAAGGAAAATAAAAAGTATTTCCAGAGAAAATGAGGATGATACAGGAAACAAGAACACTTAAAAGAAAAAAAAGAACCTAAGAAAACTCTAAATAGTATCCTCAGAGTAAACATGGCATAACTATAAAAAACAAGAGGATGCAATAAAAAAGGAATAACAGGAAATAAAAATACCTCTTAGAAGTTAAACATATTGTCTGATATTATTAAAATAAGAAAAAGATTGCATAATCTTTCAGGAAAAAATACAAAAAAAAAAAAGAAGAAGAAAAGGGAAAAGAGATGAGAAATGGAGACTCGATAAAGGAAAGGAGATCCAACACCTAAACAACTGGAGCCCATTGAGAGAATTCAAAAAAAGATTCTTCTTAGTGAAAGCAGATGGCAAGCTCTCTTCTTGGCTATTGCTAAGTACTGTCAAAAACCCAGGAAATGAATCCCAAATAGCTTAATTATAACCAAAACATGCACAAGGTGTGAGCACACATTTCAAAAGTGTTCTATTATTTTTTGGATGAATGAATAACTTCCTAGTCAATTCCAGAGTCACTGAGTTTACTTATTAGAATGAAAATGTATTCACAAAATGTCTAAAATGCCAGTTGCTGAATTTATAGAATTACACAACTGTACAAGAATAACTGAGTAATGGAGCCAAACATGACCCTAAAACTCAAACCCTGACTAAAATAATCATAAACCATATTCACTGACTGGCTAAACATTATCTTGAAATGAAACAGTCCCTCACTACAAGTTTCTATTTTTCTAAAAAGAGACACAGGTCCTACTGCCATGCCAGGAAGAAGGGCAAGAAGGGGTGGAGGGAGGCAGCTGAGAAAGAGCTCTGGGCCAGGTGCTTCCAGATTTAGATGCTAATCTTGGCTCCATTACTAATTAGTGGTATGGCTGAGGGTAAATCACTTAATCCCTCCCTGCCTCAGCCTCAACCATGGCAGCACAGAGCCATGCTCTATTCAGGATCCACATAAGAGACTTCTCAAAGTGAAGCTGTAATATTCCATTCCTGCTGGCAGGGAACAGGCATGCAGACAGTAGCGTGCACAAAGCCTACGCCAGCAACAGCCACGGATCAAAGACTCTGCTGAGGAGGTCAGTGAGCAGGAGGAAGGCAGTGCCCAGGGACAGAAGGATTAAGGGCAGTGTCACCGAAGCCTGCTTAACTTAAGCAGGATAATAAAGACGACTTCCTGGTGTGATACATTTACACAGAGAATTTTGGGCAATGCAGTATTATGCTTATGACACATCAGACTTCCCCACCAAGCAAAACTTTCAAATGGACTTACTGTGGGCCAGAACAATACAAGAACAGAGCCTTCTGAGGTACTTTGAGAAAAAAGGGATGCTTGAGAAGTTTTTCTCTACTCACTCCTGATAGAAATATTGTCAGAATTCCCTTTTTTCCCCTGTCAATGCCTTATTCCTTAGAGGAGCACGAATTTTTATAGAATTTCAGGATCTAACTTTCAAAATTAGGATGCGGCAACAGGGTGCCAATGCAAATATGCAGGGGCAAAGCAAGGAACAAACGTTTTCACAGCAGGTGCAAACTGTGGCCCCTCTGCCTAGCATAAAAGTGGCAGCCACCAGCCTCATTTTGCCAAAGATGCTGATTTTTCCAGACAAGGTAGAAATCTGGCATTTTAAATGAAACACCAAAGTCTGTAAATGTAAGAAAATAATGCATACGTTGTACACATTCTAAAGGCCAAACAAAACATGCTCATGGACAGTATCCTTCCTGCCCAAGGATGACCAGTTTGTTTCCTATACTAATTATTTTAAAGGATTTAAGAAGTCAATAAACCCTTCTGCTAAAGAAAAGCAATCATGCAGAATAAATTTATAAGATTGTTGAATGGAAAGAAAAATATCTGGTTCTATTTCTTTACACATATGCTGACCTCAATCTTAGACCATCATGAAGCACAGGCAGCACTTGAGCCTGGGGCCCCACATGGCAAAGTTCAGTCCTGTCAACACATGCCCCTGAGCTTTTAAAGGCCTTGTTTGTGAAGATGAGTGTTCATACATGTACTTTGACTTGTATTTTTCTCAACCTTGAGAATTCTGGTTCCAATGTACATGAGGTTTAGGGCCTTTCTGCTGAAGAAAATTAGGAAAAAAGAGTTGAGAAAAGTAAAGCTAAATACCAGAAACTGTAGTCCCAACACATTTTGTTGCCTACTTTGTCTCTGCTTCCGTTCCCCAACCCCTCTCTATATATACATAAATATGGTGGCAGTGGTGGGGACAGGTAGGTAGAGACAGAGGGGGAAATGTGACAGAGAATGAGTCAGCATGTCCTGCTGGCACGAACCTAAGCCTGATGGCACTGAAGCCTCCAGCCTTGGGTGCAGAAAAAGGCCTCAGGCAACACCTGCACAGTCAGGGTGTAAGGAATTAAGACTGCCTAAAGCATCTTTTATCTCAAGAATCTATCTTTTTGAGATACAATGAGATAACTCCCTTGTCATTAATTCTCAAAAGAAATTAAATGCTAAGCTGGAACATGTGAAGAAGAAAAGAAAAGACCCTGAACTACTGTAAAGGTAAATAAACCTACAAGTGGGTCACTGATCCACAGGAGTGGAGATGTTGGGAGTTGAGCCAAACAAGGGCAATCACACAGGCAGTAAACAGTACCCGCATTGCTCATTTGTATTCTTCCTAGTGTCCCTTTCTTTACTGTTTCCTAGGAGGAAACATCAACATTGTTTAAAAACTTTGACCAGCAACTATTTTCCTTATCCCATTTCCCTCCCACAAGATCTTAACTTCCTCAAGCATTAGCTCCCAGTGAAGGCGGCTTTTCAGGATCATAAACTCTGCAGTTAGGTAGACTCCATTGTGTTATTGAAGTGAAGTGTAGGGGCTCTTCAAGTTAAATGAAAGAAATACTTATGAAAAACATAAACTTGACCAGACTAAGAAGTTCTATCTGGGAAGACTAGACTGCACAGGAAGGCGTGAATAACTTTTCAGAAAGAGGGAAGCTGCAACAAAGTGATGTTTCAAGGAGATTAACTAGGAGATAGCTGAAGTAACAAAGACGTATGCAAAATTTATCAGTATCTAGATCTAGTCCTAGCAAAAATCTAGTCCTCAAAGAGCCCACATAACCCAGCACAAGGAATTTGAAAAGACTGATACCAAGATGCATCACTGAGAATATAAAAATAACTGTATCAAAGATGTTACAAGTTTCCAGGGAGTGGAGGCCATACACAAGGGCTCAGGAATAAGAACAACATCAGAATAAACCACTCAAGGCCTCTGTGACTTGCCTTGTGAATGTGGACAAACCCCCACTGTAACACAGGGATGGTGACAGCACCACCTCCGGAGCAGGTTACAGGTGTACATGAGACTGGGTGTGTGACCCATAAATATTCTTGAGAAGAGGAGGAACACACTAGACTTCTTAGCAATAAAAGCTAAAAAGAACACCTTCCAAAATACAAGTGAAAATCACTTTCACACTTAAATTCTATACTCAAGCTGTTGAGTAGATAACATACATTTTACGAAGACATGCAAGATGTCAAAAGATATATCGCCTTCCATGTACCCATTCTCTGGAAGCTACTGCAGGACACGATTGACCAAAATGAGGTACAAAACAAAAAACAAGAGAGAAAATATACAATCCATACAACTGGAGTCTGAACCTACAAAGAGGCCTTGCACACTGCCCCTGCTGCGTGTGTCCAGACCACACTAAAATGGCTGCCGTACCACAGCTGCTGGACCCTTCAGCACTCCTTAGGCCAGCACCCATTTTCCCTTCTAATTTCATCTGCACCCTCCTCAAGTCAGCGGTGATGCTCCTAGCAGGAGGTATGCTTGTCATCACCTCTGAGAGTCTCCAGAATGTTAGATGCCATCTTCTGCTGCTTCCACAACACTTTAATTATATTTATGTCAAGGGGTTGCACAATTCATGTTCCACAGGCCGAATCTTACCCGCCTCTTGATTTTGTAAATCTTCCTAGAACACAGCCATGCCCATTAGTTTAAGTACAACCTATGTCTACTTTCCCATGACAATGTTAGAGCTGAGAGGCTGGGATAGAGGCTGAATGGTCCACAAAGCCTAAAATATTTACTGCCTGGCCCTTTACAGACAGAAAGAGTTTGCTGACTTCTGCTCTACTGCTTCACTTCCCAATCTTGTAATTCTCCCCACAGAGCGTCAGATCCCTGAAAGCAAACACATCCCTGAGTTCACTGTAACCCTCCGTGTCCAAGCAGTACCTGGCACAAATCAGACACCAAAAACTCTAAGCCAGCTGGCTGAATTAAAACCAAGGCACAAATGATTATATGCCCACACAGTATACTTTCATCGTTAGGCCGCATGCTAACCCAGGTAATGCCGACACGAGGAACCTAAGTTAAAGCTCTGGCTCCCAAACTGCACTGACGTATCCTAAGACACCAAAGGAAACCGACAGAGCTATCACAGAATATCTAAGTTTTTGAAGGAAACAAAGCGACATCTGTCCAACATTCTGAAAACCGTTAGTGCAAGGTAGTCCACAGTTTCAATATTTGGTAATGCTACATTTTTTTATGTGACATCGTATCTTTATCTTTGGTGAAGGGAGGGAGGGACTAGTAATTGCTGGGATAAAACACAAGTACTACCCAAACAAATCAATGTAGAAATGAAAATGAGGGTGCTGGTTTCCAAGATCTGAGAAGCTATGCAGTACTCAATAGGTTCACACATCTCATCAGTAATTAAGGCTTTTTAAGAATGAAAGAAAAATACTACCATAGGCCTTCCATTTCCCAGGGTTCTGCAACCACAGATTCAACCAACCTTGGATTGAAAATATTCAGAAAATAAAACCAATAAAATAGTACAATAATAAAAAACAGTATAAAAACAGTACCATATAACTGCTCACATAGCATTAACATTGTATTAAAGATGATTTAAAGTATATGAGAGGATAAGCACAGGTTATATACAAATACCACATCATTTTATATTAGGGACTTGGACATCCAAAGATTTTCACATCTGTGAAGGTCTTGGAACGTGTCCCCACAGAGATAGAGGGACAATTATATTTCTCCTTTTAAGTGGATACACATTATTTCTTCAAACTGCTACTAAAGTGCTTGATCATAAATAGTCATTAAATTGTCTGGACCCAGCTATTTCATAAAGAGAACTGTTAGGTAATTCTTTTGACTACAAGCATCATGAAAAGCATTAACAAAACACGACGGGCACTGTGAACTGTGACAGTCTGGGAACCTCAGTTAGAGGATAGCTCGGCTGCTTAGAGATTCCACTGTATCATGCTTTAATATGCATTCTGTATACAGGAGAATAATACTGAAATTTAACATTTGCTACATTATAAAGACAAATCTATCACTGTACATAATGCAGGATATTCATTCCCCAAAATAACTTTTTGGTCTATTATTCAAATAGAATAATATTGTCAATTTTTTTTTTCTTAATTCCTTTGCATTTCCCTGGAACTTTTAAAAATAGACTGTCTTCCGAAGTTTTTGTTTTTCAGGATCCTCCATGTCAATTTTAGTAATCTCCATTGCAGTGTGGACTTCCCTGTTAATTCAAGAGCTGGTCCATTATGAACCTTAGCACGTCAAAACAAGTTTGAATATATCATTTCCGTGCTTAAAATCCTCCAAAGGCTCCCCACTGCTTCAACACACAGTTCCAGTTCCAGTTCCACACTGGGGGAACAGCCCTTAGAGACGGCCATAAACCCCTTCCTCTCCACACCACAGCAGCTCCCCAAACACTCCACATTCCCTTTGGTCTCAAGGCCTCCCTCAAAACCACTGCCTCCATGGAGGGCCCCCTGTAATGTCTCCTATGCTTCTCATTCTTCCATCTTTCAGGACTCACTCTATCATCATACTTTAGAGTAATATCTGACTACTCATATCCCACCTCAACTACGCTATAAGAGTGACTGGTATGTAACAGTCTTCAATAAATATAAACATCCATCAAACGAATGAACTTGTTTCTTCCATTTTAACAATGAAGCACTCTATTATTAAACAACCTGAAGAACATTCCTCCAAGAAATCTTTAACATACAGGGAAAACATGACGAAAACTTATCTCTAAAAAGAAACAGGAACATCTCCATTTCTCAGTACTTTTCACTAATACCAAGGATTGTCTTTAAAAAAAAAAAATTATTCTGTTAGGCCATAAATGGCATTTCTTTTATTGTGTAATTAAAATATCCTTTCATATGTTTATGGGGTAATTTGCAATGCTTTATTTATAAGTTTTTTATTTTATCTTTTGCCCCTTTTTCTAATTGGGCATTAATCATTTCCTTAATGATTGCTAAGAAAAAATACTAATATGTATATTAACTATGTTATACACATGGCAAATAGATTTCCCAATCGCTTTTACTTTCCAGTGAGTCTTTTGTTTGACTCTGACTAGATCAGATTTCTCTATTTTGTCCTTTGCTGTTTCTAACCACAAAGGTTTTTCTCATGCCAGGACTATGCAAGTTGTCCTGATACTGCCTTCAAGTCATTTAAGGTGTTTCACATTTTAAGCTTCAAGCCATATAAAATTAATTTCAGTGTACATTTAAGGACCCACCTTTTCAGTTTTCCTATAAATGTTTACCACTTATCCCAACACCATTTATTAGGTAATCCATTCCTTCCCTCACTGACTTGAGATGCCATTAAAATTCTATTCCTACTTAGCTTCCTTGGTGGGACTCCTTAGCCCACTGCTCCTTCTATCTTTCACTTCCTGACTGAACAATATTATCTGTGCTTGTGGCTATAACATCACTCATATGCTAATTACTTCCAAATCCGTGTTCCCAGGATTGGCCTCTTCCCAGTTACAGACTAACTATTCACCAGATAATTTCTTGCTTACTCACACAAATCCACTCAAGTAAGGTTCCTTCAGGCATGACAAAATATTCTGATGCTTCATATCCACTTGGATATTTCAGATTCCTCAAAAACTCCAGATGTACTGAATTAAACTCACTTTTCCCTCCAAACCTGCTCTTTTGTGCCCCAGTCTTAGCCCATGGCACCAGTGTCTTCTGAGTAATCCTGACTCTTCCTTATTCCTCACACTTCCCACCTGACTTGCCACTTTTACCTAAAACATGCCTTGATTCTTTCTCCATCCTCTCCCTCAAGTCCATTTCTACTGCTCTGGAGGCTCAGGCCCTCCTCAACCTCTGGCATACGTAATTCACAATCATCATACAATCTATCTTCCATAGTGAGTTGCAAAGCTTTCAATATATCTATATTGAAAGCATCTATATCACTAACCCTATCATTCTTTGAAGCTCCAGGCCAAATGTCAGGAGGTTGGCCCACCAACAGCTCAGATATCTGTCCACACTCAAATTCACACATCTATTCTGCAATCTTCTTCCACCTCTTCTACTCCTTTCCTAGGGGCATCTCTTACCTTTTGGCTCTCAAGCTGACCGCTATGTCCAACCAGACACAGTGCTCTGTTTATGCTCCCACTGGACATCAATTTCCCCTTTAGGCATTGACCTTATCATACCAGGTATTACGAAGATCATTCTCTCCCTTTCTTCTTTTGCACTATAAGCTAAGATCAGAGCCTTATCTTTATAAAATTCGTACATCTAGGAGTGCTTTATATCCACCACACAAGATTTATTTGGTGACTGAAACAAATCCATTCAAATAGAGTCCTCGGTGAGGACTTAAAATATTTTCATGCCATTCAGTTGTTTGTCTACATTCTGAAGAGTAAGCTGATAAACTTTATGCTTTTGAATGAACCTGTTTGCTATACAAAAATTCATTAATAAAAAGAATACTGGCTCAAACTGAAGTTTTTTTGTTTTTTGTTTTTGCTTTTGGGGTATTTTTGGGGGGGCAATACATATAGTAAAACTATCCCTAAAGGCCTTTCTAAACTTTAGGAGGGGGAAAAATACTAATTACACAATAATTCCATCCAGGTAACATGCTTGTTTTAGCTAACTCTACCAAGTAAAATATAATTTATACATGTATTTCAGATATTAGGCATTATTTATATACTGTTTATTAAGGAGTAGCCACTTTTCTAAGTTCTTTCAATGCAAAATTGGATGTAATTTTTGTATCAATCCTATAAGGTCAGTATTATTAGTATTATTTCCCTCTTTTTATAGTAAGAAAACTGAGGCACAGAAAGGTCACATAGCTAGTAGGGAGCAGAATAGGACCTGCAGCCAACTCTCACTGCAAATCTCAGCTCCAGGCCATTACACTAAACTGTAAAATGAGCAACTAAGCTAGAGTCAGAGTCCTGGACTCCAGTCCCTATTCTACCACTGAATAGGTGACAGTTAGGGGCTCACAGATAAATGACCTAACATCTCAGGTCTTAGCTCTCAAATTACACAACTAAGACCCAGCACCTGCTTTCCCTACTTTAAGTATCATAAGAAACTTAACAGTTGTTTTGTTTTCAGAAAACCTTGTTTGTCACCTGCAGGAACAAACTGGTAGATGTACAATGTGACTAGAAATTTGGCTCTACCTCGACCCTGTCCAGTGAATACTGTTGCTGGGGAAACACCACCTGCTCTACCAAGCACTTCCACTAATCATATTATAACAAAGATCAGACAGTCTACGTTCAGAGAACAAATGGAAAATAACTGCCATCTTACTGTTCTCCCTCCAACTCTAAGTACACTTTTAATTGGTTAAGCTCTCAACTCAGCAGGTGCAAACTCAAACATACTTCAAGAGCCAGCCGGATGAAATGACTGGAGCCGTTCACATGACACACGCTGGCAGGCAGCCCCTCGCCAGCTCCTTGTGTCTGTATTATACCACATAGGATGAGTGGCCAGTACAGCCACAGATCTTCCAGTTTTTCCAAAAGGGCAGGAAATCCAGGTTGTTGCTTTCTGAGTTTTTTTTTTTTAATTATTATTATTATGATGAAATCCCCTTATTTTTAAATGCTGGCAATTAATTCCAATTAAAAAAAAAAAACCCACTATGTGGGCCAAACAAAATACATTTGCAAGCCAAATATAGTTCTTAGGGAGCCAGTTAACCTGTCACAAAATGTATTGGCATTAAAAATTTATTGTCTTGTTGCTGAAATAATCTTAAAATATAAACTGTTTTTAACACCTAGATTTCAACGCACAGAAGTTGACCAAAATGTGCCTGAATGTTTTCTTAACATTCTTTAGGGTCAGAATCTGAAGCTCTCCACTCCAAAATAATTCAAAGATTTTTTCTTTGTGACACTATTTAATCCCAGATATCGAAATCCTAAGCATCATCTTAGATTACGCTTCTCAAAACAACAACAACTAAAATAAATCCTTTAGCTCCGGCTTCAGAACATGGTCTACAACATCTTCTAAGCAGGTGAAGCATCTTCTATGTAAGAGTGGAACCAAGTATGAAAAACATAACAGCACCTAAAATAATTGACATTTGGCAAAGCTATTTCAGAAAGGGTCATTCTTGTTAAGAAATAAAATCCTACAGACCAGAGGCCTGTGAGCTTGATAACTGATCCCGGATAAGAAGATCAACAGTATTAAGAAAGGAATCCTAGAAGACCTCAGACCCATGCATGTCAGCCCATCCTTAGCCTTAACTTGATACGCTATTGTATTGGGAAAAGCAAGGATCAGAAACAACAAAATGTATCTCTGTTTGAACAAAATCTTTTCTAATATGTGAAAGATGAGTATTAGCAAGGTAAAGAAATTCAAGCTGTGTAAACAGAGTGAAGAGGCTGCTTTGACCACATGATCAGCCTTACTTGGAGTGCTAATTCATAGGATGATGTCAACCTGAACAAAAGTGATATAGACAGATATCAAAGAGTTCTGCTTTTCTTGGTATTTTCATTAATGAGTTGGATGAAGATATACGAATCATATCTAACTTATCTGTGGAACAACGTATCTCGTGTTCTCAGAGCGTAATGCATATGCTTACGTTACTACATATAATATTATATGGCAATTATTTCTAAAACCATCTTTCTCATGATACTAGATACCACCCTGGACAATGTGGAGAAATGGGCAAAACAGCAAATATACAGGGTGTAATAATAGGATTCTAATAAATAAATCCATTAAAATAAATTTAGCATGGACATCAGGGTCCAAAACGAAATGATAATGCTGATAACAATAACACCTAGAAAATGAACAAATACAGATGGGAGGAGATATGATTTAGTAGCAACACATGGGAAAACCACAAAAAAATGGTTAATAAGCTGGGCCAATATTGTGAGATGGCCATAAAAATACCAAAAAGGACTACCTTTTTGTCTCCTCACTTTATCAGATGCATAATGTCGAAAATCCTGTCCTCCAGTGGTATTAAAATTGGAGGATTCATTTTTGTTTGAAAAATAAGTAGATAATCTAATATCAAATTATTAACATGAAACAAAAATTATGATTGCTGGTTTCACTACTGCCCAAGTCATCATAAATTCTTGCTCAATATAAATCTTACTCTAGGCAATCCCACCTCACCATAAGTGCCAGCTACAACCTATTTCATAGAAGTACCCACATGTGGGTACTTTGAACCATATACATAAAACAAGCAAAATTTTAAAATCCTTGAATTATTTGTCAACATTACAAAATAAGAGTGTTTAAAAAAATCAAAATTAAGAAGCTCTGGAAATACTCATTCCACATCTCATAGTACAACAATCAACTCCAGGTAAGAGCAGTTACTTCTTCCTAAGAACATGTGTTCTAGAGTTTTTCATAGTTTTCACCTTTCCTTATTGGTCCTCAAAACTGAGACAAGTTTCAGTTGCCATTTACCATCTAGATTATCACTGTTGTCTATCTTGCAGTAGTGTTAAAGAGAAAGTGACATATTTCTGATTATCTCTGTATCAAAAGCATAAAGACAAACGGCAGACCAGGCCCACTTCTGCCATTTATGTAACGTCCACTGTACCTGTAAGCATTTGAGTTTCTGATTCCAGCAACGCAGCCTGTGGAAAGAACTGAGTACAGCACTCACAGCTTTGACTATTTGTAAGTTGAAAAAGTTTCAAAACCGTCATCTGTAATTTTATTGAAGCTGGCCTTCAGGAAAGGATGAGTTGGCAAAGTCCTAAGTCTAACCTTAGTGGCCCAATGTCTACATGTCAACACAGTTTGGTTGCTCTCCAGTCACCATTACATACTCAGTGCAGCTCATACAGTGTTTCTTTGTGAAAAGTAAATCCCCGACCCCTGCAAAAGAAAGCTAACTGCCAGTTTCAGTGGGGGCAAGGGGAGTAAAGTCCACATAAGGCAATGGTATGGGGTAGAACAATGTGAGATAGATAGAAGTAATACGTATCTATATGTACAACTTGTCACTTGCAAGTCTTGTCACCTTCAGATACATGTTCAACTTGTCACCTGCAAGTCTCATAGGTATCTTAAACTATGTCCAAAAATGATTCTTGATTCATAACTCTCCTAAATTTGTTCTTCCCCTAACCTACACCCTCTCAAAATATGGCTAATTTATTCAAGCAAAAAAAGAAGTAAAATGGTGACTTTGCTTTTGATTACAATCAGTGATGTAACTTATCCTACCATGAATTCTACACAGGAACATGAAAACACAACTCAAGAAATTTTCTTTCTTTTATTTGGCTGTGTGAGGAAAATCAAATGCAAGCTCGGTATTTGTCATAAAGGTTCCAAGACATATCTTAATGACTACTGACAGTCTACTTGCTATCAAAATATTTACAACAGTTGCCAACTTAAAAAAATTGTCCCTACATAAAACTAATTACAAACTAATGTAGTTTTACACACTGTCAAATGGAAACATTATTTTTAAATATAGTCATGTGTGCTTAATGACAAGGATACAGTTCTGAGATTTGTGTTAGGCAATTTTGTTGTTGTGCATACATCATAGAGTGTACTCACACAAACCTATATGGTATAGTCTACTAGACACCTACGCTATATGGTATAATAGCCTATTGCTCCTAAGGCTATAAATCTGTGCAGCATGTTACTGTACTCAATACTGAAGGCAGCTGTAACAGAACGGAAGTATTTGGGTATCCAAACATAAAAAAGGTACAGTAAAAATATAGTATCATAATCTAATGAGACGACCATCATATATATGGTCTGTTATTGACCTAAACATCATTATATGGTACACGACTGTAAATGCTTTTTTGCCACTCTCTCTCAGTAAGATCATGCGCTGGAATTTCTCAAGTGGGATAGCCATAAATTTCATGCATCCTATATTTGTTAGGAGGAGCTCATTCTTAACAATTTTACAAAAGATAACCTCAAAAAGGCATGAGGTCATACTTAAGATAATGAAAGATTATCCTTCACAGAAGATATACAGTAGCAATTTTAAACCAATTAACCTAGGATATTCTCACACTTGTATAACATAAGTCATCACTAAATCATTCATGAATGTCAACAAAGTGAAATAACAGTATGTTCCTCATATACAGTAGTTCGTTGAATACGCAGGAGGCAATGTTTGTGTTCAGTAAAATGTAACATCACAACAAAATTCCTTTAAAAATCAGAGGAAAGGAAATGAGGACTACTTGATACTTAACTGTAGTAACCATCTATTTATTGAGTGGGCCTCCTGGCTTTGAACCACACTGGTCACTTCCATATGTCATTCACAGGGCAGAGACATGTCTGTCCAGGACACTGCTGCAAATCTGATGCCTACCTAGTGCCTGTCAAAGAAAAGGCACTCAACAGTGACTTTAATGACTCACATCCCACTCTAACTCCTCTATAAAATGAAAGAAAGATCAGACCCTGACCTTCAAAAATGTATACAGGACTATTCAAGACAACAGCAGAAGAAGAAAAATGCCTTCAATTCAAAATAAAACGTATTGGCAATGGAAGGCATTTCAGTTTTAAAGTAAATAAAACTCGACAAAATATTTCTCAGTGACCAGAAGCAACAAAATAGTTTGTCAGAATGCCCTGAAATGCTTTCCACGACAGTTTGATAAAACTTACGTAACACTTATTCTGCTTGGAAATCCTGTATTATTAAGAATAGAATACTGGCTTTAATCATCATATCAGATCAGTGAGATGAAGGTAATATTTATTAAATATTACATGTGGGCACCGTGAGCTGGATATTATTATCCCCATTTCACAGATAAGGAAATACAAAACTTGCCCAAGTTCACACAACCAGTAGTAGTAAATGGGAAATGGGATCTGATCCAAGACTCTTTACCACATGGCATGCTTTATGTGTGGAAAATTCAGGAAAGTAAAAAGAGTAACAGTCAACTGTAATTTCAACACACGAAACACAGTATCATCTAACATTCGGCCTATAGTCTTCCTGACATTTTCCCACATAATATGCAGAACATTGTACACACACATACATGCATGCACACACACACACTCCAAAAGCAAAAACAAGGATCAATCTACCCACACTGTTTTACAATCTGCTTTTTCAGTTTACAAATATTGAGTATCTTTCCACATCTATAAATATTCCTCTACATCACTGTTAAAGAAAGGGTATTCTATCACATGTAGGTACCACAGCTCATTTAATCAGTCCCCCTATTATTGAGCATTTAAGGTGTTTCTAGTTTATAACTATTATAAACAAACTTACAGGCTGGGCACGGTGGCTCACGCCTGTAATCCTAGCACTTTGGGAGGCCAAGGCAGGCGAATCACAAGGTCAGGAAATCGAGACCATCCTGGCTAACACAGTGAAACCCCATCTCTACTAAAAATACAAAAAATTAGCCAGGCGTGGTGGCAGGTGCCTACAGTCCCAGCTACTCGGAAGGCTGAGACAGGAGAATGGCGGAACCCTGAACCCGGGAGGCGGAGCTTGCAGTGAGCCGAGATGGCACCACTGCACTCCTGCCTGTGCGAGAGAACAAGACTGTCTAAAAAAAAAAAAAAAAAAAACTTACAAAAATCATTTTTGCAAATTAGAGGAGGGTTTTTTTTTTTTTTAATGTATATTTTTGTGGAGGTCACTAGAATCTGGAAGTGAGTTTCTTCCAAACTTCAGAGGACCTCCCTCCAGATTTTGGTACACCCTAGGAAGTAAGCTTCTTAAGAATCACTGCGAGGAGAAAGGTATTGACAGGAGTATGGTGCACACATGCACTATAACCACTGCTGAAGACTGGTCTCTGTACACATGCTTTATTGTTTCTCCTTCGTTTAGATTCCTAGCGGTGAACATGCCTGACTAACGGATGGGGCACATTTTTGAGGCTTCTGATGAGTAATACAAAACTGCCCTCCTGTAAAGTTATAACAATTGAAACACCCACCAACAGCATTTGAAAGTGACAATTTCCAAAACCCTCCAGTTGACCAGATTTGTTTTTAAACAATCATATCCCCATAGGGCCATAAATTTTTTTTTTTTTTTTTTGAGACAGAGTCTTGCTCTGTCGCCCAGGCTGGAGTGCAGTGGCGGGATCTCAGCTCACTGCAAGCTCCACCTCCCGGGTTGACGCCATTCTCCTGCCTCAGCCTCCCGAGTAGCTGGGACTACAGGCGCCCGCCACCACGCCCGGCTAGTTTTTTTGTATTTTTTTTTTTTTTTTAGTAGAGATGGGGTTTCACCGTGTTAGTCAGGATGGTCTCGATCTCCCGACCTCGTGATCCACCCGTCTCGACCTCCCAAAGTGCTGGGATTACAGGCTTGAGCCACTGTGCCCGGCCATAAATTTTTAAAATAGGCCGGGCGCGGTGGCTCAAGCCTGTAATCCCAGCACTTTGGGAGGCCGAGACGGGCGGATCACGAGGTCAGGAGATCAAGACCACCCTGGCTAACACGGTGAAACCCCGTCTCTACTAAAAAAAAATACAGAAAACTAGCCGGGCGAGGTGGCGGGCGCCTGTAGTCCCAGCTACTCGGGAGGCTGAGGCAGGAGAATGGCGTAAACCTGGGAGGCGGAGCTTGCAGTGAGCTGAGATCCGGCCACTGCACTCCAGCCTGGGCGACAGAGCGAAACTCCGTCTCAACAAAAAAAAAAAAAAAAAAAAAAAAAAAAAAAAAAAAAATTTTTAAAATAGCTGAGCTAGTGATAAAGCACATCTGAAAAAAAAAAAAAAAACAGGGAAAAATTCAAACAATAAATGCTAGATTTTAAGGCATCTATTTTCAAATACAAAATATAAAACTTAATGATACCAGATACCAGTAGGCTGAACTTAACAGAATGACTTTAGAAAATCCAGTGATAACAGACTTTAAAAGGTACCAAGCTAAGATGTAAAACATTGCACCTTTGTTTGCCTGTCTGGCTTAAGAGTTTGGGTTTTAATAGCAACATGTTCTATTTTTCTAACAAGAAACTCATAAAATGGTATGTTCTTTCAGATTGTGTAAGTACTGTCTTATAGCTAACATGGCAATCTGAAGTTCTTAAAATTCCTTTAGATAATCACTTATTCAACAAACATGTGACTATAGACTAGACACTGTTCTAATGCTAGGGACACAGTAGTAAACTCACAAAAGTTCCTGCCCTTGAGGAGCCGCTGGTTCTAGAGAGGAGTTCAGAACCCTGCAGTTAAGAGTCCAAAAATCATGGTTACACTGCCAATCAGGACTCCTGGATTATTTGGCAAATTATAACACCACCTCTAGGTCTAAGTTTCTTTATCTTAAGAAGCTGACCAGATGGATCTGAATGGCCTTCCAACTTTCCATCAAGTTATCTACTTCACCTGATTTTTGTTTGAGTACTTAACTTTCTATTATTCATAAGAGCTTTGCATTTTAAGCTCTATATAGTTTTTCCACAAAATCAGATTCTCCCAAAAGAACAATTTTACATTTACAGTAAAATTGTGATCCAGGCAACTTCAAGGAATAAGTGTAGGATGAAGTTCCAGTTAGAAGAAAATGTATGCTCCTAACTTTAACTGTTTCTATGGAGATGTTTCTGCAATGGTCTTGCCTCTTTCACCTTTGTACTGTACTATAAACACTAAGGCAAGAAGCATGACATGACTGTGGGTCTCCAGGCCTGTTGCACGGAAACAGCTGGCATCCTGTCCCCACGTAGCAGGCGCCTTAGTGCTTACCGTGGCACTTGGGTGTCCTCAGGGGCTGCAGCCTAAAGTCCTGCTGATGATTCCCACCTCTCTCCCACTCACCTTACCTCCAACTCAACAGGTACAACAATTCTGCCTGAAGTCTACATCTCACTGCCCCATTAGCATTTCTGTCACCTCTTGTTATTTTCCACCAGATGTTCCTGCTACCACAATTCAACAGTCTTCAGATTCAGGGTGTCTTTGGAGAAGCCCACTTTCGGGAGAAGTTAGAAGAAGGTATTGCAAGAGGCCTCAGTATTCCAAGGCAGTCTCTGGAAGAGCACCACACATACACTTTAGGTAGTGACATCACCGCCTTGTGGCCTCTAAGGATACTGCCGCTTAGTAATATAGATACATATTCCCCACTCTAGGCATATACAATGATTCCAATTCTTTCTCTGTATCTTCCTTATAAACCAGAAGAATGATTGGAAGCCAAGATTTTCACCTCTGTGCAAAAGTATAGAAAAAATACACCTACCAGAAGTTTCTCCTCAACTTCCAACATGAAAGCGTAGAACAGTATCTCCCAAACACAAGCTTTGCTCACCTGAGCAGTAACAGCAGCAACATCCTATAAGAATGCATGTGTTGTCATTTTAGACAACGTAAGACAAATTTGCAATTTCCATTATTTCACAAAAGGAAAGGTAAAGGAATTGGTAAAAATACTTTAACTCAGGCATCTAAGCCTCTAAATTTACCCCAACCAGTAGGTGTTTCTACTCTTTTACTGAAGAACTTTTGCTGTATCAGGACAAAAGGACATAGGCCTCTTTACTGAAGAGTAAGGATCTAAAGAACCCTCCTTTACATATAACTTGCACAGAACTTAAGAGAAACAGTTGGAAATAAAATTGTCATAAGTAGGAACAGCTTATTATGCTAAGGTATTAATCGCTTAAGATAGGAAACAAAAAAGTTAAAAACCATCATTCTGGAAGACCACAACACTTCTAATATGGAACAGGAGTCCAAAAGACACAGTCAAGAGAAAGATGTAGATTCTTATTAGACATCTATAACAACTGCTTGGCATAAAACTCATTTCCCAAGTTTTCAATTATTATTTAGAATGACAGATTAGAAGTTGGGAAAAGGAAATGCCACAAATTATTGATATTCCCTATAGGGCAGGCACACATTTCTCCTGTGAGAATAAAAGTAGCTACATATATTTTATCTACTCATTAGTCTGTCATCTGGCCCAAAGAATTAAAACATTCAATACACACAAGGCATCTTTGAAATCTTACACTTATACAAATGGCTATTACATAGAAATAAAAGATAAAAATACTCATCTTTCTGAAAATCTCTCATAAATCACTATAATTTACTGAAAAGGGTTTGTTTTTAAGGTTTACACTTGAATTTCATGGAAGAGCAGTCAAGTGTAATTGACTTAAAGCAATATTCCAACTAAAGTGATAATTTGAAAGAAAAGTGAAACAGTATAACCAATTGCCTATGTCAAAGGCCAGAGCCAAGCTGGAAAACTAAAAGACTCCCAAATCTAAGTATTTTGACCAAAAGCAGGTAAGATTATTTTGTAAATTCTCTAAGCATTCATTTACTCAATAACTATTCATAGCCCACTATGAGATGAAGATGGTTCCTGGTGCTGCAAATACAATGGGTAACAAGCAGATGTGTTCCTAGCCCCCTGGAGCTTCCAGCCTATAGAGGAACTCCACCACTCACATCTTTCCCATTTCTGTAAACATTTCTTGACATATGCAACACATATGGGCATCAACCCCAGCCCACTCCTCTCCTGCCTGCAGCTCTACCCTTTCCTTTCACCAACACCAGCCACAGAGGCGGTCCTCTGTCCCTCAGGTATGCAAGGCTCAGTCTTGCTCCAAGGCCTTTGCATTTGCCCTTCCCTCTGCCTGAGCCACTCTTCTCTCAGATCTCCAAAATCATAGGCTTATTCCCTTCATTCAACTCTCAGCTCAGACTCCTCCACCCCAGAGAGGCTTCTCAGGCCAACAGCAGCCCACATCCTGTCCCATTCTACCACGCAACCCTGCTTTATTTCTTTTGCAGCACTTAGCACTATCTAGTCACTATCACTTATTGCATCTTTGCTTTTTATCCATCTCCTTCACTGAGATTATAGCAGGGTCTGTCTGTCCTGTGCAGTGCCATAATTTAGTCCCTGGAAAGTTATCTGGAATATTAACAGATGCCCAATAAATACCTATTTAAGAACAAATATACACAAGGTTAGCAGTTTTGTATCACAACAGGTACCAAATAAAAGGCAAGAGAATGCCTTAAATTCTAAGGGGTGTTTGCACCATTTAAACTATATATATATTATATATGTATATGTTTTAAAAGATTATCATAGCTTACACTAGTCCTAAAAATAGCCCTCAAAAATAAGCATAATGAAAATACTAAAGTTCAACACTGGCTAATGTTCAAGCTGTATAATGTATCAGGCTCAATTCCTAGCATTAGCATTACTTTTATAATTTACTCTTTTTCAAAAGCATGCTGACAAGAGACCCCAATTTTTTCATTTTAAAGAAAAGAGCTAAATATTTTTTAAAAGCATCCATTCCCTTAAAAGTTGTTATTAATCCTATCATAAACTATAAAATTTGTAACCATATTATACTAACATTAAAATATAAGATACTGGTGATAATCTACAGAAGGCAGGGATTTGAGTGCCTAATGTCAACCAAATTTTATGAAACATAAACTACCCTCATCTTCAATTTAATCAAAGGTACAAGCTGCCTCTCTATGTTCAAAAATATTTAAACACTTAAGAATTTTTCCTACAGATTATTCTTTAAAATGCATATCTGTTCCTTCTTTTCTTTTGTTGAAACAAAGAGCCAAGTTGTTACCCAAGGAATAATGACTTTAGTTACTGACCATCATGGCTCCCACTTCATAGCAAAGATGCCAAAGACTCTTATAGATTACTGTGAAGTTATATAGAAGCAAACAATGCACGCTGGGGAGAAGGCACATTTATTTCCTGGAAGATGATATAAACAAATGACTACTCCCTTTAGGCCTTTGGGAATAACCAAATCCACTTAAAAACCTCAAAAATTAATGCTTTACAATTTCATAGCAAATTATTAGAAACAACCTACGTATATCACAATAAAGAGGCTAAATAAATTATGGTCCATCCCTAATGGAGTACTCAGCAGCTGTTAGAGAATGAGGCAGGCTCTCTCAGATACCAATGGAGACTGCCATGATTTAGTACTCTGGGGAGGGAAGAGGGACAGGGGGACCTCATCTTTGGGAATACAAACAAAAAGAACACATACAAAATGTTTACACATACAAAATGAGCATAGGCTATCTCTGGAAAGACATACACAAGGAGCCAGTAGCTGTGGAACATGATGAGAGAGAAGTATACTTTTTACTCTGTATCTTTTATATCTATTGAATCTTCTCCATTGTGAAAAGATTACCTGCCGCACAATTAACATAAGAATAATGCATATTATTACCAACATATTTGTCAAAGATGACCTTTCAGAAGCAAATTTTTCAAAAATCACAAAAGTTTTGCTCCTTCAACAACAGAGTCCCTGATTCTCATTCCCCAGAAGAGAATTCAAGTCTCCACTAATCAGAGGCTTGCTAGTGATCTCACCTATTACAAAGCAAAGAAGTCTCAATTCAATTCTTGGAGAGGAAATAGCTGCTCAGACCAACTTGAGAACACATCATATATTTAAATTGAGCTTGCAACTGACTCCCTAATGAAGTTTCCAAATGAACAGTTGCACCCGACTATAAAGCAGAAAGTCAACGTAAAAGACAAGTAAAAGAACGGTCTCATGCTTTTAAAAACACATTATACTTAGGCTTCCTTTTCTCTGCCAGGCTTAGACAAGAAACCCTCTGGTAATAGTGAAATGTAATTTCAGATCTGTGGCAAAATAATCATGTAAGGGGAAGGGCAAGTAGCATTTGCGCTGAAAAAACTCCTTGGTTTATCCACTTGTGAAAAGGAAAGGTTTGCTTTAAATTTAATTTCTATACCATTTCTGGACCCCTGCCTAAACGATACTACTATATCACATTAATCTTACTTCAAGCAAATAACTTTTTAAAATTAAAAACTAATCTGAAACTGAACACGAATCGGAAGGCAAACTTCAAACTGAAACTTTTCTGTTGAAAGAATGTATCTTTTAAAGACACATAAAAAGAAATGCAAAGAACCGATTTCCATATAAATGCCATTCAATAACAGTGCAGGTTATAACAATATTTGACTGCACTAAACACATTCAAAAAGGAACACAAAGATACCCAACTGCAAATAAAAGACCTCATATATTTTTGGTGGCGGAATGTGGGGGGGGGGGCAAAATCACATTAATTCAGATTAATCATGTAAATTCAGAACACGTGATGTACAGTTTTGCGTTGCTCAGAACTCCTGAATCCAGCTTTGTGCTTTTACACAACATAACAGAAATGGCATCTTTCACAAAGCCTAACTTTGACCTCCAACACTTTAACTTTGGATTTAACCAGTATATCACCTTCGGAAGTAAGCACATAAAAATACAGGTAGGTCAAATGCACTACGGATACAGAAAGGACGAGGAACAGGTTTAAAGAGGAGTTGAAGCACAGGGGCACGAAATCACCTAGCAGGTCACCTCTCCAAAAGAAAAACATTTCAAGCTCCCTCCCATCCCCCAGGTAACCTCTGGCCTCACAACTCACTGCCGTGCGTGGGGCAGAAGTTCTGGGTGCTAGAGTCCGCGCCCCCCGGGACACGAGGGTGACCCAAGGGCGCGCGGAGAGCGGCGGGACCCGGAGCAGCGCTCTCCGGGGTCACTCCCCTAGGACGCTCCGCAGAGCCGGGAGCGCTGCCCCACCCCGCCCGGGCCGCCCCTGGGGACCCCGCTCGGGGCTCCGCGGGGCTCCGCGGCTCTCCTGCCCCGCGCCGCGCCCACCCGCCCCCGGCACTCACGGTACGCTCCCGCGCCGCTATCTTGCCATCTCCGGCCGCCAGCTCTGTCGCCTCGGCCGCCGCCCTGGGGCTGCCCAGAGCCCACAGCCGCCCGGGGGCAGGAGCCGCCAAGGAGGGGGCCGGGCACAACCCGCCGCCGCCGTCTCGCCTCCCCAGTGCCGGCGAGAGGCTGCTCTAGGCGGCCACGGGCAAAGGGCGGCCCGCTCCGCTCTGCGAACCCCGCGGGCCGCCGCCGCCGCCTCCAGAGCCGCCCAGAAGCAACACTAACTGCCACCGCCACGGCTGAGTCGCTCCAGCCGGGACTGCGGCGCGCGGGGGCGGCGCCTGCACGCCGCTCGGCTGGGGGCGCAGCGGGCCCGGCCCCGCCCCTGACCCGCCCCTGCCCCCGGCCCCGGCCCCGCCCCAACCCGCGCGTCCCCGCCGATCCCCGACCGCGCGCCCGCGCGCCCGCGGGGCTGCTCCAGGCAGTTGGAGCAACGCGACCGCGCCACGGGCCCCGGACGCCGAGGGTGGTGCTTCCTCCGAGCCTCGGGTGGTGAGGCCGCTCTCAGAAGGTCATGGAAGCGCAGGGGAGAGCGAGGCGGCCGAGCCCAGGCAAATCCTCGCGAAAGGCCGAGTGCGCGACGGCCCTGCGGGGCGGACCGCGGCTCTCCGAATGCTGCCGCTGCAAACAGTGCCTTGAGGAGAGGAAAGCGCGGGACGGTGTTTTCGCCGCCTCTGTTACCACTGCACACACGAAAACCAGCTTCTAGGAGAGGGGGATGATTGTTGAGACTGCGAATTACCTAAACAGCCCAGGGCCGAGGCGCCGCCGCTGGCGTCACCGCCCTCCTGCTGGGTGCGGGACTCCCCTGCCCGAGAAGGCCCGCGGGCGCGCCGAGAATATCCTGGAGCCATCTAGTCTTGCCTCCAAGGCGGGGTGGGCTTATTTGTGCGGAGCAGAAACGGATCCCTTAATGGGGTGAGATTTTTCCTCCGTACATTGTTCCCATTTCCGCGGTTTCACTTGGCCTCGGTTTTCTTCCAGAGTAATGACCAAATGAAATTAGCTGGAGTGCGTTTGATGGCGCAGGATCACGGTCTGAAGATGTTTACGCTGTATGCCGGACGCGTTTGATGGTGTTCTCTTCGGCACAATTAATTTTGCAAAGTTAAGAAATGTGCCAGATAGAGCCCCTGGCACACAGTCAGGACTACAGACACACCTTGAGTAGGAAACCGGCTTGTTTGTTTCATCTGTGATTTATGTGATGCACCAGCACCAAGGCCAACGTGCTTTTTAAAGACCTTTGGATGAATTTCCAAAGCAATTTATAAATTGGCAAAATGAAGCTTGTTTTGTAAAATAACTCTTCCCTGTTGATCATGTAATTAAATGGGCAACAAAACACCTGAAAGTACATTTATTGAAAAGTAGACTCCCAAAACAAAAATATGTATTTCACAGCTAGATACGGTCGCTATTAGTGTCCTAATGGCCAGCTCCATCCATGTGTGTATTTTGAACACTAAAAACGCCTCCTGTTACACCTAAGACCTTGTTTGGATAACATTTTTCTATTATAGGTACTTATCCCATTTAAGATGTTTACCCTTTTTCTTGAGTCCTTGATGGTTTGGGAAATTTATCATTATTCATATTGCACAATCCTGTCACTGTCTTTTCCATTAGGCACAGTGCCTAAGGTCCACAATATTTTTAGAGGCCCACAAAAAAAAATTTCTTTTCAAATCAGAAGGAAAAATATTTAGGTTTAAGAAAGTATTTTAATATAAAATTAATATATTTGTTTTTGTACTAATACAATCTTAAGTATATATATATTTAATATATATAAATATATATATATTTAATGGAGTAAGGGGCTCAACGAAGGCAAAAAAGCCTAGGGCCTGATGTGGCCCTGTTGCCTGGGGTTGAAAAATCCCATTCCATGAGAAGAATTTAGTTTTAAGCATATTACATAAAATGCTCGTTTCTGTGGCCTTGCTGTAATAGATAGATGGAGATTTGGAATAGTGATAATGGCTAACATCCACCTGGTACACCATGTGTCCATTACCTCTTAATCCTCATAGCACGCCTGTGAAATCGGTTCTATTCTCATACTTGGGGGGTGATGCAGGTTTTGTGGGGCCTGCAATTTATGCAATTTGGGTGGTCCTCTTAAAAGCAAATACTGTGTATTAGTCCGTTCTCACACTGCTATAAAGAACTGCCCAAGACTGGGTAATTTATAAAGGAAAGAAGCTTAATTGACTCACAGTTCCATATGGCTAGGGAGACCTCAGGAAACTTAACAATCATGGTGGAAGGAGAAGCAAGTACCTTTTTCACAAGGAAGCAGGAAAGAATTGTGAGTGGAGGAACTTGCCAAACACAAAACCATCAGAACTCGTGATAATTCACTTACTATCATGAGAACAACATAGGAAAACTGTCCCCATAATCCAATCACTTCTCTCCCCAACACGTGGGGATTACAATTCAAGATGAGGTTTGGGTAGGAACACAAAACCTGACTATATCACACAGCATGACCAGGTTGCCCCAGCACCACGCAGTAGAAGAGAAAATGACAGAGGGAAAGTCCAAGCGGAAAGAAACCTCAGTCTCAGCTAATTGTGGTGACAAGATATTGCTTTTGCAAATTGTACATAAACGCATGACCAGGTGAATGTATCGCCAAGGCTCCTGCCAAGGCCTGGAATGGAGGCCTAGAGAAGATGCCCGAAAGTTTATGCTGTGAGCTTCACAGAAGACCTACCTTCCATGTATACCCATTTTACAGGTAAGAAATTTAGGAATTTGCCGCAGCTTCTAAGGAACACCACATTCCTTACACCATACTGAGGTATAATTTGAAGAGTTGCAGTATATGCACTGTTTCATGAGAAAAAACAGAGTTTATATTTCTGTAACAAAGCAAGAGCTTTAAATATATGTTAGCAATATTTGACCAGGCCATAACCCAGCTTAGGGCACCTGACTGCTGTCTGTGCTGTCAAGAATAAATTTTTCTTATCTGTTGTATAAAAATCTGAATTAATCTGTATGGACTCCTGAAGGAATTTCATCTCAATTTCAAGTCTCATGGATTGACACTATTTTTGCTTACTTTGTCATAGACCAGTCTATGTTGTAAATTCTAATTTATGTAATGTTTACTTTTTGCAGTTTCATGAAGTGAAATATAAGTTGCAAAATAAGTATCAGAACAAGAACGTATTTTGTTTGATGCTTATGTTGCATAATACAACGAGCCTTATCTCCGTGTTTGTTGAATAAATAAAACAATGAAATAGAGTAAGTCACAAAACTAGAAGTAAAAGTGTAAGTTTTGTCACAAGTTAAAATTGAATGGGACTGAAGTAGCAAAATGTTGAGCTGTAAGTACTTGCTGGATAAGCAGAACTGATTTCTTAATTATTTTGTGCTAAACGTTTGTGATCTTCCCAGCTACTGGCTCTTCTTTCTGTTTTTGTTTTGATAATTTACTTTTTTGCAAATGCTATTGCATTTGAAATGCATCATTATATAGTAATGTTCAAATGAAACAAAAATCATAGTCACACCTGTAATGAAAGTTCTGGAAATGAAACGCGTTGTTTTTTGAACGGATCAATTACTCACAGAAACAGCAACCTTGAGTTGATGGGAGTTTTTCATTAAATTACCTACATCTTGACCCTTAAATAGGCTTATCTTTATGCGTGATCTAATATATATAGTGTTTATCAGTCAGCAGGAGAAGATATGGCTGTGTTCCTGGAATAAATTTTGGAAGCAAAAAAAAAAAAAAAAAACTACAAATTAAGCATAGTTTATTAACCTGTGAATAATTGAAATGAGTGAAACTGTTTTTCATTTTAAGGCTGACTGATAAATGTAGACTTAAATTGGTTTATTTTGGAGCACGGTGTTGGACAAGATTCAAAACTTTAATTATATCCCTGTAACATGAAGACATTTGAGAGTAATCAGTTGTTTTTCTCTAGATTTTATGTTCTTTACCCAAAGTGGTTTGGAATGCTATTTGAGAGACATGAAAAATATGACAAAGACCATAAAAAATAGTATCAGCTCAAAATTCTGTTTAGAATATTCTCTTTTAGATGCAATGATTTCAGGGTGCTATGTCCAGTAATTTGATAAATTATGTCTCTAGCTTGGCCCCAGCAGGATTGCATTTTGTCTTTTTTTTTTTTCTAGACAGAGTCTTGCTCTGTCGCCCAGGCTGGGGTGCAGTGGTGCAATCTCGGTTCACTGCAACCTCCGCCTCCCAGGTTCAAGCAATTATCTGCCTCAGCCTTCCGAGCTGCTGGGATTACAGGTGTCCGCCACCATGCCTGGCTAATTTTTATGTATTTTTAGTAGAGACGGGGTTTCACCATCTTGGCCAGGCTGGTCTTGAACTTCTGACCTGTAATCCACCCACCTTGGCCTCCCAAAGTGTTGGAATTACATGCATGAGCCACCACGCCCGGCCTATCTTTTGTTTTATTTATACCATGCCTTCTTCCAAAAGGGACTTAAGGTGGTTTATTTACAATGAAAGACAAATATTTTTAAAAAAAGACAAGTTGAAATTCTGGCTCAGACAAACAATAGTATTTGAGCATAAAACTGAGCCCAAGCTTCCTCATAGCAGTGTAATAGGGGAAATGAAGGTTTGCATAGCTCTCATTGTCAAGTGGAAGGAGTCCTATAGTTGCATCAGGAGAAAGCCTTTCCTGACCCAGTCTCTGGGAAGAATTTGTCTTAAGGGTACTTACCTGAGCGATACTCACATATCTAAGTTAAGAGGGACACTACACAACAACAATTTTGGTTATCTTTTGGTGGCATACAGAGCTAATTTTTTTTTTGTGGTGATTAACTTCAAAATTGCTATTGTTGAAAGTAAGTAGTGAGACTCTTACCACAGTTATTTTGTTTTGGTTTTTGTTTTCCCTAGCCTTTGAAGTCAAGCCAATGATGTAATATCAAATCTTGGTTTTCCCAGTTCCCTTCTCTATAAAAAGGGGTTATTAAAAGTACCTACCTCATAGGGTTGTAGAGATGACAAAATGAATTAATTCCTATCAAACCACTTACTGCTATATCAAATTTACTGTAGCTTTCCTCAGCCAAGGTATATATGTCTATTTTTTCCTCCCCTCTTAGAAGTTGTCTTTTTGTAGACCATCTGAAATCCCTTTTGGAAGGATGCGTGCATATGTGCCTGGCACAAAGTAAGCAATAAATATTTGCTGTGAATGTTATCATTATTATGATTTCTACTACCACTCCTAAATCTATCAAAGCAAATACAGGAGCCTACTTTGGGAGTGGGGTGGTGGTTAGGCAGTTCTAGCCCCCAATTGTCCTTACAGAGTAAAGCTTAGAGAATTATGAGGAGTAAATTGGTATTACTGAGATACCCATAAAGCAGTCATTTTCTCTTTGGTTCCATTGTATTGTTTACCATCACCTCATGTCCTCTATGACTTCACTTCACTGTTTAATTTGAAGAACATGAAGTAAGAACACTTTCCCCCGATAACCCCCTAACATTTGCTTAACCTCCTGGGTCTTGGAGACCTCTTATACTCTTGGGAGACTAAATGGCACAGCTGTTAAAGCCAACTCTCTGAGCCAAAAGCCCAGTGTTGGGGATCCTGGGGGCACCGCAAATGTGAAGAGAGCCAGTGACAGGAGGGAGGGAGACAGCCCTAGCAAACCCTCTCTTTCCAGAGTGAACCCTGCCCATCTACTCTGCTCTGCCCCCTCTCCATACGGTTGTCCCGATGAACTTCTATCTGATTGGAATCTTCGTTTCACATTCTTGTTCTTCCTATCCCTAAGGAATCTTCTTGTTTCCCTTCTTGCCTCTCCCATCTTCTCTTCCGCCTCCATCTTCACCTATACCTCACTTCTTAGCCCTTGAGCCTCCATCCCTTTACCTCTTCCTTTTGACTTCTTGAGCACTCTCCTCTGTCCCTGCTTTTCTTTCTTTCCCCTTATTCTTTATCTGTTGTCCAGAGTCATTTAGGGAGGCAAAGCAAAACATTTAAATTGATGCTACCTTCTTTCTTATAGCCCATCATACATCCAGAATACTAGGCTAATATTCTCAGTTAAGCTAATGGATCCCACAAAAAAGCAATTTACTCCCTTTTGAGTGGTGATATTAAGCCCATTATTGAATGTATTCCTATGCTACTGCACTCAATGCGTTGCCAGAGGCATCTTGTGCGGATGGAGAAAGAAGCCAAAAGATTAAGGGATTGAGCTGAGGTCTAGCCAGGGGTGGTGGAGTGGTTCAAAATTGAACCCAAATTCCTTAAATCCTGAATATATTATTCTAAATAATGCACTTAATCCACAGCCTTCAATATTATGTACAAAACCAAAAGTCTAAAACTACAGGGGTGAATTTTTCTTTCCAGTTTCTGACTGTGAAGAATTTTCAGTGGTTACACATTTGCCAATAGGCATAATTCAAGGTCTCTGAAACACTGGGTAGCTGAAAAATAACTAGTCAGTTAAATAATTAATTTAAATAACAGTGATGTCCCCATGGTTTTCTTCGGGTACCTAATCTAGAACACTGCCTGGGTCTCATATCGGGAAAACAAAAGTAGCCATCACTATGGCAGCCCTGGTAAACACGGACATTTCTGTGGCTGGTATTTCTACTGGAATTTAAGGTAACTGAGGACACCACTCTCAAAGGGAAAGTCTGCAGCTTGGAATTTTTTTCTGTGACAACACCCAAGAAATCTTGTGTTTCTGGCTATTTTGTTCCCAGGGTCTTAGACTTAAAGGGTTGACAGAAACCTTGCTACTACCCTAATCAATGTGGTTTCCCACTCAAACGTGAATTCACATAGAATTCCATTCTACCCACCCAAGTGGTCTTGACCTGGACTATTCCAATGAGTCTAACCTGACTGGGTTTTCTCTTAACTTTAGAAAAGAGAAACATAGCTGTGCAGGTGACTCTCAGGTTGGGAGATTAATATTAATTGGTTATTAACATAAAGAGTCCCCATGCTAGGCACTTTCTCTGTGTTTTTTATGTGTAGGTATTAGTCTTACTTTACAGGTGAAGAGACCAAAGCTCAAAGGAGTAAAATAACAAAGATATGAACGCACCAGTCTGTTTAATTCCAAAGTCATCACAATTTATAATGATTTAGAAGATATTGACTAAAAATGGGGCTCAGAATTCATAATCACTAGAAAACATTGAACATTTATTAAGCACTTATGGCATGCCAGGTACTGTCTTCCAACTCAGCCCATCCTCCCTACAACCCTGCAAGTTACAGGGAGGGTTGTCATCTCCATTTACAAGTCAGGCAAAGAGGTTCACTAACTTGCCAAAGGCCACACAGTTACTGACAACAGTGTGATTCAAACCATGGCAGTCTGGCTCCAAAGCCCACACTCCTCACTCCTGGACGCTATGTTCCACTTCAGTGCTGGCCACTGAACCTTCTCCTACCGCTTCTAGTTTCAGGAGCTTCACTAGGATCTCACCTACACCACAGTGCCTTTGTGAGTGAGGCTTTGACAAAGTTGGGTTTTGACTGAGTGCTATCAAAGGCTCTTCTCAACCCAAAGGACATGCTCTGAATTCTGTCTTTCTTTAGTCCAAATGGCTCCTGTCCTTTGTCTCTGTTGGGTTGAATCTAATTCTTTCTCTCCTACATTCCTGTTTCAGGTTGTATTGCTCGTTGAGATAGAGACTTGCTGTTTCCTGTGGGTGTTGTTTGAGTGCAGAATTGTGTCTCTGTAGGACCAGCCCATCCCCCTTGCCCACACTACTCTCTTCTGCTTTGAGACCCCATGATTGGATTTTTTTTTTTTTTTTTGAGACTACTGCCCAGGCTGGAGTGCAGTGGCACCATCACAGCTCGCTGCAGCCTGGACCTCCTGGGTTCAGGTGATCCTCCCACCTCAGCCTCCCAAGTAGCTGGGACTACAGACACCACCATGCCCGGCTGATTTTATTTTTTGTAGAGACAGGGTCTCATTATGTTGCCCAGGCTTGTTTCAAACTCCTGGGCTCAAAGGATCCTCCCATCTCAGCCTGCCAAAATGTTGGGATTACAGGTGTGAGCCACCACACCCAGTTCCCCATGACCGGATTCTCATTCTGCTACTCACCTCTCGTGGGTTACTCCTTTCTTCAACCTTAAAGTAATATATTCAAAACCACCAACAGCCAGGAGCATCCCTAGACACTTCCATTGGATTTAGAGAGCGTTATTTTTGTCTATGCCATATATATCTTTATGTGTGTATATATATGTATTCTCTCTCTCTCTCTCTCTCTCTCTCTCTCTCTCTCTCTATATATATATATATATTTTTTTTTTTTTTTTTAAGGCAGAGTCTCACTCTTTCACCCAGGCTGGAGTGCAGTGGTGCGATCTTGGCTCACTGCACCCTCCACCTCCTAGGTTCCAGTGGTTCCTGCCTCAGTCTGCTGAGTAGCTGGGATTACAGGCACCTGCCACCATGCCTGGCTAATTTTTTGCATTTTTAGTAGAGACAGGGTTTCGCCACGCTGGCCAGCTGATCTCGAACTCCTGGCCTCAAGCAATCCATCCACCTTGGCCTCCCAAAGTGCTGGGATTATAGGTATGAGCTTTCATCTATATTTTGCACAGCAGTTTAGTAAGGAATTTGTTGAAATTGTACTAGACTTATATTCAGTATTGAGCCCTGGATGTTCAATACTTTATCTTTAGAAAATAAAAATTTTCAGTTGAAGAACACAGCATATCAGTATTCCATTAATATAGTTTTCAGTATAACAGATATAACAATGAAAATTGTTCAATGACGATTCCTTTCCTACAAGTGGTAGAAATACAGCCCTCACTAATTTAGGCAAAAAAGGAAGGAGGAAAGATCGTGAAAAAGAATATTAACTTCCAAATGGCAGCATAGCTATTGCCTAACTAATTTAGGCCAAAAGAGAAGGGAAAAAGGTCACGTAAAAGAATATAAAGTCCCAGATGGTGACATAGCTACTGGGGGAAGGTAAATTCCTACATGAAGGAAGGTGGGAAGGGCAAACAGTGCCTTCATATGTCCACAAAACATATGAAATGAGATGATGTATATGAGAAAGCATCAAGTGGAATTAAAGTATACTTCTGTCATCATTGTTGATTTTTTTTTTCTTTTTTGAGATGGAGCTTAGCTCTTGTTGCCCAGGCTGGAGTGCAATGGTGCAATCTCGGCTCACTGCAAACTCCACCTCCCGGGTTCAAGTGATTCTTCTGCCTCAGCCTCCCAAGTAACTGGGAATACAGGCATGCTCTGCCACGCGTGGCTAATTTTGTACTTTTAGTAGAGACAGGGTTTCTCCATGTTAGGCTGGTCTCGAACTCCCAACCTCAGGTGATCCCCCGGCCTCGGCCTCCCAAAGTACTGGGATTACAGATGTGAGCCACTGCGCCCAGTGCCATTGTTGATTTTTAAAACTCAGTATTCAACAAATATTTATTGAGTACTTAATACATATGCATGCTAAGGAAACAACAGTAAGTGACACAAAGCCCTTTGTCTTATGAAGACTCTTATGAAGCTTACATAGTAAGACTCAAAACATGGTCAGAATGTCCTTGATTAGCCTGAGTTGCCAAAAAAGAAACTGTTTTAAAATTAATTTTTCATTGCTTTCTGTCTTTCATTTTTTCTTCCTATCATAGCACTAGATGAAGTTTTAGATATACATGCTTAAAGCCTGAGTATTTGATTTCTGAATGATTGAAGGTTAATTACAGCTCGTAAAAATATTAGAATTAACATATAATATTCAGCCTAAAAGATATAGGAAATATATTGTTCCTTTGATTTTTAAATCCCTTTTAGTCGCTCAAAGTTAAGATAAAGTTTGCAGTCGTATCAGTTGGTTTAAAATCAATATTTTCTTCATTTTAAGCATTTTCTATTTGCTATTCAAGGGAGAGAAAACGATAAAGGATCTTTTCTCCCCCAGCCACTAACACAGCAATAGATCTACATAAAAATTGTTAGTTCCCTTCTTTTGTATTAATATCTCTATACTCTTGTTCACTATTTTCTAAAGGCATTGAGAAGTTAATCAGAAGCTTATTTAAAAAGAGACTTTCTAATCAGAGAAGGTTGGGTAACACTGAGTTAAACAGCTTTATAAGTCACAGGCTCACAGGCCATTTTAGAACCCTTAGTTCATTGTGGATCCTCAATTATAACATAGTGTAATGTAATAGTATAATATATGGGAGGACACTTCCCAACATTCATTCTCTCGTTTCCTAGTAACAATGTCTAGATTGCCCTGTGGGAAACCACCCATCCCTCATGCTTAGTCCCTGAGTTCTGATGAGTATGTCCCCCATTCCTGGCTTTAGAAATGTTCATATGACAGGTGATTCATTGATGTGTTAACAACCAATTCTTAAAAAAAAAGAAGAAAATCCTTGATTTGTAGCATTTGCCATTTTCCGTGGTTCCAGCATTTGCCACTCGTACCATGGCCAACTTCAAGCTACCAAGGTGAAATCACTGAACATAGAGTTGGGAAGAGAGGCACATCATCAGCTCCTGGGAACCTGCAGTGCACAGTGTCAGAGATGACCCAGTCTAAGTAAATCAGACCATTTATCCCTCTGGGCCCAGGACTCAAGCCAGACCAGCTCCTTAGGTCCAATTCCTTCGATGTTTTTAAGAACTGTTGTGAAAGAGGCACCATCTTTCACTGCGTTCGTTGAAAGGAAGGAATTGGAACCAGTTCTGGTGATCTACTTTCCATGTGGTCTGTTTGGAAAGAGCCTGGCTGAGAATGCAGACCCTCAGAGAAGTGACTAGCAGAGCTGAGAGATGGAATGAGACCAAATTCTGGAATCACTGTTTGAGTCCTTGGATCTTGTCCAGCCTGAACCTCTGGACATTGCTGTTACATGAGCCAATAAATCCCCTTCTTTCTCTGTCTCTCATTCTCTTTCTCTTCATCTCCCTCTCTTATCCATTATTTATTAATTTTTCTTTTATTAAACCTGTTTGGTTTTTATTTCATTGAAAGAATATGACCATTCTGTATTTCTTTTTTTTTTTTTTTAAGACAAGAGTCTCATTCTGTTGCCCAGGCTGGAGTGCAGTGGCATGATCTTGGCTCACTGGAATCTCCGCCTCTTGAGTTCAAGCAATTCTCCTACTTCAGCCTCCCGAGTAGCTGGGACTACAGGTGCACACCACCATGCCCAGCTAATTTTTGTATTTTTAGTAGAGCCGAGGTTTTGCCATGTTGGCCAGGCTGGTCTCGAACTCCTGACCTCAGGTGGTCTGCCCACCTCAACCTCGCAAAGTGCTGGGATTACAGGTGTGAGCCACCGCCTGGCCCAACCATTCTGTATTTCAAAGAGCCTGCCATGAGCCTAATATTCCCCCAGAGCAACTTGGAAACTGCTATTCTAGCTCATTCTCTCCCTACACCTCACAGAGACTGGGTACTGTGAGTAACTGTCTTCTAAACATCTGATCTGACTGCTTTGTTGTAAAGGCTGTTCAGATTCAACCTATTCGAAATCGAACTCATATTTTCTTCTGAAAACATATTTCTCCTATGACTCTCATTTTCAATAACTCATGTACAAATTATGTGCCTGACCAGGTATATAACAGTGAAGATGATAAAGTTCTTGCCCTCATGGAGCCCTCATTCTAGAGAGAGAAAGAGACCATATGTAAACATGTAGGTAAATAATGTGCCAATGGCAACTTGCAATAAGTGCTTTAGAAAAAAAATTACGTGGGTTTAAAGGGATAGAGAATGACAGCGGTTTCTACGGTAAATGGAGTAGTTGGAGGAGGCCTTCTTGAGAAGGAATTTTTGAGCAGAGAGGGCTAAATGAAATGAGACAAGGGCCTATGAGAGTTTCTGGGGGACGAACAGGCACATGGTTGGCATGTTCCAGAACTTCAGGGAGGTCAGTGTGGCTGGAGTCCAGAAGCACAGGGAGGTTGGAGAAGTATGTGAGAGGTCAATTAGGTGGGATGTTGTAGGCAGGATAAAGGACCCTTGAATTTCTTCTGCACATGATGGCAAGATTTGGAGCATGAATCCCTCTGCCCCATGTGTGAGGAGTAGATTATAGGGGTCAAGAAGAGACACCACATTGAGGGGCTGAGTATAGTTAGTCAAGGGAGTGACCATGCTGGCTAAGACCACCCTCCTAGCTATGCTGGTTGGGCATGATCTTTGACTTTTTCTTCTCCTTCATTTGCTACATTCATGCATACATGCCCAACTGGGGGTTTTGTTTTGATAATGCACTTTACAGCCATCAGAAGCAGGTTGAGTGTCCCAGGATGCAAACTCTAGGACAGAGATTAGTGTGGAGGAGGTTTATTGGGAGTGTTCTTGAGACAGAAGCTTGTCAAAGAGGATGAAAGAAAGCACAACTAGGCAGAGAAAGAAGTTCAACTGCAATGTGGTGAGTTATGAGGCTGAGATGGCCCTTCACAGCTGTCCTAAGCTGTGGTGAGAGTTAGGGGCCTTTACACCTGCAGTGATGATCAGTCATTCATGCCACCATCCCAGGAAGAGGTCATGACCTTGGCCAAAGGCCCTCTTTTGGCAGCATTCCCAGTGACTTGGATAATCTGATCATTATTACTGAAGGGGAGGTCTGGGCACCATATCGCAACATCCTGGTACCACATCACCCATTTTTACACTTGTCACTGAAACTGCCTTGATTTAATTCCTCACTCTTCCTGCTTAGATTATAGCCCACTATTCTATCTCGAGTTATACTCCAAAGTAGAAGTAAAGTTAGTCCTTATTGCCTTCACAATGACATTTAGACTCAGCATAGCATTGAGACTCTTCAAGACCCAGATGTCATCCCCTACTGCAGGGGTCACCAGCCTGTGGCCTGTTAGGAACCAGGCTGCTCAGCAGGAGGTGACAAGCAGGTAAGTGAGCATTGCCATCTGAGCTCCACCTCCTGTCAGATCAGCAGCAGCATCAGATTTTCACAGGAGTGTGAACCCTAGTATGAACTGCACATGGGAGGGATCTAGGTTGCATACTCCTTATGAGAATCTAATGCCTGATGATGTGATCTGAGGTGGAACTGTTTCATCCTGGAACCATCACCTCCACAACCCCAGTCCATGGAGACATTTTCTCCCATGGATACTGGTCCCTGGTGCCAGAAAGGTTGGGAACCACTGCCCTACTGCATGTCTTACAATCTGGGCAGACAAGCCTAATTGGCACACCCTAAAATCGCACTGTTGCTGGAACTTGAAATGTTGCCTTTCCACTCTATTAAAATTCTATTCTTCAAGGCTAGATCAAATTCTACCTCCTCTTTCCCAAGAATCTTTATTTTAATATTCATTTCATTCTTCCTTGAGTGTGTTGCTTATTTGTTAGCTGGGTAAGTGCAGTAATGAGGACCCCATCATTTTTTTCCCCCTCAGTTCTTTACAGCATTTAACATGGTGGACTCCCAATCAGTGTCAGTTGACTTAGTCTGTTTCAGCCTTCGTCAATGACTAGATGATATCCTGACTGGCAGTATAGCAGAGGGGTTACCAGCAGAGATTCTGGACCCATACTATCTTGATTCCCTACCATTTAATAGGTCCATAACACTTAGATAATTAAGCATGCTATACCTCAACTTACCCATCTGTAAAATGAAGATAATAATACCACCCAGTTCTTAGGGCTGTAGTTAGGATTAAATCAATTTGTCTAGGTAGAGCATTTAGAACAGTGGCTGCTATTTAATAAGTACATGTAAGTGTTGGCTTATAAAGGTACCTAAAGATTATCTGGGGACCTGCCCAAGTCATCAGTTCCCAAGGTGGCCCATGTTCATCAAGACTGTCCCAGAAGAGAGTGCTGTTCTTGCTGAGATTCTGTGAAGAGGCCTTCATACAGTTCTTCTGTAGGAAAATATAATAGAGCTCTTGTTTTCCTCTTATGAGCATACCTTTAATGAGTGAGGATTTTCTTGCAAAACATTTTGGAATTCTGTGCTTTCCTGAGGCTCTTTCGGTCTGGACTTAGATTGTGTTTTAGAATGAACATTATGCACTTTCCCAGTGTTGCAAGAAAAAAAAGTACAAAGCATCATATTTATAAGTGAATAGATTCATGGACACTTTAGAACTTAGAGTTCACCTATTGCAGGAGACAAGAAAACAACGAGATTAAGTGGCTTGCCTAATTAAAGGACAAAGTTACTTAATAACGTTAGCCAATTTTTGTACGAAGATGTCATTTTTTCAGGATGTATAATTCAGACAAAAGTAGATATAACTTGCTAAATCTCCACAGAACAAATAAAGGAACTCTTGTTTAATTTTAAGGCTATTGTGTTATTTAAAATTTATCCTAGATTTGGCACAATACTTACTGGTCTTATAATTAATTACCTTTTCTCATGAGCAAAAATAGTTACCATAATTATTCATTCATTTGTGTATTCATTCGTTACTCAAAAGCCATTTGTGAGTCTCTTTTATGTACGAAGCACTGAACTAAAAATTGGAAACTTTGAAAATGAATAAACCCTAGTGTTCTGTGACTGGCTCACATCTGCAGAATCTGTGTGTCTCCTGAGTAGTCCAAATTTAAGCAACTTCAAAATGTGGGTGTAGGCTGCAACTCGATCTTCATCATCCAGAGGTTAAATATTGTTAGCCACAACATCAGTGATCAGATTCAGAGCCAAGGTGGAGCTATATACAACCAGTTATCATTAAGTGAGCATCGTTCTCTAGAAACAAGCGAATAATATGGATTGGTCAGCCGGGCACAGTGGCTCACGCCTGTAATCCCAGCACTTTGGGAGGCTGAGGCAGGCAGATCACTTGAAGTCAGAAGTTCGAGACCAGACTGGCCAACATGGTGAAACCCTGTCTCTACTAAAAATACAAAAACAATTAGGGGTGGTGGTGGGTGTCTGTAGTCTCAGGTACTCAAGAGGCTGGGGCAGGAGAGTCATCTGAACCCAGGAGGCAGAGGTTGCAGTGAGCCAAGATTGCACCACTGCATTCCAGCTCAAAAAAAAAAAAAAAAAAGGCACTAGTCTCCTTCTCCTCCTTTCCTTTGCCCCTACTGATTGAGCTGTACAAAAGCCAGAAGAAAAAGATGACATTACAAATGTTGTAGCACAATGTCTTGTTATCATAATGCAATATTAATGCAAGTATTATGTTTCTATGGGATGTTAAGTATAAAGTGAAAAAAATATCCCATGGTCAATGAATTTGGAAACTTCTGGTTAAACAACCTTAAAAATGTGTCTTTTAGTGTGCTTCCTTTTCTGAACTTTTAGCATGCTAATATGCATCATGAATCTCTAAGAGAGGCTAAAACATTTGACCTAAGTCAAACTAACTTGCCTGTGGAAACTTTTGTTTGCAGGGAGGGCATTGCCCATGAATACTTTCAAACCCAAGGTCAATTTTGTAAGTTTCTGTAGTTCATCATCCATTAGGTATTGCTTTTTTCTAATAAAAAGTATTGTTTTTACTATAGCTTAAGCCCACTTTATCTTTGAATATTATTATGGAGAAAAATGATTCAAAATCATCTGTATAAAAATCTTGTCTTTACTTGTATATTAGTCTGTTCTCACATTACTATAAAGAAATACCTGAGACTGGGTACTTTATAAAGAAAAGAGGTTTAATTGGCTCACAATTCTGCAGACTATACAGGAAGCATAGCAGCTTCTGCTTTTTGGTGACCTTAGGAAGCTTCCAATCATGCAGAAGGCAAAGAAGGAGCAGCTGTCTTACATGGCAGGAGCAGGAACAAGACAGAGTGAGGGAAAGGTGCTACACACTTTTTAAACAACCAGATCTTGCAAGAACTCACTGTCATGAGAACAGCACCAAGGGGAGGGTGTTAAATCATTCATGCCACCACCTGTTTATCCAGAGCTTATAACAGACATATCCAGTCTATCCTAGTGCTCCTCCTGTGCAGGGCTGAAGGGGGGTCAGAATATCTTTCCAATGCTATGCTTCAGGCAGTCATTTCCAATCTATGAAATGTGACCTGCTGGATTGAAATGAATTTGCCATGGTTGTTAACAATAGCTAATCCTTAATAGCACACCTACTACATGCCAAGCACTTTGTGCAGCCTTTTACTTAGAATCTGTTATTTCATCTCCATTTTAACTGCCATCACAGTGGTCTAAGTCACCACCATCTCTCACCCAAACTGTCATGATCACCTCCTAACCAATCATACTCCTTCCCTACACACTAGGGAACAGTTCAGACTGTGTGCAAGACGTGGCTGCTGCAGCTTTCCCCATCTTTGGTTCTGTCACTCTCCTGTGTTCTAACCATTGATCCACAGCTGGATTTCAGGTTTGGAAATTCAGCCTTATTAGTTCACTAAAAGGGAGCAAAACCCTAGAGAATCAAATCACAGTAATGAGCTCACAAGAGCTTAATGTGTAATGCACAATGCCAATTTACTAATTTAAAATGAGAAATGCAACAATTAAACCCACCAGATGTTTGTATTGCTTGTCTGTGACTTCTTTCTGGAAGCTAGAAGTAGCCATTAAGAGCTTTTGAGTTGAAATCAGACTGCTTGAGTGTCAATCTTGACTCTCCGCTTACTAACTAGGTGATCTCAGGCCAGTGGGTCAATGTGCCTTTCAGTGTCTACTTCACCATCAGTAAAGTGGGGGATAATGATGAATCCTACCTGTCTGCGTTGTTGTGGTGAGGTGTGAATGCGAAAACACGCCTGTTATGTATTACCATATTAGAACAGAAGTTGATGCATAGTAAGCATTCAACAAATATCAGTGACTATCCCTAGAATGAAAATCTACTGAAAGAACTAACTTAATATCAGAGCAAATGAAATTAAATAATTTTAAACAGAATGTCTTTTGCCAGTGTGTTGACCTTGTAAGTTACTGTTTATACATTCATCCTATTCAGTAGTTATTGACACCCAAATAATTTCAGACATGATCAGATTCACTTGGTAGTCCCTCATCCCATAAATATAAATGAATGAATGGATGAATACTGAAATGCAAATTCACAAATCAGCATATATTTTTGCACTTTCCTGATTTTGTCACCACTCCCAGCCTATTTCCCAACCCTCTTTTTGCCTTCAGTTTAAAATGCTTAAAAAGCAATCAAGGGGCTGGGCGTAGTGGCTCATGCCTGTAATCCCAGCACTTTGGGAGCCTGAGGGGGATAGATCACTTGAGGCTGAGGCTGGCTGATTACTGGAGACCAACCTGGCCAACATGGTGAAACTCCACCTCTACTAAAAATACAAAAATTAGTCGAGCGTGGTAGCATATGCCTATAGTCCTAAGCTACTTGGGAGGCTGAGGCAGGAGAATTGCTTGAACCTGGGAGGTAGAGGTTGCAGTGAGCCAAGATGGCACCACTGCTTTCCAGCCTGGGCAACAGAGTGAGACTCCATCTCAACAAAAACAAAACAAAACAAAACAAAAAAAAACAATCAAGGTAAGCCCACCACTTAAAAGCCTGGCCTGACACTGCATCTGGTCTTTCCCTTGCTCTTCTCTCTGCTTACTCATGTCAGCCACACTCACTGTCTGTTTTTCTTACACATGCCAGGCTCCTTCCCTCTACAGACTTCCCTCATGCTATTTCATCTGCCTGAAATTTCTCACCCCAATTCTTGGCCTGGCTCTTGTCTACTTGCCTCAGAGACTCCTCCCAGACCCTCCCGACTGGTTAGATTCCGTTATTGCAATTTTCATAATTGTCATTAAATGGCCATTGTTTACCATGGGTATTCCTTCCCAGTAAAATCAATGAGGATAAGGACACTTTTTTGTTTACTGCTGGATCCCCAGTCTTCAGCACACAGGTAGGTAGTTAATCATTGTTGAATGTACGAATCTAATCTTCTTAACAATTTTCTGTAAGGGAAAGTCAAGGCTTTGAGCTGTCAAGTGACACACCCCAGTTACACAGTCAAACTCAGAGCAAGTTCAAACTCAGGTCTTTCAACCAGAGCCCTTAACTACCCAACACTGCTGCCACTTGGTTTCTACAAGTTACCTAGCTATCTACGCTCACCATCATTTTCCTTAGCTTAGACTATACTCTACTTTGCATCCTGACGGTCACAGTCTTTTCCTAAGCTCTGGACTTTTGCTTTCATTCTTGAGCCTATCCAAACCTTCCCTGTAATATCTATACACATTGTTTTACCTCTCTAGCTAGAAGATGTTATATTTCATCCTATCAAGACATCTTTTTTCCCCTGCAACCCTGCAATTCCATACCTACGTATATACTCAACAGGAACTTGTGCGTGTTTTCACCAAAAGGCATGTACTGAAATTGTCACAGCACACTATTCATAATAACTCCAAACTGGAAACTATCCACATGTCCATCCAAGTAAAACAGATCAACTGTTTTGTATTCGTATGTCATGTTATATAATAGCCAGAATAAATGCTCTAAACTTTACACAACACAGAAGAATCTCACAAAACGTGATGTTGGAGGAAATAAGTCGAGAACATTTTATGTGATTCCACTTATAAAAAGTTCAAAAACTGGCAAAACTAATTTACAGTATTAAAAGTCAGGAATGGTGGCTACTCTTGAAAGAGTAGTGATTGGAAGGGTATGATGGGGGCCCCAGGGTACTGATAATGTTCTGTTTCTTGGTGTTTAGCTTATAAAAATTCATCAACATATACATTTATGATATGTGCACTTATATTTATGTATATTATACTTTAAGAGGTTTTATAAAACAACTTTGTGTCTGTTTGTTTCTGATTACTTCAATTTACAGAGACAAGTTTGCAAACTGATGCCATTGTCTGATGTGCTGGTTACCCACTATTTGCCCAGAGAGAGCTTCCTATACATGGAAAGAGACCACTCTGAATTGTTTAAAGTCTAAATTGTGACAAATGTGAAGAACACAGGGCTGCCTGCCATAGACTGTCAGAAATCCACTAATGGCTGTGCTGAGTTCATGGGCAGCTGTGGTTTGGGGCACAGATTAACAAACACACATGACACAGTCTGCTGATCCAGAAAACGTGCTGGACTGGTTTCCCACCTCTCGTATCTCTTCTCCATCCTCTGTAGGACCCAGAGGCCCCTCACCTATAGACTCATCCCTGCTCTGAGTTCTGGGACCAATCCTGTCCTTAGGGGGAAATTTAAAGAGACAGATTTGGGTAACTGAGGTGACCCAGGCTCAAGTTGGTTTAACTCAGATACTTGGAATGGTAGGCCTGGAAAGGAACCTTGTGAAGATTGCTCTTTTTAGGATTTACTCCTGTGTCACTGGTTTTGCATTTTGTTTGAGAAAGAGATACAGAGGAAGGTGATGGGAGAAGGGCATCATAACCTGTGGAAAGAGCACAGCTTTGAAATCACACTCCTGGGCCCACATACTAATGCCGTGGTTTAATCAGCCATGTGGCCTGGTTACATTCCTCCCTCAGCCTCTGTTTCCTCATCTCTATGGTGGGATAAAAGAACCAAATTTAAAGTTGTGAACATCAAAAACCACCCTGTTGGTCTAAGTCACTATCATCTCTTGTCTGTTATCGCAATAATCTGCTAACAGTTCTCTCTGCTTCCTCCTTGCTCCACTGCCATCTGTGGTCAACATCATATCCAGAACAATCCTGTTTAAAAATGTAACTTGGATGATTCTTCCTTTTGCTTAAAACCTGATCATGCCTTTCAGTTTCTCACAGGTAAGAGCCAGAGTTGCTATGATCATCTAAAACAGGCGCAACCTTGCTCAACCTTGGCACTCTTGACATCCAGAGCCAGATAATTTTTGGTTAAAGAGGGTTGGCCTGTGCATTATAGGCCTAGCTTTCCATGACAGACTTGCTGGCATTTTCTTGGGTCCAGTTGACTATAATGCGAGCCAGCACTTGGAGTCATAGAAACAAGATACCATCCGATAAGCAAGCAACTACAAATGCCAAGAGTGAAAGAAGGCTTGGAGGCCTGGCTGGTTGTCATTTTTAAGGTGTTAACGTGACATTAGACAGTTTATTTGGCAGGTATCACAGTACTGTCAGCAGAGAATCATCTGGTTACAGTACTTAGTTGCCTATGATAAGAAAGCATCAAGTAATCAAGTGCGTATTATTTCTATCTCAGGTTTTCTTCATGCCTGTTACGGGGAGGGATTTGGGGCAATATTCAGACACATTCAAAGCACAAAGTTGTGAAATTAGTCAAGCAACAGTCTGAAACTAAATTTGTAAGTAGAAATAGATCTGTGGACACAATCCTAAAGTGCTCACATAAGCAAAACCATTGATTGAACCATACTGCGTTTGTCTGAGATAAAATTGGAAATCATTTATCAAGCTGTCAGTGGAATCGATTTAAACTGACACTGATGACATAAACAGATACTGAAAGTTATAAGAATTTCATGAAAAGCTCAAGGCATTCAAAGACTCTAGTTGAAAAGATTTTTATGATTTGGTTTCTAAACATCTGGTCATGGTATCCAGCCAACTCATTCTCCTCCCTCTCCTTTCTTCTCATTCTGACTTAATGTCTGAGTATGAAGCTAACAGTGGAGGAGGAAGTAGTGCTGATTGATGGAAAGAAACAGATATTTGAAGCTACGTTGTGCATATCTAGATCTAATTGTAAGTGCAGCCCTGATTTCAGCTGACTGACACCTCTCGTTCTGCCTACCCACCTACTCCTTACCTTTCTGGTTATTCCCTACCCAGCTGTCAGGACTTCCACTTATCACACCTGGCCAAATCTCCCCAGTGCCAGTCATCTGCCTAGACTACCCCTTCACCTGTTCCCACACTGTGCAGGTGCCTGCCTAGTCTTCCTCCCACAAGAACCTGCACACCCTCCTCTTCCTGCCTGCTGACTGATAGCATCCCTACCTCCCAGACGCCTTCCCAAAGGTCTTATCTCCAGTTCTGACATGTCCTACCCCATCAACCAAGAACTTCATCCTCTCAAAAACCATGGACGTTTTAGCTCTGTAACCAATGTTTGTTTTGCTTAAGACAGTTTGAATTAAGTTTCTGTCACTTGCAACTGAAGTAGCCCCTGATCTTCATTGGTAACAGAACTTAATCTTTTTAAAGCAGATTGGTTTTGGTTTTATTTTTTGAAAGAGCTAAGGGTCATTTAGAATCAGGCTTTTTGAACAAGATAGGCATTTAAGCATGAAAATATCATTTGTGCATAAAATATTTTGTACTAAAATATAATGAATATAAACTCAAATGCGATAAAACTGATTTCATACATGCTTCCAGGAATTCAAAGGAAGACCCCCCATGGTGCCTTCTTAAATTGAAATGATGTTTATTTAAATGCATGTTATCACATGACTGTTAATTGAACGGTGGCTTTAGAGTGGCATTTTCCAAGGTGTGGTTAACAGATCACCTGCATTGGTAATAGCTGGTTTAAAATTCAGATTCCTAGAACCCATCCAAGGCCCATTAAGTCAGAATTTCTGAGAATTGAGCTTGTGAATATTCTTTTCTTTTCCTTTTTTTGTTTTGTTTTGTTTTTTTTTTTTTTGAGACAGACATTTGCTCTTGTTGCCCAGGCTGAAGTGCAATGGTGCGATCTTGGCTCACGGCAACGTCCGCCTCCCGGGTTCAAGCGATTCCCCTGCCTCAGCCTCCAGAGTAGCTGGGATTACAGGTATGCACCACCATGCCCAGCTAATTTTGTATTTTTAGTAGAGAAGGGGTTTCTCCATGTTGGTCAGGCTAGTCTCGAACTCTCAACCTCAGGTGATCCGCCTGCCTTGGCCTCCAAAAGTGCTGAGATTACAGGCGTGAGCCACTGCGCCCAGCCAAGAATACTCATTTAATAAAATTCCAGGTAACTACTAGACACCATTTCTTTTCTTTTTTTTTTTTTTTTAACAGAGTCTCACTCTGTCACCCAGGCTATAGTGTGTAGTGTAGTGGTGTGCTCACTGCAACCTCTGCCTCCCGGGTGCAAGTGATTCTCATGCCTCAGTCTCCTGAGTAGCTGAGATTACAGGTGCCCACCACCACACCCAGCTAACTTTCTTTTTGTATTTTTAGTAGAGACAGGGTTTCACCATGTTGGTCAGGCTGGTCTCAAACTCCTGACCTCTGGTGATCCGCCTGCCTCAGCCTCCTAAAGTGCTGGGATTACAGGCGTGAGCCATTGCGCCCGGCCTAGACACCATTTCTTTAAGACGTGTTTCATATATATGTATTTTTAGTTCACCTTCAAGTGTACTGTCCTAACCTAAAGAATAATTCCAAGAACACTTCCTCATTTAGACAATCAATACAGAATAAGTACACCTGTGAAAAGGTTCAGATAATTTAGAAATACTTTGAAGTAGAAGGGCATTAGTCAGCTTAGGCTCAGTTAGCTGGTAACAAATGATGCAAAATATTAACGGCTTACAATTTCAAAGAGTTATTTTTTATGCATTTCCATTTCCATTCGAGGACTCTCCAGAACTCTAAGATGTCAGAACAAACTTTGGGACATAGCTGGTCTTGTGGCAAAGGATAAAAAGAAAAGATGAACTACACCTGGCTCTTCAAGTGTCTGACAGAAGCAACACACCTTACCCACAGCCATGTTACATTGGCCAAAACAGGTCACGTGGCCACACCTGGGGTCAGTGAAGTGGAGAAGGATAACATTTCTACAGAAGAAGGATACCACAGGGAGGAGCAGCCAACATTTTGAACAGAAATATAATCTGCTATATAGGACATTTCATAAGGTAGGTCAAATGTTTTTTGGAAAAAAAAAAAAAGAGGAATCTATGTATGGTCAGATAAATGTAGGAACTCCTACATAATACCCATTTCTAGAGCTATGCAATGTAAACCAGCACACTGAAGGTTCTCAGAAGTCCTGCAATAGAAAAATAAAATCAAGATTGTTTAACCCCAAGTTTCCAAGGTTTGTTTCCGTGAAACATTTTCCAAACACCATCTCAACACACCTCAATAATTTGAGGTATACTCACCAAGAAAGTCATTTATGTTATAGACAAAATACTGTAATACTTTCTTCTACTATAAAGCTTTCATTTGAGCTTTTCCTAATAGAATGTTGCATAATAAACTCTGTGTAGCTTTGAGCTATTCGTATGTTTTTTAAAATGTAATATTCTACTAGGTCTTCCAAAAACCTGGGGAATTCTATGCAAATATCTTAATATTCTTTGAACTAGTTACAGGCTGTTGAAATGTAATAGTGTTAATGGAGAACACATAAGAGGTGACTCTAATAAGCTAGCTCTTCCAGGTAGAAGAGTGTTCCAGAAAGGATTTTAATTTTAAATCCTTCTCATTACTATGTTTGGAATTAGGCAATTCCTGTAAATTGAAGCAATGCACTTTTTTCCCCCATTTATGGGAATCTGTCATTTTAGAAGTTCATAAATAAGTTCTGCAGTTATAAATTAGTATAAGAGTACTTATATCTATGAGAGTCATCATCAGGGAAGCTCATTTTCTACTTTTTCTCCACCTCCACCCAAATGCATCCTTGCACCTCCTCCACTGGGACACTTATAAGGTACGATGTGATTTATGCTGCTGTGGAAGTGGAGGTTCTTGTTTCTCAAAGTCACTATGGCTGGAGTGTGCCACAAACAGAGGTGCCTGTGGTTGCCTCCTAATTCCTCCAGTTTTAAGTCATTGTGGCGATCAGTATTTTGAAAACCCATCCTCTCTTCTCTGCCTGCCACCTTCCTTTCTTTTATCACTGCCTCCCAGTCAAAGTTTCTCTGGCTCTTCCTCCTAGATCTACCCCTTAAATCATGGAGTTCCTCCAAATTCTTCCCTTGACACTCTTTTCAAGTCACTTTCTACATCTGCCAGGGTGAATTAATCTACTACCTGGCCTTCTGCCCCACCGGGATCTGTCTCCACCCCGTATTCTAACTGCCGTCTCCACCTGGTGCCTCGCATCTGCCTCAAAATGGATGCATCCCAAGCAAAACTCGTCATCTGCCTCAAAATGGATGCATCCCAAGCAAAACTCGTCATTTTCCTTTCCTAAACCTGCTCTTCTGTTTCCATGTTCCAAGTCATTGCTTTAGCACTGATTGAGCATCTTCAGTAAAGAATGAGGCATTATCTGTAGCTCCTCCATCTCTGTCACCCCTAAGCTTCACCTCATGCCCACCTTCAGTCTCTGCAGCCCCATAAATATGAGACTCGAGACCTTCTTCTCTAGCTCCATGTGCTTCAAATGCTTATTACCACTTTCTAGGCTTCTGAGAGTGGGATATAGTGGTGAAGAGTATGGATTCTGGCACCCAGACTGCTTGGGATGGAACTCTAATGCTACAATGTCTTTTGGAGTGACTTAGCCAAGTTATTCAACCCCTCTGTGCCTCAGTTTCCTCATCTATAAAAAAAAGGATCATTACAATATCTACCACAGGGGGCGGTTGTGAGTATTACTTTGGTAAATAGATGCAAAATGCCTCACACATGGTACGTGCACAATAAATAGTGGTGGTTAGGATTATAACGATGCTTTAGCTGATTTCCCTGGTACTAGCATCATTCCCCTCCTATTAGAATCATATTTCTGAGAAAAAAAATCTTACCAGGTCACTCCTTAGCTTCTGCTGGCTTTCTACCATTTAAAGACTGAAACTCAACTTTCCTAGCAGGACATTGAAGATCCTTTGAAAATCTGTTCCCAGGCTACCTTTCTGGTGTATTTCTGGCTATCTCTCCCTAAATGCAGAGTCTACACTCTCAGCCAATCTGACCTTCTCACCATTCCTCAACCACTCCATGCACTTTCATAGTCCTGTGCCTTTTCAGTGACTATTTCTGTGTTAATCAGCTTTCCTAAGGTATGCTGCTGTAACCAGCATCCCATGTCTCGGAGGTTTTCAACAGCAAGGTCTATTTCTTGCTTGTATATTACACATTGGCTGCAGGTTGGCCTCAGCTTTATTCCAAGAGTCTTCTTTTTTTCTGGGACTGAAATGGAATGAGCAGGTCCTTTCTGGAAATGGTTTTCTCACATGTCAGCGGGAGAAGAGTAATATTGGAATGTCATGATGAATTTTGCTCATAAATGACACAAATCACTTCTGTTCACATTTTATTGGCCTAAGCAAGTCACATGGCCAAAACTGACCTTAAATGGGGCAGGGAAATATAACCCTGTCATAGGGAGATGGAACAAATCACTGGAAACAATAATGTAATCCCACACAGTATCCTATATTTGAATGCCATCACACGTTCCTCCTTTTCCCCATTCTTAAAACCTGCAAAGCAGCATTATCTCTTCTTTTGTGAAGCGTTTCTTTTGCCATGAGGCAGAGTTAGCTCACTTCTCTGCATTCTTGCAAGCCTCACTTCTAAGAATGTGCTTATTACACTGGACAAATGACTATTTCTTTCCCCCACCCAACCTTTTTTTTTTTTTTTTTTTTTTTTTTTTTTTTTTTTTTTTTTAGAGATGGGGTCCTCTCTGTTGCCCAGGTTGAAGTGCAGTCTCATGATCATAGGTCACTGCAGCCTTGAACTCCTGGGCTCAAGTGATCCCTGCTCCTCCGCCTCCCAAGTAGCACGTGACACCATGCCTGGCTACAGCTTTTTCTTGATTTCTCTATCGCCAGTTGCAAGCATCTCAGAACATACTGATAGAATGAATACATCAAGCAGCTTGTTGCTTGGCAATTTATTAGACAGGATTGGGAACACTTTTCTACTAATATGCAGAGGTAGGTGACCAAGTAACTCCTTCAATCAGGCAGAAAGGAGATGGAAGGATCAGTGAGACTCAATTTGGTTTTTTCTTCATGTTCACTAAATACTTACATCCTTTTCTTATTTTGCCTTCAGTCTGTTGCTATGCAAGAACAAATACCTTAGAAATATACTATTTGTGCAAATAGCACTGGGCATATATATATATAATATTCAAATTAAAATAAATTATGCATATATAGTGTTTGTTAAAACTTTGCTTTAAATCGAGTGATCTATTAAAAAGAAAAGACCAGCAAAATTATCTCCATGAACCGCCAGTAAGTTTCATTTTTAGTAACCTTTTTAGACAATACTAAATCAAATTGCCAGGTTTTCAGTGTTACCTCCAAAGTACTGCAGATTCATCCCCTGCCAGCATTTCACTGGCACTGTCTTAGTTTCAGTTCTCATCACTGCTAATCTGCACTTTTATCACAACCCTTATTTGGTTTCCTTCTGCCCAGGGAATGCCCTGCTGCCACTTCCTCAGCATCCTTCAATCAAGAAGCTATTCATCAGGCATTGCCTTCCTTCTGAACCCTCTCTGACACCCTCTCTTCACCATCCTCCAACAGAGTTAAATCCGGTCTCTGTGTAACTTTTTATCGCTGTGTTTGATCGCATTGCATTGTAATTATTTGTTGATTTGTCTGTTTCCTCCTGATGAAATAAGAGTCCTTTGAGAACAGGCACTGCAGTATGCTAATTCCTCTCTATACTCTGAGCAGAGTGCCTTGCACATATATAACATGTTAACATGTTCAGCTGATGCTTGCTTGTTACATGGAACTGCTGTTGAACTGAAGTCCAAAATATGATTTATACATTTCATGATCAGTAATATGGTACAACTTAAAACATTTTTTTGATCTGACATTCTAACATATGCTAGTATTTTCATGATACACGGAGAATGGAGTGTTTCTACTATTAATCATATGCTTTATGTTAATTAATGTAGATTTTCACTTTCATATGTAAGCACCATGGAAGGCTTTTTGGAAAGGAACCAATTCTCATGAGAACTTATTAGTATATTAAGAAAACACCCACACCAAAAGTTCGGGCTACAAAAGCAAAAATAAATAAATGAGACTACATCAAACTAAAAAGTTTCTGCACTGCAAAGGAAACAGTCAACTAAAAGAAAAGGCAAACTACAGACTGGGAAAAAGTACTTGCAAAGCACATATGTGATAAGGGGTTAATACCCCAAATTTATAAAGAATAATTATAACTCAATACCAGAAAAATAAATAACCTGATTTAAAAAGGGGTAAAGAACCTGAACAGACATTGCTCCAGAGAAGACATAAAAATGATCAACAGGTATAGGAAAAAGGTACTCAGCATCACTAAACATCATTGATATGGTTTGGCTGTGCCCCCACCCAAATCTCACCTTGAATTGTAACTCCCGTAATTCCTATGTGTTGTGGGAGGGACCCAGTGGGAGATAATTGAATCATGAGGGTGGTTTCCCCCATACTGTTCTCATGGTAGTGAATAAGTCTCATGAGATCTGATGGTTTTGTAAGGGGTTTCCCTTTTTGCTTGGCTCTCATTCTCTCTTGCCTGCTGCCACGGAAGGTGTACATTTTGCCTTCCACCATGTGAGGCCTCCCCAGCCACGTGGAACTGTGAGTCCATTAAACCTCTTTTTTTTTTTTAATGAATTACCCAGTCTCGAGTATGTCTTTATCAGCAGCATGAAAATGGATTAATACAACCACGGAAATGCAAATTAAAACCACTGTGAGACATTATCTCATACTCATTAGATACCATATCACACCCTTTTGATAATAGAACTATTAATGAAAAGTCAAGAAATAACAAATATTGGTGAGGTGGTAGAGAAAAGAGAACCCTTGTGCAGTGTTGGTGGCAATTTAGATTGATACAGCCATTAGAGAAAACAGTATGGAGGCTCCTAAAGAAATTAAAAAATGGAACTACCATATGACCCAGCAATCCCTCTTCTGGCTATACACACAAAGATGAAATCACCCACTCATAAAGATATCAGTGCTCTCATGTTCACTGTGGTACTGTTCCATAGCCAAGACATGGAAACAACCTAAGTGTCAACAAAAGAATGGATAAAGAAATGTGGCATATATCCATATACATACACACACAAACACACACGCTGGAATATTATTTAGCTTTAAAAAAGAAGGAGATCCTAATGCTTGCCACAACATAAATGGACCTGGACACTATGCTAAGTGAGGAAGCCAGACACAGAAAAAAATAGTGCATGACCTAACTTATATGTGTAACCTTAAAACAAAAAATCAAATAGACAAGGAGAATAAAACAGTGGTTATGGGTCAGTGGGGAGAAAATAGGGAGATGTAGGTCAAAGGATAAAAAGTAGCAGATAAGTAGGATGAACATACCTAGAGATCTCATGTAAAAAATAGGGATTATAGGTAATAAAATTGTATTGCATTAGGAATTTTTGTTAAATAAGTAGAGTTCAGCAGCTTTTGTCACACACACAAAAGTGACTATGTGAGAGGATAGATATGTGAATTTGCTTAATTATAGTAACCGTTTTACTGTCTATTAATACATGCATCTCCTCACATCGTGTTGTAAGCCTCAAACATACACGGTAAAATTTATTTTTTAAAAAGGAAGAAAATGCTTTCCAAAGAAATATTCTTCATAGGATATTGTATGATGGCTAGAGAAAAATTGGATGATGTCATAAGTCTTTTTATTATCTTTGTAATAGAATACAAAAGCTAAAGTTTTACTTCAATACAAAAATTAGAGAAATAAAGAGATTTTAAGTTATGTGTGCTTTAGAAAAACAGTACAGCATACTGACTTAACCAGCTCTTCTAAAAGAAAGAAGTCAAGTACAAATTACATCCATTTAATTAGCCCAAAGATGAAAATTTCAGTTTTAGTAACTGTAATACATGTTATGTAAGAGACCATGAGGAACAGAGTAAAAGGGGTTGTAATTAAAGTAAATCTTCCCAGAACCCTGGATTACATCAGGAACATAGCCAGAACAAGCAAGGCTGTTGACTTTTGCCAGGGTCATGTTTGGAGGTCGCTTTATCATAGCCCTTTGCTTAAAAAACATAATTTGGGCATAGAAGGGCTCCCAACATTCAGTGATCTCCATGTGCTTCCCATTAGGGTTAAAAGAAGAAATGCTGTGGTAGTTTCTTCAAATAAAATGGAATGGGATTTTCAGATCTCTTTCCAACTTGGCAAAACAGGCTGCGTGTCAACCTGGACATCAGGAAGGCCCAGACATTTCTAAAATATAGGGACACACAGTCATTCAGAGTCACATATGAACCATTACATATGGTTGCTCATTTTTTTTCTCACGGAGGAAAGCATCTAGGGCAGCTCACAAGGCTATCTACTTTATTCTAAATGACATAATTTTAAAAATATAAGTCAATAGCAAAATATTCAATGAGTTCCCTTGCTAGTTAAGCTATTACAGACGTGGAAGCTGCCAGAAGTGACCTGTCACATCTTCTCTTCTTCATCCACTCCCCACCAAGAGAGCATGATTGATGACCCAGATCAGTCAATCCCCTTCCATTTCCCATCTGCAACTCAGATAATATGAAGCAACTAAGCCGAGTGTAGCATCACTGTTGGTTACTTATCCAGCATCCACTTCCCTTTTTCCCCACTTTCCCAGCCATTGAGACATAAGTAGATATTTGCCTGGGGTTCTGGTAAAAGCTTTTGGTCCTCTTTTTTTCTTTTCTTCTTTCTTTCTTTCTCTTTCTTTCTTTCTTTTTTTCTTTTTGAGGCGGAGTTTCACTCTTGTCACCCAGGTGTCAATTAAAAGTCAATTTTAAAACATTGGCTCTGACCCATGACATAGCAACATTATGGCCTCATTCTTTTAACTCACAGTTTCTTCCAGTGCTAAGAATCATGACAAACTATCCTACCTATGTTAAATTTTCAGCAAAGTTTGTAACTTAAGAGACCTGGTCAGTTGAAAATAAAAGAAGTCTCACACTTATAATGTTTAAATAAAAGAAGATACAAGTCTGTTACACCAAGCTGTACATAACATGGTCCTCATTATGAAAATCCTACCTTAGAATTCTAGCTGTAGTTATAGTATTCACCTTTCATTATTCATTTAGAAGCCTTAGATGTAAGACTTTCATGTGTATTCCATAATTATCTTTTGCAAATTGTGTTTTTATGTGATACTGTAGTCATTTTCCAAGTGCTAACATGTAGATTCCTATAGGCACCACTCATATTTCAATTAAAAAAAAACAAAAACCTTCAAACTGGTAACATCTGATTGATAGACTGGGTTAGGGATGCTTGCACCTGGAGCGCAGCCAGACCCGAGGCCCTTGCAAACACACAATTACACTAGATCCATCACATCAAAGCCATTTTCTGTGTTGGCTCCAATTTTAGGTCTGGCACATTGTTTCAACTCGTTCTGCTTTAAAACTCTCAAATAGTTTTCAGACAAATGGATGTAAAATGGCAGCTTGCATATCTTCCTTTAACTCTAGTTTTTGGAAAAGTGTCCACCAAAGAATTTAGAAATGAAACAAATCCATCAATTAAGCATTTGTATTAATAATAGCCACCATTGACTGAGACACTAACTATGTGCCAAGAATTGTGCTGATCTCCATTACCCTTCACCAATCTATGAGGTAGACTGATGCTGGTCTCTTGATATTAAATCCCTCACTTATCCATTTGGTGAGTTTTATGAACAGCCACAGGACTATACTCTGGGAACACAGTACTGAAAAAAGTAGACCTCCTGCCCCTTACCCCTCACCACCCCAGCCCTCTACAAACACACAAATATCCCATGGAGTGTAATGGGGGAACAGACATCCCAATGCAGTGAGTGTCAAGAAAGAGGGAAACTGAGGAGCATATACCAGGGGCCCTAACCTAGACAGGGATGGGAAGAAAAACCTCACAGATAAAAAAGATGTTTAAGCCTGGACATTAAGAGTTATTCCGGCAAACAGGGAGGCGTTACTGGTGCTGGAGGTGAAAATCATTCCAGGCAGAAGAGACAAGATGCTGTTGGACAAGACGGCCCAGGAGCAAGAAAGAGTCAGGTAGCACTTCTGAAGGACTGATAAAAAAAGGGCCACTATTGCTTGAGCTAAGAGAACTAGCAAGAGAAGACTGGTGAGATAGGCAGGGACCAGATGCTGTGGGCCACATTGGAACTTTGTCCTGAAGGCAGTGAAAAGCCATTAAAGATGGTGGTGGTGGTGGTGGTGGTTGTTACTGTTTTGAGAGAGTGTACGGGATGGGGGACAAATAGGGAGAAGAATGATCAGATTCAAACCCAGAATCTGAGAAATAACATTGTCCAAAGTCACTTTAAAGCTGGAATTTGAACCCAGCATGCTAGATTCCCACCTTTTGCTCCTAATCCATAAATCTGTATTGCCTTCTAGTTTTACCAGCTTCATTCTAGTCAGGGCAACTTATCATTAACAAATCCATCAAAAGACCCTTCAAAAGCACATATATCTAGTGCTTACCACGTGCCTGGGCCTACATTAGGTGTAGGGATTCAAAGGCCCTGGCCCAGAGACATGCCCTGCCTTCTGTTCCTTCTCAGTTGCTACTGCAGAATTTGGAATCTGTATTTCTGACTCTATCCGTTAATACATGTCCCAAGGCCTATTTTATTTTTGACCTAGAGCAACATTATATCAAAGCATAAGTTAACTGCAATTGGAGGTTTTGATGAAAACCATTCTCCCGTTAGCAAAATCCCCAATATTCAATATAATGCCAACATTAACATGTGACATGGTTACTCAGTTGCAGATGAGTAGACTGAGGTTCTGAAGGTTGAACCACTAGACCAAGGTCACACAGATGGAAAGTTCTAGGTTGAGAGGCCAGAGTCTGTCCTCTGGGGAACCAAACTCTCAGAGCTACACAGCCAAGCAGGTTTTCTCTGATCAGGTGCTCAGTCTGAAAAGGAAGGAAGGGGAGAAGAAAGGGCTTGAGGAAGAATTTTAATATGAAGGACACTGTATGCAGGATGGCGAGACTGTCCAATTATTCCCCATGGCTTTAAATACTTTTATTGACCTCATTGTTCAAAATCCTCAGAGAAGTCAGTATTACAGAAAAAAGAAATGAATTTTCAATTTTAACTAAACCTCATTTTTCTTCCCTACTTGTTTTTTAAGTTAAATGTTACATGTAGTTGCAGTTGTTAGTAAGATATGCAATTTTGCTAAGACAAATAAGTAAATAATAAAATATTTATAAAATTCAGAATGTATATTTGCTTAGGTCTTTGAGTACCTTTTTCAAAAGGCCTTAAATTCCTATGGATTAATCAAGCACATCTCAGATATTGTCCTTTAAATGCTCAGGAAAGAAATGGCCCATAATAGGATAAAAGGCACATTACGATCTGAACTTGAGAATTTGCCTGGAAATTTTTCTTTAGAACTGGAATTACTCTAGAAAGTGTATGAAATGCTCTGAGCACTTCATTATTTCTCCAAATCATCTATCTATAGGTTAGCAATGCATTTATATATTTTACCCATAAAAATAAAGTAGATCCAATTATGCATATGTTTATTGGTATTTATTATACTTTTACATTGAAGAGCTCTGTTATTGATTTCATTTTGAAAGTCATGTTCGGCCGGGCGCGGTGGCTCAAGCCTGTAATCCCAGCACTTTGGGAGGCCGAGACGGGCGGATCACGAGGTCAGGAGATTGAGACCATCCTGGCTAACACGGTGAAACCCCGTCTCTACTAAAAATACGAAAAACTAGCCGGGCGAGGTGGTGGGCGCCTGTGGTCCCAGCTACTCGGGAGGCTGAGGCAGGAGAATGGCGTAAACCCGGGAGGCGGAGCTTGCAGTGAGCTGAGATCCGGCCACTGCACTCCAGACCGGGCGACAGAGCAAGACTCCGTCTCAAAAAAAAAAAAAAAAAAAAAAAAAAAAGAAATGAAAAGAAAGTCATGTTCTTTGGGATACTGCCTCCTTTAAGTGTAGGGCTAACTCCTTTCCCCATTTTATTGTACAAGTTAGCTATTGATCTTGTTAGATCGTGTTTAAACAAGAAATAGTAATGCTTATGTTATACTTTAGAGGACTATGAATATCAAAGTAAATGGTCCTTAACTATTAAAAAAAGGATGAAAGTAATTTTGCTTATTAAAAATAATTTAACTTTACAACAGCTACTTCTCAAGTGAAATTGAATCCTAAATTAATCCCAAGTGATTCTTGAAAATGCTATAAAATTCAAATCTGGTATCATGAAATTTAAAAAAATGGGAGAGGGGGCGGAGCAATATGGCCGAATAGGAACAGCTCCAGTCTCCAACTCCCGGCGCCAGCGACACAGAAGACTGGTGATTTCTGCATTTTCAACTGAGGTACTGGGGTCATCTCTCTGGGGAGTGCCGGACAATCGGTGCTAGTCAGCTGCTGCAGCCCGACCAGCGAGAGCTGAAGCAGGGTGAGGCATTGCCTCACCTGGGAAGCGCAAGGGGGAAGGGAATCCCTTTTCTTGGCAGGCGAACTGAGACACACAACACCTGGAAAATCGAGTAACTCCCACCCCAATACTAAGCTTTAAGCAAACGGGCACACCAGGAGATTATACCCACACCTGGCCGGGAGGGTCCCATGGCCACGGAGCCTCCCTCATTGCCTGCACAGCAGTCTGCGATCTAACCGCAAGGCAGCAGCGAGGCTGGGGGAGGGGCTCCCACCATTGCTGAGGCTTAAGTAGGTAAACAAAGCTGCTGGGAAGCTCGAACTGGGTGGAGCTCACAGTAGCTCAAGGAAACCTGCCTGTCTCTGTAGACTCCATCTCTGAGGACAGGGCACAGCTATAAAACAACAGGGGAAGCAGCAGAGGCCTGTGCAGACCTGAATGACTCTGTCTGACAGCTTTGAAGAAAGCAGTGGATCTCCCAACATGGAGGTTGAGATCTGAGAACGGACAGACTGCCTGCTCAAGTGGGTCCTGACCCCTGAGTAGCCTAACTGGGAGACATCCCCCACTAGGGGCAGTCTGACACCCCACACCTCACAGGGTGGAGTACACCCCCGAGAGGAAGCTTCCAAAGTAAGAATCAGAGAGGTACACTCGCTGTTCAGCAATATTCTATCTTCTGCAACCTCTGCTGCTGATACCCAGGCAAACAGGGTCTGGAGTGGGCCTTAAGCAATCACCAACAGACCTACAGCTGAGGGTCCTGACTGTCAGAAGGAAAACTATCAAACAGGAAGAATACCTATACCAAAACCCCATCAGTACATCACCATCATCAAAGACCAGAGGCAGATAAAACCACAAAGATGGGGAAGAAGCAGGGCAGAAAAGCTGGAAATTCAAAAAATAAGAGTGCATCTCCCCCTGCAAAGGAGCGCAGCTCATCGCCAGCAATGGATCAAAGCTGGTCAGAGAATGACTTTGACGAGATGAGAGAAGAAGGCTTCAGTCCATCAAACTTCTCAGAGCTAAAGGAGGAATTACGTACCCAGCGCAAAGAAACTAAAAACCTTGAAAAAAGAGTGGAAGAATTGATAGCTAGAATAATTAACGCAGAGAAGGTCATAAATGAAATGACAGACATGAAAAGCATGACACGAGAAATACGTGACAAATCCACAAGCTTCAGTAACTGACTTGATCAACTGGAAGAAAGAGTATCAGCGATTGAGGATCTAATGAATGAAATGAAGCAAGAAGAGAAACCAAAAGAAAAAAGAAAAAAAAGAAATGAACAAAGCCTGCAAGAAGTATGGGATTATGTAAAAAGACCAAATCTACGTCTGATTGGGGTGCCTGAAAGTGAGGGGGAAAATGGAACCAAGTTGGAAAACACTCTGCAGGATATCATCCAGGAGAACTTCCCCACCTAGTAGGGCAGGCCAACATTCAAATTCAGGAAATACAGAGAACACCACAAAGATACTCCTTGAGAAGAGCAACTCCAAGACACATAATTGCCAGATTCACCAAAGTTGAAATGAAGGAAAAATCTTAAGGGCAGCCAGAGAGAAAGGTCGGGTTACCCACAAAGGGAAGCCCATCAGACTAACAGCAGACCTCTCGGCAGAAACTCTACAAGCCAGAAGAGAGTGGGGGCCAATATTCAACATTCTTAAAGAAAAGAATTTTCAAACCAGAATTTCATATCCAGCCAAACTAAGTTTCATCAGTGAAGGAGAAATAAAATCCTTTACAGATAAGCAAATGCTTAGAGATTTTGTCACCACCAGGCCTGCCTTACAAGAGACCCTGAAGGAAGCCCTAAACATGGAAAGGAACAACCGGTACCAGCCATTGCAAAAACATGCCAAAATGTAAAGACCATTGAGGCTAGGAAGAAACTGCATCAACTAACGAGCAAAATAACCAGTTAATATCATAATGATAGGATCAAGTTCACACATAACAATATTAACCTTAAATGTAAATGGACTAAATGCTCCAATTAAAAGACACAGACTGGCAAGCTGGATAAAGAGTCAAGACCCATCAGTCTGCTGTATTCAGGAGACCCATCTCACATGCAGAGACATACATAGGCTCAAAATAAAGGGATGGAGGAAGATCTACCAATCAAATGGAGAACAAAAAAAAGCAGGGGTTGCAATCCTAGTCTCTGATAAAACAGACTTTAAACCATCAAAGATCAAAAGAGACAAAGAAGGCCATTACATAATGGTAAAGAGATCAATTCAACAGGAAGAGCTAACTATCCTAAATATATATGCACCCAATACAGGAGCACCCAGATTCATAAAGCAAGTCCTTAGAGACCTACAAAGAGACTTAGACTCCCATACAATAATAATGGGAGACTTCAACACTCCACTGTCAACATTAGACAGATCAACGAGACAGAAAGTTAACAAGGATATCCAGGAATTGAACTCATCTCTGCACCAAGCGGACCTAATAGACATCTATAGAACTCTCCACCCCAAATCAACAGATATACATTCTTCTCAGCACCACATTGCACTTATTCCAAAATTGACCACATATTGGAAGTAAAGCACTCCTCAGCAAATGTAAAAGAACAGAAATTATAACAAACTGTCTCTCAGACCACAGTGCAATCAAACTAGAACTCAGGACTAAGAAACTCAATCAAAAACGCTCAACTACATGGAAACTGAACAACCTGCTCCTGAATGACTACTGGGTACATAACGAAATGAAAGCAGAAATAAAGATGTTCTTTGAAACCAATGAGAACAAAGATACAACATACCAGAATCTCTGGGACACATTTAAAGCAGTGTGTAGAGGGAAATTGATAGCACTAAATGCCCACGAGAGAAAGCAGGAAAGATCTAAAATTGACACTCTAACATCACAATTAAAAGAACTGGAGAAGCAAGAGCAAACACATTCAAAAGCTAGCAGAAGGCAAGAAATGACTAAGATCAGAGCAGAACTGAAGGAGATAGAGACACAAAAAACCCTCCAAAAAATCAATGAATCCAGGAGTTGGTCTTTTGAAAAAATCAACAAAATTGACAGACCGCTAGCAAGACTAATAAAGAAGAAAAGAGAGAAGAATCAAATAGATGCAATAAAAAATGATAAAGGAGATATCACCACCGACCCCACAGAAATACAAACTACCATCAGAGAATACTATAAACACCTCTATGCAAATAAACTAGAAAATCTAAGAAATGGATAATTTCCTGGACACTTACACTCTTCCAAGACTAAACTAGGAAGAAGTTGAATCCCTGAATAAACCAATAGCAGGCTCTCAAATTGAGGCAATAATTAATAGCCTACCCACCAAAAAAAGTCCAGGACCAGATGGATTCACAGCTGAATTCTACCAGAGGTACAAAGAGGAGCTGGTACCATTCCTTCTGAAACTATTCCAATCTATTGAAAAAGAGGGAATCCACCCTAACTCATTTTTGAGGCCAACATCATCCTGATACCAAAGCCTGGCAGAGACACAACAAAAAGAGAATTTTAGACCAATATCCCTGATGAACATCGATGCAAAAATCCTCAATAAAATACTGGCAAACGGATTCAGCAGCACATCAAAAAGCTTATCCACCATGATCAAGTGGATTCATCCCTGGGATGCAAGGCTGATTCAACCTTCGCAAATCAATAAACGTAATCCAGCATATAAACAGAACCAAAGACAAGAACCACATGATTATCTCAATAGATGCAGAAAAGGCTTTTGACAAAATTCAACAGCTCTTCATGCTAAAAATGCTCAATAAATTCGGTATTGATGGAACATACCTCAAAATAGTAAGAGCTATTTATGACAAGCCCACAGCCAATATCATACTGAATGGGCAAAAACTGGAAAAATTCCCTTTGAAAACTGGCACAAGACAGGGATGCCCTCTCTCACCACTCCTATTCAACATAGTGTTGGAAGTTCTGGCTAGGGCAATCAGGCAAGAGAAAGAAATCAAGGTATCCAGTTAGGAAAAGAAGAAGTCAAATTGTCCCTGTTTGCAGATGACATGATTATATATTTAGAAAACCCCATTGTCTCAGCCCAAAATCTCCTTAAGCTGATAAGCAACTTCAGCAAAGTCTCAGGATACAAAATTAATGTGCAAAAATCACAAGCATCTTATACACCAGTAACAGACAAACAGAGAGCCAAATCATGAATGAACTTCCATTCACAATTGCTTCAAAGAGAATAAAATACCTAGGATCCAGCTTACAAGGGATGTAAAGGACCTCTTCAAGGAGAACTACAAACCACTGCTCAGTGAAATAAAAGAGGACACTAACAAATGGAAGAACATACCATGCTCATGGATAGGAAGAATCAATATCGTGAAAATGGCCATACTGCCCAAGGTAATTTATAGATTCAATGCCATCCCCATCAAGCTACCAATGAGTTTCTTCACAGAACTGGAAAAAACGGCTTTAACGTTCATCTGGAACCAAAAAAGAGCCCGCATTGCCAAGACAATCCTAAGTCAAAAGAACAAAGCTGGAGGCATCATGCTACTGACTTCAAACTATACTACAAGCTACAGTAACCAAAACAGCATGGTACTGGTAACAAAACAGAGATATAGACCAATGGAACAGAACAGAGTCCTCAGAAATAATACCACACATCTACAGCCATCTGATCTTTGACAACCTGAGAGAAACAAGAAATGGGGAAAGGATTCCCTATTTAATAAATGATGCTGGGAAAATTGCTAGCCATAAGTAGAAAGCTGAAACTGGATCCTTTCCTTACTCCTTATACGAAAATTAATTCAGGATGGATTAGAGACTTAAATGTTAGACCTAATACCATAAAAACTCTAGAAGAAAACCTAGGTAGTACCATTCAGGACACAGGCATGGGCAAGGACTTCATGTCTAAAACACCAAAAGCAACGGCAGCAAAAGCCAAAATTGACAAATGGGATCTCATTAAACTAAAGAGCTTCTGCACAGCAAAAGAAACTACCATAGAGTGAACAGGCACCTACAGAATGGGAGAAAATTTTTGCAATCTACTCATTGACAAAGGACTAATATCCAGAATACAAAGAACTCAAACAAATTTACAAGAAAAAAACAAACAACCCCATCAAAAAGTGGGCAAAGGATATGAACAGACATTTCTCAAAAGAAGACATTCATACAGCCAACAGACACATGAAAAAATGCTCATCATCACTCGCCATCAGAGAAATGCAAATCAAAACCACAATGAGATACCATCTCACACCAGTTAGAATGGCAATCATTAAAAAGTCAGGAAACAACAGGTGCTGGAGAGGATGTGGGAAATAGGAACACTTTTACACTGTTGTGGGATTGTAAACTAGTTCAACCATTATGGAAAACAGTATGGCGATTCCTCAAGGATCTAGAACTAGATGTACCATATGACCCAGCCATCCCACTGTGGTATAACCCAAAGGATTATAAATCATGCTGCTATAAAGACATTCACACGTATGTTTATTGCGGCACTATTCACAATAGCAAAGACTTGGAATCAACCCAAATGTCCATCTCTGACAGACTGGATTAAGAAAATGTGGCACATATACACCATGGAATATTATGCAGCCATAAAAAAGGATGAGTTTGCATCCTTGTAGGGACATGGATGCAGCTGGAAACCATCATTCTTAGCCAACTATCACAAGAAGAGAAAACCAAACACCGCATGTTCTCACTCATAGGTGGGAACTGAACAATGAGATCACTTGGACTCGGGAAGGGGAACATTACACATCGGGGCCTATCATGGGGAGGGGGAGGGGGGAGGGATTGCATTGAGAGTTATACCTGATATAAATGACGAATTGATGGGTGCTGACAAGTTGATGGATGCAGCACACCAACATGGCACAAGTATACATATGTAACAAACCTGCACGTTATGCACATGTACTCTAGAACTTAAAGTATAATTTAAAAAAAAATTAAAAAAATAAAAAATAAAAAATAAAACACTTTAACTTAAGAGAAAAAATGTGATAGATTCACTTACAGTGAAAGACAGTGAAATGTCTCTTGTGATGGCAATAGCAAATAATTAAGAAAAATGCCTCTGACTTCTTTCTGTAATTTGCAACCCTTTCCAGCAAGAGACATTTATTCATTAAAGTTCTCAAGAGGAATTCTCACTGTGAGAAAATGACAATGCTATTTATTTAGCCCAAATGGAAAATATCCATAAAATTTTCTTCTCTTTATCTACCACATTCAATTTGACAGTAATGTTTATAAATATAAATGATATCTGCTCCACAGATCTTAGCATACATCTGTAATCTTGAAAACAGTAACACTCTTAGAACCTAGATTGTCCAAAATAGCCACATAATTTAACATTACCTGGTTCATTCAACATGTCCAAAATTGAATGCATTCTTTTCCCAAGCAAAATGGCCACAAAACTTCTCCGTGTTTCTATAGTAGTGACTGCTGGTTATCTATCCCGTATCTGTTTAGTTCTTCTCACATCGAATCAGAACCTTTGTTTTATTTTAGGGTGGTCAGAAACCTGGATAAAGACTGCATTGACCAAACACTCTTGTAGCTAGTTAGGGTCATGTGAATACTTCTAGGTGATGTAATATAAGCCTAAGTATGCAGGTGAGGTTGCCAGGGAAGCTCTTGAAATGATGTGCTATTATCCTCTTAGTCCAATTTTTCTTTTATTTCAGCTTTGAATATTGTGATAACTAGGGATCTAGCAGCTATTCTGGAATGTAAGATAAATTCTAAAAATGAGACACCTGGGTTCTTGATGGCTACAGGAACCTCTATTTTAGCTATCGCTCTCCAACATAACAAGCAAGCATCCACTGCTCATTAAGTATTTTCCATTTGCTCTGATATTCTTAGGCTCAGATGTCATTTCCCCCATTCTCCGTCTGCAAAGACCCATGCAGGTGGTAACTTCTCACGAAGTTTGTTCCCACATCCTCCGTGAGAGCGAATCATTCCGACTCCATGTCAGGGAGTACTCCTTGCTTGTAGCTCTCAACTTGCCATCTCCACCTGCTTGAGTGCTCCTCAAGGACAATGACTGTGGCTCTGCTATTGATTAGTCCACCACCCCATGTTTATAGTACCCACCACCTACTTATGTGCATGGAATGAGATCAAAAGTGTTAGTTGAAGGAATGAATGTGTGTTTGAGTGTGCATACATGTGAATGTGTGCGTATGTTTGCTTGTATATGCATGATGTGTGCATATGCATGTCTGTGTGTATGTGTGAAAGGGCTTTGAATTATTCAAGTGTGTAAAATTGAGTTGTAACAAGTTATCAAAAAAATTCACTGAGCTGAAATAATGCAGCAGGCCAAAGCAAAAGCCAAAAGAGAAACATAGTCAACCCAGTTTGAAAATGTCTGTAACTCCTACACAGGCAGAAACATTTGTGATTATGCTAATATTCATGTCACTCTCATTAATACTAATAGTGTGCCTATGGGGGGAGGTTGCAGGGTGTGTATGGGGCTGTGTATTTTCTAAGATGTTTTGTAAGATGTCATGTTGAGCTATTTTTCAATTCAATGCTTATTAAACAAAACTACCCATGAAAAAAATAAAAATAAAAAAATAAAAAATAAATAAAAAAATGGGAGAAGGGTTAAGGATAAGATTTGATAGTCTTATTCCATTAAATAATAGTTTATGGAAGGTACTGAAATGGGATTTTAGAATTATTAAAATTTAATTCCCAAATTAGATTTGCAATAGCAAAGGGTCAGAAGGCAGAGAAAAAAATGTGTGTGTGTGTCCTCCCTCCTTCTTTGTTCTTGGGCAGAAAGTAGCTCCACCACTTGTAAAGCGAGTCCCTAGAGAAAGGAAAAGCCCTTAGCTACATTTCCCAGATTTAGAAACCTGGAAATGCTAGAATTGTGAGGGCAGAGTGTGGCAAAATTTCAACTTTTCACTATTTAGAAACTCACTTATCTAATCGGAACTAGAACATCTATGCAGTTAACTCATTTAATTCTTACAAACCCGGGACATGGATCCCATATTGATTATTCTTACCAAAACAAGGGTTTTTCTAAGACATAATTCACCAAGTAATTTATCAGAGGTGACTTAGTAAATGCAGGATCTAGAATTAGCCTCAAGTCTTTTCTATTATTTTCTCTTCCTCTTCTGAATACAGAAATACAAGCTTTGATCATTTGCCTTCTCTGAATAAATTATTTCCACATGAGAACAGATTACATCCTTTGACTATGATGAGTAGAGACTGATCCTCTAGGGGAGGCTGATTTGCAAGCTGGGGACTTGAAAATCCCCAGGGAGGACTGGTCAAGAGCCAGAAGACCACACAAGCATGGGGGGAAGGGACTGGGAAGTAAGAGGGAGATAAAAGTGGGGAGGTGGGAAAATACTTGGTAACTTTTCTTTGGACCCTAGAGACCTGTGTACCATTGTAAACATCACTTGGATAACTCCTTTGACGCTGCCTCTGTCCTCTGTGCCTGGCATAACATAGAAAGGTAAAGCAGTGTTCCTGTGATATTATAGGTAACTGAGGACCACCATATGACTGATAATCAAAAGGCAAATACTTGTTCAATGATGACCATGAATAACAATTAGAAGAAGAGCTATTTTTTACCAAGAGCCTATATTGCATGTCCACCGCCGCCACCACCATCATCAAAATTCATTAGCATGTATTGAGTCCTCACTATGTACCAGACCCTGTTCCAAGCGCGTTGCAAGTATTATCCCACTAAATTTGTACAACTATCAACTATTCAATCAAGTAGATGCCATTATTATCTCCCCTTTACAGAAAGCAGAAACTAAGGCACAGGCAGAAACATTACTTGTCCAAGCACACAGGATCCAAACCCAGGGATCTGACACCAGTAACTGCAAATGGCTTACACATTTCAGTCAAAGATTTTTGTTGACTCCCTTTTATATGCCAGGCTCTGTGAGGAGGCGGTGATGCAATGTTGAGAAAAAGTTGACATAAATCCTGTCCTTATGGAACGTTCAGTCAGCTGAGGGACAGTAGTCAAATGATGATATAAATAAATGTAGAACTGTAATGGTGCCAAGGATTCTGAAGGAAGGGCTTGCAGCACTGTAATAGTATCTGTCCAGAAGACCTGCCCTAGTTTCACTTAATCTTCACAACAACCCTCTTCCTATTTTGTACATTGGGACAGAAGCAAGGTTTAGGGAGAGATGGGAAAACCCTCTAGGCACTTGCCTAAGGGCAATCTAGTCAAACCTTCCCAAGTTATGAATCAATTTTTTCACTCTGGGCCATGTCACATTTTAGTTGCCATTAGCAAATCATTTCACTTAGAAGCCTAAGTGGTAATTATGTGCACACTAAGGGATCCAGAATACTGATTTTACTTTAGTACAACTCACACATTTTTGTATGCAAAGATTTCCCACTGCTCATGTAACAGACACCAGGCATTTAACTGACTGCTCACATGGGCATACTAGCAAGAGGTATTCAGCTGAGGACTCCACACTAATGTTTTGGACTTAACGTTATGCTTTAACTTTTCATCTGTTTTGTGGAATGTAGAATTTGGCTTAATGACTGTGTTTATTTCTTTTCAAAGCACTGGAAATAAAAGGTTTGTGCAGATGTTTGAAGGACACCATATAGACTATTCACAAACTTTTGTGGTCAGTTTAGCCACCATGGTCAGGCCAAGTGACTCACTCTGAACTGAGTTTTGTTGTTTCTTAAAATATTGTTTTGCTCTTGTCCTCAGGAAAGTTGGTGTATTCATCACAAACATTGCTAGGTGGGAGAAGGGGGTGATAGGAGGTGGGATGATGTGAAATCATTTTGTCTGTGTGACAAAAGTTTGTTTCAACTTTCCTAGTTATTCCTAAGACTGTGTTTGACCCAAAGAGCATTTGGATCTAGAAGACACCTTAAATTGGAGTGTCTAGTGAAAACCTGCATGCTGCGAAGCAGAGAGCTGAGTCTCTGAGAGATTCAGTGATATGACCAATGCCCTGGACTGGTTGGTGGCACAGACATGCTTACCATTAACTCCAGCCTCCCAAAAGCCACAGTCCATAGTTCCTTAACTCCACTCCATGCTGACTCTTGGACTTCAACTCTTAATTTCTTTCAGTGTTATTATTTCTTCCCTTCTTCCCATTTCATACCTTAAAGGTGGTGCCACAATCATCTGAACTGACACATATTAGCTTACTAACTATGGCCTTGTAGTTTTTGCCAAATAAAGCATTAGTTATGTAACTCTACTCTGTTTTCTAGGAGTATAGAGTTTCAAACAGAAAATTTTAAAGAAATTGGAAATTTCTTTTTCTTTTTTTTTTTTTTTGAGACGGAGTCTCGCTCTGTTGCCCAGGCAGGAGTGCAGTGGTGCAATCTCGGCTCACTGCAAGCTCCGCCTCCGGGGTTCACGCCATTCTCCTGCCTCAGCCTCCCGAGTAGCTGGGACTACAGGCACCCGCCACCATGCCCGGCTAATTTTTTTGTATTTCTAGTAGAGACGGGGTTTCACCGTGTTAGCCAGGATGGTCTCGATCTCCTGACCTCATGATCCGCCCGCCTCAGCCTCCCAAAGTGCTGGGATTACAGGCGTGAGCCACCGCGCCCGGCCTCAGAAATTGGAAATTTCTTTAAGAAAAAAAAGAAGGAAGAATTAAAAGGTATAGTTAAGCAACATCAACTAGCTTCATAAATTAAAGAAATTTTAAGTACATTATGTGAGTCTGGGCATAGTGGCTCACACCTGTAATTATAGCACTTTGGGAGGCTGAGGTGGGCAGGTCCGTTGAGGCCAGGAGTTGGAGACCATCCTGGCCAACATGGCGAAACCCTGTCTCTACTAAAAACAAAAAATTAGCCGGGTGTGGTAGCAAATGCCTGTAATCCCAGCTACTCGGGAGGCTGAGGCACAAGAAATGCTTGAACTTGGGAGGTGGAGATTTCAGTGAGCCGAGATTGCACCACCGCATTCCAGCCTGGGCGACAAAGCAAGACTCTGTCTAGAACAACAACAAAAAAAGATATGTTACATGAGACATCAGCATATGTGCATAGTTTTTCTATTTTTTAGAAAAAACTAATAGTTTAATTAAATTAAACTAATGCTTTTAAAACTATTTTTAGTTTGTATGGATATATAACAGTTGTACATATATATGCAAATTTAATGGTAATAAATATAACAGACATTGTAGCTGACTATTTCAGCAATAGGGTCAGGAAGAATTGTATCTTTTCTAATTAGCCAGGAAAGAATCAAGGGGAAGGAGCGGCCAAACGCGGTGGCTCATGCCTGTAATCCCAGCACTTTGGGAGGCCGAGGTGGGCGGATCATGAGGCCAGGAGTTCAAGTCCAGCCCGACCAACACGGTGAAATCCTGTCTCTACTAAAAATACAAAAATTAGCCTGGCGTAGTGGTGCATGCCTGTAATCCCAGTTACTCAGGAGGCTGAGGCAGGAGAATCCCTTGAACCTGGGAGGTAGAGGTTGCAGGTGAGCCAAGATTGAGCCACTGCACTCCAGCCTGGGCGACAGAGCTAGACTCTGTCTCAAAACCAAAAAAAAAAAAAAAAAGTGGGGGGAGGGGAAGGGGAGGATGTCCAGTATGAAACTACGGGGATTTTTTTTTTTTTTTTTTTTTTGAGACGGAGTCTCGCTCTGTCACCCCGGCTGGAGTGCAGTGGCCGGATCTCAGCTCACTGCAAGCTCCGCCTCCCGGGTTCACGCCATTCTCCTGCCTCAGCCTCCCGAGTAGCTGGGACTACAGGCGCCCGCCACCTCGCCCGGCTAGTTTTTGGTATTTTTTAGTAGAGATGGGGTTTCACCGTGTTAGCCAGGATGGTCTCGATCTCCTGACCTCGTGATCCACCCGTCTCGGCCTCCCAAAGTGCTGGGATTACAGGCTTGAGCCACCGCGCCTGGCCTACGGGGATGTTTATGAGTTCTATTAGAATGGGGAATCTGGCATAGGTAAAAACTTAAACCTATGCTGTCTAATACAATTGTTGTTTGCCACACGGAGTTAAGTTTAAATTATTCAAGTGAAATGTAACTTAAAAATTCAGTTCTGTCACATGAGACACATTTCAAGTGCTCAATAGCCACATGCAGCCAGTGGCTATTATATTGGACCGCACAGGGGTAGAACATTCTCATCATTGCAGAAAATGCTTTCAGACAGGGCTGACATAGAAGATGCATCAGAGAAGAGGAAGGAGATGGACGGGTGGGTAGATGAGAGGGGAACATAAGGTAATTGCGACAGAATGAATGTTTATGTCTCTCCCAAATTCATATGTTAAAATTCTAACGCTTAATGTGATGGTATTAGCACGTGGGGCTTTGGAGAAGGGATTAGGTTTGAGGGTGGAGGCCTCATGAGAGAGATTAGTGCCCTTATAAAAGGGACCCCAGACAGCTCCCTTGTCCCTTTTGCTATGTGAAGACATGATAAGAAAACAGTCCTCTAAGAACCAGGAAGTGGGTGCTCAACAGGCTCTGATTCTGCCTGGTGCCTTGATCTTGGAATTCCCAGCCTACAGATCTGTGAGAAATAAATGATTTTTGTTTAAGCTACCCAGACTATGGTATTTTCGTTATAGCAGCCTAAACAGACAAAGATAGAAATGTTTACCAGGAAAAGGATGTGCTAGATGGATAAGGGAAAACAAGAGAGACAGGACACACGGACGTGATCCAGGGAAAGGTCTTGACTTGGGTTAGAGCTTGGATTCAAGGCATTGGCTGGCTGTGATAGAACCTTTGTGCATATTTTTAAAAATGGTGTCCCTCTGGGCAGAAGCATCCTGTGGTTTTGGCTGGTAGATAGTTCTTTGTGCAAAGAAAAAAAGTGTACTTTCCTCTAAACAATGGAGATGGTTAAAAGATCAGTGGTTGTTAGGGACTGGAGAAGGCAGGGAAGAAAAGGAGGATGAACAGGTGGAGCACAGCGGAGTTTTAGCAATAGCGACGAAGCTACTGTGTAAGATACCATAAGGGTGCATATATGTCATCACATGTTTGTCAAAACCCATAGAATGCACAACACAAAGGGTATACATAGTATACATAGTAATGAATACTATGAACTTTAGTTCATACTAATCTATTAATATTGATTCATCAGTTGCAACAAATGTATCACACTAACATAAGATGTTAATAATAGGGGAGACTTGGAGTGGGGTGGATGGGGTGGGCAGGGGTATATGAAACTCTCTGTACTTTGTGCTCAGGTTTTTTGTAAACCTAAAACTGCTCTAAGAAATAAAGTCTAGTAATGAAAAATAGAAAGGGAACCTATTTAACTATTTCTCATAAAATATTTTCAGGCACTCTGAAAGTCTTCATGTTCACATACACAATGACATGACAATAAAACACACTAATCTGGTTTTAGCTGATAATCTAATGTTGTTATATGTGATTCTATCAATATCCAACATGGAAAAAAAGCAAAAGAATGTACCTTCCGCCAGGTTTCCACAGAGCAGCTTCACTCATCTTGGTGAGCAGAGTGCAAGCTGGATTTTCCTACCCACTTGCTCTCTTCCTCAGGTGTCTGTACAGTGCACAAACTGTACAACTGTACACAGTGACCATTTCTACTTTGGGTCTCTAAACAAGGGCTGGTATCATTATAGTGCCTGAAGACTGAGGAGGACCGTTCCTGTAGGATGCCAAGGATTGACTAGAGAAAGTCTGGGTGAGTACAGATCACAGGAAACCACACAAGAAACACTCTTTTGTAGGACAAAGAGGCAAGGTCAGAGCCCCGAAAACCCCTCACAACTGGTATTAAAGCAGAGTGGAAAGAAATCTAAAGGGACAGGTCCTTTAGATTTAAGGGGACATGGGACACAAAGCCAGGAAGGAAGGAAGCAAACCCCAGCAATACTGTACCTGGAGGGTGATGAATGAGTCGCAGAGGCTCCCTTTCTGAGCTGGGATTAGGAGTTGATAGCGGTCTTGCAAGAGCAGTTCTGCAGAGCAAAGGGCCCGGTGCCTTGCAGCAGAGACACGTTCTGGGAGAGAGGGTTAGGATTTGAGTAAGTTCACACTAGGAGGCTATATATACATGTGTGGCATTGCCCAGGGGCTGGAGGGAAAGAGGAGAAGGAAAATGCATCCCAACAATGACTGGAATGCATCAGCAGTGCAAAACAAAACTCTTGGGAAAACCAAATTGTGACTTGGATTGTGGTTCAAGGAACTAGTAATGGGATAAAAAGCTTTTGCCTGCAGGCCGGCAGCATGAGTCCAACCCCAGGTTAGGAGTTAGCAATGTGCTTCAAATGTCAGTGTGAAAGGAATCCATGGGGCCAATCTAACCTTCTAGTATTAGAGTAATCCTGAAAAGAACCACCTGCCACAATAGGTAATCTTAGCAGCCTACTTCATGAGATGACTGGGAAGGGAAGATGAATTGAGATACTGGCTCATTCTTAGCCACGGAGGGAGCCTCTTTAGAATAAGACTGGAGCAATACGGACAATTTCTACCACTCCTTTATATACAGGCCAAGGCTCCTCCAAGCTTGGTTCATCGACCAGTTGCACCTATATCACCCTGGGATGCTTATTAGCAATGCAAACTTCCCTGGGTCCACTCTAGACCAAGTGAATCTGCATCTTTAGGGATGGGATCTGGGGATCTGCATTTTAGCTTCTTAAGTGATTCTTGTGTACCCCGAAGTTTGAGGAATATTGAGGCAGCTCAGAGGTTCTCACACTTCAGCATGCATGAGAATCACATCACTTACAGGGCTTGTTAGCTTACAGGCGCTTGGGCCCCACCTCCAGAGTTTCCAATTCACTATCTGGGATGAGGCTTGACAACTTACATTTCTAAAAAGTTTCCAGGTCATGCTGCTGGACTAGAGACCACACTTTGAGAACCACTGCTGCAAACAGAGCACTTTACCTGGCTCAGAAAGTGTAAAATCGCCCTTACCATTCATCCACATAATTCAGCTAGCTTCTACCTTCCTGTTATATAGATGACTGACACCCATGACCTCTTTTTCACCTTGTTAGATAATTTCTAGTTTTAAATTGACAATATGAAAAAGGATTACACCTGAATCTTGTATATTGTTCTGGTTCCACATGTTTATATTATTATCAACACTGTCCTTTCCTCGTTTTTGGCGGTGATCTGTTCAACTTTGTGCTACCTTGGGCTTCAAAATGCAAAATCAGCTCCTTTCTTTGCTTGTATGTCATGCAAAAAAAAAAAAAAAAAATGCTTCCAAAGTAGAGGAACCTGAAAATATTCTGAAATTCAGAAGGTGTTATTTTGGGGAGCCTTTCTGGGACAGGATGTCCCCATCATCAGCTAGAGGAAGCCCAGCTTCTGATAAACAAAGTTTTGCCTTGCACAGATCAAAGGGAGCCATTTATTGAAGGAAGGGATGGAAGTATTTGATGAGGCCCTTCTGCAGACTCCCTGTAAACAGGATAAACCCTATCAATGAAAGCTTATACTGAGCCAGGCCACAGTCCCCAGGAACAATGGAGCAACAAGAACACTGGGTGGTAAGGAAAGAGCCTTGGTCCAGACAAGATTGTTCTGCCAAGAGAATGGCTGTAAACAGGATTAGTTGTAATGAGATTATGAACTTAGGACCTGGAGGCCTGAACTGGAGAGTTCAGAGTTACATAAAGAAAAGACACAGAAGTAGCTCGTGGGGTAAGAGGATGCCAAAAGGACAAGGACTTTTCCTTCCTAGCATCCCTGTAGCCCAGAGGTGCTATCTCTCTGGGGAGGAAAAATTAGTCACTGTAATTGCACATATTGCTTGTAGGAGTAGACGAACTAGGGACTAAAGCACCAAAGTAGTGGGCCTCAATTAGGGGATATTGGCAATGTCTGAAGACATTTTTGGTTGTCACAACTGGGTGAGGGAGTGCTACTAGCTTCCAAAGGCAGAGGCCAGGGATGCTGCTCAGTATCCTACAATGCACAGGATAGCCTTGCTCAACTAAGAAATATCCAGCCCCAAATGCAGAGGTTGAGAACCCCTGTGCTAGAGTGACAAAGAGGGAATCCAGCTAGGATGCTGGTAGATGACCACCTGGAGACGGAGCATGGCAGGGGTGGGGAGGGAATGGGCAAGTATTTCATGGGCTTAGTCTAGAGGGATGTCATATTAGCAGTCCTCAGAAGGTGAAAGTTGGTTGTTGAGTGGGGGTGGATGGAGCAAGAAAGTTATTTACTTTGTGTGTAAAGCACATACAGTGCATAAAGACATAGACAGCATTTCTGGGGTATTAAAGTTTCACGGGGATTGGTGGGTTGCTTGGGAAAATAATGTCTAAAAAGGCTCCTTAGGAGGTGATAATGAAAAAAAAAAAGGTTGAGAAACACTTACTAGACTCTAGAAATTCACTCACTTTCCTCAGCTGCATCCAGGATTCATGTATTTTTTTCTAAGAAACAAATCTATGGCAGTAACTCCATGGATAAGACTGGTTTCTTATTGCCTTCAGGATAAAATAGAAATATCCTTGTATTTTAAGGCACACTTTTTTTTTTTTTTTTAAATAGAGAGAGTCTTGCTCTGTTGCCCGGGCTGGAGTACAATGGTGCAATCTTGGTGCACTGCAACCTGCCCCACCCGGGTTCAAGCATTTCTCCCACCTCAGCCTCCCAAGTGGCTGGAATTACAGGCATACACCACCATGCCTGGCTAATTTTAGTATTTTTGTAGAGATGGGGTTTCACCCTGTTGGCCAGGCTGGTCTTGAACGCCTGACCTTAGGTGATCTGCCTGCCTCGGCCTCCCAAAAGGCACACTTTCAATATGGCTCCTGCCACATTCTACCTAACATCCCTAGTGTCAGCCATAGTGAATCACTGATAGCTGTTCCCAACCCACTGAGCTTTTTCTCTGCAGGCCTGCATCACCCCCTCTTGCCCCTTCCCCTGACATCCCTCAAGTGGCTAACTGCTACTCATTCTCAGCTCCTCCATGATGTCTGCCCTAAATTCCTCAACACTGGGCTGCTTGCCCCTTTTCTGCACTTCCCCTAGCATAGGATGTATCTTACTCCTATTGCAGCGTTGTTCCCACTTTGCTATAATAATTTACTTCCTTGTCCATAAGGAACTCTTAGGCAGGTGTCTATGCCTAGCGCAATACCTGGTGCATACTGAAACCTCAATAAATACTGGTTAAAACCGTAAGATAATTTGCACTCATTATCTCCTTTCATCCACTTTACCTTCTTTGAGATAGCTATGATTATTCTTATCTTGTAGAAAAGTGCATGGATTTCTCAGATGACAAATGGGTATAACCTTCTTCCATGCCCTCTTCTGGGTCCTAAACATTATCTAGACCTATGGCCAGGAAAGAGAATGAGCAGGCTTCCCCCAGGAGCTGTGTTACTAGAAGAAAGAGCATAACTTAGAAATGAGTCACAGAAAAAACAAAGAGTAAAGACAGAAAGTGAGTGAGGGATAAGGGTTTTATAAATACAAGGGTTTCCCATTCTGACATCTATAGCATAAACCAAAGGCAGCACCTAGCTCTCCAGGAAACAGTTAGAAACCCATTGCCTTAAAGTCCTAGAGCTAAGATATGCATTTTCAATAGAGTGACCCCAAGCTGGACTTTCTGGCACCATTACTGAAAGGGTCACTGGCTCAGTCACAGAATCCGTAGGGTATGATAATAGTTGAGATGGAAGTCCTCAGGGTGCAGTTTGAAGCATAGATCTTGAGAACCTGGAGATCAATGGGAAGGTCAGGATCCAAGGCACAGTTTGGGAGTCATCATTAGTACATAGGGCCTATGTTACAAGTGGTCTTTGAAGCTGTGAGAGTGAATGAAATTAGAGAGGGATAAAAGTGTGGAGTGGAAACAGGCCTGGTATGGAAAGTGCCAAATAATCTCTCGATGTCTTGCATTTTCAGTTAATTTTTTAATCTATAACTTATCTTCTCCATGAGTTTACTGACTCCTTGGTGTTGGGGACAGCTTTAGATACTTTACAAAAATTTTAAAGATGCTTAAGCATTTAGTTAACAAATTAATTAAACCTTTTCCCTTCATCATTAAACTTCTGGAAATAGCTATAAACCAAAAATAAAATTCTAAGCCTCCTGACCATTTGAATGTACCCATCCTCTCCGTAAGGGCATTCCAAAGTTAACCTGAAAAACTAGTTCAGGCCATGATGGAAAGGGAGGGTCAGACATGCCTCATTGTACCTTCCTCCCTTTTAGAAATATACTGATAGAACAGACTCTTTAAGTCTGATAAGAAACATTTTTACAATCTATTCTCTCTGAAGCTTGCTACCTGGGGGCTTCATCTGCATGATAAAACCTTGGTCTCCACATCCCTTATCTTAACCTAGACATTCCTAAGTCTTCAGACAATAAACTTAACTCTTTCAACCAATTGCCAATCAGAAAATCTTCTAATCTACCTATGACCTGGAAGCCCCCTGCTTCCAGTTGTCCCACCTTTCCAGACTGAACAAATGTACGTCTTACGTGTATTTGATTGATGTTTCATCATGCTTCCCTAAAATGTATAAAACCAAGCTGTACCCCAAGCACCTTGGACACATATTCTCAGGATCTTCTGAGGGCTGTATTATGGGCCATTGATCATACATATCTGGCTCAGAATAAATGTCTTCAAATACTCTACAGAGTCTGACTCTTCGTTACCACAGCTTTCCTTTTGTCTTTATCTCCTTTAGTTTTAACTATTTGGGTCCTGCCAGCATCACAGGACTGAAATGTCTCTTTAGCAAGTTGTCTGTAACTTCTGCATTGCCAAATCTACTGGCCTATTCTCAAGTCACCTTCCACAATCTCTAGCATTCAGCACTACTAGTTCCCCTCATTCACTGAACAGTTGCCATCCTTGTCTTTCATATCACTGTGTTCTCTTGGTTCTTTCTCAGACTTCTTTGCTGAATACTACTTTCAGCTTCCGTTCCTGGCTCCTTTTCCTCTCTTAGTCCCCTAAAAGAAGATTATTGTTCAAATTTCTCTTTGTCCTTCTCCTCTCCTTTTTCAGGTTCTACCTTGACAGTCTCATCCACGGTCTCAGCTACGGCTTCTAGGATGATGACTCAAGCCCTGATGTCTTTCCTGATCATTTTGGACCTGATTCTCTGAAACTGGGGGAGGAAGCTGAATGCTGGGCCACTTTTTAACAATGTGGCCAGCAGCTCTGGGTTGATACTAGAAGCAAACATTAGTCTAGTAAACTACACAGGACAAAGGTAGAACAGGACACACAGGGGTAACACTGACCTCAGTGGGTGTTGCGGACTGAACGCTTGTGTTCTGCTCAAAATTCATATGTTGAAACCCTGTCCTCTAATGTAATGGTGGTAGGAAGTGGGGTCTTTGTGAGGTATTTAGGATTAGATGAGGTTACAAGATGGAGCCTTTATGCATGGGAGTAGTGTCCTTAAAGAGAGTCCTGAGAGAGCTTGCTTCCTCTTTCTGCCATATGAGGACACAGTGAGAATACTGCTGTCTATGAACCAGAAAGCAAGCCCTCTCTAGACACCTTATCTGCTGACACCTTGATCTTGGCCTTCCCAACCCCTAGAACTATGAGAAATAAAATGTCTGTTGCTTAAGCCACCCAGTCTGTGGTGTTTGGTGATAGCAGCCTGAACTGACTACAACAAGGGTCAGTCAGTCAGGACACAAACTTGAAGGACTGGAGCAAAGATGGGAAGGGAAAGAGATGCCAGGTGCAGGTGGGTCTGCTGTCAGTTCAGGATTTCTCTCCTGGACCCTGAGTTCCTGCCATGGCATAGCTCTTACCTGGGTTCGTGCACTCCTTATAGGGTCAGGAACGGTACATATGTACTGATTTCCAGACCACATTTCCATGAGACCTTGCCAGATCCTTCCACTGGGACCTCCTGTCTCCTTCCTCCAAGCTCACTTGACATTTGTTCTCTAGGGTTCTGCACTTGGCTCACATCTTTGCATTTCCTTTTTCACTTTGCTGGGTGATCTCATCCACTCCCATGGCTTGAGATACTATTTTTAGGCTGACAACTCCCAAATATGTATCTCTAGCCTAAACTCCAGACCTGTAACTCTACCTATAAATTAAATAAGAACCTAAAAATCAATATACTCCCAACTGAAGCTATTCTCTTCTACCCAGACTGACTCTGTTCTGTCCCCTGTGTTCTCACTGCTGGATAACACCAATGCCCATGCAAGCTAGAAACCACCGCATCATCCTTGCCTCGTCCACGCCTCATCCACCTTTCTCCATGTGTGAGTCAATTTGCCTCTTAATCATCTGTCAATTTATTCACATTTTCCTTCTCCACTGCCAATTTCTTGGCTACTCTTCATTTTTCACCTGAATATTCCAGTCATTTATCAACCAGTCACTTGTGTCCAGTTTCACAACCTCCCAATCAGTCCTCCAATGCCATTATAGAATTTTCTTTAAAGTAGGAAGCTGATGATGTTACTCCACAGTTCAATGACTTCTCATTGTCTCCTACCAGATAAAATCTAGACACAATTCTTGGCACACACTCCTCCTTCTCTATGTAGGCTTGTTTACAGACAATTTCCTATTAGTACTTCATACCTTAGGTACAAATAGTGTCAGTCTCCATAATTGACCATGCTGTTTCGCAACTCCACACCCTAGCGCATGTGTACCCACTACCTGGAATGCCCCTTCCCTTTATTCTGGTGGATTAAGTCGGTCAAGCCCCAATCCCTACATCATCTTCTCTTTGAGGCCGTCTCTGACCTTTCCTTTTTTCTCTATGCTCCTCTTCTCTTACATCCATTATATATGCCTGTTTTCCGGCACTAGTGGGCTAAATTCTAATTCCTTGCTTAGGTTTTTATCTTCCTGTCTAAATTCTGAGTTCTTCAAGGACAAGTGCCTTATCTCATGATTTCACTTCCCTCTGCAGCTAGCACAATGCTTCTAAAACTGTTTTCCTTGGATTACTAGTCTTATTGTTACTGGTAGTTAGACAGGCATGAGTGGGGCAGGAAAGGGATCGTCTCCCACCCACAGGTGATGGTTCGACAACTATCACACTGACTCTCTCAGGAAGAGACAAGCTCCTGCTGATCCACAGCTGTTAACATTAAAATGTTAATTGAATGCAGACACCTGGGAAAAGCAACGTCCTGGGAATATGCATTAAGAGACAAAATGGAGTATGACCTTCCAGGGGCACACCACTGGAGAAGGGAAGAAAGCCTCAGATCTACATGCCTACAACTTCCTAAACACACTGCGCATGCTCAATTCCCAAGAGTAAGGCAGGCACTGTGCATGCGGGCCACCCACCCTAAAGAAAGAATCACCCTAAGGGAAAAGGGTACAAGATGGCAGCCTATAAAGTCCCAGGGTCAAGGCTGAACACTGCACTTGTTCGCCAAATCACCCACTGGATCTCTTCCACGTGTTCTTTCCTTTTTTTCCTGTTCTAAAGCATTTTTTAAAAACTTCCATTTCTACTTTGAAACTTGCCTTGGTCTCTTTTCGTGCCTTATGCCCCTCCGCTGAATTCTTCGAAGAGGTAAGAATTGAGGTTACTGTAGACCTGTACGTATTTGCCACTGGTAACCGAGATACCTTCCACCAGTCACATTGTGAATTATTTTAAAAGGTATTCTTGAAATGAGAATCTGTGGTCAAATAAGTTTTGGAAAAACTGCATATTCACAATACCTATGAGCTCAGAGAAGTCTTTCAGCCGAAACCTGTTCAATCTGGTTTAACTCTGTCCCTTCCAAACCCAAGGTCAGGGAAAGATGCTTAACCAGATCCTTACAACACATGTGCAAGGAGCAAAGGTAGAGACGTGCCCAGACAAAGGGTGATGTGGGAAAACAGAGAAGGGGCTGCCCCAGGGTCCACGGGTTCTGGAAGCATTTTTGGGAAAAAATGATCTCCATTGCTCACAAGAAGATAATGGTCAATTAAACCCTCAGAAAGAAAACTTCCTAGTATTCTAATGCCTCCAGGGACTAAACTTCAGAATTGAATACAACTATCCAAAGGTTTTATTATCCAGGAAAGTCAAGTCTTCCAGGATGTTTTCTTCTCTTATTCATTCCTGTGGTCAGACTCAACTTTGAACTGGTCTACTCCACAGATGAACCACATCCTTCAACTCACTTAACAGCATCTATTATCCTATTGTTGCTTATATTTTTCTGGTTATGTCCTAATGATCTCCAGCCACAATACTGGAGGGCAGCCACTGGTCATTTACACTGTCATCTCATGGACTCTACGAGGCCCAAGCCCATAGTGAGACTCAACAAATGTTTATTAAATGCAGCAAACACAAGCATAATCTAATACTTCCTATTTGCCTTGAGGTGGCAGAGATGCAAATGTGGTGACTCAGAGCCTGAACTTGGGCATTTGGCGCTCCTGTGGAGCATTTTCTGCAGTGGCTGAGGCTGAGGGGGGCAGAACTTTTCTTCACTGTTTCTGTCTAGAAGAAAGGAATTTAACTAGTCCTACTGAACTCCCAGACCTGTGGAGAGGAGAAAGGGGCAGCATCTCTGACTTGGATAGCCAGCACATTCCCCCAGAGACAGCCATTTGTTCTGTAAGGACCAAAAAGTATCCAGACAAGTCTCAATCAATTTAGAAAGTTTATTTTGCCAAGGCCGGGCGTGGTAGCTCACGCCTGTAATCCCAGAACTTTGGAAGGCTGAGGTGGGCGGATCACCTGAGGTCAGGAGTTCAAGACCAGCCTGGCCAACATAGTGAAACCCCATCTCTACTAAAAATACAAAAATTAGCTGGTTGTGGGCACCTGTAGTCTCAGCTACCTGGGAGGCTGAGGCAGGAGAATCGCTTGAACCTGGGAGGCAGAGGTTGCAGTGAGCTGAGATCGCGCCATTGCACTCCAGCCTGGGCGACAGAGCAAAACTCTGTCCCCAACACACACAAAAAGAAAAAGTTTATTTTGCCAAGATGAAGGACACTCCATGACACAGCCCCAGGAGGTCCTGACAACATGTGCCTAAGGTGGCGGTGTACAGCTTGCTTTATACAGTTTAGGGAGACAGGAGACATCACTCAATACATGTAAGATTTATATTGGTTTGATTTGGAAGGGCAAGACAACTCAAAGGGAGAGGGGCAGCTTCCAGGTCATAGGTAAATTTAAGCATATTCTGCTTGGCGATTGGTTGAAAGAGTTACTCTCAGTATTATTATCAGTAGAAAGGAATGTCTGGGTTATGATAAGGGGTTGTGGAGACCAAGGTTTTATCATGCTGATGAAGCCTTCAAGTAGCAGGCTTTCCAGAGAATAGACTACAAAGGTTTCTTGTCAGACCTTAGGTTTGTGTTGATATTAACGCTGGAGGGGTACAATGAGGCATGTCTGGTCCCCACTTCACGTCATGGCCTGAACAGTCTTTCAGGTTAAATTTTAGAGGGCCCTGGGGTGTGAGGAAGATGTTGAGTTTTATTTTTGGTTTACAGTTTTACAGACACTGGGCTATATTTCCAGTTTTGCATAGAGGAGGGCACCACAAGAGCAAGCACTGTGTTCAGTGCACAGACTGGAATCTTTGCTTCACTACTTGCTCGCTTTGTGATTCTAGGCAAATTGCTTGACCTCTCTGTGCCTAAGTTTTCTCATCTGTAAAATGGGGGGTGATAATCACAGTACCCCTTCCTCCTAGGATTCTTATGAAAATTAAATGAGTTGCTATTCATGTAGAATTCAGAAGCAAGTGCTACTTAAGTGTGTGAAAGGAAAATACATTTTAGGACCCCCAAATCACTAAGCCAAAGGGAAAACCCGAGCTGGGAATGGCTTAGAGCAAACCTGCCTCTCGTTCTATCCCTAAAAAAGATATCTGCTAAGGTAAAACAAGCTACATACCTTCCTTACAAGCAAATTTCCTGTGGACAAAGGACAGACAGAACTCAAAGTCATCCCTCTGCTCATGGAGGTAAATGCATAGCTGATTGTTTCCTTTGGAAAGGCTAATCAGGAATTCAAAAGATTGCAACCATTTGTCTCTTACCAACCCGTGACCTGGAATCCCTCTCCTCGCTTGAAGTTGTCCCGCCTTTCCAGACAGAACCAAAGTACATGTTACATATATTGATTGATGTCTCATATCTCCCTAAAATGTATAAAACCCAGATATGCCCCAACCACCTTGGGCACCTGTCGTCAGGACCTCCTGAGGCTGTGTCATGGGTATGCATCCTTAACTCCAGCAAAATAAACTTCCTAAATTGACTGAGACCTGTCTCAGATATTTGGAGTTCACAAGTCTTTGTGAAATCAATCAATCAATCAATATTAATTGCTATGTTGGGGCAGACCAGAATGAGACCATGGATAATGTATTAGGCTGTTCTTGCGTTGCTATAAAGATGTGTCTGGGATGGAAATTTATAAGAGAGGTTTAACTGGCTCGCCATGGCTCTGCAGGCTGTACAGAAAACAGTGTCAGCATCTGCTCGGCTTCAGGAGGCCTCAGGGAGCTTTTATTCATGGCAGAAGGTGAAGCGGGGGCAGCCATATCACATAGAGAAAGCAGGACCGAGAGAGAGAGAGAGAGAGAGAGAGAGAAAGAGAGAGAGAAAGAAAGAGAGAGAGAAATAGAGAGAAAGAGAGAGAGAGAAAGAGAGAAAGAGAAAGAGAGAGAAAGAAGGAGAGAGAGAGACAGAGAGACAGAGAAGGTTCCACACACTTTTAAATGACCAGATCTAGCCGGGAACTCATTATCACAAAAACAGCACCAAGCCATGACCCAAACACCTCCCACCAGGCCTTACCTCCAGCATCAGGGATTACAATTCAACAGGAGATTTGGATGGGACCAAATATCCAAACTCTATCAGACAATTACCTGCGAGCACAAATTATCTATATTGCTGGCACCTACTATTTAAAAATAGTAATAAGAGCTGCTGCTTTCATATCTGATTGCATCCTAAAAATTAACTAGAAAGTGGGCATTATTTCCATTTTTTATTGAGTAAACAGCCTCAGAGGTTAACAGGCTCAGTCGCACATTAGGTGATAGAGCTAGGTTCCAAATTCATGCCTGTCCCACTGCCAAGCCCAATACCTTTCCCTCAAGGACACTTTTTCTTTTTTTATCCCCATAAGGAAGTTTGGTTTAGAGGCAACCCAGTACATCCCCATGACTTACTGATTGGGAAGTGGCTCATAAACCACTTACATCACACAATTCATATCATATCCAAACTGTATGTTCAGAATTAATTAGTATTTATTATAAAAGTTAAACTGATATGCAACATTTGTTTTTAAAGATAAAACAATATTAATAGCAAGTCTCTTTCCTTCTTCACCTCTTCTATCCCCAGTAGTTCCTAAAGTCTTAGGAAATATAAAAAATGATCTGTTCATTTGTAAACATATTTTTTTAAAAATAGTATTTAGAAATGAGATTATGCACCATTTGGTATCTTCTTTGGGTTATTTAACATTTATCTAAGCTGTTTTAAATCCAAGCACTCGTTCTTAGAATCATCTATACTTATTGGGATGTTTTGAAAGTCTACTGATGGCGCTTACAGCTCAGGGTCACATCCTGTATGTATAACCAGAGCCTGTGGACTCATTATGCCTCACATTTTCATCTAAGAAAGGTCCTTGTCATATTCTGTGCACACAGATATGTGCACATATCAGATAAATCAGATACCTCCACAGATCAGAGCAGGGTCTGTGGCTAGAATTATAAAATATTTTTTTGTCTATCTGGGCTTTTTCAAAACAAAGGCTTCAATATTCAACGTAGCTCCCAAACTCCCATCTTCACTCCCAGCCCTCTCTTTTGCTATCTCTCTCTCTCACTGTCTCTCATATGCGCACTCGCTCCGTCTCTCTCTCATTCACAAGCTTTCCTTTCTGGAACCCTATGGAAAATTACCATGCATTCTTACTTCTAGCGGAATAGGAACTCTTGCTCAAGAGGAGTGGAACAGTGGTCAGGGCATTACAGCTGACTCATCTTGACCAGAGAAGGTTACTGCTGGAGGCCTCAGAGATTGCCTACTTCCCCCCTCCACTTGACAGCAAGGGAAGCAACGGCCAGAAAGGATCTGGAACTTTCTTTCAATTTCATTGAAGCCCAGAGGTAAAATCAGGATTGTTTGAAGACAAGTAAGGTCAGGTGCATAGGGTTATATGTAGGAGTATAGTTAACAGGTGTCAGAAACTTGGATTTAATTTAGAGGTGCTTAGGACACGCATAATATTTTCCAACTATGCGTGAAATATGGAATTCTGCATTTATTTAAAATATGGGATTGTCCATTAATTCTTTCTCTTGAGAGGATGCTTCTTTCTGAAATGATCTAGGCATTTATAAACATTTTAAAAATACACACACGTGAGATCATACTTTCATAGTGATATAAGCATCATTGCTCATATCCCTAATGAACAGATGGGGAAAAGGAGGTAGAGAGAGAGAGAGAGAGTCAGCAACTCACCACAAGAATCTCCTGGTTGCTTGCCTGGGCTGTCAGCTCCGTTTGGTTGAATTTCTATTCAATATTATTACTGAGCCCTTATACTTAAGAACGTGTTCTTTGGGTTTCCTGCTTATCTCTAAGCTGAAGAATTTTTTTTCTTCTATTTGCTTTTCCAATCTTCAGCTTCCATGACCTTAAAAAAAAAAAAAAAAAGTAGACAAACTGAGCTGGTCTAAAAGCAGCCTGTTTGCAACCTGATATGAGACCTGGAATGCAACCAGATAAACCTTGGTGTAGGGTTCTCTAAACACATTCAACGTTTTTTCCAAGAGGCAATCAGTTTATTTCCATTGAAATGCTTGATGATGAATTAACAGTACATTTCCGAAACTATTGAAAGAGCAGAGGTAAAATGGTAGTTATACATGTCAGAATGGGAAATAGAGAGCTATGGAATTTGTCTTACTTTGAAGCTTAAGCCTCTTTTAATATTCCTTACATTTAGCTACATGTATTTTTAAGGTGGAAATTAGTTAATGGAACATTCTCATAGTCCATACTTTTTATTAAGGTTGATGTTTGATGAACCAGATAATGTCTAATCACTTTCTGCTTTAAAGTTTATAATTCTTGATAAAAGGAAAAGTGGTAATTATGTGAGCCAACCCTGGAAAGTATTTCCATATTGAATTTTGTTTGTTTCAAAGAACCTACTGTACATATGCAAAAAAAAATAGGTATTGTCAATTGTTTTACCAAAGCCATGTTTCCCCTTGTCAGTGTAGACAGAATCAGTTGTCTTTCTGTATGAGAATATCATGGAAAAGCACAGATGTAACAAGGCTTCCTTCCAAACCTAAGTGGTAGAATTATGTGACTTAAATTGTGGAGTCAGGACTAATCTCACAGGCTTTCAAAATGGCTCCCTCTCATCCTCTTTAACCTCCCTTTCCTCTTTCATCTAAGAAGGGAGAGTGAAATAAGTCAATAATCCTGGATTTGTGAGAGTGGAAGGAAATGTATTATGACTTTTAAGTCCATATTTTAATACCTTTGACTAATGAGATATTAATTACAGTGTTAAATAAATCTTGAGAAGATTTCAAAGCAAAGCCTGCACTTTTTTCCTTCCACCGATTTAATATCTAGGGAGTTCCACCCTATGAAGGGCAGTTTCTTCCCATTGGCTATCTTCAACAGTCCAGGCCAAATAGGACATTTGAGTCCTTTCAAAGTGGCCTTCAAGTCCCCTCTTAGCCCTTTTAGATGCTGCCTTGTCAGTTCATGTCCAGCAGCCCTAAGCAGAGTTCAATCAACATCTTCCCTCTCCTCCAAGTCTTTGCAACGCTCCTCTCCTCCTGGCTGTCTGGCATCGCTGCTTAACCCAGAGCCTTAAGGTCTCTCCCACTGCTGGCTTGCTGAGCCACAGTCACAATCATGACCTTCAGAATTTCTCTTGCTGCCTGGGCCCAAACTGCCATCTCCACCAATGTCTTCACCAGCACCACCATCCTTGCCGTCTGTTGCCAATACTCACAAAAGTCAAAGCCTAACACTCACCACTAAATTCTTCATCAGAGCTTCTGCTCTTAGCTCTAGGACAATGGTTCTCACCCAGGGGCCATTTCCTACCCACTCCCCTCAGCCCCAGGGAATATTTGGCAATGTCTGTACACATTTTTTGGTTGTCACAACTTGGGGAGGTGAATGCCACTGGCATCCAGTGAGTCAAAGGCAGGAAAGCTGCTTAAGAATTTATAATACACAGGAGGACCTCCACAACAAAGGCTTATCCAGTCCCAGATGTCAACAGTGCTGAGGTGGAAAAGCTTTGCTCTAGGAGATAGCAGAGGCCTTTATTCTCTTTCTGTACCTTTGGCAAAAAAACAAAGATAGAAGAAAACAAAACACAATCTGTCTTCCAGGCACACACCTGAAACCCTCTGTTCTCTTCCCTACTTCTCAGTTTAGAATTGGAGAGAAAACAGGTGAGATTTTGTAGAACCTGCCTTTTCATTTATGGCATGGGTACTCTCTCATCTTGGCGTAGGCTAGGACAGACAGGCTCCATCTGAACAGAAGAACCCATTTACGCCAGAGGTTCTCAACACTGGCTGCACATCAGATTCATGACATTTAACATTTTTAAAATACTGATATTCAGAATTCAAATGGAATCAGCCTATGATGGGGCCTGTGTGATACCTTTTAAAAACCCTCTGGGCCGGGCATGGTGGCTCACCTCTGTAATCCCTGCACTTTGGGAGGCTGAGGTGGGCGGATCATGTGAGGCCAGGAGTTTGAGACAAACCTGGCCACCATGGCAAAACCCAGATTCTACTAATAATACAAAAATTAGCCAAACATGGTGGCATGCTCCTCTAGTCCCAGCTACTTGGAAGGCTGAGGCACAAGAATTGCTTGAACCCGGAAGGTGGAGGTTGCAGTGAGCCAAGATTGTGCCACTGCACTCTAGCCCGGGCAACAGAGTCAAACTGTGTCTCAAACAAAACAAAACAAAACAAAACTAAACTAAACAAAACTAAACTAAACTAAACACCCTCTAGATTATGCTAACATGCAGCCAGAGCTAATAAACCCTTGGACTGGTCGCCCACTCAGTGGGGGAGAGAACAGATATTCCCAAAGAACGGAAGGAAAGTATTCTTCCAAGATCTTTTTAGTGCTAAAGACATCTGATCTTCCAGTAGGAGGGAAGTCTTTTAACTGTGTGGTCAGTATAGGTCATCTGGGCAGATACAGATTATTTCAGATTATTTGATTTTCTTCATTGGAGTCTTTCTATGGCTTGAATTGAGGCTTATTTTTAATAATAAAAAAGTTTTAATATTTATCAAAATCAGGAAAAGAGAGTAAATTAAAGATTAAAAGCCATCCTCATAATTAAGCACTCTATGCTATTTATTTGTCTTAGAAAAAAATGATTCTTTCTTCTTTTAGAAAGATACATTAATTCTAAATTAAAGCTTTGGGATAAATTATGACTTATGAAAAATCATGGGATAGTATCATAAATAAAAAACATTGTCTGCATGAAATATGACCACTCTAATTCTGTACATTTCCTCCCCATTTCAATACAATGAAGTTTTTACAAGGCAAATTAATCTAGCATTAACCTAGAAATGATTACCCTACCTTACTGATGAAACTGATACAACAAAAATACTTTTAATGCTAAAGAAATTTGTTAAATTCGCTGTAACTTAAGTAAACTATATCTAATTTCTCCTTTTCCCCCCCATTCTTTAGTCACACACTTAGCATTCTGTAGCAAAATAATCACTGGATTCCAAGTGAGAAGCCTGAGTTCTAGTTCAGGCCATAGAACTGCTTTATAAAGTCAATTAACTTTGTTGGGCTGCTTCTTCATCAGTAAAGTAAAGGCATCACCAGATGATATATAAGATCCTTTCCGTGTTTAGGAATTAGTAGGAAGGCAGATTATTGGTTTGACAACCCTCAATCAAATGAAATGCCTGGTTTTCTGTCCTGGCATATAGTGTGGGAACACGTTATATGTAAAATATGGTATATATGCACATATATAATATATACACACACGTATGTATATATAAAAATTAACATCTGTTATGTATATATACATTATATATATAACAAATAACATATATATGATATATATAAAAATTAACAAACATTCACTGAGCACTCTGCTAAAGAAATAAGGGAGTGCTATGGAGAATTCAAAGAATTAGCAATTATATTCCTAAGGTTTTACTATAAAAATTATAATTTAGGCCAGGCATGGTGGCTCATGCCTGTAATCCCGGCACTTTGGGAGGCTGAGGCAGGTGGATCACTTGAGGTCAGGAGTTCGAGACCAGTCTGACTGACATGGTGAAACTCCATCTCTACTAAAAAAATTAAAAATTAGCCCTGTGTGGTGGTGCACTCCTGTAATCCCAGCTACTCAGGAGGCTAAGGCAGGAGGATTGCTTGAACCTGGGAGGTGGAGGTGCAGCAAGCTGGGATTGTGCCATTGCACTCCAGCGTGGGCAACAAGAGTGAAACTCTCTGTCTCAGAAAAAAAAATTATAATTTACTTGGGGATATAAACAGTCACATTAGATAAAAATATTCAGAAGTTCCAGTTGATATTTAATAAAATCAATCAACACTTATTGGATACCTACTGAATGAGTTAGGTCCTAACCTGATAAGTATCACAAATAACAGTGCTGGTTTGTTTAGAGAAAAGCTGGGACTTTTTCCTTCTTTAAGTAAACTATAGTAACACACTACATTAAACCTTCAGTTAATGGTATATTTGTAATGTTATACTTCTAAAGAAGGCCTCTGAATTAGACAGGCTCAGGCCTCACAAAACCTGGTTTTGCTCCTGATGGGGCAAACGAGGAAATAGAGCATGGAAGCAAAACCCACCAATGGCCTGATGTCCCTAAGTTTACATTTTGGCTGCTGTTGGGATCACTATACTATATCCGTGCTGGGTCAACTGGAAGTTGTGGGCAGTTGTATTCTTTTCAGAAAAGCTTTCATTGTTCAAAGCTACATCTTGACCAATACACATGCACCTTAACCAGAAGCATGGTGAAACCCTGGGCAGTACATGGATAACACCTAGGTCAAAGGTAGGAACATGGAGTTTAGCCATAGGCACCACTCTGACCAGCAGAACACCTTGTGGGCAACTGGCTGAATGACCTAGCCAACCAAGAGAATATCTGGTAGACCCAAAAAGTTTGAAAAAGGGGAGAAAGAGTAAAAAAAAAAGAGAGGTAGAATAGCTACATAATTTAAGGATCCACTACAAAAAAAAAAAAAAAAATGGACCTATTGTTGAAAAAAAAATGTTAAGAATTTTTGGCCATGATAGCAGAGCATAAAGCCATGAGTGGGACCCTGGGAAGCAGGAAGCCCTGTTGAGTCACACATCTGTGAAGTCAGCCCTGAAGACAGCAAAAAACTTATGAGAAGGGTGCTCACATTATTGGGCATGTACTATATTCTGGACACAGTGCAAAAACACATTCACAATTCATGTTATTTTCAAAACAACTGTGGGAGAGAAATATCAACGTTTCACGGATGAGCGGAACTCTCAAAAAGGTTAGGTTATTTGCACAAAGACACACAGGTAGTATGTTTGTGTGTACTGAAGTGGAGGAGGAAGAGGACAGAGAGGGAAGGGACCCAAAGTCATTGTCCAAGTAATGGTCAGAACCAGGAACATTTGGGCATCTGTCATTAAGATCATTTAACAGAGCCAAGATGTCAACATGGTTTGATTGCCATTGTGAACGACAATTGAGGCAGTGAATAGGAAATTAAAAGCACCATTGTCTTTTGCTGTTTCTTTGAACCATTTATCCCCATGCTACTGAGGGGAGGTTGTCATTCCAACAAAAGCAGACACATTTGGAAGCTTCTAGATGCTCAGCTTTTGTATTTAGTTACTCTGGTTGGCTCAGGGTTAAATGACTACTGCTTTATTTGCAACTTATTTATATTAAAGGTGAAATGTCAGGTTCACACAGGGTAAAATAAAGGACTCTCTATAAACATGCAAACAAATGCAAGTGTTCGCTGCCAAAATATCCAAACAAACCAAACCAGAGAAGAGAAATATCGCCTCAGCCCAAACTGTAGAGCTCTTCCACATGACCTCTTCAGTAGATGAAAGGAAATCCTGAAATTCAAGACCAAACTCAATCAAATGCTAATTTAATGTTGTTCCCTAGTAGACACCAAGTGAAGGGAGATTTGCCACTTATCTGGCTAATTTGAGCTCTGGGATACCCAGGGTGCAAACCGAGGCAAAATAAATCTAATAAGGGATTGGAATATTTTGATACTTTGCCAACCGTCTTCAGAGTCACTTGGACACTGTCATCTTTTTCACTCATGCTTGTTTGTTTACATGCATCTATAAAGCATAATTAAGAATCCTTTGATATAAAAGTAAATTTATTTATTTAAGTACTGACATATTGACACATGCTCATAAATGAGCTTCAAATATAGAGGTGTTCTTAACGTGCACGATGTTTTAGGAAAGAGGGTGGCAGTAGAACCTGCACACTCCTGGATCCTAGAGATGACAGATATGTGACTTTTAAAGAACACATGGACCTGGCATTATTGATTGTCACTAAGGAGACCCAATCTTATATCAAGACAAGGAACTGGAGTCAAGCCCATAATGCACCTGTGCCAACTCAGTGGCCCTTGAAACTGGCGGAACGGGTTTGGTGCCTACTTTGATCTCTGCACATGAAACTTAGAGCTCCCTCTGAGAAGAGAGTTTATAGGATCATGGTTCTGGTATCTTTCCTGAGAAGGGAGGAGAGGGAAACTGGCATCTTTTCTTTCACCCATTCCACCCTATATAAAAGTAGACAGCAAGCCTGCAAATTATATTGCTCTAGAGTTGGTCTTTCTATGGTAAAAGGGACCTGGTCAGCCTCTTTATCCCCTTGGCAAATTATTCCTAGCTTTTGAATGGCCAGGCTTCTTGGAGTATGGTGGCAGGCTGTTTCCTGCTTAGCACTCCTCTGGGAAGGCGGGTGGGGAAATAAAGACTGAGCTCAAAAAGAAAAGAAAATAAAGACTGAGCTCAAAAAGAAAAAGAAAAGAAAGAAACAGCCCCCCATCAGTGTGGAAACAGCATGCATGAGATGCTTAGTGTACACAGAGGTCTTGTTCTAAACCAGGGGTCTAGGTTATATCACAGCCTGGCAGTAACTTTGATGAGCTTTGATCTACTCTATGACTAAGAGACAGTTGAAATCTTGTTCTTAATTCTAGGGGTAAGGAAAACCCTGCATTTCTTAAGCAAATGGCACAATATGTGAACAAAGCCCAATACTTATTCCAGTAAATCTTGAATCAATTTATATATATATATATATATATATATATAAAATAAAGGTCAATTTGCTGTCTTACTTACAGGAAGGAAATCACTAGAAGACCATTTTTTTGTAATCTTGCAGAAGAGGAAGTCAGAATATTGTTCTCATATCTGTTTATGTGGAATGTCACTACCGATAAGAGTGACACAACAGGGACATCACACTCAGAGCCCTTGGCTCCTGCTTAGTGATAACGTGCACAGAGCCTGGAACCAGCTGGCTGTGTTCAAATCTCATCTCTGTTCCTTTCTAATTATGCTAATCTCTCTGAATCAGTCTTCTTATCTGTAAAATGGGGATGTTAATATCCTCTGAAGGACCTGCTAGTTTCTTACCCGGTAGCTATGCTATCTTCCTTCCTTTCTAATGAGTTTGTCCAGTTCAGTGGTATTTCCAGTTAGAAACACTTATTTCCTAGACTCCAGAAGGGTGTCTGTTTGACCCGGTTCTGGCAAATGAACTATAAGCAGGTGTCATTCATTGGGTGGGGCTATTCCCATGGAGATTGACTCAACTGGCACATGTTTTTGCTCTTCAGGGTCCCTCTGCCTGGGATGTGATTCAGTACCCAGCGGTGGAGCAGTCATTGAGGAATGAAGAGACGTACAAAGGGTAAAGGAGCAGGTGGGATTGGGAAACATTGCTCCTTGGGCAGCTGCAGGCATAATGAACTGCCCATTCCTCTATTCCTTGTTATATGAGAAAAGCAAAAAAAAAAAAAAAAAAAAAAGTACCCTATTAAGTTAAGCCACATACAGCCAAATGCCACCCTAACTGATATATTACCTAACAAGGTCAGCATGAAGAATTTATGAGAGTGAAAGTGTTTAGCACACAGCCTGGCACTGAGTATTTCGTAATAGGTATTTACACTAACTTTTACCTATGGCAAAGAACTATCAACAGAGTAGCAATGGGGGCTGTCCCATATCCATAGAGATGTGATTTCCTGCTTATGGGGGTTGGGGTGTGGGTAGCTCTCCTCTGCCTGACTGCTGTGAACCAGCTGGCACAGCCTGTTGGTTCTCTTCTTTTGTAGCATTTCCACTCCCACGGCCTCAGGGAGACCCAAGGAGCTCTGATCCTCAGATCTCTTCAGCGCCTCAGATCTCCTGCAGTTTATCTTCCCCCCTTGCTTCCTCTAGGAGTGGTGCCACATTCAATATCACGCCAAGACTCCTGAACCCAATAAGATTTTGAATCTCATTAAAATTCTTTTCTGTTTTAACTGCACCTCATAGGGGACACTAATGAAACTCTTAAAAGAACCAGATGTGGCATCTGGCACCAGTTCATAGCCCAAGAATTGAGCTAAAAATGGAATGTACTGACGAATGTTCCCAATAATAACTTCCACACTCAAAGAGTGAAGTCTTCCTAGCATAGATAGATTCTTCTGACACTAGCAGTACTAAAATATGTAAGAGTTGTATCTCAGAGACACCACAAATGTAGCATATGTGATAAACCTGATATGGCTTCCTTCTTCCCAGTTTCCCTACAGTTTCAAGATGCATAAGAAGCATTTACAATCTGAATTAAACTTGCCCTGCCATCCAGATACATTAATTTGGTTCACAATATTATTTTATCTCTTTAAAGATTAAGACCTATTTGTCTACATCTGAATTTGATCTCCTTTTAAACAGCTATATTGAGGTATAATTGACATATAATAAACCACTGGTTTAAGGTATATAATTTGGTAAATTGCAATGTGTGTGTATGTGTGTGTGTGTGTGTGTATATATATATATAGTCATAAAACTGTCACTGCAATCAATATAATGAACATTTACCCATTACACCCAAGAGTTTTCTTGTACCTTTGGTAATCCTTTCCTCTGCCCCTTCCCACTGCCCACCAACTCCCATCTGTGTATCTACTTTCTATCACTACTTTGCATTTTCTATAATTCTAATCAACAAAATAATATAGTATGTACTCATTTTGTCTGGTTTCTTTCAATCAACAAATTATTTTGAGATTGATTTATGTTTGCCTGTATCAACAGTCATTTCTTCTTATTGCTATATAGTATTCCACTATATGAATATGCTATAGTTTGTTTATCCATTCTACGGTTGAAGGATATTTGAGTTGTTTCTACCTTTTTCCTATGACAGATAAAGCTACTATGAGCATTTATGTACAAGTTTTGTATGGACTTATGCTTACATTTCTCTTTGCTAAATATCTGGGAGTGGAATTGTTGAATTATCTGGTAGGTGCATGTTTATCTCTTTAAGAAACTGCCAGATTGTTTTCCAAAGTGGTACCATTTTTCATTCCCAGGAGCAGTGTATGGGAGTTCCCGTCTCTTCAGTTCATTTTCTAGTCTGTTCCATTGGCCTATTTGTCTACCTTTACATCAATATTACATTGTCTTGATTACTGTGGATTTATAATACATCTGGAAATCAGTTAGTTCTCCAACTTAGTTCTTTTTCAAAGTTAGTCTGACTGTGAATTTAATTTGCTCTTGTTTTTCTGTTTTTTTCAAGGTGAAAGCTGAGATTATGGGTTTGAGACTTTTCTTCTTTTCCAATACAGGTGTTTTTGTGTTATAAAAGTTCCTCTAAGTACTGCTTTAGCAATATGTCTCACATTTGATGTACTCTTTTTATATTTTTATTTACTTCAAAATACTTCCCAATACTTTTGATTTCTTTTTTGACCTATGTGTCATATAAATGTGTGTTATATCATATCCAAAAATATGGGGGAATTTTCAACAGATGTTCTGTTATTAATATTTTTTTGATTCATTATGGTCATAGACTATACAGTTTATTGAGACTTGTTTGATGACCCAGAATGTAGTTTAACTTAGGTAAATATTCTGTGTGAACTTGAAAAAAATGTGTATTCTTCTGTTTTTAGGCAGAATGTATATAAATGTCATTTAGGTCAAGTTGGTTAATAGTGTTATTTAAGTCTTCTTAAAGTCTTCTGTCTACTTGTTCTATTAATTATTGAGAGAGAGATGCTGAAATCTCTAACTATTTATGAGACTATCTATTTCTTCTTGTACTTCTACAATTTTTGCTTCATGTGTTTTGAAGCTCACTTATTAGGTGCATAAAAGTTTATGATGGTTATATCTTCCTAATGAATTGACCCCTTCATCATTAGGAAATAAACCTCTTTGTCCCAGGTGATATTCTTTGCTCCAAATCTACATTGTCTGATATTAACATAGCCAGTCCAGCTTTCTTCTGATTAGTATTAGCATGGTGTATTTTTCCATTCTTTTAATTTTAATCAGTTTGGGTCTTTCTATTTAGACTGGGTTTCTTGTATGCAACATATCATTGCATCTTACTTTTTTATACAGTCTGACAGTTTCTGCCTCTTAATTGAGATGTTCACACCATTTATATTTTATTTCATTACTAATGTGGTTAAATTTAAATCATTCATCTTACTATTTGTTTTCTATTTGTCCCATTTTTTGTTTGCTCCCCCTGCACCCCCTTGTTCTGCCTTCTTTTAGATTATTTTTTATGATGCATTTATTGCCTTCATTGGCCAATTAGCTAAAACCCTTTGCTTTGTTATTTTAATGGTCACTTAGGGTTAATAATCTACGTCTTTAACTTATCCAATCCACATTAAAGATATAATGCCCCTTAATGAATAGTATAGAAATCTTACATTAGTCCAATTCTCCTCTTCCATCTTTCGTGCTATTGTTGTCATACATTTTACTTTTGCATGTTACAAACCTTATACTACACTGTTAGGTTTTTTTTTTGGTTTAAACCATCAGTTATCTTTCAAAATGATTTAACTTCTAAAAATAACTTACATATTTGTCTATGTAGTAACTATTTGCAGTTTTCTTCATCTCCTTATGTTAATGCATATTTCCAGCTGGTATTATTTTTCTTTGACCTGAAGGGCTTTTATTGATGCTTCTTGGGTCAAATTTTGATCTGCTATTGATGCATTCTTCAACTTTTCCATGACTGAAAAAAATCTTCATTTCACCTTTATTTTAGAAAAATAATTTTGCTATTGACAATTTTTATCTTTCAGAACTTTGAGGTGTTGTTCCACTGTCTTCTCGCTTACATTTTTTCTAACAAGAAATGTGCTGACATTCTTACGTTTGTTAATATGTCTTTTTTCACTGCTTTTAAGATTTTCTTTTTGTCATTGGTTTAGAGTAAATTGATTATGATGTGTCTTAATGCGGTTTTCATTATTATTATTATTATTATTATGCTTGGAGTTCATTGATTTTCTTAGATCTGTGAGTTTACAGTTTTCATGAAATTTGGAAACTTTTTGGTCATTTTTCTTCAGTATTTTTATTAGTTATTTATTGCTGTGTAACAAATTATTCCAAAATTTAGCAACTGAACACACACACATTTATAATGTCTTAATTTTTTTTTTTTTTTTTTTTTTAAGATGGAGTCTCTTGCTTTGTTGCCCAGGCTGGAGTATAGTGGCACGATCTCAGCTCACTGCAACCTCTGCCTTCTGGGTTTAAGCAATTCTACTGCCTGAGCCTCCTAAGTAGCTGGGATTACAGGCGCACACCACCACGCCTGGCTAATTTTTGTATTTTTAGTAGAGATGGGGCTTCGCCATGTTGGCCAGGCTGGTCTTGAACTCCTGACTTCAGGTGATCCACCCATCTCGGCCTCCCAAAGTGCTGGGATTACAGGGATGAGTCACCACACTTGGCCTATTATTTCACACTTTCTGTGGGTCAGAAATCTGAATATAACTTTGCTGGGTGCCTCTGGCTTTGGGTCTCTCATGAGGCTACAACCTAGGTGTTGGCCAGAGATGTAGTATCTCCAGGTTTGACTGGGGCAAGATCCATTTACAAACTCACTTTTGTAGCTTCTGGCAGACCTCAGAAGATCCATTTCAAAGCTCACCCACATGCTTGTTGGCAGCCTCAGTTCCTCACCACATGGACCCCTCCATGTGACTGCCTCACAACATGGCATCTAGCTTCCTCCAAAAAAAAAAGTTAAAGAAAATGAGAAAGAAAGCCCCCAGATGGAAATCAGAGTATTTTTGTAATATATTATACAATACAAGTTATATCACATCACCTTTGCCATATTTTCTTCATTAGAATTGAGTCAATAAATTCAGCCCACACTCAAGAGACAGGAACTAAAGAATAATATGAATACTAGGAGGTAAAGATCACTGGGAGATTATCTTAGACTCTGCCTACTATTTTGGGAACCCATTCTTTGCAAACTGCAATTACACATATATTAGGCCACTTGAAGTTATCACAGCTCACGGATCATAAGTTCCCTTTTTTTTAAAAAAAAAATTGCTTTTCTCTTTATACTTCATTTTGGGTAATTTCTCTTGCTATGTCTTCAAGTTTACAGTTTTTTTCTTCTAGAACATGTAAGTTAAATATCTATTAATCCAATCCAGTGCATTTTTTATTAATCTCAGACATTGGACTTTTCATCTCTAAAGTTCAAGTTGGGTCTCAGTTATAGCTTCCATCTTGCTACTTAAATTTTTGAACCTATGAAATAGAGTTACAATAACTGTTTTAATGTCCTTTGCTGTTGATTCTTCTGCCTGAAAAATCCTGAGTCATTTGATTGATTTTTCCGCTAATATTTTTCTGCTTCTTAGTACTTTTTTATTGGATGACAGACATTGTGAATTTTACCTTGTTGGATGTTGGTTATTTTTGTATTCCTATAAAGATAATTTTTAGGACATTTTCTGGGACCAAATTAAGTTATTTGGAGAGAGTCTGGTCCTTTTGAATATGCTTTTGAGATTTGTTAGGTTAGAAGTGAACAGTATTCAAGGTTCAATAATTAGGGTTAATTATTTCCCAATTCTGAGGGAAGAGCTATCTCTATATTCTACCTGATTCCCTATGAATCATGAGAATTTTCAGTCTATATTGAGAGAATAGGCATTATTTCTGACCTTGTGTGAAAGTTGAACACTATCACCTCTTATCTTTTTGGATGGTTCTTTCCCTGGCTTCCAGCAGTTTCTCACATGTCTACACTTATCAGCTGAATATTTACTCAAAGGGGTATTCTTTCTGGAGACTTTTTTCTTTGGTTATCTCTCCTCTCTAGTAGTCTAGCCACCTTGGTCTTCCTCATGTCTCAGCCCCATCTCCTCAACTCAGGAGTTTCTCTGGGTTTCCCTTTTTTGCACCATGGCTTGTAATTTGTCTCAAAGCAGGTGAGCTGGGACAGTTATAGGGCTCACCTTGTTTGTTTCCTGTCTTGCAAAGATCATTATTTTTTGCCACTTGATGTTCAGAGTCTTGAGCACCATTTCTTAGGTTTTGGGTTGTTTCAGGAGTGAAAATAATCCTGGTCCTCGTTACTCCATGTTGGCTGGAAGCAGAAGTCTGATCTCCAGAAAAATATTTTGAATGGACAACAGCAACATTGTTGAAATAGCATGTCAAATGTTTATTCTTTCCTTTCTTTATAGTGAATAGGGATAAAGGAGGAACCCTGGTGTATGTGGACACAGATTAGGGAAGGAGGAGAATAATTATGTTTTTTTTTTTTTTTTTTTCCAAGCTCAGAACATGATTTTCACAGCCTCACCCAGATATGATTTCCCTAAAAATCCTCCTTCATGCTGTCATTGAATTTGTGTCATAAGTTAGCCGCCCATGGCTTTGAGGTCCCACAGATGCTCAAATCTCTTCCTTAGAACCTGTAGCTGAGTTGAGGCTAGACTCTGGCTACAAGTGTCTCAGATGATAATCTTTTTTGGCTCATGTGCAGGAGGCTAAATGAAGAGGCTGATTCATTTCTAGTAGTTAAATCAAACCATTTGGTACTGTTCACTAGTGGCCATTAATGTGTCAGTGACACCTCTGTATAAATCCTATCTTTGAGCTGTAAAAAGAATACTGATTAGTGTGACCATAGCAGAATCCAATTAGCTTTCCCTCTTCTCATCTAATTTTTAATGTAATCATATTAATGTGAATTTTAATAATGATTTATGGTAATAGCATTTCTTTACCTTCTCATGAAACTAGGTAACTTCTTTTTGAACTCAAAGTGCAGCAAGAGCTGCCTTGCCCATAATTCTCATTTTTTCCATTTCCTGTTATAATATTTTTAATCCTCTACTTTTAATCATATTTAACTACGCCCCATTCTTGGGCTGACTTAGTGTACTCTTAATGTCAGACTTCACAAAGCACATGTTTCCTGGAAAGGCTGTCCTTCATTAGTTAGGAAGGAGAGAAAATGTTCATGTCAGTGCTCTGTGAACCATCATCTATGGACAGAGCGAGAGTGTTCACACCAAGTTATGTAACCAAGAAGGTTCCTCAAATGTTTCAGGCAGGGCAGGGGAATAATATCAGCTTAAAAACAGCTTGAACATTTCTGAAGCAAGGAAAGAGCTTTGATAAGCACATCTGATTAAATATTTTTTTCTGCTCTGGAATTTGTTATGAACACTGACATTGTCTTAGTAATACACTGCTTTTACAATCCATACAGATAAGAACTCAAACATTACCAGAAAAATAATGCCACAGTGTGGGAAATGTCACTCTCCCAGTCAGCAAGGGCAAATGTGCATTCTCAGGCCTTGGCTGGAGGAGGGAAGAAGATACAGGGAGAGGCAGATATAACAGTCTAGAAGCAAGAGGAGGCATCTTGGAATTTCAAGAATATAAGGCAGTCAATATTGCTGTGGTTAAGAGCACAAGTTCTGGAGCCTGTCTGCCTAGGTTCAAACCTCAGTTCTGCTCTTTCTAGCTGTGTGAACTTGGACAAATTACTCAACCTCTCTGTGCCTTGATTTTTGCTCTCATAAAGTGGAGAAAAAATAGTATCTAGTTCATAGGATTGTTGTTCTGTAACAACTAAATTAAAATGAGCTAATACATGGGAACGCTTAGACGAATACCTGACGTATACTTACGTTCGCTGCTGTTATTCCTGAGACATCTAATCAGGGTTAGATCTGTGCTGTCCAGTATAGTAGCCACTGGGCACATGTAGCTGTAAAGTATGTTTCAAGTATGGCTAATGTGACTAAATGATTGAATTTTAAGTTTTATTTAATTTTAATTAAAAATAATACTTGATTCAGTTATTGCTATAATTTTAAGTATGTTTGGAACAGTTTAGAAATTTGAGTTCATTTTTTCAGTTGTAAATGTTATGAAATCTACAGATTCAGTATTTTTAATAAAAATTTAGCATCCAGATTTTGATGATGAAGTATAAGAAAAAAAGGCTGTAAAATTTCTCATTATTTTTTTAAAAATATTGATTGTGTCTTGAAATGATAATATTTTGAATACATTTGGCTAAATAAAATATATTAAAATTAATTTACCCTGCTTATTTTTATTTTTTAGATATATATATTAGAAAATTTAAGACTAGATATGGGGCTCAAATTGTACTGAACAGTGCTGGGCTAGATATGAGGGACTTTATTTACTATGCTAAAATATTTGACCTTTTTCCTAAGAGCCATGGGAAGATACAGTGGAAGAAACAAGGCCCAATTTACATATTTTTAATTTACATATCAGAAAATTTATGCTGGCAGCTGTGTGGGAAATGAATTTAAGGGGAAAAAGACCAGAGTTAGGGAGATCAAATTAGTTGCAAAAACGTAGAAGAGAAAATCGTGGTCTGAATGTGAATGGCTGCGTGCACGGAGGAAGCAGACATATTGAAGAGGTAGACTTCCTCAGCAAGACAGGATAAAGTGAGTCCACATTGATTCCCAGGCATGTAGCTTGAGGAACTGAGTAGATTTTCTGAAAAGGTGCCTAGAGGATAAGGGATAGAATGTAATTTAAGTATTAAACTAAGTCCCTTTAACAAAACCACCCCTGATTCCTTTAGCTCAGTTAATCAGATTGCAGGGGCTCCCACACTTGGGAGCCGCTTGGCTGGTCTTTTTTTTTTTTTTTTTTTTGAGACCGAGTCTCCCTCTGATCGCGGTTGCAGTGGTGTGATCTCGGCTCACTGCAACCTCTGCTTCCCGGGTTCAAGCAATTCTCCTGCCTCAGCCTTGCAAGTAGCTGGGATTACAGGCACCACCATCACATCCCGCTAATTTTTGTATTTTTAGTGGAGACTGGGTTTCACCATGTTTGTCAGGCTGGTCTGAAACTTCTGACCTCAAGTGATCTGCCCGCCTCTGCCTCCCAAAGTGCTGGGATTACAGGCGTGAGCCACCGCACCCGCGGCTGGTCTATTCTTTTCCAGACCTGCTCCTCAATTAAGAAGCACCAAATGAAGTCTAGAAATTATCTCTCTCTATCTCTACTTTTAAAAACAACAACAAACAAACCAGACATATTCCAATATTGTTACTACCATCTGGTAAACATAGTTAACAGTCTTCCTTACTTTGTACTCAAAAGGCTTCTAGAATTCAAAAGGATTATTTTTGAAATGAGGATGACAGAGAAGGTGTTTTGGAGAAGTTCTTTATTAAGAAAGCAATGCAGCCTTGTGGAAAGAACACAGGCTTAAAATCCAGACGCATCTACCCCTGGATCTTGGTTCTACCACTTTCTGATTCTAAGTCTAGTACATGAAAGACTCGCAATCAATATTTGCTGAACGCAGGAAGTTTACTTAACTCCTCTGAGCCTCAGTTTCCTGATCTGCATAAATGAGGTAATTATTTCCACAGTGAAAGTTGTTATGTGGGTGAGATAATCCTGTACATAAAGTGCCTGGCACTTAATTAACACTCATTAAATGATAGCATTCATGATTACACTTTAGAATAAAATAAAAACAGAGGGCAAAACTATTTGTGGCACTTAGTCCATCTTGTATTGCTATCAAGGAATACCTGAGACTGAGTAATTTATGAAGAAAAAAGGGTTATTTGGCCCATAATTCTGCTGGTTGGAAAGTTCAAGATTAAGCATCTGCATTGGTGATGACCTCAGGCTGCTTCCACTCATGGCAGAAGGTGAAGGAGAGCTAATGTGTACAGAGATCCCACGGCCAATCTAAGAGGACTTGGTTTGGGGAGCTTCTGGATAGCTGAACACATGGAACCTCCATTCTGTTGGAGGGTAGCACATCCACGGATGGGATGGGAGCCTCCCCACATACCTTGGCCTACCTAGCTGTTCATCTGTATTCTTTGTAATATCCTTTATAATAAACCACTAATTGTTTTTCCCTGAGTTCTGTGAGCTGCTCTAGCTAACTAATTGAGCCAAAAGAGGGGATTGTGGGAACTCCAACTTGAAGCTGGCTGATCAGCAGTTCTGGAGGCTGGACTTGTGACTGGTGTCAGGGGGCAGGGAGCAGTCCTGGGGAGTGACCCCTCAACCTGTGGGATCTGACACTATCTCCAGGTAGATCATGTTGGAATTGCATTGGAGGACACCCAGGGGTGTCTGCTGCTTGGTAGTGGGGAGAAACTCCCACGTCTTTGTTCACAGAAGTCTTCTGTGTTGCTGATTGTTGTGGTAATATGAGAGCAGAGGGAAAATGTGGCTTGAGAGAGTTTTTCCTGAAACAATTGGTGTCAGAAGTGGGATTTGCTAGACTCATTCTAACAGAAACTTGTGGTTTGGGAAGAGAAAGGATAAAAGGGTGGTGGATGAAGAATTTTTGATTCCTGGTGGTGACGTGGTCACCTATGGTATGAAGCCAAAGCTGTGGGATCCGTTACTAAAGGTAAATATTACCAGTGGAATTTAAAGATGGATCTAACTCCCATGGGGTTGGTTCACTGGTTGCATAAGGAAATGCAAACTCATAAGAAAAAAAAAACAAAATAGTTCCTTGGTTATACCTATAATGGCGAAAATAAAAGTGGAAGAGAGTGCTGGGTCAGGCCTTGAGGCTGGATCAAGCTCAGATGTGGGTCTGTCTGAGCTCAGCCCACTAGTCTCAAAGTTATCAACAAAGGAGAAAATTGTATGCAGCAACAATACAAAGTACCACTGAGACCCGTGGTTACCAAGAAGGTAGTCAATGTGGAGGAAGGACAAAACCAGGTAACTATTGAAACCAAAGAGAATAATGTGAAGGAATTGCTTCATTTTGTAGATAAGTATCATCAGCTTCCAGAGAACCCTTTACTAAAATAGACTCTGAAAGTGACTAATTTAGGCACAGTATCTTTGGTTTTAAATGCTGCAACGTAAAACAGCATGCTCAGGTTGATGGAAGGCCCACAGCTTACTGTTGAACAATCACAGATAGGTATATATGATCCAGACACACAGGAGATTATTCATGCAGTAATAGCCAGCTTGGTGTACCCAATAAAAGCTACTGTAAGATTGCTTTACCCTGAGATGGGAGACCGTCCAATTCCACCTGTAAGTGCCAAGTGGAGCATCCCAGATGAAGCAGCTGAAATGCTTCATATGCAAGCCATGTGGGACTGGTTTTATGATGGCAGGAGTATTCATTCAATGAATATGTCCATAACCCAGGTCATGGTAAATGCCATGGCTAAGGGGACCCCTTCTACATTGGCACCCCATGTGACATTACTCCTTCAAAATCGAACGGCATTTTGAGAAGCTGAACCAAATTTGCTGTCTCAGCTTTCCCTTATGGGTCATACAGATGCTAATAAAAATAATAGGTTAGTTGGTGTTTTTATTAATTAACCTAATGAGACCAGGGAAAGACAAAAAGCAGAATCAAAGGGCTCCCCAAGAAGGTGGAAATTCTTTTTTGTTTTCTTTTTTTTTTTTTTTTTTTTTTTTTGAGACAGAATCTCACTCTGTCACCCAGGCTAGAGTGCAGTGGTGCGATCTTGGCTTACTGCAAGCTCCACCTCCAGGGTTCACATCATTCTCCTGCCTCAGCCTCCCGAGTTGCTGGAACTACAGGCACCCGCCACCACGCCTGGCTAATTTTGTTTTTGTATTTTTAGTAGAGACAGGGTTTCACCGTGTTAGCCAGGATGGTCTCAATCTCCTGATCTCGTGATCCGCCTGCCTCGGCCTCCCAAAGTGCTGGGATTACAGGCATGAGCCAAGAAGGTGGAAATTCTTAAAAGTTTATTTATAAATGAGGTGAATAAAAAAACATTGATATGGGGTGAAAATACGAAGAAAAAGAAAGGAGAGTCATAGGACTTATCCCAACAGGAAGGAAATCTTTAGATGGCTATTAAAAAACAGAATGAATAAAATGGAAATCGATACAGTTAAAACAAAGGAAATGGATGGGGTCAATACAACAGTATCAAAGGTTGGGTGGACCAAAGGGAGCCTCTGCTAATTCCCCAATATTAAAGGGCTTCAACCCAGTTTGCTCTATTTCCCCCGGTTTAGAGAAATTGTAAAAGCCAGAAGGCAGAGATTCTAATGAGAAATCTAATCAGACTTTGAGAAATTGTCTGGTGCAATAGTCAGGCAGGTCAATCAAAATAAAGATTGAAGAAAGATCAGGGTCCTTTGGCTCAGCCCTTGGCTGGAGACCCAAAGCCTTTTGCACAAAAGAGGATAAAATGGTCTGGGGGTGGAGAAGAGAAGTTTCTAAAACTAGAACATAAAAATGTAAGGACTGATAGGATTATGCAAGTTGATATTTATTTGAACACGCTTCATGTGAAGTGGTTGCATCTCTTACCTAATTGTATCATGGGAAATGACATTGTATCTGATTGGGGAATTATTTCCCCTACCTGGTACTGTAAAACAGAAGGCATGTAAATCTGCCCTTCAAGGAATATTACTTTTATACACTAAATGGGAACCAATAAGCTTGCCCGAGCCCACACAGTGCAGAGGAGAAGCTAGAGCACCCGATAAAGATAAATTCTCCATTTGACAGCACTCTGTGGTGCATTTCCTGGGGCTTATAGCAAAATCCTGTGAGCATTTCCTGCAATGACTACAAAGACTTTGGACTAAAGAATTTCCAGTTGAGGGGCATTTACTACCTTGCTAAGGGAAGTTAACTGAAGCTACTCCTATGACTGAAGGACATAACATGATCTTGACACCTGAAATACCAATGCTATCTTGGATGACGTCAAGGAAATACTCTAATGAGGATAGTAATGCTCAGAAGAATTCCGTAATAAAATGCAAATGGTTTATTCAGGATTATGCTATCTGGAAAATGCAAGAAGATACTCACAAGCAGGTAGCCTCTTTACCCCTAGTACTGACTCTGGAACTGTGTGAGGTGCTGCTGGATTCTATCAACGCTTGGACAGTACAATATGAACAGTTCTTGATTGACCAAAAAGGAGCTGCTTGGTTTACAGATGGCAGTTTCAATGTGAATGGACAACATCCTGTTTGGAAGTCAGCTACTTTGATCAAAGAAGATAAAAATGGATCAGCTTGGTGGGCTGAATTGCATGCTGTTTTTTTTAACAGTGATGGAAGAATTGAACAGTGGTGGAAGCCCCTGTGTTTGGGTTTTTACTGACTCATGGGTAGTGACAAATGGCTTGGCCACATGGTCAGGCAGAAGGGCAATGGAAACCCGGCCTATTGAAGAAATGCCCACATGGGATATGGCCCTATGGAAATTTGAGGGGTGTGTTAAAGAAGAACAAGTGCCCATCAGAAGAACTCCCTTCCAGGTCTGGAAGGTGACTGGAATCAGCAAGTAGGTATCCCTGTGTGCTCCCTGGAGGTGGCCACCTGGGTCCATGAAATGAGGGGACATAGGTCACTGCAGCGGTGCAGAGATGGGCTGAATTGAGGCATGTTACCTTTGCACCCTCTCTGGCACATAATGCCAGTAAGAATTACTCTGTTTGTTACCAAGAGAGACAGAAACTGTGGATAGCTATGAGACAGGTTTCCTGATGGAAAGGCCCTGGCTGATACGCCTTCACGAGTGTGTACTCACCCCCAATATGAGCGGGGCTAGTGTCCCTACTAGATTTTTTCTGTTTCTAATTGATCTGGGGAAAAGCAGGTAGGGAGGATGGATGCTGGTATGGCTATGCAATCTTGCCAAGGAAGGAGTACCCTGCTATAACAACTATATATATATATATATTAGTAGAAACCCTGTCTCTACTAAAACAACTATATGTATATATGTGTGTGTGTATATATATATATATATTTGTTATATCAGGGTAATAGTTAGGTAACTATAACTATAAAACTATATATATTTTTTCTTCCCAAAATCACCTCAAAAATATTTATTTTTCTTTTTCTCCCATATCTGATGCAGTGGTCTTAGGACCAAGGCTATAACTCTAAGTGCTGGAAGCAGGGATGATTTCTAAGCAAGAAACTGTCACTGTGTTTTTAAACCTCATGTCAGAACTCCTGAGGGCCTGATGGAGGTGGACTGTGCCTTCCACCCATTTAGCAACATTGGGGTTAAGAGCGAAGCAGCCGCATTGCCTGGTGGTAAAAATAGCTCACTAGCTCTGTACCTGTGTAACCTTACACTATCTGAGTGGGAGTGGACTGAGAAGGAGGTACTTGCTAGACCTGTATTGCTGCCTACAATCTAGGCCAGCACAGTGACAATTCTGATGTCCCTTCACAAGGTGAAAAGGTTTGGGTATTCATGGAGAGAAGGAGAAATGTTGCTGAGTGTAAAGAAATGAATAAATGAGTTATTAATTGAGGGAAATTCAATATTACATTAACAACTCAAAAGAGTCCCAGACAAAGAGATGACACTGTTTCTTAGTTCAATTATTCCGGATGCTTGAAACGGTGTATATGTTTTACCAAGATCACTACTGCTTTTGGAACCTGACAAGATTGAAAGTAAATCTTCAAACCTGTGTGGCCTCACTCTGAGAGACAGTCACGTAACATGATGGACTGGACTAATTACTTATGATTATGTATATTCTTTTGATGTAAGGGGTCCATGGTCAAAAACCAGAGTGTGGGCCAGGCGTGGTGGTTCACGCCTGTAATCCCAGAACTTTGGGAAGCTGAGGCGGGTGGATTGCCCGAGGTCAGGGGTTGCAGATCAGCCTGGCCAACATGGTGAAACCCTGCCTCTACTAAAAACACAAAAAATTAGCTGGTGCATGTCTGTAATTCCAGCTACTTGGGAGGCTGAGGCAGGAGAATTGCTTGAACCCGGGAGGTGGAAGCTGCAGTGAGCCAAGATTGTGCCACTGCACTCCCACCTGGGCGACAGAGCCGGACTCTGTCTCTAAACAAACAAAAACCCAGGGTGTGGCCCGTGGTGTTTTTATACATATTTATTTATATATGTATGTATAATATATACTGGCTTTCATCCATGGTCCCTGGCTCATAACTCACATAGCCCTTTTTACGGTCTTTTGTTAAAATGTTGGGTGTGTTCAGAAACAGAACCTGTCTCTTACCCTCTTTCACTGCCCTAAGACAGGACTCTAATCTTCCTCACCTTTCAGACTGTGGGACTTAAGACCCTCCCCTGAGATAGCTCCACCCTATACCTGCAGGGAAGAAATGCTGATGTCATGAAGCTTCCATAAAAACCCAAGACCACTGAGTTCGGAGAACTTTTGGACAGCTGAATGTGTGAAGGTTCCTGGAGGGTGGCATACCTCTGGAGGGCATGGGAGCCTGTGCTCTTCCGGCATACCTTGCCCTACCCAGCTCTTCATCTGTATCCTGTGCAATATCTTTCACAATAAACCACTAATTGTGTTTCCCTGAGTTCTGTGTTTCCCTGAGTTTTGCTCCAGCAAATTAATTGAACCCAAAATGGGAACTCCAACTTGAAGCCAGTCAGTCAGAAGTTGTGGAGGCCTGGTCTTGTGACTGGTGTGTGGTGGAATGGGCAGCAGTCCTGGGGCTTGAGCCCTCAATCTGTGAGATCTGACACTATCTCCAGGTAGATCGTGATGGAATTGACACCCAACTGGTGTTCGCTGCTTGGTGGTGGGGAAAAACTCCCACACCTTTGGTCACAGACGTGTTCAGTGTGCTGATTGTTGTGGTGGTGTGAGAGTGTTAGGGGTGGCGAATATCTGGGTTAGTGATGGGAAATAGGTACAGGTCTTCAGCAACCTCAATTCTTGTCTTCTCAGAAGAAAGAGTTCAACTGAGGGGCAGAGGGCAGAGAAAGAGACTGAGGCATGTTTCAGAGCAGGAGAGGAAGTTTATTAAACAGCTTTAGAGCAGGAAAGAAAGGAAAGTACACTTGGAAGAGACTCAAATGGGTGCTGTGGAGGCCAAATGGGACATTTGACCTTTTGACTTGGGGTTTTATACGTTGGCATACTCCCAGGGTCTTGTGTCCTTTTTCCCATGATTATTCCCTTAGGGTGGGCCACCCGCATGCACAGTGGTCTGCTAATACTTGAGAGGTGAGCATGCTTAGCATGTTTACTGGAGTTGTTCAAATGCTTGCCTGTGGCATTCTTCTCTTTTCCAGTGGAATGCTCCCAAAAGGTCATATTCCACCATTTTGTCTCTTAATGCACATGCCTGAGCCTACTCACCCAATTCCTGAGCTGCTGGTTACCAATTCCAAGTGTTTTCATCTATTGCGAAATTGCCTCTCCCTTGCACCTGCAACCAATTATCACTTTTAGAGAGGCAGTGTGACAACTGCCAGACCATCACCTGATGGTCGTCTGATATTCCTGGTGGGTCAAGAGGAGCCCTCTTCTGCCTGCTTATGCCTGGCTAGCTAGCTACTGTAACAAGAGCAGGGGAAAAACGCAGTTTGGGACAGTTTTTCCTGAAACAAATGGTATTAATCTGTTCTTGGGAAATCTGCCCCAATTACCCAAACACCTCCCATTGAGAATCACCTGCAACATTGGGGATCAAATTTCAACATGAGGTTTGGAGGGGACAAATATTCGTACCACAGCAGGCACGTTTCAATGACTGCACATGGCCCATTTTGCCTTCAGACTGGCATTCTGTTCATTTCCCAGTCAGTGGGGGCATGGCTGACATAGATCTAAATCTTGAGGCGATCCTAAACCCAGAACTTTTGTTATGAGCATCGACTTTCACCTTCACTCCACCAAGTCTCTAGCAGGGCTGGGTTACCAACAACAACATCGTCTTTGTTTACTGTCTTCTTTTCTCAGTCCTCTTCCCTCTCCTTCATCCCTCCTGGGGAAGAAATCTTAGAAACACAAAATGCTAAAAAGAGAGAACAGGTGGGACCTGAGCCAGAACAAAGGTCCTGGATTGCTCACATACTGATTAACTAATGTGGGCTCTTCTGGAGGTGGCAGCTGAATCTATTGCATATTAGCTGAAATGATCACCCTTAGACCGGCCCTCCTTTGCACTCTGAGTTTATAGCAGCACTTTCCAAGTTTGGCTTTTTATCACAGCTTAAACAAATATTTTATGTGTAAAGTACAGAAAAGTGGGCCAATTGCTCTTCTCTGCCTTCTAAGAAGAATGAAACTCCTCTCAAACATTTTGCAAGAAACTAACATAATCTCCCCGACTATGCTGGAAATAGAACACTGAAGAGCCATTTAAGAGTATGAGGCAGCCTGCGTGGTGACACTGATGAAATGGCCAGGGAATGAAACGCTTGCCCAGATGAGGACTCTTGGCGATAATGTTCCCAGAGAAACAAGGTCCTGAACCAAACCTTTCATCCATTAAACCGGTGTTTGCAAAGTGGCTCCACTGTATCTCCCCATGTCTGATCCTACTGGAACATATGATCCTTCTCCTAAGAGCCTTATCCTTTACCAAGAAAGACAAACACACCCTTGAAACAAATAGAAATCAACTAAGTACTTAACTGAGTGATATTGACTCTAAGTGAAGGAGAGTTTCCAGGAAGGGGAATCAATGTGGGCTGAGATGCTGAAAAGGTCTACATGAAGAAGACAGAGGTTAAGCTAAGCTGTGAAGGATGAGTCAGCTTTCAGTAAAGGGAGGAATGAGGAAAGGGCATTGGAGAGGGAGAGAGAGAGAGTGAGAGAGTGTGTGTGTGGGTGTGTGTAAGGAGCAAAGAAGATTCTAAGACAAGGAAGTGCTAATAAGTAAGACGTACACTATTCACTCAAAATCTTAAACTCCTCCTTGTATTTCACGCAGTCCTCTGCTCCAGTTCCCTCGTCTCTCAAGCCCTACCTAACAATTCTATTTTGCTAACTGTAAATTTTCTTTTTTATACTGTATCTTGTATCCACCAGCCTTATTAATAGATGGACTTCAAATCATTTCTAATGTTTCATGTACAAGAAGAGAGAAGATTCTTCTGTCTTAAAAACAGGGAAGAATCTTCTCTCCTCCAAAAAAGAGAGAAGATTCTTCTCTCTTCCAAAAAGAGTGAAGATTCTTGTGAGTTCCCAGTACAAGGCTGATCACATGCTCACTAAATACCACCCAGTGGCTGAAATTGAATTTATTTCCCTCAATTGCACATCTCTGAGAGGACCAAGGAATTTCATGACTGCTATCCTAGCATTTTAAAGAGAAGATGCGAGAGACCAAAATGTTGGTAACAACTACAGAAGAATTTCTGTGAGAGACTAAAGCTCTGAAACTATAGGTTACATTCAATAACTGGCATTGAAAAGACTGATTTTGTCTTTCTTTCCCTCTCTCTGTCTCTCTCCTTTTCTTTCTTTCCAGAATTTTCCACAAATGAGTTCATTTATAAAGAGAAAGGCAAGCTTTGATGACAACACCTTCACAAAACAGGGTCCTCTGAAAACATTGGTCTGGATTGAGGAGTATGTTGCCCTGCCTGGATCCTTCAGTTCCTCCCTATAGTGTATTCAGCTTGATTCCAGCCTGAGTGTCCAGCCGGTTGGTACCCACAGCCCCTTCTGGGCCCCAGGGGAAGGCATCCTTCCCCTCCCTCCTCCCTGAGGCTCTGAGGTGGCTGGCCTCCTGCCTGGCTGTGCCAGAAAGCAGCATGACCACCAGCACTACTGTGGTCAGGACAGGAAGAAAATCTCGGGCATTCACAGCTAAACTATGGTTTGAGAAATGCTGGTGACTGAGGGTTGGCTGGGTAAAGGAATAAGAATAGCAGCTGCAATGCACTCTTTGACTCTGCCTCTCCCAAAACAGTCCCTAAAAGGACCATAGAAAGGATCACAATGTTCACGGCTGGGCTTGGCATAGTCTTAGTCCTGGGGTGAGGGCCAGTGAAAAAACCATGAGGGTTTCTTTTGGGGTCTTTCTGAGGGTAGCAAAGGGAGTCTCATGGCCCATCCTACTTCTAAGTAGCATTCTTTTGGCCCTAAGAAGGACCCGCTGGAACTCAGGATTTTTTTTCAGTCCAGTTTGAAATCCCAGATGAAATTAGCCCTGTGTGGTGGCATGTACCTCTAATTGCAGCTACTTTGGAGGCTGAGGCAGGAGAATCACTTGAACCTAGGAGGCAGACGTGGCATGAGCTGAGATTGTGTCACTGCACTCCAGCCTGGGTGACAGAGCGAGACTCTGTCTCAGAAAAATAAAATACAATAAAATAAAATAAAATAAAATAAAACAAAACAAAACAAAATAAAATAAAATCCCAGATGTCTCTTCCATTGAAGACAACAAGGAAGCATTGTCCCCTTTATTTCAACCCTTGAGTCACATCAGCGTGTGCTGGTGGGACCTTAGGGTCCATATCACCCAGTCAAGTAAGGAAATCTATCCATGTTAGTTAGGTTTTTTTTCTTCTCATTGGTTCTTTTCACAGTAGAACCAAAGTAGAACATGTTTCTGCCATTGGTACACATGTCTGGCTTCTAGATAAGGAAACTAACTTTTTCTGTCCTAACTCACAGCTGTATTTAGGCCCTAAGGATCTGGGAAACAGAGATGTGACAGGTCACCTTTTTCCGCTTCATCTTCTCTTTAAAACAAATAGGCCTGGACGTGGGCAAACATATCTATAGCAAAAGATTGAACACTGAATCAGGGTTATGTGCTCCATGCTCCTTAGTTATTTTTATTCATTTAAGGGAATCAGGAAAAGCACAGGAGGCCCTCAGGACATGAAAATTAAATGTGGCAGCTGAAACTGGCATCTGCAGGCGCAGCTCAAGCAGGCTGGCACCGCTAAGCAAGGCATTTAAAAGGAGTTGAGGCTGCTCTAACCAAACTGAAGAAAACCTGGGCAGGGGCCGTTTAAAGGAAACAAGTTCCCTCCCTTCTTAGAACTAAGCTCACATACTGTCTTCCAGCTAAGGAGAATAAGAGGGGGCTTGTTTAAAGGGCATTCAATGTCAATGACTGTTTTTTTCTCCATAAAGACTGACAGTTTAAAGAGAATCTGTTGGCAGGCTGATTGCAATCTTGTTTGTACCAGAGCAATAGGAATCTTGGTTATAAATATGCAAAGCATCATGAAAAGATCAAGGCTCAGTGGCTGGGGTGCAAATTGGTCTGGGCTGTTTACTGCATGAGGAATGCCTTCCCTCCATCCTCCTCTCCCAGTGCAATCCCACACACAGAGAAGAATCCATGAAGACAAATACCTTGCCATGTCCCACTCTCCTGCTTCCCAGGGCTTATTCTGGTGTGGGCCTGGCTCTGGGGAAAGATTCACACCTGGGCAGGAAGGACAAGGTGGAGAGAGGGTGGACAAGGAAATGAGCTCCCTGATCCAGGACCTGGCCTGCTATAATTTTTGGCTCAAATAGAGTGGCTTGCTGTTGAACTAACCATGAATTTGGGTCTGCTTCAGTACTTTCTGAGAGATGAGAGGAAGTAGTGCAAACTCAGTGTTCACTCCCGCCTGGACAGGTCTCCTTAGGGTCAGGCCAAATTCTGTTCCAGAAAAGGGAGATTAACTATGTGAGGAAGTCCCAGGCTTGGCATCCTGGCTCTGTCATTTAGGGGGCCCTGGGTCCTTGGGCAAGTGGCTCGGCTGGTCTCCTCACACCACCTTTCTCTGTCCTGCCAAGGTTGCTGTGTGTGAGGATGAAAGGAGACAATGAGTATAATGCATCATGCCTGGGACAAGGGAGGCACCCAGTCAATGGAAGCTATGACTAAAGGTCTGAACTAGGAGTTGGAGAGAATGGTAGGAATTGTAGGACTTTCTCCTCAGTTCAGCTAAAAACCAGATCCTTGTCACACAGCCAGGAAAGATTAGGCACGCAGACACTTCGAAGGGGGGAGGGTTATGAAATTTATTGGGCGAAAAGGAAAAAGACTCTCAGCAAAGTGTGAGGGGTTGCTGTTAACAGGCCCCCATCTCACAGATTGAATTCCAGGTTACCACACAGGAACAGGAGGGCCAGGCTTCCCCTTCCTGCAAATGGAATGAATTTCCGTGCCTCCACTCTGTTCTCCCAATGCGCAGGCCTATTGGAGATTCTCCGGGGACCGTTTATACTTGGCTGTCTCAGAACGGTCGTTCACTGCACTGTCTGTCCTGCGGCTTCCCAGGAGTTTAAGGAGTTTACTTAAAACCCTTTTCCTGGCTTTGCTTTGTTCTGCTGTTCAGTCTTCCATCAGCCTGGGCCTACTTCTACCTGTTGCCATTCTTATGCCAAGTTTTAATGTGCACTCGCTCCCTTCATGAGCAGCTTCGAATTTTTAATCCTTCTGTCCCCACATTTCCTGCCTTGTCACTGTCCTCAAGGAAACAGGATATAAAGCACTGGAATGGAGTGGGGACGTTGTCTTCTTCATTCAGTTAAAAGTTTTTTTAAATCTTTGAGTGCCAGATCCCGGGAATTTCTTAGCCTACATTGGTGAAGCAATTGGCTCATGGATGCTTCACTTGTTTCTGTAAGAAGCAAGTCTAGAATTTAGTCTCCTAAATGTGAAAGAGACAGAAAGAAGAATCATTCTATCAGGGCAGAGTATAGGGAAACTCTAAGGCATAGTGCAGAACCCTGGAGCAAGTAGTTGCTGAAGATAGTTAGCACCCCTAAGCCAAGAGGGACCAGGGAGAGACTGCCTGGCAGGAGGTGTGGTCTGCAATGGAGGGAGGCTGACAGCCTGGGTCCACCTTACTAGAGAGGAAAGAGGGGGAAAAATACCCTAGCCTCACTCTCCCCACTCCTCAGATTTGTCTATGTTCCCCATAGGCTGAGTCCCACAGGAGTGAGAGGGCCTGGACCCCTGTGGCAATCCCTGTGATCAGCCTTCTTCCCAGGGTGGAGAACAGCGTGGAGAGCAGGGTGGAGCAGCATGAAGTACACATCACTCCAACAGAAGAGAAGCAATTTGGAGGAGAAGAAAAATCAGTCCTTCATGAAAGGATCACACTGATCTTGGTAAGTGTAAACTCTAGATGCCCATATGATATAGTTTGGCTGTGTCCCCACCCAAATCTCATCTGCAGTTGTAGTTCCCATAATCCCCATGTGTTGTGGGAGGGGCCCCATGGGAGGTAATTGAATCCTGGGGGCAGTAATTCCCATGCCGCTGTTCTCATGATAGTGAGTGAGTTATCACGAGATCTGATGGTTTTATAAGGGGCTTCTCCCGCTCTTGCTTGGCACTTCTCCTTGCGGCTGTCATGGGAAGAAGGGCATGTTTGCTTCCCCTTTTGCCATGATTGTAAGTTTCCTGAGGCCTCCCCAGCCCTGTGGAACTGTGAGTCAATTAAACCTCTTTCCTTTATAAATCACCCAGTCTTGGGTATGTCCTTATAGCAACGTGAGAACAGACTAATACACCATGTCAGTGAGCCCTCACCCTCTGAACCTACAACCTACTAATTCCTACTAATTTTTCTTGCAGAGTCTCTCCAGCAAAATATCAAATTTCCATTGTACAATTTCTTGTTTAAAGAGACTATCAGTTGTTTATGACTATATTAGGAAATTTACAAATAAATAAACTAGAGTTATCACAACAAACAAAACACTGTTTGGCAAGTATATCAGTAAAGATTGCAACAGTGAAATGACCAAAGTCACCTAGTGAGCAAAGAGCCTTACTATGATATTTTTCCATTTGGCTTACCTCCCTCAGAAAAGCTGAGGTATATCAAGTACACCTACCCCTGATACCCTATTTTTTATAACACCTCCATCCATGAATAAAGTGGACATGGAGCTCCCAGTCACTTCCTTTCCTGACATGCTCCCTTTTTCTTTGCAACCACTATCAGGTCAACCAAAGCTTGCAATACCTAGTTTTCCCATCTACTGGATTAACAATGAAGAGCATAGACTTTTCTCTGGCTGCATTTTTTCTCTGTGCTGATTGAAGGTTAAAATGGAAGGTTTTTGTACGGTGTTTCCTGAAGACAGACTCTGAGACAGAGAGTTACATGCAGAAGGTTTACTGGGGGAGTGTCGGGAGAGACAATGTCAGGAGCTGAGGAAGGCAGGATTGGACAAAGACAGAAGCTGATCCACAATGTAGCTGCAATAGGGGTCTCAGCCCTTCCTGTGGGAAGCTTTGGAGCTGGGTTGGCCTTTCAGAGATGTCCTGACTGAAGAAAATGTGTCAGCCTTTGTTTCCTCACATCAGTCAGTTTCCTCACAGTCAGATGGCCACTGGCCATCTCTGGGAGAAAGTGCAACCTTAAGTGAAGGAGTTCTCTGTAGCCAAGGGCAATTCCCAGTGAGCCATGTAGTTATGAATTGTCAGCAGCTGAGAGTCCCAGCAGCTGAAGCATGAGTGCGTTGCCTCTTTAGAGAGAATCCTGACAGACTTACAGCATCCCCTCATCCCACATAGATCCTCTCAGCTTCCAATGAGTCTTGTTTCTTATGAAAACTTGGACACACCAGTGGGATGAGCTCTAGCTTTTCTGCTGTAGCTGCCTTCACATTCATAATGGATGCTCATTGTCTTTATCCTCTACCCCTCATTCTGTGTTTGTGTCACCCTCAGCCAGCACTTCTGTTGGTCTACGTGGCTAGTCTAGGGGGGGTTCCTAGACCCTCAGCACTGAGGAATATAAGGCCCTGGTTACCAGGTCCTTTTCAGGCTATGGCTGCTTTACCTGAATGTATACACTAAATGTAGGCATGGAAGAGCCAAAAGACAGCACAGCCAAGGCCCTATGGGCAGGAAAGGCAAGCCCATGCCTAGAATAAGTATCGATCCTAGTCAAGATGAATTGTTCCTCCATCTAGGATTGAAAAGATTCAAAGGGATTGATTTGGTACCAAAAGACTGGTTGCTTTCATTGAGTGAGGGTGCCATATTGGGGACCCATTGTCCTTTGTTGCAGGCAGGTTGGATGGACACTCAGCAGCATCCATAGTTAAATCAGCCTTTGTGAGTGTGCCGTTGGGGCTATGCATGAGCCTTTATTTCTGCCATCATGGCTACTCTGTTCATGAATCCACTGTACAAGCACTGGGGTGGAAAAGAAAAGAGGCTGCCTGATATCTACTAGCCGAGCCAGTTTGTTATGTAGCGCCTCTTTTGCAGTATATGCTATCCAGTGGGCATTAACAAAATCTTCACAATTTGTGTGCAGCCCCATAGGCTCATCCCAGTGCCTCCTCTGCAGACAATCTTGTCCTCAGTCTTTCAATTGTTTTCTTCCCATGCCCTGACAAACGAACCAGGTAATTGGCTGCATGCCCTGTCTCTAAGGACCATACCAACTATTTTAGGTTGGGTAGCATGGAAACCAGACTCTGAGACAGAGAGTTGTAGGCAGAGGTTTATTGTAGATAGCACTCATGAGATACAACTTTAGGGAACTGAGGGAAGCAGGATTGGAAAGGGGGCAAATTGAATGAGGTCTGACTTCTTTATTCATATCAGTCATCGGTCTCAGGTTGCCCCAGGCAGGAGCTCATAATCTTGAATGAGACATAGCTTCAGCTTAGAGGGCAATTTCTAGTAAGGGACATAGCTATGTATTGTCAACAAACAATATTTCCAATAGCTGGGAAATGGTTGTGTCAGCCCTCAAGAAGTGATCTAGGTAGTATACCACGGTACCCATTCTAATGTTATATCATCAATTTTTTTCCAATTCTGGTTAAGGTTTTATCTATTGCTGTGTAAGAAACTGCCCAAAATTTAGTGACTTGAAACAACAATAAACACTCATTATTTTGTACTTTTTGTAGATCAGGAATTTAGGAGGAGCTTACCTAATGGCACCTGATTACCTAATGGCATCCTCACCAGCTTACCTAATGGCACCCTCACCTGGTTCTGGCTCCGGGCCTCTCACAAGATTGTACACATGATGATGGCCAAGCTTGCGGTCATCTAAAGGCTTGACTGGAGCTGGAGACTACACTTCCAAGATGGCTCACTCATATTGCTAGTAAGTTGGTGGTGTCTGTTGGCAAGAAACCCCAATTCCTGGTCATATGAATCTTTCCACAGGGCTGTGATGAGAGTCTTCATAACAGGGCAGCTGGTTTACCTCTAAGCAAATAATTCAAGAGAGAGAAAGGCAGAAGCCACAATGTCTTTTGTGACCCAACCTTGAGAGTCACATACCATCATTTCTACAATGTCCTGTTGCTTGTGCATGTTGACACTATTCACTGTGGGAAGAGACTACACAAGGACATGGATACCGGAAGGCAGAGACCCCTGGGGTCATCTTGGAGAAGTCTTGAACCAAAGGTCCTTCTGTCAAATGCTCTTGTCATTTTGATAATAAAGTCAGTGTCTTAGAGGTGCTAACAAAAAGGTTATATGACTCAGGAATTGAAAGCGGCTGGAATTCAACTACTTGAGTGCCATCATGTTTTTTTCCTGCTACATGGTTTAATAAAGTACATATAACTGTGTTTCTGTAAAGCTGTCTATCACTGCAATAATCTCCCATTACAGCAGACTTTGCCATAAATTTAAAAGATATTATTTCTTACCCCAGAAATAGTTTGCAAAATCATGTCATTGTGCTCAAGGAGCTTGTGCCATGAAACTGCAACCTTTCTGATTTCTCACATTTTCCAGGATTCTGTAGAGAAGCTTACATGTCACCATCTGGGAGATCTTTATGATTACTTTACCCTTCTATTCAGCATGAGTTATCTAAGTTTATTATTGGTAATTATAGTTATGAGCAGTAATTAAGTTCTGCTAGACAGATAAACTTTTCCTGAAGGGCAAAGAAAGAAAAATACATAGGTCTTGCTCTTAAAGGCATTAGTATCTTGTGAGAGCAAAAGCACAAATCCATTGTGAGCCCATAAGAACTATGCAGATGGCTATGTGTGTTGACTCACGCCTGTAATCCCAGTACTTTGGGAGGCCGAGGCAAGTAGATCACCTGAAACCAGGAGTTCGAGACCTACCTGGCCAACATGGTGAAACCCCATCTCTATTAAAAACACAAAAAATAGCTGGTGTGGTGGCAGGCACCTGTAATCTCAGCTACTCAGAAGGCTGAGGCAGGAGAATCGCCTTGAACCCGGGAGGCAGAGGTTGCAGTGAGCCAAGACCATGTTGTACTCCAGCCTGGGCAACAAACGAGTAATTCTGTCTCAAAAAAAAAAAAAAAAAAAAAAAAGAACTGCGCAGATGTAGCAACTGAATGGGAAACTTCCATGGGAATGAAATCTTAATAAAGCTCTCCCTGGCCTCTATCTCTCAGCAAAAGTTTTTCTAACCTAGAAAGAAACCCAATTTGAAAATAGAAGAGCAAAGCCCTCAGCTAGCTTCATGTCAGGGATGGACTGGAGGAGAGGAGAGGAGGGGCCAGTCATTGCTGCTTGTCACCTTAGTGGCTTGGAGGAGTCAACATCAGCTATAAATAGAATGCTGCCTCCATGACGCCCTCTCTACCCAGCAGATCACACCACATCCCCTTGACTGAGGGATGCCCTTTTGCCCAAGGCTGTAATTCATTTCCATGACCACCAGGAAGGTCAGAACAAACACATTTCTACCAACAGGAGCCACATTTATTTTGAAGATAGAAAATCAATACCCTTATTATGTGGAGGTATGTACATTGCTTTAGAAGCATTGTATTCAGGTCTGATAGAAAAAGTCTACGTGACTTGAACTTAGTTTACATGCTGGGCTTGGAATTGAAAGGAATGGTATCTTCCATTTATCCACTTAGTCATTCAGCAGATTTATTGCTCATGAAGGAACTCTGTTAGGCACAAAGAATCACCCAGAACTCAACAGGATAAATAAATAAATAAATAAGGTGTCTGTCTTAAGGAACTCAAACAAATGGGTAAACAGATAAATACAATATAAGTTGATACATCTCATGATAGAAATAAGCACTGAGCTTTGGGAGAAAATCTTGAATTCGGTAGGTAAGGAAGGGGAAGAAAGTGTGCTCTGAGCAAAGGCAGTAGCATTTTCTAAGATACAGAAACCAGAAGAACATGATTTGTTCAGTTAATTACTAACTATGGCTAGAATTTCAATAATTTGTGGGGAAGGGATACTAGATGGGCTTGACATGGGTCTGATCAGGACAGGTGTAGGAAGCCCTACTTAGGAGGTGAGATTTACTTTGAAGGTAACTGAGAACTTCTGGAGAACCTTATGCAGAGTGTAATGATTAGATTTGTGCACGCTGCCACACCCCCCTCCCCCTAGGTACAAAAAAAAAAAAAAAAACCACTCTGGAAACAGCAAAAAAGGACAAGAATGGATGAGAATAAATCCCTAAGGAACTCTTGCATTTATGGGGAAAACAGAGCCAAGAAGAAGACTTAGAAGGGGAAGTCACAGAAGTAAGAAGAAACCCAAGAGAGTGTAGTTTTATGGATTCAAGAAATAGAAAGAGACAAGAGTGCCCAAGGCCACAGAGAGCTCAAGAAAGGCAAGGATTGGGCTGGGTGTGGTTGCTCACGCCTGTAATCCCAGCACTTTGTGAGGCCAAGGCGGGCGGACCACCTGAAGTTAGGAGTTCAAGACCAGCCTGGCCAACATGGCGAAACCTCATCTCTACTAAAAATACAAAAATTATCGAGGCCTCGTGGCGTGTGCCTATAATCCCAGCTACTCGGGAGGCTGAGGCAGGAGAATCCCTTGAACCCAGGAGGTGGAGGTTTCAGTGAGCCGAGATCGTGCCACTGCACTCCAGCCTGGGCAACAGTGCAAGACTCCATCTCAAAAAAAAGGAAAAAAAAAAAAAGAAAGACAAGAATTGAAGTGTGTTCAGTGGATGAGCAACAAGGAAGGAATCAGAGCCTCAAGGGGAGAACTTTCTGTGAAGGAGGACAGGCAAAAGCAGGTAAGGAAGAAATGAGAAAGAGGAAGAGGAGACAGCAAGTGCCACCTTTTCTAAGATCCTGACTCTGAAGAAAAGAAAGTCTCTCTTTGGATGAAAATATGTACTTGAGAGATTTTGTTTTCATTTTTTTTTTTTTTTAAGAGGGGGGAGATTTGAGAACGTTCCTGTGTGAGTGGAAGATACAGGAAAGAGTGCGGGTGATTATAGGAGCAAATTTCCAGAGATGTGGAAAGGAATGAGATCTAAAGCATGGGTGGAGAGCCTTGCCTGAGACTGGAGGAAGGACCCCTCTTCTGTTGCCCAAAGAGAGCTGGGGCGGGGTGGGGGGATGGATGCAGGTGAGGGAGCAGGCTGCCTAGTGCTGCATTGGGGGGGCTTTTGCTCTCACATCGTCGTCTATATGGTAGCGGGTAAAGTCCTTCCCTGTGTGTGCCAGGAAGGTATGGGTGAGCATGAAGACATTGAGACAAGTAGGAAAGTTTGAAATAGACACTGTGGAGAATGAAAGAAGCTGTTCAGGGAAACCTGGAAGAATTCTTGTCTTAAGATGAGGGCTCCTTTCCTCAAATACAAGAAGGAAAGAGAAAGTTTGGTTCCTTTAGATTCTGTGATGTTAGGCAATGTAGGTAACTTCCCAGGCTTTCTTCTTCCTTGTATGAATTGTTTCAACTTTCAGTTCAGTTTCTTTTCTACTCCTTAATAAAAAGAAAAAAAGAACTATACATCAGCTAACCGGCAGTGTGTCAACTGAGGAGAGATGGCACTTCCTCTCTACGTGCCTGTAAAAACAAAGTGACTCAGCTTCTGGTGTATTAATTAGAGACCAGTTTACTTCCATGGAAATAGAGTCTATTGTACCATCTTTATATATTTAAACCTTTAGTGACAACAACTTTTGGAATGCATCCAGAGCAAAACGCTGGAGAGGCTCTCAATCTACAACAACTCTTGTTTCCCAAAGTAGATTCAACTCAGTCAGTTGTTCGTGAAGCACCATCTATCCACCTATAACAATCTTGTACTATAAAATCCAGATTGAATGCTCCAGTTTTGCTTAGGGCACAAATAACAACTTCATGCCATTTTGTACCTCATTTGTGGAAAATATTATGATCATAGTCATGGCATAACTCTTAAAAATTTAATTTTGATCATTCTTCCTTTCAGAATTCTTCCATGATTAAAACAAAACAAAACAAAACAAAACAAACCTCAAACCCTCTAGCTGACACTGCTCTCTTCGACCAGTGCTCCAAAGAGTGAAATGAGGAGAGGCTTAAAGATGAAATCAGTGCATGAGAATGGAGAAGAAAGTAATAAACTTAAATCCCCAAACCAATTATTTCTCAGAAACAAAGCCTGTGTCTCTTTTGCTTACTTTTATTTCTGAGAACACAGAATCCCTGGGCTTGTTGCAAGGGCCATTCCCACTGAGCCCTTAGGAAACTACCACAGCCATTACTATTGCATTTGGGGGGCCTGACTCCCCGGCATGATGGAAAATAGTGACAATCACTTGGCTTCTGCCACCAGCACTTTTTCATTTTATTTACATTAAAGGAACAATGTTAGTGTGCTGGGGTGTGCAACTAGTAGTCCCCAGGACAACCAGGATTGGACAGTGTGCAACAAAGGCAGGACTGGAGAGTATGTTCTTCTGCTCCTCTCTTTCTTGTGGCATGGATTCTATTGTTCATGGCCCACATTCTTTCAAACTATGTTACAATATATCAGTGCTACCTACTTGTCATTTATCCATTCATTTTTTGGACCTACTGTCTATCTCCCTATGAAACTGTAAGTACCAAGAAGACGGGATTAGGACTCCTTTGTTCACTTTTGTGAACAAAATCCCAGTACTTAGAATAGTGCCTGGCACAAGGAGATGCTCAATAAGTATTTTCTGAATTAATTAAATAATTCAATGTGGAAGTCTTGTGTTGATTCTCTTTTCACAATCATGCATTCACAGAATATCAGGATGGGTAGGGGCCTGGATTCCTGAACATCTGAAAACCACAAAGTTCCCAACTCAGATGGTGAAATGATGCTTTCTCTTTCTTTAGACTCATGGCTGAGAGTATGACATTTGTTATTATTCTCGCCTGTTCCAAATGAGGCTGAAGAGACCTCAGAGAGTTTGTTGTTCCTTTCATTCTCATGAGATGAACAGTTGTTTTCTGTAATGTAAATGGTGTCACAGAATCATGTATTTGCAGGCTAAAAGATCATCTGTTTAGGCCAATTTCACAATAATAGAATCTTTTGAGCCATTTTTAAGCAGAGTATAACCTATGGAATCCATATATATTTCCAAAATCAAATCATGTTAGCTCTTATTAGAATAATCATATGCCTTATTTTTCAAATGGGATACTCAGATACTGAAAGGGGAAGCTATTGATAATCACACAAGACAAAATTCACAAATTGAGACTATCCTAGGAAAACCAGAGTGAATATATGATTATTCATAAGCAATTGATTTACAGGATATTTAAAAACACGAGGTCCATGGAGAGAGAAATAGTTGACAAGGGTGAGAAGCTTTTAAGGAGTTTTTCTTCTTTAGCTATTAGACAAAGTTTTTCATAAAGTATCTCTTTTTGGAAAGACCTGTCCTCAATCACTGTTAGGAACTTATTTTGACTTCAACAAACTCCTCGATATTGATATTCACATTTTCTTACCACATCCAGCCTGCATGCTACATGTGAAGACTTACAGGTGCCAGCAATCATCAATTCAGAACAACCTTTGTTTTTTCCTGAGCTCAATAAGTCCAAGACCTTTATACCACCTTCTTTCTTTTCTTATTTTCTAATTTTTTTCTAATTTCTTAAGCAGACTTTTTAGTCTTCTTTGTGCCTTTTGCAAGTTCCCTCTGGGTCCAACTAACATTTGATATCCAGAATCGCACCTAACATTAAAGGAAGGGTCTGGTTGGTGCTATTTCTACTGTACCATAGCTATGAAAATTATCTTGCAAAGAGAATGCAGCACTTGATACTCTAACAATGATAGGTCAACATCAGGCCATGAACACTCTGTTAAGAACTGAAAACACCTTAGAAGCACCTGTTAAGCTTCTATCTCACTATTGTCTTTCAGAAGCAATTACAGCTCACTGCAGTCTTGACCTCCCAGGCTCAAGCAAGCCTCCTGCCTCAGCCTCCCAAGTAGTTGGGACTACAGGTTTGTGCCACTGCACCTAGCTAATTATTTTTTATTTTTTATTTTTGGTAGAGATGGGGGTCTCACTATGTTGCTCAGGCTGGTCTTGAACTCCTGGCCTCAGGCAATCCTCCTGCCTCAGCCTCCAAACTGTTGGGATTACAGATGTGAGCCACCATGCCTGGCTTAACTGCTTATTCTTAAACTTTTAAGTTACCATTTTTACCATTTGTGGTAAGGAGTTACCACAATGACCTCCAGTTTATCTTGTCTAAAGATTAGATATAAATGAGTTTTCTAATTTTGTGATTGTAGAGTGCTCCTTCTGTAAGTGTTTGGTGTGAAGAAAGCAGTTAGCAGACATTTGAATGTCACAGGGTTGAGAATGTGGGGATTGCCTTGTGCTGGGGACAAACAGTGCCCAGAAGGCACACTTGCCAAGAACACACCGATCTTTGAATGCATGCATTGTACCCTCCTTGATTCTTGGTTGGCTGACCCAGGTACACAAACTCCAAGACTGGCAGGGCCTAAAGGGCCCCTCTTTGGCAAATGAAATCCCCCCTTGTTCCGGGTGACAGGACTAGGCAGCAGTTTCTTCCAGTCCAGACAAGCCTTCCTGAAGATGGAACATTGTGTCTCCAAACATCATTTTGGTTTTAGTGAAGTCTGTGCCTCTCATCTGGTATGATTCCTTCCAAAAAGCAAGCACTATTCCTATCTTCCAGATCTCTTTCAATGCAGAAGTTTAAAGAAGACACTTAAAAATGTGTTTAAGATCTTTTTAAACTGAAGTCTTCTGAACAAGCGAAACAGGGATGTCACATTTTAATTCAAGCTTAAACAAGCCACTGAAGATTGAATCTTACCTCCTTTTACAAAGTAGATGGGTTCCAAAAACTTTTGGGGAGAGTTGAACTACCATGTAAGGCCAAGGAATTTGTCATTTAAATGAACTCATAGACATCTTTTAGTAAAAGGAAGAATTTCTCTTTCTACTTTTACCTCATCCCCTTTCCTTTCTTTCTTTGATGTTTTGTACATCGTATTTTCCAATATTGGGTTATGCAAAGTGAAAAATATTTTTAATGTTCCTAAGTCTGCAATTTATACTAAAAAATAATTACTGTTATGCAAAAGGATGTGGAGGTATTTATGTCTTTTACACCGACCCTCCTTAGAAGAGGTTTATCTTCTTCCCTACCTGCCATCCTTTCTTCCCACACTCAATTCAAATGGAAGATGGACTTTTTCATAAGGCGAGATCATTATTCCCAAATCAGTGAAGTAATCATCATTTTCCTGGTGTGCCTTCTCTGCCATTCTTACTTACCTTTTGTGGGCAGTGCCCTGAAAACCAGGCTTTGCCTTGTCAATCACACAGACAGAAAGTACATTTAGTCCTTTCACAGACCTATAGCTTATGGCAGACGGCAGGAATGACCCCAGATCTTGCTGGAAATAGTAACATAGAAATAGAAATCTATGGGATGTAGATTCCCTCTAGAGTTTTAAAATGAAGCCAAGAAGAAACAAGGTTCACATTTAAGGAGAATGTTACCTCAAGGAACTCAACTCCACCTTAAAAAATACCTAGTATTCATTTGACAAGAAATTAGCAGTTACAAGGAAGATCTAGCAAATGATGGTGGCTTTTCATTGTACATTCCTTTTTTTTTTTTTTTTGAGACAGAGTTTTGTTCTTGTTGCCCAGGCTGGGGTCCAAAGGCACAATCTTGTCTAACCGCAACGTCCACCTCCCAGGTTCAAGCAATTCTCCTGCCTCAGCCTCCCGAGCGCTGGGATTACAGGCATGCATCACCACACCGGGCTAATTTTGTATTTTTAGTAGAGATGGGGTTTCTCCATGTTGGTCAGGCTGGTCTCGAACTCCCAACCTCAGGTGATCCAACCACCTTGGCCTCCCAAAGTGCTGGGATTACAGGTGTGAGCCACCGCACCCGGTCATTCATTGCACTTTGTTAATTCTATATTCACAGACCTGGTCCAGGAAGTCTCCCCAGCTTGAGTAAGCCAGAGCCACAGGCACTTCTGTGTTTGCCTGGAAAATGCACTGCTTTTTTTTCTTTTATTCATTTCCTTCCTTCCTTCTTTCCTTCTTTCCTTCCTTCCTTCCTTCCTTCCTTCCTTCCTTCCTTCCTTCCTTCCTCCCTTCCTCCCTCCCTCCCCTTCCCTTCTCCCTTTCTCCCTCCCTCCCTCCCTTCCTTCCTTCCTTCTCTCCCTCTCTGCTTTCCCACTCCTTCCTTCCCTTTTTTCCCTTTCTTCTTTCCATCTCTCCTCCTTCACATTTTTTTTGTAGAGAAAATTGTGGTGATGGGCAGTGAACAGAAGGGAGCTACCATCCCTGGAAAAACTTCTACTGATGTGGCCCACTGAAATCTTGCCAAACTGTGGAGACCAGCCAATGCCAAAGTTGTAGATTGGTTCCTTTTATTTTCTCTAAAATAAAAATATCTAAAAGCCAGCAAACAAATCCCTTGTATATGAGATGCAATGTTTTGCAGATTATGGAAGGTTGATAAAATTGGTTGAAGATTTATAGCATTTGTTGTTCATTTGTCAAGCTCCCATGTGCCCATATGACCTTCCCAATTTTGGTTTGGGAATCCACATAGTTCCAGAGAAGCTAGACTGAGTTAATCAGTTGATCCATACTTCTTTCTATGGAATGGTTACAACTGAACGTGTAACCTCAACTAGTTCAAGCAAGTGATTCTCAGAACCTTTGCTGGGGATGCTGGGACAATGATACCCCTTAGTCTAGGTGTGAATGATGATGCACGTATTGTCCGAAGAGTTGCTAGCAGCCATCTGTGACCAAAGGAATTACGAGATTAAGCCAATTTCATGGCAAGTAAAGCAGAGAGACAGAAAGAAATCAGGTCTTTGGGCCACTGGATTGAGCCTCACTTGAAATATCTACAAATAGATCTTTCAGTTGCATTGAGTCAATAATTCCTTTTATTGTTTAAGCTGAGTTGAGTTGGAGTTTCTGATATATACAACCTAAAGATTATTAATTTGGATAAGCCACGTCTTTGACTAAAAGAACCAACGTGTATGTGTTTGGTAGGCAGGGTGGGGGGGATGAGATATACACACAGAAAGAGTTCTTAATCTATTCATGATCCATTATACCTTTCTTCAGAGGACATACAGTGTATAAGATGTACTCTTAATTTGGTAGTTTAATTATAAAATAAAATAACTGCATGTGAAACTGCTAGAAAATACTGTTAGTGTATATATATATATAAAATATATATTAGAAAATAATATATAGAAGACATCCAGTGGCTAAAAGAAATAAGGTTTTCAAAGAAGAAGAAATCAATGAAAAAGGATGAGAGGCTTCATGGAGGAGGTGAGATTTAGGCAAGAACACATAGGAGGTAGCTGGATGAAGGAGATCATCAAGCGAGCAACATGAGCCAAAAGGCTCTGGACTCTAAGACATCTTTAAAGTATTGTGATCCTCAAAGCCACAACCCCTGTCACTTTGACTTTATATAGTATTCAGCATAGCTTCTGATGATGAGATAATAATAAGCTGAAACTGACCCTCTTTAGTAAGAAAACCAATATAAGTCTCTTTGGCCATGCTTTATCACTTTGCCATATGCAAAAGTCTGGGGGAAATTCAACTGTCTAGTCGCTTTGCTCTCAGTTCCCTGCATAATTTCTGCTTCTGAGTTACAGGAAATTTCTGAAAAGCCATTTAGAGACAGATTGTAATATAATGCTCTTGAACATTTCACTCTAACAATCGATAAAGGCAGCACTCACTACAGAAATAATCAAACAGGATGGAATCTAATATGCACAAAGCTGATATTTTAACTAGACCCAAGAAGCCTTATGATTCTTTGCTCAAAGCTGTGGCCTGGTTAGTTTTCCTGCCTTTGTCTTATATTTTTATATACTTTCAAGAGCCAAGCTTTTTGAAGTAGCTTATAGTGATCTTATTCTATTTTAATTGTTCAAGGTTGCAGTGAAGGTCAAATCTACATAAAAATAAGCATGCTGGCAACCAGCAAAGAATATCGTATTCTAGGAAGAAATAAAAAGATCATCATGACCCTGGATCCCCTGCCACTCCCTCCTCACTCTCCCCTTTTGACTCTTTAAGGAAAAAGGCTGAATGCTCATGGCCAGTATGTGCCAAGCAAATCAGGACTGCTTTCTTGAAAAGATAAGCTCTTCCAGTGAAAAGACATCCTGTAACTGTACTAAATCACAATAGGGTGGAGCATGGGGGAGATAGTGGGGAAACATTATTTTCATTCTATAATGTGGATTAGGAGCAAGAAGAAAAGCGGTGTTTCCCATTCTTTCTCTTCTCACCATGATTATGTTCATCTTCTCTTTCTGGAACTATTGTCTCTGGATATGTCTCATGATCATCAGATCAACACCATCTTTGAAGGATGCTTAATGTATCTTAAGTAATAATGAGTCATAAACAACAACATCCTTTGCATAAGATATAAAAAAAATTCTCTCTACCATAATTGTTTTAATCTTTTGAAAATGTGAAAGAACTTATAGTAGCTAAAGAAATAGGATTGGCTAGGTGTGGTGACTCGTGCCTGTAATCTTAGCATTTTGGGAGGCTGAGGCGGGAGGATAGCTTGAGACCAGGAGTTTGAAACCAGCCTGGGCAACACAAGACCTCATCTCGATAAAAAAATTAGAAAAATTAACTAAGCATGGTGGTGCATGCCTGTAGTCCCAACTACTTGGGAGGCTGAGGCAGGAGAATCCCTTGAGCTCAAGAGTTTGAGGGTGCAATAAGCCATAATGATGCCACTGCACTCCAGACTGGGCTGGGTGACAAAGAGAGACTCTGTCTCAAAAAGTTAAAAACAAAACAAAACAAAACAAAAAAACATCCTGGCTAATACGGTGAAACCCCGTCTCTACTAAAAAAATACAAAAAAAAAAAAAAAAAAACTAGCCGGGCGCGGTGGCGGGCGCCTGTAGTCCCAGCTACTCCGGAGGCTGAGGCAAGAGAATGGCGGGAACCCGGGAGGCGGAGCTTGCAGTGAGCTGAGATCCGGCCACTGCACTCCAGCCTGGGCGACAGAGCGAGACTCCGTCTCAAAAAAAAAAAAAAAAAAAAAAAAGGAAGAAAAGAAATAGGATACTTCAACTATTCTATAGCACTAGAAGCACTCAGAGGATTGGTGGATAAAGGGATTTGGGGGTTGCCTTTAAGAAAAAATTGGTGTTACTATGACTTATTAAATGAATGTCATTCTTCCCCTGATGCTACTCATTCCCACCATCTACCTACTCATGTAATTATAGCATTGGAGGAGAATAGTGATTCAGATCCCTACGTATCTGAACTGGGATCAGGACAGCTCAAAAGAGTATGATAGTGCAAGATTTATTCCTTTGGGAGTGGGTTTTAGAGAACTGTGATTTGCCCCAGCATATTAAAAGACCAGTGGCTCATTAGAAGTACTGAAGACTTTAAAGGCTCAAGAGTCACCCAGGTAAGAGACTTTTTGTAAATCCTTACCACAGTTAATCAGGAATAGAATGCAAAGAATTACTACACAGCAAAAAAAGGAAATGAACTATTGATACTCAGTACAACATTGACAAATGTCAGAATAATTATGCTCAATGAAACCAGACAAGAGTATATACCGCATAATTCCATTTATATAAATTTCTTGAAAATGCAAACTAATATATAACGACAGAATGCAGATTTATTGTCTGGAATAGGGAGCAAGTGTAGATAGGGTCAGGAGGGAGAGATTACAATGGAGTAGGAGGAGACTTTTGGGGTTGAATCATATGTTCATTATATTAATTGTGGTGATCACTTCATAAGTATATTCAAATGTCAAAACCTATCAAATTGTATACCTTAACTTTGTGCACTTTACTGTATGTCAATTGTAACTTAATAAAGAAGCTGTTTTTAAAATTCAGGAATTAAAAATAAATTATTAATAGATAACAGGGTGTGGGGAATTGACCAGGAGAGAAAAAAGGCAACTAATCGACTGTTTCTCCCAGGGTCAGTCCAGACAATTTTATGAGTGTACATTCTTTTTCAGTTTCAATTTAGTGCCTCAAAAATGAGTTATTGTCCAGGTGCTTTACTTTGTATCTCTAGAAAAGTGCTACACTTAAGCCACAACAAGTGGTTTATATTTATAACCCTTTTTACTCATCTATTTTAAAATCTAAAGATATTCTCTTATTTTTACATGGATCATCATCACCTATGCCTCATCTACATATTAATAATAGCTTATTTCTTGATACTTAATGCTTTCTATTTATTGCTAGGATTTTGGTGGAAGAGATTTTCCAAGTCTTCATCCTCAAAATAATACATGTATAATAACAGTGGGAAAATAAACGAGCACTAGGACAATTGATCTGGTTTCTTTTTTTTTTTAGAGAGGGAGTCTTGCTCTGTCGCCCAGGCTGGAGGCTGGAGTGCAGTGGGGCGATCTTGGCTCACTGCAAGCTCCGCCTCCTAGGTTCACGCCATTCTCCTGCCTCAGCCTCCAGTGTTCCCTCCTGGGACTACAGGTGGCCGCCACCACACCCAGCTAATTTTTTGTATTTTTAGTAGGGACGGGGTTTCACTGTGTTAGCCAGGATGGTCTCAATCTCCTGACCTCGTGATCCATCTGTCTCGGCCACCCAAAGTGCTGGGATTACAGGAGTGAGCCACCGTGCCCTGCCCAGTTGATCTGGTTTCTTAAATAAATACTTGACAGGAAAGGAAAAGATGAATAGAAACAGACAGAAGAGGCCAGGAAGGGTGGCTCACGCCTGTAATCCCAACTCTTTGGGAGGCTGAGGCAGGCAGATCATCTCAGGTCAGGAGTTCGAGACCAGCCTGGCCAACATAGTAAAACCCCATCTCTACTAAAAATACAAAAATTAGCGGGCATGGTGGCATGCACCTGTAGTCCCAGCTACTAGGGAGGTTGAGGCAGGAGAATCGCTTGAACTCGAGAGGTGGAGGTTGCTGTGAGCCAAGATCGTGCCACTGCACTCCAGTCTGGGCAACCCAGTCTGGGCGACAGAAGGAAAAAAATAAAAAATAAAAAAACAGACAGAAGATATATTACAAGCAAATGCAATGAAAGGAGCCTGATGGGATTCTTGTTCAATCAAATCAATGGCAAACTGACTTTTTTTTAGGGACATTTAGATACAAGTGTGTGGGAGATAATATTAACGATATTTATGGGTGGGAAATGGCATAAGGCTACACATGAAAATATCTACAGTGCTCAGATATGTCTACTAAGAAGTATGAGGCCAGATATGACTGAGGTCTGGGCTAAAACAGTAGCTAAAAATAAATTATTTAGGCAGTTAGGGTAAGAGAGTCCTTGGTAAGGTTTCCCTTTTAACAAAAAGCAGCCCCCAAATCATTTCTTTCCTAACAAAGATCAGCCTGTAAAATCGAGCTGCAGGCATAGGTAAACCAGCTGGAAGCTTGCATGGGTGAATGCCGGCAGCTGTGCCAATAGGAAAAGACTACCTGGGGGCCAGCCATGTTCAACATGGAGAGTCCCTCTTCCCTTTTCCTTGTCAACCATGAGTACAGTAAAGGAACAGGCAACATGGCGCCGGCAAGGTAGAGAACCTATCTGCATAATAAAAGATCAGGGTGGAGTGGCCAGCTTCTTCTTGTGCTACGTAAATGACACACCTGGTCCAGCCAATGTTTGGGCCCTATGTAAATCAGACACCGCCTCCTCAAGCTCCTCTATAAAACCCTGGACATTTCACTACGAAACCGGAAGACCCGCCCAGGAGTCCCCTTTTCTCTGTCTCCCTGCAGGAGAGAGTGCTCTTCTCTTTCCTCTTGCCTATTAAACCTCTACCCTTAAACTCGCTTCTTGTATTTTCGAGTCCTCGATTTCTTTGGCATGAGATGACGAACCTCAGTTATTTACCCCAGACAAGATGCCACTTCATTTCTACTTTTGTGTATATTTGAATTTTTTCATGATTAAAAAATTTAAAGACTGTTAAACTACTAGTCACATTTTAAAAGGGGGATAGACAACCTTTATTTGTCAATTAAATATTTCTAAATAAAGAAAAGGAAAAGGGGAGAGGATAAGTATGCGAGGTGATAGATGTATTAATTAACTTGGTTTAATGTTTTGCAATGTATACATATATTAAAACATCACATTGTACACCATAAATTTATACAGTTTGTCAATTATGCCTTAATAAAGCTGGAGGAAAATATGAAAAAATAAATTTAAAAAGGGGGAGAGGAGAGGAAATCAGTGATCACAGCAAAAAGGAAAGAATTGACCTGCAAATTAGAAGCCACATGAGGGAGGGGTGGAGCAAGGGGTGGGGGTAGGTGGGGGTGGGGAGTGGGGGATGTGTATGGCACTGCCTCAAGATTTTTTCCAGAATTGAGCTAAACTGACTGAATGACCTTGGAGAAAGTCCCTTACTCATTTTAAAGTGGGGGAAAATGCCTAGCTTCCCAGGTGTATATGAGTTAATCGCCTTTTCTGCAGTCCCAATAGATGGATGGGTGGAGCTATTCAAGGGCCTCCTGTCCTCCTAAGTGTCTTTAGGAGACCTGATGGTTTTATTCCGTCTCAGCTGCCACTGGATCAGATGACAGGCTGGTGGGCAGCCTCCACATTCTGCTCCTGTCCCCAGTGAGGTCTACTTTCCAGGACCATTTAATCTCAGAAACACTGCCATCTTTCCAGCTTTTGAAGTGGGAAATCCATCTGTCTGTGTTGAAGCTCTTTATTCCTTGTGGTCCCACCCCCTGGAGCACTGCAGACAAGAGCCTAAGGGACAGGAAAAAATGGAATAACCCCAATTTAACAAGCTCACCCTCTGCATTTACAGGGAAACCGTGACTTTTCTCAAGACCCACAAATTATAGGGAGGCAAAGGGTGGAAAAATCCAGAAAAAAAAGAAAAACCCAACCATACCACCCATACAGACATGCCAGATGGGAGGAAAAGATGCCTATAATTCTCATGGCTTTCAAAGGTATTTATTTAGTTCAGACATTTATGAAACAAACCTTGGAACTTCCAGGTATCTCTCCTAAACAAAAGAACCATGAATGTTTGCTTCTGGTCAGCATGAAAAATGGTGAAAACCAAGATGTTAGACATAGGTTCATAAGGTAGATCTTTACAGCTCAGATACAGAGCGCCGCAGGCAGGTTTTCTTACCTAGCTGTCAAAGTGAGCATCAAACCCAGAGTCACCAATGACTGGGAAAATGTTCGGGAGATGCTTTTCCTACCGATGTCAAGGGCAATCTTCCTCCACAACAGTCACACACACACACAAAAAGAAGTAAAGATAATTATTCAAATCATGGTGCTGCTAAGATTTTCTAACTGATCTGAGCCCCCCAAAGAAATCCTGATTCGGACTCTCTGGATTTTACAATGTTATCAGTCGTCAACAGACTTTGCCTTCCTTGAAAGTGCTTCCAATTGTTTCAGTGGCTTAAGCGACCTAAATCAACACTGGATATAGCAAAGAAAACAAACCACTTATAAACTTTCCCATACCTGCCAAAACTGGAAAGCTATAAATAGGGGGTAGCAAACACTGTTCAAAAATATTTCTCAGGGAGCAAACAGGCGGAAAGGAGTGAATAATTTTCAAAGAAGTAAAGGTTTTTTTTTTTAAGTTCATTTTGCAACTTGGAATTTCTGCGGCCATGAGGAAGTGAGGGAAACATAACTGAACCGTGATAATATGATTCCTAATGCTATAAGAAGTTAAAATGTTGTGTTTGATTTAAGCAATCCCATTGCACACTATATTGATATAATGTTTCATTATTCTTTGTTATTCCTCTTATTGCCTCTGAGAGAGGCAGAGCTTTTTCAGGATCATTAGCCCTTTTGCACCTTCTGGAAGATAGGCTCGTTTTTCCCAAGAGAAAGTTCAGTTTGTCAAGGTTATTGAACAACTGAGCCAGAGCTGAGATTCAAATCCAAAGTTCCATTTCTGTATTCAGTTGCACAACAATTTATTTAATCATGGACTTTGTTATTAAAGAATTTAACTCTACTGTTAAGTGCTCACTGTTGTTCTAAGGAACAGAAAGAAATCTTCGGAGTTGAACAATCTTAAGTTTGCATCTTGTTTCTGTCCTTGCTCATGGTGTGACCTAGAACAAGGGCTTACACTCTCCCTGCCTTGGTTATTCTGGAAGCGGCCCATGCAGCTCCCTTCTTAGAACCTTGTGATTAGTTGGTCTGGCAATGGATTCAATGATTAAAAGTAAATCAATTTAGAAAAAAAGTCTGAGGGGACAAAATTGTGTCTTTAGTTTGCAGAATCCTATCACAGCATGTGATTTCCTCTTCTGTAAGTTGAAAATTAAATGAAAGTGTATGCGAAATGCTTAACATAATGTTTGGCAATAGCAAGTAAGTGTTTAATAAATGCTGTAGTTATTTTCTATAATAATAAACACCCTCTGATTAGAATGACAGATCAATCATTTCCTATATTAAAATGGCTTCATTTATATGTGCATATATGAATATCAAATGGTAATAAATGGCATACATATGCAAATGAGGTCATTCTTCTGATGGACTATTTGATCCAAGAATGTTTGTGAAGCCATGAACTTCATCTTCGTCTTCCATGGCACAGCCTTGGCAATACCACTTCAAAATAGATTCTTTGTTCATTCCCTCAGCTAGTTTCCTTCCTTCTGTTTGTAAGATGAAGCATTCCTTTTTGGCTTCTGACCCTGTGAAGGAGAAGACCACAAAGTCAAGAGTATTTGCAGCCTAGAATTAAACACTGAGGTGGCCCTGGCCTTATATATGCAACACCTGGGCTTTGCTGAGGTAACCAAAGGGCTTGTCACTATTTAAGATGCCCTTCAAAATCCAAAAGAAATTTAGCAGGATGAAGGACTGACAAATCCCGGCATGTTGTAGAGTTGTTTCCTTACTTTTGAAAGGCATTTTTGGAAACATGCTGTGGTGACTCACGCCTGTAATCCTGGCACTTTTGGAGGCCAAGGTGGGCAGATCATGAGGTCAAGAGATCGAGACCATCCTGGCCAACATGGTAAAACCCTGTCTCTACTAAAAATACAAAAATTAGTTGAGAATGGTGGCGTGCGCCTGTAGTCCCAGCTACTTGGGAGGCTGAGGCAGGAGAATTGCTTGAACCAGGGAGGCAGAGGTTGCAGTGAGCCAAGGTCGTGCCACTGCACTCCAGCCTGGCTACAGAGCGAGACTCCATCTCAAAAAAAAAGTATTGTGTATGGTCCACCTATACGTACATGCATTAGATATGGGTGGTTTGTTTGCTTGTTTTGAGATGGAGTTTCGCTCTTATCACCCAGGCTGGAATGCAATGGCGCCATCTCTACTCACCACAACCTCTGCCTCCTGGGTTCTAGCAATTCTCCAGCCTCAGCCTCCCAAGTAGGTGGGATTATAGGCACCCACCACCACGCACAGCTAATTTTTGTATTTTTAGCAGAAATGAGGTTTCACCATGTTGGCCAGGCTGGTCTCAAATTTCTGACCTCAGGTGATCTGCCCACCTTGGCCTCTCAAAGTGCTGGGAATATAGGTGTCAGCCACTACACCCAGCCAATAGGGGTGGTTTGAATGTTGTTTTTTCATCCTTTCTTGTCTCAAGGTCTGTAAGTCCCAGAAAAGCATGGCTAGAAGGCCTTGCTGTTATTGGATGTGCTGCTCTCCAAAAGAGATGGGTAAGAAGTTGTGTTAATTTGGGACCTCTAAGGAGTAGATCCTAACATGAGATGAACCATGCAAGGACTGGATTGGGGGAATGCCTGTGAGAGAGCATGTGTGGTGTCCTAGGTGGCACGGCTGGGAGAGCCATCGACTGCAGTGCAAGCTTAGCAGGGAAAGAAGATTGATGGAAGCTCCTGAGATGGCCTTGCAGCCTATAAAGACTCACTCAGACCATCAGGCGGTCCTTGAGTAAAAGTCAGCTTTCAGAAGAGGCCTATGTCAGCCAGGAACAGGCAAGCGTACCTTGTCATCCCTGCCAAGTAGAGTCACTGGCTGTGAATAGCTTCGAGAAAGTGTGAGCCTGGTGCAAACAATGAGCTGAATCTCAGATGGCATCAACTACAGGCAGTTTTGCTCCCTATAGTTGGTGGTCTGTGAAGTGAATTCCAATGACTGCTCCAGGAGATGGTCGCTAATTGCCCCAGAATGTCCCATGGGGATCTCAGGCAGCTGCTGTGGAAGTGAGAGGGCTGTCTGTGGAAAGCAGAGATGGATCCCTCCCCAGGTTCCCTAGACACGCACATGCTATGGACACATACACATGGGTTCATGCACATTCACACTATGGGCATATGTACCTTGAGCGCACGCACGCACACACACTATGGGAGACTACGTATTCTGAAAGACACCTTTCTACAAAATAATATGCATTAGAGAAAGTCCCCCACTTCTATGGGTATGTACTGGGAAGACACTGTCATGTTGACCTGGTTATTCACAGCTGGTTTCTATGCAGAGGGTTTGGTTTACATTGTCCCTGGCCAGGAAAAATGTTTAAGCAGTGGGGTCATTTAAGGAATTAAGGGGAAGAAAGGAGAGGAGGAAAAGGAGAGAAGAGCAGACTGAGAGGGAGCTAAGAGTTTCTGATACCCATTACACAGCTGAGAGCTCTTTCTGCCTAAAGCAGAAAGAGACCAGCAGGGCTCTGGTTGGCACCGCCTAATTACCCACACAGAAGCAGCATTGGCGGTTTGGCAGCAGGAACTTCCTGTAGTAGTGACAGTACTTAAGTTTGTGAGATGGCTCTGGGGAGCTTGGTGTGGTCTTAGTGGAGCAACTTCGTGTTGGCCCTTTTGGCCCCGGAGCCCACCTTAGTGGTTTCGCCCTCCCGGATAGGCACAGAGTGGAGTGGAAGAACACACTTTCCCCAGGGCTGGGTGCTGGCTAAACCAGGGAGCCAGGCTGAGCTGGGGAAGATCAACCCAGAGTGAAAGTAACACCACAGGGATATGTCTTGCTCTGAGCATGTTTGAGGAAAACCTTGCAATTCATTCAGCACATGTTTATAGAAACCCTACCAATCTTTATGCCAGGTTCTGCAAACACAATTCATTTTGAGCAAATATAGAGGTCATTCTTGCCCATGTGGGGATACATTTTTAGTTGGGGAGATAAGCATTAATAAATAATCCACCTAAGTGACAACAAATGACAACTACGGCAAGTGCTCTGAAAGGGATACACCCTTCATGGTTGTCACAGAAAAAATGTAGTGGGGGAGGTTTTGTCTCTTCCAGAAAGTCAGAAAGGGGCCCCTGAGGAAGTCCTGCTAGCTGAGATCTAAAGCCTTCAACCTCCACAGAGGGGGGCAACACAGAGACAACGCACATGCACTGACACTTTGGTGGGAGAAAAAACAGTACCTGCAGGACCAGAATACAAAGGGAGGGAGGCCAATAGAAGTGCCGCCAAAAAAGAGGTGCACATGCATGAAGGGCTGGATGAAGGTCTAGTGGATCATTTTAGGCTCTTCATTTTTCTCCCAGGAGCAATAGGAGGCTACTGAAGGGCTTTAAAGTAGAGAAGTAAGACAATGAGATTTGTGTTCTGGAAAAAAAAGTTGTAGCTGCAGAATGGGGCTGAATTGGAGGCAGGATGAGAATGAATGCAGGCAGAATAGGTAGGGAAAGAGATTACTGCGGCATAGACCAGGGTAATAGAGGAGGGGATGGAGGGGAGTGGAGGGATTCAAGAGAGGATTTGGGGACTAAATAGAAATAACTTGGCAATGACTTCGATGTGGATTGAGAAAGGCCTGACTCCTAGGTTTCTGGCTTGCACATTCAGCTGGATGGGAATGTCTTCACTGACAATGGAAACACTACAGAAGGACCAGGCTTGGGGCAGAGATGGGACAGGGTCCTTTGGGACACTGAAGAAAAAATATCAAGTAGGCATTTGTACACATGGCTCTAGTTTCTGACCACTAGGGTGAGAAGGTAGCCTCTGTTGCATTGTATTGCACCATCTTTTGGATGAGTTTGTGGGGTTGGAGAGGTGGCCTGGAGACGAGAGTCAGTGGGACCTGGGCAGGAGGGTATTTGCTGCTCTCTCCAGAGCAACTATAGCAGCTTTCTAGACCAGGTACTAGAGTTTGACTGCTCAAGAATTTTTGACACTGAATAAACAGGGCTTGAAAGAACCCAGTTAACAAAGGATCAGACGGGACCAAGGAGAAGGCTCATGAGTCCTTGACCAAAGAAAATTCTGAGGCCTAATATTTGTTCTTCCTACCCGAAGTTGAGTTATACACAGGGTACCACTATTGACCTTCACTGGGATTTGCTTTCCTGGGAGTCTGGAGAAGCACAGCGTGTTCCTGTGCATGAACACACTGTTATCTTTGGCTTGGTTTGAGGCTGTAGAACAGTCCAGATGGTGCTCCTGCCACCTGGAGGACAGAAGCGGAGGTGGAGGCTGGTCTGCCGTCTCCCCCACACTTTGGGGTCACAGAGGATCCATGGGAGGAATGAAAGGAACTGGTTTCTCCAAGAAGTTGTACAAATCAATGTCAACAGGTCAAGCCAGGGTTTTGGGAAGTCGGACATGGGCACTGATACATTTCTTAAAAGCCTGAGGGACAAGCAGATCACCTTCTCCCATAGAACACCCCGGGGGTTACTATCAGAAGGGCAATAATGGGTGGATGGACCATGGGACCATCTGCTTTGTCTGTTTGCATGTATCTTTCATGTTGTTGGCAGGTGACTCACTCTTCCACCAAGGAACAAGGACAGACCTAACCCCTTAATGAGGTAAGTACCTGAGCATGGTGCCTCAGCGCCTACCTCTCCTCTTCAGGGGTCTGTCCACTTGCAAAAAGCATGTATTTTCATCTGCTCAAGAGGTTAGCAGTAAAGACTCTGCCCCTGTGGGCAAGACCTGTGTTTTCCTACTTTGCCTGTGACTGAGTGGATACATTTTATTCTGCAGCACTATTTTAGTAAGCTCATTTAGCATTCCTACTAAACCTTGCTGTCTAATATCAGCATTAAATATTAAATGTGATTTTTCAATCTCCCAATATAGGGAGATCGAAAGGAACAGGACTGTCACTCATTGGGCTTCCAAAAGTCCCAACAAATAAAGAATACTGTCTGAAATGCAGAGCCTTGAAGATATTTGTATGGCTTTAAAATGTGACATATCCTCCCAGGTGGTTAAGCGAATTCAGCTACTTAGAGAATTGAACTGGACCTTCTGATTGCCATATCTAATTTGTGTAAAAGTATGTAGTAGATAACTTTCTCCCATCAATAAGTGTGAACTCGTCACATAGCCTTTCCAATATAGGACAAACCAAGGCAAAACAAACAAACAAACAAAAAACCCCACAAAACTGTATTTGTGCCTTTCCCTGGACTCACAGAATTGCCATATTTTCGATTTGCCCCTCCAAATCCATTTCCACCTTTTTTAGCTCTGCCCTGAGCTGCAGGAGACTTCCTGTATGGGCTGTATCAATGGGCTTCTGTTGGTTCAGCAAGAGGAAGGCACTAGTATGTGGTCAGAGGGTGGGAAAGAGAGATGTCAGTGTTTTGACTCCCCTCTTTGCTGGGGTGTGGTGGTTCTATTCCTCTACTGATGGGCAAACTCCCATCAAAAGCCTCCTCTTCCACATTACAGCTTTTACTGAGTTCTGGCAACTGCCAGTTCTCTCCTTGACTCTTCAAACCTGGGGGTGGTAACAGCTGCCCACTTTCATCAGTCCCCTGGTGCCTCAGAGTCCCTTCTGATCCCATTTAGTCCTCTACAGATAGTCTCTTCTTTAATGTTCTTTGGTTACCATGCTGAATGCACTCTGTTTTCTGTTGAGACTTGAGTCAGAAATATTCACTATCAATAGTGAATTAAAAGCCTTCTGAATTTCTGTCCAAATTCTTGGCTATGTTCACAAATTCCCTGCACCAGTAACTGGTGTACAGCAACCAGGTACTGTCTAGAAAAATGCGTCTTTGGAATGCTCTGATCCCTACGTGCATCTCTCCATGAATAGATGTAGTTCATTGGTCGGCTTCCTTGAGTCAATGGGCAGGGAGAGCATTTCAGCATTGTGAGAATCGGTGCATTAGAAACACCTGCAGCTCCCCATGACTCAGAATCCAAGGCATTCTAGAAATCTTTAACGCCTATTATATTCAGAGTCTTAAAAAGTTATTAATGTACTTTGGGAGGCCGAGGTGGGTGGATCACAAGTTTAGGAGTTCAAGACCAGCTTGGTCAATATGGTGAAACCCCATCTCTACTAAAAATACAAAAATCAGCCAGGTGTGGTGGCAGGTGCCTATAGTCCCAGCTACTCGGGAGGCTGAGGCAGGAGAGTCACTTGAACCCCGGAGGCGGAGGTTGCAGTGAGCTGAGATCGCACCAGTGCATTCCAGCCTGGGCGACAGATGAGACTCGGTGTCAAAAAAAAAAAAAAAAAAGAAAGAAAAGAAAAAAAGAATTGAGGAAGAATAACATGAAGTATGCTGAACATTTCTTTAGCGAGAATGTTAAAAAAGTAATGTTTTTATCCCCTTTTGAACCCAGCACTACATGCTATGAATCCGATTTTAGGATTCTTTACTTGATTAGAAAACATTTTACTCTTTGCTGAATGCAAAAATAAATGAAATGTTTGAGTCAGATGCGGTGTATCATTATCAGTCGTTGTCCACAGGGCACCTGATTTGCTTTCATGGTATTCGTTGAGCCTCTTAGAGTCAGGCAGGAGTGAGAACTAAAGGATCATTGTTTTTATTGGACATTTCTCTATTAGACCCCAGTGTGAAGGAGTTTGGCCTTGTGGATTCTGGGAAATTGAGAATAATGCACCTAAATACTATTTATTGTGCACATATTATGAGGCAGATGCTGTACTAGGCATTTTACATATATAACCTCCCAGTATTCCACAGTGCTGCAAAAGATTATTTTCATTTTACAAACGAAGAAACAGAGGATTCGGGAGGTGAAGGGATTTCCCCAAGGAGCTAGAGCTAGTGAGTTTTGGTCAGGATTTGGCCCCAGGCTAAATACCTCTAAGCCTCTAAAACATTTATTGAATCTGCCATTTTGGTCCCTTTTTTTCTGGGCAAAGATATTTGAACTTTGTCACAAAGTGGTTATGTGATGTTGGACATGTTTTTCTACCTTTCTGGCTTTAGTTTACTCCTTTGTAAAATAAAGAGGCAGGGCTGAAAGAAATATAAGCTCTACGATTATTTGATATTAATGTTTATATAAAAACATTCCCTGATGATAACCTGTATCAGTCAGGATTTAGAAGTCTCCCAAGTTATTTAACCAGAAATAAATTTAATGCAGGGGACATTACAAAGGTAATGGGAAGGGCTGGAGGAGCAGGTGCCGGGGCATCTTCCAGGAGTGACTTCCAGAACAACCCTGCAGTTAGCAGACTGGAGTATGGGATCTCTAGACTACAGGCAGTGTGTTAAAGCAGAACGATTAAGAGCTTGAAGTCAGACAGACCTTGAGGACAGCTCCAACTTGCCCACTGGTAAGTCGGGCAATGTATATAACTTCTCTGCATCTTAATATTTCAGCTATAAAATAACAAATGTGAAAATATTTATGATAGTGATTAACAGTAGTAGGTAATCAACAGTAGTAGGTAAGTTTTGTCCTTTCCCCTCCCCCAGGGACAGAGGTATGTCTATATGAGAATAGATGAAAAAATATTCAGACAGGAACAATGGGAAATAATAATAATGAAGAAGTAAGATGGGACCAGACAATAGAGGGTTTTCCTTAAAACAGAGAAAAGGGCAGGTAAACATCTTGAATTCTATAGGCAATAGGGGTTGATGGCAGTTTTTGGATGGGGAGTAACATGAGAAACTTGGCGCTTTGGCAAGATAAATATTGCAGCCACATTCAAGAAGCAAGTTGTTCTTACAATGGTTAATATGAGATGAATGCCTTTGCCAGCCTCCTTAAAAGAATGTTGCTTCCAATTTCATGGAAAATGCCCTTTGGGAAACCACTGGAGGAGACTGTAGTCCTTATTTAGTGGGAAATATTTAATTGAAACAATGCCGCTCACTGTTAAGCTTGGAAGTAGATTTTATTCTCCTAGGTGCAGTATGGTGGACCTGGGACATAATCCTCATGAGTCACTGGCAGAGGGGCTGGGAAATAGAGGCGTAATGGTAAGACAGAGCTCCCTCACTCCAATGACATTGCGTACCCAACAGGTACATGCCTGGGAAGACAGCCAGGGAACAGGCAGCTACATCAACCAAGAAGGCTGACAACATGTTCCATCCCACAACTATGTGGTAATTGCAAAGATGAGAAAACAGCAGAGATCCTCCAACCAGCCCTGGAATGAGTTTAAGGGAGAGAAATCATGCAATCTCCTAGTAACATGGCATCTGTAAATTCACTTAAAGACTTCAAATGATTATAATTCAAGTGACCTTGGACACAGAAAAACAGTTTGTAATACCTTCCAACATCAAGACATTTTAGAGCTAAAATTGACTGTGAAGGGTAGTACTTGCTGAAAGTAGATGCTTAATACGTTTTGAGGGAATGGGTTTTGTGTGTATGTGTGTTTTTTTGTGTGTGTGAGACAGAGTCTCGCTCTTCCACCAGGCTGGAGTGCAATGGTGCGATCTTGGCTCACTGCAACCTCCGCCTCCTGGGTTCAAGCAATTCTCCTGCCTTAGCCTCCCGAGTAGCTGGGACTACAGGCACACACTACCATGCCCAGCTAATTTTTTTGTATTTTTAGTAGAGACAGGGTTTCACCATGTTGGCCAGGATGATCTCGATCTCTTGACCTCGCGATCTGCCTGCCTTGGCCTCCCAAAAGGCTGGGATTACAGGCGTAAGCCACCATACTGGACCGGGAATAGGTCTTTTATACCAAATCCCTCATGTTTTAATAAGGTAATTAAAGCCTAGAGGGCTAAGTAATTGACCCAGTCACCAACTAGATAGTGGCAGAGGTAGAACTAGAGCTCAAGTCTCCTCACTTTCAATGTAATGTTTTCTCTTTTACTCCATGTGCCATCAGGTTCCTGTTTCTGAAGGAAGTGGATGTATATGTATTGTGGTGCTGTATATGGAGAAATGTTTAGCTAGTCTTTTTCTGAGATCAAAAGCCATCTTCCTGGGTCTCTGTGAGGTTCTTGGGACCCAGAGGTCTCTATGATAACATCCTGGAGGGGAACCCACTCCTACAATGCACCAAAGAGATCTATACCAAGAACATGGCTCTTACAGATGAGCCAAAGGCCAAGAGCTAGGGAGGGGCTAGCTCAGTGTGCATGGATTTCTTCTGAATTGTAATGGTTTTGGAAAATATTAAACATTTCTTCCACTGGCTTCCTTTGGTTTCAAAACATGGACACTAGAGAGGCAAAGTGGAGTCATGAAATCATCTTGGTGGTGAAATCCCCTACACGGGACACCAAGAAAGTGAGAAAGGAAGAGAGAAGAGGAGGAAGAAAGGAGAGAAGATACAAAATAAAGACAAGAGAAGGGGAAGAGTAAATAGATGGACACGTCCCGGCAGCCATCTTTTCCTGGCCGCACTCTTCACCAGGAATCTGAAAGCTGGACTCTAATTGAGGAGCTCTGAAGCTGTTTTGAGTTTCTTTCCATAGTTTCTAGGCATCTAATCCATACCAAGGATTCCCATGGGGAAATTGTTATCTCTCAACTCAGTGAAGGCTATTGACAAAGGCCAGTGCTCTTTCTTCTCTGTAGGTAAACAGTGACTCACACAAGCCTGAGGGAGAAAACGCAGCATATCTTAAGAGTTAAGACCTCCCAGCTTCACACTCTGTTATAGTAGCTGCTCCATGCCAGTGGCAGCATCTTGCCAGAGTTCATTCCCACAGTGGCAACAGATGCTTCACTAAGTGTGGCCCTTGGCTGTAGTACCAGAAGGAGGGACTCCTCTCACAGAGAGTAGAATTTTCTCCTGTGAATCATGGAGACAACTGTTTGCACTTACTTATATCCATGTCTCTTTTAGGTGTCAGGGTCTCTCAGATCTTCCAGTAGTTTCTGTGTTATTCAGTGGGAGGAAGACCTCATAGGACTCTCTCAGCACCACCACAGAGGTCAACTCCCAGCAAGTCTCTAGAACTCTTTGATCAGCAATTCCACATATTTTTATATACTCTAGAGAAAAATCTCATATGTATTCACAAAGAGGACCAGGAGGCTATTCATTGAAGCATTATTTTAATGGAAGAAACTTGAAAACAATGTAGATGTTCATCCATATGAGATGAAATGAATAAATGTTTTTGTAGTCATACAATGGAATACACGTGGTAGATAAAATGAATGAAACACAGCTCAAGTTAGCAATCCAGATGACTTTAAAAAATACAGTAATAAAAAAGAAAAGCAACATATAGCAATATACCATTTAAATAAAGTTTGTAAGGATGCAAAATAATGCCATTTATTATCTTTTGAGGGAGTGAGGAGAGATCTGAAGAAAGTGAGAAAATACACCATGGAGATATTTGGGGGAAGAGGGCTCAAGGTAGAGGAAAAAGCAAGAGCTTAAGGCCTGAGGTGAAACCTGTTTGATGTGTTTGAGTGAGAATAAGTAGGTTGCTGTGACTGGAGAGTGGAGTATTTGGGGCATAGGGAGTATAGAAAATCAGGCCAGAGAGCTAACCAGTTTTTAGACCATGAAGAACTTTGTAGTTGCCACTGGAAAGCTTTGACCAGGGAATCTGTGGTATAAGGTTTGAAATTAAGTCCCAGTATTATGTGCTGCCTCAACATTTGGAAAAAGTAGGGCCTCAGATGGCCTAATTACAAATTCCCCTCCCAACTATGCTCCCCAAGCATACAGTCCTCTTATCAAATGAACCAGGTGCAGTTACCGCTTCTCTCTGAGAAGTGGATTTCAATTCCTTGCTAGCTTATGAAATCATTCAAACAACCAATCACATCCTCCTGTGGGAACCAGAGGGCACTACACCCTCTTGCTACTGCAGATTCTGCCTCCCACAGTACCTGATAGTCTACTCTGTTCTCCAATGCAAACCCTGTGTGGCCAGGTGTGGCATGCAGTGTTCTCCTCCCCTAGACTGTGAGTAGACATGACTAATCAATTGTGTCAGTCTCATCTGTCCAGTGTTGGATGCCATGTGTTTACCATTAGCCATGCCCATAACCCTAAAGCTGGAATCCCTCCCTCGCCAAGGAAGTGAATAGGAGGCAACATGAGTCACGTGATCTGATTCCTGCTTTAAATTGGGATTGCTTTAGTATGTACTATTTGTGCTTAACTATTGAGAATGAACTGTGAGGAGCTAAAACCAAAAACAGGTATGAAGTCATGAAATTATTCAGATATGACAGTGGCTTAGATGAGGGTGGAAGTAGTGGTGGAGAGATGTACTTGGCTGGATTTGAGAAGTATTGTGAAGGCAGAGACAGTGGGATTTGCTCAGAAATAGAATACAAATTGGGAAAAGAGGAATCTGTTTTTAGCCTCATAACTGGTTGCCATTTATTCATGTGGGGAAAACAGAGAGAATGGCTGTTTTTATAATGATTCTCCCTGTCTTACACAAATTGTTGTACTAATTAAAAATACAAAGGAGAAAGTATACTTCATTTTGTGAGGCTTGTATGGTCTTCATACCAAATCCAGTACAAGAAGAAAAAACTGTTCATTGATCATTTTCACTTACCATGAAGGTGAAAACCCCAAGTGGTAGAAATGATCTACCACAATCATCAAATTTAATTTTAAGATTTTAGATGCAATTTCCTTTATAGTTAGGAATAAGACATGTATAGCTTGGTGTCATTGCCACTCCAACAAAGTACAGGAAGCCCTGATCAATGCATTAAAAACAGGAAGGAAGGAAACCAAATTGTTATTATTTGCAGCTATACTACCAGATACAGATCAGATGCATGGGAAACCTGAGAAAATCAGTAAAATATTAAAATTAATAAGGGAGTTCAGCAAATTTGTTAGATTTTAAAACAATATACAAAACTCAGTGTTCCCATAAAAGACAATAATTTAATATAAAATATAAGATACCATTCATAGTAGCAACAAAAGCTATAAAGTATGTAGACATTAACCAAAGAAAACACAGGATGTTTACAGAGACAAAATTTAAAATTATGAAAGCACATACCAGAAAACCTAAATAAATGGAACTCTAAATACCATATTAACAGCTTGCTTTAGCCTTTAGTTAATTTTTCTTAATCTCTAAATTCAGTGTAATTACAATTAAAATCCCAGAAGGATTTTTTTTTTTTTTTGAGATGGAGTCTCGCTCTGACACCCAGGCTGCAGTGCAGTGGCGCAATCTCGGCTCACTGCAAGCTCCGCCTCCCAGATTCATGCCATTCTCCTGCCTCAGCCTCCCGAGTAGCTGGGACTATAGGCTACCGCCACCACGCCCTGCTAATTTTTTGTATTTTTAGTAGAGATGGGATTTCTCCATGTTAGCCAGGATGGTCTCAATCTCCTGACCTCGTGATCCGCCCTCCTCAGCCTCCCAAAGTGCTGGGGTTACAGGCGTGAGCCACCGTACCCGACCCCAGAAGGATTTTTAACATGCAAAACTGATATATAGTGAAAATACAAGAAACATTTTGTTAATCAAGTTAAGTAAATATTGAAAGTGAAGTTCAAAGCAGGAATGTGGGGAGAAAAATTCACCCTATGAGGTAATCAGGCAAATTAGAAAGTCATAATTCTGCAAACCAGCAAAGTTAGGAAACAGCAAGAATAAAAATATGTGCAAAGGTATGGCAAGGCCAATCAAACGAGGAAAATCAAAAGGCTAAAAATTACATGAAGAATGTTCTACCTCACTGGCAATCAGATAAATACAAATGAAATAAAAAATGATACACCATTTAAAATGCAGAGATTGGTAAAAATTAGAAAGTCAGACCATAACAAGTACTTGTGAGGATATGAGGAGCTGTAATCCTCATACATGACTGGGGGAAGCTTAAAGAGGCATAGCCTTTCTAGAAAGCAACCTGGCAAAACTTGGTGAAATTGTGACTGCACACACACTGTGAGCCAACAATCCAATTCCTGGGCATACAATTCAAATAAATTCAATATCAGTGGGTACAAAGACATATTAGAAGACGCACATCCCAGACTGTTTGTGGTAACAATGATCTGAAGGCAATCCACATGTCTATTGATCGGGGAAATTGATAAGGAAAATATGTGATATAATATATGGAATACTATGAGTTCATCCCACATAATGAACAAGATTTATTTACACAGAGCAACATATATTTGAGATGGAATCTCAAAATATAGTGTTGAGTGCAAAAAGAAAAGAAGGATGAGATTAGAAGCTTCATAGCATTTATGTAAATCAAAACCACTGACACTAAATAATGTTATTTTTCAAGGGCATATATGTCTAAATAAACACAGGGAAAGTGGATTGCAAAGACATAGATTAAATACACTGTAGTGAGTGCAGAAAGCAACAGGGGTGTGATATGGGGGATGAAGAGGAAAAAAATGAAAATAATATGAGGGGCTTTACATAGACATAGATGAGTGTTGATAATGAGTCATAAAAAGAAGAGTTTTAATGGCTCAATTCTGCCCACCTGAGGGCTAAGAAAGATAAAGCAAAGGAAAGAAAAGAAACAAAAGGTGTGTTGAGAAACCCTTCCTACTGATTCTGTCTCTGTTCTGAAACCTCTGTTCCACTTCTTCAGAAATGAATTAGCCCATTCATTAGGATGCAGCTGAAGAGAAGGTGTCTTCCCTAGGACAGTTGCTTAACTCATTAAGCCTTAGTTTCTTTACCGGTAAATAATGCCCTCACCTTACAGGTCTGATGGTAAATTAAAAGGGTGACCATGTAGGTCCCCAAAAGTGTCTGGTTCAGATAAGTGCCCAGTACCCAGCGGCCATTATTATATGTAAACAAAAAATACTAGACCCTGACAAAATCTGAGCGGTGAATGAGTTAATTCTTATTCCATGAGTGTGGGGCAGGACGACAGGAGGGAGTCTGGGACTTGCCTATAGTCCAGAGATGGGGGGTGGGGTGGGGATTGAAACAAGACCATAGCTCAACTCACTCCTCGTCCAGCTTTTTCCACTACCCCTCATCACCTCCTGGGGCTCAAAAAGATATATCCAAACTCATTTTTTCTGGGACTAAAAGGAATTTTTATTCATAACATGTTTAAATCCATGTAACTGTCAATATTTCTGGCCAATGGAGTGTTGTGAAAGGAATAAACAATACAGAAAATAGAAAAGGCTATTTATCCACATCCACTCCTTTTAAACTCTATAATGCTATTTCCAAAACCTACCAGTGCTTGTCACAGATTATAAGGAAAAGTGCCTACAGAGTTGGGAGGAGGAAATCACAACACAGATGATTATGGACCAGAGTTTATGTGATGGTTAATTTTGTTTGTCAACTTGATTGGGTCAAAGATACCAAATAGGTGGTTAACCATTATTTCTGGGTGCATTTGTGAGGGAGTTTCTGGAAGAGATTCGCATTTAAGTTGGTGGACGCCAACTTCATGGTCAATGCCATGAACCGTTTTGAACACATGAGAACAGCCACTAAGGCCATACAATGTCTGGGGACCCAGTCAGGATGAGAATATTGGCTTCAGCCATGATAAAGATAGTGAAAGTTTATATGGGGGTTAGCATCAAAACAGGATGTTTATAAGAACCCCAAAGCTGAAAATCTTTTAAAAACCCCAAGCCAAAGTCTCGATGATGTCCTGGTATAAGGGGCATTATTATTTAACTAAATATTAATAGATTCCTGTCCTTTTGCCTTACTTCTCTGCTCCCTTCAGCTATTTTCTAGTATTTTTTCCACACACACAAATGCAGAGCTTTTTGGTACTTGCTTTGTAATCCAGTGCATAGAGATGCTGACTCCCATCTCTAGGGGCAAACAATTGTGCTATGTTTTGTTTTTTTTTTCCCAATTGTATGCCAAAGAAAACAAACCTATTCTGTTCTCTGTTTACAATACTGTCTTTGTCTGGCTGGCTGTCTACTGTATCTATCTATCTACCTATCTATCTATCTATCTATCTATCTATCTATGTACCTACCTATTATATACATATTTTTTATTTCAGTAGCCTTAGGAGGTGTAAGTGGTTTTTGGTAACATGGGTGAATTGTATAGTGGTGAAGCCTGAGATTTTAGTGCACCCCTCACCTGAGTAGTGTACATTGTACCCAATATATAGTTTTGTGTGTGTGTGTGTGAGACTGAGTCTTGTTCTGTCGCCAGACTGGAGTGTAGTGGTGCCATCTCAGCTCACTGCAACCTCCGACTCCTTGGTTCAAGTGATTCTCCTGCCTCAGCCTCCTGAGTAGTTGCGATTGCAGGCATGTGCCACCATGCCGAGCTAATTTTTGTATTTGTAGTAGAGACGTGGTTTCACCATGTTGGCCAGGATGGTTTCAATCTCCTGACCTCATGATCCACCTGCCTAGGCCTCCCAAAGTGCTGAGACTACAGGTGTGAGTCACCGCGCCCAGCCCAATGTGTAGTTTTTTATTCCTAGCCTCTTTCTACCCTCCCTCCTTCTGAGTGACTCATGTCCATTCAACACTGTCTTTCTAATCACAATTCTTCCTGTGAACTCTGGCTTCTGTTGGCTATCTATTTTAGCCCTTTCAACAGAAATGAAAATACAGAAAGATGTTCAATTAGTGGGAGGATTGCCTGAGCCTGGGAGGTGGAGGTTGCAATGAGCTGAGATCACGCCACTGCACTCCAACCTGGGTGACACAGTGAGACCCTGTCTTCAAAAAAAAAAAAAAAGTTCAATCTTTTTTAGGGTGACAGAGCAAATCTGTAACTCTATGTACACTCAACTACCAGGTACTGATGTCCCAAAATCTCTTCTTGGAAAGAAGGAACCATTTTATTTTCATTGGCACCTATCATAGGATGTTTTCTTCACTACTTAATTTTGAATAACAAAGTTCTTTTCAGGGAAGACACATTACCCTGAAACACCCTCAATTAATGCTAGATTCGGATGTCTATAAGTAGAATTTGTGAACTTTAATAAATATTTAATTATTCTTTCATTTGGGTAAGTGGCCTGACATTTTCAAGAATGGGTGTTAATATGAGTGAGCCTTTTAAATATCGCTTTTTTTGAAGTATTACAGTAAGTGATTGCATAGTAAACGTTGAGAATATGCAACGTCAGGAAGAATGAAAGAAAACTGTCCTAATACTATGCTGTGGCTTGGGATAAAATTGAGATATGATGGAGGAAAAATATGTCGATTACAAGATATCTTTATGTGAAATATAAGATAATATATAAAATGGGACTGGGCATGGGGGCTCATGCCTGTAATGCCAGCACTTTGGGAGGCCGAGGTGGGTAGTTCTCTCAAGCCCAGGTGTTTGAGACCAGCCTGGGCAACATGGTGAGACTCCAGCTCAACAAAAAATACAAATTAGGTGGGCATGGTGGTGTGCACCTGTAGTCCCAGCTATGTGGGAAGCTGAGGTGGGAGGATCGCCTGAGCCTGGGGTAGTTGAGGCTACAGTGAGCCATGATCGTGCCACTGCACTTCAGCCTGGGTGACAGAGTGAGACCCTGTCTCAAAAAATAAAAGATAATATGCTTATATAAAATGATATTAACACATCAATTTTATAAATATATATATAATGATTTATAATATGTATATAACTAAATTAATACATTAACTATTTTTAAGCAGGCGATTCATGATTTTTAGCTGTGTTCCTAGAATTGTTGATGAGGGGAAGGGAGCATTTACTTGGGCAATGGGAGTGTCTCATATTTGACATTGCCTTATTACTAGGGCATGTACTATGGATGCATAAACAATGGTTGAATCCTAACCAAGCTTCCGGGGGGAAGAACAATGAAGACATTCACAACAAATTATTTTCTTTTCTCTGGGTTATCAAGAAAATGTGTTTACCGAACAGTCTTTATCTTGATTCCAGATCCATAGCAAATGATGACTCTTCTCTACGTATGACCATGCTGGTTTGTGAACAAACTCTGGATCATATAAAAATAAGTGTGTTTGAAATACTACTTCAAAAGTAGCCACTTCTGGAGATTCTATACATTTATTAAGAGAATGATAGACATGGGTCAAACTGCTTGGGAGTGCCTCTTGGAGGACTGCCTTCAAATCATCAGTTCACAGGCCAGACGACAGGGCCAGGCTCCACACTTTATAGATAATATTTTTGTTTTCTTATATTTTTTAACCCCAAATGGTTATACTTACACCATTGACTGGATTGGCCTCTGGATGACTTTTGGCTCTTTCCAGAAATCATTAAATTCAATCTCTTCCACTGACTCCCATCCCCCATCCCACCCCAAAGGATGAAGACTTGGCACAGAGTAAGACTTTCAGAAAAATGCTCTGCAGGCTCTGAAGACAATTCTGTGAGAGGAGTTCCAAATGTTTAGAGGAAAAACAAGACAATTAGAGTCAGTATATGACCTCCCAATGAGAATGTGCTGAAAAGAGACAAAAATCCTTAGGGTTTCTAAGTTCTCGGAGATTACTTTTAAAATATCGTTTTATATTCCTACCCCACATTTAAAATATACAGACCTTGCATGCCATACCGGGCAGCCAGATTGAACAAATATCTTCACGTGCTTTCTACTTCAATCAAAATAGAAAACCTTAAGCTTTTTTGTTTTTGAGACTAAGCCTATAAACAAAAGTACAATTCGCAAACCTGCTATGCACATTGGCAAGAACCAATGACAAAAAATGAGTATTTAAATTTGGGTTATTTGGCAAAATAGTGGTACCATCCTTCCAGTAACAATGCTAAACATCAGAACACAAGCAAGCTCACGATGCAATCAGCACAGGGGTGCCGGATCATTATCTTCAGTTGTTCACTTGCAGAGGGACTGAAAGCTCAAGTTATATAGACTTGCCTCATCTGTAGGCCTGGTGAATACATCTTCCATTTTACATTTTGGCTCCAGGACATGGCCTTCTCTCCATATATCATCTGCTTGTTTCCTTCTTTGTTGGACAGTTATTTTGTTATGAATTCATAACTCTTCATGTTTTGACACAAGCTCCCAGCACATAAGCTATTCCCTGATTGGAAATAAGGCTGCTTAGAAACTTGTTTTAACTCTTTCAATTCACTAGGGTGTTATTTAGTAAGTTCACTGAGGCAGTAATTTCCCAAATAGAATTAGCTGCCCTTTATATGTTGTCAAATAGCCAACTTGCGAGCTGATAGGAAGAATCCAACAAACGCAGTTATAATGCAACCAAAACCAGTTAAGAAATAAATGACTTTGGGGATTTAAAAAGAGAAAATGAGTCCAGGGAAATCTGCTAATTCTTTTGGAAAGAACTTAAAAATTAAGGAATGAAGGAAAACAAATTAGACTTCACATATTTGGATTTCAGAACAACATTTGATTTAGAAAAGTAACTCTATGGTTAGATTAATTCAAGCCAGATTAACTATTTGAATGCATTTAACTAGTTAATATGCAGTTAATAATGCATTAACTATTTGAATGCATTTAACTAGTTAGTATGCAGTTAATAATGCATGTTAACTATTACAATACATGATTCTAATATGATACTTCTTTGATTCATATTTCCCATTACCTCTGAAGAGTACATATCTCCAAATGGAGTTATTTGGAATAAGTCTTTTACTGTGCAAAAGTTTAGAAAAAAATTTCAGGAATTTATCCCAAAGGAAAACCCAACAGAAACAAAAACAATTTGTATTTGCCCACACTAGTGCATTTCTCTGCCTTCTGCCAGACATTTTTTAGATATTCTCAAATCAAGTTCTCATTTCTGCCTCTGGCATCTCACTACAACAGTACCAGACATTGATATAGTCCTGATAACTTTCAAAAGCTTTCTTTGTACATCATTGGGTCGAATCTGCGCAATTATTTTGTGGGTTTAAATATGCTTCTCTACCTAAATGTAAGCTCCTAGAGGGAAGAACTTTGTCTATCTTGCCTGCTTTTGTATCCTCAGAATTCAGAAAAGTATCTGGTATGTAGAAAATGCCATTAACCATTTGTTGAATTCTGTAGATGAGGAAACTCAGGGCCTACAAAGGAGTAATAATGATGCTTTTGTTTAGCCCCATAAAGTCTTCAGACAGCTGTCTTATTTATTCTGTTATTGTAGAGTTCCATATATTATGAGGACACTGCCTTCCGGTTTTGTCACAATTGCACATTATACACACACACACACACACACACAAACACGAGTACATATATAGCTGTTCCATGATTTTTACTTATGCCTCTTTTTGAGCAATTATATCTCTAAAATCATGAGTATTGTATGCTAGTTATATTTTTTCCAAATACATGTAAGAATAAATAAATCATTTTATATAGAATTAAAAAATAGATTAAAAACTGGCCATTGATTGTGTAAAATCATCTCACATCATACAAATTTCTATCCCTACTACATTTGGAGTAAATCTGTTATGTTGGGTCCTTTAAATAACCCCATGAGAGAGGCCACAGGAGGTAAGCAAAGCAGGCTTTGTTAGCTCCAATTTACCAGGGAATAGACTGAGGTGAGTGGGCACAGGGTCACACAACTACTAAGTGTAAATCTAGGACTCTGGCCCTCAAGTCTCCTCACTGCCTGTTTAACATCTTCCACTATCTTCTACCCCTCCTCCAGCATTCCTGGGGAAATCTACAGCTAGCTGGTATTTGCTCTCTCTGTAGATGGCTCTCTGTTCTGAGAGTCTGGCTTAGAGCTATTTGGAAACAATCTTACGAGGATGAACTAGGGACAGAGAGGTCACCTTAGGCAGGTCTTAATTTGTAATTTTATTCAAGGGAGAAAGCACATGCTAAGAAATTGTTGCTGAAAACTGTGTCTAATTGGTAATAATGAGAAAAGGGTGGGAAACAATGGAGAGTTGGATGACGAAGGGAAAAAATAAAAATTGGCTTAGAGAAACATGCTCCCTGGAAGCTCATTTGCATGTACTATAAAACCATGTAAGACTAGTTTTGTGCAATGATATTAATCATAGTTAAAGTCAATGAGCCTACCTACTACCAACCAGGTGTGTCACCTGCATTATCTCATGTATCCTCATGACAGGTGGGTTTCTTGCTTAGAGTAACCTGCTCGGGATCACACACCTGAGGGGGGCAGAACCAAACTTTGGACAGTGTCCCTCTGTTCCTTAGAGTGCATTTTCTTTCCTTTTCTTCTGCATGACTGTGTTGATATTAGCTCAGTTGTGATGAAGGGCTCACATTAATTTTCAGTATATGCCTACATTTTGGCCAGCTGATAAATTCAAATAATGCTGTACATTACAAAGTAAAAGTCTACACACGTCCTTTAGGCCAGTTGAGACAGGGAGCTGTGAGGTGTGGTCATGGCGTTGTAGTCCATATTCATCTGAGATTTGGCCTAAGCCTTGGATCACTATGGGGCAACTATAAGATTTTTTTTCCCCACCACCCTACCTGGAGTGGACCTAGGGGTCCTTACTGAACTGTGCAGTAAAGATCTGAAGTTGGCTAAGGTGCCCATGAAATCTTTAGGACTGGTCTAGATGAATAGAATAATCAAATGTCAGGGGGCTAAAGTCCAAAATAAGGCCTTCCAAGGTTGCCATAATCTTGGCCCGTATTTTTTAAAGTGACTTGGAATAATCTTGACACTGGGTTCAAGGAAAGATGACAAGGAGAAAGTGCAAAAAGCTGTCCTCCCAGCAGTTATTCTGCCGTCTGACAGCTCCTTGTACTTTATGCAGCTCTGAGCTCTCCTCTGCCATTTGGCATTGCATTCTGATAGACTGTAGAAAGTCTAAACAAAACCTTTTTTGCAATTTCAGTCCATCGATCTATCATCAAAAAAAGTGAAGAGCAAGCTCTCCCAGTGGGAAACTGCTATGGTTTGAGTTTGCTTCCACTGAAACTCATGTTGAAATTTGATCTTCAATGTGGTGGTGCTAGGAGGTGAGGCCTAGCAGGAGGCATTTGGGTCATGGGGGCAGATCCCTGACGAATGGCTTGGAGCCATTCTAGTGGTACTAAGTTCTCCCTCTTGTGAGACTGCATTAGCTCTTGTGGGAATGTTTCCATAACAGCAGGTTGTCATGAAGCCAAGGTGCCCCTTGGGTTTTGCCTCTTGGCACTTGTCTGCTTCTCCTTTCCACCATATTTTGACCCAACACAAAAAGCCTCATCAGAAGTTAAGGAGAATACTGGTGCCATCCTTCTTGTATTTCCCTACCTGCAGAACCAGGAGCTAAGTACACCCCTTTTCTTCATAAATTATCCAGCCTCGGGTATTCTGTTATAGAAACATTAAATGGATAAACACAAGAAAAATCTCACATTTTGCAAGGTCAGAGTAGTTTCAATTGACTACTTATGGAAGAAGTGGAGGAAAGTGAGGATCTCCAGAACTTACAAAAGGCTAGTGGCTCTGTATGGCAAGGAAGAACCACCACCAAACAGTTTGATGTACAGAGTTGGAGAAAAACACATTCTGTACTGAAAGAAGGATGGAGATCGTATATATAAAAGAAATACAAGGCCTCCCTGTGTCTCTTCAGACAACCTTGCCTTGGAAAAGCTAAACTCATAAATAGATGCTCATTTATTAAATTCTCTTATAATTATGTATTGCCTCAGAGTGTGCCTTAATGGTTATTTAGCTAGTTTTTAAAAAACTTCTCTTATTTAGTATTTTTTTTTTTTTTTTAGCTTAAGTTTTTAAAAAGTCAACTGTTCTCATGAGAAGTCTGGTGGTTCTTTTTTGGCAGGGGATGGAGTCTTGCCCTGTGGCCTAGGCTGGAGTGTAGTGGCACGATCTCGGCTCACTTCAACTTTCGTCTCCTGGGTTCAAAGGATTCTCATGCCTCAGCTTCCTGAGTAGCTGGGATTAGAAACATGTACCAGCATGACTGGCTAATTTTTTAAATTTTTTAGTAGAGATGGGGTTTTACCCTGTTGGCAAGGCTGGTCTTGAACTCCTGGTCTCAAGTGATCTACCCGTCTCAGCCTCCCAAAGTGCTAGGATTACAGGCATGAACCACCACTCCCAGCCTAGTGGTTCGAATTGAGAAATTATTGGTCCAAGACATCACTGTTCACCTGATTGCAGCCTACCTATCCTCTTTGCGGACAAAGTGCGTGGAAGGAAAGATGAATCTTGATCTTCTAACTTAGGCTAGAAAATGGAATCTAAAATCATAACCTTGCATCAAAGAATGAGTGACTAAAATGTACTCCAAAACCCCCTTGGCCACCCAGTTGTGAGAGGATATTCAGGGAAAACAAGTACCAGTTGGGATCAGTAGCTCTTCTTGTTTGCTTTCACATAAGGGGTTCTAACTGCTGTATTCCCTTAAGTCTCTCCTTTCCCTTGGGATACCAACATTGTTCTTGAATTCTCTACGGTGGTTTTTAAGTTCCTGGCTATAAGCCACCTTTGGTTATCCCAACTCCAACTCCTGGTGGCTTACCTTAGTGGCTGCAGCTGCTGTTACTTCAATTTGATGCTGGAGTTAGATCTTGTTGCCATTTTTGTGCCAATATCATTCCCTCCATTTCTGTGGGGTCCTTTACCACCCTCTCCTTCACGGTGGTACAGGAGAGTTGCTTTGCCATAACTGCTGCTGTTTCACGAAGATACAGCAAGGAGAAGGGAAATGAAAGGAGGGAAGAGTGAGGAGAGATCGAGTTTTTGCCCATCGGTGTCACAATTCTTGTTAGGCTCCTCAAAGGTGGTTTTAACTCTCACAACTTCTTACTGTGGCTATATGGATCACTAGACTCTGTTCTTTTATAAAACACTGTCCTCTTGGGGAATTTTGAAAATGTTCTCTTGGACATTTGGGGCTTTCTACGCAATGTCAAACTCCTAGGCTCTCCTCCCCACAAATAATCAGCATGATGCCTTGGAACTTTTCCCCTCTTGTACTCCAGGATGAGATATTGCTCTGCATCTCTTCTCTTGAATTGGTGGTGGTGAGCCTATTGGATCTCTTATGGGGACCTGCCTTCTCATCTTGGGGATGTTCTTTGTTGTAATGTGGGTTTAGCCTCTTGACTTTCCTTTCTGAAACTGTATTGCTTTCAGCATTTTCTGAGCCTCTAGCTGGTGACTCCAATTTGCCTACATAGGAACTGCTTCCTGTCCTCCAGAAATTTCCCAATTCTGAATTCATCTATGCCTTCTAGAGTCAATAGCAGACCCCTCTTTACAGTAGCTGTTTTCTTGGTTGAGGCTCTGTTGAAATGCAGACGGTCAAAACCTTCCTTTCCTAAATGTGTCAATCTGACCTCCATCACTGGCTTCTCCTGTACTGCCCCTTTCTGCCATCTCTCAGAAGACTGGACCAGCACAGTCCATTTGGATTAACTGGACAAAAGTAATGCCAAAAACCACCACATTAAAGCGTGTTTCCCTGCCCTGTCCCCACAACACACCACACACACATTCGTGCACAAACAAACCATGCTTCATTGTGTGACGGTAGCCAGCAGCAATACTTTAACTTTTTTTTTTTTTTTTTGAGACAGAGTCTCACTCTGTTGCCCAGGCGAGAGTGCGGTGGTCTGATCTCGGCTCACTGCAACCTCCGCCTCCTGGGTTCAAGTGATTCTCCAGCCTCAGCCTCCTAAGTAGCTGGGACTACTGGTGCACACCACCATACCTGGCTAATTTCTGTATTTTTTTTAGTAGAAATAGGGTTTCACCATATTGGCCAGGCTGGTCTCGAACTCCTGACCTCGTGATCCACCCGCCTTTGCCTCCCAAAGTGCTGGGATTACAGGTGTGAGCCACCACGCCCAGCCAATACTTAACTTTTAAGAATTGGTGGAAGCTCTTTAATTAGGAACATCTAAAACCAGAAGAGATTCCACATCATAAGGAAATAATAATAATTGTGAAATATTAACACTTTATGCTTCTACAAGTCCTTTCACAGTGCTCAAAGGACTTTATGTGCATGCCTACATTTATTCTTTAATTTTAAAAAGTCTTTAATTATGGTAATTTTCAAACACACACAAAATACAGCGGTATCATGAATCCTTATGAACCTAACAACCAGTTTCAACAATTATCCGTTCACAGTCAATCTCATTGACTGTCCCAGCCTCACTGAGTTATTTTGAAACAAATCTCAGCTATTATATCATTTCATCCACAAATATTTCAGTATATATCTTTCAAGGGTAAGCATTCTAAAAATTACATCTGAAAACATTTGAAATAATTCCTTGATGTTACAAAATACACAGGGAACGCTCAAATTTCTCCCAATAATTTCATAAAATTGTTTCCATAGCTACTTCGTTGCAATCAGAACCCAAAAATTTCACTCACTCCATTTTGTTGCCCGTCTCAAATCTAGTAATCTATAATTACCTTCCTCTTTTCTTTTGTCTTTTCAATTTAGGACTTGAAGACACCATGTTATTTATTCTGCAGAATTTCCCACTGTCTGGATTTTGCTAATCTCATTTCCATACTGTTGTATATGTTGTTTCTCTGTCTCCTTTTTCCTGTAAACTGAAGATGGATCTAGAGGTGTGCATGATCTAATTCCGGTTCCATTTTTTGTTGTGGTTGTGAATACTTTGTCGACGGTGTTGATGGTGTTGTGTGCTTTCTTCAGGAGGCACATCATTGTTGTTTCTCTTTTTGTGATGTTGGTAGCCACTGTTTATTTTATTTATTTACTTTTTGAGACAGAGTCTCACTCTGTCACCCAGGCTGAAGTGCAGTGGCTCAATCTTGGCTCACTGCAACCTCCACCTCCTGGGCTCAAGCAATTCTTGTGCCTCAGCCTCCCAAGTAGCTGGGATTACAGGCATGTGCCACCACTCCAGGCTAATTTTTGTAGTTTTAGTAGCAACAGGGTTTCATCATGTTGGCCAGCTGGTCTTGAACTCCTGGCCTCAAGTGATCCTCCCACCTCAGCCTCCCAAAGTACTGGGATTACAGGTGTGAGCCACCACATCCAGCCAATTGTTTATTCTTAAAAACTACATACACTCAATTTTTTTTTCTGAGATGGCATTGTATGGATTTGGAAATATTTTTTAAAAACACTTCCATGTTTATGTGGTCTTAGCCCATTTTCATTCCCATTAGTTATATAACATTCTTTCTTCTAAGCATCAGCTTCCCAAATTTCCATCAATTACACTAGTGTACCATTTTCTCTAAAATTAGATGGCTCCTCTTGCTCCATTCTTCCTTCCTCCACCTCCTGCCCAACCCCTACTTCCCCAAGGAAAGGAATATGAATATCTTTTGTGCATTTTATGTACTTCTTTTAGAATATTGTCTTGTTTTTACATAATTTCCCTCTACCTGTCTCATAGAGCCTTATTTTCCAGACCATTACACTTGCCTTCCTTTTCTTTCTCATTTTATTTTTTATTTCTCATTTTTATTTTTATTTTTTCCTGCTCCCAGCATTCACAATATATGTGTGTGCTTCACTTTCACCTGCAGGTGTCTACTGTTTCACAGATTAGAGGTCTTGACTCAGCCCTTTCTTTTGTTTGTCTCCAGCTTCTGGTATAATCCAGGCAATGTTGACCGCTCCCTCCTTACTGAGGCCAACTTCATTTTCTAGGCAGCTCCCTCTCCTGGTTTCCCTCCTCCCTCACAAATCACTCCTTCCTGGTCTCCTGCAGGGTCACCTGTCCCTCAGCCCATTTTTGTAACGCTATCAGTGCCCAAGTCTTTGTCTGTGGCCCGCTTCTCCTTTCACATGATGCTGAGTGATCTCACCTACCCCCTTGGCTTCAACCACCAACAAAGGATGATGCCTCCCAATAACAGACCTTTAGCCAAGTCTTCTCTTCTTAGATCTAGGATATCATATCTAACTCTTTGCTAGAATTCACTCCCAGACCATTTCTCCTCAGTAGGTACAAATAGAACCCATCATGTCTCATTTCTAACCTTCCACCTTCCTCCCCTGCCTCATCCTCTAGCTCTGTGAAGTACATCATTATCAACCACAGTCATCAAATCAGAAACTGGGCTCCTTCTGGATTCTTTCCTCTTCTATCAAGACTGACCAATCACCTTTCATGCTGACTGCCTCCTATTCATGCTTTCTCATACAGTCCCCTGATATGATTTGGCTCTGTGTCCCCATCCAAATTTCATGTTGAATTGTAATCCTCAGTGTTGGTGGAGGAACCTGGTGGGAGGTGATTGAATCATGGGGGTGGATTTCTTTCTTGCTGTTCTCATGATAGTGAGTTCTTATGAGATCTGGTTGTTTCAAAGTATGTGGCACTTCCCCCTTAACGTTCTCTCTCTCCTGCCACCATGTGAAGATGTGCTTGCTTCCCCTTTGCCCTTCTGCCGTGATTGTAATTTTCCTGGGGCCTCCCCAGCCATGCCTCCTGTACAGCATGTGGAATCGTGAGTCAGTTAAACCCCTTTTCTTTATAAATTTCCCAGTCTCAGGTAGTTCTTTATAGCAATGTGAGAACAGACTTATACATCCCCCTTTGCCACGTCTATTATCTCATTATTGCCTAACTTATTTTCCTGCTTCCTAAATTATGCCCTTTCCATCCATTCTTTACACTGCTGCCAGAATAATCTTTCTAAAATAATGTGTCTGAGTTACATAGCTTTTCCTTATAAAGTCCAACCTCCTTGATAGGGCAGTCATCATCCAACCTTTGGCCACTGTGTCTCTAGTCCACACTATGCATGCCCCAAAGATCCTGTGCAGTAACACATGTCAAATTGCTAATAGAGGGCCTGACTCAACATTTAGAAGCTATGTTCAATTTTCAGCCTGGAGATTTGGTCTTCCTCTTATTTCATATGCCACTTCATGCCGCTATGTATTTGTCTCCTATCCTTCCACTCCTCTTGGCCCCTTCTTCCCCTTTTCCACCTAAGCAGTGCCTATTTATCTTTAAGCCTCAACCTAACTAACCTATTTCCTTGAAACCTTATATAGTTAAACATCTCTTCTTGGTGCTCCTGAGGGTCCCTCCTTCGCCACTGTCATGGCCCCTATGTTTAGTATTTGTATTAGTTTGTCCTTGCACTGCTATAAAGAAATACCTGAAACTGTGTAATTTATAATAAAAAGAAGTTGAAGTGGCTCATGGTTCCACAGGCTCTACAGCAAGCATGGCTGGGGAGACCTCAGAAAACTTAGAATCCTGGCAGAAGGTGAAGGGGAAGTAGGCACGTGTTGCATAGCTGTAGTAGGAGGAAGAGAGAAGGGGGCAGGGCTGCTACACACTTTTGTTGGTTTTTGAGACAGAGTTTCGCTCTTGTTGTCCTGGCTGGAGTGCAAGGGCACAATCTCGGCTCACTGCAACCTCCACCTCCTGTATTTAAGCGATTCTCCTGCCTCAGCCTCATGAGTAGCTGGGATTACAGGCTTGTGCCACCATACCTGGCTAATTTTGCATTGTTTTTTTTTAGTAGAGACGGGGTTTCTCCATGTTGGTCAGGCTGGTCTCAAACTCCCTAACTCAGGTGATCTGCCTGCCTTGGCCTCCCAAAGTGCTGGGATTACAGGCATGAGCCACCGTGTCCGGCCTGGTGCTACACACTTTTAAACAATCAGATCTCATGAAAACTCACTATCACAAGAACACCAAAGGGAAAGTCTGCCCCCATGATCTAATCACCTCCCATCAGGCCCTCCTCCAACAATGAGGATTACAATTCAACATGAGATTTGGGTGGGAACACAAATCCAAACCATGTCAGTATTGGCTTACTTGGTTCATCTATAGGAAGTCATGGGTGGTAGGTCATGAGCTTAAATTTTTGTATCTCCAATAACAAACAGTGCTTGGCCCACTGTGAGTATTCAATAAAGGCAAAAACGAATAAAGCCCAGTCATTTCTACTGCTCCACATTCATGACGAGTTCAGTCCTTTATCATCTCTACCTGGACAAATTGAATTGCTTCCACACTGGTTTTCCTGACTTCAGTCTCCATTCTGGTAATTTATCTACTAGCTCTGATCCTGTCCTTTTGCCTCCTAAAGATCCAGCACTCCACAGTTCTGATAAGACTCCTCAGCAGGGCCTGTGCCTGTTGAGAGCTGAGACTGTTGTATCGTGCATATCAATGGTATGGAGGCAGAAAATTGGTCGAGAAACACTAGCCTATAAAATAAAATCCAGATTTCCCATTGTGGCCTCTATAATGTCACATCATTTTGTTTCCCTTATAGCTTCCAAATAGCCTTGGATGCAGCCATTCCAGACTTTCACGTTGTCACCTCAACCAAAATGCCCTCAGCTGTCCTGCATTCATGCACTTTGCTAAGAAGGCACTTTAGAAGCCTTGAATTCCATCCTCAGTTCTTCCTTCAAGATCTGGCCAAAAACCACCTCCTCTCTGAAACCTTCCTTGACACTCCCCATGGTCCCCTAGCATGATACAAATCCCATCACTCCTCTATTTAAAATCCAGACTCTGGCAGGGTGCAATGACTCACACCTGTAATCCCAGCACTTTGGGAGGCCAAGGCGGGTGGATCACTTAAGGTCAGGAGTTTGAGACCAGCCTGGCCAACATGGTGAAACCCCATCTCTACTAAAAATACAAAAATTAGTTGGGTATGGGGTGCATGCCTGTAATCCCAGCTACTCTGAAGGCTGAGGCATGAGAATCGCTTGAACCTGGGAGGCGGTGGTTGCAATGAGCTGAGGTCACACCAATGTACTCTAGCCTGGGTGACAGAGTGAGACTCCATCTTAAATTGATTAATTAATTAATTTAATTTAATTAAATCCAAACTCCTATTTTAGTGAATAAAATCCAAACTCCTGTTTTAATGACTACATTTTAAGTTTATTCAACTCTGTATCTTACAATAAACTGTGGTGTTACTATCACTCTCTCCTTCACTGGGGTATAACATCCTTAACCGCGATGGAAGACATTTATCTGAATCACTTTTGCAATGTTACTCATGCCCAATCCCTCCTCTAGGCCCAAGCACCCAGCACTGTTACTGGAATTCATGATTCCCCTTATCTGTGAATGTGAATCCCAAAAATATCTTGCTTCTCCTCTCCTTCCCACAGTGGGCCCTTGCCCTTATCTTGCTTTGAATTCCTGAATTCTTTACATTTTCTTGAACCAGAATTTTCCTCTGCTGGCAAAGAAACATTCTACTCTAATCCTTTTGGAAGCATTGTCATCAAAGCATGGTCAAGATTTCTTCCACTCGTTCCCCTACGTGCTTCAGATGCCACGTCGGTTTCCTCTAAGAAGCCAAGCATACCCTGCTTATATTTTGAACTGTTAATATCTCTCCATGTTTGCCTCTCATCCCCATCCCAACACCTTCATCATCCTTTTTAGATCTTGACTCTTTAAAAATTTCTATCTTCCATCCATTCCTGTATTGTCTCCCCAACAAAAGAATGGGAAACAGGTTTCTCTTCTCTGATTAAAACACCCTGTTCCAGACAAAGCCCTGGCAACAGCATTCCTATCTTCTTCACCAGGATGCAAATGTTATCATTGCCTTTAATCACATTTGTTTTATTGCATTCATAAAGCAATAAAACGTTTCAATCCACACACTATGCAAACAGTTGGCTGCAGCCAGCTATAAGTTATGAAGATAAAAACTTGTTCCAGAGCTATTGGATGGGGCCAGTTTGGGCTGCAGAGGACATTACTCCTGTCATTTTCTTTTTGTCTCACCTTCTTCCAAAGTGTTCCTCTCTTGCCTTGGCTTTTTCCAAGTTTGCTTTTGCATCATGCTTCCTGTCCATTTGGATTTTAATTGGGCCTTGCTTTCCCTTTCATTCTCCTTAAATTTGCTTCTGCTTTGCACATCTCAGACTGTGCTGGGGTTACTTGGCTCAGGTCTCTTGCTGCGTATTCACTGTAGATTTGGTGTGGCCCATTAACTGCCATTGTGTCTGCAGAGGGAGGACAGCATGCAGGTTAAGTGTCCTGGTCCGGGCATCAGCCTACATTGGGTTGTTCTGCCCTTTTCTAGTTGTGTAATCACAGGCCAGTCATTTAACGTCTCTGAGACCCAATTTCCTTATCTGTAAAGCAGGTATAATAGTAGTATTTAGTGCATAATGAACATTAATGGTAGCTGTCATTTGTATCAACTCTTTGGACTCCAGCTAGGCTTATGAAACATGGATCTTCCCTCTCATATTTGTGTAACTATATAGGTCTTTATTCATTCCCTCTGCTGCCATTTTTTAAACAGGCGCATGTGTGTGTATGTGTGTGTATGTGTGTGTGTGTGTGTGTGTGTGTGTGTGTGTATGGGGATATGGGGTGTCCCTGGCAATGCCAAAAAAGGGTGGATTGTATATCTATTCCTGCCTTGAGTATTTGAGCCACAGACCCAGGGGTGTGTGAGGTTTTGGGGCATATCCATAAGCCCTAAAACCACCCAGGAAGCCTTTGGAATATTTGTGATTGGTTGGTGAGATCCCCTGAGAGTGTGCTAACCCAGCTGGGTTAGCAATAGGGGAAACTCAAAGCCATCGTTTCCCAAGCCCATGGACTTTTCACATGGTCTGCTCTAATGGCACATTTTCCTAGAGAAGCTCGGAAGCCTGACGCTGCAGAGCCCATGTGCATTTCACGTGGAGCTAGGTGACGAGTTGGTCCAAACCACAGGCCTGGGTCTGGAGACAGGCGAAGGAGGGAAATCTGTGTCTACTGAAGGCAGTAATTCCCTCAAGCTGGCCTTGAGCTTGGGGACGAGGATCAAAATTGGTGCCAGCCAGAGCCAGGTCTCAGCTAAATCTAAATAAGAGACATTAAATACCTGCCTTGGAAAAAATTCTTGAAACTAGGAACTTGAGAGAAGTAATTCCTGGTTTCACCCCGAGTCTGAGAGTAAGGCTGGTCTAGACTGTCACTACTGGTTTACACAGGTGACCTCTGCAGCCCCAACCCACCATGTGCAGAAGCTTCCAGCCTTGCTGCTACTCACTTCAAGCTCTGCTTAACTCTATTGACTTCAATGAATTTGTGAGCCTCTGAATGGGAGCAGTATCTCCTTTTTAGTAAAAAATAAATAAATAAAATAAACAGGTCCTGCTGGCTTAGAGGAATCCCTGTGAGCTTCCAGGAACCAACGTTCCCTGACTTCATTTCATTTTCAGGAGGGAGGCCGAGCCTGTGTGAAATAGAGGTGACTTGTTTGGACACCATCTGGTTTGTGTAAAGTTAGCAGGAGTGGGCCCACTGGGTCAGCAAGGGCTACTGAGAAACTGTCGTGGCCAAGGAGGAAGAAAAACACCACCACTTCTATATTAAAGGGAGAGAAAGTATGGGCTGCAAGTGAGAAATGTAAAGTCAGCATTATTGAATCCCCAAATATTTTTATAGGGGGGTTGAAAGCAAAAAATTTACCAAAAACTCCCCACAGGCCCAAACAAAGCCACAGTGTGTTCCCATTTACCGCCAGCCTGATAATCACACCCTTCGCATCTTTTACAGTTAGGCTGTGAACTCAGTGAGTGCAAGGCACTTCCTATAAACAAAGGCTAGCAGAGATCGCATTACCTTCTTCCTCCTCTTCCCCCATCTGCAGAACGAAGGGGTCAAGCAATGGCTTAACCTTTTGTGTTCATTAACATTTTGGCTGCCTGTTGCAAACTAAGAGCCAGCGCTAAACGACAAATGAACTGGTAATTAGAAGTCAGGAAGGGAAGCTTCCAAGCAGGCAATGGGCGGGTCTGTGTCAGACCCAGTCATCCCCAAAGCTGGATCTGTAAACTGAAGCTGGGGTTGCTATCGCCTCCGAGACAGCGAAGCTTGACTCTCCATAGAACACAGCACTGCTCTGCCCACTGAGCCAAAGCAAGGGGGCGATGATTTCTGGAAGATGGTGTTTGGTGTGTAAGATGGTAGAAACTTAGAATTCTAACTCAGAGTCAATTGTGAAAAAAGAATCTCATGCCGCTCAGGACCCTTGCCTCCTCTCCTGATCTTTGCTAGAGAGCAAACCTTTTCATTTCATTCTCTTTCCTGTTCATTTTATGAACCTTCCTCCTACTCCTCAGAGTTCAGCTCAGTTTTTCCCGGTCTCCCTACTTTTTCATTCTGCAGTGTTCTCACTCACCTCTGAACTTGAAACCCTGAGTGACGTGGCTCTTGCTTGTGATCATCTTAGTGTTTCTGGGGGTCTTGTTTGTTACCTACATTTTACCATAAGGGAAAACCATTTGTTTCCAAATTCCCTGACCTCCTTTTCCACCTCACTTGCCAAGGTCCATGAAGGCAGCTACTTAACTGAATGTCTCAGTATATCTGCCTTAGCCTGTAAGATATTAAACATTTGAAAAACAGCTGAGTATCTTCTCAACAAAATGTTAGCTTTCTGTATTCTCTCCCTCTCTCAAGGTCAAGCATGGGTTCTGTTGCATCCATTAATTTATCTGCCACTATCCAGCCAGCACCTATCTCTCACTTTTCTGTCCACATTATTCTTTGCCTCTTTGATGCATCTTGTCTCATAGGTTCTAGCAGGTGTTGGGATCCTAAGAGGTCTTCTAGTCACCTCTCCAGCAACTCCACAGAAGCTGGCCATCTGGCTGCTTTGCTATTTGTCACTCCATAAGGTATAGAATTATGCTGTGATAACTGTTTTCTGTGGGTATACAAATTTTGGGTTTTTAGAAAACTGCATGACTGGGGTTATCAGTTTACATCACACATAAGGATCACCAGGACAGTCATTAAAATATATAGATTCCCACCATCACTCACAGAAATGTTCCTTCCTTGGAGTCAGGCCTAGGAACCTGGATTGGAGGACTGCGTTTTGAAAAAGTTACTCTCAAGCTATTTATGTAGACAGGTCTTAAAACGTTTCTGTGTCATCCATGGTGGTTGACAGAGCTCAGCTTGGGGAAGATGGCTGCCTTAGAAAGACTCATCAGATCATTGATTACAATAAAGTAGGATCCTCCACTAAGCTAGTCGTCTGGGCCAACCTATCTTCCACTGCAGAGTCCCAAACATTCACCTGGAATCCAGACATTAAATGACCTCCACAAAGCACATCAGGAAAATCCCTTAAATTCCAAGCTAATTGACAGAGATTCCAGGGATAGTTAGCAAATACTTTTCTCTTCTCTACTGAGAAATAGCAAGAACAATAGTTTGGCTTTCAGCCTACCCAGCAAATGTCACTCCACCAAGGTTCCCTGTAACTTTTCAGCCTCTTAATACAACATCTAGGAGAATAGAGTTTCTTTAGAATAAAATTCGAAGCATAAAAGAGAAAATTTTATGTTACTTGGAGGCAGACCATTCAGATGTTTTGAGTTAATTTGGCACAGCTGAAAGAATTTTCACACTTGCAAAAATATCAAAGATCGTTTTTGGCCTCCAAAGAGCTGAAATATAGCTCTGTTTTCAAACTCTAATGAATTTGTCATGAACACCATTACTTGTAATTATTGTGTTTTTGGAAGACTAAAAAAATGAAGTTTGATCCAATGTAATAACAGATTTCAGAATTCTGGAATTAAAACAGTGCTAGACATTACCTAGTCCAGTTCTAACTTTTAAAGTTGAGGAGGATAATCCTTTGTCTTATGTTTCTCATTAACAAAGTAATATTGAAAACCACAGTTCCCCGGGCTACTTTATTCCAGGTATGAGATTTAAGCAAAATACACATGAAGTAGACATAGGACAACATAATTTAATGTAGCTTTAGCACAGTCAGATATTCTATGAACGCAAGTTGATAGAGAATATAATAGAGCAGAAAGAATGTTAGATTGGGAGACAGAAGGCATGGGGGTCAATGTCCTATCTTGGCCCTGTAGAAATGTCAAGATGTTTGGCATGCCATGACTCAGCTTTAGTGTCTTCTGCAAAATTGAGGTGATAATGTGGGCTGTTTTAAGTACGAAGTCGAGTGATGTATGTGAAAGTACATATTGTCCTAGTCTGTTTTCTGTTGCTACAGCAGACTACCTGAGACTGGATAATTTATAAAGAAAAGGGATTTATTTAGCTTATAGCTCTGGAGGCTGGGAAGTTCAAGATTGGGCAGCCATATTCGGTGGCTTCTGGTGAGAGCTTTGTGCTGTACCAAAAACATGGCAGAGAAACAGAGAGGGAACTGGGTGTATATGAAAAAAGGGCAAAACACAGGAACCAACCTCACCTTGTAACAACCTACTCTTGAGGGAACTCATCCACCCAATATGAGTTTTGGTGGGGACAAACCATATTCAAACCATAAGAATCATTAACTCTCAAATTCTATTATCTCATTGATGAAACAACATGCATGGGGATTACATTCAGTTGGGCTGCTTAGAGTTAAATCTTTGTATCTCCTTGCTTTAGTTTCTTCTGCCTAGATACCAGTCTGAATGTTTTTTTGATCCTGCTTTTTTTGATGGCTTTTTCATCTTCTTTGTTCTCACCCTATCCAAAAGAGAACTCCTTGGTCAAGTGATGCCCGTCTCCAATCTGGATTCAGAAGAGGAGAGCACAACCCTGCCTCTTCCCATTCTGTCTCCCAGCACCTATATGTTTCTCCAACTAATAGCACTTCCCTGGGTGTTTATCGAACTATATTGAAGGAAACAGAATAGAATAAAAAATAAATTAGATTGAATTCCTGAAAAGTGAATTTGACTCTTCCCTTCCTGAACTCTGGGCTACCTTGAGGGAAGACCAGCTAAGAGGGTCTCATCTGAGTTTTACCCATTGCTGAAGTAAATTGGGAAAAAAAAATTTCTTTTTTAAAAGAAAACTGAACTCTTCCCAGGTCTGCTGTCTACTTTTCCCAGCAGAAAATGGTTCTCTTTCTTCTAGAAAGAAGTGAATAGGTCTCCCACTTGGGTGATGATACTGATTTACCACATTTTTTTTTTTTTTTGCAAACTCTCTTTATGCGCAAACAAAAATCTTTATTATTATTATTTTACTTTGGTGGCTCTGAGGTTTTTCTAACAACCATGATGAAGAGGTTCCTAGAAAAAGAAGACAGCAACTTGGAGTAATTGTTTTTCTGGTTTGCTTTTGTTGTCCAGTCTAGAAACTGTGGCTCTTGTCACATTCCTAGCTGCTAGTCTGGGTCAACTCCCCCCAAAAGGAGGCTCTGATTTAAGCATTACCACAGTACAAACAGAGCTCAGCCAAACCTCCAGTGGCAGGTATAAAGCATCGACTATGTCTGAGTCAAAAATGTTGCAAAATGTATAAATGCCACCAAGATGTATCAGCTTTTCCAACTGGACTGGGTTTACCACAACAAGGGTTGGGTATCAGATTGTGATCTCTCCTTTGAGATCTCAAGTTTTGACCTGTGTGGTGAACTCCTCCACCTTTTGCCATACATGGAATATTCTGAAATGTTATAGGATGTCCTACGTGCTGGCAATTCTCATAGCCTTCTTAAGATAAAGTCTTCCCACTGAGCTAGCTGCAGGAGTCCCCCCCCCTGCCCAGTGGCACCTGTAACACCAGGAAAACAGAACCATTTACTCCTCTGGGAAGGGGGCTGAAGCCAGGGAGCCAAGTGGTCTTGCTCAGTGGATCCCATCCCCATGGAGCCCAACAAACTAAGATCCACTGGCTTGAAATTCTTGCTGCCAGCATAGCAGTCTGAAGTTGACCTGGGACACTCAAGCTTGGTGAGGGTAGGGGCATCCACCATTACAGAGGCTTGAGTAGGCCGTTTTCTCCTCACAGTGTAAACAAAGCTGCCGGGAAGTTCAAATTGGGTGCGGAACCCACCGTAGTGCTGCAAAGCCACTGTGGTCAGACTGCCTCTCTAGATTCCTTCTCTCTGGGCAAGGCATCTCTGAAAGAAAGGCAGCAGCCCCAGTAAGGGGCTTATAGATAAAACTCCCATCTCCCTAGAACAGAGCACCTAAAGGAAGGAGTGACTGTGGGTGCCGCTTCAGCAGACTTAAATGTTCCTGCCTGCTGGCTCTGAAGAGAGCAGAGGATCTCCCAGCACAGTGCTCGAGCTCTGCTAAGGGACAGACTGCCTCCTCAAGTAGGCCCCTGAACTCCATGCCACCTGTCTGGGAGACACCTCCCAGCAGGGGTTGACAGACACCTCACACAGGAGAGCTCCAGTTGGCATCTGGTGGGTGCCCCTCTGGGATGAAGCTTCCGGAGGAAGAAGCAGACAGCAATCTTTGCTGTTCTGCAGCCTCTACTGGTGATACCCAAGCAAACAGGGTCTAGAGTGGACGTCCCACAAACCCCAGTAGACCTGCAGCAGAGGGGACTGACTGTTAGAAGGAAAACAAACAGAAAGCAATAGCATCAACATCAACAAAAAGGATGCCCAGACACAGAAACCCCATCTGAAGGTCTCCAACATCAAAGACTAAATATAGATAAATCCACAAAGATGAGGAAAAACCAGCTCAAAAAGGCTGAAAATTCCAAAAACCAGAATGCCTCTTCTCCTCCAAAGGATCACAACTCCTCACCAGCAAGGGAACAAAACTAGACAGAGAATGAGTTTGACGAATTGACAAAAGTAGGCTTCAGAAGGTAGGTAATAAGAAACTCCTCCAAGCTAAAGAGGCATGTTCTAACCCAATGCAAGGAAGCTAAGAACCTTGCTAAAAGGTTACAGGAACTGCTAACTAGAATAACCAGTTTAGAGAAGAACATAAATGACCCGATGGAGCTGAAAAACACAGCACAAGAACTTCAAGAAGCATACACAAGTAGCAATAGCCAAATCAATCAAGCAGAAGAAAGGATATCAGAGATTGAAGATCAACTTAATGAAATCAAGTGTGAAGACAAGATTAGAGAAAAAAGAATGCAAAGGAACAAACAAAGCCTCCAAGAAGTATGGGACTATGTGAAAAGACCAAACCTACGTTTGATTGGTGTACCTGAAAGTGATGGGGAGAATGGAACCAAGTTGGAAAACACACATCAGGATATTATCCAGGAGAAATTCCCCAACATAGCAAGACAGGCCAACATTCAAATTCAGGAAATACAGAGAACACTACAAAGATACTCCTTAAGAAGAGCAACCTCAAGACACATAATCATCAGATTCACCAAGGTTGAAATGAAGGAAAAAATGTTAAGGGCAGCCAGAGAGCAAGGTTGGGTTACTCACAAAGGGAAGCCTATTAGACTAACAGTGGATCTCTCTGCAGAAACCCTACAAGCCAGAAGAGAGTGGGGGCCAATATTCAACATTCTTAAAGAAAAGAATTTTCAACCCAGAATTTCATATCCAGCGAACCTAAGCTTCATAAGTGAAGGAGAAATAAAATCCTTTACAGACAAGTAAATGTGGAGAGATTTTGTCACCACCAGGCCTGCCTTACAAGAGCTCCTGAAGGAAGCACTTAAGGAAAAACCAGTTCCAGCCACTGCAAAAACGAACCAAATGGTAAAGACCATTGTCACTATGAAGAAACTGCATCAACTAATGGGCAAAATAGCCAGCTAGCATCATAATAACAGGATCAAATTCACACATAACGATATTAACCTTAAATGTAAACGGGCTAAATGCCCCAATTAAAAGACACACACTGGCAAATTGAATAAAGAGTTAGACCCATTAGTATGCTGTATTCAGGAGACCCATCTCACATGCAAAGACATGCATAGGCTCAAAATAAAGGGATGGAGGAATATTTACCAAACAAATGGAAAGCAAAACAAAGGCAGGGGTTGCAATCCTAGTCTCTGATAAAACAGACTTTAAACCAACACAGATCAAAAAAGGCAAGGAAGGGCATTACATAATGGTAAAGGGATCAATGTAACAAGAAGTGCTAATTATCTTAAATACACATGCATCCAATACAGGAGCACCCAGATTCATAAAGCAAATTCTTAGAGACCTACAAAGAGACTTAGACTCCCACACCCTACTAGTGGAAGACTTTAACACCCCACTATCAATATTAGACAGGTCAATGAGACAGAAAATTAACAAGGATATTCAGGACTTAAACTCAGCATGAGACCAAGTGGACCTAATAGACGTTTACAGAACTCTCCAACCCAAATCAACAGAATATACATTCTTCTCAGCACCACATGGCACTTATTCTAAATTTGACCACATTATTGGAAGTAAAACACTCCTCAGCAAATGCAAAAGAATGGAAATCGTAAACAGTCTCTCAGGCACAGTGCAATCAAATGAGAACTCAGGGTTAAAAAACTCACTCGGCTGGGTTCAGTGACTCACGCCTGTAATCCCAGCACTTTGGGAGAGCTGAGGTGGGTGGATCAGGAAGTCAGGAGATCAAGACCATGCTGGCCAACATGGTGAAACTCCATCTCTACTGAAAATACAAAACTTAGCTGAGCATCGTGGCGCATGCCTGTAGTCCCAGCTACTCAGGAGGCTGAGGCAGGAGAATCACTTGAACCCAGGAGGTGGAGTTTACAGTGAGCCAAAATCATGCCACTGCAGTCCAGCCTAGTGACAGAGTGAGACTCTGTAAAACAAACAAACAAAAAACAAACAAACAAAAAAAACAACCTTACTCAAAAACGCACACAACTACATGAAAACTGAACAACCTGCTCCTGAATGACTACTGGGTAAATAACTAAATTAAGGCAGAAATAAATAAGTTCTTTGAAGAATAAAGACACAACGTACCAGAATCTCTGGGACACAGCTAAAGCAGTGTTTAGAGAGAAATTTATAGCACTAAATGCCCACATGAGAAAGCAGAAAAGATCTAAAATTAACACCCTAACATCACAATTAAAAGAACTAGAGAAGCAAGAGCAAACAAATTCAAAAGCTAACAGAAGACAAGAAATAACCTAGATCAGAGCAGAACTGAAGGAGGGAGAGACATGAAAAACCCTTCAAAAAATCAGTGACTCCAGGGGCTGGTTTTTTGAAGAGATTAACAAAACAGATAGACTGCTAGCCAGACTAACAAAGAAGAAAAGAGAGAATAATCAAATAGACTCTATAAAAAGTGATAAAGGGGATGTCGCCACGGATCCCACAGAAACACAAACTACCATCAGAGAAAGCTACAAACACCTCTATACAAATAAACTAGAAAATCTAGAAGAAATGGATAAATTCCTGGACACATACATTCTCTCAAGACTAAACAAGGAAGAAGTCAAATCCCTGAATAGATCAATAACAAGTTCTGAAATTGAGGCAGTAATTAAGAGCCTAACAACCAAAAAAAAAAAAAAAAGCCCAGGACCATACGGATTCACAGCCAAATTCTACCAGAGGTACAAAAACGAGCTGGTATCATTCCTTCTGAAACGATTCCAAACAACAGAAAAAAAGGGACTCTTCCCTAACTCATTTTGTGAGGCCACCATTATCCTGATAGCAAAACCTGGCAGAGACACAACAACAACAAAAAAATAAAATTTCAGGCTAATATCCCTGATGAACATCAATGCAAAAATCCTCAATAAAATACTGGCAAACTGAATCTAGCAGCACATTGAAAAGCTTTTCTGCCATGATCAAGTCAGCTTCATCCCTGGGATGCAAGGCTGGTTCAACATACACAAATCAATAAACGTAATCCAGCACATAAACAGAACCAATGACAAAAACCACATGATTATCTCAATAGATGCAGAAAAGGCCTTTGACAAAATTAAACACTTGATGCTAAAGACACTAAATAAACTAGGTATTGATGGAACATATCTCAAAATAACAAGAGCTCTTTATGACAAACTGACAGCCAATATCATACTGAATGGGCAAAAGCTGGAAGCATTCCCTTTGAAAACCGGCACAAGACAAGAATGCCCTCTCTCACCACTCCTTTTCAACATAGTATTGGAAGTTCTGGCCGGGGCAATAAGTCAAGAGAAAGAAGTAAAGGGTATTCAAATAGGAAGAGAGGAAGTCAAATTGTTTATGTTTGAAGATGACATGATTGTGTATTTAGAAAACCCCATTGTGGCAGCCGCAAAACTCCTTAAGCTGATAAGCAACTTCAGCAAAGTCTCAGAATACAAAATCAATATGCAAAAAATCACAAGCATTCCTATACACCAATAATAGACAAAGAGCCAAGTCGTGAGTGAACTCCCATTCACAATTGCTACAAAGAGAATAAAATACCTAGGAATACAACTTACAAGGAATGTGAAAGACCTGTTAAAGGAGAACTGCAAACCACTGCTCAAGGAAATAAGAGAGGACACAAACAAATGGAAAAACATTCCATGCTCATGGATAGGAAAAATCAATATCATGAAAATGGCCATACTGCCCAAAGTAATTTATAGATTCAGTTTATTCCCAGCGAGCTACCATTGACTTTTTTCACAGAATTAGAAAAAACTAGTTTAAATTTCATATGGAACCAAAAAAGACCCCATATAGCCAAGACAATCCTAAGCAAAAAGAACAAAGCTGGAGGCATCATGCTACCTGACTTCAAACTATACTACAAGGCTACAGTAACCAAAACAGCACGTTACTGGTACCAAAACAGAAGAATCAGAATAATACCATGCATCTACAACCATCTGATTTTTCACAAACCTGACAAAAACAACCAATGGGAAAAGGATTCCCTAATTAATAAATTGTGTTGGGAAAACTGGCTAGCCATATGCAGAAAACTGAAACTGGACCCCTTCCTTACACCTTATGCAAAAACTATCTCAAGATGGATTAAAGACTTAAAAGTAAGACCTAAAACCATAAAAACCCTAGAAGAAAACCTAGGCAATACCCTTCAGGACATAGGCATGGGCAAAGACTTCATGACTAAAACACCAAAAGCAATAGCGTCAAAAGCCAAAATTGACAAATGGGATCTAATTGAACTAAAGAACTTCTGCACAGCAAAAGAAACTATCATCAGAGTGAACAGGCAATCTATAGAATGGAAGAAAATTTTTGCAATCTAGCCATCTGACAAAGGGCTAATATCCAGAATCTACAAGGAACTTAAACAAATTTACAAGAACAAAACAAACAAGGTCTTCAAAAAGTGGGCAAAGGATATGAACAGACACTTCTCAAAAGAAGACATTTATGCAGTCGATAACCATATGAAAAAAAGCATATCATCACTGGTCACTGGAGAAATGCAAATCAAATCCACAATGAGGTACCATCTCAAGCCAGTTAGAATGGCAATCATTAAAAAGTCGGGAAACAACAGATGTTGGTGAGGATGTGGAGAAATAGGAATGCTTTTACACTGTTGGTGGGAGTGTAAATTAGTTCAACCATTGTGAAAGACAATGTGGCGATTCCTTAAGGATCTAGAACCAGAAATACCATTTCAGCAATCCCATTACTGGGTATATAGCCAGAGGATTATAAATCATTCTACTATAAAGACACATGCACACGTATGTTCATTGCAGCACTATTCACAGTAGCAAAGACTTGGAGCCAATCCAAATGCCCATCAATGACAGACCGGATGAAGAAAATGTGGCACATATAAACCATGGAATACCATGCAGCCATAAAAAAGGATGAGTTAATGTCCTTTGCAGGGACATGGATGAAGCTGGAAACCATCATTCTCAGCAAACTATCACAGGAACAGAAAACCAAACACCGTATGTTCTCACTCATAAGTGGGAGTTGAACAATGAGAACATATGGGCACAGGGAGGGGAACATCACACACTGGGTCCTGTCAGGGGTTATAGCATTAGGAGAAATATCTATTGTAGATGACAGGTTAATGGGTGCAGCAAACCACCATGGCACATGTATACCTATGTAACAAACCTGCATATTTTGCATATGTACCCCAGAACTTAAAGTATACACACACACACACATACACACATATATAAAAAGACAAAGTCTTCCTTCTTTTCCTAAGGTGCAGCCTCAACATTTTCACCTGATTTCCCTCCTTCTCCACCCAAGAGAACCAGGCCCCTTTAGGAATGAAAGACTAAGCCACTATCTGAAAACACATTAGCACATATTCTTATTTTACTCAAGAGACATTCAGGAGTCACTAAAAGACAGGGGAATGACACCTGAAGAGGATATTTTGGGCTGTTCTGTGCAATGACTGGGCCCATATTCATCTTCATAATCCAGTAGATATTTGTACTAAATACTGTTTATAAAATACTTTTCACAGGCATGATCTCATTTGAACATCACATGCTGTGAGGTAAGGACATTGCTGTCCTCATGTTAGAGATGAGGAAATTGAGGCTCCAGGTTGTGTCTTCAGATCCAGTGCTCTTTGCCTCCCCCCACCACCTCAATCCTCCAGAAATTATGGTAGAGTTCTACTGGAGCAGGCAGCTGATCAACGTGTGCGGTCAGTTGATCACCTCTCAGCAATGCTGGGAAGGAAGGACACAAACCTGAGCCCTGTGTGTCAGGCAGCGGCCAGATATTTCCTGTACATTTTCTCCCCAAATTTCCCCAACTTACACTCCCTGGGTTCAAATTACAGCTTCAGCACTTGTTAGTGGTGTGGCCTTTTAGGCCAGTTTAACACTCCATCTGTACCTCGGTTTCCTCAGGTATAAAATGAGAATAATGCTATGTCTTCTTCGTAGTGTGAGGACGTATAAATGAGCTAACCCACTAAAACATGTAACCCTGAGCTATAAGAACCCTTGCATATGAACTATTATTATCATTGTTATTTCCCCTTGTTTTATATATAGGGAAGAATGCTCATAAAGATTAAGTGGGAACACTCCTGAGATTGGAACCTAAGTTTGATTCCAAAGACCTTACTTTTTTGCTGCCTTCAGGGACCTTTCCACTATTTTACTCTCTGCTCTTTTTCTTCCTCCTTAACCCTTCTTGGTACAGAAGGGTTAATACCCTTAATTGTCCTTAAGCAGTGTTTCTGATCCGAGGCTGCCTGCATTAGAATGATCTGAAACCTACTCCCTATGGACCAAATCAGAATTTCTGGAGCTGAGACCAAGGAATCTGCATTTTCATAAGTAACACAAGTGATTCTCTTACACCCAGATAGAGGTCAAGAGGCACTGACTCAGACTGTCCACTGGAGCAGCTGTCCTTGCCTGGGCCTGCCCGGCCTTCCCACCTCCCCTTTCGCCCAAGAAGTGCCCCAAAGTTTTCTTGCTGCAATCCCTCCCTCCCATGCACATCCCCTATCTGCTATTTCATGATTAGGAATACAAGGCCGATGTCAGCTCACTGTGGGGCTCCTTGTCTTTCCAATCTATTGTGAATAATGGCTTATTAAAGTAATGGCTTATTTTGCCTCAGCATCAGGCCAGCTCAAGTCAGAGCAGGGAAAGGGTGGGGGCAATAGGGGAGGAGAGGCAGTGGATTGGGCAACATACATTCCATGCACAAAACCCACCATGTACAAAGGTGCAACAGTTATTCACCTAGAAACTTGCAAACTGCAGCAGGGTCAAGCCTACAAAAATGAGATAACACGGAGCAGAGCAGGTAAGCACAAAAGAACAGAAACTAAGTCAGTATTTTATTAGAGCTTTATCTTATCTCTCATGCACAGCAGATTCCTTCCAGAGAGGAGACTCATATCAGTTACCATTTGCTTTCACTTAATCCAGCTTTGCAAATAATAGTCAGCCACTCTCACCTCTAATTCATGAGTCCACCAAAAAACTTTTGCTCGATGCCCTTTGAGGTTGCTATGACTGAATCTCAGAATGTGACCCAAGGCAAACTCCATTTCTGGCTTTCTTATCATGATTTTTTTGTGGCCTAAATTTCTTCTTCTATTGGACTTAATCTCTGGTTATGTAAACAGCTGGAGATATCCTAATTCCTGAGGGGATATCAAAGAGCTGTAATGAGTGCGGAAAGGAGTTGAGGGGGTGGGGAAAAATAGAAGAAAAATAAGCATTAATTATTAAATGCGTAGGAGATTTTAAAAATCACATACCATTTGGCACTTTTCCTCTCCACAGTGCTGTATTCCCATTAAATGGAAGGAGAGCCAGGCCTCTCACCGTGGCAAATTTGCTTAATTGTGTTTTCTCTCTCCTAAAGTGGGAAGGGCTTAAAAACTTGCTTCCTATGGTGGTCACCTTTGCTCTGAATGAGAATGCATTTGCCCTCTCTAGAACATCGATGCCATCTCGTACTTTACAAACTGGATTTGGAACCACTTAACAAAGGCAATATGCAAATACATGTGAATAAGATGAAATCAGCTAAGGAGTCCAGAATCCTGGGTATGATTTTATAATATAACACATACACCACTCTTGGCTTTATTTTGCTTGCTGGTGGAGAAGTTCAGGGACTGGATGTCAAAGGAGAAATAGGGTGATAAAAATATAGAAGTTCATGAAGTGCCTCACCCTCCACAAGAGAGTGGGTCTGGATTTACCCACCATACCTTCCATATCATTGAATTTCGGGAGTAGAGTTGATGTTACCATTACAGCTCGTTGTCACTCAATGATTCAGGTAATGGGTGTTCTGATTGGAGACTTGGAAATCCAGTCACTACAATCATAGGTGCTGCCTTCTTGCCACTCACATCCCAAGTGAGTCATGCCCCACACCCTCTCCTAGAAGCTGAGGATTCACCCAATGTCACAGACCAAATCATCCTCAGATACTATCTAGTCAAACTTCCTAATTTTACAGATGGGCAAACTGAGAGCCAGTGGTCCAGTGTCACGATAATACAGGGAGTTGGTGGCTACACAGAAATAAGGATTTGGGTCCTTTGAATTTTGGTCCAGGAACTACCATTTTGTTCTTTAAGAGTTTTTAAAGGACACAGAAGCACATTTTCTAAAGTCTTTATAATCTGTGTGTGTGTGTGTGTGTGTGTGTGTGTGTCTGTGTGTCTGACAGTCTCGCTCTGTCACCCAGGCTGGAGTGCAATGGCACGATCTCAGCTCATTGCAACCTCTGCCTCCTGTGTTCAAGCAATTCACATGCCTCAGCCTCCTGAGTAGGTGGGATTACTGGTGCCCACCACCACGCCTGGCTAATTTTTGTATTTTTAGTAGAGACAGGGTTTCACTATGTTGGTCAATCTGGTCTTGAACTCCTGACCTCAAGTAATCCACCCGCTTCGGCCTCCCAAAGAGCTGGGATTATAGGCATAAGCCACCGTGCCGGACCAAAGTCTTTATAATCTTAAAAGGAGAGAGAAGAAAGAGATAAGCGTAAGAAGGCAGGCATAGCTAATTAATTGGAGGGGGATGGTCTAAGCTCAAGCTTTGAAATGAAACACCTGGATCGACCACTTAGTTGATGTGTGAACTTGGAAATTCACCTAAAGTTACTGAGTCTTAGCCCCCATCTTTTTTTTTTTTTTGAGATGGAGTCTCGCTCCGTTGCCCAGGCTGGAGTGCAGTGGCACGATCTCAGCTCACTGCCACCTCCACCTCCCGGGAGAATGGGCACGCCATTCTCCTGCCTCGGCCCCTCTAGTAGCTGGGACTACAGGCGCATGCCACCATGCCCGGTTAATTTTTTTTTTTTTTTGTATTTTTAGTAGAGATGGGGTTTCACCGTGTTAGTCAGAATGGTCTGGATCTCCTGACCTCGTGATCTGCCTGCCTCTGTCTCCCAAAGTGCTGGGATTACAGGCGTGAGCCACCGTGCCCGGCCAGCCCTCATCTTTTAAATTGAGATGGTAGTAGTGCCTACTTTGTGGGGTTGTGTAAGGATTAAATAAGATAATGCACAGATCCTGGCACTGACAAAATGCTTAATAAAGATTGGCTATTATTATAACTCCAGTGCAGACACCCAAGGACTTGGATAGACTGCCAAGAAATCAGTCCTGGAGGGGCCTGTCCTTCAGCCAAACTTCCTCCGTGCCAGATCCTCTCTTCCAGCCTGGGCTGCTATGCTGCCCAAGTCCTCCACTCTACCCCTCCAAATAAGTGGCAATCATGACATTTTTATTATCCAGCTTCATACACAGATCTTTCCAGCAGAGTAACAGGGTACTGACTAAAAATAAAGATGCAAAAGGACCAGGAATAAAGGGAATTGGTAAGGAAATAAGAATAGAAAAAGGAAGGAGAGCTATGAAGAGATTCCTTCCATCTTTGATCACAATGCTGGATCATGTAGTAAAGCCTTTATAAGTATAGGGAATGTGAAGTACAATTAGCAGTATACCATTCCTCCACGGAATTTATACTGCTAGCAAAATGAATGCTCATCACTTTTCCCCTACCCTGCCTAAATCATTAAATACTGTGGATTACTGTGCAAGTTTCCCCACCCCCTAAAACCATGAAAACCTTGTCCTATAAAAAGCTGGTTTCAGTGGCATTCTAGTCACTGTCTCTCTGCTTGGTACTGTACGAAGATACTGTTTATCAGGATGACTGATTCAACAATGGTCGAATAACATTCAATACAGTTTCAGTGAGAAATACATGTGATCACATTCTGAGTCTGAAAGTCCACACTACATCTTTAGCACATGTTAACCAGAACATCTTATTTTCTGGCTATATCAGAAAAGATAACTTGCTGTCTCTTCACTCAGATCTGCAGTTTTCCTTTTAACTCTCCATTTGTCTTCTTGTGAAATATGGGCCTGAAAGGACAACAAGGTCACATTTTCCTAAGACAGTATCTATTTTGCAGAGTGTATGTCTGATGCTGGCACCACCCAGCAGCTGGAGACCTAGGTGTCAGGGGTCTGAAGTTCTGACGTTGCATTTTAAACCCCAAAGCTCAGTGGGTCTTCATCTTAGTTGCAGAGAACTCATTATCTTCATTTTTTTTTTCCTGGATGCGATAGTTGCCCCCTGCCAGACATGAGAACAAACAGAATGTGTTCTGTCTTTTCCAAGATTGCTTCATCAGCATGTATTTTCCACTTAAAGCTTTTCAGTATTTGACTTACACATTTATGAACACCCCCCAATGGACTGTTCGGGTTTGGTTTAATCCCCAAGAAAACTGGCATTAAAATAGATCTTTTCCCAGCAATAATAATCTAATTTATGATAAATTATTCTATTCTCAGTACCTTTGAGACACATGAGAGCTTTTATGTAATAAAAAAGCCATTTATTTCTGAATATTTTAATGCATGTTTCCATATTTTTCTCATTTTTAACGCAAGGGGCCATTGACAGTATTGTAAGAGAATGTCTTTTAAAGCAACTTTATGGCAAATGTTCCAGTGAAATGGATGGCAGCATGCATCATTGCAGAGCTGTACTGCTGAAAGGAGCAGGGCAGAGATGTTCTAATTCACATTTATGTGCATAAAAGGGTAACCTCTACAGAGAGAGACAATGGTATTGGGTAAATTGATAAGATATAGTAGACTTGGCTTCAATTTGAGGCTCCATCCTTTGATTTGCTGTACATACTTAGTTATTGCTGTGTCTCCTATGCCATGTCTGAAATATAGAAGGAACACATGCTGGAGAAGGCTAGGACAACTATTGGGGAAAGAAAGTAAGTCAGAGCCTTAGGTGTTAACTGGAAAGAGAGGCTGTTTTAAAAGGACAGAGAATCAAGGAGCAAATAGAACATCTTTGGACAGAAATTAGACTACATACATATATACGTGTGTGTGTGTGTGTGTGTGTGTGTGTGTGTGTTCACTGCAGCCTCGACCTCCCAGGCTCTAGTAATCCTTCTGCCTCTTCCTCCCAAGTAGCTGGGACTACAAGTGCGCTGCACCACGAGGGGCTAATTCTTAAATTTTTTTCTTGTAGAGACAGGGTCTCACTATGTTGTCCAGGCTGATCAGGAACTCCTGGGCTCAAACAATCCTCCCACACTGGCCTCTCAAAGTGCTGGGACTACAGGCGTGAGCCACTGGGCCCAGCCTATTTTGATTTTTCAAGCTTTCATTTCTAGAGCTGTTCATTTGGATGGGTGTCCACCATCTAAAAAGCTACTAGGATAGTGGTTATTGACTGAGAAGGTAGAAGCAGGTTGTGGAAGTGGGAACGGTGTCTGAATCAAAATACACACATCCTTGGTTCTGTGATTTTAAAGCCATCTTGAGAAATCTCAGAAATGTAATTCTGATACTCTCCCTGATCAAGAGCCACTGCAGTAGTATGAGTATGAGATTTAACCTCAATCATATGTGCTTACAAGAGATACGAAAATGCATATTTGACATGAACAGAAACACACTTCTGAGATAAGAAGCCTACTCTTCACAAATGTCTTACTGATGCTTTTTGATAAAATACTCTGTGCTTTTTTTTTTTTTTTTTTTTGAGATAGGGTCTCACTCTGTTGCTCAGGCTGGAGAGCAGTGGCACAATCATGGCTCACTGCAGCCTCAACTTCCCTGGGCTCAGGTGATCCTCCCACCTCAGCCTCCCAAGTAGCTGGGACTACAGGCACACACCACCACACCCAAATAATATTTGTATTTTTTGTAGAGACAGATTGCTTGGGCTGGTCTCAAACTCCTGGGCTCAAGTGATCCGCCTGCCTTGGCCTCCCAAAGTCCTAGGATTATAGGCATGAGCTACTGCACCCAGCCACTCTGTGGTTTTAATGCACATTGATAACACCTCTCTGTAAGACAAAATCGTGATCCAAAGTCAGATACTGAATACCCCCATAAAAGGGCTGGGTAAAGAGTCTGTAGAGCAGGGATCTCATTTTAGTTCTGGACAGATGAGCTATTCTGGCCTTGAGGATGTTGCCTAAACCACTCTAAATATAGTGTCTAGGTCTCTCAGCTCCCTCTCAAGCAGTTGAAAAAGGGTGAACAAAAATATCGAGAGAAGAGGGAAAGGATAAGTTAGTATCAGGATGATGTAGGGAGAACAAAAGCTAGAAGGAAGGAGTAACTCTGGCATTGCCCCCTGCTCAGGGCCAGGCACTGTGTTATGTACTTACACGTTAGAATGGAGACCTCTAACAGGGAATAAAATGGAGACAAGGGAAAGAAGACTTGGAGAAAAGCCAGAATTAAAAGGGAATCCATTTTACACTTTCTAACTTTAAGATTTCAAAAACTAAAATCTGAACAGGTATTTTATGACTAGTGAAAGCTAGTACTCACTGTGCCCTTAACTGTACTGTGTTTTACATTCATCAGCTCACTGGATCCTATGAAAAGCCCTATTAGGCAGGCATTATTATTATACTGTGGGGCTGACGTAGAAACCAAGCCTTGGAGAGTTTAGATAACCTGCTAAATGTTCACTCCTGTTGGGTGATGGTGCTGGGGTTTGAAGCTGAGGACTTCAGGTATGTTGTGTGGACTCTCTTCTGCTAGTAGCTGAGGGCTACCGGTGTGGACTCTGCTGCTGGGCAGCTCAAAATGCTCCAAGGATTCTGATCTTAGAAAGTCTGTTAGGGGTTTGGGGAGAAGACAAGAGGTTGGGCTGGCTCCCAACCAAAAGCCTTGGAGACACTTTCAGGATAGTCTGGGAGCTGGCACCACAAAGAAGGTAGATGAAAACAGATAGCTGGGGGCTGGGGATCCACAGCCGGGTGATGGGGGAAGAAATCCTGCTACAATATAGCTACTAGGAGCATGGCCTTGGGAGGTCAACTTCCTGGGTTTGAATCTCACCTTAACCACTTCCTGATTGTGAATTCATGGACACAGTTTCTCCACCTATGAAATGGGCTAATACAAGTAGCTGCCTCAAAGCATTGTGAGAATTAAATGAGATATATAGAAAGTGCTTAGTAAGTATCCATAGTGAGCCCAGCAATAAATATTTGTTGTTATTTCAGTAAAGGAGTTTTCGGATGAAGCTCTGAAGTCTTTCTGTTACCCTCATTGCTGCCTGCTTCCTACAAATGTGGTGAATTGGCATGTTTGGAGTGTGTGAAATGTGGACATGCTCATGAACAAGCCAGCTTTGCCCTATGGGAAAAGGAATACATGTCAAAGGAATAATACTATGACTTGTGACTTCTTCCTCAGGACATGAGAGGGTGTTGAGATAATTCACAGCTACTAAGCATCTCCTGGATGCTTGTCAACACAAAATGTTGGGGTCAGCTGGACCTCCCTTTGCCCATGGTGAAGAAAGAGCACCTTTCTCAAGAAGAGGACTCTCCCCCAGGATACCACCCTGTCGGCATGGCATGAATGGTCTGGCATGGCTGGACAGACGAGCAGTGTACCCACCTGTCCCAGGTGGGCTGGAACAGTACCAAAGGTAGAGGCAGGATTGGAGAGCCACTGTTCATCATGGCCAAAGAGTGGGCTGTCCACTGCAGGTCACAGAGGAAGAACACAGGGAGTTTCTTTGGGCTTCCTAAACAGAAACTACATCTATTTGCAATTCATTCATCCTTACTGCTCAGTCTTTGGAGTGGACATTTAGAAGCCAGAGATACTTGAGGGTGGTTTTCCCAGACTTGGTGCATCTCCTAGGAGGTGATCCTAGCTGGAGATCAGGCCAGAATGACTCCCGGGAAGCCAATTTTATCCTGACCAGTGGGAGCCAAGGAAGCACTTCAGAATGAGAGCACTCTGTTGTTTTGTGGAGTGAGGGAGCAGTCAAGTAGGGTTGATTTGGGGCTGAAACTAAAGAGAAAGGAGGTTTGGGACCAGACCTTGTAAGATAGTCTCCCTTTTTTCCTGTTTCTCAATCATAGATTACGTGTTACAAACAGCCTGGACGCTGAGACTTGGAGCAGAGGAAAGCAGCTCCCTGGCTGTTCCTGGCGAGAATTATAATAACTCACAGAGGAAGAGATTTTGTCTCACAACAGGGAGTCTCAAATTAGTCAAAGACTTGGAATGGTTTTCTGATAAATGAAATGTAATCAATTATGGTGACTTCTTTTGGGAATTTTATTGACTTATTCCTTCCTCCTTGTTTACTTTGGATTGCCACTTGGGTCAAGTGTGAAGTTGTTGATCTTACCCCATCAGCCTGGAATATGTGAGCACATCTGTGGCCATGACACAGAACACAAATGGCCTGATATAAAACGTGGTGCTAAGTAAACCACATAGTCAAAGAGGTACAAACTGACTATCATCTTGAGCCAACAGGAAGTGATTTTTAAAGTGATGGTTTGAAAAAGAATATGGCAGCACTAAATGTTGAAGCAACCGCAACTCTCCTTTATGGCTGGTGGGAATGTAAATAAATAAGAGCACTTTAGAAAACTGTTTGGCCATTTCTCCTAAGGTTGAACATGTGAATACTTTATGTTCCAGCAATTCCAGTCCTATGGCGTGTATCTGACAGAAATATATACACATGCACAAGAGAGATGTACAACACATAGTTACACTACTCAAAAAAGCCAATATATAGACATCTGTTTTGCACAGCTTCAAAATCATCTTGTCCTGATTATTGCAGGCGTTTGTTTCTTGCAAGTATAGTCAGTGATGCCTTCCCTGGGGCCTGCACCATATTGATTTCCTGCAGTGCAGCTTCTTTGACTTGAGATTTTCCAGGACAACTCATGTATGTGCAATCTAGAAGAACAAGAGAATTTTGCTGGTGGCATCGTCCTTAACCAATGGGGGGCAGGAGCAGATGGACAATGGACCAATGTTTCCATTGTCCATGTTTCCATGGTAACATGGCTGGTGTAAATGATCCTGCGGCTGATTTCAAGCTACCATTTAACACGTGGCCGACAACATTTCTGAATATTTTATCATTGGCTCTTGTGAGTTGGTATGATCTGGCTCAGCACACTACCTGCTCTAACCAATAGCTGCCATGTGAGAAAGTGGTTCCGGTGTGTCCTGATCTTGGATTTTTTTTCAAGGGGAGCCAGAAATCTGAATTTGCATGTGAAAACTCCTGATTTTTAAATTATATTAACTAGTTCAAATTTTTCAAAAACACTTGACAAACCAAGAAAAAAAAAAAACCCAACCACATCTGCAAGCTAGATTTAGCCTATAAAATGCCAAATTTTTTTTCCCCCTTTGGTGTACAGACTAAACCTTTTGAGGAGGGTCTGTCAGCCTCAGTGACGAAGCACAGTTTTTTACGTAGACAGAGTTCAGGACTTAATCTGCATGGCTGTATGGTGTTACGAACTTAGTCTTAACTGGGGATTGAGTAACTTGGGTTCTAGTCTCAGTTTTCTATGAAAATTACTTTACTTACCTGGACCTCAGTTTCCCCATATGCATTAAGACACCTTCTGAAGAACTTCTCATATCAGAACACCTAGGATTCTATAATGAGTATAAAATTATGTTAGGTGCTTCTTTGGGACTAAACTCCTCAGCAGGGCAGGGAGAATAGAAGGTTCTTGGTTGCTGGACAGAGATTCCAGGCTTGCAAGCTGCAGCTGTCTCTCTTTCCACTCCCTTCACTCATAAAAGAGAAGCTGTGGCTTTCACCAAGCCATCGTTCTAACAATATCCATTTGACTGCTGGGGAAGCCCGGGCCTGATGCTTTGTGGTCCTCAGACTTCTTGAGAAAAAGTCCACTTTCTTAAAATAAAACATGATGTGGCAGGGAGACTTCAGCCCTGGCATTTGTTACCCTGGGCTTATGATGTGGCTCTGCCACTTCTTAACTCGGAACTTCATCCTCACTTTTGTCATAGGACTTCCTGCCTCACGGAAATTGTGACAAGAAGCATCCACTGTTTCAAGTGTCTAACATGGCCTTTGGCATATAGTGTGAAATGAACACTAACTACCACCATCCTTGTGATTTATCAAGGCATTCACCTATGGAGAAGTGCTGGGTAGCCAGCAGCCCAAATATTCATTAAAATTTGATCTTATGTCTCCTTGTGTTTAATTTGGTTCGATTTATTCTGTTATTTTAGAGATTCTGCCAACATTAATATTTCTGCAAGATCCGGACAGGTCTGGAAACAGAGATTCTGATCTAATCCAAATTTGTGGGCTCAGGAACGCTTCCAGAGAGAGATGCTACTATATATTCTGCTGAAGAAGATTCACATACCAGCAAGAAGATTTAAACTTTGATTATTTGAAGAGGCAATGAAGTAGTCTAATCTGTGCTGTTAATTTGTTTAAAGATAACATGTGCAAGTTCCCTAAAGACAGCATAAGTAACTATATATCAGAGTCTGAGACAAAGGGAAAAATCAGTAATACTGATCTTGCATTTATTTAAAATTTTGATATTTTGTGCATCATGGATTTTTCATTAATTTTGATTTGTAAAATATTGCATTCAACTCTTTTTTTCTTTTTCTTTTTCTTTTTTTTTTTTAAGACAGAGTCTCGCTCTGTTCCCTAGGCTGGAGTGCAGTGGTGCAATCTTGGCTCACTGCAACTTCTGCTTCCTGGGTTCAAGTGATTCTCATGCTTCAGCCTCCTGAGTAGCTGAGATTACAGATAGGCACCCACCATGCACAGCTGATTTTTGTATTTTTAGTAGAGACAGGGTTTCCCATGTTGGCCAGGCTAGTCTTGAACTCCTGACCTTAGGTGAGCCGCCTGCCTCGGCCTCCCAAAATGTTGGGATTACAGGCGTGAGCCACCACGCCCGGCCCTAATTCTCATTTTAATCTTACTGTGCTAAGCAGCTTGATATATGACTAGGTTTCTCTGGGAATCTGTTTCTTTGATTTTAAAATAACGTATAAATATATTTATACTTTTTGCAAAAACTTGAATACCTAAATGCTTTCTAAAATTATTACATTAAAATTTCATTTTAATTACTGAGTTCTTTTTTTTTTTTTTTTTTTGCATCGCCTGTAAGTACAAGAACAATTAATAAGAGTTTTTGGTTGCAAACAACAGAATTCTCTGTAGCTACTTCAATTGTAGTGACTGAACTGTATTGGTTTTTACACAGAGTACCTAGGACAGTTGGACAATCAGGCTTGGAGGCTAATGAGCTGGGTACCTTAATTATTGCTCCAGGAGAGTCTCTGCTGTTATAGCACAGCAGGGGAACTACCACTGGAACCACCACAACCTTGGACTCTGCAAACTAAGTGTCTCTCTGTCACCCTCATCAGAATTCCTCCACTCTGCACTCTTTCTTTCTTTCTTTCTTTTTTTTTTTTTTTTGAGACGAGTCTCCCTCTGTCGCCCAGGCTGGAGTGCGGTGGCCGGATCTCAGCTCACTGCAAGCTCCGCCTCCCGGGTTCACGCCATTCTCCTGCCTCAGCCTCCCGAGTAGCTGGGACTACAGGCGCCTGCCACCTCGCCCGGCTGTTTTTTTGTATTTTTTAGTAGAGACGGGGTTTCACCGTGTTAGCCAGGATGGTCTCGATCTCCTGACCTCGTGATCCGCCCGTGCACTCTCTCTTACGCAACGCTCTCCTCCAGTCAGAGCCTGGCACAGTCTATCTGAGGAGGCCAGGGCCCTGCTTGTGTCCAGCTATAGACAACTTAGGAAAGTGAGTTTCTGGCTTCTTCCTGGAGAAGTGGGATTCATAAATCTGGAAATCTTCAAACCAAGGAAGGGTACTGAGAAATCGCTAGGCAGCCGGATGACTAGAGCTCATATGAGTGCATTTTTTTCTGGATAACTTTGCAGGGTGCCACATATAATTGTGCAAGTGGTACAATATATACAGGCCCCACTGCCATGGGGTCGTTTCTGCTGGTTCAGGCAGCATCAGGGGCATGTGTGCAAATATGAGGACAAGGGACTAAATGCACATGTGGAGAATCACTCTCCTCTTCCCTGAAACCACATTCATACTTCAAGCCACCCCTTTTCCCTGCCCCTTCTGGGAGAAAGGTTGGAAGCAAAAGTGTTTGTGAAGATTCAGGCTGAGATACTTACTTCTGGTGTCCCCATCGCTCACTTGAACCCATAGATTTTCCCCATTTCCTTACCGTAATCTGCTAATAACGTGACTGTCCTGCCCCATGGGATGCTCTCTGGACTCATTAAGTCTGAAAATGCTTGGGAAATGCATCTGCCAAGGCCTACAGCCAACTGTCATTATTATCATCTGCTTACAGACGCTCTCCCAGGCAGCAAAATATTTTCAAGCTCTAAAATCCTGGCCCTAGCCCATCCCCTTATTTTCATCTTACCTAGCCTGGGTAGATTCTCTGTGGGACACACAGACTCAAAATCAATGTCCCATCTGTCTCTTGTTTACAGCTTATCAGGTGCCCAGGGCACCAACACAAGGAGGTGTGTTGTGAAATGAAACAGTGAATTCCCTGGGAGCATTTCCTCTTCTGAACTGATTTAACTTGAGCTCTCTGAAGCTTTCTCCTCCTTTGGCTTCTGAGAATAGTGTGCTGGTTTGAGAAGCAAGAACTTTTCATTGGCATAGCTATTAATATTGACTAATATGGACTTCTTGTGCCTTGCTCCAGTTTGAAATTTATAAAGATGGCTGCCTCATTGCATGTGTGTGTGTCTGTGTGTGTGTGCATGTGTGCATGTGTAATTGCTTTGCTCCCTCTTTTGCATGTGAGTAGATCAAGCTTAAGGATCAGGACTCATCTCTGTCTCCCCACAACAATGCCTCAAAAAGGGGACGGGGGTCATGAATGTTTCAAAAATAACTTACATTTTTTATGCATAAATCTTCTTTGGCTCCTTCTTTCCTTTCTTCCTTCCTTCCTTCTTTCCTTCCTTCCTTTCTCTTCTCTCTCTCCAATCTGTTTCCTCTTCGTCTCCCTTTGCCTCATCCATGCCCCGTTCTTTCTCCCCCAACTCCAGGATTGTGTGACTTTTTTCTTTGACCTTTTATCCTCACTGCTTCTTTGGCTATGATTTGAATCTGGGTCACTAGAATAAGTGTGTCCTTCCTTTCTGTGTAGACTCTGCAGGTTGACTGCTTTGTAGATTTTGGCATTTTGTAGGGCATCATATGGATGCAATTTTTCTGGATAACTTAGCAAGGTCCCACATATAGCTGTGCAAATTGTACACTGTGCACAGACCCCTGCCGAGTGAGCAAATGGGGCAAAAATCTAATCCATGCTACTGTCTCCAAACTGTGTATCCTGGGCAAGTGCTACATCCATTGAAGGAAAAGTCATGCTTTTGTAATTTGGTGACTAATCATGGCTCAGTCCTAGCAACCAATTATGCACACACAAATAGGCACTGCATAATTGTTTAGCACACCACATTCCCTCAAGTCATCTGAATTTACATACTCTCAAAATTCACATGGCTTCCAGCGGTGCACATCCCCAAATTCCTTTCCAAGGCAAGTTGGTGGTCGAAAATCACACTGCTGTTATTTCACCCCCATCACATTTCATCATATGTGAGTTGGTTTTTCTACAGAAACAATGTGACAAGCAGTGATTATATCCTAAGGGTGACATCACAATCGCCTATTTAAGCTATTATACTGTTGAAAATTGTTTATTGCGAAGGAAAGATATAAGAAAACCCTATTTTTCTATATTACTATTTAAACAATCATAAAAACAATAATCCTAAGTAAGATGTTATTTTGGAAAGATTGTATAATTTGAAAGAGGCTGGCCTTCAAAAGAATAGCAGGTTTAATTAGGAGAGCAGAAGGAGGCAGTTGAAACCTCTGTGGGGGATGCTGATATACTCCACAGGTGTAAGATTCTGACAAATTTCAGAGGATGCCAACTAGGTTCTTTGTTTAATTTAATTTCATTGCAAACCCCAGGGTAGTTAAATCTCTAGAACTGTTCTTAGATTTATTAGACTTAATACAGCTTATTTCTTGGCTTACAAAAGGGACCAAGAAAGGAGAGGGAATAACACTTTTCGAATGAGGTAAATAGGCAAGAGTTGGAAGAAACTAGGAAGATAATTGAAATGCATGTCTCACCATGCATGAGAAGAAAATTAGCTAGCATGGAAATAGCTGAAGTTGAACCAGTGAGTGTACACGCTCCTCATGAAGTTAGCAGGGCATATTAGTCCTTCTCACTCTGCTATCAAGAACTACCTGAGACTGGGTAATTTATGAAGAAAAGAGTTTAATTGACTCACAGTTCCACAGGCTGTGCAGGAGGCATGGCTGGGGAGGCCTCAGGAAACTCACAGTCATGGCAGAAGGTGAAGGGGAAGCAAGCACCTTCTTCACATGGCAAAGAAGGAAAGACAGACAGAGAGAGAGAGAGACAGTAAATAAGGAAGTGCTGCACACTTTCAAACAACCAGATCTCCTGAGAGCTCACTCACTATCATGAGAGCAGCAAGGGGGAAATCCACCGCCATGATCCAATAACCTCCCTCCAGGTCCCTCCCCCAACACTGAGGACTACAATTCAACATGAGATTTGGGTGTGAACACAGAGCCAAACCATATCACAGAGGAGACCATGTAAGGCCCTGGAGAACATGTGGGGCTGGGAAGGGCACAGGTGTAATGTGCTGGGACTGATGTTTCTGAAAGGACCAGTCTGGCTGCTGTGTTTGTCACGGATCAAGGTGGAATGTGAGCAATGTACTTGGTTGTAGCAGAACCAAGAATATGAACTGGATTATATTCTGGGCAAAGTTTAAAGGTAGAACCATCAACATTAGCTGATGGTTAGTGGTACCTTTGACCCAATGGATTGGTTAACTACGGAGGAGTAGAAGGGAAAGTAAGGAGGAAGCTCCCTGGCTGGGCTTCATGGAAAATGCTGAGGAGTAGAGTTCTTCACTCAGGGCTCTGTCTCCCTGTCTTGACATAACTGCAGCAGTGTGGGCAGAAGGGAGTGGTTGCGCTCTGAACTAGACTCATTCACTCACCTCTCTAGTCTTTCATTCGCAAATACTTAGTGAGGGCCTACTATGTACCAGGCGCAGTGCTGAATTCTGGGAAGAGAGACAGCTAGTGAACAGGTTCCTCACTCATGGAGCTCGCAATCTAACCAGAGTCATGCACCAAAAATGACATTTTGGTCAATGACAGATCACTTATACAGTGGTAGTCCCGTGAGATTACAATACTGTATTTGGACTGTACCTTTTCTATGTTTAGACCTGTTTATATACATGCAAATATTTATATTGCATTAAAGTTGCCTATGGTATTCAGTACAGTAACCTGCTGCACAGGTTTGCAGCCTGGGAGCAAGAGGCTACCCTATATAGCCTGGGTGTGTAGTAGGCTATACCATCTAGGCTTGTGCAAGTGCACTCTATGATGTTCGCACAATGTCAAAATAGCCTAAGGACAAATTTCTCAGGGCGTATATCCATCATGAAGTGATGCACACAGCATACTGGATTGCTTTATGGATGTGAGTAGGATTTCCCCACGTGCCCTATACCTTTTTACTTCCATTCAATTCTTCTCATGTTATTTCCTCCTGTTAAAGTGTTTTCCTTTCCCTGAGGCCTGTTTTCACCTATCAAAGTCCTCTCTGATTCAACTGCCAAGCTGTCTTCTTCATGAAGCCTCCTTCATTTTCTACCTTCCATTTTCTACTGTCCATTTTCAAAGCCCTTTATGCCTACCTTCCCTAGAATGCTCATTGCACTAGACAGTGCCTTTTCTGTAACTGACTTGCCTCTCTTACAAGAATCTTGCAGCTTATCTTCAGCTGGGCCATAGCTCCTAGCATATAGTAGATAATCAGAAATGACAGAAGAAAGCATGAATGTATTTTCCCAAGAGACAGAATGCAAAGTTAGAAGGGTAGAAGGCCAAGAACTTAGGCAGTTTGATAGAGGTAGGAAAAAAGATAATTCAGAGAAAAAGAGAAGGTAGTCACAGAAAGGTCAGATACAGGAAGAAATCATATTAAGGAAGGGAGGGGCAACAAATTAGCAGAGAGGTCACTAAGGGGTCTCTCTGCAAGGATGGGATCGCTGAATATCTCAGATAGGGTCTTTCTCTTAGGGTGGTGGAACAGAGGCCAATTTGTAGGAGGCTAACAAATGGATGCAGTGATCATGGCCAGGTCCAAATTAGCTGTCATTTTCTCTATATTACTACTTATCTGTAGGAGTCATTAATTAGTCATCCAAAGCATCTTTATTTCTCAGAGTAAAGTGCAGAAAACAGAAACCATTCTAGGTATTTCAAGCAGGAGGTGCTGGGGGGGCAGAAGTCAGGAGGCTGCTGATCGAGTGTAGGTTTCAAGTACAAACCATGGGTAGCATCCAAAGAACAGGCTGCTGCTGCTTTGGCAATTGCTAGGGCTGCTGCGTCAACCACCTCACCCCTTGAAGCAGAAGCTGGAGGTCAGCTGTCGAAACACACACATCTGTTGGCGCTCACTCATCAGCCACTACAGCTATGGAGAATGGTCTCTGCCTCTTGTCTGCCTCCCAGATCTCTGGCAAGGGCAGCTCTCTGGCTAAACCAAGCTCTCCTATAGAGAGAGGTAGCCTCGGAAGGCTTTCAGCTTTCCAACTGTTCCAGATAGAAAGGGGGTAAAATGGAGATTGGGGGACGCCCCTCCAAATGTGTGCCATGGCCTCCCATGTGGCCGGCAGGGGTGAGGGCTTCTGCCTTGTTACCGTCCCTCTGGGTGAAGGCTGGGTGTGCTGGGGGTCAGGCGTTGCGACACAAATAGACTTCTCCAAGAAGCTTTTCCTGTCTCTCTCCTCCAACTGGAAAATGTTGTTCTCCAGCTCCCTTCTTTGCAATTTCATAGCTCTTTTCTTAAATATACTATGTATTACATTAGCCTGAGTTTATTGTTAATTAGATATATGCTGTTGCTCTTCTCCCCGATGATTCATTTCTCAAAATATATAGACTCAAAATAGTTTAGTCACAGAAAGTATTCTATTATCATTATTGCTATTGCCTCCATTTATCTCTTTCCTAAATTCTAGCCATTCTGTGAGTGCTTGATCTCTGATTGCTACATTGAGTGCATCCTCAATGCGCCATCTTAATAGGTGATAACTCCTTCTAAGGCCCCCCTCCCCCTACCACCCCAATTGTCCTAGTCTGTTCAGGCTGCAATCACAAAATACCATAGACTGGGTAGTTTATAAACAACAGAGATTTATTTTTCATAATTCTGGAGGCTGGAAGTCCATGATTAGCGTGCCAGCATGGTCAGCGTCTGGTGAGGACTCACTTCTGGACTGCAGACTGCTGTCTTCTCACTGCCTCCTCACGAGGCAGAAGGAGGATGAGAGACGTCTTTGGGGCCTCTTTCATAAGGGCACTAATCCCCTGAGGGCTCTGCCCTCATGACTTCATTAGCTGCCAAAGCCCTCCTCCTAACAGCATCACTCTGGGGGTTAGGATTTCAACATATCAATTTTGGGGGGACACACTCAGTCTGTTGCACCAATTCACACATACAAAACACCCTCACCCGCACACACACAAACATGGTGACTTCCCTGGTATCATGCCTCCTACCTGCAGGTACATGGTTTTGGGAAAATAAAAGGGAGTACTCCTTTACAAAAAAGTGGGGACATCTGTTGTAATAAAATAATATGTTTAATTTTCCCTGGGTGGCCACAGAGTTCTCAGTCCACATTGACTCCAAGGAGTGACTAACTCTAAGTCAGCAGAGGGGGGGGTTTGGCTCAGCTCACTGAGTAGGATTTGCACCCCCTGCTGCTATTGCCTTACTCTGTGTTTTGGGGAATGCTGCTGAAGATGAATAAGAGATTTATTGAGATCAACCTCCACTCCCTTGTCCCATGCAAGGCCTGGATTTGGTTGCCAGTATTTCCTAAATGAGTTTATGGCTGAGTTGCTGTAACACATTTTTATCAAACTAAATATTTTATACTGAAACCTATATGAATACCATGAATATTATACTATATTATACTCTGAAGGCTTCACTGACAGCAGGCAGTAGTGAGGATGAGTTAGGTCCCTGGGATTCCCCAGCCAGGCAGCCCACTTTCTTTACCTCTTTTCTTTTCTTTAGCAAGACCCCTCTATTTGTCCTCTTAGTACAATGCAAATACCCAAGAGAGAGTCACATGGCCTGTCCAACCATTCTTGTTTCCGCCTGAATTTGGAAGTTCCTCCAGGGCCTTTCTGTAGCAGGCATTCATCCCCTTGGCTGAAAAGGAGTTCCCTGGGAGCTGTGTGGGATCAGCGCCAGGGACACTAAGGAGAATATAAGATGAACAGGGGGTCTTTTCTTTGAGAACACAGTCCCATGGTAACCCGCCGGGAGGTCCCTGCTCAGAGCCAGCCTGCCTGGCAGAACTCACTTACTTAGCATTGCCTTGAATTATTAATCAGCTCTTGCAGAGGAACAAAATGCAGAGTCATTTTGTCTCCTCCAGAACTGACTGTCCTGCTCTTTGACCTTTGCAAATATTCAAATTCGCCGTGAGCATCCTGAACTCTCCAGCACACTTTGGACAGGGACAGGAAAGGGCCTTATCATCTTCCCCTTTGAGGTAAGGTTGAGTCCTGCTGAGTGGGTGTCTCTGGCTACTGGGGCCTTTGGGCTGTGCCTTGTTTCTCTTCTCGCTGCTCATTAGGACAGGCTATATCTCAGGTCTTCCACTGGATGGCCTTGATACCTTGACAGAGTACTAGAGGTTGGAACACATTCCCCGTCTTGACCCTGGGGCCATGCTTAGCCTCCGTAGGCCTCCCTTCCTACAAGCTCCACACTCCTGGGCCTGGGCAACCCTTCTTCACGTAAGAACATACATGGGAAACACAGAAGGGACTTTCTCTCCATTACCCCTGAACTTAAGACTGCACCAACCCCATCACCTTTACTTTCAATCCAAGCCCTTGAATTCTACTTCTCCAAGGAAATATGATCCACCAGGCAGAAGCTCTGATTTCCTCCCTCTGCCTCTAAACTTACCTACAGTGATACCCTCTGTCTTCATACTTTTCTCTGTCTCCCTTTTTGACTGAAAGAAATCTTTTCTCTTAAAACATTGCTGCCTCTAGCTATGCCCTGGAACATCTCCCTTTGCCTGAAAACCCTGCTCATTCACTCGTACCCTGATCGCTTCTGTTCAATCCCCTTCCAGAGAGGCAGTGTGGCATGCTAATTAGGGCGCTGGTGGCCTGAGAGTGAGTACTGGTGCTGCCACCTGCCAGATGTGTGACCTGGGGCAGTTGCAAACTGCCTTCAGCAATGTAGTAGATATTAGTAACCTCTGGTGATCAGAGGTAGAGCAATCCTTCACAACCTCTAACAAGCTTATGTTACCATGACAGCAAGTCTGAGGTCAAATTCTGCTAAAAGTACAAACATTCACTGGCAAGCAGGCACCAAACTACCACACATCTGTTATTGCAAACTTGCTTTATGCTTGCTCTGTCCTCAAGCACTCTGACAAGCACCTTGCACATAGATGGAACAATACTCTGACAGCAGGACCAGTGTATTAGTCTATTTTCACACTGCTGTAAAGAACTACCTGAGACTGGGTAACTTATAAATAAAAGAGGTGTAATTGACTCACAGTTCCAAATGGCTGGGGAGGCCTCAGGAAGCTTATGGTCATGGTGGAAGGCAAAGGGGAAGCAAGGCACATAAGTCTTACATGGTGGCAAGAGAGAGAGAGAGTGAAAAGGGAAGTGCCTTGCTTTTAAACCTTCAGATCTCATGAGAACTGTATTATGAGAACAGCAAGGGGAAGGCCACCCCCATGACCTAATGACTTCCCACCAGGCTCCTCCTCTGACACGTGGGAATTACAATAGGAAATAAGATTTAGATGGGGACACAGAGCCAAACCACATCAACCAGCCAGGCAAGACTGGGGAGAAGGGGCCTGGGGGACATGGCCACCTCTGGAGTACAGATTCCTGATTAGTAGACTTCAAATGCTAACTACCTAACCCAAGGGCTAAAGTTATATATACAAATGTCGCACTGAAGTTTACGTTGAAATTATTTATTTATTTATTTATTTATTTATTTATTTATTGAGATGGAGTCTCGCTCTGTCACCCAGGCTGCAGTGCAGTGGCATGATCTGGCTCACTGCAACCTCCAGCTCCCAGGTTCAAGTGATTCTCCTGCCTCAATCTCGCAAGTAGCTGGGATTACAGGTGCCCACCATCACCCCTGGCTAATTTTTGTGTTTTTGGTAGAGACAGGATTCACCATGTTGGCTTGGCTAGTCTTGAACTCCTGACCTTAGGTGATCCACCCGCCTCAGCCTCCCGGAGTGCTGGGATTACAGGCGTGCACCACCATGACTAGCCTACATTGAAATATTTTAAAGTAAATTATCATACAAACAGTATAGCGATAAATGACTTAACCTTTCTGTGCCTCAGTTTCTTCATTCTGTAAAATGGCAATAATAATGGTGTCTACCCTACAGAAATGTTAGGAGGATTAAATGAGTTAATTAATACATATAAAACATTTGAAATTGAGCTTGGCAAACAGTAATTACCACTCAGTACCTTTGTTATTATTTTCTTTCTCTGACTCACTTATCCCCAGCAACCCACAGAATTCTTCCTTAGACCTTACGTATCTTTACATCCCCTTTGCTGCTAAATTTCTTCAAAGCCTAAGCTTCACTCTGTGCCTCTTTTCAATCAACTTGACACCAATTTTCCACTCGATTGTACATTTTTATCGTAATACCTTATTTAATTCATCAAACATTGCTAAGTTAACAAATACACTGGGCATCCATCCTGTGCTAGGTGCTGAGAAGGATTTCAAGTGATCTATTTGGTGAATGTAACTATTTAAAGAGCTTAAGGTAGAGTTAGAGAAAAGAATGCACAACTAAATTCCTTGAAGACCGGGGCTTCAAATTAAAATGTGATTATAGGGAGTGGAGTGGAAGGGGTCAAAATGTAAATATAAAGTACAAGTAGGACTGTTCATTTCTCACATGTGGAAAAGAGTCATTACCCTTAGCACAACAGACACCACATGTTAACATTATTAAGAGTTATGAAGTTCTAAAAATAGGGGGAATAGAAGAATACAGGCTTTCCTCAATTCAAGGGTGTTTTATGTTTAACATAAGATACTTTCACATATCTTAGGATCCAAAGAAAAGCAACATCTAATTAAATGACCATTTTGAGCAGAAGTTGAAATTTTGCTTGAGCAGCAAAAGAATGAGTTATTGTCACCTGAATGTAAAGGCCATGGCTGAGGGGCACCACTTTTGAGTGTTCTCAAGATTGAGGCAACAAGTAAGAATCTAACAAAGATCTAGCTGATATCTTTGATTGCTGTGCAACTTCCAGTAAGTTGAGAAAGTAAAGCAAAAATTTCCATGGGAAAGTGATGCTCAGAATTTGACAGAATGACCCAGATTATTCTCCAGCTAAGTCTTATTTCAGAAGGAGGTACAATTGGATATAGAAATGTTTGAGAGTATCAACTCAACAATATTAATACTTTTGTGTTAGGAATCTGTGCACATTTGGTATTTTAGGCATGTGAGTTATAAATAGGTCAGTCTTGACATTTCAATTAAAATGTTAATTGAGTAACTAATTTAGACTTTTAATTTTAAGTGAAAATAGTGCTAAGTTTTACCTAATATTGAAAAGTAAAAAAAAAAAAAAAGCAAAAAACTAGAAACTTAAGCTTAACCATACTTACAAGGTTGTGACTTGTTAACTTTTAAGAGGTTATTTAAGTAATCAGGATAATCGGATAATTTTGGTAAGTCAGGCAATTGATTTACTTAAAAAGGAAATAAAATATATTAAATTTGTACATGCAGCTTAAAATGTTTAAAGGTGTTTAACTGAACTTATAAGAGACACAAAATATTAATTTAAGGACTTCAAATGTAATTTTAAAATTTGCTAGGCTTGCAGATCTTGTTCTATTTATAGGCAGAACTTAAAACCTCACAATTAGGAGCTTGAGTTTCAAATGTGTAATTTGATAAATTGAATCTTTTTCTAAAAAAAAAAAAATACAAAAACATGGTCTCACTCTATGGCCCAGGCTGGGGTGCAGTGGTGTATTCATGACTTACTATAGCCTTTACCTTCTGGGCTCAAGTGATCCTCCCATCTCAACCTCCTGAGTAGCTCAAACTACAAATGAGTGCCACTTTCCCCATCTAATATTTGCATTTTTTGTAGAGATAAAGTTTCTTCATGTTGCCCAGGATGGTCTGGAACTCCTGGGCTCACGCAATTCTCTTGCCTCAGCCTCTCAAAGTGCTGAGATTATACATAAAAGCCTAAGCTTCACTCTATGTCTCTACTCAATCAATTCTACACCAATTTTCCACTTGATTATACATATCCATCATAATTTCTTATTTAATTCCTCCATACATGGCCAATAAATTGAATATTAAATAAATGAAAATGTTCAAAAAACCCTATCCCCCTGAACGATTCCTCCCCCCGCAAAAAACTGCCCTTAAAGTAGTTAAAGCAGTTAAACAACCGTTTTATTATTCCACTGTGGAATACCTAGGCTTTGCCATCCAAATCTTTATATCATTTTGAATATAAATCTCATTTCTCTGAGAAGACCATAAGATCATTTGGGGCCATAAACGTGCCACCTATTTCTGTTGTATCCCCAGAGGACATACACACAGGAGATGCTTCTTTTTCAACTGCTGTGTCGCTTTGGGCAGGTCACATTATCCCTCCAGCCTCTGGCATCTGAAATGGAGGGGATGGGCCATCCTGGTAGAGAGAAGGACCCGCGTCTATCTTATGGCTGCTGTATTTCTGGGGCTCACACCTGTCTGAGGCACACAGCAGGTACTGTACATACATCATTGAATGAATGGACAAATGCACTAGATACTTCTAAGACTTCTTTTATGTGTACCCCAACTGTTATGTCCCTCAATGTCTAGAAAGACTGTAAGAGCAGTCCATTAGCAGAAAGAAGGGAATCTTAGCCATGACAGATTAGATTACAATTGGAATCCAGGAGATGAGGCAAATTTTTCCTTGACTGTTCCCATGTGGTCACCTTGCAGCCCTGAGTGATTCTCCTGCTGGCTTCCGTCAGATCTGCTCCTGTCCCAGAGGGTCCTGCTCCTGTCTTTGTTCAGGGAAACCTAACATTCTTCAGATTGGAGCACGGTAGGCATGAACATTAATGGCATCCCATTCATTAAAGTTGAAGCAAACCTGGACAGTGTGGTGTGGTACAGAGTTTTCTTCCTGACTCTGCCTCAAGTTCAGTGCTATTTTAAGCAATTCCTATCCTCTTTTTGGAAGCTTATTCTGGAACATAAGAGCTGTGGCAGCAGTTCTTAAACTTTTTGTTCTCAGGACTCTTTTATACATTTAAAAATTACTGAAAACAACCAAAGAGATTTTGTGATATCTACTGAGTCATATCTATTGATATTTACTGTAGTAGAAATTAGAACTGAGAAATCTTTAAAATGGAAGAACACACAAGCACAGCTTCTGTTTGTCATCAGAGCGAAGATGTCACCGTGTATCATGGAGCCTCGGAAAATCCCATGATCCACTTGAGGGAGAGTGGTCATGAAGAAACATCTTAGTGTCATGGTGGAAATAGCTTCCACCTTGCTGACTTCAGACTCCACCTTCAGGACCCCTGATCTAAAGGGCTGTGCTACAGTGATACCTGCCCATCACGAAGGCAACTTTAGGTTTCATTAAGAAAAAGGAAGACTGAAGAGGTTATTGTTTTAACTCCAAGATGCAGAAGCCACCTCACACTCTCACATATTTCCTTTGGCCTTCAGAGCCATAGGGACCACAGGGCTGTGGCTGCCTAAGAACTCCCTTCATTTCCATGTGTCCTGTTTGTTGTTGCCAACGGGTGTGTCAGTGGGTCTGACTCTCTCTCCCAACTGCCTCATTCCTCCCAATCCTGACCCCAAGTCAACATCCAGGGACACAGCCTGACTTTATGAGAACTGGGCATACTATGGAAATTACTTCTGGAGCAGCTGGAAAACTGCCATGGGATGAGACTGGCCTTTTTTTTTTTTAACACAGAAAGCCCAGTGCACCTTCTGCCAAGTCAGCATTTGCTGGCAAAAATCCTAAGCGAGCGGCCAGACTCTGGGGAGCCATGGGAGACGAGATGGCAATGAATGGAGCAGGCAGCACTGGCAGAGGGTTGATGAGGTCAAGGAGAGGGCTGGGCAGACACCACCAACAGGGATAGTTAGAGGCCCATCTGTGTCTGGGAGGCTGAGGCATGGAGAAACCTGAATTCGGTGCTCAGAGTCTCCTAGGGCTCTAGGAGCAAAGGACAAGAAGGTCATCCATGTGTCTTATCCATTCCATCATGCAGTTTTATAACACTACATGTTTTCATCTGTCTGGCAGTTTTGCTAAGATTTTAGCATTCCAGGGCATCTGATTAGCTGCTCCCCTGCCATATCCCACTCCACCAGCTTTTTCCTGTAGGATATTGACCACTCCAGGATGAACTGCACGGTACCATACAGAGTCAAGGACATACCACTGTAGTTCATTGGGATGCCAATTTGCACAAATACTATGCAGAATGAAGTGTCTGCACTGGAGGTTCATCTGCTTCATATTCTTCTAGAAAACCAGACAAGATCCCCTCACCACAAGGCAGAGGCACCCCAGAGAGGCCAGGGGACACAGGTATGTTCCCTGCCTCTGGGCAAAATTCCAGAGTGGGATTTTTTTCCTCCCCCACCCTGTTCCCTTTCCACATTCATCTCCTTTTTGCTAGGGCAGAGCTGGACACGATGCTTTGTTCTGGGACCTCCTAACATTTTTGGAAAAATTATGTATCCTCATCACACATTTTTTAATTAACATAAAAATTTTATTGCAGGTTTAAATAATTAAAGAGGATATAATTTTTGGCACATTGACTTTTAAAACTGTTAAATCATTCAATTAAATGTATTGAAAACCCACCTTCTTATATTCAAAAAGCACATGAATAAGCTCTTTTGTAACAGTCAGAAATTTTCCATCATTTATTTTTTTATCCTTGAACTCATATTTCTATCTTATGTTACCCACAGAATTTTATCTTAGTATAAGCTGCTTTTAAACTTGATAATCTTTAATTGAGTACCACATCATAATTCTTGGCAGCAAAATAAGTTAATAAGTTAAAATTTAACATATTTAATTTTTTTCTAGATTGAATATTTATTATTCATACAAAATTAGTTGAAATTGTCTGTCACCAGAAGACTATGCTTGTTAATAAATATTCTACATTGATTTATCATTACAATTTATATTAGTGCATACTTGCATAAAATAAAGCCATTATAATATAACATTTAAAATAATCATTAAACATACAAAGGAAATTAGACTTTAAATAAAAAGATAAGTTGGTGTAACATGAATGAATGTTGCTTACTGCTAGAATAAGATGATATTTTGTGGAAATTATTAGCAAAAAAAGAGGAGCCATTGTGCCACTAAATCTACAGAGAAGTTGAAGCAAACAGGAGACTTGTATCCAAATTTAAAAATAAACATGAATTTACAGTACACAATCTTTTGGCAAAAGTTGAAAGAAATGGTTCACCCATGAGTTTGAGTAAATGTTTAAGAAAATATGTCCATCTAGCTTGCTTCAGTTTGAAACTATAATGTTAATCTTTCACCTCCTGCTACTTAAAATCAATGCAAAGTATGTATGTGAGACACAGGCATCGATATTTCACGTTGACCCTCTCTGGCACCATCTAGGGCTTTCCTCTGGGGGACAGTATACCCTAGTGAGATTTGGCATGCATGACAGGTAGACTTTCCTTTTTAAAAGTGCCACTGAGGCCATTGCACAAAAGGAATCAAGTATGAGAACTAGCATGACAGCCAAGGGGTGTCCAAATGTGATCAGCTTTGAGAAAGAGTAATATATGGAAACTAGGATTCGGAATGTAATTCTTTAAATTATTTGTGCCCATGTGCCCCTTGAGACTTAGTAATCCCTAACAGTGGGCTGCTCTGGGGCACCCTTTCTCAATCATCAGTTCTTTGACTGCACTTATCCCAATGTCCATTTCCTTCAAGCCAAAGATCTAGGGTCCCCCATTTCAACAACCCCACTATAGCAGTCTTCCTCTCTCCCCACCCTCAATCTTCTAGGTACAACTCTCATTTTTGGGACTTCAGGCCTTGGTTTCTCATTTGTCACACCATGACCTGAGTTCATCCAAATATATCATTTGCAACTGAGAGGTAGACAGTTTCTAAAGGCCTTGCCTCTTGTTGCTGCAGTAGGTGGGGAGGGGGGCACTCCTATGCTCTTACCCACTGCGTCCTTTCTGCCTTTTTTCCCACCTACCCCCAGTCTTCTTCAGTATCTCAAGGTTGCTATACACAATAAGCTCCAAATACCTAAGGCACCAACTAGAAAAGTGCCCCAAATATCACTTTGTTTGCTGGGTAATCTGGGTCCATAGCTCAGAAGCACCTTTAAAGCCCAGTTTCTGCAAGGAGAGATGGAGGAAGATGAACAGTGTCTCAAGTGTGGTCATGACAGAAGTGCAGAATTAGAGGGTGCTAGATTGTCCAGATGAGCAGCTCAGATGCTAGAACCAAGGTATCCTGCTGGTATTCACCTCCACCCCCACTACGCTCCCTTCCCATTGTTACTGCAGCATCAGAATTCCCAGAGTGGAGCAGAAAGAACTAGATTTAGAAAACGGAAGGAAGAAGGTGGTGATTCCTCAGTCTTCAGCTATGCTTCCCACGATAAAGGGAGAAGGAAAAGGATTGACCTTAGACACTATCTCTAGGCCAAACACGGTTTCCTTGGCAATCTCTCACCTTCTTTTCCCAATTTCTCATCCTGTCTACCCACATGGCTTCTTCCCTACTCCCTTCCCTGGCTGCCAATAGAGATATTTTCAGGTCCGGGGGCCTCCGCTAGTGGCAACCAGGGAAGAGGAACGCCCAAGCACCTGGGTTTCCTGTGGTTACCTTGACTCCAGAATTCAGGGGTTCGCTCTTCTTCAAGCCTCAGCCTGACAATTCAAGAAGTGCCAAGAACTTTCTGGAAGTGAAGCAAGCTGCCCCTTTTGATCTGGAATGAGTGATCTGTTGAATAATTCTGTAGCTATAAAAGAATGTATTCATTTATAATTGTATCAAGTTGTAGTTTATAGTCTGCTTAATAAGGCCATTAGCTATATTACAGTATGTTGTGCCTAGCAGAATCTTTAATGACTTCTGCAGACTAACAAGACAGGTATTGAGGGTGATGTCGGTGTTATTATCCTCATTTTACAGAAGAGAAATAAGTACTGTGCCTAAATTCCCACAGTCTGTAGACTGAGAGGTGACTCAGCGGCTAAAGCCAAGGTCTGCTTTGAGCCATTCTTAGTTTACCTATTTGTGCTTGATCAACGCATGGTAAGGTTTTCCCTCTGCCACTGGGATTCTTCCACCTTCTAACAGTGAAAGGAACAATTAAAGGTTATGTGCTAACATATATGTATGTGTTTCTCACCTAGAAGACTAAAACCTTCTTGAGAGCAGAGTCCTGGTCTGGCCTGATTCATCTTTGGGTACCCCATATTATCTGACACCACGTGAACTGGCATTGTGCCTTGTAGGTAGCAGATACTTAGTATATATTACATATTTGTGAAAAAATGAGCAAATACCCCTTTTTCCTGAAGCAGGTTATTGCATCTTGATTATCAAGCATCATTTCACAATTTTCCATATACATAATGTGTTCTAATAGATAATTTTAAGCCACACACAGTGATTTTCAGAAATACACAATTTGGCAACTGTGGGTTATCTAAAAAGCAGATCTGTGGAAATTAAGACAAAACAACCAAATGAAAATCATGTCATATTACTAAGTTCCAAGTGTTCTTATCCTAGTGCCGTATTGTCTGTTTACCAACTACAAGTCCACAAAAGCTGATGGTGTAAATAAACATCTGCTACCTTCTTAGGAAAATTATATTCACTGAACTTTAAAAGCCTGGATTCCTAACAAACAGAATATTTGGGAAGAGCTAGGGATGACTAAATTGAGATAAGAGAACACAGAAAGCTACATTGGTAGGGGATGGTGGCCACTGAAAAATGCAAGGTACTATGTCTGTTTGCAATGTATTTGTAATCTCTTGGGGTCAATTAAACTTAGAGAAGTGATATTCAAGAAGACTCAGCTTGGTGTCTAGGTTCAAATGACTGTTTGGTCTGGTCCTGGTCAGGGAAGATTTGAGATCTGAGCTGGGCATTAAAAACTTTAAAATTTGGGGAGGACGTGGAAGGTCTATCGGAGAGGGCTGAGGGTGAAGCAGCCAAGAGTCTAGAATCAGGGAGAAGCTGACTTCACACAGGTGGTATTTTCCCACCTCTGCACACCTGTCTCTCTTTGCCTGTCTAAGTCTTGGCTCTCTTCTCACATTTACTTTTTCTGCTGAACTGCACCACCTTTTCCTCCCATGCTGGTAATTTCTCAGCCGTAGTGGAAGGTGAAGATTAGCTTTCTGTGACAGAGACTGCTGGTCAACATGATATCTGTTCTCCTTTTTCTTCTTGGAAATACATCTAAGTGCTGGCCAATGGGATAAAAACAGAAGTGGCATTCACCTTCTGGAAAATGTCCTTCAAGGGAAGTGGCTTATCACATTCCCACCCCATCCCCTTCCCGCTGACTGGAATGCAGATCATAAGGTAGAAGCTGTCACCTAGGATAACAGAGTGATGAGATTAATAAAGTACAAGTTGCTGACAATACAGAGTTCCTGGCAGCCCTGGGCTATCCCCAGAATTCTTTTATGTGAGAAAGAAAAAAGAAAAAAGCCACTGTTAATTTTTTTATTGTTTGATTTTTTTTTTTTTTCATTTCTATCTTTTGCAACTGGGCCTTTTATCTTTTACACTCTAGGACTAGAGCTGACTTTACACAAGGAAAATTAGTTTTGTTAAATTAATAAAAGGAAAAATGATTGTACTATTTATATATTTTAAAAATGCAAGTAGGAATCAGGAGATGCCATTGTGTCTGCTAAATTCTTGAAAAACAGAAAGAAAAGTGATAAAACTCTATGGTGCTAAGGCTTCAGGGAAACAGGCAGGTTAAAGTGGACTTTAGCAGGTGGATTAAAGGGTTGAGAGTTGGTGTAAGTCTTCTAGAAAACACTGGCCACTTAAGTCACTTGCCTTAAATATGTTACACAGTGATCTAATTCTTGAAAGATTGGAAAATGCATTGTAATCAATGACTTAAAAATAAAAATGTATAAAGATGATCATAGCAGTTATTTAAACAGCAGAAAACCAAAACTGCCTAAATGTAGTACTGTAGGGGAATGGTAAATGATGATATATTAAATTGATGGAGAACCATCCAGCCATTTCAAATAATATATGATAAATACCATGCAATAATTTGCAAATACTTGTAAAATAATGTTAAATTAAAAAAAAAATTCCTGGATGCTAAATATACCTTGGGATGGTAGCTGTCAAATTCTGGCTGTTGACTCAACCTTGTTCCTTTCATCTCATTTCACCCATCCACATAGCATCCAGCAAGAACTGAGTGTCCTAGATGAGTTCACTGCAAATTCCTGGCCTCTCCCTATATTCCTACCTTTGCAGAAACGTTCCCTTCTTCTGTTTTTGAACCTTGCTTATTCTTGAATTTTGGGTTTTGTGTTTTACAAAGTGATTCCCAATGGAACATCTCAGGTAGACTAAAAGGCTTTTAAGAATCATCAGGTGTTCCACAGCAGCCAGACAGGCCCAAAGCAGTGAGAGGCCACTCACAAAAAGAATTTTGGATGTGACTTTGGAGGATGTGGTAGACTTAAGTGAAAATAATAGAAGACCTATATTTTAAAGAGAATTTTACTGGGTGGGGAGCGGTGTGGAACCTAGCCAGATTGGAGTAAAAGGCTCTGAGATTTCACAAGTTGAAAAATGACTTTGGGTCCCACAATTTTTTTTGAGTAAGGAGTAGGCTCAGAAGGCTATTCAGCTGCCAACAAGGGCTATTTCTATGGAAAAGGAAGATTGTCTCAGGAAGAAAGGCCCAGAGCCCAGGTGGAGGAGTCAAGAGTAATGGAGAACAATGGACTGGGAGCTACTCTCCTAGAGCAGAGTGGATCCTGCTGTCAGAATAGGGGGACCTGGCAACATGTGCCCAGCAGGATTATGAATTGGAATTGGTGGCTGCTATATGTCTTCTTTTAATTCCCCTTTTTAAGGGACGTATTTACTGCCATTGTCTTATCCCTGTCTCACTATTGTTTGTTGAATGTGTGCAGAGCATGTAACTTATCTCTTTAATTTACATGTCTCTGGATCCAGGGAAGTCACAGTGAAGGAAATGCATGTGGGAAGCCTAACCCTCGTTTGGACTTGACAGAAATCACAGGATCCTAGACTTTGCCATAATTGATGCTATAATTGAATGCAATTCATGGGGCTCCTGGCGGGAATCAGTATATTTTTGCAGGTGAATAGACCATGAATAATTGGAATTACAGGAAAGGTGATTGTCTACTTTTGTGTAATGGCCACCAGTGATTCATGCCCTCAGTCTGCAAGTAGCCCTTTCCCACATTGACTCTGGGCTTGGCCATGTGAATGACTATGGCTGCCAATGGGACATCAGCACATGCAATGCATGCAGAGGCCTGGAGAAACACTCGCTCCCTAGGGCTTGTCCTCTCTTGCTGCTTCCATGGAGCCCTGCCATCACCACATGAATGAGCCCAGGTTGACCAACCAGAGGATGGGAGACTATGTGGAGAAGAGCCCCAAACTGTCCCAGCCAGTCCAGCTGAGGGTCTCAAAGATGTCACTGAGTTCCACTCCAGCCCAACTGGCTCAGACTAGAAGAAATATTAGTCATTCCATAGGATCATTTGATTGTGTTAAACCATTATGTTTTAAGGTGCTTTTTTTAATGCGGAGAAAGCTAACCAATATGGGAAGGCTCAAATATAGATAAATCCAGCAGCAGATGGAAGATAGGGGAGGTGACATTGAGGTAGCAAAATCTCTAGACCCAGGTGTGTGGGCAGTTTCCTAAGAAAACCTAAAGCAGTTCACAGAGGGTGACCCTACTATGGCCAATGGAGAGCCACAAAAAATAAAATGTCAGAAGTCAAGTTCAATGAGAAAATTGAAGATGGAAACTGAAGCATGAACAGTTAGATCAATTATCCTAATGATCTTTTTGTCTGCTTCAGGACCTAATCCAGGATCACACTTTGTATTTGGTTGTTATGTTTCCTTTAATCTGGAAGAAGTTTTTGTGTGTGTGTTATTGGTAACCTTAATATTTTCAAAGAATTTTGGTCAGTTATTTCATGAAATGGCACTGAAGTTGGGTTTGGAAGTCTGTGGGATTAAGAAGAGACCAAGTGGTGGGAGAAATGAATTCAGCGATTCAGAAATAACACTTTGAGCAAGAGGAAGCCATAGGTCCTCCTTTTATGAAGCAACTAATAATGCCTATACCCTACTGTACAGCAATTCAATCTGAATCTCTGAGTGTAAGGTCTAGGTATTTTTTAAGCATTGGAAAACAGCTTTGAAAGAATATATAGAAAGCTTCCCAGGTGATTGGATTATGGAGTAGGAGAAGACTCTGGAAGAGATGATGCAATCCCTAGAGCAAGGTCCATCAGGTTTCTGAGAAATGAATAAACACAGAATCTCTCTGAATCTCCTCATTTTCATATATTTTGTGATTGATCTAAACTGCTATTAACCTCAAAGATCAGTGTTAGGACTTGATGACTAATGGCTATTTCTGAGTCAAAAATGAAATAGCACTTATTTTCATAATGTAATAAAATTCAAGTGCACATTAACTCAGATCCCATGAATCAGCGAATATGATCATTTGAACAGAGCCTGAAGTTATTTATGGAAATACATTTTGCATAAGTTGTCACACAAGATTTCAAGATTTTGGTAGAAAGGTTTAAACTAACAAAAAATAAATATCTTAAATGAGTAAGCCAGCCTGATAACTGAGACAATAAGGAGTAGTGGGGAGCTATGACAAATAGGATTTAGGGAGGAGGCTTTGTGCCAGCCAAAAGAAAAGAATTGAAGGCCAATTTAGCCCACAGGCTGCCAGTTTATGGAACTCTGAGTCATAATAGAAACCATTATAATATAGAAGTAAACATAAGTATAGAATTGCAATAAATGAGGGGTCAGGAAAGGATTTGAAGAAGGGATAAGCATGGAAATACTTTAAAGGTTGAGCAGTTTTTTTGATGTCTTTAAATTTAATTTTTAAATTAAAAAAATTTTTTTTGAAATGCTTTTATTGACAAACATGCTTCAAAAATTGTACAAAGGCTTTCTCCATATTCTTCACCAAGATTCTCCAAATGTTGAGGTCTAACAAGACTATGTACAATGATTAAGATCAGGAGATTTTCTCTGACATAATACTATTATCTAATCTATAGACCTTATTCAAATATCATCAATTATCCTAATGATCTCTTTTTACTGCTTCAGGACATAATCCAGGATCACACTTTGCATTTGGTTGTTATGTTTCCTTTAATCTGGAAGAGGTTTTTGTGTGTGTATTATTGGTAACCTTAGTATTTTCAAATAATTTTGGTCAGTTATTTCATGAAATGACACTGAAGTTGGGTTTGTCTGATGTTTGCTCACAATTTAAATTTGGGTTATACATTTTTGGAATAAATATTACAGAGTGATGCTGTATCCATCTTAGTGCAGACATGTGATGCCAATTTGGAACACTATAGGTCATGAAAATTTTGATCACTAAATTAACATGGTGCCTGCCGTGTTTTCCTACTATAATGACACTATTTTTTCTTTGTAATTAGTATGAAACTTATGAAGTGAAAGCTAACCAATACAGGGAGGCTCAAATAGGGATAAACCCAGCAGATAGAAGATGAGGGAGGTGATATATTTTGACATATGTAAATATCTTGTTAGTCATCATAGTTTTGTTCACTAATTTTAAAATTTATATTTATTAGTTGGAATTCTACTGTACTTCTTCTCTCCCATTTATTTGTTTGTTAATATCAGTATAGTCTCATGCATTCTTATTTTATTCCTGGGATTATAATCCATTGCTAGCATTATTTTATTTGCTCAAATTGTCCCAGATTTGACCGTTGGGAGTTTCTTCAAGTAGGCTCCTGAGTTCTTTTGACATATTCCCAACCTTTTTGTGTGTGTGTTTTCTTATTTCTGGCATTACAAGACAATTCATGGCCATCTTATACTTACCCTGTCTCAGACCTAGAATCAGCCACTTTCTCCAAGAAACCTGGTAACTTTTATTGGTAAATGGTATTAAGAAACCAAGATCTGGGCAATTGGTATGTTAATTGGTATTGGGTGTCATTGCTTCTAGGCTCTCTTTGCAGACAGAAATAGGAAATACATGTGTGAACACACATGCATATATCAGTGTCTATTTCTATATGTATCTATAAATTAAAAACCATGAGTTCATGTTGATACCTCAAATTCTAATTCAGCACTACAGAGTTCATTCTAGCTTCCCATCTTTATTTGTAACTCCTTTCTCTGACTGTCGGAAACATGACCTTAATATTTTAATAATATACTATTTGCTAAATCCTTGGATACATAGAAGTGGTTTTAGAAAGTCCAACTCTTTGACTATTGAACACCTATATACACTCATCTTCCCATACATTCATTTTCAAAAACGTCCATATTTAAATAAAACATTCTCACTCTGTCTCTTAAAAATACACAACCAAAGTATTATCCAATTACAGCATCTGTCTCCAAGTCCAGGACTTCTGGGTGGTATGAAATCTTATTTCATTTTGGATACAGTTCTTTCTGGTTACACAAAACTATGGCTAAAGCACATTTATCAATCACCAACACATTCAATACACAATCAAGAGAAGAACAAGAATGACTTCAATACAAAATGTTAATTACAAAGAGAATTGAGAACACACACACATATGCACACACACACACACACACACACACACACACACCGGACACTAATACATACAAGACATAATCCCCTAGGATGGGTATGTGACTTGGGATGAGAACATGACTTAAACAATCCAATCAGTCAGGGTGAATCTTGAGCTTCTGACTTAGAGATGCTGATACTGAGGACATTCTTTCTTTCTTTCAGCATTATGGTCTGATAATGCTCTGACAGTGGGGGATTATCTTAGTCAATCAATCTGGCAGCCTCCGGTTTTCACTTCTGGGAGACTCTTCTCTGTTCATTGACCTCCATAGCCATATCTAGAGAAGTTTCCTTTCCCAGGGGCTGCATAACTTTAGCATCCCCTTTTCCTTTTCTGTGTGTGTAACTTTTCAGAGCCTGAGATTGCCTTAGGGCTTAGGCAGACATGGACTGTGGTTGTCCAGTATTGGGATTTCTTTAGCAATATAGCTGATATAGTTTGGCTGTGTTCCCACCCAAATCTGATCTTGAACTGTAGTTCCCATAGTCCCCATGTGTTATGAGAGGGTGAGAGGGACCAGGTGGAGATAATTGAATAATGGGGGCAGTTCCCCCACCCTGTTGTGGTGATAGTGAGTTTGTTCTCACGAGTTCTGATGGTTTTATAAGGGGCTTCCCCCTTTGCTGGGCACTCATTTTTCTTCGCTCTGCTGCCATGTGAAGAAGGACATGTTTACCTCCCCTTCTGCCATGATTGTAAGTTTCCTGAGGCCTCTCCAGCCATGATGAACTGTGAGTCCATTAAAACTCTTTCCTTTGGCCGGGTGTGGTGGCTCATGCCTGTAATCCCAGCACTTTGGGAGGCCGAGGCAGCTGGAACATGAGGTCAGGAGATCGAGACCATCCTGGCTAACACGGTGAAACCCCATCTCTACTAAAAATACAAAAAAATTAGCCGGGCATGGTGTGGGTGCCTGTAATCCCAGCTACTCGGAAGGCTGAGGCAGGAGAATGGCATGAACCCAGGAAGCAGAGCTTGCAGGGAGCCGAGATTGTGCCACTGCACTCCAGCCTGGGTGACAGAGCCAGACTCCGTTTCAAAAAAAAAAAAAACTCTTTCCTTTATAAATCACCCAGTCTTGGTTATGTCTTCATAGCAGCATGAAAACAGACTAATACAATAGCTCTTTACAAAGCTTAGTTATCATCAGTATATTTCACAAATCACTTCCATGGGCTAGAAACCATAGACAGAGAGCCTGTCTCTGCTCATTCTATTTGAGTCAGGAATTTCCACTGTCTAAAAACAGGCCTCTGTTATATCATCATCCTGTCAGGCTTTAGTGTAATTGCTACTTTTATCTTGGCTCTTCTTCTGGAAGTTTCTGACAATAACTTGGAGTATAATGACTTGCTCCCTGCCCTCAGGTTCTGATATGGTTTGGATGTTTTGTCCCCTCCAAATTTCATGTTGAAATATGATCCTTAATATTGGAGGTGGAGCCTAGGAGCAGGTGTTTGGGTCATGGGGGTGGATTCCTTGTGAATGACTTGGTGCCCTCCTCATGGGAATGAGTGAGTTCTCACTCTGAGTTCATGGGATATCTGGTTGTTTAAAAGAATGTGGCACTTTCCCCCACCTCCTGCTTGCTTCCTGTCTCACCATGTGAAACACTGGTTCTCCTTCACCTTCTGCCATGACTGTGAGCTTCCTGACACCCTCACCAGAGGTAGATGCTGGCAGCATGCTTCCTGTACAGCTTGCAGAAAATGTGAGCCAGAAGAAATGTGTTTTCTTTATAAATTACCCAGCCTCAGGTATTCCTTTCTAGCAATGCAGAAAAGACTAATACAGGTTCCATCACAACTGTACTTGTTTGCTTTGTCAGATGGAGACTTTTTAGTAGGAAGTATTTGGGAGTAGCCTGAAGGGTTAGTGTTATTTGTTGCACCCGTCTTACCTCCTGTTTTTACATGTATGAACCTTAACTTGGAGTGGAATATTTAGTCTTTGCAGCACCACTGGATTCTAGTCATTTTGGACTGCAGTTCATACTCAGAGAGGGTCTTCCTAAGTAAGGCCATATTTTTTCCTTCTCTGCTTTTAGATAGGCCACTTCATCTTAAGATTATCTCTTTATTATAAGACACTACTGTAATCCAAAATCCCGAATGTTTCCTACCATTTTCCCTGATGTACCTTGCAGACATATGGCCTGAGTCTCAACAGGCTTTTCACCTAGCTATCTGTTCAGACAAGTCTATGTTTTAGAGTTTATATTTAATTGCATCCCACTCTTGGAACCAAATTCTGTATCAGTTAGAGAATTCTTTGGATGCAAGAAACAGAAGATCTGGTTCAAATTGGCTTAAATGATAAAGAAATCTATTTGCTTTTATGACTTGAAATTCAGAGATAAGGCAAGCTTAAGAGAAAGTCTACTTTTGAATGGAATTCATTTACCTGCACCTTTGTCATGTCAGCTTCATCCTTAAACTATTTCCATCCTGGTGGCAAAATGGCTCCAAAAGTTTTTGTTTTACATCCCCATCCTCTGGTTCTGAGCGGAAAGGCAGAACAACAACAACAACAAAAAACTTTAATACCAACACTACACACCAGAATACCAGAGTCTTGAGATTTACCCTGATTAAACTATTTAGGTTACATGGCCACCCTCAACCAATGAGAAGCTGAATATCTTTGGTATGAGCCAACCAGACCCATTCCATAGGTAGACTGTAGGAATGGTAGATACCTAATTGAAAATAAGGTACTATTAGAAAGGAAAAAGTGTACTCTGGTTGTCAACTATCAGCATTCATTAATCAATGTTATCAGGCTCTTAAAATAGTTTTATATTATCATTTGAAAAAATAACATTAATCTGTACCTGAAATTATTTTATTTATATGTCTCTTTTTGAAGAATCTAAAGCTCCATGAGAACAGAAATTTTCCCTGTCTTATTCATTTCATTTGTGAGACAATGCCTGACATTCAATAAGTATTTGCTTAGTGAATGCATGAATGAATGAATCATGTTTACCCTGAATCTGTGAGACCTTCCACCATAATGTCCCAAACCTCCAGGCCAGGAATACTTCATTTGAGATGCTTGGGCTTAAAGCTTCACAGCTGGTAAGTAGATGGCCAAAACCTGAACTCAGGCTGGCTGACTCCACTTATTGTGTATTTCCAACTATTCCAAGCTGCTCTAATGTGTTAAAATAAGCCCACAGAGGTTTAACACAGCTGTGTTCAGAATCCATGTAGGAAATGCATAAAACATTCTGACAGTCAGTATCCAAATAGTAATTTGGAATATTAACAAGAGTTTAAAACTGGGCGTGAACCAATATTTGCTTTTCTTTTCTTTTTTTTCTTTTTTTTTTTTTTTGAGACAGAGTCTAGCTCTGTCGCCCAGACTGGAGTACAGTGGCGTGATCTTGGGTCACTGCAACCTCCGTCTCCTAGGTTCAAGCGATTCTCCTGCCTCAGCCTCCTGAGTAGCTGGAATTACAAGCATGAGCCACCATGCTCAGCTAATTTTTGTGTTTTTAGTAGAGACAGGGTTTCACCATATCAGCCAGACTGGTCTCGAACTCCTGACCTCAAGTGATTCACCCACCTCGGCCTCCTAAAAGCCGGGATTACAGGCGTGAGCCACCACATCTGGCCAAGTATTTGCTTTCCTTATCTGGAGCTATCAACATACTCCAAGTTAAAATCATATCCCGCCTAATAGTATATGAAAGAATGGGATTGATCTGCTGCAAGTCTAGTTTCACATTTTGCAACAGCAATAATATAAGGTATGTTATAATTTTCCTTATTGGATGTTGCCTCTGATGAAAATAAACGCTTTTTATCTGATAGACTAATGGAGAGATTTAATCAATAGAGAAGAGACCTAACGTTACCTGTCTACCATGACTTAGGTATTTCATTCATTAATTTACATCTTTTCATTTGTATCCATTTGTTGCATGTTATTAAGTACCTTTCACATGGCAGGCATCGTGCTAGGGGCTAATGATGCAGCATTTAGCACAGGCTAGGGAGACATTGTAGTGCATCAATTAAAATACTGAACTCTCAAGTCAGAAAAATGGAAGTCCAAATCCTAGCTTTGCTGTAGCCTGTGAGATCCTGGGCATCCACAGTGGACTTCTCTGTATCTTATTTTCTTCATCTCACAGAATTGTTCTTTATTTCACATATAGCTGTCTTGTGAGGCTTAAGTGAGATAATATAATCACTGCCTTTGCTATGTCTAGTAGAGCATCTGACACATCACAGTTATTCAATTAAATGTTATTTATATTACCAGAAGGTCCCTATCCTCAAGTTGCTTACAATAAATAGACATAAGTCTTGACACTTAATTTTTCTAAAAATGCTCTGAGATAAGTGTTATTCCATTTTAGAAACAAGGAAATTGAGAATTTCAATAGTTCATTCAAGGACTGAATTAATGAACAAATAAGTCAGAATTCTACGTACAAAGATATCTGAGTCTGAAGCCCATATTTTCACCAATTATCTGAGTGAGAAATTGAGAGACAGGGCTTCTAGTCCTGATTTTAGACCAGTGATTCTCAACCCTGGAGAGCTTTATAAAGCTCCAAGTACCAACACCCTGTTCCAATTCACTTAAATCAGAATATCAGGATCAAAGCCTGGACACTGGGTATTTTCAAAATCTGTCCAAAAGATTCTAATGGGCAGCCAGGGCTGAGAATCATCACTCAAGACTCTACCAGCTTCACACTCTGTATGGCATCAATTGTCAGAATGAGACCACTGCTGGTAGAAGAAGGGATGTTCCAGGTCTTTCCTCCACTGGGGCTCCATGATCTCCACTGTGTGTTTTGGGGAAAGCTAGTGTAGGTAATGCTTTACTGAACAACATTGCTATGGGGTCATAAGATACCCTAGAGTATCCCTGTGGCATACCCACTTCTGCACGAGTGTTTGTGAAGGAGAGTGGTAGGAACTCAGTCTCTCTCCTCATTGTTGGGTCAATAGATCAACAGCATCTTTCACACATAGGGAAAGGAGCAGCTTGGGAAATGTCCCAGACAAATGCAGCTGTTCTTTGTTTCTGCAGAGGATGCCAATAACATTTTGTTCCTTGGGGTTCTCAAGAATGAAAATGTGTGCATAGCTATAAAAACAAACAAACCCATAGGGATAGTTCTCTTACTAACCAATATGTCGCATATACACTTACTTAAGCTCATTCAACAATAACACGTATTCTGGTGTATACTCTACCATGGACTTTGTGTTGAGTCACAAAGAGAAGTCATCAGAGAGAAGAAGAACAGTTCATCAGCCACTGGATGCTCTCTGAGATATTTCAATTACTCAGAAGTCAAATCTTCAGCAGCTCCTTCAACTACTATCACTTTAAAAACTCATCCTAGAGTCTAGTCCACATAAATCTAAGCTCCCCACTCTCTGATTTGCTCCTTGTAGTAATTCTGTGCAATACACAGTCAGGTATCACTATCCCTGTTTTACAGAGTTGGAAACCAAGGTTTAGGAAGGTAAAATAACTTGCTCAAGGGCTAGAAAATGCATGGCCTACACTCAAGCATGTCTCTGGATTCCAAATTCTCAAATTATTCAACTGAGTCAAGAGGAAATTATACTATTTAGGCACACCACACGCCAGAAATCAGCCAGTCTACCAAATTAAAGTAGAGGCATTTGAACAAAGACACAGGTATTGGATTCCTATTATTTGTTACTGATATATTATGACTTTAACTACTTCACTCCCTCTCTGGGATCCAATACAAATGTGCACAAGACCAACAGGTAGGACACGGGCTCTCATTGTATTTGCTCTTCCTCATGGCATGTTGCCCCTAGCCCAGCCTCAAGCAGCAGGCAGTATCGAACCTTCAGGTATCTAGCCTCTGGCACAGGCCCGTGGGCCATACAATGTTCAGTTAGAGGCTAAGAAAACTGCCATGCATGAAAGGCAGTTTTCCTTGATACCTATCCTTGATAAGTATAGGTGTGAGAACTCTCTAGACCAGCACTGTCCCATAGAAATATAATGTAACCACATGGGTCATTTTATATTTTCTAGTAGTCACATTAAAAAGAGTCAAAATAGCTGGGCGCGGTGGCTCAAGCCTGTAATCCCAGCACTTTGGGAGGCCGAGACGGGCGGATCACGAGGTCAGGAGATCGAGACCATCCTGGCTAACACGGTGAAACCCCGTCTCTACTAAAAATACAAAAAACTAGCCGGGCGAGGTGGCGGGCGCCTGTAGTCCCAGCCACTCCGGAGGCTGAGACAGGAGAATGGCGTAAACCCGGGAGGCGGAGCTTGCAGTGAGCTGAGATCCGGCCACTGCACTCCAGCCTGGGTGGCAGAGCAAGACTCCGTCTCAAAAAAAAAAAAAAAAAAAAAAGAGTCAAAATAAATAAGTGAAATAAATTTTTATAAGGTATTTTATTTAACCCAATATGTCAAAAATATTTCAGCATGTAATATATAAAAAAATTAGCAGTAAGGTAGCTTACATTCTTTTTTTGATACTAAGTCTTTAAAATCTTGGGTACACTATTTTTGGGGAATATCACAAGTGCTCAGTAGCCACAGGTGTTTCATACCTTATTGGACAGCACAGGTCCAGACCATCTCAACACAATTATTAGACTGACGTATTTGATAGACATTAATGTATAATATATAAAGTTTGCTGATGCTTTCTCATTATTTGGAGCTTAATTTGTAACAAGTTAGTTTTCAATGTAATGTAAAGAATAAGGCTATGGTTGGTAAGGCAGTAGAGTTTGTTTGTTTGTTTGTTTGTTTTTGAGTATTAGTATTGCCAGATACTGGGTTTTGCTCTAGGAGCACAGGATGAGCAAAAACAACCCTTTTAAGGGTCCTGGAGTGCTTTGAGTAGAAATCTTAAAAAAAGGATAATTATGCACCATCTGAAGTTCTGAGGATACAGTTCTAATTACAAGCTTGTGGAGATGCCGGGAGAGATACTGAATAACGGAGATCTAGATTTAAAAATCAATAAGTGGTCAGGTGCAGTGTCTCACACCTGTAATCCTAGCACTTTAGGAGGCCAAGGCGAATGGATCATTTGAGTTCAGGAGTTCAAGACCAGCCTGACCAACATGGTGAAAACCTGCCTCTACTAAAAATACAAAAATTAGCTGAGTGTGCTGGCGGGCACCTGTAATCTCAGCTACTTGGGAGGCTGAGGCAGGAGAATTGCTGGAACCCAGGAGGTGCAGGTTGTAGTGAGCCAAGATTATACACCCCTGCACTCCAGCCTAGGCAACAGAGTGAGACTCTGTCTCAAAAAATAAATAAATAAAAATAAAAAATAAAAATCAACAAGTATTTGAGCTCTAGTTGTGAATCCCACAATTCTTATGTGTTGTAGGTGATATGAAAAATGTATAAAATAGAATTTTAAGAACTTAGCAGACTTACCTAAAAAAGGGTTGTCTTAGGTTTGGTTCCCTCAATGTTCCCCACTAAGTTAGGTTTAAGTTGTTTATTTGAGAGGCAATCTCAGGAGACATGACAAGGGAGTAGAGATGTAAGGCCTCGAGGAGATTTAAGTGGATACAGGACGCATGATGAATGGGTTGCTGTCATGGACAACTGGAATGGAGGGGATTCCCTGAGAGACTGGGTGGAATATGGCTCAGAATCCACTGATTCTGTGGTAGAATTCTGTGAAAGGTAGGGGATCGGGGCATTTATCTTCCACCTCCCATCCCTCATTGATTAGAAGTCTCATCTGCGGTGGTAACGCCCAGCACTCTGACTGCCCTGTACTTGAACTGAGCTCACTCCTGCTGCCAGAGAACACCCCTAGGAAGAGAAGGAAGAGGCAGGAAGCTGTAGATGTGCACGGGAATGATCACAGGCTATTCTGGTGTAGGCCAAGAAGATATGACGTAGGTTCCTACAGTGTCTACAATGATAGTTAACAGTCCTGGTTACCAGGTAAAGACACTGTCTTTACCACTGTCCACGTATTCATTCATTTAGTCCTCCTGACTATAAGGTGGGTACCTATTACTATTATTAAATAAGAGGAAATAGGGTGAGGAGAGGTTGTGTAATTTTTTCAAGGTCATACAATTAAAAAGGACAGAACCAGACTGAGTTTGGTGTCTTAGTCACTGTTCCATTAGTTATCAAATAGTATGAATTCTATAAAAACTAAATCTACTTTTCTGAGAAAGCCTTCCTGGTTATATTTTACAAATTCTAAATATGTATTTCAACAGAAAACTAACTTTAAAAGTCTCAGTTTTACATTCTGGACTATGTAGACTGTTCTTACCATCAAATTCTGTCTGGTAAGTGGGAGAGAAAAGTTCTTCAGATCCAGAAATATTAATAGCTGAGGCAAGGTTATCACAGACAGAGGTTTGCAAAAAAGAGAGAAGGTGAATATTATAGAAATTAAAGGAGTATTTCTATAGGTGAAGTCCCAAGACTGCACACCTCCACAAATTTCACAAAATCATGGCATACAAAGACCTCTCTCCCTGCAATCTTTGCTCAGGTAAATGAAATATTGTGAGGCTGGCCTGGTAGCTCCTGAAACTAAGTTTTCTCTCATCCATGGACTTCTGTTTGACTTCTCCATCAGATCTCTCTTCCCCACACCTGAAGAGTATCTCAGGCAGCTTTCCCCTTCTGATTACTGTCACATCCCAAGCAGGTCTTATTTTCAGGTATTACAAAGTCTAGTTCCTCTAAACCCAAACTTCAGTTTCTCATGTGCTTCAAAGCTCCTCTCCTCTGCCATTTTGGGCCTGACCCAGGCTCAGATACTTGCATTAGGGAAGAGCAGAAGGTATTGATTGGTTCTTTATTCACCTGTGACATCCTCCCCCAACTTCCTCTGCTGCATCGAACTCCTCCAGAACCAGGGCAAGGAGACGGAGAGAGGAGAAGAGGCAGAAAGTCTTATGTGAGGAGCACTGCTGCAGTACGGACTTGGTGCCACCTACATGGCAAACCCTGGCTTTTACTTTCATACTCCCAGTTTTGTTGCTTTGTTGGAGACCTCCTTGCAGGGGACATCTCCCCGAAACCTCCTCATCGCCTACATGACAGTTTACCCACCAGTCTCTCTCTGCTGGGCTGGCCAGTCTCTGCAAGTGGGACTGGACTGGTGGGGCCTGTGTCCTTTCAAGGCAGCCAGAGTCTGGCTGTCATTTGAGGAGTCCTTCCTGCCCCATGAATGACACCCATCCCTCCCACCTCAGGTGAAAATGCTATTTGCTTTCCCTTTAGCTCTCTCTATTACCCACTATTGAGGCTAGTTTCATCAGCCTCCCGCTTTGGATTTTTGCAGGCTCTGTGCCCTCCCAACCCTGGGGAACATCTGCTGAATTTTCCTAAACATTCTCTCTGATCCCATAATAGCCTTGGGTTTCTGCAGTCTGCAAGCAACTTGCTTTGGGATAGGTGGGCAAGATTAAGAGGTATTCTCTCCTGCTGACCAGTGCCTTCACTTCCCCTTCCCTCCCATCATACACTTGCTTTGAGTAAGAGGAGGGGAGGAAACATTCTGTGTTCAGAGGAATTCTCCCTCACTAACCTTCTAGCATCATTATTGCCTTTTTACTTTTCTTTTCTTCTCTTTTTTTGTAAGGAGTTTTGCTCTTGTTGCCCAAGCTGGAGTGCAATGGCATGATCCTGGCTCACTGCAACCTCCGCCTCCTGGGTTCAAGCAATTCTCCTGCCTCAGCCTCCTGAGTAGCTGGGATTATAGGCGCTCGCCACTACACCCAGCTAAATTTTTTTGGCATTTTTAGTAGAGACCGAGTTTCACCATGTTGGCAAGGCTGGTCTTGAACTCCTGACCTCAGGTGATCCACCCGCGTGGCCTCCCAAAGTGCTGGGATTACAGGTGTGAGCCACCGCGCCCGGCCCATTATTGCCTTCTTTCTATGTAGGTGAAGGTGTGTGGTGCTCTATGAGTGACAAAAGTGGTTCCAGCCTCTTAGCAAGTCCTGAACATGTTCTAATATCTATTGTCCTCAGCTTTGGATGCTGAATCAAGACCGGGACCCATCCTATAGAATATCCTGTGACAGAGAAAGAGAGACGCAACCTCTCCAGGTTGGCTTGAACACAGTCCTGCTTACACACACTGAGAATCATCAAATTACCCCAAGATATCTTCTAACATTCAGGGTTTGTTTTTGTTTTTGTTTGTTTGTTGGTTTTTTTTTTGTTTTGTTTTTTTTTTTTTGAGACAGAGTCTTACTCTGTCGCCCAGGCTGGAGTGCAGTGGTGCCGTCTTGGCTCACTGTAACTTCTGCCTCCTGGGTTCAAGTGATTCTCGTGCCTTGGCCACCCGAGTAGCTGGGATTACAGGCGCGTGCAATCACGCCTGGCTAATTTTTGTATTTTTAGTAGAGACAGGGTTTCTTCATGTTGCCCAGGCAGGTCTCGAACTCCTGACCTCAAGCAATCTGCCCATCTTAGCCTCCCAAAGTGCTAGGATCACAGGCGTGAGCCACCACCCCCAGCCCCAATGTTTAGTTTTTAATATTCACAAACTTAACCTCTGTTTGTTTTCTCTAACCCTAGGATCATTCCTAAATTGCTTAAGAAGTGGGGAAACTACTTTTTATTTCTTTTAGACATATGGAAAAACATAAGCCAGGTACAATACTGAAAAGTGATTCAAGCACCCTCAGTTCCACCAATATACGAGTCATTTAACAATAGAAAAACTTAACAAAAGTGTGATCAGAATAGAAGCATTTGAAAGAAGCCCTCCCCTCCTCCACTAGTGTTCAGCCACAGAACACTTGAAATGAGTTGAGTTCCCACACTAAATGATTCCCATTTCTACCCCCGAGGAGGGAATAGGGGGCAGCACCTCCCTAATAATATATTTTTAAATGCCCGGCGGAACTTCAAATTCAAAGAAATAAATCTCTCGCCTTCTGTGATGCATGTAGCTATATATCAGAGAGATCTATAAGCTGTTCTCTCTGTGTCTTTTTTTTTTCTTACAGAGAATCTGTGTGAATCATCATAGTCATAAAATTATATGACTGAACATTGATAATTGCATGACTTTTAACTGGAAGCGAACAATAGCTTTAGTTCCCTGATGGAACTGTCTTAGCCATAGATTTTCTGTCAATGTGCAGCCAAGAGGGTCTGATTTTCTACCTTTGTGGAAGATTTGGGCACGGTGACCAGCAAGACTCAGAGGCACAGTGGCGCAGCATTCCCAGAATTCCTGTTCAAACCAGACCACGACAGAGACAAAGGGAGAAACCATGCTACAGTGGGCAGTGCCTGGCTTCCTGTGCCCCCAAGGACCCTTGGCCTTCCCAGTGCCACCTCTTCAGATGGTGGCAAGATACCCAGGCATATAAGGACAAACCTTTTTCCCTTCTGCTCTCACATGATGTCAGTTGGCACAAGAAATGCCAAAGTACAGGAGATTGGTTTAATAGCTGTGATTTAGTCTGTTTCCTTAAAATAAAAATAAAGTGCTTTCAAATTGCAACATGTTGCTTTAATAATATTTAACAGAATATTTATGGGACAGCAGTTCTAGTTGTGGAATGCAGTTTTGTATCTTCCTTCCAAATGCTTTCCCATGCATTAGCTCATCAGGGCTGACACTGATGAGGGGATACATTGCACTGATATCATTACCCCTGTTTAAAGCCATGGAAATGGATCATTCTGAATGGATTTGCCTCAGCTCACAGAGCCAGTTACTTTCAGGGTCAGGGCGAAGCCAGGTTTCCTCACCCTCCGAGTCCTATTGACTTAATCAAGGAGAGAAAGTTATGCAGGATTTTTTAAAGAACAGTTTATATTTTTCTGATTACAGAAGTAATTTGCATTTATCACAGAAAATTGGAAAAACACAGAAAGCATGAAGAAGAAAAGAAAAATCACCCATATTCCCAAACAGACCTGCTGACTGCCTGCTGCAAACATTTGTATGCAAGGTCTCGCATGTACTTGTTTCTTTAAAAATGGTTTCATACTATGCATGCTGTTTTTTAATAGTTTCTTGCATTTTCTTCCCAATTATAAAAGTCACACATGCTTACTATGGAAAAAACAGAACACACAATCGTAAAGAGCATCAAAACCATCCCACAATCCCACCCACCAAGAGGTAACCATTATAAAGCAATTTTGTTGAATCTGACATTTACAAAGCCAGTGAAGTTGCCACGTGCCTCTAAGGCAAGGGTAAGAAACCAACACTCTGCCATTATCTTCAGTTAGAATCTAGGCTAATTTATCCAGAATGTCTCTGGGTTTTCAGTTTCCCTATTCTTCATGACACATTCTTCATGAGCCATCACGCCCGGCCCCGTATTCTTAAATATAAGCAAGAGTTTCCAATTAACTTCACAAAAATATTTTCAGGATCATTAATATGACATTGGTTGGGAATTGTGAATGTTCTGAGAGAAATCTACAGTCTCCAGGAGCCACACTCATTCAGTCTGGGTTCCTCCTTGCCAGGCCAGACCACAGGGAATTGGGGCCACATGAAAATAGTAGAAGGTGGTTTGGCCGCAGATGCACAATCCAGCTTTATCCGGGCCAGAGAATAAAAGCAGCTGACAAAGCAGAGGGGAGTGTGGAGGCTTGTCGTTCCTCTGTGGAGTCAAAACTCCCCAAGCCACACCAAGTGCAGGTGCTAAAGCCTCTGGGAGGGTAGACAGACAGATCTCTTTACTGGGGCATTTGTACGGATACAGAAAAAAAATGCCTTGAAATTAGGGATGGACCTGAGGAAAGGTCCAACATCTGACTTAATAACTGTCTTAATGATGTGGCTGGACCTGTACAAATTGAGCTGACCCCATGGCTTGATCACCCACATGAGCAGCACTGAGTTTGGAAGATGAGCGTGTTCTGGTGAGAGTGTATAGAAGGTGAAATTACAAGGACAACTAATAAGACAGGTGGGTTTTATGGCTGCAAAGAGGCCCTTAGAAGTGAGCACTCAGGCATGTGCTAGTTCGCTACTTAGCTAAATAAGACTGAACAACCCCAATCCAGCAGTGACAACATTAAGTGCACCTCTGACGTGTATCTGACTGCTGTTATCTCACTTTATCCTCACACCGTGTGCTTGCCAGAGCCTTTCCTCCTCCTCCTGCATGCTCCGTGGCACCACTACTTTCGCAGATGTCCCCAAGCCAAATTCCTCAGCATCATTCTTGACTCCTCCCTCTTTCTCATTTCCCACATCTAATTAATTGCGAATTCCTGTCAATTCTACTTCCTAAATATTTCTCAAGTCCTCTACTCCTTACATGTCCACTATTTTTTTTTTTTTTGGAAAATAACTCTTTTTATTTATTTTTTTTTTTATTATACTTTAAGTTCTAGGGTACATGTGCACAACGTGCAGGTTTGTTACATATGTATACATGTGCCATATTGGTGTGCTGCACCCATTAACTCGTCATTTACATTAGGTATATCTCCTAAATGCTATCCTTCCCTGCCCCCCTCCCCACAATAGGACAGTGTGTGATGTTCCCCTTCCTGTGTCCAAGTGATCTCATTGTTCAATTCCCACCTATGAGTGAGAACACGAGGTGTTTGGTTTTCTGTTCTTGCAATAGTTTGCTGAGAATGATGGTTTCCAGCTGCATCCATGTCCCTACAAAGGACACGAACTCATCCTTTTTTATGGTTGCATAGTATTCCATGGTGTATATGTGCCACATTTTCTTAATCCAGTCTGTCACTGATGGACATTTGGGTTGATTCCAAGTCTTTGCTATTGTGAATAGTGCCGCAATAAACATACGTGTGCATGTGTCTTTATAGCAGCATGATTTATAATCCTTTGGGTATATACCCAGTAATGGGATGGCTAGGTCAAATGGTATTTCTAGCTCTAGATCCTTGAGGAATCGCCACACTGTTTTCCACAATGGTTGAACTAGTTTACAGTCCCACTAACAGTGTAAAAGTGTTCCTATTTCTCCATATCTTCTCCAGCACCTGTTGTTTCCTGATTTTTTAATGATTGCCATTCTAACTGGTGTGAGATGGTATCTCATTGTGGTTTTGATTTGCATTTCTCTGATGGTGAGTGATGATGAGCATTTTTTCATGTGTCTGTTGGTTGTATGAATGTCTTCTTTTGAGAAGTGTCTGTTCATATCCTTTGCCCACTTTTTGATGGGGTTGTTTGCTTTTTTCTTGTAAATTTGATTGAGTTCTTTGTAGATTCCGGATATTAGCCCTTTGTCAGATGAGTAGATTACAAAAATTTTCTCCCATTCTGTAGGTTGCCTGTTCACTCTGATGGTAGTTTCTTTTGCTGTGCAGAAGCTCTTTAGTTTAATTAGATCCCATTTGTCAATTTTGGCTTTTGTTGCCATTGCTTTTGTGCTTTTGGTGTTTCAGACATGAAGTCCTTGCACATGCCTATGTCCTGAATGGTACTACCTAGGTTTTCTTCTAGGGGTTTTATGGTATTAGGTCTAACATTTAAGTCTCTAATCCATCTTGAATTAATTTTCGTATAAGGAGTAAGGAAAGGATCCAGTTTCAGCTTTCTACTTATGGCTAGCCAATTTTCCCAGCACCATTTATTAAATAGGGAATCCTTTCCCCGTTTCTTGTTTTTCTCAGGTTTGTCAAAGAACAGATGGCTGTAGATGTGTGGTATTATTTCTGAGGGCTCTATTCTGTTCCATTGGTCTATATCTCTGTTTTAGTACCAGTACTATGCTGCTTTGGTTACTGTAACCTTGTAGTGTAGTTTGAAGTCAGGTAGCATGATGCCTCCAGCTTTGTTCTTTGGGTTTAGGATTGCCTTGGCAATGCGGGCTCTTTTTTTGTTCCATATGAACTTTAAAGCAGTTTTTTCCAATTCTGTGAAGAAACTCATTGGTAGCTTGATGGGGATGGCATTGAATCTACAAATTACCTTGGGCAGTATGGCCATTTTCACAATATTGATTCTTCCTATCCATGAGCATGGTATGTTCTTCTATTTGTTTGTGTCCTCTTTCATTTCACTGAGCAGTGGTTTGTAGTTGTCCTTGAAGAGGTCCTTTACATCCCTTGTAAGGTGGATTCCTAGGTATTTTATTCTCTTTGAAGCTATTGTGAATGGGATTTCATTCATGATTTGGCTCTCTGTTTGTCTGTTACTGCTGTATAAGAATGATTGTGATTTTTTGCACATTGATTTTGTATCCTGAGACTTTGCTGAAGTTGCTTATCAGCTTAAGGAGATTTTGGGCTGAGACAATGGGGTTTTCTAAATATACAATCATGTCATCTGCAAACAGGGACAATTTGACTTCTTCTTTTCCTAACTGAATACCCTTGATTTCTTTGTCTTGCCTGATTGCCCTAGCCAGAACTTCCAACACTATGTTGAATAGAAGTGGTGAGAGAGGGCATCCCTGTCTTGTGCCAGTTTTCAAAGGGAATGCTTCCAGTTTTTGCCCATTCAGTATGATATTGGCTGTGGCTTTGTCATAAATAGCTCTTATTATTTTGAGATACGTTCCATCAATACCAAATTTAGTGAGAATTTTTAGCGTGAAGGGCTGTTGAATTTTGTCAAAGGCCTTTTCTGCATCTATTGAGATAATCATGTGGTTTTTGTCTTTGGTCTGCTTGTATGCTGGATTATGTTTATCGATTTGTGTATGTTGAACCAGCCTTGCATCCCAGGGATGAAGCCCACTTGATCATGGTGGATAAGCTTTTTGATGTGCTGCTGGATTCGATTTGCCAGTATTTTATTGAGGATTTCTGCATCGATGTTCATCAGGGATATTGGTCCAAAATTCTCTTTTTTTGTTGTATCTCTGCCAGGCTTTGGTATCAGGATGATGTTGGCCTCGTAAAATGACTTAGAGAGGATTCCCTCTTTTTCTATTGATTGGAGTAGTTTCAGAAGGAATGGTACCAACTCCTCCTTGTATCTCTGGTAGAATTCAGCTGTGAATCCATCTGGTCCTGGACTTTTTTTGGTTGGTAGGCTATTAATTATTGCCTCAATTTCAGAGCCTGCTATTGGTCTATTCAGGGATTCAACTTCTTCCTGGTTTAGTCTTGGGAGAGTGCAAGTGTCCAGGAAATTTTCCATTTCTTCTAGGTTTTCTAGTTTATTTGTGTAGAGGTGTTTATAGTATTCTCTGATGGTAGTTTGTATTTCTGTGTGGTCGGTGGTGATATCCCCTTTATCATTTTTTATTGCATCTATTTGATTCTTCTCTCTTTTCTTCTTTATTAGCCTTGCTAGCGGTCTATCAATTTTGTTGATCTTTTCAAAAAACCAGCTCCTGGATTCATTGATTTTTGGAGTTTTTTGTGTCTCTATCTCCTTCAGTTCTGCTCTGATCTTAAGTATTTCTTGCCTTCTGCTAGCTGCTTGCTCTTGCTTCTCTAGTTCTTTTAATTGTGATGTTAGGGTGTCAATTTTAGATCTTTCGTGATTTCTCTTGTGGGCATTTAGTGCTATCAATTTCCCTCTACACACTGCTTTAAATGTGTCCCAGAGATTCTGGTATGTTGTATCTTTGTTCTCATTGGTTTCAAAGAACATCTTTATTTTTGCTTTCATTTCGTTATGTACCCAGTAGTCATTCAGGAGCAAGTTGTTCAGTTTCCATGTAGTTGAGCAGTTTTGATTGAGTTTCTTAGTCCTGAGTTCTAGTTTGATTGCACTGTGGTCTGAGAGACAATTTGTTATAATTTCTGTTCTTTTACATTTGCTGAGGAGTGTTTTACTTCCAACTATGTGGTCAATTTTGGAATAAGTGCCATGTGGTGCTGAGAAGAATGTATATTCTGTTGATTTGGGGTGGAGAGTTCTGTAGATGTCTATTAGGTCTGCTTGGTGCAGAGTTGAGTTCAATACCTGGATATCCTTGTTAACTTTCTGTCTTGTTGATCTGTCTAATATTGACAGTGGGGTGTTAAAGTCTCCCGTTATTATTGTATGGGAGTCTAAGTCTCTTTGTAAGTCTCTAATGACATGCTTTATGAATCTGGGTGCTCCTGTATTGGGTGCATATATATTTAGGATAGTTAGCTCTTCCTGATGAATTGATCCCTTTACCATTATGTAGCGGCCTTCTCTGTCTCTCTTTATCTTTAATGGTTTAAAGTTTGTTTTATCAGAGACTAGCATTGCAACCCCTGCTTTTTTTTGTTTTCCATTTGCTTGGTAGATCTTCCTCCATCCCTTTATTTTGAGCCCATGTGTGTCTCTGCATGTCAGATGAGTCTCCTGAATACAGCATACTGATGGGTCTTAACTCTTTATACAATTCGCCAGTCTGTGTCTTTTAATTGGACCATTTCGTCCATTTACATTTAAGGTTAATATTGTTATGTGTGAACTGGATCCTGTCATTATGATATTAGCTGGTTATTTTGTTCGTTATTTGATACCGTTTCTTCCTAGCATCGATGGACTTTACATTTTGGCATGTTTTTGCAATGGCTGGTACCTGTTATTCCTTTCCATGTGTAGTGCTTCCTTCAGGATCTCTTGTAGGGCAGGCCTGGTGGTGACAAAATCTCTGAGCATTTGCTTGTCTGTAAAGGATTTTATTTCTCCTTCACTGATGAAACTTAGTTTGGCTGGATATGAAATTCTGGGTTGAAAATTCTTTTGTTTAAGAATGTTGAATATTGGCCCCCACTCTCTTCTGGCTTGGAGAATTTCTGCCGAGAGGTCTGCTGTTAGTCTGATGGGCTTCCCTTTGTGGGCAACCCGACCTTTCTCTCTGGCTGCCCTTAACATTTTTTTCTTCATTTCAACTTTGGTGAATCTGACAATTATGCGTCTTGGAGTTGCTCTTCTCGAGGAATATCTTTGTGGTGTTCTCTGTATTTCCTGAATTTGAATGTTGGCCTGCCTTACTAGGTTGGGGAAATTTTCCTGGATGATATCCTGCAGAGTGTTTTCCAACTTGGTTCCATTTTCCCTGTCACTTTCAGGCACACCGATCAGACGTAGATTTGGTCCTTTCACATAGTTCCATATTTCTTGGAGGCTTTGTTCATTTCTTTTTACTTTTTTTTCTCTACACTTCTCTTCTCACTTCATTTCATTCATTTGATCTTCAATCTCTGATACTCTTTCTTCCAGTTGATCGAGTCAGTTACTGAAGCTTGTACATTTGTCACGTAGTTCTCATGTTATGGTTTTCATCTCTGTCAGTTCTTTTAAGGACTTCTCTACATTTGTTATTCTAGTTATCCATTCATCAAATCTTTTTTCAAGGTTTTTAGTTTCTTTTGCGCTAGTTACATAGTTCCTCCTTTAGCTCTGAGAAGTTTGATCGACTGAAGCCTTCTTCTCTCAACTCGTCAAAGTCATTCTCCATTAAGCTTTGTTCCGTTGCTGGCGATGAGCTGTGTTCCTTTGGAGGGGGAGATGCGCTCTGATTTTTTGAATTTCCAGCTTTTCTGCACTGCTTTTTCCCCATCTTTGTGGTTTTATCTGCCTTTGGTCTTTGATGATGGTGATGTACTGATGGGGTTTTGGTGTGGGTGTCCTTTCTGTTTGTTAGTTTTCCTTCTAACAGTCAGGACGCTCAGCTGCAGGTCTGTTGGAATTTGCTTGAGGTCACTCCAGACCCTGTTTGCCTGGGTATCAGCAGCAGAGGCTGCAGAAAATAGAATATTGCTGAACAGTGAGTGTTGTTGTCTGATTCTTGCTCTGGAAGCTTCCTCTCAGGGATGTACCCAGCCATGTGAGGTGTGAGGTGTCAGTCTGCACCTAGTGGGGGATGTCTCCCAGATAGGCTACTCAGGGTCAGGGACCCACTTGAGCAGGCAGTCTGTCCGTTCTTAGATCTCAATCTCTGTGCTGGGAGATCCACTGCTCTCTTTAAAGCTATCAGACAGAGACTTTTACCTCTGCCGAGGTTTCTGCTACTTTTTGTTTAGCTATGCCCTGTCCCCAGAGGTGGAGTCTACAGAGGCAGGCAGGCCTCCTTGAGCTGTGGTGGTCTCCACCCAATTCAAGCTTCCCAGAGGCTTTGTTTATCTACTTAAGCCTCAGCAATGGTGGACGCCCCTCCCCTAGCCTGTCTGCTGCCTTGCAGTTAGATCTCAGACTGCTGTGCTAGCAATGAGGGAGGCTCCGTGGGCATGGGACCCTCCGGGCCAGGTGTGGGATATAATCTCCTGGTGTGCCATTTGCTAAGACCCTTGGTAAAGCGCAGTATTAGGGTGGGAGTTACCCGATTTTCCAGGTGTTGTGTGTCTCACTTTCCTTTGGCTAGGAAAAGGAATTCACTTCCCCTTTGCTCTTCTCAGGTGAGGTGATTCCTCACCCTGCTTCAGCTGTTGCTGGTCGGGCTGCACCCGCGGACCAGCACCAACTGTCCAACACACCCCAGTGAGATGAACCCGGTACCTCAGTTGAAAATGCAGAAATCACCCGACTTCTGTGTCACTCACGCTGGGAGCTGGAGGCTGGAGCTGTTCCTATTCAGCCATCTTGGGCGCGCTCCCTACATCTCCACTTTTACCAGCATAGTGGGAGCCACCGTTATCTCTTGCCTCCTCCACTGTTTTAGACTTCCCTTTGGTTTTTCTGTTTCTATTCTTGCTGTCCTCCAGACAAGGTGATCTTTTGGAAACACAAACCTGACAGAGCTACTTCTCCATGGGAAACCTTCTAATAATTTACCATGCTTTTTTCTCAAAAATTAAAGAGTAGTATCCATTTCCCATGTTTTTTTCTTTAAAGAGTAATATCCATGCAGTGAAAATAACTCTTTTGAATGCATAATTGTGTAAATTTTGACAAACACACAGTCAGGTAATCACAGCATTAAAAATATAGAACTATTCTTTTTGGTGATTAAGAATAGAGCTTTTATAAGCATTCTCATAGAATGTTTTGTGGAATGTAAGTTAACGTTTCACTTAAGTAAATACCTAGGAGTGGTATTTCTAGGTGTACAGTAAAGGTAGATTTAACTTGATAAGGAAATGCAGAAATGTTTTCCAATGTAGCTGTACCATTTTGCATCCCTCTGCTGGTGGAATAAAGTTCAAACTCCTTCTCAGGTCTTCCAGGGCTCTCTACTCCAGCCCTCTGGCTCCCCACTCACAGCCCTCTCCCTTACTCCACCCTTTCCATGCTTTGTCACTGACCACACTCAACTTCTTTCGCTGCTGTGAACAAGCTCTTACTCATCTCCAGGACTCCCCACATGTTGTGTTTTCTGCCCAAAATACTTTCTTATTCCCTTCTTTGCCTAAATAACTTCTTTATCTGGCCAATTCATTGGCTTAAACATCTCCTTTGCTAGGAAACTTTCCCTGAACCTAAATTAGGTTCCCCTGTGTGTTTCCTTCCTTCATTCATTCTGCAAATGTTTGATGAATAAAATCAGGATCTAGGCTCTAATCTGGCACTGGATTTGGGGCAGCGAACAAAGTAGACAAAAGTACAGGCTCTCATGGGGCTTACAGTTCAGTGGAGCAGATAGACAATGAACAATAACAACAACAAAACAAATATGCATTAGAATGTCAGGTGGTGACGAGTGCTATAAAAATATAAAGCAGAGTCACTGGGCAGACTAGCAAAGGACTTGGGGCTGCTATTTTAGATTAGGACTGTTGGAGGACATTGTAAAGGAGCAGCCCTGCAAATATCTGGTGAAAGGTTATTTCAGCAGAGTAAACAGCAAAGACAAAAAAGAGGTTGGCATGAAGAGGATGGTGTGCTCAGGAGGTAGCTCAGAGTCCAGTGTGGCAAGAACACCATAAGCCATGGGAGAGGGGAAGAAGACAAGGCCAGCAAGTGTCCAAGGTCCAATTGCAAGTGGCTTCGGTGGCACTCTCCACCCCCAACACCACTCTTTCACCCTGCATGCTTACTGCTTTCTGCATTGTCTTCCCCTTTCCATGGTGTTCTCTTTGAGACCTAGGGCTGTGTTTATTCTGCTCATTACCGATTTCAAGCATGCAACATGGTAGATTCTTAGTAAATATTTGAATGAGTAAGTGACCAAATGGAGTAACTCAACAACCCCGAGTTAATTGATTCAATGACAAATCTCTGAGAAGATGGCATGGGCCATGTCACCAATAGAGAAGAAGAGGCTCAGATTGCATAAATTACTTTCCCAAAGGGAGAGGTGAGTTGTGTGGCTGAAATTCAGCTTCTTTGTGATCAAAGCTCTCACAGTATTAATATCGGCATTGTCTGTCCTAAACCAAGAGGTAAGGTACAGACTCTAGCATCCAAACATCTCTCAGCCCATTCTCATTCTCTGTCCCTCTGCTGACTTTGAATTTGAAATAGTATCTGTCATGGACTGAATGTTGTATCCCCACCAAATTCACATGCTGAAATTCTACCCCCAAATGTGATGGCATTAAGGAGGTTGGGACTATGGGACATAATTTGAATTAGATGAGGTCATGAGAATGGGGCCCATATAAATTGGATCAGAGTCTTTATAGGAGTCCTAAGGGAGCTTGCCATGGGAGCACACGAGAAGTCAGCAGCCTGCACCCCAGAAGAGGGCCCTCACCAGACCCCGCCCGGCTGGCTCCCTGATCTCAGACTTCCAGCCTTCAGAATGGATGGAAATAAATTTCTGTTATTTTACAAGCCATCTGGTCTATGGTACTTGGTTGTGGCAGCCAGAATGGTCTAAGACACCATCTCTGAGCCATCCCTTAGGGAAGTAGTTGATGGGGGAAGCAACCCAGGAGCACACAGGTGTTTTTATACTTGACACACAGAGTGATTTTTAAAAACTGGGAAACATCATCTTAAGAAAATCAACATTTGTGGCCTATCTGAAATATCTGAATATGTGGCAACGCAGAGTTCACTGTGTCTCATGGAAAAACCCAATGAGTAGAGTATTTACTGTCCCCTGATGGAGGATAGATCTCTCTAATTGCCTTTGACGCTTTTTCCTGGTCTACTTCACTTGTTTAGGTCTCTTGCCTGTACAGTGATAAAATGTGCTTTAATGCCCTGTAGCAAATGGACCCAGTGTCTCCGATTTGGGGCTTTGGAGACCGGGGCCAATCTACTTGTGTATTTCATTTCCGTTTCCTGCACACTTAAGTACTTGAATTAAGAACAGAATGACTGTCTAGAGAAGCCTTGAAATCAGGAAATCAGGAAACAAAGGTGATGCCCCAAAGAGTTGTATGCAGCAGAGGAGATCATAAGCGGAAAACAGGCAAGGCAGTGGTGAAGGCTGTGTTCCCTCCACCCAGCTCAGTGTGTGGGCCTTAGGTTCTCACCTGGGCAAGAGGCCCACATGGTTTCAGTGCCAGCTGGCTGAGCCCCTGCTTCTCCCTTGATGACTTAACTCAGCACTCCAGCCATCCTACACTGTTTAGGCTACTGTTCTATTCAAGTTGCTTATTACAGATATTTATGCATATCAGGCAGTACTGATTCAAGAGTAGTCTGGTTTGGGGGACCTCTAGAAGAGAACTGGAAGAAATTCTCCATGCCAGGTTATGTAATTCAGGGTCTACCACAAATCCTGGCACACAGTTGCCGAATACTTTCTGAAAATGAATGAACTTTGGGGAAATTACTTGTCCTGCCTCATCTGTAAAGCAAGAGGTTTTCACTTGTTAATTTTCAAGACCTCACAGAGCTCCAAAATTCTGTGGTTCTATGGGTTTCTAGGTAATTACATGCAAAGTAGAGGACAGCAATGAATACCAGAGACCCATTTGTTTCCTGGAGAGTGATCAAAACAACATAGTAAAACAGATGTTAATGGTGGTCGACAAAGAATCAGAAAGCCTTGAATTTTTCACTGCTGAATTGAGATAATGCCATTAGTCATAGCACTGATGTTAGAGTGGATAGATCAAGAGTTTATATTTTGCCTATGAGTGGAGTTATTTTTGCCAAAAATGAATTCATCAAAAATGTGCCTCCACGACTCCAGAAAGGTGGCTGTATGACTGAAATCCAGGTGGTGCCAGCCTGCATGGAAGGGCTGGGCAACTGGGGCTGCCTGGCTGGTATAATTTAAAGAGCACCCAGGGGCTCCTGGCTCAATAATTTTCACATGTTAACCTGTCCTGGTGCCTAAAACACCCACTTAGTCATACCTCTGAGCTAAGGCCTCGAAGCATGGTCTCCAGATGCTCCAATATGCTAAGAGGGATTTTAAATCAAAGAAGCTGCAATCACTACCATGCTCAGAGATTACTAAATGATACTTGCAATCTGTTGTTGAGTAGAAGCCCTATACCCAGCATGTCACATGTGGCGGAGTGCTTTTTGTTTCCTTTCATCTACACAAACACCTGTGTGGCAGGTACTATATTTATTCATGTTTGTAGAGGTCACACAACCCTAAGTGGATTCAAACCCAGATCTACTGGTTTCAGACCCTCTTATTTTTTTTAAGAAGTAACTTACCTGCTGTGAAGTGCATGATCTTAAATATATAGCCAGATGAATGTTTACCTACACATACCCCCTCACACAACCACCACTCCAGTCAAGATATGAAACATTTCCATCATCTCAGGTGACTCCCTCCTGTCCCTTCCCAGTTAGTCCCCCAACACTCCTCTCCTACAAAAGGAACAGAGCCCTAATGCTTAACTTTTTGGCCACGTGAAGGGAAGAGGTGGCTCAAGCAAGTTCAGGATGAAAGAAAACAGTCCAAGGCAAAGAATATTGGGAATGTGCAGGGAGGGGAGGCACCATGAGGGAGCTGCCTCTTGGAAGAGACAAGGCTTGTTCTCAGATGCCACCCAGGTAGCTGGGACAACCCGTAGCATCTCCTGCAGCATCAGCATGAGGATCCAAGCATGCAGAGATCCGTGCAGAAACACAGGTCCTGCATATCAAGCAGTGCTGGTCTCTTCCACTGCCGGGAATCCCGGTCTCTAAAGAAACAGAATGCTGACAAATGAAAAGGAGATGTGTTTGCTGGCACAGAGTCCACAGAGTGGGAAGACAGGCCAAGCCTGGGATCCCACAGGAAGTTTCGAACCCACTTTCTAATTCTTAGTTTATCTATCATCAACTCTTCCCAGATCCGATGTTGTGTTTTTACTTTGCTAAGTTTAAATCAAGCTGCTTCTATTGTCTCTCCTCCTGCCTGGCAGCTCAGGCTGTCAGTTTGAAATTTTATGAGCTCCTCACGCTGCTGCACTGTGTTAATTCTGTTTTCTTTAGGAGAGCGTTTTTGCAAGCTGTCAAGTTTTGACTGGCAGTTTGTATTTGATTATTTTTATCAGTTCTTCTTTAAATCTGTATCATTCTGTCTCCAGATCTGAAGTCCTAAATGGTTGGCAGGCTTAAGAGACATACCTTAAGGAAATCCTATGACTTAAACTACCATTTGATCCAGCAATCCCATTACTGAGTATCTACCCAGAGGAAAAGAAGCCATTATTTAAAAAAAAAAAAACAAAAACTTGCACACACATGTATAGCAGTGCAATTCACAACTGCAAAATCGTGGAACCAACCCAAATCCCCATCAATCAATGAGCGATAAAGAAACTGTGATATATATCACAGTTTCATATATATCACATGTATATCATATATATCACATATCTGTCCCTCTCTGCTCCCTTAGCTTTTCTCTATCTCCCTCTCATACTCATACATATAAGAGACAACAAATATGGTGCAGTGTATACTGCTTGAGTGATGGGTGCACCAGGATCTCACAAGTCACCACTAAAGAACTTACTTATGAAATCAAATACCACCTGTACCCCAATAACTTATGGAAAAATAAAATAAAATACAAGCAAAAAAGGCCAGGACAACTGTAGACAAAGATCCAAAGCTACTATGTAGGTTTCTGCTGATGGGGAAAGAGGATTGAGTGTGGGTAAAAGGGAGGGAAAGTGGAAAAAAGGAGAAAGGAGAATGAGTAGTGGAAGGAGATAGGGAGAAGGTAAAGGAAGAAGAAGAACAAGAAGGAGAAGGAGAAGGAGAGAAAAACGATATGAGAGGGAGATAGAGAAAAGATAAGGGAGCAGAGAGGGAGACAGGAGGGAAAATGGAATAAGTAAAGAGTGAGGAGATATATTAATAGTTCAGACTTTCAAAAGACAACAGAGGAGTCTACAACACAAGCAAAATGGACTTTTGAAGGCTTAATCATCTATGTCAATTCTTGATAATAACCAAATAGCAAAGTGCTGCCAAATATCTGCATCAAGGGGTGCCTATAAAAAAACTAAACCTCAAAGATCTCAAATATTAAACATTCTGCACTGTAATGTCCATAAAAGCATGTATACTTAGCAGATAATGGATCTTGATTTGGCCTTGATTTGGGGTAATTATATGTCTGGAACCAGAAATATATTTGCTCATTGTCAGTTGTGTCATATTTTACACATCTCAGAAATTATTATGCATGGGAGAAATAGGAACAAACAGAGATTGACTGGGGCCACTCTTTTCTTTACAACTCCAGTTAGGGAGGATTTTTTAGCTATAATTGACTATGCTAAAACTGGACACTGAATTTTCAGAACATTCTATTTAAGAAGTCAGGAGAACATATAGTGCATCTTGAAAAAGCTTTATTGGCATCATTACATCTTTTTTCACTGTTTATTGGGGTAAACTTTCAGTGTGAACTGAGCTACCTAGACTTGCACATCCCTCCCCCATTTCCTCCAGGAGCTCCAGAGAGCCCAGGCTTTCCTTCATGTGTTTGCCATCAGAGTTAGAGAGGGCCCCAGAGACCTGCTAAATGGTGGGTCTGTTTGGTTAGGTTCTGGGGGCAATAACATTTCACCTTTCAGTGTTTACTTATCTTTCAGAAACATCCCTTGCTAGTCAAAAGATTCATATAATTAAAAAAAAAAAACACTACAAATGAAGAAACTCATTTTGAAGCACAAAAAAGTCATGGTTCGAATGTATAATAATATTCTACTGATATTTTTCCTAAGTTTATAAACATAAATGTACTAATACTTATCATATGAAAGTTAGAATTCTGGATCTACTACTCTAAGTTCAAATCTTAAAAAAACTATTTAAAGAAGGCATTTTAGTGAACTGGAAACACTAGATTAGATAACTTTACTTTTCGTTCATCTTATCTATTAAATAAGTATTATTTTGGGGCAAGTCATATGTTTATTATTAATTCCAGACATATTTTAATGAGCACTTAGTATATGCCATACTCTGTACTAAAATGAGAATATAGAGATGAAAGCCTCCTTTATGCCACCCTGTAATTCCTGACAGAAAACTAAATTGTAACCAACTATTTCAAAGCTTGCTGCCAATTTTCTGTCTCTGAACATTCAACTATGAACTCCATGAGGGAAGTGACAGTACACAGCACATGGTATTTATTCAACAAATATTCATCAGATGAATACATTTATCATAATAAATTAATATTTACGTAACACTTTTATCCATTATCTTACTTAATCCTCACAATAACCCTATGAGATAGGTCCTATTCTCACCATAGTTGAGGAAAGTGAGAAAAAGAAACATTAAGAAACTTGCTGAAGGTCACAAGCAGAACTGGGATCAAAAGCCAGGCAATCGGGTATCAGAACCACATTCTTATCCACTATACTCTACTGCCTACGAATGTACCACTAAGTAAATGAATGAGTGAATAAATGAATTTAAATAATTTACAGCCTCTAAGCTTTAAGACCATTAATTGTAGTATAAAAATGTTGGACTAGAATCAGTGCTCCTTAACTTTTCCATCAAAGTTTCATCCAATTTCTTTAATTTAATCACTTTACCAGATTATCATCAGGTGCTCTCTACTTACTAGTTCCTGATGTGCAAGCATGGTTCAGGCTAGTGGCCCATATGCCACTGATATGCCCTTGCATTTCTCTTCCTGCTACTTGAGTTGTATTATCCCCAAAACTGTTTGTGTCTTTTATACTTACATAACGTGACTTAATTAAATATTATTTAAACGTACAGAATATGAGTACAAAAAGAAGTAGAGCTGGTATCTCTATGAAAGCTGAACTAACAACGTGGTTGATATGCAAGGATAGATTCTTGTCTGTTAAAATATTTTAAAATGAATAGCGAATGTAGAAACACTAAATTAAATGGCTTGGAAATTTATGATTAATGCAAGTCATTAAAAATTGCTTCCAGTAACATGTTGATGAGATGACTTTTAAAGAATTATAGAACATTTTAAGAGACTTTTCAGACCGTTTGCTTTTCTAGTGGCTTGAATTTCTCACATGGGCAATGCACTTAGAACTATTATGAGCAAGAAAGACAATGGGAAATGACAGTCGATGAACCCATTCACATAGAAATCCCCTTAGACAGACATCGAAAGATAAAGGGATGATTAAGATAAAACATTTCAGGCAAGTACATGTCATTTTCTATGATTCCCTTATTTAGTCAATATTTTAGTAGCAACAGGTGTGTGTAAGAAACTTTGAAGTTTTATATTTTACCCTAAAGTTTTTTAACTTTGCACCCTACTCTGTGGTAGCCATTAATACTGTTCACCAAATCTTTCTCACTACCATTTTATTTGTGTACATATTGTTTAAAATCAGTGACTTTCTAGGCCAGGTTCTGGTAACTGAAGGGCCTTTATAAGTACCACATATCATCTATACCGAAGGTATGCTGCAAACACAGTCTGGAGCAAAATGTGAACCAACATGTAAGAGATAATACTGAGTGTCAACTTGATTGGATTGAAGGATGCAAGGTATTTGTTCCTGGGTGTGTCTGGGAGCATGCTGCTAGAGGCATTCACATTTGAGTCAGTGGACTGGGAGAGGCAAACCCATCCTCATCCTCAATCTGAGTGGGCACTATCTAATCAGCTGCCAGTGAGGCTATAGTAAAGCAGGCAGAAGAGCGCAGAGGGACTTGAGTTGCTGAGGCTTCTGGCCTCCATCTTTCTCCCGTGCTGGATGCTTCCGGCCCTCGAACATCAGACTCCAAGTTCTTCAGCTTTTGGACTCTTGGACTCCGCCAGTGGTTTGCCAGGGAGTCTTGGGCTTTTGGCCACAGACTGAAGACTGCACTGTTGGCTTCCCCACTTTTGAGGTTTTGGGATTCCGACTGGTTTCTTGCTCCTCAGCTTGCAGACGGCCTATTGTGGGATTTACCTTGTGACTGTGTTAGTCAGTACTCCTTAATCAACTCCCTTTCATATATACATCTATCCTACTAGTTCTGTCCCTTTAGAGAACCCTGACTAATATACAACATCTTTCTAAAGTCAGGCTTAGAAATTCTAATCCAGTAACTAAAGATGTTCCCTTTCTCTGATAACAGAGTTAATTCATATCTGGCTTCTAAGCCACCATTCATAGGTATAGTCAAGAAAAGGCCACCAAAAACAAGACCAACCAATTCACCTCATGCTATGGTACAGGTTTCAAATTCCAATCGCCTCAATTCAAAGATAAATTTACGAAACTTCTATAAAATACAGGTACTATCAGAAATGGGATCTCTGCCATTGGTAAGCCGGCAGCTATATGAACCTGTGTCATGTTCAAGATGCATAGAAAAAGACTGTTCACTATTAGGCCTGGGAGAACAGAATTAAGTTCAACATAAATTGATCCATGTTCGAGTAGCTTCCTTTCTGCTTCTGGAAGCTGGTTAATTTTTCTAGTTATGATACTTAAAATTGTTACATTTTCCTTCAAAGTGGTATCTGGCTCCTGATTTTCCATCTTGAGCCTTATACTCCCCTTCCCCCAGGTTCTAGTGCCTGCCCAGGTCTTCCTCAGACATGCCAGGGCTCACTGCAACTTTTGTTCAATTCACCTGAGTGCAGCCTTCTTTGGCTGACAGGTGACTCTACTGTTTACCAAATATTTCTAGTTCTTCTGGGCACATCGTAGGATTGCCCTTCCCTGCCCCTCTTTGAAAACAGCTGGGTCAAACATGACATGCTTTGGCCAATGAAGTATGTGTGGAAGTGACATGTTCTACTTCCAGGTGGGAGTATTAAGATCTAGCCCATTATTTCCTCTAGATTTACTGTTGTCTTTTTTTTTTCTTTTTTTCTTTTTTTTTTTTTTGAGATGGAGTCTCACTCTGTCCCCCAGGCCAGAGTGCAGTGGTGCAATCTCGGTTCACTGCAAGCTCTACTTCCCAGGTTCACACCATTCTCCTGCCTCAGCCTCCCAAGTAGCTGGGACTACACGTACCCACCACCACGCCTGGCTATTTTTTTGTATTTTTTTTTATTAGAGGGGGGTTTCACCATGTTAGCCAGGATGGTCTCGACCTCCTGACCTCGTAATCCGCTCATTTTGGCCTCCCAAAGTGCTGGGATTACAGGCGTGAGCCACCACATCCAGCCTACTGTAGTCTTTTCTTCCACTAAGGCAATAGGCAGAGTTCTAGATAAAGGCTGCTCCATTCATCTGAATCATGGAGTGAAGAATACTAGGAACTCAGTCCCCAGCTGACCCTGATGGATGTGTAGCATAAACGAGAAATAAGCTTTGTTGTTTTAAATCACTGAGATTGAGATTTTTGTTATTGTTGTCAGAGTATACATAATCCATGACATATGTGTACTTGTTTACATATATAAATGTATCCTCCCCTTTCCCATCAAATTTTAAGATACATTTAGCAATCCAAAAAGATATACCACATTTATCTGGTGACTGTGTACACTGCCCACGCTTTTTTCCCCATTTGAGAAGCATAGAACCAGATGTTCTTCAGGATGCCTTCAAAACCTAGCATTATGTCATGCTATGTATGAGGAGAGAACAGGAACCATGTCACTTAACTAATCCAAATACAATTAAATTAATTTGATCAGAAAGCTGCTCTATCTGATTGTGGAGCAATTGATTCGATTGCTATAGAGTCCATTGGATTTGGTTGTTAGTGTTTAACTTGTCTTAATGAGGGGATCGGATTGCACAGTGATCCCACTGATTCTTTTGGCAGTTGGCCTACCAACTGTTGGCCATTTAGCCAGAGCCACAGTTTGACCCCAGGACAGGATGTAAAATTAATTTGCTTAAATGCAATGTTCAAGCATTTTTTTTGGTAAGCTGCTATGTGTCAAGTACTATCATATAATGAATTATACTTATCAGCTGTAAATATTTAAAATTTACATTCTTCCCTGTATACATGCCACCAAGAGCTCTAAATATTTTACAGTGTTATGCACTGTGGGCCGAACTTAAGTTTTAAACTCTGTGCAGACCTCCGCTTCTCTGAAGAGCTTCATTCCAACATTCCTTAGGGTCAAAAACTGACCATTCCTTGCCATTAATAACAACTGATTCTGATTCCATCATTTAAAATGAAACTATTTATGCAATGGTGGAAGAATGAACTCTACACTCCAGTAGACCAATAATTTGTCTATTCTATTCACTATTGTGTGCACTCAAACAATGCCTGGGCTTGTTGTAGGTGCTGGATACCTATAGTACCTGAAGATATTGAGTGAATAAGTGAATAAACAATTGACTAATAATTGAGAAGTACCAAGATTTCTTAATTTCAGCTATTTTCCAGAAGTGAGGAAAGTGCTCTTCTGAATATGTGAAGCAGTATAACAATGATTAAGTGTTTTGGCTTGGAAGTTAGTTGAGTCTGAATTTGATTTCTGATTGTGATGTTGTTGCAGATTGCACTTCACAAAGATGCTTACAATGACATTTCTCATTCCACACACTCTTTCACAATATGGACCTGCTACTCACCCATCCTAAGATAGGCAGTTTCTCTACTCTTGGTAACCTGAATCTAGCTAAACCTTGTGACTGGTTTGAGCAACTTAATTCAGCGGAAGTGATGATGCACCTTCAGCAGAAGTGATGATGCACCAGTTACAGACATAGCTCTTAATTGACCTGGCAACTTCTGCTTCCTGCCTCTTGGAAGCCAGCCACCAGATAAAAATTAGAATCCTCTGATTTTTCAAGCTTCTGGTTGGATTGTTGGATGGATAATGAAAACACAGAGAAAAGAAACGTTTTAAGGGAAAATAGGATGGATTCATACCAAACATGTTGAATCTGCTTTGTTTTGGGGACACAGTTTTAGTAGGGAGTTGGCTACATAGGTTTATAATTTAGGAGAGCCACATGTACTGCAGATGTAGATGTGGGATTTGACAGCAAATAGATCATAATTGGATACATGTGAGATGACCTAGAAAAAGCACATAGGATGAGAAAGAAAGTGGGCCTGGGGCATAAGTACAAGGAACATCATCATTTTAGGAAAGGGCAGAGGAAGAAAAACCACAAAAGGGTAGGTAGAAACTCAGGAGAGTTCTATATTACAGAAGCCAAGAGAAGAAGGGACTTCAAGAAAGATGTCAAATGCTGCTGAGATGACAAGTGAGTTGAGGACAGATCTACTTGGAAAAGTCAAAAAGCTCTAGTCTGTTTTCAGACTCCCTTGCAGCTAGGTTTTGGATTTGAATGAAGTCTCCCCAGTTAGATGAACTTACTTGATATCTGGAAAGTAAAACAGAGCAATCTTCCTGGAGCTCTGGCTTTTTCCATACCCATAGATGATACGTTTATAGAAGTAGTAACTCAGTTCTACTTCTAGAGAACATACTAGCCATTAAGGTCCTGATTATCAAGGACATTAAAAGTAAAATCAAAAATTCTAAAATGACTTTTAAGAAGACAGCATGGAACTTAATGTACCAACAAGTGCTATCAAGTTGAAGTTTTTAGATGTGGACATGAAATGTGAAGATCAGACCCAGAGTATCATCTTCATTAAATTTAAATAACAAGACTCATTTAAGTCATACGAACATCAGTTTGCATTAACCCATACACTGCATAAAGAGCTGAAATATGGAGAAGCAAAGTGGATAAGATGTGCTTGAAGGATGGGGCATGCAGAAACCCTGCTCCAACTGATGTAGGACTTTGAACTGTCCAGATGCTAAAACAGCAGACAGACTCAAGTTGACTTCTGCTGTGCATCCAAGAAGTCAAAAAGATAACTGCAAAGGAACCAGGTTCAGCAGATAGTGGTGGCTGTCGGGCACTAAAGGACTATGCTTACTTGTATGGTATGTAAATTACTTTGGACTAATATCAACCTTTTCAACTGCTATAATTGGTGACAATTTCATAAAGAAATCTGGAATTTACAAAGTCTTTCCCATTTTATATCTCTGTTGTGTGACTTTCTTCTGAGAGGGTTAGGAAAAAGAATTGAAGAACCTTTATTTCATAGGCTAAATTATGGCAAGGCAGGGTTAGAAAATTTTCTCTAAGATCATAGCAGAAGCTACTTAACATTTACCCAAGTTGCTAAATAATCCTGAGGATACCTCCTTAAAACATAGTTGTTTGCAGATTTAAAGGACCTTTATCTCATGTCATTCTTGCCACAACCCTATAGTGAAAACAAGGCAAGAGTTCACTCCTAATTCCATCTTACAAATGGAGCAACTGAAAGTCTGGTGAGTTGATTTAACCAGGTTAGATTTCTGGAAGCAGCAGAGCAAACATATAACTCTGGTCTTCTCTCTGCTGGTCTTCTGGTGAATTCAGTAAGTTAGTAAAGCTTGACCTTTAAAAGTTGGGGCTTTCACAGTTACTGGGCAACTCCTAATTCATGGAGGAAAAACCAAGAAACACATTCTGGGATAGCCTGGGACTTCAGGGTCAAGAGACAGCTAATTTGGTATGCTAGAGAAAATGATAGTATGCAAATACAGTGCTGTGGTCAGTGATTCAGCATTGATTATTACCAAATGCCAATTCCAACTATTAAATTTCTTTGTACCTTAAGTTTTCCCAGTCTAGTGTGAAGGTGGCCTGGGGGCTTAAATCACAAGTGTCCATAAGAAAATGGCCAATACTATCATATTTCCCACTCTGTGGGTCCACTTTCACCTCCTCCCTTGGAACTGAAACACAATGCTGCACAGCTACAAAGTATGTGCAATCATTTTTCATTACTTTTTCTTTTGCCTCTATCAGAGACCAGAGTTTTGGCATCTTTATTGTGTCATTAATTTCAGTTATGTTCTGAACATGGAGTGAGGCAGTCTTCAAGGCTCTGGATGACTGACAGTATTTAGACAAGTCAAATTAAATTTCTCCTGTTTGGAGAATCTTGGAAAGATAAATAAATCACTGAAACTTTCATTATGAAAACCGCCATTTGGCAGTGGAGACGTTTCTCCTGGGAAAGCAATGAAGATTTATGTCAGGAGGAAGGGAACAGCGAGTTGATCAGACCCTTCCAGGAAGACCATTCCTATCTGAAATGAACTGAACGAAGGACCCAATTCAGCTGTCTCTGCATTCCACTACTCTTCCTGTCCCTGACCCTCTTTTCCAGGTTTTTTTCTGGATAAAGATGTGAATTCAAGATGTTTCCTTCACTTATGTTTTTCAGATAGGGTTGTGGTGAGGAGGCAGTGCCCAAAGGCGATAACATTCTGGCCAACACTCCAAATCAGCTGTTTGATATAGAGGCCCTCCCGCTACTCTTCCAAGGTCAGGCTTCTCTCAAGGCTCCTTTTCACCCTGGGTGCAGCCCTAATACAAGTGAAAATCCCAGGGGTTTTCTGGCTCTTTGGAATTCTCACCTGGGGCAGTCACTATCCTTCTATGGTCCTTGCTCCTGTTTCCTCCCTGCAGCCGAAGAATGTCTGGGAATGTTTACAATAATCTCACAATCATTAGGAAAAACAAATAAATTTGTATGCAAACTAATTATTAAATGGCATTAAGAAGTTACTGTTAATTTTGTTAGGTTTGTTAATGCCATGGTGGTGAAGTAAATTATAAAAAATTTCAAAGAAGTGGGCAATACATTTTGAAGCATTTAGGTGAAATGTCATAATGTCTGAATGTGCTTTAAAAATACTTTAGAGGCCAAGGGCAGTGACTCATGCCTGTAATCCCAGCGTTTTGGGAGGCTGAGGCGGGAGGATCACTTGAGGCCAGCAGTTTGAGACTGGCCTGGTCAATATGGTGAAACCCCATCTCTACTAAAAATACAAAAATTATCCAGGCATGATGGTGGGTGCCTGTAATCCCAGCTACTTGGGAGATTGAGGCAGGAGAGTCACTTGAGCCTGGGAGGTGGAGGTTGCAGTGAACCAAGATCAGGCCATTACACTTCAGCCTGGGTGACAGAGCCAGACTCTGTCTCAAAAACAAAACAAAACAAAACAAAAACTTTAGAAAATAAAAGGGGTGGAAGGAGGAGGGGTATATTAGTCAGGGTCCTGTCAGGAAACAGAAACCACATCATTTATTTTAACAGAGAATTTAATAGAAAGGATTATAAACAAGATTACTGAAAGGCAAAGAAAGAAAACTAAGATATCATGGAAGTAGCAGCTGTGTAGGAAGCCCTAGGATTCGGGACAAAGCAAAGAGGTTGTAATCATTAAAATGTAGCGGCTTGAAGGAGAGGACCCCACCCAGCTAAAACACAGACCCATGAGAAGAACCCTGTGTCTCTGAGCTCAGAGGTGGGGCCCCAAAGGCTGGGACTCCCAGAATGCTCCAGCTCCCTGCGGCTGGTGTCTTTGAGGAGGGAAATGAAGTTGGTTATGTGAGAATTATAAAAACTGCCAACTGGGCCGGGTGCAGTAGGTCATGCCTGTAATCTCAGCACTTTGGCAGGCCAATCAAAACACTTCTGGGAGGTGGATGGATCAACTGAGCCCAGGAGTTCCAGACCAGCCTGGCCAACATGGCGAAACCCCATCTCTACCAAAAATACAAAAATTAGCCTGGCATGGTGGCGCATGCCTGTAATCTCAGCTACTCCGAATTGCTTGAACCCGGGAAGTGGAGTTTGCAGTGAGCTGAGATCACGCCACCACTGCACTCCAGCCTGGGCAACAGCTCGAGACTCCATCTCAAAAAAGAAAGAAGAAAGAAAGAAGAAGAAAGAAAGAAAGAAAGAAAGAAGAAAGAAGAAGGAAGGAAGGAAGGAAGGAAGGAAGGAAGGAAGGAAGAAAGAAAGAAAGAAACTGCAAACTGGAAATTACTTGGTAAAGAAGCATAAAGAAGCATCCCTGGGTGGTGTTAAAAGGAAGCCAGTAGGAAGAAGCAAGTCCCCTTTGATTTCCTAGCCTAGAGCCTCCCTCTTGCAGAGTCCAACAAGGAGCCAGTGGGCAAGGCAGAAGTGAGCGTTGGAGAGCCCCAGCCCCAGCATGGAGGGAGAGCAGAGGAGGGTGGGTTTGGAGCTGATATCATAGCTCAAGAACCGGCATGCAGGGGATAGTCCTGAGGTTGAGGAACAGAGGTGAACTGTTGAAACTGGGTAATGGGTACATGAGGATTCATTATATACTATTCTCTTTGAGTACGTTTGAAAATTTTTCATAATATCAAGTTAAAAAGGGAGTCGATAGGCTCACTTTAAAAAGAGCATATTTTAAACTGTTAGTGTTATTACTATTATATTTTTTGGAGACAGAGTCTCTGTCGTCCAGGCTGGAGTGCAGTGGTACCATTATAACTCACTGCAACCTCAACTTCCTGGGCTCAAGCAATCCTCACACCTCAGCCTCCCAAGCCGCTGGGACCACAGACATGTGCCACTACACCTGCCTAATTCAAAAAAAATTTTTTTTTGTACAGATAGTATCTTCAACTCCTGATCTCAAGAGATCCTTCCTCTTAGGCCTGCCAAAGCACTGGGATTACAGGTGTGAGCTGCAATGGCCAGCCTATTATTAGTATTAATCCATTAAAAAAATCAAAATAATTTTAATGGAAATTTAAAACATTTTTTCAAGATCTATCTACAATCCTGCCATTCAAAACAAAACCAAATTTTCTTCCTTGTTTATTTAGACAACATTTTACAGATTCACTTTATCAAAAATCTCAAATCCCAGGTGTAGCCAGCCCATTTCAGTAGCCTGAGTTCAGTTTTATTCTTCTACCCTTTCTTTGTAGACAGTTTTCTTAGAGACAGAATGAGTTCTCAGTCTTCAGCTACATGTAAGGATACGACGTAGCTCATATATACATTGCTTTTACGTATATGTATTCCTTATACATTTCTTATACATATATTCCTAATATAGACATGCCTTTAATATATTCTTAATATATATATTCCTTTAACATATATATATATTTCTTTAATCTTTCTCCATATGTCTTTTTCCCATTCTTTTCATCATGCTTACTCTCTTCTTGAACTCTCTCCAGTAAGTCCATGAACACAACATAATCCACAGAGTTCAACTGAATCTTAAAGAAAGACTGTTGCTGGAAATGACTAGTTAGCTGAAATGGTGCTCTCTGTCTTGGAGGCCAAGGCGGGGCATTGAGTTCTTCTTTCCCAGCTACAGGCTGCCTCTCAGCCCCAACATGGAAATGTTATATGACACATTGAATGGCAACTGGAAGGACATGAGTGATTCCATGCAAACTGCAGCCCCGCTGCAAAGACAAAGCAAAAATCCCAGAGGCAGTAGCTCGGCAAAGTCTTTATTAAGAAAGAACAGCCTTGGCCAGGCGCGGTGGCTCAAGCCTGTAATCCCAGCACTTTGGGAGACTGAGATGGGTGGATCACGAGGTCAGGAGATCGAGACCATCCTGGCTAACACGGTGAAACCCCGTCTCTACTAAAAAATACAAAAAACCAGCCGGGCGAGGTGGCTGGCGCCTGTAGTCCCAGCTACTCGGGAGGCTGAGGCAGGAGAATGGCGTAAACCCAGGAGGCAGAGCTTGCAGTGAGCTGAGATCTGGCCACTGCACTCCAGCCTGGGCAACAGAGCGAGACTCCGTCTCAAAACAAAAAAAAAAAGGAAGGAAGGAAGAAAGAGAGAGAGAGAGAGAGAGAGAAAGAAAGAAAGAAAGAAAGAAAGAAAGAAAGAAAGAAAGAAAGAAAGAAAGAAAGAGAAAGAAAGAAACAGCCTTAAAATAAAGACAGATTTACTGGTATGTGGCCTGGTTTAACGTTTTCCTCATTTGTGGATATATAAACTGTTCTTCCATTCAACATATCTGGGGAAATAAATGGTTACCTTCAAAGGTAGCTGCAGTTTGAGCAATGACCCTAAAACATGTTAGAATTCATCTTAAGTAGAAATTTCTTTTTGTTTGAGAAAATACTTTATTAGATTTTTAAAGTTAATCAAGCATAAAATCCATGCAATTTCATATGGAAAAAGCAAAAGATAAATGGATCCTTATGAGAGACTGGTGGCAAATGTGGATGTGTGAGTGTTTGGCAGGGTCAGGATGCTGAGGAGAAGGGACAGGGGAGCGGCAGTGGCAGGGAGAGGGGTAGGCAAGGCAGGCGAAGAATGGCTTCCAGAAAGACAGAGAAGAAAAGTGGCAATATGTGACATCCCAAGCCCTCATTAGGGGGTAGTCAGTAAGAAATGTTTTGTGTTAGGGAAAAGGGGATCAATGTCTAGGTCACTCCTCTCTGGTAGTCAGTTTGGATTTCTTTTCTGCTCCTCATTGTAATTGCCTACCCTTCCCATCTCATTCTGCGAAAGATTATTCCAGCCTAATGGGCACCTTAGGCCAAATTAGAAAAAAGATACTACTTCCTCTAAACAAAAGTAGCCCTGTGCCATGGTTCCTGGCTTGGCAAGGGGTGTGCAACTAGATTTCAACCCCTGCTGGGGCCTTAGGCTGGATGTCCTTGAGCCGTGAATGATCTCTACAAATATAGGAAGTGGCCTTATGCCAGCTACCTTCCAGGGTCCCAAATCTCCACTACGGTATGTTAGGCACAATGGCCCTTTGTCAGCAGAGCTTCATGGAAGGAAAGGAAAGGAAGAATATTCGTGCCTGGAGCGAATCAGTGAAGACAGCAGCATCAAGAGGGAAGAAAGAGGGAAAAATTGACCTGAAACCAGGAATTCAGACCAAAAGTTACAAGGAACCATAATTTATTTTTCTTGACACAAACCCAGTCACTAGCCTGGGGGACCGTTGGAAACATTAGGAATTTGTGCCCCTCCATCATATAGGAATTTGTGACTTTTAAAGGCATGTGGAACCCAGAGGACTGGAGTGTTTGGATATATTTGGGATACACACATTTTACTGAATGCCGACTTTCCGCCAGGCACTGTGTTAGTAGGACTGACAGATAAGACGAAATATAGCCAGTTAAATTTGAATTTTAGAGAAATAACAAATATTCACCTTTACTAAAGGTATGCCCCCAAATATTGCATGAGAAATACTTATTCTAGAAAATTATTTGCTGTTTATCTGAAATTCAAATTTAACTGGGTGTCATGTATTTTTCTTTGCTAAGTCAGGCAAATCAACATGTTTATAAAAAGGTCAAAGAGTCAGTAAAGCAACAAGGAACTCATAGTTCAGTGAGGGTCTCAGACAACCAGCCAAGAGCAATGCAATGTGATGAATGCCATGGTGGGACTGGCATGAGATGCTCTCGTTGCACAGAAGAAGGGCACCTATCTTGATCTTGGGAAGAAGAGACCTAATTGAGTCCTAAAGGTTTAATAGAGTTATCCAGGTAAATTATGGAGAGATAAATTGGTAGGATATTGATTCTGTCAGAAGGAACAGATGGTGGAAGTCTCTAGAGTTAAGAGAATACCTAAATACAAATCAGTGTGCTGTGTACAAGTAAAAGAGCAAGCAGTGTGCAAGTCAGAGGCACAATGTGGCTGGGAGATATAATGCTGGCTGAACAGGGTCTTAACATGCCATGCTGGGAACTTTAGAATCTCCTGAAGACAATAGGTCCCCATCAAAGAGGAGTGCTTTGAACAGTTTAATTATTTGGAAAGGGTGTCATTGCTGGAATGTGAAGAATGGATTAAAGAGGAGCAAGACTGAAGACAAGCAGAAAAGTCAAGATTCTGGAACAGTAATCCCATCAAAAGTGGATGCTAGCCTAAAATAAGATAACAACCAAGGATGTAAAGAATTTAAGGAGTCTGGCTGGGCACAGTGGCTCATGCCTGTGATAGCAGTACTTCGGGAGGCAGAGGCAGGTGGATGACCTGAGGTCGGGAGTTCGAGACCAGCCTAGCCAACATGGTGAAATCACGTCTGTACTAAAAAAAAAAAAAAAAATTAGCTGGATGTGGTGGCGCATGCCTGTAGTCCCAGCTACTTGTGAGGCTGAGGCAGGAGAATCACTTGAACCTGGGAGACAGATGTTGCAATGAGCTGAGATCGTGCCATTGCATGTCTCAAAAAGAAAAACAGAATTCAAGGAGTCTGAGAGATAATGAGAAGGTGGAATAACCAGGACTTGAACATGGGTTGGAAGTGGAGCAGTGAGGGAAAAAAGAAAAGTACAAAACGACTCTGACATTCCTTGTTTGTGCAATCAGCTAAGTGGGTGATGTTCTCATTCAACAAGAGAGAAAATACGTGAAAAACACTGGAGGCAGGAGATGTTGAGTTTGTGTTGAGACGCTTGAGGGTGAAAATTCTGAGGGCCACCGAGTGGGGGTGCACACTAATCAGTTGGGTATATGGTCCTAGAGCTCAGGCTTTGAAGGATCTGGGATGAAGACATGGCTTGAAAGTTATCTTTTGTTTTTTTTATAATTGTATTTGTTTTCAAATCCAAAAAGATACATAAATATATTTGAGTCATAACAAATTTAAGCAGCAAACATAAATTAAAGTATCTCTTGCATACCCTCCACCCTCCTACTTCCTCGCTAAAGGTAACTGCTATTGTTTTCACCTATACTCTTCCGGAACTTTTCCCATGCCTTTACATACATAGAAGTATGTTTTGTTTGTGAGTTTATTTGTTTGTTTACCTGAAAGGCCTTGAGCTGCCTTAAGTCAGGTTGCCCAGTAAATAGCTTCTGAGATTGGAAATTTGTGTGTAGAAGGTTTTTGTTCTTTTTGAGGTGAAGTTTTGCTCTTTCGCCCAGGCTGGAGTGAAGTGGTGCAATCTCGGCTCACTTCAACCTCCACCTCCTGGGGTTCAAGCGATTCTCCTGCCTCAGCCTCCAGAGTAGCTGGGATTATAGGTGCCCGCCACCATGCCCAGCTAATTTTTGTATTTTTAGGGTCTTGTCATGTTGGCCAGGCTGGTCTCAAACTCCTGACCTCAGGTGATCCACCCGCCTCAGCCTCCCAAAGTGCTAGGATTGCAGGCGTGAGCCATCACGCCTGTCCTGTATGCAGGTTTTATTTAAAAAAATTATTTTATTTAAGTTCTGGGATACATGTCCAGGATGTGCAGGTTCGTTACATAGGTAAATGTGTGCCATGGTGGTTTGCTGCACCTGTCAACCCAATAATCTCCAAATGCCCTGCCCATCAATGATAGGCTGGACAAAGAAAATGTGGTACATATACACCATGGAATACTATGCAGCCATAAAAGGGAATGAGATCATGTCCTTTGCAGGGACATGGATCGAGCTGGAAGCCATTATCCTCAGCAAACTAACATAGGAGCAGAAAAACAAACACTGCATGTTCTCACTTATAAGTGGGAGTTGAACAATGAAACGTATGCAGAAGATTGAAGGGGAGGAAGTGAATTTCTGGAACAGCACCTGTAGGGGAGTGAGGGAAGCAGCTAGGCTGAAGCGCGCGTTGAACTGTGACACAAATACAGAGGATATTCTAGTTAACCTCATGGGCGCTAAAACTAGGATAGGCTTTCAGAGTTGACCCAAATTGAAGCAAGGGGGCTGGACTATTATATCCTCACATTAACCAGTCATTGAATGTGAGCTAGCCCTGAGGAGGAGGCATAATTTAGAAAATATCACTCCCTTCAGCTGAGGACAATTCCTAGAGAGGGACTCTGCAGTGATCCTTCAGTAGCCAATGCTCCTGGCAGCGGGAGAAATGTGCATTGATCCTGAAGGGAGGACCTAGGAGGCACATCACAGCATCCACTATGCAGGCTATACAAACAGTTCTGAAACTTGCTTTTAAGCCTAAGTCTATGCCCTAGAGCTCTACCCCTTTTAGTAGTTAGATTGGCTTTCCTCTTTTAAATTGTTCCATAGTATTTCAGAGAATGATGACCCACAGTCTCTTTAATCACTCTTTTCTTGATGTACTTTCAGTTGTTTCCAACTTTTTACTGCTAGAAACAATGCTGCAGGACAAATGGACTTCCAGCTTCTGGTGGCCACAGAATGAGTCCCTCCCAGAGGATGCCCATTCTCCCCTTCTCGTAGAAACAATGGCAAACCCTGGATGTATTCATAATAATATGAAAACAACCACCTGACATGACTGGAGCATGAACAGAAGCAGATTGATTCTTGCAGAGAGTCAATGCTTGAAGAAGAGGAGCACTGTGAGGGGAAGTTCTGCATTCCGGCAACTCTTAGATTAATGAGGTCTATTAGGCATTTGGCAGTCCAGTAGCAAGAGCACTGATGGAAAACCTTCAGCCTTTCTGGTCAGCAGAATCAGAAAAGTAAAGCTGAAAAACTGCTACTGAAGCAAGTAGAAGAATCCTGGAAGGAAAGAGAAAGGAGATAGAAAAAAGGATCCCTAAACTGTGTCTGCCCATGTCTTAGGCTGACCTCTGAACCGTGCATGCCTGGGACAGAATAAAGCAGCTCAGCTAAGCAAATGATTTGAATCAAGACCAGAGCTGCTGCTCACAGAAACAGAGTTTGCACTTCAAGCCCAGCCAAGAAAACTTCCTGAGAAAGCAAAGGGAACAACACGTGTTAGAGAAAAATAGCAGAAATCAGACTCTACACAATCTCATATTCATAATATACAGGATACAATCCAAAGTAATTTGACATATGAAGTATCAAGAAAATGGAGCCAACTCTCAAGGGAAAAGAAAGCCAACCACATCTGACCCTGAGATGAACCAGATGTTGAAACCAACAGAACAATGCTAAAGCCGTTCTTTTAACCATCCTTAATGCAGTAAAGCAAAATACACTTTTGATGAATAAAATATAGGAAAATTCAGCAAATATATTTAAACAAAAACAGAACCAAAAGGAAATTCTAGAACTAAAAATATATAATATCTGAAATTTTAAAATCATTGGATATACTTAGTAACCAAATGGAGATGTCCAAAAACAAAACAAAGAGTAAATGAACTTGGAAATAAGTCAATAAAATTATCTAAGGAAATGAAGAGGAAAGAAAAAAGATTTCTAAAAATGAACAAGGGACCTTTTAAATAGCACAAATGGTTCAACAGACAGTCAGCCACAGGAGAAAGAGGTAGAAGAAAATTTAAAGTAATAATGGAGGAAAGTTTTCCAAATTTGTTGAAAGACAGAAATTTACAGGTTCAAGATGCTTTGTCAACACCAATTAGAAGAAACATGAAGATTCTCACATTGAAACACATCATAGTTAAGTTACTGAGCCAAAGATAAACAAGAAACCTTGAAAGCAGTAAAAGAAAAATGAATCATTACATACAGAAGAACAGAATTTGATTAAGAACGGAATTCTCATCAGAAACCATGGAAGCCAGAAGAGAGTGGAATAGCATCTATAAAGTGCGGAAAGAAAAAATGCCTCTCACTCCAGAATACCTAATCCAGCGAAAAATATGCTTCAAAGATAAAGACAAAATAAAAAACAATTTCAGACAAAACAGAATGAAGAGAAGTTGTTGCCAGCAGATCTGCACTATAAGAAATACCAATGGAAATTCCTTAGACTGAAAGAAAAAGAATCCAGATAGAAATGTGGACCCTCAGAAAAGAATAAAGAGCATCAGAAATGGTGAAAAAAAAGGAGCTGGAGGAATGCAAAAGATTATTTTTCTTGTTTCTCTTAATTTTTAAAATAAATCTGTTTAAAGCAAAAATCATGACAGGAATCTATAACATAGGTATATGTAATTCATAAAACAACTATAACACAAAGAGGGGCAAGAGGTGGAGACGACCCTGTGTATTTGCAAATTTTTCACATTTTAAGCAGCGATATTATGTCACTATGTTAAATATGAAAAGTTAAGGATATATTCTGTAATCACTACTCAGCTGCTGAAAGAAAATGTGAGTGCTGGATACGATGGCACACACTTATAATCCTAGCACTTGGGAGGCCAAGGCAGGCGGATTGCTTGAGCCCAGGAGTTCAAGACCAGCATGGGCAACATAGCAAAACCCTATCTCTACAAAAAGTACAAAAATTAGCTGAGCATTGTGGCACAAGTACCTGTAGTCTCAGCTACTCGGGAGGCTGAGGTGGGAGGATCGCCTGATCCCGGGAAGTCAAGGTTGCATTGAGCCAAGACTGTGTCACTGTACTCCAGCCTGGGCAACAGAGTAAGTCCCTGTCTCAAAAAAAAAAAAAAAAAAAAAAAAAAAAAAAAAAAAACACACACACACACAAAGATGCATAGCTGAAAAGCCAATAAGAAAATATAAATGAAATTTAGAGTATTCAAATTATTTGTAAAGGCAATAAATGAAGAACACAGGCTAAAAACACCACCATAATGTATGCAACTATTATTTATCAACTAATATATATATATATATACACACATACACTACATATATATATAGTACAAATATATACTGTCCACATACACACACACAACTAAAAAAAAGTGCAAAAAGCTCAGAGGAGACAAGTAAAAAACAAATAATAAAATGGTAGACTTACCCAAACATATCAATAATTACATTAGATATTAATGGATTAAACAATTCAGTCAGAAGGCAGCAATAGTCAGAAAGGAGTTTATAAACTAAAAAGAGACATACTTTAATTCTTAAGACACAGATATGCTCAAGCTAAATGAATGAAAAAATATATACTATTCAAATGGAAAGCATAAAATGGTTGGTATGGCTATATGATCCTCAGACAAAATAGATTTCAAAATTTCAAAATTGTGTCTCCTAAAATGATATCCTAACCCCTGGTGACCATGAATGTGACCTTATTTAGAAATGAGATCTTTATTGAGGTAATCAAATTTTGCTGAGGTCATAGTGGATGGAGTGGGCCCTAATCCAATGATTGCTGTCTTTAGAAGAAGGAAGAAATACGTACACAGAGACGCAGAGGTCCACAGGGTGAGGAAGGTTATGTGATGATGGAGGTGGAGATTAGATTGATATATCTACAAGCCAAGGAGCACCAAGGATTACAGGTAACCACTGAATTCTGGAAGAGGTGAAGAAGGATTTTTCCTTAGAGCCTTCAGAGGGAGAATGACCTTGCTGATACCCAGATTTCTGTCCTCCAGACTGAAAGAGAATTTCTTTTGACTAACACCCTCTATGTACTTTTTAATAGAAGCCCTGGGAAACAAATACACAAGACAAAAAAATTATCAGAAATAGAGTGATATTATAATATTATATTATAATAAAAGGGTCAATTCATCAGGAAGACATAACAATCATAAAGTTTATGCAACTCACAGAGGAATTTCAAAATACAGGAGGTAAAAACAGACATAATTACAGGAAGAAATCGACAATGCCATAGTCTTGGTGATTTTATGAGTCTTTTCTCAGCAATTAATTGGATAACTAGACAAAAAAAATCAGCAAAGACATAGAAGATCTGAGAAAAACACTACCAACCACATAAATATATAGAGGAAATAACAGTTGTTACTCTTGGAACATTCTTTTCTGCTTTCCACAGTTTTCCTGATGTCCTCAATTATAGTCTCGGTCTTTCTTCTGATATGCAACATATTTACCTCCTTTCCCCCTCAAATTGTGGTTGCAAATGTTTTTAATTTGCTTTTTAAAATACAAATCTTACATCATTTATGTGGTTTTTTTTTTAACTCTTTCTTCTTGGCTAATCATTTTAAAGTCCTTTTTTCTTATCAATATATACCTTTCAGCTATTTCTTTTTTCTGTTTTTTAAAGCATTCACACTTCTTTTGTAGATTCTGGTTTTCTTAAAATGGTAATAGCAAACACTTCTACGAGTTCTTAACATGTTGTCATTTAATCACTTACCACAATGCTCTGAAGTAAGCACTATTATTATCCCCACTTTAAAGATGAAAACATTGAAGCACAGAAAACTTAAGTAACTTGCCCCAAGTTACACAGCCGGAGTATGGTGAAGCCAGACTCTAACCGGGAGTTGGATTCCAGTGCCTATACTCTTAACTACTGGGCTATGGAATCTGCCTCTTTAGATTGTCAAGTGAAATATTTTGGTTCCTGTTTTTGTAACTTCTTTTAAATTTTCTCTTTCAAAGTCTTTTTCATTTTCAAAGGTTTTGAGCATTCTGTCAGTTATACAGTCATGCATCACTTTCTGAAGGGAATATGTTCTGAGAAACATTGTTAGGTGATATTGTATGGGCATCATGGAGTGTACTTACACAAACCTAGACGGTAGAGTCTACCACAGGCCTACTCTACCTGGTATAGCCTATTGCTCACCTCAGGCTATGAAGCTGTACAGCATCTTGCTATACAGAATACTGGAGGTAATGTAACATAATGATAAGTACTTGTGTATCTAAATATAGAAAGGTACAGTAAAAATACAGTATAAGAGATAAAGAGTGCTACATCTATACAGGGCACTTAACATGCATGGAGCTTGCAGGACTGGAAGTTGCCCTGGGTGAGTCAGTGAGTGAGTGGTGAATAAATGTAAAGGCTTAGGATATTATTGCACACTACTGGAGACTTTATAAACATGATACACTTAGCCTTCACTAAATTCATGAAAAAGAAAGTAATTGTGGTATGACATTATGATGCCTATAACATGGCTAGGCATTAGGAAATTTTCAGCTCCATTATAATCTTATAGGACTACCCTTGTATATGTAGTCTGTCATTTAATGAAACATTGATATGCAGTGCATGAATGTATTATTCTTTATCAAATTACTTCTTCTTGCTAACTCCTTTATCACCATGAAAATGTTTTTTCTTTCTAAGCCTCCTGGAACTTGTGAATGGGATTTTATAAGGCAGTCTTTGCAGATTGCTCAACTTCAGGGTCTTGAGACAGGAAGATTATCCTATATTATCTGAGTGGACCCTAAATACAAACATATGTATCCTTAAAAGAGAGGAAGAGGGAGATTTGACACACACATGTAGGGCAAAGCAATGTGAAGACAGAGCAGAGAGAGATTTGGAGATGCTGACTTTGCAGTTTAGAGTGATTCGGCCACAAGCCAAGGAATGTTGGCAGCTACCAGAAGCTGGGAGAGGCAAGAAATGGATTCTCCCCTAGAGCATCCAGAGGCAGGGAGGCCCTGTGGACACCACCTAGTGTTGGTGTTGATTCTACCCAGAGATACTGATTTCAGACTCCTGGACTCCAGAACTGTGAGAAAATAAATTTCTGATCTTTTAAGCCACACAGTTTGTAGTAATTTGTTATACCAGCCACAGGAAATGAATTCGCCCCTCCTCTATTAGCTGCACTATTAAAACCTTCTTCTTGTTGCCTTCTTTTCATGAAGAAGAGAGATAATTTTGTTCTTTCATTTAAAAAATATTGATTATAAGCCTACTGTGTGCTAGTCTCTGGGCATAAACATGTGAAATAGACAATGTCTTTATTCTGACAGAGCTTGGGTCAATGTTGAGCAGTGCTGAGTAGGGTAATTTCAAACAAAATGCAGTAAATTATGTGTTATGAGGCTGAGAAAGGATATGGGGTCACACAAGAGGGGTATGAACTTGAAAGGACTAAGGGTGGCTTCCTCAGGGAGGTGGCGTTTAAGCTGAGACCTACACCAAAAGTAACAGTGAGCCAGGCAAAGAGTGGTGGTGTTCCAGACACAGGCAATAGCATGTGCAAAGGGAGTGATGAGTTCATCTCTTAGGTCCTTTGCACCTCAAGACACCCTTTTTTCCTTCAGTTAACTCATAAAGCTTATAACATATTTTCTTCTGCACCATGTGCTTGGTAGCACAGGTTAAGCTACATTAGCTATTTTCAGGTCCCTAATCTGAAAATTTGAAATTCAAAGTGCTTCAAAATCCACAACTTTTTGAGCATCAACGTGATGCTACAAGTGGAAAATTTCACATGTAAATAATACAAACTTTGTATTGTGCGTAAAATTAATATAAATTTTATATAAAATTACCTTCAGGCTATGTGTACCAGGTGTAAATAAAACTTAAGTGAATTTTGTGTTTAGACTTGGATTCCTTCCACAAGATATCTCATTAGGTACAGGAAAATATTCCAAATTGTGAAAAAAAAGCCAAAGTCTGAAATAACTTCTAGTCTTGAACATTTTGAATGAGGGATACTCACCTGTACTTTACTCATGTTTACTAATAACCCAATGATGAAAGGTAATTTAAAAATAACCAGTTTCCTTGCATTTTCTTCTTACATCTGTCAGTAGATCAGCAGCTAAGAGTTGCAGATGGGAGACTTAGTTCCCATTTCCTTCTCCCACACACTCACATTCATAAAGTGGCCTCCCCACAGCTGATGAGTTTCCTGATATAATACATGGGGCATAACAAACATGAACGTACTTGCAGAAGTATGAAGTGTGACCATAATGAATGTCACACTTATTTTCACCCAACCCCTAAATATGACTTTCAGAAACTGACTTAATTTTCAATGTTTCTAAAGTCCCAGGAAAGCCACTGGGTAATTTTTCTGTCTCAGTGAAAAAGGTATCAGCCATCTCTAAAACTCAGGACTTCACCATTCTGCTAGATTGTTAACTCATTGTGGGCAGGAATTGACTTAATCAATTTCCTTCATATCTGGCTCTGGCTCTTGGGCCAGAAACTGCACACAGAAGGTGAAGAAAAACTGTGTATCAACAATGCTTTTTTCTTGTCTTTATCAAAAGAGAAGCTCATGCTTGGCTCTATGTCCTGCAAAGCTCTTAGCTAATAGGGGTCCTTTATCAATGTCAGCTAAGATATTTGAAAGTTTGTTCACTATCTTCATCAACATCCACTATGATTAGCTATACGTTTAAAGAGCAACATCAAAAATGTGGATACTAAACCTTGTGTGAGCTTTGAACTTGCCAATCAGCTTTGAAGGTCAGAGGAAGTAGTTTGATAATAATGAGATCCAGAATTAAAATATATTTTTAAGCTTTCTCTCAGAATTGAAGGCAGCAGGGGAGCGATACAGAAGTTCAGGAAATGGCTGACTGTGTAGACAAGATGGTGTGGTTTCAGAGTACAACTGAATGTATACAGCCAACCCCTTTTTTCTTCCTCCATTTAACAAACATTTGGTTGGCTGAGTTATAGAGCTTCCAGCTTTGCTTCAGAAGGTCTTTGTTTATCTTTGCAAGGACAATTAAGTGGCAGGAATGTGTAATATAGTGAAGCACTGCCAAAACAAACAGTTCTCTTAAAACGTTATGTAGAAGTGGCTATTGTTGCTGGTGCTGCTGCAAGAGGCAGAAACCACTTGCTAATAGCTTAATTCCATTTCTCTGCAGACAAGCTGATCCTATTGCAGAAGAGGGACTATGTGGTCTGCTGGTCAGAGAGATGTACTGGAACCCAGAATGGGCCCATATTTTACAACATAGTTGAGCAACTGACTCACTCTGTAACCCAGGGTTACATCTCTTAACCTCATGGGGGCTTGTTGTCCATCCAGCTGGAAAATTTGGTAAGATGTGAGGCTGGACCGAAAACCATTTGTGGTGCAGCTGAGTTGCTTTTCAACAGGGACAGGATGAGACTGACAGGCTTGACTGAAAAACAAAGCCCTGTGTACTGTGATTGGTAAAGGTAAGCCTCACAAGATGCAAAGGGAGTCCAGGATGGTGAGAATATTCTATGAAGGACAGAGAGTCTGCTCTGCTGAATCAACAAATGAGTACTTCTAGTCTCTGTCCCCATTCAGCCTCACTCAGTAATCATATTTCTCTGTGAAATAGATCTTGCCTGGATCAAGATCCCCAGCTCACCACTACACAGTGACTGTGCTTAGGAAGGAGAGTATTCTTCAGTTTCTGATATCTTCTTCCTACAAGAATCTGCAAAGTTGGCAAATTTTAGGGTCAGGCTGGCTATGCTGATACAGGGATGAGCTGAGGAGAAGAGGAGCAAGCCATTCCCCTGCTTTCCAAAGGGGAAAGGGTTTACAAAACACACATGTGCCTAAACGTAAATAAAGATGATTGATTGAAAACTGATAGGTTCCAAGAGAAAATAATTTGAGGAAGGGAATGTTTATCCTTATAGGAAATTGACAATTGGTGTTGCCTTTGGGTTTGTAAAGACACTAGAAGGTGTTCTAAGGATGGTGGCTTCCGATCCAGGGTCTGGAATTTGTAATATTTTGGTAGGGCAGGATTGGCCTTTCAAGGTGATACTTCAGCTAAAACCTACAAAAGTCCCAATAGGTGACATGTAGTTTACTCTTCACCATGAAGGGAATTTCCAAAGAGCCTGGGAAACTGATAATTTTGCTTGAATTGGCTCTTGCATTCACAAGGCCAATAATAGTTGCTTTGTGTTTAAAGTACCTTTTGGCTAGGCTAGCCCTAAATAGGTCAAAGGAGAATTGTTCTGGAGTAAATACAACATTAAGAGGGGACCAAAAATCATAGGACATCTGTGGATATTTGTTGTGAGAACTGTTGTTTACAATCTGCAGGCACCCACTGACAGAGTTGTGCATATTTATCTCCTCATCTTATCACAGATGAAAACTGTCATCTCTATAAGAGGGCCTAAAAAGGCATTGTGTACCCATGTGAAATCTGGCCTCTGGTTGCAGGACCTAGTTCAATGTTTGAAGCCCTTGATGTCCACCATAGGAAGGGTATTTGGTTCTGCCATTACTTTTAAAGAATCAAGAGGAAAACATTGCCAGTATCCTGGAATAATAAGAATTAAGAATGAGAATAAAAGGATAAGTTCAGAGGAAGCCAAAGGAATAAATCCTTAAAAGTAGAATTTCGAGCCTAACTTACTTTATTAGAGAGATTGGGATGGCATTGGAGGACTTCCTAAGAACCCTGCACTCACATGATTGACAGCCATCTGCCACTCACTCATTGATTTGGCAAGTATTCATTTATTGCCATCTACTTGAATAGCACTGCCATAGGCACTGCACAGGATTTGAAGATAACAGACAGCATGGCAATCTGAAATGCAGAAGGTTTGAACACATGCATAAAATATCTATGATGCATGATTACATATGCATATATAATATTATATATAACTTAGTGTATATAGAGATAAGGAATTCAGAGCAATATGTTATGAGCATTTTGTTCTTAAAAAGAGAGATTTAAATGAGATATTTTTAAAAGATTTATTTAAATGATATTAAATTGGAAAGAAGAAATAAATAACATTCATGACAAAAAGAATAGCATAAATAAATAAGAGGCCAGAGGGCTGGGAATGCAAGATATGTTGGATAGATAGTTGGTTCTATATACAGGAGGGTCCATTAGGGAAATGTGAGACATAGGATTTGTAAGAAGCTTTGAACAATAGACTTCCTCCTATAGGCAATGGGAATAATTGAGTGTTTGAGTCATTCACTGATTAATTCAACTACCACTTGAGTACCTTAGATGTCTCAGATCCTTTGCTAGGCTTTGGACATTTTTTTTAAAAAGCAAAAATGTGTCTCTGCCTTCAAGGCACTTACATTTTAATGGAAAAACATTTTGTAAACAAATAATTGGTTAAAAGTGGTATAATAGAGGTTTACCCTTGACATGGTTTGGCTGTGTCCCCACCCAAATCTGAACTTGAACTGTAGCTCCTGTAATTCCCACAAGTCATGGGAGGGACCTGGTCGGGGGTTATTGAATCATGGGGATGGGTCTTTTCCATGCTGTTCTTGGGATAGTGAATAAGATCTGATGGCTTTATAAAGGTTATCTGATGGTTTTCTTCGTCTTCTACCATGATTGTGAGGCCATCCCAGCTATATGGAACTGTGAGACCATTAAACCTCTTTCCTTTATAAATTACCAAGTCTCGGGTATATCTTTATTAGTACCATGAGAACAGACTAATACAGTAAATTGGCACCAGGTAGTGGGGTGTTCCTGTAAAGATACCTGAAAACGTGAAAGTGGATTTGGAACTCAGTTACATGCAGAGGTTGGAACAGTTTGGAGGGCTCAGAAGACAGAGAGATGTGGGAAAGTTTGGAACTTCCTAGTGACTTGTTGAATGACTTTGACCAAAATGCTAATAGTGACATGGACAATAAAGTCCAGGCTGAGGTGGTCTCAGATGAAGATGAGGAACTTTTTGGGAACTAGAACAAAGGTGACTCTTGCTATAGTTTAGCAAAGAGGCTGGTGGTATTCTGCCCCTGCCCTAGAGATTTGTGGAACTTTGAACTTGAGGGAGATGATTTAGGGCAACTGGTGGAAGAAATTTCTAAGCAGCAAAGCACTCAAGAGGTGACTTGTGTGCTGTTAAAAGCATTCCGTTTTATGTATTCACCAAGATATGGTTTGGAATTGGAATTTATGTTTACAAGGGAAGCAGAGCATAAAAGTTCAGAACATTTGCAGCCTGACAATACTATAGAAAAGAATAACCCATTTTCTGTGGAGAAATTCAAGTTGGCTGCAGAAATTTGCATAAGTAATGAGGAGTCAAATGTTAATTACCAAGACAATGGGGAAAATGTCTCCAGGGAGTCAAAGACCTTCACAGCAGCCCCTCCCATTACAGGCCCAGAGGCCTAGGAGGAAAAAATTGTTTCATAGGCCAGGCCCAAGGCCCTCCTACTCTTGCAGCCTAGGGATCTGAGGCCCTGCCTTCCAGGTGCTCCAGCTGTGGCAAAAAGGGGCCAAGGTACAGCTTGAGCCATGGCTTCAGAGGGTGCAAGACCCAAGCCTTGGTAGCTTCCACGTGGTGTTGAGATTGTGAGTGTGCAGAAGTCAAGAACTGAGGTTTGGGAACACCTGCCTATATTTCAGAGGATGCATGGAAATGCCTGGATGTCCAGGCATATGTTGGCTGCAGGGATGGGGCCCTCATGGAGAACCTCGCAGGGCAGTGTGGAAGGGAAATGTGGGGTGGAAGCCCCCACAGTGAGTCCCCACTGGGGCACTGCCTAGTGGAGCTGTGCGAATAGGGCCTTCATCCTCCAGATCCAAGAATGGTGGATCCACCAACAGTTTGCACCATGTGACTGAAAAAGCCACAGAGGTTCAATGCCAGCCCATGAAAAGCAGCTGGGAGGAGGCTGTACCCTGAAAATCCATCAGGGGCAAAGCTGCCCAAGACCATGGGAACCCATCTCTTGCATCAGCATGACCTGGATGTAAGACATAGAGTCAAAGGAGATCATTTTGGAGATTTAAGATTTGACTGCTCTGTTGGATTTCAGACTTGCATGGGGCCTGTAGCCCCTTTGTTTTGGCCAATTTCTCCCATTTGGAATGGGTGTATTTACCCAATGCCTGCCTCCCCATTTATCTAGGAACTAACGAACTTGCTTTCAATTTTACAGGCTCATAGGTGGAAGGGAATTGCCTTGTCTCAGATTATACTTTGGACTGTGGACTTTTGAGTTAATGTTGAAATGGGTTAAGACTTTGGGGGATTGCTGGGAAGGCATGATTGGTTTTGAAACATGAGGACATGAGATTTGGGAGGGACCAGGTATGGAATGTTATAGTTTGGCTGTGCCCCACCCAAATTTCATCTTGACTTGTAGCTCCTACAGTTCCCACATGTTGTGGGAGGGACCCAGTGAGAGGTAATTGAATCACGACAGTGGGTCTTTCCTGTGCTGTTCTCATGATAGTGAATAAGTCTCACGAGATCTGATTATTTTATAAAGGGTGGTTCCCCTGCACAAGCTCTCTCTTGCCTGCCACCATGTAAGATGTCCCTTTGCTCTTCTTTCATCTTCCACCATTATTGTGAGGTCTCCCCAGCCATGTGGAACTGTGAATCCATTAAACCTGTTTCCTTTATAAATTACCCAGTCTTGGGAATATCTTAATAGCAGCATGAGAACAGACTAATACAACCCTTAAACTGAAGATAAAAATAATGAATAAATATTAAAGTCTAGTTAGTTGAGTTGTTTATCACAGTTGTATGGATCAGCAATTATGAAACTGCTTTCAGTGTATTCTAGGATTAAACAGGTAAATATATTGAGGATAACAGGGCCAGATTTCTCACTGTCAAAGAACAGCATGTTGAATTAGAACTGGAAGCATCAGTATAAATTTGTGATTTATTTTATATCTATATAAACAGATATGTATCTATCTATTTTGTAGATGGTGGAGTTTTCTTTTCTTTTTTTTTTTTTGAGGCGGAGTCTCACTCTGTCGCCCAGGCTGGAGTGCAGTGGCCGAATCTCAGCTCACTGCAAGCTCCGCCTCCCGGGTTTACGCCATTCTCCTGCCTCAGCCTCCCGAGTAGCTGGGACTACAGGCGCCCACCACCTCGCCCGGCTAGTTTTTTGTACTTTTTTTTAGTAGAGACGGGGTTTCACCATGTTAGCCAGGATGGTCTCGATCTCCTGACCTCGTGATCCGCCCGTCTCGGCCTCCCAAAGTGCTGGGATTGCAGGCTTGAGCCACCGCGCCCGGCCTCTTTTTTTTTTTTTTTTTCTGTTTTTTGAGATGGGGTTTCACTCTTGTTGCCCAGACTGGAGTGCAATGACTCAATCTTGGCTCACCGTAACCTCCACCTCCTGGGTTCAAGCCATTCTCCTGCCTCAGTCTCCCAAGTAGCTGGGATTACAGGCATGGGCCACCATGCCCAGCTAATTTTGTATTTTTAGTAGAGATGGGGTTTCTCCATGTTGGTCAGGCTGGTCTCGAGCTCCCAACCTCAAATGATTCACCCACCTTGGCCTTCCAAAGCGCTGGGATTACAGGCATGAGCCACCATGCCCGACCAATGCTTGGGTTTTCTAACTAAAGCAAAGGACCAATAGATATTATTTTACTTCTATATCTATATATCAACAGGTATATAGACATGTGATATCTACATCCACATGGATATAGATGTATGTATAGAAGTGTATATACATATGTCTATTTCTTATGTCCCTGAGAAGGCCTCATAGCAATTTACAGTTCAGTAGTAATGAGCACATATAGTGCACAGATTTTTTTGTTTGTAAATACCACACTATTCTCCACTGAAAGAAAGCAGGGTCACTTGAAGATATAGCTTATTTCATGGCTAGGACAGGAAAAGTTCAAATCAGCCTGGAATATCATCTTGTGAAATAAATAAATTCTCAAAGAGTAGAGACACAGGAAGACATTTGAAGGAGCTCCCACTAACAAACTTGGGATAATTCAAGCATCCAAATAAATAATATTTACAGATTACCTACCAAAGAAAATGGAAACCCATAAGTTCATACTGACTTAAATGAGTCAATGAATGAAAGAATAAATGAGAGACGAGGAAAAGCTTCTCCCTTTGTAGAATGTCATGAAATAAATATAGAAAGAATGAAAGTTTCAAAATCACTTTACAAAATTTTTGCAACGATTGATTCATGAAGAATCATCAACAGATGCTACAACTAGTGGACAAAAGCTTGACATCCAACAAGATATCTCCATAGTCTCAAAATATCTTCTCACAAAATACTTATTAATGAAAAAGGCAAATGGCAAATTTAACAAGGAGAATCTGGCAAATACCTCTGGTCCTTCATAATCTAATTTAACATTACCAGTAGCGGGACAAACTGACACCATATTTCCACTGATGTGATGCACTAAGAGGGACACCACATGACATCTGTGACGCTCCTGTAAAAATACTTCTGCTCACTGTCATCATAAGCAAACGCTGCAGATACCTGAGTCAGACTTTCCTCTTTGATATTCTCATATTACTCTGTATAAAATAGCAGCATTGTATTGTATTTATTATATGTACAACATATAGTATTGTATGTATTATATGTACAACAAAACCTGCACTAATTGGGTATGCTTCCTCTTAGACTGTGGTTGTTAGGGTCAGGGAGAGAATACTATTTATGTTTGTATACCTCTAAATATACTGCCTTCCTATGCATAACTCTATAATCACATTTATTATACTGTATTTAAAATACTTATTTTCATGGCTTTCTACCTTGCTTCACTTAGAAAACCCTATAGTGGCTTCAACAGTAAAGTCATTTGATTACCTCATAAAAAGTAAGTCTGGACATAGGCAATTGCAAAGTTGGATCATCATGGCAATGATGTCATGGCACTGGTGAGCATCTCTATGACAGGCCTTTCTCTCAATTTCAAGAGAGCTGCCAGAGCTCCAAACATCATGGTCTCATACAACAGGGTCACAACAAGTAAGGAAGTAGGTAGTTGACTCCCATCTTTTATCAGAAGGGGAATCCTTCCCCAAATCCCCAGTAGTCTTTCCCTTAGGTTTCATTCACATGCTCACTCCTAGACAAATTACATGGCATCCCTTCTGGCTGGACACATTATTGTCCAAACAACACTGAGGTTCTGTTAACAAGAAAGGAGGGAGCATCTACTGAGAGGGCAGCCTTTGTGCCCGCTGTACTCTGCTACTAGGTTGTAACTTCTTTGATGGCAGGAACTGATTCTTACTCATTTTCCTTTTGTACCTCCAGAGTATAGCATAAAACTGACAATAGGTGCTTAATTAGTGTTTGTTGAATGAATGAAAATGACTAAACATGGCATAATATTTTAAAAATAAGAATGGGGAACTAACAAAGTTACAACATGGTACAGATCTTACAACCTTGAATCCTGGCTGTGCATTTTCAATTCCCTTCACTCAAGGTAACTAGAAGAGAAGTTGAAGTCATAAAGACTTTTCATGTTTGGAGTGGTTAATCTGGCATGAGTAAGATGAAAAGTGAGACATTTACAGGCAGAGGGGCTGGTGTATCTGTTGAGATGCTATGTACTTTAAAATGGAAATGGTTGCAATTGCACATAACAAGGAATGCAGGAGAAGGGCAGGCTTGTTTGCCGCATAGGAGGAAGGGCCTTAAGAGGGTCTGCTATCACACCAGATGCTGCACATCCAGAGGAGGCAAAGGACCTGATGCCTACATTTTAGAAGCAAGGAAATCATTCCCTAGAGGCTGATAGTAAATGTCCTCTCACATCTCTTTGGGCAGAACTGGGTCATCTGCCCATTCTTAGGCCAGTCACTGGAAAGGGGAGTGGGATTCGTGTGACTGGTTTAGACTCACCATTCAGGTGGGATGGGTTCTGGGGAGATAATCTGTATGGCTACGAGTCCAGTTTAGGAGTTAATGCCACACTATAGGTCAAGCATTTCAAAGCCTGAACTTGTTTTATTTACTGTGGTAAAAATGGTTATAAAAGTGGGAAGTAAGAGATATTTTGCAAAGAGAAGAGTCATTAATTGAATATAGAGGACGGAGAAACAAGTGAGATAGAGGAATCAAAGAAGATTTTGAGGTTGGGTTTCTCTTTAAAATTGATCTATAGCAACATCAGAAGGACGGCAGAGCCACTTACTGACTATTTCCAGAAACTTGGAAACTATTCCCAGACTTAAAGTTCAGTTGTGGTTAACAATGAACAAACAAACAAAACCCAAAGTAACCAGTAGAATGCAGGACTCAAAGCATTTTATTATGCGGTAAAATCAGGGTAAGGTCAGCTAAGAACAACAAATGCAATAAATTCTTCATGTGGCTTCATCTCCCAGAAGTTTGAAAAAATATAACTGTCCTCCTTATCAAAAGCCCTTAATTTTGATCCATCACAACAAACTAGTTAGTTAAGGAAACAGCAACTAAAAGACAGTGGCAGCTTAAGCTTTTGGGAAAATGGAGGAATATCATTAGCTCAGTTAGGTATGGGCTTGCAATATTCAGAGGTAGATTTTCAAAGTTCAAAGGAAAAACAGAAGGTTGGGAGACTCTTGTGAAGACATTCTGACAACAGCTCTGATGGTCCAAAACTGGGAGGGGTGGTCATACAAGTCAAGTGACTGCCCAAGGTGCTCTCTGGATATCCGTCAAAAGAGGGAAGGAGTCGTTGTCACATGGTGGCCAAAACCTATAAAACTGGAGGTACATTCTGGCATTGATTCTTAGTAGCCGTGTAGCCTTAGACAAGTTGAATAACTGCTCTGTGCTTTCATTTCCTCATCCTTAAACTGTTTGTGAGAAGTCTTCCTCCATTGGGTTGTTGTAGAACCAAAAAGATAATGTGTGCAGAGCACATTAGCATCGTGCCTGGTGCAAAGTAAGCATTCCATGTATACACAGTATTTGTTGCTGCTGTAGAAACAACAGTAAGTATTTCACTTGTAAAAATATTTTTTAATAAAGGGAGGGAAATTAGGGGAAAAACCAGAAACATTTTCCATAATTCCATTTTCTGTATAAGTCTCCTTGGCATGTTTAGAGAATTCAATCAATAGAGAAAAACACCAAAGGAAAATCTGAAATCACTGGCCTCCATGAAACCTGCCCCCCTCCTCTTCCCAAATGTAACCACTACTAAAAGTTTCTTATGATTACTTACAGAATAACATTCCAAAGTTTTATTTTTAATTAAGTGCTAAATAAGATTTTTAAAAAAATAGTGGTAAGTAAAATAGGGTGTGTGGTGCAATATAAATTGATGACAGAATCAAAAGAGAAACATATTTAATTCTCCTCTTTTTCTCTCCCTTTATTTCTGCCTCCCTTTTTTCTTCCCTCCCTTTCTCCCCATCTCTTTTTCTTTTTCCCACTGTCAAGTAGAAGACTGAGGTTCACTGGCCTGAGAGAAGTGAAGATCCAGCCATGAGAGGAGCTAGCCAGTGAATCTGGCCCATCTCAATGATATTAAGTTTGAGGGCCATTGTGAATTTCATCTCTGGGAACTGAGAGGACCCTGGATGAAGCAACTCATTGTGTTTAAGGAACTTTGGTGATGACTGAAAACTGGATCCCAATTTTCCTAAAGTGGATCAATGTGGATGCCCCAGATAATAGTCACTGCAGTATAGAACTTGAGCAACCTTCTAGAATGGGTTACTAAAGAAGATGTTAGTGCCTGGAAAGGGAGATTTTGAGAGCCAAGTTGGACTGGACCATCCTCACTCTCTTTCCTCACAGGTTCAATTGACTTGACCATGAATCAATAAGGAATGTTGTAGACATAGTGGGTCTGGATTTCATAAGGCAGTTGACAAAGTTTCCCATGAGATCCTCATGGGAACTAAATAATATGGCCTGAGGGATAAGGAGATTTATGTGACTTTCTAGTTAGCTGAACCGCCAGGGGTAAGGGGTGTTGGGAAATGGTCCATGTCAACCTGCCCAAGATCTGGAAGGTGGTGTCCAGAAAACATCATCTGCCTCATCTTATTCAACAAGAACATGGCTGGCAGGAGATTTTAACCTTATTTGACATACTTTTTTTTTTTAATGGAGAGTGTGTTTTAATGTTAATGTGTAAATGAAAATTAACTGTTAAGAAATTTAATATCCTTTGATCTCTCCCCATTCCTGCCAAGATAAACTCCAATCATGTAAGGTTCTTATGCTTGATTGATTGCAAAATGGCTACAATTATTCATCCCTTCCTACATAGAGAGGCTTTGCAATAAGACTTTGCAGCACCTGGCATCAAGAGGTAGTCTATGCCCTTGTCCTTTGAATCTGAAGTGCTCTTGTTACTTGCCGAGGTCAACAAAATGTGGCAGAAGTTATGATATGCCAGTTCCAAGCCTAGGTCTGAAGTGGCCTGTGTGTTTCCACTCTTCCTGGCAGCACTGTATGAACTAGCTCAAGCTAGCCTGCTGCACAGTGAGAAACACATTGCCTTCTCACCCAGCCAACAGCCAGCTGACTGCCAGCATGTGAGTGAGGCCACTCAAAACCTGCCAGCCCCCAATCTGCCACTCCACCCCTGACACATGAGCGAGCTCAGTGGTGATCACACAGGCCCCAGCCAGTTCACCAGAGCTTTGCAGCTGACTGGTTGACTCATGAACAGTAATAAAGGCTTATTGTCTGAAGTCACTAGGTTTTGAAGGTGTGTTGTTAGGTAGCAAAAAGCCAATTATTATAGGCCCACACATATCTGTCCTACTTTAGCTCTTGTCTCGCTACTCTGGCTCTCGTATTCCATGCGCCGGCCATGCTGTGAACAAACTGTATGTCAACTCCTCCACAGTTTTGCAAACACAAACCTCTGCCTGTCTATCCTCCTGCCTGCCATACCCATCCTTCTTCATCTGGCTAATTCCTGCTCATTTTCTGAGACTCATCTCAGGCACCACTTTTGGTAATCTAGGCAGCATTCCCTGAGCTCCCTGTTCTCCAACCTCTTCCCACCCTGGTTGAGTGCCTCTCCTCCTGCACACTGCTGATAGTCCTAATCTATGCCTTTGACATGCACTTACCCTAGCTTAAAATCATCTGTTTACTCAGCTTCCTATTTTCATTTCACTATGAATTGTTTGAAGGTAGCAATCGTGTCCTTTATCTGTTATTGCAACAACTAGTACAATTCCTCAAAAATAGTTGGTGCTCTGTAAATGTTTGTTAAATGATATGAATTAAATTTTTAAAAATTGAGTACATTTAGTCTTGAAAAGAGAAGTGCGTTAGTCCGTTTTCATGCTGCTAATAAAGACATACCCGAGACTGAGTAATTTATAAAGAAAAAGAGGTTTAATGGACTCACAGTGCCACATGGCTAGGGAGGCAGAAGGCAAAAGGCACATCTCACATGGTGGCAAACAAGTGAGAATGAAAGAACCAAGCAAAAGGGGTTTCCTCTTATAAAACCATCAGATCTTGTGAGACTTATTCATTATCATGAGAAGAGTATGGGGGAAACTGCCCCCATGATTCAATTATCTCCCACCAGGTCCCTCCCACAACATATGGGAATTATGGGAGCTACAATTCAAGATGAATTTGGGTGGAGAAGCAGCCAAACCATATCAAGAAGATATAAATGGGCTGATAGAGTTAATAAATATACCATTAGGCTTGAGAATAGCCAAAGGTTACCAATTAGATCTTCCTTGCTCCAGAGGAACCAGTTAAGTTTTAGTTCCTTTAGCCGTTTATTTCCAGCGGGTAACATGTATTCCTCAAAACAGATGTCACCACTGACCAACACCATTGTCTGTAAAGGAAGGCTGAATAAAACCTTGAGCACCCCCATTAACTCTTTCTTTTACATGGGAACAAAGATTATGCAGTATAAAGTCTCCAAGGCCCATCTTCCACCCACAACTGAGTTATTGATTCTATCATTTTAAAGAAATCAGAAAGAGGCAATCCTAAACATAATGAATTCATGGACAGCATTTATTGATGACCTCAAGGAAAAGACTTCAAAGCAACATAATCATGTTCTTCAAATCACTTTTTTAGGAGTTGTCATATGGGAGAAACTTACTGTCTATGGCTCCCAAAGGCAGAGTCTGGACCAATGAAGGTAAAATTCAGACAGATGCATGTATGGATTTCCTAATAATTAGATATGTTTTAAAAAATGGAGTGAGCAGGTCTTGAGAAACAGTGCTTTCTTTGTCCCTGGAGATGTCCAAAGAAAGGTTGTTCGATAACACATCTGCAAAGCTGCAAGAAAGTTTCATGCTACGGGAACAGGTGGAGTTCCTTCTAGTTTGCTATTAATCAAAAGATGGCTCTATTTGGGGATTGCCACAAACCATTTCCCACAGGCTGTCTGCTAGAACACTACATCCCCTGACCAGAGGTGACCAACTACGACTGGGGGTGGACACTTGACATCATCCTGAACTTCAAAAGGAATTTGGGTATGGGGGGACTGCCTTCTGGCATGCCCACAGAGGAATGTAGGAAGCTTCTCTGCAGAGAAATACAGTCATAAATGCTGATTGAGCAACTACTGTGTGCCAGGCATGGTGCTAAGCATGGGCAAGCCTGAAGGAAACAAACCAAACAGAATCCTTGCATTCATGAAGCTTACACGTAGGAAAAGCCACGAAATAAAAATGAGAGGCAGGGAAAAACCAAAAGAGCATGGTCCCTGAATGCTACCTTTGGGTTCTGTGAGAAACTCTAATGATTCTCCAACAAATTTCCTGTGTTGCTCACACCAACTGGAGCTGGTTTCTGTTGTTTGCAACCCCAGTGGTCTTAACTGAGACCCCATACTAAGTACATTGACTCAGTATCCATTCTGTTCATAAACATTTAGGGGCGGGAAAAGAAAGGGACCTTTTTAAGATCAATAGGTCAGAAACTAGTGAAAAAGGAAAAAGATTTTTTCTCACCATCATTCCGTATATCAGTTCTTTAATTTAGGGTCTTGGGGATTTTAGTTGCCATAATAAGGAAGACCGAGGGAAGCTGTTTCCCCAGATACTCAGGATGGCAGAGCAAAGGTTATATGATAGGCAGAGTTTTATGTTCTCTACTGCATCCAGGTATTATTATTATTTTATATTTCTACATAACTGCATGATAAGCAAGGAAGTACATTCTCCACCCAGGCTTATAATAATAAATAAAATCATTCCAAAACAAGAAAAGAAAAAAAAAAAGCTGTTCCCCCAAGAGCTTAGCGGAGAGAGGCAAGTGAAACAATACAAGACAGAGATGTGGCCTGAGATGAGTCCAGGGAGTTTTAAATAGACCATGTCAGAGCATGGTCGGGTTTCCAGGGGCTTTTTGAGAGAGCAGAGAGAGTTATTTGGATGGCGACCAGGCAGGCGTGCTCAGCAGAGGGGTACAGGTTTCTAGGACAGTGTGTACTCTATTCTCCAAGGAGCCTCTGTTCCTTAGACTTTTAGTTTTGGAATCTTCAACTTATTAAGTAACATGGTAAGAGAGAGATTAAAAAAAAAAAAAACTCACCTTGCCATTTTGCCAAATCTGCTTTTATTTTAATGACTCCTGCAGTGAAATGCAGATCTTCTTTCAATTTTCTACTTGCTGATTAATTTCCTGTTGACTCTGAACATCACTGAAAGCCTTCTGAAGCAGAAATAGCCTTAATGCAAGTGATTCTTGGTTATGGGGTTGAGTCATTTGGGGCCAGGCTTTGGGGGCTTCCTCTGAGCTATGGGTGGGTGGGTGGTTTTGGCACTTGTTAATTTAATATGTGTCCATTTGTAAACATGGTCACCATAGTCATTCTTCTCCTGCTTCCCATGTCCCGGGAGGGTTGGCCTCATGTTCATCTCTGGAGGCCCAGTACTAGCCTACGCTATAGAATCTCTCTGCCCTTATTCTCCTGCCCAGCTACCCTTCTTTGACTTTTTCCATTAGTGTTGACATTTTCCTCTCTCCCCTTGTTATGGTTCCTAAGTTTGAGGGCTTCCACCCAGTTATCATTACCTCCTGGAAAGAAAACATTTTATGTTAGTCATGGACATTTGAGTGTGAATTTAGGTCAGGTTACTGCTCCTAAGGGCACTTGAGTATCAACCCTTGCATCTGAAGGATAGGGAGGTAATAGACCAGTTGTTCAAAGATTCCACCCTACTTCTGGTTCTGCAGCTAAATAGCTGCGTTTCCTGGGTCAGATACTTTACTTCACGGAGCCTCAGTTTTAAAAAACTCTATTAACAATGTAAGTTTAACTAGATGATTTTTAAAGCTCTTTCTTGCTCTTAAAGCTATGAACTTCTAGTCCCAATATTGGAGGGGGACATCTGAGGAGAGTTGGAGCCCCCCCAACCTCTCAGCCAATCATATTGTTCTCTGCCTCCATCATCCAGACGCCAAGAGATCCTAAGGCACCTTCTGATGACTGTGATCCAATGTCCCCAGCTTTTCTCTTGGAGTTTTTGCTAGGATTTTATGCAAGAAAAGGCCCACTCTATTCTGGGTAACATTCTTAGTACTGAAATGAGAAAAGTTCCCTTGTCCCCCTCACAGGGTGTGCGATGGGAGTGTTGCTCACTTCTTCAGTGTCCCACTGGTCAAACCCCTAGGGGAGCATAGAGACGGACAGGCTGTGGTGCTCCCACCCCATGGCAGTGTCTAGGGGTGAATGTTTATAGCTCCTGAAGCCCCAGTGGGCATGTGTTACAGGGTGCTCTTTTAGTTTAGCCATCTGTAGGCGGCTTGCGTTAGCTCAATTAGACCCCCTTCCTTACCACAAGGACAGAGGGGCTTCTGTATCCCGGGGCTTCTTGCCTTGGTGTACCAGAAGAATTGGATCACACCTGGGCTTGGAGAATGAGTGCAAGGTTTTGCTGAGTAGAAGTAGCCAGCAGCAGATGGGGGAGCCAGAAGGGAGTTGGTTTTTCCCTGGAGTCAGCTGTGGTGGCCCAGGCTCTCCTCCAACTGCCCCGGCCAAACTCCACCTCATTCCACCTGTGGATGGCCTGCCGGTGGATGGCCTGTGGTGTGCAGCCAGCATGCTCCCCTAGACGTCCTCTTGCCCTCCAGCCGCATGTGTCTTCTTCCACTGATGTGCTCCTCTCAATGTCTGGCCGCCTGTGTCTGCCTGCTAGGGTCTCGGGATTTTTATAGGCACCGGATGGGGGTGTCGCGGACCAGGGCGGTCCTGGGAAATGCAAAATTTCAGCAGGAAGGCAGGAGTGCCTGTCCTCACCTAGGTCCCTGGGGGTAGAGCCCTAGCTGGAGACCACGCCTTCCTCTACCCAGCACTTCCCTTCCCCCATTCCAGATCATTTAAAGGGACCACACTCTTCCCTTCCCAGCACTCCCGTATAGTATGAATATTATAACTAATATTAGTGTTCCTATTACTAACTTCCTCACACTCACCTAATACAATGTGACCAATAAATAAGTTTAAAACTAAGAAATGTGAAAACACACATTTGGTTGAAGCTTAAAGCCTGTAAACCAAAAAGTATCTGAGACAAGCCTCAGTCAATTTAGGAAGTTAATTTTGCCAGGGTTAAGGACATGCCTATGACACAGCAGCCTCAGGAGGTCCTGAGGACATGTACCCAAGGTGGTCGGGGCACATCTGGGTTTTATACATTTTAGAGAGACACGAGACATAAAAAAAATATATATGTAAGATGTACATTGGTTTGGTCCGGAAAGGCGGGACACCTCGAAGTGGGAAGGGTCCAGGTCTTAGGTAGATAAAAGACAAATGGTTGCATTAAACAACAGGGCAAAGGAAGCAATCAGACACGCATTTGTCTCACTTGAGCAGAGGGATAACTTTGAGTTTAACTTCCTTGTGGGCAAAATGTGAGGGAGGTGTGTAACTTTTTTATCTTAGTAGCTGTCTGTTTTAGGAATAGAATGGGAGGTAGTTTTGCCCTAAGCAGTTCCCAGCTTGACTTTTCCTTTTGGTTTAGTGATTTTGGGTTCCCAAGATTTATATTCTTTTCGCAAGCCTTTCTGTAGAATTGCCATCCCCCTCCTGTCTCCTGGTGTATGTTCGTTGCATAGCGCTCTGGGCAGTGGGTTCCAACCTTGGCTGCACAGTAAATTTCCTGAGAAGCTTTTATTTCTTTTTGTTGTTGTTATTGTTTGTTTGCTTTTTTTATTAGAGGTAGGGTCTCACTCTCACTCAGGTTGGAGTGCAGTGGGCGATCCTAGCTCACCTCAGCCTCAAATTCCTGGGTTTAAGAGATCCTCCTACTTCAGCCTCCCGAGTAGCTAGGACTACAGTCCCACACCACTACACCCAGCTAGTTTATTTGTTTTTTTTAAAAAAAATAAGGTCTTGCTATGTTGCCCAGGCTGGTCTCAAGTCAAACTCCTGGCCTCAAGCAGTCTTCCCACCTTGGCCTCCCAAAGTGACGAGATAACAGGCATGAGCCACTGTGCCCAGCCCTGAGGAGCTTTTAAAAGCCCCATGCACAGGCCACCTGCTGACCCAAAGACATCAGCCTCTTTTCCTGCAGTGAGACCAGACAGTAGTATTCTGAAAAGTCCCCGTAATTCCAATTTTCACCAGAATTGGAAATCTCTTTAGGGCATGCACAGGACTTGAGGAACATCTGAGGTGGAGCTATGTCATCAAACCCTTGTGTGGATGAAGGCATTACCTTGGCTTTTTTCTTTGTCTTAAAATCTACACAGATTAAGAAGTGTCCTTTTTATTACTCTGTGTTTCACTGGGGAAATCATACTTTGTACTTTTTCTCTCAATTTCTTCTTTTACCTTGAGTAACCCACATGTTGGCCTCCTGGGTGTCCCAGGTGCCTCAGACTTGAGGATCTTCCTGTTCTCTCGTATGTTCAATTAACTTTCGTTAAGCCTTGTGTTCAGCCAACACATCTGAGGATTCCTGAGGGACACATGTTTCCACTGACACCTTTCCTGCTTCCCCTAAACGTTCTCTCTGTGCTCTCTGTGCTATCCCCTGTAAGCATCATCTGTCTTCCTCATTATTTTTCTCCGTTACCAATACCATTCCTATTACTTCATTCCCTCAAAGCACCACTAACAAAAGACTGTATGTGCAACAGACTTTCACGGATAGTTTAGTGATAATGTAGGATTATTACCACACAGAACAGTGCAGGCATCAACTTAAAATTGAACGTCAGACATCGCCAGCCTAACATCCAGCGGCCGTGGAAAATTCCAGTCATGTAGAATTATTTTTTACTTTTTCGGTCACATCCACTCCAGAGGCTTTTTCATCTTTTCTCTAGCTCTTAGGCTCAATTCACCCAAATTCCTCACACTTCTTTTATGCAGGGATAGCCAGCTTTCCACATCCTCAGTGAAAGTCGCCTTTGGCTGACTTTGACCCATCCCTCTGAACATTCACTCAGCTAACCCAAGTGCCAAAAGCACAAAGCGATGCACAAACGTTCCTCTTACATCATCCCTTTAACCTGGTCATCTTTCCACGCAGAGCCACCCTCCCAGGTCATGGCTTCCAACTGCCTGCCCTCTTTGTTCTGTTGTGCTCATTGTAGTCTGAAATCAATTCCTTGATTTAACAATCAGTCCCTGAGTAAATAGCGCCAGACCAACCACCATGTGATGTCTCTGCTAGGTGCTGGCGGGGGCAGCAGAACCGTAAACATTAGAGCTGGGAGGGACTCAAGGACAATCTAGCTCCTCACTGGAGATGAACAGAGTTGAGACCAGCCTCATGTCAGGCCGAGGGTGGAGTGGGTCGTGGTGGGAGCTCAGGCTTCCTGCACTCATAGTCAGAAGCACAGTGGTGTGACCCTGGGCACGTTACTTAACTTCTCTGTGTTATTAGTAGCTCTGAGGCTAATAATAGAACCAGTTCATCGGGCTGATAGAATAAATGAACTGATGCAGGCAAAGTACTTGGAGAAGTGTCTGGTGCATGGCACATGCTCAATCAGATCATGACCCTGGCCATGGGCCCCACAGCCAGTTAGGAAAAACCAGATGGAGAACTCAGGCTCTTTGGCTTCTGGTTCCCTGTTCCCTATGCCTCTTACTCTGCCAGCCCACAAAGGATAACACACAGGCGAGCCCACAAGGACTTGCCATCTAGCTGGGTAAACAAAACAAAGTCACCTGAAACAATCAGGGGCCACCATTAAGAAATAGATAAAGGGTCAAAGCAGTGATTCTCAAGCTTGATTGCACATTAGCATCACCTGGGGAATTTTTCAAAGTCCTGATGCCCAAGCTATACTCAGACCAATTAAATCAGAATCTCCAGAGGCAGGGTCCAAGCAGCAAGATATTCTAAATCATCCCAGATAATTTTAGTATGCAGCCAAGGAAGAAAATCACTGGCTCGAACAATCCTGACAGCTTGATGGGCAATCTCAATTCAAAGAGTTAATTTGCTCCCAATTTTTTCCCAAACACAAGTACTTGGAAAGCCTCAACTTATCCACATTTTTTTTTTTACTCCTCATCCAATCATTACTTTTTAAAAGCTCTCATTGATTAGGCCTTCACTGTGTGCCAGGCTAGACACTTCTCATGCATTACCTCATTGTCCTAACACAATAATCCTATTAACCTGTACTATAATTAACCCTACTTTACAGATGTGGAAACTAAGATCTGGAGAGATGCAGTCATTTGGCCAAGATGACACAGTTGATGTGCAATAGATCTGGGACTTGAGCACAGGCCTTCTGACACAGAGCCCACAAGCTCTGGCCTGTGAAGCATCCTGGTGTCTCACGTGCCACCCACAAATTTGAGGGCAGAAATTTCTCTAACATCTCACCACCAGCACCACAGCCTCCTCTAGCATGATGATTCAAATCCATACTGGTCATTTTTATAAAATACAGATTTTTGTTTTGCTTCAATGCCCCCACTCTAAGACATTGACTGTCCCCTTTCTCTGCCTTTTCTCACTTAAAAATTGTTAGCACAGCATACAGCAAAGCGTGGTGCTCACCTGCCGTGTATCCATCCCAGTCTTCCAGAGCACATTTATTTTGCTCTCAAAAGTCTTCATCAAACAAATTTGCATTTTCTTTTCCTTTCTAAGGCCAAAGTCCCTATTATGGATGTATTAATTATCTACTGCTGTGTAGCAATATCACCAGAACTTTACTAGCTTAAAACAGCACACATTTATTACCTCGCAGTTTCTATTGGTCAGGGATCCTCCAGCTAGGATCTCATAAGGCTGTAATCAAGGTGTTAGTTGGGGTGGCAGTCTTAACTGAGAAAGAACCCAGTTCTGAGCTCATTCAGGTTGCTGGCAGCATTCAATTCCTTGCAGTTATAGGACTGAGGGCTCCCATTTCTTGTTGACTGTTGGTCAGAGACAGACTCTCAGCTCCTTGCCACACTGTACTCTCTGTGGGCAGCTCACGATGCTGCAGCTTCCTTCTTCAAAGGCAACAGAGGAGGGGGTCTCCTCATGAGGTAGGAATTACAATTGTATAAACTGTGGTCACCTACATATAATTACTTTTGCTGTATTCTGTTGATTAGAAGTAAGCCACAGGGCCCACCCACACTCAAGGGAAAGGATAAGGGCACGATAAGGATGTGAAGATCATGAGGCCACCTTAGAGACTGTCCTCCACAATAGGTTATGGATGCCTTTCTGCCCCTCTGTCTGAATGTTTTCTCTTTTTTTTCTATCTCCACTCTCCCCAGTTCTCAGTCTTTGCCCAGGTTGCCCCCGGGTTTGGAATGCAAAGGAAAGTGACATTTATTCCATCCCCAACCCTTACTCTAAGGGAAAGCCATTTGGGTGGAAAACCTTCATTGTCAGTGAAGGTAACACAATATGACAATGTAACCCAGAGCAGGGAGAAGCCAAGTCCCTCCCAAAAGGTTTACAGCACTAAAAACAGGTTTCAATACTATTAAAGGGTTTCAACACTAGTTTGCATGAAATAGAGCCAAATGTATGCAAATAGAAGGAATACGAGTTTTTCATGCAAATCAAACAAGTATGTTTAGAAGGAAAATAATCCTTGTTATAATGAGGTGACTTTAAATTTGGAGATTCAGAGAGAGAACTAGTGACAGACCAGAGTAAAAGCCCTTTCATTCTTTCCCACTGGTCAAAGCTGAGTCCTATATGTATACAACCCCTCTCCAAGCCAGTGGTCTCAGAGGCCGGAGTAATAGACATGGGCCAAGGAGAAAGACCACTGGAGATGATGACTGAGGTTTCAAGACACTAGAAAGAACCAAACGGTGTAGGACTTGATTATTTTCCTATGCAGTGGTGGGCTTTATCTTAGCAAGAGAAATAGAGGAAGAACGATGAGATAATACAGATGCTCCTTGACTTACAGTGGGGTTACATCCTGATAAAACCATCATTAAGTTGAAAATATCATAAGTCAAAATGCATTTGATACACCTATTGAACATCTTAGCTTGGTCTCATTTACGTTAAACGTGTTCAGAACACTTAACATTAGTCTAGAGTTGGGCAAAATCTTCCGACACAAAGCCTGTTTTATAATGAAGTGTTGAATATCTCATGTAACTTACTAAAGATGGTACACAGCAGAGCATTGGTTGTTTACTCTTGTGATCACATGGTTGACTAGGAGCTGCAGTTCACTGGCACCACCCAGCATCAAACGAGAGTATCCTATTGCTTTCTACTGACTGTGTATCACTTTCACACCTTCTTGAGGTCCAAAGACTGTAAGTCAGACCATCATACATCAGGGACTATCTATATATCCGAATTGGTTTCAGCTGTAAGAAACAGAAATTCCTGAGCCCAAGTGACTTAAATAAGAAAGACTATGTCTATCTCATGTTTAAGAGGTCTGGAGGCAGCCAGAGCTGGGCTGGTAAATAATCCATGGGGCAGAGAGTCTTCTTTAACTTTATGCCACATACACTTTTCATTTCCAAGGTAACTTCATGGTCCAAGTGGCTGCTGGAGCCCCAGTCATTACATCTGTCTCCCAGTCAGTGAGAAGGAAAAGGAGAGAAGAAAAACACTTACTCTTCCACTTAAGGATACACTGTGGAACCTGCACATACACTTCTGTTAATATCCCATTGCCCAAAAGGGAGTCACAGAACCGCACCTAGCTGCAAGAGAGGTTGGGAATTGTCATCTTTATTGGGGGCAGCTAAGCATCCAGATAATCATCAGGGACTTAAAAGTGGGGTAAATGTCTACGGGTGGACGACAGTCTCCAGCTAAGGTGTAGTGGACATAAAGACGCACCACCCAGCTTCCACATGCAGGAAGGCCCCATTGCCCCACCCGTCAAGGGTGCACGAGGTGGACAGCCTTCGTCTCTAGCCCTTCAGGTCTGCCTCAGCTGCAGAGACATGCCTGGCCCAAGGGCTTGCTGTCCCACAGGCAGCCCACACTCAATGGCTGATTGAGGTCGCTGCGTAGGGGCCTGCCTTTGAGCCCAGCATGGAACAGTTCAGGTAGGCCACGTAAGCTCCACAGCGCCCCTTGCAGTTGACTGAGGTTGCTATTGGTCACGTTGAAGTTCTTCATCCCAATCCTACTCTGTTCCATCCTTTTTCCAAATGTTGACCCCAAGGACACTGCCTGATAAACATCCTGTGCTCTTAACTCTGTCTCAGAGTCTGCTTCCCAGGGAACCCCACCTGCAATAACAGGAGGAATGAAGACTTAAGAGAAACAACTGTAGGATGTAAAGAGAGAAGAGTGAGGAAATAGGGAAGTTCATAAAAGACTCTGGAGTAGTCAGAGTTCTCCAGAGAAACAGACCTATTGGATGGGGATATACCGATGGGATGGAGATACATGTACATATATAAAGAGAATTACTATAAGGAATTGGCTCACGCAGTTAGGCAGGCTGTTACAGTGTGGACTGGTAGGTTCGGGACTCGAGTCACCATCCCTTCTTCAACTATCCTTACCCATATTTGACCTCCCAGAACTCCTTTTTGTTCTGCGTAGATCTAAGTTAGATGTAGGTTAGTGTTGTTTCTGTCAGCTTACTGGCAACACAACTTCAGTGATGATGTCTACTCTTTAAGATGAACCTACAAGGGCCAAGGCTGGTTCTGCAGCCTATGTATGTTCAAAAAAGTTGAGACCTTTTCGTATCATTAAAAGTACACTTTTACCATAAAAATGTAGGTGATCTAGTAACTTCCCCATCCAAAAAATATCTACTGTATATACTCTGTAAACGATAGTGGGAGATCTGGAAAATCAATTGCTTGCTCTGCATTTCCAGGATGTATCCAAAATACAATAAAAGAAACTTAGAAGACTTGAAAGATGGTTTAGAGCTGAGCAGGCTTGCACTGATTAAAAAGCCCAGTCCCCCCGGGAAACTGAGACTCCAAGAAATAACATGATATGTCCACGCCCAAACAGCTAGTTAGTTGTGGAGCCGGGTTTTGAGCATAAGCCTCGACTCCTGTGATAAAATGTAAACTGTACTCAGGTTTTCTTGACTTCTTATTTCCATTCAGTGAAGGCATAATTTTTACAAAAACAATATCACATGCAAATGGGACTTTCCAGTGTTTGCTGACGGATTGGCAAACAGCACTTAGATTCTCACTGAAACCCAAGTTTTCTTCTCACTACATGCACAATGGGATCATCAGTTCCCTTTCCCAGGCACAGAGCAGGGAAGAGAGTTCTGCTAATGTGTCCCACTTCCTTGGGCTCAGCCCAAATTGCCCCAAGCTTTAGGGATTTGCAGTACCAGACATTTGATTGGATTATTCAATAGTCATCTCCTCCCCACCCCCAAACCCCTGTCAAAAGCGCAATAAGGCACATCAAAAGGGCATCTTTAGAAAGAAGTTTTAGTATACCTTCTTGAGACAAAGCTAAGCTTCCCGTGTTGCAAACCAACAGTGGCTCTCATAGTCCCTCCCTCCAGGAAAATTAATAATACATGAGGATTTTCAGGAATTGCTAGAAGTATGCTACCCACTCTTTCCAGATTTCCTGGAAGAATACTGATTTCTGTCTGACAAATAAGTTCATTAAGCATGTAATGAAAATTTAATTTGATTTTCAGACCTTTGCAAATGTATCCTATTCATCAACCCATACGTGAGAAAAAAGAATCCTTTGATGGACGTTGTGTCCTGATGCTTTGTTTGGAAATGCAGGGGCTGCAACCCAATGTAAAGAATGAGCTGAAGAAAAGAAAGCAGCCTGAGCACCTCCATGCTGGCCTGGTCTCGGCTCCTCCCACCTGCACCCAGCCCCCACGTCCTGGACGGCAGGCAAGGCAAACTTCTGTGCTTCACTCAACACACATGCATGGGAAGCATTCTTTCTTCCCACAAGGCAAATTTCATTTTTGCAGAAAATGTGTCTGACTCACTTTCTCCTCTGAGGGTTACGAGATGTCCTGCTATAGGTCACAAGGTCAGCTGAGTCATGAATGCCAAATTGCCAGCCGTGCTCATCCAATCATATTTAACATTCAGAAGTGCCATGAAACCCCAGACCCACAAAAACAACTTAACTGCAGGGCCCAGACCAAATCAGTAGCAGAGGGGGGTTTCAATGCTGTTCTCTCAGCCATTTTCCCCTGAACCCCAATCTTCACCCCCCAACCCTCTGGCCATTATCTCCTATCATCCTTCCCTCCTCTCCATCTTCTGTCTCTCCATCCTTGCATTTCCAGTCTGGTTAAATCTGAGTTTCGACCAGGAATGGTGGCTCACGCCTGTAATTCTGGCCAACATGGTGAAACCCCGTTTCTACTAAAAATACAAAAATTAGCCGGGCATGGTGGCTGGTGCCTGTAATCCCAGCTACTCAGGGAGGCTGAGGCAGGAGAATCTCTTGAACCCAGGAGGCGGAGGCTGCAGTGAGCGGAGATCATGCCATTGCACTCCAGCTTGGGCGACAGTGTAAGAGTCCGTCTCAAAAAAAAAAAAAAAATCTGAGTTTCAATGTGCAGCATGATTTATTCTCTTCCTCATGATTGCTGTCAACTCCTGGCTGCATGAACAAGGATCTTGCCAACAATCCTGAGCCAGAGTGTTCTGAGCTCCCCACCCTTTCTTCCTGTCACCTTCCGATTCATTTCCTGTAAGCTGTGACCCTTTTTTGGGAACATTAATTAGCCATGATGCTTTTTTATCAGAATTCTAGGAAAATGATATCGGTATGACACACACTTCTGCTGTTTAAACAGTATTTACTATATTTGAGTGCGGCAGATGAGCTTTTTGCAGCGTGCTTACTATATAGATTTATGACCTTCTATAACCATTCTGGGAAAGAAAGAAAAAAACATGCATCAGCACCACTTAATGAGGCTTTACCATATCATTCAAACTCTTAGAGTGAAAACATATGGGATGCAATATCTTTAGACGATCTCATAAAAGCCTTTATTTAGGAATACAACACATTTCTTTCGTGATGCTAGTTTTAAGGATAAAGTTAACACCACCCCCAGAAATTATATTCTGCCACTCCTTGCTTGATAAGAGGGTGATTTTTACAATCTACACTGTAGCTATCTAAGGATTTTACAAACTATGCAATCATGAGCTGTTTTACATAAACTATGTAAATCTATGTGGACCAGGGTCTAAATTAACTCAGGCCAAAATAAATCAAACCTTAGCTAGACCATTATTTAATTAAAAATTGAAAATATGACTCATGGCACTTAAGTTTACTGATGTTTACTGCCAAAAGAAGCATTGTTCCTGTGACAGAGATAAATGCAGGAAGGGCTGATAGATTCCTCAAGGTTGAAACAGGGATATTGAGATGGACATGGCATCGTACACATTCTTACAATTGCTCAAATAAATATCTTTTGGATGAGTATCAGAAGTGAACTCAATATAGAGTCACTTCTGATGAGTATCAGAAGTGAACTCAAAATAGATATATGTTTTTATTCCCAGCTTCTTCTCTCTCTAATTTTGGAGTTTTGTGTTTTTCCTTGCCTTCTTGTGACTATATATGTCATATATATTCATATATACATTAATATATAATCTCTATATATGAATTTTTTGGTCAATTTTTAAAAGCTGTTCTCCTTCCCATTTTGACTTTTAGGTATTACTTATATATTTTCTCCCTTCTATCTGCTTTCTGGAATCTGTCCTCTGACTTGCAATGTTAAGAGCATTCCTACTTGTGTCTCCTGTGCTGTACAGGTCTGCATGTTTATGAAGCTTCCTTCTTGGAATGTATGGATGATCTTTCACCTGGCTGAGGCTCCTCCTCCTCTTGTGTCCTCAACAAGGACCTGCGGCCACTGTCTCGGCTGCCCTCGGCATGATGCTAATTTCAGGGAATGCTGGGTGGGGTAGGAATACGTTTGAACCCCAACCAGGACCCATGGGAGGACTAAAATGTGGGTGTTTAGGCAGTTATCAGGACAGTATTTGAAATCCAGATTCTCCGGGGCATGCGGCCTTGGCCATCATGGATCTGGGTCGGATTCCCAGGCTGCAGACACTGCAGGCGGAAGGAAGCCGTGGTTCCTCTTGCAGGCGCCAAGGCAGTGAAGTCGCCTCCTCTACTCTTGCTCCCTGCAGCCCTCGCCGCCCCGCCCAGTCCACGACCAGCTCCTCCCTGGGGATCTCTCCGAGCAGTGCCATTTTGCAATGGATTGATCCTCCAACATTTCCAAGTAAAGCTTTTCTGTCATATTTGTGTTTGGGGAGTCTCTCATGTTTTAAGGCCAAGAAATCAGTCATTTGGAGCTTCAGGCCTCTAGCTGGGTGGGAAAGGGGATTCTCTTGCTAAGTCAGTAGGTGCCTGGGTGTCCTCCAAACCCCATAGGGTTTGTGGGACCTGTGCCACCCCTCCTACAACAGGGCCTCCCGTTCCTCCACAACAAGCTGGCTCTGCGAGCTGCAGGATGGAGAAAGGTTGTCCTGGCCCCTGCCGAGGCTGGGAAATATCGGGGCTCTTAGGAAGCACAGGGATTGGGATTTCCCCACACATTAACCTTGTGCAGGGGATTGGGATGGAGTTGGTGCAAACCTTTGAATTATTGTCCCTTTCTTTCACTCTTCAATATGAGCGTGAGCCTTCCTCCCCAACTACATGAACAATTTTTGGGAGACTTAGAGAGAAACGCAATATTTTGGATCAAGTTTAAGATTCCCCAGAATTTCCCTCAAGAACGGCTAAAGCACATGGCCAAGAATCCCCTCACTACCAGCTGTGATCAATCAGGAAAGGGGAGGGGACATCTCCTAACACGACAGAGGCGAGTCTTGGCAAATGGATCTCACCTCCTGTGGGCTGGTCTGATCCTAAACTCCAAGGGAACCGCAGAAGTCTTTGTTCCTGCCTCACAGAAGGAGGCCGCCGGGGAAGCCGAGGAAGACCCATGCATTAGCCTATGGCGCCACCTAGCAAAACCAGGGGGTACTTAAGAAAGATGGAGCTGGGAGGTTGTGAGGTTTGTTTTGATTTGGTTTTTTTCCACAACCAGAAAAGGGGGTTTCCATTTCATTCACAGAGTTCTGGGAAATGGAATTTGTATAAAACATTTTTTGGTCATGATGGAAAACATTTATTTGACTCTAATGAGAGAATCTGACCCAAAGGCAATAGTAATCAAAATCTACAAGGACAAGTGCTTGATTCTCTAAACTTTTTTTTTTTCTTCTAGTAACAGCTGTGACTTTGCAGTTTTTGCTTCAAAAAGAGCTTGATTCTATCTTAAGTTAAAGATTTTTTTAAACTGGTGAAAGAGCTACGGTTCCCTGGTTTTCTTTTCTTCTGTTTCTTTTCTTCTCCAAGTCAGAGTTACTTCTGGGCGATGTCTTCACGTCCAGAAGGGAAGAGGGGCTCACCAAGGACACGATGCTACAGACAAACAGGTACGGTTGTGTCAAGGGACATTCTGACAATTTTATGATGTCACTTTGCCCCTTTGGGTTCTGGAAAGTGAACGGTGGCTTCCCTGCTCCCACACATCAGCCCCATGAGGAGACACTTGGTGTACGTGCTGAAAATGCAGCACACGCAGCCCGGCACGGTGCCTCACACCTGTAATCCCAGCACTTTAGGAGGCCGGGGCAGGCGGATCACCTGAGGTCAGGAGTTCGAGGCCAACATGGTGCAACCCCCATCTCTATGAAAAAAAATATAAAAATTAGCTGGGCGTGGTAGCGGGCACCTGTAATCCCAGCTACTCAGGAGGCTGAGGCAGGAGAATCGCTTGAACCTGGGAGGCCGAGGTTGCAGTGAGCCGAGATCATGCCAGTGCACTCCAGCCTGGGCGACAGAGTGAGACTCTGTCTCAAAACAAAGGAAGGAAGGAAGGGAGGAAGGGAGGAAGGGAAAGAAAAGAAAGAAAAGAAAATGCAGCACACCCAAAACATCCTTGGAGACCACGTCCAGAACACTGGAGCAGCCCTTCCCATCTGAAAATCACAAATCTTTGTGAAAACAGAGACTCAAGAATGCCTCTAGATTCCAGGCGAAAAGCGTTTTGATAACTGCACTGAGAAGAGACAGTCTTTGCCTTTTAAAGGGTTAGGGGAATACAATGGTTGTCAATATGGGCTCTGGAGACAAATGCCTGGGGTTGATGCTTGCTTCCCTATTACTTAAACTTCAATAACCTTAGTTCTCTATGAAATGAGGATAATTCATAGGGTTTTTGTGAAGTTTAAATGACATAAACCATATAAAGTGCTTACAATAAGACCTGGCACATGCAGGCACTTAATTTAAATGTTAACTAGTATTTAATCTTACTAGAATTTAAAGGAACAAACCCGAGTTTTCTCACATCCTAATAAACCAGTCATGTTTTTTGATCCTACCTGAAACGGTCTTCGTTAATTAGCATAGCGTATTGTGCCTGTGTAGCAACCCTCAATGGCAGTTTCTTTGTGATACCCCCACATTGGCAGCAGAAGCAGGAGCAGGTATCCAGCTTTTACAAATTCTTTTAGGAGAAAAGCATTCAAAAAAGTTTGAAGACCACTGCTCTATCTCAAATGGATGCTGAATTAATGCAGTTGACCGATTGATAATCAAGGTTATTTTTGTTCACTTGCTTTTTCATGTATTACATTTTAAATTTCTTAAGTGCAAGGATCCTGCCTGGCTACCCTATAACCCCAAGCAGCAAGAAACTGTTATGTAATTTTATATGAAACACCTAGACTATTTGAAAAGTGGTGCCTTTTCTTAATCATATTAATGTAACCAAGAGTCACCTATTATTAGTCAATTGAATTGACACTATAGGCAAACAAAAACAAGAATTAATTTTTTGAACGATCTTTTAAGGGCTAGACACTGTGTATCATCATTGACTCTGATCTATTACTGTGTTCAACCAATGCCTCACAAGAATCAAGTTACAACACAACATTATGAACAGCCCATTTCTAATGACGTGGCAAACTGGTACCTTTTCCCACAAGGCAAGTGCCTTAAAAATTTACCAGAAAACCTTTGACAGTGATTAATGCCAGTGAAATGGCACTTTATTGTTAGAAGACATGGGATACATATCAACATACAAAACTTAAAGCCGGAGCCAAAGTGCAATGCTTCCTTGAGCTTCATTGACCAAGATAAATGAGGTCATGCTCAGGCACTGGTGGTGGGAAAAATGGCTTGACAAATCTCCTATGTCCAGTATCTCCAGACTTCACGTGGCTTTTTATTTAGGCCTAATTAAACTGCAAAAAAAGGAATATTAATTTGATCTAAAAGCAGAGTAGTCTACATTCTTCCTATTTTTTATGTTCATCCTGCACCCATATTTGTATAATCACACATTCTCATCTGAATTGGATCAAGAGTCTTTGTTCTGAAAAATTATTACAAATTCTTTATGGATAGGAAGACATGGATAGACGTACTAAAGACAAAAGACTTTTTTTGACTGCTATATTCTATTGTATTTGCTTTCAGGTCTAGTTGCAATGTTTTGTACTAAGCACACCAGAAATACAAACTTCATTGAAATGCAATAGCAATTCATTGTACTTGTGTAATAGTAATAGCAATTCCTGAGATCTTTTTTTTTTTTGAGGCGGAGTCTCGCTCTGTCGCCCGGACTGGAGTGCAGTGGCCGGATCTCAGCTCACTGCAAGCTCTGCCTCCCGGGTTTACACCATTCTCCTGCCTCAGCCTCCCGAGTAGCTGGGACTACAGGCGCCCGCCACCTCACCCGGCTAGTTTTTTTTGTATTTTTAGTAGAGACGGGGTTTCACCATGTTAGCCAGGATGGTCTCGATCTCCTGACCTCGTGATCCGCCCGTCTCGGCCTCCCAAACTGCTGGGATTACAGGCGTGAGCCACCGCGCCCGGCCAATTCCTGAGATCTTCTGATTTTGGGTACAACCCTTTGTAGGTGAAAACTCTGTTCATGGCAATTTGAGCATAAACTCTCCTTTCATATTGTTATTAAATTCTGATGCACTGGAGCTGGGAAAGAAGCACCAGCTTCATGCAGCTCCATACCAAATCAACCCCCTGCCTCTGATATGCCACAATGATCTAATGAATTATAATGCTCTACATATGATCTATCTGGCTGCAAAATGTTATCAGGTATATAAGCACATAACCTTGAAGACACATGACTTTATATATTTAATATAATCCTAATAAAAATTTCCATGAGCTTCTCGAGAACCCTGGCAACTAATCCCAAAATGAATATGAAAGAGCCAAGGACCAAGAAACTATATGACACTCAAAAAGAAGAACCCTACAGGAGATCTTGGTCCTCCAGATATTACAATTGTTCTAGGGCTATAGTAATTAAGATAGTGTGGTACTGGGAAAAAACATATAGATGGACCAGGGCAACAGAATATAGAATCCAGAAACATAACACACATGCATAGAAATTTTTTTTCCCTAGAGCTGGCATTGCAGACACTTGGAGGAAATATTAATTATTTCAATATGTGGTTATGGGGAAAACATATTACTCATGTGTTAAAACAAAATTGTACCTCTTATATCATACAAAAAGCCAAATTCTGGTGTATTAAAGACAAATTTGAAAAGCAAAATTATAAAATTTATCAAAAATTAATACACATTGATAATTTTATAGCTTCCTAGTTTATAAAGACTTTCTAAATATATATACTATAAATAGAATGATTCTTAAAATGAGATCAACCACATTAAAATTAAGAGTTTACATTCCCACAAATACACTGTAATGACCAACCTGGGAAACAGTAGGATGCTGTCTCTACAAAAAATTAAAACTTAGCTAGGCATGGTAGTACACACCTATAGTCCCAGCTGCTTGGGAGGCTGAGGTGTGAGGATCACTTGAGCCTGGTAGGTCAAGGCTGCAGTGAGCCATAATTGTGCCACTGCACTCCAGCCTGGGCAAGAATGAGAGCCTGTCTCAAAAAATAAAAAATAAAAATAAAAGACACTGTAATGAAAGTAAAAAATAAGTGTCACAAACTGGGAGAATGTATTCATAACATAAAGAATTAAGTTCCAGAATATACAAGGAACTCTATAAATCTGTAAGAAAAAAATGAATAATACAACTGATGAATGAGCAGAAATGTTACATGTGTGTTTCACAGAAGAGAAAGAAATGGCAAAAATTACATGGAAAATGCTCAATCTTACTAGAAATTGGGGAAAAAATTAGAACCGCAATGATCAGATGCCATTTTACACTTACCATACACATAAGAAGTAAGAATCCTGACAATACCAATGCGACTGAGAATGTGCAGCAGTGCTTACACCACTTTGGAAAATAATGCGGCATCATTTAGTAAATACAAAAAGTAGCTGAACTCTCTGACCCAGAAATTTCACCCGTAGGTATATTCCCTAGAGGAATCCTATTTACTAGGAGGCATGTAAAAGAATGTTTATACCAGCACTGTTTGTAATTGAAAAAACAAACAAACTGAAAACAGACCAAATGTTGATAAACAAAGGAATAAACTGGGTGTATTCACAATGAATACATCAATGAATAAATCAAAAAGCTACAGATGGCTGGATGTGGTGGCCCATGTCTGTAATCCCAGCACTTTGGGATGCCAAGGCAGGCAGATCACCTGAGGTTAGGAGTTCAAGACCAGCCTGACCAACATGGTGAAACCCTGTCTCTACCAAAAATACAAAAATTAGCCAGGCATGCTGGTGGGCACCCTGTAATCCCAGCTACTTGGGAGGCTGAGGCAGACAGAATTGTTTGAACTCAGGAGGCAGAGGTTGCAGTGAGCTGAGATTGTGCTGCTGCACTCCAGCCTGGGCAACAGAGCGAGACTCCATCTCAAAAAAAAAAAAAAAAAAGAAAGCTACACAGATGAGGTTTAGAAAGGAAATGTTGAGTAAAATAGCCAGTAGTAGAAGAATATATGCAGAATGACTCCATTTACGTAGCATTCAAAACACACAAAATTAAACAATATATTTGGGAGGATATATACGTGAATTTAAAACTATAGAGAAAAGCAAAGCGATAATGAATACAAAAATCTAGTTCGTAGTTGTCTCCGATGGGAGAGGGAGAGGGGAGAGGTTGGGAAAGAGTGCTTTAAAACTTTCTAAGGTAATGGTAATGCACTCTTCAAGTGGGTGGTTGGTAATGAATGTCTGTCATATTCTTATTATTTAACACCCCACCAAGTGTTTTAAGCTCTTTATTTTGAAATAATTTCATAGTCATATAGAAATTTCAAATAGAAATTTGAGTTCAGTGAGTTCATTGAACACAATGAGTTCCTATGAGCCCTTCATCCAGCTTCCCCCAATGATATAATCTTACATAAGAACAGTTCAATTCACAACACCAGGAAACTGACATTGAACTAAATGGCAGACTTTATTCAGATATCACTAGTTTTTACATGTACAATTTTTGAGGGTGTGTATGTAGCTCTTTGACATTTTATTGCATGTATAGATTCCTATAATTGCCATCATGATCAGAATCGAGAACTGATCCATCAACAATAAGAAACAATTTCCTTTCTCTTGAGTGTCCTACCCTCCTCCCAGCCCTAAGCCCTAGCAACCAATTATCGGCTTTTAACACTATAATTTTGTTACCCTACCTGTATATTTTAATGTTTTTTAGTATCTATTTAACTTTTTTCTTTTTTTTCTTTTTTTTTTTTTTGAGATGGAGTCTCACTCTGTCACCCAGGCTGGAGCGCAGTGGCGCGATCTTGGCTCACTGCAAGCTCCACCTCCTGGGTTCATGCCATTCTCCTGCCTCAGCCTCCCAAGTAGCTGGGACTACAGGTGCGTGTCACCATGCCCAGCTAATTTTTTTGTATTTTTAGTAGAGACATGGTTTCACCGTGTTAGCCAGGATGATCTTGAACTCCTGACCTCCGGTGATCTGCCCGCCTTGGCCTCCCAAAGTGCTGGGGTTACAGGCGTGAGCCACCACGCCCAGCTGTATGTACTTAATATTTTAAACAACCCCTCCCACACACATACACTCAGTTTCAGAAGAGAAAAATGCTTAGGACCTGTAAAGATGATCCTCGCATCCACCATTAGCTCTCTTGGTGAAATTTTCCCAGGCTTACCCAATTACAAGTAATTTCATGTTCACCCAGTTCACTTCCTTCATCCCCTCCTATAAGACCAAAGATAAAGGTGTGCACACATTTTTTTTATTCTCTAGAGGGTCATCTTAGAATCAAAAGACCACTCTTTTCCCAAACCTCCCCCCAGCCAGGAGTTTGTCATTTTTTTTTCATATTTTCAAAGAATCAAAGTTTGACTATATTGATACTTTCTATAGTACATCTGTTTTCTATTTCCTTAATATTCAATCTTATCATTGGTATATCCTACCTCCTTAATAAATTTAATTTACTGTTCTTTATCTCAGACCTCTGCAATGGGGTAGACATTTATTACAGTCTCTGTTTCAGAGGATAAAGCTAGCCCAGCCTGGGGAAGTTTTACCAAACAGATTAGACACAGGTGGAAAAATCACAGACAGAATGACAGACACACCAAGAGTCACTGATCTTGGCTGACCGAGCCTAACACTTAAGTCATGCTCTGCCCTTTTCATTCCTTTTCCCCCAGGCTGGTTTGCTCCTGTTTTTGCAGAGTCCCTGGCAGATCTCAGGCTCCCTGACGTCTGGCTGCTCCAGACACAGCCAGTTTAGGTTGAAACTAAATGATCTCATTCACCTGAAGCTCAGTGTAGTTGCTTGCCTTTCCTGGAATCCAACCCACCTCTTCCTTAATAAGATCCTTTTCCTCCATTCAGCATCCTGGGGAGAAAGCCTTCCCCTCCTCTAAACTTTTATTTAAAAACAAGCAAACAAAACGGCTTCCCATTTGGGCCCTTATGATTCCCCTTGATGCTTACTGCATTTTTCAAACCTGGTTCAAAACAGCCTCCACTCCTCACCACTATTTTTATTCTTTCCCCTGGTTCTCCTCTTTTGCCTGAGGTGTGTTTTGTTTGTTTTGTTTCCATTTTCAATGCTCACCCCGGCATGTATAGGCAGACTCTGTTTTCACCGCAATCAACCAGTTCTTGGAATCTTCCTTCTAAAGACAGTTATGTTTCCTTCTAAGAACAATGACAACATTGGGGATTGCATTCTTGAAGAAAGCTCAACAACAATTAAATGAGTTTATTAGTGTATTCCTTAGGATAGCATCATGTGATTTGAAAACGGGTCTGTGGACAAATAAATCTGAGTGACAATGGATTTAACAGAGTGCTCCCCAAACTCTGACATGCAAGAATACTCAGATCTTTTTTTTTTTTTTTTTTTTTTTTTTGAGACGGAGTCTGGCTCTGTCGCCCAGGCTGGAGTGCAGTGGCCAGATCTCAGCTCACTGCAAGGTCCGCCTCCCAGGTTCACGCCATTCTCCTGCCTCCACCTCCCAAGTAGCTGGGACTACAGGCACCCGCCTGGTCGCCCGGCTAGTTTTTTTTGGTATTCTTTAGTAGAGACGGGGTTTCACTGTATTAGCCAGGATGGTCTCGATCTCCTGACCTTGTGATCCGCCCGTCTCGGCCTCCCAAAGTGCTGGGATTACAGGCTTGAGCCACCGCGCCCGGCCTCAGATCTTTTTTGTATTACCACATACCTCCTTTTTTTTGGAAGGGAGGTTTCTATGGGAGGCATCTTGAGTGTAGAACAACCATTGAATTAAGACATGTATATGACAATAACATATCATTTTTTAAGAAAGCAAAGTTAAGAGAGCTGAAGGTTCTTTTCTCCAACTTCTATGACATGAGCACAAACACATTCCATGTGATGAATATGCTATTTGCTCTTAGATCCACCATCCACCCTGCCACCTCCCCAAAGGAGCTTACCTGTAAAGAACAGACTCCCTTGTTCTTCATTCCCGTCTCTTCCTTGATCCCAAGAATACTCCCCAATAAACCTCCTGGATCCATCTCAGAATCTGCTTTCCGGAGAATCAATCTATGACAAGAGTCAAACAACTCTATATATTTTATGAGAAAGAGCAGCCTTTCTTTTTCCTCTCATTACCAGTTTTCCAGAGGCAATTAGCTTCAGCTCCTCTGATATATTATTTGTGTATCTCTGGAAAAAATATTTACATTGCTACTTTTTTTCTGTTTTAGGCATTACCATCAACTTAACTCTATGGAAACTGAAGATATTGCTCTCTTACACATACAGACACACAGGGATCGAGAGAGAGAGAGAGAGAGAGAGAGAGAGAGAGAGAGAGAGAGAGAGAGAGAGAAAACACTTCCCATCTACCCACCCTCCCAGTAAACTTAGAATCAGTAACCAGTAAACATGTTATTATGACAATACATAAATGACAAAGAAAGCTCAGCAATATAATAGAATATGATTGCTTTTCCCCCTTACATTTTCTTTCCCTAAAGTGAATGTTTGTCTTGTTTTTCCATTTGCTTAGTTTTCTATGTATTTATCACTAATTTCCAAACACTCCCCCTATAAATCTCCTCTTTATAAATTCAAACAAATTAAGTACACTATCACTTTTACTTTTTGGAAGATGTCTCTTCTAGAACTTTCTGGACCACATTAATTGAATGATCCATACCTAGAATTGCCTACTGTTTTCTTGGAATTTCCTTTCCCGTTAATTTGGAGACTTCCTTTACATCTTTCTTGCACTGAATCTCTTGTTTTGCTCTTTCTTGGTTTACTTCCTTGTTCTGGTGGAGCACATCCATCGGTACTTTCCTTAGAAAGGGTGCATGGTAGGTAAATTTTTTGAGATCTTGTTTATCTGAAAAATAGTTTATTTTACCTTTATACTTGGTTGATGTAGGAAGATAGTAGATCTAATGACTTCTCCTCCTTTAAGCAGATGTCATTAAAAAAAATCTCTTCTTCCTTTTATTGTATCTCTCTAGCTCCTAAGGTCTCCATAGTTTAAAAAAAAAAAGCGATAAACAGAGACTTTAATTCACAGGTTACAGATGTCCTTGGTTTAGAAATGTCTTCAGACAATATAGCTAAGTATCAATTTAGGTAATATGAGGAATTACTTTTTAAAGCCAACTTAACTTTTCAATTATTTTTTAAAGCTGAGTTCACTTTTACTTCATGATTTAATTTTAGATGTCTAGTTTTAAATATTTTATTCCTAAAAAAATAATATTATGTAGATACTAATGAAGAATTCCAAATCTCCTCCTAAAATACAGAAGTAATCCTATAAAAAGTACAAAAGTCTGAAGATGTGCCACAGTAAAAGTTTTCATGTTATGGAATACTGTGCAGGCATAAAAAAGAATGATATCATGTGCTCTGTAGGAACATGAATGGAGCTGGAAACCGTTATTCTTAGCAAACCAGTGCAAAAACCAAAACTGCATGTTCTCAGCTTGGCCAACATGGTGAAACCCCATCTTTACTAAAAACACAAAAATTAGACAGGCATGGTGGCACATGCCTGTAATTCCAGCTACTCAGGAGGCTGAGGTGGGAAGGTCATCTGAGCTCAGGAGGCGGAGGATGCAGTGAGCCAAGATCACGCCACTGAACTTCAGCCTCAGTGACACAGCAAGACTCTGTCTCACTGCTCCTCTCCACCCCCTCCCAAAAAAAAAAAAAAACCCGCATGTTCTCACTTATAGGTGGGAGCTCAGTGATGAGAACACATGGACATATAGAGGGGAATAACACACTGGGACCTATGGGAGGATGGAAGGTGGGAGGAGGGAGAGGATCAGGAAAAATAACCAGTGGGTACTAGGCTTAACACCTGGGTGATGAAATAATCTGTACAACAAACCCCCATGACACAAGTTTACTCATATAACACACCTGCACATGTACCCCTGAATGTAAAAGTTAAATTTAATAAAGTTTTCATGTTAGAATCAATATATAGAAAAATAGTTATATTAGATATTGCTGCATTTTATTTATTTATATACATCTACATACACATTTGTGTATATTTGTGTATATAGTATGCATGCACATATATAGCTAATGCATCCACATTATTCAAAAATATATGTATACATATGTATATATGAATATACATATGTATATATGAATATACATATATGTATATATTATGTGTATATACACACACAGGAATGTGTGTACACACATATACACATACATGTAAACTATATATACATACACATGCATGTATATATACATGCTATATACATGTATACATCTATACACCTATATGCATGTATATATATATACACATATGTATATGTACATGTGAGTATATGCCTACGGATATATGTGTATATATACGTATGTATATGTACATATGTATACACATGTACATACACACGTGTGTATGCATATGCATACATATGTGCACATATATACATGTGTGTGTACACATGTGCATGCGTACATATACATGCACACATATACATACATGTGTATGTATACATACACACTTGTGTATGTAAATGTATATATGCATGCATATGTACATGCGTATATATGTATATGTGTGTACACATGTATGCATACATACATTGATATATATGTATGTGTATGTATGCATGTATGTATACATACATACACACACATGCGTACGTGTGTATAATATACACGTATATATATACACACACACTGTAATAATATTCAACTTTAAAAAAGGAGAGCCTGCCATTTGCAATGACTTGGATGAAATTGGATGACATTATGCTAAGTGAAATAACCCAGGCACAGAAAGACAAACGCTGCATAATCTTACTCATATATGTTATCTAAAAAAGTCTAACTCATAGAAACAGAAAGCAGAATGGTGTTTGCTAGGGGGCAGGGGTTGGAGGAAAATGGGGAAATGTTGATCAAAGGGTACAACCTCACAGTGTGAAAATGCACAAGTTCTGGATTTCTAATGTATTGCATTGTAACCATAGAATAATAATATATTGGATATTTGAATTTTGCCAAAAGAGTAGATCAGCAAAAAACAGATATGTGAAGTGATAAATAGGTTAAATAGCTTTATTTGGGGAATCATTTCACAACATGTATGTGTATCAAAACACCACATTGTACATTTTAAATACATACAGTGTTTGTCAGTTATATCTCAATTAAAAATAAAATAAAATAATATAAAAATTGACTAATAAATCACCACTAATGGCTGGGCAAAGTGGCTCATGACTATAACCCTAGCACTTTAGGAGGCCGAGGCAGGAGGATCACTTGAGGCCAGGAGTTCCAGGCCAGCCTGGCCAACATGGCAAGACCCTGTCTTTACTAAAAATACACACACACACACACACACACACACACAAATTAGCCAGGCGTGGTGGTGTATGCCTGTAATCGCAGCTATTTGGGAAGCTGAGGCATGAAAATTGCTTGAGCCCAGGAGGTGGAGGTTGCAGTGAGCTGAGATTGCGCCACTGCACTCTAGTCTGGGCGATGGAGTGAGACTCTGTCTCAAAAAAAAAACAAAAACAAAAACCAAAAAAAACGAAAAAAACAGGACAAGTAATTTTGTAGGAAAACAAGAAAGAAGTATCATATGGCAGTGAAAATTCGTAGTGATAATGAATTTTTTAAACTAGTAGGCAAGCTTAGAGCTAAAATGAGAGTTGTTTTTATCATCCCTAAACTTCCCTCAGTACACACAGGTCACCACCACCACCACCACCACCACTACCTTATTTTCAATAAGCCACTTGGGAAATGCTGATGATAACAATATTAAATGTCTTGGAATTTAAGCACTTGGAACCTGGTGGGGAGGCGATGATAGAATGCTAATGCCTTTTAAAGTTTGAGAACTGGGTAGGCAAACTGTGACAGTGTATGTTACAAGTAGGAAAAAGAAGCTGATTTGAAGGAACATGTAAAGTTTAAAGTTCAAACTCCTTGATTATTAATAGATATTGGGGAAAAATATGATTTTGCAAAGATAATTAATTCCCTAGAAAATCACTTAAGAGCAATCATGGGAAGAATTTAAAAAACTGGCAGCTAAGCAGAATGTAGAAAACTCTTTTTGAATTTATTTAAAATAAATACAATGAAAATATTCCAATTAAAGTGGGCAATTGAAGTGATATGTTCTGTGCCAAGTTTGATAAATTAATGCCTCTGTGGTTTACACGTTCTGACATCCATTGAAGATGATTCATCATGGTGATTTCAGTTGTGAATTGTGTCTAATCAAAAAAAAGCTGAATTTTCTCTTTAACAGCAATTTATACTCTATGTTTATTTACAATATAATATTCATCCTGAAAATGATATTGAATTTGGTGAAGTAATCATGAACTTTCAGAGATGCAAACTGAACTATTTAGAGATGAAATGACAGGATGTTTCAGATTTGCTTTCAAATTACCCAGTGGAATGAAGGAAAGTGGGTCAGCATTTAGATGGCGTAAGATTGGCTGGGACTAAATAATTCTTTAAGCAGGGTGATAACCACACGAGGTTCCTTATAGTATTTTTCATTACTTCTGCATATGTTTGAAATTTTCCGTAATAAAAAGTTTTTGAAAAACACAATTACACTCCTGAGATAAGAAGTTGGAATTGTGGTGGTATTGATTGTCATCATTTGAAGAGGACTGATACAATTCAGAGATAAAATTCATCTCTCTGGTGGGTGGCACAATAAACCCCTTGAAAAAAAATAAAGAAATCAAACTCGGGCAGAAACTAAGGGGATTTCAACCTACCCATCTTTATCCTCTGCTGACAGTAAGTTTTAAGATGTGGCTTCTCCCGGGAGTCTCAGTTATATGTTAGGTGCAGTGTGTGTATATATATATAAATACACTCTTACCTCTGAGTCATATGTTTTCCTAACTCAGCTTAAGTGGTAAGACCAATTTGGAAGAAGTATTGTGTAAGAAGGAACACATCAATTTTTAAATTACTTTATTTAAAAAGAGCTTATTTCAAAGGTTTCCTGTTTTTGTCTGAAGCAATTATATACTTCAGCTGAAGCTGGGGTTCAAGGTTGGTGGGAGGCTTCCGAAAGTCCTTATTCATCCACACTTCGGAAAAAAAATGCTCAAAATCAAACGTGTTTTCGGATGAAAAATTCAACACAATGGTACTTTCACATTTAATTTGAATGATTGAAAACCTGGTAATATAATAAAAGTTATTTCAGGCTGTGTGTCAATTTTATGTCTTTTTAAATGGTAAATGAGATTGAATTTATCCTCCCATGCCGGGAAATGTTGGTATTCAAACAAGACCTTTCTTTCATTTATTTTAAATGAGGTTTGTTTTTATTTGTTGTAGTTTGAGTAAAACAGAATTTTCTGTTTTACTCAAAAGAAGAAACTGTGCAAGATAAAAACTGAAAAATTAGAAAGGGACTAGATCATCAAAGGCTTTAAATGATAAATTTCCATCTATATTTAAAGGAACTTTTAGTTGTATACACACGAGTGCCCAGCCTCTTTCCTATGTTTTTTCTCTGCAGGAGCCAAGTCAATCTCCTGAAAGAGATTTCCTGCTTTATTCTGTGAATTGGCCGTTATTAATATCCACTCCCACCTGCTGTGGGTAGGTCACAGACATCTCTGACGACAGCCTTAGAAACAGCATGAACACAGGGATGATGTCTCACAGGCAGGATCTGGAGCCCAAGAAAAATATTCTCAGCTTGAGATTTCTATTGGAAGTTGGAATAGACCTGTTCATCTTTTTTTTTTTTTTGAAACGGAGTCTTGCTCTGTCGCCAGGCTGGAATGGAATGACACGATCTTGGCTCACTGCAACCTCCGATGCCCTGCTTCAAACGATTCTCCTGCCTCAGCCTACCGAGTAGCTGGGATTACAGGCATGCACCACCATGTCCAGTTAAATTTTGTATTTTTAGTAGAGACAGGGTTTCACCATGTTGGGCAGGATGGTCTGGATCTCCTGACCTCATGATCTACCCGCCTCGGTCTCCCAAAGTGCTGGGATTACAGACATGAGCCACCGCACCTGGCTGATCTGGTCAACTTTTTACAAAATATTAATTCCCTTCCTTTTTCCCCTGGAGGACAAGTATACTTGCCTATTCCATTGACTCTGAGCTTGGCCAGGTATTTTACTTTGGACAACAAAACAGGTGCAGACATAAGAGCAGAAGCTTTCAATGTACTGTGTGACATGGCTTCTCTCCTAAGCTTCTTTGATCTGTCATGGGAAGAATATGTCATGGATAACCGTCAATCATGGACAATGTGGAGATCAGAACCCAATCTGAAGCTTAAAGAAAGCCCAGGTGACCTGCAGCCTGAAACAGAGCTCCCCCAAATATCCCATAAAACTGTGAGCAAAAAACTATAAAAGCTTGTTGCAAGCCTCTGAATTTGGCAGTGGTGCTACGGTTAGAATATTTTTTGTCCTCTCTAAGATTTACGTGTTGGAAACTCAACCTCAATGCCACCATGCTGGGAAGTGGGGCCCTTGGGGAGCTGTTTAGGTCATGAGAGCTCCGCCCTCATGAATGGATTAATGCCACCTGAAAAGAGCTTGTGGGAATGGGCTGTCTCTCTCTTCTGCTCTTCAGTCCTGTGAGGACACAGCAGAGACCAAACCTGCAGGTGCCTTGATCTTGGATATCGCAGCCTCCAGAACTGTGAAAAATAAATTTCTGTTTTTTTTTTATAAATTACCCAGTCTCCAGTAATTCTGTTACGGCAGCACAGGACAGACTAAGATAGTTGATTTGTTATGCAGCATTATTGCATTAACAGCTGACTAACATAGAAATCATTCACGCACACAGGAAATGTAAACATGAGAGCAGATGCATTTCCTAGAAAGAAGGCATAAAGCAGTGACTCAACCTGTTTATGGCTTATAGACTGTTTGTGGTTTGTGGCTTGTAGACTGTGGTATAGTAAATGTTTGTGTTCCCCCCACCAAATTCATCTGTTGAAATTCTAGCCCCCAAGATGATAGGATTAGTGGGTGGGGTCTTTGAGAGGAAATTAGGTCATGAGAGAGGAACTCTCCTGGATGGGATTAGTGCCCTTATTAGAGAGAGAGCTCCCTCCATCCCCCCTGCATGTGAAGACATAACATGATGGCCATAGATGGCCATCTATGAACCAGGATGCAGGCTTTCACCAGACACCAAATCTGCTGGTACCTTGATCTCAGACTCCTCAGCTTCCAGAACTCTAAGAAATAAATGTTTGTTGTTTAGGCAGCCAAAATGGACTATGACATGGATTTTATTGAAAATCTAATAAATGCCTTGATCAGATTCTTCCCCAAAATAGCTTCCTTGCATCCACCAGTCTCTTTTCAGGTCTCCATACTATATGAGTCCATCTGATTGGCAGAAACTAAAATATGTCTGGAACTCAAGATGCAAAGGAATTTAGGATATGCAGCTTTTTAGCTTTCCAGCCCCTGAAACTCAGGAGGAGGTTATGATCAACTTGAGTGAGCCAATCTACTCTTTCTAACAAACTGCCCTGTAAGTAGACAAGCAGTTCAGGGAGGAGAATGAGAAGATGAAGCTGGAGAGAATTAGGAGAAACTGATGTCATAGAAATCATGACAAGAAATAATATGAGGAAGAAGGAAATGGTTAATTATTTAAAATAAGTGACACAGAGAAACACCAAGTAAGAATGTAAAGTACTGCTGAATAATGTCAAAAGAAAAGACATAGGAGAGAGGCTGGGCACTTGTGTGTATACAACTAAAAGTTCCTTTAAATATAGATGGAAATTTATCATTTAAAGCCTTTGATGATCTAGTCCCTTTCTAATTTTTCAGTTTTTATCTTGCACAGTTTCCTCTTTTGAAACTTCTGTTTTACTCAAACTACAACAAACAATAAGAGCAATAACAATGTCCCTCAACACCAAAACAGGAGCTGCTTCATTGGTCGAAAGACGAGAAGGTAGAGACAATGACTCCTAGAATACTCTTTCCAGAGGTTGGTTGAGGAAGGAAGGAGAAGGATGTGGTTACCATCCATGAGACCTTGTGTGATAGTCAATCGCTCCTCAGTAAGCGGTTGATAAACTCTGCTGTGGATGGACTAGAAAAGTTGCAATCTTTCTCCTTTGTGTCATTAAAAAAAAAAAAATTCCTCTCCCTGTTCTCTAAGCTAACAGGTCTTCTTCTTGGGTCTTGTAAATCATCTTGTGAGTGAACAGAAGTGATTCTCAGATTTGCTTTGCATCTTCTTGTTGTAGAATTATCCTCACCCACAGCACAGGAAAGTTCCCTGAAGCGGCTGTCTCTGTGCTCCACTTTTCTTCTTGCCTCATGATGCAACCTGTATCCCATTAGCCCCAGGGAAAGCTGTCTCTCTTATTCATCTTCTTTGTCCTAAAATCCACATTCATTTTTACATCACACTCACAGTCCTCAACCCCTACAGCTCTCTAAGTCAAACCATTCTTGGCTTCATGACTTTGGTAGATACTGCCAATCATCTCCCAATATCCATCTTCCCTTCTACTTTTTTTGTAAAAGAATCCCCAAGTTGGGGGGCGGAGCAAGATGGCCGAATAGGAACAGCTCCAGTCTCCAACTCCCGGCACAAGCGACACAGAAGACCGGTGATTTCTGCATTTTCAACTGAGGTACTGGGGTCATCTCACTGGGGAGTGCCGGACAATCGGTGCTGGTCAGCTGCTGCAGCCCGACCAGCGAGAGCTGAAGCAGGGCGAGGTATTCCTTCACCTGGGAAGCGCAAGGGGGAAGGGAATCCCTTTTCCTAGCCAGGCGAACTGAGACACACAACACCTGGAAAATCTGGTAATTCCCACCCCAATACTGCGCTTTAAGCAAACGGGCACACCAGGAGATTATACCCACACCTTGCCGGAAGGGTCCCATGGCCACGGAGCCTCCCTCATGGCTAGCACAGCGGTCTGCAATCTAACCGCAAGGCAGCAGCGAGACTGGGGGAGGGGCGCGTGCCATTGCTGAGGCTTAAGTAGGTAAACAAAGCCACTGGGAAGCTCGAACTGAGTGGAGCTCACAGCAGCTCAAGGAAACCTGCCTGTCTCTGTAGACTCCACCTCTGGGGACAGGGCACAGCTAAAAAAACAACAGGGAAAGCAGCAGAGACCTGTGCAGACCCGAACGACTCTGTCTGACAGCTTTGAAGAAAGCAGTGGATCTCCCAACATGGAGGTTGAGATCTGAGAATGGACAGACTGCCTGCTCAAGTGGGTCCCTGACCCCTGAGTAGCCTAACTGGGAGACATCCCCCACTAGGGGCAGTCTGACACCCCACACCTCACAGGGTGGAGTACATCCCTGAGAGGAAGCTTCCAAAGTAAGAATCAGAGAGGTACACTCGCTATTCAGCAATATTCTATCTTCTGCAACCTCTGCTGCTGATACCCAGGCAAACAGGGTCTGGAGTGGACCTTAATCAATCTCCAACAGACCTACAGCTGAGGGTCCTGACTATTAGAAGGAAAACTATCAAACAGGAAGAACACCTATACCAAAACCCCATCAGTACGTCACCATCATCAAAGATCAGAGGCAGATAAAACCACAAAGATGGGGAAGAAGCAGGGCAGAAAAGCTGGAAATTCAAAAAATGAGAGCGCATCTCCCCCTGCAAAGGAGCGCAGCTCATCGACAGCAACGGATCAAAGCTGGTCAGAGAATGACTTTGACAAGACGAGAGAAGAAGGCTTCAGTCCATCAAACTTCTCAGAGCTAAAGGAGGAATTACGTACCCAGCGCAAAGAAATTAAAAACCTTGAAAAAAGAGTGGAAGAATTGATAGCTAGAATAATTAATGCAGAGAAGGTCATAAATGAAATGACAGAGATGAAAAGCATGACATGAGAAATACGTGACAAATGCACAAGCTTCAGTAACCGACTTGATCAACTGGAAGAAAGAGTATCAGCGATTGAGGATCAAATGAATGAAATGAAGCGAGAAGAGAAACCAAAAGAAAAAAGAAGAAAAAGAAATGAACAAAGCCTGCAAGAAGTATGGGATTATGTAAAAAGACCAAATCTACGTCTGATTGGGGTGCCTGAAAGTGAGGGGGAAAATGGAACCAACTTGGAAAACACTCTTCAGGATATCATCCAGGAGAACTTCCCCAACCTAGTAGGGCAGGCCAACATTCAAATTCAGGAAATACAGAGAACACCACAAAGATACTCCTCGAGAAGAGCAACTCCAAGACACATAATTGCCAGATTCACCAAAGTTGAAATGAAGGAAAAAATCTTAAGGCAGCCAGAGAGAAAGGTCGGGTTACCCACAAAGGGAAGCCCATCAGACTAACAGCAGACCTCTCGGCAGAAACTCTACAAGCCAGAAGAGAGTGGGGGCCAATATTCAACATTCTTAAACAAAAGAATTTTCAACCCAGAATTTCATATCCAGCCAAACTAAGTTTCATCAGTGAAGGAGAAATAAAATCCTTTACAGATAAGCAAAAGCTTAGAGATTTTGTCACCACCAGGCCTGCCTTACAAGAGACCCTGAAGGAAGCCCTAAACATGGAAAGGAACAACCGGTACCAGCCATTGCAAAAACATGCCAAAATGTAAAGCCCATTGAGGCTAGGAAGAAACTGCATCAACTAACGAGCAAAAAAACCGGTTAATATCATAATGGCAGGATCAAGTTCACACATAACAATATTAACCTAAATGTCAATGGACTAATGCTCCAATTAAAAGACACAGACTGGCAAACTGGATCAAGAGTCAAGACCCATCAGTCTGCTGTATTCAGGAGACCCATCTCACAGGCAGAGACATACATAGGCTCAAAATAAAGGGATGGAGAAAGATCTACCAAGCAAATGGAGAACAAAAAAAAGCAGGGGTTGCAATCCTAGTCTCTGATAAAACAGACTTTAAACCATCAAAGATCAAAAGAGACAAAGAAGGCCATTACATCATGGTAAAGGGATCAATTCAACAGGAAGAGCTAACTCTCCTAATATATATGCACCCAATACAGGAGCACCCACATTCATAAAGCAAGTCCTTAGAGACTTACAAAGAGACTTAGACTCCCATACAATAATAATGGGAGACTTCAACACTCCACTGTCAACATTAGACAGATCACGAGACAGAAAGTTAACAAGAATATCCAGGAATTGAACTCATCTCTGCACCAAGCGGACCTAATAGACATCTATAGAACTCTCCACCCCAAATCAACAGAATATACATTCTTCTCAGCACCACATCACACTTATTCCAAAACTGACCACATAATTGGAAGTAAAGCACTCCTTAGCAAATGTACAAGAACAGAAATTATAACAAACTGTCTCTCAGACCACAGTGCAATCAAACTAGAACTCAGGACTAAGAAACTCAATCAAAACCGCTCAACTACATGGAAACTGAACAACCTGCTCCTGAATGACTACTGGGTACATAACAAAATGAAGGCAGAAATAAAGATGTTCTTTGAAACCAATGAGAACAAAGATACAACATACCAGAATCTCTGGGACACATTTAAAGCAGTGTGTAGAGGGAAATGTATAGCACTAAATGCCCACAAGAGAAAGCTGGAAAGATCTAAAATTGACACTCTAACATCACAATTAAAAGAACTGGAGAAGCAAGAGCAAACACATTCAAAAGCTAGCAGAAGGCAAGAAATAACTAAGATCAGAGCAGAACTGAAGGAGATAGAGACACAAAAAACCTCCAAAAAATCAATGAATCCAGGAGTTGATTTTTTGAAAAAATCAACAAAATTGACAGACAGCTAGCAAGACTAATAAAGAAGAAAAGAGAGAAGAATCACATAGATGCAATAAAAAATGATAAAGGGGATATCACCACGGACCCCACAGAAATACAAACAACCATCAGAGAATACTATAAACACCTCTACGCAAATCAACTAGAAAATCTAGGAGAAATGGATAATTTCCTGGACACTTACACTCTTCCAAGACACTTACACTCTTCCAGGAAGAAGTTGAATCCCTGAATAGACCAATAGCAGGCTCTGAAATTGAGGCAATAATTAATAGCCTACTAACCAAAAAAAGTCCAGGACCAGATGGATTCACAGCTGAATTCTACCAGAGGTACAAAGAGGAGCTGGTACCATTCCTTCTGAAACTATTCTGATCAATTGAAAAAGACGGAATCCTCCCTAACCCATTTTATGAGGCCAACATCATCCTGATACCAAAGCCTGGCAGAGACACAACAAAAAAAGAGAATTTTAGACCAATATCCCTGATGAACATCGATGCAAAAATCCTCAATAAAATACTGGCAAACCGGATTCAGCAGCACATCAAAAAGCTTATCCACCATGATCAAGTGGGCTTCATCCCTGGGATGCAAGGCTGGTTCAACATTTACAAATCAATAAATGTAATCCAGCATATAAACAGAACCAAATACAACAACCACATAATTATCTCAATAGATGCAGAAAAGGCTTTTGACAAAATTCAACAGCACTTCATGCTAAAAACGCTCAAGAAATTCGGTATTGATGGAACATACCTCAAAATAATAAGAGCTATTTATGACAAACCCACAGCCAATATCATACTGAATGGGCAAAAACTGGAAAAATTCCCTTTGAAAACTGGCACAAGACAGGGATGCCCTCTCTCACCACTCCTATTCAACATAGTGTTGGAAGTTCTGGCTGGGGCAATCAGGCAAGAGAAAGAAATAAAGGGTATCCAGTTAGGAAAAGAAGAAGTCAAATTGTCCCTGTTTGCAGATGACATGATTGTATATTTAGAAAACCCCATTGTCTCAGCCCAAAATCTCCTTAAACTGATAAGCAACTTCAGCAAAGTCTCAGGATACAAAATCAATGTGCAAAAATCACAAGCATTCTTATACACCAGTAACAGACAAACAGAGAGCCAAATCACGAATGAACTTCCATTCACAATTGCTTCAAAGAGAATAAAATACCTAGGAATCCAACTTACAAGGGATGTAAAGGACCTCTTCAAGGACAACTACAAACCACTGCTCAGTGAAATGAAAGAGGACACTAACAAATGGAAGAACATACCATGCTCATGGATAGGAAGAATCAATATCGTGAAAATGACCATACTGCCCAAGGTTATTTACAGATTCAACGCCATCCCCATCAAGCTACCAATGAGTTTCTTCACAGAACTGGAAAAAAACGGCTTTAAGTTCATATGGAACCAAAAAAGAGCCCGCATTGCCAAGACAATTCTAAGTCAAAAGAACAAAGCTGGAGGCATCACGCTACCTGACTTCAAACTATACTACAAGGCCACAGTAACCAAAACAGCATGGTACTGGTACCAAAACAGAGATATAGACCAATGGAACATAACAGAGTCCTCAGAAATAATACCACACATCTACAGCCATCTGATCTTTGACAAACTTGCCAAAAACAAGAAATGGGGAAAGGACTCCCTATTTAATAAATGATGGTGGGAAAATTGGCTAGCCATAAGTAGAAAGCTGAAACTGGATCCTTTCCTTATTCCTTATACGAAAATTAATTCAAGATGGATTAGAGACTTAAATGTTAGACCTAATACCATAAAAACCCTAGAAGAAAACCTAGGTAGTACCATTCAGGACATAGGCATGGGCAAGGACTTCATGTCTAAAACACCAAAAGCAATGGCAGCAAAAGCCAAAATTGACAAATGGGATATGATTAAACTAAAGAGCTTCTGCACGGCTAAAGAAACTACCATCAGAGTGAACAGGCAACCTACAGATTGGGAGAAAATTTTTGCAATCTACTCATCTGACAAAGGGCTAATATCCAGAATCTACAAAGAACTCAATCAAATTTACAAGAAAAAAGCAAACAACCCCATCAGAAAGTGGGCAAAGGATATGAACAGACATTTCTCAAAAGAAGACATTCATACAGCCAACAGACACATGAAAAAATGCTCATCATCACTCGCCATCAGAGAAATGCAAATCAAAACCACAATGAGATACCATCTTACACCAGTTAGAATGGCAATCATTAAAAAGTCAGGAAACAACAGGTGCTGGAGAGGATGTGGAGAAATAGGAACACTTTTACACTGTTGGCAGAATGTAAACTAGTTCAACCATTATGGAAAACAGTATGGCGATTCCTCAAGGATCTAGAACTAGAAGTACCATATGACCCAGACATCCCATTACTGGGTATATACCCAAAGGATTATAAATCATGCTGCTATAAAGACACATGCACACGTATGTTTATTGCGGCACTATTCACAATAGCAAAGACTTGGAATCAACCCAAATGTCCATCTGTGACAGACTGGATTAAGAAAATGTGGCACATATACACCATGGAATACTATGCAGCCATAAAAAAGGATGAGTTTGCGTCCTTTGTAGGGACATGGATGCAGCTGGAAACCATCATTCTTAGCAAACTATCACAAGAACAGAAAACCAAACACCACATGTTCTCACTCATAGTTGGGAACTGAACAATGAGATCACTTGGACTCGGGAAGGGGAACATCACACATCGGGGCCTATCATGGGCAGGGGGGAGGGGGGAGGGATTGCATTGGGAGTTATACCTGATATAAATGATGAATTGAGGGGTGCTGACGAGTTGATGGGTGCAGCACACCAACATGGCACAAGTATACATATGTAACAAACCTGTACGTTATGCACATGTACCCTAGAACTTAAAGTATAAAAAAAAAAAAAAAAAAGAACCCCCAAGTTTTACATGAGCCCAGCTAGAGACTAATTTCTTGTCTTCTTAAGCGGCTAAATGTGACCATGTGATTCTGTCTGAACCAAAGGGACTCACTCGTGCCTTAGGTGATGGCTGGCTGAAGAAATCTTGGGGGCCATATATTGAGCATAATGAAGCTGTCCTACTGACCCAGGTTACTTATTCTGGACTGTTAAATGGGAGTGAGATAAATTCACATTTTAGGTAAGCCACAGTGTGTTGTTTTTTTTTTTAACTTGAAGGGGATCAGGATATGCGACCCCAAAATATGCCACTTTAACAAAAGGTTTATTTTGTCCTGAAGGCAACTGAAAATCAACAGATGTAGAAGAGTTCTCCACCCTCCCTTTATCTGCCTAGAAGCTGGGCATGAGTTTCCCTGTGTTATGTTGTCTATCTCCTGTACCAGGAAGAGGAGAGCAACTTATATCACCAGAGATGGAGAGTTGGCACCAAGATAAATCTGTATAACAGACCTTAGGAAAAGAACCTGTATCTTCCATTAGTTTTCCCCATATATTTCCTACTTATGTCCCCATGATTTATCATCCCTTGAAGTTCAACCTTTCCTTTATTAAAATTATATGTAAACTAGAAGTCTAACTACTTCTTTTCTGTGAACTCCTGTGCATATAAATATTGCAAAAATTACATGCTTTTTCTCTCATTAATCTATCTTTTGTTAGTTTAATTCATAGGCCCCCAGATACTGAACTTAAGAGGACAGAGAAGAAGTTGTTTCTCTCTGAAAGACTCTACCCTAAATAACATAACGATCACAAGACATATTGCTCTCCTTGATAACAGTGGCTGTGTGGTCCAGCTGCCACACAACATCCAAGACTGGTTTCACAAAGACAACTGCATCTTTCAGGAACAACTTCCATAACTTGTTCTCTGCCTATTAGAAGTCTCCTCTGACTAGAACAACATCGAAAGATGTTTCTCTTCTGTATCTCATGACATCTGGAGAATTTGGGGCAAGAATGAACAGCACCTTGTAGGATGCTCTTGGAAACTCTGTCTTCTTGGGAACAGTACACATATTCCCCATGATCTTCTGCCCTTGGAGTCAGCCCGCTTGCAACAAATTCAAGCTCTACCTACCACTCGATAGCAATGCTACTGAACTGTTCTGTGTCTCAGTTGTAAAATGGGGTAATAATTGTACTTGTCTTCAAAAGTTGCTATGACAATATTTTTAACTGAAATTGTTATGCAAGTTCCCATTATTATAATTACACAGTTAAATTATCTTGCTTTTGAAAGTTTTAGGACAAAACATGACCATGTAAACCAATCCTTGGGCCTCTCGCTGGGTCTTGGAAAAGTCTGTGTCATTAGCTTCACAGTAAAACCACTCTGACTACCTCACAGGGGAACTAGAGGATGATACAACATACAGACAGGGCCACTGGCACAAAGGTAACTTTGTGCTTATTACGCAAGGGTGACCCCTCCAGACTGACACAGGACTCAGGGCCAGGAGAGCAAGGGCTGGATTTTAACCCTCACTATTTTTCTTGGTTGGGGGCCTTTGGCATTGGAAAAACTGGAGATTGCTGTATAGCTGGGAGTTGGTGCACTCTACCAAGGTCCTTGGCCAACAGGGTGGAGGTGAGCAGGAACCACATTCAAGTCCCCTTTTCTTGCCAAGTTGTATGTCTCGACATGCAGCTGCATATACCCAAGAATAGGGCATGTTTGGCTTCACACGAAGTCTCTGTCTTTCTGCTAAGCTCTGTGCCTACTTTTTGCTAATGTGTGGAGAGGTGCCTTAGGGCTGGTGGGTGGGCCAGCACGTGACACCAGTACAGGCAGCAGCCCTGATCTCTGGCACGCAATAAGCACTTTACAAACCTAAATGTTTCTTTGTGTCCCTATCCCACCGCGCTTCTTTCCTACCTATGTAGTGTTTTCCTTACTTGCTCAATCTGTATAACTCAAGGTCGTTAAAAAACTTAGTTTGCATATTTTCAAGGAAGCAATTGGAAACCTAAGTTGCTCCAGGGAATTGCTGGTAAGTGTGTCCCTGTGCTTCCAGGGGATTCCACATAAGATAACATCTTTGGGGATTTTGCCAGATTCCTTGTCTATATGCACTGGTGCACCGTGACAAAGATCCTTTGCTTGGCTAAACTTTAGTCAGAGTCCTGAACCCTCTCATAGGCTCATATGTGTATTTCCTTGTAAAATCTAGTTTTAGCAAGAACCCTGTTAAGTCAGTTTAGCAAGACCACCCCCAACCCACCCACCCTCAGTATCTGATCAAATTCTTCATCGGTCACCATCTCCCAGGTGATGTCTTATCACCCTGGCCTGTCTTCAGCAAGAGTCTTGTGAGGTTGCCTTACACAGAATCCCCCATACTCCTCATGTTTTCTCTTAGTAATTTTCCATCCACTCACCACCATCCTGCTCCTTGGTTATAAATTTCCACTTGCCCATGCTGTATTTGGAGTTGAGCCCAATCTCTCTCTCTCTCACTGCAAAATCCCATTGCTGTGATCCCTATACCTATGAGATGGTCCTGAATAAAGTCTTTCTTACCAGGCTTTATTAATTATCCGTGAACAATTTTTTCTTTAACTAGCAGGGAAGGAATTTTCAGTTGTACCACTCTGGGAATGCCCAGAGCTCATCTTAGGCAAAGTCAAGCCAGAGGACTGTGCCTGGCCAGTCTCAGGTGGTGATGGTGGGATCAGGTAGCCAAGCATCCAAGTCCTCTAAGTAGTCAGTCTTGCCTTTTGCACCTTGGTGGGAAGACGTGAAGCAAATTCCTCAAATGGCCTGTTCTCTACAAAGCAACCACTAGAGGGCTCTATAGGTCTCTCTCTCTCTCTCTCTTCTCTCTCTCTCTCTTCTCTCTCTCTCTCTCTCTCTCTCTCTCTCTCTCTCTCTTCTCTCTCTCTCTTTCTGTGGCTGTAGATTTAGTTCTGTCTGCTTTCTAAGACCTTCTGAAGGGGCAGAGCTGGTTTGCTTAGTTGCTTTCTTCAGCAAAATGTATATTGTTCAATAAATGTTGCAACTGACAGGTATGTTTCAGCCTTGGCTTCTCCTTCCCAGGGAATAAATCTGATAGGTGATTCTGACCACAGCGAATGTGTAAAACAGGGAATGTGGCTAACATATGCCACCAGGAAAAATAAGCGCTAAAGAGCTGCCCTCTGCTGATAAAAAAAGCTTACTGGCATAACTTCAGATTCATAGTCTGTAACAGCTTATACTTTCGATGGTCTGAGGATTTCTTTTTCACTTAAAAAAAAAAAAGCATTGGCTTTCAAGTTATCCAGATTCTTTTTCAAAAAAAAAAAAAATGTGATCAATTAAGAAAACTTAGCAATTTCTTTGAAGGTGTAAAAAATAAAGTAACTTATAACCCTACTATTTAGAGATAACACAAATAACATATTTTCTATTACCTCTCAGTCTATAAGTACGTATATACATGTATGATTTATTTTCCCAAATTAGAATCCTGAGTCTACATTCTTTTCACTTACCATTGGCATTTTCCTGTCATTAAATACTCTTCACAATCTGATTTTTAAAGCCTAAATGATATTCCACTATAAAGATATATCATAATTTATTAACAAAGTTCCTCCTGTGCCCAGTGTGCTCGCTCATTCTGCCCACTGCTTCCTCTCCTTGGGCACATAGGATGCTCACATTTCCCTGCCTCACCTGCAGGTCTGCTGGGGCCATGTGACTGGGTTCCAGCTGATAGAGTGTGGGTGAAAATGACTGGCCTGGGCCTGAAAAACTCATGTCTCCCTCTAGCTCTCTTGTCTGATGCTGCAGTAACTTTGGAGGTGCTAGTTGACATGGCTGTAATACTGAAGCAGCCTGGATTCCTGAGTTACCACTTGGCAGAGAAAAGACCATCTAATTGGCATCAGACTATATGATCTGAGTGAGAAACAAGCCTCTGTGAGTTACTGCACTTACTGAAATGATCGACCTAAGGGAAGACCTGCAAGTGGCTTCCAACTTTCCATTATTGTAAGTAAATAGCAATATTTTGGTTATTTCCAATTATGTTGTTGTCATAAATGAGAAATATTTGGGTTATTTTTTCCTATTTTAAGTAAGTGGATATAAGTGGATAGTTACTATTTTCTTCTTTATATTTTTGTATAAGTTTGTAGTTTATACAGAAAGCTATTTTTTTTTTTTTTTTTTTAGATGGAGTTTCACTCTTGTTGCCCAGGCTAGAGTGCAATGGTGTGATGGTGTGATCTTGGCTCAATGCAACCTCCACTTCCTCTGTTCAAGTGATTCTCATGCCTCAGCCTCCCAAGTAGCTGGGATTACAGGCATGCACCACTATGCCCAGCTAATTTTTTTTTGTATTTTTAGTAGAGACAGGGTTTCACTGTGTTGGTCAGGTTGGTCTCGAACTCCTGACCTCAGGTGATCCACCCGCTTTGGCCTCCCAAAGTGCTGGGATTACAGGGGTGAGCCACCATGCCCAGCCCACAAAGCTATTCTTTAAACAAACAAATATTAAAAGAGTGTGGGCCAGGTGCACTGGCTCATGCCTGTAATCTTATCACTTTGGGAGGCTGAGGCAGGAGGACTGCTTGGGCTCACAAGTTCAAGACCAGCCTGGGCAACATGGCAAAACCCTGTCTCTACAAAAACCACAAAAATTAGCTGGGCATGGTGGCACATGCCTGTAGTGCCAGCTACTCTGGGGGCCTGGGGTGGGGGGAATTGTTTGGGCCGGGGGTTTAAGGTTGCAGTGAGCCCAGATCACACGACTCCACTTCAGCCTGGGCAACAATGTTAGACTCTGTCCCAAAAAAAAAAAAAAAAAAAAGAGAGAGTGTGTGGAGAGAGACAAGTTGAATTGTCTGCTGAATGACCCTGAAGTTGCCATCTGGTGATGCGCTGACCTGGAACAAGGGTTACCTCTTCCCTATGGGAGGGTCTGTGCCCCAACCCAGTGTTATATGGGTTGAGGCATCTCCAGCTCTACGAATCTAATTTCTAAAACTGTTGTCAGGTGCTAGGAGCCAGTATTCTCAGACAATTGCTGCACAGCTTACATCTAATCTCAGGCTATTTGGCACTGAAGGTCTGCCTAGCTTACATAAAGCCCATTTGTTAATAATCTCCGCTCATACATACAACACTTTAATTTAGTCTCTCTTTCTCTGTTAATCATTTTATTAATTTTAATTTTTAAATAATATATTTATGTAAGTAAAAATTCAAAAGCTAGAGAAAAGGAGAGTTAAGACACTCCTCTCTGTCCCTTAGCCACCTGGGGACTTTCCTAGAGGAAACTAATTTTTTTTTTCTTTTTTTCTGAGACGGAGTTTCACTCTTGTTGCCCAGGCCGGAGTGCAATGGCGCAATCTCGGCTCACTGCAAACTCCGCCTCTCAAGTGATCCTCCTGCCTCAGCCTACCAAGTAGCTGGGATTACAGGCATGTGTCACCACACCCAGCTAATTTTTGTATTTTTAGTAGAGATGGGGTTTCACCATGTTGGCCAGGCTGGTCTCGAACTCCTGACCTCGTGATTTGCCCACCTCGGCCTCCCAAAGAGCTGGGATTACGGGCGTGAGCCACCGCGCCCGGGCTGTTTTTTGTTTTTCAAAATATATCTTAAGACATATTTAATTCTTTTCTATCCTCTTTTTCTTTGTAAAAAAAAGCATGCTTTATGAACTGTCAAACTTTTAATCATTGCCTATTTCAGTGCAAAAATTATCATGTGACATTCAATATCTTTCTTTATATCTGGCTCCAAACCTTCCTTATGAAGAATGTTTTACTTTCTTCCAGTAGACACCTCTCTTTCCATTCCGTAGGCCTGGGAATTGCCTCTTCAATAAAGTCTGTTTCCTTTGTTCAGATCTTTGTCCTAGCCTGGAATGTCTGCCCCACTACCTAACAGTCAGAAATCTCTGGGTCTTCTTTGGTTCCAGCAAGCAATTTAGTTTCTTCCTCTCTTTAAACTTGGAAGTACCACCTTCCTTTCAGCTCTGACAAGGCTATACTGTAGAAAACGGGTCTCCCCTCCCTCCAGTTTCCCTGCAACTCAGAAACCCATTCAGAGCTTAATCAGGCCAGCACAGTCCCTGGAGATATGCAGAGCTGGATAGTACTAATGAAATAGTTGGTAAAAGGATGCCTTCACCAACAAAGTATGCTAGCAAACAATCTTGCTGTTCCCGTGAGAAAAATCAGCCCCCCATGTCAAGAAGAAGATCCCCTTTCTGACACACCCTCTTGCTAAGTTCCTATAAATCTGTTGTTATCCCTATTACTTTTTCTTTCTCATAGCTCTTAACCCCATCTCCTCTACAGTCAAAAGTCATCACTCCTCTGAACTCCTGAAAGGCTACTGCTTGTGCTTCTCAATTGGTGCTTATCACAAATAGCATTTATTGTCATAGTCCACAACTGGACAATAAAATTCTTGAGGACAGGGACCAAGGCACAAGTTGTTCTCTGGATTATGCAAAGAACCTAGTGCAATACCCTGTATATAAACATTTCATAAATATTTATTGATTATAAATTGAATATAACATTCAAAAAATAACAAATGACGCTTCTTCTCCAGCAAGGCATTCTTTGATTTCAAAAATTATTTTTAAGAAATAAAAATACCAATGATAAAATGTTGATCTGCACAGACAGCTCTGAAATGAAAAGCACAATCTTCTCTTACCCCTCATTCTTCATCTTTAGACCTTCTCCACAAGAATATCCTGCTACCGATTTCTTGTAATCCTATCCAGAACATTCTTATGTATCTACTCCATAAATACTAAGAAATTAAATAGATGAATTGGATATACTATATACATATTTCTGACTTCTGCTTTTTCACTGAGTTGTGCATGATGGATATATCTCCATAGGCGCATACATGTATAATCTTCCTTCTTTTGAAGGGATGAATCATAGTTTTCAGTCTTCTATTGGCAGATTTTTAGGTTGTTACAAGTTCTTTGTTACTACAATGTTCTTCTAATGAGCATTCGTGTGTTTGTGTGTGTATGTATTATAGTTTTGCAAGTATGGTTGTTTGTAAGCCTAAATATCCAGTCAAGCAGAATATTTTTTAACTTTTTTTTTCTTTTTAAAAACAGGGAAGATTTTCAGAAGAAATTGCCTATTGTCTTCTTTTTGTGGGGGATGAAGTCTCACTCTGTCACCCAGGCTGGAGTGCAGTGGCACCATCTCGGCTCACTGCAACCTCCAGCTCCCGGGTTCCAGCAATTCTTCTGCCTCAGCCCCCAGAGTAGCTGGGACTACAGGCATGTACCACCATGCTTGCTAATTATTGTATTTTTAGTAGAGACGGGGTTTCATCATGTTGGCCAGGCTAATCTTGAACTCCTGACCTCAGGTGATCTGCCCGCCTCGGCCTCCCAAAGTGCTGGGATTACAGGGGTGAGCCACCATGCCCGGCCTGTCTTCTTTTTCAAAACATTTACAATTTTATCTTTAGGCATCATGTTCCATGATCTTATGATAGGAAGATAAGTTCTTATGATTATTTGCGGTTCCAGAGCTAAGGAAATTGATATAATAACATTTCTTTCTTTCTTGGGTGTGCCATCTTTTTCTCTCTTAGCTTGATTGCTTCGTATTAAATTTAATAAACATGTTTCCCTAGCCTGTTCCCCACATACTTCCCGTGGGAGTATCAAAACTATCTGAGCATTATTCCAAAGTGATTAAACATCATAGGCCACAGTTTTATAATGGATAAAATAATTGTCATTGCGTTATAATTGGACAAAAGGAGCTACATTTAAGTAGCTGATAAGACTGGGTATAAAAATGAATGCCTTTAGGAAGTTTTTGTTTCAGTGTACATGGAGTTAAGCACAAATAAGATAACAAAGATAAAGGTATAGCTTACTGTAACTCACTCAAATGAATTTTGTGTCTAGCATTTGAACAAAGTTCAGAGGAAATCCAAGAATGCATTTAACTATTTTCCTTTTTTGATTAAAATTCTTTCCTTTGTATTATTGTGGTATTAATATTTATTTAAGCCTTCATTCTAAAGTGATATTCAGCCATAATAGATTAACCATACATGATTTCAGAGAGGTTTTACTCAATTTCCAGATTTAGGTCTATGGCAAATGTATTTCAATCTTTTGAAAAACTGGGTTGCATCCAAAAGAATGTTCTATTGGAGAGAAATCTAATTTAACAAAGGAAACAGTTCATACTAGCTCCTCCCAATAACCTAGTCACTTAGCAGCTATAGCTACAATTGCAGGGAGTGCTGCTTTTAACCATTGCTGAATAGCTCCGTTTAATCGACTGTCCCTCCCCCACATATAACAATATAAAACACTAGAAAAAATATTGTTAAAAATTAAAAACAATTATCGACAGTGGAGAGTGACCAACACCAGGCAGAACACGGAGGAAAGTGAACACTTGGCAGAGGAAAGGCATGGAGCAACTTTCCCAAATTTTATGACCCTCAGCCCAAGACTAGCGCATGTCTGTGCAATGTGAGGTAGCTAAAAACTCTGTTAGAAAATATGCAATATTTCTGGTTTGAAGAACCAGGGGTCAGAGTTCACAGCAACAGCATTCTTTGGAAAGTTGGGGGGAACATAAAGGAGGGAGCAAGAGAGGAAGAAGCCCAAATTCTGTATTTAAAGTAAATACCAATTATTGGATAATCTCTGAACCATGCTTGTGCAAGGCAAACTCAAAGCAGTCTGGTTAACATTAAAAAATGAATTCAGATTTGAGCTTCTACTTACTGTAAGCAATATCAGGTTTGCAGTTTGAGTTTAACCACACTGCTTGCCATTTTAAAAGATAATCAGTGTCATTGGAGGAATACAACAGAATCTTCATCACATAATGTTTGTAATGCACAGGTTGCACTCCAAAATTACTTGACAATCCAAAAATAGGTAAATTCAAACACCAGGAAAATGTAATCCATTCTTATAAGAGAAAAAAATTCTGTGGAGATTGACTCCAAGATGATGTAAATATTGGAATAATGAAGCAATGTTTTAAAAGTAGCATTTATAATAACTATGCTCAATAAAGCAAAGGAAAATATGCTCATAATAATAAAAAGAATAGGGACAACCAGTGTAGAAATAGGCAATATATTTTAAAAGAACAGATTGAAATTCTATAACTGAAATATATCATATATATGACACAAAATTTACTAGATGGATTTAATAGCCCAATGGAAACAACACAAAAGGAATTTGTAAGCTTAAAGATAGTTCAATAGAAATTATTGAATCTGAAGAGCACAGAAAAAAGGTTGAAAAACAACAGAGGCTCATGGGCATTTAGGACTATATTAAGGGGTCTAACATAACTGTAACTGGAATTTCAAAAAGATAAGAAAGATAATGGTGCAGAAAAGATATTAAAAAGATACACAGGCTGAAAAATTCTCCAATTTGGTAAAAGACATAAATTTATAAATTCAAGAAGCTTAGCAAATGCCAGCCAGGGTAAATAATAATTTTAAAACTTTTAAGCACCTAGTTGATAAACTATTGACAATCAAAGATAATGAGAAAATATTTAAACCAGAGAAAAAAATGACACATATTGACAGGGGAAAGAAGAATCAAATAATGCCTAACTTCTCATCAGAAGCAATGAAAGGCAGTAAAATGTAGAGCAGTATCTTTAAATAGTTGAAAGAAAATAGAATTCTATATCCAACAAAAATATTCCTTGAGGATGAAGTGAAATATTTTCAAATAAAATAAGACTAATACTATGTATCTCCAATAGACTTGCAATAAAAAATATACTAAAGTAAGTTTATTAGGCATATAGAAATACTACCAGAGAGAAGTTTAGATCCTTGGGAAGGATTTAAGAACATTAAAGGTAAATATATGTATAAATATAAAAGAGCAGTTTTCCTCTTAATTTCTTTAAAATACATATTACATTGTGGGTTTTATCTTGTCTGTAGATGTAATACACTTTACAATTATAGTCTAAAGGATGGGGTGTGTGGTTAAATGGACCTATTAAGTGAAAAGGTACAATACTATTTCAAGTACACAGTGAAAATTAAGAATGTATACTGTAATCCATAGAGAAAATGTTAAGACATCATGCAAAGAGGAATAACAACAAAAAAAAGGCAAATAAAAATGGAATTTAAAAAGTGTTCAAAGCCAGATATGGTGGCTCATGTAATATCAGCTACTTGGGAGGCTGAGGTGGAATAATCGCTTAAGGTCAGGAGTTTGAGACCAGCCTGGGCAACACAGTGAGACCCCAACTCTAAAAAAATTAAAATGGAAATATGAAAAGGTAAAAGTATTTATAGAGTCCAGAAAAAAAGAAGAAAAGGAGGAATAGAAAAACAAAACCAGAGAGAACAAAACAGAAAACCTATAGTAAAATGGTAGGCTAAACACAAGCATATCAATAACTGCCTTATAATTCTACTAAACACTCTCTATCAAATGAAAATGCAGAGATTATCAGCCAACTTTTTAAAAAAAACTCTCAACTATGTGTTTTCTATAAGAGATTCAGTTTAAATATAAATACAACTATAGACTTATTTAGGATCAACCTTAAGCCAGTAGTTTTCAAAAATCCCGAAAGTTCCCATCTAATTCTCTCCAAAGTATTTCTCTCTCACTGTATTAATGTTCTAACCTTTAGCATTAACAACTGCACTCAAATTTAGTAAGTGCCATAACCATAGGCCAAGAGAATAAAAGTAGCTATCTAAACAAACACATATTCAATATTTTCCCTAAAGTCCCTGAGGGAAAAAAATTAAAAGACCAGGAAGGTTCTCCTCATTGTCTGGTTTCTGATGACTTCTGGAAGAAGGTGTGAGCACAATTACAACATCCAGAAGAGGGTGGAATGTGCAAAATCAATCAATTTTCAGATAATATCTAGTCTAATTAAGGAATTCCTGTAGAATTATTGTGGATAATATTATTCATCATTTAAATTAACTTAAGAGATTTTGAAAGAAAAACAATTCATCATTAAGTAATTATAGGGAATTCCTAAAATGATAAAATGAGAAAGTCTCACGTAGTCTTCTTACACTCAACATCTTGCTTTGCCATTGCAGAGTCACTTTTTTGGATATTCAGAGGTGTTAGATGTGTAACTGCACCAGACCAGTCTGGCTCAACTTTTTTTTTTTTTTCAATTTTTATTTTAGGTTCAGGGGGTACATGTGCAGTTTGTTATGTGGGTACAGTGTGTGTCGTGGGGGGTTTGGTGTACATATTATTTCATCACCCAGGTAATAAGCATAGTACCTGATAGGTAGTTTTTCAATCCTTACCCTCTTCCTCCCTCCTCCCTCCAGTAGGCTCTGCTGTCTCTTGTTCCATCTTTGTGTCCATATGTATTCAATGTTTAGCTTCCACTAATAAGAATATGCAGTGTTTGGTTTTCTGTTCCTGTGTTAATTTGCTGGTTCAACTTCGTGGTTCAACATTTATGTAGCGAAGCTGTGAGTTGTTTTTTAGTTGCCATGGACCCCCAGGTTGAAGGTCATGTAACTTGTGGAGGCCCAGATGAACTAAGAATGCAACCATGGGCAGAACCTAAATGCTTAGACCACTACATTAAGAAGTGTACAGCACATGGCAGGATCCAGGATTCAATGAGATTGCGCCCTCGTGTCACCTCATCGCAGGATGCAGTCAGATCATGCCTCCCAGCCTCACCTTATTGCAAGATCCAATCAGGTCACGCCTCATTACCCTCTGACTATAGAACCTGAGACAAGCACCCAGTGAGGACACAGATTTGAGCCAGACCCCTGTCTCCTTGCTTGGCAGCCTTGCAATAAATTTTTCTTGCTACAAAACCCGACTGTTTTGGTGTTTGGCTTTCCATTGCAAAGTGGGCAAAAGGACCCAGTTCCATTCAGTAACAGATGTCCTTTAATTAATCAAGCTTTATGGTAAATTTCAGATTAAATTTTTTTTGGAAGACCTGTTTAGCTTTCCACAAAATAATTATTTCCACAAAATAATTTTAGTTTCCAATAAGCTTTTTTTTTTTTTTTTTTTAGAAATAAGGCCAATATCACCACCAATAATAATCACAGAGGCATGCATTAAGGCCTAAAAGTGAATCTTTAAGATGTCAGTGTCAGCTGGGCACCGTGGCTCACATCTATAATCCCAGAAATTTGGAAGTCTGAGGTGGGTAAATCACTTGAGCCTAGGAGTTCGAGACCAACCTGGACAACATGGCAAAACCCTGTCTCTATAAAACATACAAAAATTAGCCAGGCATGGTGGTGTGTGCCTGTAGTCCCAGCTGCTTGGGAGACTGAGGTGGGAGGATCGCTTGAGCCCAGGAGGCAGAGGTTGCAGTGAGCCAAGTTTGCACCACTGCATTCCAGTCTGGGTGACAGAGACCCTGTCACATTTTTAAAAAGTCAAATGTGATAATATGCCAACAAAATACGGAATTCTACAGAACTTGTAAATGAGGGTAATTGTAAACCATCATCCACTGCTTAGGTGATGAAGCCACTTTCTTCACAAAATCCCCAATACCTTCAAATTCCATCAGTTGGTAACAAAATGCTGCCAAACTTGTAATTATAGCTATTTACAGTAGTGGAATAAATAGAATCACAATTATATTTCACAATTTACATAGCTGATTTCACAGATGTACGTATACATAGAGATATAGATAAATATAATGTTCCTGATAGTTATAGAACTATTTTTCCTCTGAGAAGTTAGATAGGGTAGCGATACATTCCACTAATCCCTCCTCCATAATAGTTATACATAGGAGACTTTCTGATGGAAGATGGATGAAAGAGGAGGGATCGAGAATCATTCTCAGGGTTTTGACTTCAGTGTCCAGGGGACACTAAATGAAGGCTGGCCCATTAACTTAGTAAAGATAAAAGGCTGAACCATTCACTTAGTATAATAAAATCAAGTGAGCACAACTGAAGTTTGAATTTGGGCATACTAATTTCGAAGTACAAAGAAATTGGTCTGGAGTGCAGATGAAATCATTGCAATGGAAAGGAAGAGCTGAGAGCCATCAAGGCACAAGTGATCATTGAAATCCTGGATGTGAATGTGATCATTCAGGAGGCCCTGAGGCCCTGGGAAACACCAACATGTAGGGGGCAAGTGGAGAACAAGAAGCCCAAAAATATGAGGGAGGAGGAAGTCAGGTAAATGAAGGAAGAATGGAGACAGTATTGCTTTTGAAATCAAAAGGAAGAGAGAACGTCCAGAAAGAGTGTTTAATGGGCCGGGCGCGGTAGCTCATGCCTGTAATCCCTTAGGAGGCCAAGTAGGGCGGATCACGAGGTCAGGAGATCGAGACCATCCTGGCTAACACGGTGAAACCCCGTCTCTACTAAAAATACAAAAAAATTAGCCAGGCGTGGTGGCGGGCACCTGTAGTTCCAGCTACTCAGGAGGCTGAGGCAGGAGAATGGCATGAACCTGGGAGGCGGAGCTTGCAGTGAGCCGGGATCGCACCACTGTACTCCAGCCTGGGTGACAGAGCAAGACTCCATCTCTACATAAATAAATAAATAAATAAATAAATACACACACACACACAAATTAAAAAAATAGAAAGTGTTTAATGAAGCAGAGTAATATGTGCCTTGGCCACACAATCTTATCAATTTCTTTTAGAAATTCATACTGGGCTGAATATTTTTATTTGACGTCTCATTTGGTAGAATAGAGATCCCTTTCAACTGTTTCTATAAACAATAATTTTTTTCTCAGTAAAATATAAAATCATAAAGCCTTTCCAACTCTTGGGCTTGGCAGTTTCCATAACCATGCAGATGGCTAAACTAATGGACTCTTTAAAACTCTTCAAGTAATAAGAGGCGTGGCAAAGGACCATACATTTATTGAGACAAAACTACCTTTTATTATCATCAAATATTTACTATGCATCATGGTCTTTGTGGCACTATTAGGTATTAAGTGTATTAGGGCCTTTAGGCCTTTGTTTTAGGAAAAATAAAAAAACAAAAAGATTCCCAGCTTTCCTTGGGATGACATTGGGGAGGAGCCAGATATGTGAACAAACATAAAAGTAACATTTTAAAATAATCCTGACATTATTTTGAGTCATCCAGTCAATTCAATATAGGATTCTAATATATGTTTATGGTCGATACTTGTTGATGACTCTTGGTTCCCTCCCCCACCCTCCTCCTACAACTTTCCTTTTGTGACACTTTCCAGGGTCCTCAAACTCAAATCAAACTGGGCTCAGCTGATCTGGAGCAAGTCCCCTTGCCTGCTTATCTGTCAGGCCTCCAGATAGGTGAGGTTATGGGATCCCCCAGTCCGAGGCTGCCTCGGAAGGCCCCTGTTATCCTCTAAGAGAGGTCAAACGCACCTTTCAAAGGCCCAGACACGGTAAAGATTAGATGGCATTTTTGGCCAGGCGCGGTGACTCAGGCCTAAATCCTAGCACTTTGGAAGCCCAAGGCGGGCGGATCACGAGGTCAGGAGATCGAGACCATCCTGGCTGACACGGTGAAACCCCGTCTCTACTAAAAATACAAAAATTAGCCGGGTGTGGTGGCCGGCGCCTGTAGTCTCAGCTACTAGGGAGGCTGAGGCAGGAGGGCGGCGTGAACCCGGGAGGCGGAGCTTGCAGTTAGCCGAGATTGCACCACTGCACTTCAGCCTGGGCGACAGAGTGAGATTCCGTCCCCCCCCCCAAAAAAAGTCTGGATGACATTTTTAAGGGGAAAAGTAAATCATGTGTAGCATGTCATTGCACTGGGAAATAAAGGCTTTGGGACTGTTGCAGCCGAAGAAACTTTGTCGGACAGGGCCTTTCTAGATAGGACACAAGTAGGGGAAATATGAGGACCCTATGGTTCGGTTCAAACACGTTTTCATTGCTCTGGACGTCAAATGGAAACACGGCCAGAAGTTTGGTTAAAGGACTTCTCTTGCCTGAAGATTTTCAGCCGGGGATCTCACGAGTTTGGCCTCTGGGTTGGGATGACAAGTGTCCCTGTGGGATACACAGCCCCAGGCCTCATCGGTCACTCGGCTTCCCTCTGGTTCCGCCGGCTGGCCCGGGCGTCCTTGGCCCGGGCAGGAGCAGCGCTGCGCGCAGGGCGCGGAGCCTCGGCCGCGGAGTTTTGGGTTTCCATGTTTCCTTCCCAGGCCTCTCCCACTTCCTCTTCTTACCCGTGCCCGCCCGCCCGCAAAGTCCGGGTTATGAGGCCGCACCTCCCGCAGGATCGCGGCCGCCTCCCCCCGGGACCGAAGGGAGGGAATTCCTGTGGGTCCCAGGAGTGCCAAGAGTGCTCAGCAAGACGGGAAATTGCAAAAGACCTCACCCCTCTGCCCTCCCCCGCGGTTTTCCCGTAACTCCCGCCCCTCCGCGCTGCCCCGCAGCTGATTCATAGCCCCGGCCCGGGCCGCCTCTGCACGTCCACCCCGGCGCCCGCACCCGCGCCCCACGCGCCGCCGAGGACTCGGCCCGGCTCGTGGAGCCCTTCGTCCGCGGCGTGAGTACCCCCGACACCCCGGCCCCACTCGGCTCGCGCCCTGCCGCCGCGCCGCCCTCGGTGGCTTTTCCGACGGGCGAGCCCGGTGCTGCGCGGGAAAGAATCTGACAACTTCGCAGCCCGTCCCGGCTGGACGCGACCGGGAGTGCAGCCGCCGGTTCCCCTCGGTGCCGCCTCTGCCCAGCGTTTGCTTTGGCTGGGCTTCCACCTGCGCGGGGACGGCGCTCGGAGGGTCCTCGCCCTCGGCCCGCCTACCTGGTGGGTAAACACTAAACGATTCATTCCTTACAGGCCGCTCACTGCCGAGTCGCCCATTTCCCAGCCTGTTTGAAATTCACCATCCCAGCGCCTCTTTCTCAAATGATGGGGGAATGTTTGTTGAGTGAAAATTCCCACTTGAACCCCTCTTGCCTCTCTCCCAACACATCGTGTGGGGGAGTTCATTGCCTCCCCTCCCTCTCCTCTCTCAACCCTTAACTCCCACCTGACAGAGCCATTTCTCTGGGAATCCGTGTATCTCTTCAACCTGGTCCCTAGAGAAGCGGGAGGAGCTCACGCACAGGTGGAGAGAGGAACCCCTGGGCGACGGTGCAGTAGTGTCCGTCCGGGGCGCTTACCTTCTTCTCCAGCTCCGTGAGTGGAAGTGGTCCTCTACATTCTGGAAACCTAGGCACAGAGGGGTTCGGTAACTTGTCCAAGGCCATATATATAGCTAGCTGTGAGGGCACTGAAATCCGAGCCCGGCTTTCGCAGGCCAGGGCTTTACCCCTGACACCGCGATTCCTTTCTCGATAGTTCTTCATCTGCCCTTCATCCACCCACCCATGCATGCCTGCATCTGTCCATCCATCCTGCCTGCCTTGCTGCGGGAGGCACAGTGCTAGCTAGGTGCTGCTGATGGAGTGGCTTGGTAACAGACCTGCCTTGAAAACACTTTGGGAACAAGATATTCAAGAGAAGTAAATGGAAGGGTCTGTGTAGGCAGAGAAGATAGAATTGAATGTGGGATACTTAGTTTGAGCTAGAAGGAATTCTGATGGAGGAGAAAGAAATTTTTGGGTCTTATTCCCAAGATTGAAACTGACTTTGGAACATGGGTCAAACTACTTATCACCTCTTAGATTCCTTGTCTGCAAATAATAATGGTTCATACTTACTGTGGACCGGCCCCTATTCTAAGCACTTGGCATATGCTAGCTCATTTAAGCTTCATGAGTGAGGCGGGTACTAGTTTTTTATTCTTATTTTATTGAGGAAACTGAGGCCCAAAGAGGTTTGTAACTTGGCTAGGGTCACACAGCTAGCAGGTGACAATATCAGGATTGGGGTTTGGTATCTGCTCATGATTCCTGTGCTGTAGCTGAAACTCTAAGACTGGGTAGGGTGTTTCATTATGATTCCTGCTTTGTCTCTCTCCTGGACTGCTTTAAAATGCACTCAGAGCCCTCGATGTTCCCAGACTCCGCTGTGTCTGCGAATCATTTCTGGAGCTTTCAAAGCATCAAACTCCGACCACAGCCTCCTATTCAGAATCTTCAGGAAATGCTCAGTTTAATGTTTCCCACATAGCATTTGTTCAGTGCCTTCAGTGGCAGGAAGCTCACCACCTCACATTTTATTGTGGGAAGAGCTAGTTCTCTGCTGTAAATTGCCTCCTTGTGACTTATATCTTGGTCTCAGTTCCCGTTTGTCCCAGCAGGTGTGGCTAAGCCTTTTGTATCAAAGGTTGCTTTGAGAGAAAAAGGCTGGTTTTGGGTGTTTCTTCCGCAGGGACTCGAGCCGCATTGGGGAGAACACATAAACACTGGATATTTCCCCCTCTATCCTTTTCTTTAACCTGAACAGACCAGGAACACATGCAGAGGTGTTCCTGGATCTCTCATGTTTTTGTAACCCTTTTGTCCTGAGGACAAAACCGAATCAGGAGAACTATCACAGTTTTGAAAGAGGAATCAGTGGTACTGTATTTGACAAGAAGAAGGAGTATGTTTTCCTTGTGGAAAAGGCGTTCGTGGCTGCAATAGAAGGGAATCATAGTGAGTGTGGTCTCGCTCACTTACAGGAACGGTGAGCCTTGGCCCTCCTTTCCCTGGGGGAGGAAAGGAAATCCTTAAAAATCCTTGAATTTCTTAAAAAATGTGCAAAATGGGGGGAAAAACCCCAAACCAAAACAAACAGAATATCATGGCCTTGCTGGAGAAACCCCCTCCTCCAAGTAGGCTTCTTTGTAGCTACATAAAGGGAGAATTTTTTTCCAACAGCTGTATTGGTGGCTTCATAGCCTTCCTTCCCTCCTCATTTTAGTTCTACTGGTCGCTCTGCATTTGTGCACTCCATGTTGTAATATTTTTATGTTTTAAAAATAATACAAATAATAACTCATTCTCAAACAATATAGAAGTGAAGTGAAATGCAGGCGTGCCATCACCATCCTCCCTACTGCCACTCAGAAGAGGGAAGGTTAAGTTTGATAATACCATTCTAAGGTTTGTGTTTCTTTTCTATAGATTTACATAATACATACGTATACATATGTTTTAAATATGCAAATGATCTTACTATACTTTTTGTGCAGCTTGCTTTTTCACTTCCCAAGTCTTAGAGACGTTTCCATTGTCTCTATGTACCTCTTTTGTTAATGGCTACGTGTTGTTCTTCTTTTGTGTGTGTGAAATGGTCTAACTCTGTCACACAGGCAGAAGTGCAGTGTCATGATCATGGTTCACTGCAACCTCGACCTTCTGGGCTCAAGTGATCCTCCCACCTCAGCCTCCCGAGAAGCTGGGACTACAGGCACATGCCAACACACCTGGCTTTTTTTGTTTTTCTTTTTTTTTTTTTTGTACTTTTTGTAAAGATTGGGTCTCTCCATGATGCCCAGACTGGTCTTGAACTTCTGGGCTCAAGCAGTCCATCTGCCTTGGCCTCCCAAAGTGCTGGGACTATAGGCGTGAGCCACTGCGCCTGGCCAGCTACATGTTATTCTAAAGTGGAAACAGAATGTAATTTATCCATCCTTTCCTGTATTGATGGATACTCAGCATTAGCAACATTGCTTCAGGGAAGATCACACATTCATCTTCCTGCTCAAGTGTGAGTATTTCTGTGGAAGAGAATCCTAGGAGAGGTATTCTTGTTTCAAAGGGTTTGCCCATTTTTCCACTTGATAGATACAAAGTGAAAGGTAAAGATGTAACTTAATTTTTTTGTAAAGTTTAAGACAACTGATCCAATAGCATTTATTTAATAATTCGTCTTTTTTCCAACTCATTTGAAATTCTGTTTTTATCATTAAATAAATTCCTGATTGTAAAAGGGTCTGTATCAGGACTCTATTCTGTTTCATTGATCTTTTTTTTTTGTCTTTTCCTATACCAGTATCACTCTGAGTTAACTACCGTAGCTTTATAGTGTTTTTAAAAATTTTGTAGCATATATTTGTACTTTGAAAAATAACTTTTTTATAAGTCACATACATTTTCTATTTACAAATAGCCTGTCAAGTTTAATACAATCCTATTTTTAATTAAGATTTTATTGAGTTTATAATTGTTAGCAATTTTTAATGCTTTAATGTCAACTTTGGTATGAGCTCCAAGCTTTAAGGAAGCTGTGTCATGTGAACTTTGGTTAATGACTTACCTGATTTCAAATACTGGCTTCACATCAGATTAACTGGGTCGCTTTGGATAAGTGACTTTTAAACTTTCTTATCCTTAATTTCCTCCTTTGTGAATGGGAATAATAATATAATCCTTTTCTTAGCACTGTTGCGAGGATTCAATTAATAAATGCATGTAAGTCACTTAGCAAAGCACTTTGTAGAGAGTTAGTATCTAATACATGCTAGCTGGGATCTTTTTCATATTTATATCTTACTCATAGTTTTGCAGAGTGCCCTACTGGTAATAGGAACCAGTAAATAATTTCCTTTATTTACTGATAGTATCCTAAGAGACAAAAATATATCATATATTTTAAATATAGTAGTGTTTCTCAAACTTCACTGTGCATATGAATCACCTGAGGAGATTGTCTAAATGCAGATTCAAGAGGTCTAAGGTCTGACCTGAGATTTTGCATTTCTGACAAGCTACCAGGTAGTCTTTATACTGCTGGTCTTTTGTCCACACTTTGGGTATACAGTCTTGCACTACTATTTAAAGTTATGCTGCTAGTGATAGTACTTCTTATTTGTAATGAATGTGATTGACAGGGTTTGTAAATTTATTTCTTTTAAAATTACATGCTAAAGAACTAAATTATAGTTGTTTTCTTTTCTTCCTTCTTCCTTCCCTCCCTTCATTTTTGTTGAAAGAAGGAGGGTTGGTGAGATCGCTAAATAGAATACCTGGCTGTGTTCTTAGATCTGGAATCATTGAGGCAGTTAACCATCTGAATTATTTTAAACTATTGACTTAAGTTGAAGACAGTCACATAAAATATATGCAGCCTGAATATGACATTTAATGTCAACTAAAGAAAAGCACAATTGTAAGTGGTTCTGCAAATAGAAAATGTAGGACATGAAGAACACTTGGGAAAATGTAAGACAAAATAATTCTCAGAAAACAGTGATTGAGGTTCCATTGTTCATGTGTATGCCAGCTTTTGAGAAGATGTGTATCAACAGAAGTTATGCTTTCTTGTGAGTAAATTTTTCATACACCATGTTATTTCTTGGTCACCTCTTTCTACTTTCAGCCTCCATAATGGGAGATTTTGAGCAAGTTTACTTCATATATATACTTCAGGGTGCCTGTCTGTCAGCAGGGGATGGTAGTATGATTTTTCTACTCAGCACATTGGCTACTTTTTGCATTTGGAAATGGATCATTAAACTATCTACACTTTCTCAGAACCTAAGAGGTTACATTTTCTGTACAGAAACACACGGCATCCTCCCAGGTTGATCTAGTATGTAAAAACTGTCAGCCTTTTTCAAGTCTATTCAATACCATGGGTTGGATTGGAAACATAAACACTGTCAACTAGTTTATTCGTGTTGGGATATATGGTTTCAAGTGTGGAAATAAGGAAATTGTCACTTGCACAAGACTGAGCTTAATATGTTTAAAACATGCACACACATGTTTTAAGGAATGCTTAATGTTGCAGAATTGTATAACTTGAAATGAGTTATCTATAATTTCTCTTATTCTGGCCACCTCCCTCCCTCCATCTCAGCTCTAAATTTATAACTTAGTAAGTGGGTGTGTCTTTTGGGGCCAGTTTGAATCCCTCAAGTAGAAGACAGCAAGGCAGAAACACATGTGCAGGAGATTTACTAGGGAAAGGACTTGTAAGGGGAAAGGGAGTAACAGTAGGCACAGAGCCTTCAGACCCAGTGCAGGTGTGATGCCTGTGGAAGGAGAGGGAGAGGGAGAGGAACGAAGGTGGGAAGGAGTTGCTTCCAGCTGCAGCTATTGGCTGGGAGCAGCCTGGGGTGTGTGAATGTTCAGCAGATCTGAAGGGGCAGTGTCTGAAGGCTGTCAGTCATCTGTGCTCTCTTGAAGGGAGCACTGAGGGGCACAGCTGCATACTGCCACATTTCTCTTTCAGAGATGTTATTAGGTGTATACTGTTTTGAAACTGACTTATTCACCGATGTGGTTTGGCTGTGTCCCCACCCAAATCTCATCTTGAATTGTAGCTCCCATAATTCCCTCATGTTGTGGGAGGAACCCAGTAGGAGATAACTTAATGATGGGGCAGTTTCCCCCATACTGTTCTCATGGTAGTGAATAAGTCTCACAAGATCTGATGGTTTTATAAGGGGAAACCACTTTCACTTGGCTGTCATTCTTCTCCTGTCTGCCACCATGGGAAGTGTGCCTTTCCCCTTCCACCATGACTGTGAGACCTCCCCAACCATGTGGAACTGTGAGTCCATTAAACCTCTTTCTTTTGTAAATTGCCCAGTCTCTGGTATGTCTTTATCAGCAGTGTGAAAACGAACTAATACATTCACTCAGTATTTTAGAATATTTTTCCATGTCAGCATATGGATCTAGTTCATTCTTTTTAACGGTTGCATGACGTTCCTTTGTAGAAATGCACCATAATTATTTTTCAGTTCCTTTTTAAAGGCTCTTGAATTTTCATTTTTTCCCTCGTGTACACAGTGCTATAAGAGTCTTTAAATACATGTGCATACAATATATAAGGTGACTCTATCTGTCTTATCTATCATCTGTAAGGCAAAATTTCAGCAATACAATTATAGAATTATTTCTGGATCAACAGAAATACACATGGAATTTTAGTAGATGTGGTCAAATGGACCTCTGTAAAGTTGTATGCTTTGATCATTAGTGAGTCACAATGTTTACTTCTGTAAACTCTTACCAGTGTGAGGCATTAAGACCTTTTTAAACATTACCGATTGGATACTACATAGACATCCGCAGACATATACACACACAATTGTCTTTAATTCTTAGTGATCTTGCCAAGTTTTTTGTTGGGGAGGGTGATATTGTATTTCCCTTTTTTCATGAATTATGTATTCATGTTTTTCTAGAGTTGTTTACCTGTTTTTACTTATTTCTAAGAATTCTTTGTATGTGAGGGATAACTCTTTGTGATACATATTGAAACTATTGTTTTCATTTAAAGCACTAAAATGTTTCAGTGTTTATTAATCAGTATAGCTATCTTTATCTTTCTTCACCTTCCCCCTACAATCCTTATCTTTTTTGCTTATGGGTTTTATATCGTGCCTAACAGATTATAAAACTATTTATCTAGGATTTATTCTAGTAATTTTAACGGCTTTATTTCTTGCATTGATATCTTTGTTCATCTGGAATTTATTTTGCTGAAGGAAGTGAGGCAATAGCCATAATAATAAAATTAACATTAACTGGATTTGCTATATGTAGGTTCTCATAAGCCTGTTTAATCCTCATGCCAATGCTATAAGGTAAGTTATTTTATTCTTCTCCTTCTGTAGAAAAGGAAATTGAAACCTAGAGGGGTTAAATGACTTGTCATTGGCCATATGGTTTTTAAGTACCGAAATAGGAATTTGACCCTAAGCATTTTATGTCAGAGTCCATGGTACTTAATTATTAATATTCCAGCTTCCTTTTCCCACAAGTCTCCAGGCTATTGTTCTAGTACCATTTTGGGGAATGATTTATGTTTTCTCAAAAGTGATTTAAAATATCACCTTTAGCATGTGTACATATATTTTAGATTCAGAATACCCTTGGATTCATGTTTTTCATTTTTTTATTTGGCTTCATTTACCTCTTAGAGATACAGCTTTCATCCTAGCTGATGTCACAAATTCCAGAAGACTGAACGTTGCTTTTTTAAAAAATCAGTTATTCATGAGCTAATTCAATTTTATAAATCAGGATTTGCCTTATAACTCTGGTGGAAACACTTAACTATTATCCAGTGGACAGATTCAAGAGTTGGGGTGTGGGAGATGGATGTGAAAGGAGAAATGCTCAAAGCTTCCCATGACTGTAGCTTCTGATTGTGGAGCTTTGAGGAGGAAGGGAATTGGAGTGAACACTTGTAAGTAATCAACCCTATGCTCTAAGTTAGAGGCCTCTTCAAAGAGGCTCTCAAATATAACAGGCAGTACTCTAAAAAAACAAACAAACAAACAAACAAAAAAAAACAAAGATAACCGAGTTTGAGAATCATGGAGAACCTGCAAGAAGTAGCATTCAACTCTTTGTGCTGCTGCACAGGACTCTTTCATAAATGCATACACCCAGGCACAAGACCTCCAAGAACAGCTTCTTCCTTTAAAATGGCATTTGCATAAGACATCATCAGGTCACCCAGCCAGTTTTGAAGAGTTTGGCAATACACCCACATTCTTCGGAAGTGAATAACTCTTATCATGCTGCTTCTCATGGGTGTTATTTGTGGAGGAAACTTCCCAGGAATATTTGACAGAACAAGAAGTGTGGTGAGGAAGGGCAGACTAAAATCCATTTAAAAAGTTGTGTTTCATTAGGCATGTGATATTTTTCTGAGGGATTTTTATAAGCATCTTTATTGAGAATGAGATTTTGCAAAGAGACAAGATTTGAATAAGAAGTTTTACAAAATCAATGGGTAATTTTTCTTCCCTTCTTTTGCCCTGCAGAGAAGGAAAGTCAATGCAAGATTTATAAATTAGGCAATATTTGACAATAGTAAAAGTAGAAAGGCCTGAACAGGAATCTGTTTTCATTAAAATAAGATTTAAAGCAAAGAAGAGAGAACATGAGAAAATTAGTACCCATTTTTATTCATTTACCAAATATTTACTGAATAGCAACTGTGTTCTGGGACTGATAGACAATGGGGAATAAGATCCAGGCCTGCCTGCAAGTGGCTCATAGTGTGGTTGGGAATGATGGAGACCTGAAAAGGAGAGAGAAATGAAGAACAGATTTGGGGAAAGGACCAAGTAGTGGGGATGAAGCAGGAAGTATTTTTTCCCTTTCTAAATTCTGCTGCTTCACACTTCCCTGACTTCCTTTTCTCACTGGAAGTTGGAAGGAGCAGTGCTCCTCACTGACAGTTGTGGAGAAAGCCGACCAGGTGTATGAGAGGGCCGACTGCCTTTCCTGTGTCAGAAGAAGAGCTGCAGAGGAGACACCACCAAGGTTGTCCCGGCCAGAGCAGCAGTGAGACTGTGCCAGAGCTGCAGGGCTGTGCAGATTGCTCACCCCCACCACACAGCCCTCATCCTTCAGGTGAACTAGGAAAGCCTGGCCCCATCTTGGATTTTCACTTGATCTGCAGGAGGGGCCATAGTAGAGGGTGTGGAGCAGCCCAGAGCTTCGTGCACAGACCTCCTCTCTTTTCTGTCTGTACTTCCGATTTGGTGATGGTCTAGTCCCATGGGTTTAAGTACTGTGTGTAAGGATGGAGGATGCCTGAATGTATATGCCTAGCCAGGACCACTCCCAGACCTCCAAACTGTGTATCCAGCTAGCTGCCTGACATCTTTTCCTGGAGATGAAATAAGCATCTTGAACTTAACATGTGACAAATTGAACTCTTGATATAGACCACCAGGTCTGTTCCTCCCACACTCCTTTGCTTCTCCATAAACGGTAATTACATTCTTCGAGGGGCTCTGGTCAAAACTCCTGTAGCCATCCATGATGCGTCACCACCCCTGTCCTGTCAGCTCTATCTTTAAAATCACTCCCAAATTCCATCCACTGCTCACTGCTTCTACGACTGTCACCTGCTCTGAGACCCTCATCATTCTTGTCTGGACCATTGCACTAACCCCCCTAACCCACTGCCACCGCCACCCCCCCCCCCCCACCACCTGTTGTCTATCACTTCACTGTCGTCTCTTCAGTCTCTCATCCTTGCCGGCTTCCGTTCAATGTAAGCCAGACCGGTTACTCCTCTGCTTAAAATCTACAGTGGCTCCCATCTGGCTCAGAGCAGAAGCCCAGGTTCTTCCCACGTTTTGCCTGCTCTGTTCTGCCTGTCTGCATGCCCTCTGATGTCTTCTTTGGCTCTCACCAGCTTGCTTGCTCACTCCTCTCTAGCCACACCTGGCTCCCCCTTGTTCCCTGGATCCTCCAAGCAGCCCCCCTACCTCAGGATCTTTGCAGAGTTTTCTCCCTCACTTGTGGGCTTTTTGTTGTGTTAGTCAGGGTCCCATCAGGAAACATGTGGCACACTTGGAACAAGATAACTTGAGGAGGATTTATTTACAAGGTATAGAGTTGGGGACTTCTTGGGTCTTGGAAGCAGCCAACTTGGAATCATTGGTGTCTTGTGTTTTTTCACACAGCGTCAGCCGTGAGGAAGCCTGTTCCTCTGGCATTTACTAAAGAAGCTCCACAGTGTCTCTGCAATGTTCTTCCTGGTGTTGACTCCTGTTCTGCACTTTTTGATAAACTTTATTGATTTTAGCAGAAAGTTTTTGGATAGTAGCTAGGACTCATCTTCCTTCTATTTGTGGTCCTCAGGTGGCCTGGGGCCTGAAACACGGGGGGTGGCCTTGTCCAGTCCCACCACTGGAAATAATAATCACTTTGCTCATGCATAGGCAGTGACTACTGTGTCCTGCTCGCCCCTGCCCAACATGTGTCAACTGTTGACAGAAAAAAACAGGGAATCTGAGCGCTGAAGCTAAGCTTCTAGGATTCATAGCCCGATGTATGTGAGAGACAGTACAAAGGGCAGGAATTCCAGACAAGACTATCCTGTGATGTTTTATTTTTGGTTTTAGAGATAGGCTCGGACACCCAGGCTGGAATGTAGTGGTGTGATCATGGCTCACTGCACCCTTGAACTCCCAGATACAAGGGATGCACCTGACTCAGCCTCCCTTGAAACTGGGACTGTGGGCACGTGCCACCATGCCCAGGTAATCTTTTTATTTGTAGAGATGGATCTTGCTATGTTGCCCAGTCTGGTCTGGAACTCCTGGCCTGAAGCAGTCCTCCAGCCTCGGCCTCCCAAAATGCTGGGATTACAGGCATAAGCCATCATGCCTGGCCCAGAAAAGACTATCTTGATGATTCTCAAAGGCTCTTCTGTGGTACTGAAACCATAGAAATACATCTTTTGTAAATACTCGTGTCTTTCCATTGTGGTGTTTGACAGCTTTTATTCTCTAATTTCTGCTTACCCTTAAATGGCAAGTGGCTTCTAATTTTTAGTCTTAAGTTTTTCTGCCCCATAACCTGAATTTTTTGTGACATGTAAAATACTCGATATTCTAGGAAAATGTCAAAATTTTAGAAACATTTTAAATAGTCCTTTTCAAAAACATTTGGCAACGTGCACATCACTCTCTGAATCATCTGCCTTTAAATTTATGAGGGATATTTTAAATTGCAAAGTGAGTGTCAGACATTTTGGTGGATTTTGCTTTGACTTCCCCTTGGTTATGACTAGAAATTATTTCCTCTAGAATTAGTTTTCCTCCTGGCTTTAATATTCAGTTGTAATACAAACTCATTTGAAGTTTTATTTAAAATTGACATAATAATTATACATATTTATGGGGTACAGTTGTGATATTTCAGTGTATGTATACATTGTATAATGATCAAAGTAATTAGCATATTCAAAAGTTTAAACATTTATCATTTCTTTCTAATAACATTTAAAATTCTCTCTTCTACCTATCTTATTTTTATTTTTATTTTTATTCTTTTCTTGAGATGGAGTCTCGCTCTGTCACCCAGGCTGGAGTGCAATGGCGCCATCTTGGCTTACTACAACTGCTGCCTCCTAGGTTCAAGCAATTCTCCTGCGTCAGCCTCCTGAGTAGCTGGGACTGTGGATGCGTTCCATCATACCTGGCTAATTTTTGTGTTTTTAGTAGAGATGGGGTTTTACCATGTTGCCCAGGCTGGTCTCGAACTCCTGACCTCAGGTGATCCACCCACCTTAGCCTCCATGGTGGCCTGTAGCCCACCTGGGATTACAGGCATGAGCCACCATGCCCAACATCTTCTAGTTATCTTTTAAAGAATTGTATATATAATAATTGTACATATTTAGGAGGTCTATGTGATACTTTGATACATGCATAAAATGCATAGTAATTAAATCAGGATCTTTAGGATATCTATCACCTGAAACATTTATCATTTCTTTGGGTTGGGGAAATTTTTTCCTTTAGCAATTTTGAAATACACAATATGTTGTTAGCTATAATCACCCTGTGGTGCGATGGAACACTAGCCCTTGTTCCTCCAGTCTAACTGCATGTTTGTGCCTGTTGACTGCCCCCTTCCTAACCCTTTTCAGCCTCAGGTAACCATCATTCTAACTTCTATTTCCATGAGATCCACTTTTTTTTTTTTTTTTTTTTTTAGCTCCCACATATGAGTGAGAACATGTGATATTTTGCTTTCTGTGCCTGGCTTATTTCACTTAACATAATGACCTTGAGTTCTATCTATCCATGTTGCTGCAAATGACAGGATTTCATTCCTTTTTATGGCTGAATTGTATTCCACTGTGTATATATACCACATTTTCTTTATCACTCGTCCATTGAACGACACAGGTTAATTCCGTATCTTTGCTATTGTGAATAGTGCTGCAATAAACATGGCGGTGCAGGTATCCCTTTGATATACTTATTTCTTTTTCTTTGAATGAATACCTAGTAGTGGGATTGCTAGATTGTATGGTAGTTCTATTTTTAGTTTTTTGAGAGACCTCCATACTGTTTTCTATAATGACTATTCTTTTTTTTTTTTTTTTTTTTTTTTGAGATGGAGTCTCGCTCTGTCGCCCAGGCTGGAGTGCAGTGGCCAGATCTCAGCTCACTGCAAGCTCCACCCCCCAGGTTTACGCCATTCTCCTGCCTCAGCCTCCCGAGTAGCTGGGACTACAGGCGCCCGCCACCTCGCCCGGCTAGTTTTTTGTATTTTTTTTTAGGAGAGACGGGGTTTCACCGTATTAGCCAGGATGGTCTCGATCTCCTGACCTCGTGATCCGCCCGTCTCGGCCTCCCAAAATGACTATTCTAATTTACATTCCCAGCAACAGTGTATGAGTTCCCTTTTCTCTGCATCATTGCCAGCATTTGTTATTTTTGCCTTTTTGATACTAGCCATTATAACTGGAGTAAGATGACATCTCACTGTGGTTTTGATTTGCATTTCCTTGATGATTATTGATGTTGGGCATTTTTGCCATATACATGTAGGCCATTTGTATGTCTTCTTTTGATAAAAGTCTGTTTGGAACATTTGTCCACTTTTTAATGGGATTTTTGTTGTTAATTGTTGAGCTGTTTGAGTTCCTTGCATATTCTGGATATTAGTTCCTAGTCAGATGAATAGTTTGCAAATATTTGCTCTCATTCTGCAGGTTTTCTCTTCACTCTGTTGATTGTTTCCTTTGCTGTGGAGAAACATTTTAGTTTGATATAGTTCTATTTATCTGTGTTTGTTTTTGTTTCCTGTGCTTTTGAAGTCTTAGTGATAAAACGGTTGCCTTGACCAATGTTTTGAAGTGTTGCTGCTATGTTTTTTTCTAGTATTTTTATAGTTTAGGTATTATGTTTAAGTGTATAATCCATTTGGAGTTTTTGTCTATGATGAGAAATAGGGATCTAGTTTCACTCTACTGCATTGCTATCCAGTTTTCCCAGCACCATTTATTGAAGAGTGTGTCCTTTCCCCAATGTATGTTCTTGGAACCTTGGTTGAAAATCATTTGGCTGTAAAAATGTGAATTTATTTCTGGGTTCTCTGTTCTCATAAATTGGTCTATGTGTCTGTTTTTATACCAATATCATGCTGTTTGGGTTACTGTAGTTTTGTAGTATATTTTGAAGGCAGGTGTTGTGAGGTCTCAGCATTGTTCTTTTTGCTCAGGATTGCTTTGGCTATTTGAGATCTTTTGTGATTTCATATGAATTTTAGAATTGTTTTTCCTATGTCTATGAAAAATGTCATTGAGGTTTTGATAGGGATTGCATTGAATCTGTAGATTGCTTTGGGTGATCTGGTCATTTTAACAATACTATTTCTTCCAATTTATGAAAATGGATTTGTTTGTGTTTTCTCCAGTTTCTTTCATTAGTGTTTTGTAGCTTTCCTTCAGCGTCTTTCACCTCCATGGTTAAATTTATTTTTAGGTTTTTTTTGGTGTATCTATTGTAAATGGAATTGCTTTCTTGATTTCTTTTTTAACCAGTTTGTTCTTAGTGTAGAGAAACACTACTAGTTTTTCTATGTTGATTTTGTATTCTACAACTTTACTGAATTCATTTATCAGTTCTAATAATTTTTTTGTGTAGTCTTTAGGTTTTTTATATACAAGATCATGACGTCTGCGAATGGATGCCTTTTATTTTTCTCTTGCCTGATTGCTTTAGCTAAGACTTCCAGTACTATGTTGAATAAGAGTTGTAAAATTGGGCATCCTTTTCTCATTCCAATTCTGAGAGAAAATATTTTGCTTTTCACCATTCAGTATGATGTTAGCTGTGGGTTTGACATATGTGGCCTTTATTATGTTGAGGGTCGTTTCTTCTATGCCTAGTTTGTTGAGAGTTTTTATCATGAAGGAATGTTGAATTTTATCAAATGCCTTTTCTGCATCTATTGAGATGATCATATGGTTTTTGTCCTTCATTTTTTTTTGATGTAATGTATCACATTTATTGATTTGCATAGGTTGAACCATTCCTGCATCCCTGGGATAAATCCGACTTGATCCATGGTGTATTATCTTTTTGATGTGTTGTTGGATTCTATTTGCCTAGTATTTTATTGAGGATTTTTGCATCTATGTTCATCAGGGATATTGGCCTATATTTTTCTTTTTGTGTGTGTGTCCTTGTCTGGCTTTGATGTCAGGGTAATGCGAGCCTTGTAGAATTAGAGAGAATTCCCTCTTCTTTAATTTTTTTTTAATACTTTCTGGAGAATTGGTGTTACTTCTTCTCAGTAAGTTTGGCAGAATTAAGCAGTAAAGCCATCTGGTCCTGGACTTTCTTTATTGAGTAACTTTTATTACTGATTCTATCTCACTACTTCTCATTGGTCTGTTCAGATTTTCTATTTATTTCTGGTTCAATCTTGGTAGATTGTGTGTGTCCAGGAATTTGTCCATTTCCTCTTTGTTTTCTGATTTGTTAGCATATGGTTGTTCATAATAGTCTCTGATGATTCTTTGTATTTTTGTGTTATCAGTTGTTATGTCTGCTTTCCCTTTTCTGATTTTGTTTATTTGGATCTTCTTTTTTTCTTGGCTAATCTAGCTAGAGGTTTACCAATTTTGTTTACCTTTTTAAAAAAACAGCTTTTGTTTCATTGATCTTTTATGTTATGTTTTTAGTCTCTATTTCATTTAGTTCTGCTCTTTATTTTGTTCTACTAATTTTGAGTTTGCTTTTTTTTTGCTTTTCAGGTTCCTTGAGATGCATCATTTGGTTATTTGAATTTTTTTCACTTTTTTGATATAGCTATTTAATGTTGTAAACCCCTCATAACACTTTTTGCATTATCTTATAGGTTTTGACATGATGTGTTTCCATTTTCATTTGTTCCAGGACTTTTTTTTTTGAGATGGAGTCTCGCTCTTGTCCCCCAGGCTGGAGTGCAATGTTGTGATCTCAGCTCACTGCAACCTCCGCCTCCTGGGATCAAGCGATTCTCTTGCCTCAGCCTCCTGAGTAGCCTCCTGAGTAGTCGCCCACCACCATGCTTGGCTACTTTTTGTATTTTTAGTAGAGATGGGGTTTCACCATGTTGGCCAGGCTAGTCTCGAACTCCTGACTTCAGGTGATCTGCCCACCTCAGCCTCCCAGAGTGCTGGGATTACAGGCGTGATCAGGAATTTTTTATGTCCTTAACTAATTCATTGACCCAGTGGTCCTTCAGGAGCCATTTTTCCAAAGAAAATTTCCAAAGTTTATCCTGTTACTGAATTCTAGTTTTATTCTGTTGTGGTTTCAGGAAACACTTGATATGATTTTGATTTTTAAAAAGTTGAGATGGCCAGGCATGGTGGTTCATGCCTGTAATCCCAGCACTCTGGGAGGCTGAGGTGGGCAGATCATGGGGTCAAGAAATCGAGACCATCTTGAGAACATGGTGATACCCCATCTCTACTAAAAATACAAATATTAGCTTGACATGGTGGCATGTGACTGTAGTCCCAGCTGCTTGGGAGGCTGAGGCAAGAGAATCGTGTGAATCCAGGAGGCAGAGGTTGCAGTGAGCTGAGATCGCGTCACTGCACTCCAGCCTGGCAACAGAGCGAGACTGTCTTAAAAAAAAAAACAAAAATTAGTTAAGACTTGTTTTGTGGTCTAAAATATGGTCTGTTTTTGATAATATTCCATGTGCTGATGAGAAGAATGTGTATTTTGCAGCTGTTGGATAAAATGATCTGTAAATGTCTGTTAGGTCCATTAGGTCTAAAGTGCAGTTTAAAATCAGTGTTTCTTTGTTAATTTTCTGTCTAAATGATCTGTCCAATGCTGAGAGAGGGATATCAAAATCCCCAAATATGGCCGGGTGCGGTGGCTCACCCCTGTAATCCCAGCACTTTGGGAGGCCGAGGCGGGCGGATCATGAGGTCAGGAGATTGAGACCATCTTGGCTAACAAGGTGAAACCCCGCCTCTACTAAAAATACAAAAAATTAGCCAGGCGTGGTGGCAGGCGCCTGTGGTCCCAGCTACTCCACAGGCTGAGGCAGGAGAATGGCGTGAAACCGGAGAGGTGGGGCTTGCAGTGACCCGAGATCCCGCCACTGCACTCCAGCCTGGGTGACAGAGCTAGACTCCCTTTCAAAAAAAAAAAAAAGAAGAAGAAATTATTGTATTAGAGTCTGTCTTTCCCTTTAGATTTAGTAATGTTTGCTTTGTTATAAATCTGGATACTCTGGTGTTGGGTTCACATATATTTGGTATTTTTTATATCTTCTTGCTGAATTGAGCCCTTTATTATTATGTAACAACTTTCTTTTTGTCTTTCTCTGGTTCTTAACATCTATTTTATCTAAATATAGGTACTCTCACTTGCTTTTGATTTCAATTGGCATAGAATATCTTTTCCTATCCCTTCACTTTCAGTCTATATGTGTCTGTACTGGTAAAGTTTGTTTGTTGTAAGCAGCCTGTAGTTGGGTCATTTTTTAAATCCTTTCAACCTACATCTTTCAAGTGGGGAATTTAATCCATTTACATTACGTTCGAGGTTCTTACTGATTCGTGAAGACTTATTCCTGTATTTTGTTAACTGTTTTTTGGTTGTTTTTTTATATCCTTTGGTCTTTTCTTTCTCTCTTATTGTTCATCATTGCAGTTTGGTGGTTTTCTGCAGTGGATATATCTGAGTCATTGCTCTTTCTCATTTGCATGTCTGTTCTGCCAATTAGTTTTATATTTTCATGTGTTTTCATGATGGTAGATATCATCCTTTCACTTCCAGATATACGATTCCCTTAAGCATTTCTTGTAGGGCTGGTGTAGAGGGGATAAATTCCTTTAGTTTTTGCTTATCTTGGAAAGACTATTTCTCCTTCATTTTTGAAGGATAGCTTTGCTGAATACAGTATTCTTGCCTGAAGTTTTTTTTTTCTTTCATCATTTAGAATATACCAGCCCATTCTCTCCTGACCTTTAGGTTTTCTACTAAGAAATCCATTGTTAGTTTGATGGAGGTTTCCTTATATATGACTTGATGCTTTTCTCTTTCTTTTTAAAAAATTATCTCCCTGTCTTTGACTTTTGACTGTCTGACTTTTTTGGGATTGAATATCTTTCAGGATCTCTGAGCTTTCTGTATCAGATGTCTATATCTCTTGCAAGACTTGGGAAATTTTCAGCTATTATTTTGTTAAATAGATTTTCAATGCCATTGCCCATGTCTTTTCCTTATGGAACACCAGAAATTTGAGTATTTGGTCACCTTGTGATGTCCCATATGTCATGTAGGCATTCTTCTTTCATTTAAGTTCTGTCTGTCTGTATCTCTCTCTTTCTCTCTCTCTCTTTCTCTTTTATGACTGAGTTATTTCAAAAGACCTGTATACAAGTTCAGAAATTCTTTCTAGTCTGCTAATGAAGCTCTTGATTGTATTTTTTTATTTCAATTATTGAATTATTCAAGTACAGGGCTTCTGTTTGGTTCCTTTTAATGATATCTCTTTTGTTGATTTTCTCATTCAGATATGAATTGTCTTGATTTCTTTGAATTGTTTACGTTATATTGCATCTCTCTGAGATTCTTTAATATCATTACTTTGAATTCTTTTTCAGACATTTCATAGATTTCTTTTTCATTGGAATCTGTTGCTGGAGAATTATTATGTTCCTTTGGAGGTATCACGTTTCCTTGCTTTTTCATGTTTCTTGTGTCCTTACATTGCTATCTGAGCATCTGGTGAAAGAGTTGCTGTTTGTAATTTTATGGATTTGCTTTCATAGGGAAAATTTTTTTTCCTATAGCTGTATCAATAGTGTTGGTTGGGTAGAGAGAGTGCTTAGGTTTTGATTCTGGCTGGACACAGTAATGTAGTCTCTGTATGATATATTTTGCTGTAATCAGCATTAGTAGTGTCTGTGAGTTCCTTGGTGGCTTAGTCTGCTGTTGTTAGTGGAAGCTGTGGTGAGACAGGCTGGTTGTTGAGCCCCACTGGTGCTGGTGGCACCGGGCCTAGTGTGTCGGTCCTTGGGCCCCCACATGCCCACCTGATGTACACAAGCACCAGTGGTAGTGGGGTCGGATGGGCCAGTCCTTGGGCCTCCATGTGGCTTTCTTGGGTGTCAGCAGTGGCAGTGGTAGGCTAGGTAGGCAGACAGATCTTCTGGCCCTTGGGCAGTATGTGTGGTGTTGGTAATGGTAGTTGTGGCAGGTCAGCCCTCAGGGCCCCAGTCAGCACGTGAGTGCTGGTGGTGGCTGTGATGGGTTGTGGCAGGCCAGTTCCCAGACTCCAGGTAGTGTATGCAGGTGGGTTCTGGTGGCAGTGATGATGACAGGCTCATGCTCAGGCTTCCAGGAGGCAGGTGCAGATGCTGGTGGTGTTAGACTGGGCATGTTAATCCCCAAGCTCCTGGATGATGTATGTGGGCACCCACAGGCTGGGTAGGGTAGTGGGGAGCTGTCATCAGGACTCCAGAAAGTGTGAGTGGCTGCCACAGGTGGTGGGCAAGGCAGATCAATTCCCAGGCCCCCGCTTCATGTGTGCAGGCACTAGTGAGGGTGGTGCTGGGCGTGGCAAGCCTGTCCTCAGACCTCCGGATGTTGTGCATGAATGCTAGCTGTGGTAGATGGGGCAAGTTGATCCCCAGGGCCCCGGACAATGCACTCAGGCAGTGCTAGTGACAGTGGTTGGTGGGGTGGACTGGTCCCCAGACCCCCTAAAAGTACATGCAGGTGGGTGGCAGCCCTGATGCTGGAGGTTGGGGATGGGTTAGAGTTGCTGTCAGTAACAGTGATCCCAAGTAACGGACTCTCAGGCTTTTGGGAGCACATGATTTGGCTTCTTTTGTTCTGAGGGTAGCTTCCCCAGTGTGCTGTACCAGTTGTTCCCCAGGATGTAGACTGAGTGAGGTAGAGTGCTGGGGACGCAGCCACACTGCTGGGTCCAGTCAGCATTACAACACCACAGCCCTCTGAATGGATATTGGGTGATGTCAGCAGGGCTGCAGGAATGTGGAGAGCAGGGTCTGTTGGCCCCAGCACAGGATGTAGTCTAATGGGGGCTGGGCTCTCAACATGGTCCTGTGCTGTTGAGAGGAAGGGGACAAGGGACCCCACACGCACTTCCTCTCTGGAGCAATGCCATCACACAGACTCCAGGCAGCTCCCTATGCTAGTCTCAGGGCTGGCAAGGGTGGAGGGACTATCTTGTGGCTAGGATTACAGGAGTGCACAGTAGTGCTATAAACCACTGGGGATCTCTCACTTAACTTTTCCTGGCGCCAAGGAGTTTCTTCTGGCTCTTGAGCCAATCCTGGCTGGGTCATCTGCTTTACCTCTCTCTCCTTCTCAGGGGTTCTCCCGTCACTTCCCTGCTGAATTCCAGTGGTCTCTCTTCGATGCTCTATTCAACATGTGATTATCTACTCACTGTGCTGGTCCTTTTAAGAGGAGGTGAGTGCCAGGTGCCTCTAGCCAGCCATCTTGAAGCCCCTCCCTCAGTGTATTCTATTTGAAGTTTTAAGTAGAGATTTTGGAGAAGTATGAATGACATGTTTGCCAAAAATAGAAAGTAGTGGAAAGAGGTGCTTAAAGGAATATAAATAAAACCTGTTCTTTGCAGATTTTTGCCTCTGTTTGCAATTGGGCTTACCTATAGACAGGTCTGACCACCCTAGAATAATTTGTTGATGTGGTTTAACCCTCTTCTAGTCTTCACGGTTGTTCCCACTTACCTGTAAAATATTATTTTTAAAAATAGAGGACATAGGCAATAAGAGTTGATTATCTGGTTTACTGAATTGCTGGCTTTTGATAAAATCCAGGTGGCTGGACAGAGGCAAAAATTGTTTTCAAATTAATTGTTTCATTGTTGCCCTCTGCTGAGTCAGAGTTTGAAGGAGAAAAGTGAAATTCAGTGCTTCCCCTGACTAATACATTTGTTATTAAATTAAGAACATATTAACCTTTTTGAGGTCATCCAGCCTTATTCTTGATGTCCACAGATTTTCCCGTGGTCAGAGTACCTGATGAATCACTGAAGCTCTTTGGGTCTTTACAATTCTTTTCTAAGGAAAGGAAAACCGGAAATTATTTGGAATAATGAAAAACTGACTGTCTCTTGGGAGAATATGCTAACCTAGGTTAAATTTTAATGAGGGAGATAGGGAAGAATGGAGATGCTCTCACCTCCAAGTAATTAATTTAAATTTAGCTCTCTTGAGACTATTGTATTTGTTATCTTTCTAATCAGATTTTGTTGTCCATATTTAACTCTTGTTTCTCTGCTTGACCTTTCTTTACCAATCTCTGCTTGGTCTGAATGAATTGGTTGATCAGTTATCCATTGCCACCAAGCATCAGTGGCACATGGCAATAAGCATTTATTGCTCTTTTACCTAAGGTCAGCTGCCCTTGTCTGGGGTTGGCTGGCTGCTGGCTGATCTAGGCTGGTCTCAGCTAGAGCAGCTGAGGTGGCCCTCTGTGTTTCATGTGTTGCTCATTCCCCTTCTGGTTCCAGTAGGTGATATGGTTTGGCTGTGGCCCCACCCAAATCTCAACTTGAATTGTATATCCCAGAATTCCCACGTTGTTGGAGGGACCCAGTGGGAGGTAATTGAATCATGGGGGCTGGTCTTTCCTGTGCTGTTCTCCTGATGGTCAATAAGTCTCATGAGATCTGATGGACTTATCAAGGGTTTCCACTTTTGCTTCTTACTTATTTTCTCTTGCTGCCGCCATATAAGAAGTACCTTTCACTTCCTGCCATGATTCTGAGGCCTCCCCAGCCATGTGGAACTGTAAGTACAATTAAACCTCTTTTTCTTCACAGTCTCAGGTATGTCTTTATCAGCAGCATGAAAACAGACTAATATAGTAGGGTAGCCCATAAATACTCTTTTCATGTCAAAGGTAGAAACACAAAAGAGCAGGTAGAAACTGGCACACCATCCTACCTGGCACACTATCACTTGTGCCTTATCTATGGACCTAAGAAGGTCCCATGGGGCAGGGAAATATACTCTTCCTAGTTTTGGGGGGACTCTAATGTAACATGACAAGAGACATGGATACAGGGAAGGGAGAAATATGGGAGCCTTTAATGCTTCATCTACCACAATTGGCTCAAAGAAACCTACCAGGATTGAAAATTAAATAAAATTTTCCTTCTTTGTAATTTATATTTTTCAGAAAACCAGAACTGATGGCTGTATTTGTAGTCTTTCAGACAACATTCTTCTTAACATTGCTGTCCTTGAGGACTTACCAGAGTGAAGGTAAGAAGTGGAAGGAACAGTAAAGACAAAAATCATGTCAGGAACAATTGAAGTCATTGTGCTTGGAGAAAAAGTTAAACAGTTCTTTTTTCTTTGAGAATTACTTAAAATTCATGAGTATCTGCCATGAGATGATTTGTCAATCTCTCTAAGCAGTGGTTGCTTTAGTCTTGGCCTCTCTCATCTTGATGGCTCTCTTAATAAGCCACCCCTTCACCCTGACTTCCTGGTCAATGCACTGGTCCTTAGGGCGGTTGTAAATAGACTTAATCCCTTAGAAATTCATGATGGATATATTTTATCAAACCATCATCAGAGCAGTTCTTTCTGTACCTTGCTGAGAAAAGACACTGGATATACCACATCAGTGTTGACCACTAGGTTAGTACAAGTTTTTATGTCTCTCAACTATGTTCATTGAGAAGCTGTTAGCTTAGTGAAATATGAGTAAAAGCAATGAAAATACGAACCAACAGAAACTCAAAAAAGTCAATAAGAATTGACTTATTGACAATAAATAAAGTCAATAAGAATTTAATACCTCTAAAATATTATTGATACCCTATTACTTTGAACTCATTTAGAAGTGGATCTTAGACTTCAGAGAGTTTCTATTGGTGCATACTTTTTTGTACCTTTCATCTGTATTTTACAAAGCTTTACATTTTCCTCTTCCTATATTTATTCTTTGCTGTGCTCTTCTTTTGTTGTATTTTTTTTTTTTGTCTTTTTTTTTTTTCTTCCTTTTTGTGGAGAACAGGGTCTCGCTGTATTACCCAGGCAGGTCTTGAACTCCTGGGCTCAAGTTATCCTCCCGCCTCTGCCTCCCTGAGAGCTGGGATTACAGGCGTGAGCCACCGCACCTGGCTTTTTTTTTTTTTTTTTTTTTTAGACAAAGTCTGGCTCTGTTGCCCAGGCTGGAGTGCAGTGGCCTGATCTCAGCTCACTGCAAGCTCCGCCTCCCAGGTTTATGCCTTTCTCCTGCCTCAGCCTCCTGAGTAGCTGGGACTACAGGCACCCGTCACCACGCCCGGCTAGTTTTTTGCATTTTTTTAGTAGAGACGGGGCCAGGATGGTCTCGATCTCGTGACCTCGTGATCCGCCCGCCTCGGCCTCCCAAAGTGCTGGGATTATAGGCTTGAGCCACTGCGCCCGGCCTGCTGTACTTTTCTTTTAAAGGAGTGTACAGGTGTTTGCTCCTAGTAATTACTCATGCAGTTCCTGTCCATGGATTCACGAAAATGATCTTTGCAGGGAATATGCATAGAATTTCTCATCTTCCTTGAAACTCCATGAAAAGATACTTGAAAAAGAAAAGGAAACATTGTTCTGATAATTGCTCAATTCTCTGTCTGGCATTTCTTTCATCTGGATTTATTTATATTAGGTCCAGGGTACATGGGAAGACGCTACTATGCTGCTTCTTTTGGCATCTTAAAAACCATAGTTTGATGTTAGTCTCTTCTAATCTGGGGCCAAAAAGTGGGAAATAGGATTTCTCATTTGTAGGATGTATACTTCTCGCTTACTCTATCTTACTTGCTAAAATCTAAGCACGGTGCAACTGGACTGAGTGGTCAAACCTTATAATAAGAATGATTTTCAAACAGACCCACTGCCCCACCTCCAGGTGTAACCGAAATGCAGGTTCAGTTGCTTGCAGCTTGCAGAGTCCGGTTAAAATGGGCAAGGTCTGGTATAAAAAAAGAAAAACAACTTTTGATTCCAAAGCTAACTTAGGGTATTAAGTACAGGCTTTCCTCTTTAAGGGGACTGCTTTGTTTTTGGAGTAGAGAGTGGGCACTTTTCAAGCAGGGGGCCTATGCAGTGGCAGAAGTGAGCAGATAGGGATTTGCATACTCACTTTAGTACCTTATCTACTGGTTAGTTGAGTTGGCATCCTTTTTTTAAATTTATTTATTTATTTATATTTTTTTGATTTTTATTATTATGCTTTAAGTTCTAGGGTACATGTGCATAATGTGCAGGTTTGTTACATATGTATACTTGTGCCATGTTGGTGTGCTGCACCCATCAACTCGTCAGCACCCATCAACTCGTCATTTACATCAGGTATAACTCCCAATGCAATTCCTCCCCCCTCCCCCCTCCCCATGATAGGCCCTGGTGTGTGATGTTCCCCTTCCCAAGTCCAAGTGATCTCATTGTTCAGTTCCCACCTATGAGTGAGAACATGCAGTGTTTGGTTTTCTGTTCTTGTGATAGTTTGCTGAGAATGATGGTTTCCAGCTGCATCCATGTCCCTACAAAGGACGCAAACTCATCCTTTTTTATGGCTGCATAGTATTCCATGGTGTATATGTGCCACATTTTCTTAATCCAGTCTGTCACAGATGGACATTTGGGTTGATTCCAAGTCTTTGCTATTGTGAATAGTGCCACAGTGAACATACGTGTGCATGTGTCTTTATAGCAGTGTGATTTATAATCCGTTGGGTATATACCCAGTAATGGGATGGCTGGGTCATATGGTACATCTAGTTCTATATCCTTGAGGAATCGCCATACTGTTTTCCATAATGGTTGAACTAGTTTACATTCCCACCAACAGTGTAAAAGTGTTCCTATTTCTCCACATCCTCTCCAGCACCTGTTGTTTCCTGACTTTAATGATTGCCATTCTAACTGGTGTGAGATGGTATCTCATTGTGGTTTTGATTTGCATTTCTCTGATGGCGAGTGATGATGAGCATTTTTTCATGTGTCTGTTGGCTGTATGAATGTCTTCTTTTGAGAAATGTCTGTTCATATCCCTTGCCCACTTTTTGATGGGGTTGTTTTTTTCTTGTAAATTTGTTTGAGTTCTTTGTAGATTCTGGATATTAGCCCTTTGTCAGATGAGTAGATTGCAACAATTTTCTCCCATTCTGTAGGTTGCCTGTTCACTCTGATGGTAGTTTCTTTTGCTGAGCAGAAGCTCTTTAGTTTAATTAGATCCCATTTGTCAATTTTGGCTTTTGTTGCCCTTGCTTTTGGTGTTTTAGACATGAAGTCCTTGCCCATGCCTATGTCCTGAATGGTATTACCTAGGTTTTCTTCTAGGGTTTTTATGGTATTAGATCTAACATTTAAGTCTCTAATCCATCTTGAATTAATTTTCGTATAAGGAGTAAGGAAAGGATCCAGTTTCAGCTTTCTACTTATAGCTAGCCAATTTTCCCAGCACCATGTATTAAATAGGGAATCTTTTCCCTATTTCTTGTTTTTGGCAAGTTTGTCAAAGATCAGATGGCTGTAGATGTGTGGTATTATTTCTGAGTTGGCATCCTTATGGGCAGAAATAGACTGTAAGGTGGCTGAAAATTCTCCAGGTGGGAGAGAGTTTCACAGTGGGCATACTTTGGGTTGTAAATCAACTGTTATCTCTCAAGGCAGTCTCCTGGTGGGTGAGAGTTCCTCTCTGGAGCTTCTAAGCATATCATTATTAATAGATGAACTTGCCCTGTAGGGAGTGTCTGGTGAAGGGGAGATAAAAGGTTATAATTGCATTTCCAAAGGGCTAAGTAGGAAGTGGGGAACAGAGGGAAATGGGGAAAAGAGAAAATAATAAAACAATAGTAACTCATTCTCTTTTTTTTTTGAAAAATGAGTTACTCGGTTACACGGGGTCTCCAGGAAATCTCAGGCATCTAACGCTAAGCTTTCAGCCCAGCTCATTTCTCCAGTAAAGTTTCATTTTCTGATCCAGCACTATTTACTATGTGCCTTTTATGTACAAGCCACTCTGCTCTCAGAGTAAGCTCTGCTGCTCATGCTTTCAGCTTCTTTTATTTAGATCAGATATACATTTCCCTGTTTTTCTATCAACCAATCTTCACTTCTGCTTCCAGCTTTCTCTGTCAAGCATGCTTTCTTTGATAATTAATCCTGTCATTGCTCTGACCTGTACTGTTCGGATTTCTTGTCTCAATTTCTGCTGAGGATTTATTCCAAGTAACCTGGCTTAATTTCTCCAATCAACAAGGCAGAGCCAAGACTTTCTTCAGTTAACCCTCGGTACATGTTTCCATCAGCCAGAGATTATGACTGCAGCAATATATTCCTCTGTCTGTTTGTATATGTACATACAGACAGAGATAGGGAGATAAATACATAGTGTGTTTTTAAATAAAAGTTAAATTATAGTATATATATACTCAGGAATTTTTTATTACTTAAAACAATTACTACAACACATGATGAGTTTTTTTCTTTGATATTAAATGTTCTTCTAGAGAAGAACAACATTATTTTTAATTGCTGCATGATAAACCTTCTTATGAATGGACAATGGTTTATTTCCTTGAGTAGTGTTATGGATGGTCAGAGAAACAGGATGGGGAAAGTGGGAGGAGAGTATGTGGTTAAGTCCTGGTCTGATTCCCAAACCTGGCCTTCTTGGCCACACTCCAGCATTATAAAAAGAGAGCTGGACAGAGACCCAGGAGCCCTAGGTTCTGGTCTGATTGTGCGGCTGTGGCAAAGTCACTTCCCATTTTTTAACCTCAATTTCTTCGTCTGAAAAATAATGGGATTGGGTTTAATAATCTTTATGATTCTTTGATCTCTCTGACTTAACCTTGGCATTTTCCACTGTTTCCCAAGGAAGTCCTAGGTTGCTTTTAACCAGATTATTTTTGACTGATGTCACTCGAGCACCTGAGTCATTCAGCACTCACTGATAGCGTATGTTAATATAAAGAGTTCTTCTTTTGTCTAGAGCTTCCAGAAGTAAAATTTAGACTGGTAGTTGACTCATTCATTCAGCAACCAATCACTGAATGTCTTTCCCATAACTAGTATGTTCTTAGTCTTGGTTTCTCTAAGCTGAGCAAGGCTGAGTCCCAACCTTGTTTCACTCACAGTCTGCAGGGAGACAGGCACAGAAACAGACTCTTACAGCATGTTGCAATCATTGCTCCAAACAAGAGCTTAGGAAATCTAAGGAGGAATTCTGAGGTATGATTATAGTGGAGTGAATCGGATAGCTTAACAAAGTATTTCTTTTAAAATACAACTTATTATTCGATTCTCAAACTAATACATGTTTCTGAAGAACGTTTACAAAATACCAAAAAGTATAAAGAAGAAAATTAAAATCACTCAACCTCATCATCCAGAAATAACTGCTGTTATAATGATTGTTAACATTTTATTTTTACTTTCCTTTATGGGTTTGAAAAAAAACCATGTCCTTTAAAAATCGTAAAATGGGGTACATATTCCAATACATTTTTTAAAAGTGTATGGGAAAATCCAATGAAAATATGTATGATTTAAATTTGGCAATAGAATAAAAGAGTAGGATTATGGGAACTCAATCTCTGTGTTATGCAAGCATTTTTATCATGAGTAATTAGTGACATTGATTCATGATACTCATTTGGTGAGTAAATTAGCAATATTAGTACATTCGCAATGTTATGCAACCATCACCTGATTCAGTTGCAAAACATTTTCATCACACCCAAAGGAAACCACTGCTTAAGCAGTTAGTCTTGATTCCCCTCTCTCTCAGCCCCTGGCAGCTACCAGTCTACTTTCTGTCTCTATGGTACTTACTATTCTGGCAATTTCATACAAATGGAATCACAGTATAAAACCGTGTGTATCTGGCTTCTTTCACTTAGCATGATGTTTGTGAGGTTAATCCAATTGTAGCATGTATCAGTATTCAATTTCTTATGGCTGAGTAATAGTCCTTTGTATGTATATACCACAGTTTGTTCATCTGGTCATCCACTGATGACAGTCTCAGTTGTTTCCACCTCTTGGCTGTTGTGGATAATGCTGATGCAAATTTGTGGACAATTATTTGTTTTAATTCCTGCTTTCAATTCTTTGGGATATCTACCTACAAATGGAATTGCTGGGTTATATGGTGATTCTATTTTAACTTGTTTGTCTTGGAGACAGGGTCTCACTCTATCACTCAGGCTGGAGTTAACTTTTTGAGCAATTATCAAAATGTTTTCAACAAAGTGGAGCCATTTTACATTCCTACAGGGGCTGTACAGGGGCTGTAATTTCTCCACATCCTCACCAACACTTGTTATTTCCATTTTAAAAATTATTATAGCCATTTTCATGGATAAGAAATGGTACCTCTTTGTGATTTTGACTTGAATTTCCTTAGTGACTAATGATATTGAACATCTTTTCGTGTGCTTGTTAGTCATTTGTATATCTTCCTTGGATAAATGTTCATTCAAGTCTTTTGACTTATTTTATTTTATTTTATTTTGTTGTGACAGGGTCTCACTCTGTTGCCCAGGTGGAGTGTAGTGGTGTGATCACGGTTCACTGCAACCTCTGTCTCCCCGGCTCAAGCCATCCTCTTATGTCAGCTTCTTGAGTAGCTGAGACTGCATGTGCCATGACACTCAGCTAATTTTTGTATTTTTTTTTTTTGGTAGAGACAGGGTTTTTCCATGTTGCCCAGACTCTTTTGCCTATTTTTAAAGTGAGTTCTTTGTCTTTTTGTTGCTGGTTTGTAAGAGTTCTTTGTATAGTATGGATACTGGAACCTTATCAGATATATGATTTGCAAATATTTTCTCACATTCTATAGGTTGTCTTTTCACTTTTCACGTTTTTGATATTGTTATTCAATGCACAGAATTGTTTATTTTATTGGCTATTTTTGTTGTTGTTGTTGTTGCACATACTCTGGATTCAGATCTAAGGACCCACTGCCAAACTCACGGTTGTGGAATTCACACTGAGTTATAGTTATCACCCTAGCCCTTCCCAGCATCACATTTACAAAATATCACAAGGTAACTTCCTGGGAAGGTAACCGTTGTGGCTCCCTTGCCTTTTATGGGCATTCTTGTTCATCTCACTTTCATAGAATGAGTTGTCTGAGGTGTTCCTCCAAATTCTGAGGTTATGCCCCATTTGAATCAGAAGCTTTCTACTGTGTGGACCAATCACATGAAAAACATCATGTTTGTCTTGTATCCACCAGGGATACTCCTCAGTTTATCTGGCTCCATACAGAGCCCCATCCTGTCACCTGTGTCCTGACCATGGCAGGACATTGTTGTTGGCGCCATGCCAAATACTTCTCAGACATTCCATTCCATGCAAACTTTGATTGGGCCAATGCTCCTGTCTTAACAGTTGGAGGACAGTAAAAGGGGACACAGGTGTTGGTATTAGAGAGATTCCTATTTAACTTCACATAGCTTTGTATATGTTATTTACCCTAATTGAGCTTGAGTTTCCTTATCTGAAAAATTGCTGTTTAACACTTCTGTAGTAGGCATTGCATGAGACAGCGTAAGTAAAGGCCCTAGCACTGTGCCTGGTCAATAACATGTGCTCAATTTCATTGTTATTTTTACTTCCCTATGAGAAAAATAGCATGTGCAGAATGGCAGTTTGGGGACATTTTTTCAGTATTGAAGATTGTTTCCATTTTTTGTTGTCAAAATGAGATAGTCTGTTACCATTTAAACTTAATGTTAGAGAGGTTCAAATGAGGAGGGGAAATCCCCCTGAAACTAGAAAACTGAATGCTTAAAAGATGATATCTGTTATGCCATGGGTCATCAGATAGCAGCTGATTTTATCGATACAGGCTTTATCTGTTCAATACCTTTGTACCACTCCCAGTTTACTTCTGATACCCTCACAGTTGAAATAGTTGAATCAGCAATACACAATTATTTTCCAATCTATATGGTGTTTTTCTCCTCTTAAGTGGAAAGTCATGATTTGTTCTTCTCTAAGAATTAGCAGTGACTTAACTCAGTCAGGACACATTCTGTCTCTAGTGGCAGATATATCAGCTTAAACCTCTGTGTGCCACCATTTGCAGTGGCACCATTGGTGGTTTATGCAGTCAGCCTAAGAGATAGTCTGCTGCTTCCCAAGGCCACCAACTTCAGCAAACCTGTTTCATGTTTGAATTCCTATTCTTTTACAGACTGTGTCATACCACTAACTGGTCTAAAATTCCAATCTCTTGGACTATTTCATATGAGTTCATCATGTCTCTCCAGCTAACTTTCTTCTTTGAGCTAGGAACCTTGTCACAATTATTTTGTTTCACATCAAATGTCTGGTATCTTGCTGTTCTCATCGAAAGAGTTCAGTTAATTCTTGCTAATCTTTATCTTTTAAGTTAAATACATTGAGACATAAATGACCATGTCTACAGATAAGACATGCTCCCACATTGTAATCTTTTACCAAACTATAAAATATTGACTTTCAAAAAGGAAACTTTCATTTCTGATTTTCAGAAATATAACATTTCCATCAAAAAGTCCTCTTTCTTTTTTTCAGACTTGTTATAAATTTCCAAACCAGTTAGATTGTCCAATAAAGGATTCTTCTGTTTCGTTTACCTGTTTATCAATGTATGAACTTGCTGTATATTATTGAGCAAGTCACTTCATTCATCTAGATCTTAATTTCTGTGTCTGCTAAGTGATTTCCAAATTCTCTTCCACATTTCCAAAGTGTCTGATTCCAGGATGCACATATGAGCAATATTTTCCAGAGCTAAATAATGATGATATTAAGGTTTAATTATTTCTGACTCTTCAATCATGCTCCTATTAAATATTATTTCATACTTCATTTTGATCTTTTCAGTCTTGGCTGAACGTTTACCATTGACTCCTGTGTCACTTAAAGTTTCCACCAATTCTATACATCAGAGTTTGCATTTACAATGGACTGTCCACAACCTTCCTTATCATCAGGAATTGAAAATGGTATTTCAGATCCAGATCAGTAGGACTGAAACATCCAATATTGTCTGGGTGGTAAGTAATTTTTTTTGGCTCAGTATTTTAAAAAGTCATCTTTAAAAAAAAGACACCATGGCTTTCTTTTATAACATCTGAAAAATTCTCGTTTTGGAAACATTAGCAGCTCAAAACAGTTTGTCTAAACAATTACATTTCTGTGTTTTCAGTTAAGGATAGGTAGGTAGGGTGAGATGCACTAAGCAAATAGGTTTTCTCAGTTTTGGTCTGTCTTCTAAGACTGTTGAGTCTGCCCTCATGCATACTGAATTCCAGAGAGCCACGAAGATTAACCATTTCATTCCTCCTACCTCTTTCTTCTCTGTCCCCCAGAGATTTTCCTAAATAAGATGTAATCATTTGGCAACATTTTTCTTTTGAATGTAGTGTCCTGACAGTTTCTTGGCCTGTACCCAGCTGAAATGCAAGGAAGAGTAAGTACTAGCACTTAATGTTCCATCCAACAAGGAGCCATGTTGTTGAGTAATTTCCTGTGTCCTTTGTTGCCTCACATGTGGCTTTTTCCACAACAAATTAAATTAAGAAAATACTGAATTTCACACTCTTTTTGTCTTTGAATTCTTTGGGGTGGATTTTTCACTTAGTTCAAATGATTATTAGGTCAGTTTGTCAGTTTTGCCTGAGGTGTCCCCATCTAGGGCACTGGGACACATTAGTGGTTAATGATTTCCGTTTCTCATCTGGGAACTATAGTAATCTATATGCACATAATGTTCAGTCATTTTCATGGGATATTTAAGGACAGTGGAATGTTTTCTCAGTGAAAGGAACTGAGAATTTTCCTGCAGGTAAGAGAAGCCTAAGACTATACTTGGGCCCTCTGTCAGCTCAACCAGGCTCCAGTCTTCACCCAGGCAGTGGAGGCTTTGGGTACACAGACACAGCATGGATAGTTCCTTTGATAAAGCATACAAGTCACTAATTTTAACATTTTCAGTTTCTTTCCATATTCATTAGTGAAATTTGAGATCTGAGCAAGTTTAATAAAATTTTGACTCTGTCCATTTAGGATTCATATCAAGTCTATAATTCTACCTCTCAAAGGACAGTTTCACACAATGAGACTTGGTATGGTGATTTTCAACAACAGCGATGCTTGTATGCAGCTGTTTACTCCCTTCTATCAACACATCTTTCCACTATCCCACCTTATATTAGTGAGTCTGATTTTTGTATTTTTAATGGGTACACTCGTTGGTAATTTGGGATGAGTAAAACATAGAAGCAAAGGTCATATTGAGACTAAGGATTATCCACACACAAAAAAATTGAGGTGGATGTGCTGGAGGAATTGTGGAAGACTAGCACTTAGCACCATTAGCAGAAATAACATTAACTGTAGACTACATGGATCCCATTCTTTATTTTTCCAAAAGGTAACTCATATCTATTGTTTTGTTAGAAAAAGTAATATTAGCCATAGACCAAGTGGATCTTTTTCTTTATTTTCCTAAAAAGCGATTGTTCATATCTGTTTTCATATTTGATTCCCGTAAGAGTCCTCTTTTCAAGGGAAAGCAGCTAGTATAGACTATTTCTGTAACCTTCTAGGGCTCAAGACCCTTCAGGGTAGAGTTTTGCCTTGTCTATTGTGTCGTCCTCATAATACTCAACCCAGCCTGACTACAACAGTGGAGAAACCACAACACAGAGAGGTTTATTGTGTTGCTCCAGGTGATAGAGGCAGGGTGGGAATCATCCTTCACCCCTGTGCCCAGAAAGGGATGACAGTCACATGCAGCCCCAGGCCATCGGTGGGCTCATGTCCTATGGAATAGAGGATGCCTTGAGAAACGCTGTCTGAATCACCATACCTGAAGTTGAGGAGAAATGTAAGATCCTCCTCCAGTTAAGGAGGAGGATGCTGCTTCTGTTTAGACCAAAATCTCCCTTATACAGGGAAGTTCCCTGTAGTGCAAGTCTGACGGGGTACTCTCATTCGTGCTGGGGGATACGGTGAAGCCTCTGGACTCAATGTCTCGGACACCTCTGTTCCCAAACAAGCCAAAGGAAGAGCGCCTTGACTTAGTTACTTGCAGCTGGACCAGAGGCACTGAGCTGTCTCCTGGATGGCACTGGCCATTTGGAACCCTGAACTGCATGGTCCTGCCCTCCTGGGTCATGGTCCCCCCCTTCCCTTTGCTTTATGATTTTGTCAATGGCATAGGAAGACAAAGTAGAGTAAGAGCTCAAGCTTGGAAGGAAGCCAGATGTGGGAGTCAAACGTCTCAGTAACAAATCAGTGACCTCTGTTAGACTTTTGCGTAAATGTGTGTGTCAATTTCTTGTGACTTGCTGATGTCTGCAAGGGTCAAATTAAACTTACCACTTCAATGAATGAAATGACCCAAAGACAATTCATCATATTTAAAGGAAAAAAAAATCACTGAATTGGGGAAAAGTTTTATCTCCTCTATTAACAGGGCTGTAAAGACCACAAAGCAGAAATTGAGGTTAAACAGGTTCCACACATAAATAGTGTTTGGGGGAAATACAACTCATTGCCTGTTAATGAAATGATTAAATCATTCAGTCCAGAGTTTTAGACTGTGTGCCCAGATCAGGCATTGTGCGCAGTGTGGGAATGTCAGCGCTGAGCCCGCTGGAAAGAATGAGGAGGTGAACACACAAATAGGGTATTCTACACATGGGCTGTGTGTGCAGATCACTGATGAAATGCTATGAGGTGGGGGTTACGCCTCACCTTCTCCCACAATTTGGAAAAAGGGCTGTTTGAGACCAAATATCCCAAGAGGATTGAAGTTAATTTCGCAAGTAGAATAGAAAAGAGTGTTCTGAGCAGACCCAACAGGCATGAGCAGAGGCCCTGAGAGAAGGGGCTAGGAAATTTCCAGGCCTGAAAGCCAGCTGTGGTGCTGGATCCCTGAGCACATGGGGATGGGAGCGCAGGCCTTGATACACAGGACCATGAGGTGCATGCTCAGGTTTTGTTTTTTTATCCCAAGGGCAATAAGAACAAAGGAAGTGGCAAGCTCTGATTTGAATAGCGGCACAGCAGAGTGTGGTGGGGAACTGGGGAAAGGGATGTATGGCCACTAGGAAGCGAGCTGTGGGTTCAGCCAAAGCAGAGATGTAGGTAAGAGAAGCGGCTGTGGGGTCCAGCCAAAGCAGAGATGCAGGTGAGAGAAGTGAGCTGTGGGGTCCAGCCAAGCAGAGATGTGGGTGAGAAGCAGCTGCGTTTGAGGGAGAGAAGGAAGGTAAAAGTCAGTCTGTGACTTGTTGGCATTAGAGTGAGGTTGATGTACTTCCTTCTAGCAGGGGTCGGGGGAAGAGAGGAAATATTTGCTCTTTTTTTTGAGATGGAGTCTCACTCTGTTGCCTAAGCTGGAGTGCAGTGGCGCAATCCCAGCTCACTGCAATCTCCGCCTCCCAGGTTCAAGAGATTCTCCTGCCTCAGCATCCTGAGTTGCTGGGATTCTAGGTGCACACTACCATACCTGGCTAATTTTTGTATTTTTAGTAGAGATGGGGTTTCACCATGTTGGTCAGACCGGTCTCAAACTCCTGACTTCATGATCTGCCTGCCTTGGCTTCCCAAAGTCCTGGGATATTTGCTCTTGAATTTTAAAAGTATTTAAGCAAAATGTACTTGACATTGCTCATGTTAAATAGTGAGAGTTTCATGGGTCAGGACCTCACAACTTGTTAAAGGAACATATTTTGTGATCTAGGAATAAAGTAGTGCAATAAATGGGAAATCAAATATAAACATTTAAAAAACCACAGTCTGCAGAGAATGAAAAAGAAAGCCCACAATTAAATGCCCCCTGGGTGGGATGTTCTCAGCCCAGGGCTGGGTTTAATTCTGTCAGGGTTACTGGTTCAAGTTTGGGACCTGAACAGGGGGCAGACATAAATAGAAGAAGGCCTCCGAGTTGCTAACTCCAAGCAGTGTGTGACATGTGACTTGTCCCATCCCCTTCACTGAGGACTTATTATTCTCCCGTAGAAACATGGATGCAGACTCGAGCTCAGGTTCCCCCAGGAAGTGTCAAGTGTGTGTCGTCTCCACCTTGCAGCTGTGGGGCAGGAAACAGGGGTCTTGGAGGAGGCACCCTGAGGAGACCTGGAGCTATGGGCACGTGAAGAAGACAGCGTGGTTCCTGCTCCCTCAGGACCATGCTAAAGTCACAGCTGATATACCAACAGCTAGCCACAGTATATAGGAGGGCCTCAGAAGGGGTGGAGACAAGAGGAATGCAGATGAAAGAGCAAGAAAGGCTTCATGAAGGAGACGGGGCATAACCTGGGCTTGAAGAACGAGGCAGATCCCCATACAGCAGGGAGTGGAAGACACCAAACCAAAGACACTGCCTGAGCAAAGACAGGTCTGAAATCATAAGGCATATCCAGAAGAGTGGAGGAAGCGCTATGTTTGGAGAGATGATTCCTGCAAGGGACTGCTGGGTTGGAGCCAGATTATAGAAGGCCTTGCATGACAGGGCAAGGTGTAAAGGAACCATTGAAGCCTGTGGAATTAGAGAATGGAAACACCAGCATCTCAGAAAGATGAAGGCTAAAGGCTGTGTCAAAAACCCAAATTACAGTTCAACTTAGACAAACTTCCTAGAGAACAGTGTAAGACATTTTGTGTCATTGACATCTTCAGGACCTAAGAGTCTGACAGATGGATCCCAAGAGATGGAGTGTGGTCCATGTGGCCACCATATCTGAAAGGATAAGAGACAGAAAACCAAGGGAGACTCAGAGAGCCATCTGTCAACTTCCGAGAGAAAATGGAACTTCTGCTGTGCCATGAAAGACTGCTTTCTTGACTGAGATTTGACCATCCTAATCTAAACCTTACCAAAGACAAGTATTTTTAAAAAACAATCAATTTTTTTAAAAAAGGATGACTGTGTTAATTCTCTACTTTTCAAGAACTTTCTTAGCAGATTCTCTGGGACTGGCGTAGTGAACACCTTCTGTCTCTGATCTGTTCCCCCAAGACCTGAGTAGCCTCTGTCTTCTCTCCCAATTGTTCCACATGAGTCCCCTGGAATTGGAAGACCATAGGGATTGGAAGCTGAGTTTTCAAAAGGCAGGAGGTCATAGCTGGCTCCCATGTGAGGCATCAGAACATGGGGAATTGACTAGCAGAAATGGACTTCACTGGTACATATTGTAGACCTGCATTGGGGCCTTAGGTTTGTGCTTTGGGATAAGTCAAGTCAAGCTATTTTATAGGACAAGATGGCTATGTGTTTCCAATTTTCTCCTCTTTGCTTTTAGGGGAATTACAGCACCACTGTGAAGTGGAACCAGGTTCTGCATTGGAGCTGGGAATCAGAACTCCCTTTGGAATGTGCCACACACTTTGTAAGAATGAAGAGTGTGATGGATGATGCCAGTTTCCCTGAGCCAAATTTCTGGAGCAACTGGAGTTCCTGGGAGGAAGTCAGTGGTAAGAAGTGAGATGGTTACAACAGTGAAAAGGGTTAATATATTTTTTAATGAGGAGCAATAGTCAAATAGTGGAAATCTCCTTTGAGGAACCCTGGGTAGACACTGACGTTATTTTCTTTTGGCTCCTATGGAAACTAAAAAACACAGGTGTGAAACTTGGCACTGGAAGATATAGTCTGAAGTCTTACTTCTGAGCTTACTCATTGAGATAGTTGTGCAGATTCAGGCAATTTTGTATTTGTTTTCAAAACATGTAAAGTGTGTGTATTATAAATGTTAAGTGAACAAAGCAAGACATAAATTGTAAATATTTATTTGAGCAACACAAAATGTGTATGCATCTAGAGTAGAGTTTGGGAACCTTTTTCTGTGAAGGGACAGGTAAGAGATACTGTAAGCTTTTCAGAGCATACAGTCTCCGTTTTGACTATTCAACTCTGCTACTGCAGTGTGAAAGCAGCCATAGTGTGTAAACCAATGAGAGGGCTTTGTTGATAGAACTTTATTTGCAAAAACAGGGCCGGGCATGGTGGCTCACGCCTGTAATCCCAGCACTTTAGGAGACCAAGGCGGGTGGATCACTTGAGGTCAGGAGTTCAAGACCAGCCTGGGAAACATGGTAAAATCCTGTCTCCACTAAAAATACAAAAATTAGCTGGGCATGGTGATGGGCACCTGTAGTCCCAGCTATTCTGGAGACTGAGGCAGGAGAGTTGCTTGAACCCATGAGGCAGAGGTTGCAGTGAGCCTAGGTCTCACCACTGCACTCCAGCCTGGGCCACAGAGCGAGATTCTGTCTCTCACACACACACCAAAAAACAACAAATGGTGGGCTCAAATTGTAATCCCCACCAATCTAGTCGGGACTTGAAGGGCGGGGAGGCGGAATATGGATAAATGAAAGTGGTGAAGATGAGATTATGGATAAATATATTTTAAATATTCTTTATTACTGATAATTTAATTTTGTTGTAATTAAAATTTAGAGTGGGTTTTGTCAGTTTCTTTTGCTCTGATTAAACTAATAATAATAATGAGATAATAATAATTGAATTAAATCTATGACGTAGTCACTTTTTAAAGTACTATACATATTTAGTTCTCATATCAGTCCTATAGAAAAGGAAACTGAGGCACTAAGAGGTTAAAGAAGCCATGCAAGGTCACCATGCCACTAAGTGTTGGAGCTGGAATTCCAATCCAGACAGTCTAACTCCAGAGGTCATGTGCTTAACCATTATATCCTACTCTGGAAAGGAGTACACATCCGCAGGGAAAGATATTAAAAAGATAGTAAGTGGTTGGGTGCCATGGCTCACATCTGTAATCCTAGTACTTTGGGAGGCCGAGGCAGGCGGATTGCCTGAGCTCAGGAGTTCGAGACCAGCCTGCACAACATGACGAAGCCCTAGTTCTACTAAAAATACACAAAGTCAACCGGGTGTGGTGGCACATGCCTGTAGTCCCAGCTACTCTGGAGGCTGAGGCACGAGAATCGCTTGAAGGTTGGATTTTTAAAAAGCTTTAAAAAAATGAACTTTTAAAAGACCCCTCACACTTGAGGGACTGGCATTTCTGAGAAGGTAGGAAGAGATATGATCTCCAGTATAATGAAGAGATTATGAGGGATTTGGGAGCTGTATAGACCTTGCCATTCTGAATGTGGCTTTGCCACTTTCTAACTGAGCAAACTTTGGCTAAGTCCTACCTGACCCCTTGTTATAAGGTACTAAGAACGACATGAGATACTGTACATACACACTTAACATGGCCTCGGGCAGGGCTGGGACTTGATAGAAAGCAGTTACAATAACCCAGCAAATAGCAATCACGCAATCTTCAGGTGGTAATAGTAATATGCTGTCTGTGGCAGTAAGAGCAACAGCAGTGGTATCAGTGTAACAATAGGAACAATGGTGGAAAGGATTGTCTTGCATTCACCAAAGGGTAGAGGTTTGGCAGAGAAATTTACGTTGCTATTTTCTCCAGAAGGTAGAAAAAGCTAAAGTTATCTGCTGAAGGCAAATGGGTAACTTGTTTTAAGAGGCTTGAATTTTGAGTGCAATTCTAACTTGGCTATTTTTTTTTTTCTTGCAGTACAAGATTCTCTTGGAAGGGGTATCTTGTTCGTTTTCCCTAAAGATAAGCTGGTGGAAGAAGGCTCCAATGTTACCATTTGTTATGTTTCTAGGAACATTCAAAATAATGTATCCTGTTATTTGGAAGGGAAACAGATTCATGGAGAACAACTTGATCCACATGTAACCGCATTCAACTTGAATAGTGTGCCTTTCATTAGGAATAGAGGGACAAATATCTATTGTGAGGCGAGTCAAGGAAATGTCAGTAAAGGCATAGAAGGCATCGTTCTCTTTGTCTCAAGTAAGTATGCAAATTCTCTGTGGCCCTTTCTTCTCATTTCCTGGGGAATAGATTAAATCTCCTTTACTAGAAGACAAACACTTCCACCCACGATCTTGATTTTCGTTTGTTTCCCAAGTTTTCTAGGAGAGGCTCTGAAGTTGATGACCTTTAGTAATGTTTCCAGGATTTCCTGTTGTTTTCTTGTCCTTCCTGAGAGTTGTATTCCTAGAGATCAATAGTATTAGATAGAGACAGTTCAGGTCATGACCTGGACCACTGGGAAAATACCTTTTTGTGCCCCACCCATGCTGGAATTACTTTGGGATCACAGAGGGAGGGTAGGGGCTATAGATTGGACAACCAGGGTTGTCCAATTGGAGTCAGCCAGGGTTTTAGCCCAGGAGATCTGGGTTTTAATCTTCTTTCCCTGGCTGGGTGTGTCATCTTGGCCAAGTTTCCTAGCCTCTCTGAGCCAGTTTCCTCCTTTGTAAAATGAGGACAGTGATGGTGATTGTGAGGATTAATGAATGTGGGTAGCGCCTGGCCACAGTAATAACTGTGTGCAGTAGGAGATCAGCAAATGGAGGCCATTACTGTTCTTAACTGTGCAGTAAATTCGTTCCATTGGATATATTAGTGGAGTGGGAACATTTTGATTTTTATATAGATCTGTGCACAACTAGTGACCTCCTGTATTTTGTTTTGAGCATCTCCTTCCCCTGCACAGTAGGGAACATTTCCCTCCCTGCCTCCCTTGCCAAAGGAAGTCTCCAGTCTCCTGGATGCCTGGTTCATCTGTGTCCCCTTAGCATGGCCACAAGAGGCAGCAGTAACTCTGGGGATTCGGAGGTGCTTCACCATTCCCCAAACACGCAGCTCCCGCCTGTTGAATTTAGCAGGTTCACAAATCTGACTGATTCTCTCGCATCCCCAAAGCATTCTGTGAGCCACAGCAACCAAAATGAAACACTGGCAGGCACTGGGGATACAACCTTTGTCAAGTGGATACAGCATCAACCACTTGCATGACATGGACCATCCATGCCCTTGACATCTCAGAAAATCACAAGGGCAGGAAGGGGAAGGGGCCAAGATGAGGTGACCCCTGAAAAGTGACTTTTAGAGGCTGTTGATAGGTAGCCTTCCACCTCAGTCATCCCTTCATTGTTCAGAGTAACTCTGTGGCTTCAGACTCTAAACAGAGCTTTCCATTTGGCTTATCTTCCAATAAAAAGATTTAACTAGGTATGTTTTCCTTTGTATGGACAGAAGTACTTGAGGAGCCCAAGGACTTTTCTTGTGAAACCCAGGACTTCAAGACTTTGCACTGTACTTGGGATCCTGGGACGGACACTGCCTTGGGGTGGTCTAAACAACCTTCCCAAAGCTATACTTTATTTGAATCGTAAGTTGGCTCTGGTTACATTATTGAAAAGTTCTTCGTTGTTTGAGGTGCTTGTGACAACATGGCAAAATCTACACTTAGGTGTTGCAGGAAATTTGAACAAGTATTTCAGAACCACCTGCCAAGGTCAAGAGGAAACCTTTAAGTGATAACAAGTGTCTAATACTTTCTACTTGAGGTTTTTTAAAAATGAACATTTAGCATAGCATGGTAAGAAAGACAGTTAATGTATACCTTAACGTGAAAATAGTCATATCTGATAATCTGGGTCTACCCAATTTCTGACTTTTTAGGAATATTCCAAGTAAATTAAGGGATGTTCTCACCACCCATGGGAAGTCAGTGATTCATGTTCAGACGTTTCAGCACATATATCAAATTTGTAGAAACAATATTTTCATTATTGGTATTTGTTGGTGATGGATCAATGCCATTATGGGGAACATAGTTTGACAGTCACTGAGTATGCCCTGAGGGATAAGGGATACATGTGCTTTGACGAAAATAAAAACCTTGTAATGTATTATTTTGTTTTGTTTTTTAAGATTTTCTGGGGCAAAGAAACTTTGTACACACAAAAACTGGTGTAATTGGCAAATAACTCAAGACTCACAAGAAACGTATAACTTCACACTCATAGCTGAAAATTACTTAAGGAAGAGAAGTGTCAATATCCTTTTTAACCTGACTCATCGAGGTGAGACTAGAGTTGTGACAGCCCACCGTGGCTACTAACATGTCTTTGTTTGACAGACTATGTCATCAAGTAAATGTGCTGTAGATCTTTGCCTCATTCACAGCCGATGTGAGAGTTAGAAATTTTTTTTTTTTTATTATACTTTAAGTTCTAGGGTACATGTGCATAACGTGCAGGTTTGTTACATATGTATACTTATGCCATGTTGGTGTGCTGCACCCATCAACTCGTCAGCACCCATCAATTCATCATTTATATCATGTATAACTCCCCAATGCAATCCCTCCCTCCTCCCCCCTCCCATGATAGGCCCCAGTGTGTGATGTTCCCCTTCCCGAGTCCAAGTGATCTCATTGTTCAGTTCCCACCTATGAGTGAGAACATGCGGTGTTTGGTTTTCTGTTCTTGTGATAGTTTGCTAAGAATGATGGTTTCCAGCTGCATCCATGTCCCTACAAAGGACGCAAACTCATCCTTTTGATGGCTGCATAATATTCCATGGTGTATATGTGCCACATTTTCTTAATCCAGTCTGTCACAGATGGACATTTGGGTTGATTCCAAGTCTTTGCTATTGTGAATAGTGCCGCAATAAACATACGTGTGCATGTGTCTTTGTAGTAGAGTAATTTATAATCCTTTGGGTATATACCCAGTAGTGGATGGCTGGGTCATATGGTACATCTAGTTCTAGATCCTTGAGGAATCGCCATACTGTTTTCCATAATGGTTGAACTAGTTTACAATCCCACCAACAGTGTAAAAGTGTTCCTATTTCTCCACATCCTCTCCAACACCTGTTGTTTCCTGACTTCTTAATGATTGCCATTCTAACTGGTGTGAGATGGTATCTCATTGTGGTTTTGATTTGCATTTCTCTGATGGCGAGTGATGATGAGCATTTTTTCATGTGTCTGTTGGCTGTATGGATGTCTTCTTTTGAGAATGTCTGTTCATATCCTTTGCCCACTTTTTGATGGGGTTGTTTGTTTTTTTCTTGTATATTTGTTTGAGTTCTTTGTAGGTTCTGGATATTAGCCCTTTGTCAGATGAGTAGATTGCAAAAATTTTCTCCCATTCTGTAGGTTGCCTGTTCACTCTGATGGTAGTTTCTTTTGCTGTGCAAAAGCTCTTTAGTTTAATGAGATCCCATTTGTCAATTTTGGCTTTTGCTGCCGTTGCTTTTGGTGTTTTAGACATGAAGTCCTTGCCCATGCCTATGTCCTGAATGGTACTACCTAGATTTTCTTCTAGGGTTTTTATGGTATTAGGTCTAACATTTAAGTCTCTAATCCATCTTGAATTAATTTTCATATAAGGGGTAAGGAAAGGATCCAGTTTCAGCTTTCTACTTATGGCTAGCCAATTTTCCCAGCACCATTTATTAAATAGGGAATCCTTTCCCCATTTCTTGTTTCTCTCAGGTTTGTCAAAGATCAGATGGCTGTAGATGTGTGGTATTATTTCTGAGGACTCTGTTCTGTTCCATTGGTCTATATCTCTGTTGTGGTACCAGTACCATGCTGTTTTGGTTACTGTAGCCTTGTAGTATAGTTTGAAGTCAGGTAGCGTGACGCCTCCAGCTTTGTTCTTTTGACTTAGGATTGTCTTGGCAATGCGGGCTCTTTTTTGGTTCCATATGAACTTTAAAGCCGTTTTTTCCAATTCTGTGAAGAAACTCATTGGTAGCTTGATGGGGATGGCATTGAATCTATAAATAACCTTGGGCAGTATGGCCATTTTCACGATATTGATTCTTCCTATCCATGAGCATGGTATGTTCTTCCATTTGTTTGTGTCCTCTTTTATTTCACTGAGCAGTGGTTTGTAGTTCTCCTTGAAGAGGTCCTTTACATCCCTTGTAAGCTGGATTCCTAGGTATTTTATTCTCTTTGAAGCAATTGTGAATGGAAGTTCATTCCTGATTTGGCTCTCTGCTTGTCTGTTACTGGTGTATAAGAATGCTTGTGATTTTTGCACATTAATTTTGTATCCTGAGACTTTGCTGAAGTTGCTTATCAGCTTAAGGAGATTTTGGGCTGAGACGATGGGGTTTTCTAAATATACAATCATGTCATCTGCAAACAGGGACAATTTGACTTCTTCTTTTCCTAACTGGATACCCTTGATTTCTTTCTCTTGCCTGATTGCCCTAGCCAGAACTTCCAACACTATGTTGAATAGGAGTGGTGAGAGAGGGCATCCCTGTCTTGTGCCAGTTTTCAAAGGGAATTTTTCCAGTTTTTGCCCATTCAGTATGATATTGGCTGTGGGTTTGTCATAAATAGCTCTTATTATTTTGAGGTACGTTCCATCAATACCGAATTTATTGAGCGTTTTTAGCATAAGGGCTGTTGAATTTTGTCAAAAGCCTTTTCTGCATCTATTGAGATAATCATGTGGTTCTTGTCTTTGGTTCTGTTTATATGCTGGATTACGTTTATTGATTTGCAAATGTTGAACCAGCCTTGCATCCCAGGGATGAAGCCCACTTGATCATGGTGGATAAGCTTTTTGATGTGCTGCTGAATCCGGTTTGCCAGTATTTTATTGAGAATTTTTGCATCGATGTTCATCAGGGATATTGGTCTAAAATTCTCTTTTTTTGTTGTGTCTCTGCCAGGCTTTGGTATCAGGATGATGTTGGCCTCATAAAAAGAGTTAGGGAGGATTCCCTCTTTTTCTATTGATTGGAATAGTTTCAGAAGGAATGGTACCAGCTCCTCCTTGTACCTCTGGTAGAATTCAGCTGTGAATCCATCTGGTCCTGGACTTTTTTTGGTGGGTAGGCTATTAATTGTTGCCTCAATTTCAGAGCCTGCTATTGGTCTATTCAGGGATTCAACTTCTTCCTGGTTTAGTCTTGGGAGAGTGTAAGTGTCCAGGAAATTATCCATTTCTTCTAGATTTTCTAGTTGATTTGCATAGAGGCATTTATAGTATTCTCTGATGGTTGTTTGTATTTCTGTGGGGTCCGTGGTGATATCCCCTTTATCATTTTTTATTGCTTCTATTTGATTCCTCTCTCTTTTCTTCTTTGTTAGTCTTGCTAGTGGTCTGTCAATTTTGTTGATCTTTTCAAAAAACCAACTCCTGGATTCATTGATTTTTTGGAGGGTTTTTTGTGTCTCTATCTCCTTCAGTTCTGCTCTGATCTTAGTTATTTCTTGCCTTCTGCTAGCTTTTGAATGTGTTTGCTCTTGCCACTCTAGTTCTTTTAATTGTGATGTTAGAGTGTCAATTTTAGATCTTCCCTGCTTTCTCTTGTGGGCATTTAGTGCTATAAATTTCCCTCTACACACTGCTTTAAATGTGTCCAGAGATTCTGGTATGTTGTATCTTTGTTCTCATTGGTTTCAAAGAACATCTTTATTTCTGCTTTCATTTCGTTATGTACCCAGTAGTCATTCAGGAGCAGGTTGTTCAGTTTCCATGTAGTTGAGTGGTTTTGATTGAGTTTCTTAGTCCTGAGTTCTAGTTTGATTGCACTGTGGTCTGAGAGACAGTTTGTTATAATTTCTGTTCTTGTACATTTGCTGAGGAGTGCTTTACTTCCAATTATGTGGTCAATTTTGGAATAAGTGCGATGTGGTGCTGAGAAGAATGTATATTCTGTTGATTTGGGGTGGAGAGTTCTATAGATGTCTATTAGGTCCGCTTGGTGCAGAGATGAGTTCAATTCCTGGATATCCTTGTTAACTTTCTGTCTGGTTGATCTGTCTAATGTTGACAGTGGAGTGTTGAAGTCTCCCATTATTATTGTATGGGAGTCTTAAGTCTCTTTGTAGGTCTCTAAGGACTTGCTTTATGAATCTGGGTGCTCCTGTTTTGGGTGCATATATATTTAGGAGAGTTAGCTCTTCCTGTTGAATTGATCCCTTTACCATTATGTAATGGCCTTCTTTGTCTCTTTTGATCTTTGATGGTTGAAAGTCTGTTTTATCAGAGACTAGGATTGCAACCCCTGCTTTTTTTTGTTCTCCATTTGCTTGGTAGATCTTCCTCCATCCCTTTATTTTGAGCCTATGTATGTCTCTGCATGTGAGATGGGTCTCCTGAATACAGCAGACTGATGGGTCTTGACTCTTTATCCAGTTTGCCAGTCTGTGTCTTTTAATTGGAGCATTTAGTCCATTTACATTTAAGGTTAATATTGTTATGTGTGAACTTGATCCTGTCATTATGATATTAACTGGTTATTTTGCTCGTTAGTTGATGCAGTTTCTTCCTAGCCTCGATGGTCTTTACATTTTGGCATGTTTTTGCAATGGCTGGTACCGGTTGTTCCTTTCCATGTTTAGGGCTTCCTTCAGGGTCTCTTGTAAGGCAGGCCTGGTGGTGACAAAATCTCTAAGCATTTGCTTATCTGTAAAGGATTTTATTTCTCCTTCACTGATGAAACTTAGTTTGGCTGGATATGAAATTCTGGATTTAAAATTCTTTTCTTTAAGAACGTTGAATATTGGCCCCCACTCTCTTCTGGCTTGTAGAGTTTCTGCCGAGAGATCTGCTGTTAGTCTGATGGGCTTCCCTTTGTGGGTAACCCGACCTTTCTCTCTGGCTGCCCTTAAGATTTTTTCCTTCATTTCAACTTTGGTGAATCTGGCAATTATGTGTCTTGGAGTTGCTCTTCTGGAGGAGTATCTTTGTGGCATTCTCTGTATTTCCTGAATTTGAATGTTGGCCTGCCCTACTAGGTTGGGGAAGTTCTCCTGGATGATATCCTGAAGAGTGTTTTCCAACTTGGTTCCATTTTCCCCCTCACTTTCAGGCACCCCAATCAGACGTAGATTTGGTCTTTTTACATAATCCCATACTTCTTGCAGGCTTTGTTCATTTCTTTTTCTTCTTTTTTCTTTTGGTTTCTCTTCTCGCTTCATTTCATTCATTTGATCCTCAATCGCTGATACTCTTTCTTCCAGTTGATCGAGACGGTTACTGAAGCTTGTGCATTTGTCACGTATTTCTCGTGTCATGGTTTTCATCTCTGTCATTTCATTTATGATATTCTCTGCATTAATTAGTCTAGCTGTCAATTCTTCCACTCTTTTTTCAAGATTTTTAGTTTCTTTGCGCTGGGTACGTAATTCCTCCTTTAGCTCTGAGAAGTTTGATGGACTGAAGCCTTCTTCTCTCATCTCGTCAAAGTCGTTCTCTGACCAGCTTTGATCCGTTGCTGGTGATGGGCTGCGCTCCTTTGCAGGGGGAGATGCGCTCTTATTTTTTGAATTTCCAGCTTTTCTGCCTTGCTTCTTCCCCATCTTTGTGGTTTTATCTGTCTCTGGTCTTTGATGATGGTGACGTACTGATGGGGTTTTGGTATAGGTGTCCTTCCTGTTTGATAGTTTTCCGTCTGACAGTCAGAAGGACTGTCTGTTGGTCTGTTGGAGATTGCTTGAGGTCCACTCCAGACCCTGTTTGCCTGGGTATCAGCAGCAGAGGTTGCCGAAGATAGAATATTGCTGAACAGCGAGTGTACCTGTCTGATTCTTCCTTTGGAAGTTTCCTCTCAGGGGTGACTCCACCCTGTGAGGTGTGGGGTGTCAGACTGCCCCTAGTGGGGGATGTCTCCCAGCTAGGCTACTCAGGGGTCAGGGACCCACCTGAGCAGGCAGTCTGTCCGTTCTCGGATCTCAACCTCCGCGTTGGGAGATCCACGGCTCTCCCCAAAGCTGTCAGACAGAGTCGTTCGCGTCTGCACCGGCCCCGCTGCTTCCCCTATTGGACTTCAGCTGTGGGCTGTCCCCAGAGGTGGAGTCTACAGAGACAGGCAGGCTTCCTTGAGCTGCTGTGAGCTCCACCCAGTTCGAGCTTCCCAGCAGCTTTGTTTACCTACTTAAGCCTCAGCAATGGCGGGCGCCCCTCCCCCAGCCTCGCTGCTGCCTTGCGGATAGATCACCGCAGACTGCTGAGTTAGCAGTGAGGGAGGCTCCGTGGGCGTGGGACCCTCCCGGCCACGTGTGGGATATATTCTCCTGGTGTGCCTGTTTCCTTAAAGCGCAGTATTGGGGTGGGAGTTACCCGATTTTCCAGGTGTTGTGTGTCTCAGTTCCCCTGGCTAGGAAAACGGATTTCCTTCCCCCTTGCGCTTCCAGGTGAGGCGATGCCTCGCCCTGCTTCAGCTCTCGCTGGTCAGGCTGCAGCAGCTGACCAGCACCGATTGTCCGGCACTCCCTAGTGAGATGACCCCAGTACCTCAGTTGAAAATGCAGAAATCACCGGTCTTCTGTGTCGCTCGCGCTGGGAGTTGGAGACTGGAGCTGTTCCTATTCGACCATCTTGCTCCGCCCCGCCGAGAGTTAGAATTTATACCTGTTGTTGATGCCACGTTTCTCCTCATGGATGCACGCATCACCTGTTATTTGTTTTTTTAAATAATGTCACGAGCACCAATGAGCTTATTACCCCACTTGAAAACTAGGACTCTAACAATAACTTCTATCATATCTCATCCTATCATGCCCTCAGCCTGCTCCTTCCACCAAGATAATTATCACTTTAAATTGTGTGCATGTGTATTCTCATTTCTTATGTAATGGTAAAAATGCCTTTATTTTGTTTGGTTTTAATGCATAGAAAGAATATCAAGCTGTGTGTAATAATTCAGTAATTATGTTTATATAATATTAAATTGCTAATATTTGCCCATATTGTTTAGTGTTGCTGTAGTCGGTTCACTTTTACTGCTGTGTAGTATTTCATTGTGTAACTATTAAATATTTTATTTGTGCATCTCCTTTGATGGATTTGCAGGTTGTATCAAGGTTTTTGCTCTTGGGTACATGTTAATATGAACGTTTTTATACGTGTGTCCAGTACACATCTACAATTGTTTTTCTTGCTTATAATGCTTAAGCATTGGATCAGATGTAGAATATGTTTAACTTATAGGATAAGGTCAAATTATTTTTCAAGGGAGTAGTACCAGTTATACTCCCACCCTATAGATTCACATATTCTTACCAAGTTGGTATTGGCACATTTTTTTTTTTATTTTTGCCAATTAAATGGCTATAAAATGGTATTTCATGATAGTCTTGAGATTGAATCTTATGAGTGTTTTGGCCACATCTGTTTTCTCTTTTATGAAAAGCTTACTCATGCAATTTACACATTTTTTGTTGGTAAGAGTATTCATATATTCCTGATACTGATTTGTTGTTCATTTCTATACTGCTAATATCTTATCCCAATTTGTAACTCACTTTCTTTTATATGTCTGTTGATGAACAAAAGTTTATCATTTTTAAAGCAGATAATTTTATAAAAATATTTTAAAGAGATCATTTCCTACCCCAGGATCAGAAGGGTAGTCACCTATAAGTTTTTAGTAAGAAGTTTAAAGGTTTTTAAGAAGACAAATTCCAAATCCATCTGGGATTGATTTTTTTTTATATTAAGTGAGATAGGGTTATGACGCTGAATTTTTCTGTTTGGTAACCATTTTTCCATAACTGTTTATCAAATAACTCTTCCTTCGCTAATGATCTGACATGCCACCTCTTTCACTGTTATGAAAGCATAAGAGAGTTCTGGATTCTTAATTCCACTGGTTGGTCTGTTTATTCCTGCACTAGTATTACACTAACTTACTTAAAGTTTCAGATTAGTCTTGACATCAGGTAGGATAAGTCTCTCACCCTATTCTTTTTCAGAAATATCCTCACTATTCTTGGTGCCATACTCTTTTGTGTAAAATTGATAATTAATTTACCAAATTCTATGAAAACCCCTACTGGGCTTTTCACTGGATTTGCACTTAATCTATAAATACAATTTGGAGAGATCAATATCTCTATGTTACTAAATCTTCCTGTGCATGGACATGGTATATTTTTATATTTCTTTAGGCCTCTGTTAAAATCATTTGATAAAGTTTTAAATGTTTCCCTTGTATACTATTTTTCCCTTGTATATTTTTGGTACTACTGATACGGCTCCAGTGACTGGAGGAATATCCTGGTTCTTCATTTCGAGCCGGTTTGCATAAAACCACACAGACACGTGTGGAGTGGTTTTACGGAGAGAAAAGTTTAATAGGCAAGAGAGAAGGAAGAAGGAAACAGCTCCCCCATACAGAGACAGAGGGAGGAGGGATTTGAACAAAGAGAAAACCTTCCCTGTGCAGCGGAAAAGTGGCTGCTTATATGAGGAGGCTGGAGGAGTTGGTTTCTGATTTGCATAGGGCGGAGGGGATTGGTTTGACCAGGCATGTCATTCACATACCCTAGGAAAAAAATGGCCCTCCCACCCTACCTTTTTAATATGCAAATGCAGGGCACCTTGATGTTCTATGCACAGCACATAGATATTACCTGTTACATCATCTCCCTTTTAAATCTTGCTGCATCTTGTAAGTCCACAAGTAACTATATATGTTTAATGTTCACCATTAGAGCTTATGCAAATATTTCTCCGGCCATTTTGATTATCTGAAATTTATTCCCTAGTACTTTCTTCAGAAAGTGCTTATGGAAACAACAGTCCCCTGAATTTTTGAATGTCAATCAAAGTTTTACTCTGGTCTTTGTATTTAATGGTCAGTTTGAATAGATATAAAATTTTTAGCTTACATTTTCTTCCTTGAGTATCATAAATTTTATTGTTGCATTTTTTTTTTTCTGGCATACAGCAAGGCTCATGAAAAACCTAGTAGTAATGGTAATCTATTTTTTTCCCCATTAGAAGTCACTTGGTTTTTTTGCCTAGATGCCCAAAAAATTTTTTTCTTTGTCTTTAAAACCTTTGTCTTGGTGTTGGCTATGCTAGGTTGATGTGTTCAGTAATATGGTACATTCTTTCAATATGTGTTATCAAATATTTTTTTAATTCAGGAAATTTTTTGAATTATCGTTTTTGGTATTTGGCCACCTTCCTTTGGTTTTCTTTTTCAGGAATTCCTGCTAACTCTATATTGAACCTTTTTTCTGATCTTTAATATTTGTTACTTTCTCTTGAATTACTTTTATCCCTTCATTTAGTTTGTTTAAAAATTTTTTTTCTCCCTTTACCTCCTATTTGCTTAAGAAATTATCTGTTGTGTTTTTTTTCCTGTGGTAACTACTTCCAGTTTAGTCTTCAATTTAGAATTTATTTTTTGTTTTATATCTGTTTCTTTCCTGAGTTCTGTTACCTCATCCATGACATTTGCTAAATCTGATTTATATTGTTCTCTAATATCTTTTATCACTTTTACAATGTCTTTTAGTCTATTTTGAAGTAGTTGTCTTACCATCATATTCATTTCTGCTGTATTTCTGGTTCTGTCTTTTTCGTTCACAATATTATCTATATGTACCTTTGCTCTTATTATTTGGTTATCTTGCTAGAAGTTTAACTACTTTGATTTCTTTTTTAAAAGAAACCAACTTTGCTTTGAAAATTGTTCTTTTTATTGTGTTTTGTTGTTGTTGAATTTCCACCGTAATTTTTATTACCCATTTTCTTCTACTTTCTTGGATTTTTTTCTGTTGTTCCTTTTACTTTTATAAGTTGAGTATTAGTTCACAAATAAAATATTTAAAGCTATATATTTCCATTGAAATACCAGTTTTATGGCATCCACAACAATCCAGTAAGTTTTAACTTAACATTGCAGTGCTTTCATTATAACGAACTATATATGATACCATTTCTAATCCATGAATTCATTTGTTTCAAATTTTCTAAAATGAAATTTTTATTTTTTGGTTATTAATTTTTAACAGAAATTCACTGTGGTCATAGAAGGTGTCTGTGTGGTACATATTCATTGAAATTGTCAAGGTTTGTTTTACGGGCTTGTACCTTGCTGAAAGTGTGATCTATGGACCAGAAGCATCAGTATCACCTAGGAGCTTTGTAGAAGTGCAGAATCTCAGGCCCCGCCTCAGTCCTACTGAACCTGAATCTGTATTTTAACAGGGTCATCAAGTGATTTCCTATCTGTATCAAAGTTTGAGAAGCATTGATCTAGTCTCTGATGAAGTAGGTTAAATTTGTTCATTGTTTTGTTCAGATCTTCTGTATCTTTCTTGGTTTTGCTGACCGGCCTATCAGTAATTGAGAAGGGTATGTTAAAATTATTCACTATTTTGGTAAAATTGTTTATTTCTCCCTGAAGTTCTATACATTTTTACTTTACGTATTTTGAGGGTATTTTATCAGATTCATCGTTTAGAGTCACTGTATCTTCTTTATGCTAATCCATAGATTTCTTGTATGTCTTTTTAAAAATGTTTCTTTTGTTAATTTTAAACTCTTCATCTGTTTGTTCTAATACCACTGCTATACTGCAAGTCTGTAAATCCCTTTGTCGTGTTTCTCGTCATAGTCATGCTGCTCAGATGTCTCACTGTCTTGGTTTCTGAGCTTGAATTCCCCCGTAAGTATCTTCTATGCTGTTTGCCGGTAAATATCAGGGAAAGGCTACAGGCCAAACCCCAGCATGGCCTAGGGATGAGCTGAAGATAGAGAGATATAAGCCCCCCAAAACCATAATTAATCAATCTTCATTATATCCAACAGCCCTTCAGGTCAGGGTTTCACCTTCAGCCGTGCCCCTCACTTTCATCCCTCAAGAAGCAGCATTAAGAGGTTAGATTGGAATCTACCAGACCTGTGTGTCTAGAGGAGAGAGAAGAAGAAAAAGAGGATTTCCTCATTTTCCTCAGCTCCTTGCCTTGCAGGACTTCTGTTCTTTCCTGTTGTTACTGCTGTGAACCCCTGCTCCCATGGTCTGAGTTTGAGTTTAATTACTTAAGCTTTTTTTTTTTTTTTTTAAGATACAGACAGCATTGCTTCATGTGACCTCCATGTTCTGGCCCAGGTTGGTTGCTACCTTCTGCAGTCTTCTGTCCAAGATTGGCATTTGTATTGGCCAGATGGGACCTATATTTTATATCATACCTGAAAGCTTTCCACTATAGCAGAATCGTTACAGAATCTTGTATGCGTTTGGTTACTTAGGAATCATTCTTGGTGGTACTTTTCACCCTTTTATCTTTCAGATTCACTCCATCTGCAACTACTATTTGATTTTTTATTTCTAAACATTTAAAAAACATACTCACTTCTTTCTGTCTCCACAATTACTCCCTTAGCCCAATTTACTTCCCTCCTGACTTGGGCCACAAATATAGCTTCCCACCAGATTTACAAGTATCTTCGTATTCTCTATACCCCAGCAAAGGTGATCATCTCAAAAGCAAATTTGATCATATTACCACTGCTTCAAAATTAGTAAAGCATTTTTAAAGATATAGACAACATCACTTGATATAACCCTCATGGTCAAGCACAGGTTGGCCACCTTCTTCTTTGTCTGCCCCTTGTTTTTTCAGGTTGAGGCCAGGTGCCTTCTCTGTCTCCTCCAGGTTTGTTGCAATCTCTTGATGCAGGATCTTTATACATGTTGTTCACTTTTACTGGGATGCCCCCCTCTTCTCCTTTTACCTGCTTAATTACTATATCTCTTTAGATTTCAGCTTAATCCTCACTTCACCCTCCAACAGAGCAGGCACTGGGGACCCAGCAATGAACAAAATTGAGTGACTGCCTCTAGTGAACTCATATGCTAGTATGTGTTGAGAGGGCTGGATTGGGGGCAGGATTGAGGACTGCAAACATAGCAACGTGTTAACATGTAAAGAAGTCAGTACAATAACTTCAAGTGCAGGTAAATCCTACAAAGAAAGTAAAATTCAAGTAATAGGGTAGAGAATGCCCGGGATGTTGCTGCCATTAGGATGGTTATGGAAAGCCTCTAAGAGAGCAGTCTTAAAGGATGAGAGGGAGGCCTCCAGCCCCACCCAGCTCAGTGTTTCCCAGCATGCACTGCAGTGGCATGTTTTCCTTGTGCTGGAAAGCAGCGTTTAGTGTCCACACTGCCCTAGTCAGATGAGAGTACTACCCCACCAGTAGGCTATCTTGATGTTCTTTCTTCAGTTGCTGTGTGAGTTGGCTGTTCTTTAGTATCATTCAGTGGCTCCCTTGGCTTGCAAAGGACAGGGTTCATGGAAAGCCCACCATATTCTATGAGAATGCATTCATTATTGTGTTGCTTGGGCTGTGAAGGATGTTACTTGCTCAGTTTAAACTCTCATGGGATACTCAAAATGATGACAACTTTCTCATAAGGGCAGCTATGGTAGTCTGAGCATTCACATGAGTGACACGTATTTCACCTTTTTAGCTAGCTGTCATTCTACATAATGAAGAGAGAGGGAGATTCTCTGAAAGAGAATGTTCGGGAATAGACACTGCAATGGGAATACGTGTGCCATAGTAAATTGTGTATATTCAGGAATGTAAAGGAATACAAAGGTTTTTAAAGGAAAAAATGAGGAGGATTATATCATTGTTTTGAGATAATTATCCTTAGCTACAAGGATCAATAACACGGGCGGTATCAGTCCAAGTTTGGACAAGCAGTTGCTGGGCAGATGTCCTTGCAGACATTTTTTGTGTGTGTAAGATTATGATGGCCTTTATGCAAGATTATGATTTTTGCAGTCTTTTGTGAGAATTTTTTATTCAGATATTCATGCATGAGAACCCTTCTTCCCTTCATGGCCTTCCCTGGCTTCATTATTCAGGGTTTTAAAAAATCATGTGACTCCATTTTTATTCTGACAACTTTCACATTTCTCCCTTTGGATCAAGATCTCTCTCTGAAATCATTGCTGATCATCCTTTAACCAGGATGGACCTGTCCTGGGTTACTGATCTGGTCCCACATTGGAGGGAGTGATTGGCAACTAGGGGTCAATGTCAAAACCATTTTAGCCATATTTGAACAACAAAGGGAAGTCTGGAGGGAGTTACTCTCAAGATAAGCCTTCCTGGAGTTCATTGTTAAATTTAATTTTATCTATTCTGTAGTCTTTTGGCCATCCTCTCAAAGTGCTGGGCCAGCATTGTTCTGTTAGGAATAGTACTTCAGCAGAAATCTGACAAGGAAGAAGTACAAAATTTTAAAAGGAAAATGGAAAATAAAGTTAATAGTAATATGGTAATTCCAGTTTGCATAATAGTTTTGAGCTTTGAGCCTCACCTTAAGGGCAGACAATTGAATAAATCAGATGACATGGGACTTAGGTGAGACCTGTTGTAATTATGTGACCTATTTTATTAAAAAATTGTATGTATACAGGCCTCAACTTCCCCAGAGGAATTTATCCGTATACAACATGTAGTATTAGCAGTAGCACAGATATTTCCTAATTTCATGACTTAAGGGAGCTCTGGAGTCAGATTCTATCAAGTTATCAACAGGAACTACTGATTGTGAAATTTCAATTACACTATTATTCTGTAAAGAAAAAGATACGCATAAGAAAGGAAAAAGTAAGAGGGGCAAGAGTCTCATTATGATGGGGAATCTTGTCTCATCATCTTGGAAAAAGTTGTTCACTACATAAAGCCATCAACCTCTTGTCCTCGTTTGCAGCTTGAAGGTCACTGGGTGTGGAATCAGCAGGTTCCATGACCTGTCTGTGCAGCTTGTACATCAGGTATGAGACTTGTCCCTTGAAAGTTAAGTTGTCCAGCTTCAGTTTAAGGACTTTAGGAACAGAGCAGGTTTTGGAGAGTTATAGCCAAATATTGGAGGAAATTAAGAGAATACAGGATCTAGTCCAACCTACAGGCAGATAGCAAGAATTCAAAATCAATGCACTGGTTTATGGAAGGAGAGTTGGGTTCAAATGACATGTCTGACAAAATGGGACCTGTTCATGTGGCTATGTTATATTTGCCCTGATAGATAATTTTATGAAGGCTAGGTACCAAATTTTGGGTAAAGCAATTTCTGCAGCAGATTTTTTAAAAGCATCTTCCCTTTTTGTGTTTCAAATGAGTTTAGGGGTTAAACATTCAAATATTTGCATTTTAGCTAGGACTAGCTAAATTGTATCACAAGACCAAAATCTATAAGTGGCCTTCAATTTTAGCAATAATTAATTTTTTTGTTTGCCAGTCTCATTGGCTCAATTAGTCAACCTAAGTGGGGAAATGTTTTAGAAAAAGGTACTTACAGTCTGCGGCTCCCTTGGCTTTTTCTGGCTTATGCATGAAAGACAAAGCAAAATTTTTATGCCAGGCAGAGATAACTTATGTTATTGCTCTGAACTCAAGATTTTGACTTGTTTAATCTGAGAACCTAACTTTTTATAAACATTTATCTAGTCCTTTTCTTTTTAGATTATCAGTCTTTTAATTAGGTATTATATCACCCTAAGCGACTGCTAGCAAGGCAAACCTAATTTTACATTTCCGAAAGGATGACTGTTAGGTGTACAAGGCTAGGTTATTGGTTGCCACAGAGCTGTTGGAGTTTGAAAGCCCTCTTTTGGTTTTTCTTGACTGAAATGCCTTGAGGAAAACTTCTACTTGGTTTTTGAGATTAGTAACAGTAGAATATCCTAATTCCAGTGGAAAAGTCAATAGATTCAGAGTAAGCAGAGAGGAAGAAGGAAAAAAAAAAAAACAGATAAAGAAGTTGGGAGCCTCTATATACCAGCATTTTAAAAAATTCTATAGTTGTAGTTTCTTAATTTGGTACTGGGAAAAACAAGTCTGAGGATGCTGAATGATTCTTAAGATGACCATTGGCTGAAAAGTGTTCATGAGGAAAAGCCATGTAGCCAACGAGAATACTTGGCATGCTTGAATACTGGGGAATCCCATTCTATTTGCTATTAATCTCTCCAGACCAAATAAATCCTATAAATCCTGTCAGGGAATGTCAGGAGTTTAGACCAGTATTTTAGAAGGTGATTAGCCACCTTAGTGGATTTTAACTGGCCATTGCCTGGCCACCATTTACAATATTTTTGTTCTCAGAAGACATTGAAAAGCAAGCAAGAGAAAAAGAGCCAACTTATTTACAGATACACACAACCAAATCAAAATGAAACCAAGATCAGAGTACTTGCAGAAATTGTAACTCAGATGTGCAGAGCAAACAGAATATTAAATCAGGTTTGCAGACCAAACAGCACTCTGATTTTGTAGAAATCAGGAAGGATGCAAGGTCCTCCCAGGAAGGATGCAAGGTCCTTTCTTAAGATGGCCTTGTTTCTAGTTGAAGAGGACTGACTAGAAGCAGCTAGTGTGCGCTGCTCTCACAGAGAGGAAACAAAGTGGTCTGTAAATACTAGCTCTTCAAGTGGATTGTCTAAGATATCACATCAGGATTTACAAAGGAGGCAGCAGGCCCCATGGAGAACAGAGATGAGCAAAGCCAGGCAGTTCCTACCGGGACTGGTGTGGAGCCAGGGGAGGCTCCCTAACGTGGGGAAAGGGTGAACAGGTGAGAGTTTTTGGGGGATCCACACTTACACCATGGACCTTTGTAATCCTGGGCACACGAGAACCCACATGCCCCTGGCCCAGGCCTCTGGACTAACAGAGAGCTGCCTGGAGTCTTTAGAGAGGTACTACTCAAGCCCACATGAAGCTCCATAGGCCTTGGATCCCTGAGCAGCCTGGTGCAAGATGCTGTAACCCCAATAGAGGCCATTGTCCCGGTGCTAAGGAGTGGCCAGACTGCCCCACTGCTTCTCACTAAGGCTCGTTGGTTTGGGCTTCTAGTACAGCAGTTGCACCCCTGCCTGAACACTGGGGGTAGTGTGGGTCTGTGTTCCTCCAGGAAGCACCCAGACTGCAGATCACACGATCCCCTACCCCTGCCTCCCTTCTCCAGGCAAGGCTCATGGCTTGGGCTCCAGCACAGTAGCCACACCCCCACCTGAACACTGTGGACAGTCACGGCTCTGAGTTCCTCTGGGGCAAAACTCCCAGAGGTAGTAAACAAGGTGTGGCACCCTTGTGTGCCCCCAAAAGTGAAGTCCAGCATCGGTTGGGTGGGAGGAAGTAGGAGCATGTTGCGCACCCCAGAGCCATGTGTCTTCATTGCTTCAGCTGAGAAATGCTGCCCTCCCCAGTGAAGGACCCACAGCCTAGCTTCCCTGCCACTACCTGAACATTTCAGCTGTGGCCCAGAGCCCTTCTGAAAACCCAGTCCCCACTGGCCTGGGATATTCCCTCTGGCTAGCGGCCTGGAACTGTGGAAATACCTACCTCACTCCAACCGCTTTCCCTGGGGCCTGAGATTGGGCTGACTCAACTAGCCAATAGCGCTGCAACCAACATCCACTCACGTGGGCCCAAAGGTGGAGTCCCCCCATACAAGAAGCAGTCGTACTGCCACATCCGAGAACAGACAAGCCATAAGGCTATCTGTATTGGGTTGAGTAACGAGATTATGCTGTGAAACCACTCCCATGGAGTCACAAAACAGACATTTCCCATGGCTTTCAACCACATTGTGGACTGCAGATAGACTACAAGGTACCCCTGAACTAGGAGTCACAAGTCCTGCAACAGGGGAGTGACAGGGAAACAGCCCAAGTTCCTGCCTATCTAGGATGTGGAGTTGGTGAAGCCATTTACCCCCCATCCCCGCAGAGACCTAAGTGTGTTTACAGGAGCTTATCCTAGTCACCCTTGCCAGGGCTAGTGCCTGTGCTCACCATTGGGGTATTTGTGGGCAAGCCAGGGGGCTTCAGCTCTGCCCACATTTGTCACCCTACCTCTGTAGAACAGGAATCCCAGGGAACTGGGCACTCCGCTGTCCTGGCCTTCACCTGCAAAAACAGAACACAGTAAACATAGACAGGATACTTACCCACCTGCTTGTGTAGCAGCTGGCACTTACCAGCAAGTGCCATCTACTGGTCTGTAGTCCACGCCATGGAGCCCACAGTGAAACCTGCTGACAGAAGTATGTATGGCTATAGGGCTATAGGTGCAAAGCCAAAAGACCTTACCCTCTCCAGATGAGAAGGAAAAAGCATTCTGGCATCATGAAAATCGAAATGCTGAACAACATCAAAGGATCTCTCTGGCTCCTGAACCAAAATGGAAACTCAGAAATGACAGATAATGAATTTAAGGCATCAATTGTAAGGAAGCTCAAAGAGATCCAAGACAAAGTTGAAAATCAACATGAAGAAACTTCTAAATCAGTCCAGGAAATGAAGAAAGAGATAAACATCTCAAAAAGAAATCAATTAGAACTACTGGAACTGAAAAACTCACTTAAGGAATTTCAAAATACAATTTAAAGCTTTGTTAATAGACTGAACAAAGCAGAAGAAAGAATTTCAGAGCTTGAAGAATGTTTTTCAAACTAACCTAGTCAGACAAAAATAAAGAAAAGATAATTTTTAAAAATGAACAAAGTCTTTAAGAAATAGGACATTATGTAAAGCCACTAAACATACAAATTATTGGCATTCTTGAGAGAGTAGGAGAAAAAGTAATCAATCTGGGAAACAAATTTGAGGGAATAATAGAATAAAATCTCTGTAATCTTGCTAGAGAGGTAGACACCCAGATACAAGAAATCCAGAGAACACCTGCTAGATTCTACACAAAATGAACATCAATATGGCATATAGTCACCAGATTGTTTAAGGCCAGCACTAAAGAAAAAATCTTAAATGCAGCTAGAGGAAAAGGTCAGATCATCAGGCTAACAGTAGACACCTTTCAAGCCAGAAGAGATTGGGGGTCTGTTTTCAGCATTCTCGAAGAAAAGACATTCCAACCAACAATTTCATGTCCTCCAAATTGAGCTTCATACATGAAGGTAAAATAAAATCTTTTTGCAGATAGGCAATTGCTAAGGGAATTTGTTACCATTAGACCAACCTTACAAGAAATCTTTAAGGAAGTTCTAAATGTGGAAACAAAAGAACAATACCTGTTACCACAAAATCACACTTAAGTATCTATCCCACAGACCCTATAAAGGAAACAGAATAGAAACTACAAGTCAACCAGCTAACAACTTCACAATAGGATCAAAACCTCCTATATAAATATTAATCTGGAATGTAAACAGTCTTAACACCCCCACTTAAAAGGCACAGTGGCAAGTTGAATTAAAAAGAAAAAAACAAACACAAAAACAAAAACAAGACCCATCTGTCTGCTATGTTCAAGAGATCCATCTTACATGTAATGACATCCATAGGCTTAAAGTAAAGGGTTGGAGAAAGATCTGTCATAAAAATGGAAAACCAAAAAGAGTAAGGGTCACTATTCTTATATCAGGTAAAACAGACTTTAAACCAACAACAGTTAAACGAGACAAAAACAAAAAACAAAAACAAAAAACAAAAACAAGACCCATCTGTCTGCTATGTTCAAGAGATCCATCTTACATGTAATGACATCCATAGGCTTAAAGTAAAGGGTTGGAGAAAGATCTGTCATAAAAATGGAAAACCAAAAAGAGTAAGGGTCACTATTCTTATATCAGGTAAAACAGACTTTAAACCAACAACAGTTAAACGAGACAAAAACAAAAAACAAAAACAAAAACAACAACAACAAAAAAAACAGACACTACATAATGATAAAGGGCTCAATTCAGTAAGAAGACTGTTGACTCTAAATATATATGTACACAAATGGAAGCACCCAGATTCATAAAACAAGTACTTCCTGTTTTATGACCTACAAAGAGACTTAGATAATAACCACACAACCACACAAAAATAGTGGGGGGATTTCAACACCACACTGACAGCATTAGATCATCGAGGGATAAAACTAACGAATTCTGGACTTACATTCAACACTGTACAAATTGGGCTTAATAGACATCTACAGAGCACCCACCAACCGCAGAATATACATTCTTCTCATCTGCACACAGAACATACTCTAAGATTAGCCAGATGCTCGGCCATAAATCAAGTCTCAATAAATGCAAAAAAATCAAAACTTTTGGGTAAACAACAAAATGAAGGAAGAAATAAAAAAATTCTTGGAAATAAACAAAAACAGAGACATAACATACCAAAATCTCTGTGATGCAGCAAAAGCACTGTAAAGAATAAAGTTTATAGTGCTAAATGCCTGCATCAAGAAGTTAGAAAGATCTCAAATTAACGATCTCATATCACACCTAGAGAAACTAGAAAAACAAGAACAAACTGACCCCAAAGCTAGAGAAGAAAATTAACTAAAATTGAGCAGAACTGAAGGAAACTGAGACCCCAAAACCCATACAAAGGCTCAATGAAACCAAACACTGGTTTTTTGAAAGGATAAACAGGATTGATAGACCTAGCTAGATTGTAGTTTTGATTTGTATTTTTCTGATGATCCATGATGTTGAGCATTTTTTCATATGCCTGTTTGAAAATTGTATTTCTCCTTTTGAGAAATGTCTATTCAGGTCTTTTGACCATTTTAAAATCAAGTTATTAGGTTTTTTTCCTATAGAGTTGTTTGAGCTTCTTATGTATTCTGGTTACTTAATCCTTTATAAGATGGGTAGTTTGGAAAAAATTAATTTCCATTCTGTGGTTTGTCTCTTCACTTGGTTGATTGTTTCCTTTGTTGTGCAAAAGCTTTTTAACTTGATGAGATTCTATTTGTCCATTTTTGCTTTGGTTGCCTGTGGTTGTTGGGTATTACTCAATGGATTTTACTTGCATAAATTATTCCAGTGTCTTAGAGAGTTTCCCCGATGTTTTCTTGTAGTAGTTTCATAGTTTAAGGTTTTACATTTAAGTCTTTAACCCATTTTGATTTGATTTTTGTATGTGGCTAGAAACAGGTGTCTAGTTTGATTTTTCTGCATATGGATATCCAGTTTTCCCAGCACTATTTATTGAAGAGACTGTCCTCTCCCCAATGTATGTGTTTTGCCACTTTTGTAAAAAATGAGTTTACTATAGATGTATGGATTTATTTGGGGTTCTCTAGTTTGTTCTACTGGTCTATGTATCTGTTTTTATGCCATTACCATGCAGTTTTGGTTACTATAGCTCTATAGTATAACTTGTAGTCAGCTAATGTGATTCCTGAAGTTTAGTTCTTTTTATTTAGGATAGCTTTGGCAATTCTAGGTCTTTTGTGGTTCCGTATAAATTTTAGGATTTTTTTTTTCTATTTTTGTAAGGAATATCTTTGGTATTTTGATATGGATTGCAGTAACTATGTAGATTGCTTTGAGTAGAATGGACATTTTAACAATGTTGATTCTTCCAATCCATGAACATAGAATATGTTTCCTTTTTTGAGTCTTCTTCAATTTCTTTCATCAATATTTTGTAGTTTTCATTGTAGAGATACTTCACTGCTTTGGTTAATTCCTAGGTATTTAATTTTATTTGTAGCTATTGTAAATGGGATTACTTTCTTGATTTCTTTTTCAGATATTTTGCTGTTGGCATATAGGAATGCTACTGATATTTGTATATTGATTCTGTATCCTGCAACTTTACTGAATTTGTTTATCAGTTCTAATAGTTTATTGGTGAAGTCTTTAAGTTTTAACAAATACAAGATAATATCATCTGTAAACAAGGAAAATTTGACTTCTTCCTTTCCAATTTGGATGCCCTTCCCTCCTTTATCTTGTCTGATTGCTCTAGCAAGGACTTCTAGTACTATGTCAAATAACAGTGGGGAAAGTGGACATCTTTGTCCTGTTCCCAATCTTTGAGGATAGGATTTCAGTTTTTCCCCATTCAGTATGATACTAGCTATGGGTCTGTCATATATGACTTTTATTGTGTTGACATATGTTCCTTCTATACCCGGTTATTTTAGTGCTTTTATCATGAAAGGGATATTGAATTTCATCAAATGCTTTTTTAGCATCAATTGAAATGATCATATTTTTTTAAGTGATCATGTTTTAATTATGGGCTAAAAATGACTAATACAATAAGCTTGAATTTAGAAAATTAAGTCTAAATAAATTGCTAGGGAATTCCACAATGGGAGTCAATGAAAATTCTTCTCTACATACAATATGATCATTAACAGACTAGTTCTTATTTGGAATGATAAGGCAAAAATAGTAAAACCACACTTTTCCTCTAAAAATTTACACATTATCTTCAGTAGGGATAGCTATCGTACATGAAGAAACAAAGGTATGATCACTCTATTGCACACGCAGAAACATTAGAGAATCTGGTCTTAGAATGATCTAGTCATCTTCTTCCTTTCCATCATCTTCAGCATCTCATTTCCTCTTCTCCCCTCAAAGACCTTTTTCTTCCTCTTCTTCCCCTTCTTCAACATAGTCATCATCATCTTCTGCATCCTGAATTTCTTCTTTCATTAAGTATTAGAGGCCCACTTCCTCTCCTCCCTCTCCCAACTCTGAACCTGCTTCATCTTCATCTTCATCCTCATCTTCATCCTTCTCTTCCTCTTCCTCCTCCTCTTCCTCATATCCTTCCAGTGGACCAGCTTCATTTTCCTCTTCTTTTTCATCATCTTCATCTCCATCCTCATCATCCTCCTCTTCAGAGTCCGGTGCTTCATTATCCTCCTGATCAAATCCATCTAATATGTGATTTGCTGCAGCAGTTCAAAAATACTTTATAATCTTCCAGGTTTGTGATCTCACAGTTAAACAGGTCAAGACTTTTCCAGTTCTTAAGATTTTGCAGAGCTTCTACTGTACTGAGATCTTTTATTTTGTTTCCACTCAGATTGAGGTAGGTAAGATTTGGACATTTCTCTGCCAGGACTTCCAAGCCTCCAGAAATTATGTTGTCACTAAGCTCCCATTTTCGAAGTTTATTTAAGCTGGGAAGCTGGGCCAGTGAACTTAGTTCCACATTAGCCATACTCAGAAATTCTAGTTCTTTAAAAGTATCTTTCAGACCTTCAATTTCCCCATTGACACACAGGCAGTTATCAAAGACTAACTCTGTCACCTCCTCTGGGGCTCTGTTCCCTAACTCCAGGCTAATCTTCTTCATCTCCATGTCCTCCTCTTCCTCTTCAGCTACTACTCTCCTTCTTTTCCCTTTCCTGCCTTTCCCAATACCCCCAATCCAAAACTTTTAAGAGATTTATAAATGAATGAAAAGGAACGCAAATATAAATGCCCACTACCACTAGATAGGTGTGGGGGAGAAAGAAGAGAATAGCAAATAGAGTCCAAGAGTTGGGACTCTAACTCAGCTGCCCCCACCTCCTTGTCCACACACTAGTGCATGCACACACATGCACACATGCGTGCACATACATACACACACACATACACACACCCCGCCGCAGTTTCTTCCCCTTCAATGGCTGCTCAGAGATGGATCATATGGTTTTTGTCCTTCATTCTGTTGATATGATGTAACACATTTATTGATTTGCATATGTTTGCATCCCTGGGATACATCCTACTTGGTCATGATGAGTGATCTTTTTGGCATGTTGTTGAATTTGGTTTGGGAGTATTTTGTTGAGGATTTTTGTATCAATATTCATCAGTGATATTGGCCTGTAGTTTTCATCTTTTTATCTGTCTCTGGTTTTGGTATCAGGGTAATACTGGACTAGTAGAATGACTTTGGACATATTCCCTCCTCCTCTGTTTTTCAGAGTAGTTTGAGTAGAATTGGTATTAGTTCTTCTTTAAATGTTTGGTAGAGTTTAGCAGTAAAGCCACTGGGTCCCAGAGACTTTTTATTACAAGTTCACATTTGTTACTTGTTATTGAATCTGTTCAGGTTTTGGATTTCTTCACGGTTCAATATTGTTAGATTTATGTGTCTAGGAATTTTTCTGTTTCTTCTAGATTTTCCAATTTATTGCCATATAGTTGCTCATAGTAGCCTCTAATGATCCTTTGAATTTCTGCAATATCAGTTGTGATATCTCTCTTCTTATCTCTGATTTTATTTATTTGGGTCTTCTCTCTTTTTTTTTTTCTTGGTCTGGCTAATTTGTCAATTTTGTTTATCTTTTCAAAGAAACCACTTTTGTTGGTCTTTTGTTTTGTTTTCTTCATTTCAATCTCATTTATTTCATCTCTGATCTTTATGATTTATTCTAACTTTAGGTTTGGTTTGCTCTTGCTTTTCTAGTTCTGTATTAGGTTGTGTATTTGAAGTTTTTCTTCTGTTTTGATGTGGGCACTTATAGCTATAAACTTCCTTCTTGGTACTGTTTTTGCTGCATCCTATGGGTTTTGGTGCATTGTGTTTCTATTATCATTTGTTTCAAGAATGTTTTCAGTTTCCCTCTTAATTTCTTGATTTGGGAGCGTATTGTTTAATTTCTATGTAGTTTATAGTTTCCAAAATTCCTCTTGTTACTGATTTCTAGTTTTATTCCATTATGATCAGAGAAGATGCCTGCTATTATTTCAATTTTTAAAACTGTTTGAGACTTGTTTTATGACCTAACATATAATCTGTCCTTGAGAGTGATCAATGTGCTGAGGAGAAGAATGTGTATTCTCTCGCCGTTGTACAAAATATTTCTGTAAATATCTATTAGGCCCATTTGTTCTATAGTGAAGATTAAATCAGATATTTCTTTGTTGATTTTCTGTCTGGAAGATCAGTCTAATGCTGAAAATGGGGTGTTAAAGTCTGCAGCTGTTGTATTAGGGTCTATCATTCTCTATAGCTCTGATAGTTCTCTGTATATCTGGCTGCTCCAGTGTTGGTTGTGTATATATTTCTAATTGTCATATCCTCTTGCTGAATTGACCCCTTTATCATTACATAATGACCTACTTTGTGTCTCTTTATAGGTTTTGTCTTGAAATCTATTTTGTCTGGCATAAGTAAAGCTACTCCTGTTTCTTTTTGGTTTCCATTGTCATGGAATATATTTTTCTATCCCTTTATCTTCAGTCTCTATGTGCCTTTATAGGTTAAGTGTGTTTCTCATAGGGTCTTCTGTTTTTAAATCCATTCAGCCACTCTCTGTCTTTTGATTGGAAAGTTTAGTCCATTTACATTCAATATTATTGATAAATAAGGTCTTACTCTGGCCATTTTTTTATTTGTTTTCTGGTTGTTTTCTGTTCTTCTCTTTCTTCTTTCCTTTCTTCATGTCTTTTTCTAGTGCAGGTGATTTTCCCTGGTGGTATGATTTAATTTTCTGCTTTTTCCTTGTTGCATATTCATTATACATATATTTTTTTTTAATTTGAGGTTACCATGAGGCTTGCAAATACTACATTATAACTCATTATTTTAAGCTGATAACATAATACTGCTTACACTAAACAAACAGGCAAAAAGAAAAGTAATAAAAACTATACCCTTTAACTTTGTCTCTCTACTTTTTAACTTTTTCTTGTTTCTATTTATATAATTTTTTTTTTTTTTTGGAGACTGAGTCTCACTCACTGTCACCCAGGCTGGAGTGCAGTGGTATGATTTCGACTCACTGCAACCTCTGTCTCCCAGGTTCAAGCAATTCTCTGCCTCAGCCTCCCGGATAGCTGGAATTGCAGGCACCTGCCACCATGGCTGGTTAATTTTTGTATTTCTAGTAGACACGGGCTTTCACCATGTTGGCCAGGCTGGTCTTGAACTCCCAACCTCATGATCCACCCCCTTGGCCTCCCAAAGTGCTGGGATTATAGGCGTGAGCCACCGCGCCTGGCCTAAGGCCCAAGGACTCTTTAGTCAGCTTGTGGTGAATGCTGCCAGGTCTGGGATTCACCTTTTAGGGCAGTGGGCTCCTCTGTGTACCAGGTCAGATCCAGAAATGCCAGCCAAGAGCCAAGGCCTGGAATCAGAGACCCCAAGAGCCCACTTGGTGCTCTACTCCCCTGTCTCCAATTGGTACCTAAGGTACAAGACAAAATCCCTTTTACTTTTCTTAGGCAGAGGGTGTCTCTCACTGTAGGCACGATAGTGGGTCTCATCTGAAGCCAGCAAGTCTCAGAGTTTCACCCAAGGCCCATGGTGTACCACCTGGGTATTGCTCCTGGTTATTCAGCGCCCAAAGGCAAGGGCTCTTTAGTCAGCAGATTATGGGTCCTGCTTGGGTGGGGTACTTCCCTTCAAGGCAACAAGTTCTCTTCTGGCCCAGGGTGTGTCTTTAGAAATGTCATCTGAGAGATAGGGCCTGGAATGGGGGCCTCATGACTCTGACTGGTACCCTGTCCTACTTTGGATGAGCTGGTATCCAAGATGCAAGACAAAGTCCTCTTTACTCCTCCCTCTCCTCTCCTCATGTGGAAGGAAAGGGTTTCTTTTGGAGCCACGAACTGTGCTGCCTGGGGTTGGAGCAGGGGTGGCACAAACACTCCCTTAAGCCTTCCCAGCTAGTGTCTCAGTAGGTCATCTTTCCCTGAAGTCTGCTTGCTCTAAGCCTGGCTCAACACTATGATTCACCTAAGAGTTGCAGTCCTTGTTGCCTAGACTGGCTTTCTAGTTTATTTAGGGCCTCAGAGCACTTTAGCCTACAGTGGTGAGCCTTGACAGAACCACTGGGTTCTGACTGCTGGGATGGGTGATTCCTGTCTGGCTAGGGCTTATCTGAATGCTCCCTCTGTAGGCGGACATCAGCTGAGTTCAACCCAGTTTTACTTGCTTTGCCAGTGACTGGGCAGCACTGAATTCCATGCAAAGTCTCTAAATCACTGAGCTCTCCCTGTCCTAAGTGCACAGAGGTTTTGTCCATGACACAGGGCTGCTGCCAGGGAATAGGGGAGGGGTGGCATCAGTGATTGAAGAATATCTTTCTTCACCTTTTCAGTGCCTCTTTCAGTGATACGACGTTGAAGCCAGGTACTGTGAGTGCCTACTTGATTTTTCAGTCTTATGAAGGTGCTTTTCTCATATAATTGTTAAATCTGGTGATCCCGCAGGTGGGACGATCGATGGAGCCTTTTCTTTAGCCATCTTAGTCTTGCTTCTGAGATACCAGTATGCCAATCTAAGTAACACAGAGGGAGACTCTAAAAGAAAGTGATATTTATTCAGGAATAGACATTGCAATGGGAATACATGTGCCATAGAAGACTATGTGTATATTCAGGAAGGTAAACAGAGACAAAGGTTTTTAAAGAAAAAAATGAGAAGGATTACATAATGTTTTCAGATAATTATTTTTGACTACAAGGATCAATAACAAGGGTGGTGTCAGTGTAAGGTTGGATAATCCTGTTGCTGGGCAGATACCCTTGTAGAAGTATTTTTTTGTGTAAGGTTGTGTTGACCTTTGTGCATGGTTGTGGCTTTTACAGGTTGTTTCGGGATAGTTTTGTTTTCAGGTATTGGTGTAAGAGAGCCCATCCTGTGTGACCTTACCTGGCTTCATTTTTCAGGATTTTGTTTTTTAACATAAATGACCCCATTTTGATTCTGACAACTTTTATGTTGCAAGCTCTTGCCATAAGTCTTGTCCCACACAGGGGATTCCTTAATCAGTCCAGTCACTCAGTTGTTTTTCTTCTGACAACATGGCTAGGCTATTGGCAATGGCCCATGAGTCTGTGAAAATACAGCAAGATATGGTGAGAAAGGTGGCTGGCATGGCCATTGCCACTGCAAGTAATTTGGCCTATTGGATAGAATGTCCATGTCCAGTCTCTGTCAAAAGTTGGCTATCTATTGGCCAGATGGTGGTGGCAGCCCAATGAAATCCATCTGCTTTTAGTTTGGCAGAACTGTTAGTAAACCATGCCAGACCATTGGTAGGCATATTTTTTAATCCATAGGAGGAGCCAAAACATCCTCAACAGGTTACTTGGTCAGTTTTCGTTAGCTAGCCCTTTGTTCGTGGAACCTACTGGTCCCATGGGGCCTGGGTGGACATGATGTTAAATGTGCCAGTTTCATTTCATAATTGAGCTCTGTTGAGCCTGTCTAATTTGATTGATGGAGTTTGCATGAACCCAAGTAAGAATGGGCATTTTATGTTGTAGTGTCATGTACGTGGTGCTCTGGCCATAAGATGCTCAGTGTCCAGAGACTGGTGCCTAGTAGCAAGCAAGGAGTTGCTGTTTAAAAGGGGTGTATCTGGGGGCTGCTTCAAGCAACTTTTGTATCCAAAATGTGAGAGGCTGGTACATCCCGGTGGTGGTTTTTTCTTTCCAGAGACTCCAGTCAACATGCATGGAGGTTTTGGACATCTGTAATTTTATTGAGCTAACAGGGATTAAGGGTTCTAAAAGCAGTGCCTGGACCACAACTTGCTGAAGGGCTTCCAAGGCCTGTTGTTGCAAAGGACTTCATTTAAAATTGATGGGTTTGCTGGTCACCTTGACTAAGGAGAGCAAAAGGACACTCAGGTTGGGTATATGTGGTCTCCAGTACTCAAAGAGACCTACCAGCTGCTGGGTCTCGTTTTTATTAGAGGATGCCACAAGGGGCAGCACTTTTGTTTGGCTATATCAGGGATTCTTCTTTGGTGTTCAGCTTAAGTGGCCTTGGCATTTAGCCTGTGATAGTCCATGGTTAGTCTCCATGCCCTGGGGAGCCTTTTGTGACCAGCCAAACTGGGCTGTTACATTGTGAGAGGGTGGTTTATAACATGTATAACATATAATCCAGTTGCTGGACAGATGTCCTTGTAGAAGTACTTTTTGTGTGTAAGGTTGTGTTGACTTTTGTGCATGGTTGTGGCTTGTGCAGGTGAACTCGATTAACAAGTACTGTCCTATTCTCCACTCAGTATGTATAATAGTACTACTTTTGTTGAATAAGCCATTGGAACTTGGGGAGCTTAGGTGGCAGGCAGAAGTGGATATGCCCCACTGTTATGGCTCAAATTCTTAGCTGTGTTGGGGGAACATACCCCTTCAGATGGAGGTGGCTTTCTGTGCCCCAAGCAGCCAAAATGCCAATGCCTGTGATGCACTGAGTGGTAGGAACCATAGTTACTGGCCCCTGAAGTGGCCCAACGGGCCCTGCCCACAACCAGATAAGCATCTTGGGGGTCACTATGTTTCTCCGAAAACCTCCAAATGTCGCCAGTTTAATTTTTCACCTAAAAGAATAAGGAAATACTGTCATGTGGGCTCCAGGGTCCAAGAACCCCAGAAAAGTCTGAATTTTCTTCTTTTTCTGTTTTCTCTTAACAAAAGTATTAGGCCAGTGGCCTTCGATAGGCACCTGGAGACTTTGGCTGCAACCCCAACTGCACCATTTGGGTCCACAGTGTCCCTTTATCCAACAAACACACCAACCAGGCTGCTTGAGAGCTTACTGCTTATGTCTATGTGTGTCCTTTGGATCTTGAGTCTCCTTCTCTGTGAAAGCCTGCACTGTGCATGCTGGTTCCCTCTCAGATGTCTCAAGGACCATCAGAGGACCTCTTTTTGATTCCCTCTCAGATGCCTTCAGATGCATCTACGTACCCAGGAAGGAGCAATCACATATGTGCACTAAGCTCCCCTGTTTCCGTGCTTCTTTCCTCTGCCACAATCCATGCAGCCACCTCACCCACATTCTCGGGGTATATATGTGGCCTATGTCTCTCTTATCACTGCTTCTTCCTCATAAAACATCTAGCTGGTCTGAGGTCTCTGCCGTGGGCTAGGTATGAGATAGGGTATTGCCCCTTCTACTTCACCAATGAGCCATTGTTCTGTCAAATTGAATCCTGCTTGCTGTGCCAGTTTTGTGAAGCAGGTGCTCTCTGTACACTGGTTATCAACTGTCTGAATCCAGTTTGACAGAATACACTCATACACAACAAGTTACATGAAATGGACTTACTACCATCAGACGGGCAGCAAGGGACAACACAAGCCTGGGATGTATTGCTGCTGGTCCACAAGGTTGCGGAGAGCTGCCCAGGGCAAACAGAATGTTATCTCTGAGTTCTTCACTTGTACCATAGCTGAGAGACCTCAGAAGCATCCATCCTGGATTTTATATCCTGACAACACATGACTCGCTGCACTAAAGTGTTAAAGGACATCCTGTTTCTAGGGAGGACTGGAACAGAGCCTGGGCTGTTCTAGCCAGTCCCGCTGTCATCTAAAGATGTTGCATTCCTAGCACATTCTACATATTTTGGATTATATCCTTGACATTGTTAATGTTATTTTGGTTAGACTCTGAGTTCTGTTATAATTCTCCCCTGTGGGCCACCTTCTCCAAGTTTTGACTCCCCTTCCCAATTTGCCCACGTGTGTTCAATTTTAAGAGTCCTCAGGTAGTTTATTTCTGTATTTTGTTCAATGTGTGTAGTAGAATCTTTGAGAGAGAAAGGCTGTTGGTTCATTCTAGCTTGTCTGTAAGTTCTTGTTTGTCATGTTCTCAAAAGTGAACCAAAAAATACTTGTTGAACAAATGAAGAAATAAACTATTACCAATGTCTTTTTGGATCTATGCTTGAATTTTTTCTTTGTTTCTTTTTCTTTTTCTTTTTTTGACAGTTTATTTAATGAATCCTTTTAGTGTCAACTTTGAAAATGTAAATGCCACAAACGCCATCATGACCTGGAAGGTGCACTCCATGAGGAATAATTTCACATATTTGTGTCAGATTGAACTCCATGATGAAGGAAAAATGATGCAAGTAAGAACCCTGCTTAATTTTCAAATTCCTTTTTGTCCTGAACAGAGACACTGATGAATAAAATCACTTTAAACTCTTATTTCTGTGTAGGTTCAAATGGTGTGGGTCATCTGTTTGAAAAGGTCCATGAAATTAATCATAGACTTTCATGGTTAGGAAATGGGCCTTGGAGATTTTTTTTCCCCCCAAAGAAGAACCGATCCTGACCTCCAGGTCAGGATTTGCTGTGTCCTGGTTCGCCTTTGTAATTGGGATATACTCACCGATGCTTCTGTCTTGTTCTTTTCTCCTTTTTCCTTTCTTCTCTTTTTTGATCAAGCAGTACGATGTTTCTATCAAGGTGAACGGTGAGTACTTCTTAAGTGAACTGGAACCTGCCACAGAGTATATGGTCCGAGTACGCTGTGCTGATGCCAGCCACTTCTGGAAATGGAGTGAATGGAGTGGTCAGAACTTCACCACACTTGAAGCTGGTATGTTCAGGCCCCTGGCATTTAACCCAAAGAAGCAGGTCTTAGGAGTTAGGCTGGTTTCCCTGAGAGATTTTGGTTATACCAAAAACTAAGAGAAAAGTATTTAAATATAGGTGGAGTAGCATTTAAAAAATTAGATTAGATGCCTAATGAGAAGTGAGTGGGAAGCCATCCACCTCAGACAGTTGACAATAGTATTGTTTATACTGCCTATCTTCTCTCTTATCTTTCATTTTTCCAAAATGGTTTCTAAACCTTCACAGTAGATCTGGAGCTATATAAATTAATATACACCTTTAATTCAGGACTGGAAACAAATGGAAGTGTTAATGACAAGGAAAGCGTTGGTCTCATCCTAAACAACTTCAGGCCACATTTGAAATTTAATGACATTTGGAACCTTAATGCTTATTTGCGAGTCATTTGTCCCGATGATGGCACACCGTGTGCCCTCTCCAGCATGCTCTGTGGCAGGGTTTCCTCAGTATTGATTGCAAAATTTTTCTGCTAAATAACTATGTCTCAGAACTCAAATGGGCCTCAGGAGATTCAGTGGCCCAATCCTGCTTCCATCTCCCACCAACTCAATGTCATAAAAGATAACTGTTGCCCATTTTACAGATGAGGCGACTTGTACCCATAACTGAAGAGATTTGCCCCAATTGCAGAGTTACTGAACAGTACAGACATCATAATAATCATAGGAGTTGGCTGGGTGTGGTGTCTCACACTTGTAATCCCAGCACTTTGGGAGGCCGAGGAGGGCAGATCACGTACGTAGTCAGGTGTTCAAGACCAGCCTGACCAACATGGTGAAACCCCATCTCTACTAAAAATACAAAAATTAGCGAGTCATGGTGGCACGCACCTCTAATTCCAGCTACTCAGGAGGCTGAGGCAGGAGATCGCTTGAACCTGGGAGGCAGAGGTTGCAGTGAGCCGAGATTTTGCCACTGCACTACAGCCTGGGCGATAGAGTGAGACTCCATCTCAAAAAAAAAAAAAAAATCACAGGAGTTAACATTTACTGTGAGCCATACATAGCTCGAAGGGCCCTCTGTGCTCCTCTCTTTTCATCCTGACGACATGCAGTAGGTGCTTTTATTATCCTCATTTTGTGCCGGAGGATATCAGTGCATAGAAAGATTAAGTAATTTAACTGGCCCAGCCAAGCACTGACTGAGCTGCGACTCATGTCCGGGCAGCCTGACACCAGAGCTCCACCCTTACCCAGAACTCAGTTCTGTGTGCTCTCTCTTGGTGTTATTACAACCTCCAGATCTTGTTGATTCAAGTCCTGGCTATTTTACTGCCAAAGGAGGATTATACATATGTGTTTTATTATTATTATTATTTGTATATGGCAGCTGGCAGAACTTTTTCTGTTTCATTCTGGGAGGACCATTTTAAAGCAGTAACTCTAATTTGGGGGTGGTGGGCGCAACTAATCAGAATCCACACATGAGGATGGTCGTTAGTCAAGTTCTGCAGGCCTCCCCACTTCCCTGGTGGTGCCTGCCCATCCTCAAGCCCATTGAGACTCCAGTAGTTTTCCCTAGGGGTACAGGGTCCTCAATAATCTTTGTTCTGGAAGGCCCTGTTCCTGAGAGGAATGTTGCATTTTCCTCAGTGTGTTTTAGAAAAGAATTTTTATTATTTTGCTTTATGTTTTCTGTTTGGTTTTTTTTTTTGAATATTTATTCCAACACAACTAAAATTATGTAAAAAGGGAAGATGGCACAAGAATAGAGTTTCTTTTAGATTATAGTAATAATCCAGCATCTTGAAAACACTTAACTTTGCTTTTGATGATGACAAGAAAATGATAGGAATCTACTGAAGGTGAACGTATAGGAATTTTTTATTATTTCTGATCGCGCTTTGCTTAATGCTGGAAAACTCACATGTTTATATGTATTATAATCATGCTTAAGTATAATAGTGAGCAGACATTGAGTTAAATGATACGATAGTACAAACGATATTGTTTATAAAATATAGTGCTATTAACTGTATTGTAGCACTTTTTTGTTATAAATAGTAATTTACAAGCCAGCTGAAGATTTTGCATTGAGCTTAGATATTGTCCCTGAGTATTTCAGTAAAGTCTTAAATTTAATATTGGCTTCTCCAGTGGCTTTAAATTTAATATTGGCTTCTCCAATAGCTAATTGAAATCTGCTTTAATAAATTTAAAAACATACGGTCACCTTTAACTTAAGCATAAAGTGTTGAGTCAGCAACTAAAATAAAAAACTTGAATGTCAGTTATTAGGCAAAAAAGACTAAATTTTTATAAGATGGAGAGATACATTTTTATGTTATGTTCCAAAACAGTTCTTCTTTCAAAGACATGTTCTGAATCAGATCAAAAGTTACTTGTCCTCTCACAAACCAAAAACTAAAAAAAATAGAAAATTTATTTTTTAATATTGGAAACATCTTAATTTTGTTAAATTTTGTTAATTTCATGACAGTTGCTATTTAACACTTTCACACTTAGCAGCCAAATTTTTTTAAACCATTTTAGTATGCAGCAATCATATTTAAGAAATAGAAGTTGGAGGTCCTAGCCAGAGGAATCAGGCAAGAGAAACACATCCCAAAAGGTAAAGAAGTCAAACTCTTTCTCTTTGCTGACGGTATGATTCCATATCTAGAAAACCCTACATTAAGAGTGGACACAGGGAGAACGCAGATGCTCGGCTGAAGGGTCAGGAAGCTGCACACCCTGCACAGGGCTACAAAGCACCCACGCTTGTTCTTGACCCCCCAGGAACTCCTGGGGAAGTGGTCAAACAGGCAGCCTGCCCCTGCCATGGACCTTTGGAATCCAGGCAGCAGGAAAACCCACAACCCTCATAGACAACTGGGCTGGCACGAAGAGCTTCTTAGAGAGGTAGTAGGAATAGAGGTACATCCTGGGCAGAGCCCAGAGGGTTTGGTGCAGAAATGTCTGCAGTCGAGCATGGCCAGGGACACAAATCCCCTAAGCCTTGCCGTGCTCCTCTAGTAGACTTTGGCCATAAGGGTGACCATGAGACCTAGACAGAGGAGAAGGGTCTTACCCATGAGATGGGACCAGTCCAATCTGAGTGGTCCCCTGTCTGCTGGCCTCTCCTGAGGCTCCATCCTGGCCATGCTAGCTGGAGTTTCAGCCTCAGATGCCCAACCAGGGTGCTTCCTCGGGGACCATATCATAGCTGCTTTGCTGGCTGATGGCACTTGACCACTGGAGAGCTCCAGCAGAGCAACCCCTACTGACATGCATCAGCCCACCTGCAGCCTCCCCTGACCACAGCCTCCCCCGCACCACCTTGCCAGCATGCACTTGTCCATGGCCACCCCACCACCACTTTGCCAGTGCACACGTGTGGGTGGACCTTGCCTCTTCTCCTCCAGTGGCTCGTGTGTGCACATATCCCACTGCTGCTGCTGCTGGCATAAGTGCAACGTGTGGTCCTGCCTCCCCCTGGTGCTGCCATTTCTGGTGTGAAAGAGTGCATGGACACCAGCAACCCCACCCCCACTCCTGCTGACACTGCCACCAGTGTGAATGTGTGCATGGCCCCACGTCCCCCCCCAACAGCATCACTGGCACAAATGCATGCACAGACACCAGCAACTCTGCCCCCACCTCTGTGCTGCCACTGTGGCTGCTGCAAACCAACACACAACCACAGCCCTGCCTTCCCAGTGCCAGCACAACTGTCGGTGTGAATGCATGCATGGATGCTGGCAACTCTACCCACCCCTACACTACCACTGCTGCCTGTGCAGACTCATGCACAAAGACTGGTAGCCTCCTGCCCCCATGACTGCCATCATCATCAGTGTGAACACTGTCACTGGCACTTCTGTCCCTGCCTGCATCCCACCACCAGGGCAACTGCATGCAGGAACCCTGCAGCCCTACTCCCAGAGGTACCCTACCCCAGCTGATGCATGTACAACCCACTGCACTGCCCTGGCTGCTGGCACATGTGAATGAGCATGGATCCTGCTGCCACTACCATGATGAAGTGCTTTGGCCTGCACCACTCATCGGAGTTTTGTGGCCAGCAGACTGAGAATACTTCAGTCCCTCCAGTGCAGCAGGTTCCTAGCCTTGAGGGGTGAGAGAACAAAGGTGGGGGCCTGATGCCAGTCCTGCAGAGTTAGAGCATGCAGACCAGGAGTGCTAAGCTGAGCCTTGACCCCTTAAAATCTTCCAGATGGGAACCCAGTCAACTGAACCCACCTTGTACCAAAATCAGATGTCCCCCAAGGACATCAGAGAACATAAAACATAAAACAAAACAAAAACCCATCCAAAGGACAGCAACTTCAAAGATTAAAGGAACATCAACCCACACAGATGACAAATAAACAATGCAAGAACTCTGGCATCTCAAAAAGCCAGAGTATCTTCTTACCTCCAAAGACCACACTAGCATCCTAGCAATGATTCTTAACCTGTTCAAAATGACAGAACTAGAATTCAGAATATGCATAGAAACAAAGATCATCAACATCCAAGAGAAAGTCAAAACTCGATCCAAGGAATCTAAGGAATACAACAAAATGATACAGGAGATAAAAGACAAAATGGCCATTTAAAGAAATAATCAAACTGATCTGATAGAGTTGAATCATTGATTTTAAGAATTTCATAATACAAATGCAAGCTGAGGAAAGAGTCTCAGCTCAAAGACCAGTTCTTCAATAAAATTCAGTTCAGACAAAAATAAAGAAAAAACAACAAAGAAAAATTATTATGTAAAAAGAACAAATCAACCAGTCATTGGTGTTCTTGAAAGAGAGGGAGAGAAGGCAAGCAACTTGGAAAACATACTTGAGGATATTATTCACAAAAATTTCCCCAGCCTCATTGGGGAGGACAACATTCAAATTCAGGAAATGCAGAGAACCCCTGTGAGATACTAGACGAGGTGACCATCCCAAAGACACCGTATCTCCAAGACATAGTCATCAGATTCTTCAAGGTTGAAATGAAAGAAAAAATGTTAAAGGCAGCTAGGGAGACAGGGCAGGTCACCCACAAGGGGAACCCCATCAGGCTAACAGTGGACCTTTCATCAGAAATGCTATAAGCCACAAGAGACTGGGAGCCTATATTGAGCATTCTTAAAAGAAATTCCAACCAAGAATTTCATATCTAGCCAAACTAAGCTTCATAAGTGAATGAAAAATAAGATCCTTTTCAGACAAGCAAATGCTAAGGGAATTCACTGCCATCAGAGCTGCCTTAGAAGAGATCCTTAAGGAAGTGCTAAATATGAAAAAGAGGCCGGGCGCGGTGGCTCAAGCCTGTAATCCCAGCACTTTGGGAGGCCGAGACGGGCGGATCACGAGGTCAGGAGATCGAGACCATCCTGGCTAACACGGTGAAACCCCGTCTCTACTAAAAAAAAATACAAAAAAACTAGCCGGGCGTGGTGGCGGGCGCCTGTAGTCCCAGCTACTCCGGAGGCTGAGGCAGGAGAATGGCGTAAACCCGGGAGGCGGAGCTTGCAGTGAGCTGAGATCCGGCCACTGCACTCCAGCCCGGGAGACAGAGCGAGACTCCGTCTCAAAAAAAAAAAAAAAAAAAAAAAAGAAAAAGGAAGTTCATTACCAGCCACCACAAAAACAGACTTAAGTAATAGACCATTGACAGTATAAAGCAACCACACAATCGAATCCGCATAATAACCAGCTAACAAGACAATGACAGGATCAAATTCACACATACCAGTATTAAACTTGAATGTACACAGGTTGCATGCCCCAATTAAAAGGCACAGAGTGGCATGTTGGAGAAAGAAGCAAGATCCAACTGTATGCTGTCTACAGGAGATGTATATCACATGCAGTGACACCAATAGGCTAAAAAGTAAAGGGATGCAGAAAAATGTACCAACCAAACAAAACAGAAAAAAGCAAGGGTTGCTATTACAGTTTCTATCCAAATATATCAATAATGATCAGAAAAGACAAAGAAGGGCGTTACATAATGGTAAAGAGTTCAATTCAACAAGAAGACTTAACTGTCCTAAATATATATGCACCTAACACAGGAGCACCCAGATTCATAAAGTAAGTTCTTAGAGACCTACAAAGAGACTTAGGTAACCACATAATAATAGTGGGAGACTTCAGCATTTTGCTGACAGTATTACATGGATTATCAAGGCAGAAAACTAACAAAGATATTAAGGACCTCAACTTGACACTTCACCAAATAGGCTTACAGAACTCTGCACCCCAAAACAAATATACATTATTCTCATCTACACATGGCATATACTCTAAAACTGAACACACAATTAGACATAAAAACCTGAAATAATACCAAACACACTCTCAGGCAACAGCAGAATAAAAACAGAAACAAGTACTAGAAAATCACTCAAAACCACCCGATTACATGGAAATTAAACAACCTGCTCCTGAATGACTTTTGGGTAAACAATGAAATTAAGGCAGAAATTAAGAAATTCTTTGAAACTAATGAGAAGAAAGATAACAATATACCAGGATCTCTGAGACACAGCAAAGCCATGTTAAGAGTAAAGTTTCAGCTGGGTGCAGTGGCTCATGCCTGTAATCCCAGCACTTTGGGAGGCCAAGACGGGCAGATCACAAGGTCAGGAGTTTGAGACCAGCTTGGCCAGTATGGTGAAACCCCATCTCTACTGAAAACTACAAAAATTAGCCAGATGTGGTGGCACGTGCCTGTAGTCCCAGCTACTTGGGAGGCTGAGGCAGGAGAATTGCTGGAACCCGGGAGGTGGAGGTTGCAGTAAGCCAAGATTGCATCACTGCACTCCAGCCTGGGCAACAAAGATCTCAAATTAACAATCCAGCATCACACCTTGAAGAACTAGAGAAACGAGCAAACCAACACCAAATCTATCAGAAGACAAGAAATAACCAAAATTAGAGCTGAGCTGAAGGAAATTGAGATGCAAAAAAACTATACAAAAGATCAATGATCCAGGAGTTATTTAAAAGGATAGGTTTCATAGATCACGACCTACACTAATAAAGAATAAAGAGAGAAGATCCAAATAAACACAATCAGAAATATCAAAGAGGACATTACCACTTGACCCCATAGAAATACAAAAACTCTCAGAGATTACTATGAACACGTTTTTGGACACAAACTAGAAAACATACAGCCTGGAAACATACAGCCTCTCAAGATTGAACCACGAAGAAACTGAATCCCTGGACGGACCAATAATGAGATCTGAAATTGAATCAGTAACAAAAAGCCTAGGAACCAGAAAAAGCCCAGGACCACATGCATTCATAGCCGAAATCTACCAGAGGTATAAAGAGCTGGTACCATTCCTACAGAAACTATTCCAAAAAAATCTGAGGAGGGGGGAATCCTCCCTAACTCATTCCATGAGGCCAGCATCATTCTGACACCAAAACCTGGTAAAGACACAACAAAAAGAGAAAACTTCAGGTCAATATCCTTGATGAACACAGATGCAAAAATCCTCAACAAAATACTAGCAATCCAGATCCAGCAGCACATCAAAAAGCTAATCCACCTCAATCAAGTAGGCTTTATCCCTGGGATTCAGGGTTGTGTCAGCATACACAAATCACTAAATGTGATTCATCACATAAACCGAACTAAAAACAAAAGCCTCACAATCATCTCAATATATGCAGAAAAAGATTTTGATAAAATTCAACATCCATTCATGTTAAAAACTCCAACAAACTAGGTGTTGAAGGAACATACCTCAAAATAAGAACTATCTATGACAAATCCACAGCCAACATCATACTAAATGGACAGAAGCTGGAAGCATTCCCCTTGAGAACTGGAGTAAGACAAGGATGCCCGCTTTCACCACTCCTATTTAATATAGTACTGGAAGTCTTAGCCAGAGCAATCAGGCAAGAGAAAGAAATAAAAGGCATCCAAATAGAAGAAGAGAAAGTCAGAAGTCAAAATATCTCTGTTTGCAGGTGATATGATTGTATATCTAGAAAACTCCCTAGTCTCTGCATAAAAGCTCCTAGATCTGATTGAAAAAAAAAAAACTTCAGCAAAGTTTCAGGATACAAGATCAATGTATAAAAATCAGTAGTATTTCTATACACCAATAAGATTCAAGCTGAGACCCAAGTCAAGAATGCAATCCCACTTTCAATACTCACATACACAATAACACCTAGTAATACATTTAACCAAGGAGGTGAAGGATCTTTACAAGGAGAACTAGAAAACACTGCTGAAAGAAATCATAGATGACACAAAGAAATAGAAAAATATTCCATGCTCACGGATTGGAAGAATCAATATCATTAAAATGACCAGACTCCCCAAAGAAATCTACTGATTCAATGCTATTTCTATGAACTATCAATGTTATTTTTCACAGAAATAGAAAAAACTATTCAAAAAATTGATATGAAAACAAAAAAGAGCCTGTATAGCCAAAGCATTTCTAAGCAAAAAGGACAAAGCAGTAGGCAACACATTACCCAACTTCAAACTATACTACAAGATTACAGTAACCAAAACATCATGGTACCGGTACAAAAACAGTCACATAAACCAGTCAAGCAGAATAGAGAACCCAGAAACAAAACTACACACCTACAGCCATCTGATCTACAAAGTCAACAAAAATAAGCAACGGGGAAAGGAGTCCTAATTCAATAGAGGATGCTGGGATAGCTGGCTAGCTATATGTAGAAGAATGAAACTAGACCTCTGCCTTTCACCATGTACAAAAAATTAACTTGAGATGAATGCAGATTTAAATGTCAGACCTCAAACTATAGGAATCCTAGAAGAAAACCTAGGAAACACTATTCTGGATATTGGCCTTGGGAAATAATTTATGACTAAGTCTTCAAAAGAAATTGCAACAAAAACAAAAATTGACACGCGGAACTTAATTAAACTGAAGAGCTACTGAACCACAAAAGAAACTATCAAGAGAGTAAGCAATAACCTACAGAATGTGAGAAATTATTTGTAAACTATGCATCTAACAAACATCTAATATCTAGAATCTATAAGGAACTTAATTCAACAAGCAAAAAGCAAACAACCCCATTAAAAAGAGGGCATAAGGGCTGGATGCGGTCCCCAGCACTTCAGGAGACTGAGGTGGGTGGATCATGAGGTCAGGAGGTCGAGACCATCCTGGCTAACACGGAGAAACCCCGTCTCTACAAAAAATTAGCCGGGCGTGGTGGCAGGCGCCTGTAGTCCCAGCTACTAGGGAGGTTGAGGCAGGAAAATGGCGTGAACCTGGGAGGTGGTGCTTGCAGTGAGCAGAGATCATGCCACTGCACTCCAGCCTGGGTGACTGAGTGAGACTCTATCTAAAAATAAAAAAAGTGGGCAAAAGACATGAACAGAGAGTTCTGAAGACATACGAGCAGCCAAAAAAGAAAAACAAAAAATGCTCAACATCACCAATCATCAGAAAAAGGCAAATTAAAATCACAATAAGACAACATCTTACACCAATCAGAAAGGCTATTTTTAAAAATCTTTGCATGTTGTTACTGTTTTTATTCTTTAACAACCCCAGGTAGCTTCTGTAGCAGTCAGCACCACTGCCCTGCTAGACCTTCTCTTTAAGTATTAATAGCCAATGTTCTTACAAGAAAGTTTTCACACAAAGGGAGGTGATACACGAAAAGGGGGAAGCTTAAGCTACTGTATGCATTTGTTTACAATGTGTCATCTCACAAAACTCATCCCTGTAGCCATCAGGGCAGGAGCCTTCTTCACATGTCTTCATAATATTTCTTAAGGGAGGCCACTTTCCACAGTGCTTCAGCTCTCAAATGCAAGTGGAGCCTGACATAATAAAACTTTTCATTTCAGCCATGCTGCAGGGAATATATTGTATGTGTATTAATAGGTTGTAACAGTTTTCTAGGGCTTTAATAACACAGTACCACAGATGGAAGAACTTTAACAAGAGAAATGTAGTGTCTCATAATTATGGAAGTTAGAAATCTGACATCAAGTTGTTGGCTGAAGTTGTTTCTCAGAGGCCATTTCTTTGGCTGATAGATGGTCATCTTCTATGTCTGTGCTCACAGGTATTCTCTTGAGCTTCTCTGTGCACCTATTGCCTTTTCTAATGAGGACACCAGTCAAAATGGCTATTATTAAAAAGTCAAAAAGCAACAGATGCTGGGGAAGCTGCAGGGAAAGGGAACACTTATACACTGTTGGTTGGAATATAAATTAGTTCAACCTTTGTAAAAAGCAGTTTGGAGATTTCTCAAAACAGAGCTACTGTTCCACCCAACAATCCCATTACTGGGTATATGTCCAAAAGAAAATAAATCATTCTACCAACACGCATATGTTCATCACAGCACTATTCACCATAGCAAACACATGGCATCTACCTAGGTGCCCATCAGTGGTGGATTGGATAAAGAAAATGTGGTACATATACACCATGGAATACTACACAGCCATAAAAAATAATGAAATAATGTTCCTCCCAGCAACATGGATGTAGCTGGAGGCCATTATCCTAAGTGAATTAATCCTGGAACAGAAAACCAAATACTGCATGTTCTCACTTTTAAGTGGGAACTAAATATTGGGTATTCATGAAAATAAAGATAGAAACAATAGACACTGGGGACTACTAGAAGGGGAAGGAAGGGAGGGGGCAACGGTTGAAAAACTAACTGTTGGGTTCTATGCCCACTATTTGGGTGATGGGATCATTCATATTCCAAACCTCAGCATTGCACAATATATCCATGTAACAAACACGCACATGTACTCCCTGACTCTAAAATAAAACTTTAAATTATAAAAAGTTTCTAAGAAGTTTTAAAAAAGTATTTCAAAGGAAAATAAAATGTAATAGGGAGGGATATGATTCACTGAAGTTTGATTATTAACTACTGAATAATGAAGTATTGACTATGGTTTCACATGAATGAGTTATATGGAAATGTGCTAAATTACTTTCAAGAACATAATAGCATGCACAAAGAAGTCTGGAGGTTAAAGTAGCACTCAGGTGACAGACTTTGAAGTTATGTTTTGATAATCAAACTAATGAAGTCACAATTTGTCAATTTGACAGCACTGGGATATATATTGAAATATAGTAAACCCTATCAATGATAGTAGACTGGTAAACATTTAGTAAATACCGATTTGCACCTCCCAAAAAGGATGTTTTTTCTCTGATTAAAATCAAATTTGTGATTTGGCAAACTGAGAGTTGGAAGAAAAGTTGGAAGAGTTGGAAGAAAAATAATTCATATAAAGTTAAGGAACCTACTAATAAGTAATTTGGATTTTATATCATTACTCTAAAATGGAATCTGGACTATTAAACCATTAGATTTTAAACTAACAACTTTGTACCACATCTTATATTTAAATTGATTTTTGTTACCACAAGAGTTTTATAGGTTTGTAGCCATTGCTAATAACTCTCTTAATTAGATACTTGAATTTAATTCAATTATTTTTATTAGGGGCTATACTAGAATATTCAAGCTATCTTTAAGAATTCAAGAGAAGTTTCAGAGTAAACATTAAAAATAAAAGTCATAGGAGACATGCTATAGTTGTATTTTTAAATTCAGAAAGCTGAAGCAGCACATTCACAAAATGTGATTGAGTAGAGAGATGAAGATGTTTTTTAAGTCTGGATTTAAAAATGAGATATGCTGTTAGGGCTCAGTTGCAGAATGACATCAATACCTGTGAGTCCCTTTCTTCTTTGTCTCCATGGATGTGCTATCATTGGGTCATCTATATGTTCAGCAGTTAAAGCTTGGTATTTCTTGTGGCTTGTGAATGTTTTAAATTCTCTTTTGACTACTTTTTGTTGTACTATTCTTGTGAATGTCATACCATGACAAATTGTATCAGTAGAAAATTTGATTCTGTGTGGAATACAGAGTATTACATAAATCCAACAAAACAATTTACAAACTAAAAGATGTACTCATCTTAATAGGACTTTCATAATATTTTTATCAATCAATGATTAAAATGTGTTCCTTTTTTAAGATTTTAAAATAAATGGCACTGATTTCATTATTTTTCCATTGCTGAGATTTTTTTTAATGAGAATTTTGTTGAACTTGTCATGCAAGCTGAGTCTTCAGTTGACCATCCGTTTTCTAAAGGTGAATAGTGGAATGACCAGACCCTAACTACCTTGAGTTCAAATCTTGCCTTCACTTTTACTTTCACCTGAGTGATTTAAGAAATTAACTTACTTTCTCTGGGTCTTAGTTTCCTTATCTGGAGAATGGGGTAAATAATCATACCTGCCCCATAGAATTGTTATGAGGATTAAATGAGTTAATATATGCAAAACATTTGGAACCCGGCTGGCATCTAGTAGCCCCTCTATAAATATTAGCTATTATTATGTGTAAAAGAGATCCCCTAAATGGTTTTATACATAGGTACCCAGAGTTGGCTTGGATTTAAAGACCTTTCCTCATGATAAGTTGATTAAGCAAATGCGGATTTAGATGCAAAATCAATCAGTCAATCCGTTTACAAAGATTTCTGAGTGAGGGATTGAGACAAGAAAAGATTGGGACATTGAAGCAGATTGTTTTCTGAGTTCCTTTGAAGTTTGGTTTTTATTCAAACAGTTTGTAGAAGTTCACAAAGTGCCAGGCCCTGAGGCAGATGCTGGAGTTTCAAAGCCCTTGGCCCCAGGGATCCTATGGTTTATTGACAGAGAGACAAGGAAGCACATTATTCTAAAACAGCATGGTGAGAGCCACGATAGAAGAAATGCTGGGTGCTGCAGGTGCCTCAAGTGTCCACAGCAAGCAGGTGACCCAGCCACAGGCAGGGTGCTGGGAGGAAGAGTGGGATGAGGCCTTCCCAGTGGAGGGAGACCAGCATTCCAGTGAGCGGACCAGCCATGGGTATCATGAAGGTGAGAAAGAAAGCATCCTGCCCCTAGCGGGCTTCCCATCAGTGTGTCTCTGTCCATCACAAATGAGGCAAGGAAGTAGCAAAGGTCTGCTGCCTAGAAAGTCAGAAAAGGGGAAATCTACCTAACTCATCTGGAATTGGTCTAATGGATGAATTATTCCAAAATTCTTTGGTAGTTCTCTGGCTTGATGTTTATAAAGGCTTTCAGAGGCAGCTGACCTTTTTATAAAGCCGTGTACTATGTGCACCTAGTGAGGAGTGAGCAGTGTGGCTGTGGACCAGTGGGTAGAAGTCACAGAGAGCAAAAAGGGGAGAGGCAAGCCTCAGGTTAGACAGGTAATTGTCATGTCCTTGACCAACCTAGAAAAAGGTTGAGCGTATTGCGTTACATACATATTATGACCCAAGGGCTTTTCTTTGGTTAATTTCAGCTCCTTCAGAGGCCCCTGATGTCTGGAGAAGTGTGAACTCAGAGCCAGGAAATCATACTGTGACCTTATTCTGGAAGGTGAGATGTGCAGATTCCAAAAGTGTGATTGTTTCCAAAAGCCCCATTTGTGGAAACAAATGTGTCTTCCTCTGGAGAACTGTTGATTGGTCCAGTGTCCCAAGTGGGAGGGATCTTCGCATTCATCCAATAGAATTTCTTACCTAGTAGAGGACTCCCACTCCACCCCTTTGACAGCTCATGCAACCGACAGTCAGTTCTGATTGGTAGAACCTTCTCTGCAACTTCAACTCAGGCCAGCCCTGACTTTTGCAGGGCCCAAAGGCAAAGATGTAAGTAAACAACGACATATGATAGTTAAAAGTTACACATATTTAAACATTCATACTATTTATGTTTAAAAATTGTAATAGAAAGTAAATTTTATCCTTCTATCTTGCCTAATACACCTTCATGACAACCTGGAAGGCCAGGTTTGTATTCTGAACTCTGTGATGCGTCAATTTCACACCGAAACATGGTGATACTGGGAGAGTTGACTCTGGTCTCAACCTACCCCACTTTTGTTTTTCACCTTTAGTTTGGCACACTCTGCAAGAATCTCTCTGCACAGACATGTGGGCATGCCAGTCTTCATGTCTGGGTTCTGTCCACACCCCAAGCAGATAGCCACTCCCAGCCCACTCTCAGATCTGGTGGTACACATGCCAGGGGAGAGGAGGCCTGAGGAACAGACCCCGAAACGGCTTGGGACTGTGTGAGCAAGAATTTCTCTGCAAACTGAACCTTCCAGAGGAGAACTCTGGGTATGGAGAGCAGCTCATCCCTGTACAGCTGCATGGGGACAATACAGCTGGAGGTGGAATGAGGCCAGTACCCAGGCTCCTCCTGCAGGGTCCCAGGGTGGTGCTCTTTGTTCTCATTGCTTTTCTGCCCTTGACTACCCCTCACATTCTTTTTTCCACCAGGTTAAAGAGTCTATTCCTTGTGATTCTGATCTGAGCCCTCTTCTCAGGACACATAATGCTCTTGAGGCTTTTATCTCCAAATGATCCTCTTCTCTATTCACCTTCAGTTAGATTTGAATGTCTGATTTCAGACTTGGTTGAGAGAGTTATTTTCTCTATTAAGCTGTTTGAATTTTCTGGTGGGTGTGCATATATAAAGGAGTTGAGGGACAGAAAAGATGAAAAAGGAGTTGTACAAAATCCTTTCAATTAAAATCCACTTAAAAATGTTTATCAATATTTTTTTCAGCCATTATCAAAACTGCATGCCAATGGAAAGATCCTGTTCTATAATGTAGTTGTAGAAAACCTAGACAAACCGTCCAGGTCAGAGCTCCGTTCCATTCCGGCACCAGCCAACAGCACAAAACTAATCCTCGACAGGTGTTCCTACCAAATCTGCGTCACAGCCAACAACAGTGTGGGCGCTTCTCCTGCTTCTATAATAGTCATCTCTGCGGACCCTGAAAACAGTGAGTTTGTTTTGCGTTTTGTTTTGTTTTTATTCTCCCGGAAAATGTTGATGACGTTATTAAATAGTGATGGATACATTGAGAAAACAGTAACTTGGGAAGACAAAATGTCTAGTCACCAAACAACCATTTTCTTTTGGGCCAAGTGTGTCAACATGTTTCAGTGGGACAGTCCCCTCAGTGTGGGGAGACTTCAGCCATGGCTCAGGATATTTCTGTCCAGGGGATTCTTCAACATACTTGGGAAGTTATCTCAAGTTTATTGAAGTAAATGCAACCCCAACCAACAGTTACCACTGAAAGTTGGAGTTACTATTTTTGATCTTTGTGGCTTGTGAAATAGGAATTGCATTTACTATTTTGTAAAAAGTGTTGTCAGTCTTTGCACCTGGAAAGAGCCCATGAATATTTCCAGAGATCATCAGAACTGGCATCAGCTTTCACCAGGTGCTCTGCCAACTTTGTAGAATAAAAGATAATAACTGGCTAATCTCTTGCCTATGAAAGAGAAAACAAGGTGGAATGCCCTTGCCCTACATGCCAAATCAATAGTGATATTAATTTCCTTCTTAGAGAGCCATAAAAAGAGTCAGCCCCACAGTTACACACTATGAGATGATACACACATGGGCATACATAATGCAGTTGGGCAGTGGCATGCTAGGATCATTCACGAACCTTGCAATAATATCATCCTTCGGTTCCTGCTATTAAAATTTCTGGACCCTGCTTATGATGTTATGGTGGGTTCTATGATATTTGTTTATTCAAGTTCAGCTTAAATTTGGGTTAAGTGAGTTGGATTAGAGGATGTTGTTGTTTTATTTTTATAAAAGAACTATCCAGTATGTATCACATGAGGAAAATAAATTATATTGTGCCATAGAAGAAAAACTCTAGGAGTTGGTTTAGGAGTTGTTTAGTGTAGCCTTTGTTTTCTGAAGAACTATATTAGAGAAAGAAGTTATATTCTGACTTCGTTAGGATCCGAACAGCAAAAGGGGGCATTTCGTTCAGCTTTGGGGAGCTGGTACTGGTCTCTCCTGAGGAAGGCAGAGACCAGTTCAAAGCAACACTGCTGAGAGCAATTATATATTTTGGGGTCTCCTACCATACCCTTCATCCCCATGCCCTGCCTTCAGATGCCTAGACCTTCTTATGTGAGGCTCCAGCTAGCTATCCTTAAGTGCTCCTTGTTTCTACATCATCAGCATGTATAAAGTCACTTATGTACTGTGAGAAAATCAATAAGGTTAAGCTAATTCACACTAGGGTGTGAATGACTGACGAAAAGATTCCCCTACTCTTTGATCTCCCTCCATCTCTGAAAACATATTTTCAATTTAAAGAAGCAGCTTTCTAAGAGTTTCAACCCTGGTTTGGAGTTAAATTTTACTAAGTATTAATAAGTCAAGTGAAAAATGTCAAGCCTTAATATGTGAGGGGCATTTGTCTGCTTGAGGGAGGAAAGCAGGGAAGCCATGTGGATGGGATCTATAAAGCCCTCATGGGCTTTTACCTTATTCCTAGAGCTACACATTCCTTTGGGTGCCCCCAGCTGGATGATATTTTGATGCCCTATAAAAGTGAATCAGTGGTTTTCACACCACTATTCAGTTGTAATTAGGATTGCCAGATAAAATACAGGAGGCCCAGCTAAATGTCAATTACAGACAAACAATAAACCAGTTCTTAGTGTAAGTCTGTGGAAAGAGGAGAAATTCTCATGCCTCAAGGATAAGGTATATCCCTGTTGGAACTCAGTAGAACCGGTAGTCCCCTGAGGCCATGTTACCCTTTTTCCAATTGTCAGACATCAGGAAACCTACTTTAACATATAAAATCTATCGAGATGGCAGCATTAGTCATAAACTGTGTGCATATCCTTATATAACCCAACTTTTTATATACCTGAATCTTTTCTTCTTTTTTGTCTTCTACTCAATTCCTACCCGTAACACATCTCAGAAGCAGTATTTAGTTTAGGAGCAACTGATATTATTGTGGGAGAATTAACCTGCATTAGTTATTCATTCAACGGTAATTTTTGAAGCAGATCCAGTACCCAATACCAGATTCTAGATCAAGGATCAACAAATTTTGTGGTAAAGGGGCAGATGGCAAACATTTTTGCAGGTCATATAGTCTCCATTACATATTTTATTATATGCCTTCTTTTTTGGTTTGTTTGTATTTTTACAACTCTTAAAATGTCTTAGAACCATTCTTAGCTCAAGGGTCATATGAAAACAGCCCTCAGAGGCTGGAATCATCCTGGTGGTAGTTTACTGGCCCCTGTCCTAGGTGCTGAAGTCTGGTTGGACTTCAGAAGGCCAACATGATGGGCATCTGAAGGGCAGATGTGAATGTTTGCTGGGAAGTAAGAGGCAGGAACTCACCCATGAAAACATCCCCCACCCAAGCACCTGTAACTATTGCAGTGGAGGTCTGTTACCTGCTAGATACCATGCATGTATGTATTTACTTTCTACCTTACATACTTAAAACAATTTACAGTTAGTTAAATCTGGAGCATTGCTCTATTTGTTTATATACAGAAGAGGTTGAGGAAGAAAGAATTGCAGGCACAGATGGTGGATTCGCTCTGTCTTGGAAACCCCAGCCTGGAGATGTTATAGGCTATGTTGTGGACTGGTGTGACCATCCCCAGGATGTGCTCCAGTGGAAGAATGTAGGTCCCAATACCACAAGCACAGTCATTAGTACAGGTAAGAAGAACCTTCCATATCATTGCATTGGTATATTCACCTTGAAGCAAGTTCAAGTGGGGTTTCTGGACTGCTTCACAGACTTTGACTGTGCTAAGCTAATAATTTTGAAACGACAAATCCAGCATGAGTGTTAGGGGTTCAGATGTTACAAGAATATGTTTTAAAACTCAACCTTTAAATCTCCTTTTGCAGAGAGCATCTGCACGTGAGATGGGAACTGATTTTCATAAACTTGTTTCTCTAAATTAGTGCAAAGTCTCGAATGGCAGAGGGACATTGTAACAGTTGTCCAGAGAGCTTTTACAAAAGCAGAGAATTGCATGGATTTGGAAGATGTTTAGGACATATAGGTGATGAGAATCGATCATCAGCCTTCAGTTTCAATAGAACATGTAGAACATGTTCTCTTACCTCCCACGTTGGATTTGTAATATGAAGATTTGCTAATTTAGCAGACACAAGAGTGGGCGTTTGTGTGGCTTGAGCTGAAGGGGTGAGTGGCGCCATCTGCTGGGCTCAGGGAAAGGTGTGGGAAATAACCCTGTTCAGAGAATGATCAAGGCTTCGCCAATTTCAGTGGTGTGGTGGGTTCTGGAAGGAGATTGCAGAGGTATAGGTGTAATGGGGAAATGAGGAAGTGGAAGCAAAGCTTTCAAGACTATTGGCTTTAATGGGAAGAGGGAAGACAAGTAACCAGAGGGGGATTTGGAGTCAAAGAAGGGCTTGAATGGTTTTCTGTATCTGGTCTGATTCTGCACCCAGTTGTGTGCACATGGATACAGGCATGTTTGAGAACTCTTGCTTCAAAGAACACTGCAGAGGCTAGTCCCTGCAGGCTTTGCTGGAGACAAGACAGTGGGGCCAGGTGTTTGCAGCATGGAGGACTCCAAGGCTTCATGGAAGGAGGGAATATGGTGGGGATAAAATGCAAAATTCCTGAAAGGCAATTATTAGGGGAACACAAATTTATTTTTCATTCTTTTGTCGAGGGGGAGGGGGAAGGGTTGGAAGACAGACTGTCGCTCTGTTACCCAGGCTGGAGTGCAGTGGCTTGATCTCAGCTCACTGCAACCTCTGCCTCTTGAGTTCAAGTGATTCTCCTGCCTCAGCCTCTCCAGTAGCTGGGATTACAGGTGCCCGCCATTACATCTGGCTAATAATTTTTCTGTTTTTAGTAGAGATAGGGTTTCACCATGTTAACCAGGCTGGTCTCCAACTCCTGGCCTCAAGTGATCTGCCTGCCTCAGCCTCTCAAAGTGCTGAGATTACAGGTGTGAGCCACTGTGCCACGCCTTTTCATCGTTTTTGTTTTCAGAATTAGGAAATGTCATTCTGTTATTAAAAATCTGTTGACTTTTCTTCCCTAGATGCTTTTAGGCCAGGAGTTCGATACGACTTCAGAATCTATGGGTTATCTACAAAAAGGATTGCTTGTTTATTAGAGAAAAAAACAGGATACTCTCAGGAACTTGGTAAGTTTAAAGCATTTCATGTGCCCCATGTGCAGACTTGTTCAGAACAATTCGTAGATTCCTAGCTTTGGGTTTAGGAAGATGTTGACATCATACCCGCTTTTTGATATCCCATTTATTCTAGCTATTGGGTTTTTAAAATTATTTTTTAATCATACAAACATAAAACATTTTCATTAATTCTCTTTGCTAAGTCTCTCTTTCTTCCTTTGTTCAGTTTCTTATACCCTATGTGAATAATCATTGTTTTAGCTAATCTTTGTCCAAATCCATAATAATGGTTTGTAAATGATGTCTTAAAGATAGGATGCTGGAATCAAAGGGTTTCAACTTTTAAAATATTTTTTTCATTTCTTTCATAATTTTTAAGACTTTACATACATGTTGTGAAATCACCCCCTAGAAATGTCACCACTGTCCCACCAGCAGTGGAGGGGATTTTTGATCCTCCCATGGGGTTGTTTATTCTCCTTCTTCAGGTGGGTGCTTAATTGTTCACACAAATCAGACCAGTTCTCAGGGGTTCTTCCTTTAGCAGGAGTGGATCCACAGTTTACAGTTGGCTCAGAGTGGGCAGGAGGTGTGTGACCTCGTGTGCACAGTCCAAGTGTGCATAAGCGTGTGTGGGAAAACAGCCTCAGCAAAGCCTTCAAAGTAAACATTCTTGGATTGTTTTTCAGTGACACTTGGATAACTGGGCACTGCCACAACCTGGGAACTAGATCTAGTTCATCAAATCGCCCCACTTGCCTCTTTGAACATAATCCTTCCACTTTCACTTCCTCCCTTCTTCCTCACTTTAGTAGGTTCTGTGGTTGAGTCTTTTTTCAAACACTGTTTCGAATTTAAGAACAGAATTAAGTCTCTTTTTTTTTTAGACTTTAGTTTCTTTCTTTTTTTTTTTTTGGGGGGGGGCTATGTGAGCTTGTGCAAGTTATTTAGTCTCTGCGTGTCCATTCTTCATCTGTGAGAGGCAAGACTTGAACAAGATTGCTCAACTCCTTCACAGCTCGCATAAACTATGTCAAGGCACAAATCCTCTAGAGAAACAGATACAACTCCTTAACTCGGTATAAGCTCTTACAACCTCTGGAGCTGGCTATGGTTCTTCTATTAGTTGACATGAATATTCTGAGACTGTTTCCAAATCATGACTTTTCTCTTATCCCAACTTCTTTTCCTAGCTCCTTCAGACAACCCTCACGTGCTGGTAGATATGTTGACATCCCACTCCTTCACTCTGAGTTGGAAAGATTACTCTACTGAATCTCAGCCTGGTTTTATACAAGGGTACCATGTCTATCTGAAATCCAAGGCAAGGCAGTGCCACCCACGATTTCAAAAGGCAGTTCTTTCAGGTGATGTCTATTTTTAATTTATTTATTCTTTCAATATCTCATTATTTGAAATCATTGAAAATAATGGCTGCCATCTTCAGAGTGTAGCCAGGCTGAATTCCCTTCTTGCATGACTTTATACTGAAAAGGTGTTCTTAAGCAAATTAGTAGGGTGAGCAAGATGGTGGGGGTGGGGCAGCGTTTTAACTTACTTAAAAAACAATATGAACTGGTATTTTTAGAAGCATCTGAAGCACCACCAGCTCCTTAAGAAAACCTGCTCTTTATGAAACTTTCCTCTTTTTTTTCACTTTATTGAGCATTGTTCCAATTTATTTTTAAGCCCCTTGCAAACTCTTACTGTTTCTTGCAGATTTGTATGCTTTGGTTGGATCACTAGTACCCCGTGTTCAGTGGATTTTTTGCTTTTTGTGCCATCTCCTGAACATTTTACCTGGTGTGCCCATGGTGATGAAATTATGATTTGATTTTTGTTTGGTTTAAACATATTGATGGTGCTGAGTTAACAAGAGTATTAGTGTCCAACTCTCTCACAAGATGTTTACCACACTTTTAATACAATATTTTTTTCCTTGAAAAAAAAAACATTTAAAAATCACAGATGGTTCAGAATGTTGCAAATACAAAATTGACAACCCAGAAGAAAAGGCATTGATTGTGGACAACCTAAAGCCAGAATCCTCCTATGAGTTTTTCGTCACTCCATTCACTAGTGCTGGCGAGGGCCCCAATGCTACGTTCACGAAGGTCACGACTCCGGATGAACACTGTGAGTTTTCCCAGATCAAAGTTCTTCCCTTAGGAGTTTCTGGGAAACTAACAAATTACAGAAGTGTTGACTTAGGCTTTGTCTAGATCAGGAATTTTCAAACCTTTCTTCTCTCCATCACACCTCCCTCTTTCTCTCGATGAAACCCTTTGTGTCACAAAAAAAAAAGAGTTACACAGACTCTCACTATATGAAATAGATACAAATGGAGGTAATCTGTCTGATTAAGGCCTAAAATCTTCCCTCTGCCTCCCTCAGTGGCCCTTGAGACAATTCTCTGGAACTCAGTCTCACAATCCTGTATGTTTGAAAATCACAGATAGCATATTTTAGTGTTGACATCAGAAGAGCCACAAGGCTTCTGTCTAGAGAAGAGTGGCGCTGGTTTTCTCAGCAGAATTGTTCTCTGCAGCTAGCTTTCCTCTAGATTGTTTCCCTCAGCAGCAAACAAATTGCTTCTTGACTCTGCTAGGGCCTCCAGGGGTACAGTGGGGTGGGAATTGGGCAGGGGCATGGAATACTTACCCAAAAACTCCCTGTTTGCGTATTTGGATGGGAAATGGTGAGGTGGAGAGAGAGAGATCTTTTCAAAAATACATTTGGCTTGAAAGATGGAGAAGTAAGAGGGAAGGGAGAAAAACAGTAAGAACTGGTTGATGGAAAAATTTATTCTCATGGCAAACACTGACTACCAATAAACAGGAATGTGGTGAGAGAAAATAGATGCTGATGGAAGAAAGAGGAGAAAAGAGTATCTTCAATGAGGGGATCATAGAAGGTCCTGGAAGGCACCTATGTAAAAAAGCAAATAGATTCAAAAGGCTTGCCTGAAGTTACCAACTTTCCTTAGTGCAGGGTGCCCTCACCGAAGCTGCAGCTGTAGAGATGGGCACGTCCTGTTGGACTGCTGACCCTGGAGTGCCCTGACTGGTGATTCAGATACACGTGGCTGCAGTGGCAGTGTATTAGTCCATTCTCACACTACTACAAAGAACTACCTGAAAGTGGGTAATTTATAAAGGAAAGAGGTTTAATTGACTCACAGTTCCACATGGCTGGGAAGGCCTCAGGAAATTTACAATCATGGCAGAAGGGAAAGCAAACATGTCCTTCTTAACATGGCGGAAGGAGAGAGAAGTGCCGAGCAAAGGAGAAAAGCCACTTACAAAACCATCACATCTTGTGAGAACTCACTCACTATCGTGAGAACAGCATCGGGGTAACCGCCCCCATGATTCAATTACATCCCACCGGATCCGTCCCAGGACACATGGGGATTATAGGAGCTAAAATATAAGATGAGATTTTGGTAGGGACACTTCCAAACCATATCTTTCCACTCCTGGCCCCTTCCAAATCTCATGCCCTCGTATTTCAAAACACAAGTATGCCTTTCCAACAGTCTTTGAAGGCCTTTCCAAGGTCTTAGCTCATTCCAGCATTAACCCAAAAGACCAAGTCGAAAGTCTAATCTGAGACAAGGCAAGTCCCTTCCACCTATGAGCCTGTAAAATTAAAAGCAAGTTAGTTGTTTTCTAGATACAATGGGAGTACATGCATTGGGTACATACACCCATTCTAAATGGGAGAAATTGGCCAAAACAAAGGAACTGCAGGTCCCATGCAAGTTCGAATTCCAATAGGGCAGTCATTAAACCTTAAAGTTCCAAAATGATCTCCTTTGACTCCATGTCTCACATTCAGGTCATGCTGATGCAAGAGATAGGCTCCTGTGGTCTTGGGCAGTTCCACCCCTGTGGCTTTGCAGGGTACAGACTCCTTCCGGCTGCTTTCATGGGCTGGCATTGAGTTTCTTGGCTTTTCTAGGCACATGGTGCAAGCTGTTGGTGGATCTACCAGTCTGGGGTCTGGAGGATGAAGGCCCTCTTCTCACAGCTTCGCTAGGCAGTGCCCCAGTGCAGACTCTCTGCGGGGGCTCCAGCGCCATATTTCCCTTCCTCACTGCCCTAGCCGAGGTTCTCCATGAGGGCTCTGCCCCTGCAGCAGACTTCTGCTTGGACATGCAGGCATTTCCTTACGTCCTCTGAAATCTAAGTAGAGGTTCCCAAACCTCAATTCTTGACTTCTGTGCACCCACAGACTTAACATCACATGGAAGCTGCCAAGGCTTGGTGCTTGCACCCTCTGAAGCAATGACCTCTTTTAGCCACAGCTGGAGCTGAGTTAGCTGGGATGTAGGGTACCATGTCCTGAGGCTGCACAGAGCAGGGGTCCCTGAGCCTAGCCCAGGAAACCATTTTTCCCTGCTAGGCTTCTGTGCCTGTGATGGGAGGGGTGGCCATGAAGACCTCTGACATGGCCTAGAGACATTTTCTCCATTGCCTTAATGATTAACATTTGGCATCTTGTTCAGATACGTGTGGCTGTATATATGCATTATTTATGAATATTTCTGCAGCTGGCTTGAATTTCTCTTCAAAAAATGGGTTTTTCTTTAGTATTGCATTATCAGGCTGCAAATTTTCTAAACTCTTTTGCTCTGCTTCCTCTTGAATGTTTTGCTGCATAGAAATTTCTTCTGCTGATATCCTAAATCATCTGTCTCAAGTTCAACGTTCCACAGAGCTCTAGGGCAGGGGCAAAATGCCACCAGTCTCTTTGCTAAAGCATAACAAGAATCACCTTTGCTCCAGTTCCTAACAAGTTCCTCATCTCCATCTGAGCCTGGACTTCCACCTCAGCCTGGACTTCATTGTCCTTATCATTATCAGCATTTTGGTCATATCCATTCAACAAGCCTCTAAGAAGTTCCAAACTTTCCAACATCTTCCTGTCTTCTGATCCCTCTAAGTCTCTAAGAAGTTCCAAACTTTCCCACATCATCCTCTCTTCTTCTGAGCCCTCCAAACTGTTCCAGTCTCTGCCTGATACCCAGTTCCAAAGTCGCTTCTACATATTCAGGCATCCTTATAAGCAGCACCTCACTCTCTCAGTACCAATTTACTGCATCAGTCCATTCTCCACTGCCTTAAAGAACTGCCCGAGACTGGGTTATTTATAAAGGAAAGAGGTTTAAGTGGCTCACGGTTCTACATGACTGAGGAAGCCTCAGGAAACTTATAATTATGGCAGAAGGGGAAGCAAACACATCCTTCTTCACACGGCAGCAGGAGAGAGAAGTGCCGAGCAAAGGGGGAAAAGCCCCTTAGAAAACCATCAGATCTTGTGAGAACTCACTCACTATCACAAGAACAGCAGCATGGGGTAGCCACCCCCATGATTCAATTACCTCCCACCAGGTCCCTTCCATGACACGTGGGGATTATGGGAGCTACAATTCAAGATGAAATTTGGGTGGGGACACAGCCAAACAGTATCAGACAGGTTGTGGTGCTGACTGCATGTTGACTACTACACTGAAACATGTCCCTAGGTCTCCAAGCCAAAACCTAGAACCCCTTATCTGATTAAGATGTGTCAATGATTTACATTACTTGAGCACTCTTGGCATTTTGGAGTTAATTTTAAATTTATTTTCAGGTTAGTTTTATTCTACCTTTGTAATTTACTTGGTTGGTATACACATGCACACACACACACACACACACACACACACACACACACTTTTCTAAGTTTCATTCATCTCCCTTATGTTAAACTTCATTAGCCCTGGCTTGGTTTGTGACTACTGATTATATTATTATTTGAAATAAAATATTTGAAATAGAAAGTAGAAAATATTTCAAACTTTTTTCTACTTTCCTGAGATTTTACTTTTTTAAAAAAATAGGTAGAATGTTATGTGACTATCATCCAATTAACTGTACCTCAGATCTTGTTAGATGGGAATAAAAAATACCTGTATCTACTGCAATGAGGCTAGAATGATTAAACAGCAAAAACAAACAAAAAACAGAAATGCAAAAAATTAATGTAATACTGAGATTGCAAAGTAGTGAATAAATGTTTATTCTGTTAGTATTTTTCAAAATAATCCTTTCTCTTTGTAAATTGGTTTGTTAACTTTTTCTCTGATCAGGATACTAGGTTATTAAATAGAGATAATGAGGCACAGAGAGGGTAAGCGGTTCGTTTAAACATACAGGGTGTCCAAACCAACTGTAATTTGTGTTTTTATATTTGGACATTTGGCACTACATTTCCTTCTGAATTTAATAGGCATTACTGAATCATTTTTAAATCCTGAGTATGGAAGTAGATTATGTTCCGAAAGTTTGTGTTTAAAATTAGCCTGAAAATAGCTGAAATGTAAAAGATGAAAAATACCAAGTGTTGATGAGGATGTAGAAAATAGAACTCCCATACCTTGCTGATGGGAGTAAATTGGTACAAGCAGTTTTGGAAAATTCCTTGGTAGTATCTTCTAAAATGAATATATATATACCTTAGACATGAGAACCTTCATTCCTAGGTATATATGCCCCCAAAATGCCTACATAAACCCTAAAGAAATACCTAAAGACGCATACTAGTACAGTGATTGTGAACGGAAAATAAAATTCACTATGCAAAGGAAAAAAAATATGCTGAAAGCTGGTTCATGCAAGAAGCTGCCTTTCCTTTTGCTTCTAAGCAGATAGGTACAGTAAAAGGTTAAATATCTCCACAGGTAGCACTCTGTGTGTTTGCCTTATCTTACCTTAGCCTCTCCTGGGAGATGAATACATAATTAACTATTCTTCTGTCTCCTCCTTTTCTCTTGTGACATGTGGATAATCATACCCTCCCTCCTCCAGCCCACTTTTCCTCCAGCTCTTTCTCATTCCAGCCCACTTTTCCCCTTTAAATTGAAGCCCTCAGCGTTATTGAAGCCCTCAACATTATCTTTGGAGGAAGGCACAGACTACATAACGTTTCTGTGATTCTGTTTATTTCTTCCAGTCTTGTCCTTCACCTTGGCAAAAGAAACTTCTAAATTGATGGAGACCTGTCTCAGATACTTTTTGGTTTACATCATCAAAAGTACTGTTCTTGAGGGCAAAGTTTACCATAGTAAGATTCATAAAGAGAGTTTCCTTCCCCTTTTCAGGGGTCAGGGTTAATTTTAGGTCAGTTGTTTTGGCCCTCTCTTACCTTTCTGGGTCCTTTTCTCTAGAACCCTGTGTTGCCTCATAGCATGGGCTTGTGCATCTACCCAGGGCCACGTTTCTTTACAAAACTCCAACATTATCTGCCACACCACTGTCCCCAGATCAAGCCCCATTTCTTCCAGGACAGCTAGGTATGGGGTGGAGCATGGGGAGGGCAGAGGCGGCAAATGGATTGAACAGAATCATATGTTCAATAACTTAACCCCCTAGACCCTCCCTGAGCAATTTACATTTGTGAAAAGGGTTGTTTACCAACCCAGCTGAATTATTATTTGGTGGAAATTGCAAGCAATGGGAACAGGAAGATGGTGTCAGTCTAATAAGAGAGAGAAACTCTCTAAAAGAAAAGACGTTTATTTGGGACTGAGAATTTCAATGGAAATACTTATGCCAAAATAAACTATAGTAAACTATGTGCATATTCAGGGAGGTAAAGGAAGACAAAAGTTTTTAAAGGAAAAAAAAAATGAGGAGGATTATATAATTGCTTTGAAATAATTATCCTTGACTACAAAGATTAATAACAAGGGTGATGCCAGTTCAAGGCTTAATGGGAAGATGTCCTTGCAGAAGCATTTTGTGTGTGTGTGTGTAGGGTTGTGATGGCCTTTGTGCAAGGTTGTGGTTTTCGTAGTGTTTTTTGTTATCTGCATGGCCTTCCCAGCTCTGTTTGTCAGGGTTTCCTACCATTAGTGATTCCATTTTTATTCTAACAGATTTCACAATGGTCATTTGAAATAAATGAAGCACCAGTTGACATATTGGAGAAATAAATGTACTCATTTCCCCAGATTAAGACATATTTAAGTAATCTGAGACTAACTAGAAGGAATGCACTAGTCATTTTTTGATGTGTAACAAACACCCTCAAAAGCTCCGTGGCATACAAGAACAAATATTTCTTTTTATGCTCGTGGGTTTACAGGTCAGCTGAGACTTGGCTGATCTAGGCTGGGGTAAGCTGGACTCCAAGCTTCAGTTATGTTCAGGTTTGTTTCACGCATCTTCATTCTAGGGCTAAGGCTGAAGTCGCAGCAGCTACCTGGGGCACACACTTCTCATGGTGAGGAACACAAGAGGGCAAGCCAATGTGTACATGCACATTTAAAACACTTAGTTACATTACAATTACCAACAGCCCACTGGCCAAGCCAGTGCACATGGCTGAGCCCCACAGGAAAGTGTTTTCACCTACTATGAAGTTTTGGCAGGAGTGGAAAAGCATAATTTTAATACAGCAAGTCATGATGCAATCTATCAGAAGAGGTAACACATTTGAGTCACACACTGTTGATGGCAAATGGCTTCCTGTGTTGGTTGGCTAGTTGGTTGGTTGGCTTTTCCCCTGAAGTCAGGCAGAACTCATATTACAACTTGCACACATAATTTGAGAAATAATAAACATGTAAAATTACTCTCAATCATAAACTTAATTTTATTCCTTTGAGGAAGGGAAAAGTACTTATTAAAAATGTCCCTTTGTTTTTCCTTGTTCAGCCTCGATGTTGATTCATATCCTACTGCCCATGGTTTTCTGCGTCTTGTTCATCATGATCGTGTGCTACTTGAAAAGTCAGTGGTAAGTGTGTGAGGAAGGTTTTATCCAAGAAGAGGGTAAGAGAAAAATCTGGAAAGAGATTTAGTAAGATAGAAATGACATTGAATAATACGAAACAACGTACAGAAAATGAAAAGGGCAAAAGAGGCTGGGGTGAGAATATGTACTTTATTTCACAATTTTGCTCTCCAGGTGACTATATGAGGAAACTAATCACCATTTAACATAGGCCACAGAATTTTTTCAACAGCAATAGCTAATATTTATATCTTACTTACTATATGTTTGGCAGTGTTCTAAGTGCTTTATCAATTCATTTAATCCTCATGAGGACACTATAAGTACCATAATTATCTCCATTTAGCCAATAAGAAATTAAAGCATGGAAGAACCAAGTAACTTGCTTATTAAGTTACAATGCAAGGATTAGAAGCCAGGAATCTGACTCCAGAGTTCTTGCTCTTAACTAGTCCACTGTACTGTAAAATTCAGTCTCATTTTCCATTTTTTTTTTTTTCTAGGATCAAGGAGACGTGTTATCCTGACATCCCTGACCCTTACAAGAGCAACATCCTGTCATTAATAAAATTCAAGGTAAATGTTGGCAAGTTGTATGTATATCATACACCTATTAAGGACTAACCCAGAGTGGGGGCTGTCAGAATCCTACTTTCCTAGAGCTCCTCAGGAAAATATAGCACAGTAAAAGCCACCTTTGTACTCATAGCCATGAAATAGGTGATTGGAGCTTTGATTTCTTCTGTCAGGGGACATCTTTTGGTTTTCAACTTCACCTCCAGGTTACTTGTGACCGGGAAGAAACATAAACAACATTGAAGCTCTAAGTGTATTTCACATGCTTAATATACTTTGATGCATGTATGCATGCACACCAATGTCTATATTTACATATTTTTGTTTCCTTTCTAGGAGAACCCTCACCTAACAATAATGAATGTCAGTGACTGTATCCCAGATGCTATTGAAGTTGTAAGCAAGCCAGAAGGGACAAAGATACAGATCCTAGGCACTAGGAAGTCACTCACAGAAACTGAGTTGACTAAGCCCAACTACCTTTATCTCCTTCCAACAGAAAAGAATCACTCTGGCCCTGGCCCCTGCATCTGTTTTGAGAACTTTACCTATAACCATGCAGCTTCTGACTCTGGCTTTTGTGGCCATGTTCCAGTATCCCCCAAAGCCCCACCAAGTATGCTGGGACTAATGACCTCACCTGAAAATGTACTAAAGGCACTAGAAAAAAACTACATGAACTCCCTGGGAGAAGTCCCAGCTGGAGAAACAAGTTTGAATTATGTGTCCCAGTTGGCTTCACCCATGTCTGGAGACAAGGACAGTCTCCCACCAAACCCAGTGGAATCACCACACTGTTCAGAGTATAAAATGCAAATGGCAGCCCCCCTGCATCTTGCCCTGCCTCGCCCGACCGAGAATAGCAGCCTTTCCTCAATTACCCTTTTAGATCCAGGTGAACACTACCACTAACCAGCATGCCGATTTCATACCTTATGCTACACAGACATTAAGAAGAGCAGAGCTGGCACCCTGTCATCACCAGTGGCCTTGGTCCTTAATCCCAGTATGATTTGCAGGTCTGGTTTATGTAAGACCACTACAATCTGGCTAGGTTAAAGGCCAGAAGCTATGGAACTTAACACTCCCCATTGGAGCAGGCTTGCCCTAGAAATGGCAGGATCATGGGAGCATGCTTACCTTGCTGCTGTTTGTTCCAGGCTCACCTTTAGAACAGGAGACTTGAGCTTGACACAAGGATATGCATTAACCACTCTACAGACTCCCACTCAGTACTGTACAGGGTGGCTGTGGTCCTAGAAGTTCATTTTTTACTGAGGAAATATTTCCATTAAAAGCAATTATTAGATTGAAGGCTTTAATAAAGGCCACAGGAGACTTATTACTACAGCATAAATTGTCAATGTAAATTTACCGAGCGTATTGAATGAAAAAACTCAGGTGTCTCAGGCCAGGACAGATTTTAGACTTACCTTGAAGGGATAAGAATCTATATAGTTCACGGACACAGTAAAATTAACTCTGTGGGTGGGGCGGGGGGCATAGATCTAATCTAATATGTAAAATGTGTGATCAATCAACAAGATTTCCACAATTCTTCTGTCAAGCTTACTACAGTGAAAGAATGGGATTGGCAAGTAACTTCTGACTTACTGTCAGTTGTACTTCTGCTCCATAGACATCAGTATTCTACCATAATTTTTGATGACTACCTCAGAATATAAAAAGGAAAGTATATCACATAATTCCATTCAGTGTTTGGTTCCTTTCCTTTCAAGAACTGGATATAAAAGGCCTGTTTTCACTTGGCATCCTTTGGACTCTGCACTACGTTGTCTGGGCCAAGAGAACTCTGTCACATTTATATTCATATTATGCTAAAATGGTAAAATGAAACCCATTGTTGGACATAATTTAGATATAACTAAAAAGTTCTATGGAGTGGGAAATTCCATGTTGGCTGTGGAGCAACTTTGTCTCCTCTGAACCAATATATTCCAAACTAATATATGCAAAGTACCTGGTACACAACTGGTATTTTAGTACATGTTGGTTCTCTTGGTGCAATCTCAGCTCACTGCAGCTTCCACCTCCCGGATTCAAACAGTTCTCCTGCCCAGCCTCCGGAGCACCTAGGACTCCAGGTGCATGCTACCACACCTGGCTAGTTTTAATATTTTTAGTAGAGACAGGGTTTTACCATGTTGGCCAGGCTGGTCTTGAACTTCTGACCTCAGGTGATCCACCTGCCTCAGCTTCCCCAAGTGCTGGGATTACAGGTGTGAGCCATGCCCAGCCTATTTGTCACATTACTGGTCACATTTATTTTTTATTTTTTGAGATGGAATTTTGCTTTTGTTGCCCAGGCTGGAGTGCAATGGTGCAACCTTGGCTTACTGCAACCTCAGCCTCCCAGGTTCAAGCAGTTCTCCTGCCTCAGCCTCCCGAGTAGCTCTGATTACAGGCATGCACCACCACACCCAGCTAATTTTGTATCTTTAGTAGAGATGGGGTTTCACCATGTTGGTCAGGCTGCTCTGGAACTCCTGACCTCAGGTGATCCGCCCACCTCAGCCTCCCAAAGTGCTGGGATTACAGGCTTGAGCCACTGCGCCTAGCCGTCACATTTCCAAACAAGCACGAAAGGGGTTCCTTTTTGTCTACCTGCCTGCCGTCAGCATGGTAGAAATGGCTGTGCCTATGCTTATGCCTCTGGTGTCCAATGCCTTGCACTGTGCCATTCAACACTATGAAGAGAAACAAGTAGCCACACCTCAAAATAATGTGGCTGTCAACTGACCTAAATAAACCTACACAAACCAGTACTTGCCTTTTGCTGGAAACATTGATTATGTGCTCCTCATGTAGTAGAAAGTGGTATCCTGATTAGTCTAACAGTTGTGTTAGACTTCAGGGCCAGTATTGTCAGCATTTATTTATTTATGTACTTTTGTTATGATGGGATTACATTTTTCATTTGAAACTTGTTCACAAAAATGTCAATGACATTCGTGACTGATTTGTACATATTTTTCATACAGTTTTGTTTAAAAAATAATTCACGCAAAACGAAGTCATTCTTAATATTGAAATAAACCTTAATTAAAATATTTCGTCATCACATTGTTTTACCACCCTCAATGAAATGAAAATCTAGTAATTAGTTTAGATGATACATCACTTCATGAACTTACTAAATAAAAATGTAAATTCCTGGGTATGACTACAAACCTCTTCATCAGAATCTTTGGGGCATGGACCTGGTATCTATTTTTCATCAGTTCCCAGGCATACATCTACACACTAAACTTTGAGAATCACTGGCCTAAATCAAATGAAGTCTTCCTGAAATACCACAACATGCCAATAGGAAATGCTGGGCTATGTAACGTTTGTCTTCATAATATCACTATGACCTATAGTCTTGGCTGTAAACATTTCTTCTCCAATGGTCATAACCAAATAAATTCATGTTCAAAACCTTAGTTTTCAATACTATATGCTATCTTAACATGGCTTTAGGAAGTGTTATTCAGAAACTTTGAAATACATATTCATGTGTCAGAAAAATGGAGAATTTCAAATATACACAAAAGTAGAATAGTTTAATAAACCACTATGTATCATCACCAGTCCCAATGGCCACTACCCATGACTGTTTCCGCTCCATCCATACCTCTGTTCACTTTCTCCTCACATTGTTTTGATGCAAATCATGATATCATGATTTCATGTAAATATCAGTTCTCTAAATAAGCTCTACTTTTTCTAATATAGTCATAATAATTGTTAAAAATTGCACCTAAAATCACAGTAGTAATTCCTTAAAAATATCAGGATATTTGAGTGGTGGACGGCACTGGCATTAATGGCCTTTAAATCCTGCATCAGCCTGTGCACGGTCCTCACCTGTGTGCGGGGGACCTCAATAATTCAGGATGGGAGTTGGGACCTCTTCACACAACAGTACGACTGCTGAAATGCTTCCTACATTCAAACACCTAACCCAAACTAATTAGGGTCAACCTCGTTACCTACTAGAATGTGTATTGATTAAGAACGTCAAGACTTAATATCTTATTAACACTTCTAAGAGTTCTGTTGAAAGATAAGCTTTCATCTCGAATTTACAAAGCATGTTAAAGCACTCTGCATAAAGAACTTTTAAAACTCTGGAAGAGAGAAACAGAAGAGAGTTTTCAGAACTTTCAGTTAAAATGTTTACAACACAATAGGTATATTCAATTTGAAAGCATAGTTGTTTTATTCCTCTAAGCATTAAGGGAAGTTTTAGTATATTTTAGTTTCTTAAAATCAATACCGAACTAGTACTGTATTTTTGAGTATTTTACATGCTAAAGAGTTTTAAAAATGAAACAGTATTTTCTAAGTTCCGCTACATTAGGACTTTATTAAAAGATCAGCGGCATGATGAATTTATAAGTATGCTTTTTAGTTTATTTTGGGGCCAACTACATTTTCAATGACATATACAGTGGAAGACATTGGGAGTAATGATATACAGAAATTTGCCAAACTGTCCAAAACGTTTCTTGAAGTGAGATATATATTTTACCATATTTTATTAACAGACCCTAACTTTGATACTCAACTTTATCCTCCAGAATTCGTAATTTCTGTGGTATTCTCTTTTGCCAGTAGGTAGCTGTAGGTAAGCTTATTCAATCAGGGCAGTTTATGTGTGAGACATCAAATACCTTCCACAGAGATGTCACCATTGTCATACCATCATCACTCATATTGTACATTATTTCCTCAAAAAATTCAGAGCTGTTCTATCTAAAGACTTATTTTCCAAATCCCTAGATATTTTAAAAACTACAAAGATGTTTAATTATGAAGTGTTTAAGAAGAATATTACTTTAAAATACTGTAACAGCCACTCTACATGTCTGTGGTACCTAAAAGTCACTTTTGCTTGGAGTCACATGTGTCAGCATCAGCATTACAGGACTCAAATCAAGGCCATATGACCACTGATTATTTTAATATTTCAAATAAAACAATGACAAAGTTTAAGAATTTTAAGTACATTTTATTAACAATGTATCCCTTTGATAAGATTATGCTTCAGGAGGCTTTTAATGCCCTTGACATAAACTGTACACATTATACAAAAACAAGAGAATCACAACAAAAAAAATCAAGGTGAGCAAAACCATTTGGGGACAAATCTTATTTAAATTATACACAACTCAATGAAATATTCTTACAGAAAAAATATAAATACTTTTTCTTTCTATGTTACAGTTATACAATATAAATCAGATTTCAATGTCTGTTCAGTGACCTACAAACACCAGAACCTCCAAATATGTAGCAGCGTATTACTAAATAAAAAAGAAGAAAATCATGTGGTTAGAGAGCATTAAGTCTGACACTTTTTTCACAATTCCTTACCAGTTTTCAAAACTAATTTACACCATTTGTTTTACAATGCAGCTTTAGGGTTTCTGACAGGCATTTTTGTAACAATTGCTTACAAATTTTTTTTCACTCCCCCTCTCTGCCCCAAGACTTTGCATTTTGTGCTAAATCAACCAAGTAGCAAAATTGAAAGGTATGCTTTTTTTGGCATAAATTATATTTTTGAAATTAAATATTCTATAAAGAAAGTAAAACAAAATGTGCAATTTATGCATGCTGTGGTGTAGCTATCCGATATTACATTACAAAAATACTCCAAACAGGAAAAAAGTCCACATTCTGTGAGTCATATAAACCTACTAGGAATGAAAAATACCCTGGAACTTGGAACTAAAAGAAAAAAACAATGCTCCTAGAAAGATTCTCACAGATTTCAGTGTTCTTTGATAAGCACTGCTTTAATTTCACTGGTATGCTTTTACATGAGATTCTCACTGTAATGACACTTTTGAGAGTAAGATAGTAACAGTGTATTTTGTTAATGCAGAGACAATGGAGACTTTTCCTAACTTACGTTTTGGAAAATCTGAAATGTTGGTTCATTCCAAACAGCTCTTCTAATAAAAGTCTCTCAATTTTACCTTTTCTTTTTTCCCATGTTTTAATGGATTGTGAATCTGAGACAAAATTGGAAACATAAGACTAAAGGGGAAAAAATCTTACTTCCAAAGAACATTTCCCAAAGTAGTTTACAAAGTTCATCTCACACAAAATTAGCACCTCACTCTTACCATGCAAAAATAACTGCAGTTATAATTTGAATGACAGACAATTTGGTTTTTATTGCTTAATGATCTGTGCTTTAATGTGGGGATAAAAGGCATCCTCTGAACGGAATGAAATAACATTTTATATAAATAGCAGTAGGAAAATCTAAATAAGCATTGATATCCCACTGTTGAACACTTTGCCGTTGTGATAGATATGCCCTGAAAAACTCAGCTTTAATTATCTCGAGCTCTAGATAAAAGAGCTGAAACTCATTAAAGTTGTCATTTCAAAGGACTTGTACACATTATTACATTATAATAATGTATTATACTTCCAAAGAGCCTCTTTTAATGTCACTGTCATATAGAATGTCCTTATTCTGCTAACTGTTATTAGAAAAATTTTAATTTGGGAGAACAGACTGTTTCCCCCTCCAATCTACCTAAGAATAAACAGGAAATAAAAGTATAATAAATTTCAGAGCATATTTAATTATGAATACTAAATTTCTAATTTCCTTATTTATCAGTATTTACTTAGTATGTGAGGCTGAAATCTGTTCTTGAAAAAAGTTCAATTAGAAATAACAATTCACTTTACGATTAGAAATTCACAGTTTACAACCAGCACAACTGCCCAAATTCCTCCAAATTATTCAATAATTACCAATAGTACAAATTTATATGGACTAAGATTAATCCTAAAATCTTTAAAAACTACAGTATTGACATTATTTTGGTATTCTATAGTCTGTAATATCTATTATTTATAGAAGATTTTCTCAATTATTTCTATTACTGCTGATATCATTCCTAACCTCTTCTGCTATAATATTTTTAAACACCTAAGTTAATCACTTGGCACTACATGTATTTTTCACCATAAAGTCTACTTTTTACAAACAAGTACTCAAAGAAAATGTATTAGACCTGTCAGTGAAATCATGGAGAAACCAAATAGCACTATAAATTTAAGCATAGTTTTTTTTTTTTTTTTTTTTTTTTAGCATACTGATAACCACAAAGCTCTGAGTATCTCCCCAAAGTAAGTGATACAGGCAAATATGATAATGTATACATACATATTTTTCAAAGTAACAATAAGAAAAACCCACAAAACATTCAGGCCAATTCTAACTAAGCCTTATTTCAGGATAGATGACCAAGGTGGGGGTACAGGGATAGTGATGGTGGGGGAGGGGGTGTGTATGTGTGTAAGACAAAAAAAAAATCACTGTTAACTTTTGAGGGATTAAACCACAGATTTTATACTCTATATTAACTGAGGTAGTGTTTAAAACGAATGTCTAAAATATGTTAATCCCATTATGAATAAGATTACTACATTACTTCCTTTGGAGGTTTTAACCACTATTTGGTCTAGTAACTCTGACATTTGGTTCTCTGGAAAGGCAGTTTAGTTATCCAAGACCAAAGACCACGATGACAGGCAACGTTCTTAGAAGTACTGTTGACATTTAAATAAACACTTGGGTTCAGTGATAAAGTATAAAAAAATTATCTTCAATTGGATTTTATGAGAGGAAATCTGAAGAACCACTTTTCAACATAAGCAGCAGCTTACAGCCCTTATCTGCTTTGTTATAATGTAAGTTGCTACACAGTGCACATAAGAACAATTCACTGAAGTGCAGTCAAAGAGGTGTTATGTAGTGAGACGAAATGCTTCATCCCAACTGGAACTTTCAGTGCCAGTAAATAAATTTTTAAAAAAAGTATCTCTGTGAGTTATGTTTTCTAGTTCACAGGGTTCTTTACAGAGATCTCAAAGAACAAGCCCATTACAAAAAGGATCTGCATCATGGGAAAATATTAATGTTGCTGTGACTGTGTCAAAACTGATGTGTAATTGTAATAAAAATGTTATACACAAATGAATTAAAAAAGAATCCTCATCAGTCCAGCTGGATTTTCTATTTCTATGTATATATAGATCTCAAAAAAGATAATCCTTTCATTTACAAGCATTCAAATGATGATGACCATGCTATTTTTATATACAAATTTGCATATATGTTTAATTCCTGTAAAAATTTCCAAATATCTTTAGACATATACAAATTAAACAAACAAAAACCTTGCCCTCATCAACTTAACTTCACAAATGGAAAAAAGCAACTAATATACTCATAAACCACCTATCACTGCATTTAGTTTGTGCAAAACAAAAACACTGATACAAAAATTAAGTTACTGCTGCTTTAAAATTTGGTACTTAAGGCTTTTCACTACAATTTTTCTTAATAACAAGCTTTATTAATGATTTTTTTAAAGGAAATATGGCTCTTCTTTCCCCCATGGAATGTGTAAATTGCAAGCAAACTTATCTTTTCCTCAGGAGATCCAAAGTATTATTTAATGCTTTCCTATCCTTTAGGTCTAAACTAACAGTGCTTGTTCAAGTTCCTGTTTAAAGCGATGAGATGGAAAGTTGATGAAAGTGGAAGTCCATTGCAAATAAATGCACTCTATAAATGGGAAATATTTTTAATTAAAATAAAAAATGATTTTTAAATTTTATTCAAGAACTGTAGTGAAAAACCTTAATTGGTTCATATATCCTGTAATAACACATTGCAACAAAATGAAGAGTTGGAAAACATGAATCTTTATGCAAGTCTAGTAACATAAAAATAACTTATACGTCCCGGGTTGTTGAGGCTCTTCTTTTGCTTTGAGGTTATAAACCTCTGAAGTAGTGTTACAAACATTAAGAAAAATGTGAAAGGGCCAAAGTTCCCTCTCTAATACCAGCAGTTATAGCACACCCCATCGTGGTAACAGGATGCAGCCTTAGAGACACTGATTCCTGCTTTCCACAAATTAGTTAACAAACAAGGCATCTGTATATTTACCCTAAAAATAATTCAGAAATAACTTGTGAAGGGTGCTTCTGCATATCCCATTATTGTTCCACTGTCATTATGTTTTTAAAATGAAAAAAATAGAAAACCTACGTAGGTATTCAGTGCTTGGCTCTTGCATACAATGGTAACTAAAACTCTTAAAACTGCGGTAATGAATCATGAACCCCTCAAAAGGCTCAACAAAGGAGAGAAAGAAGTTGTTTTGGTTAGGAAAGTCAGCAGTTCCAACTGTTCATGTACCAGTAACTGCGGAACAGTGTACAGAAGATACTCCTGTCTTTGCTGCCTAGTCAGTTGTATTTTCTGAGGCTTTTAGGAAATCCACAAATATGAATATATATAGTATATATCTATATCCATCATAAATATGAGGTCAGGATTCAGCAGATGTATCAACTATAGGTTGCTTTGGTGGTGTTGCCAACACAGCCTCTGCTTCTTCATGCATCTAGGGAAAAAATGGTGTATCATTAATGACTTTTATAAAAACAGATAATATAACATGTTTATATAAATATATAATTTTTTTTGAGACAGGGTCTTGCTCAGTCTTCCCAGGATGGAGTGCAGTGTTGCCATCTTTGCTCACTGCAACCTCTGACTCCTGGACTCAAATGATCCACCCACCTCAGTCTCCCAAGTAGCTGGGAATACAGGCACATGCCACCATCCCTGGCTAATTTAAGAAAAAAAAACTGTAGTGACTCAGTCTCACTATGTTGCCCAGGCTGGTCTTGAACTGCTGGGCTCAAGCAATTCTCCCGCATTGACCCCACAAAGTGCTGGAATTGTAGGCATGAGTCACCACACCCAACTATAATGTGTATTTTAATTCAATTCAAACACTGAATTATTCTTGGAAGATAAATTTGAGAAGTACTAATCATACTTACTTGTAGAAACTGTACATCTTGAAATAATTCTTGTATGAACCTCCGACATGGAAGTCTGAATGTGCAGTGTGACAGCAAGTGGGAAACCTCAGAGTAAAGGCATATGTCATCAAATGTTTGAGGATACTTCTCCTTAATTCTAAAATAAAAGATTACGGTGTGATGAAAACTGTAATCATGATGTATCTATTTTTCCTCCAAGGTATCACTTAGTTTAAAAATATATTTCCCTACAGATATGGATTAGATAGCATACTTGGGGTGATGACTTGAGAATATAAAATATTAAATATTTCTCTCACACACTTAGATATTCTGAGTTTGGGTTTAAAAAAAAAATTATCAAAACCTGAATACTTCTTGTAAAGTCGAAGCATTCTTTTCCATTGGCGTGAGAAACTGCAAAATGTATTTACCAGCCTAGGATGATTAAAATATGTTCACAATTAAGTTTTAAAATAGAAATACATCTTTAAAGTTAAGTTATTAACATCCCTGACCAGGCTATTTCTTTGGATACTTCAAATAACAGCTTTTAGCTAGGAGAGCACCTCAGAATCAGCTGTGGGTTGGGTGGGTGACCAGTTAAGGGCCCGCTCCCAGAGCTCCTGGTCCAGAGGTCTGCTGTGGGACCCTGATACCTATGTGGGACCCCAGTACCTATATCACTCTTTAAAAAAGCCCTACAGCTGGCCGGGCGTGGTGGCTCCTGCCTGTAATCCCAGCACTTTGGGAGGGTGAGGCAGGTTGATCACCTGAGGTCAGGAGTTTGAGACCAGCCTGGCTAACATGGCGAAACTATGTTTCTACTAAAAATACAAAAATTAGCTGGGTGTGGTGGTGCACACTTGTAATCTCAGCTACTCGGGAGGCTGAGGCAGGAGGATTGCTTGAACCTGGGAGGCGGAGGTTGCAGTAAGCCGAGATTGTGCCCCACTGCACTCCAGTGTGGGTGACAGAGCAAGACTCTGTCTCTAAAAAAAAGAAGCCCTACAGCAGGAGACCCTGAGGTGCATTCCTTTTGAGAATCACTGCTTTAAATAATAAGAAAAAAATTAAACCAAGAAAATATGACTTGTTACATGTAAGCCCACTTTCCTCAAACTTTTTGGTCTCAGGACTTTCTTAAAAATTACTGAGGACCCCAAAAAGCTTATTTTTGTGTGGGTTATAGTGACCATTAACTACTATATTAGAAATTAAAATTGAGAGAATTTCCTAACATGAATTAATTTATTTTAAAAATAAATCCACTACATGTTAACATAAATAACATATATTTTAATAAAATAACTATTTTCCAAAAGTAAAAAAGTGAGAAGAGTGGCATTATTTTATATTTTTTGCAGATCTCTTCAAAAGTGTAGCTTAATAGAAGATAGCTGGATTCTCATACTCGCTTCTGCATTCGATCTGTTGCCATATGTTGTTTTGGTTGAAGTATTAAAGAAAATCTAGCCTCACACAGGTATGCAATGCAGTTTAGAACTACTGATGAACTACTGATGTAAGTTAACTAGCCTAACTTTTGAAGTATTTCAAGAATCTTTTCTCAACTTAAAAAACAGAATAAACAAATAATACTTATGCACATAGTTTACTCACGTTAAAAGCCCAGTCTCATGACATTTAGTTGAAACTGAACTACTCAAATTAATGACTAATCTTAGAACTTCTTTGCGAAGGAGTATACGGCACATTGGTGTATCATCTGGAATTGTTTTAACACCTAAAAAGATTTCAGGGAGAAGTTAAATATTATCTATATCACAACAAAAATAATTAAAACTCATGAAATTTATTTTTAAACTTCACCTAAACACCTAGAACTGAGATCAATTACACATGATCTGCCTATCATTTTGGGAGCAAAACTCTAATAAAAGCAGATAGCTAAGAGGCTCTATATCAGTGGGTGATACAGGTGCAATATTTAACAGTGTTAAATTGCTTCACTAAAATGGACGTATTATTGTTTTAAGACAACTTTAATTTACAGTATTTACGAAAAACAAAACCAACTAATAACAGTTTTACTAATAATGATTGGATCTGAATCCGAAGACTCACCTAGTAACAATTCCGTGCTTTTGGTGCTGCTAGCTGAGCCTTCTTGAGACACTCCATCACTGCATCCAGAAATCCCCGAAAACTTAGAGGGAACCACTTCTAAGGGATTATGGATGGTCTGCTCACACCAATCAGAATATGGAATATCTTGAAAGTCTGAAGAAAAAAAATAATAATTTCAATTAAAGCACCATAACGGCTTAATTCCTGTGCTTACATTGCACACTAAAAAGAAAGAATATAAAATAACATCTTCTCTAATTGTATGCAATACACCAAACACTCCAAAACTTTTTTCCTCATAGAAAATGATTATAGCATGAAAAGGGCCTGGACAGGGCTGTTCACAGTGGAAAAGGCCTACTCCAGGGATCTGTCAGACTCAGGCCCCACTGTGACCTGGAACCATGAGCATCAGCATGTCAGCATAACGTAACTTGGCATATCAGTGTGCTGCAACTCACCTGCTGGGAAACTCTGAATTAGAATACCAAAAAGGAATTCGGAAAAGTAAACCAGAGAACTTTAGTCATCACCAGTTTTTTCTGAAGGTAGTTAAGTGATATTCACCAAGAAAAGGTAATACTTTAAACACATATATACTTATTTAAAATTGCTAATATATGTCACTTGTTGATAAAAAAAAAAAAAAAGCTCAGTATAGGTCTACTTTATTTACTTACCAAATACATACTATGGGCCTGCTGTACAAAGCAGTACATACATAGGTATCAGAAATATAAAAATGTAAAGACTGACAGACCATACCCTAACTGAACTTAACTGAGTGGAAGAACAAAAATAACCAAGTTGTAATCATCATAATTGTCATAAGAGATCTATGTGCAAAGGGCAATGAGAGGAAACAGGAAGGAGTGTCAACACCTGCCTCAGAGAGTCAGAGAAGACTTCACAGGCCAAATAATGCTGACATGTAGGATGAGGTGGACTTGCCAAATAGACCACGTATGTGTAGGGAGGGTAAAGAGCAAAGAGAGGACAGCAGGGAAAATACGTTTTTCATGCCTAGAAATTTGTTCAAAAACTTCAGGTCAGTTAGTAAAGACATGTCAACTGCAGGAAAGGAGGAAGGTGAAAAAGACCACTAGACAGATGACAGAGTGTCTTGTGTGTTAAGAATGAATAGCCATTAAAGAATTGCACACAGATTAATTGCAGGATATAGTATGAAAGATGAATTGGAAGAGACCAAAATTAGAGGCTAAAATACTAACACTCCAATAGGGAGACGCTAAGTGACTGAACTGAGGCTGAGATAGTGAGAATGGAGCAAGAGGATATATATGATTAATAGGGCTGGGAGATGACTTGTGGCTAGAGCCACAAGTCAGATTCAAATTCAAGTGGATTTACCTCAAAGGACATGATCACTTACCTGAATGACTACATATTGCACTTAGTTGGTTGCTGGGCTGGAAACCCAGAATTTCAATACAGACACAATAAAGGCAGTTATCATCTGTATGTTCCTGTAGTCCAGTGTCTTCTGTACTTTCTAAAAACAGAGAGGCATCTGAATGGATTGAATTCATTATTTCCGTAAGACTCATCTGCTGTCGTAGCAAGTGAAAAGAATTTTTTACAAGACCTCCAGTTCCAGATGGAAGACCTGTGCATAAGTAAATATAAAACATAATCCAATAAAGATAGTACTTTTCAAGGTATCTTAAATTATGTGAAATTTTAAAGAAAGCTAAAGCACATTTTATGACTAAAAATCTAACTGGAAAGAAAAATGAATAATTTGCCTTAAATTATAAAAATAAGGAAAGCTAGCAGACATTTGTTATTTTAATATCGAGTTTTAAATACAAAATGGAAAAACTGAGATTATATAATGCATCATTTCAACTATCTTCAATATTTGTCTAAAGATATGTAATAATTCTAAGTATAAAGAGGCATCTGTTTAAAAAGTCATCAAAATCATAAAGCTATAAAACCTGTGGCTTATATTTACATATTAAAATATAACAGTTCATAACAAAGATCGTGTATTTTATAAGTACATTTCTATCTCTCCTTACTCTAAACAAATAGCTATTTCCTGGATCTATGAGGATTTGTGTTACACATTGTTCATGTGCTACTTTTTAAAAACAGAAACAACTAATTTGGTTTTCATTTTCTTGAAAGTTTAGAGTACTTCACTGAAAACAATGTTAAGTCCCTCACACACACACACAAATGTGGTTTAATTTTAAGCTGACTTTAACAATTGTTTTGGTATAATTTTAAAGTTGATCCAAAAGAGAGTCTTCCTAAATTTTTAGTGTTATCCTACTAGACAGAACTAAGAGTTTTCTTTTTAATATAAAGAGGCATCTCACAAGTACAAAGCACAATGCATTACCTCCTGCATCATGGGCAAATGCTCTTGCACCTCGATCATCATGTGGTGGTATGTTTTTTGTCTGAAAATAGGGAATATCCTTTACCTAAAAATGATATAAACCATGGTAAGTCCTGCTATAAAAATAAGCCCACTTTATGAAAATTAGCAAAATTAAACAAAATACAATTAAAATAGAATTACTATAGCATATGAACCTATAATCAAGTTTACTGAAGGTTCAACTACCAAAATTTAACAAAGTAACCCAAAAAGTCTTTATTATATTCTTAGTGAGTAAATGGACATTAAAATAATTATTTTAGTGTTTATCTAAAATGTCTTTAAACTTCTAAGAAAATGTGTTCTTTAGTACTATATACCATCTAGAGATCTGTGGGCATCTCCTGGGATTAGGGTCACCTTAAATTACTGGGTACCACATGTGGCTACCTTTCATGGGATAAATAGGAATGAGGATTTTAAAATGAAGTGTAAGTTAAAAGTGACTAAAAAACAAGTTAGAAATTTCACAAATTTCTACATAAATTTCTATGGATAAAGAAATCAAATGAGATACTGATTTAATATGGGAAGAGAGGGAAGGATAATGTTCTAAGGACTAAATAAAAGAGTACAGAGTAGTTGAAAAAGGTAAAATAATTTTAAAGTTTCTTTAAACAAAACGGTCTTAAAAATCATGCTGCCCCAAACTAGTGCCCACTCTAAATTATGACTTCTAGTAAGCAGTTATAGAACATGAAAAAACAGGAAACCAACTCATAGGAAAACAATAAAATGTATGATGATACCTGGAATATATCATTTATATCCACCGGGAGAGCAAGACCGATGTAATCATCTGAACTCCCGTATGTGGCACTGGACACCATGGACCGCACTGAGGAGGATCGTTGCAGGGTATTTTGATTAATAGGACTCAATAAATCTTCTTTATCTAATGATGCATAACTTAAGGCTTTCATGAACCTATAAAACCATAAAAAAAGCCACTTGCATTAGTTTCTTGACCTGTTATTTTAATTATATGAAGAAATAACATATATTCCTACCTTCATAAAAGACAAGCAGCTAGTCATGTATTAAGCAGTGTCATCTTGTTTACTGGGAACACATAAACACTTTAAAATATTAGCTGTTATAGACTTCTATGTAAAAGGTCATCAGTAATGTTGACTGTTATCAAAAACAATTGTTACAGTCGCTCAGGTAAAGGTGAAAAGGTGGGCAATTAGAATAACTTTCAACATTTAGAAGTAAAAAAAGAAACTGACCTCAGAAGTCAGAGCATGGTCCAAGGACTATCTTCATAATCACTTGAGACTACTAGATTTGGCATTTATGCAATTAACGATATGTGTATTAACTCTATTTAATATTATATTTATAAAAAATAAGATCAATTATATATCATTATTTGTGTGATAATTACCTTAATGCCTTCATTATCAACATAAGATTTATGTAGCACACAAGACAGACACAAGAGCAAAATGGTCATTTATAACAAGAGATATCCTGGCATAAAGCACTGATATTTCCACAACATACTCCTTACTACTAGAGATTCCATAACATATGATACACTGGTATTTCCATAAGATACATCTTTCTCATACAGATTCTTACTTATGCAACAGACATGCTAAAATATTTACTTGGCATCTGCTGTATACATACAAGGCACTATGCAAGGTTCCACATTTATATACATTTATATGAAGATATTTTTATTTGGAAAACCAAGTCTTTAAAATGTATGAATGCAGCCTAATATTAAATCAAAGAATTATTTTGTAAAACACACAAAATAAATGCTTTCTAAAGAGTAGCTATTAAGATTATCATAGCAAAAAAGAAGCTCCTAATTTTCACCCAAAAAAACAGTCTTTCAAACTGTAATCTGTTACATTTCTTTGATTCCATAAAACTCTTCAAGGATTACTGGAGTGGGAGGAAAACAATTATTGGATAATTCCCCTTCCCAATTCCTTTTTCAACCAGTATAGCTCCCTTTTTATCTGTTCTACCTATTGGGTTTCCATATAAACCTTTATGTGGAAGAGGAATTTCTCTGCTTAAAAAACAACAATACAAAAGCTTAAAACCACTGATCTAGTGCAATCTTCACCAGATAAGGTAACCGAGGCTTAGGAATTTTTGAAATTCATGAACTTTACTGCATAGATTTACTGCAGTGAGCTGTTGAGAAGTTTCCTTGGCTTTGTCCTGGACAAGGCTGTGAAAGCTAGTGAGTTCCAGATAGATGAGACATTGCTGCACCATTTCTTAAATCCTACAAGGGTACATAATTTGTCGTCTGCTACTAGGAAACATTCTATTAAATGTGTTAAGTATTATTGAAACAAAACTGCTTAATGTTATTAAGAATAATGTAAGGGCTAGACGGATTACATTAAATAACCAATAATAAAAATAATAGCTAACTTTTATTGAATGCTTAATATGTGCTACAGTATTCTAACATACATTGTTGACAAACAAGTAGTTGACATATATTAATCCACTTAAATAAATGTAAATGAATAATTTAAAACTAAGGAAAGCTGTTTAGAAGCATTTGGTCCAATCACAAAAATTACAGGTACAAAACTTTTTTGCAACAAATAATGTGTATCTTTTAAAAGTAAAACCTAAACTATTCACTTTGACTAGCTTGATATAATCTAAATATGGTATCGAAATCCCTGCTGAGTCATGAGGATCAAGTAATTCATTTAGTGTTTATTAGGTTCCTATTTAATAATCACAGCTACTTAAAGTGAAAATAATTTCACTGCAATTTTCAGTTATCTTTTTAAAAAAATAATAAAGAGGTCAACTTGTGGAGCCTTAAATTGACCTACCTGAAAAGGTTGTTTGTTATTGTAGGTCTTAAGCTCCTGATTCCCCCGACATGCTTCTTTTTAAAATCGATCCTTGCAGAAGCGAGAAATAAATAAAAAAAAGCTTGTGACTTGTATGTCCTTTGCAAAGCATGTGTGTTTATTTTCAGGGCCTATAGGATTTTTTCCCCCCTCGCAGCTGCAAGAATCTATTTCAAGTCATATCGGGTAACAAGGAGCTTATAGCCTACCATAGTAAACAATTATAATAGGTCAGTTATGAGGCTTATGTAGGGTTTAAAAAAACCTGGCTAACGTTTTGTATTTAAATCTGTTAAAATACAACCACTATTGGTCACTTCTTTTTTTTTGAGACGGAGTCTTGCTCTGTCGCCCAGGCTGGAGTGCAGGGGTGCGATCTTGGCTTACTACAAGCTCCGCCTCCCAGGGTCACGCCATTCTCCTGCCTCAGCCTCCCGAGTAGCTGGTACTACAGGCGCCCGCCACTAGGCCTGGCTAACTTTTTGTATTTTTAGTAGAGACAGGGTTGGTCACTTCTAAACATGTATTTGCTCACCTGCTTGGTGTTAATCGGGACTCAAAACTGTTGGCCTTCATGGTGATGGTATCAGTAAATAGCACATCTTTTGCTGGAGATGCCAAAGCTTCAGAGTGAGATAAGGATGGATGCATTCTTTGTTGTTGTAGTCTTTTCAGTGTAGCATAGCCAAAAGCATCTCTAGAACTTGTGTAACTAAAGTGACAATCTGCTAGACTTTTAATTGTAGCAATAGAGGGTGCTTTAAGGGACTGTGCTCTTCTAGGAAGCGTATGTGAAGAACCTGGAGGCACCAGGGACACCGAATTTGATTTGGAGAGAGACAGATGGTTAGACTGTGGCGTCAAATAGTGGCTTGTCTTAACAGTTTTAGTACTTACCACAGTACTCATGCTTCCACAGTCTGTGTCCATAGTTGTAGCATCTACACCTACTGTCTCTCGTGAAGGACTTGAGCTCATTGAACTTATGCCACTTGTTGTAGTGTCTGTATTAAAACTTTGGCTACGCATCTTCATATGTGAGCTTGTTGAACTTTCTACTAACCTCTCTCGGCTTGTATTTTCTCTGTGATTCTCTGTACCAAAATTCTTGGTGAATTTTAAGTCATTTTCTCCAATGCTTGGTGTACTACCAGTGTCTTCAATGTGCTTATTCCCCATAAATGAAGTCTCTAATTGTAATGTTTTCTGTACAGTGGATTCGGGTGTAAAATCATCACTATGATTAAAATCAACACTGGGCTCCGTAAGTGTTCTGATTCGCCTGTTGCTTGTCTTACTTTCAGATGACAGTTTCCCTCCTTTTGGATCACTGCTACTACGATGTTTTTTGTTAGGCAAAGTAAGCGAATTTAAGATACGATTCTTCACAAGTTTACTAGAAGCAAAGAAAGGGAACGAATTTTTATCCTTTATGGGTCCAGATCGGTCATAAAATGCTGGCTCTGTATCTTCATTGATATCAAGGAAAAATGTACTAGTAGAGCTGCTGCCGAACCGGTCATCCTCCAATATGAACATACCTATGATTGAAGGATCAATTAATAAAAACACATACAAAATGACAAATTCATGGTAACTACTAGTGACATCACATTTCAGGAAATATTTTTTTAGTCATCTAGAGGAAAAAATTTAAAAATAAAGCATTAAACCATTCAGCTACATGAAAATATCCTTCTTGAAACCCAGAGTTTGGACTTGAATAAAAAGTAAAATTATGTAATTTATGAGAATATTCATGATGAAATTAAAGGGAAAAAGGAGACTTGACCAAGGATGCTTACTCAGTTACTACAGATTCCTGGTAGTTCATCTTTAAATTACTATAGGCAGGAGAAATTCATCTTGTAAGAAATGAATTCCCAATCTTAAAATATACTTACAGAGAACCAAGTGGTAACATTTTAAACTCATGTTTAAATTATGCTTATTTCCCATTTTACCTTAGATACTAAGAAACTCATTAAATTTAGTGCCCAACTCTCCTAGAAGATGCAACTCAAGTGAGTGCCTAATGACATCTAATAGGATTTTTCTTTTATTTTTAACTTCTCTGTTGAATAATTATAAACTACTTCAAATATATTTTGAAAGAAGGTAAAAGAAAATCCTAAGTGAACTTGCATACTGCATTGCCATTTCTATATTTTGTCAATTGTAAGATGTACACTTTTCACATTTAATCTCTTCTATTTTCACACAGAATCTGATTCTAAAATCAGAATGCATCTTGCAATAGTAGTATGTCCTAGTTTAATAGGCAGCACTTTTTCTTCTTCTTTTGTGGTACATAAAATATTGGTACATTTCATAATTCATGGCATCTCAGATTTGGTGAAATACACAGTCTGATAAATCTGACACTATCTTCTTAAAAGGAAGAACCATGCCTTAAATTTTATACACCTAACACCACTTAGCACAGGACTTAAAACCACAAATCATTTTATGTATAACTATTTTTGCTACTCTATTAACAATTTCACTATTTTAAAATTTAGTACTTCTCTCAAAAATGAAGATGTGAATGTAATATCTGTTAAAAATATATTCTGGCTCAATAATCTCGGTATCTGAAAAATGAGTAAAAAGATTAAATAAAGAAGGTAGATAAATAAATACTTATTATATTTGTTTCTTTTCTGCCAAAAAAAGGAGGACTGGTTCTTCTGGCACATGGCTTATTACATAACTTTGTAGGAATTCTCAAAAGCTACTAAGAAGGAGAGAGAATAATGTAAGCTGGTGATTATACTCTGTGTTATGAAAAGATATACATTCTCCAAGAGGCTATTATTGCCAAAAAATTATCTTAGACAAACGCAAATTAGAAATGTAACAAATACATTTAAATTTTAAAATTCAAATATAAATATTAACATCTGCTAACTTTAAATGAACCTGTCAGGATACTCACTCGATGGCACAGATTCACTTTCACTATTATGTCTAGAGCTGGTTGACTCTGAGTTCAAACTTAGAGTGCTTGGAATAGATGAAAGTTCATTACAGAGTTGTTCCACATCATCTGGAACCACTGGCCACAGATGTTTGCGACTATGCCTCACAGCATCCCAGTTGTGACATTTTAGAATATCACAGCCTTGTTTGGTTTTAGCTATGAGCCCAAGTACATATACACAGGTCCTGTATATAAAAGATGCAGTAAAAACAGTTATAATTCCAAGCTGAGATTTCTTAAAGCAACCAGATTCATTTGCTATATGTACTTTGAACTTTCTCTAAAACCCACCAAAATGGTTTCATTTGTGGAAAAAAAAAAAAAAAACTTATTAAAACTAGTTAGGAATAAACTAGCAGCAATAAAAAACAAGCAAACTTTCCCAATAAAGATAGTAATTACAACAAAACAAAAAGAACACAATGCAATATAAGCAAAAAGATATATATTAGCTTTTCTAGTACAAATCTGGAATAGTTGGGCAAACTGGACTACTGGAATATCTGTATAACACTATGCCTTACCTGTTACCTACAAGGTAAACTTCAATATCATAATAAAAATCAAATTACAATAGTAAACAAGGAGTTCGTTTATGTTTAACTTAATACAGTTAATAATCTTGTATCATTAGAACTTTCAGTGGATTAACAGTTATGCACTGCACTTAATCATAAAATACTTTTCCCTAACATCCATTTGTGAATAACAATGTCTACATTAGAAAGATTTCTGAGTTAAATGCCCTACCCTCTGATGGAGAGAACTTCACACTGTTTTGCAAGTTTTAGTATATCTGGAATCACGTTTTCTTCATGTAGCAAATTGAGACCCCAATTTGATGAGCCGATATTTCCCTGAAAAAAAAGAAATCATTTACATCAAATAGATTTACAAGAGTAACTCTTTCAAAAGATTTGGAAAGCTACTAAGAAACAAATTTAACCTCATCTCTGAGACAGAAAAAAATGTAAAAGCCTCCTCAAGTAAAGAACATTAGGCATGAATTAATTCTAGTTGTCTTAGCAACAAAACAAAAGTCACGAAACTAATAGTTCAACCAACTATTCTTCAACACAGAGATAATACTTAAATTGGCAGGAACAATCCAGTCTTGAATATTAATCTAAGAAGAAGTTCCAAAGAAAATAATATTTATCTATTTAGTATAAATGAAAAAAAAAACCTGAAAAATCTAAAAATTGTAAAGATCTTACAGAAGTGTTTATTACAAACCAAGGCCCAAAGAGATGCTTTCAGTTTTTTAATTTCTTCCCATTTATCCAAATCTGGTGTACGAACATTACGACAGAGTTCTGTAATAATATTCTGGAGAAATAAAAAAAACAGCATGAGTAATAATATATTTATGTATTTATTTTCTTATTGCATCATAAAACCTATATAAGGCTTGCTTTTTGTCATTTTTGCATACTTAAAGTTCTAAATAATTTTATGTAAAATTTCTTGAGAAGCAGCATTAGGGCAGGGGTTCTGAATTCACATTCTAGAATCATCACTTATTAACTGCGTGGCCTTGGGCAAGTTACTTCATCTCCCCACCTTTTGATTTCCTAATATTTAGAAGAGTGATAATAACATTTGCATCATAAGGTTTCAGGATTTAATAAATTATTGCACATACAGTGCTTACCAAAGTACTTGGCACTTAGTATTACTAAACAATCATACTTATTCTTTAAAGCAGAAAGTAAATTAGTGCTTAGGTTTTATCATACTATGTAAGTAGTAATACTGAGAAAATCATTTAAATTTTTGGTGAATTTTCAAATGTTAATATGAAAATACCTGTCCCAATAGTTTTCACAGACATAATATAAAAACACATGAAACTAGAGAGTACATTTATGTAAAACTTTGTGCTCCTGAGATGAACACTGATACAAAAAGGAACTAAATTGTTAAATAACTATTGTTCTGTCTCATAAACAAATATTCCTGTAACTATTTATTTCTAAAATAAGAGAAAAGTTACATTTATTGAAAACAGTTGCATGATGTATTCAGAACCATAAATGTGGTATACATAACTCAAAGAACAACTGCTTGCCTATGCTTGTTACATTCCATGAAGTACATGAGAATAAAATGTGCTCACAACCAGCAACTTTCAATTTACTGCTCAACAAGGATAACTTAATCTGTATCAGGTTCAGTTTAATTTCCCAACGAGTGGAAGAAAAACTCAGTTTTTCAGTACGGTTTTGGAGATCTGAATTTCTCCAATACACTAAGAAAAGAACTCAGATCTTCATTGGACTGCTTACTCTACATAACAAGTTAGTTATTCAAAAGGTCATACACAAGTCAGTTAATGGACTGCAAGGCCATTAATATTTCTCAGGTTAATAAATATAGAATGCCTAAGTCAATTACAAAATAGATGAATTCAAAAGCAATTACACCACTGATATTAAGGCTACTGAGAAGTTTTTGCAAAGGTAATACTTTAGCAATGTTAAGATTTTGTTTTTTTACTATTGTAGCTACTTAAAATAAATGAATTATGTTTTTACCTGTACTTCCAACAAATGGCAGCCTGTTTTATGGTGTACTAGTTGTCCATAAAGGTGTATAGGCAGGTAGACATGAGGACGCTGTAATCTAGTATAATAAAGAAGATTATTATATCTCCTGGTTAATTTAAATATGCTAATCAGAGCAACAGAGTATTAATAAGTATTTGATAAATAAAATTAGATACAACTCTCCAGCATAAATAAAAATATGAAAGTAAGAAGGAATGAGGATTTCTCAGGTAAAATACAGGCTGAGCATCCCTAATCCAAAATGATCCAAAATCCAAAACATTTTAAGCGCCGACATGACACTGTAAGTGGAAAATTCCACACATTAGTATTTAATGCAAACTATTTCATACACAAAATTACTTATAACACTGCATAAAATTATGTTTAGGCTATGTGTATAAGGTGTGTATGAAACAGATTAATTTCATGTTTAGACTTGGGTACCATTCCCAAGATACCTCGTTATATATATGTAAATATTCCAAAATGTGAAAAAATCTGAAATGTGAAACATTTCTGGACTCAAGCATTTTGGATAAGTGATGTTCAACCTGTAACAGTTTATCAGATCTCAAAGTACTGGTAAGAGAATCTAGGGCTAGAGATACATACTGGGGTGCCAGCATGGAGTATATCTGAATGTGTTATCAGTAAGGATATTCAACATGCTATGAATGCCACTGAATTTTTGAGCAATTAACGCTGCACGTTAAGATTCTTCCTATATCATGTAAGAAACAGAATGTACAAAAACTCAGAAATGTTAAAAACAATTTATGATGAACTGGTTTTAAATCTGATAACTGAGAACTACCACTGGGTACACACCTTTGGTTACTCCGACGAACATAGTTATCACCATCAACAGGCTTCCGATAAGTAGTAAGTGCTTCATTGAGTTGTTCCTCAATCAAGTCAACATATTTTGAGTTATATTCCTAGAAGAAAATATTGTTTTAATTGCACATAGTATCACAATGACAGTCACTAAATTTAAAATATGTCAGATATTTAGCAAAGGGTAGACAGATGAAGGTATTATGAATGCAAATGTTCTATCATACCCATAAGCTTTCGGCTCAGGTTTCAACTACTACTATATACTAATGACCCCCCATATCTGCCCTCTTCCTCACAAATCTGAGCTTCAGATCTACATTTTTAAGCCATCACTTGGTCATCGCACAGGCAATGCCAGTTCAACATACTGAAAATTCATTATCCTAATCTTAGCAAACCACTTTTTATAAATGTGATCTCTTAATAGTGATCCATTATATATTCACTCATTAAATTAGAAACCTTATGAGCCAAGTTGAACCTCTTATTTACTGTATCCAATCAGTCCATAAATTCTGTCCATCTTATTTTGAAAATGCCCAGAAAATGTGTCCTTATCTATTCAACCTAACTACCAGTGAAGTTCAGGCACTCATCAATTCTGGTTTCTAAACTCGTGTCAATATTCCTAGACTTTCCCTTCAATGATCAAAATTTCGCCTCTTCACTGCAACCGGTCGGATTACTAAAGTACAACTCATAACTCTTTAAAAGCTGTTAAGGATTCCCCCCTACATACACAATTGAAATCCCTTAGGATGATATAATACGGCTTATGAGGCCTTTTACAATCCAGCTTTAATTTACCATTCCAGCCTCATCTTGCCACTCCACACTTATCTTAGTTCCAACTACATTGGAATATGACTTTCTTCATAAGTCTATAATGTTCCAATAATCTATACAGTTTTATTCTGTTCCTTCCGTGGATACCCTTCTTATAATTTATTTGCCTATTTACTCCTCAAGACCATTTCAAGTATCACATCTACTGCGCCTATCCAACATTTCTCTTGATAATCCCTAAAGCTCAATCATTAATCTCTCCTCTGTGTTCCCCCCTTATGCCTTGCATATGAGTTTGTTATAGCTTTTAAATACTTTATGCTTACTATTTGTAAGCACTGCACCAATATGCTAAGCAATTTTCTATTGCTATGATTTGTATAATAAATTTTATTAGGATGATTTAAATATATCTTCTAGAAAACAAACCTATCACATCTTGTCTCAGTTCTACAATTCATCAAATACTAAAAGACTTCATGCCTTAAGTTGTATGCTTCAAAGTTTTAGTCCATTTAGGAGTATCTTATGAAATACAGTTCAATACAGACACTATAAAAGAATCTGTAACTCTGTTAACAAAAAAGAGAAAATAGGATAACTGATCTGAAATGATGAAAAATCTAAAAATCATTTATATTGGTAAAGATCATTCTGACCATGGGTTTCCAAGATGCTTTGATGACTTATAATACTTCAAACAAAATAATGAAGCCACAGCAATCACCAGCTAAAGAAAAGCTAGAAAAGTTGTTTCATATCTTCAAACTACTCCCTTCTTATCAGGTTTCCCTATGACAGCAAGAAGTTCATTCTCAGATTTAGGTAAAGTAGTATCCTAAAATAAAGTTTAATTAAATGATTATATCTCCTTGGGATTTCAATCTCCCTTCATTTAAAAAAATTATTTTAATTTTAGCTTAAAAGGGCACAAGCAAAGTTGTAGGTTATATTAAGGGACCCAAGAATGAAAGAAATGATAAATAGGGCCAATAAATTAGATTATAAAATCAAATGAGTTGAAAGTCAAATTTCAATAGAATGAATACAGTCAACAGTTCAGAATAAAATAAATAACTGTAGTTTAAAAAAATGTATAACTATAAATACTAACAATTATGCAGAATTTAGGACTCAACTTGATAACTTGATATGGATGTTTAAATATTTAACCTTATTAATTTCAAAACACTGATATAAAAAACCATCCTTCTAAATTCACAAATCAATTTCAGAAGATAAAAACACACAAATTCAACCTTATTCAAATAAGAAGTTACCTTGTGCCACTTTTCCAATTGTTTTGCTACATAACCTCTTTCATTCAGATAGGAAAACCCTTTTGGAATGGAGAGAAATCTGAAAATTAAAACAAGCAATAGTTTAACATTGAGTCTGGCAAAAAAAGTGTCTTAAGAAGCTAAAATAACTAAAATTTTAAAAAGTATAAGGAGCTAAAAGACTTTAGGAACAGTTCCTTCATAAAACTAAAAGGTCAACTATAATTTATTATAACTTCAATTACAAATAAATTTTCACAATCTTTGCAACAACACAAGAACCCAATCACAATAAAGAAAATGTCAGCCAGGCATGGTGGCTCAGGCCTGTAATTCCAGCACTGTGGGAGGCCAAGGTGAGTGGATCACCTGAGGTCAAGAATTTGAGACCAGCCTGGCCAACATGGTGAAACTCTTGTCTCTACTAAAAATACAAGAAATCAGCTGGGTATGGTGGCGTGAGCCTTTAGTCCCAGTTACTCAGGAGGCTGAGGCAGGAGAATCACTTGAACTTGGGAGGCAGTAAATGTTGCATCGAGCCAAGACTGGATCATTGCACTCTAGCCTGAATGACAAAGTGAGGCTCTGTCTTAAAAAAAAAAAAAAAAAAAAAAGGAAAATGTCATGAAAAGTATGAACAGCCCAATTAAAAAAACAAAACAAAAAAACCCAAAACAATGAAAAGACAATATTTCAATATTAAAGGATGTACAAGGTCTAAAAAAGGTTTATTTCAGATGTTAAAAGGTAAACTCTTTAGAGTACTTCCTATTTGGATTTGAATTTATCTTTAATATACACTGCCAAAGAACACAATAAAAAAAATAATTGAAAATTTACTTAAAATTTACCTCAGGAGGAGAAGCAAACCCTTGTCTCCAAGGTGGGATAAAGCTGGTTTCATCTGAATGAGAGCATGAAGATTGGCCTAAAAGAGATTATCATTATTTTTTATAATTGCATAAAAATAGAAAATGTTTTAGTTCCAAAATGCCTATTATATACTTTTACAAAACTGTCAAATGAGTATTTCAAAAAAATATAAGTATTAAATTATAAAAAATGAACATTTACCTTGTCTTCACATGCTTCATCGAGGATATCAAGAGCTTCAGAAGAAATCGTTTTGTTTTTATCATGTAGCTGGGTCACTAACAACTCAATTCCCCAATTATTAAAGAATTCAACATTAGCTCTCAATAATACCCTTAAATGTTTTGTTGCATAGAGCCTGCAGGCCTATAAAGATAAATGAATACATTTAAAAAAAAAAAAAAACCTTCACCATAAATAACCTATTTGATTTTATTTTGGGAGAGTCCTGCTACTTGAAAAGGGAAGAATGACAGGAACTGGTGGTCTAGCCCTTGATATGAATACTTTTGTGGTTCTTGTAAAATAAAATACTTCCCTTTCTATCTAGCAGCTTATTCTCCGTGATATAAAAATATGAGTACTATATGGAGTTCCTTGGAGAAACTAAAATTTTAAAGTAAACTCAATTTCCATATCATATTCTTAGAATTTAAAATTAATTTTACTTAGCCCAAAATTCATAAAGTAGCAAATTAATTGTTTATAGAAATAGTTTTACTGGCTATATTATACTCACATCAGTAGCTGCAGTTAAAATTTTGGAAAGGATGACTCTAGCCAATCCATCTCTGCTATAGTCCAAGCTGGAAACAGTAAGTTTAAGCAAGTGATCTTGGTTTTTCAAGGAGCAAAGATTAAGGAGACTTAAAAAAAAAAAATAAGAAAGGTTAAAAGAAATTACTATATTGATGCATTAAACAAACATTTTTTCCAGCTTTACTGAAGTATAAATGACAAATAAAAATTGTATTATTCAAGGTGTACAACTTGATTTGATATACACATACATTGTGAAAATTACCACAATCAATGAACACATCAATCATCACACATAGTTACTATTTTGAATGCTGGAGTGGGAAGAGCATGAAGACAGTTCAATGTATATTTTAAAAATTCCTAATATAAACAAGCTTTTTGGAAAGAAAGCATTTAATAACAGTATCATGTAAAAAAGAATATTAAAGCAAAGATAATGCTAATTTAAAACAAAACTTAACCAAACACATGTACACAGACTAAAAAGCATACCATATCTAACTATATTAAAAATAAAGTTTATGTATAATTGCAACAAAATTTAGGAATGCTCACCATTGAAATACACTGCATTTTTCCAGCATTTTAACTCCATGAGGGTGGCAAGAAAGTGTTCCAATAAATAAAAAGTAGTGTTGACTAAGGGTGGTCAATAAACCATTATTTTGAAGACTTCTTTCAGGTTTCATTCCAGATGAAGCATTGAGCCACTGAACAATATCCTTTACTAGATCTTCTAAGTAACCTTGCCCATCCTAAAAGTAAATACATTGTGATACTGTGAGAAAAGCATTCAAAATCTGTAATCAGAAAATCGACTTCAATCAAGTACAAAAACTTAATAATGATGAAGTTACCAATAATAGCTATCAATCAGTGAGTACCTGCTGTTTTTTAATCTGCTTCAACACAATGCTGCATGGAGATGATATTACTCTCCATTTTACAGAAGAGTAAACCAGGTCTTCCAGAGGGCAGATAACTTGCCCAGTCTTGTAACTAGTGACTAAGTCCGGATTCAACTCTAGGTCTGGGATCATTTCCTATGTTTTCAAATACAGCTTATGCATATTCAGAAATAAAAGCAAAACAGAAGGTGGAAACAGAGGGAGGGGAAGAGAAGCAAATTCAATAAAAAAAAATTTGCTCTGGAAAATATTCAGAATGCTCACCTCTTCAGATTCAAGAAGAAATTCTGTAAACTGGCAACCTACAACTGTGAGCTGTTTGGCCTTGGCAAAATCCAGATCCAGGTTGGCATATAATTTACTGCTGGGCTTGTAAAAATAAAGTAGTCTTCGTACAAACCTAAAATCAAAACACAAGTGGCAACAAAGTAAGAAATGAAGCAATTATTTGGGAATCTTAACCATTGCTTATGACATAATAACGCTTTCAGAATATGTTTTGGGTCTGACCCACTGGGATAAATGGCAAGAGATGTACTAAAAGTGTTTGGTACATGATATGGTTTGGCTGTGCCCCCACCCAAATCTCACCTTGAACTGTAGTTCCCATAATCCCCACATGTCATGAAAGAGACCTCATGAGAGGAGATAAGATTACGGGGGCGGTTACCCTCAAGCTGTTCTCGTGACAGTGAGTGAGTTCTCACATCTGATGGTTTCATCAGCAGCTTTTTCCCCTGTGCTCTGTACTTCCCTCTCCTGCTGCCATATGAAGAAGGATATGTTTGCTTCCCCTTCTGCTACAATTATGTTTCCTGAGGCCACCCTAGCCATGTGGAATTGTGAGTCAATTAAATCTCTTTCCTTTATAGAAATTATCCAGTCTCAGGCAGTTATTTATAGCAGCATTTCATATCAAAAAAAAAAATAAAACCCAAAAACCAAACAAACAAAAAAACCTTCATTTTAAAAAATATCTCTGTGGAGTAAGAATTTTATGGTGAGATGGTTAGAAGAAATAAAGTAGAAGAAAGATGCTGGCCGGATGAATGTAGATTTAACGTAGCTAGAATATAAAACTGGATAAATGAGGATGTCACCTGAACTTAAATTTTCTTCTATTGTATTCATGAAGAACTTTGTCCCATGGCTCAAAAATGTCCTATTGTTAAGATAATTGTAAGATACTACACTATGATATTGTTGGTTTTTCACAATTAGGCAAAAGGTCAAGCATAAAAGTTGCAATTTAGGCCAATGAATTTATAAACATAATTTATGATCTTTCAACATTGTATCTTTCAACATTATGTTCTAAGCTTCTATTGAATTTAGTTCAGTTCAATGTAGTGCACTACAATTCAATCCAATAGAGGCGTCCAGTCCAGGAGCTGGGAAAACAAAGTTGAGTAAGACATCATTTGTGTTCTCAAGCAATATAAAAAGTTAGTACTATGTTTTTTTATTTCAGTGCAATTTATAAGTTATCTATATTTGTTAAAACTTTTATAGATATTAGGTTACATATCATGAATAAAGAATGCAATCAAATAATAACGTAAATGACATGAATTTCTTGAACATACTAAGGACCTCTTTCTGAGATCAGTAGTAATAGCTGGTTGTCTAAACTCAGGAGTAAAAACATATGGGTGTAATGAAGAACGGCATAGTAGCTTCAAGTGTTCTTCACGCTACAAACACCCGCACGGGTTTATGGAAGGTGTGGTTAAGGAGAAAGTAAACAGCAGTTATAAGGGATAACTCCAAAGTCAAACAGGAATAAAAGTTGTATATTAAAAATATAAGTCCTTATTATGTCATCCTTATATGTTAGGGCTAAGACCCACTACGCAGTTGATATTACCCCAATTTGAAAACTTTTATCTCAACTCCTTCATCTATTCCAAAACTAAAAGCAGAATGTAAATAACTAGAAAAAGAATTTGCTAATATGTTTTGGTTATAAAATAAGACTATATTTAAAAATATATGAATGTACCTACTGAAGAGACATTGTTAAAATGTATGTATATGTCTTTAAACTTATTACATATTTTAGCAGGCATTAGGCCTAATATCCATATTTAAGTTCTTTAAATTTAAATGCAAAATAGTTCTTACATACCTGTGTAACTGTTCATCTTTATAGTTTCTTAGATTTACATTTGGCCACTAGAAAAACATAATATGTTATATTACATATGTACTTATCAATTCTCAAACACGTAATTGTTATAATTAATAATAAAATTAAAGACAAGCCATTGCCATGAAGTATCTTTTCATACCTTAAGAATGGTCCCTATAAGATTCCAATTCCATTCAAGATTCTCTTTATGTTGAAGAACTTGGCTGTCTCTAAGGTTAATTAAAAGAGCTTCCTCTGTATCCTAAAATCATCAGAAAGTAGTAAGAAAAATTAAGGCAAACTGTCCTCATATCAGAAAACTAACTTCAAATTTGAAAAACTGAAAGGCAGTTTTTCCATTTAAGGATAGATCAAGGTTTTTTTTTAACTTTAAAGTTATAAAAACCCATCTCTAAATTATAAAACTCAGAAGCCATCTGAAAATTCATATGCATGAAGAAAAGTGCAAACTCAAATACATGGATACTAAAATCCAATGGTTAAGGAATTAAGATGTTGTGTTTAAGTTGAAAATCATGATTTCATGTCAGCACCTTAAGAACAAATATATCTTTCTGAACTCGGAGATACTGATCCCGTTTCTGGTGTGTTGCAATTGCTTTCTGAATAATGTGGTCTAAATGAAGACTATAAGGCTTAGGTCCTCGTTTCTTCATTTCATGGAAGCGTTTTAAACAGTTCAAGGCTGCACTGGCTCGCCTAATAAGAAAAACAATTCAATGAATACAGTAGCAAGACCAACACAATTTAAGAGATTACCTTGGTAAATTACTAAAGCTTAACGTAAGTTCAAGGCTAGAAATTATTATTGATAAAGTAAATTATTTCATCAAATTTGGAGAGCCAAAGACAAAAAATAAACAACACTACTGATTTATATAAAGACACACTGATTATTTAGACTCAATTGAACACGTACTTACTATACTTTTCTTCTATGGTGGTAGGTATTTTTTGTATATTGGTTTTAGGAACTCCTACAAGGTCAGAAACCTGGTTTTCTACATTTTCTTATCAAAGTTTTAAAGCTTTGCTTTTCACATATAAATCCTTAATCCACCTGAAACTTATTTTTGTTTATGATATGAGGTTGAAATAATTTCACTGTACTCCCATATGGATAATCAATGATCCCAGTATCAACTGAACAGTCTCTATTTTACACCATTGGTCTGTAATTGTAAATGGTATATTTTTATAAAGTATATTTAATTCTTTGTGGTACATAAAAGTGCCATTCTGAAGAATATGGTAGCAACTCTCACCTTCAGAATTTCTAGTAGGTAGAATTTTTAAACATTGGGATGTGCTGACTGGCAAGTATTTATTAATAAAGAAAGCTTATTGAGCTAAAGATAAAACTATTTTAAGACGACTATTCTTACTGGAATTCTGGAGATAAATCTGAATTACTGATGAACCCTGGAATTTGTGGCCATAATCTAACCCAGAGTTTAGGTCTATCAGGTATTGGGAAAGTACATTCTTCCATCATGAAACTACTAATATAAAAGCTAAAAGCTACTATTACTGATATAAGCCTAGAGACAGAACTGAGATGACTCCTAATGCCCTCAGTTTATAGGACAACTCTGGTCTGTTAAACAGTATTTCCAATGGCAGAACGAAAATTAATAGGTTATTCAGTGTACTTTATTATTAAAGCTAAGTAAACTTTTCAAAAATGTACTATAACTCTTAACAAAAATACATAAATTTTGAATAGCTAAAAAACTCCATTCGCTAACATCAAGCAAAAAAACAAAAAAAATGTTTCTGATCATAATAACAAAATAAAAAAAGATAACGACCACAAAAAGACATTCCTAGCCTAGATATAATCTTCGCCAAGTCAAACTAAGTTCCTCCTAGCACTTCCCAATTGAGCCCTTCCATCATTGCCTTTTATATATGTTTTATTATTAGCACTGGAATTCCAGCAGAGCTACAGTTGTATTACCATAATTTTGTTTGTAAATTCTATGTTTGCAATATCTCCTTCAGTAGTAAGAGTTCAGCTTACTGCTATGTGGCCCAGTAGTACTTGTTACTAAATTCCAACATTTTTAACTATGTAAATAAAAGAATATATTAATACTGTAAAGCTTTAATTTGAAATAGTTCATAGACATAAAAAAAAGAGCCAGAATTGCTGCTCACAACGTAAAGGAGTCCAAAAAACTCTCAGCTAACATTTTTAGTAATATGATAACAACTCTATGTCCTTGTCTACAAACATGCTAGAAAAAAAGTGATTTTATTACACTATTAGTATTTTGTAGTCTAAAAAACAAATTAAATATTTTTAGAACTATTTTTTCTTTAGCAAATTCCTTAAAAGAATTTCCCAGCATAACCCACCCGTACTATTTTTTTTTAAAGAGACAATAATCTAATTCAATATTAAATATATCAAACAAAAACTCTGCTTAAGCTCTGATAACTTACAGTCTCTTTTCCTTGGGAATATCAAAGGATGCAGCCATATTCATTAGGGTTGGCAAGCAGTGCAAATGATGGCTATGTGAATGAGGAAGAATTGTGTTTGCCTAAAATGAAGCATAACATTTTGTGCACATGAGTGTTCAGAAGTAGAAATAGTTTGTTATAGATTACCTGCACATATAATGCTGTATTCAAGACTATTACAAATTCTGAGGTTTTACTCATAAAATTCTTATTTTCCCCAATACATGCTTATTTATATCATATCTACAATACTTTCAACATGGATGAAACATAAAGATACACACATTATATTAACATAACCATTAAGTTTCACAGATTCTTTATTATAATAATATGGTTTTCAAGTGATACCCAATTAAACTCAACTCTTAAATGACCAGAAGGGATTATATGTCAAAACATTACAGGACTCAACATAAGTTATGTTTAAAATAACGTGTAAAATGCTAGATGCCATATCTAAATTTATGAGTTGACTTTAAGTTTTAAAAACTACTTTCTCAAAATAGGTTTGTCCCATATGCCATAATCTTTAAAATAAGAAATATTAATTTCTACTTTCCAAACAAAAACCTCACCACCCAACTAGCTATCAATGAAGACAAGTACATCAATCAAATGTGGAAGACAGCAAATGTAAGAATAATAAGCAAAATAACTAGCTCTTTTATTTCAAGAGAATTACAGAATTCTGGGTATGGGACAAGGGAAAAAGACAAAATGTATAGAGATTCCTTCATATAAATGCAAATAACTCTGAGTATTGGTATTCTTGAATAGGAAATGATATCTTAAGAATTAAAAGACAAATAATCAGACCTGAAAGCCTCTGACACTATATAATTTTTTCACAGATGGGCCAAAAAAGAACAGAGCAAGCAGCTAAATAATTCACTTATTTAAAAAAAGACAGTTAAATTAAATTCTACTTAATGCTCTTTATCTCACTCACATAGCCCAGTTGCTATGAAAGGGGAAAAAGGGTGAGGAGGAGGGGAAGAGATCAAGAAAGAAAAACCTAAACAAAAAACACCTGCTAAAAATAGCAAACTATGACATAATTTCAAAAGATTTGCCATAGAATCAGTATTTCCTCAATGAGTTTTAAATGGTTCTTTTTATTTTGTATTTTACTAACTAGTAAGTAATCTAAAAATATAAATTTCTACCTTGCAAACTATCAGGGATCTCTCATCGATTGATTTGCTGAGAGTAAAGAATTGTCAAGTCTTTCCTAGTTCCTACTTTCCAAAAGTTACTGTAATCACAAAATCATGGTGAAAAGAAAAAAAAACAACCCATCTTCTGAACCTCAAACTACAAGTTTCTAGAAAAGACTATAATGCTCAACCAAGACTATATTTAAAGCTTCTGCACAAACCTTTCTAAAATTCAGGCACTGACTACCACGTATCAAGTATATTCTTAGCAGACTAAAGTAGTATCCATAGTTTTGCAGTTTATTGCTTCTTAGGAAGTCTTCCTGAGATCAATTAAGATTTACAGGATGAAAATAGCAACTTTGAAAGTGACTGTAAAAATCAACATTTCAGTACTTTGTATGTTGTATATTTATTCCATTTACAAAACCGATAGAAATATGTGTGTGTGTGCATGTGCACGCGTGCACATATGTATCTATCTCAGGATATAGTACCAAACGCTTTTTGTAACGCAAAGATAAACATTTATAAAAAATGCAAATTTATTTTTTTGAGATAATACAAAGCAACACCATTAAAATAACCTGTTTTATAAATTCAAACATTAAAGATATGAAACATATAATCAGAAGTTGCTAAACTTACCATATGTAAAAGCTCTCCTAAAAGGATGGTAGCTCTAACTGAGATATGATCATCACTGTTTGTTATCACTTCAACTAGGCCCTTTGAAAATAAAAAGATAACATGACTGTTGCCAAATAATACATATGAAAACATTTATGCATCAGATTTATTTTTCAATCTGCAAGGTTTTTTTTTTTTTTTCTGTGAGACAAGAGTCTTGCTCTGTTGCCCAGGCTGGAGTGCAGCAATGCCAAGATCTCAGCTCAGTATAACCTCTGCCTCCTGGGTTCAAGCAATTCTCATTCCTCAGTCTCCCGAGTAGCTGGGATTACAGGGGTGTGCCACCATGCGTGGATAATTTTTGTGTTTTTAGTTGAGACAGAATTTCACCATGCTGGTCAGGCTGATCTCGAATTCCCGGCCTCAAGTGATCCGCCTGCCTTGGCTTCTCCAAGTGTTGGGATTACAGACGTGAGCCATCATGGCTGGCCTGAAAGAATCTGTTAGAGAAAATAAACCAAATGGAATAAAATAAGGTTTATAAGTCTTACCTCTAAAAGTCCATTACGAATAAATGCAGAGAGTATCAATGCCAAATAATTATCCATGAGGTCTGGCCTGGAAAAAAACAGCAGAGAAACAATTTAAATAAAGTTTCATAGATTATACAGTCTAACATAAAAACCCTAATTCTAATAAATTGAAATCCTTTTTATATTTAAATTCTACCTGGATCTGGCACGATGAGGAAGAATAGTTTTTGCCTCAGCTGCCACAAAGCCATCTGAAAGCCTCCAACTGTCTTGGAACCTCCCAGGATCTAAAATAGTTAAAATACGGTAAGGAAAAGATTAGATATCAATGAAACATTTCAGATGAGTATAAAATCATCAGCTAGCCAGGCTACAAAGTTTAAAAAGTGATGGTTAAATACCATACATTCAAAAAGATACAAACAAAAACTAGTTAAGTAAATATACGCAGATCTAATTTCCTTCATTTTGGGACTTCGGTACTTTAAGTCATTTGGCTCAAATAATGTAAGATGAGAATTAGATGATCTGAGGATTACATAGGTTTCTTACTGTCTCCACTCTTCCTTTGTTGGCCCATTCCTATTAATTTAATTGCTCTAAGAGCCAAGGTGATAAAGAAGAAATTAAAATTTCTCAGTCTTAGGAATTTCAGGTTTTATTTTTATATTAATTTCCTACCACAATTATGCAGCAAGAAAAGAAAATGGTATTCAATATTTACTATTTCTCCTTTTAGGAACTTTGTCTCCATTAAATAAAAATTACAATATATGAAAAGACACAAATGTACTTCAATACTTACCTACACTGAGTAGTGCTTCTATGAACTCCTCAGTCACAACAGGTAGAGGAAGACGAAAGATATCATAAAGCACTTCAAGTAGACCTCGCTAAAATAGCAAATACACCCATTTATTTTTATGAAACAATTTAAACTTTTAAAATGTCCTAGTCACACAATTTTAAAAATGATAAAAACAGAACTGTTAACACAATGACATGCCACATAACATTTTAGTCAATGATGGACCATATATACAATGGTAGTTCCCTAAGATTATGATGAAGCTGATAAATTCCTATTGCCTAGTGAAACTGTAGCAGTCATATTGTCTGTCACAGGGCAATATTACTCAACTGTTTGTGGTGATGCTGGAGTAAACAAACTCATTGCACTGCCAGTTGTTTAAAAGTATTATATATAGAATTATGTACAATTACATAATATTTGATAATAAATGACTGTGTTACTGGTTTACCTATTTACTATACCTTTTATCATTATCTTAGAGTGTACTCCTATACTATAAAAAAAAAAACAAAAAAAGCACTTTGGGAAGCCAAGGTGGGAGAATTGCTGGAGGCCAGAATTTTGAGACTAGGAACATAGTGAAATCCCATCTCTACAAAAAATTTAAAAATTCACTGGGTGTGGTGGCACCTTCCTGTAGTCCTAGCTACTCGGGAGGCTGGGGCAAGAGGATCATTTGATTCGAGAAGTTCGAGGATGCAGTGAGCTATGATCATTCCACTGCACTCTAGCCTGGGTGACAGAGCAAGACACTGTCTCTTTAAAAAAAAAAAAAAAAAAAAAGGTTAACTGTAAAACAGCCTCAGGCAGGTATTCCATAACAAGACATGGTTATCACAGAGGATGACAGCTTCATTCATGTATACTGCCCCTGGAGACATTCCAGTGGGACAAGGTATGGAGGTGGAAGACAGTGATACTGATGATCCTAGGCTAGTGTGCGCGCGCGCGCGCGTGTGTGTGTGTGTGTGTGTGTGTGTGGTTTTTTTGGTTTTTTTTTTTTTTTTGAGACAAAGTCTCACTCTTGTCTCCCAGGCTGGAGGGCAGTGGCGCGATCTCGGCTCACTGCAACCTCCACCTCCTGGATTCAAGCGATTCTCCTGCCGCAGCCTCCTGAGTAGCTGGGATTACAGGCACCTGCCACCACGCCCGGCTAATTTTTGTATTTTTAGTAGTGATGGGGTTTCATCATGTTGACCACGCTGGTCTCGAACTCCTGATCTCAGGTGATCTGCCCGCCTCGGCCTCCCAAAGTGCTGGGATTACAGGTGTGAGCCACTGTGACTGGCCTGTGTTTTTGTTTTTAACAAAAAAGCTTAAAAAGTAAAAAAATTAAAAAACAAAAATCTTACAGAATAAGGATATTAAAACCAAAAAAAAATTTGTACACCTATACAATGTGTGTTTTAAGGTAAATATTATTGCAAAAGAGTCAAAAGTTTAAAAAATTTGAAAGTTATAAAGTAAAAAGGTTACAGTAAGCTAAAGTTAATTATTTTTGAAGAAAAGAAATTTTAGTAAAATAAATGTAGCCTAAGTGTACAAGTCTGTGAAGTCTATAGTAGTGTACAGTCATGTCCTAGGTCTTAATATTCACTCACTTCTCATGCATTGACTCATCCAGAGCTACTATTAGTCCCGTAACCTCCATGCACTGTAAGTACCCTATATAGGTGCTGCGCTCTGTGGCCCAGGCTGGAGTGCAGTGGCGCGATATCGGCTCACTGCAAGCTCCGCATCCTGGGTTCATGCCATTCTGCCTCAGCCTCCCAAGTAGCTGGGACTACAGGTGCCTGCCACCCCACCTGGCTAAGTTTCTTGTATTTTTAGTAGAGACAGGGTTTCACCGTGTTAGCCAGGATGGTCTCGATCTCCTGACCTCATGATCCACCCGCCTCGGCCTCCCAAAGTGCTGGGATTACAGGCATGAGCCACCGTGCCCAGCCAGTATTTTTAATCTTTTATACTGTATTTTTATCGTAACTTTTCTATGTTTAGATGTTTAGATACCCGAATTCCACTGTGTTACAACTGCCTACAGTACTCAATACAGTAACACGCTATACAGGTTTGCAGCTTAGAAGCACTAGGCTATACCACATAACCTAGGTATGTAGTAGACTATACCATCTAGGTCTGTGTAAGTGTACTCTAGGATGTTCACAGGATGAAATCATCTAACAGTGAGTTTCTTAGAACATATTCCTGTCATTAACTAACATGCATTAGTATGCATGACTATACCATATTTTGAAACTGTATAAGGCCTATATTAGAGAAGGAATAACTAAATGCTTACTACAACATACATCACTTAATCTAGTTATTAAATTTTTCATTAACCTAATTGTGCAAAAAAGCAATTTTCCCAAGGTCATGGAGCTAACAAAAAAATAAATAAAACCAGAGGTTAAACCTCAGTTGGTCAGACTCTCCAAAGACCATGTTCTTTACCCACCTATAGGGTAAGAAGTGAATTACCTCAACAGTTTGTTACCTGCTTACAGATCTTTCCCTTTATAATCATATCTTTTCATTTCCATTATCTAAATACTTTTTATTTCACATTTAAACAAGGCAAACCTGGCTAATATTTTCTAATAATATTTTTCAGCTCCAGGTTTGGTTCATATAAGGAAGGGCAAAAGGAAGAAACAAAATTAAAACAAATAAAAACATTTAAGGAGAAAGGAAAAAAATCACTTTAAGAATTCTCTTTTCCTTCAAATTCAATTTTACTGTATAATACAAATTCTTACAAATAATTTAGAAATATATCTAATAAATATAGAAATATTTACAACTCCATTTTAATCAAAACCATCATTAAAATAAAATCTCACCACATATTACAAAACATAAGTTAGAATGCATAAATACATTTACTTTTTGTTAAATGTAGTCTGTAGTGCTTGAACCTTTTATAGTGTGAATGCCCGTGTGTGTTGTTTACATTGTTTTAATGAATAAAGCATAATTAAGTTCATATTTTCAACTCAACTTTTGTTTTTTTGAGATGGAGTTTCGCTCTTGTTGCCCAGAATGGAGTGCAATGGTGCGATCTTGGCTCACTGCAATCTCCACCTCCCAGGTTTAAGCGATTCTCCTTCCTCAGCCTCCTGAGTAGCTGGGATTACAGGCACCCACCACCTGAGTAGCTGGGATTACAGGTGCCTGGCTAATTTTTTGTATTTTTAGTAGAGACGGAGTTTCACCATATTGAGGAGGCTGGTCTAGAACTCCTGACCTCAGGTGATCCACATGCCTTAGCCTCCCAAAGTGCTGGGATTACAGGCATAAGCCACTATGTCCAGTCTCGACTCAATTTTTAATACAGCCATTATTCCTAACAACAGCAATATTTTAAATGATTTCTATTATATTTAGGGTTTAACTAAGTAGTAAATACGTACTTGTGCATTTTAAAAATATGATATAGATCAACAACTAATGAGGAAAAAGCATCACCTGAAATAATTTTTGTTTTATAATTAATTCCCACTGTTAAAGGTCCAGGAATGAAACAATCCTAGTAACTTTTACCTACCCTTATTTCCATATTTGGTATGCAAAGTACTCCTATTAGAGACTGGATCCCAGAGTTTCCAGGTTTACATAAATTAATAATACCTAAAGAGGATGTAAAGAAAAAAAAAAATCACTGACATGAATTTCAAAAAAATTTCTATAGCAAGGTATAATATAAAATCTGTTATATTTTTCCAGGCAAAATTATATGATTATCTATGATATTATTTGGTCATCATACGAGCTATTATATAACTGAAATATATTTGAAGCATACTCCATATTTCTCTATTGATTAGAGATTACCAGTAATTTCATCACTTAAATTCCATCTTCAGTATCTGTTTCATATCCAAAAAGTTCATGAGTCTGACTGCCTGATGAACGCTTCTCTGGGAGTAAGAACAAGGGAGAAAATAAGACAATGGTCTGTCTCCCCTCTTTTAGGCTCCTCACTTTAAAGTGAAAAATTCTACTTGGCATTTATTATTTAGAAGTTCAATTCTAAAATATATTGAATGCACAATAAGCAATAGACTTCAAATAAATTATATGATTCAAAATTTTTAAGTTACAGAACTAAGATGAACAATTTTAAACATTAAAATCATGTCACAAAAGATGTATGAATAGCCAATAACACACGCAAAATGCTCAATACCATTAGTCATCAGGGAAATGCAAACTATATTAATAACAAGAAACCAAAATATACCTACTAGAATGGCTAAAATTAAAGACTTACAACACCAAATACTGACAAGGATGCAGAACAACTGGGACTCACATACACTGACGATGGGAGTATAAAACAGTGTAAGTATTTTGGGAAAAAAGTCTGCCAGTTTCTCATGGACACAAACATACATCCACTCTCAGACCCGGCAATTCCATTTAGGTATTTACTCAAGAGAAATAAAAACTCATGTCCACAAAAAAAGCTTGTATAAAATTGCTCAAAGAAGCTTTATCTTTGATAAAGGAGCTTTGAATAGTCAAATCTAGAAACAGGTCAAATGTTCTGTAACAGGAGAAGGGCAAAAAAACCAAAAAAAAACCAACAAAAACTGAAATGTTCATTGCATATTAGCAAAAAAGGGCAATATATTATGATATATACAATAACATAAATGAGTATCAAAATCATTATGTCAAGTGAAAGAAGTCTTACAAAAAAGCCTTTGTATCAGTATGATTCCACTAAGTTTCAGAATAGGCAAAACTAAGCCACAAAAATAATGGTGATTCCTTCTTGGGAGTACTGAGTCAAAAACTGACTAGGAAAGAGTATAAGAGAACTTTCTAGGGCAATGATAACGTTCTATACATTGAAAAGGGTTTGAATTACAAAGGTGTAAGCAGTAGACTAATGATGTGTGCATTTCACACTACATAAATTTTACCTCAAATCTCTCCCCCCGAAAACAAATCAGGACCATAAACAAACATCTAATTCTAGTTAATAATGTGCATGCTGCAGTGTTCAGGAGTGAAGAGGACTACGTCTGCAACTTCCTTTGAGATATATTAGAATAACACAGATGGAATGATGAATGCCCAGGGGGATGGACAGATGGACAGATACATAATACAGCAAATACAGTAAAATCTAGGTGGAAGTATATGGGTGTTCACTGTATAGTTTTTTCAATTTTTATGTATGTTTCAAATTTTTCATGACATGTTAGGGAAAACATTCTTTAAAATGTCTTATAAGACTCTAAAGTTCCCTGTACTTCTAGCTAAGCGTACAGATTATTTATGAACAGTCTCTATGTTCTCTATGTTTGATTCAGGATCAAAATTCAAATTAAAACATACTAGATAAGCTTATTTGCTTAAAGTATCAAAATAGTATTTCGCAAATTTTGATGTCTGATAGTAGTTTGAGAAATTACAGATAAGATATAGTCCCAAAAGACTGTACTCTGCTAATATGGAAAACAGGCTGTTGTTGCATCTCATTAAAAAATGTGTTCTAAAAGATCATTTTTCAATCAGTTATTTGGAACTGGAAATACATCAAAGAAATAATGTTACAAGTACACAAAAGTTTATTTAACTTATAAACAGTACTACAGAATATAAATATTATTTAGGAAGTTATTTCCATGAGACAAATGCTTTCAAGATTTTAACTTGTAATTATGATATTTCTCTTCTTACTTCAATAGAAAGGTAAAAGACTCCCACCCCTCTAAGTTTCCTTCCTTCTTTTTTTTTTTGAGACGGAGTCTCGCTCTATCGCCCAGGCTGGAGTGCAGTGGCGCAATCTCGGCTCACTGTAACCTCCACTTCCTGGGTTCAAGTGATTCTCCTGCTGCAGCCTCCCAAGTAGCTGGGATTACAGGCGCCCGCCACCACACCCAGCTAATTTTTGTATTTTTGGTAAAGACAGGGTTTTACCATGTTGGCCAGGCTGGTCTCGAACCCCTGACCTCAGGTAATCCACCCACCTTGGCTTCCCAAAGTGCTGGGATCACAGGCATGAGCAACCGCACCCGGCCCCACCCCTCTAAGTTTCTAATGTTGAATCAGTATAAAAGAGCTCCAGGGGAAACTGAAACACAGTAGAAAGAATGTTTAAGAGCAATAAGGAAAGAGACTGACAGAAACAGAAATCATTACAGGAAGTGTAGAGTCTGTATGTAGGAAGAATAAGGAGTTAGTAGCTAGGATGCAGGATAGAATTGATTTTTTTGGTAAGATACAAACAGCTCTAATGACAAGGAAGCTGAAGAGTGGTAAAGGAAGATGACTGTAACTACAGAAAACAAAGTATTGGGGAGCTGATGAAATATTTTTAAAAAGTATGTATGACTGTTGAGTCATCATAGAATCCTATGGTTGTCCATCAGCGTAAGGAAAATAGGCATTTATGAGGTATAGCAAGGCAGAGCTTTTTACCAAGCTGCTAAGAGAACAGAGAAAATACCTGGAAACATACTGGTTAGGAGCCAAGTGGCCCTTCCATACATATGGCTGGAGTAAACATTTGTACGTAAAAGGTATTTGTAAGTTAGGGTTACCTAGGTTCACAGAAATGTTTAGGTGAATTTCCTTTTTTTTTTTTGCTTATTGCTACTTCTTTTCCATGCTACCCCTTCACAATAATACAAAATCAAGAAGGAAGAAGATAATCATTAATACATTGGGTACAAAAGTGATTGCGGTTTTTGCCATTACTCTCAATTACTCTTAACGGCAAAAACCCAATGTTATTAACAACACATTTAATGGTGGTATTATTTTTAAAATAGTATTTACTTTTTATTCCATGGAAAGATAAAACATGTACAATCACTATTCTCAAGAAATTTGGAACTATTAATGACCTATCTTGCTTATTTTGTATTTATGACACTACACTGTACTTTAAGTAACAAACTTTAGTTACATATACAGCTAACATTCAAGTTTTGTAGGTTATTTTGGTGAAGATCATGCTTAAATCTTTTTAATTGTCCAGGTAATCATTAGCACAGTGACTGGCAAATAATTGATAAATATGTGTATACTGATCATAATATTAGCTAATTCCTATTGACTATTACAAATTTTCTTCACCATATTTTAATAATTTTGTACGAATTCCTTTGGTTCTAATAATAACACACAAAGTAAGACTAGATTAGCATCTAAATTAGATGCTACAATAATAATTTAACATTTGAAAAAGCAGTCTAGTTTTTCTTCTTGGATGTTATAAAGCAATGTAGAGTAACCTACCTGCCCATGATCGGAATGTTGCTATGATTCCCATTTTACTGGCTAGAAATCGTGCTTCTCTGTCTTCTCTGTTGGGGGTGGGGGGCAGGGGAGAGAATCAATGAAATAAAATGTTAAAATGAGTTTTTTCCTGCTACTAAATCATAAGAGCTATCATTAATGTTTAAACATTTACACATAAAATTAAAACAAGACGTTAAAAAACACAAAGATCAGATCTACACTAAAGCAAATCAGCCAATTATAAACTGACTTTGAACTTAAATTCACAACATCGTTTAAGTCATAAATTCTGCTTTTCTACTCAGTTCTATATTCCTGCTCTCTCTGAAAGCTATTCGTAGATAAGATTTAATTAAGCATTAAGTCTGCTTAATAAGCATCTGTGGTACTAGGCTGCCCCTTAGCAAAGAAAATTATCACATAAACCTCTTAATTTTAATCACACACACTCTTTACTTCACAATCTTTGCTCTAAACTTATTTGAACGTTTCCAACAAGCAAGTTCAACAACCTATATAGTCACTGAAATGTTATGAAATAACTACATATTAACATCACCAGCTACTTTCTTCCTTGACAATATGTACCCAACTGTGTCCATTATTCCTTCCTCTATAATAGTTATGACAATTAATTAAACAATTGAATTTTTTATATCTGTTAAACATTTTTCATGGTTGGCTTATGGCCAGTTTCAATACTTAATAGCAATTTTGTGTCTCTATTCATGTCACTACAACCATCAATCATATCTGCCCCGTCGACTGTCTCTTTTTTCCTGTGCCACCTTTTTTTTTTTATCTTTCCTGCTTAAATTCTTAATGGTTGTGAGCATACAGAAAATCACAGAACTGGGAAAAACAGCAACAAAAAGTAGAAGGAATAAAGAGCAATGACAGAAAATCTAATTACATATTAGTGAGCAATTACATAGTCTACAAAAGTGGATTGAAAAGCTCAAAGAAAAAGACTAAGCTATGTAGCACCAGTTAAAATGAGAAAATAACAGAAAAGAAAATGGGGGTGGCTTGGAAGGGAGAATCAGACACCTATGTTAAGCTTTCAGCGCTCTTTCTCTTGAAAAAGCTGGTGACATACATAGACTGTCTGGTAATCCATCTCTAACCTATTAAACTTGTAATATTTTAAAAATCAGTCATTTCCCTGTTCCCTGGTCATAATGTACCCTTATTTACAGGCCTGATATCTACCTGCCTATATACTCCAGAAACTCAGAAGAAAGTATAGAACCAAACAGGAAAGGAAGGATTCTGATGGAATAGCCTCACCTTCCCAACTCTAAAAAATATCTAGGTTCACCTATTGTCCATCATCATATGCAGAATTCTATAAATGGCCCTATCCCAAGATTCCATGACCTGATCTCTGGGTCCTGTGAACATGATGAGATATCACTGCTATGACTGTGACTATGTTTATGTTATATTGTCTAGTAGAGCATAAGACAGGGTATATATCATATAGCAGGCTTGATCTAATTAGAGAGCTTTCTCTAGCTGGTAGTCAAAGAAAAAGTCAGAGAGGCTGAAGGCACTAGAAAGATTCCAGCATTGTTGCCTTTGCAGAGGGAGGAGACCACATGCCAAGGAATGTGGGAGGCCTAGAAGGTGAAAGTGGCCCCAGCTGACAGCCAGTAAGGAAAAAGGCATAGCAGTTGTACAGTAGCAAGAAACTAAATTTTCTCAACAATCTGAATGACCTTGGAAATGGATTCTTCACCAGAGCCTACAGGAAAGAGCTGAGCCAGACTTCTGACCTATCAAACTGTAATCTAATAAACTGGTATTGTTTTAAGCCATCATGCTTATTGTTATTTGGTGTGCAGCAACAGAAAACTCATATACTCTCTGTCAATAAGAGAATGTCTATATTTCAAAAGAAGCCAAGAAAGGGTCTTACAAATTCCAATTCATAACTAAAGTTTGCAAGAATAAGTCTGAGAAGTCTTAGAGGACGTCTACTTAGATCTCTTAGCTTAAAGTAAATCATGGTATGTTAGGGTGTGATAATTGAGTTCACAATGATGGATGTGACTAAAGGTATGAAACCACTATTTTGTTTTTGAGACAAGAGTGTCGCTCTGTCGCCCAGGATGGAGTGCAGTGGCACGATCTCAGCTCAATGCAACCTCCGCCTCCCGGGTTCAAGCAATTCTCCTGCCTCAGCCTCCAGAGTAGCTGGGACTACAGGCGTATGTCACCATGCCCAGCTAATTGTTTTTGTATTTTCTTAGTAGAGACGGGGTTTCACCAGATTGGTCAGGTTGATCTCAAACTCCTGACCTCAGGCTGTCCGCCTGCCTTGGCCTCCCAAAGTGCTAGGATTACAGAAATCACTATTTTTAACGTAGGAGAAAAAATGAAAAACATTTCCCTGGCAATGTTATAAAATTTAGGGAGGAATTTAAAAACCTATACTATGTATCACAATAAGTTTATGTGGACAATAAACTAATTGAAGTGCAATAAAGTCTACCAGAAAAACACTAGATAACACATTTAATGGAAATGTGTCATTTGCAAAATCTTTACAGAGAGTGCTTTATTTGATCCCCAAATTAAAGTTATCTCCAAATACCTAGTGAACATGTGCCTTACTCTCCAAAAACAACCTGAAAATTATACTTTCATTTCTAGATAATAATCTTTACTCTCATTTATTTCTGTATTAAGCTTACTCTCAGAAGTCTACATATTACATCATTCTGCTGACTCAGTAAGTTAAGGTCACTCTTCATTCTACCTACTGTTATTTCATTCTTTTAGTTTTTTAATGTAATTATGCTAAAATATATACAATACAAAAACAATGACCTTGGTTTCTGTCACAGTCTATCATATATTTTTTGAAATAAGAAATTATTCTTTACATTTCTCAAAGCTTTAAATTTTTTAAACCACAGTAAATTATGAGAGAAATACAACATAATTCTATAAAACAGAAAATTTATTTAAACTCACATTTCTCTGGCTGTACATGCAATCATGCAAACCTAAAAGCTTTAGTATTAACATATACATTATCTGAAAATTATTAGGAACCAATATTACTTACTTGAGCTGTCCTTCAGCTGTATCTGGACTATGTCTGTAGTGAAAATCAGTATAGGGTGCTAAAATTCTCTATTTAAAAAAAAAAAAAAGGAAGAAGAAGAAAAGTCTTTATTTTAAAATGCGTCCTTCCTGTAACAAACTAAAATTCATTCCATTTCTCTCTATCTTTAATGGGTTTACTGCCTGAGGGACTTATTTCTTCTAACTCATCGATGGGGAACATGTTGGGTGATTTTTTTTATATGTACAAATTGAAGTTCTGAACTTTTAAATTGAAATTTAATATGTATCTAAAACTCATTTTCTCAAACTGAGCACACTCATGTAACTAGCACTAAAGAAAACGTTATAGGCATCCTCAAAGCTCTATTATACCTTTGTAGTCACAATCAGTATCTATCCCAAGATAACCATCTTGACTTCTGACACTATAATTAGTTTTGCCTGTCTTTGAAAATTTAGATAGTTCTATTAATGAACTGCATGTTCCTTTTGTTGCTGCTATAAAGAAAATCCAAATTATTTTTGTGTGTTGTTGTTTGTATTCAGCAACCTTGCTAAAATAACTCATTACTTTAGAATTTAAGAGATGGGATCTTACTCTACTGTGCAGACTAAGGTGTAGTGAGTGGTGTGATCACAGCTTACTGCAACCTTGAATTCCTGGGCTCAAGCAACCCTCCCGCCTTAGGATCCAGAGTAGCTGGGATTACTGGCTACTTTAGAACTACTATATTTTATTAACAACCTTCCCATCTTGTCTTTGGCATTACTGTGGACATGAATTTTAGCTCTAAATATAATTTAAAATATAAGAGATTAATAATTGCTTTTAACAGTCATGACTCTTTTAAATCTAGTCATATATTTACTTTTTCTGGTGCTCATCATTCCTTCCTGCATTTCTCTGTCTTGGGTCATTTTCCTTTCAACTGAGGATTCTCTTTAGCCTTTCTTTATGTCTCTTTTGACAACAAATAATATTTATTAATGTATACAGTTTCAGTGACTTAAGAATCTAGGAGAGGCTTGGCTATATGGTTATGGCTCAAGGTCTCATAAGATTTCAGTCCAAGTGTTAGCCAAGCCTGTAGTCATCTGAAGGCCTGACTGGAGCTAGAGGATCTGCATCAAGAAGTGTTATTCACAAGGTGCTGATTGTTGGCAAGACAGCTCAGTTCCTCCCTATGTATTACCTCACTTGTTTTCTGAGCTTTATAACAGGAAGCTTTATCAGTTTTAGAAAGAAAGTTTTGGCCACTGTCTCTTTGGATCTTTGCTTCTGCCAACTTTTTCTCTCCAAAGACTGCAATTATGTTTTATCCCTTTTGTGTTGTTCAATTTTCTTTCTTTTTTCTCTCTGTGCTTTACTGTGTGTGAATTAACATTATTTTTGTTTTACCCTTGGATATTTTTATTGACTTCTCTTTCAGTTTACTAATAATATCTTCCTGTTCAAACTGAATTTTAATTTCATTGTGCTCTGAATTCCAGATATCATATTTTCAGTACTAGAATTTCCATTTGATTCTTTTCACATATCCAATTATATGGCGAAATTCTCCATTATTTCATGTATTTTATTTATCTTCTTGAACAAATTAATTGGGGTTGTTTTAATGTCTTTTTCCTCTATCTGAATTACCTGCAAGCATGTTCCTATGGATTGTTTTTTTCTTTTGGGTTTTCAGTCATACAGTCATGTCTTTTTAAATGACTAATTTCTGACTGAATGTGCACTTTATAAAAGGCTCCAAGTGATGTTATCTCCCACTCAAGATGGTTTATTCTTTCCTCTGCTAGACAGGTAGATTAAGGGGACTGATTACCTTATTCTAATGCCTAACTAAGTTAAATTGAGGCTACAATGTAATTTTGATAAGACTAAGCAGACCTCTGGTTTTCCTGTGTTTGAGGTTTGTTTCATTTATATAAAGGCTTTGCTAATCCACTGTATGATATATAGGAATAAACACGCAGCTGGCTGGGCATAGTGGCTCATACGTGTAAGCCCAGCAGTTTGGGAGGCTGAAGTGGGTGGACTGCATAAGCTCAGGAGTTTAAGACCAGCCTGAGCAACATGGCAAAGTCCCGTCTCTACAAAAAATGCAAAAATTAGCCAGGTGTGGTGGTACGTGCCTACAGTCCCAGCTACTCAGGAGGTTGACATGGAAGGATCGCTTGAGTCCGGGAGGTCTAGGCTGCAGTGAGACATGATCGTGCAACTACACTTAAGCCTGGGCAACAGAGTGAGACCAGATCTCAAAACAAAACATAAAACAAAACACAGAGCCTATACATATTATCTTTTATTCATCTCTCTAATTTTAAAATTATAGTTTTCTTACTTGATAAGAAAAAAAGTAAAGCTAAACAAATTATAAAATATCAACAGTGCCAGTTTATTCCCATAGGATTCCAACGGCTAATGTACTTGAAATCACTTACTAAGAATATTTTACTAACACTGTCAGTTAATAATATAGGCTGACGTCAATTTTATAACGTGAAGCGTTTTAAAAATAGTCCTGATAAAAACAGAACACTTCAGTTTCAAAAAATGATTTGGAAAAACAAATTAGGGGACAATCAATCATTTATATCACACTTGATTTCATATCTAAATACAAACAAATACTTGATTTAAACTGACTCCAAATACTATATTCAAAAGACAACAATGCAATACATGCACAGGAAGAAACTATAATATAGTGCATAATTCTGTTCCAACCTCCCCTACATACTTTCTTATAAAGAAAAGTATACAGTAGCCTTATTACTTTTGACTAACTGTAATAAACCCTACTTGAATCAGTAAAAAATTTAAAAGGTATTTACAAAATATACATATACGCTTTCTTTCTAGTAGATATAATTAGTTGCTAACAAAGTGCTTCCAACTTCACATAATTTTAGTAGGTTTCATATGGTATAATTGGCAGGAGCTATTCACAATGTACTAAAGGCCTTAAAAGCAAATGGTAATGTTAAATAGGTAAATTTCTTACATAACTTTATTTGTACTCTAATTTGGTTCATAAACTTTTCATATATAATACAAAAATAAAATTTACTTTACACATTGATGAAATATTAAGAGTAATGTTTTCAATTCAGTCCAAACTGAATGATCTGTAAAATAGAGCTGGGAACAAATCAGTCTTGGCTAATTTAGGTTTGATAATTAATGTAGTACTGCATCTATAGAATTTAGTACTTCAAAGTAAAAGTATACATTTATAATCATATTTTAAAACTAGAAAAGAATATTAAAGTCCCTACCTCTAATTCTACATCTGCTCGCACATACTGTCGAGTCTTTGGATGATTAAGAAGGTGCAAAATTGTAGTAATTAGGGCCTCATTTATTCGACTTAATTGGCAATCGATCACATTTTTCAAGATGGTGTTTAGTCCACCTCGAAGGGCCACCACCTCTGGATTCTGAAGTGCTAAAATAAAAGAGAAAAACTTAACATATTATATTTGAGGTAATTATTAAAAGTAATAAAAAATCTGGGCTTTAAAAGTTAATTGCCTTTCTGACTTGAAAAACTTTCTAATAACAACATTTATAAGAACAGGTAGATAAAAGGACAAGTGGATAAAGAGTCACTGAATATACTTCCCCAAAACCAAAACCTGATTTTTAAAATATCTTTGGATTGTCTTTTCACACCCTTTGTCCATATAATAGTAGAATGGCTTTTTTTTCCTATCAATTGCAGGGAGTTCTTTATAAGGTAGGGATATTAGCCATTTATCTGTCTCAAATCTTTCATCTGTGATTTAACTTCAGATTTTGTTTAAAATGGTCTATTTGATTTCTCTATATTTTTATTAAACACACACACAGAACACAGTTTAGTAATTTTGAGCTCAGAAATTTCTTGCTCCAAAGATGTCCTCAACATACAGAACTCATTATCCTAGAAAGATCTCTCACATTACTTTCCAGTGAGTCCTCCTCCACTGCACAGGCCGCCACTGTTCTCATTTGTACCCTTACAGATTAGTTGTGTCTTCTTAAGAATCAATTTGACAAAGTCAAAAGTACTCCCCAAACACACAAACAAGTCATACACAGTTCTTACAAAATTTGTCTTATATATTTTCTTTTCTACTTTAAAAATAGTATTGCTTTTTCTAATTACTGATTATTGTTGAAACACAAAAATCTGTCCAATCTGTGTTTTCACATAGTCCTACTACCTAAAATTAAGTTGGTTTTTACTTGAGTTTTTTTATATAGAAGATACCATCTATAAAGTAATACTGTCTCCTTTCCAATATATACACATATTTTATTATTTTGGCTAATAACCTGGCTAAAAGTTTTAAAATAATGCTAATAGTTACAAGGATGTGGTATTTGTAGAAATTCACCATTAAGAATAGCATTGATTGTTGATTTGAGATAAATATTCTTGAATGCTAACAAAGTAGCCTTCTAATTATATATCTATCTAGGTATATGTGTATCTGTGTACATGTACATAAAATGCTAGTTACATAATAAGAAATTTGTAGGTGCAGTGGCTCATGCCTGTAATCCCAGCACTTTGGGAGGCTGAGGCGGGTGGATCACAAGGTCAAAAGATGGAGACCATCCTGGCCAACATGGTAAAACCCCGTCTCTACTGAAAATACAAAAAAAAAAAAAAAATTAGCTGCGCGTGGTGGCAGGTGCCTGTAGTCCCAGCTACTTAGGAGGCTGAGGCAGGAGAATCGCTTGAACCCAGGAGGCGGAGCTTGCAGTGAGCCTGAGATCGTGCCACTGCATTCCACCCTAGTGGCAAAATGAGACTCCATCTCAAAAACAAAAAAACAAAAAAAAAAAGAAAAGAAATTTGTATCTTTTTAATGCTCTAAATCAGATTACACTATGTAGGAATTACCTGTTTTTTTTTTTTTTTAAACAAAAGTACCTGGATGAGGTTTTTTGAAGCAATTTTTTCATAAATTTTTTCAAATACTTCTATAGCTTTTGAGCTATTTGTATTTTACAATTTGTGAGTAACCAGAAATTAAAATTTATCCTGAAAATCCATTCATTTTATTAAGTTTCCAAATACACATAAAAAATATTCTCATTTCCTTATTAATCTTTTGTATTTCAAACTTTTGGGTTTTCTAAACATTTGTGGATTTTACTTTCTTATTCCAGTTAACAATTTAGATTACATAATCTATCTTGCTCATTAATTAAGACTTCTAGTTTTATTGGTTTTTCTCCATCTGCTTAACATGAAGTGGATTTTTTTTTCTCCTCTTGGTATTTCTTGAGTTATACTGGCTCACTCATTTATTTTCTGTTTAATTATAATGCACTTTATAATGAAAAATTAACTTTGAGTATAGCTTTCCAGGCACCCAGGCAGTCCTACCGATTGGCACACAGTCAAGTTTTACTATATATATATATATTTTTTTAATTTCCCTAATCACAGTTCTGACTCTTGTCTCTAAATCAACAAATATTGTGGTCTTTTTTAAAAATCCTCAATGGTAGGTTTTGGTTCTCTCTCTTTTTTTTTTTTTAGCTTAAACTTTTGTTATCATTTATCATCTCAAGAGGGAATGTAACCAACACCATTCCTACTTTAGGTGGTGGAAAAAATATCTTTTCTTGTCACTTAAAATTATATTTCTTTGACAGTAAGTGAGGCTGAACATTTAAAATATGTTGTTGTTGGTTTTTTTTTTTTTTGGATACACACTCAAGCTCTATCACCCAGGCTGGAGTGCAGTGGCGTGATCTTGGCTTACTACAACCTCCGCCTCCCAAGTTCAAGCGATTCTCCTACTTCAGCCTCCTGAGTAGCTGGGGCTACAGGCGTAGCTTTTTTTTTTTTTTTTTAAAGTAGAGATGGGGTTTCTCCATGTTGGTTGGCCAGGATGGTCTCGATCTCTTGACCCCGTGATCCGCCCACCTTGGCCTCACAAAGTGCTGGGATTACAGGTCTGAGCCACCACGTCTGGCCTCGAGTTTATTACTATTAGGCATATTGGATTGCTTACTGTTTTTAACCCACATGAAGAATGATATGGTTTGGCTCTGTGTCCCACCCAAATCTCATCTCAAATTGGACCCACGTGTCGAGGAAGGGACCTGGTGGGAGGTGACTGGATTATGGGGCAGTTTTCTTCATGATACTCTCGTGATAGTGAATCTCACGAGATCTGAAGGTTTAAAAGTGGCACTTCCCCTTCGCTCTTTCTCCTGCTGCTATGTAAGACATGCCTCACTTCCATCACCTTCTGCCACAATTTTAAGTTTCCTGAGGCCTCCCAAGTCATGCAGAACTGTGAGTCAAATAAACTTTTTTTCTTCATAAATTACCCAGTCTCAGGTAGTTCTTCATAATAGTGTGAAAATGAACTAACACAAACATACAGAATAACTAATGTTAGACAGCCAGACTTTAGTAGATTCTATTATATAATATTACTGGAATTCAGACAATTCCTATGCTAACTTAATGATGAAGAAAAGTTTAAAATTTACAGAATTTTAACGTCCCATTGAAATTTTTTGTTAAATCACAAGTTCTCTACTTCCCTACCAGAAATGTGCTTTTTCATATTTTTGTAACAATAAAGAATTCATGTATTAAAGGCCTTAAAAATGTTATATATCCAATCATGTCATCTGCAAACAGAGACGATTTGACTTCTTCTCTTCCTATTTGAATACCCTTTTTTTCTTTCTCTTGCCTGTTTGCCCTGGCCAGAACTTCCAATACTATGTTGTCTAGGAGTGGTCACAGAAGGCATCTTTTTTTTTTTTTTTTTTGAGACAGAGTCTCGCTCAGTCGCCCAGGCTGGAGTGCAGTGGTGCGATCTCAGCTCACTGCAAGCTCCGCCTCCCGGGTTCACGCCATTCTCCTGCCTCAGCCTCCCAAGTAACTGGGACTATAGGCACCCGCCGCTACGCCCAGCTAATTTTTTGCATTTTTAGTAAAGACGGGGTTTCACCGTCTTAGCCAGGACGGTCTCAATCTCCTGACCTTGTGATCCACCCGACTCAGCCTCCCAAAGTGCTGGGATTACAGGCGTGAGCTACCGCGCCTAGCGGACAGAGGGCATCTTTGTCTTCTGCCAGTTTTCAAAGGGAATGCTTCCAGCTTTTGCCCATTCAGTATGATATTGACTGTGGATTTGTCATAAATAGCTCTTATTATTTTGGAATACATTCAATCAATACATAGTTTACTGAGAGTAAAAGCATGAAGGGGTGTTGAATATTTTACTGAACGCCTTTTCTGCATCCATTGAGATAATCATGTGGATTCTGTCATTGGTTCTGTTTATGTGATGGATTACGTGTACTGATTTGCATACATTGAACCAGCCTTGCATCCCAGGGATGTGGCCGACTTGATCATGGTGGATAAGCTTTTTGATGTGCTGCCGGATTTGGTTTGCCAGGATTTTATTGAAGATTTTCACATCAATTTTCATCAGGGATATTAGTCTGAAATTTTCTTTTTGTTGTTGTGTCTCTGCCAGGTTTTGGTATCAGGATGGTGCTGGCCTCAAAAAATAATTAGGAAGGAGTTCTACTTTTTCTGTTGTTTGGAATAGTTTCAGAAGGCATGGTACCAGTTCCTCTTTGTACCTCTGGTAGAATTCAGCTGTGAATCCATCTGGTTCTGGGCTTTTATTGGTTGGTAGACTATTAATTACTGCTTCAATTTCAGAACTTGTTATTGGTTTATTCAAGGATTCAACTTCTTCTTGATTTAGTCTTGGGAGGGTGTATGTGTCCAGGAATTTATCCATTTCTTCTAGATTTTCTAGTTGATTTGCGTAGAAGTGTTTATATTGTGGGATTGGTGGTGATACCCTCTTTACCTTTTTTTTTTTTTTTTTGCATCTATTTGATTCTTCTCTCTTTTCTTCTTTATTAGTCTGGCTAGTGGTCTAGTGGAGAGTTAAAGTCTCCCACTATTGTTGTGTGGGAGTCTAAGTCTCTTTGTAGGTCTCTAAGAACTTGCTTTATGAATCTGGGTGCTCCTATATTGGTTGCATATATATTTAGGATAGTTAGCTCTTCTTGTTGCTTGGATCCCTTTACCATTATGTAATGCCCTTCTTTGTCGTTTCTGATCTTTGCTGGTTTAAAGTCTATTTTATCAGAGACTAGGACTGCAACCCATGCTTCTTTTGCTTTCCATTTGCTTGGTAAATATTCCCCCATTCCTTTATTTTGAGCTTATGTGTGTCTTTGCACGTGAGATGGGTCTCCTTCCAAAGTCTCAGGATATAAAATCAATGTGCAAAAATCACAAGCATTCCTATACACCAATAACAGAGAGCCAAATCATGAGTGAACTCCCATTAACAATTGCTACAAAGAGAATAAAATGCCTAGGAATACAACTTGCAAGGGAGGTGAAGGACTCTTCAAGGAGAACTACAAACCACTGCTCAAGGAAATAAGAGAGAACACAAACAAATGGAAGAACATTCCATGTTCATGGATAGGAAGAATCAGTATCGTGAAATTGACCATACTGCCCAAATCGATTTATAGATTCAATGCTATCCCCATCAAGCTACCACTGACTTTCTTCACAGAATTGGAAAAAACTACTTTAAATTTCATATGGAACCAAAAAAGACCCCATATAGCCAAGATAATCCTAAACAAAAAGAACAAAGCTGGAAGCATCACGCCACCTGACTTCAAACTATACTACAAGGCTACAGTAACCAAAATAGCATGGTACTGGTACCAAAACAAATATACAGACCAATAGAACAGAACAGAGCCCTCAGAAATAACGTCACACATCCACAACCATCTGATTTTTGACAAACCTGACAAAAATAAGCAATGGGGAAAGGATTCCCTATTTAAAACTGGTGTTAGGAAAACTGGTTAGCCATATGCAGAAAAATGAAACTGGACCCCCTTTTCACAACTTACACAAAAATTAACTCGAGATGGATTAAAGACCTAAAACCATAAAAACCCTAGAAGAAAACCTAGGTAATACCATTCAGGACATAGGGATGGGCAAAGACTTCATGACTAAAACACCAAAATCAATGGCAACAAGAGCCAAAATTGATAAATGGGATCTAATTAAACTAAAGAGCTTTTGCACAGTAAAAGAAACAATCATCAGAGTCAACAGGCAACCTACAGAATGGGAAAAATTTTTTGCAATCTATCCATCTGACAAAGGACTAATATCCAGAATCTACAAGGAACTTAAATTTACAAGTAAAAGACAACCCCATCAAAAAGTGGGCAAATGATATGAACGGACACTTCTCAAAAGAAGACATTTATGTGGCCAACAAACATATGAAAAAAGCTCATCACCACTGATCATTAAAGAAATGCAAATCAAAACCACAATGAAATACCATCTCACCCCAGTTAGAATGGCAATCATTAAAAAGTCAGGAACCAATAGATGCTAGAGATGATATGAAGAAATAGGAACACTTTCACACTGTTGGTGGGAGTGTAAATTAGTTCAACCATTGTGGAAGAAGAGTGTGGCGATTCCTCAAGTATCTAGAACCAGAAATACCATTTGACCCAGCAATCCCATTATTGGGTATATTTACAACTCATTGTACTATAAAGACACATGCACATGCACACATGTTTATTGCAGCACTGTTCACAATAGAAAAGGTTTGGAACCACCCCAAATGCCCATCAATGACAGACTGGATAAAGAAAACGTGGCACATATACACCATGGAATACTATGCAGCCATTAAAAAAGGATGAGTTCATGTCATTTGCAGGGACATGGATGAAGCTGGAAACTATCATTCTCAGCAAAATAACACAGGGGCAGAAAACTAAACACTGCATGTTCTCACTCATAAGTGGGAGTTGAACAATGAGAACATATGAGCACAGGGAGGGGAACATCACATACCGGGGCCTGTCGGGGGGTTAGGGGAGGGATAGCATTAGAAATACCTAATGTATATGACAAGTTGATGGGTACAGCAAACCACCATGGCACGTGTACACCTATGTAACAAACCTACACATTCTGCACATGTATCCCAGAACTTAAAGTATAATAAAATACATATATATCAAATGTTAGATATCCTTTCTAAAATATTACATTTTTGCTACTTGAAAAAAATTCTGACCTAGTTCACAGATAATGGCAATGCATGCTCGGACCATTCTGTCTCTTTCTTGAAGTCCATCATTTCCAACTGCAATTAATGAGTTGGTTACAGAACTAGGAAACAAGGAAGCATTCACAGTAATCATCTGTAACAGAAGGAATCAGAAAAAGAAGTTACTTTAGTAATACATTTCTTAAACCTATTTTGTCCAAACCGAAATAGTTAATAACATAGAATAAGATCCAGAATAAGATCTAGGTACCAATTTTAATCTTCTGCTTCTTATGGATATTTCAAAATATTAATATAACTAATAATTGATGCAACAAATGTTAATAGCCATTACTATGGAAAATGTGTTAGATTTTTTCTTACAGACTATAAATTCATTGACCAAATGTTTCTGAGATTTTAAATTATTCTAGAATAGGGACTAAATCTTAAAACAGTTTTTCAGTACCTAGACAAAGTAAACCAGAGGTGACAATAGTAGTCAATATACTACTGTACTTTTACGATCCTGACCATCTCTCCATATACCATCATCACCAAGTCCTACCAATTTACTTCCATAACATCTTTACCTCTATTTCCCTCTCTTCATCAAATTAACTGATTAACTTGGGCCCTCACTCTCACTCTGACTACTGCAATAGATATCTAATGATCTCCTTACTCTCTAGTCACCTTCCCCATCAATCACTTGTTGCTATAGCAGAAAGCAGAGTTCATTATCCCAATTTATTTTAAATATTTCAAAAATCCTGATGGAAATATCTTGTAATAAAACTTTGGATGAATCTCACATTAAATGAAAGATCTAACCGGCAATAACATTTGGAATACTGAAAATAGGTAACACATGTCTTTGATTTGGAAAACAGAAAATTATGTAGCTAACTACTGTTTAGCAAATAAAGACTATTTTGCAAATTAAGTAATTCAAAATGGCAGGTTCCTGGAGTGGAAATAAAAGAAAATATTTTGTTTGTATGGTAATAAAATATTAGAGAAAATTAATCTGACCCAGATGTTACTAGATTTATTGTTCTATTGATAAAATAAAACTTATGTGATGAAACAATCAAAGGATGCAATATAACTAAATGAAAGATACACAAGTAAGTCTTATAGAAGATCAAAAGAAAGATCTGTTTGATAAGTAGTTTTAAGTGGTTTGTCATGTAAGCAGTATTTTAAAGACATACTACAAAGTTCATCTGAAATTATACAATAGTTCTACAACCATAAAACAAACATATCTCCAATAATTGTAGAATCTACAAAAGCTTTCATATTCATTTCTAAGTCAGTTTTTTTCAATTGACTGAAAAAGGAGAGAAAGAAAGGGAGAAGGAAGGAGGTATAGGAAGTATAGGAAATCGATCTTCCTGGGTGAAAGAATTCTAACATTTTATGACATTAAGTTATTTTTTAATACTTTCTGATCTATTACTATTCTTATAAGGAGCTTGTAAGAAAATTTCTCCAAACAGCAAAATGCATGTAATATATTATGTAAAATATTTTGCTGAAAAACCAGGCAAAATGGTTTTTAGACTTAAGTCTGCTATAATAAACTATGCTACCTTGGCTAAACCAAGCCTCTCTGTGCCTCAATTTCCTCATTCGTAAAATGAAGATATGTATGAACAGATAATTTCTAAAGTTTCAAGTATAAAATTCTATATAAATCTTGTGTCTAGTAAACATATACTTACTTAATTCACCACATTGTGCTATGAAATAGATACATAAAATTTTTACAAATAAAATCACTCTTCTTATTTTCCAGGAAATATATGCAAAGAAACCTTAAACTGTGTGCAAATCAGAGAATTCTTTCTTCATAAACCAGTGAATGCTCAATAAGGGAGAAGCCATAGAATGCAGTCACTGTTAAAACTGTAAAAGTTTAATAATCTCTTCTTGCATGACAGGACAGACAGATAAAACAAATTGAAGATCCTGACTAGGTAATATATTTGTGGAACTGACACAAAGGAATTAGAGAAGCACTGAGTTACCTAAGGGGTATATCTAATATTTGAGCTGAGACTAGAAGATCAATGTAAGGTGAGAAGGGCTGAACATGAAAAGAGTAGGAAGGAAGTAACAATTGTGGTAGTAGTGGTGGGTAGTTTGCCTACACAGGGTGGCATAAGACATGTCAGATAGAAATGGTTGGCTGGACCAAAACTGGGCTCTGAAGGCCAAAGGAGGCAGGTTGAACTTCAAACTCATGGGCCAATGTAGGTTTGGAAATTTCAGAGAAGAGGGTTCTTGCTCTGGCTTTGCCATTATCTTGCTACGTATCAAGGGCATGAGATTCCAGTCAATGAATCTCTTCCAAATGTAAAAAGTTTGTGGTATTAATTCCTTATTACATGAATAAAGAAATTATATATGAAAAAAAGACAGTTCAAATTAGGTTGACGGCAAGTAGAATTTAAATAAGATTAAGAAAAGAATAGTAACAACTGACTAGTGGAAAAATTACATTAAAAATGAGAGAAATAAAGCCACAAAAGAGCTGCCTGCATTGGAAGGGGGAAATCAGAGACACGGAAAAGAAAAAAGCAGACAAAACATTTCCAAATGAATGAGATGAGTAAAATAAGAGAAAAAGTAACATAAGAATTCCTTAATTATTCATAGCGTAAGTTATCCTAAAGCAAAAAATGTTTTTCCTTATCTTTTAAAATATAACAGACTAATACTTTTATTACAAATTTTAACTTTTGGGAATGCATACAAAAAAATTCAGTGATATAGTAATTATAATATTAAACATTAATTTCTACTGCAGGTTGAGCATCCCTAATCCAAAAATCCAAAATGCTCCAAAATCACAAACTTCCTGAGCACTGACATGAGCCAGAAGTAGAAAATTCAGCATCTGACAATTTTGGTTTCTGATGGTTCAATGTACATAAACTTTGTTTCATGCACAAAATTCTTAAAAATAATTACACAAAATTGGCTGGGTGTAGTGGCTCATGCTAATCCCAGCACTTTGGGAGGCCGAGGCAGGCAGATCACGAGGTCGGGAGATTAAAACCATCCTGGCTAACATGGTGAAACCCCGTCTCTACTAAAAACAAAAATTAAAAAAAAAAATTAGCTGGGTGTGGTGGTGGGCGCCTGCAGTCCCAGCTACTGGGGAGGCTGAGGCAGGATAATGGCATGAACCTGGGAGGTGGAGCCTGCAGTGAGCCGAGATGGCGCCACTGCACTCCAGCCTGGGTGACAGAGCGAGACTCCGTCTCAAAAAAAAAAAAAAAAATTATACAAAATTAACTTCAGGATATGTGTACAAAGTGTATACGAAGCATAAATAAATTCTGTGTTTAGATTTAAGTCTTCTCATGCACAAGATATCTTCTCGTATACACATAAATATTCCAAAACCCCAAAAAATCCAAAATGGGAAATAACTTCAGGTCCCAAGCATTGTGGAAAAGGAATACTCAACCTGTAGTACAGCTGCCAAGGTTTTACTTTAAAAAAAAAAAAAAAAAAAGGGTGCTTCAGATGCTAAAAGCACTAATGAAATTATAGTTTCTCTGGCCAATAGAGGCCACTGTTCGTTCGGCAAATGTGCTCTCACTCTAATTCTTTTAGCGTAAACCAAGGAAAAGTCCTGTGCCACAATTCTTCCTCTGATTCTATATTCCACCACCAAATATCAGCAATTTTCCTGTTCTAGGATTCACAAATGGTATATGAGTCAACTACTCTACATCTCAGAAGACAACCAAATGAAATGACATTTTTGTTATGCTGCTAATGAATTATTTTTGAGCAATTAAGACCTGAGCTACTTTAAATTTTAACTTTTGCAAAAATACAAAATTGAAGTAAAACATTTACTAAAATATCCAAAATTGAATTTAATTGTCTGAATCCATTTGAAATTGTCTTCTCTTCTGACAGCAATCTCTACAGCGGTGATGTTCAAAGTGTAGACCAGGAAATTCTGAGGGTCCTTAAGATATTTTCAGAGATTCTGCATAGTAATACAAAGATATCATTTGTCCTTTTCACTCTTATCTTCTCAGAAGTGTGTACTACAGTTTTACAGGGGCTCCACCGCATGTGTTATTAAAACAGACTGAATGCAGAAGCAAATATGATAATCCAAATGACTTGTATATCAAGATAAAATTAAAGAGAGTTGCAAAACTCTAAAACAATAGCCCTCTTCTCATTATTTTTTGGAAAATATAGTCATTCCAAAGTGCCCATCAACCAATGAGTGGATAAAGAAAATGTGGTATTATACACTATGGAATATTCCATATACAATATGGAATATTACTCAGCCATAAACAATTGAAATAATGTCTTTTGAAGCAACTTAGATGGAGCCGGAGCCCACTATGCTAAGTCAAATTAACTCAGGAATGGAAAACCAAATATTGTATGTTCCCTGCTTCTAAGTGGGAGCTAAACTATGAGGACGCAAAGGCATATGAATGATATAATGAACTTTGGGGACTGGAGGTGGGGGGAGTTTGGGAGGAGGTGAGGGATAAAAAGATTACATATGGGGTACAGTGTACACTGCTTGGGTGACAGAGGCACAAAAATCTCAATCACCACTAAATAACGTCTCCATGTAACCAAAAACCACCTGTACCCCAAAAATTATTGAAAAAAATAAAATAAAATATAGTTTTCATAAAAATGTTATTTATGTTTGTAATTAATGTGTTTATTATTTTAAATATATTAATATATATTTTGGTTCCTAATATTACAAATACTGACATACATAACCCAAATAACGAAAAAATTGTTCTAGGTTCTTCTAAAACAAATTTTGTTTCATCCTGAATTCTCAGTCATGGAAGAAGGAAGAATTGTATAAATAAAAACCATACATTTTTAAAATCTGAATTTGAAGTCAAATTACAATCCTAGTGTAACAGTTCAAGTCTCCTAATCTATCTCCAGTATCATTCTTAGTAGAATTTCAAATTTCTTTTAAAACTTAATTCATCCATTTACTTGTTCACCTGTGAGTACTATTACTAACCAAAAGGTAGACAATTGTAAGAAAAGTGAAAAAGAGGGAACCCTAGCTAACACAGAAATTGAACAGTATACCATTTTGGAACCTGTATGGAATTGAAAGATAGGAAGAGGGAAAAAAGAACTAAAAAATTCAACTGGTAAATATTTTTAGATTTTTTATGCAAATGAACATATACTTTATGATTCTCATGAACATTAAGATGAAATATGAGGGATACTTGTCTCACTCAGGCTGTGTCCCAACCAAATTTACTCTCAGTTCACTCTCTTCTTCCACCATTAGGGTTATCAAGTAAAACAACAAAGCATTCCCTGAAGGCCTCTCATGAGAAGCATTATGGATTGTCCTTAACACCCTCTCTTGTGGAGTTTAGGCTGTGACCTTTTATCCTGTACAAGGGCCTGAATTGTTTATTGCAACTGCCCACAGACTGTATCCAAATTCACCTTTAAAATAATGAACTTCTAACTATTTGTGACTTCCATTTAATACTATAAACTCTAAGTATGCAATAAAGAGAAAATCAGGATGGGGAGCAAGTAATCCTCTTTCTTCAGTAACTTATCAAAGCGGTGACTACATTTACATGTCTATTAAAGGAAGAAATATTCTTCACAATAAACATTTTATAAGAAATATTGTCCTAGCTATACCCAATCACATAGAATAATTCCACAAAATATTTGTTTACCTCAAAGTTTAATGAATTTATTTAATATATAACTTTAATAAAAATGCTTAATAAAAGTTTAGTCTTTAATCTTAATTAAGATTTCACAAAACAGTCTAATCTAAAAATGTAAATATTAACATAAAAACCATAAATTTGCCTTTTACTCTCACATATAGAGCATACCTTTCTGACTAATCGAAGTGCTTGTGTCCTCTCTACCTCGTTGCTCTGTTGTATGTCAATGCACCTAAACAATACACAAAATATTAATCATTGATAAAATTCTATTAAACAACTTTTTGTATCATAATACTGCTTGATGAAACCCATTTTCACAATGTCAATATGGTATATTAAAGTTTTGGTATATGATTTCTCAGTACCAACATATATTTATTTAATTAACCCATACATCTCTAGTGATAAATATCTGTCAATTAAAAGACCAATTTTTTCTTTTAAAACCTCAGGAAAGAACAGTATAGAAAGTAATTTATAAGACTACATCTATTTATAAAGAAAGAATAATAAAGTATTAAAAGTCTACTAAAAAAATTCACTTATCTCTGATAAAATTCAGACATTTTATAAAAATTGTGAAGGAAAAATAGTTCAAGGCTCTTTTCATTTAACTGCAATTTTGACCGGGGCTTAAACTAAATTAGGCACTATCTATAAAAATTCTATCTCACCAAAATATAATTAGAATTCTGAATTCACTTCAAATATTGATGTCCAAACAAATACCACCAAACTGACATTTCTTTGTAAAATGTATTAAATTATCCAATTTTGAAAGTCTTTTGTTTATGTAGGAGCATTTTTATTTAGACAGTTCATTATTCTAATCAATGCTTTATATATAGATAGTCTGCGATTCAAAAAGCATTTATTCTATCTGAATACACTTAATCTAAGGCAATTCTATTAAAATACAAATGGACTTAGAATTCCATTCCTGGCCATGACAGAGATGCGAGGTTCTGACTGTCTTGCCAAAAATAACCGTAAAGGTTATTTAAAAAAACAAATACTTTACAGTATAAAACAACTGTTAAAAGGGCAATGAAGAATAATCTCTGAAAAAAGCAGCACAGGGAGCTCCACATTTAACCACATTTGTTCCCTGGGTGCATTTATCAATGTCAATCCCTGGCCTCATGGGCAGAGTTCTAACAGAAAGCAGAAATCAGGCTGTTCTGAAAAGACAGAGGTTTAACGTCAGGGCAGCCACAGTAGCTGGGACTCGAGGGATAAAATCCCTGAGAGAAGAAAACAGAAGAAAATGAGCTAAAATCTGCATGCAGTGCTCTCTAAGACACCTGTCAACATCTACATTGTGCAAAAGCAGAATTACACTCTAAGAAACAAAGGAACAACAGAGTATAGATTTCAGCAGAAACACAATACTCTAAGAAATAGGTTAGGGTTCAAGACTGGTTAAGGTGAAAAGATTCTGCTCAATATATCCACTCTGAGATGCTAAATAGCCACTTCTAGGAGCAAAGGCAAATCTAAAACCAAACTTTAATAGAATCAGTGCAATAAACCAACATTCTAGAACAAAACTTAATTCTCTTAAAATGCAAATAACATGATCCTGAGACAACAATTATTTTTTTTGTTTGGATTTTTTGTTTTTGAGACAGAGCTGGTGCCTCAGCCTCCTGAGTAGCTGGGATTACAGGCACATGCCACCGTGCCTGGCTAATTTTTGTTTTCTTAATAAAGTCAGGGTTTCACCACGTTGGCCAGGCTGGTCTCGAACTCCTGGCCTCAAGTAATCTGCCCCCCTTGGCCTCCCAAAATGCTGGGATTACAGGCATGAGCCATCAAGCCCAGCCCCAACAATTTTGAATACCGATGTTCACATTCTATCAGACAATATGAGGCATGGTTTAAAACAAACAAAGCGCCAAGTACCAAAAACTAAGAAAAGAAAACGGCACTACAAATAGAATACAGGTGATTCACATTTTGGAGTTGTCAGAGGGGACTTCAAAATAGCTATGGTTAATATGCTAAAGAAAATAGAAGAAAAGATGAAGAAATAAAGCAGAGACCTGAAATCTTTAAATAAAACTAAAATTGGCCAGGCACGGTGGCTCAGGCCTGTGATCCTAGCACTTTGGGAGGGCGAGGCGGGTGAACTGCTGGAGCTCAGGAGTTCGAGATCAGCCTGGGCAACACGATGCAACCCTGTCTCTACTAAAATAGAAAAAAATCAGCCGGGCGTGGTGGTGCCGCACCGGTAGTCCCAGCTACTCGGGAGGCAGAGGCAGGAGAATCACTTGAACCCAGAAGAGGGAGGTTGCAATGAGCTGAGATAGCACCACTGCACTCCAGCCTGGGAGACAGAGCAAGACTCCATCTCAAACAAATGGGAAAAAAAAAAATCCTAAAATAAATAAAATAACAACTGAAATTAAGAATTCATGAGAGTCATGTACTAGCAGGATGAAAGGTTTTTAATAAACAGGTAAGTAGAAAAGTAAGCACATTGAAATACAAAGATTAACCACAACAAAAGGTTGAAAAATACAGTAACGGCATCAGAAACTTGAGACAGTGAAAAGATCCAACATGTGTATAGATGGAGTACCAGTCAATAGGGCAGAATATACAACAGAGTAAAAAAAAAATCTTTAAAGCAGCCAGAGGTAAAAAGATATATCTGAAAGAATCTCAAAGACATCAAGAATTCCTACATAACAAGAAAGAGAAGCTACTTATTGTTCAACTGTTATTAAAAAAAAGAAATTAAGAAGAAAAAGAAATCCAGAAGACAATAACCGAATCACTGAAAAATAAATAAGTGGTAATGAAAACAGCCTTTGAACATGAAGGCAAAATAGAGGGATTTACAGACAAAAGATGACTAGCAGAACTAAATATATCAAGGATATATGTTCCAATCTCTAGGAAAACTACTAAAAAGAAGGAAAGACTTCATAGCCAAGACACTAAAAGAGGAAAAAAACTGTTATTTCAAATGAAGCAAAAAAATGAGAAATACAAGAACAAAGAACATATGTGACAAATAGAATAGAAATACCAAGATAGCAAACAAAATCAAGTATTAGGAAGCTAGTAATGAGACAACAAACTCATAAATACACACAAAAAATTACATTAGACAAAGTCCATAAATCATGCACATAATAAACCACTAGACATAAATAGTCTAAATACTCCAGTAAGAAGACAAAGTTGGTCAAACCAGATATAAAAAAAAGAAAAAACGATATGATATTTACAGGGGAGACACTTAAATGTAAAAACAAAAAAAGAAAGTAAAAGGATAGGCCGGGCGCGGTGGCTCAAGCCTGTAATCCCAGCACTTTGGGAGGCCGAGACGGGCGGATCACGAGGTCAGGAGATCGAGACCATCCTGGCTAATACGGTGAAACCCCGTCTCTACTAAAAAATACAAAAAAAACTAGCCGGGCGAGGTGGCGGGCGCCTGTAGTCCCAGCTACTCGGGAGGCTGAGGCAGGAGAATGGCGTGAACCCGGGAGGCGGAGCTTGCAGTGAGCTGAGATCCGGCCACTGCACTCCAGCCTGGGCGACAGAGCGAGACTCCGTCTCAAAAAAAAAAAAAAAAAAAAAAAAAAGAAAGTAAAAGGATAGTAAAAGGTATACCATGCAAACACTAGGCAAAAGAAAGGTGGTAATGTATTATTAGAGGACATGAACACTCATAAAAGAAGTATTACTAGGAATAAAGAGGGTTATTTTATAATTATAAAAGGATTAAGCCCAATATGAAGATTTAGCACTTCTAAACATGAAGTAACAAACAAAGCTTCAAAATCTGAAACAAGAAAAAGAAAAGCCAGAAAGTACTATATAGGTGAAAAAAAATTGAGTCTATAATTTTATAACAAGCTGAAAAAGAAAACCCAGCCAGAGAGATCCATTAATGCATTATAATCATGTAGGACAAAAAAAAAAAAATACATATCTTACATATATTTTCCAGGTAAAATGAAAACAAGGCCACATTTCCCTAGTTGTTTTATAAAACATACATACATACTCCCAATACTAAAATCAGACAAAGACTTCAGATAAATGGAAAAATAAAGGTCAATACCTCTCATGAACATAGGTGCCAAAATCTATAAAATATTAGCAAAGGAAATTGTTACATATGAAAAGGGCAATATATCACAAACAGTGGTGTTTATTTAAAGAATGCAAACGAGGCATATAAAGAAAATCTAGTAAAAGCTTATAGAAAGTATAAATAATGGTGAAATACTGAATGCTCTTCACCTGAGTTCAAGATCGAAACAAACTTGTCCATTAGTATCATTCCTATTCAGTGCAATATTCTAACTCATGTAGTAAGGTAAGAAAAAGATAAAGATTGGAAAGGAAGATATAAAATGGACATCATCTATAATTAATGCTTATACACACAGAAAATCCAAAGTAATCTACAAACAACCAGAACTGAAAAGTGAATTTGGCAAGATTACTAAATAAGAGGTCAATATCTCCCCCCAACTTTTTTGTATATTAGTAACAAAAACAGAAAAGAATAAGTTTTAAATTACATTAATACTATCATCAAAATATCTTAGAATAAACTGAATAAATATGTTCAGGACCTCTGCAAAAAACAGACACACACACACTACTCAATACTGTTGACAGAAATCAAAGTCTCCAATAAATAGAAGTTTAGAAAATTCAATATTAAGATGTAAATTCACCCCAAATTAATCTAGAGTATTAATGCAATCCCTACTAAAATCCCAGCAAGTTATGTGGATATGGACTATCTTATTCTAAAACTTTTATGAAAATGCAGAACCCAGATTAGTCAAAATAGTCTTGAAGAAGCAAAATTAGACTCACATTAACAGGTATCAAGACATATTATAGAACTGCAGTAGTTAAAACAGTTGAGAAACCAGTGCAAGGACAAATATACCAACTAAAGAGGATAGAGAACCCAACAATAGACTGCTACTGAACTGCCTGATTTACAACAAAGGTGACACAAATCTAGACGTGAAATGAAAATGTTTTCAATAAAAGGTGCTAATTTTATTGGATATTCACAAAGATAAAAATGAATCATGACTTGCCATCTATCTCATACCTTACACAACCATCAAATGAGATCAAATCAAGTAAGATGGTTCAAAGACTTAAACACGTATAAAGGAATAAAACCTTTAAAAGAAAACATAGATCTCTTCCAAATAGATCAAAAAGCATTCTGGATTTCACTAATTATGAACTTTTGTTCATCAAAGACCCATTAAAAGAGTGAAGAGGCAAGGCAGAGGCATACATCTGTATGTACGGCAGATGTATGGCAGAGGCATACATTTTCAATACATACATCTGTAAAGACTCACATCCAGAAGATATCAAGAATTCCTACATAACAAGAAAGATAATCCAATTTACAAATGAGCAAAAGATAGGATACCCAAACTTTCAACCAGCAAATGAAAAGTGCTTAACATCATCACTCATCAGGGAACACAAGTTAAAACCACAATGAGACCCCACAATGAAAATCACACAAGAAACGATATAACCAAAAACTGAAAATATCAAGTGTTGATGAGGATATGGGGAGACTGAAACTCCTATACATAATAGTAGACGTATAATCAGTGCAATCATTTAGCAAACTGTTCAGCAATATCTACTAAAGCTAAACATACATGTACCTTATAACCCAGAAATTCTAGTTCTACATATATGTAAGAGAAATGAGTGCATTTCTTCTTCTATAAGAATATTCTTGCAGCCTTCTTCTTCTACAAGAAGAAGAAGTGCATTTCTTCTTCTACAAGAAGAAGAAGTGCATTTCTTCTTCTACAAGAAGAAGAAGTGCATTTCTTCTTCTACAAGAAGAAGAAGTGCATTTCTTCTTCTACAAGAATATTCAGGGCAACTTTATTCCAAATAGTCAAACACTGAAAACAACCCAGAAAAGCTTCAACAGAATGGAATAAATTGTGGTCTATTTATAAAATGAAATGTTACACAGCAAGAAAAACAAAACAAAAACAAAACAAAATAAAAAACATAGATGAATCTCAAAGACAATAATGAGAAAAAAAGAGTAATTACTGTATACGTCCAACACACAATGCTCAAGAACAGGAAAAACTAGTGTACAATGGGAAAAGTCAGAATAATGTTTACAACTGATTGCAGTATGTAACAGAGCTTTACTGGGATGCTGAAAATGTTCTAAATCTTGTTACTTGTGTGTGTGTGTGTGTGTGTGTGTGTGTATGCAAAATGCATCAAAGTTACACTAGAGTAAAAATCTGTACACTTTATGGTAGACATGCTAAAAACTCAACGCAAAATTTCAAAAACATATAAACAACTCTAGGAAATTTACCTAGCTATTAAATAGTCCACTTTCAATTTTAGCACCTTCTGGAGAATACTGGAGTCTTGGATGAGATATCGAAGCGCTCGTAGCCCTGCCGCTCGCACTTCTTTTGCTTCATTTAATAAAGCTAACCGCAAACTGTATGAAAACAAACAGAATAGAAGTTTTGCTGCCCAGGTTTCAAATACACACAAAATTATATTACCAAATTCTTCCTCAGCCAAAATACGCAAAAATTCTAGTCATGAACGGAATTCTATCTAAGAGCATTCTACATATATAAAAATTATTCACTCCAACCCATACAATTTCACTTAGTGTTGCTTTTTTAAATCTGTGCCTCCTTAGTACATTCTTACCAATCAAGACAATGTTATTGAGTTCTTACCTTCTGTACTTCTGTATTGAGTTCTTACCTTTTTCAAGCTATACCATTTGTGTCTCTATAATCAAATATCCTCTCTCTGCCTACCTGTTCCATACCTCTCCCAAAAATCATTGGTTTAAATCAATGATAAAAATAATTTACACCAATAGCAGGCACAGACCTTTTATATCAATTTTAATTCCTAAGAGTACCTAAAAGATAGTTATAAAACCTTATAACATGCCTCTACTAGTGTGCATGGGCAAATCAAGTCTGTTGTAAGCACAACTTTCTCTTAGGTAAGACCTAGAGTTATAGGTTCCTCTTGTTCCTGGGAAAAATAAGAGAAATTTAGTCTGCAAATTTCAGATCTAATTTAAAAGTTTAAATTCTAGAAGTCCAGGTATTTTTGAACATTCACTTTGGTTCCTCATACTTAGTAATTAGAAAATATCACAAAGACTCACAGAAACAAAACTACTGTAGCTCTTAAAGTTTTCTAATGTTCAAGCAACTGTTTCTATGAAATCAAATATGAGGTGCTGTATTATTCTATTTCTAGTTTAAAATTACTAAAATTAAAATTACTAAAATCTGGAAGGGATGGGAGAGGGGAATGAACTACACTTACCAAATTATGATATCCTCATAGTTAAAGCCCAGTTTTTCTTCACTGTGGCCAATATCACAAAGAAGCTGTCAGAAAAACAAAACAAGTATGTATGTGTTGTATATTTTTACATATTTATATACATTATATGTTTACACTGCAAAATAAGATATTTTTATGGAATATTTTGAAAACTATGATTCTACTGTTCAAATAGGCAGCTTTATTTATATCATCTTACTATTTCTCATTTGCCCTGCCAGTTTTAAGTTTCTTTAATCTTTTATCTTTCCTGCCTTTTAAAAACTCATTTGTTTTCTGTTACTCCATTTTCCTTCTCAATAATTTACTGTTTTAAAAATGGTTCTTTTAGTGGCTACTACTAAGATTACAACATGCATTGTTGACTCATCTAACAAAAAGTATCACTTCACAATGTCCTCAATAATGCTAGAATCTCACACTGTAATTTTACTTTCTCCCCTCACATTTCACTTCACAACTGTTTTTTCTATCTTTTAAAACCTATACCATATTACTGCTTTTGAACAGTATTTATCAATTGAACAGTCCATATCAATTTATATTTATTCACGTATTTGCCCTTTTTATTATTCATCATTTTAACGGTTCCTTAATGGGATATCTTCCTTCTACCTGAAGAACTCTGTTGTTGCTATTGACTTGTTTTGTTAGTGTTTTGATTTAATTTTAGACCAGGTTGCTGGTAATGATTTTCTTGTTTTTTATTTCTCTGGAAATGATTTTTTTTTTTTTTTTTTTTAACATTCAAGTTTGAAGAATATTTTGCTGGATATTTAGAAGTTTAGGTTAGCTGCTGTTTTCCTCCAACAGTTTCAAGATGGCTTCCATTGTTTCAGTTGTGAAGTCTGCCATCAGAGTTATTGCTGACTCTTTTGAAAGTCATGTCATTTATTTCTCAGACTCTTTTTTTTTTTGAGACGGAGTCTCACTCTGTCACCCAAGCTGGAGTGCAGTGGCGCGATCTGAGCTTACTGCAACCTCTGCCTCCCAGGTTCAAGCGATTCTCCTGCCTCAGCTTTCGGAGTAGCTGGGATTACAGGTGTCCACCACCACGCCCGGCTAATTTTTGTATTTTTAGAACAGACGGAGTTTCGCCATGTTGGCCAGGCTGGTCTCGAACTCCTGACCTTAGGTAACCTGCCTGCCTAAGCCTCCCAAAGTGCTGGGACTACAGGCGTGAGCCACCGCACTGGGCCTCTCAGACTCCTTTTTTTTTTAAGATGGAGTTTCGCTCTTGTTGCCCACACTGGAGTGCAATGGCGCAATCTTGGCTCACTGCACCCTCCGCCTACCACAACCTCCATCTCCCTCGTTCAAGCGATTCTCCTGCCTCAGCCTCCCTAGTAGCTGGGATTACAGACGTGCCACCAAGCCTGGCTAATTTTGTATTTTTAGTAGAGATGGGGTTTCTCCATGTTGGTCAGTCTGGTCTCGAACTCCCGACCTCAGGTGATCGGCCCGCCTTGGCCTCCCAAAGTGCTGGCATTAAGGGCATGAGTCACAGCACCCAGCCTCTCAGACTCTTTTTAAGACATCTTTCCTTAGCTTTGGTTTCCAGCAATCTTATTACAATGTTTCTAGGTGTGGTTTCCTTTGTAGCTATTCTGCTTAGGGTAAACAAAACTTCCTAAATCTCTGGGTTGATCTATTTCTGCAGTTTTGAAAAATTCTATACAATATATTTTCAAAACTACTTCTGTCCAAACTCTCCTTCTGGTAATTCAATTAAATGTATGCTAGATCTTTTCATGTGTATCACAAATCTGTAAATCCTCTTTTGTTTTTTTCCATTTTCTTTTATCTCAATGCTTCAGTTGAATATTTTCTATAACCTGTTTTCTGATGTGTCTAATCTTCTATTACATGTATCTAATGAGTTTTTAAATTTAGATACTGTATTATTCTCTTCTTGAATTTCCATTTAATCTTTTTAGTCATTCCAATGTGCTAATGAAATTCTTCCTTTCACATCAATTTCTTCCATACATCCTCTATGTTCATGACATAGTTGTTACTGAAAGTAGGTTTCATCTAACACACCTGAATGATGTGGATCATCTCTGGATCCGTTATTTGCTGTTTTCCCTTTTAGTCACATAATCCTGTCCTTTGGTGCCTCCTTAGATTGTATTTAAAAACTTGCAAAGATTTGATGATGTTATCTGTCTCCACAGAAGGTTCAGCCTTCTTTCTGTTAAGCCACTAGATGGTGGTGAGTCCACATTAGGGGGCTGTCCTGGTAAGACCAGGCCTACCTCTGCTTTTTCCTTGCCACCTGAAGTTTCAACTGAAAGCCTATTGTTAAGAAACCTCGTCCAAGGCAGATGAAAAATTTAATTTTTGTTTTGCAAACTCCATTCCTGATTTTCAAAGATTTTCCACTTAGGTTTTAAGTTTCTTATCCCAGGTAGCCCCAGGATTAAACAACTGAATTGAGGGGAGAATCTCCTCATGCTTGATGCACCTAGGACTCCACCAAAACCTCTGTGCTGTTTTCTTTGTCTTTCAGCAACAGTATTCCTGGGCCTAACGCTTGGATCCTGTTTCCTGCCCACACTTAACATCAGCAAGTGTCCCCTGGGAAAAAGTTGTTGAAGCAGCTTACTTGTACAAGATTCTCCCTTTTCTGAAAGGTTGGCATCTGCACTTATTGTTGCCCGAGCAGCTGCCTGCTGCCTTCAAACAGGTTTTCCTAGTTTTCATTGAGAGCGGTGGTCTAATACTAGCTATATGGATCCCACCTGGATGAATATATGCCTGTTTAATCTAGGTATGAGTTTGGAGAATTGACTTTTACCTAAAAGTTATGTATAATATCCTTGATTTATTGGGGCTAACTGAAATGGATTAAAGAGAAGATAAATCATGTATTTAACACTGAAGACCAAGACGGGTCTCCAAAGTGCTAATATTCTTTCTCAGTATGAAGTTATAAACACTGTAACCATGCAGTATAAAGCAACCAAAGTGATCAACATATCATATCTATGAGAAGAATGGTCCCTAAGAAAAAGTTGATCATAGAAGTTTACTACCCTGTTGGTAGGATAACTATAAAAATTTCCTGTCCAATTTTTTCTTTACAGGAAAAAAGGGGAGGGGAGGAGGTCCCAAATAGAATAGGATAGGAGACAGGACCAGAATAGCTGCTATCAGATATTGCAACACTGCTGATATTACAATATTGGCATTCCTTAAAATTTTGATATGATGAACAAAGAGGCTTCAGACTTTCAAAGAGTATAAATAATGTTTTTCTTTTGTTTTTACTGTCTTGTACAGTATTGCAAGTAGTTACAAATTTAAAAGAATGCATTTTTATACATACACATTTAAAACAGTAACATAAAAATTTCTAAGTTTTGAGATAAAACTTCTATACCTCTAAAAAACCAACCATATACCTAAAATTAAAAGAGACATAATGTGTTAGTAAAAAATATTTGCAACAAGTACGGTAAGAAAAAGGTTAAGGCACTGTATGTGGTTTGCTAGGGCTACTATAACATATATCACAGACTGGGTGGCTTAAACAACAGAAATTTACTTTTTCATAACTCCGGAGGCCAGAAGTCTAAGATCAAGGTGTTGGCAGGGTTGTTTTTTTCAAAGTCTCTCTCCTTGCCTTACATATGACTATTTTCTATATCTTCCTATGTGTATGTCTGTCTCCTAATCTACACTTTTTTAAGAGGTTATACTGGATTAGGCCCACCCACCCATATGACTGCATTTTTCCTTAATTATCTTTTTCAAAGGCCCTATCTCCAAATACAGTCACATTCTGAGGTACTGGAGGTTAGAAATTCAACACAAATTTTGACGAGACACAATTCAGCTCATAGCATTCCATCTTCACCTAGCAAACTAATACAGATCCTTATAATGTAAAAGGGTGAAACAAATTGAGGAAAGACTTCTCAGGACCCCAAAGAAGGACAGGCAAAGAAAATGTACAAGGAATTTACTGAAGAAATATAATTGACAAATAAATATGACATATATTCATTTATCCTAAAACTCAAATCAAATGAATTGCAAAGTTCTACTTAAAACTCACAAAAATGGCAAAATATTGTTTTAAATATTATTGTATAACATTATTTTATTATTGTAAATATTTCAAAAAATAGTTTAAAATATTGTATATTACTATAATGTTTTTAGATATATTGCAAAATATTATTTTAAATATTATTATATATTGGTAATGGGATTGAAAACTGAAAATATCTTATAAACTAAATTGGAATGATGCACTAAGATCAAGATACACTTTGGAGATTTATGTATTTTAAATTATTTAATATAAAGTAGGTTCAAGTACAAGATGCTTATGACATTATTTACAACATCAAAGAAATGGAAATAAAATGTTTGTAAAGGAGGAACTTTATGAGGCCATTAAAATAATATATAATAAGAAAAAATATGCGTAATCTATTGCTAAGTAGGGGAAAAGATTCCGTAAGATACATTTCTTAAAGACATACTTTAAAAAAAAGTGTATACATTAAATTTAACACCAAAATTTTTTTAACAAAAAAGAAAGTAGAATCACAGATAATTTATTCTCCTCTGCATTTCTGTGTATTTTACAAATGTTCACAATTAAACATGTATCACACCATGTAGGAATAGTTTTATATATAGTATTGATGAATATACACAGAAGTAACAATTATTGACTGTTAATCTTCTCAACCCTAGTAGTATTTCTGTACATGAAAACAACTGAGGCTTAGAGAGGTTAATATGACTTCCTAAGGCCACAAAGGTAATTAAGTGGTAAAGCTGGAAATCAGATCAAACCAGTGTGAGGCCAGAGTCCACTGTGAAAAATATTACTACAATTTTATATTGAAATTATCTACACAGGGTTGGGGATTAGGGGAAGTAAAAAAACAACTGAATATTACCATCTTATTTCATTTCTCCAGCCTCAAATGTGGCATCAAGAGTCTGGAGAACTGCACCTTGGCTATATACATACACAAAACAAATAAGAAAATTTAACTATTATTTTCTCCAGAACTGCTAACTAAAAATATACCATAAAAAAACTGCCCATTTCAAAGAATTAAAACATAAACAACTGCACTTTCACTACTTAAAATAAATTATTATTTTTAAAGATTTCTCACATATTTCAGAATACTAGCATTATCACTATGTGGTACCATACATGAATAAGAAAGAAAACTATGATCACTAGCTATGATTACTTCATCCTTGGGAATATCCAAATATAAATAATATAGAAAAATTAAGGTTAGAATTTGTTTATATCAACATACAAAATATTGTGCTTTTAAACTGGGAAAAAATGTCACTTTCTTAAATTATAATTTACACATATCAACTCAACTGCTTAAAAAGGCAGTATTTCCATTCTTCTGCTACAGGAACAGTGAATGTTAATAAAATGAAAGGTTGTAAAATTCTACAAATATACAAAGTCTTGTCCTTTAAAGGGTTGGTTTTTCCTGTAAGTGTGTACTTGACTCTCATTTCCTGCATTATACTTGACTTTCATTTCCTGCATTATGCTTCTCATACTTCCAACCTTGTAGAAAACTACAGATTCAGAGAACATAATTTTCTAATTATCTACCTTCTCAAACCAGAAAAATATATGACCATTTACCACTTAACATTTCCTAGAGTTAGCAGTTTTAGTGAAAAAGTTAAACAAAATTCAAAGGTATTATAATCTTAAAAAACAAACATGCACAATTTAAAAAGTGTATAGAGAGGTGTATCATTTTCTGATTATTAATGTTGATGCATTTCAATTGCAAGAAAAATTTTTGAGAAAGATGCTGAATCAGCTGGAAACTGGAAAATCATAAATAACTAAAAAGAACAATTATGGCAGAAACATAGTATATTTGTTATTAATTAGTGCCTATTTTCCAGAGATAGTAAATGGAATTCAACAATGGTGAAATTTTAACCATTTAACCATTCAATAATGGTTAAATGCTTTCAGGCTGTTTCCAGGATTGTATAAGAGGGCTTTAATCAGTCTTAAATGAAAAACCTTTTGAATCAGAATTATCCCAAGCAGTGATTAAACTTTCTATGTGTAACTAAATTCACATATATATTGGAATAAGAAAGAAGATAGTAATAGAATTCTAAATTTTGGATTATCAAAGAAATATACTTTTACTGTTAATCACTAAGAGTTCACATATAAATCTCAAAATAGTATAAGAATGACTTTGATACAAATTTCTTGTGATGACTACCTTACTAGTTATCTCCTAATTTAAATAACCAAACTCTAAAGTATACATTAATCTCTTTAGCTCTTTCTGTACGTGATATGGTTTGGCTCTGTGTCCCCACCAAAATCTCACCTTGAATTCTAATAATCCTCACGTGTCAAGGGCAGGACCAGGTGGAGATAACTGAATCATGGGGGCGGTTTCCACCACGCTGTTCACATGATAATGAGTTCCGTCTATGACCATATCACCCTGAACACACCCAATCTCATCTGACAGTGAGTTCTCACGCTATCTGCTGGTTTTATAAAGGGCTTCCCCCTTTGCTTGGCACTCATTTTTCCCTCCTGCTGCCATGTGAAGAAGGATGTGTTTGATTCCCCTTCCACCATGATTGTAAGTTCCCTGAGGTCTCCCCAGCCATGCAGAGCTGTAAGTCAATTTAATTTCTTTCCTTTATAAACTATCCAATCTCGGGCAGTTCTTTATAGCACTGTGAGAACAGACTAACACAGTAAACTGGTACCACAGAGAGTGGGGCACTGCTGTAAAGATACACGACATGTGGAAGTGACTTTGGAACTGGGTAACAGATAGAGGCTGAAACAGTTTAGAGGGCTCAGAAGAAGACAGGAAAATGTGGGAAAGTTTGGAACTTCCTAGAGACTTGCTGAATGGCTTTGATCAAATTGCTGATAGTAATATGAACAATGAAGTCCAGGCTAAGATGGTCTGAGATGGAGATGATGAACTTGTTGGGAAGTGGAATAAAGGTGATTCTTGCTATGCTTTAACAAAGAGACTTCCAGCATTTTGCCCCTGCACTAGAGCTCTGTGAACTTTGAACTTGAGAGAAATGATTTAGGGTATCTGGTGGAAAAAAATTCTAAGCAGCAAAGCATTCAAGAGGTAACTTGGTTGCTCTATAAAGCATTCAGTTTTATATATTCACAAAGATACAATTTGGAATTGGAACTTATGTTTAAAAGTGAAGCAAAGCATAAAAGTTTGGAAACTTTGCAGCCTGATGATGCAACAGAAAAGAAAAACCCATTTTCTGAGGAGAAATTCAAACTGGCCACAGAAATTTGCATAAGTAACAAGGATCTGAATGTTAGTTACCAAGACAATAGGGAAAATGTCTCCAAGGCATGTCAGAGAGCTTCATGGCAGCCCCTCCCATCACAGACCCAGAGGCCTAGGGGGTAAAAGTGGTTTCCTGGTCAGGGCCCAGGGACTTGCTGCTTTGTGTAGTCTTTAGTGCCCTGTATCCCAGCCGCAGCTAAAAGAGGCAATATAGAGCTCACGCAGTTGCTTCAGATGGTGCAAGCCCCAAGCCTTGGCGATTTACACATGGTGTTGGGCCTGTGGGTGCACAGAAGTCAAGAACTGAGGTTTGGGAACCTCTGTCTAGATTTCAGATGGTGTATGAAAATGCATGGATGTCTACGCAGAAGTGTGCTGCAGGGGTGGAGCCCTCATGGAGAACCTCTGCTAGGACACTGCAGAAGGGAAATGTGGGGTTGGAGCTCCCACACAGAGTCCACACTGGGGTACTGCCTAGTAGAGCTGTGAGAAGAGGGCCACTATCCTCCAGACCCCAGAATGGGAGATCCATCGACAGCTTGCACTGTGCACCTGGAAAAGCCACAGGCACTCAATTCCAGCCCACGAAAGCAGACAGAAGGGGGTGCTGTATCCTGCAAAGCGACAGAGGCAGAGCTGCCCAAAGCTGTGGGAGCTCACTTCTTACATCAGCGTGACCTGGATGTGAGACATGGAGTCAAAGGAGATCATTTTGGGACTTGAAGATTTAATGACTGCCCTATTGAGTTTTGCACTTACATGGGTCCTGCAGTAGTTTTTTCGTTTTGGCCAATTTCTCCCCTTTGGAATGGGTGTATTTACCCAATGCCTGTACCCTCACTGTATCTAGGATGTAACTAACTTGCTTTTGATTTAACAGATTCATAGGCGGGAGGGACTTGCCTTGCCTCCAATGAAACTTTGGACTTGGACTTTTGGGTTAATGCTGGAATGAGTTAAGACTTTGGGGAACTGCTGAAAGGGCATGTTTGTGTTTTGAAATGTGAGGACATGAGACTTGGGAGGGGCCAGGGCAGAATTAAAAGGTTTGGCTCTGTGTTCCCACCCAAATCTCACCTTGAATTGTAATAATCCTCATGTGTCAAGGGTGGAACCAGGTGAAAAATACTTGAATCATGTGGTCATTTCCTCCATGCTACTCTCATGATAGTGAGTGAGTTCTCATGAGAGCTGAGAGAACTCACTATCACTGCTTTTATAAGGGACTTCCCCTTAAAAAATCCCCTGAGAGAACTCACTGTCAGTGGTTTATAAGGAGCTTCCTTCCCCCTTCACTCAGAACTCATTTATCTCTCCTGCCACCATGTGAAGAAGGACACGTTTGCTTCCCTTTGCACCATGATTATAAGTTTCCTTAGGTCTCCCCAGCCTTGTGGAACTGTGAGTCAATTAAACATCTTTCCTTTATAAATTACCCAGTCTCGGGCAGTTGTTTACAGTAGTGTGAGAATGGACTAATATACTATGAAAGACACAAGAAGAAATAGAAGAACACAGAATGAGTTAAAACATGGGCATCCTGTGAAGCCTCTACTAATAATTGAGTTGCTAATTAATCTTCAACCATTAGGTAGCAGTTTCGTCACTACTATTTTAGCCATTACTGGTGACATCCTATCTCCTATATTAATGTAAGTCATTAAAATGTAATTCTGTCTACCCTATTTCATAGGCTTGTTATTATATATTATGAACAAATCATTGACTATGTTTAGAAATTGTTAAAGACATTACAAAATGTAAGAATTAGCGTTAACAGTCACATAAAATGCTAAATTATTAGACATCACACTTTTCATTTGGTTTGGCACTTCCCATGCCATCTATGCATTTTTTTAATTGGCTATCGGTCACAACGCCTAGCTAAACATGACCAAATAACATCAGAGTTCATATACAAAGATGTTAAGAGAGGGTACTCTCTGCTTTTCAAGACTAGAAGTATTAAGGATGATGTATCTTGTCTTAATCCTATGGAAAGTGTTTACCTGAGAACGAAGACAACCTGAAAGAAAATAGGAATGAAAAACAGAGTGGCAGCATGTAACTGACAGTGTTTCAACCCCTGGGTTGTCTTGTCTGAAATTAGGATCCAACATTTGATATTCCTAATTATGTACACAAATAACTTCTTTATATTTTAGCTAAGATGAATTAAGTTTCCTGAATTTGTTACTTATAATCAAGTTAAACATTCAGTATCTTAAGTCCACAATTATTTTATGAGTATAACATGTTAAACTTAACATTTTTATACAAGCAAAACAAATACTATTATACAAATCTTATTTTAAGATGGGTTAAAGATTTTGATAATGTCACTGGTTTGCCTCCACGTCCATCCTCAGTTAAATCAATCTGTTATTTGTTATAATAAATCTATTTGACTTTCTTACACAAATACTAAAACATTCAAAAAGGGCTATAAATAATTATATTCTAACAAAGATTACAACAGAACTGTAAATTATCTCCAAGTATTAAAAATTTGTCTATGTTTATTAAAATGATCACATTTTTAAAAATGTAATGACTAGTTAAAACTAAGTAGTTCTAAATGCTACTCCCATTTTACTTGTATTACTTTGAAGGTTAAATAGTTCTTCCAAATAAGCAAAAGAACTAACAACCCTAATTTTAAAAAATGTTATCTCACATATTAGAATTCCATGGCAGTCTTTCACATGGCAATTTAGACACAAACACACACACAGCTACAAAAAAAAGTAGACTGATACGTATAGAAAAGGAAAGCATCCTATGATATACTGGGATGTGGAAAGCAGCAAACTGCACGTCAATATATGTATACATACACAGATATATATACACACATACACATTTATATACACATATATCACATTCTCATTTAAAAAATACCTTTTTGCATATACATCTACAGTCATGCACTGCATAACGACTTTTCAGTCAATGATGGATCACATGTACGACTATGGTACCATAAGATTATAATACTATATTTTTACTGTATCTTTTCTATGTTTAGACACTTACCATTATGTTACAACTGCCTACAGTATTCAGTACAGTAATATGCTTTACAGGTTCATAGCCTAAGAGCAACAGACTATATCATATAGCCAGGATATGTAGTACACTACACCATCAATGATTGTGTAAGTACATTCTATGATGTTCACAAAACGATGAAATCATCTAACGATACATTCCTTGAACATATCCTGGGTAATAATGGTAAATAAATGATGTATAACTGTATAATAAATGGCACATAAACTGAGCACAATAGTAAACTCTTCATTTTGTTTAGCTCATTTAAATATCACAATTCCCAAGAAAATACACACACACATTTATATTTATAATTATACCAGAAAAGGATAAATACTTTCTAGTGGTTACCGCTGGAGAGTGGTATTTCTGTCAGAACAGGGAGGTGGGTGGGAAGGGTATGAAAGGGACGAGTTTCACTTTTTATCATATATTCTTCTGTACCATTTTAATTTTTTTATACTCAGCTTATACCTTAAAGTTTTTAAAAAGCAGAACAAAATAAATATTTAAAGCTTCTTTTAATGTAAATATATGAGATTAAGTATAGGAAAAGAGAACTTTTAAGATACGAAAGAGTTGAAATATTTTCATCTTTAAAAAGCAGGTCTTTAGATTATGAGCATGTTGTCAGTTTTAAAAATAGAATACTAATATTATATTCATCAGCAGTCTGTTATACACATTACTTTATCCAGTGAGATGATGTCAGAAGGCAAGCATGGGTGTGTGACATTCACATGGTTAAAGGATCACAACACTAGCTCCCTTTCTTTATACCTTAAAAGGAGGTTTAGCTTTGAAGCTGAAGTTCACCCTATACAACATTTTAATGTCACTGTTCTAGTAAGATAAATTAATCCTAACAGGCTTATACTTAATAACAAAATAAATGCCAGTAAAAACAAAAACTCATATTTAAAATGCATCATCTTCCCAATCTAATACCATTAATTAAACACATATTATGTGACACCCTTTGGAGTAGAGAGGGATATGAGGGTGGAAAAATAAACACTATGTATTTTTTGTGTTTGAGAAACACGGTTTAATAACAGAGCAACCCACAATATATAATAAAACAGATAAAATTTAGTAGGCATATCTATCAACTAAATGGAAACACAGAAGAGGGTGGCAAACAAACTCCACTAGTCCTGATATCATAATTATTTTTCTTATTTTCTTATTCTATAGAGCTATTCTTAGAAATTTCTGAGAATTCCTAAATTTTACTCAATAAGCAAACGAATGAATTTGCAGGTTTTTTTTTTTTTTTTTTTTGAGACGGAGTCTCGCTCTGTCGCCCAGGCTGGAGTGCAGTGGCCAGATCTCAGCTCACTGCAAGCTCCGCCTTCCGGGTTCACGACATTCTCCTGCCTCAGCCTCCCGAGTAGCTGGGACTATAGGCGCCCGCCACCTCACTCGGCTAGTTTTTTGTATTTTTTAGTAGAGACGGGGTTTCACAGTGTTAGCCAGGATGGTCTCGATCTCCTGACCTCGTGATCCGCCCGTCTCGGCCTCCCAAAGTGCTGGGATTACAGGCTTGAGCCACCGCGCCCGGCCGAATTTGCAGGTTTTATAGGAATACTAGTTACCTAAATATTTATAAACTCAGGTCTCTAACAAATGGAATTCAAGACACAGTACAATTAAATTCAGTGTTTATTTTGTGCTGCATATTTGAATAAATTTTATAATAAAATCTACACACACATTTATTTACAGAAATGGTCCTTAATGGGGGGCAATTTTGTCTCCCAGGGAACATTTGGCAATATCTGGAGACATTTCTGCTTGTCACAACTGGTTTGGGGCGGGGGTGCTACTGGCATCTAGTGAGTAGAGGCCAGGGACAACGCTGAACACCCTAAAATACACACAGCAGCTTCTCAAAACAAATAATAATCTGGCTCAATTTGTTAGTAACGCCGGCATTGAAGAACCCTGATTTACAGTAATAGTTTACCAATTGACAACTCAAACTATTAAGCAGACTCACCATCTTATAGTCAGCTAAAAAACTAGAGAGGTGACAAAAAGAACAAAAAAACACAAAAACCAAACATAAGGTTGAATCAAGGCACTGCCTATTACAGAGCACATATTATGTGCCAGGCACTAGACTGAGATCTTGCCTCTACAGAAAGCAAGATTACCTCTGAGTAAAGAAATCTGCCTAAGATTGCCCTGACAGTTAATCACAGTTGTGCTGCAAGTCTCCATCTGTTTGATCTAAAGCTCAAGCTTTTCCCAGCACATCACTAAGCAGTCAAAATAGATTGTATCAAGTCCAAAGTTCATGGACTCTATTCAGAGGACAGCCTCTAAGATTGTGACTCAGGGCGTACTCACTCTTAGAACAAATTCCAGTAAGTTTGGCTATCAGGATTTTAAAATCATAGCAACATAGCAAAGAAGGGGGCTGCTGCAAAGCTTGCACCAAGGCCAGAGGGATATATGAAAATCATTTTTTAAAGGATATGGTAAAACAAAAAACAAACAAGACTATAAAAAGTACAAAAGTTTAGAGCCTTCATTACAGAGATATATCACTGCATACTCTACAGTGGTACAACAGAGAAAAGGAAGGAGGGGGGAACAGAAAAGGGGGCGAAGGGACTGAGAAAAGATGGAGGACGAGAAAGGTGACAAGCAAGGGTGAAGAAAGAAGAGTGAGAAGATGAAGAGGGGAAAAAGGAAGAAGTAGAGAAGGGATGAGAAGGAGTAAAGGCAGAAGAGAGTGGGGGAGCACAAATCAAGAAAGAGAGAGGAGGTGGAGTGAATAACTTAATGAAATACTGTGGGGGAAATTTAGACCGACAGAAAACAAGGAAACTGGAGAGAGAAGAATAAAGAAAAAAGGGAAACTAATCCTAATGCAAGAGAACCTGGGACCCAGACAGAAATAAATGAGAAGGGAGAATAAGAGGTGTTCAACAGATTCCTAGAAATGAAGGCTTTTAAGCCACTCCTGTTCCAAAAAGCTTCACTGTCCAATGTGGTTACTAGCTACTAGTTGCAAGTGGCTATAAGCACTGGAAATGTGGCTAGTCTTATAAACTTGCTTTCAAAATTTTAGTATGAAAAAACAGTAAAATAACATTTAATAATGTTTTATACTAATTACATCAAATGATAATGTTTTAGATATACTGGCTTAATAAAAATATTAAAAATTAATGTCATGTTTCTTTTTACTGTTTTAGTGTGGCTACTAGGAAATTTAAAATTACATATGTGGCTCACATCATATTTCTATTAGGCAACACTATTCTAGATTTTTAAGATTGCTGTAGGACCCATGCTGGTAACAAAGTAAAATAACAGGAATTACTGCCATTTTTACCTCCATCCCCAACTTTCAGAATCCTAGTTGGCAAGAGATGTGGAACCATATATCAAGGTGTCCAAACTTGGTTATAACAGCAATCATAATTGCAAACAGGACACAGACCTCTATTATAATTGTTTTTAATGGTTAAAACTAAGCAACTGAGGCTTATTTGAATTAAGTGAAGATTGGTGAAATAAAATTGTAAAATTTAATAAAAGACAATGAAACTGAAAGATGCATTTTGCAACCGTGGAACAATGCTGGGGTCTTAAAGATGTGACATTATCTCACCACCATGTTGAAGAAAGATGTTTGAAGATTTTCATTACATTCACTCACACTACAAAATACAAAAACATATTTCTGAAAGCCCATTCTCCAGTACCTATTCAGTATTTTTAAAAGTTTTTTAAATGACTTTCTCATCCCTCATATAAAATCATTTTCTCATCTCTTATATATTAAAAAAGAGCCAGAATATTTTAAAACTTCACTAAGGAAAAATAAATGCCTATGTGCTCACTTCCCTAGTTATAGAAAAAAACTCACCCTATATTTATTGCACTATACTACATAAAAAAATTGTATTCCACAGTGACTATATTCTCATCCCCTTCTATTTCTATGAAATAAAAATCAAATCCAAGTCACAGTTCAATTACTTAAAGAATATTTGGAAGGATTAAAAGAGTGCAGCTCAAACTTGAATGTACACATATATTTGCCTGAGACTCTTTACTGAACTGTAGATCCTGATTTAGTAGGTCTGAGGTGGGGCTAAAATAGCACATTTTCAAACAAGCTTCAAGGCAATACCAATACCGATGAACTGTGGATATTTTCAGTAGCAAAGGGTTAAAACATAAAATAATTATTTCATCAAAACAATTTATATTTGATATACTAAAAGGTGGGGGGAACATTATCCCAAAGACCCATTCTGTTTTCTATTTTAGGATATCTCCCAAAATAGCAGGCATTTTAGTGTTTGCATGAATTGGCTGTCCAGCATTACAAGGCTGAGAAATATATCAATCCACTCATCAAACTCAAGAATTCCAGGCTGCTATTAGAGATCAAATCAATGTTTATTTGGGACCAGGGCCCCTACAATTTGGGCTCTAATTTAGATCCAAATAATGGAGATGCAACATCAGGAAAAGAGAAAGTTATAATACAGTTCTTTGGGTTTATGGCTATATTTATTAAATATGGCACACATATGTAGTTAAATACGAATACTTACAAGCATACTTCATTTTATTGAGCTTCACAGATGCTGTGTTTTTTACACATTGAAGGTTTGTGGCAAACCCGCATCAAGCAAGTTCATTGGTGCCATTTTTCCAAACGCATGAGCTCACTTAGTGCGTCTGTCACATTTTGGCAATTCTTACAATACTAAAAATGTTTTCATTATTATTACTATCTGTTAGGGTGATCTATGATCAGTGATCCTCAATGTAACTATTATCATTGTTTTGGGGCAAGATGAACTGGACCCATATAGGACGATGAACTTAATAAATACGTGTTCCAACTGCTCCACCAACTGGCTGTTCCTGTCTCTACCTCTCTCCTTGGGCCTATTTCCTCAGACACAATACTTAGTAAAATTGGGCAAATTAATAACACTACAATGGCCTCTAAGTGTTCAAGTAAAAAGGAGAGTCAACCATCTCTCACTTTAAACCACAAGTTAGAGATTGAGCTTAGTGAAGAAAGTCCAGAGAGGCCTCTTGTGACAAATAGGTAGCCAAGTTGTGAATGCAAAGTAAAAGTTCTTGAAGAAAATTAAAAGTACTACTCCAATGAACACACAAATAATATGAAGGCAAAACAGACTTACTGCTGATAGAAAGTTTAGTGGTCCAGATAGAAGATTAAACTGGCTACCAACATTCCTTTAAACTAAAGCCTAACCCAGAGCAAGCAAGGCCCTAACTCACTTAAACGTTATGAAGGCTGACAGAGGTGGGGAAGCTGCAGAAGAAAAGTGTGAATGGTTCATGAGGTTAAAGGAAAGAACCCATCCCCATAACATAAAATGGCAAGGTAAAGCAGTAGGTGCTGATACAAAAGCTGCAACAAGTTATTCAGCAGACACAGCTAAGATCACTGACCAAGGTAGCTATACTAAACAACAGATTTTCAATGCAGATGAAACAATCTTCAACTGGAAGAAGATGCCATCGAGAAGTTTCATAGCTAAAGAGAAGTCAATGTCTGGCTTCAAAGCTTCAAAAGACAGGGTGACTCATGTCTGGGGCTAATGCAGCTTGTGACTATATTGAACCCAATGATCATTTACTATTCTGAAAATCCTAGAGATCTTAAGAATTACGCTAAAGCTGCTTTGTCTGTGCTTTACAAATGGAACAAGGCCTGGATGACAGCACATCTGCTTACAGCACGGTTTACTAAATATTTTAAACATACTGTTGAGAAAACAGTATTTGCTATTGCTAAGAAGAAAAAAAAAAAGCTTTCAAAATATTACTGCTCATTGACAATGCACCTAGTCACCCAAGAGCTGATAGTCACAAGGAGATTAATGTTGTTTTCATGCTTGCTAACACAACATCCATTCTGCAGCCCATGAATCGGGGAATTGGGGAATAATTTTGATTTTCAAGTCTTATTTTAATGAAATACATTTTGTAACACTACAATAGATAGTAGTAACACTACATAGATAGTGATTCCTCTGATGGATCTGGTCAAAGTAAACTGAAAACCTTCTGGAAAGGATTCATCATTCCAGATGCCATTAAGAACATTCCTGATTCATGGGAGGAAATCAAAATCTCAACACTAACAGGAATTTGGAAGAAGTTTATTCCAATACTCATGGATGACTTTGAGGCATTCAAGGTGTCAGTGGAAGGAGTCACTGCAGACGTGGAAGAAATAGCAAGAGAACTAGAATTACAGTGGGAGCCTGAAGACGCGACTGAATTGCTGCAATCTCATGAAAAAGCTTTAATGGATAAAGAGTTCCCTCTTATGGATGAGCAAAAATGGGGTTTCATGAAATCTATTCCTGGTGAAGATGCTGTGAACACCGTTGAAACGACAACAAATAATTCAGAATATTACAGAAACTTAGTTGATACAGCAGTGGCAGGGTTTGAGAGGACTAACTCCAATTTTGAAAGAAAAATGCTATCAAACAGCATTGCATGCTACAGAGAAATCTTTCACGAGAGAAAGAGTCAATGTGGCAAACTTCATTGCTGTCTTATTTTAAGAAATCACGGGGGCGGAGCAAGATGGCCGAATAGGAACAGCTCCAGTCTCCAACTCCCAGCGCGAGCGACACAGAAGACCGGTGATTTCTGCATTTTCAACTGAGGTACTGGGGTCATCTCACTAGGGAGTGCCGGACAATCGGTGCTGGTCAGCTGCTGCAGCCTGACCAGCGAGAGCTGAAGCAGAGCGAGGCATCGCCTCACCTGGGAAGCGCAAGGGGGAAGGGAATCCCTTTTCCTAACCAGGGGAACTGAGAAACGCAACACCTGGAAAATCGGGTAACTCCCACCCCAATATCGCGCTTTAAGCAAACGGGCACACCAGAAGAATATATCCCTCACCTGGCCGGGAGGGTCCCACGCCCACGGAGCCTCCCTCATTGTTAACACAGCAGTGTGCGGCGATCTAACCACAAGGCAGCAGCGAGGCTGGGGGAGCGGCGCCCGCCATTGCTGAGGCTTAAGTAGGTAAAAAAAAGCCCCTGGGAAGCTCGAACTGGGTGGAGCTCACAGCAGTTCAAGGAAACCTGCCTGTCTCTATAGACTCCACCTCTGGGGGCAGGGCTCAGCTAAAAAAACAACAGGGGAAGCAGCAGAGGCCTCAGCAGACGCAAACGACTCTGTCTGACAGCTTTGAAGAGAGTAGTGGATCTTCCAACACGGAGGTTGAGATCTGAGAAGGGACAGACTGCCTGCTCAAGTGGGTCCCTGACCCCTGAGTAGCCTAACAGGGAGACATCCCCCACTAGCGGCAGTCTGACACCCGACACCTCATAGGATGGAGTACACCCCTGAGAGGAAGCTTCCAAAGTAAGAATCAGACAGGTACACTCGCTGTTCAGCAATATTCTATCTACTGCAACCTCTGCTGCTGATACCCAGGCAAACAGGGTCTGGAGTGGACCTCAAGCAATCTCCAACAGACCTATACCTGAGGGTCCTGACTGTCAGAAGGAAAACTATCAAACAGGAAGGACACCTATACCAAAACCCCATCAGTACGTCACCATCATCAAAGACCAGAGACAGATAAAACCACAAAGATGGGGAAAAAGCAGGGCAGAAAAGCTGGAAATTCAAAAAATAAGAGCGCATCTCCCCCTGCAAAGGAGTGCAGCCCATCGCCAGCAACGGATCAAAGCTGGTCAGAGAATGACTTTGATGAGATGAGAGAAGAAGGCTTCAGTCCATCAAACTTCTCAGAGCTAAAGGAGGAATTATGTACCCAGCGCAAAGAAACTAAAAATCTTGAAAAAAGAGTGGAAGAATTGACAGCTAGACTAATTAATGCAGAGAAGGTCATAAACGAAATGACAGAGATGAAAACCATGACACGAGAAACATGTGACAAATCCACAAGCTTCAGTAACCGACTCGATCAACTGGAAGAAAGAGTATCAGCGATTGAGGATCTAATGAATGAAATGAAGCGAGAAGAGAAACCAAAAGAAAAAAGAAGAAAAAGAAATGGACAAAGCCTGCAAGAAGTATGGGATTATGTAAAAAGACCAAATCTACGTCTGATTGAGGTGCCTGAAAGTGAGGGGGAAAATGGAACCAAGTTGGTAAACACTCCTCGGGATATCATCCAGGAGAACTTCCCCAACCTACTAGGGCAGGCCAACATTCAAATTCAGGAAATACAGAGAATGCCACAAAGATACTCCTCCAGAAGAGCAACTCCAAGATACATAATTGCCAGATTCACCAAAGTTGAAATGAAGGAAAAAATCTTAAGGCAGCCAGAGAGAAAGGTCGGGTTACCCACAAAGGGAAGCCCATCAGACTAACAGCAGATCTCTCGGCAGAAACTCTACAAGCCAGAAGAGAGTGGGGGCCAATATTCAACGTTCTTAAAGAAAAGAATTTTCAACCCAGAATTTCATATCCAGCCAAACTAAGTTTCATCAGTGAAGGAGAAATAAAATCCTTTACAGATCAGCAAATGCTTAGAGATTTTGTCACCACCAGGCCTGCCTTACAAGAGACCCTGAAGGAAGCCCTAAACATGGAAAGGAACAACCGGTATCAGCCATTGCAAAAACATGCCAAAATGTAAAGACCATCGAGGCTAGGAAGAAACTGCATCAACTGACGAGCAAAATAACCAGTTAATATCATAATGGCAGGATCAAGTTCACACATAACAATATTAACCTTAAATGTAAATGGACTAAATGCTCCAATTAAAAGACACAGACTGGCAAACTGGATAAAGAGTCAAGACCCATCAATCTGCTGTATTCAGGAGACCCATCTCACAGGCAGAGACATACATAGGCTCAAAATAAAGGGATGGAGGAAGATCTTCCAAGCAAATGGAGAACAAAAAAAAGCAGGGGTTGCAATCCTAGTCTCTGATAAAACAGACTTTAAACCATCAAAGATCAAAAGAGACAAAGAAGGCCATTACATAATGGTAAAGGGATCAATTCAACAGGAAGAGCTAACTCTCCTAAATATATATGCACCCAATACAGGAGCACCCACATTCATAAAGCAAGTCCTTAGAGACTTACAAAGAGACTTAGACTCCCATACAATAATAATGGGAGACTTCAACACTCCACTGTCAACATTAGACAGATCAACGAGACAGAAAGTTAACAAGGATATCCAGGAATTGAACTCATCTCTGCACCAAGCGGACTAATAGACAGCTATAGAACTCTCCGCCCCAAATCAACAGAATATACATTCTTCTCAGCACCACATCGCACTTATTCCAAAATTGACCACATAATTGGAAGTAAAGCACTCCTCAGCAAATGTAAAAGAACAGAAATCATAACAAACTATCTCTCAGACCACAGTGCAATCAAACTAGAACTCAGGACTAAGAAACTCAATCAAAACTGCTCAACTACATGGAAACTGAACAACCTGCTCCTGAATGACTACTGGGTACATAATGAAATGAAGGCAGAAATAAAGATGTTCTTTGAAACCAATGAGAACAAAGATACAACATACCAGAATCTCTGGGACACATTTAAAGCAGTGTGTACAGGGAAATTTATAGCACGAAATGCCCACAAGAGAAAGCAGGAAAGATCTAAAATTGACACTCTAACATCACAATTAAAAGAACTAGAGAGGCAAGAGCAAACACATTCAAAAGCTAGCAGAAGGCAAGAAATAACTAAGATCAGAGCAGAACTGAAGGAGATAGAGATACAGAAAACCCTCCAAAAAATCAATGAATCCGGGAATTGGTTTTTTGAAAAGATCAACAAAATTGACAGACCGCTAGCAAGACTAATAAAGAAGAAAAGAGACAGGAATCAAATAGATGCAATAAAAAATGATAAAGGGGATATCACCACGGACCCCAGAGAAATACAAACTACCATCAGAGAATACTATAAACACCTTTACGCAAATCAACTAGAAAATCTAGAAGAAATGGGTAATTTCCTGGACACTTACACTCTTCCAAGACTAAACCAGGAAGAAGCTGAATCCCTGAATAGACCAATAGCAGGCTCTGAAATTGAGGCAACAATTAACAGCCTACCCACCAAAAAAAGTCCAGGACCAGATGGAATCACAGATGAATTCTACCAGAGGTACAAGGAGGAGCTGGTACCATTCCTTCTGAAACTATTCCAATCAATAGAAAAAGAGGGAATCCTCCCTAACTCTTTTTATGAGGCCAACATCATCCTGATACCAAAGCCTGGCAGAGACACAACAAAAAAAGAGAATTTTAGACAAATATCCCTCATGAACATCGATGCCAAAATCCTCAATAAAATACTGGCAAACCGGATTCAGCAGCACATCAAAAAGCTTATCCACCATGATCAAGTGGGCTTCATCCCTGGGATGCAAGGCTGGTTCAACATTCGCAAATCAATAAACATAATCCAGCATATAAACAGAACCAAAGTCAAGAACCACATGATTATCTCAATAGATGCAGAAAAGGCTTTTGACAAAATTCAACAGCCCTTCATGCTAAAAACGCTCAATAAATTCGGTATTGATGGAACATACCTCAAAAAAATAAGAGCTATTTATGACAAACCCACAGCTAATATCATACTGAATGGGCAAAAACTGGAAAAATTCCCTTTGAAAACTGGCACAAGACAGGGATGCCCTCTCTCACCACTCCTATTCAACATAGTCTTGGAAGTTCTGACTAGGGCAATCAGGCAAGAGAAAGAAATCAAGGGCATTCAGTTAGGAAAAGAAGAAGTCAAATTGTCCCTGTTTGCAGATGACATGATTGTATATTTAGAAAACCCCATTGTCTCAGCCCAAAATCTCCTTAAGGTGATAAGCAACTTCAGCAAAGTCTCAGGATACACAATTAATGTGCAAAAATCACAAGCATTCTTATACACCAGGAACAGACAAGCAGAGAGCCAAATCAGGAATGAACTTCCATTCACAATTGCTTCAAAGAGAATAAAATACCTAGGAATCCAACTTACAAGGGATGTAAAGGACCTCTTCAAGGAGAACTACAAACCACTGCTCAGTGAAATCAAAGAGGACACAAACATATGGAAGAACATACCATGCTCATGGATAGGAAGAATCAATATCATGAAAATGGCCATACTGCCCAAGGTTATTTATAGATTCAGTGCCATCCCCATCAAGCTACCAATGAGTTTCTTCACAGAATTGGAAAAAACTGCTTTAAAGTTCATATGGAACCAAAAAAGAGCCCGCATTGCCAAGACAATCCTAAGTCAAAAGGACAAAGCTGGAGGCGTCACGCTACCTGACTTCAAACTATACTACAAGGCTACAGTAACCAAAACAGCATGGTACTGGTACCACAACAGAGATATAGACCAATGGAACAGAACAGAGTCCTCAGAAATAATACCACACATCTACAGCCATCTGATCTTTGACAAACCTGAGAGAAACAAGAAATGGGGAAAGGATTCCCTATTTAATAAAGGGTGCTGGGAAAATTGGGTAGCCATAAGTAGAAAGCTGAAACTGGATCCTTTCCTTACTCCTTATACGAAGATTAATTCAAGATGGATTAGAGACTTAAATGTTAGACCTAATACCATAAAAACCCTAGAAGAAAATCTAGGTAGTACCATTCAGGACATAGGCATGGGCAAGGACTTCATGTCTAAAACACCAAAAGCAACGGCAGCAAAAGCAAAAATTGACACATGGGATCTAATTAAACTAAAGAGCTTTTGCACAGCTAAAGAAACTACCATCAGAGTGAAGAGACAACCTACAGAATGGGAGAAAATTTTTGCAACCTACTCATCTGACAAAGGGCTAATATCCAGAATCTACAAAGAACTCAAACAAATATACAAGAAAAAAACAAACAAGCCCATCAAAAAGTGGGGAAAGGATATGAACAGACATTTCTCAAAAGAAGACATCCATACAGCCAACAGACACATGAAAAAATGCTCATCATCACTCGCCATCAGAGAAATGCAAATCAAAACCACAATGAGATACCATCTCACACCAGTTAGAATGGCAATCTGAAGTCAGGAAACAACAGGTGTTGGAGAGGATGTGGAGAAATAGGAACACTTTTACACTGTTGGTGGGATTGTAAACTAGTTCAACCATTATGGAAAACAGTATGGCGATTCCTCAAGGATCTAGAACTAGATGTACCATATGACCCAGCCATCCCACTACTGGGTATATACCCAAAGGATTATAAATTACTCTACTACAAAGACACATGCACACGTATGTTTACTGCGGCACTATTCACAGTAGCAAAGACTTGGAATCAACCCAAATGTCCATCTGTGACAGACTGGATTAAGAAAATGTGGTACATTACACCATGGAATACTATGCAGCCATAAAAAAGGATGAGTTTGCATCCTTTGTAGGGACATGGATGCAGCTGGAAACCATCATTCTTAGCAAACTATCACAAGAATAGAAAACCAAACACCGCATGTTCTCACTCATAGGTGGGAACTGAACAATGAGATCACTTGGACTCGGGAAGGGGAACATCACACACTGGGGCCTATCATGGGGAGGGGGGAGGGGGGAGGGATTGCATTGGGGAGTTATACATGATATAAATGATGAATTGATGGGTGCTGATGAGTTGATGGGTGCAGCACACCAACATGGCACAAATATACATATGTAACAAACCTGTACGTTATGCACATGTACCCTAGAACTTAAAGTATAATAAAAAAAAAGAAAAAAAAAAGAAATCACTACAGTCACCTCAACCTTCAGCAACCACTACTCTGATAAGGCAGCAGCCATTGACATTGATGCAAGTTCCTCCACCAACAAAAAAAAAAATCCCACAATTTGCTGATGGCTCAGATGACTGTATTTTTTAATCAGTATTTTTAAATTAAGGTACATACATTTTTTTAAACATAATGCTATTGCACACTTAACGGACTACACTATAGTATAAACATAACTTTTTACACTCACTGGGAAACCAAAAAACTCGTGACTTGCTTTATTACAGCATTCACTTTATTGCAGTGGTTTAGAATCACACCTACAGTATCTCCAATGTATGCCTGTACCATATATTATCAAGTAAAATGAGTAGAAGGCAAAAGAAATGCATCCTTATGTGAATAAAAGGTTGAACTGTAAATTTCTCAGTGATTTTATTCTTTTCTGAACCTACCAAATTTTCTATAACAAAGATATAATGATTCCATTACACAAATATATTTTTAAGTTTAAGATACACAGGACAAAATCCATGAGAAGCAGGAAAGAAAAGCATTAATGCTGAGTGAATACACAAGAATTTGTATTTAATTATGGTCAAGAAATATTTAGTAAGTGTGGTAAGGAACAAAGAATTTTAGATAATAATAAAAATTCAAGTTACTTACCTTAGTAAAGTTATTCAGATGGCCTAGCTTTCTCATATTTGATACTCCTTGCAATCTGGCCACATTTTGGAGAATCTCTCTTAAGTTATCAGAAGGTTCTAGAAGGAAAGACAAGACAATTTAACATAATTTTATGAGTATTTTCCCGCTGAAACACATAAAACATGCAGTATTAAAACTTCACAACTTTGGCTCTTGGTTTAAATTGTTACCCTTCACCCCAAATCTATTAATTTAAATGACTTCAAAGTCTCTGTGATGAATCAAATTAACTTCACATCTCTACTCCCCCATATCCATGGTCCAGCTCTGTATCACTGCCTGGAATTACTCAACCACAAAATCTTAAATATTGCTATTATTTGAATGTGTTCCCCCAAAGTTGTGTTGGAAACTTAACCACTAATGCAAAGTGTTGAGAAGTGGGACCTTTAAGAGGTGATTAGGTTATGAAGGCTCTGGCCCCATGAATGGATTGTTGAGGAGGAAGTGGGCTATCATGAGAGAGGGTTTGTTACAAAAGCTTTTGGCTCCCTCTTGCATGTACCACCCCCACCTTGCTTGTGCTCTTGCTCTCACAAGCATGTCTCCCCTCACCCCACCTCCAGTGCTCTCTTAACCTTCCAACATAGGATGACATGGCAAGAAGGCACTTACTAGATAAAGGCCCCTTGACCTCAGACTTCCCTGCCTCCAGAACTGTGAGAAATAAATCTCTGTATTTTATAAATTTCCCAGTCTCAGATACTCTGTTACAGCAGCATAAAACAGACTAAGAAAAATCTCAACATCATAACTTTCACTTGATAGCTGTTTGATAACAAGGCTACAATGTAGTAAAAGGGACCAAACATACTGTCCCCATTTGAGTAAACCAAAAAATTAGATAAAATATATAGATGGTCCGTGACTTACAACTGTTAGACTTAATTTTTCAACTTTACATGGTGCCAAAGCAATACACATTCAGTAGAAACTATACTTCAAGAACCCATAAAACCACTGTTTTTCAGTATAGTACTCAATATACTGCATGAAATATACATCTTATAATATAGGCTTTGTGTGAGATAGTTTTGCCCAACTATAGGTTAATGTAAGTGTTCTGAGTATATTCAAGGTAGGCTAGGCTAAAGTAAGATGTTTGGTAGGTTAGGCACATTAAATGCATTTTTGACTTAAGACATTTTGCACTTACAATGGATGTATTGGGATGTAACCCCACCAGTGAGCTGTGGAACTTTAAGCTGCTTAACATATGTGTAACTGGAAACCCCAAAGGAAAGAAAGAATTGAGGGAACAGATCAATTACTTGAAGAAATGATGGATAAAGGCCACCCAGCCTGCCCAGGCCTCTTGCAAACATGGCTCCTGTCCCCTGCCAGGTGCTGCCAGTGGTGTTTCTGCTGTCGTACTGCTCTATCCTGTGCAACTAGAAGGCCATCAAAATGCCCTTGCATCAGACCCATGGGGGGAGCTGGAAATTGCTGTTCATTGTTCTGTGTTGCAGCTAAAGGCCTGGCTGCCCCAGAGCAGCATCTTCTGAATCATTCACTATTATCTGGTAGCTGGGGGACAGATGGAGGTGGGGTGCAGCCAGGTGGTGGACTATATAGAGGGAGACACAAAACTGCTTCCAAGAAATGACACAGGAACCTCTTAACAAAAGCATCAGACAAACTTAACCATGAATGGCCGGAAACCCATTCACCCTCAAGATGCTTTCCTGAGTACCCACTGTGGGATAAACTTGCTGCAACTGAAGGAAGCAGTGTAGTGTCTAGTAATTTGGAGTTTCACCTGGAAGGACCCAAATCCTCGTGAGAGAGAGAAAGCACCTAATAAAGTTTTCTTTGCAAAAAAAGAAAAAAATGATGGATGAAAACTTTCCAAATTTGATGAAAACAATAAACCAGTACAATGCTCAACAAGTCCCAATCATAAGAAACACGCAGAAAACTTTTAGACCTAGGCAGATTATAATCAAATTGCTCAAAACCACTGACAGAGATAATTTTAAGAGTAGCCAGATTAAAAAAAAAAAAAAAAAAGAAGTTACACAGAGAAAAGAAAAGCCAAAAAAAAAAGATAACGGCGGATTTCTTATCCAAAACAGGACAAAACAGAAGACAGTGAAGCAACATCTTTAAAGTAATGAAAGAAAAAAAAATACTTGCTTTACAAAAACAAGCCAAGAAAACTAGACCTAGGCAGATTACAATCAAATTGCTCAAAACAACTGATAGAGAAAAATCTTAAAAGTAGCCAGATTAACAACAACAAAAAGTTACATAAAGCAAAAAAAAAAAAAAAAAAAAAAAAAAAGGATAACAACGGATTTATTGTCCAAACAGAAGATAGTGAAGCAACATCTTTAAAGTAATGAAAAAAAATGCTTTAAAAATATACTTTACAAAAACAAGCCATGGGTCAGATATGGTCTTATAGGCAGTAGTTTGCCACCTCTGGAATACAATGCCAATTTCTTCAGATGGCTATAAACTATTAAAATCTTCGCCATCCTATTTAAATAAAAACAAAAGCACAATTTTTAAAATACATTATCAAGTTTTTGATATTTTAGTTTAAGAGCCATTATGACTTCCTTTGAGACTTATCTGTTAACACAAACTCAAGGAACTGTTTGTTTTGAAATTAGTGTTTTCCTCACCAAATGAAACTGTTTGCATTGTCCTGTTTAAATTTAGCTTGTGTCTGCCTACCTTACTCCATTCTTTTATACAGGGTGTTGTCTATGACAACAAATGTGGTGTCAAAGCACTAAGTACACTACTTAGCTATTTCCAATTGCTTTGAAGTTGCTATATGCTGAGATCCGTCATTTGATTTTCATGACAGACGAAATTATTTTTAATGTAAATAAAATTCAATCTTAAGTGATTTAGCGTGGCAGTCCCCAACCTTCTGGACACCAGGGACAGGTTCTGTGGAAAACAATTTTTCCATGGACCCGGGGTGGGGATGGTTTTGGGATGAAACTGTTTCACCTCAAATCACCAGACATTAGATTCTCATAAGGAGGGCATAACCTAGCTCCCTCACATGTGCAGTTCACAATAGGGTTTGTGCTCCTATTAATTATCTAATGCTGCTGCTGATCTAACAGGAGATGGAGCTCTGGCAGTAATGCTCACTCCCCCGCTGCTCACCGCCTGCTGTGCAGCCCGGTCCCTAGCAAACCACAGACCTGTACCAGTCCAGGCTCAGGAGCTGGAGACTTATGGTTTAGCATATGTCTTTATACTTAGTGATTCTGGGGAGTTATTTTGAAAGTCGAATGATCCATCACTGAGTGAGACTGGATCTATTAAAAAGAATTACAAGGGGCCATGAATAGGTCACTGTTAGTATTTAGTCATATCTTTTCACTACTATAAATTGTATCTGTTTGAAAAGACTGTAGGAGAAAAATTATAAGCAAGTCAATGGCATTAACATGACTTAACTATATTTGAGAAGTTCATAAAAATTTTATAACAACGCTTTAGATACTTTAGGACCTATGGTAGTTTGCAAAGTCAGGGTTGAGGTTCATAGCAGCTAATGTGAAATGCATCTAATGGAAATGTATAATCTAAACATTTTACTTCAATTTATCATTAGCTTGTCAGGCAGCAAATAGTAAGATTTACTTGTGACAATATAGTTACTGCTACCTAATGATCTAACAGTTAGGATGATTAGTCTGAAAGATTCCTTACAAAGGTTTACAAATTTTTAAATACAGCCTATTTTCTGGGTACAAACTGATTGCAGACATTTTTTTAAAACCACAATCTTGTTACAAAGCAAAATCTTGCATCTAAGTGTATTCACTCAACAAGTATTAACTGAATAGCTATTACGATCAGCACTGTTTTAGGTACTGGAAATATAGCAATAAATAAGACAACTCCCTCTCTAATGTATCTCACATAGACGTGGAAGAAAACTGATGACAGCAACAAACTGCACGTACATAATTTAAAAATTCACAGGTGGTGGTAACTCAACAATGAGTCAAATGTTTGCCTAATGAAGATGTTATCCTTCTTAACTCAAACCAAAATGAACCAGCCTTTCTCCTTCCTTCTCCTCCTCAAAGCTTTCTCCTTTATATAATTACCAAGAACCTCCACCTCCCAGACAGTATTTGGCTTCCCAGATCAATTAAAACAGTATTAGGACCATTTTAGACACTGAATTACTATCTAACATTCATGTGGTACAATGCTGCTCTGAGGAACTTTCTAACTTGAAATAACAGGTTAAGTTTCCCTGGTAATAAAATGAGAAATCTCTGCTTTCTTCTTTACCTGCTAGACCAGGGACTGAAAAACATTCTCTATAAAGAACCAGATAAAGTATTTTAGGCTTTGCAGGCCATAAGTCTCTGTTGCAGCTATGCAACTCTAAAGTTTTACATCAGAAAGCAAGTATAGAAAATTGACTTTTCATGTGTATTAGTCAGTTCAGTATACTATAAAACTAAGTAATGGAGACCGAACGGCTTATTCAACAACAGAAGCTTATGTCTCACAGTTCTGGAGGCTCCAAGTCCAAGACTGGGGTGCCAGCATGGTCAGGTCCTGGTTCCTCTTTCAGGTTGCAGACTGCCAATTTCTCACTATCTCCTCACATGGTAGGGAAAGGGGCTAGAGGGCTCCCTGGGGTCCCTTTTATAAGGGCACTAATTCCATTGGTGAGGGCTTCACCCTTATAACCTAATTACCTCCTAGGGACCCCACCTCCTAATAGCAATACATTACGGGTTAGGATTTTGACATATTAATTTTTGAATGACACAAACATTCCGTTCATTGCACTGCTCCAATAAAACAAACTTAGCTCTCAAGCTGCAGTCTGTCAACCCCTTAGAATGTCAACACTTACAGTGGTGAGCAAGCTGATTGACATGGTTTTTATAAGGGGGATAAAATGAATAGATATGGAAATAGCAAAAGAAATTTAAAGAGAGGTTTACCTGTCTCTATTTCTTCCTACTCTCAGTGTTTCCAATTTTCCTTCTCTAAAACTGTCTACTGATAACAGCAATATGTGAAAAGTATAAGGTCAGAAATGAGATAATCTAACTAAGATGATATTCTCTGAAGCCTTAAAGTTTAGAAAACCATGGCTGTATGAGAGAAAAAAGGAAAAAAAACAACCAGACACAGTTGCTCACACCTGTAGTCCCATCTACTCAGGAGGCTGAGGTGGGAGGACTGCTTGAGCCCAGGAGGTCAAGGCTGCAGTGAGCAGTGATCATGTCACTTGTACTCCAGCCTGGGCAACAGACCGTGTCTCAAAAACAAAACAAAACAAAACAAAAAAAAGGAAAAATTAAATGTAGGTAGCTTGCTATGATAGGCAACTACTCAAATGGAAGGAAGCAAAATACAAAAGAACTACTAGAATTATAGTGGCTCTTTTCCTCATATTGTGTAGACTGTAAATACTACATGTATTTCTGATGAATCTCTCTGGAGGTAATGCAATAACTGCAGCAATTCTAAATACCCAGTGATTTAATATCTTCAGCTGTAAAGCTGAATACAATTGATTTCAACCATCTTTAATTTGATCTGTCTTCTCCTGTCCTTCCATCGAGGAGTTGCCTATTCTGCTTGTGACACTGTAGATATGTTGTGGTATTGTTTTTAATAGACGACTTAAAAATATAATGTATGGCTGGGCACGGTGGCTCATGCCTGTAATCCTAGCACTTTGGGAGGCAGAGGCGGGTGGATTACCTGAGGTCAGGAGTTTGAGATCAGCCTGGCCAACATGGAGAAACCCCGTCTCTCCTAACAATACAAAATATGCTGGGTGTAGTGGTGCATGCCTGTAATCCCAGCTACTTGGGAGGCTGAGGGAGAAGAATCACTTGAACCCGGGAAGCGGAGGTTGTGGTGAGCCGAGATTGCACCACTGCACTCCAGCCTGGGCCACAAGAGCAAAACTCTGTCTCAAAAAAAATAGAAAATAATGTATTACTCTCACATACTAGTTACTGCATATTATTAAGAAAAACAAAATACAGATTTAGAAGAGAAACCAAAATGTCAAGAGATTTATTTTCTTAACTTTACACTGCCTTATATGTTTTTGGAAGTGAGGACTGTATAAAACTTTAAGTATAGCTGAAAAGGGATAGGGTTAACAATTTACCCCAAAGGAGATAATACAAGGCTATTCAAGGATTCTTGCAATTAGGAAAGTATATACATCAAAAATATTTTCAGAGAAGTTAATTTTAGGTGGCAAAAATTACTGATGATTTATTTTTATGTCTTGGACTATATTTTACAACTTCTCTAAATGAGTATAAAAAAATGTACAAAATGAGAGGAAATGAAAAAAATGAAGACTTCATGGCTGTGATTAGATTAAAACAATTAATCTCTTTACATTGCTTTTATAAGGAAAAATGGAAAAAGTAGTTTAAAATAAATATAATAAATGTAAGTGTAATGTGTTTTATATGTGCTTCATTATCATGTATTGTATGGCACATATATAGTATTCACCGGAGTATTACATATTAATGTCACCATAAGTTACATGTATTTATGTTGAAGTTTATTTTTTAGAGTACTTCTGATGTTACATTATTTTATAGACATTTTGAAAAATAAAAAAGTCAAATAAAATTTTTAAAAATTACTAACACTTCCATCCTGCAGAAGTATGTTTACATATCAATGTTAAATATTTTTCTAAGTATACAGAATAGAAAGCAGCCTTAATTAGTATAAAGTTAATTATCTGACATAAGTATCTAATCCTCTGCTCATCAAAAGACTATTAAGAAAATGAAAAGACAATCTACAAAATGGGGAAAAAACATTCACAGCACAAACATCAGATGAGATTTTAATAACCAATATATGACTATCATCTACAAATCAACAATAAAATAACCCATGTAAAAACAGGTAAAAGATTTAAACAGATGTGAAAGCAAAAGAGGATAAGAGGCCAAAAAGTATGACAAAAGGTGCCTACCATCATTAATTAACAGGAAAATGAAAATTAAAACCACAGAAGTACCATTACACACATATAAGAATAGCTAAAATCAAGAAGAATGACAACATCAAATGTTGGAGAGGCTATGGAGCAACTGGAATTCTTACACACTGTTGGAGGAGTATGAAATGTTACAATCACTTTAAAGAATGGTTGGCAATATACATCTGTCAATATTATGATTCTGTAATTTTACTCTCAGTTAAAAATATATGACAACAAATATACTTGTACAAGAATATTTACAGCAGCCTTATTCGTAACAGCCCCAAATTGGAAACAACCCAAATGTCCATCAACAAATGATAAACAAATTGTAGTATATCTACATACTGGAATATTAATCAAAAATAAAGAAAAAAATAGAGCTGTGTGCAGTGGCTCATGCCTGTAATCTCAGCATCTAGGGAGGCTGAGGCAGGAGGATCCCTTGAGGCCAGGTGTTCGAGGCTACAGTGAGCTATGAATGTGCCACTGCACTCCAGCCTGGGTGCCAGAGCAAGACCCAATCTCTTAAAACAAAAACAAAACAATATTAATAAGAAAAAAACAAACTACTCATACATACAACATAGATGAATTTCAAAAATGTTAAGAAGCCAGATGTAAGAGTATATATATATATTGTATCATTCTATTTGTATGCAATGCAAATATAAGCAGAGGTAATCCATGATGATAGAAGTCAGACAGTGATTGCTGGAAGATAAAGTAACCAATTGGAAACAGGCAAGGGGGTTTAGGGAAGGGTTAGATAAAAATATGTTATATCTTGTTTGGAAGTAGTGGATAATTACTGAATGACACTTAAATGCATACTTAAAATATGTACATTTTATTTTGTGTTAATTTCAGCTCAACAGAGATTGCATAAAACTCTTTACATATTTAAACACACACATATACACACAAAGATACATAATACATAGACCACCAAGAGAAAACTAATGTATAAACCATTATTCACTAATTATTCATTTATTTATTTCTTGGCTCAACTCTGTGTATGAGCACATGTACACACACATATGGATATGTTGATATGTGTGTAAGCATTAATATAAAATTGGCTTCAATATATGCTGCTCTATAACTTGCTGCAATAAACTATATTGTTGTTATCTTTACTTGTCAATAAATACACAACACAAAATTTATTTTTAAATAAATCTGAGTCCATGTACAAATAGTAAATTAATGACCAAAAACTGCTGGCATGCACATGCTACTTGGGAGTAATGGAAAGGAAAAAAACCTTTGGTATAAAAAAGAACTGAATTCAAGTCTACCTTATTCACCCCCAAACCATGTAGCCTTGGCTAAATTACTTAACTTCATGAGCATCCATTTTCTCATAGGTAAAGTGGAAATATTTACCTACTTTAAAAATGCTCTTGCAAAATGTGAGATATAACTTCCTTAGCACAATGCCTAGCCCATAACAGCTACTCAATAAATAATAACTATAATTAAAAGTTATTTGTTTAGCATAACCAATTTTCATGGAGCAATCATGTGAAAGTTATACAGCTGGCCCAGGCAAGTGTTTAACACATTAGTCTGTTTAAATTAACTTTTATTATATGAGGGTTTTAGTGGTATATTACTTTCATGATCCAAGATTAATTTGTTTTTAAAGTAGAAACAATAATGACCTTCCAGAGCTATATTAATGATTACATTAGATATTCCATATAGAAATATTCAACCCATAAAGATACTAGAAATTATGACCCTCTTTCTTTTAGTGGTCTGAATTACCTGAAATCATTTAATATGCAGGTAGAATTTGTTTTGCTTATATAACATATGACATACTTTTTGATACATAATTCTATCTAAAACTATTATTAATGAAACCTCGAACAAATCCCTAAAGAAACTATGTTTTCAGTCATGCAAGAGTAGGAAATTATAATAAATTAAAGGAGTCAGTGTTTGGACGAACGGAGGTAAGATGGCGCACTTCCGGGTTCTTCATCACCAGCTTTTCCCGCGCCCGCGAAAATGCAGCCGGCGCCCGGGAAGGTGCAGACCAACCGGGCATGCACCAGGTGACGTCAATCCGAAGAGACCAAGATTTACCTGGTCGCACCTGCGGAATGCCCCCCCACACGCCTGTGCCCCGCCTATTGCCCTCCCACTCCTAGAAAAGCCGCTCCCGGCAGACGCCCCAGGCGGACTTCCCAGGCCCCCGACTCCTGTCGGGACTGCAGGAACTCCGCCCGAGAGCTCACCGGGCGACTCTCTTGGCCTCGTTTGCCTGAGGCCGACAGACCTCTCCCTACCCACCTCCTTCCCTGAAGCTAGGTGACCAAAAATAAATTTGCAGTTTTGCTCCTACCCTTGCCTACTTGCTGGTTCTTTTGTGCCCGCTCTGGTGGTCTTAGAAAAACAAATCAGTCAGTACAAATTTAATAAAGCCAAATATGGTGATAACTCAACAGGCCACTATGTTGTCATAAGTATATTCTCAGAATATATTCCCCAACATCTTACGGTCACTTCACGGATCCCTCAATTCTTATCCACTATCCCATCACTTACCTAGCCTTTAATTTTCCATCACTCTTACCTAAACTCTCAGTAGTGTGGATGAGATGTCATTTACTCTAGAGCATTATCTGTGTAGCTCTGTAATTTCTAATATGTTCACTCTAAAACAGGACAGTAAAAAAACAGGTGAACAATTATATAACATGAACCAAGATTCTATGAAGGGTTTTAAGCTTTATGAGGACAAAGACATCTTGCTTACAATTATCTTCAAATGCCTATCACAGTCTCTGCCACACAGTAGGCTTTCAATAATTATTTTTCTATATTAAATAATAAATATGTGAGTATACATTTTTTAAGACCAGGTTGTTGCTGCTAACAGTACTCAGGAGGAGGAGGGTCCAACCAACATTTACTAAGAATGAAGTACATGTCTGGTCATGTACTAACTCCAGTTAGTATTGCTAATTATCCCTTCCAATAGCCCTGTGAAGCAAAACACCAAGATGACAGAGAAGAAGGAAAAAGAAACAACTATAAAAGGAGTATGTGAAAGAAGGGTGATATGCATATAATGGCCTATCAGGCAGCATGGACCTAAGGAAGCTTTAGTTCCTCTCATTATCTCTTCCTCTAGGCTTCATACAAGGTTTCTCACACTCATGAGCTCCTTCTAATTAAAATCACTTATAAAACGTTTTCTTGAAGGGCTGGAGGCTGACTAGAATCTTGAAGCAAATGTCTAAATATATTTCCATTTATCATCTATAACTGTTCAGAAACAACGATTATTACAGTTAATGACTGACCAGGTTTGTTGATAATGGCCTTAAAGAGGCACTGTAAAGAAAAGGTAGTTAGGCAAACTGAGTAATTACTGGTCCTTTAAATTCTTTCCCACCTTAAGGGAAAATTTCTCCTTAAAAGATATCTTTGACATTTTCCTCTCCCTGATCTCTCACCTTCAACTGGCAAGCAAAGTGCTATTTACTCCTCTCTAAAGTTTCTGACATCTTATTCCTTTTTTTAAATTATATCAACCATAGCATTTCAACTGCTCTTCTAACTCATACCTAAATTATGGCAAAAGCTGCACAATGAATTAATTCCCTGTGCTTATATTGCCTCTCTTTCTTCTAATCCAGTCTCCAAGCCACTGTGAGATTAACTGTACAAATCCAGCTTTTATCACTGTATCTACCTTCCTGAAAATTTCAAAGAGAAACTGGGACTGGGAGTACAGTTCAACAATGTATTCTATGATGTATGTGTGAATACACATAAACAAACACTACAATATATCCCACGAGAAAAGTTGGATACATACAGGACTTCAACACTAGAACAAAACTAAACAATTACACAAATCTAATATGTAATTATATATTTAATATAATCTATGATTCTTGTGAGCAGACATGACTAAAAGTATATGAAGATTACTGTAGTTAGCATTACTTTTCCAAAAGCCAGAAGCAAAACTGTCTCCACTAGTAAAGACACTGGAAGTACATCTTCTCACCCTTATCCACAGGTACGAAAGATGAGAAAAGCATAGCTTCAAACAATCTAGCATTTCCTGAAATTCTAACAAATATTAATTTCAGAAAGTTATATAATTTACTAGAGAAAGGCTGTATCCCAAGGATAGCATCTCCTAAGGGCCTCTAGTTTATGATAAAATAACTATGCAGAGGAAGTCAAAATTTGCCAAGAGAACCTATTCCATCTTTGGATAGCAAAATAGAACATTTTTTCTTTCACTGATGCCAAAATCTGCCCCTTTGTAATTTCTGTCTATTTGTTCTGGTGTAACCATCTGGAATGCAGAGAACAAGTATTATCTTCCATTTACATACTTGCAATAACCATGTTTTCTCTCAAGCAACTGAAGCACACAATAATCTTTTGATCATTGGTATATTTTAAATATAAATGCAATGGCAAAAATAGTAAAGAAAAACCTGTCAATCAATTACAATGGCAAGTCGATCAGTTTAACTGGGTTATAATGTTCCTAAAATGTTAAGTTTATCATACTAAAAACCGAACACGGACTTCATTTCTGGTTCCACACAAAAGAGTCCTGGAAGTCATCACATCATTCTAACAAGCAAAAATCTGAACGAACTGAAAAATCAACAACTCTTCCTGAATTTGTAAGAGAAGTGAGGACAAAGGGCAAGCAACTACCCCTAAGATCATAAAGATAGACACGAGAATACAGGGAATCGCACGTTATTAGAAAAGAGGCTCATGAGCAGAAACTGCTGGGAGAACCCATGCCTAGGTAGGAAAACTGAAGTGCAATCAACCAACTGAACGTTTCATAGCTGTTTCAGAAAAACGATAAACCATGAAGCACTTCTTGAGAGACAATGATATGGACAGAGACAGAGCAACATGGACAGCAAGATGGCACTAGGTCCCTTTAACCTGGCATGCCCTTTGTTTCTCAACCCAACTTGGGGAACAACTTTGTCATTCTTTAGGAATCTAGCTCAGACTAGATTAGCATAGATTTTTCCTAACCTACAAGCCCCCTTCTCTATGCTCTTATGATACATACTTCATACTAACATTATAGCTATATATTACACATATCTGACTTATCGGGGTTCCAATATACAGTTAGTGTACCACTGTAATTATTAATACCATCTATTTTCATTTCCCAAAGTATCCCAGGTTGTATTACAAATAACAACCATAAATAATAAGATTGCCTTAAGTGTAAACTTCAACTGCAGTGTCTGTTTTTCTTAGGACTACATCTGCTCTATTATCTCCTTCTCCCAGAGACTAGAATTGTGTTGTTGGCTTCTTGTACCAGTGTCCTGCTCTTTTCTTTGGAACAGACTCTTGCTCTGTTGCCCAGGCTGGAGCGCTGGAGTGCAACTGTGGGACTCAGCTCACTGCAACCTCTGCCTCCCGGTTTCAAGCGATTCTCCTGCTTCAGCCTCCTGAGTAGCTGGGATTACAGGTGTGCCACCACGCCAAGCAAATTTTTCTATTTTTAGTAGAGACGGAGTTTCACCATATTGGTCAGGTTAGTCTCGAACTCTTGACCTCGTGATCCACCCGCCTTGGCCTCCCAAAGTGCTGGGATTACAGGAATGAGCCACTGCGCCGGCCCCCCAGTGTCCTACTCTTATAATAATGATGGCAGGAAGAGTTATGGCAATTTCTGCTGATTTGTAACATATTAAAATTGTGTTCTCTAAAGATGGGAAAAAGAGACACTAGGGACTAATAGGGGAGGAGGAAAGAGGAGTGAGCACTGAAAAACAACCTATTGGGTTCCATGCACGCTACCTGGGTAACGGGATCATTTGTACACCGAACCTCAGCAACATTCAACTTAACCATGTAACAAACCTGTACATGTACCCCCTGAAACTAAAGGCTGAAAAACAAATAAATACCTATATGCTTTTAACAATAAATAAATAAGTAAATAAATAAATAAATTTTTCTTCTCAAGGACTCTGGGATTCAGATCTATTTTCCTCCCCCTTCAACTTTGAATTATAAACTTACTTCATTTTATACTTTCCTCTTTCTGTGTACATAAAAACATCTTACTTTCTGTAATTCCAAAGAATTGCTCACTTTGAATGATTTCAAGGAGAAAAAGTTATAATTAATGGAAGAAAAAAAAGTCCTTGCTCACAGTTTATCATTCTGTACCTTTGGATAAATTAAACAAGTGACATCTACCAGGTCACTCCTCTGACTGTCTTAAAATTCTATTAACAAAAGCTATGTCTTTAATTGGTTTATTATCAGCATGTTATTATATATTGTAACTCTCAAATATAGATGAGGATCAACCTAGGTATAGAACACTAACAGAAAGTGAGCTAGATGTAGTTAATAATTCATTTGAACATAGCATCTATTAAAAGTTGTATAATTTTAGTAATTAGAAGCTATAATTACTATTTTAATTCATTTACTTAGAACATAAGTTTTATAATATAAACAACTTAAAATATTTTAAAATTAAATTTTAAACAGTGGTCCTTCCAAGGTTCTTTTTCAAAAAAAGTTGTTAACACCATCAATAGAGTGGAACACAGGTTTTCCCCTAGATTGTATTTAATAATTTTATTACTTACATAATTTTGAAAAATAAATCTATACATAAGAGACAGTTATGATCTGACCTAGGAATAGCTCTGTATATCTACATAGGTATTTCAATTTCTACATTTTATTCAGTCATAAATTTCAGTGTTCCTCATCTGCCATATACTGCACTAACTGCTAGGAGAGGAACATTAATAAATATATGATCTCACTCCTGGAGATCAAAATTAAATGGGAAAAAAAGAGGGACATAAATATCTAATAGTAATATAATAGACAGGTAGGTAGTAAATACCATGCGAATAAAATAAAAGGAGAGTGCTTGATAGAGATTTCACTAGAGTATAAGACAAGTGAGAATAGGAAACCTGTCTGTTTACAGATGCTCCCCTGGCCTCTGGCACAATGCCAGGCACATGGTGGACAGTCAATAAACAGTGGTTAAAAGAAATACTGAGCAAGACAGTAAGTGACACAAATGTTATTTGGAGATGCTTAACACGAGTTTATTCTTGACAATAAGCAATACATCTTGCAGGCATATAAAATGTGAAGAGCAATATGCACATTAACATGGAAATGTGAAAAAACATGGTACTTTTCTCAATAAACTCAAAGGAATAGCAAGAAATTCTATACCTCCAGAAAACAGGATGATGAGAATAAATGAAAATGGAGCTAGATTCCAACAGCTTTCTAAGATATGTTGACTTAACTTAGAAAGATAAAAGTTAACATATCTTATATCTTTGGGCAATGGATAATTATTAAGGAAGGCATGTGCAAGTGAATGGCACAATCAGTTTTTTTGTGCTTTAGGAATACAACTTTGGAGAGCGAACTGTAGAAGAGGAGAAAAGCAAGTTTAAGTAAAGGTTAAAAAAATTTTCTAAGCAGACAACTTACTCAATAATGGCTTATAGATGGAAAAAAGATAGAGGGCGTAAGCAAGGATGAATTCCATATTTCTGGATTGGGTAAATTGATGTATGATTCTATTCACTAACAGGGAATCCTAGAGCAAGTACAGATTTGGGAGAAATTTTCTACCAGCTGTAGTAAGCTTATGCACCAAAAGTAAATAACAACAAACCTTACAATGTTTTATGTTAACTGGCTATTTGTTCCTACATCAAAAACACTTATATTAGTCAAGAATGGCTACTCTAGAGGCTGATAGTAGGGGGATCCCTACAGTCTGGGAGTTCAAGTCTGCAGTGAGCTATGATCATGCCACTGGACTCCAGTTTGGGTGACAGAGTAAGACCCTGTTTCAAAAATAAAAAAATTAAAAAAAAAATTTAATATGTTTAATTAAAAATTATTTTAAACCACATTTATAGGCTATCAGTTTTCAAGCCTATGTTCTTAAAAAATATGTAGATTATCATAGAAATACCTATTCCAGGGTCAAGTGTGCCTAGAAAGCTGCCCACAGTAATCTGCATTTATAGGAAGTACCCCAGCGATTCTTATGCACACTAAAATATGAAACATGCTATAAAGGCTGCCAGAATGCAATGCAACTAGATTCTGATATCTCTTTGGGTTATTTAATCTGAAATCTAAGACTAGAACCTACTCTATGAAATATTTTTATCACCTTCAAATGTTACAATATAAAACACCACCACTGACACAAAAATAATAATCACTAATACTATACACACATAGAACCTATACACACACAGAATACTATTGTGCTAATATTTTTGCATGAATAATCTCTTTTAATTTCCACACCAATCATATAAGGTAGGTACTATTATTACTGTCCCCCTGTTAGTAAGTGAGGCTTAGAAACATAGTTCACTTGCCTAGAAGTCACACTAATACCAGATGTGGCAATGAGATCTGAACTTACGCAGTATGATTCCAAAGTCTACCTTTTATTCCTCAATATATAATAATATAATACAGACTACCTAGTTGTACTGCCTTGCACAGGACAGTGTACCTTGCACAGGACAGTGTACGGTTCATAATTATGCACTTAATGGTATAATTATTTGATGTTTATCTCCCTATACCATAATTCTGCTTTATTTCACCAATGTGATGTCATCCAAATACCTAAAAAATGGTTGGAAACAGTAACCACACTCAAAAAGTATCTGTTGAATAAATGAACTTACTATTCAGTAATAAATACACAGAAACTTTAAAATATACCAAATTCTGTTTCTTGATCTAGGTTCTGGTTTCTTCTCACCTAAATTAGGCTATTATCAAAAAGACAAAAAAAAAATGCAGGGAGCCATGAACACACCACTGTACTCTAGCCTGGGTGACAGAGCAAGACCCTGTCTCTGAAGAAAAAGACAAAAAGTAACAAACCCGGAAAAAGGGGAATTCATATACTGTTGGTGAGAATGTCTATCAGTAAGTACAACCATTATAGAAAATAGTATAGAGGTGCCTCAAAAAAACTAAAAACAGAATTGCCATATGGATGATCCAGCAATTCCACTACTAGGATATATATATATATATATATATATAGCCAAAGGAAAATAAATCAGCATATCAAAGAAAATCAGTAAACCAAAGAGATAGCATATTTATTGCAGCACTATTCATAATAGCCAAGATATAGAAGCAACCTAATTGTCCTTCAACAGATAAATGAAATTTTTAAGTGTGGTATATATGCACAATGAACTACTACTCAGCCATTAAAAAAATAAAATCTTACCATTTGCAGCAACATGGACGAACCAGGAGGACATGATCTTAAGTGAAATAGACCAGGCACAGAAAGACAAACACCACACAATCTCTCATACGTGGAATCTAAAGAAGCTGATCTCATAGAAGTACAGAGTAGAATAGTGGAGGGTAGAGGGGAAATAGAGAAAGACCGGACAATGGGTACAAAGTTACAGTTAGGAGGAATAAGTTCTGGTATTCTCTTGTGCAGTAGGGTGACTATGATTAACAGTACTGCATATTTCAAAATAACTAGGAGAAAGGATTTTGAACGTTCTCACCACAAAGAAATGATAAATGTATGAGGTGACGGCTATGGTCTGAATGTTCCCTCCAAAGCTCATGTTGAAATTTCATGCCCAGTGAAATTGGGCTGTATTGAGAGGTGGGGCTTTTAAAGAGGTGACTGGATCATGACGGCTCTGTCCTCATGAATATGAGTTATCACAGGAGAAGAACTGGTGGCTTTATAAGAAGAGAAGAGACTTGAGCTAGCACATTAGCACACTCAGCCCCCTTGCCATGTGATAACCTGTGCCACCCTGGGACTCTTCAATGACAGCAATAAGGTGTCATCAGATAGCAGTTCCTCAACCTTGGACTTCTCAGCCTTCGTAACGGCAAGAACTAAATTTCTTTTCTTATACATTACCCAATTTCAGGTATTCTTTTATAAGCGACAGAAAACTGATTAATCCATTAATGGATATGCTAAATACCCTGATTTGACTTTTACACAATGTATACACATATCAAAATATTACACTGTACCCTATAAATATGTAATTATTATGTGTCAATTAAAACCAAAATGTTTAAAAATGTTTAAAATATACCAAGCTCTGTTTCTTGATCTGGGTGCTGGTTTCACGGGTGTCAATCTGTCAAAGATTTATTGAGCAAACATGTATAATAAATTCATGTCTGTCTATTCAATAAATAGTTAAAAAGAATGAAAAAAATTTTGTTATTTTGCCAGATATTAAAGACTATGTTTATTGTCCTTTTATAGTAAACAAGACCATGCTTCTTAAATTGACTTTTAACAATCTGGCATTTATAACAGAATAAGCCTCTAGGACACACCTGTGAATTCTAAAAATGTAAGAATTGACAAGGGACTTACTATCTTATAATTAGTTATAATAATGATAATTATAATATGGACATACATAAAAGAGGGAATAAAAAAGATCACACTGCTTCAAAATGTATCTACTTCCCAAACTCTGAGCAACAAGATATGAAATAATATGATTTTCCAAAAACCCTAACCAAACTTATTTCTATTGCTTTGAAAAGGTACGAACTTTCTAAGAACAAACCTATTTAAATATAATTAACAATGCAATAGCATTTACCCAAATCTGTCACATACAAAATTTTTTAAATGGCAATGCATAGGAAAACAAAAAGAAAAAGGCAAATAAAAACTTAAGCCTGCTGTGTACCTTCAGAAAACCACATTCTGATCATTTTCTATTCCACCCTCTCAAGCATTATATTCACACAGTGCTAAAAATCATGTTACCAGGTTGCACTTGCTAGATAAAGAACTAAAGCCTAACCATTCACCTTACCTAATCTTTTTTTTTTTTTTTTTTTTTTTTTTTTTTTTTTTGAGACGGAGTCTCGCTCTGTCGCCCAGGCTGGAGTGCAGTGGCCGGATCTCAGCTCACTGCAAGCTCCGCCTCCCGGGTTTCCGCCTAATCTTTTAATCATTTCATCCTTGTCTATTTTTACATGGTAGATAATTAGTGAATTTATAAAGATTTTCTGGCACAGATGTTTGAAGGAGAAAATGGGTAAGACCTGCTCAATGGGAAAAGGGCACCAAGTGCTTTCTGAGACTTCATCTCTTTCCCTTTTTCATAGTAAAATTAGAATTGAGTACTTGGGCTCATAACACCTGTTAAAAGATAATTTGTGGTAGACAACTGAACCAAATTCACAAAGCACTTTTACTTTGTACACAAAGTATGTATGAGTATATACAAAGTATTCAAAAGGTCTTCACCAGTCTATGGAAATGACTATCATTCTAAGAAATGTTTTCCTAACATTTTAAAGTTATTTTCCTGCAGAAAAGCAGGAAAACTCTGAGCGACAAGATATGAAATAATTTCATTATAGACTGAAAAATGCAGTCTGCAACTTGAACAACCTTTTCTAAGACAGTAAAAATAACTAAAAGCAATTATTAAACATTACTGCATGTTCTGCTATAATTTATATGTCTTAGTCTGTTATATTTTACAAAGATACTTGTAAAATCATTAGGCTTCCACAGTCCTCTAATTAGGAATCCTTTATTACAACAGAAAAAAAATTGGTTTGTCTTTGAAACAATGCACTATGTAAATGAACCCTGTGAAAGAATGGAACAGCTGTGCCTAAAGGCTGAGACATTAATTTTGATATATATCCAGTCTAGCAGAATTATTTAGAAGTCAGTTGTATATTTTCATGCACAGCTACTTTTATGCTTCTGCTTTTCTCTATGAAACATGCCTACAGTTCAGATCATTTGTCAGACAGGTGACTTCTATGAAGGTAGTAGTTAAAAGCGCTTACCTTCTTAGAAAGTAGTAAGGGAGGGCAAAGGTATAAATACACCTTGGCTGCAGGACACTAGATTTGAGTGTGGATTAGCAACCTGAAAAATGTTGTTACCGTATTATTTTCTAATCTTTCCATTTGTATTGATTCCACATCTTATCTTATTCCAGTATTTTTAACATTAGTTATTCACTATTCTTCATGTATCTTCGGTATCTTTCACTAGCTCTGTCTTTAAAAATAAATAAATAAATAAATGCTGGCCAGGTGCAGAGGCTCATGAACGTAATCCCAAAACTTTGGCAGGCCAAGTTGGGAAGATTTCTTGAGGCCAGGAGTTCAAGACCAGCACAAGAGCACTGTAAGACTTCTGTCTGTACAAAAATTAGGGGAAAAAAAAAACAAAAAACAAACAACAAAAAAAAACAGCTGGGCATGGTGGTGTGTGCCTGTCATCCCAGCTACTCAGGAGACTGAGATGGGAAGATCACTTGAGCCCAGGTGGCTGAAGCTACAGTGAACTATGATAGTGCCACTGCACTCCAGTCTGGGTAACAGAACAAGACCCTGTCTCTAAACACAAAATTAAAAAAAAAAAAAAAAAGAAGACAACGATGACGAAGAAATGCTTTGTCCATTGTTTCCTATCTTTGAAACATTCCTTTTTTTTTTTTTTGCCAAATCTGAGACGCAACTGAATTTATTCTTACCTCATCATCTCCTAAACTTCATCAACTTGGTGTTTAAGGGCATCATTCAAATTAAGCTGTCCTCCTCAAGCTTACCATTTGTCCAATTCAAAGTTTTTCTCTCAGTTTTTCAAACTTTTTGACTTTTCCATCACACTACTGACCCATGCTAACCAAATCCACCTTATTTCCTGTGGTTTCTGGAACTACACTGTCTCAGTCCTTTTCATACCTATCCCTCACTGCTCCTTATGTCTTGTTTTAAAGATCTGTATTCCCTCCTCCTGTTCCATTACCTAAAGTTTTAAGTTAAATGAAGGTTGTCAGGAAAAAAAAAATGTTTTACATGTAAACAACAACAAAGACAACAAAAATTACCTAAAGTACTATCTCCTTTTCCTCAGGTTTCTCTTTTCACTGTCTTCATCAACTCTAACAAATTCAATTTTACCCTTTAAGTCAACAATGCCTCAAAAGTTCAATTCTAAACTTTATCTATGATTAAAAGCAATGCACCTCAGTCTGTATGTTTTGTGGTACGTCCACCTCAAATTTAGCATGTCCTATAACCAAAAAATTAATTCATCCAAAAAACACTTTTAAAAAATTACATCTTCAAATAATATTACTATTGAAAATAGTAATATGGACTCCATGAAATCTACTTACATCCAGGTAGTCATCAGGTATCACTGAGACACTTTACAACAGTAGTCCCCAAACTTTTTGGCACCAGGGACCGGTTCTGTGGAAGACAGTTTTTCAATGGACAGGGTCAAGTGTGGGGGGATGGTTTCAGATGAAATTGTTCCACCTCAGATCATCAGGCATTAGATTCTCATAAGGAGGGCACAACCTAGATCCCTTGGATGTGCCGTTCACAATAGGGTTCATGCTCCTATGAGAATCGAATGCCATCACGGATCTGACAGAAGGCAGAGCAGGTGGCAATGCGTGCTTGCCCGCTGCTCACCTCCTGCTATGTGGCCCTGTTCCTAACAGGCCATGGACTAGTACCGGTAGACAGCCAGGGGTTTGGGAACCCCTGCTTTAGTTCATGTATCTTAGTAACCTCTTACATAGACTACATTATAATGGTATCCTGTTTTTACACAGAATCAGTGTTTTGTACAACATTACCCATTCAAAAACTATTATTTCTTTTAGGAAAAACATATGACTAGACACACTGAGATAAATATTAAGAAGACAAATTTCAGTCAGGCTTTGCTATATGAAACGAGTCTAGGTCAGGTCAGTTTTAACAGGTCAGGTTATTTACGGAAAAAGCTTCCATTCTCAGAGTTTTTAGGTTTTCAAAGTTGTGGAGAAGAGACTATGGACCTATATAATTAATACTACCAAAGTGAAAATGTCGCACTCTTTTCTACAACTAAGTTATTGAAACTGTTACTTTTTCCATTCTTCCAAGACACAAAATATGTAGTGATGTATAAATTTAGATCTTAAGTTAGAAAAAGTTTAACAAAAAGTAAACCATATTGCCCCAGAAATAGTTTGTCAACACAAAGAATTTAACCACAACAAAGAATTTTCCCACTAATTCAGAATAAAAGACTTTGGCCATTTAGGATAAAAACATTAATGAAAAGAAGGGTTTCTGGCCCTAAGAACAACTACCTGGCTACCAAAGTGTAGCTGTGGACAATCAACATAGGTACGACCTGCAAGCATATCATAAATGCAAAATCTTGAGCCCTTCTAGGCCTACTGAACTGGACTCTTCATTATGGCAAAAATCCCCAGGTGGTCAGCTGTGTATTTGTGCAGGAAAAAAAGTTAACCTAGCAGGCCTAACTGCTTATCTTTTAAAAGGCCTGCTTACAAGGTTGACCCTCAGCTGGCATACAGGAACTTAAATTTTGGGAGGTTCTCTAAACTGGTAAGGTGGCTCACTGGACCTAAACTGTTTATACAAACAGTATGTTTTATATGAAATACTTGTTTTTGTTCTGCAAGTTTGGAATTTTGTTATCTGCCAGGTAGAGGCTACCTACTTGGCAATTCCTCAAATAAAAACCCTGGGCACTGAGTCTCTAACAAGATTCCCTGGTTGACAACATTTCATGGGTTGTCACAATTCATAACTGGAGGGAACTAGCAAGTCCTGTGTGACTCTGCTGGGAAGATTCTAGATGCTTGTGCTGGTTTCCCCAGACTTTGCCCCATGTATCTTTTCCCTTTGCTGATTTTGTGTCGTATCTTTTTGCCATAATGAGTTCTTGTGAATCACTGAATCTAAGGATGGTGTCTGGGACCTCCAACAAAGCATTAAATTTCAGAAGCTCTGCTTTAGAGAACCCACATAAAATCTTATTCCCAAAGCTTAAGAGCAGGCCATGAGGACTGTAGGCTAACCCTTGAGTCAATGCAAGATAAGGACTCCATTATGCATAAAGTTACACCTTAAAAAAGTCTGCATCCTAAGAAAAAAGGTAAATTAAAAGAACATCAAACAGAGGTAAACAACAAAGAAAAGCAGTTCTGGGTAACTAAACAAAACAAACAAAAGAGACTCTGCTGAGACTCTGAAGCCACCACATGTGACTTTGGAATATAAATGTACTCTTGCATGGTTAAGGGAAAAAAACACCAAGGTGAGAACCTGAATTTAAAGTAGTCCTTGGTCTACAATGCTCCCAAGGCAGCAGGCAGAAGCAAACTCAACCACCAGTACAACCAGATAACCACCCTTACTTAGCCTGGGTAACCTAACAAATATAGGGCATAACCAAAAACCAAGAACACACAAGTAAAGAGCAAAATAAGCCATTATAAATAGAAACCAGAAAAAAGATATAAAAAGACTAAAAATCAGAATTATTCAATGAAATAATAATTATGTTTTATGTATCTAAAACAGGGGAGCTGGCAAACTTGTTCATAGAGTCATACAGTAAACACTTGAAGCTTTAAAGGTCACACAGTCTCTGTTTCAACTACTTAACTCCACAACGATGGCACCAAAGCAGCCACAGATAAAACTTAAAACAAATAAGCATAGTCATGTGCCAATAAAATGTTATTTACATATGCAATAGCAAGCCAGATTTGCAAGCCATAATTTGCAAACCTCTGGCTTAATGGAAAAAAAGAAGTGAGAAGAACACTCAAGAGAGCATTCAAAAAAAAAAAAAAAAAGATATCGAAAAGATCCATGACAGAATAGGAAGGAAGGAAGGAAGAAAGGCAGGCAGGGAGGGAGGGCAGTCCAAGTAGAACTTCTTGAAATAAAAATATCATAACTGAAATAAGTCAGTGGAAGGGATGAACAGCATAAACACTGCTAGCAAAAGAATTAATGAACAAAAGACTTAGCTGAAGGTATTATACAGAACTTAGCTTCTCAGAAAAAAAGAGATGAAACACATAAAGACGTTTAACAACCAAGAAAGATAATGAGAAAGTCTAACATACATTTAATGAGAGTTCATAAAGGAGGTAACAAGACAAAACGGGGGAAACGCAATACTCAAAAACACGACGACTGACATTTTTCTGGAATTACTCAAACACTTGAAATATTTAGAATCACGATGCCCAATGAAATCCAAGGCAGAATAAATAACCATCTAAACACATTTTATTCAAACTGTTTGAAAGAAATTGTTTGAAAGAAATGTTTGAAACAAAATGTTTGAAAGAAATATAGACAGAAAAACAGATTACCCAAAAGGAAGGTGATCTAGATGAACAACTTGCTTTTTCACATATATATATATAGTGTGTATATATATATATACACACACAGTATATAGTGTATAGTGTATATAGTGTGCATATAGCATATATATAGCATAGTGTGTATACAGTATATATACTATATATAGCATATATATAGCATAGTGTATATAGCATATATCGTGCGTATACAGTATATGTGCTATATATAGCATATATCGTGCGTATACAGTATATGTGCTATATATAGCATATATCGTGCGTATACAGTATATGTGCTATATATAGCATATATCGTGCATAGTCTATGTGCTATATATAGCATATATCGTGCGTATACAGTCTATGTGCTATATATAGCATATATCGTGCGTATACAGTCTATGTGCTATATATAGCATATATCGTGCGTATACAGTCTATGTGCTATATATAGCATATATTGTGTGTATACATTATGCTTATGTGAAACTTGCTTTTTCACATATATAGTACACATATATATGTGTGTGAATACATATATAGTGTGCTGACCTTGTATGAATCATTACTCAAAGTACTCCAAGTATCTGTAAAACAATCAGGAAAATTTGAGCATTGACTGAGCATTAGATAATACAAAGAACTTACTGCTTTTTTTTTTTTTCCTGAGACGGGGTCTCTGTCACCCAGGCTGGAGTGCAGTGACGCGATCTTGGCTCACTGTAACCTCCACCTACTGGGTTCAAGCAATTCTCCTGCCTCAACCTCCCAAGTAGCTGAGACTACAGGAGCACATTGCCATGTTTGGCTAATTTTCTGTATTTTTGTAGGGACAAGGTTTCACTATGTTACCCAAGCTGGTCTCAAACTCCTGAGCCCAGGCAATCCACCCACCTCGGCCTCCCAAAGTGCTGGATTACAGGAGTGAGCCACCGTGCCTGACCTACAAAGGGCTTACTGTTAATTTACTCAGTTGTGTTAATGTCATTGTGGTTATGTATTTTAAAAGTCCTTAACCCTTAGAAATACACACTGATGATCTGCAATGAAATAATATATACCTTGGATTTGCTTCAAAATGAATCATGAGAGAAGTGGGAGAATATACAAATGAAATAAGATTGTACAATATGTTTATAATGGTTGAAGGTAAAGAATACATGAGGGCTCATTATACTTTGTTCTCAAAGTATGTGTATGTTTGAAATTTTTCATAATGAAATATTTTTAATGTCTGATAATGCCAAGGGTTGACAAAAGTATGAATCAACAACTCCTATATATTATCACTGTCAGAATAAAGACATATAGATGGATAATCTTTCTCTCTCTCCATACATACATACATACATATATATATGCGGCATATAACCAGTAATTTCACACTAAATTATATAATGCAGAGAAACTTACATATAAGTAGCAGGATTCATATACAAGACTATACATAAAATCACTGTATATAATAGCAAGAAACTACAAATAACACAAATGTCCATGACCAAAAGAATGGATAAATAACTGTTATTTGTTTATTAACACTTGTTCTTAGAGTTTTCACCTAAGCATTTGCCAGACATATGCTGGGGTCTGTAAACAAATCATTTTCTCACTTAATACTCATAATGACCTTGTAAGATGTACAATATTGTATCCCTTTTCACAAATAAAAAAAGTTAGGCTCCGAAAACTTGACAGCATATCTGGTATTTGGTTGCAAATTATGGAGCAAGAACATGAATTTTGGTTGGGCACAGTGGCTCACGCCTGTAATCCCAGCACTTTGGGAGGCCGAGGCAGGTGGATCACCTGAGGTCAGGAGTTGGAGACCAGGCTGGCCAACATGGCGAAATCCCATCTCTACTAAAAATAAAAATAAAAAAATTAGCTGGGCATGGTGGCGGGTGCCTGTAATCCCAGCTGCTTGGAGGCAGGAGAATCGCTTGAACCCAGGAGGCGGAGGTTGCCGTGAGCCGATATCGCGCCATTGCACTCCATACTGGGCAACGGAGTGAGACTGTCTCAAAAAAAAAAAAAAAAAAAAGAATGTGATTTTCGATTATCCCTTCTACAAACTCAGTTTTCATTTCACAGTAATAATCAGGAATGTATATTTTCAAAAAAGGAGTGACATGGTAATTTTCTAAAATAGCTTAATATTAATATATAAACAGTCACCAACTCATGATGGTTCAACTTAAAATTTTCTTACTTTAAGATGTTGCAAAGCAACATGCATTCAATAGAAACCGTACTTTGAATTCTGAATTTTGACATTTTCCTGAGCAGCAGTATGTGGTAGGATACTCCTTCATAATGCTGGGCAGAAGTAGTGAGTCAAGATCTCAGTCAGTCACATGATCGCAAGGGTAAACAGGCCAGGTGTGGTGGCTCACACCTGTAATCCCAGCACTTCGGGATGCTAATGTGGGTGGACTGCTTGAGAACAAGAATTCAAGACCAGCCTGGCTAACAGCAAGACATCCATCTCTACAAAAAAAAAATTTAAAAATTAGCTGGGCGTGGTGGTGTGTGTGCATAGTCCTAGCTACTTAGAAGGCTGAGACAGGAGGATCCCTTGAGCCCAGGAGTTTGAGGTTACAGTGAGCTATGATCCTGCCACTGCAATCCAACCAGGGCAACAGAAAGAACCAACCCTCTACAGTGTACCCAGTCATTAGCATTTTTTGGATATTGTTTTTGCAACCCATCGTGTCTACAAATACTCATTTTTCACTTACAATGAGTTTAGGGAGTTTATGAGGATGTAATCCCATCATAAGTCTAGGGTTATCTACATAAAAAAAACTTTTTACAGTATCACAAAGGCAAACTGTAGTTGATCCAGACCTGTACAAATTACCAATAAGATCTAAAATAACAAGGTTTCCCATAATTTGCAGTTCGTATTTTATGTAGGTACACATAAAATAAAACCAGTGGGGATCCTGGGGAAGATTACTGACTAGTTTAACTCAGTTTATATATATATATGGCATATAACCAGTAATTCCACACTGAATTATATAATGCAGAGAAATTATATAATGTAGGACTAGTTTAACTAGTCCTCTTACTACTGTCAGTCTCCTGAAAGTACACTGACAATGTAAACTACCTTTCGTGCACAGAGAGCCGCCTTCTTTTGTTAAAAGTCTTTCAAAATTAAGTGATCTCTATAAGTTTCTTCTAGTTCTAAACTCTAAACTCTGCTTACTTGGCTTCTATTTTACAATTCCACACCAATGATCTTCACCCTACACTATTTCTGAACCCAAAAAGCCATTCTCTAGTGCAAAGTTTGGCTTACTAAGAATGTCCTGCTCAGACTAAGGGATAAATATCAAATAAATAACAGTATCAGTTAAGAATCACATCCATGCTACTTTCAGCAATTACATTTGTAAGAGTATTCAACTGATTAGATTACATCCAAACACTTTCATGAACCAATTTTTTAAAAAAGACAAATCACTAGGCAAATTTTTTCATAGTTTTTCTCCAATTTATTTTAGGTTATTTCAATGCCCCTGATGCACCTAACCAATAAAACTTTCCCTGGAAAATGCTAACAGTAATAAATAATACAATTAAATAAGTAGCTAAATACTCCTTCTCTATTTGCTGAAAGTGCAAAATATCCCTCAGTCAACAAACCAAAACAGACATTATTCAATTATACTTGCTATGGCAAATCAGGTTTAAACTCTAGTGTCGGCCCTAGTGCTTCCAGGAATACTACCCTGAGGATTATGAACCCTCAGTCTCACTCAGAGGAAAGAGTGTGGTGATTGCTGAGCAATCTCCACCACAGCGGCTCTCATCCATCTGCCAACCGCGAACCATGATTTTATTTTAACAAAGACACACACGCTCATGCTATAGCCTCTTTAAAAAAATATTTAGGATCTAGCACAGTGCCTAGCACAAAAATAAATAAAATATTTGTTAAATAAATGTTGATTAAATCCACAGAATTAGAAAGCAAGAACAGGGGTCAGGCGCAGTGGCTCACGCCTGTAATCCCAGCACTTTGGGAGGACGAGCTGGGTGGATCACTAGGTCAGGAGTTTAAGACCAGTCTAGCCAACATGGTGAAACCCTGTCTCCACTTAAAATACAAAAAATGAGCTGAGCATGGCGGCGGGTGCCTGTAATCCCAGCTACTCGGAAGGCTGAGGCAGGAGAATCACTTGAATCTGGGAGGCGGAGGTTGTAGTGTGTAGAGATCGTGCCACTGCACTCCAGCCTGGGCGACAGTGCAAGATTCTGGGGACGGGACGGGACGGGACGGGACGGGAGGGGAGGGGAGGGGTTAAAAAGGGTTTTAATTTTAACAATTGGCTGAAAATCTAGATGCTAAAGAACAGACTGCAGGGATCACATTCACTTAAAAAAAAAAGTACAAAGAACATATGAATAAAAGCTGTGAAATGAAAGACAAGAAGGTCCCCCAAATCTGCCTATAAGCCATTCTGATTCAGCTCCAAGAAAAAATGATTGTTTCCAAAGCACTCACAGCCCACATATCTTGGTGCTGGATGGGTGGGACAACAGTGGCAGTTACAGTTGAATAAGGGGAAAGACTGACATAAATGAGAGGAAGGGGAGAGCTCATATCTAGAATGAAAATTTATTTGAAATTAAAGTTAACTTCACTCATTCTGCTATTTTCAGTACTTCTCCATATTCCCAAGGATAGATTCAACATCTAAATGAAAGCACCTAACTACAACAGCAGCATGAAAGTAGATCAAATGAACAGAATAATTTTTTACAAAGATTATATAAGGCTAAGAAGTCCCTTCTGGGCCTCTTGATTTGTCAGTCTAGCTCAATCATCCATTCAGTCTACATTTTTTGAATAACATGCGACTAACTGGAGGTTCCTGAAGAGCAAGGTCTGATTATCTTGTAACCTCAACCTTCACAAAAACTGGCAGAATACTCTGTTATATATCCATTAAATACAGCATTTCCACCCACAGTGAAAAGAATTGTTGTTAAAATTAGTAATCAGGCATTACTTGATAACTCAAAAATATTAATTAGGGTTATACATACATCGCTTAACAGGAAATCTATTAATACCACTATCATTTCCATAATGTTTGGTTTTGCTACCTCGTCTTGAAAAACAATACACTACTTCAGTTTCAAGTTATTCAAATGGAATAATCTTGCCTGTCTTGTAACAAGAATGAAAGAATTAATTCATTCACTTATTAATTCAGTTAATATTGATTTAATGACATGTGCTATGGAGTGCCTGCTCCAAGGGCTACAGTCTATTGTCCAAGCAGCAAAGTGATTTTTCGAAATTATCTCACCATATCACACGCCTGCCTAAAACCCTCTAACGATTTCCCTTTGCAGTTGTACCACCTTCTCCAAGTTATTACTTGTCTCCCTCTCTCTCCTAATCTCATATTCCTATACTCTCTCTCTCATTCATCAAGCACTAGCCATACTGGTTCTTTCCGGTCTCTCTGATAGTCACATTTTTTTGGCTAGTTTTCCCTTCTACTTGGAAGACTTTCCTCCTTTATATGGTGCCTCCTTATTAGTCGGTATCAACTAAACGTTACTACTTAAGAGAAGCTTTCTCTGACAACCCCCCGGCCATCACTCTTTTTCACATACCTGATTTTACACTATTAAGAGCATTTATCAGTACCTAAAATTCTGCATTCACGTGTTTACTGTCTGTGTTCTCACCACCAGACTATAGGTCCCTCAAAGGTAGGGACTCAATATATTTTTTTCACTGCTGAATCAGTACCCAGTACACAGTAAAGGTCCACAAATATCTGTCTACTGTGACAGAGAGGCAGACATGTGAATAAAATTATACCAATTATAAGAAAGTTAAAATACAATATATTATAAAAGCCCAAATGAAGAAGATGTTCAACTCTGCGAGGGAAGACTGACTTTTTGGAAAACTTTGTTGGTTACAGAGAACAGATTGGCAAAGAACAAAACTAGAATAGGCAGAGTAGTTACGAAGTCAATAGAATCATCGGGAAAGATAATAAGGGCCTGAATAAAGGCACGGCAACAGAAAGGGAAAAAACAGATTTGCAAGTATTTCAGAGAGAAAATCATTACCATCTGGTCTCAGATTAGATATGTGGAATAAGGACAAGGAACGAGGTTAAGATGTCTCCTGGGTGTCTTCTTTGGCCCAATTAAAGTACTTCTTTTAACCCAGAAAGATTTTTAGAATAATGAGATAATTAGCCAGTTTGAAAGATGTTAAGTTTGATGTACTTGACTACATGGTTATGATGTTGAGTAAGCAGCAAAACTGGTCTGGAGCCCTCAAGCTAAAACACAAATTTGATAGTCAATTATTCAGTCAACAAATATTTACCCAGCACTTACTATGTCCCAGGGCTGTTCTAAGCACCAAGGATGCAATGGTGAACAAAACAAAGTACTTGTCTCCTCACAAAACTTCCATTCCAGGGAGATAAGAAATATATACCATAATGTCAGTAGTGACAAATGGTATGAAAGAAAAAGCATTATTAAATAATGCCAGGCACAGTGGCTCATACCCGCAATCCCAGCATTTTGGGGGCCAAGACAGAGGGATCACTTGAGTCCAGGATTCAAGACAAGCCTGGGCAACGTGGCAGAACCCTGTCTCTACAAAAAATATCAAAAAAATTTGTCAGGCTTGGTGGCATGTGCCTGTACTCCCAACTACCTGGGGGTGCTGAAGTGAGAGGATCACTTGAGTCTGGGAGGTCGAGGCTGCGGTGGGCCATGATTGTGCCACTGACCTCCAGCCTGGGTGACAAAGCAAGACCCTGTCTCAAAAAAGAAAAGGCAATACGATAAAAAAAAAAAAAAAAAAAAAAAAAAAAGACAAGTGACAGAGAGAGGAGCTACTTCAGATAGAGTGATCAGAGAAGGCCTCACTGATGATAAGGTGACATTTGAACAGAGTTAAACAGAGTGAGGGAGTAAGTAATACAAATATTGGAGGAAAAACAATCCATAAAGAATATGATAAAGTACAAATTTGGGTCAAAGAAAATATGATTAGGAATGACCAGCACAGAAATTATTTCACTAAACACAGTGAATCAGGGGAGAGTTAGGAAATGAGAATGGTAGTAGAGGTAGTCAGGGACTAGATTACAATAGCAGTACTGCATACAGTGGTAATTTATTTAAAACTAATTATCTACCCTGCAAATACCACCTTCCAGTATGTAAAACAGTGCTGAGAAAAGAGTAGGTGCTCAATGTATTATTTTCCAATACATGAGTGAATAAATTAATGAATTAATAACTTCCCAAATTTGAGCCCGATTATATCTGACCATTTCCCAAACCCCAATTCATCCTCAAAGGACAAACCAAACAGCAATTTGAAGGACTAATCATATAAAGGATAAGTATAAAGGCCTTACAAACTTTAGCAATCTTCACTAGTAGAATGTTAAAATGTTTTGAACAATAGCAACATCAATGGAACCAATGATGTTGGTTCCACTGATCCTGTCCCTTGCAAGAATGCTTAAAAGAAAACGACAACTACTTAGTAAGTATATAATTTTTGGGCTGTCTGCTAAATTAATCCATCACTCCATAAACTACATTTAGTAATATTTTAATAATCAAAATACCACTTTAGACAAAGTTCAGATCATGTGGAACACTCATCAGGTTACTGCACTACTTCAGCTTTATTCTATGGAAAGTCATTTAATATGGTTGGAAAAAGGAAAATGATGTGTTGGTGTATATAAGAGCAATAAATAATACAATCCTGGTTAAAAATATACATTTACTGCATTATATCACTCTTAACAGAATCAAGCAATCACTTAAAATTCACCACTAAAAACAAGTATTCTTTTGGTAGCTAATAATCTACACTCAGTTTAAACCTGCTTAGTGAACTAAATAGTCCAGACTCAGAGTCAGCAAGGATCTGTCAAAGTTATACTAAGTGTGCCCATCTTCAGGAAATTCCCAACTCATTGTTTTCCACACTTCCAAAGAATGTATGCATAAAAATTTAATACACTTCAAGTATTTAAAATAAATTAATACTAATATTTATCAGCATTTAGAAAATGTACTTCATCAGAAACTTCACCTTCAGTATTTTTGTTTCACTTTCATATTTACTTAGTGCTTTTGCATACTGAAATAAGTGAAAATTTTCTTTATTTTAAAAGTCTATGCTAAACAACACACGTTGCCAAGCTGCTGTCAGATATTTAATCGACTTCCTACAAAATACTTGGTTTAAATTTCTCGGAGACAAGCACCGAAAGAAAAGCAGTGGAATCTTTTCCTATTCCAACTCTCACATCACTATTTCTTAGGGGGAAAAAATCACTGAAAACAACAAAAAAATCTAAATATTAAAACTTACTTTAAATCAGGGAACATAAAAAAGTATGAAGTACAACAAAAGAAAAATATAATTCATCTATATAGCATGTTCTATTTAAAGGGTTGTCTGAAGAAAGGCTAGTAATAGCAAAATAGAAACAGAAAGCAATGAGAGAAACTGAGAAAAACAAAGGTAGAAAGAGAAACAATCACACAGAGATAGGTTGTTAAGTATCAATGGGATGTTAGATACTCCCAGTCTAATAAAGTTCTAACATATCTATTAGAAAATCCAGGACATTACTTTATGACTTCTCTCTTATGTGAAACCTGGAGTCGTACAACACAGTTCTAATGGTTCATTTTGAGCTCTTAAAATAGAGAATCAGAAAAGATATTTATATATGTATGCTGTTTCACATAGAGGCATCTCTATTTTGTATTCTAACAACTTTTCAACTTTGATGCACAATTACAACTGCATGTTGTAAATCTAACATATTAACAAATATTGATATTTTCAAGTGAGCATACTGTCGAACTGAGGACCAAACAATGTTTATCATCTTCCCTTTTTCTCTGTAGAAATACTAAATTGATTTTGGTAATCATCCCAGAAACATAATTAGGTCAACACAAAACTTCTACTAGATTGCAATTCTAACTTTTTCAACTTTCTAATCTGTAGTTTTGAAGTCTTTATAAGTAATTTGATTATTTTTTCATTTAACAGTCATTCAAAAATAAAAATTCACCTATCTAGATATATTATTAACTGGCCAAAATCTGTTCAATGAAAAGGTCAGGCTGAAGACAGAGAAGAGAAATAGAGAAGATTATTTAAAATTTTTAAATTAAGGTGGAATTACTGTAATTACTTCAAACTTTGTCCACTCATACAAACCCACTGCCAATCCTAAGGAATCCATCCACATCATAACATACCTGATACACATGAGCAGACTTAGATTAAAATAACTTTAACTCTCTATGTACAACATGGTGATAAGACATAACATCAGACATAAGAAGGCAGATACAAAAGAGTATACCCTCTTACTTATCACCATAGATTAGTTTGGCCTGTTTTTGAACTTGATGAAAAGAGTACATCTACTGCATGAGTACATTTTATAAAGTTCGAAAACAGACTAAACTAATCTACGGTGATAAATAAGAATATATACTCTGAGCACTCAAAGATGTACTCATTTAAAAAGTTCAAAAACAGGCTGAACTAATCTATGGCATTAAAGGTCAGGATAGTGCCTTCCTTGGCTGGGGAAGTAGTGCCTGGAAGGAAATAGAATGGGAGCTTCCAGGGTTTTGCAATATTATGTTTCTTGATATGGGTTCTGATTCCTCATGTGTTCAATTTGTCAAAATTCTCAGAACTGTACATTTATAACAGACTTTTTGGATCTATGCCTTTATATAACATCTACTGTCTTCTCTGTAGTTCTGAAGGTCCTCAACAACTTACCCTGATCCTACAAATCTAATACTAAAATTCCATATTCTTTTTTTTTTCTGTGCTAATAGGTTTTATTTCTTTTTTTCTTTTTTTTTAATTATTATACTTTAAGTTCCAGGGTACATATGCACAACGTGCAGGTTTGTTACATATGTATACATGTGCCATGTTGGTGTGGTGTACCCATTAACTCGTCATTTACATTAGGTATATCTCCTAATGCTATCCCTCCTCCTGTCCCCTCCCCACATAAAATTCTATATTCTTATGGATCCTTTCAGGAAAATATTTCATGCTTTTATTCAAGCCCTATTTTCTCTAGATTTAACTACATTCTACCCATCCAAGGTTGAAACAATCCTCCACTTTCTATGATTTTTTTCCAGCTCATATCAATCTCTCCATTCTCATCTCTTTTGCTTTTACTAACCATACAAATAAGAACATGTAATATCTATTTCTTTATATCTATGTGCTAAAACTGTAAAAAATATTTTACAAACATTTCCTTCAATTCTCAAATAAGTGTTATCTCAAAAGGAGATGAAGAAACATGCTCAGAAAAGGCAACTTGTCCAGAGCCCAAAATTTCTCAAAGGCAGGATCAAGATTCAAATTCAGATCTGTCTGGGTCCAATATCATGCTTTTAGTCAATACTAGACTGTCTTCATACCATGCAGTCAGTACCCTATTAGATGTTATTTTGTCCATATTAGTCATATTTTGTAACTTATTAGCTATCTTCATATAATCCTATTATCCATATGACATACATACAAGCCAACTCTCTATCAAGTCATACTTCACCTATTTTGAACTATGCTATGAGGCAATTACCTATTTGGAAAACCAGTACTCAAATGTAAGCACTCCAAAAAATGACAATAAAAATTCAAAGTATGTATCACCACCAAGTTTATTCACATATCTTATGCACAGTAGGACCTCTTAATTCTTCATAATCACAACCTATTTATCCTATTTTATGTAAATTAGCATAAGTCCACACTTATAGTTGCCATTCTACAGCACAATAAAAGTAAAAAAAAATAATAATAATAATTAAAGCACCACTAAACATAGGGATAATAACTGCATTGTAAAGTGACAGCCAAAAGTAATGCAGAGGCATATAGGAATCAAAAGAGCAGTCAGGTATTACAGAGGGTAGTAATAAATTGTCTTCAGCCCACCCCCAACACAAAAATCAATATTCATAATGATGACCCTAGCCAAGGAGAAAAAGTTAACATATTTTAACTTTTTCTCAAGTTAATAACTGGTATTTTCTCAAGTTAGAAAAAAAACAGGAATCAGCTTTAGAAATAATCGTATCGAAATGGCTACATTTCAGATCTCAGTTAATAACCTGGTTCCTGGGGATTCCAAATCAATACTCTACAATACATAGAATACTCATTTAGTCCTAGCCATGTGATTTATCTTCTACGTGATGCTATCTTTGGGAAGATTGTGAAGGGTTAAATGCATGGGTTTTAGAATCAGAAACAAAGAAAGGGGTCTGAACCCCACCTATCTCTCTCTCATAATACCTATATGACCTTGGGCTAGTTAGGCATCACCCCATTTTCCTCATCAGTTACACAGGTGTATTAATTCATATTCTCTAAGTATGCAGGAAGACAATGAGAATTTAAGTAATGTTTTTAACACGCTCCCCAATATACATTATTCAAAATATGGAAGCTGCTGCTACTATTTCTTGTGTTCAAAGACAATTAAACATTTACCAATTACAACAATGCTGGACACATAACCAGTACTCAATAAATACTTGGTGAGTGGCGTGTGTATAAGAAGAGAAGGGTAACCAGATCTCTTAATAGCATACAGCAGTGTCCAGCCTGATTACATCTACTACTTTTTATTTGCAAACACTTATCAAATAAAAGAACTAGGACTAACTGCAGAAAGTTATTCTTTCATTAGATTTTTTACTAAATCAATGTAAGAGTTTTATTAACAAACGTAGCTGCTCAACAAAGGAAAAAACCATTGTGAATAACCTACCCATGAGTGGAAGGTTTGAGTGATGGTGGATGACAGCTGTCTGATATTGCAGAGAAAATTCCTGCTTTGAGGGGGGTCTACTAATTTCTAAAGTAGCTTCCAAATATTCTTAAAAACAAACATTAGATTTATATATGCACATACGTTTCCAAAATTCATACATATTCACGCACTCCAGGTGAACACTTAGCAGCAATATATTTGTTTTAAAGGTAATTACACTTTTTCTCTGTGGTACTTTTCCAATATAAAAACAATTACTGATGTATGCAAAAAATTCCTCCAGGAATCAAAAATCAAGTAGAGTTTTAACTGTTACTTTTGTAAACTGTTAGTTTTGTAACTGTTAGAAGAAACAATGCATAGCAAAAGGCAACTGCCACAGTTTACCCGAATCTCTTAATCATCTCCTTTTAATTTTGATATGAAGAACAATCAGAATCCTTTCAAATATGTAACTTTTTTCATTCTGCTGGGTAAAACAATAATATATACTTGTGTATTCAAAACAATGTTGAAACATGACCATGAAACAACAAACTTTCCCATGAGAAAAAAGAAAGACAATGTTAAGGTTCTTATTAAAATAAGGTGGTTTAAGTATTTTTAAAACTATTCCAATCTAAAATTTAACTCACTACAAATTGTTAGGTCATGTAAGAATTATTCTCATATAACATATGAAACCTTATATGACATAAGAATTAATCTGACCTGCTTTGTCTGTTATGCCATTCGAAAACCCCACTGAAAATTATAGCTAACAGTAATAAGTCACTCTAAATAAACAAGGTAGGAAATAGCTTAGTATTCAAACATCCATTATTATAATTTTATACTAATACTACACGTGATAGATATGATTAAAAACTTATAACACATACACTGAACAAACAGTTTCACAATATTCCACTTGCTACCTGGTTACTTATCCAGAAACTACCACATGGCTAAATGTTAAGAGTTCACAGCTCACCTACCTCAAAATGTGTTTCCAACCACTGGAGTCTCTCCCTGCAACTCCATTCCCCTCAGAGTTTTTCATTTTTCCTTTTTTTTTTTTCCTTCTTGAGGGATGGGAGTGGTGGTGATGGTAGTGTGGTGAACATTAGAAAGTGCATTATAGAATTATGAGTGGAAAAAAAGTGCAATTAAAAATTTTAGTATATGAGGGTCGAACACTAAGCATGGAAATAATTAGCAATACTATTTTAAGATGTGATTTGAAGTATGAAACTACTGACAAAAATATGTATGTGCACACAGCTAAAACAGCTAAATACACTTTTATCTGACAAGCTGTTGCTTCTTAGTAACTAAATTACTTGGCAACCTTTTTTGTTTATAGCTTCTATGTCTCTTCATTCTCTATTCATTATAGAAAACACATGAAATTTCACTGGATTCAATGCAAGATGACTAAAATCTCTGAAGTCCTGTTTTGCTGCTATAATAGTGCAACAATTTCCGCAAACACTATTTATCCTGTACCTAAATCACTAGAGAGCTGGGTAGGGTGTCTGAATTTGGCAATGAAACATTCTGTGGTTCTCAGGATAATCTTCATTTCAAATATTCTGACTGTCAGGTTACATGTTTAAATTTTGAGATCAGAAAATCTAGTGATTTTAGTGTAGAACAAAACAAAAACACCACCCATCCCATTTATATCCTCTATTTCCAGACTGCATACTTCTAGAAATAAGTTTGATAAATTTACAAAGGCCTTTGAACATACATACTCCTTCCATTAAACAGTATTACTGAAGGTGCGAGATACATGCACTACAAAACAACGGAAGAAAAATATTACTAATTATTTATGCTTGAGTCTGGAATGCACACATTTATGGACTCATAGTCACAAGTACACACAAACAATTAGTATTTCACAGTGTGCCCCAAATCTTTCAGTCCAGCAGTACCTTCTAAGGCCAGAAGAGCCTGTCTGTAATATAATCATTCTTCAACAGTTAAGGAATTTATATACAGGAAAACAAAACTTACCCCTTTTTCTCAACATTACCTTGAAATACTAAATAATGTACCAGGAAAATGTTCATTCAAAATATTAAGTTATAAGTTTTAAAACCCTGGTGCAGAGCTCTACCTATTTGAATGCTACTCTTTTATGCAAAGGTCTTACAAGTGTCATTATATCCTCACTTCTAAGAGATCTTCCTTCTAGGTCATTCCTTACTGATCTCGCATTTTTTCTGAATTCCTCTAGCTATCAGAGTCCCTTACAAAGATAATTGGCATGTGCTTCAAATACTACTGTCCTTTAACTGTACACTGATATAGCTATATCCCAACAGAAACTCCCTGAAGGAAGACGTATGCCTTCCTCAATCATAACAGTATTAACTAACCCATGTGATCATAAAATATATACATATATATATAAAATTAACCCATGTCATCAAAACTATACTGGTTGACATTAATAAAATCATTACAAATCCAAATTAACACAATGGGGTTAAAAAAAAAAAAAAGGAAAAGTAATTGAAGGAGCCAGATTCTTGAAAATCTAGGTAATTAAGGTTAAAAAAAAGTTTTCTGTATTTCTTACCGACATCTTTAACAGGATATGTTTAAAGCGTCAGAATATCCAAAATTTTATATTTTATATAAATTTCATCATTCCAGGTACATTGCTCAGTTTATGCAATCTGGCTGGAAGCCTCTAAAAGAGGAATATGAAGAATATACGTATATTTAGGTTATCTTTCAACCCTATTACTTTGGGTATAAGAATGTTATACATATTAACTAGTTTTACATAATTATTTTCAATTTACTTTTATGTCTGTATAATTTTATAACTACATTTGTTGTACGGATATAATTTTTAAGGAGCCATTCAACTTTAACCTGGCCACTGTAACAAAAAAACCACAAATAATAGTATCTGTATATGACCCAAAAAGCATTAACAGTCAACTTCAATTATTCATACAGATTATCTAACAAATATTTTAACCTGTTTATGTTCTTCCACTAACAGTATTTGCTTAGGAAACAAAAATCTGTGCTAATAATTCAAATAAAATGTAGAAGAAAATATACATCAATCTATTGTGGGAGAGAAAGGAACATAAAATATTTTCTCACCAATATAAATCTTTTAGATTATATATTTAGCATTCTTCTACCATTATTCATCTTTTTAAGGCAGGTAATTGAGAATGGACTGTATTTAACAGCTTGGTGACAGAGGCACAGATATACAGGCAAGCAAATCATTCGCTCACCCCACCGCGATTTTTGCAGTCTTACTCTTGGTAGCCTGAGACCTGGAAGCAGGAGGAGGCAGCAAGTCACTGCAGGTTGATCACTTAAAAGGAAATTGAGAGTTGACTGTAATTTAAGTTTAAAGTGCTATGAAATACCACCACTCCTACATGTATTCATTATTGTTTGTGGGAATACTACTCACAGTGATGTAATAAGGCTACAAATGCTTTCTTTTTAACTTTTTCAATATTCCAGGTCTGTAGTGATATGTGAGAATTACAAAGATAAAAGGCTAAAGTGCTACAAGTATAAAGTAGTATGCATTTTAGAGGTGAGGAGATTGAAGCCCAGAGAGGTAAAATGGCATGCCACATCTTTCTCAGATTAAAGTAGAACCTCGTTCTCTGGATTTCAACTTCAATACAACAGTTTAGCATCCCCTTCAATTCAAAACTCTTCTTTTGGCTTACATATCAGGCCATTCTTGCATTGTTATAAAGAAACACCTAAGACTGGGTAATGTATAAGAAACGAGGTTTAATTGGCTATCATTTCTACAGCCTATACAGGAAGCAAGGCACCAGTACTTGCTTCTGGGGTGGCCTCAGGGAGCTTCTACTCGTAGCAAAGACAAAGCGTGTGTAGGCATCTCACATGGCAGAGCAGTAGCAAGAGAGAGCTGGGGGGGAGGAGTCACACGCTTTTAAATAACCAGATTTTGTGAAAACTTACTATCACGAAGATAGCACCAAGCCATGAGGGATCCACTCCCATGACCCAAACACCTCCCACTATGCCCCATCTCCAGCACTGGAGATTACAATTCAAGATGAGATTTGGATGGGGACAAATATCCAAACTATATCATTCTGCCCATGGCCCCTCCCAAATCTCATGTCCTCCTCACACTGCAAAATAAACTCATGCCTTCCCAACTGTCTCCCACCCAAGTCTTAACTCATTCCAGCATCAACTACAAAGTCCACAGTCTCATCTGAAACAAGGCAAGTGCCTTCCACTTATGAGGCTGTAAAGTCACAAACAAGTTATTTACTCTCAAGATACAATGGGGATATAGGCATTGGATAAACACTGCCATTTCAAAAAGGAGAAATCGACCAAAAGAAAGGGGCTACAAGCCCCATGCAAGTTCAAAACCCAGCAGGGCAGTCATTAAATCTTAAAGCTCCAAAATAATCTCTTTTGACTCTGTGTTCTACATTCAAGGCACACTGCTGCAAAGGGTGGGCTCCCAAGGCTTTGGGCAGCTTTACCCTGTGGCTTTGCAGGGTTGCCCCAGGAATGCTCTCACAAGTTTTAGCTGAATGCCTGTGGCTTCTCCAGGTACAGCATGCAAACTGCCAATCAAGATACCATTCTGTGGTCTGGAGGATGGCAGGCCCCTTCTTACAGCTCCATTAGGCAGTGCCCCACTGGGGACGCTGGGGGACTCCAACTCCACATTTCCCCTTGGCCCCACCCTAATAATGATTCTCTGTGAGGGCTCCATCCCTGCAGCAGCCTTCTGCCTAGACATCCAGGCTTTCTCATACATCCTCTGAAATCTAGGCAGAGGCTCCCAAGCCTCAATTCTTGCATTCGGTACACCTGCAGGCTTAATATCATGTGGAAGCCATCAAGTCTTATGGCTTGCACCCTTTGAAGCAGCGGCCCAAACTGTACCTGGGTCCCTTTGAGCAAGGCTTCTGGAAGCCTGAGTGGCTGGGATGCAGGGAGCAGTTGTCTTGAGGCTGTGCAAGGCCTGGCCCAGGCACACAAAACCATTCTTTATTCCTAGGCCTCTGGGCTTATGATGAGAGGGGCTGCTGTCAAGGTCTCTAAAATGCCTTGAAGGCCTTTTCTCCAATGTCATGGGTATCAGCACTTTGGCATCCATTTAATTATGCAAATATCTCTAGCAAGTGGTTGCTCTACAGCCTGCTTGAATTCCTCCCCTGAAAAAGCTTTTTCTTTGCCACATGGCTAGGCTGCAAATTTTCCAAACCTTATGTACTGCTTCCTGTTTAAAAATAAGTTCCAACTTTAAGTCATTTCTTTGCTCCTACATCTGAGCATGGGCTGTTAGCAGCATCCAGGACACATCTTGAACACTTTGCTGCTTAGACATTCCTTCTGCCAGATACCAGAGGTCATCAATCTCAAGTTCAAACTTCCACAGGTCCCTACAGCATGAAGAGAATGCAGCCAAATGCTTTGCTAAAGCATAATGAGGGTGACCTTTGCTCCAGTTCCTACTAAGTTCTTCATTTCCACCTGACACCTCATCATCATAGACTTCATTGTCCGTACCACTACCAGCATTTTGGTCACAACCATTCAACCAGTCTCTAAGAAGTTCCAAACTTTCCCTCATTTTTCTGTCTCCTTCTGAGTCCTCCAAACTCTTCCAACCTTTGCCTGTTACCCAGTTTCAAAGCTGTTTCCATATTTTCAGGTATCTTTAGAGCAATGCTCCACTCCCACTTACCAATTTTCTGTAATAGGCTGTTCTTGCACTGCTATAAAGAAATATCTGAGACTGGGTAATTTAAAAGAAAAGAGATTTAAGTGGTTATTGGTTCTGTAGGCTATACAGGCAGCATGGTGCCAGTATCTGCTTCTAGGGAGGCCTCGGGGTGCTTTTGCCCAAGATGGAAGGTGAAACAGAAGTAGGCATCTGACATGACAAAGTGGGAGTAAGAAAAAGTAAGAGGGCCACACACTTTTAAACAACCAGATCTTGCTAGAACTCACTATCACAAAAACACCACCAAGCCATGAGGGATCCACTCACATGGCCCAAACACCTCCCACCAAACCCCACTTCCAGCACTGGGGATTACAATTCAACATGAGATTTGGGTAGGGACAAATATCCAAACTGTTTTAGCTTAAGAGATCACAATCTTCTCTCTTCTCTTCTGTTGAATCCTTTCTTCTTATTGATTCCTACCCTATGATATACACCCTCATCATCTTATCTATCCTCAAACATTCAAATCTTAAAGCTCTTTCTCCATTTATATCCCCTTTCTCAACGTCTTATACACAGAGCAATCAGATCAGAAATACAGAACTAAAACCTCCATTCTAGTATTTTCTGCCACCTTTTACATATTTATATAATCACCTGAAATTCAAGGTGCAAAGCTGAACTCATTATCCTTCCCCAAATGACTTCTCCATTTTATGGCACCACCAATTTCATTGTCCCTCAGGACAGCAAACTTAAAGCACTCTTTTCCTTCTAATCTCCTTAATACTGTACTATTCCTTTTCCCATGTCTCTCACTCCCCTTTTCCAGTCACTTAATGCTTCAGTGATTATCTGATAGATGCTGGGGGAAGGGCATGTTAAAAATGCACAAAACAGGACTCCTGCCCTCAAGAAGCTAAAGATCTAGTGAAGGGGGAAGAAACCGGACAAAGAGATAAAGTAAGACAATGGTAAGTGCAATTTAGAAAAGAATAAAATAAAGATGTAAAAAAGTAGAGAAGGAAGCAATAAATTCCCACTGGGATAAGGAAGGATCTCCAGAAGTGGCATGTGACCTCAACCTTAAAGAATTAGGACTTCTATAGATAAACTGTGCTGGAAATGCAATTCAAGGAAAAGGAAATACCTATGCAAGGTCAAGCAAATATGAAACTGCATGCCATGTTCAAGGAATAGCAAACATTCTTCTTTGACTAAAAGATTCTCAAGTAGGGGCATACAGTCTCCACAGAGAAAGAAGAGGAATGGGGGTTGGTGCTTTAAATTGGCAAACTCTCCCCAATCCTCTTTGAGAAGGACTGTGTGTAATAAGTGAACTATGCAAAGAGGCAGATATATTGAGATGTGTACAGTTAAAATAGTACAGAAGAAAACCATATGGGAATAAATCAAAAAAGGCCTTGAATGCCAAGCTAAAGAAATGCGGACTGTATTCTGTGAGCAACGATTAGCCTAGAAAATGTGTGCATGTGTTTTGTTTTGTTTTTTCATTTAAGAGAAAAACAAGATCAAATCTAGATTTCTGGGAAATAATCCTGGCAGCCATACAGCAGACCGAGTGAAAAAAGGTGAGAAGACGTTACTGTCACATGATGACATAATAGGACATGAACTGACAATGGGAACAGAAGGAGAGACTGAATTCAAGAACTATTTCAGAAGCAAATCAGAGGAGTTTAGCAACACAACAAAGGATAAGCAGTGGATCTTTAGCTTGAATAATAGATGGCAGAAATACCTAGAATGTGAAAAGCGGGTACACTTTGGGGTGCAAAGTTTTACACATCACAACTCTGAGATGATTACCAGACACATACCAGTCACTCACTAAGCCCTGTGACACTGGTTAAGTTACTTATCTGAGTTTTGGTCCTTCAAAATTTCAAAGCCTGTATTCTCAACTGTAAAACAGGGATAATAAGTGTAGCTAAAACAGTTGCTGAATATTAAGTAAAATAATGAAATCAGTGCCTGGCACAAAGCTAGTATATTAGTAATAGTATTTATAATAGCAGAATGTGGAACTTAAAAATGCCCACAAATTTTGCAAGAGGTTACCAGCATCTTTTAAGAAATTATTTTCAGTACAGAGGGAGACTTTTGCTTATAAGAGTTTAGTGGCTAAGCAATAAAGTTGTGGAGTGAAGACAAACTATTCTGTCTGTAGAGCCTTCAAAAAAAAAAAAACAGTTCTGTAATATTGTCATTATCACTCCGTATCCCACACTTTCAGCCCATGACTAGCATAGTTACCTGGTCCATGTGAAGAACATAATAATTGCTTGCTGAACATGAGAAAACTAAGCCAACTGGAAGGGAGAAATGAAGAGAAGATCTTAGTTCTACAAAGAATCTTGAGGAAACAGTATTAGAAGCATAAAAGCTTTTTCAAGTTACCCTTGGAAAGGAATAGAAATGCTTTATTCTCTGAATCAGGGTAAAGACAGTAAGTCTGGGGAGACAACTGAGGAATTCACACTGGATGGGCAGCCTCTACCTTTTTTATAAGGAAATAAAGTTCACTGCATAGAGTGGGGGGACTACAAAATCAGTCTGAAATCTGGAGAAAGCAAATTAGGTAATTCTTCCATTTTAAAATGTATTTGACTTCATTTCTGTAGCCAACGCCATGGTCGTTATCATGGTCTTCTATCATGTCAGATTGTATCAGCAGCACCCTAGGCAGCTCCTCTGCTTCCTAACTTTCCCCTTCCCAGGGTATAGTACATTCCCAAGAGAGCACATATTTCCTTCCACTATGTTCACCACTATTCTTTTAAGAATTCAACCCTTCTATGAGACTTCTCTGATCCTTTTACCCATCAGACAGTTAATCATTCTCTCCTCTGGCTACTATCACGTTACCTTTGTTTCCTATATAGTTTGATTACTTAATTTATTTTTCCATCTGCAATCATTTCCTTACATATTCCAATGAACCCCTTAAAAGGGGGAAACAGTTTCCTCATTTTTATTCTTTCAGCAGTTAATTCAGCATCTGATATACAACAGATGTTCAGTCAATGTCCATTTTGTCTAACTGAACGATTAAACAAATGAGTAAACTCCTAACTAGAAGAAATTAGAAAATAAAAAGGGTTCAAATCTACATCATTTCGGATAACCTTTGTACTTTTCTAGGTATCAAACAGCAACCAAAACAGTTTTTTAGTTCTTAGTGGAAACGTAAAGGGGTTAATCAAAAATTGTAAAACTCAATTGTACTTTTAAATAAATTATATTCTAATAATTATATTTGAACTAGTGTGTCCATGTTCTGGGAATTCACTTTGAACACAATAATTAAAGTATACCAGGAGGGGTTTACCCAGGAAGAACACTGTATCTTTTCAAGTGATTCAGTACCAGTAAGAGATGCACTACTGGACTGAAATGACAGTCTATCCTTGCACTACAAATTGCGAGAGTAAGCATTTGGGCTTCAAAATACATTTTGGCATGCATTATAGACAGTATTTAATAATATCATCAGCAAATGTTGGGGACTTTCACAAATTAAGTAGTTGTCTGAACAAAACTGAAAGCAACAATTAACCAATACGCTGACTGTAAAATCTACTACAATGAAGTTCCTAAACTAGATACAAAATAATCCATCAACAATTTTTAACTGAGGTGCTCTATGTATGAACCACAGCACTAACACCGGTACCAAACCCAGTGAAACTTAGAATTCTTCTGAGACTCAAGAAGCTTGCAAAGCTAGCCAAGTCATTATTAAAACAGTATGAAATTTCCTGGTGTCACGGAGAAAAATTCTAAGATTCTATGAAATACAGTATCACATTTTATCCGAAGTGAATATAAAAGATTGCACTTCACTTAATTTATTGGAAATGACACAGATTACTCTACAGTTGCTGTATTCAAGAACTCAACTTCAGATAGACTATGCCCAATTAGTACAACAGTATGTTTCAAAAAAAAGAAGCTCGAATACCGTAATTCCTTATTAACAAGTTTATAATTCTCAAAACAACTGTTTGAAGTATTTTTAATGTGAGTTTTATAATTCTGATTTCACAATGTAGGAAAGCAACTAATGTTAAATATCACAAAGTATCCGGTCTTTTGCCAAGTACTTTAATTAAGAACTAGCTCATTTACTTTTCACACTCTTAACTCTTTGAAATTATCTCTTCTTTTAGAAATGAAGAAATCAGGAGTAAAGCAAGGTCAAATAACTTGCCCCAAATCACCCAACTATTAAATCTCACAGCTGAGGTTACAACCCAGAATGATTTGACTTTATAGTCAACTCTCTTCTCCCTACACATTGATGGCTCCTTTAGGGATTACAATGACCATGACCTCTATTTTATAATGAGCTGTATTAGGTATATACACAATGAATCTCTCAAAGATTAAATTAAAACAGTAAGAATAAAAGCAAACACTGCCTTGGCATTAAACAAAAAAATTTTTGGTTGCCCAAACTTTATGTTTTTACATACTGTAATCTAATCCACAAACAGCTGCCCTTCAGCTGCAACCCAAACTGCCTCACAGTTCTCAAATTATTGCTAAACTTTAATTCCTCATGAATTCTCCTCAAGCCTTCTTTGAACGAAATGTTTGTGACAACAGCAACTTTTTAAAACAGTATCACTATAAAATGACCAATTCAGATTAATTCTAAACTTCCTTATGATTTAGAAATACAGATCTCATATAATCTCTCACTCTTTATTTTTGCGATCAGTTTTAAATGGCTGTGTATATTTTATTCCAAACTGAAGTACATTTTGTCAGGGCAAGCCGAAACAGCATTTTCTGCACTATTTATATTAACCTGGAAACACCTATGGACATAGGTGCTTACTAAATTCTGTTAATATAGCATTTTAAATAGTAAACAGAGTTACCTGTGTGCCTCAGTAAAACTGGAGTAAACCAAAATTATCAAAACAGATGCGTACCTAAGCTCTTCCACAACTCAACATTTTGATACCAAGCAGAGAAACCACTATACATAGGAGCTCGACGAACTCAATTTAAAATACAACTATATTATTTCCGGCACCACATCTAAGCAGGTTTTTAATGCACAAGTTAAACTCAAATTTATTAAGTGCCCCTTTCGCCTTCATCCAAAACACATATGCCTGTATATAAATTAAATCACTCAACTAATTACATCTTTTACAGACCTGAAATTGTAGAAATTATCCTTGTTAGGAAGTTTACCAGTAAATCTATTTTACATAGATTTGTCATATGTGTGTTATAGCCAAGTTTCCAAACAGTTGCACAGGAGTAAATAGCTTTACATCTTTCTGTACTAATTCTCAAAACCGATCTGCTGAAAAAAATGTTGGAACTCAGTGCACTGATAATCTAATTAGTAGGCATTTCCAGGACTTAAGTTCTATTATACTGTATTATATTTTATAAACTGGCTTGTAAAAGGACCTAATTCCCCCAAAACTAAGTCCCTGAACTTTCAGAATAAAATACTAAGTTATAAAAATGTACTCTTGTAGCTAAGTGAAAGCTGACCATTCAGTTTATAAAACAGTGATCTTACACTGTGATATGCAAAATAAAACAAATTAGAAAATGCACTACGCTTTCACTCTCGCCTTAGCAAACAAGGAGCCCAGGTTTAACAAATTACTGTAGATAACAGTCATTACGTCAGGTACGACATAGCGTAAAAAACTGATCTCATACAGAATGTCTACAACAAGTTTTTTTGTTTGTTTGTTTACTTCCTAAGGTGTTTTATAGATCTCAGAAACTGATTCTGTACAGCTGAACCGGGTTACACTCCAAGCTACAGCTCGTGTGAAATACGACTTCGTCGGAATTAGCAGGCTAAAATCCTGTTTATCGTGGAAGAGAAAAGAATCTTGTACGTTAACTACTAAATCTTCAACGAGATAATGTCGAATAAACTCTAGTACTGTGAGTGATACAAGAAACACTGGCTAGCAACGGGATTAGGTCATTAAAAATATAAGTCGGGTTTCCTCAGTTTGGAAGGTGTAAACAAACCCATCTCCACTGCAGAAGGTAAACAATGAACCTGCAGCAGGGTGAGGGGGCGGTCTTTAGCCAACTACAGTCTCAGCGGCCCGGGAAAGGGAAGCAGAAGGGAAACAGCATAAACCAGACATTTAGCAGTAATGACCAGTCCTAGGTTTCACTACCAAGTTATCAATGCTGCGGGTCCCCACAGGATGGTGGGCAAAGGGGAAAGCAGTCACGAAGTCGGCAAACACCGAGCAGGTCCGGTTTCTGCTCCGGGGACGGGGAGGGCAGGATGTGGTCGCTCTTTCCTCAAACATCCTCCTGCAACCTAAATAACAGCCTCTACCTCCCTCCGGCTGCCCCCAGCTTGGGCTGCCGGACTCCAGGATAGGTGCAAACCACTCTGCCGGAGCTCGAGCCCAGAGGGTCGCTGGGTCTGCCGAGTTCCACTCGGGGCTCCCCCGCACCCGCAGCAGCCCGAGGCCCGGAGAAGGGCTCGGGCGAGGGAAGCGGGCGCCGGGAAGGGGGATGGGTCCGGAGAGGCGGACCCGGGCTCGGCTCCCGGGGGCCGGCAGGCGGGGCTCCGGCTCTGCCACCCGCACCCCGCCGGTCCCGTGCGGGGCCCGCCCCTGCCTCTGGCCCCCAGCCCCGGACCCGGCTCCTCCCCAGCAACGCGCCCTCGCCGGCGCCCGCGGCGCCCCGCGTTACCTCGGGTCAGATCCAGCGGGACGTTCTCCTCGCCGCTGTCATTCCGCCCTGCGCGAAACAGACACACAGCCCCAATTAGGATTCGCTCTCAGGCCAGCTGCGGCTGCCCTGGCTCCGGCCAGCGCCCCGGCTCGCTCCCCCACCCAGGGCTAGGGGAAGGCAAGTGCCAGGGGTGGCGGGCGCCGGGCGATGGGGAGTGAGGGTTGCAGCGGGCTTACCTCGTACTCGGAGGTTCTTCAGAGAGCGGCCGCGGCCGATCGCCGCCATATTGACGGGTTTCAGTCACAACACCGGAAACCTCGCCCAATCGCGCGAGAACCCCTTCCCCTCCCCGCGCGCCGCACCCGCCCCCCGCGGCACCTCCCCCGCCCCCTAGGCGGCAACGGCGGCTGGTGGTGCTGTCTCTGCTCGGGCGCGGAAGGAGCACTGAGCCGACCCAAGGTTTGCACGAAGTTCGCTGCGCCAGCCCGCCCGCCCACAACAGACCCGGAGAGCACGTCCGCCGGGAGGGGCAGTTCCCACGAGGAGAGTCCCATTGACGCGAGTTGGCAGCGTAAAGGATGCTCCCCTTTGGCCGCCGCGGAAGCCGTAGTCCAAACGCAGGCGAGCCGGGAGGAGGAGGCCGGAATGCGGCCGGCGGGCCACCTGCTCTCGCCGGCCTGCCAGTCTCCTGCTTGCTCTCAAGCCCTGCCACAGACTGTCCCGCTCCCCCGTGTATCCATTGAAACAATTTTTATTAAAACGCTGCGCACAGTTTGAGCCTCCCTTCCTGGAATCGCTTTGCTCCTACTAAGTTAACACGGAACAAAGTTTTTTTTCCAGCCTCGCCGTTGATCTTCAGGATGCCCCTCTCGGCTAGGAGGGCTTCTCCAAGTGGAAGTGGTTGGGCAGTTTTGTTTTTGGCCGCCAGGCAGAGGTCCCCGCGGTGGGATCGCGCCAGCGCCGGGAGGCCGGGGAGAGAGTTTTCTCTGCCGGGAGCCGGGGCGAGGCTGCTGGGTACTGTGTCCGGCTTTTCTGTCTCTGCAGATCCTAAGATCGTGGATCATGCAGATGTTGTGGATTAATCTATTTTATGCATAAGCCTATTAACATTAGGGATTTTAATTCTAGAAACTGCTTAGTTAATACACACACACACACACACACCTGGCCACTGACCCAGCAGCTTTCTCTTGAAGTACATTAAAGAGAGGAGCTATTTGTGCTCTCCAGTTCCTCAGCTCATCTTTCTATTCCAGGAGACTGAAAGTTAATTAAAAGTGGAGATCTTGCCTTAACCAGTTCTGTTTTCCCAGCTCCCAGTTAATGCAATATCTGGCACAAATAAGTGTTCAATAAATATCTGTTGGATGAGTAAGTGCCTTGGTTTTCTAATTTGTTCCAATGCTCTGCTTACTTAAAAAAAAAAAAAAAAAAGGCAATATTGGGGATATTTGTTGAAGTTGTTAATAACAGTGAACGTTTGGAAACACTTAAATGACCAAAGGTAGGGATTATGTAAATTATGTCAACCATTAAAAGTGAAGAGGTAGACTTAGTAAAAGGAAATAATGTTCATGATATTAAATCAAGCAGATTACAAATTTCCTGTTTTTATAAAAGTTTAAATATGTACGAAATTAAAAGTATGCATTATAAAATATTTTTATATATACATGTATGTTGAAAAAGGTCTGAAAATATACATGAAAATGTTAACTGATTTTTCTCCCCTCATTTGTGGAATTATACGTGCACTTTTTGTTCTTGTTTGTCTCTACTTTTTTAAATATCCTATAGTTAATATATATCATTTGTAAAATAAGTGGTAAGAAAAAAATAAAAGGAACATAAAGTAGCGTCATCTGGAAAATAAAATAGGAACACTGCTTCCTTAGAATATTGCCAATTGTCTATATATTCCAGGTTTTTTTTTTTTTAACCAAGTCTACACTCATATATCTGCGACTGATACTGCACTTAGATTTAAGGATATAACACAGTTACAGTACTTTAAAGAAATGTTTCCTGGCATTACCAGTAGTAGTTTTAATATCAACAAACGTGTTCCCTCCGTTATAGCTTTAAAAATCTTGGTGCAATTTATTTATTCTAGTTACTGCCTAAAACAAAAATCACAAAACTTGAGGTCTGGCAGAGAGTTGGATTTCAACCCTCCACGTATCACTACATTTCACCCTTATAGAAAAGTAGAGATCTATCAATATAAATTATACCAGATTCTCACAGTTGTTCTGATTTTCGACCAATCTTTTATCATATTATAAAATCCCTGTATATTCTACATTAACTCCTTCCCAATACAATTGAACTTCATTTTCTCTCAGTGTTTTATGAAAGTTGAGTACAACTAATCTACTTTTAAGTTACTTGAGGTACTTAAGTGCCTAAATCCAATAGTATTTTATCATTATAACTGTATGTTCCTATTAAAGACAATTATTCAATTACTCTATTTCTTGCAGGAGAAAAAAATTACATTCAATCTTCCATTGAAACTAGTTTTGGCTCTGTTACTATTTCAGTCGTTTGAGTGGTTAGGTTCTCCATATTTGCTCTTAGAATGAATGGCAGGTCTGGTAAAAAGAACAAGTTATTAGTGTTTGGAAATGACACTCAATTAGGAAGCAGAAGTTTAGGTAAATTTTAGTAAGGAATACATTTTATGATGTGTTTGGTTTTTAAACAGTAGCACTACTTTATTGATTGTAGTCAGATTGATACTTGTTAAAACCCCTAAGTTTTCTACTTTGATACTTCCCAATTGCTAGCTATTCCTCCTTTTGAAACTTCTTTTCTTCCTTGCATCTGTTAGCCCACCCATATGACTTACTCATTTTGTTTACTTCTTACTGCTTCTCCAATTTTTTTTTTTAATTCTAATCTGGTCATTGAGAATGTGACTTCCTCTTCTTAGTTTTCGTTTCCCAGCTAGGTTTCATTTGCTGTGTCAATGACTGTTTTTTTTTTTTTTCTGGTAGTGTTTGTCATTGATAAAAAATGTTCTATGAGAAGATCAAGTCCAGGACCATACCTTTGGAAGATAACTGCTTAATTCTGAAGATACAGTTACTTCATTCACAGTCACTCCCTTGGTTCTATTCTCTACCCTCTTGCATGCAGTTAATAATTTTAGCATATAAACCATATTTTATCGGTTTGGGATACAGTTGTAATACTGAACAGAAACAAAAGCCTTATCAAAATCTTAGTTCCCTTTAATCTCTCTGTCTTGATACATAGGCCATTTGAAGATAAAGCAAGTAAAAAACCACAAAATTCGGTCAGACTATTTCTTGGTAACTTCATAGTTAAACGACACATTTGAGACATCTAAAGGCCATTGACATGACAAGCAATGAATTAATTTAACAAATGTTATAATCCCATCCAGTGTTAATTATGTCTTGGTCACAGCAGAACAGAGCCCATGAGTATTGTGTCTTTAAATTTTAATCTCTGTCCCAAAATCTCATATAAATTTCCTTTTAAATAATTATTTAAAGACTCTCTATGACAAACAGTTTTAAATGCAGAATAAACCTGTGTTTATGGAAGATGAAGATACGTTAAAAAATGAAATCTAGGAGGGTATGCAGTAAAATTTCAACAGTGATTATCTACAGATGGTAGAATTTTGAGTGATTTTTCTCTCCCATTTTCTCATTTTCCTTCTTCCCAAACAAATTTTTACTTGTGAATTTTTTTAAGAAAACTATTTTAGAAAAATTTTGTTGGCTATTCTAAACCAAAATTATAAACAGTTGATTTTAATAATGACTTGCTTAACAGGTTACTATAAACAATCAAAATTATTTGTGCATCTGTTCATTAAAAAAAGAACTTTTGCACATACACTGCAAAACATATATATTCACTTTTTAAATCAAATTAGAACATAAAACAAAGATGAAATAAAAATGGTTAAAAGTAATTTTTAATGTTACTTTACTAATGACACAAATACAAAGCAATGGGGCTGAATATACTTCATTATTTTTGACATTTCATGTTATATACTTTGTGATACTGAAATTTAAAAGTTTAGTTTTAAGAAGAGTTCATGTGGGTATAGGGTTTTAATAGCTGAGACCTCACAAAACACGAAGTTAAAAATGGAAGAACTACTTCATTGGCTGCCCATAAAACTCATTTTCCCATTTCATCCACCCAGTGATACAAAAGCTTTTTGAAATGTAATTTGGCTAACAAATGTCCACGTTCCCTAATGTCAATCAGTTTTCCTATCAAACTAGAAAACATAACATTTAGAAATTTTCTGCAAAATGGTTGCAAAACCATTTATCTGAAAGATTTTTAAGCAGATTGGGAAACTCTGTTCCCATGATTTTCAAGTGTGCAGATACGAAAATTTATATGTATGACATATTTATATTTTAAGGTTTTTTGGAAAAAAATCAAAACTGAAACACTTTCAAATATCTATTTTCTAAATGCTGTCATCCTAGCACAGGTTTTTTTTAAAGTATTAAATTTCTTAGTTATTGTTATCACATTTACTTTGAAGGAAAATTTTTAAATTTTAATTTAAAAAAAAATCTGATAGGTAACATGCTACTGGAAGCCACCAGACATCATGAAAAAAAAAGCTTACCACTGAATAAACAGTAAACATCTGTATAATAAAAGATTTTCTTCACTTCTCATTTCAAAGTGTGTGAAAATTAAACTATTTTTTAAATGTCTTATGTCTTATTTATACAAAATTATCACATGTGGTACTATATCTGTACTTCCGTATGAACCCCTTTTTAAATTTATGGGAACTGCTTCATCGATTTTCATGAAACATTGCTCTTATTAAGGAAGTTGCTTACTGATAAGGATACCTGGTATTTGGTACTTTTACTTTGATGGCACAGAAAAAACTGAACAGAATTAAGCCAACACTGTAAACTAAGACATAGTTAGAAATATTTATGCTTTCATTCAATTGCACACACAGCAAAGCTTCCATAATGCTTATTTGTTCAAATGCCTTTTTCTTCAAATCTTCAGCCTTCCGCTGCCCCACCCCTTTTTCTGCCTTGGTTGACCAATAGGTTTGCATTTTAGTTTTGTCAACAAATATTTTTCTCTGTTTTTTTTTTTTTTTTTTAATTCCCAGCCATTTATTTAACCACAGCAGGAAATAGTACTATATTCCCAACAGATATGTTCCTTTTTGTCTGTTGCTAATAAGAAATCTTTCTCTTTTCGCAGGACACGGTGGCTCATGTTTGTAATCCCAGTAGTTTAGGAGACTGAGGCAGGAGGACCCTTTGAGCCCAGGAATTCCAGACTAGCCTAGGCAACACAGTAAGATCCCGTCTCCACTAAAATAGTAATAATAGTAATAATAATAAAGTTATCTAGCATGATGTCATGCTTTTATAATCCCAGCTATTTGGGAGGCTGAGGTGGGAGGCTCCCTTGAGCTCAGATTTTCAAGGGTTCAGCTATGATTGCACCACTGCACTTCAGCCTGGGTGGTAAAGCAAGACCCTACCTCGAGAAAAAAGAAAAAAACTCTTTTTGCGAAGTAATGGATTCAATATTGCATGACTTCTAACATCACAGAAAAAAAATACAGCAAATTATCTTTATTTTCTATTTATTTTAAACATATTTTGCTAATCTAGGAGCTTTATAATAGCTGACATCTCAGGGAACAATATATAATTAGATAATAGTGAAGTATAATGCATGTAAATTCATATTTCACATAATTCTAATATTTTTAATTTTTTTAAATGTTGGCTGACATTGTGACATCTGATTGCATTATCATTGCTTTTTCCTTGTACTGAAGCTGATAAAGTACTGAAGCTAAAATCAGAAGTATCAGTTCTGCCATATTTTAAAACCTGTACTGTGCTTTTATTATTTGTGTTACATACAATTTCTTTGCAAGATTCTTCTTAAGCTATGTGTACATTTTGTGAGGAATAGTTTATAATATCCTCCTAAATCCACTTGACTAGATAAAGTATATGGCCATATGCCAAAGTGCAGAGAATTCCTGAGAGACTGTTGTGAATTCTTCTGAGTTGTAGAACTCCCATCTTCACTCAGAATACTTATATGACTCGTATCAATTTAACCTTCTGACAAGATGACAGCTCCATTGTTAATATGTTTAATAAATATCAATAGTTTAAGTTTTTCTTTCATTTCTTTTCTTTTTGCTTTTCTCTTTCTTTTTTTTCTTTTTATTTTTTTTGAAGGGGGCAGGTACGGGGTAGGGAACTAAAAAAATTCCCCCAAATTCCTCCACACACACACAAAATAACAAAATAGGATACTGAAGTCAGAATGAGGAGCAGTGAGCAACTAGAAAACTGGAAAAATGGACCTCTCTAGCTATATAGATCTGAAGACTAAGCCACTACAAGGTGGGAAAGCAGAACATCAGGCTCTTGCGTTAAGTCCAGGATCCTAGAAGTGGACCAAAGTGGACCCAGGTTGGTAGTGCCCCCTGGCTTTCGGCAGTAGCAATTACAAATCCTTTCTGGGTAAAGCCCATTACTTCATCAGTTCCAAGGATCATCACATATTGACATCAAACAAATAGAAGCTCACATTCAAAGATCATTAAACTCATAGAAACAAACTGACTATGAGTAAGAATCTAGAAATCAAAATCAGCAGAATTCTATGCCAAGGACTTCAGATATTGATGATATGAAGCTAAATACAAAGTAGCTATTCTATATTAAGTAATTTTTCCAGATGAATTTATGCTTCTACCCATGACAGAATAATGAGAGTTGGATGTGCCTTCCTACAATAAATAATTGTTAATTTAGACAAATATATGAAACAGCAGTTTTTAGGAATTGGACAGTAGTGTGGCACTGTGACCTTGACATAAAAGGAGCAAAAAAGGTGAGTTTCACATTCCCTCGAGCTTTGAAAATACAACACAAAATTTATGGAACCTAAACAGAGCAGCAGTCTTACGGAATGGAGGAAAAAAAGATTGAAGTCGAGATAATGAGGTAACCGAACGTTGAGGGGCAGAATACCAGAGTTGAGAGAGCTGTACAAAGTAGGAGCTCCAGAAATCTGCACTGGGATCCCCTTGCTTATTTAGCTGAATTTTAATCTGGACAAGCATAGGGTAAGACTCAGTGAAACCCAGCAAGGAACAGCCCCTGGAGGCTCTGTACTAAATGGAGATTCCAGAGGTTGCAGCTTGCTGAAAGACATCCAACCGGCAAGTAAACAGACTTTGGTGAACCCTTTGAGTATTCAAGTAAGACCCCAAAAGGCTATACATTAGGAAATGGGTTGCACTGAGACCCCACAATGGCCATAAGTTATCAAAAAGGATACTCCGTCCTAGAATAAGGCTACTATAGATATACCTAAATAGAGTTCAAAGTCAAGCCTCAATAGGATCAAGCTGATCTCCCAATAAATAAAGAACAGGGTTTAAAACTAAACTCATTAAAAATAAAACAACAATATTCCAACCTCCAACACATCACATTGATGATGTTCAGCATACAGCAAACATTTTTATGAAATTTGAAAAATCAGGAAAATGTGACTCATCCTCATGAGAAAAAAAATCAATTAGAAACAAGACCAGAGGCCAGGTGCAGTGGCTCACGCCTGTAATCTCAGCACTTTGGGAGGCCGAGGCGGGCAGATCGTAAGGTCAGGAGTTCAAGACTAGCCTGACCAATGTGGTGAAACCATGTCTGTACTAAAAATACAAAAATTAGCTAGGCGTGGTGGTGCATGCCTGTAATCTCAGCTACTCAGAAGGCTGAGGCAGGAGAATCGCTTGAACCTGGGAGGCGGAGGTTGCAGTGAGCTAAGATCATGCCACTGCACTCCAGCCTAGGCAACTGAGTGAGACTCCATCTCAAAAAAACAAACCAAAACCAAAAAAAAAAAAGACCAAGACCAGAGAAAGTATGGACATTGGAATTAATAGAATTTCATAAATATGATCCAAAGATTTAAAAGAAATGTTGGACACAGTGAGTAAACAGATGGAGACTCTCTAGAAAGAAATGTATTCTGTAAAAAAATAACCAAGTGTAAATTTTAGAAATGAAAAATACAGTGACAGAAATGATGATATATTAGTCAGAAATTCACTAAATGATGACAGATTGTACCCTAAAAAAGAAAAGGGTTGTGAATTTAAAGACAAACCAACAAAAAACATAGAGAAGAAAAAGACTGGGGAAATAAGGAAGAAGAAAAAGCCTCAGCGACCCACATAAAAAAAATCAGACAGTCTGAAATATGTGTAACTGAAATCCCAGAAGAAGTGGAGAGAGAGATTGGGGCAGAGAAAATGAAGTCGTAATGGATAAACCTCTAGCTAAATTGACCAAGAAAAAAGAGACAAGCAAGAAATAACAATTATCTAAAATGAAGGATGGGACATTAGTCTAGAACCTATAGATGTTAAAAGTATAGGAAGGGAATATTAACAACTTTATGCCAATAAATTTGTCAACTTAGATGAGGTGGACCAAATCCTTCAAAGACAGAAAACACCAAAGCTTACTCAAGAAGTTATTTGGTAGATATACAAAATGCTTATAAAGTTTATACAGAAAAGCAAATGTCTAAAATTGTCAGCACAATACTAAAGAAACACTATCTGAATTCAAGACTTACTCTAATGCCAGAATGAAGACAACTTTAGAGAAAGGATGGACATATAAATGAATAGGACAGAAATAACATGTGTTAGTCTGTTCTCACACTGCTATAAAGACATATCCAAGACTGGGTAATTTATAGAGAAAAGAGGTTTAATTGACTCACAGTTTCGCAGGGCTGGGGAGGCCTCAGGAAACTTACAATCATGACAGAAGGGGAAGAGGCATGTCTTAAATGGTGGCAGGCAAGAGAGCAAATGAGTAAAAGGGGAAGTCCCTTATAAAACCATCATATCTTGTGAGAACTCAGTGACAATCACAAGAACTTCATGGGGGAAAGTGCTCCGTGATCCAATTACTTCCCATCAGGTCCTGCCTTCAACATGTGGGGATTATGGGAATTCCAATTCAAGATGAGATTTGGGCAGGGATGCAGAGCCCAACCATAGCATAAAGAGCTCACAAAGTATATATATTTAATTAATTATTGATGAAGGTGCAAAGACTATTCATGTAGAAAGGATAGTTCTTTTCAACAAATGATGTGGGATCAATTGGCTATCCACATACATATAATGAACCTTGATCTATATGTTACACTGTATGCAAAAATTAACTCAAAGTGAATCATAAATCTAAATGCAAAACTGAAACTACACAACTTCTAGAAAAAAATAGAAAAAAATTTTGTAGCTTTGAGTGGAAGAAAAGAGTTCTTAGATACTATACTAGAAACATGATTAATATTAGAAATAATTGATGGATTGAAGTTCATCAAAAAGAAAAGCCTCTGCTCCTGCAAAGACACTTTTAAGAGAATAAAAACAGAAGCCACAGACTGAGAAAATGTTTTCGATTCATGTATCTGATAAAGTAATTGTATGCAGGCTATATAAATAGCTCTCAATACTCACTAATAGAAAACTAAACAATGAAAAAAATTAAACAGACTCAAAGTCAAAAAAGTAAAAACAGACAAAGAAAGTCAAATTTTTATTATAAAAACATCATTCAGCCAGCCTACATAAAAATAGTAAATAGGTCAGATGCAGTGGCTCATGCTTATAATTCCAGCACTTTGGGAGGCGAAGGCAGGAGGATCACTTGAGGCCAGGAGTTTGAGACCAGCCTCATCAATACAGTGAGACCCAGTCTCTAAATAATTTTTTAAATAATAAATATATATGCACTCAACACTGGAGCACCCAGATATATAAAACAAATGTTATTAAATGTAAAGGGGGATATAGACGCCAATACAATAATTGATGGAGACTTCAACACCCTACTCTCTGCATTAAACAGATAATCTAGACAGAAAATTAACGAATAAACATTGGATTTAAATTGCACATTAGAACGAATGCCCTAACAGGCATTTACAGAACATTTTGTTCAACAGCTACAGAATACACATATTTTTATCAGCACATGGAACATCCTTCAGGATAGACCATATGTGAAGACACAAAACAAGTCTCAACAAATTTTTAAAAATTGAAATCATATCAAGTATCTTTTCAGACCAGAATGGAATAAAACTAGACATCTATAACAAGAGGAACTTTTGAAACTGTACAAACAGATGGATGCTCCTGCATGACATTATGACATTGGGTCAATGAAGAAATTAACAAGAACATTTTTTAAAAAATTATTGAAACAAATGAAAATGTAAACACAATAAATCAAACCTGTGAGATACAGCAAAAGTAGTTCTATAAGGGAAGTTTATAGCAGTAAATACATCAAAAAAGTAGAAATATACTTTTACTAAGACACAAATTAACAGCCTAGTGATGTACCTCAACTAACTAAAAAAGCAAGAATAAAACAGACACAAAAGTAGTAGATGGCAATAAATAATAAAAATCAAAGCAGAACTAAATGAAATAAAGACTAAAAATGTAATATAAGGAATTAATAAAACAAAAAATTGCTTTTTGAAAAGAGTAAATAAAATCAATGAATCACTAGCTGGAGTAACCAATAAAAAAGAAAGAAGACGCATATAAACACAATCGGAAATGAAAAAGAAGACATTATAACTGATACTACAGCAATACAAAAGATCATGAGACTCTTAGGAGCAATTATACATCAGCAAACTAGAAAACCTAGACAAAATGGATAAATTCCTATACACACACGACCTTCCAAGATTGAATCAGGAAGACTTAGAAAACCTGAAGAGACCAATAACAAATAACAGACAAAATGGATAAATTCCTATACACACACGACCTTCCAAGATTGAATCAGGAAGACTTAGAAAACCTGAAGAGACCAATAACAAATAACGAAGTTGAAGCAGTAATAAAATGTCTCCCAACAAAGAGAAGTTCAGAACCAGATGGTTTCACTGTCAAATTCTATTAAACTTTAAAGAAGGACTAACATCCAGTCTCCTCAACAATTCTAGAAAATCGAACAGAAGGGACTTCTCCCTAACTCATTCTATGGAGCACGAATTAACCTGATGGCAAAACCAGATTCAACAAAAAAGAAAACTACACACCAAACTCTCTTTATGCACATAGATGCAAAAGTTCTCACCAAAATACTAGAAAACCGAATCCAACAGCACATAAAAAAATAATATACCATGATCAAGAGGGATGTGTCTCGAGGGTGGTTCAGCATATAAAAATCAATACATGGCCGGGCGCGGTGGCTCAAGCCTGTAATCCCAGCACTTTGGGAGGCCGAGGCGGGTGGATCACGAGGTCAGGAGATCGAGACCATCCTGGCTAACACGGTGAAACCCCATCTCTACTAAAAATACAAAAAAAACTAGCCGGGCCTGGCGGCGGCGCCTGTAGTCCCAGCTACTCCGAGGCTGAGGAGGGAGAATGGCGGGAACCCGGGAGGCGGAGCTTGCAGTGAGCGATCGGGAACCCGGGAGGTGGAGCTTGCAGTGAGCTGAGATCACGCCACTACACTCCAACCTGGGCCACAGAGCGAGACTCCGTCTCAAAACAAAAAACAAACAAACAAACAAAAATCAATAAACATGATAGATACATCACATCAACACAATGAAGGAGAAAAATAATATGGTTGATTACATACAATCTCAATTGGTGCAGAAAAAGCATTTGATAGAATTTAACATCCCTTCATGACAAAAACTTGCAACAAACTAGGCGTGGAAGGAACATACCTCAACATAAAAAAGGCCATATACGACAAATCTACAAGTAACATTGTACAGGATGGAGAAAAGCTGAAAGCCATTCCTCTGAGAACTGGAGTAAGATGAGGATGCTTACTTTCACCACTCCCATTCAACATAGTAATGAAAATCCTAACCAGCATAATCAGGCAAGAAAAAGAAGTAAAAGACATCCAAATTTGAAAAAGGAAGTGAAATTTTACTTTTTGCTGATGATATGATCATACATCTAGTAAAACGTAAAGACTCCACCAAAAAACTGAGACCTGATAAATACTTTCAGTAAAGTTGCAAGATACAAAATCAACATACAAAAATTAGTAGCATTTCTATATACCTATAATGAACTAGATGAGAAAGAAATCAAGAAGGCAATCCCATTTACAACAGCTACAAAAAAAATACCTAGGAATAATTTTAACTAAAAAAGGTGAACTATCTCTACAAGGAAAACTAAGAAAGCACTGATGGAAGAAATTGAAGAGGAAACAAAGAAATGGAAAGATATTCCATGCTCATGGATTGTAAGAATTAACAGCATTTAAATGACTACAGTGTTCAAAGCAATCTATAGATTTAGTGCAATTCCTATCAAATTATTTGTGTCATTTTTCACAGACTCAGAAAAAGTCAATCCTAAAATTTGTATTGATCCATACAAGAGCCCTAATAGCCAAAGCAATCCTGAGCAAAAGAGAACAAAGCTGGAAGTGTCACAGTACCCAATTTCAAAATATATTACAAGGCTGTAATAACCAAAACTACATGGTATTGGTATAAAAACAAATAGACCGATGTAACAGAATAGACAATCAAGAGATAAATCTATGTATTTATAGTCAACTGATCTTCAACCAACTCACTTAGAACATACATTGGGGAAAGGACAACTTCTTCAATAAATGGTACTGGGAAAACTGTATAACCATTTGCAGAAGTATGAAATTACACCCTAATCTCTCACTGTATACAAAAAATCAACTTAAGACAGATTAAAGACTTAAATGTAAGACCCCAAACTCTAAAACTACTAGAAGAAAACATTAGGGAAAACACTTCGGGACTTTGGTCTAGGCAAAGATTTTATGGCTAAGACCCGAAAAGCATACACAACAGAAACAAAAATAGACAAATGGGATTATGTTAAACTTAAAAGCTTCTGCACAGCAAAGCAATAAACAAAATAAAGGGACAACTTGCTGAATAGGAGAAAATATCTGCAAACTATTTATCCGACAAGGAACTAATATCCAGAATATGCTAGGAACTCAAACAACTCAATTTTTAAAACTGAATAATCCATTAAAAAGTGGGTAAAGGACATGAGTAAACATTTCTCAAAAGATGACATACAAATGGCCAATAGGTTTATAAAAAATTCCTCAACATCCCTAATTATCAGGGAAATGAACATCAAAACCACAATGAGATATCATCTTACTAGAATGGTTATTATAAAAAAGACAAAAAATAATAGATGCAGGTGAAGATGTGGAAAAAAGAGAACTCTTTTACACTGTTGGTATGTAAATGAGTACATTCATTATGTAAAACAGCATAGAGATTTCTCAAAAAAAAAAAAAAAACAGAGCTGGTATATGATCCCGTAATCCCACATTGGGTATTTATTTAAAGGAAAGGGAATCAGTATATCAAAGGAATATCTGCACCTTTATGTTTATTATAGCACTATTCATATTAGCAAAGATATGGAATCATCCTAACTGTCCATCAATGGATGAATGAATAAAGAAACTGTGGTATTTATATACAGTGGAATATATTTGGCCATAAAAAGGGATGAAATCATGTCATTTGCAGCAACATGAGTGAAACTGGAGGTCATTATGTTAAATGAAATAAGCTAGGCACAGAAAGACATATATTGCATGCTCTCACCCATATGTGGGAGCTATAAAAGTTGATCTCATGGAGATAAAGAATAGAATGATAGATACCAGAAGCTGGAAAGTGCGTGTGGGTGGGAGGGAGGCTGATCAAGAGTGATTGGTAAATGGGTACAAACATACAGTGAGTTGGAAGAAATAAGTTCTGATTTTCAATAGCAGAGTAGGGTGACTATAGTTAGCACAATGTATTGTGTATTTCAAAGTAGCTGCAAGAAAGGACTTGAAAGGTTTGTGATACAGAAATCATACTCAATGTGATGGATACCCAAATAATTGTACTTACATATTCTATGTATGTAACAAATACTCACATGTACCCCATAAATATGTAAATTATTATGGGTCAATAAAAAATGGGAATGTTTTACTACAAGACTTGACTAAATTAACTTTGTTATGTGTACTTAAAGAAGAAGAAAGCGGCTTTGGAATGACAATCTGAGATATAAGAAAGAATATAAGTAAATAAATTGGTAAAATATATAGATAAATTGAAACAAAAACACTCTGCCTTTAATAATAATAGCATTTTAATTTTATGGTTTGAAAAGGAAAGAAATAAAATACCTGACAACAATAGCTTGTCATTTAGGAGCAGGTAATCTTAGTCACACATTGTTGTACTTGCCTTTTTATATATGCGTCTTTGTTGCATTTACACTCAAGAATGAAAAGTGCAAGAAACTGTGTATATTTGGTTTTCAGGTGGGACAGCATCTGGGAGATTTGGAGAGATGTGTGGAAGCCACTGCCTTTGTGGAAGCTTCTACCTATGCAGGCCAGGAGCCAAGGGCTTGGTGGTGTGCTTGGGGATGGAATTGAACAGTGATATAGCTTGACTCTGTGTCCCCACCCAAATGTCATCTCGAATTGTAATTCCCATAATCCCCCGTGGAGGGACCCAGTGGAGGTGATTGGATCATGGGGGTGGGTTTCCCCATGCTGTTCTTGTAATAGTGAGTGAGTCCTCATGAGATCTGATGGTTTTATAAGGCAGTTTTCCCTGCTTTTGCTTGCTCTCTCACCTGCTTCCATGTAAAATGTGTCTGCTTTCCCTTCTGCCGTGATTGTAAGTTTCCTGAGGCCTCCACAGCCATGCCGAACTGTGAGTCAATTAAACCTCTTTTTTTAAAAAAATAAATTAAATTACCCAGGCTCAGGCATGTCTTTATAGCAGTGTGAAAATGGACTAATATAAACAATGAAGCCAGCAGTAGACACGAGCTCAGAGTAGGAAAGTAAGGATCGTCTGTGACCCGCTGAATATGTTTGTGTCTGTCCATTACCATGTCTGACTGCTGGGACTTTCTGATAGTAATAACTTCTGTGTGATGCTTGTTTTCCAAATGCTGCACAATTTTTTTCATTGGCCAATTCTAACCCTATAGGGGAAAGGGATTCTGGGATGTGTTGTTTTCACTCTGTGTGGGGGTCCCCAAGACTATTCCAGGTTTGATAATTTGGCTAGCAGCACTCACGTGACTCAGCATACAGTCATGCTCATGGCTATAATTTACTACAGTGAAAGGATTCAAAGCAAAACAAGCAAAAGGAAAGAGCACAATGAGTGAAGTCCAGAGGAAATCAGGTACAAACTTCCAAGAATTCTTCTCCTGTAGAGTCACACACATACTTAATTCCTCCAGCAACAGTTTATGACAGCATGTTTGAAATGTTGTTTCCTAAGTCTGCGTGTTAGAGACTTAGTGCCTGAGGTTTTTACTGAGGGCTGGTCACATAAGTACCCTCTGCCTAGCATGAACCAACATTCCAGACTTCCAGAATAAAGCAGATGTTCAGCGTAAATCATATTGTTTGTACAGTCTAGGCACAGCGAGCCACTCTTATCAGTTCTGGGAATGGTGGAAGTCCTCTTAGAATCCAAGTCCCCAGACAACAACCCAAAGCCACCTTTCAAGTAGGATTTTTTAAGGCAGCAATTTCAGGCCTGCTGTGCTAACTCTTTTCTGCACAGGGCCTTAGACCTGGCGCTTTGCTGTCCGAGTCAAAAACAGACAATCCAGCACATGGTGCTAATAAAAAGATAGATTGGGTGCCTAGTGGCCAAAAATACCAAATCTTCAATACAGAGGTGATTATTATGTTCACTACAGTTTGAGAGCATTAGGTAGATGCCACATTTTCTTCTGTGGGTTTGAGGTATACATCATGTTCAGGAGAAAATTTCTCTATACTTAAAAGTACCCACCTGGTAAGCTGGGAAATGGAATTTACAGATAATGCTTCAAAAGTTGAAGTAACAAAATATTTAGCAGTTATGCCTATCTCAGCTATATGCTTTTCATTTTGTTGTAACAGATCTAATCCCTTTCATTGCAGGGTGGTGTTGGTAATCCACACATATATATGAGTTTCACATACTTTCAGCCAAAACAAGTAGTTGGGACTGAGGCTTTAAGAAAATCTGATTTGATGGTAACTTAGTAATGTTATGAGAAATTTTGACTCAACTTTTAAAATACTTTCTTCTTTCACTGATGATAGTGCAACTAATCCAAAAATGCCTGGTGAAAATATGAATAGGTATTATACTTTTTTACTTTTCAAATTTAATCCATTTTAAAATATGTAAAGAAATACCAAATTATTTGATAAACACGATCATAATTGGCCATTTGTTATGTTGTGTTGGAACTCTGCCTTTGTAATGTCTCTGACGAGTAATTTTTTTTTCATAATTGTATATTCCTGGTGCACTTCATTTGGTTGGAAATTGCCTTTCATTTAATTTCCTTTTTTAAAAAAAGGAAACTAGAAATTATTCTTGAAAATGTTTTTGAAGCAACACTGACACATAAAAAAGTACTTAAAAATTAGCTTACAGTGAAAACAGATATAGAAGTACCAAAATAATGTAACCAAGAAGGAATTTCATTTCATTCTCATTCTCTTTTAAATTGGCTTATATTTGTAATGACTAATGTCACATGACAAAATACACTTCAATAAGTAATTTAATAACCTGTAATTGGCCGGGTGCAGTGGCTCACACCTGTAATCCCAGCACTTTGGGAGGCTGAGGCAGTCGGATCACGAGGTCAGGAGATCAAGACCATCCTGGCTAACACGGTGAAACCCCATCTCTACTAAAAATACAAAAAATTAGCCAGGCATGGTGGCAGGCGCCTGTGGTCCCAGCTACTCAGGAGGCTGAGGCAGGAGAATGGCGTGAACCCGGGAAACAGAGTTTGCAGTGAGCCGAGATCACACCAATGCACTCCAGCCTGGGTGACAGAGTGAGACTCTGTCTCAAAAAACAAAAAACCTGTAATTAGAGTCGTAATGTCAAATGCTTGTGATACAGGTACCTGGAAGTTAAAAAGATATTGGGACATCTGAATCCAACACTTCAATGGAAAGGTTACCATGAAAGACCTTCTGATATACAAAATATCTAGTAATGCAGGAAAAGAGATAATAAGTGTTTTTTTGAATGTCTGGTTGATATCATAAGAAAAGAAGGGAAATCCCCGGGGACTGAAAGACTGGCTTCTAGGGAGCCAGACACCAGAATGGTTAGCTGCAGCTGACCTGATGACTTCCCAGGGTCTTTTGACAATGTTGACGTTCAAGAGACTTGTGTTTTAAAGGTAGTTCTGGAAACATAAGATTTTGGGTTTATGCAAAGGTGGGAAATTGAAAGAAAGACTTCTCTCACAGATAGAGCCTAAGATCTTCAGGAAAAAGGTGAGTTAGAATAAATTATCATTCCAGCCAAGGGACATGTTGAGGTTCCCCTTTCTGTCCAGTTTGGACTCTGCATGTAGAAAGAAAGGCTCCCTTGAGGATTCAAGCATGCTGTCATGGAGTTTTAAGGTTCCCATCTACACTTACTGGCAAAGTCTGGGAAATTCCAAGTAAATATATTTTCTTGAGGTCCTGAATTAGTACAACTGAGATACCCGAAAGATGCAGAAATAAACCTCTGGAAAATGCACCCTCGTGCCAGACATCACAGGATTCCTTCAGAAAAAGCCCACCCAAAGGTGAGCAAGGATCAGCAGAATCACAAAAGAGGAAAATGATACTTCCCACCAAGAATTTCAGATAATAAAATTATTACATACATAATACAAATCATGATGTTAAAATGTTTAAGAGAATGAAAGATGGACTAAAAAACTATGACTACAAAACAAGCAATTAAAAAGGATCAGATGGATTTGAAAAGTAATCAAGTAGGCATTAGGAAAAATATATAAAATTAAAAACTCGATGCACAGGTACTTTAAAATCTACCTGCAATAGCAATATCTATCTTAAATGTTTTATTCATATTTACTTCTATTTTTTTGAGACAGGGTCCTGCTCTGCTGCCTAGGCTGTTCGAGTGCTGGGTTTAAATAGTTTTATAAGTAAATTGTATCAAAATGTATAAGAGGCCAGGTGTGGTGACTGATGCCTTTGTCTCAGCACTTTGGGAGGCCAAGGCAGGAGGACCGTTTGAGGCCAGGAGTTTGAAGTCAGCCCGGTTAATGTAAAAATAAAATAAATAAATAAATAAATAAGGAAATAAAGTTAGCTGGATGTGGTGGTGCATGCCTGTATTTCCAACTGCTGGGAAGGCTGAAGCAGGAGGATTATTTGTTGGTAGAGAGGTTTGGACGAGTCACTAAATGGCCCAGAGAAACTATTTATCTGTATTCACACTGGGGTGAGGGAGGGAGGGAGATCTACATTTCTGGGTGATTCAAATAACTTAAAATGAAAGGTAAAACTGTAAAACTTTAGGAGAAAATATAGGATAATATCTTCATGAGCTGGTGAAGGTAAGTGTTTCTTAAACAAGACACAAAAAACCATGTGGCACTATGAATTCAAGTGGGGGATGTGCAGACCTGCGTACCCTACCCTTAGTAATTCCCCTTCTGAATATATGACATGGAGAGAACTTCATCCGTGTGTCCTAGGAAATTCTGACATGAACATTCAGAGAAACATTCTTTAGGATATCAAGAATATTGGGAACGGCCGGGCGCGGTGGCTCAAGCCTGTAATCCCAGCACTTTGGGAGGCCGAGGCGGGCGGATCACGAGGTCAGGAGATCGAGACCATCCTGGCTAACATGGTGAAACCCCGTCTCTACTAAAAAATACAAAAAAACTAGCCGGGCGAGGTGGCGGGCGCCTGTAGTCCCAGCTACTCGGGAGGCTGAGGCAGGAGAATGGCGTGAACCCGAGAGGCGGAGCTTGCAGTGAGCTGAGATCTGGCCAGTGCACTCCAGCTTGGGTGACAGAGCGAGACTCCGTCTCAAAAAAAAAAAAAAAAAAAAAAAAGAATATTGGGAACAATCAAACATGGCCTTCAACTGAAAAATAGAAATATCTGTAGGTTAGCAATTCAACAGAATGAGATAACTTTCCCAAACATAATGAGGAGCAATGAAAGCAGGATGCAGAAAACTATATACAGGGTGGGCGCGGTGGCTCACACCTGTAATCCCAGCACTTTGGAAGGCCAAGACAGGCAGATCACTTGAGGTCAGCAGTTCAAGACCAACCTGGCCAACATGGTGAAACCCCATCTCTACTAAAAAATATAAAAATTAGCTGAATGTGGTGGTGAATGCTTGTAATCCCAGCTACTGGGGTGGAGGCTGAGGCACGAGAATCACTTGAACCCTGGAGGCGGAGGCTGCGGTGAGCTGAGATCATGCCACTGCATTCCAGCCTGGGTGACTGAGTGAGACCCTGTCTCCAAAAAACAAGTTAAAGATAAAAGAAAAGTACATACAGTATGATACTAGTTATATAAAGCTTTTTAAAACACCAACAAAATAATACTGAAAAATTTCCGTATGTAATAAAAGCTTAAATAAATGCATGGAAATGATAAACAGTAAAATTGGATACTGGTTTTCCCTAGGAAGGAGGGAAAGAGGAAGCAAAGAGTAATTGGGATGAGGTACACAGGTAGCTTTAAATGTATTTGTGATGTTTTATTTAACAAGATAATTATTTTTAAAAAAGTGACTGAGAGAGAGATGGAAAACTGTTGTACTATTATTATAAATAAAATAAGAAACATTCAATCAAATTTATCTTCCAATACTAAGAAAGTTTAGGGGCAGTTTATGATAAACAAGAAACCATCATTAATATAAGGTCACAGCTTAATTTTACAAGAGTATTGCCTTGCTTGTTCACCCACTTTATACACCATATGTGACTCTGAGTGATTTTTGCCTGTTTGCAAAAATAAAATCCACTTTCAAAGGGTAAACATTATATTTTAGTAATGAAGATATTGAAAAAGCAATTTTCCCTAAGTCCTAAAGGCAAATTTGACGATAGAATCCTTCTGCACTCCCTTGTTTGGCATAATAAAAAATCCTAATCATTTTTATTGATACATAGTATTTGTACATATTCATGGGATACATGTGATATCTTGATACATGCATAGAATGTGTAATGATCCGGTCAGAGTGTGTAGGCTATCCATCAGCTTGAATATTTATTATTTCTTTGTATTGGGAACATTTCAGATCTTCTTTTTTGGCTGTTTTGAAATATACAATGAATTATTGTTAAATGTAGTCACCCTACTGTGCTATTGAACATTAGACATTCCTTCCAGCTAGCTGTATGTCTGTACCCATTCACCACCCTCTCTTCCTACGCTTCACCCCTCCCAACACACCCTTCCCAGCCTCTAGGTACTCTACCTCCATAAGATCAACTTTTCCAGCTCCCACATATGAGTGAGAACATGCAGTATTTGTCTTTCTGTGCCTGGCTTGTTTCATTTAATATAATAATCTCCAGTTGCATCCATGTGACCACAAATGGCAGGATTTTATTTCTCTTTTATGGCTGATTAGAGTTTCATTATCTATATATACCACATTTTCTTTATCCATTCATCTGCTGATAGACACTTAGATTGATTCCATATATTTGCTGTTGTGAATAGTGCTGTAATAAACACAGGTGTGCATTATCCCTTTTGTTTTTTGTTTTGTTTTGTTTGTGTGTTTAGAACGGGTCTCTCGTTCAGGCTAGAGTGCAGTGGGTTGTGATCATAGCTCACTGCAGCCTTGAACTCCTGGGCTTTAGGGATCTGCCTGCCTCAGCCTCCCTGAGTAGTTGGAACTACAGGCATGCCCCACCACGCCCAGTTAACTTTATATTTTTTATTTTTAGTAGAGACATGGTCTTGCTATGTTGCCCAGGCTGGTCTCGAGCTCCTGGCTTCAAGCAATCCTCCTGCCTTGGCCTCCCAAGGTGCTGGGATTATAGGCATGAGCTGTAGCACCTGGCCAGGTATTCTTTTGATATGCTAAGAAATCCTAATTTTATGTAAAATATTGAAATAGGTATACATCCCCTTATATTGACTACTTTGGAGGGAACAATACTATTCTGGATATGTAAACTCAGATATATTTGCTAAACAGTCAATCACACCATGTTGTCATCATTTTTCTTCAGTTATTTTAAACTGTATAGCTCATAATACCAAATTTATCTAATGTTAATTAAATGTGTACATTAGGCTTATAACTGCCTTTCTTAAAACTAGGCCTTTGACCTCACTTAATATTATTTTTATTCTGATTGTCATCTGTACCATAAAAAAAGAACTAATAATTTTCCTAATTTCTGACTTCCTTATGTCTCACTGATAATTTTCAAGCTTTTCTTTGTTTATTGCTTATTATTATTATTTAGTGAGATACGGGAGAAGTGTGTATCATATATAAAATGAAAGCAGGATATCACAATTAAGACCTTGGGCACAGGGTGTAAGCCTCATTGGCTTTGTAAATCATATATCGTCTCTAAGCCTCATTTTTTTTTCTTTTTTTTTTTTTTGTTGAGACGGAGTCTCACACTGTTGCCCTGGTTGGAGTGCAATGGTGCAATCTTGACTCACTGCAACCTCCACCTCCCAGGCTCAAGTGATTCTCCCATCTCAGCCTCCCGAGTAGCTGGGATTACAGGCACCCGCCATCATGCCCAGCTAATTTTTTTTTGTATTTTTAGCAGAGACGGGATTTTACTATGTTGGCCAGGCTGGTCTCGAACTCCTGACCTTGTGATTCACCTGCCTTGGCCTCCCAAGGTGCTGGAATTACAGGCATCAACCAACACGTCTGGCCACCTCATTTTTGAAAATGACTGAGTGGGAGGGTATAAAAACCCAGCTCCCTTGCCTCAAGGTGATGTAATTTAATGATGCCTTTCTTGCTGTGGAATCAGGTGAGACTGGGCTTTAGCGACCTCTGCGTCTTTGTCTAACTTCTTCTCCTGTGCTCTCCTGCTTCCTCACTCCTTACGGGTTTCTCCTAAGAGCACACCCTTAACAAATCCCTTGCACAAGAATTCCTGTCTGAAGCTCTGCTTCTAGGGAACCAGACTGTTACGGACTGATTGCTCATGCTCACCACACCTCCAAGTTTCATATGTTGAAACACAATCCTTAATGTGACGGTATTAAGAGGTTGGGTCTTTGAGAGGTTGGATCTTTGGGGGCTTAGGGATTGTATTGGGAGGTTGAGTCTTTAATAGTGAAACCCTCCCGGGTGGGATTAGTGCCATTCTAAGAGGCCAGAGAGCTAGCTCACACTCTGCTGTAGAGTGAAGACAAGAAGAACTAGGTAGTCTGCATTCCAGAGGAGGGCCCTCCCCAGAATCTGACCATGCTGGTAGCCTGATCTTGGACTTCCCAGGCTCCGGAACTGTACTAAATACATTTATATTGTTTATAAGCCACCCAGTCTATGGTACTTTGTTATAGCAGTCCAAATGAATGAAAACACCAACCTAAGATATCTTCCTAGTAAGTCTACTTCTATAGATAGATATATTATGAATAGTGGAGATCTTTGGTTGTTGTTTCTCCTCTAGATGAATGGACAAACACCTATATGTATTCTTTAATACCTTATGGTTTTGTTTTTTGTAGTTCTGCACATTTATTGAGATCTTGGAAGTTAGGTAACCACTATAGCTTAGTGTACCTCTTTTAGATCCATAGGTATTAAAAATGAGAAGCCAAAAGAAAACTCAGGTCCCCTGAGGCATGTGGGAGGATTTCAGTGCTTTACTTAACACAGCTTCCACCATTTAGGGTGAAGCTCTGACAAACATATTGAATTTGCTTAAGTATAGTAACCTAAATTTCATCCTAACTTAAAAAAGATTCCTGGCTGGGCGCGGTGGCTCATGCCTGTAATCCCAGCACTCTGGGAGGCTGAGGCGGGTGGATCACGAGGTTGGGAGATTGACACCATCCTAGCTAACACGGTGAAACCCCGTCTCTACTAAAAAAAGACATACAAAAAATTAGCCAGGCGTGGTGGCCGGCGCCTGTAGTCCCAGCTACTTGGGAGGCTGAGGCAGGAGAATGGCGTGAAACCGAGAGGCGGAGCTTGCAGTGAGCTGAGATCACGCCACTGCACTCCAGCCAGGGGGACAGAATGAGACACCGTCTCAAAAAAAAAAAAAAAAAAGATTCCCTTTAGTACTGCTGCTAGAGACATGATGGAGACCTAAGCTTTCATGTGTGATTACATATGTGTTGAGATCATCAAGTTGAAAGGGAGGATGTGGTTTACATTACTAAATATTGAACTTAATATAAAGTTTTTGAAAAATATGACAATATTTCAAATATCTATTTCCAAGAACTGAGATGAGAGGGCTTACATTGGTGGTCATAGCAGATATTTCTTCTCTGCATTGCTGATAACAACCTGGCCTCAGACAGCCTACATTACTATGAGAATATTATTCTCAGTTGAGCACGTCCTAAACCACAGTTTGACTTTAGACTTCTGTTTGGTTTCAGGTGGTGGTATTTGCAACATTTCAGATGCTGAAGAATGTTGTGCAGTCACATTACTTTTTTATGATCATATTCTTATTAGACCACTCAATGGCCTTTGGTGCTACTAAAAGCGATGGAATCTGGCTGTTATAGACACTAAATACATCTTGTCCATCACTCACCCATACGTAAAGTTTCCACACTGTTGGCAGGGTTGGATAGCTAGAGTGGCCTGTCCTTCATCTGATTTATTTCTTATCAAAAATGGCAAAGATTGCAGATTAACTGCATGGGCCAAATCTGGCCTACAGAGATATTTTTTTTCTCTGAATAGTGCATTTAAAAAATTGAATTTATGATAAAAACAAGTGGAAATTTTATATATAAACCTTGCTATTCAGCTTCTCTTGAAAAAGAGGAGACTCAACACGGGGCTCACAATTCATCAGAGTTGAGTCATACATACATCAACAGGACCTACGTGGGAAACAAATAGCAAACTCAGATTGGGAAATTTGAGGAAGGCTTCATTCAGGGATTGTTTACAAATGTGTGAACAGTGTGTCAGGAAGCCACAAAGTAAAACACAGTACCCTAGGACTGGTAAACACAGGAAGTGGTTGCAATCCTGAAGGAGCAAGTCCAGGGAGAAGCACTGGAACCCAGAGAGCCAGCACAATGTGGAAAAGCCTGTCCGACAGAGCTGTGGCCTTTGAGTAAAGGACACCTCCAGCTTGTAAGAATTTCCCTGAGAGGATGCTGAACAAATAAATATCCAAACCTCACTCCCTGTCCCTCTCACTGAGTGCTATTGCTCCCCTACAGGCCCAATGAAACTGGCAGCTAGAAGTCAAGGGAGCCTCTTGAGGCAGTCCATAATGGTTGGTCTCAAGAGGCACAGAACAAGATGGAGAAGGTTGGAGAGGGGGAATTCAGAGGACCAAACAGAAGATACCCAGCATAATTAGCAACTCACTCTCATGGACAGAGCTTATATTCTACAGTTTGCCACAGTCCCCCACCTTCTCTAGTGTCTCCATACCAAAACTGAATATCAGTTACCATTTATCATCATGCCAATATGATGTTTCTCACATGACAAAACCAATTTTCTAACAATGTCTGTATCAAAAGTGAGCAAGGAATGCTAAAGGACCAAATTCTTCAAGAAGACTGAGGGAAAATAATACATCAGAGAAATATTAATATGTGTTTAATATGTAAGCAGAATATAGCTTGATCTTCTCTTAAAATATTTTTGGTTGGTTGTGGTGGCTCACGCCTATAATCCCAGCACTTTGAGGGGCCAAGATGGGTGGATCACTTGAGCCCAGAAGTTGGAGACCAGCCCGGGCACACCCATCTCTACAAAAATAAAAAATTAGCCAGGCCTGGTGGCACATGCCTATAATCCCAACTACTGGGGAGGCTGAGGTGGGAGGATTGCTTGAGCCTAGGAGGCCAAGGGTGCAGTGCGCTATGATGCCACCACTGCTCTCCGGCCTGGGCAACAGAGTGAGACCCTGTTTCAAAAAAAATTTTTTTATATACCCTGTTTCACTCATGAGGTAGAGTTTGCTTTCCCTGAATTTTTTTTTTTTTTTTTTTTTGATACGGAGTCTCACTCTGTCACCCAGGCTGAAGTGCAGTGGTGTGATCTCGGCTCACTGCAACCTCCACCTCCTGGGTTCAAGCGATTCTCCTGCCTCAGTCTCCCAAGTAGCTGGGACTACAGGCACTCACCACCACACCCAGCTAATTTTTTGTATTTTTAGTAGAGACAGGGTTTCACCGTGTTAGCCAGAATGGTCTCCATCTCCTGACCTTGTGGTCTGTCCACTTCAGCCTCCCAAAGTGCTGGGATTACAGGCGTGAACCACTGTGCCTGGCCTCCCTAAATTTTTTATTGGGAAATTATCTTTCCACCACTAAGTGTAGTCTTGTTTGAGAGGATAATTCTAGGTGACTTTTTGCTACTATGGGAGCTGAAGGGTTAGAACCCTCCCTTCCTCCACCACATGGTCAGGCACATGACTCAAGCACAGTCAATGGAGTTCTCTCTGTAGGGAGTTTGACTCATGAGTAAGTTACCTAAGGGCAATAGTAAATTTCTCTTGCTTGCTGCCAATCATGAATAATAACTGAATCATTATCTAAACTGAGGAGGAAGACCATTAATAGGTTGATATTTAAATCTACTTTCCAACATTTGGGAAACTTTTCTAACTCAATAGGCTGTGGAGAGAGTTATAGAGGAATTGCTGGTTGCAGATGAACCCCCAAAGATGAGAAGTACCTGTTGAGCATTTATTCATTTCCCAAATTTGTCAATAAAGCTGAAGATTGTGCCTATGCTCCAGACTACTTTAGGAGAATGTACATACAGCCTACTGTTTTCCTGGAGAGAACAGAATGGAAACTGTTCATGATTGTGCAATGTCATCTTGTACAGGACATGACCTTCCCAGGATGGCCCACAGATAACCATGAGCAAGGCAAAGTCACAAAGACTGGCTATTTTGGCCTGAAGGAAGATAAGTATTGGGCCGTCTTTACTCCAGAGGCCCCAGTCTGGTTGGCTGAATCTTTGTCACGCTTGCATCACGTTCACGTTCAACCTCTTTCTCTGCCCTATCTTGCCTCCTCCTGTTCCCTTCACAGATATTGATCCTTAATAGACATCTCTTCCCTCAAACTCTATGCCATCTGTTTCCAGAAAGCCTGATGGGTGACATCATTGCAATCAGCTTGGTCTTGATTGCTTCAGGGAATCTGTCTAAGGTGGCCAATGACTTACGTGTTGGTAAATCAAATAGGGATTTCTTGGTCATCAATTTATTTAACCTCTTATGGCATCTGAAATAGTAATTAAGAAAAAATTACAGTGGCAGCCCACAGAATTAACACAGTTCTTGCAGACACATCATTCATTGATTCTTTCATTATTAAATATACAATGAAGGGCTTTAAATACAACATAAAGTAAGAAATATAAAAACAAATAAGACAAAATCATTTGTTTTCTAGGAGCTCTATTTAATGATATTTCATTGGATAGATGGAGAATAAAAGAGGATAAAGAGAGCAGCCTCCATGTCTTGAGCTTGGATGACTGGATGGTTCAGATGTCACTCAGGTAAAATCGATAGGAGGGATAATTAATTTTAGGGGGAAAGAGAAAAGGTTCCTTTCTGATTTCCATGAGCTACAGGCACCTGCGGGATATCATGTAGAGATGACTTCAGAGTAATCATAGCAGAGATCAAGTTGCAGTTAAGTTAAAGATTGAATATACCCTGAGCATATGGCAAAGGATGAATAGGGATGGGAGATTCTCAAATGTGGCTGAGTATTAAACTCATATTTAGAGTTAAGGAAAAATGAACTCCAAAGTTTCTTCCCTAGAGATTTTTATTTGTTGATCTGCAGAGAAAAATGTGTATTTTTACAAACTCTTCAGATGTCCTGTGTTCAGTTTGGATTCTCTGGAAAGCAGACACCAAGATGGAGTGAAAATGGGAGGGGAGGAATACATGTGTGGGTGGGGAGGAATACATGTGTGGGTGGGGAAGAATACATGTGTGGGTGGGGAAGAATACATGTGTGGGAGGGGAGGAATACATGTGTGGGTGGGGAAGAATACATGTGTGAGAGGAAATGGGAAGGGAGCTGGAGAAGGCTGGAGGAGCTGACAGACTGCTGTGCAAGTCTGTACCAATAAAGGCAGGTTGGAAGTGTCTCCGAGCACTCTGCAGGTTTAGCAAGCTTGTCAGGGAGTCCTCAAACTGAAGTTGGCCATGTGAGGAGTTGTGTGTCTTTCAGGAATAGGCCTGCCTCGGTATCCCTGCAACTCTCAGTCATTAGCTAGAACAGCCTGGTCTTGGCACAAACATTGTGATGGATTTCAGAATGCAGCAGGTGAGGACTTTTGGACAATTAAATGCCCCATAGTTGGAGGTCTTTTAGGCACATTCTCCTGGCTGCCACATGTACCCTGCCATTTTAAGTCAATGAAATGAGAAAAAAAAAAAAAAAATCCAAACAGGCTGTAGCTGGACAGGTTTTTAGGCCTAAGGCAAAGTTTCATGTTGTTTTTTAGATGGGAAAGATTTCAATGTTTGTAAGTCTAGAGAAAGGAATCTGTACAGTGGGAAAACCTAAAGAAGAGGGATAGAGAGAGGGAGGAAGAAAGGGAGAAGGAGAATGAGAAAGAATGAATTGTAAAGGACGAACACTCCAGAAAAGGCAGGAAGAAATGGGATCCGAAGGTTATGGCTTTGAGTTTAAGGCATGACATCTTATTCTCTGGGACAGTGTCTGGATATGGGTTAAGGTCGAAGGTTGTAGGGAATTGAAAGGAATTGCATTTAGTTATCTTAATTTCTGACACTAAAATAGGAGTCAAAGTATTAGGAGCCTTGGTAGCAGGTTTGATCTTGAAGAGGAGATATCCCATCTTCTGAGGCTGAAGCTAAAGAGTCAGAGTTGGATGCAGAGAAAGACTCTTTTGTAGATGTAGGATCAAGTTAAGGGAGAGGAAGCCTGATGGCATCAATATTAAAAAATATATTTATTTATTTTTTTTGAGACAGGGTAAATTTGTTTTGAGACAGTGGTACAATCATGGCTTACTGCAGCCTCAACCTCTCAGGCTCCAGTGATCCTCCTACCACAGCCTCCTAAGTAGCTGGAACTACAGGCATGTGCCACCACACACAGCTAATTACTTGTATTTATTGTAGAGACAGGTTTTTACCAAGTTGCCCAGGCTGGTCTGGGACTCCTGGGCTCATGAAACATGCCTGCCTTGGCCTCCCAAAGTGCTAGGATTACAGATGTGAGGCACTGCATCTGGCTAGCCTCAATTTTTTTAATGAAGTAGGAGGCAAGGTTATCCATTGAAGGTATTATTTATTTGCAGCTCATCTCAAGTGACAAAATTCCATACATAAGACTATAACATAAATCATATTTAATATATTAAAAATAATACTTCAAATATATCTTTCACATTAAGATGATTATCTATTATGTAAATCTTTCCTAGGTGTATGTGTCTGTTTCCTGATGTATAAACCAAAACTCTGAAATATTCTCTTGATCTAACTTTGACTTTTAAAAACTGGCATTGTATTGAATTGATTAATTCTCAATCAGAAAAAAAATTGCTGACAGACTGCAATGCAAGTCTGCCTCAACGAAGGCAGGAGGAGGGATGGTTGGAAGTGCCTCAGGACACTCTGAAAGTTTAGCAAGCTTATCAGGGAGTACTCAAACTAAAGCTGGCCAAAAACTTCAGCATAAAAACTATCCTTCTGTGTATTATATATATTTACTACCAAACTTAATAAACAAAAACCACTTTTGAACCAGGTAATTTTATGTAGTATGAAAAGAAATTCATCACATGGTCATATACTGGCTAATGCTATCTACAAGTAGACATCAAAATATTTCATAATTTGAGGGAATCTTTAGAGATTAGTGGTTTCTAATCTGGGGGCCTCAGACACCCAAAATCTATATATTGACCAGTGGAAGTTGATGATTTATTATCAAATTTCAAAGCACCTAATGGAAACCCCACTTCATCTCTGTGAAGATTTTCAGTTCCTTTGCAGTTATTTGAAATTATTTCAATTCTGTGGGGCCGCTTCAGAAACTCCAATGGGCCTTTGTAATATTAAAATGTGGAGAATGCTTTAATCATTATTTCGTCAATGAGCTTAAAAAATAGACAAAAACTTCTGAAACATGGGACTGAAGTAGGAGGAGCATTATAAAAGCCTAAGGTAATTGGTAGTGAAGAGTTGGAAAAACTTACTTAGTCTAATCTTGTAATTTACAGATGAGGAAACTGAGAAGATAAATAATTTATTCAATATCACTTGATGGTTCATTAGTAAAAGGGCCAGCATTAGGATTTGCTCATTTTGTACTCTAGGAGTTGTTAAAAGCACTTAATATCTTCTTTTCTTGGGTGTTAGGATTTTTCATTTTTTAAATCATGCTATTTAGTGTTCTTAACATTTGAAAACCAAATGCTTCATATTTTGTTTTTGGATTGCTTTGGGAATGAGTATGTACTGTTAGAGAATGGCCCAATCCAAACACTAGAGTTTTAATAATTTCTACTCCCTCTGCTGGCCAACTTTCCAGTAAAATGTTTTTTTAAAAAAAGAGAAAAAAATGCAGCAGTAATTGAAACAAAAACAAAAACTTTAAAAAGTGTCTTCATTATAAATAGGTGCCATGCCATAAAAGCCTAGCTAGTTTCAAGGTCCATTCTTCCATTCCTCATGATTTTAGGGTTATCCTCATTCAGATCTACTCTACTTATAATAGTACTTTAAACAGAGCACAGAATTAAACCATTAGCATGTGAATCTGCAAAAAGAGAACTTGTTTTAGACTCTTCTACAGTTTAGACTTCAATGTGCATACTAAATGCATAACATTCGTATCAAATAATTAACATTTATATACAATTAACAAATAGGGACAAATTTTATACAAAACTTCTTCTACACTTAAATTTTTGAAAACATTTAACCCACTAGCAAGAGGTAAGACAGCACTGCCTTTTTAAAAGACAGGTCACTTGAATAGAGAATATAAGATGTAACCATAAGTAGAAGTATAAACAATAATTTTTCTTCTTGTGGAATGTTTTAAAATTTCCTTTCTTACATTACTATTCTTCCTTAGGTTTTTTTAGACAGGTCGTTTCTTCTTGAATGATTTTCCTTTTTCTTTTCTTTTTACTTTTTGAAGGGGGATTATTTACTGATGGTCTAAAAGAAGCACCTTCAAATTCTTCATAATTGTAGCCAAAGCAGAAATGGGATATTTAATAATTCTTACATCTCACTAATGTAGTCTTCTGAGATAACAGTTAAGCAGAGAGACCATTTTCTATGTTCAAACTTTAAAAACTTTGTAATGATAATTGGGATTTCATAACAAATGATAATAAGTGGTTTTGTGCATTGATTTTCTTGATACCCAATAACATGCCAATTAAAATCCAGACTTCACACTGGCACCTAAGGAACACAGCAGGATGACCAAAGCTGAGTGTTAGTCATTGTCATAGATGCAACCTGAAAGAAAAAAACACAAATTTAAATATGGTTATTAAAAACATATTCTCTAAGTATTCCAAGTTTGGAAATGTGGGTGATTCATACTCTCTTGGTTAAGGATGAAAAAAAAATAGAACTGGCTCACTTTATAAAAAACGAGTTAAACGGAAGACCATATTTTTAACTTTTATTATTTAGTATATAATTCCAACAAAATTTCTGGACAGATTTATTCTCTATTAAAATGAGACTCAAGATTATTTTATGTGGCACTTAAATATTTACTTTTTGGTAGTCACTCTGAACAAGGTTGAAGATATTAAAGATCAAGAATTGTAAGTTTAAAAGACTAAAGGACATCATGGTCAACACCATGCATCATTTCAGTTAGACTAATTTTTTTTTTTTTTTTTTTTTGAGACGGAGTCTCGCTCTTTTGCCCAGGCTGGAGTGCAGTGGCCAGATCTCGGCTCACTGTGATTAATTTTTTAGATTATAGTTTGGAACTATATGATGCTTAGAGAATATTGGTATTACTGGTTATGAAATAAGTACCTATCTATTTGCCAAAACTGTTTATTTGTTTGGATAAAAGAAATTCTCATTATGAGTCACAGTACAATAAAAAATTTACCAAACATTTTTATACTTCTGTTTTCAAAGAAATAAATGAGGTGTTTCCTTAATTTTCCATCTTGTGGGAAATGTGGTATTGTCCCCCCATTATGCCAGGGCATTTACCTCTTCTAACATTTTCAAATGATTCAAATTCTGATCAGATTGGAAGTCTCTAATCCAATAAACTATTTTTAGTATTTATAAAAACAGTAAATTCACTATGACTGTTCGCTGGGGTGGTACTACATAAGACTTACCATCAGCAATGTCATCATAGATCTCTCCGTCACTGTAAATGTAAAAAGAAATTTTTATTTTAAAGAAACTATCATCTTAGCATTACAGCAATATATAGAAGATTAACAGTATGATTTTATATGGCACAATTAAGGCTTTTAAGCATAGTATGCATTTTTAAGTAGAAATAAATTTGATATTCATTATCTCTTCTTTCATTGACTTAATCTAGTCCTGTGCTTCATTTTACATACAGAATAATTAAAACATCCTTCAAGAGCATAGACTATGCCTTACTCATCTTTGTAAGACAAGTTTGTTAACAATGTACTAAGCATCATGGAACAACACTCCCATTGGGGGCCTTAATTCAAAGCAGCAATGGACTTTTATATCTGTTAATATCAGATTAACACTTTCACTTGAATTTCAAATGGTGAATGAAATACAATAATAATTGGCATAGGAAATGGTTGCATCACTCTCACATTTTAATTATAACTCACAAATATAATAAAATATATAAATATTAGTTACAGAATAAGTAACCAAGATATTATTATTATGGTAATTCTTATATAATTTTAAAACTATTACTTATGATGATAGGTAGCATCCATAATAGTAATTTTGGCTACTTTTACACATTTTAGGTTTTGCTTGGCCCTGAATCTTTGTGATATTTTCTATCCGACAAACATAATGAGTCCCTTCTATGTACCAGGAGACATAAATATGAGTAAGGGACAAGCTTTGCTTTTAAGTACCTTATAATCAAACAGGAGATTATGTAAGAAATAAAAATAGAGACTATTATAAACATGAACATTGCCTTGAAATGTAAGATATACTTCTAAAATTCAGAAATGTAGGGTGGCTTTTTCACTTAGACCAGACTTAGTGTTTGCTGTACAATCTCTGTGCTTTATCATGGAAGCAGCACCAGGCCCTTCAAACTGCCGCCAACTATGGCAGATGCTGTGAGTTCCCTATGTCTTCTGTTTGGATCTTTTCTCTGAGATGGAGGGGGGGTTTGGCTAATGGAAATCTCATCCAAATGCAGGAAGGATAGATTTTTCTGTCATTTATACAATAAACATTTATTAAGTATTTGCTTCAATAGGTGGTGAACCAACAATTACTTACAGAGTATGCTTTCTAAATTCTCTCAATCAGCCTGTAATAATCACTGATGCAAATGTTGTCCTATTATTTGCCACATATTCTGTCCTTAAAATTTGTATCTTTCATAGAACCAAACCTATTGAAAGTCTCATGCCTCCCATTGTCATTAATGTGCTCAGGAGAACAAAGGTATTATGATTATTTTTCTTTGGCCACCACTAGTTTGCCGACAAAGCTCTTCACACTGATTTGTGTTTTTCTGATTGGTGTCAGGTTGTTGATGGATACACAGTTTGTGACTCCTCATGGATCTTTTCATTGCGCTGAATTCTGTAAATCTTTGCATTGGCATGTGACCTAATCTGATAATGGAGTTCATTTCTTACACTGGGTTACTTGGGACAGAATCTTATGTTTCAGGGGACTCCAAAGGCACACTAGTACCAGACTGTGACAGACTGTGACAATATCTTATTCATAAGAATAGAAGAATCATTGACGACCGTCTTCTTCTCTGGCATGCTTCCAAAAAAGGCAACATAGTACTCTACTATGCCTAGTGTGAGTGAAGCAAAGCCCTTAATTAAGGGCTAAACTATGAACTGTTAACAGGTGATATTAGCACCTACTGTGAAGTCACTAATTGGTCCCAAATTAATTCCATTCAATCAACTGCATTAGCAAGTAAAATGTAAAATATTAATGAAAAGGTTACTGGCTTTGACCTGTCTTCAGTGTTTGCTGAGAGCCTAATGAATATATAAAACTATTAACTATGAGCTGTACAATTTTAAATGAGAAGGGCTTCTTGCCTATTTAAAAGAGTAGCACTTTATGAAAACCTTACCTTTATTGTGGATACTAACATGTTAATGTTAGTATAGCATATTGTTTTTAAATTTATTTATGATAGTTCAGTAGCTTACATTATTTAAATAAGATTAGAAATATTTTTAAAAGAAAAGCACAAAATTCTTTTCACAAACATAGTAGTAGAAGAAAATGGGCTTACTTGTCTGCTAGATAACTCCGAAGGACATAACCATCTATGAAGGAAAAAGGAAATACATTTCATTAATAATACAGGTTTGAAAAATCTTTAGTATTTCTTTCAGGAAATCAAAACACAATAGAGTAATCATAGTATACTGAATAATTGTATCTATCTCTGGAAATGACCCATTTTTCTTACTTGTGTCTACTTTTGTGTCCATCCTTTCTTCTCCTTTTCTCCCTAACTTTTCTGTTTCTCTATTATGTCTCTTTTTTTGCTCCAATTTCAATCTTTCCTCCTTTCTCCTTTAAATAAAAAAAAGCAACTTTTTTTCATTAAGCTTCTGTAGGCTATAGAACAGAGTTCTTTCAATTTTTAATCTATTTCTTCAATGTGTTACCCCATGATCCAGTTTTAGGAAGAATTGAGTAAGCATGGATTATAAAAGTAGTTTATTGGTAAGTATTTTAAATACCACCAGATCTAAGACTTACTTTATAAAATTTTATTATATTGAGCAGAGATACAACTGTATTCAACTCCCCTTTCAGATGCCAGCCAGCTATTGACTACTACGGGGACTATGCATTGTAAATAGTCTCAAACAGGTCTCTTTTACTCTGTATGGAAGAAATTCCTCTACTGCTTTGCTATTGGACAGTATCAACATTTGCATTTCATCACTCATGAAGCAAAAGCATTATTGGAAGAGCACACACTATGGATTCTGTGATGCCTGGTTAAGTAGAAAATAAACCATATTTTATGCAGGAAAGCTAAGTTTTGTTGTTGTTGTTGTTGTTATATGAGGGGCACCTTATATTTGCCCCTCATTGTGCAAATATTTCCCGGGAAAAATATAAACTGTTTTTCTTAAGAAAATGCCTGCTGATATCTAATTAATATCACTAATCTTTGGAATTGTTAGTTTTGTGTTAGTACCTAAAATCCGTTGTATGCTTGAGATTAGTACCATTTATTGCTTCCTCAATACAATCTCTAAATAATTTCTCTCAGTGAGTCAATCTATTGATCTTGGTCCACTTTAGATCTAATTTTAGTTCTGAATCAAAGCAAGCATGTTACAAATTATAAGGAGAAAGCTCATAAGCAAAAATTAATAATACAAATGATAAACTTACTTAAATGTATTGATGTCATATTGCCATTGATTAAACATGAAAATATTTTTTAAAAGTTAGAATCATAAAACTGAATTTATACATTAACATTTAAGAAAATGAACTTTCCCTTGAAGTGTTACAGGGTTAAAAAAAAACTCCACTAAAATATTTTATCAAGAAGCTTATCACTTTTTAATAAAAGCTATTTATAAGTATTATATTTGGAAAATAAAGAATCAAAGTTATCCTTGAATTCTCATAGTAGGAAAGTAATGAAACATGTGCCAAGATAATAAAAGCACAATGACATATTACTCAGAGTATAAAAAATTAGAAGTAGGAAAAGTAATGAAACACTAGGAACATAGGAAAGTAATGAAATATGTCAAGATAATAAAAGCACAGTAACATACTACTCAGAGTATAAAAAAACTAGAACATGTTGCACCTTCCTTCATATTTCAATTAATGCAAAAGTAGCAAAAAGTATTAATGTAAGAATATCTACAATTAATATCTATAGTCCGTGGGTAGGTTTTGATATCACAGTTCATTTCATATTAACAGACTTTCTTTTTAAATAAGGTATACATAATAATTTAATGTAATTTTTTTAAAGGGATAAGCTCATGTCCAACAAATTCAATTCTACATGTGTCTCTCAAAAGAGAAAAATCTGTGCAAAGAGCAAGCTTATAGAACAAATTGCGGATTTTGTATCAGGGTCCTCATAATTGAAATAACTTTTTATCTATACCTATACTTAGGGCTACACTAAAATTAGAAGTTTTCTACAGATAGTAATAGCCATTGACTTCTTTTTATCAGTTAAAATTGGGGGTTCTGCTTTCATTTTGGATTTTTTCCTAAAACAAATTGGAAAATAACACAATAGTAAATGTTCCCATAATATACTCATGTTGATGTTAATAATTTAAAAATAATGATGTATATGAACTGAAGCTTTCAACACTGAAGTCAGTCTCGTATGATTTGGTAGGACTTCATACACTCTCTGAGCTAAAATTGGATGATAAATAGAGAAATATGTAAGAGTTATAAACTGTTGTTAGAGACTGCATTTATTCTGGCATCAGATATAAAGTTCAAAACAAAGAGAATGTGATCACCATTTTTAGAAATTAAAGATTTTTATTTGCTTACACTTTTAGGTAATCTATTTTTAAAAACTAATTTATGCTAAAATTTTGCAGGCTTCGATAAAACACTAAATGTAGAGAGCTAAAACAGTCCTTTACATGACCAAAGTTAATCATTCATGATAAACAGCTTAATACCTCAACTTTACAAATTGCTTATAAAAAACGTATTCTCTTAGATTCTCAACCTGTATTTCCATTCCCTCCTATATCTGTGTGTTCAAGAGTTCGAAGAACAGCCTTCTCTTGTGTTGAACACTTTGTTGCTGTTGTGTGTTTGTGTGAAATATGTAAACATCAATAATTAGGAATATTATTTAAGAAAAATGTATTAGGGAGATAGAGTGTGAGATGGTACTATGCTGCAGAAATGATGTGATAACATGGGGCTTGCTAGCTATAAAATCACAATTATATAGCCTTTTTACAGGGTAAATGAGTTTTAATACAATACAGGTTTTGCTGTCTAGTACCTTTAAAAATCTCAGCTAAAACTTCATTCTATTAAAAGCATGATTCATGACAGTGTCAAAACAAGTGACTTACCATAAATTTTTAAATAATCTCTCCATTATAGGTCCTAGAAATATATCTATATTTTTTTGCAGTAGGAAAATCTGTTTGTTCATGTTACATATTTACATTTATTATAGGGAATGTTAGTGAAAAATATAAACACATGAAATAACAACAACAACAAAAATCTCATCATGGTCTGTATCATGTAGAAGGGCAGCTATGTTTAGCATTGTAATGTTGTGAGTGCGGGCACACCAGGGATTCTCACATATCATATGAAATTATTATTTGGAAACTTCACATTTATAGAGCAGAACATAATGGCTTGAAACAAATGTTTTGCAATACGTGGTGGGATAGAGCCAGTCGGGAAAACAACACCCACCCCCCATATGTGCCAGTTAATTTCTTCCCCAAATGTTTGCTTGCTACAGTGCAGATGTGTCTCAGGACTAATGACTCACCTTTTAGAAGGGTATTGTGAATACAGATTAACCAAGGGAATAGAAAATAATCTTTGGAAAAGTGGAAATTATCTTCATTCTAATATTTTCAAATTTTTACTTAATAAAAATGAAAACATACTATTTCATCATTATTTCATTTGTTGTGGGTAAATCCAGAAATAAAGTTAAATGTACTCAATTTGGCCTCACGCAGTTTAAAAACAAGAAAATCATATTGTATAGATTTACTTAGGCAAGTGGAACAATGTCCAATTTCAGTGGAAAATGCTCATAATAAAAGAAAAACCAGAGTGTTATGTATAATACTGACTATAAATTATTATCCTAGTTTTATAAAAATGTTCACTCTTCCCCTCTTCTCTGTTTCTATTGTTATTTCTGGAGCTTCATATTTAGACAACATTTTAACTTTCTAAATTTTAAAAATTTTCTTTCAGTGAGCATGTGTTGTTTTAAAACTGAAAACAAATTATGTAAGTTAAAAAAAATGATTAATTGGATTTGGGAAGATTGAAAGCACCTTTAAAATCCCTTGGTCTTTGATGCCTAAAGAAAATGGAGAGCATTTTGGCCACAAATAACTCAGACGAAAAGTATCTCATTCTACATTTTCTGTAGAAAGTTTTTTTCAGCAGCGCGAGCGACACAGAAGACCGGTGATTTCTGCATTTTCAACTGAGGTACTGGGGTCATCTCTCTAGGGAGTGCCGGACAATCGGTGCTGGTCAGCTGCTGCAGCCTGACCAGCAAGAGCTGAAGCAGGGCGAGGCATCGCCTCACCTGGAAGCGCAAGGGGGAAGGAAATCCGTTTTCCTAGCCAGGGGAACTGAGACACACAACACCTGGAAAATCGGGTAACTCCCACCCCAATACTGCGCTTTAAGGAAACAGGCACACCAGGAGAATATATCCCACACCTGGCCGGGAGGGTCCCATGCCCATGGAGCCTCCCTCACTGCTAACACAGCAGTGTGCGGCGATCGATCCGCAAGGCAGCAGCGAGGTTGGGGGAGGGGCGCCCGCCATTGCTGAGGCTTAAGTAGGTAAACAAAGCCGCTGGGAAGCTCGAACTGCGTGGAGCTCACAGCAGCTCAAGGAAGCCTGCCTGTCTCTGTAGACTCTACCTCTGGGGACAGCGCACAGCTGCAGTCCAATAGGGGAAAGAGCGGGGGCCGGTGCAGACGCGAACGACTCTGTCTGACAGCTTTGGGGAGAGCTGTGGATCTTCTAACGCGGAGGTTGAGATCTGAGAACGGACAGACTGCCTGCTCAGGTGGGTCCCTGACCCCTGAGTAGCCTAGCTGGGAGACATCCCCCACTAGGGGCAGTCTGACACCCCACACCTCACAGGGTGGAGCCACCCCTGAGAGGAAACTTCCAAAGAAAGAATCAGACAGGTACACTCGCTGTTCAGCAATATTCTATCTTCGGCAACCTCTGCTGCTGATACCCAGGCAAACAGGGTCTGGAGTGGACCTCAAGCAATCTCCAACAGACCAACAGACAGTCCTTCTGACTGTCAGATGGAAAACTATCAAACAGGAAGGACACCTATACCAAAACCCCATCAGTACGTCACCATCATCAAAGACCAGAGACAGATAAAACCACAAAGATGGGGAAGAAGCAGGGCAGAAAAGCTGGAAATTCAAAAAATAAGAGCGCATCTCCCCCTGCAAAGGAGCGCAGCCCATCGCCAGCAACGGATCAAAGCTGGTCAGAGAATGACTTTGATGAGATGAGAGAAGAAGGCTTCAGTCCATCAAACCTCTCAGAGCTAAAGGAGGAATTACGTACCCAGCGCAAAGAAACTAAAAATCTTGAAAAAAAAGTGGAAGAATTGACAGCTAGACTAATTAATGCAGAGAAGATCATAAACGAAATGACAGAGATGAAAACCATGACACGAGAAATACGTGACAAATGCACAAGCTTCAGTAACCAACTCGATCAACTGGAAGAAAGAGTATCAGCGATTGAGGATCAAATGAATGAAATGAAGCAAGAAGAGAAACCAAAAGAAAAAAGAAGAAAAAGAACAAAGCCTGCAAGAAGTATGGGATTATGTAAAAAGACCAAATCTACGTCTGATTGGGGTGCCTGAAAGTGAGGGGGAAAATGGAACCAACTTGGAAAACACTCTTCAGGATATCATCCAGGAGAACTTCCCAACCTAGTAGGGCAGGCCAACATTCAAATTCAGGAAATACAGAGAACGCCACAAAGATACTCCTCCAGAAGAGCAACTCCAAGACACATAATTGCCAGATTCACCAAAGTTGAAATGAAGGAAAAAATCTTCAGGGCAGCCAGAGAGAAAGGTCGGGTTACCCACAAAGGGAAGCCCATCAGAATAACAGCAGACCTCTCGGCAGAAACTCTACAAGCCAGAAGAGAGTGGGGGCCAATATTCAATGTTCTTAAAGAAAAGAATTTTCAACCCAGAATTCATATCCAAGCCAAACTAAGCTTCATCAGTGAAGGAGAAATAAAATCCTTTACAGATAAGCAAATGCTTAGAGATTTTGTCACCACCAGGCCTGCCTTACAAGAGACCCTGAAGGAAGCCGTAAACATGGAAAGGAACAACCGGTACCAGCCATTGCAAAAACATGCCAAAATGTAAAGACCATCAAGGCTAGGAAGAAACTGCATCAACTAACGAGCAAAATAACCAGTTAATAACATAATGACAGGATCAAGTTCACACATAACAATATTAACCTTAAATGTAAATGGACTAAATGCTCCAATTAAAAGACACAGACTGGCAAACTGGATAAAGAGTCAAGACCCATCAGTCTGCTGTATTCAGGAGACCCATCTCACATGCAGAGACATACATAGGCTCAAAATAAAGGGATGGAGGAAGATCTACCAAGCAAATGGAGAACAAAAAAAAAGCAGGGTTGCAATCCTAGTCTCTGATAAAACAGACTTTAAACCATCAAAGATCAAAAGAGACAAAGAAGGCCATTACATAATGGTAAAGGGATCAATTCAACAGGAAGAGCTAACTATCCTAAATATATATGCACCCAATACAGGAGCACCCAGATTCATAAAGCAAGTCCTTAGAGACCTACAAAGAGACTTAGACTCCCATACAATAATGATGGGAGACTTCAACACTCCACTGTCAACATTAGACAGATCAACGAGACAGAAAGTTAACAAGGATATCCAGGAATTGAACTCATCTCTGCACCAAGCAGACCTAATAGACATCTATAGAACTCTCCGCCGCAAATCAACAGAATATACATTCTTCTCAGCACCACATCGCACTTATTCCAAAATGACCACAGAATTGGAAGTAAAGCACTCCTCAGCAAATGTACAAGAACAGAAATTATAACAAACTGTCTCTCAGACCACAGTGCAATCAAACTAGAACTCAGGACTAAGAAACTCAATCAAAACCGCTCAACTACATGGAAACTGAACAACCTGCTCCTGAATGACTACTGGGTACATAACGAAATGAAAGCAGAAATAAAGATGTTCTTTGAAACCAATGAGAACAAAGATACAACATACCAGAATCTCTGGGACATTTAAAGCAGTGTGTAGAGGGAAATTTATAGCACTAAATGCCCACAAGAGAAAGCAGGAAGATCTCAAATTGACACTCTAACATCACAATTAAAAGAACTAGAGAGGCAAGAGCAAACACATTCAAAAGCTAGCAGAAGGCAAGAAATAACTAAGATCAGAGCAGAACTGAAGGAGATAGAGACACAAAAAACCCTCCAAAAAATCAATGAATCCAGGAGTTGGTTTTTTGAAAAGATCAACAAAATTGACAGACCGCTAGCTAGACTAATAAAGAAGAAAAGAGACAGGAATCAAATAGACACAATAAAAAATGATAAAGGGGATATTACCACTGACCCCACAGAAATACAAACAACCATCAGAGAATACTATAAATGCCTCTATGCAAATCAACTAGATAATCTAGAAGAAATAGATAATTTCCTGGACACTTACACTCTCCAAGAACCAGAAGAAGTTGAATCCCTGAATAGACCAATAGCAGGCTCTGAAATTGAGGCAACAATTAATAGCCTACCACCAAAAAAAGTCCAGGACCAGATGGATTCACAGCTGAATTCTACCAGAGGTACAAGGAGGAGCTGGTACCATTCCTTCTGAAACTATTCCAATCAATAGAAAAAGAGGGAATCCTCCCTAACTCATTTTGTGAGGCCAACATAATCCTGATACCAAAGCCTGGCAGAGACACAACAAAAAAAGAGAATTTTAGACCAATATCCCTGATGAACATCGATGCAAAAATCCTCAATAAAATACTGGCAAACCGGATTCAGCAGCACATCAAAAAGCTTATCCACCATGATCAAGTGGGCTTCATCCCTGGGATACAAGGCTGGTTCAACATTCGCAAATCAATAAACGTAATCCAGCATATAAACAGAACCAAAGACAAGAACCACATGATTATCTCAATAGATGCAGAAAAGGCTTTTGACAAAATTCAACAGCCCTTTATGCTAAAAACGCTCAATAAATTCGGTATTGATGGAACGTACCTCAAAATAATAAGAGCTATTTATGACAAACCCACAGCTAATATCATACTGAATGGGCAAAAACTGGAAGCATTCCCTTTGAAAACTGGCACAAGACAGGGATGCCCTCTCTCACCACTCCTATTCAACATAGTGTTGGAAGTTCTGGCTAGGGCAATCAGGCAAGAGAAAGAAATCAAGGGTATCCAGTTAGGAAAAGAAGAAGTCAAATTGTCCCTGTTTGCAGATGACATGATTGTATATTTAGAAAACCCCATTGTCTCAGCCCAGAATCTCCTTAAGCTGATAAGCAACTTCAGCAAAGTCTCAGGATACAAAATTAATGTGCAAAAATCACAAGCATTCTTATACACCAGGAACAGACAAGCAGAGAGCCAAATCAGGAATGAACTTCCATTCACAATTGCTTCAAAGAGAATAAAATACCTAGGAATCCAGCTTACAAGGGATGTAAAGGACCTCTTCAAGGAGAACTACAAACCACTGCTCAGTGAAATCAAAGAGGACACAAACAAATGGAAGAACATACCATGCTCATGGATAGGAAGAATCAATATCGTGAAAATGGACATACTGCCCAAGGTTATTTATAGATTCAATGCCATCCCCATCAAGCCACCAATGAGTTTCTTCACAGAACTGTAAAAAACGGCTTTAAAGTTCATATGGAACCAAAAAAGAGCCCGCATTGCCAAGACAATCCTAAGTCAAAAGGACAAAGCTGGAGGCGTCACGCTACCTGACTTCAAACTATACTACAAGGCTACAGTAACCAAAACAGCATGGTACTGGTACCACAACAGAGATATAGACCAATGGAACAGAACAGAGTCCTCAGAAATAATACCACACATCTACAGCCATCTGATCTTTGACAAACCTGAGAGAAACAAGAAATGGGGAAAGGATTCCCTATTTAATAAGGGTGCTGGGAAATTGGGTAGCCATAAGTAGAAAGCTGAAACTGGATCCTTTCCTTACCCCTTATACGAAAATTAATTCAAGATGGATTAGAGACTTAAATGTTAGACCTAATACCATAAAAACCCTAGAAGAAAATCTAGGTAGTACCATTCAGGACATAGGCATGGGCAAGGACTTCATGTCTAAAACACCAAAAGCAACGGCAGCAAAAGCAAAATTGACACATGGGATCTAATTAAACTAAAGAGCTTTTGCACAGCTAAAGAAACTACCATCAGAGTGAACAGACAACCTACAGAATGGGAGAAAATTTTTGCAACCTACTCATCTGACAAAGGGCTAATATCCAGAATCTACAAAGAACTCAAACAAATATACAAGAAAAAAACAAACGAGCCCATCAAAAAGTGGGGAAAGGATATGAACAGACATTTCTCAAAAGAAGACATCCATACAGCCAACAGACACATGAAAAAATGCTCATCATCATCTCGCCATCAGAGAAATGCAAATCAAAACCACAATGAGATACCATCTCACACCAGTCAGAATGGCAATCATTAAGAAGTCAGGAAACAACAGGTGTTGGAGAGGATGTGGAGAAATAGGAACACTTTTACACTGTTGGTGGATTGTAAACTAGTTCAACCATTATGGAAAACAGTATGGCGATTCCTCAAGGATCTAGAACTAGATGTACCATATGACCCAGCCATCCCACTACTGGGTATATACCCAAAGGATTATAATTACTCTACTACAAAGACACATGCACACGTATGTTTATTGCGGCACTATTCACAATAGCAAAGACTTGGAATCAACCCAAATGTCCATCTGTGACAGACTGGATTAAGAAAATGTGGCACATATACACCATGGAATACTATGCAGCCATAAAAAGGATGAGTTTGCGTCCTTTGTAGGACATGGATGCAGCTGGAAACCATCATTCTTAGCAAACTATCACAAGAAGAGAAAACCAAACACCGCATGTTCTCACTCATAGGTGGGAACTGAACAATGAGATCACTTGGACTCGGGAAGGGGAACATCACACACTGGGGCCTATCATGGGGAGGGGGGAGGAGGGAGGGATTGCTTTGGGGAGTTATACATGATATAAACGTCATGCACATGTACCCTAGAACTTAAAGTATAATAAAAAATAAATTAAAAAAAAAGAAATTACAAAAGTATACATTTTGGAGAAGTAATAAAATGTCCATGAAATCTTCAAAAAAAAAAAAAAAAAGAAAGTTTTTTTCAGTGACAGGAGGTGGGAAAACGCACAGCTTATGAGACATAGAGTTGTGGAATATGTATAAATATTAGCAAGAAACTTAACATTTGGCAATGTGCCAGAAATTTATATTGAAGATTTCAATGCCTACACAGTAGGAGCGTCTACAAGTCAATGGGTGAGGCTTGATCGAATGTGATAATGCCTGTAAAAGTGGCTTATGCCCCACTCCGTAATTGTAAGGGATTGTTGTTCTTGCTTTAGCCTTTAATTGTTATCATTACAAACTTTAGGTTGAAATAGGCTATACTTTTCTTTCTCTGATGGATTAAAGAAGAATGGAGGGTAAGGATAACATCAGTTTCACCTTGGTGCTCGGTTACAAATGCAAAGGCATCTGTAAACAGAAGATGCAGAAATAAAGAACCAAAAGATTTAGAGGCTCTGCAATGGCATGTAACTAACTACATCACTAAAGCTAAAGGAGAGAACTTCTGTCTTCTAACCAGTTAAAGTATTCAGCGGACTTGTTTCTGTGAGTGTCTGTATGTCAGACTTTCATCTGGCTATCCAACTGCAGTTTCCAAATTGTTTCTTTCAATCTAGCAAGTCCCATGCAAGGTGCAAGGCATTGTGTAATGTGTTGACAATACAATGTTGAGAACATTTCATTGAAGTGACTCTGAAGCTCAGAGTCTAATAAGAGTAATAGATTGATAAAACAATAATGACAATGACAGCAGCAAAAGAAGTATCATGGTAGAGTTGGGGAGAGATTAACTGTGATGGTGTGGCTGGGAGTAGGGACTGGGGGTGCTTCTAATTTTAGATGACAACTGAGTTGTTTTTAATAGAGAATCATGGGCATTCCAAGTTGAATTCCTAGCATAGTAGGATGAAACACATAATTTTTTTTTTTTTTTTTTGAGACAGAGTCTCTCTCGGTCACCCAGACAGGAGTGCAGAGGCGCAGTCTCGGCTAACTGCAACCTCTGCCTCCTGGGTTCAAGCGATTCTCCTGCCTCAGCTTCTCTAGTAGCTGGATTATAGGTATGCGCCAACATGCCTAGCTAATTTTTGTATTTTTGGTAGAGATGGTGTTTCGTCATGTTGGCCAGGCTGGTCTCAAACTCCTGACCTAAAGTGATCTGCCCACCTCTACCTCCCAAAGTCCTGGGATTATAGGCATGAGCTACTGCGGCTGGCCAAAACACGAGATTTATTCAGGGAATGACAAGTGGATAGTTTGTATTTCTGAAGTGTCAGTTGTAGATGGAAAACAGCAGTGGGTGAGCGTAAGCCTAGATGATAAAGAGTTTTATGTGCCAGCCTAAATACTGTATTTTTAGAATTAATATTTGGATAACATTGTGGGGAAATGGATTCTGAGTGTAAGGGCAAAGACAGACATATCACTAGAAAGGCTATTGCAATCATCTAGGAGAGGGAGGGTTAAACAATCTTATAGAGGTGTGTGAAGAATGAATTAGCTATTTTTAAAAATTAAGAATGTCAAGGACCCAGTCCATGGAAGGAGTAAGCAGGTTTGTAAAAATTAAGAAAGGCAGGAGGTTAGGAAAAATAAAACTGAAATTAAGCAGATAAGATGATTAAATCATGGAATAATACTTAACCTGAAAGTCAGTAGCATGCTCCTAGTGCCTCTCCCTTACACCCGCATCCCTACCATGTGAGTAACTGCATATCCAACTGACAGTACTTGCATTTAAAATTTTTTTCACTGATGACTTTTCTCTGGCTTCTGGCTACCTTCCCAGGAATAGGCTTCAGCTCCTGAAGGACAGGAGTTGGTGTATAAATACCCCAATTTGTTTCCCACTGGACGGGATAACACTAACACTTGGGGGTCTCCAGCAGGATCAAGCTCCAATAATCCAAGTGGTAACTTTTTTGATAATAAGACTTTATTGGCTGCCTTCGCTTCCCTATCTCATTTCTCCACTTGCCACTGGCATTTTTGCAGAATCACTTTATGGGGAAGCCAAACACAGTGCAATCAATCTAGAACTCAGGACTAAGAAACTCAATCAAAACCGCTCAACTACATGGAAACTGAACAACCTGCTCCTGAATGATTACTGGGTATATAACGAAATGAAGGCAGAAATAAAGATGTTGTTTGAAACCAATGAGAACAAAGATACAACATACCAGAATCTCTGGGACACATTTAAAGCAGTGTGTAGAGGGAAATTTATAGCACTAAATGCCCACAAGAGAAAGCAGGAAAGATCTCAAATTGACACTCTAACATCACAATTAAAAGAACTGGAGAAGCAAGAGCAAACACATTCAAAAGCTAGCAGAAGGCAAGAAATAACTAAGATCAGAGCAGAAATGAAGGAGATAGAGACACAAAAAACCCTTCAAGAAATCAATGAATCCAGGAGCTGATTTTTTTGAAAAGATCAACAAAATTGATAGACCACTAGCAAGACAAATAAAGAAGAAAAGAGAGAAGAATCAAATAGAAGCAATAAAAAATGATAAAAGGGATATCACCACCGACCCCACAGAAATACAAACTACCATCAGAGAATACTATAAACACCTCTACGCAAATCAACTAGAACACCTAGAAGAAATGGATAATTTCCTGGACACTTACACTCTCCCAAGACTAAACCAGGAAGAAGTTGAATCCCTGAATAGACCAATAGCAGGCTCTGAAATTGAGGCAATAATTAAGAGCCTACCAACCAAAAAAAGTCCAGGACCAGATGGATTCACAGCCGAATTCTACCAGAGGTACAAGGAGGAGTTGGTACCATTCCTTCTGAAACTATTCCAATCAATAGAAAAAGAGGGAATCCTCCCTAACTCATTTTTTGAGGCCAACGTCATCCTGATACCAAAGCCTGACAGAGATACAACAAAAAAAGAGAATTTTAGACCAATATCCCTGATGAACATCAATGCAAAAATCCTCAATAAAATACTGGCAAACTGGATTCAGCAGCACATCAAAAAGCTTATCCACCATGATCAAGTGGGCTTCAACCCTGGGATGCAAGGCTGGTTCAACATACGCAAATCAGTAAACGTAATCCAGCATATAAACAGAACCAAAGACAAAAACCACATGATTATCTCAAGAGAGCAGAAAAGGCCTTTGACAAAATTCAACAGCCTTCATGATAAAAACTCTCAATAAATTCGGTATTGATAGAATGTATCTCAAAATAGTAAGAGTTATTTATATTATATACCATCTCACACTAGTTAGAATGGCAATCATTAAAAAAATCAGGAAACAGCAGGTGCTGGAGAGGATGTGGAGAAATAGGAACGTTTTTACACTGTTGGTGGGACTGTAAACTAGTTCGACCATTGTGGAAAACTGTGGCAATTCCTCAAGGATCTAGAACTACAAATACCATTTGACCCAGCCATCCCATTACTGGGGATATACTCAAAGGATTATAAGTCATGCTGCTATAAAGACACATGCACACATATGTTTATTGCAGCACTATTTACAATAGCAATGACTTGGAATCAGCCCAAATGTCCATCAGTGACAGACTGGATTAAGAAAATGTGGCACATATACACCATGGAATACTATGCAGCCATAAAAAATGATGAGTTTGTGTCCTTTGTAGGGACATGGATGCAGCTGGAAACCATCATTCTCAGCAAACTATCACAAGAACAGAAAACCAAATACCGCATGTTCTCACTCATAGGTGGGAATTGAACAATGAGATCACTTGGAATGTGTGTCAGACCTCACTTCTACATTTTCAACAAGATCCCCATTGATGTGTATGTACTTCAAAGTTGGAGGAGCATTGCTTTAGATAAGACTTGCTGCTAAGCATAAGAGACTTAGGTCACTATGGCAAGATTTTCTTCTACCATACTAAGGGCAAGATATGCACAAGCTTCAGCTAGTGCCCTGGAGAGAGGTCTATGTGACAAATACTAGGACAATTCTCTGTTGTGAAAAATGGGAAATTATTTGGAAAGTAGAGGACAGAAAACATATCATTTAGACTTATCACCTTATTGAGCCTTTTTTTGGTATTTAATTTTGTTTTTAGTTCAGTTTCTCTTATTTGCATGATTTTATAACATGGCTATAAATCCTACCCCAAATTAAACAGCTTTCTTACTTTTTCTACCATATGTCATGAGAGATTCATCATATTACTATCATAATTTTCATTTAGAACATTCAATTGGGTATATTCATCATAACATTTAATAATTTAAAAATCTTTGAACTTTTAAATATTTTTTGATGCAATTTGATGCTTATAGTTCTTTTTGCACTTATGGTTATTCCTTAAGGTAGATCCTCGCAAATCCTAGTCTGAATGGGGGTTTTCTTTGTCCCCTGGGTATCTTTCTACATATTATCTTCAGTGAACTTCCAATCTTAATATTACACTGCCACGGCCCTTTATCTTTTGTGTCCACATTCCGTATTTTCCTTTGAAAAGCCAACCACACCTCCTCCGTGATAAACTTTACATCCATTTCCTCCACCCTTGAGTCACTGTGTTTTATTCTTGAAACTCCATTTCAATTCCTGTCCCTGAGTCACCTTCCTCCCATTAAAATTAAACTCAGAGTCCATGTTTTCCATGCAGATTGACTAAGCTGATATGGGGCAGCTGTGGTGGCTATTCAGTTTCAAATATAAGACAATGTAATTTTGAATTACTCTTCTCTGGATTTTAAATAAGCTTTCTTTTGAAATTTGGTAAACATATTTTCGTCAGCTGAAATTTTCTATTTTTTTTGTTGTTTGTTTCTTGAGTCAGGGTATCGCTCTGTCACCCCAGCTGGAGTGTAGCAATGCGATCATGGCTCACTGCAGCTTGGAACTCCTCAGCTCAAGTGATTTTTTCTGCCTTAGCCTCCCGAGTAGCTGGGACTACAGGCACACACCACTATATCTGGCTATTTTTTCTTTGATTTTTAGTAAAGACTAGGTCTCGCTATGTTGCTTAGGCTAGTCTCAAACTCCTGAGCTCAAGCAATCATCCTGTCTCAGCCTCCCAAAGTGCTGGGATTACAGGCATGAGCCACCGCACCTGGCTCCCATCTGTCAACTTTAATAGCTGATAAAGTCAAAGGAGACAGGAACTTTTTTGGATTTATTTGGAATAGTATGTTGCACTAAGTGTGTTCAAATAAGAAATGAAAACAAGTGAATTTGCAAGGTAAGAAAACTGGAAATTCTAGGTGTGAAATATCCAGAATTCTATACAATTCTGTATAATTTGAAATTCTACATAATTTTAAAACCAGGCCAGAGCAAGAGACACTGTCTACTTTAGCACAGTGGTTCTGACTTTAGTGTATACATGAACAAGCTAGGGAAAAAGTTATTGACACATTTTTACCTGATTTCTAGAACTCATGTTTCAGCAAGTCAAGGGTGGGTCCAGGAAACTGTGATTTTAATACACACACAAGGGCTTTCTGATGCTGATGGTCTGTAGGACTGCATTTTGAGAGGCAGTAATTTGGCATTATTTTTGACACAGAGTATATAGATAGTATGTGGTAAATAAAAAGAGAATAAAATACATTGATTTCAGCACAGCATAATGATCAACTTCCGAACGATTGCCACAATTTACAAAGGATAGAGCAAAAAGATAAGAGTTAGTAAACACAGAGTCGTCACTAAAACATGTCTGGTTGTTAAATTCTGGGGTGACATATATGTATATATTGTAGTATAAGCAGTGACTTACATTTCCCTTCTTCATTTCTGCAGAGAACTTTTGTATCATCTGTGTTTTGTATAACTTCTAGAGATTCACCGGGTTTTACCTGTAGATCTCTGGTTCCCCACTTTTTAGAAGTTACAGAAGTTGTAACTTTAGTTGAATATAGGACTCTAATTTCACCATCATACTAAAAAAAAGAGAACAATATTTAAATTATTGGTTTATGTGCATTATTGAAACAACTTATTTATTGATTTATTAAAAAGGTATTTGCTAAAGAGATAATCAGTGTTTTAGAAATATAATGTAGGAATATTAAAGAAAATTTTGAGGGACAAACATCATTCATAACCTCATCAACCTAATATAACAATTATTTTAGTACCTTCTTATTAAGGTTCAAAGGACAGCTAAATTTAGATGATTATCACAGTATGAATACTGTGCATGTCATAGCTTGCTTAATTTTTTATAAAAATAAATTTAAATCTAAAATAAATTTTGTTCAAAATAAAAGGGTTATAATAGCTAACTGTAATATTGATAATTACACTTTAAAGTGTGCATTTTGGTACTTAAAAATCATTGGATTTTTCAGTAGAGCTTTGTACTTTGTATAATATTTAGATATGACATACTTTAAATTTTTTCCTGAAGTCTTTTTCTTCTTTTTCCTGCTTTTTTAGCTTCTTAAGGTCCTTTTCTTCTGTCTTAGCTTTTCCAATATTAGCTCCTTGACTAGGATGGCAGAACACACATAAAACAACACTTTGTTTAGAAAATATTAAAAGAATAGTCCATAACAGAGACAATTCATAACATTATATTTTTAACTTTTTGTTTCAGTTAATTCTTTTTGTTAGAAATCCAGTAACTGTCATTGTAATAAATGATGACATTTCATAATGTAGAAGGGTTTCCTCAAGCGAATATAGACTATGAGAATTAAAATGGGAGTGAGAGATTAGATCCCTTCTTATACTGAACCACATAAAATCACTGAGTCATGGTTTAAACATGGTTGCATGTCAGCGGTTTCATATGACTTAATCTATTCTTAAACCTCCCTAAATTATCAACCCTTTCTAGATAATTATGTAGCTTGGCAAATGTCATAAGAAGGGCTTTTTAAAAAAGAAGACTTCAAAAAAGAATCAATTTTTATGGTTTATAACATTTATATGTTATGTTGTTCAAATCTACTTAAAATGCAGCCAGAGTTTTGGTTAATAAAAAAAATCTTGTGTAACAGTTAAGATTTTCGATATCATAAGAAGGAGCTTTTAAAAAATATGGCTATTATTGATCTTTATCTTCATCACTTTATCAATTGCCCGTGTATGTCTGTGTGTGTGTGTGTGTGTGTGTGTGTGTGTGTGTGTGTATGAAAGAGAGAGAGAGAGACAGAGGAGGAAGAGGGAGAAAGTAAGAAAGATAAGCACATCCTAAGTGTTTACATGAGTTAATGGACTTATTTTTTTTAACTGCTAGGATCCAGGTATAGAAATTCACTATATTTTGTAGATACCAATTACCCTAATATAAGTGAATATGCCTAAAACAGTGATTTTCTAGCCTGTCCACACACAGAATCACCTGGGAAGCTTTTAAAGCATACTACTGCTCTTGCCCAATTCCTGGACATTCTAATTTAAATAAATTTTAAGATTTAATTTAGTCTGAGCGAGGTCCAGGTAGTGATGGACACATTTTAAGAGCTTCCCGCACAATATTAATTTGTAACCAAGGTTGAAAACCATTCACTAGGGTTAAATTATGAATGGTAGGGAAGGTCTGTAGATATCTTTAGTGAGCATTTTAAAAAATTAGAATATAAGAATTTTTATTTAGATGATCTAAGATAAAGTTTTGTTTGTAACCAATTTATTTTAAGTTTAATTCTCAATTTTGGAATCTTGGCCTTTAGTTCATTCATTGTGGAAAGAATTGGCACAATATCTAGCTCAGGTTCTGCATCTGCCTGCAGTACTGCCTGTGGTAGTCTGGGCATTTGTGGAAATACTGTCCCAGATTAACTCTCTGGGGCAATCAGAATATACATGAAACTTAGAAATGCCCTACAAGGTATCTTTTAAAAAATTTATTGAAATTTCTTTAAAAATAGAATACGACATTGAAGAACACAAACTCACTTTAAACTCTGAAAATAAGCAAAATGGGGAAGAAAATTGTCCATATCCCATAAAGCTTAGTCAGCCGGGGTTTATTTTGTTTGAAGAATACGGCCAGTGTGTGACTCTGGGTTCCTAGAGTGATTTTATGGAATGTGATGGCATTTCTACAGTAATATAAAGCAAAAAACCAAAAAAGCATTAACAATTGTAAAGGATTGAAACACCACTGGTGAGAAATAGTAAAACTTGAACATATTACTGAAGATTCCATTTTTGTTTCACGGAGAATTTAAAAAAGGGCAACGATTCTCTTTTCATGTTTATTATTTGTGTTGCCTGTGGAACTTGATCTTTATACATGAATGATGGCATATTTTCCCTTCAGAGTCTTTGATCTTGATACTCTCTCTAGTTCCATAAAGTTAGTTTAACAATTTTGGCAAAAATTAATACTTAGCGTTTACCAATGCATTTTTACCAGTACAACTCAGAAGACACCACTTACTGCATTCCATTTATGTTACTTTCATCCTTTATTCAAATACAAGATCTTTTGAGTCATCTTTCTTTTTTCCTGAAAAAGCTAGATAGGTGTTCTTGCTTTTATACTCAGTATGTATCAAATCATTTCATGTATTTATTGGATTATGAGAAAGCATCTTACCATGTTATTTTCTATTTCAAAAAAAAAAAAATCCAAAAGGCACTCCTTTTGTATTACTTGATATTAACTGATTTTATACAATTTTAGCCTAAAATTAATTTTTTAAGATTTGAATGTAACCTACCTAAAAGTCTTTTACAAATAAATCTTTTTTTTTCTTTTTTTCATAAAGGAAACTATCTTGTAGAAGACAGACGTGGCTTGAACAAGATGGGTGAGAGCTGAGATGTAAGCTAAGAAGTATATTCAAGAAAAAAAGGTTTGGGGAAAACAGTACAAATAAAGAGAGGAGAAGAATCAGTGAGACTAGTTGTGACCAAGATCTTAAACATGTTTCCCCAGTGTATGAATGAATAAATAAACCAGACATCAGTGAGTCACAGGCCCAAGGTTAACAGGAAACAAGGAGCAGAACCAGGGGGATGGAAGAGAATGAGGGGAGAAAGGGGTGGAGGCTGGGACGATGGATTGGGGGTACCTACTCTCAAACCTCGCAGGGAGGTAGAGCTGAGATCGGAAGGAAACACAGCATTAGAGAGGAGGTCAGAGCCAACAGGATCGCACACAGTAGACACACAATCCCACTGGCTTTTTATTTCCGTTGAATTTTCTTGAGTATTCTCATTTTCTACTTCATTGTAATGAAAGCATTTTAATTACCTCATCTCTGCTGATGAAATAGGGAAATCAGAGGTATCCACATCATCGTAAACTTCATCTCCCATGTCTAACAAAAGACAAAATATCAAAGGTCGAAGCACTGTTAGATTTTGATATGAGCATTCAATGACGTTTTTAATATAAAGATTGCTTCAAGGACAATAAAAGTTTTCCTAGTGTCTCTGTACATTTCTCCTGGAAGCATTGTCTGCTTCTGAAAGGGGAACTTGCCATGGGTTAAATTATCCTCAAAAAACCAGTGACCATAATGATAATCATTGTTATCTGGAAAAAAACTCATGGAACAGTGGCTATGATTATCTGAAGATCTACAAGTACAATGAATGTCAGGAGTGGCAAATTGCTGATAAAAGAATCAACATTACTGGCCATCGGCAGGATGAAGTGGAGATAGAAATTGAGATTCTTATGGGATTTAAGGTGCTGTGATAATATATATCATCCTATTTAAATGTCCCCCTCCCGCCTTCCTTCCTCCTTTCCTTCGCCTCACTGATCTGTTTCCCGTTACCTTTTACCTTACAGTGATATTAGGAGTGGCACCACCTTTAAATGGAAAGATTATTTCTTTTAACTAAATACTCCTGATACCAACAGGTACTGAGAAACAGTATTGGCAGAAAAGATGTCGTGACCTTAACTGGTTCAATGGCTTTTCCAATCATTAGAGTTTTTCTCCCTTCTAGACTTCTTATTAATAAGGTCAGGGCGGGCGGATCACAAGGTTAGGAGATCGAGACCATCCTGGCTAACACAGTGAAACCCCGTCTCTACTAAAATTACAAAAAATTAGCCGGGCGTGGTGACGGGCACAGGTACTCCCAGCTACTCAGGAGGCTGAGGCAGGAGAAAGGAGTGAACCCGGGAGGCGGAGCTTGCTGTGAGCCGAGAGGGCGCCACTGCACTCCAGCCTGGGCGAGAGTGCGAGACTCCGTCTTGTAAATAAAACAAAACAAAATAAAATAAAATAAATAAAAAATTAAGGAAGAATGCTTCCACTCTGCAACTATTAATTGCTCTGCAGCCAATGAAGCTGAAGAGACTGAGTTGAAGAAATTGCAAGTATTTTAAGGAGTCATTACCGTAAAAAGTTTAAATGCTCTCTGGTAGTGGCAAGGAATTGATTTCCCTTTATAAATTCCCCCCCCTCCATATCCTCCACCCTCGTGTGTACTCAGGTTAATTAATTTCACACGATGAAACTTGCTCAGCTGCATGAAACATAAATACTTTGAAAAATATCATCTAGAAGGGTCAAAAGCTACTACTCCGTGCACATGCACTTAAAACATATTAAGAACAACAAGCAATTCTAACAAAACCTTATTTTTTACAGAATTGATTACTTTTTTCCATTTTATACCTACTTTTTGAGGAGTTAATTTTTTGAATACTTTAAAAATATTATAGATTGGAATACAAGCTTATTATCAGGCACTGATCAGTTTGAGTTTATCCCTTACATATTTTCACATAACTGAAAAGAAAGCTCTAATGTCAGATAAAGGGTCTATGGACAAATAGATTACCTCTGTGTTGGTTTCTCTTTTAATATACTTATAAGTTAAAATAAGTAAACTTTTTGAAAGTCCCTGAATATTCTTAAGACAACATTTCATTTTGTTCAAAGTAAATTTTAAAAACATCTAAAGATCTGTCTCAGGGAAAAAATAGTAACTGATTGAAATTGTATAAAGAAGCTGTTATATTTAACATTTTCCAAATACAATATAAACTATCCATTTAAATATTCAAAGAAATCAGATTTAGAAGAGCCTTACTGGCATGTAATCTGGCATGTTTTTAGATATCCTTATGCAGAAGTCTCATATATCAAGCTTGGACTGAATTGGGGCTGGGGGACACAGGGAAAATGGGTGCTCATCCCTTCCCACTTATCCCTAACCCAATAGTGGCTCCTGGAAGAACAGTTTAAAAACTATCAATCTTTTTTATTTTTCTCATCTTGCTATTTTATCATTGAGCACCTGTGGCCACCCATGGTAAAGTTACTTGCTCAAGGTTACACAATTTATTATTTTCAGAGTCAGGACTTTAATGCAGTTACTGTGACTATATCCAATGCTTTCCCACTACCACACTGCAAGAAATGAACATATAGAACATACAATTAGTTTTTATTACTTACCCAATTGTTTAGGAGGAGCAGGGAAACTACAAAGAAAGTGAGAACACAATTATAATCAGACTAACATGAACACAGAAATTGATTCAGTTATATAGGAGAGTATAAAGAGGCAACAGCCTGGAGGCATATTAGGTGACTTCATCTGTTGACCATTATTTCTTTGTCATCCTCCATTTCTCCTCTAAGTCCGTTTCTGTTTATCAATTTGGAACTTAGCAAGACATTTTTTGAACCCCAAATGTTTGCCAAAACGTGCAGAGTCAAGATACCCAATTCGTTTATTTTGCCCACAGCCTTTGGATCAAAATTTCCAGATTTGTTATATGAGGTTTGGGTATAATATCACACCAGAGTAAATGAAAAGGACTCAGTATTTTGGAGGCATTGTGGCATACATATCTCTGCCTCCAAACTGCTTATTTGAAGAGTAGAAATACAGACTCAAAATTAACAGAGGTCATAGGAATATGACCATGTTTCCCAATATGTGCATATATATTCCCAAATAGGAAAATGGTGAATAAGAGGAATATTTACTTAAACCGGAGAGTGACAGCTTATTAATTAAAGTGATCTGAAATCAGGATTAGGTGGCATTTAGCTGCAACAGAAGAAGACCCATGCTTCTATTTTCTGAAATGACTTCTAAATACACACCACACACACACACACACACCCCACGGAAAGAATGGTGCACAGGACAGAAATGACTGGTTAGAATAGAGTGTGAGGGATCATTAATTCAAATGATCCCAAATCAGATTTGGATAGTATGTAATTGAAGCAGAAAAAAAAAAACCCCTCTCATTTTTAAGTAAGGGTTATATTTGAGTAATGCTGCTCAAGAGAAGAGAAGGTTTCTTGTGTTTTCCTAGAATTTCAAGTGTACTGTGTATTGACTTGCTGCTTTGGGGTTTTACAACCCAGTTGGGAATGCTATACGGAATTAACATCTTATAAAGACTTAAGCTAAATGCGGTGAATTCATGAGGTAAATATAAAACAGAAAGATTTTCTTGTACCAGGGAATATGATTAAGATTTTTCAAATTCATATGTATGGAATGTATACTAAAGGGTTATTTTTGGAATGGAATGAGAAAAGTTATGCCTTAGATTTTACTTGGACAAACTTAAGATATTTAGAATACTTTTAGTACAGGAAAAATTCTTAATATATCATTATAGCGTAACAGAGTTAAAAGCCTTTAATTATTGCATTTAGAAAAAAATTCAAAATTATGTTCTTTATTTCAAACTATTAAAAAAGAATGTATATTTTGAAGAGTACTCAATATAAAATACTCTGCAGTAAAATGTGGCATTGGAATTGTGAGTTTTCAGATGTAATGCTGTATTTTAAAAGGTCCTACTAAATGGGTGTGTTAGTGTTTGTGTATGACTGTGTGCATGAGCGTGAGAGGGTATGTGTGCACTTACGTGTACATGTGTGTTTTTGCGCGTTTTTGTGAAGAAAGTAAAATATATCTTTGAACTGCAGGATGATTTCTGAGTACTTGGCCTTCTTTTATGTAACGCATGACTTTAAAGGTGACACCGTAAACGGGGCTAAGGTGATTAATGGAAAATTGCATTAAGGTGATTTAAGTCTATCAGAATTTGGTTATTGCTTATTGAATATTAGTAGCATTTGATTAAATACATATTAGTGTAGTTATTGTACACTGGATTTGGTTGGTTGACTCTTACGATGAACCTTCATTATTGTCTGACTCAGAGACTTTAGGTTTCTCTCGTATACTTTTCTTTTTGTCATCTTTTCCCTTTAACATCTTCAAAATCCCCCAGGACCACGTATTACTCTTCTCTTGAACCTGTAGTGTGGAGCTTTGGAGCATGCAGGCATTGATCAGAATGTAATAATCAGTGGCAAGTGAAGACATTGTGTGGACATTCAGATTCCTTATAATTATACCACATTAATATTTCAGGCAGTAAACAACTCATTTTATTGGACAAAATAGTGTTATTAAGTTTATAGATCATGGTGATTGAATACCGCTCCTATGAACTTGATCTTTTTTTTCTATTAAGTGAGAATTCTCCCACTTTTTAAAATGTGAAGCAAGTCCCTAAGGATTAAGTTTTAAACAACTGGGTGCAGTGGCTCACACCTGTGATCCTGGCACTTTGGGAAGCCAAGATGGGAGGACTGCTTTTAAGCCCAGGAGTTTGAAACAAGCCTGGGCAACATAGTGAGACCTCATCTCTACTAAAAATAAAAAACATTAGCTGGGTGCAGTGGTGCACACCTGTGGTCTCAGCTGCTCAGAGGCTGAGTTGGGAGGATTGCTTGAGCCTGGGAGTTTGAGGCTGCAGTGAACTATGATCCTACCACTGCACTCTAGCCTGGGCAACAGAGTGAGACCTGGTCTCAAAAAAAAAAAGGCTTGAGCATCAATTTTGCTTTATTTATGATTAAAATGTAATTAAGAAATCTTAGGCCGGGCATGGTGGCTCACATCTATAATCCCAGCACTTTGGGAGGCTAGAGCAGGCAGATCACCCAAGATCAGAAGTTTGAGACCAGCCTGACCAACATGGAGAAAATCCATCTCTACTAAAAATACAAAATAAGCCAGGCGTGATGGCGCATGCCTGTAAACCAAACTACTTGGGAGGCTGAGGAGGGAGAATCGTTTGAACCTGGGAGGTGGAGGTTGCAGTGAGCCGAGATCGTGCCATTGCGTTCTAGCCTGGGCAACCAGAGCAAAACTCAGGTCTCAAAAAAAAAAAAAAAAAAAAACAACAAAAAAAGAAATCTTAAACTTTTAAATATGCCATTTAAAATGGAAAAAGAAAATTTATTTTCTTATTGACCTAAAGTATTTTTATTTTTATAAATTGTTATAATTATTATAAATGAGCAGATATTTATTGTTAAGCTAAAAGATTAAGTATTCAATTCTGGTTCTGCCATAGGTAGCATAGGTCTCAATTTATTTGGGTTGCCTATATTATAATCATGTTATTACACAAGGGATAGCCATGCAACTGATAAACTCTTCAGGGATTGTTGTAAAAGTAAACTATTGATCAATAAAGGCTTTATTAGAAAAAGCTTAAAAATATCCTCAACACCTGTAATTTATTTATTTTTTTTTCATTTCACTTGTTTTGCTATAGTTATTGAGGTTCTTCCAAACAATCAAACACTTTGTTTGAAGTGTGGTGCAATTACACTTCCCGGTTTACAGCTGTTGTTAATTCAACATTCAAATCATTTGGGGTAATGTAAGAAAGAACACTATTTTCTGCTTTTTATTTTAACTGGAAATCAAAACTAAATTTCAATGTATATATAATAATTTGCAAAAAGCAGTTCACTGATTATTCTTACCCATCATCAGCATCTTCCTCTTCAATCCCATCATAAATGTCATCATCTGGTGGTGGAGGGAATATCCCTTCATTTGGATTGGAGAAAAACCTTCTGTTAATTTTATAATTTGGTTATGTAATGATCACTCAGATTTTCATTATAAATCTTCCTTATTTAACTGCAGAGAACATTTCACTTTCATATAAGCCATTTAAATAAAAAACACACTATTTTCCTACTATCCCATAATTATTTACTTTGTTGATCATTTTATAAAGAATTCTTAGGGGTGAAATTACAATAACAAAATGAGGGCTAAGAGGCACTGTGGACTTCAGTTGAAAGGAATGAGGGTACAAAAACATTGGAAAAAGTAAACTTAAATAGGGGATGGAGTTAAATATTTATTGTGGGACAAGAAGTGAGGAGGTGATATAAATCTAGCTAACTAGTTAATGGTCAGGAGACATTTAGGAAAAGATACTGATCAGGACACAAGTGAAGAAAAGCAGTGGGATGACAGGTGAATTTGTAAATATTGATGGTAGTTGAAACAGAAAGAAGTGAAAAGTGACTTTTTAAATACACATTTTTGAAAGTTAAACTGTTTCCAGTTTCATTTGTTATTCTACGCTCCTCAGAAGACTTGCTATTTGACAGATATTTACTTAACAATTGTTTATTGAGTAGTTTCTATGTGCAAAAAATATGTAGAATGACCTTGAAATTTGACTTTTAGTATGAGAACTTTCGCACTGCAAGGTGTTAGATCAAATCCCTTATTTTGGTGCTGGGAAATACAGGGGCCATTGAGTTATAGTCAAGGTGACTAGATCGGTTATCATCTAAACAAAAACATTTCTGAAAGTGAAGGAGAATGCTGTTTTTAATTGTGCTCTGATGACTGGCATAAATCAAGACTGTCCTGAACACACTGGAGTGGAGTCACCATATGATCTGTAACAAACTTAAAAAAAAAGAAGTGGCTTACTCAGAGTCACTTGGTGGCTAGCTCTAGAATCCAGTTTATTGACTCTCAAGCTAGTGTTCTTTCTATCATATTAAGATCTCTCTCATTATTTGTAAACTAAAGCATTTTTTTCATTAATATACACAAACATGATGAAGACTTATGAAGAAATTACTGATAAAAGTGCATGGTTTCCCATGCTCACATATTAGTATAATTAATATTGTTAAAAGGACCATACTACCCAAATCAATTTACAAATTTAATGTAATCCCTATCAAAATATCAATGTCATTTTTCACAGAATAGGAAAAAAAAATCCTTAAATTTGTATGCAATAAAAAAAGCATTAATAGCCAAAGCAATCCTGAGCAAAAAGAATAAAGCTGGAAGCATCACACTCCTTGACTTCAAATTATGTTGCAAGGCTGTTGTAACCGAAACAGCACACCATTGGTATAAAAACAGAAACCAAAACCAATGAAACAGAATAGAGAACCCAGAAATAAAGCCACATATTTATAGCCAACTGATTTTAGAAAAAGGCACCAAGAACATACACTGGGGAAAAAAACACCCTCATCAGTAAGTGGTGCTGCTGAGAAAACTGGATATCCATATGTAAAAGAATAAAGCTAGGCCCCACGTCTCACCATATACAAAAATCAACTCAAGATGGATTAAGGATTTAAACATAAGACCTCAAAGTATAAAACAACTATAAGAAAACATAGAGAAAACATTCTAAGATATTGGTCTAGGTAGAGATTTCATGACTAACACCCCAAAAGCACAGGCAACAAAAACAAAAATAGACAAACGGGATTATGTTAAACTAAAAGCTTCTGTATGGCAAAGCAAACAATCAACAGAGTGAAGAGACAACTTGTTGAATGGGAGAAAACATTTGCAAACTATTCATCCCCAAAGGGATGGATATTCAGAATATACAAAAACTCAATCAACTCAACAGCAAAATTCCCAAACAATCCCATATAAAGGCAGGCAAAGGATCTAAAAAGACATTTCTCAAAAGAAGACATACAAATGGCCAACAGGTATATGATAAAATGTTCAACATCACTAATCATCAGGGAAATGCAAATCAAAACCACAATGAGATATTATCTTATCCCAGTTAGAATGGCTGTTATCAAAAAGAAAAATAATAACAGATGCTGGCAAGGATGTGGAAAAAAAGAAACTCATACTGTCTGTGGGAATATATATTCATACAGTCATTACAGAAAACATTATGGAGATTTTTAAAAAAAAACTAAAAATAGAACTATCATGCAATCCAGCAATCTCACTACTGGATATTTTTCTGAAGGAAAGGGAATCAGTATATTAAATGGATATCTGCACCCCCAAGTTTATTGCAGCACTATTCACAGTAGCAAAGATATAGAATCAACCTAATTATATTTGGATGAATGGATAAAAAAAGTTTGGTCTATACACAATGAAATACTCTTTGATCATAAAAAAGAATGAAATCATGTCATTTGCAGCAACATGGATGAAGCTGGAGGTCATATTAAGTGGAATAAGTCAGATATAGAAAGACAAATATTGCATGTACTCACACATATGTGGGAGCTAAAAAGGTTTATTTCATGGAGGTAGAGAGTAGAGTGATTGTTACCAGAGGCTGAAAGGGATGTAAAAATGTGTTTGGGGGGACATGAAGAGAGATTGGTGAATGGGTACAAGCATACAGTTAGATAGAAGGAATAAGTTCTAATGCTTAATAGTAGAGTGGGGTGACTATGATTAACAATAATACATTATACATTTCAAAATAGCCAGAAGTGAGAACTCGAAATGTTCTCAACACATAAAAATGATAAATGCTCATGATGATGGATAGCCTAAATACACTGACTTGAACAATACACATTCTATGCATGTAACAAAATAACACATGTTCTCCAAAAATACATGCCAATATATGTATCAATTGTAAAACGTCATTTTAAGAAGTGTGTGGCTTACCTCCACTTCCACTCTGACTGTGGCTAGAAAAAAAACCCAGAAATATGAAGTTAATCTATGAATTACTTAGCTAGGAAGAAGACAGATACATATTCTGATCAGTTATTCAAAAGAGAAATAACATTCCAGTTGAAAGTTCTTAGAATGTTATATATGAAGAGGAAAAACGTTTCTTATCATCATAGATGGGTAATTACAGGGCAACAAAACAAAACAAACAAAAAGAAGAAGAATTAAGTTAATTACAATGCTACATATGATAGAGAAAATGATGATATTGTTTGCTTTTGACATTTTTCTATGAGGTTGTTTTCAGATGATACATTATTACATCATTCACTAGATGGACCATTAAAACAAGCCCCAAGGGTATTATTATTCCATGAGTCACACAGCACAATTATCACTGTGTTAAATTAAATTGTCTTTCAATATCTTTTGACCACAGCATTTTACTCTTAGTCTAATAGCAGTCATTTTTCTTTAAAGGGAGAACTTCAAAAACTTGAATTCTCATTCAGGGGGCTTTTATTTCGTATGGCTGCTGACTCTAAATCCAGATTGCCTATGTTTCTTATTTAGTTTCATATCATTATATATTTTCTCTATTTTAACATTTATGTTATAATTGTCTCTTTTCCTGCCTATATCTCCCACTAAAATGTGATTTCTGTGAGATCAAAGGAAATGTAGACTGTGAGAATGGAAAAAATCCCAGAAGTCATCTCTTCAATTCCTTCATTATACAGAATAGAAACCAGGCTCTGAGAAATTAAGTGACTTGACCACGCCCACTTTTACACCTAGCTGCACTCACTATACCCCAAGTTTTCCACGTTGGTTAATCTGCTAGCAAGAGATAACAGTTTAATGTTAGTGTCTTAGAGGACAATTACATAGTACACATATCTGATTTCCTAACGTTAAAAGTAAGTGAAAGAAATTGATCTGATGCAGATCTCCTGTTGAATTTGAAATAAAAACATAAAGTTGCTGTCAGGAACTCTGTAGGAAAACATGCTATAAATGTCTTCCTATATAAATAAGGAACTGCTTTTTGAAGAAGTTGCAGTACACTCTCGCTTGCTTATGTACCATTTTGACATTTATTTTTCCTGACTCTTCCCTCTGAGCTTGATGCATGAAGCAGGCAGTTGGAATTATGCGAAGAGCTGCATTCTGCTTGGCTGCCACTCTTGGCAGATACTTTTCATCTTGGATTTTTATACCAATTTCCAAAGAACAGGGCTGTTGGAATAAGGAGCAAAGCTCCTGTTTTATTTCATGTCTAGAGCAATCATTCAATTTCCTAAAACGGTCGTTTAGAATGTTTAATATTTGATGAAGTGAAGAAGAGGTAGAAGGAGCAGGGCATGACAGGAAAGGAGAGGGAGAGAGATGTATATATGGAAGGAAGAAGGTTTGCTATGAAATGGTAGAGGGATATTTGCATTTGCAATTCCTTTTTCTTCAATGTTTCATATTCACTGTAGATACTGCTTCAGTGGAGAAGAAAAAGAGAAGGACAGCTGTCAGGGGCTGTGCTTTGAAGCCTCAAGACTGCTCCCTGAGTTTGAAGCACTCACAGCCATTGCTCTTCACTCTAGGGAATCAGGAAAGAGCCAGTAGAGTGCCTGTGTCAAGAGTCATGAGCAGGAGGGAGAAGATGATGCCTTCTCTTTCTATTCTTGCCAGGGCAAGCTGCCGGCTACACTCAGCATCTTCTCTTTTTCTAAGAACAAAGCATGTTCTGTTATGAGATCTTTGCAAGCAGCAGCTGCAGTTTCAAAAATAAAACATGTATAGTAATGGCTTCTTCTTTAATTTTCTTATTAAGGGTGCATAAGAAGGGCTAGATGCTAGTAAATATTGTGGGGCTATACTCGTTTAAGATACTGAGCATTAAAACCATACAACTCTTCCAACTTCCTGCTTTTACTATATAAGATTTTTTTTTGTTACATGTTTACTAAAGTAGAGCAGGTTTTTAGAGTTATGGTATGTATGAATTCAATAAAATGGGAAAGGTGATAATGCTAGCTTTGGGAAATAGTCACCCAATATGGTTAAACAAAGTTTCATTTTAAGAATATCATTTTTTTCCTGGTTTTATTGTTTTTTCTTGAGTATGCACATCAGTGTAAATATGCGTTCATTGATGTAACTGGAATTCTTTCACCAAAAATTAAGGAAATGTGCTTTTTGAAAAACAAACAAAAGGCACATGCAAAGTATATACATTGGTAATATACTTGACATACTTATGAAAATTCTGGAAATTACAGAATATGACAATTTGGAACTTCATCTGACCCGAAAACTGGCATTTGCAGATTCACACTAGGTCGATGTTTGACTAAAGTCAATTAATAATCTCCAAACTCTAGTGCATGCATTGTATATTTTGGTATATGTTGCATAGTTTATGTTTAGAACATGGTAAGAAGCCATAGCAGACTATAACTCATTTTAGAAAGACAAAACTGCTAGAACGTGACATAACAAGTTTAATTGATACTCTGACATAAAAGATCATAAAAGGAAAATTTAATTCTTCATGTGCTTTTTCAGTGTATTACTAATTTGGTGTTTTAAAAATGGCTGACAATGAAGATTGCTTTCTTTGAAATTTGAGTTTTAAAGAATGCAGACACAGTTTTACCCAGGTGAAGAGCTAGCACAGGTTATGTATTTTAGGATCACAATGGGGGTTTCCTAGCTTTACAAGTTAGTCATCAAAAAAATAAAAATTCTGAACTGGACTAGAGATTTTCCTTCTTTTTTCCTTTCAACTTGAGGGGATTATGGCTTTAACTGAAAATGGAGGTATTGGAGGAAAGAAGGAATGAAAGGAGAAAGGGAACAGAAAAGTACAAAAGAGACAAAAGAATGACAAAAATAAGAGCTGGAACAAAGAGAAGAAGAGGAGAGATGGAGAGAGAAAGGAAGCAGAAGACTGAGAAAGGAAAGAAGAGAAGGAGAGGTACAAGGGGGGAATGGCCAATCTCTTCTCATTGGTCCTCCAGAAAAGATGTTCTATTCTGTTCCTCTATACCAGGAAGGGGTTCCCATAATTCTTGAAGTGAAGGTCATTTTAATCTAGTGGAATGGGCCATGGAAAGTTGGACCCTTAATTGATACCTAGGATCATTAAAAAAACAGAGTTTTTACTTTTAAAGAGCAAACTGAGGTTGCCATAAAAATCATTTTTTGTCATATTTTCAAAAAATAACACCAAATATATTTAGAATCAGAGATCTATGAGAAAAAATGGGCTAAATTTTATATTTTATGCTTCATATTTTACCAAATCATATTTCTATTAGGCATATCCCTAAAATCAAGTCATAATGAACATTATAAAAGTGTTTTAGAATGACAACACATTTTACAAGATCTGGCAAATGGCCCACTATATTTCAAGTAGCATTTGATGCATATAATCAAAAGAAAGACTATAGAGTTTCAAATGACCTTTCACCCATGTTGGGGTTATTGTAAGTGGTCATTTAGTTTAGTGATAGAGAGCAGTAGGAGTTATGGAGGGTAAAATTCTAGGATCTTAATATACAAAATTTCTGACAAGGAGACAGTTTGATCTGTTCTACAATATGCACTTGCACATACCTGCTAATATTATCCTGCTCTGCAACATCATCATATACTTCTTGGTCATCTTCAATAGGTCTTGACGGGGCACCAAGAGAGTCTTTTTTCAGTTTCAAAGAATCATAGTCAATCTCTACAGCAGTTGTTTTAATATAGCCATCTACCAAAAAGGGAAAGGTTTATGTTCAGGCAACTGTAGTTTAAATATTTTAAAGTTGTGAATAAAATATCAATTGCACATTTGCTCTTTAAACTTTCCCCTGATTTATTTTCTTGTAGTTCTGATTTGTAGACCTCCCAAGTAGACCCACATTTTACTGTACTCTGTCAAAGTCTAATCCTGTTGTAGTTTAATGTAAGCCTACCTTCTATTTTAAATATTCTAAAGTGATTCACAGGAAACATTTTTTCTTTTTAACATCAATGAAAAACCTAATGCTGTTTGTTCCTCCTGGAATAATATAAAACTTTACATTGTTTCCCACAATAAAGATAACAGATGAGGTGAAGACAGAACTATACCTGCCATTTAACATTTTCTTCCCTTTGTCCACTCTGTAAAGTACTCCTAACTTGGTGCCTATGAGGAGTTCTGGAGGAACATGTACATTGAGTATTGCCTCACAAAGAAAACACTTTGAAGCCATAGAAAAATTTACACTCACATGAACCCCTGGCTGTTCTGCCCAACCATTTTCCTTCTGGGTTGTCTGTGATACGGATGATTTCAATTTGCTCTCCTTGCTTGAAGCTCAGTTCATTCTTTCCTCCTTTGACATCACAACAAGCTTTTGCAAGATGGATGACTTGAATAGGGCCTGTTAGCTGCAAAGAGAAAACAATAATCAGAAAAGATTTCCTTATAATTTAGAAAATCTTTAAGGAATGCAATTTTGAAAGATACTAAGTCTACAACTTGTGAACTTACCTATAACCAACATTTACAGGGTTTAACTAGAAATTGAGGGTGAATGTTTTTCTTACAGGAGGGGTTAGGAAAAAATCACAGGGGCCAAGCAGGACTAGTTAAGGATAGGTGAATATGTGCATGGGGTCAGGAGAGTGAGGCAGGGATCTGTTGACCTAGGAATCCTGCAAGAGGCCTGCAAAGGCAGCCCCCAATAACTGAATAGCGCTTATCTACAACAATCCATGCTGTGTGCTATGTGTCTTTATGGAATATGCCAGGATTCCATTTGGAAGATGGAGTTTTTTCCCCTTTCATTGTTTGTAAAATTGAAGCAGACATTACCTGCTATAAACAAGACAAAATTTCAGAAATGAGCTTGCAAATAAAAAAATAGCAAGCAAACGTTACATGAGGTTTTTAAAATTAATATTCTGAATAGTATGGTGGCTTATTGATAGAAGGGTAATGATCTTGGTTAGACCGTGAATCCCAAATTGTTAATTTTCTAATCCTAAATTGGTGTCTTTTCAACAGAATTTCTTGAATCTTTTGATATGCAAATATGCAAATATGCATTACGACTTTTGAAGAAGCTCTACCTTTAATTTATTGAATTTATGATGACATAAATTGTAAACATATATTGTTATCATGTACCACTAAGAAATAAAGAAAAGAATGTAAGTTAAATTATGATATGCCATGATGCTGATGAGGCTCAGTTCTCATATTTATTTAATTTTTTTCACCTATTATCTATTATCATCTTATAAAAGGAATATAGCTGGTGAAGTCCTAGTCTTGACAAACTTTTGAGTTTATATTTAATGGTATGATTTCCATACCCTATCTTTTCTTACTAAAAATATTATTTGAATGAATGAGATAAATGTAAAGCTGATTTCTCCAAAAGAAACATGGAAAAACCTCACATAATTCCTTTAAATCTACAAACAAGCTCTCCATGGAAAGTACGCTATATAGATTTTTCATAAATTAATTGAAATTATTTTTTCACTTAAAAATATAAACATTGGTAGTCATGCATTCTGTGTAAGTAAAATGTTCTAATATTAATACTGTAATCATAATTTTACTTATATATAGCAAGCTTTTTCAAAATCAAATGAGAATCTTATGATACAGTGCCTGCTATACATTATTTCAGTTCCGTAACAAACTTTTTGGAGTAGTATCATTTATTCTCACTTAAAAGGTTAAGCATCAGTGGCTCAGAAAAGTTAAGTGATAAGCCCAAGATTACATAACTTGTATGTACCACTGGAATTTGAATCAGTTTGTGTAACTGACTTGATGCTATATGTTTTTCTTGCACCATGCTTTGAATCTTTGCTTTAATACAATGAATATTCTGGGAAGTTATATATAAATCATTTTTTAAAAATTTGAACCACATATTAAATGCTCCAGAGAAATAATTATTTAAAGAAACCATACTGTGAATTCTTTTTGAAAGAATAATTTTGTAATTCAGATAATCACCCTAAATATGTCTGACTTGCCAGACCTATGCCAGATGAGCCATGTCATCAAAGATAGTGTAGCCAGGAGAAAATAGCCCATGAGTGTAGCGTTTACTGGTGGTAGTAATGGTAGAAGACACACAATTATCAGAGATCAGAGAATACAGAGGTCAGAATCCACATAGACAAAGAGGGATGAGAAACAGCAGGTATCAGAAGTCAGCATGTACACAGACTTAAAATAAAGGCAATAATGTAACTCAAGTTTAGATACTAGCAATTAGAGTAGCTCATGGAAATCTTATTCTGAGACAGGTCTGGTTCACCCTGGAGACATCTGTGTCCAATACCCCACTATAATACATACCATAGGGATATTTATGTGTGTGATGCTAATTCATAGTATAAGTAGGCTAATATGAAATGCATTATGGGGAGAGCCAAGATGGGTTTGAAAAAGTAAATATTCATTCACTCAATCAACATAAATTTCCTGGGTGCCCACTAATTATGAACCACCATATTTATTTAAATTTTATTATATTGGTTAAGGGATAAGATGGTGTATTGGATAAAAATGTACTGTTATGAAGATAATTACTCTTTAGAAAACAATGAGTAAGTAATTCTTCAACTATGTAAAGTTTCAAGAATGGTACCCTTTTTGTGTGAAAGGTATAAAAAGATGTTATTCTTTCACTCATTAGCAAGCAAGCCCTTACTTTAAATTTCTTCTTTATTTCTTGTTCTTTCTTTTCTTTCTCTTTCTGTTCCTTTTTCTCCAGCTCTAACCTCTTCTTTTCCTCCTTTTCCCTTTTCTTCTCTCTTTCTTTGGATGCTTCTCTGTGAATAAAAATTGTTAGGTTGTTTTCGCATCTTCAGGTGTTGATGTGTCAGAACTCCCTACCTAGAATTTTCTACTCATAGCAGAAAAGGTGGTATCTGAAGTACAGATGAAGGTAAAAAGTCAAAGGTTCTCAAAATCCAGAACGTGTGAGATTATTTTTAAAACCAGTAGGAGGCACACAGCTGAGGATACCTTCTAAAGGCTCTGCTTTCCCTGACAACTTGTGCCAACAAGTGGAAGCCACCATTTATAAAGGCCCCATTCTTGCTGTACGTTCGTTCGCATAAATAGAATTTGTCTCTTTTTCTCTCTTTCATATGCACATGTGCCTGCGCATTCACAGGTACACATGCAAACCTTGGCTCCGAAACTTGAGTCAGAGTTAGTTGAATAAATACTGGGTAGAGAAAATTAAGGTATCTGAGATCAACATATGATAAAGTAAGATAATATATTCATTTCTACTTTCACCCACTTTCCAAGAAATTTCTTTTCCAAGAAACTTCTTTTTTTAACATCTTTCCACTTTAGCAGCTGACACTTTGGCATCTGGGCACCATGATAAATTATTTTTCATAGCACCCCTATAGGTGGAGCTCTGTTCAGGTGAAGAAGGCGTAATATAAATTAACTCATCTGCGCAAGGATACACTAAGAGTAAGAAATCAGATTTCTGCCTTTGATTTCCTGACTGTGGTTTATCTCATAGGCATGTCTCTGGCCTCTCATACAACAGCTTTTCAACAGAGTTCTTCGTAGAACTCTTAGAGAACTAAATAATTTTTGGTCCTTTAAATTGAAATAAAAGTTATATGATAGTCACTTGAAAAAAATCAAGCTTCCCTCCTAGTGTTGTTATATACCCACTATCCCTCATACAAAACATTATATTCATCTTTGAAGAAAACTGTCATGGTAAAAAGTGTAATTCATACATGTCTTCATATGTTTCTCCTTCACTTTCTTGTTCCTGTAAAGAAAAATATTGATAATGATTAATTTTTATAATTTAAAAAGTTAACACACACATATTACATTGCTTAGACTTAAAATAAAGACGAGAATGTAAATTTTTATAATTTGAACCACATATTAAATGGTCCAGAGGAATAAATACTTAAAGGAACCATACTATGAATTATTTTTGAAAGAATAATTCAAATACTCAGTAAAACAACTTGCATTGTGTGTAAGTTTGGCTTGTTTAAAATATTTTTTCTCCTTAGAAATAGACTGGGAAAGCAAAAACAAAAAGATTTCCTTTTCTATCTTACTATATAAATCAGATGTGTAGTCAGACTTAAGTTTATGTTCAGCACTGAAGCATTATAATGAGTCAGTGTGATGTATGGTGTGTAACATCTTAAGCATTTTAGATGAAATAAGATTAGAAATGGAAAACTATCATTACTCATAAGAATTTTCATCTGTTTGGTTTGTACCAATATGGAGTGAATCATAATACTTGTGAAATATTCTAATTATATCAGTATAATACAAGAAGAGAAAAAAATCTGACCTCATCTAGATTTCCAGCACCTAAAATATTTAAAAAAATAAAATTTAATACATTTGTAATAAGGAAACACTTTAATGTAAGATTATTGGATATAATATAATGATTTTCAAAATAGTTCATAATCTAACAGAACTTATGCTTTATCAAAGATACAGAAATAGAAAATAAAATATGTACTTTAGATCTTTACTGTGGCTTTTATTTGATGACGGTGACTTAATTATAAAATCATTTCATTGGCTTTCATCAAATAATGGAAAGGCCAAGAAATAATTAATACACTATTACCTTTATGAAAAGGGATGTCCATTTGGTTTGATGGGCTTGTATGGAACAAGGTATAAAAAGTCACTGTTTCACACCTTTTTACTTATTAGTTCCCAAGGATTTGTTTTCATATATCAAACAAATCAAGTTAATTGGATTTAAAAAAATCAATACTCAAGAGTTGAGTGTAATATCAAAACTAATTACTGAATATTGAAATATTCAATATTCAATATTCCAATATTAAGAGGAATAATATAATAATATTAATAATAAAAACAGTGTGGTATTGGTATAAGAACAGGCAAATAGACCAATGTAATAGAGCAGAACATTCAGTGACATACACAAATGTACATAAACATGCCCATAATATACACATACACACACATAGAGCTGATATGATATAAAGGTAGCACGCTAAATTAATGAGAAAATGATGGATTGTTTAGAGGACAGTAAAGAGAAAACTGGCTCCATGCATGAGGCAATCCTGGATTTCTACTAACTCCTCAAAGGGGACTGCAAAGAGATCAAAGACCTAAATATATTCATGTGATAAAGTCTACAGGAAAAAAATGAGAATATTCTTATTTTCCGGGAAAAAGGACTTCTTAAATAGCATAAATGACAAGGCAAAATTAATACATTTGATTATATCAAAATTTATTTACGTTCAATGAAGGACAGCATGGGCTAAGTTAATAGATAACTGACCTGAATGGGAGAAGATATTTGCAGTGTTTGAAATTGACATGACATTAATGTCTGAAATATAAAGGAACTCCTACAAGTCAACTAGAAAAATACACCACTTCCAAGAAAAAAATGGTCAAAAAGTAGAAACTGGCAACTTACAGAAGAAACCACAAAGGCTTATAAGCAAATAAAGTGCTCAAACTCAAGAGTAAGCAGAGATATAGAAATTCAAAGGAGATATAATTTGATACACATAAGAAAAAAATGGAAAACTGAATAACAGGACCGATTGATGAGAGTGTAGAGAGACGCATCTCTTCTGGAGAGCATGCCAGTCATACTCAGTCAACCTAAGTATTCCATAGCTCTGAGCAACCATTCCACTGCGGGATATATATCTTAAAGATAAGTCTCTGAGACGTCCGCATGGGATGTATACAAAACGGTGCATTGCATTGCTGTTTGTGGTACCAGTGAGTTTGAGGCAAGTGAAATATGGATGCCTACCATGGAGTACTGTGTAGTCGTTAACGGCAACAGACTAAACACACACATAGTGATATGAATGGGCCCCAAAACCACATTATGCCGATTGTACAAAAATACTAGAGAAACCTATAATATACTCTTTCTGTGAACTAAATACATGCATACACGTCACAATATGTGAAGAATTTGTGCAAACACGCATACACATTAAATATGTTCGAATATTTGTCTGTAGTAAGGAAGGAGGAGAAAGGAAGTGAGTTATGAGGATAAGAGGGAATAAACAAATGAAACAAGAGAGGGGCCCTGCACAGACCAACGATGATAATGACCCATTAATGAGTCTATAAGAATGAATAGCTCAAACTTCTGTACCTGAGTTTACAAATAAATAAATAAAATATGTTTTTGTCCTTTACCATCAGAGTGCATGACACCATCTTGATTGTCTTCATTGACAGAGTTTCTGAAAACAAGAAAGAAGAAACAGTGAACATGGAACAAGCAGATTCTCACCTTACAATGAAAAAGAGAAAAGGATTATTTTGTGAATTATTCTTTTCTCTTGAATATTTGCCCTGATTTAAAGCTTCACACATCACTAGCATAGGCTTTAGCCTTATATTTATGCTGCTTCTGTGGCAGAAAATGGAGAATTGGGAAACTTGAGTATAGCACCATCCATTCATAGTAGACTCATACAATTCATTCATCGCTTCTGGAGGGTAATATGTTTTCCATTAAATTGGCAGTAAATCAACACTTCAATTCTGGGATTATAAGGGCATTTAATTGTTTCTACGGTACACATACAAAAGAGAATTAGTTCTAGGGCTGGGCACCATGGCTCACGCCTGTAATCTCAGCACTTTGGGAAGCTGAGGCAGATGGATCACTTGAAGTCAGGAGTTCCAGACCAGCCTGGGCAACAGGGCAAAATGCCATCTCTTGGGCTGAGGGAGAAAACAAAGAATGAGAGATTTAAGGGCAAAGAATGAAGTAAGCAGAATATAAGTAATAAAGCAACACATGGAAGAAAGGGGGTAACTGATGGAGTAAAATTACTGAGAATTCAGATGAAATTAATAGCACAGATTCAGCGAGTAGAGAGAAGGTAAGGATGCCTTCTAATAATATAAATAATTAGATATAATGCCTAATAATAAAAATATTAGGTTGGTGCAAAAGTAATTATAGTTTTTGCCATAAAATGAAAGGTAAAGGCCACAATTACTTTTGCACTGACCTAATACAAAAAATTAGCCTGGCATGGTACTGCACACCTATAATCCCAGCTACTCAGGAGGTTGAGGTGGGAGAATTGCTTAAGCCTGGGAGGCACAGGTTGCAATGAGCTAAGATCGCACCACTGCACTCCAGCCTATGCAACAGAGTAAGACTCTGTCTCCAAAAAAAAAAAAAAAAAAGAATATAGTTCCAATCCCTGACTCCTTCCTTTTCTCCAGATGGTTTCGTCTTGGCTTCACTTTTATCACCCTGAACTCCAAGGTTCTTCATTCCAACGGCTTCACTCTAATTGCCCTTAATAGCATTATTGATACCTGGGCCCCACAAATCCCTATTTATGTATATGACCATTTGTATTTTCTATTCCTATTCTCAGGTTAATTAACATAGCTGGAGAAAATTGCTGTCAATTTTACTGACTCTGGACATTACAAACAATTGGTATGAAATCTCAGCTGTATCCCTCTCTGATTTTCTACAATCTCATCACTCTTTTTTGTCTAGTCAGCCTTCTCTTGCATTGTCCTTCTCTACACCTATTAAAAATGTTTACCACTTTCTTCAATCTGAGATTCCTCTCTGCTCCCCTATAATCAGATGACCTTGTTTCTTATTTCACTGATAAAACAGTATCATTAGGTGTGAGTTCTCTTAAGAAAATACATTTTCTTAACCCACAAACTCATCTTCAGTTATACCTGTTCTTACCTTCTCTCTACTCGCTGAACCTGTGCTATTAATTTCATCTGAATTCTCAGTAATTTTACTCCATCAGTTACCCCCTTTCTTCCATGTGTTGCTTTATTACTTATATTCTGCTTACTTCATTCTTTGCCCTTAAATCTCTCATTCTTTGTTTTCTCCCTCAGCCCAAGTTACTGTTTCCATAAGAAACAAACACTTCACTTTACCTCTGTGAATTCTTCACATTACCACAAGATATTCCTCCTTTATCCAGCCAAGCTAAGAAAAAGTTGTCTTTATTCACTGACTCTACTTCCTCTCCTCCCACACATTTCTTTCCCAACTGCAATCTTTCCCCTATTGCCATTTCTTTCCTAAAAACTATTCTTAAAAATACTAGCTACCAAATCCACTGGACCTTCTCAAATTGCATCTTACTCGATTGCTTTGTGGCCCTGGACAGTATTGGCCATTTTGCCCTCTTTGAGTTTCCTTTGTTTGTTTCCATGAGAAATAGCTCCTGGCTCACTTCTTGTCTCTCTGGCTACTACCTCACAATTTTCTCTGTGGTTTATTTTCTTTTGACTTCTCTTTTAAATGATGATGTTCTGCTGTGTTCTGGTCTTGGTTCTCTTCTTCTTTTTTCACTTTGCAGTTTTTCCTAAATGGTTTCATGTACCTCCACAGCTTTATATGTGATCTTAATGTTGGCGAATTCCATGTTGAAATCTCTAGCCCAGGCTTCCCTTCTGAGTTTCCGATTCAAATATACACATCTTGGGTGTCCTACAGCCAGTTCTATATTACCATCTCAGAAACTGAGGTTTCCCCCTTTTAGCCCAGCCTAAACCTGCTCTCCCTACTAGGTTTCTTTTCTTGGTGAAAGGCACCACAATTCATATATCCATCAAGCAGCAACTCATCCTTTGTTTTTCACTCATCTTCAGTCCCATGCCGAATCAATCATCAAATTACATCAGTTCCCCATTCTAATTCACTTCCCTCTTCCATTTCTCCTCTCTCCCACTGGACACAAAAATAGGATTATATTATCTCTGGAGTGGACTTTTGCAGCAGCCGTCTGGTCAGTGTTCTAGCAATCAGAATTACTCCTTCTCTTCCCTATCCTGATAGTCCCTTCTCCAACTTTTGCCATCTTTCTAACACAAAAATATGATTATATCACGCCCATGTCCAATAGTCAAACTCCTTAAAGAGTTAGGAAAGAATATTACTTGAACATCACTTGAGATGCTGGTTGCAAAATGTGTGTTTCACCACATGAAGAATGTGGGCTGGAAGTGCCTTTTTATCACTAAAACCATAAAATGGGCTCAGTGGGTACATTTGTAACTCAGGAAGGACTGTCATGGATATCTGTCTCAGTCTCTACTTGAGATGGTAAATATAGGTAGGGACTAACTGTTAATCTAATAAATTCACTTTAAAAAATAGAAGATTAAAAATTTAACTTATATATGCTTAGCTTCCTATTTGCGTAAGTGTAAAGGCCCTGTTAATTAACTCATTAAATTTGTCATGACAAGACACTGCTTTCTTTAGTGAGCCTTTTTCATCCTTGGAACATTCAGAATTAAATACAGACATGATGGAATAAACCAAACTCATAGTAAAAACAATGTGTGGAATAAGTTTTATAACCATTGAGACAATGTATGTACAGTCAATTTTTTTACGTATTTGTAATATTTAAGAGATTTGTTACATTAGAAAATATTCAGTTAGACTCATCACATCAATTTAAAATTTATGGTTTAGACCTTCTAAATTTTAGTTGAAACATTAAGGAGTCTAGGTATTCAATGTCAATGGCTGTTCACATCAAAAAAGGAGAGTCAAGCAAACATTATTAGTTCCCAATGAAAGAATACACCAAAAAATAAATGAAGTAAATTTGATCAAGTCACCTCTACCTCCTACTGTCAATGTATAGGAAATACAGAGGAGAGAGGGACATATAGCTATATTATAGAGAGCAATCAGCAAAATCTAGATGATGGGGAACTATAGTATCCACAAACAACTTGATATCCTCAACAAATAAATTGCAAAGAATTAAAAAAAGACATGAGTGAACCTATATCTTAAAAGAGAATAACAGTCCCGGCGTGGTGGCTCACACTTGTAATCCCAGCACTTTGGGAGTGTTCTGAAGTGGGTGGATCATCTGAGGTCAGGAGTTCGAGATCAGCCTGGTCAACGTGGTGAAACCCTGTCTCTACTAAAACACAAAAATTAGCCGGGTGTGGTAGTGGGCATCTGTAATCCCAGCTACTTGGGAGGCTGAGGCATGAGAACCTATTGAACCTGGGAGGTGGAGGTTGCAGTGAGCCAAGATCATGCCACTGCACTCTAGACTGGATGACAGAGTGAGATTCTGTCTCAAAAAAAAGAAAAAGGAACAACAAAACACAAAACATATATGCCAACAAAGATGTGTATACTTTGTATTCTTATTCAAACAACTTAAAAGACATACATGTTGTAAGAGACAAATGGAAATTTGAACACTGACTCAGTATTTTATATTAATGCACAGAATCTATTTTTTTAGGAACACATATTGAAATATTTATAGAGGAAATTACATGATGTTTTGTATTAGTTTCAAAATATTATAAGAGGCAAGTGGGTGAGGGTATAGATAAGACAAGATTGGTCATGAGTTTATAGTTGTCGAAGTTGGTGAAGGGAACATGGAGGCTCATTATACTATTCTTCCTGCCTTTTATATGCTTAAAATTTTTTTGCAATAAATATACTTCTTAAAAAGTATAAGAAAATCTGGCCGGGCGCGGTGGCTCAAGCCTGTAATCCCAGCACTTTGGGAGGCCGAGACGGGCGGATCACAAGGTCAGGAGATCGAGACCATCCTGGCTAACACGGTGAAACCCCGTCTCTACTAAAAAATACAAAAAACTAGCCGGGCGAGGTGGCGGGCGCCTGTAGTCCCAGCTACTCGGGAGGCTGAGGCAGGAGAATGGCGTGAACCCGAAAGGCGGAGCTTGCAGTGAGGTGAGATCTGGCCACTGCACTCCAGTTTGGGTGACAGAGCAAGACTCCGTCTCAAAAAAAAAAAAAAAAAGTATAAGAAAATCTAATTGCAAATGCTATTGGATATTTATGGGAACTGGATATGGTTCAATTTAATAGATTTCAGAGCGTCATTTAAATTCTTGAGAGTATTTTGCTTAGTGGGGTGACTAAATGTGTTCATTCAGATATTTGAAATGTTTAAAAATGAAATTAAATATGTTAATATATACATGCAATATAAAACATGGAAGGAAGTTTCATTAACCACACTTATAAGCAGAACTATTGATTTGAAAGAATTTAATTTGAGCCATGTGAGTTGTCCAATCATTAATCAAAGATCCCCCGAAAATAATTCTAATTTGAATACAAATTACTAGATGTATAAATAAAATAGCAAGTCACATAATATCAATTTAAGTACTTAAAGTAAAATAGGCCTTTGCATTACTAACTTTGATGAATTGAATATTAATTAAAAATATGAAAATACCTAAGACATTAAAATACACTGACATTGTACAGAGTAAAATCCATAGCTCTTTTCATGGCATACAAGGTTCTTATGATCAACTTTGCCCTGTAAAGCTTTATTTCTCATATTTCCTTTTCTTACATTATCTTCTCACATATTAACAGTAAACTCATATGCTGTCTGAACTCTCTCTGGTTTCCTGTTCCTTCATGCTCAGCCCACGCTTCCCTTCTTTGGAATAATCCTGCCTTCTCAGCATCCTCTGCTTGCGGTCCTCTCATTCTTTTCTTTTCTTTCTTTTTCTTTCTTTCTTTCTTTCTTTCTTTCTTTCTTTCTTTCTTCTCTCTTTCTTTCTCTCTCTCTTTCTTTCTTTCTTTCTTTTTTTAACACAGAGTCTCACTCTGCTGCCCAGGCTGGAGTGCAGTGGTGCAAGCTCGGCTCACTGCAACCTCTGCCTCCCGGGTTCAAGTGATTCTCTTGCCTCAGCCTCCGGGGTAGCTGGAATTCTACAGACGCCTGCCCCCATGCCCAGCTAATTTTTGTAGAGACAGGGTTTCACCATGTCGGCTAGGCTGGTCTCGAACTCCTAACTTCAGGTGATCCACCCGCCTCAGCCTCCCAAAGTGCTAGGATTACAGGCATGAGTCATCACACCTGGCCTCCATTCTTTAAGCCTCTCCTTAAACAGTCCTTCCTTTGTGAAGTTGTCTCTGATTTCCTTAAGCCTAATCATTGCTTTGCTTCTCTGCATCATCCATCCATCCATCCGTTATAGTGATTATTCTGTATTCCTTTGTAATTATAGGTTAATTGCTTCAGGTCTCTCTTTTCACTACCAGGGCATAAACTCTTTAAGGAAAGAGATTGTCACTTTGCTAGTTAATTTATTATTATGATTATCCTTTTAGAAAGTTATTAGAATAATTCCTGTCATGATAGGTTTTTGATTTTTTTGATGGATTAACAATATTCTTGTTAAGAGACTAACTTTTATTACTAAAGCAAATTATCATTGATGAAAAGGATGTTAAATCAAAAAGACCACCAGATTTAAACAATTTACTTCCTAAAACACCTGTATGAATAACAAATACTTCTAAAAGGAAGGGTATTTGCATAGCATATTCATACATGTGTGTCTGCGCATTTATGCAAAGCATTTATTACTTGTAGACAATGTTTGCCTGCACACATTTGTTTTATTTATGGACCCAAAATATGAATCTCAGTGCCACTTTATATAGGCCTGAATTTATAATGTGTATATTATTAAAATGTTCAATAAACATGAAATAGTGACTATAATAGCAATGATGGTGAAGAATAAAAGGAAAAGAGATGAGGAAGAGAAATAGATGCAGGTGCACTGAGTAAATTCAGATCAAACTGTCAGCAATTTCACCAAGGGTTCCAAGCATTGAGAAAAGCCCCATAGAGAGAGTAAGAGAAAAACAATGGAACCAGTCACAGCCCAAGTCATAAGAAACTGAGCAGAGGGAGGGGGTGAAGGAGAAGAAAAGGAAGCTTACCAGCTATGATAATAGGTCTATTCAATAAGGCCTCTCACTATAGATCTTTGTTTTTATGCGATAGCATGTAGAATTAAGCAGGAAAAGTAAAGTTAATGACTGTCATTTTTAGAACGCTTATTAGTGTTTTATTTCCTGACGTATAAAGATGTAAAACTGTTGACCTCTATATTTTTCTTTTCTTTTCTTTTTTTTTTTGGAGACAGGATCTCACTCTGTCCTCCAGGCTGGAGTGCAGTGGTGAGATCACGGCTCACTGCAGGCTGGATCTCTCAGGCTCAGGGATCCTCCCACCTCAGCCTCCCAAGTAGCTGAGACAACAGGCATGTGCCACCATGCCCGGCTAAACTTTTGTACATATGTGTGTGTGTGTGTATTTAAATTTAAAATACAATATAACTTTGGCCTCAACTACTTTATTTTCAAAGTTATTTAGGATTTCTGATTCTCACCTGTCTCAAATTTTTTATGCTCTTAAGACAACCTGACTTGAATGACATGATTGCAAGTTACTTCTGGGAACAGCTTTAGGGGTAGGCAGAACAGGCTGCAGATGATAAAGTTCACCCTGTCTTCTAAAATTCATTCCTTGATCCCAATTACAGATTCCACTCTACACCCTAGGGAGAACTGTAAACCTTAGGGAAGCCATTGCTCCCCGCTGCTCAAATGCTCAGCTCCTGCAATTCTCCGCTCTCTCCACTCTTATCATTATATATATATTTATATATATAATATATATAAATATACATATATAATGTATATATTATATATATCAATATATAAATATACAAATATAGAAGTATATTTGTAGACACAGGGTTTTACCATATTGCTCAAACTGGTATTGAATTCCTGGATTCATGTGATTGGCTCACCTTGGCCTCCCAAAGTGCCGGGATTACAGGCGTGAGCCACCATGCCCAGCTGGCCTTTATACTTTATTGGCTATTCATGCATTTAGCTTTTAATTATCAGAATTTTTTTTTAAGAAGGAGGAAGAAATCTACATGACACATTAAACTTTGTTCTACACCTGCCTTACTGGGAGTAAAATCTTGCAACCCTTTCTCTGGAACATGTCTTCTTATATTTAACCCATGAGGAATTTGAAAACTGACTTGCTTAAGCCAACACTTTCCAACTGGTGTGACAGAAGACTATCTGGCAGCGGGCCACTGATATGGCAAGTCTCAAGTTTCAGAACATTTTAAGCATCTCTAATCAATAGAAAGGTTATAATGGTAAATTCTTACTTTTCCTCCAATTTTACAGACAAAAAATAAAACATGCACACAAACAGAAACCAAAAAACCCTTTAAACTAACTATGAATGACTTCAGGGTAAGAACTTCTAAAGTTTTCCTTTTCTAACCTTAGTCACTTCCCATTATTTATTATTTTTTATTACTTCACTTTTCCTGTCTCATTACTATTAATAACCATGTAATTTGTTTGATATGCCAAAACACTCAACCATTGATTCTGTTTTAATATGAAAAATTATGATGTTAAAATTATAATTTAAAAAGGTACCAAGAAATATATTACACTAAAAGATGTTGATTTGAACATTAAAAATAATAAACATGCTCTTTTGACCCATTTCATTCTCTTCAAATGCCTGAGTAAAAATGGCAGAAAATGTAACACACTGATTTCTGACCACTAGGTGGGGAAACAACACAATTTAAAATACAATATAACTTTGGCCTCAACTACTTTATTTTTTAGTTATTTAGGATTTCTGATTCTCACCTGTCTAGACTCTTTTACACTCTGAAAACATCCTGACCTGAATGATATGATTGCAAGTTACTTCTGGGAACAGCTTCAGGAGTAGGCAGAACATGCTGCAGATGACAAAGTCCACCCTGTCTTCTGAAATTCCTTCCTTGATCCCAGTTAGAGATTCCACTCCACGCCCTAGGGAGAACTGTAAACCTTAGGGAAGCCATTGCTCCCCGCTGCTCTAACGCTCGGCTCCTGCAATTCTCCCCTCTCTCCACCCTTACCATTTTTCCCGCTTGACTGGATCTTTCCCATCAGCCTACAAATGTGCTGTTATTACCATCTTTAAGAAGACTCTTGATCTCATTTCTCCCATCAGTTACTGTCCCATTTCTTTGGTTTCCCTTTCTTTGTAAAGGAGTTGTATATATTTTCTCTGTCCAATTCCTCTCCATTCATACTCTTTTAAAGCCATTTCAATCAGCCTTGTATCCCCACCACTCCTGACAACTTCCCCTGCACTGACCTCCACAGTCCTCACTTTTTGGCCTCCACCAGCACCTGACACAGTTGCTCACTGACTCCTCCTTGGATGCTTCCTTTCCTGGGCTTCCAGTACCCCTGCTTTATTGGTTGTTCCTTTTATTCTCCTTTGCCCCTTCTCCTCCTACCAGGCCTCAGAGAGTTACAGTGCCCCAGAGCTCAGTTCTTTTTTTTTTTATTTATTATTATTATTAATTAATTTATTTATTTTTATTATACTTTAAGTTCTAGGGTACATGTGCATAACGTGCAGGTTTGTTACATATGCATACTTGTGCCATCTTGGTGTGCTGCCCCCATCAACTCGTCAGCACCCATCAAGTCATCATTTATATCATGTATAACTCCCCAATGCAATCCCTCCCCCCTCCCCCCTCCCCATGATAGGCCCCAGTGTGTGATGTTCCCCTTCCCGAGTCCAAGTTTCCTCATTGTTCAGTTCCCACCTATGAGTGAGAACATGTGGTGTTTGGTTTTCTCTTCCAGAGCTCAGTTCTTTTCTTCCCTGTTTTCACTCCCTTCCTTGGTCATCTTAACCAGCCTCACGACTTTCAGTGTGGAATATATTCCTATTTCTCCCCTATGTTAAACCCAGAACTCTCTCCCAAACTCTCCACTTCTTACCCAAGTGAATGCTTAAAAGGTACCTCAAACTTAACATAGCCATGACCTCCAGATCTTCCTCACCTTTGTTAAACAAAACTTGCTCACCTTTGTTAAAATCTAGGAGGCCATTTTTTTGGACTAAATTCCTGCACTGCGCCCCAGAAGACCGACTAAAAATCAAAATGGAATCACCCATGCTCACCAAACGGAAACTGAGTTGTTATCTGGCCTTTTGGGAAATCAGGAGAGAGAGAGAACGGCCTAGTTGCCTGAAGAGGCCAATTTTCACCTTCTATCATAATAATGAAGCTCTGTTTTAATCTTTACAACAAAGAGAGACCTGAAGTAACCTGATGTTAACCAATCCATTATCTTTCTATTGTTCTATTTCCCTGTACCTGCCTTACAAGGAAAGTAACTTTAAAATGACCAATCCACTTTTTGTTCTTTGTGTCTACTTTCTTCAGTTCTTTTTGTTTATAAAGCCAACCTCATCTGCTTCACTCATTGTAACACGTACTTTATTTTATGGAACAAAGTGTTGCTCGATTTTAGACGTGCAAATAAAAATTCTTGAGATCTTTAGATTTGCCGTAATTTTAACATTTTCATCCTTTGACATCCTCAGCCTCCTCACGGTGGTACTTGGGCTGACAGACGCATGATCCTTATAGTTGCTTGGGCCAAAAACACTGGAACCACCCATTCTAGATTCCCCTTTTTCCTTCATACCCTAAATCCAAATTCTTTTGTCTCTCCCTTCGAAATACACCCAACATATGGACACTTCTCACCACCTCCACTGTTCTCAACATGGTCAGTGCTACTGCATATCTTGCCTGCATTTCTGTAATATCTGACTAACTGGTTTCCCTGCTTTGACAATTGTCTACCTACTGTCTCTTCTCAGCATATCCATTAAGGTGATTTTTATAAAGCACAAGTCAGAAAACATCACTGCTTTGCTCTAGCTCTTTAATTGGTTCCCATTTCACTTAAGATAAGGGTTGCAGTCTCTGTCACGGCTTACAAGGCCCTAAATGAGCTGACTGTTTCCCTACTGTTCCTTTCCTTGCTCTCTCTGCCTAGAACAGTCTTCCTACATCTAACTCCCGTACTTCCTTTGAATCTTTGCTCAAGTATCACTTTCTATTAGGTTGGTGCAAAAGTATAAATATATAGGAAGCTACCCTCGCCTCTCTCAAGTAGCAACATGTTGTCCCCAATGCCACCCTCACACTCCACCTCCACCACTTACCTCTGCTCTGTCTTCCCTTAGGAAATATGTTAGGAAGTATCAAGTGCTAATACCATATACTTTACTCGTTTATTACTTATTTATTTTTGAGACAGGGTCTTGCTCCATCACCCAGGCTGGAGTGCAGTGGCATAATTAGGCTCACTGCAGCCTCGACTTCCTGGGCTGAAGCAATTCTCCTGGCTCAGCCTCCTGAGTATCTGGGTCTACAGGCAAGCACCATCATGCTCAGCTAATTTTTAAATGCATAGTAGAGACAGAGTCTCACTATTTTGCCCACGCTGGTCTCAAACTCCTGAACTCAAGCGATCCTCCCACCTCTGTCTTTCAAAGTGTTGGGATTACAGGCGTGAGCCACTGTGCCCAGCCCTGTTTATTGTTTTCATTTCTTTAGTCCCTGCTTTGCAGGGGTCTTTGTTTGTTTACTAATATTTCCTGAACTCCTATTACAAAGGCACAATGTAGGGACTCAAAAAACTTGTTGCATGACTGTAAAGGAAATCTATTAGATCTTGACCTGAGAGTGGTCTTTGATTAGAAAATGGAGGAATGCTTGCAGGTTGGCAGAGGGAATGCTTGGGAAATACCCCTGTATGTGTTTTGAGGACTGGTGCTGTGAGAAGCACAGAAACACCTATATCTTTCACAATTCTTCTTACAGACTACCCTGTACATTGCCTCTTCATGTGAAATATAAGCTTTTGAGCCTGAACATCAAGGCCCATTTTGATTTCATTTCCTCTATGCATTTCTAGCTTCCCCTTCTTGGGGAAAATTTTCTAACCCAGAGATTGCTTCACTGTGGAATTTACTTGAGCTTTCTGATGGGAGCTTGCAAGTCTTTCACTATACACATTTTCCCTTTTGAAAAAACAAAGTAGCTAGATATCATGGAGGATTAGAGGCTTTAAACTGACATCCATAAATTCAAATGCCTGGAAGAGTGTGCGGTTAATATAAATGCACAACGCAGGTCATATATAAGATAATAGCCATGAAGCTGTTCTAGCACCTTCTACTTACTACCCTTAAACCCCCAAGAAAGCATATTAAAGTTAAAAAATGATGGCATTTTTGCATGACAAATATGTTTTCTATCCTTTCCCTAAATTGTAGTCATCAAGCATTTCAGGGAATCTGTCAATCCAATATTGTTATTAACAGTTTCCATTACATGGATTATGGATATTAAGTACTTTTGTTGTAAGGAACATCAATCCAGTAGGTGAATTTAAGTGAAGGTAAACCAAATTGTACAAATATGTTGAGATATAACTTATTTGTGATAAAGGAGAATCATGTTAAGCAACTTTCTACGAGAAGAAAGGGAATATCTAGTCCATTTTGTCTTAAGGATTTATGCTTGCTGTTGTCTGAACATTCTTCTTAAAATGACATTCCATTTTATTCCAACCTGCCACTTGCTTTCCCCTTTACCAACTATTCTATTAAACCCTGGGTAGGTAAAGAGCCCATGCATAGCAACCTCTACAGTGCTGACATTTCTGAAAAATACCATCTAAGAAAATTCAAGCAAAAGCAGGCTTGAAAAAAAGTTTCCTAGATTCTAACACCCACCCAAAAATTCTGATGGGTGAGAGAAAATCTGTATTATTTTTTAGTTAAAGGAGGCTATTTAGCATAGTAGTTTAAAGCACACTTACTTTGGATTCAGACCAACATTGGTTGAAATTTTTATTCTACACTATTTTGTGATCTTGGAGAAGTTACCTGGCTTCTTTGCAGAGCTAAAGTTCCGTTTCCTTATCTGTGAAATAATGATGATACTATCTAATCAATAAGGTTATAGAGATGATATATGTAAAATTCCTAGCACATCATAAACAGTCAGTAAAAATATGGTGATGGACTGGTGGTGATCATGATAGTGGAGGAGTTGGTGGTTCTCAAGACAGCTTCAGAATTTTTTAAAAAACAGCGGAAATTTTCTTCAAAGAAACTCTTAAGGGGAAACCCAACATAAAACAGATAAATAAAAATGACTCAGAACTGAGCAATTCTAGGGGTATTTGCACTGTCAGCTTGGCCAGCTCTTCTCCCTGCCAGCTGCCCACTTTTGTAGACCCAGAAGTTTCCCATGGAACTCTCAGCATTCAACCAAGCATAGTTTGAAAATCTGTGGCAAGAGACGGGGAAAGAAATGGCAAGATAATCTTTTGCTTACTTTAGGTCAAACGGAGGTTTAATGTTTCTGGGAGGTAGGCTTGGGACTGGTGGTTGTGATGGGTGAGATGCTGGCAATGGTGGCTGGCTGGCCGGATGGGATGGTGGAGGTAGTGGCGGAGAAGTTGTTGAGTAAGACATCTGGCCTTTGCTAGTACCTAAGAAGCAAAGCAAACAATACCATGAATTAAGACAAATCTTCAAAAAGAAGATTGTTAATTGCAACCATAGTTGGCTGCAGATAAAATAATTTGGCAAAAATTAACAACTGGCTATATGGAATTTTCAAAAAAGAGTATGTTTATTTTATTATTATTACTATGTTGTGTGCTATATATCTTTTGTGAGACAGGATTTCGCTCTGCTACCCAGGCCGGGGTGCAGTGGCTCCATCATGGTTCACCGTAAGCTCAAACTCATGGGCTTTCAGGATCTTCCTGCCTCAGCCTCCTGAGTAGCTGGGACTACATGCGTGCACCACAATGCCCATCTAAGTTTTTAAAAAAATGTTAAACTTTTTGTAGAGATGAGGTCTTGATATGTTGCCCAGGCTGGTTTTGAACTCCTGGGCACAAGCAGTCGCCCTGCCATGACCTCCCCAAATGTTGGGATTACAGGTGTGAGCCACTGTGCCTGGTCTTATTCATCCTTTACATCAATAAAATATATTACATGTATGTATATATGCATAACACACATACACACAGAGTTTTTCCTGGTTGTTAAACATTTATCAGCATACCGTTGCTGGTACCTAAAAAATTCCTAGGTTCTATCTGCTAAATAGTGACTAGAATCAGTTGTTTCTATATCTTTCCTCTTTGCTTTGATCCTCTTCCTCTCACGCATTCCTCCATTGACTTTCTGATTTCATATATAGGACTTTGGAATTACGCAGGTTGCCTTGTTTTCCTAAATGTGGAATTTTAATTTCTTTCTCATTTTGGGGTGATTTTCTGAGAGGAAAAGAGGATAATATCTTAACAAACATTTTGTTTTAATTTTACCTGCCTTTAGCACAAATGAGGTCTTTTTTCATGTTTATACTTTTTTTTTTTTTCCTTTTGAGAGGGAGTCTAGCTTTGTCACCCAGGCTGGAGTGCAGTGGCGTGATCTCAGCTCACTGCAACCTCTGCCTCCCAGGTTCAAGCGATTCTCCTGCCTCAGCCTCCTGAGTAGCTGGGATTACAGGCATCTACCACTATGCCCAGCTAATTTTGTATTTTTATTGGAGACGGGGTTCTCTTTGTGTTCTTAGTAGAGACAGGATTTCACCATGCCCACCACCGTGCCCAGCTAATTTTTATATTTTTAGTACAGAAAGCATTTCACTGTGTTGACCAGGCTTGTCTTGAACTGTTGACCTTGTAATCCATCCGCCTTGTACTCCCAAAGTGCTGGGATTACAAGTGTGAGCCACCGCGCCCAGCCTCCTTTTAACTGTATTATTTATTCAAATACTTTGCCTATTTCAAAATTAGTATTTTCCTTTTGTTGGTTTCTAAAATATTTTTATTAAGGATATTAGTCTTTTTGTTTCTTAACTGGACCTTAATGTAATTAGGCTGCTTTGGATCCTGCTTTTGTCTGTCTATACATTAAAAAATATAACACAATGAATAAAACCTCTTTACAAACTTCAAAAAAAAAATACGGCACTTCACTGTAAATTTCTTTACAAGGGTAATGCTAAGGTTTTACACAGTATATGACACAAACACATTCCTAATTTCTTTTAGATATTTCTCCCTCTTGCCAAAGCTCTTCACTTAGGATAATTGCTGACTATATTGCCCTCTCTCTTCATTCTCTGACCTCACCCTGGTGTTTCCCTTCTTCCTGGAGTCTTAAAAACTGCTCAGGCCCTGCACTGCAGACTCCAGACCCTCCAGGCCAGGAACAGTTCCCACAGGAATAGCTCTGCTTTTGCAGCTAGTTTTTGGGGATGGAGGTAGACAGAATTAGTTCCCCTGTAAATCTCATGAATAAAAAACTCCAACTCAAGATATTTACATTAGAAATGTTGAATCCGGTTCATTTTTGTCCTAACTAAAATAAAAATTTTGGGATATATCAGACTTTTCCTCTAATCTATTCAATCAATCCTTTCGTGTATAATTTCTGTCACCACATTATCTTTAGGAAGGCCTTCCCTAATTTGAGAACAGATAATTATAAACAGTATATTTTCTCCTACTTCGCTGTGGCTCCATTTTTTTTTTTTTTTTTTACATTTAACGCTTTAAAACTATTAGTAATTTATTTTGGAGTTTGGTGTGAGATAGAGATTTAATTTTATGGTTGTTGTTGCTCCTAAATCCTTTAACAAATGTTCTGCACCATTTGTCTGATAAGCTATTATTTACCAATTTGACATGCCTCTTTCATCATAGAATAAACATTAAAAATTCTAGTGAATGTGACAGACGAAAATGGCATCCAGTTATTTTAATTCATAAATAATATGCTTCAGTAGATTCATAAATGACTTAAAAGCTGTACCCAAAGAGAATACACCTCTGTGAGTAGATATTAATAAGCCGTCCAAATAGAGAGAAAAATATTTATTAGCCATCTATGACTTATCCTTTCATGGAAAAGATTTCGACAAGCAGGAGGCATTACCCTGGGACAGTAACTTAAGGCCAACACGTGAGAAGATACAGAATTGGTTTAGGGAATGGTGAGACCTTTGAATTAGAAACACTGAAAACTGACTTCCCCAAACCCAGGCTTTCTGACTTTATACAGGCTTATGAGACTCTGATGAGGCACCTGGGGGTCCTCTGTGGTTCTGCTTACTGGACATCTATTCTCCTTTCTGCGGTTATCATAACTTGAGCAACCCAGGAAGGGGTGTGCTTGCTCTTCTACCGGACTTGGAACTAGAAGGGGGTCCTCCCTGAGTTGCCGGCAGTGGTCTCGCCACCAGCAGAGTAGGGCTCACCTGAGAATGCAGCAAAACCAGCGGGAAGCAGGGCGAGAGATGGAAAAGGACTGGTTAGATTTTAAAGAAAAAGTAGTTTTGCAAAATTGTCAAGGATAATTTGAAAGATGTAATGAGGCACTAAACTAATTGTTTGAGCATGCTCTTCCTCATCAAGCTTGGGAGAACATATGCTAAAGTCTTCCTATGTTACACTAGTATGTGGCAGTGAAACACTTTGCTTTGCAAAACGTGTGGTCACTTTCAAATACTGCTAGGAATACATTTGCATGTATACAAAATAATTCTAAGGAAAAGCATCTTAGTTTTTCTGGAGGAAAAAACCAGTTAGACTTACTTTAATGTCTAACGATTGACATTAGAATCTAATGATTGACTCTAAAATCTCAATCTGGACTTTATAAAGTGTACTAAAATATAATTAGAACTATTAACATTCTCAAAAGTAAAAATATGTTTTTATTCTGATGGAAAGAAAGGGGATGAATATTGAACTGCAGTAAAATGAGTAAAGGAATAGAAACAATAAAGATAAAAATATCTGGGAGTAATGATATTAAATAATATTAATTAATCACACAATTTTTGGCAAGTACCATACTAGTCATTCTACATATGTAATCTTATTTATTCTGTATAACAGCCCTATGGGGGTATATGTTATTATCTAGTTTCCATTTGATAGTTAAGAAAACTACCCAAGTTCAGATAATTAGTAAGCAGTAGCAGTGGGGTTCAAACTTGGCCAGAATTTGAACTCTAGTCAATTTTTTATGATGTCTATGCACTTTCTGCTATGCTCTACTGCTTCTCAAGGTAATTAAATGAAAATTATTAGTAAGTTAAAATAGACACATTAGCAAATTGTCCTACAATCTTGGTGTAAGTTCAGCTTTTTGATTTGTATTTTTCCTCTTAGTGTGATTTTATGAGTGTTTTCAGTTTAATGCAGGAAAGACCTGGCTCTAGAGACTGTAAGGCTCACATATTGGGGTGTTCTGGATGCTAAATTCAGATGCCTTAGAATTTGATTTTGGAAACCAGACAGCAGAGATGTAAACATTCAAGCTAGTAAGAAATAGGTTCTTAAAGATGAATGACTGATACTAGCTGGCTGGAAAAAAAAAAAAAACCCTCAAGAACTGAAATCGGGGAAGTTTGAAATAGCATAAAAGGACTTAGAAGACATGAAATAAGGGGAAAGAACAACAGGTTTAGACCTCAGCTGGCATTACGAATTAGGGATGTGCAATTTGAGAGCTAACACCTAAAACTCTGATCTACTTATGGATCTCATCTCCCAAAGCTCAGGGGGGATTGCCTAGATATCTGTGATTTGAAAGTACTGGAACTGAAAAGACCATGTGGAATGTTACCCTCAAAGAATGACAGGATTGTGCAGGGATATGAATCCCTGTAGCAGTGGGCAGAGCTGGTCTTCTGGACAGTGCAGGATGGTTCAGCAGCAATGAGCTAATCAGATTAATTTGCAACCTACTACCCACTGTTGTCCTGAGACAGACAGAGGAACTGTGCTCTGGGTACTCTAACAGGAGATCAAGGCTTCAAGAAGGACATAATAGGCATCTTGCTAATCACTCAAGTGGGAGCTTGAGTGACTAGTGACCAAATTAAGGAAAATTGACTATATTTTTATTAGGGAGCAGTTTATACTGGTTACAGAAAAAATGGGGAGAATTGTGAATAATGAGGAGTGAAATTGCAATATCTTCCAGAACACAAAAACAATTCTTAAAAATCTGGGAAGTTAATAACCTCTGATTTAAACTTTTCATCCTTTTTAATTTTGGAAGTTTGGAAGAGATCTTGCACAAGTTTTGTTCCTCTGCTCAGGCATGCTGGAATGGGTGGAGCACTGGGGCCATTTTACCACAAGAAAATGACCAGGAGAGACCTCCATGAGTTGGTGAGTGCTCAGTGGTTATCTGGCCCTGCCTTGAAGAATGGCTCCAGGTTCACTGAAATACAGGCTACCCAAAATGGTGAGATTTTGTCAGAAACTAAAACTCTATAAATAGAAAAGTGGATTTGAGGGCAGTGGAAGAAGGAGTCGGGAGAGAAGAGGTGGAAATGAATAGAGAGGACCCAACCAGGGTGGTAGTATACTCATGCGAAATGGAAATTGTATTACTTCACAAACTTTGCATTTTATGTATTTCTGCTGGTCAAAAATGCTAGTTCTAGATATTTTTACAACATTTTGGTAACAAAAATCTATGAAGACTTAGGATATCTACCTTGTAGATTCTGATGTTTGTGACTTTTGACTAAGAAGGTACTTAAAGTCTTCATGTCCCGAGGGGTCATAAGGAACATGTGGCGATCTGGTTCTCAACTTCCTTTTTAAATCCATGGATTCCTTTACAACACCAAAGACATTACACTGTATTGCTGCTCCCAACTGCCACAAAACCCTGACCCTAGACTTCGCATTTCTAATTCTGGCTTTCTTGGGATATCTTAAAATTGGACCAGGCATTAGAAAACTTTGATTTTATCTCCAGCTCTATCACCAAAGAGCTATTTTTCTTTGGCGAATCACTTAATCTCCATGTGATTTAGTTTCTCCATCTGTCAAATGGGAGTGATCGAGCCCTAACTATCTCAAAGGGGTTTAAGGATGAAATGAGCTAATACGTGTGAAAGCATCTTAAAAAGTTTGAAGCACTGCATAAACATAAAAGATGATCACACAAGGCTGAGGGGTGCCACAAATAAAATCATTTCTAAGTTACTTTAACTTAAGACATTTGGAAATTATTTAATTTCATCATCTATTTATTTGAGGATGATTAAGCCTCTGTCTCAGATTTTAGCCATGGAGCTGGCAACTTGTCATATAGACTTTTATTTTCTTTGGGCCTGTGTAGGTACATAGCATTGCCCATTCAAACAAGAAGAAAAGCTCTAGCAACCACATGGCGCTGCCAGAGTATATTGGTGACCTCTGTGCCAAGTAGTTTGTAAAACTATTTGGGTGGACACTTAATGGAATCTCTTATGGTTGCATGGCCACATATAGTCATTCACACCTAAACTAAACACAGTCTTACTGAGATCTTACCACATTTACCATAAAAGTTGTTTGTAATCCCCTTCATCCCCGGACCCTACCCTTACCTTCCTCATGTACTACAGATGACCTTACCTTTTATTTTACTAAGAACATGAAGAATACCCCATCTGACTATCCCCACTTGTCCTGCATTCTAACTGAAAATCTCCTAATATCTTGCTCTCCCATTTTTCCTTTGCTCCAGATTCTCTGGAAAGATGGCATTCCTCCTTGCACATACTAACAGGCATTTTAGTTCCCATCAGTGCCTGCTTCCTTGTACAACCCACTCCCTTTATTATTAACTCCTTCATTGCATCAAGCAAGAAACATTTACTAAGCACTTACTATGTGCTCTGAACTGTGTGTTTCATCTTTTCAATGCACTTTCCATCTTAAATATGGTCTGATATCTTTAACTCTAAAGAAGCACAACAGTATCCTTTTTTAACCTCTTCCCCCATCCTAGATACCAGCTGATTTTGTTCCTCTTTTTCATGGCCAAACTTCTTGGGACAAAAACCTACATTTGCTACTTCTACATCTTAAAAGTACTTGGATGGCCTCATGGAGAAATAAAGAATGAAAGGCTTAGTTTTAAATTCAGATTCAACCACTTTTATATAAACCTTCTAGTTTTTATTACTCAGTATGAAGACTTGGTTAAGTTGCTTGACATCTCCAAGTCTTCATTTTCTTATTTGCGAGATGGTCACATACACACTCTGCAGAAGCATCTGACACATGATATGGTAGTTCTTAATAAATGGTCCTATTCTTCTTAGCTACTAATTGATCTGGCTGTCCCATTCACACCCCACAGTCTACTCCCATCAACTGCAAAGAAAACAATAAACAAACAGAAACCACTTTTTCCTCAAATTAGTCATGTCTAATCCTAGTTTTTCAAGAATCTTAGAATGGTCCAAGAATGAAGAAGTTTAAATCCCTAAATCTACCCCAGTAGGTACCACAACAACCAAATACGACTTTCAGATTCTTCACTCCAAAACACACCAGAAACAATTTTCAATGGGAGAATCTGAAAGATTGGCAGAAAGAATGTTTGTGCTGAAGTTATTGAGGCCTGGGTTTGACTACTAATCCCATCCAGTATTAGCTGTAAGATACTGGGTAATTTATTTCGCTTCTCTGGGTTTTAGATTCTCTGCCTATTAAAATGGGACTACTGACTCTTAACTTACAGGGTTGCTACAAGAATTCAAAATATGTCTGTCTGCCAGGCACGCAGTAGGTATGCAGTGCTACTTATGAATTACTCTAGGAACTAACACGGTTGTGCTCTATATGGGGCAGGCTCCTTAAAAATCAATAGGACATGTTTATTTCCATCTGTGCAGAGAGATTGGGATCATCATGCTTCAGTACCTTTTATTAGAAGTTTTCTAAACTGTCACCTGTGCTTGAAATGACATGCTAATTGCCACACATCTGATCATTCTGTCAAAAGCAAGATTTTGAAAAACTACCTGCCCTTTTGAAGTGAGGTGTGACTGTCCTGTGATTCCCTGGTGTTAACACCTAGCTCAGAGGCTCTCTGTTTGTACGTAGAGCACTGGTATGTGTTTTCTCAGATCATTTTTATTTTATTTAAAATTACCATAAATTACTTTCTCATTTATTTATTCATTTTCTTCCTAGCTAAACAGTGAGCTTCTGAGGTGGGTCTCCACTGTCAATACCTGTGTATGCCCGACAACACTGCATGTATCACATATTTAATGTTTCACTGATTGATTTTCTTTTTCATTTGTCCTTTTTCCCTTTAGAAAAGAAAACTAATTTTAAAAAGCAAATTGGAAAATAAATAGCTGTACAGTAAAACATTTAAGAAAATATAGGAGGGAATGATGAAAAGAAGAACCCCTGTTCTAGACCCCCACATTGTAGTTATAAGCCTCAAAGACAACAGCTGTTATTAGTTTCTTAAGGATATTTCAAGAAACATATTCTGTGTATTTTTTTACACAAATGGAACCATGGTACATACATTATTCTGTACTTCACTTTCTTAACTTAATTTTAAAAAGATATTGCTGTATATTGGCACAAAAAGAGCAATCTGGGCATTTTTTTTTCTTTTTTTTTTTTAATGACAGTGGAGTTCTCCATTGCATGGATTTACCTTATTTTATGTGACCAGTCTCATTATTGCTGGTCAGTTAGGTTATAAAAATAACTACTGAAGTATAATTCATATAAATAAACTGGTTTAAAATATAAAACTCCATGGTATTAATATATTTACAGTTGTGCAACCAGTATTATAATCTAATTTTAGAATATACACATTACCTCAAAAATAAACCCCTGTACTTACTGGCAGTCACTCCCCATCCCTATCCCCAATCCTTGCTGTGCTGCCTTAGGCAACCAATAATCTAATTTTGGTCTCTTACAGATTGGCTTATTCCAGAGATTCCATATCAAGAGAATCATATAATATGTGGTTGTTTGTGACTAGTTTCTTTCACTTAGTTGTTTTTGCAGTTCAATTATATTGTAGCAGATATTAATATTGCTATCTTATGGCTGAATCATATTTCATCATATATCATCACATTTATTTACCCATTCATCAGCTGATGGACATTTAAGTTGTTTCTACCTTCTGCCTGTTATACAGAATGCTTTTATAAATGTTAATGTATATCTTCGTGTGGACCTATGTTTTCATTTCTCCTGGGTAAATACCAAGAGTAGAATTGCTAGGTAACTCCATATTCAACCTTCTGAGGAACTCTAGATTGTTGCTTATTTTATGCCATTTTAGGCAATTACAATTATAAAATTTTTCTTGTATGTATGTCTTTGACCCCAAGTATAAATGTACCTGTAGGATAAATTCCTAGAAAGTTAAATCAGTAGGTCAAAAGAACTGAGCATTAAAATATTTTGGTAGGCTGGGTGTGGTGGCTCACGCCTATAATCCCAGCACTTTGGGAGGCCAAGGTGGGCAGATCATGAGGTCAAGAGATTAAGACCATCCTAGCCAACATGGTGAAACCCTATCTCTACTAAAAATACAAAAATTAGTCAGGCGTGGTGGTGCATGTCTGTAGTCCCAGCTACTCGGGAGGCTGAGGCAGGAGAATGACTTGAACCTGGGAGGCGGAGGTTGCCGTGAGCCAAGATCACGTCACTGCACTCCAGCCTGGGCAACAGAGCAAGACTCCAGCTCAAAAAAAAACAAAACAAAACACAGTTTTGGTAAATAATGCCATTTAGTGATTTTTTTTTAAACAGGTAGGAGAATACCTGTTTTACCATAACTTCACTGGCATGTATATTACCATACATTTTTGGTCTTAATAATCCTGACAGGTAAAAAATTAATACTATATCAATTGGATTTTCATATTTATAAGTGAGGCTGAGCATTCTTTCATATGTTTATAAGACATTTTATTTGTGTGAGTATGTCTTCTTTATAAAAAATATTAGAAGTACAGCATCCTATTTAATTAAGCAGCTGGAAAAATGAACATTCTCTTTTATGACTGGTGTTTGATATAATACAGAGTTTCATATACAATACAAACATATTGGTATATATTGTTATGTAGGTAAAAGTATCATTAAAACTTTTCGATCCTCAGCAGCCTGCAAGTATAAGGACTTGAAACGTCTGGGTCACAGACTTAGAAAATCTAGTTTTACGGAATTTTTCCTTGCCCTAATTCAAAGCCATCTGTTCTTATCTTCAAAGGATTTGTAAACCATTGTGGATGGGAAATTTTGAAAACCAATTTAGTTGAAAACAAAGCACTGTAACTATATTAGTATGAAATCTTTTGCTTTAAATGCAAACTGCCAAGAAAATGTTGGCCAGCTTAGAATAGTCCATCAAAATGGAATGAAAAGTAATACTGAAACATCAGTGTTTACATAGATAATCAAAGCTGAAATTAGAATGGAGGTGAAGAGGTAGAGATCAAAACAAATCTAATGATCAATGAGAGGAAAATAAGTAAAGAAGGGCTTTGATCACTATCATAAATTCTTCCATTTCAGACCTAACTTTAACATTCAATGTCTCCGAATAATTTTTTCAATTGTTAAAAATTCACCTCCCCAATCAATAACTTTGTTGGTTATTCAATTAGATGTAATCATGAAAGGTAAATTATTTTTATAAATGAGTTTATTCATTTTCCAGTCATAAAATAACATGAAATTCAAATTAGGCGATAATTTGATGGGAGATTGCTGACTTTTGGTTCTTTTTTTTTGGAAGGTTAAACATGACTTTAAAAAGGAAAAAGTCTGCATATAAGAAAAGTTATTTGTCAGATGCTCATGGATTACAGGGTGCCTCTTCCCTCCTCTAAGATACAACATATTTGGATATAAGGCAATAACTGAATCTCTATTCTTCAAATATGAAAAGTTATTTTTAAAGTGTAATAACTTCTATAGGAGCAAAGAAAACACTAGAAATCAAGTTTTAGAAACATCCTCAGATTAACTGTTTTATTTGTTGAGGGAATAGTGAATGTTTTGGCTTAATCAACAGTAGTAAGCCTTTGAGAACACTTTTAGGATAAAATCAATATAAGCCAGTAATATAACATCTATGAGCAGAGAAGGAATAAACCTTGATGTGCAGAGGCAATCGTACAGCCTCACGGACAGAGAGGGGCAAACAGAGGAGCAACAAAGCACGTGCTCCAAATTCAGCTGTCTGTGGGCGCCAGGCAGGAACACACCTGTGTGCACTAAGCTGGGTGCACGTGACCATGGTGAACAGGAAACTAAAGCCCTGTCTCCATGGGTGGCCACTGTGGGACTCCAGCCCACTGTAAATATGTGAAGAACAAGACTAGATTTTTCCATAAAATCTTCTACTTTTTGAATGTTGGCAACTATTAAAACAAAACAAATCAATCAAACAAACAGAAATTTTTTTTTTTTTTTTGAGACGGAGTCTTGCTCTGCCACCCAGGCTGGAGTGCAGTGGCCGGATCTCAGCTCACTGCAAGCTCCGCCTCCCGGGTTTACACCATTCTCCTGCCTCAGCCTCCCTAGTAGCTGGGACTACAGGCGCCCGCCACCTCGACCGGCTAGTTTTTTGTATTTTTAGTAGAGACGGGGTTTCTCCGTATTAGCCAGGATGGTCTCAATCTCCTGACCTCGCGATCCGCCCGTCTCGGCCTCCCAAAGTGCTGGGATTACAGCCTTGAGCCACCGCGCCCGGCCTACAAACAGAAAATTCTGCACACACAACAAAGCACGTTTTTGGGCTACATTTCTTTTTTTTTTTTTTTTTTTTCTGAGAGGAAGTCTTGCTCTGTCACCCAGGTTGGAGTATAGTGGTGTGATCTCAGCTGACTGCAACATTCACTTCCCAGGTTCAAGCGATTCTCCTGCCTCAGCCTCCTGAGAAGCTGGGATTATAGGTGCCCACCACCACACCGGGCTAATAGTGTATTTTTAGTAGAGACAGGATTTCACCAGCCTGGTCTAGAACTCCTGACCTCACGTGAACTGCCTGCTTCAGTCTCCCAAAGTGCTGGGATTACAGGTGTGAGCTACCATGACTGGCCTGTGCTCCATTAATTTACGACACGCACTCTTTTTAAGTAAAGAAAGAGAAAGTCTCACAAAGAAGTTTTAATAAAGGAAGTTGCCTGACCAGTGGTTCATTCAGGAAGCAAGCTTTTCCTTGGAAAACTACGAAGTTTTGAAAGGGACAAATTAGACCAACAGACCAGGCAAAGAATTGTAATGCACTGGGGAAAGAACTAGAATTGCCAACAAAGAAGGCAGAGCTTCCCTGTAGTGCCTGGACAGAGCAAGTGTTCTCAGTGTGAGTCAAAGGGAGATAAAGTGACTACGACTCAGTATACCTGTACGACACACAACTATATGTACAGACATGTGATAAGAGAAGGGATTCAGTTAAGTTAAACATTTGCTACTTTTGCTATGGCAATGACTATTGTTGCCATTGCTTACAAAAAATAATCCTGAAATTCATATGGAAGCAAAAAGAGCCCTGAGTAGACAAAGCAATCCTAAGCAAAAAGAACAAAGCTGGAGCCATCACATTACCTGTCTTCACATTATACTACAAGGCTATAGCAACCAAAACAGCATGGCACTGGTATAAAAATAGACACATAGGTCAGTGGAATGGAATAGAGAACCCAGAAAGAAAGCCACGTACCCATAGCCAACTGATCTTTGACAAAGTCAACAAAAATCTACACTGGGGAAATGACACTCTATTCAATAAATGGTACTGGGAATATTTGACTGCCATATGCCGAAGAATGAAACGGGACTCCTATCTCTCACTATACACAAGAAATTAATGCAAGATATAGTAAAGATTTAAATGTAAGGTCTGAAGCTATTAAAGTACTAAAAGAAAACCTAGCAAAAACTTGTGGACATTGGCCTAGGCAAAAATTCATGGCTAAGACTTCAAAAGCAAATACAACAAAACCAAAAATAGACAAATGGGATTTAACTAAACTAGAAAGCTTCTGTCAGTAAAAGAATTAATTAACTGAATAATCAGACAACCTGCAGATCGGGAGGAAACATTTGCTAGCTACGCATCCAACAAAGGACTCATAACCAGAATCTACAATCAATTCACAACCTCTGAAATAATCTCATTGAAAAGTGGGCAAAGGACATGAACAGATATTTTTCAAAAGAAGACACACGTGTGGCCAACAAGAATATGAAAAAAATGTTCCACATCACTAATCACCAGAGAATTGCAAATTAAAGCCACAGTGAGATATCATCGTACAGCAGTCAGAATAGCTATTATTAAAAAATTTAAAAATAACAGATGTGGGCAAGGATGTGGAGTAAAGGGAATGCTTATACATTGTTGGTGGGAATGTATATAAATTAGTGCAACTTCTAGAGAAAACAGTATGGAAATTTCTCAAATAACTAAAAATAGAATTACTATAAGATTTAGCAACCCAACTACTGGATATTCAACCAAAATAAAAGAAATTGGCCTGGCACAGTGTCTTATGCCTATAATCCCAGCACTTAGGGAGGCCGAGGTGGGCAGATCACCTGAGGTCAAGGAGTTCAAGACCAGCCTGACCAACATGGTTAAACCCCATCTCTACTAACAATACAAAATTAGCCAGGTGTGGTGGCAGGTGCCTGTAATCCCAGCTACTCAGGAGGCTGAGGCAGGAGAATCGCTTGAACCCAGGAGGCAGAGGTTGTGGTGAGCCAAGATTGTGCCATTGTACTCCAGCCTGGGCAATAAGAGTGAAACTCCGTCTCATACTAAAAAAAAAAAAAAAAAAAAAAGAAAGAAATCGTTTTACCAAAAAGACACCTGCACTTGTATGTTTATTGCAGTACTATTCACAATAGCAAAGTCACAGAATCAATCTAAGTGTCCATCAATGGATGAAACTTATAAAATGGATGACACCGATAAAGAAAATGTGGTATATACACCATGGAATACTACTCAGCCATAAAAAAAATTATGTCGTTTGCAGTAACATGGATGGAGGTAGAGGCCATTATCTTAAGTGAAATAACTGAGAAACAGAAAGTCAAAAAGCACCTGTTCTCACTTGTAAGTGAGAGTTAAATTACATATAGACATGGACATAGAGTGTGAAATAATAGACACTGGAGACTGGGAAGGGTGGGAGGGTTGGCAAGAGTGAGGGATGAGAAATTAATTAATGGGTACAATGTACACTATTCGGGTGATGGTTATAATAAAAGCCCAGACTTCATTACTACACAATGTATCCATAAAAAAAAAAAAAACCCTGCCCTTTATCCCTTAAATTTACATAAATAAAAGAAGAAAGGAGGGACCCTGCGTCAAAATAAAGTACATAAACATAAGATGATAAATCAGGTTTTAGAGAAGAGAAAGATATATTAGGTTGGTGCAAAGTTAATTGCAGTTTTTTGCCATTACTTTGGGCAAAAAATGCAATTAACTTTGCACCAACCTAAAAGAAGAAAAGACACAGAAGGAAAAAAATATAAAAGCCACAAAGAAGTAGTGGGGTACAGTGGAGAGAGCAGGTGTTTTGAAATAAGATGATCCAGGGATCAAGCTTCTACTGGAGGTGTGATCTTAAGTAGTTCTCTCTCTCTCTCTCTCCCTTGTTTTTATTTTTGTTTTAAAGTATTTTTTAATTACACAAATAATACATGACTCATTTCTGGAAGAAGTGTTACAACACAGATGAAGTAGAGTTTCAGATGACCTCTCACTCCTCCTTGCCTTCCCCTTCCCAGAGACTACCATTGTTTATCTTTGTAGAACTTTGTGGGGCCTAAGTCTTTACTGACCTGTGTATGTATGCACAGGAATATCTGATTAAAAACCTAAATAGCTCTGCATGCTGAATATTGTGCTGCCTATTCTGGGCCTATCTTGTTCTTTGTAAATGTTCCAGAGTATTCTGTGATAGGGATGGTCCAGGTTTGTTTAGTCTTCCCCCTTGACTAAGAACAATGTAATGATGAGCACCTACTTGTGCTTTTCTGTGTAAATCGTGGGTTGGGGGCAGTGTTCTAGGACAGAGATCTAAAAGTAGAATTGCTGAGATGAAAGATTTGCATATTTTATTTTCCTGTAGGATCTGCCAATTTTCCTCCAGTGAGGCTTCAGCAATGTGCCTCAATGAAGTCTTATCTCCTCATACCCACTCTATCACTGGACGTTTGTAATCACTTTTTAATTTCATCAGCACAATCACTTAATATTCCAGGGCATCAGCTTACTCTGTAAAAAGGCAAAAATTCAACTTCACAATAAAGTTATGACAATTATATTATTTAACAACAGTACCTATCACAAACTCACAAAAGACACTCTATAAATGTTAATTCCCTTCCCTTATTATGGATATTTTAGTGAAAAAAAATTAGTCAAACTAAATGTGTCTCTGTGTAACTTTCTTATGGTGCTAATAAGACTTTGCAATTGGTAGCATGTGTTTACCTGTTGAGTAAGCCTATTTTTTTCAAAAAATTTTAGCCCATATTCATATTCTATTTTTAATTAAAGTGCTGTAATCAGGAATATTTCTCCTGAGTTTAGCATTGCTATATTATTATGCCATGTATTATAACTCGATTTTCCCACTACATTTCTTCTTTTGATTAGTAATGTTTGGCATGCACTTGTTAGCCTGAGACAAGTAAAGGTGTTTTTTAATGACAATTAATGAAAAGGTATTCTTACATTAACTTTTTTTTAGACTTTCACTGAATGAAAACATAATATAAAAAACTGTGTAGGAAATTTGTGGATCTCTGAGAATGTCCAAAGACCTCTGGTTGATCTATATTGCTGTAATTCCCACAGTCAGGTTTATCAATTGCATGTAAAGATACCTCCACCTTATTTATCTAATCTGTATACTTTGCTTAATAATTCTAACTCTAATATCAAACAATGCCAGGTTTTACAGCTTCTAAGTTTAATTCTTAAATTTTGTCACTTTATTATAAAAATTAAATTAAAAACCATAGTCACATTTACTGTTGTGCATCTAATCCTGAATAAAGTCCAAACATAATAGTCAATTGGTGAAATTAACACATAATCAATGAATATTTAATAATCATTCCTATTAATTTCTCTTTTTTTAATCAAAAAAGAAAACTTTTTATTTTTGTCACTAAATACAATTATTTTCCCTGATTGTAATCCATAATCAATGTCACCTAACATACAGATGGTCTGTACAGAGGTGAGCAACCCCAAGATCTTTCTCTACATGTATGTTAGGATCACTGAACTCAGAAAAAGCAGAGCTGAGCTTGTTAAATTATTGTCCATTTTAGAAACTCTTACCATTTAAAGGAAATAGGAAGATTTAGGTAGCAGAATACTTGTATAATAACTTAAAAAATTAAAAGCTTGTAGTGATAAAATAATCTTGTGCACATTCTCAGAAATTTTAGGCAATTGGCCTTCTTGCAGATCCCAAGTCTAGAAAAAGACAACTAATCATTACAACGCCTGGGCTCAGTTCATTTGCCATATGGTTGGTCGTGGTGCATTTCTGGTGTATAAGTCAACAGAACAATCATTACCCAGAGGTGAAGCAAAGTCATATATATAATCACAAAAACTCGTGCTATGGGGTATCTCCAGAGAAAAATTCCCAGGCAAATACTGACTTGGTCAATTGAACTAGCTTTGCGAATTTTTCTGTACATTCCTACCAGATTAGTTTCTGTGCCATTAAAAAGAACAGGAACACTTCACAGACGAGTGCCTTCACCATTGTCAAATTCAGACATATTAATCGAAGACCCATTACTACAACTTCCAGAGGCGGAGTTCATCTTCTGTTCGAGGTGCTCCAGTTGAAAGACCAATGAGGGACGGGTGCAGTGACTCATGCCTGTAATCCCAGCACTTTGGGAGGCCGAGGAGGGTGGATTACCTGAGGTCAGGAGTTCGAGACCAGCCTGGCCAACGTGGTGAAACCCTGTCTCTACTGAAAATACAAAAATTAGCTGGGCCAGTCGAAGGTTAGATAGTTCATATGATTTGCCATCTTCATTAGGTGTTGGGATGTGCTCAGTGCAGGCAGCATTTGATGATGCATTTTCCAAAAGAATTTTCTTCGGTGGATTTGATGGTGATTATACTGGGGTTCACAGAACTAACACTTGATGTCCAAGAACTCTGAAAGACAGGTGTCTTTCCTTTTTCCTTTTTGATTTCCACCTTCCCAGTAGGCTCCTTCTGTGAACTTTTAAGGAAATTAAACAGCAGCTCATTATCAGGTTCTGACTTTTTGTTTGCACAAATTGGGATGAAGGCCTAGGAACAGAGGCATTTTCAAAAGGATGAGAGACCTCCACTGGTGTCCTAGCTCTTACTTTCACATTTGCAGTGCCAGCTAAGATGGTGGCTTTTTTATTTCAAATGTTATCAGCTGCTGACGAAATATGAGTAGCTTTAGGTCGAGTCTGACATGCCGAATCTGTATTTGAATGTCTGTGAAGTTCAGTGTAGTCAGTATTTTTGCTATATATGATGTTGCTGGTGGTGTTGTCTTTTCTACTGAGAGCTGTTGCAGCCCCTTGATCAACTCAGTTTAAAAGATCTTCTGTCTTTCCAGCAAGATCAACAAACCAAGACATGATGGCAGCAGAATAATCCGATTGGCAAACCTGAGGACTTTGGGCCGGCTGCACTGTGGTCTCATTGCCATCCTGGGCCAGGCCTCCTCAGCAGCGGACCCAGAGGGGGCCCAAGCTGAGTAAATCTCCTTCCTTTTGTCTTATTCCTTACATCCAATACATAAGAATTTCCCATTAATGCTACAGCTCAAACGCATTCTAGATTCATCCACTTCTTTCTCCTTCATCTGACCTCCTGGGTACAAACTTCATCATCTCTTATCTGGACTCAACAATAGCCCCCTTACCAGTTTTTTGATGTCATTATTATTTGCCTACAATTTATGCTCTACACAGGAAAAAGAGGTCCTAAAATGCAAATCAGACTATAACATTCCTCTTCATTATGGCTCCAATTTCAATGGCTTCCTATCATAAATTCCAAACTATGATCATGTAGGATCTATGGAATTTGGTCAGTGCCTACTGTTCCAGCCTCATCTGGAACCATTATTGCTCCCTCATCTCTGATATTCCAGCCCATCCAAGTCTTTCTGTTTCTTTAACCCCATCAAGTTTGTTCTTACCTAAGGAATTTGCACTCCCTGTATTCTGATCAGAATGCTCCTCTCCCCTGTTATTGTATTATCATTTATGTTTCTGCTTAAGTAAATTGCTTAAAAGAATTTTTAGGCTGGGCATGGTGACTCATGCCTGTAATCTCAGCACTTTGGGAGGCTGAGGTGCGCGGGTGATGCAAGGTCAGACATTTGAAACCAGTCTGGCCAACATGGCGAAACCCCGTCTCTACTAAAAATACAAAAAAAAAATAGCTGGGCATGGTAGTACATGCCTGTAATCCCAGCTACTTGGGAGGCTGAGGCAGAAGAATTGCTTGGACCTGGGAGGCAGAGGTTGGAGTGAGCTGAGATCGTGCCACTGCCCTCTAGCCTGGGCGACAGAGACCCTGTCTGAAAAAAAAAGTAAACCCTGTAGATAGCATTTATACATTTTCTTCTATTATAGTATAGAACAGTAGTTTTTAAGTTGTGGAGTCAGGACTGGCAGCGTCACCATCACCTGAGAACTTGCTAGAAATGCAAATTCTTAGGCCCCATGCCTGACCTACTGAATTAGAAACTCTGGGTCTGGGGCCCAGCAATCTGTGTTTTAACAAGCTCTCTAGGTGATTCCAATGCACACTGAAGATTGAGAATCACTGATATAGAATAAATGGTGGGCACACATTGTCTCATTTGAAATTCACCATAAAGAGGCAACAGGCTGTGAAGAGACAAATAACTTCAGAAGTTATTGCATTGCTGAAGTGCAATATTGCCTGGTATATGCTATCATCACCTCCCATTCTTCTGTTTTGAAACACAACTTATTTATTTGCGATTCTTAATAATATCACATTAACCACCAGCGGACACTTTCAGTTAGTATTTCATTCTCTAAGCGTTCCTTCTGGCTATGACTTGCCCATTCTGCAAGAGCCAAAGCATTCACGGGCCAAACATTTGCTGAAGTAAGAGAACCCGGGGATTGTAAGGTGGGAAAACCTTGTTAAGATGCCACGGCATTACCTCTTTTGTAATTGGACAAACGAGGAAGTGACAAGGAGGGGTGAAGGATGATAAAGACAGTGAGGAAAATCAGAAGTCAAATTTAGGAAAGAATATATTGAAAAGATTGGGGAAAAGAAGGCAGCATGGTGAGGAGCAGTCTTTAATGCATTCTTTATATAATACCAACCACCAATTTTCTACACAGAAAGGGAATAGAATCAGACAAAGCAGACCCACTAAGTGGGTAGAATCCCTTTTTAAAAAAATAATTTTGGCCGGGTGTAGTGGCTCATGCCTGTAATCCCAGCTCTTTGGGAGGCCGAGGCAGGTGGATCACCTGAGCTCAGGAATTTGAGACCAACCCGACCAACATGGTGAAACCGTATCCCTACTAAATATACAAAAATCAGCCAGGCATGGTGGTGTGTACCTATAATCCCAGCTACTTGGGAGGCTGAGGCAGGAGAATCGCTTGAACCTGAAAGGCAGAGGTTGCAGTGAGCCGAGGTCATGCCACTCCACACCAGCATGGTAGATAGAGCAAGACTCCATCTCAAAAAAAAAAAAAAAAGTAGTTTCAACTTTTATTCTAGATTAGAGGGTACACATGCAGGTTTGTCACATGGGTATATTGTGTGACACTGAGGCTTGGGATGCCAGTGATCTCTTGTCACTCAACCAACAGGTGGTTCTTGAGCCCACATCTTCCTCCCTCCCTCCCATGTCTAGTGGTCCCCAGGGTCTATTGTTCTCATCCTTACATTCATGTGTATCCAGTGTTTAGCTCTTACTTATAAGTAAGAACATAAGGCATTTGGTTTTCTGTTCCTGTGTTAGTTTGCTTAGAATAGTGACCTTCAGTTCCATCCATGTTGCTGCAAAGGACATGACTTCATTCTTTTTTGTTGCTGCACAGTATTACATGGTGTACATATACCACATTTTCTTTATCCAATCCACTGTTGCTGGGCACCTAGGTTAATTCCATGTCTTTGCTATTGTGAATAGAGCTGCAATGAACATGTGAGTGCATGTGTCTTTTTGATAGAATGAATTGTTTCCCTTTGGTTATATACCCAGTAGCAGGGATTGCTGGGTTGAATGGTAGTTATATTTTACCTACTTTGAGGAGTCTCCAAGCCATTTTCCACAGTGACTGAACTACTTTACATTACCACCAACAATTTGTAAGTGTTCCCTTTTCTCTGCAGCATTTTCAGCATCTGTTGTTTTTTGATTTTGTAAATAGTAGCCATTCTGATTGGTGTGAGATCGTTTTTCATTCTGGTTTTGATTTGCAATTCTTTGATGAGTAGTGATGTTGAGCATTTTTTCAAGTTTATTGGCCACTTCTACATTTTCTTTCGAGAAATGTCTGTTCATGTTCTTTGTCCATTTTTTAATTAGATTTTTGCTTGTTGATTTAAGCTCCTTGTAGATTCTGGATATTAGACCTTTGTCAGATGCATAGTTTCTGAACACTTTCTTCCATTCTTTAGGCTGTTTACTCTGTTGGAAATTTCTTTTGCTGTGCAGAGTCTCTATAATTAGGTCCCACTTGTCTGTTTTTGTTGCTGTTGCAATTGGTTTTGGGGACTTAGTCATAAATTATTTACCAAAGCCTATGTTGAGAAGGGTACTTCCTAGGTTTTCTTCTAGGATTTTTGTAGTTTGAGATCTTATATTTAAATCTTTAACTCATTTTGAGTTAATTTTTGTATATTCTGAGAGGCAGGTGTCCAGTTTTATTTTTCTTTGTATGGCTAGCCACTTACCTCAGTATCATTTACTGAAAGGGAGTCCTTTCTCCATTGCTTATTTTTGTCAGTTTTGTCAAAATTATTTTTGGTTGTAGAAGTGTAAGTTCATTTCTGGGTTCTCTATTCTGTTCAACTGGTCTATATGTCTGTTTTTGTACCAGTACCATGCTGTTTGGGTTACTGTAACCTTATAGTATAGTCTAAAGCCAGGCAGTGAGATGCCTTTGGCTTAGTTCTTCTTGCTTAGTATTGCTTTGACTATTCAGACTTATTTTTTTTTATTCCAGGTGAATTTTAGAATAGATTTTTCTAATTCTATGAAAATGACATTGGCATTTTGATAATGATAGCATTGAATTTGTACATTGCTTTGGGCAGGCAGTATGGCCATTTCAATGATATCAATTCTTCCAATCCATGAGCATAGAACATTTTTTACATTTATTTGTGTGTTCTGATTTCTTTCAACAGTGTTTTGTGGTTCTCCTTGCAGAGGTCTTTGACTTCCTTGGTTAGATGAATTCCTACGTATTTTATTTTCTCTGTAGCTATTGTAAATGGGATTGTGTTCTTGATTTGGTTCTCTGCTAGAACGTTGTTGATATATAAAAATGCTACTGATTTCTGTACATAGAATCCCTTTTGGGTCTATCCTATATCACTTATAGAACAAATGACCAAGGAATTAGAATTTCTGTTCCTAGAGATAGAACCATAAAACCCTAGGACTGAAAGTCTTATGAATTTACTGTTCCAGTGCTTTTTATATAGTTTGGCATAAACAAACCAGTTGATTATTTGTGAAGACATCTTCCTGGTTCTGCATAGGACTTTAACACATGGAGTGAGAATATCATTTAGACTTAGGGATGACATAGCATAAGAAAACCCTGAAAAACACTCTTCCTTTTTTATCAAAGATGAAAAATCCAAGGTCCAGATAAGTTTAATAAATGATTTACTCAAGGACATAAAGCTTAAAATCATGAGATCCAGAACCAAAATTCTGTTTTTCTTCTTTAAGTCTGAAGTTCTTTCTATCATTCCATAAAACCAAAATAAGCTCTGTCTCTTTCTCTCTTTTTAGTTTAAAAACCTTAAAAAGATAAAACATAAGCATCTTCTTTCTGTAAGTGTTTTCAGCATCTCAATGGTGAAATAACTGAAAAGGTACATGCTACTCTCTAAGATGAAAGAAGAAGCTAAGAAGAGACTAGGCAAAACACAAAGTCAACAACTAATAGACTAAGGGCAAACAGAAGCAGGGAGAACTCTTCTCCCATAGTAGAGAAACCAGTGCCTCAGCTTTTTTTTGTGATGAGGAGTACTGTAAAATTTCTTAGAAGTTATGCTTCTTAGCAAACACAAAGAAGTTTGTCTACTTGCTCTTACCTGTGTGTGTGTGTGTGTGAGGTGGGATGATTATTTAGGAGTCAGCAAGATTGGTAAATAACAGTAAGGGGAAGGGGAATTGTTGATAGTCAAGTCTCTAAGCTAGGGAAAGGGAAAGGGGGCATGAGGTAGGAAAAGAGAACAGAATGGAGATCCAGCCAGGCAGACACTACATTGGCCATTCAACCTTCTTTAAGGAGAAACCAAGAATATGTCAAAGAAGGAGCCCAGTTGGTAGGGGCAGGGGGTTTGACAACAGCAACTAGGTTAGACATCTATCGGACAGGGAGATAGGGCTTGGAGAAGGCTCCAGTTGATTGATGACTCTGATATAAGCGGTGAATCGTGTTGGATTGAGTTGATACCATTCTATGATGAAAAGGACTCACATGGACTGGAGTATGTCGGTGTCCAATGATTGTAACTAGCTGGAGGCTTCTTTTGACTCACTAGGGAAAACCTCTGCCTTCGTCTGGGACTTATAAAAGACAAGTGACAAAACTTGCTTTGAAAGCAGGTAGAATTGCTGCTGTGTAATTTAATAATAGGTTCAACAATTTATATGCCCTTTCATGCAGGTACATGTTGTGTGGAATGTTTCTAAGAGATTTGAAACTGCAGGCTCCTAACTACCCAGTATTCTTCTTGGCCACTCCTTAAAGAATGCTGGGCAGAAAGGAATCTCAGAACTCATTGGCTGGTGCCTCCAAATGGGGGTAGGCAGTACCAGCTTTCAAGGAAGTGTTTGGAATTGAGTGCTGGTGTCAGGGGCAAGGGGTTGCTTTTGGTCGTTACAATAGTGAGTAACCTAGTGAATGCTACTGGCTTCTTAGGGGCTGAAGGTCAAGGAGTCTAAAATTCCTGTAACAGACAGGAATAGTGTGTCCCAGACGTCAGTGACATTCAAGAACACTAAATCACTCATTTTATAGCTGAAGTCCAGAAGGGTTATGTGCTCCAGGGGCTGGTACAGAGCACAGATCAGCTCTCCTCAAATACAACCTCCTTTGTACGGGAACTCATTCTAGTGCCCCACAGTGGCCTCTTCATATTTATTGTCTTGTGTTCAGAGAATCCCAAGTCATTTTTTTTTCTGTTTTTTTTTTTTTTTTAGACAGAGTCTCACTCTGTTGCCCAGGGTGGAGTACAATGACGTGATCTCAGCTCACTACAACCTCCACCTCCTGGTGGTTCAAGTGATTCTCCTGCCTCAGCCTCCCAAGTAGCTGGGATTACAGGTGTGCACCACCACACCCAGATCATTTTTGTATTTTTAGTAGAGACAGGGTTTCACCAGTTGGCCAGACTGGTCTCGAACCCCTGACCCCAGGTGATTCACCCGCTAAGGCCTCCAAAAGTGCTGAGATTACAGGCATGAGCCACCGTTCCAGGCCCTAAGTCATTTTTATATTTGCTTAAGAACAACATGTTTAGAAAGGCACACTGCTGTTGTTATAATCAATATCATTAACAAAAGATAATCTATACTTTGAAATAAAACAGTGAAACATTTAACAACCTGCAACTTTGACTGATCATATGATTGGTCTTCATTTCTCGATTATTCTGACTGGCATTACTTTAAAAGTGCCAATCTTTAAAAAGATAAATGCTGTTTATCTCTCAAAACAGTCATAAATTGTGGGAAAGGAAACAAAGACGAAAACGTTAGTTTTTTCAGAATAAGGCTTTTTGTTAAAAGTACAATAAAAATAGCAACAGAACTTCCTGATTTTCTGACTGAAGTTATTTCGTGTGCTAGTTGTTTGGTTTGGCTCCTCAAGCCCGTTTTAATTGAGATGGTGTAGGCAGCTAAAAGAAATGCATTGGTAAAACCACAACTAGGTTTCATCTTGATAGGCAGGAGCAAAAACAGAAAGGAAAGAGGCCAGCCTAATTTCCAGAGACTAGGGGGTTAAAATTTCAATTAGGCATCATGGGTATGTGGGAGGAAGGCAGTTATCCTCATTCTCCTATATCTTGTGTTTCTGACTTTGAAAGATGTAGACTATCTCAGGAATTGGCAACAGTAACATATAACTTTTTGATGGCTGTCATTATTTCCAGGCATTCGTAGCTCATACTTATTATTTCAGTACCATCCTGAATGTAGTAACATTATGCAGTGGCCCCGCAGGCTGGAGGCTAGACATCTATCTTGTTTCCTGAGGGCTGTGGCTAACCTCCAAAGTTTACTGTTTCTGTTGCTGCCTTCTTACTACTGTACCCCTGCTACCTAGAGAGGACTCTATTTCCTTGGGGGAACTAACAAACCAAAGAAATCTGTAACCTGCCTGTTCCTTTAAATTCACAGAGCTATGGAGCCAGAAGGTATCTTAGGGGTGGTCTAATTCAATCTTCACATTTTGCAAAATGAGAAGGTGGTCAAAGAAGTTATTTATACAGGTCTCCCAAAGCTGACAGAGTTGGGCCCAGGACTGAATCTCTCGACATAAAACCCACCTACATTGCTCAATGTAATAACTGCAGGCTGATTAAGTTCTCTACAACCTATTGTGCTCAAATTGATTGTCATAGAATTAGAGGATCATTTAGAAAGCAAAACTATTTTTTTTCCACAGTGAGTTTTCCAAACTTTGCTGTTGTTTTACTTCAAACTTTTGAGCCTCAATATTTTATATATGAAATGGCACCAACAAAATCCGTAACCCTCTTCATTTTCTTTCTCACATCCTGGAGATTGCATGTGTACGTGTGTATGTTTTGTGAGATAAAGTGTCTTGCAGCTCTGGCTTTGAACAACAAAGTTGCTGAAGCTGTTAGAAGCTGCAAGAGTACCCACTTCCTACTTTACTGGTGACATATTTTTGCAAAGCTGTCCTCCCTCAGCTTCCCCATCTCAAGCAAATTAAGATTTAGAACAATGACTTTAAGTTCCCTTTTATGCTACTTCTGCTCTTGTACGGAGCAGAAGTAAAATAGCTTTCCTGCAAACACAAAATATTTTTCACCAATGAACTGGAATTGTAAGTATTATCTGTTACCTTCATTGACCTCATGCAGCATTTCCGCCAAAGTTAATTCCTGTGAACACTGGTCCTACTGAGATATTTTGGAAGAAAGAACAAAAAGGTTCTGTGGTCAAATACGACTTGGAAATTGCTGTGAATTATACTTTTCCTTTGATATTTATAGTGTTCATTACTGTCTCAAAGACTTTATAAGAAGAGAACTAATTTAACTTTGCTTAACCCAAGATTTTCTGAATGTATTTGAATGATTTTTCCTCTGCAACTTTCATGTGTGAACATCCTGCAGAATGCTTAGTAGATGAGTCATGATGAGATTACAGTAACGTTTATTGAGTGTGTGCTGTATGCCCTATAGTGTGTCAAGCACCTTAGTGGGATGATGCCTCTGTCAGGCTCAGATATCATAGAACAAATTCAGACTCTAGAGTCGTCAAAATGCCCATGGTTTTATTTTGGCTGTCCTTCCTATGAATTACATAACATTGTATAAATCACCTAATCTCTGAACCTCTGAATCCTCACTGTAATATGGGAGAATAAAGACAGACTATAAGGTAATGGGAGGGAGACGAAAATAAAGTTACTGGTAAAATATCAAAATAAAGTGGAAAAACATGGGCAACACTGAGGTTTTTTTTAACTGCAACAAGATTCAAAAAACTGCATAAGTCCTTCCATTATGTTTCTGATGACAACTGAGGTGAATTTTAAAAATCTTTAAAGAATATCACCTGGGAAATTACCATTGTATGTACTAGACAGCTTTCCCCCACATCTTTTAACACATTGCAATAGTTTTCTGATAGGTACTGGATAATTTTCTCATAATCTTAGGAAATCCTTTATGTTAGGAAACACCCCGTCTTGTCAAGCATACAAAAAATTGGCTAAGTTTGAAGATCTACCTAGCCCTGACTTTCCGCGGGCTGGGGCACAGAAGAGTCCATATGTAGTTTCCCATGTAAACGTCGGACTGTTTGTTTCTACACTAGCTAACAAGAGTCCTTTTAAGCCCATGATAATAACAAATAATATTTTTAGAGTGCTTCCTGTGTGCTAGGCACTGCTCTGAGAGCTCTACTTATGAAAATATCCATTTAATCTCTCAAAAACCTTATACAGTAGGCAGTGCTATTGTTCTCGTTTGTAGATGAGGAAACATGCAAATTGTTAGCTTGCCCAAAGTCTGGCAACTATGGAGGAACAGAGCTCGGATTCAAACCCAGACAGCCTAGTTCCAAAGCCTGCTAACACAACCGCTGTTCTCCTCTCCCCATGTGGCAGCAGAACAGCAGGATGGGTCTGGGTTCTAGTGTGGGAACAAGAAAATGGGGTGAAGTAGGAAAAAAAATTATCTTTTTAGCAACTTTTTACTTCACGCTTCTCCATTTCCCCCATGGATGCTCTGAGTTACAGAAAAGTCCACTTTGCTGCATTTCCAAGCTTTTCTTTTTTTTGAGATGGAGTCTTGCTCTGTTGCCCAGGCTGGAGTGCAGTGGTGGATCTTGACTCACTGCAACCTCTGCCTCCTGGGTTCAAGTGATTCTCCTGCCTCAGCCTCCCAAGTAGCTGGGATAATTTTGTATTTGTAGTAGAGATGTGAGTTTCACCATGTTGGCCAGGCTGGTCTCAAATTCTTGACCTCAGGTGATCCTCCCACCTCAGCCTCCCAAAGTATTGAGATTACAGGTATGAGTTACCATGCCCAGCCCTGCACTTAGAGCTTTTACTTCTCTCCAGGGGCCTCCACATGCAAGTCTATTCTCCCCCTACCTCCTCTCCTCAACCTGTATCCTCTTCCCTCACCTGCCTGGTTTATGACTACTCTGCTTTTGGGGCTCAGCTTAGGCATCAGTTCCAGTAGGAAGCCTTCCCTATCTAACCCTCCAGGAATACTTAAGCCTTCAGGCACCCAGTACCCCATACTCTCCTTACCTTGGCATTTAACATGTGGTAGTGTAAGTGCCCATTTATCTGACCATGACTCCTAATAGAAGGTAAACTTCAGGAGAGCTACAACGGTACCGAGCATATGGTTGGTGTTTAATAATTGCTATCCACAACTGCACCATTCCCCAATGTTTGCCATGTCCAGAATAATATTTCTATAATTTCCTTCTTCCTAGTGTATTAATGGGAAAGTAATTTCAGACTCTAGTATGCTGTCAGAAGAAGTGAGGAGGAGAGTGTTTCTACTCAAGCCTTGCCTCTTTTGTTCTTTTCCGTTTCATGTGCTCACCATTCCCCTGATGCCCTTTACCAGTGCTTAATTCCTATTTCATTCCTATTCCTTTTCCATTCCTCCTATCTTTATGTGTTAGGAGGAGATCCTTTGTAAAAACTCTGTGATGAGCATATGCTGTTGGGTGTTGGACAAGACCTGTCAGAGAAGTCCCTATTGAAAGGCTGACCAGAGCAACCCAGGAAGACTATGTTGGCAGAACTCTTACCCCCACTTTGGTTCTCTGGCCATGTATCTTGGCTCCTTAGGGGAAGAAAACCGTTGTGATGGAAGCAGAGATGTTTTAGCAAAAGATGCTAATGCTGTTGCTGCTGCCTCCACTAAGTGGTAAAAGGTGGTGAGTATTTCCCACTAAATGCTGGTGTAGTGTAGCTAAGACTGAGAGCAGTAGGGGCAGAAGGCAACTTGAGAGGATGCCATCTACTTTCTATTCCTCCAGCTTCTACCCTATTTATGTTATAATTTTGTGAATAATAAACTGTTTTATTGAAGCAGTCTTGTGACCAGGCTATATTACCATACATTTTTTATTTTTAGTAACTATTTTGTCAGTATAAGTCTAAGAGATTATATAAAAGATTACTTTTCCATATGTTTCTGGAACAGAAATTCAGAGATTTGCTCACTCAGCCAGTCACTCACTCATTCGTTCAACCAATGCTTGTCAAGCACACAGTTCAAAGGCGTTTCGCTGGGCATAAAGGGAAACTTGGGGATGAGTAGAGCATGGTCCTTGCTTGTATGGACCTCAGTTGTATATGTATTGTGGATATACAAATATGGATTTAGGAACAGAAATAACTGACACCATGTAGAACGGAATATGTGTGATGTTGTGGGAAATGTGAATTCAGTTTTAGAGGCGTGGGAATGGAAGTAGCAGCAGATCATCATATTAGTGCTGTCCAAAACAATGTTCTGAGAAGATTAAAATGTTCAAATGTTTGTGCTTATATAGTGTATATAGTACACTTATATACTATAGCCACTAGCCACATGTGGCTATTGAATGTTTAAAATGTGGCTAGTGCAACTGAGGAGCTGAATTTTGAATTTCTATTTAATTTAATTCAAACATTCACTGTGGTTAGGTGGATACTATATAGGACAGTATAGATCTGATAGATCTATAGTCTGTCAGGCAAGTAGAATTATAAAAACTCAGAGAAGCATTGGGTCCCAAGAGGTAGGCTGGAGTGTCAACAATGTAGAGAGAGCTGAAGCTCCTGTGGGCTCTGAGCCTTTGCACTGCCTGCTTATTTGACATCTCAAAGGTCTCAACGATTCCCCAAATTGAACATGTTCAAAATAAAAATCATGGTCCTCCCTGATTCCTGGTTACTCTCTCAAAACCTGTGACCCTCGAATTGTTCAAACTAGAATCTTAGGCGTCATCCTTGACACCCACTCATTCTCACCCACACAACCAATCCATTATTTTCTAGTCTAAGTATCTCCAAACCCAACCGCTTTTCTTTTCTCATCTCCATGTCTACCTCCTTAGTCGAGGCTCATGGATTACTACATGATCTCCTACTTCCTTTTTTAATGTTTTTTTTTAAATTGTGGTAGGAAAATTTAACATCATGTCTACCCTCTTGACAAATTTTTATGTGCACAATACTTAATTGCTAACTAGAGCTGGAATGCTGTACATCACATCTCTAGAACCTATTCATCTTGTGTAACTGAAATTACGTACTGGCCTCCTCCTGCCACTAGAAGAATTATTCCTAAACATCAAAACCTGACCAGGTCACCCTCATGTTTAGGCTCAAGTCCCAAGTCCTTAACATGACATACAAGGTGTAACAGAAAAAAAAAAAAAAAGAAAACGTGACACGTAAGGTTTGGTTCCTGTCTAACTAACTCCCCAATATGATTTTTTATTGCTTTTCCCCGCTTTATCCTCACTGCAACCTCATTCATCTTCTTATCATTCCTCAAATAATGCTAGCGTGAACAGAGTGCAGGTGGCACATACAGATGCTTTTTGTGTGTGTGTGCATGCGTGTGTGTGTGTGTATGTGGTCAAGTATCATGTACCGCTGCTATTTGGTTATATCAAAGTTTGAGGAAGCTCCCAGAGGCCCTGTGCAGGTGTCTCAAAGCCATAAAATAACGTTTTTATTTAGATCTGAGGTCTATCTTGGTTAATATAAAATTTTAACTACTTAAAGGCTTTCAAGAAGACTCAGGTCATGCATACCATTTTAACTGGGTTAGTAAGTGTGACCCACGCAGGTACGATTTGGGAAGGCAGAGCTTCCTTTAGCAGTATCATCTCCCTTGCTAGCTAGTTCATCATAGAACCAATCAGTAAAAACAAGGAGCTACTATTTAAGGTCTTTGAAAGTCAGAGTACTTGGCACATGGGTGATGTCAAATATATGTAGTAGAATAAAGTGCCCAGTGGAGGCAGAGGAGTTAGTCTCTCCTTCTGCTACTACCTTCCCTACAACAGTTGGTCCCTCTGCCCTGTGTGGCATTTGTGCTATTGTTTCCTTTTCCATTTGTTGTTATTATTAATTTTTTCAGGTGTTTCAGAAAAATTTCATTATCCTCAAAGGTTGTTCGGGGCAGGGTTGTCTTCTTAGGAAAAGGGAAATAAGCTACAGGCAGGCCTCACTCTAAGCAAAACTAAGTTGACAAAGTTTGTCTTCAAAGGTCTGTGGGTCTCCTATAGGTGCCTTGTTCCTTTTTTTTTTGGAGGGGGATGGAGTTTCGCTCTTGTTGCCCAGGCTGGAGTACAAGGGCATGATCTCGGCTCATCGTAACCTCTGCCTCCCGGGTTCAAGCGATTCTCCTGTCTCAGCCTCCCGAGTAGCTGGGATTACAGGCATGTGCCACCACGCCTAGCTAATTTTATATTTTTAGTAGAGATGGGGGTTTCTCCAAGTTGGTCAGGCTGGTCTTGAACTCCCAACCTCAGATGATCTGCCCATCTCGGCTTCCCAAAATGCTGGGATTACAGGCGTGAACCACCATGCCCGGCCTTGTTTCCTTTGTTTAAGGTACGGTGAAGCTCTAATCCAGGAGTGGTTATATGCAAGTCGTCTTTAATCACAACTAAACTCAAGCATAATAGATACACTGGAACTGTTAGTATCTATCCCAAGGGTACTTGCCTCTTACAGAAGCACTGGCTACAGTGTCTCACATAAAGGGAGAACGAATGTTGTCCCAAGAGTCTTGTATGCTTCTACACAAGTGAACTGCCAAATGCTAGCTCTAGTAGCACTTGAGACAAGCTCAGCATCTACAGTGAGATGTTCTAGAACGATTCATATCAACTGCCTGGTTTACAGAAAGTTGTTTTCCTTGATATCTTTATTATTCCATTCCTACTCTCTATGTGTCCCTAAAAAAATGAGTTCCTATAACAACTCAAAACAAGCTATTCTTGACTTTGTAAAAATCAAAAAGGTATTTGCCACTTAAAGATGGACTGATTTGAGTTAAAATGTTTCTATTGTCAGTATACATAAGAATCTCCTGGGCAAGTTATTAAAAATAGAGATTCATAGGCCTCAAAGCAAGATGTTCTGATTCAGGAAGGGGGCTATGGTGGTGGTGGAATAGGGGCAGGAATCTTCATTTTTAAAAAGCTTCTAAGCTCCTTCTGGTATAGATGTCCACAGGTCACATTGGGAGAAACACTGCCTTGAGGAATGATGGGTAAAAGTAAATTTTATAATGGGTATCAGGTGAAATATTTTGAGATGATGAAAATTTATATCATCTACTGGCAAATCCAGTATTATATTACTATTTAGTAATTTAGAAGAAAAGGCAATTTTTGGTTTTCAGAAAGAACAGTAATTAATTTTCTAGGTTATTTTGTGACCTTATAAGAAAATGGGATTATATTATTCACAAAAACTATTAAAGCAGATTGTTATCAAAGTTTTGAGGTAAATTATAATGCAACCAACTGATCAATGAAATCTGAAACATTTTGGAGTGCTATTATTGAAACAGAGCAATATCTTAAGACAATAAAGAATTAAATTATTTAACAAAAAATAAGTTTTCTTCTATGAGGAGGTAGGTATACTTATCTTAATAAAATCAATAATATTATTTGACTCTTTATCTGATTTCAAATTACTGCAATGTGCAATTTTGAAAACAAAAGTTAAACGGGCTATTTTGGTGAGTGAAAATCCTAAACCATTGGGTAACACTCACAGACTACCGAAAGGTTAGTTTTCTTGCCTTCTCAAGAAAATTTGCCAAAAATTCTCACACTGAATGGCTAGTTCATTTGAAGGAACAATTAATTTCATATTTGCAGAATATGCTATTGAATATGCTACTGCTTTTGAAAACTGGACTTCAATATTCTTTGTTGGATCAAGATGCTGAAATAACTTCCATCAGTTCGTTAGTGTGACTTAAAAAAATCTCTTCAATAAATGTATAAATTTCTTGATGATCCATCCTTTTCCCCCAATTTCATTTTAATGTAATAGAGATCACTTGTTGGATACAGGTTTTAAAACTAGTATGCTCTTAAAAGCAAGAGATGATACACAACCTGTTCTAACTTAGTTATAAAATTTTACAGAAATTATATGTATTTTATAATAAAATATTAATTCATTAATTATATGCCATGGACATCTTTCAACATCAATGTACATTCATTCTCTTCCCTAGATTCAAAGCACTATAAGTGAAAACAATTTTGACCCAGCTTTAGTTAACTTTAATTTTAGCTTATATGTCTTTAGCGTTTATAATTTAATTTTGGGCTCTAAGTTAAAATTCTCTTCAGATTTTGTAAGTCCTATGGATAGGGAAGAGTACTCATTAGACCAAGTAAACACTGCTTTCTTCTTGACCTATTTCAAGAAATGAGAAGCCCAGATAAATAATTAACTTCTTTAGGATGGTTGTCTTATTGTTACCATGTGCACACTCTTCATTGTTATCATAAATACACTGTCAATACCTGAGGATGATTGAATTTTTCACTCTTCTTTGCATTGTATATACCTAAACCTTAGGTGGTTCTTTTAAGATAACCCATTATTTTTCTGATATTGATGCTTTCTATCAGTTAAATGTCTTATGAATGTTTTCCCTCTTAGATATGTGATTAAAAGTTCCCAGTCAAGATGGTAGGCTGAGCTTCATGTGGCAGTAAGCTCTGCTCACCCTAAATCTCTAGAAAGGATAGAAAAGATAATTAACTAAAAATATATGTATACATATACCACAATCACACTGGAAAACAAAAAAGTAAACCCACAGTGGGTCAGAAACCATGAGGAATCCCTAAAAGATTTGAAGAGAGATCAGATCAACGAGGTAATAAAAGCCCAAAGAGAGCACGAGAGAGAGCTATAAAAGTCGGAGCCACTCCGTGAGAATTCCACACTCAGAGATGGAGAATATTGGGAGCAGGTAGGGGCTCATGGGTGACCACTTGAGGGTATGAAACAGGGGCAGCCAGGCACTTTTGACTTCTACACGACAGAAATACTGAGAACTACGAGTGAGCGAAGCTGAGCAGAGCCCCGCTGGCAGCCTTGTCCAGGAGGAAAGAGGAGCACCTGGATTAAAGACTGGCTGTCAAAGCGCCTCATGTCCAGGTACAATAACGCCACCCCTCTCTTCCCTCAAGCAGGCTGCACAAACAGAAATCGCAGACAATTGAATTCAATCTCCACTAAAACATACACACAAAACCAAGAATCTTGAAACATTAAAAAGGCAACACCGATACTTTGGGAGGAGAAGGTGGGCAGATCACGAGGTCGAGAGATCAAGATCATCCTGGCCAACATGGTGAAACCCCATTTCTACTAAAAATGCAAAAATTAGCTGGGCGTGGTGGCACGTGCCTGTAATCCCAGCTACTCACGGGGGCTGAGGCAGGAGAATCGCTTGAACCCTGGAGGCAGAGGTTGCGATGAGCCGATATGGTGCCACTGCACTCCAGCCTGGTGACAGAGTGAGACTCCATCTCAAAAAAAAAAAAAAAAAAAAAAAAAAAGCAACACCGAGAAAACAGCACTCGGAAGTCAACAAAGAGTAGAATTTATACCTAAGGAAACAGAGTAATACAACAAGAGAGGCACAGGAAGGGATCACATCTACAAGAGGATCAAGTTGATGTGATAACGAAAATCTTTTATGTTGTGTTTAAGCAAAACAAAATGTGATTTAACACCTGCAACAATTAGATGCCTATTTTTTTTTTTTTTTTTTTACTAGTATTGATCCCTGAGGCAGCGGCTAATAGCTACCATCTACTATTCATCTATTTCCATTGGGTCTTTATTTGAGTTTTTTCTCCTTTTCTCCTTTAAAAATATTAATTAAATTGCTGCCAATAATTGTCTTTATGATGTACTAGGAACTGTGCTACATGTTATTACTACATTTCCTTTTAATCCTAACAAAAATTCTATGACAGACTTATTATCCCCATTAGCAGATGAGAAAACAGGCTAACAGAAGCCGAGAACCCTCCTTGGGGTCCTACAGTAATTGGAACAGTTGGTCCTGGAACCCAAGTCTTTCTAATAAGAAAGCAACTGCTCTTAACTCCTGATAAAAAAAAAAGATTGTGAAAACTCCTACATTCTTCAAAACAAAAAAGTGGTCCTGTCTTTATAATACACCTCACTTCTCATAGATCGTTAAGTGCTCATTGTGCTTTTAGCAGGTTCTCCTATCAACTTCAAAGCAAGCTTAAAAAAGCTTTCAGCTTACAAAAATACAGTGACAAGCTTGAAAAAAATGTTTTTATCAGTGCCACATTCATCCTCTTCTTTTATCATTAGGCTCACAAACACAGGAGTCTGTCTACAGCATGAAAACTTGAGAGTGTTTTTCTTCAACTTGCTGATCTTTGAAGATCCAACTATAAAGCATTATAAAAGAAAGGCACCTTGATTTCAAGACAACTACCTAGCTTGCTTTTGCATTGGTCTAATTTCTTTTAAGTACTATGTGAGCACAGGCCTATTTTGAAGATTAGGTACTTAACATACTAAAACACTGAAGAACAAGATGAACATTGTTACTAAATGATGAGACATCTAGATAGTGGGGTAACTAGGCCAGTACAGTTGCATTTGGGCAATGATCAGTTTGGGAGCATAAAAAGAGGTAGTGCTTTTAGTTCCTCTCATCTCTGAGCCTTCCTGGTCAGTTTGGGCAGGTGGGAAGGGGTATTACCAAGCATGGAGGCCTCCTAAAGGAACAAGTGTGGTCATCTTGGGCAGGCTGTGGGCTCCATTGTCATTATGGCCTTTATCAAGATAGAGGCAGCTCTTATTTTTTTTCTTTGCCTTGCATACCACCAGTAGTGCTAAGTTTTTTTTATATTTAAGGAATAGTAATTATATGTGCCACCTGAAAGCACTGTGTGGAACAAACCTCAAGCCAATGCAGGGCAGAAGGGGGAACAATGAAATGAAAATGAAAGGGAATAGAGAACAGGAAAAAGAAAGAAAGGAAAGAGAGGGAGAGGGTGGCAAGAGTCGTTGATTACAGGTGTCATGTGGGTAGAACACAACACTACTCTTCCAGGCTGATGGTCAGTTGGTGTGCACTATCTACCAATTATTGAAACAGTGAAGTTGCTGCAGCCCTCCAAAGGCCTCGACATCCCTCAGGAACCCTTGGACCTCTCTGTGATCCAGTAACTAAAGGGTTAATATCTGCCATAGCGAAGAACTTGTTCAGCTACTCCAAGCTGTCAGAGCTATGCCATGGAATATGTTAGATATTTGAATGACACCTTTGTTCTTTCCTTCACTAAGCAAATGTTCAAGAACAACCACAGACCTACCTGTTTGCTTAAATGGATTATTCATTCATTTGCTTGTTTTGATGTAATCACTAACTGCTAATATCCTGGCTCAGTGTTACAGCATTTCTTTTGTTTTTAGAAAAATATCTATGGCTTAGAAACCTTTCCTCTCCCCCTCAACCCTTGAACACCCAACACCACTGTACCACCCCCCAGCCCCGCAGCCCCCCTGCCCCCACTCTAATCCTTCTCATAGACTACAGTACTTTTTTTTTTTTTGAGACATAGTTTAGCTCTTGTTGCCTAGGCTGGAGTGCAATGGTGCCATCTTGGCTCACTGCAACCTCCACCTCTGGGATTCAAGTGATTCTCCCAAGCAGTTGGGATTACAGGCGCCTGCCACCACGCCCGGCTAATTTTTTGTATTTTTAGTATAGATATAGACGGGGTTTCACCATGTTGGCCAGGCTGGTCTCAAACTCCTGACCTCAGGTAATCCACCCGTCTCAGCCTCCCAAAGTGCTGGAATTACAGGCGTGAGCCACTGCGCCCATCTGAGTACAGTACTTTTTAATGTGATCCAGGAACAACCTACATTAGAATCATCTGGTGAAACTGGATAACGATTCCAATTCCTGAGTTCCATCCCAGACCTCTTGAACTAAATCTTTGGGGACATTCTTATGCAGCTAGAAGTTTGAGAACCTTTGAAAGATGAAGGCACAATTTTGATTTTTTTTTTTTTTTGCTTCTTCCGAATATATGACACATTCACTGTTTATTAGAACCACTATCTGTCCTCGTCATCTTTCTCCTCAGAAACCCATTTAGAGCTCACAATGATCAGGAAGACAAGTAAGAGATGCTGGTTGTCTGGGGTATCCTTGTAATATTGCAACTCAGGAAAGAACCTGAACGCTTTCTTTTTTTTTTTTTTTTTTTTTTTTTTTTTTAAGGATCTTTGTTTATTAGACATTGAAAATAAACAGATGAAACAGCCTGACTCTCACATCAATTTGGGACAACTTGGTTTCTGTACTTGCATTGGAACTGACCAAATTCTCCTGAATATATTCTATTCATCAGCAGTTCATTTCTAGTAATACAATGACTATCAATAGCAACAGAAAATAAACCCACTTCCTCCCCTGGCCATCCCTTCCCATTGACTTCTTCTGGGAGGAGGACTTTGAGTAAGAAACTTCTGCTAATATTCAAAGGAAGACCACAGCTGTGTCGAAGGGTTCAGCTTGGAGATAGCTGAACTATTCTGAGTAATAAAGTGGAAAAAGTGGTTCTGGTTTTTGTTTTTTTGACTTTGGGAAGGATAGGTCAAAGAAATGAGGAAAAGAAAAAAAGAGGGTGAGCTACAGGGAGAAGTTAGGAGCTTGAGTTGCAAAATACCTGCTGTTTTTGAAGGACAGAGACTGCCAATATTTTAAATTTCCGGCTCAAGTTGCAATGTAAACCCCCCTGGCTCCTCAAACCTTCAGTGAAGCCTGTCCTGCACACACATGCCTTTGATAAGTGGTCTGCAGTGAAAACTAAGGGAAACTGCTGAGTCTTTGTTTGGGTTATTGCAGTACACCACAGGGTCGGGGGTGCAATCCCCAAACCCATCCAAGTTAGAAGAAGTAGGAGCCGGAAGCTAGAAGTGACCTTGAGAAATCGAGCCAGTTGCTCCTTCATAGATCTGCATAGAGTATCAGATTTTTTGAGTAATACACAAGATGATGTTTGGCACTAACTTTGTCTGGATTTTAAGGAGCATAGTAACACAGCTTTTATATTTCCTACATTGGCTTTTCTACTTTAAAATAATGTTGACGCTTGTAATTCTCCGTGCTTTCTTAGTAGTTCAGAATTCAGCAATCTCTTTAAAGAGATTGATCCATAAAGGCCAGTATTTTCTGTAGGTTTCACTGACCAAAAAGAAGGGAGATTTGCAGTGATGGTCAAAGGAATAGAAAAGAATTAAGACTTTTGAGAAAGAACACAGTTTAGAAGATGAGAAAGAAGAAGAAAGTGGGAAAACGAGAGGGAGAAAGTTGGTTGGGGGCAGGTGATGGAATGTTCCTTGCTAGGTTTTGTAGAACAGGCTGCTCCACCCAATCCTGAGGAGCTCTGGACAATCTTAGGGTTAGCCCCCAGCTGGTAGGTACAGACCTAGTGGGAGAACTGGACACTGTATCCGGTTGCATGCCATTCAGCCCGAGAACAACTAATTTCTCCCCATGAGGACTAAGGACTCCAGGACTCAGAGAAATCAAAGGCAACTCCTTCCTACAAAGAAATGAAACTTCCTGCTTGTTAAATGGCTCATATCACGTCTAGAAAATTCTCTTTAACTTAAAGAAACAGCGATTACTGAAATGCATTTTAAAGGCTTGCCTCATTCTTCTGCATAAACCTGCTTTTCGAAAAATGACTGAGGAGCAAACCATGCTTATGTGTGTGTGTGTGTGTGTGTGTGTATGTGTGTGATGTTGGATTTGTCACACACATACATTTCACATCTGGTTTCTAGATAAACCAAAAGTGAAAGGCTGGAGAGCTGGGAGAAGCAGAAGCCCTAGAGAAGCTGCACTCTAGATCCTCAATGACTGAGAGCGCATGAGACAACCTCAACTTTTTAAAGGTGACAATTTGGAAAAGAAATAGGAAGTACTGTACGATTGTAAAACAAACACTAAGGGGATTCTTTTTCCACAAATCCAGGTTTCTTTCTCCACCTAATAATTGTCATTACCTTCTATTCCAGAATAAGACAAATACTCAAACATGGTGTGGATGTCTGAGATATTTATCTGCTTTGCCATTTTTGGGGGACAGACTTTTAATTGCCTGGTTGTAACTAATCATATCACCACACAGGTTGCTTTTAAAAACCAGGGGAACTGTTTTATTCTTCTGATAATTATAAGAAAAACAAGATAAGATAACAGAAGCATGTCTCTCTTTACTTCAATAGACCTACTACCACCCCTGGAAACACACAGGCTCTGTTGCCAGGATCAGGGCTGAAAAAGTCGTTGTGGTGTGCAGTCATGCAGCTGCAGAGAGATGTGGACTGTTATAATAAATACAAACAGCTGATTCTACAATGTAGGTTCTTACTTTGGGGAGAAGGAAACCTCATATGGTTTTTGGCTTTGATTTTTTTCTATAACCAGATGTCTCATCTTCGGTTACTTTTTCCTGATAACATCTATTTGTATTGAGTGTTCTAGATGTTTTTTTCTACCTTTGATATGCCAGACAGAATGAAGTATAATCCTTCCCCCTTGGTGGCAATTTAAACAAAGAGAGACATATTTCTTATCTCTTTACTAATGGTTAATATAGCAGTTAAATGTCTCCAGCTTTTTAACTCTTTTTCTCTCCCTTATTCCTCAGATGCTGGAAAAACAAATAATCTATTGCTCTACATGATTCCCTGGACTTTAAAGCCACACCATTAACTGTCATTATTGTGTCTTGTCTGAAAGGATAGAACATTTCCAATATTTTTGTAAAAATTTCTGGATTTTTGCTCATGAGGCATAATTTTGTTCTTCCAATAGCTGGAATTTTTCTTTTGTTAGATAAGTCAATTTCATTTTGTTTTGAAAACAAAAAGCATGAACAAAGACATTCTTTTAGCATAGAAACTCATCATATCAGAAATCGTTTTAATCAAGGCAAAGAAGAAGCCTTTAATGGCAAAAGTGTATTCATCATCTAATCACTTATAAAAGGATTTTATTTGACTTGGCTTGGAAATTGTTTTAGCAGATTGTGTGACACAAGGCATCTCCTGCAGACTGAATCATAACACACACATTTGTCCGATATTCTTAGCTAGTTCTAAACATTTGATGCGTGTATACACAATTGAAAGTAAATCAGAAAGAGCCTTTATTATTTTTAATTATTATACTCATATGTATTTTTATTTTATTAAAATTTCTTTTCATTCTCCTTTTCTGAAGTAAATTATATAATTTCATTTTAATGCTTTTAATATTTTAGGGGTTGTATAATTTTGATCAAATTAGGTAAATCATCTCACAATGCATCTCATACTTTATTTGAAGGTAATGTATTTTACATTTTATTTATTTCAGTAACTGTGAAAACATTTATTTATATTACAAGTGGTCATATCTTCTTGTATGCTACTAAAGTTGATACAATGCCAGTTGAATGGACAATATTTTCTTATTTTTTGAGATGCTTAAACATATATTATTTTAGCCTCTTGATCGCAGGAGGAGTTCTTATAACAAGGGCAAATCATGGCATATTGCCTTAAGTTATGCTAGGTGAGTATAACTTAAAAGCAGGGTGAGTATAACTATATTAAGGAAACTCTTCCCTGTAAACTAAATGATAAGTGTGGACTATTGTTGAGCTAAAATTAATATTAAAGGAATAGCTGGTGCCTGAGCAGAAAGAATCTTGAAGGTCAAATTGAGTATGCAGCAGGGAACCAGGACCCTAAATATGCCAAGGAAACTTTTCAATGGCAAAGTCTCTGAAGATGAGGAATCTGCCTTTCTCGCAGGCCAGCTCCAGAGGCCTTCTCCTTGTCCTGGCTCACTCTCCCATCCAGTGTTCTGTTCACCGTCTCCTCTAAGTGGATTGGCTGATTAAAGGCTTACACAATGATGGCCCTCAAGGCATCTGCAGGTTAGGAGAGGGCAGGCTCTATCACAGTCCAGGCATCCAGCCCTGGATCTTCCTCATACCCCACTGGGAATGTCTCATGTCCACAAGACTCCTCAGAATGGGAGACTTGGGGAGGGGTTAGAGGACACCTGAGTGTCCTTGATCAGTGATCATGGTCCAGAGAGCATGGAACAAGGCTTGGGGTGGGCACTCATTGCATGTTATTAATAGTTCTGCCATCTTGCTATCTGCCTTGTGAAGGGGTAAATCGATGATCTTTTTGGAAATGTTGATCCTTAGACTATAATTTAAATATTTAGTGGTATTTAAAAATGAGGATGGGAAATCTCAGAGTGTCCCTCCTCCAATTCCCAAGTAAAAATAGTAAAAAACAAAATAAGTCAAGGCAAACATTATCTAAAACTCACTAGCAGTCACCTCACAAGAAAGGGAAGACAATATCATGCGTAAACTTCAAAAAGTGGTGGCTAAGGGAAGAAACAGAAGGTTCTGATGCCACCGGAGGCAAGCTAACCTTCCCACCTGTTCTCTATGTCCAGAAGCAATACTGGGGGAAGACAGTGGTTCTAGAAAAGCCTGTGCATTCTCTCTAATACACTACAGGTTGGAGAAGCAAACTCTAAGGTGAGGGAGCAGCCTGGGAAGGTCAAGCAAAATCCTTCAGCACAAAATTCCTAAATACCACAACAGGATCACACGAGAGGCAGGAGGGGGATGAGCTGCCAGGGCTGGCCCTGCCCCGGTACAGGGCACTGAATGAGATCTCAGGGAACGGAACGGAATCTGTGTCCCCAGTAAGGACTGCCCTGGAGGCCAGCACAGCTAATATGTATGCCACAGAAGAGTGGATTCAAAGCCACACTCAGAACTCAAATCGCAGTTCTGAGGGGAAGGCAAATTTATCACACTGGATTAGAACTTGCAGATGCACTTGTCATCCTTCAGCCAGATCAAAAGAACTAGTGTGACCCCGTTCATATAGCACAGCAAATTCCTGAGAGCCTGAGAGAATACTGATAAAATGATTGACACAGGCGTATCCTGGCTAAGATTCTTAACCTTAAGGACAAAGATTTCTTTGGAAATCCAGGCAGAAAAGCAAATCATTTTCAAAGAGGGAAATTTAGGTTGCCTGCGTACTTCTCCACAGTAAATTTAAATGCCAGAATCTTGAAATAAAGACCATGTAGATTGCTTATACAAATGAAATATTAGCTGGGTGCAGTGGCTCATGCCTGTAATCTCAGCATTTTGGGAAGCCGAGGCAGGAGGATTGTTTGAGGCCAGGAATTCTAGACCAGCTTGGACAACAAAGCAAGACTCTGTCTCTACAAAAAATTTTAAAAAATATTAAAGCTGGGCGTGACAATACGTGACTGTAGTCCCAGCTATTCGGGAGGCTGAAGTGGAGGGATTGGTGCCCAGGAGTTTAAGGCTGCAGTGAGCTATGATTGTGCCACTGCAGTCCAGCCTGAGTGACAAAGAAAGACCCTGTCTCAAAAAAAAAAAAAAAAAGAAAAGAAGAAGAGAGAAAGAAAGAAGAAAGACAGACAGAAAGAAAAGAAAGGAAGAAGAAAGAAAGAAAGAAAGAAAGAAGAAGAAAGAAAGAAAGAAAGAAAGAAGAAAGGAAGGAGGAAGGAAGGAAGGAAGGAAGGAAGAAGGAAGGAAGGAAGGGAAAGAAAAGAAAGAAAGAAAGAAAGAAAGAAAGAAAGAAAGAAAGAAAAAGAAAGAAAGAAAGAAAAGAAAGAAAGAAAAAGAAAGAAGAAAGAAAGAAAGAAAGGAAGGAAGGAAGGAAGGAAGGGAAAAGAAGAAGGAAGGGAAAAGAAGAAAGGAAAGGAGGGAGGGAGGGAGGGAGGGAGGAAGGAAGGAAGGAAGGAAGGAAATCTTGCATTAAAAAAGACCAGGGAATGCTTCTGGGATAGGAAACAACTGGGAACAGTTTGTTTGCTGGCTTATCTTAGAAGGGCAGAAGAGAAAACTTTCCAAGAGGGAAGATTAATAGTAGTAGTTCATAAAATTTGACCAGGGACAGTGTGGTTAAGGGAGGAGAGTCTTTCTGAGGCATTTCTATTATGCTTAAACCTAGGTAAGTTGCCTGATTAACAGTAAGTGGGTTCCTCAGACATTTCAATGTGCACTAGAAGGAAGAAGCCCTGGAGGTCTTCTGGACAACCTCTTTTTCAGGGATTAAGGAGGGTGGGTGAAATAAATTGGGCTCGGGCTGGAGTAAAAAGAAGAGTGACACCAGCCACAAAGTGTGCACCAGGCCCTGGGATAATGAGTGTGCAGGGTGTGTTGAGGGCACCCCAAAGCTGAACTACACTGTTGAGTAACTCCCAATTCCAGTCTATGTATGAGAGAGCTTTGCCTCCAGTGATTCAGAGTACTGTAATAGTCCAGTCTATGAGCTGTTTCAGTCAAAGTATCCTGGGATCTTTTCTTTTTGTATTGTGTTCTTACATTCCCAGTACACAGTGGCATATTAATACTTGGAGAAATCTTGAAAGAAAAGCACTTACCACTGCATTTCTAAAATGTGAACATAGAATCCCTTTTTCCTGTGGTGGCTAAGAGGAACAATTTGCAAAATACTGCCACATGCTGATATAAAACAATTTTCAATATGTAAATATCTAATAAGGTCATGTTAAGAGAGTACATATAAAAGGAGAATGAGAGGAAAAAGAAAGGTGATGGCTTTGAGGCCTGTGAAGGAAAAACTTACCCACTCCTGGAAACAAGTTACTTGCTGGTGAAAATAGCCCAAGCACCTTTCGGTTTCGAGTTGTTGTAGGCTGGATTAGTTAAATGATACATACACAGATGAGGAGGGGACCATCAGTCTTTTGTTAATGCCCTCTGGGGCCCTGGCTTTACACCTGTTGCTGTCAAGGGGCTTAACTGATCATTCCTATAGCTCACACATGGAAAAAATCAGTCTTGGTTTCTCACCAGTATTAAGAACAAGACTAGAAAAAAGGGTTGAAGTGAATATTTCCCAGCAGGTTTTTACTAAATCCTACATGCAAACCAATAGTCAGGCCAGGGGTTCTTATGAACCCGAACTTTGGTGAAGCAGTGTGTTGACACATGGGAAGAAGCCCTTTCTGTCAGAACTGGCTCAGAACCCAAAAGGAAGCAAAGGAAAGGTTAGTTCAGAGAATATTTTGATATTTTTGATTTTTAAAAAAATGGTTAATCTTTTGTAACCTTAAATTGTTCTTAGGAAAAAAAAATTTAGCTTCATGATCAGAAAAGCAACATGTTAGAGTCAAGCTTACAGTTTAACAAAGAAAGCAGCTAAATCGATCTGCAAGATAGACCCTCTGTTATAACAGTTGTTTTGTGTCCAAGCTCCATTCAGTTGAGTACAAGTCTATTGGCAGGGGTTATCTATTGTGTTAAAACAATTGCTAAGCTATAGAGTATTAAAACCTAATACTGAACAAAATCTGGAAGCACATAAATTCTAGTTAAATAGAATTTTTTTTTTTGAAACAGGGTCTTGCTTTGTCACCCAGGCTGGAGGGCAATGGTGCAATCTTGGCTCACTGCAACCTCTGCCTCCCGGGTTCAAGTGATTCTCCTGTCCCAGCCTCCTGAGTAGCTGGGAGACGAGCACCACCACGCTTGGCTAATTTTTGTATTTTTGGTAGAGATGGGATTTCGTCATGTTGGCCAGGCTGGTTTTGAACTCCTGACCTCAGGTGATCCACTCACCTCGGCTTCCCGAAGTGCTGGGATTACAGGCATGAGCCACTGTGCCCGGCCTGGTTAAATAGAATTCTGTGAAAGAATAAACTTGAGAAGCTAACAAAAATGTATATTACTTCTGTACTCCAAATGAGAGAATGGCAAGCAGACTGGATTCTGTCTTCATGGAGCTTAGAGTGGTATTTACAAAACAGACAACAAACAAAAGGCATGTTTCAACCAAAGGCCACAGAAAGGGAGAGGAATGAGGATTTGGGGGGTTTCATTTATGCTTGATTCATTGTCTTGTGATATTCTATGTTTGAAGAGAGGCCACCCAGCACGACGAGGTGGAATGCGGGTGGGAACAAAGTCTGTGCAATCAGAGAGACATGAGATTGACCCACACCTTGTTTAGTCATGTTATACCTTTGGGCAAGTTACCCAACCTCTCTGAGCTTTGGTTTCCTCATAGAATTCCTATTCATGGCTTGAGAGGAATAAACAGCGTAATGTGTATCTGGTATATAGCAAGTCCTCAATAAATGATGAATATTTTTACAGTTAATATATTGGGCAAAGATGATATGAGATGGAGGGTATATCTGGGGAAGAGGTTTAAGGAATTGGATGGGAACGTGGAAAGCAAGAAATGAAGTAGAAGGCTATGAAAATAGTATTAGTTTAAAAGGCATATAGAGTTATTAGATGAATCTTCGTTAATTTGAACGCTAGTATAAATACTTTTAACAACAAAAAATAGTCTTTTTGGAGTCTCCACATTCACTTAGCAAAGCATTTCATTTTGCTCCCATCAGTATCTATTAAATCTTAGTGAATAAATATTTAGTAATAGAATCTCATTTGTTCTAAAGCATAGAATCTCTCTCTTCTTTCCCATTTTCTTACAAGCAAATAAATAAATTTTCTAATTATACCAGGCAGCAAATAATTTATCTGGAAGCCCTGTTATATGAAAATTCATGCCTAGTCAGGTGTGTTTAGGGCATTTTTTGTTGAAGTTGGCATAAAAACTCCAATCTCAAAAAATTTGAGGGTCTGTAGCAGCACACTCAGAAGCATTTTCCCTGGAAGTTGCCAATCTAAGCAGCTGTGGCCGATCATAATCCATAGCAAATTCATTGGCCACATTTATTATTTCTTCCAGGTTGACAGGTAATGGGGAAAGCAAATGCACTCTGGAAACAATGACCTTCGAAAATTGCCTTTGATAATACCAGTGTCTTGGGATGACAGTCATCTGTGCTGGCTTTGCAGCCTCTCCACCTCTGCTTAGCTGAGTCAGATGCCTTCCCTTGGCTTCAGTCAGTAGGAGATGCCAAAATCTGGGGGCACTTGTGACCTAGTGCCACCTGGGTGCCGCCTACTGCTCTCTACCAGCCTTTGCTGTGGGGAAGGAGGCATCTGAGGGCAGAACTTTCTTGGACATCCGGTGGGAAACCTCTCTTCCAAAAACCATTGTTTGACTCTGGCATCATAAATCACAAATACATTTACATATTACAAACAAGTAAGTAAAATGCAGTTTAATGATTCCTAGAATAATATAATATAATATAAAAATGATTTATAATATAAAATGATCATGGGTCTGTTAATAAAATTTTCATGCTAATAAAAGTAATAAAATTATAGATAGTGCTCACTTATTTTGATATTATTATATGTCAATGCTGTATTAAGCACTTACAACGAATCTCATGTAGTGATTATAATGTGCTGGCAAAGTAGGTGGTATTATATTCATTTTTTCAAATAAAGAAAGACATACACCAAAAGAGGTAAAGCTAAGGTCACGCAGCTAGTAAATGCATTAGTCGTGCTTAAACCCCAGGTCTACTGACTTTGAAGTCTGCATTATATGGCAAACACTCTCATGTTAGGCTCTGTACCATTAATAACATTAGTAATGGATAACCTGGAAACTCTGCACATCGGTTTAAAATGGGTTCATTAAAGCTGCTCTATCTATTTCACGGGACATTATACGTATTAAAAGACATAAACATTTTGAACGTCCTTTGAAAAAAGTTAAAATAATATGTATATATTTGTGATAATATGTATACATACACAGATGGTGCCCTACTTACGACAGTTCAAATTAACAATTACTTGACTTTATGATGGTACAAAAGCAATATGCATTCAGTAGAAACCATGGTACAGTATTCAATAAATTACATGAGATAGTCAACACTTTATTATAAAATAGGCTTTGTGTGAGATAATTTTGTCCAACTGTAGGCTAATGTAAGTGTCCAGAGCACGTTTAAGGTGGGCTAGGCTAAGCTATGACATTTGGTAGTTAGGTATATTAAATGTGTTTTCAGTTTATAATATTTCTAACTTATGAATGTTTATAAGGACGTAACCCCATGATAAGTCAAGGAGTATCTGCATATATATTCAATATAAATAAATAATACACTTATGCTTTAAACACAAACATGCAAACATACATACGGGGCACAATGGTATGCGGAGAAAGTATTAAACCTGCAATCTGGAGACTTGGATTTTAGCCTCAGATGTGTGATTTGGATGTGTCACATCTCAACACTCACTTGTGAAATGGGGGTGATAATTACACTTAATACAGAATTTTCACATCTAAAGACTATATGTGCAATATACCACCTATTTATGTATATGTATATTACTTAATCATTTAATAATTATTTATTTTCTACTTACGTACTCCAGAATTATAAAAAATAGAATTCAGAATTTAAAAAAATGTTGCTACAACAGAAATTTAATTCTTTTCTTTATCTTGCTTACCCAGTTATATAAAATGAATATACACTTTCTAATTCTGATATATTTTAACCTTCCTAAATGAAATGGTAAATTACTTAGTATTCTATCATTGCTTAAGAAAAATAGCAGTGGCAGGATCAAGAGTAGGCAGATCTGACTTAAAAAAATTTTGTGTTCAGAGAATTCAGAAAATAAATGCTTACTTTATGACACAAACACCAGTTTATTTTCTGCAGTGTTGTTTTTTTGGAAACAATACGAATTGTTAAATCGATTAAGCTTGTCACCCATTTACTGAAGTATTATACAGCTCTAAAGAACAATCAATTACTCTTTATTAAAATGTAGGAAGATATACAGGATTTATTTATTTTAAAAAAAACAAGGATCAGAGCATTGCACATAATATTCTATTTCTTGAGTAAAAAGCCAGTGGGGGGTAGTATTTATGTTTGTATTTGCTTATGTGAACATAAAGAAACTTCAGATGGACATATAAGAAATTAAGAAGAGTGGTTTCTATGGGGCAGGGGCTGGAAAGACCCAGAAAGTGGCAGACAAGGGTTAAAGGTAGCTTCACTGTACACCATTTTACAGTTATCTCATGTAATTTATTGACTGACTGCTTTTTCAGTCAGAATGTAATTTCTACTTAAAATATAAAAGAATTCAAATGCTTTTTTAAAAGGTGGATGCTTTAAAGGGATATTAGTCAGAGTTTAAAGTTATGAATCAGATTGCTTAATCCAGATGTCATGTGAGGTCAATCTAGATTAAGAGGGATTGAGTTCTGATTTGTGGAAGAGGTGAATGAAGAAAGAACAGGATACATTTTGGAGCATAATACATCCTGAGGCACCAGATGTTAAGGGGGTTACACTGATGACAAGATTTAAAATGTGAACTGTGGCATGGGTTACCAACAGCAGGCAGGCATTCAGGAGCCAGGGAGGGTTGCAAAGGGGAAGAGAAGGAGAACAAGGATAAACTCCATCTGTTCTGCAGTTCTGCCTGGGTCTTTGTAGCTTTACTTCACTAAAAATCAGACCTTGTCGGGCCTTCAGAGTCAGAAAGAGGACTTGGTTAGCATTTGTGGAAACTCACTGAAAAGCATGACACCAGGCAACGTGTGTTACCACCGTGCTCTGCCACCACCCGCACTGGAGCTGGAGTGAAACATAGATGGAAGAAAGTTCCCAGGGATCTCTGCCTAACATCAGAACTCCTTCCCTGGCATGAAGTCACAGCCATAAAATGGAGGTTATAATACTTAATTTTTTATCTGAGGTGAAGAAATAAGAGAAATAAGGGACCTTTTAGAAAGTCTCACAAAAATAACAGTTCTGAATTATGAACCGGTATTGAAACAAAATGACAGATGAGGAGAAGATGCAATGTGAAACAAGGATGAACCTTTCTGGAAGACAGATGGTCATGGGATCATTCCAAACTTGCTTTCTGTGTGTTTGAATTAGCAGAGGACTTGATCACTAAACTGTTCACAAACAAGGAGAATACTGATCTCGGGAAGATAACATCGCAAGATGTTTCTACAGTGCAAAAACTAAAAACGACCTTTAGGCTTAGAACTGCTTTAACTAGACCATACTTCCGTAAGGAGAAAGATGTGACTAAGAGTAGTGTGGTCACTTGTAGGCACCTCTTTCCCCCCTCACAATAAACAACAATTGCACATCATTTACCTAAAATATTAATCATCTCAAGCATGTGTGAGCTTCTGTCATGCAGTCACTCAGTACCACATCCCAGAGAATTGCAGTGACATCTCTGGTAGAAATTTAAACTATTTACCTGAAAGGAAAGGAAAGTACTCCTTTGTCTGGCTCATTTTCCTAACTATATATTACTTTATGAATCAGAAAAGTTCAGAAAACTTTATACTGAGAAATAGAAAATAGCTAAAATGTGAATTTCATGAGTCCTGTTCCTTTCTCATTTGAATACTGGGCTCGGGAAACATGATGAATTGTGTGGATATTTGCAGCCACTTAAAGGAGGGCTTGTCAGATCTGCACTATTGACATTATGGCCTGAATAGTTCTTCGTTGTGGGGCTGTGCTGGGCATTGTAGGATCTTCAACAGCATCCCTAGCTTCTACTCACTAGAGGCCAGTAGCACCCTCCAGTTGTGGCAATCAAAAATGCCTCCATACATTGCCAAATGTCCCCTAGGGGACAAAATTGCCCCCTTTGGGAACCACTGACCTAGAGGATAGCTCATTTTCTGTCTAACTCCTCTGTGTTGATGGGGTAACATACCTCAGTCTCATTCAACAGAAATGAAACCCAACAAAGGAAGTAAATGCAATGGTTATCATTAAGCAAAGCCACGTATCAATGAAGTGGATGCATTGCCTCTCCCTTCCCCCAACAAAACCCCAGCTGACCACGGCATTTTCTCACAGAATGAAGACTTCCTACTTTCCCAGGCCTCCCACATGAAAGAAAAGAACAAGACAAAGAAAATTCATTATACACATATGAGTACCAGATACAGAATCATTCCTCCTTATGAAACTTTCCCCAGAAGCTAAAACATTCTCTGCCTTGGAGTAAGCCATACTGAATAGCAAATGAGAAAAGAACTCACTGTTTCCAGAAGAGGTTTTGAGGAATTTCGTCAGGTCAACATTTGGTGGTCTGTTGGGTTTTGGTGGAGGTGGACCCAAGGTAAACAATGGAGGCAATGGCTTCTGCTTTGGAGTGGCTGAATTCTTGTCTCCCTTTTCCTTTTCCTGACTTTGGCCCCATGGCCCCTCCACTGTCAACTTAGAAGGGGCCTTAGGGAACCTGGAAGGAGGAGCCCCTGAGGCCGAGTCTTCCTGATTTGTTTTGCCCTGGAAGGTGTTCTTAGCAGCGTCTATCTTCCTATCTTCCTTTTTTTCTTCACCATTTTTGGAAAGGCCTGAGCCTCCCCTGCTCGCAACAGGTTTCAAAACCACTCCAGGAAAGGGCGAACTTGAAATCTCCCCTGCATGGTCTTTATTTTCTGGGTCTTCCCTTGCTGGTTTTAAAGGGCCGCTTTTGGACCTGACTCCCAGGGGAGCTGGGGACCCCTTTGATGGAGACGCATTCTTCACAGGGCTTTCATCTTCATGGGAGTTCTCAGTACTTAGGGGTGGCTTCTGGCCAAAGGCAGGTTTGGGGAAGAGGGGCTTGGATTCAAGATCTTGTGACATAAATTTCCCTTTAACACCAGCCAATTTGGGGAATGCTTGCTTCTGTTCATTTTCCAGGGTTGGAGGAGTAGGCCCAGATTTCGGACCTAGTGGCTTTAAGTCATGGTCTTGGTTTACACTGTGAAGAGATGGCTTGTTTCCAGGAGGCCAGGGAAACGCAGGTTTGGAATCTTCTTTGGGCAAGTTGATGGGCTTGGGGCCTACAGGTTTCGGAAATCCCACTTTTGCCTCGGGGTCTCTGGTGGTCAAGTTGGCTGGTGTTCCAAATCTTTGGCCCGCTCCAGTGGGCTTTAGAAACGGGGGCTTGGGTTCCTTGTCAGGCTTTTCCTCAGAAGAAGGTTTGACTGCCACAGGTGGCTTTGGGGACCCAAACTTAGGTACACTGCTGGGTCCTGCAGGAGGGCTGGCATTTCCTTGGTTGTTGAATAAGTTCTTTCTTGCTTGTATTCCTGAAGATGAGTTTGGCCCTATGACTCTGAAGGGTCGGCTATTGACTGAGACATCCTCTGTCGGGTTGCCCCCTGTGTTAAATTTCGCCATGAGGGACTTTACATCTGGCTTTGCATCCTACAAACATAGGGAACAAAAACTAGCTGAGAGACAAAAGTCTTACTTGCACAGTTTAAAATACTATACCTTAAAGAGCTTCCTGGTTTGAGGCCTGTAGTGTTGCTGATTGGTTAGCAAGATATTGTAACATTTCTCTTCCTCTCTGGCAAAATAAATTGCGAGAGTTTCTTGAAAGGGGAAGGCTATGGTTGTGCATATACTTTTTATTTTGGTTATCTCAGACTGACTTGCTTATTTTTGCTTAAGAAACAAATCCTTTCTTTATTCTCACTGTTTCTCTAGATATCTTGTTGGATTTACTCTAACTTGGTATTATTTATTTTTAAAGTTTCACTTGAAAAAATATGGAAGTGACTAAAAAAGGATTTCTTCCATATTTTATAATTGAGACTCTTAAGTAGAAACTACCTTTAAAAAATGAAAGTAAGTAAGTTCTTCTGTAAATTGAAGCTGCGTGCTTTACACAGCATGGCCATGTTTAACATACATCTCTGTGGTTTGCAAGAGTTTCTTTTTTTTTTTTGCTTCTACCCACATTTAAGTTCTGTTTGCTAACAGGGAGATGTGGTGGGAAAACCTTGCTCATTTTTATAAGTAAGTAGTAAAATGACTTCTTCTACTTATTTGTAATTATTTAGCACTAATGATTCACCTGTATCCATACCAGCAGGCGAGTGTACTCACTTTCAGAATTGTTCTGTTTAGAGGTCATGCTCTGGAGGCACAAGGGGGAAGATAAGGAAGAGGTAATAGGGACGGGCTGTCAGTCTTATTTCCAGACCTTTCTTTCCACAGTCATCCCTTTTTCTCAGCAGTCCTTTTACTGGGTCCCCCCTGCTTGTCTAGAATTAAGGTATTACATAGCAAAGATAATAGGTATTCACTTTTCTCTGTGAATGTAATCCCATTTTACCTGGGAAAATTAATGGTGTGTTTGCTCTTTGTCTTGAAAGCAAAGAGTTTAAATTTTTAGTTCTTTTAGAAATATTTGAAAATTGGAGACTTTAAAAAATTCACGGAAGTTAACCAATGTGGCCATGACAATTTCCCTTTTCATGCTTTAAAATTCACCCGTAACATGTTTTCCTACTTATCCCCCACCTTTCGTTGCCCCATATCCAGGCACATTTTATCTTTCAAGGTGCAAAACCAGATCCCTCTGGTTGGGAAGGCTACTCCCACCTCCTGACTCATGCACACTTCAGGTGCTTCTACAAGCCCCTATGTTATTTCCTGTTAGAGTGATGAGAACTACCATTTAGTGGGGGGTAAATATATGTGCTTAGTTCTATATCGTCCCATCTTATTCTTACAGTAGTTCTAAAAGAATGATGTTATTTAACCCCATTTCACAAGAAAGGAAAATGAGGCTGGAACTGCAGGAGGATGGCATGGCAAAAGCATGAGAACTGGGTTTAAATCCTAGCCAGAATTGTCATGTGCTTTAAACATGGAATTTGTAAAATGCCCGTCTCATATACAATATGAGTTCAATATATGGAAATTATTATTAGAACTGTTAAGTAGCATACTCAAGGCCTTGAATATGCTACCTAACAGTTCTAGGAACTGTGAGCACAGGCAGGCAAACTCAGGTGTATCTGGGGCTCCGAAGTCCAGAAACTGCCTCATTTCTTTTTGTATCCAGGCATCACCTAGCCCAGGGCCTGGCTCCCTCAGGATTCTAATATATGCTTGGGGAATGAAGGCAGGCACTCAGATGAATACCGTGCATAGTGATTTTACAAGAAATGTTGCCCTCAGCAAGAGTTTCTCTCCATACCAAACCGTAGGGCATGTGTGTTTGCAGGGTGGAAGGCTAGGGATTTAGGCAGGAGCAGAAAAGCTAACAGCAGCAATTTTCAGCTTGAATTTTGTACCTTTAATTTATGTCCCTTATCTGAGTTGTTGGAAACTGCTTGTTTTCTACCTTTCCTCCCTTTGCCACTTTTCTACCACCCCTGACTTCCTCAAATCCTCAAATAATTCCCAAAGGCAAGAGGCAGGAAGACAGCAGAACAAGGGAGAATTTGGGTGCTGGGGGAGGGAGTAGGAGAGAATGGGTTGTTCCCTAAACCCTCAGGGAGATCAGAGTTGCAGAGGACCCCAAACGTCAGTACAAAGGGCATAATTATGGCAGTACCAAGAACACAAATTTGCCCCCTAATGAAGGGAGTCTGTCTCTGTGGAAGATGTCTTTTATTCTAGACATAATTCCATATCATATAATGTATATTCTAGATTTATAACAGGAGGCTGCATAGCTGAGTGACTAAGAGCACAGACTTAGGAACCAGGTGGCCTGGGTTTGAATCTTACTGGCTATTTAACCTTGGACAAAAGACATCAAAATTCTTTGGGCTTAGTTTTCTCACCTCCCTAATGGGAATAATAATGTGCACCCATAGGACTGTTAGGAAAAGTAAATAACTTCCTATATGTAAAGCACTTTAAAGAGTACCTGGCACACTGGAGGATTTCTGATTTTTATAAATCAAGTGAAATGTTAGACATTCTCTAGTACTTTCTCTCTCTGCATCAATGAGGAAATGGAAAGCAAGGGTTTTAAGTGGTATCCTACTTACGTGGCGATTTTATGCCTTGGATTTCATGGGAGGAAAACCCATGAAATACCCTAACCCATTATCAAACTCAATGTCCTGGTTTTGGTTTAGAAAATATGGAAGTGGTAGATTTAGATTGGAACGTAAGTCTCTCAGCTGCCAACCCAGACCCAGGAGGCAGTGCAATGTCAAAGTTAATAGCACAGACTCTAGGGTTATGACTTGAGTTCAAACCTTGACTTTGCCACTTTACTAACCACGTGATCTAGCACGGTACTTATCCTCTGTGAGGCTCAGTTTTCTACATCTTTAAAATGAGAATAATAACAGTACCTAGAGCTCACAGGGTTTTTCTTTTAAAATAAGGATTAAATGGGTAAAGGCATGTAAAGTTCTTAGATAAGAACTGCCTGTAATATATATGTAATAATTGCCTGCTATCTCTGTTTTTCTAATTCGCTAGTCACAAAACATTATTTTCTCTAGGTGACCAAATTCTGAAGTTGCAATCATTAATGTTATGTCCCAATTTTAAATTAAAGTAGCTAGAACTAACGTACTCCTGAATAACATAATAGAGTTACGATATTTAAGTTTGGTTTACCTACACTGTGAGACTTGTCACTGGATGTTGAAAGACAGGGAAAGAAAGAGCAACAAATTCCTATGCAGGACATCTTAGAGCTCCTTAGCCACTAATATGTCTGGCAAATCAGTAGCCTGCACTCTGCAACTATCTAATCACTAATATTGGCTTCTTAGCTTTAGAGATTGTTTAATCACGATCACTGTTAATAAGTTTAGTAGATAAAGTGTTCAACACCCAGACTCATCCTTAATCGTAACAATAATAGGTACATTTTTTCTTTAATCATAATGATAGAAAAAGCAAAAATGATTTTTAAAATGGATATTCTCTCATTCTGATTTCATTGTGGATTGAATATCTATTCAATTCTCTAGTACTTTTATTTTTACTTAAAAAAGGGTAGGGGTAATATATTCGTGTGTGATAGAGTGAAAAGTAAGCCTTCTACAACTCCTTAAGTTAGTTCCCCAGTTAGGCTGATGCCCTCATTTACCAGTACAGTATGAGTTCATACTTGTTGTTCTGGAATAATGATTAGCAGTGTTACTTTTTAATCTCAAGCTGATCTTCCTTAAATAATAAACTACATGATGATCTTCCTTGGTTCTCTCTAGAGACAATCACTGTCACCAGTTTCCCACGTATGCTGCTAACCGATGCATATGCAAACATAAACACACACATATTCACACACATACATCCTTCCTTCTCCCACTTTTCACACATATGGAAACATCTACTCTGCACCTTGTCTTTTTCTAGGACTGATATTCAGTAGATATACACCAGTACAGGTGGATGTATGATCAGCAACCATTTCTGTTTGTTTGTACCTATGCCAATTCCTGTTGTTAAATATTTTCAATATTAACCCTACTTTTTTCACTTGCCAGTTGGACCATATTGGTGCATGTTATTTGCAGAATCTTTTTAACTTAATGATATCAAGATTGGGCTTCTACTTATTCTTCAGAGGAGTATTTCACAATCTGGAAGACATCAGAGTTTATGATGTTTTAGTAAAACAAAAATTTCATTTGCAATTTCTTTTCCAAAGCCATTTGAAGCAATTTGTTATTATTTCTACCTGCTATGTATCCATATAATGCTTAGTCCAGATTACTCACAAACATAGCTCACAAACACAGATTTAATAGTAGAAAATCTCTTCATAGAAATTAATTTCCTTTAGTCCTCATATATTTTGTCCTTCCTCACTATCTTCAATGGTATAAACTTTTACATTTGCCACAGACCTTGGGAAAATGTCTGTTAACAAAAATGCTTTTGTTACATCCTCCAGATTTCTAGTTAAAAACCCCAGTTTTCAGAAAATCTTTTTCAGTTTTAGCAATCTACATAAAAGTAATGAACCTAGTAAACAGTTAAAGGCTGAGATGGCATGAAGGACAGACATCCCATCTTTCTTCCCTAGAAAGAAATTTTCCTAGAAAGAAAATTGTCCCTTTTGTAGTTAGTTCACCTACATAGTTACATGTGGAAAACTAAAAATATTTTATCTCTATTATTGGGAATAGGATTTTGTTTTGTTTTAGTTTTATTGTTATATTACTCATGGTTTTAAATATTTCTTGGATATTGTACTAATCTAGTGGTTCTTAACCTGTGCTAGTGGGAATTCCCCCCCTACCAGTGCTGGAGGATGTTTTTCAATGTCTGGAAGCATTTTTGACTAAAATAACCAGCCAGGGAAGGGGTTGGGTAGAGGCCAGTGATGCTGCACATCTGTCCTATAGGAGAGCCTCCCACAAGAAAGAATTATCAGTTCAAAATGCGGATAGTGCCAAGGTTGAGAAACCCTGAGCTAATTCTATTGCTCTGAACTACTGAAATTAACTTACCAGGAAGTCAGATTTATTCTTTTTTTTTTTTTTTTTTTTACCATAGACTACACTCTAACACCTACAAATAACTGTATAGAAACTAAATGAGCCACTACTAGCAGTGGTTTTTAAAGTTACCTACCTTTGAAAGTCTCATCTTTAGAATATTCTTTAAAATACAAAAGAAATAAAACTTACATAAATCATGGGTAACTAATGAATTTAAAATGACTTAGAAGTCAGATTTTACCTCCTTAAGATATGTTGGTGTCACTTTTGCAATTAAAGCAAGAGGAGAATTCATCTCTGCTGTGGCTGCTGTTACTCTTCCCTGTATAAAGCCAATAAAAAAGGAATAAAATGACTTCATTTGATTGTATGTAATGCTTCTAATCATGAGGGAGGCAGTAAATGAATAAAATAGTTTACCCAAATTGGTTTTTCAAAAAATCTTTGATAACTTTTTACCATATGTGGAGTTTCTTTATTGTTATATTGAGATAAAGTCGTTTGTTACCCATGACTTATTCGGTTTCAACTGCTGGTTCTTCTTATGGAACAAAATTTGTTTCTGCCACTGCCATCCTTACCCATAATAGGACCCCAGTACAGTGATATCAGAGGGCAACAAGAGGCTGTGAGGTGACTCATGAGTACAGGAGAAAAGGTTCCAGGAAGCCAGCCCTCGTCCTGCCTAAGGCTTTGGAGATTGTAGCCATGGCAGATGAAGATGGTGCTCTGGTTGGAGACCCAGCTTCTGTGGGGCTGATGACTTTTGTTACTCAAACTTAGGACCTGCTCTGCCAAGGTCTGACCAGGAGGTGTAACAAAAAGATTGAAGAGACAGAATGTCCTCCCCTAAGCTGGAGAAACTTACCATCTTTGAGGCAGGAAGCACACTGGCAAAAATTTGTAATAGATTCAAGCAATTCAAATTTTTATAGAGCAATAGGATTCTGCATTACTGGTTTGCATTGCCTAGATTAAAGAAAATAATACATAAGTCCCCCATGAGTAAGCCCTCCATCCCTTCTCATCACACACAACACACACACAATGCACACACGCACACACACACAGTCTTTTCTCTTTAAAGAGACTTGGTCTGTTGTACCCAGGAAACCTGGAAAAGGGAATGGTTTCAATCTGAAAATAAACTTTCATAAAAATCTTTACTACTAGAAATTACATAAAAAAAAACTACCTCAACTTAAGAGTTAACGGTTGCTGGCTGAAAATACAGTACTCCTGACAAGACCCTTCACAGGCATGGTGGATAACAAGTTCCACTACAGAGAATAGAACCGCAGGGATCTTTTCTATCCCCATTAACATTGTTTAAATACGTTTTTTCTTTTTTTGAGATGGAGCCTTCCTCTATCACCAAGGCTGGAGTGCAGTAGCACGATCTTGGCTCACTGCAACCTCTGCCTCCTGGGTTCAAGCGATTCTCGGGCCTCAGCCTCCGAGCAGCTGGGACTACAGGCATGTACCACCACGCCCACTAATTTTTGTATTTTTAGTAGAGACGGGGTATCACCATGTTGACCAGGCTGGTTTTGAACTCCTGACCTCAGGTGATCCACCTGCCTCAGCCTCCCAAAGTGCTGGGATTACAGGCACAAGTTACCGCACCCGGCCTATTTAGATTCTTAATGAATTATAATTTACATGTGTGCTGTTTCCCCAAGGAGATGTAAAAGTAGGAACCTTGTTTTATTTTTCCTCCTCAACAGCAGTTCCCTCCCTGGCAAACAAACAAACACATCTCTGATCCTGGCACATCTCTTTCCATAATATGCATTGAACATACTGGCTGATGGACTGAGTTTACTTAAATTTCACCTTGCTTGGTCATACAGATGGGAGTGGAGAAGATGATTTTCTTAGTTCCTTTGTTGACCTGTAGTTGTGACTTAAGCACTTGCTAATAGAATATCTATTTCATTGCAAATGAGCTGTGGTGGATTCCAGCGGGCTGAGCCTCTGAGGCTGGAGAGAGCACCAGGCCCCTCTTCAACAGGATGTGGGAACTTGACTCTCGCCGCAAATTAAGTTCTTGGGGCAGGAGCCCTCTGCTGCAGGCTCTGGGGGAGGGCATGGGTAGGAGGAGCTGGTGGCGGAAGCACCGGTGGTAGCACTGATTGTGACAACCCCTGTATGTTTTTCTGTAACTTGTGAAGGTGGAGATGGAACTGCCACAAGCCCAACAGTCAGCGATGCCCTGTCTGCTATGGCCTTGCACTGGTGTCGTGTGGAAAGAAACACCTGACTTAAATGGGGACTTTCTGGGTGGTGTGTGTGCCCCACCAGGTCCCCTCAGACCTTGGCAGAAAACCTCCGCAGATGTCTCTGTGCATCATCTCCTGGTCTGGTGTTATTCCGAGCACTGACGATCTGGACCCTTCTGCTGTCTCTACTGTGTTCTCTCTTCCAGAGTGAATTAGAGCAGAAGAAGCAAGATAGCCTAGCAGGTAGTAAAGTTTTGATGGTGATGGTCGACCCCCCAAATGCTGGTGCCTTGTATACTCTATAAGACATGTGCATCAGTTGGATTTTTGTGTACCCCCTGTTTTTAGAATCAGGAGTTTGACAATCATCATCAATCTACAAATTTGAACCTTCAACATTCTCTTCCAGGTTATCCTACAAAATAGCTCCTGTACAAATAGTTTTGACTTTGCCATGGCCTCTGAGGGCTTGAACATAAATGGATAAGGAAGTTAAATACGACTTTCTAGTCAGGCATGATAGTGCGTGTCTGTGGTCCTCGTTCTTCAGGAGGCTGAGTGGGAAGACCGCTTGAGCCCAGGGGTTTGAGTTCAGCCTGAGCAACATGGCGAGACCCTGTCTCTAATACAAATAATACATATGAATATATATGACTTTCTAGGTGTTTCTGAGATTTGTATTGCTATATGTTTTTGAGTTCTTGATGTGGATAGAATTAGAATGGCAATAGGATGTAGAGAATACAGAGTTCAGATGTGGGTAGTATAGAACAACAAATGGTCCTAAAACCACTTATTTTTCTTATTCTATTTTATAATTTTTATAGCAAATTTAACTTACATTTGTTTAGGATAATTCACTCAGCCTGCATGAGCTGAAAATACCAAATTAGAAAATAGTTTTTCAGGAATTTACATTTGGCTAACGAACTTATAGATAATTGAAAAATGTTTTCATAGATATCTTATTAGTGGCTTATTTGATTCTTAGGCTAACAGTTAATGTACACTTCATAATACAATATAAGTTCTTTCATTTTTTTCTGTTCCTCCAACCTCAAAGAGAGACCTAAATTTCAACTACTATTTCTTATGGTTGTTCTATTTTCATGTATACCCCAATAAAAACTTCGTTTTGCTAAGGACATTTGAAGTCTGAAATAAAAATCCTTGATGTCTGGGAAAGATACTTTTTGACAAGGGAAAAATAGAAATGTTATGCTTCCTTTTTTTCCTCAGCCTTCGTGTCACACCCAACAAATGCAAAAACACAGACACACACAGACACACGCTCCTGGGCGGTCAATTTCTTTTCTACACTCAACATGATGTTAGAAACTGAAAGCTTATTGTCTACATGGAGTGAAGTGGGGGTGGAGGAATGAGGCTATCTGTGTGGGGTTTTCTAGAGACTTCCTTCCCAGAATGTGAAAAGATCAGTGTGAAAACTGCTAAGAAGAGGCAGAACTCAACAAGTTAACCAAGACAGGTGGCAGCAGCTGGGCACAGTGGGCGGCTCAAGCCTGTAATCCCAGCATGTGGGGAGGCTCAGGCAGGAGGATTGCTTGAGGCCAGGAGTTTGAGGCTAGCCTGGGCAACAAAACAAGACCTCGTTTCTCAAAAAGAATATGCAATATTAGCCAGGCACAGTGGTGAGTACCTGTAGTCCTAGCTACTCTGGAAGCTGGGGTGGGAGGACTGCTTGAGCCCAGGAAGTCAATGTTGCAGTGAGCCATGAATGCACCACTGTACTCTAGCCTGGGTGACAGAGTATGACTTTGTCTCAAAAAAAAAAAAAAGGCAGGTGACAGCTTTCAGTCAATGAGAGATCCAGAGTTTGATTTGAGGAAAGTAAAAGCTATACATTAGAAATGGAAAGGCACGGAAGATTCCAAAAAGAGAAATAGATAATATTTTGAAACCTCACTCTATGGAATATGACAATGCGGGGTATCCTTCCTCCCCCCAACCCTCCCCCTTGTTCCCATTCCATTTTGTCTCCTTTTGAGCTTTGAAGAAAATGCATTCAGTATTTAGTAATCAGGATTAAATAATATAAGCACCTCACACCTCTTAGCTCACTTTTTCGGATAACTGCGCAGTAACAAGACTCTGCCATGAGATGAGCATCTTTTCTCACCTTTGTTATCATGGTGCTCTTCACTTTGGGTTGCACTTTTTCTCATTAAAATTGTGATGTTTTCAATTTCAAGTTTTCCATGGTGTTCATCCTGCTCTTAGGATGCAGCCACTCTCTTTTCCCAGGCACGCTTCTCTTTCCAAAGCATTTCATGGCTTCAGCTGCCCTGGGCTCTCACTTGTCCATTCATTCATGGATTCATTCATTTTCTACTGTGTGTCCTAGAGACCCCTTGCTTAAGTGCTAAATCTATTGTGTGACACCTTGCCACAATCTAGATTAACATCTATGCTTTACTAAAAACACTTTTCTTGGTGAACAAATCACCTTTACACGCCCCCTGCCAAAAAAAAAAAAAACCCCAACTCTATATATACTCATATAATTATCAAAAAATTCTTGAGTTTAGTAGTTTATACCCGTTCCTAATTTCATTATTAAACTAATAATCACATTTTAAAAGAAAATTTCACATATAATACCTCATTTGATCCTCCCAAAGCCCGGCTAGTTCTTAGTGTTATTAATATACCACCATAAACTGAATCACTTAGGCTTTAGCAGGTGGTAGGATGAGAACGAAACTCAGGTTCTGATTCTAAATTCTGTGCTCACCCTATATGCCATAGGAACCATGACCTTCATTGTCTTTCTCATGTAGTTACTAGTTTAAGTTCTCAGCTCCCACACAAAACTTTTTGGCAGTTTCTTATTCTAATCCAAAATGTTTTCCACCTAACTCTAGCAATTGACCTCCTGCCCAAGAATCCCTCGTCATTGTAAGGGATGCGATAACATTTGTCCTACTTATGGCTGTGATTCTGGCAGCTCTGAGATGAGCAAGGAAACAGAGCAAGACACGGAGTTTACAGGGCTCAAGGCCAAAACATCCTGATTGACTTTACAACATCGTGGCCAATACGAAAAGGGGAAACAACTAAAAGATGACAAACAATTCCATTTGTTTTAAAAACGTTTCGTTTGTGTGTGTGTGTGTTGGTGTGGGGGTGAGGTGTTTAGATAGATGACTATATTAGGGCTTTTTCAGCCCAACCCTGGCTCCAAACAGCTGCCCCTTAGAGTTGGCTACATGAACCATCTAACTGGTAGTTTAGGGGCTCAGGACACCATTCTGGTTCATTCATTGTCTGCCTGAGATGGTGCTTATTGTTCATTTGGCTTCAGCCTCAAACTTATTACTGGGGGTGGTTGAAGAAGGGTATAAACAGATACTACAAGAGAAAGAAGTTATAATTTGGGAAGTCCCATGGCAAAAATCAGATTGATAACAATGCATTTATATATAGTAACTTCTGTCTGAATGAAAAAGTGAAAAAAGTGTTAACATCTTTGGTCAGTTCAAAGAACAACAAAAAAATGAAACACACCAAAACCCTTTCTGTGTTATGCTTTTCTAAATACTAAATGGTTTTCAAAAGAAAGTACCACAGAGAGAGTCATCTATTATTTCTAGATACATTTTTCTTTTAGTTAAAAATTTAAACCAAATTAAGATACTACTTCACATCCATTTGAATGGCTATAATTTAAAAAAAAAGCAGAAAATAACAAGTGTTGGACAGGATTTGGGGAAATTGAACACTTATGCACTGCTGGTGGGAACGTAAAATGGTATAGCTGCTGTAGAAAACAGTATGGTGGTTCTTCAAAAAATTAAGCATAGAATTACCATATGATCCAACAATTCCACTTCTGGTGTATACCCAAAAGAACTGAAAGCAGGGACTTGAGCAGATATGGGTAGATCCCATGTTTATAGTAGCATAATTTACAATGCCAAAAGGTGGAAGCAAACCAAGTGTCTGTTGACAGATAGAGGGATAAACAAAATGAGGTTTATAATACAATGGAATGTTATTCAGTTTGAAAGAAGAAGGAAATTCTGACATAAGCTGTAACATGGAGAAACCTTGAAGACATTACGCTAAGTGAAATAAGCCAGTTGTGAAACAACAAGTATTGGCCGGGTGCCGTGGCTCATGCCTGTAATCCCAGCACTTTGGGAGGCCAAAGCGGGTGGATCACTTGAGGCCAAGAGTTTGAGACCAGCCTGGCCAACATGGTGAAACCCTGTCTCTACTAAAAACACAAAAATTAACCAGGCATGGTGGTGCAAACCTGTAATCCCAGGTTACTTGGGAAGCTGAGGCAGGATAATCACCTGAACCCAGAAGGTGGAGGTTGCAGTAAGCCAAGATCGCACCACCGCACTCCAGCCTGGGCAACAGAGCAAGACTCTGTGTCAAAAAAAAAAAAAAAAAAATTATTGTGTGATTTCACTTATGTGAGGTACCTAGAGTAGTCAAATTCATAAAGGCAGAAAGTAGAATGGTGGTTGCTAGGGGCTGAGGGAGGAGGGAACAGTTAATTAATATTTAATGGATATAGAGTTACAGTTGGGAAAGATGAAAAAGTTCCTGAAATAGATAGTGGCAATGTTTGCACAGCAATGTGAATGTATGTAATGCCACATTTTACCCTTAAAAATAGTTAAAATGGCACATTTTATACTATATATATTTTACCATAATTAAAAATTCAGTTAGAATGTTAAAAAAACAGTGTTTGAAGAATTATAAATTTAAATTAAATGTAACAGTGGATCAGTATCAAACATCTAATATGAATAAAATGATAAAAAATCCACTTGAGAAATATAAGCACAACTCTAACTAGTTTTTGTTTTTGTTTTTTTTTTTTGTTTTTTTTGACTGATAGGGTAAATAAAAGTACTTTGAGTGGTTTGCTTTGCGCTGACGATGGGGAAATGAGAAGCGCATTGTGTGGTAGGATCACCCTGGGGGAAGTTTTTTTAAAGCAGCACTTGCTGTGTGGCCCACCCCACCCTGCTGTGCTCCTCTCAGGGATCTTTAGGGGGACTCACCAACCCAGTCAACCAAGGGTGCCGGGGGGAGGGTGTGGCATCCTGTGTTGTATTCAGAGGCAAGCATTATTAAAGACGAGTGGGATCCTGGATCTGTCTTACTCTTATCCTCACATCTTTCTTGATCAATTACTACCAAAAGAGTGGCAGAAATTCAGTGGCAAGGATGGGGGCAGCTTTTGGAGTGGGTACCCTGCTTTAGTACAAGTGAATGGGATTGGAGTGCAGATGCTGGTTGCTTGTCTATAAATTATGCCCATGTATATGCCAAAAAGATATGCCCATGTATCAGAACCTATGAATGTGACCTTATTTGGAAAAAAGGTCTTTGCAGGTGTAATTAAGGATCATTCAACGGAATCATTCTGACTTATGTAGGTAGCCCTACATCCAATGACAAGTGTCCTTATAAGATACAGAAGAAGAGAAGACAGCAGAAGAGGAGAAGGCCATTTTATAAGAGAGGTAGAGGTTTTAGTGATGCAGCCACAAGCCATGGAATCCCTGGAACCACCCGAAGCTGGAAGAGGCAGAAACGAATCCTCCCCTAGAGCCTTCAGAGGGAGCATGGTTCTGCCAACAGCTTGAGTTTGGACTTCTGGGCCCCAAAACTGAGGGAGGATAGATTTCTGTTGTTGTAAGCTGCCTAGTATGTGGTACTTTGTTACAGCAACCACAGGAAAATGATACACACCCTTACAAAACTCCCAAATTACCTTTTTTCATGTGTGTGTATAATATGATTTTTAATATTGTGTATATTTATATTAGCATATATTAGAAATCTCTAATATAAAAATAGTGCTATGCATATTGTTAAAATTCTACCCGCATCTCCCTCCTTTGTTCACTCTTTTGTTTATTTGTTTGTTTTTAAATTTTATTTTAAGTTCTTTCTGGGATACATGTGCAGGATGTGCAGGTTTGTTACACAGGTAAATGCGTGCCATAGTGGCTTGCTGCACCCCTCAACCCATCACCTAGGTATTAGACCCCACATGCACTAGCTATTTATTGTGATGCTCTCCCTCCCCCTGCCCCGCAACATGCCCCAGTGTGTATTGTTCCCCTCCCTGTGTTTGTGCTGGATTTCTACAAATGTCCAATAGTCTCTGTGGATGAAGTTTAGGAGGAAGGGAAAAAAGATTGTTTCATGATCATTTTTTGCTGCACCACCACTTGTTGCCATATTAGAGGTGACATCCCAGCTGGGATTATTCCTGACTTGGAAAGACTAAGTTGGGAATTAGTCACAGGCAGCAGGTGAGTTTGGTGGCATTTCACCTGCACTCAGAAGCAAAGTCATCCACTGCTCTGACCAACTCTCATGGTACAGGCCTCAGCAACACGATTAACAAGGTTATGTATTGAATTTATATAGCTAAACGGTTTTCCTGGTTTCTTATCTGTTTAGAGAGGCTGATTAGCAGAGGTAGAAAAACAAGAAAACCACTGAGCTTTCCAAATTTATCAGAGAAACCCCAGACCAGCTTCTGATGGGGGAATATTCCTTGACTTCCAGAGCTTCCCACTGGATTTTCATCCTGCCCAAAGACATTCTAGGTTTGTTCCTAGTGACCAATAGAGAGCATTCCAACAATCACTTCTTATCAGTCAGCAACTATATAATAAATACCTGGGACATGCTTGCCCCTGGGCTTTTGTAAAAAGAAAGGAGACAAATGGGCCTTAAAGGTAGAACAATTTCAATTAGAAGCCTGTACGAGGTTTAGAAGCACAATGTTTGAGAAAGAAAAAAATCCTTAACCATCAGCGAACCAAGTCCTTCATTTTACAAAAAAGAAGTTGGGTAAGGTATCTGTCCAAGGTCACACAGCTGGGCTAAAATCTGGGTCTCTCCCTTGCTCATCCTCTGAGCTTTCCACTGCGCTGTGCTGTCTGACCTGTGGGGTACCAGCTTCTACAGCAACTTGCTCTTAAGTCACAAGAAGAGAGGGCAACCCGGATTGCCTTCTCGGCCAGGTGCTGTGCTAAGAGCTTTTCAGGGATCACCTCATAACAGGTCTATGGAGACGTTACTGTTATCCCCATTTGACAAATAAAGAAACTGAGTCATGGAACGATTTAGGAACTCGCCCAAGGCCCACAGCTGGTGCGTGGCGGAGACCACTTTCAAGCTCAGGATCTTGATTCTGGAGTCACAGTCTTAACCTCAACCTCTGGAACCACAGCCCAAACCTACCAGCGGGCCATGGTTCATTCTCTTTGCTTTCTTGTTTTTAGAAATGTTCCTTTAGAGGCAGCCTCTAGTAACACCTCAGACAAGTGAAATATCATTTCTACTTCACTGACCTCTTTCTCTTGTGAACATATTGTATAAATGGTGGAAAATGTGGTTTTAAAAGCACGTTGAGGCTGGTAAAAGCTTCAAAGTCAGCGCCTGCACTTACTCTTTGAACCACTAGATGTCAGTGTGATTGCTCTATGAAGCAGCCGTAACTTGCAAGGTGTCACATTGCCCGGGAAATCAGCTGCGGCGAGCTTCCAAGCCTCTGGACTACAGCAGAAGCTGGGGGGAATTTGAAGCCCAATGGTAGTAAACAAATGATGGACATGACAATCAGGCAGTGTGGATTTCAACCTTTACAATAATTTCTCAAGGGAAACGGAATCCATTTTAGCCTTTCCTTTTTGAAACAGATGGTCAACTTTTCCATGGGGTGCCTTAAGTGCACCATAACTCCTTTGATATTCAGGATCACCTTTAATGGCACATCATAAAATAAGTGGTTTTATTGGAAAGAGCAACCTTATCCTCCTCCCCCTCACCTATCACTTACGATTAATTTCTTAAGGCATTGGACTATTTGAAGTGCGTGTGTCTCACCTTGCATGGGGACGTTTTGCTCTACTTAAAACCTCCGCTGGCATTCCCATAGCATGGGCAGAAAAACACAGCCGCAGCTTCACCCTTCCTGTGATAAACCCGTCTGTTTATTTATGCAAAATATTTAAATGCTGAATATTAATAATCTATTATTTTACATTAGTATTCAAAAAGTGTATATAGTTTTTTCCCCTCAACAACTCCATGAGATAAGTTCTATTATCATCCCCATATTTAGGTGAGAAAACTGAGACATAGAGAGGTTAAGTGGCTCTCCCAAAGTCACACAGCTAATAGAAAGCAGAGTCAGAGGCCCATTTTCTATTAATTACTTCACTGCAAATCAAGTTAAATAGAGGGGGGAAAGGCCTTGTGAATTTTTCAGAAGAATCAGCAATGTATACAAGAGAGGCAAAGGCTCCAATGAAAATTTGGAGTTGCTGGTTGCTTTGAAAGGCCTCGTTGGCTGATTTGCAGCTGTTTGTCATCATTTATCCAGTTTGCCAGGATTCCTTCTGAGAAGGCATAATTGATGGCAGTATAGTCCCTTTCTTTAGTCTATGTAGAAATCTCACATGAATGCCCACGTCCTGCCAGGTTTGGAGGAAATTGAAAGTTACTCTTTCTTATCAAAAGGATGGACACATGTTTGTTAGAAAACAGGATGAAATAAATCATCTGTGCCCAGCTCTGTTGGCAATAAAACCTTGTTTCTGATTTCACTGCAAGACATTATTCAACACTAGTGGCACCAGAGGTTCCAACAAGAACACATGAGAGGCCTTATCCAGTTACGAAACAGCAAGTGACAGACACATTCCTGGCCACATTTTTATCTGCTTATCATCCTTTTGGCTACAATGAGGCTGAGTTTTAGTGTCTCATGTTCATCTCTTTTGCTATTTTCCAACAGAACATGCATTTCCTTCAGTTATTCAGCTAGTACAGTCTGTGTGCCAGAATTTGGAAGTGGTGCTTTTTCCCTGCTATAAAGAATTACACATTTATTTGAAAGAAGAAACCTAGGCATATCTGTTACCTGACTCCTGCAGAATAAGGCGGAAGGATGGCCTCCTTTAGTGGATCTTCCTGGGCCAGGGTCTGGGACCCACTCACTTTTTGCTGTTGCATCTGCTCTGCATGTGGAACTCAAGAACTGTGGAGTTTTCTGATGCCTGGCAGGGTTTTGTTCAGGGCAGTGGTTGAGTGAGCCACACCTCCCTCCCCCAACCAGGCAAACTTAGACAAGAAAAGTTCTATTATGCCCTCAGGATATTGAGTAAGAAGGAGGAGAAAGGGGAACTTAAAAGTGCCTGTTCAGCCTGGATACTTCTGCTGACATTCCCACCAAGCATGTGATATTTAAAAGGGTAAAACCAAAACAAGGTTCTCCTGCCTTCCACCATATTTATTCAAGAGGAAGAAGCTGTAAGTTCTTTGGACCTATAATCTTCCCACACACCCAGAGGTGTCACCTGCAGTGGGGGCCATAGGGGGATGCTTACAATTAGAAAGGTCCACTGGAGCATGTGGAATATTTGGAACCTAACTGCACCTGAGGTCAGGAGGTAAAGTGGGGCGCTTGACCATATCAACTGAAGGGTGGTCACTCATGTGCTGGAAAGCCCACTAGACTCACTCTGTCGAGTCTCTGTTAGACTATTCTTCAGGCTGGAAGAAATGGAGTATTTATATGATAATCCACGTGAAAAGACTATCATGGGGCTGAGTGCAGTGGGTCATGCCTTAATCCCAGTACTTTGGAAGGCTGAGGCAGGAAGATTGCTTGAGACCAGGAGTTCAAGACCAGTCTGGACAACATGGTGAGACCCTGTCTCTACAAAACTAAACATTAGCCAAGTGTGATGGTGCATGCCTGTAGCCCCAGACACTTGGGAGGCTGAGGTGGGAAGATTGCTTGAGCACAGGAGTTCAAAGCTTCAGTGAGCTATGATTGTACCACCATTGCACTCCAGCCTGGGTAACAGAGCAAGATCCTGTCTGAAGGGGAAAAAAGAGGAAGAAAGAAAGACAGAAAAAAAAAAGAGAAAGAAGAAAGAAAGAAAAAGAAAAGAAAGAGAAAAGAAAAAAGAAAAGAAAAAGAAAGAAAGAAAGAAAAAGAAAGAAAGAAAAAGAAAGAAAGAGAAAAGAAAAAAGAAAAGAAAAGAAAAAAGAAAAGAAAAAGAAAAAAGAAAAGAAAAAGAAAAGAAAAGAAACCCCCCAAAACAGAGGCTACCATTGGGACTAAATGAGATTTTAACAAATTGTGGTTGTGAAATTAACCTCCCCCACCTCCCTTCTACTCATTCATTCATAAACATCAAACACTTACTGTGTGGGTCAAGCACTGCCTAAGACTAGAAAGATGGAGAAGACGAGGATTTTCCTCTCAATGGCTTATAATCTTACAGACCTTATGCCAGAGATGGTCACTTTCCTCCCAGTATGATTTTCCCTTCTTATAGAGTAGTGGGGTCAGCAAACTATGGCCCACGTGCCAAATCTGGCCTGTAGAATGTTTTGTTCAGACCTCAGGCTAAGAATTTACATTTTTTAAGAATTGTAAGAAGAGGGAGAAGAAGCAAAAGAAGACAATGATGACAACAATGATGATGACATGGCTGAGATCGTATATGGCCTGAAATATTTACTATCTAGTCCTTTTTTTTTATATTTTCCTCTAAATGATAGAAAAAGTTTGCCAAAAGTTTAGGATGCTTATTCTATCCTAAGAAATCGCTGGCTTTTTACCTGGCCCGCAGCTACACAGGACAAGGCATTTTCTAGTCCCTCTTGCCATTAGATTTGGCCATATGGTTAAGTGTTAGTCAATGAGATCTATGCAGAAGGGATCTATGTAGCTTCTTGGTGGTGCCCTAAAAGAGGGCCCCATCAAGCTTTCTCCTCCCAGCTGGCTGGGATGCTGTGGGGGCCTGAGCTCTTCTGATCCAGTGATGACTGAGGTAATACTCTAGGCATGATGGAGCCAGAAGATAGAAGGACCTGGCCCCCGACACAGGAGACAACCCCATCATCACTGGATTTTGCTAGATGGTTATAAAGAAGGGAACAGGAGGAAAGACATTTAACTTTTAAAAATTAGTGTTATGTTGTGTCTCTTTTGCTGCAACCAAACACGTATTATAACCACTATAGAGATAGACACTGTATAACCAACCATGACACACTGTGATGAGTGTTAAGCTCAAAGTACGAATAAAGGCCTCTGGAAATACCCAGGAATATGTAATTCCTTCTGCATGGGGGCAGAAGAGTTGAGGAAGACTTTACCTAATATGGGACAGTTGATCTTGGGCCATGAAGGAAGCCTAATTGGAATTTGGGATTATTTGTTTTTCTTCTCCTCTCTGCCAACCTCTAGGTGGCTCATGCCTGTAATCCCAGCACTTTGGGAGGCCCAGGAGGGTGGGTCACCTGAGGTCAGGAGTTTGAGAGCAGCCTGGCCAGCATGGTGAAACCCTGTCTCTACTAAAAAATCCAAATATTAGCTGGGTGTGGTGGTGGTGCATGCTTGTAATTCCAGCTACTCAGGAGGCTGAGGCAGGAGAATTGCTGGAACCCAGGAGGCAGAGGTTGCAGTAAGCTAAGATTGCAGCATTACACTTCAGCCCAGGCCAACAACAGCAAAACTGTCTCAAAAATTAAAATAAAATAAAATAAAATAAAATAAAATAAAATAAAATAAAATAAAATAAAGTAAAATAAAATAAAATAAACAATCCACCAAAAGTGAGCAACACACCCTGTCTTCAGGGAATGTACTGCCCCCTCTCCTTTTTCACCTGGCTCACTCCTGCTCATGCTCCAAAGCCCAGTGTAGATATCATCTTCTTTTGAACTTTGTCCCACAAGACTGGATAAGGCCTTCTGAGTTCTGGCGCTTGTACTCTGCTTTAGTTGTTGGAGACATGTCTGTCTTTCTCACTAGATCGTGAGTTCCTTAGGGGTTGGTGGTAGCTGTGGCTTATTTGTCCTGGATTTCTAGCTTCTAGTACATCACCAGGCACACAGAAGGCACTTTATAAACATTGAGTAAATTAATTTATTAGAGGCCAAGGGTAGCTTCCTGGTTTGTGGGGCTGTTACTTTTTTTTTTAATGAATTTGTCCTAGGAAAGGAAAGGTGAGCCCTGCAATTTATATCTCTCAGTCTCTGTGTCCTCAAAGTATATACATTTTTAAAAGTTTGCTTTCCAAAAAGGAAGAAAAGAAATGTACACATTTAGAAAGTTTTAATTTAAAAAATTGAAAGTTTCGCTTGATATGAATGGTCTCTAAGCTTAGTAGTGTCTGAAAGGTTTGAAGATTTAATAAAAACAACTAAAATGTTATGAGCTGAGTTTAGTAACATGGTTCTGAAATAAGTGGAAGTATAGATACTTGCTCAAATTTATCTTATTTTGAGCTTTTCTTATTATTACATAACAATAAACATTCATTTTTCTATTTTAATAAAATCTTTACTCACAAAGGAAAATTTGTGCAAGAATATTATTTGATTACAAAATGATGATGCTGATAATTACATTTGATTCTCCCCTTTGTCACTCTGTGTTATGTGTCTTATAATCAGTAAAAGAGGAAGGGGAGCAACATGCACTGGGGTCTGTCGGGGGAGGGCAGTGGAAGGGAGAGCATCAGGAAAAATAGCTAATGCATGCCGGGCTTAAAACCCAGGTGATGGGTTGATAGGTGCAGCAAACCACCATGGCACACATTAACCTATGTAACACATCTGCATGTCCTGCACACGTACACTGGAACTTAAAATAAAATTAAATTTAAAAATAAAAAATAAAAGCAAAAGCATTGCTTTTGTTGCAAAGCTATTTTACTACATGCTTTGGCTACATGCATTCAATTTTCTGAACTGGCAAATTAATGTAAGACTTTAAGACACCGTATAGTACTAGTATTTTCCCCTATCATTTAGAGGAAAATACAAAAATATGAGGAGCATATTTTCCTTTACATATAGTCCTTCTTGAGATGGTGTTAATAGAAGGTGAAGTTGGAATTACTTGCATTATGTTTCTAAAGGAAACCAATAATTTAATATTACGTTATTATTTGAATATGAAGTTTTCATTATTTTTGTGGCTATTCACTAAAGGCCTTCATAAATTACAGGGAAACTTGAGCAATTAAATTAAAAAAAAATTCAAAGCCTTCTGAAATAAAGTTTTTCGTCTTATATCTGCTACGGAATCATAGCTAACACCTCAGTGCTTCTGGATATTTTATTAAATGTTTAGGGCTTCCATCCCCCCATGCAAGAGTAATTCTAAGCAAATGATGAATGTCTCAATGAGTAGCTCATTCTTTGTGGATATGAAAACTAGGTTTCCACTTCCCTATCCAGTGCAGCTGTATTGTGCAATACAAGGAAATAAAACCCTAGGTAAGAGAATTAGAGTGGGGGTGAGTGTAATAGAGATAGAGAAGATCAGCTTATTCTCAACTCACTACTCCCAGTATCAAATATCCATTTCAGATACAAGAATTTCTGTCTTTATACTCCAGCCCAAATTTCCTACTGTTCCTATCTCATCCCACACTCCCCTCTTCTCCAGGTGGAGAAACTCTATCCTGTGCTGTCTGCTCCGTATAATGACGACTTTGAGGTGTCAGCCTGTTCATGACTATCACTTGTCAATATGCTTGCTTCTCTGTCTTCTAAATTAAATACTGTACTTATTGTTGTACTTACTAGCAGTTATATTTTTCTACAATTAAAAAAATGATAAAGTTAATATTCTCAAAGGAGCAAATAACACGAAGATGATGGCTATTCCAGCCATCTTTCAAGGAAAGGTGATCTGGTTCTGGTGGCCAAGCCAGCTCTGCTATGTCAGATAAAAGCCTCCAGTGACTTACTCAGAAAACAAATCATGAATGTGTTTGAAAGTGAAATGGTTTGGCCTCCAGTCAGCTTTTAGCACAGTCCTGACGGTTTTCCTTACTACAGGGATTGGGCGTCCTGTGAAGACAGATGGGGGAGGGCTGCCACCTTCTGCTTGCTCACCCAGGGATAGCTTCCCAGGCTTCACCACTGCTCCAGACTAATGAGCAGCAGATGAAGCTCTGATGAGTCCACGCCTTTCTGGAAGCTTGTCGTTGCCCTGCCAACATATGTTGAGTTGTCAAGAGCTCTGTCTTTAAGCCAATCACATCCTGATCACAGTTCATTAAAGGTATGTATTCCTCTAGTGAGCTCATTGTCTGTTGTCAGAAATCACTCAGTGCCCAAACACATTAGGATGAGAATGGACTGTGTAGGAGAGAAGAAAATAAATGGGTTCTGCGTATTTGCTTTGACTTTAACAGCTACTTCCCCTTACGCAACTCAACACTCACGCACACATATCAGAGAAACATTATCATCTGCAAGCTGCAGGACTGGCTTCTATTTAATGTGTAAAAAGTGGCTTTTCTCTACTTGCCTCTCCCTAAATCCTTCTAACTTCAACCTCTTTCCTCTAACCTGCTCATTCTTCCTGCTTTCTTCCAAGTAGGAAACTACTTGGTTAACATCAGAGATTTTTCCACCTCCAAGCTTCTAAAATTCTAGAAATACATTTACATTAGGGAAAGTTATAAAGGACTTGAATACTTTCCAGAGGTTTTTGCTACATGGGGTTTTATTAGTGGACAAAACCTTATAAAAGATGTCAACAATCTTTGAGAAGCAGAGGTATGAGAACTGTGTCTGCTTCCCCACTTCACATCCTTGAATCTCCTCCTGACTTTCTGCCATGCGGAAGAGTGGTCACTGAAGATTTTTGGTTTTGTACAGCTAGCAGTAAAATATATTTGAGTATGCACTGCAAAACTGTGAATATTTATTAATGAACCCATATATACATGTATGTATATAAATGTGTGTGTGGTGTGTGTGTGTCTGTTAAAACATTTTAATTGACAACATTAGGCTGGGACAGCTCCAGAGTTTTATGTTTTTATGTTAGCAAACCAAAGTCCAATGTAAACAATAAAATAAACTTTACCAATTAGAATGGTGAACTAACTTCTAAGTAAAGACTTGGCCAATCAGATACTGCCAGCTAACCTCTAACTAGTCTTTTTGCTCTAACTGGTCAAATATATTTTCTTTGTCTTTTTTCTTAGTGCACCTATGAAAACTCACTGTCCATGCAGTGGGGGTGGAGTTTTCTGAACCTTTGTGGTTCTGATGCTGCCCGATTCATGAATTGTTTTTTATTCAAATAAACCGTTAAATTTATCTTGTACAACATTTTTCTTTGAACAACATGCACACATATTATGAATATACTTTAACCATTATAAAATGCAAACAAAAATAGAAAATAAAGGAAGTTTTTAAAACATAAGATTTCTAACAATTTCTCTTCATGTCCAATGAACTGTCTTGAACCCTCCTCCTGAGATATTTACTTTATTTTGGAGGCAACTGATAAAAAGAGTGGAGAGAGAAAATCATAGCACTAGAAGTAGGCAACACATACAGGGATCTTTCAATAAAACTACAATGTTCACCACTGGTTGGTTCCACTTTTTAATAGTGTTAACAAGTTCCTTTGCTCAGCATGCAAGTGTGCACCCAGCCCACAGTCTGATCCAAGGCTTATTTCATCACAGCATTTTGCCCCTGCAGCAGGCCTCTTATGGGTCCCCGGTGCACACTTCTGAGGATCTCACTATTGCTCTCCTGGCTAAGTAACCACGTAAGGGACATTTTCCCCTGAATGTCCAACAGGCACTATTCACACAAGACTGAAAGGTGAGCTGAGGATTGGCTTTAGACTCCTTTCTCTGACTCACATGTTCATGTCTAATCAGCATGTCCTGTTGCTGCTGTGTCCCGAGTGTTGTTTGAATCCAGCCAGCCTTTTTCCTCCTGTCTCAGTGAACTACCTTCATCATTTCCTGCCTTTTTAACTGCAGTGGCTTCCAATGGAATTGTTCTGCCTCTAATCCTTTCTTTGCAGGATTGTCAACATGATCTTCCTGTGATCAACTGGACGATATTTGCTCAAGCCTTTCACTAGCTTTCCAAACCTTTAGAGAAAAAAAAAAAAATCAACTCTTTAAGAGTACATACAAGCATTTCCTTCATCAGACCTTACTACCTCTTCGCTTGCAGGTGGCATTGCTTTTACTTCTCTGACTTCATGTCTTCTTCCCCCATTGTCTTACCCTTTGTTAATCCACCCTTTTTCAAACTCAGCTAGAATTTCACCTCCTCCATCAAAGTCTCCTCTGACCCTTTCAGAGTATGTATTGCATCGCATAATAGCATTTTACATCTTCGTTCTACTAGATCTTGTCAGAGGTAGAGTTCACTTCTTAAATTTCCTGTGTGTCTTTAGAATAGTAGTTCTTAAACTTTAGTGTTCATAAAAATAACCAGAGGAGATTCTAAAAGTGCAGATTCCAGATTTAGTAGGCTTAGGGTGGCACCTGGCAAACTGCTATTGTAACTAGCTTCCTCCTCAAAGTGACTTTCATTTGTCATTCTTAGAGTTTAGTACAGCATTAGGTGCTCGGGCCATCAATAAATGTCAATAAAAGAAGGCATTCTCTATCTCTTATCTTTTCACTTTTGTCTTTGGGACTTTTGATAGACTATTTCTGGGTGCAGAGAATAAAACTCACAGCATAAATCTGGTCTTCAGACCTGTTTTTGTTGCATCTCTGTGTGTGCAAACACATATACATTCACATAAATTCACACACACGCACATACATTCATATAAATCAATTAAAAGTAGTTTGGAAAAGCATAAAATGATGGAGAAACTTGCCTAGATTAAAATATACCAAAAAGATGTAAAAATCAAGTGTAATACATAACTCTTGGTTGGATTCTGGTTTGCACAAAAAAAGTTGATAAGATAATTTTGGTACAACTGGAGAAATTTCAATATGGGCAATTAAATGGTATGAAATTATTATTTTTCTTAGGGGATGACAATAGTATTGTGGTTAAACTAGAGAATGTTCTTATTCTTAGGAGGTGCATGCAAAGATCTGTAAGAATGAATTGTCATTTGCACAACTTGTATTCAAATCGCTTAGGAAATAATTTATATACACACATTATGTGGCAAAACATTAACAATTTGGGATAAATCTAGATGAAGGGGATATAGATGTGTGTTGTACTGTTGTTTAAGCTTTTCTGTAAATTTTAATTTTTAAAAATGAGAAAATATAAACACTAGAGTGATTTCATGTAACAATGCAGATTTCTAGCTTTCCATGAAAAGTCTGATTCTCTGACGCAACAATTTGTTGGAGCTCTGAAAAGCCTCCATAGTTTGCTATAATGGCTTCCCTCGTTGATGTCATCTGCCTGAACCCAGTAGGTATTTGGTTTGCAATCCATAATAGAAAAAATTTCAACTCCTTAATAGCACATATAAAACTTTCCTTTATCAGACCTCATTGAGTCATGAGACTTTGAAATTCTCCTCCTGATTCTCTTTATAGAATTGTTTTTCTTGAATCCCATAAGATTAACCCAAAATGTTTTTCACCAGGGAAGACCTTTCACCTTGCGAGGGCCAACTGGGAATTGGGAACAGAAGGCTTGAGTAAGACATATACGCTGTTTCCATTCTTGACACACATATAAAGCCCAGTGCATCTCTCTAAGATCAATGATCAGATTGGAATAAGAGATGAAAAACTCAGAGACAAAGGATAACTTTTAACAAGAGCGATAATATTATTTCCACCTTCTAGGATCTGGGGTCCTGGTCATACAAATCAGGATGAATAGGATACACTTGGTTGGTAGATAGATCAGTAACCTCAAAGGAAACACAGTGAAATCATGATAGAGACTATCTTTGGGAAGCAATGGCAAGAAATAGGCCTGAGGAAGAATTATGACTGAATTTCAACTTTATATATAATGTTTATTCTTTTCATATTAGAAAGACTTTAAGCAAAGATGACAAAATCTTTGCCAGTTCTTAGTGATGAATACATTGTTGTTTCTTATATATTCTGTTTTATCTGTTTGTAAAATTTCTCAAAACAAACAAACCAAAATGTGTCTACCCCTCATGGGACAAAGATAGCCACAAATATTTTGTACCGTGGACATGCCAACTTTGGAAAAGTTGTCACCTACAGTAATGTGCTGTCAGTTTCTTTCCAGAACTGAAGGAAGTAGAAGTAGAATCATAAGACTCCAGTTTTCCTGAATACTATTGAATATTAGGAATCATTGATTTTAATTTCAAATCACCAGGGTCAACATTTTTTGATACTGTATTTCCCCGTTATTCCCCAGTGGTTAAAGAAAGAGGCTAGCTGAAGAAAATCAAGACAAACTTCCCTTCCTTTTTTTTTTTTTTTTTCTCACTCTGAAAGCTAATAAAGCAAGATCTCTGAATTATAATGTAATCTTTCCTCCTTTTTGGTTCTGGGAGCTAATAAATTTTAAAACACAATTAGAGTATTACAGTTGATGGCCACTTTGGGACTTTTACCTAAACACAGCTTTCCCTCATGATAAAATTAGGATGGTTCTTTTATCCACTATAATTTTTTTTTTTGGTAATGCATGAAAATAAAATGAGATAGTAACAAGGCTTTGTCTTATGGTGGCAGAAGATCTCATCTCTCTGTGTGAAGAGTATGGCTGTGATCCTAGGACTGGGGTCTGTCCTGATTCAATGTCCTGCCTTGGCCAGAATGGGACTGGGGCTATCAAAAGGAGCCTGGGACTCACGACCCAGGGAACAGTGGATGAATATTTTAGAAGACAGGGGCTGATACTCCCTTACTAAAGGATCCATGTAAAACACAGTAGGGCTCTGAGTTTGTTGGGATGGGATTGATGTCCACCATTCCCCGGTAGAGAAATGCAGACAATAAGCTGCTTGCACGAAATGCGAAGCTAATTTGTTCTATAGACCCATTCTCTGCAGTGTTAAGAGAGTGACTATAAAAAAAGAAAACCTGAGGAGAAATCAGCCATTGTCCAGACTTAAATAAAATGACAGTGGAAACTAGTAACTCACCTGAACTGTGTCCATTTCCAGAATTAGCTGAAACTCTAAACTCCTTTGAGTCTGACCAAGGTGGGTGAGTTGGGGGTACATCCTTTGATATTCACTTTTGACATTTATGTCTGCCTTAACTTAGGGATATGATTTGACTTACTGTATGAAGGTCAAACAATGATTAATAGCTACCTTTATTGTGGGATTAACATATTCCAGGCAAGGTGCAGGGAATTTATACAGATTGTCTAATTTAATCCTCATAATATTGCCAAGGTGACGATTATGCCTATTTTAGAGATAAGGGCACTCTGGTTTAGAGAGGTAAAGTGAGTTGCCCAAAAGGCAGAAGAGGTCCTGAAACTTAAGTCTGTAAAATGGCCCAGATCCACTTTGTTAAATACACCCAGTGATTCTAAAAGCTGGCTTCGCAAGGCTTCACAAGAGAATAACCTGAGGGTAATTTTACCAAATGCTGACAGCCGGGCCCATGTGGTTCAATTAAATCACAGTACTTGGGTGAGGTGTCTGGGCATCTGCAGTCTTCAGAGCTCTCAGATGGTTCTAATGGGCAAATCAAGATCGGGAATCTCTGAAGTACTTTATACTGCTTCCAACATAACTAAACTCTTCCTATAGCGAGATAAACAAAATAATGTCCCCATCTCCCAAAGGATGTCCACCTCCATATCCCAGGAACTGTGAGTATGCTACCTTATATAGCAAAGGGGAATTTGCAGGAGAGCAATTAGGTTAAGAATCTTAAAATGAGAAGATTACTCTGGATTATTTTGGGAGGACCCGAGTAACCGTAAGGATCATTATACATGGAAGCAGATGGCAGGAGGGCCAGTGTCAGAGTGATGCAGCTGAGAAAGACTAAAGACTTGATCAGCTATTGTTGACTTTCAAGATGGAATAAGGCCATGAGCCGAGGAATGCAGGCAGCCTGTGGAAGCTGGAAGAGGCAAAGAAATGGAGCCTCCCCCAGAACCTCCAGAAGAAGCACAGCTCTGCCCATGCCTCAGAGGCTTGCAGACTTCTGACCTCCAGAACTATAAGACAATAAATTTGTGTTGCTTTAGGCCACTAAATTCATGGTAATTTGTCACAGCATATATATATGTGTGTGTATATATATATGTGTGTGTATATATGTGTATATATGTGTGTGTATGTGTGTGTGTGTATATATATATTCTTCCACATCCCTGCAGCTTCTCTTCTGTCTTAAACATGCTTACAGTCACTTTTTTAAAAGTCCTATCACTATGTAAAAATGTATTATTACTTCAGTGAGTTGGCCTTACCTAGACACCCCTTCAAAGCCATCATCCACAAGGCTGATGTTGGCATTGCAGTCTAATGACTGAAACCTAACTGCACAGGGTGTTGCTGAGAATTGCTGACACTGTGGGAACTTAGACTTCCCTGTCTCAGTACACACACACACACACACACACACACACACATATACATACATACACACGTACATACAATATTAGTAGAGTGAATGGAATGATTGATTGTCCCAGGCCAACCATAATAAAAATGGAACATAATCTTGTGCAAATATCTTTCCATTTAAAAAGGAAAATATACTAAAGTGTTATATCATTATATTAATATTGATTAGAACAAGGAGGAAGAAATAAAGATAATGAGGAGGAAGAGCTATTATCAAGACATGTTTATTTCAGGAGGCGGTTTGAAGGAATGGAAAAAAGTACTCAGCTCAGAGCAAAACAGCTCGAGCCGCCAGCTTCAGCTGCTGTTGCCCTGGAATTTCTGTGTTACTTTGGACAAGTCATGTCCCCATTTCCAGCCTCAAGTCCATGAATTGAATTAGGGAACACATTCAAAAGCCCCTGGCACAGAGCTTGGCACATGCCAAGTACAAAATACATGGTTGGCCCATCTTTTCTCTCTAAATGTGCTGAGTACCTTTTGGGTTACAAAGCTTTCTATTAGGTGCTATGGTTGAAGTTGTATAAGAAAAAAATCTCTTCTCTCAAGAAATCCAAGACTATTTGGAAAAATGATGATATATTTCTGGAAAATTCATAGTACAATGACTATTACAGGGTAGTATATTTCAAGCATGTAATAAACAGCCCAGTCATAAGAAATTATTACACGTTAGAGTGCTCCTGAAATGCTACTTGAAAAATGGGTAGGATTTTGCAGGCTTTGAGACCAGGAGATTAGTACAAACAATGGGAGAAAGAGTGCTAATAAGGAGGTACTCAGACACTAATTATTTCTCAAAATTCTTATGTGACTGGGAGGTAAACAGAGGTGCAGAGAGCTATTTCTCTTTCACAGAGGGGAGAACTGAGACAGAGAAGTCTAAATTCCCACAGAGTCAGCAATTCTCAGCTGCACCCTGTCCAGCTGAGTTTCAGTCATTAGACCGCAGTGCCAATATCAGCCTTGTGAATGATGCCTTCGAAGAGTTTTCTAGGTAAGGCTGACTCACCGAAGTAATAATATATTTTTACATAGTGATGGGACTTAAAAAAAAAGTGACTGTAAGCATGTTTAAGAGAGGAGAGAAGATTCAGGGGTGCAGAAGAAAAGTATATCATCAAACTATTTGCCTTAGCTCTGAGCTCGTGAGAAACAGGTCAATGTAGAACAATGAACAATGGTGAGCCACACCAAGTTTGGCTCAAGTTTCTCTGAGCCAAAGATAAGAGTGGCTGAAAGAGCAAGACAGAAAGATACCTGTTTCAGAACATGCACACACATATACACATACACACGCATGCATACCAATCTCCTTCAGTAGTCAGCTTTGATCAAAATGAAGGTTGCATGTTTGTAAAAAAGGAAGATTTAATATAAACTTTTCTGGCATCAGTAGCTCATATTACCTGGAAATGTAAGTCACATGAAACTAAAGAAATGAATAAGCTACCAGGAAGGTGAGTCAGGGCTGCTCTGGGAGCCACTCTACCTCTTCTCCTTGCAATAACCCACAGATGTACAGCAGGCCTCAGAAATGGTGTTCAGGCTGCCCACAGACCCAGCTATCCTCTCAAATTGAAATTAAATCCTCATTTAAAGCCACTGTAAAGTGTGACATTTTAGCATAAACATTTCATTTTTAAAAGTTTGTATGCAACTGGAAAGAGCTAGCAAATATTTGGCTGGGCAAATAAATGGTTTGGTTTATGAGAAGGAAGTAAGACTTAGATGTAGCCCTGAAAAAGCTGTGGGTAATTAGTTGACTGGATGAAGAACCAAGGTGAGCAACCTTAGCAGAGTCTCCTGGCCAGCTTAGAAACAGGGTTTTATTGGCTTTATTCTTTCTTCAGTTAATCATTGCTTAGGAGTTCAGTTGCTTTATATTTGTACTCACCATCTTCTAGAGCAGTGGTTCTCAACTCTTTGGTTCCAAGACCATTGAATGCTTAAAAATGATCGGCAGACCCCAAAGTGCTTTTGTTAATGTTGGTAATAACTGATAAAACTTTCATTTACTCATTAATGCATTTAAAATAACAATAAATCATTACATATTAACATAAAAGTTCTATGAAGAATGTATTTTCTAAAACAAAACTTTTTGTGAGAGGCATGGAATTGTACATTTTTACAAATGTCTTTAATGTCTGGCATAATAGAAAACAGCTGTATCCTGATGTTTACTCTGCATTCAGTCTGTTGTGGCATATTGTTTTGGTTGAAGTATATAAAGATATGGCCTCATACAGATATGTAGTTGGAAAAGGGAAGGATATCTTAATAGCCTTTTCAGATAATTATGTAGTATCTAGAAAATTCCACTGAGGACTCAGGAGAAAGTGATAATGAAAAAGACAAGTAACATAGTAGTAGTATTGTGTAGGTAGTTTTGACCTTGTGGGTTGCCTGAAAGGGACTTGATGACTCCCAGGCATCTTTGGATGACATTTTGAGAACCACTGCTCTGGCCTTTCTCTAGCTTAGATGGGGTTTACTGTTATCTGTGGCTAATTCTTTAAGTAAACTGACTGTAAACTCCACATGCATGATATCCAGGCTCATTTCTAGGTCTTTAAACAGCTTCTTCCACTTAGTTCCATAGTCACTGCCCCATCACCACAGCACATATGTCAGCAAGGCTGATTTCTCATGGAACCATAAAGAGTATGAGAAAAGGTCATTCATCAAGGCTGTTTTTGTTTATTTGTCTTAGTAGCCTTTTCAAATAATTACATAGTATCTAGAAAATTCCACTGAGAACTCAGGAGAAAGTGATAATGAAATAGAGAAGTACCATAGTATTTATGTTTAATTGTATTTGTGTTTTCATTAAAATATTACTGATCCTTACAATGCTTAAATCCAGGCAGGGAGACATATTTGTGAATCTTTGTTAATTTATAAATATAAAAGTATTCATGATTGTTTCCTATGGAGCCCATGTTCTAGGCAATGTGATTATAAGATTTCATCAAATGGTCCTATTTTGTCAAGGAGCTCCATCCTTGAAATACAAAGAGGCAATTAAAAATTACACAGTTGTGGAAAACAGTGTGGCAATTCCTCAAGGATCTAGAACAAGAAATACCATTTGACCCAGCCATCCTATGGAAAACAGTGTGGCAATTCCTCAAGGATCTAGGACCAGAAATATCATTTGACCCAGCAATCCCATTACTGGGTATCTACCCAAAGGATTATAAATCATGCTACTATAAAGACACATACACACATATGTTTATTGTAGCACTATTTACAATAGCAAAGACTTGGAACCAACCCAAATGCCCATTAATGATAGACTGGATAAAGAAAATGTGGCACATATACACCATGGAATGCTATACAGCCATTAAAAAGGACGAGTTCATGTCCTTTGCAGGGACATAGATGAAGCTGGAAACCATCATTCTCAGCAAAGTCACACAGGAACAGAAAACCAAACACCACATGTTCTTACTCATAAGTGGGAGTTGAACAATGAGAACGCATGGACACAGGGAGGGGAACATTATACAACAGGGCCTGTCAGGAGGTTGGGGGCAAGGGGAGGGATAGCATTAGGACAAATACCTAATGCATGCAGGGCTTAAAACCTAGATGATCGGTTGATGGGTGCAGCAAACTACCATGGCACATGTATACCTATGTAAGAAACTTGCACCTTCTGCATATGTATACCAGAACTTAAAGTATAATTATAATTAAAAATCACACAGTTTATCAATACAAACTTAATAATCAATTTAAATTCCATGGAAGATAAAAAGGTCAGTGTAGCTTGCAGGGTAGTGGAATTGTTTCCTGTTCACATTATAACTAGCAATGGAGGCAAGGAATGATGACCGTCAGAAAGTTTGAGGTGAAGAGGGAACTACAGATAACACCCCAAGGAACAGCTGTTTTTTTCACAGTCAGTGCAGGATCTTAAAAATATTTTTCTTGAGAAATGAACAAAGGTGACATTTTTACCCTTTGGGCTTAGAAAGGCGTCAGCACACAATTCAGAAATAAATAACTCTTGGCTGATTTGATGCAGATGTCATCCACAGTTGTCCAAGCAGGGGAAGAGGGAGTGTCAAAATTTGCTACAGATTTACAGTTAGCATCCTTGTGAATTTAGCAGAATTCATAAAATGTGACTACTTTGTTTCTCTTCCTGCTGATTAAATCTTTACTTTTTTTTTGTATTGTGATGCTAGACACCTGAGTAGATGTATAGGAGCTGCCATTTTTAATTGTATCAACACTCATTAAGCATTTTTTGGGCATGTATTTGGTGCTAGGTGTTGTACTAAGTGAATAAATGATGAATGAAACCGGTCTAACATATGACAACTATCGAACATGTATGGGAACTTGTAGCTCATATATCATCAGCTGCCATAAATGAAATCAAACATCTTCTATATTTCTCAACAAAACTGTTGATAAACTTCTAGAGCAGTGCAGTGCAATAGGACTCTTTTGTAGTGATAGAAATGTTCTATTTTTGTGTGGTCCAATATGGTAGCAACTGACCACATTTCACTATTGAGTACCTGAACTGTTCAATTGAGGAACTAAAATATTAATTTTATTTATTTTTAGTAAGTTAAAATTTAAACAGCCACATGTGGCTCGTGGCTACAGTATTGGACAGTACCGGACCAGGACCCTATGATATCTTTTAGTTTTCTAAATCTGTCAGATACTAGATAAATTCTAGGTGTGCCACAAGATTTTAAAAGATACTTTATATTAAATTCTTATTAAGGCTCAAACCTGGGTTAATGAGAAGATTAACACACTATTTCCTTTGCTTTGAAGTTAAGGATAAATTTGAAAATAATCACTAGAAGATTTATGGGAGTAAATCCCTAATTTCAAGAGACCAGTATGTCTTGGAAAATCTGCTGGATATTCTGGACTTTTAGAGACTAAAGAAGGCATTGAGGTTTTTGATAATATAATAACTTACAAATTGGAAAATTAAGGTATTCAATAACTCTGGCAAAGAAGTGAAAGCAAATGTGGAAAATATAGGCCATTAATGTAGATCCAATTGCTGGGGGATAGTGTGACGTTGCATATATGTGGTCAGAGGAACTATAATGGTTTGGAAAAAATTTCAGAAATTGAGATGCCATATCCATAGAGATATAGCAACACCTAAAAATTTTAGGGGATACAGGTTTTATAGTCAAAGGTTCTCATCATAGTTTAAAAAATGAACACAAAGATGTAGGCAGCTACATAACAATGAAGAATCAGGGAATAACAAGGAACAATCAAAGGTTTATCACAAGATAGCAACTTATTAACTGGCAAATTAAAAGACTGGAAATAAATGTTGTAAATTCAGAGGAAACTAAGCTCACATTGGACAAGGGGGCTAGATAGCTCTCTGCAGCTTAGCCAGTTTTTATCCTTGGCCAAATTGCTTGACCTGAGTTTCAATGTTGTTATCTATAAAACAGAGATGTTAGCTAATGTAAGATCGCTATGAAGACTAGCACAAGGCCTAACACATAGCAGGTGCCGAAGACTCCAAGACTACTCAAGTAGTTATGACTATTCACTACTGCCACCAGCAACTTCTGGAAGTTGTACAAATATAAGAAATGTAATGATGGTGGTGGTAGGGAGTGAGTAAGTGAATTTAATTTGAATAGAGGTTGATGAAGGAAATAGTAGAAAGCAAGTTTAACAAGTAAGTTGGGCCCACATAATCTCTTTTCCTTGAAATCCTGACAAATGAATTTGTGTTTGACTGTCATTGGTAACTGGAAACAATTGTAGGCTCATGCCAGAAATGATAGGTAGATTAGCCAGAGGCACCACAAAAGATAAATCGAGGTGAAAGGCAAGGAAGGCAGTTAGGGAGATGTTACAATAATCTAACTATGAGACGACAGGCTTGCTGAAGATATTAGGTACATGCATGGAAATAACAGGGCAAATATGAAAGATTCTTTGAAGAAAGAATGAATTAAATTTGAGCTTCGCAGTCTGTGGGTCCAGGAGTTATAAATGAGTTGAGATTGATCCACTAAGGCCTTGGGGGCTGTGGGGAACATTCTAACCTCCATCAAGCAACTATTTCCTGTCAAGATGCAAATATCAGTTTTTTGCTTACTCAATCAATAAAATATCATTTCTTACACATGCTATGATAGAAAAAGTTCTGATAATCACTGAACTAAGGTGCTTAGTGTCAGACTGATATAAGGAAAGAAAGTAAAAAAGAGTTAAAAGGACTACAAGACAAGATGAGAGATACTGATGATGGCATAGGTGGGAAAGGAAACCCCTTAGGAGAAATTTGTTTTGAATATTTCAGTTGCTGTGAATATGAAATATTCATACAAATAAATGACTAGGAAAACAAGATTGCAACAAGAATGAGAGATTTCTTAGAGATAGCGATCATCTGCATTGAAAACAGAAATCAGTCAATTGCATTTGGCTAAAGCATCACTCAGGGAATGTGGATTAATAGATTCCTATGAACCTGTTTCAATCTCCTTTCTCTTTAGGTCTGTTCTATTAATTATTTTCACCTTGCTTTAGACAAAGATATAGAAGCATTATGACATTTACAAATCGTACAAGTACGGGAGGAATAGCTAATACATTGGCTGATGTAATCAAAATTCAGAATGGTTTATTGACCGCAAACTGAGAAGATACAAATGAACAAGTGCACACCACCATGTGAATGTACTTTATACCATGAACTGTACCCTTAAAAATGGTTAAGATGGTAAATTTTGTTGTGTGTATTTTATAATTTAAAAAGACAATATTTATAGAGAAGTTCTGCATGCATTTGTGTGTATATATACATACATGTATATTATATACATCCTACAATTTATCTGTGTGTGTATCTGTGTGTGTGCGCATAAGAACGCGTATGTGCATAAAATTCCTGTGAGGATAAGTTTTAAGGAAGCCCGAGTGGGAGAAAGAAAATGCATTACATTTTTTAGGTGAATTTTTACTTTCTTCCTTTGAGTTTCTCCTAAAGAATTCACTCTAGGGGGAAGAAATCCCCCAGTTGTAACTTGGCAAAAATCAAAATATTTAATTAAGGTGAGATAAATTTCTTTGCAGTGCTTTTTTGGGCTAACCCGCCTGCCTTCCAAAGAAGGGACAATAAAGAGCAGCTGTCATGTGAGAAAAAAGTTGATGAGGACAATGAGGGCTCTGTAGTCAAATAGGGAACTATTACTGTGGGTACAGGAAGAGAGAAAAAAGAGCCCCAAGCCCTCAAAGTGTCTGTATGCAATCTCTACAACAGCCAGCATCAAATCAGTACAAAGTCTGTCTAGGGGCTTATCCAGAATAACAAAGCAAAGATTAAGTAGCATAGATGGAAAGATGATTAAACCTATAGGAAAGCTGAGAGGGTATTAGGATGAAGCTTCATGTTTGTTTCCTTCTTTCCTCCAACAGCTAAGCTTTAAACCACTTCTCCTTGTCATATCTGCAAACTTCTTTGCGTGTGAGAACATGCTGGATATTTCTGCACATGCCAGTGTGCCTTTTTGGCCACCCGACTTGCTCATAGAGACTTATGTATAAGTGGATCACTCCAAAGGGGGCATCACCAAGTTTGATTCAACATATGCAAGTCAATAAGTGTGATTTGCTACATAAATAGGACTAAAAACAAAACCACATGTTCATTTCAATGGATGCAGAAAAGGTTTCCAATAAAATTCATCATCCCTTCATGTTAAAAACCTTCAACAAACTATGCATTGAAGAAACATATTTCAAAATAAAAAGTGGCATCTATGACCAGCCCACAGCCAACATCATACTGAATGGGCAAAAGCTGGAAGCATTCCTTTTGAGAACCAGAACAAGAAAAGTATTTTTACTCTCACTACTCCTATTCAACACAGTACTGGAAGTCCTAGCCAGAACAATCAGGCAAGAGAAAGAAATAAAAGGCATCCAAATAGGAAGAGAGGAAGTCAAACTGTCTCTGTTTGCAGATTATATGATTGTACAACTAGAAAACCCTGTAGTCTCTGACCAATAGCTCCTAGATCTGATAAACAATTTCAGCCGTTTCAGGATACAAAATCAATGCATGAAAATTAATAGCAATTCTATACACCAACAACATCTAAACTGAGAACCAAATCAAGAACGCAATCCTATTCACAATAGCCACAAAAAGAATAAAATACCTAGGAATACAGCTAACCATGGAGGGGAAAGATCTCTACAGTGAGAATTATAAAACACTGCTCAAAGAAATCAGAGACGACACAAACAAATGAAAAGTCATTCCATGCTCATGGATTGGAAGAATCAATATTATTAAAATGGCCATACTGTCCAAAGCAATTTGTAGGTTCAATGCTATTTCTACCAAACTATAAATGATGTGGTTTACAGTATTAGGAAAAACTATTTTAAAATTCACATGGAACCAAAGAAGAACCCAAATAGCCAAAGCAATCTTAAGCATAAAGAACAGAGCTGTAGCCATCATATTACTCAATTTCAACCTACACAAGGCTATAGTAACCAAAATGGCATGGTACTTTCTGCCTTTGAGTCTGTACAAAAACAGACACATTGACCAATGGAACGGTATATAAAACCCAGAAGTAAAGCTGCACACCTACAACCATCTGATCTTTAGCAAAGTCAACAAAAACAAGCAATGAGGAAAGGACTCCATATTCATAAATGGTGCTGGGATAACTGGCTAGCTGTATGTAGAAGATTGAAGTTGAACCCCTCCTGATACCATATGCAAAAGTTAAGGCAAGATGTATTAAAAACTTAAATGTAAAACCTAAAACCATAAAAACCCTGGAAGATAACCTAGGAAATATAATTCTGGACATACGCGCTGGCAAAGATTTCATAACAAAGATGCCAAAAGCAATTGCAACAAAACCAAAAATTGACAAAATGGAACCTAATTAAACTAAAGAACTTCTGTACAGGAAAAGAAAATCTCAACAGAGTACACAGACAATCTATAGAATGGGAGAAAATGTTTGCAAACTATGCACCTGACAAAAGTCTAATATCAAGAATCTATAAGGAATTTAAACAACTTAACAAGCCAAAATCAAACAACGTCATTAAAAAGTGGGCAAAGGACGTGAGCAGGCAGTTCTCAAAAGAAGACATTCACACAGCCAACAAGCATATGAAAAAATGCTTGACAATACTAAGTATCAGAGAAATGCAAATCAAAACCACAATGAGATACTATCTCACACCAGTCAAAATATCTATTATTAAAAAGTCAAAAAATAACAGATGCTGGCAAGATTGGGAAGAAAAGGGAACATTTACACAGTGCTGATGGAGATGTAAATTAGTTCAGCCAATGTGGAAAGCAAAGTGGCAATTTCTTAAAAAACTTAAAACAGGAGTATCATTCGATTCAGCAATTCCATTATTGGGTATATACCCAAGGGAATATAAATCATTCTACCACAAAGACACATGCATGTGTATGTTTATCGCAGCAATATTCACAATAGCAAAGATACGGAATCAACCTGAATAGCATTCAGTGGTAGACTGGATAAAGAAATTGTACATATACACCATGGAATACTATGCAGCCATAAAAAAGAATGAGATCATGTCCTTTGGAGCAACTTGGATGGAGCTGGAGGTTATAATCCTAAGTGAACTAACACAGAAACAGAAAACCAAATACTGCATGTTTACACTTCTATGTGGGAGCTAAACATTCAGTACACATGGACTCAAAGAAGGGAACAATAGGGCCTATTTGAGGGTGGAGGCTTAGGGGATAGAGAGGATCAGAGGAATGCCTATTGGGTACTATGCTGATTACCTACCTGGGTGATGAAATAAGCTATACAACAAACCCCTGTGATGCACAGTTTACCTATGTAGCAAACCTTCCCATGTGCCCCTGAACCTAAAAGTTAGATAAATAGATAGATAGATAGATAAATAAATAAATAAATAAATAAATAAGGCATCACTACACCAGGGTGTCCAGGACCTACGAGTCTGGTCCATGGAAAATGTAGAGGAGGACATAAGCTTCGGTTCTATGCCTTGATTCTGAGACTGTACATATTCACAACAGCTTATTCCCCACCTTCCTGTGTATGTGCATCTCCACCTTTTTCCCTTCCTCCTACCTCTCCTTCCTCAAAACCTAGAGTGATAAATAGGTGATAGAAACGATTGGGGGAGTGCAGTCAACATGGAGAGTGGGCAAGGGCTGTACCCTATTTCCTTATTTCTCCTCATTTTTAAGGATGGATCTGTACTGGCAAAAGAACAGGTACGGTTGAGTTGGCTGTGTCCTGCACAATCCTAAGAGGTGCCATGCACAATGTTGCATATGATACAGACCACTCCCAGGGGGAAATCCACTTGATTTGAAGAGCAGTGTATTGGAAAGGAGTCTCATGGTTTGGGCTCTTCTGAATTCTTCTTGTTATAGTTTAAGCTCTTTTTTTTTTCCTGGAGGACATCTTTTTAATAAATATTTGTTCATAGAATTTGTTATTTAAAGTACAAGTCTCTTGTAAACTTACATTAAGGCTGAAAAGAAAGTTTTATTAGGCCAAAGATGTTCCATTACTTTTTCTTTCAGCCATATTCCCTCCAAATTTTTTAGTCGCTCTGAGAGGTTTCAGAAATCCTTACATGTTTCATTCCAGGAACTGTTAAATTACTGTTTTTGTTTCCCTTTCAGTTGAAACAAAGCCAGCTCTTAGGTAGCCTCAAATTTTTTTTTCAATCTATTTTAACAATTTCCTTAAAGCTGTAAAATGCTAGAATCCAGAATTAATCATAAAAGTTATGTGTCTGTTGTACTACAATTTGAAAAAGTGTGTGTGTGGGAGGGAGGGGTATAAGAGAAAAATAAAGAGGGAGAGATACTTTTCTTAACTCTATAGCAATCATATTTTCCTAATGCAAAAATGAGATATAGGGTCAAAATACCTATAAACCTCTGGATTTAACAAATAGTTAATAAATATTTGTAATGTTTGTGTGGATGTGTGTGCATCTTTTGCAGTCTGAGATGGAAGGAATAGAGAATATAACTAATTAGTTTTTCCTGAGAGAGAACGGAGAATAACATAACAATTGGTTAGATGAGTTTTTCTTGTGAGCTTTTGAATGGGTTCTAACTGAGAATTCACTATTGTTTCACATGGTCCTGACAGTCCCTGAGACTGAGAGGGCACAGAAGGGGGTTATGGTGAGGGATATCCGAGAGCAGAGGATTTCTGGGTTGGAAGTTCAGACAAGATGAGGAGGAACAGGAACAGGAACAGGCATCTTTTTTTTTTTTTTTTTTGGAGATGGAATTTCGTTCTTGTTGCCCAGGCTGGAGGGCAGTGATATGATCTCTGCTCACTGCAACCTCTGCCTCCCGGGTTCAAGCAATTCTCCTGCCTCAGCCTCCTGAGTAGCTAGGATTACAGGCACCTGCCACTACACCCAGCTAATTTTTGTATTTCTAGTAGAGACGTGGGTTTCACCATGTTGGCCCGGCTGGTCTCGAACTCCTGACCTCAGGTGATTCACCCACCTTGGCCTCTCAAAGTGCTGGGATTACAGGCGTGAGCCCCTGCGCCTGGCCTGGAACAGGCTTTTGTCCAACTTGGTGAGCGGTATTATTGTCCAATATAGGATCTTTCTTTAAAGCAGTCTTCATTATAAGACAGAGGGGATGTCTACTTCTACTTTGTTTTTATTTAGAAATTTTGCAGCAATTCTGTTGTGCCAAGAGGAAAAGGAAAGTCTGTTTTTTTCTTTCTGTTTTGTTTTGTCCATGCCTAATCTAGAGAGAATAAGTGAAGTAGGTACCTCCGTTTGGATGGACCAGTGGCATGAGGAAGAAAAGTGAGAAAACCCTAAGGAAGTGGGGGAAGCTTAGAGCCCACCAGATGGGAGATCCTGTGGCAAAGAGAGACCCTAACCTCAGAGTCATTCCATGACTTCATCCATCTGTCCACTAACCCATAAAATTGTAGATCCTTAAAGCCCAAATATAAGATCTATGTTCTCTCTTGTATGCTAACCAACAAACACAGTGGGCATATATTATATAATGAATACAATACTGCATGGTGTCAATTCAGCTTGGAGTTATTGCCAACCATTTCTGTTCCTGTCACAATGATAATTTGGCATGATTAGCTAATTTTCCCTTAACAGCATCCTAAATGATCTTAGCTTCTATCACAACTTTTTCCTAGGCAAAGTGAAAATATTTCCTGCCATGAAAGCTCCAAGTTCATACTGTCCACACACTGTTTTCACAAGTTTCCCTCCTCTTTTATGTTTCACAGGTAATAGTTTTGAGAGTTGAAAGTGACTTTTGTTTTGTTTTGTTTTTTTGAGATGGAGTCTCGCTCTGTCCCCCAGGCTGGAGTACAGTGGCGCGATCTCAGCTCACTGCAACCTCCGCCTCCTGGGGTTCAAGCGATTCCCCTGCCTCAGTCTCCTGAGTAGCTGGTACCACAGGCATGGTGCCACCACGCCCGGCTAATCTTTTGTAGTAGAGACAAGGTTTCACCGTGTTAGCCAGGATGGTCTCGATCTCCTGACCTCATGATCCGCCTGACCTGGACTCCCGAAAGTGACTTTTATAGTGGAAGAGTGAAAATTAAAAGTCCACAGGTAGGGAACAAGTCCAGGTTAGACAATGTGCAGTATATCTAGATAAAGGAATCCTATTTGGCTGTTCAAAATATGTGACAGATCCATGTAAATTGAAAGGAAAAGATGTTTATGTTACAGAGTCACATGACAAAGACATGGTGAGGAGCAGAATGGAAACAGCATCACCTACTGAAGGCAGAATAATACAGAGGGTTAGAACCTGGGCCTTGGAGCCAGGCTGCCTGAGTTTGGACATCAACTCTGCCCTTACTGTGAGACCTCAACCAAGTTACTTCTTTGTGCCTCAATTATGTCATCTGAAAATGGGCATAATGTTGACAATAGTGCCTAGGATTATGTTAATATATGTAAAGCCCATAGGATAATGGTGCACACACAAAATAAGTGTTCATATATATATATATATGTAACTATATATATGTAACTATATATCATTTGTCAAATGAATAACTTTTCTTTTTTTCCTTTCAGCCGAGCAAAATAAGCCTTAAAATTTAAATAGTCCTCAGAAGGGTGACTGGCAAAGATAGCCTTTTTCTTGCCTAATGGATTATAGTTCCCAAATACTAAGTTTTGAAATGTTTAAAAGATTTGCTATTTTGTATATCTTGACTTGGCTTTGCATGACGAATAGTATTTTAAATCGTAATATACAGGGTATATATGAAAAACTTATTCCTACATAATTTGACACATGATAAAATCTTTAGTACGTATGCACAAATAGAGTCCAGTGTACCATTTACCTTCAACTCTTATTCAAAGGTTGTTAAACATAAGAAGAATAAAAATTCATAGTTTTGACACAGTTCAGAAAACTGGGTTCATGTCTACAGATTAACATCCCAAAATGATAAGGACTATAATTTAAAAAGAAAAATCTCCCCAAATAAAGGAATACAAGTGCAACTTCTATAAAATATTATTTATATTGGACATTTTTTACTCTATACATATATTTATAGCCATTTTTATTTATATGTCAACTGTGACATTTCACCATTTTTGAATATATTACATGGTGAAGTAAACATTCCAGGGTTAATTTTAGCAAATTTCACTTACAAAACATTTGTTGAGCATCTAGTATACGCCAGCACTACAGTTTGCTTTTAGAAAAGTTTGTACTAATAAACATGGGAAGTTTGAAGCATTGGCAATAGCTTCTTTTCTTGGCTTTGGACTTACTTTCCTGTTTTTGTTTTGTTTTGTTTTGTTTTGTTTTGTTTTCAGACAATCTGTTTTCTCTTTTTTGAGGTTTTAGGAATTTGCTCTAGCAGTTTAGAAAGAATCAAAGCAAGCATATTGGTTACTCAGGTGTAACAAGAAGAAAGTTATTTCTATTTAAAGGGGTCCCTACTCTTGACCACTCTCTGGGTGGGTCAAGAGAGTCAGGTGGAAGCACTCCACAGAAGACTTCAATTGTCAAAGAACTATAAATAAAGAAAAGGGACTTACATGTCGAAAATATGTTTGAATATAACATTAATTACTCTAGTTGACTGAAAACCATTTTAGTAAAGCTTCTGACACAAGCCAGACACTGGATTAGGAGCTTTTTAAGCAAAGACAAATGCAGACAAGGATCTGTTTTTAGGGAATAGTTGGTAGAGACAGATAAGAGTGGAAAAAGTTTTCCTGGTAATATGATGGCACACTGAGGACACAAATGAATATCCAGTTCTTTGAGGTGGGGAGGTGCAAGGTTTGATTGGGACAACAGGCTCCTTAGAAAAAGTGACCATTCGGCTGGGCAGGGTGATCCCAGCACTTTGGGGGGCCGAGATTTCAACATGGAGAAACTTGAAGACATTATGCTAAGTGAAATAAGCGAGTCACAAAACAGCAAGTATTGGCCGGGTACTGTGGCTCATGCCTGTAATCCCAGCATTTTGGGAGGCTGACATGGGTGGATCATTTGAGGTCAGGAGTTTTGAGACCAGCCTGGCCAACACAGTGAAACCCCGTCTCTACTAAAAACACAAAAATTAGCTGGGCATGATGGTACACCCCTGTAATCCCAGCTACTCAGGAGTCTGAGACAGGGGAATCACTTGAACCAGGGAGGCAGTTTTTGCAGCAAGCGAGATCATGCCACTGAACTCCAGCCTGGGAGACGAAGTGAGCCTCTGTCTCCAGATAGGGTAGCCTAAATATCTTAAATATTCACCTTAGAATGGACGAAGATACCACTGGTGACAGTCTAACACAATACTGTCCAATATGGTAGCCATTAGCCACGTGTAGCTATTTAAGTTTAAATTTTTGTTAATTAAATTTAAGTAAAATAAACAATTTAATTCCTCAGTTGCACTAGCCACAATTTAAATGCTCAACAGTGAAATGTGGCCAGTGGTTATGGCACTGGGGAGTGCAGACACACATGACTTGTCCTTCATCACTGAAATTTCTCTTGACCAGTGAAGGGAACAGTAAGCAGCCAAGCACTGCTGGAGTATAAGGTTTAAGGGAGCTATAGCAAGAGCCAAGCCTGGGGATAGAGGTTGTGGCCAAAGAATGCAGGCCTTAGATGTGATACCATGAAGTTTGACTTTATCCACTAGGCCAGATGTCAGCAAACATTTTCTGTAAGGAGCCTGATAGGAAATATTTTTGGCTCTTGAGACCACATGGTCTTTGCCGAAATGACACAACTCTGCTCTTGTAGTATAAGGGCAGCCATAGACAGTATGTAAATGTGTGAGCATGGCTATGTTCCAATAAAATATTCTTTGTAAAAAATGACAATGGGCTGGATTTGTTCACAGCCACAGTTTGCTGACCCCTGCACTTGGTCTTTAGGAACTATATGGAGGGTTGAAACCAGAAATTTACATAATTAGATGTGTGCTTAGAAAGATCATTCTAGAAGCAGAGAGGGATGGGCTTAAGATGAGAGATGCAAAACTATAATAGTCCAGGCAAGAGGACAAGAGCCTAAATTCTGAAAAAAAGCCTGTTGAACATGGTTGGAGAGAAAATGATGTGTTAGTGTTTGTAAGTTTTGGGTCAGGGCACTGGTGGAAATGGAGAAATATAAAATGACTCAGAAGGTGGGGGATGCACTCAGCAAGTTATAGAATACAAGAGGAGGAACAGATCTGGGGAAAGATAATGACTTCATCATGTGAGCCATCAGCAAAGAGTTAGCAACTGATATGGCTTGCCTCTGTGTCCCCACCCAAATCTCATCTCAAATTGTAATCCTTATAATCCCCATGTGTTGAGGAAGGGACCTGGTGGGAGATGATTGGATCATGGGGGTGGTTTCCTCCATGCTATTCTCATGATACTGAGTGAGTTCTCATGAGATCTGATGGTTTTATAAGGGACTCTTCTCTCTTTGCACTCTCTCTCTCTTTCTCTCATCTGCTGCCATGAAAGATATTCCTGCTTCCCCTTTTACCATGATTGTAAGTTTCCTGAGGCCTCTCCAGCCATGCGGAACTGTGAGTCAATTAAACATCTTCTCTTTATAAATTACCCGGTCTCGTCAGTTCTTTATAGCAGCGTGAGAATGGACTCATACAGTAGCTAAAGTCTTGAGAGAAGCAGAGAATGCTGAGGGAGGGCAGGCAGAGTGAAAGAGGGGCAAAGATGGTGCCTTGTGTGTTACCAAAATACAAAGTGTGACTCAAAGGGTACTGAGAAGGACTTGTTAGAGACAGAGGGGAGAGACTCAGGGAAGAACTGTATTGCAGAAATCAAGGGAAGATTATCAAATGCCATCGACGAGTTTAAAAAGATTCCACCCGGTTTGATGATTAGGAAGCATTTTGGGAATATTATCCAGAATAGATTTTGTCAAACAAAATAAAACAAAAATATCACCACCAAAGTGTCTGGAACCTCCTTTTTTGAGTAGTATTAAGTGGATCAATAGTAAGACTTTTCATGTTCTTGGTTCTTTTTCTTCTTTTGGTGTTAAGTGGCAGGATTACTTGAAAGCAGAGAGACAATTAGGGTCCTTTGAATCTCATCTTGTAAATTCCATGGTCCCGCAATCACAATATCCTGGGATGGAAGGGCAGGCGAGAGCTTATCACCTCTGGGGTGATCTCTGGAAACTTCTGGTGTGAGCTTCATGCTGTGAGTGCTGGGAAGTGGCTAGAAAACCTTTCAAAATGATGTGATATTCTGATTTCAGGATAAGGGAAAACAAAAATGGAGAACTTTTTAAGCTGACATTTGATACAATAACCATTCTTGATACATACAAATGTTTTATCCTGAAGTCATCTTAATAAAGAAATAAAATATTAACATCTTTAAGATGGAAAGAATCATGTCATTTTTGAGTGTTTTATTTGGCAATTTAATGGTCAAAAGATTAGTTATCACCTCAATGAAAGCATTTCAAATGATGATTTATAGCAACCTTTGAGGATGATTATATTAGGAGAATATTTTACATGTCTTGTGGGTGAATGTATCTCACTCAAACCTTGTGTGATTTGTTGTTTAAAGTTTTAAATTTTAAAACCTGGAAAAACAGAAAATAGAGGCTTGTGATCTGCAACAGTGTTTCTTCTAGAGAGTAAGAAGTAGTATTTAATCCTGAAGGAATTAATTTAGAGCATGAAATTATGAGAATGACACATATCCCAACACTTTATAATTTAATATAAATACCCTATAAACCACACTAGGGGAAAAGTTAAGTTGAATGACAACAACAGTAGCAATAAAAATATAATAAGGAGCCCTTCATTGCCAGAGACCAATTAGCTCACTCAGTTAGAGGGGAATCGTTTGAACTGGAACTGTATTTACTGTGGGATTGCTTGATTCTCCGTATGGGCTGCTCTCTGCTCCCTGGCCAGATCCTGCCTTGACCTTAAAGCCTTCCTGAGAGTAGGTAGGGCTACTTGAGTAGCTGGAAAAAATTCTCTAAAGAGCAAAGTGTGAAAAGTAAGGTGCACCCTATACATAGCAATGCTAAGAAAGAAAGCTAGACCTTGTATGCTAATCCTTTTTTCTTTTTTGAAACTGAGAAAAATACAACTAGAATCAGAGCTAGGATTTAAGAACTAAGTAAAATTATTATAAAGTTTACTTATTTATACATGGATAAGGACATCAGTAAATATTGTGAAAATAGAAGCAATGAGGGAAGGAAAGAGAGACACTTGTTCTGTAATATAATATAATATAACATAATATAATATAATATAAAGTAGTAATTTAAAAGGTATGATAATGGTACAAAAATAAAATACAGGGCCGGGTGCAGTAGCTCACGCCTGTAATCCCAGCACTTTGGGAGGCCGAGGCAGGCGGATCACAAGGTGAGGAGATCGAGAGCATCCTGGCTAACACGGTGAAACCCCGTCTCTACTAAAAATACAAAAAAAATGTAGCCAGGCGTGGTGGCGGGCGCCTGTAGTCCCAGCTACTCAGGAGGCTGAGGCAGGAGAATGGCGTGAACCTGGGAGGCGGAGCTTGCAGTGAACTGAGATCATGCTACTGCACTCCAGCCTGGGTGACAGAGCGAGACACCGTCTGAAAAAAAATAATAATAATAAAATAAAATAAAATATAGATGGCTCAAAACAGAGCCATAATATGTATAATCTAAAGATAACAAAAACAGGGAATGCATTGCAATAGTTTAAAGAATTATGAAGAGTATGTAACAACGTGAGATAATTTTTATGAATGAAACTTAAGTGAAAAATAATATGATAATTATGCAAAATGCATATATTTATAGATAAAGACTGAATGATCACATAGTATAAGGGAAATAGCTATGGCTGTGGAATTTTTAAAAATTTTCTTTAATATATTTTTGATCTCACACACACACACAAACACACATACAATCTGTTGTGCAAGGAAGGAGAAATCAATTGGTGTAAATTCTTCCCAATTCTTTTTAAAAAGGTCAAAGCATATGTCTTAAGAGAAGGGCTCATAGTATCATTAACACAGTTAACTAATAATCTGGTACCAACCTAGTAACATACACATAGAGAGAGACATGCAAATTCATACTAAGTTTATGAAACAGCAAGTTCTGTTTGTATTCTACCTCTAGACTGGGTTGGTGCCATTTCTTTTTGCCCTAGAGAACTAGCAGAGTGGAATAGTTTAGACATAGGTTCTAGTGCCAGACAGTCTGGGATTGGATCTTTCTGGCTGCTAATCACTTAACCTCTCTCCCCACTGGTTTCCAGATTCATGAAATGGAGTAAAACTAGTACGTCATCCAGGGTTGCTATAAGAATTCAATGACTTGATATTTTAAAAATACTTACAACAGTGTCTGGCATAGGGGAAGCACTTAGTAAAATGTTAGCAACTGTTATTGATATTATATTTCTTATTTCCTAAAATACAAAGTTTAAAAAGTGATTTGAGGCCGGGCGCGGTGGCTCAAGCCTGTAATCCCAGCACTTTGGGAGGCCGAGACGGGCGGATCACAAGATCAGGAGATCGAGACCATCCTGGCTAGCATGGTGAAACCCCGTCTCTACTAAAAATACAAAAAACTAGCCGGGCGAGGTGGCGGGCGCCTGTAGTCCCAGCTACTCGGGAGGCTGAGGCAGGAGAATGGCGTGAACCCGGGAGGCGGAGCTTGCAGTGAGCCGAGATTGCGCCACTGCACTCCAGTCTGGGCGACAGAGCGAGACTCCGCCTCAAAAAAAAAAAAAAAAAAAGTGATTTGAACTTTGATATAGCTCAGGACAAGGCTATGCTTACAGGAGGAAGATAGAAACAATCCATTTTTTTTTCTATTCCTAAAGAAAAATACACTTTTTACTGCCCAGATTATCTAGTCTATTAATCTAATTCTTTGAGATTCACTGAGATGACGTTGTAGTGGTAATAAATAAGATACTTCCATAAAATTAGGAAACCGTGTTTAAAATTTACAATGCAAGAAAGTGAACTGATGGAAACTCCTTGAAGTAGATATATTTAAGATAACTCTCAAATATAAGTGAGTACTTATTTTCACATTTTAAAGACCCAAAACCTAGTTTTATTCCCACAAAATAAAAATGTCTATAAACACTGGAAAAGCCATCTGGGGACCCCAGCACCTCCCCTGCTCTTCAGAGACTAAACCTTTGACCCATCATGAACTTTGGGAAATGACAATAACAAAATTTTTTTTAAAAAATATTTTAAGTTCAGGGGTTCATATACAGGATTGTTACATAGGTAAATGTGTGTTGTAAAGATTTGTCGAACAGATTATTTCATCACCCAGGTGTAAGCCTAGTACCCAATATTTTTTCCTGATCCTCTTCCTCCTTCCATCCACCACCCTCTAATATGCCCCAGTGTGTGTTTTCCCCTCTATGATTCCGTGTGTTCTCTCCATTTGGCTTGCACTTATAAGTGAGAACATGTGGTATTTCGTTTTCTGTTCCTGTGTTAATTTGCTAAGGATAATTGCCTCCAGCTCCATCTGTGTCCCATCCGTGAATGAGGACATGATCTCATTCTTTTTTATGGCTGTATAGTATTCTATGGTGTATATGTATCACGTTTTCTTTATCCAGCCTACCATGGATGAGCATTTAGGTGGATTCCATATCTTTGATATTGTGAATAGTGCTGCAAAGAACACACATGTGCATGTATCTTTATAACAATTCATATTTCTTTGGATCTGTACCAGTAATGGGATTGCTGAGTTGAATGGTATTTCTGTCTTTAGGTCTTTGAGGAATCGCCATACTGTCTTCTAAAATGGTTGAAGTAATTTACACTCCCACCAACAGTGTATAAATGTTCTTTTTTTTCCACAACCTACCCAGCATCTGCTATTTTTTGACTTTTTAATAATAAACATTCTGACTGGTGTGAGATGGTATCTTACCGTAGTTTTAGACAATGACAAAATCTAAGCAAAACAGCAGGAGCTGAGTCTGGCTTATATTTTCTGAAATAAGAATCCTATTTTACAATTATGATCTCAATGTTTCCCTAAATTAACATAAATTGATTGGCATGAATATCCTCATTTCTATCTAGAAGGAGGATTTTGTTTTAAACTGTGTAGTTACTTATTAAGTTAAAAGCATGATTTTGCCTTAATCAGAACAGGTTTTTGTAAAATTATGAGCCTGGTGGAAAACATATTGGCAACTTGAGGTATGCAAAATAATATGGTGGAATACAAAATAATTGGGAAGAAAATGCATCTGAAAACTAAAGGTGCTTGATGAGAATTTCAAGGCATTGACAAGAGCAATGCTGAAGACAGGACACATCAAATCAAGAGGGATTAGTGCAGGAGAGAGTGCAAAGTGGAAGTTTTCATGAAAAAAGAAAGTTGGAACCAAGCATTAAAGGAAGTGCCAGACCTGGTCTGGCAGAGGGGAAAGTGAAGAAGCAGCAGCAAAAGCACGGCTGTAAAAGGCAGAAATACAAAGAACTTATACTTAGTGTAGGGATATGTCTAGAAAAATATTTATTGAAGTGTTAACAGTAGTTTTCTTTAGATAGTAAGATTTTTACCTTTTCTACATTTTCCTATATTTTAGGAAAAATTTATCATCACATGCATCTCATTTTTACAAGAGGAGAAGATGAAGCTATTTACATTCAGGGGAAAAAGTTTATTGTGAATATTTCATTTGGTGGATAAATGGAGGTATAAACACATGGATTAAGAATATAGAAAATGCAGTTTCATATTTCCCAGCTCTGCTTGTCCAGTCTATGTGACATTTAAACTTTCCCCTCCATGTTTTTTAAAAAAGTTTTAAGCACATACAAAAGTTGAAATTGAAGTTGGAAGTTGGCACCAACATACTGCCACCTACATTTTCTAATGGCTAGCATTTTGGATCCTTGCTTTACCACATCTGTCCATTTATCTACTCACCTGTTGTTTTTTGTTTTTTTTCTTTTTGGATGAGTTTCAAAGTTGCAAACATCAGTACCTTTTTTTATACCAAATTTTAACCACCCCTAGATTCCTTCCACACACACACACACACACTCAAGTCTCATCCACAACCTCCAAGCAGGCTGTTATTCATTTAAATATGACCCCATTTTCCACACCTAGATACTGCTTCCATTCCAAACGTGTCCAAAATCACCTGCCCTCCCAGAAGACAAATTTTACCAAACCTTATCCTTGCTCTTTCTATATACCCAAAACTGTATACTTTAAAGCCAAAAGGACACTATCTGATTTGCGTCACCAACTCCAATGCTTTCAGGAACAAAGCAGGTAACATAAAAAGTGGGCTTGTGGAAGATAAATCCAGTGGGTCTGATAATGGAGACCAATCTAGCCTCAGTGTGGAGGATGCAACAAGAAGGAAAGAGCTACTCAGAAAACTTGAGAAAACAGAATTTACTGTAAAGGTAAGACTTCCACACTCAACCAGCTAGCTTCAAGGAGCCTTGAATTTTAATCAGTTTCTCTCCTTTGTTTCCACTGAGGATCTAGGGCACTTAAAGGTCCAAATTTATTAGAACAGTTAACATAGTAAGTACTTGGTTAAACAGAATCTTTCTTTAATTACAACTATTTATGGGGGCAGTATTTATAGCCATTCAGTTAAATACAGATCTTAGCAATGGAAAAGGTAACACAGATATTACAAATGCAAAAATGTGGTGTGTTTCTATCTAGTTTGTGCAAATCACCTGCCCAAGAAGCCATTTTTCCTCAACTATAGATTGACTACCTGTCTGCAATGAACCCAAAGTATTCACAGTGATCAAAAGGGAGAGCTGGCATCATTTCCCAGGAATGTGTTCGCAGCTCCCCCCGTCTCCTTTTTTTGGTGTATGTGGCTTACAAATTAAAAAGAAGGACTTACCACGTGGAAGGGTAGAATGGTGAGAAAAATGAGAATATTGAAGAGTCAAGGAGTCTAGAATATTACATACCGTTTTTCATGCCAAATTAGCCATCAAGACATAGTTATCCTGGCTGTTTTATGGGAATGTCCTACCTCTCTCCTTGTCCTGCTTATCAAATTAGCTCAGGGTGCTAAGTTTTACATCAGAGAATGGAAACCATCTGCACTAGGCATGGTTGGTAGCTACAGGTGGACTTTGCTTAGAAATCGGAAGCTATGACAATTTTACCCTCACAGTCTTTTTTGTTGGTTTGCTTGATGATTAAGACATAGTTTGGAAATTCCCTGTCTTCCCCTTCCCTGCCTCCTGGGTGACTAATTTGAGGAGTGTTTATTGCAGCCCTATTGTGTTGGGTAGCTATGTTCTGCTATCAAAAAAAGTTCACCCAGCCTGAAATGCTGTATCATGTAGTTGTGGGTACATGTGATAAAATTAATTTCTCTGGTATGAGTGTCCTCTTGTGATAAAGTGAATGTAACTACTTTTATTTCAAAGTTGCAATGAGTAAAAGTGCTGGTAGTTCTTTCGGACTGTGTCCATACCTTGAAAAGTCAAATATTTTCATGTAAGTTCAGCCTCCCAAACATCTATGAAAGTGTTTTCACTAGATTTCACCCAAACGATTTCACCTAAATATCTGTTATAGATCAGATTCAGCAGATGTTAATTTCATCTCTATCTCTTTTCACTTCTGCCAGAACTTGCATAAGGGCTGAATTTATTGTCAGCTTATCAGTTTCTGTAGCTCAAATCTGAGTATAGAATATTCTGAACTCAGGTTTAAAATTCCATTAACTAGTTTTAAAAGGCACATAGTAAAATTCTAAAAAATGTTATGAGAAAAGTTAATTTTTACCAATGTTTTTAAACAGCGTATAACATTTTTTTTGGGAAAAAGTGGGACTTATGAAGCAAAAAGTCCTAATATGAATAAAAGAGAAATACCCTTTAAATACATTTTTAAAAGTCTCTCTTCCGAAGATACTTGTTTTGACTTAGGTTCGTTTTGCAGGAATTTTTTTTTTTTTGTTTGTTTTGCATGTAGAACTTACAAAATACTTTAGAAATATTTTGTGTAGATCTTGCTGTGTGACAGGCATTGTACTGAAGATATTCACTTATAAACCGATGCAACTCTTAAAATAAACTTAATAAGTAGGTATAGTGACTTATCCCTTTTTACTATGGAGAAATTGAGACACAGAGAAGGTAAATTGTAATGAGAAGAACTGAAATAGAAATCCAGGAAGTCAAGCTCCAGAAGAGATCACTTTAAACTTTGTTCACTAGAAGTTTACCAATTTTCACTTAGAATTCCAAAACACTGGCATAAGTGATGATCAGAATGAGCTAAACAGTAAATGAGTAACTAAAGCAGACTTTGACCAGATGTTTCAATCATTTGGAGAGTAAAGGAAAAAAAAAAAAAGTACCTGAGCCACCAGGCCAGCCGAATCAAAATATCTGAGGTTGGCACTCAAACAACTGCATAGTTTAAAATTCAACAGGCAGTTAAAATGGGCAGCCAGGTTGAGGAACACTGATCCAAAGTGTCTTTAGCTATGTCTGAGTTTGGGAGATCTCAAACTTGAGTGTGTATCACAATCACTGGGAAGGCTTTGTTAATACACAGGTAGCTGGGCCCCACCTCCTTTCTTTTATTATTATTATTATTATTATTATACTTTAAGTTCTAGGGTACATGTGCATAACGTGCAGGTTTGTTACATATGTATACTTGTGCCATGTTGGTGTGCTGCACCCATCAACTTGTCAGCACCCATCAACTCGTCATTTACATCAGGTATAACTCCCAATGCAATCCCTCCCCTCTTCCCCCTCCCCCCTCCCCATAATAGGCCCCAGTGTGTGATGTTCCCCTTCCCGAGTCCAAGTGATCTCATTGTTCAGTTCCCACCTATGAGTGAGAACATGCGGTGTTTGGTTTTCTGTTCTTGTGATAGTTTGCTGAGAATGATGGTTCCCAGCTGCATCCATGTCCCTACAAAGGACACAAACTCATCCTTTTTTATGGCTGCATAGTATTCCATGGTGTGTATGTGCCACATTTTCTTAATCCAGTCTGTCACTGATGGACATTTGGGTTGATTCCAAGTCTTTGTAAATAGTGCTCCAATAAACATACGTGTGCATGTGTCTTTATAGCAGCAGGATTTATAATCCTTTGGGTATATACCCAGTAATGGGATGGCTGGGTCATATGGTACTTCTAATTCTAGATCCTTGAGGAATCGCCATACTGTTTTCCATAATGGTTGAACTAGTTTACAATCCCACCAACAGTGTAAAAGTGTTCCTATTTCTCCATATCCTCTCCAGCAACTGTTGTTTCCTGACTTTTTAATGATTGTCATTCTAACTGGTGTGAGATGGTATCTCATTGTGGTTTTGATTTCCATTTCTCTGATGGCCAGCGATGACGAGCATTTTCTCATGTATCTGTTGGCTCTATGCCTGTCTTCTTTTGAGAAATGTCTGTTCATATCCCTTGCCCACTTTTTGATGGGGTTGTTTGTTTTTTTCTTGTAAATTTGTTTGAGTTCTTTGTAGGTTCTGGATATTAGGCCTTTGTCAGATGAGTAGATTGCAAAAATTTTCTCCCATTCTGTAGGTTGCCTGTTCACTCTGATGGTAGTTTGTTTTGCTGTGCAGAAGGTTTTTAGTTTAATTAGATCCCATTTGTCAATTTTGGCTTTTGTTGCCATTGCTTTTGGTGTTTTAGACTTGAAGTCCTTGCCCATGCCTATGTCCTGAATGGTATTGCCTAGGTTTTCTTCTAGGGTTTTTATGGTTTTAGGTCTAACATTTAAGTCTCTAATCCATCTTGAATTAATTTTCATATAAGGAGTAAGGAAAGGATCCAGTTTCAGCTTTCCAGTTATGGCTAGCCAATTTTCCCAGCACCATTTATTAAATAGGGAATCTTTTCCCCATTTCTTGTTTTTCTCAGGTTTGTCAATAGACCAATAGTAGGCTCTGAAATTGAGGCAATAATTAATAGCCTACCAACCAAAAAAAGTCCAGGACCAGATGGATTCACAGCTGAATTCTACCAGAGATACAAGGAGGAGCTGGTACCATTCCTTCTGAAGCTATTCCAATCAATAGAAAAAGAGGGAATCCTCCCTACCTCATTTTTATGAGGCCAACATCATCCTGATACCAAAGCCTGGCAGAGACACAACAAAAAAAGAGAATTTTAGACCAATATCCCTGATGAACATCCATGCCAAAATCCTCAAAAAAATGCTGGCAAACCGAATCCAGCAGCACATCCAAAAGCTTGTCCACCATGATCAAGTGGGCTTCATCCCTGGGATGCAAGGCTGGTTCAGCATACGCAAATCAATAAACGTAATCCAGCATATAAACAGAACCAAAGGCAAAAACCACATGATTATCTCAATAGATGCAGGAAAGGCCTTTGACAAAATTCAACAGTCCTTCCTGCTAAAAGCTCTCAATAAATTCGGTACTGATGGAACGTATCTCAAAATAATAAGAGCTATTTATGACAAACCCACAGCCAATATTATACTGAATGGGCAAAAACTGGAAGCATTCCCTTTGAAAACTGCACAAGACAAGGGATGCCCTCTCTCACCACTCCTATTCAACATAGTGTTGGAAGTTCTGGCTAGGGCAATCAGGCAAGAGAAAGAAATAAACGGTATTCAGTTAGGAAAAGAAGAAGTCAAATTGTCCCTGTTTGCAGATGACATGATTGCATACTTAGAAAACCCCATCGTCTCAGCCCAAAATCTCTTTAAGCTGATAAGAAACTTCAGCAAAGTCTCAGGATACAAAATTAATGTGCAAAAATCACAAGCATTCTTATACACCAGTAACAGACAAACAGAGAGCCAAATCAGGAATGAACTTCCATTCACAATTGCTTCTAAGAGAATAAAATACCTAGGAATCCAACTTACAAGGGATGTAAAGGATCTCTTCAAGGAGAACTACAAACCACTGCTCAGTGAAATAAAAGAGGACACAAACAAATGGAAGAATATACCATGCTCATGGATAGGAAGAATCAATATTCTGAAAATGGCCATACTGCCCAAGGTAATTTATAGATTCAATGCCATCCCCATCAAGCTACCAATGAGTTTCTTCACAGAATTGGAAAAAACTGCTTTAAAATTCTTATGGAACCAAAAAAGACCCCCCATTGCCAGACAATCCTAAGTCAAAAGGACAAAGCTGGAAGTATCATGCTACCTGACTTCAAACTATACTACAAGGCTACAGTAATAGAACAGAACAGAGTCCTCAGAAATAATACCACACATCTACAGCCATCTGATCTTTGACAAACCCACCTCCTTTCTTATTTAGCAGGTATTGGGTGCAGCCCAAGAATTTCTATTAAGTTCCCAGGTGATACTGATGTGCTGGTTGGGAGCACACTTTGAGAACCACCATCTTAATAGGTTGGAGTAGGGGTGAAGTGTGGTAATGGAGATCTGGAAGTAACTGGATTAATTCTCCCAGTGTCTCATCAACCCTGATGCTGAAACAGTTCCTCTCCTTTGTCGATTTACTCAATACCATTAATCAGAGTTGAAGGGGGAAAAGAGAAATGAAAAATATGAAGCTAGCTGGGTGTGGTGGCTCATACCTGTATTCTCAGCACTTTGGGAGGCCGAGGTAGGCAGATCACCTGAGGTCAGGAGTTTGAGACCAGACTGGCCAACATAGTGAAACTCCATTTCTACTAAAAATACAAAAATTATGTGGGCATGGCGGTGCATGTCTGTGATCCCAGCTACTTGGGAGGCTGAGGCAGGAGAATCATTTGAACCCAGGAGGCAGAGGTTGCAGTGAGCTGAGATCGTGCCACTGCATTCCAGCCTGGGTGACAGAGCAAGACCCTGTGTCAAAAGCAAAGCAAAACAAAACAAAACAAAAGCAGAAGATATGAAGCTAAAGGAAAATGCAGGAAAAGAGATAGAGGAGAGGGATCAACTTCTGGTCAGTAAATGAAAGCTTGTGGTTCTCTCACTGACTTAGCACATGTCAGTGATAGATTAAATATAAAATGAAAAACTTTTTAAAGACAGCAACACTTAAGAAGATAAAGCTTTCTATTTTAGAAAGAGAGCAGAAGCACAAGGCAATGAGTGAGACTGGAAGACTGAAGGGGCGGCTGTTGGTTCAGGGTATGGAAGGGTTTGTTAATCTAGCTTTTATAGCATAGGGTCCCTCTGTGAAACCAAGGGCAGTAAGAGACATGTTTTTCCTTCCTCAGCAACATGAAAGGGGACTAAGTGGTATGTTGCTGAGATTGTGTTGGTATAAACCAGTGATTCTCAACTGGGGGGTTGAGGATTTTGACCCCTCATACCACCATGGGCCATTCTATCACATCCAAAAATGCTTTGTGTTGTCACATGGGAAGGTGCAGAGGTGCTACTGCTATCTAGATGGTAGAGACCAGAGATGCTACTAAACATCTAACAATGAACAAAAGTGCTGAAGTCCAACTATATCTAGCTGGTAGAGACCAGAGATGCTGCTAATAATTCTCCAGTGCACAAAAGTACAGGAAACCCAGTTCCAGAACAAGAAACCCTGGACTAAGTACAGGACAGCACCAGGAGCTAGGCCAGGAGACCAGTTGACTTAGTAACGGGTATGCGAAATGTCCAGAATTACTGTGTGCCTGAATCATCCAGATGTTCATATAGATCTGGCTCTGGGCTGGAGGCCTCAGGAAGAAGCAGTACAGATAAGTACAGCATGAGAGAATGTGGAGTGAAGGCAGGTAGAAAGAAAACTAACCAACCAATCAACAACACCTCCTTGAAATTTGTCTACAACATGAAATTCCGTTAACACAGGAAGAAAACTATTAATGAGAAAGAGAACTCAACGAAATCAACCATGAAATATAGGGTTATATCAATTAAATTAAAACAATAGAACAATCTGAAAAGGACTCTAAGAATTTAGGATCCATCAAGAAATAATAGAATACTATCCAAAACAGAATATAAGAATATTTAAAACAAAAACAGGCACACATTAGGCAGGAATGTGGGAGATAAGAGAAACAATTCCAAAAATTGGAAATACAAACTTTATCATTAAAACAACAACTCAAGAAATAGGATAAAATCTGCATTGGACACTGTAGATAGGGTGAGCAACTTTCCTGGTCTGTCCGGAACTCAAAGGTTTCTAGGACATGCGACAGTGCTAAAACTGGGAAAGTGCTGGACATACTGGGACAGTTGGTGATCTTCAACACATAGGAAAAAAAAAAGTAGTGAATGGAAAGATGAAGCTGATAAACGGATTTAAGATTCATCAAAGAGAGACATAGAGATAAAAAGTTTGGAAGAGCAATTAAAATCATGGAGGATAGGTGATCAGAGACTAACTTTTATAGGAACTTTAGACAAAAAGCATAGGAAGGAGGAAATGATAGAGTAATGGTTTTTGAAAAGATAATGGTGAGAATTTTAAAGAATTGAAGAAAGCCATTAGGCTTTAGATCAGAGGTTGACAACTATAGCTTGTTGGGTAAATCCAGCCTGACATCCATTTTTATAAATAAAATTTTATTGGAGCACAGCCACACCCATTTATGTGTACATTGTCTATGGCTGCTTTCATGTTACGATAGTAGAGTTCAATATCTGTGACAGATACCATAGGACCTGCAAAGCCTAAAACATTTACTACTGGGCTCTTTAGAGAAAATATTTTTAGCCTCCTGTTTTTTTTTTTTTTTTTTTGAGGCAGAGTCTCGCTCTGTCACCCGGACTGGAGTGCAGTGGCCAGATCTCAGCTCACTGCAAGCTCCGCCTCCCGGGTTTACGCCATTCTCCTGCCTCAGCCTCCCGAGTAGCTGGGACTACAGGCGCCGGCCACCTCGCCCGGCTAGTTTTTGTATTTTTTTTAGTAGAGACGGGGTTTCACCGTGTTAGCCGGGATGGTCTCGATCTCCTGACCTCGTGATCCGCCCGTCTCGGCCTCCCAAAGTGCTGGGATTACAGGCTTGAGCCACCGCGCCCGGCCAGCCTCCTGTTTTAAACTGATACTATGAGTACTAAAAATAAATTCACATCTCTATGAAGCATAGTAAAAGCTCAGAACATAAATAAATATTTTAAAGGGGGTGACAATGTCAAATACAAGGAATGACAATTGGATTTGAAAGCACACTTCCACTGGCAACAAAAGAAGTAAGAAGCCAATCAAGTTAAGCCTATAAAGTGGTGAGGTAAAGTAACTATATATTTAGAATATTTCTAGTCAGCTCAACTATTATTTAAGAGTGATGTCAAAATGAAGTTCTCAGTCATTTGAAGACCTATACTGTATACATAGTAGTATATAATATCTCTGTTCTTCCAAATTGATGATGTTCTTTGACATGACCCTGAATGCATGGGGATTATACATCCTTATAAATTCTGCCCTGTTTAACTGAGATATGTCCATATGACTTACTCTGGCCAATTAAGTGTAAGTGACAGTAATGTTCATTTCCTCCAAGCAGAAGTTTTAAGAACCAGAAATAGGGTTGAAGGATTGTATTCAATGGACAATTAGCCTGTATTAAGATCCTGGTTGTGTTTGGGTAATAATAGTAGAAGTATTGAATAATCTTAGAGATCGTTAGACAGCAATCACGGGAACAGAAAACCAAACACAGCATGTTCTCACACATGAGTGAGAGTTGAACAATGAGAACACATGGACACAGGGAGGGGAACATCACACACCAGGGCCTCTTGGGGGATGGGGGGCGAGGGGAGGGAGCTTAGAGGATGGGTCAATAGTTGCAGCAAACCACCATGGCACACATGTACCTATGTGACAAACCTGCATGTTCTGCACATGTATCTAGGAACTTAAAGTAAAATTAAAAAAAAAAAGAATGTGAGTCGATTAACACACACGCAGACACACACACACAAGAAAGGAATTGTTAGACAGCAGGCAAGAGTTACGTGTAACTGTGCAAGAAGATATATGAATCCAGAGTAAAAGAGCATAATTAAGAAACAATGAGGCTGGGCGCAGTGGCTCATGCTTGTACTCCCAGCACTTTGGGAGGCCAAGGCAGGTGGATCACTTGAGGTCAGGAGTTCGAGACAAGCCTGGCCAACGTGGGGAAACCCCATTTCTACTAAAAATATAAAAATTAGCCAAGTGTTGTGGTGCGTGCCTGTAATCCCAGCTACTAGGGAGGCTGAAGTAGGAGAACCACTTGAACCCAGGAGGCAGAGGTTGCAGTGAGCTGAGATCGTGCTACTGCACTCCAGTCTGGGCAACAGGGAAAGACTCTGTCTCAACAACAACAACAACAAAAAAAAAAAAAGAAGAAGAAGAAGAAACAATGATAAACATGGAATTTTATGAACTATATTGATCCCTGTAACAGAGTTGGAAGCCCGGAAGCAGAGTCCCACAAAGACGGGAAATGGACATGTGGCAGAGGATGCATTAGAAAGTGATGTGGGAAAAGAACAAGCTAACATAAATAATACTGCAACCACTGGTTATCCATATCAGCTAATATTAGATGCCTGTCTTGCATCACAAATATAAATGGTATCCTTATGATTAAAGACTTAAACATAAAAATAGAGTCTTAAAAACACGAGCACTTCAAGGAAAAATTAGAAAAATGACTTTAATATTTAAGGGATAGGGATTAATTTCCTTAAAAGGACATCAAAAACAGAAATGATAAAGACTCATTTTAAAATTTGACAACATTAAAATTTAAAACTTCTGTATAAAAAAGAGACACCAAAAGTAAAGTTAAAAAGAAGCCATAGACTGGGAGAACAAAATTTGCAATGCTTGTAATTGATAGGATTAATGCCTAGAATATATAAGAAATTCATCTAAATCAACATGAAAAAAATAATCTGTAAAAAATGAATGAAACACATGAGAGATAATTTACAGAAGAGTTTGCTGGAATGGCCATTAAACTTGTAAAAACATGTTTCATCTCAGTTATAATCAGAAAAATTAAAATTAAACAATAATGAAGTACAATTTTACATGTAACAAATGGTCAAAACTCTATCAATAAATATGACAATGTCACGTTTTAGGAATGATGTAGAGAAATGGCAACTTTTGTACAAGGCTGGTGGGAGGTAAATCATTACAATGACCTTAAAGAGCAAGTTGCTAATGTTAGATAAACTTGAAGGTTCTCATACCCTCTATGCCAAGGGATGTTCATCTACCACTGTTTGAAATTGAAAATAATGGCAACAAATCAAATGTTGGAGAATAGATGAGTAAATTACAATAGAATTACACAGCAATTCAATAGACTGAATGTGTCCAAAGGGATATTCTTGAAAAAAACCCAATGTAGAGTGAAAGAAGGCAAATAGCATAAATCATAAAAATAATCTGGGCAAAACAATACTATATGTTTGGGGATATTATATATTTTATGGATACACACAGATAAGATATAAGCATAAAACCATGGCTGGGAAGGTTATTCTGAAAGGCACTTTTAAAATAGTTGTTTCTCTGCTGTGGGAAGGAAGGACATAGAACTGGAAAAGGGCAGAAAGGGACTTTAATTTTCTCTTCTTTAGTTTTAAAATAGATGCCAGAATGGTAATATACATTAATTGTAGGTGGTGAGTATGTGAACATTTGTTGTATTATATGTTTCATAAATATTTTAAAAAGAGAAAGACATGAAAGAAAAGAAAGGGCGGATGGAATGGAGTCCTAGAATTGGGGAAGTGATATTGAAATTGCCAAATCAAGAACTGGAACCCCATGCCTACTCACTGCAAGAGCAAGGGTGCCATGAGTTTAGTGTATCCTAACACATGCTCTAAGAAGTGGCTCACATCTCCTCCTAGATGCACTGATATGTTATATGAGCGCAAGATACCAGCTAGAATTTGAGCCTCTTATCCTTGGCTTAAAACTAACTTGTCATAGTACAGGATTTTTTTTTTAACACAATGGGATAGATCTTGTTGCAGAAGGTAGGTGTCCTCTTTTGCACAAGGGGAGGATATAAGCAGGCCAGGGATGGCGACAGGGGAGTGTGTGGAGTGATATTAGTCTATCACTCAGGACTATGATTAGCCTCCACGGCTTACCTAAGAGAAAAAAAAATCACCTCTCTAATTGAAGGAAGTGGATTGGAACTCCAGCCCTCACAGAGAACCTTCTAACTCAGTTTCCATATTCTCAGATTTCCCTGGAACACCAGTTCTCAGTTGGGTCTTCCATCGCAGCTGAGTAGGTTATTTATTTTCACATCTTAGGACCTGCTCCCCTCAGAAACTCTGTACTTACTCTCTAACTTGGATGTAGTCAAATTTGGGTTACACTTTTGAGGGAGAACAGGAACAAAGCCAATATTTAAGGCCCAAGCCAGGATCAAGGCTATCTGGAGAGGATGCATGTCCCTTCAGATAGTAGAGGCTGCAGTGACCCAAGATTGCGCCGTTGCACTCCAGCCTGGGCAACGAGAGCAAAACTGTCTCAAAAATAAATAAATAAATAAAAGAAATGCACATTTCCAGGCCCCATCCCTCACCCTCCAGGTGATTCTCATTATTGCTAAAGTTTGAGAACCACTACCCTAAGTGTAAGCCGTGGGGAGCCTGGACACCATGTGTTGTTCACGCTGCATTCCCATGACTAGCAGAGTGCAGACTTGAAATAGGAGCTCAAATAACCTTTGTTAAATGAATGAGTGACAGTGCGATTTGACCATAGTCTTTTCAGGAGCTCCTAGTGTAGCTTGAAAACTGGATGAAAGGAGCAAAACAGACCAAAAACCCCAAACACAATTTTTACTTTATTTTTTTCTGACCTAAGTTTTATGCATAAAATACAAAAAAAAATTGTACATGAATAAAACATCTATTTCTCCATTTCTTCCAGAAAATTCTACAATTTAAAATGTACCTAAAAATACTTGCCAAGTAAACAAGTGTCATTCTATCGTTTTCATTTTAGACCTGTAAAGGGAGCTGGTCTAAGGCTATAGATTAAGTCAATTTCCACAGGGGCAGATAAAGTAGAAGTCTATTGCCTCTTCTCCCACTTCTAAAATCTAGAATCACACTATGAATAAGGACGTAGGGGAACACCTAAGCCAACTCTGTACCTTTACTGAGCCTCTTGAAAGAGAGCTGAAGAGATAGGGTCAAGATGCCACAGGGAGAAATGGGAAGGCTGAGCTGGAACCCAGTATCCCTTGCTAGGTCGGAAGATGAGCCCAGTGTCGTGGGTCTGATGCCCATCAATCTTCATATCTAATGTGTCTTATCTTCATAAAACACCAAGTGCCTTTGTGCTTCATCCCCACACATTTCCAAAGTTTCCTTACCAATAAATTACAGGGAAAGGGCAATAAAAGGTGAATTTCCTTATAACCACTTGTCCCCTTTTGGCTTGATCCCTTCTTGGACAGTTCAGGAAGTCAGGGAGGTGGGGATGGGTCACAGTGGTGACACAGCAGATGAGCTTGGGGTGGGGAAGGGAGTGATGTAGTCATTAAACCCCCCCTTTATGGATCCTGGGATGAAGAACCACAAAACCAGGCATTCCTTCAGTTTCTCATCCCAGTGGCCTCTACAATATTTCAATAAAGTGAGCATTCTGAAAGTAGGAAAACTCATAGTGACCATAGCAGAAGCAGCCATGACAGCTGATCCTCAAGCCTCCCAGACACGGTCACCAGCTTGAGGATGGGCCCCACACACCCCTAAAGGCCAGTCCTGGGCTTTTCTTTGACTACCGGCTTGTCTTCCTAGGTATCTACTTTTTCGGAGATGTAACAAAATGTAGAGGAGCTCAGGCTGTGAGAACAGATAGAATTGTGATGAAATTCCAGGCCCAACCATATTCAGTAGCTGTGTGGTTGTGAGAAAATTACTTACTCTCTACAAGACTCAGTTTATTCAACTAGAAAATCGGGAGAATAGGAATAACTATTTGCAGGAATTGTTAGAGGAATTTAATGAGATAGTGTATGTCAGGGCTTAGCAATGCTAACTGCCAGTATCACTCTCCTCCTGCATTCACTAGGATTTTCTATGCTTACTTTGGAAACTATTTATTTGGGGCTGAAATACAAGAATCCAACATCTATCCAGTGTTTGGCATGTGCCTGTACTGTCACAGGTGCTTTATAATTGCAGTCTTACTCTCCACAACAATGCTGTGGGATAGCTATCATCATCATCATCATCATCACCATCATCATCATCATCACCATCATCATCACATCATCACCATCATAGGATGAGGAAACAATCCCAAGGCTTAAGTGACTTATGGAAAACAACTAGTAAGCACAACCAATCAACAAGAAGCCGGGGATATGGCCTGTTGACTGTATCTGATCTCTTCCAAGGAGAAAAAAATGGAGTTTTTCCTTTCTTTAATATGCTACATGGCTTTCTGCTACTTGTTGCAGAATGTCAGCAGCAATGTTAGGGAGAAAGGAATTAAGGGGAAGTAACTTAATTTTGAAGTATAATCTTTACATGCTACAAAAATAGGCATGACTATACAAAGATAGGCATGTATATGCCGTAATTGCACTGGGAAATTCACTTACTATGCCATTATATAGTAAGAAACTTAAAGTACGCTGCTTAACAACAAGGTAACTTGTGTTAGAAGTTTTAAATATATGTAGGTTTTCACCTGGTTACTATGCTAATGTTCTGTCAATGCAAAATAATCAGACAAAATATATAAAAAATGCTTGTGATAGTCTTGTCTATATTACTGTAAGGAAAGAAAGAGACAACTGAAATGTCCAACTCTATGGAACTGATTAAAACAAATTGTGGACTACTACACAGTTATTAAAAATGATTTATCTTTAAAAATTACATTGTAACTCCCATATTATTAAAGATATTTTAAATAAAATGTGAAGAAATGGTTCATAACATATAATAACACTTATAAAATTACATTTATAAGATGTGTATTTAAAATGATGACATTCTCGAAGGATCTGTACTAACCTGGTGATTGTCCCTTAGGTGATAAAATTATAGAACATGCTTATTGTTTCCCTCCCTTCCTTCCTCCCTCCCTCCCTCCCTCCCTTCCTTCCTTCCTTCCTTCCTTCCTTCCTTCCTTCCTTCCTCTCTCTCTCTCTCTCTTTCTGTCTATACAGGGTTGCCCGGGTTGGAGTGTGGTGACATGATCATTCATCACTGCCGCCTTGAACTCCTGAACTCAAATAATCCTCCTGCCTCAGCCTCCCTAGTAGGTGGGACCACAGGCATGCACCACTAGGCCTGGCTGGTTTATTTATTTATTTATTTACTTAATTTTTTATAGAGATGACATCTTGCTTTGTTGCCCAGGCTGGTCTTGAACTCCTCAACTAATCCTCCCATTTTGACCTCCCAAAGAATTGGGATTACAGGCATAAGCCACGGTGCCTGACCATTATCATATTTCTAAGAAGTTTATCTATATTTCTAAGATACTTTTTTGAGAAGTATGTGCTACTTTTTTTTTTCTTTTTGAGATGGAATTTTGCTCTTGTTGCCCAGGCTAGAGTGCAATGGCACGATCTGGGCCCACTGCAACCTCCATCTCCCAGGTTCAAGCGATTCTCCTGCTTAGCCTCCCAAGTAGCTGGGATTACAGACATGGGCCACTATGCCCAGCTAATTTTGTATTTTTAGTAGAGACGGGGTTTCATCATCTTGGTCAGGCAGGTCTCAAACTCCTGACCTCAGGTGATCTGCCTGATTCGGCCTCCCAAAGTGCTGGGATTACAGGTGTGAGCCACCACACCCAGCCATGTTACTTTTATTATAAGGAAACAATAATCTTTAAAAAAATCATTACTCATATATCATACCAAATACATGCTATCCAGTTAAACTTCCCTTTTTCCTGCTGTTATCTTGTTTCACTGAAGAAAATCCAAATAGCACTTTATAAATCACAGCACTCTCGTTTAAGGTCAAGCTGTTTCCTTTTCTTTTCTTTTTTATTTTCTTTTATTTTCTTTTATTTATTTATTTTTTGAGACGGAGTCTTGCTCTGTGGTCCAGGCTAGAGCTCAGTGGCGCAGTTTCGGCTCACCGCAAGCTCTACCTCTCGGGTTCACGCCATTCTCCTGCCTCAGCCTCCCAAGTGGCTGGGACTACAGGCGCCCACCACCACGCCGGCTAATTTTTTGGATTTTTAGTAGAGGCGGGGTTTCACCGTGTTAGCTAGGATGGTCTCAATCTCCTGACTTCGTGATCCGCCCGCCTCGGACTCCAAAGTGCTGGCATTACAGGCGTGAGCCACCGCGCCCGGCCAAGGTCAAGCTGCTTTCTAGGAATCCCGGAACTAAAGACCCAATTTGGAAACACAGAGGGATTTATAAGTCTCACTCCCACCTGAGCCAGAGACTGTCTTCTACAGGCGTTGCCGCAGGCAGGGTCATGCGCTAACATTTCCTCCACCGTTTACTCCCCTTCTCAAGACTCAGCGACTTGCACCCTATGGCTCTTCCTTCTTCCTCTCTCCCCCATGGCAAGATTACGCTCTCTCACCTCTACTCTTTCCCTATCCTAACTCAAGGTGCTTCCAGACAATACACAGTAACATCAACACACATCATTGAATGATCCCTTTATTCTCCCTGTTCCAATGTCTGCAATGCACAATCTCCAATTGAGCAAGCACAGGAGTCATCCTCTCAACTCCTATCTTCTCACTGGGGGCTAACAAAAGGAGGGTATCCTCTCCGTAACGAGAGAAGGGATAACAAATTTCCAGTCTTCTGGGGGCTGGGGAATAGTAGACAAAGAGAAAATTGACTCTCTTCTATATTCTGGGAACATATGAACACCACATATATTTTGGGAGCCCTCCTTTTTTTTTTTTTTTTTCAAAGAAATAATGGAAAATTATGAAGGAGAATATTACTGCTATAGTTCAGCTATGTTTTGGGTTAAAGTAGCACTGGGAACTCACTCACCATTTTAAGTGTGCTCCAAATAATGACTTCTCATTAATTTTGGGAACACAATCTGTCCTTTAGGTTAAGACCGGGCTTTGTGTCTCTTAATTAAAAAAAAAAAAAAAAAAAAAAGCTTTTTCAAACAAAAGAGGTCCATTTGTAAAATCTACTGTGTTATCAAAATGGCAATCACCATCAGCAATATTTCCCAACATTCACCACTGGAGTCCTTTCCTGGGATCCAAACTGCTCATAACAGGAAGCTTGACTAAATTATTGGGGCTGGCACCAAGCTATCCTAAGAGGCAAGGACAAAGAATGCATGTTTTCTTTCTGCAAGACAGTGCTCTTCCCCTATTCTGAAGGCTGGAATCAAAAAAAGGGAACTCTCGAAGCCATGTCTCTCAACTGGCATGAACAAGACTCAGCAGCTTCATCAGCACAAGGAACAAGTGGCCAAGCAAAATCCCAAAGGCTCGGAGGACCTGACTGTGAAGCACCCTCAACCCTTTCTGTTCTATGCAGAGAAGAGTAGCACATTTGCCAGGAGACCAGAGAGAGTTATAAAATCTATTACTTACCATTTTTATTGAAAAGAGTTGATGTGCCTGGCACACAATGACCCCGAAGATGATGCAGCTTTGATAGTGAATGTGCAAGTTAGCTATGCAGAGTGTACTTCCTTTTCTGAGCTGTGTGGTCTGTCCAGCTTTCACACATTGATATGTGAGGCTACGTTTGCATGTTATCTCAACCCTCAGAGCATTTGTATAGCTAGTCAGGTTTATCTTGTTATTATTTTTCAATAATACAGGAACAGGTCTAGGTGTAGCTTTGAAGACTGAAAAATTGACACAAAATTTTTTAGAAGTAGCTAGATATTAAATTTTGCTATACATTATTAACCTGTTTTATATAACTTCTATATTTTTGGATATGTGTGTGTGTGTGCTTGTGTGTGTATGTATGTCTCTCCATCTCTCTCTTATCTACGAAGGACTCACACCAAAATGGGAATCGCGTTTGACTTGAGTGGATATATTACTACAAATAATTCTTTTTTTGTACTTTTTGCGGTTTTTTAAGTTTTCTATCCTGGGTATATAGCACTTGTGTAAAAACATAACTATAATCATTATTAAAAAGAACAAAAGTATCACGAAAATTTTAATGAACAACTCCAATTATATTTAAATTCACATTATCAGTATTTACATGATGGAAATACTCATAAGCTTATCATAGAATGCCATTCATTTTCCTAAAAAAAAAAAAAAGTGCAGCACAATCTAGGTTCATGTATTAATTTGGGGGTAATATTTGTTAGTATCAGATGTTAAGGGCATAGTATTTGATCCCAAGTAGATTTTCCAGTCATCCATGTACCTCTCTAAACACATTCTGATATACAGATTTGGCCCCTTTAATTGGAATATATGGCCTCCTACTAAACTAAGTTCAAGGGTAGAAGGTCATCTTTGTTTTCCATGACAAAGGAAAGGCATGATTCCTTTTTTGGTGGTTGCAAATTTCTAGATCTTGTTTTAAGTATTAGAGTGCTTATTTAGTGTAAGGTCACCATATTTCTATACATGATGCTGACCAAACACTAATTAATCCTATATCCATACAAAATCCTTTTTCAAAAAAGATGTTACCTGTTTATTCCTTAAAATATAAATGTTTTCAAAATTAAGATATAATTAGAAATATAGATTCACAGGACAGGCAAAAAACCAGGGCAAGGGTTGAGTTCCAGAAGTAGAAACTGATATTGTCCTGAAAACTTTACATATTTTAAAGAGGGGTGTGAGGCATGGTCAGAATCTGGTGGATGGTCAGGAATCTGAAATTGCACAGTATGTTACACATGATAAATGCTTAATGAATGAATAGAGGAGGAAGATGAAAGCAAGAGTAAGGTATGGGAGCCAGGCATACTTTTAAGTATAACACATTTTCCAGAATGCTTTGAAACAGAGACAGTCTTTACCTTCACTAGAAAGCCTCTTATCTACTACTGTCTGTTAGAATAGAGACCATCAAAGTGCAGATACAGCTTTGTAAAGAGAAATCACTGTAAAGCCTTTACCCTCTCTTTACAGAGGGTAAAGAGAATCACTCTAAAGCAGTGGTTCTCAGCCTGGCTGCACGTTAAAATCACCTGGGATGTTTTAAGTCTCAGCTCCCAGGCTTCACTCCAGGTTATCATATGAAAATCTGGGGTTGAAACTCAGGCATCAGTATATTTCACAGCTCACCACGTGATTCCAAGTTATGTGCATGTTTGAGAGCCTTTGACCTAAAAGAAGGAGCAGGTGACTCATACTACCAAGATAGTGAACAGATCACCAGGCCAGCCTTGTGGGTAGAAATAATCGTGACACTCTGACACTGTTTACTATGAAGTTAATCAACATGTTTTCCCCATGTACTACATAAGAATTCCTTAATCAGGCCGGGCGTGGTGGCTCATGCCTGTAATCCCAGCACTTTGGGAGGCCGAGACAGGTGGATCACGAGGTCAGGAGATTGAGATCATCCCGGCTAACACGGTGAAACCCCGTCTCTGCTAAAAAGTACAAAAAACTAGCCCGGCGAGGTGGCGGGCGCCTGTAGTTGCAGCTACTCGGGAGGCTGAGGCAGGAGAATGGTGTGAACCTGGGAGGCGGAGCTTGCAGTGAGTTGAGATTGTGCTACTGCACTCCAACTTGGGCGACAGAGCGAGACTCTGTCTCAAAAAAAAAGAAAAAGAATTACTTAATCTTTGTCATTCTACAATTTGTTCTCTATTCCAGTAAGTTGGACACAAATTACATGATAAACAGGAATCTAGCAATTATTCAGTTAACTGTAATTTGTTGAGTAAGTCTCTGGTTAAGAGAACTTTGAATTTCAGTTCATCCATCTGAATTGCATTTCAATTTGTGCTTATTTCCAAATACAGATTAAGGTAATTTTTAGTTATTATTGAAATAAATTCAGTGGTCTTTCAAACACATATATTTAAGAAAAGTTTTTTTGGCTAAGAAAAAAAAGTTAAGAGTTGAAGCTCCCAACTATAACTTGTAGTCCACAAGTATATTTTCATATTTAGTTTTGAAGGCATAATCATGTTATTTTAAAAATATATGTCAAACACTATATATATGTGAGTATATCTCCTGTGAAGCCAAACCTCAGTACATAAGTTCCTGGGCAGGAAGATGAAACAGGAAATGCAACAAAGATGACAGAGCACATAGTGATACCATCTAAAAATGGTAAACCTATGTTTTCGCAGTATGAGCATTGCAATTATTCCTGCTAGTAGAAGGGAGAAGCAGCTTAGAGAATGCAAAAGTAGTTATAATTCTTTAAATGCTGGGGCATACACTCTCTTTTCATATATTTTTATTTTAGAAAACAGTTTTTGTTCAGGCAGTGGTGCAATGAATGAGTCTGCCCCTTCAGTACTCGCTGAAGGCGGTGGCTAGGTGGAGACTGTGAGGTCTAGAAGCATGAGGTGGCCAGGGAAAACCAACTGCATTTTTAAAAGTCAACTTGCAAGTAGATAAAGGAGAGAGCACTAATAAAATTTGAGTAATATTAATGATCATTATTGAGAAGCATTGTCAGTGTTTTATCTATTAGGCCTTTTTTTTTTTTTTTTTTTGAGACGGAGTCTTGCTCTGTCCCCCAGGCTAGAGTACAGTGGCACGATCTCAGCTCACTGCAACCTCTGCCCCCCAGGTTCAAGCAATTCTCCTGCCTCAGCTTCCTGAGTAACTGAGATTACAGGTACATGCTACCACACCTGGCTAATTTTTGTATTTTCAGTAGAGATGGGGTTTCACCATCTTGGCCAGGCTGGTCTTGAACTCCTGACCTCATGATCCACCCGCATTGGCCTCCCAAAGTGCTGGGATTACAGGTATTAGGCTTTAAAAGAAGTATGGTTAAAATTGTTAGCATAGAAGGTTAGAAATAGTTATAAACTCTGATACATTTTCTTTTTTATAACCTGAATGTCTAACATTTTAGACAAGAAACAAGTAGCCATCTGCTCTACATGCCCAACACTAATGTGCCTGGCTAAGACCCCTGAGATAGAACAGAGGAATGTCAAATCTCACCTTTTCCAGGGAGACTTCTCTGCTGCTAGCTCACTGATCTCCCCCTTTTTCTGGAAGCCTGCAGGCCACACTACAAAATTAAGCTCTTTTAATATGTTTGCCCTTTATGGTTCTCTAATTGTATTGGGTGTATTAGGTTTGGCTCCTCAAATAGATAGGAAACTGCTCCAATGAGAATTAATTTTCATACTTCCTTTTCTCACTCTGAGGTCCTAGGTCAGCTTTTTTAAAAACACTTTTTCTTTCTTTTTTTTTTGGCTCATGAGTTCCTCAGATGGAAGTAATGTTTGTTTTGTACACTGATTCTGCATGTACAACCTTCCTTGAAGCCCATCATTTATGGGAAGCTGTAAGGGAAACTTTGGCTAAAATATTGCCAGCTACTAAGAGATGGTCACTACGGTGCTGCTCTTTGATCATGAAATTAAAGCAAACTTACAAGCAGATTCATAAAAATTCAAGGAAATTCAGTCTCCCTGTTTGGCTAGATATGAAATAGCAACTGGGAAGTAGCAGGAAAAAGCAGAATAAGAACACGCATGCTTAAGAAGGCTATGCAGGAGGAAGTGGGGACTTCCTTGATTTGGGTTATTTCTCTTTCACTTTTTGTTTTAAAAACAAAGCGAACTTTTTCACTCCTGTACTTTCTACTTTTAATGAAAGGCAGTCTTAACTCTTCAGAACATCAGTGCTCTGGAAGAAATGGCTTATTAATCAACTTACTTTTGATTAAAAGGAGAGTTTCCACCACATTTTAATGGGATGAGTAGATTGTATTGAAACTCAAGAAAAGAAGGGAGCATTTGTCTTTACAATTTAAACCCAATCCCAGGTGAATGTTTACTACTGTAAAAATAATCTACTGAAACAGGATAATGAAAACATTAATGTAGACTTCACTTAAGGAGTTTTTTTTTTTTTTTTTTTTTTTTTTTTTTTTTTTTTTTTTTTTTTGTCAAACCAGTTAACCTGGAGAGCAAAGAGACAAAGAACAAAGCTTAAAGAAGAATTCTAGGTTATATATTACCTTGCTTTTGTTTTTTCTAATTTTGTCCATTATTTGTATCACACCCTCTTTTCGGGTCTTGAGAATGCATGAACTCTGTGGGTCTATTGGGTCCTGCTGTTTTCTTTTCATGATTTCTCACCTCTTTTTTCCTCGCGTATGTTTCACAGAAGCAGAATCTAAGCCATAATCCCTTTGCCTCAATGGGTCTCCAAGACAAGATTTAACTGATACACACTCTCATGGGGTTGCTTATTGTTTTTGTCATTTTGTTAAATGATGATTTGCTCTTTAATGAATAAAATAAAGAAAAGGTCCCACATCAAAAGTGGATCTATTTTTCATTTTTTCTCCTTCCTTCCTTCCATCCTTCCTTTCTTTCTTTTTTCTTTCTTTCTTTCTCTTTTTTCTTTTATTTTTTTTCTTCTTTCTTTCCTTTTTTCTTTCTTCTCTCTGTCTCTGTCTCTGCCTTTCCTTCCTTCCTTTCTTCAATCCCAGTTTTTGTCCCAACAGAGGATTAGGCCAAAAAAGTTGGAAAATACACTGATGTATCTAATATCACAAATGTTAGAGTTACGCTTTGAAGATTTTTGACTAATAGTCCTGCCTTCTAATAATAGTAATAGCCATTATTACTATTTATTGCATTTCCATTCGGTTACAGTATGAATGATCTCAGTAAATCAACCTAACAATTCTATGAAAGAGATATTATTATCCCTGAGCATATTTTAGGGCTTAGGGGTTTAGTAACTTGCCCATTGTTAAGTAGCCATGCCTTCCCCTTTTCTTGGGCCATTTTGCTGCTCTTAGCATAATGGTAGGTAATGGGCATGAGTTGGGGGTGGAAGAGCAAAGGGTGGGGGCCAAATATCTGTCATAGGACAGATATTTGACTGTCCTGTGAATTATGTGTGTGTGTATACAAATTGTTTCATTAAGGAAAAAAACCAAACTAGCCTTTGATCAGTTCTTGTGAGAACTGACTCACCTATCACAAGGAAAGCATGGGGGAAACTGCCCCTATGATCCAATCACCTCTCACCAGGTCTCTCCTTCGACACGTGGGGATTACAATTTGACATGAGATTTAGGTGGCAACACAGAGCCAGACCATATCATCTACCATTTGGGGCTGTTTTCATAAGTAAATATTGGGAGATGAATTTAGGAGACGCTATTGCTGGGTCCTATAAAACCATCAAAAGGCCTTGCAGGGGAGACAATTGTATAAAGCCAGGGTGAGAATGCTGTGACTCACACATCAAACATTAGACAACAGGTGTATGTTGACTGTCTACTCTGTGATCAGTAGAATGCATAAGTGAATTTTGAGTATAAAAAGGGAAAAGTGTAAAAATGTAGCAAGACTCTGAGCTTCCTTTATCCATCAGGCCCTAGTGAACATAAATACCCATCCCACTTCTCTTTTTTTGATAGTGATTTAGTATAATGATTCAACTTTCTGTCCTGGACTTCACAGGGCTGTTGTCTTCACCTGTCCCTTTCCTTGAATTGGTGGTGCACCCCCTCAGAGAGCATGTGGGGTAGGGGGCACCTATAATGCACTCCACGTGGGCAACTAAGCTACATCTGCTCTCTCCAAACAACAGTCCACGATGACCCATGCTAGGCCTAGTAGGTCCTCATCTTTCCCGGTTTCTAGAGATTCTCCCTTAGTTGAAGCCTGGAGACTTTCTGCTCTGTGTTGATTACTGCTGAGCAGTTTCTGGTGTCTCAATGGTGCTCCCTGCTGGAGATGCTCTATCATCAGCTATACCACCTTTGGCAAGAAGTTGGAGGACTCTCCATCAAGTGTGAACCTGGGCTGTTCCTGCTATTCATTACCCTAGAAAGGACTCTGATAAATCATTAAGCTAGCCCTAGGGGGGTCTGGTCGAGGCTCAGCTCTTTTATTGTTTGGCATTCGTAATTCCTAAGGGTGGAAGGAATTCTCAGGTGTTGCTCTAATAACAGCCTTAAGCCAGATGCTCTCCATCAAAAACTCTCTCAATAGTGGCTTGTTCAAGAACAGAGTTCAGTATTTATATACATTTAACAAATCTTACTCCTCTCTAATTCACACAGTGTTTTGAAGGGCAAGGGACAGGATTTCTCTGGAGCTCCCAGGGCAAATGCAAGACTCTTAAGGATCAGGGTACATTTATCAGCATGATCTCCATATCATACCTAACATATTAAAATACATCCCACATCCAGTAATCTTTTTATTTGCTATTTAAAAATAATTTTGAAAATTATTTTTAAAAACTTTGCCTTATTTATTATTATTTGCATGTAGGTAATTTAGTTACTGTTATCTCCCAGCAATCAAATGCATTCTTGAGAATTTCTGCCAAGTGAGAAAAAGTAATATAATTTATTTATAAAAGTGTGAAATGTGTATTAATAGTAACAATAAAGTTAACATGACACATGCTGATGTCTAAGCATTTATTAAATTTGATTTTGCATTTTTTAATTTTGATATGTTTTTCCTCTTTTCTTTCTTACTTTCCTTTTCTTAAAGAGTTTTCAGACCTTTTCAAAAGGTCTCAGACCCTAAGTACCATGTTCTCTAATGGATAAGATTGCACAACCAATGTTAATCAGCTTCTCAGGTAGGTAACCTTACCTTATACAACTCATAAGCCTAGGTATTAAGTTGGACTATATAAAATTGATGTTTTTTTCTTGTAAAATATGATCAAATAGAGGCAATTTCACATAATTTAAGCTAATAGTTTATAGCCACTCTATTGTGCTGCTGAACACTGTATATATTATTCCTTTCATCTAACTGGATTTTTGTATTAACCATCTCCTCTTTATCTCCCTTCCCCACTACCCTTCCAGCCTCTGGTAAACTAGTAGTTTTTGGTTACAAATATAACACATTTTCCCCCTTGGACACATAGATATAAATGGTAGAGTTAAGACTAGTAAAAGCAACTGCTGTGCAGGTGGCTGGTGTTCAGTATTTGCTGAATGAATGTATGCACACCTAAGCAAATAACCAAACCAAACATAACAATGTAAATAAGAGTTAAATTGCATGGTACAGACGTGTGGTCATGGACTTGGTAGAATATGTTAACCATACAAAGCAGTTTGACAATTACTTTGAGTTTTTTAAACCAACATTCTGTTTTAATTTAATTTTGTTTTTTTAGAAGAGATTGGCATTGTCTGTGGGAGAAAGCAGTTCTGGCATATTTCACTGTTGAGCCCTCATTAGGGAATAAAAAATGGAAACATCATAGGAGTTTAAGAAAGAAAAATTTTTAAAAAAATTATAGACCTAAGAGAGGAGACTTCAGAGGTTGGTAGGATTTTCATAAAGCATATTGCTATTTATTTGGCAGCTAAGATTATCTTCAGGGGTAGGATCTGAAGGTCCTAGTGTTCTTTTCTTCCACTGGAGCTCAGAGAAGCCAACAGTTCTATTTTTCGTGGGGGAAGTCCAGGGCTGGCAATCCTAGAGAAAACAAACGAGTATCAAATCTTAATCATCAATAGGATTTTACTTTTGGTCCATCCACCCATCCACTTTTTCACCTTCTTATCCTGTTGCACCACATTGTGCCATACTGTCTAGGTGCTGGGAATAGAATGTGGTTTAAGGCATAAGGCACATTCTCATACTAGAAAGGGCTATTTATCTTGTATACAGAGAGTCAATGTGATTAGTGCTGGAAAAACAGAGGGAAAGTTCTCAGGGAGCACGGATAGAGAACTGATTCCTGGAGAAATGGGAAAAGGTTTCATCAAAGATATGCAAATTGGCCTGGGTTGAGAATAGAGGTTTTTAACCCTGGCTAAAGATTAGAATAACCAGTAGATTTTTTTTTTTTTTTAATTCAGAAAACAAAAAACCCATGCCCAGGTAGGATCTACCATAGCTACTTCTGTTTAATTGGCTTAGGATAGACATCCATTTTGTTTTGTTTCTTTTTTTTTTTCCTTTAAGGAAGTGAACCAGATGAATCCAATGACCAACCTGGTTGAGAACCACTGGTCTAGGAGTAGAAACACACACAAGGAATAAGGGAGAAGGAGGTTCGGTTAGTTGAGGGAGAGAAAGTTGGAAGCGTTTCAGGCTAAGTAAATGGTATAGAAAAAGAAAGATGATGTATTACGGTTTTCAATCTCATCATGGGAGTAGGCTAGTATAAATTAGAAACTAGAACATTCTATGTCAAAATGGATGCTTGAAAGATCTACCTTAAGGAGAAATTCAGCAAGAAAATGTCTAATGTCTCAGCAAGAAGCTGGTGGGCCATCCTGGGTCAGGTTTGAAACGTCAACCAAACAATGCCTAGTGATCTAAGATAATTTTATATATTGGGGAAGGGACCTTGATATTCGTTATCATGAAATACAACATATGGAACCTGAACCAAGAAATTTACATAAAAATCTAGTGCAAGTCTGATGAAAATGATGGGACCTCCTAAGAAACAAACTAACCCTAGGAACACATTCATTATCCGGGGAAGATAGAGTTTCCACAGGAAATAATTCCCACCAAAAACTAAACCTGTAATAAAAAATCACTAAGTACTGAAGAATGAATAATGTACCGTGAGAATGAATTGGTAGATTTAGCAGAGAATTGCACTGCAGAAACTATATATACTGGAACAATTTGAAAGAATTCCATGAAGATATATTTAACATGTTGAAAGACATAAAGGTAGACAAGAGGAAAAAACAAGACAAAAGAAAATTGAAAAATAACCAAATCAAAATTTTAGAAAAATAATTTTAAAATAATCTCAATAGGTCAGCAAATGGATAGACTATACATAGTTGAATAAAAGAATTGGAAAATTAGAAGATAGAACTAAAGAAATCACAGAGAAATCAGCAGAATATTCTACATAGAGAGAAATAGGTAGAAAATAGAAGTTCCAAGTACCAAGTAGTATAAATTTTTGGAGAGTAAGAATGTTTCTTTGGAATGCAAACACTAGATGAGACTTTAGACAAATGAGAGACAGAGTTAGCATACATTTATAAGTCAATTATTCTAAAATTTAAAATAAATTCTAACTTACATATTTTGTCACCATATCGAGTTTCTAAGCCATTTGCTAAGAAGTGTAAACAATTCTTAAAATATTAAAAATTTGTATTGCAAGAGATGAAAGTATGGTTGAATGATAAACGAGGCTGTGAATCTTTGCTTTAGGAAGCTACATAATTGTTTTGGAATTTTGTTGCAGGAAACTGTATTTGTTCAAACAATGATTGCCATAGAAAGTTGATCTTACTAGCTAATCTTGTGATATTAACACTTGGACTAAGATCTCACTTATATATTAGGAGTCTGAATAATTCCACCAGAATGAAAGACTAAGCCTAAACTCTTAGTATTAGAAACATGGCTAAAGTCATGTTTACTTGTAAGAAGTAAAATAGTTTAATTGAGTCCTATTTGTCTATTATTGTTTTTATTGCATTTGCTTTTGAGGTCTTAATTATAAATTATTTGTCTAGGCCAATGTCCAGAAGAGTTTTTCCTAGATTTTCCTCTAGGATTTTTATAGTTTCAGATCTTACATGTAAGTCTTTAATCTATCTCAAGTTAATTTTTGTATATGGTAAGAGAATAGAGATGATTTCTCAAAAAATTAAAAATAGGACTACCAGTCAACTCAACAGTCCCACTACTGGGTATCTACCCAGAGGAAAATAAATCTTTATATGAAAAAGACACCTGCACAGATATGTTTACTGCTGCACTATTTACAATAGCAAAGTCATGGAATCAACTTTCATGTCCATCAATTGATGATTAGATAAAGAAAATGTGGTACATATGCACCACAGAATATTACTCATCCATAAAAGAGAATGAAATCATGTCTTTTGGAGCAACAGGGACGGAGCGGGAGGTCATTACCCTAGGTGAAATAACCCAGAAATAGAAAATCAAATACCACATGTTCTCGCTTATAAGTGGGAGCTAAACAATGGGTATGTACGGACATAAGAAGGAAATAATAGACAGTGGGGACTCCAAAAATGGCGAGGATGGGAGGCGGATGAGGGTTGAAAAATTACCTATTGGGTACAATGTCCACTATTTGGGTGATACGTACACCAGAGGCCCAAAGCTTAACGTTATGCAATATATCCTTGTAACAAACCTTCACATATACCCTTTACATTCATAATACAAATATTTTTAAAAGTAAAACAATACATTTCCTTAGAATTAACTTTAAAATACAATACAGAATCTCAGTTTTTAAAAACACCAATACAGTTAAAAATGCAAAATAAAAATCTAGTGAATATCATTGATATAAATTTAAAAACATACAAAACAATATCACATATTTTTTATTGGTACCTATTTAGTACAAGCACCAAAATATGAACTGGAAAGATACATACAAACTTAGTGAAAATGATTGTATCTGAGCAATAGAAGAGAGAAAAGGCAACAGAATTTCTTGGAGGGGGCGGGGATGTGGTACAAAGTAATTAATTGGATGTATTATTGTTGCTTCTTAAAAAAGGTTTTGAAGTATATATGTCTATGTCTTTACACATAAACGCATATATATGCACAGTATATAATATATACATTTATATAAAGTATATATGATATATATGTATTAACATTCATCAATTCTAGATAGTGAATACCTGGATGCTTGTTATATTTCTGTAAACCTTACATAAGAATATTTTTATAATTAAAGAGTGATACAGGCCGGGCGCGGTGGCTCAAGCCTGTAATCCCAGCACTTTGGGAGGCCGAGATGGGCGGATCACGAGGTCAGGAGATCGAGACCATCCTGGCTAACACGGTGAAACCCCATCTCTACTAAAAATACAAAAACTAGCCGGGCGAGGTGGCGGGCGCCTGTAGTCCCAGCTACTCGGGAGGCTGAGGCAGGAGAATGGCGTAAGCCCGGGAGGCGGAGCTTGCAGTGAGCTGAGATCTGGCCACTGCACTCCAGTCGGGCGACAGAGCGAGACGCCACCTCAAAAAAAAAAAAAAAAAAAAGAGTAATACCATAATTATAATTTATTTATTTATAATTCTATTTTAATATATACAAGTAGAATATATTAAATGACACATAAAGGCTGATTTACCCATTTTCACTATTCACTCAATCTTTATCCTCTGTTTATATAAATAATCTAGAGATTTAGTACAAAATAATTCAAGAGCTAGTTTTCAAATTAAATAACCCCAAAGTACATATTTTTGTCTTTAACCACATCAAATAAATTGTCCTCACCTTCAGAAATTTTTTGTTTACTGATTTCACAGGCAATTCCCTCAAATTTGAATGGGCAGGTACACAAACACTTTCCATCCATTAGAATTGCTGTACCTCCATTTTGGCATGAGTGGCATTTTCTTACACTAAATTCATTGATATAGTCTTCAATGGCTCTTTCCAAGTTTTGTTTCTTTAGATGTGCATTTTTCATTTTCACTGGAACCAGATTATATATAGGAGACAGCTGAAAGGAAGCAAAACATTTAATTTTAGGTCCTTTTTAATGGAGAGAGCTTGTAGAATACACTTTACTTAATTATTCATTCACTGATTCATTAATTCAACAAAGGCTTATTGAATGTATATTATCGCCAGATGTGATGTTAGCTTTTAAATAATCAAAACTAGTCAAGATGTCTGCTATCAAGGAGGTCATATTATGGAGTTAAGGACACTGGTATTAATAAAATAATGATGCATAAATTTCAAATAGAAACAGTGATCGGTGCTACAAAAATACAGGTATTAGGTATGCTTTAAAAATGAACAACTGAGGGACTTAAACTTCTGGCTTGATAATTTATTGACATATTATTTTGTGAATTGGTTTTGCTGCCTTATTCCTTCTCTTCCAGAAGATAACCAGATGCTTGCTATCTCTTGCCTAAGAGGAGGGTTGTGTGCAAGGCCAAGTCCAGAATGATCCTGAAGGCAGCCTTTTTCTTATTTCTTTCTTGTTTTTTTTTTTTTTTTCTCTCTAATGGTCTAAATTCATTGAGAAATTTTTGCTGGGGAAAGAATATAGAAGAATGTCACCAAGGAAAGAGATTCATCCAGAATGGAAAGGGGATAGAAGTTAGTACATACCTCAAATAACAGGAAACCATAGCTAGATATTTAGCAGCTATTTGGGGAGATAACAGGACCTGTGGGGTGCCTTAAAGAAGCCGCATATGAAGTATCAGGAATCCAGTCTTGTCAGTGATTTCTATTTGCAAGCCTGGCATGGAGGGCTTGGAAATATTTGACTTCTAGTGAACATGTGAGCCTGAACAATAAGGTTATTAAGGTGACTACGATGAACTAAAGACATATGTAAATTATATCTCCATTTCCCAGACAGAAGTGTCAGGATTTTTGTACCAATTTAGACAACAGGGAAAAAATTTCCTGAGCCCCATCCAACAAATAAATGAAAGGTGAATTTTCTAGCAACATGGAAAATCATGTTAAAATCAAATTAAATTAGATGTGAAGAAAATGAAGTAAAATTATTTATTTGGCACACTCAAATTCCTGCAGTAAGATATACAGTTGCTATACTGAAATCAAGGAAGTTTGGAAAGCTTTGTCAATAAATATTGAGCTGAGATTTGAAGGTGTCAAGGCAGAGAGAAGACTATTCCGGGCATATAGTAAAGAATTTTGGAAGTTTTTAAAGAGGAGGAAGTTGGGAAGATGTTGTTCCAAAGATACAAAATTTTAGTTAGATAGAAGTAGTAAGTTCAGAAGATCTATTGCGCAGCTTGATGATCATAGAAAAAAATTTAAAAGTTCTTATAACGGAGATAGTATAACATATACAGGGAAATTTATATGTTCACTTAATTTAAGCAAATTCAATTGAGTAACTAGCAAGAGCTGTTTGGGTGAATAAACTGTTAGAAATAGAGGCGCTTTGGTGGCAGAACACTTTAAAACAAGAGACCACAAAACTTAAAAGAAATAAAAATCTAGAGAGCCCAGAGCCAAAAAGAAAAAAAAAAACAACAAACAACAACAACAACAAAAACCCACAAATTCCTGCAAAAGAGTAATGATGGATTGATGGATTAAATAATGTGGACTCATCTTTCTCATCTTTTCCCTAAGGACAATGAGAAAAGCTAAACAAAATAAAACCAAACATTTAAAAAAAAAAAAAAACTGCTAAAAGACCCTGGAGAACTAACAAGAAAATAAAAAATCACAGAGCTGAGATCTGGGAGGAGGTGGAAATCCAAGAGTTGGGCCCAGTATTCTAGGGCTACTAGTCCTCTTGACACATTTCCTAACTCAGCAAGAGGTAGTAGAGGGACTAGGAGGTAGAGGAACACATTACTGGGCTGAGGAGAAAACACTGGAATTCAGGTCAACCAAGGTAGACATGCTATCCCTTGATTTGAGGACTAAGAGGGAAGTGAAAGTAGGATAGCTCTGGCAGAAACTGTAGCCCAGTTTGGATTAAAATAATCTTGGATCATTAGTGGGGATCCTAGAAGCTTTTCAAACATAAATATATATGTTTGGAAGAATATATGAATATACAAAATTATCCCAGGCATCAGGCTACTCCTATAACAATTTTAAGTACAGTATTTCGCCCACAGTAAAAATAACTAGGCATACAAGGAAATAAGACAACACGAATGAGACCAATGGAAATAATGGAAAATAGAAACAGCTATGGTGGCTGCCAATGTCTGTGCTATCAGACTTCAAACAATTATCAGACTTTAAACCAACTGTTTGCATAAACAGGGAGATAAGAGACAAGACTGAAAATTTTAGCAAAGAACTGGAAGTTATTAAAAATAGATTTGAAAAAAAGAAACAAATATTAGAACACAAATTAATGAATTGGTTAAACAGCAAATGTGATAAAACTGAAGGAATGTAATGAATTGCAATATAGGTAAGAAGAAAATATTGACAATAAAGCATGGAGAGACAAAAGGATGAGATATACAGAAAGAGGGCAGGAAACACAAGTGATAGTGTGGGAAGGGAAAAGATCCATGTATTTTGAGTCCCAGAAGGAGAACAAAGGACAGAATAAATAAGAAGCAATATTTGAGAAGCTGATGACCAGACCTGGTGAAAAACAACAATATATCTTATGAATAAAAACTAAGGTTAAAAATTATTTTGCACCTAGGTATTATCAGAGAAAAATTGCTTAAAAAAAAAAAAAAAAAAGACAGCAGAGAACATCTTAAAAACAGTTTAGTAAAAGGTCTGAGTATTTTGAAAGTAGACTGAATTTGACTTTACTAGATACAATCAATAATATTATAAAGAGTCAAATGGAAATGTAAAAAATAAAAAGCATGGTAAAAGAGATGAAAAATATCTTTGATGAGTTTGTCAGTAGATTTGACACAGCAAAAGAAAGAATCAGTAAGCTTGATAAAAGATTGGTAGAAATTAGCCAAATTAAAGTACAAAGAGATGAAAGAGTTGAAGGGAGGGAACCCAGAAATGAGCATCCAAGAGTATGGGGTGAAAGAGCCTAGCACATGCATTACTGGAATCCTCGAAAAAAGTGAAAAGGTTAGAAGAAGGGGTTGACAGGGGGAGAGAATGAGAATGTGATTGTGGCAGAGGAAATATTTGAAGACATAATGACCAAGAATTTTTCAAAAGTAATTAAATAATCAAATCATAGACTCCAGAAATTTAGGGAACTTCAAGCAGAATAAAAAATAAACATCCAAACACATCTCATTCACACTGTGGAAAACCAAAGATTAAAAGGAAATATTTAAGGCAATGACAATGAAAGGAAAAGCTACAAGCAGAAGGTCAAAGATAAGAGTTACAGTAGACTGCTTATCTAAAAACTATTTGCAAGCCAGAAGACAAAGGGGTAATAGCTTTAAGTACTGAAAGACAAAAAGACAAAACAAACAACCAAACAAAAAAACCAAACCCCACACAAACTGTAAACCTAGAGTTTTATACATAATGAAATGTCTTTGAAAAAAATATTTTTTTTCAGAGACGCAAAAGCCAAGAGAATTTGATAGTAGCAGACGTGCACTAAAAGAAATGCCAAAGGAAAATTTTCAGGTAGAAGAATTACCACAAAGAACTGAAATTTGAACCTACATAAAGTAATAATGAGCTCTGAGTATAACTAAAATGAAGGCAAAATATACCTTTCTAGTTTTAATTGTTCTAACAATACATTATCTACAGCAAATGTTATTGTATTGTAGTATGAGTTTATACTGTATGTAAAAAATTTTAAAAGTATGTAAAAGATACATACACTGTAAACTCATTATACAATATGATGAAAATAGCATTAAAAATGGGAGAGAGGATTTGGAAATATAATGTTGTATTTGTTTTACACTACACATAAGGAAGCATAATATCATTTGAAGGCAGACTATGATAAATTAAGGATGTACATTGTGAATCATATGTTAACAGAGTAAAAAATATTTTTTAAAAGAGACATGAGTAATATGCCAATACTGGAAATAAAATGGAATCATATAACACACTGAATAAAAAAGAATAGTCAGGACAAGAAAGGAACAATGTAATGAATAAACAAGATTTAACTGAAATGTTTAAGGGAGAGTGCTGGAGATCAGGGGGAAGCAGAAAGGCATCTGTGGTGGTTGGAAGCCCAGGGGGTCTCTCACATGCCCAGATTGCTACAGAAAGCCATTCAACTGCAAAAATAAACAACTAGCAAGAAAAAAAGAAACAAAAGATATTCAAAATAACCAGAAAGCAATCAATAAAAAGACAGGGATAAGTTCTCACCTATCAATAATAACCTTAAAGGTAAATAAATTAAATACCCCACTTAAGAGATATAGATAGGCTAAATGGACAAAAAGAAATAATAGCCAACTATATGTTCCCTATGAGAAACTCACTTCACCTGTAAAGACATACATAGATGGAATGTGAAGGATGGAAAAAGATATTTCATGCAAAGGTAAACCAAAAGCAAGCAAGAGTAGCTATGCTTATATCAGACAAAGCAGACTGCAAGTCAAAAACTGTGAAAAGGAGAAAAAGGATAACATTATATAATAATAAAGGGATCAATTCAGCAAGAAAATATAACAATTTTAAATATATATGCACCCAACACTGGAGCACCCAGATGCATAAAGCAAATATTAGATCTAAAGTGAAACAATAAAATAATATCTGGGTACTTCAACATTTCACTGTCAGCGTTGGAGAGATTATCTAAACAGAAAAATCAACAAAGAACACAGGATTTAAACTGCACCATAGACCAAATGAACTTAATAGCCATTTACAGAACATTTGCCCAAGAGCTGCGGAGTACACATTCTTTTTATCAGCATGTGGAACATTTTCCAAGATTAATCATATGTTAGAAAACATAAGAAGTCTCAAAAAAATTGTGTAAATTGAAATTATATTAAATACCTTCTCAGACCACATGGAATAAAACCAGAAGTCAATAATCAGGGAAACTTTGGAAACTGTACGAATACATGGAAATTAAACAACATGCTCCTGAAAGACCATTATATCAATTAAGAGATTAAGAAGGAAATATTTTAAATTTCTTGAAATAAGTGAAAATAGAAACAGAACATACCAAAACTGACGATACACAGAAAAGGCGGGAGGGAAGTTTACAGAAATCAACGTCTACTTCAAATATCTAGAAAGTTTTCAAATAAACACCTTAATGATACATTTCAAGGAGCTAGAAAAGCAAGAACAAACCAAGCCCCAAAATAGTAGAAGGAAAGAGATAATAACGATCGGAGCAGAAATAAACAAAATTGAGACTGAAAACAAATACAAAGGATTAATGAAACAAAAGTTTGATTAAAAGTTTTTATTTTTAAAGAAAGACAGTGGAGCTAGTCCAAGATGGCCAAATAGGAACAGCTCCCGCCTCCAGCTCCCAACATGAGCAACACAGAAGATGGGTGATTTCTCCATTTCCAACTGAGGTACCAGGTTCATCTCACTAGGGCACGTTGGACAGTGGGTGCAAGACAGCAGGTGCAGCCCACCGAGTGAGAGCCAAAGCAGGGCGAGGCATCGCCTCACCCAGGAAGCACAATGGGGAAGGGAATTCCCTTTCCTAGCCAAGGGAAACCGTGACACACAACACCTGGAAAACTGGGTCACTCTCACCCTAATACTGCGCTTTACCAAGGGTCATAGCAAATGGCACACCAGGAGATTATATCCCGTGCCTGGCTCAGAGGGTCCCATGCCCACAGAGCCTCCCTCATGACTAGCACAGCAGTATGAGATCTAACTGCAAGGTGGCGGCAAGGCTGGGGGAGTGGCGCCCACCATTGTTGAGGCTTCAGTAGGTAAATAAAGTGGCAGGGAAGCTCAAACTGGGTGGAGCCCACTGCAGCTCAAGGAGGCCTGCCTGCCTCCATCTCTGGGGACAGGGCATAGCAAACAAAAGGCAGCAGAAACCTCTGCAGACTTAAATGTCCCTGTCTGACAGCTTTGAAGAGAGTATTGGTTCTCCCAGCACAGAGTTTGAGATCTGAGAACAGACAGAATGCCTGCTCAACTGGGTCCCTGACCCCCAAGTAGCTGAACTGGGAGACAATCCCCACTAGGGGCAGACTGACACTTCACACCTCACACAGCTGGGTACACCCCTGAGACGAAGCTTCCAGAGGAATGATCAGACGGCAACATGTGCTGTTCAGCAATATTCACTCTTCTGCAGCATCTGCTGCTGATACCCAGGCAAATGGGGTCTGGAGTGGACCTCGAGCAAACTCCAACAGACCTGCAGCTGAGGGTCCTGACTGTTAGAAGGAAAACTAACAAACAGAAAGGACATCCACACCAAAACCCCATCTGTATGTCACCATCTTCAAAGACCAAAGGTAGATAAAACCACAAAGATGGGGAAACAGCAGTGCAGAAAAGTTGAAAATTCTAAAAATCAGAGCACCTCTCCCCCTCCAAAGGAACGCAGCTCCTAGCCAACAACAAAACAAAGCTGGATGGAGAATGACTTTGACAAGTTGAGAGAAGTAGGCTTCAGACAATCAAACTTCTCTGAGCTAAAGGAGGAAGTTCGAACCCATCGTAAAGAAGCTAAAAACCTTGAAAAAAGATTTGATGAATGGCTAACTAGAATAACCAATGTAGAGAAGTCCTTAAATGACCTGATAGAGCTGAAAACCATGACACGAGAACTACATGACAAATGCACAAGCTTCAGTAACCGACTCGATCAACTGGAAGAAAGCATATCAGTGATTGAAGATCAAATGAATGAAATGAAGTGAGAAGAGTTTAGAGAAAAAAGAGCAAAAAGAAACGAACAAAGCCTCCAAGAAATATGGGACTATGTGAAAAGACCAAATCTACGTCTGATTGGTGTACCTGAGGAGAATGGAACCAAGTTGGAAAACACTGCAGGATATTATCCAGGAGAACTTCCCCAACCTAGCAAGGCAGGTCAGCATTCAAATTCAGGAAATACAGAGAACACACACAAAGATACTCCTCGAGAAGAGCAACTCCAAGACACATAATTGTCAGATTCACCAAAGTTGAAATGAAGGAAAAAATCTTAAGGGCAGCCAGAGAGAAAGGTCAGGTTACCCACAAAGGGAAGCCCATCAGACTAACAGCAGATCTCTTGGCAGAAACTCTACAAGCCAGAAGAGAGTAGGGGCCAATATTCAACATTCTTAAAGAAAAGAATTTTCAACCGAGAATTTCATATCCAGCCAAACTAAGTTTCATAAGTGAAGAAGAAATAAAATCCTTTACAGAAAAGCAAATGCTGAGAGATTTTGTCACCACCAGGCCTGCCCTACAAGAGTTCCTGAAGGAAGCACTAAACATGGAAAGGAACAACCGGTACCAGTCACTGCAAAAGCATGCCAAGATGTAAAGACCATTAATGCTAGGAAGAAACTGCACCAACTAACGAGCAAAATAACTGGTTAACATCATCATGACAGGATCAAGTTCACACATAATAATATTAACCTTAAATGTAAATGAGATAAATGCTTCAATTAAAAGACACAGACTGGCAAATTGGATAAAGAGTCAAGACCCATCAGTTTGCTGTATTCAGAAGACCCATCTCACATGCAGAGATACACATAGGCTCAAAATAAAGGGATGGAGGAAGATCTACCAAGCAAATGGAAAACAAAAAATGACAGAGTTGCAATCTTAGTCTCTGATAAAACAGATTTTAAAACAACAAAGATCAAAAGAGACAAAGAAGGCCATTACATAATGGTAAAGGGATCAATTCATCAGGAAGAGCTAACTGTCCTAAATATATATGCACCCAATACAGGAGCACCCAGATTCATAAAGTAAGTCCTTAGAGACATACAAAGAGACATAGACTCCCACACAATAATAATGGGAGATTTTAATACCCCACTGTCAACATTAGACAGATCAATGAAACAGAAAGTTAACAAGGATATCCAGGAATTGAACTCAACTCTGCACCAGGCGGACCTAATATACATCTAACAGAACTCTCCACCCCAAATCAACAGAATATACATTCTTCTCAGCACCACATCACACTTATTCCAAAATTGACTACATAGTTGGAAGTAAAGCACTCCTCAGCAAATGTAAAAGAACAGAAATTATAACAAACTGTCTCTCAGAACACAGTGCAATCAAACTAGAACTCAGGATTAAGAAACTCAATCAAAACTGCTCAACCACATGAAAACTGAACGACCTGCTCCTTAATGACTACTGGGTACATAATGAAATGAAGGCAAAAATAAAGATGTTCTTTGAGGCCGGGCGCGGTGGCTCAAGCCTGTAATCCCAGCACTCTGGGAGGCCGAGACGGGCGGATCACAAGGTCAGGAGATCGAGACCATCCTGGCTCACCCGATGAAACCCCGTCTCTACTAAAAAAAATAAAAAACTAGCTGGGCGAGGTGGCGGGCGCTTGTAGTCCCAGCTACTCGGGAGGCTGAGGCAGGAGAATGGCGTAAACCCGGGAGGCGGAGCTTGCAGTGAGCTGAGATCGGGCCACTGCACTCCAGCCTGGGTGACAGAGCGAGAGTCCGTCTCAAAAAAAAACAACAACAAAAAAAAACATGTTCTTTGAAACCAATGAGAAAAAACAATACAACATAACAGAATCTCTGGAATGAATTTAAAGAAGTATGTAGAGGGAAATTTATAGCACTAAATGCCCAAAAGAGAAAGCAGGAAAGATCTAACATTGACACCCTAACATCACAATTAAAAGAACTAGAGAAGCAAGAGCAAACACATTCAAAAGCTAGCAGAAGGCAAGAAATAACTAAGATCAGAGCAGAACTAAAGGAGATAGAGACACAAAAAAACCCTCCAAAAAAATCAATGAATCCAGGGGCTGGTTTTTTGAAAAGATCAACAAAATTGATAGACTGCTAGCAAGACTAATAAAGAAGAAAAAAGAGAAGAATCAAATCAATGCAATAAAAAATGAAAAAGGGGATATCACCACGGACCCCACAGATATACAAACTACCATCAGAGAATACTATAAACATCTCTAAGCAAATAAACTAGAAAACCTAGAAGAAATGGTTAAATTCCTGGACACATACACTCCCCAAGACTAAACCAGGAAGAAGTTGAATCCCTGAGTAGACCAATAACAGACTCTGAAATTGAGACAATAATTAATAGCCTACCAATCAAAAAAAAAGTTCAGGACCCGACAGATTCACAGCCAAATTCTACTGGAGGTACAAGGAGGAGCTGGTACTATTCCTTCTGAAACTATTCTGAACAACAGAAAAAGAGGGAATCCTCCCTACCTCATTTTTATGAAGACAACATCATCCTGATACCAAAACCTGGCAGAGACACAACAAAAAAGAGAATTTTAGACCAATATCACTGATGAACATGGATGCAAAAAAACTCAATAAAATACTGGCAAACCGAATCCAGCAGCACATCCAAAAGCTTATCCACCATGATCAAGTGGGCTTCATCCCTGGGATGCAAGGCTGGTTCAATATATGCAAATCAATAAATGTGATCCAGTATATAAACAGAACCAAAGACAAAAACCACATGATTATCTCAATAGATGCAGAAAAGGCCTTTGACAAAATTCAACAGCCCTTCATGCTAAAATCTCTCAATAAATTTGGTATTGATGGAACGTATCTCAAAATAATAAGAGCTATTTATGATAAATCCACAGCCAATATCATACTCAATGGGCAAAAACTGGAAGCATTCCCTTTGAAAACTGGCACAAGACAGGGATGCCTTCTCTCACCACTCCTATTCAAAATAGTGTTGGAAGTTCTGGCCAGGGCAATCAGGCAAGAGAAAGAAATAAAGGGTATTCAATTAGGAAAAGAAGAAGTCATGACTGTATATTTAGAAAACCCCATCATCTCCACCCAAAATCTCCTTAAGCTGATAAGAAATTTCAGCAAAGTCTCAGGATACAAAATCAATGTGCAAAGATCATAAGCATTCTTATACACCAATTACAGACAAACAGAAAGCCAAATCATGAGTGAACTCCCATTCACAATTGCTTCAAAGAGAATAAAATACCTAGGAATCCAACTTACAAGGGATGTCAAGGACCTCTTCAAGGAGAACTACAAACCACTGCTCAGTAAAATAAAAGAGGACACAAACAAGTGGAAAAACATTCCATACTCATGGATAGGAAGAATCAATATCGTGAAAATAACCATACTGCCCAAGGTAATTTAAGATTCAATGCCATCCCCATTAAGCTATTAATGACTTTCTTCACAGAATTGGAAAAAACTACTTTAAAGTTCATATGAAACCAAAAAAGACCCCGCATTGCCAAGACAATCCTAAGTCAAAAGGACAAAGCTGGAGGCATCATGCTACCTGACGTCAAACTATACTACAAGGCTACAGTAACCAAAACAGCATGGTACTGGTACCAAAACAGAGACATAGACCAATGGAACAGAACAGAGTTCTCAGAAATAATACCACACATCTACAGCCATCTGATCTTTGACAAACCTGACAAAAACAAGAAATGGGGAAAGGAATCCCTATTTAATAAATGGAGCTGGGAAAATTGGCTAGCCATAAGTAGAAAACTGAAACTGGATCCCTTCCTTACACCTTATACAAAAATTAATTCAAGATGGATTAAAGACTTAAATGTTAGACCTAAAACCATGAAAACCCTAGAAGAAAACCTAGGCAATACCATTCAGGACATAGGCATGGGCAAGGACTTCATGTCTAAAACACCAAAAGCAACGGCAACAAAAGCCAAAATTGACAAATGGGATCTAATTAAACTAAAGACCTTCTGCACAGCAAAACAAACTACCATCAGAGTGAACAGGCAACTTACAGAATGGGAGAAAATTTTTGCAATCTACTCATCTGACAAAGGCCTAATATCCAGAACCTACAAAGAACTCAAACAAATTTACAAGAAAAAAGCAACCCCACCAAAAAGTGGGCAAAGTTTCTGAACAGACACTTCTCAAAAGAAGACATTTATGCAGCCAACAGACACATGAAAAAATGCTCAACATCACTAGCCATCAGAGAAATGCAAATCAAAACCACAATGAGATACCATCTCACACCAGTTAGAATGGTGATCATTGAAAAGTCAGGAAACAACAGGTGCTGAGTAGGATGTGGAGAAATAGGAACACTTTTACACTGTTGGTGGGACTTTAAACTAGTTCAAACATTGTGGAAGACAATGTGGCAATTCCTCAAGGATCTAGAACTAGAAATACTGTTTGACCCGGCTATCCCATTACTGGGTATATACCTAAAGGATTACAAATCATGCTGCTATAAAGACACATGCACACGTATGTTTATTGCAGCACTATTCACAATAGCAAAGACTTGGAACCAACCCAAATGTCCATCAATGACAGACTGGATTAAGAAAATGTGGCACATATACACCGTGGAATACTATGCAGCCATAAAAAAGGATGAGTTTGTGTCCTTTGTAGGGACATGGATGCAGCTGGGAACCATCATTCTCAGCAAACTCTTGCAAGAACAGAAAACCAAACACTGCATATTCTCACTCATAGCACACACTGGGGGCCTGTTGTGGGGTTGGGTGAGTGGGGAGGGATAGCATTAGGAGATATACCTCATGTAAATGATGAGTTTATGGGTGCAGCACACCAACATGGCACATGTATACGTATGTAACAAACCTGCACATTGTGCACATGTACCCTAGAACATAAAGTATAATAAAAAACAAACAAACAAACAAAAAAGACAAAATAAATAAACAATAGCTAGACTAAGAAAAAGAAAAAAGAAGCCCCAAATAAATAGAACCAGAAGCAAAAATAGAGACATCACAACAGATACCACAGAAACACAAAGGGTCATTAGATACTGCTATGAACAACTATAAACCAACAAATTAAAAAACCTAGAGAAAACTGATAAATTTCTGGACGCATACAACCTCTCGAGTTTGAACCAAGAATAAATAGAAAACCTGAATAGCCCAATAATAAGTAAAGAGATTGAAGCTGCAATAAGTCTTTCAACAAAAACGGTCCAGGACCAGATGGCTTCAATGTTGCATTCTACCAAATCTTTAAACAAGAATTAATGATAATTCTTCTCAAAATTTTTTTTAATGACTGAAGTGGAGGGAACTGTTCCTAACTCATTTTATGAGACCAGCATAACCCTGATATCAAAACCAGACAAGGACACAACACAAAAAAGAAACCCATAGGCCAATATCCCTGATGAACATAGATGCTAAAGTCCTCTACAAAATATTAGCAAACTGATGGCAACAATACATCAAAAAGATAATACAGCATAATCAAGTGGGCATGATTTATCTGAGAAATAGTTCAACATATGGAAATCAATAAATGAGAAACATCACATCAGCAAAAGTATGAACAGAAACCATGTGATCATCTCAATAGATGCAGAAAAACCATTTGATAAAATTTAACATCTCTTTGTGATACAAATTCTCAATAAATTAGGTATAGAATAAAGGTAATTCAACACAATAAAGGCCATATATGACAAATCCACAGCCAACATCATACTGAATGGGAAAAAGCAGAAAGCTCTCCCTCTAAGAATTGAAACAAAGATGCCCACTCTCACCATTCTTATTTAACATAGTACTGGAAATCCTATTAGATAAGCAATTAGATAAGAGAAAGAAATAAAGGACACCTAAATTGGAAAGGAGGAGGTTAAATTATCCCTGTTTGCAGAAGACATGATCTTATATACAGAAAATCCTAAAGACTCTACCAAAATACACTTAGAACTGACAATTGACTTTAGTAAAGCTGTAGAATATAAAATCAACATGCAAGGATCAGTAATATTTCTGTTAAAGAACAACAAACTAGCCAAAAAAGAATGCAAAAAGTCAATACCATTTACAATAGCTACAAAAAAAGATACTTAGGAATAAATTTAATCAAGGATGTGAAAGAGAAACTATGAAACACTATTGAAAGAAATGGAAGAGGATACAAACAAATGGAAAGAAATCCCATGCTCCAGGCTTCAGCCTTACTACCAGAAATAATCTACAGATTCAGTGCAATCTCTATCAAAATGACAATGACATTCCTCACAGAAATTGAAAAGAAAAACTTAAAATTTGTATAGAACCACAAAAGACCTCACATAGCCAAAGCAATCTTAAACAAACAATAACAACAATAACAACAACAACAAACAAAGCTAGAAGTATCACATTATCATATCTCAAAATATATTACAAAGCTATAGTAACCAAATCAGCATCGTACTGCCATAAAAACAGACATGTAAGCAAATGGAACAGAATAGAGAAACGGAAATTAATATATCTATCTACAGTCAACTAATTTTTGACAAAAGTGCCAAGAAAAATAATTGGTTTCTTTTCAATCTTTTCAATAAATTGTGCTAGGAAAAACTGAATGTCCGTATGCAGAAGAATAAAATTAACCTTTCACTTTTTGTCCTATAAAAAATCAACCCAATATAGAACACCTTATTGTAAGACCCAAAACTATAAAACTACTGGAAGAAAACATAAGGGAAATGCTTCAGGACATTGGTCAGGGAAAAGATTTTCTGAATAGGCTCTCAAAAGCACCGAGAACAGAAGTAAAAATAAACAAATGGTTTATATCCAATTGAAAAGCTTCTATACAGCAAATAAAACAATCAACAGGTGACCTGCAGAATGGGGAAAAATATTGTCAAACTATGCATCTGACAGGAGACTAATATCCAGAATTTAGAAGGAACTCAAACAACTAACAACAACAAAATAAATAATCTGATTGAAAAATAAACAAAAGATCTCAAGAGACATTTTGCAAAAGAACACATACAAAAGGCCAAAAAACATACTAAAAAATGTTCAATATCCAACAGGCAAAAATAAACAATGCTGGCAAGGATGTGGAAAAAAAGGAACTCATACATCATTGGTGGGAATGTAAACTAGTATAGTCACTATGTAGAACTATATGAAGGTTCTTTTGAAAATTATAAACACAACTATCCTATGATCCAGCAATTCCAGTACTGACATTTATCCAAAGGAAAGAAAATAAGTATATAAAAGAGACATCTGCACCCTTCTGTTTATTGCAGCATTATTCACAGTAGCCACATGGATAAATAAAATAATGTATTTTTTTCTTTTTAAAGAAAATAATGTATGTACACAATGGAGTACTATTCAACCATGAAAAAGAACAAAATCTTGTCATTTGTGGCCACATGGATGGAACTGGAGGATATTATGTTAAGTGAAATAAGCCAGAAAGAGAAAGCAAAACATCACATGTTTTCACTTATATGTGGAAGCTAAAAAAAAAAAAAAAAAAAAACAAACAAACAAAAAAAACTGATCTCATAGAAGTAAAAAGTAAAACAGAGGACACTAGAGGTTGGGAAGGGTAGGGGAAAGACAATACAATAAAGGCCATTTATGACAAACCCACAGCCAACATCATACTGAATGGGAAACAGCATACTGAATGGGATATTTCTTAAAATATATAACATTACAACTACATAGGAGGAATAAGTTCTAGTGCTCTATGACATTGTAGGATTACTATAGTTAACAATTATATATTATTATACATAATTTCAGGTATCTAGAAGAAGAATATTGAATGTTCCCAACACAAATAAATGACAAATGTTTGAGATGATGGATACACTAATTACCCTGATCTGATCACTATACATTATCATTATCAAAATATCACTATGTGCCCCATAAATATGTACAATCCTTATGTGTCCGTTTAAAACAGAAATGTCAGAAATGAGCAAAAAGGAGACAAAGAATATACAGAACAAATAAAAACAACTAGGAAGTACAGGTTTTAACTGTGTCAATAATTGCATTAAATGCAAATGGATTTAACACACTAATTAAAAGACAGATAGTTACTTTAGATAAAAATAGCAAGACCCAACTATATACTGTCTACAAGAAACTCACTTTAAATACAAAGATGTATGTAGATAGGTTCAAAGTAAAAGGATGGAAAATGTTATCCCATACAACATTAATTAAATGGAACCTCCTAGGGCGGAGCAAGATGGCCGAATAGGAGCAGCTCCAGTCTCCAACTCCCAGCGCGAGCGACACAGAAGACCGGTGATTTCTGCGTTTTCAACTGAGGTACTGGGGTCATCTCGCTAGGGAGTGCCGGACAATCGTTGCTGGTCAGCTGCTGCAGCCTGACCAGCGTGAGCTGAAGCAGGGCGAGGCATCGCCTCACCTGGAAGCGCAAGGGGGAAAGGAATCCCTTTTTCCTAGCCAGGGGAACTGAGACACACAACACCTGGAAAATCGGGTAACTCCCACCCCAATACTGCGCTTTAAGGAAACAGGCACACCAGGAGAATATATCCCACACCTGGCCGGGAGGGTCCCACGCCCACGGAGCCTCCCTCACTGCTAACACAGCCGTCTGCGGCGATCTATCCGCAAGGCAGCAGCGAGGCTGGGGGAGGGGCGCCCGCCATTGCTGAGGCTTAAGTAGGTAAACAAAGCCGCTGGGAAGCTCGAACTGGGTGGAGCTCACAGCAGCTCAAGGAAGCCTGCCTGTCTCTGTAGACTCTACCTCTGCGGACAGCGCACAGCTGCAGCCCATTAGGGGAAAGAGCGGGGGCGGTGCAGACGCGAACGACTCTGTCTGACAGCTTTGGGGAGAGCCGTGGATCTCCTAACGCGGAGGTTGAGATCCGAGAACGGACAGACTGCTTGCTCAGGTGGGTCCCTGACCCCTGAGTAGCCTAGCTGGGAGACATCCCCCACTAGGGGCAGTCTGACACCCCACACCTCACAGGGTGGAGTCACCCCTGAGAGGAAACTTCCAAAGGAAGAATCAGACAGGTACACTCGCTGTTCAGCAATATTCTATCTTCGGCAACCTCTGCTGCTGATACCCAGGCAAACAGGGTCTGGAGTGGACCTCAAGTAATCTCCAACAGACCAACAGACAGTCCTTCTGACTGTCAGACGGAAAACTATCAAACAGGAAGGACACCTATACCAAAACCCCATCCGTAGGTCACCATCATCAAAGTCCAGAGACAGATAAAACCACAAAGATGGGGAAGAAGCAGGGCAGAAAAGCTGGAAATGCAAAAAATAAGAGCGCATCTCCCCCTGCAAAGGAGCGCAGCCCATCGCCAGCAACGGATCAAAGCTGGTCAGAGAATGACTTTGACGAGATGAGAGAAGAAGGCTTCACTCCATCAAACCTCTCAGAGCTAAAGGAGGAATTACGTACCCAGCGCAAAGAAACTAAAAATCTTGAAAAAAAAGTGGAAGAATTGACAGCTAGATTAATTAATGCAGAGAAGATCATAAACGAAATGACAGAGATGAAAACCATGACACGAGAAATACGTGACAAATGCACAAGCTTCAGTAACCGACTCGATCAACTGGAAGAAAGAGTATCAGCGATTGAGGATCAAATGAATGAAATGAAGCGAGAAGAGAAACCAAAAGAAAAAAGAAGAAAAAGAAATGAACAAAGCCTGCAAGAAGTATGGGATTATGTAAAAAGACCAAATCTACGTCTGATTGGGGTGCCTGAAAGTGAGGGGGAAAATGGAACCAAGTTGGAAAACACTCTTCAGGATATCATCCAGGAGAACTTCCCCAACCTAGTAGGGCAGGCCAACATTCAAATTCAGGAAATACAGAGAACGCCACAAAGATACTCCTCCAGAAGAGCAACTCCAAGACACATAATTGCCAGATTCACCAAAGTGGAAATGAAGGAAAAAATCTTAAGGGCAGCCAGAGAGAAAGGTCGGATTACCCACAAAGGGAAGCCCATCAGAATAACAGCAGACCTCTCGGCAGAAACTCTACAAGCCAGAAGAGAGTGGGGGCCAATATTCAACGTTCTTAAAGAAAAGAATTTTAAACCCAGAATTTCATATCCAGCCAAACTAAGCTTCATCAGTGAAGGAGAAATAAAATCCTTTACAGATAAGCAAATGCTTAGAGATTTTGTCACCACCAGGCCTGCCTTACAAGAGACCCTGAAGGAAGCCCTAAACATGGAAAGGAACAAGCGGTACCAGCCATTGCAAAAACATGCCAAAATGTAAAGACCATCGAGGCTAGGAAGAAACTGCATCAACTAACGAGCAAAGTAACCAGTTAATATCATAATGACAGGATCAAGTTCACACATAACAATATTAACCTTAAATGTCAATGGACTAAATGCTCCAATTAAAAGACACAGACTGGCAAACTGGATCAAGAGTCAAGACCCATCAGTCTGCTGTATTCAGGAGACCCATCTCACATGCAGAGACATACATAGGCTCAAAATAAAGGGATGGAGGAAGATCTACCAAGCAAATGGAGAACAAAAAAAAGCAGGGGTTGCAATCCTAGTCTCTGATAAAACAGACTTTAAACCATCAAAGATCAAAAGAGACAAAGCAGGCCATTACATAATGGTAAAGGGATCAATTCAACAGGAAGAGCTAACTCTCCTAAATATATATGCACCCAATACAGGAGCACCCAGATTCATAAAGCAAGTCCTTAGAGACCTACAAAGAGACTTAGACTCCCATACAATAATAATGGGAGACTTCAACACTCCACTGTCAACATTAGACAGATCAACGAGACAGAAAGTTAACAAGGATATCCAGGAATTGAACTCATCTCTGCACCAAGCGGACCTAATAGACATCTATAGAACTCTCCACCCCAAATCAACAGAATATACATTCTTCTCAGCACCACATCGCACTTATTCCAAAATTGACCACATAATTGGAAGTAAAGCACTCCTCAGCAAATGTACAAGAACAGAAATTATAACAAACTGTCTCTCAGACCACAGTGCAATCAAACTAGAACTCAGGACTAAGAAACTCAATCCAAACCGCTCAACTACATGGAAACTGAACAACCTGCTCCTGAATGACTACTGGGTACATAACGAAATGAAAGCAGAAATAAAGATGTTCTTTGAAACCAATGAGAACAAAGATACAACATACCAGAATCTCTGGGACACATTTAAAGCAGTGTGTAGAGGGAAATTTATAGCACTAAATGCCCACAAGAGAAAGCAGGAGAGATCTAAAATTGACACTCTAACATCACAATTAAAAGAACTAGAGAGGCAAGAGCAAACACATTCAAAAGCTAGCAGAAGGCAAGAAATAACTAAGATCAGAGCAGAACTGAAGGAGATAGAGACACAAAAAACCCTCCAAAAAATCAATGAATCCAGGAGTTGGTTTTTTGAAAAGATCAACAAATTGACAGACCGCTAGCTAGACTAATAAAGAAGAAAAGAGAGAGGAATCAAATAGACGCAATAAAAAATGATAAAGGGGATATCACCACCGACCCCACAGAAATACAAACTACCATCAGAGAATATTATAAACACCTCTACGCAAATCAACTAGAAAATCTAGAAGAAATGGATAATTTCCTGGACACTTACACTCTCCCAAGACTAAACCAGGAAGAAGTTGAATCCCTGAATAGACCAATAGCAGGCTCTGAAATTGAGGCAACAATTAATAGCCTACCCACCAAAAAAAGTCCAGGACCAGATGGATTCACAGCTGAATTCTACCAGAGGTACAAGGTGGAGCTGGTACCATTCCTTCTGAAACTATTTCAATCAATAGAAAAAGAGGGAATCCTCCCTAACTCTTTTTATGAGGCCAACACAATCCTGATACCAAAGCCTGGCAGAGACACAACAAAAAGAGAGAATTTTAGACCAATATCCCTGATGAACATCGATGCAAAAATCCTCAATAAAATACTGGCAAACGGATTCAGCAGCACATCAAAAAGCTTATCCACCATGATCAAGTGGGCTTCATCCCTGGGATGCAAGGCTGGTTCAACATTCGCAAATCAATAAACGTAATCCAGCATATAAACAGAACCAAAGACAAGAACCACATGATTATCTCAATAGATGCAGAAAAGGCTTTTGACAAAATTCAACAGCCCTTTATGCTAAAAACGCTCAATAAATTTGGTATTGATGGAACGTACCTCAAAATAATAAGAGCTATTTATGACAAACCCACAGCTAATATCATACTGAATGGGCAAAAACTGGAAAAATTCCCTTTGAAAACTGGCACAAGACAGGGATGCCCTCTCTCACCACTCCTATTCAACATAGTGTTGGAAGTTCTGGCTAGGGCAATCAGGCAAGAGAAAGAAGTCAAGGGTATCCAGTTAGGGAAAGAAGAAGTCAAATTGTCCCTGTTTGCAGATGACATGATTGTATATTTAGAAAACCCCATTGTCTCAGCCCAAAATCTGCTTAAGCTGATAAGCAACTTCAGCAAAGTCTCAGGATACAAAATTAATGTGCAAAAATCACAAGCATTCTTATACACCAGTAACAGACAAGCAGAGAGCCAAATCAGGAATCAACTTCCATTCACAATTGCTTCAAAGAGAATCAAATACCTAGGAATCCAGCTTACAAGGGATGTAAAGGACCTCTTCAAGGAGAACTACAAACCACTGCTCAGTGAAATCAAAGAGGACACAAACAAATGGAAGAACATACCATGCTCATGGATAGGAAGAATCAATATCGTGAAAATGGCCATACTGCCCAAGGTGATTTATAGATTCAATGCCATCCCCATCAAGCTACCAATGACTTTCTTCACAGAGTTGGAAAAAACGGCTTTAAAGTTCATATGGAACCAAAAAAGAGCCCGCATTGCCAAGACAATCCTAAGTCAAAAGGACAAAGCTGGAGGCGTCACGCTACCTGACTTCAAACTATACTACAAGGCTACAGTAACCAAAACAGCATGGTACTGGTACCACAACAGAGATATAGACCAATGGAACAGAACAGAGTCCTCAGAAATAATACCACACATCTACAGCCATCTGATCTTTGACAAACCTGAGAGAAACAAGAAATGGGGAAAGGATTCCCTATTTAATAAATGGTGCTGGGAAAATTGGCTAGCCATAAGTAGAAAGCTGAAACTGGATCCTTTCCTTACCCCTTATACGAAAATTAATTCAAGATGGATTAGAGACTTAAATGTTAGACCTAATACCATAAAAACCCTAGAAGAAAATCTAGGTAGTACCATTCAGGACATAGGCATGGGCAAGGACTTCATGTCTAAAACACCAAAAGCAACGGCAGCAAAAGCAAAAATTGACACATGGGATCTAATTAAACTAAAGAGCTTTTGCACAGCTAAAGAAACTACCATCAGAGTGAACAGGCAACCTACAGAATGGGAAAAAATTTTTGCAACCTACTCATCTGACAAAGGGCTAATATCCAGAATCTACCAAGAACTCAAACAAATATACAAGAAAAAAGCAAACAACCCCATCAAAAAGTGGGGAAAGGATATGAACAGACATTTCTCAAAAGAAGACATCCATACAGCCAACAGACACATGAAAAAATGCTCATCATCACTGGCCATCAGAGAAATGCAAATCAAAACCACAATGAGATATCATCTCACACCAGTTAGAATGGCAATCATTAAGAAGTCAGGAAACAACAGGTGTTGGAGAGGATGTGGAGAAATAGGAACACTTTTACACTGTTGGTGGGATTGTAAACTAGTTCAACCATTATGGAAAACAGTATGGCGATTCCTCAAGGATCTAGAACTAGATGTACCATATGACCCAGCCATCCCACTACTGGGTATATACCCAAAGGATTATAAATTACTCTACTACAAAGACACATGCACACGTATGTTTATTGCGGCACTATTCACAATAGCAAAGACTTGGAATCAACCCAAATGTCCATCTGTGACAGACTGGATTAAGAAAATGTGGCACATATACACCATGGAATACTATGCAGCCATCAAAAAGGATGAGTTTGCGTCCTTTGTAGGGACATGGATGCAGCTGGAAACCATCATTCTTAGCAAACTATCACAAGAAGAGAAACCAAACACCGCATGTTCTCACTCATAGGTGGGAACTGAACAATGAGATCACTTGGACTCGGGAAGGGGAACATCACACACTGGGGCCTATCATGGGGAGGGGGGAGGAGGGAGGGATTGCATTGGGGAGTTATACATGATATAAACGTCATGCACATGTACCCTAGAACTTAAAGTATAATAAAAAAAAAAAAAATAAAAAAAAAATAAATGGAACCTCCTTTGCTCTATTACCATACAAAAAATTCTTAACAAATAATACTGTTAGGAACAAAAAGGTGAAGTTTTCAATATACAAGGAAGATACATAATCTAAATGTGTATGCACCCAATGACAGAACTTTAAAATACATAAAGCTAAAACTGATAGAACTGAAAAAAGAAACAGTAAATATACCTAGACATTGCAAATTCTGCTATCATTGAAAGAATAAGGGCACAGGAAAAGAAGCCCTGGGCTGTGCCAACAACTAATTGACCTAACTGACATTTAGAGAGCATTCTACCCAAAAATAGCAGAATACATATTCTTTTCAAGTGCACACAGGCATATCTACACCTTAAAAATACTCAATATATTGAGAATAATGAAAATAATACAAAGTATGTCTTCAGACCAAACAAAATGAAAGTTGAAATAAATAACAGAATGCTATCTGAAAAATTCCCAAATATTTATACATTAATCACCACATTTCTAAATAACCCAAGTGTAGAAGAGGAAGTCACAAAAAATTAGAAAACATTTTAAATTGAATGAAAATGAAAACACATCAACACTTGTGGGATGCAGTTAAAGAAACGCCTAAAGGTCAATTTACAGCACAAAATGCCTACATTAGACAAGAAAAAAAATGTCTGAAATCAATAATAACAGCACCCAGCTTAAGAAACTAGAAACAGAAGAAAAATTTAAGTACAAAGCATAAGGAAGGAAATAATAAGAATTGAAATGGAAATTAAAATGGGAAAAAAATAGAGAAATTTTTTTAAAGCTGCTTTTTTGAGAAGACTACAAGAAGTGATAAACCTCTACCAGATTAATTAAAAATAAAACAAAATAAGACAAAAGGGAAAAACTTAAAATTAACAATATCAGGAATTCAAGCAGGATATCACTATAGAATCTACAGATATCAGCTGCTTAATAAAATGGAAAAAATCCTTGAAAGACAATTGGTAAAAACTCAGTCAGAAAAAAAGCATAACTGAACTTCTGATATCTATTTAAATAATTGAATTTAGAGTTAAATTTTTTCTAACAAAGAAGGCCTAGATGACATTATTGGTGAATTCTACAGACATTTAAAGAAGACATATCAATTCTACAAAAACTTTTTCACAAAATAGAGAAGAATTTACTTCTCACTTATTTTTATAGTTAGCATTACTTTGGTACCAAAACCAAATAAAAATACTTAAGAGAAGAAAATTACAAATCAATGTCACTTATGAGCATACTTACAAAATATCCCAAGACAGTAGCAAATCAAATACAATGGTGTTTAAGTGCCAGGTTTGCTCAAAATTTAAATAATCAATATCATTCACCATAACAACTTATTAAAAGTGAAAAACCATATGATCATCTCAATAAAGAATAATTCTTGGACAGGCCGGGCGCGGTGGCTCAAGCCTGTAATCCCAGCGCTTTGAGAGGCCGAGACGGGCGGATCACGAGGTCAGGAGATCGAGACCATCCTGGCTAATATGGTGAAACCCCGTCTCTACTAAAAAAATACAAAAAACTAGCCGGGCGCGTTGGCGGGCGCCTGTAGTCCCAGCTACTTGGGAGGCTGAGGCAGGAGAATGGCGGGAACCCGGGAGGCGGAGCTTGCAGTGAGCTGAGATCCGGCCACTGCACTCCAGACTGGGCGACAGAGCGAGACTCCGTCTCAAAAAAAAAAAAAAAAAAAAAAAAGAATAATTCTTGGACAAAATTCAATATCTATTTACGATAAAAATTCTGAGCAAACTAGGAATTAAAGGGAACTTCCTCAACCTGATAAATAACATCTATGTAAAACTTACAGATAACATCATACTTAATGGTGCAATATCATATTAGATGCATTAGACAATGCAATAATGCAAGAAAAAGAAATAAAATACATAGAGACTGAGAAAAGAATAAGGAAATCTGTATTTCAGATGACATGATTATCTAAGGAATTGAAACTCTCATATATTTCTGGTGGTAATGCAACTACTTTGGAAAAAAATTTGGCTATTTCTTATGTAGTTTTGTATAAACACATATATCATATGACCAAGCAATCCTTCTCTTAGAGAAAAGAAAAATATGTTCATGCAAAATTCTGTATTCAAATATTTATAATGGTTTTATTCATAATCACCAAAAAAATTATCATCTGGAAACAAATAAATGTCCTTCAACAGATTACTAAATAAACAAACTGTTTAGTCTATACCATGGAATCTATATATAATGGAATACTATTGAGCAATAAAAATGAAAGGAACGACTCATACATACAAGAATGTCAATGTGTGAATGTGGATGGATCTCAAATGTATAATGCTAAGTGAAAGAGTCAAACTCAAAAAGTTACATGATTACATTTATATGGCAGTAAACAGATCAGTGGTTATGCAGAAGTAGGGCAGCAAGGAGGAGTTGATTGAAAATGGACATGATAGGACTGTGTGGTAGAAACGTTTTCTGTATTGACTTTCATGGTGGTTTCATGATTTTAAGTGTTTGTGGAAACCTAGGGCCCTTTACACTAAAAAAATTAAATTTTACTTTACATAAGTAATGCCTATTTTAAAAAATCTAATTACATTAAAATGTGTCTATATACTACTTACTAAAAACCAAGATATAAAATTATATTATATGAAATCAAATTGGCTAACTATAATTCTGATAAAGACTCTGATGACTGGAAAATTTACACTAAAATATTAACATTATGATATCTATTTCAGTTGTGCTTTTGGATTATATTAGAAAAAGTTTGGTAGGTTAGAGATTTTTATCTCTTTTATTCACTGCTTTAGACTCAATGCTACAGTAGAGCCTGGCACATTGCAGGTACCTAAGAAGTATTTGTTAAAGATGAAAATACGTTGAGTTCAGTGGCTCCTGGTTGTAATCCCAGCACTTTGTGAGGCCAAGGCAGGTGGATCACTTGAGGTCAGGAGTTCGAGACCAGCCTGGTCAACATGGTGAAACCCCTGTTTCTACTAAAAATACAAAAATTAGCTGTGCATGGTGGCAGGCACCTGTAATCCCAGCTAGTTGAGAGGCTGAGGCAGAAGAATCACTTGAAGCCAGGAGGTGGAGGTTGCAGTTAGCCAGGATTGCACCACTGCACTCCAGCCTGAGTGACAGAGTGAGACTCGATCTCAAAAACAAAAACAAAAAGAAAAGAGAAGAGAAGAGAAAAGAAAATAAAACAACAAAGATCATCACATTTGATTTAAAAAGTCCAACTAATCCCAACAAAACTTGAGGGCACAAACAAACTGAGAATAAAAAGACTGAAGAATGTATGCTATGTGCATACCAACAGAGACATCTGGCAAACATAGGTAATTTAAAAAAATTGAGGCAGAGGCCGGGCGCGGTGGCTCAACCCTGTAATCCCAGCACTTTGGGAGGCCGAGATGGGCGGATCACGAGGTCAGGAGATCGAGACCATCCTGGCTAATACGGTGAAACCCCGTTTCTACTAAAAAATACAAAAAACTAGCCGGGCGACGAGGCGGGCGCCTGTAGTCCCAGCTACTCAGGAGGCTGAGACAGGAGAATGGCGTAAACCCGGGAGGCGGAGCTTGCAGTGAGCTGAGAGCCGGCCACTGCACTCCAGCCTGAGCGGCAGAGCAAGACTCCGTCTCAAAAAAAAAAAAAAAAAAAAAAAAAAAAAAAAAATTGAGGCAGAAAACATTACCAGAAATAAAGAAAGACATTTTAATTCACCAAGAAGATGTAATAATTCTAAATTTGTATGCCCTTGGTAATAAGCCTTAAAATATATAAAATAAAAATCCAAGTACAAGGAGAAACAAATACACAAATGTAGTGTAGAGTTATAGATTTCTTAGAATTTTCTATTTAAACAATCATGCCATATATGGAGAGATAGTTTAATTTCTTCCTTGCAGTTCTTAGGCATTTTATTTATTTTTCTTGCTTTATTGCACTGGCTAGGACTTACTGCAATATGAAATAAAAATGATGAGAGTTAATATTTTTTGTTTATTCCTTATTTTAGTGAGACCAAGTTTAATATTGTAGATGTAAATATAAAAGCAAAATAATAAAGCTGTTGAAGGGTAATACATAGGAAAGTATCAAGGTCTTGAGGTAGGAAAAAACTACCTTTCAAATTAAAACATTGAAAGTACTAACTATAGTGAATAGAAAGATACATTTAACTACGTCAAAATAAAAAAAAAATCAACATCATAACCCATAATATGATGCACTGAGAATAACAGAACATTACTTCTGTAGTATTCTTGCCAAATATCCATAACCTTAACTTACTCGAATGCTAAATTGGGAGACATTTGACATGATAACTGACCAGTCCTCATAAAAAGTGTCAAGGTTAAGAAAGACAAGGAAAGTCTGAAGACCTACAACAGTTTGGGAGACACTAAAGAGATGTGACAACTAAATGCAATGTGGGACCCTAGATTGGATCCTGAAACAGGAGGAAAAAAAAAGATTAAGGGAAAAACTTGTGAAATGTGTATAAAACCTGTGCTTTAGCTAATTACTTAGTGTGAATTTTCTGATTTTGATAATTTTACTAAATTTTACTATGCTTATGTAAATTACTAACATTAGGAGCTGGGAGATGAAGCTTATGAATAAATTCCCTCTACTGTTTCTTCAATATGACTACCTGTACTATTCTGCAATATTACTTCTGCAGTACTACTTCTGCAATATTACTATCTGCACTATATGTGTAATTTTGCTGTGTCTAAAATTAGTTCAAAATAAAAAGTATATTAGAGAACATCTGTATCAAAAACACCATTAAAGATGAAATTCTTAAGTGGGAGAAGATATTTGCAAAACTTGTGTTGTGAATAGGTTCATATGTGGAATATATCAAGAACTTCTACAAAGTCAGCATAACTGACTTTGTATTGTTATGACGAGTGTATTCTTTTATGAATTAATATATAGTATATAGAATTCAGAGGATTCAGATTTCAACCATGTCATATTTATTTGAAAGAAGGAAACCTCTCAGCAACATTGCCACATTGGCACAAACAACATAAGCGTGTGGTAGAATTATTTTGATTTCTTTTAAAAAAGAAATTAATCTTGTTTTACCCTTCAAAGGAAAGTCAAGGCCAGAGAGTCTAGAATACAGGAACAGAGGGTCATGAAGGAAATACAATTTGGATTAAATTTGTAAACAGTGTTGGAAGAGTTAAAGATGAAGGATATGCAATGGCAATAGTTTCAGAGGAGCTTCAAATCCTGGAGTTAAAAAATCCACAGGAGAACAAAGGAAAATTAAAATGGACATTTTGAAGTTTTCCTGAAGGGTTCCATCTTTTTCTGATGAACTTTTATTTTCTATTAAATAAGAAAATGATTTTACTTTTTCTCCTATCCTAGATAACTCTATCTTTCCACCATGTGTTGATACATTTATAGTAGGATATAATCTACCATAAAAGTGCTAAAGTATAAATAAGTTAATAATATAGTTTAATAATAAATAAGTTGAGATTTCCTTCAGACATCCAACATAAACTATGTATACCAACTATAGTTTGTTGATAGAATGAGTGCTGCTTTTTATTCCTAAACAAGAGAATTAGAAATGATTCTCACTTGTACTATAACCCTTTAAAATATTGATGCTCTTTAACATCTGGTTCATAACTGCTAAGAGTTACACATAGAGCAAAAATGATAGGTTAATTAATTCATAAATTATTACACCATGTAACTCTGGAAGAACTAATACAGCTTAACACATAGACATATGAGTGGCTGAGGGAAATGGGAAAGGAGGAGAACAGAAAAAGCAGGATGGAGGCAAAAACAACAAAAATGAACTACATTAATGCTAGGAGGACCCATCCATTTGCATGAAGTGGTTCACAAATTTGGCTACATTTTCTAGTGCATTGAGTAAGACACAACCAAATTTACTGATCTCATGCATTTCTTGCCAATAAGGTAGAAAAACTCACCTGATTCCCAAGAGAAACAAAATGAGATTAAAGGGTAACATTTCCTATGAGTCTCATAAAGAGGACATAGCATTACATAACAACCTTTTAGTAAATAAAACAGTAGATTACATAACTTTATTTCTAATAATGGAAAAACAAAACTTTACAGGAAGCCAATATTGTAGCTGTACTCATCTTGCTGCTATTGCCCTAGAGGAAATAATAATCTTTATACCTTCCAGGCAGTCTTTAATAAATGTGATTTCTCTTAGCTTAGCTGACATTTTAATAACTAGTTTGTAGCAGTAGGTTTAAGAGGAAAACAAAGTGCACCTATTCTGTTGAGTTAAACTGTAGAACCACTTGTGTTAACATTCAGGCAAGTTGGCAATAGAATTAATATACTTCCATGGAAGCTGAAGACCATGACAAAAGTAAGTATTGAAAGAGAGGGCCAGCCTATGTCCTCTGCATGGAGAAGGGTCAAGGAGAGATTTTTGGGCTGGGTCAAGACATTCCTCAAGAAGTGATTTTGGGTTTGACAAAGCAGACAAGTGGGGCCTGAAAACCACAGGTTCTACCTAAAAGAGCATGGCCATAGTTACTTGAGTATGGAAAAATGTATAACTGTATTTTTAGATTTTATAAATTATATTTATAAATTATATATACTATATATTTATAACATATATATTTTACCACATAGTTTACTTAGAAAATCTCAGTAATATATTCATACAGCATTCCACTTTGAGTAAAACAGCAGGTCCTAGAATAATGTTGTTTCCTTCAAGGTCATTTCTTTGTAATATTGAGAAAAAAATCAATTCTCAGCTGGGGTCACTGTCTGCATGGGGAGTTTGACAATCTCCCCACGTTTGTGTGGTCTCTCTCTGGTTCTGCTTGTTTCCTCCCACATCCCAAGTATAGTCATGCTAGACAAATCAGTGTGCCTACATGGTCCTAGTCTGAGAGAGTGTGGGTGTGTGGAGTTTGCCTTGTGTTGAGACGGTGCTCTGTCCATGGCTGATTCCTGCTTTGCACCCTGAGCTGCTGGGATAGACTACCCTGAACTAGAGTAAGGAGGTAAATCATTATCTTAATTGTTTTTATTAATCTTTTTTAAACGTGTAAATAGCTTACATGTATTACAAAATTCAATATTAGAAGTGTTTTAAGTTTTTATTCAGAAGTTTAGTGATGTTTTTGTGACCAGAAATATGCTACAGGAACTTAACCCATTCATTAGCTTATGGTAAAATTGGTTTTGTTATAGGTCATTTTGGTTAAGGTCACAGTTTCCAAGAACCTATTGATAATATTAAGTGAGAGCTTACAGTCCACTTTCTGGTCTTTTCTCCAAGATAATTGGTTTTCAACATAAATACCTAGATAATTGATTTAATTTGCTACAGAATATTTAATATTGACCAGTTTATAGTTTAGGGTGGGTGGGGAGAGGTTCTAGTAATTCTTTTTTTTTTTTTTTTTTTTTTTTGAGACGGAGTCTCGCTCTGTCGCCCAGGCTGGAGTGCAGTGGCCGGATCTCAGCTCACTGCAAGCTCCGCCTCCCGGGTTTACGCCATTCTCTCGCCTCAGCCTCCCAAGTAGCTGGGACTACAGGCGCCCGCCACCTCGCCCGGCTAGTTTTTTGTAGTTTTTAGTAGAGACGGGGTTTCACTGTGTTAGCCAGGATGGTCTGGATCTCCTGACCTCGTGATCCGCCCGTCTCGGCCTCTAGTAATTCTTTAAAAGACCAGCCCCAATGTTTGAACATGTCATCTACAGACAACAGAATGCTTCAAATTCCTGAAAATGAATTAGTGATCATAGATTGTGTAATTGTCTCCTGGAAGTAGCTACAAGTTAACCAAAGGTCCACTTCTACTGGAATTATGAGAGTAAAATAACTTGGAATCTAATTCAAGATCAAATTTAACTATATCTCATGTTTCTTCAGAGATTTAAAAGTTATACAAAGTCAACAAAACCCACAATTTTGCTTTGCTCAACTCTCTCTACAAGAAGATAAATTTAAAAAGTGGTCCATAGTGAACTAACAATAGCTACCATTTCCTTAGGTAAAATGTTAATATGAAAAGGCCAGCCTTCCTGTTTATGAAGAAAGAAATTTATACCGATAGTCTAAATGGAATGTCTACCAATCTGAAAATTTGGGGAAGTAAATGGTTGTCCCTAAAAATGGGATAAACTATACTGTGCATCCATACAGCAGGACTGCACCAATAAAGTTGATGAGGGTCTTTGAATAGTTTCAATAAATCTAGTAGTAAATCTTCAGCAGCTGCCTTATCTATTTGAGATTTAAAAAATTATCTCTAGAACATGCTGAACTATTATTAAGATTTCTTCAGAGAACACTCTTGAATTTGTAGAAGGACAGTTGAACTTGCTTTGTAGAGCCTGGGATGTTCATCTGGATGTAAATATTCACCTAAATTACCCATTTTTTTCTTATTTAATATCTCCCAACATAAACTTATTTTACTGAGTTCAAGGTAATACATTTATGTAAGATTCAAATTTAATAAGATCAAAGAGGCATCTTCTGATTTTAATTTCATACATGGAATTTCACCAGCTTTCCCCCCACCCTTTTTGTCCTACTTTGGGACAAAGTATTTTAACTCACAAATATATTGCATATCTATGAATGGCTATATTTCTATAACATAAAGGGAGAATAGATTATAAAAATTTCCAATTTCTTTCTTCCTCACATAAAGGAGATAGTTTTAGAGGTTTCACTCTTTAATCTACTCATTCTTTAAAGACAATAAAATAGAATAAAGGAATCAAATTAACTAGTCCTATGAAAATATTAAAATTTCTGTAACTCAAGTTAATCAGACTGGAGTAGGGAGCAGTCAAAAATAAACATGATCTGAGGAAAGCAAATTGTAAAATACATGGAGAAAATTGAAAGTTATAAAGGGAAGTAGAAGAAAAGCACTTACTAATAGTACTAGTAATAAAAGAAGTAAAGAAAAATGCATACCAGTTTTAGGTAGCTTGGGGAAAGAAAGATGAGGGGGCAGGGGGGCTCACATCTGTAATCCCAGGACTTTGGAAGGCTGAGGCAGGCGGATCACTTGAGGCCAGGAGTTTGAGACCAGCCTGGCCAACATGGCAAAACCCTGTCTCTACTAAAAATACAAAAAAATTAGCTGGATGTGGTGGTGAACATCTGTAATCCCAGCTACTCAGGAGGCTGAAGCATCAGAATCACTTGAACTTGGGAGGAGGAGGTTGCAGTGAGCCGAGATCGTGCCATTGCACTCCAGCCTGGGTGACACAGTGAGACTTGCCTCAAAAAAAAAAAAAAAAAAGAAGAAGACCCTTAGTAAATACAATTCTCTTGTGTTAGACATGATAGTGGAACACCATGACCATGGGAAGGCAAGGGGCCAACTGGAGGGAACTAATCATATGTGAGTAACTATCTTGTTACAGTGTGTGCTCTATGTTCTATACAAGGAATTTCATTAAATTCTCAGAATAAACATGGAGTCCTGGAGAATTCAGTGTTGTAGAGGTCAGAAAACATCCCACACCTAGTGAGAGACAGAGACAGGAAGTCAGCCAGGATGGTCTGACTCCACACCATGCCTTTCCTCTATGCCATGCCTCCTTATGGGGAAGAGATGGGAGTGTATCTGAATGTTCACCTCTCTTTCAGATGAAGCTAACAGTTCACCCGAAACAATGTGACATTTAATAAAAAAATGACAGTCTTCTATTTGAAAATAAACATATTTCTTACTTTTTGACTAATGAGAACAGGAGCATCATTTATGGAAGAGGCCCAGTTGACAAAGTCAGTCACATCAATCATGGTTCCTCGGAGAAGCTTTTCCTTCAGTTCAAATGCATATTTTCTGGTTCCACCTCTTATAAGTGAAATAACATCATCTATGAGGTTATCACTGGTGATGTTTACTGAGGAGAGAAGGAAGATTTAAAGAGAAGCAGTTGTAGTTCTATGGCTAGTTATCAAAAGGACATGTGATAAACATTTATTGAGTCCTTTTAGTAAAATACAACCTAATGTATTTATTAAATTTTAATTGTAAATATTGCTTATGCATTTTTTCACCTCAAATCTACAATGGAAATTTACATTAGTAGCCAATTGTAGATTTCTGTCATCTCCTTTAAAAAATAAAAATGTTACCCATGGTCTAGATACACTGATACTTCACAACTCCTCACATATAAACGTGTACACATGGGAACTAAATATGACTTTGGGTGTAATATATATTTTCTGTTGCAAACTTACCTTCATAATTATATTTGTGTACATTTGCTTTGATATATTTTAATATTACAAAAAGAAGAGTTCAAAAAAGAATCATATGAAAAGTAACATTTCTTTCCACTCCCAATCCTACCTATCTTTTCCTCAGTGTCTCTCTGTAGACTAAGCCTCTTTTAACAAATCTTTCTAAGTCTTTTACAGCTGTGAATTTTTTAAACTGGAAAAGAATTTCAAGACAATTTTTGTCATCCCCTCTTCATTTTTATAGAAGAGAAATTGGAAACAGAGAGGTGGAGTGACTAGCCAGAGATTACACAGTTAGCTTAAGGACCAAATATAGAAATTATACCATATAATGGGAAATTCAGTTTTTTTCCACCACTTCATCATTGGTTTTTCAATCATGGACACATATTATTGGTTGATATGCTTTTAAATATATCAGGTTTTTACCCACTTGTGCCTCCCCACTGCCAGCTGACTCTTTCTTTAAAGGTGAGTTTTAAGCATTTGTATTTTTTAAATGTTCTCAGGTATTTCTGATTAGAGGAAAAGTTGAGAACTTTAGCACTAATTCATGCTTGTAAATCTGCTAAAGATTAACAGTAGGAAGTAATATTTATAACAAATATATTTGTATTTTTGAAAAGGTTAGGCACCGATTTAAAGTTAAGGATTAATTAGGGATTTCTATTTAGGTGGAAGGTGGAGTTGGGGAAATGGTTTTGGCCTTGTCCTTTGTTAATGGATGCACGAACATTGTCGCTTGCTTATTTGGAAACTTTGTTAAAATTAGGGTGAAGAAAGGCAACTTTTTATGAAAATGCTTTCTTACTATTGTCAAGATAGATATACAAGTCTAAAATGACCACTGTGTGAATTACACCCCTTGAGTTGTGTACTGTACAACCAGCACAATAGCGATACTGGTGAATACATGTCCCTGGGCTGTGTTTATAGTGGTTTGAAAACCACTGTACATAAAAGATAGTTTTTAAGCACAAAGAGGATAGACAATTAAGAGGGCTTATTGCAAGAGGGCAGTGCTCATTGACATCTACCCCCAGGCTTTACAAAGTCTAACAAGTGAGGCCACACTTACCAGCTCTACCCTCTCCCCTCTTTACACAATCATCTTTATCAGCTTTAGCTCCAGCAGAGATTTTAGAGAAATCCAGAGATACATCCAGATGATACCCGAGGCATCTCTTTACATCTTTTAGTTCAACACCTGTTTAATGAATTTATTTGAAAATTATTAGACAATGTCTATCAACATCACAAATAAATTCCAATTTTGCTATTTTCAAGAAACATCCTTACTTAGGTTCCTATATACCATTACTAAATTCAAATGTGCCATCATGTCTGTCCTGCTTTGTCCTCATATTAGATTATAGTGACCTCCCTTTGACTTTGCTTGTCAACTTAATGGCAAAGGACACATTAAGTCTACCACACGGTTTAAAGGGATGTAGGTCAGATTGTGGTGGTTATAGTAAAGTCTTTTATCTGTAATGTCATAGAAGAGGGACAACAATGTCTATCATATATTGAATGCTTATCACATGTCTGGCATCCTTCTAAGCATTTTGTGTGCTTTAACTAATTTAATCCTCACACTGGCCTTACGAAGTAAGTACTATATTGTCCTCATTGTACAGATGAAAATGTGGAATTGCAGAGCAGTTGGATAACCTTCTAATGGCTCATTACTCAGCTAGTAAGTTTGGATTTGAACCCAGAGCTGTCTAGCTACTAAGTACTTCTCTGTATCAACTTCATAATTTGGTCATGAGATATATCAACATCTCCTGATCCTCTTTGGAAGACTCAGTTCATCCTTAATGTAGCTGGTTCATTGCTTTGGACAGACGGCTGATGTATGTAGCCACTTTGCTTTCGTCCTATGAATGCTACTTGGTAGGTATCAGTCTCGGAAGCTGACTCATTATGGTGTGTAGGTGCCCAAACAGTTACTAGAAAGAAAAATCCTAATATTTTCAAAGTCTATCAGTTATTATCTGTTTTTGCAATTCAGAAAAATAATTATTCTCGTATTTTAAGGGTAAACAGCCCAGATGACAGTTCATTGACCATGTCAGTTTTTGCTCTTATTTATCATTTCTTATTTCATACATGCAAACACACACACACAGGCACACACACACACGAATTTGTGATTATTTGTTCTGGGAGCCAAAATGCTTTGTGAAAAAGGAAAGAAAAAAATGAAATGAGGGTAATCACGGGGCTCTACAAGGAGTGTCGGGGTAGACCTCTGGGGGCATTTAGGCATTTATTCATCTATCAAATACTTCTCATGCACTCACAATTAGTAAGAACTTAGAAACTATCAGGTGGCATTTCCCATGGGAAGAGAAGAGAGAGGATAAAAATGGAAAACAATACCAGAAATCCATAATTCTAGATTTCTAACCTTATCCTTAAGACGTGTGAGGACTCTGCTTCTGAAGATGAGGGTGAAAGATACCTTGGTGACCCTAAAGTGTTCAGATTCTCTGCCTTAGCAGTGGACACTTTCATGTTCAGACATCCTAAATTGAGGCAGAGGACATGACTTGGCCCTCAGATATTGGCACTGGAGAAGTGAGAAAGAGGACTTTCTCTTCAAAGTCATTAGAATTGACCTGATGATCCTTGTCTATTAAGACCAGAAGGTAAGTAGCTTCTGAATTATTCAGGATTAAAGATCTCAGCCTATGGAGCTTTTTCACCAAAGCAACTCCTAGTCTGAAGATTTCTTTGTGTTTTGATCACCACTCATAAACTTTTCTCTTCTCATTTTCAAGTTACTCAAGACCTGTGCCCTCTTGTACCCCTCCCTTATGTGATATCTCCATCAATATAGCTTCCGGGTGGAGCTCACAGTGACTTCACTATGTTGTGGATATAGCCCTGTGAAAGTGTAAGGTAAGTAACGTTACATTCCACTTGCCCCGGGAGAGCTTCTCTCTACCCAAAACAAGACTGAGGCATCAAGACCAGCTCGTTCTGGCTATGTCATGTTTTGTTATCCCTAAAGTATTTGCTGACCTTGGGAAGAGTGTCAGGCTTTTACATCACAGTTAAATTCCACACTTCACTTAACACCTGACACCTTGACACTCTGACCCCATAAAAGCCATTAAAGTGGTTTTTAGCAACGCTTTCCTCCCTAAGAGACACACCTATAGTTATAAGGGCAGAGAGGAGGCATCCTGGCATCCATCACCTCCTTAAGGAATATTATAACTAGCCATAATTACTTACAACATGAATGATTATAACTTACTTATATAGTCACTTTGCATTTACATTTTTCTTAAAAGACTTAGACGAACCCTTTAGGCCAGGCCAATAACTATGTATCAGTAGGCCTATCTTCTACCTATGACCGACATTGATAATTGACCATGGTCCTTTTCCCCGTGATTTCCCCATGACCAGAAATCTACTTAACATGAACCCAATTCAACCACCACCACATAATGAGAAGTGTCATCACATGAGGTAAAACCAATTTTCTACCCTTGCTTTCAGATGTTAGATTTATATGATAACACTGATTCTTCTTTTCCCACGAAAAGAAAATTTAGAACAATATTTTCCCTCCAATATTGAAGTATATTCTGGAAGATAATTGTGATACGGAAATTGGACTAGTCTGCTGATTAAGAAGTAGGTTATACAAATTATGCCTGTACTTTCTTTCATCTTTTGTTTAGTATTTCACTAAAAGTGCCACCTTCTAATAGATGTGAAATTGCAATACAATTGATCCATCTCTCAGTGCTGCTGCTGAGTAGAATATGACCAAGTCAGCTTATTTGAGATGGAAGTCAATTTGCTCTTTAACAGGATTTTAGGTGCCAAGGGGCAGGAAGAGACTCCTCTCAAAGGAGCCGGTTACAGGGCTTTGTATTCTTAAGATTTTAACCATTCAAAGAGGTTGGTGAACAAAATAATGTTTGGTCAAAACAGTATTTGAAGTCAGAGCTCTATTTCTAGGCATACCTTTCCGGTTCATGGAAGCTTTATCCAAAACATATATTAGTTCATAGAGTCCTCCCAGAGACCCAGAGCTACTGTAGTGGGTTCCATAGGTTTCCAAAAAGGCAAAATATTCTCCCTTTTCATAGGTAGTTGGCAAAGCTTTTATATCATCCACGAAAGTTGTTGTGAGCACAACATCACGATTTCTCATCATAAATCTTCCCAGATGAATTTCTCCTTTCACATGCAGGAACATTTTTTCCTGTGTTGTAGAGTAGATGAAGAAGAGAAACATGTATTTTATCCATCACTGCAAATGAAAATGTATGAAATTTAGAACTTCCATAGACACTAAATGCTTTAGCAGTGACCATGAGATACCACTCTAATCCACCAGAATGGCTAAATGTAAAATACTATCAACATCAACTATTGATGAGAATGTGCAGTGACTAAAACTCTCCTACATTACTGGTAAAATTAGATAGCCACTTTGAAGAACTGTTTGGCAGTTTCCCATAGTGTTAAACATGCATTTGCTTATGATCAGCCAGCAATTCCACTCCTACATGCTTACCTAATAAAAATTTTGTTCACAAAAGTATCTGTATAAGAATTTCATGGCAGCATTTGTCAGAATAGCTTAAAATTGAAAACATTTCAAATGTCCACCAAGAGAGGAATCAATAAACAACTGTGGCATATTAACACAATGGAATATTAATCATCAATAAAAAGGACAATAAAACTACTGATACAAGTAACAACACAAATAAATCTCAAAAATATTATACTAAGTAAAAGAAGTCAGACATAGAAGAGCATATCCTGTATGATTCCATTTATGTGAAGTTCTAGACTAGACAAAACTAAGCTGTGGTCAGATAAATCTGGGCAGTGGTCACCTCTTAGGTGGTAGGGATTGAAAAGGGCATAAATAATTTTTCTTGGGGTTAGAAGCCTGAGTCTCTCTTCCTGATGGAATTTTCTTGGTGTGATGTTCTTCTTTTTTTTTTTTTTTTTTTTGAGACGGAGTCTCGCTCTGTCGCCCAGGCTGGAGTGCAGTGGCCGGATCTCAGCTCACTGCAAGCTCCGCCTCCCAGATTTATGCTATTCTCCTGCCTCAGTCTCCCAAATAGCTGGGACTACAGGCGCCTGCCACCTTGCCTTGCTAGTTTTTTGTACTTTTTAGCAGAGACGGGGTTTCACCGTGTTAGCCAGGATGGTCTCGATCTCCTGACCTCATGATCCACCCGTCTCGGCCTCCCAAAGTGCTGGGATTACAGGCGGTGTGATGTTCTTTAACTCAATGTATTTTAAGCATAGATCTTAAATAATTCCCATCTAAATATGCTTTTGTGTCTTCTGTGTTAAAACATTAAAAAAATTCTCTTGCTAAAGGAGGTGGCTACTCTAATGTACGTAATTATCAAAACTCATGAAACTATACACTTAAAATTTTTGCATTTTATTTTATGAAATTATACCTAAGTTGTTTTAAAAACAACAGTGGAAGGAAATGGAAGCATTGTCTATAAAGCCCAATCTTACTATTATGCAGATAAGAAAACTAATTTAAAGATATCAAGTTATTTGGCCCAAAACATACAAATAATACTTGAAGGCATTGGTACTAAAAACCCAGGTCTCAGGTCTCCTTGTCCCTTCCAGTCCACCCTCTCAATTTTTAATGACAGAGACAGGACAGACAATATTTTGAGACACGGAACTCAAGTCAGCCTAAACAACTCAACAGTTAAATGTTTCCAGGGCCAGGGCTGATGGCTTACCTTTCCCGGAGAAAATTAGGGCAGTGAACTGTGTGATTCAATGCCATAGCTTGTCCTGATGAAAACTAAACTACAATTGACACCTACAATTTTGCAAATGGATCTTTTGAGGGTCTCCTAACAGCTGTGGTTAACATATGATGATTATGTGGGAGTTTAAAATATTTTATTTCTTTTTAAAGATATACCTTGTGATATATGAACATCATACTAAACTGTCTGTGTTCTTAAAGCACATTGTTGTCATCATGATTTAACTTTAGGTGACAGTGGGTGATCCAGTCCTTAATAAAAATCTTATAGTGACTTAGCCTGTATGTTATAGGTCAATGAGCTCTTCATCTCCTGACTTGCACAAGAATTCTCAAATGCTTTATCAAAGCATATTTGGATTTCTTTTCAGTTTTGCTAAAACTGCGACGTGTATCTTGGGATTTGGGGTAAGAAAGACATGTGATGTTCTTTGGGTCAATTTACTTCAAAGGTAGCTCTTAGCTCATTACCATCCAAATACACAGTTGTTTCTTTTATCTTAAATTAACAAAAAAATTTCCCTTGCCCTAGCTTGCCTGCCCAACCACTACCCATTTCTTTGCCCTCACTAGAAGCAAAATTTATTCAGTTTTCTATACTGTGCATTTTCAATTCTCCCCTTCCCATCGTTCATGCTCCTGACCTCACTACTCCAACAAAACGTCTCTTGTCAAGGTCTCCAATGACTTTCATAATCCTAAAGCCTATGATCACTTCTTAGCCCTCATCTTCTTTGACACGTTAGCGCAATTGACACAGTTCATCACTCTTTTCTTCTTACTAGAGATTATTTTCTTGTCTTCTAGGCCAGTGCTTCTCAAACTATAAAATGTGAACAAATCACCTAGAGAATCTTGTTAAAATGCAATACTGATTCACTTAAAATGCAATTCTGGAGCACAGTTTAAGATTCTATCTTCCTAGCGATGTTGATGCTGCTGTTCCATAGACCACACTCTAAGTAGCAAAGTTATTGGGCACTTTTTGGTTTATTTTACTTATTTTCTATTGAAGTTCCCCAAGTTTGGTATTTGATTGTATTCTATTTTCTATGTACACTAACTCTGTTAGTGACCCCATGACTAAGTCAACAAGTCAATATATAGCTCAATTCCAGGTCTTCTCCCCAAACTCCAGCCTCATAACACCAACTCCTACTTGGCATTGCCAATTGGATGTATAATAAACACCTCAAACTTAACCTAACTAAAATTTAACTACTGGTCTCCCTCTCCAAACCTGCTCTATCTGAGCAAGTTTATTAGCAACTCCATTTTTCTAGTTGCTCAGGCCAAAAACCTTGGACTTATGTTTGACTCTATAACTGTCCTATCTGAACTACCGAACTACCATCATGTCTCACCTGGATTCCTTCAATAACTTTTAGCAAGACTCCTTGCTTTGGCTCTTAGCACCTATGATCTCTTCTTGACAGAATACCTTGAGTAATCATTTAAAATGTAATAGGGAATGTCAATCTTCTATTAAAAACCCTCAAGTAGGCCAGGCACGGTGGCTCACATCTGTAATTCCAGCACTTTGGGACGCCAAGGCGGGCAGATCCCTTGAGGTCGAGAGTTCGAGACCAGCCTGACCAACATGGAGAAACCCTGTTTCTACTAAAAATACAAAATTAGCCAGGCGTGGTGGTGCATGCCTATAATCCCAGTTACTCGGGAGGCTGAGGCAGAATTGCTTGAACCCAGGAGGCGGAGGTTGTGGTGAGCCAAGATCACACCATTGCACTCCAGCCTGGGCAACAAGAGTGAAAATCCATCTCAAAATAAATAAATTAATTAAATTAAATTAAAAATAAAAATAAAAACCCTCAGGTGACCTCCCGTGTCACTCAGAAAAAAAGCCATGCTGAGTGGACTTGGAAGTTCTTCATGATCTGATTCAAGGTCACTTTTCTAATTTTTTATCCTTCTGATTCAGTTTGACTAACTTTTATCACACCAGGTTTTTCTTACATTAGAGACTTCTCTAACAGTCCCTTCCATCAGATAAATAATCTGAAATCTTACTCTTTGGCTATTTCCTCTCCTCCAAAGTTTTGGTCAGCTCTCATCTCCATGAAGCTGACCCTGAGCTTCCTTTTTAGTCATGCCACATGCAGGCATCCCTGCTTTCCTTCATGTTACACTAATTTTCCTTGTATACCACAGCACTTAATACTTTGTAAATACCACATTACTTCCTTTTTTCTATTATATGTATTATTTTCGGCTGTCTCTTTCTGTGGACCTTTTAACTCCATGAGGACAAAAATTTTCATCAGCTTTGTTCACAAATGTATTCTAAGTACCTAGGCCAGAGAGCTCACAATTAAACATTTGTTGAATGATTTAAAGAGTTTTCCACCTGTACACTTGAGTGGGTATGCTTGTAAACAGAGAGGTAACGTATAGACCCCTACAAAACAGTTACATAGTTGGACATAATGTAAGTGCTAAAAGTGAATTATTATTGTTAATGTGGGAGAAGTTTGTCTAAATAGGTGACTGTGGTATCAGAAAAGGAAGAATGAGCATTTTACTGGCAACATGTTGATTACAGAGAGTATATTTTACATTTATTCCAAGAGTGGTAGAACAAACTTCAAAATCTGGCTCAAATATTAAAAAAAAACAACACATTTTCAAAGTCTCAAATTAAACGTATGATTACAAAGTAATCAGACCAATTTTACGTGCAATGTGTATAATTTCATAGCATCATTTCTTTAGAGACACATTTTGTAGTTAATAAACAGTGATCATTGTAGGTAAGGCATTGCAATGAATTACCAGAATTCTTCAGTATAATTCTTCATTAAAATTCTGATCATCATATAAATTGAATGGTATATTACCACAGTCTCAGTCAAAAAATGCTCCAAATTCTTAATACACATTTTCTGCTCACTACCACCAAACATATGATTCATTTACCACTGCCAAAGATTCTACCATACTTTTTTTCCAGTTAGTATTCTTTCTGACGTGCTAGCTACATATTTGAGAATTTGATCCATGTTTCTTTTCCTTTTTACGATTTCTATTTGCTCTAAATACTTAAAGAGTCTGGTTAGTTTGGAACCTTTCCATTATATTCCTATATTAACTGTTTGGTCTTACCTTCTTTGAAGAATATGACAAAAATAGTTGGTAAGTTTCATTTTTGGAATATGAAAACCGAAAACTACCCTGGCCACGTAAAGAATCTGAGGAGGTTTTTTCCTCAGAAGACTTTTCAGTTTCAACTTTATTTGCTTCAGTGGGTGTAAATTTTAGAGATATATCTGCATTAAAATTTGATGTCTTCTCTTGGACGATACTTTTAAATGCTTCAATTTGTTCTTCATAATGTTCGGTTCTTAAATTTTTCTCGCCTTTGGTCTAAAAGAGAATTAAAAAGTGTTGTTAAAAACAAGACATGAAACAAAAGGAAAAACAAGCAGAACAGAACCAAACAGAAATCAAGCAATTCTTTGAAAGGCAGTAGAACAAAGGACTTAAGAGCAAAAGTGCTGGAGTCAGATTCCTGCAGTTCAAATACAGACTCTGTGACTTTAAAGTGATTATGCAACAATCTCTATGTGCTTAGTATGATTCTTAGTCTATAAAATGGATATTCATCACATCTAGCACAAAAGGTCTTATAAAAATTTAGTGAGATAATGCATATAAAGGGCTTATAATATAGCAAACTTTTTTTTTTCAACTTATTTTAAGTTCTGGGGTACATGTGCAGGATGTGCAGATTTGTTACATAGGTAAACATGTGCTATGGTGGTTTGCTGCACAGGTCAACCCATCACCTAGGTATAAAGTCCAGTATCTATTAGCTATTCCTCCTGATGCTCTCCCACTCCTACCCCCAGCAGTCCCCAGTGAGTGTTTTTCCCCCAACGTGTCCACGTGTTCTCATCATTCAGCTCCCACTTACAAGTGAGAACATGAGGTGTTTGGTTTTCTGTTCCTGTGTTAATTTGCTGATGATAATGGCTTCCAGCTCCATCCATGTCCCTGCTAAGGACGTGAGCTTGTTCCTTCTTATGGCTGCATAGTATTCCATGGTGTATATGTACCACATTTTCTTTATTCACTCTATCATTGATGGGCATTTGAGTTGATTCCAAGTCTTTGCTATTGTGGATAGTGCTGCAGTGAACATACGCATGCATATATCTTTATAATAGAATGATTTCTATCCTTTCAGATATATACTCAGTAATGGGATTGCTGGATCAAATGTTGTTTCTGCTTCTAGATCTTTGAAGAGTTGGCACAGTGTCTTCCACAATAGTTGAACCAATTTACACTCCCACCAACAGTGTAAAAGCATTCCTTTTTCTCTGTAACCTTGCCAACATCTGTTGTTTTTGGCTTTTTAATAATTGTCATTCTGACTGGTTTGAGATGGTATCTCATTGCAGTTTTGATTTGCATTTCTCCAGTAATCAGTGATGTTAAGCTTTTTTTCATATGTTTGTTGGCCATATGAATGTCTTCTTTTGATAAGTGTCTGTTCATGTCCTTTGCCCACTTTTTAATGGGGTTATTTTTTTTTTTCCTGTAAATTTGTTTAAGTTCCTCATAGACTCTGGATATTAGATTTTTGTCAGATGAATAGATTGCAAAAATTTTCTCCTGTTATATAGGTTGCCTGTTCACTCTGATGGTAGTTTCTTTTGCCATGCAGAAGCTCTTTAGTTTAGTTGGATCCCATTTGTCAATTTTTGTTTTTGTTGCAATTGCTTTGGCATTTTCATCATGAAATCTTTGCCCATGCCTATGTCCTGAATGGTATTGCCTAGATTTTCTTCTAGGATTTCTATAGCTTTTGGTTTTAATTGGATCCCGTTTGTCAATTTTTGTTTTTGTTGCAATTGCTTTGGCATTTTCATCATGAAATCTTTGCCCATGCCTGTGTCCTGAATAGTATTGCCTAGATTTTCTTCTAGGATTTCTATAGCTTTTGGTTTTACATTTAAGTCTTTAGTCCATCTTGAGTTAATTTTTGTATAATGCATAAGGAAGAAGTCCAGTTTCAATTTTCTGCATATGACTAGCCAGTTCTCCCAGCACTATTTATTAAATAGGGAATCCTTTTCCCATTGCTTGCTTTTGTAAGAGCTGTTGAAGATTAGATGGTTGTAGGTGTGCAGTCTTATTTCTGAGTTCTCTATTGTGTTCCATTGGTCTATGTGTTTGTTTTTGCACCAGTACCATGATATTTTGATAACTGTAGCCTTGTACTATAGTTCGAAGTCAGGCAGTGTGATGCTTCCAGCTTTGTTCTTTTTGCTTAGAATTGTCTTGGCTATACAGGCCCTTTTTTGTTTCCACGTGAATTCTAAATTAGTTTTTTTTTTTCTAATTCATGAAGAATGTCAGTGGTAGTTTAATGGGAATAGCATTGAATCTATAAATTACTTTCGGCAGTATGGCCATTTTCACAATATTGATTCTTCCTATCTGTGAGCATGAAATGTTTTTCCATTTGCTTAAGTCCTCTCTGATTTCCCTGAGCAGTAGTTTGTAGTTCTTGAAGAGGTCCTTCACGTGCTTTGTTAGCTGTATTCCTAGGTATTTTACAAGTTTTGGGTTTTTTTTTAGCAATTGTGAATGGGAATTAATTTATGATTTGGTTCTCTGCTTGCCTGTTGTTGGTATATAAGAATGCTAGCAATTTCTGCACATTAATTTTGCATCCTGAGACTTTGCTAAAGTAGCTTATCAGCTTAAGAAGCTTTTGGGCTGAGACAACGGGGTTTTCTAAATATAGGATCATGTCATCTGCAAACAAAGATAATTTGACTTTCTCTCTTCATATTTGAATACTCTTTATTTCTTTCCCCTGCCTGATTGCACTGGCCAGAATTTCCAATACTATGTTGAATACGAGTCATCAGAGAAAGCATCCTTGTCTTGTGCTGGTTTTCAAGGACAATGCTTTCATCTTTTGCCCATTCATTATGATATTGGCTGTGGGTTTTTCATATACAGCTCTTACTATTTTGAGGTATGTTCCTTCAACACTAAACTTTCAATTAAACTTTTTTTTTTTTTTGCCAACTTGGCCATTGTCAGGTTATTGTCAATGAGAGGGTTGATATATAAGTGCTTCAGTTCTCTTTTCAGAGATCTTCTGAATTAGGTGTAACTCATCTGGGAAGGGGACACCTGTATCTTCAGACAGTGTCATGAATTGGATTTAGTAGTATGTATTGAGTGGTTATTCTGCATGGGAAACCTAAAGCTACTACTGTCTCATGAAAAGACTGAAATGTATATAGTTATCTTTAAAACAAGACATATTGAAGAAACTTCCTAGCATAACAGGGAAAAGCAAACTAACCATTGCTACTTCCCTACTTAGATCCTTCCAATGTATTTCTAATGACTTTAATATAGTCTAAACTAGGTTTATTTCTAGTCAATCTTTCCATCACTGTGTGTCAGCCATCTAGCTGTTCCACAACCCATGCTGTTCTTACCCTAAGTCCCTTTTATGCTGCTTTTACTTTCTGGAATGTTCTCTTACTCTTCCCCCCCACCCCCAATCCTCCCATAGCACACACATCACACATACTCCCTCTCACACATACACACAAATCATAGGCCTCAGGTTGATTAATTCCCACTCCTGTTTCAAGTTTTACACGAAAAATCACTTCTTTAGGAAAGCCTCTCCTGATACAATAGACTAAGAAATATTTTTGCTGCAAGCTTTTATGGCTCCTCTTTTAAAACAAAATAAAATGAAAACCACTTCTTTTACAATTACTTATTAAATAAAACTCCAGTCTTTGACTCTAGCTACATTCCAGCACCCTATAGATACAGGATCCAGGCTTAACCAGTGCCAGGCCAGCTTCTGTGGCCTCAGGCCTGAGGCCAGTTTCATGGACAAAGGTTCCAGCCTCAACTCAGGCTTTAGACAGGCCCAGAATGAGGCTGATCCCTGTATCCCCAGACTCAGGATTTTACTTGCAGACTAAGCCTCCAGCTATGCCAGGTTGGCACCCATATATCTCAGCTTCAGGCCAGCCTCCATGACCTCAGGCACCAGGCCAGAATCTGGGACTCAGTATCAAAGGCTGGTCTCTGCAGACTCAGGCTCCAGTTTTACCCAGTGCCAGAATGGCCACTGCAAATCCAAAAATCAGGCCTGAGACCAGTGATCCAGCCTCTAGGCCCATCTCAGTGCAAAGCCAGCCCTATTGGCTCCAGGGTCCAGGCCAGCCTTCATGGATTCAGGCTCCAGAATGGTCCTTATAGCCTCAAGATCCAGTGGATCCACTGGATCCAGGGTCCAGGCCCACTTCTGTAGACTCCAGTGCTAGGCTGACCTCTATGGATACAGGCACCAGGCTCATTCCAGCAGACCCAAGCTCCAGGCCTTCTCCAGTGAATCAAGGAGCCAATCACGTCTGCCCAAGGACTCCAGCATCAAGCCTGCTTGTGGACCATGCCAGATGACTTGCCCAGAATCTCTGGACAAACTGATTAATGAAGGGTTATCCCTGCTGAAGTCAGTCTTTAAGGAATGGAATAAGTGCTTACTTCTTCGAAGGCATAGACATGCATAGCCACAAAGATCACACATAATCAGGGAAACATGACACCACCAAAGGAACAAAATAAAGCACCTGTAATTGACCCTAAAGAAGTGGAAATTTACAAATTGCCTGAAAACGAATTCAAAATAATTATCTTAAAGAAGCTCATTGAGCTGCATGAGAATACAGACAGAAGACTAGATGAAATCAGGAAAAAAATATATGAACAAAATTAGAAGTTCAATAGAGAGATAGCATAAAAAAGCACAAACAACCAAATTTAGGGAGTTAAAGAACACAACAGATGAGCTGAAAAATTTCATAGTGAGCTTCGGTAGCAGATTCTATCACACAGAAGAAAGAATCATAAGCTCAAAGACAGTTCCTTTGAAATTACCAATCAGAAAAACAAAAAATAGAAAAGAATAAAAAATAGTGAAGAAGTCCTGTGGGAACTGTGGGCACTATCAAGTGAACCAGTATATGTATTACGGTGCCCCAGAAGGAAGAGAGAAACACAAAAGTGTAGAGAGCTTATTTAAAGAAACAATGACAGCAAATTCCCCCAAAGTGGAGAAAAAAATGAGCACCCAGGTCTATGAAGCCCAAAGAACCCCAAATACACTATATTTGAAGAGATCTTCTCTTAGACACATTACAGTAAAACTCAAAAGTCATGCAACAAAGAGAATTTTGAAAACAAGAGAAGAACAACTCATCACATATGAGGGAGCTCACATAAGATTACTAGCAGATATTTCAGCAAAAGCCTTGAATCCAGGAGATAGTGAGATTATATATTCAAGAGTACTGAAAGAAAAATAAACTGCCAACCAAGAACAGTATACTTGGCAATTCTGACCTTCATAAATGATGAAGGAATAAAAAATTTCCCAGAGAAACTAAAGCTGTGAAAGTTCATTACCTCTAGACCTTCCTATAAGAAATGCTAAAAGGAGTTCTTCAAGTTGAAAGAAAAGAATGAAAATTCATAACATAAAAAATTTATGAAATTATAAAATTCACTGGTAAAATTAAGTACATAGTCAAATTCAGAATACTCTAATACCATAATGATAATGTACAAATCAAGTATATCTGTAGTATGAAAATTAAAAGACAACACTATTAGAAATAATAATAGCTATAATAGTTTAATACACAAGATAAAAAGGTGTTAATTGTGACATCAAAAACAAAATGTGGGGAGGAAAAGTGTAGAAGTTTTAAAAATGTGATTGAATTTATGTTGCTAACAGTTTAAAATAGCCTATTATAACTATAGATATTTTATGTAAGCTGCATGGTAACTCATGAAAACCACAAAAAAATCACCTATAATAAACACAGAAAACATAAAAAGCGAAGAATTAAAGCATATCAGTATAGAAAATTATCTAATCACAAAGGAAGATAGCAAGAGAGAAACAACCAGAAAGAACATACAAAACAACCAGAAAATAATGAACAAAATGGCAGTGGTAAGTGCTTACCTACCGATAATTATCTTAAATGTACTCAATCAAGAGATGTAGAGTAGCTAAATGGATTAAAAAGCAGGACCCAACTGTTATATATGCTGCCTATGAGACTCACTTCACCTTTAAGTGCCAAAATACAGCAGGGATAGCTAAACATACCAGATAACATTTTGACTTGTCAAAAACTGTAAGAAGAGACAAATAAGATCATTATATAATAATGAAGGGGTCAATTCTGCAAGAGAATATTTAAATTTCTATGCACCCAACATCAGAGCACCTAAATGTATAAAGTAAATATTAATAGATCTGAAAGGAGAGACAAACTGCAATAAAATAATAGTAGGGAACTTCTCAATACTCCACGTTCAACAATAGACAGGTCATCTGGAGAGAAAATTATTAAGGAAACTTTGGAACTGAACTACACTTTAGTCCAGATAGACCTAACAAATATACACAGAACATTCCATCCAAAGTAACATAATACATGTTTTTATCAAGCACACATGGAACATTCTTGTGTATAGATCATGTATTAGGCCATAAAACAAATCTTAAACATTTTAAGAATATTAAAATAATATTAATGATCTCTTTTGACCACAATGGTATGAAGCTAGAAATCAATAACAGGAGAAATTTTGGAAAATTCACAAATATGGAAAAATTAACATGTTCCTGAGCAATTAAGTCAACAAAGAGATTAAAAGTTTAAAAATATCTTAAAATAAATAAAAATGAAAACAAAACATCCCAAAACTTATGGGATGCAGCAGAAGCAGTTCTAAGAGAAAAGTTTATAGTAATAAAAGCCTACATCAAAAAAGAATTTCTCAAACAATCTATCATTATATCTTAAGGAACTAGAAAAAGAAGGGCAAACTAAGCTTACTAAACTAAAGTTAATTGAAGTAAGAGAATAATAAAGATCAGAGCAGAAATAAATAAAATAGGTAGCAGAAAAACAACAGAAAAGACCAAGAAAACCAAGAGTTAGTTTTTAAAAAAGAAACAAAATGAACAAACATTTAGCTAGGCTAACTCAGGAAGAAAAGAGAAGACTCAAATAAAATCAGAAATGAAAGAGGAGACATTACTGTTGGCTCTTCATATCTGCGGATTTTGCATCCATGGATTCAACCATCATCAGATCAAAAATGTAGTTGATTCTACAATGGTTGCATCTGTACTGAACATGTACAAACTATTTCCCTTGTCATTAACCTCTAAACATTACAGTTATTTAAATAGCACTTATATTACTTAGGTATTCTAGGTAATCTAGAGATATTTAAATTATGCTGGAGACTGAGCGTAGGGTATATGCAAATATCACACCATTTTATATGAGCATCTAAGGATTTAGGTATTTGTGAGTGGTCCTGGAACAATTCCTCATAGATACTGAGGGACAGCTGTACAACCGATACCACAGAAATGTAAATAAACATAAGATATTACTATGAAAAATTATGCACAAAGAAATTGAATAACCTAGAAAAGATGGATACATTCCTAGAAACACACAACCTATCAAGACTGAATTATGAAGAAATAGAAAATGCAGACCAATAATGATTAAAAAGATTGAATGAGTACTACAAAAAGTCTCCCATGAAAGAAAAGCCCAGAATCTGAAGGCATCACTGATGAATTCTACCAGATATTTCAAGAAGAACTAATCCTAGACTTTCTTAAAATATTCCAAAGAATTGAAGAAGAGGGAATATTTCCAAATTCATTTTATAAGACCAGCATTACCCTGATACCAAAGCCAGACAAAAACACTACAAGAAAAGAAAATTACAAACCAATATCCCTGATTAACATATATGTATACGTATCTTCAATAAAATATAAACAAACTGAATTCAGAAATATATTAAAATGATCATACACAATGATCAAGTGAGATTTATATCTAGGATGCAAGGATAGTTTAACATATGCAAATCAACAATTGTGATACACCACATTAATGGAATGAAGGATAAAAATTATATGATCATCTCAATAGCTGTAGAAAAAGCATTCAATAAAATTCAACGTCATTTAAAGATTAGAAAAACTCTCAACAAATTAAGTTTGTTGGAGAGAAGGAATGCATCTCAACATAATAAAGGCCATATACAACAAGCCCACATTGACCATTATACTCAGTGGTTAAAACTGAAAATTTTTATCAGACGTCAGGAACAAGACAAGGATGCCCACTCTATTTCTGCTCAAAATAGTGCTAGAAGTCTTAGCTAGAGCAATTAGGCAAAAGAAAGAGATAAAAGGCATTTAAGTCAGAAAGGAAGAAGTAAAATTGTCTGCAGATGACATAATCTTTGATGTAGAAAACCCTAAAGACTCCACCCAAAAAACAAAGAAAGACAAAAAATATTAGAACTAACAAATTCAGTAAAGTTGCAGGATACAAAATCAACATGCAAAATCAGTTGCATTTCTACTCACTAGCTACAAACTATCTGAAAAAGAAACTTTTAAAAATACTATTTACTACAGAATTAAAAAGAAAACACTTAGGAATAAATTTAACCAAGGAGATGAAAGAGCTGTATGATGAAATTCATAAAACATTGATGAAAGAAATGGAAAATATACAAATCAATGGAAAGATATCCAATATTCATGGTTTGAAATAATTAATATTGTTAAAATAGTAATACTGCCCAATATGATCTACAGACTCAGTGCAATCCCTATCAAAATTTTATGTCATTTTCCACAGAAATAAAAAGAACAATCCTGAAATTTGTATGGAACCACAGAAAATCTCGAATGGCCAAAGCAATCATGAGAAAAAAGAACAATACTGGTGGCATTGTGGCTTTTTGATAGAGGGGTGTAATTTGTAGGCACCTGCACTTGTATGTGAAATGACTAGAAAGTAAATGGCATAAGGCAAATATCAACTCAGCAGTGTAGACGGCCACTTTCAAATATAATAGATTGTTGGTCAGGGTATCAATTAGGATGTTGTTGAACAACTCAAGAAAAAGTAGCCTTTCTCACTATGCCGGGATGGTAGTTGAGAGTACAGCCTGAAACTGTGAGGATGGGGTCATCCCAGAGAGCATAGGAACAAAAGCTGAACTGGGAAATGCAAAAATCTATCCATGCCAAAAGAAGTCTAAGCTCAATGTTAAGCATTATGAAACGGACCAATACTTGTAACCATCATAGAGAGAAAAGCAAAAGTCTTAGAAGGAGAGACCAAGGGGCAAGATTACAGAAAGCAGAAAAACACAAAGATGGAAGGAAGTTTCTTTTTTTTTTTTTTTTATTATACTTTAAGTTCTAGGGTACATGTGCATGACGTTTATATCATGTATAACTCCCCCATGCAATCCCTCCCTCCTCCCCCCTCCCCATGATAGGCCCCAGTGTGTGATGTTCCCCTTCCCGAGTCCAAGTGATCTCATTGTTCAGTTCCCACCTATGAGTGAGAACATGCGGTGGAAGGAAGTTTCTTTATGAGTACTGAATAAACAGATGTTGGAGAAGCTAGATTCAGAGAGAGAAGGTCAAGTGGCTTGCATGTTCTAGGAGGCAGACATATTTTAGGGGTCAGTTGAAGTTATCCTGTTTAAGAATTTGTTCATATAATGCTCCTTGAAAAGAAATAAACATTGCTTATGGCACTAAAAATGGAAGAGAGAGACACAATCAAGAAATATTTCAGAGTGCAAGTTGTGGAGGTTTGGAGGGCAGTTGTAAATAGAGAGTACATAGAGAAAACTGTTGAAGATGTCATTAAAATTTTATTTGTACAAATGGATAATAAAACCATAAATCACATATTATTATCAAAGCCATCTCTCACTAATTCAGAGAAGAAACCTATGAAGAACAGATTCATTGTAACCTCTTGAGGCACCCCTCTGCCAGAACCAGCTAGCCAAGCTACTCTCACATTCTTAACCCTTTAGCCATTAAGTTTTGGGGTAATTTGACAGTTAGTAAAGGATAACAAGTACAATTCATCTCTATTATCTATAGAATTTTTTTTCTATGCCTAAGTCTTAAACGTTTGTGTGCTCCAGGACTTCAGTCTCTATGTTCTTCTCTTCTCCCTCATTGTACACTTCTTGGGAAATCTCAGGCACTCTTAAGAATGCAATGATCGCCAGGCGTGGTTGCTCATGCTTGTAATCCCAGCACTTTGGGAGACCGAGGCAGGCAGATCATGAGGTCAGGAGTTAGAGACCAGCCTGACCAACATGGTGAAACCCCGTCTCTATTAAAATACAAAAATTAGCTGGGCATGGTGGCGCACGCCTCTAATCTCAGCTACTCAGGAGGCTGAGGCAGGAGGATCGTTTAAACCTGGGAGGCCAATGTTGCAGTGAGCCGAGATTGCACTACTACACTCCAGCCTGGGCAACAGAGCGAGACTCCATCTTAAAAAAAAAAAAAAAAAAAAAAGCAATGATCATGTATATGGTAATGGACACCTAGATCTCTTTTTACAATTTAGATCATTCTCTCCATTTTGATTCAAATAATCTCCTTGTTGTAGGATAACTCCATCTAATGTCATATAGACCCTCAAACTCAAAATTATCAGCATTTGAATCATTATCTTCTTAGAACCCACTCCTTCTTTGGTAGATTTCCTGCACATCCAATTTCCCACATCTCTTTTGATGGCCTATAATTCACTGGTTGTGTGTATGTGTGTGTGGTTGTTTTTTCTATTTGTTTGTTTGTTTGTTTGTTTGTTTTTGGCTTTCCATTTTTATAGGGTCCATCTATAGAAAGTTTAGTTTGTGGTAGGCACTATTCTAATCACTTTACGGTTATTAACACATTTAATATTTCTGAAACTCTATGAAGTGTATACTACTATCATGCCATTTTATGATGGAAATTGAGATCCAGGAAAGACAACTAAGTTGCCCAAATTCACATAGATGATAAGTGGAGGAATTTACCAAAATTTAAACCCAGAGAGTCTTAATTCAGAACCTTGTGACTGATCATATGCTATACTGTCTCCAATTTATTACTAATCTCTTAATTCTTAAATATGCTGGATTTTATCCTTCCTCTACATCTCTACTATTACAGACCCAGAAATAGCCTCCTTCTGTTCTCATTACCTCTAGTCTTGTTCCCTTAAAATTTATTTCTACAAAACACGAAGTTCTAGAATGAAACTCTCAGCATCTTGCTCTCCGGAGTGGCTCTCTCTTTATGCTCAGGATTATGCTCAGTGTATTTATTACGGTACATGAGTGCTTTCATGAGTTGACCCCTGCCTATGACTTCAACCTTGAATGCATGAGTTTATTTGTAGAACAGAGTCCCTTTCAAGATAGCAGTTTGTGTAGGGAAAGACTACATATTTTCCACTTGAGAAACATCAACATAGGACAAATGACCAGGTATGTAGTAAGCTTTATCTGCTGCTAGATTTTCTAAATGGACTTAAGTTGCCAGTAGAAAGAATAGTTGGAATGTTTATTAAGCCTCTGCTTGCAATTTTGCTGTCAACTTTAATGGCAATTCCAATTAAATATTTGTTCTTTGCCTTCATTAGAAATATTAACTTAGAGTGTTAATATGCTGGCATGAATTTTTTATTCATTCAATAGGCATTTATTTAGCATAGTATACAGTATTAGTTTTTCAGGATTCTGTGGTCAATAAAAGACTGAGATAGTAACCAAAAAATACTTATTCTACAGCAAAATAGAGAAAAAAATCAAAGCATGTTGCATTTATTTGTAGGAGAAGCATTTTAGAAGATGGAGAATTCAGAAGAGAAAGCTGAGGGTGGGGTAGCAATCAAAAATCAGATCAGGATTGACTTTGTACTCCTTGCCAAGGAGACTGACTACTGCACTGAAGGCTATAGATAGACACTCACCAAATTTAAGCTGCAAGGAGAATGATCAGATTTATTATTTTTATACTAAAATGTGGGGAATGATTGAAGTTGAGAAAAACTAGAGGCTATAAACTAAGTAGACAATTTTGAGTCATTCCTACATGAGAAGTGATGGCAGCTTAAGGCAGTGGCAGTGGGAATGGGAAATAAGAAACAGATTTAAAGGAGATTATAATAACAGAAATTGAAGACTGATCGGATATTGTGGGTTTTGAGGGAAATGAGTTTGTAAAGAATGTCTTAAGGAGGGATTTCAGGTTTTGAGTTTGATGACTAGGGTGATATTATTTCCACTTACCAAGACAGAGAATTCAAGAGCAAGAAGCAGAAAATTAGGAGTAAGATTGATTATCGGTTTTAGGTATGTTGACTCTGTGACAACGGGAGACAACTGGATATACAAGCATCTAGTTCAAAGAGAGATGTGGGCTGGCAACATAGGATTTGTATGCAATCAGAATAGACTGAAAATCGAAGCCATAGGAGAAAAGAAAAAGGAAATCACTCAAGAAGAATATAGGGAGAGAAAATAGTGAAACAAACTAGGAACTCTGGAAAGAGTTCAATACTATTTAAGGATTCCCCAAAAGGGAGCTCAAAATAAGCTTGAGATAGACTTAAAGAGGGTTGAAAAATGAATAGACACAAGATAACAGGGAGTGGGGAATAAATGCAATGCACATATGTTGAGATAGCAACTGTAGACAACATGGGTATATAGAGATGGGAGAGGTTTCTTCATTTGTTTCTTTTTAGATGAGACCTTTGAAAAATATTTATATATGAAGCCCAGAGTGGAAGGAAAAAGAAGGAAAGGTTGAGTGGAGGCTTAGTAGAATGTCTAGCAAGGTACTTGGAGTGGGATCCAGGCTAGGGAGGAGAAAGAATAACTTCCTACTGAGAGAAGAGAAGGATGTAAAGATGGATCGAGTAGCAAATTAAGTACATAGAATAACTTTGAAGAAACAACTGGGAAAGCTCCTGCCTAAGACTTGGGTATTCTCTGTTAAGTTGGAGCTAACGTCATCTGCTGCACCCAGGATCAAGATGGTGAGTAACAGTAAGAGGCTTGACGGTGTTGCTGAAAGATTGAGCCTGCTCCTGTGAAGAACAAGAATGAGGAAAGCCTCAGAAGGTATCATGGACCTACTGAACAGTGTGGAGGATCCAGTTGAAATTATAATGCTAGCTGTTTTTACGTGAGCATAATTTTCTCTTTAGTGTTCAGCAGTATAAGTTTACAAGTAGGGCAGAAAATAATAAAGTTCATCCCAAATCAGAGTTTTTCTGGATTGTAGGAGGAATGGAAAGCAAGGACACTGCTAATACTGGCAAATGTAGTCAAAATGGATCTAGCTTGGATGAACAAAATAATTTAGAGTAAGAGGAACAAGATACACCAGGAGAAAAATAGATTCCAAAAAGCCTGAAGGTCTAGATGAGGCCAAGTAGAGGTTTGTGGGCATAAATTAGGGTGACAGCTGAAAGGTTAGACAATTGTGATAAGATGAGAGGGTTAAAAGCTGGATTTTCAGATTTCAGAGATAGCAAAGTTCTGGTAAAGACAAAGTCAAGGGTTAGGTGGCCAGAAATGAGAGTGGCTAAAGTAAAATGGTATAGGAAGTTATGAGGCAACAAAAAATACTTGGCAGCCCACATGATATTGAAGTCACCCAGGATTTTGGCAGGATTGGGGTGAAAAATATACTTATAAACTGGGTGCATTTTGCAAATTTTTGTTCATCTACCAATTCTTACATTTTCATGGCGACTCAGATTTAAGAAGAATTATAATGAACACTTGAAACATGATTTAGGCTCACAAATTATTATTCAACAACAAAAGTGAAGAAAGAACCAAAGAAAAGTAAGTAGAAAAGGACCTAAGTTATAAATGTAATCACCACTCCCCTCTCCCCTTTTTACTGACTACAGTTGTTCTTGGTCATTACCGTTAATTTATAAAGTGGTCAGTAAATCTTGACCTATTACGTGACCACTAATTATGTACCTAGCTTTGGCTAAGTCTTTTACTAATTATACTCTAAAACGAATAATAGCTAATGTTTATTGAGGGCTTGCTATGTGCCAGTGACTTCCTGAGTGTTTCACATATTTAGACCCATTTATCTCCATGAGGTAGGCATTATTATTTCTATTTTATAGATAAAGAAACTGAGGCACAATGATGATAAGTAATTTGCCTGAGATTTTACAGCACTAAGGGGCAGAGGTGGAATTTCAACCTGAGCAGAGTAGCTCTAAAACCACAGCCCATTTGAGACAAAAGACCCTAAATGAGAGAGTATGAATGGATGATAATAAGATGTAATTATTTAGGTGCGTTCCCATGTTATGATGGACCAGTATCATTCTGTCAAAAATGAAAGCCAATAAATTATTGCCAATAAGTAACTAAGGCAAGAGTTAAAAAATCATCCAACAAAAACTGGTGAGTATTATATTGAGTTGGTATTGGTAATAAGCTATAAAGAAGTATAATATGTATAATTTGCCTTCAGGTATTACTAATACACATGAGAAAGTAAATGACATATTTCATTAAGTAGTAGGAACTAAAGAAAAAAATTCCCTCTAAGGAGTTAAAGTAGATATTTCCCCTCATAAAAGTTTGTGTTCTTTTATGTATAATAATAACAAATTTGGCTACTTATTTTCTGAGACCATAACAGATTTGAATAAGGCGATTATCAGCAGTGGGAGCAGCAAGGGAGTGATCTGGAGGCCTTAGCCACCCCCTATTCAACTCCCACTGCCCTGGTTGGCACCACATAAATATTCAAGTTCACAACTACTATCTTCTTTCTAATAAGCTTGACATCAAACTTTTTTGGAGGTATTAATCTTACCTGAACTAGTAAAAGGTATCTATAATCTTTATTTTTCCCACCATATGTGAACATAGATTAGTTTTGCTACAGAAATACTGATGTGTTAGACTATGCGATGCTGCTCAAACTCCACTTTGATGTATATCATATACAGGTAAGCCCCACATCACCTTTCTAAAATCCCAAACATTCTGAAATGCTGAAACACATCTGTTTCCAGGGTTATGGATAAGGGAAAGCAGTGTTTCCTCACCAAATGTGGCTTCAAGATCAGTCCTGGGCAGCCCCTAGCCTTCACCATCCGATGCCATACAAGTTATTACCCCACTAGAGAAGCTAAGAGTTGATCACAGTGGTGAAAACAGGAAAACTGTAAAATGCAGACTAAACTCCAAACAAACTAAATCAGCACAACAATAACCCTTCTCTCATCAGCAATGACCAAGGTGACCATGTTTGGTATTTTCTATTTAAGAAAATAGAATGTTATCTAATACTTTTTAAAAACAATTGTCATCTTTCCATTCCAAAAACCTGTGCTTAAAGAAGTTTAACCTGGTATTATGGGGAAAAACCAACAGTCCAAAAGATTTCCTCAAATTTGTTGACAACTGACTTATATTCTGACTTATAGGTATAAGAAACATGACCACATGTGAATAAAACATGCCAGTCAAATGGTCAAGATACGATAGTCTTAGCATTCATGAGAAAACATGCTTCTGGCTGCAATATGTAGGGACTGATTTATTATATTTTCAGAAAGTAAAGGAATATTAACCATGCTTCTTTAAAAGCATACACATTTTTCAGACTGATAACAATAAGAATCTTGTAATAACTGAATAAAGCAGACCTTAAGGGTCTTCTTTACCAATGGGACCATTTTAAGAAACAGACTCTTGTAGCTCCTGGGTCAGAGCAAGCTTATTTTTTTTTTTTTTTTTTTTTTTTTGAGACGAAGTCTCGCTCTGCCACCCAGGCTGGAGTGCAGTGGCCGGATCTCAGCTCACTGCAAGCTCCGCCTCCCGGGTTTACGCCATTCTCCTGCCTCAGCCTCCCGAGTAGCTGGGACTACAGGCGCCCGCCTCGTCGCCCGGCTAGTTTTTTGTATTTTTAAGTAGAGACAGGGTGTCACCGTATTAGCCAGGATGGTCTCGATCTCCTGACCTCGTGATCCGCCCGTCTCGGCCTCCCAAAGTGCTGGGATTACAGGCTGGAGCCACCGCGCCCGGCCGAGCAAGCTTATTTTTATTATTTATTATATCTTGTTTGGAACAAAGAAGGAATCTCTAAAGGTGATAAATATTAATCCTTTTAATGGTGGAGGGCTACAGTCTGTCATTGTTCCAGAGAATTAGGTGACTTTAGGAAAGATAGTTAAGTTTGGAATAGTGTTGTATAGAGTGAAAATCATTTTTATAAATCGTTTTCAAGAGGTAGAGGTGTTTAAGGTGAGTGAAAATAGCCAGTCACATTAGTCAAGCAGGCTCTTCATAGGAGGATTCTGAAGGAAAACCAACGCAAAGGTGAGTTTTCATCAGGAGGCTAGCAAACAATAACAGCAAAACTCAAGTAGCATGGAAGCAATGTTATCACTACTTAAATCAGCACTGATTTGATTTTTAGTTATCTTAGATCCTTAGATAATTCTTTCTATGGAGTCTAGGTATTTGCCACATCTTTATCACTAGGTGCATGTTACTGAGGATTGAGAAGACACAATTGTATGTTTCTAGAGAGATCCAAACTACATCGCCTGTTCTTTGAGTCTTGTGTTCATGTGAAATTGTCATTCTACTGAGTTTTTCACATTGTTTGGTACTAAACTTACTGAAGCAATTTTTCAGCCAAAAGTTGAACAATGTGTTTTCCTCCGAGGAGACTTACTTCATAGATCAAAGAAGCCACGTTCCAGGGTCTTCGGTAGTATGTCAAAGTGTTTCCATCCCGATCCCGGTTACAGAGTCCATTGTAGAACTCATTGTCAAAAGGTGTGCTTAGGGGATCCATCCCTAAAATGTTGATCCTGAGAATGAACAGAGTAGTATCAGAAGTGGAAATAGCACAACATCATGCAAGGCAGCCTCTGTAGCTGGAAAAAGTGAGGCAGCTTCAGTTCACGTCACCGTCACCCAATATGTGTGTGCTATAATCAGAAACAGAAGCAAGAGCCTGTTCACCTTGGCTTAGTGTCCCTGGCAGAAAGCATACCTTAGGAGGGCCTTATGAACTCTTTTAGGCAACTAAGGCACTGTTTAGAGTGCAATGAAAGAAATGCAATAAGTAAGGCACGTGGGACCATCTGGTTCCTGGAGTTTTAACTTCACTGCTGTAACTCTTACCTAACCTCCCTTAGTGAACCAATAACTGATGCTGTAATACCAACTATTTAAATTATTTGAGAACAGAGCATCTCAGGGGGCCAATATAACATATGCATGTAATTTTTCATCTATGGATCAACACTGGGGCTTTCTCTCTCTCTCCCTATTTTCTTTAAACTTAAGCCTTTTCCTCCAGCTGTCTCATTGCTTGTCAAGAACCTCATTCCCTCCAGGCTTGTATTATTTCCATTACACTTTCCAAGACGAACACAAAAATTTCAGCATCCTGGAAAGGCATTCTCAAAAGTTATATTTTTTCCCACAGCAAAATATTTTCATTTGGCAAGCTTTCATTCATAAATATAAATCTTATTTAGTTTTTTAAAAAGTTAAATTTTACTTCTAGGCTTAGAAACAATATACGAACAAGAAGCAGTTATTTCCTTGTGAAATACACTTCTGTTAATTGGAGGAACAGTCATTGCTGTCTAGGCTGTATCTGGAATAAATGGCCCCAAGCCAGGGAGGCCAATAGGTTTGCAGATCAAATCTGTAACTTACCTTGGCACAGAAACACAAACTCTTCCATTGCCCTAGGCCACATTCCTAACTCCAATGAGCTGGATTACAAATCTGGATGTTGGTTTTAAGACCAATTTGTCAAAGAGTGAGTAGTTTACCATAAACCCACGGCTTATGCAAGAGAAATAATTGAAAGGGTTTCCTGCTGCTAGTGGGTTAGTTAAAAACAACATCTTTATACAAATAGCACATTTTACATAAACTTTGAATCTACAAAGTTCTAGTGAATCTAAAGTGGTTCAACTTTAATGGAAAGCAAGTTAACAAACTGACACATAAATATCTTCCTCAAGGCTGACATATAGATAAAATCGACCACTGCTTGTCCCACCAAAATACCTTTGGTGTTTTGTCCCACCAAAATACCTTTCATGAAAAATGCTATGGCCCTAAAGTTCTAATATAGGGACAAAAATTAGACCTATTAATTTGAATATGAGAAAAGAGAAAATAAATTATATATCTGATTTACTTTTTTAAACACCTTATTCCTCATGATAGATTAAAATTTTGGTCCCAATTCTTTACCCATCTCTGCATCTATACCCTTGCCATGACCTTATCACAGGCAAAGTGTACTTCCCTCCCTAGTGGCTTTGTGCTTGGCCATGTGACTTACTTTAGCCAATGGCATGTAGTTGAGAGTGACAGTGGGCCAGTTCAAAGCATAGGCATGAAGAGGTCTCATTCATTGCCTTTGCTTTCGTGTATTTGTGCCATTGCCTTGAAAAGGGCTTCTAATGGGTAGCCGCTGCCCCTTCAACCTGGCTATCACTGACCCCAGTGAAAAGCAGAACCACCCCAGCTGTTGCAGCTTGAGGCGAATCTCCCAGTGAAGCCCAGTCTTGTGAGAAATAAACAGTTATTTTTGTATCACTAAGATTTTGACGCAACCTCTCCACCACAAAGACGTAAAATAGTGGAAGCAAGTGACCTGGGTTGTTTCTTAAACAAGACCTCAGCTACATTTTCTTAAATGATAGTGAACTACATATCCCGTGTAGCTGCGTTAACAGAGACATTGGACCTCTTTGTTTTCAATGAACAATGAAATCAACCTTTGTTTTTATTGATGATTAGCTCTTAGGTGACTACTATATCTATGTGTGGTACAGCATTTGCAATTGGCAGGGAGGAATATTAAGATAGTTTATATATACTCTCTGCTTCCATGTGAATTGTGTTCAAATTAAGGAGTAGAACATAAAATCAACAATTTCAAAAACTAGACCAAGGAAGAATACACAGTCAGTCCTCTGTATCTGTGGGCTCTGTGTCTGTGGATTCAACCAATCATGGATTGAAAATATTTGGAAAAAAATTACATCTATGATAAGATTGTACAAACTTTTTTGCCTTATAGTATAGCACCATTTATATCACATTTACATTGTATCAAGTGTTATAAGTAACCCAGAGATTATTTAAAGAGTACAGGAGGACATACATAGGTATATGTGAATACTATGTCATTTTATATCAGGGACTTGAACATCCTAAAAGTTTTGTACATGTGGGAGGTCCTGGAACCAATCCCTGATGGGTAGAAAGGGAGGATTGTACTTGTGCCAAATGAGTGGTACATGTGAGTGCTTTACACATTGAGTCTTCTGGAGGAAGAACTCACCATGGGAACGTCATTAAAAGAATTTTAGAAGAAGAAAGATTTGATTTGGGTTTTGAGGGGTGGGTAAATTAGGATGGGGCTGGTGCAGGAGAAATGTGTGGGTAAGAGCTCAGAGATGGAAATAGCATGTGATGAGGGTAATGGCCTTCAGATATTCTGTTTGTCTCCCCTATAAAGGAATTTTGATAAATTATGCTTTCCTGTACATTTTTAGTGCAATATCTAATATTTTTCATCTTAAGATTAAGTAGATGCAAAGAATATAATTCCTAATAATGTTGCTGTTACTTGTATTTTAACATATAATTATTTTACCACTTGAAAAATAAAATCAATAAATACAAATGCAGTAGTGATGCTGGGTCGTACAGCACTGATATTTTTCTAACAGTTGGAAATTTTTTAGTTATTTTTATTCCTTTTTATTTATGCTTTTTAAGTAGGCTTTACTTTTTAGAGCAGCTTTAGGTTCACAGCAAAAGTGAACAGAAGGCACACAGACTTTGGGCCGGGCGCGGTGGCTCAAGCCTGTAATCCCAGCACTTTGGGAGGCCGAGACGGGCGGATCACGAGGTCAGGAGATCGAGACCATCCTGGCTAACACGGTGAAATCCCGTCTCTACTAAAAAAATACAAAAACTAGCCGGGCGAGGTGGCGGGCACCTGTAGTCCCAGCTACTCCGGAGGCTGGCAGGAGAATGGCGTAAACCCAGGAGGCGGAGCTTGCAGTGAGCTGAGATCCGGCCACTGCACTCCAGTTCGGGGACAGAGCGAGACTCCGCCTCACAAAAAAAAAAAAAAAAAAAAAGAAGGCACACAGACTTCCTATATACTCTATGCCCCTTTTTATTCTTGAATTCATATTTCTATTCTATTTCCCCCACAGAATTTTAACCTAATGTAATATAGTTTATCTCTGAAAGTTTTCATTAATTACCTTGTCATACTTTTCTGTACCAAAAAGATATTAATTGAAATTTTAAAATATTAAATACTTGACTATAGGGTCTAAGATTTAAAAATTCTTTATTAATAGTAGCATACATAAGTATCTTAAATTTTTTAAAATCATTACTAAACATAAGTAAAATTTTATTGGAAAGCTATCTTAATGAAATGAATGAGTCTTCTTTTAAAATTAATATGTTAGTTCCTGTATCCATGAATGAATATTACTTCATTTATTCATGGTGCTAGGATGGCATTCAGTATCAGTTTGATTCCTACTTTTCACTTTTATAGTTGTAAGTGCTGAGAAACTTTACCCACATAAATAAGTAGATAAGAATTTTTAAAAAGTTATTATAACAATGTCACACAAATTTTAAACCCTTTTTCTGAGTTATATACCAAAAAGAGATCCCATAGTTAGTGATCTTTCATCAAAATTTTTTTTTTTGCTTCATTATCTAAAAATTGATTAGGTAATCTTTCAATGTTGATAAAAAGAATTTGAGATCACAAAACTTCAAGGTGTCAGAGTCCCGTTGAGTACTAACATTTGGAGTTGTTTCTTATTTTCTTTTTTTCCTCTCTGTAGTAAATGTGAGATGGGTGAGGAGTATACTCTACTCTTAGAAAGTAAAAAGTAAGTGATTGTTTAAAAAAGAAGAAAGGAGAGTGGGCTTGACAACTTGGATGCAGCTGAATTGTCACGCTTATTAATTTTGTGAAAAACATGTACATATGGAAGTTGAGGATTTACTATTAGCTTAGCTAAATAATTAATAGTTGAGGAAAATATTACCTTAAGACTTACTTGTCTCCCCTTGGCAAGTTTTTGTGTACCCCGTGGTATGTATATCCTAGTTTGAAGGTTATTGTTTTATAGATCATCAAATTGGCCAGTTGGCTGGACCCATCTGGAAAGTTACAATAAAGTTGATCCACAGTCTAAAGCACAACTAAGGAAGAAATGTTTCAAAAGCTTTGGACTTGGTTCCACTACTACAGGGACAGCCAGTCTAGTCTAGAATAAGCCAATTTTTTTTGCCAAGAAACATGAACACTTCTCATGGATGGAAAGTCATCATCTGGGAAATAAAAAAAAAATATGTTCTTTGGCAGTGCTTAGAGATGCCTGTTTTCACACCTGCATCTAGAACCACAGGCAGTTCCAATTTACCAGGTGAACTGAAGAGAAAGCTCCCTTCACAGAAGTGGTGTTATGCTTAGATCACAAAAAATAATTCCTTGCATATTGTACATCACTTATAGCTGGCTGGATTTATGCCTTTTCAATGAATGCAAGATGGGCTGGGGGATTTCCCTAAACACTTCTGGAGAATCTCAGATGCCTTCAAATAAGAGGCTGAAACATTTGTGATACAACTCAGTTCTCCTGGCATAAGAACATAGGTGTGAGAGGCCTTCAAATGAAAACAGTATAAATTAATTACCATGAGTGTTTGTGACTTTCACATGTAGAAGAATCTAACTGTATGTGACTATTGATAGGACTTGTTGAGGTTGTCCAGATTGAATTGGGTAGATGTAGTTTATAAGCATGTTGCTATAATTAGGGAGTTTACTCCTATTACCTCTATTTTGCAAAGAATCCGCAGCTCCATATAAGAATACGGGAGGTTTATAGTAAGTAAACATGCAACATTAATGGTATGAAAGAATATTACAAATATAACAATAAATGTTGTTTTGAAACCGCTTCCTAAATATTAATTACTGATTTATGCCACTCTCCTATATTCCTTAATTCAAATATTTGTGTGATAAGTAGCTACTTAAGGAGTTTCATTTTTGAAGGTTAGTTTTGCTTTGAAGTTAAGGTGTTGAAGTTAAGACTTACGGATTTTGTAATGATGTGAGGGAACTGCTGTGGGTGTTGGTTGGTGTTTTAAGGAGGAGAGGGTAAGGTGGTATGGTAGAAAAATATAGTTTTATGAGACTCAGAGAAACTTGTTTCAGCTCTACTAGAAATGAATCATTCAAATGGCCTTATTTATTTCACTCATTTCTTATCTGTAAAATGAATATAATACCTCCTCTAACAATCTCCCAGGATTATCAGGAAAATCTATGGAGATACAGTGTGGAAAAATATTTTGAAAAGTTTAAAGTATTATGCAAATGAAAGTTGTCATAGAAAAATAGGTTTTATGAAGACTAAATTTAACATAGGTTGTTACTCATGGTAATGGGGAATTTAATAAAAAATGTTGATGGACTGATTCTATCAGGACCTACTTCATTTTCCATTTCTACCAGCCTTGCTCTTACCTTTCCCCATAGCTGGGGCCCTACCTTCTTACACAGCCTTGAAGACTCAGCTGTGGGATGGTCCCCAACACCAACCCTGACTGTGTTAAAGCGTGAGATATTTAAGAATTCCTAGCTAGCCCTGCCTCATTATGAAACTCCCTGGCAAATGCTATGCAACAAATTTTTATTTTCCCTGAACAAAGGAAACCAATAGATTATGAATGATTGTTTTTCAGCTAAATGGGCTAATATTTCTATATTCTTTTCCTATAAGACAAACTATAAATTTGCATTGAATGAGAATAAATAACATATGTTAAGCTGTTTCATTGAGATTAAAGAGAAAATTGTTTCTTGAGTCCCAATTAAAGCAAAATAAAGTAGTAATGGGCTTTCATCATGGACTCACAATCTTTCCCTGAGGAGATAAATAAAAAGAGTCAGGACTTATTTGAGCACACCACCATCTAGTTATAAGGTTTGGGAAAACTCCCGTACCATTTACTGCCTAAAATTTACTAAGAGGGCTTGCTGAGCTTAGGGGCCCAAAACCATCCATTCGATTCAAGATTCCCACCTTTTAGGCTAAGGGCCAAAGGCATGGTAAGTAATTTTGAATGCTGCTTGAACAAGACTGTATAAAGTGTATGAAGGGCACATGAAATGCTTTATCTGGTACCTGTCTCTTGGTATCCTGGGATATTTTTCTTACCTAGACTTAAGAAGTAGAAGTTTCATTTGGCTAAGAAAGAGGAGACATCTCCTTCATTAGCTAACCTTGATAGAGGTCTTATCATAGGAACTGTCTAGTACCTTAGTGCAGGGTTTCTCAACCTTGGCACTGATGCTTAGGGTCAGGCTGTCCTGTGCTTAGCATCATTTCTGGCCTCCACCCACTACGTACCAATAGCACTCCCCATTCTCGCACCCTCCAAGATGTCACAGCTACAGTGATCTCCAGATATTGTCAGATGTCTGCTGGGGAAAAAATTACCACTGATTGAGAACCACTGCATTACCCTTCTACCAGTCTCGCTCTGACCATCACCCCTATCTTTTTTCATCTTCCCATCTCCATATCCAGGACTGGAGTCCTGTCCCTGAAAAGAAATTCAGTCTTACCTGATGCCAATTGACAATATTTTAGAAAGCACTTAATAGATATTCATTAATTAATAATTAGACTATTTATCCACCTACCAAGTATTTACTGAGCACCTACTATGACTCAGGCACTGGAATTATGAGAAGACACATTACATTATAGGTGAGGAAATAAAGTCATATACCATCTCTTTCAATATACTACTGGGTGGAATAATGACCGTGTCTTTTTTGGGGACAATTTTCCAACAAATCCACTTTTACCCAAAACAGCAACAAATCCACCTTTACCAAAAACAGCTCAGAATGACTAAGAGAGGCTGTGTAGTAGATATTCCTAGGATGCCCTCTGACTATACATGGAACAGAACAGAACAGAACTGAATTTCTCTATTCTGTATAGTCCTGAGTTCTAAACTCTAAGACATCCCATCTGAGATCACAGCCACCTGTCTGAAGGCCCTAGGTTTTGTATGGAAAATGAGTGAAATGTCAGCTCTCTGTAATGAGAACCAGAACCTCAACATAATCATCCTCTGACATCAAAACTGCTTCCTCTGATCACATTCCTCCTGGGTCAGCTCCAGAATGCTGGAAACTCCTAAGATCCAGGAGAAGTTCCAATGGAAGACAGCCTTCCTAGCAATGCAAATATTTGAATTGAATTGCTAGATCTCCTATTGGAAATTCATTCCAAATGTTAACATGTCATGTCAATGTTGTTGTGGTCTCCCAGAGGTTCCTAAATGAGAGATTTCATCTCTTGCTCGACGGAGAGACAATCATCTAAAATCTTGATCGTCTAGTCCAGTCTACAGACCCCTACTGAGGCCAGGCAATTTGTCCAAATCATCCTGAGATACTTATTTAGCACTTCCTTTAAGCTCAAAAGTAGTTCAAAAATAATACAGATCCATCAGCTGTATCACCTGCGTCCCTCACACAAATGCTTCTACCAGTCTATCACAGTTGAGAGAGATGGAGATCATTCTCACTCATCTTCATCTGAAAAAGTACAAATAAAATACAGACCCGTAGCCTGCTGTTCGTGCCAGCTCAGACTCTTCTACCACTCTGTCTCTGCAGGGGGGACGGGGATCACTTTCACAATCATCCTCATCTGAAAAGTCTCCACAGTCATTGTCACCATTACACAGAAGTCGCCTCTTTATGCATCTGCCTGCAATCAAAATCAGGAAAGACTCAATGTGTCAAATGCCAATTTTTTTCTTTCTTTCTGAAGTTATCATATGCACTTTAACCCTGGAGGTGAGGTATCAGAAAAACACATTTGACTTCTTCATACAGAATATATAGATGTTTGTTTTGGGGGCCTTTCACACTTGGAAATCCAGGTGTCTAGAGCATATGCTTTTTTTTTTTTTTTCTTTTCATTCAGGAAGGCACACAGAAACCCACAATGAGCAATTGGAGCACAAAGATTACCTGTACTGCATTTAAAGTCATTTCCGCAGTCATCCTCAGCATCCTCACAGGGCTCTGTGGGCACACACTGTCGTCTGTCTCCCACAGCGTCGGTGCAACTTTTCCCATTAAATTGTCCAAAGACCTCAATGCTTCTTGAACGAAACTGCACAATATCAGTTGGAATAATTAGAATTTCTAATGCCAAAAAAAGTGTATGGTCTAAAGGTGCATCCATACAACTATATCCCTCCAATGAGTCAATGGTTTTAAGATAGAAGCAGTGGAAGAAGTCACTGATGTCATTTAGGGTAACACTCTGCATTCTAGGTTTGGCAGCCTCTTATATAGATGAGTCCTCTGGACACTCATTTAGTATTCTGTACAACATAAAGATTTCCTGGAAAAGTTAGCAACATACATTTAAATGTTTATCCCTCTTTCTGAGTTTGGTACTCAGTTGTGGGGCTCCCTGCCTCATAGTCATTTTTCTGGAGAGGCTAGCAATACGGTTTCCATTTGGGGAGGTCAGTGGGGAAGGGAGATGAACACTTACCATTTGTCTGAGGCAAGGATCACATTGTGACCATTCACTCCAGGGGCTCATTCTGCAGTCTATGTGCGATGCGGAGCCATGGCTTTCTGTTGGCTCCGGGCCATAACTAAGATAATAGAACATGCCAGTTTATAATGACCATTGTGTATGTTTGTTTCCTAGAAGTCTTCACAAACACAGTTCATTTTGTACTTTATCCCCCCTCAAATTACACCACTTATCTTTTTACCATATCTTTCATTTCACCCTTAATTGCATGCTGTTTTGCATTTTCAACTCATCTTTTTGTTTAATTTTTGTCTGTATTGTAAGTTAACTTTTAACTTCCTAGCAATGCAAATATTTAAAACAACAAAATAAAGACAAAGACGAAAATTAGCCAAGCATCTTTCCAGGTGTTTTACATAGATTAATCTTATATTTCCAACTAGATTATGAACTTAATGAAGCTAGAAATCTGATTTTATTTTTGTGTGTGTGTCTTCCTTGCCATCCACCATACCCCACCCCTCACCAAGAGTCTAGTGAGGCTAAGTTACCTCATTCTCTTGCAAATTTAAGTCAGCCAGCCCAGGCCCAGCCATTCCTGTAGCAGGCACTTCATAAATCAGGTGTCCCCTCTCTGGTATTCTGTATGCTCTAAACTGGACGCTTTGCCACGTCACACTTCACTTCAGGAATTATTCTTGACCTTTCTGAGTTTTAACATATATTTTGGCACTTATGCCTCCCTTTCCACCCCCCGGCCCACTGCTCAGCAGTGCTTTTCTGGCTTTGAACTTTCCTTTCTCTGTTGGTTCACCATTTGAGTCTCTTCTGGTTGAAATATTACCTGGGATAATTATAAAAAAAGAAAACACAACAGAACCAGAAACCATCAAGCAAGAATCCTACAAATTCCCTACCTCTACTTGCCTGACCTGACAGTGATCCTTCCTATAGCTAAGCCTCTTAAACCACAGAAAAGACTAGGTGAGGCCAATCTCTCCTCAAATGCTCTAGATCCCAGCTCCCGTTAGAGACTCAGATCCATTGAATATCTTATTCCTTTTAAACCCTCCCTCTCTACTGTCTCCTTTACATTTGTAGTATAAACTGTTCAAGCTTGTGACATTAAACATAAAAAGCCAATGAATGAACAAATCATGCACCCTCCCTGATTTCACATTTTCTTTTTCTTTTTTTCTTTTTTTTTGAGACTGAGTCTCGCTCTGTCGCCCAGGCTGGAGTGTAGTGGCTGGATCCTGGCTCACTGCAAGCTCCGTCTCCCGGGTTCACGCCATTCTCCTGCCTCAGCCTCCTGAGTAGCTGGGACTACAGGCGCCCGCCACCTCGCCCGGCTAGTTTTTTGTATTTTTTAGTAGAGATGGGGTTTCACCATGTTAGCCAGGATGGGTCTCGATCTCCTGACCTTGTGATCCGCCCGTCTCGGCCTCCCAAAGTGCTGGGATTACAGGCTTGAGCCACCGCGCCCGGCCGATTTCACATTTTCTTCCAGCCACTCCCATCTCCCTCCTGCCCTTCACAATAACACTTCTTAGAATAATTGCTGGGGCCGGGCGTGGTGGCTCAAGCCTGTAATCCCAGCACTTTGGGAGGCCGAGACGGGCGGATCACGAGGTCAGGAGATCGAGACCATCCTGGCTAACACGGCGAAACCCCGTCTCTACTAAAAAATACAAAAAAAAAAAAAAAAATTAGCCGGGCGAGGTGGTGGGCGCCTGTAGTCCCAGCTACTCGGGAGGCTGAGGCAGGAGAATGGCGTGAACCCGGGAGGCGGAGCTTGCAGTGAGCTGAGATCCGGCCACAGCACTCCAGCCTGGGCGGCAGAGCAAGACTCTGTCTCAGAAAAAATAATAATAATAATAATAATAATTGCTGGAAACACATTTATGTTTTTCTGTCATCCAAAGAACAAGTCTTATCTCCTCCTTCAAACTCTACATGCCCTTTTAGTTACTTCTAAATTCTATTTTCTTTTTAGCCATATTTCTTGAGAAAGTAGTTAGCACCCTCGTCTCTTGTTTCTTACATCCAGGTGACCATTCTGGTCACTTCTCAACCATCCTGCCCTGTGAACACTGCTCTTGTACAAGTCCGTGATGACTGCCATGTGCCTCACTGTTCCTTTCAGTTCTTATCTTACTGACTGCTTCATGCTTGAACATGTGGGAATCACAATTCAACATGAGAGATGAGTGGGGGCACAGTGCCAAACTGTATCATTGCACCCTGGCCCCCCAAAATCTCATGTTCTTCTCACATTTCAAAACACAATGATGCCTTCCCAACAGTCCCCTAAAGTCTTAACTTATTCCAGCATTAACTCAAAAGTCCAAGTTGAAAGTTTCATCTGAGATAAGGCAAGTCCCTTCTGCCTATGAGCCTGTAAAATCAAAAACAAATTAGTTACTTCCAAGGTACAATGGGAGTACAGGCATAGGGTAAATGGTCCCTTTCCAAAAAAGAGAAATCAGCCAACAGATAGGGGCTATAGACACCATGCAAGTCCAAAACCCAGTTGGACAGTCATTAAATCTTAAAGCTCCAAAATGATCTCTTTTGACTCCATTTCTCATGTTCAGGGAATGCGGATGCAAAGAGCAGCTCTGCTTCTGTGCCACTGCAGAGTATACACCTGTAGCTGCTTTCATGGGCTGACATTGAGTGCCTGCAACTTTTCCAGGTACACAGGACAAGTTGCTGGTGGATCTACCAATCTGGGTCTGGAGGATGGTGGCCCTCTTCTCACAGTTCTACTAGGCATTACCCCAGTGGGGACTCTGTGCAGGGGCTCAAATCTGACACTTTTCCTTCACATTGCCCAAGTAGAGGTTCTCCACAAGGGCCCCGTCCCTATAGCAAATTTCTGCCTGGACATTCAGGCGTTTCTATACATCCTCTGAAATCTAGGTGGAGGTTCCCAAACCTGAACTCTTCCCTTTTGTGTACTTGCAGGCTCAACACCATGTGGAAGCCACCAAGGCTTGGGTTTGTACCCTTTGAAGCAATGTCCTTAGCTGTACCTTGGCCCCTTTTAGGCACAGCTAGAGTTGGAGCAGCTGTGATGCAGGGTGCCATGTCCCAAGGCTGAACAGAGGAGTGGGGCCCTGGGCCTACTCCATGAAATCATTTTCACCTCCTAGATATCCAAGCCTGTGATAGAAGGGGCTACCACAAAGGTCTCTGAAATGCCCTGGAGGCATTTTCCCCTTTGTCTTGGCTATTAACATTTGGCTCATCTTTAGTTTTGCAAATATCTGCAGTTGACTGGAATTTCTCCCCAGAAAATGAGTTTCTCTTTTCCACCTCATGGTCAGGCTGCAAATTTCCCAAACTTTTAGACTCTCCTTCCTATTTAAATATAAGTTCTCTTTGCTTATGCAAATGAGCATAGGATTTTAGAAGCAGCCAGGCCATATCCTGAACACTTTGCTGCTTAGAAATTTCTTCTACCACATACCCTAAATCATCTCTCTCAAGTTCAAAGTTCCACAGATCCCTAGAGCAGGGGCACAATGACACCAATCTCTTTGATAAAACATAGCAAGAGGACCTTTGCTCTAGTTCCCAATAAGTTCCTCATCTCCATCTGAGACCACCTCAGCCTGGATTTCATTGTACATATCACTATCAGCATTTTGGCCAAATTCATTCAACAAATCTCTAGAAAGTTCCAAATTTTCTCTCATTTTCCCTTCCTGTCTTCTTCCAAGCCCTCCAAACTCTTCCAACCTCTGCCTGTTACCCAGTTCCAAAGTCACTTCCACATTTTCAGGTATCTTTAAAGCAATGTCCCACTCTTGTTACCAATTTTCTGTATTAGTCTGTTCTCACATGGCTATAAAGAACTACCTGAGACTGGGTAACTTCTAAAGAAGAAAGGTTGAATTGACACAGAGTTCGACAGGTTGTATAGGAGGCATGGCCGGGGAGGCCTCAAGAAACACAATCATGGGGGAAGGGTGAAGGAGAAGCAAGCACATCTTCACATAGCACAAGAGACAGAGAGTGAAGGGAGAAGTACTACATACTTCTAAACAACCAGATCTCATGAGAACTCCATCACAAGAACAGTAAGGGGGATGTCCACTCCCATAATTAAATCACCTTTCACTATACCTGTCCTTCAACACATGGGAATTACAATTTGATATGTGATTTGGGTAGGGACACAGAGCCAAACCATATCAGACACCCAGAGATAAGTCAGCAGCCCAGACATCTTTCCTGAATTTTACACTTTTGAATATAGCTTCCAATTGGACCTTGCACTCAACTTGCTTATTGAACTCAATGTATTCCCAAATAAGTGCATTAATTTTTCTCCCCTCTCAAATATGCTTCTCCCTTGTATTTATTGTCTTGGTAAATGGCACTTCCATTTACGCAGTCATTCTAATTAGAGACCTTGTGCTACTTGTCTCATCCTGCACTTCAGTCCTCATCTATACCATCAACAAAAATTTGTTGTTTACAGTCTTGTAAATGACTCTCAAACCCATCCATTCTCTTCATCTCTTTTAGATGGTTTTTCTTGTCTACACCAACCTTATATATCTCTTAGATGACTACAAAAATTACTCTCTAATTCAGTTTCCACAAGGCATCCAGAGGGGTCTTTTAAAAATGCAAATTTGATCTTACCATTCAGTTACCAGAAACCTTCAGTAGCTTCCCACCACTCTTGTGATGAAGTCTAAGTTTTTTTAAAAATAATGCAATAGGCAGAAAAACAACTTTCAAAGATATCCCTGTTCCAATTCCTGGTACCTGTGAATATGTTGCCTTACGCGGCAAAGGGGGCTTTGCAAATGTGATTATGGGGAGATCATCCTGTATTATTTGGTTGGGCCCACTCTGATTACACGGGCTCGTTAAAGGAGAAGAGTGGGTGAGAGAGATGTGAAGACAGAAAAGGCAGGAGAAATTCAAAGCATGAAAAGGGATTCCACCTGCTGTTGCTGGCTCTGAAGATGGAAGAAGAGGGCAATGAGCCAAGAAGCACAGGCAGCTGTAGAATCCGGGAATAGCAAGGACATGATTTTTCTTTAGAGCCTCCAGAAAGGACTCCAGCCCTGCTGGCACCTTGATTTTAGCCCAGTGAAACTTAATTCAATTTTCTGACTTCTAGAACTGTTAGATAATAAATTTGTGTTTTAAGCCACTAGGTTTGTAGTAATTTGTTACAGCTGTGATAGGAAACAAACGCACATTACCTATAGAGCTCTACATGGCCTACCCCCTTCCTAATTCTCCAACTTTACTTTTCTCCACTTAAGCTCCAGCTACACTGAACATTAAAATTTCAAGACAAGCCGCTTGTTCTCATGTCTTCAGGCTTTTAATCATGCTATTCGTTATTCACTACATTGATCTCATCTTGGACACACATTATTTTTTTTTCTGAGAATCCGCCTTAACCTCCTGGTGTAATTTAGTTTTCTATGTACATATTTTTATAGCATCTTGTTCTCATATTTCACTGAATTAATTATTCACTCATCATTTATCTATTCATTCATCAAATATGTATTAATTTCCTATTATTGGCTAAGCATGGGAGTTACAATGGTGTTCAAAACAAAACAAAACCAAAAACATGATCCCCAAAGTAGAAGTTTACGTTTTAGCTAAAAATACCAGTGAGCTTGGGGACTTTCCTGTTTTGTTCAGCTTGAATATCAAATACCTGGAACTTAATAGGTACTCAGGAAGGGCTATTTAAAATGAATAATTGAATAATTGAAAGAGGGGGAAGGAAGTCCTTAGTCATGGGGTTTTGGCCAAATCTAGGCCTGTATCTCTCTAGGGTGTGAGCTCCTGGGGAATCATCCACATGGTTTTTGAGCAAGGATTGCAAGGCAGGCTTCCTGGCTGGAGGTGGCATTTTTGTAAGCCTGGCCCTTGCCTAAACCTTCCAGAATATCAGGAGGTGTGATGAGCTTCTATCTTCTAAAATTGTAGGCTAAAAATATATTACATAGGATGTCAAAACTTCTAGAAGAAACTGCTTTCTTGGAAGTCTGAGTACTAGTGCATATCTGAAACCACATGGTTAAGAAATTCTCTGCTAGAATGTTTCCATAAAACTACAGCCTCATCTGGAACTGACAGGCCTCGTCAAGAGGCAATACATTAAGGTGTAGGACATATACCTTAATGCTGTATAGCAGTGGGTCTCAATACCAAGTACATATCATAATCCTTAGATATTAAAAATAGGAATTATAAAATTGTGATCCCTGTTCTATACTGATTAAATCAAGCTCTCTGAGGATGGTCTCTAGGTATCAATGTTTTTAAAAAGTTACTCAGGTGATTCTCATGTTCAAACAATGTTGAGAAACACTGCTTGGCAACATCTGGTGGAAATACATGATATCTGAAGGGTGGACCTCAAGTAGGTATAGGGGCACTCATTATGTCATTACCCAAGATTGAAACCACCATGGACCTAAAATTGTCACTGAGCTGGTATCCTTTCTGAGTACCTACTATGTTCCAGGTATTTGATATTCAAGCTGAACAAAACAGAAATGTCCCCAAGCTCACTGGTATTTTTAGCTAGAATGTAAACTCTAGCTAGTTAGTTTGAGGATCATAGTTTTTGTTTTGTTTTGTTGTTTTGAACACCATTGTAACCCCCATGCATAGCCAATAATAGTAAATTAATAAATAATTGATGAACGAATAGATGAGTGAATAAGTGAGTAAATACTTAATTAAATGAAATACGAGAACAAGATGCTATAAGAATATGTACATAGAAAACTAAATTACACTAGGAGGTAAAGGAACCTCATTGGAACATCATTGGTTTCAGGAATTCCTCTAGACTCTATTAACGTTTCTATGAATCTTTTTAATGTGTGTTTTCTCCGGTATTAGTGCTGTTGCCTTAAACTGGATTATCTGTTTTCATCTATCATTTTTGTGTTTGTCGTTTACCTAGATGAATATGTTAACATTTTGTTTCAACATTTCCCCAAGATAGATTACTTCCTTGGTTCCAGAAATTCCATCTTTCTCACCTGCCACCAGACAAGCCTCAATGAATGCTGGTCCAGAGGATACTGTACAGACTGGAGAATCATGCATGGAGGGTAAACTCACTGCAAATACTCCAGAGTAAGTTACAATCCATTATTGGATAAATCTAGAACCCAGCCAGGGTGGTTCATCTTCCCCACACATAAATGACTAGATCCTGCTCCAATGATACTGGCATTGCCTCTAGACAGTTCTCTAATATCATTTGCAATAATAATAGGCCCACGTTGATTATACGTACATTTATTTACTTCCTTCTTAGCTTCTAACCCAAGGACTCCCCCCCTTTTTTTTTTTAAATTAAAAGTGTGACTCACACTTGGGGCTTAGTACAAAACACCAGATCTTTGCCTTTGATCTTTTATTGATCTCGCAGACTATGATTTGAATTCATTCCCTGAATGATTCATTTATCTCCATAGGAAGGTTCTTATATATCAATCTCTTGCCCTGGGAGTAGGACTTACATTCTCTGGATGTTAAGCTCAGTGTATGAGTTTTCTATGGCCTCCATAACAAAGTACCACAGACTAGGTGCCTTAAACAACAGAAATTTATTTTCTTGCAATTCTAGAGGCTAGAAGTCTGAAACCAAGATATGGTTGTGTTGACTCCAACTGAGGTCCCACTCCTTGGCTTGTATATGGCCATCTTCTCCCTGTGTCTTCACACGGCCTTGCCTGGTGTCTGTGTTCAAATTTCCTCTTCTTATAAGGACACCAGTCATATTGGATTAAGGCCCACCCTAACGACCTCATTTTAACTTAATTACCTTTTTAAAGGCCTTAACTGCAAATATAGTCACATTAACAGGTATTGGGGGTTAGAACTTCAACATACGAGATGGTGGGGGCGGAGGGGGAGATACAATTCATTCAGCCCATAACACTCATAAATGATTTTGATTAAGTAAAACCTTATATTTGTCTATTCATTTTACTAGACAATTTTCAAAGCTCGTTTTCTCCTTAAACATTTACCTTTTCTTGGTAAAGTTTGTAAGCATTACTAGTTCTTTTTTATAGATGGGAAACTAAAAATGAAGAATTATACTACTTATCCAAAGTTGAAGTTAGTAGAAAACTGGGTCTAGACTTGACAACTCTTAGCTCTTAGTTCAGTGCAATATTTCCCTGTTTCCTGTGCTGGCTTTTTTCCCCCAACCTAAATCCTCTTTGAAATAAGCTGAGTGGTCATAGAATATATACTAATTTCTACATCTAATAGCCTCATGACTTTTGGACATCTTGAGATACAGCAAGTTAACAAAAATGCAAGTATTTTTAAACATATAGCAGCCCCAGGCAAAGCATGTCAGTTGGACAACCTGACTCTTGCCTGGACCTATTTTAAGCTTACACCTAAATGATGTCAAATTAGGCAAAAATAAATTGAAAATTGTTTTATCACCTGGTTGTTTTGCCTTCACTGTCCCAGGTACCTGGCTCACTGGAAGCACAGTAAAGGCAGAACTCATGGGAATTGTTCGGAGAGAATGACAAGTCATGCAAAAAGAATATATTATTGAAAGAATATGCTGCACAAATACCAAGAAAGAACATAGGTGATCTTGACTAGCTTCTTCTGTCTTTCATCCTCTGAGTCCAACACCCCCTCCCCAGCCCACTTAACTCACTCAGCAGATCATCTTTTGTAGTTCAAGGACTGCATATGTACAACACTTACCACCTGCCTATCACCCTGCTGTGCTATTAGGCTGAGTGGAGAAGTATTTGTAAGGCACTTTCTGGATTCTTAGATGAAATGTTTTATCAAATAAAACATATCTCCAAGTGTTTCAATCCCAGTTTGAAAGTCACTTCCTAGATCAAAGTGATGTACATCAACGTGGTAGGAGATCTACCTCTGGGCCAGAAATGCATTAAACGAAGGGTCGTTGATATACACCTGGTCCTATTATCCTGCCACGAAGAAAAGTTTCCAGTTTTAGAAAAAGAAAGCCTCTGGCCGGGCGTGGTGGCTCAAGCCTGTAATCCCAGCACTTTGGGAGGCCGAGGCGGGCGGATCACAAGGTCAGGAGATCGAGACCATCCTGGCTAACACGGTGAAACCCCGTCTCTACTAAAAAATACAAAAAACTAGCCGGGCGAGGTGGCGGGCGCCTGTAGTCCCAGCTACTCCGGAGGCTGAGGCAGGAGAATGGCGTGAACCTGGGAGGCGGAGCTTGCAGTGAGCTGAGATCTGGCCAGTGCACTCCAGCTTGGGTGACAGAGCGAGACTCCGTCTCAAAAAAAAAAAAAAAAAAGAAAGCCTCAGTAGCACCTCGAATTCCAGGATACTTTGTGGTAGGCCCAGGCAGGAAAGCACTTACTTTATGAAGGAAACTTTTTGTCAATAAATACGATAATGTGGCTCCTCTGAGTGGAGAAATACAAGCTAATTAGGACTACATTTTTAACCAATAGATCTGACACAGTTTCTTTAGTTCATGCAACTCATCAATATGAAAAGGTAATATAACAGCAGTGTCAACACTAAGTTTTTAAAGAACCTTTCCTGATTTCTCAACTCTTATTTCAGAGCTTCTCTCATGTGCTTTAAATGAGCCAAGGGTCACCAACATTTACTGAGGACCTAGTACATGTCAGAAATTGTTCTAGTGGCTAAGGCTGCAAGACAATGTCCTTGCCATCATGGGGCCTACACTCTAGTGGGTGAGGTATAATAAGCAAGTATGCTAGAAAATGCAACATGCAATATTTCTTAAGACATGTGAGTTATGAAGGAAAACAAAGCAGGCTGGATAAGAGGATAGAGAGTGCCCTAGGACTGGAGTTGGGAGGGAAGGCAATGAAAGAATCCTCTCAGAGGTGGTGTAGTGCTTTTAAAATATGTCCAGCAATGCTTTGACACTCTTCCCATCAAAAGTAGGGTTTATGTGTGCTTCTGTTGAAGTTGGCTGGGCCTTTGTGACAACTTTGATGAGTAGAAGGCAGAGGAAGTAACACTGTATGAATTTTAAGGCTGGGTTACAAAAGGCCATGCTAATTCTGCTGGTTTATCTAAAGATATTTGCTCTGAAAGTCTTTCACCACTGTGTAGGAAGCCACCTATGAGCAGGGGGCTGGAGAGAGAGAGAGGTTCCTAAGGATATCCAGTTGTTCAGCTGCCCAGCTGACTGAGTCTTCCCAGCCCAGGTGACAGACATGTGAGTGAATAAGCCATCAAGATGACCCCAGCCCCAGCCACCATCTGACTACACCTACGTGGGAGATCCATGAGAACCACTCAACTGAGCCCAGGCAACCCCTGGATTTATGAGCAAAGGAAATAATTGCTATTCTTTTAAGATACTATTTTGGAACGGGTTGTTACACAGAAAAAAAAAAAAGAGAGAGAGTAGAAGGTGATAGTCCATTAAGGTCCGAATGAACTTAGAGAGGAAGCTCTGTGAGGGTCTGGATAAAGTTTTCCAAGCTAAGGGAAAAATAAGTGCAAGGCACTGATGTGGCATGTTGGAGGCACAGCAAGCATGGTGTTAGAGTAGAGTGAGCAAAAAAGAGAGTGCAAATGCCCCTGGGGAACAGGGAAGGGTGCAGCTCTACCTTGCAGGCCATGGACAGGCGTTTGAACTTGAGTCTGAGCTTGCTGGGAATACTTAGAGGAGTTGGAGAGCAGAAATAACACTCAGGTTTGTGTTTTCCAATGATTTTCGTGGTTGCTGGATGGAGAATTGACTACCGGGGAGTGGACAAAAATGGAGGCAGGCAAGAAATAATAGTGATTTGGGCTGGAGTGAGTGGTGCCCATGGAGATAGTAAAAAGCAATCAGGTTTAGGATATGTTTAAATATAGTACCAACAGGACTCACTGTTAAGTTGCAAGTGAGAATGACATACATAGAGGTGTCAGGTATGAGTCCCAGGTTTTAATCTCAGTAATTTGATAAATGGTAGTGCAGGGTGGGTAGAGACGAGTAGAGAAATCAACAGGTATTCTCCAGACATGTTATGTTGGGGATGCCTATTAGATTTTTCAAGAAGAGATGTTGACGATGCAATTGGTCCCTGGGCTCAGGGAAGCAATTGCACTTGAGATACAGATGTGGGGGTTGTCAGAGTCTAAGTGGTATTTCACCATAGGTATAGATGTGGGGATGTCAGCATATAAGTGGTGTTTTACCATAGATATAGATGTGATGTTGTCAGAATATAAGAGGGTATTTCATACCATGAGGCTGGAAGCAAGGGAGTGGGTCTAGAGTAATGTGGAGAAATGCGCCAACCTTTTTTTTTTAAGTTACAACATGTTTGTATGCCATTGAGAATGATTCAGTAAAAGGGAGGTATTGATGCTGCAGGAGAAAAGTGGAAGAATTATGGGAACAAAGTTCTCGATTAGGCTAGAGCAGAGGAAGCCAGTATGCAAGTAGACTGGGGAAGCTTCACAGAAGTATCACAGACCTCACTTGGCTGAGGTGCAACAAGGGCACTTGACTGAGTTGCAATTGCCATTTCCTTGTTAGCATTCCTCATTAGATTGTAAGCCCAGTGAGGGCAGGGATCCTCCGTAATGTTTTCAACATTATACTACAGTTCCTGACGCAACGTCTGGCTCATCTGACAAAGTTGATAACTGTTTGCTTTGTTAAATGGACAAGTAAACAAATTATCCTATTTGGCCAAATGTAGTTCATAAATAAACATCTGTTCACTTGCATGGAATATAAAAATGAAAAACTTAGGAGAATATAACCAAAGTAGGAGGAAAAAGTGACATTTTAAATATCTTCAGTTTGTTAAATATCCAAAACTTTTCTATTAATGAATGTTTGGATATTTTCCAGATTGTTGAGATGAATTGAATTAAAGTAAATTAAATAATAATTGCTAACATTTGTGAGCGCTTATATGTGTCAGGAATTCTTTCCTTAAGCCTTTATATTATCACCTCACTTAATTCTTATATCATCCCTTAAATATCTACTACTATTATTATTATTACACTTTAAAGATGAGGACCTGAGCCACAGAGATGGTAAGGAATTGCCCTCAGATTAGACAGCAGCTACTTGGTGGCAGAGTAGGAATTGAAACCCAGACAACTTCTCTCCAGAGCCCAGGTAACTAGTCACTTTCAGGCCTTCTAATCCCCAGTCTACTACACCTTAGCTATTTAAAAAGTGAAGAATAAATTAAATATGTAAATAACTCCACTAAAACATACCAAGTAAAGTCAAAGGATGAATGACAAACAGGGAAAAATATTTGTAATTCATATCAGAGACAAGACTAATTTATGACTTGATCATAGAAATATGTAAGAGAAAGACAGGAGACTCAATAGAACAATGGACAAAGGGAATGAATAGTTCGCAAAGAAAAACATACATATGGCCTTTAAGTGTATGAAAAAATGTGCAATCTGACTCAATAAGAGAAAGGCAAATTAAAACCATGCCGAAATAACTTTTTTTTTTTAAACCTATGAGGTTGACAAATATCAAAAGGTTGGCCTACAGTTGCTATGGCAAGGCTGTGAGAAACAAGTACTCTCTTACCCTGCTGGTGAAAATGCAAAATAATACAAATAGGGCAATTTTAGCACTGTCACAAAGTGATTAGCTTTTGACTCAGATCACTCTGGGAATTAATCCTCAGGTATACCTAACCACTTATAGAATGATACATAAACAAGGATATTCATTGCAAAATTATTTCTAGTGCAAAAGATCGGAAACACCCAAATGTTCATCAGTAAGAATTAATCAGCTATGAGAATGAGGAAGCTCCCTCATACTGACTCAGAAAGTTATCCAGGATATGCCATTAAAAAAAAAAAAAAAAAGGGAAAGTAAAAGATAGTATATATAATATGATTATCATTTGAAAAAGACTGGGAGAGAATAAGATTACATATGAGTCTATGGTTTAAATCTACAAAAGAACTACTGGAAGGATACTCAGAAACTCATATATGTGACAACCTGTAGAGGTAGGATCAGGTGGGAGTGAAGAAGTGTTTTTAAAACACTTTATACATACTTTAATATACGTTACATATAATAACGCAAACCTCACAGAAAGTCATGAGTGGGGAAAGTAAGATATTCAATGTGTACCTTGTTTTATTTTTGATCTTTGAACCATGTGCATATTTTGTTATTTACAAATTAGAGAGAAAAAGTACTGATAGGTAACTCACAGAGCACTTCCTGTTTACCTGGCACTGTGTAAGCATGTTGTTTTTGTTATCTCAGGGATTCCTCACAGCGGGACACATTATTTTTCCCACTTAGCAGGTGAGGGACAGGTTTAGAGAAGTTAAAGAATTTACTTAAGGCGCAGAGCCAGTAAATTGTGGTGCCTGGGATCAAATCCAGGCTGCCTGGCTCCAGAAGCAGTGCTCTGAGCTACTAATCTACTCTCAGGGTGGTTTTTAACATTGATGGTCTACCTTGAGAAACATAAGAGATGACGTCCCCCTCATGGCCAGTTCTCATGGGCACATTAATCTTGGTTTAAAAAAAAAAAAAAAGACGAAGAAAAAAGAAAAGAAAAAAACAGTAGCTAGAAATCCCTGACAGTTCTCCAGTAATAATAGGTCACTGTAGCTGTGGCGTAAGATGTCTTCAGCCATGGGAGAGCCCTGAAGGCTAGCTGTAATTCCAACCCTTCCTTCCTAAAGAAGAAAGATATCAAAGTGAAAGCACAGCAAAGTTATTATTTTTTTAAATACCTGACATTTATTAAGTTCTTACCATGCACCAGGCACAGATGTCATAAGTACATTACATGTATACCTATTTAATGTTCACAACAAAAACCTTATTAGATAGATGTTATCACTACCACTGTGACGAGCTGAATTGTGCCTGCCCGCCATCCCTGAAAGATATGTTGAAGTCCTAAACCCCAGATAATTATTTGGTCTTAAGTATCAAATAAGATTGGGACCTTATTTGGAAATAGGGTCTTTACAGAGGTAATGAAGTTAAAATGACATCGTTAGGGTGGGTCCTAATCCAATCTGACTGGTGTCCTTTTAAAAAGGGGACATTGTTATAAAGACGCACACAATGCGAAGATGATGTGAAGATGGCCTTGTGATGATAGAGACAGAGACTGAAATGAGAGACCTGAAACCAAAAAACAAAATACAAAGGAGTGCTGGCCACCACCAGAAACTAGGAGGGACTCTTCCCAGAGTATCCGAGGGAGCACGGCCCTGCCAACACCTTGATTTCAGACTTCTAGCCTCCAGAACTGTGAGACAATACATTTCTTTTGTTTGAAGCCATCCAGCTTGTGGTGCTTTGTTACGGTAGTCCCGGGACATAAATAAAACCACATCTTACAGACGAGGGAACCCAGGTACAGAGAGGCCAAGCAACCCGCCCAAACTGACACTGTTGGTAAGTAATGGGGCCTCGACCTGAGCCTGGGAAGTCTAGCTTCAGAGGAATGCTTTATTCTCAGGGTAAATTTATATTTTTAAAAGTTATTTTGCAATTTTCTGTTAGCTATTATTCAAACAAATCATCTCACTTCATGACTGAGGTCTCTGAACACTCTGTTTTGACTTCAACCTCCGTCAAAGGGCAAAGCACAGAGCGTTCAGAGCAGGGCAACCCGGGCAAACTCAAGAGGGCATAGCAATGGGAGCCCACGAAGCCACACCAAACTCAGCCGTGCAGCTGCTGGAGCTGGGGTCCAGCTAAGGAGGCTTTCCGGTTCTCCCTGAAACAGCTGAGTGTGGCCAGGACCCAGGGGGTAGGCACTTCAAAGCAACAGAAGCTTCCCCACAGCCTCTCATTTTTGATCAGCAGGAGATGCAATCTAGGAATGTGGGTTGTTTGAATTATTATTATTATTATTATTTTTAGCTTAAGACAGGGTCAGGTGAAGTTCAAGAGAGCTAAAGCAACTTGGAGGAACTGCCTTTCCACATTCCTTTTGTGCCCAGATGCCCACTAAACAAAAATATGTCCTGAATGGTACAATGCTTTACAGATAATATGGAAAGAGGAGGGATGAAGGAAAGGTCTGGTCGAGCACTGGATGCAGGGCCCATGTTTCTCTGTCTAGCACCTCTGGGTGCCCCCTCCTGAAAGATGCCACCCTGTGAATAACCCACTTGGTGAGTGGAGCCCAGGCTGAACGGTGGCTTCCAACTGCAGCCAAGAGGCAAGCGAAGATGTACTGGAGACAGACATCAAAGTTCAAAACAGCATTTGGGTAAACCAAGAGTCAAATGACCAACGGGGAATTAGAAGCAGATTATGGTTATGTCTGAGCAGAGGAACAGGGCCTGGGCAGACATTTCTCCCCAGCCATACTGCTGAAGTGAGGAATATTTCAGTACTTTCACCAGGACAGATCATCCTGTATTGAATTACACAGTTCGATGTCTACTCCGATGACTCCAGGTTGGAAGGAAGGATGCCTCATGTGACCCTAACCTCCACCATTTCTCGCTACAGTGTAGGTGTTCAATAAACACTTACTATCTGGGTGATTTGTTTCCTGGGTGACTTGCCATAGGCTTTGCATTCCCGATTAGGATCAGAGAAAAAGGAGAAAAAGTGTCTTTGGTCAAAGCCTGAGTGACAGGTCTGCATCACCGCAATTCTGGAATGGAAGAAATACGACCTAAATCCCAAATGGCCCTAAACAAAACGCATGCCTCTGAATACAACTCAGGATGTCAAGGAAAAGAAACAAAATAGTTAACCTTTGCCTAAGGTGGAGGCAAAAGGGTGATGTATCCAAATGTTAAAGGGGTCAGACATTGAGGCAGAGCGAGGGAAAGATTAATTTCCTTAATTTTAAACTTCTTAGACATCAGGCACTAATAAACCCAGGTTTACCACACACTGGTGAAAACAAGCTTTATTTTATAATTCCAAATATTTAAAGAATACCTCAATCTTAACATTTGAGTGTCTTATTGAAAATAAATACCCAGAAACAGCAGCACATTTCCATAGAAAACTTGCAAAGATGCACCCTATGTATTTTCTTATCTTTTTTCAAAGTTTAAATGCTAGGGCTCTGTATATTGCAATGTGGATTAACACTGTTATGTACTTTGCTGCTAAAAAGACCTTGAAATGCTAATCCTACAAGAAACTTCCAGAGACAAGCAGAAAAGTAACTGACTCACCTGGGCGTGTACTCTGCTGTGAGGACGCTTATTTCTAAAATGCAGATTGCAGCTGCAAAGCTCCAGCAGGCTGACATGCTGTTCTTGCTGGGTGGCTACGAGTGGGGTGGCAGAGCAGGTCGGGTAAGGCATTTATTTGCAAAGGGCCAGAGGACAGGGAACAAGTATTGTTTGTCTGCATTCAGGGTTTTTGTCAATTTGGGTGGCCTGGGTACTGAAGTCCAACCAAAGGAGAATCATTTTTGTAATTCTTGGCCTCCTGCTTTCTCATATTGACAAGCAGATGTAGGGCAATGGGCCTGTGAATGCTGAAGTCCCTAAGATGGGGAGCAGTGCTGTGTGAAACGGAAACAAAGGCCGGATCACCTGACGTCAGGAGTTCGAGACCAGCCTGGCAAACATGGTGAAACCCCATCTCTACTAAAAATACAAAAAATTAGCCAGGCATGGTGGTGGGCTCCTGTAATCCCAGCTACTTTGGAGGCTGAGGCAGAAGGATCGCTTGAATCTGGGAGGCAGAGGTTGCGGTGAGCCAAGGTGGGGGCCACTGAACTCCAGCCTGGGCAACAAGAGCAAAATTCTGGCAAAAACAAACAAACAACAACAAAAAAAAACCAAAAAAAAACCCAGAAACAAAAATGAAGAACCCCCGGCAGTTCTTATTTTGCAAGACTCGAGGGGTTGGGTGGAATATGAAGGAGTATGCAATTTTGGGGAAAAAAAAAAAGCCTGTGGATGCTTCTCATGGAGGCATAAAGTCAAAGTTAGTAAAGAACTGCACTTAATGGAAAGGATGGCACAGACGTAGATGCTTCTTTTTTTTTTTTTTTAATCTGCAAATGGGCTATATGGGTTATTTCCATGTGAGCAAATGCATTTACAATCCTGGCTTTCCTTATAGGCAGAGTGGAACATTTTGAAGAATGAGATGTAAACTCCGGAAGGCATTAAGGGCATCCACCAGAAAGACTGGTCTCCTTATCTCAGCATCACACATGTCAACAAGATAGAATCTGAGATAGAAAACTTGTTCCTGCCCATGAAAAAGAATTTCCCCCTCACATTTCACGCTTCCCAGCACTTGTGGGAAGAGCAGTGCATTTTTGGTAACATCAGAGAATGTGAACATCACAACTGCTCTTAAAGCATTGACTGCAAAAATAGAATGACCTGGGGACTCTTGAGAACAGTAGTGATGGCTGCCCGCTGTCCGCTCAGCTCTAAGTTAATTGACTTGTGATGACACCCTGCATCCATGCTTTCAAAATCATGCTTTTGTGGTTCATTCTAACGTGTAGCCAGGGTTGAGATTGAGGATGACTACCTTGAGAAGAATGACATCAGATATCTCTGGATATAGTTCTTAAAGGGACTTCATCAGTATTGTTATTACCTATAGGTAAATTTCAAACATTAGCACATATAAAGACCTGCAAAACAAGGGGTGGGGTTGAGGGAAGACAGAATATACAGCTATTTTGTCCAGTACTGCCTTACCTTTTCCACTGATGTTCCTACCTGATGTAAAAGGTATCTACTTTCACCCACTTTCTTGGCCCCTCTCCTTTTTATGCAGAGAATTTGAGGTCTTTAATGGGACTGATCTCACCTCTTCCTGAACTTGCTGTGGAGTGTAGGCCATGCAGAACTGCCAAGTAACAAGATGATTCGAATGGGTGCCACAACTCTTGTAACTATGTCATGGGATGAGTCCATGCCTGAAAGACACTTCCTGTGAGTCTTGGCCAATAACAGGTGGGCTACATTTGGAAACAGTACAAATCTGTCAAATATGCTGTAGCAGGGCAGGCGCAGTGGTGCACCCCTATAATCCCAGCACTTTGGGAGGCAGACACGGGTGGATCACTTGAGGCCAGGAGTTTGAGACCAGCCTGGTCAACATGGTGAAACTTCATCTCTACTGAAAATACAAAAATTATCGGGGTGGGGTGGTGTGCTCCTGTAATCCCAGCTACTTGGGAGGCTGAAACATGAAAATTGCTTGATCCTGGGAGTCAAAGGTTGCAGTGAGCCAAGATGGCACCACTGCACTCCAGCCTGGACAACAGAGTGAGACGCAGTCTCAAAAAAAGAAAAATGCTGTAGCAATGTTGAGGGTTCTTTTTTTTTTTTTTTTGAGGCGGAGTCTCGCTCTGTCGCCCGGACTAGAGTGCAGTGGCCAGATCTCAGCTCACTGCAAGCTCTGCCTCCCGGGTTTACGCCATTCTCCTGCCTCAGCCTCCCGAGTAGCTGGGACTACAGGCGCCCGCCACCTCGCCCGGCTAGTTTTTGTATTTTTAGTAGAGACGGGGTTTCACCGTGTTAGCCAGGATGGTCTCGATCTCCTGACCTCGTGATCCGCCCATCTCGGCCTCCCAAAGTGCTGGGATTACAGGCTTGAGCCACCGCGCCCGGCCATGTTGAGGGTTCTTAAGAGGCCTCTCTGGACCCTATCAAGATAATTACGGAAATAAAGACAGAAAAGCAGTCAGAATGGGATGCTTTATACTAGATTTGATGCTAATTGATTAGAAATTGTGATGATTAGACTTGATAAGTTGATGTTAACTGAAGATTGACAGATCACCTGTCTCTTTGGAGACTAAATCAATGGAAGGGGGATGAGGGAGAGAGGGAATATTTTTGGTTGACTAGTTTGAATAGGGGGCTTTTCTGAATTGCTCAGTTGTATTTATTTTATCACCGTAGTTCAGGTTAAATGTAATGTAGAAAAATAATGAGAGCAATAAGGTATACTAATAGCATATTAATTATATATTATATATTGGCAATATATCATGTATTAGTCCATTTTCACGCTGCTACAAAGATACTACCTGACTGGCACGGTGGCTCACGCCTATAATCCCAGCACTTCGGGAGACCCAGGTGGGCAGATCACCTAAGGTCGGGTGTTCGAGACCAGCCTGGCCAACATGGTGAAACCCTGTCTCTACCAAAAATACAAAAAAATTAGCCAGGCATGGTGGTGGGTGACTGTAATCCCAGCTGCTTGGGAGACTGAGGCAAGAGAATTGCTTGAACCCAGAGTCGGAGGTTGCAGTGAGCCGAGACTGCACCACTGTACTCCAGACTTGGTGACAGAGTAGGACTCTGTCTCAAAAAAAAAAAAAAAAGATACCACCCGAGACTGGGTAATTTACAAACAAAAGTGGTTGAATTGACTCACAGTTCTGCATGGCTAGGGATGCCTCAGGAAACTTACAGCCATGGTGGAAGGTGAAAGGAAAGCAAGGCACGTGGTAAATGGCATTAGGAGAGAGCAAGAGTGAGGAAGTGCCACACTTTAAAACCATTAGCTGGCTGGGCATGGTGGCTCATGCCTGTAATCCCAGCACTTTGGGAGGCCGAGGTGGGTGAATCACCTGAGGTCAGGAGTTCAAGACCAGCCTGGCCAACATGGTGAAACCCTGTCTCTACTAAAAATACAAAAATTAGCTGGGCGTGGTGGCAGGCGCCTGTAATCTCAGTTACTCAGGAGGCTGAGGCAGGAGAATTGCTTGAACCCAGGAAGCGGAGGTTGCAGTAAGCCGAGATTGTGCTGTCACACTCCAGCCTGGGGGACAAGAGCAAGATTTTGTCTCAAAAACAAACCATTAGCTCTCATGAGAATTCATTCACTATCACAAAAACAGCACAGGGGAAACTGTCCCCTTGATCCAATCACCTCCCACCAGGTCCCTCCCTCAATATGTGGGGATTACAATTTGAGATGAGATTTGAGTGAGGACACAGAGCCAAATTATATTATATATTACATATTATAAATTATATAAGTATAATATATAGTATGTAATAATATATTACATGCTATAACACATACTTATAATATATAATCTATATATTATATAAATATATAAAATATATGAATAATATGCTTCACATTTTTATAATGCTTTTAACTCTTTCTTGTCCTTAACATTTATCATGTGTCTGACATGATTTGAAATGAGGCTTACGTTTCTGTGTGTATATCACAGAAATAAAGCATCATCATGCGTTAGACTAGAGTAGTGAACATAATAACATTTTCATTTGTATAACACTTAAAGGCTTCCAAATTACAAAATAAATGTTTATTGAACTTCTAATATGTGTCCGGCTATATATATATATATATATATATATATATATATGCAATTTCATTTAGTCCTCAAAATAACCTGTTTTACAGCTGAGGAAATGGAGACACACTGAGATTACATCATTTGTCCAGCATCAGCCAGGGATGAGTAACTGCAAATTTGTACTTGCTATATCTGGCTCCACCTCTCAGGCTTTTCCTACCTTGCTATCACTACTATTGTTATTATTTTAACTATGTCATGTTGCTTATAGGGTACTTTACTATAAAATTTCTTACTGAGTCCTGTCAACTCCATAGAAGGTAAGCTTTTATTCTAGTCTCACAGATTAGGCTCAGAGAAATACCTGCAAGGCTACACACACAGAAGAGGCAGGGGTGAGATTTGAACAAACCATGTCTTTAAACTCTGATTCCAGGGTTTTCCACTCTGCTGAGGGTTTTCACCAATCAGTTGCCATTTGTTTCCTTCTTAGTTTCAATTTTCTTGGGAACTTTGTGATAGTGAACTAAGTTTTTTGCTTAATAATACTTTTCCCAGTTTTTAAGGCAGACACAGGTATATGTACATTAAAACTCGGACCTGCAGGCAGAAACACTTAATTTTTACTGATTTGATATAAATGTGTTGAGGGTCATTTCCATTTGGCTCTTTTATAGTGATGGAAGCTGTTTCTTGAAAGTCGTTTAGCAGTAAGGGATCTTAGTGTACAGGGATCTCATTAGGAATGCCTGCCCCATTCCATAGCTGTTTCTTTCTGACTGTCCAAAGATCCACAGGTCTCGCAATACCACAGTGAAATTTTAGGGCTTCCACTTACAACATGTGTAGTCAGTGGAGATAACTAGACTCATTGAATAGAGAGAACTTGGAGATCACTGTCAATTGCAGGTTTTAGGTGTGTCTTATTTGCTGTTATGCCCCTCACATCTAGCATTGCGTCTAGCACATTTATGAATTACAAGCACTAACAGATGAATGAATGAATGCAGATTGGGAAAATGACATCCTTGTCCTTAAGGTCGAATGGTTAGGGCAGGGGAAGCATCAGAGCCCAGCTCTCTTCCTTGCTGGTTCTGTGCCATTTTCCTTCTAGCACTTTCAGATGAGCTCTTTTATAATGAAGGAGGAAAGAACAAATTTCTCTACTGAGTGGTTCTGGAGCCGTTTGTGAAGTTCAGTCGAGGTGATGGAAGTCTGGCTGTCCCTTTACAGTAATAAGGATTCCTGTGGCTTAGATCTGTTTACCATCACATGGAACTATGTAGGGCACACTTGATTACATTATAGCATTTCATTTTAAAGGAAGACTCAGCACAATTCTCTTCTCTTTTGAGGTTCTCAGTGTCTGTCTATGCCGTGTCCTACCCTTTTGTTCACCAATACTCTTGACTATTTGTATGACTCCCTCCCCACTCAGACTCCAGCCTCTTCTCCAGTCATTTCAGTATTTTCATGGGTGCCTCTCTGCCCTCCTCTTTTCTGATTTTGCCAACTCTATCAATATTTATCTTAATTCCATTCAGCCCTCTGCTATACCCCATTTCTATGGTGATCAGTTAGTCTAAGTAGGTACAAGTGGAGGCAGCATCGGACACACCCCAGAAGCATCCTCCACTCAATTCCAGCCCAGTCAGGTTACCCTGTAACTTTTAGAGCAGCAATGATTCGGCTTTCTTATAAGTAAGATAAAATAATGATTGAAATCAACCACGTGAATAAAGAGTTGAGAGAAAACTCCACAACCAATATCACGAGGAAAACTTAGTCATAAAGAATTTCAGAGTTGGGCTTTTTTCTTTTTTTCCTTCCATTTTTAACAACCTCATCTTTCATCTCTGCAGAAGGCCAGCTTCTTTGCCACTGAGCAGCCCACACCATAGTCTTGCTGAAGACAAGCACTTGTATGATTTCAGTACGTGGTAGCGGTTCAGTAATTAAATACAGGACACAATTCCAAGCAAGGGCAAATGAGGGGCTTGGCCACTCATCAGGTGAGATGACAAATGGCTGGCCCTTGTCCATCAGCATTGCTGTAATTACGACGTGTTAACAGAGCTGCTGCCAGTACATAGCCTTGTACATGTCCCTGTTGGTCATATCAGCCTAGAACATGAGTTTTAATTATTTTTAGCAGAAGGGAATTAGCTCAAAACATATCATTTCCCAGCAATAACTATTTGTTTTGTTATTTAGCAACCTCCTCACATGGTAATAGCTTAAATATTTACCAGGGGCTTTGGGGCAGCTTCCACCTTTTCCTGGTTTTTGTATTAAACCTATTCCGGGAATATGGGTCAGAGTCCTCACTCATCAGGTTATTCCAAGGCCAACCAAACTCCTGAGTTAGCTACATCCTCTGTTTCCCTCCCCGCCGCCTCCTTTTTCTTTTGCTTCCACCTCAGGAAAGACACAAAATTACCCTCTGGCTCTCTCTAGACACCACAGTTAATATTTTGATGGTAAAGTCTGAGATCAATGGATGAAAGGATCACTCTACTACAACACACAATGTTATAATAAAATACTGTGAAAAACACTCCCTTAAGAGTTGGGGTAGAGTGCAGCTTTTTTTAAAGCATGGATGTCAGTCTTGCCTGAGTAATACTTACAACAATAGATCCCACCTCAAAGGAGTATGAATGGCATCAACGGAATAAAGTTATTTTGCATAAATGGTAAAGTACTTCACAGATGCAAGATTATCTTGGGAAAGTCTATACCTCAGCCCTTTGTATTGCTTTTATGTGAGAAATTTAGGGGTATGCTGGCTGTTAAAGTTCAGCTTTTAGCTTAGATATATTTGATATGAAAAGGAAACTCTCTTTCCAAGATAATAGGGTCACCATGAAAAGTGGAACTTCTGGCACACAGGTGTGAATACCACTGCTTATTCAATAAATTAGTTATCCCTTGGTATCTGTGGAGGATTAGTTCCTGCAGATACCAAAATCTGTGGATACTCAGGTCCCTCATATAAAATGGCATATAACCTATGTACATTCTCTCATACACTTCAAATTATTTATAGATTACTTATAATAACTAATATAAATGCTGTGTAAATAGTTGTTATACTGGATTGTTTTTATTTGTATTATTTTAATTGCTGCATTATTTTTATTTTATTGTATTTTCTATTCACATACTTTCCACTTGTGGCTGGTTGAATCTGCAGATGTGAAATCTGAGGTTAGGAGAGCTGACTGTATAAGGAACAGGTGTGTTTCCACTTTGCAGGGACACTTCAGTAACTGCCGCTCTCTGCTTGATCAACAGTAGTTCGTACTGCGCCGAAAGGCTTGTCCTCCTCTTGTACACAACAGCAAGTTAACCTCTGGCAAGATCTCACAGATTAAACCACGTGGAGATAACACACAGGCTCAACGGGTTAGAAGCATTGCAGAGCACCTGGATAAGCCAGATAATTTGTGCAACATGGTCTTATCAGCAGCCTTCTCTAGCTCATCTGTGGCTTTACTTTCAGTTCTCCTGGAACCTGCTTTTGTATGGAGTGTATTTCTATTCCACCTCACTATTGTTAGAAAGAGATCCAATGTTTCGGTCAAGGAGAAAGGTAAGGCAGAAATAAGGAACATTCCAAAATAGTATACACCAATAGATAATCCTTCCCCAAAATGTTGTCTTATTCCTCAGAGAAGTTAGGTTTAACACCAAGACTTCAACATCTAAGCAAAGCCCACCTTGGGATTCTCTTTCTTTTAGTTGCAGGTCTTTTTAAAATGAATGAGCACCTTGAACTTTTATACTAGGTGAGAGAGTTTAAGAGCGTCCTAATGTTAAAAACATCTGTTCATCAGCCCGCTCATCTCATGCAACAGCTCTCCAGAGGGGCCTATGCCAGCCTAGAGCAGTCCACACAGTTGTGTCTTGGTGAGGTCAAATATGACTGAATAAAAAACAAGAGGCAGCCAAGGGTAAAAGGCATGAACCAATAGTGCACTAATGAGTGATTTAAGCTGAGGTTGTTCTGGTACAGGTCTACTAGTCTTCCTTACACTCCCAGAAAGGGAGTGTGTGTGGGTTTGAGAGAGAAGAAGGTGCTGAAATAGATCAGATGGTAATTTACTCATGGTCCTATTTCATGGATTTCCACTTTCTCTTCATTGTTGTGACAATCCAGAATGCATGATAGCTAACGTTTTCTCCACTTCAGACTGGTATGTTTTATAGCTTGCCTCTAATGTCAACTCAAAGCAGGTAGAATAAACCGATGGTACCACATGATATTCTGCCACTCCAGTTTATTGAAATGGGTAAATTTATAGCTTTATTTGCATACAGAAAAGTGCATGAGAAAATAAGTATGTACAAAACAGTTGTGTGGCTGATCATGACTTTCAAAAATTCAACTACCTAGAAATAGTTACCTCCAGTTTACCACATTTAGGTATTTGGACATTTAAAGTACTATTTCAAGTCTGTGTTTATAGTGACTGAGTAGGAAGCTGATAAAAAATTATGCCATATATGATCAGCTATTACCACTAAACATAAAACCACAGGACTTTCTACTTGGGGCTAGTCAATAGAGGGTCATGTGGCCACTGTCTTGTTTAGCTTCTGAGCATCACCCTCTTCTTCCCCCTCAAGGTAACATTGGATGTGGTTGATGAACTCCCACAAGAACCTGAGCATTAAGGGTCAAGAGACAACATTAAAAACCCAACATAAACGAAACAAAACAAACTTATTTTGACAAGAATAAACCCTTCAGATTTGTGCTCACAACAGGACTGAAAATGAACTGGGAACGTTTCCAAGTTACGAGGAGACAAATATTGCAGACATTAGATTTTCAATGGTGACCCCAAACATTTGTTCTACAACTTTTTCCTCCCCACTTATCTTCCTACTAACGATGATGAGATTGTGGCTGCAAGAAGATTTTCCAGTTACTTGTTAAAGTCCTAGCACGACCCCAGATAAGCACCTAATGTGTCTGTCACAATCACATTTAGCTGATATGTTGCTCTGCAAAATAGAGTCCTTTGTTGCTGAGTTGAGTTCAATTTCTCTTGAACATTAACTGCTCTTCTGGAACTTCAGCTCAAGAGAATGGCCTCCTCTTCCACAGGAAGGATATAAGTTGTGCCCATTTGCAATTCTAGTTCTTGGGACTAGCAATTACCGAGAATGAAGAGAGACTCCAGAGCTGTCTGTGAATCTATATATATATATATATATATATATATATATTTGCCCTGTGAGAATCTCTGTTGCTTGTGAAAGGGTGGTAATGCTACTTGAACCCAGGAGCAAAACTGACTGAAAAAAGAATCAGGAAAAAAGGGAGAGGAGAGATGAACAATGCTCTTCCCTCATTTGCAATGGCTAGCAAGAGATGGGAGAAAAGGACAATCTTGGCCTTGGGAGAAACTGATCTTCAGAAAGAAGAGAAGCTATCTTTTTAAAAAGGTCCTTAAGTGGTTAGATTCCAAAGTGTCTAAGGAGAAGTTGTAGTTGCTTCAATTTTACTTTAGAAATTCTCTGTAACTGATGGTCTGAAGCAAGATTTCTTTTAAGAAGGTGCCTTGTTCTATCATAACCTTTGGGTTTTATGCTCTGAAACAGAACCCCCGAACAACTTTGAACAATAAGGATTTGAAAATTTATTCAAAACACTATGAGATGAAGGGATGTGGTGGCTGCGTCTCCCAACCAGAGGGCAGAAGGCAGGTGTTCTGGAATGTTCCAGGGACACAATAGGAAGGGTTCAGTAGGAAAACTACTGTACTTCATTTACACTTAAGCTAGAGAGTTTAGGATCTTAATTTAATTAAAGCCATAGATTCAGTTTAGCTTTAACCTTGACAGAAAGTGAAAAGCATTTTACAGGTAGAAGAGGCAATGAGAAATAAGGCAACAGATAATATATCAAAGCTGGAACAAAGGCAGAAATCAGGACATGTCTGGCTATCAGCTTTGTTTTTGACTACTAAGGCCAACCTTTTTATTCCTCCGGATGGTCTGCAGACCAAGTTCCTAGAGAGGTATGGAGAAGAAAGAAACCTGTGGTTAGAATTTTTGAACTGAATATCAACGTATTAAATATCAAGTCATTATTAAAGATGTCAGTAATACTATCTCCTAGGGCTGATGTGAGGATTGACGAAGATGATAAATGTAGAGCATCTAATAAAATGATTAGCGCAAGTGCTCAACAATGTTAGTTATTTTATTCCATGAGAGTTCCCCTTACCCAATCTATTGATGTAGCAGGTTGACCTAAACTATCCTTCCTTCATGACCTAAAGAAGAAAGGACTGCCAAAGAGAAGTCTAGTTCATTCAATTTAGTCCATACAATCCATCTTGACTCCCAGTGTAGTTTACTTCTTCTATCAGTTTGGGTGTATCTCCCCTTGAGTGGAAGGTGAGAATGAGTCTCTAGTAAGACTTCTAGCTCTTAAATATCTACTATACTGCTTTATTATCTTTAGGATCACCTGCACTCTTGTTAAAAGGAAGCATTTCCTTGGCACCAAAGAGAAATTCCTTAGGGCTGCGGTAGGACACAGGAATTTGCATTTTTAATGATTTACCCAGTTTTCTGAAGCAGTTTATGGAAAGATACTATAGGAAACACAGTCATTGTAGAACTGGAGTTGAGGGAAAATGATCCAAATGCCTATAAGCTCAATCTTATTGTTCTTACCACATTTAAGATATTTATCTATTAAAAATAATTACATTCTAGATGGGCCAAATCATAGTTTAATAGTCCTGTTTGGATGAGACAAGATTGGCAAAAAAAGGGTTTTTTTTTTTTCATTATTTCTATTGTTCTACCCCTACCAGCTGCCCTACCTGCTCTAAAATGGGGAGCGCCTTCTTTTCCCTACTAAATTCAGTCTTTTGAGATCAGAACAAAGTTGCTGTCACCTTCTGTTGAGAAAGAGTTACACTGAGCCCTCCCAGGGTTTCAGCTGAGGGTGATCCTACCTAATCACTTTCTAAGATAAAGTCCATGAGACAGAAGAATCAACCTTCAGACTCATTTTGAGCTCCTACTGCCTATGAAGGAGATCTTTAACAGTTGTTAAAACTTTTAGATCTAATACTATCAAGAGGAGTAATGATCATAATCTGTTTTGCTGACTTGTACGGTGGCTTCAGAAGATCTTCAGAATCCGAACCCTTTATAGGAAACCAAATTATTACTAGGTTGTTTTGCAATCACTTCAACATGAAAGTTAAAAGGTTAGAAACCTGTGATGTGTTGTTTTGAGTTTTACTTCCCACACAGAACTGAAAAACCAAAAATGAGATAAGATAAAAATCCACATCCCCAAGGGTTTATTACTATTTTTTGATGTGTTTAGGAATTCTGTTCTTAAGTGCCCAGCCAAGTCATTATTGAATGATCTAAGTACAGATTTCCACATTGATTATTCCTCAATTATAGATATTTACCCTCTTCCCAATTCTAAAATTAAAATTTCACTCTTTACTCCATGTCATCCTTTCTCACAAAAACCCCTGAGATAGACTTATTAGGATCTTCTACTTACAGAATTTAGGCAAAAGGATTTCCAAATGGATCCCTATATATCTCAGAAGATACAGGTTGAGGAGAAGCCACCTAAGAAGATAAATCATCTAGTCAATAAATACAGTTACAGTCATAAGAAAAAAAATTTACAATGAAGACTTCCAAAATTCTTTTAAAACTCGCTTAGGTCATAGGCCAATCGGCCAATCAAACATTATATGGGGCTTACAGTGATCTGTTTCCATCTGCTTGCACATGGCAGTGTATATTATTTATGTGAAAATCAAGGTTCAGATGCATTTCATTTGCCTCCCCTAAATGGGAAGTATTATTTTTATAAGCTATAGAAATATTATTGGAAAATTAAGAACTTACATTTTTGAAAGGTTTTCAAGATGGTATTTTGGCTCAATTTTCTCCCGAAATGCTTTCATGGGTCAGGTTAAGTGAGATATGAAGGATGTTTTCTATGTGATATTATTTCTCAAATTCAGAAGATAATAGTTCTTGTGCAAATAATCTTTCTCCAGTTTACATCAATGTTTATACTGTGAAGGTTCTTGGTGACAAATCTTAGTCAAACATGTTTTACCATCAAAATGTTATTATAGCCAGGTGCGGTGGCTCATGACTGTAATCCCAGCACTGAGGGAGGCTAAGGCAGATGGATCACTTGAGGTCAGGAGTTTGAGACCAGCCTGGCCAACATGGCGAGACCCCATCTCTACAAAAAAATACAAAAATTAGCCAGGTGTGGTGGCACGTGCCTATAGTCCCAGCTACTCAGGAGGTTGAGTCAGGAGAATTGCTTGAACCTGGGAGGTGGAGGTTGCAGTGAGCTGAGATTGCACCACTGCACTCCAGCCTGGCCCACAGAGGAAGACTGTCTCCAAAAAAAACAAAAAAAGCTATTATAAAAGCAAGGTTAATTCAGGAGGCCGGAGCTCTATGTGGCATGTACATTGGAGAACAGCTTCTAATGGTTGATACTTACAGAGGCTTGTGATGAACCAAAAGAATCTTTAAAGAAAGGGTTCTCAAATGCATTGTCAGCAGATTTGGTAACTGGCAGGGAAACTTGTCTGGGAGCTGGCTTTGGTGGTTCTAGAAGGCAAAAAATCCAGGGAATCAGTAGACAAGCTTTCCCCAAATATAGGCCAGTCCCCGAGTCAGCTTATCTTTGAAATTTAGTTCCATACTTTTGAAATTTACATCCGTGGAACAAAAATCAACACCAAATACTAGGTATCCCAATAATTATTATCCCTCTCAGAAGAGAAAACTATGCATATTTATCTGAAGTGGAAGAGATTCAGAATCCCCTCATTTAAAGCTTTGGAACATGGATGACGCCTTATTATACAGCCCTCCAAGAGCCACCAGTCATCACATTTCAATAGCTCATGGCAGCCCTTTTAAGATTTATCACTAGAGGGCAGCATTGGGTCAGTCCTCAGAAATGACTAAGGTAAACAGTTATCACCAAAAGGTAAATGGTTAAGTTGTCTCCATAACCCTTGATTGCCAACAGAAGCAAAAGCAAGGCTATTGATGGGTGGGAGAGGGTTCATTTGGGGGACTCATTTAGGTTCATGTGGCAGTGGAGATAGTTGTTGGAACAGTAGGCAGAGTGGTGAGTGGCTTACCATTGATCTTATTCAATAGTTGATTAGCATCAAAGTCATCGTGGTCTGCATTCTCCTGAGGAATGCCAACCTTGCTGTTGAAATAACTGGAAAAGGCACTCGAAGTCCCAGAAGGAGTCTGCTCTCCCTTCCGCGCAGGCACAGCAGGTGGCTGCCGCAGTTGGAAATCCTTAAACATTTCTTTCACATCCTTGATCTCTTTATCCCCAAGTGGGTCTAAGGCAGTGAAGGCATCACTGGAGATGTCCCTGGGAGGGCCAGCTCTGGGAGGTGGCTGAGGAGGAGTGGCCAGGAGAGAGTGCATGGACTGGGGCTGAGTGGACACAGCAGGAGCTGGAAAAATATTGCTCTGAAAAGGATTCCCCAAAGGGCTTGTTGTTGACCAAGCATTGGGTGCCACAGATGCAGAAGGGCCCCAGACAACAGGCATTGGAGGGGGAGTTGAGGCTGCAAAGGGTGAAGGCTGATTCCAACCTGGAACAGCTGGACTTGTACCAAAAATGACGGGCTGACCAAATCCTGAAGGTTGACCACCCATCATGGCTCCGGGAACAATGGAAGGGGACTGATTGAAGACTAAAGATGCTGTGTTCCATGGTCCTGCCTGAGGGAGTGTGACAGTTACACCACCTGAAGTAAGAGGAAGAAAAATACTTATCAGGAGCCAAGCTTGAAGAAGATTCTTGAATTTCAGAGAGCACAACTCTCTGGGAAGTCTCGATGCAGCTAACACCTCCACCGAGTCCTGAGGCTGATGTGGGAAGAATAAAGACTCTGAGCGATTAATCACTGTAAAAGTCAGCCAGCTAATCTGTATAGTGAGCATTCAAATGCTGGTTGCATTTTGAGGCCCATATTCTTCCCACCATGTCTTTTTAACTTTCCTCATTAGAAGGGTAATACAGTCCATAAGTACCTACTCATCAAAAAAATAAGCCTTTGTCATACAGACACTAGTTGTCTGATACGTTACAAACAACTAGAACAGAGCCTGTTAATAGCAGGAACTTATTTGTTAAGTGAATATATTGTTATGCACGAACCATGCTGATTATGATGTAGTTAATTAAGATAATCCATTGGACTCTCTGAGTCACAGATTTGATCTTTTTATTTGGCAACTGGCTCATGTCTGGAGTCTTATGGAAACCAGCGGTCACACATGTGCAGAAGACCTCAACATGCTTGCATCCTGAAGAAACCATTTCAAAGTTTCTCCACTTTTTAATGCTGCCAAGGCTGATACAGCTATATACATAAAGGGAAGATGAAGTTTGGCCAATGCCAAGGGAGTTTTAGGCGTTTATATATAAAAATGGAAGAAAGGATGTTATCCTAGGAGGACTGTTCCAAATAAAAGTGCTTCCTGCCATGTGCCATTCACTAAACCTTGCCAGAAGTTAGAACAGAAAATTCAAAAGAGGAGAGAGGACAATGGGAAACAAAAATCTTTCAAGGTAACTAATGGCCTGCGTCAGGGCATCTGATCTTTGTGGTGAATGACTCTGTCTCCTGCGACCTTGCTATGTCATCAGGAATTCGTTAAATCGCCAGAATCCAGGTCTCTCCAATGATGGCCTCTGATTCTTGAGAGGCTCACTGCCTGCATCTTGTTCTAATATACAGGGTGCTGTCTTTCCTGCCTCTTTCCAAGTGCATTAATGATTCAGTTAAACTGTCACCGCTAACAATGAAACCTAAATTCAGCCTCATATCTATTAGTGGGTGATGCTTTGCTCTTGAAATCTACTTGCTTTGAGCTTTGGTGCATGGCATTCTTTAGTTATGAAAGTTTTCTTCAGACCTGGGTTAGGGATATTTACATTTTCAAGAGGGAATACTTTGAAAATGGTGTTTAGGAGTGATGGAGCACGAGATTCTATCTTTGAGCTTCGTCTGAGACATTGGTATTACCTGACTCCATTTTCATCATGCACGCTGGCCATCTGGCCATGGGCACACATGGTATATTCACAGAGAGTGGTGGGTTTCAGAACAGGACATTTCACTTAATCAGTATGCTTTTTGGAAGTGAGGAAATTGGGTGCAAGGATATTAATTAAAATTCAGAAGGTTATAGTCTGGTGGTAGGGACTGAAAATCAGGCGCACTGGCTCTAAATCTGACACCCCATTCTCCTGTTCTGTCTCCTTGGCAGCAAGGCATGGGGCAACTTTAATTTTCAAATGCTATGTTAATTCAAACACTTATTTCACAGATACAGAAATTAGACTTCATTTTCACTGAAGAATATACTCCTTTCATAACAAATGAAGAGAAAGTTCTCTTATATTCTACAATACAGACTCTAAAAATGGGTTTAGTTTGAACAAAGTTGTTGCTCATATTTTAAAACACGCTCAGTTGAATTGTATTAACAGAAGCCAGATCATTCACTAATAATTTCCACCAGTTAGATGTGCAAAAAGGAGGGTAGAATTTTGTCATCTCTTATGTTAGACAACTTGTCTTCACTTAGGAAAATATCATATTAGTGAGAATGGTATTCATAAAAGAGAAAAAATTAGGGCTGGGGGCAGTGGCTTACTCCTGTAAACCCAGCACTTTGGGAGGCCAAAGTGGGAGGATCACTTGAGCCCAGGAGTTCAGAACCAATCTAGTTAACTTGGAGAAACCCTGTCTCTACTAAAAATACAAAAATTAGCTGAGTGTGGTGGCGCATGCTTGTAATCCCAGCTACTAGAGAGGCTGAGGCACAAGAATGGCTTAAACCTGGGAGACAGAGGTTGCAGTGAGCTAAGACAGCACTGCTGCACTCCAACCTGGGTGACAGAGTGAGACTCTGTCTCAAAAAAAAAAAAAAAAAAAGAGAGAGAGAGAGAGAAATATTACATTTGCCAGGAATTCAAGGCTTTCTCAGTATATACTTATACCAGTCTTCATTCCTACCCACCAAATTCCCCACATTGTGTTTCAACACATTTAAGGCCCAGCTGGACAAAGTAGGGGCAAGGACTAAGGAAAAAGGGGACATGGGTATAGAACATTAATTTTATTACCTTCTGAAGCTACATTAAAATACAAGGAAGTTGAAACTGAGGGCTCAGCTTTCTACAATACCCTCTCCCCACCCCCCAGATCTCCAGGGGAGACAGTTCCCCAGCTGGGTCTAGCGGAAGCCAGACCTACAACCTTCCATGGTTTGGCTGAGGATCCCTGCTAATGGACAGGGACTACACTGTAGAGCTCAGTTTGAGTCCCATGTCCAAACTTGGAACAATCATCAGTATTCTGCAGTTGTATACCCCAAGGCCTCCATAGGGGCACCTAGCCAAAAAGCTTCACTTCGTCTGAATAAATAAACAGTTATAGGGTCCAGCTGTATTTTCAGGCTGACTTGTTAAATATTGGCTGCAAAAATTCTTAAGGGCATTGATATTAGATACAAAGCTCTGTGATGTGATCTCGCTGCAGACATTGCATTGCAAGTACTCTGGTCTTCTGTGAGGGAAGGGTACCAACCAGCTCCACTTGGGGGTGCAGGGAAAAGAGCAACGCAGAAAAGGAGAAACCCCCAAGAGACATGAAGTCTTTAGAGAGAGCCTCTTGATGGGGTAAATGCGAACAGAGACCTGGGACAAGCTGGCTTTTCATACCCTCACGGATTTCAGCCACTCAGCAGTTGAGTAACAGTCCTCCTCTGGCCACCCTATTCTAGATATGATTAAATAGACTTCTTGTAAAAGAACCAAAATATTTTCCTTTGTAGGAAAACAACAGAAACAGAGAGGAAAACAAAACAAAACAAAAGAAGGATCCTGATGACTGACTGCAGGAGGCAGAGAAAGCCAGGATCCCTGGTCAGATTTTATCAAAGGAGAGGAGAGTCCTTCCTCATCTACAGTCCTCCACCTCCCAAGCCAGAGTCCATTTGGAGTTTGTAGACGTGCCAAGAGCAGAAAAATAAAGAGTCCACAGCAGGACAGCAAAAACTATTGTCAGGGTTTCTGAAAACTGTACCATGGAGTCTGAAAAGAAGTATAGGCTATGGACAAAGAATAGCAAGGCCAGCCCTCAGTCAAATGGACTTTCCCACTGTCCTACCATAGAGTTATCAGCAGCTCACACAAGCTAATGACACATTTAGGAATTAAGAGCATCAATGCATCCTAGGTGTCTGATAAAATTCCACATCTTCCCTTATTTCTCTGCTTTTTTCAACTTTGGCTTTCTAGGACTTATGTTCTAGCTTCAGTAAAACACTCAAGCTAGCCAAAATATTGGCAAGGAGCTCCTATGGCAGAAGCGTTCAGAGACTGATTAGGATGTGTGCCTGATCTACTCTTACCATATGCCTAGGAACACAGCTGGGCCCAGAACCTAGGACTTTCACTCTGTGACTTATTCTTGCTTCAGACTTAACTTATATCCTTCTTGGGCATATATTCCTGCTAAGAGGGCTATGTGTTGAAAGGGCATAGGTCTTCGATCTATTATGGTAAAAGACATGGAAGACATGCATGCTGCTACAGTTGACAGACAAACCTCTCTTATGTCAACCCTGTTTTGTTACTGAAGCTGGTCTGAGTTTAGAATCCCTTACAATTGTCTCTCAGGAAACCATGACCAGTTGGTTCAAGTAATTACAATACTGAAAATGAATGTATTGTCTCATGCTGCCTTGAGGAGCCAAATGTGAGTACAAGTCAAGAATATCAAATGGGTGTGGGGTTGTATAGGAGTAGAAGTGAGAGAAGGGCTCCCTGGCATGCTCAAATCTTATGCTGTAGAACCCTCTAGGAGTATGAAATGTCTTCTGATGCATCATCATTTTATGAGCAAAAGCAAAAGAGTCATACTTAATTTTATCTCTAGGCACCTACCTAGACCCGCCAGGGGCCCCCCTGGGGCAGGAGCACTTGTTTTGAAGAGATCCAGAGGGTTGGGCTGCAGGGCTGTAGGTTGTCCTGTGGGTGATGTCTGGCCTGAAGGTTCTGAGACGGGAGGAGCAAAGATGTCTGATGCAAGCAAGTCATTGGCCGAAGACTGACAGGACAGGGAGGGAGGGAGAAGCCTTAGTTACTCACTAACAGTGAAATACAGCTTCATTTTGTCTCCTACTCTATACCCCAATTTGAGAGCCACAAAAAGGAAAACTTTTTTCTTGACAGACGAACAACAACAACAACTACTACTACAGAAAAAGAGTCCTCCAAAAAGACACAGATTCCTACAATGGACGGACTACTGAGTCTTAGTGTCTGATACTACCTAGGGCTTGCAAAGTGAAATCTACTATACTCATTTACACACTCACATTGGTCTGGTCTCATCAGCTAAATGCTTGAAGCTGGGGAAGCAAGTGTGTAAAAGGGGCAACCACCAATAAGCGTCCTAAATATTTTTGATCATTCCATTGGATTTTAAGTCAATCTACATAGAGATCATAGGGTCTTAATCCAGGCAAGCCTTCATATTCTTAGGAGAGGTAAAAAAAAAAAAGACACCTATGGGAATTGCATTTTAAGCTGCTCTTAAATAAAGCTGAGATCATAGTGGTAATAGTAAATACATAAGCTTTTTCTAAGCTTATGTGTTTACTCAGTATTTAAAAGAGGAGATAAGCTCGAGAATTTTACACCACCACCATGGACATTAATGTAATATGATGGGTGTGCAGGGCGTGCGTTAGTGTCAGGGAAGAACAAAGGGAATCACAAGGACTCTCACCCTCCCAACCCAGAGCATGATGATCAAACTTACCAGAGGTATAGAAGCATAGCAGCATTAAAAATGGAAAAACTTGTGTTTAGTTTAATCATAAGTGACAAGACATGCACACGGAAAGCAGGGTGTGACAAACACTGCTGAGAAGCTTAAAAATGGTGGCAGTTAGAGGAAAGTACTCCTGGAGAAACAAAGCGCCTTATCCCACCTTCTATTTCACAGCCACACAGGAAACTACGAGAGCAGCAGGAAAGAGAGCTTGCATCACACCACCCTTTGGTACCGAACATGCACTCTGCTAATGGATATGTGGAGAAGACAATTCACCTTAGCAGTCCTTCTGCCTCTTCCTGGTTTGGTACTTTGTGGAGGTGGGATAATGGCTATGGAGTCATGTGGTGAGGACTGGACAGAGCTTTCCAAGTCCTGCTTTACGCCATTCTGTATGGACAGTCCTTTGGGAGGGCTTCCCACAAAAGGGTTCGGGGAGGATTTGACAGAGAAGCCATTCTGTTCTCTTTCAGATACCCCATTTTGAGTTCTCACTGCTGGCTGGGTTTGCGAACTCGAAAAGGGCCATGGGCCTGCCTGAGCTTCCTGTTTGCCAGTCCGGTTAGAGATCTGGTCAAATTGCTGACCAAAGTAGTCAACATCACCATTCAGGGGCCCATTACTCAGTGGAGGAGATGAGCTACTCAAATTCTCTTTCTTCTGATCTGGAGATTTGAGAGAATCAAACGAAGAAGGTGTCGATTGGTCTGGCTGTGTGAAAGGATCATCACGGAAAGGATCAGGATTAGGGGTGGGAAAGAAGTTGAGATTGGCAGAAAAGGCATTTTCAGGCAAGAAGGATGCCTGAGGTTTTGGTCGAGGAAGAGAACAGGAGGTGATGCCGTTTGTTAAGAATGGATTTTCTCTTAAAGAATTCTGATTGGTGTCGATTTCAGAGTTTAGATCCACTAACAGGATATCTTTGCTTTCCTATCACATTTGGAAAGAAAAAAAAAGAAAGTGTTAGTTCATGTTGTGACTTCAAATGAGAAAATTACATAAGATGACTAGGATTATCAGAATTTCTATTTAAATTTGGTCTTGATAAACCAGTTGCTCATTACCTCCTTCCATCAACCCCTGTAGTCCATTACTCCCTAGCTATAGCCTAGGTCCTTTCTATTCCTCCCCAGTATCATGCCCTTTTATTTAAGTCTCAACATCATTAGGTGAAATCTTACTGTTGCTTACTTCATGTCTCTGCTCACCCTGGTTCACACATACAGACTGGCTTAATTCATTATGAGCACTGTTTCAATTTGTGACTTTGAAAGTCTTGAAGGGAATTGATTGTGAGTTACTTTAAATGATTATCAAAGTATGTTGAGCTTGAAAGTAAGTGATTTCAGAAGCCTAGCTCAGCTTCCTACCTGATATACACACAGTCTTCTCTATTGTACCCCCCAGAGTCATGTAGGATCATCTCTCTAAATGAGAACATTCATTAACTAATACATTCATATTTTATAGTTCTGGTTGTGATGAAATTTAAGGTCAAATGCATTTCCCTAAAATCGGTCCAGTTCTTTCCGCTAGAGGTGGGAGAGAGGCTTTTCCTTTATGTCACGGCCTTCAGGTATGCCTCTTAATATTAAGGCTCTTGCTGAAGCCGATAGCCAAGTAGGATCTCATCCTCATCATCCCAGTCTCTCCTCTGGACTTACCCTTTTTGTCTATGTCCTCTGAAAGAGCTGAAAGGGACACTCAATACTGACCTAATTTAGTCAATCACACATTAAGATCTCTTATTTGTACATCTTTTCATAACATTGCTTAGAGTTGCCTGTGTTGTGACAGTAATCTTATCTATTTAGTGGTTAAAGTCAACCAAAAACTGATCTTTAATTTATATACAGTAGTCCCTCCTTATCCTCAGGGAATATGTTCCAAAGCCCACAGTGGATGCCTGAAACGGCACATAGTGCCAAAACCTATATACAGTATATTTTTCATATATATACACATGATAAAGTTTAATTTATCAGTTAGGCACAATAAGAGATTAACAACAATAATTAATAATAAAATAAAACAATTATAACAATATGCTGTAATAAAAGTTATATGAATGTGGTCTCTCTGTCTCTCTTCTCTCAAAATATCATATTGTACTGTACTCACTTATTTTCAGACCAAGGTTGGCCATGGACTTATTTTCAGAAAGTGAAACTGCAGATAAAGGGGAACTATTGTACAAGGTAGAGACATGGGTTTAAGAGTTAATTTGAAAGACATATCGAATATATGGCCCTACTAATTCTATCCCCTCTCTGTCATTTCTCTGGTCTGTCAATTTTTTGAATTTTCAACTGTTCAATAGAAATTTCTCAGCTTAAAAGCAGTAAATTTGATGAATCCGACATGTCTTTATTCCAGTAAAAGACAGAATTATAACTCACCCTAGGACAGAACTTTCATACTGACATCACTTCCTTCTGCTTGACTTTGATCCATTAAATACTTAACTATGCTACCCAGAGAAGAATATAAATGATAAAAAATGCCTCGCGAAGTAGAAGTTATAGTAGTTACCTTGCATTATCGTGGGCAGAATACTAAATATTTTGGTCATTGGAAAAAAAAAAACAACTTCAAGGGAATATAAAATTTGCAAACTAGTGAATACAAAAGGGTTCAAATAGAACTCCTTGGCTTTTAAAAGAAAAAAAAAATACCCAATTTTTTAGAAAATTTAAGTCCTATTTCATGGCCACAAAAGAGGCAGCAAAATCAGACCTAAATGGTATTCTACCTTTTGGATTTCTTTACTGTGAGGCATAAAAACACAGTTTTTATAAGCCAAAGCCAGGCTTTCTCTTTATAAAATAAGAATTTGTCACAAGAAAGAGCTTATAATTAAAAAAAGATTTAATCAGAGAAATGGTTTGGAAGAGCTATTAATCTAGGGATCTTTACACAATCTAAAGGTAGGATAAAATTTATTACAAAAGCTTGTGATTTCAATATTTATTTATTTGTTTTGAGCCACCTCTGGGTTAGAACAGTTGAATGTTCACACTGGTACAGTTCTCCTTTTCAAATACTTCAGAAGTCCTTAGGACACCAAACAGGAGCCACAATGTTAGACTTCTGAATAGTCACCCTATAAGTAAAATGTATAAGGCTCTCCTCAGGCTGGGTTTGTTATTAATCCAAGATTAAAAGTGTAGTTCACAGACTACAACTGAGAGGCCAAAGGCTCCTCATCCACCCCCTTGGTCAGAGCCTCATTCATTCTTTGTCGGACTGTCAACACTGCATCCGGTAGGCCACAGTTTGAGCACCTGAGCCTCAGGCACTAGAGATATGGCAGTAGGTTACAGAACCTACTCGTAGGGAGCTCCAGTAAGTGGGCAGAAATCCTAAGTTCCATAGCCTAGCTCTTCTCTGGGTGGCTAATCTCACCTAACCATTCCAGTTTGTCAGACTGAGGACTTCCCTACTCAAAGCCTTCAGTGTCCTCCTGCTGCTCCCTATATTAAAATAAGCCTCCTTAGGCCAAATTTTCATGATCCACAATAAGACCCACGTTGTTTCTAGCCCAACTACGAACCTACTTTCCTACACATATCAAAGACCCAACTCAAATTCAGATTCTTTACAAAGTTTTTGGCATTGATTTTTCTGTCTGCACTTTCCCTGTACCCACCCATGTTATCTTAATGGCATATATACAAGGACATAAGTGACACTCGTGCTTTGTATCCTGATCCCATCCCTTGTACCAGATTTAATTTCCTTGATCATAGATCATGTCTTATATTCTTCCCATAGTAACTGTGCTTTCAAGTGGTTAAGTTGTTAAAGTTACAGAATATGGGTTTTTATGTTTTTATTTTTCTTTTCTTCTTTTGAGATGCACTGTGGAAGGATAATGCTCAAGGGGCTTGCCAATAAAAATTCCGTTCTAGGGGATACCACATAGCTTGCAACATGAGCATTATTTCAAGTTCATAAAACTTTTCTGTATAAATTTGAGGGGAGTGACAACCATCTAGGACCAATAATAAAGTCAAGACAATTTAGATTTCTTTCTCTCTTTACATGTTTCAAAGCAATTGTTGAAAGAGTTGAATATTTTTAAACATGCTGGCTTTGCCAAGTAGAGATAAATCTATTTTTGACCTATGACTATAGAGTCAATGGATAAGAACATGTTGTCAAAGCTTAACCAGCACATAATTAGATCTGTTAGCCTTCCTTTGGTTATCAGAGTATATATTTTGATGGCATTTTACTTTATTGTTAGTTTAACTAAAAATTGAATTCCTATAAATAAAAAATTTTTAGACTGCATAAAGTCTAATGAAAATGAGACTGAAGTTTATCCATGTTGTTTTCCATTTCCGTTTTTAGAACATTCTGGAAGTCTACAGAAGTAGATTATAAGGCAGTACTTCCTTGCCTGTTTCACTGGAATTCCACTTCATATCTTGAGTGCTTTGCTCTCTTTGACTATTACTGATTTATTTTGAAGAAAGCATCACTGATGGAGGAAAGGGCAAAGTTGACTACAAATCAAAAGGACCTCAGAGTTAGGATGGATCTGTCAGGATAATCTAGTCTAGTATTTTAAAAAGTTTATCCTCAGAACTATAGCAAACATTATGAAGAATGTAAGGTTCTATAGGCAAGTGAGTTAGGGCTCAATGCTAAAATGAATATTAAACAGGCTTCTCTTTTACAGGCATTTTAGAATGCTACCATGCATTGTGATACTCATTTGGTTAGGGTCAGAGAAGAATGCATGAAGTCTCTACTCCTCTCCATCTCATTTGACCTGAAAGTTTTATGCAGTGAGGATTCACAGGCCTCGAATTCTCTGCAGAACTCTGAAGTTAGAATTTTACCCAATCTTTGATCTGTTGCTTGAACTCCTGTAACTTTGGTCACGTAGGCTTCCATGATAATTTCCTGATGCAAGGGAGTCCTTTCTAGACATTGCCCCCCATTATTCTAGACTAATTCTCTTTTTGTGTTTATTGCCTTCTCATCTTTTATGTTCAAATCTAGAAACTCACTTCCTCAGAAGCATCATCTGAATTTCTGAACTAGATAAATACCCTGTAAGTAACATCAACTGCTAACGATGTGATTAGTTTTAGTGTTGGGCTCCCTGCCGGAGAGTAAATTCCATGATGTCATTGATGTTGTGCATCTTACTGCTATGCCTTGCAAATAGCGGGTGCTCAGGAAACTGTTATATAAATAAAAGAAGTTGCAAGAAGTAATTCAAAATGTCATGGACATGAGGTATGTTTTGGAAGGTCTGAAGACTTAGGCGTAAGCCTTGAATCTGGACCTCTTTCCTGCTTTTTTTTTCTTCTACTTCTTCTTCTTTTTCCCTGAACCACCATTTTTTTTTTTTTTTTTCAATTTGTAAAGGAAAATACTGTTCTATTCTTATAGGGTTGTTACAGATCATTCAATATTGAGCAGACTGGATATGGTATGAAATCCTATGACAATAGGGAGCTTTCTAACAAGGACAAGCTTTGGTGGAATATAACTGAGCCTCTTGTTTGTTTTAAATCTTACTTCAGACCAAATTTATGCTGCTAAATTGCAATTGACAGAATGCAAAACAAATGAAGAGGCCAGGAGGCTTTATGATTACCCATCTAACAATCATACTTTCTTCAAGTAGGCTTATTCAAGGACTATTACTCAGCTCCTCCTTCTAATCCTAAGTGATACCATGAAGGACTACATTGCTGACCTATTGTTCAGGTTTAACCTGTAAGCAATATTAATATAGCTGAATTAGTATGGATAGGCTCCCATGGTGACTTAAGATTCACATTTATTCTAAAAACCATTGACACTTCATTTGCAAAAATCAACGGTCACCTTCCAAGTTTCAATGAGATGCTTAAGATTTCTGGTTATTGCCAATTTGAGTTATAGATGTCATTTTTATTACATTGCAAATTTAAAAACAAACACTTACTGTTGGACTATTTAGGTCAGGAGGTGTAGACATGTCCCCAAACAAATCCATCTGGTCAACACCCTTAAAAAAGTATTTGAATTAGATTCAGATGTGTCTACTATAAAAAAGATTACTTTGTATATTGTTGTGATCATTTGTTTCCTAAAGTTTAGGAAAGTAGTTGTCACAATTTAATTTCCATTTAATTAATAGATTTCATATTCAGCTATTTAGGTCAAGAAGTGTAGACATGTCTCAAATCTATCTTGTCCACATCCTTTAAAATGTTAGATTAGATTCATGTGTGGCTACTAGAAAGATTACTTTTCTAATCTTTTTTTGACTACTTTTGTATATTGACATAGATGTTACAGTAACATTTTGAAAAATAGTTGTCTCAACTGAATTTTCATACAGATTCAATACAGATTTGGTATCAGCAACATCTACAGGAAGTAGAAACCACATTCAGATAAATAAGAACTGTCAAACATCACATATTAGTACATACCAATTTCAGTTTGTTAGTTTGGTCATCTAGAATCATTAGGGCCTCACTCCCATTCTGAAAAGATAGCAAATATTTAAGGATTTAGTTGAGCTTTCTCTATAAAATGTATTTGTCCACAGTGTTACCTTACTAAGCAGCAATGGTTTTGGTATTCGTCTTTTAACTAAACATCTTTCATGATCAGAGTGGTCATAAACACATAGTAATAAGTGAGGTGGTAAGAGTGGTTGCGCAGGTAGCAAACAGGGGCTTACGCGCATCACACACATGATTAACAAGAAGTAAAGATGCAATTTTACCTCAACTGCTTTGTTGGCTTCCTCTATCTAAAAAGAAAGATACATATTCAGTGATCTTTGTATTCATAGTGAAAGGGAGTTAAATACAAAAACAAGTATGCCTGTGGTTCACAGACATAAGGCAAGAATAAGTCTCGTATATTATTTCTGCCCTCCATTCCCCTCCCCTTTTCATATCAATATTAGGTTTGAGTAGAGGTACTGGATTTAAACTTGGTTGTCCTGTATATTTCCTAGAATTAATATGAATCTTGTAGAGAGAAAAAAAATAAAAGCCGGGGGACTGGAGATTAGAAGTGCCTAACCATAAAAATCTATCCATTGCCCTACTGGGAAGAATAGACAATACATATAGAAGCCAAATTTTCAGATAGATCATATTTATACATAATATTAAACATAGTCCTGAATACAATTTTAAGCTTGCTTGTTTGTTTTTTTGAGACAGACTCTCGCTCTGTCGCCCAGGCTGGAGTGCAGTCTGACTGCAACCTCTGCCCCTCGGGTTCAAGCAATTCTTCTTGCCTCAGACACCCGAGTAGCTGGGATTACAGGTGCCTGCCACCACCCTGGCTAATTTTTGTAGTTTCAGTAGCGATGAAGTTTTGCCATGTTGGCCAGGCTGGTCTCGAACTCCTGACCTCAGGTGATCCACCTGCCTCTGCCTCCAGAAGTGCTGGGATTACAGGTGTGAGCCACTGCACCAGGCCAGCTTTAAATTTAATGGAGCATTAATCAGGTAGTACTTGCCTTTTTCTTTTCTTCTTCCTTTTTCTTTACATTATAGATAACTTGAAAAAGGTCTTTAAGATCAACAACTAATGGTTCAGCCTGCAGCAAGGGAAAGCACTGTTATCAGTATTTTAATTTTAGTATTTTATTTCCTTTGTCTCCCATCAGTTATAATTCATACTGGGATTTTTTTTAATCTTAAAACTCCTTACTTCCCTCCCCTGGCTTATTTATAGGGGATCACCACCAACCCAATCCTTACCCTTAGGTACATAAAGGATAGCAGGGTTAAAAAGTATTTAGACAAAATAAGAGGTATCATGATCATTTTCGAAGTCCTTTAAGGTTTCTGAGAATAATTCACCATTGTTCTGAAATCGGTATTCACTTTATAAGAAGGTCCATTCTCACAATCCTGTGCACACAGTAGTACACGGCTATCGATGACATTTTTTAAAGATTCCACAGGCCAATAAAAATAGTCATTATCTGAATCATTATTTAGCCCTCCTACATCCAATTATTTCCAGTAAATCTTCTAGTTGAGTGACAGACACTCCAATGTCCAATAGAGGACAAGTCCCCAGGTCTATGTCAAGACTTAGAGCTCACCTGTTGCCCAGTTTTTATGGCAAAAAACTGATGTTGGCCCTCTCCTCCACACACGTAACCAAATGCCCGGTTGTCTGTCACATCACGGGCAATGAAAGAAATCTTATTTACTGGATGTTCGTGCTCTATTACCTTAAAAAAACAAATAAAGAGTAATTTATTAAGAAAACCAGAATCTATTTGCAGGCTAGCACACCTAAGCCTCAGACACATATATGAAGACATATATGAAAAGGTTAAGCCATTTGAAGAAAGGTTAAAGAACTAAAAAGTTTCTGGTTGAAGGCTAAAGCATTACTCTTGCTAAAAAGGGCTTCAAAAGAAAGAAGAATAGAAAACTAAAGTGGGAAGAATGTTCCTCCTTAAAATATTGATACTTTACTCTCCCTGCTTTAAAGACATGATGCCATATAGCAAGGAATGACTGAGGATTAGATGACCAAGTGAAGAGGAGACATTTAGCCCTTAAGCCAAGTCAAATAGGCCAACTTTCCCAACTCAAACACAAACTTAAATGAACAGCATAACTAAGCTAGAGGAGTGTTCACAGGGATTCATTGATGATGGCTCAGAGTGGCCAAGGAACCATCCTATGTGTTATTGGAACAGTATTCCCAGTATATTCTGCAGGATACCAAATACTGTCATTGAGTATTTCTCAGCCTCACCTAGACAGTCTAATACATAGTAACATAATGTAGTAATAATGACATTATGTTAATGACATAATGACTATGTCATTAACCAGGAATTATAAGGGGTGGGGACTTTATTGGCTTAGCAGTGTCTTTTCTTCTATTTTTCCCTCCTTTCTCTTGATCCTTTCAAGCAGGTAACAAGGTTCAACTCTTCAGGGATATTTGTAGGTGGCAGAGTGTGTCTCGGCTTTTGGTCCTGAATGTCTAAGGCCACCGAAAAAATGTTATTATCTTAGAAAGTTTGAGGAGAGAGAGAAGGGTGAGAGAAACATGCCACCTTTCTCTGATGGGCTTGGGAAAATAAGAGTTGAGAAATAAAGGCGACTGATGAAGAGAGTGGTGCCTGAGGACCCCAGCACCAGCAGGCTGAGTGGGGTCCACTAGGGTGCCAGGGCCCTAGGTTTGCATAGTAGATAATAGGCACTCTAGAAAGGGATGAACAGTAACTGGAGGTCTCCCCACAGTATCGTGATGCAAGAGAGTATTTTATAGCAATGGTAATGAGCCACACACATTTTAAAATAAATCACAGAAGGCTTGACATATGATAAATAGCTTTCTGATAAGGCTTAAAAACAAAGCAAAATAAGTAAGACTGTTCATAAGCGATAGAACAACAGGAACCAGCAAAAAATAAACAAGGTTACATCTGTGAGGTGAGAAGGCAGGGAAAAAATAAATAAAAAGAGGTAGATGTGTTACAGGTGAGGTTCTAGCTTCAGGTTAGCTGGTAAGTTCACATGTAACCAATACATAAAAGTGTCACAAACTAGGGGTTAAAATTAATCTAGTTCTGTATACCTGAGGTCAAAAAAATATATATATAAAGTTTTACTTTATAAATTATATATATATTTATTTATATTTTAATTTATATTTAAAATATTATATTGTATAAATTATATACATATTTATTTAATTTCAAAACTATATATATTTATATATTATAGACATAATGTGAAGCTAAGCCTATTAACAGACTTAATAGACTTAGATTCACATTTATTATAGAACACAAATTCAAAATAAAGTATCTTGACTTTTACCCCCATTCTGTTTTCTGCCTGTTCCTTCTGAAGATGTAATATCTGCTGTATTTGTTCCCTACAGAACGTTGAGAAAGAAGAAGGGGAGCCGAAATTCAAGTAGCAAATTGTTGGTCAGACTCAGGTGGTCAGAGAGGTATCAGCAAATGTGAATTCTTACCCCAGTTTTCTCATCAATTATTTTTATCCCAGAAAGGGAAATGTTGACCCAGATCCTTTGTTTGTGTTGTCCCTGAGACCGACCAGCTGCCGCCATTCCCTGATGAGGGTGGAAAAGCAAGAGAAGTTGAATTTTTTAAAACATTCTACAATGCTTTTAATATCAAAATTTTCCAAGTCAGTCAGCTTTGTTTTCAACCTGGTTTGCCATCGATGAAAGAATTTTGCACTTTTCATCAGGGACAGCAGGACGGCACGGAAGACGTTGAACCAGCGCATCCCTTAGTTAGCTGTGCGAACTCAGACAAGTCACTCTAAATCTCTTGGCCTCATAATAGTCACTCGTAAAGATCAACTAGAAGATCTTTAGAGATGTTTCTTCTAGGCCTTGAACTATTGAACAAGTATTATTTATTTAGTCAGTTTCACATAGTGCCATAGTACTAAATTTTAAAATTCAAAAAGCGGAAAGGCTAACACTACGGAACACCAGTGTCTAAATAGAATTCTAAATTTTGTCATAACAATTCCCAGGTCTAAAACAGGATATTCCGTGCTCTCCACATATAGTCAGAGAAAAATGTACACATTTGCACATAGCTTTTATAGGAATAGAAATAAGAATAGGTTTAGTTCGTCCCAATGTTGAGTTTGCCAGAAGGAAAAGGCATCTAGAGTCCTGTTATACTTGATAAAATTAGGTCTCTAGGACATCCCTCCAAATATGCAAACACTCACGGCTTCTCAGAAAATGGGGCACTACTGACGGATAATGTAATTAAAAGGGGTTTTCAAGTAATTGAACATAGGTCAACAAGAGCTTCTAATATAATTCCCTCTCTTGGACTTTCGCTTAATATACAGATAAAGCATTCATTTCCTTTTTACCTTTAGTTTCATCATAGAGTCTTGGCTCATTTTATCCCCTCTTGCGTCTGGCACATCATCAATACCAATCAGCTTGGCCTTATATTTTACACCATCACCTTTGAACCTTGCTAAGAGATATTCATCTGTCTTTTCAGGGCCTGAGAAAAGAAAGGAATACAGGATAAAGAATGCCAGTTCTAATTATGACCAAATATGCTCTAGCATCTCCAAAATTTAAGTAGTATAAATCCTAATTATACTACAACTGATCATGTATATAATATTCTATCCTGTCTTATTCTTACTTCCCTTGAGCAAAATCATGTTCCACAATCAACTGTGTATGGAGTTGGGGTGGGGAGAAAGTAAACTCTTAGAAGTACAAAATTGACAGCATTATGGGAAACTTATGGGAATATGGGAGGTGGGAGTTGGGGACATTGTTCATCATAGCTCTTTTTAAGTCTTTAAAAGAATATAAGGATGATAATATATGTATTTTTAACATAAGAAAAATAAGCTGCAAAACAAATGACCAACATTTTAAACTATCAATAAGGCAGAAAGAAATTATGCCTAAGTTCTCTTGAAAATTGTAAAGATAATTATCCCATCTTTATATTGTCTTTTGCTCCTTTTACAAGGTCTGTGTAGTTCCATTCCCAATGAGTTCAGTAAAACCAAATGGTAAATAAAAAGTAATTAATGATTGCATTATTAACTGAACAAGATGCCTATGAGTATTTCCCAGCTGGACCTAAGTGGGTGTAATCGCAGGTTTCCAGAGATGTCTTATTACATGTGGGATGAACCAGTCTCTTCTCCCAAAGTATAACTTTCCTATTAGGAGAACTTGAGACTAAGCTGAGGTTGAAGGAAGATAAGAGCCAGCCCTTACTTTATTCTGAATCTCACATTTCTCCAGGGAAGTATGGCTCCCTTCCTTGGCTTCAAGAGGATTTCTCCATACCTTTCTTTTTTTCCTTCTTTGAAGGTGCTTTTGGTGCGGCCTGTTGGTCGGGCTGACCGTTGGTGGCACCTGTCTCCACTTCGTTAGACATGGCAAGAAGGCAGGCAGCAAACCCCAGTACCAGTGAACACTTGGTGACACCAGGCGATCCCCGATGGAGAAGTCTCAAATACACATAACCTCCCACAGATGCCTGTAGGCAGAATTTAGAGGCATATTGAGATCAGAACACAGCAGACCCAGACTTTATGCCAGAACAGGCTTACAACTAGTGACTTTCTTTTGTAGTTCTTTGGATTCATTTTGTTCCTTCTCCTGCTGTATTAGACTGAAGACTGAAAGCAGGGGAGTGGGTAGGACCGTTTCCTTTGTAGTTTCCAAAATGGAATATGTGTGCCTATTAGGTTTTTCTTTAAGCACTTGGTATCTGGTAACGTTTAATGATTATCTAGCTAAGCAGTTTTTATTAGAACTTTGGCATAAAAATCAAGTATTAAAGATAGGGATCGAAAACTTGCTAGGTTTTATTGCAAAACAGAAATAAATCGAATGCTGAGCCTGGTGAGATTGCAAATGCCATTTGAGATTGGACATTATAAATTTCAGTTCTTCACAAAACTGCTTAACTGTAAAGGCAGTGACTAGAGTTATGAACTGTATCTTATTCACATTGATAAATTTGTTTTAAGTATAGGATTCTGCATATGATCCCCAGGGCTATCCAAGCACTATAAAAGACATCCTTTTTTGCCATTAACACTTATTTGTAACAGGGAAATAATGGATTGAGGGGGTGCCAATTGTGCAACTCATCTAGCACATTTTTATGCTATTATTCAGCACCACCATCCTCCAAACAGTCTGTCCTGTGCTCTCATAACCTCTGCCCTACCCACAATGTATCATAGTAGGAGAAACAGGAAAACGCAGTCATTGTAAACCACACAGAAGTGAGCTAACTTTCCAGAAGGTTCTCTCACTTCCCAGGAGCCAATGTTTCCATATAGCTGTAGAGAGATCTAGAGTGAGTAGATTAATTTTCTACATTAACTGATGACCGAAGGCAAAGAAAAGTCATTCATTGTTTTGTAATCGTTTTAAGACAGCATGTGGGCTGGTACACTAACCCCTTCACAACCCAGCCTTCACCAAAAGCCCTCTGCATTCTGTGCCTATACCACCCAATTAAGTGAACATTTTAATTGAAGGACTAAGCCCACCACATAAGAATACCTGTCGTTTGTTAGATACTTAAAGAGTATCTAAATAAAAAGTAAGTCTCAAGTTTTCACTCAATTTAAATTGCACTTAGCTTGTTTACAAATGTCAACATGTTTTCATAGGGGTCAGTACTTAATTTCTCCCACCGTGAGTTTTAAAATAGTCTTTATAATCTGAACAGTCTTTAAATATATACATTCATGCAATCTATGTATGAGTAATATTATCTGAATTGTTTCATTTGGAGATTTAGTAGTTAATTTTGCTCAAAGACACCTGGCTGGTTGGCAATCAGGGAGACAGTCTGTTTACAGATGAAAGTCTTACACAGTAGAAGACTCAAAGTCATACTTAACTCAGGACTTAGGTGGGAACCAGGCACTACTAACCTTTTACTTGTATTAACTCTAAAAGATTCATAGTAGTCCTGTGAGTATTACTGTATCACAATATTTCATTTTCCAGAGGAAGGCCAAGGCATAGATAAATTTTTTTTCTTTTTCCTTTTCCTTTTCTTTTCATTTCTTTCTTTTTTTTTTTTTTTGAGACAGAGTCTCACTCTGTCACCCAGGGTGGAGTACAGTGGCGCCATTTTGGCTCACTGCAACTTCCACCTCCCGGGTTCAAGTGATTCTCCTGCCTCAGCCTCCTGAGTAGCTGGGATTACAGGTGTGCGGCACTACGCCCGGCTAAGTTTTGTATTTTCAGTAGAGACAGAGTTTCAACCATGTTAGTCAGGCCGGTCTCAAGCATCTGACCTCATGATCCACCCAACTCGGCCTCCCAAAGTGAAGGCACAGATATTTTAAACGACATACCTGCTAAGTGGTATAATCAGGTTTGTAACCCAGACTGTCTGGCCCCAAACCAGGGCTCCTCAACACTGCAGTGACAAATCTCAGCTGACGTAGTCCTCTTGAAGTACACACGTCCATTGCATGGTTTACACACAAGTCTATTTGCTTGTCTGTCCATACACTGGACTATAATCTCCTTGAAGGTAGGATACTCATTTCTCAATGTCTGAGATATAGATGGCATTCGTGTAGATGGTAATGAGGACAATTGTAGCTATGCATATTTTCTTCCTTGCTTGTTATGTGTATACACTGGTATGTATTACCTGTTTTCTTATCTTTCTATCTTTTCTTTTAATGCAAGTATTTTTGAAGTTAAAGGTACAATTTTGTCTTTAGGCAGTGAATTATTCAGATGGGACTGTGACTGAAGTCTAGGGGTGGTTAATGTAGCCCAAAGACACTAACCGTTTTCCAGAAATGAATGTGATGCCTGTTGGGTCTTTGCAGCTTCCCAGTTTGGGGAGAAGGTGAGAACATCTTTCTCTGAATGAAAGACAGTTGCACCTTTTTAGATGGAAACATTTGTGTGGCTGTCGGGGGAAAAGTTGAAAGGTGTGGAAGGGTGTATGTGGATGCTGAGTAGCTAGAGGGGTGATCTGTGCCATTTATTAAGTTGTCTCAGCTTTAGAACTACCTCTATCCCTGGTTAGTGAAGCTGGAGCTAGACTATGCAAACATTCCTGCTTTGCCTGCTGGCTGCATGGTGGCTCTGCCAGTAAGGGGCGCTGGAAGGAAACTGCCAAGCTGGAGAAGGGACACGGACATGTCTGCTTGCTCCACATGGACTTCCTTATGGCTTGAGGCTCCTGGGAGTGTGACTCTAGTAGAGCTTCTTCACCCCAGCAGCAAGAGTTTCTTCCTAAAACAGCCCCTGAATCCAGTTTTAACACCTGCAGAACTAGCCTCATCATGCCCATCTTGGAGACACCAGCATTAGTCCTCTGGTGTACTCTCTCCAGGCCAACAGGTCCCAGGTCCTCAGATACAGGGACTCCAGTCCTAGCTGAGCAGTACTCCCTTCTCACAGGCCTCAGTAGCAGCACCATGAGACCCCCTCCTGCAAGCTTTATAAACTTTGACGGTTCCAATGTCTTACCTTTGTCCACTCAGCCCTAGAGGTGGTAGCTGCTTTCTGTAGTTTACTTACCCAGTGATGACTTGGTCTTCTCTTCTTACTCTCTCAGTTTTCTAGCTAACAACTTTACACCTAGTTAACACTTAATATCTGCAGTCATACAACCATGAACAAGCCTGATTTTGGAAGCTAAGCAGGGTCAGGCCTGATTAGTATTTGAATGGGAATTAATGCTTAACATTAAAATCTTTTAAAATAACTGGTGTGGACTGAACTCCAGTTGACACAATGGTAAGGCTAATCTGTTTTGATTTTCCAGATCAAAAAACTATTCTTTAAGGATACCTTAAATGTGGCAGATTCAAGTGTTTCATCTGAATATTAATCCTTATATGCTTTTAAAAACCATATTATTTTGGCTTTCAAGGCTATATTTATATACTTTGATATCTACTTTTTACTTCCTAGGCCCAGAACAAGAACTGTAACAATCTATTCCAAAACAGAATACATTCTATTTTCTTCATGGGAGGCCATTGAAGTATATGTGACTATACCTTCAGGTCTGTCTTGCTTAGGTCAGTATTACACTGAGTTCATCAATGCATGTGTTGATAGTAGCAGCAAGATGGCCCAGAACTGGGTTAGAATCGCTGGCTGAAAAAGTGATCCGGGCTTAAAAGTTTGTTGCCCATCTTTAAAGCCGGATATGATACTTTACTGCAGGGTATTATTTCTGACATGAAAAGACTTAGCTCATTAAATTTGGCTATTTGTATTCTAACATGAGCCTATTTTAAAAGAATTTGAGAAGTGCCACAAAGAACTTTGAGGGGTTTGAGGGAACGGTGGCATGTGGGTTTAGTCATGAAAGTAATACAAGACATAGTTTAAGACCACATATCAAATCTAGCACTGGCAAACTGGGCCAAATGGAAGTGTTCTAAGGTGAGTGGTGTTACCTTGCTGTAAGTTTTTATAGCAAAAATTTCTCTGTTCAGATATTTAAATACAGCTTTTTGTAGCATTGGAGTTGTTTTAAAAGTATTTGTTTTCCTTTGACTATATCCTTTCGCCATTTGGGTATGAGCAATTCCAAGGGACAAGGAAGAAAAACATGAGGAAAAGTTTAATAATATAAATTCCCTGAAGAAAATGGATGTGTATGTTGAGTTGCAATAGCCAAGGGTAAGTCTCAATGTAGGCCACTTCCTGAAATGATCAGAAAGTAGACTCTGCCCATAGACCTCAAGACTACAAACCCCTTTACAAAAAAATGTTCAAGACTTATTGCAAGATTTTAACAAAAGTGTACATCCAGTTATGCACATACTAGAGTGATAATTTACCTTTTTCCCAAGGTTTAAAGATCAAGTCCCCATCACAGACTTGTCAAATAGGCAAGTTATCATCTAACATGAAGTAGATGAAGGCGGCTCGCTTATAGACTTAGATCCCTCTGTAGAGAATAATTGGTTTAAACTTAATATTCAATATTCAAATGCATTATATTTGATTACCTTTCCAAACTGGGGCTCTGTTGAAGAAAGTGTCTAGCTTATGTTAAGCAACGGGGTCTGTTTAAAAGCTCTAGGATGGTAATAATCTCTTATAAAGGGAAGCAAGTAAGTGTAGCACAAGGAGGAAGTATACAATTTTCTCACTTGTTGGGTGTAGTCTCAGGTCCCTTCAGTTCAAAAAGTGCAAAATTAGTCAGGAAATACACCCAAGGGGTGTTATCACAAGGCAAGGATTACAAATTAAAGCTCAAAAACACATAAAAAGGCACACAAGCACAGTTCCCCATCTAAAAATAGCCAGTTTGTTATCCTGGTTCTCAGGGACAGGCTGTTTCCTTCATTGGAAGATTGAAAAGAGAAGTAAGATGACACATGTAAAAACAAAGGAGGATCTAAAGTTATCCTATAGTCCTGACTCCTTTTTAAGGCCTCAGATAGAACAGAAAGCTATAAAGGAAACTCTGCTATATTAATAAAATTAGCTTCCATTTAAGTGAAGATCTCTAACTTGGATTTTGGACTTAATACAAATCTCCTTGAAAGAATGCAGAGACTTCCCCCCTTCTGTGATACTAGCATCAGATGACTATGAGAGATTCTGGAGCTTGCAACATCTCTCCTGGTTTCTGACGAGGCTCTGAGAAATTTATTCTGGAAGACTGCATGAATCATCTTAGAATGACCATGGACTTTGTAATAATAAAAATCAGCTATTACTTAGTCCTTAGTGATTCATATAAAATGTCTAGTGCTTTCAATCCTTGAATTGCCAGCATGGTGGACAATGATTAGTCTAGGCTTTGTAGGGGTAAAGTTAGCTGACACTTCTTATATATCCTTACCCTTTCTACCAGTAGGAATGTGTTGGCATCAGCAATGGTACTGCTTAATGATTCCAAGGTTTTGAAGCAATATCATAATACAAGTGTCAACCATCCTCCCCTGTGACCCCCAAGCCTACCTTCTTACCCTAATTATACAGAGCAGGCAGGAAAAGTGCTTTGTCAGTCTCAAAATGCTGGTAAAAGGAATAACTTGAGTTAGGGACTTAGTGGTAGCTCCATTCCACAGATGGTGGGGAATTTATTTTTAACATTAAGGGGAATGGTACAAACACCTAGTATACCAACCACTAAGAACATTTATCCCAAAAGGCCTATGAAACAGAATGTCTCTCTTCTTCTTCTTCTTCTTTTTTTTTTTTTTTTTTTTTGAGATGGAGTCTTGCTTTGTTGTCCAGGCTGGAATGCAGTGATGCAATCTTGGCTTACTGCAACCTCTGCCTCCCAGGTTCAAGCCATTCTCCTGCCTCAGCCTCCCGAGTAGCTGCAATTACAGCTACTTGCCACCATGCCCAGCTATTTTTTTTGTATTTTTAGTAGAGACAGGGTTTCACCATATTGGCCAGGCTGGTCTCGAACTCCTGACCTCAGGTGATCCACCTGCCTCAGCCTCCCAGAGTGCAGGGATTACAGGTGTGAGCCACCGCACCCGGCGGAATGTGTCTCTATTTTATGAATAATGAAATGGACACAGCAACACAAAATCAATCCCTCATAAGTCAATGGGCTCAAAGTGAGCATAGTCTGTGTTTCCTCTTCTCTTACATATACTGTCTCTCTTGCCTTTTCTTGAATCTCACTGATTTTAACCTTTATTTTATAAGCTACTTTCAAAAAGTCATCATCCCACTGACATTAACATACCATTAATGTTTCAGAACAAGCCACATAAAATAGACACAGGGAAAGGAATTAAGGAGACTCAAGAAGAAAGCAACATGAACTTATTTGTTTAGAATGTCCAGTACTTTGTACTGGACAGAGAATGTGCTTCCTTGTTTCTTTGAACTTTCTGCCTGCCTCAGCTAAAGTGCGGAATTAGGGTGACATGTGAAATATTAACCTTTAAGACAGACCTCGGGGTCCAAGAGGGCAGCAAACAGCCTTTACCGCTATCTTCAAAGTAGCCCTTTAAGAATAGGGGTCATTACCAGCGATGCTGTAGCAAAGTTAGACTGTTTCTGACACTTTATGCAAATCCTTCCTCCTTTAACTGCTTGTTTGGATTCTTATGCTTTTAGGAAGGCTCTTCTACTTTGCAAAGACCAACTTGAGCAGACAGTAAGATTTTTATAGCCTGTTTCACGGAGGAATGAGACTATGCTAATGCATACTGAAGAGGAGTCCTTATAAGATTTTCTTGTAAATGCTGACACTGCTGTAGGGGCCTCACTAACAGAACAAGCCCGAGTCAATGAGCTATACACAAGTTATGCATTTACAGCGAGGAGGTATCATTGCCTTTAACCTTTGAAAATGATATGGCAGGACTTAGAGGACTTATTAAACCTTGAACCAAGATGCTTTCCCTGTTTTTGGAACCAAGTCAGACCAGAGTTAAGATTCTCTTATACAGTTAATTTTGGGTAGAGGTGGGATAGCATAGCAGCTAATAGCTCAGGCTTGGGAGTCCCACCTACCCAGGATTCATCATTTCCTTGCTCTGTGGCTTGAGGCAATTTATCTAATGTTTATTTCTTCACCTGTAAAATAAGAATATAGTTTGCTGAGCTGTTAGGAAAAAATTCAGAAAGAATTTACATAGAGACATCTGTACCTGGCTTAGAAAGTGCTTAACAAATGGTAGTTGTATTAGTCTGTTCTCACACTGCTGTTAAAGACATACCTGAGACTGGGTGATTTATAAAGAAAAAGAGGCTTAATGGACTCACAGTTCCACATAGCTGGGGAGGCCTCACAGTCATGGTGGCAGACAAGAATGACAGCCAATTGAAAATGGGAAACCACTTTGAAAACCATCAATCTCATGAGACTTATTCACTACCAAGAGAACAGTATGGGGAAAACTGCCCCCGTGATTTAATTACCTCCTACCAGGTCCCTCCCACAATACATGGGAATTATGGGAGCCACAATTCAAGATGAGATTTGGGTGGAGACAAAGCCAAACCATTTCAGTAGCTACTATTAAACCAAAGCTAGGTCACAGAAGCTATGTGCTTTGCAGTCTTGTGCTCTTTCCAACGTTGCATTTCCACAGTAAGTGTTTAAACACTTTTAGAGCAATAAGAACCTATACTCAAATTACTAATAAGTGGAAACGTGGAATGGTGTAATACTTTATTTATTTATTTATTTTGAGACAGAGTCTTGCTCTTGTTGCCCAGGCTGGAGTGCAGTGGTGCGATCTCAGCTCACTACAACCTCCACCTCCTGGGTTCAAGTTATTCTCCTGCCTCACCCTCCCAAGTAGTTGGGTTTACAGGCATCAGCCACCACGCCTGGCTAATTTTTTGTATTTTCAGTAGAGACAGGGTTTCACTATGTTGGCCAGGCTGATCTTGAACTCCTGACCTCAGGTGATCCACCCGCCTTGGCCTCTCAAAATGTTGGGATTTCAGGCATGACCCACTGCACCACTGACCCATAGCACTTTAATTAGTAAAGCCCAGGTGGAAAAGTGAGAGGGTTTGCCAATGTAAGAGCCACCTCCTGCCCAGCTCTGCCTTCTGAGCCTACAAAAGTTGGGTTCTGATGGGAACAGACTCTGGGAACAAAATCTACTCTAAGTTACCCAGAGAGCCCTGTTCCAATGAATCCTGAGTCAAAATTCATACCTACATCATTATCACGGACAGTTTAGAAGATCTGCTTCACATCATCTGAGAAAATTTTACTGTGGAGCTCTTAAAACATTGATATTCATATCATACCCAGATAAATTAGATCACAGTCTCTGGGCATAGAGACCCAGGTATCAGTATATTTTAAAGATTCCTAGATCACTCCAATGTACTGACCTATGTGAGGTCCAATGGTCTATTTTAACAGCCCTTTGTCTGCTTAAAGAAATGCCACGTGGGTTAGACTTGAGCTGGAAGAAAACTAGGGCATAATCTGGCCACATCATCTTATTATAACGATTAGAAAACTGAGGGCAAGAAAGAGAGTTTGACTTGTCTAATTGTGAAACGGCTGGAGGGGACAAAGCTGGCACCAGGAAAGATCTAGCATGAGACTCTAATGCCTTATTCCTAGTGATTACATGTGTCTGTTTTTAAAAACCATTTTTTAAAAACAGGATGTACAAAGCCCATTGCATGGGGACTGAACCAAGAATGCCTTCCATTTAGTAGATATACCAAGCAAAAGAACAAGAAGATAGCTTAGCAGGGTAATTTGAACATGGTATTTAATAGATATTTTCTGAATCAAAATAGAAAAAGGATTTTACATGGACTAATTATATATTGTCACTAGATTCCTTTTTGCCTAGGTAGCAGGAGTTACTTAGTGAAATTGTCTCATTAATACTGATTTGGATGTTTTGCCTAAGTCTGAGACTTGCAGATTAAAGCATTTAAATTTATTTCAGTACATTATCTACTATTCAGTGCTTGGCCTTTAAGTTTTAGTTTTTTCTATTTTTTATTTTTTTGTTTGTTTGTTTTTTGAGCATGATAGGAAGTCTAAGCTCTTGAATTGGCAACTTTCAATACTCTGGACTCATTATAACCAGTCCTAATTTTGTACCCACCTCTACCCATTTTGTTTTTTTAAATAACTTGTCATTAGGAATGTATCTTATTGGAGCATAAGAAACAGTCCTCACCATAAAGAAAGTTTAGGAGAGTTTAAACTTTAAAGAAGCTTCATGCGTCCAAATAGGGGCACATTCTTTGGTTTTTGTTTTTTGAGATAGAGTCCTGCTCTGTCGCCCAGGCTGGAGTGCAGTGGCGTGATCTCAGCTCACTGCAACCTCCACCTCCTGGGTTCAAGCGATTCTCCTGCCTCAACCTCCCAAGTAGCTGGGACTACAGGGGCCTGCCACTAGGCCCAGCTAATTTTTGCATTTTTAGTAGAGACAGGGTCTCACTATGTTGGTCAGGCTGGTCTCGAACTCCTAGCCTCAGGCAATCCACCCGCCTCGGCCTCCCAAAGTGCTGGGATTACAGGCATGAGCCACCGTGCCTGGCCTTTAGACTGGGCAGTGCCGCCCAATTCACTGCAAGTGTCTGAAAGTGTTCATACGTTGAACAGAAGTATTAAGGTTATGATCAGTTTTGCAATTGTGTTTTTGCTTTGTTGTTTCAGCACAAGTGCTATTAGTTTGAGTGCTTAACTGCACTAGAGTTGGAAAAAATAGAAAGTATAGCCTTCACAGTGAGAACATGTTCTGGCCTCTCAGCAAAGCTGGGTGTAAGTTAATATGCTTGTATGAACACAGACATGCAAAGACGATTGATTCTAGAATCCTTCTTTACACTTATTCAGGTTCTAAGAAAGACAGCAGTGTCAGAATGTCCTTTTGGTCTTTTGATCATGTGGAATTTTTGTGAATATGGACATATGAGGCTTGAGCTTGAATTAATTGGCATTAGAGAGTATATACCCATTTCAGCTTAAATGTCCCATTTCAGCTTTAATGTGGGAGAAGAAACATATTCTACTCCAGTTCTCAAGTATAACCTCCTCTGGCTTAAACTAAACAGAACGGGAATCCAACTTTCTCCTTTAATTCACTTCTACAAAGGGAAGGAAGTGACATTGATACTTTAGTTTAGGGAAACTACAGAGGTTAAAAATCATACTTCTGTCATTGTCTTACATTGCTGGCACTGAATCATTTGGGCTGTGATCTGCTTTACATCAGGGACCATTTGGTACGTGAGCTTCGTATATCTCAAGCGAGCTAGGTGGGACAATGTTGTGGGCACAACTTGACATGGAAATGGGGAATTATGGTCTAGTGCACAGCATGCTGCAACATAGCTTTTGCAGAGCTCTGTATCTGGAGGCTGCTAGCCACCGATGCCGCATAATTCTTTCATTATATGGTATGTCTTTCCTTATATGCTGTTCTCCCTTTTGTACTTGTCCCTGGGAAGTGATGTAGAGAAGAGAGATTGACAAGGTAATGGACTATATCCTTGAGCCCAGAGTTGTGATATTAAATGTCATCTCGAACCACCCCACTGGCTGCTTCTCTTTCTACTTAGAGAAATATCAAGTCACCTATGGAAGGAGCCATGAGTGATTCCCATTACGTCTGAGGAAAAGCTATCATGAAACCATTGTTCTGGGAAAAAGGATAATATGGCATTATTAGGGGGTTGGAGGAGTTTGGCAAAGGCTACTCTTTCCCATATACTTCAGGCTTTAGAGCTCAAAGGTATCTGGGAGCCTGGTGAACAAGTCTGTAGAGTAAGCTGAGGTGCTTCTGGGAAATGGTCAATGGGCTGAAGTGGTCTGACACTGGGGAGGGCCCAAGGGAAGAATCCCCATAACAGGAAGGTGGGTAGTCTTAACTAAAGACCTGGGACAAGGTGTCCAATCTGACCCAGCCAAGCAGAACCGGGCAGCATGGGCATGCCTTGGTACAGTGGCTGGTGGGTGGCATGCATTATCACACTGAAAGAGCCGTGTGACCAGAGGGCCTGTAGGGACATGGTGGAACTCTGCTGAGCACTTCCCATACCTGGAGACGCTACTGTAGGACCAGAGATGGTCACACCTGCCCCAGTCACCAGAGCACTTTCTTCAGTGACTAAACCCCACCAGGTTTTGGTGGTAGCCCAGTCTCTTGCACTAGGTGACTGTGTTGAGGCTGAAGACATCACACCGTGGTGACAACAGCAGGAGGGCACCCTCATAGGAGACCCCAAGAGCAGGAGGGCTTGGTATTTCTAGTTTTGAAGTGATATTAATCAGAACGTATACCAAGAAAGCACTTTTGGAAGAAGATTTTAGAAAGCTAAAGTGTTCATAGGCAACTGGAATGGGTCAATAGAATACACCAATTTTAAAATTTGAATTTTGAAGAACTCTATTTTGTATCATTTGAGGTAAAGTAGGACATTATATTTCATTCTGCTTCCCTCCCACCCTAAATCCAAGGGCACAGAATATTCTAAAGAACGGACAACTTACGTGAAAAATATTGGAGTTTTAATGTTAAAAAAAATACTACTGACATAGAAACCTCTAGAATTTTTCTATTGCAGTGTCTTTGGGGCAGTGACTTGACAGGAAGCACTCTGGAACTGATACAAAACACAGTAAATGCATGAGTTTTACTTTAAATTTGGCATCTAAATATACAATGTATTATGCTTGATCCTGGCAGGAAAAGGTAGTCAAAAAGTTAAGACTCAGAGGCAACACACTCACACCATTCATAGCTTTTACTACAATCCTCCCTCGTCATATACTTACCCAAACTAACCCAGCAAATGTTTTACTGTTTTCATGTCTGTCCTTTCAAAGCTAGGTTAGCTATTTCTACCAAAGATAACTCCTTTTCTTATTTCCGTGCTAGGTTTTTTGTTTGTTTGTTTGCTTTGTTGAGTCTCGCTCTGTCGCCCAGGCTGGAGTGCGGTGGCAGGATCTCAGCTCACTGCAACCTCCGCCTCCCAGGTTCAAGCGATTTTCCTGTCTCAGCCTCCCGAGAAGCTGGGACTACAGGTGCTAATTTTTGTATTTTTAGTAGAGACAGGGTTTCACCATTTTGGCCAGGCTGGTCTCAAACTCCTGCCTCAGCCTCCCAAAGTGCTGGGATTACAGGCGTGAGCCACCATGCCCAGCCCACCATGCCAGTTTTAAAATGAATTATACAAATAATCTTGGCAGTTTGTTTCCTAGAATATACAACATTAGGTTGTGCATTCTCATCCCCGTATGAAATCATCCTGAATTCAGTCAACATAGATGTGCAGCATACGTCACTTGTGGACTTCAAGGTACAATCATTTCTTCATCCACCTCCCTCTGTGACTTCACCTATGATGCATATGCATGTAAATCCTCATTGTTAAAAACTTCCCACTTTCTATTCAAGTGCTATGACAGTAGTCAGCTTGAAAGTCTATGCTGCTGTTAGAAGAGTTTTTAAAAAGCATGTCATTTAGAAGCATCTGTGCTACCAACATTAAGCTATAAATGAAGGACCACATACACTAGCACAATTATTTTATGATATATACCACACCAGGCCGCTTTAAAACAAGGAGGTAATCTTAAACTTCTCCACTTCCAAAAACCAGTGCAAGAAATACTGCCTGATATTTGGTTTCTTCTTTAATAGCCTGGCTAAATTATATAAAATCCCAATGTGGTTTCCCTTTCCAGGCAAAGCCCCACATTTATATAATCCTCAAAGCCATTGCTTGAGTGTTGCTGTACCCTTTCTGCAACTCATGTTTCAAGGATACGCTGTTTAAAGAGTTTGGAGGAAGAAGAATCCAGCTGCCTTGTAAATCTGCACAGAGCAAACTAGGGGGTACACAGTGATTGTATACAGACAGTGGAACTTATTTTTTGTTTCATTTCTGTATAGAGAGCAAAACTATGAAAATACTTCTTACAGTTATGCAGACTCAAAACAAGATCAGTTTAGCTTACCTAATTCTAATATGTTGTCTCTAGGTTCCAGGTGGTATGCCCTTTGTGTTGATGTTCAACCTACCCATAGAGTTGGCATTAACCTTCCATGAGAGACTTGGCACTGGGTCACATTTCCACATCTGGTATGATCTATTTGAGTTGGGCAAGACATCCACAACCAACATTGCAGTTAGGCTTCATCTCCAGGAATACTGGTGGCTTTGCTAATCCCAGTGGCTATGAATAGCTATGTTTGTTTTGATTTGAAACTGCTTACTATTTACTGTTATCTGGTGTGCTCAAAATATTATCATGTAAGAAATGGTTCTTCCATGATTTAGTTAATTTCCTTTAGACAAGACGTGATTGCTTTCAAATTAGATGAAGGAAAAAGGAGTCACTTAAAAATAAAAAGTGACTTGGTATTTATTTGTCAAATTTCAGGTTTACAGAGAACCAGCAACCTGACAACCAGCCATCTCTCCTCTTGACACCAGTGTTCAAGCAGGCTGAAGGTCAGAATCTTGGCAGTTTGTCTCCTAGAATGTGCAGCATTGGATTGTGCTTCCTAAAAGGTCAGGAGAGCGCTTCTACAAGTAAGAATATATTCTTCATTTACTTATTTCTTGGTTACTGGACAAATTAGATAGGTTAATGGATAAGAAACCCCTGGGTAACTTTAGGTTTTTGTATACAAGGGAGAGAGGTGAATCTGTCAAATTGGTGTCTTGCTTTTTGTGATCACATAGTAATACCACATGAGTTGAATTCCAGATCCAAAAGAAGGTCTCCCAATGGTTAGCCTACCTGCTTGAAATTGTGCTTATGATTATTAAAAAAAAAAAAAAAAAAAAAAAAAAAAACTCTAGAAAACTGCTGCAGATTGAGTACAAGATGAACAAAACTGGCAGAAATGCACAAGTATTCTTGAACTAAAGTTCACATCTGTCATTATTCTCTCATCTGTTGGGAAATAGTATTGGAACAAATATGTTTTGTGGGAATAAATAAATGCACTTTTAAACTGAGGGATGTGAAAATTCCAAATGACAGTATTCTAGTTTCTGCTGAATTAAACAGGTTAGCTGTTGCACAATTGGAGCAATTACATTGAACAACAAAGTGTTCTAATGTATTGAAATATCTGTATACAGTTCAGCAACTGCAGAAATAGATGAGCACAGAAAGGTTCAATTATTAATACAATAAAACACCTACCACTTAATATCAGAATTTTGCTTATAAAGTCTGTGAGATAGGTTTTGTTTCACAACTTCTTTATATAAATCCAAGTTTACATACCTAAAATCACATCTGTTAGTATCATGTAAGTAATCACCATTGATTGGTTTATGCTTTCACAAACATGGCTAGACATCTATCTTTGGGATCAGGAAGCACACTCAGCAAGTTTGGAAGCATAATTCAAGGAACCTTGTATCTAGAAGAGATTTCAGAAAAGAACTACTTCTTGGTGACCCCAACCATTAAACATTGTTCCTAATCCAGAGAAGACCTCAGGAATTCAATTTCTATACCACTTTTGACAAGTCATTTAAATGACCTCTACAGATAAGATTAAAATGAATGATAGTGTTTCGGAGAACTAAGACTTCTTAAGAATGAATATATATTAAATAGCTCACACATCTTCTTTCTTGGTTGTAATACTCCAAGAACACAAGGACAGATCTCAAGTTTCACCTTAATCTGTACAGATTTCAGAAAGTTTATTCTAGGATTTATAGAGGGACTTTGAAGACTTTCTAATGTGTATACTCCACTGGATTGTTTTCTTTAGTCATCTCTTTTAGTCATCTCTAATTAATTCAGGTCTAGGGATGGGGAAAAAATAAACTTTGTATGAGTTGCATAAAAACAAGATATCCTGGAAAAGCTACCTGGTTATGTCATTAGGCAACAGTTTCAAAGGCTCAAGTCTCGACTACTCCATTTACATTTTTTAAGATAAGCTCTTGAGATGGTATTAATCATTTTGGTATTAACAAATTTTGAGGATTGTAGAAAAATCTAGTTTTCTTCCCCAAAGGCAACATCGTATTCTTCTTACTTTTGATCTAGACATAATCTGTAAGATTGAAGTAATTAGTATCTTAACTTTATATTAATATGAAGTAATAGCCCATGCAAGATGTTCGTTTCTTATAAACCTTATGCTACTGGCCTGATAAACAACTCCGTTGGGATATTTTAAAAGGCAATGCATTCATTAAACAAATCATCATATCATAGGGCACCAAATACACTGCTACTTCCCTAAGGGCTTAACTTATTTGACATGAAAAATTTATATATTAGGACAATTTAGTTTTTCTGGTTTTCTAAGCTATGAAGACTCATGTATTAGATCTGTGTGTGTATCTTTTAATATGTGTTATTCAGAATCATCTCCAGCTATAGATAGTTTTACAGTGCATCTAGTACTGGCCAACTCTCTATTCCTTCCATGTTAAATGAGTTTGGTTTATGTTAACAGTGAGATTACTATCTAACTACCCTGTTTAAAAAAAAAAAAAAAAATTATATTATTTTCTAGTTTGCAGAGTATTGACTAGAAATTGTATTATTTTTCCTTTTCACTAAAATTTATCATTTACAAACCTGCCTGGCACTCAGTGTCACACATACCGCATTAACGGTCCAAGTTTGACTTTAGGGCAAAAGGTTGGTTTAAAAATCTGACTTACCACTGGGAGACTTTCCCAGAGTAAGCAGATGGGATGAGGGTTCTTTCTCCAGGCCTGTTGAATACACACCAGTCTTTAAGATAACTAATCATGGGGGTACCACTCTGGTTTCTAGTTCTAGCATGAGGTGAACTAATAGGAATGGTTCTTTATCAAATGACACTTAGCTGAGTGTCAGCAGAGACCTCCTGGCCCTTTATGAAATATTCATATTTATATTGAACTAAAAAAAGGTTTCTGGTTAGTCTACCCGGGAATGTCAACATCAATGAGTCATAATAAAGGAAGTTTGCTTGGTTCATAAAAAATGTTAATACTTAAGCAAGATGTTTCGTTAGCTTTTATTTTCTTCCAGAGCATTTCTCTGAACCACTAATGACCTGTTGCAAAACTCTGTACCTATTAGCAATTGCCATTTTAATACTTGAGGGAAATGTGGGATGGACACAAGTGATTAGCTAGGGGCTCCATTTGTAGCCTCTCTGTATGATTCTTATTATGGTCATTAAATAAAAGTAACTTGATTCAGTCCTTGAAGCCTTAGAGGATCCACTCGATGGTAGCATCTGCTATTTTCTAGTCCTCCTATGCAGGCATTTTTAGCATCAGAGAATGCCATTAGATCATTTGTTTCCTTAGCTGAACTCTATAGCCCTATGCAAAGACAAATCTTCTTTGAAAGTCACTATTAAGTTCCTAATCCAATCTTTATTAAAAAGACTCAATATTGCAGACAAGCAAGTTAAGACAAATCCTCCAAAAGTAATGACCAAGCCCTTCCACACTCCATAGAAGCCTTTTAGTATAGCAAACTGTGAAATTAGAAAAATATTTATAGTTGCAGTGTTTTTTTTCAACTAGCAATGTGTTCCTTAATTAACATACTACAGAAGCATATAAACAATTAGTTCCACCAAGTAAAACAGTGAAAGAAACAACACCACCAAGTTTGCATAGTTCCTCTAAAATAAGCAAAGTTCTGCTTTTAGAGTTAATTATCAGAGGTGAGATGTGAATAAAGTTCCCTTCTCCGAGTCTGTCATTCGCTGTTGGAGCTGAGGCGGTTTCCTACCCTAAATGCTATTTTATATTTGCACCTGGGTCCAAAACATTCCCTTAAGGAGAAAAAAAACAAATGTCTTTTGACTCTTAAGAGTATGTCATTTCCCTTATATTGTGCATGGCCAGAGAGATGACGCAAATGGTAGGCCACTAGCTACCCTAGATTTTGCTGTGAAGCCACGATTATGACAAAACTAAAAAAGCCTGCAGACACTAACAGTCTTTTTTCTTGTTGTTGTTTAGAGCACATGGGGGTCTGGTGATTGATCCCAACTCAAAGCCATTACAATTTAGAGACTGGAAACCAAGTTTACCCCTGAATTCCAGTGATCTTTACCAGCAAGTTAATTCATGTAATCAAAACCGCATCCCTACTAAGTGCCAGGCATTCTTCAAGAGCTTGGGATATACCAATGAGCAAAATAAAGATCTGTTCCCTTATAGGGTTTACTATCTAACAGGGAGCAAAACATAAGTGGAGTATAGACTATCAGAAGATGAAAAATGCTCTGGGGAAAAAGGAGAGTAGAGGAAAGTAGATTTGGGAATCCAGGACTGAGAATGTCCTGGACATGTTCCTTAGAAACACAGAATATTAGATTTTTAAAAGTTAAATTTACTGAATGTTTATTATAAACCAGATATGATACTAAGACATTCTCATTTAATCCTGGACATTATCGTCCCTATTTGACAGGAGAGAGGGCTGAAGTGCAGGAGTGGAGCAACAATCTGCAAGTCATACCAGCCTGATACGTATGCTTTAATGTCTTTGCTTTACAACAAAAGAGATAATTAAGTTAGTTCTTCAAAGACTGGGGCAACGTGCACAGTCAGAAAGTACTTTCGGGAAAGATGAACTAATAGCAATGAGTAAAAGATATTCATGTCTGCTTGGCTATAATATAGGGCCTGTGGATTATACCGGGGAAAGGTGAAAAGGTAGGTCAAGCCGGATCAGGGTGGGCAGTAGCACTCTGTTTTGTCTGGATGGGACTGGGAGGACTTTCAGGTTTTGAGTGATGGTGTGGAGGTTGGGGTGGTGACAAATCCGAGTACAGGGACACAGCATCAAAGAGTCAGAGAGCTCTGCAGTATGACCGTTGCATGGACTTGCCTTTTGGAGTGATTCAACATTGCCGGTTTCTTTCAAATATCTGGCTAATCTTCTGGAAACAAAGGCTTTTAATTGAAAGGTTAAGGACTAACAATCTCAAACATTAGATTCAAGGTTATCCCATCTTGCCAAGCTCTGATGCTTAGTGACCCTCAAACTTCAAATAAATATAATGTCTTAAAGGTGGCTTTTTAAAAAGTCAAAGGCCATTATGTCTTACACCCTACATTCTAAGATGATTTCATCATATAAAAGAGCTCCCCTAATGTCTGCTTTATAGAAATGTATATGAAGTTAAATGAGATTTTAAAATGTGAGCTCCTTAAAAACAAAAAAAGAGCATCTTTTGTAAATGGCAGCTATTAACTAAGATAGTCATGTATTTATAATCTCTTGTTTGAAGCAGAATATATTAATATGATATTTTCCCGATGTATATATGTTTTTCCATAAAAGTGTTGAAAATCTGGAAAGACCAGTGCCAAGAAAATGCTCACTAAGAAGGGTAGTAGGAAGGAAAAAGACAGATTTCTGTTTCTTATACATTTAGAATAAGTGACATTGGGGTGATGTGCTTTTCTGTATTTTAAAAATTAAATTCCTTAAAGATGCACTAATTTGGTAGACAGCCAAGTTTAAAATGTAAGCATAAGTCTGTAGTCTAACTTGGGCTAAAGACAGAATCACGAAGATGTTCTAGGGTTCAGTCACTTTCAATTAAACTCAAAAGTGAAGGGAAACGACACAGAGAACATGAGCGTATCTGAAATCACATAGAACGCTGCCCATAGTCAGCTGTCAACACTTTCATCTTAGGCATCATTAAATGATACCTAACCAGAGTTGTTGCGGAAGGCTCCTGACATATTAAAAATTCAACCATAAGTTTTCAGTCAAATGACAAGTAGAAGTCAAAAAACTCTTATGCTAGGATTTTGAAAGTTGGTCAGTGGATGGCTTATAGTTGGTTTCCAGCCTGGAGTTCTTGGAAATGCTGGGGTCTGTGCAGACAATAACGAGTTTGTGACCTAATTTTAGCATTTTAAAGAGTCTAATGGATATCTTAATTCACAATACAGCTGCACAAGGAAATAAAAAACATAACAAAACAAGTTTCTTTGATTTGGGCGGAAATTGTGTTCAGTCAAAACAATAGCCTTAATTATCCAGTGCTAAGCCAAAGGTCTCATCTATTTTCTCAAATTTTATTAGTAATTTTATAAACAATTTGGTGGACACTTTTAAAAGGAGCAACAGAAGGAGAATAAGAAGTTGTTTGTGGATGAAATATCAAGCTGAAATCTATTCACCACAATTCTTATTAGCCAGGTGATTACATCCATCAGGTCAGACAGATATATGAGCAACAATGAATACTCCATTGGTAGAAGTTAAACTAGCAACTTGGAAAGACCACACCATCTGGAGAATTTCAGTAACAGCTTGTCCGCCTTCCTTAGGCCCTGAGCAGATATAAACTAGAAGAACATATGGATATTGCTCATTATAAATAACCTTAAAGTTAAAAAAAAGGTGAGAGGGGGAGCTCAGAACTGTTTTACTTATACCAACAGATGATAAGACAGGCTAAAGTTTTTCATTTTGCTCACTCTATAATAAATTGCAATTGATGTTGTAAATGAAAGTGGCTTGAGTTAGTCACTCACCTGGCCATCTGGTTATTGTTTATTAAACACCTACTGTGTGCCAAGTACTGCATTATCCTATGTATACAGTGACAAAATAGACATGGTCTCTACTCTCAAGGGGCTTAAAGGATAGGTGGGGAGAAAGAACAAGCAGGTCACAGTTACAACTGATGCTATGTGTTTTGGAGGAATTGTTTCTGATTAGGGTAGAAAGCTTCATTGCTATTAACAATACTTCATAACAGGAAGAAAAAGTAGTATTACTTAAAGGAATTATATATAAATTGCTGCATTGATATCAATTATGGAAAGATGCAAATGTTGTCTGAAAGGTTAATAACCCTCTTCAACAGTTTTTTAAATTATTACATGAATTGAGGGGATAGTTACATTTAATATTTGTGAGTCTCCTATAACCACATTACAATCTGAAGGAGCATCTGTATGGCAGTGCCAGAAGGGAGCAATTCTGTTATACCTGAGAGTATTGAAGAAGATCAGTGATGTTTCCTTCAGCGTTGTCATAAAATCCAAAGTTCTGAATCAACACTGTCTTCATAAACACCAGAAGGAAACACTACTCTCATTTGGCGTTCAGTCTGGCAATCACTTAAGAAGTACAAGCAATTCAGGGAACTTCTGTATTCTAGAACCAGACATGTTCTGTGGCACTTTTAATTACCAGATTTTCTAAGAATACAAGAGTGTCACTTTCAGATCAGGCCAAATATTAAATCTCAGATTTCAGTGAAACAATCTTATGAAAATGTAACCAGTGGTCCCTACAGCTGGCTTTGGTTATTTAAAGAGCACTACCAGGTTACAAGAGCATTATCAAGGGGCTACCAGATAGCGCTTGGTCAATGTCAGTCTTCAGGGAAATGGACTTCATGATCACTACAAGTAGTGAGCCCTCCACAAATGTTAGCTGCATGAAGTGTAAGAGTCCAGATCCTAATACAGAACATGGTTGTGCCCACCATTTCTAGGAAACAGTTCTTGTGCAGAAAACGGAACAACTGCATCACTATACACTAAGTGGGAACAGCATTACAGAATGTACGTTGTGTGCAGATACACCTAAAAGATCCACAACAGGACTGTCTGCAGCTTACAATGAAGCTAAGATTTTATCCTAAACTGTTCATGTTTAATGAATGCGTCAAACCTCTGAAACTCTACTTTTCATAATTACCCTTTATTTTCATACCTCTCCTCCCTCCGTATCATACTTTTTTTTTTTACTGAGTTCCAGCATTTCTTCCTAGCCTTGCCTCACCGCCGCCCTGAGTTCCTCCTCCCTAAAAAGCTATGCCGCGTTGTATCATACATGTCCCTCATGATTAGCAGACTTATATTACGGTGTTCGTTGATCTTTTCTACATACATGGCATAGGTACTCCTTCATTTTTAAAACACTTGAAGTAAAAAACAAACAAACAACTCTTTATGGGATGAGCTCTGTCTTCCATTTTCTCCAAAGGGCTTCAGTGAGAGTCTAAGATGTGTAAGAGACTCTGGTTGTAACTGATCTCCCTTTATGGCGAAATTTTTGTAGGAGAATTTACTAGCCTTCTAGTTTTCCTGATTTTGTATTAATCAGGGATCAGTGTTCAATTCCTCCATTCACATTCAAGTTGAGATTTAAAGCCCTTCTAATCAGGCTGCAGACTATACATATACGTGGCCAACTGCTCTCTGAAAAGGCCGTTGTCTTCCGTTTCCCCTGAACAGACACACAGACACACCAGACTTTCTTATGTGGCCTGCTAGCCTCTAATATATACTGCCTTCACCTTCTGGAATTTCATGAAAACCTTCATTCCAAGGCCACTCAAGATGTGTGGTCTCAGGGAAGTCTTCACCAGCCTCCCACCAACCATTTGCCCACATTTGCCATGACCTGTCATTGCCCTCTGATTCATGTAGAGCTCTTCCCTCAATTCAATAAAGCTTTTGGGATCCGAAAATTATTTGCCCTACTCTTCTAGGCTCGACGCAGTCTTTTAATGAGCAGTGCACTTAAAACATTAGGGGTAATGAATATTTCTCTTTGCACCTTAATCTTAGGTTAGGCAACCCTTTTCTCTACTTTGATGATTTTTAAAGAAATATAGGCTTTTCTTCAACTACTAAGCAATCTCCACTCAAACGCATTCTGCCAATAGAGTCAAGTTAAGTTATCCTAATCAGCATTTGATTTTCCTGCTTTAATGACAAGATCTGCTTGGCAAACACCACATGTTCTCACTCATAAGTGAGAGTTGAACAATGAGAACACATGAACACAGGGAGGGGAACATCACACACCCACGCCTGCCAGGGGTTAGGGGGCTAGGGGAGGGATGGCATTAGAAGAAATACCTAATGTTCGTGATAGGTTGATGGGTGCAGCAAACCACCATGGCACATGTATACCTATGTAACAAAACTGCACGTTCTGCCCACGTACCCCAGAACCTAAAGTATAATAGCAATAATTTAAAAAGATCAAAATTCTTATCCTGACATCCATGGCTCAGTACAATTCATCGCTACTTTTCAAACTCAAACACTTCTCAGCCCTATGCCACCTGTACTGTCTCTTGGCCAAACTGGCCAGTCAGAGTTCTTTAGGCATACCCTAAGTTCATCCAACTACATGATTTGCATATGTGCTGCTGCCTAAAATGCATTTTCTCTTCTTACCTTTGCTTATTTGACTTCCACTGTTCCTTTAAAAGCCAAATCCATTAACACACCAATGGCCTTTTTCTCCCTCTGGACCTGCACAACACTCTGTACCACTTAATTATAATAAAATCGTATGTTAGTTGAGTAGTTACTATTTTCTCTGTCTTATAGGCAGCTCTCATCATCTATGTGTCCCCCTAAAGTAAATATTTGCATCCAACTTTCAATTACTATCAACTTTTAGTCATTGGGGACTTTAGACCAGTTAGACAAACCAGAAATCACAAAAAACAAGTTTTCAGGCAGTTAAGCAAGCATCTCTGCATCAAGCTATCCTTTAGAAGATAGCGTGGACATGAAATATAACTATCTATCATTTCAATTCTAGTACATGTATGCTTTCTGAAAAGCCTCAGCTATAGTTGAACCTTAGCCCAGGCAGAAATCAGTATTAACCCTCCTTACTAGCAACCAACTATTGATGGAAAAGCCTGTTCTATCAGCACATACTTGTTTTCTGCTTCAAAAATGAATTGCATTTAAGTCGTTTAATTTTAGAGGTAAAGGGGGCAGGAAGCAACACAAAACAAAATCAAGTAACAACAATAACAACAAAACCCAATGCTGATATAATTAAAGCACAGCTGACACTTCCCTTTAAAGGATGGATATTTGAGCACCTACTGTGTGTAGCCACTGCAACTTCTGATCTTCTGACTCAGAGGTCAATTGTATGTTTCCCTAGTAGATTCACATTTTGTCCCAAAGCCAAACTGGTTGAGCATTCTTCGTATGATTATGTCAGCCCTCTGACATATGTTCAAACACACTTGGTTTATTTCTGTTGCACTAAATGGTAACAAAAAGCACTTTAGCATCTGAATTACATATCACTGAAGACTAGACCAGGTCTTGGCTCCCTAATAGGACACTTAAAATATAAAAAAATAAGTGAGATCATTTGGATGCAATGTTCAGAACAGAGAGGGCAGCTGTCTTCAATATGGACACAATTAGGGATGAAGTTATTCACTTTCCAGCTCTTTGGGTATGGATTAACGATAGACCTTAACAGGACTTAACTGCTCTGCTCAGAGGAGGTTTAAGTGGTACCTTAAAGTTAACATCTGTGCACCTCTACTGATTTATGAAGCATTGCCGCATTCTCCTCCTTGATTATTCACATTCAATAGTTTAAAGATATATAGGAAAGACAGTCTTCTAATTTTCAGTCTGAATGTGTGGATCTCTAGAATTTAGCTTGCCTGATACTCAAAAACAATGAGAACAAGACCATTTAAAAAATATCAGCTTAGTTATTGCATTGAGAATTGTATTTCTAGGACAGGTACATTTCAGAAGCAACTGCAGGAGTTCTGAGGAGTTTTTAATTTTAAAATCGAGGCAACTCATTTCCTTATGGAGAAATGAAGCTCAGGCCTTACACAGTTTGTCTTACATGGCAAAGCAAGACTGTGGGCACAGTAATTTGCAGCTTAGAACCCAAGCTCTTAACCATGAATCTGTGTTGGCTTTTCAAAACCAGAGTTCCAATTATATACTTGTACATTACACCCTTGTATTTTTCAGTTTGAGATGTGATCTCTGTTTAACATCAGGCATTCTTAGGACGGTTTTTGCAAGGTAAGTGACACAACTAAGGGCCAGAGACATTGAATAGCATGCCCAAGAAATGGCAGCACTGCCATTCCCATGCATGTCTGTTTAACTCTCTATCCTGTCCTCGGTCACACATGAGGAAGACATTTGTTTTGATTTCTGCTCACTGTGAGTTTTTCCATTGCTAACCTAGCATCAGACTTCACATAGTAGGTAATTGCTAAGCACTCAGATAAACGCCAAGATGCAAATCATAAAGATTCATAATTGAATCCTGGCTCTACCACTTACTGATAACACCTTGGGCAAGATACTCATCATATTGGAGCCAAGAAATAGAGATATCTTTTCTATTTCAGGTTACTTAAAGTGAAAGTCGAATGGCAGAAAGGAGCAGTGCTTCATTAGCCATTAAACTTTACAAACACTAAATGAAGTAGCTTCATTTATGGAGAGGCCTTCATCTGCACTTCTAGACATGGCATAAAAACCAAATACAGAGTTTTATAGGTTAGAGACAACCATCTGGTTCAAGGGTAATGATCTAGTTTACTGGAATCTTTTTTATAAGAGGTAACTGGGACAGTCTCCTAATAAATGGAGATTAATTATACTCTAAAAACCCCAGCAGAGGGGAAAGGATTTCGAAGTGGGGTGATAATATCAATCCAAAAGTATATTGGATTTCCTAGGATCAAGAAAGCCACACTTCATATATGGGAAAAATGTCCAAAGCCCATGCTTTTTAATCTTTCTGCATCCTAAGGTTCAGTTAAACAGCACTGTGTTTAAATGTTTTTTCTTTATTGTCTCCAAGACTGAAGGAATTCAAATACTTTGTTATGATTTCCACCGAACAGCTGAATCCTAAAACCACTGAATTATGAAAGTTACTCTTAGATCACGTGATGGAGAACTCGTTTAGATACAGGTGGATGGGCCCTGCTGCCAGAATTTAGTTCAGGAGACCTGGGGCGGGGACTGAGAGTTTGCAGTTCTGACAGGTCCCCAGCTGATGTTGATGCTGCTGGTTTGGGAATCAACTCTGAGAACTATTGTCTTAGATGAGTTCTCTCAAGCTGTGAAATACACATCAAGCTAAATGTCCAATTTTGAAAGACTGAATTAATTTGTCAAATGCAAACTTGTAGTATGGCAGCTCATTTTTCACATAAAGATCAAAGTCTTTTTGGGAGTAACATTTAGCATCATACTGCTAGATAGAAATAGGGTAGTTTTTTACCAAGAGACAACATTAAACCATATTTCCCTCATCCAAATTTCTTCTAGGTTGAACGGGGCTTCAAATCCAGCATTCTAGGATTGTTACTTCCTATTTACCTGCTCTCTTTACTCTATGGTTACCTGAAAATCTAAGTGACAGGCCTCATACATTCTGTTTACCTTCAACTTAACACTCACTCAGCCTGCCCCATTCACTTAGAATTTTTATCCGTTGAACTTAGTTAAAAATCACTTGCCCCTAGCTAGCTAGTACAAATGTAGTAGGGAAAACTTGCCAGGCTGCTTCTGTATTGTGGTAGTAACTTTTAGGTTCCAGAAATTTCATAAGCTTTTACATTTTGCTATCTAGATGATGCAAGAATTAGGAAGGTTAGAAAATTAAGTACTGGGATTAAAATAAGTTTGGAGGGGGTGACGTAAGTAGAGAGGAGATTTTACTTCACTTAGTAACTTCCATTTTTAGGCCAGGAAGCAATTTGTTCAGATTCTACTTACCCTAGAGAGGCAGGCTGCTTCCTTCCAGGGTAGAAGGATGCGAGAAGGGGAGTAACCATGGCAACCTGCCCAGCTATGTGGGCAAGGATAGTATGGGGCCTGCACACACTCGGAAGAATTTTTATTTCTAGCCTAGTCATTCAGTTTAGTCCGGGTGGTCCCTCCTTTCCCACTTCCTTCTGTGATAATGCTGACTTCAGGGGGAAGGATTGCTCCTTCTCTGTCGGGAGTCTGAGAGGGTATGCGGAGGACTTAACTGAGACCAGCGAGGTCAGCCTGACCAAACCAAAGTACAGGCTTCCAGGACGAGTACAAAGAGTAACTCCCTGTCTGTTCTAGTGTGAGCACAAGCAAACACACTGGCTTTATTAAAATCAAGTGCTTGAATAATTAACCTTTTTCAGGTAGGTGAGGGGTATTTAATTTTCATGAAGAAATTTTCCATTTGCTTTCAGTTTTCAAAAAGACACTTAATTCAGTTGTTCAGGGGGGAGCAGTAACAAACAAACAAAACCTTCAAAATCAGATGGAAAAAAGTATTCCAAGTATATTAGATTAACTGTGTTCCCAGCAATCCTGAGGTATTATTATTGTCCCCAGATAAGCAAGCTGAAGTACAGAGAGGTTATGGAATGTGCCCAGAGCCATGTAACCTGCAACCCTGTAGCTAGGATTTGAACCCAGGCAATGGTACTTCAGAAGGGAGTTCTCAACTACTGTCCAATTATGCCCTGCCGGAGGCAGCTAGTGTTGAATGTTAGCCTTCTGTGTCCATACCAGGCATCATTTGTTCCCTTAATCAGGAATCTGCTTGTTTTTTGTCTTTAGGTAAAAACCAAGGAGTCTGCTTTCCTTCTGATTTCCACCAGTTAATCCAGTCAGGATATGTTGACATCATGAGTTGGGTCTCCTTTAAAGACACATAGCTGATGTTAAATCTGATTCATCTGGCCGGGTTTGGTGGCTCATGCCTGTAATTCCAACACTTTGGGAGGCTGAGATGGGTGGATCACTTGAGGTCAGGAGTTCGAGACCAGCCTGGCCAACATGGTGAAATTCCATCTCTACTATCAAAAAGAAAAAACAAACAAACAAATTAGCCAGGCATGGTGGCCAGTACCTCTAATCCCAACTACTCAGGAGGCTGAGGTCAGAGAATCTCTTGAACCCAGGAGGCAGAGGCTTCAGTGGGCCAAGATCACACCACTGTACTCCAGCATGGGCAACAGAGGCAGACCCTGTCTCAAACAAAACAAACCAAAGCAAAAATCTGTTTCATCTAAATATGATTTTGGCCAACCTTTGTGCAATTCAGCAGCACAGCTTCAACTTTAGAATTACATAGCAGTGCCAGGGACAATTTTAAAATACCACATCCTGTTACTCAGGTGTTTCATATTGCTAATCTGGTTCCCATTCTGGTTCTGTCTAAAGGGTAAAAAATCTTATGTGTCTGGTTAGTTACCTAAACCTTCCTAGCCAGTAAGCTTTCGAGTCTGTCCAGCTGGGGAGGTATGTTCTGATGAGCATTAGGACAACTTCAAATCCCAGGAGGGCTAACTCTCAGCAGCATTCCCAAGCATTTCAGCATCTTGGCTTTGTCTTTAAGGAGAACAATAATTAAATCCTCAGGCTAAGAGAATGAGGAAGAGAAATACGCAGCGCCTTCAAAATTATCCAGGTGAAATATCAGTGGAAGCAAACTTAGGTTTATGGACATATGAAGGTAGAGTTAGAAATGAAGCAGCATAAGAGCCCATGTCACAGCAAAGCTTCCTGCTTGGTCAGGAGTACTCAGCAAGGAAGATATCTTCTTGCTCCTTTAACCTTCAGATAATCGAGGACTGGTTGAGCAGGCCAGTAAATATCATTCCCAAACAGCTGGTCAGCAGCTGCTAGAGGTCCCTGTTCTACCTTCATGCCAACAAGTGCCTTAAAAGCAGTACCCTTCAGCCCAAACAAGGCGACTGAAATTCACTCAACCTTTGGAGAAAGACAACAAACAGGCCTAATGCACAGGAATTTGGACTTTCAGTTTAATCTAAAACTATAAAAGTCTTCAGTAGAAATGCAAACTCTGGATTTTGCCCTTCACAAATTAGACAAGGTTTTTAACAAGTGCTTTCTTCCCTCACTTACATCCTCAGGTAAAGATCAACCATCAAGATCAAAGATCCTCAGAATGGCAAGTACATGTGTGTATGGGCTCAAAGTTGGAAGACATTCCTCTACCATCTACTTATTCTGGTTATACGTTAAAGCATAGGAGGGTATAGCTGAAAAAGAACTAGTTTCTAGGTCAGTCATTTGGATAAGAAGGGATCCATCGAGCTGGGAGTGGGAAAAGAAGGGGGAAGTTATTCACCAGCAACAGCAAAAAGAATTTAGTTGGCCTTAGGAGGAAATTGATTAAGGATTTGGAAAAAGTGGTCTGTCCCAGAAACACACATTGGCAAAGACCACCAGGTCTTCTTCATGCTTTCTCTAGGAGACTTTCCCATTGTACTCTCCTTGTTGTCTTAAGTGTGGCATTATTTCCACATGTCCAGCACTCCACCAAAAAGGTCCTTTTCTAAAGATTTCAAAGGGCTCAAGCCTCGAATACTCCTGAATTCTCAAGGCAATAAACTTTCTTAGAGTGTCACTGAGAGCCATCTCCCTTCCGAGAGGGGAGACACAGAACCTGGAGTGGGTGGGGCACCTGGCCCAGAGAAAAGCAGCCTCCCAAAGTCTGGTTGCTGGGGTAAGAAGCATGGTGACAATCCATTTGGTAGCTGCAGGCTCCCTCCTCCCCAGCTAGTTCTTCCCTCTCCAACAGCCAGTAGGTGCATTTGTGTGAGAAGCCAACCTCAAGATTGTAAGGACAATCAAGTATACATCACATCAAAGCCATTCCAAGAGGCTTATCAGACATCTCAAAGGCATTTTTTGTAGTTGCCTTCTTTCCACTCCCATTACTTCTGTTTGCATTAGTCATATCTTACCTCCTTCTCCCCTATGCCCCTGCTTTGCCTGACTAAGGCCAGAAATTTTTTCATTGTCACTTTATAGAGCAATAGCAACATTTACTATTCGTGAAGTCGCCCCTCCATAATTTTTAAGTCTTTCCATGTGTCTGGAAGCTTGTTTCTGCTCTTCTCAGTTTACAGAGTGGCTCTCTTCCTTCCAAACAAAAACTAAAAAGAAAGGGGAAAAGGTGGGGGGTGGCTGGGGTGGAGATAACATCCAGATTCCTTAAGTGTTTTTAATCCAGTTAAATTTCCCTTTGGACTCAAACAGCTCCCCTGCTGAAACTGACTGCGGACCTGAATTCCAGGCTCAGAATTAAGTCAAGAGGGAAAGACGGCAGAAACAAATAACAGAGTCAGCTCTATGCTATGAAAACCAGTCAGCTCTATGCTATGAAAACCGCTATGTTGACTGAGGCTCCATGGTTTTAACCCATTCATTCCCCACCCCCCCTTTTTTTTAGAATTCTTACTTAATCTTTTTAACCGGCTTACAACAGGCAGACAAGCACCATATAAACCCTGCTCCGTGCTCCGGGGGATATAAAACAAGTTTCTTAAGTCCCTAGGGTAGATACTTCCTTGGGAATGCCGGTGTAAGACAAAGTTCACATTTTAATGCCATATGTTGCCAGTCACCAGGAAAAAGCTTCTTGTGGGCGCAAGCCAGGTCCCCAGCCTTTGTCACACAGCAAAAATAAACACCCTTCGAGGAGTTAATTAGGCGGCCAGCAGCCACCTCAGTGTCCTAGGAGGGCTGCCAGCAGACCTTTCACATACACACACACACACACACACACACACACACACGACACAAAAGGAGGCGTTTGTTAAATGTCACAAGCTGGGCATCTGGAGTCGGATTCAAAAGGTAAATACATTCCGTGGAAGCATTCCTCAGATGTCAGGCCACAAAACTGCTGGTTTCCCCAAGCACACGCTCTCATTTCTAAGATTCCCCACAGCCTAAGGTCTGTACCCAAAGACGAGTAGCGGGGGACGAGAGAGCGGGAGCAAAGGAGAGAAGGAGATCTTAAAAAAAAAAAAAAAATGGAGCCAGAGGGAAGAAGGGTTTCGAAGCTACTCACCGGCTAGCTATTGCCTCCGCGAAGCGAGCATGACTTCTCCGCGCCCGGAGCCTCCAGGCTGCAGCGCAGCGGATGCGGCGGGCCTCGCTTAAATAGCCGCCGGCCGGGAGCTTCGGGGCCGCGCGGCCACTCCCGGCGAGAGATATGGTTCTAATCAGATGCTGGAAGCTGAGGACTCCCCAGGAATGTGCCAGGATGTTTTTGCTGCCTGGGCTTGGTAACTCCCCTTCAACGTGTCTGCAGAGTCTTTCAAACTTAACTGTTTATTAACTCGCGCTGCAGTGGCATAGAGGACCCGGCTCCCCTGGGCTCCGCGAGCCCCACCAGCTGGGGGCGATCGCAGGGACCCAGCGACGGGAGGGGAAATGTGTTCGGGACGAAGTCAAAAGTCCCAGACCGACGCGGGCGGGGGGCGGGTGCAAATAAGGACAGGAAAGGGAAGCTCTGGAGGAAAGGGGTGGGATCCACCGAGCTTCGTTTCACAGATCCGCTCCCTGGATTGCCACTGCGAGTGATGTGGCACACGGAGTCATCCTAACCAACCCGTTGGGGCCCTTTGAACAAAGGGCTGCCTTTACTCCTGACTTTCCTGACAAGGGACAACGGATCCTGCGCAGATCTGCAGTTTCTAAAGTTGATCGCGCGATTGGATTTGCCCCCATTAGAAGAAATTAGCGTCTCCCTCACTACAGATGCAAATGCGCTTAAATTAGTGGGAAATCTATGTGTGCATATGTAAAACATACTGTATTTACATATGAAATATAATCATGTATATGTGGATATAAAAATAACATTCTCTCTATGAAATCGATATGAGCAAAATATGTTCACGTCTATGTAGCCTATTAAGTAAGTTATAATTGTGATACAATCAGAGATTCTATATAGGCTTCCCTTACAGTGTACATACACCCATATGTAGACACATAACATGACTTTATCTGCATGAATTTCCATAACACTTCCTGTACCTCTAGGAAAAACACGAACTGCAAGAAATAAAATATTTAAAAATGTTAATGTAGAGTGCTGAGCGGTAGAAGGTACTCCGCAGCAAATCTTAATGAGTGTTAACAAGCTGAGAATTCATTTTCTCCTTATTTTAAAATCAAGAACTATTGTAAAACATCCACAGAAGCTCTGCTGCTTTTTGGAGAATTCTGAAATTACTCTGGGGAAAGATGTGTCTCTTTTCCCTTTAAAAAAAAAATTCATTGTTTAAAGTCAGAGGCAGCAGGTAGTAAATGTGAAAATGCTAAATTGTATCTCGGATGGCAGGGGGTTATTGATTTTATCAAGTAAGCAACACAGTGGATTTGCATTTTACCTCTGGAAACTGAGGATTCAAATAGGGCTCGTGGGACACCAAGGATATATTTTGTGGTCCGTGCCTAGCCTCGACTGCAAAGCCACTGTGTAATTTGGGGTAGCTCAATGTGAGTGGCAATGTCTGCTCTCAAGTAGGTCAGGCTTGAAACAAGCAGTGTTCGGGGAGACTGAGGGGTGCAGAGCAGCACAGCTGGCCCGGAATTCTACCTCCCCAAACTCTACTATTTCTCATCCCCTGACACACCTAGGGGTGCAGAGGCAGGGAGGGCCATGCTGGCAGTTTTCAATATTCCTCAGAGGTAATTTACTATTAAAAAAATGACTGTTATGAATGACAGGAAGTATACAAATTTTAGTCCTAGGATAGTATTCTATTTATAACATTTATGCAGAGAAATTTAATTCTAGTACATTGTAGAACACAAGACTTTGTTTCTAAAATCTAGAAGTCCAGTTTCACTCTATTGGCTAGGTAGTTGGGAAAAGGGCTGCTGATTTCAGGCAAATGGGGACTTTGATAATTAGAAAGACATGGATGTCTCTTTTAACCTCAACACGTAATATTTTCTAGACTAAGAAGTGCCCACTCAAATATTTTTTTTTATTGAAAGACTCTTACCAAGAAATACTAACTTATGTTTGCTCTACCCCACCAAATGGAAGGGATTTGTCTAAGAAGCCAGAGGAAGAAAATGATTTCATCTGCTATGAGTTGTAGTTTCAAGAGAAGACTTTGATGAAAACAGTTCATTTAAGAGCAGTGGGCTCACACTTACAACTTAAAATAGACACCTCTTATTTTGCACAGAAATCTGAAGAGTTGACAGTGGAGAATTCTGGTTTGAACTGTATTTTTATATCTCTAGGGCACTGATACTGCTTCTGGCAGTAAGTCAATGTCCTGCTCACATTAAGAAAAAAAAAAGAAATTTAACTCTTTTATCCCCAGTGAAACATTGTCTCCGTCACATCTAAGTTGTTCACTTTTCAACAAGTCTAAAATGAACATCCTTCCCTCTGGAGAATCACACCTAAGCCCACCCAGATGTTTACCCTGCCTAAATAATGGTCTTTTGTTTTTTTATCACCACTGAAATTTATCTTTAGAAAATTAAGGTAAGGAAAAGTCAGTGCAATGTTTGAAAAACAATAGCCTTTGAATGGCAATTGTCCCTTGCAGAAAACCTGCCTGTGAGAGAGAAGGAAAAAATAAAATGAAACAAATGACTGTGCTCCCAGCCTAGGAAAGGGGTAGTTAATCCCGTGATGGCTTGCTGAAGAATGCATGGTTTATTATTAAAGTAATCTCTTAAGATTTTCCTGGAATGTGCTTCCACAGCAACTCTGCCTGTTCGAACTATCCTATGCATGTGTCTTTTCTTCCATAATCAAGCTGTTTTCCCCTGTTAGCTCACAGACCTAATCCTTTCTCTCCTCCTTCTCCATCGCTTCTTCTATCCCCCCTCTACTGCTCTTGTCTTCCTTAAACTGTTCCTTTTGAATCCTGTCATTTCCCATGAATTGTAAATGGCACTTTGGAACTGGTTGTAAGGTAAACTGCATGTGTGCCTTTGATGGCTTACTGGACACTTAGAGATGTTAAAATCAAACAAGGATTTGTTGAAGTGGACCTAGCAAGGTCACATCTCTCTCTCTTTTTTTTTTTTTTCTTCTCCATGTCATGTCAAGAAAACAATGAAGAGAATGGCTATTGTTCCCAGAAAATGTTCTTTGACCTTGACCAGTCTTGCATATTTAAAATTACAGCAAAACTGACCCTACCAGATTTGGTGGCTGGCAAGTCAAAACAAATACCAGAGGTTTTTTTCATATCTCTGTCTATCCATCTACCTGTCCATCTATCTGATCTAAAATATTTGGAGGATAGTTTCATAGAAGGCAGCCTGTTTGTGTTTTGTTTTCTTGCTTATACCCCAATAGCACCTCAGAACTAACATGTATTTTTCTGTTTTGTGCAATGTTAACAAAACTCTGGTGGTAGACCATGAGGGTACTTGGAAAAATTGGTACTTGTAAAATGAAGAACATTTAAAATTCAATAATATAAATGTATATAATTAATTATGCTTCACTTATCAATATAAATTTTTATAATGAGAAATTGTGAAAGGGAAGTAAATATCTTATAAAAATTATCATTCAAATAAATACTGTCTTACTTGGAAAGAAACTTAGCAGGAGTTATCAAAAATGAAAATACATAAAACCCTGCAGGAATACTAATATTAATTGTTATTGCAGCAAACACATACAATTCTCTATCCTAGGAGTAAGAATCGATCCACTAGAAATAAAGCACATGTGTAATATGCAAGGATTTTTTTTTTTTTTTTTGAGACAGAGTCTTGCTTTGTGACCCAGTCTAGAGTTCAGTGGCGAGATCTCGGCAGATTCAAGCAATTCTCTGTCTCAGCCTTCTGAGTAGCTGGGATCACAGGTGCCCGCCACCATGCCCATTTAATTTTTTTATTTTTAGTACTGGGGTTTCACCATCTTGGCCAGGCTGGTCTCGACCTCCTGACCTAGTGATCCATCCGCCTCGGCCTCCCAAATTGCTGGGATTACAGGCATGAGCCACTACGTCCTGCCCCAAGGTTGTTAATTGTATGGTTTATAGCAGCAGGAAGCTAGGACAAAGTATGCCTGTCAATGGAGAATGACTGAATATGTTATGACTTATCCATACTGGTGAAGTCATGTGTAACCATTCAAAAGAATAAATTAGAGTCAAATTTTGTAATACGGGAATATTTCTATTAGGTTTTTTTGAGTGAGAAAAGCAAGGTACAGAAAAGCATGGAAAAGATGTTTCTATTTTAGTAATATAAAAGGCAACACCTATTTATATATATTTGGGTATAAATGTTTGTGTGTGTATATGAAGGATTATAAAAGAGGTTGCAGAACAGATTACTAGGGGCCTGGTGGAGACAAGGGCAGAGAAAATGTGTGGGAGGCACGCAAAAATGAAAAAACTGAAAATAGTCTTTATGCAGATATAGGTCCCATTTATGCATTGAAGTGAAATGATATATGCACAGGTTGTGTGTGTGTGTGTGTGTGTGTGTTTAAAGATTATATCATTTTAAGATAAGGAAAGGAAGAAAGGAAATCCTACAAATAGTTTTCATGGAGTTCTACCTTTAGGCTTTTCAAAAGTGAGTATTCATCAGTATGCTCATTGCTTAATTCAGCCTCCAGAGCAATAGTTCTCAAATTGTAATATTTACGACAGTCATCCCGGAAGCTGGCTACCAGGGTAAATTCCTGGGCTCAGCCTCAGAGACTTATCTAGAAAGGTCTGTGGTGGGGGTACCAGGGAATCTGATTGTTGTTTTTTGTTTGTTTGTTTGTTTTGAGACGGAGTCTGGCTCTGTCGCCAGGCTGGAGTGCAGTGGCCTGATCTCTGCTCACTCAAGCTCTGCCTCCCGGGTTCAGGCCATTCTCCTGTCTCAGCCTCCGGAGTAGCTGAGACTACAGACGCCCACCACCACACCCGGCTAATGTTTTGTATGTTTAGCAAAGACGGGGTTTCACCGTGTTAGCCAGGATGGTCTCGATTTCCTGACCTCGTGATCCGCCAGCCTCGGCCTCCCAAAGTGCTGAGATTACAGGCATGAGCCACCGCGTCCGGCACAGAATCCGTGTTTTAATCAGCACTTCCAGGCCATTCTGATGCAGTGGTCTTGGGGACCACACTTTGAGAGTTGCTGCTTTTCTCCTGAGAGAAAGGGTGAAACCCCGTCTCTACTAAAAAACAACACACACACACACACACACACACACACTAGCCAGGCGTGGTGGCGCACATCTATAGTCCCAGCTACTCAGGAGGCTGAGGCAGGAGAATTGCTTGAACCCAGGAGGCGGAGGTTGCAGTGAGTGGAGATGGCACCAATGCACTCCAGACTGGGGTGACAGAGTGAGACTCGTCTCAAAAAAAAAAAAAAAAAAAACCACAAAGAAGAAAAAAAAAGAAAACAGGTCTAACCATTCAAAGACATTTGATTTTGTCCCTAAACACTTCTGCTCCACTCCAATCATGTGCATGTGATGTGCTTAGGTTTCTTTTTCTTTTTCTTTTTTTTTTTTTGAGACAGAGTCTTGCTCTGTCGCCCGGGCTGGAGTGCAGTGGCCGAATCTCAGCTCACTGCAAGCTCCGCCTCTCGGGTTTACGCCATTCTCCTGCCTCAGCCTCCGGAGTAGCTGGGACTACAGGCGCCCGCCACCTCGCCCGGCTAGTTTTTTGTATTTTTTAGTAGAGACGGGGTTTCACCATGTTAGCCAGGATGGTCTCGATCTCCTGACCTCGTGATCCGCCCGTCTCGGCCTCCCAAAGTGCTGGGATTACAGGCTTGAGCCACCGCGCCCGGCCGTGCTTAGGTTTCTGGACTGGTTGAATAGCCTGTTTTAAAGTGGAATGGTCACTTGTGAATGAAGAAGGAATACTATTTGCTGTACTCGTTTAGTGCTCATGTTCAAAGTCATGTCTTCATTAGAGAATGGAGGGAAGCTGTGTCTGGACTCCAGGATGATTTAACTCTCTAATGAGTGTGAACCACATGTACATGCATATGCTTCACACAAGCGTTTGTGCGCCTGTTCATATGTACATTTTCTGGAGAGGTGCACTATAGATTTCCCTGGATGATCAAAGGACCCCATAGCAAAAAACAAGGTTAAATTCTGGCCGGGCACGGTGGCTCACACCTGTAATTACAGCACTTTGGGAGGCCGAGACGGGCACATCACGAGGTCAGGAGATCGAGACCGTCCTGGCTAATAAGGTGAAACCCCGTCTCTACTAAAAATACAAAAATTAGCCGGGCGAGGTGGCGGGAGCCTGTAGTCCCAGCTACTCGGGAAGCTGAGGCAGGAGAACGGTGTGAACCTGAGAGGCGGAGCTTGCAGTGAGTGGAGATCGGGCCACTGCACTCCAGCCTGGGCAACAGAGCAAGACTCCGTCTCAAAAAAAAAAAAAAAAAAAAAAAAGGTTAAATTCCATTGCATTGTGGTTTTATGGCCATTCCACATTCTTTCTATTTTTTTATCTGAGGATTTTGTCTAATCTTTTGTACCAATCTTATACTTATCCTCACAACATCATTGACAAACAGGTTAGGCAAGTAATCTGGTTTCTAAAGGTTAAGAAATGTTGGTGCAGGAGCCTTGATTTACTTCTGTTCACAGAGTGAGAGACAAAGCTAGAACTACTACCCAAGTCTTCTGAAAGATCTAGAACTGCACAGGTCACACAGCCTGACTTAACCATAATTCTAGTGGCTAGTGACAACTCTTCGGGTTCACTGTACCCTGCAGTGGTCTGTCCACACCTGAAAAAGCATTTTCTGTTATGCATACTATTTCATGAGAAATACACTGACAAATGGAAGTGTGTCCAGAGCAGGACCACTTGGACAGTGAGGGGACCTTTCCGGGAATCAGAACTGCTGAGGGCTCCCAATGTGGCCTCACTGAAATTGGCATGTACAGCCAGGGCAAGACAGCCTTTATGTTGCAGGGTGGGGAGGAAGGGGACATCTGTGACTAGCAGAACTCTTCAAATATCCAAAGGCTTGTCATAAGAAAAGTAGATTAGATGCCTCTCCTTGGCCACATATGGTAGAAGGGGATCCCTGCACTGGGTTGAGTAATGCCCTTCCAAAATTCATGTCTACTTAAACCTCAGAACGTGCCTGCCTTGGAAATAGGGTCCTTACAGATATAATTATTTAAATGGGGTCATACTGGATTATTTGAAGTCCCATCCCCTTCAATGAAACCTTTTTATCAGTTTTATAATGCTTTTTTGGCCAAAATACCTTGGCTTTTTATTATATTCTATTTTGCATATAGCATGATTCTGGAAATAGTGCCTCTAGGTATGAATTCTAACTCTGTGGCTTACCAGCTGTGTATTTGAGGAATATTGCTGAACTTCTATAAAGCAAGGAAAATAGTAGAACTTCCCTCATGGTGTTGTCATCAGAATGAAATAAGTTAGATGTGTCAAGGGTTGACAGTAGTAGTTAGCACATAGCACAGTGCTGATGATAATGCAAAATAATGATAATGCAAAATAATGTTAATTTTTCCAAACATCTTAAATGAATAATTTTAAAAATATTAAGTAAATTTTAAAATAAGCTTACCTTAAAACTCAGACATTTTACTTCTAAAACAGCCTGCAGTAACTCGCACTTGTTTGCTAAGAAATTTGTCTAAGAATGTTTAGAATAGCCAAAAGTGGAAATAACGTAAGTGTCTATCAACAGGAAAACAGACAGTAGTTACGGTGCATGCATCCCTTGGGAATACTCTTTAACAATAACAGCAATGGCGTGGTTCTATGGCTCACAGCTGCTTGTATCAACATAGGTGGATTAAATAAGCAGAGCAAGTTACAGAAGACAGAAAACATGATGCCATTTATATATGGCTTAAAATACGAAAAATAAAATTAATTATTGCTTAGAGGTACAAATATCCATATAAATAAATGTATCTAAAAACAGTGGCAATAAATCACAAATTCAAGGTGGTGGTTACTTCTGAGAGGAATTAGAGAGATAAAGAAAAGGGCATTCCAATCATGCTGGTAATCTTTTTTCTTGATGCTAGGTTCATGGATGTGTATTGTCTTACTTTCACGTCTGTTTATATAGACACTCTTCTAAAGTACTTTCCAGGTATTAATTTATTTAGACCTCATAAAAATACAGTGCATTAAAACCTACCATCTCAATTTTACAGATGAGGAAACTGACTCAGGAGTCACAGAACTAGTAAATGGCAGAGCCAGTCTTTAAACCCAGGTAATTGGTTCCTTGGTTTGTGCTTTTAACCCCTAGGAAACACTAACTCTTACTACAAATTTTATGTAGAAATGAAAAGGCTGTAAGTGGTGCACACTCTCCAACCCAACTTTGGAATGCACACTGATTATGGTCCTCTTGTTTGCTCCTGTCCCTGCTCGGTGCCTTCAGTCTGCCAGGCTCCTTGTCCTTCTCTGGCTTTCTCTTTTTCTTTTTTTTTTTTTAGACGGAGTCTCAGCCTCCCAAGTAGCTGGGATTACAGGCGCCCGTCACCATGCCTGAATAATTTTTGTATTTTCAGTAGAGACGGGGTTTCACCATCTTAACCAAGCTCATCTTCAACTCCTGACATTGTGATCCACCTGCCTCGGTCTCCCAAAGTGCTGAAATTTTAGGTGTGAGCCACCAGGCCTGGCCACACTTTGGCAATGTATCTCAGCTCCTGCTGTTTGTTTCTTTCCTCTGCATCAATGGCCTCATCAGATTCATTTTTTCCTCATCAGATTCATCAATTCTGACTCAATACCCTTTCGAGGTTGTCTCTGGTATCTGGACTTGTACCACAAGACCCTAAGCCTGGATCTGGCTTACAAATGCTACAAAGATTGGTGAGAGGGGGAAGAGAAAGTGGGAAGTGATACATTATGGCTGAGCACAGCAATGAAGGGACACAGAAAGAAGAAATGTCTCTCTGAGAAAGGGCTCAGGAGAGTTTATGTAGCAATATGTGCATGTGTGTTAAGCGTGTGTGTGTGTGCATTGTGTGTGTGAGTATGTATGTTAGTTCAGGATACAAACTGCTTTTTAGAATAAATAGTTGTGAGGCTAATCCAAAATAACCAATAACCTCCGCACAATTTCTACTTCGCTTTCAGATATAATAACACCATCCAAATGGAGCGACTCTGATTTTTTTCCCCATAGCAAAGAAATCATTCTTATTTTGGTTAATATTCAAACTGGTTCTTCTTCTCAGTCTCTCTTGGTGAAAGGACATTCCTCCAGGGCAGCCCAGAGAAGGAAACGTCACCACTTGCTTCTATTGAGAGAGAAGCCAAAGCTCTGGAAACCCGTGTCACAGGTTTCTGCTGGATTGCTGTGGGCTCGGTCTTCCATGGAAGAACTAAGCTTACCAAAATTGTATTTGCTGAAGAAACACCACCTGGGAAGGCTATGCTAGGTGTTGGTTTTGGGGAGATGGAAAACTAGTCTAGAATTATCCAAGTTGTGGCTGAAAATGCATTAATTCCTATAGTCATTTTGCTGAGGCAAACCAGGAAACATATAATCACAGACTTATGCAAAATGCATTCATCTGACAAGTAGACATTTTCTATTATTATGACTTATATTGAACGTGAGGCAGTTTTCAAAACTAATGTTAAATGTTAACCACACCTAGCAAGTCGATTATGCTATCTCTTCCTCTCTTCTTCCTCCTCCTCCTTTTCTTCTCCCTCTCTCTCCCTCCACCCGTGGCCCACACGCGTATATACACACACACACACACTTTTATATTTTGTTGTGATTGAGTTTGAATTATAGGCAATAGTAGGTTAGTAAACTAGATCCATGAATTTAAAATGCCTTGACTTACTGTATGTGTTGATTTCTCTGTGTTAAAAACTCCCACCATGGCTTATTTCAAGCTATCAAGTGGCGTTACTGATGGTGGAGTTGGGAAAAGATGAGGACAATTGGCTCTTATTAGCATCAGCACTGGCTCTCACACACCACTGGTTATGAGATATGTACTAGTCTCTTTCTCTGCTAACATTTGACTACTAAAGAGTCTCTTTCCACCATCTTCCTGTTCAATTAGTCAAATTGACTAATCGACTACTTACAAGTAAAGATTCTTAAATGAAGTCTCTCTAGAACATGATGCTTAAAAATCTGGACCACAATGATCAGAGAATAATGACTTTTTTTTCATAATTAACACTATAGCTTGATGGAAATACTATAGGATTGAATTAGGCATGCATAAATTAGAATCCCGGCTCTGTTATTATCTAGTCATATGGTTTCGGATAAATGACTTAACTTCTCTGAACTTTAAATTTCTTTCTTTTTTTTTTTTTTTTTGAGACGGAGTCTCGCTCTGTCGCCCGGGCTGGAGTACAGTGGCGCGATCTCGGCTCACTGCAAGCTCCGCCTCCCGGGTTTACGCCATTCTCCTGCCTCAGCCTCCCGAGTAGCTGGGACTACAGGTGCCCGCCACCTCGCCCGGCTAGATTTTTTTTTTTTTTTGTATTTTTTAGTAGAGACGGGGTTTCACCGTGTTAGCCAGGATGGTCTCGATCTCCTGACCTCGTGATCCGCCCGTCTCGGCCTCCCAAAGTGCTGGGATTACAGGCTTGAGCCACCGCCCCCGGCCCTAAATTTCTTATCTGCAAAAACGAAAAACCACGCTTGTGTTGCAGGTTTATTTTGTTGATTAAATAATATAATAAATGTAAAATAAATTCCTGGCAAAGAGCAGGTCCTATGGTAATTATCATTGTGAATTGCAAGAACGAAGCATTCAAGTTCTTCTTAAGATTTTCTCATGAAAAGAATTCTTAAACTTTTGAGACTTGCTTTTATTGTCTGATAATGGATACTGACAGGTGACAAAACACTTTGATATATAGCAGATAAGTATTGATGGAAAAAAACTTGAGATATTTTTATGTGTTATTTTTATTTTCTGATAGTGTCTCACTATCTCCACTGCTACTACCTTGGCCCAAGCCATCATTGCCTCTCGCGTGGATTAATGAAATAACCTCTAACTGCTTTTGCTCTTACGCTTCCCACAGCCAGTGTTCTTCATGAAATATATCCAGTAATATTACACTTTTACTGAGAACCCTTCAGTAACTCCCATTTGCATCAGAGGCAAAGCCAGAGTCCTTACAAATGGCCTCCAAGGCTCTATTGATTTGCTCCTCCCATACCCCACCTTAATTTTCTAACAGCTGCTTACACAGATCTTCCTCTCACTTCTTTCACTCCAGCCAACTGGTCTTCTTGTTGTTCTCTAACCATGTCAGGCTCATTCATATCTCAGACCTTCACACTTGCTATTCTTTGCCTGGACTGTCCTCCCAATTAATGACTGCTCAGGTCCTGTCCCTTAACTGCTTTAGATATTTCCTCAAATGCCACTTTGTCATGGAGAGTATTTTTGACCATTGTACTGGGTTGAATAGTGTCCTCCAAAAATTCTGCCTGGAACTTGTGAATGTAACTTTATTTGGAAATAAGGTCTCTGCAGATGTACTCAAGTTAAGGCGAAGCCATACTGAATAAGGGTAGACCCTAAATCTAATCACTAGTGTCCTTTTAAGAAAAGGGAAATTTGGATATACACAGGGAAGAAGGCAATGTGAAGCTGGAGGCAGAAGTTAGAGTGATGCAGTTGTAACTCAAAGAACACCAAGGTTTGCTGGAAACCACCAGAAGCTAGGAGAGAAGCGTGGAATAGATTCTTCCCCATACCCTTTGGAGGTAGCATTGCCTTGATGGCATCTTGATTTTGAACTTCTATTCTCCAGAACTGTGCAAGAAAATCAATTTCTTTTAAATCATTTCCTTTTTGGTAATTTAGGGCAGCCCTAGAAAGCTAATGCAATTATTATATTTAAAATTGCTGCCCTAGTACCTTATCCCTCTTCTTCAATTTACATTTTCTCCATAGCACTTATCACAAACTGACAGAGCTAACTGACCCTTGGTTCTCTTATTCAATGTATTTCACTGACTGTGACTATCAGCAAACCATTGTAGTTCCCAAATATCACGATTTAATTTTCCCTTCTCACCTACTCTTCCAACTTGGAAATGTTTATCCACGCATGAGTGACAGTCCTCCTCTAATAAGGGGAATGCCAGCTAAACTTGCCCAACTTACACTGTTGTTCTTGTCCCCAGTTTGAAAAAATATTTGCATGTAAATAGTTGCCGCCTATAGTTTATTATTGCACCAACACAGATCCATTAAAACAAACCAAATGAGAAAGAGAGAGAATACTGTTTAATTTGAGGATCTGCTTTCTAGTAGGTCCAAAATAGAGACCTGCTACATTTTGCACTTGGCATATAGTCAGGCCAGATTAACTCCTGCCACTTGGTGTGTTTAAAAAGATTACTCCTGTGACATGCAATAGGAAATACATAGCCAGCAGCAAAATTCACTTGAAGTAAACTGAATCTGATCAAACCTCTAGATATGGTTACCATTATAGAGGAATTACACCGGTGGAGGACTTGCTTAAATGACACCATTAATCATATCAGCCAAATCCAGAATGTGGTACTTTTTATGGGACATATGACCAGATTTTTCCAGCAATTCAATGATATTAATAAAATGGAGTGGGATGAGAAAGACAATTATAGATTTACAAACATTTAAGAGATTAAAACAATACACAATTTTGTCCGGTGTGGTGGCTTACGCCTGTAATCCCAGCACTTTGGGAGGCTGAGGAGGGTGGATTGCCTGAGGCCAGGAGACCAGCCTGGCCAACATGGTGAAACCCCGTCTCTACTAAAAATACAAAACTTAGCTGGGTGTGGTGGCTGGCGCCTGTAGTCCTAGCTACTCAGGAGGGTGAGGCAGGGGAATTGCTTGAACTCAGGAGACGGAGGTTGCAGTGGGCCAAGATCACATCACTGCACTCCAGCCTGGGCAACAAAGCAAGACTCCATCTCAAAAAACAAAAAACAAAAAACAAAAAAAATGCCACAATGTTGCGTGTGAGTCTTGTGGATTCTGATTAGAGCAAATCAATTGTTTAAAAAATATTTTTGAGACAGAGAAATTGACATTTTAGAAGAAAAGAAATTATTATCAAGTGTGTAAATACATCATTTTTGTGAGTCAGAGATGTATAGTGAAGTATTTATGGGTGAAATGATATGATACCTTAGATTTAAAAAATAACCTAGTTCACCTCTAAAATTGAGGGAATAGACAAAACAAGATTGTTGAAGCAGAGTGATGGGTATATTGTAGATTCATTATGCAGTTCTATTTTGGTTTATATTTGAAAATTTTCGTAGCAAAGAAAAATAACAATCACTGCCACCATTAGGTGCCCCATGGAGTTATTCATCCATCCATCCATTCATTCACTCATTTTCCTTGTGCCAGTTACTGCTAGGTTACCTGTGGGTGCTACAGACAAGTCATAACCTCACTCTAGGATTTCTATGATTTGTCTCAGACAGCTTCCTACATTAAGCTGTTTTATAGAAAAAACAGTATTATTTCAGCATGTAGAAACTCAGAACTCAGACTCAATATCATAGCACCACATGATTGAGAGAGTTTGGCTTTGTTTCCCCGGTCCTCCCCACACCCAGAGGTAGATCCAGGCATCTGGAGGCTGCAGGAGCACCTTCCAGGATCAAGGATCAATTGAGTCACTTTTACCATCCTCTGCTCAACATTAGACCTTATTAGAATGTCCAGGCCAGGCACTCTTTTTTTTTTTTTTTTTTTTTTTTTGAGACAGAGTCTCACTCTGTCGCCCAGACTGGAGTACAGTGCCGTGATATCGGCTCACTGCAAGCTCCCCCTCCTGGGTTCACGCCATTCTTCTGCCTCAGTCTCCCGAGTAGCTGGGACTACAGCTGCCCACCACCACGCCCAGCTAGTTTTTTCTATTTTTTAGTAGATACAGGGTTTCACTGTGTTAGCCAGGATGGTCTCGATCTCCTGACCTCGTGATCTGCCCTCCTCAGCCTCCCAAAGTGCTGGGATTACAGGCGTGAGCCACCACGCCTGCCCCATATGTAATATATGGTACAACTTAGTTCTCAACTTTGGGCTTTTGCTTCCCAAACAAGGTGATTTCTTGCTACAGAAAGGTAGGGTCCTTTTGGTTTATACCTGCCATCGACATAAGACAACTGTCCTTGGTTATTTGGATTATTGTTAAGTCTCGGAGTAGCAGTATGTCCTATGCCCTATGAAGGATTACCCAGAAGAGATGTGAAGGGGAACATTAACATCTCTTCATGGCCATCTGGTTCTTCTTAGCTGAGGAATGCCCACTGGTTGTAGCAGTTCTGAGCAAAACTCACAGAAAGAGATATAGCCTTCAAGGCAAACCCAGAATAAAGTCCAAGGGAATAGAGGTAGGGCTGTCATGGAAGTACTATTTACAAAGAAATTGAAATCTGATATAAATCTAGTAAAACATTTACTTTTCGGATTGGGAAACATTTTTGGCTGAAATAATCTTCTTAGAGAATTTATATTATTAATTTTAATTGAATAGTCTCCAGGCTTAATTGACATGTAAGTTTGAATACAACAAAAATTCAAGTACTTTTAAAACAATACAAGTATTATGTTAACTAAATAAGTAAGTAGAGATACTTGACATTTAACTGAATGGATCTTCTTAAAACCTAATAGAAGATGCTAACTAATGAACACAAATGATAATGAGGAAATGAAACCATAGGGTAATTTATTCATAACAAGGGAGGCTAAGGTTTGATATTCCTTAATAGAAAAGATGCTTTTACCATCTAATAGAGCGTACCTAGATTGGTGTAGCATTGACCTGGTGTCCAATATTGGCATACCGTTACGTTGTGTTCTATAGCAGATGACTAATTCCTAATTCCAAATGTCTAATTTAATGACACATTAGAAAAATGTGTGGCACTCTTTTGATTTGAAAAATATCTGTCCTGCATATTATGATAGAAGAGATAAAGTCAATCATGACAGAAATATCATAGAAATGCCTCTATTTTTAAGAGAGCTGTCATTACACACTTTTGTTATAAAGAGGATTAGACATAATCAGATTTTTGCTTTCAACTGATTTATGTAAATCAAAAATGATTTTAAATTGCAAATAATTTGACAATGCTCTGAGTTAGAGATCATCTTATTTTTTAGAGAGCTTATTAGCAAAGCTTATTTCTTAGCCCAATTCCAAATTACATATGAAGGACCACATAGAGAAGATATTGTTATTTGCATTGAGTATACAGTATGTCTACAGAGTTGAAATAAATGTACCCCCCGCAAGCAACTGGCATTGTAAAACTGAAAGTAGATTTGATTCATTTAATAATAATGATATTAGATGATTGGTTTATGTCTCCTATCAACAAAAAATATGGAGAGATAAGAAAGTGTTCTCCATATGCCTTTAATAAATCATTGATATAACAATAAAATATAAAAAGAGAGTATTTTAATATGTATCCACATACAATCTCCTTTCAATTTTAACATAAATATTATGCAGACAGAACTACTGGATTATATAGCAATGAAGCCAGATATTCCAATTAAGACTTCTAAGAATTATTTAAATGGAATCAATTTTTTCTCTTATTAAGTCTACCAACAGATATGAAACATTAAATAAACGTTTTTACTCTTCTAACAGCTGTAGAATTCCTCATAAAAATTTATTCTGGCATGAGTCCCAACTTTATTCTTTCATACTTGCCTCTCTCTGAGTGTCAACAGAAGTTGAATTTTCCTAATAATCAAAAACAGGCTTTCTCTTAAAGTTGTTAGTTTTTATCATACAACCTTGCATAAAACTGATTTAATAGAATAAGAAACATTCTGGTTTTTATGGATACTTTTTAGAACTTACTAAATGCTATCAGTGTGTCAGGAATTGTTATCCTAAATATTAATACCAGGATTTACTTTAGCTTTATGTTTTTTGGGGAGGTGAGATGGGATGGGGAAAGAATATTCCTATAAAAGCTACCATAGCAGTACTACTTGCTGTTCAAACAGAAAACATTAATGATGGCTTGGAAGGTGACGCCCTACAAAAATATTTCAGTCATTCTGAATAAGGCTTGAAAAAAACATTTCTACAACATTTAACTCCGAGTAGAAAGCAGGGGCCTTGGGCATCCAAACAATGCTGCTTCTATTAGCAATCAGCCCAAAATGAAAAGGAAATCATATTGCCTTTCATTTCCTTCCCTCCACCCTCTCAGAAAGAAGAAAGAAAAAAGAGAGAGAGAAAGAAAGGAAGAAAGAAAGAAAAGAAAAAGCTGAATCAAACCAAAACTATCTGGACATACTTTAGGAATGTTGCATGCATATGTAAGTGTGTTTATGATTGGATGGGTATGTGTATGTTGGATTTCAGCTAGGGAGTATTTTCCCCACCTCTACAGTTTCCACACCAGCTTAAAACCAAATAATATTTAATCACTTCCATAAAAATGCCAAAATAACAAAAACATGCATGAAAAAGGCAGCAATAAGAAGAAAGCATGCTATATATGTTATAGCCAACCACAAACATCATTCACAAAACAAGCAAGTGGCCTAACCGGGAATTTTCCAAGTGCTTTTTTGGGAGAGGTTAACTCCCATATGCAGAGCTTCAAAATAGAAGAGGAAAATGACAGGTTAGCATGACCCCGTTTTACTGATTTTTCCCTAAAATAAAGATTGCATTTTGAATTACAATGCAAGTGCCCAGAAGCTGCTTATGAGAAAGCATCAGGAATTCTGACAATAATTTAGCATGCTGGCCCTTTTTTACAGAAAAGAAAATTCAATCTTGACCAGGAGGAGATGTCTTTGTAACAGGCAGGCCCTGATGGTTCAACCTGGTCAACCCTGATTTTGGAAGCTTTGCCACTTTGGATTCAGTTGACTTCTCCTTTTGGTGTTTTTAGAGACCGACAGAGGTTATCCAACAGGAAACACTGGAATAGTTTTTGCAAGACTTCCATTTCCCCATCACTGGCTTGAACAGGAATAGGGACTACCATGTGATATTGCTGAACTTTGCTAAGAAACCTTTGAGGCATTATACGTTAAATTGGTTTCGTTATATTTGAGGAAAATTGAAATGGTGCAGGTCTGCACAGCTCCTAGAACTATAGCCTCTCCGAATCTTCAAAAACTCTGGGGTTTGTGTGGTCCAGCCTCCTTTCCAGTACTTTCTCCATGCCCCAAGAAAATTTACCCAAGGAGACATTCAGCAAAGGGGACTTCCTGGGGTATTCTACTGAGTCCTTACTTAGGTTGAATACTTTTTCTGTTTGGTCCTCATCAAAAGCTGACACATTATAAAATTCCGTCTTTTTTAGACAGCTTCAGGTTTTGCTGCATTTTTCAAGGCTCAGAGACCTTGCATAAAACTAACCCAGATGTCAGTTGATGTACTCTGAGCTTAACAGTGGGAACCTTGAGTTTCTTCCTGTCTCTCTGAAGATTCTCAAGGGGAGATGATTTATAGTTTTCCTGGCCACTGCTGGCTTCGATCTCTTGTTTCTGCTGATTATTTTTTTCAGTTCATGGTTCACTCTGCTGTCCCTTGCCTGCCATCTCTGCTTTGCACCACACCAAACTCAACATCCTTCCTTGATCAGTCCCTAGCCCTTACATGAAACCCACCTAAACCAAGACTGTGTGCCTAGAGCAGTCCTTTCTGAAGGAGTGAAAATGAATGGGATATATTTTGACATATATATACACATTTATATATATACACACACGTAGTTATTAAATGTTTAATATATATTTTAGGATAGATTAAAATACAAATATATTTATTTTGACATACAGTCATGCACCACATAATGACATTTCAATAAATGACAGACTACGTATACTGCAGTGGTCCCATAAGATTATGACGGAGCTGAAAAATTCCTATCGCTTAGGGACCTCAGAGTTATCATAAAGTCATAGCACAATGCATTACCTCTTCTATGGTTTGCTATGTTTAGATACACAAATACTTACCATTGTGTTACAACTGCTTACAGCATTCAGTATGGTAACATGCTGAATAGGTTCATAGCTTAGGAGCAATAGGTTATATGGTATAGCCCAGGTATGTCATAGGCTGTGTCACCTGAGTTTGTGTAAGAACACTATGATGTTTGCACAATGACAAAATCATCTAATAATGCCCAGAATGTATTCTTATTGTTAATTGATGCATTGCCATATATATTAATATTAGACATTCCTATAATTCTTATTCTTTGCTTCCTTGCCCAATCATACACTTTTCCATCCTTCAATTCCTATTCTTTTCATATGAAAAGTGATTTAGAAATCTCTTTTTTTTGCTCCCTCCCCTCTCTGCCACTGCCAAATCTTTGTTAGTGATTGACTGACATTTTATCACTCTCACCTCAGGTCTTTACATGTCCTCACGTTCTTATCATCCACTCCAAAGGTATATCAAAACTTTTTTTTTTTTTTGAGACAGAGTCTTACTCTGTCTCCCAGGCTGGAATGCAGTGGCGTGGTGTCGGCCCACTACAACTTCCGCCTCCCAGGTTCCTGCTTCAGCCTGCCTTGGCCTCCCGAGTAGCTAGGATTACATGTGTGCATCACTGTGCCCGACTCATTTTTTGTGTTTTTATTAGAGATGGGGTTTCACCATGTTGGCCAGGGTGGTCTCAAACTCCTGACTTCAAGTGATTCCACCTGCCTCGGCCTCCCAAAATGTTGGGATTTCAGGCATGAGCCACCACACCCGGCCGGTATATCAAAACGTTTTAAATGAAACCTCCCTCCTTGAAGAGGACACGTACGTTATTTTTTTTTATGTGGTGTTTGACAGTCTTTCCAGATATTGCCCCATGCACAGTGCATTTGCTAGAGGATTACAAGGAAAAAGGAAGAATTCAAACAACTGGGCAAAAAAATACTGAGTACCGATTTCATGTACTGAGCCTACCACAAAGTTAGGATTTTTAAAACTGTAGTTGTTGGTTTTGTTATACTGTACTAAATTTAAAAAAGTAAAAAATATGTCCTCCTGAGCCAAGAGGGGAAATTGACCTTTATCTAGATTAAACATTTGTCTAAGTCTGAACTTTTATGAATAAATCCATTGAAGTATTGGTGAAAGTACTTCAGGGAGACCAAGTGAGAAAGTTGAGATCAAGGGGGAAGTTTTTCTGACATTACGATTCTATTTTAGCTTATGGCTTTAGAAACTTTGATCAATGCCACAAATGTTATAAAAATACAAGAAAACAGAGCATAAGAGTTAGCTAGGAAATATGGTTATACACTCCTGTTTTACAGGATAGCTCTGCCTTCAAATGTTCTGTTTTTAATGTCTCTGATACATGTCTTTATGTCTCTAATATTTATTAATGCATGACTCAGAATATATATATATATATTTCATATATGAGACAAAGGGATTATTTGAACTAAAACATTGCAAATCTAAATTGAAAATATAGTATACAAAGGCCAGGAGTGATGGTTCACACCTGTAATCCCAGCACTTTGGGAGGCCAAGGTGGGTGGATCACTTGAGCTCACGAGTTTGAGACCAGCCTGGGCAAGAGGGCAAAACCCTGTCTCAACAAAAAGTACAAAAATTAGCCAGGTGTGGTGGTGTGTGCCTGTAGTCTCAGCTACTTTGAAGGCTGAGAGATGGGAGGATCACTTGAGCCTAGGAGGAGGAGTTTGCAGTGAGCCGAGATTGTGCCACCATACTTACTCCAGCCTGGGTGATAGAGCTAGATCCTGTCCCCCCCCAAAATTTTTTATATATATATATATTCAGTTAAAGAAGGCATTGAACTCATGTTTATCCTTTCTCTCCCTTAATACCCCCATTAAACTGTTATTATGTGAATAAAAAGCTGTCTGACAAAGAGAATTCCTAGGATGGCATCTTCGTGTCGGGTCTGGAGATCAACTGCCATTTATATCCTATAGAACAAGGATGGAGGTGTTTCTGATGGAGGCATCTAGGGAATGAATACAGTGAGAAGTATGGCAAAGTATTTCTGTTGTGGCAACTGCCCAGGGCAGGAGAAGAAAATAAGAAGATGACTTATCTGCTGGAGCACTTATACACACTTTAAAGAACACTATTTATATAGCCAATAATAGTGCTTTAATAATATTAAGGTGTTATGGACAGGTGCATGCTGTGACATATAAGAGTTAAATTTTATAGGAAGAAAAATTTAAAAATCACTGGATAATATCTGAAGTTGTAAATTAAAAACTAGCAGCATGCCTCGATTCTCTTATTTTAAGTTGCAATAATAAACAAGAATCAGTTGGAAAATATTTTGCAAAACTGCCAGGTTGTTTGTGATCTTTTATTTTACTTTTGAAAATGTATTTCTGTACTTTTGGCTCTTTTATTGCCCTAATTACTACAAACTTTACTTGTACGTCTTTGAACTTCTGATCTTAAACTGTTCAGAGAAAAAGTTAAAGGGTTTTATCATGTCAAGAAGAACCACCTACATAACTTAAAAATTAGTATGGGCCGGGCGCGGTCGCTCAAGCCTGTAATCCCAGCACTTTGGGAGGCCGAGACAGGCGGATCACAAGGTCAGGAGATCGAGACCATTCTGGCTAACACGGTGAAACCTCGTCTCTACTAAAAAAAATACAAAAAAAAATACAAAAAAAAAAAAACTAGCCAGGCGAGGTGGCGGGTGCCTGTAGTCCCAGCTATTTGGGAGGCTGAGGCAGGAGAATGGCGTAAACCCGGGAGGCGGAGCTTGCAGTGAGCTGAGATCCGGCCAATGCACTCCAGCCTGGGCGACAGAGCGAGACTCCGTCTCCAAAAAAAACAAAAACAAAAACAAAAACAAACAAACAAACAAAAATTAGTATGGAGGTAACTACAAGAAAAAAACAACTGAAAGAACTAAAGATGATTTCTTATCATTCAGACATGGAAGATGAGGGGGCTGGAGCCAGAAATAAATGTTTTCCATGATAAGCCTTTTCTTACTCAATGAATTTTTTATTATACATCATTAATCTTATTCTTACAAAGCAAAATTTAAAATTTTTAAATAAAGGGCTAAACTTATCTTTTCATTTTACGCTTAAGCCCTTCTCTGAGTCATCAATTTCCTCAGTCAATTCTGAATTTTCCTGGACAGCACACAAGTCCATGCATGAGCTGGTTTTAGCTCACCTTGCTTCTTTCTGTCCTGCAATCTTAGGCAACCTTGTGCATTTGTCAGTAAACAGTCCAGACATTTATCTTGCTGCCTCCTGTTTCCTTAACCTGGGATACCCTCCCTCCTTTCCTCACCTGCCTTTTCCCTGTGAAGGGCTAACACTCCTTGTTCATCTTTGAGATCTTGGCTGAAACATTACCTTTCTGGACAGCTCTTCATAACCCCCAGAAGACGGAGTTAGGTCATTTTTCACTGTGCTCCCACGGAATTCTGTACTTCTCACTAATATAGTGACAGTCACTCTACTGTCTTTCTTTAGTTCATTTTTGTATCTACTCCCAAAATGGGAGCTTTCCCAGCATAAAGTGTTTCTCTTATTTACTGTTTGTCCCTTGCAAGTACCATGGGTCCTGCACATACTAGGCATCCCACATTTTTTTGGAATGAAAAAATTAAGGGAAGGAAGAGGTAGGCAGGACTATAGATAACCAGTAGATCAGAATAGGGGAAAGTCAGTGGTTGTGTGAATGCCTTTGTAAAAATATTTAAAGTATTTTATTTTCTTTTTTGCCTCAAATCACATAGTTCATCAATTCTAAGATAACTTTTTTCCTATTTTGATATCTTAAATTAGAATGTATCATACATTCGATGGCATGCATAGATTTTTAAATGGCAGCTTTCTTGGTGGTAGGAAAATAATGATGTGTTTTACCGTCAAGAGAGTCTTGAGTCAATGAACTTTAGTATATAAAAATATGGCCATAACACATCCGTGAAGAAATAAAACAGAATTGGAGTTCTGCATGGATTTATAGAGTGTGAGGAGCAAGAACTCTAAGAACTGAAAGATATCAAAGTTTCTTGGCTTGGAGAGAAAGTTGGGAACAGAGCTATGGAAAGAGAACAAGAGCGGTGTAGGCAACTCATGGTTTCTTTTCCCAGTTAGTAAGGTAGACTGCAGAGTGATAAAGCTTCTTACCCCCATACTCCTACCCAGGTTTATGACAAAGTAAGTAGTAAAGGCAAAAGGTTAGTTTGACTCATTGTCGATGGCACTGAAATAACATGTTTTAACTCAGTTTCACAGGCCACCCTGTCAGAAGGGGGAAAATTATTGAAAAGAAAAACAGGGATTCTTGTTTCAGGATGCGTCACCAGTCAGTTAAGAAAACTTGGAAAGTGGAAACCCTCCACATTGTTATAGGCCACGACGCCAAAACCAAAGCCCAAATTAACCATTGTTGGGTAAAACCCCTGATTTTGCAAAACCCAGTTCCAAACCAACTCTGGCTGATACAATCAAGTGAGGGACAATATTTAGAAAATATTTCTTAGAAAAATAGCGTAACATTTAGTCCAAAGGAGAAAAAAAGAAAAAAAAAAAAAACCTGCCACTGAACCATGAGTGAAAATTAGGGAAAACAGGTTATAGTAATATTAGAGTCTTAATTGTGCTAAAAATATTTGTTTTTGGCAATTTCTGAGCACATTAATAGTATATATCTCCTTTATAAGCAACATTTCTGTCTGTGGCATTTTGCAGTACTAAATGGAACAGATCAATGGGCAGAGGGTTCAGCCAAAAATAGAATTTAATTGATATCCTGATTTTAATTAAATAAACTCCTTGCTTTCACAACTCTTGAACTTTGTTAACTTATGGGCAGCCATGAGTAACTACAAAAATTGTCCCAAAAATGAAGAAAATTGGAGAAGTAATCCACAAACCTTTCTTTCCTTCTTTCCTCCTTTCCTTCTTTCCTTTCTTTCTTTCTTAGATGAAGTCTCACTCTGTCACCCAGGCTGGAGTGCAATGGTGCAATCTCCCCTCACTGCAACTTCCGCCTCACAAGTAAATGGGATTACAGGCGCCTGCCACAGTGCCTGGCTAATTTTCACCATCTTGGTCGGGCTGGTCTCAAACTCCTGACTTCAGGCGATCCACCCGCTTCGGCCTCTCAAAATGTTAAGATTAGAGGCGTGAGCCACTGCGCCCGGTACACGAACCATTTTTTAAACATGAGCTCTAGAAAGAGCCAGATAATAATGCCTTCCTCTAATGCTGAGTAAACTGACCTTTGGAGATAAACTGCTCAACACCAGGAACTGAATCAACTGTTTCCTGGTAAGAAAATCCTATTTAAATACAAGGGAAGAAGTTCATGACTGAGTGTTGCTTTTTCGGAAGATAGATCATTAATATGCTCACAGATCGTCTAACCACTAGCTTTCAATCTCAAGCCAGTCGTGGATATTGCTGCGAAGGTATATTTCTATTTTAAGTGATGCATTTCTCTCTACCTCCACTGTGAATTATTTTCAGGCTGTATTAGTCAAGGTTCTCTAGAGGGACAAAACAAATAGGGATACATGTATATATGAAAGGGAGTTTATTAAGGAGAATTGACTCACACGATCACAAGGTGAAGTCCCACGATAGGCCGTCTGCAAGCTGAGGAGCAAGGAAGCCAGTAGTGGATTCGTCCAAGTCCCAAAACCTCAAAAGTAGGGAAGCCGACAGGGCAGCCTTTGGTCTGTGGCAGAAGGCCCGAGAGCCACTGGCAAATCACTAGTGTAAGTCCAAGAGTCCAAAGTCTAAGAACTTGGAGTCTGATGCTGGAGAGCAGGAAGCCTCCAGCACCAGAGAAAGATGAAGGCCAGAAGACTCGGCAAATCTGATCATTCTACCTTCTTCTGCCTGCTTTAATCTAGCTGTGCTGGCAGCCAACGGGATGGTGCTCATTCAGATGAAGGGTGGATCTGCCTCTCCCATTCCACTGATTCAAATGTTAATCTCTAGCAACACCCTCACAGACAAGCCCAGAAGCAATGGTTTGTATCCTTCAATCCAATCAAGGTAACGCTTAATATAAACCATTACAAAGGCCTTAATTATCCTAGAATGTTTTCTTTAAACGATAGAGGTAACAAAAAATATTCTGCTTTCTCATGTCTGGAAGAAGGAAATGAGTAAATTTGGACCTTTAATTTTCTTCTATTTTTTTTGAGATGGTGTCTCTCTCTGTCACCTAGGCTGGAGTGCAGTGGCACAATTTCGGCTCACTGCAACCTCCGCCTCACAGGTTCAAGTGATTCTCCTGCCTCAGCTTCCCGAGTAGCTGGGACTACAGGCGCCTGCCACTACGCCTGGCTAATTTTTGTATTTTTAGTAGAGGCAGGGTTTCGCCATGTTGGCCAGGCTGGTCTTGAACTCCTGACCTCAAGTGATTTGCCCGTCTTGGCCTCCCAAAGTGGATTACAGGCGTGAGCCACCGCGCCAGGTCAGGCATTTAATTTTCAAAGCCATCTGACTCACAATTAGGTGGCAAAATTACCTTGATACTGAACTCAATTTGTCTTACTAGAACTTCATCTTTATAAGACAGTGTACATTCAGTTTGATTTTCTGAAAGCTGCTGAAAACCAAGCAACTCATGACTGTACTTTCCAGCAGCACTTCTGAGAGTTCTAGAGATGTTTCACATTTCTGAAGAGAAATCACTGTTGTTTTTTCCCAGGTATAAAGAGTTTTGTGTGAACTGGTGCTTCAAGCAAACAACATGTATCTACAAATTGAATGAATGTTTCTTAGACAAAGATGGCCATTGTAGCCTCAAACAAGCCTATTTATTTCGGTGAAGGGAGTGTTTTGTGAAGGAATAACAGGCTGACATATATTTATTAATGTCTCTCATACTGTGTGACAAAATCTGGCAGGGTAACTGTGAATGGAACAATTTGTCGCAACTTTATGGAACCCTTTCACACACAGAATCTATGCCTTTGTTCAAGCTGCCTTGAGCACTTAAGTTTTCTAAAAGATTTCTTGGGCAAATTTCCCACAAAATTTCCCCTATTATTTACAAGGCTTTCCGTTCTTCCTTACATACATGAAATACTTCTTAAACATTCTTCTCAGAAGAATGTATCTCTTTCTGAAATTATTATGTTCTGGAAATAAGACAAGTCTTCAAACCAAAGTTGTAGAACTTATATTTATATTGGGTATGTTCTTATTAAAATCTTATGTCTGTAATTTTGATTTTTGAAATTTACCTCTAACAAGAAGTTGGGTTATAATTGCCACTCAGCTAAAACATAGTATAGAACTCAAAAGAAGGTGTCCCCAAATGTTTCAGTGGTTGTCATATCAAAAATATATATACAGTATGTTTATATAAGTTACATAAATATATGTATTGTTTATTTTTATGTATACATAATATACACATATATAATATATGTAATACATATGTGATCTTGAAAGGCTCAGATGGTTGACCAAAGACAAATTGGTGAAAATTGTAGGAGAACATAATTTGACTGAGTATTTGTTTTCTTTTTTTTTTTTTTTTTTGAGACGGAGTCTTGCTCTGTGCCCCGGGCTGAAGTGCAGTGGTGCGATCTCAGCTCACTGCAAGCTCCATCCCCCAGGTTCACGCCATTCTCCTGCCTCAGCCTCCTGAGTAGCTGGGACTACAGGTGCCCGCCACCACGCCCGGCTAATTTCCTTGTATTTTTAGTAGAAACGGGGTTTCACTGTGTTAGCCAGGATGGTCTCGATCTCCTGACCTCGTGATCCGCCCGCCTCAGCCTCCCAAAGTGCTGAGATTACAGGCTTGAGCCACCGCGCCCGGCCCCGAGTATTTGTTTTCTAACCATCAGGACGATCCTGCTTCAGAGAGCAGTGACTTTTCATTCCTAGAGGTGTTCAAGAGAGTCTGGGCCTCTTGTTGGAAATACTGACAAAATGTTGAAGGTATACACTAAAAAGTCTCTAAGGGCCCTTCCAACTATGGGATTCCATGCAATGAAAATATCGTCTGAGGGAAACTAGGTTTTAATTTCAGTTATTTTGAACCAGAAAGAAGTCTTCTGTATGAGAGAGAAACATCGTTAAAATTAATTGAATGCCAAATGTTGAATTTTGGACAATCAGTTTATATAGCATGGTATTTGTTCTCTAAATATTTATATTAGATGGGATCAGGACCATAAATAACACTTAATCATGCTGAGATTACTTTAATAGTAATCTTTTCTTATTAACTGATTTTTAGACTTTTATCCAAGCCTAGAATGACCATTTTTTTGTTGTTGTTATGAGTTGAATTTTGTCCTTCAAAAAAAGATATGTTGAAGTTGTAACCCCAAGTACCTCAGAACATCACTGGATTTGAAATAGAGTGACTGCAGCTATCAGTTAAGATGAAGTCATACTGGAGCAGGGTGAGCCCCTAACTCAATATGACTGTTGTAAGGTGGAGGAAGAGATTGGAGCCATGCATCTACATGTCAAGGAGCACCGAGAACAGACAGCTATTCCCGGAAGTTAGAAGAGAGGCATGGGGCAGATTCTCCCTCCCAGCCCCTGGAAGGACCCAACCTGGCCAACAACTTCATTTCTCACTTCTAGATTCCAGTACTCTGAGGGAATAAATTTTTGTTGTTTTAAGCCAGCCAGTTTGTGATCCTTTGTTATTAGTTTGCTCCAGCAAACTAATATACCTTCCTTACAGTTAGCCACCTTTAGGAGTCATCTGTGTATTTATACTCTTCCAGAAATTTTCTATGCGTATGCACGCACACACACACATATACATTATTTTTTTTCTTTCCAGTATACTTTGGAAGTATATCATAGAACTGCTCTGTACTTGGCTTTATTATTACTTTTTCAATGAATGTAATAGAAGCTTTTTTATGTCATAACACAGCAAGCTACTTTGTTCTTTCTAATGGTTGTGTGGTAAGCCATTGCATAGATTTAATAATTTTCTTTTTAACCTATCTTCTATGGACATAGTCATTTAGATTGTTTCCATTTTTTCTTTTTTTTTAATATATGAACAACGCTGCAGTGGACATTCTTGGATAAGTGCCTTTGTGAACACATTCAAATATGTCCATATGACACAAATATGATAAATTTCCAGAAGTGGAAGTATCAAGTTCAAGAATATATGCATTTTAAAATTTGCATATATGGTTTGCATTCTTATCTTCACATGAGCCTGCACCCTTGCACTCTCATTGGATGACACTGTATGGGATAATACTTTTGATTTTTATAATTTTTTAAACTATGAGTGAAGTATAACCTCATATTGTTTGGTTATTTGTGTCTTATTTTTATACAAAGTAGCCAATTTTTCTAACAGATTGTTCTTATTTATATGTAGGAGCTTATTTTAAAAATTTATTTATTAGTTCTATTGAGTTGACATGAGGAGGATAGTGCAAGTGTCAGCTATTAAACGTGAATATTTTTGTCCTCAAAGTGACTTTTGTATACAGAACAGACTATTCAAAGGCTAACTTTTGGTTAAAAATTTAGCAATCAATTCATTAAAGTTAAAAATCCAAAAACTGCTTCTCACAATTTTTTTCTTTTTTCTTTTTTTTTTTTGAGAAGGAGTCTCACTCTGTTGCGCAGGGTGGAGTGCAGTGGCGTAATCTCGGCTCACTACAAGCTCCGCCTCCCAGGTCCACGCCATTCTCCTGCCTCAGCCTCCCGAGCAGCTGAGACAACAGGCACCTGCCCCCACGCCCGGCTAATGTTTTGTAGTTTTAGTAGAGACACAGTTTCACCCGCTTCTCACAATTTTTAAATGCAGCTTCCTGATCTCATTATTCTATTTGTAAATCTAAAGCATTTTAGTAACCACATTTAGGAGAATTTTGAATGTGTGTAATAATATTTATGCACTTAATTGACTAAATTCCTTCATACAATTAAAAACTAATTTTGTAAATTTAATATACTCAACATTCTTTTTAAGTGTGTCCGTTGTCTAACTGAAAAACTTTCCCAAAGTACTTAATACTTTTAAATATCTTAAAGAAAAGCACATAAACACAGTGAAGCATAATCCTCTTTCATATTTCAAAGCTTTTATAGACATTGTTGTATCTGCGTTTAAATCACAAGTCTATATCAATTAGTTCGTTATGCATTTTAAATTGTAATTATGCAGCTCATCTCTCATTTTAACATGCAAAATTCTCTTAAACATTACTAATGTTTTATAATTACCAAATATGGACATAGCATTTGACCAAAAGCATCAATAAGATTGTTCTAATTCTTTTAGACATTCTTGTATTTAATTTTAAATTTTTCTAAGGTTAATGTTTAGCTACTAAAGGAATTATGTCATCTCCATCATTTTTAGAGTTACCTACTTACCCTGCTGGAGATTGTGGTTTTATAACATCTAAAGATTTAAGTCAAGACTTTCATAGAATTCTGACAGAGCATACTGAGCCCTACTTAAGAACTTAAAACAGTGACTTTGTAATTTCAAGGCTGGTCCTTTTGTCCTCTTACCCCGGGAAGCCAAAGTCCATGGTCCTTGGAATAGCTCTGTGTCTCCCTTCTAGGCTGATCATCTGACAGGTTTAACTTTTCTTTTAGGACAGAGATTGTCTTACCCATCTACCTCCAAAGGTTGTAAAACTTGATGGAATCCTGCATTCTCTAAATCAACTTCCATACTTAATTCTTACAAATACTAAAATAATATGAATTGGAACTGAATATTCTATCATGGCTTTTTCTTTTCTGTCACAACTTCAAAGGACATTTGGCTGACAAGAAGAATGGCTTGGCCTTGGTTGGAATTTATATGTATCCCAAATACCTTTGGATAGTCACTTGTGAGCCTCATATATCTTGATTATATGGCCACCAACTGAAGGTCAGATACATATTATACACACAGATTTAAATGCATTTATGAAGGCATTTATTCAAGAGTGCCCATTGCAGCCTTGATTGTATTAAAAAGATTGGAAATAATCTAAAGGCCCATCAATAGAGGACAGGTTATATCACCTAGTAAAGGTTACAACATCTATTTAAAATCACTTAGGATTCAACTTCACATTTCACAGGACTGAAGATGACATATTTTGGGGGTCTGACAGCTCAGTTTCTGGCAAGCTTGGTACCATAGCCTCCATCATCCCAGACTTACAGGGAAACAATCTGAAGTCACTTCATTATACAGGGAAGGTAAGAAATATATCTAGATGGAAATAGAGTCATCTTCTACCAGTATATTCCATCTAATCTACTTCTCCATAGTGTGACATTGTGATCAAAGAATATACAGTATTTGAAAAGGAGTTGATTTGAGCACCTTTTTGACTTAATGAGTAAGTCACTAAAGTCTATTTTAGCAATATATACATTTCAAAAATAGGAAGGTCTGAGGCACTAGGGACAGACAGCCTCTGCCTTCAGAGATTTATCATCAAAAAGAGGAATATTTACTTATTCTAATGTTATGTTATATTATGGCACATAACGTATTAGTGCTGAAAGAACTATTAAAATTAATTATTGTACATTTTTATTGCATAAATAAGGTAGGACCCAGAAAGACTAAATTATGTGATCCAGATTCCATAAATAGTAGTAGAACTGTGTGAGTGGTAGGGACCCCAAATCTTAGAACCATGTAAGAATAGTTTATGTATTGTTACGCCATTCTCAGGTCAAGGGTGTGGATAAATTCTGAATTTTTCTAAACCTCAAGTCAGAATTCAATCAATACTGCTTTGCAGTAATGCATGAATAGAGATGTTTAAACAAATATCTAGAAGTTACAACAAAAGGATTTTAAGAGCAGGCTTTTTTTTTTTTTACTTATTAAAAAATCAGCTTATGACAATATAAATGAGGTATATTAATGAGGTAATATAAATGAGGTAGCATTTTAAGAGTTAACTGTTAAGAACAACATAAAATCGCTAGCATGGTTTATGGGCAGGAATGTCAGATTGCCACGTTTCCCAAACTACAGCAAGTTTTTTTTTTTTTTTTTTTGAGATGGAGTCTGGCTCTGGCCCAGGCTGGAGTGCAGTGGCGCTATCTCGGCTCACTGCAAGCTCTGCCTCCCGGGTTCACGCCATTCTCCTGCCTCAGCCTCCCAAGTAGCTGGGACTACAGGCGCCCACCACCACGCCTGGCTAATTTTTTTTGTATTTTTAGTAGAGACGGGGTTTCACCGTGTTAGCCAGGATGGTCTCGATCTCCTGACCTTGTGATCCGCTCGCCTCAGCCTCTCAAAGTGCTGGGATTACAGGCGTGAGCCACCGCTCCCGGCCAAGACCCACAGTTTTAATAAGATTCTCAGGGATTCATGAAACTAGAAGTAGTTAGGAGTTACTAATTATTACCTCCTAAGTACTATGACTAAAATTCTCTGCTGCCAGCAACAGGCAGGCAGCTCCTTTTATGAGGTTGATTGTCGAGTCCCAGAAAATTTAGCCCACAATCCCATCAATGCTTTAGTTTTTATTTCTGACACAGGTTGTGACTCCTTAACAACAACAACAACAAAAAAAATACAGCCTTCATTAAAGATAATTATAAACTACTGTTTTTGCAAGCTATAAACATACATATAATAGAATACCAGACATGAAAATAGCTGCGTTCAAAATTAAATAATTTCTCCTGATGAATTTAACTATTAATCCGTGCTTATGTAATCCAAATGAACATGTGAGTGGGAGGGAAGTCATCTTCTCTTTAGATTTAAATAAGAAGCGTATTGTCCCTTATCCCACATTCATATTGTTTCCCCCAGTAAATCCAGAGATTGGGTGGGGGAAGGGGACTGCAGGAATACTTGTTTTCTCTCCTATATCAGCTTCCCCAGTTCCTCCTTTCTACTTGCTCCAGATCATTCTAAACTTGAATGAAGCCAATTACCTTGATATTTTCTGTAAACATTGGCACACGTGTAGCTGACTTTACTGAAGGTTTCTAGCAATGCAGGGGATTCCTATCACAGCACTAGAGACAACTTTAAATTGAGCATTGATGCCTCTGCTCACAAATGACCGCCGGCCACTGCACCCCTGGGACTATCTCATGGAACCTGCTTCTACGGGCTCTGCTGCCTGCTGTACTTCTTAGCTTCCTTCTTCCTTCTCTCACTTCCTTCTCTCTTTTCTCTTCCCCCTTACCCTCATCATTGAAGAACTCTTAGATTTTTTTTGAAGAACAGCTTACCCAATCTTTTTTTTTTTTTTTTTTTTTTAAGGCCATACTACACGCCATGCTTCAGGAGAGGGTCTCTTTTTTCCCACCCAAAACAATCTTTCAGGTTATTTTCCTAAACAAAGGTAGCTTATATCATTAAGACAAACTCTGGTGTCAAGTAATTGATTCGAATAATTTATCTTTGGCCAGGTGCAGTGGCTCACGCTTGTAATCCCAGCACTTTGGGAGGCTGAGGCAGGCGGATCACGAGGTCAGGAGATAGAGATCATCCTGGCTAACATGGTGAAATCCCGTCTCTACTAAAAATACCAAAAATTAGCCTGTCTCTACTAAAAGAACAAAAAATTAACCAGGCGTGGTGGCGGGCGCCTGTAGTCCCAGGTACTTGGGAGGCTGAGGCAGTAGAAAGGCATGAACTTGGGAGGCGGAGCTTGCAGTGAGCCGAGATTGTACCACTGCACTCCAGCCTGGGCTACAGAGTCAGACTCTGTCTCAAAAAAAAAAAAAAAAAAAATTATTTTCTTCCCCCGTCACGTTACACTTAATTTTCCTTTTTGTCCAACTAGAAAGCCCTTATTTCTTCTTACCTGGTGAGCATCCAGTGCACTTTATGGATGTTGTAAATATGTCCTTGGTTTTATCTGATACTTGGTTTGAGATCTCTTGTTGGCTTTTCCTTGCTCTTTTCCAATTCTCAAAATTGATATTTCTTTTTCAGAAATAAAGTTGTCTTATGATCTTTGGGAAGGCTTATATTTATTTCTTATCTATGCTTACTAAGCCTTACTTTTTTTTTTCTTTCTTGCACTGATCAGAATAAATCCCCCTCTCTATTTTGCGAAAGTCATCTTCCAACCCTAAAGCGCACTCCCCCCTCTTTTTTTTTTTTTTTGACAATAAGGGGAAAGCAGCTAATAAACACAGACTAACTCATTCAGTTTAGTTTCCCTCTCCCTATACTTGATAAATACTCGATTTGCAATAAAGCCTGTCTTATAATTCTATATCCTTAAGGTATACTTTAGTCTTTATTCAGGGGTTAAAACTTTTATTCATTGAATGTTTAAAAACATGGTTTGAACAAAGCATGCTGAACATACTTTATGCTGAATCCTGTGGAATCCTACTCACACAAGCGGTTCGTGATGTTTTGGAGACGTGCAGAAGGTTGATATTTTGAGCAAGGCAGTGCAGGATGCTCTCTTGGAGGATGAGAGATACAGAAAATGAAATTAGGTTTTAATGAGAAAGCCATTTTAGAGGTTTCTGGATAATAGGACAAGATGCTTTGGGGATGGCAGTGAGGACATACTGGAAGAGGATGGTATTGGAGAAAGGGTTGTCCAGAAGGAAGAAGATGGTCCAGATGAGAGAAGCTGACCACCATCCAAACAGAACCATACCAGTAGGACTACAGAAGAACATGAGCTACATAAAGTCAATGTCATGCTCAGTCAACTTTCTGAACAAGGAGTGTCAAAGACAGTAAGAAGCTGAAGATTGCTCAGTGTCCACACTCAGAATACCTGTGAGGTTATTGCAGAGTAGTGATCAATTTTTGCTCTGGTAGGGACATAGTCAATGGAAGACAAGTTGTTAAAACTTTGTAATATTCAGGGTCAATTGATATTTGTACATTCATTTCAGACAGTGTGTCAAACATGACTGATTTCCTGGAAAATGTATGTATCCTAAGGAAAAGAGTTTCTAATTAGCATCTGTTTCACTCAGATCACGTAAAGGGTGAAAACCATTCAGGCAATCTGTCATACATCCTAAATTATTTGAAAAGCTGTCTACATTAATCAAATAAGTTGTGTAGCATTAGCCTTTGGGTTCTCAGACTATTTTTCAGCAAACACACACACATACATACACACACACACACACACACACACACACACACATCCCACAATGCTTCTACTTGTTCTTTTAAAAGTCTATTTTTTTTTAAATTGTGGTATGTCTAATGACTTTTCCCCCTTCAAAACCCTGTGTGTGGGAGAAAAACTGATGGCTTATAATGAATTGTTTCCAATCTGACTCTCTTCGTAGGCAATGTTGTCTAAGCCACAGGTCTAAAAACTACTTATATGCCAGGAATTCCTAAATTCATATCTCTAGCTCTAACCTTTCCTCTGAACTCCAGACTCATATATATACTACCTCTTATATATCTCTACCATGAGGTCTGAGAGGCATTTCAGCCTAACAGGTCCAAAGCAGAGCTCTTCTTTCCCATCAACCTGCGCCTCTTCATTCTTTCCTCTCAGTTGATGTTATCATCCACTTAGTTGTTCAGATAAAAATTTAGGCGTCATCCATGGTTCTTTTCTTTCTCTCATCCTTGACATTGACACCACTGGGTAAGTTGGGTCAATTCTATCTACAAAATTATTTGTGAATCAGTTCACTTTTCTCCATCTCCTTGTTACTACCCTGAACTATCTTCTCTCCTAATATTTAACCCATTGTCCAGAAAGAAGCCAGATTAATTGTTTAAAAAAATAAAAAATCCAAATCATGGCCTGGCACAGTGGCTCACGCCTGTAATCCCAGCACTTTGACACGCCAAGGAGGGCGGATCAGGAGGTCAAGAGAGCGAGACCATCTTGGCCAACATGGTAAAACCCCGCCTATACTAAAAATACCACAATTAGCTGGGTGTGGTTGCACACGCCTGTAGTCGCAGCTACTCGGGAGGCTGAGGCAGAAGAATTGCTTGAACCTGGAAGGCAGAGGTTGCAGTAAGCCAAGGTGGTGCCATTGCACTCCAGCCTGGCAACAGAGCGAGACTCTGTCTCAAAAAAAAAAAAAATATATATATATATATATATATAATAAAAATAAATAAATAAATAATCCAAATCAAAGTATGTCCATTTCCCTCATGCTTGGAATAGGAATCTATGTGATCCTGCACCATCTATCACTCTAACTATTCTCCTATTCAGCTCTAACTATTCTCCCGTTCACATATGGTGACACAGCCACACTGGCTTGCCTTATGCTCCTTGAAGAGTCCAGGCTTATTCTTCCTTTATGACTTTCACTTTCAACAGCCAGGACTGTCCTCCTTCTTGAGACTCACATGTCTGGATTCTTTTAGTTCTCTAGTTCTTATCTTACATTTCACTTCCTCAGCTAAACCTTTCTTGATTCCTTGTCTCAGTCAGGGTCCACCCAGGAAAATGCAATGATGCTTAAGTGTTTAAAACACAGGAAATACAATACATAGTATTGGTTATGGACATGGTTGAAGAGCTGAGAAGCCAAACAGGGGATGGTAAAACAACCAAGAGATTAATAAAAGCAGAAAGTCACTACCAATCCTAGTCCAGAGGGACAAAATGTGGAGGTGAGTTTACTGGAGTTCAGGGACCACAGCAGCAGCTGGAACTACATCAAACATGTCTGGTGAGAGCCGGGGAGGATATGCAGTCCTGCTGAAGATGCCATCTAAGACAGAGAGAGAGGGCAGAAGTACTCTAGCTTTTCCCTTCTACCAGTACTCCATTCTCACATCAGTGGTTCCTTTGATTAAATCCAGCCTTAAATCAGCTAACAAAGGAGACAGTGAAATGCCTGCAGGGGTCAGCCCCACCACAGTACAGAGCAGAGCAAGACATGGGACAGAAATTAACTGGAATGGAATCAGGCCAAGGATGGGAATATTACCCAACTTAGTAGCGCTTCTTGCTCAAACACATCTTATCCCATCATTCTGTTTACATCACAGCATACATCATCATTGCATAGTTTCTTGTTTGTTTGTTTTTTATCTTTGTCTCAAGGTCATGTCCAACACAGCACCTGGCGTATTTTATGTGCTCAATAAATAATTGTCAAATGAATACAATGGGGAGAAATTTTTTCTCTATAAAATCACAGTAGAAAAGATGTATAAAGTATTCCTTTAATAATTTTCCAAGTTTGTGTACATTGTAACTAGAAATACAAGCTGGGTTATTCATGAGATCAATAGTAACACATTTCTTATGGGGACCTTAGAAGTTAGGTTGGATCATGGGGTTGAGGATGGGGAGAAGTGCCTACTGCTATATTTTTTTTCTGAAGAGATGACTGTAATACTTTTAAAATAAATACTTGATTCAGTCTTACAATTGTGTTTTTGCTTCCTTATTCAGCATTCGGCTTTAAGAATAACTTTACTGAAACGGGATAACATGTTTTTAAAAAGTTGTAGAATGCTTTTGGTCACTAGTAAACTTTTCTAAAATCAAGAAATGCTAGGAAAGATTTAATTCCTAAAAATTTAAATTAAGAATTTAAAATTAATCAAAAAATAATTAAAAATTAAATTTCAGAATTTCTCCTTTTCCGTCAAGTCACCAACTTCCCTTGGTAATAATAAGTTCATTGAGTTCATGCTGTTTATAACATAGTTAGCATGAAGATCTCAGAGCTGTAGATGCAGTTTAGCATACCATTCTCTTGTTTTTAGTAGAGAAACATGAGATTGAGGAATACCAAGTGGTTTCTCTCAGGATTATAACATCTGAGGACCAAAGGATCCTTAACAAGATAATCAAATCCACTCCCTTTGCCTCCAAGGTATGCATTGAATTATCAGGCTAAAGCAGGATTACATGTAAATCCACATTTGCTGATTTGTACATTCATTTCAGACAGTGTGTCATTGTAATGACCCCATTTTAATAGCATTTACTGTTCATAAATATTTCCTGATATTTATGCCACATCCTTCACACTACAATTTAAGCCTATTGAGCTCACTCCTTCCTGACCTCCCATAATATGCTCAATTTTGTGCTGCCTTTTAGTTTTTCATATACGAAAGTTCTGTCTTTATAACAGGATCATCTATAAGAATTACATGGCTTTACATTGTTTCACTTCTTCCTGGAGTACAGGTTGAGAGATTTCTCAACTAACTGATGGACACCTTTTATAAATTTAGAAGTTTTGCAAGAACATAGCAACAAAAGTAGTTAAGAATATCAGATTTTATTCCACTTTGAACCTTCAAGTTTGTCAGTTGCATGGGTTGCTAAAAGACTTCTGTAGTTTCCTAATTCTTTGCAACATTTTTTCCCCACATAGTTAGAAAGGTCAAGCCTATATGGTAACACAGTACTCTTGCATGCTGGTATTGCTTTTCATACAGATGCATATAAGTAAATATGGATAGAAATATTCAAATAACTAGTCAAATGATAATAATAAAAATCTAAATATTAGAATCTATTTTGAATGGAGACTTTTAATTAGCTAGTTAGTGATATACATATGTAACCTACATATTAGTACATAAAGGGATTAAACAATAATCATAATAGGCCAATATTTATTGAGTTATTGGTATGTTCCAAGCACTCTTCTAATTCTTTTTATGTATAAAATCTTAGTTAAGCTTCACAACAGTTCTGGGTTGCTACTATTAATATCTCATTCTAAAGAAAAAGGAAAGCTGATACACAGAATGTAAATTGTCCAAGAGCACGCAGTTGGCAGGTTGCAACTGATGCTCAAATCTAAGCACCTGTGTCCCTAACCACTGAACTCCGGCTTCTGTGGTGAGAGGAAGCGGACTTTAATATTTAATAGGAGGTGTCCAGGAAGTGGCACATGATGGTTCTGGTTTCAGTTCTCACTACAGGAAGAAGTGACTTGCTTGCCACAGCAGACAGAAGACTGCTGTTCTCCTAGAGGAGACGCAGCTGCCAGGGAGAAGGCACATATAGACACAGTAAAGCTATGGTCAGCATTTGAGGGGCTGTTGGAGGGAAGCAGAACTTTATGAAGAACTCAATCTATAAAAGTGATGCTTTCAACTAGTAGTGGCATGAGAAGTGACCTAGACTTAGAAATAAGGACCCTGAAGCAAGATATGGACATTCCAGCCCAACTAGGCATCATAGTATGCCAATCATCATGCCCACATTAGAAGAGCACCAGACAGGATCAGACCTGTTTCCATAGCTCTTAGCCACACAGATAAAGTGTTATGACTAGTTGCTTAGTTAATAGAACAGACTGATGGTCTCTTGTAGATCATTGTTTATAACTAGAAAAATAAATTGCATACAATTCACATTTGAGAGTGTGGATGGAATCATTATTAGCAAAACCCTTTCATCATCTTCTGAAAGTTCCCAGTCAAAAGAATCCTGCTATGTTTTGGTAAATATGAGTTTTTGGATAAAAGAGTAGGGTGAACACATACTCTGACTTCAAAGTTCTTTAATGTTTAAAATTTAGGTGCTACCTGCTGCAAATACACACACATGCACACACACACACATACACACATATATATACAATCATCTGATGCCATATTTCTCAGCTGATACACATGTATATATACAAATACATATATTTGCATACGTAGTCTTCTAATACATTACGCTCTCCTATTCCAGTCTCCTCAATTGATTGTCAAAATCTCCCCATGTTCCTGCCCTATCATACTGAATGAACATTATTTTCCAATTTTATATTACTTTCTGTAGACACAAAATCATGCCATGTCCCTTCTTACCTCCAAGCTTGTTCTCGTTGCTTCTGCTGGGAATGACCTTTCCACTTTTATAGATGTATCCAAGTCCAGTCAACTACTCTTCAAGGCCCAAATCAAGCGGTTTCCTCAGATATTCGCCACCCAACCCTGATTATTCCCATCTCCATCCTCCCTTGGTACTTCCTGCTCAAGACACTTTGGCAATCAATCACATGCTGCCCTGAACATTGCCATGTTTCATGTGTGCACGTATTGCCTGACAAATCGCTTGTATATTTCTTGGGGCTAGGAACTGACTCTTAAACTTTTTGCCTTTGCACAACTTCTAGGATAATGTCAGACGTATAGCTGACTCTCAATGCATAACTGTTTGCAACAAAATGACTTGAAAGCACGTAATTGTTTTACTTCAGACTTACTGACGTCAATAACTACATTATTTTTGAAGGACATTTTTCCCCCTTGGGTCCAGAAAGACCTGTAGGGCACACTGTACATCACAGTCCGGGCTTCCTCTAAATCCACTGCATGTTCAGTGACAGCAATTGAGTGTATCCTCTTGTCTCCACATGCTTTTTAATCTGGGTAATTTATATATTTCTACTGTTGGACAAAAAGCCATTTCATTGGAAGGAAAATGTCCTATTATTATAGAGGCACACAATTATTTGAGTTTATTTGACAGTCTGCCAATGGAATTTTCTCACATGGAGGTGATGCCTATGTCGGTTTAAGTCCTATGTGTCCAGAAATTGCTACAATTCAGCTTTACTGGCATTGGCATTTAGGCAGGCAGCTGTTGAATGGACTAATGAGACATGGTGAATGTAAAATATATAGTTTACTTAATAGGTTAAACTCAGTAATCACAAAGCATTATAATCACACAGCATAATAATATATCTCAGCCTCAATCATTCCAGTGTATCTTAAAAACTGCAATACTTGTGAAGTTACCTAAAACCTCCAACTTAGTGCTTTTCGTCTTGACTACCTCCTGGAATGATGGCTTCAATGATATTAACAGCACTAGCAGTTAGCATTTAGCAAGTACTTCTTATATGCCCATAATTATCTCCATTAATCTTCACAACAATCCTGTGAGAAGGCACTGTATTACTCTCTATTAGAGATGAGGAAATTGAGGCCTAACGAGATTAAGTGTCTCAGTCAAGGTCAAGAGTACACAGTTAGTAATGGTAGAACCTCTGCCTCCTCAAATCAGGCTAGTCTAAACCCTGCCTATGCTAAGCATCAGCATCACCTGGCAGCTTGTTAGAGACCCTGAGTTTCAAGCCCCACCAGGACCTACTGAACCATAATCTGCATTTCAACAGTTTCCCCAGGTGATTCAAACACACATTAAACTTTGAGAAGCCCTTCTCTTTTTTTTTTTTTTTTTTTTTTGAGACGGAGTCTCCCTCTGTGGCCCAGGCTGCAGTGCAGTGGCGCGATCTTGGCTCACTGCAAGCTCCGCCTCCCGAGTTCAGGCCATTCTCCTGCCTCAGCCTCGCGAGTAGCTGGGACTACAGGCGCCCGCCACCGGGCCTGGCTAATTTTTTGTATTTTTAGTAGAGACGGGGTTTCACCGTGGTCTCGATCTCCTGACCTTGTGATCCGCCCACCTCGGCCTCCCAAAGTGCTGGGATTACAGGCGTGAGCCACCGCGCCCGGCAGAGAAGCCCTTCTCTAAACCACCAGGTTATAATGCCGCCCTTCCTGCCTGGTCTGTATTTCCTCTCATTTGTTGTGAACTTACCTCTCCAAACTTCAGGGCAGTGTCACTGTCCAATTTATAATTAAACCTTTGGTGGTTCTTTGGATTTTATCTCTTCTTTCCTCAGCTTTCAGCTTTTTGAGTAAACTTTTAGGGAACCTCTTTTAACACTCAAAAATATATTGTTTCAGTTGCATTTCTATGGTCATTTTCCAGCTCTCTATGGGTTTCTTAAAAAGAAATGATGCTGGCTGGGCATGGTGGCTCACACCTGTAATCCCAGCACTTTGTGAGGTTGAGGCAGGCAGATCATGAGGTCAAGAGATCGAGACCATCCTGGCTGGCCAACATGGTGAAACTCTGTCTCTCCTAAAAATACAAAAATTAGCCGGGCCCGGTGGCGGGCGCCTGTAGTCCCAGCTACTCGGGAGGCTGAGGCAGGAGAATGGCCTGAACCCGGGAGGCGGAGGTTGCAATGAGCCGAGATCGTGCCACTGCACTGCAGCCTGGCAACAGAGTGAGACTTCGTCTCAAAAAAAAAAAAAAAGAAAAGAAAAGAAAAGAAAAAAAGAAATGATACGATGCTAAGACTACAGAATGTTCCAGATAGAGTCACAGTTTGTCTTTGCACTTGGAAGGTATGGTGACTCCCAAAACAATTTATCATATGTCCAGCATTGTGTTGGCTTCCCCCCCACTTTGATTCAGGAATGCACACTCATCAGTGTCCTTAGGGACCAATGATTACCTTGTCTAAAATAGGTGCTCACTTACCATATCTGAACTGAGAAGGAATGACAACAAACGGATTGTTTCTGAGCCCTAGTCATTCACCACCATTCATTTGATATGTGTCACTGAATTCATGAGTCCCCGAACGATCCATGCCTCACATTATTTCCTAACTCAGTGGTGGGATGCCATCTGTCCAGTTATGCAAGCCAGAAATTCAAGAGCTGTTCATGATATCTCTCTGTCCTTCATCCCTCTGTCCTTATGTTGATGATTTCACGGCCCAAATTAATCCAAGTCCTCGTCATCTTTCACCCACCCTATTGTAGTTGCTTCCCATATGGTCCACCTATATTTTCATTTTCTCCTTCTTCTGATTATGCTAGCTCTTCTTTCTGATTATGCTGCCTTTCCCTCTGGCTTACAGTATTCAGAGGTTTCCCTTTGTCCTTAAGATAAAAACAAGACTCTTCAAGTCATCTCAGAGGACCTGTCTCCCCTACCTTAGATCACAATCCTATCTTGTACTGATGACTCCATTCTCTCTTTGTGGCAATCACCCCCATCCCCAGGCCTTCCTGCCTTTCCTCACGTTGGCTGTGCTTCTCCCTTGCGCCAGAGTTCTCCCTTTACTCAATAAGCATCCCTCAGAAACTGGGCGTGGTGGCTCACTCCTATAATCCCAGCACATCTGGAGGCGGAGGCAGGCAGATCACTGGAGCTCAGGAGTTTGAGACCAGCCTAGGCAACACGGCGAAACACCATCTCCACAAAAAATACAAAAATTAACCGGGCTTGGTGGTGTGCGCCTGTAGTCCCATCTACTACCGAGGCTGAGATGGGAGGATCACCTGAGCCCCAGTAGGTGGAGGCGGCAATGAGCTGTGATAGCACCACTGCACTCCAGCCTAGGCAAGTGAGGCCCTGCCTCAAAAAGATAAATAAATAAAATAAGTATCCTTCAGAAATCTGCTTCACTTAGGAATCCTCTCTCTGACAACTCTCTGTTAGATCTCCCTATTGTGCACTCTCATCCATTCATTCATATATTTATTCATGCAAATAACTCGACAAATATCTATTGATCTACTTTTCTGTGCCAGAGTCTGTGCCAAGGGCTGGAGACAAAACAGTAAACAGGCCGGTCGCGGTGGCTCACACCTGTAATCCCAGTACCTTGGGAGGCCAAGGCGGGCAGTTCACGAGGTCAGGAAATCGAGACCATCCTGGCTAACACAATGAAACCCTGTATCTACTGAAAATACAAAAAATTAGCCAGGTGTGGTGGCGGGCGTCTGTAGTCCCAGCTATTCGGGAGGCTGAGGCAGGAGAATGGCGTGAACCCAGGAGGCGGAGCTTGCAGTGAGCCGAGATCGGGCCACTGCACTGCAGCCTGGGCGACAGAGTGAGACTCTGTCTCAAAACACAAAACAAAACAAACAAACAAAAAGCGAGCAAAGCATGTGTGGTTCCTGATCTCATCGTCTAAGGTGGAAATCAGAGCACAAGTCTCTCTCATTTCATAGAACTTATTGTAGGCCCAAATTCACACTAATTTTTATGATTATATTTATATTTGTGTCTTACATAAACTTTAAGCTCCATGAAAACAAGGATTTCTTTCTCACCGTTTTGTTTCTGCAAGCTAGCACCATAGTTCTCATTTAATAGACAAAATACATATATATTGAGTAGAGGATTTTAGCTATTTAGACCTAAATGCCCACATTAAAATCCATCTGCCACATATAGACTCAGTAGATCTTAAAATGTTTATTTTCCTCTTAAACTTGTCATTTTAGGAATCATAGCTCAGTGTCAGTCACAAACATTGGATTTTTAAAATAATTTATTTTAAACTATTTATTTATTGCTTACTGGTCAATGCTAGCTGATTCATCTCTATAATTTCTCCAGATAATAAATACTACCTGCTTGGAGAAAGAGCCCTGAAGCATCTTGGAACACTATTTTCTGCAGAGTTTGGTCCACTTATTCATTATGTTGAGTTTTCTATTGTTAAGCCTCATTCAAAGTTTCTTATTCATATCTAAATATCGCTCTCAGTCCCGAGTGACTCAAGTTCTGAAGCAGATTTTATAGTAGCTTTAAAAAATCTGAATATATTAAACATGCTTGCCTCTCCCTTCCCCCACTTCCTTGAAGAAAATAGCGTGCCTCACTTTGTCTTCGAAGGATTCTAAGGTCAAACACTACTGGGAAACAATGGCTTCAACACAGCAAAACAAGTTTTTTCCTGTGGCCCTTTTTCTTAGAGCACTTTAACTTGCTATTTGACACATGAATCTTCAAGCATGAGGGGATACTGCATATTCAGAACACCGGCTCTTTTAAGCACATTTGATAGTGGGACTCTCTTCTCCAGGATCACTCCTCAGAAAACTTTGGGAAAGGTTGCTTTTAAATCAGCCTGACTCTAGATGTGGAATAAAATGTCCACAGGTCATTGTTTGGTTATCATGAAAAAATGGACTGTTTTGGTTTTCCCTGAAACTCAGCTGATTCCTGGAAGAATGTGTGTCCCACTCAACTCAAAAAATAATTATTGAACACTTGTTCTGTGAATGTCTAACGCTGGGAGCTCTCTTGACCAAGAGACCACAGTGAAGTCCTTGCTCCTGAGGAGTAGGAAGGTAAGAAAATAGTTGATATTGAGTCCCTGTTCTGTTCCAGACCTGCTGCAATGCTGACACACGGCACCCCTAAATGGTAGAAATAATGATTTCTGATGAGAAGACAATGGATGCTCAAGGCACACAGCAGGTGGGAGAGCTGAGAATAAAATCAAGGCCTCTTTCTTTCCAAAGCTTGTCTCCCCTTCCTTACCCCTATCATCCATGACCTACATACAATCTTGTGTGAGAAACTCACTGAAAATAACATGAATATCAGTAAATATAAGTAAAGTCTTATGGAAATCATAAGGGCTGTTTAGCTATTTCAAAAAGATGATGTTCTTTTCCTTCTCCCCAATAAAAGGATTTTCACCCAGAACCGAACTTGAAGAGTGTATTTCAGTGAATTATGTAGCTAGGAAACCCTGTGCCCTTGCTGCTCTGTCTTCTTTAAGTAAATTGTGAAATTTCCATTAATGCAGAAGTAGAACTACTGTTCAGCAGAAATTCATAACTTGTGCTTGTGGTTTATAATGGTGGTGGCAGATGTGATTTCCTTCACAAAATCCCTGAACTGGAAGGAAACATAGAAATTGTCATAAGGCTCCATTCATCACAGTCAGGGCAGTGGAAGCCTAGAAAGAGTCAATGAATTATTTGTCCAGAATCACATCAGAAACAATAATACAAGTATGTATTAATAATGACGGCCAAACCGTCCCTTCTGTTTATTGAGAATCTACTAAATAATGTGGCCTTTATAATGTACTTGTATATTATGTATTAGACCTACTTTCCGAACAGGTGTTTGAGGCTCAGACAGGTTAAGCAACTTACTGTAGGGCACACAGCTCAGAGGTGATAGACCCAGGGCTCCAACACAGTCATGCTGACACCAAAGCTTAGGCTGTGTCCACCATGCTGTTCCATGTTCCTATAATGTGGGCTCATCAAGACAAATAATCAGGAGTAATTCAATCTAATTCCCCTTGACCCCAAATCAGATGAAAATCTAGGGGCCCAAGAAAGGTTTGAAAACACATCATTTAAATGAGATGTGACTGAAGAATAATGGACCTGTATTTTAAAAAACTATGTAGGAGGTCCTTGATCTAAAGTCAGGGGTGGTCTCTTAAAATACTCATTATAAGAGGATGGATTTATTTCAGTGATGATGCCATAGCCTGAAACCATTTGAAAATTTTTTTCCCTATTGCTTTTATAACCTGCAGTATGTTCTTTTCAATAATCACCATAATGGTAACACCATTAAATCTCTTCTTCTTTGAGAGTAGATTTAATTTTTCACACTGTTTGGAATTTAGTTTGGAGAATGAGTGACTGGGTGATAATGGTCAATATCATGTCATGAGACCAGTTTTCTTGACTGTCTTGACACAAACACAGAAGGTCTTATTCAGAGTTAAGCTTGGTCCCTTGGATCAACAGTGGTGTCTACGGAATCCAAGCCTCTCAGATTTGCATGGCACCTGATAGGTATTCTAAACCCAATCTATGTGTGCTACATAAAGGTAAAATAGTTTAAAACAGCTACACTTTCATAAACAACTTCTGTATTAATCCTTATTTCAAGGAGGTGTGAAATTATGATGACATAATAGTTAGATATTTTTCATTTAGGTATTTTTCATGGCATAATTAGTTTCCTATTTTAAAATCTTGCTTCTCTTTGAAGGCCCAGCCGAATCCTGCTTGATTCATGACAACACACCACCAGAAAAAGTCTAAAATTATTTTTAAAAGTCTACAACTTAAAAACAGTCTAAAATTACCAGAAAAATTATAAAATTTGCTCTCTGCTCCAATTTCTAAGTATCTAAGCAGGTACTACATTATATGTTTATTTCATCTTTTATAGTGTTTGTCTTATCTTCCTAAAAGACTATTAAAAAAAAAGTGGGCAAAGGATATGAACAAACACTTCTCAAAAGAAGACAACCAAGAGGCCAAGAAACGTGAAAAAGTGCTCATCATCACCAGTTTTCAGAGAGATGCAAATCAAAACCACAATGAGGTACCATCTCACACTAATCAGAATGGCTGTTATTAAAAAGTCAAAAAACAACAGATTTTAGCAATATTGCTGATAAAAGGGAGTGCTTATACCTTGTTGGTAGGGATGTAAATTAATCCAGCCACTGTGAAAAGAGTTTGGAGATTTCTCCAAGAACTAAAAATAGAACTACTATTTGACCCAGCAATCTCATTACTGGGTATATACCCAAAGGGGCATATATATTTCTACCAAAAAGACTTGTATGTTTATCACAGCACTATTCATAATAGTAAAGACATGGGATCAACTTAGATGTCCATAAACCATGCATTGAATAAAGAAAGTGTGTTACATAGACATCATGGAATACAATGCAGCCATAAAAAGAACAGAATCATGTTCTTTGCAACAATGTAGGTGCAGCTAGAGGCCATTATCTTGAGCTAATTGACACAGAAATGGAAAACCAAATACTGTATGTTCTCACTTATAAGTGGAAGCAAAACATTGGAAACACATAGACATAAAGATGGCAACAATAGACACTAGGAATTACTAGAAGGGGATGGATGGGAGTGGGGCAAGGGTTGAAAAACTATCTATTGGGTACTATGTTCACTACTTGGGTGATGGGATTGATAGAAGCCCAAACCGCAACATCACACAATATACCCAAACATGCACATGTACCGCTGAATCTAAATTGAAAACAACTTAAATAAAGAAAAATAGAAAAATACATACTTTAGTTTTTAGGTTCTTCTGTGTTCTTTTTTTCTGCTTAGCCCTGTGGTGAGTGCATGCTAAAATGAATGTTTTTAAGATGTGATGCTTCCCTAAATCTCTTCCTCATTTTTGCATGTCTGCCCTTTATGAGTATAAGCTTAGCTTTTGGAAGATTGTCAATAGTCAGTGTTTTCTTCCTTTTGACCTTATTCACTCTGATGTTCATTCTCCCTGAAAATTTCCCTTTACTGACATTTCTCTTTCATGTGAGAAAACTGCATTGACTATAGTCATATTCAGTGGTTGACTGAAGTGTAAAGTTGAACTATTTCAGGGACTTTTGGTCAATGTAGGCAGCCTTTATCATAATTTAGGCCCAAACTTCTATGGAGAGCTTAGATATTTAGAACTATAAAAGTTGTATCTTCAGTTGCGATAGGTAAAATTTCTATTCTCCTGGCTTAAGAGGCAAGTCATTTTCAAACATATAGCCTAAGAACTATTGATACAAAAGTCTATTGCTGCTCTTTGATAAGATTAAGGTAAAGTCAAAAATATTTATTGAATTATTTTTTATAAACATCTACTATTTTGTAAACACCTACTTTCTGCACAGCCCTGGGATAGGCAGATCCTAGAGTGTTGAACTCAGGAATACTGTGTACCATCACAAAAAGGACTTCAAAGTCTTGCAGATTATTTATTTCTGGTAGAGTTAGGGTGACTCATACATGTAATTCCATTCTGAGAAAGCCTCAGAACAAAACAAGGCAGAGTGGATCAGCACCAAAATCCTAGAGTTTAAAATCCATCAGCTCCAGACAGAGGAAGTCCATGGTGAGTGGGAAGTAGACTTTTCAACCAGCGGAGAAGCCTCCCTACTGAACAGGAAGTATGCTTTGTCCCAGAAAGACTGAAGAAAAATGTGTAGAGTGTGCCTTTCTCCTTTTTCTATTACAGGAGAAGGATGGATCAAGAGGCTGGCAAAACCACAAAGGATGAAATATTGCTGGCACATGGAAACAGACATATTAAGAAATCAGGAAGTCACCCTGCTGCTCCAGAAGTGGTGTCAGTGAATGGTGCCCCAGCACCCAAAGTACTTTTGGAGAGGACAGTAGTCTTTAATGCCTGCTAATGGGAAACCTTCAGAAGAATCAGTTCACAGGGAGAGACTAGAAAGATAGGTGATAAATAATGACAGGGCTTGAGAATTCCATCTATGATGGACCTCAGTTTAAAATCCTAGTATCTTTGCACTCTTCCTAGTTTATAAAGATCCATGGTGTAAGCATCCATAAAACATTACAAGTGAGGAATTCCAAAATTTCAACAAAGACATATCATTATCAAAGCAGTCTCATTAGCTTTTAAATTTGACAGGTAAAAAATCATAGGGAAAACAAACTTGAATAGTTTTGCATCAAGGAAGGTCAAGGTAAATTTTCAATAAGGATGAAAACAATCTGGAATGGAGAGGCCTGATCTAGTTTTAGCAAACCTTAACATGGAGGGTCAGGATTGTTCCTAGGAGTCTGGATTGTCAAATGAAGTGGTTTCCCAGAATGAGCTCTTAAAAATACAGATTGCTGCTCTCGCCACCATGTCACCACCATCATCAATTCCCTCCTCCACCCACCTCCACCCCAAAAAACTCTGATTCAATCCCTCTGTTCTTAGGAATCTGTGTTTTCAACAGCATTTATCAACCATGTTTGGGAATCTCTGGTCAAGGGAACCAATCAGGATAATTCATGCCAGTAGTCTTCCACCCTGACTGCGTATTGAATCACTTGAGGAGCTTTTAACAATACCAGTGTTGGAGGTTCCTACCCCAGAGACTCTCATTTAACTTATCAATAGTGTGAATTTCCTAAAAGCTCTCCAGGCAGTTCTAATGTGGAGCCAGGTTGAAGAACCACTGACTGATGTCAAGTTAGACCCCAAATTTTCCATTTTGAACTTTTCTGACCTGCACCCATTTGACTTTTGAAATAGTGACATTTAATTTTTAGAAATTTCATACATCATTATTCCTACTTTTGATCAAAAATTCCAAGCTGTAATGTTAAAATTGGTTACATTTTCATGACTGCTGTCCTTCCTGAGGTATTGCTAGGCTGTGGTAGCAGCAGCAGCGAGAGAGTCTGACACACAGACCATATTCCTTCAAATCTTCTCTTACAAATCTCCTATATTCTTTGAGAGAGTATATTTGCTGAAAAAGGTTGATACAGTAGAGACATAACTTCAGAATAAATGGGAGATTCTCTAAACCCAAAAGGCTGGCCAGGAGTAAGAAGACTCAGAAGCGATGCCTCAGTTGTCAAAAGAGAAAAGGCAACAGAAGACCTCTAGAAGCTGCAGTAAAATTCTTTACTGGAGCTGTCCTGTTGCTATAAGCCATTCTGCCACCTGACTCATTTGACTGAAATCCTCTACACTGCCCTGTAGACTGTCCAGGCACCACCTCAGACTCTGCAACTAAGATATTTGCCTCTTCTATATTGTATTTGAGTCTTTGAGATCCTGGGTATTGTGAATCTTATGACTACCCAACCCCTCATTATTTTATTTAACTCATCGAATTCATGTTGATGAGCTAAAGAGCATAACCTTCTGCCTGCACCACTGGCCAGTGAACCAAGACTCATAGTGAAAGGACATTCTGGACTGTCCCTAGATGGTTATGTCATCTACATACTTTCCACTTGACTTGACTGGCCCCCCAGTAATGACTGGATAGAGCTTGAAAATGTTAACTAACACATGGTAAAGCCTTTGTGGTAAGAGTCCCAGGATGCAATTTCAGAGTGCATGAGGGCATTCTTATCAGAAGCTTGTGGACAGCAAGTTGTGAATGAAGCAGTTAGAGGAGACTTCCTTTGATGAATACAGCCTTCAAAAGTGTCTTAGGAAAGGAAGGGTATGGAAAGGGAAGACGATATTCAACCATCTCAAAATAGCTGGCTTATTACTATAGGAAAAAGATAAGATGGGGATATATTAGTCACATCCCTGTATTTTTATTGTACCAAAAGTATCCAGTGAATTGCAATGTTATTTTGCAACGCTCTTGAGGCTTCTTAAATGCAGCCTATGACTGCAATGAGCAGAAGAAAAAAACTGTTTAAAGTAAAGCACAAGACTTCCTAACAGCGAGTTACTAGTATCATTAATTCGCACAATTGGTCCTACATATCCAACTGTAGGTTCAGAATCCCTGTATTAAACCAACATTGGATCAAAAATAGTTGGGAAATAAACAATAAAAGGTAACAATACAATAATAAAAATAATGCAAACAAAAACACAATATAACCACTGTTGATACAATACCTACATCGTATGAGGCATTATAAGTAATATAGAGATGATTTAAGTATATGGGAGGATGTGCATAGGTGATGTACAAATATTATGCCATTTCATATAAGTGACTTGAGCATTGTGGATTTTGGTATGTGCTGGGGTCCTGGACCCACGGATGCTAAAGGGTAACTGTATTTGCTTATTTCATGTTGTTGGCAGGAAGCTTAGCACTGTTTCTTCAAGCAATCTGGTTTACTCCCAGGGTTTGGGCGTCCTTTCTTGCTTCAAACTTCTTTGCTGTTCACATACACATACAAATTTGCTGTAGATCCTGTCGGTCTACAATGGGGACTCTCATTTATTAATCTATCTATTCAACATATATTTATTATCACCTATTTTGTACCACCAGTCTTTTTTTTTTATCACATTGGCTTATGTCACCTCCTGTCGTAGGAGTGAGTCATACACAATAGTGATGCCTCCAGCTTCCATTTTGTTTCTCTATTTGCCCATAACAATAAAAATAACAGCTAATACTCTGTGGTGTTTATCTTATAAAAGATATTGTTCCAAGTGCTTTATCTGTGTGGAGGAACAGGCATTTAATTTCAAATGATAGACATACTAAAGACATCTACGTGGTGTAGTAATTTGACAAAACACCTTCACTAGGAAGCAAGTTATGGTCCAGACAGGAAGTCAGGAAGTGACTCTGTGGTCTCAGCTATAGTTGAGTTGATATATATCATATATATCCACCTATGGAGGCAGATCGATTGAATAATTCAAATTAAAAAAGAATCACTCTGAGAGTTGAGTCATCCTGTTTGTATTTCTCATGGATGTGATTAACAGGACATATGCCAAATCCCCACTTTATTGTGTGCTGCAAATGCCTTTTGTGTTAGTATATATTGTGAGCGTACTCTGTGCCCTCCTGGGGAGAAGGCACCCCATGGTACTATCAGCAGTTTTTCTCCTTCTGACTTGTTATGTTAACAACTTTTGTTTATACAGTCAATGCTTGGAAATTAAGGATAATGTGAAACACTCAAAATGTATGACCCAATTTTTCTGGAACTATCCCGATTTGAAATATTTATCCAATCATCCCCACAAACCACTGTCTGAGAAAAGTGAAGCTGCTGAAAATGCTGTCTTTGGATTTGGAAGAACTGAGATTTTAATCACAGCTCTGCCACCTACTACGCAATGTGACCATAGGCGAGATGCTTTACCTTTCGAAGCCTCAATTATTTTTTAGTATGTTCTTCCTTCTCAGAGTTAAAGCAAGGATAAAATAAGATTATTCATGTAAAGCAGTAACACAATGGCTTGGATATAGAAAGTTCTCATAATTTTTTTCCAGTATTATTCATTAATTCAAATATTTTGGATCATACCACTTGTTCCAAACTGCCTTTCATATCCAGCAACTCCCCACAAAAACTTTTCAAAATTCAATATTTTTCTCTCTAAAATATGATATCTACAGCTAAAGAGAATGGAGGATACACTAAACAGATAATCTCCATGTCTGTTTGAAGTTAGTAATAAGTAACAAAATGCACTTATTAATAAGTAACAAAATGCCCTTATTTACTTTTATTCCTTCGTTGGCTGTTGGTGTTTTATGAAATTGCTAAGTGAAATTACCAAGTGAATGAGAGACAAATGACATTAATAGCAAATTGCAAATTCATTTCTCAAATAATGTAGATAAGATAGAGCCTTTCTTTCAACATATTGCAATAAATTACAATTTGTTTTAATTGCGACCTCGTGACTTGCTAGAAGGAAAGAATGATTAGCCCATTTTAGAGAGGGGGAAACTGAATTTATGGAAGTTTGGGGAGTAAATTCCCAGAAAGCATTGGCTCAGTTCTTCACTGCTTACTAATGGACTGCTTCCTTCAGTCACTGAATCATATTGTTTACTGGCTAATTCATTTAATTATTTCTTCATTCAGTAAGTATCTACTGAGCACCTGCTGCGTGCTAGGCGCTGTTCTGGATGCTGCAGATATAACACTGAACAAAGCCGACCCAAATCCCTGCCTTTGTGGAGCTGATATTTAATAGGGAAAGAGAAACATTCAGCAAATAGTGCACTGTATGTTATGTTATATGCTGATATAGACCATAGACCAAATTCAACCAGCGCAGCAGGATGGAGAGCGAGGTTATAATTTTAATGAGGGTGGTTATTAGGGATGTGCTTGCGGATAAGGTAACATTTGAGTCAAGACTCGAAGGAGGTGAGGGATCCTCAGTGTGGGGATCTGAGGACTCCACACTACAGACAGAGGAAACAGCACCTGCAAAGACTCTTAGCAGGAGGGTATAGGACTTGTTGAGGAACAAGGAGACCTGGAATGAGTGGACAAAGGGGGAAATAACTGGGATACAGAAGGTGTAGGGTCTTGCAGGCCATTGTGATGACTGGCTTTGTCTGGGATTAAGTTGTGAGGGCACCCGGAGGTTTCTAAACAGAGGAATGGCACAATCTGAATTCACTTTTATTGGGGTCACTCCATGCGGTGGGGAGAACAGACAGTGGGGGTCAAGGGTTGAAGTAGGAAACCAGCTGGAGGAGCTGGAATAATCCGCGCAGGCTTTAGCAGAGTTGGTGGTGAGAAGCAGTCAGAGGTGAAGCAAGAGCCGGCAGAACTGGCTGAACAAACTGGATGAGGTTTGTGAGAGAAAGAGAAGAACTAAAAATGACTTCAGGGTTTTTGGCCTGAGAAACTGAAAGTGTTGAGTGACCACCATTATGTGGTTGTCTGAATAATGCAAGGTCTTGGTTCCAGAAATAAAGCTGCAAATTCAATCAATGGTAAAATCATTTTATTTGCCGTCTATTCATTGGGAATGTGTAAATTTTATTTGGACAGGGCCTGAGATGACATCTACCATTGCTTTTTCTTGAAATACCAGACTCTCTAAAGAAATAAATCATAAAAACTAGGCTACAGAAAGAATATTTGGACAGGAATGTGTATCAGAATTTACAAAACAGATTTTTAGCAGACATACTCTCCTGACTTCATCATAGACTTAAGGAAAGATAATTGACAGGACGGGTCCTAGGTTTAAATATTTCTAAAAAATTCCCCTAGATGATTCCAACACATTTTATCCTTTCCCCTCTGTCTTGTGAGAACTATAGCATTTCATGAAGCTAGCAAATCTCTTTAAGTCTGGTGAAAACCACTGTATTTGTTTTTTGAAGCTAACTGATGTTTTAAGTACTTCTAAAGCAACTTAAAAATGGTTTGTATGTTAAAAACCATACACAGGGCACATTTCTGCATTTTCTTTTAAGATTCTCTGTTAGTATATTGGAATTACAGTGTTAGAAGAAACTTTAAAATCATCTAATTCCATAATTAGGCTTAATATTGTGTGCCAAGATTGACAGACTGATGGCTGCTCCCTGGAGCTCTGTGTTAAGAAAAACTCTGAGGTGTTTCTGGACCTAATAGAAAGATTACTGTGCAGCTGAGGCAGATCGGCTGTGGGAGCAGGACGGGAAGTGGCTGTGCATGTTCCACTCTATTCCATTCCATTTTATTCTAGTCCCAACCTCTCCTTCCAGGGAATCTTGCCTGAGACCTCATAGGTTGTCAGGGGTCCCAGTGGTCGTCATCTCCAATCCAAAGCTCCTTTCTGCACACTTCACACATTGGGCCATCTGTGTTGTCCTAGAAAGTAAGCAGCTCGCATGGCCATTTCCATGCATGATAAAAACTTGAATATTGAAATTCAATAACTTGTAATCCAGACATTTCACCACTCTAGACAGATCTGAATTAGTGAGCTTTTATTATATAGGAAGGGCAAGTACCATAAATGTAAAAGAATGGTTCTGTTATTTTTATTTCTCTTTTCTTTTAAAAAACTTCATGATTTGGCATGAAGCAAGAACAATGAAATAAAAGCTATATTTTTTAGACTATGGTGGAGTGGATTTACAGCTAACACTATGATTCACAAAAGTTGGCATAAATAATTTTTTCTTTTTGTCTCCAGGGCCATGGAATGTAAAGGATCAGCAGCTGCAAACAATTACTAAGCATTTTCAATGGTCTTGTGAAATGCTATGAATTCAGAGCATCACTTCAGAAACCCCTGATTGCATCCCTCCAAAAAAGTGCCCAGCCACTGGGCCAAACCCTCTGATGCCTCTCCTTGGCAAGGTTTGAGGATCCAGCTTTTATGTAGGCCCTGTCTTCTGACACCCTAAAATGAAAAATTCCTCTCTTTTTCTTCTTCTGGACCCCTCTGCCTCCTTAGCTCACTTTAATTCTATGTTCCAGAGCGTGTTTCTTACGATCCCTTTAGTTTTAGCGCATCACAGTTCATAAATGCCCAAAACTGGCTGCTGGAGAACCACAACCCTTTTCTGCACACGCATGAGGAAATTTTCCTTTAGGCCCTGAAAGCAAAGTCCTGTCCAACTCAAGCTAGCTAATTGTGAAATGCTGCCCGTATGAACTTTCCTATTATTGCATGAGGGATTCCTGAGTTTTAGTCAACTTGAAAAGAGATTTTTTTTTTTTTCTAAAGGAATGTAACTCGTTAGACTAACCTATGAAATCCGAAACATGAAATACAACTGAAATATACATAGTAAACAATGGTTCTCACAGTCACCTTTAACTCGTGTTCTGAGAGAAAAGGGTCGCTGGGTAACTGTGAGTGGAAGGAGTTGGAGACCTGAAAGAAATATCAGTGATGTAACCAATGAGTGGATGGAAATGGATGGCATCCTGGCCTGGTCAAAAACACCACACTAGGCTATTGATCACACAGTGGCCTCAAGTCACAACCTAGAGACCAGGGAAGGTCAGCAATTATGGACCTGTGTAGCCATTTGTTAACAATTTACCTTTCTGTCATTGCCACAGTGAAAGAATAACTCTGCACTGTTACTATTCAATAAAACTAAGCCAGGATATCATGAGCAGAGAACAGGTAGCAGCATTAGAAAAGACATCTCAATTTGTCTTCTTCTATATACATATATGGAAGATATACATATATGTAAACCTACATACGTATCTATCTATCTATCTATCTATCTATCTATCTATCTATCTATCTATCTGAAAAGGGGAAATTGTTGGATAAAATACAAACACTCCTCTGACTGCTACAAAGTCAGGTGTCCTATGTGTAGGAGACAGGCCAGATAAGGGCTGGCTTTGTTCATAGAAGAAAGGGGCTGATTCTCGTGCTCCAGTTTACCTGCAGGCTTATAGAAAGAGTGTCCCCACTCCATTGTTGCAACATAAGGAGTGAGAGAAGGAAAGAAATAGAATGTTTCCTTTTCAGGCCTCCTCCCCACACTATACCTCTCTGCCCCAACATCTTGTCCATCTGGCCTAGATGGCTGTTATCCAACTTCAGAAAATGAGCTGAAGGGGAGAGGGGTGGAGATAGCAAAGCTCTAGAATCCTTGTTACTTTAACACTGGGCATTTTCAGATCTTGGGATGAATTCCATGTTAAGGATAAGGAGTCTTGTGAATTTCCTTTTCTCTGTAAGTCCAAAACAAAATAAACTGTTCTGATGGTCTGTCTGCAAGTATGGAAAATATTCATGATTATGTCATATATTAAGCTTGAGCAAATGGTGCATGATTGCTAAGTGTAAAAGTTGAACTTCGGGATGCAGCTAAGAGAGCGGAATGAAAGTGTTTAAACTGGGTAATGAAAAACATGTAGTTTTAAGTCAGATTTGGGATTAGAAAGAAAAGTATCCCTGCAAATTTGGAATAAATTATTAGGAAATATAAACATTTTAAATTGCAAACATGTGAAGCAAAGTTTTAGTTGTTGTTTGTCTCCTCCCCCTTCCTCCAATGTTTTTCCCCACCAAAGAAAAGACGTTTTTACCTACACATGGTGTTACGCTGCAGTGGGCCACATGACAGCAGCATCACCTTCAGATGCTGGGTGACCAGACGGATGCACAGAAAGACAATCTAGTCTCATAGCAGGATTCTTGATGATGAATGACCTCTGGATGTATTTTTTCTGAGTAGTTCACATTTTATTTTTTTTATTTTTATTTTTATTTTTTTTTGAGACAGAGTCTGGCTCTGTCGCCCAGGCTGGAGTGCAGTGGCCGGATCTCAGCTCACTGCAAGCTCCGCCTCCCGGGTTTACGCCATTCTCCTGCCTCAGCCTCCCGAGTAGCTGGGACTACAGGCGCCTGCCACCTCGCCCGGCTAGTTTTTTGTATTTTTTAGTAGAGACGGGGTTTCACTGTGTTAGCCAGGATGGTCTCTATCTCCTGACCTCGTGATCCGCCCGTCTCGGCCTCCCAAAGTGCTGGGATTACAGGCTTGAGCCACCGCGCCCGGCCGTAGTTCACATTTTAATAAGAGAAAATAAATATCTGCATTATGGTCATATGCATTATAAAGATTGGCAAAACATGAACAAAAAAATAATTGGGAAATACTAGGAATCTACCAAAAACTGGAACCATTTAAGCTCAAGTAGCCAAGACTGAGAATGTTGCATTATCAATAAAATTAACTGAAGATACATATATATCTTCAGTTATATATATATATATCGTCAGTTTTTATATATGTTAATAAAACATCTAGCTTTTATTAATTAACATTAATATATTCATTAATTAAAAACATCTGGATGCTATTATTGATATATAAATGTCTTCATATACATCTTCAGTTTATATGTCTATATCTTCAGTTTTTATATGTGTAAAACTTCAGTTTATTAATATTGCAACATCGGAACATTTTGTATATGTATCTTGCCCATTTCCATCTTTTGTGAAGAAATACCAGATTAAATAGAAACACAGATAAATTAGGTGAACTATGCAAAATAATACACTGTTGAAGGAAATAAGAAAAAAAGAAATAATGAACTAGGGTTGCAGGTGAGTATTCAGGTGGGTGATTCGTATGCAGGAACCAGAGAGTGAGTCTTTTACTTTTCAAAGATCCATTTGCTTCTCCTGCATTATTACTGGCCTTAGAGAAAAGTTACTTATTATGAAATGAGTAACTTGTTTAGCCATTTTTAACAAGGTAACTAGTTACACTCTACATAGTTGGGCACCCACAGATAGTTTCGATCTCTGAATTTCTTTCCACAGAAAGTAAAACTAAAATAAGATAAAAGGAGCATTTTTGGCTCACAGTTTGCTTGTTCTGGAGAATAAAAATACTCCTAATTTTAGTAGTAGGTTTCTTAATTTTGGAAATTTTCTACATAAGATCTTTGACTCCCATACCTTTCATTCAGATTCAATCAGCAATGGTTTGCTGCCACAGTACTGATTCTAATTTTCACATATCGTCTGCTAGTCTTTTTCTTTCTTTCCCTTCTGTTGAACATTTTAAATTGTGACATAATGTACATTCAGAAAAGAAGAGAAAACAAATAATTAGGGTTTAACAAAGTAGTTACATAGAGAACATCCATGGCACTCTCACCCAGGGCAGGAAATACAAAATATCACCCTCTCCAGAAACCCCTGTGTCCTTCTCCAGAAACTCCTGTGTCCTTCTCTCATCACAGTATCCTTTCTTCCTCAACACAATCACTCTTACAGTGTTTGATTTTTTTGTTTGATTTTTTTCTTTATAGTTTTACTACCACTGTATGCATCCTTCAAAAATATAGTTTTATTTTTCCTGTTGTAAAACTTTGTATCAAGGGAATATAGTAAAAAAATTAATTTGTGTCTGGCTTCCTCTACTCAGTGTGTTGCTCATTCAAGTTGGTGATTAGCCATAGCCTTTTCATTTGCTTTGCTCTATAGTATCTCAGGGCATAAAGACACCCATGTTGTTTAACATTTGGGTCGTTTCCAGCGTGTGGCTATTCTGAGCATGCTTGTTCACGTGCCCTGGAACATAGCCATGCATTTCTCTAAGGTGTATGTCTCGTGGTATAAATGCTGGGTTACTATGCTGGATTATAGATGTCAGATTTACTGTACGAAGTTGCACTGTTTTCCACAGTTGCTGTACAAATTTGTCTTCCCACCTAGAGTATACTAATGTTTCTCTTGCTGAAGATCCTCATCATCACTTGACATTGTGACACTTTTTAACTTTGCCATTCTATTATCTCCCTGTGGTTTTAGTTTACACTCCCCAGATTATCAAAGATGTTGAACATCTTTTCATACGTTTATTCGCCATTGAATTGTCCTTTTGTGTGTGTGTGTGCGTGTGTGTGATATGCCTTTTCAAGTCTTTTAATCATGTTTCTATAAACCTATTTTCTTTAGTAATTTGTAGGTTTTTTAAACATATTTTGAAAGCTAATGCTTTATTGGATATGTGTGTGTGTTCATGTGTGTGTGTGTAGTATATTTTAATCGAAACATATACAAATAATTACATATAACATATAAAATTTTTATATGTATATAAATCTTTTCTTCAGTAAGTTTAAGAAAGGGAAGATGGGTATCTTCACCAACATAATGATTGATGTGGATTTAGAGGAGAAAAGAATGTTAAAATGTATGCCTCCTTGATGTTCACGTTGCACTGCCTTCTTTACTACTATACTATCAAACTCAGTGGATATGAAATCATTAGCAGATCAGTATTGTGCTTCAGAAGAACAAAAGAAGATTCTAAACCCAAAAGGGACCCTAAAGGTAAACATATCCCATCACTAACCTCGCATTGTAGATTAAGTCCTTGAGTCCCAGTGCTCAAGGATCACAGCAGTGAAACATTGGTCAAGACTCCCTCTCTACACATTTCCTCCCACATTTTCATTTAGCACAGGTCTCCGTTTTCAGGCTTGCTCCACAGAAATGGTGTTTCATATTTTTTAAGACACAAGTCTGGAGGAGATGGCAGTGAGTTTAGTTGTTCTACTACTTCTTAAAACACAAAACACCTAGAAAGTGTCCTTTAGCTATTTCCTCCTGAACATTGGTTTTTCAAGCTTTCCTAATCAGACTTCGGGCCTTCAGGGCTGGGAATCTTAATTCCAGAAATCTCCATTTGCTGCTCAGATCCAGAATCCATCTGTGGTTGGTGGCTGCTTTGAGGCCCAGTGTCTCTGACCTATGCAAGCACCTTCTCTTCGTAACTCCTGGGGCTCCAGGCAGTGTATTCATTCAAGCCATTGGCATTTACTTTCGTTTGGCACATTTAGCTAAATGGAATCTTTAATGGCCATTCTGCTCAATGCCAAATACAAAGGTGGGCTTCAAAGGACAGCAACAGGGAAAAGGAACAGAACTTAGTAAGGAGAAAGAAAGCTTAGAGGAAAGTGTATTTTTATTTCTTTCTGTTTCTTCTATTTTTCAGTGGTATTTCTGTTTTCATGATGGTGTGGGTAGAAGCACTTGTTGTCTTATGCTTGTGAATCTTTATAAACTATATTTTCTATTATATTGAACATTAAAAAGAGTAATAAAATTGATTTTAAATTTGTTGTGTCTCCTTAGAGCAGGAAAAAGATCTGGCACTCATCATAACAAAACAATAAAGTTGTGTCATTTCAAACAGCAAGCTTGCTCTTAGCACACATAAATAGACATAAAACGCCCGCTGTCAAAGTGGTCTGATGACCACTGATGGGCCTTAAGTATTCTCCAGGTGGTCTTTTAGCTGGTCTCTTGTAACGCTAGCATTCAAATACAACCACATTTGTGCTGTCTTTGTAGTTTAGAATAAATCAGTTTATAGCCCTCATTAATGTCTCTTTAAAAAGAGCATGTCTCCATAATTTTGGTTAGAATATATGGTCTATGATGTTCTGTGTCATATGGAAATGATCTGTGGGCCACACATACTTATCAAACTCTAGAATCACATATCTAGGCCCTTTAAGTCATAAGTTAACATTTATTACATGCACAATATGTGGCAGGGATTGCCTATTCTCCTAGTTCCCTAGAAATCAGTGAGATAACTGTGGGCTCTTCACCTAGAAATACACCTCTCTTGGGGGTTGAAAGACAGCCATGGGCATGTCCAGTGAAACAAAAGAAATCTGCTTGCAGAGAGAAACTAAGAATGAAAAGAAGCAGGTGCACAGAGAGAATGAAGGAAAACGAGAGTTTAGCCCGGCGGAGCTGAGATTGGGCCACTGCACTCCAGCCGGGGTGACAGAGTGAGACTCCGTCTCAATAAAATAATAATAATAATAAATACATTAAATTTAAAAAAGAAAATCAGAGTTTAGAAAAGAGAGAGGGAACAGATGAGCTGCTTTGGCTTTTGGTGACTTTGCCATCCCTGGTTTTGGCCCAAGTGCAGTTTATGTCTTTGGGTTCTAAGGAATAGTCCTCCCACTTTCACTAGATTACCTTTCTCTTGCTCTTTCCATTTGATTAGCCAGAGTAAGAGAATGTCTGTTTTTTTTTTTTTTTTTTTTGCAATTCAATTTCTGTCTACACTAGAAGGGTTAGGAAGGTGGACTTTAATTTTTTTAATCTTATATTCTTTAGATTGTTTCAAATATTTTTCAGAAAGCATGCATTTGTTTACTACTTATAAGAAAAAATTTTTAAATGCTATCTAAAATTGATTGTGGACACAATTCTAAAGCCTTACATATATTTACTCATTTATCCTAATTTTTTAAAAGTACTGGGTTTAGTGCTATTTTTCACCCTCCAACTCCCCCACTCCCAATTTAGTACCTGAGAAAACTGAAGTACATGGAAATTTCCAAGGTCATGCAAGTAGTAAGTGATGGACTCAGAATTTAATTTTAAGTCATCTGATTCTGGAGTCCCATATTCAACAGAGACTTTGTACTGACTTGATTCCCTAAGGGTTTCATATCTGGAGAAAAAAACCCAGCAATATAGAAACGAACAACCAAACAAAAAAATCCCCAAAGAACAACAACAACAACAAAAAAATTACAAAGCAAAATAAAAAACAAAACAACTACAGAAATGTATAAGTCTACCGTAATCAGCATTGGGTTCTGGAAAGTCTGTGCAGACTCTAGCTAGTAATGAGAACAATAATTTTATACTTTCATAGGTCCATTTGGACACAAGACTATGTGTTCAAAAGTTTACATCAAAATATAACCCCAATGTCACTCTAACATCATTACATCAAAATGTCTTGGGAGCACTCTTCTAGGACTCCACGAACTGCTTGGAAATGAGCAGCATTTCAATACCCATAAGAGGAATTTATGTCACTGGCACAGGCCAAAAAATGGAATGCAGTGGAGGTCTGAACACGACCCCTGGGCAAATAGGAATGGCCAGTCAAGGGCTGCCTGAATGTGAAGGCCCATTAGGCGGTGAGGCCTTCAACTGCATTCCACAGCTTCACTAGGAAAGACTGGTGCCAGTGTAGAATTTATTGTGGGATTTGTTCATTCTTTGGGGTTCTCCTGTATCCCCTGGACTTCTCAGATGTCTAGTTAGCGACATATGCCAGTCCTCTAGCTTAATGTTGTAGAAAGGGTTTTAAAGAGTAATCTAGGAACCTAGAAGCATCTACCTATGCTGTTGGGAGGAATTTCTGGACCTAGACGTCCACTTTCTCATTCATGCATGAGTAGCAGAACAAAACAACAAGGGGTCCATTAAAAAGCTTCCCTAGTATAGATAAGAGCATTTCAATAAAGGTGCTGTGGGAAATACAGGCACTTGCAGAAATGAAATTTAACTTTACAAATGTCTGCTTTGATTCTTATTGAAAATCAGGAACACATAAACTCCAGGAACTAAGAGATTAAACATGAGATAATAAAACAGCAGACTGAGGTTTACAAACACACACACACACACACACACACACACACATATACACACACACACTTTTCTGGCTGGGAGGCAGGCAGAAAAGAATAGAGAACTGTAAATGTGACAGAGAAATGGTAAGATAAAAACCGAACTGTGATCATAGGATTACATTTGTGTTAGAAGAATAACTAGCACAATTGAAACTGGAAAATAAATGAAGTGAGTTGGAGGACACAGTTGAAATGTATTCCAGAATCTAAAGGAGTGAAGAGGCAGAAATGATTTCAGAAAAGATTAGATATTATAGACTTAGGAGGCATTTCCAGATGGGAATAATGTCTGTTCCTAAGGAAGAGATCAGAGGAAATGAGAGGAAACAATAACAAATATAATAGAATAAAAAGTGTTGAAAAAACAACCATTTTTATTCTCAGTTTCTTGTAACCTACTTTTACAAGAAATTTCAGTTTCTTGTAAAACAAATTGTTTGCCTGTCTTATCCAGTTTCTTGTAAAACAAATGAGAGACCAATTTTTTAAAGAGTGTCTCTTGTTTCTATAGCTCAGGATTCATTCCCTTTCTCTAATTCTTCTCAGCTAGAAACTGGGATGACCTCTTAATAGCATTAAGGATGGGAGTCAGGTAAAAATAGAAACATAGAGGCGAGCTCTTAGACATGGATTTTGCTTCAGGAAACTAAAAAGGAATATAATCCACAGATAAAATAGGTGGGCCACCATGTATTAGTAGCTATATTAATAATGTCAGCATAAAAATTAACCAGAAGCTTCCATTTAGTTAAGCAAAGAGTAAAGGCCATAGATTCAAAGGAGTGAGTATTCATACAGCCCTGAGTCCGCTGCTGGCTAAATGCACGGTACACATTTCCATTTATCTTCTCTTTGTCTCATTTTATTCCCCTGTTAAAGTGGAAGACAACTAATAACTGTCTAACCCACTGCAAAATGGCAATATGAGCGTGGGAATAAAACCATACACACAAAATTTCTTGCAAATGTAGATGTTATTGGGAGCACAGGGACAATGATGTCAAATCTGATAACTGGACTGCATCCCTCAAGCTAGAAGAGTCACACCAGCTGGTTTTCTAAGGGCAACTTAGCTTTAAAAGTGAGATCTCTGCTTTGCGGATAAAACGATTTTCACTTGTGAAGAAAGAAGCATACACTAGCCCAAGCATTTGCAATTTTGCAGTTCCTGGACACATCAGATAAAAACCATTAAACATGCATCAATCATGTGGAATAATAGAAACAGTCACAATAGCTGAAAGTTGTGGGATCCATGCCCCCTGCTTTGAAAATAAACTTGTCAGCTTTGTTTCATCATTTATTTTCTGTAATGTGTCCCCTTTGCTTGATCAGCATTCACATGCTATCAGGAGACTATTATCTTGGAATAAATATGTCCCTTCAGAAATTCTCTTCGTTGGACTCTAATATTTTATACTTATAGGAGCACTTCATAGAAAAACTCAATACAAGAAAAGAGAAATAATGTAAGAGAGAATGTGTCTTTAGGCTATTCTCAAAAGTTCCCTAGAACATTCTTAGAATAATCCCATGGAAACAAAGTTGCAGGGAAGAAAGGCAGACATGCTATTGCCTTGCTGGGTTTCAGAACTACTGGCTCTGATTCTAAGGAATTTGTTATTGGAACTCCACATCTTCATGGATGTATTAATACTTCCAAAGAGTTTTAACTCTTGATCATGACCGAGGGAAGGCAGTGGTTGGTATACCAGTCTCTGAAAATAACTCTATTCCTCAGGGTCAAGACTAGGGCAAGGCCAGTGAGTCACTTTCTTCGGGAGCAAAATTTATAAAGTACAGGAGTGCTGAAAAACCTCAGTAATTAAGATAAATGATATTTGAATGCAATATTTTTAAAAATAAAAATTATTGCAAAAATCCCATGATGAACAAAATCTGGAGGGGGTCTAGAAGTAATCACTGCATCAAAAGTTCAGATAAAGACAAGATCAGAACACGATTTTATGCAGCTGAAATGAAATCACAAAGAACACAAGGGCAGTCTAGAAGGGAATTTAAAGGTAGAAAAGGATAGAACAAGATGAGTGCGCTGAAGAGGGCAGGAAAACACTTCTGAAAGTGACAGTGAGAGTGTGCTCACATTGTTTATTGGCACGTGCACCACGGGATCTTCCCCCCACCGAATAGAGAGAATTATCTTTCTACCCCCACCAGGCTACTTTCCTGAATCACTGCCCCATTATAAACCAGTCTCTTTTAAAGCCTAGACTTTGGGAGGAGGCGGTGGGGGCACCTACCTCCCTCTGCCTTCAAAGCAACTTATGCATATTTATTTTGAACTTGCAATGCACCCTACTCTTTGAGGGAGCGGGTGGATATTTAAGTAGATGTTCACCCAGGAGGCTGAATGTTTATTCTAGAAGAAACAGCAGTCCTTAGCCACACTTTCCCCAATCCCTGATACATAGACTCCAGCCAGTGAGTGTGGGTGGAGCAATGTTCCTCTTGAGAGGGTACAGTGAGCTCTTCTGGGGGCAGCTCCACTGCCACATGCGTGGTTGCTGGCTATGCCTCAGGCCATTACAATAATACATGGGTGGCACACCGCCATACCCGGCGGGTCAGTTGCCACGTCATGGGGTGTGGGGAGCCATTCTCCCACCCACTCTCAACCTTAAACAGTTAGGATTGCTCTGGGCATTCATCCCCTCCCCTTCCCTCAAAGCAGGAGGAAGGTTGAGAGGAATATTGTTAGTTTAAAAAAATAGATTTCAAGCTGAAACATGAACAGAAAATTCAATGGTCTTCAACATTCTTTCTGTTGTCCTCTCAAAGTAAATGGCAGGGGTTTATCTTTTATTTTTATTTTTTCTGTTACATTCAGGCGTGGGTTATATGGCTTTCTGGGTAGGCAGTTTATTCTTTGGTTAAGGCTTAGCTTTAGTTTATAGTTTGTATCTTAGTACTGGAATATGCGTAAGTGCTACTGAATTAACATCTACTCTAAATATCTCGCTAGAAGAAAAGGTTTATGACCAAACTAAGTGACAAGAAGAGCTACAGTGATAGACCAGTCAGCTTTTCAACAGCTGGTGGATAGTGGTAAAATGTAGAATTTATAACTGGTCCCTTCACCAGAGGAATAGCTGTGCTGGCCCTCTCATGTGCTGGAAGAATCGTTGACTGCCTCCAAGCATTCATAGAGGCAGCAACCCTGAACATACAGTAACTGCAGCTCCTTTTTATCACTCTTCTGTTTTCCTTAAACATAAGGCAATAGATCTGTAAGACTGAACAACCCTCTACAATAGGTTGGGGAAAAGAATGTATAATCTTGGTCTAGGAAGGGCTGATGGCAGCCACTGTTCGTCACTCCATGTCTGGGATATGTTTTAAGAGCCAACTCGGAACTCTTCTCATCAAAGAAGCTTTCCTGATGGATATTTCATGTGGCATTTTATACTGTATTGTATTCTAGTTACTTGTGAATATGGCAACTGTATAAATACATGTATGTGAATTTCTGCGGGGAATCTGCATCCTATTCATGTTGGAATTCCTTGCATAGTACCTTGAATATAGTGTTTGCTAAAAGTGTGTTGAATGAACAAACAAATGAATAAAACTATAAAGTTTTATAAATTTGATGTGAATTGGTCAGCATGTCTTTAGGCAGGTACTTTTTTATTTTTATTTTATTTTTTAAATTAGGACTGGTGGCTCCCTGATGATTCTCTACGGGCTGATGCTAGCTGGCTTCAAAGAAATCACCTCTGACCTTCGCCAGAGTCCCCTCCTTGATGAATCTGATTTGAGAATGATTGAAGGGACAGCCAAAATTTTGCATTTTTACAAAAAGATAACCAAATGCCTGATACTCTGTTTTGTTTGTGATTCCCTAGTATGTCTGGCCTGGTATTAAAACATCCAAACAAAATAATAACCATAACAGCTACTACTTATGGCTTACTACATACTCAACACTGTTCTGATTGTTTTGCACGTTTTAAATCACTTAATCTTGACAATCACTTGATGAGGTAAATACTTGATGAGGTAGAATATCGTTCCTATTCCACAGGTGAGTAAACAGAGGCATGGAAATGTAATTTGTATACAGGAGCTGAGATTTGACTCAGACAGTCTAGCTCCAGAGTTGTGGTAGTGAGCTATTACACTTGCTGTCCTTTCACTTAGCTTTATAGTGAGCCTATCTTTCATTTTCTTGCCACTCAATATCCTGTTGAAATTGCTTTTTAAAAATAAGAATGAACTAGATAAAGAGACTTCTGGAATGGCAGTAGAAGGAGCTCTGCAGACCTGTTTCACATCAAAACAGCCGCAGTAGATGAAAATTATACATATTATATTATGTATATATTATATAGCCACAGCAGGTGAAAATTATATATAATCTATAATGTATTATATAACTTATTATGTAACACACATTATGTAATTTATTATATAACATATATTATATAATATATAATTTATTATATTACATAATATATTGTATAATATATAATTTATTATATTGCATAATATATTAAATAATATATAATTATATAATATAAAATATATATTATATAATTATATAAAATATAATTATATAATATATAAATACATAAAATTCTTCCCTCAAAGCAGGAGGAAGGTATACTAATAAAATATATTATATTATATTAATATATTATATATTATATAAAATTATATATAATATATATTATATATATAAAACTCCAGCCATTTGAACTCCAGAAATTGTCTTAGTGGCATACAGAAAACCTAAAAAAAAAAAAACACTTAAGAAAATCTACTGAATTAATGAGAACAGTGAGAGTCTGTGGCACTTAAGCTATGGCTCTCTTCTATCCCTCTAGCTCAGCTTGAGAGAGGCTCTACTGTAGGTGAATGTGGCCAAGAAGAAGGGCTCTCTTTCCCCTCACCTCCCAACAAGGATATGGTATCTCACCAGAGTGGGAGGCCTCCAGCATTTCTTAGCTCCCCTTCTCCATGCCCTCCAAACAGCTCCAGGTTGTACAGATCAAATTCCCACCAAGTGCAGTTCAGTGGTTGGGAGCTCCCTTCCTCCACTCACTTGCCATTTGTGGGTGGAGTCTCTATTTCAAATCAGTTAAGCTGGGAATAATGGGGCCCCGATTGCCCTCAGCCAACTCTCTTGTAGAGTTGAGATTCCACATGAGACAAGGTAAATCAAGTATCTAAAGACTACTGTCTCACCCAGAATCATAAAACAAGGATGTCACTCTGAGAGAAGTGGGCCATGATTCCTGCCCTCAAGTCAGAGCAGGGGCCTAGATATCTTGCCCAAGGAGAGAAGTCAATAGAAACAGAGAAGTTTGAATCTCTCCACAAATGAACTGAGGTTATTTGCAACAGAGTGTGGGAAAGCTCAAAGTAAAACTGTCTCTGTTTGAAGATGACATGTTCCTGTATTTAGAAAATTGTAGGGAATTCATTGCAAATCTTTTAGAACTAATAATCTAGTTAGATATTAAATAATCTAGTTTAATAATCTCCAATAGACAAAAACCAATTGTAGTTTCATACACTTGCAATGAGAAATCCAAAATAGATATTTAAAAAAGCTTCCCTAACAATAGTATCAAATAAAATACTTATGTATAAATTTACAAAAGAAGTACAAAACTTATACTCTAAAAACTATAAAATCTTGTTGAAATAAAGAACACCTAAATGGAAAAGCATCCCATGTTCATGAATCAGAAAGCCTACTATTAATATTGTAATACTCCCCCAATTGATCTATAGATTTAATGCAATTGTATCAAAATCCCAGATGGTTTTTGTGAAAGTTGATGAAGTGGGCATAAAATTTACATTGAAATACAAGATAGCAAGATAGCCAAAACAATCTTGAAAAATAGTATAGTTAAAGGGCTCACATTTTCCAGTTTCAAAGCTTACTACAAAGCTACAGCAATCAAGACTGTATGATACTGGCATAAACATAGACTGTACGATCTTAAACATAGATCAATGAAATAGATTTGGGATTCCTTCACATTTACAGTCAATTGATTTTTGCCAAGAATGCCAGGTAATCCAATGGATGAAAGAAGAGTCTTTTTGTAATATAATGTTGGGACAATTGGATATCTGCTTGAGAAAGAATAAAGTTGGGCTCCTATCTCACACAACACACAAAATTACATAATGGATCAAAGACCTAAGTGTAAGGTCTAAAACTACAAAATTCTTCTAAGAAAACACGTATGTAAGTATTTTTGACCTTTGATTAGGCAATGGTCTTTTATGATGCCAAAAACATAAGCAACAAAGATAAAGATAAATTAGACTTCAAAAACTGAAAACTTTTGTGCTTATTGTTTTTTTACCATCAAGAAAATGAAAAAGACAAATTGCACAATTGTTTTTAATGTACTCACAAAGAAATGCATCTTGAAACTAGATACTTTTTTTTCCAACTAGAACAAAAATGTTTTAATAGTGACAAAATTCACACTCAGTGATAGTGTGGGAATGTATTCTCTGTTGCTTTTTTTACAAAGTAGTTTAGCAGTGTGTATCAAAATTTTAAATGTTCCCTTCTTTACATTCAGAAAGTCTTCCTCTACTAATATACCATATCAAAATACAAAAAAACACAAAGATTAAACTATAAGGGTGACTACTGAAGAATCATTTACTATAACAAATAAATGAAAACAACCCGAAAGCTTATCAATAGGGAAGACACTTAATAATGACTGGTATAGTCATTATTTATAGGATGACTGTTTTCCTACTTCTATAGGAGTGAAGTAAATCTGTATACATTAGCACGGAAAGTTGTTTTCATGCTAGATAAAGACAAGGGAAAAAATTATAATACATGACAATATGTATAAATACAATATCTTATGTTTTAATAAACATAAAACAAGGTGATTGTGCCCATTATTTCTCAGGAAACACCTAAACATTACTAATTAGATAAATATTTGCTGCAATTATCTTAGCTAATGATATAGATTAGTACCCATAACGGAAATAGCTCTATCCCAAGTAAAAATATCTGGAATTTGAATATTTACCTTTTTGAAGTTTGATTTAGGGCACAGATTTGAAGTTACTCTTTGTTTATGCCATCATGTCTTCAAATATATACTCCAAAATTGATGAATATTTATCCAGCCAATTTCATATAATACAGTAATGGATTAATAGAAATGTAATTCAAATTTATATATATGCATATATAATTGCCTGGAAATATATATGTCAAGCAATTTTCAGTGGTTATTCAGAGTACAAATTGAAAAAAAAAGAAGAATTAAAGGGGGCATACTTTATCTTTTCTTCTCTATTCTCCTATGTTTGAATTTAACACTGGAATTTAATATTTTATAACTAAAAAATAAAGAAAATGTGTCATTAAATGTGTGTTAAAGAAAATTAAACTTAAAGAATAAAAATATTACTACATTTAGAAAATGCTTTTTTTATATAAAGTGGTTTTGTTTACTCTTTAAATTTTTTACTTTTTTTTTCTTTTTCTATTCCTGGAACACTCAAAAATTGGCCACTTCCTTGAACTCAGCTTTTCTCTCTACAGATTTCTTTCTTATTTAAGTAGTGTTGAGGCAGACTAGGTTAAACTTCTAATGTTTAAAAGTTCCCCGTCTTGAAGTCTCTGATGCCTTGTTTTCTGTCTTTTTACTAGGATTACATTTCATTTATGTCCAACTTTTAGTACTCACTTTTCATTATTCTCTTGGTTTGACTGACTTTGTTTACGATCACAGGAAAAGATGTGCCAAACAGCATAACCCATTATTAAGAGTCCAGAGTATTCCAAGTTTTGAGACTTGCACAGAGCGTTTTCAGTATCACTTACTGTTTTATGTGTATGCTTGTCAAAAGCAATTACGCCTGATTCAGCAAAATGCAATGCTTTCTAACAAATGATCAGGAGGGTAAACAACTCATTTACATGGGGAGGTTTATATTTTCAGAACTGCCTCAAAGGAACCTTTCCAAGAGGCCAGAAAGGAATTCAGCAAAAAGGAAACAGCAGGAGGATCCTGTATTTCTCTGCGATTCAGCAGTGTTGGTTGCCAATACCAACATCATAACATTTCAGAGCTCAATTTTCCATATTTTGAAACTTCTTACAGAGATTTCATCAAGCAAGTCAATCAGCTATCAAACCCAACTGTGTCTGTTAGTTGCAGAACTTTCTACTTCACGGCACCTGAACTAAGCTGCAGAAGTTTTACATCCTGACAATAAATCAGAAATGATAGACACTTACATTTGCTTTCTGGTTCTCAAACTTTGGCTTGCATCTGAATTGCTTGGAGGGCCTGTTAAGATGCAGATTCTTGGGCCCAACCAGAGAGTTACTGATTCTATGAGTCTGGGGTGGAGACTGAGAATCTGCATTTCTAGGAAGGTCCCAGGTGATGCTGTAGCTGCTGTTCTGGGCACTACGTTTTGAGAACCACTATATTAACTCTTAAGTCCCCAGGGCCCCCCAGTTAATAACTAGATGCTTTAGCCCACAAAAAGATATGCTCCTGATTCTCAAATATTAAAGAACCCAAATATTAGTGACACAGCTTCTGAGTATGATTATTTCAAGAAGAGAAAAGAATGGTATATGTGGCTAGTATTTTTGTAAAATAACACATCTGAGTGCTTATGAAAAACGATACATCAGTGCTGAGATGTAGCAGATCGTCTTTTACAAGAGTGTTAATTGTTTCAGTGTAAACAGCTTCTCTGACCTTTATCTGACACCTTTGAATTAACTGGGAAGAGTGGACAACCTGCGGTTGCATGTAGGTAGTGTGCTTTAAGATTTCGTGATTCTAAAATTCTCAAAACAGCAGCCTTTAACCATGTGCTTTGCTGGAACTGTCCACGGTTCACAGGAGAGAGTGTTGAGTAGAGGTAGATGCTTCTAAATAATTTCATTAGGTGTCTGATCATATAAGGAGCTTTCTGGTCTTTACAGTAAAATTCATTCAGTTCTGGTTTGTAATTAAGCAAAATTACCATGCTTCACATTTGTTTCTTTTGGTTTGGCAACTGTGACAGTTAATTAATAATACTGTTATTAATTAAAAGTGAAAGCTGTTATTATTACAGCATAAACTAGAACTGTGCCAGAGAAAGTAGGAACATAAGAACATCCAACTTATTCAGCAAATCCAATGCCAGATGCAGTGCTGTTTTATGTATGCTTAAATGTTTTCCTTTTTCTATGTCATATTGAAATGGGCAGAGTTTTTATTTTATCACCAGTTTGGTCAAATTGATTTTCAACTGAATCATACCCATTGGCACGGATTTCCAGAAAGCTGAGATTTGCCTTATGAGAAGCCAAAGGCAACTTCTATTTCACTAAAAGCATCACTTAGGGTGGGAGGAGGCTATATGAACCTTCCCTTCATACACACTTAGGTTATAAGAGGAATAACAATTCATCTTTACTGCAAATTTTCATGAGTGTAAAATTGTAGCATGTTATTAAATCAATAATATTTCATATTCATAAATGTTTTGAAAACACTTTTGTAGTCTTTTTTTAATCATTTAAGCATTCCTGTAAAAGTGTAATTATCACTCATATTTTATGTAAAGATAGATGAAACGTAAAGAGGTAAGGCAGTTTCCTTAGGCCCTAAAACAGTTACTTTGCAAAATAGCGAAAGAGAGAGCACTGGGACTAGACTCCAGTTCCCTGACCCATGACAAAAAGAATGGACTTTCGGCTGGGTGCGGTGGCTCATACCTGTAATCCTAGCACTTTGGGAGGCTGCGGCAGGTGGATCACCTGACGTGAGGAGTTTGAGACCAGCCTGGCCAACATGGCGAAACCCCATCTCTACTAAAAATACGAAAAAGTAGCCGGGCATAGTGGCGGATGTCTGTTATCCTAACTACTCGGGAGCCTGAGGCCGGAGAATCGCTTGAACCCAGGAGGCAGAGGTTACCGTGAGCCGAGATCGCGCCATTGCACTCCAATCTGGGCAACAAGAGTGAAACTCTGTCTCAAAAAATAATAATAAAAGAAAAAGAAAAAGAATGGACTTTCTAGTCAAGCACAGGTTGTTTGGATTCCAGCTCTTGTTTTTACTAGGTGCATGACACTGAGCAAATGACTCAACCTTTCCAAGCCTCAGGTTGCTTATCTGTAAGATGGGGCTAAGACTTTTTTTTCCCCCAAGACGGGATCTAGTTCTATTGCCTAGGCTGGAGTGCAGTGGCGCAATCTCGGCTCACCGCAACCTCCGCCTGCCGGGCTCAAGCGATTCTCCTGCCTCAGCCTCCCGAGTAGCTGGGATTATAGGCATGTGCCCCCGCGCCGGCTAATTTTTGTATTTTCAGTAGAGATGGGGTTTCACCATGTTGCCCAGGCTGGTCTCAAGCTCCTGACCTAAGGTGATCCACCTGCCTCGGCCTCCCAAAGTGCTAGGATTACAGGCATAAGCCACCGTGCCAGGCCAGGGCTAAGGCCTTCTTAACTTCACAGGGTTGCAGTTGTTGTAAAGATTACAGCTAATTCTATGTAAATCACCAAGCACACAAGTACTCAATGAGTATAGTTATTATTAGCACATACTGGGTATTGGGATTCTAGACTGTAGGTTCTGTGGGGCCGAAAACCATGTCTCTTTTGATCAGCATATCCCCAGAATCTAGCACAGGACACAGCACAGAGAAAGCAGTGACTGAATATACATTGAATGAATAAATGCACCAGACATAGTAACTACTTATCATTTAATTAATCACATGGCTTGACATGGCCATCCTTATACAGATGTTAAAGTGTACTGGAGTTTTTTTGGTGTGAACGACATTACCTAAAATGTTACCCCCAATTGCACAATGTGACCCACACCCATTTTTATCTTTATATTCCTAGACTTTGTGATACAAAGAACAATGTAAACAATAACATATCATTTTTACGTCAATTCTTCCTAAAAACTTAGAAACTGCTCCGTTTTTTTTTTTTTTTTCCTTTAACAATCCATTCGTAATGGCTGTTAGTGGAAGAATATACTGAGGGTAATTTGAATCTGTGTCTCCTGCATTGCAGTCCTCAAATTTGGACCACATAAACTATCTACTTATATTTTTTAAATGCACAGCAGATTATGCCTGTGGACTGATGTCATCTTCTTGGAAACAAGACAGGTAGATGAGGATAGAGATGGTTAGCCATTGTGATACTTTCTCCCAAAGAGAATAATGCATTGTAGTTTTTACTGGGGAATGTGATGGATGGAAGTACAGACTCTTAAGAGACAGCATCCTGTAGTATTAGAGAAAATTCAAATAGATCTCAAATTCTGGGATGACCTAGGTTAATTGACATGGAATAGATCCTGTGTTAAGAGTCTCAAGCCTCAGTGAGGACGAGGCATGGCCTTAGCTTTTGTACAAATGTGAGTATTCACATGCAGAAGCACTCAAATTCAGAGCAGTACATAAAGAGAAACCCGTCCATAGAATGAAGTTTAGAATGCATCTCACACCCACCCCCCATAAACTGGTGGCCAAAACGGATGGAATCTGGGTTAATTTTTGGTGCTTTGATGCCAGAAAAGTTTGGATTTGAAACCCAGCTCTTCTACATTCTAGTTTTTTAACCTGTGCAAGTTACCTAGCCTTCCTTGCCTCAATGTACTTATATATTAAATGAGGATAATAATAGAACCTAGATGCCTTAAAAGCTTGATAGGTACTGGCTGTGATGATGTAGCAAGTTAGAAGACATCTGAGTGTGATACCTTTACCTGTGGGAGAGGATTGGATATAGGGTTTTCAGCTGGGTAAACAAAAGAGAATTGGTGTGTATCAAAGGCAAAGATGAGGGTAACACAAACACATTTTCACCTATTTAACAATTTCACTTGAGGATAACATAAAGGTGGTAAATATCAGTGGAAATTGACCATAGTTATTCAACTTGACAGGCTGGTGTTACCCAGTTTTTCACTGTTCTGCAAAATCAGGATTTTAAATGTGCACTTTTATGCATACCTTTCCAATGACAGAATTGGAAAAATGCCAGACTATGTTCAAAAATAATTCTCCTGTTGGGCTCTAGTAGATCGAGTTTATCATGACCGTTAATCTCACTGCTGATGTTGTAACTTCCGCTTTTTTTGCTTTCTTTATCTTGACCACAGGCAAACTTATACTTTATCAATTCTGATCCTTCTCACTTCCAGGAATCTAGTGATTCCTATGTAAATACTTTCCACTTGTGCAATAATCAGGAAAAGTGTGCTGATGGCCTTATCCACACAGAGGTGTATACTATTTTTCTCAAAGGATTGGCAATGTGAAATAAAATGCCTGGAGAGGCTAATTCTTATCTCAAAGGAATTCATATTTTATGATGGAATTTCAGGCTCTGTAGAAATTCATGGGAATGAACATCTATTGAGGTAGGAAAAGAATATGAGTTGGGAAAAAAATGAGATTTTTTTCTTCCCTCTTGTAATTGCCCATGTCTATGTATCTCTGTCAATCCCATTCTGTCTGACACATTCAACCATTAGAGAGAAAATCCACAAAACACAGGATTTGTAACGACTGTGAAGACAAACATATTTAAGAAACACTGACATATTCTGTGTATAAATTGTTCAGTCCAATGTATTAAAATTTAAAAATGTAAGAGTAGAGTACAGGCAGGATTATTTTCTACGATTGCAATGAATTTCTGTGCAGATTCTAACAAGTAAATGAAACAAACTTAATTCCAAAGTAAACACTATAGATTAAGAGCTAAAAATAGTCATTCTCTTAACCATTAGAAGTGGGCAAGGGTGGGCATAGTGGCTCACATCTATAATCCCAACCCTTGGGTGGCTGGGGCAGGAGGATGACTGAGGTCAGGAGTTTGAGACCAGACTGGGCAACATAGTGAGATCCCCATCTCTACAAAAAATTAAAAAAATATCCAGGCATGGTGGCACATGCCTGCGGTCCCAGCTACTCAAGAGGCTGAGGCAGTAGGATTGCTTGAGCCCAGGACTTGGAGGCTGCAGTGACCTATGATCATGGAACTGCACTTCAGCCTGGGAGACAGAGCAAGACTCTGTCTCTTAAAAAAAGAAAACAAAACAAAAAGAATTGGGCAGCATGTCTTTAGCGTAAGAGATCCCCAATCCTCAAATTCCTGGGCAGTATTTTTCTCTTCCTTCTCTCTCCTTCCTTCCTTCCTTCCTTCCTTCCTTCCTTCCTTCCTTCCTTCCTTCCTTCCTTTCTTTCTTTCTTTCTTTCTTTCTTTCTTTCTTTCTTTCTTTCTTTCTTTCTTTCTTGACACAGGGTCTCATTCTGTCACCCAGGATGGAGTACAATGGTGTGATAATGGTTCACTGCAGCCTCTACCTCCCCGGCCTCAGGTGATTGTCCCATCTCAATCTCCCAAGTAGCTGAGTCTACAGGTATATACCACCATACCCCTGGTCAATTTTTGTACTTTTTGTAGAGTTGAGATCTCACTATGTTGCCCAGGCTGGTCTTGGACTCCTGGGCTGAAGAGATCTGCCTGCCTTGGCCTCCCAAAGTGATGGGATTATAGGCATGAGCCACTGTGTCCCACCTAAGGCAGTATTTTTCAAAAGAATTAATTATTATACAATATATTCCATGAGGACAAAGACCTTGTTTCCCATAGAGTCTTAGTACTGATCATGGTACGTGACACAGAGCAGAGGCTCTATAAAGCTATGTTCAATAAATGAATGAACACATGTGTTCCATACACTTTGGTTGTAATAACGTTTATATTGAGAGAGAGTGGTGATCAGTAAAATGGATTCCTCATGTCAGCTGTTGTAGGGAACCCCATTGACTGACATCTTCAGGGGCTGTCCTTCCAGATCCATCATTGTGTTTGTGCTGGGGTCATACTTCCCAAGAAACTACTCCTAGCCAATGACTGAGCACAGTGTGGGGTGGGAATGGAGAAAATTAATGAGCGCTAATGTCTGTGAGACACGGGACTTTCCAACAGTCCCAGATAGTTCCCACTGCCTGGCCAAACCTTACTTGGAATTATGCTGCCATCTGAGACTCTTGTACCAAATCCTTCTTCTTTCCCTCTCTCCTTCCACTGGTGTCAGACTGACATTACCATCTTAAGTATCTCCTTGTCTTCTCCTGCTTTCTCTCCCAGTACATTTCTTGCAAATCTAATTCTGTCTTTTAAGCAGTCTAATTCTGCTTTTAACTAGTCCTGAAATAACAGGCAAATATACAGTGGCTAAGTCAAGAAGAGGCATGGGAAAGTCTATGCCATGAAGAGTTTAAATTTAACTTGTGTTAATCGAGCCCTGCACATTAAAAAAAAAAATTAGTAAAGACATTTTCGTCACATCAGCAAAATTATTAGTCTCACTCAAGTGTACTTAGTAACAACCACCTTACTCCTTAAAAACACCCTCTTCCACTACTGCTATCACCAGAGAGTCATCTATAGACATGAAATGAGAGCATTCTTAATCTGAGTATAAACTGGGAAGCAACAAAGGTATTTACAGTACCACCATGATTACAGATTTAAATTAAAATCCATCCACCATGAGTTTAAAAAAAAAGAGTGGAATTACTTACATGGTATACATGTTAGGCTTACTGCCTAATATTTCTTCACATAATCCAGTATTATTTGAAGCTCTGGGCATGTGAACCAAAGCTTATTTTTACAGCTGGGCTTAACATCCTCACTTTGGATGATTTGTGACACAGTGACACCTTATGTGTCTAATAAACTATAAAAAATGGTAAATCTTTTGGAATTTGAATGTCTACTTAATTTTGACACTTAATCATATATTTAGTCTTACATGAAGCAAAAGTTGTCAGCTGCAGATAGGTCTTATAGTTGCAATAGAATGCTTATTTCCAAATAATGTTTGTGCAGTGCTGAGAGCAAGGTGGGCATTCAATACCTACCCATGGATGAAAACATTTTGAAAAAAACGATTACTAAGATATAGAAACAGATTCAAATGGACATTTTAGTATTTAAGTCAAGATATCTTCAGCAGACACAGTTGGTTAATAAAAACCAACAACTGAAATGCAAAAGATGATATTATTTCTTAAAATTAAGCATGATTCTTTCCAGCAGGCAGGGGAAGGCCATTACCCAAAGGGCCAAGTCATTCCCAGCGAGCTCTCCGCAGCCAGCAAGAACAGCCGTGAACTGGAATAACATTTACTGGAATGGGAAGGGGAGGCCTCCTTTTGGATGACTCTAGAGTGATTCACAGGAACAATTTATAAAATTTTCATAGGGTTTCAAACTTTTTCCTGTTTTTTAAAAAATATATGCGTTTCTACACACAGGGCAGAAGGGGACAAATGCGGGAATGTGGATGATTCCTATTCATTGTCCCTCTCATTTCATTGCAGATTCTGTGATTGCTCTTTTATTTTATTTTATTTTTAATGTAGCTCAAAAGGCTAAAGGGAAAAAAATCCATCAGCTGTGAAGAATGATTAAGTGCTAGCTGTTTGCACAGGTAGTAACCATGTGACTCCTACATTTTGATAGTTTTAAAAAAATTAACATGTGCTTCGTGTGTGTGTTTGTGTGTGTGTGTGTGTGTGTGTGTGTGTGTCTTGGGCACGGTTAGGTTTGCTCTTGTCCTAGGTCGACATATCTGGTTTCAGTTCTAGGCAGCCGTGGACAATTTGTCTTTTTATTCTACTTGGAAGCTCTGCTGATAAAGCTGTTTAAGGAGCACAGGTGCTGACAGGCTGGGCACTGACAGTATCTGGGATTACAGGAAGTCCATCAGATTACTGAGCTGCGTTCACTCCACACGTGGTAGCAAGGAAATGAAAGTCATTCATTGTGCTTTTCCCTTGCTCCCTGTCAAAGGCAGTTTAAGACCCTTCTTCAAACTCTTTGATTCAATCATAATTTTATATGCGAATGTTTTAGCAAAATTACACACTGGTGTTACTATAAATGATAAATAATAATACTTTTCATGTTTCTTTTACATTTACATTTTAAAAATTTAAGTTCTTATTTTAAAAATTGTATCATCTTCTCCCACTTCCCTGTATCCTGACCCCAGAGCAAATACATAGCCACACACAGGCTACAAAAGCCTGGTATATAAACTGGGTCATTTTAATATTCACATGCAGTAATGGATCGCTAATTTTGGTGTGAATCATGGAGTTAGGTGGGACTTGTTAAAAATATATATTCCCTGAGTCCCTGTGCTGAAGGCCCTGAATCAGGACCTTTAGGAATGGCTCTCTGGGTCTCCTACACCGTAGTCTGAGAACAATTGCTACATTATTTCCCTAATGTGGTCTCAATTCAGTGGAAATAAGACTTTCAACTCCTTTTTAAAGCCTTTTCTTCTATCACCTTACCCATGTCACAAGCTACTTCCATGAGCCCCTGAATACTGGCTCACTGTGCGGCTGAGAGCAGTCACCTTGGCTGCCCTGGGACTCCGTGGTGTTTCTCCTGCTTCCCTTAGCCCCCTTTAGGCGAGTCTTGTGCAAGGCTAGAGAGTAGCAAGCACTCTGTAGAGCTAACGCCTGCCCCAGACCTGTGCCGAGAGTAGTCATTTACTCTCCTTTTGCGGTGAAAGCCACCCTGTTGATTCCTCTCTGTAGCAAACCGCTGCCCTGAACGTACTGCAAAATCCTACCAGGTAAAGTGGAAACTGCAGCAGCTTGGTGCTTATGATGAAATTGAAGATCTGTTTCCCTACCTATAAAATAAAGAGTTGCATTAGATACATTTTTAAAGTGCTTTTCTACTTTAAAATTGTATGCTTCTGGACAGCTGGTAATTTTTGTGCTTGTATCACGTCAGACTATGGAACTCTCCAACAGCAGCTGTTTTGGCTCATATGATTTCCCATCTGTCTGTGGGCTCCCTGTTTGGGAGGTGTCCTCTCTCATGAGACAGAACTTTGCAGAAATAGTGTCTTGGGTGTGGCTAGTCAGCTACGGGAGGCCAAAGAGAAGGACATAAATCTAGGGATGGGAGTGTAGAGCCGTGTAAGGAACCACACGGCTAATCAAGTAGTACAGGCTAGTGATAGGTATATAAAGAACTAAATTCAAGAGGCAAAGGAATTTCAAATATTATAAACAAAAATTGAGGGTGGGGTTTGCAAGAGAGATGTTTGGGAAGTCTAGGCTACTGGCAGGCATACTCAGATCTAACGTCCAAAAATCAAATATCTCTTAAGAACATAGAGAATGTTAGAAATCATCATTGAAATCTTGGGGTGGACTGGGGTTTGCAAGAAGGTATTAAGCAAAGAAATGCAAACTTGGCATTGGCTGGCAACAGCCTCTGATTCAGCCTTCTCCATAAGATACCAACAGGTTGGTTGCTACCTTTCCCTACAGGCAAAAGGGGTTCCAGCCTATGTTCTCAGCCTCCTTAGGCCTTGAATTTGTTTGGCCAAGCATTTAGTAGGGGAGAAGATTGGAGCCACCAGTGGGTAGTGTGTGAGATCAGGCTTGCTCTATTTCCAGTATCCAGAATTTGTAAGGTGGGACTGAGATGACTTGGCTGAGTTGCAGCCGTCCCTTCCTTACTTCTGCCCCATTTTCTTTGTCCCCATGACTATCTTTCTGCCTTGCTGTCTCCATCTTTTGTCCCAGTTCTCTGGAGCTTTGCCAGTTGACTAACTGTGGTTTGCACTAGTTTCCTAGGGTTGTCCTAACAATGTATCACCAACCTGGTGGCTTAAACACAGAAATCTATTGTTTCACAGTTTTGCAAACTGGAAGTCTGAGATCAAAGTGTCTGCAGGGTTGGCTTCTATTCAGGGCTGTGAGGGAGAAACATGTTCCATGTCTCTCTCTAGCTTCTGGTGTGTTGTTGGCAATCTTTATGTTTTTTGGCTCCTGTTATGTTACCCTGATTTACTCCTTTATCTTTACAAGGTGTTCTCCCTGTGGGCATGTCTATGTCCAGTTTTTCCCTTTTCATGAGGAGATCTGTTATATTGGATGAGGGGCCCACTCTCTTCCAGTATGAGTATGTTCTTATTTTAATTAATTATATCTACAATAACTGTATTTCCAAATAAAGCCACACTCTGAGGCTGTACAGAATTGGACCTCAATATATAATTTTTTTTGTTTTTTTGACAAGGAAGGGAAACAATTTAACCTATAGCAAGGTTATTGCCTGTTTTTGTTTATTTGAGACAGAGTCTCACTCTGTCACCCAAGCTGGAGTGCAGTGGTGCGATCTCAGCTTACTGCAACCTCTGCTTCCCTGGCTCAGGCAATCCTCCCACCTCAGCCTCCCAAGTAACTGGGACTACAGGTGTGTGCCACCATCCCCAGCTAATTTTTGTATTTTTTGTAGAAACTGGGTTTTGCCATGTTGCCCAGGCTGGTCTCAAACTCCTAATCTCAGGTGATCCTCCCAAAGTGCTGTGATTACAGGCATGAGCCACCACACCTGGTGAATTGCCTAGTTTTTAATAAAACTGTTTTTCTTATGATGCAAACTTCCTACCTGCATTCCCCAGTTATTCCCAGGAACTGAGCTTTAAGCTAGAGAGACCAATCAGAATCCCTGTACTGACTGTAGCTCCACCGACGAAAAGCATGCAGCCTAGAATCCTGCTACCATGCCTTAGCTACCAGACCAGACTCCCACAGCTAACACTGCTGATCCTGGAAACTTCACATCTGTGTTTTGCCCTGTTTCTGTTGCCATTTTGTTTTTTAAGACCTGTCTTATATACAGGTTAGCACTCTCCACCTTCTTCTACTTCTCAATGCCTCCTCTTCTTATCCATATACTACTTCTCCAGGCAAGGGCATGTAGGCAATAGCTTGGAAAGCCTCATACCAATAACAGTACTTCCACAGGCTATAAGAACTATTTAGTTCAATTAGTAAGTCATGTAGGTTCAAGCAACATCTTTGTGCTTTAGAATTCATAAAATATTACCAAGAATACTACCACCAAATCACATATAGTCTATAGCTACTTCAAGTATGAGTGGTCTATGGAAAATCTATAGGTAATGTAGCTTAAATGGTGAGTCAAAATATGAGAAAGTTGCTAGCCATCTGTATAGTACAATGCTTCCTTCACTTTCACATTTAACTTGCTGGAATATTTCTGAGGAAATTCTCATGAATTGCTCATTTGGCAAAACTTCTGTTTTGAGCATTAGGTCTGTACCTACTGTACTAGATTTTGAGTGTAAAGACATGAATGAGAGATGATTTCTGATGTAGGGGTCATGAGATCCCCTTCCAAAGGACTATTCAAAGGACAAAGAATTTGACTAGATGATAGAAGTTACTGAATGTGTTAGTCCCTAAGACAAGTATGAAAAGATTAATTTCTTATATTTGGGAATGGAATGAGCAACAGAGGTGGGAAATTTGGCCTGTGACTTTTATTCTAACACCAAGACTGTTGCATTCTCTGGAGATGGTTTTTTATTAGAGGCTAATTAGTTCTCTTGGCGTGAACTTGGACATCTCCCTCTGACATAACTGTGAATCCTGTCCAGGGGCCCCATAAGGCTCTAACATAGCAGTGCCAATTTCTGTGGTTGGTTGACGAGTTAAAGAACATCTCCAAAAGAAATAAGGCAAGTCCAGAGAAGAAGAAGCGTAGGAATGGGTGGCAGGGGTGTAGGGGTGGAAAACAAAAAGGAGCTAAAATCGGGGGGATGAAAAGCTGCTGGATTTTCATAAAAACACAGTAGTAACAGATTCTGCCAAAGCAACTGCCCTGAATTCTCTCCTGTTTACAGTAAACTAGTAATGAAAGGAAACCGTAGATGAATATTACCCAAGGAACAAGTTTTCTTGGAAACGTAAGTTCATACAAATAAATTGGCCTTAAGGCAAGTTAAGAAGCAAAGAAAAGTTCCTATATGGAACAAAAGGAAATTTGTTGTCAGTTCTGGCTGCATGGTTGGATCCACCTCATTTGCCGGGGTGGGCTGCTCTGTAACTTGTGCTCCATTGGCCACAGGCTTGGATGGTTCATCCCTGCAAGCTTCTCATATGGCGTTCCAGAGTCTCTCCTATAACAAATCATCAGGACACCAACATGACCTCAGGACAGCTGTGTGAAGCAGGCCAGAGACAGAGACAGCAAACCAATGTAGCAAGCCAGCTATATAGGATACACATAAATTTTGGAAGTCACTCCTCCCGATTTACCTTGTTTTGAGTAGCTCTGAATGTTGATACTGTACTCTTAATCTGAACTCTACGGCAGAGATTCCTCCATGGTTTTAGTTTGAGCTTAGCTGGCCCTCCATCAGCTGCACAGAGACCCTCTCTCAGTAATCCTAGTGTGCTGAACAAATGTTTCACCTCCAATTCTTCTTCTTCCTCTCCTTCACTTTCTCCCACACTTCTCTTGAACTCCTCACCTATGTTTGTTCTCCTAATGGTCCTTTACCTGTGCTCCTTTGATTCTGTGTAAAAAGCACTGCTATTGCATTTCTTGCCTTTCTTAGGTTGTGCCTATAAAACTCTTCCCCCTGTTCACTGGCCCATCCTGCCCGTCACCACCTGGACTTTTCTGATGGCAGAGACTATGCCTCAGACACCCAAGCACTCTTGTACAATGTTCGGCAAGGATGGCCATCTATTCTAATCTAGAGGCAACAGAGGGACAATTCAGATTTCCTCACAAACGTTTCTTGGTGATGTACCACTGGCATTTCACACCAAACCAAACTTCACTTCTTAATGAGGGGAAAACACCATGTGCAGGGGAGTATGCAAAGAGCATTGTCATAGCCCCTGACCTCAGCTTGCTTGCAATCCAGTGAGAGCAGTGGGACACAGACTTATGGGAGGATATATAATAACTCTAGGCAAGACTGTGGTGGGTAAGAGCATGAAACTCAAAGTCAAGAGACTCAAAAACTAGTCTCCGCTCTACCAGGAACAAGGTGTCTAAACCCACTTTCCAGGGCTCAATTCTCTATTAGTAAACTGAAGGGAATAAGCTAGATCAGTGTTTCTCAAAGCATGAGATGTGATTATTTTAAGGTAACACACAGACCTTGAATTAAATAAGATTAAATCACATGGTAAGAAAGTTATTTCCTTTTAAATTCTCTTTCTGGTCACAAAGGGATACAGACTCAGGGTCTTTGCATACTATAGAAGCTATGACGGATACACAACGCTTTTTAAAAATTGCATTCATTTTCATGCAATATTTTGTTAGTACTATTTCATTTATGCAAACATTTTTAATATATGTAATATATTTTAATAAAATAAAAGAGTTGATTTAAAGAAATATATCAAGAAAATCATAGACCATATTATGTGAATATAATAAAAATTATGAATGTTGTGCTAAAAATGTGAAGTTTAGGAAATAACAAATAAGTCAACTCTGAAGTTGAGTGGTCTCACCACAGGAAGATGGATAGATGATGGGGACTACAGAAAAGAGAGAGTTGCTATTCTCTCAAATGTAGTAGACCCTCAGGTGGGGTGACTGTACTGAACAAAACAGGCATTAAGAGCAAGGACTCTCATGATTCCAGTGACTCCCCACCCTCCACAATGGCCTTCGTAAGCATCTGGGCAATGACCATGGAGTGAGAGCCATGGGCAAAAGATATATAACTAATTACACCGGAGACATAGCTTTTTTTTTCAGACGGAGTCTCGCGCTTTCCCCCAGGCTGGAGTGCGGTGGCGCTATCTCGGCTCGCTGCAAGCTCCGCCTCCGGATTTCACGCCATTCTCCTGCCTCAGCCTCCCCAGTAGCTGGGACTACAGGCGCCCGCCACCACGCCCGGCTAATTTTTTTGTATTTTTAATAGAGACCGGGTTTCACCGTGTTAGCCAGGTGGTCTCGATCTCCTGATCTCATGATCCGCCCACCTCGCTTGAGCCACCGCGCCCGGCTGAGACATAACATTTTAAGGGTCAGATGGACGATTTATTCCACATCCAGCACTTGGAAATGACATGACCACATACACTGATAAAATGCTATGAGCATATCCTGTGATTATTATCATCCTCATCTTGTGAATATGTATTTAACTAAACCCAATCTAAGATTGTGTTTTCATGGTTCAGGTCATTTCTGTTTTGATATTCAAAAGTATTGTTCACATTTTCTTGAATGTGTCATATAAGTATTCTTTTTAATTGTAAACAATTACTTTCGAAAAGTTTCCCCATAGCATCTTCCAGAGTGCCATGTATGTAACACTTATTTGTGGGGAAAAAAAATGGATGGATGGATACTGAATAAATTATTTTTAGTCAGATTTTCTCCACAGTCAAAATTTTCCACTCCATTAAAAACTTAAGGAAGCTTTTCCTCTGTTACTTGGCTCCCAGTTTTGTGAAGTGGAAAATCATGATGAATATGGCAGTTTATTGCACCATATTATGCAATTAGTCCGCCTCTATAAAAAGGGACTTTTTGAAATGTGGTATCATCTTCATACATACAACTGGAGTGCAGTGAGTGTGAGTTAGAGACTATAGTAGGAGAAAAAACTCAGGAATAGAGTCTAGCCATGAGCAAAAGGTTAATGGGCTGTTTGACCTCACTGGGCATTGATCTTTAGGCTTCCTTTATTTTTGAGGATGCCACAGGAATATTTAGAGCCTCCAAGATGAATCCACAATTCTTTCCAAGAAAATTCTAGTTAAAGGCACATTTTGATGAAATTGATTCATATACCCAGCTCCTGCCTGGTTTCTATTAAATATTTCAGCGTTTCCTGTGAAAAATGGGGAGTAATTTCATGCTTTCGTTATTCAAACTGATGTGGTTTCACAACATACTCCATGGCTATAGTCAGTTCAAAAAGATGTAATATTTTGTTTTCTATTTTGCATGAAGTTCAGAAACCTGCTGGCTCCTGGACTCACAGTGGTGGCCATTCTAAGGGAGGCTTGATGGCAGGAACAGGTGACAACAGAAACTCAAAGATTATTTGTCTATAGTGAGCATGTTGTACTTTACCTCAGTTCTCCCGTTTAGTCAAATGTATTTTATCCAGTTGAGAACACTTGCTTTAAAGACCTTGGATGCAATATCTCTTATGTTCTTTTGCATTGTAAGGAGTAATTTAAATGAAATATGGACAATGTCATCAACCTTTTCATTTTTCTGCCCCATTTCCATCCAGTGTCACCAGGAACCTTATGCCCTAAGGTTGCCAACCCAATCTTGGCTCCTTGTTTTTCCTTCACAGCTATTCTAGTTAGGGTTTCCTCCAGATTAATGGACACCAAAAGATTACTATTCGTTCTGACTGAAAACTAGAACTAAGAATAGAGAACGGTTATAAACTCTTGCAGAATGACAGAATTCTGGATTCTTCCTGTAAACAACAATATTCACCTAATATCCTTAGAGAATGCATGAAATGAGCCTATTTCAGCTACAGTTTCCACATCTGTAAAATGGAAATAATAATACTTTTCTCATGGGACTATTGTGAGAACGAAAGAGAGCACCCAGAACAACACATGTGATGTGATATGTCCTTTATAAGAGAAAGTTGCTACTTTTTTTGGAAAATGATAGTTTTCAAAACAATACTCTCCGTGTATTCTGTTAAATCTACTGTATTAGTCTGTTCTCATGCTGCTAATAAAGACATACCTGAGACTGGGTAATTTACAAAGGAAAGAAGTTTATGGACTCAGAGTTCCACATGGCTGGGGAGGCCTCACAATCATGGAGGAAGGCAAAGGAAGAGTAATGTCATATCTTACTCGGTGGCAGGCAAGAGAGCGTGGGAAGGGGAACTGCTTTTTATAAAACCACCATGTCTTGTGAGACTTATTCACTCTCATGAGAACAGCATGAGAAAAACCCACCCTCATAATTCAATTACGTCCCAGTGGGTCCCTCCCATGACACATGGGGATTATGGGAGCTACAATTCAAGATGAGACTTGGGTGGGGACACAGCCAAACCATGTTACGTTCCCTATTGTGTACTTCTTGATAAATCATTTGAAGACTCTTTGGTGAAAGAAAAGCAAAAATTAAACATGACTCCTTCAAAGGTGCCATGGGTCAGATGGATGAATCGTAGGCAAATGTGTCTGAGGAAAGGAAAGGCCAATGACGAAAGGTGAGAGAAAAAGATTCTAGTACAGGTTTCATTGCTTCTCCTGGGTCTATTTTAATGACCTTCAGATAAGTTTTGTACGGTCACTTTAATCTCCTGCTTCAGTCCTTCCTGGTTATTTCTGCTAGATGAACAGTTTTGCCACACTGTGACAATTCCTTGTTCAGAAACCTCCAGTGACCTCCTGTCTGAATTACATCCTAACCCACGTAATCAGGTTACAAACTCCTTTAAAACCTCGAGAACACATGGACACAGGGAGAGGAACATCACACACTGAGACCTGATGGGGGTGGAGAGGGTAGTGGAGGGATAGCATTAGGAGAAATACCTAATGTAGGTGACAGGTTGATGGGTGCAGCAAACCACCATGGCACATGTATACCTATATAACAAAGCTGGACATTCTGCACATGTACCCCAGAACTTAAATACAATAAAAAAAAAAAAAGAAAAAATTCCTTTATGACCACGTCTCTTCTAGCTCTTCTTCATAAACTCCAGTCACATTGGACATGTTTATATTTATTGCATGTCTTATTCTTTACATGCCCTGGAACTCTTTGTATGTGGCCTGCCTCTCTGTAGATCTCTGAAGAAGACAAATTCAAAATAGGATGCTTTTCCTAATATTCTTCCATGATTCTTCCAGTAAGAAGAACTCTCTCAGACTTTTGAATTTCCACATTCTTTTCAGGCATATCTGTAATGACTGTGAACATGATCCATACTATAGTGTGCTTATTTTTCTGAGTTTTATATAACAGATGAATAGCTACTTAAGGTGCTGATGACATTTCAATTCTATTCCATGCAAGACCTAACACATTGCTGGAGTTCAGTAAGTGTTTGCTGAATAGATGAATAAAGGACAGTGCTGTTATTAAAATTTCTTGGTGGGGTTGAGAGGCACGATAAAGGCCTCAGAACAAATAGCAATGAAATATAGGTAGAACAAGTGCCAAATAGGAGTGTAAGCAATGGTTCAAAATGTCAGAGGAGAAATAATTAAATTGACAGGCCACTGAAAATTTTAGTGGTATCTCACAGGACATTAACATCCGAGAGCAAGTCCAAGACCTTCTCATTCCCCATAAAGTGAATTAAAGCCAAATCAGAAAATGATTTTGTTCCATATACCAAAATGTTTTGGATTTTTCTATATGTAAATAGGATTGTGTAAAATAGACAAATTTTTCCCCCTTAGGACAAAGAAGCATTCTAAAACTCACATGTAGAACCCATAGGCTATCTTTGCTGAAGATAAGCTCCCTCTTTGGGCTATGATTTAGGTTACAAAATCTCCAAATCCTATTTCATGAGAAGAAATCAGTAGCAATGGCTTAAGGCTTAACAGTTTTGAAAAAGCAGTAACATGATGACATTTGCATGAATTATAAACACAAGGATTAAATTTTTCCTTATAGAAATAATTAATACGAAAATAACGAGGGTTCTTTTTTCTACATATCTGGATTTTACTGAAACTTTAAAAAAACAAACCCAATAACTGAATAAATAAACCCGTAAGACAGTGAGCAGGAATGTTCTTATTTGCAATTATCATGTGTTGATTTGGGGTTATAATCGAGTTAGGAAGATCCATGAAAGGGAAAATACATCCTTCCTATCATCGCTTAGGTCAAACACCAAGTTTTAGAAACCCAGATATAGACATTGCTCACTCCTAGGGAATTGGGAGCTTAGAATTCATCTTTTGTCAGTGGTGGTTCCTATCCACAGTATCTCTGAAGATACATCCAACAAACTTCTGTAACCGTGAGGCCAGTTGAAAGACAGCATAGGATGCGCTAACTGAAAGCAAAAAATACTCATTGATCCCTGCAGAGAGAGCACAGCACAGTAGTCCTGCCCGGGACTTGTCTGGTTTTCACACTGAAAGTCCCATTTTCCAAACAACCCTCAGTCCTGAGTGATCTGGGACAATTGGTCGCCCTATCCGCAGTCAAGGATACACTTCAATGTGTATCCCCAGCAGCTGCAGATCTTGTTAAAATACAAATTTGCATTTAGTTTGTGTATGTGAGTCCTAGGGCTGTGCATTTCTAACAAGTTCTCAGATGATGCCATGCTACTGGTCAACAGACCACACTGTAGTTATCAGGGTTTAGAGTGTACCTTGTGGACTCAGAGGTAGACTGAGACCCAGCTTCACCATTTACTAATTTTGTGTCCTTGGTCAAGTGACTTAACTTTACTAAGCCTCAATTTCCTCATCGCAATAGAGAGTACTAATTGTACCTTTCTCTCAAGAATGTTGTGAGGATTAATTGAGGTCATTCTGGGCACAGAATAAGCACTAAAGAAGTATTAATTGCTTCTTTTTAATCATTGGAATTTGCATCATGTATCAGTGAAGTAATCTTCCAATAGATGGCTGAGACTGAAAATACAAACAAGTTGAGGAAGGTTTCAGGTAAATTCATGGTTGAAGGATTCATAAGTATTGATGTTTTCAAGGTGAATTAGAATGTTTGAGGCAGAGGCATTTTATCCGGTTGAGGGGGAATTAAGTCTGACTCAGGTGTATTGTAAAGTTTATGTTCACTACAAAATACTAGTTTTTTACACTGTGCTATACAATCTACTTCCCTATTTTGAGTTCCCTAGAACACAAAAGGAAGATAGAAATATAAGTGTGTGTTGTCCCAGCTGCTGGAACAATAGGCCTTTTGCAGAAGTCTAAATATCTGACTCATAAAGAGGGAATTAGATCTGCTGATAAGTTATGCCTAACTCCCATCCTCAGTTCCAGTTGGCCTTGCTGCTGCTATGTGAACCTGCAGAAGTTATATAACATCACCTTTAAGCTTCGGCCTCCCTATTGCAAACAGAAATGATAATACCTACTTCATAGACTCATATGAGAATCAAATATAAAGTGCCAATACAGGACTGGCCTATGTTAAGTGCTCTATAAATACTGGCTAGTGTTCTAATTATCCTATTGGTATAGTAACATAACTATTTCTGTTTAACATTCATTTAGAAAGGAGAGCCACTAGATTGATTATATCTTGGTTGTGCTGGTTCTTAAAATGTGGTAATAGCTTAGATCTTCACCTTCAGATCTCCCCTGACCACATGGTGAGGAGCCATTAAATGTTAATTCTCTGCTATCTTTTGCGACCTTTAAACCCATCTTCATTCTTCCTTACTGGAGCAGAGCTAGAGTTTGATTATTTTGCCTATAAATAATAACCATTGTTTAGCCAATGAGCTGTGTCTGAAGCTTATCAGTGGCTAATTTGACATGTTGTATTTCTAGAGATGAAAACTTGGGTTTGAAAAGGGAAAACTCACCAAACCAATGTTAGGGAGCAGCAATTCCTGGTGGCCAGGGAAGACAAAAGAAAGTTCTAGGTTTGAAAGATGTCAAACAGTGATGGTTATGTCAACAGTTAGGACAACGCATATTTACATTTCAATCCTGCCTTTATGGGCAAGACACTTTTTCTAGCCCCAGGCTTCATCTCTGATGCTGTATTTGAAGCAGGGGTAAAAAACTTTAATCCCAGGTCCAAGAAAAAACACTGTCATCCAGTTAGAAACTTTGCAAGCCCTTTGGTTTGCCACTTGTCTCAAAATAAATAAATAAATAAAAGTCACTTACAAATCTTTCTTTGGATTTACTCGACCAGACTCATGAATGCTGTCTTACTTCTCATGCCTGGATGACCTCACTGGATACAGGACCAGGTTAGAAGCTCAAGCTTCTTCAAAGGGTATTGGGAGACTACATGATATAATGTCCGGGTGACTCCCACAAAGCTTAGCTCATAGAAAGCATTTGATGAATATTCATTGTCTTCCTCTCTTCCCCTGTGTTTGACACCATAATGTGTGTATGCCTGTTCCAAACATTACTGTCTGTTTCCTACTCCACCTTTGAGATATAAATGAAGTCCAGCATCTCACTGTGGATGTTCATGACTGACGTGGAACACCTTGAATTTCTGTGTCATTTAGATCCACTATTAAACACTGGATACCTTACTTAGGCCCCTCAATACAGTTACCCTGGGTAATTGCATTGCTACCATTAAACCCTATTGTACTTCAAAAATCCGTTTGTCAGTTTGGCCAAAAAAAAAAAAAAAAAAAGGATCCCAGTTTTGAAATCCTTTCAAAAAACCATGAATTTCCCTGAAAGTATCTTTGACTTATTTGTGTTTTTAGTCTCAATCGCCTTTTGCAAGATTACTTCACTGATACATGCTATGAATTCCAATAATTATAAAAGCAGTTAATACTTCTTTAGTGCTTATTCTGTGCCCCAAATTATCTAAATTAATCCTCCCAATAATCCTTTGAGGAACATACTATTATGACTCTCTATCAGAGATGGGGAAATTGAGGCTTAGTGAGTTTAAGTCACTTGAACAGAGACACAAAATTGGTAAATGGTGAAGCATGCACTCCATCCTGGTATAAAGCCCTTGGCTGTAACCCCATGGAAGACTTCAGTATGGAATTTCCGTAGCCTCTCACAGTTTTAAAATAGGGGAATCTGCTTCAATTATCACGTGAGAACTGAGATCCGCACTCATATTTACTCCAATTCCCTCTAAATCTTTGCTCCAAACCCCTCTAAATATTTATTTCAAACCCCTTTGCAAAGTAAGCACACACATTGAGTCTTTATTTTTCATATTTTAGGACTACTAACATATGAAAATGCATTGAAAATGAAGCCCATTGGGCCGGGCGCGGTGGCTCAAGCCTGTAATCCCAGCACTTTGGGAGGCCGAGACGGGCGGATCACGAGGTCAGGAGATCGAGACCATCCTGGCTAACATGATGAAACCCCGTCTCTACTAAAAAATACAAAAAATTAGCCGGGCGAGGTGGCGGGCGCCTGTAGTCCCAGCCACTCGGGAGGCTGAGGTAGGAGAATGGCGTAAACCCGGGAGGCAGAGCTTGCAGTGAGCTGAGATCTGGCCACTGCACTGCAGCCTGGGCGACAGAGCAAGACTTCCTCTCAAAAAAAAAAAAAAGGAAAATGAAGCCCATGTTGTTGGAAGCGTGGGATCAATGAGGATTATTTGGTCTTGGCTAAAGGTTTAGTAAAATGTACTTAGATAATAATAATTAAATGAATGCCTTAATTTGTTTTTCTTTAAGGTCTTTATAAGAATCCAGTTCTTTCCACACGCAGCAAACATATGTAATCCTGTGCTTTTATTTATAGAAGGAGCAAAAGCCAGGAAAATTAGGTAATCTGAATTTTAGTTAGAATCCTGCCTTTTTGATCTAAGTGATTATGTGAAAGTGGCTTGCTTTGAGTTTATCTTCATCTCTATAATGATGGTTTGGACTGGTAAACCTCAATGGCACTTTCCAATTCTGAAATTTCATAATCCTATGAAAACTCTTCAGTTTTAATCTAAAATGATACAATGAATATTTCTGCTGTCTAATGTGCCTCATTTATAGAAATGTATAGAAATTATTCCTGAGAGTATATATGTCATTGCTCATTATACTAGAAAGCAACATTCCTTATGGCAGATCACAAAGTTCTCATAATTGAGTAGGTAATGGCTTAAAAGCTTGGGCAATTCAGCTAGAAAGCTGAACAGCCATCAATAACCCAACATAATTACTTGTAAAAACAGGGAAGGAAGTTGAGCATGAAATTCTAACTAAATAAGCATTTTATTATTTCTTCCCTTACTGACAAGTCGCTGGGTACATTCTCTGTTCTGCGTTTAAAAAAATATATATATAATCCATTGGTATTTTTCTTAGAAAATGAGATGTCAGATACAAGTAGCAAGTTTCCAAATACATAACAGAAGGTATATTATGAGCTCCCACCAATCAGAATAGAGGCCAAACACAAATAATTTCCACCCTGAACACAAGCCTTAAAAAACTAAACCAAAGAAAACACAACTTAAAAGTACTTTCCCTCCCCCCACCCTCAAATGAGAATATATATTTTTAATACTTTAAAATACAAACATGTTTGTCTCCAATTTATTTTATTTTATTTTATTTTTGAGATGAGGTCTTGCTTTGTTACCCAGGCTGGAGTACAGTGGCACTATCTTGGCTCACTGCAACCTCCATCTCTTGGGTTCAGGAGATTCTCCTGCCTTAGCCTCCCAAGTAGCTGGGACTACAAGCAAGTGCCAACACATCCGGCTCATTTTTGTATTTTTAGCAGAGACAGTGTTTCACCATGTTGGCCAGGCTGGTCTTGAACCCCTGACCTTAAGTGATCCACCCACCTTGGCCTCCCAAAGTGTTGGGATTATAGGCGTGAGCCACCATGCTGGCCAGTCTCCAATTTTGAAAAAAATAATTAAATAAGGAAGCATCCACCTGATCCTTGCCTACCTCTTATTTTATTGCATCCCCCCACACCACCAGGTCCATCCACACAGACCTTCTTTCCATTTATTGAAAACAATACACACATGCCCACCTCCATGCAGAATGCCTCTTCAGACCATGAACAACAGCTTCCTCTTCATCATTCAGTCTCAAGAGAGTGTCATATCACCCCCTCGAACAGGTTATCTCTGGCCATTAATGTTGCCAACACCTTGTTAACTCAGATCCTTGCTCTGTTTTATTTTCTTTTTAACATTTAGTGATATTTGAAACTATTTTCTATTTACATTCAGTACTTGTTTATTTTCTGTCCACCCTACTAGGCTTTCCATAGCTCAGGAAACTTGGACTATCTTGTACATACCCGACCAATAGTAGCCCATCAATTAATATTTTCATAATAATTTTAGTGCTAATAACAAACCTAGTAATTTATGGCCACCTACTACAAGTCAGGCTCTATACAGATTATCTCCCTAAATCTCAAATTAGCTCTATTAGGTGGGTCTTTCTTTTAACAGCTGAAGAAAAAGGGGCTTCTGAGAGTTTAGAAAAGATAACAGGCCCAAGATCTCAATGTTTTTAAGGATGTAACTGCAATTATAATTTAAACTTCTGACTTCATTCCTTGCTGTAATGACTCCTCATGCATTCCATATTTAATAAATCAAGTAAAAAATTTCCGTTGCTTTACACTATCAGAGACCATTGGATTGTATTACTCTTCAATACGCAATAATTCTTAACATTTTATTTTTAAGTTCTTTGTACCTCTTCCTTAATAAGCTATGTCTGTAAGAAAATATGTTATCCTGGTGAATCTTTTCTTCCTATGAATAATAATTAAAAAATTTAGCTCAGTCGAACACTCACATCACTGTATATAATGTCTTCTGTAAGCAGAAAGATATTGAAACCATGAGAAAGATCAGATGAACAAATATAAATGAGATTCTAGCAAAGGAATAGATTGCATGAAAGTAATACAGAAGCCAGTAAATTTAAAGAAACATGGTTAGGAATAATAGATTTGATGGCAGTATACAGATATAGTATTACTTTTTTGGCTGTTTTCATACTGGGTCCTAAGAAACACTTGAGGTAATTCTTAAAAATAGAAATTCTAGGGCCCAATTCCAGATCTACTAAATCAAAATCGTGGGGTGGAGGTGGGGGAAGAAGAGTCATCCCAAGTGAATCTTACATTTAAGCACATTCGAGAAGCACTGGGTGAAAGAATGCTTATTCGTATGAGTAATACAGGAGGTATGGAGATGATAATATTAGGCAGTTGGAAGTCTTCATGTAATTATTCACCCAGAGACAGCAGCACTAAAACCTACTGTATACTCATGATTGTATTTTTGTAATTTTCCATTGCTTCTTGTATGTGTGTGTATATATATATATATATATATACACACACACATACAAATACATGTATGTATATGATCAGAATTCAACAACTACATTAGATGAAAGGTTTAAAAGTTTAAGTATTTTAAAAGTTCCACCATTGAGATTTTTTGTTAATGTATTAACTCTGAGGGGCTGTTTCTTTTACTTATGTGCATGCACGCGCGCACACACATTCACACGGTTCCATGGCAGCAAAGAAATTCTCACATTCCAAATATGTCTTAGTGAAGCATGATAGTTAAGAATTCTCAATATTTTAACATTACTTAGAGCACCAGTAGGTAGGTTACCCTGGCCCCATTCCCAGAATTTAACAGTAGGGGCCTTGTGAAATGCTAAACGATGTGTATAACAGTATTCAGGCTCTCCAAGAGCCAATCCGTCAAAACATTTGCTGCTTTGAAAATGTGTTCTTCAAAAAAATGGGCATATGGAACTTATTACTCTGCTTGGTGGAGTTCAGGCAGCAGGTTCCAAAGTAAGCACAAAAACCTTTTGAGGACACAATCCTACCTAAAGGTAGCAGGGTCTCTAAAACTATCCTTCCATGACCCAAGAGGTATAGAAGTCTCATGGGAAATAGCAGAGTTCCAAATATTTTCCTGTAATTCAAGGATTAGAATAGCTCAAAACTAGGTAGAAGCTTAAAAAAAAAAAAAAGTCATATTTAAATAGAGAATTTATAAAATATTGGACTCGTTTTGGTAAATGATCCCTCAATTGGTATCTCTTTATCATCCACTTCTAGCACAGTCTTTGGTCCATATTTGATGTTTAATAATTATTTGTGAACAAATAAGTCAGTGACATTTTGATGCTATATATTCAAGAATAATTTAGAATGCATAGCTACATACTTGTGGAAATTTCACCAATGAAAGGGAAACTGAATTCTCTAATCTCCATGGGAAATAAGTATTTTCACCAAGAAGAGAACCATTGAAAGAAGGACCATGATTAGCTTACCCTTACTTTCTCTCTCCCTATTGACACCCATGTCATCTGGATTTAAATGAATATATGTATATATTTAATTTACATGTTCTTAATATTTAATTGAAATATATTTTAATATTTCAATACAATATTAAATACAGGAAGCTGATATTTAAAATATATTTTAATATTTCAATTAAATATTAAATACAGGAAGCCAATTGATAGAATTTGCAAAGAATTAACTTACTTTTCTTTGAAACTGCGTAACATTTGTTGTACTAGCTATTAAAATAACACAACTTACACTAGTAGAAAGCACAGGAAATGCTAGTATCAGCCCTTGCAGACAAGAACAGAATTTAGTTTTTGAAGCTGCGAAGGCTCAAACTTCTTGCTGTGTTTCATTATGCATAACTGAAATTCTTCACAGTTACAAAAGTGTAAACTTCTCTTGATTGCATCAATATGTACTTGGAACAGGGGGATATGTAGGTCAGAGCTTGTGAAGGAACTCTGTAGCTACATTTAAATTTACTTTGAAGGAATAAAAGTAAATCCATAAAGTGTGCCTTTGTTTTTTTGGTAAAAACCATGCAAGCATTCCACTTTTAACTTCTTTCGGATCATAGGATGGATTTATCTTCCTCATTGAAAAACTCCCCTTGCTTGAAACTTCCTGACAGTTACAGATTTTTTTGTTTTCACTAGAGTGTTTGGTCATTTGAATAGCACTGTATGGACCACTCTTTGATGGTTTATATTCTCTCAACGTGATGCTCACTTCTGCTCATTACCTTATTTTTCATTATTTCATAATTTGTCTTTTTGTATTTTATGACTGCTTCTCTGGGATTTTTTTTTTTTTCCCTAGAAAAATGACAAGAATGATCCACACAAGTCCATAAGAGAGGCTGTAAAATAAACATTATACCATGTGTGGGGTAAAAAAATAAATAAATAACTGCAAATGGCTGTTCTCACTTTCTGGCATTTACACACATGGCCATCTGTTTGAGGGCTGTTTTAAATGGCTGTTTTCCAACATTTATGTAACTGGCCATTTGAAAGGAAATGACATCATCAAGTTTCCTGAAGGCTATAGCAGGAGCCTTGAAAAACTTCGGAAACAAATTGCTTAGTAAAGAGAAAGATGTTTTTCAAATGTCTCTTTTTTATATGTACTTCTTTCTTATTTCTAGCATTTCTAACATTTTCCCCCTTTTTCTGTACATTCTGTGTTTATACCCCTCAATATTTGCACAATCTACTTTGGAGCTTCTCTAAATTGTGAGAGAGTTAAAGAGAAAAACATCCTCTTTGTTGAGTCCGTACAATCTGGTCCGAATGTGCTGAAAACCATTTCTGCACATTTTTCTGACCTACTTAATATCCAAGAATGGACTTGATTGACTTTGTCACTCAAATGATGGCAGATTTTGAACTTGTAGACCTAGGCCTTGACAAGCATGGAAATAATTCTGGGTAGATATAGACTGTTCTGCTAACAAAGCGCTGCTGTAACTACCCTCTCACAGCGCAACCCATAGAGCATGACTGGGTGAAGAGGAACATTTGGAAAGTTTTTCAAAATTGTCAGAAACACCAAGAAATCAAAGGTAGGAAGGGAAAAGGTTTTTATTTTTATTTTTATACTTTTAAGTTCAGAGGTACATGTGCAGGTTTGTTACATAGGTAAACATGTGTTATGGGAGTTTGCTATATACATTGTTCCATTACCCAGGTATTAAGCCTAATACCCATTAGTTATTTTTCCTAAGCCTCTCCCTCCTCCCCACCTACTACCCTCTAATAGACTCCAGTGTGTGTTGTTCCTCTCTATGTGCCCATGTGTTCTGATCATTTAACTCCCACTTGTGAGAACATGTGGTGTTTGGTTTTCTATTCCTGCATTAGTTTTCTAAGGATAATGGCCTCCAGCTCCATCCATGTTCCTGCAAAAGGCATGATCTCATTCTTTTTTATGGCTGCATAGTATTCCATGGTGTATGTGTACCACATTTTGTTTACCCAGTGTATCACTGATGGGCTTTTACGCTGACTCCTTGTCTTTGCTATTGTGAATAGTGCTGCAATCAAAATATGCATGCGTGTGTCTTTATAATAGAATGATTTCTATTCCTTTGGGTATATACCCAGTAATGGGACTGTTGGGTCAAATGGTGATTCTGTTTTTAGGTCTTTGAGGAATCACCACACTGTCTTCCACATGGAAAGGACACAAATGGTTGAACTGATTTACATTCCCACCAACTGTGTATAAGTGTGCCTTTTTCTCTACAACCAGGTCAGCGTCTGCTATTTTTTGCCTTTTTAATAATAGCCATTCTGACAGGTGCGAGATGGTATCGCATTGTGGTTTTGATTTGCATTTCTCTAATGATTGGTGATGTGAGTTTATTTTCATATGATTGCTGGCTGCCTGTATGTCTTCTTTTCAGAAGTGTCTGTTCATGTTCTTTGCCCACTATTTAATGGGGTTGTTTGTCTTTTTCTTGTAAATTTGTTTAAGTTACTTCTAGATGCTGCATGTTAGACTTTGTCAGGGGCATAGTTTGCAAAAACTTTCTCCCATTTTGTAGGTTGTCTGTTTACTCTGTTGATAGTTTCTTTTGAGGTGCAGAAGCTCTTCAGTTTAATTAGATCCCGTTTGTCAATTTTTGCTTTTGTTGCAATTGCTTTTGGCTTTTTCATCATGTTTTTATAGCATAGTTTACAGATCTCCTTGTCCCTGAGTCTCTCAGTAATTTGGACCACTGGACCAAAGAGTTCTTTCATCTGATTCCAAAATTAATCCATCTCTTGGGAAAACCTAGCAGCTGCATTTAAGGCTCACATTTGTATGGAAAAAGTATTACTGTTAGAGGAAATTAAGTGTACCTACTCTTCAAACTTTCTTGGGAGGTCAGAGCAAATAGTTCATCTAAGCAGCAATCTACTTAAGCTCCTATATTAAAAACTTTTTGGAATTTTTAAATGCCTTCATACGATTTCAATCTACTGTGGCATTCTATTCTCCCAGAATGTTGCAGTTGCTTGCCTGAATCACCATTCTTCCAAGTTAGGAGGGGAGCATCACTTAAAAATTGTGTCCTTTCCACATTGCCTGCACTTGTTTGAAATTTTCTCCCCCTCCTGCTTCCTTCTCCTCCTCTTTTCATCATCACTATGGGTAGGAGACGTGGTTGGTGCTCCACCAGATTTCCTTTGCCAGCCAGTGCATCTGTACTCAGGTGTTTTTGGTTCTTTCTGGAGGCTTGCCCTTTGCAGATAGGAGCCACCTGCTGGGGTTACAGCATTACCTTTCCCCACCCTTCTGGGTCACCAATGGCTGACTGGTCTGGGGGTACAAAAGCCTGGGCACATATCCTCAAGGTGAAACAAGGTTGTTTCTTGGGGGTGTGATTGTCGGAGGTGTGATTTATGCCCCAGTTTCTTGGGCATCAGCCAAGGTTATACTTTACCTGAGACCACATCTCTCCTTTGCTATTTCCCCCTCACTGTTCAGTTTAATCTGCTGCCTTCTAGGTGTTTCCTAAAGATCACTCCTTCCATACATCACATATATCTAAAGCCATTTCTTGGTCTCTGCTTTTAAGGACCCCTATCTAAGACACTGTGATTACCAACGATGATATCTGAGTGATGAGTCTACAAAATCCTATATTGCAAGAGTCCAAAGCATGAGGAGGGTCTCTATCAGGGTAGATGGCAAGGGAAGGGATGTGCTTGTGAGGTTGTGAGTCAGCAGCAGTATCTAAGGGAAAACATTTAAGGTGAGAGTTTAAGAAAGAAGGAAACATTGGTACTTGTTAGGTTACTTGACAGAATTTAATTAAGTTAGTAAAAATTGCAGAAGTAGATGAAAAATTGTTTCTTGGATAAGAAAAAAAATAACACTTGTGATTGAAGAAAATTTGGAAAACACAGAAAAGTGTAAAAATAACATCAAAATCACCTGTAATTCTACTATCCAAATATCACCCTATTTTTGTATGTTTCCTTCCAATTTCGATGTATCTATCTTCCTATCTCTGTATTTTATTCATATAATTTACATTTATAAATTGAGAATTGCTACATATATAATTTAACATCCTTCATTTTCTTCCTGAACCTTACATACATTTTTATGTCATGTAGTACTCCTTGAAAATCTGATTTTCAATATCTGCATAATATTAAGTTCTATAGACTTGCCATAATATAAATATATACATATAATCAGAATATAGGTTACTGTCATTTTTTTGCTGTTTAGAGCACTGCTGTAAGAATAATAGCCTCGAACATAAATCTTGGTGTTCATCTTAGATTTACATTTATAAGTTACATTTACTGTAGTTGTATTACTGGGTCAGATGTATGAACATTTTAAATAACTTGCCAGCTTATGTTCTAATTTTCGTCAACATAATGCCAATTATTTTCCAAAAAATATGTGCCAATATATAAATGCTCCAATAAAAATACCACTTTATAATGCCATTAGTAACATTCTGTATTAAACTTTTTAGCAAATTTTGTACTTAACATTATATTTATTTTTAAAAAATTTTTACTTTTTAAAAATACATGCTACTTGGATTTTTTGTCCTTCTTAAAGACAAAAAATTTTTGTTGTTGTTACTGTAGAATAATGTTATTGATTGCCTTTTTTCTTTTAGTAACGCCTTTTGCAGGCCTCTAAACAGATGCCCCATGGAAACTGTATATTTCAAAAACATACAAACAAGTTAAATTGCTGGGGGAAGAGGGAAGAAAAAGGTTCAATCAACTCATTTTTGCAGGGCATGAGATGCAAGCAATCAGTTGAATTCCTTCACTTCATTACAGTCAATCAAATCTTTATTTCAGTTGAATTGTCTTAATATATTGACATGCCACATCACAAACACAACTACTTATGCTTTTGTCTTAGGGTCATTTCATCCCTAAATTAACATTACTGCATATCTGGGTGATCTAGCAATTATGCTCAATATTAGTAGGACTTAGTAAAAGTAAGAGCATAAAAGTAAATATGGTATAAACAAAGTTAATAGAACTCAAAAATATCATGTGGCAAGAAGGAGCATGCAAATGACAGAATGACAGCGAGGGGGCTGAACGGGGAAATGCAGAAGGCAAGGAGTGTATAGGGTGCATGTGAACAGCCATGCAGTGCTATGCAAGCCACGGGAAAAGGGCATGAACCATCTTCAGATTTTTCCTTTATCTCTCAAATGGTTTCTTATGGAATGAGTCTGGTATGTTCTCTATTTTATAATGCACCAAGTGATGTGTAAGTAAGAATGTGATGCTGTGAGTTAATTCACTCATCTAATATGTATGATACTATAAATAACCCCCCGATTCTTTGATTGAGCTACGATGGTGACTAAATTGTACATGTATTTTTGCTAATATATAATATGAATCTGTGTGCATGTGACTTCAATAGAAAAATCATTTTTAATTTTTAATTAATTATAGGTTTGTTAACAGCATGAAGACTACAAGAAAAAGAATGGAAGAAAGAAGTGAAAGAGAAACAAATAGGGGAGGGCATCTCTTGGATGACTGAGAAGGAAAGGAAAACCAGAAAAAGCAGTCAGGACGAATGCCTGACAAAAAACTCTGCTGCAGTGACACTTTGACAGGAAGCAGATACAAACTTTCTATGACTGAACAGGATATTTTCCATTTGTTGCTCCTTTGATACCCAAGCTCCTCAATGGTGGTCTTCTTCAATGAGACACTTTTACTAGTGATCATATTCTTGCTTCTTTTTGTTTTTTTTTTAAGTATGTTGCTGCTGTACTTTTAAGAAAGTTGTGTTTTATCTTAGTACTTTGATGTTCATAAATGGTATAAAACATAATTTTACCAATAGCTTTAATGGAATACTTTTTTACAAACAAAATAAAACTTGATCTTCTTCCACCCTATCCCCACATCAGAACTAATTTTACTACATTTTATTTTTCAAAAACTATTAATTCAGTCAATTAATATTGACTTTGGACTACATTGGGTCATTTTTAATGGATTGCTCTGGTACAGCTTTATTTTGTCATGTCCTTTGTTCTTGTTCTTTCTTGTCTACCTACCAGTTAAAATATGAAACTCGCGAAGCATTTAGCTCCCTGGATAGTGATTGCTATCCAGGGCGAATCATGCAAACTTTCATATTGTCTAAACTATAATTCAGAAATATAATATGGCTTAAATGGGAACTTGGGGCTAATGTTTAACAAGTGTGCACCATACTTTATCAGTTCTCTAAGATTTGTTTTCTACAAACAAAATGTTTATGTCATGGGCTACCTTTAGGTGGTAATTCTAAAGGCCCTTTCTGACTTGTTCATTAAAACTTTTTCAAGTGTTCAGGCCGCTGAGTTATTTGGTGCACAGAGTAGTACCAAATCATGTCTGAGAAAGGCTCCATGGTTCCCAAAGTGCCTGATTTTCCACCTCTTCCTATAAGAAGTAGTAACAGATATCCTAAATGAACTGGGGAAATAAGAATTAAGCCTATGGCTAGTTTAAACTTTCCTATGGAAAGATTTTAATGTTTCCAAGTAGACAGTTCGACTGAGACAATTTTATATAATGTGGTACATACGATTTAAAAATCTACATCCAAAAAAGCACATAAAAGACACACCCTACTTTAGCTATGTGTGATTATACTCAACTATGTATGCATAATATAACCTATGTATATACATACATGCATATAGTTTAGACACGCCCTACTTTAGTTATGTGATAGTATATATGTATATGACTTAGAAACCCTACTTTAGTTTTTTCTAAAAACTAAAATTTTTTATTTTTTTCTAATTTTTTAGTTAGTTTTTTCCTCTGACCCTAAAATTATGTGTTTGTTTGTTTGTTTGTTTTGTTTGTTTGTTTGTTTGTTTTGGAGACAGAATCTTACTCTGTCCTCTGTCGCCCAGGCTGGAGTGAAGTATTGTGATCTCAGCTCACTGCAACCTCTGCCCCCAGGGTTCAAGCAATTCTCCTGCCTCTGACTCCTAAGTAGGTGGGATTATTGGCATGCATCACAATGTCTGGCTAATTTTAGTATTTTTAGTAGAGATGGGGTTCCACTATATTGGCCAGGCTGGTCTTGATCTCCTGACCTCAAGTGATCCACCTGCCTCAGCCTCCCAAAGTGCTGGGATTACAGGCGTGAACCACTGCGTCCGGCCAATTCTGTTTTGACTATGAAGTAATATGGCTTAAAATATGAATTATGGAAGCTTCTGAGTCATGCGGTGACCTTCCACCCATCCCCACACCAGTGCCTTCTACTGTTATTTTTGTGCATTTGGCATAACCAGTTTTCTTTAATGAAAGAGATTTCCCTTCCAAGATAGGAGTGCAAGATCCAGACTAAAAATATGAAAATGCAAATGAGTAATGCTTCCTTTATCCTAGTTGCTTTCTTCAGGTATGTGTTGTATGTGTGTTGTTGTTTGCTGGGAGCTAAAAGTCCATTCTTTCAACAGAATTGCCTTCTGTCTCTAAGGGAACAAGAATGACCATTAAATTAAAAGACATGTATGAAATTATGCGGGTGAGAATCTTTACCCCACTTTTTGTGCTTTTTGATAGTAGAAAGATCTTTGTCTTGCAAAGGCAAAACTGGTAAGAACTTTATGCCTTTGGCTTAAACATTAAATGAAAATATACCTATTTAAAAAATGTTTTAGGCCGGGTGCGGTGGCTCACGCCTGTAATCCCAACACTTTGGGAGGCCAAGGTGGGCGGATCACAAAGTGAGGAGTTCGAGACCAGTCTGGCTAATATGGTGAAACCCCGCATCTACTAAAAATACAAAAATTAGCTGGGCGTAGTAGTCTGTGCCTGTAATCCTAAATACTCAGGAGGCTGAGGCAGGAAAATTGAGCCGAGATCATGCAACTGCACTCCAACCTGGGTGACAGAGCAAGGCTCTGTCACAAAAAAAAAAAAAAAAAATTGTTTTGCCCCGAATGAGTAGATCAGTGGGTTTGAGTTCAGCTTCGGGAAAAGGTAGGATGGTTTTCCTCTAAGCATGAAGTAGGCAGAATGTAACCGTTTTGTCCTTTCATGACAGCAGTTTAATCCAGGGGAAGTAGGAGGCTTTAACTCTGGGTCTAAAGAATTAAAGGAGGGTAAAAGAAGGACGGCAGCATCTGATACTGGGCTTCCTATTGTTCCTGTCACAATTTAAATCATTTGTTCACAATTGGTCACAAGACCTCAGTCTATTCTGTGCTGCAAGTGTATTCTTTCAAAAAACAGGAAGCGACACTTAAGTAATTGCAGATTTAAGTGACTACCAGGCTGATCCCAGCTCTTTGTCATGGCTTTCCTGTTTGGGTCTGAAGGAAGTGGGGGAGAAAGGAGAGAGAGGGTGGGGGAAGCAACTCTGTTAGAAGAACGGGTTAGCCTGAGCCTGGCTTTGCCTTAGTGAAAGAGTGATGAAAACACTTTAAACAGTTGCCAACAGGTCGGTAGAAAATATTTGACATCTCACCTACATCAACATGCAAGAGTTAAAGGTTAAATCACACACAACTCAAGTGCTGGGAAAAAAGGATATGTTTATGTCATCAACTTTCTTTGTTCTAGGACCGCCCTATGTCAACAAGGAGACACATTCCCACTCCCTGGTTGGAGACACCAGGACAATAGAGACTGATCCACATTTGCGCATGGGTGGCAAATCTCCTTTTAAGCATTTGTAGCTTGCCTCTAGTCTAGGCTTCTTCATAGTTTTTTACCTGCTTCCAAATACCTATGTATTTAGGGCAATGTGGTTGGTGGCCTTTCTTCTTTCTTCAACTAGTTTCTTGAGATCTCAAGTGTGAAGCTTAGTGTAGAAGGAGGAGAACTAGAAAGATAAAGGTGTTTGCTTTTCATCCATTTCCTGTGTTGATTCCAAATTCAGTGAGCTTCCAACCTAAATCCTTTGGATGGTGGTAGGCCAGGGAAAGGTGCTTTACATTGCTGGTGCTCACACACTCTAGGATTAATGATTGAAGGACCTTTCTGGAGAGGCATTTAGTGCTTTTCACAAAGACTATAATAAAACGTGGGGCAGGAGATTTCTTCACTCGTTCAAGGAAGATTTGAATTGAAATTTGGGAAGAAAGGAAAATATGCTCAGGGGAGCAATGCAACACTGTTGTGGTGGATGCCGACAGGTGTGTTATAGAAGGAAAAAGAAACAGGATAGAAACGTACATTTTATTATTTCTCAAAAAGTTCCCTTTTGAGAATCTGGTGAGAGCCATGATTATCTGCCTACATTTAAGTTTATATCCATGCTTAGGAGGATCAGAAACTTTTTTTTTTTTTTTAAAGAATTCCTAGAGGTCCTCTTGGGCTCAGTGGTTCATGCCTATAATCCCAGCACTTTTGGAAGGCCGAGGAGTGTGGATCACCTGAGGTCAGGAGTTTGAGACCAGTCTGGCCAACATGGTAAAACCCCATCTCTACTAAAAATACAAAAAATTAGCCTGCGTGGTGGTGGGTGCTAGTAATCCCAGCTACTCAGGAGGCTGAGGCAGGAGAATAGCTTGAACTTGGGAGGCAGAGGTTGCAGTGAGCCAAGACTGCACCACTGCACTCCAGCCTGGGCAACAAGAGTGAAACTCCATCTCTCTCTCTCTCTCTCTCTCTATATATATATATATAAAATTCCTAGAGGTTCATGGAGCCCTATGAAGTGCCCCTAATGTAGAAGGTCCCTGTGGTATAGGGGTATAGCAAGCTACCCATGCCTCCCTACAGTAGTTTGATAGTTCAACTAGATCTATACGCAATAGGTAAGAATAGGTATAGTCAAAAGCCCTTTACAACTAAATGGTTTCTACAAACAAGATTCAGGACCCTCCTCCCTGTATAGTGCTAAATGATCAAGACTAGCTCTTCCCACCTTTAGGTTTTTTGTGTTTTCTATAATTTTAAAAAATATTCACCTGCTGCTAGAATCTTCATATGTTAATCCTACCATTTGAACCACAACACAATTTGCTTACTGTTCTTATTCCTGGCCTAGAAAACATTTGCCCAGGTCTATGGACTTGTTTACTTTCTGGTCCCTCTATTAGGAATATGTTTAATTTGGAAATGGATATATTAAGGTATCATCACCTGATGCTGTGAAATATTTGCATCATTTAAAGAGAGCGCATTCCTTTTCTTGATTTGGGGCTCACCAACAATTTGATCAATTTTTATGCAAATTTATAGTTGGTGCAGATATCTCAAAATAAAATATTGACTCAAAAATGCTCCAAGCCCCACAGCTTTTAGGCCTTGTTGTTCAATGCTTTTAAAGAGAAGCATACATTTTTATTAAACTGTATTTGAAAATGCCTTGTCTTCCTTTGAAATACCATTTAAAAAAAGTATTGAAAAACGTTATTCTGAGTATTCTACAGACAGAACTATTCTTCAGACAGTGAAAGGGGTCCATGTGGCGCCCGCCCCGAGGTAGGCTCGCGCCGCCGCGTCAGCTCAGCGCTTGGTCCCGCAGCTGTGAGGAGGACGCTCTGCAGACTCGCTGCCCGCCGGCTCCCAACCCCGCGTCACTGCGACCGCCGCGGCGAAGATGGCCTCAGGAGTGCAAGTAGCTGATGAAGTATGTCGCATTTTTTATGACATGAAAGTTCGTAAATGTTCCACACCAGAAGAAATCAAAAAAAGAAAGAAGGCTGTCATTTTTTGTCTCAGTGCACACAAAAAGTGCATCATTGTAGAAGAAGGCAAAGAGATCTTATTTGGAGATGTTGGTGTAACCATAACTGATCCTTTCAAGCATTTTGTGGGAATGCTTCCTGAAAAAGATTGTCGCTATGCTTTGTATGATGCAAGCTTTGAAACAAAAGAATCCAGAAAAGAAGAGTTGATTTTTTTTTTTTTGTGGGCACCAGAACTGGCACCTCTGAAAAGTAAAATGATCTATGCAAGCTCTAAGGATGCAATTAAAAATAAATTTCAAGGCATAAAACATGAATGTCAAGCAAATGGACCAGAAGATCTCAATCGGGCTTGTATTGCTGAAAAATTAGGTGGATCCTTAATTGTAGCCTTTGAAGGATGCCCTGTGTAGGTCTTTCAGTGCCACAAATTGAAAGCTTCCATGTTTAATGTTATTCTCTTGCTATATAAATAAAGCAAATACATTTAGGCCAGGGTCTCACTGAGGGGGAGCTGTCTCGTCATCTTTTAGAGTAAACGAAATATTCTATAAACATACGCAAACAGCCCCTAAATAAATCTAAAGTCTAAAGTTTTATTGGTGTGAAATTAAATTCTTATTGGCCATATGCCTATTTTAATGAGTTGATTTATAAAGATTTTTGTTAAGCTCAGGATTTTAAATTATGCAGTTCACAAAACAGTAAAGGCCATGTGAAGAGAATTATTACATCTTTATTAACCTCAGCATTTACTTTGTTTCTTTTGCTTAGAAAATTGCTCATAATCTGGTTATAATTTTGGCCCAAATTCTTTATTCTTCCTTGAGCTAAGCAGAATAATGGAATATAATATGTCTTTATAATATAACAACACTAATACACTAATAGTAAGATTAAGTCAGGCAGTCTTTTACTTCTACCAAATGTGTAATGGAGATTGCTTCAAAATTGTGTCCACATAATCCACGCTGATCTTGCAAAAGCACTATTTCAAGCACATCATTGGAATACAGGAAGTAGCCCTGCACCTGCCGGTGAGCTCACCATTCACTGATTGGGAGAGTGACCAGGCATCTTGCAAATCATGGTGTGTCTTCAGGAGAATGTGCAGTGTCTTGTAATCAATTATAATGCAAACTAGGGCTACATTGTAATCTGTTTTGTTAATGAAAATGGCAAAACAATATTGACAAACTAGGACACCTGTGGTATCTTTAATTGTATCTCATTCAGAAGTTTGCTTCTTATGGTATAATAAAGTATGGAAGAATATTGAGTATATGTTTACTCTGGGCCTGGGAGAACTTAATTTTCTAGAGCAGTTTGTTGACTCGTGTGCAATGGGGAGAGGTACCATGATGACACTCACAGGGAGCCACTGTTCACTGACATTTGGAAGTGGTCATTGTTCATATCACCGGCGTAACACTTTGAACGATATAGAGATGCACCAACAGTTGAACTTAGAAGTAGCAGTATTGGCTTTGTGTAATAAAGGAAGCATTTTTGACTTAAAAAAAAAAAAAAAAGAAAGGGGTCCATGTACAAAAAGTTTAAGAACTCCTAGTGGAGATAATGGAAATAATTGGTGTACTGTTAAACTGACTGGCGTTCAAAGTTGGTGAATTTTCTGGAAGTACCATAAAGGTACCACTGGCCAAGCATGGATGGGAAGCAACCTAAGAACATTCAGCAGAGGATGCTATAAATAAGTCACACTGGAAGGCCAACTGATTGGGTTGCCTTTCTAAGAGGAAACCATTCTTACCAGGCACACCTCAGTACTTACAGCAAACACTGAAATTTCACCAAATTCATAGGTTGTGTTTTTGTTTTGTTTTGTACGAAACTGGCTGGTAGCAATTAAATGTTGTAAAAAGTGTCAGAATTTAGATGAAGACTTTCCTTCATCGTGGCATACCAATGTGGTTGTGTGGTTGTTAGGGAAAAGAATCTATAGCTCGTATCTATCTCTGACCATCGGCGGCTATAGATCCTATCAAAAGAACTTGACAGTTTTGAGTTGCCAAATTGTCTTTTGTCAGTTTTCCCCAATTATTTTTTATTAGTCTTAACATCAAGCTTTGCAGTGTTTGCCATGAGCAACTGTTTTGTTTTTACTTTCAGACACACTGTGAGTCTTGTAACTGTTTCCTTTTTTCTTTGTATTGGCTGTTTGATTGCTAAGAGTTAAATCTGTTGACCTACCATAGCAATTGTATAAAATTTCACAGAATAGCTTTTGTATTTGTATTTCATTTCTTTTCAGTTTCCTTATCAATCTTCATAGTGGCATCTATGATTGAATAGAAAAACACATTCAAAACATTTGAAATAACATCAAAGACACATTAAGAACAAAATTAAGTGTTAGATATTATTCCTGACTCCATCTTGTTTTTCCAGATTACTTTTTCTTTGGCTTATTTCTCGATTACTTTTGTTGCCATTGTTGTTGAAATTTTGCTATTATTACTGCGTAGAATGAATTTTTTTTTTTTTTTTTTGTAAATTTCCTTATTTGGAGTTCTGATAGCAGTGTGAGGTATGGGCTTGGACAGAATGGGATTGAAATAGAATATAAGAATAATCAGTTTGACAGAAGATAACAACTAAAATAGTGGCAGTAGGGATGCAGAGAAAGAGAGTTATTCATGAAATCAAATTGAGAGGACCTTTATGTGAAAGCGCATTTTATGTGAAAGCTAAATATAGTAATAGGAAATTTGAGTTGATTCTCAACTTGCTAGGTGGGCAAGTGATGATGCCATTAATCAAGATCAGGATTACAGAAAGTGTCATGGGGTGATTGAGGTGGTGATAAATAGGGATAAATATGTCCCTGTTGAGATTGAGGTTTTTTTGTGGGACAATTTAGCGAAATCTAGTAAACCACTGAAAATAAGCATCTAGATCTCCGGAGAGATTATGAAGCTGGACACACTGGCTTAAAATTTAGCAAAGTATATATATTTAGTTGAAGCAATGATTATAGGTAAAATTACTCAGTAATAAGAGAAGGTCAAGGGACTTTTGGGAAATGGACTTGAAGACAAAGGCTGTGACTTGCTTGTCTTCGTATTTCCAGCACCTAACCCAGTGCCTAGCACAGAAGAGTTGCTCAATAAACATTTATTTCATGACTTACCAAATGAATGAGTGACTGAGTAAGTAGAAGAAACCCTCAGAGGAGACTAGGAAGGTGTAGTAAGAAAGATGACCGAAAACAGTAGAGAATGATGTCTTAGAAGATGAGGTAGCAGAATTTTAAGAATGAGATTACAAAAAAAATAAGAATGAGAGTACAGTGAAAATTTCTGGGTGCTGGAAGATAGAAAACTGAGACAGAGTTAGTGCACTGGATGATAGAACCAGAATTCAAAAAAATCTTAGGAGTATGGAAATTAGAGCTCGATCTCATTGCTATTTACTAGGGATAAATGTAAAAACCTAATGACAATTCAGAATATCAAATCCATGAGCACTAGAAGCAGATGACCTGGTTTAATCACATTCCTAGGGTTTAATAGTATGCTGAAAGTTCAAAATAAATTAATATTGGAGCCTAAATGTCAAGGTATGTACTTAGGCAATGTTTATGAAAATATCCAGTGTAGAAACTGAGGATAATAATACCTTAGTATAGGTTGCAGATACAGGTTGGAACAATGCCTTTTGAGAGGAAAAATACTATAGTAGGTGCAGAGAATGAAAAGAAGAATGAGGAAGTGCGTACTGGGTTCGTGCCATAAGACAGACTTGTCGTATGCCCCAGGGATATGGGGACAAAGGTCCCTGTTCTCATGATCCCTACAATCTGTGGAGGAAGAACACATGAAGCAAATCAATATATAAATATACAGAAAATTAGAGATGAGATGGCCATTTATGGTGAAGGCCAGAGTCACTGGAACAAGGTAAACAGGGGAAACAGGGGCATGAGGTGGGCCATGGTCATTTCAGACAAGTTTTGGGGACCTTTGAAAGAAGCAGATTTATTCTAAGCACAATGGGAAGCCACCGGACAACTTTAACAAGGGTAGTAATATTATGAAATAAAACACTTTAAAGAAAAATGAATTATCTGGATTCTATGTGGAGAATACATTAAAGAAGGAAAAATTGGATGTCTAGATGACAGCTGATGGTGTTTTGGACAAGGATGGAGGCAGTGAAGATGGCAAGGCATGGTTATATTCAAAGCATATTTCAGAGTAGATTTAATGGTACTTGATGACTTGATTTGAATTACATTGATTTGATACCAGGAGTTAGAGTGAGGAGTACAACTCTCAGAATACTAGCTTCTGGAAGTAGATGAAATATTTTCTGAGCAGAATCCTTGGAGGAGCGTGATGTTTGTGAAAGTGGGAAATTGATTGTGAATACTATTTCCTTTTCGATATACAAAGTTTGGGATGTCTCTAAACATCCTAGAGATATCAGGTAGAATTCAATAAAGGCCAGAGCCAATAACATGTCCCTTAGGGATATGCCAGTTATATTACTTGATGTTCAATGGGGCCACTTGACACTGATGTATTTCCCTTCAGCTTCCCCCTTCAACAGAAGTGGAGGGAGATTTGAAGCCCAAATATTATGCTCTTTTTCTGTTAACAGAAAACTGAGTAGTGCTGACTTATCAAGCCTTTTTTTTTTTCTTTTTTTCAAGAAGGAATTCTGACAGAACCCTTGTACTTGTGTAGAGTCAAATCAGAGCTTTAAAAATGCTGGTTTTCAGATTACCTGTGGTCTTATACTTGTGGTATTTATATTCCTCATGTTTCTTAGTATTGTGGGTAATCTTAGAGGCTTTTTTCTATAGTTAAGATGTTTTCTAAAGATCTGATTGTTTCCTGGCAATCAGGAAACATTCCTGCCGCAATATATGCTGCAGATAATTCTCCCAAATAATTATATTATATGTGAGTCTCATACCAGAAATTGCCTAGAAGTCTTTAAAGGCCAGTGTTTTCTGATAAGATTGGGGATGGATCTGAGAGAGAAGATCATTAAGTTAGGGAAGATAAGATAAGCATTCCTCAGACCTCAGGTCTACTTTCATGACTAAGATTAAGTACTGAAGGGCCTTTCAAATAAACACTTAAATAAGAAGGAGAAACTCAGAGAAATAATACATGTTTGAGATGAGAGGCATGTTAATTATTCTAACTTGATCATTACACATTTTATACATGTATCAAAATATCGCTCTGTATACCATAAATATGTACAATCATGATGTGTCTATTAAAAATTAAATAAAAGGATTAGCCATATCATTGAATGAGACTGAGTCTCATCATTCTCTTCCCATCTCAATAACAAGCCAGTTTTCTTTATATAGTCTCTTAAGCCTCTACTTCTCCACTGAACTCAGCAACGAAGTCTACCACCTTATTTCAGCCCATCATCTGATACGTGGGTGATTGAAATAAAGTCCTATTTTTATGTCCCCTCCCTGCTGCCGTTGTGCACTCTGCCACCAAGGTACATTTTCAGACACGCTTCTCTCATAATGCCTCTTTTGTGCCCCAATTCTCCACTAAGTTCACATGTTATAACAGTAAAACAAAAAAATCCTCATTCTCTTAGGTAGTTAAGAACTTCTGCAGGATCCAGCCCATTCTATCACATGGATTTTCCCCGGTTCATTGTCCTGTAAACACACTCTGCACTTGCTTACATTGTTCTCCACTTCTGTAATGCAGGTCTCCTCCCTGAGTTAGCCCTTATTTTTTGTATTTTATTATTTTGAGATAGAATCTTGCTCTGTCACCCAGGCCGGAGTGCAGTGGCACAATCTTGGCTCACCGCAACCTCCTCCTCCCAGGTTCAAGTCATTCTCCTGCCTCAGGCTCCTGAGAGTAGCTGGGACTACAGGTGCCCGCCACCACATCTGGCTAATTTTGTAATCTTTTTTTTTTTTTTTTTTGAGATGGAGTTTCACTCTTGTTACCCAGGCTGGAGTGCAATGGGGTGATCTCGACTCACCGCAAACTCCACCTCCTGGGTTCAAGCGATTCTCCTGCCTCGGCCTCCCTAGGAGCTGGGATTACAGACATGCGCCACCACACTTGGCTAATTTTGTATTTTTAGTAGAGATGGGGGTTTCTCCATGTTGGTCAGGCTGGTCTTGAACTCCCGACCTCAGGTGATCTGCCCGCCTCGGCCTCCCAAAGTGCTGGGATTACAGGCATGAGCCACTGCATCTGGCCTAGTTTTTGTAATCTTAGTAGAGATGGGGCTTCCCCATATTGGCCAGACTGGTCTCGAACTCCTGACCTTGTGATCCGTCTGCCTTGGCCTCCCAAAGTGCTAGGATTACAGGTGTGAGCCACCACACCTGGCCGGAGTTAGCCCTTCTTTTAAGGCCAAGACTGAGCTGTCCCTCTAGGACAGCTGATTCTTATATCATCATGCACGTTCTATCTTTCTATGATTTGCATCTGTGTCATTCTCTAGAGGCGGCCCAGATGCAAACCTTTCCTGCCCCAGCTCTTGGCAACTCTCTGCACAGCACAGAGAGCCCGGATGGCCGGCCTCAGGTCAGTGGGACCTTTGAGGTCATCTACATCTAGATTCAAGGCATTTTCCAACAAGGAAAGAACAAAGTCTAATTTGAAAGGCTACTTTTGGAAGCAGAATGAGAAAGACTGCTTTTGTCCAATGCTCTGGGAATTATTCTGTGCAATAAAGTATAAGGCATTTCCCTCTCCCTCTCTCTCGCTCTTTCTCTCTTTTTCACTGTCTCAATTTTTAAAACCAATTTTCCCATCTTGTACGCTGAGTCGTATTTTCTATTTCCTCCCATAAATGTTTTTTTCCCTTCTGGTTTTTCATCATCCCTAAGCATGTATCTTTTATCATTTAAGACCCTTTTTCTCTCCCAAATCATCTCAACAAAATCCCTTATTTCATTGTCTAACTACTTTTCTCTTCGGTTATAACACTTGATATCTTTTTACTTATTTAGCTCTTCAACTTTACTTTTGTTCATTCCTATTTTCTTGTTGGGTCAAGAGAGACCTCCTCCTTTTCTTTTTCTTCCCTCTAGATACTTAAGCACTAAAGGCACTGACACTTGAACATACCCTATATTCAGGTTACCACAGAAAGAGAGCCTCTTTTTATTCCTATGTTCCCTGGCCAGTAATGCTATAACTTTGTGTACATTTTTAAATATTGTTTCAATGTTTATTTGGGAATTGAGGATAAAGTTTTATAATATATTACTTGGGAATACTCAGATTTGCAGTCAATTATTCTGTATTACACACTAGCTTGATTTCTGTTTTTAATGGCTTTGAGTTTTCTGAGAATCAATGAATGTTTTTGTTTTTGCCTTTGCAGTTCGGTGATGAAATCTCTTGTGTCAGGTGGTCATTGTTACAGAAAAATGTTGCCTTGGCGTATTCACATGATATGCAGTAAACACTATTGCCAGATACCTATAGGGGACGGAGGCCTTTGTCATTTTTAAAGTAAATGGATTATTTTCCTAGCTCTGTAATCACATCAACACATTTTTAGATGAAGTGGTAGTTTCCTTCCTGCTGATTAAAACAAGTTCTTGTCTTAACCGTCCTTGTTCTAATCTCTTAGACACTATTTACTCAGCATATAGGGATGGATAAACTCAGAATAATTACCTAAACTCAATCTGTCCTGGGAGAGCAGTGGGGAAACGTGATGTATATAATTTCAGTGAATTTTTTTTAATGCTAAAATTAAACAGTACTTAATCTGTTCCTCTCCATCCTGGCAGAAGTTTATCCCTGGGATGAACTGGGATGACAAAAGTCAAAACCCTACTACCCTGAAAGATGTTTAGTCTGCAAACAAAACATTTATTAACCTGAAAAATACTGCTTTTTGTTTTTTAAGGCATGATTTGAAATTGTGCTTCTAATCCTCTCATTTCTGTCCAGTGTTCCCTCTACTTAGATTTTTGAATGTACTATGTATTGGTGGAGCTTGTGGAGACTTTGGCTTTCTTTAGCTGAGTAGCCTGGACTGTCATTTGAAACATGGGAGGCAAGAAGATTTCCAGACATTTTGACATTCCAGATTTTATTATATCTTGTCTTAGCATACCTATATTTTCAGGAATTGAGTAAAATAATAACAAAAACAATACTAATAGCTTAATAACAAAGTATGCAAAGTACCATTTTAATCACTTTCTATACATCACCTTAATCATCACAATAATCTTATGATATAGATACAATTATTATAAAATCAATTTTCAGGTGAAACTGAGATACAAAACTACGAAACAGTATTTCTGAAGTAGCCTAGATCCATCCAGGCAGCCATGATTAAAGATGGACTTAATTTCCTATTATTTTAATTGCTACTCCATAATAAAATCATAGTGATTAAAAAGACAAAATTATATATATGTGGTGGAAGTAATTGGCTAGATAAAAGATAAAATTGATCTTCCAAATCTAGTTAGTATGATTTCTGGAGTTCCAAGAGTGCTTGTTAAGTAAGGTTAGGAATATCTATTGGATATTAAAATCCCATGCCTCAACTTTATCCCATAATGTCAGGGTTCTAATTTAGATATAATGGAGATAATCCTGAGAGGCATAATTCTTTTACTTTAGTGAGAACACAAAAGCAAAAGAGAATCTATTGGCAAGGTGTTATAGGGAGTCAGTACAAAGTTTGTAGTGAAAAATAAGAGTTTTGGAGAGGGAAAAATGAGTGTTTTATGTTAAATACATGGTGAAAGGATTATATTAATTCCATTGTAGTTGATCATCATTATCCAGTTGAAACATTATTGAAATGTAGAAGTAATCTTATTGCTTGCTTGTAATTTTTGCCATTATTGCATAGATTTGAAAATGCAAACTTCAGAAATTCAAGCCCTAGATAGATTACAGATTTCTTCATAGGATCTTAGATATTTTAATAACAGATACAATGAAGTGGGTAGAGGTGCCTGGTAATGGGAGTATTGGTCCAAGGAACAAGTCATGCCCTTGTGTGAATAATGGAGAGGAACAGGAATATACATTAAGACTAGCAACTGAGCACGGTGGCTCATGCCTGTAATCCCAGCACTTTAGGAGGCTGAGGTTAGCGGATCATGAGGTCAGGAGATCGAGACCATCCTGGCCAACATGGTGAAACTCCATTTCTGCTAAAAAAAAAAAAAAAAAAAAAAAAAAATTAGCTGCGTATGGTGGCACGTGCCTGTAATCCCAGCTACTCAGGAGGCTGAGGCATGAGAATCACTTAAACCCAGGGAGCGGAGGTTGCAGTGAGCTGAGATCACACCACTGCCTGGGTGACAGAGTGAGCCTCCATCTAAAAATAAATAAATAAATAAATAATTAAAAAAATTAAAAAAAACACACAAAAGTAGTAACCTGCTTGGACTTTTAATATGAAATAGTCCTGCTCTAAAATAACCTGAATTATGCACTAAACAAGAAACTTGATTTTACTTCATAAAGAATGAGAATATATAGAACAATATTTAAAATCAACATTCGAAAACTCTTAAATGTCTTCTTTCAATGGTCATAATTACCACTTAAAATAATTCCGGTATTTTCCCTAAACTAGGTCATCCTACTCCTTCTCAAGGACAGAAACCTCCAGCTTATGCACCCTCACCGAAAGAACTTTGTGTTCAATGGCTCTTTAGTGGCTTGTTAAATGGTTTCTCCTTCCTATGTCCTTTACATTTATTATGTTATTTACCTCCCCAGCAACCCTATGTTATAATTGAGAAATAGCAAAAGAAAGTAATTGGTCCCAGGCAACACAGCGAGTGCGAGGATTTAAATTCTGGCTGTTTTACTCCAGAGACCAAACTTTTAATCACTATCGATCTATTCATTTAATTCTGTTTTGGAGTACAATTCCAATGATCTTAGTATAAGCATGACAAAAACAAACTCCCATCACTACATAAACAAACAAACAAAAACAACACGCCATCCTGTAATATGAAAGATTCCTTGCACATTCCAGAAAATAAGTTAGATGGCTTGAGGGTCAGGTGAGTTATACCCTCCAGCTAACTCCCTCTGCTTTGTCAATATAAATCACAGCTGGATCATTTTTACAACCTGTTCTTAAGGGGAGGAGGCACATTTCAAACATATTTGAACAGAAGAATCTTTGAACAAATGTGATTGCTTCATTTGATAGGAAAGAATGAAGGAAACTAAATTATTTGAGGGCCTGTTAAAAGTGTTAGTATGTCACTGGGGGCTTGCATATAACTTCACTCACTTCCATTTAACTTGTCCAAAGAATATATGAAGTAATTATTATTCTGCTCATTTGAAAGCTGAGGAGGAAATGGAATGAAAAAGGCTCACTAAATTTCCTAAGACCACAAAAGGCACAACCAGAATACAGACTCACTTTTCCCGGTTTTTCAAAATCTGTATCTATCATTTTGGAGTGCCAAAAGATTGCTCTGTTGAATGCGAAATAAGGTTTCCAGTTTTACTGATAGGTTGGCATAAAGCCATCCACCCTCTTATATTCCAAGATGCTGGCTGTGGTCTTGGAAAAGACACCTTCTCCTGAGGATCTATGTAAGGAAATTGATGTGACAGGCAAGAGAGGACTCAAAGTTTTCTAGCACGGTGTCCAGGGAGATGGTGGTGCATTCACTGAAGATGTGATTTACTAGAAAAATTGACTGCAAAAGATTTTAATGAGTCCAATTTGGGACATGCTAAGTTTGAAGTGACATTGGAACCTACCAACTCTGCTGTCTAGAAGGCCATTGGCGAACAGAGCTCAGGAGTGAAGTCTGGGCTAAATTTAAGTGTGCTCAGTGTATAGATGGAGATTTGAGTCTGTGAGTGGGTGGGATTTCTCAGGTTTCATATGTACGAAAAGTTGGGGACCAAAGATAGAATTCTATGAATTACCAGAGGGCTGGGAGCTGAGGAGGAATACCAGTGAAGGAGGCTGTACAGCAATCAATGAGATAGGAGACATTTAGAAAGTATTGGTGTTTCTGAAAAAACACAGAAGAAACTTTCAAATAAAAGGGAGCTATCAATAGTGTGCAATGATAAAGAGAATTTATGACTCGGTGTGGTGCCTGTAATCCCAGCACTTTGGAAAGCCTAGACACAAGGATCACTTGAGCTCAGTTTGAAACCAGCCTGGGCAACAAAGTGAGACCCCCTGTCTCTATGAAAACTCAAAAAATTAGCCAGATGTGGTGTCATGCACCTGTGGCCCCAGCTACATTGGAGGCTGAAGCAAGGGGATCGCTTGAGCCTAGGAGGTCGAGGCTGAGTGAGTGAAGATCATGCCATTGCCTTCCAGCCTGGGCAATGGAGTGAGACACTGTCTCAAAAAAAAGAGAGAATTTAAGTAGGGCGAAAGCTGAAAAGGGGTCACATAATAAAAAAAAAAATGCAGTAAGTCATTTGGAATACTTCAAAAAGAAAAATAAATGTGTTTTATTTATGGCGTTTCTAGACAGTGTTTTCAAATGACAAAGCTAATTTTCTACTGTGAACCAACTCTATAGATCAAGCTAATTTTTCATGTACAAGCAATACAATCATACTAAAAAATGAAAGCTTGCTAGTAGGTAATTAGGCATATGTCACATCATTTGAGCTGAATGGAGTCACCTGGCAAGCTTGATGCTTGGAAAGACAGCTTGTATGGCTGAAACAGAGTGAGAAAAGGGGACAGATTTAAGTGATGGCATCAGGTAGAACTTTGAGGAGAGAGTGTAGGTCTTGAAAAGTGATTGTACGGCCTGGGATTTCACTCTGAATGAGATGGGAAACTTAAGGAGATTTGGAGTAGAGGAATGACATGATTTGACTTATGTTTTAAAAGGATCACCCCAGATATACTATTGAGAAAAAAGTATGGGGCAAGGGGAAAAGAAAGCAGGCAGACCAGTCTGGAGGCTACTGGGATCCAAAATTGACATGAGTTGCTTGGACTAGGGTGGTAACTCCAATTATGGAGATAAGAATTCAGATAGTAGATGTGTTTTAAAGGCAAAGCTCACAGAGAAAATAGTGGAAAGAAATTAGAAACTGTGCATACACACAATTGTTTTTCCTAGGCCTTTTTTTTTTTTTTCTTTCAGTAAAAACTAGCTGGATGGAGGTGGAAGCAATGTTGAAATGAATTGTTTTCCACATCGAAAGAAACACAACATAGTTGGATGATAATGAGAAAACTGTAGTGGTAAGGAAAAACTTAAAACAGGGGCAAAAGGCCAGAGCAATGTCCTTGAATAGATAAGAGGGGAAGGGAGCTATGCCAAGGGGAAGGAATGGCCCACTCCTGCTTAGCCCTCTGTACTCTGACCTGATACCTCCCAAACGCTTGAGTAGATTCCTTTTTAATGCTAATAACTCTCAAGGACTATCTGTGTTAGTGGTTGTACTCTGAGTACTCACTGATGAAGAAAACACAGAATTACGACTTTTTTTGTTTTGAAATGGAGTTTTGCTCTTGTTGCCCAGGCTGGAGTGCAGTGGTGTGATCTTGGCTCATTACAACTTCTGCCTCCTAAGTATCTGGGATTCTACTCAGCTGATTCAAGCGATTCTCCTGCCCTAGCCTCCTGAGTAGCTGGGATTACAGGGGCCCGCCACCACATCCAGCTCTCTCTCTATATTTTTGTATTTTTAGTAGAGATGGGGTTTCACCATGTTGTTCAGGCTGGTCTCGAACCCTTGACCTCAGGTGATCCACCTGCCTCGGCCTCCCAAAGTGCCAGGATTACAAGCATGAGCCACTGCGCCCAGCCTGACTTAGTTATCAATACTCACAGCTGTTAAATTACATTTAAGAAAAATAAGTCATGCCATAGGCATTTTGTTATTGCGATTCAGACCATAACCAATGTCTGGTGCATATACAGATGAACATATCCCTTGAAATTCTAAAGATTCACGCCTACAGTTCACAATTTGGAAAGCTTACTTTAGTAAAACTGCAAAGCCCTTGGTTTTCTGAATATGCCTGGGTTCTTTTGTACATGCTGTTTCCTCCAGGAGGCGCTTTCATCTTACCCATCCTTAAAGGCATAGTATAGTTTCTTCTCCACTCAATCACAGTTAGACTTCGCATTTTCCTTTGTGTTCCAATAACCATTTATTATTGTACTTTGAACTACTCATATTCCATTTATGTAATAATCAAACATACAACTTAAACCTTTGCACCCTTAAACACTAAATATATTTCCTGTGCAAATACATATGTGTATACATATGTTTTCTCTTCTGTTGTCTAAGGTTATTTCAACCTGAAACTATGTCGTGTTCATTTTTGTTTTCCAACAGTGGATAGTTCAATACTAAATGGAATAGAAAAATGTGAGAGATTGGATTTATTTTGTGGTGTTCCAGAGGACAGAATTTAGATTAGTGGGCAAAGTTGAGAATAAGATAGATTTGGCTTAATAAAAGGAAAGACTGTGTAACATTCTGAAATTTTAAAAATGGGATAGTCTGTTATTGAAGATAACAAGTAACTGAAACTAGCCAAGTCATTTTTCTCCCTATGACTATTTAAGTTCCAAGCACTAAACCAACTGTGTAACATATAGTATCACATTTAGTCTTTATAATGGTCTAATAAATAAAGGCATTTTAGTCATCCCAGTTGTACTTGAAATAGTTGAGCAACTTGCCTCAGTACACAGCTTGTAAGTGACAGTGCAGGAATTAGAACTTGAGTCTGGGTAATGTTCAGCTCTAGATATTTAACGTGAATGCTTCACTATGTAGGAGGGATTCTCATGTTGGGTAGAAAGTAAAAGTTGCCACGGTTTCAAAGGAATATAAAATACTAAAAATATGCAAATAACCTAAGTAGCTTCCTACGCTTTGAGTATAGTTGAGCAGGCCTGCTTTCAACAAAAGAGCCAAGAGATAGGTTCTTGAAAGATATATAAATCAGTCTATAGTGAAGGGCTCGAGATAAAAGTCTTTTGCTTCTTTTTACCTCCATTTATTGTAAGATCCAAATTATCGGCTGGGCGCGGTGGCTCAAGCCTGTAATCCCAGCACTTTGGGAGGCCGAGACGGGCGGATCACGAGGTCAGGAGATCGAGACCATCCTGGCTAACATGGTGAAACCCCGTCTCTACTAAAAATACAAAAAAAACTAGCCGGGCGTGGTGGCGGACGCCTGTAGTCCCAGCTACTCGGGAGGCTGAGGCAGGAGAATGGCGTGAACCCGGGAGGTTCACTTGCAGTGAGTTGAGATCTGGCCACTGCACTCCAGCCTGGGCGACAGAGCGAGACTCCATCTCAAAAACAAAAACAAAAACAAAAACAAAAACAAAAAAACAAATTATCCTTGATTCAGAATAACAACGAGTCAAAGATCATTGGTAACCATATTCTGATGAGATCAACATCCAGTGGGGCTTTGGGTAGCTTGGAAGACCACTTCAAATGTCGAGAGGACATTTGAGCCCTTGGTCACTGGGCATGACCCATAGACTATGTCATTAATGTCACTACAATTCTTAGCATGTGCCTGAAGTACAGCAAGCACTTTATTAATCTTATCTCCTTTCTCCTGAGTTATCTTTGAGTCCATACATATTCTGAGGTAGTTTTTTTCATTAGAATTAACACATAAAATAATCGTTTTTTATTTGATAATATATTTTCTATGAATATAAGAAATAATACCGCACATTTATATGGTGAGCCACTGATCTCATTCTTCACAAAAGGATAACAATGTATTTTTGAAAATCTTTTATTCTTGATATATTTATTCAAGAAAATATACAATTAAGTGGCTACATGGGACTAAGATGTTGATCAAAAAAAAAAATCTGATATGAACTTTCTCATCATATTTCAAGATGCTTGCCCTTTCAGCAAATAATCTGACTTGACATTGAAAAGCTTGGAGCACTGAGGGAGGTATTACCATCTCATTTTATTGTTTCTGCTAGTTATTTTGACAATCCACTCAGTACAAGTGAAGAAAACTTTATTCAAGTGAACATCAACTTCACTTTCCATTGAACTATGACCTTAAAAAGTCAATCTCTTAACTTCCTTTGGGGAGACATGTGACTGACTGCCTTGTCAGCAAGCTCCTTTTCCTGAATCTAAGTTATTTCCTTTCCTACAGAGAAAAATTGCTGTTATCACTTCCAACCCTTTTAGTAATGGCCCTTTTCATGTACAGTAAATGCTTTTTTTTTTTTTTTTTAAGTGCATGTCTCTTCCTTTTTGCTTATTAGCTCAAAATTTGTTTATCCTAAAGAAAAATGTAAGGATATAAGCACATTTCATGTTCTTTGGAAAAATCAGCATTTGCACAGATTTCCGACACAAAAGACAGCTAAGAGTTCTCCAAAAAGTCTATTTTAAAACATACATTTCAAATATCTAAACACAAGAGAAACATGGTCTAGTTAAATCCAGCATCACCCAAATACTTCCCAATTTCTTTATCTCATGACTTTTTTTTTTTTTTTTTCAGTTTTTATTCTGTGTGGTTTTTCTCTAACATTTCACACTGGAACTGCTTTTCAGTCGGGCTGGACAATTCCTCTTACTTTGGCTTTTGAGACACTGGTCCATCCTGATTTTTTTCTCTTGATGCCTTTATCTCCAGCTTCTTCACTAGCTCCTCTCTACCCTTTTTCAGTTCTTTAAGTGCTCCATCTCAAGCTCCCTGCTCCGTTTGCATACCTTAACTGGACATTCTCTCGTGCACTCACCTAGCTTCAAGCCTCCTCTATTCACTGATTGTTCCACATTTAGCCAGCCTGCTCTGAACTCCAGGCCCAAATGCCTCCTGGGAAACTCCTCCTAGATGTTCTGCATCACCTTAAAGTATTGCATCTCCAAATGAACTCATTCTCTTCTTCTCAGCTAGTTCTTCCTATGTTCCCTATCACAGCAAGAATATCTTACACACCCAGACACTAAAGCTTAAAATCCCTGGGTCATTCTGAATTTAATTCTACTATTAAAGATTTCTCATTTCTGTTCCTTCTCTTCGTTCCTCACTGTTATATACTGAGTTCATGCACTCACCAGCTCTCCAGATCATGTCATCTCCCAACTCCCTAGTTGCTCATCTATTTCATATTGATATTGAGACTTACTATTAAAATGGTATTCCATGCGTCATTGTTTCACTTTAAAACCTTTGATAATTCCCCATTTTATATACAGAAAAATTCCAAACACCTTAACAGGTTTGGAATTTCCCTTTTTTTTAATTTTTTTTTTTTTTTGAGACGGAGTCTTGCTTTGTCGCCCAGGCTGGAGTACAGTGGCACCATCTCGGCTCACTGCAAGCTCCGCCTCCCGGGTTCACGCCATTCTCCTGCCTCAGCCTCGGAATAGCTGGGACTATAGGCACGCACCACCACGCCCGGCTAATTCTTTGTATTTTTAGTAGAGACGGGGTTTCACCGTGTTAGTCAGGATGGTCTTGATCTCCTGACCTCGTGATCCGCCCATCTCGGCCTCCCAAAGTGCTGGGATTACAGGCGTGAGCCACCGCGCGCGGCAGAATTTCCCATTTTTAATTGGAATTTTCACTCCTTACCAGTTAAGGAGCTTGGAATTTGAATCAATTGATTCGGTGAGGCCCAGCCTTCATTATATTCTCACCACCCCACTGACAGAGGCATAGGCATTAACTGCCACACAAGTTTTGTATCTTTTTGTCTTTGCTCATGCCATTATTATCTCTACTTGATATTATTTTCTTTATTTTCTTTTTCCTGCCTGATGATCTGCCCATTCATTTTTTAAGAGCCCTTTCAAAGGCCATCTCTTCTTTAAGTCTACCTTGCCTTCTCCAACTTTGTATGTACGTTCTCCCTCTGCCCTGACTGCCCTCAGCCCTACCTTCACACTGGCATCCACAGTCCTGGATTTTAAATGCTATACAGTAGGAAATGGCATTTAGAGAGCAGGGAATACATTTTCTTCTTCTCTGAATTATAAGAGTCTATCATCATATTCAACTTGTGGTAGGCATTTAGTTTTTATTTGCTAAATATGTTGAATTAATGGATGATGATGAAAAATCTTAACAGTGGCCCAACTGATGCCAAATACCTATTCTAAATATCTATATGTTATCTGTATTTTGTTTTTCTTCCAAGGAACTTTGGTTACCTTCCATGTGTAAGAAGCTCTTAGTGGGACTTCTGAGATTGGTAATTAGGACCAAGGCTGAGGACAGGAAAGTATTTAATATCTGAACTGACAGTCACCAGAGTCAGAGCCAAAGCTTCTTAAAAGGTGATGGATGTGGCAAACTGCTGCCAGCCTCCATCTTCTGTATAATAAGACTGGGAACAAGACAGAGAGGGGCAGATCCAAGGGTCACTAGAATGTGGTGCGTCTGAGATAAGAGGAAATTCCCTGCCTTCCCCAAGGGAGGGAGGAGAAATTAGAGTACCTGGTCTTTCTTCCTAAAACCTCCTGAGAGGCTCTAAGAGGCTCATTTACAAAGACTGTTGTATAATTTAGTTACCTAATTGGATATCTGCTCAGGAAAAGGACTTGTGGATATACCTGTTCATCGTAGGAACAGGGGAGAACAGTCTTGGAGAGAGAAAAGATGTAGAGGTAGTGTGAATTCACCCAGTTTCAGAGCCAAGACAAGTCATGCCTGTGGTTCAAGTGGATGCTACTTTGAATGTAGCTGGGCTTGTTCAACCTTCTTTCCAAGACAGTTTCACAGCAACACGAGGCCATGCACTATATGGCCAGTAGTAAGAACTCAGGGGCTTGGAAAAGTGGGCTTAAAATCACTGAAGCTCCAAAAACTCATACCTTTATTCCCCAGAGCTAGAATTTGAAGGCCTGCCTTGCAGATGATATCAATAGCCAGGCTGTGCTGGCTAGAAAAACAGCAGGAACCAAGAGGGAAAGGTTACAATAGCAGCCTGTTAGCATTACACTCTTTCCTTCCCTGTTCTACCTCTCAGCTCGATACGCTGAAGAGGAATACAACAAGGGGAATGCGAGGTGATGGTGCACTTGAGGCAGACTCCTAATTAGAGAGGGTGCCAGTTCCTACTTACACTGGGTAAAGTGGAAGAGGAAAGAAGGGAGAATAAACTAATGTTTGATGTTTTAAATTGGAGTAAGCCTTAATATCTGAAAGCAACTGGAAACTATGGAGCTACCTTAGATGCCAGTGGAGAATGAAGCATTGGTATAAAATAATTGGAAAAGCATGATTTGGAAATACAAAAGCTTCTTATTTCTGATTAATACTGTTTAATAAATGAGATGCTTATGTAAAACTACTGAAATTCATAGAACGTCTACAAAGAAAGAAAAATTTCAACCCCAGACTACTATCAATGCAAACCTTCCTTTACTAATTTATTGCTGGATCCAACAGGTAGTATCTCATTCACTACATCTCTAGTGAAGTCTCTGGAGAGCAGAAGTCCCCTTGGAGGTCACACAGAAATGCACAGTCTTGTTCTAATTCAAAAGAGTTCATTGTGTAAAGAACAAACAAACATGTTAGCCCCAAGAGACACGTTAGCCCTGCTTGGGCCACAGTTTAGAATGAGTACCCAGCCAGTTACAAGACGCTTCAGAACTTTCTGTATCCAGTGAGAGCCCAGCTGATAAGTAAATCAGAAAGTATATTACTGTAAGCTAGTCGTATTTGAAAATAGCTGATATGTTAGCTCTTTTTTATAGAGAGCAGATATACAAAGTATTTCATGATGCTATAGGATATTAACAATTATTTCTCTCAAAATTCTTCTGAGGGAAGACTAGGCTATTATTGAATGACTTCTGTTGAATTCTCTCTGTTCCCTCAATTCTTCTACTTCCACTGCATAAATATATATTGCATACTGGCCAAGTGCAGTGGCTCACGCCTGTAATCCCAGTACTGGGAGGCCAAGGTGGATGGATCACCGGAGGTCAGGAGTTCAAGACCAGCCTGTCCAACATGGTGAAATCCCATCTCTACTAATAATACAAAACTGAGCCTGGCATGGTGGCGGGCGCCTTTAATCTCAGCTACTCATGAGACTGAAGCAGGAGAATCGCTTGAACCTGGGAGGCAGAGGTTGCAGTGAGTCAGGATTATGCCATTGCACTCCAGCCTGGGCAACAGAGTGAGACTCCATCTCAAAAAAAAAAAAAAAAAAAAAAAAAAAAAAATATATATATATATATATGCATACTGTATTCTTTGCTTGCTGACTCTGTTACTGCCAGTCCTCTATCAGTTTCAGTCTATTTTCTGGACAATTCATTGCCTTCTCATATCCTTTTTCCCATAATCTCTCTGAGAATCTGAAATGCTTTGCTGTTGTGAAACTCCTTGGCCCATATAATATCAGCCTTTAAGGTGATTGTATTGCCTATATACCTGGTCTGAGAGATCACTGATTTTCAAATTCTTCCTTGAAAATCATCTCTTCTCTTCTTGAATCCCCTATATCCCAATCAATTCCCTATGAAGTCCATCTTTTCCGGGACTCAATTCACCTGAACTTCAGCATTCTCTTTGGCCAGCCTTCCCTGGAAGTCTACTTAGGGGGCATAGTTGACAATAATGTATACACAGCAGAAATGTCTATGAGAGACATCAATATGTTTCAAATTTTAACTTCAGAAGTTTCTACAGATAAGTGTTTTGTTGATGCTAGAAGAAAACAAGTTATAAGAGGTGTGTGAGCTTGAAAATTGCTTAAGATGTTAATAGTCACTTAATCCTTAACTTGGTGTGGAGTCACATTGTGTGGCTGTAATGTAGGACTTTAAAACAAAGTCAGAGGTGCAAAGGCTGGTTTTAATGATAAGCAGAGAGTTTGGCCTGCCTGTTTTTCTCCCCCTCAATTTTTAAATGGGCCCAAGCAATTTGAAAACCAGAATGTACTAAACAGATAAGTTGATGTTTACTAAACAGATACGTTGATGTTAGCATCAACATATCTTATGTGGTAAAGGGAGCTAAGTTTTGATGAGGCAATTATAATGGCTCTTTTATATGCCTGGAAATCCCATTTTAGACAACCATTTCCATCAGAGACTTTGGGATTGAAATAGATAGTATGAGATATGTTATATTACATGGTGATCAAAGTATCATGAAATAATCTTACGCTCTGCAGGCTTTTTATACAAATAAGGCATGTATTCAGGCAACTTACACAAATATCTAAGGCTTTTTCCTTCTGATCAAAAATTGTTTACTCTGGAATTTAACATTTATTTAATAATGTTTTAAGATAACACGAAGGGTTTGCATTAAAATAAGACGTATTAAAGCTGCTAGTATCTGTCAATATTTCATTCCTTAGGTATTCCCTGGTCCCAAAAATGAAATGTTGAGAATGGTGACAATTTCATGGCACAGGAAGAAACCACCTAGTTTCTTTATCATAACAGCTCCCCCTGCTGATGCAAAGTGAGAGCTTCGTAACTTCCTTTCAAATTTTCAGGGACTCTGGAAACATGGCTGGAAAACATTATTCTCAACTGAACCGTAGCCAGGAAAGTCTCAGGAGGGAATTCTTTCCTGACATAAAATTAAACCTGGCTTCAGCATATCTTAGCGGGGAAAAAGAAGGAAAACTTACTGTTGATGTTTCTTGGCCTGGCTTTCTTTCTGTTCTTAAAGCAACATTATTTTTAAAATCTGCAACAAAACTTGTCATCTGCCAAATCAACCCAAGTCTCCTAGCCTCTCCTAGCTTAGGTTTCTGTGCCTTGTTGCCCTTTTATGTCCCTTGACTCCACTCAAACTGTTACCATGAATGGATGTCTTTTAACTTACTTGCAGTAGGAACAACTAGATGTCACTCTGTTTTCCATGGAAGGGAACCTGGTGCTAAAAGTCCTACAAAGCTCCAGGCATGGTGGCATCTATGTGGTGATGGAGTTTCCAAGCCCCAGATTATATGACCTGGTGTTACTGGTAAGAAAGTGGCAGGTTATTTATTCACCGGAGGGCTTATGCTGTTGGAATCATTAAGTTAAAAAAAAAAAAAAGAATTGCCTCTACCAGGGCACTTGTGGGTGAAAGATTTCTTATATTCCATGCATACTTGCCAAACCAGTGCCAGTTTCTGGTCACCCCCTTCTCTGGCATGATGTTCTTTTCTGTTTCCATCAAATGCAAAGACTTAGAGCTTATTTATGCGTGTGAAAGGACTACGTTAAGAGAACTGATCCCTCCCCACTGCAAGGAGCTCTATAGGATGCAGAAGTGGTCATTGTAGGACTTTGGAAGTTCAGGCATTGGCGCCTGGCTCTTAACTTATTACTCTCATTAAAATGCTTTTCTAGGATTATGGAATGCTATGTTTGGTATCACATAGTCAATCTGGACCCTGTGCAGACAGGTAAACAGCACATTACACACTCCATATACCTTGCTAAAAAACAGCCCAGCAGAGACCCTGACAAACTTCAACACATGCCTATGTGATCTGGTTTAAGATCTGCTCCTAACAAGTTTTGGTGCTTAAGAAAACGTATCTTCTTCAATTAGCCTATATAGTAGATGGTTTTTCGGAAGCTAAAGTATTATATATCTAAGACATTAGCTTAAAATGTAAATATTTCAGGAGAGGAGAATAAAGTTAACATTTACACTGAATTATATTTTTAGAGGGAACACTTAGCCACTTACCTAGCCAGGAGACCCTGATGATAGGGCTCACATTATTGATTGGGAGCACAGTGCTTTGAGGAAGATGGGTTGAAGGGAAGGGTCAGGCTGGAGACAGTGGGTATTACCTGGGAGGCCCTGTGCAGTTTTGCAAGTGAGAGACCCGGGTATACTGGAGACAAAATGAAGGCGCTGTGGGGTGGGTCTTGGTCAATGAGGATGGAAATTGTAGGTTCCTGTGAAGAGATAGATACAAAGAAGAGAGTGGGCTCCAAAGGTAAATTCAACTTCTCTTTCACAGTTTTCTGAGACTAGACTTGAGAATTGGCCCTGCCTTCCCCAATATGCAGATACTTGTAAAGTGATTCAATTGTGCTTAGTCTTAACATGTTATTTTCTTCCCCATTTGCTTATGAAGATTTTATAATAAAGATTAGAGAGTTAGGTTCCTGGGGAAATGGTACAAATAAGTTCCTGCTGTCAGTGCTTTAACCAGGCCTGCCATCATCTCCTGCCTGAACCATGTAGTATTATTCTTCTTTCCACTTTCCCATTCTAGATTCATCTCCATGTCAAAAGACAACTGCGATGGTGTCACGGGCCTACTAAAAAATATCAAGTGTTCACATTGATCAACTTCTTACTGGCGGTAGATTGATTTATAGTTACTAATGATTTAGCCCTCTTCCCTAAGAGGAGAATATATCCCCATCCATCACAATGTGACTTTTCTATTGGCAAGTATATTCTTTTCCCTATTGGTGTCAGGCTTGGCCCATGTGGCCAGTGGATTATGAGCAGATATGACATATGGCTTGTCTCCAGCAGAAGTTTCAAAAACCAGCCCTTTTCCTATATTTCTGCCAGTCCTCTTCCGTAGGAAACCATGTTTCCCAAATCAGGGACTGCTCCTTCAGCCCGGGTCACAGGCTAACATGAGAAGTCACATGAAACAGAATCATAGCAGCTGATCCATACTCACCAACATATAACACAAATGAGAAACAAATATCTTTTGTCATAAACCACTGAGATTTTGGGTTTACTTATTATGATAGCAAAATTGACTAATATGAATCTCCCTCCACAGTCCAGCCCCAACCTACTTATCTAGACTTATATGGAACTACAACTGCACATGTACCCTACACTCCAGCCAATCTGGAAGCATTTCCATTACGCCACCTCCATGTTTCTGCTTTTTTTATTCTCCTAGCTGAAATTGCTCCTCCCTTATATTCAATAGACCCCACTTCAGAGATCTTTCCAGCTAACTCAAAATCTGTCTCATACATAAAATCTTTCTGGATGCTTGGTTTGAAATAACATTTTCTTCCTCTGAATCTCTCCAGGCATTCCATGTTTATACCAGCTCTCATTCTATTTGTTAATAATAATAAACAATACTTTTTATTGAGAACTTATTACGTATCAGATGTTGGTTTTACCTATTGTGTTACTTTGGATACATCATGATGGGACAAAATGAAAAAAAAAAATTGTCTTAGGGTTGGATGAAAGCCTGTGGAGAATAAAACAAAAGGGAGTAGCAGAAAGTGTCAGAAGCCTTCAAACCACAGTGATGGTCTGACACCTGCGGCAGAAGAGAGGGAAGGAAGGAGGATTAGTTAGAAAGAGTCTCCAGCTGCAATGCAATTCCAAGGAATGTTCAGACAAGCCAATGGGGAATCTTCAAGCCAAAGCCATCTTTTGAGGGGCCCCATATCTCACAGCAGCGGTCTGTATTGGTAGCCCCACTATGTTTGATCATTGGCCATGAGCAGTCCTGTGGGAATACGGTGGTGAAAAGAATAGTAGTTGGGGTTGTTAATCAATTATGCTCTCACAGCATGGCTACCACACCTACATTAGTTCATTAAATCTTCACAAAAATCCTATGAGATCAGGACTATTATCATTCTCATTTTAAAGTAAGGAAACTGAGACCTAGAGAGATTAAATTACTTTGTTACCATCACTCAGGTAGTAATGGGATAGAGCCAGAGTCTGTCCTCTGAACTGTCGTATGACTTTCACATCGTCATTGGTTGAGTGTGTGAATAAGTGAACATACCATGGTGTTGCTGTGAGAAGGTGAAAATTTGAGATGACAATAATCAACACCACTCTGTTTTTGTTGGACCCAGAAATTGACAATATTTCCTCTAGTTTTGGAAGATTCCATGTCTCATAGGAATGGTCTACATTGCACACAAGTTCTTTCTCTATCTGTATGCCAAGGAATATAACTGATTTTTTTTTCAGATGACTACTATTTATTGTTCTGTTAAAATATTCTAAAATATTTTATGAATAAAATAGTTCATTAGGAGAACTTCCTAACACCCTAAAGAAACAAGCTCTCATTTTTTTTCTATAATCCTTCAGCTATTATTCCAGTTCTATTTCCTGCTGAGTCTAATAGATGATTTGTTTCCAATCATACAGTCAGTCACATTATGCCTATTCTTTGAGTTCTGTGAAGGCATATCCCATTTTCTCCTAAGAAAGTTTTCTTTTCTGGGCGGGCGCAGTGGCTCACACCTGTAATCCCAGCACTTTGGGAGGCCGAGGTGGGTGGATCATGAGGTCAAGAGATCAAGACCATCCTGGCCAACACGGTGAAACCCCATCTCTACTAAAAATACAAAAATTAGCTGAGTATGGTGGCACATGCCTGTAGCCCCAGCTACTCAGGAGGCTGAGGCAGGAGAATCGCTTGAACCCAGGAGGTGGAGGTTGCAGTGAGCTGAGATTGCATCACTGCACTCCAGCCTGGTGAAAGAGTGAGACTCCGTCTCAAAAAAATAAAAAAAAGAAAAACTTTTTTTTTCTTGCTCTGTAGAGAGAAGTTGCGAATGGATTTACTGAGAGAAGTAAATAAGGACAGACTTAAATAGTCAATATTTTGAAAGGAGACTTAAACCGATCTCCTATCCCTCAAATACACACACACACACACACACAGACACACACACCACACACACACACACATATACTGATGGGGGCACAGTGGTACCGATGCAGACCACAACTGTGAGATATGGGGCCCATCAAAAGATGGCCTTGGCTTGAAGATTCCCCATTGACTTGGCTGAACGTTCCTTGGGATTCCCCATTGGCTTGGCTGAATGTTCCTTGGAATTCCAGTGTAGCCTGGGACTCTTCCTACATAATCCTCCTTCCTTTCCTCTTACATATATATGTCGTGTGTGTGTGTGTGTGTGTGTGTGTGTGTATGTGTGTGTATAGGAAATGAATACTCAAGATGGGCTTCTTTCTACTACTATGCACAGTTTTTATGTAAAATGCTGGCATGTGGTGAGATCAAAAGACTTTCCAGGGAGAATACAACCTGCAAGAATCTTCTACAATGAAAAACTAAAGGACATGAACAAGCAGCCATACCTCAAACCCTTTATGATTCCTTTCACTAATCGCTCTACTCCTGCCCACAGTATGTAGAATTATACTTTGCAGCTCTGGGTGAAAACCTGCCCTGGACATTGTGGTGGCTGTGGGATCAGCTGTGTATCTTACGAGCGATTGACTGGTACAACAAACAACCCTAGTTAATGGACCTGTAATTAAAAAGCATTTCCCTCCCCCACCACTGCCACCTTAAGATTAATTCGCTGGAGGAAGACTTTTTTCTGTCTTTGGAAGAAAACTCTATCAGGCATCTTGACATATTTGGTCATTCTTAGGTTTAAGAGACTCCAAATTGCTTAAGTTACAAAACACAGTCTTACTTCCGAAATTTGGATATTCAACCATAATGCTTTAAATAACACTGTAAGTGGCATTCAGAAAAAAAGATCTGCCTTGCACCTGTTGGAGCTGGCACTGGAAAAGTCTGTGGTAAAGGGGATGCCATGGACTTCTTGCCAACTTTTCTTGCCACTCAGCTTTCTGACTTCGGGACTGAAGAAGGGAGAGGCAAGGCAGATACAGGGAAGAGAAACAACCTGCTTGTCAGGTCTGTAGTGGGCATCTTGCTCTCACAGCCTTGCAGATGATGATCTTCCAATACTCCCAACCTGTGTGGCCCCTCAGCCAATAACAGACAGCTCTCCTGATGGTGCCCGGGGCTGGCCTTTGGCTCATTGCTCTGATCACTTCTCAGATTCTGCTTTCCCAGTAATTCATTTTACACAGATATCCTGTCCTGATCTCCATGTCCTCCAGCAGTTTTTAAACATATCTTTAGAATCTTATGTAAAAGGGCTTCAGGCTGGCATTCCTTCCTTGGAGCCTCAACCTGGTCCCCAGCATCATGGATCTTGCCTTGCAGTTGGAGGGATAGGAAGTCGTTTCCTTGTTGCAGTTTTCTCTGCTCTCACAGAACACCAGAGGGTCTCTTGCTTTGGTCTGGGTCAGAGAAACTTCCTGAACTCCAGGCAACAAATGCAAATTTTGTGAGTGGTCTCCTTTGAAATCTCTCTCCCTAGACTCAAAGTGAGGAGTCAGGTCTTACCCTCAACCTCCCCTTTGAGTGGAGGGTAGAACTCACACTACAGCTTTTTCCAACCAAAGCTTTTTCACAAACCTTCCTTTACATGTCCAGTGTGAGGAAGCTTTAGGATCCTTGAAGTAGGTGAGAAGCCCAAAGTCATGTAATTGGTTCTGAGTGATTGCCTTTGAAATTTGTGTCTTAATTTTAGGCGTCTCCACTCACTTGATATCTGACATTTTTTAATATGGCATTTTACTTGAATCTTCCATTTAATATTGTATATCATCTCCTTCAATATTCTCTGCTGCTTTTAGGCTCTTCTGACTATATGTCATTTTTTTTAAATGCTATGTATTCTACCAAGTACATAAAATGTGCCATCTCCCTAGAGCTTAGCCTTCCTTCACCCTCCTCATTTCTTTTTTTTTTTTTTTTTGAGGTGGAGTCTGGCTCTGTCACCCAGACTGGAGTGCAGTGGCGCGATCTTGGATCAGTGCAATCTCCACCTCCTGGGTCCAAATGATTCTCCTGCCTCAGCTTCCTGAGTAGCTGGGATTACAGGCACCCACCACCATGCCTGGCTAATTTTTGTACTTTTCATAGAGATGAGGTTTTGCCATGTTGGCCAGCCTGGTCTTGAACTCCTGACCTCAGGTGATCTGCCTGCCTTGTCCTCCCAAAGTGCTGGGATTACAGGCATGAGCCACCGCCCACCAGGCCCCTCATCTTTTTTTGACATCTGGTCCTGGTGCTTCCCACACCCTCTCACTCTCCATCCTGTTTCAGATCTGGGGCTTCCATTCCTTAGAGCCTTGCCCTTTGCGAATGTAATGACTCCTGCAAATGCATTGCAATTGTGTTCTTCTTCCACACTGCACTGGGGCATTTTAATATGCAACCAACTGAAAGTGATGACTTGACTCAGTAATTTTCTAAATTTGTGGATAGTTTTTTGTTCTTATTCTTTTTCTTGGCCTTTTGTTTTTACTTTTTTGGAAAACTCCTTTTATGAACTAAATATTTCTATCCATGTGTTAGTAAAGATTTTAAACAAAAAACAATGCATAACTGAAGATATAACTACAGTGGAATTCTGGAGACCACCCATCAGCTTCTTTGGTAGTCCCTTAGGCACCAGTAAAAAAAAATTCCGGGACTTTGATAAGCAGTTTGAAAATCCTTGCTTTAGAACAAAAGGAGACTTTTAAAATGGGAGCAGAGCATGGAGGAGTGATTTCAGGAAAGGCTGTGAGTACCGTAATCCTTCAGAAATCATAACAGTGGCCAGGCATGGTGACACTCAGCTGGAGTCTCACCAGCTGTGGGAGACTGAGTTGGAGGATCACTTGAGCCCAGGAGTTGGAGGCTGCAGTTAGTCTAGGTCTAGGTCATGCCACTGCATTCCGGCCTGGCTGAGAGAGAGAGACGCTGTCCCTGGAGGCTCCCTCCTTAATGTGAAAATGAGTGCATACTAATGGCCATATATCTGATTCCTGCTCCCTTCTTGCACAGTCAATATCTAAATGATCGCCTCTCAGAGAGACCTCAGTGTGCCTTGGAATTTGTTTCATTTATCTAAAACCTAAAACAGAACTCTGAAACAGAATCCCTGTGAAGAAACTCACAAAGTTATGACCCTTTTTTTCTTTAAAACTACAAAACAAAAACAAACAGCTCTAAATATTTTATTCTTATTCTGTGGATATGTTGTTTGTGGCATTTTGGTGCCATTTTTTAAAACTCTAAACCATATATGCACTGCCGAGACTTTCACAGACTAATAATGCTCCTGGCCTTTTGAACTTTGACTGCCAGCCACTATGTTATAGATTGAGTTTTCAAAAGGAGAGCCAAAACTTCCCTTCACTCTTTCTACGTCGATTTTTCCCTGTAAGTGTATTAACGCTCTGTGATAGTGACTTTGACTGGCCAATACAGAAGAACGGACCTTACTCTTTTTTTGTTTGTTTGTTTGTTTGTTTGTTCGTTTGTTTTTGAGATGGAGTCTCGCTCAGCCTCCCAGGATGGAGTGGTGTGATCTCGGCTCACTGCAACCACCATCTCCCGGGTTCAAGTGATTCTCCCGTCTCAGCCTCCCGAGTAGCTGGGATTACAAGCACCCGCCATCACGCCCGGTTAATTTTTTGTATTTTACTAGAGACGGGGTTTCACCATGTTGGCCAGGCTAATCTGGAACTCCTGACCGCAGGTGATCCGCCCGCCTTGGACTCCCAACGTGCTGGGATTACTGGCTTGAGCCACCGCGCCTGGCCCGGACCTTACTCTTTAACTGCTCCACTGCCAGCTGAGTGGTTATTAATATTTTAGTGTTCCCATACATATTCAGATTTCTTGGCCAGGCAGGTGGAGTAAATCAACTGATGGCTACTTCGTAAGGAATTGGCAGGATACCTCTACTTTTTGGGTGAGCCTAAGAAGTATGAAGAACAGAGGGGAAAAGATGCATAAGTAACAACAGAAAAAGAAAATGGTCTCTCTTTCTCTGCTGTTATCTTCTTCCGATTGTGACCCAATTAGACTATGTATGTGTTCTGTGGGACTCTTAGGACTGCACAGCAACTAAAATATCCTAGCATAATATTGACACACTGGCATGATTAGGGTCTGAAGTCCTGGACCCTCAAAGATTTCAGGTGGATTATTTTGCATTGCCTGAACTTTATCCCTGAAGGTACTATTAATAAATCCCTATCTGAGGCGGGGGGCAGGTGAGGCAAGGAGTCTTGCTTGAGGATCTGGGGTGTTTTTCTTAGAGTCTGGGGCTCTTTGATTGATGAGCAGTCTAAAGAGTTAAGAGATGCTAAGAGCTTGGCTACAGGAATAATAAATGCTCAGCATGAGCTGCAGGAAAAGCTCTCAGGAGCAACCTGCTCTGATTCACCTCATTTGGACATTGGGAGTGGCAAGAACCTTCTATAATAATCGGAAAACATTGTTCAAAATAATTACTATCTTTTGAAATTAGCCATTTTTACTTAAAATGTATTTCAAAAGAATCCTGGACTGAAGAGTTGAAATCTAATAATTAACATCTAGTAATTAATATCTTGAAATCAGAAGGGGCAGGATCAAAGCTATATCAACCAGGATGTTAGCCTGCCTCTTCCATGAACACCCGTGAACACTCTGGCTCTTTTCTCTCTTAGATATTTTTATTTATACATACAGCTTGGCATATCAGTATGTATTCTCTTACATAGCGAATGATTGTTTTACAGTTCTGTTTTAACTTTCCAACTACATATTCTCAGATAATGAGATTATGGGTTTTATTTTTAATATCCTACATAGCACTTCCTGGCTTAGTGCTGGGCACAGGCAGGTCCTCAGAAAATCTTGGTTTGTTGATTGTTGCTTGACAAATATCACATGCATTCAAGAGTCTGATGGCTACACCTTGGTCAGCTTCTGTCAAACCCATATTGACCACATTGACCACAGAGGCTAATTAGCAAGCAATGTGCATGGACACTCAGGAAGCTGTTTTCAGTTCTATTGCATTCTTGGTAAATAAGTATAATCTGTCCAAAATGCTTAAACCTAACATGCATATTAAATATAACTATAATTGTTCCTTTTTGCCAATGATAAATTTTTTTGTGTGTGTGCCTACAGTATTCTGATTACAATATAACATAAAAGTTTTTAGGGCCGGGCGCAGTGGCTCAAGCCTGTAATCCCAGCACTTTGGGAGGCCGAGACGGGCAGATCACGAGGTCAGGAGATGAGACCATCCTGGCTAACACGGTGAAACCCCGTCTCTACTAAAAAAAAATACAAAAATCTAGCCGGGCGTGGTGACGGGCGCCTATAGTCCCAGCTACTCGGGAGGCTGAGGCAGGAGAATAGCAGGAACCCAGGAGGTGGAGCTTGCAGTGAGCTGAGATCCGGCCACTGCACTCCAGCCTGGGTGACAGAGCGAGACTCTGTCTCAAAAAAAAAAAAAAAAAAAAAAAAAAAGTTTTTAAACACAGACTTTGGAGCATTCACATTCTGGTTCTGCTATTTATTGGTTGTGACACTGAGAAATTCTTAAACTCTAGACTTTAAAAAAATCTCTAAAATGGTGATATTGATAGGGTGAGAGTAAGCATCAAATGAGCTAAAGGTTGTGAAATGCTTAGCATATAAGAAAAAATTAAAATTATTTAAAATATATTTCAAATTGATATATTTATAACTTTATAACTCCTATGACTATAGTTACAATTGATTAGAATTAATTTTGTTTTGCAATTTAGTGAAACAATTAGGAGTACAGGCTTTGAAGGCAGACAAACCTGGGCTTAAATACTGACTTTGTCCTTCTGTGTGAATACAGGATTACCTTTCTTTTCTTGTTAGTAAAATGGGGATTATACCTACATCAGGAGTGGAGAGGGCTAATGAGCCAGCATTCTCATTAGCAGGGTCCCAGGGCAAAACGATGACACACTTGAGGAGAGTTTAAGAAAGGGATGACACAAAGTTGTAGGTAGGTGGTGGATGGAGGAAGCGAGCAGAATGGCCAGTATCGTAATAAAGCCACACACTTTCTCCCATCCCGGACTCCTCTATCCTGGAAGGGATGAGTAGAAAGAATGGTGACCGGAATCTAGAAGGAAAGAGTGGTGTGGAAGAGAGAATGAGGGAGCCACTTGATGCAGTCCACAGTGATCAGCATTTCTGGGCACAGAGTGGAAGGAAAGGGGCACGATGAAGGGTGGATATGGAGAGGAATTGGAAAGTACCCAGCACCAAAATGATTAGCAAAGTACCTGGCATAGTACACTCAATAAATGCTGATGGCTATTAAGTAGAGTAGGATATGTAATGCTTATGATCTTGAAACTATAACTGGTTTTATTTTATATCCCAAGAAATCAAAAGAGTATCTGCGGTTATATGCCTAGTGGAATCAATGTGATTAAAATATTGGTCCTTGCCAATTCAGTGTTCATTACAGTCCTCTCCTAAGTGCCCAGTGCTCTGAAGGCAGGAGAACGGTTTCCAGATCCTCAGCAAACATGTCTCTCTTGTGACAAGAGTATAAATATGCTATGTGATGAAGAACTTTATTGGCTATGATAAAAGACTCTGACTTGCTCAATTTCCAACCATGCAACCTGAATATTCCTTGCCAAGAAATAAAATGGCCATTGTATAAAAATGGTCTTCTAAGCACTAGCATACCCCAAGACTCCGTCTTCTGTCCTTTCCTCCTCTCAGTCTAAACTCAAGTCTTAAGTAATCTCATCTAGTCCCATGGATTTAAGTATCATTTATGAGCAGATGACGCCATGCTTAGACTCTAACCTGAACACCATATTGGTATACCCAATGGCCTGCATACCACCTCCATTTGGCTGTTAAAAGACATCTTAAACTTGATTCTCTCCTTTACCCATTTACTCCATCCATATTCTCCCTCAAAAAAAAAAAAAAAAAAAGCTTGCACCTACATACTCATTCCATCTCATCTAATGTCATCTAAGCATCTGTCTAGAATGCTTAGCTTTAAACCTCGCATTAATTCTTGACTCTTCTCTTTCTCTCACTCCTCCCTTGTTATCTCTCAGGCCAATTCTGCTGGCTCTGTCTTCAAAACACAGTTACACTTTTCACCACCTCTACAACTGCAGCCCTGGTCGGTAGTCAGCATCATCTTTAAATTGGAATAATCTGGATTCAGTCTCTAATTGGTCTTCCTACTGCCACAGTTTTCTCCTCCACCACACCATTGTCATATTTTATGCATGGAAGATATTTGTAATATCAGTCAGATCATATATCTTCTCTGCTCAAAACTTTAAACTGCTTCTCAACTCATTGCAAATAAAAATTAAATTCTTGCTATGTCCTGTGAAGTCCCTACATGATCTGTGCCCTCAATCCCACTGTCGACTGCCTGACATCATCTCATATTTCTCCATCCTCAATTACTATGTTCCAGTCTCATGGGACTTCCTTGCTGTTCCAGGAATATGCTAAGTATCCTCTCACTGCAGGCAGATCATTTGCGTTTGCTCTTTCCTTAGCCTGATGCTCTCTTTTCTTCCTTCAGATATCCTGACTATTCTTACATTTTCATCGGGTTCTGCTCAATTCCCTTGCTCAGTGAGGCCTTCCCTGATCATGCATATGAAATAACACACTCACTTCCCTCTTTATTCTGCTTTCCTGCTTAATTTTTCTCCACAGTAATATCATCACCATATACAAATTTATGCTCATTTCTTTGTATTTATTCTCCTTTCTCTAATATACAAGCTATGGAAGATCAGAAACTATCTGTGTTACATTTGGTGCTATATTTTCACAGCTAGAACAATGGCAAATTAAGTCACACTCAGAATTGTTAGGACAGTTAACAGTTGACGGTCCACTGAGACTTTCTGGTTTTTCTAACATAAAATATGCATAATCAGGGATTCTGAACTTGGTTGTTAAATATTTATTTCAGGTTTCCTTGCCAATAAAATGTTAATAAATAATGTGATTTTAAGTTGTTCTTGTCACTAAAGAAAATATATTTTCATATAGAAATATCTTTGTCACATATAAGTTTTAATATACAAAGATTAAGACCATGAAGATTTCAATGAAATGATATAACGTTTGTGAAACTGTCTGTCCTGGGTCTCAGAACACTAACAGTTGTTAGTTTTCTTCCTGCCACCCTTCCAGAGGCAGAGGAACTCTTGTTGCTCCTGGACTTGGGAATGGAGTAGGCATTTGATAAAAGCTGTTACTACATTTACACAGCTCTTCCAATTCCATTCAGCAGAAGCCATGTGGGCGATAGTAAGAAAAGGAATGCTGCCATGAAGACATATGGATGATTTTTGCAGATTTGCCAAGTGTCCCTCTTTTATTCCTATATAAATAATTCCTAAGCATATATTCGCAAGAGCCAGAGTTCTTATAATGACATAATGTTGTATTTCCCAAAATGTGTTCCAAAGGAATATCTGCATCCACAAAATATTAATTGAAGTCTCACAAAGGAAATATTCTATGGTCAAATAAATTTGAAGACTGGGTGAGGCAAGGCTAAATAGATTCCAAACTGCACGTCTTTTTTGTGCCTTTTGTATAATAACCTGTGTTGTGTGTCTTCTGCAGAGAAGTCATGCATATAGAGTTTTTTGAGACCTACTTCATTACAGAACTTATAAACCCTCAAGTTCCATTGAACACACTTTGGAATACCTGTTATAGCTTGATTTAATTTTTATATAATCCTTTGAAATGGTAGGAAAAATGCTATTATTCCCATTTTACAGATAAGACAAATGAAACTCTCATGATAATAATTGGTCTTCTTCATGGCTGGCAAAGGAATAGAAGGAGCTAAAACTAAGATCTTTTGTTGAGATTTTTAATTTTCATTCCATTGCTCCATATTGCTATTTATGTTAGTTCCCTAGGGTTGCTGTAACAAGTTCCCACAAGTTGAGTTGCTTAAACAAAGAAAATGATTATCTCAGTTCTGGAGGTTCTGAGAGAGACTCTATTCCATGCCTCTTTCCTTGCTTCTAGTGGTTGCCAGCAATTCCTGGAGTTCTTGGCTTCTAGCTGCATCACTCCAATCTCTGCCCCTGTCATCCCATGGCTTTCTTCCTTCTGTGTCTGTCTCTGTATCTCTCCCCTTGTAAAAAAGTCACCAATCATTGGATTTAGGGACCTTCCTAATCTAGTATGAGCTCATCTTAATCTGATTCCATCTGCAAAGACCCTGTTTCCAAATAACGTCACATTCACAGATACCAGAAGTGAAGACTTCAACATTTTTTTTGGAGACAATTTAACACCGACACCATCCAATATGATGCTGTTCTGAAAATATCATGTAAAACAGTTGTCCATGGAAGCTTTTATGGAAATGTCCAATTTTACTCCTTTTTCTTGATCAAAAAGGAATGAAGACTTCAGAGTTAAAGACTAGGATCATAACTTCTCTGGAAAGTGAAATATGAATGCTACTTATATCACCTAGCAAGAGTTTCCCATGTAGTGGCTAGTAAACCTTTACCTGTTAAATGAACAATGCTATCAGGCTTTTTGTCATATTTATGTCCTGCCCTATTCATGTTTTACAGAAGGGGTTGTTGAGTGCCTACCCATGAAAGGCACTGAATGAGTTTGTATAGTCTATGACCTTGAAACCCACACACAAAGACTAATTATATAGACAAGATAAGCATTCTCTATTTCAATAAATTTTAAAAATAGCAGTAAGCCTTGCTCAATGTGTTACTTTTAGCCTTTGGTAGCCAAGAAATAGCTCTTAGGATGGAGAACACTTAGGAAGAAAACTTTTATATTTATCTTGTGCCTGAATTGCAGTGTAGTGCAGCAACTAACAGGTCAGTCTTAAATCAGGTGGTTTTCATTAAATTCTAGCTTCTATTACTTTCTTAATTTGTGACCTTAGCCATTTAATTAACCTCCCTAGGCCAGGCGTGGTGGCCCATACCTGTAATCCCAGCACTTTGGGAGGCTGAGATGGGTGGATCACCTGAGGTCAGGAGTTCAAGACTAGCCTGGTCAACATGGTGAAACCCATCTCTACTAAAAACACAAAAATTAGCTGAGTGTGTTGGCGGGTGACTTTAATCCCAGCTACTCAGGAGGCTGAGGCAAGAGAATTGCTTGAACCCAGGAGATGGAGGTTGCAGTGAGCTGAGAATGCGCCACTGCACTCCAGCCTGGGCAACAGAGTGAGACTCCACCTCCAATAAATAAATAAATAAAAATAAAAAATTAACCTCTCTAAACTTTTATTTTTCTTACCTGCAAAATGGGAATATCAATAGTATCTACCTCATAAATGAGTTTATAAGGTAAGAAACTTTGTACAGAGTTAACATATGCTAAAATATTAATATGTCTTGGCTATTATCTCCTAATTGTAATATTTATTCGGGAACAGAACCATAGCATATTTATCACATGTAATTAGGTTAAATATATGACCCCTAAATCTCAGAGATAAGTAATGAAAATAAATTCCAAAACTGGAAATATGGGGACACTTTTTAAAAATACGTTTACAATATCTAACACTTTCATTTGATAATAAATTGATAAATATTAGAAAATTAATATGTTGAATTGCAGAGATTTTAGGTAGAAAACAGATAAGACAAATGTTCCTCTAAGATGTCAAATGTGAAGAGGAGCACTGTATATCTTATATTTAATTTCTAGAACTACTTCTCATCCAGCTTCTGCAGTTTAGCTATTTGTTTTGTATTTTTTAACATTCTTGAAATCCAAGACAATCTATCCAAAACTCTAGAGTTTTTTCAGGAAGATTGGAGCTTGATAGAGCAGAAGATCAACTGAACGCTGGAAGACTCTCCAGTGTGAAATGTTTATTTCTAGGATCTTCTGTTCAACCATGGCGCCTTCAGAGTCCTATGTATAGTCTTAAACTGCTGATCTAAAAATGGTGGTCTGTTTCAGCAGGTAATTAATGATATTACACATTTTAATAAATTTTTCAGCTAGATTGCTACCTATTTGCCAGATATTATCTCCATTTCTTTCCCTAAAGTTAATATACTCATATTTGTAGAATCACCTAGAATGTAGTTCCATCAAGTAAGTTTAATATTAGATTATTGTAATATAGGGAATGCCATGGTGGGTGATTATTTACTCATGATTAATTTTCCAACATTTGGCATAAAGTACCCATTCTACTGTTTAATTAGTAGCTTTCTTTAAATCAACACATACTTTCTTAATTTAAATAAATTGGTGTTTGGTAAATAAATCCTAACATCATCATCTTAAATGGAAAACCAGCATGACTTGTTCTGAGAAGAAGTTAAGGGCAAAAGTCAAAATGTCAAACTTTTTATTGGTGAAAACTTTCAAAAACATATAAATACATAATAGACAATGAAATATAAACAATAATTCAACTCATCTATTTGTAAAATCATATATCTTCATTAGTAGACTGAAGCTGTGCATTATCACTCATTAAGAAAGAGATTTTTGGCTCAGTCTTAGTTGAGGATGAAAACTGGAGAAGATTCTGATTTCACAAGCTGACATTAACCTGCACTAACTGCAAGACTGGAAATGGTGATTGCTTTATCAGTTCATGTTTCTGAATAAAGAGATGGTGGCAACTTGCAATGGACATGTTGCAAGAAATAAGTCTTTATTGTTTTATGTATTGATGTTTTCTGGTTATTTCTTACAGCAGCATAAATCAGCTTACCCTGACTACTATCACAGTTGTCTTTAATAGAATTGTGTGCTGAAAATCAATTTCTAAGTTGCATAAACTTGTAAAAATTTTGGATTAAAAAAAACCTGTCCGACGTGACTGTTTTTCAGAGAGAGTTCAACACATAGTTGTATATGTGAGCATGATTAAGAAGAGGAAAATGGGCCATCACCATTGCTCTCCCTCTGTCTTCTTCCTCCTCTTTTCTTCCTTTCACCTGCCCCCCATGCCTGCAAGTCATAGATTACCTCCACCCCTTCCGTGTACCAACAGTAATCCTCTAGGTACTTACAGGGGTATAAATAACTCACTTTGGCTGCAATGGGTCAAAGCAATGGTCCTGATGACAATACCAAAAAATGTATTGGAGCTGGTCACTGTGATGTCATCTGTCATTACAGGTGAGTTACATTGGACTCCCACTCAACTTCTGTTGAGTTTATGAAGTTATGTTCATATGCAAAAACATAATAACCCTTTTTATGTCAAACTAGGTACATATCCCTCTAGCTGCTTGAGATTAAGAATTAATCTTAATTCTTTTCAAACTATTTAATATGTTAGCATGTACCATATCGAGAAAATATATTCTGCAAGTTTGGTCCTATCTGTTGAGGAAAGTAAAAATTTGTCAGAAACTTACATATATCTAAAACACTGTATGCTCACCTAGTTCTAATAATCAAGGGTTAGGCAATGAAAACTGGTTTGTATTTAAACTCACTAATTCATAAAGCAAGTACCGGATGGTGTGTTGTATGGTCTCTCAGCTAGAGCAGCTGCATATGTTTATGCAGGTAGTGCTTCTCCAAAGGTGGCTGAACAAGGGCGCAATGAAAGGCTGAAGTTCAGCCCACGTCTCCTGGCTGAGCCCTCTCTCTGGAATACAGCTATGTCTGCCTGGAGGAAGGCACACATTTTCTTTTTTTAAAAATGTATTTTGTTGTTGTTGTTGTTGTGCAGATAGACACATTTGGCTGAATATTCTTTTTTTTTTTATTTTTTATTTGACTTTAAATTCTGGGATACATGTCCAGAATGTGCAGGCTTTTTACATAGGTATACGTGTGTCATGGTGGTTTGCTGCACCTATCAACCCATCATCTAGGTTTTAAGCCCCGCATGCATTAGGTATTTGTTCTAATGCTCTCCCTCCCCTTCCCGCCAATCCCCCGACAGACCCCAATATGTGTAGAAAACCAAACACCGCATTTTCTCACTCATAAGTGGGAGTTGAACAATGAGAACACGTTTTCTTCTTACAAACACACTACCAATTTGTCAGGCCATATTCCCATGGGGCTAAGATGCCTTTTTTTTTTTTCCTAATTTATTCTCCTACGTCAGGGCTTGTTATGTGCAAGCTTCAGGCCCTTATTTTTCTGGGTTTGAGTCTAATCTTTATTTCATGGCCCAATATGGAAACTTCTTTATACTCTGGGTCAGAGTAATTACCTTTATTTGAATATTTGTCAGCTTATTTCTTTTTCCTGATTTGAATTTACCAGAATTCCATGCCGTATTGTAGGCATAATGTACCCATTGTGACTATAATTTTCTAGTGATTTTCAGGATTTATATTTCTTTTAGGTTATGCCAGCCTTTTGGGATATTCTTGATGAAGCTATTGGAAAGAAATGTTTTCTATTTTGAAATTGCTTAGCTGGTGAAGTTTAAGTCTAGAGCTGCTGGCAGCCATCCTAGCCACTCTTGGGGATAAGCTTCCTGAGTATCTAGCCAGTATTGAGGAAGGAAGAGGAGGGAAGGAAGAAAAGAAAGAAGAGGAGGGAGGAGAATGAAAGATTTGATATATTTAATCCAATCCAGGACCTGGCCCTAGCCATTTCTGAACTTCCTTTTTACAAAAGCCAAAAAAGTTCCTTTTTTATTTAAGATAGCTTGAAGTCGACTTCTATTCTTTGTCTGATACTGTCCAGTCAAATATAGTGTGAAATTTATGATGTCCATTTCTTATCTGCTGGAAGTGAGGAGGATGGAGTTTTGAGCAAGTGTCTGCTTTGGTTAGGCTGTGTTAAGTACATTATATGTTATTATTATTTAAGCCTTAAAACAAGTCTATCGATCAGGTATTGCTAATGCACAGGATAAAATTAAAACATTAAGAGTATTTCCCTTAATTTGTAGGAGCAAAGTTTAAAAACTAAATCAATATATATGTGTGTGTATATGTCTGTGCATTTATATATACCTGTGTGTATAGATACATATCTACATATATGTATGCATGTATATATAGATACATATATATATCTATATGTACAGGTACATTTATTAGTGTGAAAGGAACAATTCTGACCTGTTAGTGGTAAAGAGACTTCAGCTCCTTATTTACAATCAGTGCAAAGGTTTCCAAGGTTGTTAACTCACTTCTATCAAAGAAGTCAACACTTGATTGAAACCATGAATTGTGCATGTAAATACTGAGAAATGTGTTTTGATTGCACCACAGACAAGTAGCTTGAAAAAGGAGACAACTGAGATGCTCTAAATTACTGGAAATGAGGTAGAGGAAGGAATGTAGCAATAGGAAATTAGGTAGAAAACATTATCTTGCATGTTTAGTACCACGGAGGGAAATGTGTGGGCTGTTACAGGTAACTTGCTCATTTCACTTAATGCCCTCTGCCTGCATGAATGCCTCTGAGATGGCTCTAACTGCTTTATGTTAAAATTAAGTGGAGTGACTCTCTTGTGGAAAATAACATAGTGGATTTCTGTTTTCAGGTTCTTAGCCTTGTTACAGCAACCTATGTCACCACTACCAGCACTCACACATCACAAGCCTAAAATCTTTCAGTGAGTTGGTGTCATCCATAGGAGAAAGCCTCCAAACCGCCAAACCTCTGAGAATACATCACACTGAAGCCCCATGTGATCAGATCTGAATCTTGCCTAACTGGCCAGCCTTATTTCCTTGCCTATGGCTTATATTCCAGCTAAACCATTCTGCTGCCAGTTACACAAATACTTCATGCTATTCAGTGCTGCTGGCCTTTGCACACGCTGCTCCTTCTGCCTGGACACTCTTCTCTAGTCCTATGTGTCTGACACACATCTCATTCATTTTCTTGCAGGTATGTCTTTGACGAGGCACCTAAATCACCTTGAACAGAGTTAATCATCTTGTCTTCTGTGCTACTTATACCTTTGCTTCTGTAATGTGGTTTTTTGTTTGTTTGTTTGTTTGGACTGTCTGATATGGTTAGAATAACATTTTCATCCAATACCCAGTGATATAAATGAGGGATTTTACTCTGGGAATTAGCCAATTACAGTGGATACAGTCATAGATTTTTGAGTCAAACTCCTTGGGCTTAAATCCTAGCTCTACTTTTTATTAGCTGTGGGACCTTGGATACTTAGCTTCCCTGGGACTCAGTTTTCTCATCTGTAAAATGGAGTAATATTAGTATTTCATAGGATTACTGTGAAGTTAAACAGAAATAATCTATGTCAAGTGACTGGTGCAAGGAATGTTCTCAACAAATAATGTGTTATTTTGCCTATTAACTCAAGGAAGAAGGGTGACCATTGTCAGGAATTGGCAAAAGGTATGCAGAGAGCACAAGTAGGCCATTTTCTGGACATGGTGTGGCATCTGCTCTATTTTCCTCACTTGCTTGTGCTTAGCAGCTGTGCAAAAAGCTGACTGGGAAAAAGGAACCACTGTCACTGCCAATCACCCAGGAAGAGACTCATGCCTTTCTGTTTCCAGACATCTCCAAAAGTTTCAATCAAGTTGTCAGCATGTACTATTGCTGATTTGGGGACACAGAGAACAGCCTTCTCCCATAAATATATATGTGTGTGTGTGTGTGTGTGTGTGTATAACATATAGATATATATCCCTATTTACTATATATAACATATATATATAGTATATATATGGATATATACCATACTTTACTGCCTAAGCTTTAAAAGCTTTGGTCTTTCCAAGCCTCTGTTGTGTAGATCTAGCTGCTTCTGATTCTGTTCCAAAAATCTTCTTTGGGATGAATGAATGAAACCCAGTTCTGGCAGGTTCTAACACTCCTCCTGTAGTCTAAGGGTCTCAGACAAACCACCAGTCCTGCCTCTTCTTTCCAAGAAAAGGCACACCAATGGGCAATCTCATAATGGGAACTCCGGCAGCAGCAGTGTCTCATCTTAGCCCAGCCAGCCAAAAATGCTCATTTAAACTGACTGTATTCTTGTGGCTACCTAACTAGCATCTTTACCAGTGAATATGATTCCATGTTTTGGGCAAGTCCAGGTTGCAGACAACTGCAGAAAGAAGCATGGCCAATCTGTGCTTGTAAAACCTGGTTAACCAAGAGAACTACACCAAGTGGATATCACTCCCACTTATAGGCCAGTGTGTCTCTCACAAATTGCTTTATTTACAAAATCAAATACTGTTAACTTGGTTAGATAATCTAAGACATAGTTTCATTTAGTCTGAGTCACTATACCTTTTTGCTCCAAAATGAAGCATACATTTAAGATCTCTGAGTTTCTCGTTAGTGTCAAAAGAAGGCAATTTAAAAAACTAATTAAAAAGAATTCCTCTTGCATTCATTCTTCCACCTTCCTCCGAGGATAGTACTAAAGATGAACCAACATGATACTGGATTGAGCAAGTCACCAGACTGTATTTTAATAAAGCTGATGTGAATTTTGACCCTTGAACAGTGGTCATGGTGAGCAGTTTCTTTTTATCTATTAGCGTTCACAAAAGAGTTCTAGGCATTTATGCTTAGAGAAAATCACTTGGTTATTTCAGTGGAGCAGGATGGACAGCCAAGGTCAATGAAGCATTGCAAGTTTTCCAGTCCTTGCTGGAGGCGGAATAGGGATTGACTTTTCTCTCTCTCTCCTGCTTACTGTCTCTCTCTCTCTTTTAATGGCATTTAACAAATAGCAAAATAGCATCTGAGTAAAACTTTAAATAAAAACCCCAGATGATAAACTCTTGGAGGAAGAACCTAGTTTTTTAAGCGTAGTGTCTCCTCCCCACCCCCAACCCCTTCCTGATAATCTACTCTCACTTTCTGAAATAAACATTTTACTTTGCTAATGCTGTGAGGTGTGGGCTGGGAAGTTACTCATTCTCTCCTTCACTCATAGAACAATTTCTTAAGGCTTAAGTGAGAATTCTAACTACTTCTTTCAAATGAGGAGATCTTTACTGAATTTAACATGTAATACACATTCAGATCTGGAAATCTCAGAGCCACCTGATAAGAGTTTTGCTTTGCTTTTCTTAGGTGGAGGAACTATATACCAAGTCCTCCATCTAGAGGTATCACTTGGAATTGTCTGTAAATGTGATCTAATGTGAATTTTGGGAACAGAAGATATTTATTGAATTTCAAAGTTTAACTGAATAGCATGATAAAAGTGGATAAGAGAGAATTAAAAGATAAAGTACCCAGTCTCAAAGACCTTATAATGTAATAAGAAAGAAGTAAAACTTCATAAAATCAAAAATCTAATAATTTTCAAACCTAAGTATAGGTGCTTGATTCCTTTCTCTTCCTAAGGTCATCACTGGGCAGATGTGTCAGTTTGCATAAGTTTGGGACAGAAAAGAGGAAAGGAGTTGTTTGCCAATCATAGAGTCAGAAATGAGAGGAGATCCTATCTGCAAACCAAAGCTCCAAGTGCTCCTGAGACAGCCTAGGAGCAGTGAAATGATTTTCCTTATAAGGCTCTGGGATAGGGGAGCTGAAACATCCTAGACCTGACAAGAGACCAGTACATCTTGGGGAGCCTGGGGGAAAATCCGAGGATACTCCAGATGCTTGAGAAGGTGAACAAGCTGCCCAGGCCAGTACCTCAGTGGCCCTAGGAGGGGCTTCCATAGTCTAAAGAGTTGTGACATGCTGAAGTGAACGTTTCTTTTATCTTAAGATCTGGGAGGAGCCAGGGAATCTTGTGACTCCCCACCCATTAATTCCAGGATTGCAGCTGGTTGGCTTGTTGTCACCAACAAAATGAAACGTATCTTCTTTGTCTGACAATTTACAGTTGCCTGGGAGATAGGCCTGCTGGTTCTAAGAAATCTCTCTCCTGATAATAATAGTACCAGACTGCTTGTGGGACCACACCAGGATGAGAAAAAATATATTAATGTTCAAGAAACTATGCTGGAAGCCTATGAGGACATAATTCCCACATAAAACACATATTTCTGGATAGTACTTTATGGGTGGTTGTTATCTCCTGAACTTTCTCCTGGCAAATCCTGTTTGCTGTTATCCCTTCTTCAAACACTCAGTGTTCCTCTTTCTTCTCTGCTTCCCGGGCCTGCTGCTGGTGGAATATTTGCGTTTGCAGTTATCTCTTACGCTCCTAAGCTAAACCACTGCATCTCCAAAATTCTCCTCTTCATCCTTAAGTTCTTTAAATCCTTCATTTACAGCAGGACGCGGTGGCTCACGCATGTAATCCCAGCACTTTGGGATGCCGAGATGGGTGGATCGCGAGTTCAAGAGATGGAGACCATCCCGGCCAACACGGTGAAACCCTGTTTCTACTAAAAATACAAAAAAAATTAGCAGGCCGTAGTGGCAGGTGCCTGTAGCCCCAGCTACTCGGGAGGCTGAGGCAGGAGAATGGCGTGAACTCGGGAGGCGGAGCTTGCAGTGAGCCGAGATCGTGCCACTGCACTCCAGCCTGAGGGACAGAGCGAGACTCTGTCTCCAAAAAAAAAAAAAAAACCTTCATTTATGCAATCCTGTTCCATAGCATATCTTTTCTATTCTATTGTTTTGCTTTTCTTTACAATGTTTCTTGAACTTGAGCTTTTCGTGTACACATAACCTCATTCACAAGTGGTTTCCTTGCGTCCTTTCCGAATTTTATCTTCCTGTGCTTCTTGGCCAACTTTTTTTTTTCTTCCTTCTCTGCCTCTACTATTTTGTCTAATGATTTCTTCTGTTTCCTTCTGCTGTCTTCCCTTGTTGCTTTTTAAATCAGCCTCTTCCTGTAAGTCTTGAAGGGCCCTTGCACAAAGTTCATGTTCAAGTCCTGCTCTTTTCTATATTTCTGTCAAATATGTTCCACCTTCTCTTGGAAGACTTTTTGCAAAAAGGTTTTGATTTTCTACTTTGTCTCCTCTTTCTCCAGCTTATCTGTTCATTCTCAAGTTTAATCTGTGCATTTTCTTTTTCCATAAGGTGTGCCTCCTCTTCCTCTAGCTGTTGCACTACCTGCTTTTGCACCTGGATGCTGGTGACCTGGACATTCTGATCCAGGTGCATGTTTTTCTCCAGCTCTTTCTGGAGCTCTTGAGCTTCTCATCTTACCTTGGCTGATTAGTCTTCTGCCCAGAGTTCTGAGAACATCCTCTCTTTCACCAGTTTCTGCCTCTTCAGCTTTTCATTAAATTCTACCTCTGCTTCTCTGCTTTCTGCCCTTCACGTGTCTTCTGATGGATACAAAGCAATTGACCACAGAGATGCTTGCGGCATGCCCTGAATCACTGTCTAGCTTTTCATTCACAAAATTCTATCTCTGTTTTCCTTCTGTTTTCATGATCTGACTTTCTCTCTCATTCTATCTTGTTTTTCTCCTCCATTGTCGCTTCTTTCAATTGCATTTCATTCTGTAAAATACTCATTTTCCTCCGAGGCTAGCTTATTTTATCTTTCTTCAGTGTTGATGGAATACTTACTTTTAACAGGTATGAGCAGGCTGAAAGAGAGCCATCCCTCTAAATGATTAGGACAGGTGACTTTCCTCAAGCTGGATTTTGAATTTAATAGCAGAAATAATATTAAAAAATCTTAAAACACAAAAGACAGTAAATTTAAAGCAAGAAAGGTAACCTTTAAAAATGAAGATTGTGAAAAACAGCATAGACGCTGCTGAATATTGTCAGCAATGACCCAAAATGTTAGTGAAAGGAATCATACCAGTAAACAGAAGAAAAAAATAAGTGAAAATTAGCAATGAAAAGTGACAGGGTAGGATACACTCATGAAATAAATCATTTCAATTAGTAAGACTTTCAGAAGGCGAGAAAGAAAAAGAGGAATAACAAAAATCAAAGAATTAATATTTAAAAATCCCCATGAGCTGGATGAAGAGTTGAGTTTTTAGATGATAAAGACCATCTAAGTGCTGGAAGTATTTAAAGTAAAGAGGAACACTCCTGGCCACATTCTAGGGTACTTAACAGACCTGTATGATCAGGAGCACTTCTTATTAAGCTTCCAGACAGAGTAAACAGCTACAAAGAAAATATTGACAACACTATCGATCTTTTTTATCTGCAGCATATTCATTGTCTTCAGTAAAACAGAAGACAATGAAGTGACATTATGGACTTTTGAGTAAAAATAGCTGTGATTCTCAGAACATTGTTTATGAATTGGAGTGAAGATGTGACATTTCAAGACCTACAAGCATCTAGTAAGTAAACTACCCATACACCTTCTTTGAAAATGTTACTGTGAAACTTCAACAAAAATTAAATCAGCGTTTGATTTTACGTTAAGGAAGAATAAAATATGTCAGGGAGAAAGATGAGTGATAAATCATGTATATGTAATTGATACGTAAAAATTATCAGAAACCTATAGGGTACAGTAAGAAAACACTATTCATTCCTCTGCCTCCAGATGAAGTCTAAGACAGGTCTAATATTGGTCATTCTCAGATAAAAACAGTATTCTCTAGTCACTTTTAAACAAAATCTGAATAATTTTATACATCAGTTAAAATGTCAATATCATGTAAGAGTCAAACTTCTAAACTCCATTCTAAATTAAAACTTTTTTCTTTCCCTTGCTCGGAATTATCTGACAAAGACTCTAAAGCAGCTATTACAAAAATTCTCAAATGAGTAATTGTGGGCACTCTTGAAACAAATACTAAAATAGAAAGTATCAGGCAAGAAATAACATAAAGAAGAACCAAATGAAAGTTTTAGAGCTGTAAAATATAGTATCTAAAATTTAAAAGAAAACCCAACAGTTCACTGAATAGACTCAAAAGTAGAATAGAGATTATAGAAGAAAGAGCAAACTTGAATATAGAACAATATAAATTATCCAGTCTGAACAACAGAAAGAAAAATATTTGAGGAAAGAAAGAACAAAATCTTAGGGACCTGTGATAGTGCACAAAAGCTGTAACATACATGTAATTGGAGTTATAGAAGAGGAGGAGATAAAATATGGTGCTGAAAAAATATTTGAAAAAATAATGGCTGAAAACTTCTCAAATACAATGAAAGACATAAACCTAAAGATTTAAGAAGCTAAGTGAACTGCAAACAAAATAAGTCTCAAGAAATCTAGTCCCAGAGTCATAATAATAAAACTGCTGAAAATTAAAGGCAGATAACCTCTTGAAAGCAACCAGGAGGCCAGGCATGGTGGCTCACGCCTGCAATCCCAGCACTTTGGGAGGCTGAGGCAGCAGATCACGAGGTCAGGAGATCAAGACCATCCTGGCTAACATGGTGAAACCCTGTTTCTACTAAAAATACAAAAAATTAGCCGGATGTGGTGGCAGGCACCTGTAGTCCCAGCTATTCGGCAGGCTGAGGCAGGAGAATGGTGTGAGGCGGAGCTTGCAGTGAGCCTGGGCAACAGAGAGAGACAAAAAAAAAAAAAAGGCCATCAGGATGAAACATGGCACATTACCCATAGAGAAACAATAATTCAAATAATTGTGGATTTTTCATCAGAACCTGTGGAAGTCAGAAGTAATTAGCACATTTTAAAGGTGCTAAAAGAAAATACCTGTCACACCAGAATTTTATGTTCAGTGAAAATATCCTTCAGTAACAAAGGGAAAATCAGTTAAAGACAAAATAAGCAAATAATAGAGAAAGGTAATAAACTAAAAATTATTCTTTGAATAGTCAATAAAATGTAGAAACTTCTAGCTAAATTGGTCAATTAAAAAAGAGAGCAGAGGAATAAATAATCAATATTAGTAATGAAAAAATAAACATTACCACATGTTCTATAGACATTAAGAGGATAAGAAAAATGTCTTAAAAGACTTTATGTCAATTAATTCAACAACTTAGGTGAAATGAATCTTTTTTTAAAGAACAGCAACTATCAAAGCACACTAAAGAATAAACAGATAACTTATTTAGAGAAATTGAATTTATATTCTATCTTTTTACATAGGAAACTTCCAGATAGCTTCACTCATGAATTCTACCAAATATTTATGGAAGAAAATTATGAAATTCTACATTAACTCTTTTAGAAAATTTGGAAGAGGAAATATTTCACAACTCATTTTATCAAGCAACACATTTCTAGGAAAGAAAATTCCAGAATAATATCCCTCATAAAGAGATAGTCAAAATTGCTTAAGAACATTTTAGCAAATTGAATCCAGTGAATGATAAAAAGTAATGCTTCATTACCAAATGAGGCTCATGACAATAATACAATGTTGGCTTAACATTTGAAAATGAATCAGTGTAACTCCCTAGATTGACTTACACAAAATACTAAACAATATGATTGATATAGAAAAAGCATTTGGCAAAATTCAACTTACCTTATGATAAAAACTCTCAACAAACTAGGAATAAAATGAAATGTCATCAAATTATTAAAAGGCTATATATGAAAATCATATAGTTAATATATTTAGTATTGAGTGATTTAATATTTTCTACCTAACATTGGGAAAAAGGTAAGAATGGCCTTTTCGCTATATCCATTAAATGTCGTATTGGGGTAGCTAACATTACCTACAGCAAGAAAAAGAAATGAAAGACATAGATATTGGAAGGAAAGAAAACTGTTTGCAGACAACATAATTGTGTGCATAGAAAACTCTAAGGAATCTACGAAAACTAATATACAACTAATAGGCACATTCAGCAATGTTGCAAGTTACAAAGTGAAAAATAAAAATTAGTTGTAGTTTTACATATTTGCAATAAACAATTGAAAATAGAAATAGAAATACCATTCATTATAGCATCAAAGAACAAGAGATACTATGGAATAAATTTAATAAAAGACATACCAGACATGGACTGGGCATGGTGGCTCACGCCTGTAATCCCAGCACTTTGGAGGCCGAGGCGGGTGGATCACCAGGTCAAGAGATTGAAATCATCTGACCAACATGGTGAAACCCCATCTCTACTAAAAATACAAAAATTAGCTGGGCGTGGTGGCATACGCCTGTAGTCCCAGCTACTCAGGAGGCTGAGGCAGGCAAATTGCTTGAACCCAGGAGGTGGAGGTTGCAGTGAGCCAAGATAGTGCCACTGCACTCCAGCCTGGCGACAGAGCGAGACTCTGTCTCAAAACAAAACAACAACAACAACCCCCACCCCCCAAAAAAAAACCAGACATGGACAACAAAAACTACAAGACATTGCTGAGAGAAACTAAAGAAAGCTTAAATAAATGTGTAGAAATATCATTTAATGAATAAGAACATGGAGTATTGTTGAGCTTTACATTTTCCTAAAATTGATACATAGATTTAATGCAACCTCAATAAAAATTCCAGGAGCATTTTTTATAGAAATTGATATGATAACTCTGAAATTTACATGAACATAAAATCTTGAAAAAACCCAAAACACAGTTGTAGGACATATAGTGCCTAATCCTAGAACTATACAACTATGGTAATCTAGACTGTTTAAGAAAAGACTTATAGGGCAATGGGATAAAAATACGGTTCAGAATTCAGACTTCACATATGTGTTCAATGACTTTTGACATAAATGTCAAAATAATACTGTGGGGAAAGGAGAGTTTTTTTCAACAAAAACTGCTGCATCAGTTGGATATTTTTGTGTGAAATTTTTGAATCTCAAGCCTTATCTCACACTATACATCTAAATTAACTCAAGATAAATCATAGTCCGAAACTTAAAATCTAAAGCTAAAAATATCCTGTCAGAAAAGATAGACACAAATATTTGTGATCTTGGATTACAAAAATATTTCTGAAATAGGACACAAAAGAAAAAAATGATAAATTTGACTTCATCAAAATTAAAAATTTGCTCTTAAAGAAACATGAAAATAAACAGGAAAGCCATTGACTGGAGGAAAACTTTTGCAAAATGCATGTCTGATAAAGGATTTGTACTCGAAAACTCAATAGTAAGAAAATAACTCAATTACAAAATAAAAGCTGTGTGAATGGCAGGGAAGAGGTAAGAATAGCAAATATGCAAGTGAAAAAGTATTCAACATATTAGTCATTAGAGTGATTAAAAGCAACAGAGTTGAACAGACCAAGTATTTGCGAGAAGGTGGGGCCATTGGAGCTCATCTTTGTTGGTGGGAATACAAAATAATACAATCAGTTTGGGAGTTTGTAATGATAAACATTCACTTAACCATCCAACCTAGCAACTCTCTGGCTATTTATCCTAGCAACTCTTTTTCTAGGTATTTATCCAAGGGAAATGAAAACATGTGTCAGCACAAAGCCTTGTATGCATACTTACAGCAGCTTTATTCCCAGTAGCCAAAACCTAGAAGCAAGTCAAATATCCATGAAATATTAATCCGCAATAAAAACGAATGAACTGCTGCTATACAGAATAATATGGATGGATCTCAAAATTATGCTAAGTAACAGAATCCAGACACAGAAGACTACATAATGGTATGGTTTCATTTATATAAAATTCTAAAATGAAAACCTATAGTGACTAAAAGTTGATCAGTTGTCTTTAGGAGTTAGAGGTTCCTAGGGTTTGGGAGCGGGGACGAGGGATGTATGAAAATGGGCACACAACACAGTAGGGTGATAGAAATGTTTATTCTGATTGTGACTATGGTTAACCAACTGTATACAGTTGTCAAACTTATAAAATTTCACCTTTAAAAATAATACATTTTAATGCATGCAAATTATACATAAACATTCTAATTAATTTAAAAATAGCTAATAAAAAGTCTTTAATAATACTGTTGTAAGCCTCTGTGGGACTCACTGCTACCTGTTGTATGAGTTACACAATTTTAACAATCTGCTCAGGTCAGTGATATTAGCTAGTAATTATTACATGCTTACTGCATAGTAGGTACTGCTTTGAGTGATTTTACAGTTTTTGCTAATTTAATCTTAACAATAACTGTGAAGGAAATAGTGTTATCTCTCTTTGACAGATAAGGAAAATGATTACAAAAAATTTAATTAACAGCTAGTAAGTGGAAAATGTATATTTTGAAAGAGGCATTAGAGACCAGATTCTTAACCACTATTATATATTGAGAGGCGACACAGAAAATGTTACATGCCAATATAATGCACTATGACTAGTATTAGGCGAAGGGTATATGCAAAAAATCCATAAATTCAGGGAGGGTGAGGCTTGGCTTGGGGAAGACCTTATTGGAAAAAGTAATTCTAGTTTTGAGTCTGATGAGATGGGAAGAACTTGAATTGTTAATTAGTGTTAAAAATGTGATGTCACTGAATGTCACCTGACATTAGATAACATACTTTACTTCCCCATCACACCTATTGTTTTATTCTTGGGCTCAATGAAATAAATGATGTTAGTAACAAGAGAAGAAACAACCATAGTGCCTTATAAGCAAAGGCTATATCAATTGGTTAATTGTAACTTTGTGTGCTTTAAAATCAAAGATCATTCATACATGAAGCTCTAAAATATCTTATTAGATTCAATATTAAAAGCCATATTTAGAGAGAGTTTTTGAAAAATTGAAAGAAAAAACTTCACACTTAAAAAGACTTAAAATGCAGTTCTCAATCATTCCAGCAGATGGCAATACAATCATTGTTAAAAAGTTAAGCTTTGTCAAACTGGAAAAAAAGGGCAAATGAAAACAACCTATCCTTTTTTATTTTGTTTTATTTTATTTTATTTCTTTTGATTTTTCTCCTCTGTGGTGAGCCCTTTTTGGTTGCTAAAACAATTCTACATCTAATGTTTTTAAAGCTATATAGCCTACTAAGGACCTAATTATGACTTCCCTTAAATGCCAAGATAGAAATATTAATCTATATTTTTAATTGTAGTGAGAACACTTAACATGAGTTTTATCTTTTAAACAAATTTTACAGTGTACTACACAGTATTGTTAACTAAAGGGATAGTGTTGTAGACATATCTTTATTCTGTAGAGATAGATGGCTTTGTGTAAGGGATGACTTGGTCAAAACTGTTCATTAGAAAAATAACTCTGAGAGGGAAAGGACAAGTGAAAGGATGTAAAAGAGAAGAATGTTTGTTAGAAAACAGGAAGAAGGCAAGGGGAAGATCTTGAAGAGAGGTAATGGGAAAACTACGGCTTAGATGAGGAAAATAACTGTAGACCCAGAAGGGAAAGAACTGAGCAACTGATTGGATGTCAGACATTCAAAAGAACGAATAGCCAAAGATAACTCTAGTGTTTTAATCTGGTTTAGGGGAAAGCTAACGAGAGTACAACGGGAGAAAGACTGGGCTCAGACCAAATGGAGTATTTTCAGGTGCCCTTGTGCATCTACACAGATTTAACTTAGCAGTTGAAAATTGAGTCTCCTGTTTAGATTAAGAAGTAAAATTTAAGACAGACATAAACACAAAGTGGATATTTGTGGCCTTAGGAGTAGATAAGAAAGTTACAGGGAGATAAAGGCCAAAGTCCTAAGAAACGTAGATAATACTTGCATTTAGAAGAAACCAATGATATGGTTAAGTTTAACGAAATTCTCAGGTGGCTGTAGTGTCTTAGGAGGCTGCTAAGAAGGATACGTGAAAATAAGGAATATTTCATTAAGTTTGAGAAGATGATTAGAACAGAGGTCATTGGACTTTAAGAAACTTAATGGGGTAGAAAGCAGATTATTATGAGAAAGAAGTGGAGAGGCTGTAAGTAAGTCTGAAATCTCTTTTTAAAAATTTGACAGTCAAGGGAAGGGAAGGGAAGAAATCATTCCCTTCTAGTAGTTTGACTAGACAGCAGGAATGGGGAAATCTTTTTTTTTTTGAAATGGAGTCTTACTCTGTTGCCAGGCTGGAGTGCAGTGGCGCGATCTCGGCTCCCTGCAACCTCCGCCTCCCGGGTTCAAGCAATTCTCCTGCCTCAGCCTCCTGAGTAGCTGGGACTACAGGTGCCCTCCACCATGCCCAGCTAATTTTTGTATTTTTAGTAGAGATGGGGCTTCACTGTGTTGGCCAGGAAGGTCTTGATCACTTGACCTTGTGATCTGCCTGCCTTGGCCTCCCAAAGTGCTGGGATTACAGGTGTGAGCCACCACGCCCTGCCTGGAATGGGGAAATCTTTATACAACAGAGGGCCTTGAGCATGGTCTGCATGAAGGAGACATTTGAAATTATACTAAAGTTGTTTTCTCTTTTTTTTCTTAAATAACATGTAGATAATTTAATGAAATGGCATAACTTCATTTAACAGAAGTTTTGTAGATGTAAGAAAAATTAGACATATAATTTTAAAGCATATTTTGCAACCCGTTTCTCATTATTTTTTATTCATCCTGTGTCTGCTTGGCTCCTCTCTGTTGCTGATGTCTGAAGCTTTGGGACTGTGAAAGTTAATCATGCTAATTACATCTGTTCTCAGCATCCAAGATCTTCTGGCATTGTGGCAAGTGATAAGTCTGAGGGGGCTGTCATAGAGTCAACCAAGCATTAAAAATCATAGAAAGCTCTAAAGCCTATTGCTCTCTTATGATATGTGAGTATGTTTTCTTGTCAAGGCTCGTAGAAAGCTTTTCATTCTATCCTTTCTGCTTTTTTTCCTTAAGGAAAAGAAAAATTAGCTTGTGATGCTGTATCTTGTTGGCAGAATTACCAAGGTGTAGAATTTACTGCTTGCTCCTAGAGCTTTTGTGTCGTGGTGTCATTTGTGTGCAAAGGAATCTGCAAAGGCTGCCAATTGAATCTGTCTAGGGAAAAAATAACATGACTTTGAGAAGCAAACAACCGAGTCTGCCATGAAATATGATAAACATATGGGTTTCATTAAAAACTCATGGCAAGACAAAGTCTTCAAACACAGAGGAAAGTGGAGAAAAAACAGGAAGAAGGCAAGGGGAATCCCCAAGGAAATTGTATCTGTTCTTTATTGCACAGTTAGGCTTGTCTATAAGTTCCTAAACACCTATCTCTGTCTTTAATTCTTTGAAATCCTGTACCATATCTGTCAATAGTTTCATCAAGTGAAAGATGAAATTAACCCTGACCTTCGTGTATCCCCACTGACATGTTAGAAGGGCTGTCAATTCTGAGAGCTGCACGATACAAATTTTCATGCAAATCAAAACCCAGTTACAGAGGAAGAGCCAAAATCAACTTTTTCTTAAATCTTTAACAATCAGGAATACAATTGTATAAACTGGAGCTTATTTCTATTAGGGAGGACATGCCACTTGTTTGCTCCTTTTTATATTTTTACGGAACTGATTGATTGGATGGTAATCACATTATACATCTATTATCCTGATCATTGCTTTGAAAATCATAGGAAGTCAAACTCACAGGGAACATATTCTCAGAATAAATCTTCCTTCTTTCAGTGAAGCTTGTTTGCTTTGTGGTTTCCTTGGGTTGGATTTTAAGATCCTTAAGGACAAAACGTTGTTCTTATTCTTTTTGTTTGTTTGTTTAGACGGAGTCTCACTCTGTCACCCATGCTGGAGTGCAGTGGCGCGATCTCAGCTCACTGAAACCTCTACCTCCCGGGTTCAAGCGATTCTTCTGCCTCAGCCACCCGACTAGCTGGGACTACAGACAGTCCACCACCATTCCCGGCTAATTTTTGTATTTTCAGTAGAGATGGGGTTTCACTATGTTGACCAGGCTGGTCTCGAAATCCTGACCTCGTCATCTGCCCGCCTCAGCCTCCCAAAGTATTCATTTTTTTTTAACCCGCTAAATCTTTTTATACAGTGTGTTAAAAAAAATACTATCTGTTTAACACTTTTAAATTTTGGCAGTCACTTTGGTTTCCTAGTCAACAGCCATTCTCCACTTCAGTGCCAACAGAACCCTGATTGTGCTTGTTGACAAGGGACTATAGGGAGAGAGGAGTCCTCCCTTAGACCAAGGCATAAGTGCTTTAAACCAGTTTGGGTAATCCTATCCCCTCACCTATGGTTGGTTTGGAGTGGGACATGTATTGTAAGCCAGTTCTGGCCAATGAGATCTGAGGGGAGGTTTGTTGGGCCTTTGGGATATTTTTCTTCCTCTGCTGTAAAGAGGAAAACATAGAAGAAGCCCCTTCCCCAAACTACTTTTTAATACAATTGTGTGAGGACCTTGTGTTTATAGCTGTGGCACACTCATGGGGAATCCAAAATAACTGTGGAAAGCTAACGCATACTGATGATACTGCTTAGCTACCGAATTCACCAATGCTGGAAATTACTTCTGGACCTCTGGTGATGAGAGAAAATAAATGCCTTCATAATTTTGGATTATTTGTACCTTGTAGCCAGAAACATTCTAACTGAGGCAGCACTTTAAAAAGGTTTCTCACATTATCTCCTTGGATTCTGTTAACAATTTTTTATTTTAGTCTGCAGAAGACATCAAGACTCAAAATGTCTGAATGACATGTCTAACCTGACACAACTCAGGTAGCTGACTTAACATTGAAATAATAATTTTGGTGACCACTGACAAAAGCTTTTTAATGCACTTTTAATTTGTATGGAGTCAGGACTAGTAAAAGGTGACTGAAACGAAGGATGTTGCAATTTTATGGAAATTTTCTTTGTTCCTCAGGCAGATTCTCCAAAATATTTGTCTCTATTGAAGCCTGAACTCCTCCTAATACTTGCCAGAACTCATGTTAGAGTGCCCAGACCTCAAGATTTGTAAGGAAGTTCTTCTTCACATTTGTCCTGCTTCTTCCTTCCTTCCCCTGATTTGTTCTGAAAGCATAATCTGTTCTTATTTCTAATAAAATGCACCTGTTCAGAGTTACTTGCACGCTTAAGTGTAGCACAACCTCCCAGGAGAACACCTGTCCTTTCTTTCTCTGGTCTATCTTAATAGGGCATGGCAAAATGTGATTCTCATTTCCACCTACATTTTCATAGGATGGGGGTTAGCCAATTTACTTCACGCTGGCTCAGACTTAGACCTCCTCAGAATCCATGGGTTCTTCCAGACTCATTCCCATGCTGTTTAGACTTCATGAATGCCTACTGTTAAAGCCCTGCCCCCCCATAAATGATTACTGGGAGCAAATATGATTATTATTTGTTTGTATTAACATGGATTCCTCAGGAAATGAAGCATGGCAAGAACTTACAAGCTAGTGCTTTCGTGAGGATGGGGATGCAGTCTCAGGAAATCTAGAGTCAAAAACAGCAGATATATTACAGAACTGGCCATAGCTTTCCAATATATATGGCTGGTTGCTTATCTTGCAGAACATTGTTAGGAAAGTTGTACAGAACTCCTATGCGTCAGAATTGTCTATAGAGGAAGAAAAAAGGTGAAAACACTTATCTGCTGGATTTTTCCTCATCTCAGGTCGCACATGACTCCAAGTTCACTGGCTAAGGGAATGGCTCTCCCGCAGTTTCAGGTTGTATTCTGCTTGCCAGGCAGCCTTGAGGGGAGCCAGAGCCTAAACGGATCCTGTAAGGCCAGAGCACAGGTTGAACTTTCTCATCCTGGCAGTTGCTGCCACACACGAGGTCTATGGGGGTGACTCTGCTGGAGTTTGATACCTGTCTCTGGGGCTACTCTTGCTGGCTAGAAATCAAAGTAAGTGGTCAAGTGTCAGCATGGGGGTGTTGTGAGCCAAGTTCATTGGATATGAGTGATGCACAAAGTGGGTTCACATCCAATCTCTGTTCTAAACAGGCTGAAAATAGTTCTCTTCCTTTTTATTTTTTAAAAACAATTTTTATACCTCAAAGATTTATTTTTTTCTTCATTTTGAAGGAGCTGAATCTAACTTAGGGGATGGTGTCCTCATTACTGCTTCACCAGGCTTCAGAGCCACAGGTAAATGGATCAGTGCTGATTTTCATGGATGAATAAATTCAGTAATTCTTATTATCCTAAGCATATACGAATTATAAAATCCTAGTTTGTATTTTTGCTGTGCAGAACATTCTTTCACTGCAGGTGAATGGATTATTTTTAAGAATTTGAGATCTTTGGCCGGACACGGTGGCTCACACCTGTAATCCCAGCACTTTGGGAGGCCAAGGCAGGCGGATCATGAGGTCAGGAGATCGAGACCATCCTGGCTAACATGGTGAAACACTGTCTCTATTAAAAATACAAAAAAATTAGCCAGGCGTGGTGACGGGCGCCTGTAATCCAAGCTACTCAGGAGGCTGAGGCAGGAGAATGGTGTGAACCCGGGAGGCAGAGCTCGTAGTGAGCAGAGATCGTGCCACTGCGCTCCAGCCTGGACGACAGAGTGAGACTTCATCTCAAAATAAATAAACAATAAAAACAAATAAAAAAAAGAATTTGAGATCTTGATATTGGTTAACTTGTGTTACTACAACCTTACATTTTATCAGAGCGAAACACAAATCTCAAATGTGTTTTGTCTTGCACAATATGTTTTGTTGAGTAGGCTGAATTTTTAATTTTCTCCACTGCTTTCATAAAACACAAGTAAACTGATGAGTTTAAATTATATAAATCCAACAAGGATATAAAGCACTAGATTAGTTCAAGGCGAAGGAGATGAGGTTGAAGAAGATACAATTCAGACTATAAAAAATTATTTTAGTTCTGGGGCAGACTTTTGAATTACATTGTTTCTTCTTAGTTAAATTTTCTTATGTTTGTGGAAACGTTTGATAAAAGATTTTTCTTCTTTCAGTGATAAGCCAACTTCCACCAATGGAATTTCTTCTCTGTAAAAAATCTCTCAGCAATATATGGAAACTCATCTGAAAGGGCAAATCTGAAGACATAAAGCTGATTTAATTCCTGATCAGTCGCAAATAATTGAGCTGCATTCCTGCTAGTGCTTGTCATTGACAAATGTAATTTAACTAATGATTCTTAGTGAAAAGGATAACATTTGCTATAAGAAGTCCAGGAATCCTGCTCACTATGGCAGGGGCAAGGCTTGATGTCCCGTTTTAACTGCATATTGCATTTTGTTAACCAGGCCCTGCATCTCATGACATTTGTGATGGAACTAAGGCATTTCAGCTACTCCCATAGCCACAGCTCTGGAGCGATTTATGATTTTGGTCAAGTGCTCTCAGTTTTGGTGAACACTGTTAGAATAAAACATCTTCTGAGGAAGAGTGGCTGCTGGGAGAAAAAGCCAACTAGAAATGATCTCCTAGGTCTAATAATAATCACTGTGGAATACTAGAAAGAGCATGGTGTCAGGATTTTGACACATTTAAGTTTTATTCCTGTCTACATCATTCAGTAGCTCTTTGTACTAGAATGTAATTTCAAAATTTTCTGAACCTCAGTTTTCTTCTCTGCAAAAATGGAAAAGCTGATAGTAACCTCAAAGGGCTATTGGGAAAAATGAAATGAGATGTATGGAACTAGCAGTCTCACTGCCTCACACATAGTAGGTGTCCAATAAGAGTTCTACCTTTCTTCTTCTCTTTCCTGCTCCGCCCAAATCACCATCCTCTCAACATTCTTACAGACCAGGTGTCTGTGGACTGCTGGTTGGTTTATATGACAGTTATTCCTAATCTCCTATCTGAATGTCTTCTGCTTTCCATGCTGAAAAAGCTACATATTGCTTTTCAAGCTTCCCTAGCATCTCCTGATGGAGGACATATTAGGTTGGTGCAAAAGTAATGGCAAAAACTGCCATTACTTTTGCACCAACCTAATACTTCTGGCCAACAGAACAAAAAAGAAAGTCTCCTGAGAGTTTTCAAAGAATGTTTTTGCTTTACTGATAAACAGACAGAACCAACTGGAAACATTCTATTTTCTTCCTACATTGAATTCCTGGGTCTATGATAACAAGTTACAGCAGCCACAAGAAATTAATACAGTTACCAATTGAAAGGCCTTATTGATATAGGAGGGGGACAGGGAACTCCTGGGTAGACGAGGGCAGGGTTTCTGGTGAGGGTTCCACCCTTGGGCCTGTGCTCACGGACCTAAGTGAGAACAGGCACTCCTGTTTTCATGTCCAAATGTTGCATTTTCCAACACCACTCTGGTCCGCCATGTCCCCGTCCTGTGCCCATATAAGCCTGATACCTTAGTGGGCACAGACACAAGTGGCTGAATGTCAACCCACAGACACCCACAGACACTGGCAGACCAGTGACGCTGAAACAACCCAGACACCAAAAGACACCAAGGAAAATTTGACTGGGGGTGGTCAGAGGAGAGTCTGGCCACTGGGTGGTCCAACTCCAGGGGAAGACCACCTTTCCACTCCATCCCCACTTCTGGCTCCCCATCCATCTGGCTGAGACTCACCTCCATGACTCAGTAAAACCTTGCACTATCCTCCAAGCTCACATGTGATCTGATATTTCTGGTACACTGGGCAAGAACTCGGTATACAGAAAGCTGTCACACTGGCCCTCTGCCTTTGCAATAAGGAAGCGGTTCTAATTGAGCTGATTAACACAAGCCATCTGCAGATGGCAAAGCTGAAAGGACGTACTGTTAACACACACTAACTTGGGCTTTGAGAATCATACACATCCACCCCTAGACACTGCCATGGGGCCAGAGCCCAAAAAACACTCCACATGGTCTCTGTACCTGCCTGTCTGCATGCTCCGCCTTGGGGTTTGAGCAGTGGGGCTACTGAAGGAGCAAACCATACTCCTGTTGAACATCCAGTGAGAGGGATAAGGGAACTCTCCCATTTCATTATGACTTTGTTTTAGGATATGAGTAATAATGATCACTGATATTTATTGAATGCTGTCTGTGGACAGGCAAGCACACTAACCACTGTGTGGATGATCTCATTTAATCCCACAACAACCTAGGAGCAGACACTCCTATTACCTCCATTTCATAGCAAGGAGAGCCGCTCCAAGGAAGACCTGGAAACCTACCCATACAGTGAGGGAGCACTTTTGAAAGAATTTGAACTTGGGCCACCTAATTCCTTAGCCATTATAGCTTTGCTATGAAAGAAATAAGAGATCTGCTGTATAAATTACCAGTTACAACTCTAAGTTGAATTATTAAGTAAAACAATTGTGTACTGTTGACATCTGTAACTGGGGATAGCTAGGTCCTTTAACTGCCCTAAGGTTACTCCCTCATAGATTAAAAAATAAGTAGCTAATATGTGGCAGATGCTGAGTTGAGCCCCAAGTATGTGAATATAACTAAGACGCACAGCCTTGCCTCACCAGGCTTACCATCTGTATCAGCAACAGTCCCTCTAGTTACCATGTCTCATTACTCCTTCACGATGCCATCCTGTATGGCAACCTTAGCCATTATATCCAAAATTCCGTATCAAAATAGAACTCCTTACAGATTTCATAAAATCAAATCTAATTCAATTTTTTTTAACTTGGAATTATTTACATTTTTACTTTTCTCCACAAGCCTATTTAATGGAAAAGAAATAGAAAAATTGAAATCATTCTTTTCAGTAACCTCCACAACAGGTTTACTAATTATCTCCTACCTCTGCTGAACATTTCATTGACTAGTCTTTCGAATTGGCATCTCAGTGTTCTTCACGTGATAGTTTCATAGGTTCTAATGATAAAGCATGTGTTTTAGGAGCAGAGTAAACAGTTACTGTAAGGCTAAGATTTCCTTACACCTATTATTTCTTATTTTTAATTAGCCTATGTGTTTCCTCTTCTGTCTAAAAAGTGAATAACTGAAGAATTCGATTACCTACTCATGTTCTACAGGAAGGTTATAGGATAGATTATCAACATCTTAATTTGTGCATTTATTTTTCTTCAGGCTTTTTCTTCTTTCTTGTCTGATCCAATAAGGTAGGATTTTATAGTTCCTTACCCCAGGGAAAATAGAAACATTTTCATGACCACAGTTCTTTCTACTTTTGCAAAAGGCTAAACTACTTGTCTATGAAGCCAGGTTAGATCGCCAGCATAAAACTTCCTAGTAAGAGTGAAAAAGGAACTGATATTAGCAAGTGTTTAATCAAGTAATTTAGCAATACAGTGTTAGTTAACACAGAAAATATTTATCGTTAGCATAGATGTTAGCATATTTGCAGTAAAAGAGTACTTATATCATGTATTCGAACAGACAATTATTAAGACAAAAATTTTTATTTACAGCTGGGTCAAAGGTTTCTTCTTGAATGATGATGCTGCCAATACTTCATGAACATAGAGATAATAAAACTGGAAACTTTTCACAAACATTCATTTGGAGCCCGATAGCTTAATTATTTTAGCTTTTTACTTTTATGAATTTAAGTTCACTGTTTTCCTCTTTTTTTTAAGTTATGAAATGATTTTTTAAAATTATGGAATAAAGGGAGTTACTTTGTCTAAAATTCTTATTTGTTTAAGTGAACAAATAACTAGTTGTTGGCCTATTTAAAAAAAAAAAAAAACTTTTCCAAAATGTTGCTTAGGAAACAAGTCTGGATTTAATTTTTGAGAAATGCACACACAAATTGAAAAAAAAGAAAATTCTATCTTCTTCACTCTTTTGTGCACTTTTAAAAACTGCTGACACGACTTTAAAAAATCAACCACTGAAAAGTGTTTCTTAACCTACACTCACAATCTATGAGACTATGTTAATAATCTTGAAAATCTCTCTATAAAATTTCCATATTCATTGTTTGTGGTGGACCTACGTAATTCTGTTTCCTTAAGCCTCGAAAAGCAAAGATGCTTTTAAAATGGGTTAAACTAAAAATAGCTTCAATTCTGAATGATTAAACTTGAAAGATTCCAGATCTTTGTGTCATATTGACATTCTCTTTTGTTGGACTACTTCAAATATCACAAAATAGCCATTTAATAAAGGAAAGCCAAATATATTTATTAGAACTCACTGCAGTGAGGTAGAACACCACCTTGCCAGGGTATCAGCTGTACCTCCCAAGGGGGAGTGCATGTTCACAGGACATTGGAGTCTAAGGTATTTCATGATGGAAGGAGGATAGAGATTGGGAAAAATTTGTGATATGGTAGTTTAGTATTGGTGGATGGAGTAAGGTGAGTATCTTATGGGAAGAATTGATTAAATATTATTTGACAGGTGAGCTCTTTGTCCAAGTAATCAAACTACTGTCTCAGATAAATTGATTTGCATGAATATCTTGAAGCAAACAATATTTAGTGGTTTATAGTCTTTATCTTTCCTGGGTAAAGTTTTCATGAAAGAACTAAATCATGTTAATACAGGTTATTTCAGTTTGCATTTTTTGTTTTGACATACATCTAGTTTACTCTTTTTACAGAGATTCAGAGTTGTGAGTCCAAACTGCTACCACAGTATAGGTAAGCCTATGAGCTTTGGGAAAATTTGTATTGTTAGATATAGTCTACTGTGTTCAGCCAAAAGAGTTGTGGAAGGGTTGCAGTTAGTAGAAGATGGGAAAGATGGAAAAAAGATATACCATTAAATTTGTGGTGGTGAACTCTTGGCTGTATTTGAGGTGGAATGATTTTTACCACTCAGAATCATCTTTAGAATATGATATACCAGGACTATTACTTTCAGGTCCACATTTTACAGAGTGCTGTCCTGATGTGGGACCAGAGAACTTACTCTGAGAAGGAAGCAAAATTTGCTAGCAAAATACTCAATGCTCTTAGAAGGAATGTTAATGACAAAACCATTGTATAGGCAAGAGGCAAGGTAGTTGTGACTATATATATCTGCATGACAAGAATGATGTCTAGGCTTATTTATTTTCAATTAATAAAACGTTTTGGCTGCTAACCAACAAAGCATTACAGTTTCCAGTTTTTCCACAGTTATAGACTTTGCTTTAGTTATTTTATGTTAGCTAATGATTCTACTATCAGGTTTAGTGTATTCTGGATGGTGAGATCTATTCTGTACAGACTGTAAGAGGTAAGTCTTTGTCCAAATTCGTAATTATATTTCTAAGTGCCTGTGTACAAATATTTGTAGTTGTTCTGTGACTTTACTAGCTTAAATTCTACTATTGATTCTAGTTAATTACTTGGGTCTTCTCCCAGGCTGCTAGTTTGGCCATTCTTTGATATTCTGAAATAAGCATAAGGGGAAGTGGGCTCCATTTTCCCTGCTAAGCTGAGAGATGTGCCTCAGGAGTAAGTTAGAAGTGACCAGCAAGAGTAAAACAGCCAATCAATAGCTGCTTATTGACAGTGTGACCTCAGGCAGGTCACTTAAACCAACTGAACCTTTTCATCTGTATATGAAGAAAACATAAAGCTCATCTCTTAATGTTATTATGAGAATTAAATGGAGAAAATATACATCGAGCATCGAGCAGAATGCTTGATACATAATCATTAATGATTGCTGCTATTGTATTTATTAAAGATTTTTCATAAATATGTTACATATTTGCTATATATAAAAATACATGGGATAGAGCAAAATAATTGGTATTTTATCTCTATATTCTCCAAATGGAGAGTTAGATGAATTGGTATCATCTGTACTAGGAAATCATGGGGGGGAATATCAATAATGGAATGACTGGTATGTGGTATCTCTTTATAGTTACAGGTATTTTGAATACTTACAACATATGCCTTGGTAATTTTTTGCTGCTATTGTTTTTGTGATTGTTATTTCCATCTTACAGCTTTATTTTCTTCCTAACTACTGGTGGTATTCTATGTATGCTAGCAAATGTGTTCTTCTTATGGAGCATTCATTTTCAACCAGAAAGCTAATAGAATTCGAAGTATTCACTAAGTATGTAAGGGTTTCTTTGAAGAATATTTGATCATAGTGATGATGTTTGAGTTTTGTTTGCTCAAGTCTTACCTAACAAAACCTGTTCCATTGCCCCCTTATTGTTCAAATGATAAGATGTGGAAAACGGAGGAGAATAAATGGAAGAGTTTCAGCATTAGAAATAAAGTAGTCAAGTTGGGAGCCCATGAATCTGCTCTGTTAAGAGTTGCCCTATAGAAAGTGATTTTTTCCTTACTTTGTTAAATCATCAAGTAGAAATGAAAAATTAAACAGATGTGAAACTGGAGTTCTTTAGAATGAAACACTACAAATGTTAAAGTGAATAATTTTTGTAATAATCAAACTCTAAAGGCAGAACAAATGTTATTTTAAAATATCACAACTTTGAGTTTGCTTTGATCATGTTAGGTTTCTTAAAACAACATGCTAAATGAATTTATTCTCAAAATTCTCAGTGCCACTTATTTTCCATTGTGTCTTACTTCCCACAAGTCTGAATGAACTAATACTACTTTGGTATTTTGGATCAGATTTTTGTTGTTTGGTGGAAGACTATCAAAGTAAAGAGAGAATTGTTTTTCTTTTCTTGTTAAGTATACAGCCAGTAAGAACAGCAATATTTTCAAGTTAAAGAGCCATTGCAATCTAATTGAAAACTTCAGGCTAAATGCTGGAAACACTTTGTTTGACCATTCTAAAACAAAAATTGAAAACAGATTCTAGTTGACTTTAAAAAGTAATCTGGCAAATAATCAAGATAGATAATAAGCAGGCACAGAAAGGACAATTAAGGAAGGAAATATTCTGAAATGAATAGAAAGAAGAAACAAGTTAAATAAATAAGGTTTAACAAATACGTTCATTTGGCCAAAACATTAAAAAGATGTTCCTTTGTGTAGAGTAACTTGCTTTTCTAAAGATAACATTGAAGGAATGTTTGCAGCAAACTCTGATGTCTCTGGATTTTGCCCAGATCTAAATAAGTATTAACACCAACCATGCAGATATCTGCTGTGAACCCAAATGATCTCTTAGATCTGTTGCATCTTTCCTCCTATTCTTTGAGGACCAGAACACAAATAAAAGATGTGTACTTTGAAACCAACAGATTGCTTGAAACTCATAGAATTGAATTGGCAACTTCCGTAAGATTTGTGCTACTGATGGAATATTGGTAGAACATATGTTTTCAGTTATTTTCTCAGTTTGGGAATTAATTTAGGTGACAGTTCTTACTCTTCTGGTTGTTGTTCATTGGCAAAACTGTATATATATTATATATTTTTAAAATATACGTTCACATTATATATAATGTTTATATATAATACATATGATGTCAGATGTATATATGATTTCAAATAGAATTACTGAGATTGAATATTTAATCCTGGCTCTATCACTTTCTAACTGTATGCTCCTGGGTAAATTATTTAACTTCAGTACACCTGATATAATACTTATAAAATGAGGATAATTGTATAATCGACTCTATAATATTATTGTGAGAATTAAATGAAAATATGCAAAGCTCCTAGTATGCTGAGTGGCACATAAGTATATTGCATGTGCCAGTCACTGTGCTAAAAGCTTTATATAGATTCTCATCTAATAAAATATATCATTTTACATGTATTATGTGTGTAAAAAGCTTTACATACTTTTTTTTTTTTGAGACAGAGTCCCACTCTTGTCACCCAGACTGGAGTGCAATGGCACAATCTCGGCTCACTGCAACCTCTGCCTCCCAGGTTCAAGCGATTCTCCTGCCTCAGCCTCCTGAGTAGCTGGGATTACAGGTGCCCACCAACAGGCCTGGCTAATTTTTGTGTTTTTAGTAGAGATGGGGTTTCACCATGTTGGTCAGATTGGTCTTGAACTCCTGACCTCAGGTGATCCACCCACCTTGGCCTTCCAAAGCATACATTCTTACCCAATATAAAACAGTATTTAATATCCACATACACATGGAAAGAAGGAAGGAAGAAAGGAAGGAAGGAAGGAAGGAAGGAAGGAAGGAAGGAAGGAAAGAAGGAAGGGAAGAAGGAAGGAAGGAAAGAGAGAGAGAGAAGAAAGATGTCTGTTTTTTTGAGTAAAATGATCTATGAATCTTACTCAGGCAAATACTGTCATATCCTGCATTTGATGTTAGTACCATGAACACCATGTTCTAAGCAACTGAACTAATAAACTATGACTTGAGACTAGTCATCTTTGAACCATGGTATGCAGCCTTTCATGTATAGGACACGGTAAAATTTGTTAACCCTGGCATGCAGGGTGGTGTTGGGGAGAAGCTACCTGCCATAGTAGTCATAGACAGCTGGCAACAGTGGCTTGGGAAAGTCATGGAGAATAGTTCTTTTATTAAGTGACAAATGGACCAAGGTAAATAATAATCACCCAGATGCCACTCTTGGTCCATGTACCAAGAGTCCATAAACCACCTATGTTCTCCAGCAAAAATGATAGGGTCCAGGAGAGGCAATTGTCCATCCACACAAAAGGGGAACTGCTTCATTTTTGGTATGTCTTGGAATGTGTTTCATAGGCTTTGGATCATTGAAAAGTCTCCATAAATCCTTAGCAAATTGAACTAATTTGAAATTGCAATTGATTTCCAGTTGTTGGTTTTTTTTTTTCCTTATTTTATTTTATTTTAAGTTCTGGGGTACATGTGCAGGAGGTGCAGGTTTGTTACATAGGTAAATGTGTGCCATGGTGGTTTGCTGCACCTGTCAACCCATCACCTAGATATTAAGCTCAGCATGTAATAGCTATTTATTCTGATGCACTCCCTCTCCTAGTCTCCCCTCTGATAGGCTCCAGTGTATGTTGTTTCCCTCCCCATGTCCATGTGTTCTCATTGTTCAGCTCCCACTTATAAGTGAGAACATGTGGTATTTGGTTTTCTGTTCCTGCATTAGTTTGCTGAGGATAACAGCTTCCAGCTTCATCTATGTCCCTGCAAAGGACATGATCTTGTTCCTTTTTATGGCTACATAGTATTCCATAGTGTATATGTACCACATTTTTTTTTTTATCCAGTCTATCACTGATGGGCATTTGAGTTGATTCCATGTCTTTTTCATTGTGAATAATACTGCACTGAACATATGCATGCTTGTATCTTTATAATAGAATGATTTATATTCCTTTGGGTATATACACAGTAATAGAATTACTGGGTCAGATGATATTTTTGGTTCTAGGTCTTTGAGGAATCACTACACTGTCTTCCACAACAGTTGAACTAATTTGCATTCCCACCCACAGTGTACAAGCACTCCTATTTCTCCACAGCCTCATCAGCATCTGTCGTTTCTTGACTTTTTAATAATCGCTATTCTGACTGACATGAGATGGTATTTCATTGTGGTTTTGATTTGCATTTCTCTAATGGTCAGTGATGTTGAACTTTTTTTCATATGTTTGTTGGCTGCATAAATGTCTTCTTTTGAAAAGTGTCTGTTCATGTCCTTTGCCCACATTTTAATGGGGTTGTTTATTTTTTTGTTGTAAATTTGTTTAAGTTCTTTGTAGATTCTGGATATTGGATCTTTGTCAGATGGATACATTTCAAAAATTTTCTCCCATTCTGCAGGTGGATCTGCTCACTCTGATGATAGTTTCTTTTGCTGTGCAGAAGCGCTTTATTTTAATTAGATGTCATTTGTCATGTTTTGCTTTTGTTCCAATTGCTTTTCATGTTTTCATCACGAAATCTTCACCTGTGCCTGTGTCCTGAATGATATTGCCTAGATTTTCTTACAAGGATTATATAGTTTTTGATTTTACATTTAAGTTTTTAATCCATCTTGAGTTACTTTTTAATGAAGTGTAAGGAAGGAGTCCGGTTTCAATTTTCTGCATACAGCTGGCCAGTTCTCCCAGCACCATTTATTAAATAGGAAATCCTTTCCCCATTGCTTGTTTTTGTCAGATTTGTTGAAGATTAGATGGTTGTAGATGTGCAGTCATATTTCTAGGTTCTGTATTCTACTCCATTGATCTATGTATCTGTTATGGTACCAGCACCATGCTGTTTTGGTTCCTGTAGCCTTGCAGTATAGTTTGAAGTCAGGTCGCATGATGCTTCCAGCTTTGTTCTTTTTGCTTAGGCCTGCCTTGGCTATACCAGCTCTTTTTTGGTATCATATGAATTTTAAAGTAGTCTTTTCTAATTCTGTAAGAATGTCAATGGTAGTTTAATGGGAATAGCATTGAACTTATAAATTATTTTGGGCAGTATGTCCATTTTCATGACATTGGTTCTTCCTATCCATTAGCATGGATCCATTTGCTTCTGTCTTCTTTGTTTCCTTGAGCAGTGGATTGTAGTTCTCGTTGAAGAGGACCTTCAATTAATATATTAGCTGTATTTCCAGGTATTTTATTCTTTTTGTAGCCATTGCAAATGGGAGTTCATTCATGATTTGGCTCTCTGTTTGTCTATTGTTGATGTATAGGAATGCTTGTGATTTTTGTATATAGATTTTGTATTCTGAGACTTGAAGTAGCTCATCAGCTTAAGAAGCTTTTGGGCCGAGATGGTGGAGTTTTCTAGATATAGGATCATGTGATCTGTAAACAAAGACAACTTGACTTCTTCTCTTTATTTGAATACGCTTTTTTTTTTCCTTGCCTGATTGCCCTGGTCAGAACTTCCAATACTATGTTGAATAGGAGTGTTGAGAGAGGGCAACCTTGCCTTGTGCTGGATTTCAAGGGGAATGAGCCCAGTTTTTGCCCATTCAGTATGATATTGACTGTGGGTTTGTCATAACTGGCTCTTATTATTTTGAGATATGTTCCATCAATACCTAGCTTATTGAGAGTTTTTAACATGAAGGGATGTTGAATTTTATCAACAGCTTTTTCTGCATCTATTGAGAACATCATGTAGTTTTTGTCTTTAGTTTTATTTATGTGATGAATCACATTTATTGATTTGCTTATATTGAACCGGCCTTGCATCCCAGGGATGAAGCCAACTTGATCATGGTAGATAAGCTCTTTGATGTGCTGCTAGATTCAGTTTGCCAGTATTTTATTGAGGATCTTTGCATTGATGTTCATAAGGGTTATTGGGTCTGAAGTTTTCTTTTTCTGTTGTATTTCTGCCAGGATTTGGTATCAGAAAGATGCTGGCCTCATAAAATGAGTTAGGGAAGAGTCCCTCCTTTTCAATTGTTTGGAATAGTTTGAGAAGAAATGGTACAGCTCCTCTTTGTTACCTCTGGTAGAATTCAGCTGTAAATCCATCTGATCCTAGGCTTTTTTTTTGGTTGGTAGGTTATTTTTTTACTGCTTCAATTTCAGACCTTGTTATTGGGCTATTCAGGGATTCAACTTCTTCCTGGGTCAGTCTTGGGACTGAACCCTTGGGAGGGTGTATGTGTCCAGGAATGTATCCACTTTTTCTAGATTTTCTAGTTTATGTGCATAAAGGTGTTTATAGTATTCTCATATGGTTGTTTGTATTTCTGTGGTGTCATTGATGATACACCCTTTATCATTTTTTATTGTGTCTATTTGATTCTTCTGTTTTTTCTTCTCTATTAATGTAGCTAGCAGTCTATCTATTTTATTATTTTTTTTAAACCACCTCCTGGATTCATTGATTTTTTGAAGGGATTTTTGTGTCTCTATCTCCCTCAGTTCTGCTCTGATCTTGGTTATTTCTTGCCTTCTGCTAGCTTTAGGTTTTGCTTGTTCTTGGTTTCCTAGTTCTTTTAGTTGTGATGTTAGGCTGTTGATTTCAGATCGTTCTAGCTTTTTAATGTGGGTATTTAGTGCTGTACATTTCCCTCATAACACCACTTTAGCTGTGTCCCAGAGATTCTGGTACATTGTCTCTTTGTTCCCATTAGTTTTGAAGAACTTCTTGATTTCTGCCTTAATTTCATTGTTTATTCAGGATTAATTTAGGAGCAGGTTGTTCAATTTCCATGTAGCTTTGTGGTTTTGAGTAAGTTTCTTAATCTTGAGTTCTAATTTGATTGTGCTGTGGTCTGAGAAACTGTTTTTTTATTACTTTAGCTCTTTTGCATTTGCTGAAGAGTGTTTTGCTTCCAATTATGTGATTGATTTTAGAGTAAGTGTCATGTGGCACTGAGAAGAATGTATATTCTGTTGTTCTTGGGTGGAGAGCTCTGTAGATATATATCAGGTCCACTTGATCCAGAGCTGAGTTCAAATCTTGAATATCCTTCTCAATTTTCCGTCTTGATGATCTGTGTAATATTGACAATGAGGTATTAAAATCTTCCACTACTATTGTGTCAGAGTTTAAGTCTCTTTGTGGGTCTCTAAGAACTTGTTTTATGAATCTGAGTTCTCCTGTATTGAGTGCATATAAATTTCAGATAGTTAGCTCTTCCTGTTGAATTGAACCCTTCACCCTTAGGTAATGCTCTTCTTTGTCTTTTTTGATGTTTGCTGGTTTAAAGTCTATTTCATCAGAAACTAGGATTGTAACCCCTGCTTTTTTCTGATTTCCATTTGCTTGGTAAATTTTCCTCCATCCCTTTATTTTGAGCCTATGTGTGTCCTTTCACGTGAGATGAGTATCTTGAATTCAGCACACTGATGGCTATTGTCTTTTTATCCAGCTTGCCATTCTGTGTCTTTTAATCAGGGCATTTAGCCCATTTACATTTAAGGTTAATATTGTTATGTGTGAATTTGATCCTATTATCATGATGTTAGCTGGTTATTTTGCAGACTTGTTGATGTGGCTTCTTCATAGTGTCATTGGTCTTTGTACTTCAGTGTGTTTTTGTAGTGATGGGTGACAGTTTTTCCTTTCCATATTTAGTGCTTCCCTCAGGAGCTCTTGCAAAGCAGACCCGGTGGTCAAGAATTCCGTCAGCATTTGCTTGTCTAAAAAGGATTTTATTTCTCTTTTGCTTAGTTTGGTTGGAATTCCGGGTTGGAAATTCTTTTATTTAAGAATGGTGTATATTATCCCCCAATCTCTTCTGGCTTGTGGGGTTTCTACTGATAGGTCTGTTGTTAGACTGATGAGCTTTCTTTCGTAGGTGACCTCGCCTTTGTCCCTGCTGCCCTTAACATTTTTCCTTCATTTTGACCTTGGAAAATCTGATGATGATGTGTCTTGGGGTTGATCTACTCATGGCATATCTTACTGGGGTTCTCTGGATTTCCTGAATTTGAATGTTGGCCTGTCTTGTTAGGTTGAGAAGTTCTCCTGGATCATATCCTGAAATATGTTTTCCAACTTGGTTCTTTTCTCTCCATCTCTTTTAAGTTCCTCAATCAGTCATAGGTTCCATCTTTTTACATAATCTCATAGTTCTCGGAGGTTTTGTTCACTACTTTTTATTCTTTTTTTGCTAATCTTCTCTGCCTGTCTTGTTTCAACAAGGTAGTCTTCAAGCTTTGAAATTCTTTCCTCCACTTGGTCTATTTGGCTATTGATACTTGTGGTTGCATTGTGAAGTTCTCGTGTTGCGTTTTTTAGGTCTATCATGTCATTTATGTTCCTCTTGAAACTGGTAATTCTGATTAACCTTCCTGTAATGTTTTATCATAGTTTTTAGCTTCTTTGCACTGGGTTAGATCATGCTCCTTTAGTTCAATGAAGTTCATTTTTACCCATGTTCTGAAGCCTACTTCTGTCAGCTCATCTATCTCATCTGCTGCTCAGTTCTGTGCCCTTGCAGGAGAGCTGTTGTGACCATTTGGAAGAGAAGATGCACTCTGGCTTTTTGAGTTTTCCACGTTTTTTCAGTGATTCTTTCTCATCTTTGTGGCTTTATCTAGCTTCGATCTTGGAGGCTGCTGACCTTTGGATGGGGTTTTTGTGGGGTCTTTTTTGTTGATGCTGTTGTTGCTTTCTTTTTTTTTTTTTTTTTTTTTTTAGTGGTCAGACCCCTCTCCCATAGGGCTATGTAATTTGCTTAGGATCCACTCCAGACTCAATTCATCTGGGTCCCTCCCCAACTGGAGGTATCACCAGTGGAGGCTGCTGAACAGCAAAGATGGCTCCCTGCTCTTTCCTCTGGGAGGTCTTTCCCAGAGAAGCTGATGCCAATGGAACACTTCGGTATACGGTTTCTGGTGACCCCCGAATATGGTGTCTGGTGATCCCTCTTGAGGGAGGGTCTCACCCAGTCAGGAGGCACAGGATCAGAGACCCGCTTAACAAAGCACTCTGATTGCGCCTTGGTGGAGGGAGTGTGCTGTGCTGGGGGATATCCCAGTAGTCTGGACGCCCAGATTCCTCAAAGCCAGCAGGGGGAAAGACTAAGTCGGCTGATCTGTGGAGAACATGGCTGCCCCTCCCCGCAGGGGCTCCATCCCAGTGAAATCAGAGTTCTGTTCACAAACCCCTGGCTGGAGTTGCAGAAATTCCTTCAGGGAGGCCCCACCTAGTGAGGAGGGAAGGGTCAGGGTCCAGGCTAAAGAGGCAATCTGGCTATTATCTGCCACAGCCACTGTGCTGCGCTCTGGGGAATTCCTCCTGCGTCCAAGTCTCCCCTGCACCAGCAGACTGGAGCTGCAGTGGTGGCAGCCGCCCCTCCCCCGAGGAACTTGGTAGTCTTAGGCAGTCTCCAGCTGAGTGGCTGCTAAGAATCTACACAGCTCTATGCTTGGGATCCAAGACCCTGGTGGCATGGGCTCTCGGATAAACAGGTTGCAGAGATCCGTGGGAAATGCGTGATTTCCTGGGCAAGGTAGCGCAATCACTCACCACTTCCTTTGGCTGGGGTGGGAGCTCCTCTTGCCACGTGCGGCTCCCAGGTGGGCCATTGCTCCACCTCAATTTTCTTCTCTCTCCATAGGTTGCGCTAACTGCCTAGTGAGTCCCAGTCCCAGTGAGATAAGTTGCTGGTGTAGATTCACTCGCCATTTTTGTTCTCAGTGGGAGACTCCGACTGTAGCTGTTTCTAGTCAGCCATTTTGGCCCCTCCTGGGTTCCTAGTTTTGAATGAACTTGTTAGAGTTAGAAATCATAGTAAGCTAAGTAGTTTACATAAATGTGACTGCAGATAAAATTTTAATTTCAGATTTTCGATGCTAGCAGCATTCTCACAGTGACCAAGAATAATAATATTTGCTAATGGAGTCATATTACTCAGGTTCGATATAAATTATATTTACAGAGTAGACTTTGGTACAAGAAAACACAACCTCTTACTGAGCTTGTAGTGTATGCTAGATGCTGTGCTGAGCACTTTCCTGTGTTCTGTTACTTAACCCTGTGGAGTAAGCACTACTGATACCCTTGCTTACACATGAAGAAATGGTGGCTCTGAGAAGCACACAGCTAGTAAGTGACAAAGCAAGGGGTCAAAGGTCAGTAGGACGTCAGAACTCTTGTTTTTAATCATAACTCAGTCTTGCCTCTCTAGTACTTGGGCAATAAATTTTTAGAAATGAAATATGTACAAATTAAATAATTTAATGCAAAAACTTAAATCATCTTGCAGTTACCTATTGTTACCCCTAGGTGACACTTTTGCATTTAAAAGGTAAACTACAAATGGCAACTGAGAATTAGATTACTTTGGAAGTAAAATATTTTTTAAAAATGTATATATATACATACAAATGTATATGCTCATGGCTGTGTGAATTCGAGTAATGATAACAATTGCCCTCAGAAGGTACTTTCTCTTAACTTTCCTATATGTGTTAAAACACAATTGCACAAGTTTATGTAAAGTGTTTCTTATGGAACATCTGTATCAGAAAAGCTGGGTGTTTAAAATGCAGATTTCTGCTTGGGCTTTATCTCAAACTGAAAGAATAAAAATTTATGGAGGGAAGGTCCAATAATTTGTATTTTTGAGCAAGGACCAAGTGATTCTTCTACATAATAAAATTTAAGAACCGTTGCTTAACTGCGTAATATCTAAATCTTCCTGCCCATTAGAGTCAGTTGGGGGACATTTAACAAAATACAATTACCTCATCCCTATTCAGAAAAATCTCACAATTTCTGACAGCCCAGGTCCCAGGTATTTTTGTTAAAAAATGCACTGATTCCAATGTATAACCAGGATTGCACAGTGGAGAAGCAGGCACGGTGGTATTCAATCGTGACCATTTTCCTTCAGTTTGCTAGAATTGGAGCCACTGCTGACACAATTTTATCTGATTACACTGTCTACTACATTTGCTGCTTTCACTTAAAGCTATATCTATATGCATCCATACGTAATATAGCTTTTATGATACAGTCTTGTTTCATTACGTTATTCATGTCTATTGCAAAAAAAAATCCCATGCATAAATGGAAAGATGATAACAAAGGCTATTTCCCACAATCTGGAAAAAAATACTTGCAATTTAATGTCCTTTCTTCTAGTACTTATTTTTTCTATTTACTTTTACTTAAAAGATTTTGTGAAAATATTGGGATCATACCATGTAGACAACTTTATCTACTGCTATATAACATCTTTTATGAAAATTTCTTTTGATCACTAAAAATTCTCTCGAAATAATTTGCAGTGGCTGCCTACTCTTCCACTGAATGGAAACACCGTAATATAAGCATTCATTCTTTTTCACATGGTAAGTCATTTCTTTATAATAGTTAAATGGCCAATATTATAGTAAATAATAATTCAACAGCATTTTGTATTTTCTATCTGGTTTATAATGTTTCATTTAATTAGTGATGTGCTAGTTTCTTAAGAAATAGCTTTATGCCTTAGGAGAGAGGTCAAGGAAAAGCTGCAGCTAGGTCATTTACTTTTTATTTTTTGTTTTTATTTTTTGAGACAGAGTCTCACTCTGTTGCCCAGGCTGGAGCGCAGCTGCACAATCTTGGCTCACTGCAACCTCCACCTCCCATGTTCAAGTTATTCTCTGCCTCAACCTGCCGAGTAGCTGAGATTACAGGCGCCCGCCACCACACCTGGCTAATTTTTTTTTTTTTTTTTTTGTAGAGATGGGGTTTCACCATCTTGGCCAGTCTTGTCTTGAACTCCTGACCTCGTGATTCACCTGCCTCGGCCTCCCAAAGTGCTGGCATTACAGGCGTGAGTCACCGTGCCCTGCCAGCTAGGTCATTTTAGATGTATCCCTGGCTCTGAGTTAGCACTCAATGCACATGTTCTGCTGGTGAAATGTCCAGGGTACCATCTATGTTACTAACTAGTATCATCTTACCAATAAGGGACAACTTTCTCACAACCTCTGATTGAGTTTCTTCTTCCGTGCCCTTTGTATATAATTTTCATTGAATAATAAGAAAAATAATAATGTAGTTGAGATAGAAAAATAGTTGACTACAAAATTTAACTACTGCTACAGAATGTTATCTGAATTCTAACCATAATAGTTTTATGTATTCAGCATTTCTTTTCTGGTTTTTTTTTTTTTTTTTTTGAGACAAGGTCTCACTCTGTCACCCAGACTGGATGCAGTGGTGCAATCTCGGCTCACCACAACCTCCGCTTCCCAGGCTCAGACAATTCTCCTGCCTCAGTCTCCTTAGTAGCTGGGATTACAGGTGCACGCCACTACTGCCTGGCTAATTTTTGTATTTTTAGTAGAGATGGGATTTCACCATGTTGGTGAGGCTGGTCTTGAACTCCTGACCTCAAATGATCCACCTGCTTTGGCCTCCCAAAGTGCTGGGATTATGGGCATGAGCCACTGCACCAGCTTATCAGATCTTTAAACACGTCCAATGACGATCTTTCTTTATCATATTATGGATACACATCTTTCCACACACGTTGCAAATATTTCCCAGTCCATTATTTTTCTATTAACTTTGTTAATTTAAAAAGATTTTTGACCCAAAAGCTTTTCATTTTGACTCAGCAGATTCAATAATCTTTTTATTTTCAGCTTTATCCCTTGTTCTCGTGAGAGAAAAGATTGCTTCCTATCTCATGATAACCTCTAGTTTCACCTATGATTCTTCTCCATTATATTATTAGGAAACGTTTCAAACATAGAAAACATGAAGAAACTTTACAATATAAATCTATATCCCCACCATCTAGATTCTACAGTAATATTATACCATACTGACTTTCAAAATACATCTGTACATCTTTCCATCCCTTTATCCATCACATCAATCACTTTTATACATTTTGAAGTGGGCCATAGACATCAATTATGTCTCTCAACTACTTCAGTGTGCATACCATATGTATTTCGTGTGTGTGTGTGTGTATATATACACAATTATATATACATATACACACACAGGAAAAATATTTATCTTTCTTTTTGCATATGGTTTTAGTTACTTATGGCTGCTGAAACAAATTACCACAAACTGGGTCGTTTAAAATAACACAATTCTGGAGGCAGGAGGCATGAATCAGTTTCACTGGGCTGAATGTGTGGACAGGTGGGCAAGGCTGGTTCCTGCTGGAGGTTCAGGGGAGAAGTTGTTTCCACGCCTTTTCCAGCCCCTGGAGGCTGCATGCTTCCTTAGCCTGTGATCCTTTCCTCACAACACTCCGGTCTCTTCCTTCCATTGTCACATCTCCATCTCTTCTGTAGTCAAATCTCCCTCTGCTTCCCTCTTATAAGAACACCTGTGGTTACATATAGGATATCCCTAGGTACTCCAAGATAATCTCCCCATCTCAAACTCTTTAACTTAATCACCTTGTGAAGTCCCTTTTGCAATATACAGTAACATTCTCAGGCTCCAAAGATTAGAACCTGAGCGTATTTAGAGATATTATTCATCTAGTCACACATACAAATACTTACCTCACTTTTTTTTTTTTTTAACAGCACCCGGCAAAAAATCTAACTTAATATTCCCAAATAATTGTCCAAATTATTAAAAATGTAAATATAAATTATTTAACATTTAAGAAGTTTCAAGTTTAAGATGGTACTTTTATCACATACTAAGTTCCATGCTTTTTCTCCGTGCACTGGACTCTTCCAAAGTCAACAATGACAAAATATTATAATGATTTGATTTATTGTATCTAATTCTGAATGTTTTGTTGAGCAAAATTTCTCTAAATCTGGATAAAAGAAGTAATAAAATGGAAGAATATAACTTGGTTGTTGTAGAAAAATGACTCCCAAATTCCCATACACGAATTTATTCTCTGCTAGAATATTTACATCAGAAAATTATTTTATGAGAATGAGCTATTTGAATTTATATGTGGAGTATAAGAATTAACAATAAGAAAGAGACAGAGAAACAACACCCACTGAACTCTGACAAATATTAAATGATAAGCCACTAAGAAAAATGACAAATCATGATTAGAAAACAAGCCAGAAAAGGTAAAAAATATTTATGTCAAAGTCTTCGTGCCAATTTTAACAAGTGTCAGGCACTAAAATTTGAGAATTATCTTTGAGAGTTATCTTCCTTTCAGTAAAGACAACACTGTCAGTTAAACGTTTTTTCTTGTCTGTCTTCTGGACAGCTTATGGAATTAATAATATTCAACTATTGTAATTGAAACAACCTTCGGCATTGTAGTGTAGTTGTGAACTTTTGGTAAATGAACATATACTTTTGCCAAGGAAACACATTACTTGGCACATTCTCCATGATGAGCTTGTCAGGTCCATTTCTAGAGAGTGTGTTGCCAATTAACTGGTTACGTAAAGCACACTTTTTCATTTAAAAAGGAATAGTGCATTTGTTCCTATGGCCACACCCTAAATAAAGCAGTTTCCATTTAAAGATTTCTTTGTAACAGCTAGTCTAAACTATGTCACTATTTCTTAATGTGCTTGTAAATTAATTTGAATAAATTCTACACATCTGTCTTTATAAGTGGGCTTTATTTTTACAGCTGTTTTAGATTCACAGGAAAATTGAGCAGGAAGTACAGAGAGTTCTCATATACCCTTTGTCCTTTACCCCACCCCATACACAGCCTCTCAGAATATCAACACCCTGCACCAGAGTGGTACATTTGTCTTACTCTATGACTTACACTCTCACATCATTATCACTCAAAGCCTGTAGTTTACATGAGAGTTCCCTCTTGGTATTGCACATGCTATGGGTTTTGACAAATGTATAATAACACGTATTCACCATTGTAGTACCACACAGAAGAGCTTCACTGCCCTCAAAATCCTCTGCACCCTGTTGATTTATGCCTTCCTCCTCCTAACCTTTAGCAACCACTGATCTTTTTTCCCACCTCCACGGTTTTGGTTTTTCCAGAATGTCATATAGTTGGAATCACACAGTGTGTAGATTTTTCCGATTGGATTTTGTTCCCTCAGTAATACACATTTGAGGTTCCTCCATGTCTTTTCATGACTTGATAGCTCATTTCTTTTATAGTACTGATGTACATCCAGAACATTGGATAAATAAATAAATATTCATATTTACATGTATTAATGTGTACAGTATATTTATTCATTCATCTATGGTTTTAGTCTGCTTTGTGTTGTCATAATGGAAAACTGCAGACTGGCCAATTTATAAATAAAGAGACATATATTTCTTGTAGCTCTGGAGGCTGGGGTAGGTGGACCACATCTGGTGGCAGCCTTCTTACTGGGTCATCCCAGGGCAAAAGGCAGAAGGCAGAAGGGCAGGAGAGCATGAGAGCAAGAACAAGCCCACTCTCACGATAACTAACCCACTCCATGGTTACAACATTATGAAGGAGTCATAATTGCCTCTTATTGGGTTCCAACCCCCAATATTGTTGCATTTGGGATTAAGTTTTCAACATATGAACTCACCATTTAAACCATAGCACCTAAGGAAGAGAGCATTGGTCACTTCTGAGTTTTGGCAGTTATGAATACAATTGTTCAGTGTGTAGGTTTTTGTGTAGACATGTTTTCAACTGATTCGGGTAAATACCAAGGAGCACAATTGCTGAATTATATGGTAAGAGTATGCTTAGTTTTGTAAGAAACTGCCAAACTATATTCCAAAATGGCTGTGTCATTTTGCATTAACACGAGCAACAGATGATACTTTCTGTTGCTCCACATCCTCATCAGCATTCGGCGTTTTCAGTGTTCTGGATTTTCACCATTCTAATAAGTATGTAGTTATATCTCACTTAGTTTTAATTTAATTCCCTAATGTCATGTGATGTTGAGCATTTTTTAATATGCGTTTTTGGGCCATTCATGAATCTTTCTTTGATGAAGTATCTGTTCACAGCTTCTGCCCATTTTATAATTGGGCTGTTCATTTTCTTATTGTGGAGCTTTAAGAGTTCATTATATACTTTGGAAAACAGTCTTGTATCAGACATGTCTTTTGCAAATATTTTCTTTCAGTCTATGACTTGTCTTCTCGGTCTCTGGAGTGTATGTTTTTGTTTGTTTTGCTTGCTATGTCATAAATCTGACATTATTTAAATATCTCCTTCCATCATGACTATTTATTTAATGTTGACTGTAATAATTTTTTAATTCATGTTTACTTTTAGAGGCATTTGAAAGAATCTCCTGATAAGTTCAGATACTGTTTAATATAATGTTAATATAAAATTTTCAGTTTAAATTGTGTAGGTGACAAGGAGTCCAATGTAACAGTGACCCTCTGATGAATGTTGGGTGGTCACAAAAGGTTTCTGTATCAGCCGGTGACTCATTTTGGCACACCACAGCGAAATTCAAGTGGTTACCACAGCTAAATGACAAAGCACTGCATGCCGTGGACTTTCTGGGTTGCTTATGAATAGCTGAAACATGAAACATTAAATAGACAAATGGTGAGAAAACACTATATTTCAAATAAAGAAACAAATGTATTTAATCACGTTTGCCAATGTCTGTTTTTCTTCTTGAAGTTTTATAACCTGGAGTTTGTGGAGCCTTGGTGGATGAATAAATACAGGAGTAATGCTCCTCAAATGAGTTATTGTAAAGGACTATTGTATTTATCAATTGGTTGTGGATTGATACGTTTGTCTCATAGATACTTCTCTCTATTAATATGGATATATATGTTATAATATATGTCAGTGGAATGTTTTTCAGCTTTGCAAAGTGTTTTATTGGCTGTTTTCTATTGTCTATGGGTACTGGTAGAGAGTTGGTATTCATATTTTAATGGGAGGAAATAATCCCATGCAGCGGACACAAATTCACTTCCAAACCCCAGACAGTGGATGGGCTATGCTTATCAAAGCAGACAGTATGCATGTGGTAGTAATGAGAGAAATCTGAACATAGGACTGAAATATGTATGTAAACCACCAGTGTTAAACTTGATTTCAATATAACTGAAAGGACTCTTGTCTGACCTCCAGAGACCTGACGTGAGCCATCATGATATGAAGTCAAAATCTTTCACCCAAAATCCATACCTAGCATCGCTTCAATTAGAAAGAAGTTGGGCAGGATGGATGATTCACTTCATAAGTATTTTCTGTAAATTTTCTTTGTACTATTCTCTAATGAATGCATTTATCAGAGTAAACACGCACTGGGAAAAGGAAGCTAACTGGACCTTTGGGTTGAATTGGTCACAGACTCCGAATCAACTCTGGTTCTTCAGACCTAGAATAATACAGCCAGTTGGGAAAAGTGCAGCCTTGTGAAGTGAACTGGTAGATGTAGGTTAGATCTGCTATCTCACAGTAAGCCCAGTAAAATACTGAGTCTATCTCCAAGTCTGCTTGAAACATATTATATATCCTTAATAGGTAGAATAATCCTGGCCTGAGTTCCTCACACTGTAGAGTGCCATGACAGTCTTGACAGGATATCTCCAAACCCTTGAATATGACAGAGTAACCAGTTACTAACTTGTTTAAGGAAAACTTATTTTAGGTTTTCCTTTACCGTCAAAACAAATGTCAAATAATATATCACTTAACATCCTTCCAGTTCTTTTTCTGTGTTAAATTGTTTTTGTTGTTGATTCTTAAGAAACTTAAATGGCTCGTGGCTGTAATTCCAACACTTTGGGAGGCCGAGGCAGGCGGATCACCTGAGGTTGGGAGTTTGAGACCAGCCGGACCAACATGGGAAAACCTTTCTCTACTAAAAATACAAAATTAGCTGGGCTTGGTGGCACATGCCTATAATCCTAGCTACTCGGGAGGCTGAGGCAGGAGAATCGCTTGAACTCAGGAGATGGAGGTTGTCGTGAGCCAAGATTGCTCCACTGCACTCCAGCCTGGGCAACAAGAGCAAAACACTGTCTCAAAACAAAAACAAAAACAAAACAAAACAAAACAAAAAAACAAATAAAACTTAAATGGAACATATTTACATGATCTCACTTAATCCTAAAAAATACCAAGATTTTGGCATTATTATTTTCGTTTTATAACTTAAGAAACTGGGACTCAGAAAGGTTAAGGATATTGTGAAATATTGCAAGAGAGTAACTGGTATATCCGGAGTTGGAAGCTTCAACTGTTTAATGACAAACGCAATTCTCTTAGTGCTCATAAAGTGTTACCTCTTAAATAGAGAGCTCTGCCTTATGAGATTTTTTCTTTTTCTTTTTCTTTTTTTTTGGTGAAATAAGGAATGAGGGCATTTCCTAAGAGTGATGGAGATGATGTTAGACTAGTAGAGAGTGAAGATGAGTATTTGAAGTAGCAGAAGTGGAAACAGTCTTGTAACTCAAAGTGTGGTTATCAGTCAAGTAGCTTTGGCATACCTTTGTAGTAGCTTGATAGAAATGCAGATTTCAGGTCCCCTCCCAGACCTTCTGAATCCAATCTGCATTTTTTTTTTTTTTTGAGACGGAGTCTCGCTGTATTGCCCAGACTGGAGTGAGGTGGCGCAATCTCGACTCACTGCAAGCTCCGCCTCCCGGGTTCACGCCATTCTCATGCCTCAGCCTCCAGACTAGCTGGGACTACAGGCGCCCGACACCTTGCCAGGCTAATGTTTTGTACTTTTTTTTTTGCTAGAGACGGGGTTTCACTCTGTTAGTCAGGATGGTGTCGATCTCCTGACTTCGAGATCCGCCCGACTCAGCCTCCCAAAGTGCTGGGATTACCAATCAGCATTTTTAAATATCCACAAGTGATTTGTATGGTCATTAACGTTTTAGAACTTTTCCCAGTTCCTTTTTCCAGGGCATGTTTACTCTGATAAATGGATGCATTAGAGAATAGTACAAAGAAAATTTACAGAAAGTACTTATGAAGTCTGGACCAAGCAGACCTACTGTCAGGCAGCATTGAAGGGCCAGTTTAGGTGGAGACTATACATTTATAAGCATCAATATTAATTATATCCATGACAAAGCCCAAATCCCACAAAAATGTTAGATCCTTGCTTTCTGAGCCTCCTTTGCATTTGTATCAAGAGAGTATGATCCAGAACTGGCCGCTGAAACCCTAGGGTACCTGCCCTGTAGGAATTTTGGAAGAGATTTTCACCTCATTCAATCAGATGAATAGGAGCGAACTCCTGTCTTTTTGTCTGAATATTGTTATATCTACTTGTGATACATAGAACAGTAGCAGTCACTTTGCAATCTTGAAGGCATGAGCCCAAAGATCAAGCCAAGATAACAATTGATTAACTAACCCTAGAAGCACTATTCCTTTGGATTTCTTGCTATAAGAGATAGTAAACATTATTATTCAAAGCATTTTCACTTGTGTTTTTCATTGCTTGCAGGTCAGAGTATCCTAAGTTAAAAAAAATTGTGGGTTTTCTCCTAAAATCCTCACAACATTAGATTACAATAAAATGAGGCACATTATAGAATTACTGGCTGAAACTTAGTAGGGTGAATGTGTCTAAATAAAAACATTTGAAGGTTTAGGCAAATGTTTCCCTATAGATTTGCACCATGGGGTTGACACTTGGCAAGGATGGGATGTGACAATATCCAGGATGGTGTTAATAGAATAATCAAACACAGAAGGTCAGCATTTAATGAGATTAAAATGCTGTTACATTGGGATTGAGAGTTAGAAGAGGAAGTAGAGTCAGAAAGAAGATATTAGAATATAAGATTTCAGAGGTGAAGCAAGTAATGTTGCTGCCCTGGATGAGGGTGGATGATATAGAATAAATGCAAATATGATTGGAGCTTAGGAAGTCAAAGAAGCATAAAACTAGCTTGTTGGATGATACAATCACATGGACATTGGGGAGACTTGGAATGATGATGTTCTTGAGGTAGAAGCAGGACTTGATGAATATATACATGCTCGGGACAATGGAGAACAACGAAATTGAGAAAGGTCTTATAGAGGAGGGCACTTTTGGCTTGCACTGTGTAGAATGGGAATTCTCTATGCAGTAGAGAGAAATGCAGTCGTAAGCATGCTTGGCAGAGGGAACTGTATATGCAAAGCTCATAGGAAAAACTGTTTGAGGAATGGTGGGTAGTTCTTTGCTGCTAGAGCAGAGAAGGAAATAAGGTTTGGGCCAACTTGTGAAGTTTGGATGTATTCTGGTCAATACTTATTGCTGATGATAGTTACCAAACCTGAGGGAATGTAGAAGTTTTTATTCTTTTTTTTTTTTTTTTTTTTTTGAGACGGAGTCTCGCTCTGTCGCCCGGGCTGGAGTGCAGTGGCCGGATCTCAGCTCACTGCGAGCTCTGCCTCCCGGGTTTACACCATTCTCCTGCCTCAGCCTCCCAAGTAGCTGGGACTACAGGCGCCTGCCACCTCGCCCGGCTAGTTTTTTTGTATTTTTTAGTAGAGACGGGGTTTCACCGTGTTAGCCAGGATGGTCTTGATCTCCTGACCTCGTGATCCGCCCACCTCGGCCTCCCAAAGTGGCTTTTATTCTTTTTTATAAAAAATGCTCCACATGACAGATGTCCCCCCACTCTTTCTTTCTTTCTTTCTCTTTCTTTCTTTCTTTCTTTCTTTCTTTCTTTCTTCTTTCTTTCTTTTTCTTTCTTTCTTTCTTTCCTTCCTTCCTTCCTTCCCTCCCTCCCTCCCCTGCCTTCCCTTCCTCCCTCCCTCCTTCCTTCCCTCTCTTCCTTTCTTCCTTCCTTCCTTCCTTCCTTCTTCCTTCCTTCCCTCCTTCCTTCATTTTTTTTTTCTTTTTATTGAGATGGAGTATTGCTTTGTCACCCAGGCTGGAGTGCAGTGGTGCAATCTCATCTCACTGCCAACCTCTGCTGCCCAGGTTCAAGTGATTCTCATGCCTCAGCTTCCCGAGTAGCTGGGATTACAGGTTCCTGCTATCATGCCTAGCTAATTTTTTTTGTATTTTTAGTAGAGACGGGGTTTCACCATGTTGGTGAGGCTGTTCTCCAACTCCTGACCTCAGATGATCCACCCGCCTCAGCCTCCCAAAGTGCTGGGATTAAGTGTGAGCCACCGTGACTGGCCGGCCTTCCTTCCTTCCTTCCTTCCTTCCTTCCTTCCTTGCTTCCTCCCTCCCTCCCTGCTTTTCTCTTTCTTTCCCTCCCTCCCTCCCTCCATTCCTTCCTTCCTTCCTTCCTTTCTCCTATTCATTATGTGGGGAAGTCGGGAGAAAAGTAGACCTGACCTAATTACAGTTGTATTTTCTTTGTTTCAGTGAATCCTTTTGGGAATAGGTAGATGTAGTTTATCTCTGAATGAAGGAGAGGAGAGGATGAAATGAATATATATCTTCCAGAATAATTTTTTTTGGCATATCAATCAGTTTTTGTTACAATAGTATATAACCCCAATATCATGGCTTATGAGTAACAACAGTGGTTTCTTGCTGTGGTTATCTGCAGCTCTCCTGGATTCTACAGGGCTCTGATGGACTTCTCTGGTTCCACTGGGCTCTGCTAGGTTTCATTAGGACCGTTTTAGTTCTGTTGGATACTACTTAGCTCTCCCAGGCCTGGGTGGGCTCTACTAAGTTCTGCTGGTCTAGATTTAGCTCTGTATATCTTTTCACTCTGGTAGCCTGGCTGAAGGTGTCACTACTGTTGGGGATATATTTATAATCATGATGAAAGGTCAGAGCAAGGGGCCAGCAGCTAAGTCATTCTGTGGCATTGAAAGATTCTTTTGCTCAGTGTCGTGTTGTTTCTCTTTAACCAAACTCTAGCCAAGGGCTTCTGAGTCCTCTTCTCAACTAGACCTCAATCTGGCTTATAAACATTGTAGACTCTCAGCACAAATAATTTTGTCTACACTTTCCTATCTCCCCCACCAAATACGAGACTTGAACAACCACTAGCACAGTATTTGTTCTAACAGTTCACAGCTAAAGTCTGTCTAACCTAACTGCTCAAGGGTGCACCCCTAGGATGATTCCAGCCCCGACTTAAAATACCGGCCTAAGAAAGCCCAAGCCTGCCTAAAGAATTTGTTGTTTGTTCCAGCCCAATCCTGGAGACAGGGAGAGAGTCCCCGAACCCTCTTTTAGAAAGCTTACAGTTACAAATTCTTTCTCTGTCCCTTCGAGGTATGAATCTCCTACCACCCAGAACTATCTTCTCCAGGACCTGAGGGCCATCTCTTTACAATGCAAACATTCAGAAAGGTAACTCTCATTCTACCTCCAAGACTCCACGTGGACAAGGACCAAACTTGAACTAAACAAACTTGCTTTAACTTGCGTCATTGCCTCCTGTCATAAAGATATATAAATCTATTTCTCCAGCCAGGCACGGTGGCTCATACCTGTAATCTCAGCACATTGGGAGGCCGAGGTGGGTGGATCATGAGGTCAGGAGTTCAAGAATAGCCTGGCCAAAATTGTGAATCCCCATCTCTACTAAAAATACAAAAATTAGCTGGACTTGGTGGTAGGTGCCTGTAATCCCAGCTACTTGGGAGGCTGAGGCAGAGAATTGCTTGAACCCTGGAGGCGGAGGTTGCAGTGGGCCGAGATTGTACCACTGTACTCCAGCCTGGGTGACAGAGCGAGACTTCATCTCAAAAAAAAAAAGAAAAAAAAATTTGTTTCTCCTCCAGATAAAAGCCAATTAACAAACTTAGGTGAACCAGTCATCTTAACCAACTCTTCTTCCTGCTTTTCCTAAATTTTCACTTCTCTAACTCTGCTTCAGCCCTTGCTATACCCCTCCCTACTCCCTCATTCTTCCTTTAAAACTCCCACTCACTTCTGCAGAAATCAAAGTTGAGTTCTGTGCTTGCTGGACCACGTTCCCTATTGTACTAGTTTAGTGCTGAATAAAATCTACTCTTACCACTTTAATTGGTGTCTGTCTTTATCTCTGACAGTGGCAAATGTTATGTCAGCTCATATTCCAAATCATGTCAAATGATCAAGCCCCAAATCAATGGAGGCAAGGAAACATCATAAGATGGGAACAAGCAAACAGATAAAGCAATGATAGCACACATGGCTATTTAATGAAAATGAGCTAGGGCTCATTTCTTTAACAAGAAAGTAAGATACCAGAACGATACCTATTACAGGAAGTCAATGTTTTTGATACAGAAAATACAAATAGAAAAACTCACAGCAATGTTACTGTCTTTTTTTTTTTTTTTTTTTTTTTTTTTTTTGAGACGGAGTCTCGCTCTGTCACCCGGGCTGGAGTGCTGTGGCCGGATCTCAGCTCACTGCAAGCTCCGCCTCCCGGGTTCACGCCATTCTCCTGCCTCAGCCTCCCGGGTAGCTGGGACTACAGGCGCCCGCCACCTCGTCCGGCTCGTTTTTTGTAGTTTTTAGTAGAGACGGGGTTGCACCGTGTTAGCCAGGATGGTCTCGATCTCCTGACCTCGTGATCCGCCCCTCTCGGCCTCCCAAAGTGCTGGGATTACAGGCTTGAGCCACCGGGCCCGGCCAATGTTGCTGTCTTAATAAGAGATAGAGCAACATAAAATTTCCTCAAGGGAACTAAAACCATAAATGAATTTAATGTATAAACTTTAATATCTGAAATATGTAATTGATATTTATCCTTAACTGATGGGCAGTGTTCCAGTGTTCTTTAAATGGGAGCCAATTAGTTGTACTGACTTTTTAATATTAAATATTTGTATTTGATAGTTAAAAATAGAAAAAGCCATAAAAATCTCTGGCAAATCGGGAGTCCAAAATGTATCTAAAATGCCCTATCTGCTGTTGCAATCATTTCCCCAGATTTTTATTTTATTTAACAACAGCAACAACAACAAAAAACTGTGATTGTCACTTGATATTACATCAGATCTTTTACAATCACAGTTTTTAGGCCATGCTAGAAAAGATAACACCAGTTATTTAGCACAGCATTGTATTTAGGGAAATTGTTAAGCCACTTAAATCTCAGACTCTCCACTCTAGTAGAGAGTACAAAACATAGTGTTTGAGTGATGTTCACAGCCTGGTGTCAGGAAACAGTCTCAGAAAATTAAAGTCCAGGCTTAGTGTGTTCTGGATATTGTGTTTTGTGATATTTGACTTGAAGGAAAACAACTACCATGTAGCGGCAAATTTGATATGACTGAAGGTAATATATTTTCACTTTAAATTCAGTGTGCTTTACATCTTCATCAATTAATCAGGGGAGAACAATAGAACAATAAGTGGATAATCGTATTAATGATGGGTAGTTAATAAGAGTTAGTCTGGTGAAAGAATCTCAATGAATAACTTTGTTTAGTACATCATATCATTACCTATTAAGTGGAAAGTTTACTTGTGTTTTGTGGATGGAGTAATAGAAGGGAAAGGAAGATAAAGTAAAATAAATAACTAAGATGCTTGCTCTCCATGAATTTGTTCTGTAGCAAAAAGTTCTAGGAATTGATATTAAACATTTACGTGTTTGATGTTGATGATGACATTGCCTGTTTTCACAATATAATAGTGAGTGGAGAACAGGGAAAGGAAGAGGAGTAAGCCTGCCCTTTAGAGAGGAGAATTAGATTTAAGAATTATTTGAACAAATTGGAGACTTGCTTCAATTTGAACACTACCAAAATAACATCTAAAGAGAAGCAAATTTAGAAAAATTAGTGGCACTTGTAGTACATCAGGAGATGTTGCTTTCTGTGAATATGGCTAAAATTTACATGGTTATGGCAAATCAGAGAGGAAACCAAATGATCTAAGCAACTGGGCCAGATTTAAAATAAAACTGATGACAATAACAATCTTAACAGAATCATAGTTAACATCATAGTTAAAATCATAATTGGTCTCAGAATGGTAATTTTTCATGATGGTCCATGTCATCTTATCAGAAAGTAACTGACTTTAATGGGAATGACAGAGAGGAGAGTTGCTTTAGATGACTAACTAAAAGGGGCATGGATTTAAAACAGAAGGTAGAACAAGATTATCCTGAGATCTCTTTTGCAAAGAAGAGAGATTTATGCTATTTTGCCTCGTTGAGATTCTGCAGTTTAGGGATGAAGCCTGCCTTATTCCTCCTGTTGTATGGAGTCTATAAATTCTGATAAAGAATCCTGAAGCTGGAATTTGGGAAATGACATGAGACTGCCCATGCTGTCCATTGTGACGGTCCTACTGCTCCAAGTTTCCTGGACTAGGGAAAGTGTCTTGATGCCAGTGGTGGTGATGTTTCCTCTTTTCACTTGTTCAAGGGAATCATAGTGTATGGTCAAGTCATTCAAGGAAAACTGTTAATATAATAGATAAAATAGGGTTTATGTAGAGAATTCTTGACTGAGACATCCTGCTTCCTAGTGAAACCCTTCTACCCTGGGCATGCTCGAGTTTCAAATCTAGGGGATGCTCTTACTGCCACAAGGATTTTCCCAGTATCAACCCTGTTCCTGGTACAGTCCCCGGATGTTGTCTTCTGAAACCTAAAATAACTCACCCTGTGAGGGCACAGAGGAGCCTCAATGAACGCAAGAAGGTCTCCAAGGGCTCTCTTGGGACGAGTATTATTACAGTTTCGGCAACATTATGGTTTTCTTGGTTAGTTTCTTTGTTTGTTTGTTTTTTTCCGAGACCGAGTCTCACCCTGTCACCCAGGCTGGAGTGTAGTGGCATGATCTCGGCTCACTGCAACCTCTGCCTCCTGGGTTCAAGCAATGATCTCCTGCCTCAGCCTCTCGAGTAGCTGGGATTACAGGTGCCTGCCACCACACCCGACTAATTTTTATATTTTTAGTAGAGACGGGGTTTCACCTTCTTGGCCAGGCTGGTCTCAAGCTCCTGACCTCAAGTGATCTGCCCGCCTTGGCCTCCCAAAGTGCTGGGATTACAGGAGTGAGCCACTGCGCCCCGCCAACATTATGGTTTTAAAATGGTTGGACTAGATTATTTTTTCAGTCCTCCCAGCTTTAACCTTCTATGAGTACATAGAGTTTGTGGCCAGGTCTGGGAACACACCCATCCCATTTCTCTGGGAAAGTGCAGTACAAATCCAAACAGGCTCAATAAATGGACTTCTGGAACATAATCTATTAGAGTTGGGACTAACTAAATAGAAGTGAAACATATATAGGCTTTGGAAGACAATATATTGTGTCCATATTTGGCAGAACCCCCAGTCACTTTGCTACTCCAACTGCTAAAATAAACATTGCATGCCACACTTCAGTGTGTCTGGTATATAACTAGGGCTGTGTTTTGAATTTTCTGTCTGTATTACCCCCTCTCTCTGACTAGTATTGCAGTAATAAGCCAAAATGTTTTAGGCAGGAAAAGAAAATCCTAATAACCATTATACTATTTGAAAAGATAATGCATTTGAGAAGAATAATTCTTTTTTTTTGAGACAAAAGGCTGGAGTGCAGTGGCCCAATCTTGGCTCACTGCAACCTCTGCCTCCTGGGTTCAAGCAATTCTTGTGCCTCAGCCTCCTGAGTAGCTAGGATTAGAGGTGCCCGCCACCACGCCCAGCTAATTTTTTGTGTTTTAGTAGAAACGGGGTTTCACCATGTTACTCAGACTGGTCTTGAACTCCTGAGCTCAGGCAATCTACCCACCTCGACCTCCCAAAGTGCTAGGATTACAGGCGTGAGCCACTGCGCCTGGCTGGGAAGAATAATTCTTGGAAGCAAACTAGTAGAAAAATATTTCCTTTTCTAGATATAAAACTGGTTATTCTGGTTTCCATATAAAATACCTCACTTCATACATATAACTACATCCCTATTTCTTTTTTTTGAGTGTGTAGTTCAGTTAACAATTGGATCCTCCTGGTCTGGGAGTAAAGCATCACCTTCAACAAGATTTTTACTAATTCTCAGATCTTATTCTATTTTGATGTTGTTTGCATCTGTTTGCTGGTACTATTCGAAGTGGATAATTGGATTTTAGCAAAACCCTCCTTCTATATAACAAAATGTTTTAAATACTAATCATAAAATTAATAAACAAATATGACCAGTGGCCAGAAAAAAAAAAAAGATAATGAGAATTCTGAGTTACTGCACTTCACACAAGTACAAATTATGTCACTAAAAAAAAAAATGAAAAATAAAATAAAGATAACAGCATAGAAAGGAAGAATAATGGGCTAATACTTCTAAATTTTATTGGTGCATTTTCTAAAACAAAGGAAATGAAAACTTTTAACCACATATTGATCTGTCACGGTAATGAACAAGACTATGTTATTATTATTAGTGTCTGTTTCATCCTTAATTTCTGAAAATTCAAATGAATTACAATTAAGAAAGCTTATTCTTTGTGTATTATTTAATGGATAGCATAGTCACATTTGTTCATTAATACCTGTTCACAATTGATCAAAGAACAACTTTTAGTAAGTTTAATTAAAAAAAAGTTTAACAGGCCCTTGAAGTGGCTCACACCTGTAATCCCTGCATTTTGGGAGGCCGAGGCGGGTGGATAATGAGGTCAGGAGTTTGAGACCAGCCTGGCCAACGTGTTTAAACCCCATCTCTGCTAAAAATTCAAAAAATTAGCCAGGCATCGTGACATGCCTTGTAGTCCCAGTTACTCAGGAGGCTGACGCAAGAGAATCGCTTGAACACGGGAGGCGGAGGTTGCAGTGAGCCAAGATGGCTCCACTGCACTCTGGCCTGGGAGACAGAGTGAGACTTCCTCTCAAAGAACAAAAAAATAAAAAAAGTAACATGCAGCAACAGTTATATAAAAAGGATTTCTTTCTTTCTTTCTTTTTTTTTTTATGAGGTGGAGTCTTGCTCTGTCGCCCAGGCTGGAGTGCAGTGACCGGATCTTGGCTCACTGCAAGCTCCGCCTCCCGGGTTTACGCCATTCTCCTGCCTCAGCCTCCGGTGTAGCTGGGACTACAGGCGTCCGCCACCTCGCCCGGCTATTTTTTTGCATTTTTTAGTAGAGACGAGGTTTCACCGTGTTAGCCAGGATGGTCTCGATCTCCTGACCTCGTGATCTGCTCGTCTCGGCCTCCCAAGGTGCTGGGATTACAGGCTTGAGCCACCGCGCCCTGCCATATGAAAAGGATTTCTAAAGCATTTTTAAACTTCACCTTTTACAATAATTTGAAATTTATAAAAAAATTATGAAGATGGTACAGTTTCTATATGCCCACACCCTGTTTCTCCCATTAACATTTTACATTAGAATGATACATTTGTTATAAGTTATGAACTAATATTTATACCTTATTGTTAACTAGAGGCCATACTCTTTTTAGATTTCCTTAGTTTTTTTTTTTTTTCCTTTGAGACAGAGTCTCGCTGTGTCGCCCAGGCTGGAGTGCGGTGGCGTGATCTCCGCTCACTGCAAGATCCGCCTCCCAGGTTCACACCATTCTCCTGCCTCAGCCTCCCAAGTAGCTGGGACTACAGGGGCCCGCAGCCACCCCCGGCTAATTTTTTGTATTTTTAGTAGAGGCGGGATTTCACCGTGTTAGCCAGGATGATCTTGATCTCCTGAGCTTGTGATCCGTCCGCCTCGGCCTCCTAAAGTGTTGGGATTACAGGCGTGAGCCATCGCACTCAGTCAGATTTACTTAATTTTTACCTAATGTTCTTCTTCTGTTAGTTAAAATGTTAGTCAGAGATCTGCAACAACACCATTTCACAGTATATTCAGGAAATTGTAAAATTGTCATGTCTGTTTGGATTGATTCCGATGGCTGTCAAATGATATGTTTTGCTATGGTTTAGCATAGTTTAAAATCACCTCTGATATTACATATTCCTGCATTTGTACCATAGATTTGAAATGATCAACATCATAGTGACTGTAAAATTAAAGAAACAGAAATTGAGTTCTTAGTCTTGAGTGAATGCATGACAAAGTCTAAATGTGTTAGGGGACTGATGGTTTAAGATGCTTTCTCCCAATTGATTTCCATGTAGAACACAATGTTTATTAGTGGAGAAGTGCTAAAAACGTACCAATTTGTAGCTTACTTATACATTACTAGATTTCAATGGAAATCAAGGCAGTTGTTTAGATTTAGAACTTAGACCAACAACCAAAAAAGTTGTTTTCAGGGAGGAGCATTTTATCACTGATGTGGAAAATTGCCAGCTAAAGCAGACAGACATTGAGTTGATTTCATTGTCTTTATGCTTCTAAATTTTTATTTGTAATAGTTTTTGGGGGTACAGGTGCTGTTTGGTTACATGGATAAGTTATTTAGTGGTGATTTCTCAGATTTTAGTGGAGCCATCACCTGAGCAGTGTACACTATACCCAATATGTAGTATTTTATACTTCACCTCTCTCCCAACTTCCCCCACTAGTCCCCAAAGTCCATTATATCATTCTTTGCCTCTGCATCCTCATAGCTTAGTTCCCACTTATAAGTAAGAATATGTAATATTTGTTGTTCCATTACTGAGTTACTTAGAATAATGACCTCCAGCTCCATTATTGCTGCAAAACATATTACACAACATGAATATTACTCAGTCATAAAAAAGGAACAAAAGATATTATTTTGCAGGTCACAAGAAGGAGAGAAGGAGAGAAGGAGAGAAGAACTGCAGCCCTTTGGGGGACCCAGACCTGAGAGCTCTGCAAACCAGGGCTGTGACTCCCCCTTTGAGGCCTCGTGGTTCCTGGAGTCTCCAAGCTCCCGGGCACCACCATGTTCCCAGTGCCAGCAGTGGAGGCAACTTGCAGTGCACCTGGTCCAGCCATAGCCTCACAGTGAGCCAGCACCTGTGCTAATAACAAAATATATTATTTTGTTCCTTTTTATGGCTGAATAGTATTCCACGGTGTATATATATACCATGTTTTCTTTCTTTTTCTTTCTTTCTTTCTTTTTTTTTTTTGTAGAGACGGAGTCTCACTCTGTCACCCGGGCTGGAGTGCTGGAGTGTGGTGGCATGATCTCGGCTCACTGCAACTTCCGCCCCCCGAGTGCAAGCAATTCTCTTGCTTCAGCCTCCTGAGTAGCTGGTACTACAGGCACACACTGCCATGCTCGGCTAATTTCTTTTGTATTTTAGTAGAGATGGGGTTTCACCATGTTGCCCAGACAGGTCTCGAACTCCTGAGCTTAGGCAATTTGCCTGCATTGACCTTCCAAAGTGCTAGGATTACAGGCGTGAGCCACTGTGCCCAGTCACCACATTTTCTTTATCCATTTGTTGATTGATGGGCACTTAGATTGGTTTCGTATCTTCACAATTGTGCGTTGTGCTGCTATAAACATGCATGTGCATATGTCTTTTTCATATAATGGCTTATTTTCCTTTGGATAGATACTTTGTAGTGGGTTTGAGTAGTAATTCTACTTTTAGTTCTTTAAGGAATCTCCATACTGTTTCCACAGTTGTACTAATTTACATTCCCATCAATAGTGTAAAAGTGTTCCCATTTTAGCATATCCATGCCAACATCTTTTTTTTTTTTTTTTTTTTTTTGGTGATTCTTGCAATAAGGTGGTATCTCATTCTGGTTTTAATTTGCATTTCTTTGATAATTGCCTGGGATGTTGAGTATTTCTTTGTACATTTGTGGGATGTTTGTATAGCTTCCTACAGACAATCTCCCTCTCCTGGTTGACTGCACCCACTGCAGACCACTCTCACCACCCACTTCTCTATACTTAGTATTTCACTGGGTCAGTCTCCACAGCTCCTTAGATGCAAATCTTAGCTTCCCTCAACTATTTTCACAAGAAATCTCTTTGCATCAACCTAAGCAAGCATTTTGAGAAGTTTTAAAAGATGTACAGATGATGTGGTATGTTACCAGCAAAGGGCACACAGTTTGGTCTCTTGCTTTCTCTCTAACACACCCCTACCCCCATTCATTTTTTTCTCCTTCCTCCTCTTGTCACTGTATCCACTCTAAGGCCCCTACATCCTTTTTCTTCTCCACAGTCAAAACTATCAATACAGTTCTTTACAAATGTTTGTCTCTCCATACAAATGTTATGAGATCTTTGGTGGTGTTGCTTTACTGGCTGAAAGCCTCTGTGGCCAATGACACCTTTGCCCAAGTTTTGCTCGGGTCCACTGGGCCCACTCATCCTGGCAGGCTGTGTGCTTGGCTCACACTACCGGCCTGGATCCTACGCTTCTGAAGAGACTGAAAAGGAGTGGTGAGAGGTGTGTGAATGAGCAAATATGGGGTCCAGGCACTGTGCACAGTCAGGTATGCTGCTGCAGCAGGGCAGGCAACTCCAGGTGCTGTCACAGGTGCTGGCTCATTGCAAGGCTGTGACTTGACCAGGTGCACTGCAAGCTGCTTCTACTGCTGGCACAAGGGGACATGGTGGTGTTTGGGAGCTTGGAGACTCTAGGAACCACAGGGCCCCAAAGTGGGAGCCACAGTCCTGGTTCAGGTTGCTCACAGCTCTTCTCTCCTTCTGTCTTCTCTCCTTGTGGCCTTCAAGGTGGCTAGCAAGCAGAGTGTTTCACCCCTGTTTGTGTTACCACTCTTTTAGCCTCACCATTTGGTAGGTCCTGAGTTCTCATCCTGTGACCAGGAAGAATGAGGAATGCAGACAAGTGGAGGGAGAGCAAGATGAAGAGGAGTTTGAGTTTTATTGAGCAATAGAACAGCTTGGAGGAAACATGCAGTGGCAGCTCCTTTCCATAGCCAGGGTGTCCTGACTAGTGTTCAGCCCTCAGCAGAGAGGGAAGGTCCTCTCTGCAGCCAGTCATCCCTTCATCTCTTCAGCTCTCAGCAGAGAGGGGAGCTCTTCTTTGCTAGGCAGGTCATCCCAATGAGCATCCAGCTCTTATCAGAGAGGGTAGTTCCCCTCTGCAGCTGGCCATCCCATCGTCTCCCTGTTGTCTCTCCTTCCTCTCTGTCTTTTGCTCAAGGTTGGCTGAGTCCAGGGTTTTTATGGGCCTCAGAGGGGAGGAAGTGTGTGCTAATTGGTCTATGGGTGGCCATGAGCAGGACCAGGGAAAAGCATCACAAGTTCACCCTCTGGTTCATGGAACTGGAGGCCTGGCCCCCAGGTTTCTAGCCTCCCTGGCTTGAAGGTGGGGCTTCACAGGGGACTCACCCCCTTCCACCCAGGAGCCTGTCTGCCTCCTGCTGCTGTTTATGTCAACTAAGCTGTTCATGCCAAGGGGTGCCTGCAGGCCAGTGCCAGGCTGTCCTCAGCCTCCCTCAGCCTTCTCCCCATGCTTGTTGGTGCCCAAAGTCTGGAGGGGGCTGAAGCAGCAGGGGGCTGGCATGTCAGTGCTGCCCTGAGTGTGTGCACACCTAGCCAGGCTTTGACAATGCCTGGGCTTGCCCTGACTTTGCTCTGAGATTGGAGTGAGTTCTGAGAGTGGGGAGAAGACAGGCAGTGGGAGCAGACATTTCTGAGCCTGTAGGGGGAGGGCACCTTCCCAGGACCCCAAGAGCACAGAGATCCCCAGGTCCAGAGCCACAGCAGGGGGCTGCAGCTATACCTGGGGAGCTCCTACCCACTAAGTTGGAAGGGGAAGGGCTCCTGCTTGTCCCCAGCTCCCAACAGCTCCATGAAGCATGCAACCCTGACTGTACTTCCTCACTGCCTGGGGCGGGGGCTCCAGGTCTTCGCTGAGCCCCTCTATGCCCATTCCTCTGTGCCCACCCAGCTGAGCTGCTCTCCTGCTGGCAGGTGGCTTGGCCTGGCCCCATTGTGGCTGCTCCAAGGGTGGTGGGTTCTGGGGGGCTCCCAAGGGTGGGCTCCTGACGACTTGCCACTGCCATCACAAAGAATCCTCATTGGGCCTGTGAAGAGATGGCATTTAATCTATTTTGTCACATAAATGATCAGGCCATATGTAATTATTTTAATAGAGTAATTTTTCCAATAGTATTCTACCTTCTAGAATAAAGGATATTGGTAGTTGTTATTAGTCATTTGTGTTTTGTAGCTATAAAAACATCAAAATTAAGACGTGAAATGGCTCCTCCTTCCTAGAAAGATTCATTGTAAACCTAATTGTGTAGTTAGTCTCAGATGCTTAAAAACCGTTGCACCTAAAGCTTTATCATTGATTAAATCCCTTAACTAACATTTTTCTGAATGCAAAGGAAAGGTAGGAATTCATTGAGAAGTTCTTTGCATGTTTACAAGCAATTATTAAGTGCCTGGCTGACTTTTAACGAGATTGTGCTAATTTCATTTGTCTAACTTTCCTCCTAGTTATGATTTTGCAAACTTTAACCATTCCCTTACTCTTTTCTTAGCATTAATTTTACTTAGTTGTGATTAAATGGTGAAAATACAACCAAGTATTTTGAATTTTTTTTTAGTGTTTGTAACATTTAATAAATATATTTTGATCCTGATCACATTAATTCAGTGGGTTCTAATTTTACATAAGTACTTTAAATGTCTTCCATACTTAAATTTTAGTTATTTCCTTCACATGACCCATTTCCTGGTTTTGCTCCATGTAGAAGAGGGTGTTTTCTATTTTTGTTTTGAATTTTACTGTTCCCCAGGGCTTTCTTAATTATGTTTTTCTTGGGTAAGCAACATCTTGTCTCTGGATTTTTAAGCCATGACTAAAGTATACCCAGATAGCATGTGATTTGTTAAATGATTTTTTTTTTTTTTTTTTTTTTTTTGAGACAGAGTCTTGCTCTGTTGCCCAGGCTGGAGTGCAGTGGTGTGATCTCTGCTCACAACAACCTCTGCTTCCTGAGTTCAAGCAATTCTCCTGTCTCAGCTTCCTGAGTAATTGGGATTACAGGCCCGCACCACCATGCTATACTAAATTTTAGTATTTTTAGTAGAGACGGGGTTTTACCAAGTTGGCCAGGCTGGTCTTGAACTCCTGACCTCAAGTGACCCACCTGCCTCAGCCTCCCAAAGTACTGGGATTACAGGTGTGAGCAACCATGCACAGCCTTAAATGAATTTTTTTAAGTGAAAAACCGGGTTAACGAGTAACAAAAACACTTTATAGTACATCACCCCACAGCGTAGTATCTAGAGTTTTCTTAGTGAAACCTAATTCTAGAAATTATCTCTTTTCATATTTGTTATTTAATTTGTCATACTGCAAATCTCAAGGGTGGGCAGTAGTAGCCAGTGAAATGCCGTGCCCAAAGAAGAAGGTAAATAATGTTTCTGAATGCATTTGCTAGTTTTGTGCTTTACAGAAAACATTTTATTCTATTCTCTCAACTGTCATAATTAGTTCCAATTTAGAGATGAGGATATTAGGGTTCAGAAATGTTCAAAAATTTGGTCAAGGTCAAATTAGTGAGTAGTAGTGCTCCTTTCACTTAGCATCTATTTTCTGATTTTTGCACAGCCCTTGAATTCAGAGACTATAATTTATTAGCCTATTAAGGTGTAAATTTTAAAGAAGAATAATGTGCCAAATATTGTTATCAAAAAGATTTTCATATGAGACCAGCTCTACAGAAACTTTTTTTGTTGTTCCTTTTTCTTATTCAATCTTATCTCAGTGATGACTGCAGTAACATGTTGTGTCTCTCCTCTTCTTACAACTTTACTTTGACATTGCTCCCATTCAGTAGTGGGAATTATGTTCTCTCCACTTGCATGTGCTTGTCAATAATGTTAATACTTCGTGATTTTTGAGGCTGAGTTATTTATAAAATGTGATTTTTAACCTTATTCTCTTGAGTCACTCACTCAATTCAGCAACCATACTGTTAGGTAGTCCAAGCAGCTTGCAGATAGGTCCATATGGGGAGAGTCAGGGTCCAGTCATGAACAGGAACCACTGAACTGACAGTCAGTAGTGAGCCCCAACTCGCCAGCCATGTGAATGAGTCATCCTGGGAGCAATCCTGCAATACCGGTTGAACTGCCCAGCTGATGCTATGTAGAGCAGAGGTAAAACCTTCACAATGATCCTTGTGAAAATTGAAGATATATAAGTGAAATAAACTATTTATTGCTATTGTTTTAAACCACAACATTTTATAGAGATTTGCTATTCGGCAATAAACAAGTGTCAAATATTCTTTTGGGTTAATGGAAAACTTACTTTTGAAAACTGTTTTCATTGCACTACATTTCTGAATGTTTCCTTCCCATTACATGAACTAAAAATAATCCAAGAAAAGTTGCCCAACTCCTAGGAGACTTGCACAAACCTGAAATAATTTTTATTTTGTAGTTTCATTCTTATGCTGCTCTATTATAAAATCTTGCTTGTCTGTTTTGACCAGAAACATCCAGGAAAAAGACGGTTACATTTGTTTACTCTGGACTTGCTGCAGAAGTATGAATAGGCAAAGTAACCTTTGTACTATAGTTAATGTTTTTCAAGGAATCTATTTGAACATAAGACTGCTTCATTGCTACAAGTTATTCAATTTCTATTAATTCTATAATTGAATAGAGGTTTGATTTAACTTGTGGAATTTTGCTTCTAAGAAACCTGCTTCTTTTACTCAGAGCACATCTCCTTTCAGTCTATTTCTATGTGTCATATTAACAGACTTTTTAAACATTTATTTTAAACATTTTTGTTAAAAGAATGTATTTTTTTCTTCATTTTTCTTAGTCTTGACATGTTCCCGGTCATAAATATCAAGGTGATGGTTTCTAGTTATCCGGGCTTATGTAGCTATTTGACAAGCTCATAAGATTATCAACTACATTGTCCACCTACATATTTTGTCATGGCATAAATAGACCATATCCTGCAATGGCATTAAATCATAGATGTGATATGATTCATATTAACTATTTGAAAGAAGCATGTGGACAGGAACTCAGGGAAATCACACAGGTGAGTTATTCTTTATTGACAAATAATACTGATAAGTAATTGACATTATTGCTTTCTGTATCTGGGAACACTAAACCCTAGTGTCTATTGTCACAACTGCCTTTATCTTGGCTTCCCCAACCCAATTCCTGGAAAACAAAGCTTGAAACAGGGGCTTGTGTGTGGGTGACTTATTTAGGAAGTGACCCTAGGTAACTGAGATGGGGACTGGAATACAGTAACATAGAAGGAAGGAAAGCCATGCGTAGTAGTCTGTTTTCAGGCTGCTGATAAAGACATACCCGAGACTGGGTAATTTATAAACAAAATTAAATTTAATGGATTCAACAGTTCCACATGGCTGGCGAGGCCTCACAGTCACGGTGGAAGGTGAAAGACATGTGTTACATAGCAGCAGACAAGAGAGAATGAGAGCCAAGTGAAAGGGATTTCCATTCATAAAACCATCAGATCTCATGAGACTTACTCACTACCACAAGAACAGTATGGGGGAACCATCCCCAAGACTCAATTATCTCCCACCAGGTCCCTCCCACAACACATGGGAATTATGGGAGCTACCATTCAAGATGAGATTTGGGTGGGGACATAGCCAAACCATATCACCATGGTAAGAGTTATTTATCAAATTGGTCCCCACTATAGCTACAGGAGCTCAACTCCTCTAGGAGCTTCTCACAAGAAAGTGTCCTGAGATTAAAAGACAGGGCCCTTATCTCTTGACCCCTCCTCCACTGGCTGAGGGTAGCCTGTGATTTATTAACTCCCTGGGGTTTCCATGTCTTTTGCGTCTAAGCACGAAGTGGTCTTTGTAAGGCTCCTTTGTTGCTGCATCAGAGGAGTACTAGAAAAGGGAGAGGAGTATGTTACATGTGCAGTTGAGATAATTATTTTCCAGTAATGCCTATGCAAAGGCAGCTTTTATCATGGTAGCCGGGATCTAAGGTAGGCTGAGAAGATATACAGCAAAATACCAAACACATTCAATGTAATTCTCATGAGAAAAAGCAAAATAAAGCGAGGAGAAAATTTGTTGACATGTTAGAGGTCCCTTTCAAAGCGACTTTTAAAGTTCAATGTACAAAGAATGGAAGTACTAGATCTTATTAGTAATAAGTCAAAGAATCTTGTAAGAGTAGGATCTGGCATATTAAATATCAAAGTTATTTGAGAATTTTAAAATTATATATATATAAAGAAAACATATGAAAACAAAGGGTTCCTAAAGCATTATTTCATTATAACTGGAATATTAAAAAAAAAAACGTAGGCTGGGTGCGGTGGCTCATGCCTGTAATCCCAGCACTTTGGGAGGCTGAGGCGGGCAGATCACAAGGTCAGGAGATCCAGACCATCTTGGCTAACACGGTGAAACCCCGTCTCTACTAAAAACACAAGAAATTAGCTGGGCATGGTGGTGGGCGCCTGTAGTCCCAGCTACTTGGGAGGCTGAGGCAGGAGAATGACGTTTACCCCGGGGAGGTGGGGCTTGCAGTGAGCCCAGAGTGTGCCACTGCACTCCAGGCCCGGGCGACAGAGCGAGACTCTGTCTCAAAAATAGAGTAAAATATATAAAAATGTTTATATGTATTATTGTTTGCATGAGAGGGAGAGAGAGAGAGTGAGCTTGAGTGGGTGAGTAAAGATTGATGAGAAGACTGAAGTATATGAGTCATTAGACAGGTGAGAAGACCCAGTGTCAAGCAGAATTGTATCCAGCCACTATAAGGATTACTAGGAAAAACTGAGCAACTGTTACTTGTAATCAAGGCTGGCTGCATAAGTTGCAGACTCCAGTGTCAAGTGAAATGTCAAGTGAAAATACATGGTCCATTTTTTTAAAAAAGCAGGAAAAATTTGTGGTTATAGTACACAAAAAACTTCTGATTTGTTCCCACAATCCTGCTCTCAAATTGATTTTTTAAATTTGCTTCAAGATTACTCTAAATAAGAAAAATTTAAAATGTCAATCATTAGCTTAAATTTTACCTTTTGTCCTTGTGTTGCACAATGCCAATTCTAAAGGCAAATAGCATGTTTAATTCATGTGATATCACCACCAGCACAATTTCTATTTCATGGCTTGTCCCTGGAGGGTGTGTCAAGCTGGCTATAGAAACAAATATGAGCTGAACCTGGGAAGATTGGAAGGAGGAACCTTAAGCATGGGGAATATCGCTGGGTAAGTGCAGACCTTCACCGGGACCTGGAGTCCTACCCAGTGGACCAGCCCCTGGACTGATTCACTTGACTTCAGCCAGGGGATGGGTATGTGATTGGGGAGCGAGGCATCTACTCTTTTCATAGCCCACTGACCCAACCCATGGCAGACAGGTGACCTCCAGGGATCTTCAGACCTCTCCACAAGGATGCACTCAATATCTGAATCAGGTGTCCTATATTATTAGTTTATGTTAAATTGGTGCAAAAGTAAGTGCGATTTTTGCCATTAAAAGTAATATTTTAAAGTCCTGAAGACTGGGTTGGCTGTTGTTTGATTTGGTCCACCTTTCTAACTTGCTGTGATACTTTGGATCTTTATTGTATGGGGTAGGTACTTATTTAGTTGTTTTCTCACAGACCTCTCTACACTTTTTAGGAACTAGCTATCTTCCTGTTTTACATGGAAAAATTGATGGGCTTCAAAATTTGCTCTTATTCCAAATCTATCACAGTGCTAATTACAATAAATGATTCTTCCAATTGTAAAGATCTACCCTAGTTGACAGGCAGTTTGGGTTATAATAGTATTTTTTTTTTTTTTCTGTTTTAGAAGAGGTATCCATGACAACCAGGGAGCTGGCTGCAGCTCTCATTTGCTCTAAGAAGTTGATGCCATGAATATGGCATTCAATTCTCAATGCTGTACTTAGAAGGACATGAATTCACTGACATCTGTCTAATAGGAATGGTAGATGATTTTGGAAGCAAGATCTATGAGGAACAGTTTAAATTCTTAGAAGACAAGGAGTTGTGGGAGTCATCTAGCTGATTTTAAATATTTAAAGACCTGTCATATGGAAGAGGAATTTGATTAATCCTGAGAGTCCACAAAGACAGAACTAGTATTAATAGATAGATGTGAGATGAAGGCAAATTAGTTTAACAGAGAGAAACTGTGACCAGCCACAGTTGTGCAAAAGTGATTCATGACTTAGGACAATTTTCCTCATTGGAGATATTCTGGCTGGAGAATACTTTGTACCAAGGCCACTGTGCCAGATTGAATTTGTCCTGCTGTAGTGGAATTGGAAATGAATAACAAGGAATGGTTCCTAGAGCATGAAGGACCATTTGCTGCTCTGAGAAGTATTATTTCCTGTTACAAAGTGTTGTGTTAAGGAGCACACAGTGTCTATATTAATTTTTTAGGGCTACTGTAACAAAGTGTCACAAACAGAGTGGCTTCAAATGACAGAAACTTATTGTTTCACAGTTCTAGAGGTTGGATGTCCAAAGTCAACTTGTTGGTGGGGCCATGCTCCCAAAACCTGTACAAAAGAATTCTTCCTTGTCTCTTGCTAGCTTCTGAAAATTGCCATCAACCTTTGTCATTCCTTGGCTTTCAGCTGTATCACTCCAGTCTCTACCTCTGTTGTTACATGCCATTCCTCTTGTCATAAGGACACTAGTCATGTTTGATTAGGGCCTCCCCTAATGATTTCATCTTGACTACATCTACAAAGACCCTATGTCCAAATAAGGTCACGTTCACAGGTACCAGAGTTAAGACTGCAACATATCTTTTTGGAGGACACAATTCAACCTGTAAGTGTTCTAGGGAGGGTGACATTCTGCAGTTTGATTCTTCACCTGGCTCTGTCTCTGCCGTACTTAATGATCTAAGGAAGACAACTTGCCTCTCGGAACTTCAGTTGCTGTTTCTGTAAGATGAGAGCAATGCCTTTCTTTGGCATTGGATCTATGTGAACATGCAAAGCATTAACAAATGGACATGAACTCTGAAAAACTCTCATATGTGGATGTCTTCATTGCAATTCACTCTATATATGTGCATCTCCAAATTATAACTATTTTTTTCTTTTGAGCAAATTAAAACAAGAAGTGCTTCATTTCTAACACATAGTAAATTCTCGGTTACCACAGGCCAAAGGTCAGGACTGACAATAAGAACATGAAAAACAGCACAGATGTATTTCATTTTGGAGGAGTCTGGGAAAATGAACTAACTTAGTCAACATGATCTGCTCAGTCCACATGAGGAAAAGAAAACACACACACACGAACACACACAAAACATTACAATTTATCAAAAATTTGTGATCTAATTTGTCACTGTGCAGTCACTTTGTTCCCACAACATCTTATTCAAAGGTTTCTGGTGACCTAAATCTGTCATTTTCTCCTAAGAGTACCTGTTTTCTATCTTGTCTTTGGGCTCCAGCTACTCTTCAGGCTCACTGTTGATTACTGTCAGTGATAATTTGGGGTGACAGGCAGCATGTTTCCAAATGAAGGGGATGAATGACTCAGCATTTGAGAAAAGACTAAAAAAAAAATGGGCTTGAAACTATGCAAACTGGGAGAATGTGTTCTCAAAGGCTTAAAGTAATGGATATAGATCAAGAGTGGCAAAATAAATCTTGAAAATGAATAAAGAAGAACTCATAATTTCTGATTTTAAAGTGTATTTCAAAGCTAAAGCAATCAAGACAGTGTGGTACTGGCATAAACACAGACATGGAGATCAATGAAATTGAATTGAGAGACCAGAAAGAGACTCTTACATTAATAGCCAATTGATTTCCAACAAAGCTGCTAAGATAATATGAAGAGAGAAACAATGGTCTTTTTAACAAATGGTGCTGGGACGGTGGAGTAGTCACAAGCAAAAGAGTGAAATTGGACATCTAGTTTTGAAATTGGACATAATTTTGTATATGAAATATACAAAAATTAAGTCAAAATGGATCACAGACCTAAATATTAAAAAGCTAACTCCATAAAACTGTTAGAAGAAAACATGGGATGAAACCTGTGTGACTTTGAGTTAGGAAATGGTTTTATTTGTTTATTTATTTATTCATTTATAATTATTATTAATATTTTTGATTGACCATAACTTATACATTTATGGGGTAGAATGTAATGTTTTGATATATGTACCCAATGTGGCATGATTAAATCCTATCACCTCAGCAACCTGTCATTTTTTATGGTGAAACATTTGAAATTTACTTTCTCAAATATTTTGAAATATATAAACCATTATTATTGGTAATAGCCACCCTGATGTGCACTAGACCTTAAAATCTATTGCACTTGTCTATCCAAAACTTTGTACCCTTTGATCAAGAACTCCCCATTCCCTGTCTCTCTACCAGCCCATCCTCAAGCCTCTGGTAATCATTGTTCTACTCTCTAATTATATAAATTCAACTTTATTAGATTCCACATATAAAGGAGTCATGTGGCATTTGTCTTTCTGTGCCTGACTTATTTCCCTTAGTATAATGTCCTTCAGATTCATCCTTATTGTCACAAATGACAGGTTCCCCACCTCCTTTTTAAGGCTAAATAATATTCCATTGTATATATATAAGGAAATGGTTTCTTTGATAACATACCAGAAGAACATGTGACAAAAGAGAAAAGTAGATACACTGGACTTTAAAATGTTTTATGTTGCAAATGATATTAAGAAAACAAAAGGACAAGCTTCAGAATGGAAGACAATATTTGCAAATCATATATCTGATTAGAGACTTGTATCCAGAATATATAAAGAACTCTGACATTTAATAATATAAGACAAATAGCCTTATTTTAAAAGGAAAAATTTCCAATAGACCTTTATCCTAAGTAGATATAAAAATGGCATATAAGCACATGAAAAAAATGCTTAACTTCATTAGTCATTAGGGGAATGCAAATCAAAATTACAATCAAGTTCCACTTTATACTCACTAAAATGACTATAATAAAAAAGATGACAGTAGCAAGTGTTGACAAGTTTCTGGAGAAATTGAAACCCTTATATACATGGCTGGTGGGAGTGTGAAATGGTATAGGCATGGCCAGGCATGCTGGCTCACGCCTGTAATCCCAGCACTTTGGGTGGCTGAGGCAGGTGGATCATGAGGTCAAGAGATCGAGACCATCCTGGCCAACACAGTAAAACCCTCCTCTACTAAAAATACAAAAAAAATTAGCTGGGCATGGTGGTGTGCACCTGTAATCCCAACTACTCAGGAGGCTGAGGCAGGAGAATCGCTTGAACCCGGGAGGTGGAGGTTGTAGTGAGCCGAGATCACACCACTGCACACCAGCCTGGAGACAGAGTGAGACTCCATTTCAGAAAAAAAAAAAAAAAAAAAAAAAAAAGGCACAGGCGCTTTGGAAAATGGTTTGACAGTTTTTCAAGATGTTACACATAGAATTACAATTTGACTCAATAATTACACTCTTCTAAATATACCCAAGTGAATTGAAAACATATGTCCACACAAAAACTACGCATGAATGTTCACAGCAACATTATTCATAATAACCCCAAACTGGAAATAACCCAAAAGGTCTATCAAATGATGAACAGATAAACAAAGTGTGGTATATCTATATAATGGAATGCTATTTGGCAATAAATAGGAATGAAGTGAAGCTGACTTTTGAACAACACAGGTTGAACTGCATGGGTCCACTTATACAAGGATTTTTTTCAATTAAATGCACATTGAAAAATACAGTATTTATGGGATGTGAAACTTGCATATATGGAGGGCTGATTTTCATATAATCAGGTTCTGCAGAGCTGACTGTCTGACGCAAGGAGCTCCTGAAGCCAATCCCTGTGTATATGAACGGGTAACTGCATTGACACAGGTTACAGCCTGGATGAAACTTGAAAACATGATGCCAAATTAAATAAGCCAGTCACATAAAACCATGAATTGTATGCTTCTGCTTGTGTGAAAGCAGGTAAATCTATAGGTACGGAAGGAAGATTAGTAGTTACCTAGGTCTGGTGGGAGAGAGGCATGAACAATGACTGCTAATGGGTATGGACCTTCTTTTTGGGTAAATGGAAATGTTCTAAAATTAGATCATGATGTTGGTTGCACAACTCTGTGAATATCCTAAAATCCACTTAATTTTACACTTTACATGGGTGAACTGTATGGTATATGAGTTATATCTCAGTGAACTTGTTAAAATATGTTATAGGAGAAAGTACCAGATGGACATGTCCTTTCAATAGAATAGTCAGGAAAGGAGAATGTGAAGAAGTAACATGTAAAGTGAGTTCCTAAAGATGTTTAGGAATTAGCCAGGTTTTCACCTGGAGGAGGAGGAGAAGAATCTAACAGAGACAACAATGTGGACAAAAGTAGGAAAGGTGTTTTGTACTAAACGCTTGTGGTGGGCAGAATGCTGTGAAGGCCCCCATTATCTGCACACTGACGTTCATGCGCTGAATGATCTCCCTCACTTGAGCGTGGGGGAGACCTGCAACTTGCTTCCAGCCAGTAGAATGTGGCACAGATGAAGAGATTTTCCAGGTGTGGTTCAAGTCCCTTGAGTATGTCACAAATGATTTGAATCAGTTAATTTTGAGTCAGTCACAGTGAGATCATCCTATTATATCTCCTATTCAAGTGTATTTATCCTTTAATGTCTAGTTCAGGTTTCTTCCAAGAATTCGCACCACCTAAAGCAGAAAGTTCCCCTTGTCTGTGCCATGTATAATGTTACATCTTCTTATTGGAGATTTGGTGTGTATGCCTGTGTGTTTTGTCTTTGCTGTGGTACATTCCAAGCTCATAGAGGCTCATCGCACATTGCACCTTTGTATCGCATATGTATCTGGAATAGAGCCTTCCAGAAATTAAAATACGATTTAAAGGTGATTTAAGAATCATATGTTAGGCCGGGCGCAGTGGCTGAAGCCTGTAATCCCAGCACTTTGGGAGGCTGAGACGGGTGGATCACGAGGTCAGGAGATCGAGACCATCCTGGCTAACACGGTGAAACCCCGTTTCTACTAAAAAACACAAAAAAACTAGCCGGGGCAGGTGGCGGGCGCCTATAGTCCCAGCTACTCGGGAGGCTGAGGCAGGAGAATGGCGTAAACCCGGGAGGCGGAGCTTGCAGTGAGCTGAGATCCGGCCACTGCACTCCGGCCTGGGCAATAGAGCAAGACTCCATCTCAAAAAAAAAAAAAAAAAATCATATGTTATAGGTTTGGGAGAAAAATGATTTCACTATACTTGTAAACTTACATTGATTCACTTCTTCAGGATCAAATGGGGTAACAGATACAATCCTGTATTATAATTTGCTTCTACATTGTTACTTACTGGCACTCAGTAAATACTCATCATAGGAGTGAAAGAATTCCCTAGTAGTCATAGAAAGAACGGTCTATGTTTTTTTCCAAGTGTGGTAAATTCTCATATACTTGAGCAAGAAGCATGTTTGAATTGCTTTTCATTTGGAAGACTACACTGTGTAAAATAATTCATCAGTTATGAACCTCCCACTGTAAATAATGAAACTATAAAATTGTACCTATCTTAATGTAATACATATTTATTTTAAGAGCTCTCTCCAGTGCTCTCACAAGGCTTTATCAATATTATGCTGACAAGGAAATTGCATAGCTCGTTACAAACACACTTAGGAAATTAGAATTGATTCTACCTCAAGGTCTTCGCAAACTCATTTTCCAAGAGCTACTATAATTTTGATTCTTCAAATAAATTCAAGTAACTTTTTACCCATTTTCTCTTTTTGTTTTTTATCTCGTTCTTATTCCTTTTTCTTTTCTTTCAAATTTTGAGTTTTTTCATTTGTTATTTTTTAAAAATACATACAATTGTCCTCCTTTATCCAATGGGGGGATAAGTTGCAAGACCCCAGTGGATGTCTGTATCTGTGGATAGTACTGAGCCTCACTGCTGTCAGTCCAAATATGTTGCTGTTACTGTCTTCCATTCACAAATTTAATACCTTTTCCATGTTAATTAAGTACCCTATCACACTCTGTGACCATAACGTTGGCAGCAAAACTATCACACATGATTTTTCCTTCCTCACAATTTCGTGGATAGAAGATTTGTTCTTACCACAGATCTTAGCAACCTTAGCATATTATTTTTAATTTTCTTATTAAGTTGAAACTTTCACTTTTTCACTTAAATGGAAGCACTTTATGGCTTCTCTTTGGCATATCTGAATTGCCAGCATCACTACTCCTGGGCTTTGAGGCCACTGTGACACCAATACCAAGGCAGTCAATCTGATAACTGAGATGGCTGCTAAATGCTTCATGGGTAGACAGCATCTATACTGTGGATAAGCTGGACAGAGGAAATGATTCTTGTCCTGGGAGGAACAGAGTGACATGGCATGAGATTTCATCATGCTACTTAGAACAGTGTGCAAATTAAAACTCAGAAATGATTATTTCTGCAATTTTTTATTTAACATTTTTGGATCACCATGGACCTCAACTGAAATCACTGAAAGTGAAACTGTGGAAAAGGCAGGGATTACTATATTAATTTTAAAGCTCAAAATTATGATATAGATCCATGTTTGTTAATATCCATAAAATAATATTAACTGAAACACAGAGATACAGATGAAAGAATATGACACCAAAATGATAATAATGTTTTTATGTGAAAGGTGTTTTTTATCATATCTATCATATCACAAAATATCACAGTTTTAATTGCCATGCTGTATTTCTTTGCATGCTTGTGCATACTTTACTTAATCAGTTCCTATGGTAAGGACCATACTTCTGGTTTCAAAAGGAATTCGTATCTTCCACCAACAGATGCTTCCATGAAATGATTTTGCAAGAAATGTTGAGCACTTAAGGATGCCACAGGACCCACCAAAGTAACTGGTGCAGAATTCATACTACAATGCTCTAATAAATAATCACATCTCTTTTATTTTGAAGAGAATGCAAGATATCTTAAACCTGGGGGAAAGTGTGTGATTTGTTCTAGAATCTTTTGATTTGTCAAATCTATTTTCATGCATATCACTGTGATGTTTAATTTTATGTGTCAGCTGGATTGGGCTGAGGCATGCCAACATGTCTAGTAAAACATTATTTCTGCGTGCTTCTGTCAGAAAGACCTGTCCTCACAAATGTGGGCAGGCATTCTCCAATCTACTAAGAACCAGAGTAGAACAAAAAGGCAGAGGAAATGTAAATTCTCTGTCTCTCCATGAGTTGGGACATCCATCTTCTGTCCACAGACATTGGAGCTCTTGATTCTCAGGCCATAGGACACTGAATCATACCACTGGTTTTCCTGATTCTCCAGCTTGCAGACAGCAAATAATGGGACTTCTTGGCCTTTCTAATCACATGCACCAATTCCTATAATTATATATCTCTTTATTTACATATTTCTATGTGTCCTATTTGTTCTTCTTATCTGGAGAATCCTGACTAACACAGTCAACTATCCCTAGGTAGTTTCTGAGAATCAAGTTTAATACTATTGAATGGTTTGAAAAGATAGTTTTTTATAGATACTTGTCTTTTTTTTTTTTTTTTGAGACGGAGTCTCGCTCTGTCGCCCAGGCTGGAGTGCCTTGGCCGGATCTCAGCTCACTGCAAGCTCTGCCTCCCGGGTTTATGCCATTCTCCTGCCTCAGCCTCCCCAGTAGCTGGGACTACAGGCGCCCGCCACCTCGCCCGGCTAGTTTTTTGTATTTTTTTAGTAGAGACGGGGTTTCACCGTGTTAGCCAGGATGGTCTCGATCTCCTGACCTCGTGATCCGCCCGTCTCGGCCTCCCAAAGTGCTGGGATTACAGGCTTGAGCCACCGCGCCCGGCCTCTTTTTTTTTTTTTTTACTTGAGTACATGTCACAATGATCAACTTGAAGGATCAAAGCTCTTGGGAATACATAGGCCTAAGGAATGTTTATTACTGATGGAGAGTTTTGATAATGCAGTATTCTGGAGTAGTTGAACTAAAGTCAACATGGACCTCCTTTGAGAGAGGCCAAAACTTAAGAAAGGGAGGAAAATAGAAAAGATATGGATTTTACTGTCACGTAAGAGTTGCTGAATTAAATTTTGATGTAAATAGCTCTTAAAAGTTGTAAGGATAAATAAGAAGAATATTTTTGTTTTTTATTTCATCAGGGCTATAGAAATAAATGAAACTATGTTTTTGTGTAAACTACAAAGCACAAAAACTCTAAAAACATTCAAAAAGGTTACTTTCATTTAAATAAAATCTACAGAAATTAATGTTTTAATTTGGACTTTGACAAATTAAAGGCAGCAGTGCCTCGCAGGCACATTAATTTTTTAGATCTTTCTTTTCTTGCATTAAAATAATCACACATAAAATGATTGTAGGATAATGAATAATGAACTACTTTGAAATAAAAGGAAAAGTTTTATTTTTGATTTAATATTTCCTCAATTCTCTAATGCCAAGAATATTTTCATTTTGAATAGAATCTTAAATTGTCATAAAAAGGCAATAAACATGTTACTGCTCTTAAGAGTATGTGAAACAAGCTAGGAGCAGGGAAATAAATCAATGTTATTGATTTTTTTCAACTAATTATTACTGTGTTTATTTAAATTCAGATACGGGTATTATAGAACATACCTCACAGAAAATAGTTCAATATTATTATTTTGCTTTTGTTTAAATTTTATGAACAATCATCACAAATTGGAAAATCCTGTCAGATGCCATTTAACGATGGTGATGAACATATTTTACATGTTTCAGTTTTGAATTATTTGTGTTTAGTACATAAAGATCTCACATTGTTGCTGAGGCACAATTTTTTGTAATAGCAACTATTCCCTAATCAAAACTTTAGATATTTTGACACTAATCAGTCTTATAATTTAAGGCAAAAGTTATATTTAAAATGAACAAGATAATTCAGACAACTGTGGAAGTTGTCAATATGTAGAAATTTGACAGCATATGGAGAGGATGCTCAGATAATTATTATTTTTTATGTTCTTATGGATTTTTAAAATGTTGAGATAATCATTAGGTATAAAGTTATATTTCATCTCCCCCACAAACTAAATGTCCTTTTAGCTGAAGGGTTTGCTTTAGATAATGATGCCTCACAAACGTGATGTATTTGCATAAGATCTTAAGGTTCAGACAATTAAAGGGACCTGAACTATTCAGTAGGCTTGCAAAATGATTTGTAAAACTATCAAAAATAGAAGAAGCAAATGAAAAATTATAAATAAACGGAATTTCCAAATTCATCACTAGGATCAATCAGCCTAAGTCATTCTTCCTGGATACCTTTAGGTCAAACAGGTATGAAATGGTGGGATTGGACTGAAAATGTTCTCTTTTAATCCTGAGAACACATACTTAAATCAGTTAAATAATTTAGTTATGACCATTACATCATTAGCTTCAGAGAATTGCTATTTTTTGTTCCAGTTCTATTCTAGTCTGAGTTACACAATTATTGTACTGTGTTGAAGCAATTTTAATTTCAACAAGCATATGTGAAAGTTTTGTTTTAGACTTAAATATAATCTTTATTTTGCATTGCATATGATAGTGGGTGGAGGGAAGCTGTGAAATAGTATATTAAGAAAACCTCATTTCAGTTTGTGATAAGAAGATGTGAACTGCAGCCAGAAGCCTGGACTTATAGCTTAAAGTCTGCCTCATTCTACTTGCGTGGCTATGGAAATCACTTACCCTCACATGTTTCTGTGACTTCATCTATCAGATGGAAAGAATATTATCTACCCACTCATAGATTACCAATTCTTATTCATATCTCTAGTAAATTAAACCAAGATTTAACTCAATACATGGATGGATGGATGTTGGTTTTCATCTTGCTAGTACACTATTTCTCCATAAACAAATGAACAACAAAACAACTCCATGATACACTGAAAGCAAGAAATAGAACATTTGATTCTGATTAAATGACTTTCCAACAGATTTGTCAGTTTCTCAGGTTTGGACCCACCCTGATCTTTTCACAAGGGCCTTGGCTTTCTGAGAAATACATATTGTGTACTGATATATATTTTAGTGAGGTGGTGGGAAGCTTACTAATTATTTTCTGTTTTCTCATATATTTGTGCAGCTGGGAAGGCAATACATGGAAAGGTGAGTCAGAATGATAGGGCCTTAATCACTGTTAAATCTTACTTGGTGACATTAAGCAAGAAGTTCTCTAGGCTGATTTTATTACCCATTCTGAATCTCAACCTGGGATCCCCAAGCCTCTCTGACCTCTTTAGGACATAAAGGGAATCTGAACACTTTATTTCATTTTAAATAAAGCTTAATTGAGGTCAGTTATGCCTCCCTCCATTAGGACACATGGTCTGAAATAAAACGTTCTTTACTTTTTCTGACAGTAATAACAGCTTAATGTAGTCCATATTAAGTTGTAGACAACTTAATCCACAAGTAGTCTCATGCTGAGTAGCTATTCCGATTGAAAGTCATTATGTGCATTAAATTATTTAGTTAATAGTTTGTTAATAATCACAAAGCAATCTTTTAAAGTGAAAGGCTTTAGGAGAAAAAAGGAAGTACTGTATTTCTGGTGGGATCAAAGATGAGAACCCTTGCACTAGGTCATTTCTAGAATGTTTCTAGCTCTAGGATTCTAAGCCAGGAATTGGTGAACTTTTTCTGTAAGGGTCAGATAGTAAGCGTTTTAGATTCTGTGGGTCAAGTTGGCTGTGCCACAACTGTTCAGTTTTGTTGTTGTAGTGTGAAGGCATCCACAGAGCATATGTACATGAATGGGTTTGTTTGTGTTCTAATAAAACTTTATTTACAAGAACAAGTAGTAGGCCACAATTGGCCAACAGACTACAGTTTATTGATCCCTGTTTTTGGTGATCCCTGAAACTCTGAGATTGTTTACTTATCAAGCAAAGGAATATAGAGACAGAAGGAAAGATAAACAGGAAGAAGTCTGTTTTGTGTCTGTTAAAAGCTTATGCGTCCGCTTCCTATTCCAGGTACAAAGATAATAAAATGACTCAATATCAATCATATTTTAAGGTTTTTATAAAATATTTTAAATAATTGAGGTTCTCATGTTATTCTATTTGTCATAAAGTCAAGCCTAGATTCCTACTGGCCATGGTTGAGGACACTGGTTGGGTAGAGAATGAGTCATGGCAGCTTTATTCCAAAGAGCATGTTGCAGGGCTCCAAGCTCAGCTCTCCTTTTGAGATTTCTAACTGAGGCCAGTAGAAAACTCAGTACAGAATGTCACAGAAGATTGTTGTTGCTTTTTATGGCAGAAGCTCCTAGTTGTGACTAAATATGTAGGTTCTCTTTCTTCATGTTTACCTGAATTTCTCATTGCCACAGCAATCCCAGCCACCTGGATTGCATATTTATTTTCTGGTCTTTTGCAGCTAGTTATGGTTTTGTGTCTAAACTTTAGCCAATGGGATTTGAAGATAATTGTTATGTATAAGTTTAGAGAAGTGTTCTGGAAGAGGGATGGGGTGCTCTTCTTTTCTCCTTCTTCCTATTGGTTGAAATGTAGACACGATGGCTGGAGCTCCAGCAGCTACACTGGACCATGAGAAGATCACATGTTGAGGATGACAGAGTTGCAAGGTGACAGGAACTAGCATCCCTGGTGATTAATGAAGCTCAAGCCTTCTTTTAAGTGAAAGAAAAAACAGTGTTTAGTTTTAAAAAATCATTACTTTAGATTTTCTTGCTTAAGAACAGAATTCTAAAAGAAACATCCACTTTCCCTAAAAAAAGTCAGTTCAGGCTTCACTTTAGAAGTTAACATTCATCTAGACCTGGAGAAGCCCCTACATCTGTTCTGATTTGCATAGAACTGGAAGTTTTGGTTCAATTATAAGTCATTAGAATAGGTCAAGGGGCTTTTCAGCAGTCAACCCTGTAACTGGGGATAGAGGCAGGATGAAGAAGAGACCGGTCTATTCAGCACATGTCTCAGTGACGTTAACGTATTTCATGATGTCTACAGGGTTAGGTTGGATCGGAATAAAATATGTGAGGTAAGGTCTTTGTATTCTCCTTGTGCAGACATTTATCCAGCCAGAGGGTCTTAAAAGAAGGTCAAGCTATGCCTTCCATGGATTCTGTGAGATTTCTTCCTCAGCTTGCTTGATATCTTAGTTTTTCCCAGTTTTAATAAATATCTTCTATGGTATGCAAATGTTGGTAATTTTTCCCTGAAGAAGCTCTCGATTTCCTGCTAGTCCAATAATTACACATAGTGGGGAGGCAATCAACAACATATGGGTCAACATCCTGCTCTCTATTTCTGTTGTTATCACAAATGGACTGCTCTTCTTTCATTAATTCAACAAATATTTATTGAATGTTTACTATATGTTAGTGCCTGATGTGTAGCAATAAAATGGTAAACAACACAAAATAAATTTCATTGATTCATGTCTTTTACACTTTTTTGTGAAAAAAATGCTTTTTTCCTTCATTTTTGATTTGAACTCTTGACTCATGATGTTTTCTATCTTTCTTGCTGTTCTATAGTCCGTGGTTTTGGTATGTTATGGAAACAAAGAGGATTTTTCACTTTTAATGGGATTCCCACTAAAAATGTACCCCAAGTGCATGGGCTTCTTTCTGCTATTTTGTTGCCCTCACAAGTTGCTATTAGTAAAATTGAAGCTTTTTATAAAACTGAAACTGAATATCAAGAAAATGCTCTACCCGACTTCCATTTTCAGTTAGTAAGTAATAGGGTATGCAGTCTAAATAATTCCATAAGATTGATTCTGATCAAATAATCACCTATGACAATTCATTCAATAATTAACGCTATGCACCTGAATTAGAAAAGAAAATTGACACTTAAAAGATTCAAATTTAACACTAAATGTGAACTCACTGAGAGCCCAGATGGCCATCTTGTCATCACTGAGTCTTCAAAATGGCCACTATTAAAAGATCTACACTCCATAACTCACCATAATACAGTCAAAATGGTCCAGATTATGGAAAAGTATGGGGGTTATTGTTCTAATGTTGCAAAAAAGGTTTATAACCAGTGTCTGATTTGTCATATTCCTAATTTGAGAAAAGCCATTAAGGTTCCAGGTGGTACATGTCTAGTATCTGCAAGATCATTTTCATACCTGCAAATAAACTTCATTTATCTGCCGTCCTCCATGGCTTATCAGTATGTTATGTAATTGTATGCCTGCTCTCAGGATAGACTGGAGCCTTTCCATGCAGGAAGGTTGATGCCACAACAGTGGCAAATATATATATATACACATATATACACATACACATATATACACACACACTAGAAAATGTGTTTCCTTCACGAAGTGTCTTTGGAGAGATTTCCAGTGATAGGAGAACTCATTTTACTGGACAAATTATTAAACAATTAAATAAAGTTTTACAAACAAATGACACTCTCATTATCTTTGTCATCCTAGTCTTCTGTAAAGATTGAATGGACAAACGGAATTCTAAAACTAAAATTGGCTATATTAATGGAATTCAGTGGATTGCCGTCGCCAAAAGTTTTATCACTGACTTTAATGGTAATTAAATCTACCCCTACTGCAATGCACAAGCTGACACCTTTATGAAATAGTAACTGGAAGACCTATTCCCTTAATGATAAAACCTCATCTATTTCTTATATTTGTAATCGCTGATATGACTGAATATTGTGAGGTTTTGATACATTACACCAATGCATATTTTCATTAGGTGAAGTTTTCTGTGACTCACTGATTCATGATCAGATTTTCCATCATCTAGAACCTGGAGACTGGGTCTTTTGGAAATGATACAAAAGAAAGACTGCCCTTGAATCTTGTTGAAAGGGATGATACTAAGTTTTTCTAATAATTCACACTCCAGCAAAACTTCAAGGCCTTGAGTCTTAGATCTATGTCTCTCAACTGAAGGGGGCCCCTCTCAATTTATGGAACTATATGCCAGTTGGTAAAGATAAAGCTGACCAGAAAGATCTTTCTCCAGCAGATGACATCTTAAATGTAAACAGCTTTCTCAAGAACTTCCTCTCTCTATCATAAGCCCCCTATTTCTTTTCTTCTCTTATTTCTTGCTCTTCCTTTTTATCTTTGCATGGAATCTAACAGGCTGGGCATGGTGGCTCATGCCTGTAATCCCAGCACTTTGGGAGGCCGAGGAGGGTGGATCACTTGAGGTCAGGAGTTCAAAACTAACCTAACCAACATGGCAAAACACATCTCTATTAAAAAAAATTAAAAAATTAGCCAGGTATGATGGCAGGCACCCATAATCCCAACTACTCAGGAAGCTGAGGCAGGAGAATCGCTTCAACCAGGGAGGCAGAGGTTGCAGTGAGCTGAGATTGTACCACTGAATTCCATCCTGGGCGACAAGAGCGAAATTCCATCTCAAATAAATAAATAAATAAACAATGTAACAGTCAATAATAGCTTTTGCAGAAAATTTAACTGAATGCTGGATTTACATGCTAAGCCAAAATCTTTGCATGACTTTAGAGATCCTTTCCTCCACATTGTAACTAAAATAATTAGAATCCCAAATGCAACCATCTGTTTAGATTGCACAGTTGATTTCTTCTATAGTTAAACTTCTGGACCCATTTATTTTAAACCTTTGTTTTAATCTAACCCCAATCATGGATTGGGCTGACCAGGTCTGTTCATATTGCAAGAAGGTTTTGTTTTACACACACACACACACACACACACACACACACACACACAGAGACATATGAACATAAATAAATATATCCACAAGAATGCCTATGTACCTATGTCTTTTGCAACCTTTCAGTATGTAATAACTTAGCATCAGTCTCTTGGTTAAACTAGAAATTGCCAATGCCGCTATTCCAACTAATGGTTCTATAAAAGAAATCACCTAAGCTACAGTCTTATGCCCACCCCCTGGGTATATCTTTATCTGTTGAGGATTTACCTCTCAGCCATATATTTGGACCACCCCATGTCTTTACAGATGGAGAAATAAGGCAAATGAAACCTAGACATTTTATTCATTTCTCTATTTATTTTTGCTGAGTAAATAGTTTTATTTTTTTCAACTTTTATTTTAGATTCAGGGGGTATATGTGCAGGTCTGTTACATGGGTAAATAACATGCCATTGAGGTTTGGTGTACAAATGATTCCATCACCCAGGTAATGGGCACGGTATCTAGTAGTTTTTCAACGCATTCCTCCTTCCAATATCCCATATTAGTCCCTAATATCTACCGTTGTCATTTTTATGTCCATGTTTACCCAATATTTAGCTACTCCTTATAAGTGAGAAATGTGGCATTTGGTATTTTGTTCCTGCATTACTTTTCTTAGGATAATGGCCTGCAGCTGCATCCATGTTGTTGCAAAGGACATGGTCTTGCTCTTTTTTAGTTCTGTATGGTATTCCATGGTGTATATGTCCCACATTTTCTTTATCTGATCCACTGTTATTGGGCACCTAGGTTGATTCCATGTCTTTGCTATTGTGAATAGTGATGCAATGAACATACAAGTGCATGTGTCTTGTCTGCAGAATAATTATTTTTGATTAAGTACATATCCAGTAGTGGTATTGAAGAAACTATCAGCAAAGTAAGCAAACAACTTACAGAATGGGAGAAAATATTCACAAACCATGCATCTGACAAACGTCTAATTTCCAGAACCTATAAACAAACAATTCAACAAGCAAAAAACAAACAACCCCATTAAAACATGGGCAAAGGATATGAACAGGCACTTCTCAAAAGAAGACATCCATGTGGTCAACAGATATATTAAAAGATGCTCAACATCACTAATTATTAGAAACGTTAATAGTGCATTGTTACTCCATATCCAATCAGAAGATTAACACTGGTCTACCCCTCTAAATATATTATAGATTAAGCAAAAACCTACCAGTAGATGTATAGAGAGGCCAAGAAGAATCTGAACAGACAGGCCTTGATAGATTTTTCCACTCAGTCTATTACTGTTAACTTGTACATTTTTTTTTGTTTGTTTAACCATATTTTTACATGACTGTTCCTACTTCAGTAAATGGAAGCATGAAATCAGATAGTTTCCCCTGTATCTTTGAGTCTTCATTCTGACAGCTCCCATGTCATGTAAAACTGATGAAGTAAATTTGTTATCCTTTACTCTTGTTAAGTCTACCTTTTGTTATAGGGGTGTTGGCCAAGACCCTTAAGATGGAGAGGAAAGGAATTACCCCCTTTCCACCCCAATAGGACAATGCTGCAGCAGAGTACTCTGAATCTGTTGATTCAAAGTACTATCCACTATCCAACTTATGAATTGTTCTTTGCTCAAATAATCTTTATTCAATTTATTTTGCCTAAAGATTTTTTTCAACAATAGTATTCTACTATGAAGATCTTTTCAGTGGTTCCTCACCACCTGCAAGATGAAGTTCAAACTCATTGCCTGTGAATATCTCATCCTTCATTAATTGAACCTATTTACCTCTCCAACTTTATCACCCACTACTTCCTTGCCTGTCCTTTATAATCCTGAGGTTCTACACTGTTTTAAAGGCTACATACATCTAATAATGTTTTTCAAGTCTGTATTTTGACCATGCTATTATTTTTCCTGGAATGCCCTTCTCACTTCACCCCTGCATAGGAAGTGCCTGGATATTTTACAAGGCAGCTCAGATACTATCTCTTTTATGATGACATCCCTAACATATTCTTCCTCTATGGGGCCCAGAATCTTGAGCACATTTCCATATCTGCATTTATAATAAATTACCTATTTATGTGTCCCTTTATTCAATATCTTTGACCAAACTTGTTTATTATTTGCTGATTTTGAGTGCTGAACTCTTCTGGTGTTTTCTCCTTTATGGCAGTAACCTTGTCTTGGGTCTGGAAGAAAGCAAAATCTCAACAACAAATGTTGAACTATAATGAGACTAACTTTTTCCTTCAACCTAACCCTTGTGTTCTTTAACCAAATTTGAGTGTTTTTTCCTCTTTCTTGTGATAAGACATTTTTTAAAAGAGTCTTCTATTGATTAAAAAAAAATAAATTATTTGTGACTTCTCTTCACTCTATACTTCAGATGCCCTCTTATGGCAAGAAAAATAAAAGAAGTATGGGTCTCACAGGGCTTGAGGTGTCCCAACCTACATGGAGCCAAAGAACAGATACTGGAAGTTGTATTAGGTACTATACAGATTAGGCACTATACATTGTCAGTTCTTGTTTTAACTTCCATCTTAATAGGACAAAAGGAACACAGAATTATTTATCCTTATAGGGAAAGGCAGTTAAGCTTTAGAGATGTGACTGCATAATTTACAACAGAGAAGATGAATCCCAGAACAAACTGAAAGTTATTGTACAGTTTCCAAAACATAAAGACAGTGTAAGATCAAGTGAAAAGAGTGTGGGTTTAGAGTCAGATAGACCTGAATTTAAAGCTATTATTATTATATTTTATCAATTCATCCTAACATTCCTTCAACAAGTAATGATTGTGCATCTGATATGATTTGGCTCTGTGTCCCCACCTAAATCTCATCTTGAATTGTAATCCCCACGTGTCGAGGGAGATATCTGGTAGGAGGTAATTGGATCATGGGGACAGATTTCCCCCATCCTGTTCTTGTGATAGTGAGTTTTCACCAAATCTGCTGGTTTAAAAGTGTGGCACTTCCCCCCTCATTCTCTCTCCTGCTGCCATGTAAGTCGTGCCTTGCTTCCCCTTCACCTTCCATCATGATTGTAAATTTCCTGAGGCCTTCCCAGCCATGTGGAACTGTGAGTAAATTAAACCTCTTTTCTTTATAAATTACCAAGTATCAGGTAGTTCTTTATAGCAGTGTGAAAATCACGAGTAGATGATGTTTGAGGGGAGAATTGAATGGCAAGAAATATCCCACCTAGAACTGTTAGTGCATAGGCTCTGAGAAAAGAAAGATTTGAGCAGCTTAGAGGACTGAAAAATGAATCAGAGTGGCTGTGGAGCAGTGTGGGAGAGGAAAGTGATAGGCAGGAAGTCAGAAATGTAGAGGAGAGACAGAATGTATAGAAACTTGAAGCCTATGGAAAGAAATCTGAACTTTATTGTAAGAACAGTGATAGCTTTTGGAGCAGTTTTAGTAGATGACTAATACTTGACATTATAACAGATCATTCTGGTGGTCACGTGAAGAATGGAATATAGATAATGAGAATGCTTAAATGTAAAATTGGGCGTTTTGGAAGTACTTTATTAGAGTAAGTTTTTGTTCCTATTAGATCACATAAAGGAAGACTCACGTATTAACAAAGCAGCAATTTCTCATGTTAATTTACTTTAGAAACAAAATAAAGTAATGAAATAAAATGAAATAAAGTAATGAAGTAATGAGAGTTAATTTACTTTATATACAAAATAAATAAAGTAATGAATAAGTAAAGTAATAAAGTCCCTTGTCTACAGAGCCCCTTGTCTAAAAATTAAAACGGGTTAAAAAGTTCAGGCCACTTTAGACTTATCATTTCTGGTTCAGGAGGGCCTACAACAAGGTAGTATTCAAAATCAAAGATGGCTCAAAATGCTTTGGCAAACTTGATTAATACAAGAAAAAAGGCAAAGGACATGTATCAGTGTTCCAAAAAAATGAAGATATTTTCTGTAATAAATAAGGTTGTTGCGGGAAGTCAAGGACCCTGAACGGAGGGACTGGCTGAAGCTGCGGCAGAAGAACATAAATGATTTGTTTTATGCGACCACCAGAGCCGGCGCCAGAGGAAAAAGCAAGTAGGCAAGATAAAAAAGGAAACTTTATTACGTAGCCAATGTATAGAAAGAGGAGGCGAGGTTCACCGGTCTCCCGCGGCAGAGGCCGAGGGGCCGAGGAAGTCGCTCCAGTGTTCTCGGGGGAGGTTCCTAGGTCCGCGTATGAGGAGGGGCCGAGGAAGTTCGTGCCCTGTGCTTGCTGGGAGCGGCTTTTATGTCTTGGGCCCGGGAGTGGGAGGGCGTAGGCGGGATGCAGGCGGGTTGAGGGCCGTGTGGTGGGCCCGGCCAGGTAGGTTTCGGTTTCCTCGGTGGGACGTCATGCTGCGCCTGCGCAGTTGACCTGTGCCTTTCCTGGGCATGGGAAAGTTGGTGATGAAGAACCCGGAAGTACGCCATCTTAGTCACCTTTGCTCTTTGTTTCCCTCTCTCTCCGTCCAGACAATAAATTGTGAAGATTTCATGAACATGTATTAGTTCCTCAAATTAATACTTTTATAATTTCTTATGCCTGTCTTTACTGCAATCTCTGAACATAAATTGTGAAGATTTCATGGACACTTATCACTTCCCCAATCAATACCCTTGTGATTTCCTATGCCTGTCTTTACTTTAATCTCTTAATCCCGTCATCTTCTTCGTAAGCTGAGGAGGATGAATGTCGCCTCAGGGCCCTGTGATTGTGTCAGCTGCACAAATTGTAGAGCGTGTGTGTTTGAACAATATGAAATCTGGGCATCTTGAAAACAGATCAGGATAACAGCAATGTTCAGGGAACACCAGAAATAAGACTTCTGGCCGACGGTGAGCCGGATGGAACAGAGTCATATTTCTCCTCTTTCAAAAGCAAATAGGAGAAATATCGCTGAATTCTTTTTCTCAGCAAGGAACATCCCTGAGAAAGAGAATGCGCCCTGAGGGTAGGCCTATGAACAGCCCCCTCAAGTCATGCCATCTTTTATGGTTGAAACCCAAGGGTTGAAATAAGCCCCAGTCTCCTGTAGCGCTCCCAGGTTTATTAGGAGGAGGAAAATTCCCGCCTAATAAATTTTGGTCAGACAGGTTGTCTGCTCTCAAACTCTGTTTCCTGATAAGATGTTATCAATGACAATGCGTGCCTGAAACTTCATTAGCAATTTTAATTTCGCCCCATCCTGTAGTCCTGTGATCTCGCCCTTCCTCCATTTGTTTTGTGATATTTTATTACCTTGTGAAGTATGAGATATCTGTGACCCACATCCTATTCGTGCACTCCCTCCCCTTTTGAAAATTGCTAATAAAACTTGCTGGTTTTACGGCTTGGGGAACATCACAGATTCTGCTGACATGTGATGTCTCCCCTGGACACTCAGCTTTGAATTTCTCTCTCTTATGCTCTTTCACTTTATTTCTCAAACCAGCTGAAACACTTAGGAAATAGAAAAGAACTCACGTAACCATAGGGAGTGGGTTTTCCCGATATAAGGTAGAATTAAATATAATAGTAATAAAAATAAGAGAAACGGTTTTGATATATGTTTCCTTTTCAAAGGAAGAGGTTTATGATAGAAAACTGAGCAAATTATAAATTTCCCTGTTTAAGAAAGAGTTGTCTACCTTGTCCCATTTGACAAATGACCAGGTGGTATAAAGGAGAGATTCCCTAAAACACTGTCCACATTCACAAGGTAGAATAGGAGAGACTGAGGGGAAATGTAAAACTTACTGAATTTCAGGTTTTTTCAGGCTACATGTCATGCTTGAAAAATTTTTACCAGCTTAATCACACTGAACCTCAGTTGTATAAATTGGAAATAATACTGCCTTCCTGAACATACTTACAGACCTCTTTGTGTACCAGATGAGGTAATGGTGTTCTAAAATTCATGTAGCTTTAGAAAATGTAGCATATTATTACTATTGCACAGTTGATTGTCTTTTTGAAAGTAAAGATCCACAAAGACATGAAATTTGTTTTATGACATGTCAAAACATTTTAAAAGATAGCATAAAAAAGTACTGCCTGGAGAATAGGAGATAAAAATGACAACAGCTTACATAAATCAAGCATTTTCTTTATGCCAGGCACTAGGTTAAATAGTTCTCATGATTATATCATCATGTCCTTACAATACCGGCTATTATTGTCCTTCATTAGGAGGAAATTGCAGCTTAGAGAAGTTGTGCAACTTGCCTAGGGTAAAAGTAAGTGGTGGTAATACATGGTGGCTCTTGAATTTAAGCCAAGGTTAGTTTGACTCCAGAATTTGAGCCCTTCAACTAAACTGACCCACTGCTTCTCCAATTTCAAACCTGCAATTTGATTAATTGTATGCAAATCATGGAATTGGCCATTGGTGTCACTTCGAAAAACGGTTGTTAGCTCCATATAACAAAAAATTAAGAAATGTTATTGCCTATCACAACAGTGCCTCAAATCTGACTCAGATATGTATATAAGCACTTTCTTTTTGGGCGTAGGGGAGGCAAGGACATAGATTGAGCCTCATGGCTACATGTAGATTTTTGTCAAGGGCCTTGCTTTGGTCGGAAGTTGTTGGTCCTTCAGGCTTTTTATATTATTACAAATAATTCATTCAATAACTAAGTAAAAGCAAGCTTTGCCTTAAATGCAGCAGCAATGACTATGTCACGAACCACAGATTATGACTAATCTAAAATCCAATTCTTTGTACTTAATGCCAGCAAAATAAATGAAAATAAAAGGCAAAATTAAATTTGAGTGTTTCCAGTTCAAGAACTTTTAAAAACACCCTCCTAGAAGCATCTGAGGAGATGACATTCTCTTTCCCAGTGTGTGGCACTCTTCTTCCATGTAAGCCACCTGACCCACTACCCTTCTCCAAGTTCCTGCGTTACTTCTCAGTCTCACCTGATGACTCATCTTGGCTGGAATCTTTTTTTTTTTTTTTTGAAATGTAATCTTGCCCTGTCACCAGGCTGGAGTGCAATGGCACGATCTTGGCTCACTGCAACCTCTGCCTCCTGGGTTCAAGTGATTCTCTTGCCTCAGCCTCCTGAGTAGCTGGGATTACAGGCGTTGCCACCACTCCTGGCTAATTTTTTGTATCTTTTATAGAGATGGGGTTTAACCATGTTGGCTAGGCTGGTCTTGAGCTGCTGACCTCGTCATATACCCACCTTGGCCTCCCAAAGTGCTGGGATTACAGGTGTGAGTCACCACACCTGGCCTAGTCTTTTTGTTAGAGGTCAGTGGTGAAGTTTCTTTCTAAAATAGAAAATGTCCAGCACATTGTTTTATTAAAGAACTTTGAAGATAATTTAGGTAACTGGACTTGTGAGGAAGTTTCGAATGATTAGTTTTTTCTTTTTATGAGACAGAGTCTCGCTGTGTCACCCAGGCTGGTGTACAGTGGCATGATCTTGGCTCAGTGTAACCTCTGCCTTCTGGGTTCAAGTGATTCTCCTGTCTCAGTCTCCCGAGTAGCTGGGATTACAGGTGCACACCACCATGCCTGGATAACTTTTTGTATTTTCAGCAGAGACAGCATTTTGCCATGTTGCCCAGGCTGGTCTTGAACTCCTGAGCTCACGCAATCTACCCGCTTTGGCCTCCCAAAATGCTGGGATTACAGGTATGAGCCACTGCGCCTGGCCTGAATGTAGATTTTTGTCAAGGGCCTTGCTTTGGTCGGAAGTTGTTGGTCCTTCAGGCTTTTTATATTATTACAAATAATTCATTCAATAACTAAGTAAAAGCAAGCTTTGCCTTAAATGCAGCAGCAATGACTATGTCACGAACCACAGATTATGACTAATCTAAAATCCAATTCTTTGTACTTAATGCCAGCAAAATAAATGAAAATAAAAGGCAAAATTAAATTTGAGTGTTTCCAGTTCAAGAACTTTTAAAAACACCCTCCTAGAAGCATCTGAGGAGATGACATTCTCTTTAGGTTTTAAACGTGGAGAGAAAATAGGTAAAGGGGAGACACAATGGCCATGGATCAACTCTCTTGGCAGAAGTAGGACGGAAAACCCTTATACTAATTGACTACATGTAGGGTATGGTTGCTGGCGTGTGGCCCTTCCTTCTAACCAGCAGTCAGCAAACCCGAACTTTTGTTTTCACCTTTCTTTGAACTAACTCTGTGAGTTAGAAAATGATAAACAATCTGGGTTTAGGTCTTCTTTATCTTTAAAATCAAGAAGTTTGAGCAGATAATAGCTTAGCTTCTTTTTTCACAGAGGGAGAGAGAGAGAGAGAGAGAGAAAGAGATTCTTAAAGTACTTTAGAATATTGAATTATGGGCTGATTTTATACAAAACTATTTTCACTTTGCATATTGTTGAATATGTAAGTACCATATTCAACAGTATGAATTGGGTGAATACTGAATACTCATAAGAAGTATGACTGAATCTCACATGAAGACAGATTTTCTGCTTTGAGGGTTTATACTACAAAAGTCCTTCCTAAGTAGGTTGCTATATACATGAATCGAATGCACATTCACAAATATCTTTTGTTCAGACTGGGTTCCCTAGGCTCTCTGAATATGCCTCATCCCTTTCCTTTTCTGTTTCTGTTTTCATTCACTTCACTCCTTTCTAACTCCCCTTTATACCTCCTTAGAACATTGCAAATGTGAGTCCTTGTTCACTCAACTTGCTTGAAGCAAGATGACTGAACATAAACTGTAGTCAGTTGGCTCTATTCTTTATTCTCATTCCATATGATTCCTTTGCCCTGATTGAGAGCTGAAGGAGATGTGGGATGCTTCCATTTAAACAAAAAATGTGTTTTTGTTTTAGATTTTGCAGCCAGTGTGACTCGTGGTGGTCATAACAGAAAATATATGTCTGTAAGACTCAAAATAAGCAAGATAGTTTATGGCTGATATTTAACATTAATTACTTCCTTTTCTGCAATAACAATGCTAGATTATTAAGATATTTATTTTATAAGTGAGAAAGCCCAGGCTCAATGAGTTAGATAAGTTGCCCTTGGTTGCACCGTAAGTGAATAACTAAACCAGAACTATGGCCAAGAGGGTGCATACCACAGCCTTTGCTTCTTGAAGTTTGTTATCAAATTCCCTATAGATACCTTAGATTAGTGATCAGAAATAGAACACATCTAAGCCTCCAATGAACCCTCATACTTCCTAATCAAAACAAAACATTTTAGAAAGAAAACTTATAATTATCAGAAGAAAATTATTTGCATTATTTATTTGACTAATATCCCAACTTGGTTTCCCTACATAGTTGATGAAACTACTTCCTGAAGCATTTCATTGAATTTAGTGTTATGATTATGTAAATGAATCACTTTTCAGGTTTCACTAATATCAGTAGAAGAGTGAATTCACCATAATCATAAAATTTCTGAAGCCAAATGGCATGCTAAGATAATTGAATGTAACCCTTTTTTAGACATTTATTGCTTTTACCTTTAATAATGATTTATCTATGCATAAAAACATATATGCTTTACGTATTTCAAGTAGTAAAAACTCAAATTAATGGGGGCAAAAAGAGCAACAAAATAATGTCCTAGAAGACACTTTTTTTCCTTTTCTTGAGAAATTCCTAAATATAGTTCTGAGATAACTTCTTTACTATGGTTTCGGCCCAAATTACCAGTTATTAATTGTTCTTAACTTTCCTTTCTGTTTTGTATAATTTCCTTGTTTTGAACTCTAATTCCTCAAGGGATGAACTTAGATGTACATCATGAATGTTCAGCTATACCTGCATCAGTCCTTTGGACAACTATTTTAATGTAAAACAAATGGTACACAATAGTGACAGGAAGATGCAGATTACCATAATTAGTGCTGTATATTATCGAAGTATAAATTCATAAGAATCAAATGGGATTCCTACGAGACTGGAATGCAGTGGTGTAATCATGGCTTACTGCAGCCTTGAACTTGTGGACTCAGGCAATCCTCCTGTCTCAGCCTCCTGAACTGGTATTACAGGTTCACAATAGCATGACTGGCTAATTTTTATTTTTATTTTTTGTAGAGATGAGGTATTGTTATGTTTCCCAGGCTGGTCTCAAACCCCTGGCCTCAAGCTATCCTCCCTGCCTGCCAAAGTGCTTGGATTACAGGAATTTAGTCCATTGTACCCAGCCAATAATGTATTAATATTGACTTTTAATACAAGATCAATAAGCTTGGATGAAAAGCTACTGATCCTCTTATGGAACACTTTGGTTTCAAAGATGAGAAAAACTGGTAATCTGTCAGTCTTCTGATTCCCACTACCATGTTCTTTTATTCTACCCTCCTCCTGCTCAGCACCTTCAACATACTCTAGGTCAACTGTTTATTTGATGTTATATGTCATTAACTGCCTATGTCTTGCCCAACCAAGATGATTGTGATGGCCATGTGAAAGAGTTGTACAGATATGGAAGAGTTGCACAGCTCTACTGCTTGTGTCTAACTACTGATGACAAAACTCTCTAAAATAAGCAAATTGTTTACTCAAAAGCTATAAGAGTGCTAGAATTACATATTTGTTGTTATGTGTAATAGTAATGTGTCCAGAATTTATTCCTTCCAGTGGGTTCTTGGTCTCATTAACTTCAGGAATGAAGCCGCGGAACCTCACGGTGAGTGTTACAGCTCTTAAAGATGGTGTGTCCGGAGTTGGTTCCTTCAGATGTTCAGATGTGTCCAGAGTTTATTCCTTCTGGTGGGTTTGTGGTCTCACTGACTTCAGGATTTGAAAGTGCAGACCTTCGCAGTGAGTGTTACAGCTCTTAAAGGTGGCATGTCCAAAGTTGTTTGTTCCTCCCTGTGGGTTCGTGGTCTCACTGTCTTCAGGAATGAAGTTGCAGACCCTTCTGGTGAGGGTTACAGCTCATAAAGGTAGTGCAGACCTAAAGAGTGAGCAGCAGCAAGATTTATTGTGAAGAGCGAAAGAACAAAGCTTCCACAGCATGGAAGGGGATCTGAGGCGGTTGCCACTGCTGGCTGGGTTGGCAAGCTTTTATTCCCTTGTTTGTCCCTGTCCACCTCCTGCTAATTGGTCCATTTTACAGATCGCTGATTGGTCCATTTTACAGAGTGCTGATTGGTCCATTTAACAGAGTGCTGTTTGGTACATTTGCAATCCTTTAGCTAGACCCAGAGAGCCGACTGGTGCGTTTATACAGAGTGCTGATTGGTGCATTTTTACAGAGTGCTGATTGGTGCATTTACAATCCTCTAGCTAGGCAGAAAAGTTCTCCAAGTCCTCACTCGACCCAGGAAGTCCAGCTGGCTTCACCTCTCAGTAACACGTTTTAAAAAAAGAAAAAATTTTTAGGTAGCCTCAAATACCACTCCACTGTGTTAGATGGACATTTTCTAGTTGATGTCTGCTCATCTCCTTAGACATTTAAACTTTAAAATTTAACAATGTTTTCCTATGACATGAAAATCCTGTTCAAAGCCAAATTTTACCCTTGCATTAGTTTATTACTATTAACCCCAATTTGTTTAAATGAAACATTATAGATCATTCCATTTTATCTTAACCAATTTTACCATGAGGTGAAATCTCTACAAACCTTTTATAACCCTTTTACTAAAGGGCAGATTAGTATCTTAAGACCTCCTTGCTATGCTTTTATTTCAATGCTCAATTTATGTAAAAACCATATAGATACTATGGGAGAAGACAGTGTAGTGCTTCTACCATGCACTTCATTGCAAGGCAACCCAAAGTCAATTGGCTTATTTTGTAATCAGTTCATCCCTGGCTTTGAGCAGGATTTTCATGTCATTAGTATAGGCTAATGACAGGTTTTTGCCTTTTGAGTCATCATTTTGGCAAAGTAATTTATGGAATCTGGAAATTGTCCTTCCTGATGCTTGGCTTTTTGGATGGTTCAGAGGGCCCCTGAAACATTCAGAAAAGAGATAAACACTATTATTTGACTTGTTTAGCCACATAAGATTGCCAAAATGATGTATAAGTTATATTTTGGTGAATAATACTAATACATGTTCAAAAATTGTATGGGATTTCTAAAATTCTAATGTCTAAGTATATACTATCAATCATAATTAAGGGTAAAGTTATTGTAAACCACGGAGATAAACTTCTTTGTCAGTCATGCTTTTCACTGTAACTATCCTGGAAATGTTGCCATTTGCAGACAATTATTGTCTTGCTTTGTTCCTTCTCAAAGGATGGTTTAGAATCAATCTATATTAAGGACTTTAACAGGTGTTTTCAAATGCAGGTTTCTAATAGCTTTGAAGATTGTAACATTGGAATAGAAAAAGAATGTAGGGGACTCCTAAAAAACTGACATGTTCACAAATACCAAGCAAAACAAAAGTTAACTAAATGGACTGCACTCAGAAAGTTTAAGCAACCTTTTTAACTTTTGCTTGGAATATTGCTAATCCTTGTTTTGTTTTTCAGAGTGAAGGAAACTTATTTTAAACTATCTACCACCTTCAATAATTAAGTAAGGTATACTACTGTGAACAAAATTTGGAGCATGTTCATTCTCCACCTGGCTCCTCTACAATTCAGAGACTATCTGAATCAAGCTTCACATGCAGAGCCAATAAAGCCCCTTTGTTCAGAGAACTCACCTCATACACTGTACACACAGTCTCTGCACAGGGTTCCTAACCTGTGACCAGTAAAGAACGTCACTTTCTAACAGGCCTAGAAGCTCCGAGTTTATCTTGAGACCTCAAGAGGAGAGGATCACCCAACTCACAGAAGAAATCAAACTCCAAATGGCGCTGCATACTGAACCACACTTGGACATGCCATTCTTCCAAGGACCCTTAAGTTGACCCCAGGAGGAGCCCTAGCTGCTGTTCCTCATTCAATGCCCCTTCTCAGCAGGAAGTAGCCAGAAAAAGTCATTGCCCAATACCCCCTAACAGCAGTTAGTGTGACATCTCTACAATGGGGAATGTTGAAGGAGATATTAAGAAATTATTTTAGGCAGATAGAGAGGAAAAGGGGCCCTTGGGAAGTTTTCATTTTTAAAGTTGCTCCAGAAACCTTTCTTATAAAGCCCTGGCTCTTAGAGCCGGAGACAACCTTTGATATGCAAATGCAGGCTATTAGAAACTGGGTCCACCCAAACATGGCGATTCCCGCTGTCTTCTTGCCCTTGCCCCACACATTCCTGGCAACATGGCCTCCCCTACAAAGCCCCTGGTGTGTAGAACATCATGGCGCCCTGTATTTGCATATTAAAAGGCAAGGGTCAGAGGGCCAGCTTTTTCCGCTATGTGAATGACAAGCCTAGAAAACCAATCCCCTATGCCCTATGCAAATCAGACACTGCCTCCTCCAGCCTCTGTATATATACCTGGCTCGTATCTGTGGCAGGTGGGGTTCCCTCTCTCCACTTTGGAGAACCCCCTCCCTCTGTCTCTGTACAGGGGAGCTATTCCTTCTCCTTTTCTTCTTGCCCCTTCTAGAATATTAAACTCTCCTTTCCTAAAAACCAAAAAAAAAAAAAAAAAAAACCACCAAAAAACAGTGTTTTCCTATGATAATTTCATTATATTTAATAATAATGCTCTAACATTGTTTCACACTTGAAAACTCTGTATAATGCATTTTGGACTCAAGAGACTCTTAAAACTAAAAATATATCGCATGAGTAAATAATAACATACAAAACAAATCTATTAACGTACACTTCTCTGCTTGATGTCATACTCATTAGCAACTAATAACTTTCCAATGAAGAAATGCACTTTTTAGTGGTATATGACGAACAGAGCCCATTTTAAAATGCCATTCAATATGTACTCAGTACCAAATCAAAAATGAAGGACTCCAATTTCAGGGCTGTCCATTTCCCATATTCTATTATGGTCTTGATTACTTTAAAAAGAACGGTTTGTTTTTCTCAGTCTAAAAATACTACATTTACTTTGAACTCTTACTGCTTAAGAAAAACAGACAAAAGAGACAACTGGGCTTTGTTTTCAAGAGTACTTTCCAGGTAAATGCACTACACGCCAATTTGTAAAAGGTGATTATCTTCTAAGCTGTTTCTCTCACACTTTTTAGTATACAAAGCAACTTTTCTGGGTAGCATCAGGAAAACATGAGACAGGTGTATGAAAAACAGTTGATCCCCATATGGTAGGGTGCACACAAATAGAATCAGACAAAGGAAAATGAGTGAAGGGGCACATTTTGTCCTGAGTACCCACTGCTTCCTGCTTTGTAAGCTTCTTGTCTAGGTCAGTTGAAGCTCTAGCTATCACAGACTTTTCCTTGGAGCATCCTGACCACGACAATTATCACAGGTAGTGCCTCCTTCCCCTAGTAAGCCTGCCATTTGCTCACTCCTTCCCTCCTTTGCCCGTCCTCTATACTCAGGTCTTCTTTATGTCTTTTCTCTCAGCTAACTTCCAGAATAAATTACACTGGGACAGACTTTTTCATAAGAAATCATTTGAGGCTGACGAGAAAGGCCTTTGTTTATAAATATCATTTGATCAAGTGTCTTGGAGAGGCAATGCCTTAATGGTGGAATGCTAAGCTTCATCAGGAGGAAGTAAGAGAGAGATGACTTTTAAAACACAGGGTTTCCTGATTTCTCTGCTCAAATGATATAGGTAACTATCACATCAAGCTGATCAATTCCAATGATATGAATCTCCCAGGCAGTTTGCATTTTACTAATTCATTCAGCAAATATTTGCTGAATCGTAAGTGCCAGGCACTGTCCTAGATGTTGGGAGAAACAACAATGAATAAGATAGATGTGATTCTTGTCTTTGTGGAATTTATAGTCTGACAAGATAGATATTAAACAAGTAAGATACGTATGATGCATGCAATGAAATATGAAGTACAGGTTGCTATGGGAACATATGACATGGAGCGTTAACCTATCTGTACAGGCAAAGAATGTTGCTGGGATAAAGTAGGAGCCCCCAAACAAGGACTGACTAGGTAACTTAGCCACCCAACTGTGTCCCAAATGACCGCCATCTAACAGGCCAAAGGTATTCCCTTGGCTTTCTGCCTGGCTCTTCTGTCATCCCAGCCTAAATGATGGTTGGCACCAAAACTAGAGAAGCCACATCTTTTGCTAAAGACTGACATTTAGCTTTCATTTTTAATTATTTATCTGGTTGCTTTGGCTTGTGCTTTATTAAAGAATAGAGACTTATGGCATTATTTTTAAGTGTAGCCCTCTTCCGATCACAATTTTCATTAGTTTGATTGACATGAAGCTGAAGGTTTGGGAAATAAATGAGTACTTAAAATTATTAAAGATTAATATGCAGTGACTGAGACAGAAAGAATGCTTCAAAGAAAAAGAGGAGATAGAATATTTACTCAAAACATAACTAAATATTCAGCAACCGAAATTCAGAAGAAAAAGGACTTTAAATGACCTAGTAAGAATCATAATTCACTTTATGTTGGACCCTCCTCTTTAAAACACACGCGGCTGCCCCCCGCAACTATCTCAATGGCTTTATGTATTTCTCAAGGTTAGAAGAGTGCTTTAAAAATAGGAATATTTTAAACTCCATGCTGTTAGAAATTTTGTTTCAAAACAAAGCAATATTCCTTAAATGATACTTTCTGGATAGCCATGAGCTAGGTACTCTGCTGCTGTTTAGGAAAAACAAAATGTGCATGACAGAAGGAGCTGTGCATCTGTGCTGCTTGGGCTCATTTTTATTGCTTTATTCACACTGCAAGTGTTTTCACTGCTCTAAAACCTTCCATATATGCTATTTTGTGACAAGGGTCCTTCAAAATATTATTTTAAAACAATAGCACACACAACTTTATAACCTATTTAATCTTAAGTATGTCTTAAGATTCCCTACATCAGTTGAGTATGGTTTTCATTTGGCCACTCCAGCCAACACTCATCATCTCAGAGTCACATAGAAAACATGTATCATTTAAAAAATATTTATATTGAGAAGTGAAAGTAGTACTATTTACAAGACTTTTTTTTTGTTTTTTTTTGAGACGGAGTCTCGCTCTGTTGCCCAGGCGGGAGTGCCGTGGCGCAATCTCGGCTCACTGCAAGCTCCGCCTCCCGGGTTCACGCCATTCTCCCGACTCAGCCTCCCGAGTAGCTGGGACTACAGGCGCCCGCCACTACTCCCAGCTAATTTTTTTGTATTTGTAGTAGAGATGGGGTTTCACTGTGTTAGCCAGGATGATCTCGATCTCCTAACCTCGTGATCCATCCGTCTCGGCATCCCAAAGTGCTGGGATTACAGGCTTGAGCCATCGCACCTGGCCTAAGACTTTTATATATTCTCAGAATTTATTTAATTAGTATTTTTAAAGTTAAATTAGGCAAACATTAATGTACTTAGTAAAAATAATAGAAATGTAAGAAGTATACAGATGACTCAATCTCAAAACCACTGGGAAACCAGAGAAGAGCACCTGAAACATCAAAAACCAAATAAACTAGGAAATGAAAAAGAAACTTTTACAGTAAGATAACAGAAAACATCAAAGAGAAAAAATGATTGAAAGTGAGAAGAATAAAATGCTTTGTGATTAACATTACTAAAATAAACTCAAAATGGATCAAGACTTAAACGTAAAACTTGAAACTATAAAATTCCTAAACGAAAACACAGGGGAAAATATTAATGAAATTGGAATGGGCAGTTGATTTCTTAGATGTGGCACTAAAAGCACAAGAAAAGCAAAAGTAGACAAATGATACTACATCAAATTTTAAAATATCTGCATAGCAAAGGGAACAACTGACAAGTGAAATGCAACCTGCAGAATGGGAGAAAATATGTCCATGCTTTATATCAGGTAAGGGGTGAACATCCCGTGTACATAAGGAAGTCCTACAATTCATTAAAATCCACCAAAATAACCCAATTTTTAAAAAGGCAGAGGGCTCAAATAGTTTTCTTAAGAATACATACCAATGGGTAACAAGCATGTGAAAAAATGTTCAGTGTCACTGCTCATGAAGGAAATGCTAATCAAAACCACAATTAGATATCACCTCACATAACCTCACACCATTTTCGGGTGGTCTCTAAAAGCAAAAACAAAAGAAAACAAAACAGCGACAACAACAACAAAATCCCAAACCACAGAAAATAACAAGGGTTGGTGATGATGTGGAGAAATTAGAACACGTGTACACTCTTGATGGCACTGTAAAATCGTATGTCTGCTGTGGAAAACAGTAAAGTTATTCCTCAAAACATTAAAAATCAAACTACCATATGATCAGAAATCTCACCTCTGGGTGTATATCTAAAAGAAGAAAACAGGATCTTAAAGAGATACTTGCACAGCCATGTTTATCGCATTATTCACAATAGACAAGATGTGGAAACAGCCCAAATGTACATTGACAGATGAATGAGAAAATGTGGTATATACATATAGTGTAAAGTTTAGTTTTGAAAGAAAAGGAATGGTGGGGTGCGGTGGCTCAGGCCTGTAATCCCAGCACTTTGGGATGCTGAGGTGGGAGAATGGCGTGAACCCGGGAGGCGGAGGTTGCAGTGAGCCAAGATCATGCCATTGCACTCCAGCCTGGGTGACAAAAGCAAAACTCCATCTCAAAAATAAGATGAAATAGAATAAAATAAAACAAAATGAAAAGAAATCCTGTTATATGCAACAATATGGATGAACCTTGAGGACATTATGCTATAAGTCAGTCACAAAATGACACATATTGCATGATTCCACTAAGACGAGGTATCTAAAGTAATCTTACTGATAGAATAAGAATGTACAATGGGGCTGGTAGGGGAGGAGAAAACAGGGAGTTGTTCAATGAGTGTAGAGTTTCAGTCATGAGAGAGGAAAAACGTGTTAGAGATCAGTTGTACATCAATGTATTTACAGTTAATCATACTGCACTGGACACTTAAAAACTGTTAAGAGGATACATTTTGTTATGGTTTTCATCACAATAAAAATACTATACCACCTAATAAAAGCTATTAGAATAAGCCAAAAAGGCATGTATGGCACTGGAAAAATTAGTTTCTTTATGAACTAGGTACTCATACAGAGATCTAGCAACCCAGAAAAACACAAAACGAAATGAAGTTACACCATCTAAAGCTTTAAAACTCAGTTATTATGACTGTGATGCTTATAATGGAAGCAAAATGGGTAATTCAAGCCTTCATGTAAGAAAAATTAAATGTTTCTTTGCTGGGGAAGTGCATTTAAGTGTTCTTTTCTTTAAGTTCAAAGTCTGCCCGTCATAGTTTTTTGAATTGTTAGAGGAACTCTTCTGGAAAAAAAGCATTTAATAAGAGTCAGGATTATAATACTTATTATAATCCTGCTCAGTCTTGGCAGGTTCTGATCTAAATATCAAGTCCAAGCTCCCACAGAGACAATTAGGAAAGCTGTTCTCAATATCCAAAGAGAGATGCCAAAGAGATACGTGTGAGATGCCACTGACAGCTTCTTCCCATGAGAAGACATTATTTTTACAATATTGAAGATTCTTAGTGGGTTTATTTTAAACTTGCTGAATCATCTTGGCATACTAGGATGTCTACATCTTAGAAAGTGTTATCAAAATTGAAAATGAGTAATGTAAATTTTTAAAATTAATCTTTACATGAAAATTTTGTACATTTATATTGAATATAATATGAAAATATGGTAGTGTAAAATATAAAATATGGCAAATATGGCTCAATGTCTGATTTATCTAAATAGTTGTAAGAAAATGTATTTAGAAAAATATGTAGTTGACAGTCAATTCTGATATCACCTTTGGTAAAAATGAAATTTTTGAGTGTGATAAAAATGAAAGGAAGTAACAAAAACAAAATAGAGGTAAAATAAAAAAGGCTAAAATGCACAGATTACATGCATCTGAAATTAGGTATGTCATCTTCCATTTCCATAATATTAAAAAGAATATCTTCTGCAGTAATTATTTAAAAATCTGTGGAAGTGTTATGTTAAAAAATATTCACATTGGGAGCCTGACATACATTGTCTGCTAGATTATTTTTTAAATGACTGTATCATCATTGGATTTTCAGTTTATCTTCTCTTTTGGCCTATTAGTTCTGACAAAGACTCTCTTCTTAGCCAGACTTTAGCTAGATCTAAAAGTGCTGAGCTTTTCAACTTGGCCTTGACATTGACCCCTGTCCTGTCTTTGGTTTGCCTAGTAAGCTTTAGCAAGAATCCTGCCAAGTTTGTTTATTAAGTCCCCCTACCCTTGATATCTAATTACCCTTTTTTATCTCCTACCCTTGATGTCTAAGTCCCTGGCCTGTCTTTAGCAATAATATTATTTGGTGCGCTTAGCAAAAGTACCTCTACTCTTGATGTCTTCATTATTTACGCTCAGCAAATTTCTCTCCACTGACCCCCTCACATTAGTCATTGGCTATATTCCAATGATTCTACTTGTTCTTCTTGTATTTGGAATTAATCCTAATCTCTCTCACTTATTGCAATAGCCCCATGCAATACTCTTGAATAAAGTCTTTCTTAGTGTTTTAAAAGTGTTAGAATAAATGTTTCTACTACCTTTGTTACCAAAACACCAGGGATTTGGTGGTCCTGCTGCTGGCCCCACAGAAAGCCAGTCACTGAGACAATGAGCATTGCTAGGGAAGAAGGATTTAATCAGTGCTGCAGCCAAGGAGATGGGAGATCAGTAGCAAATCCATCTCTCTGCCCTGCTAAAATTAGGGTTTGTGTATCAGGGAAGAAATGTAACTATGTGTGGGAAAACGAAACTGGGGAGTAGTAAGGAAGCAATCACGATGAATGAGGGTTCTGGCATCTCATTGTCTGTATGCAGTGATCTGGTGAATTTCAGTTCTTTGATCATTTTTGATAGGCCTGAGGGTAATTTCCTGAGGAAGGAACTCATAAAACAAATGTAAGTTTCAAGCTTTAAGACCAGAAGGATCAGTTTCTCTGTTTCTTCAAACAACAACAACAACAACAAAACTGTCTATGGGACAATGGGGCCGATTTCACTTTTATAAAAATTATTAATTCTTGTTGAGTGTCCCTCATATCTTTTCTGTCTGTACCATTTTATTTCCTGAAGTTGAATTCTAAGAAGAAAAGCATCTTTACTTTTTATGGTCACTTTCACTTCACTTTCTATGGTCACACAGCTCCGTCACATCACTCTTCTGATGTCTGAGAAGTCCCACAGTCCTCCCTGGGCGACCTTGGGAAAAGTCACTTTAGCTCTGTGGCCTCAGCTTCTTCATCAGCATAATGCCTTGCTGATGCTCTTGGTTTATGCGTATGTTTTATAGCCAAATGCAACATACTCTGGGTAGAAAGCTAATACAAGTGAGATTAAGTATTATAAAGAAGATAAATATCTTTTTAAAAAATATCTAATAAGTACAAACAAGTAGAAATAGGTGACAATAGTTAAAATATAAAGCAGTTAATTTTAGAATGGACAAGGACTAGTTTTAACAAAGGGATAAAATAATCTACAAAACTCATTAACTCAATGCCTGGTAGTGCTCTCAAATAATTTTTAGAAAACGTTTATTTATTTCTTTTTATTTTTTAAAGACAGAGTCTTGCTCTGTCACTCAGGCTGGAATGTAGGTGTGCATTCAGAGCCCATTGCAGCCTTGAACTCCTGGGCTCAGGAAATCCTCCCACCTCCATCTCCCAAGTAGCTAGGACTACAGGCATGCACCATCACATCTGGCTTTAAAAAAAATTTGTAGAGATGAGGTCTGCTATGTTGCCCAGACTCATTTCAAACTCTTGGCTTCAAGCAATCCTCTGGCTTTGGACTCCCAAAGTGCTGGGACTATAGGTGTAAGCCACTGCACTTGATCAAATAATCGTTAGATCAGGGTTAGCAAAATATGTTCTGCAGTCCAAATCTGGTCTTTTTTTTTTTTGTAAATAAAGTTTTATTGGAACACAGCCATGCCCACTTGTTTATGTATTGTCTATAGCTGCTTTAATACACAATGCCATGTTGCGTGGTTGCAGTGAAGACTGTATGAGATGCTGAAAATATTTACTATCTGGTACTTACAGAAAAACATCTGTTTCAAATACTTATGCTCTTTTTCTTCTTTTATGATCAACATTAGCTCAACTCTTATTATTCCAAAACAGTTGCCCAGCAGAAGCCCTTTAATGTTACATAAAATTGGGCAAAATGATATTTATGAACTGATCGTGAATTATATTGCTGTTTACTACAGGTACTGAGTAATGTGATACATAGACTCAACTGAACTCTACAAAACTTCTTGGGACTTAAGGAGGCAAATGTCTGTAAAAATGTAAAATACAGACAAATTATGATTTATTATTGTGAAGCTAAATTAGAGAAATTACCTTTGTGACTTGTTTCCTAATCACTGTTAGACATAATGATTACAACCTAGGGCAGCAAACCATTTCAAAAATAACAGCCAATGAGTCCATCTGTTTTGAATTCTTATTGATTTTCTAGGTAGGTGATTGTGTAACAAATGCCCTGATTACTTGCCGATGTCAGCTTCATTTAGTATGCAAATACAAAATATTAGTTGAGCCACTAATGCAGTGTATATACTTCACAGGCTTGAACATGACTGGGACTTAACCCATTATAACATTTGCCCGTCTAAACTATGCCTTTTTTGACTGAGCATTATAAGTTTTATATTCCCATTCTTTGTATATCTTTCTGCTCTTTATATTCCTACAACCTCATGTCTAAACTCTGTACATGGGCCATGTGATCAAATAACAATACTATTTTATACCAATAAATTACTATAGCTTATATGAAACATGTGAATAGTATTTGATCCTTTCAACAATTCCTGGCAACGGGCAGAGTGGATATCCTCAATTTCTCTGTGAAGAAATTACAGCAGAGGTGGGAAATGGTTTGTCTCCAGTTAGACAATAAAATAAAATCATAACAAAAGTAAGCCTTTTGATTCTAAATGCAGGGCTCAAGTCTTTGAAGCTGCAGTTTTCCTAGACAGAGAATTAGGTTATTTTAAATGTGTGAAATGTCATGATATATAATCATTATGTTTATTACTATTATTGTTCTTCATAATGCAGCAGTTTGGTTTTCACATTGTAAATGCAGGCTAAAATTTGGGTGCTGAAAGAATCATAATTCATAATTATGTGAAAAATGTCTGTCTAGCATATAACTATGATTTAATCAGGCACCATACTTGATTTTCAAGGAACTTGTTTCGGGTTTCTTTGAGAGGACCAGTGAGTTGGATAAGATTATTACACTAATTCATTTGTATATTATTTTACTATCTCTATAAAGGAAATTGGGTAAGTTTGTAAGATAAAAGCAGTTGAAGTAAGATATTTAGGGAGTAAGGGTGAGATACAGAGGCTAATAATATTTAATGTATTGTACAAACTCTTACTGTGTAAGCTGGAACAGGCTTCTTTGTAGTCTTAATGTTGTGTCTCCAGGATTTTGATTATTCGCATATATCAGTAAAAATATCTGAGCATGTGGCAACTGAGCATGTTCTTACAGTAAATATATGTATTTTTGACAGTGGTCAGAGGCAGATAAATTCCTAGGCAGGCAGGGGTGGGTCCCTGATGAAGCCTTACCTTCAGGATAGAGACAACCTAAACCTGAAAACTGGACTGCCAGTTCCGGGTGTAGTCCACAACCCGTAGTGAGAACTTCCTTGATGCCTTTCAGCCAATCAGATGATGCTTTTTCCAGGCCTGCTCATGGACCAGTCAGCACACACATCCTCCATTCTGAGCCAATAAAAACCCCAGATTTGAGCGCGAGGCAGGTGGATCACCTGAGGTCAGGAGTTGGAGACCAGCCTGGCCAACATGGTGAAACCCCGTCTCTACTAAAAATCCCAAAATTAGCCAGGCATGGCTTTGGGCACCTGTAATCCCAGCTACTTGAGAGGCTGAGGCAGGAGAATCACTTGAACCTGGGAGGCGGAGGTTGCGATGAGCCACTGCCATTGCACTCCAACCTGGGCAACAAGAGTGAAAATCTGTCTCAAAAAAAATTCAGAAAACAACCAACCAACCAGATTCAGCTGTGCTCAAACACACCTCCGGACTACCTACCAGCAGGTAGAAGCTACCCACTTCGGATCTCCTCTCCACTGAGAGCTGTTCTGTCACTAAAAAAACTCTTCTCCACCTTGGGCACCTTGCTGTTGTCCAAGTAACCTCATTCTTTCTGGATATGGAACAAGAACCTGGGACTCACCAAACGGTGGGAGCTAAAAAGGTTGTAACACTTTCCTAACCAGCGGCCCCCGAGGTGCGGGCAAAAGGGACTGTGACAAGCTCCTGGCTGGCTCCCTGAGCTGTGGATCACAGCAAAAGGGGCTGTAATACGTTCCTGGCTGGCTCACCTAGCTACAGGCGCTGACACACTCCTGTTCGTGAGGCTGGAGGAGTGAAGAGTAGCAACCTTTCTGGGAGCCCAGACCTTGGGATTCCCTGAGCTAGAGCTGTAACACTATAGCCCTGTTGCCCTCTGCCAGCATAGGGGAGCCACCCCACATGAGGGGAAGTGGTGGCAGGGCCAGGCCAGTCCAGGAGCCATGGACTGGAGCAAGATAGACTGAATGAGCTATAACACAAACGGGTTGAAAACACACCCCCCACCCCTACCCCAATCGCCAAGCTGAGGGCGGCAGGAACAAGAAACCTGTATCACGCCCTGGCCCCGCCCCCCGCCCCGGCTCCCGCTCCCCTCTGCCCTCCCCACCCCATCCTCCCCCGCCTCGCGTTCCCTGCAACCCCTTGGGGCTCCGTGGTTGCTGGTGTCTCCGAGTTTCCAGGCACCACAGCACTCCCCTTGTCCAGACACCGGCGCCCACAGCAGAAGCCGCTTGCAGTACACCTGGTCCAGTCACAGCCTTGCATGGAGCCGGTGCTTGTGCCAGTCGGTGCCTGGAGCTGCCTGCCTCACTGTAGCAGTTGGTGTGCCTGGCTGTGTGCAGTGGCCGGATCCTGCGCTTGTTTGCTCACACACCCCTCTCCACTCCACGCCTAGCCAACCCTCGGTGGGCATGGTATCTGGGCTAGTAGTACAAACCGAGCGCAGCCCGCTGGACCCCGAGTGGGCGCGAGTGAAACTCAAGCAGAGGCACCGGTGGCCACAGAAGTTTCCAGATGTTGAAGCGACACCTGAAAAATCCTGTGAAACTTCCAGTAATTTCTAGGTATTTCTGTTACAATTATTCTTGCAAATCTTAATAAAAATGAAAATAGAAACTAAAATAAGTGCAAAGAGGAAACAATATAAGAAGCAATTTTAAATTTTAGTTATTTGCAGTCACCGAAAATAAAAATGTATCTGGAGAGACTTATTTTTTGGGGGGATGGAATGTGAATAAATATAAATCAGAATTTTTCTCTTAATCCCTATGCAACTTTTCTGTGATAATTATTTCTATGGTCTGTCATAAGCTGATGAAGATTTCCACAAATGTATGCAAACCCAAGTAAAAAAAAATGTATCGTTGATTATCCTTACTTACTAATTCAGGATACTAAACAAAACAAAACAAAACAAAACAAAAAAAAACTCAGGCACAAATTAAGGGGTTTGTCTGCTTGGTGATTTTATTAGTAAGTCTGTGTGGCCCTCAAGGTCAATTAGTTACTAATACAAAATAATTAAATTTGTACAATTTTATTAATGAGTTCAAAATCCACTGAAACTCACTTGGAAAATTTTTTAAATGAGTTAGAAAATTTTATATCCAAATTTATTAGTCAGGTTTTCCTAGAGAAACAGAATGAATAGGATATTCATACAGTCGTTCCTCAATATCTGCAGAGAATTGGTTCCACCCAGAACCACATGGATACCAAAACCTAAAGATGCTCAAGTGCTGGATATATAATGACGTAGTATTTTCATGTAACTACCACACATCCTCTTGTATACCTTTAATCATCTCTTGATTACTTATAATACCTAATAAAATGTGGATGCTATGTAAATGATTGTTTCACAGTATTGTTTATGAATAATGACAAGAAAAATGTCTGTACATGTTCAGTACAAATGCAACCATCCTTTTTTATCCTGATTATTTTTCATCTGTGATTGATTGAATCTATGAATGTAGAACCCATGGATACGGAGGGTCGACTGCATATATAAGAGGAGAGTCATTAGGGACATTGGCTCACAAGATTATAAATGCCAAGTGTCCTACTATATGCCATCTGCAAGCCAGAGAACCAGGAAAGTCAGTGGTGAAATTCAGCCAGAGTCTGAAGGCCTGGGAACCAGTTCTGATGTTCAAATGCAGAAAAAATGGATGTCCTTCTTCCACCTTTTTGTTGTATCTGGCCCCTCAATGGATGGTAAGATCCCTGTCCATATCAGTAAGGAAGGATAATACTAATTTCTTCCAGAAACACCCTCACATACACACCCAGAAATAATGCTTTCTAGTTATCTAGTATCTCTTTAACTCAAGAAAGTTGGTATGTAAAATTAACCTTTACACAGAGTAATTTTTTTCGGAGATTTTATACATTGCACATATGACTTGCTTTCTGCATCAGAATCATGTAGTAATGGAAACTTCTCCAAACGTCTATTTTCAGAATGATCTTCCTATAGCCCAGATTTATTTAGAAATGCAATTACTTATTCAATTGTTAAAAAAAGCCTTCCTGCATTAAAGAAGTGAAAGAAGAACTTTTATTTTTTCCCCCAAATACTTGCTAGGTAACATACTACGGTCTGCTGATTAGATCATTACTCTCCTCTCTCCCTCTTCCATTGTGGCTATCAAAAACAGAAGTCAAATCTGTCATCTTATGATTGATCATTTGTATATGTGTGTGTGTGTGTCTATGTGTGTGTATATGTATATATGTGTGTGTGTGTATATATATATATATACAAGTGATCAATCAGAGGTTGAACATAACTCATATATATGTGTGTATATATGTATATATATGTATATATGTGTGTATATACATATATATATGAGTTATGTTCAACCCCCGGTTTCTTGGAAGAATCTTTTAAAGACTTCTTCCCATTTTTGTAAGAATTGCCTTAATAAGAAGCACATGGTATAATCCATCAATCCACTTAACTGGGTCCCTTCTAAGCTGTAGGACTCCCATTTTTCCCTCAGGATAATTCTCTCCATTATGTTAGAGGGAACTGAGTAAACATGACAGCATCAAGCATTATATTAAATATTAGCTGAGTTTAATTTCATTCTTATTTTAACATAAAAATTGAAAATACATAGTGGTTTCCATTTTTTCTTCTCTTATTCTAGCCCAATGGATGATCTATGCATGAGTGCATGCACACACTCCATTTTGGAGCAAACATAGATTCATCATTCTCCTGTGGGACAGGTAGAACTGGCTTCAAAGCATTTAAAATGCAGATTGCTGAGCACTGACACCAAGCCTTTTTAACCAGATGATTCAAAGGTTGAAACACCATTTTAGTTGTAGGTATGAGTCTAGCCTTTTGAAACACCAGCTCCTGGGGTAACATTTTATGCTTGCATTCTGCTACACTCTTGAGTCACTGCAGATCTTCAGCAGCATTTTAGAGCTTAGAGAATTGTAATAACCTAGGATCATTTCTGTATGACAACTAGAGAAAATGAGCCCTGAGTTTTCAAAAATACAGCCGGTGGCCAAGCTGGGTCATAAAGGGATTATAAGCAGGACTGCTGATTCATTCAATGCTATCACCATTAGACCATGCTAATTAATGTGTAAAGTCATTATGGCTTTTCTGTCCATTTTCTGTCCAAATGAACTTCACTTGAACCTATTTCAAAGTAAACACACGAGGGTATGACATACATACATAAAATTTTGATAATTTAGTTATTAGAAGGAGCCAGATGTCCTTTTATTAAATACATCCTTCAAAATCTGAGTGCAGTCAGTATTAAAAGAGGTGAGCAGAGGCAGGAAATATTCAAAACAGCTATGATTACACAATATGGCTGCTGGTGGAACTTTTTTAGTTATTAGATTTGACTACAAACACGTCTTTTATTCCAGAAATTGAAGGCATTTTGTAAAAAGTGATTAAATATGTTTGTCTAAGAAGAAAGAAGCTGTATTGCAGCTAATGGCGTGCACATTTTGGCAGAGACTAGCCAGATGTTTACAAAAGTCATTTATTTTTCTTTCTGGATGAACAGCTAGACTACATATCCCATCCTTCCTTGTGGCCACTTAGGTTGGGTCATGTGACTGAGTTATAGCCAGTGAAATATCAAATGGAAGGATATGCCACTCCAAGGCTAGAACCATGAAGTCTCTCTGCATGATCTTTTCTTCCTCCATCTCCTGGCCAGCTTCTGAGAACATGGCAAAGAATTCTGAAGCCCTTAGGGATGACATACTCATAAAATGGAAACAACCTAGGTCCCTAAGACCCAGAGTGGAAGATTCCACTATAAACACTCCATTAAACTAGGATGGACTCCAATAGATTTCCAGTAAATCATGCTAAGCCACTGAGAAATGTCTGGTTAAGCAGCAAGACATCTTGTTAACTAATATAACTTATCCAATTTCCTTCTCTTCTGTGAACTCCTACCACACAAATATCATGTACAAAGGAAGAAATGCTTAATTTTACTTGTGGAGATAGAAAACACCATCCTTGAGTGATGATGAAAAAATCAGTAAGTGAAGACCAGCTCAGGGTGCACACTAGGGCAATTCTTCTAAAGAGAGATTTGGCTTTTTTGTTATTATAAGGCATATTTGAATTTGCAAGATAGACTTTTTTTATGCAATAAGATAAAGGGCAATAAACATCCTTCTCTCTGCTTTCCAAAAATATAATCTTCTCTGATGATTTCTGTACAAGGCCCCTTTGGCTTTAGAGATTATCTTCAGAAGTCTGGTACTACAACATGTATTTTTTGTTGTTTTAGTTGTCATGTCTTTTTAATCTTTACTATGGAATAATATCCTAGCTCCCTTTTCTTTCATGACATTGATATTTTTGAAGAGTATATGCCACTTGTTTTATAAAACAGTCCTTGATTTTGATTTGTCTGATTCAGTATTTTTTTTAACCAATGACTATATATTTTAATTTGGAAAATGTGGAAATATATAAGGGAGAAAATAGTCACCCTTGATTCTGCTGCCCAAGAATACTATCCTGTTGATATTTAGACATATTTCCATTTTCCTATGAGTATATTTTTAAATATAATTGGGATTATTCTGTATATGCAATTTTTGTATCTGATTGTATAATAATTTTTCCATCTCATTAAATGTTCTTTGAAAGCATATTTTTTGTAGCTCCCTAATATTCCTTTTTAAACATTTCAATAGGTTTTTGGGGAATAGGTGGTGTTTGGTTACCTGAGTAAGTTCTTTGGTGGTGATTTCTAAGATTTTGGTGCACCTATCACCTCAGCAGTGGACACTGTACCCAGTGTGTAGTCTTTTACCCCTCACTCCCCTCCCACACTTTCCTCAGAATCCCCAAAGTCCATTGTATCATTCTTACGCCTTTGCATCCTCATAGCTTGGTTCCCATTTATGAGTGGAAACAAAGGATGCTTGGTTTTCCATTCCTGAGTTACTTCACTTAGAATAATGGTCCAATCCCTAAGTGCTCCAGTGGAATTTCCCTTTATTCATATGCAAATAAATAGCTTAAGTCTCCAGTCTACCTTTTGTGGGAAGTCTTAATCCTGTCCCACATTTCTGGAATTTCACAGGGGATTATATTCTTGCATTTATTTCTTACTCAGTATTTCTGATAATACTGAATTTTTTTATATGCCATTTGTTGCCTCATTTCCTTGGTTGTCTTCTTTTCTTCAAACTACTCTGAATGTCATTCTTCTTTTTCTCTTCTTTGCTGCCATTGTGGATAAGTGAGAACTTCACTTCTGAGTAACAGAGAAAATGATCCCTGTGAATCTGGAAATAAATCCAAAAATTTAAAAAAAGAGAAAAAGCAAACAGCAACAGCAGCAGCAACAAAGCATATTTCCTATCTAATTCTAATCTTCCAAATAAATAAAATTTCTGGCATTTTCCTTAACTTTCTGACTTCCTAACACAACAGCTGTATACCTGAATTTTGCAATGCAGACATCTGATGATATGAAGACATTTGTAGGTATGATATTTATGAGAGAAAATTGTTTTCCACTATGAGTAGACTAAGTCTAAACTCAGTAATCTGGTTAATAATTTACAATTTTATCATAAAGCACTTGTTTTATGTTTATTTGGTGAGCCAGTCTGCTAAAGTTTATATCCCTTGCAATCCTTCTTTGCAAGTACATGACTTTTTTTTCCCCCAAATGCTTCATCTCCAAGTATTAAGAAAAAAAAAAAACTTTCCACAAATTTAAACTGAGAAGGCATCTATTCAGGCATATATTCAGAAAAGTAAACATATTTTTCTCCTCCCGTGTGAACAGGAATACATGTTTTCTCAAATGCATGTGAGGAGAGGACTGAGCCTACACAATAATCTGAAAGGTCTTTGTGAAGCACGTGAGTATTCATATTAGTTGAAAAGAAAAACTTATTTTTTCTTAAAAATCAGAGCTGAACTCAGCACATTGTCACTTACCATAGTAGCAGTAATTTCAATACAATGAGAGGATGATTATATGCAAGTAAATAAAACCATCACCCGGAAATTCTCGTATTATGTCTTTCAGTTTAATTTGGCTTACATCCATACCAATATGGGCAACTTTTCTAATGGTCTTAAAGATGTGTTTACTGTAGAAATAGGTCATTTGGTGCTCTAAAAATTAAAAAAAACTGGAAACCAGGCTGTAATCTTAAGCTCCTGAGAATGAGGGCAATTCTTGACAGGTTAATTTTTGTTGTAACCCTGGTTGGGCCCCTCAGATATATGTGAACATAAAGAGACTTTACAAATGAAGACAAGTGCACACTGCCAGACTGTTGGATTATGACATCTACTGCACATTTGTTATTCATTGTTTTAGAGGCTCCATTTCAGACAGGCTGACTTAACTCAATTTTTATTTGCAAGGATTAATACATTAAAAGCAGTAGCTCTATTAAGTCAAATATGCAACAGAGCTATCTGCTTTCGCAGAGAAGAGGCAGTAGAAAAAGGGCCTCTACCTTAAAAACAAATCCTTTGAGCCTTATTTTATCTAAGGATGATAGAAAAAATAGTGAAAACAGATATGGGCAACTGAACCTATATCCCATTAACAACCTGAATCTTTATAGACACTGATTTCTGGCTCCACTGGGCCTTTCCAGACCTGTTCCCAGGGATTGGATTTGAGATTTGTACGGAGAACTCCCACTGGGGTCAAGGTCTGACCAAGTTCTAATAAGATTATTTTGCTATTTTCTCTATATTATTCCGTTCTGAATAGATCTTGGTATTTTAAATAAGAAATGAGACAATGTTCATTGGATTATGTTTTTTTTCCCCCCTATTGCAGACTTAAATTGAAAACAAGCCTGCAGGGTGAAAGTAGAAAAGTGCTTTTGAATTTGTCCCTAATGAAGTGGAAATGGATTCCCAGCTTTTGGAAACTTTGGTTTCTTCTAGACAAGAAGCTGAGTTTCTGAAACAGGGAATTTCTATATAGTAAATGGGGTGAGTAAACTGGTGCAAGGTTCCGCACAAGGACCAAGGACTCGGGGTTCTTAGGGCATATTGCTCCATTGTGTTCAACTGTCATTCCCAAGGTTACCTCATGACTCAGGATAGCTGCCGGAGATCTAGCCGTGACATCTGTCTTATAGCATCAGAAAAGCAGAAAAGAAAGAGAACACATTTTCTTTCTATAGGGTCATTTTCTTCCACTTTGACTTTGACTCCATTGTCCAGAATACAGTCAAATGGCAATACCTAGTTTCAACAGAGGATGGGAATAAAATCATTATTAGTGTGAATATCTGTCTGGCTAAAACTCATAGAATATAGAAAGACAATTAGCAGTTTCCATTACAATTTTATATATATTTTAATGTGTGGCTTTGGTCAAGTTATCTTTATCAATCTCATTTTTTTCACCCAAATAAAGAATTTGACAATCTCTATTTATTGGACTTGGGCAAGTTTTATGAGGTAATATATGTACACAGTTTTGCAAAGTACCTGACATGTGACAAATTCCCAGTAAGTATTGTTATTCCAACTTTGGAGTCAAAAATGTGTGCATTATCCTTTTTTAGCACTGGTTCTTAATATTTGAGAAAACCAGTAATGATAGTTACCTAGGGGCTGCCCTACTACTCGAATAAAACAGGCTCCAGATTCACTTAACTACCCACATCATCCCTCTAGATTTTCCTCTGATCCTTTCACTCCAATATGACCCAGGGTTGAGAATAATATTTTTTAACATTCTAAAACATGATATCCTTTTGAGAGACAATGGATAAAGTCTCTAAGAGTTGAGAAACATTTGAGCATTTGGCAGCAAAACATTTACAATCATGCCAGCCTTCTAGCAAGTGTTAGTTATCATCATCATCATCATCATATCATCATTTTAGTGAATAGACTTGTGTCAGAATATGGTTGGAAATATCTCATCTGAGTGGGCTGAAATTAAAGATCATAGTTGTAAAATAATAGGAATGCATCAGTCTGTGTTTAGTCAGAAAAGAAGAGCCACTCTGAGTATTTAGGGAACAAGAGATTTACTAGAGTGATTAGACCTTACAAGGATATTGGAGGAGCGAGGGAAGTAAAGGTCTGGACCAGGAGGAAGGGGATCAGACAGAGTCACTAACCAGTTGTCTGCCAAAAACACTGGCAAGTACTGTGTGGGTAAGTCAGAGCCTGAAGATAAATACTAGTTTTGCCCAGACAATGAAGTTTGTGCAGAGGGGGATGCCATGGAGGTGCCTACAAGAAGCTGTTACCTCTGTGTAGGCATTACTTCTATGAGGTTGTAGCCAAACATCTGCTTGTGAGCCTGGAGAAGCTGTTATTTAGCTTGGCCCTCAGTGGGGATGGCAAGCTGGTTGCAACAGAGGACAATAAAGATGAGTTGGGAATCTTCTAGGCACCTCTGCAAATGAGCATCACCATAACTGACCCCAATGTCCTTCTGAGCATCATGGCTAATATTAAACCTCTACCTTCCAAATCACATCTGCCACCACTCAGAGAAGATGATTCAGGAAAATATAAATCCCAGTTTAACCAAATTGATGTGGCACAATCTAGCATAAGTATTAAGTAAACATAAATTTTGTTTTAATCAGAAGTTTATCATTATTTAGTAAATTTTGCTGTCCTTGAAATCAGTATTTATTTTGTAATTTCAATGTATTTAGTAAATTTTAAATTCTTTACTGATTTGCTTATGATGTTAGAAAGAATTATCCTCATCTTGGAGATGAAGCAGAAGATGATTATGCAACCTTTTAAAATTATGCCAGAACATTCTCTAACACACCTACCTCGTAGTCATATAACTCTTAGAAAATGTACCTTTGTTTGACTTTAGTAATCACAACTGACTAGTTCACGGGCATTTTACAACTCTGTATTTAAGAATGTGAGTTGTAGAGAATTGATTAGGTACACTGAATTGTTTTATTTTTATTATGGTTGATGACTCCCAAAGCTATAGCTATACTGCCCTGTAAAGTATAATCCATTTGTCATCTAATTTAGCAATCCTATGTCAGCACCATTTTTTATTGACCATATTAAATCCCTGGTTTTCATTTTTCATTCTACTAGCTTCCTCATTACTGAGTTAAACAAAACTTTGATAGGTGCTATGTGTGTGACAATTGTGTTTTTAATGTTTTAAAAATATACTTTGACAATTACTACAAAGTTATTATTTTTATAAACAAAAGGGATTATGAAAGGCTGGTAACACCTAGTGTAGTCAGGGCAAAATGTGGGGAACCTGGACACTGAGAACCTCACTGGAGCAGATACTGGAGAAAGGAGGCAGTTGCAAAGACTTGGCAGGAGTTAGGAAAATAGGAGTGTAGGAGGAAGTCTAAGCCCTGGAGAATGATGAGACAAACTAATTCAGTCACCTAATTCAAAGGGGGCCCTGTTCACATGTGGTACTATAATTTTGGAAAATTAGGATTCATACAATATAATCAAAGAACAGCTTTATTTATTTTCTCCATTTCTTCTACAGTCTTGCCAATCTCTGACCACTGGGTAAAGTCCAGTGCAAGTCCCCAAACCCCTAGGTAACAAAATATCCTTTGGTCACTTCTTAATTAGTTCAGTAATTAATATACGCAGGCCACCCTGGAACTTCTTTGGGCTAGACACCTACAGTTGGAAGAAGCCATGAACTACTTTATTTTTGCTGTCCTGCTTAATTCCCTACCTAAAATTCACCTCCTCTTCCTCCCTTCACTAGGTTTCTCCACCAGATCCAACCTCTACTTCTGACATTGCATTCTCCTTCTGCCTTTGACCTCTTGCCTCCCTTGCATAAGGACTCAAGTAATGATATTAGGCCCACATGGATAAGTCAGGACAATCTTTTAATCCCAACATCTGTAACTTAATCACAGCTGCAAAATCCATGTGCATTTTTGGAGATTAGGGTGTGTACATTTCGGACAGGAAGACATTATTCAGTCTATCACAGAAGGAAAAATCTTACTTAACTTGTACTTTCTCATTATCTAGGATTGGCATCCTCTGGGTTTGATAGTTGGTTAAAGCTGATTCTTTCTCTATTGAGAGAAGTTTCCATGAAATCTCTGAAGGCCACCAAACCCTAGCACCATTACTGGCAATCTGTTACTCATGGGTTCCTATCAGGAGCAAACTGTCTCTTCCAGTTATCTGCTTCTGATTTTTATTCAGAGACATCTAGTATGGTCCCTAGTTTTTTTGTTTCGTTATTGTTTTTTCTTTATTTTCCTGCTGAGATCTTCACATTCCTCCAGGAGGCCCTCTTGGGCAGGCAGGCTGTAAGGCAACTGTAGGCTGACTTTTTACCCAAATGGCTTATATTTGGTCCATGGGAAACATTCTTTGTTCTCCAAGTATAAACTTCAGAATTCACATAATAGGGTTTTGAGACAAGGTAGTACGACATAATAGGAAATGGCTTTGGGGGTCAGAATATAATTGAAGCTGTATCTATCACACCATGGATATATATACTCTTGGGCAAGTTATCACCTTTATGAGGCTAAGTTTCCTCTCTTTTTAAAATAATAAAATCGTAGACAGCTTGAAATTGTCTAGCACATATCAGGCTCGTAACTGCCACAAAGACAATATTTGCTCTTATTATTACATTTATATGGACCTTGATTTGCTTACAGCAGTCTCAATTTAAAGGCTTTTTTCCTTCCTTTCTGACTGAGAATTTCCCTAATTGTAAGCAAAAACCACCATGCCTGTTAGGTGATTTAGTTAGGTGTTCAGTGTGTGTGTTCTTCTATTTATACGTTCCTTTGGTTACTAGACTTTTTTAGTGAAATTAACTATTTTGGAAGGAATAAAAAAATTGTTTTCCCAGTTATCTCAAACTTCAATAACAAAAATTAAAATATTGGATAATGACTCACTGCTTGAATGAAAGTGACAGAATTGGTTGTATAAATTAATTCCTATGATATTGATTTATATTCAGTTCTGAGAAGACAGTCGGGGTTGCAGAAATTAATTCCTATGATATTTGATTTATATTCAGTTCTGAGAAGACAATCTAGGTATCAGAGAAACAAGTATATTCTTAGCAGAGATTAACGTGCATTTTTGTGGAATGACATGCATACAGGGCAATCTAAGTAAGATTAAAACATATTTCAAGAAGACTTTATTAAAAAATTAAGTGAGAAATTTGGTTTATATAATATTATATAATAAAACAAAGCCAGATAAAATAATTTGGCAGTAATAAGAGCTATGCAATCATTCACATTTCTAGATTCTAATATGAAAGTTTAAATTTCTCTTTGTTTTTATTGTTTTGTATTGAAAATTATTAGAAGATTAGAGACTTTTTCAAATTATTCAATGTTTCAGAGTTTTTATATTGTACAAGAAAATATAAGAAGCAGTGCATTTCAATGGAAGATTATAACAATTTGTTCTCTTTTTCCTCATGATAAAGTCAAATGCTATTATTAAATTCACATTTAATTCTCATTTCTTCATCTCAGAATCAGTCGTCTGGTCTACGGTTGAAAAATCCATTCACACTTCATGTTATAGTAGGATAAACTTTGCTTACGAAGCTCCATCCTCATTTGGTCCCACTACTTATATATTTAGTATTTTCTATTAATTCAAAACAGAAAACATTTAAAATGTGAGCATGCACTGTATTGGAATAAACTCTAAGGAACAAATATATGCTAATTACCTTGGAATATCATGCTGATTATGCAATATATATAGAATAAAAGAACTGGCACAATGTACATTTATTTAGTTTGCATTTTTAGCAAGAGATCCTTAGTGACAAATTTTACTCATTCCCAATTCATTCGTTGTCTTGAGAGATTTGCCTTAGATCACTTGAGACCAAATCTCCTAACCCTATAAATATTTTGTCTTAGACTTTCATTCTAAAACACTCTTAAGACTCTGTCTTGGGACTCTTTCCATCTGTAGTTGAGTCTGATGAACTTAGAGCTCATTTGATCAATAGTTTGTTTCGGTGGTCTTTTGGAGAGTTCAGATTAGATATAATGAAGTCATGTCATTAACAGAGGTTGTCTGTAAATATGTTGAAAATCCAGATTCTATTTTTACCAGAGGAGTAACCTGGTCAAGCAATACTATTATTTTTTTATGACAGACAAAATATCTACTAAACCCTATGTATGTGCCTTTACATAGATTACATTTTTAAATTGTTTCAAACGCCTATCAGGTTTGTAGGTTTTTGGTTTGTTTGTTTCTGTTTTCTTTTCTTTTTCTTTCTTTTTCTTTTTTTTTTTTTTGAGACAGAGTATCGCTCTTGTTGCCCAGGCTAGAGTGCTGTGGCGTGATCTCGGCTCACTGCAACCTCCACTTCCTGGGTTCAAGCGATTCTCCTGCCTCAGCCTCCCAAGTAGCTGGTATTACAGGAGCCTGCCACTATGCCCAGCTAATTTTTGTATTTTTGGTAGAGACGGGGTTTCACCATGTTGGCCAGACTGGTCTCAAACTCCTGACCTCAGGTGATCTGCTTGCCTCAGCCTCCCAAAATGCTGGGATTACAGGTGTGAGCTACCATGCCCAGCAGTTTCTTTTTTTTTTTTTTTTTTGAGACAGGGTCTCTCACTCTGTTGCCTAGGCTGGAGTGCAGTGGAGCAATCTCAGCTCACTGCAGCCTTGACCTTCCAGGCTTAGGTGATCTTCCAGCCTTAGCCTCCCATGTAGCTGTGACTACAGGCCTGCGCCACCATGCCCAGCTAATTTTTGTATTTTTTGCAGTGACAACGTTTTGCCATGATGCCCAGGCTGGTCTTGAATTCTTAAGTGATCTGGCTGCCTCAGCCTCCCAAATTAAGGGGATTACAGGCATGTTAGGTGCCATGCCTGGCCAAGTTCATAGTTTTAATAGCTCCATTTTATTGTAAGGAAACTGAGGCAAAATAAAGTTAATTAATTTTCTCAGTTATGCAGATGATAAATTTCAGAACCACTTAGGAAATTCAATCCAGACACAAAGGCTCCAGATTACCAAATATAGCTTTGTAGGAAAAAAGAAAAATGGGGCTAAGGTGTTCCAGCTAGACTCAGATTTCCCCTTGTCCCACAGCAGTCACAACAGCCTGAGATGGGGCTCAGCTTAGCTATGGGGACTAAAGAGACAAAAGGATTTGTATTTCAGCTTCATTCTTACTCAAGATTACCACTCCTTTCCTGTGCTCCTGGCTGCGAACTTACTTCTTGAAACCTGGTAGGACTTGTCTCCCAGGAATGTTTTCAATCATAATTTTTAAAAATCTCCTTAGAACATTTAATATTTTATTATTATTTTTCAGGTTCTCATAGGATAGCTGTTCAGAGGAAAAAAAAATACACAATGCTTGTTTCCCTGAGTTATTCAGGTAACTAACAGGAAGACCAGATTTTTCACTAAACTGACCAACACTGCTGTCTATATGTTATGGAGTTGTCAATGCACTGTTTAGTCCCTAAGAAGAGAGGGTTTGTCACACTGGCTGACACTCACAGACTCAGTCCGTGTTTTATTACCAACAAAGCCTTTAAGGGACGAATAACATATCTGATATATAGTCTCTTAAAATTGTTGTTGCTATCAATTTTCTATTTATAAACTCACTGCTTGTGTAAATATTTTGTTGTGATTTTTTCCAAAGATTTGTTATTATTCACATCTGTGATGGGGGAGGAGAAAGAGATAGAGAAAGAGAGAGAGAGAAAGATTGAGAGACAGAGAAAATACTCACATTTCAGCCCTTTGAAGAAAGATTGAGAGACAGAGAAAATACTCACATTTCAGCCCTTTGAAGTCATGCCAGTTATTTTCTGCATAGGATCCCTGCTGTTTGTGCATCCACCTCCATTATTCACCCTGCTCCAACCCGCTCAGTGCCCCCAGGAAGCCACCAGCATAGACTATAATGACAGGCTTGCTGGGTCCTCTGATTTACTGCTGGCTTCCATTAGCAAGGAGCCCACTGGATAGGAGATTGGAAAGAGAAAGAGTCAGGTGAGAGTATTTATTTCCTGAGCTTCCTCCCTGCCAGGTGCCTTGGGGTAACCCTTTACCAATGGTCACTGATCTTTGCAACACAGAGGAATTTCTGCTACTCTCTTCTCTCTGTTAGTTGCCCCCTCCCTCCACTCATCTCTTCCTCACTATGGATAGTAACACCTCACTTATCATAAGCCTCAGATGAGTGTCCTTTTGGCTCCCCTGTGTTAACAACCTCTCTGAAAATTAACCCTCCTCCGATTATCCTATTTTGAGTTTTCCAAATACAGCTTGTCTATTGTATTCATGGGTTTTGCATCCGTAGATTTAACCAACTGCAGATCAAAAATATTTTAAACAATGGATCGTTGCCTCTATACTGACTATGTAAAGACATATTTTCTTGTCATTATTTCCTAAACAATACAGCATAACAACTGTTTACATAGCATTTACATTGTATTAGATATTATAACTAATCTAGAGTTTATTTACAGGAGAATGTGTGTAGGTTACACGCAAACACTCCACTATTTTATACCAGGAAATTCAGCTTCTGCAGATTTTGATATTTATAGGGTTCTGACACCAATCCTCCATGAATACTGAATGATGGCTATATTTCCTGCTGGAATTTTTACTTGTTTTTTTTCTCGTCATCATTTTAAAAGACCATAACCTACTTGAACAAGGCTATAATTATTTCTGCAAAGAATATTTCAAAGGAAGATATATATAAGGTAAATCTGGCACACTTTGCTGCTCTTCCTAATACTTTTTTGTGATCTCTCTAAGTCAAGTGTGTTTATATCTTGCCCTATTACAGTGACACATGCTATTCAGCAAAGAAATATGTCTCCAGATCTTCTTTCTATGTCCAAATCCCTCAGTACTATGTTCTCTATTATGCAAGAGTGAATTTAGGTATCTGATCATGAATGCTGTTACTCTAATAATGAAAGGCAATGTTTTCATACCTTTTCTTTCATGGGTAAAAGACTTTATTTTAAGAACAATGTTCTTAATGTTGGTTTGTTTTTGGTTTTTGTTTTTAAATTGATATATAGAGTCTCATTATGTTGCCCAGACTGGCCTCAAACTCCTGGACCCGAGATTCTTCTGCCTCAGTCTCTCAAGTAGCTGGGACCGCAGGCATATACCTTCACACCTGTCTCAGATGACAGTTTTAATCAAATGGCTTTCCTAGTTTCTTGAGTTGTGATCTTCTTTGACTTTATTAAATTTTATAAGTAAACCCAATATGCAAAAGATAAAAAACACAGCTATTCTGCACAACGTGGTGTTAGAAGGCACACTCACACACTCCTCACTCAACCCTGGAGATTATAGTCTAGTGAAAATTCAAAGAACCCTAGGGTTCTGCAGAGCACTGTACATAAATCACTTTGCTCATCCAGAAGAATTACTCCACTGATCAGGAACAAGACAAAGATGCCCATTTTCACCATTTTAATTCAACATAGTGCTAGAAGTCCTAGCCAGAGCAATTATACAAGAAAAAGAAATCAAAAGACATCCAAATTGGAAAGGAAGAAATAGATTTATCTTTGTTCATAAAGGATATGATCGCATACATAGAAAATCTTAAAGATTCTGAATGGTGCACCCAAACACACACACACACAGTTGGAAGTAATTAATGAATTCAGCAACGTTGCAAGTATATCTTGCAAATACTGAAGCATCATTTGCAGTTTTACACACTAACAACTGGAAAAGGGAATTAACTTCACACTTGTTTGGATGGCCATTATTAATAAAACACAAATAAACGGTGTTGGCAAGGATGTTAAAAAATTGTGACCTTTGTGCCCTGCTGGTGGAAATGTAAAATGGTATAGCTGAAATGGACAACAGTATGGCAATTTCTGAAAAAATTTAAAATAGAATTACCATATGCTCTAGCAATTTCACTTCCGGGCATTTATACCTGAAATAATTGAAAATAGGGTTCTAGCAGAGATATTTATATACCCATGTTCATAGAAGCATTATTTACAATAGTTGAAAGGTAGAAGCAGCAGCTTTCATGCCCATTGATGAATGAATTGATAAAGAAAGTCTAATACATGTTTCCTTGGAGTATTACTTATCCTCAAAAAGAAAATTCTGATACATGCTACAACATGGCTGGACCTTGAGGACATTATGCAAAATGAAATAAGCCAGTTACACACATAGAAATACTGTACAACTCACAGTATATGAAGTATTTCAAACAAATTTATAGAGACAGAATGTAGACTGGTGGTTGCCAGGGGATGAGGCAAACAGGGAATGGAAAGTTATTGTTTAATTGGTATGGAGTTTTAGATTTGTAAAATGAAAAGAGTTACGGAGATCAGTTGCACAACAATGTTAATGCATTAACATTACTGAAATATATACTTAAAAAGAATTAATATGATAAATTTCATGTTATGTATATTTTAACAATTCAAAAGTATTATTAATAAAAAATCAAGCATGGTGTGAGGCTCATGGTATGCAATAAAAAAAAGCTGTTATACTGGGTACGGTGGCTCATGCCTGTAATCCCAGCACTTTGGGGGCTCGAGGCAGGTGGTTCACGAGGTCAGGAGATCCAGACCATCCTGGCTAACACGGTGAAACCCCGCCTCTACTAAAAAAATACAAAAAAATTAGCTGGGTGTGGTGGCGGGCACCTGTAGTCCCAGCTACTCGGGAGGCTGAGGCAGGAGAATGGCATGAACCCAGGAGGCGGAGCTTGCAGTTAATCTAGAGCGCACCACTGCTCTCTAGCCTGGGCGACAGAGTGAGACTCCATCTTCAAAAAAAAAAAAAAAAAAAAGCTGTTTTAATTTAGATGTACTATACTTTTAATAATTCTGCAAAGTTGAAGGGAGATAGATATCTTGCTTATATTTCCAATTAAATGAACTAAGAAGGGAGGTGAATATTTATCTCATAGAAATAAAATCCTAGTATGTAAGAGTTAATGTTCAAGGACATTTATTGCACTACTATTTATAGTGGTAAAAAGTTATTATCGACTAATATCCTCATAAGTTAAGAAAGGCAGAAATACAATATAATCTCATGTGGTTGTTTAAAAAATGATGCATTAGTATGGCACATTTTTTACAATTAATGAGTCAATAATGGTACATTATTGGTACATTATTATTAGCTGAAGTCCATAGTTTAGTGTAGTACCACTAAACAAATGCAGTATGTAAATAATAGTGTTGTATAGCTATGTTTGTCAGGAGATTTGTGGGAAGTCTCTGTATTTTCAGCTCTATTTTTCTGTAATTCTGAAATTGCTCTCAGACAAGTATATTCATTTAAAAATACACAAAACAATAATATAAAGATGGTTGATGTTTACATTCTGACTTGAAGATTTTTAATGCATTGTTAAGTGAGAAAGCTGGTCAAAGGTCAACATATATAAGTTGACTTGTAAAAACAATATGAAAGCACTCTGTATTTTTTATTGTGATTATGTGGAAATGAAAAACTACACACCAGGCTATTGACCTGTTTATTTGGATACAGATGAATGTTGGAGAGAGAGAGAAGAAAAAATGGCATTTTAAAAATGGAAAAATACATGTGCTGTCATGCTAAATAGCAGTGAAATATACATACATATTTCTATTTTATCATTAAAACAAATGATAACAGATACAACAAATGTAAAATTGAATCACACCATTCTCTCTAATTATGGCAAACCTTTAAGCTCAGACTTTTTAAAGATATTTTTTTCTAAGCTCAGACTTTAAAGATTTTTTTTTTTTATACTTTAAGTTCTAGGGTACATGTGCATAACGTGCAGGTTTGTTACATATGTATACTTGTGCCATGTTGGTGTGCTGCACCCATCAACTCGTCAGCACCCATCAATTCATCATTTATATCAGGTATAACTCCCAATGCAATCCCTCCCCCCTGCCCCCTCCCCATAATAGGCCCTGGTGTGTGATGTTCCCCTTCCCGAGTCCAAGTGATCTCATTGTTCAGTTCCCACCTATGAGTGAGAACATGCGGTGTTTGGTTTTCTGTTCTTGTGATAGTTTGCTAAGAATGATGGTTTCCAGCTGCATCCATGTCCCTACAAAGGACGCAAACTCATCCTTTTTTATGGCTGCATAGTATTCCATGGTGTATATGTGCCACATTTTCTTAATCCAGTCTGTCACAGATGGACATTTGGGTTGATTCCAAGTCTTTGCTATTGTGAATAGTGACACAATAAACATACATGTGCATGTGTCTTTATAGCAGCATGATTTATAATCCTTTGGGTATATACCCAGTAGTGGGATGGCTGGGTCATATGGTACCTCTAGTTCTAGATCCTTGAGGAATCACCATACTGTTTTCCATAATGGTTGAACTAGTTTACAATCCCACCAACAGTGTAAAAGTGTTCCTATTTCTCCACATCCTCTCCAGCACCTGTTATTTCCTGACTTTTTAATGATTGCCATTCTAACTGGTGTGAGATGGTATCTCATTGTGGTTTTGATTTGCATTTCTCTGATGGCCAGTGATGATGAGCATTTTTTCAAGATTTGTTCTTAAAGAAACAAATGTGAAGGAAAGCTTCAGTGATATAGGAAAAAATTTTTATATTTAAAAAGAACTTATGAAGACTGCATTCCAGGACCATAATATCACTACAGACTCAAAAATATATTTGAAAACTTGAAGTTACCAGAGAGTTATCCACAGAGCTTGGATTTAACCAGCGATTTATGCAAATTACTTATTTTTTTCTACATGATACTTGCAATCTGGGGGAGCTGCCAAGAAACTTGATCTATGGAAAATTAATTTAATATGCTAGTGAAATATTTTTTTAAAGATACTAATTTTGGTAGATTAGACAGAGAATTATGAGGCAAAAGCTTTACTCTCCCCAAGGAAAGTGAAGTAAAATAATAAGAAATTAAGATCTTCATTATTTTAAGTGACTTACCATCTACTCTATGCTAAATAAACATTTCTCAATATAAGTCTTAGAATGAAATATCAGTAGTTGAGAGGGCTTACTGTCATCCCAGAGACCTTCCTCACCCTAACAGAGCAGTGGTTACCTAGCCTGAAGGTTATAGGTGGGAATAAACACAAGAGGTAAGAGAGGATAATGTTTCCTGCTTCTGTTTACATTGCCCAGCCCTAAAGTTTTACACACTGATCATGAGTCAATACTCTAACAGATTCTGCCACAAGGGATTATGAGGATGAGTTGATGAAGAGTGTTGGGAGATGGGATGGGTGCCAGTGGGAAGCAGATCCTTACAAATAGGGAAAGAAATAATCATTGTCTGAAGGGTCAGGTAGAATTTGGAGCTGAATCATACCCCTCTCCCCATCTGAGATATTTGTACATAAAATTTCATTTGATAGGCATTAACATATTTTGTGATCGATAGAGCTGATTTTCAACAATCATTGAGAGAGCTCTTTTTTGTTTGGATTAAAGACAAAATTGACTTCCTAAAACTTCCTCATCTTTTCTCAAATTGGAATAATTGCCCAAGTTTCAACAGCCCATAGAAATAGATGTGTTATAAAACAGGCAAAAATGTGTGCCTGCTGTTGGTAGTTTTCTACAAAATAAAGAAGGTACCAAACTCACTGCCTGTTATTCTTCCAACCTCACAAGTTGAGTGAGAAGGTGAAAAAGGTGGCCATAAATTTAACTTTCATGAATATTCCCTCATGGCAGATGAGAAGTGGGGACCAGGAGTCCCTCAACAGCAAGAGTGTAATAACTTAGTGAGATGATGGTGGTAGTTATCACACATGTTACACTCTATAAGAATATAGCTAAATAGGATAAAGTAAGGATTTCTTTTTTTTTTTTTTTTTTTTTTTTTTTGAGACAGAGCCTCACTCTGTCACCCAGGCTGGAGTGCAGTGGCGCGATCTCGGCTCACTGCAAGCTCCGCCTCCCGGGTTCAAACCATTCTCCTGCCTCAGCCTCCTGAGTAGCTGGGAACACAGGCGCCCGCTACCACGCCCGGCTAATTTTTTGTATTTTTAGTAGAGAAGGGGTTTCACTGTATTAGCCAGGATGGTCTCGATCTCCTGACCTCGTGATCCTCCCGCCTCTGCGTCCCAAAGTGCTGGGATTACAGGCATGAGCCTCTGCGCCTGGCCAAGGATTTCTAATATAAAAGTAGCTTGGTAAAACATTAAATATTTTATATCACTTCAGCATTCTAATTCAGTATGATTCAGTTCATTGCAATTTAATGCTATTTATCAGCTACTTTCAAAAGTAACTTTTGTAAAACATTAAATATTTTATATCACTTCAACATTCTAATTCAGTATGACTCAGTTCATTGCAATTTAATACTATTTATCAGCTGCCGCAGCAGGCACTGAAGATTTAGAGGTGAATAAAACAGGCTCCCACCGCTGAAGGAATTTATAACGTGTTTACCTTTTTTCGGTGTAGTTACCAAATCATTTGAAAGACTTTAAAAAAAAATGTTTATCACTGTTTTCAAGTTTTGAGTTTTCTTGTAGCCATACCCTGAAATAGCACTCAGGGGCATGAAGACAAGTCAAGTAGCAGCTCAGGTCTAATACCAGTCTCCTCTCTGCAGCTCTGGAGCTAGCGTGGCCCCTAGAGTGTTGGGAAAGATTGGATCACAACCACTTCAATCAGTCATTAAATGTGGGCCCCCTTAGGAAAGACCTGCCCTTGGGTAAGCTGATGAGGCCATCCTTGAAGTGGCTGACAGCGGGAGGTTGTCTGCTGACCACATTCCCTGCAGCTGGCAGCACGACCTTTCTCAAAAGGGATCAAAGTGGTACATCTTTGTGTTCATCAGAGTCATGCACTGCTTGGATCTACTTACGTATATGTGGCGAACTCCACTAGGCTTCTGATGCTACAGCCCGGCCTACTGGAGCTAACTGTGGGACCACAATCAGTTGTCACAGGCTACCTCCTTCACTATCCGTTCTAGATTTCCCTCACTTCAGGGAACACTGTTGTTGGTCTCAGTGGGTTATCAGTTGTCATGATTTTACACAATATCCCTGAGGATCTGAGCCCATGGTCACCATGGCTTCTCAGACTGTGATTGCTGCATTTGTTCATTTAATATCACAATAGGGCAAGTTGTAACAAGAGATGCCTAGTGTGAGACCAAACTTAGTCTTCCTTGCCCCCATTGTGTAATAGCAGCCCTATCTCCCTCCAGTGGTCAATCTTAATTACTGTCCAACATTCTAGCACTTTTCACCTGCTGGTACCTGCCTAAAATACCTGGAGAACAGCCATAACTTACAGATGCATAGGGCTGTTTCTGTGTCTTCTAGAGGAAATGCCCCCTCTTAGAAGACCATGAACTCTTTACTCTGGAGAGGCTATATTTGGGATGAGAAGCACAGATTCCCCAAGTGGGTAATTGTAAGTGAGAATAAGCGTGACCACTCCTGTTTCTACCTCTTTGTTTCTGGACCCCTGTATTCTTCCTGTTGGATGCAGAGCACCAGGCAAAGTTCTTTGACTCAAATGTATACTGTATTCTAGAGTATGTAGACATCATCTTCAAAAAGAATTATATCTGAGCTGATGTTTCAACTAAACCCTCAGGAGGCTGTTCCAGCATGTGGTGAGGCCAGTAGGTTCTGGATAGTCTGATATGTGATATGATCCATGAATCTAATGGCCACGGGCCCCTACCTACATAGTCTTTGCTCTAAAGTGGGCTTCTTGATTTGTGATGTTATGTGGGAAGGTGTACTAGTAGATCAAACATGTTACAAGCCCTTGGATAGTGGTGGTAGTTTGGACCCTATTAGCAGGAAAGAAAAACCGATACCCCAAATATTTATCAGTTTTTATCAGAACAAATAGCTGGCCTGTGCACTAGTGAATAGTGATGGAAGTGGCCAGTTGGTCTCCTCAAGGAATGGTGGCATATTGTTGGGGGTTCAGTGTTGTTTGTTGTTGGTAGGTTAGATGTTCAGTGGTGGCAGTAACTCTATCATCCTTGGCTCATCTTTACCACTGTGGCCATCTTTTGATATACTTATCATGCCAGCACTGGGGTGGCCAATGACGGATGCTGGCTGACATCAACTAGCCAAATCATTTTGTGTGCTTGGTGATTTAGTGTCTCTTTTGTGATGGTAAATCTCTTGTAGGAGCTAACATATGACACAAAAAATGTTCATATTTAGCCCTTCCTCCAGCAGGTCTAGCTACATACTTCTACTTCAGTTATTTTTTCCCGGATTTTCCAGTCTTTCTCTCTTCCCAGCCCTTGACCAGCTAGCTAAATCATCTGCTACTGCCTGTGAGTCCTCTCCTTGGATATGATGTTTTTGGTTTGGTACCTGACCAGGTGTAGAAAGGAGAATTTTATAGGCTTCCACTTGTCATTCCCCACTGTGATATCTCTTATGCCACGGGTTCTGATTCCAAAACAAGGGCTCTTTCAACTCCCTAGTATGTCTATGTCAATTATCACTCAGGTCTCAAAGGGGAATCTGGGTGACACACTTCTGTGTCCATCACAAACACCTAGTGAAATTATCTGAACTCAGTGAAAATTATGCAAATTTGTTGAGGATTTATATTTTGACACACATGTCCTATGGCCCTAATATAGGTAATAAACTAAGTTTCTAAGGATTCCTCTTTGTGAATAATTTCTGATTTAAACCTCTTCTTTCTTTTTTCTCCTTATCCAGGGGATTAAAATTGTTTTTACCCTTCTAGCAAATCTGTGCATTCATGATCCAGATCCCAAATTAACAACACTGTTTTTTTGTAAGACCAGTCATACATATTCCCTTGACTCTAAATCTTTCAATAGTTGCATAGATTTTCAGAATACTGAACAAAGAATTAGTTGCACTAGATCAACCAAGAAAGTTTAAGTTTATGAACATTGGTACATAAAGATTACATTTATGAACGTTGACAGTGAAAAGAGGGGAAACATTAAGAAATTTTAGAATTTAGAAATTTAGAATTATGCAGTCTCTTATAACTAATGTGTGATGCATGAGGGAGAAAAGTTGTGAATGATGCTGAGATTTCTAGCTTGAGCTCAAAAGATGCTAATGTCGCTCTCCATGAAAGAGAATAAAATGTGTATAAAAATTGTTTACTTATAGGTGTTAAGCTCTTCTGTTAGACTCTGAGCTATCTGGTAAATGCACTAACACATCTTTGTACTCTTCACAGTAATTACTATAACATACTGTATGTAAAATGAGTCTCAAAAAAGTATTTGATTTATGCGTGGGTAAATGTGGACTATCAAAATCTTATCTACAGTGCTACAAATCTACTGAGGTTACTGGAGCCAAGGAGAAACAAGTCAGAGTAAAAAAACATTTTAAAAATCCTGATGTTTAGATACATGGGCAAGCAAGCTATGTTATATTACCGATATCAAGGCGAGCATTAGTATTTCCTCCCTACTATGCCTCCACGTTCCCCAGAAGAGAATTTCTATTTTCTTTAAAGACTCTTTTTGATGTTTATGTGAATAAGTTGGTCACCAGGTAAGGAAAAGAGAAACTTGTTCACCAGACCCATGAATTGTGCTAGAAAAAATGTACACATCTCATGGGACTGTAAATTAAAGTGCAGACCTTTTTCCCTCAGTCATCACCTACGTATAATTACTGGTATATCTCATGAGTGGTCAATCTTCTCCATTTCGTATTTGGGGACAAGGGAGCAAATGATAAAGGAAGGAGGACAAAATTCTAGCTAGAAATAGTAGTAGACAAGAGCAGCGATTCTGAAAACTAAAGTGGAAAGCAACACAGAACCTCCTATTGGCATTGTTAGGACCCAAAAGAGCATCCAGGGTTGTGGGGGATATCACATTAAGAACTTGTGAATAAGGCAACTGTCCAACTCAGAGTGTAGGCAGCCTGGCTCTTCATTAGTGGGAACTGATAAGCCATTTGGCACTGAAAAGACATCAGAGAGGAAGAACAAAACCCTGCCTTGGGCAATGGCATCATTGAGGAGCACTAATTCACTTAGCCTGGGACTGCTAGATTTTTCTTTTGTTTGTACCAGCATATGGGCAATATTATTAGAATAGCTGTTTTGCTCTTCTGCATCTGTTGCTAACACAAATAAAACCTTTCTGGTCACCTTATTTATACCTTCTGCTCACATGACAAAGATAATGATTTTCAGTCTTCTCAAGGCACATCTCATAGCAACACATAGTTGTTATTGTAAATAGGTTAGTTTAACTCTACTGGCTCCCCGAGATGTGAAGGAGAGCTCATTGCCCACATAAGCAGAGCTACAGACTTGGAACGGGATCTCAGGGAAGAAATGCACTGCATAAAGAAAATCTCTTACATGGGATATATGAGGACAGAAGAAATGGAATTAATATTGGTACTGTGAAACTTAAAAATAGTAAGAAATTATGATATAAGGTTGGCGACATTAATGCAAAATTAGTAATAATGAACAGCATTTCTGTTGTTGCTTTACAGTTTATCGAGCAGAAAAAATAAAGAGTTTATATGTTGAAAACAAACTGTTCACTGAGGAATACTAAAATTCTTTAAGTTAGTTAAGGGTTGAGCTAACCCTGAGACCTAATGATCCTTAGAGTTTGCCTACTGCTTTTTTTTTTTTCCATAAAGCAATTCTATCCCTTAAAATAAAAGCCAAGCCAAAATGGAAATTCTCTCATTATCTTATTAAGCCTATGCTGCACATTTATTTGCATATGTTAATTAATAATATAAAAAGAGTGCATATGTCATGGTATTTGTCTAATGTGAAGATCATCAAGCTCATGTCACCATTGAGCTAGAGGTCTGATTAATGCCAAAAACTGAGAATACAGAAAAGATCATCAGTGTGTAATTGTAACATCCTGGAAGCTGATGTGCTGTCTTCTCTGTAAAATCTGTTACATTTTGGGAGAAGGTGTCAGTATGAAAAATCATCCTGCCACCACTTACTTGACCATGAGTTAAATGGAAGAAGAAACTTAGCTGACATGAGACGAAATATTTACAACACACCAAACTTTTTTTTAAATTAGACACAAAGTATCAAGCATGAAGGCATGGAAAGAAAAATCTGCAAGACATTGAATTATCCTCATTCTGTTGCCTCATTATTCTCTCCCATTTTCTGTATTTCTTCCTCTCTTTGTTCCTTCTGCTTTTTCCTCCCCTGGCCTCTGCTGCCTACTTACCTCCCACCCACTTCATTCCCTCTGCTATCTTCTCTTTTTGCCTATATCCTCCATCTCCTTCCTAAATCTCCGGGAAGGCGAAGGGAGCTATGTAGTATAATGGTTACATGTATATGTAATGCCTATGTCTGCCTATTTTTAAATTATTGTTTTTAATTAATTATATTTTTAAGTGAATTCAAACCTATGGTGATTGGATAGTCTACTGTGCTGCACTTTATACTTGCTTTTTGCCTGTTATATTTCACCCTTAGATCAGTTATCTCAGCTATTTAATTGAGCTTGATAAAACGTGAGTATGCAATTAACAATAAACTTGATTATTATCCAAATCTGGTGAAAAATACATGCATTCTATGTCATTAATGAAATGATAATTAAATATCTTATGTTCATATTTAAAATAATGCATTTTATACATGTATATCCATATATGTTTGAAGAGGGGAAAAAAGAAAGTATAATTAAATCAAAAGTCTTAGAGTATTTTTAATGCTTAGAAAATAAAATACAATCTTTCTTTGTAAGTAAAAGCATTTTGACCATTGAACTTCAAAGTTTAGAGTCTAACCCCTTGGTTAAATGGCATAGCTTAGAGACAGGCTTTTTAGCAAATACCATGTGGCAAGACTAGACTAAACCTGGAATCCAAACATTTATCTCATGACAACTACCCTTACTTTGAATTGACTGTGTTTACTAATGAATGTAAAATGTAATTAATGAAATTTCTGTTGTTTGAGAGAGGAGATTTGGAAGGGGAAATGAAAAGTGTAAAAAACCCATAATCACTCAAAGTTACCCAAATGGATTTGTAGGAAAATGACAGAGTACAAAGTTTCCAAGGAAATTTTCCAGTTCAATTTAAATTCACCTAAACTAGCAACATCTACATCGACTGAGGCCAAATATCTTTCAAGCCATGCCGTATTGGAGTTACACATTTTTTTTTTAAACATAACAAAGTTCAGATTTGTTTTCTTTTCAGTTAAGGAGTTCTGGTTTTCCCAACATGCTATGTCAAAGTGTGTACATTCCTTTTAGAGCCTGATAAATAGAGAAGCAATCTGTCATCCATGATATCATCTATGATAGCAAAAGTCTGGGCAAATATTTAAATAAATACCCATAAGCAACCCTGAAATTATGGGCTATAGAAAGTATTTATAATTATCCTTTGGAATTTTCCAAGAGAGAAAGGTGCTTTCCCACCCTTATCTCACGTAATATTCAAAACTGTCTGGAGTTTGGGGACAAAAGTAATGCAAAAATTCCCAGCAGTTTTTCATGGAGTTTGCAGTGAAGCTAGGAATTGAATCTGGACCTGCCCAGATATCCTTCTGGCTAAATGATATGTGCGTCTGGGCCTGATGGCTCCTTCCAGCTTCTTAACACTATCCTTTCTAGTCTGTAGCCCCTCTTATCCTGGACCTTGTCACTGTGAAGATGTTTATGAAATTTCAGTCACCAAAATAGATCTGTATCTTTCATTCTTTATAGAAAAAGAAATTTATCCCCAGGGAGGTAGAAGAGTCCATCAGAGTTAATAAGTTCTAAATCCAGGAATAGAATCTGCATTTCTTGTTTCCACGTCACTGCTTTTTTTCATTTCAACAGAACAATTCTGGTCAGTTAATTTTCCAATAGATCTTCCTAACACTTTGATTAAAATTAAATCTATTTTTTTTTTTTAGATTTATATACCTGTCATTTTTATTGGTTAATTGTTAGTCAATTGTGTCTTTAATTAGTTGTGTGATGGAGTTGCAATTTATGTTTGACTATCCCACTGAAGTGTTGCCTTTGTTTTCTTTTGTGACTCAAGAGTTTCCCCATGACTGAACTCTAGGCATATGTGCAAATAGCTAACAAAATGGCATAGTTAGAAAGGGCCATGGTGGTAAGGCATACCGGTAGATTTTTCATAAGTAGCATGTCTGAGATTTCAAGATTTAATTAAGAATGTTGGGCCAAATTCTCTGTGGGTATTTCCTCATTAATGAAATAAAGTTATAATAAGTTGCATGAAAAACAAAGTTGAATGTCATTTTTTTAATCCTTGAAATCAAGAGTAACACATTGACACACAATTTCAAACTTTAAATATTGTTACACAAAAGCATATATTTTTGTAGTGGAAAATGTCATTTTAACTTACTTTTGGGTCTGCACTCTGTAAACCCCAATTGGTCTTCATAGGATTTTAATAATGTAGGCAGTCCCGATAGATGGTGATTGAAGTGTAATTATAGTACTTTACAGTTTGCAAAGAACTTTCAATTTCATGATCTGAGTTGAGGCTTATAATGTTCTTAGGATTTATTGGTCTATCATTGTTACATCATGAAAAGTAACATTTAAAGGTATTAAATAATTTAGTCAGCCACAAAATAAGTTAATTGTGTAGTTTGAGGTTTGTCCATGTTTTCAAATTTCAAATTAGTCAGAAAAAAAATATTTATTGAATGTCTCTGTGTGCCAGGCACTGTCCTAGCTACTGGAGATAGAGTAGTAAATATGAGTCTTTACCCTCATGGAGCTTACAATCTCCTAAATGGGGATGATAGATTAACCAGAAGCCAGAAAACAGACAAACATAAAACAAATTTCAGATGCTTCTTATGTGTGGAAAAGCCAGGATAATGTGTCAGTGTTTGAAGTCGGGGGCAAACTAAATGCTTTAGAAAGGATGGTCACAGAAGGCCTGACAAGGAGTCATTTAATGTCTGAGTTTTGGAAAGAAATCAGCTGGGTAAAACCCTGGGAAGTGTTCCAAACACAGGGATCTAAGGTGGGAAAGATTATGGTGTCTCCAAAAGAAATGATAAGGGATAGGGTTGAGAGATAACGATGTTGTTATAGGCGGAGGGGAGATTACGTAGCACCTTGCATACTGTGTTGAATAGTTTAGAATGTTGTATAACTTCTGTGAAATGCCATTAGAGGATTTTGAGAACAGATGTGGTATGACTGGATTTATGGTTTAGAAAATCCATTCAGCTATAGTGTATAGGAGGATTGCTTGTGAGGGGCAAAACTGGAATTGCACACACACACACAAAATAGCTAGGAGATTACAGAGATAAACCCATGAGATAGAATGCCATGTCTTGTACTGAAGTGGGTGGCAATTAACCTAGTGAGGAATGTGGGGTGTGTCACTATTAGACTGATAGAAAGGAAAAGGCAGGAGGAGAGAAAAAGAAGAATCAGGAATAATTCTGGGTGTTTTTATTCTGAGTAAATGGGTATACAGTAATTTTCTGAATTAGGAAAGGCTTAGTGTGAGGAATATTTAGGGATATAAATTTAACAAATACTTATTGAGTGCATATTACCAGCCTATGACTGTACTTAGCACTGGAAAAATAGCTGTGGGAATTAGTCCCTATCTTTATGGAACAAGTTTTCCAGATGGGGGAGACAGACAATAAATAAATAATACATATTGAGTGATGATAAGTGAGGAGAAAACGTTAACTTTACAAGGCAAATAGGAAAACTTAAGGTAGGGTTGATCTTCTATACAGGTTTGTTGGGGAGGCCTCCGCAGTGAGGTGATGTTTGCAGAAAGACCTAAAGGCAGTAAGGAAGTGAGCCATCCCAAATCTGATTGGATTATTGGATATTTGTGGAATATACGAGTTGTAAATGTAGATATTGAAGTCTGGGGTTTAGTGGAGAGCTTGGGGTTCAACATATAAATTTCGGAGCCTTTGGTATACAGCTGCATTTAATGTCCTAGGCTTATAGGAAATAGAAGAGGGCTTGGGAGAGAGACCTTTGTCTTGTCCTGGAGTACATCAATGTAGAGATCATATGGGGAGAAGAAAATGGAGGAAGAAAGAGAGAAAAGAGAGAGAGAGGCTTGGCACGGTGACTCACACCTGTAATCCTAGCACTTTGGGAGGCCAAGGTGGGCAGATCATGAGGTTAGAAGATCGAGACCATCCTGGCCAACATGGTGAAACCTCCTCTCTACTAAAAATACAAAAATTAGCTGGGTGTGGTAGCACACACCTGTATTCCTAGCTGCTCAGGAGACTGAGGCAGGAGAATCACTTGAACCTGGGAGGTGGAGGTTGCACCTCCCAGATCGTGCCACTGCACTCCAGCCTGGTGACAGAATGAGACTCTGTCTCAAAAAAAAAAAAAAAAAAAAAAAAAAGAGAGAGAGAGAGAGAAATGAAAGTGTTCATTAAAATATGAAGACAATTAAGTCTGTGGTCACATAGTGTAAAATGTGTTGAACAAAGGAGGGAGAGGTCAACAGTGTCAAATGTTGCTGAGAAAAGTCACAGTTGAGAACAGAAAAGTGGCCATTGGCTTTGACAAGATTCAGATTCTTGTTGACACTGAGCAAAGCCAATTTAATGAAATGCTGAGGACTAAAGCTCCACTGGAGTGGATTGAGAAGAGAATGTGATATAGGGAAGTAAAACCATGAGTATAGTCAAGGTTTGAGAGGCAGTGTGTGTGTGTGTGTGTGTGTGTGTGTGTGTGTGTATGTGTGAAGGAGATCGAAATCACATGGTTGTGGCTAGAAGCTCCTGTGGGATCAAAGAAGGATTTAGTTTGTTTTTATGATGCAGACATTAAGACATATTTCTAAGTTGAAAATGATTTAGTATGGAGGGAGAGATTGATGAGCTAGAAGAGAAAGGGGATAATTTTAAAAGCAACATACTTATAAAGGCAAGGAAAGAGGATCTAGGGCACAAGGAGAGAGAGTAAAATTAATCAGAAAAAGGAGCTCTAATCCCGTGGAAAAAAATGAAAATTAGAGAGAGAGAGAGAGAGAGAGAGAGAGAGAGAGAGCGAGAGCCAGAGAGAGAGAGAGAGAGCCAGAGAGAGACAGAGAAAGTGTGTGTGTGTGCATGTGTGTTTGTATGTGGTGGTAGTTGAAGGAAATTGGGAGTGGGAAGATGAAGTTGGCTTTTGAAAATGATTTTATCTATTTGTTTCAGTGAAATATGAATCTGAAGTTGACAACTATATGTGAGATGCAACTGAGCTTTACAGACTTAAAGAGAGCAAGGTGTTAACTAGTTGTCTCAGAGAGGGTGAAAGTGAATTTACTAGAGCAGTGTTAAATGGCTATCATACTGAACCTAATTTACAGTGAGTCCAGCCAGCAAGTATGTGGAATTGGACTAATGTTTTTAGCTGCTTGGGAACAACTGTGTCAAGTAAGTAGACAGTTGAGTTTAACCAGACTTGGGTTTTTACCAGTCCAGTATGATAAAGAAGAATACTTTTTGTAATGGAGTCATTATATTTTTGGATGATGAAATGTGTGCTTTGTAAGATAGAGGAGGGGTTATGGATAATGAAAAAACTAGTAGAGTATATAGATTAAAATTAGCTGTGGAATAAAAGAAAATTTTAACTAACCATCAAAGAATGGGATGACTGAAATTGAAATTTTGGAGATAGTGTGATCAGGCATATGGCCATATGAAGGTGGCTGGGGTAAGGAGAAGACAAGATTTTTGGCCCTTTACATTACAATAATTGAGAGGGCAGGGTGTCAGATGGCTATATGCTGATTTTAAAGTTACAATGACTGATGAACGGGGTGGCAGAGTCTACTAATGAGATAGGCTTAGTAGATGACATTTCACAGTGTAGCCACAATGGCAAGCACTATGTTATGTGCTTCAAAAAAGCAGGGGTTTTGAAAGAAGGTGTGAAACAATTTGGAAATAATAATGGGAAACGATGAGGAGATCCACTCCATTTCCGGACTGTAAGGATCATAGGGAATAGAGAGTAACATATCTTTACTTGAGAGGGAAGTAGGAAGAAATGTTCTCAGGCAAGAGCCTGATTTTATTTAGAGCAAGAAGGTATAGGACATTTTCAGGAAAGAAGCTGAGGATGGAAGAAAGATTGCTGAGGATGGACCAGGATATCTAGAAGCCATAATGGGAGCATCTGGGAGGAAGGAGAAGGTTGGGCGATAAAGTCAGATTAGCAGCATTGCCGAAGAATAGAAGACTGGTATCTATGTGGTGATCTAGGGAGCGTGGGTTTATGATGGTGACCGAGGGGAGTAATATGATGAGCAGTGTTGAGTTTACTCCAGAGTGTGTGGCAATTGGAGAATTTTGGTGGCTGATTGATCCATATTTAGAAGTGAAGGGCAACTAGAATCATGTAAGGTAAAAGCTTTGGGCTACTGATCTTCTTAATTCAAGTCTAGTATTTTCCTTGTTGTTAACCTGGGACTCCTATATTATGTTTTTTAAAGCTCCTGTGAAGTATACAATATTTTTTGCTCTCTAGGAGTACTGGAAAGGAAAACTTGCTCCTACTTTTTGTGAAACTCGGAAAAAAAAATAAAAGGAAAACAACTAGAGAAAATAAATATAGTTGCTTTATAATATACAAACTGTAGATTTATATTAGGAGGGAATGCATAGGATAGGGTTGATAAAAAGAATGCAGCATGGAGATTGCAAATTTTAAATAGTATCTGGAAGAGACCTTTTACTTTGCTGGGAAATAAGGTATAGGGCATTTTGGTCTGGTTTTTATAGTTGCAATGGGAAGCACTTAATTTATTATAAGGTTGCCCTTGGAAAAACAGATGGATTCTCATGGAAATTTGGGAAGAGGAGTCACACCAAGTTCTCATGAAACCTAAAGTTTGATGATGGGGAGAGGTTGAATTCTCAGGATCTATTAAAAGCTTAGAATTTGTAGTTTATGGATTTTATAGTCTAAGATTTTGCATTTGTTATATAACTTTGCTGTACTCTAGGAGATTTGTTCCTGTTTCTCCAACTTGCCTTTGTGAATTCTTTACCTCCCATTACAGTTGCCAACAGATAGAATATGATTAACTTGCCTAATAGGCCAAGTGATTAAGCGTCCCATAGATAGACTGTATCTAATCAGGAACAACCTTCTCAATTAACCAAGACTGGAAATGAGAGGAATGAGATTATGTGGCTGCTTAGGCAGCAAGGACTGTGGTTGGACAGATTCCCTTAGAGGGAGATATGGGAGGCAGGCAATGACTACCATGGCTCACTACTAAGCTATTCCAGGCTGCAGAAGGACGTGTACAAATGCCTGAAATTATTTGTATTTTTGGATTGGGGAGTGGTCATCAGCTTTCTGAATTCATGTATATTTAGCTTTATAATTGTAATATTTATTATTGCATGATGCTATATGGTATTTTGGCTCATATTCTAGAACCCTTTTTAGAACCTTGTAGAAGAGCCATAGGAAGCAAAATAATTTTTTTTTTTTTTTTTTTTTGAGACAAAGTCTCACTTTTGTCCCCCAGGCTGGAGTGCGATGGCACTATCTCCACTCATTACAACCTCTGCCTCCCGGGTTCAAGCAATTCTCCTGCCTCAGTCCCCCAAGTACAGGAGCATGCCACCACGGCCGGATAATTTTTTGGTATTTTTAGTAGATCTGGGGTTTCACCATGTTGGTCAGGCTGATCTCCAACTCCTAACCTCAGGTGATCCATCCACCTCCGCCTCCCAAAGTGCTGGGATTATAGGCGTGAGTCACCGCTCCCGGCCAAATGATTTAAGAAGACAGTTCTCAGAAGATTTTCTTTCTACTTTTCCCAGAGCCTGCTCACCATTTGGCGCAGGGATATAGAGGAAACACATTTGATAGGAAATGTATGCCTTGCTACTAAAATATGCTTCCATTCCTAGAATCATGCCAGGTGAATGGAATAGATTGTCCTTTACCAATGTAACTCATGTAACCCTTAGTTCAGGTATGTCTCTGCCTGTATGAGGTCTGAGATAAGTTGAGGAAGGGAAAGTTGGGGATACTCGCCTTTGATTTTGTTTGGGCTTCATATTTTCTTTCTCAAGAAAACTTAATGAAACAGGTTTTACTGAACAGCACCTGGCACTTCCTACTTGTATAAACTTTTTTTTTTTTTTTTTTTTTTTTTTTTTGAGACGGAGTCTCGCTGTGTCGCCCAAACTGGAGTGCAGTGGCCAGATCTCTGCTCACTGCAAGCTCCGCCCTTCAGGTTCACGCCATTCTCCTGCCTCAGCCTCCCAAGTAGCTGGGACTACAGGCGCCCGCCACCTCGCCCAGCTAGTTTTTTGTAATTTTTAGTTGAGACGGAGTTTCACCAGGTTAGCCAGGATGGTCTCGATCTCCTGACCTTGTGATCCGCCCGTCTCGGCCTCCCAAAGTGCTGGGATTACAGGCTTGAGCCACCGCGCCCGGCCTAAACTTTTAACCTAACATTACAGAAATCAAAAAGTTTTCCTTAACTTTGTGAATAAATTATAACTCTGTTTAAAAATTTCAACTGATGCCTTTCATTGCTAAAATCTTTCCTAAAATTATGCAAAATCAGACTTAGCTACGAATATTCTTCAATATTGTTTTCAATACGTTCTAAGGACTCAACTGCTTTCTTATTATTTTGTATTACCTTCTCTTCTAGACATTTGAAGTTCCCTTCAGCTCTCCCAAATTTAACTAATAAATAAGATACAATCTCCCCAATTTCCTTAGTATTTGTGGTCCACAAGAATAATCAGGAAGGTTTCTAATAATTCCAAACAATCACAAAAACAATTACAAAATTGCACACATTTATAAATCGCATAACAAAAACAAAATTACAAATTTTGGTAGTTTTTAACTTCCATCTGTATTGGTAACTGAAACTCCCATGGACTTCTATTTTTATTCTTTTTAATCTTTGGGGTAGAATTTCCCAAAACACTCATTTACCTCAGATTTCATTCTTCCTTGCTGACAATAGAAAAAGTAAAGAAGACTGAGCATCATCTTGGCTCTGAAGACAAATTAGAATTTTCAAAACCACCAAGTTAATTAATAATTTAGCCTCATAATTGTAATGCTTACTATGTCATGATACTGTATGCCAATAAGTGTTGGTCTTGCTCAAGAAAAGTCTTCTTCTTCTTCTTCTTCTTCTTTTTTTTTTTTGAGACAGGGTCTCACTCTGTGGCCCAGGCTAGAGTGCAGTAGTGAGATCTCAGCTCACTGCAACCTCTACCTCCCCAGTTCAAGTGATTCTCATACCTCAGCCTCCTGAGTAGCTGAGACTACAGGCATGTGCCACCACACACGGGTAAATTTTGTATTTTTAGTAGAGGGTTTCACCAAGTTGGCCAGGCTGGTCTCAATTTCCTGACTTCAGGTGATCCACCTGCCGTGGCCTCCCAAAGTGTTGGGATTACAGGCGTGAGCCATCACGCCCAACCAATACAAATCTTTGGTGCATTTTTTCATAAAGCCCACAGTGGCTGAAGGCTGAGAAGTCCACCAAGGCATCAGCAGGTTCTTGTCAGATACCAAATCTTCCGGCACCTTCATCTTGGACTTCTCAACCTATAGAACTGTGACAAATAAAAATCTATTGTTAGAAACTACACAACTTATAGTATTCTGTGATAGCAACTCAAATGGACTGAGACAGTTCCCAATGACTGTTTCCTATTGACAAATGATAAAAGAACTCAACTTATGCAAAGGTCCTTGTGGTCTTCCCTGTTAGCCAGTGCCATGACCCCATGCCCTGGTCCTCCCTTGGTCTAAGACTAGCTTCATTCTTAATCTAATGTAATTCTCCACTAGCTTCTCCACTAGCTTCATTCTTAATCTAATGTAATTCTTTTCAGGCCCAGTGTTTGCTGGAAATGTTCCCCTTTCCATTTATCTTCATTATGTACTGTAAAACAAAGAAATCTAAGAAGGCATAAAGAAGCAAAATGGGGCAATAAATGGTTTTTTTCTTCTTTTATATCTAGACACAAGCACTGGCCACAGGCATTATTTGATGGCATCAAACCTCAAGTCTGCATTCCTGGGACCATGTTTACTCTTCTTTCCTTAGACTATCTTAGTGTGAGTTGGGGTGGGAAACGGGAGCACAGACTTTTTTTTTTCTCCCTTGGGGAGTGATTTTTTTTTCCTAAAAGAGGCTCATAAATCAGATCAAGGACAGGTGAAAGAGAAACAGATCATAGTAATCTCTCCTGCAAAACAAACTTTATCAGTTGTAGCTTTCAAAAACATCCACGAGGTGCTCTTGCTATCTAAAAACGAAGTGAGAAATTGCATCTTGCTGTTTACAACAGAAATGGAATCATTTTTCACAACTTGACCTTTATGCCAGGTACTTTTTCATCAGAAAATATGTCAGTGAGAAAGAGGAAAGGGAATGAATGGTGGAGCTTCATATGAAAATATGAAATTAAATCTATTTCAAGATAATCGTCTTGAAATGGGTGAATTATCTTGTTTTCCACAAAATAAAATAGCATATCTAAGACATTTTATTTCATATTTGACTACATTTTAAAGATAATATAAGTGGATTTTGAATTTATAGGAAAGAGGCTCCTTTCTCATTTGGAACACAGAGAACTTTAGTTTCTGATAAGAAGCCAACTGAATTTGATTTCGTTGGAGAGCTGGTGTGAGGAAAATATGCAAGAACAAAAAGCTAGTCTATAGGGATAACACATTAGTGAATAGCAAAATGTTTACATTGAAAATAATCTGTGGTAAAAGATGTTGTTCTAGCCTAGGCAACACAGTGAGATCCCATCTCTACAAAACCGAAACTGTTAGCCAGGCACGATGGCATGTACCTGCAGTCCCAGTTACCAGGGAGACTGACAGAAGAAGACCACTTGTACTGGAGAGGTCAAGGCTGCAGTGAGCTGTGGTCAAGTCACTGCACTCGTCTGGGTGATAGAGCAAAGTCTTATCTCAAAACAAAACAAGCAAACAAACAAAAAAACAAATTGTTACTGTTATTTCTATTTATGTCACTTCAAAATTTAGAGAAGTTATTCAGTACAAACAGAGTGCCATCCAAAAAGTAAAAATGTGTATCCTAAAGGAACAAGCAAGTCACTGTTTTTTAAAATTACATTTTTTCCTTAAATTACCAAAAAAGTAAAACTCAGCTTCAATCACACCAGTTTACAATTACAGGAAGGATGAAAATTTCCCCAAATGTCCTGTTCAACTACATCTCCAAGGAAACCACTGCTAGTACTTTGGCATATTTGCTCTGTGATTTTCCTATGCGTTTTCTAACTCTCTGTCTCCCTCTTTCTCATACTTTTACCTTATATAGTCCTATACTGTTTCAATGTTAAAACTAGATTTTTATTTTTAAATAAAAAGATATAAATATATGGACTTTTTTCATTATCTATGCAAATAATGGCATTACAAACAAAAAATCAGAAACATCAATAACTTCAAGTGAGACCTTTAAAAGACCATGTCTATACAGCTAGCTACACCCTATACAGCTAGCTACCAACATATAAAGCTAGCTGCTCAACCTGTACAGCTAGCTGCTCACCCTACACAGCTAGCTACCACCCTACATAGCTAGCTACCACCCTACACAGCTAGCTACCCCCCTGTACAGCTAGCTACCCCCCTGTACAGCTAGCTACCCCCCTGTACAGCTAGTTACCCACCCTGTACAGCTAGCTACCCCCCTGTACAGCTAGCTACCCCCCTGTACAGCTAGTTACCCACCCTGTACAGCTAGCTACCCACCCTGTACAGCTAGCTGACCACCTTATACAGCTAGCGACCACCCTATACAGCTAGCAGAGAACCCTGTACATCTAGCTACCACCCTGTACAGCTAGCTGCCACCCCGTACAGCTAGCTACCACCCCGTACAGCTAGCTGACCACCCCGTACAGCTAGCTACCACCCTGTACAGCTAGCTGACCACCCCGTACAGCTAGCTACCACCCTGTACAGCTAGCTACCCCCCTGTACAGCTAGCTACCCCCCTGTACAGCTAGCTACCACCCTGTACAGCTAGCTACCACCCTGTACAGCTAGCTACCCCCCTGTACAGCTAGCTACCACCCTACACAGCAAGCTGACCACCCTATACAGCTAGTTGACCACCCTATACAGCTAGCTGACCACACTATACAGCTAGCTGACCACCCTTAGGCCCATGAATGTTAACACTTTTTTCTACCTGGGACATAAAATGTTGAAAGAAAGAGGTTGAAAAGCAGATACCTTAACCTCATTTCTTGGGAAGAGAATACATTACTGAAAGTCATAAAATTTTTCTTTGAAATTTTTCTTTACAAAAGCCAGGCGGGGTGGCTCACACCTGTAATCCTAGCACTTTGGGAGGCTGAGGCCAGCGGATCATGAGGTCAGGTGATAGAGACCATCCTGGCCAACACAGTGAAACCTCGTCTCTACTAAAAATACAAAAATTAGCCAAGTGTGGTGGTGGGTGACTGTAGTCCCAGCTACTCGGGAGGCTGAGGCAGGAGAATCACTTGAACCCAGGAGTCGCAGGTTGAAGTAAGCCAAGATGGCCACTGCACTCTAGCCTGGTGACAGAATGAGACTCTGTCTCAAAAATAAATAAATAAATAATAAAAGAAATTTTTCTTTGCAGAATTTGGACAGAAACTCATACTCTTATGTCTGTAAGAGTGGATACATACTGTATCTATTTCAATCTGCAGATTTTCAGAGGAGTTGCTTTCCTGGGGTGGGGGAAAGAGACTACAACTCACATTAACATACTAAGAAATGATATACAAAACGTGTCTGATTAACGTGCGTGACCCCAACAGTGCCCAGAGCACAGAAAAGGACAATAGGACCCCAAATGGGAGGAAGAGTCTGGAATTGTGAGTCCTCAATTTGCAATGAGTCCTGTTGGTATGAGAACGTAACTGATTTTGAAACTCATCCCAGTAGGGTACTGTGGGGGTGTTTGCATGGCCTGCGACTGAGTGGCTAAGAATGTGAGCATAGAAAAAGCTACAACATTTTGAGGTTAATGCAACTTTTGCTGTGGGGTATCCTCTGTCTGAGCAGAATAGATATATGAACACAATAGATAAGTGGCAAATATTCATCTCACCACATATAATACTGATGCCTGGGTAAATCAGGACTTCGTCACAGAAGCAGAGGTGACAGTTGTGGTGGTAACTTAAGGTCAAGGAAACTGGCAACTTGCTTAAGCTGCCTCTCTCAGTGGGTGTCTGGGGCCATGAGAATCTGCCATGTCTAATTGTGTGGCAAACGGGAAAATCTCTTACCATTAACTACCAAGAGATTTTAAGGTATGTATGTCTTTTGCTGTAGGGCCGTTCCCCAAATTGAGCATCATCTCGAAAGAGTGGTGATGTTAGTAATGATTCAGGAGTAGATTTCGGGTCCAAGTTGGTGCTGTGGCAAAGAAGTCAAACCAGACTTTGAACATTATCAGTAGCAAACGGGTCAAAAGGCCAGAGAACTGATCAGATAAGGTTTATGCACATCCTTGGGAAACCTCAGATACATGTATTTGAAGAGATGCTCTCAATCAATAGACAAGTAGGGATTGGTAGCATCAAGATTTGACTACTAACAGATATTGTTAATATCCATTGTATTCACCTTATTGTAAGTGTGTTGCTGGAGCAGATGTCTCTCACATACCTAAAAACTTGAACAAGTTTTTCAGAGAAAATGCATTTGTTTTTCAAGTCATTGTAGCTGCTCTTAGTTTATGTATATTATCAGATAATGATTTGCAGCTTTTAAATGACTTAGAAAACTAAAGATTATTTTCTACAGCCATAAAATTTTATTTTCCAAGTTTGAAAATTGAAGTTCCAATTTGGAATGAGATTATTATTAAAATAAGTATTCTTTAGCTTTTTCCTTTATAAAATATTGTCAGGGTTTTTGTTTGCTTACTTTAGCTTTTGCTACAGAAGTACCAGCTGAATATCCTTTATCCAAAATGCTTGGGATCAGAAGTATTTGACATTTCTTTTTTGGAGGGATTTTTGAATATTTGCATTACTGATTGAGCATTCCTGATATGAAAATCTGAAGTTTGAAAATCTCCATGAGTATTTACTTTGGGCATCATGCCAGTAGTCAAAGTTTCAGATTTAGGGGCATTTTGGATTTCAGATTTTTAAATTAGGAGTGCTCAACCTGTAATACTTGCTTGGCTTTGAAAAATGTGAAGGTCAAGGAATGCATTAAAAAGCAGTATTGTCCTTAATTCTACCACCGATTCCTTCAAAAATATGCATAGCTAGTGATCAGGATGTGTCAAACAAGGGGATTCTTTCATTTCTACCTTTGTTCTTGGTCCATCTAAGGAAATAATTAATATCCCAAATTCCTATGTCAGATACTTTATTAAAGAAATTAACTTGATTATTCACAATCTCTCAAAATAAAAGGCAATGTCTGTGAGAATTATTCTTTCTATTTTTTGATCTGGCGGGTTGTTTGCAATCATATGGTGCAGTAATACAAGCAATAAGATGTCACCGAAATGTACAAAATTCAATATCAATGATATTAGTAGCTAACATATTTTGTACTTAGTATGTGTCAGGCTCTATTATAAGAGCTTTGCATGTATTATATTACAAATGCCTCACAAAAGCTCTATGAGCAAATACTGTTATTATCCCTATTTTACAAACAAGGAAACGAAGGCATGTAAAAGTCAAATAGACTGTCTGATCCTACACAGCTAGAGTCCGTGGGTAACACAGGCAGATTAACTTTGTTTATTAAGTCTCTTGTAGAAAATTAGTGGATGGGCTGGCATTTAAGGGAAAATCTTGCATTTGGTATTGACTATTGACATATAATTCCTTGCACTTTTTAACTTTGTTAGTCTCTGAATTAAAATAGGGCATATATATGAAATGTGGCATTTCAAAATGCCAGTTAGCAAGCATCATAAGGGAATGTAACCCCCTGTGGAAGATGCCAATGCTTCTCCAGTGAGGAGAAGTTGAATCATTGTGCTTTTGATTATATATTACATTTCCACCTCACTCTGAATAAGGAAGGGACATACTTTGTGGCATTTTAAATGTCAGTATTAGCCAGTGTGAAACTAGCTAATTTATTCTGGTCAAAGGAAAGAGGTATAGAATTGAGCATTATTGTAAATTCATGTTAATTCCTAATAATTCCTTTCCCAGGAATCCAAATTTAACTTCATGGTTTCGATAAATCTAATAAATTGTATGAGAACAGAAGGAACAAATTATTCCAGATGCATGCAATCGGACCATTTCCAGCAAATGGAAAACATTATAATTCCACACCATCTTATAATAGATTTGAGGCACAGAAATGTGAATCATTGAACCTTGTAGCTGTATAGCTGGAAATTTTATTCATGGTAACTTTACCAGAAATTACACCTGATGTGATCTGTGTTCTGCCAACCTTGTTTGTTTTGGGTCATGAAGTATAGGAAGTGGGGAAGATGAAGACATAAGAGAGAAATTTACCCACACAGAAATCCAATTTAGATAATTTACACATTGTGTAAAAGATTTTTCTACTTAAAGCAACACTTGACTTAAAGATACCAAAACTGAATTCTGTATTTCATCACAACTCACTGAACCTGGAAAATGACTACGAGCTTTGAGAGCCCCTCCAGCTTCAGGTGATAAATGTCAAAGAACTTTGAGAGTTATCAGTACACTAGAACCTCAGCAGACCTAACTGTAAGCTCTTTCCTGAACAAAACACAATAGGAATTTTCAAAAACCAATTAAATACAGACTTAGGAACTCATTGAGTCTTATCCAGGATGTGGTTTTCAATCCTGAATTAGCAGAACTATAATGAACCCCACCTTTGAAGCACATTAAAACCCCTTGATCTTTTTTCCCACTACGGTAATTCCTCAGTAAATTGCTTTATTGGTTTTATTTCTTTGACTGGAAGGAAATATACAATTCATTGTTCATGTTATTGATCACTGTAGCAGTCCTTATATTTCCTCTAACAATTGTGTCTGTTCTTCTTCCATGTATTAACATGCTACATTAATTTTTCAATACTTAAGATTTTATATTTTCATTTAAAATACAAATAAAAGTATATGCCAAAATGTAATTTTAATGCATTCTATTCTATATAACTAAAACATTCTAAAATTTTTCAACTTGAAAGGAGACTTTGTCACATTTTGCTGGAAAGTTGTGTAGTGGAGTCACTTCAGAGATTACATGTATTGCTAGCATCAAAATCATCTTTCAAGGGCTTAGGTACCAGGCATCCTCATTTCATTAGATTCTCTTTATGGACTCTGTAGTTTTCATCTTCATGGCTTATCTGTATTATCCTAGTATCCCTACCTAGAGAATTTCTTCAATCTCTCTAACACATTAGAGATTGTTCTTGCAATCTGATTCTGTCGAGTCAATCATATTTCTTCCTTCCTTTAAGATCTGACCAAACACTCATCTCTAGCAAATTTTCTCTGATCAGTTCCATTATTCTCTGATTTTGACTCATCTTTTAATATTAGCATAGTTAGATATATTGTTTTTGATGTTTTGCTTTGTAGTTGTACTTTACCTTCTGGTTATCTTACAAGAGTATTCCAAGTTTGCTGTTACTGTTCACAATAGCTCCAATATCTTTTGAGATCACTCACGTCATCTATTGATAATAATAATGCATTGTCCTTTTAAGCAAGGACAACCATTATAAATCATCAGGGTTTTTCTTTTGGAGGGAACAGGTATCAATCCCTCCAGCTTTTAGAAGCTTCTTCGTAGTCTACCAGATGGACGCTGTAGTAAAAGCAAGTTGAAACATGTATCTGTCAAATATCAAATAATTATTAGAAAGGAGACACAAAACCACAGTACATCTTATTTTTGGTAAACTCAGGGAAGTCACTGATCTCTGTCCTCAGCCACTTTGGACCATCACCTTGCAGGAATAAAATGTAAGAATCCAGGATAGTAGAATCGGTAATTCCCAGAGCTGTTTGTTTTGCTATGGTTTTATCTCAGCTTTATTGAAATATAATTGAGAAATAAAAATTGTATAAACTTAAAGCGTACAAGGTGATATTTTAATATACATATACACTAAAGTGATTACCACGATCAAGCTAATTAACATATTCCTCACTGCATAGAGTTATATTCTTTTTGTTTATAGTGCTGAGAACATTTAAGATCTATTTTTACCAAATTTCAAATATCTAATGTTGCCATTGAAAGTAATGGCAAATCCGCAATTACTTCTGCACCAGACTACTATTATTATTATTAACTATAGTTACCATGCTGTACATTTGATCTCCGGAATTTATTCATCTTATACTGAAAGCTTGTACTCTTTGACCTAATCCATCCTTTCTTTAATCCCCCAGTCGTTGGCAACCATCTCCAGTCTCTGTTTCTGTGAGTTTCACTTCAGATTCCACATGTAAGTGAGATCATGTGGTATTTGTCTTGCAGTGTCTGGCTTATTTCACTTTGGATAATGTCCTCTAAGTTCATCCATGGCAGGATTTCCTTCTCTTTTAAGGTTGAATCATATTTAATTGTATATAAACGTAAATATGCAGACACTATTTTTTCTTTATCCATTCATTCATCAACAGACACTTAAGTTGTTTCCATACTGGCTATTGTAAATAAACTACAGTGAAAATAGAAGGGAAGATACATTTTCAAGAACTGTTTTTAATTCCTTTGGATATATACTCAGCAGTGAAATGGGATTGCTGAATCATATTGTAGCTCTATTTTTAATTTTTTGAGGAACCTGTATACTCTTTTTTATAATGGCTAGAGAAATTTAGAATCCTATCAACAGTATAAGGGTTCCTTTTCTCCACATTCTTGCCAACACTTGTCATTTGACTTTTTGATAATAGCCATCCTAAGAAGTGTGAGGTGATGCCTCATTGTGATTTTGATTTGCATTTTCCTGATGATTAATGATGTTAAGCACAGAATTTTTTCATACATTATAAAGCTACAGTAATCAAAACTGTATGTTACTGTCACAAAAGCTGACACATAAACCAACAGAACAGAATGGAGAGTTCAGCAATAAACCCATGCATGGATACAAAGGTACTAAGGATACACAAGGGGGAAAGCATAGTCTCTTCAATAAATGATGCTTGGAAAACCAGATAACCATATGCAAAAGAATAAAATTGGACTCTTATCTTACACAATACACAAAGTTCAACTAAGAATAGACTTATATATAAGATCTGAAGTCGTAAATATCCTAGAGGAAAACACAAGAAAAGCTTCATGACATTAGTCTTGACAATGATTTTATGAATATGACCCTCAAAGCATAGGTAATGAAAAACAAATATAAACAAGTGGGTCTACATCAAATTACCAGATGTTTGCACAGCAAAAGAAACAATCAACAAAATGAAAAGGCAACCTACAGGATGGAAGAAAATATTTGCAAATCATATATACAATAGATGACTAATAGCCGAAATACATAAGGAACTCATGAAAATCAATAGAAACACAAGCCAGCAAACACAAGCACTTAAATAAAAATGTAGGCGAAGGACCTGAATAGACCTTTTTTTTAAAGGTCACATGCAAATGACCAACAGATATCTGAAAAAGTACTCAACACCAAAGCTCTGTTTTGTCCAGTGTCCCCACTCCTATCACAGAGGAATTTGTCACCTTACCTGACAAAAAGAATGAGATCATTTCATCAGTCTCAAAATAAAGGACCCAAGAATATATTCCCAACCAATGTGGGAAATCCCTGCTGGTAGAAGACCATCCAGCAAGTGACATCATCACCAGAGAGGCATTAAGGGATACAGTTTAAATGTTGCAAAGGATTTTTAAAAAGAACCGCGAGTGAGATAACACTCAGAACTAATTTTTAGTTTTATTATGTATAATAATGTTACTTTGTCAGTGTAAGAAAATATTTTTGTCTTTCAGAGTAGATGCTATATTTGGTTCTGCCTCCCGTTCCCTACACCACTATCCTACTTTACTTCATAGAGGAGTCATTTTGTGGCCTCACAAGAGAGTTGGCCGATTCTGCTGAAAGATTGGCATCGACGTTTGCTTGTGGAAGTGCCTGAGGACAGAGAAACCTCCCAGCTTGCGTGACTAGGTTGGATAACTTCTTCCTGTTTGCCAATAAACATTATGTTTGGCAGAAAACTTAAAGATTTGCTTCTATTGCAGCAGGCTGCCTGTTAGTGAGAGGAGTGTAGTCTTCCCTTCCCATAGCTGGAGACTTTTAACACATACCAAAAAAAGACTTCATTGCTTCTAAAGGATCAGATTGGCTTATGTCAGTTTATAACAATAGGATTTTATCATTGACTGGCCATATTGACCTAGTAGTAATAAGAGTTTTTTTCCCGACCTGTCTCTGAAATGGTAGCTGCTTCATCAACATCTTGTCTGAATTATTTTCTTAATGACTCTCTTTTCTCTCAAAATCTGAAGGTGCTCAAAAAGTGCTAGCAGTTTAATCCAAGGTCCATTTTGCAAGGACTCTTGCATATTTTACAGAGAGAATGACTGGTGGAGTCATTTTACTAGAAGACATAACATGGCTTGTAGTCCCAAGTCAGATGACTGCAGGCCAGGTAGCAGGTCTTCTCTTAGCCCTTTTCTCCTCACCTTTCCATGCAGCAGAGGGCAGTAGTGAACTGTGCATTTGTCTATGCTTTATTTCCTTTAGAAACATAAGCCAAATACATACAATAATAATACATTTAAAATAATATTTAAACTATTCCATATGTATAGTATTTTTGCTCCACTGAACAAAGGGATTTACCTGGGCCACAATCCAATAGATAGTAGCTAATTTTAGACTTCAGACTTGTGCTTGTTTGGACAACTTAGAATTTGAGTCTAATGTTATATTGCAACTAGTTGTTAACAAATCAGATGTGAGAAGAAATTAGACATTTCAATGTTTTCTGAGAAACATAATTTCCTTAAGGAAATGTTGTGGCATAAATGTATTTTAGCTATATTTTAAACTTAAAACACTGTGTTCTTCAAGGAAAATATCCAATCTTTCACAAAATTCTATCTTCTTTAAAAGTCTCTTTAATAAATTAAGTAAAAATGATGTTTATTGTCAAACAACTACATATATGGAGCTTAAAAATTAGAGTTATGCAGTAGGAAAAAGTCCTCTAACTCACTTTTTGGTACTCACTACTTCTGTTTACCTGGGCTAGTCAATTTTAGCTTTTTAAAAGTTTCTTAATTTCTGGTACTTACCTACATATTTGAAAATATCATGTTTATCAAAATTTTTCCTTATTTTTTGTCTTAAATGTCATCTGTCATCTTCCTAGTAAATAAGATGAAAAGTTAGCTCTCTTACACTCCTCTCCAATATCTCCTCTCCATATTCTTCCAAAAAATCATTTAAAATTATTCAATCTTGGGCCTTGTGCTTCACTCGTAGTAGGCAATTACTAACTAGTTGCAGGATATTTGAACCACTGAAAGGAGTTTCCAATGAAGAAAAGGTTATTTTCATATATTTAAAAACTTATAGAATGCAGCTAAGGCTGTGTTTAAGGCAACCTACAGGATGGAAGGAAAATTTGGAACTCAATCTTTTTTATGTCAGTTTTTCCAAAATTACCTATGACTTGAATACAATCTCATTCAAAATTCCATCTTTTTTTGAAAATTTGTGCACTTTCTATAAAAATGCAGATCTAGTATACTTACGGTAAGCTCAAAAGAGAACAAATGAAGGCTATACTGTACCAGATGTAAAGATCTGTTATAAAAGCACAGCAATTAAGACAATGTAAGATTAGTACAAGCACAATCATATCAATGAACTAAAATATAGAACCCAGAGACAGTTCTACGCATGATATATGATATGATATGTGACAAAAGCATTGTTGCAGTTCTGTAAGTTAGAAAGAGCTAGGTCAACTGGATATCTATATGGGAAATATGTACTTTGACCTATGATATATGTGATAGGCAAAAATTAGGGGTAAATCATATGCCTAAATATAAAAAGAAAAACCATAATTCTTCCTGAAGAAAATGGGGGAAAATCTTTAAGACCTTTAAATAGTTCATGTTTCATGAAGATCTTTTTAAACAAAGATTTCTTAAACAGAGTGTGAAAACTCAAACCATACAAAAAAGATTATAAGTGAACTGCATTAAAATTAAGAATTTAACCCATGCTGCTATTTAAATCATGCTGCTATAAAGACACATGCATACGTATGTTTATTGTGGCACTATTCACAATAGCAAAGACTTGGAATCAACCCAAATGTCCATCAATGACAGACTGGATTAAGAAAATATGGTACATATACACCATGGAATACTAGGCAGCCATAGAAAAGGATGAGTTCATGTCCTTTGCAGGGACATGGATGTAGCTGGAAAACATCATTCTCAGCAAACTATTGCAAGAACAGAAAACCAAACACCGCATCTTCTCACTCATAGGTGGGAATTGAACAATGAGAACCCTTGGACACAGAAAGGGGAACATTACACACCAGGGCCTGTTGTGGGGTGGGGGGAGGGGGCAGGGATAGCATTAGGAGATATACCTAATGTAAATGACAAGTTAATGGGTGCAGCACACCAACATGGCACATGTACATATATGTAACAAACCTGCACGTTGTGCACATGTACTCTAGAACTTAAAGTATAATAAAAAATTTTTTAAAATTAAGAATTTAACCCATGCTGCTATTTAAATCATGCTGCTATAAAGACACATGCATACGTATGTTTATTGTGGCACTATTCACAATAGCAAAGACTTGGAATCAACCCAAATGTCCATCAATGACAGACTGGATTAAGAAAATATGGTACATATACACCATGGAATACTAGGCAGCCATAGAAAAGGATGAGTTCATGTCCTTTGCAGGGACATGGATGTAGCTGGAAAACATCATTCTCAGCAAACTATTGCAAGAACAGAAAACCAAACACCGCATCTTCTCACTCATAGGTGGGAATTGAACAATGAGAACCCTTGGACACAGAAACGGGAACATTACACACCAGGGCCTGTTGTGGGGTGGGGGGAGGGGGCAGGGATAGCATTAGGAGATATACCTAATGTAAATGACAAGTTAATGGGTGCAGCACACCAACATGGCACATGTACATATATGTAACAAACCTGCACGTTGTGCACATGTACTCTAGAACTTAAAGTATAATAAAAAATTTTTTAAAATTAAGAATTTATTTTTATTCAAAGACATTTTAACATTAAGTGTTAAAAAGCAAAGCATAGACTCATATTTGATAAACGAATTATATTCAGAATAAAGAGCTCCTACAAAAGAATAATAATAAAAAGACTGACAATTGATTTTTTTTTCTTTGGTTTAGATGGAGTCTCACTCTGTCGCCAGCCTGAGCCTCTCGGCTCACTGCAACCTCCACCTCCCGGGTTCAAGTGATTCTTCTGCTTCAGCCTCCTGAGTAGCTGGGACTACAGGCGTGCGCCACCATGCCCGACTAATTTTTGTATTTTTAGTAGAGACGGGGTTTCACCATGTTGGCCAGGATGGTCTCCATCTCTTCACCTCATGATCCGCCTGCCTTGGCCTCCCAAAGTGCTGGGATTACAGGCGTGAGCCACCGCGCCCAGTCTGACAATTGATTTTTTAAAAAAACAGGCAAAGACTCTTCACAAGAGAGTATATTCCAATGATCAATAAGGATAACAAAAGGGATGTGCAAATGGCTAGGTACAATTGGTTAGAGAATTGCAAATTAAAGTACAATGAAATACAGATACACATCTATCACGATAGCTGAAGTTAGAGTCTATCAATGCCAGCAAGGAGGAGCAGCCAAAGAAAGTGTAAATGGTAGGAGCAAGGAGCCAGCACTACCCTTAGGCTAGGATAGCTGAAAGACAGGACCTCCCGGAAGTCCACTGGAAGAGAAACCCAGCAACTGCCAGCTAAGGCCCAATAGGGAGGGAGCTTTCCTCTGCTAGCCAGTCTGTACCTTCCATTAAACAAACTAAATTGGAAGCCAGAGGGCACTGGGTGCAGCTGATGCAATCCGAGAGGTCAGACTCCCATAGCACAGAACTGAGTGGAGGGCTGTGGTGACTGATCTGGAGGGGTAAACAAAGAGCCAGCACAGACTGTTTAATCATTTGATCATTTGTTTGCTATCTCTCTATCAATGTAGCTAGCTAGGTTAGTTAGTTATTTATTTTTGCCTAGCTGTTTCTGTTTATTTACTTTTTGGTGGGAAAGTTGTTGCATATGTGAAGAAAATCAAATGGCACAAAAGATTCAGAATGACAAGCAACTAATGTTTGTATGCTTACAGGTCAGGCCTTTGCTAAGCTTATTTACAGATTTCAGGGCTTCTTGCTCGAGGTACAGTATGATTAAATTTTGGAGGTGGGAAGAGGACATTAGCTAAAGGCAGCTGCATGTGCTACAATAGTAACTTTTTTTTAAAGTTTCAAAGGCAAAATACTTTTACAGTGAATCTTATTAAAATTTTCATAATCAAAACTTACAAGGGAAGAGAGACAAGCATAGTCTAATACCATGATAGCTAATCGTTATAATTAATTTGACTAATGCTCCCATTAATTAATTAATTTAATAGAGCAATACTTATTTTAAGGGAGTATTTATCATTTGAACAGCCGGCAATCATTTGTTCATCTTATTTTCTTAAAGAAAACATATGCAGAGGCAATGTTAAAATAATGACTACATTTTGCAATAGAAGGTTTTTGTGTTAAGTGCATGACTTTTCCCCTGGCACGAAAGACATGTTGTTCATTGTAGCAAATGGAATATATGTTGCAAAAAATACTTATCATTATCTAACCACCAAAAATACATTACATTTTAAATATATTTAATATTATTATCTTCTAACATATTTATAAACACAAAATTTTTTAAGAACTATGTTTTGCTTTTTTTTTTAGACGTAGTCTCGCTCTGTCGCCCGGGCTGGAGTGCAGTGGCCAGATCTCAGCTCACTGCAAGCTCCGCCTCCCAGGTTCACGCCATTCTCCTGCCTCAGCCTCCCGTGTAGCTCGACTACAGGCGCTTGCCACCTCGCCCGGCTAGTTTTTTGTATTTTTTAGTAGAGACGGGGTTTCACCGTGTTAGCCAGGATGGTCTCGATCTCCTGACCTCGTGATCCGCCCGTCTCGGCCTCCCAAAGTGCTGGGATTACAGGCTTGAGCCACCGCGCCCAGCCAAGAATTATGTTTTATTTATACCTACCTAAGAGTTATTTCAGGTTCAGTTCCAGACCACTGCAATAAAGCGAATATTGCAATAAAGTGAGTCACACAAATGTTTTGGTTTCACAGTGCATATAAAAGTTATGTTTACACTATCTTGTAGTCTAGTAAGTATGCGATAGCATTATGTGTAAAAAAATGTGGAAACCTTAAAAAATACTTTATTGCTAAAAATGCTAATTAATGATCATCTGAGCCTTGAGAGAGTTGTAAGTTTTTGGTAGTGAAGAGTCTTGCCTTGAGGTTCATGGATGCTGACTAATCGGAGTGATGGTTGCTAAAGGGTGGGGTAGCTATGACAATTTCTTAAAATAAGAGAACAATAAAGTTTGCCACAGTGATTGACTCTTCCTTTCACAAAAGATTTCTCTGTAGCATGCGATGCTGTTTGTTTGAAAGAAGTAGAACTTCTTTCAAAATTAGAGTCAATCCTCTCTAACCCCGTTGCTGCTTGATCAATTAAGTTTATATTATACATATATATGTGTATATACACATATATACACATAAATTTATATCATATTCTAAATCCTTTCTTGTAATTTTAACAATGTTCAACTCATCTTCACCAAGTATAGATTCCATCTCAAGAAACTATTTTCTTGGCTTATCCATAAAAAGAAGCTTCTCATCCTTCCAAATTTGATTATGAGCTTGTAGGAATTGTCACATCTTCAGGCTTCACTTAGAATTCTAGATCTCGGGCCAGGCGCGGTTGCTCATGCCTGTAATCCCAGCACTTTGGGAGGCCGAGGCAGGAGGATCACAAGGTCAGGAGTTCAAGACCAGCCTGGCAAATATGGTGAAATCCCATCTCTACTAAAAATACAAAAATTAGCTGAGCATGGTGGCGTGTGCTTGTAATCCCAGCTACTTGGGAGGCTGAGGCAGGAGAATCGCTTGAATCCAGGAGGTGGAGGTTGCAGTGAGCCATGACCATGCCACTGCTCTCCAGCCTGGTGATAGAGCAAGACTCCGTCTCAGAAAAAAAAAAAAAAAAAAAAAAAAAAAAAGAATTCTAGATCTCTTGCTATTTCTCCTACCTCTGCAGTTGCTTCTTCCTCTGAAGTCTTGAACTCCTCAAAATCACTCATGAGGGTTGGAATCAACTTCTTCCAAACTCCTGTGAGTGATATTTTCACCTCCTCCCATGAATCACAAATGTTAATGGCATCTAGACTGGTGAATCCTTTCCAGAGGTTTTGAATTTACTTTGCCCAGATCTATCAGAAGAATCACTATATGTGGAAGCAATAGCCTTACAAATGTATTTCTTAAATAATGAGATTTGAAAGATGAATTACTCCTTGATCCGTGGGCTGAAGAATGGATGTTGTTTTAGCAGGCATGAAAACAACACTAATCTCCTTGTACATGTCTATCAGAGCTCTTGGGTGAAAAGGTGCATTGTCAATGAGTATTAATATTTCATAAGGCATCTTTCTTTTTTTTTGGAGGAATATTTTTAGTTTGTTAAATAAAAATGTTTTTTAGAATGGTACTTTTCACATTACAAAAATAAACCAAAATGAAGAAAAGGTCACTGTAAAATGATGGGAAAAGGATCTGTAGATTTGCTTTTAGTATTTCAAATAGTCAACAATGCACATCATAAAATGAATGCAAGATCACAATAGTCTTGTATTTACTTTGTATTTGAAGAAGATAGTGAAATAAGTGGTCACATTCTTTTTTCTTTTAATTGTTATTAATATGGTTGATCTGATTGGCTCTTCGATGAGTTTCATCCATGAAGTTCTACAGTTGTTCTATTAGCATTCGTTTTTTAACTTTGATGCTTCTTTAATGACATTTTGTAAAAATATTAGTCTTGTTTGTAAACTGCCTTGCACATGCTTCAGTAAAGTGAAGATTCTTTCATATTTTCTCCCTGGCTTTCAAATCTCTTTCATTATTTGTGCTTTTAGTTCGGTATTGACCTCTTCATGGCTTCTGCAATGCATCACTTTCTTTCTTTTGTTGAGTGAAGATGCTGGTATGTTCTTTTCAGCACATTGTTCTTTGTCTCTTGGCTCCTCATGATTTTTTAAAAATCCCTCAACAGTGAGGTCATTGGTTCCTAAATGGTCATGACCAAGAGCCTGCTTCTGTATGATTGGTTGGCTGTTCCAGTAAACTGACTGGAGAAGATGTTGAAAATTCAGTATCCATAGCATTTGGTGTAATGTCTGATGAAAGGTGGTCTGCAACATGATTTTCAACCACATCATGTACTATTGAATCATTAGTGGTTTCTTGTCAGGAGAACCCACTCCCGATGGTTACATGAGTTCTTTTCTATTTCCTAAATGTCTTGGCTGGTTTAAGAAATAAAGGGAAAGAGCACAAGAGAGAGAAATTTAAAGCTGGGTGTCCGGGGGAGACATCACATGTCGGCAGGATTCGTGGTGTTCCCCGAGCTGTAAAACCAGCAAGTTTTATTAGCAATTTTCAAAAGGGGAGGGAGTGCACAAATAGGGTGTGGGTCATAGAGATCACATACTTCACAAGGTAATAAAATATCACAAAGCAAGTGGAGGTAGGGCAAGATTACAGGACCACAGGATGGGGCGAAATTAAAATTGCTAATGAAGTTTCGGGCACACATTGCCATTGATAACATCTTATCAGGAAACAAGGTTTGAGAGCAGACAATCTGTCTGACCAAAATTTATTAGGCGGGGATTTTCCTCGTCCTAATAAGCCTGGGAGCACTACAGGAGACTGGGGCTTATTTCATCCCTTCGGCTTTGACCATAAAAGATGGCACAACTTGAGGGGGCTGTTCATAGGCCTACCCTCAGGGTGCATTCTCTTTCTCAGGGATGTTCCTTGCTGAGAAAAAGAATTCAGCGATATTTCTCCTATTTGCTTTTGAAAGAGGAGAAATATGGCTCTGTTCCATCTGGCTCACTGGCAGCCAGAAGTCTTATCTCTGATGTTCCCTGAACATCGCTGTTATCCTGTTCATTTTTTAAGATGCCCAGATTTCATATTGTTCAAACACACACGCTCTACAAACAATTTGTGCAGTTGACACAATCACAGGGTCCTGAGGCGACATTCATCCTCCTTAGCTTACGAAGACGATGGGATTAAGAGATTAAAGTAAAGACAGGCATAGGAAATCACAAGAGTATTGATTGGGGAAGTGATAAGTGTCCATGAAATCTTCACAATTTATGTTCAGAGATTGCAGTAAAGACAGGCATAAGAAATTATAAAAGTATTAATTTGGGGAACTAATAAATGTCCATGAAATCTTCACAATTTATGTTCTTCTGTCACAGCTTCAGCTGGTCCCTCCGTTGGGGGTCCCTGACTTCCTGCAACAGTTTCTGAAATTTTATGAAGAGGAAGAAGTTTAATAAGATCTGGCTGTGCTTGAGGTGTAGGTGCAGGTGGTCCTTTTCCCCCTACATGATTGTTTACAACAGATTCTGCTGTCTCCCTTTTAGTAGTGGAGACATACACCAATGTCTTTTAGGGATCCCTTGCATATTTGGTTCTCCAGGTCGTTTATGTTTATTTTGAGGTCCAGCCACAAATTCATCTGCTTCAGCTATCATCATACCCTTCTTATCCAGCTTAAAGGTGTTGCCAAATGTATGCAACCTTTGTGGCTGATCAGGATTAATTTCTCTTAGTGAAGAAGGTACTTGCTTGAGGTATTTCTGGTAGTTCCCCATTTGTGCTATAGGAACACTATGCACTGATCTTCGTCCTGTCCTTTAAGAAATCTGCAAGTGTGCTTCAAAAGATTAGATCTCATTCTTGTTAAGTGATCCAAAAGATTTCATCTTGGTATGTCATAAGCATTTCTAAACGTCTGTGGCTTCAAATCCTTATTCAGCAAAGCAACTTGGAACCCAGTGTATTCCTTCATATTAAGGTCTAGCAGTCTGTGAGGGACATCCTCTGAAATTCCCTGGAGGAGTTGTTGAAAATCTTCCCTATATGCCATTGATAAACCATGTGATCAGCTCCGGACTTTTATTCCAGTTTCCTGTACTACCTTTTTTTGCCTACAGATCCAGTGACTCCATCAGATTCTATTTTGGCTTGTTGACTCAGTTTTTCGAGGTGTGAAATGACACTGTAACTAAGTCCGTATTCCATACTGTCTGCTGTTAGGTTAAGTGCTCCCATCATACTAACAGCTTTCTTCAAGGGCCCGAGACAGTAAGGAGGCATTGTCTTCAAACAACTTTCAAATGACTGTCTCCACTTCAATGTTGGTTTTACCTTACGTACTTTAAACAAGTCATCTAAGGGGAAGAAGGACTGGTTGATTGTAAGCCATCACAAATAAGTTGACACAGTTCAGTGCTGTACTGGCTTTCAGGTAACCAAAAGGATGACCAAACTCACTATATTTTGCACTATTGCTCACATACACCTGCCAACATGTTTCAGATTTCCTTTCCAGGATAAATTGAGTCAGTGGTGAAGGTTCCAACTCATATTTGTCACAAGGAAGTTTATCAGTAACCATTGGTTCACAGTCTGTACCGGAAAACTTCACTAAAGGATGAGATGTATGAGGTGGTAGTGCTGGTGAATTTTGATCTGGCCAAAAAGACTCTGGAACAGGCCAATGACCTATAGTAATCCCAGTTTTAGTATTTGGTCTGACATATACGAGTTTGTGACAGCTATGCCAAGGCTGAGATCCAAAAGGCCTTGATATATCTGGCTGCCCATCTTCTACAGTGGAAGGATCTGGTCCTGCTTTTTCAAAGTTTTATTGCCACCCCACTTTGTACTTTCTGCACCAAGGACTCTAGACATTGATTAAGCGTTCTTGGAGAACACACAAAATACGAATGGCTCCCTGTCACTTCACATATTGGTGTGATTGCAGAGTCATCTAAAGGCACACCTGTCAACTGTTCTGATTCTACTGACATGGTGCCAGGCAACCGCCAACACTAATGCACAGAGTCTCTGATCCCAACGAAAAGGTTCCTTGGTCAATTCACTTCTAGGCAAAGGAGAATTAAGAGGTAAATGAAGCTCATCCTGGACTCCACTGGTGGTGGTCAACTTGCTCCCATCAGTAATTGTGATAATTATTTCTGACTTCAAGAAAAAAGGGTTTATTCCCTGCCCATAGTTGTCTATGCCAGTTACTAATCTATTTAAATTTAATAAATCAAAAGCTGCCCTTAGGGATTGGCCAAGAGTCCTAAGTCCTTCAGCCTGAAGATTTTTTAGTTCATTCATAAACTGCATGGTTTTCTTTCCATCCAGCCTTGATAGCATAGGGCGGCTCTTCGAAAGTGACCAGCATATACCTGTCTCCTCTGCTGGCAGGGCCCTGGGCACGGAGTTGCGGGATGGGAGGAGGAACAGGGTGGGCGAGAGGGAAGCAAAGAGGCGAGGTTAGGAGGCAGAGAAGGGGCGCCCAGCGGCCCTGCCGCCCCCACAGTACCGCACACGCAGCTGCCTCCTCTCCACGCCGCTCCCCCAACACAGATTGCTCCCTACGTACCGCCCGGGGCGGAGCCCGTCTCTCAGCGCCTGCCCGCTGGGGGAGGGGAGGAAGGGGCATTTTTCTTATCAGCAAGTCTCAATAGTGGCTTAAAATATTCAGTGAACTGCGCTATAAATAGATGTGCTATCTTTTAAGCTTTATTGATCCACTTATAGAACGCAGGCAGAGTAGATTTAGCATAATTCTTAAGGGTTCTAGGATTTTTTTGAATAGTAAATGACCATTGGCTTCAATTTAAAGTCATCAGGAGCATTAGCCCCTAAAAAGAGAGTCAAACTGTTTTTAGAAGCTTTCAAGACAGGTATTCACTTCTCCCTACTACAGACCTAGATGAAATCTTCCAATATAGGGCTATTTCATCTACATTGAGAATCTGTTGTTTAGTGTATTCATCTTCATCATTTGTCTTAGCTAGATGGTCTGAATAAGTTGCTGTAGCTTCTCCATCACCATTGCTGCTTCATCTTGTGCTTTGATGTTATGGAGATGGCTTCCTTCCTTAAATTTCATCAACCAACTTCTGCTAGCTTCCAACTTTCTTCTACAGCTTCCTCACATCTCTAGGCTTTCACTGAATTGAGAGTTTGCACTGGGTTAGGCTTTGTTTCAAGAGAATGTTATAATTGGCTTGATCTTCTGTCAAGACCACTGAAACTTTCTGCATGTCAGTAATAAGGCTGTTTCACTTTCTTTTTTTCTTTTTTTTTTTTTTTTGAGACGGAGTCTTGCTCTGCCACCCAGGCTGGAGTGCAGTGGCCGGATCTCAGCTCACTGCAAGCTCCGCCTCCCGGGTTTATGCCATTCTCCTGCCTCAGCCTCCCGAGTAGCTGGGACTACAGGCGCCCGCCTCGTCGCCCGGCTAGTTTTTTGTATTTTTAAGTAGAGACAGGGTTTCACCGTATTAGCCAGGATGGTCTCGATCTCCTGACCTCGTGATCCGCCCGTCTCGGCCTCCCAAAGTGCTGGGATTACAGGCTTGAGCCACCGCTTGAAGTAGCACTTTAAATTTCTGCCAATAACTTTTGATTTGTATTCACAGCTTGTCTAACTGTTTGGAGCAAGAGGCCTGGCTTACAGCCTATCTTGGCTTTTGACATGTCTTCCTCATTACACTTAATCTTTTATAGCTTTTTACTTAAAGTGAGAGATATGTGACTCTTCCTTTCACTTGAACACTTAGAGGCCATTGTAGGATTATCATTTGGCCTAATTTAAATACTGTTGTATCCCAGGGAATAGCAAGGATCTTGGAGAAGCATAGAGATAGAGGAATGACCGGTCTGTGGAGCAGTAAGAATACGTACATGTATTAATTAATTTTGCTGTCTTATATGGGAGTGGTTTGTAGTGCCCCCAAACAATTACAATAGTAAGTATAAGATGCCTGATTACAGATCACTATAGTAGATATAATAATAACTAAGCTTGAAACATTGCGAGAATTATCAAAACGTGACACAGAGATCCAAAATGTACAAATGCCGTCTCTGTGTAGCATTGGGAAATGACACTGATAGACTGATAAAATTGCTTAGTGCAGACTTGCCACAAACCAGTTTGCAAAAAATGCAGTATCTATGAAGTGCAATAAAGTGAAGTACCATAAAGTGAGATATTCCTGTAAGGTAAGTATCCTTTGTTTTCACCTATACCACAAATGTTTTCCCATATGAACATCATTGCATAGATTTCTATTGTCCATATCAGTAATAATTTCTTAATGAGGGATTACTAGAAATAAAAATACTTTATCAAATTCACATTAAGTATTTTAAAAATCTTGATACATAATAGAAAATTACCTCCCTGAAAGCATTCATCAATTTACACTCTTGGCAGCATCTAATCAGAATTCAGGTTCACAGTTTCTTCACCATTTTGTTCTTTGAAAATTTGATAGGCCAAAATCTGATATGTCAATATTTTATTATGAATTTATTTGATTACTTGTGAGATTAAATATATTTTCTTGTTTAACGACCAGTTTTATTTCTTCTGTTTTATGCTGTAATTTATTTAACTAAATCCACATGTTCTGTCCTTTTGCCTAATAGACACTTAAAATAATTATTTTTTAACAAAGAATAAGTATGCCAAAAATTATTTTATGAGTTTTGAATATTTCACTAGTTTGTCTTTTAAAGTAGCTTCTAATTTTTTAACACTAAAACAATTTTGACTTTATATGTAGTCAAGTGTATAACTTTTTGTATAATTTTTAGTACTGGGGGATTTAATTTGGCTTAAAATTTTACTATTTAATCCATTTATAGTTTATTTTAATGTAGTTGTAAAGGGAAATCCAATTTTATTGTGTGTGCTTGTAGACATGCATACATATATATATTTAAAATTTATTTTTGAAATAGAAAGCCTTTCCAAAAATGTCTAAAAGAAACTTATTTGTTCCACACTAAATTATTTTATTCTTTACACAAGCTATAATGTTGACCTTTTTTCATGCCTTACAGCTAGAACTTCTAAAACAATATTACTAATACTATTTACAAGAATCCTTATTTCCCATTTATTTTAATAGAAATACCTCTGTTACTACGAAATACTTAATTATTCCATCATAGTCTATAATTTGATTTGTTTATTATCTTTTTAATCCAAAAGTTACTCTGGAATACTTTTAATTTCTAAATTGTAAAGTATATATAGTGGTGAATGAGATTTAGTGATTCACTATTTTGTTAGTGATTTTGTTATTTATTTTTAACTGAAACATATTTTGTATGTATTTGTAGGAAAATAGATACTTGTAAATGTGGCATTTTATGGTTTTTTGAGATATTCTTTGTGATTCAGTGTGTATATTTTTCTCCATATGCCAATATTTTTCTCCATATCCATATTAAAAATGTGGATAACAAAGTTAAATTTATAGTTAATAATATAATATTACAAATTATTTTATATGTACTTTTTGTGTCCTTGATTAATAATTTTTAGGAGGTCTATAAGTATAGGTGCAAAAAAACTCATAGCGGAACATGTCAATGCAATATAGCCACTAATTGGATGACTCTTACTTTGGATTCTGTGTTAATATTTAATAGTACTGCATTGTTCCTATTTGAGTTTCTCAGATGGATTTTAATCCATCTATTTATTTTAACATTTTATTACTATTTTGATTTAGGTATATTTCTTACACTTTTGAGTTTTATTATTAATTCAATATGAGAGGTTTTTTTTTTTTTTTTTTTGAGACAGACTCTCTCACTTTAGCCCAGGCTGGAGTGCAGTGGCATGATCTCGGCTCTCTGCAAGCTCTAACTCTCGGGTTCACACCATTCTCCTGCCTCAGCCTCCTGAGTAGCTGGGACTACAGGTGCCCACAACCACGCCTGGCTAATTTTTTTGTATTTTTAGTAGAGACGGGGTTTCACTGTGTTAGCCAGGATGGTCTCGATCTCCTGACCTCGTGATCCACCCGCCTCAGCCTCCTAAAGTGCTGGGATTACAGGCATGAGCCACTGTGCCCAGCCCAAGATCTATTTTTAATAAGATATTTAATCTATACTAATTTCGAAGCAAATTAGCATGCTCAAATTAAATTCCTCCTTATGAATTTTCATTCTCCAGGAGTTTTCATCTCAATAAATGGCCATGACATTAATCCAGATTCCAGGGTACCCATCACTATTTCTCTCTCTTTGATACTTTGAAAATTCAATTCTGGCTGGGCGTGGTGGCTCAAGCCTGTGATCCCAGCACTTTGGGAGGCCGAGGTGGGCGGATCACCTGAGGTCGGGAGTTCAAGACGAGCCTGACCAACATGGAAAAACTCCATCTCTACTAAAAATACACAATTAGCCGGGCATGGTGGCACATGCCTGTAATCCCAGCTACTTGGAAGGCTGAGGCAGGAGAATTGCTTGAACCCAGGAGGCGGAGGTTGTGGTGAGCTGATATCATGCCATTGGACTGCAGCCTGGGCAACAAGAGCGAAACTCCATCTCAAAAAACAAAACAAAACAAAAGAAAAGAAAAAAAAAAAGAAAATTCAGTTCATCTGCAAATCCTGTTGACTATATCTCGAAAGTGAATTTCACTTCTGCCTCTGTTCATCTCCCTTGCCTAATAATACATCATTATTTCTCACTTAATACTTTCACAATGCTTCCTCTATTGCCTCCTGTAATGGATTCTTCATGTTGGAGCCAGAGTTATATCTTAAAGTCTTTAATCCATTTTAAAAGTGTAACTCAGACTATAAAATTCTTATGCTTTAAACTTTTCTATGAATTCTTTTATTTTAACCTAAATGCAAACTTTTTTCATTTTTTTTTCTTTTGCATAGTTACTTCTGTATTCCTTCTCAACCTCAAGTCAATTCTCTTTCTCAGTTGCTTCTGCCCATCCACACTGGTCTTTTATCTTTAAGCCAGCCAAGTTCATTCATACTTTAAGACCTTCGTATATACTTTTCCTCTGCTTAAAATGTGCTTCAACCCAGCTTTTGGCATCTCAGCTCCCCTTTCGTATGTCATGATTCATTTCACATGCCTTGGCCTGTGAGCCTTTCTCCAACTATTCTATGTAGATAAATCGCTCACTACCTCACCCACTTACTCTAACACAATCATATTCAAACCGTAGAAGATATTCCCAGGGATATTCCAGCAATGATAGATTTAAGGAAATCTATCAATTCAATTAACTTCCATGTATTTTATCATACCAGGTTATATGAAAAAATCACTTGGTCGCCAAGAAAAAAAATCAAAAGAAAGCTTTTTGTAATGTTTAAACAAGACACATGCATCTTGCAGGCCTCTTCTCTTATAAATATTTATTTTAATGGTGAAATACAGGATGGACAGAAGGGCATTTTGGCTCTGTTAGGAAGTTTTGAATTTAATCAAATGGTGGAGTGGACAGGTATAAGTAATCATTAAAAAAAAAAATCAAAGAGTGCATCATTCTTTTTTTTTTTTTTTGAGACAGAGTCTCGCGCTGTCGCCCAGGCTGGAGTGCAGTGGCCGGATCTCAGCTCACTGCAAGCTCTGCCTCCCGGGTTCACGCCATTCTCCTGCCTCAGCTTCCCGAGTAGCTGGGATTACAGGCGCCCGCCACCTCGCCCGGCTAGTTTTTTGTATTTGTTTTAGTAGAGACGGGGTTTCACCGTGTTTGCCAGGATGGTCTCGATCTCCTGACCTCGTGATCCGCCCGTCTCGGCCTCCCAAAGTGCCAGGCCGAGTGCATCATTCTTAAAAGAGGATACAAGAGCAAAAGTAAGATAGCATAAAAGAGAGACGTTGAATGCACACAACATTTTAAAAAACATATTTAAAGTCAAGCAATTATCTTCAGAAATTTTTAATATTGTATTCATCTCTAAAATGTTTTATCTTAGAAATTACCTTTAGTGTATTAAAGCAGCATTAGTTATTATGCTAATTCTTATAGTTAGTCTTTAGCTAGATATTCTTGAAGACTATCAAAATTTTTAATATACAATGGATAAAATCCAAGGATAAAACTTACATATAATTTCTTTTAGCATTAGTGCATTTAACCAATAAGGTAAATAAAACTGACCTAGTCAAATCATATCTTGATGTATTGTTTTAATTATAATTAATGCTCATCTTATGTCATAAAATATTTAATATTGTCTACTTTCTATTAACAAAAAAGAAGTTACATGAGACAGGATGTATTTTTCTATTATGTTCCATTATTGTATACAAATATATAATTCTAATATTACATATTAGTGCATAGGAAAAGTTTTATCATGATGTTTTATGCAATTATTGGCATTATTATTGATTTTTATAATAAATTTTTAGTTGCTTATGCCCATAAACCAAACATTAAACTTTCATATTGTACTCACAGTTTATTAAAGATGTAACATATTTTTATCATACTCTATTAAAAATAATAATTTTACTCACTGAGGCTGCATTATAAATTAAACATGTAAAACAGAATATCTTGTTTTTATAATTTATAAAAATTGATAAATTGATTAAATTATTTCTACATCTCTAATCTTGACTGCTTTTAGTAATATATCTTTTATGACATACTACAATTCCTTTCTTAGTGTTTTTTATGGGAATCTTGAGATAGACAACTTAGTAACACTTTTCTGAAATTAAAAATAAATTCATTATCTAAAATGCAGTAAGACTAACCTGTATGTTTGGAATGACAATGAGTATTGGATACACCAACTTAAATAATAGGAAAAATATTTTTTGTAAGTAGAATGTGCTAATGCTGAAGCACCAAGATTTTAATTAAAATATATTTTACACACATTGTATTTTATGAGAAATGCTACACTGGTAAATATCTAATACATGAAAACATTCCCTTTTGATTTTCAGAAGTGTTCTGAGCTTATTAGGTTAAATACGGAAATGAGCAATCCATAGAATTAATAGTCATTTGATACTTCTTAAAATGTCCATTATAGAAATTGAAAACCTGTGGTCCCAGCACTTTGGGAGGCCGAGGCGGGCAGATCACGAGGTCAGGAGATCCAGACCATTCTGGCTAACATGGTGAAACCCTGTCTATACTAAAAATACAAAAAATTAGCCAGGTGTGCTGGCGGGCACCTGTAGTCCCAGCTACTTGGGAGGCTGAGGCAAGAGAATGGGGTGAACCTGGGAGGCGGAGTCTGCAGTGAGCCGAGATCGTGCCACTGCACTCCAGCCTGGGTGACAGAGCGACTCTGTCTCAAAAAAAAAAAAAACAAAACCAAAAAAACTGAAAACATGAATACCATAGTCGTCCATCATCAACAAATATTTTTATAATATATCATCTGAGAATTGAATTAGGTTTTCCTTCAGTGTCATTTTTGGCATGCAATTCAAAGACATTCAAATAAATAAATGAATTTGCTATAATACAACTCTTTCAATTACCATATAGTTATTTATGTCAATTAACATGATTTCTCAAAGCTTACAGATATTAAAATGAAAAAAATGGCATCCCTTACTGAGTTTCTAAGAATATATTTTATTCATTACATGCAAACTACTGGAGAGTAGCGAAATCCTATTCATCTCACTCAGAGGCACATTATATGTATTTGGTATTTAACAAACATACAAATGAATATTTTATATTGTTTTGATTAGTTGTATACTAATAATATATAAAATTATGACTTAATACAAATAAATATTTAGACACTTTTTGTTGTCCCAGGAAATAAAAATTAATATTTAATTCATATAAACACTTTGTTACAAAGAAGTATACAAGTGATCTAAGCTGGGTGTGTTGGCTCACGCCTGCAATCCCAGCACTTTGGGAGGCCGAGGCGGGTGGATCACCTGAGGTCGGGAGTTTGAGACCAGCCTGACCAACATGGAGAAACACTGTCTCTACTAAAAATACAAAATTAGCCAGGCATGGTGGCACATGCCTATGATCCCAGCTACTCAGGAGGCTGAGGCAGGAGAATTGCTTGAACCTGGGAGGCAGAGGTTGTGGTGAGCCAAATCGCACCATTGCACTCCAGCCTGGGCAACAAGAGCAAAACTCTGTCTCAAAAAAATAAAAATAAAAAATACAATAAAAGTGATTTATTAAGGATCAATTTCAATCTTCTGCATATGGTTAACCAGTTCTCCCAGCACCATTTATTGAATAGGGTGTCTTTTCTCTATTGTTTATTTTTGTCAGCTTTGTTGAAGACCACTTAGTTGTAGTTGTGCATATTTATTTCTGGGTTCTCTATTCTGTTCCATTCATCTATGTGTCTCTGTAACAATCCCATGTTGTTTTGGTTACTGTAGCCTTGTAGTGTAAAGTTGGGCAATGTGATACCCTTTGCCTTTGCTCATGTTGCTTAAGATTACTTTGGTTATTTGGGCTCTTTTTAGCTGTTGTTGTTCCGTATGAATTTTAGAATAGTTTTTTCTAATTCTGTGAAAAGATGACATTGGTAATTTGATAGAAATTACATTGAATTTGTAGAATGCTTTGAGCAGTGTGGACATTTCAATGATGTTGATTCTTCCAATCTAGGAGTATGGGATGTTTTTCTATTTTTTATGTCATCTATAATTTCTTTCAACAGTAGTTTGTAGTTCTCATTGCACAGATTTTTCACCTCCTTCGTTAGGTGTATTCCTAGGTATTTTTATTTTGTGCGTGGCTACTGTAAATGGGATTATATTCTTGATTCTGCTCTTACCTTGAATATTATTGATGTATTAAAATGCTATTGATTTTTTTACATTGATTTTGTGTCCTGAAACTTTACTGAAGTCATTTATTAGGTCGAGGAGTCTTTTGCAGTAATATTTAGGATTTTCTAGATATAAATCATATCATCACTGAACAGCGATAACTTGACTTCCTCTTTTCCTATATAGATAACATTTTATTTCTTTCTCTTGTCTAATTACTCTGGCCAGGACTTCCAGTACTATATTGAATAGGAGTGATGAGAATGGACATCCTTGTCTTGTTCTAGTTTTTGGGTATATGCCTAAAGGAAATTAAATCATCCTATCAAAAAGATACCTGAACTCATATATTTATCACAGCACTATTTGTAATAGCCAAGACATGGAATCAACCTACGTGTTTATCAACAGTGGATGGAATAAAGAAAATGTGGTACATAAACAGCATGGAATACTTTGCATCCATAAAAAAAGAACAAAATCATGTCATTTGCAGCAACATGGTTATGGCTGGCGATCATTATTGTAAGTGGATTAATGCAGAAATGGATAATCAAATGCTGCATGCTCTCACTTATAAGTGGGAGCAAATATTGGGGACATGCAAACATAAAGAGTGAAACAATAGACACTGGAGACTCTAAAAGTGGGGAGGAGGGAAAGGAGAAAGGGCTGAAAAACTACCTATTGGGTACTATGTTCACTATTTGGGTGACTGGTTCAGTAGAAGTCCAAATCACAGCATTATGCAACATATCCATCTAGGTTTCTCTTTTCCATAAACCTGCAAGTATACCACCTGAATCTAAAATTTAAAACAATAAAATTCCTTGGAGGAGTTGTGAGCAAAACAGATTGTAGACCACTTCTTTCTCTTGCCAATTTTTTTTTTTTCACAGTACACGGCATTTTGCAATTGATCACTTTATTTCTCAGAGGTTCTCAAGCATAAATAACAGACTGCACTCTGACTGGTATCAGAAGGCATGGGAATTGTTCAACATTATAGACAGGTTTTGAAATTCCCAGGAGGGTGAAAGATATAGATCCTGAGGCTATTTAACCAATAACAATTCCCAACCACACTATGTGGTCTTCTCACAATGATGGTACTGACAGTATCACTCACTCATACGACACCCTGAACTGGAGTTCCACCCCTGACACCCTGGAATTCCACGTGCCTCTGCCTGCCCCTGCCCCCTGCCCTGCAGTGACTCATTCGCTCTAAGTATTTGCCTGATCATTGCTTAGGTGCAAATGGTTGGTGGAGAAAAGACCATGCGCTTCTACCTACACCACAAGGACCGTGCGCTTATACCAACCTACAAGGAAGTTGGGTATATCAGCTTTTTATTCTATCTCTAGAAACTGGGGCTCATAATGTGGACAATTACCAAAACCAAGAAAGAAATGTAACAATTCTGTACAATCATACAGAGATTCCTTTGTCTACTTCACTGGAGCATAAGCTCATCATTGAGAGTTGCAGTTTTGTCTTTCCCATTCCATCTAGCAGAGTGAAGAGACCATACCTTAAAAGATAAACTGCATCACTTTCATTGCATGTATTTAGGAAACAGAACTGGGGTAAGGAGAGAATTTTTTTTTTTATAGTACCATCATTGAGTAGCACTTCTGTAACAGAAGGCCAGTTGCCTCATATTTTGGTCAATGGAGTCTAAAACCTTTGAGCACGAGACATAGAAGGCATGAAATAAAAATATCTTCCTCATCTTTCTTCATGTAGATATGGAGATGCTGCATACATCTACATAGGAAGCATAGGAAGACCCAGTTACCAACTTGCACTCAATTTCAGGGACAACACATGATTTATCAATTTCCAAATGAAGCATTAACTCAGGCTTTTCAGAATATGCTGGATGAGTACTGTGTAAACAGATGTTTTATGTCTTCAGTGTTTTCACTAATTTATATTCATTTCTTACACCCAACATATTATTAATCTATTTATCACACCATTCTATTAGCCCAGTGTAAACTAAAAGTGACATTACTGTCCTCTTACTTTTGCAAACATATATTATTGCTAAAAACACACCTGCAACCACTAATAAATGTTTTTCGGCTTATAGCACATTACAAAGGCAGTTTACTATGCTTATTCTTGTTAATGTAAATCAGAGGGGCCTTATACTGACCTTTGTTATGGATTGATGTGTCCATCCAAATTCACACACTAACATCCTAATTCCTAGTAGCCAGGGATGTGACCCTATTAGGAGATAACAGGGTCTTTACTGAGGTAATTTAAAATAAGGTCATCTGGGTGTACTCTAATTCGCTATGACTTGTGTCCTTATAAAAAGAAGAAATTTGGACACGGACATGCATATCGGGAGAACACCATGTGAAGATGAAAGTAGAGATCATGGTGATGCTTCGCAAGCCAAGGAACATCAAAGATTGCCAGCAATCTTAATTGCACCTTTTGAGTTACTTGTTTCCCAGGCATGTAGTGGGGTGTGAGCTTCTTTTAAGGAGCCCATTCCAGGCAGCCTAAAAATAAGAGGCTGGCTCAGAAGACGAAAAAGCTGAGTCAGACCTTAGGAACAACTTTCTTTCAAAACTTGTCTTCCTGGTCTTTTCTTGGACTTAGTTTTCTCTCTCTCCCTCTCTCCTCTTTTTTTTTTTTTTTTTTTCTTTTGGAGTGAAATAGTCACATTTAAATAGCTGAGATTCTGATATGAGCCTAGAAGAAAAGGACCAAAGAAATAGCAGACTGCCTTTATTGCTTCAAGATTCTTGCAGGTCCATTCCGTCCAGCCTCATTTACCAGGAGACTGCATTGAAGTTTGAGGGAAAATGCTCACCAAGTATTAAAAAGCAGGTATGTGCTTGGCACTGCCTAAACATTTCTGTTCCTCTCATGATCTTGAATTAAACTTCACAAGGAATGTGAAGATTCCCAATCTTCACTGCACATCATATGATCCTAATTCGGTGTATTTCATGTGTTCTGTCATGATTCTTTTTTCTCATTAAATTTTTCATGATGTAACTTAGCTCCACCTTCTCTGTGTGTAATAGTGAATCCCCTCATTTTGTCACTGGTGATGCTGTTGGTTAGATATTGCTCTCTTTCCATAAATTATTGTTATGTATTTTTTTCACAAAAATACAAAGTGAAATCATTTTTTGTTTGAGTGTTTGTATCTATAAAAAGGGAATGGAAAATGGACTAGAGTGCTCACTGTGATGGTTACAGACATAATAAAATGTTGTCAAGCCTGTTTAATTCCTGCAGCAATTAAATACAGTTTCAGGATGACAACGGGGCTTTTGCCATAATCCTTTAGCACTTTTGGTGCTGCAGATATGTTATCGGAAAACCAACATCTTAGAAAGAATGCTGAAAGTTGTGTTCTATGCAACCCTAAGATAAAACCAGACTATATGAAGGTTTATAAATAAAATACCTGTCTGTATTTGATTTTATTGTACTTTATACTATTTAATATCCAATTACTTATGGTTCGTCATTAGATTGATGTTTCCATACTGACCTGTTTTTATCAAACAAATGTACACTATATCACCAGGACTGCTACTGAATTTGCAGAGCCTCTTGCTCAAAAATCGTTAAGAATTTCTAGTTGCAAGAGCAGAGCATTGAACAAAATATGGGGTCTTTTTAAAGTGTGAAGTCCTGTGTGACCTCACAGATTATCTATCTATGAACCGGCTGTGGTTATTGTTTGGACGAATGGAGGCAAGATGGCGCAGTTCCGGGTTCTTCACCGTCAACTTTCCCGCGCCGGGGAAAGACATGGGTGACTGCGCAGGCGCAACCCGACCTCCGACAGAGAAAAACCGGAACCCGCCTAGCCACGCCTACCGCCCCCGCCCCTGACCTGCCTATGTCCCGCCCACTGCCCGCCCACTCCCGGGCCCAGAACATAAAAGCTGCTCCCGGCGGGTGCGCCGTGCGAACTTCCTTGGCCCCTGCTTGTGTGGGAACCTAGGAACCTCGCCCGAGAACGCCGGAGCGACTTCGTCGGCCTCCACCACCGGAGACCAGTGAACCTCGCCCCTCCTTCACATTGGCTTGTAAATAAAGTTTTCTTTTACTTTGCCTACTTGCCTATTCTCTGGCATTTACTCTGGTGGTCCTCTGCAGCATATCAGTTATCACTCTTACGAGGAGCAGCAGGAAGGGCACTGTAAAATTGCCTTATCTTGAGCTCTTGACCAAAGCGGTCTTTTTTTTTTCTTTTTTTCTTTTTCTTTTCAAATTATTTTCTACCAAGCCAGCTTCTCTGTATAGCTTTCTCCATTCCAGTTGTCTCACACAGAGTGGACAACAACCTTTGATTTTGAACAGGGTACCTAGATAATATTTTCCCTTTGTATTGAGTGTTTACCTAGACTTTGAGGTGCATGGCACTTATGATTCTTCAAAGGAGCATATACATTACAAATTGATTTCTTCCTTATGCACTAATGAGATATGGATGATAAGGGAGCCCAGCGTTTTGTTTCCCAAATGCCATTCTTGGGTATCTGCACAATTCAGTTTAAGGGCTTGTGCCATAGGTGTTTTCTTTTGTGTGCTTCTAAAAATAACCATTGGTTTTTGAGTCCATGGGGTGAGGTTATGCTATGTTTTGATGAAATATATGATTACATGTTTTAAAACCACTTGGAAACAGATGACAAAAAATAAGAGCTAGCAGTTATTTACCTACTTCAGGTGAGAAGTTACACTAAAATTAATCATGTTAATGTATTATATTGTAATAAGATAGATGCTTAATTTAGAAACTGATAAACTGTATATTGTCCCTGAAATGTAGTAGAAATTGCCAATTTGACAAGATTTAAATGAATAGACAATGAAATCTCTCACATAGTAAAATCAAGTCCTCCTGGACAAACATTTATTGAGAAATAATAAATGCAGCTTGAGGTCTTTTTATACTTAACTATAAAATGTACTTGCTTGCCATTGTGACTACTCAATACACTGCTATTATAATAAACAAAACAGGGAAAAATCAATACACAAAGATGTCAATGTCCCTGGCAGGACTGACTTCACAGGCATGTGCCCTAAACAACAGCACAGGGCTCTGCACTTCCAAGGACCCTGTACTTTTTTTAAAGCTCAGCTGACACAGTCTTGAAATTCTTAATAATTCTTGGCATCTAAAATAAGTAACAGAATTAGTTCCATTAACTTACAACATAAGAAAAAGCAGTTTAAAAAGTCCTAATTGATGTATCAAAACTCTAAGAGCAGAATGCTAGCTAATAAATGTAGAAGACTTGATAGAGTTAGAAAGCCTAATTTTGCAAACCCAAATGTAATTATTCATCCATGAAAGAAATATCAATTGGTTGATGAGGAATTGGATATTTGTATAGTGCCCTCAAAGCATCACAGTGGTAAAAGAGGAAAAATTTAATGATGCAGTAGAGGAATTAGCCTCCCACAAGCTAATCTGAGGGTAACACTTACCATCACTAATGGTGTGTCAATCAGATACTGTATGTCTTCTGATTCAATGTTATACAAAGCACACACCATCACTTATGAGATTTCCATCAAATATATTTAATTTGAACTTATCAAACTATAAGACATGAAATTCATCTCAAAGAAAATATGTCAGTACAATAAGCTAAACAGTTATTTCAAGAGGGTAAGCAATTCTAGATGAGGGATATTCTGCAAGACAATTTTCCTAGTTTCTAAGTAAGTCACAGTCACAAAGAAGAGGATGTGCTTGATCTTAAAATAAGAACTTATAGTACATAACTATCAGCTGCCAAACATTGCAAAGAGAAATGTTAAAAGATCTAAATCAATTGAGACGTACACCAGGTTCATTGATAGAAGACGCAAATAAGAAGTCATTTCTCCAATTGATTCATGGAGTTAAAAAATCCAATTAAAAACTAGAAGGTGTTATTTTAAAAATTTACAAAATAACTTTAAAATGTATATGCAAAGACAAAGCATATAAGTATATTCAAAACAATCTTTGATCTGTCATTTTTTATTTGCTTTTTTAAAATTATTAAGTCATGACAGATTTGTATGTATTCTGGATATGCTTTCCCAGTCTGTAGCTTGTCTTTTTGTTTTTTTAACTGAACCTTTTGAAGAGCAAAAGTTTTAAAATTCTATGAAGTCTTCTTTAACCATTTTTTCTTTTAAAGTTTGGTTTTTTATGTTCTATTAAATAAATTTAATATTAAAATATTTTCTCCTATTTTTTCTGGAAATTTTATATTTTCAACTCTTATATTACTAATGTCCATGATTTACTTGTACTTAATGTTTGTGGTTGATAAGAGTTAGGATCAGAGGGGTTGTATTAATTTAATTTAATTTTTAAATGAGTAGTGATTGTCTTTACCATTAAATCATTTTGATGACTTTACTGAAAATCATTTGACCATAGAAATGTGGATTTATTTACAAAGTGCTTATTCCTGTCTGTAGATCTTTATATCTGTACTGATGCCAATGACACAGTGTATTGATTATCATAGGCATCAGAGGCTGGAAATTGGTTAGTGTAAGCCCTCTATTTTTACTTTCAAGATTGTTTTGAAAATATTTATGTCCTTTGTCATATTTGGGACTCATATGATATTTTTCTCATGATTAAACTGGGGTTATGACTTTTTTTTTAGAAGAACAGCACAAAGATAAAATGTCATTTTTATTGACCAATTGCTTGATTGATTAATTGAGACAGGGTCTCACTCTGTTGCCCAGGCTGGAGTGCGGTGGCACAAACATGGCTCACTGAAGACTGCCTCCAGAGTTCAAGTGATCCACCCACCTCAGCCTCTGGAGTAGCTGGGACTACAGGTGTGCACCACCACATCCAGCTAATTTTGTTTATTTTTCATAGAGATGGGGTTTCGCCATGTTGCACCGGCTGGTCTCAAACTCCTGGGGTCAAGCCATCTGCCCGCCTCAGCCACTCAGAGTGCTGGGAATAGAGGTCTGAGCTGCCATGCCTGACCTCATTTTTATTACAAATCAGGAGTGCATACTATAAACATGACTTATTACTTCCGAAGAGAAGATTAACTTTGTCATCTGGCTGAGGGAGATTTTTTCAACTATAAAGTTTCTCCCTTGCCTCTTTACATACTGCAATCTTTGGAAGGAAGTCACTATATACAGTACACACATAAGGAGTGGGAACTAATGTTCTCCTCTCTAGGAAGGCAGAGTATACATAAATTATTTGAAGTTAATCTAGGAGGGAGATTTCTCTCTTATTCTTGTTTATTTAATCAATGTATTATATCAGCATGCACTCTCTGATGTTTATATTATACTTGGAATTATAATTCAATATTACTTTTTATCTTGTTGCTCAGACTTTTTCATCTTTGGCCATTGGTAGCTGTTTTAGTTGTCTCTTGTGTCCCATTGACATGCCCCAATCATTGTGGGGGATTTTGTTTTTGTTTGTTTGAATACTTCTTTACTTCCCAGCATTATAAGATACTCCAAACCCATCTCTAATATTTCCTACCCAACTTCCATTAATAGAATCAGACATTTTCCAAGGCTTTCTAGTTGCTTCCGGGTTTTGGCCATTATGCATAAAGCTGCTACAGATGGGTTGTATACAGGACATGTATTGTCATATGGGTTAGGCAAATTCCTGGGAGTGTGATTGATATATAGCATTGACATATAGCTTGGCAGTTTCATTGGGAACTGCCACTCTGTCTTCCAAAATGACTGTACATGTTGCATTCTAACTAGCAGTGAATGAGAGTTCCTATTGCTCTGCATTCTAACTAGTAATTGGTAATGTCAGGTTTTGTTTCCCCTTCCAATTTTAGCCTTTCTAATAGGTGTGATAATCTCATTGTTGTTTTATTTTCCAGTTCCCTAATGATGAATGACGTAGTGCAACTTTTCATATGCTTATTTGCCATCTGCACATGTTATGTGGTGATCTGTTCTGATCTTTTTGCCCATTCACTAATTGGGCTATTTGTTCTTTTATTTTTGAGTTTTAGGAGTTCTTTGAATATTTTGTATACAAGTCCTTTATTAGATATGTGTTTTGCAATTTATTTTCTGAAGTTTAACATTAGATTATCTTAATAGTGTCTTTTGCAGAGCAGAAGTTTTAAATTTTAATAAAGTTCTTTTTAAGAACTTTATTAAATTTTAAGTTTTAATAAAGTTTAATAAAAACTGGTGAAAGTTTTTTTTTTTTTTTCAGGAACTGTGCTTTTGGTACTGAAGAATGATATTAGAATATGTATTATGAAACTGAAGTTCACATAAATTTTCTCTGATGTTTTCTTCCAGAATTTTTATAATGGTGCATTTTACATTTATGTATATGATCTATGTTGAGTTATTTTTTGTGATATGTGAAATGACTTTGTCTATTTCATTTTTTGCATACGGGTTCCCATTTTTTTCATCATTATTTATTGAAAAGACTAGGCTTTCTCTACTAAGTGGCCCTTCCTCCTTTGCCAGAGATCAGTTAACTATATCTGTGTGGGTGCATTTCTAGCCTCTCTCTTTCAGTTCCATTGGTCTGTGTCTATTTTGTCACCAATTTCACGCTGTCTTGATTCCTGTAGTTTTATAATAAATCTTGAAATCAGATAGTATGAGCCCTCCAATTTTGTTCTTTTTCAGTGCTTGTGATTATTCTAGGTCTTTTGACTTTCCGTATGAACTTTAGAATCAATTTGTAGATGTCCATGTAATAGCTTGAGGACATTTTAATGAAAATTTCATTGAATCTATAGATTACGTTGGGAAGAACTGACATCGTAACGATATTGACATACAACCATGAATAGAGTTTATCTCCTTATTTATTTGTATCTTTTATTTCTTTCATTCCAGTTTTATAGTTTTCCACATATAGATCTTGTACATTTCTTGTTAGATTTGTAACAAAGTATTTCATTTTTTGATTACTATCGTAAATGGTATTATGTTTCTAATTTTAAATTCCATTTGTTCATTGCTAGTGCATAGGAAAGCAAATATAACTTCTGTATATTAACCTTTTTTCTTGTGGCCTCACTATGCTTGTTAATTAGTTCCAAGAAGTTTTTTGTAGATTCTTTGGGGTTTTCCACATAGACAATCATGTTATTTCTGAAAAAAGACAGATGTGTTTCTTCTCTTCCAATATGTATATGTTTTATTTACTTTTATTGTCTTATTGTATTAGCCAGGACTTTCAGTACAATGTTTAAAAGGAGTGGTAAGACAGCCAGGTAGCTTGTATCTGTAGTCCCAGCTACTCAGGAGGCTGAGGTAGATGGATTTCTTGAGGCCAGGAGTTCAAGAGCTGCCTGTGTCATATGGTGAGATCTCATCCCTCCCTCCTTTTTTTTTTTTTCTAAGGAGTATCTTATTTTTGATGTTAGGGAGACAAAATCCAATTTCTCACTACTTAGTATGAGGTTAGTTATAGTAGAGGAATTTCTCCTCTACTCCCAGTTTGCTGAAATGTTTTACCATATATAGGTGTTGGATTTTTTCAAATGCTTTTTTCTGCATCAGTTTATATGATCATATGATTTTTCTTCTTTGGCTTGTCAAAGTGATGGATTACATTGATTTTTGAATGTTAAGTCATCCTTATATACCTTATATACCCTTATATACCTTATATACCTGGAATAACTCTTATTTGGTTATGGCATATAATTGTTTTTATATCTTGTTGGATTTGATCTGCTAATTTTTTTTTTTTATTGAGGATGTTTGTATTTATATTTGCTACATCTCATGTAGCAAATTATGGCTCTCATTACAATATTACTTCTACTTTGTTCTCTTCTCTCTTTCTTGTATTGCAATTACATGCATTCTATATATATATTACATATATATTATATGTATATATATTATATGCATTCTATATATTATATTATATTTTATTTAAAAGACTTTTTAAAGATGGAGTCTCACTATGTTGTCCAGGCTGGAGTGCAATCATAAACAGTGCAGCCTCAATCTACTAGACTCAAGTGATCCTCCCACCTCAGCATCTCAAGTAGCTGGGACTGTAGACAGGGACCACCGTGTCTATCTTTTTTAAAAGATATAATGGATGTTATATCTTTTAAAAAATATCCACAGCCATAGGATATTCCATTTAAAAAATACCAATAAAACACAGAAAAAAATTCTCTTTACATTTGAGTTATGTTTCCACTGACGTGCCATCAAACTCACTGATCTTTCCTGGTCATGTGTAGTCTCCTAATGAGCCCATCAGAGGCATTCTTCATTTCCATTGTTTTTATTTCTACATCTTTTTAATTTCTTCTTACAGTTTCCATCTTTCTGCTTACATTAGGCATCTGCTCTTGCACATTGTTTACTTTTTTTCTTTGCGGACTTTAGCATATTAATTAGTTATTTTAAATTTGCTGATAATTTTAAAACCTGTGTCATACCTTAGCATGGTTCTGATGCTTGTTTTATCTCTTCTAAGTCTGATTTTTCTTTTTTTGGCATGTCATAATTTTGTTGAAAACTGAATGTGTATGAATAATATGGACTGCTGGCTTTTCATGTGAGAGTTTTTGTTAGTGGGGCTAAGAGTTTGGATATATTTAATATTTACTATAGCTGTTAGTTCCAGAGGCTTCAAATTCATCTATTGCCTTTGTTTTGTATTTCTTTTGAACTTTAAGCTTCCCTAAGTATTCCTCCTTGCAGAGAGTTTGTGTCTTGCAGTTGTTTCAGCTGGAATCCACTATTAATATACTGGAGGCTGGCTGGTGTGGTGGTCAGTGAGTGGGAGTGTTGTATAATCCTATCATCACATCTCAGTATTTTTAAGGATCTGTCTCGTGGGCTCTGGCTTTCACAAGTATTTCTTCAGTGTTGTAGATGTTCTCTCCCCCTAGATAAGAAAGGACATCTAGAGGTGCTGGAATGGGAGAAGCACTTTCCCTTAACTACGATAAAGCTCTGGCAAACCTTTTCCCTTAGACCGACCTCTTTTATGGAGAATGCTCTGGACATAATTTCACAATGATTATTCTTCCTTTCTTGCTGCCACAGCCTAGAGAATATTTTTCCAGGATTTTTATTCTGAGAACCTGGTGAGGTATCTGGAGAAAAGTGTAGGAGACCCACTAAGACGACAGCCCTGGGGATTTCATACCCTAAGGTTAGTCCACAGCCAGCTTCTAGCAATTCCCCAAAATTATTGTGTAATGTTCTTAGCAGCTTAAGGCTCCAGCAGCTTCTGCTCTAGGTAAGCAGATATCTGCTATGACTGTCTGTATTCGCTTCTCTAGGTTTTAGGATGTTGGTTTGTCCTGCAACCTCAGTTCTCTGATACGCTCAAGAAAAGTCAACCATTTTCAGTTTGTTCTGACATTTTTTTTTGTGGAAAGAACAAGAGTGGTAACTTCTAAGCTTGTTACATGTCAGTAGTGACACTAGAAATTTTAACTCTCATTTCTAAAACTCTCAAATTAACAATGATAGTGACAATAATAAATAATAGTAGCAGCAATAGTATTAATTTTGAAGGCGCGGTTGCTTTGGATTTACTTACGCACTGTATTAACAAGCTTCTCTGCTTATGATTTACTTATTCTTGCATCTCAGATCTTATTCTTTCTGGGACAGTTTTTCTTCTTAAAGTACACCTTTTTGTAGTAGTGACTAATTCTCCCTTATTTGTTTATCTTAATTATAATTATAGATTTATTATTGTATTCAGGCCACAATTATAGATTAATAAATATTTTCTAACAGAAAGTTAAAATTCTTATTAGATTTTTTTTGCCTCAGTGCCATTCAAAATATTTTTGTCATTCTAAAAATTATTCTTTAGAAAATATCTCCTTCTTTTTCTAATTATTCTATTTCTGTTTCTCCTCTTGTTTCTATTCCTCCTCCTCATTCTGTTCCTTCATTATTTTCTTTTCTGCCTTTATATATTTTCTTTTCTTCTTGGAGCCCCGAGTTTATTATAGGCAGACGTTGCTTGCAGTTTACCCAGTACATAACTGACTGTGTTAGTCAGAGGGTCCCTTGCCCTATATTTATTACCTGCAATACGCTATACTTTCTTTTTTTTTTTTTGAGATGGAGTCTCACGCTGTCTCCCAGGCTGGGGTGCAGTGGCGCTATTTCCGCTTACTGCAACCTCCGCCTCTTGAGTTCAAGTAATTCTCATGTCTCAGCCTCCCAAGTCGCTGGGACTACACGGCATGCCATGATGCCTGGCTAATTTTTTGTATTTTTAGTAGAGATGGGGTTTCACCATGTTGGCCTGGCTGGTCTCAAGCTCCTGACCTCAAGCGATCCACCTGCATCGGCCTCCCAAAGTGCTGAGATTGCAGGCATGAGCCACCACTCCTCACCCATACTTCCTTTTAAACCGTATCCTCTACTATTCCTTTATTAAAACATATTTTAAATATTTACTAAGAGTCAGCATTCTACATTAATCCACTCAGTGCTTTCAGCAGTTACAAAGTTGGCAGTTGTTACTGTTTTTGTTTCACAGATGAAACTAACACACACACACACAGATGTTAAGTAAGGAACAAAATTGGACTTTGAGCTCAGGTGTGTCTGGCCCCAAATTCACCTCTCCTGAGTATCATCACCATCTCACCTCTCAACAGAAATCCTCAGCCTGGGGGGTCTGCTCAGTCTTCTCACTATGAATTTCTCCAACATTGCTACCTATACTGTTTGCTTGACTTACAATAATTATGTGGATATTTTTATTTCAATACACATATAATCTTCTCTTTCAAATATGGTATCAATTTATCAAGAGCATAACATGTATCATTTGCCATAGTTCACAGTGGTTGTCTAATATAGTGCTGAGGAAAATTAAGTGTTCAATAAATGCTACTTAAATAATGACTCCAATCTTAAAAAGAACATACCTGATTTTTCTGAACAAACCTGTCAGTCAGAGTGATATAGCATTCATTTTGAATTAAAATGCACGCATGTAGGAATTAAGTAAAAATAAAGGAAGGCCTAGGCCATGGAAGAGAATGAGGTAAAAGGAAGAGTGTTGTTTGGTATCACAGCTTGTTGTTAAAATAAATAACTATTGTCTTTTTTGTTCCTTTTCAATACATGTCAACACATCAGGCTTATATTCTACATTCCTAAGTGTCTCTTCTAACTGAATTCATTTATGGATGTGTTAACATACCCAAAGTTACCACATTTCTCCAAGGCATCCTGGGTGATAATTTAAAAAGCAGGCATCAGAAATTTGCCTGTGGCCAGGACCACAGTCAATGTGTTGCTGGAATTACGGTAACGGGCTGGCTTCTTTTGACATCAACAGCATGCTTTTCTTAACCGCAATTTGTTCCTCTATATTGTTTCATCATTATGAATACTTGTTTAAAACCCATTTACAAAGTGGATTGCCAAGTATTGTCTAGAACTATCACAGGAGATTTAGGTACATGAAGTTCACACTTGGTTATTAGACTTTTAACTGCTCTTTGCATGCCAGGCATAGTTAATACTCAAAAATACCGTGCTCAATGTGATGAAAGTTCAGTTTCCTCACGGCTGCCTTTACTTGCCTATTCTTCTGCCCACCCACCTTCGATTTTGGTTCCAGAAAACATACTGTCTCCCAATAGATTGTTAACATTCTTGGAAACAATTCCAGTAAGGCTAGTTTTGTGGTGGTCTAATCCCTTCTAGCTGCACTCCAATTTGGCTTTTTATTGTTATTTCAAATAAAACGATTTTACTGCCTCGCCAGTTCCTCTGTGTAGTAAAAGTCTTAGAATATTCCTGATGCTGTTTTTTGAGATGAATAAATTCAGCCTTGGGGAAACTGCGGTGAGATTTTGGTGGTCACTGATACCACGCAAAAGAACTCATGACGAACCCGTGATTCAGTCGCGGCTGCGCATGCAGGCGTGTCTGCACACAGACTTACCAGCCCTGAGATCTGGCGACTGTGGAGCAGCGCTCTAAGGAACCCGGCCAGAGGGCGGATGTCCCGCGGGCTCCACAGAGTCCTCCATCACTTACAACCACTCTGACGCAAACATGCTGCCAAACTGAAATTGAGAACATAGAAAACTTGACAGGACGATAAGAGAAATGAGGGGAGGAGGGTACACTAAAGAAAGGTGGAAAAGAACAAAGGAAATAGAGATCAGTGAGGAAGGGGAACATTTCTCAACCATTATCAGCACTATCAGCCTTGTGCGACAAGATTCCCGGGCCTCGTTCTGTCTTAACACTATAATATAAAACTCGAGAGCCAATCTCTTACTCTACTGAGAATCAATTTGTTTGTGTCACTCAGTAATGATATTGAGAAAAATATTGAATTGCTTTCACTGAATACATATTAGTTTGTGAGTTCAAAGCTTAGGCTCACGGGTAAGTTCATCCATGAGACTATCCGGGACTTGGTGCATTGTGAAAATGTGTTTCCAGTTTTCATCCAGGCAGCCCTTTTTCCTGCCTTCTCCCTGCTCATCCAGACCACAATTACACTTGCTATTTGGAAGACTCTTTCTTTGAAAGCATTTAGAAGTATAAATGGTATGTTGGTTTCATCCCTCACAACTAAAAAAAAAAAAAAAAAAAAGCACCAAAACTTATTTTTTGATATAAGTACTTCTGTGGTATTTTAAAAATATTTTAATTATCAGTTATTCTCTGGGATCTTGGAACTTAGGAATTGATATGATAGTGAACACAATCTTGACTGTAATTTTTGGTTTGTTCTTCACAAACTTTCAGTGACTGCAAAACAGTGTAAATGGAATTGGTCGGACTTCCTGTAAGGTAAGGTTAAAAACAGTTTAGGATTTAGGAATTGATATAACAGTGAACACGATCGTCACTGAAATTTTTGGTTTGTTCTTTACAAATTTTCAGTGGCTGCAAAACAATGTAAATGGAATTAGTCAGACTTCCTATAAGGTAAGGTTAAAAACAGTACCACCCAGAAAGCAGGGGACATGATTATAACCCCTGATCTTAGAAAAGTCACTATCAACTAGGGGTCTTAATGTGAGAATATAACTAATTTTTCCTAAATATTTAAAAATCATATTTTGGGTTTTTCTCTGAAGTATTTAGGGTAAAAAGAATGCCATGTTACTTGTTTCATTTAGTCAGATTTAAAGTTCATAATTACACCATGGCACTCTATAGGTTTTTGAATCAATCATTTAAGAGGACAAGTCACTGCAGTGTAAAGTGTTGACACTTTTCTATTGCTGATTTGCAAAATTGGGAGTATGTTTATAAAAGGTTAAAATAAGCATAATTAAATTTTCCAAATTAAATAAAACACAGTTAATTTTAAAGTTATTTCAGATTTGATATTCTGTAAATATATTTTCCTGTAAATATTGATATATAATTTTGAATATTTTAGAAAAATTAAGTTTTAACAAGTATATAAAATGATTTTACTACTTTGTTTTTATTTTCACTTTAGTTTACATTTCTGATGAAACTACTTAAATTTGTTATAATGAATATATTTACATGTTATTTTTAATCCTTTAGATTGTTCTTATCATGAGAATTAAAATTATGAAAACATATGAATTATAATACTCTAGCTATTGTGCTAAAATTAAGGCAATAAAAGTAAATTTTATTGTGTAATTCTATACAATTCAGACCTAACTTCTGAATTTTACATATATTTTTAAAACTCTTCCAAACATTACCGACACGTCTGTAGGATGATATATGTTCTATAATAATTTAATACATTATCTTTGATATTTCATTGACTTTTAGTTAAATATTTTACATTTTAGTGTTTTGAAGGTGCGGTTAGCAATGTAGGAGGGTGGAGTATTTTTATTCAGTAGTTTTCATTTGATTTATGCTGTTATAGACAGACATATGGTCCATGAGCCTCCATTTGTACTCTTGCTCCAGGCCCTGCGAATGTTGGGCAGTTTCATTCAGTTTTGACAGACTAGACAGAGCATGAATTTTGCCTTTGCCAGATGTGCAGAAAAGGCTGTTTCTCTGCAGATGTTTCATTAATGTGAGAACCTTGAAAAGATCATACTTTCCAGTTTACTTAAAATTGGATAAATTATAGAAAGTAATTCACACAATATTCTAAACGTGTGAGATAAATTATTGAAAAGTTGTTTGACCTTTTTTTTTTTTAAACATGAGAAATTATATTCCAGTGACAGTCCTGGATATTGAGTTTGGACTTACGCAGTAATATATACACCACCAGTAAAGTAGATCTCATTATTATGAGTTCACTGATTATTCATTGTTTTTCTTTGATATATATTGTATGTCCTTTTATGTGGGAGTTCCATGTAATGTATTATTTCCATTTGAAGAGTGAACACATTCTGAGGCTGTCCCCAGAGGACCTTGGTGATGCATCTATCCAATCATTCATCATTTCTCTTCCCCACTGAACAGGTTGGCCTGTTTGACTCAGTCTTCATGATTCAAGATGAGAGTCTGTCTGAGGCTGTGCTTCTCTCATTGCTGCCAGAGGCCCTTAGTGGTGCTGCTATGTTTCAGTGGACACCTTCGGTATCTTACTCAATTAAAAACTCTCCTTTTGATATCATTCCAGAGTTTACCTTGAAATTTTCTATAGTTTATTTTTCTTTTATTTTTCTTATATGCCAAGTACTTTGCTTCTTTGGATTGTTTCAATCTTTACTTTCAAATAGTCATAATTTATAAGCTTTTACTTACCTCACACTTCTCCAAGTTCAAGTAGTTTCACAAGGCATGGTAACAGGGCATTGGGTATGGTGCTCTACCATTAAGTAAGGGAATTGGTGACTGGTTCCACTCTGTGTTTCACAAGTTCTCTGGACAATGTCTTTAGCTCTCTGGGATTTTATTACTGTCAGTAGAATTAGTACCAGACTAAATGGGCCTATAGGTCACTTGTAGCTCTAACATTTCTGAATCGTTACTACTGTTTCAGATACCCATTTAGCTAGTTAAAAAATAGCAGATATATATTTATACTAATATGTAAGTTGCTACACAGAAGGAAGAAGTAAAACTTTAACTGCCTCTTTTTAATATCAAAGAATACTACATAGTTATAGAATTGTAGGTAACCGTGAATAATGTGATGTTCTTATTGTTTGTGTGTGTGCGTGGGGGGAGGGGTGAGTGTAATTATATAAGCATGATTTCTTTTACATCCCATCCTCATTTTGTATGCTTTAAAGAGTTCTTGCATAAGATTGTCCTTATATCACTTGTCCCTCTTCTATTGAGATGTTAGTTATTCATCTCCAATTTAAAACTATCACTATCATGAGAATATCAGGATGGAAACCGACCCCGTGATCCAATCACTTCTCTCCCTCGACATGTAAAGATTACAATTCAAGATAAGATTTGGTGGGGACGCAGCCGTACGATATCACATGCTTCCTGTACAGCCTGAAGAACAATGAGTCAAGTAAACCTTTTTGCTTTATAAATTACCCAGCTTCAGGTATTCCTTTATAGCAACAGGTATTTCTTCATAGCAGTATGAAAATGGACTAATACAGCTTGTAACTCCACCTATTTTCCACATAATTTCAGCACATTTTTAAAATAGTGCGTTTAAAAAATCAGTTAGTAGTTTACATTTCTGGACACAGGATGTATAAAGATATAGTTTTGTGATGTCAGTACCTAAAGGGATGGTAACAGAGATGTAAACGAGCAGAGTTTTTGTATTTTATTGAAGTTAAGCTTGTATAAATTCAAATTATAGTGTTATGACTTTAGGATGTTAAATGCAGTCCTCTTGGTAATCATAGAGAAAATAGTTATAGAATATACACAAAAGAAAATGAGAAGGAAATTAAACATTTCACTACAAGATACCAATTAAACACAAAAGATGTAGTAATGCAGGAAATGAGGAACCAAGAAGAGGTAAGGCATATACAAACATATAGCAAAATGATGGAAGTAAATCCCTCCTTATTAGTAATTACTTTACGTGTAAATAGATTAGACTCTTCTATTAAAAGACAGAGATAGGAAGAATGGTTTTAAACAGACTAATTTTACTTTTCTAATTTATCTTGTAATGTTAAGTATAATCTTTTTTAAAAACAATACTTAAACCAATTGTAAAAGCAATACATTATAAAAATAAATAAATGCTTACAAAAATAATAATGTCAAATCACAAGCAATAGAATTACTCATGGCTTACGTTTATTGAGTTTGTACTAAGTGCCAAGTACTATTTTAATGGTTTACACTTAATTAGAAATAACACTACTTTTGTTCTCATCTTACAGATGGGGAAATTGAAGCACAGTTTGCAAATTTACTCAAGGTTACACAGTAACTAAAAGATAGGCTAGTCTGATAACAGAATTCAAACTGAACTGCTATGCCAAGATATTAGCTGTGATTATTACTAGTTTTATATATAGAATATTACACAGAAGATTAGCCCTCCAGTTTTCTAATCTATATATTTTTAAGTGGTTTGCTCATAAAAATAATACAATAAGAAAGAAGTGGTTCAATCCCATGCACTCTAGGTAGAAGACCACACATCTTTTCATTGGTGTGGTCTGTTTGTCTTTGGAATGATGATATTGGTTACATGAGAGACCAAGTGTGGCTAGGACTGGGCAAAGGATTACCACTGCTGAAAGGCTTAGGGTCCAAATTCTCAGATTCTACAGACTGTAGAAATTAGAAGTATTAGAAAGTCACCTGCATGAATAAATCACATCCTTAGAAACGCAGTTAAATACAATGCACTTTTCAGTTGAAGGGTTTTTTTTCCATTGTGCAAGCTTGAATTCAAAAATCAGTCTGAAATTAGATTTTGTTGCCAACATTAATCTTAAATTTTAGAAAAGTTAGAACGTGTTTCTTCAAGTTGATTTATGCCAGTCTCAACTATGCCAAGGGAGAAAAAGTGGACCACATTTTGTACTTGAAATACATAATGTAAACTGACACTCTGCAGTAGTTTTTTTAATGTCATGAGAACTGCAAATGCATGTTTTTTGCTCTGAGGCAAAAAGAAAGGATTCAAAGACAATGATTTTTGGTGGTTTATTTTCCCTTATTGAGAAAATATTTGCCAGGTTTTACATATATTTCATCATAATGCACTTTTTCTTCAAATATCCTTCATAGAAAATATCACTAACCATTATTATAAGATTATCACAATAGAAAGATAATTTTATAGATATGATGGTAATAATACAATATGAGTTAGGGCAAGGAGGTTTTAGACCACAATAAAAAGAAATTGAAATCAACCTGAGTAGGTCAAAAATGTAAGGAGAGGATGGCAATGTGATTTAACAAGAGGCTAATTTAAGATGAGTCCCAGAAATAGAAGGAAAATGCATTAGATATTATGAAATAAGACAAAAACCAATGGGCGAACACTTTTGAATCGAATGCTTCTTTTCAAGGTTTTAAGATCATAGATAGAAGACTCATGACTGTACAGAATGGAAGATCTGCAAATCACATACCATATATATTGCTTAAATATTTTTAACTTTATTTCTGATTATAATTTAAGACCTTTTCAGAAGGAAATCAATATATATTTTGGATTTTATAAGTGATAATTTATAAAAGATGGTACAGTTGAATAGAAACTTCAAAGCACTTCAGTCCAGCCATCATTGATTCATTATTCATGTATTAAATATCCTGTCATTCCTTCAACAAGTATCTGATTAATTAACTGGGTACAGCAGTAAATGAAGAAAAGTGTCTTTGTGGAGCTTATATATTGGCAGGGAAACAAGGACAATACATAAATATGTAAAATGGTGATAGGACTAAACAGAAAAAAAAAGGTAAGGAGAGGTCATAAAAAGAATGGAGATAGTTTCATTATTAAATAAGATGATCAAGGGAAGGTTTCACTGAGAAGGCAACATGTGAGTAAAGTCTGAAGAAGATGAGGAATGACATCTCTAGATACCTAGTGGAAGAGCTTTTCAGGAGCAGCAAATACAATGGACTTGAGATATCTGGGCATTAAGTATAAGTGTGCATGTGTCTTTATAGTACAATGATTTATAATCCTTTGGGTATATACCCAGTAATGAGATTGCTGTGTCAAATGGTGTTTCTGGTTCTAGATCCTTAAGGAATTGCCACCCTATCTTCCACAATGGTTGAACTAATTTACACTCCCACCAACAGTGTAAAAGCATTCCTATTTCTCCACATCCTCTCCAGCATCTGTATTTTCCTGACTTTTTGATAATTGCCGTTTTAACTGGTGTCAGATGGTATCTCATTGTTGTTTTGATTTGGATTTCTCTAATGACCAGTGATGATGAGCATTTTTTCATTTATTGCAGCACTATTCACAATGGCAAAACTTGGAAGCAACCCAAATGCCCATCAATGATGGACTGGATAAAGAAAATGTGGCACATACACACCATGGAATACTATGCAGCCATGATAAAGGATGAGTTCATGTCCTTTGCAGGGACATGGATGAAGCTGGAAACCATTATTCTCAGCAAACTAACACAAGAACAGGAAACAAAACACCGCATGTTCTCACTCATAAGTGGGAACTGAAGAATGAGAACACACAGACACAGGGAGGGGAACATCACACACTGGGGTCTGTTGTAGGGTAGGGGATTAGGGGAGGGATAGGATTAGGAGACATACCTAATGTAGATGATAGGTTGATGGGTGCAGCAAACCACCATGGCACACGCATAGCTATGAAACAAACCTGCATGTTCTGCATATGTATCCCAGAACTTAAAGTATGTATATATATATATGTATATATGTGTGTGTATATATATGTATATGTGTGTGTGTGTGTGTGTGTGTGTGTGTGTGTGTGTATATATATATATAAAGAAAAGGAAAGAAAGATATCCGGGTATTAGGCCAGGTACCAGCAGTGTAGAGCATGCTGGAAGGCCCACTATATGTAGAAATTCATTAAAATGTGTCTTTCTTTATTGTACTGATGCAGGATTTCAGTAAGGGATGCCCATAAGGTATGTTCAGTCCTGGACAAATAGTTTTTGTGCACCTCTGTGTGTATAAACAATATGATTAAAATATATTTTTTTATGGGTCCAAGTGTGAAGATTTAGAATGATGGATAGGTGGGACATACTTAGGTTCATTGTCTGTGATCATCCTGGCTGCAGATGGGCACATATTTTTATGTAGCTCCTGTGTTCCCCGCGCTGGTATCTAGAACCTTAGTTGAGTTGCTTTCTGCTATCCTGTTAATTTCATTGCCCATTTTATTTTCCCTGCTTGCTAATCATCATTCTCTAGCTCTTTGCAAGATTCTGTACAATTATCATCCAATTTTATCTGACAAACTAATGGTACTTGCAATAGAGACACCAGTTAGGGGACTATCACAATAATCCAGGGATAGCTGATGGTGATCATTTGTGTCAAATGCTACCGATGCGTGGCATAATAGGAAGACTGAGAAGTGACAGTTGGATCATCCATCCTCTGTAGTTGTTCATGCTGGCTAATGAGTGAATACCACACAGAGTGGCAATTCCTTGCTAAAACACTTGTTCCATATTTCCACAGGTCTGGCCAATGCATTTGTGCTTAAAGCATGCAATGTCTGAAATGTAATGTTTAACTCCCAGATATGTTCATGCACCATTTAGTTTTTAATCTTCTGATAGCACCATGTGAAACATCAACATGCTAAATCTTCCTTTTTCACTGAGTCTGTTAGTAAAAGACTGATTCAATGGAGACCTTGGAGATTTGTCCAAATAAACTTTAAATTATTGTTGCCTTCTTGCCAAGGGCTAGAGATGGAATTGATGATTTAGGCCGCAAGGTAAATTAAATAGGCAATGGAATTATCAGAATGGTAGACACTGGCCCAACTAAGGATCTGGATGCCAGGGGCTATAAACAAGGCGACTCTACAATAACCAGTAGACCATCTACTGCCAGGGAAACCTCAACACTGAGCCATATATCTGATTCTGCAAGAAGTATCTATATGCCTTTTGCCTAAGACCTTAGTTGATCTCAGAATGTGAGGCAATTCAAACTCATAAATAGAGGTAAATAGACACATTTGTCAGGCAGTTTCTGATATCAGAACGTGGTACAGGAGGCAGTAATTGTAGAATGACCGTAAGAATAGACTTAGAGCTAGTCCTTATTCCAGCAGATGTTTGTTTTACAAACAGAAGGCTATTACTTGGTTTACATGAACTAATATATGTGAAATATTTTACTATGTAAATTTTAAATATGATAAAGCTATCTCATGACAGTTCAGGGAGCTGTATCTTTTATATCTGTCATATATTTTATGGCATTTTCAGCCTTACTGAAGATATTTCTGGGAAATAAGGTACAGGGCTCAAAAATAACAATCAAAGCTGAAAACAGTAGACTTCTTTTTATGTGTTTTATTTTCTTAAACTTATTTTGAAGAAATAACTAGAGAATTTGGTTCAGGTTATAAATAAGAAGCATCCAGGGATAAGACCAAGCATGAGTCAGCATGAGTCAGCAATTCAGTAAGCCTGGGAACTGGAAATGAGCTGGAATGTAATAACTTCTATCACTTTAATATGAATAAAAGCTTTTGAACTCCTGAAATTTCAAATGCTTGTGGTTGTCTGTTTGAAGACAATTTTGTAACACAAAATAATTCAGGGAAATATCTTCAGACAGGACAAAAAGTTGTTACTGTGTCAAATTAAAAGAAATATTTTATTTGAGTGACTCAAACAAGATGAAGTAAGAAATTTTACTATATGAAATCTTGGAGCATCCACAATCTGTGAAAGCTTGGATTGTCTAAAATGAAACTCGAAATAAACCATTTGAGATGGAGATTTCAACAAATTTAATATTATCAAACAAGGGGAACTTTCAAGTCTCCAAACATTGTAATCAAATAAAGAGGAGACCCAATTTTTTGAGGAAGATAATGACATTTTATGTCATCAATGTCTTCAGATCTATGAAATCTGGGTACTATGGTGATGATGGGAAAGATCTCAGAGTTCACTGCTGTGAATTCCTGTTATAGAAAAGCAAAAAAACGGGCAAGTAATTATCTCTTACCAACTATCGAGTAGAGATGAAAACAGGGATATAGAAAAATTATAAATTGTAAATGATAGTAATATTCTCAGTGATAGTTGCAGACCAATCAGAATGGGCAGCACAAAATCATTCAGAATGGACCCCAGCTATAGCTAACCAGTAGGGCATTACTGGTAAGTATTTGTTGAATATTTATCCAGGTTATGAGTAAATTCATCTAGCAAATTAATGATATTAATATAAGTCAAACTTTAATTTTAACTAAGTTAACTGAGTAACTCTCCCTTTCATGTACAAAAATTGTATTTATCTCTATAAGTTGAGATTTGATCACTGTCTCAGGAGCAATTTGGAAAAGCATACTAATTTTTTAGACTGCTGAGAAAGAATTAAATTGTAAAGATTTTTTAAAATAAGCAAAATAATTCAGATGAGATAAACACCAACTAGCAATGATTCCTCAGAGCTTTTTTTATGTGTGATAGCTACTTATTTGACTATAGTATAAGACTCAGAAACTGGCTCAGTTTGCAGGATATCTTCAACAGAGGGGCCTTAACTAGAGTGTATGCTCTCCTATGTCTTTGAGTAATGTTCTGTGGTTCGTTTTGAATGTTTAGTTAGGAAGATAGGATCAGCATCATCAGTTCTTTATTTATGGTGTTCTAACTCTAAAAGCAGCAAATTGGACCACTGATGTGGCAGCTGATATCTTTCCCCATGTCTGAATTATATTGTTGGTGGTAGATTAGATCTTGATGATCCTGGACATATTCCCAAGCCTCTTCTGATCTACTTGTGTTGTTGGCCAGTGCTAAGCTAACAAGAGTTAATAAGTCACAATAAGCCATTCATCTGAACAGGGAATTGTGAAGAAAGCACTGTAGAGGGGGAGTTTAGAAGCAAGCAGGAGCACTTTTTTTTTTTTTTTTTTTAACTCTTAAGTTTCAGTCTGAAAGGCTTTTGGATTTTATACATTGTTACCTACTTACAAACTACACAAAACCTATTCTATCTTTTTCATTCTCATAAAGTATGGAAGTATGATGTACTTAAACATAGGTAAAATTCAGTCTTGCGAGATGGAAAATGTGAATGTACTTAGCACTACCGAACAGTATACTTAAAAATGGTTAAGATGGCTGGGTGCAGTGGCTCGCGCTTGTAATTTCAGCACTTTGGGAGGCCAAGGCGGGTGGATCACCTGAGATCAGAAGTTCGAGACCAGCCTGGCTAACATGGCGAAACCCTGTCTCTACTAAAAATAGAAAAATTAGCTGGGTGTAGCGACATGCACCTGTAAGCCCAGCTACTTGGGAGGCTGAGGGAGGAGAATCGCTTGAACCTGGGAGGCAGAGGTTGCCGTGAGCTGAGATGGCCATTGCACTCCAGCCTGGGCAACAAGAGCGAAACTCTGTCTCAAAAAAAAAAAAAAAAGTTAGCATGGAACATTTTATGTTATATGTATTTTACCACTTTTAAAATACTGAGAAAATAGGCAAAAGGCAGCCAAAAAGCGATGATATGTGTTTGGAAACTTTTAACTCACTTCACTCACGGAAGTTCCTACAAAGAGTGTAAAATATCTTTAGTTGTGTAACTTCTTAGACAGTCAGCCCCTTAAAGCACTCATAGTAACTTATATCCTGTAGGTTGGTTACATGAAGAGGAGGATTTTGTCTGTTGGGTTCAAGAACGATGTGTCCCCAGTGTCTAGAATAGTGCGTGGCACAGAGAAACCACACAATGAATATGAGGCCACATTTCTTATTGTCTAGCAGGACATGTTATTTGCTAAAAATTAAAAAAATGAATATATATATAAAATGACTATATTCTAGAAGACATTTGTTATAAGGCACTGTTTTTTAAACATAACACACAGTCCATTTCAATTTTTTTTTTTTTTTAATGAAGACATCCTTTACATGCCCATACCAGTACCTCCCAAATCAACATTCCACACCATTCACTGCTCTCGGGAAATTTAGCAGATGTGCTGAGCCCAAAAGAATTTTGGATTTCAGCAAGATTGGGAAACTGGGTTATATCTTCCCACTTTTCTTTACAGCAAGAAATTTCATGACTTTTATTTACCCAATGAATACTGGGTAAGCCTCATAAGGGGAACTCCAATATGCTTCCCAAAATTTTTAAATCATACAGCAGTGCTGGGCGTGGTGGCTGACACCTATAATCCCAGTATTTTGGGAGGCTGAGGCGGGCGGATTGGCTGAGGTCAGGCTTTCGAGACCAGCCTTACCAACATGGTGAAATTTCGTCTCTACTAAAAATACAAAATTAGCTGGGTGTGGTGGCGGGCACCTGCAGTCTCAGCTACTTGGGAGGCTGAGGCAGGAGAATCACTTGAACCCAGGAAGTGGAGGTTGCAGTGAGCCAAGATCACGTCATTGTATTCCAGCTTGGGCAACATGTGTGAAACTCTGACTCAAAAAAAAAAAAAAAAAGAAAAAGAAAAAAAGAAAAAAAAAACATACAGTATTGTGAATGTGTACAAGACTTGTTAAATATTTCCTGAAAAGAATGTTTCCCAAGCAGAGTGTTCCAAAGAGTTTAACAAATGCTGCTTCATCTAAAAACCAGAGGGTTGATTCTAAGTCAGTGACGCCATCTGTTAGGTGGAGCCATGTTAAACAACTAGTTAGTGGGCTGACGTCACTCAGAGAGATGTCTTCCCTTTGGGTAATCTAATCAAAGACAGGTTTATAATTTACAGAGTCGCAAAGAAATCCATAAATCCCCTTTCAGTATTAATTTAGTCTTCTGACAGTGAGATATGCTTGGAGAAACAGCATTCTTAGGGCTATTCATTTTCATGTCATATACATTTTCCTAGCAGTCTTCCTTCCTGCTATTTTTATCATAACTCTCCAACATTCATTTGCAAAGATAAACACAGTTGTCTTATTTCTAATCTTAAGCCATTTATTTCAGTTAAGTTTCCACAAAGTGAGACTAGTGGTTTTTTGTTGAGGATCAGGTAGAAAACCATGTTATGTGGTGTCATGTTTTTGTATTATATTTAAAATTTAGCTCAAAAAGATTTAGGTATACTTAAATTCTCTAGTTAATGTATACTCCAAAAATCCTGTTTAAACTGATGTTAGTAAGATGTAGCTGAAATTTAAATCTAGGTTTGCTGAGCTGAGTTTTGATTCTTCTTTCATTAGGCTATAGCTATTTGCACTCTTTGTAAAAATGTGATGTCATTCAAGCAATTCAGCCAATGTAGTTTTGTGATGAATCCTTAGAAAAGGGAATTGTCAGTTCAAAGGAAATATGCATTAAAAATTTTGATATATAGTGTCAAAATCTTTCCAAAGGCTGAGTCAGTTACATTTTTCATGTGGGAGTTTCTGTTTACGCATGCCCTAGACAACTATGTATACTACTAACTATTAAAAGTTTTTAACAAATTGTTCCTCCAGTAGCTTGGATTTTTTAAGTGGTAAGTTATTATTTTTGAGGACTTTGCAATTTGTTTTAGACATGTATAGTTCTATTTTTATAAAATATCTTGTTTTTCTGTTCCTTTTACAACAACTATTAGTTTCGAGACTCTGTCTCAAAAAAAAAAAAAAAAAGGTTTTTCTTATTGGTTTGTAAAATCTCATTGTATCTTAACATTAGTCTTAATTTAATGACATATAATTTAGTGTAGAATCAGATTTATACTCATGATAACACTCTTCTCAGTCTCTTGCATGCCTGTATATATTCTTTAGTAGGAAACAAGGGCACAGCAGTTACAGCTAACACACTGGGAATTCAACATAACTAGTGTATTTCATCTGTGCCTTTCTTTGCCTGTAGCACTATTTGCTTTATTTCCCACCAGAACTTTCTTTTTTGTCGAAATATGGATATGCTCATGGGAAAGTGTTACACATGCAAAAGTCATCTGCTATGAATGCCACAGAAGAAAACAGTTTGAGAAATATTTATCTAGCGTTTTATTCCTTTTTCCAGTTTGGAGTGGGGAGCGGGGCTGGATAGGGGTAAATAGAAGGAAGAGGGAGAGAACTCAGATGTATAGAGGTCAGATGACTTAAGAATCATGAGATTCAACAAAACCAAAGAGAGAGACGCTTTAGATTCCTTAAATTTCCACCTCTTCCCTGATATATTAGTTCTATTGCCCTGGCATTCCATTTCTTCTTCAGATGCAAGCAAGAAAAAACAGCATCCTAAGAAGCTCCACAGCATTCTTGATATGGTTTCCCATAAAACCCCCTTGATAATTAGCTAATATGAAGCATTCACATGAGTTTATTTGGGAATTGGCTGATGTTTTGTTTTCCCTGTTGCTGCTGTTGAAATAGTTTGAGTCTGAAATCATGATGGCTGTGGTTACATTTCTTTGGCCAGAGGATGTTGTGAAAGCCTCCATCACCACAGAAACAGATGAATATTCCCCTGCTCATACTGGAAAAAAGTGAATTGGTGACTGCAGCTGAAGCTGCTACATGGGAGGCCTTGAGCCATGACTTGGGCTCGTGAGTTCATGTCCCCAAACACAATGATCCATTTCCTCTCCTGCTGGTCCCAGGATCCTTTGTGCACTGACCAGTCTTTGCGAAATTTTTTAAAAATTATTTTTCAGATTTCTGATGACTTTTTGCAAAGAAAGGATGTTCTCATTATCCTCTCTGGAAAAAGAAACCTCTTTAATGAAGCTGGGGATTAAAATTCCTAGGTTCTGATTTTTTGAGTCATAATCTTTCCAACTCCTGTTTCAAACTAATGAATATAATAACAGAAAATTTATAAACACAAATAAGCAAAAAAAAAAAACAAACAAAAAAGAAATGACTCACTATGCCAGCAAGGCCATATTAATCATGTTGACATTGTAGTAAATAGCTAGTTTCTTTTATATAAACTTATGTTTTAAGATATTTAAAATCCTTGGTTTAATTAAAGGTAACAAAAAGAACAAAGGATCAATGGTTTTAATATATACAGATAATATAGTATTTTGTGAATACTATAAATTATATGAATTTATATGAATCATTCATCTTTATTGATGATCAACACACAAATTTGGGCAGGATACAAACATTCAGACCATAGCATTCGGCTATTCAGTTAACTCAGTCATGAGTCTTTTGTTAAACGTCACTTAGCTTCTCTAGGCCTTAATTTGCCCATCCCTAAAATAAGGCTTGTTGATCTCTCAGTTCTTTTTAAAATCCATACTTACATGTTTCTGCTCAAAAGGAAACTTTGAGGAAGTTTAAAAAAGTCAAATATGGGCCGGGTGCAGTGGCTCATGCTTGCAATCCCAGCACTTTGGGAGGCCGAGGCAAGCGAATCACCCTAGGCCAGGAGTTTGAGACCAGCCTGGCCAACATGGTGAAACCCCATCTCTATCAAACAATTAGCTGGGCGTGTAATCCCAACTACTCAGGAGGCTGAGGCAGAAGAATCACTTGAACCAGGAGGTGGGGGTTGCAGTGAGCCAAGATCATGCCACTGCACTCCAGCCTGGGCAACAAAGCAAGACTCTGTCTAAAAAAAAGAAAAAAAAAAATCAAATATGCAATGCAGCAGTGTGGCTGAACTTGGCTAACTTCAGAAGGTAGGTCTTAGTTTGGTGTCTTAGTCCATTTACTGCTATAACAAAAATACCATAAACTGGGTGACTTACAAACAACAGGCATTTATTTCTCTCAGTTCTGGAGGCTGGGGAGTCCAAAATCAAGATGCTAGAAGATTCTGTCTCTGCTGAGGGCCTGTTCCATTTAGATGGAGTCCTTTTGTTTTTTGGAGACAGAGTCTCACTCTGTCACCCAGGCTGGAGTGCAGTGGTATAATCTCAGCTCACTGCAACCTCTGCCTCCCGGGTGCAAGCAATTCTCCTGCCTCACCTTTCCAAGTAGATGGAATTACAGGCATGCACCACCACACCCAGCTATTTTTGGTAGAGACAGGGTTTCACCATGTTAGTCCGGCTGGTCTCTAACTCCTGAGCTCAGGTGATCCATCTTCCTTAGCCTCCCAAAGTACTGGGATTATAGGTGTGAGGTACCGTGCCGGGCCTAGATGGAGTCTTCTCGCTTTGTCTTCACATGGTGGTAAGGGCAAGGAAACTCTCTGGGGCCTCTTTTATAAGGGCACTCATGTTGATTATGAGGTTCTGCCCACATGATCCAATCACCTTGCAAATACCCCACCTCTCACTACCATCACCTTGGGGGATATAATTTCAACACACAAATTTGGGCAGGATACAAACATTCAGACCATAGCATTTGGCTATTCAGTTAACTCAGTCATGAGTCTTTTGTTAAACGTCACTTAGCTTCTCTAGGCCTTAATTTGCCCATCCCTAAAATAAGGCTTGTTGATCTCTCAGTTCTTTTTAAAATCCATACTTACATGTTTCTGCTCAAAAGCAAACTTTGAGGAAATCTCCATAACCACAATCCCAATTTTGTAAGTGAAAAGACTAGTTAGAAGAGCTTACTTTACCATCTCAGAAACATCAACAATGTCAAATTAAGTGTTATTTTTAGTCACAGATAGCTTTTGTTTTTTGAGAAAATCGAGAAAATGACTCTTTCATTGCAAGGATGCTATCTGTTGCATAGTTTAATACTTTCTTTTAAAATGTCATCACAGTCCTGAAACTTTTCTGACATATAGTAAGATATTATCTTTGTTTTCCTTGTAAATAATGGTTTCATTATTTTTATTTTAAAAATATAAGTTCTTCAAACAAAATTCAAAAAATTCCAAGAAATTACAAAAAAGATGTGAAAAAGACCTCAAATTCCACTACAATAAAATAACTAGAATTAGCATTTGTACACATCTTTAGAAGTATTTTCTGAGCATTAGTATACAGGAAGAGATAGACTAACAAAGTCAGAAAAGAAGGATGACAAATATACATAGAATGTATATTCCAGCTGTATAGCATTGATTTTATAATATTGTGATCTTTCTTTAACTTTTATTTTAGGTTCAAGGGTAGATATGGAGGTTCATTACATATGTAAATTGTATGTGGCCAGGGTTTGGTACACAGATTATTTAATCATTCAGCTAATCAGCATAGTACCCAATAGGTATTAATAGATTTTCAATCCTCGCTCTCCTCCCATTCTCCACTCTCAAGTAGGCTCCAATGTCTGTTGTTCCCTTCTTTGTGACCATGTGTACTCAATGTTTACTCTCCCTTATAAGTGAAAACATATGAAATTTGGTTTTCTGTTCCTGTGTTAGTTTGCTTAGTATAATGGCCTCCAGCACCATCCATGTTGTTGCAAAGACATGATCTAATTCTTTTTTATGGTTGCATAGTATTCCATACTGTTTATGTACCACATTTTCTTTATCTAGTCTATCATTGATGAATATATAGGTTGATTACATGTCTTTGATATTGTGAATAGTGTTTCAGTGAACATATATGTGTCTTTATAGCAGAATGACTTGTATTCCTTTGGGTACATGCCCAATAATGGGTTGCTGGGTCCAGTGGTAATTCTCAGTTCTTTGAGAAATTACCAAACTGCTTTCCACAATGGCTGAACTAATTTACGTTCCCACTAGCAGTGTATAAACATTTGTTTTTATCCACAACTTCATCAGTATCTGTTTTTTTTTTTTTTAATTTTTAGCAATAGCAAGTGTGACTGCTGTGAGATGGCATCTTATTATGGTTTTGATTTGCATTTCTCTAATGATTAGTGATGTTGAGCATTTTTCCATATGCTTGTTGTCCAGGTGCTTGTCTTCTTTTGAAAACTGTCTGTTGATATCTTTTGTCAACTTTTTAATAAAGTTGTTTTTTACTTGTAAATTCATTATGTACTATTTTAATAAAATTTTGAAGTTCTTTTTTTTTAATCTCATGGGATAGACAAACTGAATTTGAAGTTCAGGAAACCCTGAACTTCAAACTGAAGGACGGAGGAAAACATTATGAAAAATATAAAAATGTTAGAATCGAGTTTTTCCCTTTAATTTCATGCTTCCACTTTTTGAAAAATTCAAAAAATGTGCTTGATATAGGAAGTAAGGAGCTTAGGGATCACGCACCCTGTCTACTCTTCCTTCTCCTACCTTTTATTGGTTATATTATCATGAGTGTCTTTTAGGACATTTAAGATTTCTGCAATTTCAACAAAATTCTTACTGTTAAATATTTGTCAAAATTTTAATCGATTCAATAATTATCACCAGTTTTTTTCCCAAAGCTTCTCCAATTTTCAGTATTTTATTTTAATTCATCTCTTGATTAGCCAGATTTTATCATCAACACGAATTTTCAGGAAGGGCTCAGATTGCTATAGTCCCCCAACTTTCTTACTTAAAAATTGTCCAAGTCTTGCCTTTATACTTGAATTATGATTTTGGTAGTTAAAATTATGAAATAAGATTTTTCCTCTCTGAATTCTATGTTTAATAATTATAGTTGCTTTGTATCATGTCACTAAATGTCACTGATAATGATTGTAATACTTAGAACAATTCCTGAAATGCATATAGAAAACCCTGTGTTAATGCTTTTTAATAGAGTCTGAGACCAGACTTTTTTGAAACACCTTTATAGTATTTCTTAGTTTGTCAGGAGGCTTGAAGATATGCATACATACATATATAATGTTTTAGTGAATTGAGCAGGATCTTCCACAATATCTAGTATTCTACATTAGTATTTCTTGGAAGAAAATACTCCATTTCAAATAATAAATTAACTTTTCTCTTTATTTTAGGGAAATTTCATCTACTGTCTTTCTAAGTGCTTTTCCCCACTGCACTTATTGATGTCTCCATTTCAGTGACACCAATTTTGCTTAAATTGTTACAACTGTTTTTCTTCCTATCAATAAACATCTTACCTCTTAAATCTCTGTGTATTTTCCTCCTGTGTGTATGCAGTTAACCTAAGCCTTTCCATATAAGTAAAAGTTTCGTCAAGAATGTTTTTCCTCTTCTTGTTTCTAATTAATTTATTAAGTACATGTGCAAGAGATGTTGCTTTCATTCTTAAGATATTTCTAGGCCGGGCGCGGTGGCTCAAGCCTGTAATCCCAGCACTTTGGGAGGCCGAGACGGGCGGATCACGAGGTCAGGAGATCAAGACCATCCTGGCTAATACGGTGAAACCCCGTCTCTACTAAAAAATACAAAAAACTAGCCGGGCGACGAGGCGGGCGCCTGTAGTCCCAGCTACTCGGGAGGCTGAGGCAGGAGAATGGCGTGAACCCGCGAGGCGGAGCTTGCAGTGAGCTGAGAGCCGGCCACTGCACTCCAGCCCGGGCGGCAGAGCAAGACTCCGTCTCAAAAAAAAAAAAAAAAAAAAAAAAAAAGATATTTCTATAATCCTGTTAATCATTATTTTTATTATATTATTTTATCCTCATTTCTTAGCTACCCAAGTCTTTTTGAAACCATGCTTTTATAGTGCTCACAAGGGGACCTACTTCTGTTCCTTACATTACATTTTTTCTAAAATTTTTTCATGTGTTTTTTCTACTTCTTGTTCCCCCCACCCCCTAGCCAATTTCTCCCGCTCTCTCCCCTCTCTAGTGCATTGGCATAGTTACCAATTCTTTTCATTTTGCTCAGGCTTGTTTCATGGAGCTTTGTCAAAAGCTTTAACTTGTTCTGGAATTGTACGGATAAAATCTATTTGGCACTCTTTCTGGATCATCTGGGAAGATTCTTGGCTACAGCTTGAAGACTTGTAATTATTTGTAGGCAATATTCATAGGCTGAGAATGTGAACCTTGGGGAAAGAGAAAGAGGGATCAGTTGAAACTGCCCTTGGCAAGGGAAAGGGACTTGGGCTCTGCTCTAATTTCTTCTAATCTTTCTTTAAAGGTCTGTTTCACCTGATTAGGGGTGCATCCTATTCTGTGATCTTTAACTCAGTCTCTAAAAAAATGGCAAAGCCTGGTGGATGAATAGTCAAGATACGCTATTTAGTGCTAAAACCTTAATGCCCTAACTCCCAATATTTCTTATTTACAACAAATTCTGATGAAAGATAAAAGGTACATCTGATGTTTCCTTCAATCTCAGCTGATACCCATGGTGGTATGTAGGACCTGCTACTCTTAGGATTCTTCAATTTTTTCTCAGGTTTGTGTTCAAAATCTCATTTTGTTCAAATTTTTTTTTTCTTCAAACACTAGGATGCAAGTCTACATTCTCAATATCATGTTGAAGAATTTTCTCTTTGAAATGCTACTTCCAGGAAACACTGGGAATGCAGTCATACTGTACTAGAATCTTGCGTTCTTTTCCTTGACAACCATTTTTCAAGTTGTATTTGGTCCTACCTATCTCTGAGTGAATTGAATTGAGATTTTATATAAGTACTTTTTTACAGTTTTTTTTAAGTATTCATGTAAGTGTTGGGAGAGAACATTTCGCTATTCTGGTTTTATTCTGCCAACTGTTTCTTGAAATTTATATGGTGTGGTTTTATTCTTTGTAATTTTCTTCTTTAATCCTTTTCTTCTTTCATGTTGTTATGTTATTATACATTAACTTATTATAAATATAATAACATGATTTTAAAAACTATAAACTTTATTAAAAGGCACATCTTATTTCTATTCTCTATCCTGCAAATTCCTGCCCACCTCCCATAAATAATAACTGCCATAACCTCACATATATATTTTCAAATGTTATTTATGCATATAAAAGAACAAATAAATACAGCATTTAAATTTTCTACTTTACACAAAACATGCCATGTTATGTACTCTGTCATGCTTATTATTTTTTCAATGTTTTAGAGAGTTTTTCACATTGGAACAGAAAACTCCTTCATTATCTTTTTTAAAAATTTTATTTAAAGTTCACGGGTGCATGTGTAGGTTTGTTATTTAGGTAAATTTGTGTCATGGGGATTTTTTGTACAGATTATTTCATCACTAAGCCTAGTACCTATTAGTTATTTTTCCTGATCCTTTTTCTCCTCCCAACCTCCAGTGGGTCCCATGTGTTTTGTTCCCCTTTGTCTGTCCGAGTGTTGTCATCTTTCTTCTCCCATTTATAAGTGAGAACATGTGATATTTGGCTTTCCGTTCCTGTGTTGGTTTGCTAAGGATAATGACCTCCAGTTCTATCCATGTCCTGACAAAGGATATGATCTTGTTCTGTTTATGGCTACATAGTATTTTATGGTGTATATGTACCACATTTTCTTTATGCAGTCTATTATTGATAGACATTTAGGTTGATTCCATGATTTTGCTATTCCAAATAGTGCTGCAATGAGCATATGTGTGCATGTGTCTTTATAACAGAACCATTTATAGTCCTTTGAATACATACTCAGTAACGGAATTGCTGGGTTGAAATGTATTTCTGTCTTTAGGTCTTTGAAGAATGGCCACACTGTCTTCCACAACAGTTGAACTAATTTACACTACCACTAATGGCCAAGATGGCTGACTAGAAGCAGCTAGTATGCGTGGCTCTAATGGAGAGGAACAGAAAGGGTGAGTAAATACTGCACCTTCAACTGAACCATCATTACTTTTTAGAACAGCATCAAACTCCATCATATGCATATGTCATAACTTGTCTTCTATTGGTAGACATCTGTTTTGATTTTAATATTCTGATGTTATAAATAGTATTAAAAACATTATGCACAATTTTAAGTTTGATGTTCATAGAGGTTAAATAGTTTACATTCTCCATCAACTATGTATGGGTGTCTGCCTATGGCTTCACCAATAGAATTTATTAAACTTTTAGATTATTTCATAATTTGATAAGTGAAAAGTGGTATGTAGTAAATCGTCACTTAACCTCATCAATAAGTTCTTAGTAACTTTTACTTTAGGCAAAACGACACATAATGAACAAAAACCAATTTTACCCTAGGCTAATTGATATAAACAGGAGTTAAGTTCCTATGACATATTTCTGGCCACAAAAATGTCACCAAACTTCTAAATAAAGACCAAAACATTCCTAATATTAAACATTGAAATAAATTTCAGCTATACATACATTTAAGAAAGATTAAAAAAAACAAGTAAGATAATGATTTGCCCATTTTTCCCAATTCTGGGTGGGGGTGGCCAGATCCTGTCCTGGCAGATCAGGCTGCAGAGTAGGAGCCAATCCTGGCCAGGACGCCATCACACTGCAGGGCACACTCACATCCACACCCACACTGGCTCTGAATGGAATCCTGTAGATGCACCGATTCACCCAATGTCTAGATCTTTGGGGTAAAGAGGAAACTCCCCAGAAAAAACCCACACAGACAGGCAGAGAACTGGCAGACTCCACACAGACAGTGGCCCCAGCCGAAAATCAGTTTTACTTTCTAGAATGCTTATAAAGAAACAACATTGAATGAAGCAATGTTATTAGATGACCTGCTATATTAGCATAGTTTTACTTCATGCACATTTTGTTTAAAATATGTTTAGACATATTTTCATATGTTTAGAGGCCATTTATATTTGATTTTTCTATTTGTTGGGTTCTTTGTAGTTCTTTTAATTTCAAATACTTTGTATATATTATGCAGACATCTATAGCTTATTCTCAACTTAGTTGGTGTGCTCTGTACTGAGACAGATTCTTATCTACAGTATTAAGTTTAAGAACCACTGGATGTATACATTTATTTCTATGTGTATAGAAATATGAGTTTAATGAACATAAATATTACCACCATTTATGTTGATTTTATCATCCTGGGACTACAAAAAGGGTTAAGTTTCCTTTTTATCTGCCATTATACCATAATCCTTCACTCTTCTCAGTGCTGAAAACTGATTTTCCTACCAGTACTACACGTCCATTGTGCGAGCGCTAACTCCCATGTGATATAAAACTAGGTAGTTAACTTACAAAAGGTAGATAGACCAAATGGTCCTGGTAGAGAAAGGCAAGTTCTGCCCAAGGTCATTTTAATTTTTATTCTAGAAGGCAGATATTGATCCCAATCTCAGAAATGACATTATTTCAATTTTCTAAAAATATATTTAGATTTTACAAAAGGGAACCTGATGCACACAAAACCAAACATGCACACACATTCACACCTGATAGTCAGAAACTGTATACACAGTTTATCAATGTATGCAATCTATCTTCCTTACATTATGTATCCATTATGTTAAAAGAGTAGAATTTAATACAGAGTCGGCAGCTGTAAAAATAAAAAAGCACCTACTTTTTCATTGCACTTTCCTTTAAAGCCTCTTGGGGTTACATTTCACTGCCCTTGACAGCAGGGAAAGTTTCATAGCTTTAGAAAGTATCTTAGAAAGTTTCATAATTTTAAAGTTATTCTTAGAAAATTCTGTGGACTCATTCCCAAGAGGAGCCTCAATTCATAATTAAGATTATTATCGGCCGGGCGCGGTGGCTCAAGCCTGTAATCCCAGCACTTTGGGAGGCCGAGACGGGCGGATCACGAGGTCAGGAGTTCGAGACCATCCTGGCTAACACGGTGAAACCCCGTCTCTACTAAAAAAAAAAAAAAAAAAAAAAAGAAAAAGATTATTATCAAGTTTAAGAATCACAATTTCAAATAATAATGAAAAGTAAACATTCCCCCTTCCTCAGCATGGAATTCAGAGTGGGAAGCTGCAGTGGGGAGGTGGTGGCAGAGAGAGGAGTGAGAAAGTTGGGTCCGCTTCTTCTTTTACACCTGGAGTCACCTTTGGTTTTCTGAGTTGTAGAAGTGAAAGAGAGCGCAGCAAGGATACCAGAGGTGAAGGGGAGAACTTTCCTTTGACAGAGTCTCACTCTGTCAGTCAGGCTCCTGGAGTGCAGTGGTACGATCTCGGCTCCCTGCAACCTTTGCCTCCCGGGTTCAAGCGATTCCCTGGCTTCAGTCTCCCGAGTAGCTGGGACTACAGGTGCGTGCCACCACACGAGGCTACTGTTTTGTATTTTTAGTAGAGACGGGGTTTCACCACGTTGGCCAGGCTTGTCTGAACTCCTGACCTCAGGTGATCCGCCCTCCTCGGCCTTCCAAAGTGCTGGGATTACAGGCGTGAGCCACCGCGCCCCGCCAGGGGAGGATTTCTTTGGCTGGTACTCTGAATCCTGGGGTTGGTGCTTTTAGCCATATATTTATATACATAAATGTACAACCAATGGTAAAATTAGTCTTTCTAATTATTGGACAAATAATAGGTTATTTAAGATATGACCCTGAAATAGCTGATTAATGATTCAGGGGAAAAATAGTTAAACATTATGTCACAATATACTGCAAAATAATATCATAGATTTAGAAAGAAATTCTAGCAAACCAAAGGAAAAAAAAAAAGCATACTTAAAAAGACTAGTAGAAAAGCTATGTAAATATTTGCCTTACTGAAGCATGGGAAAGGTCATTCTCTGCATAGAGGCATGAAAAAACAGGTCATTAAATTATGCTGCACAAAAATTAAGATCTTCTACTTGTCAAAAATGCCACATAATTGATAGACAATGTGAGAAAAAAATTTACAAATAAATCAACAGATAGGAATAGTTAGATATCCTTCTTAAAATAATTCTTGAAAATAATAATCTCAATAGAAACATTGCATATTCAATAATGTTTGGAAAATGTTTAATGGTACAGAAAAATTTATCAGTTAAGATTGCACGGGCAATCAATTGACAAAAACATGCTATGAAATGGCCATCAAGATTCTGTGTGATGGAATTATGGACATTTAAAAATGTTTTTATATATTTTTTCAGAATTTTCTTTTATATACAGAAAAAGTGTTGCATTTCTAAAAATACAAAACTTTAAAATAAAGTAAACACAATTATTGATGTTCATTACATCAATTTCAGGGGAATGATGTGGGGAGATACTTGAATAATATATATGTTCTTCCTCTTAGATTATTTTTAGAAATAATTATGCTTGTTCTGTTGAAAATATAATGGGAATTATTCATTTCAAAAAGACTGTGCTTGCAAAGTTTGTTTGCATTTCTAAAGCTGTGTATCCTATTATAGTTTTGTAAGGCTACAAAAATGTCACAAATGGGAAAAATAACACAGTAGGTTAAGTGTTGTCCTAAACTTCGTCACTGTGTATCTTTGAGTAAATCATTTTACCTTTCTACCTTTTAGTTTGTTTATTAGACACCTGAGCTCTGAGCTTCCACTTAAGTAATGATTCGACCTTTCAGGGAGAATCTTGATATGGGCAGCTAGGAGTGAATTTGCCTGGAGGGCAGGGAACCATTGAGGCCATAACTTATTCCAATATTAGCAAGAAGTCAGGTAGACTAGTGATGCTTATTAACCAAGTTTTAATCATGGGCACGGAGGAGTAAAGCTAAGTATACATGATTTCTTTTTTGAATTTGTTTCTATTCATTCCCATAGTCTTGTGACGTAAGAAAGTAACAACACATAAATAAAAACCATAGGCCGGGCGCGGTGGCTCAAGCCTGTAATCCCAGCACTTTGGGAGGCCGAGACGGGCGGATCACGAGGTCAGGAGATCGAGACCATCCTGGCTAACACGGTGAACCCCGTCTCTACTAAAAAATATAAAAATTAGCCGGGCGAGGTGGCGGGCGCCTGTAGTCCCAGCTACTCGGGAGGCTGAGGCAGGAGAATGGCGTGAACCCGGGAGGCGGAGCTTGCAGTGAGCTGAGATCCGGCCACAGCACTCTAGCCTGGGCGACAGAGCGAGACTCCGTCTCAAAAAAAAAAAAAAAAAAAACCATAAAACACAGTTTTTCTAAAAATTCTGTAAGGTAATAGAACACGAGCTGCCATAATAAGAAACCCAATTGTTTCTCACAGCATCAGTGGCTTCCAAGTAGCTGCACAAAGTCAGGATAAGTGATGATACCTGAGAGCTATGATGCTCAAAAAAACCACTTCAACTACACTCATGAATGGATCCTCTCAGAGAAACTTTAGAGAGGAAGGACTTTTGCAGAAGGTTATTAAAAACACTCCTGGCCGGGCGCGGTGGCTCAAGCCTGTAATCCCAGCACTTTGGGAGGCAGAGACGGGCGGACCACGAGGTCAGGAGATCGAGACCATCCTGGCTAACATGGTGAAACCCCGTCTCTACTAAAAAATACAAAAAATTAGCCGGGCGAGGTGGCGGGCGCCTGTAGTCCCAGCTACTCGGGAGGCTGAGGCAGGAGAATGGCGTGAACCCGGGAGGCGGAGCTTGCAGTGAGCTGAGATCCGGCCACTGCACTCCAGCCTGGGCGACAGAGCGAGACTCCATCTCAAAAAAAAAAAAAAAAAAAAATAAAAAAAATAAAAACACTCCAACAGTTGTGGGGCAACAGCAAGGAGCACGTGAATGCCAATTTTACTTGAGTCACAAAGATACCATATGTGGCAGACTTTTAGGGAATATGGATATTAAATGAGTGTACAAAATGTGTATTTGGTCAGTTCAGACACAATGTGATCAGTTGAAGAAGAATAAGAAAGCAAAGCTCATTCCTTGGATTGGGTGTTCACTTGCAGATCTCTCTTGCAGGGGCTACAAACTTTCACTGTTAATGCTCTGTGAGGCAGCATCTAGATAAGTAGAGCAATTGTAAAAAGAGTTTTTAAAAACAAAAAGAATTTGAAAAAGGGAAAATAAGGTCAAATTCAAATTGTAAACACTACTTCAAGATATCTCCATATGTATAAGCAAACACATATAATTGATGTAAATTAGGTTATATTATGCATATGAACTTCACATTTTTTACTCAGTGTTATTCATTGGTAGCTTCCTAGAAGATATATATCATTCTATTTAGAGGCCAGATAGTATTTCAATGTATGAACAGATCATACTTACTTAACTAGTCATGTATTAATGGAGATTTATACATTCAACAACTCTACATATAGAATTCATACTATGTAGTTAGCAACCGTGCTGGACATTGTGGTACTATGATGAGCAAGGGAGAGATGATTTTTGCTTTAAAGAGCATATAGCTTGGTGCAGGGCTTCAAAATAAACATTCAGAGGCAAAAAAAAAAAAAAAAAAAAAAATGACCAGGAGATACTGATCTCTTTTGCCCTTGTGACAACTGGAAAGGGCCTGAGAGCAGGGCAGCGTGTGGCTCAGTTGCCTCTGGCCCTGAGCAGCCCTGTGTGGTGCTCCCTGGAGCAAAGAAGGAATTAAGAATGCAGCTTGTGGTTCTAGTAGGCTGTGAACAAAATAGTTGCACCATTCCATTACACCTAGGGAAAAGGTGAAGGAGCTGCTCCCCTCACTGCTCTGATCCATTCTGCAAGTTAGAACAGCCAGTTAGACAATGCATGATCCATTCTGCAAATTAGAACAGCCTGAATATTTAAGAATGCTTGATATAAAAGCAGTTTAGTTGAATTAAAAAATATACATGAGCATAATCAGATTTCAAGGTGTGAATCTGTTGAGGTAAGAAAAAGAAAACCTATTAAATTCCTTAAGTATAATTTCAACTATTTTGTATACTTATAAAAGGTGATATAAAGATCACCTTTACTGAAACAAATTCAAATTTCTCATTTAAAAATATTGGAAAATATTTTATTTGGTTCAAAATTGAGTATCGTCCCTGTTTTGAATTGTATTTATTATAAATATATGGTTTAAAAATAATAATGGTTTCACTCAAACTCCATTAGGAAGCAGCTAAGTACCCTAGTAGCAGACTGTGCCATAGAAATATTAGCAACCTCATCATCTGTGCTATCAAATGACAGGCTGGGAAGCACTGATCTGTTTCCTAAACTACCTGTAATGAAGGATATACATATTACAAATCACATATATATATACATGTATATATATAGATGTGTGTACGTATATAAATCAACAAAAATATATGGCAAAAAATAAAAAGAAAAATGACATAAATATAAACTCCCTTTCTAATATTAAGGTGCATATATACAATTTCCTTGTCAAATTGTTATAAAAGTTTAATGCTTACTCTCAAATTTTTACCTTGTCGTGTCATGAATCTGCTAAGAAACCAGTCTGCAGACCAGCAATAGAAGATGGAGCAAACTTTGAGTAACTCTGATTTTTTACTGTCAGATTCAAATTTTGAGCTATTAGAAGCAATACAACAATTCATTTTTGTTAGGCATACAACTTAATAAAGTTTTCTGATTAATTCTTTGCAATTAACTCTTAGAAATGGAACAACAGAGTCTTGTTTTGTCCTTCAATTATAAATATATATAAATCAACTTGTTTTGCTGACAGCATGATAATTTTTGCTACTGTACATGTGGCTGTGGTCTTTATTTTTCCTGGGTTAGTTTTGTGTATCAGCAGAGTATGCTTATTTTAATATTAAAAGTAGTGTATACTAGAATAGCTAAAATGGTTTTTAAAAATAATAAAGTGAGAGGAATTAATCTTCCCAATATTAAGGCTACATTATTCATGACAGTGTAGAGCTGGTGGAAGGACAGAAACATAGATCAATGGAAGAGAACAGAGAAGTCAGAAATAGATTCACACATGTATACACAATTAATCTTTGATAAGGAAGCAAAAATAATTCAATGAAGAAGGAATAGCCTTTTCAATAAATAGTGCTGAAGCAATTAAATATCCATAAGCAAAAGAAAAAAAAAAAAGAGCATCAACATAAGCTTTATACTTCATGCAAAAGTGATCTCAAAATGGATCCTTAACTTATATATAGAACATAAAGCTATAAAACTTCTGGGTAAAAATTGAAAAGAAATCTTTAAGATCTAGGATTAGGCAAAGAGTTGTTAAGTTTAACACCAAAAGCATGACCCATAAAAGGAAAAAATCGATAATCATTTGGACTTCATAGAAATTAAAAAATGTGTGCTTTCAATTACCCTGTTAATAGGGGAAAAGAAAAATTACAGATTTGGAGAATATATTTGAAAATTACACATATAAAAATGATTGGTATTTAGAATATATAAATTCAAAATTTTAAAAGCAAAGAATCCAATTAAAATAGGCAAAAGACACTTGACTGAACAGAGTATACGGATTTCAAATAAGCACATGAAAATATGTTTAACATCTGAGTTTGAATCTGAGGGTCTAGGGGAAGGGGCTAGCAACAGTGCTCAAAGAAGAAGCTATGAAAAATGTTATCGTCACCATCATGATGATCATCATCATCATCACTAGCAGTTAGAGAAGTGCAAAGTAAAACCAAAATGAGATTTCACTGCACATCAGAGTAGCTAAAAACCATAGTGAAAACCCTAAATGCTAAGGAGGGTGCAAAGACACTGGAACATTCATACACTGTGTTTAGGAATGTAAAATGGTACCGCCACTCTGAAAAAATAGTTGGCAGTTACTTCCAATACCAAAAATAGACTGAGAGAGCAGTTGCACTCTTGGACATACATCACAGAGAAATTTTAAAAATTCATGCAGAAAATTCATCTATGAGTGTTTATGGCAGATTTTAAAAAAATTCTAATAGACCAGAACTGGAAACATCCCAGATGTGCTTCAGTGAATGGTGCACACATGTCATGAAACACTACTCAGCAATAAAAAAGAAAGAGCTATTGATACACACAACAGCTTAGATGAAGCTCATGGATATTATGTTGAGCCAAAAAAGAAATCTCAAAAGAATACGTACATACTTTGGATTAATTCATGATTCCATTTATGTAACATTTGTGAAATAATTATAGGTATGGTGAACAGCTTAGTGGTTCCTAAAGGTTAGACATGCGGCTATAAAGGGCTAGGACGAAGTCTTGTGTTAATGGTACAGTTAAGTGTCTTGGTTGTTGTGATGGTTATGCACGCAGAGAACTAAACACATACACAAACACACACACATACACAGTGCATGTATAACTGGTGAAATCAGAATAAGCACTGTAAGTTGTAACAATGACAATTTCCTGGTTTTGATGCTGTACTATAGTTACACAAGATGTTAATAATGGGAGAGGCATTAAAATGTTAGATAGATGTATATCTGTATATATATGTGACATCATAAATTGTATAATTTAATATTCAATTTTCTAATAAATCACTTGGATGTTAAAACAAGGAAGTCACAAAATAATGTGAGAAGTTTGGGAAAATTCTCAAAACAGAAAAGAGGAAGCAAGACACTTACAGTATAAATCATATGTATATTGATCCCTCAGTTATATATCCTTATTTTTTGATGAAGAAAAATTGAGGAAAATAAACAAGAGCCTAGAAGCAGAAATGCCAGGCAGGCTGGTGAGTCAGTACTTGGTTAATTAAAGCACTCAGCATTCCTGAGAGTACTGTTTGAATTCATGACTTATATCGATGATTTCAAAAGCCTTATTAGGTAATGCAAAGGGACTTTCTATAAACATCCTTTATTTTTATCCAAAGAATTTTCTAGAATAATTCTGAAAAAGGATAGTGCAAGATTAAAAGAATCGGTATCAAGTTAAAGAGATTGTTTTTGAAATGATACCTGGTGATATTCGTACTTTACTCGCTAAGACTTACAAGAATTCCCACTTCCCATAAGCGATAGCACCATTGCTATGATGGAACGACAGCCACTCAAATACTCAAATAGTTCCCTTATGGTGTTCTTTCCCCTGCATCAAATGAAAAGTCTGGGGCTTTCCATTCCGGTGTATGTTGGGTCCAAAGGAAAAAGAAATCCAGAGGTGCCTTGAGAGGAAAAAAAATAAAAAGCAATTGAAGGGAAGAGAAAGAAGATGGTTCAAGTGAGAAACAAGGAAACCTTGTGTCCTCTCAAAAGCTTATTAGAGAATGGCAAATATCCAAAATGCAACTAATGGCTATAATTCCCTGCCCTGCATTTTCCCAAAGGCTGAAGACAGAAGAAGCATTCCGGGAATAGGAAGCAGACACCTCCATAAGAAAATCTATGTGGAAGAGTTCCATTTTAGCCATCTCAAATGAGGAAACTCACCCTTAAGAGCAGGCATAGGGTGGCGCATGCAGTGTGTGGGGAAGGGATGGTGGATCCGAACTCTGTTTTTTTCCTTGACCCTTGTGTTAAATCTAATATTTGAATTTTCGCTGACGAACCTATGTGATGACATAATAGATATTTAGAGTCATAACTTCTATTAAATATAGTAGATTTGTCATAATATTACACAGTAATTCTTGAGAGGTCACATAAAAATTTCACATGGACAAAAGCACATGTAGGCCATTAGAAAATCCAATGATCAATATGTTTCCAGTATTAATTACTTTTGAGAGGATTATGGAGGTAGAGGTCCAGTCAATCCTCCTTAACCAATAAATAATAAGAGAGAACTCATTTTCTTTATGATCGAACACTTAGAACACTTCATTTTCATGTTTCAGCCAAAGGAGATGAAATTCTGAAGCATGACTAGGTAGTGGAGCCAGTTGAGACAGCCTGTTAAGAGTAAGAAAAAAATAGAGAGAGAGAGAAAGAAAGAAAGAGAAAAGAAAGAAAACACTAGTTATGAATATTTACAGGAATATTATTCTCTTATTCTTTTATCTTGTTTTGTTTTGTGATGGAGTCTTGCTCTGTTGCCCAGGTTGGAATGCAATGACACAATCTTGGCTCACTGCAACCTCTGCCTCCTGGGTTCAAGCGATTCTCCTGCATCAGCCTCCCGAGTAGCTTGGATTACAGGCACCCGCTACCACGCCCACCTAATATTTGTATTTTTAGTAGACACAAGGTTTCACCATGTTGGCCACACTGGTCTTAAACTCCTGACCTCATGATCTGCCCGCCTTGGCCTCCCAAAGTGCTGGGATTACAGGCGTGAGCCACTGCTCCCAGTCTCTCTTATTCTTAATTATTTTTTGAAAAAGATAATAAACACTGGAATTCATCCTGCTGGTGAGGGCTAGTGAAATCCTAGCTTCACTACTTGCTGACTGTGTGAACTTGAATAAGTTACTTAGCCTCTCAGGTGTTCATCTAGAATAATGCTAATAAAATAACTTGCCTTATACTGTTGTGAAGCTTAAATGAACTAATACATGTTCTTACTTTTATAATAATAAAGGTGTTAGAAACAATGACTGTTATGAACTGAATAATGTCCCTCCAAAATTCATATATTGAAATTTTAACTCTCAGTTCCCCAGAATCTGGCCATTTTTTCAACAGTTTCTTTAAAGATGTAATTAAGGTTAAGTCAGGCCATTGGGTTGGGCTCTAATTCAATGTGACTGGTGTCCTTAAAAAGAAGCAAAGATTAGGACAGACCCACACACAGAGGAAAGTCCATGTAAAGGTACAGGGGAAAAACAGCCCTCTAACAAGGCAATGAGAGAGACCTCAGAAGAAACCAACCCTGCCAACACTGTGATTTTGGCTTCCAGAACTATGAGAAAATAAATTTCTATCTTTTAAGCCACCCAATAAGTAACACCCATCTGTAGTACTTATTGTAGTAGCCCTAGAAACTAATACAGGGACAATAAAACAGTTTTCTAGACATCTAGACTTTAAAGATTATTGTTCTATCTATAGAAATTTACTAATCCTCTCAAATGTCTTATTTGATAGCTTGTGGTCTTGTAGAATATAATTAAAATTGGTATCTACAATTTTGTTTGCTGAAGAGTTCACATTTTATCTACCTTTCTTGTCTTTTATGATAAGGTTTATTCTTATAGTCACATTTTGGTTTTCAAACAACGTTTAAAATGTTTCTCTGACACTGAAAAATACACCCTGCCTGAAACTGCTAGGTATACTCACTGTGGAATCTATGGGTCAACAAAAGATAGGGTTCACCAGCTATGGACAAAGAAGGAGCTTTGAAAAATGTCATCACCAACATCACCATCAATAGACAGGTGTTGCACCCATTGAATATATTCCTGTTTGTAAGGGACATTTAAACTTTATTAATAAGGAAAAATTATGGTATTGATAATGAAAACAACAAATAAATGAACATCTATAAACATATGTCATCAATGAAAGAGATATGTATAGTACATAGAACAATATTTTATTATTAAATATTAATATGTAATCAAATATAAATGTAATATTTAAAGACAATTCAATCAGATCTATAAGGTTGAGAAATTCAGTATATCTTTAAGTGATTTCCCCATTTAATAAATGTCAAATAAACATTTATTAAATGTTATTGTTTTATTTTTTGATTTTATAGAGATGGAGTCCCACTATGTTGCCCAGGCTGGTCTCAAACTTCTGGCCTTAAGCTATCCTCTCATCTCTGCCTCCCAAAGTGCTGGGATTCCAGCTGTAAGCCACCATGTGCAGGATTTATTTAATTTTAAAAAGACTTTAGACTCAATATATTTGTCTGATGAAATTATAAGTACTGTCTGAATAAAAATATAGTAGGTAAACCTCAACATATGTACCAAGTAGATTGTATCCTATTTAAATCTTATATAGAAAGCAAAACAATAAAAATATTCCCCCTTTTATGTAGTTGAGCTCATACTAACTAGAATTCTTGAATACTTTCAACTTGAAAATACTTAAATTATACTCATGTAAGAAGCAAGACCAGTTTTGAGTTTAAAAACCCAATAACTCATTTTAAGAATGAGTACTTAAGTATATATCCATTTTAAATATTTCTAAAAGCCTTATAAACGTATTAATATGTACATGTATCTCTAATTGATAAGAATGATTTAAGTAAACTCTGGATATATTGTAGCAAATGTAGTTTGGATATGTCTGCACCCAAATCTTGTGTTGAGATGGAATTCCCATTGTTGAAGGTGGGGCCTGATCGGGAGTGATTGGATCATGAGGGCAGATTTCTCATGAATGGTTTAGTACCATCCTCTTGGTACTGTCATCATGATACTGAGTGAGTTCTCGTGATATCTGATTATTTACAAGTGTGTGGCACCTTCCTCCACCCAGGCCCCACCAACACACATACACACATGCACATTCTCTTCTTTCTTGCTCCTGCTCTGGCCATTTGCCTGCCCCCTGTTTGTCTTCCACCATGATTGTAAGTTTCCTGAAGCTTCCCCAGAAGCTGAGCACATGCCAGCATCATGCTTCCCATATAGCCTGCAGAACTATAAACCAAATAAACCTCTTTTCTTTATAAATTACCCAGTCTCGAGTAATTTTATTTTTTCTTTATAAAAATGCAAGAATGGACTAATACGGTAACCAATGGATGTCACTGTTGCTTCATAACATAATCAAACTACTGTTTTGATTATTATAAAGACAAGAATATATACAGTACACATACCATTCCAGTAGTGATGTAGTTAATCAACACTAGTAATGTTTAAAGACATTATCAATACCATAAATTACAAATATGAATTGAGCTTTCTCCATGTAACAAATGCATTACTGATTGCTACAAAGTTCACAATTAAGTAGAACACATATTCTCTAATATCAGGAATCTCATAATCTTGTCAGAAGATATCATGAAACTGTTATACAAAAATGTTACCTAGCAAGGACACTGAAGTCCTGGTGAGACTTCTAACTATAATAGAACAGAATCAGTAAGTCTTCTCCTCAAACATCACAAAAAAAGTATACAATTGGACAAAACTGTTGAACAATCATTTAGCTATTTGTGCCTACTGTTTCATTATTGGAATGCTAAGCATGTGGGTTGTGGATATTAATCAAAGGCAGACTCATGAAAAACTGCTAGAGCTTCATGTAAGGACAGCGGAAGTTTGACCTTCTTGCCCAAGGGTGCTCCCACTGCCCACCCCATCCAGGTGGAGAGAGCTGTGCCTTTTGACTTACATAAACCTGGCCTTGAAAACCAGCAGCTTGGCTACCAAAAGGAGCAAACACGATCTGGTGAATGGAGTGAAAAGCTGTGTGAGTGTGTGTTTCGTTATTTGTCTGTTTTTTCCACTAAGAGTGGCAAACTTGGTAGAAAACAAATGAGGAAAATCTGCAGCTTTTCTAGCCTGCAGTTACAATCCCAGTTCCCTGAGGAAGACTAGATAGCAATTTAGCAAGGAGATCATGGAAATGAGAGAGACATGGAAAGTCCAAATAAGCTCTCCAAGCATCACTGAGTGACTGGGAATTTGCATACAATTGTAGGAAAGACCCAAGGCAGCACAGTGGAATGCTAAAGTCAGGGAAACTTGAGAACTGAATGAATATTAAATGTGCTCCCTAACTCCCACACAGATCAATCAGCAGAGGGTGGAGGCTTTATACATAGGAGACATTTCAGTAAAACCTCTGCTCACATCATTGGCTGACCTCTAAGCTCTGTGGACATAGAAACGAAATTTTAAAAACTGAGCAAAGACAGCAACTACCTGCTTCTGAAAAGAAAGATTCCACAGTTTAAATCTAACCAAACAACAAATAAACAAAGTGGAAAAACACCCCACAATAAAGTAAAATAAAATAAAAATCCCGATCCTTCAAAACAATATCTAAAATGTTCTGTTTTTAAATGAAAAAGTAAAATTATAAGAAATGCCAAGTCCGGGAGCTGTGGCTCAAGCCTGTAATCCCAGCACTTTGGGAAGCCGAGGCGGGCGGATCACGAGGTCAGGAGATCGAGACCATCCTGGCTAACATGGTGAAACCCCGTCTCTACTAAAAAATACAAAAAACTAGCCGGGCGAGGTGGCGGGCGCCTGTAGTCCCAGCTACTCGGGAGGCTGAGGCAGGAGAATGGCGTGAACCCGGAGGCGGAGCTTGCAGTGAGCTGAGATCCCGCCACTGCACTCCAGCCCGGGCCACAGAGCAAGACTCCGTCTCAAAAAAAAAAAAAAAAAAAAAAAAAGAAATGCCAAACAGAAGTTGTGGTAAGCCGAGGTAGCACCACTGCACTGCAGCCTGGGTGACAGAGCGAGATTCCGTCTAAAAATAAAAAAAAAAAAAAGAAATACCAAGAAGCCGAAAAGTGTTACCGCTATTCAGGAAAAAAAATGCAGTAACTCAAAGTGGGCCCAGATACTGGATTTATCAAACAAAACTTCGGTAAGTTATTTAATATATACAAAGAAGTAAAGGAAACTATGTTTAAGGAATGAGAGGAAAACACGTCAACGACTTTACAAATTGGGCATCTTAACAGAGAGTATAAACTACAAACATTAGAAATTCTTGAAAATTATAATAACTGAAATTCAAAATGCAGTAGATGGGCTCAAGAGTAGATCTGAAAAGATAAAAGAATCCTATAAAAATTGTCCAGTGTGCAGATCATGAGGTCAGGAGATTGAGACCATCCTGGCAAACATGGTGAAACCCCATCTCTACTAAAAATACAAAAGTTAGCTGGGCGTGGCAGTGCGTGCCTATAATCCTAGCTATTTGGGAGGCTGAGGCAGGAGAATCATTTGAACCTGGGAGGCAGAGGTTGTAGTGAGCTGAGATCGTGCCACCGCACTCCAGTTTTTTTTTGAGACGTTCTGGTAACAGAACTAGACTCCGTCTCAAAAAAAAAAAAGAAAAGAAAAAGGAAAAAAACTGTCCAATGTGTATAATATGTAGAAGAAACAGATACACAGACCTGTGGAACAGCTTTGAGCATACTGTCATGTGTGCAGTGGGAATCCCAGAGGGAGAGGAGACAGAGAAAACGTGGCAGAAAACGTTATTTGATGAGACAATGTCTAAGACTTACTAAATTTGATTTAAAAAAAATCTAAGCTCAATGGACCCCTATGTAGAATAAACATGAAGAGCTCCACACTATTGTCAAATGACTGAAAGCCAAAACACAGAGGATGTCTTAAAAGCAGCAAGAGGAAAACAAATCATTATGCAGAGAGGAACAAAAATATAACAACTGATTTCTAAGCAGAAAGAATGTAAGCCAGAGTAGTATACTTAAATGTAGATGAAAAAACCATGGATGCAGAATTCTATGTCCAGTGAAACTATTTTTTAATTGAAGAAACATGAAGATATTCATAGATATACAAACATGGAGAGAATTCATTTCCAGGAGAGCTGCCCTCCAATGAACACTGAAAAAATAATTCAAGTTGAAAGGAAATGACACAAGACAGTAATTCAAACTAGCATGAATAATACAGAGCAACAGAAATTGTAAATAAGAAGATAAATACAAATTCTATCTAGCTATCTATTTATCTATCTACTCACACATACATAATTTGCTCTGTCTGTACAGATATATGTGCACATAGATAGGCAAATAGTATACCGGAGCTATTTTGGAATAAAATTGTCATATTCCACTGGAATTAAGCATCATCTTGCTGAAGTCAACTGTGATAAATTAAATATATATATTATAACACTTTGAGCAACCACAAACAAAATAACTAAAAAATTATAGCTCGATCAACTGAGAAGCTAAAAATGACAGTGTAAAATATTTTTTACACAAAAGAGGCTGTAAAGAAAAAGAAATATTAAAGATGTGAGAGAGAAAACCAACAGCAAAATGACAATCCAACCATATTGGCCGTTACGGTAAATGTGAATTGACTAAGTATTCCAATCAAATGGCAGAGTTTCACCTATCTGCTGTCTATTAGAGACAAACTCAAGAGTCAAAGGCACAAATTGGTTAAAATAAAGGATGCAAAAGATATATCTTGCAAACAACATCCATAAGGAAGCAGAAATGGCTACATAAATCAGACAAAATAGACTTTAAGACAATAAATATTACTAGGGAAAGACAGAACTATTTTTTAATGCTAAAAGGGTCAATGTACCAGGAAATGTAACAATTATAAATGCATATGCCCCTCAAAATAGTTCCTCAGGATACATGAAGCAAACCTGAGAATGGAAAAGATAAATAGGTAATTTAAAATCTGTGGATGGAGATTTCAATATTTTACTCATTGACATGACTAGAAGCAAAATAAATAAGGCTGTAGACTTGTAGAACACTACCAACCCATTTCGCATATAGAGTACACACCAGCAAATGACTGAAGAATACATGTTCTATTGAAGAGACTTGCAACAATATCCAGGGTAGATGATATGCTAGTCTGGTAGACTCAATATTATTAAGATGAAAATTATTCCCAATCAATTCATAACACCAACATAATCTCTATAAGTATCCCTGAAGGCTTATTTTTTTGGTGTGTATAGAAACTGACACGCTGATTCCAAATGTATATGGAAATTCAAAAGTCCTAGCACAGCCAAAACAATTTTAGAGTTTAGAGTTAAAAAAAAAAAAAAAAAACTGTGGAATATTTAGCATATCTGATTTCCAAGCTACTGTGAAGTTACAGTAATCAAGATAGTGAGGCATCTTAACAGTAGATGCACAAGTCAAAGGGAAGAGAATAGAAGCCCAGAACTAAACCCTCACATGGTTAAATAATTTCTTTTAATGATGCCAAGACGATTCAATAGAGAAAGGATAATTGTTCAACAAATCATGTTCAAACAACTGGATATCCATAGGCAGAAATATGTAGATCTTCACATCACACACAAAAATTAACTCAAAACATGTCATAAATTTAAATGTAAGAGTTAAAAGTATAAAACTTCTAGAGAAAAGCATAAGAGAAAATCTCTGTTACTTTTGTCAGGGCAATTTTTTTCATATATGACACTAAGAACGTAATTTGTAAGACAAAATCTTGATAGATTGCACTTCATAATTAATTGATAGTACTTTACCCTTTAAAAGACACCATTAAAGATAAAAGCTACAAGCTGAGATAAAATGTTCTGTAAATCATCTGACTTTTACATTACTTACATCTAAAGTATACAAAACGCTTATAACTTGACAATAAGAATCTCACGATTGAATTTAAAAATGGGCAACAGACATAAACAGAAAGTTCATAAAAGAAGATACACAAATGGCTACTGAGCACATAAATAGATTCTCTAGATTATTAGTCAGTAGGGAAATGAAAATTAAAACCACGTGAGATAGCATTACACATCCAACTAGAATGACTAAAATTAAGAAGAGTAAAAATACCCAAGGTTGGCAAAAATTTGGAAGAACAGAAACCCTCATATGGTGCTGATGCACATGAAAAATGATAGTGCCATTTTGGATAAACATTTGTCAGCTTCTTAAATAATTTAGCATACACATATTATTTGACTTAGAAATTCCATTCTCAAATATCTACACAGGATAAATTAAAACATATGTCCACACAGACTTGTATATAAATGTTCATATCAGCATTATTCATAATTGCCTACACAATTCAAATATCTATCAAATGATGAATGAGTAACAAAATGTGATACATCTACACAATGGAATACTGCTTAGCAATAAAGATAATTATTGACATATGGCAACAACATAGATTAACATCAAAACCATTACACTTAGGAAAAAAATTCAGACACAGAATTCTGTATATTCTATTATTTTATTTAGATAGCATTTCTGGAATAAGCAAAATTTCAGAGATAGAAAGCATATCAGTGGTTTCCTGGGCCAAAAATGGGAGCAGGAACTGACAACAAGTGGATATGTGGATGTTTTGGGGGGTTGTTACTCATGTCCTATATCTAAATTAAAATTATGGTTGTACAACTGTACAAGTTTACCAAAAATTGTCAAACTCTACATTTACAATAGGTCAAATTGTGTTATGCAAATTATATCTTAATAAAGCTGTTAAAAATAACAGCCATATTATTTATAGATTTTTTCTCACTATCTTTGAAAATATTCATTTATAATTTTATTACTGAGGACAAGATTTACAGTTTAGTAAAATTTATATCATTGCCTATGTTAAGCCCTTTTGTAAATATTATTTTTAATGCTCTGAGAATGTATTTATAAAGTCAGAAAAGTGCTTTTCATTTTTGATATAGAACTCTCATAGCCAGCATTTATGTTTTCATAACATATAGAAAATATATGTTAAGAATAAAAACCAAAATAAATTTGTTTCATTGATTCCTAACCAGTGTTTGATCAATCTTTGAGGTCCGTGGTGATTCAGCACTGGAAAAATAAAGAAAACACACATTAGAAACAAATGTGTAATGCCGTAACATATGCCTAAGAGACTACTCCCAAACAATCCACAGTTTCTCTTAACTCCACAGGCATGAGAAAGGCAGAACATCTGAGAGAAGATTGTGGCTGTGGGAAGGGGCTTTGATAATTTGTTTTCAATTTTAAATGTCCAAGTTACGATGAGGCTAGAAAGAGTCTATTTCCAAGCCAGTTCTCAGCATGGGTAAAGAGAATTCCTTTTAAAATTTGAATTACAAAGTAGCTAAAGACATGTTATTAATGATACATTGGAGTTCTGCTATGCAGACCATTGTCATGTACGGATTTGAAAATGTCTTTTGTTAATTGAAAGTACTGCTATTAATTTCTCAGGTGTCAGAATAATGCATGTACTGTTATAGATAATGATATATTTTGTCATATTCTTTGGTGGTTTATGCATTGTAAATGCATAGTAGTATCTATTTTGCTCAACTAGTGTGTTTAAACTACTAGATATAGTTCCATTTTTTTATTAAGCCATAGTGCTTTACTCAAACACTTTCATGTTGATTAAGTGGTGAATAATGACCACATACCCACCTGTAGTAGCAAGTCCAAAATCCAGTATGGCTGAACTTCCACTGGAGAAAGGGTTCATGTCAAGTTGAAGAGAGCAGTCAGCTCTTACTATCTCTTCAACATTTTCTTCTCCTTTCCACCCCCTCACATTTAGAGACAGGGACACAATGTAAGAGAGTCTGCTATGATTAACAAACCTTCTCAGATTCACCCTGAGCAGGGCCTGGTTCAGAATCTGTTGTGTGGACATACTGGGGGAATATATTTCAGTTTTTCATGACATAGATTTTGGTGTCATGCTGTTAGGTAAACAATTTGAAGTTTATAAGTTTCCCAAAGGAAAAGCTCTGGACTTGAAGCTAGACATCCTGAGTTTTAGTTCCACCGCTTACCAGCTTCCCGTCTGAATAAGTTACGACCTCTTTGAACCTCCATATTTTCATGTGTACATTGAGGATCTTATGTAATTAGTTATTTCTGATGTTCCTTTTAGCTATAATAGTCTAATAGTCTCTAACTTTTTTTTTTTTTTTTTTTTTTGAGAGAGTCTCACTCTCTTGCCCAGGCTGGAGTGCAGTGGCACGATCTCGACTCACTGCAAGCTCTGCCTCCTGGGTACATGCCATTCTCCTGCCTCAGGCTCCCAAGTAGCTGGGACTACAGGTGCCCACCACCATGCCTGGCTAATTTTTTGTATTTTTAGTGTACACGGGGTTTCACTGTGTTAGCTAGGATAGTCTCAATCTCCTGACCTCATCATCTGCTGGCCTCAGCCTCCCAAAGTGCTGGGATTACAGGCGTGAGCCACCGTGCCCTGCTGTATGTTCCCTAACTTTTATGACTTAAAGCTTGATGGTATTGCCATACACCATCCCCTTCTCACTTTAATCACAAGGAAGATTTCTGCGATGTATGAAGCATATAGGAAGGTAGCTCTGTGAAATTATCATTCTGGGAGAGAATCTTGGGTGAGAGATGTGAAGAGATTGTATGTTCTATTCTTTACGTGTTGCACTTGTTTCTCCATCTCTTTAAATGTCTGATATGAGGCTTCATGGTGTTTTATGTGTGTGGTCAAAGACAGGTGATCAGAAGGAACAATGGAAAGGAAACAAACAAGTCTAGTTACTCAGGTTCACTGATAGTTTAGGCACAGTAGGAGAGATTTGATGTACATCCCACAGAGCAAAACACCTTCAATCCCTGTCTCTATCCACTAACAGATAGTCTTAAGAAACACAATGATTTCATTGAGTTAGGTAGGTGCTAGATGAGAAATCTATCCTGATCTTTTCATAAGAAGTCTCATCCTTTCCCTGGATAGTATCAAAGACTGATTAAGCGTCAAAGCTCTCTTCCTCTGACCCCTCTCCCCAAGATTGAAACAGTCTCCTTCTCTTTCAATTACAACACGTGTGACCAGTTTATAGAAAAATGTTTATAAACATAACCACCTAAAAGCTGCTGATATTTGTTTAGAGTTTTTAGGCCAACCAATTCAAATGGATACTTAATTGAAAAGCACAATTATTTCTATGGCTTGGCAGAAAGCAAGTCTTAGAGCTCATTAAGAACTGAAGGTCAAATGAGAGGTGGGTAGGCCGATCACTGAAAAAACAAATTATAAAACAGATTTCCATGAATAGTTTTGCCTAATTTTCCCTGTACTTGCTGCATTTTCTTGTTTAAAGTCATTGGAATGAAGTGCTGTGTTTCTAAGAGTTACAAAAGAGTGATAGAATAATACATTTTATCACATTGGGAATTATCCTTGGTACCAATGGTATGTTCAGTTTTCCATGTCCTTTAAATTAAGCATTGTAATAAATAGATTAAGGAAGACCTTTGTACTTGGAATTATAGTTTTGTAGAGCATGTCTGCTACGTTTTGAATGTCTCCTCCAAAACTCATGTTGAAACTTAATCCCCAATATGGCAATATTGAGAGGTGGGGCCTTTAAGAGGCGATTGGATCATGAAGGCTCTGCCTTAATAAATGAATTAAGCCACACATAAATTAATAGATTAATGGGTTAATAGATTAGTGGTTTATCATGGGAGTGGAACTGTGGATTTATAAAAAGAGGAAGAGAGGCCTGAGCTAGCACATTAACAGATGCAGCCCTTTGCTACGTGATGCTCTGCACTTCCTTGCAACTTTTCAATGTCCCTACCATCAAAGAGGCTCTCATGGGATGTTCTCTCCACTCTGGGCTTCCAAGCCTCCTGACTGTGAGAAATACATTTCATTTCTTATACATTACCCAGTTTCAGGCATTCTGTTATAAGCAACAGCAAATGGACTAAGACAGTGTCTGTGGAAAGAAAACTGCTTCTACCTTCCAAGGCAAGTTTAATTACCTTAGTATTCCAAGTCACTAAGAATCTTCCTCTTGGGAAGCAGTTGTGAAGATGAGCTCATGGGGTCAACACTGTCAGGAGTTGAGGAACTTTTGCAGCTGCTTCCACCAAGCCAAGTATTTCTCTTCTGACTCCTAAAGTCAACATTGAAATGCTTCTGGTTGCTTTCTGTCTACTGCAGAGAGATTTCCTTGAACAGAGTGAAATCTGGCCCAGAAATATTCAGCTTCAAATCTTAATATTTTGTGATGCCAGTCGGTGGGTAAATGTAAATACAAGCTGGCAATCTTTTGTCTTAGACAGTTACTGAAGTTTAGCTATGCTAGGCAGACATAAAAAATGGTTCCGAATATTCCACATGCTTTCTTTAATTGTATTTCCCTGAATCTGCTCTAGGGAAGTCTTTTTTAGCAGATGTTCCGACAATCTGGAACTGCCCTGGCAATTAATTTTTATAGCCCATGGGTTAAGAATGTGTTAAATGGAAATATGCCTACTGGAAACATATGTGTTGTTGACACTTTTTATAGAAACAGCTAACAGTATATTTGCAGCAAACTCATCTCATTTATGGGAAGTTAACTTTTTTCCTCTCTGGAGCATTGCTCAGATATTCTTCTATTCTATTGCCATGCAGTTTGTTAAAATGCTAGACATTCTTTGTTTTGAGCATTTGAGTTATTTCACTGGGATCTCTGACACTACACACACATACATATACACACATGAGTAGATATACAGGTGGTTTCCTCCATCCGCCCTGTACCTCTCACTCCTCAAAGTCTTATTCTCTATCTTTCCTAACTTGTATCAATAGATGACCATAGATTTTGATGTTTCAAAAGCACTAGTTAATTTTCTCTGTTCAAACTCCCCATTAGTGCACTTGCCATCTCTAATGTGCTGTTTCCTCCCCTGAAAAGCATGTATATATAGGTACTTCAGAGATTATTAAAAAGATTTTTATCAGCCTGTAGACTTCCATCAGATTTGTGCTCAAAATTTACAGGACAAGCAGTAATGAGAATGCCAGAAACACTGTTTTATGAATTTTTGTTGACTCCTTACAAATATATATTGGTTATAAAAGGATTTTAAGTTAATTAATTAAATTTCTTCATAGATTTGCATTTTAATAATTATTAATATTATTTTATTCTGTATGCCCTTCTTATTCACTGGGCATCTAAGTAATACAGTATCACATTTCATCTTCATCTAATGAGGGCTGAGAGTTAAATTTGTTGTAAACATCAGGGAGGCTCAGAAGTGCAACTTTTACTACCACATAAAAGTGTTCCCCAGTCTAAACTGTCCCAGATCTGAATTTCTGTCTGTTTACCTTTAACTAGCTTTTCTTGGAAGTACTGATGTTTTTGTTTTTCTTTTTAATTAGGCTTCTCTAACCTTGAAAAGGCATGAGCAGGCCCTGAGAAAATGAACAACTAAAGAAGTATGAGAAAAACGAAGAGAAAGGCTGGGTGCTGTGGCTCACCCCTGTAATCCTAGCACTTGGGAAGGCCGAGGTGAGCAGATTACTTTCAACATGGTGAAACCTCATCTCTACAAAAAATACAACAGTTAGCTGGGTGTGGTGGTGCGCACCTGTAGTCCAAGCTACTCGGGAAGTTGAGGTGGAAGGATGACTTAAACCTTTGGAGGCAGAGGTTGCAGTGAGGTGAGATTGCATTACTGCACTCGTACCTGAGCAACAGAGAGTCTGTTTCAAAAAGAAAGAAAAGACAACATAACAACAAACCTAAGAAAAAGTGGATTTTCTGCTAAGTGAGGGATAAAAGGAGTGATTAACTCCAGTCTAGTGCTAATGGGTGTCAGCCTGCAATGAGGACTGAGAAGCTGCCACTGACTTAGGAACATGGAGGTCATTTCAGTGGAGGGCTGAAGACAGCATAGTTGGTGTGGATTTAAGAAAGTGAAGGAGAAAAGTTGTAGGCAGGAAGCATTGATAAGTTCATTTACAAATTTTGCAGTAAGAAGAAGCAGCGAAATGGAGCAATGAATGCAAGGAGAAAAGTCACCTAAGGTTTTAAATTTTTCTTTAATAGAAAATAATTTTGAACAGTAATATTAATGTTTCCTTCACTGAAAATTTATGATTCAAGGAAGAGAGAGGGAAAGTCATTGGCATCTCACATCTCCAAGTAGGTGGGATGACATAGACTTCAAGAGGATGGTTTGGCCTTCATAGGATCACAGAAAGTTCCTTGGTGGGAGGGAAGGCTGAACATGTGGTAGTTAGATTTTTGATGGGGGATTTCAGAAGGAACTTTATGATTGCTTCTATTTCCTCCACAAAATAGGAAGCAATGCTCTTGGCTATTTTATGTAAAGCCTTTGTACACAAAGTACACATGCCCTTCATGCCGTTCTAATACAACTACTGGCAGTGTCCAGACATTGCCCCCAACATGTACTTCACTTTCTGTAATAATTTCTTTCTCAGTTGATTTCTCCACTTTTTAAGATATATATAATTTTGGCTTCAAGCTCAGTCTAGTACTCCCTAAATTAGGAAAAGCTTGCAGAATACACCTGAAAGTGATGACCTAGTGTGTGTGTACATATTTATTTCCCTCAACTATTTTCCAAAGGACTTTGAGAAGTGTTGCTCCAAAACCCACACACATAACAGGCCTGAGTAGATGCCTCTGGTGCACTGCCTCAGTCTCCTGGGCCCTCCTCTCAGTTCAACCACAGCAGCAGCAGAGATTCTTCAAGAGTTTGGACTTGCCTTAGCATCCTTGTGTCATCTGCCTACTACAAGGCCGTTCTGAAGCCTAGCCTGCAGCAAGAATAGCCCAGGAGCCCCAATCAATGCAGAACAAGGACCAATGAATGATTTCAGTCTTCTTTATATGAGAATTTGATTCACTGGATAAAACCTTCGATCTTGTCCTTAAGGGGCAATTCCAGACAGCATGCTGTACACTTCTTAGGAGGACCTAACCAAACTGAGCACCCACTGCCCTTGTCCCCCACAAGTGACTTCCTTAACAGACAATCTGAGCCCTAATATTTGACTATTTAGATAAAAAGAATACTTAAAACCACAGAAGGCATTGTAAAAGAAGATAAAATACATCTCAGCTAATAGAGATAACAATATTTAGAAACTAAATTTTAATCTGAAACTCGCTGGTAGCCAAAGCTCGTAGGAAAAAAAAAGAAAGATGGACAAATGTTTACTATTGTCTTACAAAAAGGAGCATACTGATTTGTTTGGAGAAATTCATTTACCTCTTGGGGAAAAATTATAATATAATGAAAAGACAAACATGGATAAGATATTATAGTACCTTAAAATCAAACATTGTAGTGGAGCAGTCATATTTATCACACTTCTCTGTCAGAAAAGCTGAGATCTTAAGGTGGTTTATGCACAATTCAGTTTATGTCATCAAGGATATATAATTCATCTTAAGTTTATCATCTGCATGCTTCTGGTCATCCCGAAATTTAAAAAATTATGCTGTACTATGATATTGCTATTCAAAACCCTGATGCCTTTTTAAAAAGGTAGAACATGAAAATCTAAATCTGGTTAAATATTTTCTCTTGTTGTATAGACCTTAAAATAAGTCAATAATGCTTTGATTTGATTTGTAATTAGGCTGGCAAACTTCTCTCCCCTTAGAAATAGATGCATAGTTTAGATTTCTAAGGCCAAAAAAAAAAGGCAAACGTGTCACACCTAAAACAACAGTGTCCTTTAGATTTACTACAAAAAGATGTTGACTGAGATAAGAATGCCTTGACTAGTTCAAAAATGTGGTTTTTGTCCTATTGCTTATAGCCAGCATTACACAACAAGAGTAACCAAGCTACTGTCTGACTTTTCTATGTAGCTGATAAGTCTACAAATAGTAATTTTATGAAAGATTACAAGCAGAAACTTCTACCAGTGCACTCTGCCTAGTTTGTGGAGTGAGGTTTTTTTTTTTCATTTTTTTTTTTTTTTCTCTGAGGAGTCCAAGACCTCTTTGCAATACCAGTTCAGGGCCTCCAGCATATGTTATTTCTTGTATTCAGCTAGTGTTCCACCAGATAAACAGAACCTGTAGGAAACATATATTAAGACATTGGAGGCTAAATCCAAACTCTACAGGGCAGCTATCAGGAAGGGCAGGGTGGAACTTTCAGACACCAAGTGAAGCTGCTCCTCAGAAGTGGAATTTCTTCTTTTTCAGGGAAGCCTCAGCTCTACTCAAAGCTATCCAAATGACTGAAGCAGATCCACTCAGATTATACAAAATAGTCTTCCTTATGAAGGTCAACTAATAATAGTTTATTCACATATACAAAGAATTTTCACAGCTACAACTGTTAGTGTTTGACTGAGTAACAGGACTGTGGCCTAGCCACGTTGATATATAAAGCTGGCCCTCACACCCTGAAAGAAGAATCATAAACTCTCAGGCTGTAGCAACACAGAAGCAGTCTTGCAAAGTTTGTTTGGATAAAAGCAAGTGAGAAAAAAAGAATTGTGAAAACCCTCTTGGCAGTATCTTTCTGAAGAAGTACTTTGTGTTTAATATAGTCTCTTCAAGTATAGCACTAATCTACCTTAAATATCCAAATGATTGTTTCAAAATGTCTCAGGGTCTTCAGGGATTTATGACTGAATTGGACATTTTCTCTGTAGAATCTCCATAGACATTCTGATTTCTCGGGAGATCTTTGGTGAACTGACTGAATATCCTTGGATAAATGTCAAAAAGATGAAAAAATTCCCCGCCAGAGAAATCGACAGTAACAACTATTACCATGGTCGCAGAGACGTTTGCATTTGCCAAATTTCCAGGACAAGCACTAGAAATACCGCTCATGCCCCGTGGTACATGTACTAATAACACTGGGATGCCTGTGCCAAAAACTAGTTGCTGACAGTGTTACACTGGCCCGTGTAAAGATGATCTGACACCCTGAGAGCTCACTAGCTAGATTTCTAAAGCAACATTTTACCATGTTGTATCCTTACCCTTGAGGTTCTTTATGCCAGTTTACAAGTTTGACTTGCATTCCTAAAATAATGGATTTATCTGGGAAAGTTATGTGGTCCAGCAATCATAAATATTTTTAAAAGAAAATGAGAATGGCTGGGCTGTGTTACATGATCACTGTTTAATAGGATGTTAGCTGTGCAGGTTCTTGGCTGCTGCATTGTTTTGTTGGTTATAGTAACTAAATCTGGGGAACAGGCTGCTGAAGAATAAAATTACATGGGAGATAAGAACAGAGTTGATATTGCACAGCTTGTCTTGAAAATCTCTCATGGGTATGGAGAACCAAAACATTTGGGAAAAAAAAATAGAAGGACTTACAAGAGTTACAAATTGCCTGTGAGAAATGTGAGTAGAGAATACAGTCTATTGTTATAGACTCATCTTTTGCCTTTAGCTGGCCTTTGTGTGTTACAAAAACTCAGTTGGTGGTAACGTGAATCAGTTCATTATCATGGTTTGTTTTCCCTCCCTGCCATTTTTTGAGGGTATGAGGATTATGCCTTTGAAAATTCCCATATTTCATTCCTGGCTTTTTCAGTAGCTTTGTTTTTATTACAAATGTTAGAGGTATAAAAAACTGCTGCTCATGCAGAATAAGAAGATATGCGGTGTCAATATCATTGACCCATTATCAATCTATATTCGTAGCTGAGTCGTGTGTGGGATTTCAAACTGTACTGACATTCTAAATATCTTCCTGCACTAACTTTTAAAATAACTACAGTTGTGAAGTTAAGGAAATAACAGAAGTTCTAAATTAAAAGGTGGACCTAACATTGTACTTTTAAATGTATTATCCCTTCAGGTAGGCATTACAAGAAACTAACTACACATTTATATGATGAAGTTGTTATCATATTCCTGGAAATTTACTTGTTTGAATTCTCTTCAGAGCCTGCATTAAAAATTTTCACATATTTTTCAAGAGAGAAATGAAATATGTATAAAATCTGGAGTCAAGTTTAAAGCATAGGTACCAAGTAAATAATTCTACCTCTAATCAATAAATAATTCTGAAATAGTATGAAGTTGAAGCCATATATGGATATAGATTACTTAACAAATCTTAAAATAATTTTTAAAGAGGATTTTCCAAAAAGTTCCTTGAGCTGTGACACACATATATTTTGCAGAGGCACAACACCAACTTGGATATCTATCATGGATATGTTCATTTTAGAAATTGACTTCGTATGTGTAAAACTTTTGTTAGGTATGGTAAATTGCTTATACATAAAGTTACCAATATATTATCATTTTACTAGGGAGTCTGATAAGATAAATTATTAATAGAAAGTTTTCACGTTCACCCATATCCAGTTTTTCCCTCCTTCTGGAGACGTGGCTGGATTTCAATTTTCCACCTGCCTGTGATTAGGCAGGGTCATGTGACTTGTTCTGACCAACAGGTTATAAGGGAAGGTGATATATGTAACTTCCTGGCTGAGATAGTATAAAGCCCATGTATAATTTCAGCCTCTGTTCTTCTGCTGCAACCAAGATGACCACATGTTCTATGAGATGCAACTAAAAGGTTGTGAAACATATATCAACTCTGAGAAACTATGAAGCATCAAGCCCTATTCATTCTGCTCTTGCTATGTCAATTTAACAACAAATGACTTTTGTTGACATTTAAAGAATGTACAGTGTCATTTGATTTTATGGTAAGACCTAATTAACATATTTTTTCCATCCTGCATTGTCCCTCTTTCACTGCTAGTCACTAGTTACCAAGTAAAACACAGGCAGATAACAAAAGTACTGGGGTGAGTATTCGAAGGGACTCATTATTATGGTTGAGTAGGGAAAACAATCTTCAATAATCCCTAAAATATATAAAATTCTCTATTCTACTTGGCTGATGCAGAATTAGATTATTCTTTAAGAGTCTTTCTAATAAGGAATTGGTTTTCTAAACCTTAGCTTAAATTTAATATTTAGGGAATATCTTATCTCATAGAAGATAATGTCAAATACTGAAAACAATTTTTACTAACGCAAAAGAAAGAACATCAGCATGCTGAGATAAGAACCCTGTCAATATGGAGAGAAGAGATAACTTTTGATGGAAGGTATCATTTAGGAAAGATCTTGAATGTATTCCGGTCCTGTTACAGATGGGCATTCCTGTGTGGAAACTGACACTCTGCAAACAAGATGTGTCATAAGAAATCAATTCTTTGCAGAAGAAAAGGGGCCTAAAAAGGAACTAAAGAAGTAAGAGATATAAGGGAAGGAGCCCATATGCATCTCTTTCATATTTGTTTTAGATTTGGGTCACTATTCGTACTAATTTTGATTCTGTTCTTCTGTTTTTCTTTATCTCTAGCCTCCTAGACTATTTACCAAGCATTCTTAAGAAGCACTTACATGTTTAATTTAGTGATGATGCTAATGAAGTTTCATCATGCAAGCTAATAATTACAGCCACGCTTTTAAATCCCTTTTTGGAGATTTTGTTTTCCAATTCATCTCATGCTAGTCACAACTTGAAAATGACCAGATTAGGAACACATTGAACCTAATAAAATTTGTGAATAATTTCCATTATTTCTTCAGTGGTCATGCTAACCTTCTTCCTCTAGTTGGAGAGAGGTATTAGATTTTATGAGATTGTCTTAATTTATTGAAAGTGTTTTCTTAAAAACCAAATTGCAAGTATTGGCTGTATAATGACCAAACCAAAAGAGTTTATAGTTATTGAATATATTGTCATAAAATACATTCATAAGACAGTCTGGAAAAGTACTGCTTCTATTTTTTGAAGCACACTATTTGATCAAAAGTAAAACTTTCATTGTTTTAGTGGGGCTGTTTTTCTTTTAAAAGAAATGACCTTCATACATTGCAACCACTGGTTATAGAAATGAAGCAATTAAAGTAATACTAAAGCAGCAACATTAAAATAATTAGTAATACTAAAACATGAACATTAATATAATTAGTCACGATAGTGAGAATGAGTCAAAGACTTCAGCAAAAGGCACATACCCATTGAATATTTTATTACTTAAAGTAAACACATAGATTTGTTCAAATAAATAAAAGTGAATTCCTGGATGTTGTAGAGAGACTTGGGTATCATTTTTGGGAAACCCAGACTAAGCTGTAATACCTTTGGCTATCTAAACATAATGAGAGGGTAGCATTCCAAACTCAGTCATGCCAGAAACGAAGTGAGATAGAAAATAAAGCAATTTCCAGTACTTTTATTTTCAGTTATAGTTTCAGGGTCATCTTTGGGAAATCTGTAGCATCATGTATGAGAAGGTTGTGCAGTGTTCATAAGTAATCCATTCAAAAGCTCCTTGAAAGGTTCTGATTTGTTTCAACGTCCCTGAACGCCATTGTCAAACTCAAGGTTATACTACAGTAGAGAAAGATGAGATGATCTCCCTTTGTATTAGCCCACTAGGGCTGCCATAACAAAATACAACAGACTGGGTGGCTTAAACAACAGAGGTTTGTTTTATCACCACTCTGGAGGTTGGAAGTCTAAGTTCAAGGGCCAGCAGGTTAGGGTTATCCTGAGGTAATTCTCATTAGTTTGCATGTAGTCGTCTTCTCTTTGGGTCCTCAAGTAGACTTCTCTCTGTGAGTGCACATACCTGCTGCCTCTTTCTCTTCTTATAACAACATCAGGTATGTTAAATTAAGGCCAACCCATGTGACCTCATTTTCCATTAATTACCTCTTCAAAGTCCCTATTTCCAACTACAGTCACATTCTAAGGTACTGGGGGATTCAGGCTTCAACCTTGGAATTCTGAAAGTGGATACAATTCAACCTGTAACCACCATACAGATGTTATGTTAACAGTAAATATTTTCAGGGTAAGAAACCAGGGAGCAAGGATTTAGGAGGCTCATAAGGAATAATTTGCTGGAGTGGGCCCATACTAGCTTGAAAGAGCTAATTGTAGCATTTTCAGGAATTTTGTAAGCTGTTTGTTTAAAACAACCAGTATTAAAAATTAAATTTATATATAGTTACAATTAAATGACATATGAAAAATAAAATTAATGCCCATCATTCCTAATTGTTTACTGTATTTTACTATTTTCTACACTCTTGAAGTTTTACCTCCATTGTACTTATATGGTGGAATTACTGTGTAATGACATGCTAGTTTGCATCTCTTTCCAACTTTGCTGACATCATGTTGGTAGCCTGAAATCAGACATTGTGAGAGTATTGCTCTAAATCAGGACTGTCTTTTTTCCCCCCCTGGATATCCAATTGTTAAATATTTAGCACATCACTGATCACAAGGAAAAATACTTATGAGAATTGTGTATTCTGAATAGAAAATAGTTAAATCTGGAAGGGGAAATCTCTCATTTTTATTGTTGTAGATATTGTACAAGGGGGAGATTGAAACATAACCATTAAGATTAAAAAGCACATCAAAATGTGTTCACAATGTGTTACATTGAATGAGTCTAAGCGTAAACAGCAGAGCTTAGTAGTGAACACCATGAATTTGGGATGGAAATCTTGTTCTGTCATGTATTTAACTTCATAACTTCTTTCAACCCCAATTTCCTCTTTTGGAGGAAATCCTGAAGATGTTGAGAAGAATAAATAATGTGATATATGTAAAGTGTTTAGCATATGCCTGGCACATTGCACAATGCCTGAGAATTACCCCCAGTTGGAAGAAAGTGACATTAGTAAAAATCCATATTTATAGGATGCACGATTCAGGAGATCTTTGCGGGTCACAAACAAAAGCAGGAACTTGAGGTATGGAAAGCATGGATAACAAAGAGAAGCTTAACCACTGAGCACAGAAATAGGTAAATGATTACCTCTTTACCTGCTTATTTGTAAAACAAACAAAAAGCAAACAAAAACCACTATTTTCCCTTGGAGAGGCATTATTCCCTCATTGCCTATACCCTATGTATATACCTGCAGATGTGAAAGTTTGTTTTCTTTACACACAGATCTAATCTGTTTCTCAAGCTTTAAGTCAATGATAGCTTCATGAATTTTATGATAAAAATATGTGGAGGCCTTAGAAATATACCTCTTGGAGGGCGGAGCAAGATGGCCGAATAGGAACAGCTCCAGTCTCCAACTCCCAGCGCGAGCGACACAGAAGACCGGTGATTTCTGCGTTTTCAACTGAGGTACTGGGGTCATCTCTCTAGGGAGTGCCGGACAATCGGTGCTGGTCAGCTGCTGCAGCCTGACCAGCGTGAGCTGAAGCAGGGCGAGGCATCGCCTCACCTGGAAGCGCAAGGGGGAAGGGAATCCCTTTTCCTAGCCAGGGGAACTGAGACACACAACACCTGGAAAATCGGGTAACTCCCACCCCAATACTGCGCTTTAAGCCAACTGGCACACCAGGAGAATATATCCCACACCTGGCCGGGAGGGTCCCACGCCCACGGAGCCTCCCTCACTGCTAACACAGCCGTCTGCGGCGATCTAACCACAAGGCAGCAGCGAGGCTGGGGGAGGGGCGCCCGTCATTGCTGAGGCTTAAGTAGGTAAACAAAGCCGCTGGGAAGCTCGAACTGGGTGGAGCTCACAGCAGCTCAAGGAAGCCTGCCTGTCTCTGTAGACTCCACCTCTGCGGACAGCGCACAGCTGCAGTCCAACAGGGGAAAGAGCGGGGGCCGGTGCAAACGCGAACGACTCTGTCTGACAGCTTTGGGGAGAGCCGTGGATCTCCTAACGCGGAGGTGGAGATCTGAGAACGGGCAGACTGCCTGCTCAGGTGGGTCCCTGACCCCTGAGTAGCCTAGATGGGAGACATCCCCCGCTAGGGGCAGTCTGACACCCCACACCTCACAGGGTGGAGTCACCCCTGAGAGGAAACTTCCAAAGAAAGAATCAGACAGGTACACTCGCTGTTCAGCAATATTCTATCTTCGGCAACCTCTGCTGCTGATACCCAGGCAAACAGGGTCTGGAGTGGACCTCAAGCAATCTCCAACAGACCAACAGACAGTCCTTCTGACTGTCAGACGGAAAACTATCAAACAGGAAGGACACCTATACCAAAACCCCATCAGTACGTCACCATCATCAAAGACCAGAGACAGAAAACCACAAAGATGGGAAGAAGCAGGGCAGAAAAGCTGGAAATTCAAAAATAAGAGCGCATCTCCCCCTGCAAAGGAGCGCAGCCCATCGCCAGCAACGGATCAAAGCTGGTCAGAGAATGACTTTGACGAGATGAGAGAAGAAGGCTTCAGTCCATCAAACCTCTCAGAGCTAAAGGAGGAATTACGTACCCAGCGCAAAGAAACTAAACATCTTGAAAAAAAGTGGAAGAATTGACAGCTAGACTAATTAATGCAGAGAAGATCATAAACGAAATGACAGAGATGAAAACCATGACACGAGAAATACGTGACAAATGCACAAGCTTCAGTAACCGACTCGATCAACTGGAAGAAAGAGTATCAGCGATCTGAGGATGACAATGAATAAATGAAGCGAGAAGAGAAACCAAAAGAAAAAGAAGAAAAAAAATGAACAAAGCCTGCAAGAAGTATGGGATTATGTAAAAAGACCAATCTACGTCTGATTGGGGTGCCTGAAAGTGAGGGGGAAAATGGAACCAAGTTGGAAAACACTCTTCAGGATATCATCCAGGAGAACTTCCCCAACCTAGTAGGGCAGGCCAACATTCAAATTCAGGAAATACAGAGAACGCCACAAAGATACTCCTCCAGAAGAGCACTCCAAGACACATATTGCCAGATTCACCAAAGTGGAAATGAAGGAAAAAATCTTAAGGGCAGCCAGAGAGAAAGGTAGGGTTACCCACAAAGGGAAGCCCATCAGAATAACAGCAGATCTCTCGGCAGAAACTCTACAAGCCAGAAGAGAGTGGGGGCCAATATTCAACGTTCTTAAAGAAAAGAATTTTCAACCCAGAATTTCATATCCAGCCAAACTAAGCTTCATCAGTGAAGGAGAAATAAAATCCTTTACAGATAAGCAAATGCTTAGAGATTTTGTCACCACCAGGCCTGCCTTACAAGAGACCCTGAAGGAAGCCCTAAACACAGAAAGGAGCAACCGGTACCAGCCATTGCAAAAACATGCCAAAATGTAAAGACCATCGAGGCTAGGAAGAAACTGCATCAACTAACGAGCAAAATAACCAGTTAATATCATAATGACAGGATCAAGTTCACACATAACAATATTAACCTTAAATGTCAATGGACTAAATGCTCCAATTAAAAGACACAGACTGGCAAACTGGATCAAGAGTCAAGACCCATCAGTCTGCTGTATTCAGGAGACCCATCTCACATGCAGAGACATACATAGGCTCAAAATAAAGGGATGGAGGAAGATCTACCAAGCAAATGGAGAACAAAAAAAAGCAGGGGTTGCAATCCTAGTCTCTGATAAAACAGACTTTAAACCATCAAAGATCAAAAGAGACAAAGAAGGCCATTACATAATGGTAAAGGGATCAATTCAACAGGAAGAGCTAACTCTCCTAATATCTATGCACCCAATACAGGAGCACCCAGATTCATAAAGCAAGTCCTTAGAGACCTACAAAGAGACTTAGACTCCCACAATAATAATGGGAGACTTCAACACTCCACTGTCAACATTAGACAGATCAACGAGACAGAAAGTTAACAAGATATCCAGGAATTGAACTCATCTCTGCACCAAGTGGACCTAATAGACATCTATAGAACTCTCCACCCCAAATCAACAATATACATTCTTCTCAGCACCACATCGCACTTATTCCAAAATTGACCACATAATTGGAAGTAAAGCACTCCTCAGCAAATGTACAAGAACAGAAATTATAACAAACTGTCTCTCAGACCACAGTGCAATCAAACTAGAACTCAGGACGAAGAAACTCAATCCAAACCGCTCAACTACATGGAAACTGAACAACCTGCTCCTGAATGACTACTGGGTACATAACGAATGAAAGCAGAAAAAAGATGTTCTTTGAAACCAATGAGAACAAAGATACAACATACCAGAATCTCTGGGACACATTTAAGCAGTGTGTAGAGGGAAATTTATAGCACTAAATGCCCACAAGAGAAAGCAGGAGAGATCTAAAATTGACACTCTAACATCACAATTAAAAAACTAGAGAGGCAAGAGCAAACACATTCAAAAGCTAGCAGAAGGCAAGAAATACTAAGATCAGAGCAGAACTGAAGGAGATAGAGACACAAAACCCCTCCAAAAAATCAATGAATCCAGGAGTTGGTTTTTTGAAAAGATAACAAAATGACAGACCGCTAGCTAGACTAATAAAGAAGAAAAGAGAGAGGAATCAAATAGACGCAATAAAAAATGATAAGGGGATATCACCACCGACCCCACAGAAATACAAACAACCATCAGAGAATACTATAAATGCCTCTACGCAAATCAACTAGAAAATCTAGAAGAAATGGATAATTTCCTGGACACTTACACTCTCCCAAGACTAAACCAGGAAGAAGTTGAATCCCTGAATAGACCAATAGCAGGCTCTGAAATTGAGGCAACAATTAATAGCCTACCCACCAAAAAAATCCAGGACCAGATGGATTCACAGCTGAATTCTACCAGAGGTACAAGGAGGAGCTGGTACCATTCCTTCTGAAACTATTTCAATCAATAGAAAAAGAGGGAATCCTCCCTAACTCTTTTTATGAGGCCAACATCATCCTGATACCAAAGCCTGGCAGAGACACAACAAAAAAAGAGAATTTTAGACCATATCCCTGATGAACATCGATGCAAAAATCCTCAATAAAATACTGGCAACCGGATTCAGCGGCACATCAAAAAGCTTATCCACCATGATCAAGTGGGCTTCATCCCTGGGATGCAAGGCTGGTTCAACATTCGCAAATCAATAAACGTAATCCAGCATATAAACAGAACCAAGACAAGAACCACATGATTATCTCAATAGATGCAGAAAAGGCTTTTGACAAAATTCAACAGCCTTTTATGCTAAAAACGCTCAATAATTTGGTATTGATGGAATGTACCTCAAAAATAAGAGCTATTTATGACAAACCCACAGCTATATCATACTGAATGGGCAAAAACTGGAAAAATTCCCTTTGAAAACTGGCACAAGACAGGGATCCCTCTCTCTTCATCCCAGGGATGAAGCCCACTTGATCATGGTGGATAAGCTTTTGATGTGCCGCTGAATCCGGTTTGCAGTATTTTATTGAGGATTTTTGCATCGATGTTCATCAGGGATATTGGTCTAAAATTCTCTTTTTTTGTTGTCTCTGCCAGGCTTTGGTATCAGGATGATGTTGGCCTCATAAAAAGAGTTAGGGAGGATTCCCTCTTTTTCTATTGATTGAAATAGTTTCAGAAGGAATGGTACCAGCTCCTCCTTGTACCTCTGGTAGAATTCAGCTGTGAATCCGCTGGTCCTGGATTTTTTTTGGTGGTAGGCTATTAATTGTTGCCTCAATTTCAGAGCCTGCTATTGGTCTATTCAGGGATTCAACTTCTTCCTGGTTTAGTCTTGGAGAGTGTAAGTGTCCAGGAAATTATCCATTTCTTCTAGATTTTCTAGTTGATTTGCGTAGAGGCATTTATAGTATTCTCTGATGGTTTTTGTATTTCTGTGGGGTCGGGGTGATATCCCCTTTATCATTTTTTATTGCGTCTATTTGATTCCTCTCTCTTTTCTTTTTATGTCTAGCTAGCGGTCTGTCAATTTTTTTTATTTCTTTCAAAAACCACTCCTGGATTCATTGATTTTTTGGAGGGGTTTTTGTGTCTCTATCTCCTTCAGTTCTGCCTGATCTTAGTTATTTCTTGCCTTCTGCTAGCTTTTGAATGTGTTTGCTCTTGCCTCTCTAGTTCTTTTAATTGTGATGTTAGAGTGTCATTTTAGATCTCTCCTGCTTTCTCTTGTGGGCTTTAGTGCTATAAATTTCCCTCTACACACTGCTTTAAATGTGTCCCGAGATTCTGGTATGTTGTATCTTTGTTCTCATTGGTTTCAAGAACATCTTTATTTCTGCTTTCATTTCGTTATGTACCCAGTAGTCATTCAGGAGCAGGTTGTTCAGTTTCCATGTAGTTGAGCGGTTGGATTGAGTTTCTTCGTCCTGAGTCTAGTTTGATTGCACTGTGGTCTGAGAGACAGTTTGTTATAATTTCTGTTCTTGTACATTTGCTGAGGAGTGCTTTACTTCCAATTATGTGGTCAATTTTGGAATAAGTGCGATGTGGTGCTGAGAAGAATGTATATTCTGTTGATTTGGGGTGGAGAGTTCTATAGATGTCTATTAGGTCCACTTGGTGCAGAGATGAGTTCAATTCCTGGATATCCTTGTTAACTTTCTGTCTCGTTGATCTGTCTAATGTTGACAGTGGAGTGTTGAAGTCTCCCATTATTATTGTATGGGAGTCTAAGTCTCTTTGTAGGTCTCTAAGGACTTGCTTTATGAATCTGGGTGCTCCTGTATTGGGTGCATAGATATTTAGGAGAGTTAGCTCTTCCTGTTGAATTGATCCCTTTACCATTATGTAATGGCCTTCTTTGTCTCTTTTGATCTTTGATGGTTTAAAGTCTGTTTTATCAGAGACTAGGATTGCAACCCCTGCTTTTTTTTGTTCTCCATTTGCTTGGTAGATCTTCCTCCATCCCTTTATTTTGAGCCTATGTATCTCTCTGCATGTGAGATGGGTCTCCTGAATACAGCAGACTGATGGGTCTGGACTCTTGATCCAGTTTGCCAGTCTGTGTCTTTTAATTGGAGCATTTAGTCCATTGACATTTAAGGTTAATATTGTTATGTGTGAACTTGATCCTGTCATTATGATATTAACTGGTTATTTTGCTCGTTAGTTGATGCAGTTTCTTCCTAGCCTCGATGGTCTTTACATTTTGGCATGTTTTTGCAATGGCTGGTACCGGTTGCTTCCTTTCTGTGTTTAGGGCTTCCTTCAGGGTCTCTTGTAAGGCAGGCCTGGTGGTGACAAATCTCTAAGCATTTGCTTATCTGTAAAGGATTTTTATTTCTCCTTCACTGATGAAGCTTAGTTTGGCTGGATATGAAATTCTGGTTGAAAATTCTTTTCTTAAGAACGTTGAATATTGGCCCCCCTCTCTTCTGGCTTGTAGAGTTCTGCCGAGAGATCTGCTGTTATTCTGATGGGCTTCCCTTTGTGGGTAACCCTACCTTTCTCTCTGGCTGCCCTTAAGATTTTTTCCTTCATTTCCACTTTGGTGAATCTGGCAATTATGTGTCTTGGAGTTGCTCTTCTGGAGGAGTATCTTTGTGGCGTTCTCTGTATTTCCTGAATTTGAATGTTGGCCTGCCCTACTAGGTTGGGGAAGTTCTCCTGGATGATATCCTGAAGAGTGTTTTCCAACTTGGTTCCATTTTCCCCTCACTTTCAGGCACCCCAATCAGACGTAGATTTGGTCTTTTTACATAATCCCATACTTCTTGCAGGCTTTGTTCATTTCTTTTTCTTCTTTTTTCTTTTGGTTTCTCTTCTCGCTTCATTTCATTCATTTGATCCTCAATCGCTGATACTCTTTCTCTCTTCCAGTTGATCGAGTCGGTTACTGAAGCTTGTGCATTTGTCACGTATTTCTCGTGTCATGGTTTTCATCTCTGTCATTTCGTTTATGATCTTCTCTGCATTATTAGTCTAGCTGTCAATTCTTCCACTTTTTTTTCAAGATGTTTAGTTTCTTTGCGCTGGGTACGTAATTCCTCCTTTAGCTCTGAGAGGTTTGATGGACTGAAGCCTTCTTCTCTCATCTCGTCAAAGTCATTCTCTGACCAGCTTTGATCCGTTGCTGGCGATGGGCTGCGCTCCTTTGCAGGGGGAGATGAGCTCTTATTTTTTGAATTTCCAGCTTTTCTGCCCTGCTTCTTCCCCATCTTTGTGGTTTTATCTGTCTCTGGTCTTTGATGATGGTGACGTACTGATGGGGTTTTGGTATAGGTGTCCTTCCTGTTTGATAGTTTTCCGTCTGACAGTCAGAAGGACTGTCTGTTGGTCTGTTGGAGATTGCTTGAGGTCCACTCCAGACCCTGTTTGCCTGGGTATCAGCAGCAGAGGTTGCCGAAGATAGAATATTGCTGAACAGCGAGTGTACCTGTCTGATTCTTTCTTTGGAAGTTTCCTCTCAGGGGACTCCACCCTGTGAGGTGGGGGTGTCAGACTGCCCCTAGCGGGGGATGTCTCCCATCTAGGCTACTCAGGGGTCAGGGACCCACCTGAGCAGGCAGTCTGCCCGTTCTCAGATCTCCACCTCCGCGTTAGGAGATCCACGGCTCTCCCCAAAGCTGTCAGACAGAGTCGTTCGCGTCTGCACCGGCCCCCGCTCTTTCCCCTGTTGGACTGCAGCTGTGCGCTGTCCGCAGAGGTGGAGTCTACAGAGACAGGCAGGCTTCCTTGAGCTGCTGTGAGCTCCACCCAGTTCGAGCTTCCCAGCGGCTTTGTTTACCTACTTAAGCCTCAGCAATGACGGGCGCCCCTCCCCCAGCCTCGCTGCTGCCTTGTGGTTAGATCGCCGCAGACGGCTGTGTTAGCAGTGAGGGAGGCTCCGTGGGCGTGGGACCCTCCCGGCCAGGTGTGGGATATTCTCCTGGTGTGCCAGTTGGCTTAAAGCGCAGTATTGGGGTGGGAGTTACCCGATTTTCCAGGTGTTGTGTGTCTCAGTTCCCCTGGCTAGGAAAAGGGATTCCCTTCCCCCTTGCGCTTCCAGGTGAGGCGATGCCTCGCCCTGCTTCAGCTCACGCTGGTCAGGCTGCAGCAGCTGACCAGCACCGATTGTCCGGCACTCCCTAGAGAGATGACCCCAGTACCTCAGTTGAAAACGCAGAAATCACCGGTCTTCTGTGTCGCTCGCGCTGGGAGTTGGAGACTGGAGCTGTTCCTATTCGGCCATCTTGCTCCGCCCCTCAAAAATTCTTCATGTTTTCTAGGTACAAGTCTTTTGTTCACACATGTAATTTGCATAAAATTTTCTTTCAGTCTGTGGCTGGTCTTTGTTTCTTCTCTTTACAGTATCTTCACAGATTAAAGTTTTAATTTTATTATTCAATTATCAAGATTTAATTTTATGGATTATACTTTGAAGTGATATGTAAGAACTCTTTGCTTAGAAAAGACAAATGCTTTCACTTATTTTTTTCTAAATTTTTTATAATTTTAGGTTTTGCATTTAGTCTACAATCCAGTTTGATTTAATTTTGTACAGTTGAGCATCCCTAATCTAAAAGTCCAAAATCTAAAAGACTCCCAAATTTGAAACTTTCTGAATGATATAAAGTCACAAGTAGAATATTCTACATCTAACTTCATGTAACAGATCACAGTCAAAACTTTATTTCATGCACAAAATTATTAAAAATACAATATAAAATTATCACCAGGCAATGTGTATACGATGTGTATGAAACATAAATTTTGTGTTTAAACTTGGATTCTGTCCTCTAGAATCCAAGCTGTCTCACTGTGTATATGAGGATATTCCAAAATCCAAAAACATCCCAAATCTGAAATATTTCTTGTCCCAAGCATTTGGAGTAAGGGATATTCAATCTGTGTAAAGTGTGTGAGTTAACATTAACTTTCTATCCTTCACTCTCTCCCTTCTTTCTAACTGCTCTCTCTTTCTCTTCATTTGTGTGTTCAATTGTTTCAGCACCATTTGTTGAAAAGACTATCTTTTCTCTGTTGAACTGCATTTTGTACCTTTCCCAAAAATTAATTGACTAGATTTTTTCCAGTATTGACCAATTACTAAGAAAAAAACTGCTACAAGCACTCATGTAGAGGTTTTCTGTCAACATAAATTTTCATTTTCTTTGGATAAGTACCTAGGGGTGGGATTAAAGGGTCATACCGTAAGCATAGGATTAACTTTATAAGAAACTATTGAATTGTTTTCCAAAGTGGCCAACTTGTTTTTCATTCCTACTACCAATGCAGGAGACCTCCAGTTGCTCTGTATTCTCAGCAAAACTTGGTATTATCAGGGCTTTTAAAACATTATTTTAGCCATTCAAATAGGTGTATATTTGTTTCTCATTCTGTTTTTATTTTGCATTTCCCTTATGACTAATATTGTTGGGCATCTTTCCATGTGCTTATTAGTTATTCAAGGATCTTTTTGCCGAAGTGTCTACTTAAATGTTTTGTGCACTCCTTCATTGGGTTGTTTTTTTGTGTGTGTTATTGCCAAGTGGGAATATTTTTGGATTCTATATTCTAGCCCATTTTTCTGTGACTACCTTTTCACCTCACTTTGAAGTGAGATAAAAAATATCAAACCATCTTGATGACTGTAGCTTTCTAGTAAGTCTTGAAATCAGGTAATGTGAGCCTTCTAATTGTTCTTTTGGAAAATTGCACTGATGACTCTAATTCCTTTGCTTTTCCTTGTACATTTCACAGTCAAGCTTTTTGATATCAAGAAAAAATCTTGCTGAGGCTTTTTTTTGACACTGTATTAAATTTATAGATTGAGAAGAATTAACATCTTAACAATATCAAGTCTTTGAATATATGAACACAGTATATTTATATATTTATTCAAGTCTTCTATAAATTAGTATTTTTTAGCTTTTATACAGATACTGTACTCTGCTTTTTAAGATTTATATCTAAGTGTTTGATTTTTGGCAAATAATAAAGAGTATTTTATTTAATTTCAATGTTTAATTGTTCATTGCTAATATATAGAAATGCAATTCAGCTTTGTATATTGATTTGCACCCTTTGAACTACTAAATTTACTATTAGTTGTAGGAGCTTATTTATAGATTTCATAGACATTTATGTGTAGCTAATCATATTGTCTATGAATAATGGTGTTCCTAGTTCTTTCTTTCAAATTAGTATGGCTCTTACTTATTTTCACTGACTAGGACCTCTAGTCCAATGTCTTTATATGATTATAACTCAGCAAGGAAGGAGAGGTCCACATAGCAAAAGTAAAGACAGTTGCTGGAGGAAATACCAACATAAAATTTCATGTTGGCAACTTCAATAGATTGAAACTATTTAACTAATTATACTATATTAAGGCAGTTGAACTTTGTTGAGCAATGGGAAGTCATATACGAAGAAAATTCTCTCAGAAAAAGCTGACATGATCTACAGTTAGCACACAGTCTGCTGCTGATTTTGCACCCAGAAATAAGCTACAGAAAAGGGTGAGTGTAAGAGATACCACTTACCCCACCATGGCCGGGCGCGGTGGCTCATGCCTGCAATCCCAGCACTTTGGGAGGCTGAGGTGGGCAAATCATGAGGTCAGGAGTTTGAGGCCAGCATAGTCAGCATGGTGAAACCCCATCTCTACTAAAAATACAAAATATTAGCTGGGCGTAGTGGCAGGCGCCTGTAATCCTAGCTACTTGGGAGGCTGAAGCAGGAGAATCACTTGAACCTGGGAGGTGGAGGTTGCAGTGAGCCAAGATTGCAACACTGCACTCCAGCCCAGATGACAGAGAGGAAAAAAAAAAAAAAAGAGATGCTCCCCCACCCCTACACCCAACCTCTTTCCTAGGGAGGTATTGATCCAAGAAGGTATAGTGAAACCCCAGGCCTTTTCTGAGTTAGCAGTTGTAAATGAAGGAATTCTAATCTAGGATATTGGGGTGACAACAAAGCTACTCAGGGGAAAGAAGCTGAATATTTAATAAATGGATAATAAATAATTCTTTCATGAGTTGGATTGAGAGCAGAAATCTATGAGGTTCATTGTAAAATGAATAAAGTTTAACTTGTCTTGAGTTCCAGAGGTAAGGATGGCTAACTGCAGATATTTTGAGAGGCAGAAGAGGAAAGAGGGAAGAAGTGAGGTTTGTTCCTGATAGCCTCTCACTTGCTGAATTCACTGAAGGTGAATGGAGCAACTGAGATTGATAGAATATTGGTAGTGTGGAATATTTCTTGCCATGGGGAAAAAGAACAAGGATTGACTATGGATAAATCAAACACTAGAAAGTGTTTTAAAATATAAAAATATATAGAACTCAAACATTTTTAATTTCAAAAATTATCAGTGGTACAGAGAAAAGCAGAGCAAAATGGGAAGTAAGAGTCCAAAATGGGAAGAAATAAGTCCAGCTTATTTCTGGGTATAAAGTCAGTACCAGCCAGAGGATCTTAGGAGTTGAAGATTTGCAGGAAACACATAGGAGAATGAGACACCATCTGGGAATCCTGGAATCAAGTACAATTCATTCCACAACCTTCAAATCTACAATATATTTCTTCTGTTAAGGTGTGACTCAATCCAATGATTAGTGACAGAAAGATGCAGCAGCTAGTGATTACCAATATTGATACTTTTATGTATGTGGATGAAAGAGTAGGGACTCTGTTTTGTGCACAGAGGCGTGCAACATTCAAATCTTGGTCTTGCCATTTATTAGCACCATGGCTTAGATCTTATTACTTAAATTTCTTCATTCAATACTTTATTTTCTGTAAAACTGAAATAGTAATATCCATCTCAAAGAGTCCATGCAACAATTAGGGGAAATAACATAAACAAGATAGGTTTTTGATGAATATTACTTATTTTCATTGTCTCAAAATGTTAAAATAATTGAAATACTAACCAGTGATGGTTTCAGAATTTCCATTTGGAGTTTGTGTGGATACCAATCTAGATGGAAGGCTGGAGGCTAGGAAACTTCTCTTGGGGCTGTTTTTAAAGCAAGCATACTGTTTTTACATAGGTGTTATATTTATTTGAGGTGTCTTTCCTTGGTCACATGGCTAGAGATAGCAGGGAGGGCTAAAGCATCCTTCATTTTGCAAGCTTTCTTTTGGCACTGCTGTTGGCCCTAAAGTTTGTTGCTTGTGAAATGGACCACATCTCACTATTTTTATAGACCCCAGTTGGTAGTAAATGTGTGTACCAGCTAAAAAGGTCATGGTGCAAAAAGAATTAGTTATAGTTCTTGTTCGCTGAGAGAGTAAGCTAGTGATATCTATTAAATCATTCTGAAGACAAAGATTTCAAGAGGGAGATGGAGGGTCAGAAGTGCTGCTTATTAAATCTCTGAGATCATGGTTTTGTGTCTCACGGGTGTTCATAAGCCTCAATGACTGCAGCTAATAGACCTGAATTTTATCAACAGCTTTTTCTGGGAGGCACACAGAAGAATGATTGAGCAACTTCTGATGGTAGGATTCCGACTGTTTTTAAGAGCAATCCTTGGGCAGTTGTAAACACACTCATAAAGTAGGAAAGTCTTCTCTGAAAGCAAATCAAAGGCTCTAAGGGGAGGGTCAAAGTTTAACTTTGAAGTGAGATAGAAACTATCCTGTAAAACCTACGTGTAGAGTTTGAATGAGTCAGGCTATTGGAAAACTCTGAGTATCAGAGAATAATCCACTGATCCTGTCCCGGAAAGAAAACACTAATAATAACAAAACAGTATCTGGATATTATCACTTATCTGCAAGGTTAACTTTTTAATATGGATTGTCTACTATTAAAGAAAAGGAAATGCCTCCACATGCACTCATGCAAATTAAGGCCTTATAGCCTTATAATAAGGGCATCACAGGGTGAGTGATCAGGAAGCACAAGTTTTGTGCTCAACATTTAGTTGCCTATAGCAACCAAAAAGAAATACTCAATGTTTCAGGGATTTTGGTCTTCATTTACTGCTGCCTGGCAGCAAATTGGCCAACTCTGAAGTTTTCATAAATTGATTTTAGAAGCTTTTTGACCTTTCTTCAATGCCTCCTTTTGTTCTTCACCTTTCTAGTATGAAAAGTCTTTTTTATGCTACTACCTAATTTCTTCAGTTTTCCCAAGCAAGATTAAGAAATCCTCAAAATGCACGTGAGTATTAAGTGGATGTAATTCTGACATTTGTTGCCATGATGTTTGCCAGACTGTTCGGACTTAGGTAACAGGCTAAGCAGATGTCTACTTTCTCTCTCACTATTTCATGAATCTAGTCTGAAAGTCTGCTTACAATGATGAGTGACCCCGGATAAAGGGGTGCAATTAGTTGTATGCAACAAATTCTAAAGGATTGCTCAAAATAAAATTAATTTTAGTGAATTGGAAATAAACGTAAGCCTGATCGCACTTTTTAAAGGATGGAAAAATATGAAAAACAAACAGGGAGGTGGCTACAGGATTTACTCAAAGTGAAATTCTCTGCTTTAGAGTCTAAATTGCATGCCATTTCAGAGGTACAAAGGGCGCATATATATTATCATTGTTTAACCATTCTACTTCCTTTATATAATTCTATCAATATTTCTCCATTGTCTGTGCAAACTACTTAGATGGGGTTTTAGGGGCATTCAGGCTTTAGTACCATTCCATGTATCCAGGCTTTTCTTTTCAGTTTCCCCCAAACAAGCTGTACCAGCCAGGGAAAACAACCCTGACTTGTCAGCAGAAAACACACAGTGCTGCCTCTACTCATTTTCTCATGCTGATTCCTCTGCCTAGAACATTCGTTCCTCAACATCTTTGCTTTGGAACTTACGTGGCCTTCACGATTCACAAAAGGTGTCAGAGATTTATCCCTGATTATCCCCAAAGCTTATTATATATGCCTTCTTCAAATTGAATAATCTATGTGCTTTTCATAATTTGCTATTCAGATAATGTGAGTCTAAGGGTCTGAAACTTAGAGGGTAGCATTCTTGGGGTTACAGAATCCTGGGGCCACAGTAACCTGAGACTATAACATCCTGGGAGTACAGCCTCCTTGAGGTACACATAGTATCCAAGGGGTAGTGCATTCTGGGTGTCTTAATATCCTGGAGGTACAGCAATTTCCAAAGATAAAATTCAGAAATTGTAATATCCCAGGGACACTCCCAGATTACTGGGAGTACAGCATCCTGCTGGTAAAGCATCCCAGCTGTCTAATCTAGCCATAGAATTGGAATAGGACTTGCTCATGAGTTCAAGAAAACAGAGCTGAGAAAACAGGTAGTAAGAGGAAGCATCCAGAAAAAACACCAGAATCAAAGCTAAGGTAAATTTTGGGCTGTAAGTGTGAAAGAAATAAACAGAGGGAGATAAACCTTATAAAGCAATGTATTAACAAATAGGACATCTAAACAAGAATGTTAGAATCAGAACTTGGAAAAATTCTGCACTTTAAAGTGGAGATTTTCACTTTGAATGACTCGTGTAGCCATCTTGCACCTTAGAAGAGTGGGTGATGTTGCAGATGCTTTCTCTAGAGCCATTCTATTACTGCCTACATTTACTTTCACTGTTAGTATAAACTTCAACCCATGATTTCCAGTTGAGGTAGGAGGCAGGCGGGACTTGACTCTGGACCAAATTGAAGACTGGCAGAAACTGGAAAGAGGCCCCTCGAAAGCACCTCTCCAAAAGACACACTCACTAGCACCATAACAGTTTATCGTTGTTATGGCAACACTCAGACGTTACCCCCCTCCCATTTTCTAGCTAATTCCAAATACCCTGCCCCCTAATTAGCATTAAAAGTGGGTATAAATATGACTGCAAAACTGCCCTTGTGCCACTACTCTCAGCACCCTGCCTGTGGGGTAGCCCTGCTCTGTAAGAGCAATCACAGAGCTGTAACATTGTCACTGCCTCAATAAAGCCATTTTCTTCTACCCTTGGCTCACTTTTGAATTTTTTCCTGGGTGAAGCCAAGAACCTGCCCTGCATCACAATTAATTCATTTTTCTCCTTCTCATGTTTAATTTACTTGAAATTACACAATGCAATCCACAAAGCTATGTGGTTATAGGCAAACAACACGAAGTCACAGTGTCCTGAATTCAAAAGAGAGAAGGAAAGCACTATTGTTAGAAAGAACGCTTATCTATTGCTGAATCACAAATTATCCTAAAACCTAGTGTCCTCAGACAACAACCGTGGTATGATGTCTTAATGTTTATATGAATCAGGAGAATCCCAAAGCAGGCTTGGCTGGGCAGTTCTTCTGCTTCATGTGGTATTGACTGAAGTCACCCAACGGTATTCAGCTGGTGGACAGATTCATCTGTGCAGTCCAAGATAAATTTATTTGCATGTTTGTTTCCTTATTTGGAATGACTGGAAGACTTGGGTCAGGTGGGAATGTCCAGAGCACCTGCATGTGTTTCCTCCATTAGTAGTGGTCTAAGGATAGTGAGATTTCTTACATGGAGCCTCAGGGATCCCTGAGGGATGTACCAATAGCCACGAAGTGGAAGCTGCCAGTCTCTTAAAGCTTGCACCCAGATACTGAACAACTGTCATTTATATTATATATTATCAGTCAAATAAGTTACGGAGCTCCCCAGATTCATGAGAGGAGGATCGGATAACTAGCATGCATCCTTAGTTCACTAGAATTGTTAATCCCAGGCCTTCAGAATACCCTCTGAAGATATTTGATGTATATATTGGGTGAGAATGCCATTGTAGTTCACATATTATCAGTTAATAAAACTTGAATTTTTTTTTCTTTAAAGAATTAATGGAAATAGAAATCATAATATGTTATTCCCATACACCAGTGGATTGTTGTATGCACAGCCTGTTGGAAGAAATGTCAGAGAAGTATATTTTGCTTAAATATTGACTATCACAATATTACTACTTTTTACACTAATATACTTACTCCCTTCAACTTGAATTTTACAGTTCTTTCTTATACCCTAAAAGGCTTCCTTCTTTCCTCCGTGTTCTCTCCTTCTCCCCTAACAATCTAGTATGTGTTTTATGTAAATTTGAGGAACAGCAAAATTTTACTAAACAGAAAAATGTCCATGTTCCTTTTTATTGTGTGTCCATAAAATAATGGGAACTATTTTTCTGATTTACCCTTTATACTGTCTTGACTCTCATCCATAGACATCACTACCCTCCCCAGTCCCCATAATAAGAATATCTGAATATCTGAATGATTGGCAGTGAGAAATTCCAAGCATTAAAACACTAAGTCAAACACATTTGGAAAGTACTAAGTTTTCACTCAATTTACATCATAAAAATTGTTGCCAATCCATTTATTCAGGTACTGTACAACTATTTATTGTGTTTATAAGGTTTCTGTTTCTGCCCAGAGCTGGGTAGGGAAAACATAAAAGAAAGTAAAATATGCTCACTATGTTCTAAAAGCCAGTATTTCTGGGTCAGGCATGGTGGCTCATGCCTGTAATCCCAGCACTCTGGGAGACTGAGGCGGGCAGATCACCTGAGGTCAGGAGTTCGAGACCAGCCTGGCCAACATGGTGAAACCCTGTCCCTACTAAAAATACAAAATTATCTGGGCATGGTAGTGCATGCCTGTAATCCCAGATACTTGGGAATCTGGGGCAGGAGAATCACTTGAACCAGGGAGGCGAAGGTTGCAGTGAGCTGAGATCACACCACTGCACTCCATCCTGGGTTCTTAGATAATGTCTGTATTAGTCCATTTTAATGCTGCTATAAAAAACTGTCTGAGACTGGGTAATTTATAAAGGAAAGAGGTTTAATTAACTCACAGTTCCACATGGCTGGGGCGGCCTCAGGAAACTTACAATCGTGGCAGAAAGGGAAGTAGGAATGTCTTACATGGCGGCATTGCATGTGAGAGTGCAAGAGAAACTACCATTTATAAAACCATCAGCTCTCACGAGAATTCACTCACTATCATGAGAACAGCAAGGGGGAAACTACCCCCATAAACCCATTACTTCTCTCCCACAACACACGGGGATTACACTTTGAGTAGGGACACAGAGTCAAACCACATCAATGTCTAATTATATATTGAGGCAGTAAGTTTAAAGTTTGCATAACCCATACTTGAAAATGCTATGGGGCCAAAGATGGTAGTCTAGTATATTTTTCTTAAGTTAAGAAACTATCACAGGCTTTAGCATAGAATATCTCCACAGGTAAGCTTCAATAAGATGAGAGCCTTATCTATTGATTTCTTTCATCACAAGTAATTTGAGTAGTAATATCACACGGTCATAAAGAAAAATTACTTAAGGGGAAGTGGACCAGATTAATAGTTAGGTACTTTTAAATAGCGACACCTGTAGTTTATCATTTTTGCCATATCCCTTCAAATCTCTCTGGAAGTAGCTACTTACTCTGACTGCAGCTCTCATTTATCTATCTGTAATTTGCAACTTTTTATAGCTTACTTTATTGGACCGATGACTCCTGTTTATGTTAGTAATAAGGAGGATCTCTGGATAATTTTCCCTGATTTGAGTATATATAATCTTGCTCTGTTTATTGATAATTTTATACTTGTTCTAAGTGAATCTCTTCTTTCATTTATTTTATCAGGTTTTACAGAACATTTCACTTTAAAATATATTTTATCTCTTAGTCCGCCACAAAATTATGAAGTTCTTCAGTGTATACTTGGTATCTTACTTATCTTTAAATTCCAAGAAATTGTAAGTTCCTAGTCCATAAAAGATACTCAATTTATTTTTCATTAGCAATTAAATGTATTAACAAAATAATTTGATATCCTTGAACTCAAAGTAAATCAAATTGAAAGTAATAGTAATTCATTAATGCTGCATTGAAAGTAATATTCATTTATATTTTAGTCGATTTACTTCTTAACTGCTTTGAGACACTGAACCTCATTAATCAACAACAACCCGTTACAAGGAAGTTTTTGAATGTTGAGAGAAAAGACAAAAGTTTGCATTGGTGAAAAAATGGTATATCATCTTTTGCATAGTATGGTTATGAGTGGTTTAATAAAGGACTATTTTCAGAAGTACAATATCTCACTCATCTCACTAATAACACTTGCTGACTTTCCTTCTGTTGCATCTGGCACCAAGATGATGCTAATGGCATACTAGCAACGTCACAATTGCTGGGTTTTTGTTGTTTTTTCTAAATAGCAGTAACAATAGATTCAAACCAATTCATCTGTAAGCTCTCCCTTAGTACTACTGTTTGTGACTAGGGAAGATGGCATCTGAGATTTTGCCCATAGATAAAGCAACTCTAAGTTTTCAGAATGAGAATAGCATTTAAGCAGTGACTTCACGTTATTTTGCTCTAAGAAACCTAGGTAATGATTTTGAGAATGTATCAACTGTCTTTGAAAGTGATGCTCAAAATACTGTAGTTAGAAGAAAATATGCAAATGCATGGTAAATCAGAGTACACGTAAGTGGTAAAGTTCTAAAAAGTGCCTCAAGAAACAGAAAGGACATGACCTATTAGGAAAATATTTGTAATACACATAGAGAAAATGGGTGAATTGTTTGGAGTCACACTTTATATAAAACCAGCAAGAAAACAAGTACCAATCCAGTGGAAATATGGGTAAGGGAGATAATTGAATAAGTCGCAAAAATAAAAATGGGCAAATAAATGGTGAATTTGACTTAGCATTATAGAAATACAAAACACATGAGAAAAGTGATTCTAATCCATAAATGCATTGCCAAAAATAATATGTTTAGTATTATTTATTACCAGAAAGACTGTGGAATAGCAGGGCTCTCATACTTTGTTGGTAAGAAAATATTGGTGTCATATATTTGGAGAGTAATTTGATATCTAACAAAGTCAAAAATCCACAGATTTTTGACATACTGTAATGAATCACTCTATAGTTATTCTTACAAAAGAACCCTAGGATAAAATGGACCTTATTTTAGCATTTTTAATTATTGAAAAAATTAATTGTGCATTTCAAAATAGCAAGAAAAGAATAATTAGAATGTTCCTAGTGTGAAGATAAATATTTAAGGTAGTGTATATTCCAATTGCCCTGATTTGCTTATATGAATGTATCAAATTATCACGTATACCCTGAAAATATGTGTATCTAATATGCATCAATAAAAATAAGTAATTTTTAAAATGTAAGGAGGCAGGCACCAAAAATATCTCAATAATACAGATGGATACTATTTTGACATCAAAATTAAGGACCAGGCGACATGGCTCATGCCTGTAATCCCAGCACTTTGGGTGGCCGAGGCTGGCGGATCACGAGGTCAGGAGATGGAGACCATCTTGGCTAACACAGTGAAACCCTGTCTCTACTAAAAATACAACAAACAAAAACACACACAAGCAAACACACACAAAAAAAATTAGCCGGATGTGGTGGCGGGCACCTGTCCTCCCAGGTAGTCCTGAGGCTGAGACAGGAGAATGGCCTGAACCCTTGAGGCGTAGTTTGCCGTGAGCCGAGATAGCGCCACTGCACTCCAGCCTGAGCGACAGAGCGAGACTCCGTCTCAAATAATAAATAAATAAAAATAAAATAAAATAAAAATAAAACAAAATTAAGGCAAATACTCCATGAGGAACAAAATATCAAAATTTTAAATAAAGTCAAGTTCAGTAACAGTGAGCCTGAGGCAGAAGGAAAAACATCAGTAATAGTAATCCTGTCTCTAATAAATTTGAATATTTACACTTAGGCTCAAGGTGAGTGACTCACTCACGTTGCCCTAGTCCTGGTCCTGGTCTACCTTCACTTGATATGTTTTGCTGTACAACAGGCTATTTACCATATCCTGAAATTATCATTGGAATGTGACTTCTGGCCCAACATTTAAAATGCGTTTAGGGCAATAAGAGCATAAACCACAAGCACAACCAATTTCAGGCAAAAAGACAGACACTGGTCTCCCATAGTCATGAATTTTTTAAAGGGCCTCCACCAAGCATTCAAAATGGGGTGTGTTCATGCAGTATTCTTAGTACATGTGCCTTCAGCATGAAACTAGACCCATCTTATCTAAATCGACACACAGAAAACAGCTCTGATTAATATTATCATTTTCAACATGTAATGTACTTCTCATAGGAGCTAACGGCATTTGAGAAAAATCTGCATGCAAGGATAAACTATATAATAAATGCGTTTTGATTAGAATAAAATACATGAAAGAACTTTTGGGGACAAGGGAAAGTACAGTAGTTCTGAATATTCTAGGTAACTGTTTTGGGAGAAACATGCCAAATAAATTATTCAAGATTCCCACTCACACTCAAAAACAAAGACAAAACAAAACAAAACAAAAAAACGAAACAATGACTATGGGCCTCCTTATCACCAAATCTAATATTATTTACTCTGATCTCATTTTTTAAAACTGTCTGAAATGTTTGCTAATATTAATTACACTTTACTTTCTTCTGATTGGATCTCTACCCTCTTCGCCTCTTCTGATTTGACTCACAAAATTGAAAAACTCCATTTGGTTTCCCTCCATCTTTATAGTTTCTCCACTGCGTTCTTCCTTCTCCCTTTTGTACACCCATCTAAATCTTTGTTTTTCCCTTTCCAAACTGTAACTGTGATATTGGTTCTCAAACCCCTGTGGAATATTAGAATTGCGTTGGAAGTTCAATCCCAGTTCCAGGCTGCACTTCAAACCAATATAATTAGAATTTCTGGGATGAAAACTTGGCATCATTTTTATTTGGTTGTTTTTGATTTCTAAGAGATTCCAATGAGTAGACAAGGTTGAGAACAAATACTGTACTTTACTATCTAAAGCATGATCATCGCATTATCACCTAGAAGGTTGTTAGAAATACAGAATCTCATGCCCTTCACCCCAACCTACTAGAACACAAAGTGCACTTTTGAAATTCCAGATGATTCATATCCACATTAAAATAAGGAAAACATTGATTCAGATTACTAAATATTAGCACCTGTCCTAATTTATCTCATAAGGCCTAATCCTGTTTCCACTGTCATTTGCTTGTGGAATATCTTCCCCTATATATTCTAATGAGGACCTTGAACTCAACTTGAACTAACAATTGAACTAATCTTTGTTTCTTCAATCACGAATCATCGTTTTTTTCTTGGTCTTTATCCCACTAGTCATATCTCTATTCATCCCGGCTTTATACCTCACAAGGCTTTTTTTTTTTTTTTTTTAAACCTCCTTCACACACAGTCTCAATGTCTGTTTATATTATGCTCTTCCATATCTCTCATGTTTTATTCCTTTTTATTTGTACCACTAATTCAGACAAAATTGCCTCTCACTTAAACTTTTAAGATAGCTTCCGGAGGGATTGCATTGGGGAGTTATACATGATATAAACGTTATGCACATGTACCCTAGAACTTAAAGTATAATAATAATAAAAAAAAAGATAGCTTCCTGATAGCTCGTATTGCCTTCTGTCATTCTGATTATAATTTATCATGCATAGTTATGTTAGCTTAATCTCCCTAACAAACGTCAGTGTCAGCTAGCAAAGAAGAGGTTAACCTAAGAGTAATGATCTATAAGAGACTTCTCATCTTACCTGAGCACCTCACTTGAAAATTTCACTGTAATTGAATTATAAACCAGCATCTTAATGACCATGTTAAGGGAATTTTCACATTTTCTGATTTTTTTTTTTTGAGATAGAAACTGAGTAATCAAAAAACAGTACAGATTAGAAAAATCTAAAGCAGTCAGTTTGAGAAAGCCACAACACCTTTTGAGAGTAAATGTAATCATAAATTATTTTCACTTTCTATTAATTTAGAAATAGGCCTGTAGCTCTTCTTTTCGTCATTTATGATTCAACTAAGAAATTGGTATCATTTCTAGTTCCAAGTAAGAGTATTTTATGTTTTTCCTCAACAACATAATGTAATAGAATTAGTTGTTCAGATTATGTCATTTTAATAAGTTCAAGTTTTTGTTTAACCAGTAACTATGCCATGCAAGAATAATTAAATGATCTGAACTTGACTATAAATTCTATCATTAAAATGTAGTTTTCTACCGATCTTAATCTTTACCTTAAAAAAGAGAATAAACTCAAGCTGAAAAAAGATACTTTGTAACGCTTATGATCAATTTAAATAATGAAGCAAGACAGTCTTAACAAAAAGGATCTTTAGTTTTTTTTTTTTTTTTTAGGAGGCAAGGTCTTGCTAATATTGCCCAGACCGCCAGACTAACTTCAGACTTGCGGCTCAAGTGATCCTCATCCCCTCTTGTTAGCTACCTGAGTAGCTAGGACTACAGACACACTCCACCAAATCCAGCTTTCTTAAGGTTTTAAATAGGAAAGTGAATGAATACAGCAGAATTTCAAAAACCCACTTTGTAGATATGTTTGCATAAAGTGTAAGCGGAAGGATAAAGGCTGATTATCACGAATAGACTTTCCATTAAACACTATATTTTTAAATGTGTGGGTAAGGGAAAGACAATAGGACAATACAGGCTGGCAGAAAAATGCCAGATGTAGTCCTGGCCTCAGTTAGAAGCTGAGCCTATGGGAGGATACCTCCCGAGTGGAATTACCTGATTTAAAACAGTGCTCTTGCATGTTTACTAGTCATGCAATCTATTAAGAGTATTGCAAATGGAAAATCATGGGTCTTTGAACTGCTTTTGAGTCAATGAAGGAGCTTGAAAAAGTTTATTATCCATTTAATTCTATTTCTTGATAGGTGAGCATGCTTCCTCAATTCTCAGGAACAATGTGAGATTACACATTTAGATACTCTAGAAAGGGAGGCAATTAAAACCAAGGCATAAATGTTTTCCATATCATTTTGTTAACACAGGAAAAGAAAAAAAAATGCTTCCAAAATATGTGCTTATAAGCTGTGTATTTTGACATCATTTAAATCACAAGATCAATCCATTTCCATTTCCAGTGGTTACTAAACAGAGACAGATCCTGCCGTTTTAACTGCTGACTAATGAATGATAATATGACATAAACTTTTGATTGCTACAGACACAGCTGGCAGCAGAATATTTAACAAAAGTAAAACCACAAATTCTAACCAGCAACAATTTAAAGAGTGAGTCCTCCTCCAGGAAGGAATTGGGACAGTATTTGGGGAGTCTCCCTTGCCCCAAACTCTGCAAAAACTGTTAAAATAAGGAAATTTGTAAATACCAAAACAAATGAATCTTTTCAATTCTATGAAAGTTTCAGAAACTTTAAACATCAGCCAAGCAATGAACCTATGCTTGAGTCATGGGACCACGTGGGCAGTGGTGGGGTCCAAACCATCTCAATATTTCTGAAGGAACTCTTTTCTTGCCTTTTTTTTTGTGCTGCTTACCCGCTCCTGTGATTGTAGACCACACAGTAAACAGAGAAAGGACAGAGAACAACTCTTGAAACCTCAGATCTAGAAAACAGTGTCATCTTCTGGAAATGTGGAGAAATAAATGAAGCAATGGGAACATTGGCGCACCTTGGAAAAACAGCAAGGAAGCAGTGACTCCCAGAGGGCGTGGACGGCTATGATACTATGATACTAAGGGGTCCTGACTGCCCTGTGGAGAGGCCAGGGAGAGGAGCATTCCATGCGTCTATCCTGGGTACATGTGTGGCCTCTGCAGACTCAGTGAAGCATTTGGGGAGCTGGGCTCCTTAGCAGACAGGATAGGCCGTGCTCAAGCACATGGTAAGAAAAAACGTTTGTCTAGTCACCGGGAAACTCTATACAACGCAGCTTTACGTGTTCTTTAATGTCAAAAGCTCTCTCCCTGCCTTCCTCCTTATGCTTTAAATATCAAGTCTAGTTAGTTGCTGCTCCCTAAATAACCACCATCTACCATACCCCATGTACAATTCTAACAAAGTGCTTACAATTTATCCGAGCAAAGCAGATACGTAAAATTTTCCTAATTTAATTTAAATCAATTTTATTTGACATTTACTGCCTTGACAAAAAGAAAAGAACATCATCATCAACATCATCCTTCTAATATTCAGCTTGATTGGAATTGCCATTTTTCTGAGGGGGAAATTCAGAGGCACCAGTGATTCCTCTTTTTCCTTGATTTACACATCTGTTCATTTAGCGTATCCTATTGCATCTACTTCGTAAGTATTGCTTGATTCAGTTCCTTCCCTGAACGTGCTGTAACTGCCTCAACTCAGGTCCTACACTCTCTTGTTTACTCTACTGGTTTTCTAACTGGATACTATGATTTTAGCTTTTCTTTCCTGTAAATTACACACTTTATCTATGTGATTCCCAAATCGGGTATTCCTATGAAAACCTGAAATAAATTAAAATTAAAACCAAATAAATACAAACTTCCAAAGGCTTCATAATGCCTGGAGAATAAAGTCCAAACACCTCACTTAGCTAAAGGTACCTCTTCATCAACATTTTGTTCTTTGTGCTCCCAGGTCAAGTAGAGTTTGAAACATAATAAGCAGTTCATAAATATTTATGGACAGTATTTATAGAGGAAGTCAAAAGATCTGATGTTCTAGAAAGTCAACCCACTTAGTATTTCTTCTACTGCACTGCCGCCATTTTATATGAAGCCATTTAAGGAGGTACCTCTCCTTACAGAATAGCCAAGACAAAGTGAAAAAATAATGTAATCTGGAAATTTATTTTTTATAATAATCTTCTGGGAATTCTAATATAAAAAAACTCACCATCAAGTATATATTTTTTTCTCAGCCTTCTCTCTAAGGGCAAGATTTAGTAAAGGTTATGTTGATTATATTTGATGTATATTAAAGTTAGTATTTTTAAAAATTATGTAATTTAAATCCATGTGAAATGAAAATAAGCTAAAGACATTTTCTTCAGCAAATGTATATATTAGCTAGAGATTTATTGCTGCATTATCATCAAACAATGCCTCTCTTTGGATTTAATGATTCACTTTGAGGACAAGTCACATTTATTCATTTGATTACATTTGTTTTGTTCTGAATATCTTTGAAGAGTGCATATAAAACTTGCAGGTTCGTCTTCACTTGATTTTAATTAATGGTGAAAACTGATGAACTTCATAACTATCTAAATGTTTTCTAGCACCTGCTTACTCTACTTAAATATGTATTTCTCTCTCATAGTCACTTGGATTATTGTATTCTTGTTTATGTATATTTTATGGGAAATTGTGGGCTAAATTTCAGTTACTAAAGCAGTCCCCTTTGGAAATCCACTGATTTGAGATGTGTATCTCTTTGATTTATTACACACAAATTGAAAATAACAAGTGATATTTAAGTTTCTCACTCTTTTATGAACGATCCAAAGAACACTGGTGTTTCCTGTAAGCTCCTCAGAAGAAGAGCAAACACTATTATTCCCATTTCACAGATGGCTGTTCCTGGATAGTCTAGATGCTTATCTAACTGATTCTCACAATACAGCAAGGGAACTTCAAAAGGAAATGAATGAAATTCTCCAAAGTCTTTTAGGGAACCAGCACTGCTACTTATTAGCTGTGTGACATTGAGTAAACTTGCAGTCCCTGTGGATCTCAGATTTTACAACTTTAAAACAGGGGATTGGAAGATGATTGGCAAGGCCTCTTACGACTTTAAAATGGTACAAATTTATGTTTAAATCCTACTTTATATGATAAAATCAAGTATGTCCCATGTCAATATGTTCTGCTGATAATTTGGGGTAAAGAATAAAACTTAGCCACATGGCACTTGAGATATATATATATATATGTGTGTGTGTGTGTGTGTGTGTGTGTGTGTATATATATATATATATATTTGTTTTTGTTTTAGACAGAGTCTTATCCTGTCACCCAGGATGGAGTGCAATGGTGTGATCTCAGCTCACTGTCAACCTTCGCCTCACAGGTTCAAGCGATTCATCTGTCTCAGCCTCCCGAGTAGCTGGGATTACAGGTGCGCACCACTAAATCCGGCTAATTTTTTGTATCTTTAGTAGAAACGTGGTTTCACCATGTTGGCCAGGCTGTCCTCGAACTCCTTACGTCATGATCCACCCACCTTGGCCTCCCAAAGTGCTGGGATTACAGGCGTGAACCACTGCGCCCGGCCCAGCACTTGATATTTTTATAGCCCTTTAGAATAGTTTCCTCATTCATGGCTCTTATTTAACAAATTATCTCCTCATACAACAGACAGTACATAAGTCAAAGAATTTTAAATCTGAAGGTCATTTAGTATGACTACCATTACATTTTAAAGTGGACTTTCATGTTCATTTATTGCTTTTATACCATATTTTATTATGAAAATTATCAAATATGTAGAAAGGTCAACTTATATACAACCTACATTCTCAAGTTACCATTTTGCTCTATTTACTTTATCACATATCTATCCACAAATCCATTTATCTGTTCATCCACCAATCCATATTATTTCTGACACATTTTATTTTGTTTTAATTAATTAATTAATTAATTAATTAATTTAGAGACAGAGTCTCGCTCTGTCACCCAGACTGGAGTGCAGTGGTGCAATCTCAGCTCACTGCAACCTTCCTCTCCTGAGTTCAAGCAATTCTGTCTCAGCCTCCCAAGTAGCTGGAATTACAGACATGTGCCACCCATGCCCGACTAATTTTTGTATTTTTAGTTGAGACAGAGCTTCACTACGTTGGCCAGGATGGTCTCAAACTCCAGACCTTGGGCAATCCACCCATCTCGGCCTCCCAAAGTGGTGGGATTACAGGTAAGAGTCACTATGCCCAGCCCTGACACATTTTGAAGTATAATTAATTGCGGATTTCTGTACCCTTCACCCCTAACACTCTTCAGCATGCATATCATTAACTGAAGTTGAATATTTGTTTATAGTTCTATGTTTTTTAGTTTAAATTGATTTACAGTGAGTTGCACACATGTTAAGGGCTACCTGTGATAAATTAATAAATACAAATATCTATGTAACTGAAAGCTTTGTCAAGATAAAGAATCTTGTAATTTCCCCAGAAAGTTGTCTTGTGCCCCTTCCCAATTCACCTTTATACACATCTCTCATAAGCAACTACTGTTTCGATTTTTTCCCCCATATTGTTTAACTATTCATTGGTGTGAAACTATGATTTCATACCAATGAAATCATATAGTATGCATTTTCTGGATAAGGCTTCTTTACTCACCAAAATTTTTCATATGCATCCACATGTGTGTATCAGTGATCCATTCTCTTTTACTGCTGAACAGCATTCCTTGTCTGAACATGTGGTAGTCTGATTACCTATTCTGTTTTTAATGGACACATGGGCTGCTTCCAGTTTTTATCTCATATAAAAGAAGCTGCTGTTTACATTTGTGTGCAAGTCTTTGTGGGCATACATTTTAATTTCTATTTGGTGACTACCTAGAATCAGCCCTGTAGTGATATAGCGGAAGAAGTATGTCTAGTTGTATAAGAATGTATTGGAACTTTTCCCAAGGTGTTTGTAGCATTTTCCACTCCAACCAACAAAGTTTAAGAATTTTAGTTGGTTATAATACTCATCTGCATTTTATGGTGTGTCTTAAAATTTTAGTTATTCCAGTAGCAATGTAGTGGCATCTCATTTTGATTCTAATTTTAATTTATCTGATAACTATGTAATTCACTTTCATGTACTTCTTGGTTATTCATATGTTTTGTACAGTGTCTGTCTAGTCCTTTGCCAGGTATACACATTGTGAATATTTTCTCCTGTTGTTTGGCTTGCCTTTTCATTCTCTCAATTGCATCTTCTGATGAATGAAGGATTTTAATTATGATGGAGAGTAACTTATTATTTGTCATAAATAGGAAATCATTTTCTCTTACATTGATTAATTTCTGTGGCCTTCTGAGAAACATCTGTTTACCCCCAATTTCCAAAAACTTTCTCGTGTTTAATTTGAGAAACATTACTATATTTTTAGGTTTTATATATAGGACTGTAACCCATCTTGAATTAAATAGTGTGTGTGGTATGAAGTAAGGGATGAAGCAAATTTATTTTTTTCTGATAGAGGTATCCAGTTCTTTCAGAACCACTTGTAGATGAGACTTTATTTTCCCTATTAGATTTCTTTAGTACCTTTATATAAAACCAAATAGTATTGTATGGGTGGGACTTTTCAGGGCTCTGAATTGTGTTCTATTGATTTATTTGTCTACTGTTATGCCAGGCTATAGTGGTTTTGCATGTTTATAGTAAATCTTGAATTAAGGTATTGTAAGTATTCTACCTTTTTTCTTTTTCAATATTTTTTTCTGTTCCTTCTAGTTCCTTTGAAGTTCCAAATAAATTTTAGAATAAAATTCTGATGAGATTCCAATTGGGATCAGATCAAATATATAGATTAATTTGAGTAACATTGAAATCTTAACCATATTGAGTTCAATGATCCATGGACATAGCATATTTATTTATTTTAGTATATGTGAGGAAAATTAGTAGTAGATACATCTGTTTTTAGAAGCTAATGTGTAACAAAAATGAAAGGCATAGTAGAAAGCAGAAGAAAACGTGAGGTACTGTATTAGTCAGTTCTCATATTACTGAAAAGAAATACCTGAGACTGGGTAATTGATAAAGAAAAGAGGTTTAATAGGCTGATGGTTCCAGAGGCTGTACAGGAAGCATGGTGCTGGCATCTGCTCAGTTTCTGGGGAGCCCTCAAGAAATTTACAATCATGGTGGAAGACAAAGGGATCCACACACATCATATGGCTGGAGTAGGAGCAAGAAGAATAATGAAGGGGGAGGTGCTACACACTTTTAAGCAACCAGATCTTGTAAGAACTCACTATCATAAGGACAGTGATATGGTACTAAACCATTCATGAGAAATCCGCATCCATGATCCAGTCACCTCCCATCAGGCCATACTTCCAACACTGAGGATTACAATTTGACATGAGATTTGGAGATTTGATGGGACCACAGATCCAAACCATATCAGGTACAGAAAGGGAAAGTTAGAAAATTTGGTTGTGGCTTATATTAAATATTTAGACCATTCACAGTTCTCATGAAACAAAATGTTAAGGATCTTGAAGAATCTTTATGAGTCCTTTAAATACGACGTCAAGTCAAACCTGTGAAATCGTGGATGTTTCATTGTGCAATGGCATAGCAACTTTATTATTGGTGTGGCTAATTTGTAAGATAAAAGAATGATGAGTAAAATAAACTTTCTAGAAACTCGTTTTAATTTTACCTAAGACATTCAAAAAACCCAAATACTTAAGCTCATGCATACAAGTAGGTTGCTGTTTGGAAGTTAACATAATTTTCTCATATCCATAGCTGTTATGGCAAAACCAGATCTAGCAGGCTTGACTAATGAGAAAAAATGATGATCACTTAAGGAACTGAATTGGATTCTTTCCTGATGTTTCTGTTTTATATAACATGCTAAATAATGAGGATACATAGTTATTCTAGATTAGTTGATACGCTTATTAATTCTATAAACCTTGTAACAAAAGTATATTAAGATAATTTATTATGAAGAAAATCAAAATTTTTAAGTGGAAGAAAGACTTTATAAGGGTTTCAAATTATCTACAATATAGTCCTTGGTTAAATAAAGTCAAATGAGTTGAAGAAGCAACAACTAACATATCTATAATGGTTATTGTTCTCTGAGTTCTGCTGTATTCACTGAACACTCCTACCCCAAACCCATATCATCTCTCTTTTGTAACACACCAAGTTTTAACAGAATACTAGTGCAGAAAGTTGAAGTGGCTTGCCTGACTCCCAAAGCAAATGTAATTCATACTAGGACTCTGGTCTCCACACAGCATATTTCCATATACTGCACAGCTTTCTGAGTAATTGAAGAAGATGGTTAAAAGGAATTGTATGAATACATGTATTTCCCACCCTCTTTTGTATTGGTATATCCATAGGATTTTTAAAATTTTACCACTACACAGATCAACTCTAAGTCAGATCCAGAAAATCTATCAGGTTATGTTGGTTACGTTTTTGGTTTATTGTTTTTAACAGCTTTCCAAAATTATAGCTGAGCATTAAAAATCTAATGCATTAAAGCTTTTTGTAAATTGTTTTGCAGAATATTTTGAAAATCAAATGGAACTTCCCATCCTTCCCATAAATGCTTCCTCCCAATTCTGGAGCATGAGTTCTTCCTTTTTTGCAGAGTTCCATTTTAATCCTTTTCATATGTATAAGAAAAGCACAATACACTTTAGATTGTAGATATATACCAAATCGTATTTGTCTTAATATTTTATTTTGCTTCTATCAGGTAAATTTGTCTTTTATAGATCACTTCTTAAATCACATAACAGATGAGCAATGGTTGTTCCGTTTATTATACTAAAATGGTGAAAAACAGCAGATGGTTATGTATTTTCTTTTCTAAACTATGCATGAAATGTTACATTTTAAAATGTGGAATCTGTGGCTTCTTTGAATTATAATGTAATAATAACTGTTCATTTTTCCTTTTATAATAATAAAACTGATAAAACAACTTATATGTCAGCTGTCTAGCCTCTCGTTTCATACATAAGAAACTGAGAACCAGATATAACTAGTAATATGTCCAAATTCCTATAAATAATAAATACTTAGCTCACATTGAAATTCATCTGTGTATTCTGTCTCCTAAAGTAACATTGTTTCTATGGCAGGAGAGGGAGCAACAATACATATCTCCATTTACTGTCAAAATAGGGCAAGCAACTGTCAAGAGGACCCCAAATGTGCCATCTGGTTCCAAACATATTCCTCCCTGGCCACATCGTGTAACAGCAGCCTTAACAAGTATTAATTTCCACAGCCAAAACAATAACTCTTCTGCCTGCTGGTCCAGCATGTCAATCAAGCTTAGCAATAGTTACCCAATTTTTTGGCCTTGCAGATACTATTTCCTTCATATTTCTCAAAAGCCTGATTTGCTGCACCAGCTAATGAATTTCCTTCCACCGCAATGTAATCCCAATTAACTCATGGTGGACATTTTAATAGTTACAGTACTATTTTCTGCTAGGGACCTGTGCTCCACCTACCACCAGCGGCTGAGTCCTCATTGCCAGCGGGCAAATGGTCTATCCCATTTCAAAATTGCATCCCAATAATCAGACCATTCATGATATAAAGTCTTACAGAGTTTGTTTTGCAGGAAGCAGATAGAGACATCAATTAAGGCAGCTGCGGAGGCTTCTGTTAACTTTACAGGCAATTACAAAGTTGGGATAAGCAGTCAGCATTCACACCCTCACATCAATTAGTCATTAGTTGTAGCCAGTCTGGCAAGATAGTATGTCTTTAGTGATCTGGATCTCTTGAGTTAAGGCAAGTGGTAGGGTAAGACTTTCTTCCAGCAGTGGGAAGAATAAGTCTGTGGCCAATGGGGGAATGAATCTTTCATTCCTGAAGGGGATATGCATGGCCATCAGAGTATCGACTACACTTCCTTTGAAAATTCATAATTCATCATTTGTTCTTTTTCTAATATAATGGTTATCTATGTATTTATATTATCCCATTTACTAGATGGGAGACATCTTGAAGATTGGATGGTAGTATTTTCAACTTTGATCTGCTCGGTAATGTCAGTCACTCAACTGTGCATTATTAAGCTGCATGAATGTAAGACCTATGTGCTTTCAAAATATCCCTATATCAAACTGAGAATTTCTGCTGATATAAAGGCAAACCTGCCCAACAAATGCTCCATTTGACTCTTTCTTTCCTTTTCTCTTGCTGGTACCTTTGATTGTGCTTTACACGTACAACTATACTATAAAGTCATTCTTCCATCCTGGCTCAATTCTAGCTTTACCCGGAAATCTCTCTCTTCTCTATTCCATGACCACTTTTCCTGTACCGAGTTGCTTGCAGGAAACTAGTCTTGCTGTGCATCACTTATTCAAAACTTTATACTTAGTGCAGAGTCTTCCACACAGAGCATAGCAAATACATGTTCAATTAGAAAAGATCTTACCAGAGGCATTTTGTAAACTCTTAGATATTTTATTTTGAAGAGGCAAATCTACAATTTCTGTTAGCTTATTTTATTACAATGTGTGTGTGTGTGTGTGTGTGAGCACGCACGCGTCTGTATTTGTGTCTGTGTATAGATTATAGAAAAGATAAAATCTAAATTGAGACAATCTAACTTTTATCTTTAAATACTTTTCCACCTCAGCCTGAAACTGAATGCATATTGGATATTCGGAACTTCTTTTTATTGACTGTACATAAAATCCAATGCATTGAAGACTATCCAACATCGATGGAAAGATTAATCAGGCTACTTAAGAGGTGGCCAGCTCTCTAGCAACCAGAAGTACAAACCGACCTCATACATATCTACACTGCTGTTTGCTCAGGACAGTCTGCTCCAAGTCTGAGAACAATGGAAGGAAAGACAAACTTTTGTATTGGCAAGCTTATACTTATAAACATTGAATCAATTCTGGTTGAACCAGAGCTAAATAAACATTTTACTAAGACTTGAAATAAAAAGTGAGAAAAAAACAAAAACAAAAACAACTCTACACATAGAATTTGGATTAGGCATAGAAGCTTTAGTACTTTTTAATTTTGAAAAAGTAGTAAGCAGTATTCCCTTAATAATTGTCCTCTCTGCTCATGCAGAAACATTCTTTACACTGCTTCGTTAAAACTTTGGGGTTTTTTAATTTGTGTAAGCTTGCTAGTCATAGCATGGTTAGATGACAGGCCCTTAGCAACATGTTTCTTCTCCCCGTAGAAGCCAACTTGCTAGTAATTGGTAAGATTATACTGTTAATGAGCAAGAGACTGACAAAATTTCATTTGAACAAACAAACATTTATAAAAATAAAGCTCAACTAAGTTCAGATAGCAAATATCTCCTGAGGAAATTGAGAATATATGTTCTTGTTCTATGTGGAATCAATAACCTAAGAATATTTATCATTATACTATGATACAGTGTCCACACACATGAGTTACAAGTTAAGAAACATTCTGATGATACTCTCCAGAATCCAAAGTTATAAAGATACTGAACTAAAGAGCAGGAAGTGAGCCTGACTGTTGAAATGAATAGGAAGTTGTTACTGGTATCTAACAACTCTTTAGTCTCCTATACAAATAATCATTTCTGTTGTTTCATTATCTAACTTATTACTTTATCACAATATAATCAAACAAGGAATTGCAGCAATACATAAAAATAAAAGGTTAAAAAATTCCCACATTTCTCTAACAGAAATAATTATAGTAAACATTGAATAGACATTATTATCCCAAGTATCCCTTTAAAAATAGAGGCCATGTGAATAAAGTATTTTTATAAAAATAAAATCATATATCATGCTATTTTTAATAAAATATTAAGATTTATTTTTATTATATTTAGCAGAGGGAAGGGTAAGAGAAATTTTTAAAAGTAAAGGAAATGGTGAAGTTAAGATTGTTTTTAACACCATGAGAAAGAAGTTATTATAATTTTTTAAATATGAAAAAAAGACATTTTAGAAATACTGTTTATATTCCAAAAATGAAAAACAAATTCATATCAGTTGTCTCTCTGCTTTGAATGCAAGAAAATTATTACACTATACTTTTTCCACCTCCCTGTACCCATTCCTCAATTTTGTTAATTATACTGTAATGTTAAGTTGCTATGACATATAATAGTTGCATCCTTTTGTGCATATAGGTCCCATTATTATTTACTCTTAATTCTGCATTCAAGACTCAAACATTGATCTTTTAGCAAAGATGGTCTATTATAAATTTTTCATTTGTCTTCATTATCTAATTTGATCATTAAGAAATATTTTAGGGAAAGGCTCCTGGGTGCCATGTTCCTTCAATTCTTTCATGCTTGAGATGGTCTCTGACTTTAATATATGAAGAATAATGTGACTAATTATAAATTTAATGATACTTTCTGTTTCTTAGACTTTTTAAAAATGTACATGTTTGATACGGTTTGGCTCTGCGTCCCTACCGAAATCTCATCTTGAATTGTAATCAACATGTGTTAGGGAGGGACCTGGTGGGAGGTGTTTGGGTCATAGGAGTGTTTTCCCTCATGCTGTTCTCATGATAGTGACTGAGTTCCTATGAGATCTGATGGTTCAAAAGTGTGGTACTTCCCCCTTTGTTCTCCCCTCTCCTGCCACCATGTACAATGTGCCTTGCTTCCCCTTAAACTTCTGCAATATTTGTAAATTTCCTGAGGCCACCCCAGCCATGTGGAACTTTGAGTCAATTAAACCTCTTTCCTTTATAAATTACCCAGTCTTGGGTAATTTTTTTTACAGCAGCATAGAAAGAAGCTAATACAGAAAATTGGTATGAGGTTAGTGGGGTCCTGCTATAAAAATAACCTGAAAATGTGGAAATGACCTTGGAACTGGGTAATGGGCAGAAGCTGGACTAGTTTGGAGGGCTCAGAAGAAGACACGAAAATGTGGGAAAGTTCAGAACTCCCTAGAGACTTGATGAATGGTTTTGACCAAAATGCTGAGTGATATGCACAATGAAGTCCACGCTGAGGTGTTCTAAAATGGAGATGAGAAACTTATTGGGAACTGGAGAAAAGGTCACCTTGCTATGCTTTAGCAAAGAGGCTGGCAGCATTTCGCCTGCATCCTAGAAATCAGTGGAATTTTGAACTTGAGAGAGATGATTTTATGGTATTTGGCAAAAGAAATTTCTAAGCAACAAAGCATTCAAGATGTGATCTGACTTTTTCTAAAAGCATACAGTCATATGTGGTCACAAAGAGATGATCTGAAATTGGAGCTTGTATTTGAAGGAAAGCAGAGGATTCTTTTATACTATTCTCGTGACAGTCAGTCAGTCCTCATGAGATCTGATGGTTTAAAAGTGTGACACTTCCCTCCTTGTTCTCCCTCTCTCCTGCCTCCATGTAAGATGTGCCTTGCTTCCCTTTAACCTTCTGCTATGATTGTAAGTTTCCTGAGGCCACCCCAGCCATGTGGAACTGTGAGTCAATTAAACCTTTTTCCTTTAAAAATTACTCAGTCTCAGGTGGTTCTTTATAGCAGTGTGAAAATGTACTAATACAGTGTTGCACTATTGTGTTCTTGTATGGCACGATGGCAGAAAGAGGGGTAAAGTCACTCTGATATTTCCTCCTCATAAGCAACTCACTTTTCAATTTACATATGTCAAACGATTATTTTCTAAGCTGTGGCTTAGTATCAACATATACTTAATTTTTTTTTTTATACATGCCCTATGATCTATAGATTCATTTCAGGAGAAATGTCAGTTAGTATTTCTTTAAATGGTTTTAAAGGACACCAATTGCTCTGATGTTGGATTGTCTTTGACCTTCATTTCCTCTTGATTGATTTTATTCATTTTTGCCTATTTCCTCCATTCTCTACTTTTATCATAATTATCTTTTTTCCCAGAGAAATAATAAAAATTTAGATCTATTTTTAAGGTACTCTTTCTAATCAATGTATGGGTTTGTAACAATGCCATTGTAGTTCTTGATATTTTCCCCTATTTCAATAATATTTCTTTAATGTCGCTCTGTTATTATAATCTATTTTTGAATATTATATTTTTTCCCTAAAATTTATCTGTTCTTTGAATTATTCTGTAACATAAAGACATTTTTGAGTTTTTCTTATAGTGTTTGGATGATATTGTTTTTTTCAGACTGACATCTTCATCTACCTTTTCCTTAATATTTTTCTCCTTTTATATTTTTATTGTAAAATATTTGTGTGTTTGCAGTGATTTTTTTAATAACTTGCTCACCCAGACATTCTGTATGCTTTATTTACTTTGAGTAATCTCTCTTTGACTTGCTTACTCATTTTAAGATCTTTAACATGCAATTGGAGGAATAAACGTTGCCTTCTAAATACTTCACTCAAATCTGAAGGTAAACAATTAGGAGGAGACAGTGATTATCTGGAATTTTGTGTACTCTTTGCTGGAAGACTTGAGTTTTACTTGTCCTTTTCAGATTTTTTTTTTAAATGCTAAGTTTAGAGCAGCTAATGTTATGGGTCGAATTGTGTCTCCCCCAAAAGATGTTGAAGTCCTAAGCTTCAATACCTGTGCATGTGAACTTATGTAAAAATAGGGTCTTTGCAGATGATTAAAATGAGGCAATTAGGTGGGTCCTAATCCAATGCGTCCTAATCCAATGTGTCCTTATTAAAAGGAAAAGTTTGACATAGAAACAGACAAGCAAGTAGTAAGAATGCCATGTGAAGATGAAGGCAGAGATCAAGGAGATGAGTATAGAAATGCCAAAGGTTTTCAACAAACCACCAGAAACTAGCAGAGAGGAATGGGACAGGTTCTTCCTCACAGCCTGCGGGAGAAACCAACCCTGCCCACACCTTGATCTCAGACTTCTATCCTCCAGAACTGTGAAACAATACAGTTGTTTAAGCTACCCAGTTTGTGGTACTGTGTTTCAGCCATCATAGGAATCTAATACATCTAGTTAGGAGTGTTTCTTTTTCTTACAGGGAAAAAGGAAATTCAGCTTTGGTCCATTCTTCCAGTTTAACCTGGAGGCCTAATATTTAGAAAAAAAAAGCTTTTAAAAGAGGGAGGGGAATAAGGATAATCAAATAATGAAAGAAAATTCAAATTAAGAGGAGACAGGTAATTCTTGGGTCGAGATAGAAAACTTTACCTTGAGTTTCTTCTTTACTTACCTTATTTTTAAGATTTCAGTTACTTAATTTGCTCTCAAATGCTCATTAATCTTAGTGATACATAAGTTATAGAAACATTTTATTCTATAGATTCAACTCAAAATCTTTATCTGGATTCCTGGTTTGCTGTAGAATACTCTTGGAAGACTAGATGACCATGTGGTATTGAATATAGCAAGTCTTGTCACAGGGATTCCCTGAGCTCAGGGAGTGGATCCCTGATATGGATTCCTGGTTGGATGTAGAATGCTCTTGAAAGGATAGATGACTATGTAGTATTGAACGTAGTAAGTCTTATGCCAGGGATCCCCTGAGCTCAGGGAGGAGATCCCTGATACAGATGGCCTCTGTGCAGGTGTACCTTCTTTTCAATATCATTGGTACCAACTTGATATTGATTAAAAGGAATAATGCAGGAAACGAAGCATTCAGTATTTTCCCACCTGGCCTTTGGATAATGTGTCTTTTTACTGTATATCACTGTCACACATTTCTTAGATCTAGGAACAAACCTTCCTCTGGCGAGATAAAAGGGAACTTTCTAGGAGCAGAGTCAAATACGTCACTTTTAATTATACAAATAATGGTAGTTCTAGAATAATTATAGGCTGGTTTAAAAAAAAAAACAGATGATTTTTCAACATTTTCTCGTGTTTCCTTTATCTTCTGAAGCAATAGTGACCAGTGATAACTATTTATCTCTGTATAACAGTTATTTGCGGCCAAAAATCCAAGCTAAAAGGATCAAGCTACTTTTACTTCACTTTTATCCAAATTGGAGATAAAGAAATAAAGGAAAGAAATTGATATGATACTAGAATAGAATAAGAACTGAAATTCTCAGGCTTCTCAGTTAAAATTTCCTGATTTCAAATTGTAATTCCACTTGTTCTTTTTTTCTAATTGTCTACATAGTTAAGAATAATAATTTTTCTTAGCATTCCCCAACAATCAAAGAAGAGTCACTACTTAATCTTAGTAGAATTGTATTGCACTAAACCAAATAGACAAAAGAACTTAATTGCTATGAATAAAACTTTGGCAGTGCCTCTTCATTATAATTGGTATCAAACTAATTAATGTCATTTGAATAAATTGATACTCACATATTACAGAAAATTTTGTTTGGAGAATATTTCTATTTTGTTATTACTTGGAGTTAAGTTATCTGTAGCTTCTGTTTGCACATTAGTCTGTGTAGGGCAATGATCTTTAGGGGCTAAGACCATTTATTAATATAACCTCTGGCCCTGGCAGCATAGGTTTTAATTATGAAGTTGTAGCATTTTCGATGTGTTTAAGCACACACAGAGTAACAGAAAACTCAACTAACAGTACATTAAACAAATATAAGTTTTTTTATTTAATTATGAAAAGACTGGAGGTAGTTTTCCTTTTATTATTGGCTGGCTGAGGGACACAGTGGTGATGTGAAGCATGATGGCCTTTTCTTTTGTTCAGAATGCAAAGGAGATGCAGAAACAAGTATTTGGCTAATTTTGTAAAGAGAGGCAGGGAGACAGGATTTGGAAATGCTTACTGAATCAGTTATTCCTCAGGAAATAAGATGACAACAACATATTTTACATGTCTTTGCTTTTATTTTAGCATGTTTTCTGCATTTATTAGCAAGCTTCTATTGAATAATAAATATTTATTTGTTTGATTATCCTCCTTAAATTTAGGATGTTCAAAGATCTGAGGTTTTTCTACTTAGATTATAATCCAAACTGACTCCCTTGTCAACTCATTTTAGATTCTTCTAACATTTCTATTTGAAAAAACCTTTGTAAAATATTTGCTGACTCTGAAAGTTGGTGTTTTACTTGAGTTAGTCAAAATAGACTTAGAAAATTCAATAAAAAATATGGTGGTCATATACTCAAATCTGATCTATATTCTGATCCTTTTCACATGAATATTTTTGTAATTAAAAACAAAACACCAGGGAGAGCAACAGCAAAGCCAGGATTAGTAAGAAAGGAGAGAATCTAAGAAGTTATTCAAGAACTCTGAACTTATTTTAAAACTCAACAGTGACTTCTGAGGATTTCCCTCAGGAGAGTCAAGTTATTAGACCCTGTGGGTTAAACTAACAACAGGAAACCCAACATGAAGAGATTGAAGTTAATATTTATATAAGCTTTGAACTGTTGGGGCCTCTTAGGTTAAAAAGCTATGTAATATTAATGGGAAAATGTGTTTCGATTGTTGTTTCCCATAGAATGGGAGCATGTTGAATTTGCTTATAAATATTTACTGAAAATATTTTAAAATATGATATTTACTTAGAGAGTAAATTGTGGAAGGCACTCAAGGTGCTCAGAATGTCAAGATGTTTTTAAAACCATAGTAATAAAAAGGAAGAAAAAATGATTAACGTTGTTAAAGAAGCAATTACATTAACTTGAGAGGAAGAAGGAAACCTCCTGGACTTGAGTCCTGCTGAGTCTCGCAGAGGGTTCTTTTTAACACTAAATCTCCACAGAATCTGTAGCCTGTAGGTGATTTAGACAGAAGAATACACTAAGTGCCAGCATTTGGACATGTTTTTGGAAACATTGCAGTGTGAAGTAAAGCGTTTGCTAAAGATAGCAGAAATGAATGCCATCAACACTTTACATGATTTTCTTCATATGTGCATAACATAAAACTAAACGAAACAAAAAATGTATTTCCATCAAGCAGGCACAGAACATAGCAGGAAGAACAGATGTTTGAGGGCAACAAAAAGCAAAGCCTTTCACAAAAAAAAGGAAAACAGAAATTTTCAAGATAGGATATGCTATATGACCTACACCTGCCCTTGCCACCCGCCTTACTCATTTTTTCCCCCTGAGAAAGAAGGTCCACACTCCAGAGAAAACTTCACAGTCTGATTTGTGAGTCACAACACCTTGTTTCCTGTCCTTAGCATGGTCACACACCTTCCCAGAGCCTCATTTCCTTATCTACACAGTGCCTTGAAGCACTCTGTTTTAATTTTTAAAAAATTAATTGACATGTAATAATTGTACACATTTATGGACTACCTAGTGATGTTTCTGTCTGTATAGTATATAGTTATTAGATCATGGTAATTCATACATGTATCATCCCAAATATTTATTATTTCTTTGCACTGGGAACGTTCAGTATCCTCCTTCTAACTATTTGAAATATTATTGTTAGCTATAGTCATCCTACAGTGCTATAGTGCTACCCTCCTATGTAGCTGTGATTTTGTCTCCTTTAACAAATCTCTCCCTGTGGCCCCTTTCCCCTACCCTTCACAGCCTCTATTACCTTCTGTTCTACTTTTTACTTCTATGAGATCAACTTTTTTTAGTTTTCATATATGACTGAGAACATACAGTGTTTAACTTTTTGTTCTTGGCTCATTTCACTTAATACAATGTTCTCTAGTTCCACCCATGTTGCTGCCAATGAAAAAATTTCATTCTTTATATGGCTGAAGAGTATTCCATTATATATGTGTGTATATACATACATATAATGTATGTATGTATGTGTATATATGTATGTATATACAGATGCTGGATGAGGGTAAAAGGGAACTCAAATATAATTTATGAGTTCCCCATATATGTATGTATACATACACATATATGTATGTATATATACACATACATGGAATACTATGGCTGCAATAAACATGGGGGTGCAGATGTCTCTCAGATATACTGATTTTCTTCTCTTTGGATAAATGCCCAGTAGTGGGATTGCTGGATTATATGGTAGTCCTATTTGTAGTTCTCTGAAGAACCTCCATACTGTTCTCCAAAGTGGTTGTACTAGTTTACATTCCCACCAACATTGTCTATGAATTCCCTTTCATCCACATCCAGCATTTGCAATTTTTTGTCATTTTGCTTAAAACCATCCTATCTGAGGTATGATGATACCTCATGGTGGTTTTGATTTATATTTCCCCGATGATTAGTGATACTGAACATTTTTTATATATTTGTTGGCTGTTTGTATGCCTTTCGATAAGTGTCTGTTCAGCTCATTTGCTCACTTTTAATTGAATTATTTGTTTTTTTGTTGTTTGAGTTTCTGGTATATTCTGGATATAAATTCCATTAGATTGAGCATGCAAATATTTTCTCCCATTCTGTAGGTTGTCTTTTGATCAACTTTGTTAATTGTTTCCTTTGAGATGCAGAAGCTTTTTAGTTTGATGTAATCCCATTTGTTTATTTTTGCATTTGTTGCCTGTGCTTTTGAAGTTTTATTTATAAAGTTCTTTCCCAAACCAATGTCTTAAAACATTTCTCATGTTTTCTACTAGTAGTTTGGTAGTTTCAGGTCTTACATTTAGGTATTTGATCCATTTTGAGTTGATTTTTACATAGGGTAAGAGGTGAAGATCAAGTTTTGTTTGTCCAAATAAGGATATCTAGTTTTCCCAGTACCATTTGCTGAAGAGATCTTCCTTTTCCAGGGAATGTTCTTGGACTCTTTCAGAAAAATTACTTGACTGTATATATGTGGATTAATTTCTGGGTTCTCTTTGTTTTTTTTTTTTTTTGTTTTGTTTTGTTTTTTAGAGACGGAGTCTCGCTCTGTCGACCAAACTGGAGGGCAGTGGCCGGATCTCAGCTCACTGCAAGCTCCGCCTTTCGGGTTCAGCCATTCTCCTGCCTCAGCCTCCCGAGTAGCTGGGACTACAGGCACCCGCCACCTCGCCCGGCTAGTTTTTTGTATTTTTTAGTAGAGACGGGGTTTCACCGGGTTAGCCAGGATGGTCTCGATCTCCTCTCTATGTTTTTTAATTTGTCCATGTGCCCATTTTTGTGCAGTACCATGTTCTTTTGGTTACTACAGGTTTGCAGAATATTTTGAAGTCTGATACTGTGTTGCCTCTAGCTTTGTTCTTTTTGTTCGTGATTACTTTGTCTCTTCAGGGTTGTTGTGTGTGTTGTGATTTCAGGGTGATTTTGTAGTTCCATACAAATTTTAAGATTTCTTTCTATTTATGTGAAGAATGTAACTGGTATTTTCATAGGGATTACACTGAATCTGTAGATTGCTTTGAGTAGTATTGTCATAGTAACATTATTATTTCTTTTGGTTTATGAGCCTGGGCTGTCTTTCTGTTGGCTTGTATCCTCTTTAATTTCTTTCATCAGTGTTTTGTTGTTTTCCTTGAGATCTAAAATTTCCCTGAAGTTTTCCAAGAGACCTGTCATTCACTTCCCTGGCTAAATTTATTCCGATGTGGGATTTTTTGTAGTTATTATAAATTTATTGGATAACCTTTTTGATTTCTTTTTCAGAGAGTTTGTTGTTTGTGTCTAGAAGCTCTACTGATTTTTATGTTGATTTTGTACTCTGCAACTTTATTTATTTGTTTATCAGTTCTAAGAGTTTTTTGGTAGAGTCTTTAGGTTTCTGTATGTATAAGATCATCTATGATTTTGTGCAGGCTGAACAGGGTATGAGAGAGAGCTAAAAGTACTCTAGTCTATCAACCCGGGTTCATCCTTTACTATAAGTAACAGTGTTTTACCACAATGACCCCAATGAATTCATGGCTCATTGCTCCTATCAAAATGACAGGCTTGCTATTGGTCACCCTGTAGAAATTGGTTTTAGCCACTTGTGAAATGATAAAGATGTGTTTAAACTGGAAAAAGGTGCTACATGCATTTGACCGATTGCAATCTGGACAAAGAGGAAGAAAAGTAAAGTGTGAACCTTTATGTCTCCATAGTGCATGCAGATTCCAAGCAAAATTGAATCACATGTAAACCTGGTTTTGGCATTAGTTCATGCCTCTTCTCAGTGCATCGCTTTTGTTCTGCCCCGTTGTCCTAAAGCTATCTACTGATTGTTAGAGAGCTCCAAATTGCCTGTTCTATCTGCTGGCTGTGCTCTTTTCTTTTCCTTTTTTTTTCACTCTTTTTAAAAATTATTATACCTTAAGTTCTAGGGTACATGTGCACAACGTGCAGGTTTGTTACATATGTATACATGTGCCATGTTGGTGTGTTGCACCCGTTAACTCATCATCTATATTAGGTATATCTCCTAATGCTATCCCTCCCCCTCCTCCCACCACATGACAGGCCCTGGTATGTGATGTTCCCCTTCCTGTGTCCAAGTGTTCTCATTGTTCAATTCCCACCTGTGAGTGAGAACATGCAGTGTTTGGTTTTTTTGTCCTGGCGGTAGTTTGCTGAGAATGATAGTGTCCAGCTTCATCCATGTCCCTACAAAGGACATGAACTCATCCTTTTTTATAGCTGCATAGTATTCCATGGTGTATATGTGCCACATTTTCTTCATCCAGTCTGTCATTGATGGACATTTGGGTTGGTTCCAAGTCTTTGCTATTGTGAATAGTGCCACAATAAACATACATTTGCATATGTCTTTATAGCAGCACGATTTATAATCCTTTGAGTATATACCCACTATGGCTGTGCTCTTTTCTGACCAACCTGGCCCCAGTTTCTCATCCCCAAAGCTGCCCACATTGAGAGATATCTTTTTTTTTTTTTTTTGTAACAAACTGCTAGCTATTCTGCCTGATGCTCTCCCTCCCTGTCCTGACCCTCTGACTGACCCCAGTATGTATTCCCCACCTCCTTGTTTCCATGTATTCTCATCATTCAGCTACCATTTATAAGTGAGAAAATGTGGTATTTATTTTTCTGTTGCTGCATTAGTTTGAGGAGGATAATGGCCTCCAGCTCTGTCCATGTTCCTGCAAAGGACATGACCTCATTGCTTTTCATGGCGGCATAGTATTCCGTGGTGTATATGTATATTTTCTTTATCCAGTCTATCATTGATGGGCATTTGGGTTGATTCTATGTCTTTGCTATTGTGAATAGTGCTACAATGAATATACGTGTGCATGTATCTTTATAATAGAATCATTTGAATTCCTTTGGGTATATACCCAGTAATAGGATTGCTGGATCACATAGTATTTCTGCCTCTAGGTCTTTCAGGAATAGCCACACTGTCTTCCACAATGGTTGAGCTAATTTACACTCTCATCAACAGTGTAAAGGTGTTCCTTTTTCTCCACAACCTCACCAGCAACTGTTATTTTTTTTACTTTTTAATAATAGGCATTCTGATTGGTGTGAGATGGTATCTCATCATAGTTTTGATTTTCATTTCTCCAATGATCCCTGCTTTGTTTTAAAAGATATTTTAGATTTGGTTCCCAAGAAGAGAGTTTAAGACAAAAGCTTGTTTTCAAGTAGCTCATTTGGAAAGGAGAGAGAATGGAGAGTAGAAGAGAGAAGGAAAAGTCAATACGAGAGTGTTTTAATTATCTACTACAGGTGGCTGGGGATTAATCCAATGTCATTGTCTGAGGAGATGTATGAAATGTGCCTCCAACCTGTCCATCCAGGGGACAAGGTAGAAAGAATTGATCCATTAGCTCCTGGTCCAACTGGTCAAGAATGGGTTAATTTGCATTAGCTCTGCAGCCTTCCCAGTTGTGTTTGTCTGAGTGCTAAGAACGTCCTGCAATATCAAAGATGCCTCACAGCAAAAGCAGAGCACCGGGATAAATCTGAGTGAGGTGCTGACAAGATGCACCTGCATGAAACAGTGATGGTTCCGTGAACTGGTTTTTGCAGGAGCAGCTGGAGTAAGAAGTGGAACAAATCTGAAGTAGTACATAAGAGGTTTTGAATACACTAGACAAAGCCAGTTCTGATACCCTGAGCCGGCAGGGCAGTCTCCTCTCAAGGTACACGGTATAGGGCTGGATAAAACACTTTCCCAAGGGAGGAATAACTGAATAGCAAAGTCAGAATATCTTTTCCTTACACTCTGCTTCATTACAAGAGAGCCCTGGGTGATAAATGAGCCTCCTTGGCCATACTTTATTCTTAGATGAAACATGTTCTGAAATGTCACCAACTGTTCAATACAATAAATAAAGGCAAAAGTGTTACATGATCTATAATAAAATCTAAATTACAGGAAAGGTCACAGAGTAAAATATTTTGGTTTCTTCATTTTTCATGATTTTGTCAAAGAAAGGCTCTATGAAGCACTTTAAGAAAAGTAAAAATTGCTTTAAAATAAACCAGAGTATTTAAGTGGCTAAAGACTGAGTTCAGAAATCTGAGTCCATGGAATTTTGATGTCAAAAAAGTAGGAAGTTAAAGATTTCTTAGCTCCATCAAGCTACATATTCCCAGTTCTCCTCCTTCTTTAGCTTTGCCTGCTTTGTTCATCATTTCTTCTTAGCCTTCCATTCTAACCTGATCTCCATCTTTTATTCAAGACTCCATCTTAAGCATTTTCTCCCACATTAAGCCATACCTGAATTTGTCAACTTGCATAAGCTTCTACCTTTCTTCAACTTTATTGGCAGCAAAATAGTTTGCTAAGGTTTCTAAACTGCTGCTCCACAGACTGAACAGACAGAATATTTAATAGCACACCTCAGTTTGCTTCACTTCTCTTTCATTGATGGCAAATCTTCTCATCTTTACTTCATTACTACTGTATATTTTATATGAAGGATTGTATAGGTTGGAAGCACCAGTCAACCTTTGACAAACTGAGCATTCATTCATTCAGTCACTCATTCAGCAAAAATATATTGAGCACTTACTCCATAGCAAGTGCTTGGGCTGGGGGCCATATGGATAAACCTGATTAAAGTGTATTAGTCTGTTCTCATGCTGCTAATAAGGACATACCCATGATCAGATAATTTATAAAAGAAAGAGATTTGATTGACTAACAGTTTCACGTGACTGGGGAGGCTTCACAATCATGGTGGATGGTGAATGAGGAGCAAAGTTACATCTTATCCACGGCGGCAGGCAAGAGAGCATGTGCAGGGGAACTGCCCTTTATAAAACCATCATATCTCGTGAGACTTACTATCATGAGAACAGCACAGGAAAGACCCGCCCTTATTCAATTACCTCCCAGCAGGTCCCTCCCATGACACATGGGAATTATGGGAGCTATAATTCAAGATGAGATTTGGGTGGGGACACAGCCAGACCATATGACAAAGCATGCAATTTGACAGTCAAATTCAAAAATTGAAGCTGAATGAGATCCTGAAAAGGAAACTGGGAGCTGAGGCAGAGAATAACAGAGGTAGACTATATATCAAGTGTTTTCTGGGAAGGTGACATTTGAACTCAATCCTAAATGATAAAAAGAACCTATATTCAAGGAATGGGGCTATGCGAGTAGAGTATTTTATTATAGGAAGAGGGCAGAACATGGGAAATGCCCCTGCATTGAGTGAGCATATAAAGGGCAGGGAGAGTGCTTGATAAGAGGTTGGAGGGGTAAGCAGGGCTACCGCCTGCTGGGTGAGGGTGTGACATTTTTATAAGTGTAAGGAAAATCCCATGAATAAACTTATGCAGAGACATGGTATACCTAGATTTGTTGTAAAAGGATTGGTGTACTGCCCTGTGACAGTTGGGTTGGAGAGGGCAGAGATGGAAATGAAGGGACCAGTTAAAAGGGTACGGTTCAGGCAAGTGATGATTGGTGGCCTTCAATAGGAAAGAAGAGGATAGACCCAATAAGTATTTTAAAGACAAATTGTCAAATCCTGAATAAAAATAAATAAAAGTATTTTTGTTAGTATATACTGCCCTAAGCATAATATTTTTTGTGTGTGTTGTCTTCTCTCATCCACCAAATTACTAGCTCTTCATAGTAAGGTCAATTTCTTATATATTATATTCTATGTTTTCCTTACATTTCTGAGAATGAGATAGGTGTTCAAAAATGTTTTTTATCTTGTTGATTTTATATTAAATAGACTATGACGTATTTTGTTGAAATCATATTAGATGCCACAGTAAAATGTCTTGAGTAATGTCAAGTCCCTCTGATGTAGTTTTTATTATTTTGTTACTTGATGAACGGATGCTAAAAAAAAAAGAATGTTGACTTTGTGGGTGTTTCATAAAAATGGGAAATCTTTCTGCATGGTTTAGCATTGAGACTGCCAAATTCTTAAATGTGGTTTCCAACAGAACACAAACTTGGAACCTAAAATATAGCACTGTGTGCCCTTGCATTTGTAACGGATCAAAGAATTCATTATCTATGTACATTCTGGACAAGTTTTACAAAAATAAAGTCAAAATTTACCCAAGAAAGTCCCAAGCTGAGGGCATACACCAGCCACTTTGCGGCAGACCACCTTTTCCAGGAAAGTTCTGAAGGGGAAAGTGTCATCTGCGCACTTTCCTTTCACATGCCTTCCCACTTAGTGGCATTCCTTTTCTCTTTATGTACCAAAATTTACTCTCAGGTATAAGGCCAGTAAATTTATTCACACATGGCATAAAAGCACTGAAAGAAATTCTTGAAGTAATATATTTTCCAGGAATATTTGGTACCAAAACTATTTCTGTAGAGTAATTATCAGGTTTGTAAGGGGTTAAAGGAATAGTGCTTTTCCCATGGAAATCTCCCTGGAAGGGCAAATGATGACTCTGCCTACTCTTCTGATTTACATGAGTTCTGGGGAGTGTCTGAAATCAAAAACTCCAGAATAGATTTGGCTGAGGACAAGTTAGGAGGCTCCTGGCATCCCACATATCCAGGAGCTTCTTTCAAATTCAGAGGTTCCCTATTGCCAGCATCCCTCCATCTGTAGCATATAAAGAACTGCAGAAAAATTATACTGACTTAAATCATGGGAGTCTTATTTAGCTCCCCCTCCTTGTAACTGGAAGACCTAGATGTGAAAGGGAGGTTATTCTCTTCTTCTATTTTGTCAGGTTTATCATTTATGCTGTCTAATATCTGGAAGGCAGTAAATGTTTTGAAGTGTCAAATGATAGCTACAAGACACTTTGGGATTAAAGACTCAGTGTGGGAATCAGGGTCTCAGCATTTATTCATGGTCCCACAACAGCATAAGTCTGCCTGTTGGTTCCAGGTTGGCCTGCATGGTTCTCTCCCTTTTCAGCAGCACATTGCTGTTCTGTCCTGTGATTCTCTGGTTCTGGTCCTAACTCTGATCTGACTGGGACATTTTTATATAATATTTTATTTATTTATTTATTTATTTTTTTGAGACAGAGTCTCGCTCTGTTGCCCGGGCTGGAGTGCAGTGGTGCAATCTCGGCTCACTGTAAGCTCTGCCTCCCAGGTTCACACCATTCTCCTGCCTCAGCCTCCCTAGTAGCTGGGACATACAGGCAACTGCCACCACGCCTGGCTAATTTTTTGCATTTTTTAGTAGAGATGGGGTTTCACTGTGTTAGCCAGGATGGTCTCGATCTCCTGACCTCCTCTCCCCGCCTCGGCCTCCCAAAGTGCTGGGATTACAGGCGTGAGCCACTGCGACCGGCCTATGTAATATTCTTGACATCATCTTTAAGGAACATAGTCCATGACACTAGCTGCCTCCTTTGCTTACCTCTTTAGTAGTGACAAACCTTCATATTTGAACAGTGATCATCATCAGTAGCCCAATCTATACCCATAGTGTCTGAACCTTTAGTAGTCCTTTCTTCTATACCTGCATACATCTAATAATGTGGAAGCTCTTTGCAAAACTCCTGGTCATATGAAATTCCTTTTTATCATAACAAATGTGCAATTTCCATTTACAGCCATTCATACTTGTTCTACCCTCAGAGCTACATGAGGCTAGTATCCCTTTTACTTATTGAAAGCCTGTCAAATATTTGGGGCCAGCCACACTGTCTTCATTAATTTGTCTTCGCTAAACTCAGTGGCTCCAACTATTTCAACCACTGGTGTTAAGAAAGGTTTTATGACTTTTTGCCATGCTGGGTGCTCTCCCAATGACTTTAGCTTTTCAAACTTTTCTTTCAATATGTGATGTGCCCAACAGAACACCATAACTCAAAGTTCACCCTAAATAGCATCGAAATGGCAAAGCCTTCTCCTTCACTGTAGGTCTTATTCATGTTCTGGTGGCCTTTTCTTATTTCTCTGATCATTTCTCAAGTGCTGATATTTATTTTCAATGATTTGACCTAAAAACTCTTAGTCTTCAATGTGTTCCTGCCGAGCTCTCTCATACTCTTGAATTATTATGATTTATTTTGTGAGCGTAAAACTTAATGTTATTTATCTCTATTTAAAAAGAATTTCTACTTTACAGTCACTTTTTTCCCTTTTTCTTCTCCTTTTTTTTCCCCCAATACATCTGCTATGTATGTCAGTCACTGGGCTTGTCAGCAGAGCAGTAAGAAGACAATGTTGAATTCAGTATCAAGGGGCCAAATTTTCAGTGCTTATAATATAAGGGGGACTAAAAGAAGTCACTATTTTGTGAATTACAAATTATTATAATGAGGATTCTAAAGGGACAACTAAGGGCAACTAAGGAGGTAGGACAAGGGGAACTTTCTGGACTAAGTGGCACCTGAGATAAGGAGTTAGCAATATGAAGGAGAAGAGGAGTAATTTAAGCAGAGAGACTTCTTATATAAAGTTCTAGACAGGAAAATGAGCATGGTGTTTTCTAAGACTTATAGAGAAGAATAGGTGGGGCTTTTATATGGAGTAAGAGGTGAACCTTAAGGAGAAATGATTCTAGGAATATAAATAGTTTCCAAATCATGAAGAAATTCGTATTAAAACCTGGAAGTAATTGGTGGCACTTGAAGAGTTTGATGGGAGGGAGTGATGTGATTATCCTTGTATTATAGAAAAATCACTTTGGCTGCCATGTGGAAAATAATTTTTCTGTCTCAAAATAGGGAAATATGATAGAAAACTATGGCAAGCATTTAGGTAAAAGATTATGGTGGCCTAAGCTAGGGAATTGTTAGAAGGTATGTTTAAAGGACATAAAAAATGTAAGAATATTTATTATGAAGACATGTTTGCTATGTTAGATGAAATTTGACCCATAGAACTGGTAGACTCAGGCAGTGGTGTATTGGTAGATAAGTATAGAATGATAATTAGCCCTAGCTCAGAAAAGCATATTGGTTGCCTTATCCACTGAAAGAAGAATTAGGACTGGAATAGAATAAGAACAAGGGATTCATTTTGGCCATGTTAGATTTATATTCCTAAGGGTCATTCAAATGTGGATGTTTAATAAGCAGTTACTTATATGAGTTTGGAAGTTAATTACCTGTCCTTGGATGTAAAAAAAATAAATCTGTAAGTCGTGTAGTCCACTGGCTGAAAGGGGAGATAAGATATAGGATGGAAGCAGAAAGTGGATTTTTTTAAGGTAGAAAAGATGAGAGCAGGTTTAAATGATAAGGGGAAAATGTGCTTGTAGATAGAGGAGACTGGACAGACACAAAATAAAACAAAGTGCCTCTAAAAGCAATTTTATTCTCTGATGCTTCCAAAAATGGGAAAGTAGATTTTGCTTGTCATTCTAGTGACTACTTTCTCCCCATTTTCATATTTGTAAACAGTTTTAATGTTAAAAATAATGCTTTATTTTTGGAAACTCTCTTTCTCTTCATCTATTTACTTATTCCACCAATATTCACAAATGCTGACTAAATATTATAGATACTTGGCCAAATACTTGAAATAGGTGAATAAGACATAGTCCTAGCCTTCATAAAGGCAAGAATGTATGTAGAAAAGATATGAATAATCACTCTCTTTGGTGCTTGCTTTGCCTTCTGATGCTTCAATGGATAAAGTTAATTCACTTGAAAATAGTTCTTCAATAGTTGAAGATACTTATTGTACTCTCATTTGTTTCTTCAAGCAGTGATGCAAAACCTGATGATACTAAAAGTGGAAAACAAATCTTTTATTATTATGCTAGCTATTTATAGTGTGAGCTCCTAAAATGTGATAGAAGAATGAAAAACAATACTCTTACTCATGATCTGATAAGTACAGAATAATTGATCTAGACACAATTAATCCTGTATCATATTAAAATGGCACAAGCTCTTTTTTGGCAAGTGAATTTTGTTGTTTGCAAATAGAGATTTCAGTCAGTTATTCTTGGATTTTATGCCCACTTGTTAAGCCAATACTCCCCAATTCTGGTTATATGCAGTTGATAATTTGCAATGAAAATATATGACTTCTCACCTATTCATTTGACATCTCATCCCAGTTTATATCATTGTTCCAAATTAGATTAATCTTTAAGAATTTCATTATGTTATTAAATGTATTGTCAGACATTTCAAGCTTTCCTTGGAAAATTTGTTAATTTGTTTTAATATCAAAATTACCTACTAAGACATCAAACAACAAAGACTAAATATAAGTATGTGTTGCATGTCACTTGAAAATTATTTAGCCTGCTGTCAATAGATTATATAATGTGCTCTGGATTCTTTTGGTTTAACTATTTGGAAAGTGGCATAATAAAATTCATGTAAGTTATATTTTCAACACTTATACTAAGCATTATCATAAGAGACTTTTGAGGTTTCTGATAGAAATTTCAGACAGCCTGAGATTTAGAGGGAAAATGTTAACCACAGGTAAATAATCCACCATTTTTTAGTCAAAGGTTAACTTAATGGTATAAGGTCAGTGGGTCATAGAACTTCCATTGCCTTAACTAAAGAAACCAAAACCAAAAACAAAACAGAAGAAAAAAAATAAAACCACCTCAAAAGTTAGCAAAACAAAATATAAACAGTTTTCTCCAGACACTTAAAGACTTATCCTACGCAAACTGTAATTTTTCTGACTTTGATTTTTCTGTCTTTGCTTTGAGATTTTAAATGTCAGCCAACAATCTTCTTGGCTTCTTTTTCTGGCATCAGCTCCCCTTGACTCTTTTCTAAAACCTCATGGAGACTGTTTGCTTCTCTATGCTACATAAAATTAGGAATTGAATATAGCTAAAAGACTAAGAACGTTTCCAATTAATATTCTGATTACAATGTAAAGTTTTAAGCCATAATCTACCTCTATATTTTAATAATATTTCTGCCATGATATATAAATATTGCTTATCATCGTGACTAAGTTAATTTTAAATAACTATGGTGAAGTTCTTTTAAAGTTACATTTTTTTTATTTACAGAAATAGACATACATTCAATATTGTAGAAAATTTAGAAAATAGAGAAAAGGGTAAAAATAAGCCACCTGTAATTGTTAACATTTTGATAAATAATCACATTTCAAATATTGTTTACAAAATATTAATCATGTATTACAAACTTTTTCACTTAGAAATACATCTTGAATTTTTTCACAGTTTCTTAGATTTTTTCCCATCAAACAATGTCGAGGAGAATAGAATTTAATCATACGGATATAATGTAATATAGTTAATCCATGTTTTTATTTTTATATATATATATATATATATATTTATGTTTACTTTTCACTATCTTCATATATTATAGAATAAATCTTTGTGCCCGAGCACGGTGGCTCACGCCTGTAATCCCAGCACTTTGGGAGGCCAAGGCGGGCAGATCACAAGGTTAGGAGATCGAGACCATCCTGGCTAACATGGTGAAACCCCGTCTCTACTAAAAAATACAAAAAATTAGACAGGCGTGGTGGCGGGCGCCTGTAGTCCCAGCTACTCGGGAGGCTGAGGCAGGAGAACGGCGTGAACCCGGGAGGCGGAGCTTGCAGTGAGCTGAGATCGCACCACTGCACTACAGCCTGGGCGACAGAGTGAGACTCCGTCTCAGAAAAAAAAAAAAAAAAAAAAAAAAGAATAAATCTTTGTATGTGCCTCTGATTATTTCATAGAATATATTTCTAGAAGTAGGATAACTAGGTCAAAGAAATCTGCATTTTTATGATTGTGATAAACAGTTGTAAATCACCTCCACCGAAGTACCATTATCACCACCTATATGACTCTTTATCTGTATTATTTGTATTAATCTACTTATTTTGTAATTTATTTATCTATCCCTCTATCTTTCCATCACTCTATCTTATTTTATGAAGTATTTCAAAGTAAATTGCCAATGTCAGTATGCTTTCCCCTAACTACTTCAGCACACTTAATTAATGTGTGCTCGAGGTCTGTTTACAGTTATGTCATTTAATGTAAAAATGCACGTATCATAAAACTAATTTTTTTTTGCAGTTTTGACTAATGCATATGCCCATGTAACTGAAATTTCTTTGGTTTGCTATACCTTTACAAAGACATTGCAAACATTCTCATTTCCATTTTTGCTCTCTTTCAGTCCATTTTTCACATAGCAATTAAAGAAACTTTTTAACAATATGAATTCAGCTTTGTCATTCCCCTGATATCAAAATCCTTACCGTGGTCTACCAGACCCTGCATGATCTGACCTCAGCCTCCTCTCTGCCTTCTCTTGCCTAGCTTCCCTGAGTCTTCCTTCTTCCAGGACTTTTTGATCAGTTTATTTCCCCCTGCCTGGAGCACTATAGCTCCTTCTCTTGCTGAACTAACTTATTGACTTTATATATCTCTTCTTCAAGGAGGTCTTCCTTGACAGCTTCACGTATCTGCCCCACTCCTCCCTCTCCACTGTTAAGTCTCTTGGATCGGCCCTTGTTTTCTGTTCTTCAAGCACTTACTATAGTATACAATTAATATTCTTCATGATTTCTTGTTTCATGTGTTTCTCAACTACTAGACTGTGAACTTCACAATCCATGTTTGTGCACCACTTTCATATGCCCTGCTTTAGCACCAAGTTAGGTACAATACTACACTCAGCAAATTATACAACAAAGAATGAACTGACAAATCCTTAAGTTTTGCCTTCTCAAACATAAGCTGCTGATAAACCCTCTAGTAAAATTTCTATCACCTGCTTGTTACATATGTTTAAGCAACATATCTTAAACATGACTAAAATGTGCAAGTATTCCAGAAGATACAAAATAAAGAGAAAGAATATTGTAAGTTACGGCTAACAGGAAGAAGAAATTTTCAGTCTTGCTCTTTCCTTAGTGACATGATGTTTTTCCATTTAATTTTGAACACATTTTCTGTCTCAGCTTCTATTTATATTTTTTCTTTCACTTTAATGTGAGAGCTTTAACATATCCTTTACACATAATAGTACTTCGTCAGCACTCTACAAGTTAAAGAAAAGACACGCGACATGCAACTATGAAGAACCTATTATGACAGACGTTATTAAGGAGGAAGTTATTGATTTTTCTTCCTGCTTCATAGCACTAGCTCAACAATGATACCAAAGCTAAGCCAACTCTTTAAATCTTTTATGATGTGTGAATAAAAATATTTTCAAATGACAAAGTTCCAACTGCACTTTATTTAGAGAAGTTTCTTTTCACCACCCTTTTCTCTATGCTCTGATCATATGACTGTCAGAGTGGTGTTTTGAGATTTTAAATATGTGATAATGAATCACATTTCTATGCCTAATATTCTGACTCCTGGAGAAGAAGCTGCAAGAAATACTAAATTGCTCTGTGGTAGAGATTAGTAAAGACGAAATTTCTTTTTGCCCATTCTATTCTGCTGAAAAGGAAGGAGTAGAGAGTTGGGGGTCATAATTCATTTCCTTATTTTTCACTCCTAAATGCAGTTCCAAAGTATTATTTTTCACCAGCACAGCAAGGTGGCAGGTCAATGGATGTGAGTTCAATTTTTAACAGCCTTGTCGTGTCCCTGTGTCCTGAGTTTCACCCAATCCATGAAGAAATCCCATTCATCTTTTGAAAGAACTCAGACTCTTGTAATTCCTTCACAATATTCGAGTTAAGAAAATAGATTTGGGATCAGAAAGGCTCAACATACAGCCCCAGCTACACTACTAAGTACTTTATGACTAGTAGAATTATAATTTTACTAAATCTCAAATTTATTAGCTGTAACAGTAAAATAATACTGACCTCTCAAAAGTGAATTCTAAATATTAAAACACGCGATGTATTTAAATTGCTTTCCAATTTACCTGAATGTTAGTCACTGTTGTTTTTGTTGATGTTGTTTTTATTCTCATTGCGTAGATTTTACATTTTTTCTTAGGATAAAAACAATATTATAAAGTTTTCCTAGATTGACCAAGAAAACAGCCAGATGAGTTTGAAAAGAGCAGTTCATATATTCAAATTAAAATTAATTTTAATCCTTGGTTAGACAGAATGTTAAACAGTTACATAACATGTATAGTAGTGACTCATGTGCTTATAAGTTGTTCTGTGGTGTACAACAAAAGATTTAAAAAGTGTTGACAGGCTAAAAGCATTGTGTTTTCTAATTCTTGCTTAGTATTATAATGTTCAGTATGTGCACTAATTTGACAAAGCTAAAATGGAATTCATAAAAACAGATTTTTCAAGTCTTCAGAGATCAACTAAACCACTTATCTCATTTCAAAGATGAAAAAATTCATTTAGTTAATCAAATAGACTACATTACTTGAGGAATCATATGCCTGATTAGTGTCAAAGACAGGTCTTCAGCTTGGTCCTTATGTTATATGAAAACACGGGCAACATTCAAGCCAAACACTGTTCTTCTAGTCTCCCAATTTGGAAGCCATCTTTGAATTTTATCTCTCTCTCATTTCTTATTGAATTAGTCACGGTTCTCTTAGAGGGACAGAACTAATAAGATATATGTGTGCGTGTGTATGTGTATATATATGTCTATGTATAGCTTAACATACTGTTGAGTACATAGTAGACTTTCAGTAAACACTTTCTGATTGAAAACTGATCATCAGGACTTAGAAGGGAATATATCATTCTCTATAAGAAGTTGTTGATTTTCTCAGAGATTTGTTGATTAAACCCACACACATGCTCACATGTGCACACACACATATAATATATGTATATAACGTATAATATATGTATATTATATATATATGTGTGTATAAGTGAGTTTGAGTATTAACTTACATGATCACAGGGTCCCACAATAGGCTGTTTGTAAGCTGAGGAGCAAGGAGAGCCAGTCCGAGTCCCAAAACTGAAGAACTTGGAGTCCGCATCCAGCACCAGAGAAAGATGTAGGCTGGGAGACTAAGTCCATCTCTCCTTTTAATGTTTTTCTGCCTGCTTATATTGGCTGGCAGCTGATTAGGTTGTGCCCCCCAGATTAAGGGTGGATCTGCCTTCCCCAGCCCACTAACTCAAATGTGAATCTCCTTTGGCAACACTCTCACAGACACACCCAGGATCAATACTTTGTATCCTTCAATACAATCAAGTTAACACTCAACTCAATATTAACCGTCACACTTGTACATAACCTAGCACCAACCCTGGCTGTTTATACCTTTGAAATGTCTATTAGGTTGATCTATTCCTCTCTGTTCATACCCGAATTGCTACAAAAGCCTCCTTGCTGGTGCAAACATTTTATTCTCCTCAAATTTATCCTAACCATAATAACCAATATTTCTGCAATATGACCTTCATAATGTCTCTTGAGTGTTCAAAGAAATTCAAAGGATTGTTGCTCATTATTTTACCGAAGTGATTGGATAGTTCTCTGCCCATATTTACATGTCTTTAGGTGGCTCTTCTCAACTTGTCTTATTTCTGATCTTGTCCATTTAGAAACTTCGCATTTGGTTGTGTTGGTTTCCTTGCTACCTCCTGCATATGTCATCCTCATTTGCATTTCTGAGTCTTTATTTGCAAAATTTTCATAATCGTGTAATCGTGTCTCCATCCCCATCCTAGTCAATTCATCTAGATCCTTTTTATCATTCAAGGCTTAATTGCATTATTTTCCTAATATTGTTTCTGACTATAACACACAGGTTTCTCTCTTCTCTGAACATTTATTGCTTGTGTATTGGCTGCGTAGTTCAAAGTTGTCTTTCTATTATTTTATTCCCAGTAGTGTGCTCTTTAATAGTGGAAGAGGAGGTTGGTACAGGCCATCTTTAAACAACTTTACAGTTAGATAGAATGTTTAATTCAGAAGAGTGTTTGAGACCTCCATTTCACTTCACATATCCCAGTCCATAGAGGGAGAGGGAGACCTCTCTAGTCAATATATCTCCAGCTCTCCTCCGGTTGGAGTTCTTCAAACTGAAATTTAAGGTCATTCCCAGTGACCACTACTCTGTGGTCAATAAATTAAAAAACCTCTGCATTTGCTACTTAATGAACAGACACTGTCTGTCTTCTTTCTCTCCATGGTTTTTAAGTAACTTGAACATCTCCACTTGACTCGGTGGGCACCTCTTTTCCTCAACCTTTGGGACAATTTTGAACTAGCTACATCCATCTTGTTCCACCTCAGATAAGCCTGAGATTGGAGGTAGAAAACGTCTTGGATTTTGTAAGTAGGTAATATATGATAAACAAACATTGCACTTCTCTTTTTAAATTTTATTTTATTTTATGTTTTTTGAGATGGAGTCTGACTCTGTCACCCAGACTGGAGTACAGTGGCACAATCTTGGCTCACCACAACCTCTGCCTCCTGGGTTCAAGTGCTTCTCCTGCTTCAGCCTCATAAGTAGCTGGGACTACAGGTGCACAACACCACACCAGGTTAATTTTTGTATTTTTAATAAAGTTGGGGTTTCACCACATTGACCAGGCTGGCCTTGAACTCCTGACCTCAAGTGATCCACCTGCCTTGGCCTCCCAAAATCCTGGGATTACAGTCGTGAACCATGGCACCTGGCCACATATCTCTTTTTATAGCTTCTGGATCTTTTTGTAGAAGAATTTCTTTCCCTCCCTCTATCCTGAGTGTCATCACCATATGCTTCTAGGTGTCTACCTTTATTAGAGACATGTCAATCTTGAAGATGGAAAAGAGGTGAGCATGTGCCAACCTGAAGAAAGGAAGGAGAGGAAAAAAATTATCTGGCCTACCTCATGCTTTAGTGTTTTCTCTTTTTAAGTAGATAGTAAACTCCGTGGAGGCAGGAACCTTTCCTCTGAATTCTTAGCTTAGCATACTGCTGAATACATCGTAGACTTTCAGTAAACACTTTCTGACTGAAAACTGATAGTCAGGACTCATTCTTAGAAGGGAATTTATCATCCTTTATGAGAAGTTGTTGATTTTCTCAGAGATTTGTTGATTAAACACACACACATGCTCATATGTACACGCGCACACACACACACACACACACACATGCAGGGTCATAATGAAATAATAGATCATGAAACTCTGGCTGATAGAATAGGATCAAAGTAATATGTTTTTAAAGATCTTTCAGGGTTTAAAATGCCTCACCAATTATTTTCTTATTTGTACTATCACTTTCCACATTTGTGGCTCCTATTTTATTGAGGCATAAAGATAATGTGAAAACTTCTTGAGAATTTTATAAAGTATTAAATCTTGGAAAGAAAGAAATTTCCACATGAAAATAGAGACTACCATAGTTCAAAAATAGCATCTCTATAATAACAGTGGTCATGTTGGTAGGGTGGTAAATACCATGAAACCAAAAGGCTTAAGTGCTGCCTAAAGCATGCTAAGTTATCCTCACTCTCTATCTGAAATGTCATCTCTGTTTAGGGACAACATATTAAGCTTTTCCATTTGTGATTCAGATTCCCCCGTTGCTAAGAAAAAATTGTAAATGCTTTGTTTATTCTGAAGTAGAAGATTTCACTCTGGATGTCGAGTGCCCATAGTGTCTAAAGCATCCTTCTTTGCCATTTTCTTTAATCATGTCTCTAGAAACAGCCATGTGTTGTTGACACAACTGCTACTATAGAGACAGCACCAAACTCAATGTGTCAGGATGTAAGAGCAGTTTTATAAGCTAATCTAAACTCAAGAGTCCAGGTTCTAACATGGCTTTGTGAATCGAGCATGGTTTGTTTGGTCCGTCTCAGGTGCTATTATTATTTTACAGGTAAGGAAACGGAGGTTGTCCAAACCCATGCAGCAAATAAGCACTGCTGGTAGAACTTGATTATTGATATGTCTGGATCCAGAATCCCTGTTCCAGACCGCTCTACTCCATGCCCTCTTTGCATGGGAAGGCACAGACTCAGGATCATTACTCTGGCTCCCTCTGCTTTTCTAGAAAAGGTGAAGGATATCCTGAAGTATGTTTCCTAAGTTGGTTCCATTCTCCCCATCTCTTCCAACTCTGAATACAAGAGACAGAAGTCATAAGCAGGGGGCAGGATAAGAGAGAAGATAGAAAATAAAGGGAACTTGATTAGGTATGAAGGGTGAGAGGGAAGAGGAATTTGATTGAATATTAACAATGTAGGAAGAGGAGCTTGATTGGATATCAAAGATGGGGGAATTCTCCATTTTCCCCTTCGTGGGATTCTTTGCCAAAACTAGGCTCTGCAGGCAAAGGAAGAGGCCTCATAGAGAAAAGGGATCAAAGGAACCTGACTAATGTTTGACCAAGAAAGTTCTTGTCAATAATGTACACTGTGATGTTTCTTTTTTGTTAGTTTTCTTTATCTCTTTTTGAGGAGGACTAAATGTGAGATACTGATACTGACTTAAAAAGAGAAGGAGCATCACAATGGAGTTTCATGTGCTAGACATCTGGGCTTGAAGTTCTGAAACATATGCATTGTGATTAAAGTCTTGATACTATCTGAGCTGCATTTTCTTCCAAAGGAGACACTCATACAGAGATAACTTCTTCCCTCCCTCCTCTTCAGTTCCTTCCTTGAACTTTTAAATAGAATGCCAAAAAGAGAAAGAATCCCAAAGATTATCTGTTCCAATCTGGTTTTATAGATGACAAGAAAGGTTTCAAAAAATGAAATGATTAAGAAAAAAAAGCTGATAAAGAGGTGTTTTGATTTTTCCATGTTTGTCCCAGACATTTCTTTGTTCTACAATACTGCATTCTTCCTGCTCTAGCAGGCAGAATTTGAAGATGTAAGACTTTTTCTTTTATTACATTTTATTCTGAACATTATTTCAACAGCAGTGTTACCTTTATGAATGCTTTATTGGATAATATTTTTATTTTTAAATAGTATTACATTTGTTTTGCCCTTAATTTTAGTTTAATCCTGGATTTTCACTATTAATACTACTAATGGCTCTTTGGGCTACTTTATGGAGTACAAACGTAAAATAATTTTGAATTTGCAAACCTGTAACATAAGATTATATTTAAAAATCTAAACTTTGGGGAAAATAAAAGAAAATAAACATTTTAAGAATAATTTAAATTTACCTTAGCTAAATTTTCAATGAAGTTACACATATTATTATATCTAACAATTACTTAGACTTCATAAGCTTTTAGATGTTTTTGTTAGTAGATCAGAAAGAAATGAAGATATAAAATTACATTTTATCTCAGTGGCATAATCTGCAACTATACTGCTAATATCCAATATCAAATTTAAAAAAGGAAAACAATCTGATTTAACACAAAAGCAAATACAAGTAGCATTTGCCTCAACAAAAAAAGGGTATATCAATTCAGAAAAAAATACTTTTAAATAAAGTTTATTTTTTCATAAATACCCCAAACTTGAAAAAAAAGATTTGAATATTTAACTTTGACCCTACAATTTCATACCCATACAATCTCATCCTGCTTTAGTCACTTCTTATTTAGTTTTAATATTCTTTTTGATTCTTCATTCCAAATCTTGGTAAACTTCTTAAGATCAGCCAGATAATAAAGAACACCTTCAAAAGGGTCAGCGAGTCTTTTATAAACAAATATTTGGCAAATAGATGTGTATATTCATAAGGTTACCAGTTTTCCCCTAGGTTGAAATAGCGGCCTCAGCAGGATCGTGATATATGGAGGGGCTTGAAGAGGGCTGCTGGTTATTTCTGGAAAATTTTAATTTGCATCTGTGCAGTTAAAGTATGTTTATCATTTCCTCACTTTTCTCCACTCCTATTTCATCTTGCCTCTCCCTTTCAACTTACTGTCCTACTCTTTACACCCGCTTCCTTGAGAAAAGTACACATGGATAGAGTGAGACCATCAGCAGGGAGCTTCATCCCTGTCCTGGTTCCTGTGCTGGCCTTGGCTCAAGCATGGGAAGGAGCCTGAATTCCAGGCAAGGCCCAGGATCAAACAAGGGCTCTCCCGTCTTGAAATCTACCAGTGGGGCTGTTCAGCAATAATTATGCTTGGGTCCCTTTGAATCAGGGGGATTGGACCTCATGAGCGTCTATAATTTTAAATCACACTCAAAAGATGTCCAAGGGAAATTTGAGACTTTAATAAATAATCATTATTTAAAATCAGTGTATACTTTGTTCTACTGCCAATACACAGGGCTAAGCTGGTTCCTTTGCTTACAATGGGGAGAAGAATGTTCAGGTTCCACTCAAGCCTCATGCATGGCTAAGGAATTCGTGGTTGAAACTGGGGTCAAGTAGTAGACTTACCAATTCAGTTCCTTCTAAAATTCTACTTCTATCTGAATAGAACTTCAGGCTAAAGTCTTAAACTTCCACCATTATAGTAAAATCTACAAGTCTCGAATTTCTAAGTCAAAGTATAAGTCAGTTGTTTCACTCACTGAATGCATTCTGCCTTTTTAAAAAAATGTGTACTTTAGGTTCAGGGTACCTGTACAGGTTTGTTATATAGGTAAACTACATGTCATGGGGGTTTGGTGTACAGATTATTTTGTCACCCAGGTAATAAGTGTAGAACCTGACAGGTTTTTTTTCTGATCCCCTTTCTCCTCCCACCCTCAACCCTCAAGCAGGCCCTGGTGTTTGTTGTTCTTCTCTTTGTGTCCATATATTTTCATTGTTTAACTTCCACTTATAAGTGAGAAATTACGGTATTTGGTTTTACTGTTCCTACATTAATTTGCCTAGTATAATGGCCTCCAGCTCCATCCATGTTGCTACAAAGGACACGATTTTGTTCTTTTTATGGCTGCATAATATTCCATGATATGTATGTACTATATTTTTTATCCAATCTACTGCTGATAGGTATTTAGGTTGATTCCATGTACTTGCTATTGTGAATAGTGCTGTAAAGAACATACAGATGCCTGTGTTTTTTATGGTAGAGTGATTTATATTCCTTTGGGTATATACCCAGTGATGGGATTGCTGGGTCAAATGGTAATTCTATTTTAAGTTCCTTGAGGAATTGCCACACTGTTTTCCACAATAGCTGAACTAATTTACACTCTCACTAGCAGTGTATAAGTGTTCCCTTTTTTTCTGCAACCTCGCCAGGATCTGCTATTTGACTTTTAATATAATAGTCATTCTGACTTGTGTAAGATGGTATCTCATTGTGTTATTGACTTGCTTTCTTTAATGATTAGTGGGTTGAGCATTCTTTTATATACATGTTGACCACATGTGTGTCTTTTTCGAAAAATTTCTGTTCAGGTCCTTTGTCCACTTTTTAATGGGGTTACTTGTTTTTGGTTTGTAAACTTATTTATGTTCCACACAGATTCTGGGATATTAGACCTTTGTAAGATGCATAGTTTGCAAACATTTTCTCCCATTATGTAGGTTGTCTGTTCACTCTATTGACAGTTTATTTTGTGTGCAGAAACTCTTTGGTTTAATTAGGTGTGACTTGTCAATTTTTGCTTTTGTTGCAATTGCCTTTGGAGTCTTCGTCGTGAAATCTTGGCCAGGAACTATGTCCAGAATGCTATTTCCCATTATCTTCCAGAATTTTTATAGTTTTAGGTTTTATGCTGAAACATTTAATCCATCTTCAGTTTCTTTTTGCATGTGGTGTAAGGAAGGGGTCCAGTTTCAATCTTCTGGATATGGCTAGTCAGTTATGCCAGCACCATTTATTAAATAGGAATTCCTTTTGCCATTGCTTGTTTTTGTCAGCTTTTTTGAAGATCAGATGGTTGTAGGTGTGCAGAATGATTTCTGCTTTCTGTATTCTGTTTTATTTGGTCTATGTGTCTGTTCTTGTACCAGTAACATGCTGTTTTTATTATTGTAGTCTTGTAGTGTAGTTTGAAGTGATGCCTTCACTTCAAAACATGATGCCTCCAGTTTTGTTCTTTTTGCTTGGTATTGCCTTGGCTCTCTGGGCTCTTTATTTGTTCCATATGAATTTTTAAATCCTTTTTTCTAATTATGTAAAAATGCCATTAGTAGTTTGATAAAAATCACATTGAATCTGTAAATAGCTTTGGGCAGTGTGGCCACCTTAATAATATTAACTCTTCCTATCCACAAACATGGAAGGATTTTCCATTTGTTTGTATCATCTCCGATTTTTTGAGTTGTGTTTTGTAATTCTTGTTGTAGAGATCTTTCCCATCTCTGGTTAGCTGTATTCCCAGATATTTTATTCTTTCTGTGGCAATTGTGAATGGGATTGCATTCCTGATTTGGCTTTCAGCTTGGATGTTGCTGATGTATAGGAATGCTACTGATATTTGTACATTGATTTTGTATCCTGAAACTTTGTGAAAGTTGTTTACCAGATCAAAGAGCTTTGCGGAAGAGACTATGGGTTTTTTTTTTTTTCATGTAGAATTAGAAACTTTTTTCTTATTGCACACTTATTTTTTCCTTGTTCATCTTTCTACATAGTATGTCAACCTTAATTACCTCAAGTAATTTAAGACCTATCACAACCACGATTATTGAGAATATGACATGCAGCATTTCTACAAATAGCAAAATTTAGGTCAAATCTGATTTCAAAATAGCATTGTTAGGGTAGACTGTTTTATTCTTTGTCACATTGCCCAACCTATTCACGAGGGAGGGATTAAGCTTCCATTTTTCATAGTACTTGATATTTTTCTTCAAATTCTTTTCTACAGTGTTATCACATTTTCCAATTTATTGTTTTAATACTATCCATATACAAACAACAGGCTAAAACCAGATATGGATGACTTCTATTTAAACCTATCAATTTGCTAGTTACACTTCTTTAGTATAAAATTCATTGGCCGGGCGCGGTGGCTCCAGCCTGTAATCCCAGCACTTTGGGAGGTGGAGGCGGGCAGATCACGAGGTCAGGAGATTGAGACCATCCTGGCTAACATGGTGAAATCCTATCTCTACTAAAAAATACAAAAAACTAGCCAGGTGAGGTGGCGGGCGCCTGTAGTCCCAGCTACTTGGCAGCCTGAGGCAGGAGAATGGCGTGAACCCGGGAGGTGGAGCTTGCAGTGAGCTGAGATCCAGCCACTGCACTCCAGCCTGGGCGACAGAGCCAGACTCCATCTCAAAAAAAAAAAAAAAAAAAAGAAAAGGGGGCGGAGCAAGATGGCCGAATAGGAACAGCTCCAGTCGCCAACTCCCAGCGCGAGTGACACAGAAGACCGGTGATTTCTGCATTTTCAACTGAGGTACTGGGGTCATCTCACTGGGGAGTGCCGGACAATCAGTGCTGGTCAGCTGCTGCAGCCTGACCAGCGAGAGCTGAAGCAGGGCGAGGCATTGCCTCACCTGGGAAGCGCAAGGGGGAAGGGAATCCCTTTTCCCAGCCAGGGGAACTGAGACACACAACACCTGGAAAATCGGGTAATTCCCACCCCAATACTGCACTTTAAGCAAACGGGCACACCAGGAGATTATACCCACACCTGGCCAGGAGGGTCCCACGACCACGGAGCCTCCCTCATTGCTAGCACAGCAGTCTGTGATCTAACCGCAAGGCAGCAGCGAGGCTGGGGGAGGGGCGCCCGCCATTGCTGAGGCTTAAGTAGGTAAACAAAGCCGCTGGGAAGCTCGAACTGGGTGGAGCTCACAGCAGCTCAAGGAAACCTGCCTGTCTCTGTAGACTCCACCTCTGGGGACAGGGCACAGCTAAATAACAACAGGGGAAGCAGCAGAGACCTGTGCAGATGCAAACGACTGTCTGACAGCTTTGAAGAGAGCAGTGGATCTCCCAACACGGAGATTGAGATCTGAGAATGGACAGACTGCGTGCTCAAGTGGGTCCCTGACCCCTGAGTAGCCTAACTGAGAAACATCCCCCACTAGGGGCAGTCTGACACCCCACACCTCACAGGGTGGAATACACCCCTGAGAGGAAGCTTCCAAAGGAAGAATCAGACAGGTACACTCGCTGTTCAGCAATATTCTATCTTCTGCAACCTCTGCTGCTGATACCCAGGCAAACAGGCTCTGGAGTGGAACTCAAGCAATCTCCAACAGACCTACAGCTGAGGGTCCTGACTATTAGAAGGAAAACTATCAAACAGGAAGGATACCTATACCAAAACCCCATCAGTACATGACCATCATCAAAGACCAGAGGCAGATAAAACCACAAAGATGGGGAAGAAGCAGGGCAGAAAGGCTGGAAATTCAAAAAATAAGAGTGCATCTCCCCTGCAAAGGAGTGCAGCTCATCGCCAGCAATGAATCAAAGCTGGTCAGAGAATGACTTTGACGAGATGAGAGAAGAAGGCTTCAGTCCATCAAACTTCTCAGAGCTAAAGGAGGAATTACGTACTCAGCGCAAAGAAACTAAAAATCTTGAAAAAAGAGTGGAAGAATTAATAGCTAGAATAATTAATGCAGAGAAGGTCATAAATGAAATGACAGAGGTGAAAACCATGACACGAGAAATATGTGACACATCCACAAGCTTCAGTAACCGACTCGATCAACTGGAAGAAAGAGTATCAGCGATTGAGGATCAAATGAATGAAATGAAGCGAGAAAAGAAACCAAAAGAAAAAAGAAGAAAAAGAAATGAACAAAGCCTGCAAGAAGTATGGGATTATGTAAAAAGACCAAATCTACGTCTGATTGGGGTGCCTGAAAGTGAGGGGGAAAATGGAACCAAGTTGGAAAACACTCTTCAGGATATCATCCAGGAGAACTTCCCCAACCTAGTAGGGCAGGTCAACATTCAAATTCAGGAAATACAGAGAATGCCACAAAAATACTCCTCGAGAAGAGCAACTCCAAGACACATAATTGCCAGATTCACCAAAGCTGAAATGAAGGAAAAAATCTTAAGGGCAGCCAGAGAGAAAGGTCGGGTTAGCCACAAAGGGAAGCCCATCAGACTAACAGCAGATCTCTCGACAGAAACTCTACAAGCCAGAAGAGAGTGGGGGCCAATATTCAACATTCTTAAAGAAAAGAATTTCAAACCCAGAATTTCATATCCAGCCAAACTAAGTTTCATCAGTGAAGGAGAAATAAAATCCTTTACAGATAAGCAAATGCTTAGAGATTTTGTCACCACCAGGCCTGCCTTACAAGAGACCCTGAAGGAAGCCCTAAACATGGAAAGGAACAACCAGTACCAGCCATTGCAAAAACATGCCAAAATGTAAAGACCATCGAGGCTAGGAAGAAACTGTATCAACTAATGAGCAAAAAAGCCAGTTAATATCATAATGGCAGGATCAAGTTTACACATAACAATATTAACCTTAAATGTTAATGGACTAAATGCTCCAATTAAAAGACACAGACTGGCAAACTGGATAAAGAGTCAAGACCCATCAGTCTGCTGTATTCAGGAGACCCATCTCACATGCAGAGACATACATAGGCTCAAAATAAAGGGATGGAGGAAGATCTACCAAGCAAATGGAGAACAAAAAAAAGCAGGGGTTGCAATCCTAGTCTCTGATAAAACAGACTTTAAACCATCAAAGATCAAAAGAGACAAAGAAGGCCATTACATAATGGTAAAGGGATCAATTCAACAGGAAGAGCTAACTCTCCTAAATATATATGCACCCAATACAGGAGCACCCAGATTCATAAAGCAAGTCCTTAGAGACTTACAAAGAGACTTAGACTCCCATACAATAATAATGGGTGACTTCAACACTCCACTGTCAACATTGGACAGATCAACGAGACAGAAAGTTAACAAGGATATCCAGAAATTGAACTCATCTCTGCACCAAGCAGACCTAATAGACATCTATACAACTCTCCACCCCAAATCCACAGAATATATATTCTTCTCAGCACCACATCGCACTTATTCAAAAATTGACCACATAATTGGAAGTAAAGCACTCCTTAGCAAATGTACAAGAACAGAAATCATAACAAACTGTCTCTCAGACCACAGTGCAATCAAACTAGAACTCAGGACTAAGAAACTCAATCAAAACCACTCAACTACATGGAAACTGAACAACCTGCTCCTGAATGACTACTGGGTACATAACGAAATGAAGGCAGAAATAAAGATGTTCTTTGAAACCAATGAGAACAAAGATACAACATACCAGAATCTCTGGGACACATTTAAAGCAGTGTGTAGAGGGAAATTTATAGCACTAAATGCCCACAAGAGAAATCAGGAAAGATCTAAAACTGACACTCTAACATCATAATTAAAAGGACTGGAGAAGCAAGAGCAAATACATTCAAAAGCTAGCAGAAGGCAAGAAATACCTAAGATCAGAGCAGAACTGAAGGAGATAGAGACACAAAAAACCCTCCAAAAAATCAATGAATCCAGGAGTTAGTTTTTTGAAAAATCAACAAAATTGACAGACCACTAGCAAGACTAATAAAGAAGAAAAGAGAGAAGAATCAAATAGACGCAATAAAAAATGATAAAGGGGATATCACCACTGACCCCGCAGAAATACAAACTACCATCAGAGAATACTATAAACACCTCTATGCAAATCAACTAGAAAATCTAGAAGAAATGGATAATTTCCTGGACACTTACACTCTTCCAAGACTAAACCAGGAAGAAGTTGAATCTGTGAATAGACCAATAGCAGGCTCTGAAATTGAGGCAATAATTAATAGCCTACCAACCAAAAAAAGTCCAGGACCAGATGGATTCACAGCTGAATTCTACCAGAGGTACAAGGAAGAGCTGGTACCATTCCTTCTGAAACTATTCCAATCAATAGAAAAAGAGGGAATCCTCCCTAACTCATTTTATGAGGCCAACATCCTCCTGATACCAAAGCCTGGCAGAGACACAACAAAAAAAGAAAATTTTAGACCAATGTCCCTGATGAACATCGATGCAAAAATCCTCAATAAAATACTGGCAAACCGGATTCAGCAGCACATCAAAAAGCTTATCCACCATGATCAAGTGGGCTTCATCCCTGGGATGCAAAGCTGGTTCAACATTCACAAATTAATAAACGTAATCCAGCACATAAACAGAACCAAAGACAAGAACCACATGATTATCTCAATAGATGCAGAAAAGGCTTTTGACAAAATTCAACAGCCCTTCATGCTAAAAATGCTCAATAAATTCGGTATTGATGGAACGTACCTCAAAATAATAAGAGCTATTTATGACAAACTCACAGCCAATATCATACTGAATGGGCAAAAACTGGAAAAATTCCCTTTGAAAACTGGCACAAGACAGGGATGCCCTCTCTCACCACTCCTATTCAACATAGTGTTGGAAGTTCTGGCTAGGGCAATCAGGCAAGAGAAAGAAATCAAGGGTATCCAGTTAGGAAAAGAAGAAGTCAAATTGTCCCTGTTTGCAAATGACATGATTGTATATTTAGAAAACCCCATTGTCTCAGCCCAAAATCTCCTTACTGATAAGCAACTTCAGCAAAGTCTCAGGATACAAAATTAATGTGCAAAAATCACAAGCATTCTTATACACCAGTAACAGACAAACAGAGAGCCAAATCATGAATGAACTTCCATTCACAATTGCTTCAAAGAGAATAAAATACCTAGAAATCCAACTTACAAGGGATGTAAAGGACCTCTTCAAGGAGAACTACAAACCACTGCTCAGTGAAATCAAAGAGGACACAACAAATGGAAGAACATACCATGCTCATGGATAGGAAGAATCAATATCGTGAAAATGGCCATACTGCCCAAGGTGATTTCTAGATTCAATGCCATCCCCATCAAGCTACCAATGAGTTTCTTCACAGAACTGGAAAAAACGGCTTTAAAGTTCATATGGAACCAAAAAAGAGCCTGCATTGCCAAGACAATCCTAAGTCAAAGAACAAAGCGGGAGGCGTCATGCTACCTGACTTCAAACTATACTACAAGGCTATAGTAACCAAAACAGCACGGTACTGGTACCAAAACAGAGATATAGACCAATGGAACAGAACAGAGTCCTCAGAAATAATACCACACATCTACAGTCATCTGATCTTTGACAAACCTGAGAGAAACAAGAAATGGGGAAAGGATTCCCTATTTAATAAATGGTGCTGGGAAAATTGGCTAGCCATAAGCAGAAAGCTGAAACTGGATCCTTTCCTTACTCCTTATACGAAAATTAATTCAAGATGGATTAGAGACTTAAATGTTAGACCTAATACCATAAAAACCCTAGAAGAAAACCTAGGTAGTACCATTCAGGACATAGGCATGGGCAAGGACTTCATGTCTAAAACACCAAAAGCAACGGCAGCAAAAGCCAAAATTGACAAATGGGATATGATTAAACTAAAGAGCTTCTGCACAGCAAAAGAAACTACCATCAGAGTGAACAGGCGACCTACAGAATGGGAGAAAATTTTTGCAATGTACTCATCTGACAAAGGGCTAATATCCAGAATCTACAAAGAACTCAAACAAATTTACAAGAAAAAAACAAACAACCCCATCAAAAAGTGGGCAAAGGATACGAACAGACATTTCTCAAAAGAAGACATTTATGAAGCCAACAGACACATGAAAAAATGCTCATCATCACTGGCCATCAAAGAAATGCAAATCAAAACCACAATGAGATACCATCTCACACCAGTTAGAATGGCAATCATTAAAAAGTCAGGAAACAACAGGTGTTGGAGAGGATGTGGAGAAATAGGAACACTTTTACACTGTTGGTGGGATTGTAAACTAGTTCAACCATTATGGACAACAGTATGGCGATTCCTCAAGGATCTAGAACTAGATGTACCATATGACGCAGCCATCCCCCTACTGGGTATATACCCAAAGGATTATAAATCATGCTGCTATAAAGACACATGCACACGTATGTTTATTGCGTCACTATTCACAATAGCAAAGACTTGGAATCAACCCAAATGTCCATCTGTGACAGACTGGATTAAGGAAATGTGGCACATGTACACCATGGAATATTATGCAGCCATAAAAAAGGATGAGTTCATGTCCTTTGTAGGGACATGGATGCAGCTGGAAACCATCATTCTTAGCAAACTATCACAAGAACAGAAAACCAAACACCGCATGTTCTCACTCATAGGTGGGAACTGAACAATGAGATCACTTGGACTCGGGAAGGGGAACATCACACATCGGGGCCTATCATGGGGAGGGGGGAGGGGGGAGGTATTGCATTGGGAGTTATACCTGATATAAATGACGAATTGATGGGTGCTGACGAGTTGATGGGTGCAGCACACCAACATGGCACAAGTATACATATGTAACAAACCTGCACGTCATGCACATGTACCCTAGAACTTAAAGTATAATAAATTAAAAAAAAAAAATGAGGTTCGTCATGCGGCAATGTCTTCATATGTTTCTCCTGCAGAAGCCTCCAAAGGCATAATGGAGTAGGTGGAGAAAATAATATAAATTGTTTCACTTTTCAAATTAAGCATCCTTATGGCCAGTTTTGTGGTACATGGAACAATTTAGTTGAAGAACAAGATATTGCCCAGATAAATTAAAGAGCTATTCTCTCTCTTGGACTTAATAGTTTACTTATATGTAGAGATAAAAAAGTTCCTCCCTAAAATTATTTGGTTATTGTATTGATAGGTGTGTGTGTATGTATGAAATCTTGCACATAATTTATAGTTTTTAAGCTAGATGACTATTTTTAAATGCTTCTAAATATTTTAATCAAATATATACATATAGGAATTTAAATTAAAATCCATTCGCAAATGCTAATATCAAATCTTTTTGAATAGTCATTCTTTATCCCAACATATTTGAATGTTCAGTCTGAGCCATCATGATATTCCTAGCATGTAAAATCTATCCGTGAAAAAAAAACTCAGTGACTCCTAATCTATGGCCTTATGTTTGACTTATAATGACTTATAATCTACGGCTTATATTTCTTTATGGGGAAAAAGAGACTATAGGCAACAAACATGATAAATAAATAAATTAAACAGTATATAGAAGTCAATTATTGCTATAAAACTAGAGCAAGTTAGGGGTATTAAGAAAGATGGGGGGCATGGGTATGTTTTAATTTGAATAAGGTGGTCAAAGAAGGCCTCATGATAAGAGGACATTAGCGAAAGATTTGAAGAAGGGGAGGGAGTGAGCCATGTGAATATCTGAATGAAGATTGGTCTGATAAAAACGAAAAGTAAGAGCAAAACTCTAAATTTAAGGTCGGCCTGCCATGTTTTAAGAACAAAAGAAGGCAAGGGTAGCTGTAGAGGAGTGAGCAAATGAGAATAGGGTAACACGTAGTAGGAGTTAAGAACATGTGGTAGCTTGTAGCACATTATAATGTTGTTGACTTAGTATAAGTAAAACAGAGATCCATTTAAAATATTTTCCTAGGAATGTTACATGACCTGACATGCACATACACTGGATGTCTCACCAATTTGTAAGGAAACTAGGCAAAAGTGGACTGCGAGGATAAAAGTGGGATATAAGGTATGTTAGGCTGGAATCCAAATGATGATGATGGCTCAGACAATGGTGGCAGAAATGTAGATTGCAAAAAGTGGCTTAAGATAGGATTATAGGCAGTTTGCCAATGTGATGGCTGAGGTTCTGGGCACAGATGGCAATGAGAGGATAAATGTGGTTTATCTGAATGCTCCAATTTTCTCAGGTAAATAGAAACTAAGGCCGTCAGCTGAGAGTGAGAATAGGAATGAGCTCTTGGGAGTTTCCAGAGAAATGAAAAGATATCAAATGGTCATTTAAGAGAATAAGAGACTGAATGGATTAGAGAACACTGAAATTTCTCTCTGAGAATGTTAAGGACCTACTATGAGTTTATACTTTTGAATATGAAATGGAACCAGTTCAGCATGGCTATGTATTTTTCACAAGATTCAGCGGCACCTGGGCTGGTAGAGAGGGAACAAATAGTTGGTTTTAACCAGGAGTATGGTTTTGCCAACTGGTGTAAGGCAAAAGGAAAGAGTACCAAGGGAGTCAAAAGTATGTGCAAGATAGATCACAATGATTGGTATGGGATTTAAGAAGAGCAAGCACATATCAATGACATTGAAATGGTGACAATAACAATGAATTGACTCACAAAAAGGGGCTGAAAAATTTGATGAAATACGTTGAAAATTTAGGACGTGGTGAAGTGTGGGATGCATTAAATTGAAGTTATGATGTGTTGCACTAGAATCTTAGAATATTACCAGGTCTAGACTTTACCATGGGAGGTAGCAGCTGAAATAGGGTTCAAGTAAGGATTCCAGGATTGAAAGGGGTTCAGTTTGATGACATAATATTCATGCTGCATTTTCAGTTGGTGACTTTTATAATTTTTTATTTCTTTTTGTTTCGTATGGACATGATGAGAAAAAAGGGAGAATGATCAGAAAATGAATACAAGGATCAAGGGGGATATTAAACCCTCCTCTATGTGCAGTGGTACATCCAGGGGGAGTCATGCTCTAAGTTCCAATGTGTGCTTCACTTTTGACAATGGTAGAAGGACCAAGTTAACTCAACGTGAGTGGATTCTCTTTTGATCTCTATTTATTGTGTGTTTTTAAAATTATTTAGGTTCATGGGGTACATGTAGAGTTGTGTTACATAGGTATATTGCATGGTGCTGGCAGTTGGTTTGGAAATCTCCAAACTGATTTCCACAGTGGCTGAACTAATTTGCATTCCCACTAACAGTGTATAAGCATTTCATTTTCACAGTAATCTCACTAACATGTGTGATTTTATGACTTTTTTTATAATAGCCATTCTGACTGGTGTGACATGGTTTCTCATAGTGGTTTTAAGTTGCATCTCTCTGAAGATTAGTGATGATAAGCATTTTTTTTTTTTTTTTTTTGCAACTTTTCTTTTAGGTTCAGGGGCTACATGTACAGGCTTGTTACCTGGGTATACTATATCATGTTGCTGAGGTTTGGAGTATGAATGATCCTATCATGCAGGTACTGAGCATAGTACACAATAGTTTTTCAACTATTGCCTCCCTCCCGCATCTAGTAGCTCTCAGTTTCTATTGTTTCCATCTTTGAGTAACTGAGTACCAATGTTTAGCCCACACATATAAGTGAGAATATGTTGTATTTGGTTTCCTGTTCCTGCATTAATTCGCTTAGGATAATGGCCTCCAGCTCCATCCATGGTGTGGCAAAGGACATGATTTTATTCTTTTTTTATGGTTACATAGTATTCCATGGTGTATATATACACCACATTTTCTTTATCCAATCTACTATTATTGGCATCTAGGTTGATTCTATGTCTTCGCTACTGTGAACAGTGCTGTGATGAACATATGACTACATGTGTCTATGTGGTACAATGATTTGTTTTCTTTTGGATATATACCAAGTAATGGAGTTGCTGGATCAAATGGTATTTCTGTTTTAAGTTCTTTGAGAAATCTCCAAAATGCTTTCCACATTTGCTGAACTAATTTACATTCCCACCAACAGTGTAATAAGTATTCCCTTTTATCTGTAGCGTCACCAGCATTTGTTATTTTTTGATTTTTTAATATTAGCCATTCTGACAGATATGAGATGGTATCTCATTTTGGTTTTGCTTTGTATTTCTCTGATAATTAGTGATGTGGAACATTTTTTTTCCCCATATGCTTGTTGGTGATATGTCTCCTTTTGGGAAGTGTCTGTTCATGGCTTTTGCCCATTTTTTAATGGGGTTTCTTGTTTTTTGCTTGCAAATATGTTTAAATTCCTTACAGATTCTGGATATTAGGCCTTTGTTGGATGCAGAGTTTGTAAATATTTTCTACCATTCTTCCAATATATATGGATTGCACGTATATTGTCTGTTTACTCTGTGTATTTACTTCTGCTGTGCAGAGCTCCTTAGTTTAATTACCTCTGACTTGTCAATTTTTGTTTTTGTTGCAATTGTTTTTGAGGACTTAGTCATAAATTATTCCCCAAGGCTAATGTCCAGAAATGTGTTTCCTAGATTTTCTTCTAGGATTCTTCTAGTTTTAAGAATTACATTGAAATCTTTAATCCATCTTGAGTTATTTTTTGTATATGGTTACAGGTAGGGGTCCAGTTTTATCCTTCCACTTATGGCTAACCAACTACCCCAACACTATTCATTAAATAGAGAGTTATTTCCCCATTGCTTATTTTTGTCAATTTTGCTGAAGATCAGATGGCTGTAGGGGTGCAGCTTTATTTCAGGGTTCTCTATTTTATTTTGTACCAGTATCATGCTGTTTTGGTTACTATAGTTTGAAGTCAGGTAGTGAGATACCTCTGGCCTTATTCTTTTTGCTTAGAATTGCTTTGACTACTTAGGCTCTTTTTTGTTTCCACATGAACTTTAGAATAGTTTTTATAATTCTACGGAAAATGATGTTAGTAGTTTGATGGGAATAGCATTGAATCTGTAGATTGCTTTGGGAAGTATGGACATTTTGATGATATTGATTCTTCAAACAATCCATAAGCATGGAATGCTTTTCCATTTATTTTTCATCTATAATTTTTTTTAAGCAGTGTTTTGTAGCTTTTGTAGAGATTTTTCACCTCCTCAGTTAGATATATTCCTAGGTTGGTGTATTTTTTGCTATTGCATTTTTGTTTTGGCTTTTAGCTGGAATGTTATTGTTGTATAGAAATACTAATGTTTTGGCTGGGCATGGTGGCTCACACCTGTAATCTCAGCAATTTGGGAGGCTGAGGCAGGCAAATTGCCTGTGCTCAGGAGTTCACTACCAGCCTGGACAACATGGTGAAACCCTGTCTCCACTAAAATACAAAAAATCAGATAGGTGTGGTGGTGTGCACCAGTAGTCCTAGCTACTCGGGAGGCTGTGGCAGGAGAATTGCTTGAACCCAGGAGGTGGAGGTTGCCGTGAGCTGAGATTGTGCCACTGCACTTCAGCAGCCTGGGTGACAGAGTTAGACTTCATCTCAAAAAAAAAAAAAAAAAAAAAAAAGAAGAAGAAAAAGAAAAGAAAGAAGTACTAGTGTTTTTTGTATATTTATTTTGTATTCTGAAACTCTACTGAAATCTGTTATTAGTTCCTTGAGGCTTTTCGCCAAAACTTTAGGGTTTTCTAGATACAGAATTTTATTGTCTGAAAAAAGAGATCATTTTACTTCTTTTGCTTATTAGAGATGTTTTATTTCCTTTTCTTGACTGATTCCTTTGGCTAGAATTTCCAGTAATACGTTGACTAGGAGTAGTGAGAGTGTGCATCCTCATCTTGTTCTAGTTCTCAAGGGGAATGCTCCCAGTTTTTGCCCATTCATTATGATGTTGATATGGGTTTGTCATAGATGGCTCTTATTATTTTGAAGTATGTTTGTTCCATGCCAATTTGTTGAGGATTTTTGTCATAAAGGGATGTTGGATTTTCTTGAAAGCTTTTTCCATGTCTATTGAGATAATCATATGGTTTTTGTTATTAATTATTTTTATGTTGTGAATTACATTTATTGATTTGCCTATGTTGAACCAAACTTGCATCTCAGGAATGAGGTCTACTAGATCATGGTGAATTACCTTTGTAATGTTCTATTGGATTTGGATTGCATGTATATTGTTAAAAATTTTTGCATCTGTATTAATCAGTGATATTGGCCTGTAGTTCCACTTTGCTTTTTTCCTTTTTTTTTTTTTTTTTTTTTTTTTGCAACAGTTTTAGCAGAATTAGTGCCGGCTCTTCTTTGTACATATGGTAGAATTTGACTGTGAATCCATCTGGTTTAAGGCTTTTTTTTGTTTAGTAAGATTTCTTTATTACTGCCTCAATTTCAGAACTCAGTGTTGTTCCATTCATAGTTTTAGTTTCTTCCTGATTGAATCTTAGGAGGTTGTATATTTCCAAGAATTCATCAATTTTCTCTATATTTTCTAGCTTGTGTGCATAGAGGTGTTCATAGTAATCTCTGAGGCTTTTTTGTATTTTTGTGGGATCGATTGTAATGTCAACTTTGTCATTTCTGATTGTGCTTATTTGTATCTTTTCTCTTTTTTTCTTTCTTAATCTAGGTGGCTGTCTATTGATTCTGCTTAATCTGTAAAAACAAGCCTGCTTTTGGTTGTTTTTTGATTTTTTGTATGGATGTTTGCATCTCAGTATCATTCAGGTCTGCTCTGATTGAAGTTACTAGTTTCTTCTGCTAGCTTTGGAGTTCATTTGTTCTTGTCTTTCTAGTTCCTCTAGTTGTGATGTTAGATCATTAATTTGAGATCTTTCTAACTTTTTGAGGTAGACATTTAGTGTTATAATCATTCCTTTTAACACTGCTTTTTTTGTTATGTTATGTCTCTGTTTTCATTTATTTCAGATTTGTTTTGATTTTTGCATTAATTTCATTGCTTACCCAAAAGTCATTTAGGTGCAAGTCATTCAGGAGAGGAGTTTCAGTCTTTTGATATACCGTAATTGCCAAAATTAGTTCAATTTAAATCGTATTTTCACATACTATTGCACTTCTAAAAACAAGCTTATGTATTATTCATATTAAAATAATATTTGAAGAGGCTGAATATTCTACTGCTGAGATAAGAACCATGGAATTATCTATGGTAGTCTTCCTTGACCATTTCTACACAACAAAAAACTGAAATGCAATGTAGTTTTATCAGTAGGTAACTTCTGCACACTTAAGAGCACAAGGGTAACACTCATCATTTGTTTATTCACGTATTCAGCAAGTATTTGTTGTGTGTCCACTCTGTGACATGCCCTATTGTGAGCCCTGGTAATATGATTATGCTATCCTTCTTAATGCTTACAATCGAGTGGGGGAGACAACAATTAGATATGAAATTTTGATAGAGTATTTTAAACGCACTGAGAGGGAAAGTAGTTTTATTGAAATATGAAGACAGCTCACTGTGAACTAGTGACATCACTTTCTAACGTGTTGTCTTTCTCTTTTAACTTTGAAGAAACTCCTGAGATCTATCACATAGCCCCGATTTCAGAATCCCAGGTCTAGTCCAATTTCTTCAATTCACAGTTGGGCAAATTGTGACCTAGAATGCTTTCATGATTTGTCCAATTATATCAGCAAATGTAGGTGGGGCCGAAGTGGAACCTGCATCTCTTGAGACCAAACTTCAAGCCCAGTTATGTTTTCAGTAAGGAACTCTATCTGAGTGGCTTCAGGTTTTCAATGTGAAATGATAACACATTGTTTGAAACTTACTTTTGGATAAAAACCAAAGTTAAAACCAAACAAAATTTTGTTAAATCACTAGTTGAAAAGGATATTAATTTCCTGCCAAGTTAGTATTTATTTCAGCTATTGGGGTGGTATTATCACAGCAAAAATTGTGCTTTTGTTTTAATTAATTTTATCAGATGTCAATGAGGATAAAATACATTTTTTCTCAAGATTCTGGTTTAAACTCGTTTGTAACAATTTAGTGAGGCTCAAATCACCTTCTGTTTGGACAGGGAACAGATGATAGTCTGGAAATCATGACTCATGAAATAGAAGCCACCAAATAACCACTAAAAAATAAGAAACACTAAAGAAGAAATGGCTGGGTTTCTGTGTAAAATTAAAAAAAAAATTAAAAAAAAAATACTAGTACCCTGCCCAAACTTGATTCCTTTTCCTAATGGCAGAAGAACATAGCTCACTCAAATGACTGGTACAAAAAGTAGATTTTTCAGCAAGGTTGTGATCATTTGAACTGAATTAAGCATTGGAGTCTTAAAATGTCCATTCAGTGTTCAGACCAAGAAACAGGAGGCAATAAACATATGTTTAATTTTTTTCACATAAACTAAAACTCTTGGGTATTATGAGATATTTTTTCTTTCTGGAAGAATCAGAGTTTTCATAGCTTTCACCAGTTAACAACTTCTATTTTAACTCAGGAAGTTCTAAAACTTATTGTATTAGTGCTAATAACAGCTAGTTCATGGCATTTAACTGGAAAAAAAAAGTGTTCTTATTCCTCTTGATTATAAATTGTGTTTGAACGCATCCCTTAGCCAACACACTCACTCTCAAACACACAGCCCTTCTCTTTGTGGGGGAAATAATCTTTTCAAATGTTAGTGCTTAAGTTGTATAGTTGGTGCTAAAGTTTAAATGAAGAACTAAATGAAGAACTAATAAATAAAAAGGTGGGGGACAAAAGTGTTGAAAAATAAGAAAATCAAATATGGTTTCATATACTGTTTGCTCATTGGCATGAGTTCACAGGCATAGTGCTTCATATGTCTATTATTAAAAGTTGGGAGGGAATAAAAGTCACTAAAGGGAAAGAAAAGACTGAAATTAGGGAAAAACAGAAAATAAAGCACAGTTTCTTTTTCTTTATTTTATTTAATTCTTTTATTATACTTTATCTTTAATATGCCAGGCCATTACACTATTCTTTAGCTAATTCATTTCTTGTAAATGCATTGATATATAACTAAAGTAAAATTTCTCTTTTTTTGTTAATTTGTTCTAATAATAAGGATAGAATTCCTCTAATATTGTCTAACTTGATTATATAATATTTTGTTTCCTTCTTCATTCACACATTGATTCTTCACATTATTGAAACAAGTATAAGTAAATAACACTTAAAGAAGGAAAGTTCATATTGGTCAATAAAGTAACTCAAATAGATTAGAAAATCTAATCTATTGGCTAATCCATTGTGTGTGTATGTGTGTTGAGTAGATTGTGTGAGTGTGTGTATTGGCTGAAGGATAATCAGATTATTATACTGGCTAATATGGACTTTTCTTTTTTAAGTGTTATGCTTAAAATTATATTGGCTAATAGGATCCAAGCCTTCTGATCGTTAAGGCTTCAATGATCAGAAATTTGGATGAAAAGGGCTAATAGTGATGATCTGCCATATTTGAGACCTGAAATTTAAGAAGAAAAATATTTGATAAATTAATTTACTGTAAGTTTATTTAACTAATAAGTAATTATACAGTATTCCCCAGGTAGCAGGCATTGTTTTCAATGTTTTAGAAACATAAATTAATTTATCGTTTATAATAACCCTGTAAGACAGGGTGCAGTATTTTTAACCTAATTTTAAATGATGTGAAACTGGTTAAGAAAAGTATTAAAGATGACAAAGCACGTAATGTGGTGATTATCTTTACTCCAGAAGCCATGGTCTTGATCACTATGGTATACTTTCTTGAGATAAGTCTAAAATAGGGTTTCACGTGCTTTGAAATGTCTTAAACTCCCCTGAACTTAGACACAGAATTTTGTACAACTACACCCGTAAATATTTGATGGGAATGAGGTTGAGATTTTGTAGTCATGATCCATATCTTTGATCAGTTTTATTGAAAAATCTGAAACAAGATTTACAACCCTGGTAAAGGGAGAATTTCACTGATCTCCAGTCAAGGAGACAATATAAAACCCAACTCTACTTTGTGTTTCCCACTCTAGAAAATGAAAGCCTAGACTATTTTGCAAATGTTGTTTTCTCATTTCACTTGTTTTAACCCACAGAATGACCAACTTTGGGACTGACCACCCACATGCAATTTTAAGAATCACATACAGCATGCCGTTACCAAAGAGCTATCGTGTGGGAAATGGTTGAGAAATCAAGCTTCATTACACAGAATCCCAAAGAAATGTTCCAAAGTCATGCAGCCAGAGGCAATCAACAAACTTGTGTGTATCTATTTATACTGGCCACTCTGTATAGAGGAGGAATGTCTTATCTTAAGCTGTTTGGGCTGCAATAACAAAATCCCATATAATGGGTAGCATAAAACAAGAGAACTTTATTTTTTTCAAAGTTCTTTGGGCTGGGAAGTCCAAGATCAAGTGTCTGCTGAGGGCCCAGTTTCTGGTTTATAGATGGTGCTTTCTCTCTGTGTTTTCACATGGTAGAGGAGCAAGGCAGGTCTCTGGGGCCTCTTTTATAAGGTTACTAATTCTGTTCATGGGGACTCTTCCCTCATGACCTAATACCACCCAAAGGCCTCACTCCTAATACCATCAAGTCAGTCATTAGGTTTCAACATATGATTTTTGAGCGTATACAAACATTCTGACCACAGCACATCTTAAGGAAATGCTTCTGCTATAATCTGGCTTGTCAGAGTGAATGAACTAACATTAGATATGCAATACTAAGTAATACAAAAAATAAGAAATGTGAGAATTTGAAGAGTGTAGAGAATATTGAAATTTGTGTTAAATTGAAAGCATGGCAGAGAAAAAACAGGAAGGAGGGAAGCTTTGCTGGAATTACAAAATATGCTGAAAGTCTCCTTGCAGTAGAGGAGCACAGTCTTCTGAATGTAAAGAAAATAAGAGCTTGATATTCTGTGAGACAGTACTGTGAAGAGCAATAAGAACGAAAACCAGCATCAAATTGTATGATGTGCTAAAGAATGTGTCATGGAGGAGGGATTAATGTAATCCCATGTCTGAAAGCATCTCATGTACATAAGTCTCTCCATTTAGTTGAGGAAAACGGATACTTTATAAAGAAGAATCATAGAGGACTTGGAAAGATATTGATGGTGAGAAAGGTGTGGAGTGCAAACAGAGCCAGCCAGTGAAAAATGTGCTGTGGTTGAGATGGCTAGAGGCCCACTAATATTCATACTCTCCCTTCTCCACTGTAGAGTTGTCACTGCAAAATAGTTGTCCATCTATGGACTGTATTTCCCAGTCCTCCATCTGTGGAGAATCTGAGTAGAAATGACATCTATCATTCCTAGGCCAGGTTCATAAGAAACTCCCACGTATGATGTCCCACACTTTTCCCTTCTCTTGCTATCTACAGAGGACTCCAAAACTTTGTGCATTAACAGATCTCCGAAGAGAAGGCAAAGTGAATTACCACATGGAGAAAGATTACCTGCCAGTAGGGAATAATTCTATTGGATTATTTGCTAATGAGACATAAAACTAGAATATATTGAAACACTAAAATTTAAAAATATTTATTGCAGGAACTAATATTACCCTGACACACACCACACACCACACACACACACACACACACACACACACACATATGCTTTACCAAGGAAAAAAATAGAATGTGACAGTAAGCAGATTGTCAGTTACTTAAAACTGCTGCTAACACCACTTTTTCCTAAAATTATGATCGACACCTACAAAAAATGAATCATTAAGATCAAGAGGGTTATCAAGAACTTCTAAAATCTCGAAAAAGAAATGGAAAAATGGCAAAGAATGACTGACCTGAGAAATAAATGGGTGATCAAATGCAAGACAGAGGCCTTAAAGTAGATGCAGGGAAGAGAATATTTCCAAGCAAATGTGAGAAGAAAGTGACTGTAGTGAACATAAGTTGTGAAAGGAACAGAGAAGTAACAATGAAGAAGGTGCCCACGGATTCCAACAAGCACATTGTTAGGTAAAAACAAACAAACAAGAATTAACACCAATGTGGTATGCAGAATAATTGCTTCCCAAAGAAGTTCATGATCTGATCTCCAAAACATGTGAATATGTTATTACATGGCAAGAGGAAATTGCCAATGGAATTAATGTTGATAATCAGCTGGTTTAGGAGTAATCATTATGCTGAATTATCCAGTGAACCCAATGTAATCAGTTTCGCCCAGGTTTTTTTTTTTTTTTTTTTTTTTGAGACTATTGTCTGCCCCACCATCTACTTTAAAGTTGCCTTTGGGAAAAGGTGTGAAAAATCCTCAGTCATAAGAAAGGTTGTGGGTTTCTGTCTTGCACTTGGCCACCCACTTGTTTCTCAGGTCATTCATTCTCCTGTCTTGTCAAAATGCCAATGTTCATTGAAGAAAAAAAATGCCATTTCATTATTCCTTTAAATGTGGAAGGAAGAGGCAGAAGAACAGCATCACAGAGAAATTTGAAGATACTGCCCTGCTGACTTTGAAGATGGAGGAAGAGACCATAAACCATGAAATACAGGTGGCCTGTAGAAGCTAGATAGGGCAAGGAAATGGATTATCCCCTAAAGACTCCAGAAAGAAATATGACCTGGCAGAAATCTTGATTTTACCCTGGTGAGACCCTTCCTTTCCCTTGCCCTCCCTGTACATATATTCATATATCAGCAACCAAATATCACCTATAACACATAACTGTTATAAACTACTATATACTACATAACTACTATAAACATAACTGTTTATACATCTCTCTTTATAAGACCACTTAGGACAAAGATTATGACTTATTTTTTCTTTTTTTTTTCTTTTTTTTTTTTTTTTAATTTTACTTTAAGTTCTGGGATACATGTGCTGAACGTGCAGGTTTGTTACATAGGTATACACGTGCTATGGTGGTTTGCTGCACCTATCAACCTGTCATCTAGGTCCAACAAAACCATTTCTAAATGTCCATTATCCTCCCTTAAGTGATCTTTGTGAGTGCCAATGTTTTATTTACTTGATCTAAAAGGTCATCTAGTTTCCCCAAGATGACCTCCTGTCTCAGGTCTTGATTAAACTTCTTTAGCTTTTTTGTAATCCAGAGCATGCCTGCATGTGCACACACACACAGATGTGTGTGTATAAAAAGTTTTACCAAAAACCCCTCAAAGTCAATACCTGCTACCCACAGTGCACGCTGTTTTTCTTTATGCTACTTCATGATTTGAACCATGCTGATTAGCAGTCCATTAGATTGAATTTATGACCAGTTTATGCATCGTGACCTACAGTCTGAAATACTGGTTCAGCATTTAATTATTTTAAATAAAAAAGCATGGGTTTGGAAATCAGATAGATCTGAGTATGAATTTTTTGCTCTTCCTTTTATAAGCTATAGTGATCTTTGAGGCAAACCACTTGACTTCTGAGAATTTTAGTGTCATCTTCTGTAAAATATAATAAAATATGCTGTCATATAATATATGTAAAATAACTTATTCAGTTTCAAAAATGCAAATAAATATCCAAGAAAAAGTTATAGAAATATGGTTTATATGTGCTAAGTATGCTAGTGCCTGAGTTAAGTGTAAGCTCAAGATGGGTTACCTGGGGACCAGAGCTGCCAAAATTCTACATTGACCTCCAGATACATTAATAGAATATTAAATGTAGTCACGGAAATTAAAGACCTGTTGTACATTGTGGTGATTAAACTACCTCTGCAATGTTGTCATCAATTTTTAAATTATTTCTTGGCTTCTTAGACAGAAGTCCTAGATCTAACAGTAAAAATTCATTTAGACAACTCAATCAAACCATGAGACATATGAAAAAAATAAAACTTTCAAAAAGGAATTTTCTTTGTTTTTTTTCCTCTCTGCACATTGTTATTTTTCTCTCTGTATTGAAAAGCTCTGTTGTGGGTAGGAAAATTATTTACAGATTAAGTCTGGAACATTTGCCTGATGTTGCAAATTCATGACACCTGAATGTTCCAATTCAGATGTCATGAATTAATAGAAAATACTGTGAAAATAAATGTGTGTGTGGTGGGGGGAAGGGACATTCAAAGATCAAGCCCTAGTACTAATTCCAGACTCATTTCAGTTCAATTACAGTAATAAAAAATAATTATTTATCTATTAAAAACAGTTATAGCAATTACGTTTATAGTTTTGAGAATTTAAGTGAAATTAATTATATTAATACATATGGTTCATTTTAAACTTCAATTATATTTTTCTTCGTAACCTAATTAGTGTTAAAATATTGGAGAAGGCTTTACAACATACAACCACAATAGAAATTTAAAAAATAAAAAACATGTATATTTATACCAGTTTTTTATACCAGTCAAAATGCACGCACGTATGCAGATTTCATTGGCCCTTCTGCTGGCCTCTTATGTGTTCACAGAAATTGACTTTGTGAGGATTTTCTAGCAGAGAGAGTAAATTTATAGCTTAGATAATTTTCTTTACACAACTACCCCATTGATCATAGTAGTATGTGGAGGTTCTGAAGAATTTCTTTCCCAGATCACTGCTGTTTCTGACCTTAATCACAGAATTAAGGCATAGATACTATTCAGATATCTCAACCTTGGAATGCACCTTCTCTTCTAGTTCCCACTCATAGGTATACTGTATTGGAAAAGTCCTGATGATTTAGAAAGAAAGAAACAAATTAAAAAATGAGGTCTTCATTGTGCATTGATATTGCACAACAGAAGTCCTCTTTTCAACATAGATCATAGATCCCTGCTTAATTGGCAATTCCACATTTTCTTGGAACACATGGGTATATGAAACAACTGTATTGTTAGTAAATTACACTATAACACGAACTCAGACTTTAAGAAGAGATTTCTGCAAGCGAGGTGGATACAAGGCATCTGTTTTTCTTATCCTGCCTCCTTTCCTCTCTATTCCAGCTAACTCAGGCTCTCGTCGTATTTCACCTGTGCTCCTGGAATAATAACCTCCTACCTAGTGCAGTTCTCTCCATGTTTTCCTCTTCTAATTTCCTCTTCCACTTTGTAGTAGCAGTGATACCAAATGTAAATATGTCCATCTCCTTCCTTTTGCTAGGAGATACCCCAATCACCTACAGGATTAAGGTCAATCTTCTTGCAAGACTTGCAAAGTTCTCCATGTTCTGATCCCTGCCAAATTCTCCTGGCATATCTTCTGCCTCACCATTTTGCTACCTATTCATAATATTCATCTGCTTATGATGCTTACAGATGCGTTGCTTCTGTTTATTTTATTGTTACAATTCAAAATACAGTACTCTCCTCCCCCCTGCCATAACTCACTTGAATTCTCTGCATTAGTCTGTATCTTCCTTGGGAAGCTTTCTGTGACTTTCTGGGCTGCATTAGGTACCTCTCCCTTTGCTCCCATTAAACACTGTTATCCGTTTACTCCACATTATGTTTACAAGATCCATTCACGTTGCTGTAAGTTGTTGTAGTTTGTTCATCCTCATTTCTGTATTCAAGAATAAGAGTATCCCACAATTTATCCCATTGTTGATGAATAATTTCTCCAGATTTTGGCTACTATGAGTAGTTCTTCTATCTGCATTCTATGTACAAAATACATACGTTTGCATTTCTGTTGGTTATATACCTAGGTTTGGAACCGCTGAGTAATAAGAAGAAGTATAAATAATTCTAACAATAACTCCTTAGATTCTTTACCCAAATGATGAGGGTATTATGCAGGTGGGCCACATAATAGGAAAATACCCAGGGAGGCCTAATCTAATCACATGAGCCCCTTTAAAAACAGAGTATTCTCTAGCTGGGAATGGAAAAGGAAGTCAAATTTGAACCCCAAGGGATACTTGATACATTGCTGGCTTAATGATCAGCGATCCGCATGCAAAGACTGAAGATCTAAGAAGCCTCCTGCTGACAGCCAGCAAGGAAACAGGAGCTCAATCCTACAACATCAAGGACCTGAATTTTGTCAATAGCTTGAATAAGCTAGGATGTGAATTTCTCCTCAGAGCCTCCAGATAAGGACTCAGCCTCTCATCACTGATTTCAGCCTTGTGATACCTGAGTAGAGAACCCAGCCACACTGTGTCAGACTTTTGACCTATAGCACTGGGAACTAACACATGATTTTTGTTCATTTGTTGGTTTGTTTTAAATTAATTAATTAATCAATTACTTTTTAACAGAGTCTCGCTTCTTCTCCCAGGCTGAGTGGAATGGTGTGATCTCGGCTCACTGCAACCTCTGCCTCCCAGGTTCAAGCAATTCTCCTGCCTCAGCCTCCCAAGTAGCTGGAATTACAGGCACGTGCCAGCACGCCTGGCTAACTTTTGTATTTTCAGTAGATATGGGGTTTTACCATGTTGGCCAGGCTGGTCTCAAACTCCTGACCTCAAGTGATCCATCTGCCTCGGCCTCCCAAAGTACTGGGATTACCGGCGTGAGCCACGACCAGCCAATGGTTTTGTTTTAAGCCACTGTTTGTGGTAATGGGTTGTGCACCAATAAAAAACTAATGAATAGGGTTTGCATGTACTCATTTTAGTAGATGCCATAACAGTTTTTCAAAGTACCAATTTGTATTCTTACCAGCAGTGTATGAGTGTACCACTTGCTCTACATCCTTGTTATTCCTTGTTTTGTTGGTTTTTCATATTTTACTGTTTTAGTGGGTTCATGCTGCATTATATTATAATTCTTTGTTCTGTCATTTACTGTTTGCATGTCCTTAGAGCCATCTTTTCAGCTGCTTAAGTCACTGATTTCTCATCAGCAATGTGGGCATAAGAAAAATGTGAAAGTGCCTCACATGGTTCCTAGAAGAGTAAATCTCATTTAAAATTTGAGATATAGGATTTTCAGTCTAAACATTTTCTTTAACTAATATTCATGTATTTAGAGACAAAGAACACAGTACATTCTTAAGGCCCAAAGTAACTTAGCAGGACCATTAAAATTAAATTCACTGAAGAGACAAAAGAATGTTGCATTGGTTACTTTTAGAGAATGAAAGGAAGTGAATCCATTTAATCTTGTTCTTTAAACTGGAAATTTGTGCCTCCTTAATCTAATTATTTTCTGTGTAAAATCAATTTGTGTTGCCTTTAGTGTAGTCATAGAATATAAAGAATCTAGTGTAAACTTGCCTGATTAAATCTCTAAGAATTAATTATCAATGAAATAAAACTAAAAATAAAATGTAGCATTCAATTTTTCATGTAGAACCAAGACAATTTCAAAATTTCAATAAATGATAATACCCACTTCTGAAATTTAGTACCACCCCCAACACACACGGAGCTCAAAAACAAAAATAAAAATGAAAGCAGATCATGAGCCAGAGACAAGGAGTCTGTGGGAATGACTCCATTTTTATCACTTAGAGATAATGAAACGGTATTTTTTTGCTATGACCATAAGTCAAATTTTAGCAACTGATCATTCAAAGGAAGTAGTAATGATTAGTTATTATTTAATGTGACTAGTTAATGATGAAATGATAGCATTTGTCTTTTCATAATGTGACTAGTTGATGGTAAAATGATAGCATTTGTCTTTTCATAAATCAAAAGCTATAACATAAGAAAAGTTAAAAAAAAAAACCTATTGCTATTTCGTTAAAGTCACTTCACTGCTCTTTGTTTTGTGTGCTTTGCTTTTTTCAACATAACATGTACCTAAAGAGATAGTGCACACTTTTTAATTAGCTAGTACACATTATGTAAAACTTCCATAGGGGCTCTGAAGGAAAATTCCACATTTATTCTAAATTTAATATCATTTGAACATTGGTGTTTTTATCTTTTCTTTGAAAATTTTCTTATTCACTGGTACCACTCTCAGAGTCATTATATCACTTCACTTATTTTTTAGATCTTATTCCAGGAATTACAAAATGCATACTTAATTTTTTAACAATCAATTTATAATCAATATTTTACCACCTAATTTGAATGTAGAAGTGTTACTACTATAAAGTCCATTAAGATGTCTCCTTTCCACATGCACACGTACGTTTATTGTGGCACTATTCACAATAGCAAAGACTTGGAATCAACCCAAATGTCCATCAGTGGCAGACTGGATTAAGAAAATGTGGCACATATACACCATGGAATACTATGCAGCCATAAAAAGGATGAGTTTGTGTCCTTTGTAGGGACATGGATGCAGCTGGAAATCATCATTCTCAGCAAACCATCGCAAGAACAGAAAACCAAATACCACATGTTCTCACTCATAGGTGGGAATTGAACAATGAGATCACCTGGACACAGGAAGGGGAACATCACACTCCGGGTCCTATTGTGGAGAGGGGGTGGGGGGAGGGATAGCATTAGGAGATATACCTAATGTAAATGACGAGTTAATGGGTGCAGCACACCAACACGGCACATGTATACATATGTAACAAACCTGCACATTGTGCACATGTACCCTAGAACTTAAAGTATCATAAAAAATAAAAAAATAAAAAAAAGATGTATCGTTTTTGCTGTGGTTGTCTGAAATATTATATCTACAGACATTGAAACTCCTGTCTGAGATTAGTATATTTTATGTTTCAACTACCAAACATATTTTAAACAATCCAAAGTATATGATAGTGTATTATATATACCCAGAATAGTGTATTATATATACCCAGATATTTTCCCTTTCTTTTCCTGTCTTTATTTCTGATGTTCAAAATTTCTTTCTGCTATCACTTCCCGCTGTCTAAAGAGCTTTTGCAATTCTTTCAAAGCAGTTCTGCTGCCATTAACTACTGTTAGTTTTTCTTAATCAGAGACGTCTTTATTTTAATTCCAAAAGAATATTTTCACTGAAACAAAATTCTGAGTTGACAGTTCTTTTTTTTGTTTGTCAGCACTTTAAAGACATTGTGACACTTCATGCTGGTACAACACAGATTGGGGGGTGAGCGTAAGAGTTCATAAACACATTGAAGAGGTGACCTTCCTGAGCCCCTACTCTTTTTTTTTTTTTTTAATCTACCAGGAATTTTCCAGTTCTGTGGGCTGCCCTTTTCAGACTTCTGCCTAGAAACTGCCCACTGCACCATGTTCAAGGTCAAGCAGTAGTAGGACAGAGAGAGAAGGAAAAAAAAAAAAAAACACAAGTTTTGTGACACTATCTTGGAGCCAGCTTGATTGAATGGAGAGAAAGGTACTCACTCCAAGTTTTGGCTACTGCTGCTTTCTCATTCCTGGAAGATCATGCCACTACCATTTTCCTCTAAGGTAATGGAGAAAAAGAAAAAGAAAAAAAAAATCCAAGAAATTTCCCCCATTATCTCTGAGTCTTGGTAGTTCCCTTTTCTGCTTCTTGAGTTAAAACTAGAGGGTTTCTTCTATATCTCTCTGTCTGCACCACAGTGCTTATTTCTGGGTTTTGGATCATGTTGTGTCCTGGCCAGGACATAACAAAGGAAGAAAAATGTAGCAAACTCACTTGAACTAATGACTAAAGTGTATGAGAAATACGCAAAATCTAATTAAGACTGAAAGTGGAACCCCGAAACAAACCAGTATGAGATAACTTCATCCAGCATTGTTGAATTAAAGTAATGGAGGTAGTACTTGAACTCTGGTGTTCTTCCCAATCTGTCTTCTTATATTTACTTCTTAGAATTCTCAAATAGCTCAAATAGTGTGAGCATTCTTTTCAGGTCTTATAATTGAATTCCGTGTAAGATAAAGGGATGTTGACTTTGTCTTTCCCAGAATTAGAAGTTTATCATTTACATTTTCATTTTACTTATGGTATCTTCCTCTGTACAAACTTTGTTGTTGTTTTGAAGAAGCTGAATATTTTATTATTTGTTTCTTATTTTGCTGCAAGGTTATTTCTTCACTGTATAAAAATAGCACCAGCAAATGTAGTATATTGAAAAATTAAGATTGGATTGTTCTCCATCTGACATTGTACAACTAAGAGAAACTTCTCAAATCCCAATTATTTCAAGTGGAAATGTCATTCAGTATTTTGATCCAAATCTATGGATGGATGTCTGCAAGTTATAACACAATATAAGGCTTAAGATAATAATGTTATTCTTGAATTACATAATTTCTATAACTAGTTTTCACCACCAATAATTACACGAATTCTGAATACTAGAACCTAGTCTGAACACCATAGGGTATTTTGAAAAGGATGCATATCGTGTTTATCTGCAATCATTGGAAAGTTAAGGTATATTTTCTTTCACCAGCTGTGTTGAGAGTAGTTTCTTTTCCTATCACATTGCCAAAAGTTGCTATTTAAAGTCTTCTATCCTCCATTACTTTAATTCAACAATGCTGGATGAAGTTATCTCATACTGGTTTGTTTTGGGGTTCCACTTTCAGTCTTAATTAGATTTTGCGTATTTCTCATACACTTTACTCATTAGTCCATCTAGTTCTGAAGGGTTACTTAGTGTCGTCTTGATCAGTGAGCCACTTTCATAAGATTCGTTGGTAAGTCCTGGATTTTCTACAAAAGGTTCATTAACTTCAGTTACTTCTCCTCATAGAGGAGGATAGAGTTCACTAGCAGTTTTCACACTTCCCAAACACCAAACTCATCTTGTTTGTTCAATTTTGTCCCAACTTCCCAGAGACTCTAGTAACATCTCCCAAAGCTTCCTGTGCAAAATTGCTGATTTCCACTGTTCCGATACCATTTTCTGTTGCTATCCATTTATATTTCTCTATGAATTTACATACCAATAGTAGAGAAGGTCTGTGCACGGGCCCATACTGTGCCAGTCTCAGCAGCCAGGGCCTCATTGGGCAGGGCCTACGGTGAAAAGAAGACTCACAGGCTGCAAGCTGCAGGCCAAGGTGCTCATGCTCTGTGCTGCTTCCTCAGTATCCACATGGGATTGGTCCCAGGATCCTCCTGAGATACCAAAAATTTGTGGATGCTCAAGTTCTTATATAAAATAGATTGTATTTGTATAACCTATGCGATCCTTTTGTGTACTTTGAATCATCTCTAGATTATTTATAATATCTAATACAATGTAAATGCTATGTAAATATTTGTTATACTGCATTTTTTATTTGTATTATTTTTATTGGTTCATTTTTTAGTATTTTCAATTCATGATTGGTTGAATCTGCAGATTCAGAACTCATAGATATTGAAGACCACCTGTACATGTATCTTTGCCTTTATATCTTCTGTAAATGGTATCATTGATTGGAAGGATGTTTCCAATCAACATTGTAAAACATGTTCTCTTTTATTTTCTCTCAATTCTTTTATAAATTTTAAATTATATGTATCTTTAATATATTTATACTTTTCTATTGATTTTTTTCTTTAATATCATAATGTCAGAAGTTGCTGTAATGGATATTTCTGATGTTAAACCATCTTTGCATTCTTTTTTTTTTTTTTTGAATTTTAACTATAGATGTCTTTTTTTTTTTCTTTTCTTTTTTTTTTATTATACTTTAAGTTCTAGGGTACATGTGCATAACGTACAGGTTTGTTACATATTTATACTTGTGCCTGTTGGTGTGCTGCACCCATCAACTCGTCAGCACCCATCAATTCATCATTTATATCATGTATAACTCCCCAATGCAATCCCTCCCTCCTCCCTCCTCCCCATGATAGGCCCCAGTGTGTGATGTTCCCCTTCCCGAGTCCAAGTGATCTCATTGTTCAGTTCCCACCTATGAGTGAGAACATGCGGTGTTTGGTTTTCTCTTCTTGTGATAGTTTGCTAAGAATGATGGTTTCCAGCTGCATCCATGTCCCTACAAAGGACGCAAACTCATCCTTTTTTATGGCTGCATAGTATTCCATGGTGTATATGTGCCACATTTTCTTAATCCAGTCTGTCACTGATGGACATTTGGGTTGATTCCAAGTCTTTGCTATTGTGAATAGTGCCGCAATAAACATATGTGTGCATGTGTCTTTGTAGTAGAATAATTTATAATCCTTTGGGTATATACCCAGTAGTGGGATGGCTGGGTCATATGGTACATCTAGTTCTAGATCCTTGAGGAATCGCCATACTGTTTTCCATAATGGTTGAACTAGTTTACAATCCCACCAACAGTGTAAAAGTGTTCCTATTTCTCCACATCCTCTCCAACACCTGTTGTTTCCTGACTTCTTAATGATTGCCATTCTAACTGGTGTGAGATGGTATCTCATTGTGGTTTTGATTTGCATTTCTCTGATGGCGAGTGATGATGAGCATTTTTTCATGTGTCTGTTGGCTGTATGAATGTCTTCTTTTGAGAAATGTCTGTTCATATCCTTTGCCCACTTTTTGATGGGGTTGTTTGTTTTTTTCTTGTATATTTGTTTGAGTTCTTTGTAGATTCTGGATATTAGCCCTTTGTCAGATGAGTAGGTTGCAAAAATTTTCTCCCATTCTGTAGGTTGCCTGTTCACTCTGATGGTAGTTTCTTTTGCTGTGCAAAAGCTCTTTAGTTTAATTAGATCCCATTTGTCAATTTTGGCTTTTGCTGCCATTGCTTTTGGTGTTTTAGACCTGAAGTCCTTGCCCATGCCTATGTCCTGAATGGTACTACCTAGATTTTCTTCTAGGGTTTTTATGGTATTAGGTCTAACATTTAAGTCTCTAATCCATCTTGAATTAATTTTCGTATAAGGAGTAAGGAAAGGATCCAGTTTCAGCTTTCTACTTATGGCTAGCCAATTTTCCCAGCACCATTTATTAAATAGGGAATCCTTTCCTCATTTCTTGTTTCTCTCAGGTTTGTCAAAGATCAGATGGCTGTAGATGTGTGGTATTATTTCTGAGGACTCTGTTCTGTTCCATTGGTCTATATCTCTGTTTTGGTACCAGTACCATGCTGTTTTGGTTACTGTAGCCTTGTAGTATAGTTTGAAGTCAGGTAGCGTGACGCCTCCAGCTTTGTCCTTTTGACTTAAGATTGTCTTGGCAATGCGGGCTCTTTTTTGGTTCCATATGAACTTTAAAGCCGTTTTTTCCAATTCTGTGAAGAACTCATTGGTAGCTTGATGGGGATGGCATTGAATCTAGAAATCACCTTGGGCAGTATGGCCATTTTCACGATATTGATTCTTCCTATCCATGAGCATGGTATGTTCTTCCATTTGTTTGTGTCCTCTTTGATTTCACTGAGCAGTGGTTTGTAGTTCTCCTTGAAGAGGTCCTTTACATCCCTTGTAAGTTGGATTTCTAGGTATTTTATTCTCTTTGAAGCAATTGTGAATGGAAGTTCATTCCTGATTTGGCTCTCTGCTTGTCTGTTACTGGTGTATAAGAATGCTTGTGATTTTTGCACATTAATTTTGTATCCTGAGACTTTGCTGAAGATGCTTATCAGTTTAAGGAGATTTTGGGCTGAGACAATGGGGTTTTCTAAATATACAATCATGTCATCTGCAAACAGGGACAATTTGACTTCTTCTTTTCCTAACTGGATACCCTGGATTTCTTTCTCTTGCCTGATTGCCCTAGCCAGAACTTCCAACACTATGTTGAATAGGAGTGGTGAGAGAGGGCATCGCTGTCTTGTGCCAGTTTTCAAAGGGAATTTTTCCAGTTTTTGCCCATTAGTATGATATTGGCTGTGGGTTTGTCATACATAGCTCTTATTATTTTGACGTATGTTCCATCAATTCCAAATTTATTGAGCGTTTTTAGCATGAAGGGCTGTTGAATTTTGTCAAAAGCCTTTTCTGCATCTATTGAGATAATCATGTGGTTCTTGTCTTTGGTTCTGTTTATATGCTGGATTACGTTTATTGATTTGCGAATGTTGAACCAGCCTTGTATCCCAGGGATGAGGCCCACTTGATCATGGTGGATAAGCTTTTTGATGTGCTGCTGAATCCGGTTTGCCAGTATTTTATTGAGGATTTTTGCATCGACGTTCATCAGGGATATTGGTCTAAAATTCTCTTTTTTTGTTGTGTCTCTGCCAGGCTTTGGTATCAGGATGATGTTGGCCTCATCAAATGAGTTAGGGAGGATTCCCTCTTTTTCTATTGATTGGAATAGTTTCAGAAGGAATGGTACCAGCTCCTCCTTGTACCTCTGGTAGAATTCAGCTGTGAATCCATCTGGCCCTGGACTTTTTTTGGTGGGTAGGCTATTAATTGTTGCCTCGATTTCAGAGCCTACTATTGGTCTATTCAGGGATTCAACTTCTTCCTGGTTTAGTCTTGGGAGAGTGTAAGTGTCCAGGAAATTATCCATTTCTTCTAGATTTTCTAGTTGATTTGCAAAGGGGCATTTATAGTATTCTCTGATGGTTGTTTGTATTTCTGTGGGGTCAGTGGTGATATCCCCTTTATCATTTTTTATTGCGTCTATTTGATTCCTCTCTCTTTTCTTCTTTATTAGTCTTGCTAGCGGTCTGTCAATTTTGTTGATTTTTTCAAAAAACCAACTCCTGGTTTCATTGATTTTTTGGAGGGATTTTTGTGTCTCTATCTCCTTCAGTTCTGCTCTGATCTTAGTTATTTCTTGCCTTCTGCTAGCTTTTGAATGTGTTTGCTCTTGCCTCTCTAGTTCTTTTAATTGTGATGTTAGAGTGTCAATTTTAGATCTTTCCTGCTTTCTCTTGTGGGCATTTAGTGCTATAAATTTCCCTCTACACACTGCTTTAAATGTGTCCCAGAGATTCTGGTATGTTGTATCTTTGTTCTCATTGGTTTCAAAGAACATCTTTATTTCTGCTTTCATTTTGTTATGTACCCAGTAGTCATTCAGGAGCAGGTTGTTCAGTTTCCATGTAGTTGAGCGGTTTTGATTGAGTTTCTTAGTCCTGAGTTCTAGTTTGATTGCACTGTGGTCTGAGAGACAGTTTGTTATAATTTCTGTTCTTGTACATTTGCTGAGGAGTGCTTTACTTCCAATTATGTGGTCAATTTTGGAATAAGTGCGATGTGGTGCTGAGAAGAATGTATATTCTGTGGATTTGGGGTGGAGAGTTCTATAGATGTCTATTAGGTCCGCTTGGTGCAGAGATGAGTTCAATTCCTGGATATCCTTGTTAACTTTCTGTCTCGTTGATCTGTCTAATGTTGACAGTGGAGTGTTGAAGTCTCCCATTATTATTGTATGGGAGTCTAAGTCTCTTTGTAGGTCTCTAAGGACTTGCTTTATGAATCTGGGTGCTCCTGTATTGGTTTCATATATTTAGGAGAGTTAGCTCTTCCTGTTGAATTGATCCTTTACCATTATGTAATGGCCTTCTTTGTCTCTTTTGATCTTTGATGGTTGAAAGTCTGTTTTATCAGAGACTAGGATTGCAACCCCTGCTTTTTTTTGTTCTCCATTTGCTTGGTAGATCTTCCTCCATCCCTTTATTTTGAGCCTATGTATGTCTCTGCATGTGAGATGGGTCTCCTGAATACAGCAGACTGATGGGTCTTGACTCTTTATCCAGTTTGCCAGTCTGTGTCTTTTAATTGGACCATTTAGTCCATTTACATTTAAGGTTCGTATTGTTATGTGTGAACTTGATCCTGTCATTATGATATTAACTGGTTATTTTGCTCATTAGTTGATGCAGTTTCTTCCTAGCCTCGATGGTCTTTACATTTTGGCATGTTTTTGCGATGGCTGGTACCGGTTGTTCCTTTCCATGTTTAGGGCTTCCTTCAGGGTCTCTTGTAAGGCAGGCCTGGTGGTGACAAAATCTCTAAGCATTTGCTTATCTGTAAAGGAATTTAATTCTCCTTCACTGATGAAACTTAGTTTGGCTGGATATGAAATTCTGGGTTTGAAATTCTTTTCTTTAAGAATGTTGAATATTGGCCCCCACTCTCTTCTGGCTTGTAGAGTTTCTGTCGAGAGATCTGCTGTTAGTCTGATGGGCTTCCCTTTGTGGTAACCCGACCTTTCTCTCTGCTGCCCTTAAGATTTTTTCCTTCATTTCAACTTTGGTGAATCTGGCAATTATGTGTCTTGGAGTTGCTCTTCTGGAGGAGTATCTTTGTGGCGTTCTCTGTATTTCCTGAATTTGAATGTTGGCCTGCCACTAGGTTGGGGAAGTTCTCCTGGATGATATCCTGAAGAGTGTTTTCCAACTTGGTTCCATTTTCCCCCTCACTTTCAGGCACCCCAATCAGACGTAGATTTGGTCTTTTTACATAATCCCATACTTCTTGCAGGCTTTGTTCATTCTTTTTTCTTCTTTTTTCTTTTGGTTTCTCTTCTCGCTTCATTTCATTCATTTGATCCTCAATCGCTGATACTCTTTCTTCCAGTTGATCAAGTCGGTTACTGAAGCTTGTGCATTTGTCACGTATTTCTCGTGTCATGGTTTTCATCTCTGTCATTTCGTTTATGATCTTCTCTGCATTAATTAGTCTAGCTGTCAATTCTTCCACTTTTTTTTCAAGATGTTTAGTTTCTTTGCGCTGGGTACGTAATTCCTCCTTTAGCTCTGAGAAGTTTGATGGACTGAAGCCTTCTTCTCTCATCTCGTCAAAGTCATTCTCTGACCAGCTTTGATCCGTTGCTGGCGATGGGCTGTGCTCCTTTGCAGGGGGAGATGCGCTCTTATTTTTTGAATTGCCAGCTTTTCTGCCCTGCTTCTTCCCCATCTTTGTTGTTTTATCTGTCTCTGGTCTTTGATGATGGTGATGTACTGATGGGGTTTTGGTATAGGTGTCCTTCCTGTTTGATAGTTTTCCGTCTGACAGTCAGAAGGGCTGTCTGTTGGTCTGTTGGAGATTGCTTGAGGTCCACTCCGGACCCTGTTTGCCTGGGTATCAGCAGCAGAGGTTGCAGAAGATAGAATATTGCTGAACAGCGAGTGTACCTGTCTGATTCTTCCTTTGGAAGCTTCCTCTCAGGGGTGTACTCCACCCTGTGAGGCGTGGGGTGTCAGACTGCCCCTAGTGGGGGATGTCTCCCAGCTAGGCTACTCAGGGTTCAGGGACCCACCTGAGCAGGCAGTCTGTCCGTTCTCAGATCTCAACCTCCGCGTTGGGAGATCCACGGCTCTCCCCAAAGCTGTCAGACAGAGTCGTTCGCGTCTGCACCGGCCCCCGCTGCTTCCCCTATTGGACTTCAGCTGTGCGCTGTCCCCAGAGGTAGAGTCTACAGAGACAGGCAGGCTTCCTTGAGCTGCTGTGAGCTCCACCCAGTTCGAGCTTCCCAGCAGCTTTGTTTACCTACTTTGTTTACCTACTTAAGCCTCAGCAATGGCGGGCGCCCCTCCCCCAGCCTCGCTGCTGCCTTGCAGATAGATCCTCACAGACTGCTGTGTTAGCAGTGAGGGAGGCTCCGTGGGCATGGGACCCTCCCGGCCAGGTGTGGGATATATTCTCCTGGTGTGCCTGTTTCCTTAAAGCGCAGTATTGGGGTGGGAGTTATCCGATTTTCCAGGTGTTGTGTGTCTCAGTTCCCCTGGCTAGGAAAACGGATTTCCTTCCCCCTTGAGCTTCCAGGTGAGGCGATGCCTCGCCCTGCTTCAGCTCTCGCTGGTCAGGCTGCAGCAGCTGACCAGCACCGATTGTCCGACACTCCCTAGTGAGATGACCCCAGTACCTCAGTTGAAAATGCAGAAATCACCGGTCTTCTGTGTCGCTCGCGCTGGGAGTTGGAGACTGGAGCTGTTCCTATTCGGCCATCTTGCTCCGCAGGACCCCCATCTTTGCATTCTTTCGGATAGACTGTTTCTGTCTATGATAAATTATTCATTAAATATATTACTTCTTAATGATTTTTACCTGTTTAATTATTATTTATAACCCTTGCTTATTTATAAGTGATGTAGGTTTATAGCTTCTTTTTACTTATGCTATCCTTATTCCATTTTAGTGTCAGAATTGTGCTAGACTGATAGAGTGACTTGGAAAACAGTTCATTTTCTTCTTATTATTAGCATTATGACCAGTTTAACACATTGTATATGTCTATGTTTGGCATCAGTAAGTATTTAACAAATATGTGTCTGTGGACAAAAGAATGGGTGAATTCCATGGAATACTATGCAGCCATAAAAAAGGATGAGTTTGCGTCCTTTGTAGGGACATGGATGCAGCTGGAAACCATCATTCTTAGCAAACTATCACAAGAACAGAAAACCAAACACCACATGTTCTCACTCATAGGTGGGAACTGAACAATGAGATCACTTGGACTTAGGAAGGGTAACATCACACACTGGGGCCTATCATGGGGAGGGGGGAGGAAGGAGGGATTGCATTGGGCAGTTATACATGATATAAATGATGAATTGATGGGTGCTGACGAGTTGATGGGTGCAGCACACCAACATGGTATAAGTATACATATGTAACAAACCTGCACGTTATGCACATGTACCCTAGAACTTAAAGTATAATAAAAAAAAAATAAAAATAAAAAATAAAAATTAAAATAAAAATTAAAAAAAAAAAGAATGGGTGAATTAATGAATACATTAATCCATCCACTTTTAAATCATCTTGGCAAATATATTCACTGGAAATATGGTTATTTTTCCAGGTTCATACATTCTATCAAGTACTATAATTGGTATTAGATTTTAGATAATTAAAAGGTATTTATCAGCCTTCAAATATGCTGTGAAATGAATGTTTGTGTTCTCCCCAAAAATTCTTCTTGAAATCCTAACTCCCAAGGTAATGGTATTAGTAGGTGGGGTCTTTTGGAGGTAAGTATGTCATGTAGATGGAATCCTAGTAAATAGTAGCAGTGCCCTTATAAAAAGACAAGCGAGAGCTTGCTTTTTTTCTCTTTTCTCTGCCATAATAGATTACAAGAAAATGACCATCCTGATCTCAGATTTCCAGCCTCTAGAAATGTGAGAAATGTTTATGGTATTCTGTTTTGACATCCCAAACTGATTAAGATAAAGAGTTTCAGTATCCTTTTAAAGGTACCAAAATTATGTCCAGCAAATATATATGTATATGTCACTAAGAAGCAATAAACTAACTAACACAACAGGCACGATAATGAAATAAAAACATATTCTCATATCGCAAGCATAATCCTTAATATGTATTCTCTATAAATTTTATTTCTTTTAAATGGGTTTCATCTGACCACTGACTTTTATTATGCAAATAGGACTAGGTTATCATAGAAAACAAAGTTGACACAATAACTATGCTAATATAAAAAATACAAATACAGAAATTATCTATGAAGAAAATATAAAGGAAATATCATTTTCTAATAAAATATCAATTATACTATTCTAATTATCACTAATATGAATGTGACCTAGCTAATGTGATTTGTATTAGGGTTTTTACACCACACTACCAAACAAAAAACAAATACATAGGAATAACATGAAAATAATTTGAGAACTATTAACAGATGGGTTTCACATATGAAAGCAATTTTATGTCTGTGGCTATGATAAAATACAAAAAGAATTACTATAAGCATTCTCCAAGATTTATACTAAATCTAAATGAAAAACTTCTGGTAGCCTTAATAAAGTTTTCAGCATTTTTATAAAAGCTAATTTAATATTTTTCTATTTTTTTATGAATCCTTTTTATTTCTTCTTAGAAATCAATTAATTTCTCAAGCAGACAGGGAAAGTGGAGCACTTTATTAATATCCAGACAAATAGTAACAAAATAACAAAGTTGTGTTAAGACCCCAAAATTAACTTTAAACTATGTTTAATGATGGTCACCAGAAGTAGCAAATAGTGCATGGATGTGCAGTCCTGCTCTAACTGATAAATTTCCCCTCAAAAGGGGTTCAGTCTGTGTGGTGTGCCAAAGGCCTATTGCCTCAACATATTTCTCAAGTAACTAAAGAAGTAACTTCTTTTAGAGGTATTTCTTTAAAAGGATGCTGTGGCATCAATGCTGCCGAGTAAAGTTGAACTGATCCTCTGATAAAAACTATTCATTGAGATGTTCAAGACTGGGTCATACAACTGTCCAGCTACCAAGGTCTCAACATCCTTCCAGAGGAATAAGTACCAGAAACTTCAGAGAGGCAATGCTGGAAATGATTGTTCATGAGTCTCCCTTGGGAGTAGCAGGTAGTCTGGCCAGAGTCATTACTGCTTAGATTCCTCTGCTTTCTCTGCTATAGGAGAATGAATCATCTTTGACATCTTGGGCAAGGGGACAGATTGTAGGCATTCACTGAAATAACTATTTTCTGTAAGAAAATGAGTAGGGTTAGAGACGTGATTCTAGTGTCAGCTGAAGTTTAAAGACCATCCCTGTAAACTTGCTCAGGCTTTCAGTTTTAATAGATGATGTTCCCTTTTCCCAGGAAGGAGATATATGTTGGGAACATCTGAACTTGTCTTGTTTAATCCAATATCACTCAATTGATTTAGAGGCTTAATCCTAGACTTTCCTCTCTTTGGTTTGTTTTTATTGTATTTCTGGAGAAATGTAACTCAAAGTGGTATTGTGAAACTTGGCAAAATTTTGCTTAGTTTTAAACCTATACCCCAGATACAGGATGTACTAGAGATGGTTCCGGCTCTAACAAGAACACTGTGCCTGCCACAAAGATTTGATTCTTACTTACATAGTGCCTTGTGATGATTCATGTATTTTTGCCTTAAATGGAATTTATGGAGAAGCTGTTTTTGATAATGCAGTCTTAGAGATTAGTGAAGATTTAACTAAAACATTGATACTACCTACATAGCCTAAATGAGGCAGAGAGAGCCTTTTAGATATGATTCCTGTGAGCATTTAATTCTTCAATTATTCTGCTTATTGTTCAATTGTTAAGTAAATTCACTTTTATTTCTTGATATTCATAAAGTTCTGGCATGTAGACAGCCCTCTATGAACAGTTGTTTTTAATCTGCTAAAGTCTGAAATAAGATTTGATAAAATGTATTAAGATTGGATAAACTAAGAACAACTAGGTTTTGAGTGAAAATTTGAGGAAGTATGCAAGAAACAATATATATATATATGTGTAAGTGCTTAATCTTTGGCACGTAATTAGGTATTTTCCTTTCTTGTTTATTCTTAGTAAACCAGCAACTTTATCTACCCAGATAAGAAAAGTTCCAGGAACTTCAAAATATCAATGAATTGGATTATTCTATTGATATTTGACTTTTCATGTATATTTTTCTAATCTCCCAATTGTGTTTTAGTTCCATTGAGTTGGAACTTTTTCTTGCATCCTGGATAGCTCATTTCCAATAGATCAACTCCAAATAGACTCTGAAAGTTCAGCAAATATGTGAAAACAAATCTCCAAGTTTCACATCTAGAAAATAAAACTTCATTTTAAACATTCAGTGTAGAGAGTATCTAAATGTCGTCACGCAGTGATTAATCATCAGCTTGTGCAAATGCCTGAAGCCTGAGTTTTATTCTTGTGTCAGGTAGAAGCAAAAAAGGCTGATGTTGACAATGAGTCAGCTTGACTTCACCCTCTTCCTTTTGTTAGTAAACATGTGCTCACACACTCATAAGTGTAGGCACTAATTAATTTATTCCTTACAGCTATGAGAAAATAAAATCAGTTCCTAACTTCTTAAATTTGAGGTTATTCATCAGAACTCATTTTTCTAAGTCCTTTACTTAATTGCCCACCTAAAATGCAATTTCAAACCATTTTTAAGAAAGAGTTTTGTCACTCCACTGAAAGTCAGATTTCAAACATCACATTCTTGAAACAGAGAAGCTCTGCAGCTCTAGAATTTGGTGTAAAATTTCTAGGTCTCCTACTCTGTAAACCCCATTAATCTTCATTTTCTTTAAAGACACATCAGTTATTTCAGGCCCTCTCTTCTCGCTCACATTGTACCTCAATATCCCATAAACACCCAGGTAAAGAACGAGAATTTCAATTCATCTTGTGAGTTGTTTATGTAAAAATCCATTTTTTTTTTTTTTTTTTTTTGAGGCAGTTTCTCACTCTGTCAACCAGGCTGGAGTGCAGTGGTACAAACACAATGAACCACATTCAGTGGCTGAACCTCGTGGGCTCAGGCTATCCTCCCACCTCAGCCTCCCCAGTAGCTGAGACCACAGACAGACACCACCCTGCCCACCTAATTTTGTTTACTTTTTGTAGAGACAAGGTCTCACTCTGTTGCCCACATTGGCTTCGCACTCCTGGGCCCAAGCAATTGTCCCATCTCAGCCTCCCAAAGTGCTGGAATTACAAGTGTGAGCCACTACACCCAGCCAAAAAATGTTTTACATAAAATCATAACTTACACTTTTTTCAAAGTGGATATTATCTTTTGAAATGTTACTGTGAGTTTTCAGAAAAACAGAATGTTAGATAAGAGCCAGAATTGTTTACTTCTACTTTGGGCTTCTTGACTCACCTATCTACATGACACAGGTCCTAATATCTGGCCCCAAATATTCCCTCATATTCATTGTCTAAAGAAATTTATGGCTGTAAATAGACATAGACATGATATTTTGGTGTAAGGAACACATGAAAGTTCAAGTGAATAAGTGAATTCCTCATAGAACAGCAACATCTGAAGTTGTGTAGAGGTATACAGAGACAATAAGAATTAAGATAATATGGGTTGGGCATGGTGGCTGACGCCTGTAATTCCAGCACTTTGGGAGGCCAAGGCAGGCAGATCACCTGAGGTCAGGAGTTCAAGATCAGCCTGGCCAACATGGTGAAACACTGACTCTACTAAAAATACAAAAATTATCTGGGTGTGGTGGCAGGCACCTGTAATCCCAGCTACGTGGGAGGCTGAAACAGGAGAATTGCTTGAACCCAGGAGGCCGAGGTTGCAGTGAGCCAAGATCGTACCATTGCACCCTAGTCTGGGCAACAAGAGTGAAACTCCGTCTCAAAAAAAAAAAGGAATTAAGGTAATATGATTCTTCCATCCTTCTCTGGGAAGAATTCAGCAAACTCTTTCTCTGACTCTCTTCAGGTTGATCTGTGTTCAGGAACATGTAAAGATGCTGTATTAGACAAGCAAGAGGAATTAAACCAACTCACAAAAAAAAAGACATAGAGCCTCCAAGGAAGAATAAAATATCCACTGAAGGTGGAAAATGGACCGGTGGGTGAAGATATGAAAGAGCCTTTCATGTTGTGTTTAGGGGGAGATGGAGAGAAAAATCAAAGGAAAAAAGAGAGTAAAAAAACAAACAGATTTATAAGCAGCTTTTATTCTGTGTGTCATTTTTAGAGCAGAGTTGCAGAAAAGAGTGTTAAAAGTTTTGTTGTGTGTTATGAACATAAGCTTGATTTGTCTTTTCAAGAGGTTCTACTTTAATACACTGCTTTCAAGAATTTTCTTCAAATTGCTCATGAAGAATACAATAGGGTGACGTTTACCAGCACAGGCTCTGAAGCCAAAGTTCCTTGTATAAATCCTAGGTCTTTTTCCTAATTGTATAATCTTGAGCAAATTACTTAACGTCTCTTCCTCAGTCAGTTCATCTGTAAAATTCATTTGTAAAATAGAAGGAACAATAGTTCCTACTTTATAGGGGTTGAGAAATTAGTGAAATCATATTTAAAACATATTTAGAAGAACTCTAAGCATATATAAGCATAAAATAGAAATACTAATAATTGGCATTTGTACTTCTTTTGAAATCTAACATTGTGTGAGATGGATAATTTAGTAGAGTGAAGTCTTATATAACTTAACTGAAGGCCAAAATACTTTTTTTTGAGTAATTAAATTCTGCTGAAATGGAGTCATCTGTTAGAATACTTTTTCTTTTTAAAAATACTGTTCCAGAAGTGGTTTTTTTTGGTTGATGTTGGTGGTGTTGTTGCTGTTTTGTTTTTGTGTGTATGTGTGGTTTTTGTTTGTTTGTTTTTGTTTTTTGTTTTTTTGTTTTTTGAGATGGAATTTTGCTCTTGTTGCCCAGGCTGGAGTGCAATGGTGGGATCTTGGCTCACTGCAACCTCTGCCTCCTAGGTTCAAGGGATTCACCTACCTCAGCCTCCTGAGTAGCTGGAATTACAGGTGTCCACCACCATGCTTGGCTAATTTTTTTGTATTTTTAGTACAGGCGGGGTTTCACTATGTTGGCTAGGCTGGTCACGAATTCAGAAGTACTTTTGAAAGCCAACTTTCATTTTAAAAGTTCTTTAATTTCAATTATTCACTCATCTGTATTTACTTATCTCAAAGTTACTCTGATCAAGAACCAAATGGTGAGTTTGTAAATTGTATGTTAACAACTCAACACTATTGACACATGAAAATAAAAGACCTCCATATAACACACAGCATCCTATTTTTAAATGAGAAAATTGAGACCAAGGAGATTAAATGACCCTGGTTTAAATTGAGATAACTAACTGTTGTCAAATTAGCAAATGTATGGTAATTCATTTTAGAGATAGTTCAGGAAACTAGATTGACAGAATAATTAGAAGCTAGAGGACCCTCAGATTAGGCAAGCATTCAAACATCAGTAATCCTCAAGCACAAGAGAGTGGGAAGATGCAATGGTTCAGAAACAGGCAAGAAATCCAAGCAGCAAACACAGAGATACCTCAACAAAGAGAACTAGAAATTAAAGCAATCCTGCTCCAGGTAGAAAGCTCTTGAGGTGGTTGGAGAGAGGAAGGTGGTATCCAAGGAGAGTGCAGGCCCTGATAGAGGAGACGCTAAGGGGACATGGGGAGGGGCTCAAGGAAGGATGGGAAACTAGAGAATCAGGTGATGGTCTGAAGCTGTGAGTGTTTATCTGAAAAACTCTTGGTGGTAAATCAATATTTGGAAATTTGGGGGTAAATTGTTTAGAGTGTGGACTGCCACTCACAATTAACTGAGTCAGTTCTCCTTTAGCCACTTGTCACCCATCCTTTGCTTTTCCATATAAATTTACCCTAGATTGTTAGAGACATGCCAGTAATTTCTATTAATTATCTACTAGCGACCCATTGACAAGTGGGATATTAATTTAAATAGAGCAAATTAGAATACCGTAGACTAAAATCTCTCTCTTTACATCATCTCTCTAGGAAGCTCTTATCAGGAGAAATAAGACTCAAAGGACCAGAATCTCTAAAAGCTTTAGTATCATGTTTATTTTGCTTTGTTTTGAGACGGGGTCTCACTCTGTCACCAGGCTGGAGTGCAGTGGCACAATTTTGTGGCACTGGAACCTCCAACTCCCTGGTTCAAGGGATTCTCCTGCCTCAGCCTCCAGAATAGCTGAGATTATAAGCACATGCCATTGCGCCCAGCTAAATTTTTGTATTTTTGGTAGAGACAGGGCTTCACCATTTTGGTCAGGATGGTCTCGATCTCCTGACCTTGTTATCTGCCCACCTCAGCCTCCCAAAGTGTTGGGATTACAGGCCTGAGCCACCACACCTGGACAGTACCATGTTTTATATGCTCAAACAGGAGCAGTGAAACAGATTATTTTTTGTTGGGTCTTCAGAGTTGACAAACACTCAGTATTTACTTTTGACAGGGAATTTTAACTGCTGTTCAAATTGCTCTAGAGTGCAATGGGAAGAGAAAAACCACAATAGTTTTCCTTTTCTCACAAGGCACATGAAGTACATTTCAGGCTACCACAGGGTACTGGGCTATCACAAAGACTCAAGAGTTAGATAAGAATTGTAGTAACCCCAACCTCTCCCATTTTAGTGAACTTCAATTGGCTATTTGTACAACAGTTTATGGCTGAAGATAATTCACAGCCCACATAATTCTACTAAAAGTCCATCTTTCAGTCTCTGTGGAATTATGACTTTGTTGTTTAGTTTTAATTTGCTGCTAGTGAAGGAAGGTTAATGACATGGTATACATTTTTTTGCAGATGTAACTATTCTGCTGTGACAGAAGATGTACAGCAAAAGTTCATCAGAGCAAAATCAAACCTATCGGAAAGAGCACTGAGAAAAGATTTTCTGAAGAGAAGTTTTGTAACTAAATAGGCTGAAGATTTCATTAAAATAGTTAATTGAATTAATTCCTCTGGTTATAGTTTTCTTCCTGAAAGACTGAGATAAATTCATCTAATTCCTTACAATCATAACCACTATATAAGTAATAATCACAGTTTTCAAATCAATTAGTAGAAAGTTTAGGCATAGACCAGAACCTCTGTGACTCAATTTACAGGATAAAGAGACTTTGAGTCTTCATCACACCTGCATGGCCCATAGAGCATGGCGCAAGGTCTCTATTCTTTCATTTTCCAGCTGGCATTTTCTAGACCAAGACTCATGCTCAGTTAGATTATCCTCAAAGACAAGTACTGAAAATTGCCTAGCCAGGTGAAAAAGAAATTTAAAAGTGTTTGAATCTATAGTCATGGAAAGGAATGCAGAAAATGTCAAAAACAACTTTCCTTCTGCTCTTGGAGGATAGTGCTTCTCTATTTATAATGAAGAGACAGGTATGGGATGGTACTACTGAATACATTTGATTTCAGCATCTTGAAATCATGGAAACCAATCCCCTCAACTATTGCCAAATTCTAGAGGCTTCTTACAACTGTTAATAGTAGCATGTATTTAGTTTTTATAAGACTAGTACTATGAAAATTATGTCAAAATTGTTATTATGTACATTCCGTGTAAAAGGTATGATATCCATCTTTTTGACTTCTGTATGCCCTATCCTTAACAAAGTACCTGTAATACAGTCAGTATTCCATGTATATATAATTCCTTAGTAAATAATGAAAGTCATAGATGACTTGTTTACTTAAAACATTCAAAATGGATTGTTTACATAGCACTTTACATTTTAAAATGTGCTTTTTATAGATGCTCAAATTTATGCTTTATTCAAAAATGCCATAGGGCATGCCTGTTCCCTGAAACCTCCATGAGATCCAGTGACACAGTAAGACACAGTAAGAAATATAGTGATGACTTAGCAAGAATTTCCTTATTGAAAGTAGAGTGGATCCCTGAATATTGAAGTTCCACATCTCCTTCATACTCATCAGTCCCTGCAATCTTTCATTTAAAACAGTATAAATAAATCATGGTTGGGAATCCTCTGAACTGGTAGGTTTTCACTCTACCTGGTGAGCTCCTCAAATTCTGGGCATGTTCTTGGGAGAAATAAAGGGAGGTGAGAGAGAGCCATATCTATTCATGTGTATCCTTGATCTGGTGTATATTTTTGACTGCGTGTTTCTTGTTAGGTTATCAACCAAAGAGGAAATGACCCTGTGCCTGAGTTATCATTCCAACCAGTTCTCAAACCTAAATTTGCTTTTGGGATCTGGCCTGGTTCAATGCCCAAAGTATTCTAATGTGGATGGCTTTCTATTTTGACTTAATTTCAAGTCATTTCTTTTAGGGATCTTCAGGGCAACAAAGTTTTATTTTGTCTATTTGTTACAAAGAATTCTTGAATTATGTCAGCAAATATATTTGTGGTACATTTATTATGAACAAGTCAATCGAATTCATATGCTGATGTCCTAACCCCCAGTATCTAGGAATGTGGTTGTGGTAGGAAGTAAGGTCTTTGCAGTTGTAATTAAATTAAAATGAGATCATTAGAGTGGGTGCTAATCCAAAATGAATGGGGTATTTGTAAGAAGAGGAACATGTGGACACAGAAGCACAGAAGGAAGATGATGTGAAAGGCACAAGGAGAAAACAGTCATCAACAATCCAAAGAAAAAGGCCTGAAGTAGAGCCTTCCTTGATGACTCTCAGAAGAAATCAACCCCTTGGCACCTTTATCTTGGACATCTAGATTCCAGAACTGTGAAAAAATAATCTCTGTTGTTTTAACCACCCAGTCTGGGGCATTTTGTTATGGCAGCCCTAGCAAACTAGCACAATAACAACACCACTTTATTTATTACTCTCTTTGACTAAGATCTTACGCTTAGTTCTACATCCTTGGGTATGAGGTGAAACTGAAATAAAATGTAGGCCACTTAGCAATTTAAATATGGAATATACAATGCAATAACTAATATTTCCAGTAGCATCCTTCTGGTAATATGAAATTACTATTTTTTCCATTAACAATCAGAAAATGATTTACAGAGTAATTTTATTCTTGTGTGCAAAAAGGGCCTAGTGCAATTTCTGGCACATAAATATGACTCCGTAAATGTTAGTTTATTTTTACTCTTGCTTCTGTACTACATGATTTTCCAAAACGGCAAGAACCTGGGAAGAATCAAGTAGTTGATAAAATTTATCTCGAAGCTTTTACTTATTTTTCATGTCAGTAATTCTATCCTTCACTTTGGTAAACCCTCTCCAAATAACTAATGTTCTTACATTTACTTAACAAGTCATAGGTCTAACCACTGAGATGTCATAATTCCTAAGCCACATTTTCCACTTTCACTTTTCTGTCAGTCAGATGTTTTATGTCTCACTGTCTGTTTTTTTTTTCAGGAATATGCTCGGCTACCTGATGTGATAAATTTTGCATGCTACAGAAGCTATATTTGCTCCTCCATGCTTGTTGCCTCAGTTTCTAGGTAATTATAATTTAATGCATACATTGTAAATTTAATGCAGTGCAAAAAATAACTTACTCTAGTTTTAATTATAATGACAGAAACATATTTTTAAGTTAACTGAATGTTTGCTGTTTATAAAATCACATGCATATTCAGTTAAAATTTTTCTGAGTAAGGATATGTATGTACTAGACACAGCATTGTAATGTCCATTTCACATGTGTATTATAATCTCTGTTTTACGAGTAAGTGACCTGCTCTAAACCATGTAGTTGGTAAATAATAAAACTGACATTCCAATTTCCTGATTCAGGTTCATTATTATTATTATTATTACTATACTCTATTATGTCTAATTTTGACATCCCAATGTATTTGTAAATATTAGTACAAGTTAAGACAAAAAGAAAGAAAATATTAAAACCAAGTTTTTTCTTTTCTCTATCCAATTCCCTGTTCTGCACCTGTGTCTCCAGGGAAAAACACAAAAATTGGTTGGAATCTTAAGAATATGGCAAGTTAAGAGCAGGCATAAAAATGCCTACAGTTGTAAACAACAGGTCCTGGGTACTTCTTTAGAATAAACTCTATATAAAATGAATAAGTGACATCATATCTGGAAAGCATCCTGAAAACAGAGACACCTAATTTTAAATGCCTTTAGTGAAATAAATCTCATATAGTTACATCTTAGCAGTTTGCTCTCTTGGAAGAATAAGAAACTTACTTACAAATGCTGTGTCTAAATAAGAGAAATTGTGTACACTGAATTTTCCTCTCAGCACAACAGTATTAATTTTTCTAGATGTCATCCTGAAAGAAGTAAAAATAATTACAAGCTGAGAGCAAGGTATATCTGACAAATGTAAAGCTTCTAGTTTGGGTCACATGGACAGTCCTGCCAGTATATTAGTAAATAAATGAAGTTCATTAGGAAGATCACAGCATACATCAAGAATGACAAATATATTTAATTTTAAGTCCTCATTTCTTCAATTACTGGTTACTACTTGATACCACCACAAGGTTAATAATAATGATGGTGCTATCATTGATTACTGAATTCTGCTATGCACCTATTAGTTGTATTTGCTGTATCCATGCACATATTTGTGAACTCCATGGTCACTTGCATATGTTTATCCAAATACTCTCATAAATATAAAATGTGGTGATAATAGTATTGCCAAATTATAACTAGATATTTTTCTATTCTGTAATACTATGAAAACTCATGACTGTGAATGATTAGATTAAAATTATTCTTGTCTTTTGTGGATGTAGAAAACCACTCTCGTTAAGAAAATCTGATTAAATGGTAAGAAGAAGAAGTCCCATATAAGAGACCAAGGGATGCAGCCTGATTACGGAAAATAAAAGAGAGAGACAGAGAAGTCTAGAGTATCAACTGCATAACCCAGTCCCTGTCTCTGGATAGTTCACTGATTACTACACTCTTTGCAGTGGGAGAATATTTTCAGTGATAGTATTTAAAAGAGACAACAAATTATTACAGGAAGAAGACAAACTAGAAGCGAAATCACACAGTTGAAATCCCAATTTAGTTACTTACTAGAAATGTACCCTGATCCTCAGTAACTTCATAATAATATAGAGATAGCATCAACTATCTAGTTGGATTGTTGAAAGTCTTAGCAACAATGCAAGCAAAACACAGACCACATACTGGATGAGTGATACCTAGTATTATTGACCTTTTACATGGCACTGGAAAATGTGACTAGGTTTCTAGTTTAACTGAGAAAAAGTAATTTGAAGATGTGCATTTTCACATAAAAAATCAGGATTATTATATGTAAAGATAGAAACATGTCCTGTGTCATATTCACAGTCTACTTACTCCATTCTTTATCTTTGCATAGACGACTGTGTTTTTCTCCTGATATTTGTCACTGACCTAAACCTCCCCACGCTTACATAGGAGAGATTTTGGAAAAAAAGAAGCTTTAGCAAACAAATTAAAACATAGAACATTTTCTTCCAAATCAAGCCATGTCCTGTGAATTAAACTACTGAGAAAAATAGACCTTATGCTCTACCCCATTTCTTACACCATGCTTAAAATAGGGATAGATTGTTGTTTATTAGAAATTTGTTCCTTGGCTTGAAGAGAATGATCTCTATCTTCAGTGTGCATAAATTTAAAATTGAGAGCTAGATGTGAAATGTGTAATCTTTTTGGGAAGTAATTCATCATGATGCTTTGATAATTAAAGGTTACTACAGGCCATTGGAAAAAGGCAATTCTTTTCATCAGTTATCACTGCTACATAAATAGTTTCCTACGGGTCTGGCAGTTAGATACCTGATTTGAGTCATACTTCTCAGGTGTGTAAATTTGGAGCCATTCTTTGAGTCTCATGCAGAGTAAGGAGAGGATGATGGAGGGCCATTTATGAGCAAATATAAAATTTAAAATGGACTTTGATTGTCCTCAATAGGGCTGAAAATTGTTACAGGCTTATAAAATAACCTCTGTGCCCAAAGAAATGCTTCTGCTCCCCAAGGATAGGTCTCCATGAAGACCCAGGGTTCACTTTGCACATCACAGGACCCAAACTGAAGAAGGTTAAGGGAAGGCTTTTTTAGGCACCCACTTTCCTCCCTTCTTTCTGGTTAAAAACATCATTTTGATCCCTTACTCTTCTGAGTACATGGTAGCTTCTACCAATTTCTCATTTCTGCTCAAAACCTTTAATGAAAAATTGAAAAGAGTTCCTTAGAATATATGAGACCATAGTCTAAAAATACTCTTTTACATGGATATAGCATATGCATGCACTATTCTGCTTTGAGCGTAGGAAGGGTACCACCTGTGATTGTCAGTATGGACATGATATCTGATAGTGTGGAGGTCCAGCCACTGCTGGAAGAGCCCATATCTTCCCACCATCCCGCTCTCATTTCACATGCAGCATGTACTGATTTCCTGCTACTTAGAAGAGACTGTTGCTGTCACTCATTATTGCCCACTGTTTGGTACTATAAATTACCTAAACTTGAATTCCAGAAAAATCCTTCTAAAAGTCCTGCAAATTTTTTTTTCAAAAGTTTTCCATTGAGTATCCAGGAACTAAGTGGTTTCCTGTTCTGCTAAATGTCTCCCTCCCTTCCTGATTTTGAAAACGCTTTCCTAAAAAGAAAGGCATTGGGAAATAATTCAAAGTCATCTACTGATCTTAAAGGTTCAGATTTACCTATTGCTCTTAACATCTCCTTTGCTAAGTGTGGTTGTAATTATGCTTCACAGGCACTGCAAGGCTGTGGTAGGCAGAATAATGAGTCCCCAAAGATGGTCACAGCCTACTTCATGGAACCTGGGAATATGTTTCTAACATAATAAGACACCTTGCAGATGTGATTACCTTAAGGGTTTTGAGATGGTTATCCGGGTGTGCGGCATGTAACATAGGATCCTTTGAAGTAAAAGAGGTAGCCGAGAGAGTCAGTGTTAAAGAAGCAGAAGTCATTGGAATGATATAATTGCTGGATTTGAAGATGGAAGGGGTTGCAAGCCAAGGAACACAGGCAGCCTCTAGAAGTTGGGAAAGGCAAGGGATACATTTTCCTTGCTGGCCACCAGAAGAAACGTAGCCCTGCGGACACTTTGCATGCTCCTAGTCTTACCTCATACCTAGTCCCAGTGTCCTACAGAGATTCTGGTATTCAGCTGGATCTTCAAATTGTCTGTGAATGAATAAATAAATTAATAATATCTGCAAGCATTAGTCAAATCAGAGGCCCCAGCATTCCTCACTAGTGTCTTTCATCTGCAGGACCCATATTTTGGGCCATCTGTGTACTCAGAACCCCAGTACGCATTTCAAGTTTTCTGCCTTCCATTCTTATCATTTCTACTACTTGACCATAGTCTTTCCTATTTCTTTCTTTTTTTCTTTTTTTTTCTTTTAGATGGAGTCTCGCTCTGTTGTCACCCAGGCTGGAGTGCAATGGCATGACCTTGGCTCACTGCAATCTCCACCTCCCAGGTTCAAGCGATTCTCCTACCTCAGCCTCCTGAGTAGCTGGGATTACAAGCATGCACCACCACGCCTGGCTAATTTTTGTAGTTTTAGTAGAGAGGGGGTTTCGCCATGTTGGTCAGGCTGCTCTCAAACTCCTGACTTTGTTATCTGCCCGCCTTGGCCTCCCAAAGTTCTGGGATTACAGGCATGAGCCATCGCACCCAGTCAGTTTTCCCTCTTTCTGTCTACAATGCCAAACACTGTGCCCTGCAGTCTGAAATACCTATATGTCATTATCATTACTGGCGACAATAACAACAGAGGTTGCATAATAAATAAGAGGACCATGTAATGTTACAACTCATCAGGTGAAAAAAGAAGACGTGGAATGTATTAGTTAGAATCTCACCAGGAAAAGATAGCCACTTCAAGTATTGACAACAGAAATAGCATTAGTTTAATAGACCAAAGAGCTGAGACTCCAAACAAGAAAGTGTGGTAACCCTGAGATTAGAAACAGAAGCCACTTGGTGTGGCAATTCCTCAAGGATCTAAAACTAGAAATACCATTTGACCCAGTCATCCCATTACTGGGTATATACCCAAAGGACTATAAATCATACTGCTATAAAGACACATGCACACGTATGTTTATTGCGGCACTATTCACAATAGCAAAGACTTGGAACCAACCCAAATGTCCATCGATGATAGACTGGATTAAGAAAATATGACACATATACACCATGGAATACTATGCAGCCATAAAAAAGGATGAGCTCATGTCCTTTATAGGGACATGGATGAAGCTGGAAACCATCATTCTCAGCAAACTATCCCAAGGACAGAAAACCAAACACCGCATGTTCTCACTCATCAGTGGGAATTGAACAATGAGAACACTTGGACACAGGATGGGGAGCATCACACACCAGGGCCTGTTGTGGGGTGGGGGAATGGGGGAGGGATAGCATTAGGAGATATACTTAATGTAAATGACAAGTTAACGGGTGCAGCACACCAACATGGCACATGTATACATATGTAACAAACCTGCACATTGTGCACATGTACCCTAGAACTTAAAGTATAATTAAAAAAAAAAAAAAACAAAAGGAAACAAATAGAAGCCACTACCACCCACAGGCTGGGAGAGAGGAAATAGATAAGGTGATTACCGTGGCAAACAGAGAGGTGAAGAAATGACTTGGCTCTCCCTTTCCTTCACCCTCCAATCTTCTGCCAGTGCTTCTCACTGCTCAGACCCATCCAGAAGCTCACTGACATGAGAGTGTGGAAGATCACCCCAAAATATAGAGCAGAGTGTGGAGGACAGAGTGAATGTAGAATAAAGAATGGATCTGAATTCAAACGTGTCAAGAAACAGCATGCAGTGGGAAGGGATTTACACTTATATGAAAGTGTATAGGGAATCTAGTTACCTCTAAAGTGGTCTTTAATTTACCATTAGTTGAACAGTTAAAGTACTCTTAAGTACTACCAACTATAACAACATCTGGAGAAGGCACACCTCTTAAACTACTCAAAGTAATAAAAATAATCTCTTATTAAACAGTGCCAAATAGAAGCTAGTTTAGGACACTCCGTACACCCAACTTACTTCTGTGCTAGCACATGTAGCTCTTAAGATAAACATGAGAGAAACGCGAACTATGCCAAGGCAGAGAAAGAAATGCAGCCAACATCAACTGATAGATACGTATTTTCCAAGAGGCTTACCTAAAGTGTGGGCTGATTTTTCTGTTGAAGACAATATAAATTGTCCTTTAGACCATGAAGAGTTGGAAATAACACCTTGAACTAAAAAGATAAGAAACAATTAAATAATGGCATGGAATGTGTATAGGACAAGGAGACATGAAGTACTTGGCAACTGTCAAGTTTTAAGCTAATGGGAATTTTCCTATAAACTTAGAAAGGTTGGTTTCTGACATTAAGGTATCATAAGTGTTGTCCTGTATTTCTTCGTCTTTCCTGCCTTATCATTCAGCAGAAAAATAAACCATCACTTGATGATTTGTGACCCAAATTTCAGAATGTTAGCTCTCATTCTGGGTACACAGTATAATGGGTCATTTTGTTATGATGAATTAGCTATTTATCCATTGAAAACATTGGGCTTTTTCTGGGTGGTGGACTTAATATATATTATCATTGAGATGTTCATGATGACAGCTTATTTTGTAGAACTGAAAGAATATTTTTTAAAAGGCAGTATGTCGGTCAATAAAATAATTACAAGTTTTGTGTCACAAAAGCACTATGGATATTTCTTTTTCAATTGCCTCCTGATAATTTCACCATCATTAATTTTCATACTCTGGAACCAACTATTTAAGCTGTGCTACTGTGTCACCATTATCTGTAAAGGCTGAACTCTAACCTAGTGTACTCAGTGAAGTCACCAAATTCGGTTGCCAAAATCCACAGACTTTTTTTAAGCCACAGGAATTTCATCTATGTTAATCCTTGTCTTTGTGGTACTTGCTAGCACCTTCTCATCTATATGTATTTTGTTCATATTTGTTCCTAAGGATTTCTAAACATTTCAACATGTTTTTTCCATAAATTAGTTATGAGTTCTTTGAAGGTATGGACAGTAACTTACTGAATCTGACATAGAAACTAGTGTATATTAAGTGACAGCCACTCCCAATATATATTTATTTTCACACACTTTTATTATTTCTTTCCTTGTGTTATTTTTTCCATATACATTTTAAATGCAAAAGTATATTCCTTGGTTCCCTAAATGCAGAGCTAGTGCTGAAATTGTTTCTGAGAGTAATTTTATTGAAGATAAGTCCTTGGACACCCATTATTCCCAACCAAATGCATCAGGACCAGATCAAATGTCTTTAAATGCTGCAAAACATCATAGTTATTATTCGTGAGTTGGTTGAGTTACATAAAGCTTAGAATCAAAAGAGCTAGATATAAGGAGCACAAAGATTAATGTGGCATGATTCCTGCCTTCAAGTAGTTTACTTGTAGTAGGAGACAGATCAAGTGAACAATGCAAGATGTTTGGTGTTGTGGGTGCAATTGTGTTCTCCCAAAAGAATTCATATGTTGAAGCACTAACCCCGAGTAACTCAGAATGCAGCCATACTTGAAGATAGGCCATTCAAGAGGTGATTAAGTAAAAATGAGGTAATTAGGGTAGGTCCTAATCCAATGTGGTTGGTGTCCTTATAAGAAGAGGAAATCTACACACACACAGAGACACCAGGGATGCATGAGCATAGAAAAAAGATCGTGTGAGGATCCATTAATAAAGCAGCCACTTATTAACAACAAGAGAGGCCTCAGCTCAGCATGGTGGCTCATGCCTGTAATCCCAGCACTTTGGGAAGCTGAGGCAGAAGGATCACTTGGGCTCAGGAGTTTGAGACCAGTCTGGGACACACAGCAAAACCTTATTTAGCTCTACAAAAAATACAATAATCAGCCAGGCAAGTGGTCCCAGCTACTCAGGAGGCTGAAGTGGGAGGATGGCTTGACTGTGGAGGTCAAGACTACAGTATGCTGAGATCATGACACTGCACTCCAGCCTGGATGACAGAGCTAGACCCTGTCTCAAAACAAAAACAAAAACAAAAACAAAACAAAAAAAAAAAGAAAAAGAAAAGAAAAGAAAAAAGAAAAAAAAAAAAAAGAAAAAGAAAAAAAAAAAAAAAAAAAGAAAAAGAAAGAGATGCCTCAGTAGAAGCCAAACCTGCTCATACCTTGAGCTTGGGCTTCCAGCCTTCAGAACTGTCAGGAAATAAATATCTGTTGTTTAAATCTATTATATTTTGTTACAACAGCCAAAAAAAATACGTTTTGTGAGTCCTGCAATGCGTGTAAGCATGAGCTGATTTAAAGAGTCAACAGAGGGTCTTAAGATAGTTTTCAGTGTATTATATACCATAAAGAAAACCTCTTCTACATTGTACTTTATGTTATCTGGGTATGTTCTGGAAAATATTACTGTATGTCAGTGAAAATTTGTCTCTTGTGTACTTGTATATATACAAATATATTTATTATCCTGATTGATTATTTCCAAGAAAACAAGCTAGAGATAGCTAGAAGGCAGAAGACCCAAATAAACTATTACATTTAGCTAGCAGCATTCAAAACCTGAATGCATGATGAGCCCTGCACAAATGGAAATTTGAGAAGAGACTTGTAATTTCTAAGTCTTGTGTGAAGTTACATGAAAAAGATGACAGAACCATTTTAGAATTCTTTTCATTGATAAACTCTACAGCAAAAAAAAAAAAAAAAAAAAAAAAAAAGGAGGGGGGCAGTTCTTTAAACAGCTCCTACTGAAATGCTATTTTTTTTCTGGCTGTTGCCTGATTTGCATTGTAAGTCCTTTAATATTAAACACTCAATTTGTTCCCATTGAAAAAAGGAGGATAGGTCCGCAGACACAGAATTTAAGTGAGTAAGTCCTTCCGGCTCAAGCACTGTTTTCCTTACTCTGAGAACTCAATTTTAGACAGATCTCAAGTCCCACAAGTACTGTGTCCTCATGGTGGTGGTGGTGGGGCAAGTAGATGACTTACACCATTTAGAAGTAAAGTGAGGACATTAAGGTAAGTACTCAATGCAATTGGAAAGAAAGTAAAACATGCCATCAACACTCTCTGTTCTCCCTTTTCTGGCTCTTAAACTGTATGTTCTGGCTCCTCAGGTGCCCAAGTCCTCTTAGCTGCTGTCTAACTTTGTAGAGTTCTGAAGTCTGACCTTCTGCACCTGCCCCTCCTCCTCAGGAGTACTAGAAAATATGTTTTCTCCAAAAAAGGTATTTTTTGCTTTGCTCAAAAATACTTAATCTGATAAAACTAAGATGTAATAGGATTTTTTTTTTTTTTTTTTTTGAGACAGAGTCTCCCTCTGTCACCCAGGCTGGAGTGCAGTGGCCGGATCTCAGCTCACTGCAAGCTCCGCCTCCCGGGTTCACGCCATTCTCCTGCCTCAGCCTCCCGAGTAGCTGGGACTACAGGCGCCCGCCACCTCGCCCAGCTAGTTTTTCGTATTTTTTAGTAGAGACGGGGTTTCACGGTGTTAGCCAGGATGGTCTCGATCTCCTGACCTCGTGATCCGCCCGTCTCGGCCTCCCAAAGTGCTGGGATTACAGGCTTGAGCCACCGTGCCCGGCTATAATAGGATTTTTATGGTGGATGTTTATAAGCCTTTATGAGCTTGAAGGACGTACACATTTACCTTCTGTGCCTGTAGAGCTATCCTCCTTGTTTCAATGGGGACAAATTTAGTATTAAATATTAAAGGAATGATAATGCAAACTAGGCAACAACCAGAAAAAATACCGTTCCAGTAGGATCTGTGTTGTGGGAAGTCAGGGACCCCAAATGGAGGACCAGCTGAAGCCATGGCAGAAGAACACAAATTGTGAAGATTTCATGGACATTTATTAGTTCCCCAAATTAATACTTTTATAATTTCTCACACCTGTCTTTACTGAAATCTCTGAATATAAATTGTGAAGATTTCATGGACACTTACCACTTCCCCAATCAATACCCTTGTGATTTCCTATGCCTGTCTTTAATCCTGTCATCTTTGTAAGCTGGGAAGGATGTACGTCGCCTTAGGACCCTGTGATGATTGTGTTAACTGCACAAAATTGTTTGTTGAGCACGTGTGTTTGAACAATATGAAATCTGGGCACCTTGAAAAAAGAACAGGATAACAGCAATATTCAGGGAACGAGGGAGATAACTTTAAACTCTGACTGCTGGTGAGCCAGGCAGAACAGAGCCATATTTCTCTTCTTTCAAAAGCAAATAGGAGAAATATCGCTGAATTCTTTTTCTCAGCCAGGAATATCCCTGAGAAAGAGAATGCACCCCTGAGGGTAGGCTTCTAAAATGGCCACTCTGACAGTCAAAGACAAAGGAATGAAATAAGCCCCAGTCTCCCATAGCGCTACCAGGCTTCACGCCTAATAAATTTTGGTCAGACAGGTTGTCTGCTCTCAAACCCTATCTCCTGATGTTACCAATGACAATGCGTGCCCGAAACTTCATTAGCAATTTTAATTTTGCCCTGTCCTGTGGTCCTGTGATCTTGCCCTGCCTTCACTTGCTTTGTGATATTTTATTATCTTGTGAAGCATGTGATCTCTGTGACCCACAGCCTATTCGTGAACTCCCTCCTCTTTTGAAAATTGCCAATAAAAACTTGCTGGTTTTACAGCTCAGAGGGCATCGCAGAACCTGCCTACATGTGATGCCTCCCCCGGACACTCAGCTTTAAAATATCTCTCTTTTGTATTCTTTCCCTTTATTTCTCAGACCAGCCAACACTTAGGGAAATAGAAAAGAACTCGTGAAATATCGGGGGTGAATTTTCCCCGATAGATCTGTTTACGGTAGATGTTTATGATAGATGTTCTCTATTAAAGGGGTATGAGTTATGAGCAAGTGGTAGCTCATACCACTTAATTAGAGACTTTGTGTTTTAATCCAAAGATGTGACATTTGAATGATGGTGTTACAGCAACTTGAGAGTTTAGAGCAGGGGTCACTAACTAAGGATACAGGTGAGGAGTGTGACTGTGTAAGGCAGCTGGCTGGGATCTGGGGAAATGGCAGCAACACTCCATCTAAATGGACATAGAAGCTATTCATCTCTGTGAGTATTGCCCCACTAGAATGTTGCCTCCAAGTCTTGCAATCTATATTTTTTATCTCACATTTTAATAGTAGAAGCCATATAAAATATTAGCTTTACATGGGCCAAAACAAATAATACATATACAGACTAGATCAGCCTTATGGGACACCATGATGCAGAGTCAAAGGTGTTTTGAGATAACGGTTTCTGCCAATTAAAATAAAGTCATTTTCTATTCTCAGAAGAAGTCAATTAACATTTTGTATAAAGATGATCAAGTAGGTATACATAGTAGAGGGAGAAGCCCAAAATATTGGTTTATAGTTTTCTATTTTTCATTCACCAGATGGGTGGCATTGTATAAGTCACCTGTCTTTTCTGAAGTTCACTTCATTTCCTTTTAAATAAAAGGGTTTCCTGTGATTTTATATGATCTTATGATTGTAACTAAGATGTCAATGTAACATTAGTATTCAAGATGGATTGTGAGTTTTTGTTTCTGTTTACAAAAGATACTGTATTTGAATAGGTCAAGTTTTTGAAAATTTATTAAATAATCTTTATCTTATTTAGACATTTAAATGATAGAGGCAGACTCAAAACCAAAATCACTATCTCAACGAACCCAGTGGCAGAGGAGAAAGGAGAAAGAGGGAGAGAAGATTTAGTGAGGAAGAAAACAAAGATTGCCAGTCAAGCCACCAACCTACAACCTGCATCTGAAGTTAGGTGTGAGTATAAGCAACCCAAAAAAAAAATAATAGAAAGGGGAAATGGGTAAAGAACAGGGGTTAAAAAGAGAGACTTGTGACTACCTTAAAAATTAAAATTGCCTACTGTATGAGGAAAATTCAGGTCATGAAAAATAGCTAACACATTTTACAAATAGGAAATTTACTCCTGCAAAATTACAAATAATAGGGTAGTTGAAAACTATATACTTGATATATTAACAGATGTAAGAAATAAACTGTATACATAAAAAAGAAAAATTTTCAATGGAAAAAAAGCAGGTGACTATGAATCAAAAACAAAACAAACTAAAACAGAAAACAATCTGACATCCTAGGAATAAAAATGTTTTTGACATTGAAACAAAAATTTCAATGAACTAAACTTCAGAGATAAAGCTACAATAGTAAACTGAATGCTGAATGCTAGTGGAAGTCAAAATGAATGAAAAACACCCCCATATGCTTAACAAGTGTTCTAGATTTTTAGAAAAGAAGGGTTGATAGGAAGACAATATTTAAAAAAAATATTTATTTCGAGTTTTTCAGAATTTTAAAGAGATGTTTACTCAAATAGAATGTAAATATCAAATGCCAAGAGCATTTTAGAAAAATAAATCTGCATCTAAACACATTGCTGTGAAATTTCAAAATGTAAAAAATAAAGCAAATGAAAATAAAGCAGAGGTAGTAAAAGTTACCTCTGGAGTAATAATTCCTAGCAAATAAATTTTACCTTTTACCAAGAACAAACAATTAGATTAACAGCAGACTTCTCAATAGCAACAATAGAAGTTGAGTGGAATTAGCCATAAAACTAGATTCTATACACAGCTTAAACTTTTCATAATAAAATCAAGACATTTCAAACATGCAGAACCCCTGGAAAAGGCTTACTAGAGGAATTAATTCAGCAAGAATTGTGAACCCAAAGAGAGAAAAGCAAGAAGCAAATATAAGTAAAATAACTAAGAAAAAAAGCAATAATTACTATTGACATTAAAGAATTCTTATTTTTAGCAGGGCGTGGTGGCTTATGCCTGTAATCCCAGCATTTTGGAAGGCTGAGGCAGGCAGATCACCTGAGGTCGAGAGTTTGAGACCAGCATGACCAACATGGTGAAACCTCATCTCTACTAAAAAAAAAAAAAAAATTAGCCAGGTGTAGTGGCACACACCTGTAGTCCCAACTACTCAGGAGGCTGAGGCAGGAGAATCTTTTGAACCCAGGAGGCAGAGATTACAGTGAGCCAAGATCACACCACTACAATCCAGCCTGGGTGACAGAGGGAGACTCCAACTAAAAAAAAACAAAAATTATTATTTTTATAAAAATTACAATTGAAATTCTAGACAGAAATGAAGTGGGTGAGTATGGAATGGAATGGTGCTTGCTAAGTTCTATGTCTTTCTCTGACAGAAGATAGAGATGTTGAATATTTTACCTTAGAAACATTAGAAACAAAAATAATTATGCATTTCAAGTTACATCAGAGAATAAAAACTTCATTAACAGAAGTAACGAGGGGAAGTAGCAAAGAGAAAGCATGTTTAACAGAAGCACAATGGTAAAGGCAGAAATTAGTCCAAATGTATGAGTAACTAGTAAAAATGTAATAGATGTAACTCACCTATTAAAATATAGAAAATCCAAGCACTTTGGGAGGCTGAGGTGAGAGGATTATGTGAGTCTAGAGTTCAAGTCCAGCCTGGGCAACATAGTGACACCCTGTCTCTACAAAAATAAAAAAATTAAAAGCCATTATCTGGATGTGGTGATGCATACCTGTACTCCCAGCTACTCAGGAAGCTGAGGTGGCAGGATTCCTTGAGCTCAAGAGGTCAAGGCTAGTGAGACCTGTCTCAAAAATCTCTCTCTATATATATTCACATAATTTTATCTATACTTGTATATAGATATAATTTATAATGTAGCTTTTTGCTTCTTAGAAAAAAGCAAATCAAGAGAAAAATAAAACTACATTGAAAGATCGAAAATAAGGAAATAGAAAAATATGTTCCAGGCAAATGAAAAATTAAAGTAGCCAGTAACTATTTGGACCACTTTAGTCAAAAATAATCTTTTCAAAAATGCATGATAGGCCAGGCACAGTGGCCCATGCCTGTAATCCTAGCACTTTGGGAAGCCGAGGCAGGAGGATTGCTTCAGGTCAGGAATTAGAGATCAGCCAAGCCAACATGGTGAAACCTCGTCTCTACTAAAAATACAAAAATTAGCCGAGTGTGGTGGCGCACACCTGTAGTCCCAGCTACTCAGAGGCTGAGGCAGGAGAATTGCTTGAACCTGGAAGGCAGAGGTTGCCATGAGCTAAGATCCCTTCACTACACTCCAGGCTGGGCAACAGAGAGAGACTCTATCACACACACACACACACACACACACACACACACACACGTACGCAGCATAATAGATAGTATTAGGGAGAGTTTTATGGAAAATTTAAGAGAGGAACAATCCATGTTTTAAAGATATTCTTTCAGAGAGTAAAAAAAAAAGATACCGATATAAACTTATTGACCAAATTTGACAAAAATAATATAGAAAAAATTATGGATGAATTCCAGATTTTTCTTTGTTATTATTAGCTAGCTGATAATCAGATCAATACCTACAATTTTTTTCTCTGTTTATCACTTAAGAAATATCTTGGCTACTAGACAACTTTTAGAGGGTCTAAGGGCTTTAAGTTTTCACCAATAGCTGTTATTCTTCTATTAGAATATAGTGTAAAGCAATGCAGGTGGTGAACTCCAGCTTCAGCAGGTATTTTTGCATTCATTAGATCATACTCTCTAAGGAGTCAGGTAAATAATCATAATCATCTTGGAAACTCCTGATGCTTTCAACATTACTATATTGAAAGGAGGTGCTCAGTATTGCTTCAATTCTACAGCATAAGAAAGTGCTAAAATTCTATAGCACTAGAATTCTAAAATGTGCTTCAATTTTGCAATTTGAGGCCCCGCACGTGGCTCATGCCTGATATCCTAGTATTTTGGGAGGCCGAGGTGGGTGGATTGCCTGAGCTCAGGAGTTGAGACCAACCTAGGCAACACGGTGAAACCTCATCTCTACTAAAATACAAAAAATTAGCCAGGCGTGGTGGCAGGTGCCTGTAGTCCCAGCTACTCGGGAGGCTGAGGCAGGAGAATTGCTTGAACCTGGAAGGCAGAGCTTGCAGTGAGCTGAGATCCGGCCACTGCACTCCAGCCTGGGCGACAGCGCGAGACTCTGTCTCCAAAAAAACAAAACAAAGCAAAAAATGTTGTAATATGATATGAATTTTACAGCCATGTTTTTAGAGCTGTGTACATTGTTAACCCCAATGTGCTAAAACTCAGCCCTGTCAACAATGATCAATGGTTTCACTTAAAAAAAAAAAAATTCCACCCAGGGCTAGGGATAAGGACACAAAGAGCGACCCTGAAATCTGTAACCCGTATGTATCTTGAGAAGTCTGACCTGAATCATGTAGTATTTTTAAAGTAGTGAAATGGCTTTACTTTCAAATATTATATTAATAAAAAGGAATGGCTAATGAAATATTTACAAGTAGAAGTTCATCTGAGCCAACTGCAACAATTAGAACTAATTTGTTAGTAATACTAATATTATATCACTATAAATATATTGACAGAATAAGGAAATGTTCTTTTTGTATTGGGCTAAACTAAATACTTTTATAAATGAAATTTTATGTGTCTGTAATAGACACAGTTTAATACACTTTAGTTGAATCATAAATTTTCCACTCCAAGAGGCCAATTATATAACTGAAATTAATAGTTTATTATATTAATAGTGAGAATACTCTAAGGACAAGAATATTGTTAGAGGAAAATACTTATAACACCTATTCAGAAAATATTCAAGAAGAGTTAGACCTCGTATTCAGTCAGAACGTTTCTTAACCTTGATGATCCTCAGTTAACTCACCTGTAATAAGAGGTAGTCATATATACCTTGTATGGCTGGGGGGAGGTCAGATTTGAGATAAAGTATGTAAAGTGCTTGGCACATGATAAGCCTTCAGTAAATGGAAACACATATCATTTATTAATTAATACTCAGGAACCAAATAGCACTGCTATACATAGGATATGAATACAGTCTTAAAATTCATATACTTAATGGACTGCAGAGAAAGAATGAAAATTAAATGCAAAGTGAACTAACAAACACAAAAACAACTCCGATTTTGTGTCTCAATTATAAAATGAGCACAGAATTTATAGAAAAAAGTAATGAATGTAGAAAGTGTAAATATGACTCAGAGTAAAATACTAATTTAATTCTTAACTCGGATGAATTGGCAAATATGATTTAAGATCATCATTTTTTTAAAGTCAGATTGGGACCCAAGGGAACTGAATCAGCACAGCTGTAAACCTTTCAGAAATCCTTTCAGAAATGGATTTCTAAAGGGAATTGTTGACAAAATTTTTTGCTTATGGTCATAGAACTGAGCATCCTTGCAATTGGCATTAGGATATTCTTTTATCTCATAAACAATTTCTAGTTTTTATAAAAGTTTTTTTTTTTTTTTTTTTTTTTTCTGATGCTCTTGTTTTCCAACTCATTATTGACAGAATTTAGGTGAGGCCTCTGGGGCAGTATTTGGAAAGCAGACATTTTTCATTAGCTTCATTATGTGGGCAAGAAATATAAATCAACCTGATAAATATCCTCCCAGGCAAAGGAGACGGCCAATTAATGGAAGTGTTAAAAACAAATTGAATTTATAATGAAAAGAAAGATGTTATAAGGTAGTGTTGTTAATATTTTAAGATAGAGGTTGTATTCACTTTCTGATGCCTATATCAGAACTCACAACTGTGTCTGTTTACAAGGTATTTCATTGTGTGTCTACAAAATTACCAGTTGTGAATTGTATGGTTTCAAAAGCAATTGAAATCAGAGCTTTTCTCTTTTGTTGATTTGATGTGTCAATATGTTACATATAGACTAGAGAATCTTGGTGAGGATTCAGAAGCATAAAAACTACAAGAAGTGTTATATTTCACAATAGTTCATGTGAAACCTTAAAAGGCCGTCTTAAGGTATGACAGAACAGTGTGGATGGTCTAGTAAAGAACATGGTGAAGCCAGGCGTGGTGCCTCACACCTGTAATCCCAGCTCTTTGGAAGCCAAGGTGGCAGGATCGCTTAAACCCAGTTGAAGACCAGCCTGGGCAACATAATAAGATCCAATCTCTACAAAAATAATGGTAATTTAAAAAAAGAACACAGTGACAAGATTTCCATTATAACCAGAAATTTTTGTAAGTAAAATATGCTTTATTATGAGATTGAATAACATTCGACTATCAAAAGTTATGTTTCAATGAAATTATGATGACTGGAGCAGAAGGAAGTGAGAAAAGTTACAGAGGAAATATTCCCCATGTTGATGCTGCATAATGAGCACATGGGTTTACTACCATATTCTATTTTCATGAATATTTTAAATGTTCTTTAAAGATGTTGAATATGATATTTGCTGAGAACATTAGAATATATTTATAATACGATAAACAAAAAATAAAGCACAAAATGGTGAATGTAACAAACTCCATGTAGAAAACATATGAAGGAAACAAAAGTAGTTCAAGATATAAATAGTAAATGTCTCTTGAAAGTGACATAATGGGTCATTTTTTTCTATATAATTATCTATACATTTTATAAAATTAACCAAAAAAGTGCAAAAACATAATTATAAGCATTGAAAACATTTTAGCATCCATTATTCATAAGAAAAAAAAAAACTATAAGAAAGTACCCACATATTGATATGAAAATTCAATATTAAAAAAATCAACAAAAGACATAATCATATTACTTCCTTAATCATGTTACTATCAAAAAGGGATTATACAAGATGATTTGTTCAAAAGAGAACTAGGAGGATTCAGAGTTTTCCTTTTGGTTTAGCCCTAGAACCCTGGATTGATTTGAGCATTTTTTATCTTTGTGACTTTGGGAAACTTAAATAATTCAAGTTTTTATTTCTATACAGTTTAAAAATATAATTGTACAATTATGTAATTATACAAACAATGATAGAACATACCTCGCTGGGTTTTATAGGGAATAAATGAGATAATCTGGGTGAAGCACTTATTCCAGTGTTTTATACATAGTTCTTAAAATGATTAACTAATGGGAGTAATATGGTCCTGACAGTGGCTCTCTGATATTTTATTTATATTATTTTATGTCTCTGTATTTTCTGCTCATGTAAAATTAATGATCTTCTGCTCATGTAAAATTAATGATTTTAACTGCAGAATGGATGTTGTGTTAGTAGGCATGAAAACAACACTAATCTCCTTGTACATCTCCATCAGAGCTCTTGGGTGATCAGGTGCATTGTCACTGAGCAGTAATATTTTGAAAGAAATCTTATTGTCTGAGCAGTAGCTCTCAAGTAGTCTTAAAATATTCAGTAAACCATGCTGTAAACAATTGTACTGTTATATAGGCTTTGTGGTTCCATTTACAGAACATAGGTAGAGTAGATTTAGCATAATTCTTAAGGACTCTTAAGAGATTTTCGGCATGATAAATTAGCATTGGCTTCCAATTAAAGTCGCCAGCTGCAGTAGTCCCTAACTATAGAGGCAATTTGCCTTTTGAAACTTTGAAGACAGGAACTGACTTCTCTTCTCTAGTTAGAAAGTCCTCGATGGCATCTTCTTTCAACAGAAGGCTATTTTGCCTACATGGAAAATCTGTTCTTAAGTGTAGACAATTTTATCAAAGATCCCAGCTAGATCTTCTGGATAACTTGCTGCAGATTTTTCATCCATACTTGCTGCTTCATCTTGCACTTGTGTGTTATGGAGATGGCTTATTTCCTTAAACCTCATAAACCAGTCTCTGCTAGCTTCAAATAGTTCTTCTGCAGCTTCCTCACCTTTCTCAGCCTTCATAGAATTGAAGAGTTAAGAGTCTTCCTCTGAATGAGGCGTTTGCTTAATGAAATGTTGTGCCTTGTTTGATGTATCCAGACCACTCAAACTTTCTCCATGTCAACAATAAGCCTATTTTGCTTTCTTACCATTTGTGTTTACTGGAATAACATTTTTAATTATCTTCAAGAACTTTTTTTTTTTATTATACTTTAAGTTCTAGGGTACATGTGCATAACGTGCAGGTTTGTTACATATGTATACTTGTGCCATGTTGGTGTGCTGCACCCATCAACTCGTCAGCACCCATCAATTCATCATTTATATCATGTATAACCCCAATGCAATACTTTTTATTTGTATTCACAACTTGGCTGTCTGTAGCTTTCAGACTATCTCAGCTTTTGATGTGCTTTCCTCATTAAGCTTAATTGCCTCTAGCTTTTGATTCAAAGTGAGAGACATGTGACTCTTCCTTTCACTCAAACACTTAGAGGTCGTTGGAGGGTTGTTAATTGACCTAACTTCAATATCGTTGTGTCTCAGGAAATAGGGAGGCCCAAGGAGAGGGAGACATATAGGGTAATGGCTGGTTGGTCGATGGAGCAGTCAGAACACACAACACTTATCAATTAAGTTTGTGGTATTGAGTGTGGTTTGTGCACCCCAAAACAAATACAATATGGTACTAACATCAAAGATCACTGATCACAGATCACTATCAGAGTTATAATAATAATGAAGTGTCTGAAATATCACAGAATTGCCAGAATGCAACACAGACACACAAACTAAGCACGTGTTTTTGGAAAAATGGCACTGATAGACTTGCTTGATACAGAGTTGCCACAAAGTTTTAATTTGTAAAAAAACACAATCTCTGTGAAGCACAATGAAGTGAAGCACAATAAAACGAGGTACACTTGCATATCTTGCATATTTAAACAGTTTTCTTTTCAGTTCAAGATTGTATCATCGGTCAAATAAGTTTGAAGACTGAGGTAAATGACGGTGTCTACATAAGTTTGAACAATTTCTATATGTTGCCACATTACTTAAAATCAAGTTAATTGACCTAATTTCAATATTGTTTTGTTTCAGGGAATAGGTAGGCCCACATTACTTAAAGTTTACTAAACCAGGCAAATTTTCACCTCTAAATTCTGAAGATTTTGATTTTATGAAACTATACTATTGAAATTCAAATTCAAGTGCAAGTAAAAATACCTCAGCCTTTCAAAGTGTCCCTAGTTATATCTCTCCAATATCAAAATATAAATTAGTTCGAATCATTTCTTCCATCAACCATAAATTTTTATTTCACAGACCAAGTATTTAATCACTTAAACAATGTTATAATTAGTACTGTAATAATTAAAACCTCTTCTTAGTTCTAAAATTTAATATGTCAATGATTCTAATGAACTAATCTATAAACCAATCTATGAATGTATCTTAGAACTCAGTGTCCTCAATGCACATATTATATAGTGGAGTACATAAAACCAATACAAATTAGAAATGTAAATAATTATAAGCAGTAATATTTAATAAAATGCTAAATGTGATCAAATTAACTGGTAGATTATAAAGAATAGTTTACAAATTTTGTGTAGACAATATTTTTGTTGACTATATATCAAATCGTCTTCATATTGTAACTCACTGAATTCTTACAATTATCTAATAACAAAGGTAGTGTCATTACTTTTCTGTTGCTCAACAAGCAAGATTAGGTTTGGGAAGTGCAATTGACTTTCCCAAGGCTGTTTAGCTAATAAAGTGCAGATGGTTGTAAAACATGGAAGCATATGTGGGGTGTGTGTGTGTTGTATATGTTGATATATATGAGTGGTGTGTAAACAATCACAAGCAGATGAAATATAAAATATTGCATGCAGGTGACAAGGACCATCTCTTCTTTTCATTACATACCATTCTTACAGTTCCAAAGAGCGTCCTTTGAAGTTCTTAAATACATCTTCTCAAATGATATTAACTTCACAATTTCACGGTAGAAAACTGAGTCAGATATATATTCAGGGGCTGCCAACTTGAAAGAAGAATCGGAGGCCCGAGGGGTGAAGGGAGTAAAATAAAAATTGAAGAACAATCTTTAAGACCAGCTGAGATTAAAAAGAAGAAACAACCTTTCTTCCTTACATTAATAGCATTTTAAATGCCAGTGTCAGACATGTATTAAACACCTCTCTGATATTAATGTCAGATCAGTGGCTAATATGATGAGATATATAAAAGCCATATTGAATAAAATAAAAAAGTTTATAGTTCTTGACTGTGCAGGGCTGTAAAATCAGAGTAAATTTTTATATCTTGCAACCTTTAATAAAGAAGTCATAATCATTTTTCTAGATTAGGACAATGTTGAAAGTTATCCAGTTTGCTAAAATTAGGAAACTGCATAACTTTGGAGTGACTTTCTGCTATGTTCACATAACATCATTTAGTGTTTTCAACTGTTTTCCTCATTGAAGAAATGTTATATGCAGACTGAAATATAGTTCCTGATTTTGGTTTTGCTTAGCATTCATGAATCTGTACAAGCTTTCTTGAAATATTGTACAAAGCTTTTATGGGAAGGAAAATGATGCCATGGAAAGTTGAGAAAGAAACTAATTTATGTTTAACCTTTATACAGGTCCACCATATTGCATCACTCTAGGAGCTGCCAACGACATTGTCTTCTTCGCGTGGCCCAAGGAGTGCTCATCCCCATAACAGAAAATGATAAGGCAAGTTACTTAACTTATCTTTTAATTTGCTGTTATTTGTATCTTTCAGGGTTGCTTGAAAAGTAAATTAAAGAAGATAAAAAAATAGCATAGTACTCAATGCACAGAATGTGTCCCAAAACACTAGTTTTTTTCTTCTGTAATCATTCTTACAGAATGCCAGATGAAATCTTGTTACTTCTGCCACCAGATGCAATTCAAATAGCTTGGAATATTTGGTTTGTTTAAACCACTGGAACTTACTGGACTATTTTTAACTAATGTTAGTAATAAAGAAATTCTGTTCACTTACAATTAAGGAAGCCTACAAAATTGTCTCTCCATTAAAAAGATAATACGCATTTAGGTAATCATATCACTCCTATTTAAAGCAGCATATCTGTTCAAACAGCCTTTATTTTCTTAATTTGTCTCAAAAGAGTTTTGCTTTATCTAAAGGGTGGTTATAGCAGATAATGGGGTAACCCATTATCTAGAATGCAGAGTCTTTGTTATTTCTGACATGAAGAAATATTTGACTGATTAGAACATGTGCTAATATCACAATCCCAGATACTTTGTTAAACACTGTCAGAACAAGTAATATGAACCTTCATGATTTTATATATATATATTTTTTTTCTACTTTGAGTATGTGACAAATAAACAGTAAAATATCATATTGTTTGCCTTGGAACACAATGTTTGTGTTGTATTTGCATTTTTTATTTAATTTTTAAAATATATATGAGCATTTCTCTATTAAAAGAATGTAAATAGACAATGTCAAGTAATACATCACTTTAGACACTCCAATGGAGATAAAAGTTATATATTCATTACAATTAGATTCACTGGTGTTTGGCCTGATTTTTCACTTTTGAAGCATTGTTGCAGTATTATAAGAAAATAAAATGAATAAAATAATGATATATATTATCAGTTTCTGAAAGGTTCTACTCCTACTTAAGAGTTTGCAAATCAGTGCTCTTCATGCTGGACCAATAATTCATTACAATGCTGTTAATTAAAATAGTCATATTTATTAAATACCCAGTGTGTTGAGCTATATCTGCATGGTGACTTTCATAAAAGAGTATGTGGCTGGGTATGGTGGCTCACGCCTGTAATCCCAGGACTTTGGGAGGCCGAGGCAGACGGATCATGAGGTCAAGAGATCAAGACCCTCCTGACCAACATGGTGAAATCCATCTCTAGTAAAAATACAAAAAATTAGCTGGGTGTGCTGGTGCATGCTGGTAGCCCCAGTTACTCAGGAGGGTGAGACAGGAGAATCATTTGAACCCAAGAGGCAGAGGTTGCAGTGAGCCCAGATTGTGCCACTGCACTCCAGCTTGGCAACAGAGCGAGACTCCATCTCAAAAAAAAAAAAAAAAAAAAACAGAGAGAGAGAGAATACATAATGGAGAAGCTAGTGTTGTGATCATTGATTAGGAAAGCAAAGGTTTGTCTGAAATAAGAGATCTCAAATTAAATTGGAAATGATTGTTTGGAGAAAAAAAGAAAAACAGTAGAAAGAAGAAAAATGTTGGTGACTATGAGCAAGCAAAAACATCAAAGATCTTTTTTCTTCCTTTTCCTTTTTCCTCTCCTTCTCTTCCTGAGTTAGGGCTTTCAGTCCTGACTCTCTGAAGCTAGTCAGAGCAAGTTAAGCATCTAGGTGGAAGCATGACCTGGTGTGGAGTGCTGGGAACCAAATTAAGTGAACAGGGCATCCACATTCAGGGAGTGATCAGCTTAGGGTATCAAAGCCCAAGCAGAAGGAGGAAGACATCAAAGGGTGGGAATGGCTCGAATGGAAAGTCAGAATCTGAACAGACTTAAAAGGAAATAGTCTATGGGATGACTCAGCTCAAAGTTTTAGAAACTAAACAGGGTGAGGAGGATATCTTTGCAAGTGAGCAGCTTGTCATTAGGTGTCAGACACCAGATGGAATGACGAAGCTGACCACACATGGGAAAAGTTTTGATGTGTGATAGCAGAGCCCAAACAGGAAAGGATACAACCACATGGAGAGAAAGATGGTTGTGCATGTCAGAGGACAACTGTGCTGAGGAGACCTCTGATGCACAGATGTGTGAAGAGGATACCCACAAGGAGGTATCCTAGGGTGAGGATGAATCAAAACTGGAGATAAACCTCAAGACCGAATTAGAAAGAAACCATAACAATAAAAATTACAACATACGTACATGTATATTCTCTAGTTCTATCCACCAAGAAAGTCTGCAAGCAATGATAGCCCAATAGCAATGAATATACCTACCACTCTAATCTTGGCTTCTAATGATCATTCCCCACTTGAAGGTATAAGAGTTCCCTGGAAAAATAACTGAGTTCTGATTTGGGCAATGGGGCTACAAGATGAGCCTGAAATATCACTTTATTCCAGAAAGCAAGTACGTGCTCAAAGGATGGGAATATCCCAAGAGTTCACAGAAGCTAGCTTAAATAGTGTTTTGCTGGGCAAATCCATGACAAGCTGAGCACCACAATAATGATAGCAATGTTGTGTGACCCACTGATTGAAATAGAAAACCACAAAACAATAAATTGAAAGTTTGATGAGGAATTGGATATTTACATAGTTAAAAATAGCTCTTCACAATGTAATTACTAATTAAAAAGAAAAAAAAAGGTAACTTTAAAGTGCAGCAGCCTGGAGATACTTCCTTAATCAAGTGAGCAAAGTAAATATTATTAGTAATGGAACAAATTAAAATCATGTGCCACCAAATAGAGGGCAGTAAGTGGCATCATTTCTATGTATTATTCCCAAAGATGAATTATCTGAGTCTAATCATAAGAAAACACCAGATGAACACATATTGATGGGCCTTTTACAAATACTAGGTAAGTAATCTTCGAAAGAGTCTTTAGTCTTTATGACTAAAAAAAAAAAAAAAAAAAAAAAAAGACTAAAGAGACATAAAAATTAAATGCATGATGATTCTGAACTGGAATCTTTTGTTATAAAAAGCTATATTGAGACAATTGGAAAAACTTGAATGGGGATCTAAGTTTAGATAGGAGAAATGTATCAGTATTAATTTCCTGATGTTGATGGTTGTATTGTATAATGATTATCTAGGAAAAGGTCTTTGACAGAAACACATGCTAGGGTATCTGAAGGGGTTCAGACGTCAGGTTGGCAACATTTTCTCAAATAATTCAAGGAAAAATTCTTGTACTATACATTCAAGTCTTTTGTAACCTTGATATTATTTCAAAATTAGCACTGATTTTTTTAAGAACAAAAATCTACTAACCTAATTTATGAAGCAAGTGTTTCAGAATATACTGGCATAAATGTTATACAGCAATCAATCAATCAATCAACAAGTGTCTATTGAGTTCTCAATCTGGGTCCAACAGTCTACATAAAATCACATGGCTGTTATTTGATCAAAATTAAGAAAGCAATATACAAACATAGTGAATGACTGGATGAGTGTCATACTAACAATATCTGCACTAGGCAGTCAAGAAGAAAATGACCCATTTAATCTGGAAAGGGCTTTAGGCGAGGATGTCAGTGCAGGCAGTATTTCAGGGTTGACAGTAAGAAAACACAGGTTCAGCAAGGGATAGTCAAGAGACTAATCTGACAATGAGCAGAAAGTTTCAATGGAAAATTGTACATGAAGCAAAGGCAGATGTGACGTGGAGTCCTCGGAAGCCAGGAAAATGTGTGTGAACTTGATTAAAAGGGAGAGTGATGTCAGCCAGGAGGCAGCTGTATTAGTCAGTATATGGCAAGAGAAACAACAGTGTGTGAGGAAAGAACAATTAGAAATTCTAAGAAAACCACCTATAATTGGTGACAAACAGGTCACGTTGTTAACTAAGGTATATGTCTTCCTTCCACATTTGCAGAGTGTGTATTAAGTACTAAATTTACTAGATTTGGGGATGTAGTAGTCAGCAGATAGGCATGGTTCTCATGGAGCTAGATAGATAAGGCTAAAAAGTGACATAGTAAAAGTATTAAGGAAATATAGCTGGAAGAAGAAAGTGTAAGATTAGGAAAACTTCTTTGGGGAGGTGATTTTAAGTTAAAACTAGAAGGAAGAATAAATATGACCCAGCCATTCTGCTATAAAGACACATGCACACGTATGTTCACTGCAGCACTATTCACAATAGCAAAGACTTGGAACCAAATGTCCATCAGTGACAGACTGGATTAAGAACATGTGGCACATATACACCATGGAATACTATGCAGCCATAAAAAAGGATGAGTTTGTGTCCTTTGTAGGGACATGGATGCAGCTGGAAACCATCATTCTCAACAAACTATTGCAAGAACAGAAAACCAAACATCACATGTTCTCACTCATAGGTGTGAACTGAACAATGAGATCACTTGGACTCAGGAAGGGGAACATCACACACCGGGGCCTATGATGGGGGGGAGGGGGGAGGTATTGCATTGGGAGTTATACCTGATATAAATGACGAGTTGATGGGTGCTGACGAGTTGATGGATGCAGCACACCAACATGGCACAAGTATACATATGTAACAAATCTGCACATTATGCACATGTACCCTAGAACTTAAAGTATAATAATAATAATAATAATAATAATAATAGAAAGCAAAAGGAGGGTGGAGGCAAGGATGGAGCATCTCAGAAAATGGAAAGAGCAAATGTTAATTGCAATTTGAGTAAATAACTTAAAAGTTAAATTTAAAAATTAAGATTGAGCAATTTATTTTCAGTAAGCAATCTATTCAGGGATTTAAACTTTTTCATGCATATGATATAATGATATTTAGGTGTAATAGTGAGGTCTATAACTTGCTATTCCAAGCAAAGGACTCACCTTGGCAGATTGAATTAATTAGGACAAAAATCTGTAATTATCTTCCCCTTGACTGTTAACAAAGGCAATAATCTTCAAATGGAACTACTTTTTTTCCTCAAATGCAATCTTATTTAGAAATACAGTGTATACAGTAGACAAGAATGAAGCCACTTTTATTGAATTGAGAGTTGGAAGCCTAGAACTCTGTCTCTTTGCAACTAAAATGACTATTTACTTTCTGCTGAGGAAGCCTTAGGATCCAAGGACCACAGTGGGAAAATCTCTGGTAGAAGGTAGTGACTGAAGTGATCCTCACAGGTATTTATGTTTTAAAAGGTGCATCCTCAAATGGATGCACTTGACATATGCATATGATATGGTTTGGCTCTGTGTTCCCACCTAAATCTCATCTGGAACTGTAATCCCCACATGTCAAGGGAGGGAGGTGATGGGATGATAAGGATGGTTTCCTCCATGCTGTTTTCATGATAGTGAGTTCTCACAAAATGTGTTGGTTTTACGTGTTTGGCAGTTCCTCCTTCGGTCACTCTTTCCTGCCACCTTGTGAAGAGAGTGCTTGCTCTCCTATGTCTTCTGCCATGATTGTAAGTTTCCTGAGGTTCTCCCAGCCATGCGGAACTGAGAGTCAATTAAACCTCTTTCCTTTATAAATCACCCAGTCTGGAGTATTTCTTTATAGCATTGTGAAAATGGACTAATACCACATACTAGCCAGCATACGTCTCCAGGCATTCATGTTTTTTTTTTTTTTTTTTTTTTTGAGATGGAGTCTCGCTCTGCCACCCGGGCTGGAGTGCAGTGGCCGGATCTCATCTCACTTCAGCTCACTGCAAGCTCCGCCTCCCGGGTTCACGCCATTCTCCTGCCTCACCCTCCCGAGTAGCTGGGACTACAGGCGCCCGCCACTACGCCCGGCTAGTTTTTTGTATTTTTTAGTAGAGACGGGGTTTCACCGTGTTTGCCAGGATAGTCTCGATCTCCTGACCTCGTGATCCACCCGTCTCAGCCTCCCAAAGTGCTGGGATTACAGGCTTGAGCCACCGCGCCCGGCCTCATGTTTGTTTTTATACAAATCATCTATTTATATTTCTACCTGGACCATCTAGTCAAATGGGGTGGTTTTAATAAAAACAAATTTAATTATTTCCTTATCTATAAAATAATCATCAGTTAGCATCACTCTGCAGAAAAACATGTGGAGATAATATATTTAGCATTCAGCTGAAATATGTTCTAAATCAAGTTAAAATATATTAAATTATATTCTCAGCAGGTAAATACAGTTTGTGAAAATCTGGTTATAAAGTCATTACCTTCAAGGATCTTCCTAAAAATATATGTTCCTCTCATTTTGGAAAAAAGATCATTTAACTAATTCCAGATTTCAGGACCCCAGAGAAATTACAAATTATAAAGTTAAATTTCTTCAAATTTGGTATGATTAAAATAATTTCAGGATAGTGAAATAATAACAATATTGAGAGACTATACTCAGAAATAAAATGATATTTACTATAATTCAATTTCCTTTGAATAAAGTATTTTTTATTTGCAATGGGAATTTATAAAAATATAATTTAAATTATGAAATAGATTATGTGTATGTGTTTATTTGATAAGACATTAAAATCGAGTTGGGACTTTAATTTGACTCTTGATTGGGAAATATCAAAGTACCTGTACATGAAATCAAAACAAAGCACTTTATTAAAAAGAATGAAAAATATAATATTCAGATACACTGAATTTACTTAATCATTCCTCAGCTTGTAATTCTAAAATTGCAACTAAAAATATATTATGTTGACCACTGAGTTTCTTGCCATACTGTAGTAGCCAGATTCTACAGTTTCTTTGATGTATAATTCTCTTTTCCTACCCAACCCAGCACTTCTCCAGTAAGGTTATCCTGAGATTTCACCCTAGTTACAGATCTGGTGGCCATAATGGTGCATGAGTATAGATGCTGAAGGAAACTGTTCTATTGTAAGGCATTGGTCTCACTGTAGGATTCCCAGTAGCCTTCCAACAAGGAGAGTGGTCCACTTTTGCAGACCCAGTAGGTTCAGGGATCAGGGGATTCAAGGTTTCAAGTGCACCTACACCACCTTGAGTCTCAGGAGCATTTATTTTCCTTATGAGAGCTGTGATCGGCATAAGAAACTTGCCTAAACTAAGAATAGTTTTGTCTCTTTTATAATCAAGTCCCATGTCTCATTTTAAGCTCCATCTTCGCTCTCGCTTCAGAGTTGCTTTAAATACTGCCTAGCAGAGTCTCAAGTTTCACATTTTGTTTTGGAGTCATAATTAATGTATCTGAACCTGTCATTTTCTCTTTTCAATACAAGGTATTTAGCTATAATGTCCTAATTTCAATAGTACATATAGTTACTCTTTTCCCCATACCTCTCAAATACCACAGATATTGACATGCTAGTCTATTACCTTCCACCTATGTCTTATCTAAGTTTGTTCTAGGAGAAGGTATCAGCAGTGGCACAGTCAAAGGAAGCGACATTTCTACCACTGGTGATTGGGCTCTCCTTGCCCCTCATCAAGTGAGGTATCCAACTCAAATCACATCTTTAAAGACTGCTTCCTGGGACCAATTCCAGTACTATCTTGGTCAGTTTTTCTAGAAACACAGCCTGAGATTCCTGTGTCATAAATTTATTGATCAAGAATTCTCAGAGAAAAAAAGAAAGAATTATCAGAAAAAAAGGGTAGAGAGCAAAGCAGAATAAGATAAAGGAACAAAAACAACAACAACAAAAAATGAAAACAAAAATAAAAACCCAAGCAGAGAAGTGATCTCAGCTAGAAACTAGCTTTAGCCTGAATCCATGGGGAGCTTTGGAGCACAAATCGCATCACAAAGTTGGTCCCACCTTGAATAAAATAGCCAGTTTTTTTGCATCCCTTCTCCCCATTAGTCAGTTCTCTGTCTGTAGCTGTTTGTGGGTGGCGAGTAGGGAGATGAAGTCTAACCTCCCATGTAATGTTGGATGTGAGCGGAGATCAACTCACCTGAGAAGGATCAGCTGTGGGTTTTCAGCAACCAATGCTAGTGACTGTTATGGGATGGATATATGAGCTCAGTGAAGGAGACCTGGGATTATACATCATTCAAACCAGAATAATTTTAAGAGTAAATGGGACAGCTATTGATAAATAGTCCAAAAAAAGAGAAAAACAAAAGTGTCCTACACAAATAAATGCATAGTCATCCTATCTTCAACATGTTACTCCCCTGCTCTATGGAAATAGCTCTAATGAAAGCCTAGATGTCTTTGAGGGACATGCAGCCTTCTCCACTGAAATTCTAGGGATGAAAAACCCCACATCTATTCTATAAATCTTCCCCCTTGTAGTTGAAACTTGGTGTAAGGGTGGAGATGAGAGGGGAAAATCGAGGAGCCAATTTTCTCCCTTTTATGCCTCCTCATTTCAGTTCTTCCAGACTAGGTGGAGAATTGTTTATCTTGAAAAAGAGTTTTAATCTGGGAAATAACATATTTTTCCATCACTTAAATACAAAATGAATTTAAATCCACAATGCAAAGCTACATTTTGTCAGGTTAATTTTCCAATTATACAACCAGATCAAAAGGAAACAAGAATTATAAATGTTTTAAAAATGGTTTTAGATGTTAAATGTTAAAAATGAAGTAAATTGAGTTCCTTTTCCAAAACTCTACTCAAGAAACCAAAGGAGCCAAAAGAGTTGTGAAATGATAAAATATGTTTTAGATTGTAGATGTGAAGGCATTTTTTAGTGTTTCCAATACATAATTTTGCTAAGACACTTCTGGGGAAAATATTTTATTCAAAAACAAAACATAGTAAGAAAAAAACTGATTTTTCAAATCCATAAAAAACAGATTTTTACAAATAAAAAGAGAAAACAGTGTCTTTAAAATTGTTTCCTGGAAGTTCATGTAGAAACTAGGGAAAAACATTTTCTGTTGAAGACAGCAACTCACATCTTAGTGTGTGAGAGTTTAGGGCAGAAGGGTGCATATTTCACAGTTAGTCACCACTTTCTCAAGCCTTCATTATCATTTCTCAGTTGATCATTTCACTCAGCCTGAGTGAAATACCACTGGACAACTCCAGGAAACCAGCAATGTTTTGTGAGTGAATTACTTGATCATATCACAAGAACAAGCAATATTTTTAAAATTGAGTTGGTATATTTGTGATATCGGAATGTAGAAATACTATTTAACAGCTTTACTGAGGTTTAAGTGAGAAACAACAAACTGTACTTGTAAAAGTTTTGACCTATGAATACATTCATGAAAGCGTCATCACAATCAAAATAAACATTTATTTTCTTCCAAAATAAACGTTATACCCCTTTGGAATACATGCCCCTGTTTGTTTTGTGCCCGAGCCCCTGTCCCCAAGAAACCCCTGATCTTTCTCTTATTAACATTAGTTTTCATTATATGGGATTTTTATACATATGAGATCATACAATAAGCACTCATTTTTTTTGGTCTGGCTTCTTTCATGAATGTGTCATAAATATTTTGGTGTTATCATCCAACTGGATGCTTTTTCAACTTTATAAAATAGTGACCACCAAATATAACAAATATTTGGTCATCATAAAACTATATGGTCACTTTTTTTTCATTCATTATATAAATATTTGGTCACTTTTATATAATGACCAAATACTGTTTTTACATTTTATTTATTTTTTTTTACATTATAAAAAAGTGACCAAATATGTTGGAATGAGTTGAGAAGAAAATATATTTCCAACATTTTGCCAGCTGATTTTCTAAACTGATTGTACCATTTTACATCACCAATAACAAATTAGGCAAACATTTCTTAGCTACAATGCTAACACCACGATCCATAAAACTTTTCAAAACGATAAACTGAATTTCATCAAAATTTAAAACATCTGTTGTTTAAGACATTGTTAATAAAATAAAAAGACAATCCACAGACTGGAAGAAAATATTTGCAAATTATATATCTGACAAAAAATTTTATACTGAATATATAAAGAATGTTCAATGCTCAATAAGAAAAAAACAAATGATCCAATAAATAAAATGGGTGACATAGTTAAACAGATAATTCAAAAAGAAGAAATATAGGTGGTAAATATTCATGTGATAAGATGTGCAACATCATTAGTCATTAGGGAAATGAAAATTAAAACCATAATTAGATGTGATTACACATCTATTAGAATGGCTTCAATTAAGTAGACTGGCCATATCAAGTGAAAGAGGATATGAAGGAACTAGAAGTTTCATACTCTGCTGGCAGAAATAATATTTTAAATGTCTATTGACTGGATACTGTGTTAGGTTCTGTATAAATTTTATACTTTCTGGACTTTTGACACTGAATACAGTTACTTGCACATTACTTAAAGCTTATTCTCTAAGGAAGAACAATAGAATTGATTCATACCCACGAAATCCTTTTAGGTCTTATTTTATCACGTGGTATTATCCATGTCCTTATTCTTGAAACTATTTTATTTTTCATTCTTTATGACTGGTCCATTCCAAATTATCTTTCATATATCCATTTTGCCCATCCTGTAGATATCAGTGCTCTTTGGGACTCTGTTCTAAGCCTTATTTTACTCATACTCCACAAACTTCTCTGTATTTCAATGGCACATGCATTGACTACTCGCAAATGTGCATCTTCAGCTCTGAGATGTCTCTTGAGAGTGTGATCCACTAACTCCACTAAAGGGTCCTGCTGGCAACTAAAATTCAATATTACCAAACTTGTGTTTACACATTTACATGACCTCCAAGTATGCTTCCTCAATGGTCCGTGTAAAAGTTCATAAATTATTTACCCAGTTTCCTGAGACAAAGATTTGATCATTATCTTTGACTTCTTTCTCTTTCTTGCTCACCTTTCCAATTGATGCTACTCCTTAAAGATTGCTTCTGTTTTTCTTTTTTCTTCATTTACACTACCCTAACTCAAGCATTCATCATTTTTTGCTTGGACTCTTTTAATAGTCTGGCCACCTTGCTTCTGGTTATGACCCCCTCTAATCACTTTACACATCACAGTCAGATTGCATCTATCTGTCTACCGCTTAAATCATTTCACTGGTGTCTTACAGCTCTTAGGATACAGTCTCAATAAAATGGTAAAAATAAATAAACTTTAAACCCAGCTTTACCTAACCTATTTTTCTTAGCATCTTCTCTCATGCACTTTATCCCCAGTCCTACCAAATTTCTTCCTCAAATATGCCATATTCTTTTTTATTTCAGGACCTCCCCGTAGATTGTTCCAACTACTTAGAACATCCTCCTAGTTTCTTCAGAACCCCTTTGTCTTTCAAACTTATATACAACTTCTACTTATCCTTTCAACTAGTTGTCCTGGTGGTCACTTCCAACAAGAAGACTTCTTGGACCCTCCTAGGTAGGTTAGATGTCTGTACTGTATGCATTCTTATCACCCCATTCATGGTACCTAATAATTAGGATGATATTGAGTTGTCTGAATCCCCCATTAGAAAAAAAAAAGCACTATGAGGACATAGACTGTATCTGTCTTTTTCCACCTTTATATTTTTATTCTTAAAACATAATATGCATGTACATGTCATGTAATAGTCGTTTGCATGCATTAGTGAATACATTAATAAATGAATAGAGAAATGCGAACTTCTGTACTCGCAGAAAGGGAGGATCACAGGGAAATAGGAAACCAAAGAGGGATAACAGTGTAGAAATGAATGTGAGCGAAGCAAAGATGAATATTTTGTAGATAAGAAAGGGCTGACCTAATCAACTCCCACAAATAAATAAAGTCACGTGCTGCATAACAACATTTTGATCAACAATGGACATTGATCCCATAAGATGATTATACCATATTTTTACTATGTTTAGATATGTTTAGTTGTACAAATACTTATCATAGTGCTACAATTGCCTACAGTATTCAGTACAGTAACATGTTGTCCAGGCTTGCAGCCTAGGAACAATAGGCTATACATATATGTATAGTAGGCTCTACCACCTATATTTGTGTAAGTACACTCGAATATGTCCACACAACAAAATTGCCTAAGATGCATTTATCAGAATATAACCCCATTGTTAAGTGATGCATGATTATATAAAATACTTTGCCCTTCTACTTCAAGAAAGTTTGACATAACTCTATTTATGTTTGAAAAGATACACTACACTTTAGTAGTAACAAATTAAATTCAAACAAGAGGCAAAATGTAGGCAAGAGATTTTAAGTAATTGCCTCTAATGATTTTAGCAAACATCTGAGAAAGAACAGAGGATGGCTGGAGAGAAGAGAAAAGATGAAGCTAAATGACTGAAATATGACAATCTTAAATGAATCAAAACATGACATGTATCTTAGCCAAAACAAAAACAAAAACAAAAACAAAAACAAAAACAAAAACCTCACTAGCACTAAGTAAATGTGTCTTCTTGAAGAATTCATTAAAACAAAGAAAGATCCCATTTGTCAATTTTGGCTTTTGCTGCCGTTGCTTTTGGTGTTTTAGACATGAAGTCCTTGCCCATGCATGTCCTGAATGGTACTACCTAGGTTTTCTTCTAGGGTTTTTATGGTATTAGGTCTAACATTTAAGTCTCTAATCCATCTTGAATTAATTTTCGTATAAGGAGTAAGGAAAGGATCCAGTTTCAGCTTTCTACTTAGGGCTAGCCAATTTTCCCAGCACCATTTATTAAATAGGGAATCCTTTCCCCATTTCTTGTTTCTCTCAGGTTTGTCAAAGATCAGATGGCTGTAGATGTGTGGTATTATTTCCGAGGACTCTGTTCTGTTCCATTGGTCTATATCTCTGTTTTGGTACCAGTACCATGCTGTTTTGGTTATTGTAGCCTTGTAGTATAGTTTGAAGTCAGGTAGCGTGATGCCTCCCGCTTTGTCCTTTTGACTTAGGATTGTCTTGGCTCGGGAAGGGGAACATCACACATCAGGGCCTATCATGGGGAGGGGGAAGGGGGGAAGGATTGCATTGGGAGTTATACCTGATATAAATGATGAATTGATGGGTGCTGACGAGTTGATGGGTGCAGCACACCAACATGGCACAAGTATACATATGTAACAAATCTGCACATTATGCACATGTACCCTAGAACTTAAAGTATAATAAAAATAAATAAATAAATAAATAAACAAACAAAGAAAAATACACGACACTATTTTTAGTGCTAACAAACAAACTTGGCATTACCTTATTTAAATTTAACCCTGAATGTTAAACTATTCAATGTGCTATTGACTCTTTCCTCATCTTTGATTTATTTTACTCAATCTTTTTATTGTTACTTAATTTAAAGTTTTTCCAATGCTTTTAAAGGTTTCACTGAACCATAATATGTTTTTCAGAGAAACCCATGAAAGTTTTATTAATCATTGTTCTGCAGATGAAATTATACATTTGATATCTGAGATTTATTTGTTTATTTGGGATACATAACAAATGTATCCTACAGATTTAGAAAACAGAAGATGGAGGATTAATTTCTTTTCCAAGGAATGAGGGATGAATGAATGATTTCAAAGATTATTTGACAAAGATGCAGGCTAGAGGTATTCAGCAGAAAGGTGGCTTATTTGTCAACCTTTGTTTAGTTGAATTGCTAAATATTATACTATTGAGTCTTCTCCATGGAAAAAAAATAAATCCTAAAAATATTTACCTACAGATATTGGCAAACCCAAACCAACATATTTTTTATCTTTTGCCTTCACACACAAATCCCTTCCCAGACTTGATTTCAGATTGATAGAAACATATTTTAACACTTGTTTGTTCAATTCATGACTTTTCTAAGAGTACTATTGCTTTATTCAGGTCTACTTTGCTCATTGACATTATTCTTGTTTGATAAGTCACCTTAATAGAAAAGTTTTTTAGAATCCACCTATAGATCTATGCTGTAATGCACATATATGCAATAATGTCATGATGAGTTTGTCTATGAAAAAATTACCAGTGATTCAGCTGATATTAGTCAAATCAATTTTATAGCATTTTATACATAAATAATAGCCATCACTGATTATCTTTCTTTTTTTGTTTGTTTAATTTTTAAATGAATTTTTTTGTGTATATTTGAGGTTTACAGTACAATGTTATGGGATATTTATAGATAGCAAAACAGTTACTATAATAAACAAATCTTTCACCTTACTTAATTAATTCTTTTTGTGACAAGAATAGCTAAAATCTACTTAATTAACAAAAATCCTTGGCACAATAAAATTTTATTAACTATAGTTATCTTATACATGAGATATCTAGACTAGTAGTAGGTATGTAGGATAATTATTTCATTTGTGATTGGCATTGTGGTATGGTGAGAGAGTAGGGGGAGAAAGATGAGATCTCTGTGTAGGAGATTAAAGATTCAGTTTGTATTCCATCAGCAATGAAGTTATATTTTTAAGCTAATGACAAAATATCCATCCTAACATGATCACAAATTGCTTGTCATATTTGGGGCTAGTTTGTTATTTTACTGGCATTAATGCTACTGTCCAGAGTCACTCTCCAATCTAAGCTTAACTATTATTTTATATCCTCTGTTTTCCCAGATCATGATATCTGGAGTTTAAATAAGCACATGTTAATAGTAATATCTCAGTCACTGACTTTCACTCCTGCCTGCAATTGTGAGACCATCACTTTCCTGTAAGTGTTACTGTATGTGGTTATTTTCTGGGGATTCATTTAAAAAATACTTCTAGCTTTCTTATGCACAAAATGTGTTAGAGACAACATAGCAACCACCATCATCTTACCATCCGGCTCTGGCACCCCCCTCTGGTGGTACATAAGGCCAAAGTGGGTGTTTGTATTGCTGCTCACAGTTGAGCTGTTGCCCTCTTCCCACCATGCCACAACTACCAACACCAAATTCTCCACCAGAACAAAAAAAAGTGCTGAATTTGGAAGGTTTTCAAAGTTTAAAGTCTATGCTGGTTTATCTTACTCATTTGTATACTGTTCTACAAAAGACCAGGTTCGTGGCTGGGTGCAGTGGCTCGCGCCTGTAATCCCAGCACTTTGGGAGGTTGAAGCTGGCGGATCACCTGAGATCAGGAGTTTAAGACCAGCCTGGGCAACATGGTGAAATCCCATCTCTACTAAAAATACAAAAATTAGCCAGGCATGGTGGCACGAGTGTGTAATCCCAGTTACTTGGGAGGCTGAGACAGGAGAATCGCTTGAACCCAGGAGGCACAGGCTACAGTGAGCCACGATCATGCTACTGCAATACAGCCTGAGTGACAGAGTGAGACTTCATCTGAAAATAAAAAACTAAAAAAAAAAAAAAAAGAAAGATTTAAAAAAATAGACATTCTAAGTCTAAAGATAATCATATAATGATTTTAATGTAAAATATATTAGGTCGGTTAAATGGCAGGTAAGACAAAGCTAGAGAAACAATAATAATATGGCAGAGAACAGACAAGAGAATGTACTTACAGTGAAGCATAAAAACATGAAAAATATGAAAATGAAAGTAAAAGAAGATTAATAAATGTATAATTGGGGTTCTGAAGAGAGGAGACTAGAAAGAATGAGTAAAATGTGATATTCAAAGGGATTAATGGATGTGAATGTTCCAGAATGTCTACAAGACAAGAATCCTCAAATTCTCAAACCATAGTGAATTCCAAGCAGGATAAATCTAATAAATCCTACTTCTAAGCACATTTCCATGAATCTGAAAAATATTAAGGACATAGTTATTTTAAAAATTGTAAAAGAGGAAGGAAAAGTAAAAGACAGACATAATTGTCATCTTGAGGAGTGTACACTGTACCCAATGTGTAGTCTTTTATCCCTCACTCCCCTCCCAACCTTCCTCACAAGTCCTCAGAGCCCATTGTATCATTCTTATGCCTTTCTGTTTTCATAGTTCAGCTCTCACTTCTGAGAGTATACGATATTTCGTTTTCTATTTTTAAATTCTTCTACTTAGAATAACAGTCTCCAACTCTATCCAGGTTGCTGTGAATGCCATTATTTCATTCCTTTTATGGCTGAGTAGTATTACATAGTGTGTGTATATTTATATATAAATGTGGTGTATGTGTGTGTGTGTGTGTATATATATATACACACACATACACATATATGTATATCACAGACCACATTTTCTTTATCCACTGGTTAGTTGAAGGGCATTTATGCCTGCTCCACATTTTTCACAATTGCAAATTGTGCCGCTATAAATATGTGTATGTGTATTAGTCCATTCTCACACAGTTATGAAGAAATATCCAAAACTATCAAAACTGGGTAATTTAGGCCGGGCGCGGTGGCTCAAGCCTGTAATCCCAGTACTTTGGGAGGCCGAGATGGGCGGATCACGGGGTCAGGAGATCGAGACCATCCTGGCTAACACGGTGAAACCCCGTCTCTACTAAAAATACAAAAACTAGCCGGGCGAGGTGGCGGGCGCCTGTAGTCCCAGCTACTCGGGAGGCTGAGGCAGGAGAATGGCGTAAACCCGGGAGGCGGAGCTTGCAGTGAGCTGAGATCCGGCCACTGCACTCCAGTCCGGGCGACAGAGCGAGACTCCGCCTCAAAAAAAAAAAAAAAAAAAAAAAAAAACTGGGTAATTTATAAAGGAAAGAGGTTTAATTGATTCATGGTTCCACATGGCTGGGGAGGCCACAGGAAACTTACAATTATGGTGCAAGACACCTCTTCATAGAGCAACAGGAGAGAGAATGAGTGCCCGGTGAAGGGGAAAGACCCTTATAAAATCATCAGAAGAACTAATTTATTATCATGAGAACAAGATGGGGGAAACCATCCTTATGATTCAATTATCTCCAGCTGGTCTCTCCCACACCACATGGGGATTATGGAAACTACAATTTAAAATGAGATTTGAGATGGGACATAGCCAAACTGTATCAGTGTGTAAGTGTCTTTTTCATATGATGACTTATTTTCCTCTGGGTTGATACCCAGTATGGGATTGCTGGATCAAATGGTAGTTCTGCTTTTAGTTCTCTAAAGAGTTGCCATACTGTTTTCTATAGTGGTTGTACTAGTTTACATTCCCACCAGCAGTGTAAAAGTGTTCCCTTTTCACCATATGCATGCCAACATCTATTAGTTTTTTATTTTTCAATTATGAACATTCTTGCAAGAATAAGGTGGTATCGCTTTTTATTTGCATTTCCCTGACAATTAATATCTCCAAGTGATAAGATAAAATAGCTGTCTACATAGAATTATATATATATATATATATTTTTTTTTTTTTTTTTTTTTTTTTTTGAGACGGAGTTTCGCTGTGTTGCCCAGGCTGGAGTGCAGTGGCGCGATCTCGGCTCACTGCAAGCTCCGCCTCCTGGGTTCCCGCCATTCTCCCGCCTCAGCCTCCGAGTAGCTGGGACTACAGGCGCCCGCCACCGCGCCCGGCTAGTTTTTTGTATTTTTAGTAGAGACGGGGTTTCACCGTGTTAGCCAGGAGGGTCTCGATCTCCTGACCTCGTGATCCACCCGCCTCGGCCTCCCAAAGTGCTGGGATTACAGGCTTGAGCCACCGCGCCCGGCCTAGAATTATATTTTTTGAAATTATTTTTAAGTAATAAGGATACAGGCCGGGCGCGGTGGCTCAAGCCTGTAATCCCAGCACTTTGGGAGGCCGAGGCGGGCGGATCATGAGGTCAGGAGATCGAGACCGTCCTGGCGAACACTGTGAAACCCCGTCTCTACTAAAAAATACAAAAAACTAGCCGGGCGAGGTGGCAGGCGTCTGTAGTCCCAGCTACTCGGGAGGCTGAGGCAGGAGAATGGCGTGAACCCGGGAGGCGGAGCTTGCAGTGAGCTGAGATCCGGCCACTGCACTCCAGCCCCGGCGACAGAGCAAGACTCCGTCTCAAAAAAAAAAAAAAAAAAGAAAAAAAAAGTAATAAGGATACAATAAATACTTTGAAACTAAACAAAAAATAACCTTGAAGGAAAAGAAAACAATAGCAAGAAGGAAAAATGAATAATAAGCAATGTGATTTGTAAAATTATGGAAATATAGAGAAACAACTTTCACATGAAATAATAGCAATAAATAGTAATAAGTAATTATTGCATTACTGTTAAAACACAAGACAAAACTAACATAGCATACTCTATTCTTAATATTAATAAAGGGGGTATTCCAGGAAGCTTATGATTAGTAGCAGGGGAGAAATTAAATAAATGTAGACATAACTATGCTAAATGTCTAGGTTAATCAATAAAATGATAATAATTTATAACTTCAAACTAATAGAGGGAAAAATAGTTTAAAAAATATTCTAAAAGAAGGCAGACAAGGTAAAGGAATTTGGGAAAAGCTAGGTAAATAGAAATCACAAAATAAGATGTCAAAAATAGACTGAATACATCAAAAAATACAACAGCTGACAGCTGAACTATAGCTGACAACAGATATCAGAAATTATCACACAGGAATAACAAACAAATTATGACAGTTCAATATAATTGCTATCATATAAGTATACACAACTCACAGAGAAGAGATGTAACTCATATCAAGAGACAAAAGAAAGAGTTTTTTAGAGAAGGTCATGTATGAACTGAGTACCTGAGTATATATGGAGTTTGCTGAGGACACAAAAAGAGGAAGAACATTCCAGAAAGAAAAATGGGCATTTATGAAGATTAATTGTGGTATATGTCTACCTTCCCCTTACCTCCCTCAATTCAGTGGAATAATGGAGGGGCAGGGAAAAAATAAAAAGAAATTAAATAAAAATACCTTTCCATTTGTCAAAGATGTAATTGTTTTGGAATTCCTTTCTCTAATGATCTTTTAAAATAGAAGACATTTTCCTCATCTGTGTTAGTTCCATGGAGCATTAGATAAGTGATTTAGAGACACTGGCAATAGACCTCTGTATTAGTCAGTCCAGGCCTCCATAGCAGAATACCACAAACCATGTGGCTTAAACAACAGACATTTATTTTTTTCACAATTGTATTGTTGTTTTCTGGTGAGGCCTATCTTCCTGGTTTGTGGACAACCACCTTCTTGCTGTGTCCTCACGTGGCCTCTTTTCTGTGCACAAATGGAATGAGAGAGAGAAATGTCTGGTATCTCTTCTTCTTATAGGGACACTTGTCTTGTTAAATTAGAGCTCTGCCTTATGATCTCATTAACCTTAATTCCCCCCCTAAAGATCCTGTCACCAAATACAGTCGCCTTTGGGGTTAGAGCTTCAACACATAATTTGGGAGTAGTGGGGGGCAAAATTCAGTCAAGCAATCCCATAATGAAGTTTTCATGAGTCTGAGAGAAAAAAGGTAATATACCGAATTTCTGTGCATTCAATACAATGCTTTTGGAATTTTGGTATAAAGAAGTTCTTTACATTATGTTGATGGTGGTTATAGGCAATAGGTTGTTGTTTGCTTCTTGCTTGTTCTTTTTTGTTTCTTAGCTTTAAAGGTCTTTTTGGCAAAATAAGAAGTGGGAAATAAAACTTTTTCTTTTGTATTAAATGGTATTTTAAATTTTCATGAACTCCAAAGTCTAGAAACCATTGGATTAAATGAATCTTAAAATTTATTTTGCAAATATCTATGTAGCTTGAAATATAATGTTTTCTGAAAGAAATACATAAGAAACAAAGACTTACTTTAAATAGAGCCAATCTGAAAAATTATATGTAGAAAGTATTATCCTCCTCAGTTTGATAAACTTACTTTTTTAGTAATAAATATGAGTCTCTTGTTTTCAGAATAATAAACAAAAAACTAGGCATACAAACTTCCTATCTGTTGTCTGCTTTCAGGGGGAAAATACCACTTCCTATGTCAGTTTCTTATATGTATATATAAAAGAAAGTGCATGCATGCTTTTAAAAATTATTCCATATTTGCATATAAGCTAATCAATAAAAGACTGTAGTGATTAGTTTCCTGGAATAATTAAATAACTAACATTACATGCCAACTGAACTTGGCAAATACTCCATGCTTGTCTAGGAATTAAATAAGATATTAATTCATAGGATTAAATTTTCCATTAAATATTAATGGAGTTAATTCACTCATAGAATTAATTATAATTTCTGTTAAATAATATTTAATGGAAAATATGAATTATTTAATGGAAAATTCTGCCATATTCAATATGGAGCTCACATTTAGTTTTCAAGTAGAATTTAAAAATGGAATTTATATCCATGACCATTATATCTAAGTTAATTATTAAAGCACCAAAAGACTTAAAGAACTCATAATCATACATTTTATTTTAGTCCTTTCATATTTATTCTCTTCAGGAAATTCTCTGGATTTCTTGCATTCTTCAAAAAAGATTGTTTCTTTTTTTTTTTTTTTACACATTAGGTCTCTTATACACTATTATTAGAATGCATGAATAATACCCATGAGGTTTGCCATGATGAAATTAGAGTCTGTGTAATCTATGTAATGTGATTTGTCATTCATTTAAAAACTCTGCAGTACTTGATCATGAGGAATGGAATACACAAGTTGGGCATATACCTTCAACTTCCAGTGACATATAATAGGCCCCCTAAACCTACTAACATCTCTATATTAATAGTAGATATAAAGAAAACAGAGAGCACAGGTGAGCCAAAGATAAAACTTTGCCAGCGATTTTATTTTCTTTTTAAAAGGAAGCCAATTTCCCTAGAATATTAATTCCCAAAGTGTGATCCACAAACTCTTTGGTGTCCCCAAACACTTTTTTTTTTTTTTTTTTTTTTGTGAGATGGAGTCTCGCTCTGTCGCCCGGGCTGGAGTGCAGTGGCCGGATCTCAGCTCACTGCAAGCTCCGCCTCCCGGGTTTATGCCATTCTCCGGCCTCGGCCTCCCGAGTAGCTGGGACTACAGGCACCCGCCACCTCGCCCAGCTAGTTTTTTGTATTTTTTAGTAGAGACGGGGTTTCACCGTGTTAGCCAGGATGGTCTCGATCTCCTGACCTCGTGATCCACCCGTCTCGGCCTCCCAAAGTGCTGGGATTACAGGCTTGAGCCACCGCGCCCGGCCCTCAAACACTTTCAAGAGGTTCCACTATTATAGTCAAGTCATTATTTGCCTTTTTCATATCCGCTCTTACAAAGTATACAATGGAATTTTCCAAGACTACATGCACATGATATTGAATCATAAAATGTGTTCAAATTTGGAAGATGTTCACAAATCAGAGGACCAATATTTTCCAAACAACCAGTGCATAATGTGACTGAGTCACGCATGAATAAAACAGTCATGCAACCTGCAGGATAGGTCAATGGATTTCAATGCAATAGAGTATAATAGTGATATATTTTAAGACTCTACATTACTACTAACCTCCAAGAAACTATTACTTGTCATATTTTTGTGGCATACAAAACGATATGCCCAATTATCTAAAAAGTTTATTAAAATATTCCTTTCTTTTTTGTATATATATCTTGTAAGCCAAGTTTTTCTCTATACTTAAACCAAAACAATATATTGCAATGGATTGAATGAAGAAGCAGATATGAGTTCAGCAATCTCTTACTGAGTCAAACATTAAAGGTGTGCATTGCAAAATTGTAGAACATGAAGAGCCAAAGTTTGAGAAATGCTGCCCTATGGAATTCAGTGTGGCTTTTGTATAACTAAAGAACATTTGTTCTATATGAGCATTTAACTCCAATTTAAAATTAAACTCTGTTTTCAAAGGCCATATAGAATTAGAGCAAGATTATTTCTCAGAATGTTTAGAGAATTCTGGAGGGTGAAGGAAATGACTGGGTTTTAATTCATAATGTGAACCTGGAATATACATTATACATGCCCACTTGGACTTAGAACAACGAGAAACAGTAAACATGTAAGGCTAATTAAGTGAACAGCATCTAAATGTAAATCTAGATTTAGATAATAAAATTTTAAAAATTTAATGAATAAGAGAACATGTCATGCACCCTTTTAGCATTTCCATACATTCACCACTTACAGAACATATTTCTTGAAACTCTTAATTGTTCTAATCTTGCTAACTTTTTTTTTTTTTTTTTCTTAGATGGAGTTTTTGTTCTTGTCACCCAGGCTGGACTGCAATGGTGTAATCTCAGCTCACTGCAACCTCCACCTCCTGGGTTCAAGCAATTCTCCTGTCTCAGCTTCCTGAGCAGCTAGGACTACAGGCGTCCGCCACCATGCCTGGCTAATTTTTGTATTTTTGGTAGAGGCAGTGTTTCCCCACGTTGGCCAGGCTGGTGTTGAACTCCTGACCTCAGGTGATCCACCCACCTCGGCCCCCCAAAGTGCTGGGATTACAGGTGTGAGCCACGGCACCCAGCCTAATCTTGCTAACTTTAACTCAGGGCCTTTACTTATAACATATCTGCATTAAACAAATGTTACAACTTTTGTACAACCAAGAAAAAAGTACCACTAGTAATATTAATGGAATTAAGGATCATAAAAAGCAATAATAAAAGTCTTATGCTAAGGAGAATCATTTAATTCAGAATTAACATTCTATATGAAAATCTGTGAGAACAATGATATGATTTGGGTTTTCTTACCTAGTAACGAGAAATACAAAAATTAACTGTCAATCATTCATCTATCACATAGGAAGAAATTGATTAAATTTTTCACAGCAAAGTTTGAGGAAAGTGAGGTAAATATGCACCATCAAGAAACTATTTCATCTTAAAGTAGAGCTTTCAGGATATTATATATAATTCCATCTTCCACAATCCTTATACTGAGTCAGACAACATTTACTATAGATTTTCCTACCAAAAGTCTTTTTAATCATGCTCCCATTTCATTCTTGTTACCTTAATCCCTGTTTCTCTCTGCTCATAACTTTACCTGACTAATTATCACTGCTTCAATGTTCCTTTACATAGATGCCATAATCAAATAAGAAAGAAAACCAAAACACCCATAGCTGTTCAAGTCTCTCTATGTTTAAACAGTGACAGTCTACAAGATCACGTCCATACTCCTTGGCAACACACAAGTGCCTTTTCCATCGGTCTCCTTCTGTCTTTCCAGGTATTCTCCATTTGCTTCTTTGTAATACTTTCAAAACCAACAAAATCCATCTGTGTTTTTGAAGTGTCCTCTCCCTTAACCCAGCTCTGTCTATTCTTCTCATTTTCACTCCACTAGACACCTAATTATGAAAACATTAATAATTGCATAATTCACCTGTGGGATTTTATAGGCTCTACTATTGGAAGAAACAAGTATTGTCACATCTCCAACGTTTTTCCCAGTCCCAAATTGATGTTAAATTCTAGCTAATAGTCATAGTCACCATTACTTGAATATTTACAATGTGCAAAATGCTTTAGACAGAAGGAGCAACCAAATTGCTCATAAAATTCAGTTGCGCTGAAAAACGAAAGTTTCATATTTTGCTTGTAATTTATCTAATTTTTTCATGAGTTTATCTATTGAGTGATGACAAAAACAAACAATCGTACAAAAAAGTTTACATTCTATTGAATTTAAATGAAATTCTATCCAATAATGTAAACACTGTGTTTAGGTCGTATTCAATCTTTGATAGTGATTATCAATTTATTTTGTCTCTGAGCCTCTGATCTTTAAACATGGCATCTATGAGGCATCCTTATCTAGATAACTCACATGCAACCCACATTCAACATAGCCACAGTCATGTGCATACTCATCAAATTCTTCTTCATCCACCGCCCTGTTGTTTCCCTGTTTGATCTCTGTCAATGGTTACTGGAACCAAAAATCTGGGGAGTTTTCTCTGTTATTTTACAAAACCAAGCAATTAAACAAATTCTGCTGGTTTTATGTTCTGAAAATTTCTATTCATGTCTCAACTTAAGAATCACTACTTGGCTATTAAAAGAGCTTGCTTCTAGTTCTGCTGCTTTCAAATACAGCCTCCATGCTCTGGCTGGGTTGCTTTAATTATGCTGTATTACAAGCTTGCTTAAGGCCCTTACTAGCAATGGAATAAATCTTAAGATTCTTAGCTTGTCATAGAACATGACATAAATACCATCTTTTCAGTTAAATTTGCCCACTATTCCCTATTTCATAATTTATGTTTTCATAATGTGGAAATGCCCGCAATGCCCCTCACCCTCCATGCCTTTTGAAATCTTCTTGCCTTTGGTTGTGGTGTTTCCTCCTTCTGGAGTGCCTTTTCTACCTTTATTTACCTGGCTAACACTCACTCACTCTCACTCACAAGTCTTAATACTAGTTAGTTAACATGATTTAATGGAATAATGGTTTTATTCTATTTTGTGGATTTTTTCCCCTAAAATATATCCAGGTTTTTCAGGACTGGAATTGTGTCTGAGTAGAAAACTGCATTCATTAATTTTAAGTGGACTTCCCACTTTAAAATTCTAAACTATGTCATTTCCCTTGCTTGTCATACCCACCCCAATCCTCTCAAACTCAGCCTTTCCTTTCTTTCAAAACTCTATTTAAGGTTTTGTCAACTTACTTTTTAAAATAATTCAAAGAAAACCTTTCTGTTAGTTATCTAGATTCTGATAATGTATGTATTAGGTGCCAACTTTAGATAAGTATCTTCATAAACATAGATCCACAGCCGGGCACGGTGACTCAAGCCTGTAATCCTAGCACTTTGGGAGACTAAGGCACGTGGATCATGAAGTCAAGAGATAGAGACCATCCTGGCCAACATGGTGAAACCCTGTCTCTACTAAAAATACAAAAATTAACTGGGCATGGTGGCGCATGCCTGTAGTCCCAGCTACTCAGGAGGCTGAGGCAGGAGAATCACTTGAACCCAGGAGGTGGAGACTGCAGTGAGCCAAGATCGCGCCACTGAACTCTAGCCTGGCGACACAACAAGACTCCGTCTCAAAACAACAAACAAACAAACAAACATATATCTATTTCCCTCATGAAACTTCCTTGAGAAAGATGAGCTGATTCCTGTCACTCTGCCAATTTCATAACATTTTCAGCCTTTCCTCCGAAACATTTTTATAAACAAGTAAAATTGGCTAGATGTGCAGACTCATAGACTTTAAGGACTATAAGAGATACTACATTTAACTAACCTAACCTCTTATTTTTACAGAGAAAGAAATGAGGCCCTAATATTTAGTAAAATACACGTTGCTAATGAGTTGCTAATATGTTTCTGCTGCTCATGTGTAGGTGTGTGTAAACGCACACACACAGACACACACACTACATGGTATGTGAATATCTCTCTCCTATTTCTGGTTTTAAAAGAATGACAATCAGTCCTTCTCCTTGTTTATTCCTTTCTCTAAAAAGAAAAAGAAATATTCAACACTCTGATTTTGCTTCTGCAATACAGGCAAAGGTAAATGTTGACTGCCTTGCTGACTCCTCCCACCATGACTTGCCTTATGTAGTGCTAAGACATCTCCTTGCCCATGGCCTTGTTTCTACTGGCATGAATCTCCTTCATTCACGTCACTGGCAGCCATATCCAGGGACTTGTGGTCAGAATGGAGTCTAGTGTGCTGTTTTTCTGGATATTACTCTGTCTTTTTTCCCTTCCAGTGTGTAACTGGAAGTCTCTTTAACAGTTAAAACAGTGGTCATATATGCACACTGGAGAGATGTTATTCAATAAGATCTGTAATTTGTAGGCCCCTGTGAGTGATTAGTCCCTGTTCCCTCAAGTGCTAGCTTCAATATATGCTTTAGGATCAATGCTAACTTCTGCAGTTACTTTACAGTAATTGTGAATACAATAAAAGTGAACACTTATCTCAAAAGGGGTGGGACCAGAATGAATTCTTCTTCTTTGTGGTCTTTGATGAAAGGTGTCTAAGTTGCATATAATGTGTACCTCATCTTTGTAATGAGTAAAGGAAAGGCATTCTTATTAAATCTCCCCGTAAGAAATCAGAAAGGCATTCAGAGAGAATGGATTTCAGGTAGAGGCATCAGGTTTGCCAGTGCTTCCACCTGAGCCCCACAGTTTGAGCTACCTGATGCTCACCTACGAACTGAACACTGGTCCAATGCCCTGGACTAATTACAACTGAGGCAAGAGGTGTTGAGGAAGCTCTTCATGTGAGGACAGGTCTTACTTAACCCTAACTCAGTTTCTCAATCTGGTTTCCTGGGTGCTTGCTTCCTTTCCATGTAAGAAATGAGTCAAGATAATGTATGTGGAGTCCTAAAATGGTTTCTTCCCCCAATAGAGGTATTTTTCAACTGTGCATTTGAATTAAACTATTATAAGTATTCAATGTAAGTAGAATAACATAATTTAAACGTTTTACATATTTCTATGAGAAGTGGTTATTTAAAGAAAATGCATAATTATGGTTTTTGTTATTCAAATAAATAATTCCCATTTTATCTGTTTCAAAAGTTATATTTCCACATAACTAAGTTTTCTGTTGTGCTGTTTCTATGTGTTAGCCATAGCCAACCGAAGTCATGTGTAAACTGAATTATGTATTACAAATAAAAGAGCTCTGATCCTCTGAATACTCTAATTTGGATGTAGGAAAAAGGTTTTATGCCCATTCTACAATGAATGCATATTTGAGAGTATTAAGAATATTTATAGATTTTTTTTTACTTCATTGTCCATAGACACTTCTTGACTCTGGTTTTAGTAACCAGCAGAGGGCGCAACATACATAGGTTAGGGTCTTTAAATCCTTAATGGCTGATCTCTCACTTGTATCCACAGGCACTTGCACCCTCCTTCACCATCAAAGCACACCCAGCCCAAGTCAAGTGAAAAGAAAGAAATCTGTGCTTGCTTGTTTGTTCCTATCACAGCTGAAGTTAAACTTTAGCTGGAGACTAAATTAACATCAATGCTCCAAGTTTAGATAATTGTTCTGAAATAAATATAGCCTTAAGCTAGAATTTCTTACATAGTCAAGAGAGATAGGTGGATACTTTTGTACTTTGCTTTAACTATCAATGATGTTTAAAAAATCAAATTACATTTTTCTCAAATCATTTTTTTTTCCTATCATAAGTAAATTCTCAGCTGGGCAATGTGGCTTATGCCTGTAATCCCAGTACTTTGGGAGTCTGAGGCGGGCGCATCACCTGAGGTCAGGAGTTCAAGACTAGCCTGGCCAACATGGTGAAACCCTGTCTGTACTAAAAATACAAAAAAATTAGCCGTGTGTGGTAGTGGGTGCCTGTAATCCCAGCTACTTGGGAGGCTGAGGCAGGAGAATCACTTGAACCTGGGAGGTGGAGGTTGTAGTGAGCTGAAATCATGCCACTGCACTCCAGCCTGGGGAAAAAAAAAGAAAAAAAAAGGAAATAAAATTGATGCCTCTATTTCCTCTTTACCATGTAAAACTCCTACCACTAAAATAAATAAATAAATAAATAAATAAATAAATAAATAAACAAATAAATAAATGTTCACCTATATAAAGTAAAATTTAATCCAAGATTCTACTGCTTCTATGAAAATTTAGAAGACTTTTTATAGATTCCTTATGCTCTCTTCTTTCAACAGTGGTCTGATTTTGTAACTTTCTTATGTTTTTGTGTGTTTATTCGAGTCAACAAACCACTAAGGCAAATTCACAGGTATATTTCATGTGAGAAAGATTTATTATCACAGACCTAATGTCTTACAGAAAAATTTCTGGCTGAAAAATTGTATAACATTGGGGAGAAACACGAAAGGAATAACATATACAGACCTGATACAGGTTACCAACGAAAATCTTCCTAAAAATGAAAGTGAGTCATTCCCTATCTCATTTTACAGATACCTCATTTCACAGATAAGGAATCTGAGGCAAAAAAATAAAGAAAAGAATTAAGTTTACCAACGTCATGCAGGTAGTAAATACTCAGGCAACATGGTCCAATTTTTATGCTCTTGACTTAGCCTTTATAGTATTCTGTCTCAGAAATACATATTCTATGCTCACCTAGTACACACACACACACACACACGCACACAGACACTCCATACATACACATATAAATGGAACAAGGTTTTATAAAAGAATATTTATTTTTATTATGTCTGATAAAGTAAAAGCATAAAGTAAATATCAAATATAATTTTGTTACTATATATAGATATGGAAAAAGATCATAAAATGAACAACACAAATGCAAACAAACAGAAAATACTAGGTAAGGCCCCCAAAACTAGTTTTACTACTCACTAATGGGTAGCAAGATACAGTTTGAAAAGTATCATTGAATTTGAGCTTATTGGCTCCCAACTTTATTTTTTTTCTGCTGTCACTGTCATTGTTGTTTTCACATAAATTATTATTGATTGTTAAATAAACTATCAACTGTGAGCCTACCTCTTCATTTTTCCATGCCTCTCAAAATGCACACTTTCATTATGTGATTCCCTGCTGTAGAATCCTTCATTGTTTGGACCAAGATGGCCGACTAGAAACAACTCTGGTCAAAGGCTCCCATCGAGAAGAATAAAAACAGCAAGTGAATCCTGCACCAGCAACTAAGATATCCAAGTTCCCACAACGAGACTGATAGGCAGTTGGCACAACCACGGAGAGCAAGGAAAGCTGGGTGGTGTAATGGCCCACCTGGGAGCCACACAGGGCAAGAGAAGCTCCCACCCCCAGCCAAGGGAGGCACCTTCACTGGTGACACCTCCAGGTACAGGAGGAACCCAGAACAGGATCTGGAGTGGACCCCCAGCAAACTGCATCAGTCTTATGAAAAAGGGGCCTGACTGCTAAAAGAAAAACAAACAAACAGAAAGCAATATAACAACATCAACTAAAAAGACCCCACAAAAACCTCACCAAAGATCAGCAGCCTCAAAGATCAAAGCTAGACAAACTCATGAAGATGAGGAAAGAGTCAATGATAAAAATGCTGACAATGAAAAAAAAAAGCCAGAGTGCCTCTTCTCCTGTAAATGATTATAACAACTCTTCAGCAAGGATACAGGACTAGGCAAAGGCTGAGATGGATGAATTGACAAATGTAGGCTTCAGAAGGTGGATAATAATAAACTTTGCTGAACTAAAGGAGCATGTTCTAACCCAATGCAAAGAAGCAAAGAAACATGATAGAACATTACAGAAGCGTTAACCAGAATAACCAGTTTAGAGAGGAATATAAATTATTTGATGGAACTGAAAAATACAACATGAGAACTTCACAATGCATCTTCACAAGTATCAATAACCAAATAGACCAAGTGGAGGAAAGAATTCCAGAGCTTGACAACTATCTTGCTGAAATAAGACAGGCATACAAGATTAGAGAAAAAAAGAATTAAAAGGAACAAACAAAACTTCTAAGAACTATGGGATTATTTAAAAAGACCAAACCTATGACTGACTGGGGTATCAGAAAGAGATGGGGAGCACGGAATCAAGTTGGAAAATATACTTCAGGATATCATCAAGGAGAACTTCTCCAACCTAGCAAGACAGGCCAACATTCAAATTCAGGAAATCCAGAGAACCCCAGTAAGATACTCTGTGAGAAGATCAACTCCACGACACATAATTATCAAATTTTCCAAGATCAAAATGAAGAAAAAAATGTTAAGGGTAGCCAGAAAGAAAGGCAAAGAAAGGCCAGGCCACTTACAAAGGGAAGCCCATTGACTAACAGCAGTCCTCTCAGCAGAAATCCTACAATCCAGAAGAGACTGGGGGCCAATATTCAATATTATTAAAGAAAAGAATTTCCAACTCAGAATTTCATATTCAGTCAAACTAAGCTTCATAAGTGAGGGAGAAATAAAATCCTTCTTAGACAAGCAAATGCTGAGGGAATTCGTGACCACCAGGCCTGCCTTGCAAGAGCTCCTGAAAGAAGCACTAAATATGGAAAGGAAAAACCATTACTAGCCACTACAAAAACATACTGAAGTACAAAGATTAATGACACTATGAAGCAACGACATCAAGTCTGCAAAATAACCAGCTAGCGTCATGAGGCCATGATCAAATTCACACATAACAATATTAACCTTATATATAAATGGGCTAAATGCCCCAATTAAAAGACACAGAATGGCAAGCTCAATAGAGTCAAGACCCACTGGTGTGCTGTATTCAAGAGACCCATCTCATGTGCAAAGACACATATGGACTCAAAATAAAGGGTTGGAGGAAAATTTACCAAGCAAATGGAAAGCAGAAAAAAGCAAGGGCTGCAGTTCTAGTTTCTGACAAAAACAGACTTTAAACCAACAAAGATAAAAAAAGACAAAGAAGGGCATTACAAAATTGTACAGGGTTTAATTTAACAAGAAGAACTAACTATCCTAAATATATATTCATTTAGTACAGGAGCACCAAGATTCATAAAACAAGTTCTTAGAGATGTACAAAGAGACTTAGACCCCCCCTACAATAGTAGTGGGAGATATTAACACCCACTGTCAATATTAGAAAGATCATAGAGACAGAAAATTAACAAAGATATTCAAGATTGAACTCACCTCTGGATCAAGTGGACCTGATAGGTAACTACAGAACTCTTTACCCAAAAACAAGAGAACATACATTCTTCTTGGTACCACATGACACTTACTCTAAAATTGATCACATAACTCAAAGTAAATCACTCCTCAGCAAATGCAAAAGAACTGAATTTATAACAAACAGTCTCTTGGAACACAGTGCAATCAAATTAGAATTCAAGATTAAGAAACTCACTCAAATCCACACACCTACATAGAAATTGAACAACTTGCTGCTGCCTGACTCCTGGGTAAATAATGAAATTAAGGCAGAAGTCAAGAAGTTCTTTGAAACCAGTGAGAACAAAGACGCAGTGTACCAGAATGTCTTGGATGCAGCTAAAGCAGTGTGAAGAGGGAAATGTATAGCACTGAATGTTCATATTGAAAAGCTGGAAAGGTTTCAAATTGACACCCTAACATTGGAACTGAAAGAACTAGAGTACCAAGAACAAACAAACCCTAAAGCTAGCGGAAGATGAGAATTAAGTAAGGTCAGAGTGAAACTGAAAGAGATAGAGACATGAAAGACGCTTCAAAAAATCAATGAATCCAGGAGCTGGTTTTTTGGAAAAAAAAAATTAATAAAATAGACTGCTAGCTACGCAATAAAAAAGAAAAGAGAGAATAGTCAAATAGATACAATAAAAAATGATAAAGGGGATATTACCACTGACCTCACAGAAACACAAATGACCATTAAAGAATATTATACACACCTCTTTAAAAATAAACTAGAAAGTCTAGAATAAATGGATAAATTCCCTGATGTATATACCTTCCCAAGACTGAACCAGGAAGAAGTTGAATCCGTGAAAAGACCAGTAAGAAGTTCTGAAGTTGACGCAGTAATAGGTAACCTGCCAACCAAATAAAGTCCAGGGTCAGACAGATTTGCAGCTGAATTCTACCAGAGGTACAAAGAAGAGCTGGCATCATTTCTTTTGAAACTATTCCAAATAATTGAAAAGGAAGGACTCATCTTTAACTCATTTTATGAGGCCAGCATCATCCTGATACCAAAACCTGGCAGAGATACAACAAAAAAGGAAACTTTAGGCCAATATCCTTGATGAACATCAATGCAAAAATTCTCAAAAAAAAAAAAAAAAATACTGGCAAACTGAATCCAGCAGCATATCAAAAAGCTTGTCCACCACGATCAACTTGGCTTCATCCCCAGGACGCAAAGTTGGTTCAGCATACACAAATTAATAAATGTAATACATTACATCAACAGAGCTAAGGACAAAAACCACATGATTATCTCAGTAGATGCAGAAAAGGCTTTCGATATAATTCAACATTGTTTCATGTTAAAAACTCTCAGTAAACTAGGTATTGATGGAACATACTTCAAAATAATAAGAGGCAGTTATGACAAACCCACAGCCAATATGATACTGAATGGGCATATGCTGGAAGCATTCCCCTTGAAAACTGGCACAAGACAAGGATGCCCTCTCTCACCATTCTATTCAACATAGTATTGGGACTTCTGGCTATGGCAATCAGGCAAGAGAAAGAAATAAAGGATATTCAAGTAGAAAATGAGAAGTCAAACTATCTCTCTTTCCAAATGACACATGATCCTATATCTAGAAAACCACATTGTCTCAGCCCAAAAGCTTCTTAAACTGATAAGCAACTTCAGCAAAGTCTCAGGACACAAAATCAATGTACAAAAGTCACAAGCATTCCTATAGACCAACAATAGAAAAACAGAGAACCAAATTATGAATGAACTCCCATTCACAATCGCTACAAAGAGAATAAAATATCAAGGAATACAGGTAACAAGGGAAGTGAAGTACCTCTTCAAGGAGAACTACAAACCACTGCTCAAGCAAATCAAAGAGGACACAAACAAATGGAAAATGTTCCATGTTCATGGATAGGAAGAATCAATATCATGAAAATGGCCATACTTCCCAAAGTAATTTATAGATTCTGTGTTATTTCTATTAAACTACTATTAATATTCTTAACAGAATTACTTTAAAATTCATACGGAACCAAAAATAGAGCCCATATAGCCAAGACAATTTTAAGCAAAAGAACAAAGCTGGAGGCATCACGCTACTTAACTTCACACTATACTACAAGTTTACAGCAACCAAAACAGCATGGTAGTGGTATGAAAACAGACACAGAGACCAATGAAACAGAAATGAGAGCTAAGAAATAAGACCACATGTCTACAACCATCTGATCTTTGACAAACTTGACAAAAACAAGCAATGGGTAAAGGATTCCCTATTTAACAAACAGTGCTGGAAGAACTTGCTAGCCATATGCAGCAAATTGAAGCTGGAACACTTCCTTACTCCTTATACAAAAATTAACTCAAGATGGATTAAAGACTTAAATGTAAAACTCCAAACTATAAAAACCCTAGAAGAAAATCTAGGCAATACCATTCAGGACATAGGCATGGGCAAAGTCTTCATGATGAAAATGGCAAAAGCAATTGCTACAAAAACAAAAATTGACAAGTGGGATCTAATGAAACTAAAAAGCTTCTGCACAGCAAAGGAAATGATCATCAGAGTGAACAGACAACCTACAGAATAGGGGAAATTTTTCTGCAATCTGTTTATCTGACAATCTACAAGGAACTTAAACAAATTTACAAGAAATAAACAGCCCCATTAAAAAGTAGGCAAAAAACATGAATGAACATTTTCACAAGAAGACATTTATGCAGCCAACAAACATATGAAAAAAAACTGAACATTACTGATCATTAGAGAAATGCAAATCAAAACCACAATGAGATATTATGACTTCAGTCAAAATGACAATTATTAAAAAGTTGAGAAACACTAGATGCTGGCAAGGCTGTGGAGAAATAGGAATGCTTTTACACTGTTGATGGGGATGTAAATTAGTTCAAACATTGTGGAAGACAGTGTGGCTATTCCTGAAAGACCTAGGACCAGCAACACCATTTGACCCAGCAATCCCATTACTGGGTATATACTCAGAAGAATATAAATTATTCCATTATAAAGATACATGCACACATATGTTCATTGCAGCACTATTCACAATAGCGAAGACATGGAATCCACCCAAATGCCCATCAATCATAGACTGGATAAAGAAAATGTGGTACATATGCACCATGGAATACTATGCACCCATAAAAAGGAACAAGGTCATGTCCTTTGCAGAGATGTGAATGGAACTGGAAGTCATTATCCTCAGAAAACTAACACAGGAACAGAAAACCAAACACCACATGTTCTCACTTATAAGTAGGAGCTGAACAATGAGAACACATGGACATAGGGAGGGGAACATCACATACTGAGGTCTTGGGGGTGGGTGAATGGGGAGGGACAACATCAGGATAAATAGCTAATGCATAAGAGGCTTAATACCTAGGTGATGGATTAACAGGTGCAGCAAACCACCATGACACATGTTTACCTATGTAACAAACCTGCACGTCCTGTACATGTATCCTAGAACTTAAAATAAAATAAAATTTTAAAAAAAGAGGCCAGGTGCAGTGGTTAATGCCTGTAATCCCAGCACTTTGGGAGGCCGAGGCAGGCAGATCACTAGGTCAGGATATTGATACCATCCTGGCTAACACAGTGAAACCCCATCTCTACTAAAAATACAAAAAAAAATTAGCTGGGCATGGTGGCAGGTGTCTGTAGTCCCAGTTACTTGAGAGGCTGAGGCAGGAGAATGGCGTGAACCTGGGAGGTGGAGCTTGCAGTGAGCCGAAATCGTGCCACTACACTCCAGGCTGGGCGACACAGTAAGACTCTGTCTCAGGAAAAAAAAAAAAAAAAATCCTTCATTGTCCCAAAATAATTTTTATTCTCAGGAAGCCAAGCCCTAAACTAGAAGTTTATAGTTAAGAAAGTTGCCCATACAATACCTCATGTTCTGGCTCCCCTCTCTGTATCCTCCTCTCCAAATACTCATGCCTGCCTCATCACCTACCTCCCTTCATTCCAGCCATATGTGAGGGTCATAGGGAAAGAAAAGGAGGTAGGATGAGATAGAAGGATAATAAGACATTTCAAGACACACTAAAGTCTCCCTGGAGAGGTTAAAGCAGTGCACATATTCATATAATATAAGTGAAAATGCCTAAGAGATAAAAGAAGTAATACGTAAGTGTAAAGATAACAGTTTCTTCAAGTCAAAGGCTGATAAATGTGGGAACTTTGAAAAAGGCCACTGAGACACCTGTTAGAAGTTTTAATGTAGAGCATGATAAGCTAAGACATATTTTTAGATACTTTTATTCAGAGTCAGAGTTAATAAGAGACACAGCAAAATAGTCACAAAATTATTAGGAATTTCACCAAGGGAATGAGAATCAATGATACGGTTTGACTGGGTCCTCATCCAAATCTCTTGAATTGCAGCTCCCATAATCCCCAAGTGTTGTGGGAGGGACCTGGTGGGAGGTAATTGAATCACGGGGGCAGGTCTTTCCTGTGCTATTCTCATGATAGTGAATACGTCTCACGAGATCTGATGGTTTTATAAAGGGTAGTTCCCCTGCACATGCTCTCTTGTCTGCCACCAGTTAAGACTTATGTTTGCTTCTCCTTCACCTTCTGCCATGATTGTGAGGCCTTCCCAGCTATGTGGAACTGTGAGTCCATTAAACCTCTTTTTCTTTATAAATTGCCCAGTCTGAGGTATTTCTTCACGGTGATATGAAAATGGACTAATACAATCATAATTTTTTTTTTTTTTGCAACAGCAGCAGGTAGAAAAAGAAAAGACACACACATGCACACACACACATACAATATAAGATAGAAAGTAATATTTGATAGGAAAATGGAAAAGGATATGACGAAAGTAGGAACAATATAAAGAAAATTTAAAATTTCCACTTTAGTTTAAATAGTGGGGGGTGAGAGCAAGAGAAAGAGTATTGTTTCTTAAAATTATTGATTTGAATTTATATGTAGGTAGTAATGCAACCTCTGGCCTATCTTCAAGAAGATAACACTTTTCTCTGGATTTGCAGAGAGCTGTGCTATTGATAAAACAGTTTCAACTGGTAAAATATTTAGTAAAATATTTAGTTATTCCAGCTGAGCAACTTTTAGACAGTGTATTGGCAGTTGGCATTAGATTAACTGTATATTTGGGTTGAATTCAAATACACTGTGTACTGGTTAATATAAAACTACTGCAAATTTTAGTATCACATGAAAGTACTGAGCAAAATGGTGAAGGCATTCTGTATTTGATATCTAAGCTACTAGAGATAAAAGAAATGTGAAGTTCACTCAGTTTGGTTCCTCAATTTACAAGTTAAAAACAAGCTAATTGCAACTCTGAAATTTTACAAGTAAGATATATTCTATTATACCAAGTAAGAATAGAACACAGGCCTCCTGAATTCTCATCAAGTATTCATTCTGTCATTGCTTCCCTATTTCTTGTCTAAAGTAATCAGAATCTCTAACAAAAATCATTATGACTAAACTTAGTTCCCTGGAAGTGCATAATTTATCTCTACTCCACTTAAATGAAAATACAAATGTTCATGAATATGTAAGATATTTTTACTTTTCAAAAATAACTCATTTTGATATAGGAACAAAGTAAGGTTAAGTGATGATTAAACATTTATTATATTTCATTTGAGTCCAAAATGAAAGTTCATGTAAAAATGTTTAAACATATTCAACAATGATGAAAAAATCATAGAGATTGATCACCTTTTTAGAAAATAATATATTTTAGAATAGGATGAAAATTATTTTCTAAATTTGCATTGCTTTTAAAAAGTTATAATTACATTTATTGAAAAGATGTTTTTATGCAAAGAGGAACTAATTGAAAGACAATATAGAATTGGAGTTTATTTGTATTTATGTACAAGCACATGTTTATTTATATTTGTATTTATTTATTGACTTGACTGCCCATGATCTCAGACATAGAATAGTGTCAGGGAAAGCTATATAAAAGTTCAGGATAATGATCATAATGGACAAGCACAGTTCAATACATTTTGCTATTTTATATGTGTGTATGTATACACATACACATATATACACACACACAATAGTAATATATACATATACTACAGATATATATGTGTATGCATACACACACACTACCAAAATATATAGTATATATTTTGCTATTGCCACTTGTTCTAATAAATATTAGACTCAGGTATATAACGAAAGCCATTATATTCTTTTCAAGGGATTTTTCTATATATTACATTAAAATTTTATACATGTTCTGAAATAAAAGTAAGAAAGTTGTCCCAAATTAATCTTCATGTCTGTGATTTAACCCTCTCCCAATCAACTGTCAGTCCCTGTAGACTGTATCTTGACTCATGGGTCTGTTCTGTAGAGCAGGGTAATTGGTGGGGATAAGAATCAGATCAATGAGCTAGGTAGGCCTAGTCTGGAAAGAACTAGCAAGGGTCTGATGGGAGAAAATAAATTGATATTCAGAAGAACAGGGTACTAAAATGAGATAACAGTGCCTGAGACAGAGAATTTGGCGAGAACTGGTGTGTTCTGCATTTTGTAATGTAGCAAGGAAGGAAAGTAATTTTGAGAAAAGTTGCTTTATGTGTTGAGAGAAATGAAAAGGAGGATTTAAAATTTTTTTGACTGTGCGTTATCCCCTGTGAGATTTTTCTTGAGTGATTGCAGGAAATAAATTGATTTTTATTCAAATCGGAGGCCAGATTGTTTTGTCTAACTTATTCTATGTAATCTACATATTTTAGCATGTTCTACCATTTTCCAGATGACACATGTGCCTAAACACTTTCCTTTCATATAGATCTCAGTTATTATGTACTACAGCACTCTATTTTTTGGTAAGGAGTATTTCAAAACTTTTTTAAAAGGAGCTGTCAAACTGACATGAAATAAATATTTTTTTTTAAGGAATTACTTAGGAAATCCTTAAGGGAAGAGGTATAATAGGTTTTTGTATGAATAACACATTTTGATTGTGGAAGGGCTGCTTACCTATTCAAGTTGTCTATATGTATGACTGCAGAAGCAAATGTGTGACCAGGAACTGTTAAAACTTGAAGGCAAGTCATTTTGGAAAGTCATTATATTAGGCACTCAGCACTTTGAGATTTGTTAATCTTGAGCTATCTCCTTTTGGGTAAATAAATAACTAATACTTGTATGTTGTCAGAATGAGAAAAAAAGAGCTCCACCTAAATGAACTCTCTGAAGAAATCATTGCCTTAGATATAATTCTCCAGAGAAGATAATACCTTTTTAAAATTAAGTTTTAAAAGCTGTTGCTAGAAAATATAAAGCAACTACTACATACGTTTAAAAATACATAGTAAATTGTGTGCGCGTGTATGTGTGTGTTAAAACTCATCTAATATTTCAATTCTTGAGTCTAATCCAATGACATTATACAAAGAAATTTTAGGGACAGAAATGAGTACCTGTGGACTAATACAGGCAATACATTGATGTTGTAATAAGAAGGAAGCAGTGTATTTTGTGTGCATGTTTTAATACAGATTTCATTTACTTAGAAGCAAAGGTTTTCTGAAAAATAAGTAAAAAGAATGTAAGTTTCCTAATTTCTGATGGGAGTTCGTTTTTACTGAACACCGTTCCCCCTTGCTATCTAACTTTATATTGATCACTTGGCTTTTCTTGTAGTTTACCTCCCTAATTTTTCTCTGCAGGCATCGTGAAAAGTTAAATGTTCTCATTAGACTTCCACCCACAATCTTGCATCTCTTTCTCTGTAACCATAGCACTCAGCAGTTATACTTATTTTGTAGTTAACCCCAATAGTTACACTTCTTATTTTATAGTTAGCCCTATCTTTTTTGGGGGGAGAACAGAGATTCGCTGTGTCACCCAGACTGGTGAGCAGTGGCATGATTTTGGCTCACTGCAACCTCCACCTCCCAGGTTCAAGCAATTCTCCTGCCTCAGCCTCCAGAGTAGCTGGGACTACAGGCACGTGCCACCACGCCCGGCTATTTTTTTTTTTTTTTTTTTTTTTGTATTTTTAGTAGAGATGGAGTTTCACCATGTTGGCCAGGTTGGTCTCGAGCTCCTGACCTCAGGTGATCCACCCACCTTGGCCTCCCAAAGTGCTGGGATAACAAGTGTAAGCCACTGCGCCCGGCCATTAACCCCATCTTTTATGTGGCTGCAATGACTTTTGTGTTGCTGTTGTTTCTATTTCTTGTCTCCTAAACCAAACTGTACATTTATCAAAGATGAAAACTTTCCTTTTGGTACCTCCCAAAGCATCTAACACAAAACTTTATATTATTACCTGCAGTAATTTTGTTAATGTTTTTGAAAAAAAAATTAGAGAAGTTGCACTGAAAAATACGTGATATATAGTCCTTCACCAATAAGCTACCTATATCCTAATTTTTAAAAAACTTGATGAACAAAATTTTTATCAAGTGAGTCTTGTTTCTTTCTGGAATCATCTGGTAGTCTTAACTTGGATAATTAATTATAATAGCTATAGCAAGCAATTTCAAAATCTTAGTTATTCAACGCAAGAAACTGTTTATTTCCCACTCACTTTACAGTTTAATATAGATTATGCTATGATCTAGTGTGGTTCTTCTCCCATGACGCCTCAGAATTCCAGGTTACTCTCATAGTGTGGCCCCAGACATGTGAGGGAAGAGAGATCAAACTGCAGGTCTCCAAGGAGATTCGAAGTCGTGGGTTGGAGATAGTATTTATCACTTTCATTCACCTACCACTCATATGGTTCGGCTCTGTGTCCCTACCGAAAAATCATGTTGAATTGGAATCCCAAGTATTAGAGGTGGGGCCTGGTGGGAGGTAATTGGACCATGGAGGCAGTTTCTGAGGTTTTAGCACCATCCCCCTAGTGTTGTCTCAAGGCAAAATTCTCACATGATTTGCATGCCCCTGACTCTCCCGCCACCATGGGAAGAGGGACTTGCTTCCCCGTCATCCTTCTGCCATGATTGTAAGTTTCCTGAGGCCTCCCCAACGATGTTTCCTGTATAACCTGTGATTCTAATTCAATTAAACCTCTTTTCTTTATAAATTACCCAGTCTCAGGTAGTTCTTTCTAGCAGTGTGAGAATGAACTAATACAACCACTAGACAGCTTGCATCTCCTTAACCCAACCTAATTGCATCAGAAGCTGGGAAATATAGCCTTTCTCAGGTCCCAGAAGAAGGAAATTTGATTATTTATAAGATGTAGACAGTCTGTAACATATCTTGACATTGATTCTAGAAAGGGAGGATTAATCCTGAAGGGACAAGCTATAGAAGTCACTGAGAGCTGGAAGAATTCACAAGTGGGAATCAAGCTAAGGAAGAACACCTGGGCATCAGCAAAGCCGATAATCACCAGAAAATCTTCTGTTAATATGTTGGCAAATGCTTGATGGGAAAAGGTGTAAAAAGGAGTGCTCTGAAAGTCCTCAGAGAACACAGACTTACCAAATGGAAGCCTTCAAAAGTTGTTAGAGAAGCAAAATATTAAACCTTCTTATGATTAAATTTACTTTTATTCACCTGGACCTGGGCAATATGTGAAGGTCTCAATAATATTAACTATATGTTTAAAATTTTCTAACTTGATGTCCTATAACCTCCTTACTACTGAAATGTAATTATAAATATTTGTTTCTATTTACCCCCAATTCCATCCTAGTCCAAGCCAACTTCTATTGAGTAGTCTCCAATTTGTAGCCCTGGTTATTTCTCTGTACTTCTATAATCCATTGTTGACAGTAAAAACAGAATAATTTTTTACAAACAAACTTCAGACTATCTGTGTTCCTAACTAAACATACCCTTTTGTACTCTGTCTACCTGCCAAACTCCATACTGTGTGCACTACAAATTTTAACTTGTCTAATTCTTACAACAACCCTGTGAGGCAGATGCTATCGTCACGTACATTTTACAAGGAGGAAATTGAGGCGCAGAGCAGTTAAATAGCTTTTCTGTAACACATAGCTAGAAAACAGCAGAGCTGGGATCTGAACCCAGGTAGGCTGGCTCCAGAGGCCTTGAATTTAACACTAGCTCTATGCTTCCACATTCCCAGTTAAAGCCTTCAACAGCTTCTCTTAATGCCCAGAATTAATTTCTTACTGTGATCCTACATAATCTGACCTGTGAGGATCTTCTCAAGATCATCTCTGACCATATCCCTCTGCCTACAATGTTGTAACCACACTGGCCTTTCTTTTCCTGCTACAAGCTAAATACTTCCAGCCAGAAGGTTGTTGCATTGGCTATTTCTTCTGTTGTAATACCTACACTCTCAATACTGCATAAATGGCTTCTCCTTGGCCTTCAGAGCCCAGTTGAAATGTTACCTCCTAACAGAAGCCTTCCTGATCACCAATTGAAGGAAGCCACACTGCTACTGCTTAATAGAACAACTCATTTTACATTTCTCTGGAAAGTGCAACTCTCCCTGATATTTTACATATTTATAAATTAATTTACTATTTTCTTTCTCTCCTATGAGAATGAGAGCTACATGAGAACAGGGACTTTGTCTCATTTACTGCTATAGTACCAAGAATATTGCTTTTCTACCTTTCATATATCATAAAAAACATATGAATTATACTATTTATTTGGCACTTTGGGGTAAATTGGAGATTTAGTGCATTTATTTGGGACTTAACTGATAAAATTATATTTATTATATTATGTAATTTTAAGAAAATAGAATAAAAAGACTAATTTTCACATTAAATATTAAGCTTATATGAAGTTTTTAAATACAATCCTTATCAACTTTTAACATAAAATATGAGCTGGCTGTCCCAAACATAGTTTCTTATATTAGACTTTGTGCTTGAAATAGCTGAAAAATTTCTGATGACTTTTTAATGATTATATCTTTATATTCTTGATAATATCAATGAGAAACTTTCCCAAAAATAGATGCTAAAAAATTATCAACAGAGGAATATATTCATAGTAACTAACAGATATTTCTTATTTTCATGGATAGACATAGTGTGGGAATTTCTTGGTATAATGCAAATGTACTTAAGATTCAAATTTTTTCATTTCCAGTGTTTCAGAACAATGAAGAAGCTCTAGTTTACAAAACTTTTATGCATCATCATCCTCCTAAGCTAGCCAGGATGCTACTGGCAAGGCCATATATGCCTCAAACGAACATAAGCAGCAGATATATGTGAAGACAGACATTCAATGGGGCCACTTGGTGCTCTACTCTTCAGGAAGCCTCACCTACTTATTTTGCTTCCCTTTCCTTGATAAGCCTCAGGTAGGGCTGCACATTTTTCAACATGGCTCCCAGAAACACATATTCTTTATCATTTCAATGGGTCTTATCTTCATGATGAGTAGAGAAGAGTTTGGCAATGGAACATCCACATGGTAGATTCTGTCCTTGGCCATGCTCAGTAAGCAGAAAAAATTAATGAGTGCTGGATGCTACTGCTCATTCAGTCTTTATGAAATGACCATGGGATGCACCTCTGAGGAGTCACTGAGCAGGGTACTCAGCAACGACTACTGGCTACAGTGAGCTGTGACCTCTCAGAGGGCTAAGAGGAGGATTATTTTTGAGGCAGGCCATTTGCAACATGACAAACTATGTTTAGAAACTTGTACCTCAAAGTGTGCTCCACACCAGCATCATCCACATCACTTTGGAGTTTGTAAGAAATGCAGGATCTCAGTCCCTGTCCCAGCGGATCTGAATCTGCATTTTAATAAAATCCCCTCATGATAATATACACCTTAAAATTTGAGAAGCTCTGTTTTGGAGCACTACATAGACTAGAGTTCAGTTGGCAATTAATGTTTGTAGAATAAGAGTGTATGAATTATATAATGAAAGTACAGATAACTAAATGGATATTGCAATGTTTTATGTTATTTTTAAGAAATTTCACCATGATTCACACTTATATACATATATAAAGTTTATTTGAAAATGACATGCAAAATGCAAATGACTGAGTAGGGCAAATCTTGTCATGATAGTGCTACTTATAGTTTTTATGTGAGTTATGTAAATAACCAAGTCATTACAGTTTGCTTTGTCTACTCTTCTTTCTGAAAAAACACATGGCAGGCTGCCTCCTGTGCTTTTTGACATGTTTCTGCATATAACATGTATATGTATTAAATGAAGATAATACATATAACTGTAATATATAAATGCATCTCAGATTGGCTCAAAGTAATATCAATAATTTTTAAAAATCCCTGTTCAATTTGCTTACTTCCACAATTTGCTTATTTTATAAAACATCCATTTTTTTCAGCTTTTCCTGTCTTACCGCCTCCCCATTTACAAACTGGCATTAGAAATGAATATTCCAGTAACTGAGCTATCAAAAATTTGCAACTTCAGGCTGTTCCGGGACTTTCACAGTACTTCAAAGGTCAACCAGAGTTAAAGGAAATTGTTAAGCTTCGTTTTGGGTAAATCAGCACAAAAATCATCTTTTCACTGTTTTTACTTTCTCACTGGTATTCCAGATTATGTTTATTAGTTATCACTGGGGCTTTTCCAAAATGAATTATAAGTTTTAGTGTCTAGTTAATTCTGTTAACTTTTCGCAAGTATTTACTGGCCATCCACTGCAGGTACAACATTTATCTAGGATGCTTAACTTGGCAGGACGTTATAGGTTATGTTACAGAAACAAAGAATACTCAAATCTTACTAGTATATCAAAGAGATGGTTGATTTCTCACTAAGAGTACATATATGCATTACAGATTGACAGTAAAGTCTACCATTGTAGTCATTCAAGGAACCAAGCTGATAGAGGCTCTATCTTAATACTTGTATCTCATGTCAGGAGATGGGAATGAAGTGATCCATAAATTAGCTCTGAAAACTTATGCCTTTAAATGATGTATGTATATATCACTTCTTTTACATTTTATTGTCTAAAGCAAGTCATAAAGCTGTGCCTGATTTAAAAAGAAAACTGAGAAAGTGCAATCCTACCATGTGTCCAACAAAATAGAACCATGTATGCAAAGCCTTAAAGAGAAACTAAATTACACAAACACCAACTTGTTTTCCAAGACCTTAGAAGCCAGTTGCAGAATAGAACACATATATAAGAATTTATTTAAACAGAGTCGAATGTCAAGTAAAGTATGTTCTAAGACTCATCATATGGTACTGCAAAAAAAAAGTATTTAAGAAGTTCAGAGATAAAAGAGAGAGATGTGGATGGGTGAGTAAAGAAAGTAGGTGAGCAAGGTGAGATTATATATAAATTATTAGATTCAGAGAGGGAAGTGGAAGGAATAAGAATATTCATGATTGTATCCAATCATGGATGAAGCAGTGTTGGGGTGCAAGGCTACTAGAAAGTGGATCTGAGTTGACCTGAAAAAAACATTAAAAATACTTGTTCCACTAGGAGCAAAGTGTTCCTTTTACCTGACATAATGTAAACGTGGATTAACTGAGCAGGAACAGGTTATGAAGAGCCTTGAATGCCAGACTAAGATGTATGCACATGGCCTTTTATATGGCCTTCTTTGGACCTCTCACTTTTACCTCCTTTTTAGCCTTTTGGCGTGGGGCCACCACATTGCAATTTATTGATGATAAATATTACATACTTATTGAGAAATAGAGACCAGGGAACCATGTGTGGCTTTATTAGAGATGTGGGTTATATAAGCATTTGCAATGCTTTTCATGGAATGTAGGTGCTATAATGGAATTTAAGAAGAAAAAAGTGGCCACAAACTCAGTCTGACTTTGAACATGTTGGGGTCACTAGAAACAATGCAAAGGCCAAACAAAGCAAAAACTCTAGTGGTTTCAATGAAATATTTTACTGGCAGTGTTTCATCAGAGCTGCAGGGAATAGGCTTCTTGCACCAAATAACGGGGAGAAACAGGAATTCTGGGAAAAGTCAAGCTCTAGGTGGCAGAAGTCCTATAGTCTAGTGGCAGAGAGTCTATATTCGCAATGCGATTGTTGAAAATTCCTGTTTTTATGAATGTCAGTTTCCCTATTTGCGAAAATCAGACATGCTGGATTGATAATTCTCAAGGTTATAAGTTTAAAAAATTTTCATTTGGGTTCACCAATAAACAGGTATTAAAAATAAAATGGCATAAATTGGCTGGGCGTGGTGGCTCACGCCTGTAATCCCAGCACTTTGGGAGGCTGAGGCGGGCGGATTACAAGGTTAGGAAATCGACACCATCCTGGCTAACACGGTGAAACCCCGTCTCTACTAAAAATAGAAAAATTAGCTGGGCGTGATGGCGGGTGTTGGTAGTCCCAGCTAGTCGGGAGGCTGAGGCAGGAGAATGGCGTGAACCTGGGAGATGGAGCTTGCAGTGAGCCGAGATCACACCACTGCACTCCAGCCTGGGCGACAGAGCCAGACTCCATCTCATCATCATCATCATCATCATCATCATCATCATCAAACTGGCATAAATCAGTATCAGTACATTAAAAGATAAAGCTTTGGGGATTGGGAAACTTATTTACCAGTGAAGAAAATACACAACAAGATAACTACCTATGCCAGGTAACTAATCATGTCAAACTGCTATATATCACCGTTTAAAGCAGTATTAATGATAGTTTAGAGGATAGAACCTTGCTACGGGGCTTAAAACTGTCTGTGCCCATCATCACCAACGTCTTGCTTTGTGACTGGGTAAGTTACCAAAGGCAAACCACCTGTCTCATATATAGTTGGATAAGAGTCAGTTTTTAATTAGCTGCCCTTCAGAAAGACAGCATAAAATAAGCACACATTGAAGAATGCTGGATTTTCTCTTTTGCTGTTATTTTTGCCAGCTTCACCTTATTGTTACATATACCCCATGATTTTGTCTTCAGCTTCTTCAGTTAGATTTCCATGTGGTCCTTATACTTTTTATAACTTCTGGCTAGAGTTTACTGCTCTGTAGTTTTCTATGAATGTGACACTGAATATGACACTGAATGTGACATTGAAGTCCATTTTGGAGACAAAGACAAACTCAAATGAGATAAAAGATGGGGGAGCCTTCCTCTGTCATTTAAAAATAAACTCAGTGATCTTTCATGCATCCTGCTGCTTTGATAAGTGCATTCAGAGAAGGAATTTTACCAAATCTTGGCTTAAAATCTGCCCAGAATAGACCAAGCAATTCCCTAGTGAGATGTACTGATCTTAGATGTTCTGTTGGTTGCTGACAATTCTAACTTTAACCCTTTATCGTCTCAGTGAAAACTGAAGTCCCCTCTGGCAAAGATTAGCAAATTACGAAATTCTTTATTCCTGGTGTTCTAGGTAAGCCCAGATAGAAAAACTTCAATCAGGATTTTAATGTTATGCAAATCATTCCATCAACCATATTTTTTGCAACAGGAATTGTAAACTTCAAGGCCAGAAAAGACGTTGTTTTTTCTGGGCTTTCTATAATTAGCTAAATTTAAAAATTAACTTTGTTTCACCATCACCTTAGATACATTAACTTTGTACTATCTCTATGCCCCATCTCCCTGTGTCGTTTTTAAACAGATACAGAATTGTATCACTGTATAGACTGAATTTGTTTAATTCATTGTGTATATATTGAATTTGTTTAATTCATTGTAAGTAGGACTCTCTAAGGAACTTAGAGCCCTGACTGAGCTCAGCATTCTTGGGTCTATTTTTGGGAGCCAAAATGAAGGAATGCTTTCAATAGAGTTTGGAGTCATGTTCTGTCCATGCTACTCAGAAGTCTATATGGGAAACCTGACAGTCACCTTGCAACCTTCTAGATGATTCAGCCTCCCATTTCATGTCCCAGTGACCAAAGACTTCTCAATGGAATCCCACTTTTCTGCCCCTCGTCCAGTCAGTCCATACTCATTGATCTCCTAGATTCCTGCAGCACCCTCCTAACCATTCTGCCTTTCTCCCAACTTGCTTCTCTCCCTTTCACCTTTCTCTCACAACCACTCCTCCCAGCTTGCTTGAGATCATCTTCACCTATCCTGAGAAGTCTTTTCTGTACCCTCCAGCCTAAGTTTTGTTAGCTGCTGAGCATAACTCCTGGGAATCTTGTGCTTTCCATAGTCATAGCACTTTTAACATAGTACAGTAACCAAGATCTCTCTGTTCCTCACTGGGCCAGAAGCTACTGGAGGTCAGAGGTGTTATCTCCTTTGGATCTTTAGGATTGTTGGATGGATATCATAATAAATAAGTGATTAATAAATTAAGTAAACAAAGAAATGGAAATACAGGAAGTTGGTCATCTAAGTAATACTCTAAATCAAGAACTTTTAATAAATTTCTGTCAAATGCTTATCCAAGTTTCAATTATTTAAGATGCAGTTCCACATCATGGTTGGATAACATCAAATACACTATTATGAAGCATACCTACTACTATGATGTTTGACTCAGCTATTTTATGTACAATAGTAGCCAACAGTGCATTTGGTGATGTAGAAAACCCTGCAATAGGCATTGAATGGAAATCTCAAATGTGCAGATGTTGGGAAACAGGATAAGAAAGATCCCATACTCTATTACAAAATCCTAAGTCAATTTTTAGAATAGAAAAAAATATAAATTTCCTTCTTTACTGCACCACAATAGCAATAATTTTTTGGTTCATTCTCTTTCTTGACCATGAAATTTTGATGGATATGCTAACTCTGAAACTGGTGACCCAGGTAATTGGTAAAACTTTTCCTCTGGTGAAAACTCTGGTGAAATGTTTTTGGATCTTTCCTCTTAGAAACAAAAGAAAAACATCTTTCTTCTAGTGGACTTAAAAGTCTTGGTTCCAACTTCACTTTTGGCAGATCTCCAATACGCAAGCATATTTACAGGGTCTAAAATAGTAGTCATGTTGCTTATCTTTAAGGATGTACGCATACTAATATATACAGTCATAATTACGTGGATTCTGTTGTGAGTAAAGAAAGAGAATGACTATTGCAAATGAAAAACACCCTTATCTTTTTCCTAGTTATGCTCAAATAATACTCAGAATCCTTCGGAGCGGCAGGTTTACATATAGCATGTTTTGTATACAAAATGACCTTTGTCTTTGTCTTAATTTTTTTTTCTAAAGAGTTAGAGATGGGTGTAAGTTTAGTTCCCTTTAGGACATACTAGTCCTCCTCTTAATGATCAAATCGGCCCACTTATATTAATGTAGGATGTGGGCATATACATTAAGAGTAACTAAGTTTTATTTCCTAAAAGCCACACCAAAATCATGGTCAAAAAGTAAGAATGTATCAAAAGACATATGGCCCTCCAACTACATTAATGAATATTTGAGTCCTAGTATATCTCTTTTGAAACTACTGCTCTAAATATAATAGCTGACTCTAATCATACTTCCTGTGTATACAAAAGGATTTCTGTGAAAGAACATTATTCTAATCATTGCATTTTCAACAAATGGAAAGCAGGCAGGCAGTGTTTATGAAATCAGGTTCTCATTCATATTGAGGACAATATGAATGGGTTCTTATTGATAACAGCCATAAATGTGCAAATTCACATAGTTAGGTACCCTGTGCTACCAAATTAAACAAGATACCACCTCCTCAGGGTAATATCCCTACCCTGCTATTTGAACATTAGGCATAGGCTGGAACACTTCCATGTGTCAGTTCAAAAAATACAGCAGTAGAATGAATTTTAAACAAATTAAGTTATACAGAGTGATGGAAGGGTGATGAAAGCTAAGAGTAGAGTGATTCTATTTCCACATTTAAATCACAACATACAGCAGCTGATCCATGACTAAATACTTCTTACCTATAAGGACAACAGGCAAATGGAGAAAAGGTCAGCTGGTAATTCTCATTTCCCACTTATTACAGCAGAACATGATTTAAAAGATGTGCTCTGGGAAGTGTTCATAGATGTAACTGAAACAAAAAAAGAAAATGGGTGTGTTTGATGGATTAAAAAAAATTAAAAGCAATTCTTCTCTAAAAGGAACTCTTTAATTTTTCTTGAATACAAAAATATACATTATGTCTCTATAAATAGAAGATGCAAAATGATTTGTAACTACTTGATCACAGAGCTTTCTCTTTGTGAAAAATTTACATTTTGGAAATTTTGGAAATGGAAACATTGTAATGGAATTAGAAAACACTGATCTGTGTAGCTGTAAATTAAGAATAAAAGTTCAAGATTTTCCTGTAATCCCAGCACTTTGGGAGGCCGAGACGGGCGGATCACGAGGTCAGGAGATCGAGACCATCCTGGCTAACCCAGTGAAACCCCGTCTCTACTAAAAAATACAAAAAACTAGCCAGACGAGGTGGTGGGCGCCTGTAGTCCCAGCTACTCGGGAGGCTGAGCCAGGAGAACGGCGTGAACCTGGGAGGCGGAGCTTGCAGTGAGCTGAGATCCGGCCACTGCACTCCAGCCTGGGCGACAGAGGGAGACTCCGTCTCAAAAAAAAAAAAAAAAAAGTTCAAGATTTTCTTCCTGCCTTAGAGACTGATTTACCAGATTGTCACAAAAAAGTCTCAGATTTCTCTTTATGTTAACTCTAGATCTTAAAATTTTCCCTTCTTTTTTTCAAAATACAAAAGGAAAGATTAATAAAACAGTCCAGATAGAATCACTACAAGGGGCAATACAACCGCATTTTGTTTTCTTAAGAGAGTTCTTATTCTTAGAGAGTATCATTTTGTTACAGGTAGTTAGGCATGAGCAGGGCAGAAGAGGGCTCTCCCCCTACCCACTAGAAATGTCCAGTGATGGTTCAGCAATGATCACATTGACTCTCTAAAAATGATAATTGAGAAGCCAGGGAGAGGCAATCTCCTGATGGTCCATACCTGTTAACACTAAAAGTGTTAGTTGAAAGCAGACCCCAGGGAGAAGCAGCTTCTTGGGCATGCATGTTAATAGACAAAATGGCGAAGTATGACATTCCAGGGCACAGTCCACTGGAAAAAGGGGAAAAAAAGTATCAGATGGGCATGTGCGTCATTCCCTAAACACACCGCGCATGATCAATTCCAAAAGGTAAGGGAAGCACTGCGCATGCAGAAATCCCACACTAGGGGAAGTATCATGGAAAACGGGCCATCCTGTAAAGTCCCAGAATCAGGGTGAAAGGGGCTCTTTTCTCTCTTTGGCCTTCAGGTGCCCAGTTGGATCTCTTCCAAAGGTTCTGTCCTTTCTTTCCTGATCTATCGACTTTTTGGTAAACTTCCACTCCTGTTCTGAAACTTAACTCTGTCTCTTTATCTGCTTTATGCCCCTAAGTCGAATTATTGCTTCTGAGGAGGCAAGGAGTGCTATGGACTCATACGAATAGGCAACCAGTAACTAGGGGTAACTTGAATTTGAGCCACTGGTAACAGTTTCAAATTTATACTCTATATTTTTCCAATTTTAGATTGCTGGTAGTGCCTAGGCAAGTACTCTTAATGGGCCATTCTTCAATTTCCTTCATTATTTGAAGTGGATTATGAATAATCACTTCATTCAAGGAGAATTGGACACATACCGCAATCAGTACCATTAACCTCTACAATATTAATCTCATTTTTAGCTCAAAATAAACACTTGGTCCATTTCAATTATGACAGTAAATTGCTCATGAAGTTAAAGTTAACACTGTTCCAAACTACTCTTTTATTTTTAAATTATTGCTGCTACTAATTGACAAAATTTATGTGAATTACAACCAGTGAATAACTAAGCAACAGAAACAATATTTATCAAAGTCTTTGGCAACTGCTACTTTCAGTTTGCATCATTCTTTGAAACTTAGTCCATTGTGCTTGTATTGACCAGTCACTTAATCAGTAAGATGTGAGTGAAATCTTAAACAGGATGATTGCACCTGCCTCAGCTCCCAGGAACTGTTATATTTTAACAAGGAAGCGGTTAAGTATATTTTATTTAAAATCAGTTTTGATAACTAAAGAGCCCAACCTACCAAAACACCTATAAGGTTAAACTACTGAATATGTGTTACAAGAGATAACAAATAATCAAGCATTTTGAGGAAATGTATGCCAAGTCTGTAGAAAATTGCCATTATTTCTATTGGCCTTTTCAAGCATACTACACATAGGAATTAGCAAGGCCAAGTACATTTGTAAGAACACCAACGTCCTCTTATGGACAGAATGAATGTGCTTGGCATATACGCCACTGCATGAAGATATACAAATAAACACACACACACACAACTAGGACGATCCAACTTAATTTGAACCAAAAAGAAAAGATGTTGAACTGATTAAAAAGTGACAGATTTTATTAACCCAGTCAGTTTTAAATGAATGAAAAATAACCGGAAAAATAAATATTTACACTATTTTGTTTACTTATCTGATCATCCTTTGTAGATAAAATATATTAAAAGAGTTTCTAATTGAGTCTGTTCTGATTAGTTGATTGCCAAGTTTTCAACTTACTACGCCTTGTACATAAACAAAATAGTCATTCGGTCTCAAGAATGATGGCTTCAAATAGATATGTGGGATCAATTTCAGAGAAATAATTTAAATGCCACACACAAGGTCCTGTTGGTAGAGAAATTTACCCTTTGCCAAATATTCATGTGCTTCTCCTCACTTTCCGCCTTTAAGAGGTTAAGCAGTGTGTGTGATAAGTTCTGGTTTATGAATTATGGTATAAAAGTGGAATTGGTCTTTTTTTACTAAAACATTCAAGAGAAGCTCTCTAAGGAGTCTTGATACTTCATATTGAGATGTCCAAGCATCTGTCTGCCTGGGTTTTGGGTGGCAAAGCCCTCATATTTGTGTAATATGAGCAAAAAATAAACTTTTATTGTGATAAGCCATTGAAATTTGGGAGTTACTTTGGCATGGTCTAGTCTACCTCAACTAAAGTATGGCCTGTATACCTTTGCCTAAAGTACTCTACTGCACAAAGGTAGAAGGCAAGAGGACCCAACTTACAAACCAATTGTTTTCAATTTCACTTGATTTAGTGAGTGCCATTTAGTGAGTACCTGCCAGGTGAGTACCTGCCAGTACCTACTCACTCATTTAGTGAGTACCTGCCAGGCCCTGTGCTAGATGCCATTGACTTAAACATCCAAGAAATAGCCTCTAATGACCAAGATCTCATAGGCTAGGGTAGAAGCCAAAGACTTAAACAGACCAGATATTTCAAGATCAGTAGAAGCATGCACCCGATGCTATGAGAAGAAAGGCACCTAACCCAAATGAGACTAATCAGGAAATATACCCTGATGGAGGTACATATTAGTCACTGTTCTCTAGAGGGACATAATTAATTATATATAAATAATATATAAAAATTATATATATTTATATAATATATAAAAATATATATTATTTAATAATATAATATAATAATATATTATTATATATTTGCATTATATATTTATATTATATAAATATATATTTATTAAATAAAAATATTTATATATATATAATATAATATTTATTTATATATTATATATTTTATATTTATATATATATAATATATAATTATATTATATATTATATATTATATATATAATATATAATTATAATTATATATTATATATATATATATAATTATAATTATATATTTATATAATATATAAAAATTATATATATTTATATATATATATAATTATAATTATATATTATATTATATATTATATATTATATATATATATAATATATAAAAATATATATTTTAATATAATATAAAATATATATTTTAATATAATATAAAATATATTTTATATTTAATATAAAATATATTTTATATTTAATATAAAATATGTATAGGAGTTTATTATTAACTTACCCAGTCACAAGGTCCCACAATATGCTGTCTGCAAGCTTGTGGAACAAGGAGAGCCATGTTTCAAAACTGAACAACTTAGAGTCCAAAGTTTGAGGGCAGGAAGCGTCCAGCATGGGAGAAAGATGTAGGCTGGGAGGCTAGGCCAGTCTCATCTTTTCACGTTTTTCTGCCTGCTTTATATTCTCTATCAGCTGATTAGATGGTGCCCATCAGATTAAGGGTGGGTCTGCCTTCCTCAGGCCATGGACTCAAATGTTAATCTCCTTTGGCAACACTCTTATAGACACACCCAGGATCAATACTCTGTATCCTTCAATCCAATCAAGTTGACACTTGATATTAACCATCACAAGTCCACCCCTTGTCAACTTGAACCTACACATATCTTGTGAGATCATACATAATCTTCAAATAAAGACAATAACAAGGTCATAATTATACCTAACATAATACAACTATCCTTCAGACAACCAGAAACACACCAATACCCAACCCAAATCCTATCACATAAAGTTAACAGTATTTAAGTGCTGATATGAAGTCAATAAATCTTAAGTCACATACCAGAAAAAGAAATAAAATGAAGATATTTTCTTAGTACAAGTGTATACATGCACAAAACGTTATTAACAAAAGAAAGAGCAAATTCTCATAACAGTTACAGTCCTCATTTATGCAGCTGGTCATGTGGTCGTAGTTGGTATTGATGACTACCTTCTTCTACTACCCATTCTGTATTCCATTGCCTTCAGCAAGCACCTCAGCAGGTTGTGATTTTTTTTTTTTTTTTTCCTGGTGGAGTGATCCAAACCTTCATTCCTTAGGGGTCTGGGCCATTTGTAGTCCTGCCTGGATTAGGCTGTTGTAGTTTCTCATTGACCTTAATCACAGGGCATGGCAATACTAAGAGACGTCCTAATGGATCTCCTGTATTCCGTGCATACTCTTCCTTACTTCCACTGTGGAGTAGTAGACTGATTTCATCATGATAGTCCATATCAGTCACCCCAACCAACACTGTAACTCCCTTCTTAGCCTGTTGACATAAGGTAGGAGGAACCCAAGGGGTCCGGGGGCAATCTTAACTTCCAGTTTAATGGAATCACTGTTGTGTCCCCTGGTGGCTGCGTTCCTCACTCTGGACCTAAGACTTCTAGGCCAGCAGAACATAATGTTCCAGGAACAGGAAGCAAAAATTTTGCTAGTGGATCACTAGGGGTGATGGTGAGTGGTTCCACTCCCACTCTCACCCCTTGAATCCTGGACCCATGATTCCTGGCTATGGGAGAAACAATACCATATATTGGATGCTGATTCAGAGCATACATGGCCTTCTGTAGAACTTTGCTCCAGTCCTGAAAAATATTGTCACCTAGTTGGCATTGCAATTGTGACTTCAAAAGGCCATTCTGCTGTTCTATCAATCCGGCTGCTTCAGGATGAGGTGAAACATGGTAAAACCAATGAATTCCATGAGCATGAGCCCACTTCTGCACTTTTTAGCTGTAAGTTGAGTGCCTTTGTCAGAGACAATGCTGTGTGGAATACCATGACAGTGGATAAAGCATTCCATGAGTCCATGGATGGTAGTCTTGGCAGAAGCATTGCATGCGGGATAGGCAAACCCATATCCAGAGTGTCTGTTCCAGAGAGGACAAACCTCTGCCCTTTCCATGATGAAATAAGTCCAACCTAATCAACCTGCCACCAGGTAGCTTGCTGATCACCCTGAGGAATGATGCCATATCAAGGGCTCCGTGTTGGTCTTTGCTACTCAGCAGTGGCCGTAGCCAGGTCAGCCTTGGTGAGTGGAAGTTCATGTTGCTGAGCCAATGCATAACCTCCCTCCCTGCCACCATGGCCACTTTATTCATGGGCCCATTGGGTGATGACAGGTGTGGCTGGGGAAAGAGGCTGAATGGTGTTCACAGAATGGGTCATCCTATCCACTCGATTATTAAAATCTGCCTCTGCTGAGGTCACCTGTTGGTGAGCACTCATATGGGATATAAATATCTTCACAGTTTTTGACCATTCAGAGAGTTCCATCCACATACCTCTTCCCCAAATTTCTTTGTCATTAATTTTCCAATCATACTTCTTCCAAGTCCCTGACCATTCAGTCAAACCATTGGCTACAGCCCATGAATCAGTATATAATCATACATCTGGTCATTTCTCTTTCCATGCGAAGTGCATAACCAGGTGCACTACTCAAAGTTCTGCACACTGGGAAGATTTCCTTTCACTGCTGTCCTTCAGGGATGTCCTAGAAAGGGGCTGTAGTGATGCATCTGTCCAATTCTGGGTGGTGCCTTCATATCGTGCAGAACCATCTGTGAATCAGGCCCTAGTCTTCTCTTCCTCTGTCAACTGGTCATAGGAACCTCCCCATGATGCCATCAGTGCAGACTGGGGGAAAGAATGCAGGGTAGCAGGAGTGGAGACCATGGGCATTTGAGTCACTTTCTCATGTCATTTCCTTTTCCATTCAGGACCTGCTCAAGCCCGATCATGTATATACCACTTCCATTTGATGATGCAAAGCTTCTATGCATGGCCCACTTTCTGGCTAGATGGATCAGAAAGCACCCAGTTCATGATAGCCAGTTCAGGTTGCATGATGACTTGATGATCCATAGTCAGATATTCAGTTTCCACCAAAGCCCAGTTACAGGCCAAGAGCTGTCTCGAAAGGAGAGTAGTTATCTGAAGAAGATGGCAGGGCCTTGCTCCAAAATTCTAGAGACCCCCACTGTGATTCACCTATTGGGGCCTGTCAAAGGCTTCAAACAGCATCCCTATCTGGCACTGACACCTCAAGCACCATTGGATCTGCTGGGTCATATGGCCAAAGTTCCAGAGCAGCTTGCACAGCAGCCTGGGCCTGTTGCAGAGCCTTCTTATGTTCATGTGAGGACTGTGTTGCCTCCAAAATCCAAGTAGGCCCACTAGGCACTGTGCCTCTTTCCTGGCTGTAGGAGGGTCCAAATGCAGCAACTCATCCTTCACCTTAGAAGGAATATCTCACCAGGCCTCACACCACGAGACTCCTAGAAATTTTACTTAGGTAGAAGGTCCCTGAATTTTAGTCAGATTTACTTCCCATCTTCTGGCACACAAATGTCTCACCAATAAGTCCAGTGTCTTTGCTACTTCTTGTTCACTGGATCCAATCAGCATAATGTCATCAATGTAGTGGATTAGTATGATATATTGCGGAAGGAAAAAGTGATCAAAGTCTCTCTGAATAAGATTATGACAGGAAGCGGATATACCCCTGAGAGAGTGTATATACCCCTGAGGTATGATAGTAAAGGTATGTTGCTCGCCTTGCCAGCTGAAGACAAATTGCTTCTGGTGGGCTTTATGGACAGGAAAGAGAAAAAGGCATTTGCCAAGTCAATGGCTGCATACCAGCTACCAGGAGATGTGTTAATTTGCTCAAGCAATGAAACTACATTTGGTACAGCAGCTGCAATTGGAGTCACCACTTGGCTAAGGTAATGATAATCCACTGTCATTCTCCAAGATCCATCTGTCTTCCACACAGGCCAAATGGGAGATTTAAATGGGGATGTGGTGGGAATCACTACTCCTATGTCTTTCAAATCCTTGATAGTGGCACTAATCTCTGCAATCCCTCCAGGAAAGTGATACTGTTTTTGATTTACGATTTTTCTAGGTAGAGGCAGCTCTAACAGCTTCCATTTGGCCTTTTCTATCATAATTTCCCTCACCCTACCAGTCAGGGAGCCAATGTGGGGGTTCTGCAAACTGCTAAGTATGTCTATGCCAATGATGCATTCTGGCACTGGGGAAATGACCACAGAAGGAATCCAGGGACCCACTGGACCTACTGTCAGTCAGATCTGAACTAAAACTCCATTATTTACCTGACCTCCATAAGCCCCTACTTCAACTGGAGGACCACAATGATGTTTTGAGTCCCCTAGAATCAACATCAGCTCAGAGTCAGGGTCCAGTAGTCTCCAATATGTCTAACCATCCCTGTCCCCAGTGCACAGTTACCCTGGTAAAAGGCCAGAAGTCTCCTTGGAGTTATATATATATATATATAATTAATTTACATGATCACAAGGTCCCAAAATAGACTCTCTGCAAGTTTGAGAAGCAAGGAGAGGCAGTCTGAGTCTCAAAACTGAAGAACTTGAAGTCTGATGTTCAAGAACAGGAATCATCCAGCATGGGAGAAAGATGTACACTGGGAGCCTAGGCCAGTCTCACCTCTTCACATTTTTCTGCCTGCTTTATATTTACTGGTAGCTGATTAGACGTTGTCCACAAGATTAAGGGTGTGTCTGTCTTCCTTAGCCCACTGACTCAAATGTTAATCTCCTCTGGCAAAACCCTCACAGACACACCCAGGATCAATACTTTGTATCCTTCCATCCAATCATGTTGACACTCAGCATTAACCATCACAACGTAGTGCCCAATCTGAGCATTGAAGGAGGAGAAGGTGCTAGCCAGATTGAAAATATATAAATAAGAACACTATCTGTATTGAGAAACAAAAGTGGGCCTGGAAATATGGCAAAAGCTGCAGCAGAGAACCTTGAGCACCATGGTGAGAAGACAGACATTTATTCTGACTGCAATGAATTATTTTAGGCCAAAAGAATCAAATAAATGTTTTGGGATAAATGTAGTTATTCTTTGAACAAGAAATTCAATATTTCACAAAGTGGGGGTTAAAATCACTGGGGGAGCATCTCAAAAGATAAGAAACAAAGAGATTCCCAAGCCTCACCCAAAATGAACTGAATCACCATCAAACTGGTAGATGGAGCCCAGAAATCTATGTTTTAAAAATGTACTTCAAATTTTATTTATACACAGTAAAGTACTAGAACTCTGAGACTAGAAGCCTGGAGTCCAGCCCGGAGTTAAGAAAAATGAGTCCCTAAGGAGGACAGGGAGGATCGAGGGAAGGAGTAATATTCTGACGAAACTTGGAGGCAACGTTTTCTTGTTCAGCGACCAGACTGCCGGTGGGGCTGTTTTGGTGCTATGTTGGTGAACAGCGAGGAGGAAAGTTTTGAAGGAAGAAGTTGAGAATTGTTTGAATATTTGGGGTTTGAGTGCTATTTATCAATATGTGACTGTATTAGTCCTTTCTCATGCTGCTAATAAAGACATATCCCAGACTGGGTAATTTATAAAGGAAAGGGGCTTAACTGACTTACAATTCCACAGGGCTGAGGAGTCCTCAGGAAACTTACAATCATGGCAGAAGGGGAAACAAACACATCTTTCTTCACATGGGGACAGCAAGGAGAAGTCCTAAGCAAAAGAGGGAAACGCTCCTTAGAAAACCATCAGATTTCATGAGAACTCACTCACTATCATGAGAACAACATAGGGTAACCACTCCCATGATTAAATTACCTCCTGGATACCTCCCATGACAATTGGGGATCATAGGTACTACAATTTAAGATGAAATTTGTGTGGGGATGCAGACAAACCATATCAGTGACAGTCTCACCTTTTTGGAAATTATATTACACATTATAACAAAAGTCTAAAATGCACTCACTGTATAATAATCAGTTTGTGGCTATTGAAATAATGGACATCATTACCATATATTGTTTGGATTTTGAAGTTTTCTTTTTTGTACTTTTGTGACATGTTTTTCCAGTCTCAAACCTTCCCAAAGTTTGAGAAAAGCTGGGAGATTCTAGCCCTATGCCTAATGGACAAAAGTATGTTGCACATTCAAGTGAAGATGTAGAGGGTAAGTGGAATATGTGGTGCAAATTGGAGAGCACACAGATGGTTATGTGGATCAGAAGAGGCTGACACTTCTCAGAAGAGCAGTGCTCTCATTTTTGTGGCTATCAAATCTCTGCACAGTAAAATATACACTAAATTTATATGGCACTAGACCTTTCTCTAATTGGTCAATGTTCTTTCACATGAGTTAATCTAAATTATGAAATTAATATTTTTATATAGCAAGAAACTCATAAGCATATTAAAAGTTCAATCTCTCATTATATTAATTTTCCAATTCTGTTGGAAAATAGTGGAAACAGAGTACAAATGCAGCCTTCCTGAAATTGTCATTCATACTTCTGCCTGCCACATTATATTCTCTGTAGGTACATTTAGTCATATGTATGCACAATTAATTTCAGTAGCTACTTTCCATGAATATATTATTCAAACTTTGCACATATAAAGTCATAATACATAAAGAATTTTTAAGTAAGTGATTTTTGGCAAATTAAGCAACATTTTCATATTCTTAACCAAATTTTGAATAAATGAGATAATTCTTTAAATCATTTTTCTACATTTTTTATTATAGCTAAACCTAAATTGGTAACTCTGGGAGTACAATTTAATGAAGACATTCTGCCCTGCAATTTAAATCTTAATCTCAAAGGGTGATTCTGTGAGCTCAGATAACCACTATCAAGATATCACGACGTTTTCTATGACATTTCTAGCTTGATTTGTAACAACTAATGAGATTGTTTTAGTGCTAGTTCCTGAAAGCAGGACAATTCAATTCCTATCTGACTGAGCCATATGATACTTTTTCTTCAGCACCTAAAATGGTTTATTAACCTTTATTAATGTTCACAGTCTCCAAGTACTTGCTGGAATGGTTATTCTGTTATTCTCTGAGCACCAAGAAGGAAAGTGAAATACAGTCTGATTCCACTGACAGAGGAGTAAATTCTTCATGGAAGCAAAACTTTAACTATCTCAGCTCATTGCTTCCTTGCAGCAGCTGAGATATCAGGACGAATGGAAAGACACAGGTGTTGAGGCCGAAAGGCAGGCTTCTGGTCTCTGTACTCCTATTGTGTGGCCTGGTTTTCTTGGACCCAACTTCTTAGAAACTTGCAATAGATTTGTAACTACCTGGGTAGAGAGGGGTAAAGAAACTAGTTTTCATTCATTTTAATGTATATATGGGAAAACTTTTCTGTCTTAGGGAAAAGGTTTATCATTAGGTAGTTAGATAAATTGTATTGAATATAGATAAATAGAAAGATACTAAAAATCTGTAGAAAAATACTACATGTCCAACTTTAAGCAAAAATAAAAGCCTAACCCTTTATTACTGTTTTAAAAAGCATTTACATATAATATGGTTTGGATGTTTGTCCCTGCCAAATCTCACGTTGAATGTAATCCTCAGTGTTAGAGATGGGGCCTGGTAGGAGGTGTTTCGATCATGTGTGAGGATTCCTCATGAATGGCTTGGGCCATCCCTCTGGTGATGAGTGAGCTGTCGCTCTGGAGTTCATGCGAGATCTGGTTGTTTAAGAGAGTGTGATATTTTCCCCTTCATCCTCTCGGTACCTTTCTTGCCATGTGATGTACCTGCTCCCCCTTCATCTTCTGCTGTGATTGTAAGGTTCCTGAGGCCTCACCAGAAGCAGATAGAGCCATGCTAGTATAGCCTACAGAACCACGAGCCAATTAAACTCCTTTTCTTTATAAATTACCCAGCCTCAAGTATTTCTTTATAGCAATGGACAAATGGCCTAACACTGAAAATTGATAATGAGAAGTGGAGTATTGCTATAAAGATACCTGAAAATGTGGAAGAAGCTTTGGAACTGGATAATGGTCAGAGGTTGGAAGAGTTTGGAGGGCTCAGAAGACAAGAAGATGGGAGAAAGTTTGGAACTTCTTAGAGACTGGTTAAGTGATTGTGACCAAAATGCTGACAGAAATATGGACAGTGAAGTCCAGGCTGAGGATGATTCAGACGAAAATGAGAAAGTTATCGGGAAGTGGAGTAATGGTCACCTGTATTGCAACCTAGCAAAGAGCTTGACCACATTATGTTAATATCCTAGGAAGTCTATGGAAGGCTGAACTTAAGATCAATGACTCAGTGATGTCCAAGGGAGAGAATACAGTCATGGGTTCTTTGTTTCTGTTTCTGGTTGGGCCAGTAAAGTTCCCTTCTCATCCCTCTTTACCACTTATGACTAGAGACAGTAACTTAAAACCAGGGCTTCAGGCTGCTGAAAGCCTAAAACAAAACAAAACAAAACAGAACAACAACAACAAAATAAGGCGCATTGGAAAAGCTTAATAGGGCATCTGGTGGAAGAAATTTCTAAGCAGGAAAGCATTTAAAATGTGACCTGGCTCATGCTTGTAATTCTAGCACTTTGAGAGGCTGAGGAGGGTGGATCACCTGAGGTTAGCAGTTTAAGACCAGCCTGACCAACATGGTGAAACTCCATCTCTACTAAAAATACAAAACATTAACTGGACATGATGGCAGGCAACTGTAATCCCAGCTACTTAAGGGGCTGGGGCAGGAGAATCGCTTGAACCTGGGAGGCAGAGGTTGCAGTGAACCGAGATCATGCCATTACGCTCCACCATGGGCAACAAGAGTGAAACTTCATCTAAAAAAAAAAAAAAAAAAGATGTGACCTAGTTGCTTCTAACAGCCTATGAACAGATACAGAAGCAAAGAAGTGACTTAAAGTTGGAACTCATGTTTAAAAGAGAAGAAGAACATACAAATTTGGAAAATTTACAACCTAACCATGTGGCAGAAAACAAACAGAAAAACATTTTTAGGAGACTAATATAAGCAGGCTTCAAGCAACCTCTTGCTAGAGGGATTTGGATGACTAAAAGGGAGCCAAGTGCTAATATCTGAGACAATGGGAAAAAGGTTTAGAAGGCATTTCAGAAATTTTCTAAGCGGCCTCTCCCATCACAGGCCCAGAAGCCTAGGAGGAAAGTATGTTTTCAGGGGCCAGCCACACGGCACCGCTGCCATGCTCCACGTTGGGACACTGCTACTTGCATCCTGGCTGCTCTGGCTCCAACCTTGGCTCAAAGGGGCCCAGATACTGTTCGGCCTGCTGCTCCAGGATGCTCAAGTGATAAACCTTGGTGGCTTATACATGGCATTAAACCTACAGGTGCTCAGAATACAAGAGTGAAGGAGGCTTGACAGCCTTCACCTACATTTCAGATATTGTATGATGTAGTTCAGAAGCCTGCTACAAGGTGGAGCCCCCATAGACAGCGTATACTAGGGAAATGCTGAGGGCAATTGTGGGATTGCAGCCTCCACAAAGAATCCCTGCTAGAGCACTACCTAGTTGAGCTGTGGGAATAGGACTGCCACCCTCCAGACACCAGAATGGTACAGCCACCAGCTGCTTGCATCCTGAGCCTGAAAAAACCATAGGCACTCAATTCCAGCCTGTGAAAGCAGCCGCGGTGACCTTGCAAAGTCACAGAGTTAGAGCTGCCCAATGCTTTGGGAGCCCGTCCCTGGCACTAGTGTGCCCTGGATGCTAGATATGGAGTTTAAAAAGATTATTTTGTAGCTTTAAGATTTAATCACTGCCCTGCTGGGTTTCAGGCTTGCAAAGGGCCTATAGCCCTTTCCTTTTGGCTGATTTCTCCCTTTTGGAATAGAAATTTTTACCCAGTTCCTATGCCACCATTGTATCTTGGAAGTAAATAACTCATTGTTGATTTTATAGGCTCATAGGCAGAAGGAGATGAGTCTCAGATGATATTTTAGGCTTTGGACTTTTGATTGATTTGATGCTGGAATGAGTTAAGACTTTGGGGTACTATTGGGAAGGGATGATTGTATTTTGTAGTGTGAGAAGGACATGAGATTTAAAGGGCCAGGATTGAAATGATATAATTTGCATGTTTTTCTTCTTCAAATCTCATGTTGAAATGTGATCCCCAGTGTTGGAAGTGGGGCCTGATTGGAGGCATTTGGATCATGGATGTGGATTCCTCACGAATGGCCTAGCACCATCCCCTTGGCGATAAGTGAGTTCTTGCTCTGGTAGTTCACGTGAGATCAAGTTGTTTAAAAGGGCATGAAGCCTACCCTCTCACTTTTGCTCTCTCTCTTGCCATATGATATGCTGGCTCCCCCTTCACCTTCTGCAACGATTGTAATATTCCTGAGACGCTCACTGGAAGCAGATACCAGCACTATGCTTCATGTACAGCCTGCGGTACCATGAGACAAAATAGAAATTATTTTACTTATGAATTACCCAATTTCAGGTATTTCTTTACAGTAATGCAAAAAACAGCCTGATACAATATATGTATGGGAAATATAGTGGAGAAAAATCAATGGAATTCAATGCTATGTAGACACAGCATTAAAAAGAAAATATAACATAGATTGGACTAGGCGTGTGTGTGTTGAATGGAATAAGAAAATCTGCTGTAGATAGAATAGGCTAGAAAAAAGGGTTCAGGCTAAAAACAAAACAATGTTTTTCAGTAGAATAAGTAAGTTAGGTTGCAAGTGACTTTTCATAGCTGTTTTTTTATTTTCTTCAAAAACAAACCATGATTGTATTAGGTTTTACTCGATTTGTTTTTAGCTTACTTAAATTTCTGCCGGTTTATTGGTTTAGTCAATAAGCCTATAAGTAATGTTTAATTTTAGTGATAAACAGCATGTTTGATTTAGGAGAACAAAGGCCAAACAGCTAAATAGAGTTCTTTTGATTCACTGATGAGAGGGGAAACAAACTATTTTGATTCTTTCCATGGAAAAGAAATGATTTGTGTTCATTTAGATCCAAGGGGAGAGGAAGTGCAAGTGTTTAAAACTGCCAAGGTAATTTATTCTGAATTTGGATAAAACCCAATGAAAAACTGAACAAGAAAAGGGTAATGGAGGAGTGTTTTGGGGCCATGCCAGGATGTTAAAAAATGCAGGGACATTCAGATTACATGATACAAAAGTTTATCTGTGGAGATCTCTCCATTTTTGTGCTCTAGTTAATAATTTAGAAGAGTGAGTCTGAGTCACGTTTCAGATTCCTTGAAGACAACTGGGAAAAAAACTTCAATTGCATTTCCACTCAGAAAAAACACTGCTGACTTAGAAAGTAAAATGACTGTAGCCATTCTCCAGGAAAACTTATGCAGCAGGACACACATTTAGGTATTGTAAGCATAAAGAAAAGAGAGGCGTGATTTGAGAGACCATTTCTTTAGTTCGACTATTAATGATTAGATCTAAATATTCTGATGTCTTCCCTGTTCATTTTCAAAAACATTTTTTCTATCTTTCGATAGAAAATTCAGAATCTCCAAGTAAAGTAGATATGCAGGTTACGTGATGTCAAATCCCACTTCAATTTTCTGGGCTTTCACACTTTTCATTCTCATTCTGTTATATTGTACAGTTGACCCTTGAGAAACATGGATTTGAACTTCACTAGTCCAATTATATGTACATTTTTTAGTAAATATATTGAAAACTTTTCTGAAGATTTGTGACAATTTACAGAAATTTGCAGATGAACCACGTAGCCTGGAAATACTGGAAAAAATAAGAAAAAGTTAGATGTGCTATGAATGCATAAAATATATGTAAATACTAGTCTATTTTATTATTTACTACCACAAAATATACACAAATCTATTATAAAAATTTAAAATTTACCAAAACACACATAAACACTTACAGGCCACATATGGTACCATTGCATTCTAGAAAAATTTAAACAAATGCAAAGATGCAGTATGAAATCATAACTGCCTAAAATTAACTGTAGTATATACTGTACTACTGTTATAATTTTTTATTGACCTCTTGTTGCTATTGCAGTGATCTCAAGAGTTGCAAGCATTTGCTCAGAACACTGTGTGACACCAGTCATCTCCTTATGAGCAGTTTGTCTCTCCAGTACAACTTTTGCATATTGTAGCAAAAATGATCTCTTTCAGTTCTTGCATATTTTTATTGTGTTTAGTATAACACATTAAACCTTGAGTAATATTATGGTACCCATATGAAGTGCCACTAGTGATGCTGAAAATATTCCCAAGAAGCAAAGTAATGACACAAAAATGGTTTAATTGCTTGATGTGTACCATAGACTGACATCTGCAAGTGTGGATGCCCACCATTACCAGATAAATAAAGCTAGCGTAAGAACCATTATTTTAAAAGAAAATAAAATTTATGAAGCTTTCACTACAGCTACACCAGCAGGCATGAAGCCTTGCATTTTTTTTGTAAAATACAGTTTCTTTTAATTTCATATTGAAAACACAGCTTTTATGTGGGTGCAGAATTGCTGTAGAAAAAGCGTACCCATAGTCTCTAATATGATTTAAGGAAAAGTGAAGTCATTATATAATGACTCAAAGCAAAAACCACGTGAAGGATCTAAGGCTAGAGAATGTAATACTAGCAAAGGATGGTTTGATAATTTCAGAAAGAGATGTGGTTTTAAAATGTCAAGATAGTAGGAGTAGCATCTTCTGATAACCAAGAGACAGCAGTTGAGTTCTCAGATACCATTAGGAAAATCATTGAGAAGAAAGATTATCTGCCTCAACAGGTTTTTATTACACACAAAAGTACCCTATTCTTGGGAAAAAAAACACAACAAACTTCCACAAAGGACATTTATTAGGTTGATAATTGAACAACAAGATTTAAGGCAGAAAGGGATAAGCTAACTATACTGTCTTGTGCAAATGCAGTTGTGTTTATGACCAGGACGGCCCTTATCTGTAATGCCGCCGGCCCCTGAGATTTAAAAGGAAACGATAAACACAAACATCCAGTCTTTTAGTTTTACAATAAATAAATAAATAAATAAATAAAAGCCTGGAAAATAAGAATCCTTTTCTGGATTGGTTCCGTCAATGCTTTGTCCCTAAAGTCTGGAAGTACTTTGCCTGTAAATAACTGCTTTTTATTGGACAATGCCCCCAGCTACCAAAAACTCTATAAGTTTAACACCAAGGGTGTTAAAGTGGTCTACTTGCCTCCAAACACACCATTTCTAATTCAACCTCTAAATAAGGAGTCAGAAGGATCATTAAGGCTCATTACACACAGTATTCTATGGAAAGAAGCGTCAAGGCTGTGGCAAAGAATCCTAATAGAACATCATGAAAGAATAGAAATTCTTCATCTGGAAGAATTACACCATTGAGGATGACATTGTTATGAAAAAAGCCACAAAAGCCATCAAACAAGAAACAATGAATTCCTCCCGAAGAAACTGTCTAGATGTTGTGCATAACTTCAGAGGATTTATAACAGAGCCAATCAAGGAAATCATGAAAGAGATTGTGGATATGGCAAAAAGGGTAGAAGATGAAGCATTTCAAGATATGTATCTTGGAGAAATTCAAGAATTAATAGGCACCACACCAGAGGAATTAACAGAAGATGATGAGTTGATGAAGTTCAGTGATTCCAAACCAGTGTCAGATGGTAAGGAAGTCACAAAAGCAGTACCAAAATATAAACAAATAAATAAATTGACATTAGGTGATCAGGGAGAATGTTTCAGGTTATTCAAGAGTGCTTTTGGCTTATCTTATTACATGCACCCTTCTATATATGATACAGGTACTGAAATGATAGAAGAAGGATTGATATTAACATAGAAACATTTTTTAATGAAAAAGCAAAAAATATCAGGCAGAAATTATCATGTATTTCCATAAAGTTACACCAAGTATGCCTGCCTTTCCTGCTCCCTCTTCCATCTCCTCCACCTCTTTAGCTTCTGCCATCTCTGAAACAACACCAGTCCCTCCTCTTTCTCTGCCTTCTCAGCCACCACTCAACATGAAGACAATGAGGATGAAGACCTTTATAATGATCCACTTCCACTTAATAAATAGCAAATATATGTTCAGAGACTACAGCAATAGACCAAAGCTTCACTCATCGTTTGTTTGTTTCTAGCTTCTTAGTTTTGGCCTCAAGTTTACACACAAAAATATGTCATCATTATGGAAAATTTTAATGATTCCGGCAGTCATTCCCCCATTCATTTATTTTGAAGTTGAATCCAGTGAAATTCTAATGATCTGACTGCGCTTATAAACCTTGACAATTCTTCCTGCCTCGAGCCCAGTTTAAGCTCTTATTCATTGGTCCTCATTTTCATGTCACTATTTTTGCAGTTCTGATTTTTATGACTTTAATTTTTTTTTCAAGCATAGCGTTTGGGAATTCAGAAGCATTTGTATTAAGATACTCTCATATCTTTAAAGAGTCTCATGTACTTGAATATAATTCCAGAATGTCTTTACAAATACATCTCTCTGGAAATATGCCCTCTTGTAAACTCTTTCTGGATGGGTCTGTGAAAAGAGTGAAGAAGTAGTCACCAGCTTCTGTAACATTCACGTTTTTTGTTTTCCCAACACTTGCTCACAAATAGAATTTTGTTATGGCTTTCCCTAGTCCCACTTGTCCAGCAGAGATAGAAAGATACATGCACAATTTTAAAGTTGAAAAAGAGCAAAGGACATGAAAATCACATTCAAATGTTCGTTTTAGAACTTGTCTTAGTGCATAAGGGCTGCAATCATATACAGTGGGAAGTGATTGGTGGTGACCAACTTAGATGGAATTAGACTTTAAAAATAGTCTAAAGTAGAGCCCTGGAATAGATTTTTCAAAAACAGGGACAATCATCTCTAAATTTTATGCCTGACTGTCCGTGCCTCTAGAGGGAGTCATTCACAATTCATTAATTCTTGTCTTGAAGTGGTTTATTTTTACGGCCAAATTTTGAAACTGATGTTTTAAATGCCTTCAAATTTTTAATTGCATCAAATGTTATTGTCAAGCACAGAGATTCAACTTAGAGTGAAAAGCATTCTAACCACTTCAACAATCATTTTACTACGAAACCACATTTCATGGAATTGAAAATAGGCCATGTGTGAAAAATATTCCATTTTAATGTTTGAAAGATCAACCTTACACTGACTTTATTTCAAGAATGTGGCTACTGTTTTCTTAAGAATATATATATATATATTATATATATATATATATATATATATATAGTGTACTTGGATTTATTTCCTAAGAATCCAGAGTACTTACAGAATGAGGTGACACTGTGAAGTGCACAACCACAAAGCATTCTCAGGTTCCTGGTGTCGCTCTCAAATGTTTATTCCCAGATGCAGAGAGATGGCCTTCCTTCTCAGCCTGGGGCAAAGTAGCAATGCAGAAGCTTTGGCCTAACTGGAGCCAAAAATGATAGTGGCAGTGTATGGGTATGGGTCTAGCAAGGAAAGCAAAAAGTACCCCAAGTATTTAAAACAGAATGAATTTAACACAGGGAATTATCTACATAAGTTTTGGAAGGACAAGAAGAACAAAGAGAAGTAGGTGAAGTGGAGGGAGCTAAAGAAACAGAAAAGAATAAGAGGTGGCACTTCTTTGATACAAAGCAGTTAAAACCACTCATCTGGAGACCATTTGCCTGCACCTGCCACTGTGCTGTTGGTGACACTCATAATCAGTCCTAGATTGCTGAAGATGCATCAGGTCTGTCAAAGTTGGAACCTATCAGAAAGGGGTGGCCGTTACCCATTTTCTTAAAGTCAAGAATTTCCCCACTCCCAGTGCAACTACCTCAGTACTGAAGTCAGAAGCAGAAAGTTTTGCTCTCCCACTAACTTCTGTCTCAAGTGCCTCCTATTGGCAGAACCTAACAAGAATCCAGCAGACATGAGAGGCTGATAAATGCAATTTGTAGACTCCTGTTCCATAAATATAAACAACAGATTCCAGAAGAGAGAATATCCAGACACAGGAAGAAATATGCTATTCTACCTACAATGGCTTTCTTTTCTAGAGTTAGAAGTGACTGCTCCACGCATATATTTTCAATGTTTCCTTTTTGGTTCCTGCAGCACATAGGGACAAGTTAAATGGATAATCTGTCCCATCAGATTGACATGATCTAGTAGATCTACAGGGAAGAGAAAAGTAGTATGGGAATTTCACCAATTCCATCTTACTACCAACTTGTGTAAAGGAAAGGAAAAGCAGAGGTTAACATTAGGCAGGAAGCATTTGCTGCGGGACATTTCTTTGAAACCTAAAACACTTTATCAAGGAATTTGTCATCTCAGTGGAGGACAATCCAATTGTCATTCTTCTGATTTCTTGCCAGGGTAGCAAAACATCACCCTGGAGAATGGAAATGCAGAAAGGGAAAGAGACCACAATATCCACTAGGAAAATGTTCATTTATTTTTGGGAATATTTAGCTCAGGTTGGAAGCACCACATGCCCCAAATGGAGAAACTTGCATAAGGCTCAATGTAACATAAACGTGAATGTATAAGGCTACTTTTGAAGTGGCTTCCCTGCCTCACATTCTCTTCTTAGAAAATCTGTCCAGACCTAAGCCTCTATTGAGTATTCACTTTTGTGCTAGCCATACCTAATTGAATGAATGGCAGACAGTTGACTGATAGTCAGTACAAATGATGGCTGTGCAGTAACTAATCAGATTCTGTTTCCTGAGAATTATACTAAAAATACAAGAAAGATTGTTGACAACTGAAGGAGGTACATTTAAGAAAGGACATGTAATGATGGGACCTGAGTCAGTATACTCAGAAAGGAAACTGTAGATGAGCAGAGGAAGATGATCTGCAGGGGGTATAGCAGAAGAGGCAACCCAAGAGTGTGCACAGAAGACATGCAGGAGGGAGAAAAGGAGATAGAAGAGGAAGAAAGAGAAGGATATCTGCCGCATTCATAATGTGTTATGTCTCAGTTCTAGGCGCCATAAAGCCTGGCTGGACATAATTTGCCGGAGGCATCAGTATTTTTAGAATGTATCCTACCTCCTTTTGAGTTTGCTCAGTTGATTTCCAAAGGAGTCCTAACTAAAGCAACAAAATTACACAGCCAAGATGTACATTGAAAACAAGATTTTTTTTTCCCCAATAGTTAGTTCCTAAAATGTTGGGCAACTGAAAATTTATTTTTGTTAAATACTAAATAGACACAAAGTAAGATTTACAAATCATAGCCAAGGTATATAGTAAAAATACAATACACACCTGAATATCCACAACCACTTTTCTTTGTTCCACTCTTTCACTTCTTCCACTATTCCAAATTTTGTGTTTTATCTTCCTCTTGTTTATTGTTACAGTTTCACCAAGTACATTTATATCCCTAAACAGAATGCTTCTTGACTTGAATATTTTTAATATTTATACAAATGGAATCCTATTTCATGTAATCTTATAAAATCAGCACTTTAGTTCTACATCATGTCCTGATTTTTATTTTTAATGTTGCATGTAGGTATGTCACATTGATTTTCATTACTAGGTATTATTTCTACTTCTATATTGACTATATTGAAGCAAAAATTTTCTTTATTCTTTCAACTCTTTATGGACTTCACTTTTGGTTAATTTTTTTTATATTCAAACAATGGCTGTGAAATTTCTTACCTCATATGCTAGTGAAAATACACAGTTGTGGGTGAATCCCATGGATAGAATTTCTGAATAACAAGAAATGATGTACATCTTCAACTTTGTTTAATAATGAAAAACTATTTTCTAAAGTGGATGAACAATTTTTAAGTTCTTATACTTGCTTCACTGACTCATCAACATTTAAATTTTCTGTATTTCTTAAATTTTTTCCAGTGTTGTTTGTGATGTAGTTGTCTTCAAAGCTGTAAAATTTTCACTGGAATATCAATCACTATAGGCTTACAACCAAGTGTTTGTCCAGGGAAACCTTTTGAAAATTGTCACTAATTGTCATTACTTTTCAAATTTTAATATATGTTCTTCTGAGAGTGCTTTGGGATTTTGATATGGTTCCATCATAGAAAATAAAACGTGCAATGTCCTTCAAAAAGAAATTTTGAAAAGATTGTATAATCTTATTGAGACAAATATTATCATTTATTAAACAACTTTCAAGACTGATTTTGCACAATGAAATTTTTTATATATAAAAGATGATGAAATTGTGATGTTTAATTTGTTTTAAAAGGTTGTTTTCAGCTATCATGTCCAATATGTGACCAAACAAGTAAACAGTCAAATTTATTAGATGTCTTTAAAAGGTTGTTTCAACTATCATTTGCAATTATCCAACCAAACAAGTAAATAGTTGAATTTATTAGATGTGAAAAATGGATTACAAACTCCACAGATGCTACCATCAGCTGTTCAGATGGCTAAGCAAAGTTTCATGTTTTTATTAAGTTAATGTCTTTCAGGGTTATTAAAAAAATTTATCAAACACACTAACTGGGCCCAAGTAATCTGTGGGCTGACAGATACAATTGCTAATTATGTTTTGAAGCACAACAAACTAAAATATAAATTTGGTAAACCAATTTTGTATTTTAGCTTCTTGAGGAATTATAATATCAAATATACTTACAAGCTCATTAGCATTCATGCTACTGGATGAAGATGAATTAGTTATTCTTGTTGAATAAAGTAATTTACACTTTTCTAAAGCTATAACCTTAGGGCATATGCTGAAATATACAGGTTGCTAAGGATCTGAACATATGTAGGCAATCTTCCTTGGGTTGTGCTATTATTTTCAGAAATGGATAAAAGAAAAACACACATTCTTTGTAATTGTTTCTCAAGTATAAAAAATATTGTAATTATTGTCATTGTTTCTCAAGTATAAAAGAATAAAATTTGAAGTAAATCAAGGTATTTTAATGTAAAACTTAATTTAATTCCTATTAAAACTCTTTTTAAAACTATAATACATAATCACAGAACTTTTACCACACTACAAGAGAATAGATTTTTTATTAAGTCTTTCAACACATCAAGAATGTAGTGGAAATAAGACTTTTTGGTGAGAATATGCATTAATATCATCTTCATGAAAGTCAGGCTTGCAAAATTTATTAACGTTTAAACTCTGTATGTTTGACTCAACTATCCTAGTTACAAATTGAAGCCATAAAATAAAGAATGAAAGGTGCAAATTACAAAAGCTACTGAAGACATCTCTTCCAAGAAGTTTTCTGTTATGGGTTGCATAGATGCTGGCTTTAGCTGGGGACGTCATGAGAACAGAGGAGAGGAGATTATTGAGGATATTTTTCACGGAACTGATTCGATAGAAAAAGAGAAATTGACCCTGCAGAAGAGATGGGGTGGTGAAGAGGAGGAAGGAGTAATTGCTGGAGTAAAATCATTGAGTAGATGAAGGGATGAGATTCTGATCCCTGGTAGATCAAGGTCTTTATGGGAAGCAGGGATTCTTTGTCATATATAGAGAGAGCACAGAGGCAACATAGTTGCAAGGAGGTTATAGATTTTGTGGAAAGAAGATGAACCATTTGTATCCAATATGTCACGATGACTGAGATATCTGCTGAGATAATCAGCTCATAATGAGCAGAGAGGAGATGCTGAGACAAAGATTGGGAAATAAAATAATGAATTTTTACTTTTGGGAAGTAAAATAATGATTTTACCTCTCTTCCCAAGATTTGGGAAGGGAAATACAAATTCAGTGGGTTTTCCAGACATTGCTGAATGGTCAACTGAAATTTGAAGTCCATCTTTTTAAAGTGTAGCTGCTCAGAAGGGTAGTAAGATTATGTGCAGAAGTATCAACTACTCAGATGCAAGCATAGAGCTCGTGTCTATTAGGTTGAAAAAGGGTTGACAGTTTTTCTGATTAGTATAATAGAGGTCGAAGGGCAAGAGAGTGATGACAGCTTGAAAGGAGGAGATTTGATGATGTTCCATGAAATCTAATCTGGGAAGGAAGGAATGTGAATATATGAATATAAGTTGATGATAATTAGCAAAGAACCAATGGAAGTGCCAGTGGATAGGGTATTTCCATGGGATGGAACAGTCATTGCTGTGAGAGTTTCAGTAAGCAAGTTCAGAGATAGAAACAATCTTTTATTTATGTCAATGGAACAAGGACCATATAGCAAATTGTGGAATGATAAGAAAAAATAAACACTCACTAAAATGTGTCCTTTTATTTTTCAATTCTTTTTAGAGATGCAAAGGATGAAATGAACTTAGCTACAATAGGTTCAGTGAAGGAAGGCATTTTCCAAAAGAGTGCAGTCCTTGTGGTTTACCAGAAAAAGAAATGAATTCTCTATTTAGGCAAATTTAGGAGCAAGAAAGACCTGTTGTTGAGAGTCAGTGTATATCTGCCATGGTAAGTTAACTGACCTAGCTGAAAACCTTTAATTTCGTATCCAAGCAGTACTATATATATTTCCCTTTACAGACTCTGAAAATAAGAAAGCCAATTACTCAGCATGACTCATTATTCATCTTGTCCTGAATGTGGCATAGTTCTCAAAATTCAGAGCTCCTGTTGAAATCCCAAGGGCACTTCACTTTTGGCTCAGAGCATGAGCAAGGCTGTACATGGCCCATCATCTTTGATCATACAAATCCAAGTTAATAATGTCATTCCGAAACAGGGTGGATGTGTAAATTTCAAAAGGAAGATGACAGTATGCCTAGATAAATGCCATTTCAGCATTTGTCCTATTTCTCCTAAGTGGGAAGAATGGTGAATCCATGTAGACTTCTACTCAGTACAGGTCATAGTCTTCCCATGCAACCATTTTCCTTTCTAATGTATAAGAAAGGATTGAAGGTGAGCTCTTGGAGAGAAATTTTAGTAATGGTGAGTTCACTGTAAACTACCAGGACCAGAAAGGCATGTGGAGCTACTTATTTTAGGGTGAAGATTTTTGAAACTCACTTTTATTTTTCTAAAGTTGTATGAAATTAGTTCTAAGCACATATTCCTCCCTCTGCTGTTGATCCTCACCCTATCTCCCTACCATCTATTACATGCTTTGTTAGATTTATATTTTTTACTCTCTTATTTGGCTACCACTTCTTAACCCTACATGCACTTAAAAACTTTTAGTGGCTCTCATTGCTGCAGAAAATAAAATACAGTTCTTTCAGCCTGGTATTCAGTGTTCATTCATTGATTCATAATTTATGAAACACTCACAATATGCCAAGTTCTGTTCTGAGAAATGCAATGGTGAAAAAAATAAAATGTCTCTGTGTATAGAGTTTACTTTCTAATGGGGGATGGAAGGAGTGAAGTAGAGGCCGTTCAAACACATGAAAGTCACATAGAGCCATTAAAACAGTGTGATACACATGATTTCACTTCATCCTTTAAACAATCTTATGAAGAAGATAAATTATTATTTTACTTTGCAGTTAAGAATATTGGGCCTGGAGCAATGGCTCACTCCTTTAATCCAAGCACTCTGAGAGGTAGGGCCAGGAGGATCGCTTCAGGTCAGGAATTCAAGACCAGCCTGGACAACATAGCAAGACCTTGTCTTTATCTAAAATAAAAGTATTAGCTGCCATGGTGGCCCATACCTGTAGTTTCAGCTATTCAGGAGACTGAGGCAGGAGGATCGCTTGAGCCCAGAGCTGTGACCACATCACTGCACTTCACCCTGGGCAATAGCTTCTTTCCGAAAAAAAAATAGAAAAAGAAAAAAGAAAAGAAAGAAAAGAAAAAAGAAAATTTACATTCAGATTAAGTAATTTGTCCTTTGTCCTCTTTCAGAAACCGAGTCAGCAAGAGCTAGAGTCAACAATTGAATCCATCTCTGTCAGACTCCACAGAGATGGATTCAAACCTTAGTGTCTTAGCCACTAAGTTTATACCTTCCAAACACTGATTGTATCCAGATGTTTGCAAAATGTTACCTTTGCCACTCTGCAAAGCCAAGTACATCATGTTCAGAATAAAAAAAGTTAACGTACCATATGGCTTATTTTTGTACTTGAAATTAGAATAATTAAATATTAAAGAGTTTTTAGAAATAGTTTTCATTTTTTGTTGATTTTTATAATCTGATTCGTATTGTTTATTCCTCAAAAAAATGTGATTTTTCTTGCTTTGTTTTGTTTCTTCACTGACTGTTTTAAATCCTGGGAATCCTGAGGAACCAAGTGCATTTTCCACTTGAAATAAAACCACAGTGTGCTAAACTTACTAAAACAGTTGCTGGAAACCTGTACTAAATATAACTTTTGAAATTCATACATAATTCGGTCACTGTAGTTGTTTATGATATTTATTCAAGAGTCAAACATCATATCAAAGTTGCAACTAACTTTAGATTTAGAGAGAGGATTAGACTTTAGTCTACCAAAGAAATAACCAAATAAGAACTTGATATGGGTTGTTTAAAAGTGGTTCAATTTGAAAATTCCCAAGTTGGAAAAATGATTCATAGCTGGATGCTTTGGAGATCTAAATAAACGCACATTGTTATTTTGTTAAGTAATGAAGAAAACATAAGTTTACGTGTAAGGCATGTAAACTCAAAATCCTCTAGAAAGTCTTTCCAACCTGACAGGTACAGTTATTATTTGTAACATTTGTAACTAAAAGAATGCATAAGGACAGATTAATCAGGCCTGAAAACAAAATACAAAAGCGCTTCTCAGTACTTTTCCTTGCACATTAAACATACATACATAGCACAGCCGGAATGTATATCTCCATAGTACAAACTGTCACAAATACTTTCAGATAGTTTTATCAGAAATGCTCTTAAGGCAACATAAATATCCACGTGAAAAAAAGCAATTTTCCTTTGTCATAGAAAAGAAAAAAATGTTTTGTTTTGGTGGTTTTATTTTGTTTGGCTTGACTAGCTTTTAATTTAGATATATGAAGATAGATTTTACCTTAAGAAATAATTTATAGAAAGAGGCACATTATCCAACTGGCCAAGCTACAAAGACTTACATTAACATGATTGTATAGTTTGCGTTAGGATTTTATGTACTAATTCAAGGTAAGTGATTTTAGCAAGACAGGAATAGGCAAGAGTTTCCTCTACTCTTTTTGTGTCTGTTTTCCTATTCCTTGATTTTATGTCTGTTAATATGTGTAGATTGCTAGGAAGGACCTTGTAGATCATCTACCTCTGAGATGTTTATTTTGGCATTCATGAACAGACGTCAGAAAGGATACAGAGACACTTCTAAAGTTGTGCGGCATTCATTGACACATAGGTATGATTGTTTCTCTAGATAATCCAGGTCATCATTATTTTTACCTGGATGGATTACAGCAACAACATCCTTATTGATTATGTTTGTGCATTTGTTTTGTTTTTCACCTCTAGCCACGCTCCTCTTATCTTAATTAATATTCTCAAAGAGTTCTGTGCACCCCAATAATTAAGAACAAAATTCTAAACCAACATATACTCATTTTACAAATGAAGAAACTGAAGTCCAGAGAAGTAAACTAAGATTAAGCTGAAGTATTACATTATGCCAATCTGAAAGTTTGTACCTACATCTTTTAAATTCAGTGCTTAGTATCCAAAAAAATTAGATTTTACCGCAAACATCACATTTTGTTTGGGTGTTCTTTATGTTGAAAGAATGATGGAATTGAATTTTAAAGCAGAAGGAAAATCACTAATATGTCTGGGAGTAGATAGATGAAGTAAAGTGTCACTCAGATTTCTGAATGTGATATCTAATGATACATGTTTTCTTGGAAACTGCCTTAAGACACAATACTTTTTTTTTTTTTTTTCAAATTTTAGACACCAAACCAATTATGGAGTTACATAAATTAGAAAAAACCTAAAAGGTATTAAGGAACAGGTTGTGTCTTGAGTTGCCCAAGCCAGAAATCTGTGAGTCATCTTTTATCCAGTATACTTCCTCACATGCCAGTTGTAATTTCTCTCTACTTCCGCCCCTTGTTTGTATCCCATCTGCTACCACTTTAGTCCATGCCATCATCACTTTTTTTTACCTGGATTACGGTGGAAACATCCTTATTGCTTTTGTTTATTTTTTTCATTTATTTGTTTTGTTTTTCACCTCTGGCTATGCCTCTCTTATCTTTATTCATTCACTATCAGAATTATCTTGCCAAAGATCTGCCTTCAAAACAGAACCCATATCCTTTTATGTATTTCTTTACCTGGATGGTCCATTTTCTTACCACATCCAGAAAGCATCGCTGCCTACCAGTCATTCTGACACATACTCACTCCTGAATTTGCCAGACTTTTTCAGGTCTTTACACCTTGATTTCCCAGTTTCTTTGCATGGAAATCTTCCCCACTCCTTTCAACCACCGAGACTCAGCTCAAGCATCCTCTAATTTATGAGTATTTCTAACATATTAGTATTATGAGGATGGGACCCTTTCCCAACCCTATGATGACACTGATTCAAGTGTCTCTTCTCTGAAATTCTGTGACAGCACCATCGGAACAGTGGGTGCACTGGAAAGACATTGATTCTCATTCTATGTCCCCAACACACTGAACTTCATACAGTGACCATGTGCTACTCACCTTTGTAACCTGAAAGCATAGTGTTAAGTAGAAAGGATAAACAGAATAGGTAAACCTTAAATTTAAATACATACGTATCAAGTCTCTTTGTCTTTTGCACCAAAGCTATCATGCTGATTATATATATTTATGTTTTTATATTTTTTATTATACTTTAAGTTCTAGGGTACATGTGTACAACGTGCAGGTTTGTTACATATGTATACATGTGCCATGTTGGTGTGCTGTACCCATTAACTCGTCATTTACATTAGGTATATCTCCTAATGCAATCCCTCCCCTCTCTCCCCACCTCATGACTGCATATTTGGAAAGAATTTATCCGAATTATTTTAGGAATGGAAGTTATAAAATATGTCTGTTAGCCAGAATTGAATGTATTGAGCATTGAATGCTCTTCTAAAAATGTATTTGTAAGAAAATTTTAATATAACAGTAACTTAGTAGAGGGGCAAAATAATTAAAAGCAGGCTAGTCTGAGCCAGGCTACTGGGGGTTCAAATCCTAGCTCTGCCACTAACTTTGTGGCTTACATTAAATGTACTTAAACGTCCTGCCTTAGTTGCTCATCAGACTTATAAGTAATAAGCAATATTAACAGCTGACATTCTTGGTGTGCTTTCTATAAGCTGGGAACTATACTAAATATTTTCTATGCATCACGTCTTTTTAACTTCAAAACATACCCCTATTTCACAGATATGCAGACTGAGGTACAGAGTTCTTAATTACTTTCTCAATGTCACCCAACCACAAAATGCAAAACCAGAATTTAACCCTGATTTAGTTGATGTCCTAAAATCCTATACCCTATATGAAATAATCAGTGCATGATGTTCTGAGGAAGACTTTCCTTTACAAATATTGAACCTCTTTTTAATACAAAAAAATTCCATTTGAAATGTTTATTCTGTTATTTCCATGTATGAAAAATCAGGCCAGATAGAGTGCCTCAGCCCAGAACTTTGGGAGGCCAAGGGGGAGTGGATTGCTTGAGTCTAGAAGTTCCAGGTCAGTCTAGGAGTTCAAGACCAAGCCCTGTCTCTACAAAAAAATACAAAAATTAGCCAGGCATGGTAGCATGAACCTGTAGTCTGTGCTACTCAGGAGGCTGAGGCAGGAGGATCACTTGAGTCCTGGAGGTCAAGGCTGCAGTGAGCTGTGATCAGGCCACTGCACTCCAGCTGGGCAACAGAGTAAGACCTTGTCTCAAAGAAAGAAAGAAAAGCAAAAGGTAAAACAAAGCACAGGATGCATATACTCAAATTCAGTGATGATCTCAAACATTATCCCATCTTAGTAAAAATTTAAAATCAAAAGACAATTTAAGTAATATTTCAAAACATATATAACAATGGAATCAAGTAGATATTTATAGAGAATACAACTGCATCCCTGAAATATTCCAGAGGACCTTCAGAGTGACAAAACTTTCACAGTTTTATCTCATTCGTTTAATCATTAAAACTTTTGTGCTATAGGTAGGATAAGAATTACTACATTCATTTTGCATGTGGTAACACTGAGACCCAGAATGGTGAGTAAAAGCAAAGTCTACAACTCATGTTTCATAGCTCCCAACTCCCTACTGCTTAACATTGAAAGAATAGGAGATAAACCCTTCTTATTTAATAAAAATGATCCGTTAGGATGCCAAAGTCTTTTTTTTTTTTTTTTAGTAAAACAGAAGTGCTACCTCTTTGCACTACAACCTCTTTGCACTACAACCTCTTTGCCTTACATAGAGCAGGTCCATTCCTGTCAAATCACATCCCCACCTCCGTCCTTAGCTCTCTTTCCACTCTCCCACTCCGGAGTCCCAGGAATTCATTACTTAAACCTCATGTGTGAAGCTTTGGAAAGCAAAATAAGTAGAACACAGAGTTTCCAATGCAGCACATTAATATTTTCAAGTTTGACCAGATTTATTTGAAACCTGGCGCATGTTTATAAATCCAGCCTGGCATCTGGCATTTGTTACAAGGGTAACTCAGCTTTAAAAATGCCTCCCAACCCTGTGGCAAGCCAAGTCATATCCAGTTAATGAGAAGTCTAGCTGCTAGCTTCTCTCAAAGCCAACCAGATGAGGCACGCTGCTGGTTCATCTACCCCCAGAATATTAACAAAGTGTTGACACTGCCATGATTTCTATTTGGATCCAGATGACAAAATAGTGATGTAATACCAACAAGTTAAATGATGATCCCTAAGCCAGAACATCTGTTTTTGTGGGCCCCCTGACCTTCTGAGTAACATTTATTTTTAACATTGTGTGTATATCCAGTATCGGTGGTTTTATAGAGGGCATAGGATTCTGTTACAATGCCACATGGAAAGCTAACACACAGACCACACCATTTAGGCTCCAAAACAATTTTCATCCATGCTTGAATAGTAAAGCAGGAAGCATGAAATAAAAGTTATGTGAATGAAAACTGTATATTTAATTCTTGCTGCATGCTTGCAGTTGTTTGGGTTAGAAAAAATATTCTAACAGCTAGTCTAGATTGGCAGAGAAGGTCTATGCATGCGTACTTCAATTCTTCTCAATATGGGATGTTGATGCACTGTGTCTCTGCATATTTTGTGAGATCTCAGACTCTACCAAGGTGTTTTCAAACCTGATAATTACCTTCATATATCTTAATATTCCCCTAGACATAAACACTGTAACAGCTGCAATGTCCCCTAAGAAGAAGCATGATACATCCTTGGGGTGAGAAGTCTAATGAAATATTCAAGTCTTTTTATAGCAGAGATAGGAAACTAACACAACACAAAAGTCATATTTTTCATTTGCAATTACATTTTCCTTAAGATAGCAGAAGTTTCCCTAGGGATGGAAGTTTAATTTTAAGCTGACACTCTTTGGCCAGTAACATGGGGTTTGAAAGAAGGACAGAAATAAATATCAAAATTATCTCATCTCTCTAGCATTACACTTCATTTTTTCCCTTCCGGACTGGTGTTACATAATAAAATATAGATTTTGTCTCTGCTGTCACCTTCTTTTGTTCCATAGCAAAAACTAGTTGCCAGCTGACCCAAGCAAATGATTAAATGATTAGAACTTTCCCTCTCCCCACATCTCTTCACCCTGACCTCCAGAAAGGGGTGAGGGACTAGAGGTTGAGTTAATTATTAATGGCCAGTGACTTAATCAACCACAGCTAGTAATGAGCCCTCCATGAAAATCCTAACCAAAAGTGTTTGGTGAGCTTCCGGTTGCTGAACACATGGAGATGCTGGGAAGGTGGCCATCTGGAAGGGGCATGGAAGCTCCAAACTTTGCCCTCTGCTTCTGTTCCATCTGGCTGTTTTTGAGTTGTATTCTTTAATAATCAACTGATAGTCTGGTAAGTAAATTGTTTTCCTGAGTTCTGTGAGCCATTCTGACAAATTATTTTACATGAGAGGGAGATGAGAACCTTCCATTTCTAGCCAGAATCACAGGTAAGAACCTGGACTTGCAGTTGGTATCTGAAATGGAGGAAGTCTTGCAGGGCTGAATCTTTAGCCTGAAGGATCTGGCACTAACTCCAGGTGGACAGTGTCAGAACTGAGTTATATTCTATTAGGACACCTAGTCAGTGTTAGAGGAGAAGTGGAGAAATGCTTGGTATGGAGGAAAAAAAACCCCACATATTTACTATCAGAAGTGAAGTGATGAGAGTAGTAATAAAGTAGAAAAAAATCGTAAATTTTCTTTCAACCAGAATGTTTTAATTTTGTGATAATCTTGTAAATATCCTATTCCACAATTCTGTATGATTCCAGAAATTTCAGATTAAGTACATTTACATTCTTTAAAAAACTCTTTCAAAATAAGTATATCCTTTTCCAGTTCGAGTATTTACTTAACATAATTCATCTTATTTTATTTATAAGTATGAAGCACAAATGAGACCACAGTCCAATACAGAGATGCCATAAATAAGTTGTGTAAAAATTGCCTCTCTTATTCTTTAAGAGAAGAAGTGATGTTCCATGAAAAGAGTGCCTTAATCTGGTAGTCTTAGTCTGGTAGTCTGCTCTAACTACAACTGATCGGTAGGATCAGTCTTTCTGCCTCCTCACGAGGCCACAGACATTATTTTTTATACTATATGACACTTGCTTCTATTTAATTCAGGATTTTCTCCTTTATATATGGCTCTTTGTGATATGGGCATAAATCTTGACTCTTCCCAAATATTATAGAGGGACCACACCACATATTGCTTTTGCTTCCGTATTAAGGGATACCCAAGGGAATATTAGGGACATTGAGAATAAATTATGGTTAAGCCCAATTTTCCCTTAGTGCTCCTAAGTTCCTTTATGTACAGAGCAGTTTTCCTTTCTTCAAGGAAAGCAGGCAAGAGGAAAAAAAGAATGAGAGAAAAGAGAAGAAAGTGATTAGGAGGGAAATAGGAAGGAAGGAGGGAAAGGGAAGATCACATGCCAAGCCACTAGGCTGCGTACTTAGGTATCCAATCATCTCAGTAAACCTCATGATTGTATCTGTGCTTTGAAGAGAAGGCAGCTGAATTTCCAAGAGGTTAAGTAACCAACTGGGCCAGAATTTTATTTCAAATGCCATACTCTTTATCCAGTGGGGCCTCGGCTTTTATTGAAAGGCATAAAACCAAGAAAGTAACTTAATACTGCTTTGCATTTCATATGGCAGACACGTTCATGTAGAAAACACAAAAATTTTCATATATTAAAAGAAAAAACTCTGAGAAATTCTTCTTTTTAGAACTCTAAATGTGTTTCTTTCTATATCTTCAGTTTTCAGTACTTTTCATTGTTTATTTGCAAATACCTTGTTTCAGAAATCTCCTATAATTCTTCTATTGCTAACATTAGTTTTTCCTGTCCACATATGTTCTATCTCCTTCAGAAATTCCTTGCTATCTGTGGCCTACAGAGTAAATTTTTGCTCTTTTTCATTATAAAATTTGGATTTTCATATTTCTTTCTCACATGCCTCTTCCCACTCCATCTTCCACTTCTTTAGACATCAACAAAGAAAATCTCATGAAAGAACTGTTTTTCTACGCATCCCCCAATATCATTTATGAAATTGTCGATCCACAACATATTTGAGTCTATCAACCGTATTTTTTCTTTAGTACACAGAAGAGACTTTTAGTAACAATAACTTGTTCCAATTAACATCATAAAAACCAGACTTTATTTAATTAACAAGTATTCATTGAATCTTATTATCTGCTACATGATGGTCTAAGCTCTGCAGAATTCATGGCAAAGAAAGTTGAGAGACTGTTTTCTAGTTAAACAAAATAAACAAAAAGAAAACTTTTTGAAGATTGCACAAAATCATAAAATCATAGCAAAAGCATTTGCCATATTTTATCCAGACCTGACATCACTTTGCTATATTCAGGGAGTCTGGGGAATTAGTGTTTATGCCTGCAACTAAAAATTGCCCATGTTCCTTAAAATTCATTCCTCTAGTAGCCACAAGTGGACAACTGGCAGTAATCATGGTATGAAAGACGTATTTAATCACTGAAAAATGATAGATTTTTAACTTACTTTATACATAAACAGTGGAGATTGATGTAGGGGCAAGACTAAAATATAGTATAAAGAATATTCAAAAGACTTATGAAATATTATTCTAAAATTTTCCATTTCCAAGAGTTGGTTTGGGTGGGAACAGGTGGCATTTGGTCACATGAATAAGTTCTTTAGTGGTGATTTTCAAGATTTTAGTGCATCCATCATCTGAGCAGTGTACACTGTACCCAGTGTATATTCTCTTATCCTTGAGTCCCAAAAGTCCATTGTATCATTTTTATGCCTTCACATCCTCAGAGCTTAGCTCCCACTTAATGAGGGAAAACATACAATGTCTGGTTTTCCATTCCTGAGTTACTTCACTTAAAATAATGGTCTCCAAATTCCATCCAGGTTGCTGCAAATGCCATTCTTTCATTCCTTTTTATGGCTGAGTAGTATTTCATGGTATATACACACTGCATTTTCTTCATTCACTTGTTGATGAATGGGCATTTGGTTCCATATTTTTGCAATTGTACTTGTACTGCTATAAACATTGTACAAATTGTACTGCTTTGTACTTGTACTGCTATAAGCATGCATGTGCAAGTATCTTTTTCATATAGTGACTTCTTTTTCTCTGGGTAGATAGCCAGAAGTGGGATTGCTAGATCAAAATGTAGATCTACTTTTAGTTCTTTAAGGAATCTCCACAGTTTTCCATAGTGGTTGTATGAGTTTACATTTCCACTAATGGTTCCTTTGAATTAATACCCAGAAGTGGGGTTCCTGGATCATATGGTAGTTCTTTTTTAATTTTTTGAAGAATGTCCATACAGATATCCATAATATCTGTAACATATTCCCACCAAAAGGTATAATGGTACTCTTTTCTCCACATTCTCACCAAAAATTGTTACCTTGTTACTTTTTGAAAATAGCCATTCTAACAAGTGTAACATAATATCTCATTGTGTTTTTAATATGCATTTCTTATATTAGTGATGTTGAGCACTTTTTAATATACCTGCTGGCATTTATATCTCTTCTTCGTAAAATTTTTTTTAGGTCCTTTGCTCACTTCTAATCAGATGGTTTGTCTTCTGCTATTGAGTTATATGAGCTCCTTCTATATTTTGGATATTAACCAGGTATAGGATAATATATTAAATCTTTATAGGTTTGCAAATATTTTCTACATTCCATAGGTTCCCTTCTTATTTTGTTGATTGTTTCCTTTCCTGTGCAGAAACTTTTTACTTTTGATGACGTTTCCCTGGTTTATTTTTGATTTTGTTGCGTGTGCTTTTAGTGCCATATCTAAAAAATCATTGCCAAGTTCAATATCATGAACTTTTTCCACATATTTTCTTCTACGAATATAGAGTCAGATATAATGTTTTAATCTTTGATTCACAATGAGTTGATTTTTGCATGTCATATAAGACATGCATCCAATTTCATGATTTTTTTTGCATATGAATATCTAATCTTGCCAACATCATTTGTTCAATGATAGTGTTCAACACACTATCATTTTCTGATTATGCATTCTTGCCAGCTCGTTGAAGATTCACGGACTGTATATATAAACTCATATATATATATGAATTTATTTCTGGGCATTCGATTTTGATCCATTTGCCTTTCTATTTGCTTTTAGCTCAGTATCACATGTTTTCATTATTGTAGCTTTGTAATATAATTTTAAATCAGAAAGTTTGATACTTTCAGTTTTGTTCTTCTTATTCAAGATTGCTTTAGCTATTAGGGTTCTTCGTGGGTCCATATGAATTTCAGAAGTTTTTTCTATTTCTATAAGAAATGCCATTTGTATAGACATTTTGAAAATATTAATTTTTCCGAACCATGAACATGAGATATCTTTTCACTTATTTGCATTGTTTTCAATTTCATTCACCAATGTATTATAGTTTCAAGGGTAGACATCTTTTACCTCCTTGGTTAAATGCAATCCTGTGTGTTTTATTCCCATTGATGCTATTATAAACAAGATGATTTTCTTAATTTCTTTTTTGGACATTTTGTTATTTGTGTAGATAAATACAATTGGTTTTTGTATGTTGATTTAGATCCTGAAACTTCACTCATTTTATTTATTAGTTCTACCAGGTTTTTCAGGACAGGGGAGAGGGAGTCTTTAGGCTTTCTATAGACAAGATTGTGTCATCTGCAAACAGATAATTTTACTTCTTTTCTTATAGCGATGCTTTTATTTTTAACTAATTGCTCTGTCTAAGGTTTCTAGTACCATGTTGAATAGAAGTTGGTAAAGTGGGCATCCTTGTCTAGTTTCTGATATTAGAGGAAAATCTTTGCTTTCATTTGAGTATGATGTTAGCTATAGTCTTCCCATGTATAGCCTTTATTATAATGAGGTATATTCCCTGATACTTAATCTGTTGAAAATGAATTTTTATCATTAAAGGATGGTAAATTTTACAAAATGCCTTTTCTGTATCTATTGACAGGATCATATGATTTTGGTCCTTCATTCTGTTTATGCAAAGTATCATCTTTATTAATTTATGTATGTTGAACCATCCTTATAACCCAGATATAAATCTTGCTGGATGGTGGAGAATGATCTTTTTAATTTGCTGTTAAATATGGCTTGTTAGTATTTGGTTGAGGATTTTTGCACCTATATGAATAACAGCTGTTGGCTGTAATATTTTTTCTTATAGTATTTTTGTCTGGTTTTTGTATAAGCATAGTGATGGCCTCATAAAATGAGTTTGGAAGTGTTCCCTCCTCTTTAATTTTTTGTAAGAATTTAAGAAGGATTGGTATTATTATTATTATTATTATTATTATTATTATTATTATTTTGAGATGGAGTCTGGTTCTGTCACCCAGGCTGGAGTGCTGTGGTATTATCTCGGCTCACTGCAAGCTCTGCCTGCCGGGTTCATGCCATTCTCTTGCCTCAGCCTCCAGAGTAGCTGGGACTACAGGTGCCTGCCACCATGCCCGGCTAATTTTTTGTATTTTTTAGTAGAGACGGGGTTTCACCGTGTTAGCCAGGATGATCTCGATCTCCTGACCTCGTGATCCACTCACCTCAGCCTCCTAAAGTGCTGGGATTACAGGCAACAATTGGTATTCTTATTTAAATGTTTAGTAGAATTCATCAGTGAAATCATCAGGTACTGTTTTTCTTTATTGAGAGCTTTGTATTTACTGATTACTTCCTTGCTTCTTATTAGTCTGCATATTTTCTGTTTCTTGATTCAATTTTGGTAGGTTGTATATTTTTAGGTATTTATTGCTTTTAGGTTATCCACTTTTTTGGTTTTTAATTATTCATAGTCATCTCTTATGGCCCTTTGAATTTCTGTGTTATTTGGATTGTAATGTCTCCTCTTTCATTTTTAATTTTATTTGAGTCTTCTCTTTTTCTCTTAGTCTAGGTAAAGATTTTCAGCTTTGTTTACCATCTCAAAATGCAAATTATTACTTTCATCGATCATTTTTATTGCTTTTCTAGTCTTTATTTCACTTATTTCTACGCTGATCTTTGCTGTTTCTTTCCTTTTGCTAACTTTGAGTTTAGTTTGTTCTTGTCTTTCCAGTTTATTGAAGTATAATGTTAGGTTGTTTGAAATCTTTGCTTTTTCTCTTTATGTAAGACATTATTATCAAAAAAGACTCTTTATAACTGCTTTTGCCATATTTGACAAGTTTTGGTATACTATGTTCCTATTTAAATTTGTCTCAAGACATTTTTTATTTCCTTTATAATTTTTTGACCCAATGGATATTCAGGAGTATATTTTTAAATTTCTACATATTTATACATTTTTCAAATTTCCTCCTGTTATTTCTTTCTAGTTCCATATTATTGTAGCCAGAAAAAAATACCTGACATAATTTCAATCTTTAACTTGTAATGTGGCTTAACATATAATCTGTTCTAGAGAATGTTTTGTGTATGCTTGAGAAAAATATGCAACCACTTGCATAGAATGTTCTGTGCATGTTCATTAGTTCCATTTGGTCTAAAGTGTAATTTGTGTCTGGCTGGGAACAGTGGCTCATGCCTGTAATCCCAGCACTTTGGGAGGCCGAGGCAGGCAGATCATCTGAGGTCAGGAGTTTGAGACCAACCTGGCCAACATGGTGAAACTTCACCTCTACTGAAAATACAAAATTAGCTGGGCGCACTTGTAATCCCAGCTACTCAGGAGGATGAGGCAGGAAAATCACTTGAATCTGGAAGGTGGAGGCTGAAGTGAGCCGAGATCATGCCATAGCACTCCAGCCTGGGCAAAAAGAACAAAACTATGTTTCAAATAATAAATAAATAAATAAATATGTAGTTTGTGGCCAATATTTCCTTACTGATTTTCAGTCAGGATGATATATCCGTTGTTGAAAGTGAGTTATTCAAGTCATATTATAATTGTATTGCTGTCGATTTCTTTCATTAGGTCATTTAATAATTGCTCTATATATTTAGATGCTACAATGTAGATACACATATACTTACAATTGTTATATTCCCTCCTTTATCACTATGCAATGACCTTCTTTATCTCTTATTACACCTTTTGCCTGAAAGTCTTTCTTTGATAAAAATACAACGACCTCTGCTCTCCTGCAGTTTTCATTTGTATAGAATATCTTTTTTCTTTTATTCTTCATTTCTGGTCTATGTGTGTTCTTAAAGCTGAAGTGAATCTCTTGTAGGCATCAGATACTTGGCACTTGTTTTTTTTTCTTTTATGTGTTTCCTCATTCTGTGTCTTTGGTTGGAGAATGTAATTGATCTACATTTAAAGTAATTATTGATAGGTAGAGAATTAATATTGCCATTTTGTTATTTGTTGCTGGCCGTTTTGTAGATTCTTTGTTATTTTCTTCTTTTGTTGCTGACTTCCTTTGTTATTTGATGATTTTAGGTATTGGTATGCTTTGATTCCTTTCTCTTTATATTTTATATGTCTACTATAGGTTTTTGCTTCATGGTTACCATAGGGTCTGCATAAAACACCTTATAGCTATGATAGTCTATTTTAAGCTGGTAACAACTTAATTTTCATCACCTACAAAAACTCTACACTTTTATCCTTCACTCACATTTTATGATTTCGAAGTCACAATTTGTACCTTTTTGTATTATGTGTACACAACAAATTCTTAGAGCCATAGTTATTTTTAACACTTTGTCCTTTACCTCTATACTAGAATTATAAGTGACTTAAACACCACCATTATAGTAGGAATATTCTGAATTTGACTGTGTGCTTACCTTACCAGTGAGTTTTATGCTTTCATAAGATTTTATGTTACTAATTAGTATCCTTTTAGGTCAGCTTGAAGAATTCCCTTTGGTATTTCTTGTAAGTTAGCTTTAGTGGTAATGAACTCTCAGCTTTTGTTTGTTTGGAAAAGTCTTTATTGTACCTTCATTTCTGAAGGATAGTTTTACTGGCTGAAGCATTCTTGGTTGACAGTTGTTATCTCTTTCAGCATTTTAATTATATTATCCCACTCTCTTCTGGTCTACAAGGTCTCTGCTGAGAAATTACTGATATCCTTATGGGAGTTCACTTGTATATGATCACCCTCTTTACTTTTGCTGTTTTCAAACTTCTTTCTCTTTGATGTTTAGCAGTTTGATTATAATGTGGCTCAGTGAAGTCTTTTTTGGGTTGAATCTATTTGAAAATGTTTAAGCTTTATGTACGTGAATGTCAATATAGTTCTCAAGATTTAGAAAGATTTCAGCTATTATTAGTTACAGTAAGCTTTCTGGACCTCTCTATCTCCTCCTTGGTAAAATTCCTTAATTCAAAAGTTACCTCTCTTAATGCTGTTCCACACATTCCGTAGGCTTTCTTCATTACTTTTTGGGTTTTCTGTTCCATTTTATTCTCTGACTAGATATTTTCAAATTATCCATTTTTGAGTTCACAGATTTTTTCTGCTGTTGTTAATTGTGCTATTGATGCTCTCGAATGCATTTTTGTTTAATTTCATTGTTTTCTTCAGCTCCTGAATTTCCATTTGGTTCTTTTTTGATTATTTCTATCCCTTTGTTGAAATTCTCTTATTGATCATGTTGTGCTGTCTAATATTTTTGAATTGTCTATTTGTTCCCTTATAGATTGTTGAGCTTCCTTAATAACATTATTTTGAATCCCTTGCCAGGCAATTTGTAGATCTCCTTTTCTCTGGGGTTGGTACTGTAACATTGCTGTGTTCCTTTGGTGGTATCATGGTTCTTTGGTTTTTGTTTTATCATGTTTTGTATCTTTGTGTAGGTGTTTGAATATTTGAAGATGCAGTCACCTTTTCCAGTGCTTGTTAAGTGCTTTGGAAGCAAAATTCCTTCATTAGTTTTCCTAGCTAGGGATTGTGAGACTCTTTCAGACCTTTTCTATATATGTGCTCATTCCACACCTTTTGTTTTCTCCTGGAGGGAATTCTAAAAATTGTATGCCTTTTCTCAATTATTTGAAGCAAAGCTGTGTTGCAATAGCCTTAACCAGTTTTTCTCTTTAGAGATGTTCTCAGAAATGCTCAAGTTTGTGTGCCTTCTCCCAATCCCTCATAGTTGAGTTGTCTGCTTGTGTGAGATACTTGTATTTGTTGTCTACAGCAGTACACGCAGGGAGCTAGCGTGGGGAGAAAGGCTGAGGTACATAGGGCACTTGAAATGCTTCTGGTCCCGTTTTTGGGAATCCATAGATGAGACATCTCAAGCAGCTTATGAGTGAGCTTTCTAATGGATTCCATAGACAGTTAGGAGGGTCTATGACCCATCATCCCTGCTTTCAGCCTCTTCCAACCACATAGCTGTGCCAATCACCCAAGTATTCTGGGTGACATGCAAAAAAAGTGGGCCTCTTGGGCAATGTTCCACATGGCTAGTGGGAGCTGAATGGGCTGCTCTTAGCACAGAGTTGTGCCATCTTGGAAGAATGGTCATGTGAGTAAAGTAAAACTGTTGTTACTCTCTTATTGTGTCTATTGTTAAATTTTTGCTGCAACACTGTGCTGGAAAATTTCTGCTAAAACTCCAAATTCCCACAATGGTACTTTTATCCATGAGTAGTTGTCAAAATTGATGATTCTCATTGAGGATGATGGTAGAAATGTTCTATTCTGCCATTTTTTCTCACATTTTTTTTTTTCCTTGGATGACTAAAAAATAAAAGCTTTTGTTTCCTCATCCATAAAGAGAAAATTTGGAATAGATAATAACAACCCAAATCTATAGAATACTTCACTAATTACAGAATATTTTTTATGCCCATTATCTTCTTTGATTCTCACAATAACTGCTGAGTTTAGTAAGACAGTTATTGAATTTTCATTGAATACATGCAGAAAATGAAGCTTAAAGAAATTATTCTTAAGATCATATTGATTGGGAATTGGTGAAACCCCAGGACATGGATCTAAGTCTTCTGACTCTTTATTCAGTGTTTATTTCACTACTACAATGAGCTCCACCTTTGAGATATAAAACATTAATATTTGCAAGTTTCATGCTTTTATAGTTTTTAGAAATATGCCATTTTAACATAAAAGTTGATGAGTGAAATATCAAATATAAAACTCCCAGGTAATCCTCTTGTCACATTTTATTCACACTTGTAAGGATTACAGTTTGATGCACCTCAATGTAGAAAGGCTTTAGGGAGTCTAAAAACATATTACTTTGCATGAGGGGGTGAAGGAATGGGAAATGATAGAAAGTACTATTTTTATTACAGACATTGCAAATGATACAGTAAAAAATGGAATTGATTAAACGGACATTAATATTTTGAACTCATTCTGTGATACATTTCATAATGACACTGAAGCCTAAAATATCAATGCATTGGTATTTTATTGATATCTATTGTATCAATACCTTTTTATAATAGAGAAGTTAATTGCTCAGTTGCAATTCCTAATTTTCACTCAGATGTGAAAAGATTGCCACAGGAGAAAAAATTGGTAATTGGTTGCTTGTTCATTGGCCAGTTCAAGCACATGAATTAATGTCTGCAATTGTTGAAGTTGTAAACCATAAACTCGTATATTAATGAAATTCCCATTTCTTTACCTAAATCACTTTAAATCTGACACATAGTTCTCATTACAGTAGGCCAATAAAGGTTTTAATTATGTAAGAGGACTATTTGTTCTCCCCTTCATACCTATCCAAGACCTCATAGTCCACATAAACCGATGACTACTGCTTCCATATCACAGTAACAGGACTTGACATGAAATATATTTCACAAATATTTTCAAATATTTTGGAATATTTGACAATCAGACTAAGTTTCGGAGTTCCTAAGTGAACTTCAAAGCCATAGGCTCTGAAGAAAATACCTCTTTTTTAATCCCTGCTGCGTCAAATAATTCCATCCTCCTTTATTCTAGCTCATTCTCTTCAACTATATAGCTCAGGCTTTCACAAAACTTTGGGAAGTAGTTTTACTTCCAACAATTTCTATTTTCTTCCCTAAGGAATTTCTGAGGCCAAAAAATATAAAAGTACAAAAAGAGAGGGAGATAGGATGGAAACAGGATAAATACAAATGTGTTTTTCCATCACACAAGCAAAGAGAAGACAATTTTAAAAATTGATCTTTTCCTTTTGATCACTTCCTCTTCACTCCATTGATAAGAAAGAGATTTCTACCCTAGGGTTATAAACACACAACATCTAACATTGAACAGATGAGCCAAACTGCAGTTTATTAGTCACATATGCTGACAGCCTGGGGAAGAGAATATAGCATGTGAGGTAGAACCACCATGGAAATTTCATCTGGGAACAGGGTGAACAAACAAGGTCTATGGAAGGCAAACTTTGTAGCAACTAGATGGTGAGGTTGGTGAGGTAAGCACTCATTCTCATGGGAGGGTATTATTGGTTTGTTTGAATAATTCAAGGGGCAGGCAGAGAGCTGAAGCCTACTACTGAGGGATAAGCAGGCACTTTGCCTAGTCCCTTTGATAAAGAGTGTATTTTGACCAAAAGACCTCATCTGTGGGAGCATAAAGAGTGGAACTTGAGACGATTAGATCATCACAGTTTTTCCCAAACGTCAAGGCACACATAATATTGAACCTTTATTTAAAACCATATATTTCTGTCAACAGAGAAAATCTGAGATTCTCTGCTGTAATTTGCAACATTGTTTTGCTACCTAAATGAACACAGCACATAGGTAACTAAATTTCTAAAGGCCTAAGAAAAATAATAATTTTATTTTATAATTTTTTTGAAGAAGCGTTTTATAAAAATCTCTTTGGGCTGAGATCCCGAGCCATTTCCCAGGCAAAAAGTCTTATTGTTAAAAATAGTGTCCCATTCTAAAAGATGGAGTACCAACTTGAGATCTTCCCAGGAACTCAAAATAGTAAACATGAATCACTTTTTCTGACTGTGAATGTGTAAATTAAGCATATGAAAGACCTTACAGTAATTGATATAAATCAATATTTATTATTTCATTCAAATTATCTTTGCCTATAAAAGATATCAAACAATTACTGTATATTGATCAGGTGAAGGTGACTTTATTTATCCTTGAGCATGGAATTAATGATTGTATAATTTGCAAGGAGTAGGATTATTAAGATTATAACTAACAAATTTTATAAAAGATTGAAGGCCTTGAATAAAAGGTAAGATTAAAGTACGTCTTCTTTTTTGAAGAAATTAAACAGATAATTAAAATGTAAACACCCTGTTGTTTATATTATCAGAGAACTAAAATTGGGTTTGTGAAGAAAAACAATATAAAATGTATGATTTATCTGACAGTATAATTTTCTATATTTGCTAGAAAACTATTCTGAATTTCCTAGTTCGAGCTTGAGGTAGATAAAATTTAAATCAAATTGGCTCTGATCAATTACTTATTGAGATATTCCTGTGTCAGGATTAGCTTTAAGTTTAACTGTATATTTAAATTCGAATCTGTCATGGCACGCTTTCTCCTCATCTCTCACCTAATTATTAATTGTGTAGGTTGCCTTTACTCTTACCTTATGATTATATGTTTTCCAAATTTGATAAAAATTATGAACTCACTGATCAAAAACCGCTACAAACACCAAGCAGAAGACTTCACATGTGTGCATGCACACACACACACACACACACACACACAATTACTAAAAACCAAAAGTGATAAAGAGAATACCTTAAAATTACCAGAGGAAAAAAATGTCACATTACATACAGAAGAACAAAAATAAGAATAGCAGCTGGCTTCTTGTGAAATTTTATGTAATACAGAAGAAGAGAATACCACCTTTAAAGTACTGAAAGTATTAAAAAGATCACCCTAAATTTCTATAAACAGAAAAGTCATTTTTCAAAAATGGAAAAAAAATGAAAACTTTTTGCAAAAGCTTATTTGTGGCCAGGAGAGCTGAATTACAAGAAATATCAAAGAGAATTCTTCAGGAAAAAGGAAAATGATAACAGATGTTGGATCAATAGAAAGGAATAAAAACATTCTTCACAATGGAACTGTATAAGAAAATATATTTTTTTGGCCGGGCGCGGTGGCTCAAGCCTGTAATCCCAGCACTTTGGGAGCCGAGACGGGCGGATCACGAGGTCAGAGATCGAGACCATCCTGGCTAACATGGTGAAACCCCGTCTCTACTAAAAATACAAAAAACTAGCCGGGCGACATGGCGGGCGCCTGTAGTCCCAGCTGCTTGGGAGGCTGAGGCAGGAGAATGGCGTAAACCCGGGAGGCGGAGCTTGCAGTGAGCTGAGACCCGGCCACTGCACTCCAGCCTGGGCGGCAGAGCGAGACTCCGTCTCAAAAAAAAAAAAAAAAAAAAAAAAAAAAAAAAAAAGAAAATATATTTTTTCTACTTATTCTCTTTAAAAAATAATAACAACGCACTGGGAAGTTTATGGCATCTACAGAAGTAAAATATATGACAATGATTTCCCAAAGGACAGGGAAACAAAGTCTATTTTTATAAGTTTCTTACACCTTAAATGAAACAGGAGACTGCCATGAGTTAAATATCAATATTGTAAAAACCAGACTCATCTCCAAAATAAAAAAAAAAAAAAAACAAAGAATTATAGCTATAAGCCAATATTGGAAGTAAAATTGGATCATAAAAATATTCTATCTAAATGATGACAAGATGAGAGGGAAAAAAAGGAAAAGTTATGTCAAATACATAATGAAGAGCAATAGGGCAGATTTAAACCAAATGTACCAATAATTATGTTAAAAGTAAATGGTCCAATCAAATAGTTAAGTCAGCCGGGCATGGTGGCTCACGCCTGTAATCCCAGCACCTTGGGAGGCCAAGGCAGGTGGGTCATGAGGTCAAGAGATCGAGACCATCTGGCCAACATGGTGAAATCCCGTCTCTACTAAAAATACAAAAATTAGCTGGGTGTGGTGGCGCATGCCTGTAGTCCCAGTTACTTGGCAGGCTGAGGCAGGAGAATTGCTTGAACCGAGGAGGCAGAGGTTGTGGTGAGACAAGATTGCACCACTGCACTCCAGTCTGGGGTACAAGAGCAAGAATCTGCCTCAAAAAAAAAAAAAAAAAAGTTAAGTGAAATGATCCATTTTGTCAGAGGATTAAAAAAATAATAACACTAAACTCTAGGCTATCTACAAGAAACCTATTTCAAATATAGAGGATATAAAAGATACACCACGAAAATACTAATGAAATGAAAGAGTTGTTTCTTAGAATCAAACAAAATAGCCTTCAGAACAGGAAATGTTACTAGAGATGCAGAGTGGCGTTTCATAATTATAAAGAGGTCAATGAATTTTTAAAAACCTAAATGTATACGTACCCCAAAAACCAGAAGTCCAAAATACATGAAGCAAAACGTAATAGAAGTAAAACACATGCACACACACACACACACACACACACACACACAATTACAGTTGGAGATGTCATCAGTTTCCTCAGTAATCGATAGAAGAAGTAGACATAGAATCAATAAGTATATAAAAGACATAAACAACAAACGCTATCAACTTACCAGGCTGAATTGATGTTTGTAGAATGCTCTAACTGAAAACAGCAAAATATACATCCTTTCCAACTAAACATGGAACATTTACCAAGAAAGACTATATTCTAGATAATAAAAAAGAAGCTCAATAAATTTAAAAAGTTCAAATCATTTAAATATGCTCTATAGTAACAATGTAATTAACCAGAATTAAATGATTAAAGATACTGCAAATATTCTCACTATTTAAAATTAAACAAACACAGTTTTAAATAACATACAAATTAAGAAAGTTCACTAGAAAAACTAGAAATTATGTCAAACCGAATGAAAATAAAAACACACCAAAATATGTGAGGTACAGCTAAATCAATGTTTAAAAGAAAATATATAGCATTAAATGCTTATTTAAGGAAAAATAATTCAAATCAATGTCCCTAGTTTTTGCATAAGAAAGAAATAAAACAATGAGTAAATCAAACCCAAAGTAAGTTGAAGAAAGAAAATAACAAAATGATCAGAATAAAAATCAGTGGGATAGAAAACATAAAATCAATAAAGAAAAATCAATAAAATAAAAATCTGTTAATTTAAAACAAAAGGTAGAAATGATACAAATTAATATCAAAAATGAAAGGCCATCACTAAGGATTCTACTAACATTAAAAGGCTAATAAGGAATATAATAAGGAATATTAGGAACAACTGTATTCCTTCAAAATTAAAATATATACAAAAGCTGTATACTGAAAACTTTAAATCACTGATGAAAGAAATTAATGAATATCCACCAACTAGAAATGTAAATCATTGTTATGGATTGAATTGCATTCCCCTAGGATTCATATGTTTAAGTTCTAACCCCTAGCAAGACTGTATTTGAAGACAAGGACTTTAAGGTGGTAAATAAGGTTAAATTAGGTTATAAGGATGGAACTCTAATGCAATAGAACTGGTGCTGTCTAGGAAAAGAAAGAGACACCAGAGAGCTCCCTCATTTCCCATGCTTGCATGGAAAGGCCATGTGAGAACACAGCAAGAAGGTAATCATCTTCAAGCCAGGAAAATATTTCTCACCAGAAGCCCACTCTGATGGCACTGTGATCTTGGATATTGAGACTCCAGAACTAAGAGAAAATAAATTGTTTAAGCAACTTAGTCTTTGATATTGTGATGCCAGCCTGAGCTAACTAATACAGATTTTAGTACCAGGAAATAGAATGGTATTGTAACAAATACCTACAAATGTGGAAGTGGCGTTGCAACTGAGTGATGAGTAGAGGCTGGAAGAATTTTGAGGTGCATGTTAGAGAAAGCTTAGATTGCCTTGAAGGGACTCTTCAAGAAATGTGATCATAAAGGTGATTCTGGTGAGAACTCAGAAGGAAAATAGGACAGCTATAGAGAAAATGTATGTTATTTAGAGAATACATATATCAGCATGAACAGAATGGTGGTAGAAGTATGAACAATAAAGTAGATCTGGTGATGTCTCAGACAGAAATGAGGAAGATGTTATTGAAAATTGGAGGAAATGGTGGCAAAGACCTTGACTGAATGGTGTTCTAATATTTTGTGGAAGGTAGAATTTATTTGTGATGAACTTGGATATTTAGTTGAGGATATTTCTAGGCAAAGTGTTGGAGGAAAAGCCTGAGTTATCCTTACTGCTTATAGTAAAATTTGTGAGGATATGAATTAAAGAAGGAATTGTTACGTAAAAAGGAACCAGATTAGAAGATTTGGAAAATTTTCAGTATATCTATATTGAAAAAAAGAAGAAGAAGAAGAAGAGAAGAAAAAGAAGAAGAAGAAGAGAGAAGAAGAAGAAAGAAGAAGAAGAAGAAGAAGAAGAAGAAGAAGAAGAAGAAGAAAGAAGAAGAAAGAAGAAGAAGAGAAGAAGAAGAAGAAAGAAGAAGAAAGAAGAAGAAGAAGAGAAGAAGAAGAGAAGAAGAGAAGAAAAAGAAGAAGAAGAAGAAGAAGGAAGAAAAAGAAGAAGAAGAAGAAGAAGAAGAAGAAGAAGAAGAAAGAAGAAGAAGAAGAAGAAGAAGAAGAAGAAGAAGAAAGTGTGAGAGACCATCATGGGTTGTTCCTGGATAATTATTCCAAGAAGAAATTACCATGTATTTAATTAGCTACCTCTGCAAAAGCCAGGACTGAACAGTAGTGTTACCTGGCTGTGAACATACTTTATCCTTTAAAAAGTAAGAAAAGGTAACGCTAAGGACAATTCAGACATTGATAGGGCTGCCACTGCCACCAAAGGTTCATGACACACAGTCTCAGTGGTCAAGTCTGCCAACCCACCAGTTTCAGAAATCTGACCACCTCCTTGGTTTCAGAGGGTGTAGCGAATTCTTCAGTCAATCCAGTTGCACCAGCCCAGATCCTCAGGAGCAATGTTTCTGCCTGTGGTCAGGAAGGCAGGAGCACTGTGTAGTGACAAGAAGGTGCAATTACTGCTCCAGTGGGCCCAGAAGGTGGGACCATTGTCCCAACGGGCCCAGATGGCAGAACAGCCTGCCAAAGAAAAATTTTCTCGAGCCTTAGATCCAGTAAAATTTGCCTTGCTAGGTTTTAGATTTATTTAAGACCTGCTGCTCATTCTTCTTTCCCACTCGTCCCTTTTGGAATGGGAATATCCATCCTATGCCAGCCCCACCATTATGTTTTGGAAGCACAAAATCTTGGTTTTACCAGCTCACAGCCGGAGAGGAATTTTGCCTCAGGATAAATTTATTTCAGGTCTCTCTATAACTAATTTACTAGTGGGGCTGTTGAGATGGGGTGAATGTATTCTGCATATGAGAAGGAAATGATTTTGGGGAGGGCAGAAAGTGGAATGTTATGGACTGAATAGTGCCTCTTCTCAAATCATATGTTGAAGCCCTAACCCCCAATGTGTCTGTATTTTGAGATACAGCATTTAAGGAGGTAATTAGGTTAAATGAGGTCATAAGGGTGGGGGTTTAATTCAATAGGAAAGGTGTTTTTATAGAAAGAAGACAAGACACGAGAGAGTTATTTCTCTTCCCACGTGCACACAGATAAAAAAGCCACGTAAGGCCAAAGTGAGAAGCAGCTATCTGCAAGCTGTCTGCAAGTCAAGAGAAACCTTACCAAAATCCAATTCTACTAACGCCTTGTTCTTGGTGTTTCGCCTCCAAAAATGTGAGAAAATAAATCTCTGTTACTTAAACCACCTAGTCTGTTTCAGCAGCCCAGGATGACTAATACAATCGTATTTAAGAATAGAATGATTCAGTTGTGTGAAGATGTCAGTTTTCTCCAAACTGATCTAAAGATTCGACACTATCTCAATCAGCATCTCAACAGGACTTTTATGTTTTTAGAAACTGATAAGCTGATTCTAAACTTTGTATAAAAATACAAAATATCAAGAAGTACCAAAATAATTTTGAAAAGAAAAACAAAGCTGGAACAATCATGGTAAATGATTATATGATTTCAAGACAGTCAAAATTGGTAAAGATCAAGACAACTGTAATATTGGGGTCTTAATCCATTTGAGATGCCATAATAAAATACCTTATACTTGAGGTAATTTATAAACAACAGAAATCTATTGCTTATAGTTCTCGGGCCTGCAAAGTCCCAGATCAAGGTACCAATAGATTAGATGTCTGGTGAAGACTAAGTCGTCATAGACGGCACTTCCTAGGTGTGTCCTCAACATAGTGGAAGGGGCAAATTGCTCATTCAAGACTCTTTTATAAGGGCATTAATACCATTTATGAGGGCTCTGTCTCATGACCTAATTACCTCCCAAAGTCCCAGTTCTTAATACCTTAACCTTTGGGGTAAAGATTTTAACATAAGAATTTTGAGGGAACATAAACAGAAGATACAAAATGGCATAGTGATAATCACATATAGATAAATAGATCAGGAAAGAGAGTCCACAACTAGATGAACACATATATGGTCAAATAATTTTCAACAAAATGTCGGTAATTTTGTGGAGAAAAGATAATCTTTTAAACAAATGATGCTGAGACATTTGGATATCCATGTACAAAAAAATTAAAACAACAACAACAACAACAACAAAAGACAACAAGTCAAAAAAAATACTCAAAGCTAACTTTACATATAGAAACTGTGTCTAAGAATTTGTTATAGACCTACTATATGAGCTGAACCTGTATAACATAGAGAAGAAAAGTTGAAGAATATCCTTGTGACTGTGGGCTTGGCAAAGATTTCTTAGGGTACGCAAAAATCAACCATATAGTGAACAAATTGATAAATTAGGCTTTATCAAAGTGAAAAAAACTTTTGCTCTCTGAAATACATACCAAGAAATGAAAAAGAAAGAGTGCTGAGAGAAGATATTTGAAAAATGTATATCTTGTAAGTACTTGCTTGTACCCAGAATTTGTGTGGAATACATACAAACCACTTCTAAGACAAACAGCCCAAAGATGAACAAAAGACTTGAACCAATATTTTACATAAAGATCCCAAATAACAAACAAGCACATGAAAATATAATGAACACTATTAATCATTGGTAACAAGGAGATAACACTGCATACACACAAGAACATCTAACATTAAAATGAGTGACAATATGAAGTGTTAGCTTTAATATGGAGCAACTGAAGTGCTCACATATCACTTATGCAAATTCAAAATAAGAATTTGGAAAGCAGTTGGCAGGTTCTTAAAAAGTTAAACATCCAGTTCCCATAAAAACCATTAATTTAATTTCTAGGTTTTTACCTGAGAGAAATAAGAGCATCTCTACACACAAAGATCTGTACTTGTATATTCATAGTAGTTTTATTTATAATGGGATTGTAAATGCACCAATCAGCACCCTGTGTCTAGCTCAAGGTTTGTAAATACACCAATCAGTACTCTGTATCTAGCTAATCTATTGGGGGCTTGGAGAACTTTTCTGTCTAGTACTCTGTGTCTAGCTAAAGGGTAAATGCACCAATCAGCACTCTGTCAAAATGGACCAATCAGCTCTCTGTAAAATAGACCAATCAGGTCTCTGTAAACTGGACCAATCAGCAGGATGTGAATGGGGTCAGATAAGGGAATAAAAGCAGGCTGCCCAAGCCAACAGTGGTAACCCAGGTACCCTTCCACACTGTGGAAGCATTGTTCTTTCACTTTTTGCAATAAATCATGCTGCTGCTTACTCTTTGGGTCTGTACTGCCTTTATGAGCTGTAACACTTACTGCAAAGGTCTGCAACTTCACTCCTGAGGCCAGCCCTTGAGACTACGAACCTCCAGGGAGAAATGAACAACTTCCCACAGGAGGAAGGAACAACTCCAGACGCGCGGCCTTAACAGCTGTAACACTTACCACAAAGGTCTGCGGCTTCACTCCTGAGGCCAGTGAGACCATGAACCCATCAGAAGGAAGAAACTCCGAACAGGTCCAAACATCAGAAGGAACAATCTCCAGACACACCATCTTTAGGAACTGTAAGACTCACCACAAGGGTCCGTGGCTTCATTCTTGAAGTCAGTGAGACCAAGAACCCACCAATTCTGGATGCATTAAGACTTTTTATCATGAAAGGATCTTGGATTTATCAAAACCTTTTTTCATTTCAATTAAGATGTTCATATGGTTTTTTGAGATGGAGTCTCACTCTGTCGCCCAGGTTGGAGTGCAGTGCCCTGATCTCAGCTCACTGCAAGCTCTGCCTCTTGGGTTTACCCCATTCTCCTGCTTCAGCCTCCTGAGTAGCTGGGTCTACAGGCGCCTGCCACCATGCCCAGCTAATTTTTTGTATTTTTAGTAGAGACAGGGTTTCACCATGTTAGCCAGGATGGTCTCAATCTCCTGACCTGGTGATCTGCCCTCCTCGGCCTCCCAAAGTGCTGGGCTTACAGGTGTGAGCCACCATGCCCGGCCTTTTATTTTATGAAATACTTTCTGTAGAATCGGTAGCAGTTCTTCTTTGTATGTCTGGTAGAATTTCCTGAGGATCTATGTGGTCCAAGGCTTTTTGTGATTGATAGGTTTTTGTTATGCATTCAATTTTAGGACTTATTGGTTTGTGTTTTGGTTATCATGTTCTTCCTGATTCTATCTTGGGAGGCTGTGTGTTTCCAGGAATTTATCTGTTTCCTCTAGACTTTTTAATTTGTGTGCATAGAGTTGTTCGTAATAATCTGAGAATCTTTTGCATTTATGTGGGTTTGGTTGTAGTGTCATCTTTGTCATTTCTGATTGTATTTATTTAGACTTCTCTTTTTTGTTTCTTTGTTAATCTAGCTAGCCAATACCAATATTAATTCTTTCAAATAAGCAATTATTGGTTTCACTGATCCTTTGTATGAATCTTTGCATGCAATTTCTTTCAGTTCTTCTCCAATTTTATTCACTCAATAATTTGTTCTCTCTCAGTGAGCGCAGTCTTCCTGGCTTGTCTAGTTGGATATCTTGTGCCCCTTCCGTTCTTTCCATTTTTTTGCACCAACCTTCTCTAAGTACAGGCATTCGTTTGCTGAAAGGATGATAAATGTTGCTATGATAGAAATTCACAGATAAAGAGCTAATATTCACATTTGAGTTTTAAACCACACATTTTACATTTAAAGCAAAACAATAGGTTGGAAACGTTGATATTACTAAAACCAAAAATAAAACAGGTTTTCTAGATTTCACATACTATAACTTTTCAGGGTGCAGGCTTGATTGACTTGAAACCATAAGTAGAAAGAACTAGGGATATAGTATAGAGGAAGATATACAGAACCCTAAGGGAAGAAAATGGAAAAGATGAGGTACGGTGGAAAGCAAGAATGACCCTGAGAGAATCAGGAAAAGTAAGGAAAGTTAGAGGAAGAAGACAAACGCTAACATTCTTACTTTCCCCTTTTTGAAATCTGTTTGGGTGTGAGACACATAGTGGAAAATTCCCAGTAGGAATGGGGCACTCGAGAACACTGGGCTCACATTGTGACATAGTAGTCCCCTATTTAGTTTGGTGTCTTGTAAAACAGTACAATAGCATAGTGTATCAGTAGAAGAGGGAAATGTTTAGCTAGTGTGGTGATTTGAATGTGTCCCTCATGTATTGGAAACTTAGTCCCCAGTGCAAAAGTGTTGAGAGGTGAGATCTTTAAGAGGTGGTTATGAGGACTCTGCCCTCATTCATGGATTAATGTCCTTTTCACAGGAGTGGGTTCATTATTAAGAGTGGGTTATGGGCCGGGCATGGTGGCTCACACCTGTAATCCGAGCACTTTGGGAGGCCGATGTGGGTGGATCACAAGTTCAGGAGTTCAAGACCAGCCTGGGCAAGATGGTGAAACCCCGTTTCTACTATAAATAAAAAAATTAGCCGGGCGTGGTGGCAGGCACCTGTAATCCCACCTACTCAGGAGGCTGATGCAGGGAATTGCTTAAATCCTGGAGACGGAGATTGCAGTGAGCCAAGATCATGCCACTGTACTCCAGCCTGGGCAACAGAGGCAGACTCCACCTCAACAACAACAACAAAAAGAAACAAAAAAAAAGAAAGAAAGAAAGAAAAGAATGGGTTAAAAAGGCGACTTTGGCCTTCCTTCTCCTTCTCACCATGTGATGCCTTCTGCCATGTTATGACACAGTGCATAGGCCCATGCCCAACTATAGCCCCTTGATCTTGGACTTCCTAGCCTATAGAACTGTGAACCAAACAAATTTCTATTGTTTATAAATTACCCAGTCTTTGTTTGGTATTCTGTCATAACAGTATGGAAATGAACACAGACAGATGGTTAAAGATGTGGCAATACATTTATTTCCCTAAAGCCCATCAAAGAAATGCAAAAGTTCTAGAAGATGTCCTGGTTTTGGAGACTTAGAGGCTCAGAGAAGAATGAAGGACCTACAGAGACCCAAAACTGAGAAAACAAGGCTACAGGATGTAAGAGGTTTGACACTAGAAGGAATATTATAAGGCTAGAGTATCCACTTTAAAATGAGAAACTCTAGATGAAAGACATAAAATAAATTTTGTAGGTAGTAAAATAAAAACTTCATGTCCAGTATTGTCCACAAGCTCATACATCTTAATGCTACATTTTTATAACAATCTTCTTGGTTAGATAATCAGTCATGAAGATGGCACAAAATACCAGGTCACTTTTATCTCACACAATTTTTGTTTTGTTTTGTTTTGAATTTTTTTCAGCCTCCCACCACAGCAAGAATCTAAGAAGGCCTGAAAATAATTTTGGGCCTTATCTGAGAATGAAGTCAAATGCTCAGTAGCAAAAAGGCTAGGTTTAGCATATTAACCAAAACTTCTCAGCAAGTTTATCAGAGCAGCAGCCTGTTGAAAAGGTGATATAATCATCCAAGGTAAACCTTTGGTCCGTCCAAAATACAGTGTAATATAAGTGATACTGCAAATCTCTTGGCCTCACCAAGTCTTTTAATTACATTCCATTTTGCCTCATCTACTCAGGAGGTACTTCGGGTTAAGCACTGCTAATATGAAAATCTGAAATCTGAAATGCTCCCAAATTTGGAATTTTTGAGTTCTGGAATGATGCTCAAAGGAAATGCTCACTAGAACATTCTGGATTTCAGATTTTCACACCATGGATGCTCAATGCAAATATTCAAAAATCTAAGAAAATATTAAATTTGAAACACTTCTGGTCCCAAACATTTTTAGTAAGAAATATTCAATCTGTGAAGAAAGCATTACTCAGCCTCAAAAGCCAAAGGCATTCATACTTAGCTATGTTATATGAAAGTATAACTGTGCCAGGAAGTTTTAACTGTACATAGAAAAGAGCCAAAGCCATAAGCTTTTATTATGGCTAAGGATGTGATCCACCAAAGCTTCTCTAGGTTCAACAACCATTTGGGCTTAAAGTATGGAGTCAGAAACATTTCTCCCCAAAAGATGGGTTTTTCTTTTCTATCATATCATCAGGCTGCAAATTTTCCAAGCTTTTATGTTGTGCTTTCTCTTGAATACCTTGCTGCATAGAAATTTCTTCCACTGGATACCCTAAATTATCTCTCTCAAGTTCAAAGTTCCACAGATCTCTAGGGCACAGACAAAATGCTGCCAGTCTCTTTGCTAAAGCATAGCAAGAGTCACCTTTACTCCAGTTCTCAACAAATTCCTCACCTCCATCTGAGACCACCTCAACCTGGACTTATTGTCCATATCACTATCAGCATTTTAGTCAAAACCATTCAACAGGTGTCTAGGAAATTCCAAACTTTCCCACATACTCCTGTCTTCTGAGCCCTCCAAGCCTCTAGGAAGTTCCAAACTTTCCAACATTTTCCTGTCTTCTTCTGAGCCCTCCTAACTGTTCCAACCTTTGCCTGTTACCTAGTTCCAAAGTCACTTCTACATTTTCAGGTATCTGTATAGCAGCACCTCTACGAGTACAAATTTACTGTATTAGTCTGTTCTCATGCTGCTAACAAAGACAGACCCAAGACAGGGTAATTTATTTTTAACAAAGAGGTTTAATTGACTCACAGTGCCACATGGCTGGGGAGGCCTCACAATCATGGCAGAAGGTGAAGGAGAAGCAAGGCATGTCTTACATGGTGGCAGGCAAGAGAACATGTGCAGGAAAACTCCCCTTTATAACCATCAGATCTTGTGAGACTTACTCAGTATCACGAAAACAGCACAGGAATGACCTGCCTCCATGATTTAATTACTTCCCTCCCAGGTTCCTTTCATGACACATGAGGATTGTGGAAGCTACAATACAAAATGAGATTTAGGTGGGGACAGAGCCAAATCATATCAGTGTATCTAAAAGAAAAAGAGTTACTAACTCAGCTTTTGATTTCAGTTCTTTCTATTCAAGGAGAATTAGTATTAAAGTTTGCACAACAAAGGAAGTTGAGAGCTATAAATGGTGAACTAATTTAAGAATAATGTATAATTAACACACCTCATATATTTATTATTTGGTTGTGAGAATACTTAAAATCTACTCTCAGCAAGTTTTGATGCATATGTTAATTACTTGGATTTAGACATTCCACAATGTATAAACATCATCTTGTACACCATAAATATATAAAATTACTGTCCATTTAAAATAAGTCAATAAAATAAATAAAGAAAAAGAGCAGTAAGAGATAAATTTTTTTGCAAATATTTTAAATGTCTGATATAATTGAAAATATTTATATTCTCATACCAGATTCTATAGTTCATCTGTTGTGAGATTTTTTGGTAGGAGTGTATCACACTGATATGTGATGAGAAAAGGGAAAATAATTTTAATAGCCTTTTGAGATAATTATGATGTTCTTGGGTATTATACCAATACTGGACAGGTTTTAACTTCTTAAAGGTTTTTTGCAATACAGAGTCTGAAACCCCATCAATGAACAGTTTGTTCTCTAGTATGTTAAAATCCTTGGTCCAATTCTGCGAAACATACAGACACACACACACACAAAGAAAGAATAATAAATATATTTTGGGTGAAAAGTCTCCCACTTTAAAGTGTTTATGTGTATGTATGTTTATATAACATATATGTTATATATGTGTATGTATGTTTATAAGGACATAGAATAATGCAAAATATATTTCATACATGAAGTTATGGTTTCAAAATGTTCAATATCCACTGCACTAGGAAAATATTTGCCCATGTACATTGGGAGACAAAAGAATGTCCACAGCATCTCAATTTTAAAAAATTAAAAAATAATTTAAATTTTAATTGAAGTATTAAGGTATAGCAGAGACTATATCATGCATTTTCCAAACCATTTGCTTTTCATACTAGGCACATGTCATCTTCTCCATCTAGGTGGAGCCATGTAATTGTGTTCTGTTTAAAATGTGGGAAAACACAATGGTCAGAAATGCCTTATACAGTAATCTCCTTCACCTCCTCCTTCTCTTGTCTCCTTCTTCTTTCTCCTCTCCCCTCTCCTTCTCCTTTTCTCCTCTCTCCTCTCCAACTCTCTCTCATCTCTCTCTATCTTTCTGTCTCTCTGTTTCTCACTCTCCCTCTCCATTTCTGTCTCTCCTTCTCACTCACATGCAAACACATCACACCTCTGCCCTCATCCCTATTTCCATTTTGCAATCAAAGACTGCAAAATGTTGAACACACACAATGGAAAGAGCCTGCATCCCTAGGTTCTCTGCTTTGAGGATGGACAAGCAGGACAGTTGTCTAACAAGATTTTGTCTGCATCAGACATTGTGTGGGCAAAAAATAAGCCACTGAATGTTTTAGGATTATTTGTTACTGCGGTTAATCTATCTAGTTATACAAATAGATAAACTGTAGTTTAGTCCTACTATAGAATGCTACATAACAGTAAAAATCAATTATTTACAGCTACAATGAAAATAAATCTCAGATGAATCTAACCCTAAAAAGCAAGTTGAAGAATACATAGAATATAACTTCATTCATATATGGGTCAAAATATGCAAAACTAAGCTATGTGTTATTTAATAGTCTAAATATTGTGTTAGAACTATAAGGAAAAGCAAGAGAATCACAAATATGAAATTACGTATAGTGGCTACTTTTGAGTAGTAGTAATGGAAGAGGTTAGGATGCAAGGGCATACTCACAGGGAATTTGGGTTTAATAAAACATGTTCTTTTTTCTAAAATAATTGTGAGTTCATGGGCATTTTTTGGTATCTTCTGTCTTTAAACCTTAGCTATATTTGTAATTTTTAAAATTTGTCTACTTTTTATTTTATATTTTTAGATAAGAGTGACTGAAAAACAGTTCAATTATTGCAAAATAGAGAAAAACAAAGTAGTTTCCAGTTAGCAGTTTCTCCAAAAGTATTTGGCAAGAAGAAAGATCACTAGGCGGATGTTCAAAAAACTAGACTATGTAGCCAATAGAAATTGCAACAGAGTTATTCAGGAAAAAGAAAAACATATTAATCAAAGGCCAATTGAAATAATTAATTTAACTTACAGTTTGGCTAAAATTGAAAAATCCATAATCATCTGCGGAACTGATACATAATATTCAAATGGAAGAATTTAGAAGTGTAAGTTCATGGAGTTGGAAGTTCTGAACAATATCTGGCTAAAAAGACAATGGAGAATATTTTTCCATAGGCATTTTTAAAACTATAGATGAAATCATAATATGGTATAAGTGAATAAGCCCTTACAGATTCTACAGCAGTGACTCTCAATCTTTCCTGCACATTAGAATCATCTAGTGAGTTTGTTTTTGACAAAAAGTCCCATTGTTCAGTTTGCACCAGACATAAAATAAATCAGAATATCTGGGGACAGGCCCTAGGCAATGGTATTTTTAAAGATTTTATGTTCAACCAACATTAAGGACCACTGAGCTAGAGTGACTCCTTTATTTCACAGTTGAAAGGTCTGAAGTTGCAAGTTGTAGATTGTATCGCATAAGGTCACGCAGTTGGTTAATGATTTTCTGCTCGTTTCCCTGTCTTCTGTCTTCAACTTTTAAATGTTGCTGCTTCCTCTATATTTTGTACATTTATTCACAGCACTTCAGATTCTTTTGGTCTCAGCTCTCTCTTATTCTAACCACCCAGTTTAGCAGATATGAAATCTGACACCTCAGATCTAAACCATGTAGTGCCTACCCTCTTCCCAGGAGCTTCTTTAACGATATGGGGTAGCAGACCCTTTGGGAACGCCCTTGGCACTCGTAACTATGCAGCTTGAAAACGCTGAAGAATTATAATGCCATGGGGTGAACCTATGACTAATGAGTAATGAAAGCCAATGAATTTGCTTTTCACTTTCATTCCCATATACTGGTAGTCTTGAGATGCATTTCATATGCCTCATTAAGCAGACATGGGAGCTTGAATATCTAGTCACCTATAGCTGTGGGCAACAGCATAATGAATCTTTGTCCTGGCACTCCCTCCTCACCTGCTAACCTTGTCTCTTTTCCACCTCCTTGAGCCTCACTTTCCAATAAAACATTTGCACTTAATTCTTTGGTTCAGGTTCTACTTTCCGGAGAATCCAAGCTAAGACATTACCCTTCTTCTGTTATCTTAATATTAATCTTTCATGATTAATATACAATTTTCATTGCCTGGACCATGACTGGATATTTGAGATGCAATGATTATTAAAAACATCATCAACTTGTGGTCCTTTATATATATGTCCTTTGGTGCTTTAAGAACCTTCCATATTCATTTTCTGGAGAAAGTGAAGGAGAAAAATGTCAACAGAAAGTAAAACGTGCCAGGAAAAAAAATAGATCATACAGAAAAAAGCAAACTGATTAAAACATGAAACGAGATTGAGAAGGAGAACAAGACCAAAAGGAACCTGGAATTGGAAATGGAGAGGGTCCAATAAGTCCTCTCTATCCAAACTACAATCAGAGTAATTCTTCATTTCCCCATAAAGACTGTCATTTCAACTACCATCAATATATTAAATCATCCTCTTTATCTATGCCTCTATCTTTCTGCTAATAAGATTAACATAGATGGCATTTATTCATTGATTCTGTACTCATCCAATGTTAATTTGGTCCCATTATTATTCTAGAAACCCAAATAATAAAATTACTTTAGTGGGAAATACTGGTACTGAGTAATTATTGAATTTCCACCTAAGTTCCTAAGACAATAAGGAGACCCTTCCTAAATACATCTAACTATAAGTAAATGAGAAACGGAACATTTATTATTTCAAAGAGTATCATACCCATATATGACCACCATATCCTTACTTGTTCCTATTCTTGGATATATTCACACCAACACTTGGCTCTCTGGTCATCATAGAACACACAACCTTTCTTATTTACAAATATTATATGACTTGTTCCTTAGTAGGGTCTTTATTTTCTCATTCATAAGTCCCCAGGTGTCTTCTGAAATTCAAGGGCTTTTCTTCCCATATTTTTCATTTATTCCACAAATGATCTTTACTACATGAAATATATCTTGTGAGACAGTAGATAATATGACAACACATTCTGTCTCTTCACTGAGTTTACTTTTTAGTGGAGGTATCAAATAGAAAGGAGATAAAGAATACAGATTACCATAAATAGGATGGAATAAATAGTAAATGCATAACACACTATTAGAAAGAATAGCCAGGGAAAGCTTATCTGAGGAGAGAAATGGGACCTAATGGTCTCATGGGGACCTCAGAGGGAAGTTGAGACCTAAAGAATAAGACTGAGTCAGCCAGGCAAATATCTACCAAAAAAGCATTTTAGGCAGAGATAAGTAATTGCAAAGGTCCTGAGATGGAAAAAGGTTTGATAAATTCCAGGAACAGAAAGGGACCAGTATAACTAGAATATAATGTAAAATCAGGAGAACGGCATAAAATTAGGTTAGAGAAGGCTGGGCACAGTGGCTCATGCCTGTAATCCCAGCACTTTGGGAGACTGAGGCAGGTGGGTCACCTGAAGTCAGGAGATCGAGATCATCCTGGCCAACATGGCGAAACTCCATCTCTACTAAAAATACAAAAATTAGTCAGGAGTAGTGGTGGGCACCTAGGGACTACTAGGTGCTACTACAGTTACTAGGGAGGCTGAGACAGGAGAATCGCTTGAACCTGGGAGGCTGAGATTGTAATGAGCCAAGATCATACCACTGTACTCCAGCATGGGCAACAAGAGCGAAACTCAGTCTCAATACAAAAAAAATAGATTGGAGAGAATATAAGTACTAGACACTTTGGAATTTTGTAAACCGAGATATGGAGTTTGCGTTTTATTATAAGAACAATAAAAATCCTTGACGGATGTTTCAGCTAGGAAAAAAAAAAATAGCCTGATTTCCATTTTTGAAGAGATTTCTCAAGTTACTCTATGGAGAAACAAGTTAGGAGGCTGGTATAATCCAGGAAAGAACTGAAGAAGGTATTAAAGAATAAAAGGCACATAAAATAAATACATGTCAAAGATGGCATTTGATTCATTAATTAATGAAAAAAACAGTAAGATGTTACAACTAATTAAAAAGAGAATCAAACAACACATGTATATTAACAATCAAAAATGCTTAGATGAATTTAGAATACTGTAGATGCAAAACTAGTCAATTTCCACAGGGCAATAATCAACTGAATTTCTATGAACAAGAATCACTTGCATGACTGTAAGTTTTCTGCAATTTACAAGATCGCTAAAATAGCTCAAAGATGATGAAAGTCACAAGTAAACAGGAACAATGTGCTAGACAGGACATCCAGTAATTTTATTTTTTGTCTTTCAAAGTCTTTTACAATTTTTCCTGACAGGAGCCTGAATTAGAACAGTGATGGAGGACACAGAAAACAGTGCTGAATGAGAGATATGTTGCAAAACTTCATTACTGTTATCAAAATCATCCTAGTTTTGATGTAACCATCACAAACTAGAACAAAAAAAGATATTTAATCTACATGAGAGCTATTACTGAGGAACTGAGTGATGTAAGTCCCTTGGGAGAACAGGTGCTGGCTTTTCCTCCCCTTTGATGTCAGCTTTCTGGTGATGCAGTGAGGAGACCTGCAGTAGTATTTGCTTAGTCTTCACAGTCCAGTCAACCCTAGTCCTGTGACTGCTGTGCTAGTGCGATCAGTTCAAACTCTTCTGGTGTTTGCATGACTGGGCAGCAGATACCTTGACAGGGAAGCTCAAATCGGTTGCCCATCTTTTCACTTTCCCACCAAAGTCCTGAAAGTTGAATGAGCTGACAGCCCACTGATTGTCATCTTCTGCTACTTCTTGGCCAAAGAGCCTTATGAAACACATATTGATGTCCATCAGTGTTCCAAACCCTGCAAGACTTGAAGTGCATTTTTGGACCATAGTTCAAATGAATTTAGTAATAGCAGCCTGCACAGGTGTTTTTTTTTTTTTTTTTTTTTTTTTTTTTTTTTTTTTTCCTGAAATCTTTGTATTACTTTTTCCAAATGATCTTAACTAATTTTGGAGTCTAGACTAGGAAATGTCAATACTCTCTAATATGCTGCATCTCCACTATTCACAATAGCAAAGACATGGAATCAACCTAAATGCCCATCACTGACTGGATAAAGGAAATATAGTGCATATACACCCCAGAATATTATTCAGCCAGAAAAAATAATGAGATCATGTATTTTTCAGAAACGTGGGTGGAGCTGGAAGCTGTTATCCTTAGCAAACTAACACAGGAACAGAAAACCAAACACTGCATGTTCTCACTTACAAGTGGGAGCTAAATGATGAAAACTCATGGACATAATGAGGGAAACAACAGACACTTGGGCCTACTTGAGGATGGAAGGTGAGAGGAGAGAGGGGATCAGAAAGAAATAACTATTGGGTAATAGGCTTAGTACTTGGGTGATAAAATAATCTGTACAACAAACCCCCATGATATGAACTTACCTATACAACAAACCTGCACATGCATCTCTGAACCTAAAGTAAAAGTTAAAAAAAAATATGCTACATCTCTTCACGATGCCTGGGGACGTTTAGAGAAAACATTATTCAACAGTTAAGTAGATTAGCGATATGGTACCAAGTTCCCTCAGCTACTGCCATGGCGTTTCTTAACTTTTATCTAGTCTCCGTCCATGGGCACTTTCTTTCCTATCATTCTCTTGTTCTTTCTTATCCATTCCCTCCATATATCCTTGTCATTGTGGTCACTGACTCTTATTCTCTGCGTTCTGAGATAATGTATGTGAAAACACTCTATATTCTAAAATTCTACACCAATGTGAAGTATCAACATTACTATAACTCATATATTTCCAATCTAGTTTTGTGAGTAGGTGGGTGTGTGCAATGTGAATGAGTGTATGAGGACAGGAGAGCAATGCTCAGTTGTCGTGAACAGGCCCCCATCCTGGACTAACATCTCCATTGCCTCCCTACACAGAAAGAGCCTAAACTTAAGGAGATAGGCAAGACTCAGATACACTTAACTAATGACAAGTTTCAGATTTGAGGCTTTTTTAAAGAAGCACAGCAGAAGTCCTTTCCTAATCTAAGAAGCAGATACAATTTGTTTACAGTCTCTCATCTTTCGTATTCCTTGACATTTATTTTTATTTTTATTTTATTTTATTTTTTTTGAGATAGGGTCTGGCTCTGTCGCCCAGGCTAGAGTGTAGTGGCGCGATCTTGGCTCACTGCAAGCTCCGCCTCCTGGGTTCATGCCATTCTCCTGCCTCAGCCTCCCAAGTAGCTGGGACTACAGGTGCCTGCCACCACGCCCGGCTAATTTTTTACATTTTTAGTAGAGACGGGGTTTCACCTTCTTAGCCAGGATGGTCTCGATCTCCTGACCTCGTGATCCGCCCACCTCGGCCTCCCAAAGTGCTGGGATTACAGGCGTGAGGCCCCGCGCCCGGCCTTATTTTTCTTTATCATAGACCCCAATGCCCTTTACTATTCTCCAGCAAGTCCAATCTCCCTTATTGGTTGATGCCCCAGCACCATACTTAAGTAATGTTTGGTGCTTTCTAATTACCTTTCCCCAAACTCAAGCTCTCATGAATTTAGGCTATAGAAGAAAAATGTTCTATTAATCTGGTCCACCTGATAATATGACAAGATAATAACAACATCCATATGGGCAACTTCATGTTTAATAATTTGGTAATTGTTATAAATGGATGATGGCTTTTAAAGTCTCAGAAAAATATTTTAAGAAAGAATGCGTTCTAAAAATCGCTTAATTTTAGAAGTGATGCATTGACATTCATGAGGCAATACCTAACTAGGAAAAGGCAAGCAGCGAAATGAGGTGATAAACACTCTAAAAACCAGATGCAGTACTGGTCAAATGCTGTGTGGCGGCAAGAAGTGACCCACAGCGGCTCTCTGAGCTGCTCTAAGACATCCGCTAGAGTCTAGAATCAATCACTTTTCATACTGAATAGACCACAAAAAACAAACCTCATTGCTACCAGGGCCATATACTCACAGAAAACATTAATCTAGGACCATATAATATTTTAAAAGGTCTTTTTAGAAAAAAAAAAAATATTTTTAAAAGGTCTTTTTGGAGAAAAGATAAATCCAATGTCCCTGAAAATAGTAGAAAGTTAGGAATAGAGACCATAAAATATATGCACTAAGTGGATTTTTAAAAAGTCTTTAAAAACAGTTTAGTTTCTTAGTCATAAAACAGAAAAAGAGAGTGAAGCAATCAAACAGGCATGAGGTCAAGAGGTGAAAATACAGGAAAGAAAAGGTAGAGGGTCAAAGAAGAAAGAAAATAGGCCCAAAAGAAACAGTAACAGGGAGAGTCGCATTAAGAGACAAATGCAATTGTGTTTGAAAACACACACAAAGGGAAGAGAATGCCAAGAAAGGCTACACACACTTACCCATACTTAGCTGATGTATATATTCTCTCTGTGCACAGAGAGACTGATTGAAAGCATGGGAAAAAAACACACATGAAGACACACTGTGATGGCTTGGTATTGTGTCGGCTTGATTAGGTTGAACTTCATTTCCAAGATTTCCCTTCTATATATTTTCCACTTAGGGTGAGACACAGAGAGACTCTTGTGTAAGATTTGGAGGGTAGAAGTAAAGCAGCAGCTATTTTTGTGGCTCATGTAAATTGTCACTTATCCTCTGGCTTGCCTTGTTGGTCTAAGACAGGAGCTCAGCCTAAAATTGCTCCATCTTCCATTGAATTCTCCTTCTGATTCCCCACATTGTGTGTGTGTGTGGGGGGGGGGGGGGCGCTGTGTGTGTGTGTGTATCTTTAGCTCCTTGATGAAGAGCACTGGCTTCTGCAGGAACCCTATGCCATCAAGGTGAGAGACAGTAAAAACTGATACTTATGGGTTCCAGTTTGTTCCTACTGTCTCCCACTTTATATCTATTTTCCCTTCTTCTTGTGGACTTCAAGCCTTCACAGCAGATGCAAGGACACAGCTACACAGAGACTACTTAATTAGCTCCCACTTTCATATTGCATGACATCTAATGCCTGGGACAAATCCTCTAATACAAATACATGATTGTATGAATGAATGAGTGAATGAACAAATATGTTTCCTTGTGACTCTGATGTTCTGATTGCATTCTGACTGATACAGACACATAAATTAAAACCAGGTTTCTAAAAGTTCATAAAACAGTATCTCTAGTGTTTAACCTTTAAGAACTATCCCTACTAACATAATCTAATAAAATTCAGTTTAGAACTAGATTCTCATTCGTGTGAGTTTCTCCTAATTGACAAAATTGTTATTTTATCATTCAGAATGTGAAGGGAGAAATATCCTCAGCTAATTAGAATTTTCCAAAGACATGCTTAGACCTTGTTACTACTAACTTTAACTCTAGTTTAGCATTAAGAGAAAGTATATGAGAAGAGTATATAAAAAATACATGTTCTAACAGCTCATGTGACATTGCACATCTCTTAACATTTCTAATTTTCAGTCTTCTTTGAAGGGTTTGTGAGTCATCCAAATTATCATCTTGTTTGAGTCATTCTTATGTAAATATTGATATCATTTGAAACGTACAGAACTTAACTGCAATTTACATAGTCCCAGGTACTGCTGATCATAAATATTGTCTTTATGATTTTGATTAATAACAATAAAACTCCTAGAGTCATCTAGCGATCATCAAGATCCTTTATATAATTCGTCTTGTATTGACAAATTGTAATTTTACTATGACCATCTATGAAGTAAATGCCTGCCTACTTCTTGGAAATGTCTTCAACTTTACTGGGAGATAAACAGAATTGAAGTTTGAATCCCTACTCGACTCAGGCCCGTAGAAAGTATTGCAGTGCCATCCACCAGAAATATAATGTAGGTCACATCTGTACTTTTAAATTTCCTAGTAGCTATATATTTTAAAAAACTAAAAGTATATCACATTTTCACAATATATAACTCTATACATTTAAAACAGTATTTCAACATAATCAGTACAAAAAATAAAGCTAGTTATAGTTTCAAATTTTTCCATATAAGTCTTTGAGACTCAGTGTGCATTTAAAATTTCTGCACACCTCAATTAAGACTAGGCAGATTTAAAGAGCTCAGTAATCCCATTTGACTAGCGGCAAATACATTGAACAGTGCAGTTATAGTGAGTCTGTTGGGTGAAAGAAGTGATAAGCCTGAATATGCCTACTAAACTCAGGCAGCAAAAGCACAAATTAATTATCCCCCAAAAGAGATTGTGAAGTTATATAGGCCAGGAAACTTCCTTGCAACTCTAAGGTTAGGTTCCTCTTCACTGAGGAAGGCAGTATTCTAAGTAATCTGGATGAAACCCACTCCACCTTGTTACTGCATATGCAAGACAGAAAACACATTTGGTGTCAAAATAGAATTGTAAGCCCTGGCACAGATAGACTGTACTGTTCTCAGCACAAGCCTACTTTGGGATGTCTCTGACCCCAGAATTCCATGGGGTGATCAGGAGCTGACCCAGCCAAGTTTTTGGAGCTTTGCAAAAAGATCTCTTCTGTCACAAGCAGGTGCAATGCACACTTGGCAGAGAATTATGTGGCTTGCACTGGATATCTTTAGTACCATTGCAGAGGGGTTTCTGGAGGAGTAGGGGGGAGCAGCACTGGTGGAAATCAGGCTCCAAGGATGTGCAAGGGTCCTAGAAGGCTCACTGTAACCAAATCCAATATGCCACACAGCACACGTGACTAAAGTTCTGGGGAATGGTGTGAAGAGCAATCAGGTGGAGGTGCAGGAAAGCGAGAGTTTCTTCTTTGGATCTCATTCATGTCAGACTCTAGGTCTCAGATCCACTCCAATAATAATGACAGCAGCAACAGTGTTAGTGGTACTTGCCAATCAATGAGCATCTCCTGCCATTAAAATTTTTGAAAAACTCTATGATGACTACATTTACAATAGCACACAGTTACTAGATATATAGCATATGCCAATTACTCTTCAAAGTGCTTTCATGAACTGTTTATTATATTTTAGAGCTGTAAAAGATGAATAATTTTTATCTTCACTTTAAAAATGAGACAACTGAGATTCCAGAGTAACTTGTTTATTATCACACTGCTAGAAAGTAGATAATTGAAATAGGAACTTTGTACATATGATCCCAAAAATATACATTAGATGTTAGGAACAACATAGAAATTGCAAAAGCATAAAAGTGAAAGGGTTTTTTCTTTAGGTGGAAAAAAGGTTGACAGCAGACCTTTTTTGTCCAACAGATGGTAGGGTTGTCTTAGACCATTTGGGATGCTATAACAAAATATCATAATATTGGTAGTTTATAAAAAACATAAATTTATTTTTCAGTTATGGAAGCTGAGGAATCTAATATCAAGGTGTTGACAGAATCAGTGTCTAGTGAGGACCAACTTCTGGGTTTATAGAAGGCATCTTGCTGCACTCTCACATGGTGGAAGGGACAAATGAGCTTCCTTAGGCCTTATATTAATGCACTGGGGCTCTCATGACCTAATCACCTCTTTGAAAGCCCTATCTCCTAATAACATCACCTTGGGGATGAGGATTTCAACGCATATATTGGTGGGATGGGGATGTACAGGCACAAATACTCAAATCATAGCAAAGGTGTCAGAAAGTTTTATAGTGATAGAGTTGTAGCTGAGGACTTGACTACCTGACTAGAACTAATGTTTCCCAGGACCCTTTTGGGTAGATGTGCCCAAGTGACTATGTTCTCGACAATGATATGTCAACAGAAGTAGTATGTGTCACTTCCTTTCTGGAACCTTAGAAAAGTAGACATGTATCTGCTTTCTCTTACTCCTTCTGCTGGCTATAACCTAAGCATGCCAGACACTTAGTTTTAGCCATAGATACGATGAAAATGTCCTGTTTGCTGATGCAGTTATGCCTTAGAAGGAATTTTATTATACCAGTGACCATAAGGATCAGAGTTGTTCTCCCTTCCTGGACAGCTCACTTACTGTATTTTATGATTCTATAAGATGAGTATTTCAATCCTCATTTAGAAGATGAGACAATTGAAGTCATAACATAATAGAGAAATAAGCATCTATAATCCTTTTGTAGGTCTTTCTGTTATTGCAGCTTCTCTAGACCATACAAAACACAGAGGAAGCTTCTACTGTCAAGTTAGGACTATGCACACAAGAATTGCAGAAGGTAGTGTGCCCTCCTTGTTATCCCTATCAGCAACATAATGAACATATCTTGCAATGTACGTTCATATCTTGTAATGAGCGTTACCAATATGTAATGTGTCTTGCAATGAAGAGACATCTCAAGGACTTTGAGTGCTCAGAATTTTTAAAAACTTTTATCTAGCTTTATATAAGCTAATGTGACTTAAGAGGAAGAGTATGCTTGTCATAAGTAAGTTTTATAATTGCCATCACAAAGAACTATATACAAAATTAGCCAATCTGTATTTCATATTTATACTAATAAATATGGTGAAATATACCAAGCTATATGGGACTATACAGACACAAAGAAAACTATGCAGAGGCCCATAATCTAATGTTAAGAGACATTTAGCTTCTCGGTTCATGGATTTCCATAGGTGAACAGGGAGAATATTATAGCCATTACTTTTAAACATGTGAACAAACTAAATGCAAAATGATATGAACAGCTTCGGAAAGAAATAAACTCTGCACTCAGGATAGTTAAGTGGAGTCATATAGTAGTCAACTAGTACTAACTAGGGCCAGGTAACAAATGGCACTGAAGTTCTCACTAGTCAAAAACAAGTAGAATTCATTTATCATTCATTAGTCTAAAGACAAGCTGTGGTTCAGCTAGGATCAACCACTGGGGTCCAGTTTGCAGCCTGGGTTCAAGTTGACTCTATATGTCTCCTCATTGACTTTGGCACAGCCAGCTAGCTTGGGCATGCTCTCCTCATGCAAACACAAAAGCACAAGAGAGCAAGGAGAGCGAGTGGTAACGCATGCTGCCCCTGAAGATGTTGAAACTTCTGCTAATGCTCCCTTAGTTAAAGCAGCTCCTATGGCCAAAACCAACACCAAGGGACAAATAAACTCAATCCTGCTGTGGCTGCCAACTCACATGGCGAAGCCATGAAAAGATCATTATTGAAGACTGGAAGTGAAGACTTGAAACCAATAATAACCCAATTCCTCGCTGGTTAGAGTGGAAATTTAGTTCTAACTATAAAGTCTTACATACCTTCCACTAAGTCATATTGCCCTGACATTTTATTTTGTTTCTTCATATATGAATTCTCACTTAGTCTAAACAATATTCTTATGAAGTAGGTATCATTGATCCCATATTAGAGATGAGGAGCCTGAGGCTCGTGAACTTTGAATAACTCAGAAAATGTCAGACATTATGCAGTGATAGAACTGAAGTTCATATTAGGTCTTTTTGAATTCATACTCTTTAAAATATGAAGGAATTAAATAATTTTACACAACTTTATAATGCATGCCCAGAAGACTTTCATTGCATGAACTACTCAGAAAGCCTTAATTTAACATCTGCTGTGTGAGGGGCACCACAGCAAGCCCTCTACAAAACAAATTCACAAATACATAATCTTTAACTTGAGCTTCATGTCCAGGTTAACTAAATAACATGCTTAGTCAATTTGAATTACTCATGTCTTGCTTGATGAACAACAAGCTATTTTACAGCATTATAATAATTCCTAGTCACACACAACACAACTCCTTTTGGTCACTGGTATTTGTTTTGGCTTTACTTGCAGCTCTCATTTCAAAACATGTTTTTTCCTCAAGAATCAATTGTTTATTTATTTTTGCTCATAAGGACTCACACATATGTCAGAGAGGTATCCCTGTTACACATATTTACTAACTAGATTTTTCTTTAAGATACACATTTCCTTTAGGTGAGCAGGAATTCTACATTTGATCCAGCATGCTTGTTTGATTATACTTTCAATTGAAAAAAATAACCTGCCACAATCTTTTTTGCTATTTTGTTTATTTTAAATGATTCTTAGCTGAATTCACACAATTCATGCTATAAATGTCAGGTGAGTAAAATGGAATATTATCTGAAAATAGTTATCATAATTTTTGTGAATAGAGAAATGAACAGAGACCTTAGTATTAATAAAAATATTGTGATGCTCTGGATAAGGTAGATAAAGAGACAGGTTTGATATTTATTTGAATTATGCAACTCGAGGAAAATATGTCAAAACTTAATAAAAGTACTATTTAGACAAGCATAATGATAATTTGAATCACTTATAATTGTTCCATTATAATGGAGTACAAGGATGGAAGATTGCCATCCATATTTTGTGAATGTAGGGCACGTTAAACACCCTCTGACATGTTCTACCAACCAGTTGGATGCCACTAATTGATGTGGTGATATTTTATTTCTCCTAAACTTCCTTTTTTAAATTTTCAGTCAGGTGTAGTGGCTCACACCTGTAATCCCAGCACTTTGGGAGGCTGAAACAGGTGGATCACGAGGTCAGGAGTTCAAGACCAGCCTGTCCAAGATGGTGAGACCCTGTCTGTACTAAAAATACAAAAATTAGCTGGGTGTGATGGTGGGAGCCTGTAATCCCAGCTACTCGGGAGGCTGAGGCAGAGAATTGCTTGAATCCAGGAGGTGGAGGTTGCAGCCAGCTGAGATCACACCACTGCACTCCAGCCTAGGTGACAGAGTGAGATTCTGTTTCAAAAAAAGAAAAGAAAATTTTCTTTTTAAAACAATTTCTACAATATGTTCTCCTCTCATTAAAGACAATTTACCAAGTGCCTCTTCTACATCAACTACTCTACTAGGTCATTTCCACTCATTAGAATCATACATAAATCCGGGTGGGGGGAGCCCAAGATGGCCGAATAGGAAGAGCTCCAGCCTCCAGCTCCCAGCATGAGCAACACAGAGGATGGATGATTTCTGCATTTTCAACTGAGGTACGGGGTTCATCTCATTGGGGCATGTCGGACAGTTGGTGTTGGTCAGCGAGTGTAGCCTGACCAGCAAGAGTGAAGCAGGCGAGGCATTGCCTTACCTGGGAAGTGCAAGGGGGAAGGGAATTTCTTTTCCTAGCCAAGGGAAACTGAGACACACAACACCTGGAAAATCAGGTAACTCCCACCCTAATACTGCGCTTTACCAAGGGTCTCAGCAAATGGCACACTAGAAGATTATATCCCATACCTGGCCCTGAAAGTCCCATGTTCACAGAGCCTCCCTCTTTGCTAGCAGAGCAGTCTGAGATCTAACTGCAAGGCGGCAGTGAGGCTAGGGGAAGGGTGCGCACCATCGCTGAGGCTTAAGTAGGTAAACAAAGCCACCAGGAAGCTCAAGTTGGCTCAAGGATGCCTGCCTACCTCTGTAGACTCCACCTCTGGGGACAGGGCATAGCTAAACAAAAAGCAACAGAAACCTGTGCAGATGTAAATGTCCCTGTCTGACAGCTTTAAAGAGAGCAGTGGTTCTCCCAGCACAGAGGTTGAGATCAGAGAACAGACAGACTGCCTGCTCAAGTGGGTCCCTGACCCCTGTGTAGCCTAATGGGAGACATCCCCCACTAGGTGCAGACCGACATCTCACAACTCACACAGCTGGGTACACCTCTGAGATGAAGCTTCCAGAGGAACAATCAGACAGCAACACTCGCTGTTCAGCAATATTCTATCTTCTGCAGCCTCTGCTGCTGATACCCAGGCAAACAGGGTCTGGAGTGGACCTCAAGCAAACTCCAAGAGACCTGCAGCTAAGGGTCCTGACTGTTAGAAGGAAAACTAACAAGCAGAAAGGACACCCACACCAAAACCCCATGAGTGTGTCACCATCATCAAAGACCAAAGGTAGATAAAACCACAAAGATGAGGAAAAAGCAGTGCAGAAAAGCTGGAAATTCAAAAAATCAGAGCGCATCTCCCCCTCCAAAGGAACGCAGTTCATTGCCAGCAATGGAACAAAGCTGGATGGAGAATGACTTTGACGAGTTGAGAGAAGAAGGCTTCAGTTGATCAAACTTCTCAGAGCTAAAGGAGGAACTACGTACCCAGCGCAAAAGACTAAATACCTTGAAAAGAGAATAGAAGAATGGATAACTAAAATAATCAATGCAGAGAAGACCATAAACGAACTGATAGAGATGAAAACCATGACACGAGAACTATGTGACAAATGCACAAGCTTCAGTAACTGACTCGATCAACCGGAAGAAAGACTATCAGTGATTGAAGATCAAATGAATGAAATGAAGCGAGAAGATAAATGTAGAGAAAAAAGAGTAAAAAGAAATGAACAAAGCCTCCAAGAAATATGGAATTATGTGAAAAGACCAAATCTACGTCTGATTGGTGTGCCTGAAAGTGATGGGGAATATGGAATCAAATTGGAAAACACTCTGCAGGATATCATCCAGGAGAACTTCCCCAACCTAGTAAGGCAGGCCAACATTCAAATTCAGGAAATACAAAGAACACCACAGAGATATTCCTCGAGAAGAGTAACTCTGAGACACATAATTATCAGGTTCACCAAAGTTAAAATGAAGGAAAAAATGTTAAGGGCAGCCAGAGAGAAAGGTCAGGTTACCCACAAAGGGAACCCCATCAGACTAATAGCAGATCACTCAGCAGAAACTCTACAAGGCAGTAGAGAGTGGGGACCAATATTCAACATTCTTAAAGAAAGGAATTTTCAACCCAGAATTTCATATCCAGCCAAACTACATTTCATAACTGATAAATAAAATCCTTTACAGACAAGCAAAAGCTGACAGATTTTGTCACCGCCAGACCTGCCCTACAAGAGATACTGAAGGAAGCACTAAAAGTGGAAAGGAACAACTGGTCCCATCCATTGCAAAAACATGCCAAAATGTAAAGACTGCCGATGCTAGGAAGAAACTGCATCAACTAACCAGCAAAAAAATCAGCTAATATCATAATGACAGGATCAAGTTCACACATAACAATATTAACCTAAAATGTAAATGGACTAAATGCTCCAATTAAAAGACACAGATTGGCAAATTGGATAAAGAGTCAAGACCCATCAGTTTGCCGTATTCAGGAGACCCATCTCAAGTGCAGAGACACACATAGGCTCAAAATAAAGGCATGGAGGAAGATCTACCAAGCAAATGGAAAACAAAAAAAAGCAGGGGTTGCAATCCTAGTCTCTGATAAAGCAGACTTTAAACCATCAAAGATCAAAAGAAGCAAAGAAGGCCATTACATAATGGTAAAGGGATCAATTCATCAGGAAGAGCTAACTATCCTACATATATACACACCCAATACAGGAGCACCCAGATTCATAAAGCATGTCCATAGAGACTTACAAAGAGACTTAGACTCCCATACAATTATAATGGGAGACTTTACACCCCACTGTCAACATTAGACAGATCAACGAGACAGAAAGTTAACAAGGATATACAGGAATTGAACTCAGCTCTGCACCAAGGAGACCTAATAGACATCTACAGAACTCTCCACCCCAAATCAACAGAATATACATTCTTCTCAGCACCACATCACACTTATTTCAAAATTGACCACATAGTTGGAAGTAAAGCACTCCTCAGCAAATGTAAAAGAACAGAAATTATAACAAACTGTCTCTCAGACCACAGTACAATCAAACTAGAACTCAGGACTAAGAAACTCAATCAAAACTGCTCAACTACATGGAAACTGAACAACCTGTTCCTGAATGAATACTGGGTACGTGATGAAATGAAGGCAGAAATAAAGATGTTCTTTGAAACCAATGAGAACAAAGATACAACATACCAGAATCTCCTGGACACATTTAAAGCAGTGTGTAGAGGGAAATTTATAGCACTATATGCCCACAAAAGAAAGTAGGAAAGATCTAAAATTGACACCCTAACATCCCAGTTAAAAGGACTACAGAAGCAAGAGCAAACACATTCAAAAGCTAGCAGAAGGCAAGAAATAACTAAGATCAGAGCAGAACTGAAGGAGATGGAGACACAAAAACCTTCCAAAAAATCAATGAATCCAGGAGTTGGTTTTTTGAAAAGATCAACGAAATTCATAGACTGCTAGCAAGACTAATGAAGAAAAGAGAGAAGAATCAAATAGATGCAATAAAAAATGATAAAGGGGATATCACCACCGACCCCACAGAAATACAAACTACCATGATAGAATACTGTAAACACCTCTACGCAAATAAACTAGAAAACCTAGAAGAAGTGTATAAATTCCTGGACACATATACTCTCCCAAGACTAAACCAGGAAGGAGTTGAATCCCTGAATAGAACAATAGCAGGCTCTGAAATTGAGGCAATAATTAATAGCCTACCAATCAAAAAAAGTCCAGGACCAGACAGATTCACAGCCAAATTCTACGAGAGGTACAAGGAGGAGCTGGTAGTATTCCTTCTGAAACTATTCCAATGAATAGAAAAAGAGAGAATCCTCCCTAACTCATTTTATGATGCCAACATCATCCTGATACCAAAGCCTGGCAAAGACACAACAAAAAAAGAGAATTTTAGACCAATATCCCTGATGAACATCGATGCAAAAATCCTCAAAAAAATACTGGCAAACTGAATCCAGCAGCATATTAAAAAGCTTAAAAGCTTATCCACCTTGATCAAGTGGGCTTCATCCCTGGGATGCAAGGCTGGTTCAACATACGCAAATCAATAAACACGATCCAGCATATAAACAGAACCAAAGACAAAAACCACATGATTATCTCAATAGATGCAGAAAAGGCCTTTGACAAAATTCAGCAGCCCTTCACACTAAAAACTCTCAACAAATTCAGTATTGATGGAACATATCTCAAAATAATAAGAGCTGTTTATGACAAACTCACAGCCAATATCATACTGAATGGGCAAAAACTGGAAGCATTCCCTTTGAAAACTGGCACAAGACAGGGATGCCCTCCCTCACCCCTCCTATTCAACATACTGTTGGAAGTTCTGGCTAGGGCAATCAGGCAAGAGAAAGAAATAAAGGGTATTCAGTTAGGAAAAGAAGAAGTCAAATTGTCCCTGTTTGCAGATGACATGATTGTATATTTAGAAAACCCCATCGTCTCAGCTCAAAATCTCCTTAAGCTCATAAGCAACTTCAGTAAAGTCTCAGTATACAAAATCCATGTGCAAAAACCACAAGCATTCTTATACACCACTAAGAGACAGACAGAGAGCCAAATCATGAATGAACTCCCATTCACAATAGCTTCAAAGAGAATAAAATACCTAGGAATCCAACTTACAAGGGATGTCAAGGACCTCTTCAAGGAGAACTACAAACCACTGCTCAGTGAAATCCAAGAGGACACAAACAAATGGAAGAACATACCATGCTCATGGATAGAAGAATCAATATCGTGAAAATGGCCATACTGCCCAAGGTAATTTACAGATTCAATGCCATCCCCATTAAGCTACCAATGACTTTCTTCTCAGAATTGGAAAAAACTACTTTAAAGTTCATATGGAACCAAAAAAGACCTGCATTGCCAAGACAATCCTAAGCCAAAAGAACAAAGCCAGAGGCATCACACTACCTGACTTCAAAGTATACTGCTAGACTACAGTAACCAAAACAACATGATACTGGTACCAAAACAGAAATACAGAGCAATGGAACAGAACAGAGTCCTCAGAAATAATACCACACATATGCAGTCATCTGATCTTTGACAAACCTGACTAAAACAAGAAATGGGGAAAGGATTCCCTATTTAATAAATGGTGCTGGGAAAATTGGCTAGCCATAAGTAGAAAGCTGAAACTGGATCCTTTCCTTACTCCTTATACGAAAATAAATTCAAGATGGATTAAAGACTTAAATGGTAGACCTAAAACCATAAAAACCCTAGAAGAAAACCTAGGGAATACCATTCAGAACAAGGACTTCATGTCTAAAACACCAAAAACAATGGAAACAAAAGCCAAAATTGACAAATGGATCTAATTAAACTAAAGAGCTTCTGCACAGCAAAAGAAACTATCATCAGAGTGAACAGGCAACCAACAGAATGGGAGAAAATTTTTGCAATCTACTCATCTGACAAAGGGCTAATATCCAGAACCTAGAAAGAACTCAAACAAATTTACAAGAAAAAAAAAAAAAAAAAACCCCATCAAAAAGTGGGCAAAGGATATGAACAGACACTTCTCAAAAGAAGACATTCATACAGCCAACAGACACATGAAAAAATGCTCATCATCACTCACCATCAGAGAAAGGCAAATCAAAACCACAATGAGATACCATCTCACACCAGTTAGAATGGCAATCATTAAAAAGTCAGGAAACAACAGGTGCTGGAGAGGATGTGGAGAAATAGAACACGTTTACACTGTTGGTGGGACTGTAAACTAGTTCAACCATTATGGAAAACAGTGTGATGATTCCTCAGGGATCTAGAACTAGAAATACCATTTGACCCAGCCGTCCCATTACTGGGGATATACCCAGAGGATTATAAATCATGCTGCTATAAAGACACATGCACACGTATGTTTACTGCAACACTATTCACAATAGCAAAGACTTGGAATCAACCCAAATGTTCATCAGTGGCAGACTGAATGTGGCACATATACACCATGTGGCACATATACACCATGGACTATGACACATATACACCATGGAATATATGGCACATATATATATATGGCACATGGAATATATGGCACCATGGAATATATGGCACATATATACCATGGAATATGGCACATATACACCATGGAATGTGGCACATATACACCATGGAATACTATGCCGCCATGAAAAAGGGTGAGTTTGTGTCCTTTGTAGGGACATGGATGCAGCTGGAAACCATCATTCTCAGCAAACTACTGCAAGAACAGAAAACCAAACACCACATGTTCTCACTCATAGGTGGGAATTGAACAATGAGATCACTTGGACACAGGAAGGGGAACATCACACACCAGGTCCTATTGTGGGGATGGGGGAGGGGGAGGGATTTCATTAGGAGATATACCTAATGTAAATGACGAGTTAATGGATGCAGCACACCAACATGGCACATGCATACATATGTAACAAACCTGCACATTGTGCACATGTACCCTAGAACTTAAAGTATAATAAAAATATTTTTAAAAAAAGAATCATACAAAAATCCACTCAGTGATTCCCATTTTTAATAAAGTAACCAGCTTTGAGTGTTTATGAATTTCTAATGCTACCACACTTTTAAAACAAACTATATATAACATAAACAGATATGCAAAGTTGATTATTTATATGTAACAATATTTAAAGCTCTTTAGAGGGTAAGCAAAACGGTACAAGTGACAACATTAACAGAAAGGTAACCTTAAAACAAATATTTTATATTAAATTTTCTTTTGCCTGGTATATTTCAGACGTATTAAATAATTGACATTAAATCCTTTAGGAAATGGATAATTTTTTCTTTTTCTTTTTTTTCTTTCTTTTTTTTTTTTTTTGAGACGGAGTCTCGCTCTGTCGCCCAGGCTGGAGTGCTGTGGGGCCCCATCTGGGCTCACTGCAAGCTCCGCCTCCCGGGTTTTCGCCATTCTCCTGCCTCAGCCTCCCGAGTAGCTGGGACTACAAGCGCCTGCCACCTCGCCCAGCTAATTTTTTGTATTTTTAGTAGAGACGGGGTTTCACCGTGTTAGCCAGGATGGTCTCGATCTCCTGACCTCGTGATCCGCCCGTCTCGGCCTCCCAAAGTGCTGAGATTACAGGCTTGAGCCACCGCGCGCGGCGGAAATGGATAATTTTGAATGGTGATAATGCTACCTGCACTTATGGAATTCTAATTGCTTTATTTGTTAATATTTATTTACTTAATTTATGGATTTATTTACTGTAGTTAGTTGTTTACTTTATCAATTTGTGTATTGTAATTTACCTAGTCACTGGCGTCCTTGGCTGACAACAAATAAACAGATGTATTTTAGTAGCAGTATTAGCATCATTAAAAATTTAGGTAACTGATTTGCTTGTGAATTTAACTTGCTAGGTAAGTTTCCTATTAAGTGAAATGACAACATATTTTGTTATCTTTAGAAATAATCTATAGAATGTGTTCACGAAAGGACATGGATAATTTTGTAAAACAAATCAATACAAGTAGATAGTTTTGCTAAAATTGAAGTGAAACCCAATTATTTGTGAGTTATTATGCTCTCAAAGTATAATAAGTACATTTCCCACCACAATGTTGAAAAGCTAATTGGATATGATACGGCTCCAACGGAAGCCAATCCTAATTCTTTTTTCTTGTCATCACTGTTCGTACTTAGCAGTTGTTCAATAAATTCTAAGAACAATGTAGTGGAAGATTTCTGCCATAGCAGGAAAGAAAACACTTACTTCAGGGATGAATCACCCAAGGCCAATAGATACATGAGATACATTGCATAGAATGTTAGTATTATATTTTACTGCCCTTAATATACCTTGGCATAGCATGGCAATAATGCTAAATGAAAAAGTATTGGGCAGGCATGGTTGCATACACCTGTAATCCCAGCACTTTGGGAGACCAAGGTGGATGTATCACCTGAGGTCAGGAGTCTGCAACCAGCCTGACTAACAAGATGAAACCCTGTCTCTACTAAATACAAAAAAAACTAGCTGGGCATGGTAGCCCATGTCTGTAATCCAAGCTACTTGGGAGGCTGAGACAGGAGAATTGCTTATACCGGGAGGCGGAGGTTGCAGTGAGCCTAGATCGTGCCGTTGCACTCCAGCCTGGGCAACAAAAGCAAAACTCCAAAAAAAAAAAAAAAAAAGGAAGGAAGGAAGGAAGGGAGGGTAGGAAGACATATGATTATAATTTGTGAAATGTTTGTGTTGTGTGTGTGTGTGAGACACAGAGAGAGAGTGAGTGTGTGTGAGTGTGTGTGTGTGTGTGTGTAGAGAGAGAGAGAGTACAGAGGAGGGAAAAGAGCAGAGGAGAAGATAGGGAGGGAAGAGGAGAGGGAAGAGAAAGACGGGGAGGGAGTCATGGAAAAATACTGATAGAAAATAAAAATTTATCAGTTTTCTCTATGAAGGAAATTTTTCTTCTTTTTTCTTTCCTTTTTTTATTTTAACAACTAAGTACTTTTATAATCATTTAAAAAAAATCTTAATGCCTTTATCTTGAGACATGACGGAAAAATGTTACAGGTACAAAATGTAGAAATTTAACCAGTGTTTAGAATTCTCACCTCAGCAACCTGTGTATGACCTATTTTTAAAACCATAGCATTTTTTCTTGATATGTTTCCGTGATTGGAATTAATTTTGTAAGTGCATGCTACAAAGTGACAAGAATCACTCAATTTTTGTTGTTGTAGTAAATGATTATCAACAATATTCCAGTGGGAGGTACTATAACTGACATTACTCTGTAAAACAGAATTATCCATATAACACATTTGTGAAACCTACTGCATATCCAGCCCAACAAAGATGTACTTGGTACAGACTATTGTTAAGCATATGTTTTGCTTCAGAAGATAAAGCTAAAAGAATAATAAAAAAGATAATTTCAGGAAAAAACATTTTTCAAACAGAATATAGAACTAAATTCTAAGATTTTAGTATAATTTATATGTTAAGTTTCAAACACAGCTAAATATTTATGAACTAGCATAGTCAGATAAAAATTCATGAGGAAGACAGAATGTGTTTTAGCCTTGAAAATGAATAAGAAAAATAAAAAAATGAAGAAGAAGAAAAGAAAATGAAGAAGAAAATGAAGAAGAGTAGGAGGAAGAAGAAAAGAAGAAGGAGGAGTAGGAAGAAGAAACTGGTATAAATAAAGCATATGCTTAAGTGAAGCATTGTGTTTTGCACGGGTTGTCTCACTTAGTCTTCAAAGAACTTTATAAGAAATATAATTTTCTTAATTTTACAGATAAGTAAAGTTACCTGTAAGAAAGATAGGATTCCAACCCTGTCACACTGTTTTCAGATATATTTTATTCTCATTTTCTGCCCTGATCCTAATAATCACATAATTTTGGGTAAGATCAAATACACACACACACACACACACACACACATACAAAACGAAACAAAACAAAACAAAACAAAACAAAAAAAAACAACCCACCAGATTGCCCAGAATTCCCTTCCCTAATTGACTGTACTGCTATCTATCCATTTGTCAAGACTTAGCTGGTTCATCTTGGACACCCTAATACCAAACATTTGTCTAATTATGAGTAAGACTGCAAGAATTTTTAAATTGCCAAAAAATTTAAACATATATCAGAATAAACTGGGAGCTTCTGAAAACTACAGATTCATAGATCTTCAGGCTCCAAGTATCTTTATTTTATTTGTCAAGGTTCTTAAAATCTGTGGTTTACAGAAATTCTCACTAATGCAGCCTTGCTAGAAGAGCACTTGAGATTAATAGTTTGTACCTTACCCATGGATCAGTTGTCCCAAATCTTAGCTAACTCTAGTAACATTATCTCTCTCAAATCCCATCTCTGAGGCCATTCTGCTATTCACTTCACAGGCAAACTTTTAATAATGACCACCTATGAGTCAGCCACTGTGCCAAATCCTGAAATTTAAAAAAAGTGTCTTCTTTTACAATGTTCATTACTGACAGAGAGAGAGATAGTGAGCCAAAAAGCACAGTCCAGTAGGTATCAGAATTGCTTTATGCCTAAGGATTAGAAAGATCATATAAGAGGGACATTGCAATTTCCTGGCTTCCATCACTTTTTCTGGCTCTTCCTTTTGGTGCTTCTTCCCATGCAGTCTTCTGGAGGGTTTATTTACATCATTTCATTTAATCTTTACAACACTATCAAAAAGATAAACAGTGGTAATTTCTTAGGATAAGGAAACTAGGACTAAGAGGAATTTAAACAATCATCCAAATGTATACACCTAAATAATAGAGACAGCAGGCAAAACAACAGCTGTCCAAAAGTGCAAAAGTATACCCTTTACACTTTGCAAATTGCCAACAATGTTGAAGAGGTTTATCTCAGAAAGTGAATAGTACAGCCAATCCTTTGTCCAAGGAAATAGCTTGAATTTTAAGCTCTTCTCCTAGTTTGAATAAGTAACACATCCAGTCAATTTGAGCAGTGTATGTCTTGCTTGGTGAGCAATGAGTTATTTTACAATGACTTTAACAATTCAAAATCAGACACAGCCTCCTTCATTGTTGGCTCATATTTGCTTTGGCCTCTGGTATGAGTCACACCACAACTCCTGTTCCTTTCCCAGGAAGCCATTTCATTTCCTCTCATTAGAACCTGTACCCATATTGTTTGCACACTGCTGTCTATAAAAGATTTTGTGGTGTATCAAGAAAATAAAATTGCAGATTAAAAGACTGAACTTAAACTATAGCGTATGCCAGCAAATCCTTCTTTCATAAGGTAAAATATTTGCTGTAGTACCAGTGAATCTTATTTGTCAATGTTAAGGTTAAAAATATTAAGACTTGAATTTTAAATCTCACAGCTAGGGTCTACTCTGAAAGAATTAAAAGTCCAATGAGAGGATCTCATTCTTTTTTTATGGCTGAATAGTACTCCATTGTGTGTAAGTACTACATTTTCTTTCTAAATTCATCTGTTAACGGATACTTAGTGTGGTTTCCATATCTTGGCTATTGTGAATAGTGCTGCAATACACATGGAAGTACAGACATTTCTTTGATATAGTGATTTCCTTAGGTGACACATATATTTAAATGTAGCATGAGATCAAGATGACATAGCTTTAACAGAGCAAAGTTTAAAGCCACCATTCAGAGCTACCATTTAATCATGGGTATTTGAGTGAAGATGGTGAATCAAGGGAGCATGATCTCGGGGATTACATTTGAAATTCAAACATTTACTACTACTACTTGAAGATGGGTGGAGGAAAGACAGTGAAATTCAAACATTTACTACTACTACTTGAAGATGGGTGGAGGAAAGACAGTCATAAGGGTTGAAATACAAGTGTTGAGGTATATGAGAACCATGGATTGCATGTGTGCATTTGATTTCCAATTCTTCACCTGCTGTTTTTCATTTTTGTCTCCCAATAATAAACTTTTCCTGCTTGAGATACTGCCACCGGGAATCAAGTAGTAAAAACACACACTACTGGCATCCAGTATCAAAATCACATAAATAAGAAATATATGTGAACTTTCAGCTAATTAGAAAACACTTGGCCAAGCACAGCAGCTCAAGTCTGTAATCTCAGCACTTTGGGAGGCTGACATGGGATGATCGCTTGAGCCCACGAGCTCAAGACCAGCCTGGGCAACATAGGGGAGATCCTGTGTCAACAAATAATTTAAAAAATTAGCTGGGCCTGGTGGCATGTACCTGTGGTCCCAGCTACTTGGGAGGCTGTGGTAGAAGGACCCTCTGAGCCCCGAGCCCGGGATGTTAAGGCTGCAGTGAGCCACCATCATGCCACTGCACTCTAGCCTGGGCAACACAGCAAAATTCTGTCTCAAAAAAAAAAAAGAAAAAGAAAAAGAAAAGAAGAAGAAGAAAAAAGAAAGAACGGTGGTGTATGTTTAGTTTTTTTAATGTACTCCCAACATAGAAAAATTTCCCAGATATTTGGAGCATTCTGAAGTCTTACCAAATATCCCAAAAGAAATGCTAAAATAAAATTTGTACCTAATAAATCCCTGCTATTTCCCAGAATTAATTTGATGGGTCACAGCAAAAAATGTTTTAACATTTTATGTAAGAAACAATTTTTTTTTTTCATTTTCCTGGTAGATTAATTCAGCCTGACCTCACTACTAACAAATTCTGCTTCAAATAATTTTTGTTTGTCTTTGTTCTTGAAGTTTAGGTATGAATTTTTGTCACTCATTTTATTCAATTTCTTCAATAGTTTTATTCATATTATCTGATAATAAAATAACATAATTCCATTTTTATCTTGAGCAACCATACCAATAATTTATTTTAAGGAATTTGTAATACAAAAACTTTTGAATACAAATAATTATGGCTACAGCTGTCAGTGAATAAAATATGAGCAATTACATTGAAAGCCTATTCTGAGGACTATAAGATTTGGGATAGAGATAAGCCCAGAACATGGAAAACATCTATCAGACAATGAATAATTCACAAAAATTGTTCAAAGTGTTATGGGAAAGTTTCTATCAGATTTTGAGAAATCAGAAAGGTCTCATGGAGAAGCTGACATTTCATTTTTAAAAAATTATTTGAGAGAGAAATAGAATGTATCAAAACAATAAGAGGTGAGAGTTATGGTCTAGAAGGAAATAGTATCAGCAAAGGTTCAAAGAAAAAGGAAAAGAAAATGTTCATTTAGGGAGATCAAGGCATTCATTTCCTCCATGGTATTCTCTACTTACTACTATTTGGAATTTGTAACAATATGTAGTGGTCTTTTATTTACGTCTTTCTCCTCCTAAGACTATGTATTGTTCAAAAATGAAGACCTTGTGTTATTATCTTTATATCTTTATAATTTATGTCTATATAATTTCCAGTATATAGAAAGTTGTTTATGTTATTGAATAAAAAATGAATGAATGAATGTTTCAGTACAAAAGAAATGCAAGGGAATTGTTAGTGACAAGGATAAAAAATATTGAAGTAATAATATTGTAAAAAGGAAGAGGTGAATAATCACTGAAGGATTTTGAGTAAAAATTTGGCATAAGTGAACAATGCTTTAGAAAAATAGTCTGACTGCATCAAGAAGACTATACTGAAATGGATATAAACTGAAGGAAGGAAGAAGTCCAGTTCCAGAGTATAAGTAATAATTTAAGTCAGAATCAACTTAGTAGCCATGGACTTGTGGGAGGCAACGCTCTAGCAGAGTTGTAGAAATGGTTCTGCTGCCTGCCTGCTTTGCCCCACAGAAATGAGAGATATGCCTCTAAGGGCCTACACCAATAAGAGCATGGCCTGGTCATGAGTTAGATGTTTCCCTCACAACAATGTGAGGGTTGAAAATAGTCCCTAGGCCTGGGGTAGACTCAGTCCTTTGGACATAACCATCTATTTATGTCCACAGTTGTCTCCTTCTGCAGCCTGGCTGTCCAATTGCCTACTTCCTAGGTCCCTGATGCTCACTTCAGCTTCTTCACAAAAGTAGATTTTGGCTCTATACCCTACCCTGGGCAGTCAGCACTCTACTTCCATACTCTGTATTCTGCCAGACTAATTCTCCAGAAAGCGTTGGTGCTCACAGTCTGATAACATCCTTCCTGATATAGGACTCAGGTACCCATATGATATTGATGAATGATGCCACTACAAAACATTCAAATTGAATTCCTGCTTTATTCTAGAACAGACAATAGATCATTGTTGGCCTTGACCTAATGATTCGAAGAACTGGTTGCCCTGGCTTTTTGCTTATCTTTCATTAAAAACTTCCCTATACCACATAGACAAGCCATACCTTATAAGAGGTATAATTAATAGAGTTCAGCAATGGATTAAATACAACACATCAGAGTTTCTGGAATAAAAAAATATCATGTGAGATTTTTAGCTTGCTTAGTTGAGAAAACGACAGTTTCCTCAAAAGAATAGAGGTAAGAAAGGGAAAATATGAGGATGGCAGATGGGAGGAGAGCAATAAGTTTGATTTCAGATGTCATAAACTTGAGATGTTAAGTTACAACTAGACCAAGTTGCCAAAGAATGGTTGGAGCTTAGAGGTAAAGTCAAGTCTAAATATTCATATTTTTAATTAAATAATAAAGATGCAGAGACTTAATTAAATCATACTTATAGTAATTGAATGGTTAATAATACAAGGAAAATGAGTTCACAAAGAAAATGGGTTCACAAAGAAATAAAGCAGATAGAGGAAAATCTTAGTAAATGATTAGGGAAAGTTGGGAGAAGAGAGACTGAACAGAAGCTAAGAAAAAAAGATTTCAGAAAAAATACATAAACTATATCAAATTTCTCAAATAAGTCAAGGATAAAGATTTGTTGTTGATGCCAGAGCTTGGAGTTGCTCTTTTGTGGGAACATTTTCAGGAATGTGCCAAGAATGAAAGCCAGGTTGAGAGAGACAAAGCAGTGAGAGTCAACAAGATGGAGTCAAAAGTCTGCCCAAGTTTCAAGAACTTTGGTATTGAATGAAAGAGGAAAAGAGGGTAAATTTGAAGGGGAATTGGATTGGGATGAAGTTTTCTCTTCTTTAGAATAGGAAAAGCTTTGAACCCTTTTGTCAGCAGTGGAGAAACAGTGACAGAGAAACAGCAGCAGAGAAAAAGTGACAGAAGACACTGAAAAAAAATCAGGAAAATGGATGAACAAAGTTCCAGAGAAACCGGGAAGCAGGGATTTGTAATTGTCTTTTCAAAGACAGCAACAAATTAAAGAAGGGAGACCAAGATTTATAGAGGCTTTAGGAAATTAGAAGTAAAGCAGAGAGCTCAGGTAAGATGATAATAAACTAGTCGAATATAAAAAGAGCACTCAGTTTTACTAGCCTGAGACAATCAGGAATAACTAGGGTCATCTTCCGAAACGACATTTCAAGTATGTTGTAATTTCAAATAATAAAATAACAGCCTTCATTAATCTAAAATTCAACTGAGGTGTGTATTGCCTTAATATATGGATTTGAAAAGTTAGATTGATTTAATGCAAGATCATGCTTTCACGTTTACATGTGCCAGGAGCCCAGCATACAAAAAATACTTAATATGTATTTGTTCCTAAGTAAATCGGTAAAACAAAAACACAAATAGCTTATTTTTTTAATAGACGGTTAGCCTTAACTACCCACATACTTATTATATAAACACACAAAGAACTATATGTATACTTGGTGGGTGACTGCATAGCTCATGGAGGGGGGCCTCTCTCATCACCTAATTCACAGAACCCCAAATTCTCAACACTTGAAGTAGGGTAAGTTGTGATCCTAAAGTAGCCTGTAACACTTGCATGAATCACCTTCACAACGGACTGCATCTGGTTTTTATCCATAGGTACATCATTCCCCAAACAGCACCACATTCCAAGTTAACTAAATATCTGGATCGAATAGGCGAGAATATAAGAGTTCCTTCCCTGTTATTATAGTTTGAATGTATTCTCCAAATTTTCACATGTTGAAAACATAATCTCTCCATCCTCATAAATAAATTAATGTCATTATCAGGGGAGTGTTTGTTATTACAGGAGTGGTTTTGTTATAAAAGCAAGATCTCTCTGACTCTCTTGCTCTTGCCTTCTAACCATGTGATGCTCTCCACCCTGTTATGGAGCAACAAGAAAGTCTTCACTGGATATAGCCCCTCGACTTTGGACTTTCCAGACTCCGGAACAGTGAACTTACTAAACCTATTTTCTTTATAAATTACCCACTTTGTGGCATTTTGTTCACCAACAGAAAATGAACCGACACTTCTCATTGTCTTCTCCACAGTTACTACATGAGAAATTCAATTCTAAATCACAGCTCTTAGTCCTAAGTGGTGTGGAGCTCTTCAGGTCAGCTTACCCAGGTACAACTGTATGAATTGATTGTATGAAACATGACTCTCTCACCCAGACAGCAAGGTAAGTATTACATCACTTCACAGAGGAAAAAACTGAGTTTCAAAAGGAGAAGCAATTTGTTCAAGCTTTAGATGCCTGTTAAGTGGCTACAAATGCATTTGGTTCTCCAACTACCCCACACTGCTAAAGTAGCACAGGGGCATCATTTTGTTTGTTTGTTTGTTTGTTTGTTTGTTTGTTTTTGAGACGGGGTCTCACTCTGTTGCCATGCTGGAGTGCAGTGGTGTGATCTTGGCTCACTGCAACCTCTGCCTCCTGGGTTCAAGTGATTCTCATGCCTTAGCCTCTCGAGACAGGTAGGCACCACCACATCCATCAAATTTTTGTATTTTTGTGGAGACAGGGCTTCACCATTTCATTGAATGGGAGTTTACTAGGTAAAGTTTTATGGAAGAAAAAGTCAAGATAGTTCAGAAATATTAATTCTTTTATCCTCTGTGCAGCATTCCCTCTCTAAATAGATTCTGATTCTCTGTTTTGTGTAGATCACACTCTGACACAAATTCCTGCCCTTTTGGGAAGTATGATAAGCCTCAAGGCAAACAATTCTTCCTTCACAACTGCAGTTCTGGGCACCTGATGACATAGAATGACTCACTGGCCTCCTGCCTCTTCTACTTCATTCTTACCATGAGCTGCCCTAGGAGATATAGTCATCCACCATTACCAAAATCTGGAACCAGAAAGATCAAGCTCTAGGAAGCAGCACACACTATACTCCTGTGTGGAAACAAAGTAATCCTCATCAGATCATCTAACTTGCTGTTGCTGTAAAGACTGTGAATTGGTAGCAATAAATAAGGCATGGGAAATAGGAGGGAAAGCACCATCAATGATAGTAAAAACTACACCTGAGTTTAATTTCTAGTTCTGTCTCTTTCTAGCTGTGTGACCATAAATTAGTTACTTCTCTCCACATCTGAAACTCTTCAGGATTGTGTGCTTTCAAAAGAAACAATGGCATTATAATATATATGAAGTACTGACAAAAAACACCTGGGACACAGTAGGTGGTCAAAAATAATATCCATTAATACCAAGAGGAGCCTACCTTCTGGCAGGAAAGTTAAGACATCTATGAACTGCATATATAAATAAAGTGCCATATAAATAAAACAAAATTTCTGTAATGGGGAGGGCCTGGGAGTAAGCTTTCTGTCACTCTGCAGAGAACTCTTGAACATGGAAAACACCTTCTTACTTTTTACCAAAAACCCAGAACTTTGTGAGGGGATGAAAAACAAGAGCCCTTCTTATTTGTTCCCGTGAATTTAGCTTGAGTTTCTATTTGACCCCCTGCCATAGATTCAATCTGTTTCCATTTAGATCTGTCCATCTGTCCTGAATCTCTTGACACTGATCTGCCCAACCTACTTGCTGTCTTCATCCTCCAGGTTGGCAAGCATCTATATTCTTTAGAGTGTCTAGTGTTTATACACTACTTCTTTCCAGGCCATCTTCTGCGTGTGACTTCCTGTCTGAGTGCCTCATAGCTGATTTTGCACCTTTTGGTAAGTCCAGTTTCCATTCCTGGTTTCTTCTATTCTGCCCTGCCCATGACCTAATCATTGTCCACTTTTATAACCAGACTTTTTTTGTGCCACTTAAACCTCCTGAGTTTCTTCCCAAACGTGTTCATTGTAATCCTCATATTCTTTAGCATCAACAAAGGAGCCATCCACGCTGGATTCCCTCTCATTCCCTAGAAGCCTGTATCACATTATTCCAGGCACCTGACCCAGAATGTGCAGACTCATTCCTTGCATTGCCTGGTCTTCCAATATCATAATCTCCTCTCCCATAAGCACAGCAGCCCTGTTGTGGTGAGAAATCACCAAAGCCATCCCTATTTGACTATCTCCCAGGTTACAGGCTTTGACAAAGTAGCAATGACCATCTTGAAGGAGCAGTTACTTTCCTGATGGAAAGAATTCCTCTTGGAATTGAGATCAAAAAGCACATGTGGTCAATTAGCATAAATTTTGGAATAATTTTTTTCACCAGATCACCTAATTGCTATAACTCTATTGTTTAGTGAACTTGATTAACAGACAGTGGACTGAGCACAAGTTTTAGTCAGGTTATGTTGTAAAAAAAATTTAAAAGAGAAACTGACACCTACCTTGAGGATTAATGTGAATTGTATTAGTTTCCTAGAGCAGAGGTAACAAACTACTGCAAACTGGGTTGTTTACAAAAATAAAAATTTATTTTCACATAGTTCTAGAGGCCAGAGCCTGAAATCAAGACGTCAGCAGGGTTGGTACCTTCTGGAGGTTCTGGGAGAGAAATCATCCCATGCCTCTCTGCTGGCTTCTGGTGGCGGTTGGCAACCCTTGGCTCATGGGTCACCACTACACTCTCTGCCTCTGTCATCATGTGGCATTCATCCTAGGTGTGTCTCTGTGTCTTTGTTTTCTCTTCATATAAGGACACCAGTTATTGGTTTAGGACCAACCCTAATCCAGTATGTCCTCATCTTAACCTAATTATATCTGCAAAGATTCCATTTTCAAATAAGGTCACAGGGTGAATTTCTAGGTAGACACAATTTGGGAGACACAGTATTCAACCCAGAATATGAATATTAGTGAAAAGGAATGTAAAACACCTGGCAAAATGTCTGGCACACAATTAGGGTTTAATAACTAGTAATTATTGGTACTTGTGGCTTACTAAATTGGCTATTCTGCACTGAGTAATGCTAGAGTGCTGACCATGTAATGAAGGTTAGAGCAATTTACAGCCATGTCAGTATATCTTTCTCACTGTTTTTTTCTCCCAACCCCAGACAATTTAAACTCGGTGCCTAAAGCAAGTAAATTTAAGCCTGAAATCAGTTTGCTCTGGTTTCTTGTAAGCCACTTTAGTACTCCTGAAATATAAGGAGGGAATTAGCAGAGCCTTCTAATGCCTTGAATTAAATTTTGTGCCAAACTTCACTGAATGCTAAAAATAGATTGCCTCATTGTTCACTAGTAAAGGGAGGATCCCTAACTGCTTCAAGTTAAGTTGTGAGCTTTTCGTTTAATTGCATACTTTTCTCTGCTCAGTCTTTGTGGAGTCCATGACTGCTACTTCTCTACTGTTTATATAAATTTTATCTTGCTAAAGTGAAAATTGTGGCATTTCTTAGATGTAGGGTTTTGTAAGGAAAAAAAAAATTACACCTGTTTTCCCAAGATTTAATTGTGATTATGCTGGAAAATAGGAAACTGAACTGGAAGAATCTAGAGAATCCCTCTAGCAAGGATCTTCTCTTTCTCCTCTTGGACTTGCTGCCATTATCTTTCCCAAGCCAATTCCCAGTTGTTCCTCAATTATTTCAAATCAGCCACTACTTCTTCAAACTTTAACATCTCATTACTGGATATTTCGGTTCAAAACTCCAGGCTACACTACTTTAGTGCCCAAGCTAAATACTATTTAGTTTGAAAGAAAAAAAGAAAATTCTGCCATACATGACAATATAGATGAACCTCAAGGACATTATGCTGTATAAGAGGACATTAAGTTACATAGGCCTTATTGTTTTCACTTTTTAAAAATGTATATACTTTGGAATAAACAGATAATTAAAACTTTTTCTCACTACTTCCTTACCTTGATATCAGATTTTTGCTATGTGTACAGCATTGTACCATAAGGCATTTTGAGGTCAGGTGGCGACTACAAAGGTACATTTTTTTTTTTTCTCTAAATACACTATTCTGTCCATGAATCAAGAAAAAAACCTGCATTATTCTGTCCATTAGAAAAAAACTTGCATACCTGAATCATGTTTTACCATCTTATACGTTTTTTTTTTACTTTTTCTTTTTTTTCTTCTGAATTATTATATAATGCGGTGTTTCGAATACACTTTGAGGAACATTATAAGAAACAGCTTTGTAGAGCACACTTTTGTATTTACCAAAATAATGTTGTGGAAAACGTGGTTTCACACATGGCACCATATTTCTCTCTGAGGACAAACAACAAAATAATTCTCCAGAATCAACACTGAGGAATGTTTTACTCTTCTGAGCAATTGCTTTTGTTTTATTGTATAGAACCTTTGAGATGGTTAATCAGCCATAATTCTGTTATTTTTGTGGTCTGCCAGAAACTTAATGTTTCCTATCACTAGAAAAGGGCAGCATAGTGGTGTGCTAATCACGCTAGCGGTTTTATCTTATTTTTCTCACCTTCATTCCCCCATTCCTCTGTTATGGTTCACATGCTTCCAAATCTCATGTTAAAATATATCCCCAATGTTGGAGGTGGGGCTTAACAGGAGGTGTTTGGGTCACAGAGGCAGTTTCTTTATGCATAAATTAATACCCTCCCTTAGGGGTGAGTGAATTCTTGCTCTATTAGTTCCCAAAGGAGCTAGTTGTTTGAACAAACCTGGTGTCTCCCTCTCTCTCTTTCTTCCTCTCTTGCCATGTGATCTTTACGCAAGCAGCTCCCCTTTGCTTTCTGCCAGAAGTGGAAGGAGCCCGAGACCCTCACCATATGCAATATCCCAAACTTGAACTTTCCAATCATGGGAATCATGAGCCAAATAACTTTTTTCTTCATAAATCAGTGAGTTGCAGGGATTCATTTGTGGCAACATTAAATGAACTAATACCCTTTTTAAATCTCATTTGTGTACATCTTGCTACCTGCCTTAAATCTTTCTAGAACACGGTGAAGTAAAAGGAAAAATATTTAAATTAATAAAATTTAGTTTACACATTAAGCTAAACTTGATTAAAGAAAACTGGTTGGATTAGACCTAGTTAAATTTAAATTATCTGTGGTTTCTAAGATGGCCATTAAGAAGGGAGTTCAGTTTTTCACATTTCCAACCTACTTGTGAATTCTTTAGAATGTAGTTTAGACATCTTATAATTTGAAAGTAGTAATGAGACTGAAAAATAGAAATTGCTGTCATTAAAGCGTTACTGAGACCTAATTTTACAAAGGCCTTGTAGTCATTCTGTAGGTAAAATTGCATAAACCCACCATCTTTCCCTGGGAATCTAGAATCACTAATAAAAGGTTTACTACATTCAAATCAAGGAGCTTTGAATCCAAAAAGATTCAAACTAAGAAGTGGTTGTATCATTCTAAGAAGTGAAGGATATATTCAGTTGTGGTTGAAAGAAGGTGCTGTAAAACACATTCATAAAAGAGCTTGTGCCTCTTTGAGGTAAACGAATGACAGTTCCCAGGGGCCACCAGGATTTAAACAACTTCTGAGTTATTTCAAATAACATAAGACAGACATCCCAGGAATGACCTTATAAAACATTTTTCTATTTGCCCTATTAATTTCTTCAGATACTCGTTCACTAGGAGAAAGTAAAAACCTGTAAAATATAATGCTAAATCTATAAGTCTGCAAGCTTAAATTTAAATATTTCAAGTAAATACATCCAAGTTGTAAAAATGTCAAAACATTCCCAGTACTTGACTTATTAAAAACAAAATTTCCCAGGCTAAAGCGCAGTAGGAAAGGAATGTTTGCTCCATCATTCTTTCCTCAACCCGAATTCCAAAAGTACTCCTCCCATTGCATAAAAAAAGACAGCAATCATCTCAACTTGTCAGCATATATAATGCCATGTAATTTTCATGACATGCCACAAAATGTAGACAAATGTTTTTGAATTTTTTTTTCAACTGCCAGACCTATTACAATGTAACCACATAAGTTGTTGGTATTATATTGATATTCCAGCTTTTGTGTTACTGTAACTTATCACACCCATCATGTCAGAACCAACAGTCTTTAATCATTATCATCCTCATTTCTGAAGGGTTGGGGTAAGGAGACAAATTTTGTCAGTCTTATAGAATTGGCAATTACAGATATCATAACTTCAAATTTAGAAATTCAGTATGAAAATTCTATGTTATGTTAACAGATAATTGGCTCCACAGAGGAGGCAATTAAACATTGAAACAGTGCAGATGCATTCTGGTTGGCTAAATATAATGACTAAAATGCATTAAATCTCATTCTCAGGAACTTATACATGATTTTAGGATCAAGTAGATATGTTTTTAAATGGTCAACCCCCACTTTCAAGTGATTTCAATTATTTAAATAATTCAATAATGTATCTGCAAAAATGGATTTGACATCCAAGTCTGTAATAATTTACAGAAGTATTAAGAGAGCACTTGCCATTAATTTTAGGAAAATATTTTATATTCTGATGAGAATTCCTACTATAAAATTTTACTGGCTAATCAACATGAAAAAATAATAACCTTACTTCTAAATTAAGATAATTTTTTCTTAAAGTAAATGTAAAATATTCACCCAACTGCAAACTTGGTCAAGTGGAGACACACAGACAGAATACTGTATTAAGAAAAATAGATTTCATATGCCTGAATTATGTTCCATAGACTATGACTCTAACATAACAATACTTACTCTTGGAGCCAACTCATCATCTTCCTTTTGGATGTTCATAAAATTGTACTTAAAATATGTTTTTGATTGATTAATTTACTTTTACCTAATCAGAACCATTTAACAGTGAAGCTCACAACTGCATGTATATTCACTAAAAAATAAACCTTAGTTATTGTAAGATTATATGAGCATTTTAAAATCAGCCAAACTATTTTTTCCAAAAGGTATTGCCAAATTTCACACTGATCACACCATTAAAAAAAATTAACAGCACACTAGATTACATGGTGGTCAAAAATATTTATACATTTTGACTTGTATGTTTACAAATTTCACTAAGTTATGATCAGTTTTTCCTCAGCAGAAATTCTCTTTGATTAATTGGTTTAAATTGGTATTGACTTTCAAATGCTTTACGAAAAATGTGATTAGGTAGGTTTCTTAAATCAAGAGTTAGCAGGCTGGAACTTACAGGAACCAGAAGCTAAGTGACTTTCTTGTTGTCAACAAATTCCCTCAACCATGTTTCTTCAGTGACTTCTGGTTTTCCTAAGGAAAGGTGAAGCCAGCTGGGCTTCTGCCTTGTGTGGGGACTTGGAGCACTTTTGTGTCTAGCTAAAGGATTGGAAACACACCAATCAGTGCTCTGTGTCTAGCTAACGGTTTGTAAATGCGCCAATCAACACTCTGTAAAAACGGACCAATCAGCACTCTGTAAAATGGACCAATCAGCGCTCTGTAAAATGGACCAATCAGCGCTCTGTAAAATGGACCAATCAGCAGGATGTGGGCGGGGCCAAATAAGGGACTAAAAGCTGGCCACCTAAACCGGCAGCGCTTGAGTCCTTTTCCATGCTATGGAAAGTTTGTTCCTTTGCTCTTGGTGATAAATCTTGCTACTGCTCACTGTTTGGGCCCACGCTATGTTTATAAGCTAAAGCACTCACCAGGAGGTCTGCAGCTTCACATCTTAAGTCACCAAGACTGCGAACCCACCCGGATGCGCCACCTTTAAGAGCTGTTAACACTGCAAAGGTCTGCAGCTTCACTTCTGAAGTCAGCAGGACCACAAATCCACCAGAAGGAAAAATCTCTGAACACATCGGAACATCTGAAGGAACAAACTCCGGATACACCATCTTTAAGAACTGTAGCACTCACCACGAGGGTCCCTGGCTTCATTCTTTAAGTCAGGGAGGCCAAGAAATCACTGAAAGTGAGAGGTGACAGCGTGCTGGCAGCCTTTGCTCACTCTTGGCACCTCCTTGGCCTTCGTGCCCACTTTGGTTGTGCTTGAGGAACTCTTCAGCTGCTGCACTGTGAGAGCCCCTCCCTGGGCTGGCTGAGGCCAGAGCTGGCACCCTCTGCTTGGGGGGAGTTGTGGAGGGAGAGGCATGGGTGGGAACTGTGGCGGCACATGGCGCTAATGGACCAGTGCTAGTTCCAGGTGGGCATGGGCTCGGTGGGGTCCCACACTGGGAGGGGCTGGCTGGTGCCACCAGCCCCAGGAAGGAAGGGACTTAGCCACCCAGGCCAGCAGCCGCGGAAGGTGTGCCACGCCCCTCCCCCCGGCAGTGCCGGCCTACTGGCACTGCACTCGAATTCTGACTGGGCCTCAGCTGCCTCTCCGCGGGGCAGGGCTCAGGACCTGCAACCTGCCACGTGCGAGCCTCACCCCATGCCATGGGCTCCTGCGAGGCCTGAGCCCTTCTTATGGGTGCCACCCCATGCTTCATGGGGCCTCGTGCCATCGACAGCCAAAGGGCTGAGGAGTGCAGGCCTGGTGCAGTATTGGTGGGCAGCTCCGCCCACGGCCCTGGCTCCTGATCCACTAGGTGAAGCCAGCTGGGCTCCTGAGTCTAGTGGGGACTTGGAGAACTTTTCTGTCTAGCATGCTGTGTCTAGCTAAAGGATTGTAAATGCACCAATCAGCACTCTGTGTCTAGCTCTAGGTTTGTAAATACACCAATCAATGTGTATCTAGCTAATCTAATGGAGACTTGGAGAACTTTAATGTCTAGCACTCTGTGTCTAGGTAAAGGATTGTAAACGCACCAATCAGCACTCTGTGTCTAGCTCAGGGATTGTAAAGGCACCAAGGACCACTCTGTTATCTGTAAAATAGACCAATCACCTCTCTGTAAAATGGACCAATCAGCAGGATGTGGGTGGGGTCACATATTTCACTGTGTACATATACCACATGTTCTTTATCCAATCATCCATTGGTGGACACTTAAATTGTTTTCATGTCTTTGGTACTGTGATAGTGCTGCAATAAACATATGAGTGCAGGTAATTTTTGGTATAACGATCGTTTTTTCCTCTGGGTAGGTACCCAAGGATGGGATTGCTGGATCTCATGGTAGTTGTATGTTTAGTTCTTTGAGAAATCTCATAGTGTTTTGCCTGTTATAAGATGATATTTCATGGTGGTTTTAATTTGCATTTCTCTGATGATTAGCTTTGTTGAGCTTTTCTTGTATGTTTGTTGGCCATTTGTATGTTTTCTTTTAAAATATATCTATTCATGTACTTCATCTAATTCTAATGGAATTATTTGTGGGTTTTAAAAAATTGGGTAGCTTGTAAATTCTAGGTATTAATCTTCTGTTGGATGATAGTTTGCAAATATTTTCTTCCATTCTGCAACTTCTTTGCTCATTCTATTGACGATTTCTTTGGCTGTGCAGAAGCCTTTCAGTTTCATTAAGTCTCATTCATTTGTTTTTGTTGCTTGTACTTTTGAGGTCTTAGTCGTAAATTCTTTTTGGAATGGGAATATCTATTCTAGATCTGTCTCATTATTATATTTTGGAAGCACATAACGTATCTGGCTTTGTATATTGAAGAGTTGAATTGGAATTTGACTTCAGGATAAATTGCACTTTGAGTTTTACCCATATCTGATTAAGATGATATTTAGATGAGATTTTGGACTTTAGAGTTGATGTTGACACTAACTAAGACTTTTGGAGCTATTGTGATTAGATGAATGCATTTTGCATGTGAGGACACAAATTCTGATGAGCGAATGCCATGTGCTAAGTGGCACACAGTACATGAATGGGACACAATCATGTCCCATTAAAATTTATATGTTGAAGCCCTACTCCCCAGTGTTATGGTATCTGGAGATGGGGCCTTCAAGAGGTAATTAGGTTATGAGCATGGAGCTATAATAAGTGGAATCATTGTCCTTATAAGAAGAGATATGAGAGAGATAATCTTTCTTTTCATCATGAGAGGATACAGCAAAAAGGTGTCACTTTGAAAGCCAGGAGGAAGGCCTTCACCAGAAACCTAATTGACCAGCACTTTGAGCTTGAATTTCCCCTACTCTAGGACTATAAGAAATAACATTTTTGTTATAGCAGCCCAAACTGACTAAGAAAGTCTCTAAAGTTCATCCCAGACTTTTTGTATCTAAATATCCATAGTTGGGACTGGAAAACTATATACACTTTTCAAAGTTCTTTAAGTGATTCTGAGGCACAAAGCAGTTCAGAAGTTCCAGTCTAAGCAATGGCAACCACTAAAATATGAGTTGCACAAGGAGATTGTTTTGAAAGATCTATTACTAAGTACAGATGTAGCAAGTAACAAAAAGTAATTTAGTTATAAGGCATAAATGAAACATGTAAATTTATTTTTTTCAACTAGACCTCTGCATGTAATAGTATTAAACACATATTACATGCAGATGTAATATGAAGGGATAATAGAAAACAATGGAAGAGGAAGAATTAATATAGAAGAAAGTTCAAAATGTAAAAGATAAGAGCTAGAAGAGAAAATGCCATTTTAATGGGGTTGTTCATATTACCTATATCTATTATCCAAGTGAAAAGTGAAATTATACTTTTTATATCATTCTACATTATTTTTACTTAATAATATGGTATAATAACCTTACATTTTAATCAGATGATTTCCCCATCATTCTCAATGCTAGAATAGTATTATTTTATTACACAGAAGTATCATAACTTATTTAACTAATTCCAACAACCAACAGAAAAACAGGAAAATCACAATAACAAGAAAACCATCCATAGAGTTTTTATGGCCAAAATGCATATGAAAAAAGTATTCAGCCTCCTTAGGAATTTAAAATGAGCATCAAAACAACAATGAGATACAATTTTTATTAAGCAGGTTAATCAAATATCTAAATTACTTAATTTGGGCCAGGGTTTGGGGAAATATAAGTACTCAAATAATATTGGTTGAAATCTAAATTAAAACCTTTTTAAAAAGGTAACTGTGGAGTTTCTATAAGAATTGCAATTTCAGTTCTAGGAATTAATCTTGTTTGTACAGATGTACAAAGATGTCTATGTATTCATTGTAGCAGTGGACTCAAGCTATATATAGATGCACTTAACTTTATTTGAAACATTCAAGCACAGGTTTGAAAAACATTAAAGAGCTATTGTATTAACAGTAAGTCTTTCATCCATCTTACCTATCTCACTCCCACCTGTCTCACTCTCAGGGAAAATCTTTTTCCAGCGTTTCTAATTGTAGTTTATATGATGGTTATGAACATAATATAAAAGGCTTTTACATCAATTTCTTGATTTATGGTTTTTAAATAGTATCCATTAGCTTCTCACTTTAAAAGATAAGACTTGAGTTACTTACAAACTTCCCACCTAATCTTCCATGGTCTATTAAAACATGTTTTCTTCTATTGATTATTTTAATAAATCTAAATAGTATACTTAAAGCCTTGCTTGCTATTCCATCAATCTCAGATACTACCTTCTAAATTCCTATTATGAATGATGAGAAAAATTGGGCCCATGAGCTATTTTCCACTCCCTGCTATTACACCCTGATCTATGAAAATACGTTTTAGTTGGCAAAGTCTGAGCCCTGTGCTCTCGCTTTCTTCCCCAGACAGCAGGAGCTTCACCATTCCTCCACCTTCTCCACCAACTACCGGTCTCTGGGCTCCATCCAGCCACGCAGCTACTGCGCCTGGCCGGTCACCAGCGCCGCCAGCTTCTAGGCAAGCGCCGGGGGCTCTGCTTCCCCTATCTCAGTGTCCTGCTCCAACAGCTTCTGGGGCAACTTGGGGTCCGGGGACCTGGCCGAGGGGATGGCCGGGGTCTGGCAGGAATGGAAGGCATCCAGAACGAAAAGGAGATCATGCAACGCCTGAACGACAGCCTGGGCTTCTACCTGGAAAGAGTGAGGATCCTGGAGGCGGAGAACTGGAAGCTGGAGAGCAAAATCCGGGAGCACCCGTAGAAGAAAGGACCCCAGGTCAGAGACGGGGCCTTTTACTTCAAGACCATCGAGGACCTGAGGACTCAGATCTTCGCAAATACTGTGGGAAATGACCGCATCGTTCTGTAGATCGACAATGCCCGTCTTGCTGCTGATGAGTTTAGAGTCAAGTATGAGACAGAGCTGGTCATGCGCTAGTCTGTGGAGTGGGACATCCCTGGGGTTCATTCAGGATTTCTTCATTACTTTACATTGCTTTATGTTTGGACTCTAATTTTTTGAACAGATTCTCACGTTTGTTTTGCCACCTTGTTAATTTCATGTATATTTAATGTACTAGAGTTGAAAGAACTCAGTTAAATGCACATACACAGAAAGTGTGTATATAACTATATTTGAGAGTCCCAAGGCTAAGAAGCAGCATATTATTTTTAACTTATAAGCTAGTTATGCTTGAATAGTTTTATGGATTAATAAGCAAAAGAAACAGAAAATCAGAAGTCATCTATTCTTTACATAACTCTCCTTCACAATGTCTATATAATATAGCAAAACTTAATTTTTAACATCTTTGGTTCTTTGCATTCACAGATAAGATCATGAAAGGAGAATCATAAATAATTTAAAGTAAATAATTGGAAGATACTTTAAAAAGTTTTAACATTTGAATTAATCTAAGGCTATTATTGAAACTATTTCACCAAGATCTGTTAATTTGTGAATAAGCCCCACCAAACTCTCCATTTTCTTCTGTGCCAGCTGCATTCTGGTGTGATGAAAATGACTCTTTTCATTCTGACCAAAGTTCCCTTAATTTTACTTTTGCTTCATTATTCCATATAGCTACATAGCAATTTGCTTTAATAGTTTACATTCATTTTTATAAAATACATTTTATGTGATTTTTAATAAAATATTGTATAATTTTAATAAAGTGATATTAAGCCTTAAAAAATAGTAAATCATTCTTTAAAAAATTAAAAGATCTATGTGCATTCAAGAGAAGTACACTCCTCATTATTTTCTCTGTCTCTGGATTCCAGACCTCTAACGACATTTAGAAACCCTAAAGTAGTCCATTTCCTGCTGACTTAGCTCCAAATTTAGGGGACAATTTAAATGAGGAAAATTCTTAACAATAGTGGTATGACAAATAGTCACCAAAAAGTTTTGGGGCATCTAACTTGTAATGAGCCCTCAGAGATATGGAAAGCAAATGAGAATATGTCTCATGCAAAGAAACAGAACAGTCTCTTGGACAACCCATTATTTTTCATCTGTGAAAAAGATAAGAGAGCTACAGATAATTCACAATAAGAACCCTCTCTACTTTTACCTGGTGTTAATCAACATTGAGAACATCTAGGATACTCAGCTCTCTCCAGTGCCCAGAAAAGAAAGTGCTTTAACACAGTGCCGGTGACCTTGTAGGCAAATTCCTACACAAAAGGCCCTTGTGTATAGTACACAAGATCATAAGTTATTACTAACACTCTCTTCTCTTTACCTTATGTTTTTCACTAGTCCCAGGGACTATGGGCACAGAACATTTTTTAAAGCTAATAGTGAAGATTACTTATAGGTCAAACACATGAATGTATAAGCCCATATAATTCTTTTCTTGGTAACAAAACACATAGCAAAAGTTAAATAGTATGAATTATAAAAATTCCTATAACTGAAGACAGTATTTTGTTGAGATTTAAAAAATTACCAGCTCATGGTGAAACCCCGTCTCTGCTAAAAATACAAAAAATTAGCTGGGCATGGTGGCGGGTGCCTGTAGTCCCAGCTACTCAGGAGGCTGAGGCAGGAGAATGGTGTGAATCCTAGAGTCAGAGCTTGCAGTGAGCCGAGATCCTGCCACTGCATTTCAGCCTGGGCGACAACTGCACTCCATCCAACCTGGGCGACAGAGCGAGACTTCGTCTCAAAAAACAAAAACAAGACAAAAACAAACAAACAAAAAATTATCAGCCCACTAGTAGTTCAAAGTGCCACTGTATCTTTTTAAAAAATGTTTCAATCATGAAGTAGTCATTCACAAAAGATTCAAGCTTTGGATGGTAGCAGATGCTGCTGCTATGTCTATCCCCTGAAATGACTGGCTAGGTTGCTATATATCCACAAAAATGAATGGAGGATAACCAGAGTTATATTCACAGCTTTATTGCAGAGCCCTACCTGTGCACAGCAGAGTCTAGACTTTCATGCATGATGTGACAGTGGCGCTGTCTTTCCTGAAGCCAGGAGAAAAATCCACATCAAGCTTCTGTGCTGTGTCGGTATCAGGCACCCAAGTGCTGGTGAAACAAAGGTAGCTATCTCTACAACCAGGAAAAAGAGGAGTCTGGCTTTAAATTTAAATCCCCTGCTCAACTGGACCTTATGTAAACAGACAACAACCCTCTACTCCTAAGCAAGATCTTAGTGCTATACTCCTTAACAAACTTGTATTTTTAATCACATATAAAATAGCAAAAGTTGATATTGTAAACAAGGCATAGTACTTATTTGTGTATCATCTGCTTAAATCCTTCTAATAGTTTCCCATTCTATAGGAATATGCGACTTCCTCATCCTAGCTCACAGAGCACCACATAATATGGCCCATTTTTCTTTCTTTAGCCTCGTCTCTTATATTCCTTACTTTACTCTCTCTTTTCCAGCCCCTTGGCCTTCTTTGTTTCCTACAAACCACCAAGTTGATTGCTCCATAACAGCCTTTGCTCTAGCCATGCTCTCTGATGGTAGAGATGCCTGTCCCCAGGCTTTTTCCCAGTTGGTTGCTGCTTGCTAGCCAGATCTCGGGTCGCTGTCACCTTCAACAGTAAGGTTCTCTCAACCATCCAACTAATGTAGATGTCTTGACACTGATTATCATATTGCCTATTTTAATTATTAGTATTATTTTTTCCTTGAGATGGAGTCTCGCTCTTTCGTCCAGGCTGGAGTGCAGTGGTACAATCTCGGCTCACTGCAAGCTCCGCCTCCCGGGTTCACGCCATTCTCCTGCCTCAGCCTCCCGAGTTGCTGGGACTACAGGCGCCCATCACCACGTCCGGCTAATTTTTTGTATTGTTAGTAGAGACGGGGTTTCACCGTGCTAGCCAGGATGGTCTCAATCTCCTGACCTCGTGATCTGCCCGTCTTGGCCTCCCAAAGTGCTGGGATTACAGGCATGAGCCACTGCGCCCGGCTATTTCAATCATTTTCATTGCACATATCACTGATGATTTTGTCACTTGATTATTTATTTTTATCTATTTGTTATCCATCAGTGCTCCCCCGCAAAAAAACAACAACAAAAAAAGCAAGTTATATGACAGTAAAAAACGATCACAGTCACTGACATAAGCCCAGTGCTTACCTGATACGAAGGTCTCAATGTGGTTTCAATATGTCCCCTCCAAAATTCAGGTGTTGCCAACATGATAGTACTAAGAGGTGGGACCTATAAGCCATGACATTTTAAAAATTTGTTATGTTTTTAAAATCTTTTAAATCTCAAAGTATTCATTCACAAAAAAGCATTTAGAAGGCAGCAGATTATGCTGCTACATCTATACCCTAAAACAGTTGGCTAGGTTGCTAGATAGCTACAAGAATGAATCGAGGATAACAAACCAGAGGGCAAAGTCAATGCATGAGGCCATGAGGGATCTACCCTTGTACATAGGATTAGGTGTCCCTTAAGGGGCTTCATGGAGGGACTTGATTCTCTCTCACTTTTCTGCCTTCTGAGAACAAGGCAAAACAGTCCTCACCAGATGTGAACACATTGATTTTGTTCTTCCCAGCCCCCAGAACTGTGAGAAATGAATTTCCCTTTTTAATAAATTGCCCAGTCTGTGGTACTCTGTTACAGCAGCACAAAGAACTAAGATGAAAATTAGTATTAAGGAGCTAAGTGTTGCTCTAACAAGCACCTGAAAATGTAGAAGAGGCTTTGGGACTGGATAATTGGTAGAGGCTGAAACAGTTGTGAAGTGAATGATGTAAAAAGCCTATATGGCCATAAACAAACTAAGGATGATTCTCGTCAAGGCTCAGAAGAAGAGCAGTAGGGCAAAGCTCAGTCTTTTTAGATACACTTCTTCACTGGTTGTGGCAGTGGAGATTATTCTGATGAGGTCTCAGATGGAAATTAGGAACAATGTACTGGAGACTGGAAGAAAGGTCATCCTTGTTATAAAGTGGAAAGGAACTTGACTGAATTGTGTCTATATTCTAGGACTTTGTAGAAGACAGAACTTAAGAATGATGAACTAGAATATTTCACAGAAGAAATCACTAAGCCGAAAGTGTTCAGGATGCTGCATGACTTCTCTTAACAAGTTATAGTAAAATGCAAAAAGAGAGAAAGGATTTAAAGACAGGATATATACTTAAAAGGAAAGCAGAATGTACAGATTTCGAATATTCTCAGCCTGGGAGTGTAAATAATTAAAAGGCAATTTTAGGAGAGAAAAATCAAAGGCATGGCAAAGCAACCATTTGATAAGATTAGTACGGCTAGAAGGAAGCCAGGTGCTATTCAACAAGACAATGGTAGCATGACCTCAAAGGGGTTTTGGAGATCTTCAAGGCTGCCATTCCTATCACAAGCCCAGAATGCTAGGATCTTGGGGTCAGAATGGTTTCAGGGATGGGTCCAGTGTCTGTGGGACTTAGCTGCCCAGGGCCTCCTTAGGTCTCTGTTCCCTGCATCCTGGCACAGCATTCTTTGGCCACCCTAGACATGGCTCAAGCTGGCCCAGGTGCAGCCTGAACCACCACTCCAGAAGATGCAAAAAATGAGCCTTGGCAATGATCATGTGGTGTTAAATCTGTAGGTGTGTAAGTTTGGAGCCATGGAGACATAACTGTCTCTACCTATATTTCAAAGGATGTCTCAGACAGCCTTAAGTCCCAGGCGGGTACCTGCCCCAGGGATGGTGTATGGCAGAGAATTCTCACTAGGGCAATGCTGAGTGGCTATGTAGGGGCAGGGCCATCTTTGAGAAAGACATCTTTAACTGTAAAGCTACCATCACATAGTGTCAGGCTAAGATAACCATAGGCATATGCCTTCAATGCATGACAGTTGAAGCCAGGGTTGCACCCAGCAAAGCCATGGGATGGGGCTGCCTGAGGCCTTGGGGGCCTAACTCTCTCTCTAGTGTATCCAGGAGGTGGGACGTGGAGTGAAAGAAGATTATTTTCAAGCTTTAAGATTTAATGCTGTTAGCCCTGTTGGGTATTCAACTTACTTGGGATCTATTACTCTTTTCGTCTTTTGTTGTATCTTTCCCTTTGGAATAGGAATGTTTACCCTATGCCTGTCTCAGCATTGTGTTTTGGAAACATGTAATGTTTGATCTCACAGGCTCACAGCTGGAGGGATATTTTCCTCAAGATGAATCATGCCTTGAGTCTTATTCATATCTGATTTACATGAGACTTTGGACTTAGATTTTCAAGTTGAAGCTGGAATGAATTAAGAACTCTGGGGCTATTGAAATAAAATAAATGCATTTTATATGTGAGAAGGACATGAATTTTGGGGGACTATGAGTGGAATGCTATAGTTTGAATCTATCCCCTTGGTGCACTTCAAGAGGTCATTAGACCAGAGGACTCCTCCCTCATGGATGAGATTAGGTGCCTTTATAAAGGTGCTTGATTAAGGGAGTTGCTTCTATCTTGCCCTTCCATCTTCCACCATGTAAAGACATAGCAAGAAAGGTCTCAGCAGATACCGGCAACTTAATCTTCAACTTCCCAGCCTCGAGAACTGTGAGAAATAAATTTCTTTCCCTTATAAATGATCTGTTCTGTGCTATTCTGTTATGGGGCAGAAATAGACTAGTATAGTAGTTAATAAATGTATATTTGTTAAATAAAAGAATGGAGACATGAAAGAATAAATGTTTTAGTTTCTCTTCTGACAGCATGACATAGAAACCCAGCACATTTTATGTTTGTTTTTATCAGCTCCACTACTTTTCACTGGATCTTTTACAAACCCCATTTCAGGGTGATCTCTGGAGTCTTTTCTCATCTACTCCAATTCACTCATGTCCTCCTCTTCTTTGGAGTCCATAATCCAAAAGATTCGTGCAATTCAGCTGCAATGATAAATACTCCAAATGCCATGTTCCTACCTAAAGCAGCTCAGAAAGGAGGCAGCACAAAATCTAGAGGGCAAAAGGAAGGTTTGGTTCTGGAATACTCTTCTCTGCTTAGAGCCTTACTTAAGATGACTGTAAACAAAAGAGGACCCAGTTACTGAATATCTCACACATTTGTATTCTGTAGAAGAAACTGAAGAGTCACCCGTTCCATATCATTTTACTATCAGAGTAATCCAAAAGGATCACTTAAGTTTATCTGTATCCAGAGTCAAATACTGTGTTCATGATCAATTATGCTGCTTTGAGTTCTTGATGGGTATTCAAAACCAGGAGAAACTAAATAGAATATGGTATCTGTTCTATTACCTCATCCAAGATCAAGCCCTGGGTGAGGTAATATTAACACAAGGACTTCTAAATAGAAAGGCAGTAGAGGAGACAATTATGGGTCCTAATGCAATGTAGATGATTTCCTTGGTAATGAATACTTAATTTATTGCAGTTTCATTGGGTTTCCAAGTACTGCACAATATTAATATAGATAACTCTTTTTTTAAATTTTTTTATTTTTTTATTATACTTTAAGTTCTAGGGTACATGTGCATAACGTGCAGGTTTGTTACATATGTATACTTGTGCCATGTTGGTGTGCTGCACCCATCAACTCGTCAGCACCCATCAATTCATCATTTATATCAGGTATAACTCCTAATGTAATCCCTCCCCCCTCTCCCTTCCCCATGATATGCCCCGATGTGTGCTGTTCCCCTTCCCAAGTCCAGGTGATGTCATTGTTCAGTCATCACCTATGAGTGAGAACATGCGGTGTTTGGTTTTCTGTTCTTGTGATAGTTTGCTAAGAATGATGGTTTCCAGCTGCATCCATGTCCCTACAAAGGACGCAAACTCATCAATTTTTATGGCTGCATAATATTCCATGGTGTATATGTGCCACATTTTCTTAATCCAGTCTGTCACTGATGGACATTTGGGTTGATTCCAAGTCTTTGCTATTGTGAATAGTGCCGCAATAAACATATGTGTGCATGTGTCTTTATAGCAGCATGATTTATAATCCTTTGGGTATATACTCAGTAGTGGGATGGCTGGATCATATGGTACATCTAGTTCTAGATCCTTGAGGAATCGCCATACTGTTTTCCATAATGGTTGAACTAGTTTGCAATCCCACCAACAGTGTAAAAGTGTTCCTATTTCTCCACATCCTCTCCAGCACCTGTTGTTTCCTGACTTTTTAATGATTGCCATTCTAACTGGTGTGAGATGGTATCTCATTGTGGTTTTGATTTTCATTTCTCTGATGGCCAGTGATGATGAGCATTTTTTCATGTGTCTGTTGGCTGTATGGATGTCTTCTTTTGAGAAATGTTTGTTCATATCCTTTGCCCACTTTTTGATGGGGTTATTTGTTTTTTTCTTGTAAATTTGTTTGAGTTATTTGTAGATTCTGGATATTAGCCCTTTATCTGATGAGTAGATTGCAAAAATGTTCTCCCATTCTGTAGGTTGCCTGTTCACTCTGATGGTACTTTCTTTTGCTGTGCAGAAGTTCTTTAGTTTAATTAGATCCCATTTGTCAATTTTGGCTTTTGCTGCCATTGCTTTTGGTGTTTTAGACATGAAGTCCTTGCCCATGCCTATGTCCTGAATGGTACTACCTAGATTTTCTTCTAGGGTTTTTATGGTATTAGGTCTAACATTTAAGTCTCTAATCCATCTTGAATTAACCTTCACATAAGGAGTAAGGAAAGGATCCAGTTTCAGCTTTCTCCTTATGGCTAGCCAATTTTCCCAGCACCATTTATTAAATAGGGAATCCTTTCCCCATTTCTTGTTTCTCTCAGGTTTGTCAAAGATCAGATGGCTGTAGATGTGTGGTATTATTTCTGAGGACTCTGTTCTGTTCCATTGGTCTGTATCTCTGTTTTGGTACCAGTCCCATGCTGTAGTATAGTTTGAAGTCAGGTAGCGTGATGCCTCCAGCTTTGTCCTTTTGACTTAGGATTGTCTTGGCAATGCGGGCTCTTTTTTGGTTCCATATGAACTTTAAAGCAGTTTTTTCCAGTTCTGTGAAGAAACTCATTGGTAGCTTGATGGGGATGGCATTGAATCCATAAATAACCTTGGGGAGTATGGCCATTTTCACGATATTGATTCTTCCTATCCATGAGCATGGTATGTTCTTCCATTTGTTTGTGTCCTCTTTTATTTCACTGAGCAGTGGTTTGTAGTTCTCCTTGAAGAGGTCCTTGACATCCCTTGTAAGTTGGATTCCTAGGTATTTTATTCTCTTTGAAGCAATTGTGAATGGAAGTTCATTCCTGATTTGGCTCTCTGTTTGTCTGTTACTGGTGTATAAGAATGCTTGTGATTTTTGCACATTAATTTTGTATCCTGAGACTTTGCTGAAGTTGCTTATCAGCTTAAGGAGATTTTGAGCTGAGACAATGGGGTTTTCTAAATATACAATTATGTCATTTGCAAACAGGGACAATTGGACTTCTTCTTTTCCTAACTGGATACCCTTGATTTCTTTCTCTTGCCTGATTGCCCTAGACAGAACTTCCAACACTATGTTGAATAGGAGTGGTGAGAGAGGGCATCCCTGTCTTGTGCCAGTTTTCAAAGGGAATTTTTCCAGTTTTTGCCCATTCAGTATGATATTGGCTGTGGGTTTGTCATAAATAGCTCTTATTATTTTGAGGTGTGTTCCATCAATTCCGAATTTATTGAGCGTTTTTAGCATGAAGGGCTGTTGAATTTTGTCAAAAGCCTTTTCTGCATCTATTGAGATAATCATGTGGTTCTTGTCTTTGGTTCTGTTTATATGCTGGATTACGTTTATTGATTTGTGAGTGTTGAACCAGCCTTGCATCCCAGGGATGAAGCCCACTTGATCATGGTGGATAAGCTTTTTGATGTGCTGCTGAATCCGGTTTGCCAGTATTTTATTGAGGATTTTTGCATCAATGTTCATCAGTGATATTGGTCTAAAATATTATTTTTTTTGTTGTGTCTCTGCCAGGCTTTGGTATCAGGATGATGTTGGCCTCATAAAATGAGTTAGGGAGGATTCCCTCTTTTTCTATTGATGGAATAGTTTCAGAAGGAATGGTACCAGCTCCTCCTTGTACCTCTGGTAAAATTCAGCTATGAATCCATCTGGTCCTGGACTTTTTTTGGTGGGTAGGCTATTAATTATTGCCTCAATTTCAGAGCCTGCTATTGGTCTATTCAGGGATTCAACTTCTTCCTGGTTTAGTCTTGGAAGAGTGTAAGTGTCCAGGAAATTATCCATTTCTTCTAGATTTTCTAGTTGATTTGCATAGAGGTGTTTATAGTATTCTCTGATGGTAGTTTGTATTTCTGTGGGGTCGGTGGTGATATCCTCTTTATCTTTTTTTATTGCGTCTATTTGATTCTTCTCTCTTTTCTTCTTTATTAGTCTTGCTAGCGGTCTGTCAATTTTGTTGATTTTTTCAAAAAACCAACTCCTGGATTCATTGATTTTTTGGAAGGTTTTTTTTTGTGTCTCTATCTTCTTCAGTTCTGCTCTGATCTTAGTTATTTCTTGCATTCTGCTAGCTTTCGAATGTGTTTGCTCTTGCTTCTCCAGTTCTTTTAATTGTGATGTTAGAGTGTCAATTTTAGATCTTTCCAGCTTTCTCTTGTGGACATTTAGTGCTATAAATTTCCCTCTACACACTGCTTTAAATGTGTCCCAGAGATTCTGGTATGTTGTATCTTTGTTCTCATTGGTTTCAAAGAACATCTTTATTTATGCCTTCATTTCGTTATGGACCCAGTAGTCATTCAGGAGTAGGTTGTTCAGTTTCCATGTAGTTGAGTGGTTTTGATTGAGTTTCTTAGTCCTGAGTTCTAGTTTTATTGCACTGTGGTCTGAGAGACAGTTTGTTATAATTTCTGTTCTTTTGCATTTGCTAAGGAGTGCTTTCCTTCCAATTATGTGGTCAATTTTGGAATAAGTGCAATGTGGTGCTGAGAAGAATGTATATTCTATTGATTTGGGGTTGAGAGTTGTATAGATGTCTATTAGGTCCACTTGGTGCAGAGCTGAGTTCAATTCCTGGATATCCTTGTTAACTTTCTGTCTCGTTGATCTGTCTAATGTTGACAGTGCAGTGTTGAAGTCTCCCATTATTATTGTATGGGAGTCTAAGTCTCCTTGTAAGTCTCTAAGGACTTGCTTTATGAATTTGGGTGCTCTTGTATTGGGTGCGTATATATTTAAGATAGTTAGCTCTTCCTGTTGAATTGATCCCTTTACCATTATGTAATGGCCTTCTTTGTCTCTTTTGATCTTTGATGGTTTAAAGTCTGCTTTATCAGAGATTAGGATTGCAACCCCTGCTTTTTTTTGTTTTCCATTTGCTTGGTAGACCTTCCTCCATCCCTTTATTTTGAGCCTATGTGTGTCTCTGCAGTTGAGATGGGTCTCCTGAATATGGCAAACTGATGGGTCTAGACTCTTTATCCAGTTTGCCAGTCTGTGTCTTTTAATTGGACCATTTAGTCCATTAACATTTAAAGTTAATATTGTTTTGTGTGAACTTGATCCTGCCATTATGATATTAACTGGTTATTTTGTTCGTTAGTTGATGCAGTTTCTTCCTAGCCTCAATGGTCTTTACATTTTGGCATGTTTTTGCAATGGCTGGTACCGGTTGTTCCTTTCCATGTTTAGGGCTTCGTTCAGGGTCTCTTGTAAGGCAGGCCTGATGGTGACAAAATCTCTCAGCATTTGCTTATCTGTGAAGGATTTTATTTCTCCTTCACTTATGAAACTTAGTTTGGCTGGATATGAAATTCTAGGTTTAAAATTCTTTTCTTTAAGAATGTTGAATATTGGCCCCCACTCTCTTCTGGCTTGTAGAGTTTCTGACGAGAGGTCTGCTGTTAGTCTGATGGGCTTCCCTTTGTGAGTAACCTGACCTTTCTCTCTGGCTGTCCTTAAGATTTTTTCCTTCATTTCAACTTTGTTGAATCTGGTTATTATGTGTCTTGGAGTTGCTCTTCTCGAGGAGTATCTTTGTGGCGTTCTCTGTATTTCCTGAATTTGAATGTTGGCCTGCCCTACTAGGTTGGGGAAGTTCTCCTGGATGATATCCTGAAGAGTGTTTTCCACCTTGGTTCCATTTTCCCCCTCACTTTCAGGCACCCCAATCAGACGTAGATTTGGTCTTTTTACATAATCCCATACTTCTTGCAGGCTTTGTTCATTTCTTTTTCTTCTTTTTTCTTTTGGTTTCTCTTCTCGCTTCATTTCATTCATTTGATCCTCAGTCGCTGATACTCTTTCTTCCAGTTGATTCAGTTGGTTACTGAAGCTTGTGGATTTGTCACGTATTTCTCGTGTCATGGTTTTCGTCTCTGTCATTTCATTTATGACCTTCTCTGCATTAATTATTCTAGCTATCAATTATTCCACTCTTTTTTCAAGACTTTTAGTTTCTTTGTGCTGGGTATGTAATTCCTCCTTTAGCTCTGAGAAGTTTGATGGACTGAAGCCTTCTTCTCTCATTTCGTCAAAGTCATTATCTGACCAGCTTTGATCTGTTGCTGGTGATGAGCTGTGCTCCTTTGCAGGGGGAGATGCGCTCTTATTTTTTGAATTTCCAGCTTTTCTGCCCTGCTTCTTCCCCATCTTTGTGGTTTTATCTGCCTCTGGTCTTTGATGATGGTGATGTACTGATGGGGTTTTGGTATAGGTGTTCTTCCTGTTTGATAGTTTTCCTTCCAATAGGACCCTCAGTTGTAGGTCTGTTGGAGATTGATTGGGGTCCATTCCAGAGCCTGTTTGCCTGGGTATCAGCAGCAGAGGTTGCAGAAGATAGAATATTGCTGAACAGCGAGTGTACCTGTCTGATTCTTACTTTGGAAGCTTCCTCTCAGGGGTGTACTCCACCCTGTGAGGTGTGGGGTGTCAGACTGCCCCTAGTGGGGGATGTCTCCCAGTTAGGCTACTCAGGGGTCAGGAACCCACTTGAGCAGGCAGTCTGTCCCTTCTCAGATCTCAATCTCCGTGTTGGGAGATCCACTGCTCTCTTCAAAGCTGTCAGACAGAGTCGTTCGCATCTGCACATGCCTCTGCTGCTTCCCCTTTTGTTGTTTAGCTGTGTCCTTTCCCTAGAGGTGCAGTCTACAGAGACAGGCAGGTTTCTTTGAGCTGCTGTGAGCTCCACCGAGTTCGAGCTTCCCAGCGGCTTTTTTTACCTACTAAGCCTCAGCAATGGTGGGCGCCCCTCCCCCAGCCTCGCTGCTGCCTTGCGGTTAGATTGCAGACTGCTGTGCTAGCAATGAGGGAAGCTCCGTGGCCGTGGGAGCCTCCCGGCCAGGTGTGGGTGTAATCTCCTGGTGTGCCCGTTTGCTTAAAGCGTAGTATTGGCGTGGGAATTACCCTATTTTCCAGGTGTTGTGTGTCTCAGTTCCCCTGGCTAGGAAAAGGGATTCTCTTCCCCCTTGCACTTCCCAGGTGAGGCATTGCCTCACCCTGCTTCAGCTCTCACTGGTCGGGCTGCAGCAGCTGACCAGCACTGATTGTCCAGCACTCCCTAGTGAGATGACCCCAGTACCTCAGTTGAAAATGCAGAAATCATCGGTGTTCTGTGTCGCTCGCACTGGGAGTTGGAGACTGGAGCTGTTCCTAATCGGCCATCTTGCTCTGCCCTCTATAGATAACTCTTAAACAAAGTCTTCCAGGAAATAAACTGGACTGAACTTAAATGGATCCATGTTTCTTAATATATTTAGATATGATGATATTAATTTTTAGATGACTGTATCTATGACAAGGAAGGCCTGTTTCACATTGTCCCATAGTCATTTACATATAAGATAAATGACAAAAACTCTTGGATAGATGTATAAATTTAATATTTAAAGATGAAATCAAGAATCCAGGAGACATGGTAGACTAGAAGACAAATTGAAAAGCTTGACTTATTACATATTAACATCAGTCTTTTCTGAAACCAATTTTATTATACTTTATAGTTTATAAAAGTTAACTCACCTTCTTCATACTAGTTTATTTAACACTTACTAAACTCTAATGAAGGTTTTATTACATATAGTTTATAAATCACCAAAAATCTGACTGTAATAGAGTTGAGGTTGAAGTGTGGAAGTTTAATCATATACTTCCCAGGTGCGTCCAGTGTGCCAATCAGCATGCTAGAAGAGAGAGAATCAAAGATGAATGTGACTAGATCCTGCTTGAGTCTGATAAAGGAGACAGATGGTTATGTAATTTCAATTAAATGTAATAAGTGCTGGGTGGAGGTTATCATACCTATTAATAGGCAAAGCAAAGGATTAAGTACATATCTGTGTGTGAAAGTCTTATGTCATTGTGTAAACACACTGTATTGTATAGTGTGTTATATACTGTTTTCATTCGAAGTCTGATACAATATATACCGTGAAAAACAAATGGACTCATATGGCAAAGACATTTTAGCTAAAGGAAAATTTTATATTAACAGTAAGAGAGGATGAAAACCTTTCTCTGTTCAGGATTCTTGCAATCAAGAATATTTAAGATGGTTTTGCTTGGGACGGAGTTTCAGTGCTAGAACTCAAAAAATCCTTGGAAAACTATGACAGCTGGCCAATCTATCAAGGTTTTCAAGGTTAAGAAATATATAACACGTTTTTTAATCTTAAGAACCATATCAGTTAGGCTTAATCCCACTGGTTTAGATCTTAATTTCTCCAGATGGAACTGGATTACAGAGACCAATGAGAAAGAGAAACTTAAATAAGAGCATTACCTTACAATTGTAGAGCATTTAAGATTTATGAAACTTGATCTCAATCCTTGTAAATTGCCCATGTGAGTTTCATAACACTGACAAGGACAGGTATCTTTATCCCCATTTAACAAAGAAGCAGATTCAAAGGGATAAGAAATTTGGTCAAAGTGACACAATTCTTACATATTGGAAAAATCCTAGAACCCCAAACTAGTCAAAGATTCTAGATGATTTCAACCTCTGGTGGTGAAAAGTAGTTAGATTATATAATAGCCTATCTCACCCAGTCAAAAATATTATTCATAAGTATTAATATGTTAGGGTTGTACTTAAAGGGCAATCAATCAATAGGAGAACAAGAAGCAACATAACCTCAAAGTCAAGTGGAAGTTTTTAAGTGTTAGGAACACTCTTAACTGCTGAAGAGCTATTTAACCAAAGGATTTTGTACATACCTAACATCTCTGTAGCACTTAACTTTATAACTATCTGACTATCTTTACTGCTGTGTTGCAACTGTGTTAAACATCAACTCCAGATGGTGCTTTGGAAGGCACAAAGCACTATATAGATACAATGATTTCTGGTTATTTTAAGTTTTATGTATATCAGATCAGAATTCCCAGCACCTGGTGCCTTATCACTCTTAGGCTGAAATAAAAATTCTGGTTATTTTTCCACCCGTGAATGGATGAATCAGACATTATTTCCACTCCCATTGTGTCTGAGGCTAACACTATATTGGCCACTCAGTCCAGTGCTAGGACAGTACTGTGTGGAATCGTTTCTCCTACATTAGTAGTTCTCTCACCTCCTGATCTGATTTCTTTTTATTTTTCTTTTTTTCACCCAGGCTAGAGTACAGTGGCGCGATCTCGGCTCACTGCAACCTCCACCTCCCAGATTCAAGCGATTCTCCTGCCTCAGTCTCTTGAGTAGCTGGGATTACAGGCACCTGCCACGCCACCAAGCCTGGCTAATTTTTAATTTTTAATTCTTATTTTTTATTTTTAGTAGAGACAGGGTTTCACCATGTTGGCCAGGCTGGTCTTGAACTCCTGATCTCAGGTGATTCACCTGCCTCAGCCTCCCAAAGTGCTGGGATTACCGGCGTGACCCACTGTGCCCAGCCTAACCTGATCTGATTTCTAAAACTCATTTTAGGCATTTTAGCACACTTCTGTGGTATTTCCTGCTATAAAGTTTGACCATGAAAAACATTATAAAATGTACCATAAAAAAGCTCACATTAGCCAATGAGTTTTTCAAAATGATAAGAATGAAATACCTCAAACTGAGCCTTTCATACATACAAATTCTCTTTAATGTTTTGTTACAACCAAATAGGGGTTTGCAGTTAGAAAGGAAACTGTCAAGATTTATTTAAGAAGGTTCACTGCATTCACTTCTATTGGATTTAGGATTCATCTATATAATTAGTTTCTCAGTACTTAAAAAAAATTACCAAAGACCTGTCCCCAAGCAGGAAAAGCTATCCTAACTAATTTCTCTCCTCCTGCCAGGGGATATTTTTTTCTCTTATGAAAATCACATCAATAGAATATCTATAATTACAAAGATCCCCACATCTCAAAAATGTAAATGGCATGTTTATTTTTAAGTTAAAAATCAATATGCTGTTTTGAAAATTTCACATTATTGCCTAGAGGATGATTAAATTCAAGGTTGAGAGTGTGTTTGACAAATCAGCAGTTTGCATTTATTCAGTAAGTGTGGCAAAGATGTAACTTTTTTCCAAAAGTATTAAAAATATATATCCCTCTTCTTTAATATTGTAGTTATTGCTGGAGCCACCTTCCCAGGCAATGAGTACATTCCACAGCAACCTGTTGCATAAAGGTGCAGCCACATGACTAGTTCACACCCAAGAAAATATGAGTAGCATGATGTGTGTTACTTCTAAGCCTGGATTTTCAAAGAAGTAGGTGTGTTTTCTTCACTCCATCTCTTTCCACCTATTGGGCCTTACTGAATGGTGGAGACATAAGATGAAAAAATTCTGAGTCCCTGAAACACTTTGTGGAAGGTCACCACTAAACAGCAATACCCTCAATGGACTAGTTTAATTCTATCACCAAGAAATAAACTTCTATTGTGTTAAGCAACTGAAAATTTTTGTTTCATTTTTTTCAATAGCCGGCACTGAAATATTCTAGAAAATAAATTTCCATTACTGGAGTAAGTTTCTTTTTCTTTTTCTGTCCAAAAAATAAAATTTTTGGAAAAGCCAAATCAACCCTCAAACTAGTTCTTAATTAGGTTTAGACACAACTAGGTCTTATCTACCCCTCATGATTAACCACATCACACTGCCTCATTCAAGGTGGCATTCACCCAAGCTACCTCCTTATGCTGGAACACCTTGTCCCTATCTAGACCTTTCTAACTTTCCTACTTGCCTTTCAGATTTTGATTGAATTGACCTAAGTAATTTCCCTTTTTAGTGGGTATCACAGTGGAAATGCAATTTTATACTTATTTGTTATAATCATTTGATTGATGTGTGTTGCTCTCACTATAAACTTTGCAATGGCAGAATTTATGTTTTTTATTTTGCTAAGCATTGCATCCATTATGCCTAGCAACAGTCCAACACATAGTAGTCCCTGAATAAACATTTGTCAAATGAATATAATGAATTAACAGTACAGTGTGGTACTATGACAGATGAAAGCAGAATGTAAAGAACCTGATGAAGGTATAATTATGGAATTCACACTTTTCTCTTTTCCTTCAAGTTAATTACTATGCTTTTAGTGTCTCAACAAAAGAAAACAGAATTGACCAAAGATAAATTAGCTTTAAATAGAAGAGTCACAGAAATAAATTTAGCACTTCATTCCTGACAAAGGAGCATGCTCATAATCTTATCAAAGGTTTTCTTTTACTCTCTCCTCAGAGTCATACTCACTGGCACCCAAAATATTGTAGTGCTATGGTCTGAACATTTGCATTCCCCTAAAATTCGTATGTTGAAACCTAATTCCCAATGCTATAGTAGAGATGAGGAATAGAAAGTATTAGGTTATGAAGGTGAATTTCTCATAGATAAGACTAGTTTCTTAGAAAAGAGGCCCAAAGAAACTGCTCTGCTCCTTCCACCATGGAGGGCACAGCAAGAAGGGGCCATCTATGAAGAGCTCACCCTCACCAGACCCAGAATCTGCCAGTGTCTTGCCCTTGAATTTCCCAGCCTCCAGAACTGTGAGAAATAAATGTTTGTGGTTCATAAACCATTCAGCTTTTGGTATTTTTTTCTAGCAGCCTGAATGGACAAAGACACATAGGAACATTGCTGATATCATAAGCTGCAAATTTTCCCCAGGATGTTGACTATTGTAGCAACATGTGGAAAAAAAATTCACTGGAACCCTGTTCCAACCACTTTTTGTGGTGATTTATCTTCCCTTTATCTGCTACCTCTTGGAAAAATGAATGACTTTCCTGAGGGTGATATTGAGAGAAGAACTTGAGCATATACAATTGAGCCTTTTCCCCTCTCTCCTTGGAATCTTCTTACAAGAAGTAGGATGTATCATGCAGGCCCCGCTTCCAAAAAAATAAGGTAATCCGGGTCAGCCTTCTAAAGACATATGCTTGGCTCACTTTGCTTTCCTTGTCTTATGTAAGCTTTGTAGCTGTGAGGGAGGAATTCTGGAGAAGCACGTGTTACTTCCCTTAGGCTGGGACAACTCTGACCTAGCCACATCTTTCCTACTTCATTTAGTTAGCTAGTAGTATCTTTTCAGTCTGAGTTAAATTATTACTTCCTTAGAGAAACCTTTCTAATACCTTCCTAAGTCATTTTCTTACCAGACCTCTCACTGGGTATATTAGTTATATATTTCCGCATACCAAATTACCCCATAACTTAGTAGCTTGAAACAACAAACGTTTATTATCTCACATGACATTTTAGGGTCCAAAATCTGAGCTTGGCCCAACTGGGTGGTTCTGGCTCAAGGTTTCTCAATGATATTATAGTCAAGATGCTGGTCAGGCCTGCAGTCATTTGCAGGACTGACTTGGGCTGGAGATTGTCAGGAGCTCAGTTCAGCTGGAGAGAAAAATTGCTAAGTTATGAGGTGTTGGAGTAGCCAATTGATGCAACAAAATAAAAATGATAGTGAAGTATTTAAAACCTTTTGTGTTGGTATAATCAAATGTAAACACATGGAGAAAGTACTAACTTGCCCCTTATAATTTACCCCCCTGAAATGACATACTGGTCAAGGGTCAGGTGAATTACCACAGAAATGGGGGTTGTCTCACTGTTGAGGGAGCCCCAAACAAAAGGATCTCGCAGTTATATAGACCCTGGGGTTGTTGAGGAAGGAGGGCTAAGAGTGGATAAATTCCAAGTACCATGTCAGAGTAGGGGAATGTTTCTTCAATGTTTCCTTCTCCTTCCCTAATAGGAAGGCCTCTGCAGAGCCACCTGAAGAGGACCTCTGCCTAAGGACTCAGATCTCATGTCCTAGGAATGAATGTTGCACCACTATTAGCAATGCAAATAGGTGAAGAGCTTCACCCACCAGCAGGCCTGAGTCCTTGACTGAAACCTGCTTCAGAGACTGCAATTCACTGCCTGTGCACCAAGTTTGGTGTGGGGAGGACAACTTTTCCCTGTGAGGCTTGCTCAGTAAACCTTTGTTATTTCTTATGGTCAGTCCTGTAAAATTACACATAGATTTGTAATCAAGAACCAGACTTCTCAGAGGTTCTGCTTCTAAGCTGGTTCCTTGTATAGCTATTGGCAGAAAGCCTGCATTCCTCACCATGTGGAATTCTCCAAAGTTGGTTGAGTATCCTCAGGATATGGCAACTGCCTTCCCTAAGAGTGTGCAGTCTATGACAAAGAGCAAGGAGGAAGTCACAATGACTTTTATGCCTGAATGTCAAAAATCATATACCACTTCTGCCACATTTTCCTTTTTAAAAGGAAGTCATTGAATTTATTCACACTCAAGAAGAGCAGAATTAGATTTCATTTTTTGAAGGAAAGAGTGTCAAATAATCTGTGTACCTATTTTAAAGCGACCACACTTGAGTAGACCATCTTAATATTTGATTGAAAGAATTCTGCTTGTGGTCATATATTTCAGCCACATAGCTGAGTTGACTCTTTGACCTCCATTTCTCTAACTCTGGTGCCAAACTTAAAATGAGGAAGAAGAAATGAGTGAATATTATCCTTAAATCCAATAATCCTGGTTTCAAATACAAATTTTTATACTATTTACTGATTTATTTTAACCTGTAAATTTGCACAACCTATCAACTCAAATGGCAGAAAGAAATCAAATTGTTCATGTATTAAAGTAATGGATTGACTGAGATTGTAGCAGATTAAGAGATTTTTTTTTTTTTTTTTTTTTTTTTTGAGACGGAGTCTTGCTCTGCCACCCAGGCTGGAGTGCAGTGGCCGGATCTCAGCTCACTGCAAGCTCCGTCTCCCGGGTTTATGCCATTCTCCTGCCTCAGCCTCCAGAGTAGCTGGGACTACAGGCGCCCGCCTCGTCGCCCGGCTAGTTTTTTGTATTTTTAAGTAGAGACAGGGTTTCACCGTATTAGCCAGGATGGTCTCGATCTCCTGACCTCGTGATCCGCCCGTCTCGGCCTCCCAAAGTGCTGGGATTACAGGCTTGAGCCACCGCGCCCGGCCAAGAGATTTGTTTTAATAGTCCTAAATTGTATCATTTTCCCTTTAAAACAACCAATATGAAATATTCTTCCCAGTTAACATCGTAATGATTTTAACAAAAGTAAAAAGGCTGCAATCTGAAATATCAATATAAAAAAGCACACTGAGCATCTTTCAAGCACTTTTTCAGATGTCAAGACCAAGAAAGTGAAGTGTTAGAATTCACTCTTCTCACTAGAATGCTGGCAAACAAGTGAACCAAAGTTAATTTATTACTGAAATTATTACCAAAAGAACCATGGTAGAAAACAATCCTTAAGGATCTGGAGTTTTGTTTTATTTAATGTTAGCAAATGCTAGGAAACTATCACTGTAAGTTCCTATTTACAACTACGGTTGCAGTGAATTTACTGGAACAAAAATCCAGTTTATAAACTGCTAAGGAAATAAAAGCAATTTTACATTGGTGATGGCATTACATTTTACATGTGATTTCCTGAATAACATTATGCAATTCATTGTGAATTGAAATCCTCTTCCTGTATTATTAAAGCTACTAATCCAAACAGAATGCACTAAATCCCCTACAGATTAGGAAAAGTCACTGCCTCTGAAATTCTCAACACTGTGCTTCTAACATGCTGCCTTTCTCTTAACTCTGTTGTTCATTGTTCAAAAAACTTTATTTTCTCTCTCTCAGCTATGTAAAAATTAGAAATAGTAGAAAATAAAATAAATTTTCAAGTAAGAAATACCATAGCTGTTGATCTACAGGATTTCTCCATGCAGATACTCTCTATATTTTCCAACCATAAGTTTCACCAAAGAAGGAGTGTGTCCACCGTGTTCACCAGTGTTTGTCCAGCATCTTGTTCTGTGTCTGGTTGATTATAATAAATTACTGTGAAAAATATTAATGAATGCCTCTCTTTAGAACTAAATCATTGACTTGCCAAGAAAACAGAAAGAGAAGGATTCTTACTCTTACCTCTCCCTGTGAGTGAGAGGAATTTTCACAAACTGACCATCCCAAAGGTGAAATCCTCAGACCAAGGATTGAAAAGAGGTTTGAAAAGAGGACAACTGTGTCCTAACTACTATGTAACTTTTTATTTCTTGAACTTTTAGAATGGTTTTTATAATTATTTAATTAATTACTGCAAGCCTTTCTGAAAATATAAAATCCTAGATGTTTATCAGATTTTAAAAATTTAAGTACTAAAATATCTTTATATATTCAGATATTTAGTATGCACTGGGAGTACAGATAAATCCAGGCCCTGCCCTCTAGGAATTTACATTCTAGTAATGAATAGAGATAGTAAACAACTGATCACACAATTCATTTGTTTAATTTTATTTGTGATGGATGAAAATGGAGAACTGAGTAATTGTGAGAGTGTATAACAGGGTGAGGGGATCTGGTGTGGAGCATTAGAGATGTCCTTGAGGAAATGATATTTGAGCAGAGCACTGTAAAATGTATAGGAATTAACGGATAGGTAAGAGACTGCTGAGAAAACAAGATGGGGGATTGTGAAGGGAGAAGAAAAATGGCCCAAACACAAAGAAGAGAAACAGAGAAGCATGTGAATAGAATTCAGAAAGCCTGTGAATAGCCTACAGTGATGCTAATAGGGAATAAAGCAGTATGAATAGCTTTCTTTTCTTTTCTTTTCCTTTTTTTTTTTTTTTTTTTTTTTAAGAAATAGGGTATTGCTCTGTCACTCTGGCTGGAGTGCAGTGGCCTGATCATAGGTCACTGAAACCTTGAATTCCTGGGTTCAAGTGATCCTCCAGCCTTAGCCTCCTGAATAGCTGGTACTACAGGCATGAGCTACTGTGCCCAGCTAGAATCATTTTCTTAAAATATTATTCTGGTTCCTATGCTAGAGCAAGATGGTATAAAATCATTTATCTCGTTTCTTCCCTATGAATGTAACTAAATACCCATGAGACAATGATAAAATTATTCATGAGACAATGATAAAAGACTGAAGCAAACTGAAGGAGTGGCAATAACTGGCTAGGGAGGAAAAACAAAGGTGGGCTGCAAGGAAACTCGCAGGACATGAGGAATGTCCCCATGAATTTCTTAGGTTTTCTTTTGATCTTGCATATGCTCCCAGATTGATCTTCCAAATACTCTCAGGCCTGGGAGAGGTCAACAACTCAGAACCACCAAGAGGCATAGGCAGAATAAAACCAAAACACATACACAAAAAGAAAAGCCTGCCCTCTCTGGCCAAGGAGTGGGAAAAGCAAAGGACAATGCAGACCTTGTAGAGAGCCCAGGCCTTGCTCCACAACCTGGAACTGGCAGTCAGTCAATTCTCTGGCAACAGGAAGAGGAGGGAACTCTAACTATTCAGTCCTCACTCCACAACTCAGCTCCCAATTCCCATCGTCAGTCCTATCCACGACAGGAGCAGCATAAGCAGAGGCCTGTGTCTCTCAATCTTCTACTTAAGAGCATAAGGAGATCAAGCTTATGCTCTTGATCTCCTTATGCTGTTAGGTAGAAGGCTTTTTACCTCATATCACCCTTCAGAAAATGGTCCAGAGGTACAAAGTAGCCAAAGGAATGAACCTTGCATACCTGTAGATTGCACCTTCGGGAACTGAGTGGGAGCCTGTATTAGTCAGCTCAGGCTGCTATTACAAAATACCATAGATAGAGTGGCTTAAGTAATAGACTTTTATTTCTCACAGTTCTGGAGGCTGGGAAATCCCAGATCAAGGCACCAGTCAATTTGATTTCTAGGGAGGGCTCTCTCTAGCTTGTAGGCAGCTGCATTCTCTCTGTGTCCTCATATGGTGGAGACAGAATGTTTCCTCTTTCTTTCCCTTCTTATAAAACCACTAATTCCATCATAAGAGCTCCAACCTCATAAACTTTTCTAACTCTAATTGCACCCCAAAGACCTTATCTGGAAATGCCATCATTTTGGGGGTTAGGAACCCACCGTATGAATTTGGGGTAGGGGGACAGAATTCAGTGCATAACAGAGCCCCAACAGCACCCGAAAAAATGAAACAGACCACAATAGCATTGCAAAGGCTCTGAAAGATAAACTTAGTGAAACTAAATCCCACAAAAATAAGCCAGAACTTAAACACTACATCTAAACAAGCTATTTGCTAAAATAGATTGGATCAAAAGTTCACTAATGTAATCATTTAAAATAATATCCATTATACAATTGAAAATCTTTAGTCATATCCAAGACCAAGAATGGATATCTCATATGGATGAGAAAAGAAAATCAGCTGACAAGACAAGGTAATCACCTCAATGCTGAAGTAAATTAGATATTGAGATTACCTGACAAGAATTTTTTTTTTAAATTGTTATCAAAATGCTGTGGTAATCAAATACAAGTTCTTCTTAAAACTTTACCTTAGGCCGGGCGCGGTGGCTCAAGCCTGTAATCCTAGCACTTTGGGAGGCCGAGACGGGCGGATCATGAGGTCAGAAGATCGAGACCCTCCTGGCTAACACGGTGAAACCCCGTTTCTACTAAAAAATACAAAAAACTAGCCGGGCGAGGTGGCGGGCGCCTGTAGCCCCAGCTACTCGGGAGGCTGAGGCAGGAGAATGGCTTAAACCCGGGAGGCGGAGCTTGCAGTGAGCTGAGATCCGGCCACTGCACTCCAGCCTGGGCGACAGAGCGAGACTCCGTCTCAAAAAAAAAAAAAACTTTACCTTATACATGTATAATTTAAGGGAAGAAATAGAAGTGGTAAGAAAGAACAAAGAAGAAATTGTAGAACTGAAAATAAAATAATCAAAATAAAAACTTGCCAGATGATCTCAATAGCAGATTGGTTAGCACAGAATTACAATATGATTCAGCAATTCCTATTGTGGGTACACATCCAAAACAATTGAAATCAGGAAATCAAATAGATATTTGCATACCTATGTTAATTGTAGCACTATTTGGGATAGCCAAAAGATAACACAATCCTGGTATCTATTGATGACTGGATAAACAAATGTGGAATATTCCTCAGCCTTAAAAGGAAGGAAATTCTGAGCTATACTACAACATGGATGAACCTTGAGCTCATTATGCCAAATGAAATAAGACAGTCACAAAAGGACAACTATTGTATTATTTTACTTATATTAGGTGCCTAGAGTAATCAAATTCATAAAAATAGAAATTAGAACGGTGGTTTCTAGGAACTGCTGGGAGGTTGGAATGATGAGTTATTGATTATTGGATATGGAGTTTCAGTTTGAGAAGATGAAAAGTTCTAGAGATGAATGGTGGGGATAATTGCATAGCAATACAAATGTATTTAATGCCACTGAACTATACACTTAAAAGTGGTTAAATTTGTACATTTATGTTATGCATATTTTACTACATAAAATATGTAAAACTTTAAAACTTCAAAATTTGCCAAAATACATAAACCTACAGATGTGAGAAGCTTAGCTAATCCTGTATAGACAAACCCGAAGAAATGCACACCAACACATCATAAACAAGCCTCTGAGAAACAAAACCTAGGAAGTAATCTTCAAAATAGCCAGAGAGAAATGGTGCACTACATATAGAAGGATACCAAGTTGAATGACAGATCTATCATCTGAAACCATGGATGGCAAAAGGAAATGGCACAATACTTTTATGTGTTGAAAGAAAAGAACTGTCAGTACTGAATCATATATCCAGCAAAACTATTCTCCTGGAATAAAATGAAAATATATACAACCTCAGATGAAAGGAAGCTAAGATAACCTGTTTCTATCAGATGTACTTAAAGGCCAAGGAAAACTCTCTAAACAAAAAGAAAATGACAACAGAAGACAGCTGACCACTTCAAAGAAAATGAGAACAACAGAATGAGTAAAAATAGAGATAAAAATAATAAGCTGTTTTGCCTCATGAGATTCCTCACTTACATCTTCTGTTTGAAGCAAAAGATATAACATCATTTGACATGTTGCTTAATATATATGGATGTTATATTTAAGACAATTACACATAGAAAGTAGGGAGGATAAAAGGACCTAAATGAAAGTAACCTCAAAATAATTCTCCATTTTGGAAGACCCAAGATTCAGAGTAGCCTATGCTCAGAGCTCAGAGATCCATTTACAAGGTAAGCAGTCTCTATCTAAATGAAATTGGTCTCCTACAATCCTATGATAGATTTCTACAAATTTATGCTTGATTTGGCATCCAATTTTAATCTCCCTCTAGCACCACTAGACTGTTTCTCTGTACATTATAATGTACATTTTGCTGTTTGATTTTCACCTCAGTTGTTTCCTTTAATATGAAATTTTGAGGCTATTTAGCTGAAAACTGCCTAGGATTGTGAAACAGGTTATCAGGAATCTGAAAGTCTAAGATAGGAAAGACAAAAAGAGGGTCTTTAGGAATCTATAAGATGTATTTCTGTTGGCATGGCTAATACATCTATGTAGTTATGTGTTGCCTACACAATATTTCATTAGTGAAAATATATAAAAGAACTCAAATTAATTGGATTACAGAAAAATAAAAGTGCTTAAATAAAATACTTTATCAAAACAAAGGAAAGACTAGTCAAATGCTTTTTCAAGTTTATGTGACTTAAGTAAAATCTTTAATAAATAAGTTAGCTTTAAAATTATAATATTTAGTATAATAAAAAGTAATATTAGGAATTTCTTAAGAATTGCCAAAATACATTTTGTTTACATTTATTTTTATCTATTTTTGAGATGAAGTTTCATTCGTGTTGCCCATGCTGGAGTGCAATGGTGCAAACTCTACTCACTGCAACCTCTACCTCACTGGTTCAAACTATTCTCCGGCCACAGTCCATGAAGTAGCTGGGATTACAGGTATTCACCAGCATGTCTGGCTACTTTTTTTGTATTTTTAGTAGAGATAGGGTTTCACCATGTCGGTAAGGCTGGTCTTGAACTCCTGACCTCAGGTGATCCACCTGCCTTGGCCTCCCAAAGTGCTGGGATTATAGGCATGAGCTATCATGCCTGGCAATATTTTGGTTTATATTTATTAATCAAGTAATTTCATCCTTATCCCTGCCAAATACTATAACGTGTCAAAATTTGACAAAGGGGTTACAAAACTATACACCCAGCCCAAAACAGAGTGATCTTTTCTCATATAATCTTTAATAAATAAGATATTGATACTGGTTTAATAAAAACAGCTACATCTTGAATTTAGTAAGATTACCATAACTTTTAAACTTGTGGCTTTAGGCAGTCAAGTCCACAGTCATTATGGAGGTTCGTTTTGAGAAAGGACTGTTATTGTTTTTGCTTCAAAGCTAAACTATAAATTAAGTTCCTCGCAAAGTCCAGGAATGAACAAGGACAGCTTGGAGGTTAGAAGCAAGATAGAGTCAGTTAAGTCATATCTTTTTCACTGTCTCAGTTATAATTTTACAATGACAGTTTTATAACTTTAAATCATGGCTATTGCAGTTTTCATAAATAATCTAGGCAAACAAAATAATTTGGTAAATGTAATGGGTTAAATACTTGTACACAAAATTGGTATAATTTAGAATATAAAGTTATATTAAATTAAATAATAGATACTTCATTATTTGAGTATTTTCCAATAAAAAATATATTGTAGGGAAACGTTCTTGCTTAAAAAAGTTTTTACTTTTAAAAAAGATGAACAAGTTTTATCTAATTCAAAGCTTATTTGTATTTATATATAAAACAAGGTAAAGGAAACCAGAAATAAGAAAGATGTAAAGAAAATTACAAAAATAAAGAGGATTTTTTGTGTGGTAAGAAAACTTAAAGAGAAATAATTGTATATGAGAAAGAATCTTGTATGGTGAATTTAGTCCTAAAATAAAATGACTGTTTGTTTAAGAAAGGGATGTTCAGGACAAACCAGAAAGTCTAAGCATGTCATGAATGGTCTGTATAAGTCTCAATAAGAGGATTTATTAACAAAAATAAAACAAAATGAAACAAAAAAACCTTGTATGATTAAGTTGTTTATAATAAAAGGGAAACTATAATATTATTTCTAGAGATTGGGCTTGGTGTAAAAAAATCCTTATACACCAAATTATTGGTTACAACAATGAAATTTTCTTAAGGGGTTGATTTTCTCTTAATATATTATAAGAGATTTTAATTTCTTTTTAACCCGAAGTTCAACTTTGGTTGAATCTCATTGTATTTCAGCTTTCTCTCCCCTTTTAAAAGACATGTTTTATTAAAGGTCTAAAGAAATTTTATTCTTCCAATACAATATTCTGTGCACTGCACAAGGTTTTTTATTTGCCTTTTGGTAACTGGCCTAACAGGTTTTACATTTTATCAAAATAATTTCTATGCCATTATTATTAAGTTTGGTTTGCATGAGAAAAACTGAGATTTATTTTTTTTTAATTAACATTATTACATCCATGTATCTTTCCGTATGTTCTTTTAAAATACTTGTGACATTAAGTCACAGGGCTTTGACTCCTAGCTCTTAAAAGGACATGAAGTCTTGTCAAATCTTAAAACACTGACAGCAATTGAAGCCTCATCTTCAGGCCGCAAGAAGATGCCAATCAAAATAAACTGCATTTCTGAGACACAAGGCCACAAATTAAAGCCAACTCTTCAAGGCCCAGGGCATGTGAGAAGAGGTGGGCATGTAAAATTGTAAGGCTTAATTTTAACAGATAAAATCAGTTAAGTTTCTCTATAAATTAATCATTAATGTCAAAGGCACAATGATGCAAGACCAGCATATGGAGCCCTGTATCAGATTAACAAGGTTTTCTTAAAGCATTAACCAACTTCTTAGTAAAGGTTATAAAGGTTTATGAAAGTTATAGCTTGTGATCAAGATTAAAATTTTATAGATTGTTTACAAAATTTTGAAAAACAGATGTAATTGACTTCATCCTGTTTTTATTAGGGCTTCTTGTTTGGAAAATTAAGTCCCCTCTCTCAAAGAATGAAGATTTTTGCTTTTTTTTTAGATAAAAATGCTTGAGTAATCATTTGATTAAACAAATGACTTTAGAATGGCTTGAAGTCCTGTTTTGTGATATCAAGTGTTTTTGTTTGATTTTGTTTTGTTTTGTTTTTTTGAGTTGGATTCTCGCTCTGTCACCCAGGCTGGAGTGTAGTGGTGCCATCTCAGCTCACTGCAAGCTCTGCCTCCTAGTTCACACCATTCTCCTGCTTCAGCCTCCCAAGTAGCTGGGACTACAGGCACCCACCACCAGGCCCAGCTAATTTTTTTTGTATTTTTAGTAGAGATGAGGTTTCACAGCAGGATGGTCTTGATCTCCTGACCTTGTGATTTGCCTACCTTGGCCTCCCGAGGTGCTGGGATTACAGACATGAGCCGCCATGCCCAGTTGATATCAAGTGTTTTAAACCTTTGATATTTGATAAACTTTCCAAGATCAAATTATAAATTATATCTTTTTCGTAATTAATGCTTTAAGGTATTAGGTTCCCTAAAGTCCAAAAATGGCATAATTTGGCTTATTTAGTGTAAAAATTATCAGGAAGGGTTGTCAATTATGAAATGGTGTTTGGTTTTTGAGGGCTGTATTTGTACAAATATGTTATTGGTGTGTCTTCCACAATTATGGGAAACTCTTTTAATTCTGATATGACTTAATATCTGTAATTATAATAATTGCTATGTTAAAATTATTGTGTGACACAGAGGTAACAAATTTCCTTGTCAATTATGTCTTTGTTTACGGCTGGCCTAAAATGTTTTGCCATCTATGAACAACTGTTGTCTTATTTTGGTCTTCTTTAGAAGGTGGATGTATAATCAGCTACAAAACTCTAACAGGTGCTCATGAATGCAGATTTCTGATAACTTTCGAGATTGTGACATCAGAAAAGAGGAAAAAATTTCAGGACTCATGGACAGCTAAAATGTTCACGAGTATCAAGCAGAACAGGAATTAACTGCATGGACTGAACCAATCTTTTGGCTTTTTGCCTAAAATGTGGCTAATCCTGTTTTTTTTATTTTTCAGAGTCTTGAAATCTTTTGAGCTATTGATGGCTTTTAACAATTTAGTATACTCCTATTAAATTTGAGGCATATTTGTTTCTCTCTACCTGATTTCTCCAGAATCTTGAAACTATTTGTGAGTATTCTTCGCTTACAGCAATACAGTTATTTGCAATAACTGCAGTAAGAATTCATTTTCATTTGTAACAGGATACAATTGGAGGAACTGATTATTTTACCAAAGCTTTGAGTGGAATGGTGTGCTTTTCTTTAAGGAATCAAACTTGACATATAAAGCCAATAAAGCCCTTGGAAAAACTGGTCTCATATTTTGTGTACATAGTCCCTGTACAGGGTCTCTGACCTGTAGTATGTAAAGAAAGTCATTTTTTGACAGGCCCAGAAACATCAGGCTTATCTTGGAACCTCAAAAGGGGAGGAAACTCACCCAACTCATAGGTATTTGATGGTACAAATCCATGGCTGGAATCAGCATTAAAAAAGTCTAATCTGACATTCCTTCTATGGAATAAAGTTTCATCAAAGCCAATTTTTAAAAAGCCTATGTGAAAAATAATTATTATTTCTGCACTTTATATAAATAATCTGGCCAAGTATAATAAAGCAAATTGGTCCCACCGTGATTTGTTTTTAGTAAAACTGGAAAACTGGAGAGAAAGAAAACTATGTTTCAAAAACTATAGGACATCTGTTATTAGATTGTAGTCTTGTCTGATGTTTTTCAGTTCTTATTCTTTTCTACAGTTTGGGCTGAATTCTAATTTTTCTTGGATATAAGTCTCCAAAATGATGCTTCCAATTTTTTCCTATTGTATTGCATATTTTAAAATTTGGACTCCCTGAAAACTAAGCTGTGTTTTCTTAAAGCCCTGCAAACTGAATCCAGAAAACTTAAACTTCAGAAGAAAGTAACAGCAGTCTATTCACATACATAAGCCACTTTCATACCTGGCTACTGATGTATAGACTTCAAAGTAATGTGGTCTATATCAATTTTCCAGGATTGTTCTTTTGTTTGTTGTTGTTTTTCTCCCTTCTTCCCACTATTTTCTCTTCATAGGACATGAGACTTCCCAAACTTCTAAAAATGAGCTTTCCTAATAACTCCAGACCTACCTGTACAGGAATAAACCATCTTAGACATGAGCGATAAGAAGAAACCTGGGACCAGAGGCTCATTTTCTTCTAAAATGCTTTCTCAAAAAGATTTTTTTAAAAGAAAAGTGGGGGAAATGCAAAAGGAAAATATCTTGGGACTCCCAAATTACTAAGCTAAAGGGAAAAACTCAAGCAGGGAACTACCTAGGGAAAAATCTGCCTCCCATTCTATTCAAAGTTATTGCTCTGCTCACTGAGAGAAATGCATATCTGATTGCCTCCATTGGAAAGGCCAATCAGAAACTCAAAAGAATGCAACCATTTGTCTTTTAGCTATCTGTGACCTGGAAGCCCCCTCCCTGCTTCGAGTCTTTTGGTGTTTGCTTCAAGTCTTCCCACCTTTCCAGACTAAACCAATGTGCTTCTTACATATATTGATTGATGTCTCATGTCTTCCTAAAATGTATAAAACCGAGCTGTGCATCAACCATCATGGATACATGTTGTCAGGATTTCCTGAGACTGTGTCATGGGTTTGTGTCCTCAACCTTGGCAAAATAAACTATCTAACTGAGACCTGTTTCAGATTCTCTGGGTCCACAAAGACACCCGTTTAGAGTAGGTGAGGGTAACATATATTATTTGAAGCATGTTAGATGAATGTATGGGTTTGTGCTCAGAAGCCAAAAATAAAATACCTAAACTTGAAAGCTGTCAGTGGAGGGATGACTACGGATGTAGCTATTAGATTGCTTAGGAAAAGAAAGCATGGAGTGATAAATGAAGAGGACCTGGGGCAGAGCCTTAGGACATTGTTTAAAGTTCAGGAAGTCAGGAAAAGGAAGACTAAATTGCAAATGAAATGAAGAAAGAGAGGCTGGCAGTGTGGGAAATCAGAATATGTAAATGTAAGCCAGATTGAACATAGGGAATGTAAGGTCTTTGAATGATTATTTTATTCTCCAAATCAGGTAGAATATGAGGAGCATTAAGGACAAAGTGGAAAATATATCCTCCATTGGAATGGAATTGCCCATTTTGTTCTCTTCCAATATAAGGCAGCCCAGAGAAGAGGTTCCTTATGACTGAACTTGTTTGTCCTGCATTGTATTACACCCAGAGGAATGCCCTGACTAGACAGGAGAATGTCTGTGCTGTGTCTTAAGATTAGTTTGCGCCTTTTAAGTAGCACCACACTGACTCTGTTATTATTTTTCACTTCAATAGATTTCTACTTGACCTAAGAAAAACAAGAGAAAATAGGGCCTTATTTGACTATAACCTTTTTTTCTGGAAATGTTTTAAGTATTCTGTGGTCTCCATGCTACAAAAGAAACAAATATATAAAAACTCATATATAGAAATATGCTTATAAATAAATATATGCCAGTTCTTCAAAGAACTTAAAATATACCAGGCCATAGCTAGCTATTTTTATCAGTCTCCTCATTAGACTGTGTTATACAGGCATCACCACCAACAGTGTCATCCTCATCATAGCTTACATGACTTGAGTGTTTACTATGTTGCAATGTTCCAGGTACTATGCTAAATTCTTTATATAATGTTTTGTTTAAATTCCAAATATGTCATTAGGTATTGTGAATTTTTAAGTCTCTGTTTTATAGATGATGCAATAAAGACTTGATGGTAAGTAACTTGTTCAAGTTCCCAGATCTAGTAAAATGTCAAAGTAGGGATTCAAATACACATACCCAAGATCTTAACCATTATATAATACAACCTTTCCAAATACAAGTAAACCATGTTTTATTTTATGACGTTTTGCCTGACACACACTATTGCAACACTAATGGAAGGATAATGACGTGGGCTATGTTTTAACTGTGTACAAATATAGGTCACATCTCAAGCTCACTGAGGTTCACTTCTCTTTGAGAGAACACAATAATTATGACCTGAAGTTCAAGGACTACAAAAAGGAAATGTGACAATGAAGGCTTTCCACAGGGTGGATGTGGCTAATATCAAAGACATGACTTAGAATATATGACCTGGAAATGAAATTCATATTTTTTCAAGTAAAGAAAGGGAGAGCCAAGAGGCAGGATGGTGATCAGTTAGAATCCAAGGCTTTGACTCAAAATGGGACCCTTCACAAATGTGTGAGGACCACATACAGAGAGAACTGAGGTCCTTGCCTAAGTTGACATCTGCTAGACACCTCTGTGCCTCATACCACTGGAAAGGTGGTCATCTCTATTTCAGTAATCAATAATGTCCATAACATCAATGGCACCTTCAGAGTAAACAAGAAAGAGAAGATCTACTTATTTAAAATCATGTAAACATAGTTCTTTCCCATCTTCAAAATGACCTCACATGGAAAAATAAAAACTTAACTTTAAATTATTGAGAAAGTTTTGTTTTAAGAAAGAAAATGTTGAGATTTTCCCCTTAAAATAGATTTTTATTGCAAAGTCTTTGAATTAAAAGAAAGAACTACTATAAATCAAATCTCACTTTTCCTTCATTATGGTAGCAAACCATATCTTAAACTAAACAATTGATAACTATACTTTTGTAGTCATTTTTACATCAGAGTTCAAACAGGAAAACATAATCCACATTAATTACAGTGGAGGGTACCTTAATGCAGGGGACTGTTTACATGGGTAATAGAAGACTGGGGCCACTTAGAATTAGCAACAGAAGGAAACCATTAACACTCCTGGGATGGAAATTCAAAGAGAGAGGATGTTATTTGAATCCTAGAGCCAGAGTCACCTGATACAATCTGGAATCCCACAGCCTGATGAGTAGAAGCTGATTTCACAGAGATATACAGGAAAATGCTGCACAGGAAATAGGAGGGAAAGGAGTGTCCTGGTTTTTTCCTTTGCTCACCCTCAAATATTCTGCTGGTGCTTCCTGCTGGCAAGTCCTAGTCTGAAACCAGTTGTCATGGGAGCCTGGGAATTGCAGTCTCTAGAAGCCAGCTTTCCTACAATACAGAAGTGAGCAGAGGAAGAAAGAATCTAAGGACAAACAGGCTCAGGATAGGAGGAAGCCATGATAGCAAGCACTATATTTAATAAACTATATTGTCCCATGTAGATAGTGTTTGTGATCAGAAATTAAGCCATAGAATTCAGAAGTATATATAGCTTTAGAGAAAATTAGATGAATTGTTCATTTAACAAGTATTATATTGGATATCTTTTGTGATTCTAATTTTGGAACCTGGGAATAAATACATGAAGGATAAACAGCAAGGAAGTAAACAGTAAACAATAAAGAGTATGCAAGACAGAGAAGTTTGCTGCTAATGGATGATAAAATCTTTGGGGAGCATTTATTTTGGTGTACTCTCATTTGAATCATAAATTACCCTGGAGCTGATTTTAGTTTCAACATTCAATTTATTTATCCTTAGACTTGTGTTCAAAAATACGTTGCATCCCAACTGCATCTGTGACTCGGATTCCTAAAGGCAGTGACTAGGAGGGAAGAAAAAAGCATTGACAACTCAGTTTTACACCTCTACCTTCTCCACATTATTTAAAGGGTAAAACTAAGAGCTTACTTGCCTTTCAGCCTTCCCAGCACAATTTTATGGTTTCTCTTCTTCTTTTGGTCTATCTTTGATGTTTATTATAACTTGACTATATTCCTATAAATATTTTTGGTACTTAGTATATATTTTTTCTGAGGACTACATTATTTTGTTAAAACAGAATCATAATATGTTTGTTATTTTATAATCTCATTTTTTACTTAGGAATGTTGAACATCCCTCCACATTTTATATGCACACACACACACATATATACATGCATATACATTTATATTTAGTATTAAAAAGTTAAACTGAGGTGCAATAAAATTTTAAAGAGCTTATTTGAACAAACAGCAATTCTCTAATTGGGCAGCTCCAACCTAGAAGTCCACCAAGGAGCTCCACCAAGGAAACACAAGGAGGAGGCTTTTATATGATAAACACAAAAGTAAAACAAAGAAAATATTTGATTTATCACGGTTAAGACACTCACCTTAATTGGTCTATCCCATTAGAAAGTCTCTATTTATATAATTGTTGTATAATTATAAGGTTTTTGGTTGCTTCTGATTGGTTGAACTTAAGTTCTGTTTTTCTTTAATATAGGCATTTAGAAAAAATTGCTCAAATTAAGTTTTGCTTATGTTTGCAAATCTAGCAAGGTTAAGGCCACTCATGAGGCCTCTCTGGCTTTGACTGCTCAGGGATTCTTCAGGCCTTGACTCCATTTTAATTTACTTTAACAAGAGAATTTAATAACAGATGTGTTTGTGTATGTGTGTGCATGTATACACCTATATAATTACATGTGATTTAAATAAAGTATTATATATATAAATATATGCCATCATAATTTTAATAGCAGCATAGTTTTCCACTGTATGGGTATGCTATTAATCAATGAAATAACTATTGATAAGTTTGGGTTCTAACATTTGTCTAATTTTTTACAATATGATGAGCATCTCTATTCCTGCATCATTACATACTTTTCAAGCTATTTCTGAGAATAAATATACAGAAGTGTAATTGCTACATCAAAGGGGTTTTAATAATCAGTTTACTGTATATTTTTCTACAGTGAAAAGCAATACAAAAGGTATCAGTGACTTGAAATAATAGTTTATTTCTTGCTTACATAGGTTTTGGATAGCCTCTACTTGGGTTCTTGCATGGGGAAAAGAGGTTGGCAACAATGAACTGTTTCACAAAACTTCTGGTCAGAAGTATTTAATATCACTTCTACTCACATTTTGGTGTCCAGATCAAGTTCTGCATCCAGTTGTAACTTCAAGAGGGCAGAAAAATAATCCTCCTGCAGGAAAGAGCTCTAAAGTACAATTATTCTAGGAAGGGAAAACAAATATTTTGAACAACAATATGACGAGAGGGACCCATATTTTCTTCTTTATAACAAAATTCATACTTCAGTGATCATTACTGTTATTGTAAAAGAGGGCATAGTTTCATGTTTCCCTGTACAGAAAACAGGTACTTTGAAAGAAAGAATGTCATATGCTCCAATCAATTTTCAGCAGATAGTTTAAAGCCACAGTATAGAGAGGTAACATGAATGAAAGACCTTGTAGATATAAGTAACCCTCTTGGCAAACAAAATCTAGCCAAAACTTGACCACCACATATTTTCAGTCCCAACAATTACATGACCACACACCACAGTTTTTACCCCTAAATCATCATTGGTTTCTTGTCCAATTGTTCAGAGAGATTTGATTGTGTATAGTAGAATTTAACCACAGAATGAGAGACTTTGTATCAAACTTAAGAAAAAACCAACTAATAATCTATTGATATATTTGGATCTATAGCCTCAAGTCACCTTTTCTCTTCTTGAAAAGATATGGGTATGACATCATAGTAAAGTAAATAAAGTTGTTAAGATAATTAACAATTGATAACCTCACCTGTCCGGAGCCATGAGGCCCTGAATTAGCCGACCTGTGTTGCTTGATCTCCGCAAAGCAGAGACAAGATGGCACATTCCCAGGTTCTTTATTTACAAACCCTTCCCGCGCGCCTAAGTTTTTCCCGCGTGCGCCAAAACTGTTCCCGCGCGCGCCAGCCTTTCCCGCGCGCGTCAACCTTTCCCACGCGTGCGCAAACATTTTCCCGCCCAGGAAGATATGCAGCCTAGGGCGCAGGAGCGATCCCGCGCCTGGGAAAAGTACAAACCCACGGCGCATGCGCGATTGTAATTTGAGAAGACCCGGCCCCCGTCACCACCCTGGCCCAACCTCTTCCCCTGCCAGCCTATATAAGGCATGACCCTGCATTCAATAAACGAGACTTGATCAGGCTACTTGTCTTGTCTCCATTTCTTGTGTTTTCTTGTCTCCTCCATTCCCACTCCCCCTTCCAGGGCCCGTTCGACTGTCCTGCAGGTCGGGACACCTGGCGCCTGAACAGGGACCTGGACACGGGGGAAAAAGTGAGGAAGAAGGCACTAAAGTCGGCCGAAAGTGAAAGTGGAAGAAATTCCTCCGGACGTCACGGGAGCCTGCCGCGTTGGAACCAGAGGTGAGTAACAGTGTCTGATTATGGGACAAGAATTAAGCCAGCATCAAATTTATGTAGGGCAATTAAAAGAGGCTTTAAAAACACGAGGAGTAAAGGTTAAAAGTAATGATTTGTTTAAGTTCTTTGATTTTGTAAAAGAAACCAGCCCTTTGTTTCCACAAGAGGGGAGCATTGACGTAAAGAGGTGGCGTAGAGTGGGAGATTGTTTTCAAGATTATTATAGTACTTTTGGACCAGAAAAGGTCCGGTGACAGCTTTTTCTTATTGGAATCTAATCAGATATAATAGATAAAAAGGAAAAAGAAAAAGATCCTGAGGTAATGGCAGTGGTTACTCAGACTGAGGAAATATTAAGAGGCAGTTCCCAAACCGACCTCAAAAATGCATACCTAATAAAGAAATAGACCTTATATCGCTACAAAGCGATGAGGAAGAGGCTGGGGTCCCCTCTTTTACGAATATAGGAACATCAAATAAGGAAAAGGCTAAAAAATACCCAGTTTTACCTACAACTAATGAAAGCAAAAGTAAAAATAACCTTAACCCTTCAGAAGTAAACTGGGATAATTTAGAGGAAGGGGCAGCAAAATATCATAATTCTGACTGGCCACAAACTCTTACTTATCCCCCTCCCTATAATAAGGCTTCTGCCCCCACAGTTATGGCAGTAATAGACCCAAAAGAGGAGCTTAGAGAAAAGATTGCACAGCTTGAAGAGCAAATAAAGCTCGAAGAACTACATCAGTCTTTAATCACTATATTGCAGAAATTAAGGACAGGAAGTGAGAGCGTTCAATACCCTAAAGGAATAGAGAAACACTCTCACCCTCAGAGACCCAGACAGCATGTCCCAAAAGGAAGGTCACTTGGTAGTAGGGATAGGGAGGATTCCTCTCCTCGAGACGTTTTTCCAGTAACGGAAACTACAGATGTGCAGGGCCGAGCCTGGAGGCACCACAATGGGTTTGAATTTACTGTAATAAAAGAACTAAAAACTGCTGTCTCGCAATATGGAGCTACTGCCCCGTATACCCTGGCCATAGTCAAATCTGTGGCCGAAAATTGGCTCACTCCCATAGATTGGAATACCTTAGTTAGAGCAGTTCTTTCCGGAGGTGACCATCTGATTTGGAAGTCAGAATTTTATGAGAATTGTAGAGATACGGCCAAGAGAAACCAACAAGCCGGAAATGGTTGGGATTTTGATATGCTAACTGGCTCGGGTAATTACACAGAAACTGATGCTCAGATGCAGTATGATCCTGGACTGTTTTCTCAAATCCAAGCAGCGGCTACCAAAGCCTGGAGAAAACTTCCTGTTAAAGGGGATCCAGGAGCCTCGCTCACGGGGGTCAAACAAGGACCTGATGAGCCTTTTGCAGACTTTGTACATAGACTTTTAACCACGGCCAGCAGAATATTTGGAAATGCCGAGGCAGGGGTGGATTATGTAAAACAGCTAGCTTACGAAAACGCTAACCCGGCTTGTCAGGCAGCAATCAGACCTTATAGAAAGAAAACAGACTTAACAGGCTACATCCGCCTCTGTTCAGACATAGGGCCCTCATATCAGCAGGGCTTGGCTATGGCTGCTGCCTTTAGTGGACAAACCGTAAAAGACTTCCTCGCTAGTAAGAATAAGAATAGCAGGGGGTGCTTTAAGTGTGGAAAAATGGGACACTTCGCTAGGGATTGTAAGGGAGAACTAGCTAAGACCTTAGAGGCAAAAGCTCCAGGCCTCTGCCCTAGGTGTAAAAGAGGAAAACATTGGTCCAACAAATGTAAATCTAAAACTGACAATCAAGGAAATCCCCTAACACCTCAACAGGGAAACGGATTGAGGGGCCGGCCCCAGGCCCCGAAACAAGCTTATGGGGCGGTCAGTTTTGTACCAACCAACCACAATCCATTTCACAGCTTAGTAGAGCAACCCCAGGAAGCGCAGGATTGGACCTCTGTTCCACCTCCCACACAGTATTAACCCCTGAAATGGGACCCCAGGCCCTAAGTACGGGTATATATGGGCCCCTACCCTCGAACATGTTTGGATTAATCCTAGGGAGAAGCAGCATCACCATGAAAGGCCTACAGGTCTTTCCAGGAATAGTTGATAGTGATTATATAGGAGAAATCAAAATCATGGCCAAGGCTATTGACAACATCATTATCATTCCTCAAGGGGATAGAATAGCGCAGTTACTCCTGTTGCCATTGCTAAAAACAGCTAATAAAGTCCAATCGCCCCTAAGGGGAAAGGGAGGATTCGGATCCTCAGACATCTACTGGGTACAGCCCATTACTAATCAAAAACCCTCTCTCACCTTGTGGCTAGACGGAAAGTTATTTACAGGACTGATAGACACAGGGGCCGATGTAACAATTATTAAACAACAAGATTGGCCCGCCAGTTGGCCCACTTCAGAGACCTTAACAAATTTACAAGGAATCAGGCAAAGTAATAACCCTAGACAAAATTCCAAATATCTCACCTGGAGAGATCAAGAAAGTAATTCCGGTCTCATTAAGCCATTTGTTATCCCTGATTTGCCTGTTAACCTTTGGGGTAGAGATCTTCTCTCCCAAATGAGGGTCATGATGTGTAGCCCAAATGATATAGTCACTGCACAAATGTTGGCTCAGGGCTACCACCCTGGAAAAGGGTTAGGAAAAAGAGAAGATGGCATTTTACAGCCAATCCCAGCCATAGGAAAATTGGATAAAAGGGGGCTTGGAAATTTTTAATCGTGGCCATTGACATGCCTGCACCCCAAAAATTTGCTGATCCAATCACTTGGAAGTCAGATGAACCCGTTTGGGTTGATCAATGGCCACTAACCAATGAGAAGCTTGCCGCTGCCCAACAGTTAGTGCAGGAACAATTAGAGGCAGGACACATTACAGAAAGCAACTCTCCTTGGAACACCCCCATATTTGTCATAAAAAAGAAATCCGGAAAGTGGAGACTCTTACAAGATTTAAGAGCAGTAAATGCTACTATGATACTTATGGGTGCTCTGCAGCCAGGGCTACCCTCTCCGGTAGCAATCCCTCAAGGATATTTTAAAATTATCATAGACCTTAAGGATTGCTTTTTTACAATTCCCCTTCATCCTACTGACCAAAAACGATTTGCCTTTAGCTTACCATCTATAAATTTCAAAGAACCAATGAAGCGATACCAATGGAAAGTGTTACCTCAAGGTATGGCCAACAGTCCTACCTTGTGTCAAAAATATGTGGCTACAGCCATACACTCAGTTAGAGAGACATGGAAACAAATGTATATTATACACTATATGGATGACATTCTTATAGCAGGACAAGTAGGAGAACAAGTCTTACAGTGTTTTGCCCAACTCAAACAGGAACTAACCACAGCGGGGTTACAAATAGCTCCAGAAAAAATACAACTACAAGACCCTTATACATATTTAGGTTTTCAAATAAATGGACCTAAAATTACAAATCAAAAAACCGTTATCCATAAAGATAAGTTACAAACCCTCAATGATTTCCAAAAGCTCCTTGGAGACATAAATTGGCTTCGACCCTACTTAAAACTCACCACAGGAGACTTAAAACCCTTATTCGACACCCTGAGAGGTGACCCCAACCCTAAGTCCCTTAGGTCGTTATCAAAAGAAGCTCTTTTATCACTTAATAGGGTAGAGACGGCCATTGCTGAACAATTTGTTACTAACATAGACTATTCACAGCCATTAACCCTTTTAATATTTAACACAACACTAACACCTACTGGTTTATTCTGGCAAAATAGCCCTATTATGTGGGTCCACTTGCCTTCATCACCCAAAAAGGTATTACTCCCCTATTATGATGGCATAGCAGATTTAATTATTCTAGGTAGAGACAGTAGCAAAAGATATTTTGGAATTGAACCCTCTATGATCATACAACCTTATTCTAAGCCACAAATCCATTGGTTGATGCAAAATACTGAAACATGGCCAATTGCTTGTGCCTCTTATGCCGGTAACTTAGATAACCATTACCCGCCAAACAAGCTTATCCAATTTTGTAAGCTACATGCTTTTGTCTTTCCTCATGTCACCAGTAAAACACCTTTAGACAATGCCTTATTAGTATTCACTGATGGGTCATCCACAAGAAGTGATGCATATACCTTTGCAGACACCACTGTTAAATTCAAAACCAGCCATACTTCAGCTCAGCTAGTAGAATTGCAGGCCCTAATCGCAGTGCTGTCAGCCTTCCCTAATCAGGCCCTTAATATTTATACTGACAGTGCATATTTAGCTCACTCAATACCTTTACTTGAGACCGTAGCACAAATCAAACATGTGTCAGACACAGCCAAGTTATTTTTACAATGCCAACAATTAATACATGACAGATCAACACCTTTCTTTCTTGGACATATTAGAGCTCATTCAGGACTACCAGGACCTCTATCCCAGGGCAACCAACTGGCTGATATGGCAACCAAGACAGTAGCCATAGCTACAAATACAAACCTAGCCCAAGCACAGGCTATTCATGCCTTACACCATCTTAATGCTCAAACTTTGAAACTGATGTTTAAAATAACTAGAAAACAAGCAAGACAAATAGTTAAACAATGTCAGACCTGTATAACATACCTGCCAGTCCCTCACTTAGGAATTAACCCAAGAGGACTAGTTCCCAACATGATCTGGCAAATGGATGTCACCCATTATTCAGAATTCGGTAACTTAAAATACGTTCATGTATATATAGATACATTTAGTGGATTTATACTAGCCACCTTACAAACAGGAGAAGCTACCAAACATGTTATAGCTCATTTACTACACTGTTTCTCCATAGTTGGAAAGCCTAAACAACTAAAAACAGACAATGGTCCTGGCTATACATCCAAAGCATTTCGAGACTTCTGTCTCAAATTACAAATAGAACACATTACTGGAATTCCCTATAACCCTCAAGGACAAGGAATAGTTGAAAGAGCACACCTATCCTTAAAAACCACCATTGACAAAATAAAAAAGGGAGAATGGTACCCTACTAAGGGCACCCCTAGAAATATCCTTAATCACACACTTTTTATTTTAAATTTTTTAAATTTGGACAACCTGAACAGATCAGCAGCTGATCGATTTTGGCATTCCGAGTCCAAAAAACAATTTGCCATGGTCAAATGGAAAGACCCCTTAGACAACACATGGCATGGTCCAGACCCAGTGTTAATCTGGGGAAGAGGCTCAGTTTGTGTTTTTTCTCAAACTCATGATGCAGCCAGATGGCTACCAGAGCAACTGGTAAGACAGGTACCTAACAATAACCAATCCAGGGAGTAATTTTCTCCCTGAGAGTACTCTTTTCCTCTATTGCAGAGATGAACTTCAACTACAAGCCCCTCTGGACCATGGTGCTTATTTGCCAAGCACTCCAGTTATATGCCGGCTTTGGTAATCCCCATGAGGCCCGTAAATATCTACGACAACGATACAGTAAGCCCTGTGATTGTCTGGGGGGATATGTGACCCCCCTTCCAAATACATACATCTCAGCTGTGTCCTGCTCCGCTTACACAGCATACCTGTCTAGTGACTCTCTTAAGTGGAGGTGTGTGTCAACCCCAAGAATATTTAGCGGAGGGGATACCACAACCTGCCCTTGTGACATATTTGAGACTGCTATGCATAGTTCCTGCTACACTACTTATTTAGAATGTACCTCTGGCGGTAAAACATACTATACTGCTATCTTAACAAGATCTAGAACCCCCACTATAGGGGCCAGTAGTGTTCCTACAGTTGTAGGAAATACCAATAACATTATATCAGCTGGCTGTACTGGAATTGTAGGACAGCCTGTCTGCTGGAATATTCATCCCCCCCTTCATATCTCTGATGGAGGAGGACCACAAGACAAGGTCCGAGAAATTAGGGTACACAAAAAACTTGAAGAGTTGCAAAGGTCCCTGTACCCGGAAATTCACTACCACCCCTTGGCCTTGCCCAAAGCCCGAGGGAAAGAGAAAGTTGATGCCCAGACCTTTGCCCTCCTCACGGCTACTCATAACTGCTTAACAATTCCAACTCTAGTCTGGCTAATGACTGCTGGCTGTGTCTGCAATCAGGAGATCCCGTTCCTCTTGCCATACCCAGTAATAACTTAAATTATACATCCAATACCCCTTGCACCATAATTCCTCCCCTTAAAGTACAGCCTTTAGAATTTCCTAGTTCCTCTTGCATCTACTCCCCTCCCCTTAATAACACTTACGACCTTGATGTAGGATTCAATCAATTCAATAATTGTTCCACCATAGTAAATATTTCCCAATCACTGTGTGCCCCAAACAGCTCGGTTTTTATATGTGGCAATAATAGGGCTTATACCTATTTACCTACTAACTGGACAGGACGCTGTGTCTTAGCCACACTTTTGCCAGACATAGACATTATCCCTGGAGATGAACCTGTACCTATCCCAGCTATAGATCACTTTTTAGGAAGAAACAAAAGGGCAATACAATTTATCCCCTTACTTGCAGGATTAGGCATAACTACTGCCGTAGCAACTGGGGCTACAGGCCTAGGGGTTTCTGTTACTCAATACACCAAATTGTCTCGCCAATTGATCTCAGATATGCAGGCCATTTCAAGTACTATACAAGAACAAGATTTACAAGATCAGGTAGATTCTCTGGCAGAAGTAGTGCTCCAAAATAGAAGAGGCCTAGATTTACTAACTGCAGAACAGGGAGGCATCTGCTTGGCTTTACAGGAGAAGTGCTGTTTCTATGCCAACAAATCCGGGATCGTCAGGGACAAAATCAGGCGTCTACAAGAAGACCTAGAAAAACGACGAAAAGAAATAACCGATAACCCATTTTGGACTGGGTTCCATGGACTCCTTCCCTATCTTATGCCATTCCTGGGCCCCCTGCTTTGCCTATTGCTCTTACTCTCTGTAGGACCTTTGGTCTTCAATAAGCTCATGACATTCATTAAGCAACAGGTCGAGGCTCTCCAAGCGAAGCACATACAGGTCCATTATCATCGCCTAGAACAAGAAGATCGCGGTGGTTCATACTCGCACCCATTATGACCACCTTCCCTATGCGCTGAACTGGACAGCCAATGACGGGTAAGAGAGTATCATCTCTCACTAACCTAAGACAGGAGGGCCGTCATAAGCTACTGCCTAATCCCATGATGGGTACCAGTGATGAGATGCATTACTCCAACCTAAGACAGGCGCAGTTCCCGAGGGACAATCTTCTAGCCATAATTATATATAAAAAAGGGGGACCTGTCCGGAGCCATGAGGCCCTGAATTAGCTGACCTCTGTTGCTTGATCTCCGCAAAGCAGAGACAAGACGGCACATTCCCGGGTTCTTTATTTACAAACCCTTCCCGCGCGCGCCTAAGTTTTTCCCGTGCATGCCAAAACTGTTCCCACGCGCGCCAACCTTTCCCGCGGGCGCCAACTTTTCCCGCGCGCACGCAAACATTTTCCCGCCCAGGAAGATATGCAGTCTAGGGCGCAGGCGCGATCCCATGCCCGGGAAAAGTACAAACCCACAGCGCATGCACGATTGTAATTTGAGAAGACCCGGCCCCTGTCACCACCCTGGCCCAACCTCTTCCCCTGCCAGCCTATATAAGGCATGACCCTGCATTCAATAAACGAGACTTGATCAGGCTACTTGTCTTGTCTCCATTTCTTGTGTTTTCTTGTCTCCTCCATTCCCACTCCCCCTTCCAGGGCCCGTTCGACTGTCCTGCAGGTCGGGACACTCACCCAAATGAATGTATTAATAGAAGCATCTAGTCAGTAAAAGATAATTAAATAGGTTAAGGTTTAAAACTAACCACTCTGAGAAAGAAATTTTCCTATTTAAATTTCAAATGAAAACACATAAATGCACAGAGAAAGGAAGAATGAAAAACCAGGAATACCTAGGGGTCTTAGAAGTACATTAACAAATTTCTTGCTAATCTTGGATTGCCACAGTTTTGGCTGACAGTCGAAGGTGACATCAATCTTGTTCAATGAGACACTATAATTTTTTACATTAAAGTAACAAAAGAAAAAGCTCTCTACATGTCTATGAAGCTTTATTGCAATAAAGAAATGCTTATCCAGGAATAGGTGTATGGATGATATACTCAGAGACTGATTGATTAGCTTCTGCTTATAAACCATGTATAAACCCTAAAAGCAGATTAATATACAACACCCAAATCATTCTCTGAGAAACCCCATCAAGTGTACTACCTCCTCCAGAGAGGAGGTTATCTTAGAGGCATTTGAACCAAAGCAACTCCATCTTATATAGAAGCTGATAAAATAATGATGATGAGCATTTTTTCATGTGTCTGTTGGCTGTATGAATGTTTTCTTTTGAGAAATGTCTGTTAATATCCTTTGCCTACTTTTTGATGGGGTTGTTTGTTTTTTTCTTGTAAATTTGTTTGAGTTCTTTGTAGATTCTGGATATTAGCCCTTTATCTGATGAGTAGATTGCAAACATTTTCTCCCATTCTGTAGGTTTCCTGTTCACTCTGATGGTAGTTTCTTTTGCTGTGCAGAAGCTCTTTAGTTTAATTAGATCCCATTTGTCAATTTTGGCTTTTGCTGCCATTGCTTTTGGTGTTTTACACATGAAGTCCTTGCCCATGTCTATGTCCTGAATGGTACTACCTAGGTTTTCTTCTAGGGTTTTTATGGTATTAGGTCTAACATTTACGTCTCTAATCCATCTTGAATTAATCTTCGTATAAGGAGTAAGGAAAGGATCCAGTTTCAGCTTTCTGCTTATGGCTAGCCAATTTTCCCAGCACCATTTATTAAATAGGGAATCCTTTCCCCATTTCTTGTTTTTCTCAGGTTTGTCAAAGATGAGATGGCTGTAGATGTGTGGTATTATTTCTGAGGACTCTGTTCTGTTTCATTGGTCTATATCTCTGTTTTGGTACCAGTCCCATACTGTTTTGGTTACTGTAGCCTTGTAGTATAGTTTGAAGTCAGGTAGTGTGATGCCTCCAGCTTTGTTCTTTTGACTTAGGATTGTCTTGGAAATGCTGGCTCTTTTTTGGTTCCATATGAACTTTAAAGCAGCTTTTTCCAATTCTGTGAAGAAACTCATTGGTAGCTTGATGTGGATGGCCTTGAATCTATAAATTACCTTGGGCAGAATGGCCATTTTCACGATATTGATTCTTCCTATCCATGAGCATGGTATGTTCTTCCATTTGTTTGTGTCCTCTTTTTTTTCACTGAGAAGTGGTTTGTAGTTCTCCTTGAAGAGGTCCTTCACATCCCTTGTCAGTTGGATTCCTAGGTATTTTATTCTCTTTGAAGCAATTGCGAATGGAAGTTCATTCCTGATTTGGCTCTCTGTTTGTCTGTTACTGGTGTATAAGAATGCTTGTGATTTTTGCACATTAATTTTGTATCCTGAGACTTTGCTGAAGTTTCTTATCAGCTTAAGGAGATTTTGGGCTGAGACAATGGGGTTTTCTAAATATACAATCATGTCATCTGCAAACAGGGACAATTTGACTTCTTCTTTTCCTAACTGAATACCCTTTATTTCTTTCTCTTGCCTGATTGCCCTAGGCCATCAGAGTAATGCAAATCAAAACCACAATGAGAAACCATCTCACACCAGTTAGAATAGCAATCATTAAAATGTCAGGAAACAACAGGTGCTGGAGAGGATGTGGAGAAATAGGAACACTTTTACACTGTTGGTGGGATTGTAAACTAGTTCAACCATTATGGAAAACAGTATGGCGATTCCTCAGGGATCTAGAACCAGAAGTACCATATGACCCAGCCATCCCACTACTAGATATATACCAAAAGGATTATAAATCATGCTGCTATAAAGATACATGCACACGTATGTTTATTGCGGCACTATTCACAATAGCAAAGACTTGGAATCAACCCAAATGTCCATCTGTGACAGACTGGATTAAGAAAATGTGGCACATATACACCATGGAATGCTATGCAGCCATAAAAAAGGATGAGTTTGTGTCCTTTGTAGGGACATGGATGCAGCTGGAAACCTTCATTCTCAGCAAACTATCGCAAGAACAGAAAACCAAACCCTGCATGTTCTGACTCATAGGTGGGAACTGAACTATGAGATCACTTGGACTCGGGAAGGGGAACATCACACACCAGGGCCTATCATGGGGAGGGGGGAGGAGGGAGGGATTGCACTGGGAGTTATACCTGATGTATATGACGAGTTGATGGGTGCTGACAAGTTGATGGGTGCAGCACACCAACATGGCACAAGTATACATATGTAACAAACCTGCACGTTATGCACATGTACCCTAGTTCTTAAAATATAATAAAAAATAAATAAATAAATAAATAAAAGAAAGAAAATCCAAAAAAAAAAAAGAAGCTCATAAAATAAGGCTGAGACCTACTTGGCTGCATTCCCAGAAGGCTAGGCAGTCTATGTCATGGGATGAAATAGGAGGTCGGCACAAGATACAGGTCACAAAGACCTTGCTGATAAAATAAGTTACAGTAAAGTAGCCAGCCAAAACCCACCAGAACTGAGATGAGATTGATGACCTCTATTCATCCTCATTGCTCATTTCATGCTAATTATAATGCATTAGCATGCTAAAAAAAAAAGTTGCGGAGGAACCCTCAGTTCTGGAAATTGCCCACCCCTTTCCTGGAAAACTCATGGAAAATACACAGTTTGTTTAGCACATAATCAGGAAATAACTATAAGTATCCTTAGTCCAGCAGCCCAAGCTGCTGCTGTGTCTCTGGAGTAGTCACTCTTTTATTCCTTTACTTTCTTAATAAAACTGCTTTCGCTTTATGGACTCACTCCAAGTTCTTTCTCGAATGAGGTTCAATAACCTTATTTTGCGGTCTGGATCAGTATCTCTTTCTGGAAAAATTAGGGATGCCTAATTTTTCATCCTTTCTATCATAAGTTTTAACTAATAAAGTATAAACAAAGTTTGAATAAGAAATCAAGCTGTAATAGCAACTGTGTTTTCTTATAAAACTGGAGTGGAGAAAACGGTAGGAACTCTACCTCCCACCATAATTAAAAATTTACTCACCAGTTGCCATCATAGAAGACAGAGAGCCTTGGACTTTGACAGAGAAAGAGAAGATAAAGAGTGAGACAAAGAGACAAGAGGAAAAATAAAAAAGAATGCTGGAAAGAGTAAGAAAAGGAGGAATAATTTTCAAATTGAATAATGAGGATAGAGAAAGAGACTAGAATTTCATTCAATACAGTTTCTTATGAGATTAGTAAGGAAGTTTCTTCACGAAAATAGAAAATAGGATTTTTCAACATGAAACTTTCAATATTCAATCTACTTTATTCTTTTTATTTTTTATTTTTTATTTTTATTATACTTTAAGTTCTAGGGTACATGTGCCTAACGTGCAGGTTTGTTAATATGTATACTTGTGCCATGTTGGTGTGCTGTACCCATCAACTCGTAAGCACCCACCAATTCATCATTTATATCATGTATAACTCCCCAATGCAATCCCTCCCTCCTCCCCCCTCCCCATGATAGGCCCCAGTGTGTGATGTTCCCCTTCCCAAGTCCAAGTGATCTCATTGTTCAGTTCCCACCTCTGAGTGAGATCATGTGGTGTTTGGTTTTCTGTTCTTGTGATAGTTTGCTAAGAATGATGGTTTCCAGCTGCATCCATGTCCCTACAAAGGACGCAAACTCATCCTTTTGATGGCTGCATAGTATTCCATGGTGTATATGTGCCACATTTTCTTAATCCAGTCTGTCACAGATGGACATTTGGGTTGATTCCAAGTCTTTGCTATTGTGAATAGTGCTGTAATAAACATACGTGTGCATGTGTCTTTGTAGTAGAATAATTTATAATCCTTTGGGTATATACACAGTAGTGGGATGGCTGGGTCATATGGTACATCTAGTTCTAGATCCTTGAGGAATTGCCATACTGTTTTCCATAATGGTTGAACTAGTTTACAATCCCACCAACAGTGTAAAAGTGTTCTATTTCTCCACATCCTCTCCAACACCTGTTGTTTCCTGACTTTTTAATGATTGCCATTCTAACTGGTGTGAGATGGTATCTCATTGTGGTTTTGATTTGCATTTCTCTGATGGCGAGTGATGATGAGCATTTTTTCATGTGTCTGTTGGCTGTATGAATGTCTTCTTTTGAGAAATGTCTGTTCATATCCTTTGCCACTTTTTGATGGGGTTGTTTGTTTTTTTCTTTAAATTTGTTTGAGTTCTTTGTAGGTTCTGGATATTAGCCCTTTGTCAGATGAGTAGATTGCAAAAATTTTCTCCCATTCAACCCTACAGGTTGCCTGTTCACTCTGATGGTAGTTTCTTTTGCTGTGCAGAAGCTCCTTAGTTTAATTAGATCCCATTTGTCAATTTTGGCTTTTGCTGCCGTTGCTTTTGGTGTTTTAGACATGAAGTCCTTGCCCATGCCTATGTCCTGAATGGTACTACCTAGATTTCCTTCTAGGGTTTTTATGATATTAGGTCTAACATTTAAGTCTCTAATCCATCTTGAATTAATCTTCGTATAAGGGGTAAGGAAAGGATCCAGTTTCAGCTTTCTACTTATGGCTAGCCAATTTTCCCAGCACCATTTATTGAATAGGGAATCCTTTCCCCATTTCTTGTTTCTCTCAGGTTTGTCAAAGATCAGATGGCTGTAGATGTGTGGTATTATTTCTGAGGACTCTGTTCTGTTCCATTGGTCTATATCTCTGTTTTGGTACCAGTCTCATGCTGTTTTGGTTACTGTAGCCTTGTAGTATAGTTGGAAGTCAGATAGCATGACGCCTCCAGCTTTGTCCTTTTGCCTTAGGATTGCCTTGGCAATGCGGGCTCTTTTTTGGTTCCATATGAACTTTAAAGCAGTTTTTTCCAATTCTGTGAAGAAAGTCATTGGTAGCTTGATGGGGATGGCATTGAATCTACAAATAACCTTGGGCAGTATGGCCATTTTCACGATATTGATTCTTCCTATCCATGACATGGTATGTTCTTCATTTGTTTGTGTCCTCTTTTATTTCACTGAGCAGTGGTTTGTAGTTCTCCTTGAAGAGGTCCTTCACATCCCTTGTAAGCTGGATTCCTAGGTATTTTATTCTCTTTGAAGCAATTGCGAATGGAAGTTCATTCCTGATTTGTCTCTCTGTTTGTCTGTTACTGGTGTATAAGAATGCCTGTGATTTTTGCACATTAATTTTGTATCCTGAGACTTTGCTGAAGTTTCTTATCAGCTTAAGGAGATTTTGGGCTGAGACAATGGGGTTTTCTAAATATACAATCATGTCATCTGCAAACAGGGCCAATTTGACTTCTTCTTTTCCTAACTGGATACCCTTGATTTCTTTCTCTTGCCTGATTGCCCTAGCCAGAACTTCCAACACTATATTGAATAGGAGTGGTGAGAGAGGTCATCGCTGTCTTGTGCCAGTTTTCAAAGGGAATTTTTCCAGTTTTTGCCCATTAGTATGATATTGGCTGTGGGTTTGTCATAAATAGCTCTTATTATTTTGAGGTATGTTCCATCAATTCCGAATTATTGAGCGTTTTTAGCATGAAGGGCTGTTGAATTTTGTCAAAAGCCTTTTCTGCATCTATTGAGATAATCATGGGTTCTTGTCTTTGGTTCTGTTTATGTGCTGGATTACGTTTATTGATTTGTGAATGTTGAACCAGCCTTGCATCCCAGGGATGAAGCCCACTTGATCATAGTGTATAAGCTTTTTGATGTGCTGCTGAATGCGGTTTGCCAGTATTTTATGGAGAATTTTTGCATCGATGTTCATCGGGGATATTGATCTAAAATTCTCTTTTTTTGTTGTGTCTCTGCCTGGCTTTGGTATCAGGATGATGTTGGCCTCATCAAATGAGTTATGGAGGATTCCCTCTTTTTCTGTTGATTGGAATCGTTTCAGAAGGAATGGTACCAGCTCCTCCTTGTAACTCTGGTAGAATTCAGCTGTGAATCCATCTGGTCCTGGACTTTTTTTGGTGGGTAGGCTATTAATTGTTGCCTCAATTTCAGAGCCTGCTATTGGTCTATTCAGGAATTCAACTTCTTCCTGATTTAGTCTTGGGAGAGTGTAAGTGTCCAGGAAATGATCCATTTCTTCTAGATTTTCTAGTTAATTTGCATAGAGGTGTTTATACTATTCTCTGATGGTTGTATTTCTATGGGGTCAGTGTTGATATCCCCTTTATCATTTTTTATTGTGTCTATTTGATTCCTCTCTCTTTTCTTCTTTATTAGTCTTGCTAGCAATCTGTCAATTTTGTTGATCTTTTCAAAAAACTAACTTCTGGATTCATTGATTTTGGGAGGGTTTTGTGTCTCTATCTCCTTCAGTTCTGCTCTGATCTTAGTTATTTCTTGCCTTCTGCTAGCTTTTGAATGTGTTTGCTCTTGCCTCTCTAGTTCTTTTAATTGTGATGTTAGAGTGTCAATTTTAGATCTTTCCTGCTTTCTCTTGTGGGCATTTAGTGCTATAAATTTCCCTCTACACACTGCTTTAAATGTGTCCCAGAGATTCTGGTATGTTATATCTTTGTTCTCATTGGTTTCAAAGAACATCTTTATTTCTGCTTTCATTTTGTTCTGTACCCAGTAGTCATTCAGGAGTAGGTTGTTCAGTTTCCATGTAGTTGAGTGGTTTTGATTGAGTTTCTTAGTCCTGAGTTCTAGTTTGATTGCACTGTGGTCTGAGAGACAGTTTGTTATAATTCTGTTCTTTGACATTTGCTGAGGAGTGCTTTACTTCCAATTATGTGGTCAATTTTGGAATAAGTGCGATGTGGTGCTGAGAAGAATGTATATTCTGTGGATTTGGGGTGGAGAGTTCTATAGATGTCTATTAGGTCCGCTTGGTGCAGAGATGAGTTCAATTCCTGGATATCCTTGTTAACTTTCTGTCTCGTTGATCTGTCTAATGTTGACAGTGGAGTGTTGAAGTCTCCCATTATTATTGTATGGGAGTCTAAGTCTCTTTGTAAGTGTCTAAGGACTTGCTTTATGAATCTGGGTGCTCCTGTATTGGGTGCATAGATATTTAGGAGAGTTAGCTCTTCCTGTTGAATTGATCCTTTACCATTATGTAATGGCCTTCTTTGTCTCTTTTGATCTTTGATGGTTGAAAGTCTGTTTTATCAGAGACTAGGATTGCAACCCCTGCTTTTTTTTGGTTCTCCATTTGCTTCGTAGCTCTTCCTCCATCCCTTTATTTTGAGCCTATGTATGTCTCTGCATGTGAGATGGGTCTCCTGAATACAGCAGACTGATGGGTCTTGACTCTTTATCCAGTTTGCCAGTCTGTGTCTTTTAATTGGAGCATTTAGTCCATTTACATTTAAGGTTAATATTGTTATGTGTGAACTTGATCCTGCCATTATGATATTAACTGGTTATTTTGCTCGTTAGTTGATGCAGTTTCTTCCTAGCCTCGATGGTCTTTATATTTTGGCATGTTTTTGCAATGGCTGGTACCGGTTGTTCCTTTCCATGTTTAGGGCTTCCTTCAGGGTCTCTTGTAAGGCAGGTCTGGTGATGACAAAGTCTCTAAGCATTTGCTTATCTGTAAAGGATTTTATTTCTCCTTCACTGATGAAACTTACTTTGGCTGGATATGAAATTCTGGGTTGAAAATTCTTTTCTTTAAGAACATTGAATATTGGCCCCCACTCTCTTCTGGCTTGTAGAGTTTCTGTCGAGAGATCTGCTGTTAGTCTGATGGGCTTCCCTTTGTGGGTAACCCGACCTTTCTCTCTGGCTGCCCTTAAGATTTTTTCCTTCATTTCAACTTTGGTGAATCTGGCAATTATGTGTCTTGGAGTTGCTCTTCTGGAGGAGTATCTTTGTGGTGTTCTCTGTATTTCCTGAATTGAATGTTGGCCTGCCCTACTAGGTTGGGGAAGTTCTCCTGGATGATATCCTGAAGAGTGTTTTCCAACTTGGTTCCATTTCCCCCTCACTTTCAGGCACCCCAATCAGACGTAGATTGGCCTTTTTACATAATCCCATACTTCTTGCAGGCTTTGTTCATTTCTTTTCTTCTTTTTCTTTTGGTTTCTCTTCTTGCTTATTTCATTCATTTGATCCTCAATCCTGATACTCTTTCTTCCAGTTGATCGAGTCGGTTACTGAAGCTTGTGCATTTGTCACGTATTTCTCGTGTCATGGTTTTCATCTCTGTCATTTCGTTTATGATCTTCTCTGCATTAATTAGTCTAGCTGTCAATTCTTCCACTCTTTTTTCAAGATTTTTAGTTTCTTTGTGTGGGTACATAATTCTCCTTTAGCTCTGAGAAGTTTGATGGACTGAAGCCTTCTTCTCTCATCTTGTCAAAGTCATTCTCTGACCAGCTTTGATCCGTTGCTGGCGATGGGCTGCACTCCTTTGCAGGGGGAGACGTCCTCTTATTATTTGAATTTCCAGCTTTTCTGCCCTGCTTCTTCCCCATCTTTGTGGTTTTATCTGTCTCTGGTCTTTGATGATGGTGACGTACTGATGAGGTTTTGGTATAGGTGTCCTTCCTGTTTGATAGTTTTCCGTGTGACAGTCAGAAGACCTGTCTGTTGGTCTGTTGGAGATTGCTTGAGGTCCACTCCAGACCCTGTTTGCCTGGGTATCAGCAGCAGAGGTTGCAGAAGATAGAATATTGCTGACCAGCGAGTATACCTGTGTGATTCTTCCTTTGGAAACTTCCTCTCGGGGTGACTCCACCCTGTGAGGTGTGAGGTGTCAGACTGCCCCTAGTGGGGGATGTCTCCCAGCTAGGCTACTCAGCGGTCAGGGACCAACCTGAGCAGGCAGTCTGTCCGTTCTCAGATCTCAACCTCTGCGTTGGGAGATCCACGGCTCTCCCCAAAGCTGTCAGATGGAGTCATTCGCGTCTGCACTGGCCCCCGCTGCTTCCCCTATTGGACTTCAGCTGTGTGCTGTCCCCAGAGGTGGAGTCTACAGAGACAGGCAGGCTTCCTTGAGCTGCTGTGACCTCCACCCAGTTCGAGCTTCCCAGCGGCTTTGTTTACCTACTTAAGCCTCAGCAATGGCGGGCGCCCCTCCCCCAGCCTCACTGCTGCCTTTCGGATAGATCACCGCAGACTGCTGTGTTAGCAGTGAGGGAGGCTCCATGGGCGTAGGACCCTCCCGGCCAGGTGTGGGATATATTCTCCTGGTGTGCCTGTTTCCTTAAAGCGCAGTATTGGGGTGGGAGTTACCCGATTTTCCAGGTGTTATGTGTCTAAATACCCCTGGCTAGGAAAACGGATTTCCTTCCCCCTTGTGCTTCCAGGTGAGGCGATGCCTCTCCCTGCTTCAGCTCACGCTGGTCAGGCTGCAGCAGCTGACCAGCCCCAATTGTCCGGCACTCCCTAGTGAGATGACCCCAGTACCTCAGTTGAAAATGCAGAAATCACCTGTCTTCTGTGTCGCTCGCGTTGGGAGTTGGAGACTGGAGCTGTTCCTATTCGGCCATCTTGCTCCGCCCCTCAATCTACTTTATTCTTGAAGACGGAAGGGAAGACATTGACCTAGAAAAGTATTCGGTGAGAATTTAGTGGTATCACTTGTGAGAGAGATGCTTATATGGCAATACTACTGTATGTATTAATGGGACCAGATCACATTTTTACTTTTGCATCTAGATCCAAAGAGAGTTGCTTTTGCAAATGAGGAAATTTAGAATTTCAGCAAACGGCCAGCCCTCCCTTTGAGACCACATCAAACACAGTGTTGAATGCTCTTTGAAAGAGGCAGAGAGTGAAAATCTGAAAACCTAATTTGAAGAAGGGAGTAGTAACTGAGTTATTTGCTAATTCCAATTGTAATTAAAATAAATTAAACCATTCAGTGAGGTAAATGCCACCCCCTCTATTTCCTGATGATTAGCCTTGTTACGTAGCTGTTAGTTCTTCAATTTTTAATTAGAAAACTCACAAAATATTAGTACTCTGGATATGATAACTTTGGATAGAATCAGCTGAGAAAACAGAAAGTTACCATGACAGCATCAAGCTGGCACTAGAGGCTAGAATGTGATAGGGACACTGGAATCCACCACTAAGTGTGTCCCTGTTAAAGCTCACATTTGGCCCAGGTTTGAGTAAAGCCACGCTGCACAGTAAAATTCACTACTAACACACTACCAGGTGAGCTACTTTCTTGATTATAATGACAATTCACCCTTTAGTGACATTAGTGAAAGATTTCCTCTCGATATACACCAGTCTATTTAAAAAGTATATTCACCAACTCTTTTATATCAAATCCATCATCTTTCCTTTTGCCATTTAATACTTGCTAATACTAGCTTTGATACTTGTATTGATACTCTTTCCTTTTACCATTTGATACTTGCTAATAGTAGCCGTTTTATACTTGCTAATACTAATACTAATATTAGATACACAATCAATACAATTAGAAATGAATTTATTAACTGTTACTAAATGTCTATTATATGAAAAGTCCTCTGGTGGATAGAAAGAGATACAAGGAATATTCCTGCTCATAATGAGCATTTGTAGAAGAAAAGATTTCTCATGGTTTCAGTTATTTAAGGAGAATTTAGCTATTAGTCAAGCAGATGAACTAAAATTGTGAAAATGAGAAATGAAGAGTTGGCTCATCAGATGTTAAAAGAGTGCTATCCTGTATTCTAGAGACACTCATAAGACAGAAAAAATGGAAATCAATATGGTATTACCAAATATGCAGGAGTTTCCCTCCCATTGGTAAATCTGTAGACTACATTACAAAAAGACAATTTCTCATCAACTCTATCATCAATTTTCACATCTTCGCTAAAGGCAGAAGCAGAAAAGAAAGGAGTTTCTGGTAGTGATATAAGAGGGGAGTAGGGAAGTTCTGGGTAGACAAAGGCAGTGTCCCTGGCGAGGGCTTCACCCCTGGGCCTCTGCCCATGGATCTAAGCAAGGACAGGCACTCCTGTTTTCATGCCCAAATGTTGCACTTTCCAAGACCATTCTGGCCCGCCATGCCCCCGTCAGGCCTATAAAAACCCAGAGGCCCTGGCGGGCACACACACAAGTGGCTGGACGTCGAGCAGAACACACCGGCAGAACAAACCGACAGACTTTGGAAGGCCACCGATGGTTGAACGATGCGGATGAAATAGAATTCGGCCAGGGGTGGTCAGAGGAGAGTCCAGTCACTGAGGCATCCAACTCCAGGGGAAGACCACCTTCCCACTCTATCCCCCTTCTGGCTCTCCATCCATCTGCTGAGAGCTACTTCCGCCACTTAATAAAAAACCTTCCCCCCTCCTCTAAGCCCACATATGATCTGATTTTTCTGGTACACTAAGGCAAGAACCCCAGGATACAGAAAGCCATCTGTCTTTGCTATAAGACAGAGGGTCTAACTGAGCTGATTAACATAAGCTGCCTGCGGATGGCCAAGCTGAAATCGCAAACTGTAACACATGCCCACTAGGGCTTCGGGAGGTGTAAACACTCAACCCTAGATGCTGCCATGGGGTCAGAACCCAAAAATGTTCCCCAGGACCTGCTGGTTTGCATGTTCCCGCTAGGAGTTTGAGTTTCCGGGTACTGAAGAAGCAAGCTACATGCTCATTTCATGCCCTGCAAGGGGCATAAAGGAACTTTTCCCATTTCAGTAGGATCCACTACCTCCAAACTCTTATCTTAGTTCCTGTGTAACAGAGTACCCCCATTTTTCTAAAAGATGGTTTAATTATTTTTTCTCTATCTCTTCTTCTGCCGACCTTCCCCACTTTCTACTTAGTCCTTTGGAAGTGCAACTATAGTCTTTTACCTCCTCCTTTACCAGTCTCTCCCTATAGGGCAAGTTCATGTGACTGTGTGCTCCAAGATAGGACTCTGGAGAGTTAACAGTAGACTTACAAACCAAAGCATGCCTGCTAAGGAACTTTCACCCTCCAGAGGGTTGCCTGGAGAGATAATTGCTTTCCCACAAGGAGCCAGCAGTCACCATCACCTGGTAGATAAAGCAATGGAGATAACTCCACAATAATTTTGCCAAGTAAGCAGTGTAGTATATACAGTGTTTAATAGTTTGAGCTCTGAAATCGGACTGCTGAATTTAACTCCCATCTCTTCCTCCTATGTGTAGTCTTAAGAGAGTATCTTCTTTTGAACCCTCTCTCTTTAAAACTGGAATTAACACTACCAAACTAAAAGATTAGTTGTATAAATTAAAGAGAGAATCCATGGCTTAGGTATAGAACTATGATAGCACTTGGATATTGAATGAAATTATGATACAACTATTTTCTTGTCTAGATTGCTGGATTTTCTATAGGAGGGACCATATGTTATTTAGTTTTTGTCTCAAGCATGATGTATATTTACACAAATATATACTATATATGTAACAAGTTGCAATTAATTTACGTAAAATGTGAAGAAATACATCTGATTTTATTTTTTCCATGTTAGTTTACATACCAGGATCAATACAAGTTTTTACTTTTTATGAAATATAGTTAATCATACATAAAAATGTGAAGAGAAATATAGTCATCCAACCGTATAGGTAGGACATCTTAGGTTCTAAGAGTGTATACACACACATACATGCACACACTCACACACACAGTGATAGCCTGAAATAAAAATGGCTTCTTAAAGATATATTCACTTCCTAATTCCAAGGACTTGTAAATATTATATGGCAAATGAGTAAATGTTATATTTTATATTATACAGCAAAATATGTGATTAAGAATCTTGAGATGAGAGGCTTGTCCTGAATTATCCAGGTCCTGAATGCTAGTACAAGTATCCTTTTAAGAAAGATGGAGAGGAGAATTAACACACACAGAGAAGGTGATGTGAAGATGAAGTCAGACAACAGAGTGATATGGCAGCAAATCAAAAAATGATGGGCATCCACCAGAAGCTAGAGAGGCAGGAATGTGTTCTCCCCCAGGGACTCTGTAAAGGGTGTGTTTCTGCCAACACGTTAATTTCAACTTGTAGCCTCCCTCCAGAACTGTGAGATAATGGATTTCTGTTGTAAGCCACCAAAATGCTGATACTGTGTTAGCCAATCCTAGGAAACTAATACTCTCTCTCTCTCTCTCTCTCTCTCTCTCTCTCTCTTTATCTTTCTCTCTCTCTCTCTCTCTCACACACACACACAAACACACACACACACAGAGTTTCTGGAATCATGATTATATAAACGTCTTTAAAAATACTTGCTAAATATCTGGTTTATGAGTAAAGGGAATTCTCCAGGACTCAAGTATTCCTGAACCCCTGAAACCCTGGCCAAGAGCAAGAAATGCTAAAAAATTAAAACTGTGTATAAGTCATCCCCATCTGTTTAACCCTAAGCAAGGCAGCATGGAGACTTGTACATAGAGAGTTTAGCATAAAAAGAAGAAAAACACAAAGATTTTCTAAAAAATTTAAAGAAACTTAGGATTTTATAGAGGCATAGATGAGAAATCTAGAACTGATTTTTCTTGGACAACGGTTCTTATCATTTAATAAAATCACTGGTAGAGATTTTTTTAAGTATAAAGTTAATCAATTAGTACTTCTGGGGAAAGGGGCCCAGACCTTTGTGTTTTCAGAAGCAGAAGGTTGGATAAAAGAACAGGAGCTACTCCTTTAACTTTTGAAAATAAATTTCTTTATTTATACTGAGCTGCAGAAAGCTAAGTCTAAGAGTAGGTACCCTTGAGAAATAGAATGGAAAGAGGTAGACTATCATAAAATTTTAGTAATATGCCATTTACCTTTTCTTAAAAACCAGGCTTAAGTACGGAATATTCCATAGTCATCTCAAACAAAGCTGTGAGTCTCATCAATTTCCCATTTTAGTCCTGCAAAACATCACATAACTTTCTGACCAAAAATGTAAGAAGTCTTTTATAGTTAACTGAGAAAATAAAAATGGAAGTACTCTAATTCATTACAAGAGCCTCTTGTCTATAATCAGATTAAATAAAACTTATCTTTCCTTTTATCAATGATTTAAAATGTAGGAGAAAAAATCCTTGTGTACATCGCCATGTTCTATTTCAATTCAACAGATATGCCATTGAGACCCTTTTGCTCTGTTGATATTTGAACAAACTGATAACAAAATGTATCCTCACTATTTAGTATTAGCAATGAATTAGACAATTTAACAAGTATTTTGAGAAAAACTTCATTTACTAATCATCTATGTGTGCACAATGATACTTTAAGCATTGGGCTTTGGAATCAGATAAAATTGCATTCCCATCCTGGCCTATCTATATGATAGCCATGTGATTTTTGGACAAGTTTCTAACATATCTTAATCTTAGTTTCTTCTTCATCAAATAGAGATAATTAAATCTCCTTCATTGAATAGAATCATGAATATAAAGCATCTGGTACATAGCAAGCACTCAGACAAAGTTCTTGTTCCTATAATAAACTAAGTAAATAAAAGGCTAGTTATTCTACCCAAGAGGTTAGGATAAAAACCGGCAGTCATTGAAAGACTATTAGGTACACTTTTTAAGAACCTAACTAGGCCGTGTTATCATTGTCCAGAGACCACCTATTGGAAGAGCTTAGGTCACAGAGTTAACTGGAAACTGAATTAGGTTGGGAATCAGACTCCACAGGTCAAAAACTAGTGCCAATTCTGCTGCCTCCTTGGATATCCAGCAAGGCTGTCTCAAAATTAGTTTCTTAGTTCAGTCTGATACAACAGAATATCATAGACTGGGTTGTTTATACAACAGAAATTTATTTCTCACAGTTCTGGAGTCTGAGAAGTCCAAGATCAAGATGCCAATAGATTTTATTCCTATTGAGGACCCACATCCTGGTTTTCAGTGGCCATTTTCTAATTGTAATCTCACATAGCAGAGAGCAGAGAAAGGGAAAGCAATCTCTCTCATGTCTTTTTATAAGGACACAAATCTCACTTACGACTTATCACCTCTGTTGATAAAAAGAGTAAAATTCTGTAAAATATTTGAAGAGATTTAAGCTGAGCCCAATATGAATGACCAATGGCCCATACACAGCCTCAGGAGATCCTGAGAACATGTGCTCAAGGTGGTTGGGATACAGTTTGGCTTTATGCATTTTAGGAAGACATAAGATGTCAATCAATACATGTAAGATGTGCATTGGTTGGGTCTGAAAAGGCAGGACAACTGAAAGTGGGGGCTTCCAAGTCATAGGCAGATTCAAAAATTTCCTGATTAGCAATTGGTTGAAAGAGTTACTATCAATAAAAAGGAATGGCTGGGTTACAATAGGGAGTGGTGGACACCAAGATTTTATCATACAGATGAAGCCTCCAGGTGGAAGGTTTCAGAGAGAATGGATTCTACATTTTTCTTGTGAGATTTAAGGAGTCTCCATAAGTCCTCCAAAAGGGAGAAAAGTATAATGAGGCATGTCTGACTTCTGCTTCATGTTATGGCATGAACTAGTTTTTTAGGTTAACTTTGAAATGCACTTGCCAAGAGGATGGGTCCACTCAGATGGTGGCTTAGAATTTTACTTTTGGTTTACATTCTTCCCCTTCTGGCCAAGATTTGCCAGAGGCAACATCAATGGCCACCAAATTTTAATTTTGTCCCACAGTGTTGCTGGGGTGGCATGGCTGCTTGCCCCAGGTACATGCTGTCCCTCAGTGTGATGCCTCTCTCATATGGTCAAGGAACTTAGAGCCAAAAAACTCATAGCCAATTTAAATGTTCTAGGTCACACAGAAATAGATGTGGGCAGACATTTATTAATACTTAGAAAACAATTTTTTAAAGTAAAAAGCCAACAAACAAAAAGCCAAGGGCAAGGTTACAAATATGACTAAGCTACTGTAATCTTGGTTTTAGTTACAGACTTATAGCAATTAGCTATACAAAGCATAAGCATTGTTCAAACCTTTTAAGCAAAATAATTTTGGAGACCTTTGTTGTACTGCAATGCTGTTTGTGCTCTTTTAGTAATTTGTCCTAAGGTGGTTGATTTTTTAAATATATATCTGTCTGTATAAATCTTAAAACTAGGAGTATTATTATACCCGGGAGACTTTTTCACAAGGTTTCTTTATCTCCTCTCAGTAATAATTTTCTTTTAGTTCTACAGGAAGCAAAAATTCTTTATGTTCAGGATGGATGGAAAGGCGCCACATAATAGCTCAGGAGGCAAAGTCCTTTCTTTTATTAGCTATTTATGCATCTGTGTGCCTATCCTTGATTTGGAGAGTCTGAACTACTTCCATCTTCAAAATTGGACCTTGCAATCTCACATGCCCACCTCTTCTGTGATTATCCTTGTGTCTAGAAGGTAGGGTGCTTGTATCATTTCATCATAGGATATTTGCAGTGAAAAGCAGATCAGCCCAGTGGGATGCCTAATAAGAGAGATGATTCACATGTCTAGTTTTTAGAATGCCATGATTCTGGTTTCCTTGGACGTAAAATTATGAGAGATAAATAACATTAATATTTTGACAATCGAAAGAGTATTTGTGCATCAGAACAGCAAATGGAACATATTCCATTGGGAGATCAACTAAAAATATGAAGAAAAAATTATAATCTGATACTCTTCAGAAGATTATTATAGCCAAGAAATAATTTATGATTCAATCTGCACTTTAAAACAAATCAGGGCTGAAATCTAGTAACAAATGTTACACTTTTTCTTTGAAACAATTTATCTCTTTCTCTAGCCCTCTGTTTCTGCTGAAGAGAAATTATAGTGGGACCAATTTGTGTGCAAAGTAAGTTTTAGGTTTGCTATACTTGGCTTAATTATTTGCATAGAGTGCAGCAAGTATTGATGGGCTATATCGGCTCCTTTTAAGTTGGCTTTGCAGGAACTTAACCTAAATATAGGTTATTCTAGTCAAAGCCTAGCTAAAATAACCTGTCTTCAATTGATCTAGCTTAGAAGAAAAGACTGTTATTAAAAGATGCAAATGACTATGTATTGTCATAAAATCATGAACAGTTTCCAAATTAGAGGGAACTCAGATAAACAGAAAGGCAAATTTGCTCACAAAAACATACTTCACCCAAATTCTAAAAACTGTAAACCACTCAAAAGATTTTCTTGACTCTTCTTTAACCAGAGCAGAAGCTTTCCAAACAAGATGTCAATTGTTCACCTTGAAACTGCCATTCACAAGCCACGCAGCTCTTGTCAGATGAGAGCACTGTAGAATCTAACAGTCACTGTAGAACCTAGTAGCTCCTCATAGGAGCTAGGGGAAAAGAAGCTCCCTGCTCATGAGTATCTCTTTCTTCCATCCCCAGGTAGCAAGATCCAATGTAAATCACTTTTATTTTATCGAGTAACTATTTTAGATAACATTATTTCTATTAGCATAGGGATAGCTTCAATTAATATTCCAGAGTAAGGCAGTAAATGCCCCTCAAGTGAAAATTCTTCAGTCCAGTAGTTGCAATTGGGAAGTGTTCACAATCTTTTGCCATAAGCCCCAATAAATATTCTGCCAAGGACCATGAAGTGGAGGATTTGTCCCAACAAGCACTGCAGCCTCTACCCTATATTCTGTGGGCTCAGGCAATCTTACTAGCTCCCATTTAATGTGTCCAATTAACATTTCTCAAAGGGGAGTTTTACATGCCTTCAGTTTTACAGTATTAGATAGGGGAATATCCCCCAGTCAGATACAATACCCATCTTCATAAGACATTTAGGTAAAGAAGTCACAACTGCCTTACATAAAACCTGCTTAAACATCTCAAATTTTATAATCTTATCAAAGTGTACATTTTTCGGTCTGGTCCTAGGAACTTTTCTAGCTCCAGACAATTTTACCTTTTCTGGTGAAAAAAGATTTGGGTTCCCAGCAGAGAGCTGCGTCAAAGACTCTTTTGTCAATCTTTAGCTTAATTTGCCTCAACATTGCCCCACGGAATGTCAGCTTTGTCATTATAACTTCTGCCTTTTGATTTGTCTTTCATTTTCTCCCTCTGGAGCAAATGCCCAAAACTGGTGTGGGAAACTTTAATGTTGGGGGACCAGCAGGGGTTCCCTTTGGTCCACACACACAACATTGAATAGTGTTGTAAAGACCTTTGTTTTATTTATTTCATTTCTTAATAACCATCTAAAGTTTTCCACCACACTTCTGAGGTGAGTCCTTTGATTCCGTTTTGCTTTTCCCATTTTTCAATTTTTTAAATTACCCTAATGCTTTATCAAGTATCTGTAAGACCCATGAGGGAGGGTGAATTTGATAAGGCTTCTCAAATAGTTGTATGATTCTGTGGAAGTAATGTCACCTGAGGTGCACCCCCTAAACCCCAACATTGACCATAACCTGAGTAATAGGATATTCAATGGGAGACTAGCCCAGTCATCATAAAGCCAGTCACACATGGCTTGCATATGAAGTGTGAAAGGAAAGTAAATCTCAGGACCTCAAAATCACTAAGCCAAGGTAAAAGTCAATCTGGGAATTGCATCAAGCAAAACCACCTCCCATTTTATTCCTAAATAAGATAGCTACATAGATAAAAAGTTACATGCTTTCCTCACAATTTGACCACAGGAAATTTCTTGCGAACAAAGGAGAGACAGAACTCAAAGTCATCCCCCCGCTCACGCGATACAAATATGTCACTGATTGCTTCCTTTGCCCTATGGTTTCACTAAGCCAGACTGAGGCATAAGTGACTGTTCCTGTAAATCTCATATTCAGTGAAAGGCTAATCAGAAACTCAAAATAATTCAAACATTTATCTTGTATCCACCTATAACCTGGAGTCCCCCTCTCTGCTTTGAATTGTCCCACCTTTCCAGACTGAACCAATGTACACATCGGATATATTGACTGATGTCTCATGTCTCCCTAAAATATATAAGGTGTAAGGAACGTGGTCCAGGTTCAGCTTTCTGCATATGGCTAGCCAGTTTTCCCAGCGCCACCTAATAAATGAGGAATCCTTTACCTATTGCTTGTTTTTGTCAGGTTTGTCAAAGATCATATGGTGGTAGATGTGTGATGTTATTTTTGAGGCCTCTGTTTCTGTTCCATTGGTCTATATATCTGTTTTGGTACCAGTACCATGCTCTTTTGGTTACTGTAGCCTTGTAGTATAGTTTGAAGTTAGGTAGCATCATGCCTCCAGTTTTGTTCTTTTTGCTTAGGATTGTCTTGGTTATACAGGCTCTTCTTTGGTTCAATATGAAATTCAAAGTAGTTTCTTTCTAATTCTGAGCAGAAAGTCAATGGTAGCTTGATGGAGATAGCATTGAATCTATAAATTACTTTGGGTAGTATGACCATTTTCAAGATATTGATTCTTTCTATCAATGAACATGGAATGTTTTTCCATTTGTTTGTGTCCATTCTTATTTCCTTGAACAGTGGTTTGTAGTTCTCCTTGAAGAGGTCCTTCACGTCCTTTATAAGTTGTACTCCTCGGTAATTTACTCTTTTTGTAGCAATTGTGAATGGGAGTTCACACATGATTTGGCTCTCTATTATTGGTGCATAGGAATGCTTGTGATTTTTGCACATTGATTTTATATTCTGAGACTTTGCAGAAGTTGCTTATCAGCTTAAGGAGTTTTGAGTCTGAGAAGATGGGGTTTTCTAAATATACAATCATGTCATCTGCAAACAGAGATAATTTGACTTCCTCTCTTCCTATTTGAATACCTTTATTTCTTTCTCTTGCCTGATTGCCCTGGCCAGAACTTCCAATACTATGTTGAATAGGAGGGGTGAGAAGGTATCTTGCTTTGTGCTGGTTTTCAAAGGGAATGCTTCCAGCTTTTACCCATTCAGTATGATATTGGGTGTGGGTTTGTCATAAGTAGCTCTTATTATTTTAGATATGTTCCATCAATACCTAGTTTATTGAGTGTTTTTAGCATGAAGAAATGTTGAATTTTATCGAAGTCCTTCTCTCCATCTATTGAGATAATCATGTGGTTTTTATCATTGGTTTGGTTTATATGATGGGTTATGTTTACTGATTAGTGTATGTTGAACCAGGCTTGCATCCCAGGGTTGATGCTAACTTGATTGTCATGGATAAGCTTTTTAATGTGCTGCTGGATTCAGTGTGCCAGTATTTTATTGAGGATTTTTGCATCGATATTCATCATGGATATTGGCCTGAAATTTTCTTTTTTTGTTGTGCCTCTGCCAGGTTTTGGTATCAGGATGATGCTGGCTTCATACAATGAGTTAGTGGGGAGTCCCTCTTTTTCCATTGTTTGGAATAGTTTCAGAAGAAATGGTACCAGCATCTCTCTGTACCTCTGGTAGAATTTCACTGTGAATCCATCTGGTCCTGGGCTTTTTTGGTTGGTAGGCTATTAATTACTGCCCCAACTTTAGAATTTGTTATTTGTCTATTCAGGGATTTGACTTCTGTCTGGTTTAGTCTTGGGAGGATGTATGTGTCCAGGAATTTATCCATTTCTTCTAGATTTTCGAGTTTATTTGCATAGAGGTGTTTATAGTATTCTCTGATGGTAGTTTGTAAATCTGTGAGATCAGTGGTGATCTCCCTTTCTTAGTGTGTCTATTTGATTCTTCTATCTTTTCTTCTTTATTAGTCTGGCTAGCATTCCATCTATTTGGCTGATCTTTTCATAAAACCAGCAGCTAGATTCATTGATTTTTTGAATTTTTTTTTATGTTTCTATCTCCTTCACTTCTGCTCTGATCTTAGTTATTTCTTGTCTTCTACTAGCTTTTGAATTTGTTTGCTCTTGTTTCTGTAGTTCTTTTAATTGTGATGTTAGGGTGTCAGTTTTAGATCTTTCCCTCTTTCTCTTGTGGCCATTTAGTGCTATAAATTTTCATCTAAACACTGCTTTAGCTGTGTCCCAGAGATTCTGGTATGCTGTGTCTTTGTTCTCGTTGGTTTCAAAGAACTTATTTATTTCTGCCTTAATTTCATTATTTACATAGTAGTCATTCAGGAGCAGGTTAATCAGTTTCCATGTGGTTGTGTGGTTTTGAGTGAATTTCTTAATCCTGAGTTCTAATTTAATTGCACTGTGGTCTGAGAGACTGTGTGTTAAGATTTCCATTCTTTTCTATTTGCTGAGGAGTGTCTTACTTCCAATTATGTGGTCAATTTTAGAATAAGTAGGATGTGGTGCTGAGAATGCAGATTCTGTTGATTTAGGGTGGTGAATTCTGTAGATGTCTATTAAGTGTGCTTGGTCCAGAGCTGAGTTCAAGTCCTGAATATCCTTGTTAATTTTCTGTCTCATTGATCTGTCTAATATTAACAGTGGGCTGTTAAATTCTCCCATTATTATTGTGTAGGAGTTTAAGTCTCTTTGTAGGTCTCTAAGAACTGACTGTATGAATTTGAGTGTTCCTGTACTGGGTGCATATATAATTAGGATAGTTAGCTCTTCTTGTTGCATTGATCCCTTTGCCATTATGTAATGCCTTTCTTTGTCTTTTTTGATCTTTGTTGGTTTAAAGTCTGCTTTATCAGAGACTAGGGTTGCAACCCCTGCTTTTTTTTTTTTTTTTTTCTTTCCATTTGCTCAGTAAATCTTCCTCCATCCCTTTATTTTGAGCCTATGTGTGTCTTGCATGTGAGATATGTCTCCTGAATACAGCACACTGATAGGTCTTGACTCTTTATCCAATTTGTCTGTCTGTGCCTTTTAATTGGGGACATTTAGCCCATTTACATTTAAGGTTAATATTGTTATGTGTGAATTTGATCCTGTCATTATGATGCTAGCTGATTATTTTGCCCATTCATTGATGCAGTTTCTTCATAGTGTCAATGGTCTTTACATTTTGTTATGTTTTTGCAGTGGTTGGTACTGGTTTTCCTTTCCTTATTTAGTCCTTCAAGTGCTCTTGTAAGGCAGGCCTGGTGGTGACAAAATCCCTCAGCATTTGCTTGCCTGTAAATGATTTTATTTCTCCTTCACTTACGAAGCTTAGTTTGGCTGGATTTGAAATTCTTGTTTGAACATTCTTTTCTTTAAGAGTATTGAATATTGGCTCCCACTCTCTTCTGGCTTGTAGGGTTTCTGAAGAGAGATCCACTGTTAGTCTGATGGGGTTCCCTTTGTGGGTAACCTGACCTTTCTCTCTGGCTGCCCTTAACATTTTTTTCTTCATTGCAACCTTGGTGAATCTGACGATTATATGTCTTGGGGTTGTTCTTCTCGAGGAATATCTTTGTAGTGTTCCCTGTATTTCCTGAATTTGAATGTTGGCCTGCCTTGCTAGGTTGGGGAAGTTCTCCTGGATAATATCCTGAAGAATGTTTTCCAACTTGGTTCCATTTTCCCCAACACTTTCAGGTACACCAATCAAACATAGGTTTGGCCTTTACACATAATCCCATATTTCTTGGAGACTTTGTTCATTCCTTTTCATTCTTTTTTTCTGTAATCTTGTCTTCACACTTGATTTTATCAAGTTGATCTTCAGTCTCTGATATCCTTTCTTCCATTTGATCAATTCTGCTATTAATACTTGTGTATGCTTCACGAAGTTCTCATGCTGTGTTTTTTTCAGCTCCATCAGGTCATTTATGTTCTTCTCCAAACTGGTTCTTCTAGTTAGCAATTTCTCTAACCTTTTATCAAGGTTCTTAGCTTCCTTGGTTGGGTTAGAACATGCTCTGTTAGCTCAGAGGTGTTTGTTATTACCCACCTTCTGAATCCTACTTCTGTCAGTTGGTCAAACTCATTTTCCACCCAGTTTTGTTCCCTTGCTAGTGAGGAGTTGTGATCCTTTGAAGGAGACGAGGTGTCCTGGTTTTTGGAATTTTCACCCTTTTTGCACGGTTTTTTCCTCATCTTCATGGATTGATCTACCTTTAGTCTTTACTGTTGGTGACCTTCAAATGGAGTTTTTGTGCAGAAGCCCTTGCTGTTGAAGTTGGTGCTATCACTTTCTGTTTGTTAGTTTTCCTTCTAACAGTTAGACCCCTCTTCTGCAGGTTTGTTGGAGGTTGCTGTGGGTCCACTTCAGACCCTGTTTGCCTGGGTATCACCAGCAGGTTCTGCAGAACAGTGAAGATTGCTGCCTGTTTCTTCCTCTGGAAGCTTCGTCTCAGAGGGCACCAGCCAGATGCCAGCTGGAGCTCTCCTGTATGAGGTGTCTGTCGACCCCTGCTGGGAGATGTCTCTCAGTCAGGAAGCACAGTGGTCAGGAAACCACTTGAGGAGGCAGTCTGTCCCTTAGCAGAACTCAATCACTGTGCTGGGAGATCTGCTGCTCTCTTCAGAGCTGGCAGTCAGGAACACTTAAGTTTGCTGAAGCTGTGCCCACAGCTGCCCCTTCCCCTTGGTGCTCTGTCCCAGGTAGATGGGAGTTTTATCTATAAGCCCCTGACTGGGGCTGCTGCCTTTCTTTCAGAGATGCCCTGGCCAGAGAGGAGGAATCTAGAGAGGCATTCTGTCTACAGCGGCTTTGCCAAGCTGTGGTGGGGTCTGCCCAGTTAGAACTTCCCAGTGGCTTTGTTTACACTGTGAGGGGAAAACTGCTTACTCAAGCCTCAGTAATGGCAGACCCCCCTCCCCTCACCAAGCTCAAACATCCCAGGTCGACTTCAGACTGCTGTTCTGGCAGTAAGAACTTCAAGCCAGTGGATCTTAGCTTGCTGGCTTGCTGGGGTCCATGGGGGTAGGATTAATTGAGCAAGACCAGTTGGCTCCCTGGCTTCAGCCCCTCTTCCAAGGGAGGAAACAGTTCTGTCTTGCTGATGTTCCAGGCACCACATCAGCAAGGGTATGAAAGAAACTCCTGCAGCTAGCTTGGTGTCTGCCCAAACAGCCGCCCAGTTTTGTACTTGAAACCTAGGGCCTTTGTGCTATAGGCACTCCTGGTCTGTGCATTGCAAAGACCATGGGGAAAGTGTAGTATCTGGGTCAGATAATACCGTCCCTCACAGCACAGTCTCTCAAGGGTTCCCTTGGCTAGGGGAGGGAGTTCCCCAGCCCCTTATACTTCCTGGGTGGGGCAATGCCCCATCCTGCTTCTGCTCATCCTCCATGGGCTGCAACCACTGTCTAACTAGTCCCAATGAGATGAACCAGGTACCTCAGTTGGAAATGCAGAAATCACTTGCCTTCTGGATTGGTCTTGCTGGGAGTTTTAGACTGGAGCTGTTCCTATTCAGCCATCTTGCTTGGGAATCTCCCCTGTTAACCATTTTTATAGCCCATGAATTTTAGATGTTTACTTAAGTAAGAAACTTAAGGTTAAAATATGGGTATTTTGCCAATAGCTCAGGATTTAGCTGTTTTCATTAAACCAACATTAAATGTTGATTAAATGTTGTACTTATCAAAAATTACACAAGCAAAGATCATTCTGTTCTGGACTGGGTTTATTTTTCATAACCCTTATGGCAACTTTTGACACCTTATAGTATTCTGCAGGGGTAGGTATGAATCTGCTTGATCAAAAAATGGAACCAAAAATGCTAACAATTCTTAAGACACTTCTAATATTACTTTACCAATAATTTTGAAGCTAGACTATTTATTAAAGATTTTACTTAAGTCCCATGAACCAGAAAAGCATTTGAACTTATTATTTAATTTGTGAGTACTCTAAGATAATTCAGTGCCTTGTGAGCAAAACACATAACAAAATACCTGTACATACACATAAACACACACATGCACACTCATATTAACAAAGATCCCATAGCTTTGACTTTAGAACTCTAGCGCTGAATTATTAATACTAACTCACTGGTTTGCAAAAACAAACAAACATAAAACAGTTGGATCTCAATAGTGCTTTTGGTTGTGGTGTTTTTTTTTTTTTTTTTTTTTTTTGGTTTTTTTTTCTCAGTAGAAAAGTAACAGCAAATTTAAAGCATACATAAAAGAAAACAGAGAAACTGGAAACTGTAAAGTTGCAGGTCAACATTTGGGCTCTGAAATTTTTCTTGAAGCAATTTGTCCATCAGTTTCAAACATGAACAAAATATCATTATATGTTCGTTTTATACAAACATTTGCAAGTAGTGGTGGCACAAAACCAACGGGGTACCTGAAAGGTATATTTGTTTCCCATTTCTTCACTTTTCTTTTTCCTTCTTTCTTTCTTTTTCTTTCTTTCTTTCTCTCTTTCTTCCTCCTTCTCTCCCTCTTTCTTTCTTTTCTTTCTTTCTTTCTTTTTCTTTCTTTCTTTCTTTCTTTCTTTCTTTCTTTCTTTCTTTCTTTCTTTCTCTTTCTTTCCTTTCTTTCTTCTCTTTCTTCTTCCCTCTTTCTTTCTTTCTCTTTTTCTTTCTTCTTTCTTCTCTTTCTTCCTCTTTCTTTCTTTCTTTTCTTCTTTCTTTCTTTTCTTCTTTCTTTCTCTCTTTCTCTTTCCTTCCTTCCTTCTTTCTTTCTTTCTTGCTTCCTCCCTTCCTCCCTTCCTTCCTCTCTTTCTCCCTTCCTTCCTTCCTTTCTCTCTCCCTTTCTTTTCTTCTTTCTTTCTTTCTTTCTTTCTTTCTTTCTTTCTTTCTTTCTTTCTTTCTTTTTCTTTTCTTCTTTCTTCTTTCTTTCTCTTTCTTTTTTGGAGGAACTGAGATGTGGCCTAGGGTTTATTGTAGAGGTACAAGTGTGCTGATTTTGGGTGGGACTTCATAATGTGTCACCACTGAGTGTTTCAGCTGTCTTGTGCATCTCAGTTTCTCTCTCAGGACATCTAGCACCTCACAGAGGGCTCAAAACAGTAAGTGATCAGCGCTTAAATTTGTTTCTTGAACAAGCCTTTTAAAACAAATTTTGTTGGGGGTTCCCTATGAGAAAAAGGAATGGAGAAGATCCTTTAGAATGCACCTCTGAACTAGAATTAGGATCCTAAACAACTACTTCCTAGGAGCAAAGGAAGAAAAAAAATAGCTGAGAATAAATGAAGGACTGTCAACCAATGGGAGGGCCAGGGCTCAGGAGAACTTACCAGTTCCACCAGAGGAGAAGCTCAAAGTCGGGGCGAGGGGGCTTTCAGTGGGTCCCTGCTGGTGCCTTAGTTACAAATTTGGAGTCCTGAGTCTTCCCTAAGACCCCACATATTTGGTAGCAAATTATTGTCAACAAAAGGAGTCAAACTCTGTGAAATACTTGAAGAAATTTATTCTGAGCCAAATATGAGTGACTAATGGCCCATGACACAGCTCTCAGGAGATCCTGAGAACATGTGCTCATGATGGTTGGGGTACAACTTGGTTTATATATTTTAGGAAGACACGAGACTTAAATAAATCCGTGTAAGACTTAAATAAATTGGTTTAGTCTGACAAGGCAGAACAACTGGAAATGGGGGCTTCCAAGTCATAGGCAGATTAAAAAATCCTTTGATTGGCAATTGATTGAAAGATTTAGTATCAATAGAAAGGAATGTCTGGGTTACAATAAGGGTTTGTGGAGACTATGGTTTTATTATGCAGGTGAAGCTTCCAGGTAGCAAACTTCAGAGAAAATAGATTGTAAATATTTCTTATGAGACTTAAGGAGTCTGTTCTATTAGTAATTCCAAAAAGGAGGGAAGTATACTGAGGCATGTTCAACCTCCCTTTCCATCATGGTTTGAACTAGTACTTTAGGTTAGCTTTGAAATGCCCTTGCCAAGAGGAGGGATCCATTCACATGGTTGGGGGACTTAGAATTTCATTTTTGGATTAGACCTCCCAAAGGCCCCACTCTCTAATATAATCACATTGGGAGTTAAGATTTTTGCATATGAATTTTTTAAGGACAAAAATATTCAGTTCATAATATTGAGACAATGGCTCTTGAGAATAATTGACTACTCCAGTTATACAATCTGATCTCATTTATAGAATAAATCACTATTTGGACTAGTTGATCTTTTAATCTGTGAGTATCAAGCATAAAGTAATTTGTAACAGTGAAATCAAGAAAGGATTAAAACTCAAGAACTTCTCCCTCTCGCACACACGCAATGTTCTGCTTAATAACTGCAATCCTGAAAACTACTATTTCTAATTTGAAAATATTATTGGAGAGGAAAATATTGTTATCAATCAAGTAGTAATATAAATATCTTTGGGAAATTCCCTGAAATAAACCATAAGCTGTGTTTCTCTACAAATCTTTCTTTTCTCAGAATGATTTTTCCCTCAACTGAAATCTAAACTTGTTAGTGAATACCATAAAGTTAAAGAATACACAGTTCAAACTCTGAATGCATGCTCATCTCCAAACTATAAAAATCTTATAAATATCAAATACTCCTTATGATTGTGTAGCAGAATGTGTTATGTGCTGCATTTGCCAGGACAAAGGATTCGGCCAGCTGAAGTTTATCACTTCCTTCTTCTTCCAGCTGCCTCTCACCTCCCCTTTTCCTCAGAGTCTGTAATGTCTACCTCCTTTACTGGTGCCACAGTCAAATGTAGCAAATCTCTTTCTTTATTGAACTTTTCAAATCGCTGAGAAAGGCTGGGCGCGGTGGCTCAAGCCTGTAATCCCAGCACTTCGGGAGGCCGAGGCGGGCGGATCACGAGGTCAGGAGATCGAGACCATCCTGGCTAACACAGTGAAACCCCGTCTCTACTAAAAATACAAGAAAATTAGCCGGGCGTGGTGGCAGGCGCCTGTAGTCCCAGCTACTCGGGAGGCTGAGGCAGGAGAATGGCGTGAACCTGAGAGGGCGGAGCTTGCAGTGAACTGAGATCGCACTACTGCACTCCAGCCTGGGGCACAGAGCAAGACTCCGTTTCAAAAAAAAAAAAAAAAAAAAAAAAAAAAAATCGCTGAGAAAGAGATGATTTCAAACTTAGCCATGGGAGCCTTTCTGATTAAGAAGTTTACGTCAATTTCAAGTACATTTTTCAAGAAAACAAATATGTTGGTGCTGAATCATATACAACCTGTGCCATGGAGAACTTAGTTCTCTGGGTAGGTATCTCTTTTTTTCTAGTGTGTTGAAAATCACAAAGATCAGTGAAGTCAGACAAGAAAGAAAATGAGCAAGCAACATATGTCAGTCCCATGAAAACGGAAGCTGAGCCTAAGAGAAAGCTCCAGGGGCCTCTACTGTTCCAGCAGAAATGGAGGTTAGGTGAATCAGCAGTCACCCCAGAGAAGGCCTGCAAAGTGACAGCCCAGAGTCTAGTGGGCCACATACAACACACTTACACTATACTCTTTTAGACCAACAGTACCGGGTGGCAAAAAATAGCTTGGACATGAAGTTAGGAGACCTCCAACAAGCTGTGAGATATGGGGCCAATTGCCTAAATTCCATAGGCCTCAGCTTTCTCTTTTAAAAGCAGAGGTCAACAAGAAAAGTGGCTTTGAAACGTTTTTTAAAAATAGCTATTTTTCCCCCCAAATGACAAATAGATGATAGATAGATAGATAGATAGATAGACAGATGGATAGAGATAGATGATAGATAGACGATAGATAGATAGCTAGAGATAGATAGATGATAGATGATAGATAGATAGAGATGATAGATGATAGACAGAGATAGATGATAGATGATAGATAGAGATGATAGATGATAGATAGATGATAGATAGATAGATAGATAGATACATAGATACATAGATAATATATAGAGTTTTACTGTTGAAAACAGAGAGAAATGAAGCTACTTAAGGGTACTGGACAGGTGTAACCTGATCCCCGAACTTTCCTCTTCTTGCCCCTTAATCACAGTGGCTACTGAACCACTTCCATGGAGATTTTTGAGAACACTGGAACGCAGTTTGGAAGTCCTTGCTGGGAAGCCACCTCAGGTCACATCATTTTAGATTTGTTTTTCTAATGTGAAGAACGTATTCGTTAGATAGGGAAAGAAAATAAAAAATTTCTGATAAAAGCAAGGTTGGGCAAAGGTCGGAAATGGCCAATAAGTCATTTTTAAACTGTGTTACTCTCTACAAGCTACAGCTAGTGCATTTTCCCATGACCTAGAAGTCTAAGGAGTTGGTGTTATGAAATATGGTTGGGTAAACTGAAAGAACTCAACTCTAGGGTGCTGGCATTAACTGTGGTGTTTTGCAAGTCTTCTCGCATTCCTATATTTTCATTTTTTTTTTAATTTGCACAGTCAGACAATATCTACCTCATATAGTTGCTCTGAAAATTTGATGAAGTGATTTATGAAAGTTTAGGGTAGAAGCTGACACATAGTAAGTACTCAGGGAATTATTGTTTTTATTGACGATATTAATAAAGATATGCTGTGCTATCATTGCAAATGTCAGCACAGCTTTTACTTCTGCATGGCATTGAGGAGGCCACAAAAACTGACTGAACTCAAAGTCTGGCTACATTGTGGCCCCAAAATAAGGGATGACTATTATTAAAGTAACAACAAAAAACATAAGTCAAATAAGGAGTTACATTATCAATATGCAATTCTGCTAATGTCTCTTCTCAAAAATATTTTTATTAATATAATAGGTTTAGGTAGCAATTTGAATTATCATTTTCATATTTTACTGAGTATTAAATGTCTTTTGAAATACAAAGGAATGGATTTTCAGAATTGCTACTCCGAAAATTTCACATTCAGAGAAATTTTTTCCTTAAAATAATTCTGCATACAAAAGGATAATTCAATTCTCTTGAGTTTTCAGGTTAATAAACCTATAAGCATTTAATACACCACTTTAAACACTGTATTATATGAAATAGGCTCACAAGATATGGATGTACAAATTTAGGTTGCTTAAATATTAATTCACAATAAATTTTGTATCAATTATGGATCTTGACAACCAAGTTAGCAACATCACTGTATCCTTTCATCTAGGCAAGTTGGAAAATTAAATAAGAAGTTGAATTCTAATAAAAGAGTTGTTTTGAATGCATGGAAGTTAGCTATAGAACTCAAACATGTGGCTATGTATTTGGGGAAACTGAATTGTTCAAATTTACCCAGCCTTGGGTTGATAGAACCCTGAGTAGAACCCACATATGGGTTAATACTGAGTATAATTGATAGAACCCAACAATTATACTCAGTATTAATGACTATGACACCGTACTGGATGCTGTGAAAGATAAAAGAGAAGTATGCTGCCCTCAGAGAGCTTGTAATCCCACTGGGAAGCCACCTCTAACATTTATTGTATGATTAGAAAATAATACAAGGCAACATGTAATCGATGCCCAAGGCCCAGGTGTTACTTATAGTAAGAAAAAGTACAATAAAATCCAGAAGAGTCCAGGAAATTCTTCAAAAAGAAGTTAATCAGAATATAAAAGGTGAGAAATCTAGCTAGAGGTCTATCAAAATTTCTTACCTTTGCTCATGTTTGAGTTCACAGCTGCTAGTGAGAAGTTAGAATATAATTGGTTTGAGAATGCAAGTTTTTGTCATAGTGTAAATATGTTTTCACGAGGTTCACCTATATATAGTAGACATTAGTAAAAGTGCTGTACTAGGACATCATCTTCCCAAAAGTACATAACATCAATTATCTTTAATAAGAAATGAGTAGCAATTCGCTTGAATTGTCTTGTATTGTTTCTCAATCATAAAACCAGCTGAGAAACAAAAGGTATGTGTAATCTTTCATTGCAGATTAAAATTGCCCTAACACAAAGATTCCCAATGGAGAAGATTATCACCCTGCAGGGGACATTTGGCAATGTCTGAAGACATGTTTGATAGTCTCCTTTGGGGTAAAATGAAGTACCACTGGCAAATAGTAGGTTGAAATCCAGAGATGTTGACATCCTCCAATGCACGAGACAGCTTCTATCTATAAGAATTATCCAATATGAAGGGTTCATCATGCTGAAGTGAGAAAACTAGGCCAAGGTTAAATAAATATCCTATATAAGGTTCCCAGTGCCTAGCCCACAGACACATAAAAGGCCCTCTAGTTTGAGATTCCTCTATTTCCCCCTACCACCCTAACCTACACCCTACACCCTAATTCTTAACTTGAATCAAGATTTGTATTCTAAAAAAAGATTTGTATTCCAGGAATTATCAGTTGAACTTAAGAGAAAAAATTAAAAGTGTGTGTGTAGCAAAATTTCCATTTTGATCCTTAACCCATTCTAGTTTTCTTTTAACGTTTGCATAGAACATATTTTTTTCTTGCTATTCACTTTCTCCTGTTCCTTTCCTCCCCTTCCCCCTCCCTTCCCCTTCCCCCTCCCCTCCCTTCCCCCTCCCCTCCCCCCTCCCATCCCCTCCCTTCCCCTTCCCCCTCCCCTCCCTTCCCTCTTCTCCCCTTCCCCCTCCTCTCCCCTTCCCCTCCCCTCCCTTCCCCCTCCTCTCTCCTTCCCCCTCCCCTCCCCTCCCCTCCCCTCCCTTCCTTCAGGACAACATACCTGGTGTAAGGTTTCTTTTTCTTTTTAAAGTAAAGATCAGATTTCACTATGTTGCCCAGGCTGGTCTCAAACTCCTGGGCTCAAGCAATCCTCTCACTTTAGCCTCTCAAAGTGCTGTGATTACAGACACAAGCCATGGCACTTGGTCATATTCATTTTCAACAGGAAAGTAAATATAAAAAGTTAGATTGATCAAAGATGCATATTTTATGCAAATCAAAAAAAGAAGAGGGATAATGTTTAGTGATTAAAACAATTTTGTAAGAGAAGAAAGCATGTTCAAGTTATGAATGCTAAAATGTAAGAATCTAAAGAAAAAATGCTTTAATGTTTATATTGTTGTTCAGTTTTTCAACACCTTTTCACATATATGGTCTTTATTGTGTCCTTGCTGAGATGGACAGAGCAAAGTTATGAATACTATTGAAAGATGGCAAAAGATGGAAACCAAGAGATCTAAGCAGAATTTCTACAGCCACAGTTGTTTCTTTTATTCCATATCAATTGATGTCTAAAAGTTATTTAGTGATAAGACTTCAGAATCCAGCAATATGCAATAAGAAAAATTGCGAAGAGAAATAAAACACAAAGTGGCTAAGAAGTATTTTGTGTTCATATAAATGAAAAGGGAAATTTATTCATAAGATGAAAAAGTGATAATATTTCCTTCAGGAAGTAATAAAAAGAGATCTATAGAGGTATTATTGACAAGGAGTTTGAAAACAAAGGAATACGGTGATTCCAAGACTACTTTCTATAAGGATGTGAAGCAGAATATAGAAATCAAATCTCCCACTTTGTTAATTATTCATTTTGCAGAACAGAAGCTTTTTAGTCTGATGGAATCCCATTTACATATTTTTGCTTTTGGTACCTATACTTTGGGATTATAACCAAAAATGCATTGCCCAGAGCAATGTCATGAAGCTTTTAAGACTCCAAATCATAACTGCAGTTTTACAACTTCTAAGTATATGTCTTTTATTTCATTGAACAGGATCCTTTCCACAAGAAATGAGACTTACTGCTATTTCAGGGTCAGTATTTGGTAACCTGTCTTTAGTTAATGTGCCAAAGATGAGGCACATTAAAAAAAATCTAAGCTCCACAAATGGAAATTAAAATTGGAAACCCCAAAAAGATAAGCTTCATACCAACCCCAAATGATAATGCATCATAATCCTTTAGGAATCATACTGTAAGAAGTTTCTTATTTTTCCATGAAATACATACTCAATAGATCCTTATTTGCTTAATACTTCGAAATTAGTAGGAAAACACCTTTTTCAAACAAGTAATAGACTAATTATTGTGGGCATATCTGTTCTTTCCCAACATGAACGCACATCTTCTCTCTCGTATTCCTAAAACCAAAGTTTACTTAATATTGTAATTGATTTGGAAGTGGTTTTCAGAAATTTCTCAGTCACTGGGAACAATTCACAGCAGACCATCAAAGATGCTGCTTCACTTAATCTCTTTCATGTGGAAAAAAATAATGATTTGACTCTCCTAACAGTAAATATTTATTGTAGGATTCTCACATAAAGTTTAGAAAAAAATAGTCCCAAACATCCTTCATAGCATTGACTAGCATAGAAAATTCATAGAAGTTTCTGTTTTCCCAAAAAAACCTGGAGATAATGGTAGAAAATTCTTTTTCATCTAATGCAATTTTACAACCTCTTATTTCAAAAGTATGTGAAACACACATTTTAGATAGAATACTTACTGCCACTAAATATGTTCCAGAACATGTTTGTTTCATGATGTTATTGAATTATTTCTTATCTAAATTGGTGTTCTCGCTCTCTCTCTTTCAAGCCTTTGAGTCAGTGCAGTTCTAATAGCAGCAGAGGAGCTTCTGATCACTACCCCACCTCAATTGTCTCTGTTGTGTAAATAATTTTGATTTGAAATTTGAAAATTTATTTTAAACTTTCATTCTGAAGTTAAATATTTTGAACTTATTTTCCCTAATATGACTCGTCCTGAATGTATGAGTTAGGGCAAAGTCCAAGGACAATGGTACAACTTCATGCTTGTTTATCATTTCTTCCAGTTCTCTAATTGTTTCCCCATATTTTTGAGTTATTGGGCTCTCTTTATACATTTGATCATATAAGCTCATAGAGAGTATCACTTCAGGTAAACACTTTTAGCTGTGGTTAACAGAAACCTGTTAGACTTAGGAGATGACAAGTGGCCAGACCATGTGTTGTTACATATTCACAAATGTTAAATCCCCTGGGGGATCTAATTCATCCTCAAAAATCAGGTTCAGTACTGTGCATAATCTCCTGATTTAGGTATGTTGCTATCCAAAATAAGTAATGGATGGATCCAAAATCCATTATGGATACAAAATAAGTAAAAACTTAATTGAATGTACAGATGAGTAGAGGATGAACCAAGATTTCAAATGGCTAGAATGCAAGTGAAAGGATTTAATTAATATCAAAGAAGAGTTACCAAAAAGAGCAATGTGTTTAGAATTTCTAATATATTCTAGGTGTATGTATGTATTATATATAGATGATTGCATTTAATGTTCATATTAAAATAAAATACTGTGTATTGATTTCACATTTTTTTTAAAAAAAAGAAGGCCCCAAAAAAATATAAATTTTTTCAAAGTTTTGAAATTAGTCATAGGCAGAGTTAGGGTTTGAATTCAGGTCTGTCTGAACCAAGAATGTGCATCCTCTCCGAAGGTTATATAGGAAGTAATGGGGGCACAGGTGGTAAAAGTGGTAGCCAGAAGGACATCATAAATAAAATGTGACTTGGAATAGGCCATGAGGTAAGTGGTAAGCAGTCATGGAAACAGATACCTACAAGAGCGCAAGCACGAGTGCATGTTTTGGGAAGACCTGCTGTTTGATTTTACCATTTGTGTAGGTCAATACTATGAGAAGACATCAGAAAACTCTGAATAATCAGTGTTTTAATGATCAAACTAAGAAGTTTTTTTTAAAATTCTGGATATACAGTGTGAGAATTACAGGCTCATAGCAACAGGATAGACAGTAACTTTGACAGTAGTATGAAAGAAGATATTTCAAAGGGAAGAGAAAGGGGACAAGGCAGGGAGATGAGTTTTCGGTATTCTGGCAAGAGAAGGTGAGAGTCCAAATTGTGGTGATGAGAATGGGACTGTCAATAAGAGTACAGACATAAGAAAAGGGCACCCATGTGGAGAGATACTCAGCTGAACTTGGCAATGGATTGAATGGGATGAACAAGAGAGATAAAGACCAATATTCTTCAAGATTTCAATCATGGTTTGATCAAGTTAAGGGTGATTCAGTTATCTGATATAACAGAGTGAAAAAAAAGGATCTGTCTGAGGTTGGGGCATGGCAGGGCTGAAGATGATCTGTGAGATTTTTTTTAATATGATCCCATTACTGGAATAACACTAGATGGGCAAAGACATAAAGTGTTTTACAAGGATTAAATAAATGATTAGGGTAGCTAACCATAGACTGGGCCTCTTAAAAGCTAAAATGATAGTGAAAGATACCTAGAGAGACACATTCCAAGTATATAAATAATTTGTTGATGAGAATGTTCTTTTTTAGATTAAAAAAAGAATCAGAAGGTCTTTGGGAAACCACTCTCACACATTTTGGTCTCAGTGGTGTGTGAAGTTATTAGGTGTTACTCCTGCAGAATTTGCCTTGATATGTAGATACTTCCTAGAGGATAAAATCCAAGAATATAATATTTAAAATGAAAAAGGCAAAAAGAGTAAGTAAGGGAAAGGCCAATACACCTGAAAATCAGTGAAAGGAGAACTAAAGTTACCTAAAATGTAGTTTGGGAAGTAAGAGTAGCCAGTAAGGAAAACCAACAGAGGGAAGTTTGTGAAATACCCAAAGAGAATTACTCCCAATGGCTCTGTGACTCAATTATTCTCTAAGCCTAGGTGCCAGCATTATAAATACATTTTTAAAATAAAGATGATTAGCTATAATTATTTCTGGTTCTAGAAACGAGGAAATGCTGCTCACAATGAGACTTCCATGATAAAGGACAAGGACAGGTTATGAGAACTCAAAGGAAGCAAGGCCCATTAGATGGTGCCCAGGAGAGGAGTTAACATGACACTTTGTATAGAGAAGAAAGAAAAGATTATTTGAAATCTAAATCTAAGATTTTAAAATGTATTTACATTGTTTGGAGTAAACAAGTTTTACACCCATGTAGAAAAAAAGTCACTAAGTTGAACACTAAATTAAATTCTACAGATCAGAAAAAAAAAAATTTCAGCTGGAGTTTCTTGGGCTCTATTTTATTTATTTGTTTTACTTAAATTGAATGTAATCAAAGCATTTATATTAAGTCTGTAAGTTCAAATCAAGGGCAGCCTAGAAATATGTGGTACAAATTGATGAGCCTTGTAATAATTTTGTCTGAAAGTGATATTGTATTTGCCTGCTACAGACCTGGGAATTCCATTATTATGCATGCAGTCATTTATCTTAACAGAGTCTTCGATAGATTTCCATTCAAAGTGGGAATTTACCTTAATAAAAATACCTTACATACTACTTTAGTATGAAAATATCTTACATACTACTTTTCTATTCACATCACACAAAGAAAAAGTTCTTCAAGGAAAAGCTACACAAAGGGAATAAGGCTTGGGAAATGAAAAAGAAATAAGATGGAAAATAAATCCAATAGACTCAGACCAGGACACGCAATTTTACTATCACTTCTTTAAATTCAATTTCCACTTGTAATTTTTTTCTGGACTATTCTGGGATTAGCCTGCTATACCCTTTTTCTACCACAAAACTTTCTTCCCTGGGGCTCCATCTTTTTGAGAAATGAGGTACTGAAACATAGTTTTTCTCTAGTTCTATATGTCCTAAGATCAACACATAAATCCTGTATGTGTTCGCCTGGATTTTCTGGATTTTTTTTTTTAACCACAAATAACTACTGGGGAAAGATAGAGTCACATAATACACCCTGAAGTTACGGAGCATGAGATTTACTAGTTATAGGTAGCCTTATGTTCATCTGAATATGACTGAGGCAAGGCAGCATTGACTTTTAAGATTTTTCATCAGTCTTGCCTAAACTTTCAACTGATCTTGGTAAACTCCAAGCAACTTTTTGTCAATTCTGTACCAACAGCTCACCATCTTCAACACTTTCCAGGAAGATAACCGATTGTCAAGTGTAAAATCAAAGGGAATTTCCAGACTAGTATTGGGAAAGCCTCTGCTTTCCCAAAGAGAATTTCATGTTAAACCACTTATTGCCATCTTCTACTTTGTATAAAATACATGAAAAACAAAAGCTGATTTATTTTAATTAAAGTCTTTGCAAATCTTCTTATCCTTTGTTTACATTTCCCCCACCTTCACCCCCACCCCATAAACTGCATTTAAAAGTACTTTAAAGTTGTTTTGATCCGTCTTTCACTCCAAGAAAATATTAGGGCACTTTGATTGGAGGATCTGGAATTTGGGGGTAAAATATGAGCCTATTATTCTTTGGATTTAGTTCTATGATCTTATAAAACAATCAGAAAGCACCCCTGTGGTTTGAATGACAGAACAGCAAGCAGGCCTGAAAACATTTATCAAGCTGGCCATACTTGGACACAGTTCTGCCTTTTGCTTCCCGTATTAGCTCTGTTAAAAGACCAGCCTGGACTTCCAGGCCTCTGAGCCAAAGCTAAGCCATCATATCCCCTGTGACCTGCACGTACACATCCAGATGGCCGGTTCCTGTCTTAACTGATGACATTCCACCACAAAAGAAGTGAAAATGGCCTGTTCCTGCCTTAACCGATGACATTACCTTGTGAAATTCCTTTTCCTGGCTCATCCTGGCTCACAAGCTCCCCCACTGAGCAGCTTGTGTTCCCCACCCCTGCTAGCCAGAGAACAATCCCCTTTGACTATAATTTTCCTTTATCTACCCAAATCCTATAAAATGGCCCCACCTTTTTGGTCCTCTCTTTTTGGATTCAGCCCACCTGCACCCAGGTGATTAGAAAGCTTTATTGCTCACACAAAATCTGCTTGGTGGTCTCTTCACATGGACACACATGACATTTTGGTGCCGTGACTAGGATTGGGGGACCTCCCTTGGGAGATCAATCCCCTGTCCTGCTCTTTGCTCCATGAGAAAGATCCACCCACGACCTCGGGTCCTCAGACTGACCAGCCCAAGGAGCATCTCACCAATTTTAAATCTGGTAAGCGGCCTCTTTTTACTCTCTTCTCCAACCTCTTTCACTATCCCTCAACCTCTTTCTCCTTTCAATCTTGGCAGCACACTTTAATCTCTCTCTTCTCTTAATTTCAGTTCCTTTCCTTTTCTGGTAGAGACAAAGGAGGTGCTTTTTATCCATGGACCCAAAACTCCGGTGCTGGTCACGGACTTGGGAAGACAGTCTTCCCTTGGTGTTTAATCACACAGGGATGCCTGCCTGATTATTCACCCACGTTTCAGAGGTGTCTGACCACACAGGGACGCCTGACTTGGTCCTTCACCCTTAGCGGCAAGTACCGCTTTTCTTGGCGGGGGCGGGTGGGCAAGAACCCCTGACCTCTTCTCTCCCTGTCTCTACCCCTTCTCTGCTTTTCTGGAGGGCAAAAACCCCATGACCCCTTATCTCTGTGCCCTGACCCCTTATCTCCACATCCCCACCCCTTTCCCACTTTTCTGAAGGGCAAGAACTCCCCAACCCTTTCTCTTCGTGTCTCTACTCTCCCTTTTCTCTGGGCTTGCCTCCTTCACTATGGTCAACCTTCCACCCTCCATTTCTCCTTCTTCAACCTTAGCCTGTGTTCTCAAGAACTTAAAATCTCTTCAACTCACACCTGACCTAAAACCTAAAAGCCTTATTTTCTTCTACAAATGCCGCTTGACCCCAATACAAAGTCGACAGTAGTTCCAAATAGCCAGAAAATGGCACTTTCAATTTTTCCATCCTATAAGATCTAAATAATTCTTGTCGTAAAATGAGCAAATGGTCTGAGGTGCCTGACGTCCAGGCATTCTTTTACATATGGGTCCCTCCCTAGTCTCTGTTGCCAATGCAATTCGTCCCAAATCTTCGTTCTTTCCCTCCCGCCTGTCCCCTCTGTCCCAACCTCAAGCATCGCTGAGTCTTTCTAATCTTCCTTTTCTACAGACCCATCTGACCTCTCCCCTTCTCTCCAGGCCGAGCTAGATCCCAATTTTTCCTCAGCCTCTGCTGCCCCACCCTATAATCCTTTTATCACCTCCCCTCCTCACACCAAGTCTGGCTTACAGTTTCATTCCGTGACTAGCCCTCCCTGACCTGCCTAGCAATTTCCTCTTAAAAAGGTGACTGGAGCTAAAGACATAGTCAAGTTTAATGCTCCTTTTTCTTTATCTGACCTCTCCCAAATCAGTTAGCCTTTAGGCTCTTTTTCATCAAATATGAAAAACCTAGCCCAGTTCATGGCTCATTTGGCAGCAACACTGAGACGCTTTACAGCCCTCGACCCTAAAAGGTCAGAAGGCCATCTTATTCTCAATACACTTTGTATTACCCAATCTTCTCCAGACATTAAATAAAACACCCCAAATTAAATTCCAGCCCTCAAACCCCACAACAGGACTTAATTAACCTCACCTTCAAGATGTACAATAATAAAGTAGAGGTAGCCAAGTAGCAACGTATTTCTGAGTTGCAATTCCTTGCCTCCACTGTGAGAGAAACCCCAGCCACATCTCCAGCACACAAGAACTCCAAATTCCTGAACTGCAGCTGCCAGGGATTCCTCCAGAACCTCCTCCCCCAGGAGCTTGCTACAAGTGCCGGAAATCTGGCCACTGGGTCAAGGAATGTCTGCAACCCAGGATTCCTCCTAAGCTATGTCCCATCTGTGTGGGACCCCACTGAAAATTGGACTATTCCACTCACCTGGCAGCCACTTCCAGAGCCCCTGGAACTCTGCCCAAGGCTCTGACTGACTCCTTCCCAGATCTTCTCGGCTTAGCAGCTGAAGACTGACACTGCCCGATTGTCTCGGAAGCCTACAGGACCATCGCAGACACTCTAGGTAACTCTCACAGTGGAGGGTAAGTCCGTCCCTTTCTTAATCAACCTTTTTATTTATCCCCACCTGTCCAGTTCCCTTATTAGGCCGAGACATACTAAATTGTCTGCTTCCCTGACTGTTCCTAGACTACAGCCACAACTTATTGCCACCCTTTCCCCAGTTCAAAGCCTCCTTCGCATCCTCCTCTCGTATTCCCCCCACCTTAACCCACAAGCATAGGACACCTCTACTCTCTCCTTGGCAACTGATCATGCACCCCTACCATTTCATTAAAACCTAATCACCCTTACCCCACTCAATGCCAATATCCCATCCTGCAGCATGCTTTAAAAGGATTAAAACCTGTTATCACTCACCTGTTAGAGCATGGCCTTTTAAAGCCTATAAACTCTCCTTACAATTCCTCTATTTCTCCTGTCCTAGACCCAGACAAGCCTTACAGGTTAGTTCAGAATCTGTGCCTTATCAACCAAACTGTTTTGCCTATCCACCCCATGGTGCCAAGCCCATACACTCTCCTATCCTCAATACCTTCCTCCACAACCCATTATTCTGTTCTGGATCTCAAACATGCTTTCTTTACTATTCCTTTGCACCCTTCATCCCAGCCTCTTTTCGCTTTCACTTAGATTGACCCTGACACTCATCAGGCTCAGCAAATTACCTGGGCTGTGCTGCTGCAAAGCTTCACACACAGCCCCCATTACTTCAGTTAAGCCCAAATTTCCTCATCTGTTACCTATCTTGGCATAATTCTCATAAAAACACATGTGCTCTCCCTGCTGATTGTTTCCAGCTAATCTCCCAAACCCCAATCCCTTCTGCAAAACAACTCCTTTCCTTCCTAGGCATGGTTAGTGGGGTCAGAATTCTTACACAAGAGCTGGGACCATGTCCTGTAGCCTTTCTGTCCAAACAACTTGACCTTAACTGTTTTGGCCTAGCCCTCATGCCTGCGTGCAGCGGCTGCCACTGCTTTAATACTTTCAGAGGCCCTAAAAATCACAAACTATGCTCAACTCACTCCCTACAGTTCTCATAACTTCCCAAATCTATTTTCCTCCTCCCACCATCACTCAAGACAGTGCTTATGCTGATAAGGTAGCTAAAAAAGCAGCCATCAAAAGGCATCAGATCCCATTGCTCAGGACATGCTTATGCTGATAAGTTAGCTAAAAAAGGCAGCTAGCATTCCAACTTCTATCCCTCACGGCAGTTTTCCTCCTTCACATCAGTCACTCCCACCTACTCCCCTGCTGAAATTTCCACCTATCAATCTCTTCCCACACAAGGCAAATGGTTCTTAGGCCAAAGAAAACATCTCCTTCCAGCCTCACAGGCCCATTCTATTCTGTCATCATTTCATACCCTCTTCCATCTAGTTTACAAGCTGCTAGCCTGTCTCTTAGAACCTCTCATTTTCTTTCCATCCTAGAAATCTATCCTCAAGGAAATCACTTCTCAGTGTTCCATCTGCTGTTCTACTAACCCTCAAAGATTGTTCAGGCCCCCTCCCTTCCCTACACATCAAGCTCGGGGATTTGCCCCTACCCAGGACTGGCAAATTGACTTTACTCACATGCCTCAAGTCAGAAAACTAAAATACCTCTTGGTCTAGGTAGACACTTTCATCAGGTAGGTAGAGGCCTTTCCCATGGGGTCTTAGAAGGCCACTGTGGTCATTTCTTCCCTTGGGTAAGACATAATGCCTCAGTTTGGCCTTTCCACCTCTATACAGTCTGATAATGGACCGGTCTTTATTAGTCAAATTGCCCAAGCAGTTTTTCAGGCTCTTGAAACCTTTATATCCTTTACCGTCCTCAATCTTCAGGAAAAGTAGAACAGACTAATGATCTTTTAAAAACAAACCTCACCAATCTCAGTCACCAACTTAAAAAGGACTAGACAATACTTTTATCACTTTCCCTCTCTGAATTCTCAGAATTCAGGCCTGTCCTTGGAATGCTACAGGTTACAGCCCATTTGAGCTCCTATGTGGACACTCCTTTTTATTAGGTCCCAGTCTCATTCCAGACACCAGACTAACCTGGACGACACCCCCAAAACTTGTCATCCCTACTATATTATGTCTAGTCATACTCCTATTCACCGTTCTCAACTACTCATAAATGCCCTGCTTGTGTTTACACTGCCAGTTTACAATGTTTCTCCAAGCTATCACAGCTGATATCTCCTGGTGCTATCCCAAATCTCCTGGTGCTATCCCAAACTGCTCAAATCCCAAACGTTAGATGTCCTGGGTCCTCCCAATTCTTAATCCTTTAATACCTGTTTTTCTCCTTCTCTTATTCAGACCTTATGTCTTCCATTTAGTTTTTCAATTCATACAAAACTGCATCCAGGCCATCACCCAATCATTCCATATGACAAATGCTCCTTCTAACAACCCCACGATATTGCCTCTTACCAGAAAATCTTCTTTCAGCTTAATCTTTCCCACTCTAGGTTCCCACACCGCCCTAATCCTACTTGAAGCAGTCCTGAGAAACATCGCCCATTATCTCTCCATACCACTCCCCCAAAATTTTTGCTGCCCCAACATTCAAAACTATTTTGTTTTACTTTTCTTATTCATATAAGAAGACAGGAATGTCAAGCCTCTGAGCCAAAGCTAAGCCATCATATCCCCTGTTACCTGCATCTACACATCCAGATGGCCGGTTCCTGTCTTAACTGATGACATCCTACCACAAAAGAAGTGAAAATGGCCTGTTCCTGCCTTAACTGATATTACCTTGTGAAATTCCTTTTTCTGGCGCAAAAGCTCCCCCACTGAGCACCTTGTGATCCCCACCACTGCCTGCCAGAGAAAAACCCCCTTTGACTGTAATTTTCCTTTACCTACCCAAATCCTATAAAACGGCCCCACCCCTATCTCCCTTCGCTGACTCTCTTTTCGGGCTCAGCCCGCCTGCACCCAGGTGATTAAAAAGCCTTACTGTTCACACAAAGCCTGTTTGGTGGTCTCTTCACATAGATGCGCATGACGTGGACCATGGTCATGTTGTTGAGAAAACAGAATGATCATGACTGCCAATTCTCATAGATTTTAATTTTCCTTATTTTCCTTTCTCTTGGAACTTGAAGATAACATTTAGATGAATAAAATTCATAAATGCATCTGGAAAGTTTATTAATATTGGTAATGAGAGGGTGCTAACCAAATTTCTGGGCTAAGTCAAACAAATATGGGACTGAAGTAGAAATCCTCAGCAACTCACAGAGTGTAACAATGTCTTACCCCAACACCCTCCTCCTTTTCAATTTTTTCTAATGAACCCTTCTTATGGATTCCTGGGATGGGATGTTTTTGTAAATTATGAGATATTAATCACTCCCTTCCCAAAGTAACAACCTTTGCAAACATATAAAGTTTCCGGTATTTAAAAAAAAAAAAAATCATCACATTAACGTTTCACAGAACAAAGAATTCAAGGAGGAAGAAAATGAAGATAAGTGAAAGAAAAGGGAGAGAAATTCCACAGGCAAAGTTAGATTGTCTGAGTTTCACTTGTGTCCATCACAGCTACTCTGTCAATAAGCGATATCTCCACTTACATTAATTAGTGGTGTGACGAACTGGCTCTTAACTGCTTGCAAGAGACCTACAGGTATACATCTCTTCCCAACTTCTAGTTCACTGATTTCACATTTGTATTGTGAAATAAGTCATGGTAGAAACATTTACACCACAGGAATCAGAAAATGCTTCAAATCAGACCACTTTACTTTTGTAGAGTCTGATTACAAGCTCACTGCTGATTACAATTTACATTAGAGAAAAGATAATGCAAGAGAAGTCCTATCCAACATACACACAGTGCTCTCCCTGGAAGAACATCTGATTAACATCATTTTTTTGTTTTCATTTCCAGAGATGTCTTAGTATTCCTTATACTGTAGTGATTCCTTGATTGGCAGTATCACCGTTACCTGAGAACTTGTGAGTCAGAATCTCTGGGTTGTGAGGCAACATTACAGCCTTTCAGGGGTTCTGATGCATGCTAAAGTTTGAGACTTGTACATTGGCATCTAGTTGATTCTTTCAATCTAGGGGTGTGTGTGTGTGTGTGTGTGTGTGTGTTGTGTGTGTGTTATGGTTTGAATATGGTTGGTTTGTGCCCACCAAACCTCCAACTGAGGCTTGGTCCCTAAGGTGGTTGTGTAGGGAGGTAGTACTTTTGAGAGGTGAGTAGGTTCTTAAGATGGATTAGTCTCTTGAAAGACTGGATTAGGTCTCCCAGGAATTGATTAGTTATCTCAGCAATAGATTGAGTCTCTCAAAATTGCAAGTTGATATAAAGCAAGGTTGCCTCTGATATTTAGTCTTTTTTTGTGTGTGTACACACTCACTTCCCCTTCCACTTCTCTGCCATGTTGTGTTGCAGCACAAGGCCTTCACCGAGAGCCAAAAAGATGCCAGTGCCATGCTCTTGGACTTTCCAACCTCCAGAATGATGAGCCAAATAAACCTCTTTACTTTATAAATTACTCAGTCTCAGATATTCTATTACAGCAACATTAAGCTAAGATAGTGTGTTTTGAGGGGGCAGCAGATGGTAAGATGCATTATTTAGGGTTTTATTTTAAGATAGGGGATATATTAAAGCCTATTTGTGGTTAATTCTTAAGATAAAAAAGATCTAAGCTAATGGGAAAAAAACCAACAGTAGGGGCAAGATAGAAGATACAGCATAGGGCAAGAGAAATTCAACCAAATTCCTTGGCAATAGGATTTGGGACCCAAAATACAGGCAATGAAACTAATATTGAATAAAAACAAAGGCACATTTTCCACCTTCTACCAAAACAGTAAGTCTCATTCTTTAGACATTTGCTCCATCCCTACCCCCTCCCACCTTTTTCATAATAGGATGCCTACAACATATTTTTTTAAGTAAACTTGCTCTTTTTTAAAGAAAAAAAGCAGATGTGATATGTATTGAGATCTAGGAGCACTGGCTGTCAAACCCTCAGATCTCACAATAAGTTATTTGCATGGAATTTAAATTAAAGCTTTCTGTCGCTGACATTACTAGACAAAGTAATATAATATGTCATTTATTTGTTATTTTAAGTGGAAAAATGTTTAAACTGGGCAAACATAGACCCTGAATAAGGGCTATCGTGTGCTGAATATTCATTATTTCATTTTTTCATAATATTTGTATAAGGCAGTTCTCATTAGCTATTTAATCTGGATTGACTAAAATTCAGAGATATTTAAGTTAATTTCTGAAGGTATCTGAGTTATTCAATTGCCTATGATTGTCTCATAAATATTTCTTAGTGTAATAGATTCCAATGCTTACATATTCTGCTTACTTATTTTTATTGACTTTAGTGGCATAACTAGCAATCTGAAGGAAATAAAGTACATTTTATAGTAAGTTGATAGAATAGAGTCAATAACACAATAATTTTCAGTGAAAATAATTATAGAAAACCGATTCTTCCCATGACATCAGAAAGGGTAACTATAAATCATACTGATAAAGATGGTTTTATATTTGCATTGTGCAGGAGCAAAGTAATAGACATGAGTATCTTAGAAGAATTTTTATAACCATTTAGTTTGAGAATGAGCAGTTAACAATACAAAATCATCAGGGATTTTTAGTAGGCTTTATTCTAAACCTAACCTATTAATAGGGTACAGATCAGACCTGTATATGACTCCTCAACTAAAACCTTCCCAGAAATCTCGGGCTTAATTGCTTAGCTTTGTTCTTATTTTCTGTCCATTCGTTTTTCTTAAAATTGTAAGAGATAACTTTTAATCATCACAAGGCAAGACCACTACATCAGTCACCTCAGTGTGACCTCTATCGTCGTAACCACATAGCATTGTCCTTACTTTTCCCATGTTGGCATGTGACTTACACTAGAGAGATGCTAGATCAACTAAACCATATATATTCTCATGATCCCAGCTCCACCAACCTTCCAGGAAGCAATTTTTTTTCTGTCTTTTTTGAAAAACTGATTTTTTTACCCTCCAATCCAATTTGGTTTTAAAGTCATATTATCCTAGTTTAGAGAACGTTACCTTGGCACTATGAATACTCTCTGTTCAACAGAGTAGAACCAAGTAGAACCTTTCCACTGCAAATGAGTTACTTTTTATCTTGGTAAGTTTCAACTGCATGAAGGTAGAAAGGTTTTTCATCTGCCTGTGATTTACCTCTTACAATACGAATTAAACATGAACTGCTATTCTCGACTCATTGAACCTTACAGAGAAATTCAAATGATTACAGGACATTCACTCAGTATTTCCCTGTTACTGGGCTGCAACTTCAAGTAGTTTTCCCTTGTTTACAGTTTCCCCTTCAATGAATCACTTTTAAGAAATAAAAAGAACCACATACTCAATATCACAACAATACATTCTACCTATTTTTCTTTCCCAGTTTGAAATCACTTGAATTTTGCCATCGGCTTGAAAAAGGAAATGCTGCATTTTCTTTAGGTTACGATAGAAAAATTGCATACGTCTGTCTGTATATGTGTATATATATGTGTGTATCTGCGTTGTGTATGTACATATACATATATATTTCCCACCTTATGAAAACTGGTAATTAAACAACATTCATCAAGTTTTATATATATAAACACATGTTATATATACTATATGTGTAAATATATATAGTGTATACATATACAGAATTTATATACAGATTACATACACAAAATCTATATACATACATGTATACACACACACACATATATATAAACTGAAAACATATTATGTGTATTTCTGTGAGTGTGTTTATGTGTGTGTCTAGCCATATTATCAGTGGAAATTCATAGGATCTAGAGCCACAAATATCATGTGGTTTTGACTAATCAATTGTCTGTAGGTGAGAAACAGAATAGTTTTTGTTTAGTATTACAATCTGTTGCCATACTTGCCTAAGATGACATTGTGTGGTTAGTATTTTCTAAGCACTTCAAGTGTATTTTGCAAAAAAAAATTATTTATTCATATATGAAAACATAAAAAACAAATGGAATAATTTCTAAATATAAACATAGAGAAATGAAATCAACTTTAGTAGGTCATAAAGTTAACATGTTTCTAGTTTGTATAAATAGAGGTTATATGTCATGTAACTCGGCTTTTAAAAATTGTGTCCAATGTATTATTTCTTAGAAAATTGTAGTGGAATTCAATTGTCACCGGAGGCCTGAACTTGCCTAACCAATTTTATAATGTTCAGCAGTACTTTGTTTTCAGAAAGAATAATTACAACAAGTGATTCTGTGTTTCAAAGTACATATGTATAGTGGGGTGATCTGCTAGAAATGTTAGTCTAACATATTAAATATCCTGATGAGTAGAACTAAAACTTTTGGTTTTTCAATATGTAAGCAGTCTCCTACATCCCTACTAAAAAAGGGTAAGATTTTAATAGGTTCTATAGAGAGTCTTGTTCCTTTATCTGGAGAACTTCTTGGATTTGGGTCCTTCAGCTACACAAGCGTAAAACATAACTCTTTCCTTGTAGATTTTATGAGGTACAAAATCATTATCAAATACAAAATCTTCAGTACACAAAGCACTCACTTGCTAATGTAAACTGTAGTAGATAGTTGAACCAACATTTTGCTTTTAAGGCATTCTAGCTTTCTAATGATAAAGGATTTTTATTTATTTATGTATTATTTGGGTAGAAGAAAGGTCAGGAGAGTTTGAGAGAGAGGGTCAAATAGGTTCCTGGGCTTTGTAAAATTCAGAATGCCCGTTCCTGTGGAATTATGAGTGTTCTTTTTTGAGTAGTTGATGAGATAAGGTGAGATGGAAGAAATAGTAGAAGACACACAGATATTAACTTCCCATTGTTGGGAGGAAAACTGTGAAACCTATGCAAAAAAGGAAATAGCTAGACAGGTGGTAGTATGGCACCATGTACACGAGGCTCATACACAGTCTGAAACACAAAGAGTACGAATTTCGGAAATACACACAACACTGAACAATGTGCTCTAACAAAAATTCAATGGGGCACATGGTGAGATCTGAAAGGCACAGTTTCTCTCAGGGGAGTGAGCATTCTTACTGTCAGATAAGGGAAAATCAGAGTAAAAAATTTAAAGCGGCCTAAGATGGCTACAGTTTGGACATATGAGAAATACAAACTCGGGCTATGAACTAAAGCTGAACTCTAACCTGCAAGGCTGGAATCTGTCAAACATTTCACTGACCTGTACTGATTACAATTTTTGTCTATCAGATAAATCATAAAGGTAAGGTATAATCAATCATCCCTCTCCAGATCCTAAGACATAGATATGCTCATTAACATTTTACCCTATATATGTTAACCACATATTTGTTTTATCTCATATACATGACTGAGCACCAATCAGAATGGCAAGAATGCCATCTTTGCTTCACTATCCGCTTCTCGCATTTTCTCTATAACAGAACGTGTAAGCATCGTGTCTTGCGTAGCACACTCCAGCACATATTCTTAGTTTTCTCTGTGTCTGTTTCCTGGGCTTTTAGTCTTTGCACTTGGCTCTGAATAAAACTAATTTTGAATTTCAGTTATAATGCCTACTGTTTAACCTTTCAGTTGACACTACTTTTAATTATTCTGGAGAGCAGGGGAAACCTGAAATAGAAAATAAGATACCAGAAGGGGCTCATATACTTGGGTAAGAAAAAAAAAAATTTTATTCCTTCTAGACTTAGGTTTTGAAGTTTAACCATGCTCAGAATATACCTAGCATATCCCAATATACATTTAATGAGTACTTATATGTCACTATGAAAATCTCTTAAATTTTTTTCTGTATAACAAATTCTTATTACATAAGCAAATACTGCCTTACTATCCTGCACTCTGAAACATCCACTGGGAAACTGGCCAATCAAATTGGTTGAGAAAGTACTATGCAAAAAAATAGCTTTATATTAAGACAAATAACTTAGTAACCACTGAATAAACATGTATGCATGTATGAAAATGTAAATGTATGCATTAGGCATTATCTAGCACAATTTTTTTGATACAGTTGTTTAACATTGAAGATTATGAAGCTTTATTCTTTCTTCCAAGGCATTAAGTTCATATAATAAATACCTATCCGCAGCAATATTCAGAATTTGAATGACATGTGCTTACATGTTTCAGAGGCAAAAGATTAAAAAATGATTTAACATACCCAACATTTACTTGAAATTCCTTAAACAAAGGCTGTTCTACTTATACACCCTGAATTTGTCAGGTGCAGAAAGAATTAAAGAATTCCATAGTGGACACTTCATTTGGAGTGAAGAGTTTGAGTATTAGGTCCGCTTTTACTTGACCTAATACTAAATAACAGAATTTATTATATACAATAAATTTAAGAAAATATCCACAATAATATTAATTTAGTCATTTTATGTATCAGTTTGGATATTCTAGATTATGTTGTAGTAATTAATTCTCATCAGGAGGGTTCTCAGCATAATCTAAACTGTTTTTATAATTTCAGACAGGTTTGGGTCAGATTTCAATAGGCTTAAACTTTTAGGCTTTTTACACACAGCAGTAATGGCCTGCATGGCCTGGTGTGATGCTCACACTATGTCTTCTTCTCTTATCCGCACAAACATACTTGGTATTCTGTTTATTGGTCTCCCTTTTCTACAACAGGTTCTCAGCTGCTATAAAGCTATTCTGAAACAAACTGTTTCTAATCCCAAATACTCTGAAAGGTTTTTGTTACTGTTTTTTTTTTTTGTTGTTGTTTGTTTGGTTGTCTATTTACCAGTAAATTAAAGGAATTAAACAATCTTCTAAGTGTTCTGAAACTATCAAAAATGTCAAGCAGGACTTGTACAGATTTGTTTTTCATATTTACAATGCATCAATTCTTCAAAGAAAGACCTGCAAATTAAACCAAAATCAATACATTTAAGTTCTACTCACAATGAGTTCATATTTTTCAAATCATTGTACCGTTTCTTTAGACAATAGGTCTCTGTTATTCAATAAACCAGGTGTCCACAAACTATGACTTCCAGGTCAGCCACTTGATGTTGTACATAAAATTTTAGTAGAACACAGATAAGCTCATTTATTTTAATACTGTCCATGGCTGCTGTCACACTATAATAGCAGAGATAATAGTTGTTACAGAGACTGAATGGCCCATAAGACTGATATATTTGCTTTCTGAACCTTTAAGAAAAAGTTTACCAAGTCCTGCAACAGACAAAATTGAAATGCTCTTAGCCAAACATGCAAAGAAATTTTTTTTTTTTTTTTTGAGACGGAGTCTCGCTCTGTCGCCCAGGCTGGAGTGCTGTGGCCGGATCTCAGCTCACTGCAAGCTCCGCCTCCCGGGTTTAGGCCATTCTCCTGCCTCAGCCTCCCGAGTAGCTGGGACTACAGGCGCCCGCCACCTCACCCGGCTAATTTTTTGTATTTTTAGTAGAGACGGGGTTTCACCATGTTAGCCAGGATGGTCTCGATCTCCTGACCTCGTGATCCGCCCGTCTCGGCCTCCCAAAGTGCTGGGATTACAGGCTTGAGCCACCGCGCCCGGCCAAGAAAATTTTGAAGTAATGCCAATGCTAGCTATTCCTCGGAACCCTTCGCATGCTGAAGATTCTGCACGCAAGTGGACAGTGATTTTCCAGTTTATGGCAAGAGCAAGTATAGCTACTCACTTCCCCTTCCATACCCTGCTCTGTAGAACTGGGGCTGGAAAACTGAAGCTGCATTCCACAGACTCCTTTTTGCCTGACTTCCTAAGTCCAGCTAATGTGAGGCACTGGCAGGAGAACAGAAGATGAGAGAAGAGCTTTCAGTTTCTGACTGACAACAACGGAAGTTGCTAGAAGTTACCATCACAGCAACGGGGCAGGACAGCTGCAGACTTCTGTAGCCTAGGCTGCAGCAACGACTCCTGCAGTTTCTGTATTCCCAGCAGTGCAGCGGCAGGAGCAGCCCCGAGGCTCCAGCCTAGGGCTGTTGGTTGTTTCCTCATCTTAGAGTCTCACCCCTTCTTCCTTTTGCTCCTCCAGTCTTTATATTTTCCTCTCATTTATTCCTAGACGTTCCAAAACATTGTGACAAAGTTCCTACAGTAAACCCTTCCTTTTTGAAATGCCTAGCTGCTTTTCTATGTCCTCAACCCTGTACTTGCTGATAGAGTGCCCCATGGTACTCAATGTTGTCTCCTTTCTTCCTCTCTTTAAATGACCGCAGTTTATCCACCCCTCTCCGACAACCCACACACTCTACTTCTCTATTTTAGGCCTCTTGAATCCTTATTGCTGTTTCCACATTCTGATCGTAAATTTGGATAAATTCACTGCTACTCAGGCTTCAAGCTGATATAATGAATAGAGGGAAAATAGGCACCCAAAGTCAACAAGAAGCACAGGTGATGATGCCCCTGTGATTTGTGGGATTGTAAAAATACATTGTCTTCTGTTTTCCCTTTTTGCTCAAATCCAAATTTAGAAGAGAACATTTTGGGAATATACACATAAGAACTGCAACATGAAGGAACACACAATAACCATGATAAAGCAAGCAGGCAAACAAAAAACAGCCCTGTGACTATAACCACAAAGCCGGGCAGCATATAATACTAATTCAATAGTAGCTGGAAAAAGTTCCTCTCTACTCTACAGTCATGGCCCCCATGCTCAACATGACACTCCTATATTTCAGCTTTTAAGTCATCATAAAATATTAAGGGGCCTGTATTCTTTGACTCCCTAGGTTTCCGGCATTACTTGGATTTTCTGAGCACATTTTCGTTCCTTAATGACACATGCAATGTCAATAGATTTTGGAAAAGAATTTCTCATGTTCCCCACTTACCTACAAAATTATTCTATGTATCTTTTCTCCAAGAAAGATTTAAGGATGAAGAAATTACTATGATACATTAAAAAAGACAAAAGGAAGTATAATATATACTACATTATGTACTTAGGCTAAAAAAATTTCATTCCTTTGTGATATTTTCTTCCTTCTGTGTAAGCAATTTGTCACATTTTCTAAAACTATGTGTTTAAGATTTTCTTGGCTACTTTTTAAACCTATTTACTTCTGGGGTATGAAAAACACAGTTCTCTTAGTTTGAGTACAGTGTGCACATACATTAGGGAAAGAACAGTCTCTTCAATAAATAATACTGGGAAAACTGAATATCAACAAGCAGAAAAATGAAGCCAGACCACCTCACCATATGCAAAATCAACTCAAAATAAATTAAAGACTTAATGCAAGACTAAAAACTATGGAACTGCCAAAATAAGAAACCATAAGAGAAATGTTTGGGGATATTGGTCTGAAAAAGGATTTTTTTGGATAGAACCTCAAAAGCATAGGCAACAAAAACAAAAATAAACAAATGAGATGACATAAAACTACAAAGCTTCTACTCAGCACAGGAAAAACAGAGTGAAGAGACAATCCACAATATGCAAGAAAATATTTTCAAACTATGCCTCTGACAAGGGGGTTATATCCACAATATATAGGGAACTCAACTCAATAGCAAAAAACAAAAAAAACAAATAATTGAACTGCAAAATGGGCAAAAGATTTGAATAGAGATTTCTCAAAAGAAAACATATAAGTGACCAACAAACATGAAAAAGATATTCAACATTACTAATCATCAGGGAAATGCAAGTCAAAAATCAAAGAGATGTCACCTCACTGTAGTTAGAATGACTATTATCAAAGATAAAAAAATGGCAAATGCTGGCAAGGATGTGAAGAAACAGGAACTCATACACATTAGTGGGAATGTAAATTAGTACCACCATTATGGAAAACAGTATGGAGGTTCCTCAGAAAATTAAAAATAGAACTGCCATATGTTCCAACAATCCCACTAATGAGATCATATATCCAAAGGAAATGAAATCACTATGTTGCAGAGATATCTGCACCCCTATGTTTATTGCAGCATTATTCACAATAGACAAGATATAGAACCAACGAATAACTGGATTTTAAAATGCGGCACATATACAGAATAGAATACTATTCAGTTATTACAAAAAGATGAAATCCTGTCATTTGTGACAACTCGGATGAACCTAAAGGACATTATACTAAGTGAAGTAAGCCAAGAACAGAGGGACAAATACTGCATGATCTCACTCATACGTGGCATCTTAAAAAGTCAATCTCATGGAAGCAGAGAACAGAATAGTGGCTACCAGAGACTGGAGAGGGTATGGGAGAGGAAGGAAAGGGGAGAAATTGGTCAGTGGGTACGAAGTTACAGTTAGGAGGAATCAATTGTGGTGTTCTAATGCATGGTAGTGTGACTATAGTTAACAATAATGTACTGTATATTTCAAAAAACTAGAAGAGAGGATTTTGAATGCTCTTACTAGAAAATAATGATAAATGTTTGAGGTGATAAATATGCTAATTACTCTGATTTGGTCATTTCACAATGTATATATGTATTGAAACATCACACTGCACCTATAAATATGTACGATTATTGTGTCAATTAAAAACAAGAAGAACTTATCCATACTTCCCTATGCAACAGATAGAGGATAGCTTCTGCCACCCCCAATGTCATTAAACAAAATGAGGGATTCTAAACCACATGGAACAGATTCTTATTAAATAGTTAACAATTCCAGGAATGTCAGTCATAACAGAATCTTTTATTTTTCTTGATTCTATTTCCTTTGTGAAGATTAGAATGCAGCATTTTTTAGTCTGGGAGCGGTGCCTCATGCCTGTAATCCCAGCACTTTGGGAGGCCGAGGTGGGCAGATCATGAGGTCAGGAGTTTGAGACCAGCCTGTCCAACATGGTGAAACCCCATCTCTACCAAAGATACAAAAAGTTAGCCAGGTGTGGTGGTGCGTGCCTGTAATCCCAGCTACTCGTAAGGTTGAAGCAGGCGAATCGCTTCAACTCAGGAGGTGGAGGTTGCAGTGAGTTGAGATCGCACCATTGCACTGCAGCCTGGGTGACAGGGAGAGACTCTGTCTCAAAAAAAGTAATAATAAAAATTTAAAAATTAGAAGAATACAGCATCTTTTATAGAAACAAAAAACATCATGCATTCTTTCACATCACTCTTCTCTTCTTGTTGGATTCTATTACATTTTGTACATTTACATGTTGAACCTTTGCTCTCTAGAGTAGGTTGACACCAGTGTGTTGAAACTCTTGCTGTGAGCCTTACTATCTGCATGCTGTTAGGCAATCCTTCTTTAACATCTTCATGTTAGTTTCCTTGTCAGCAAAATGAAGAGAAGAATGTTATTAATTCTCTTAGGGCCTTGAATGTTCTGAATTGTCTATAATTGGTACAAACATATATATATATATATGTAAGTTTACATATATATGTAAATATTTATTATTTGAAAATCAATACTTTGAAAGCAAAGAAAAATGAAGAAATCTCATACAAAAAGCATTGGGCTGAGCAGGGAGCATGATTTTTACCTAACCACTGGGACACTGAGCTAAGACTTTGCTGCTGCTTAGGCCCGTAAGACAAGACTTGGAGAAAATCTTCACAAAGAGTTCCTCCAGGTGTAAAATTATTTCACTATGGTTAATTTCTAATGACAGAAATGTGGTTTTACATGTTTTGTCCATTAAATATAACCAAGCTTAACTCTTTTCTGACACAGATGTCATTTTTGCCTCTTTCTTGATTTCCCAGGTTGAAAAATTCGCAGAGAATCAATTCCTGACCAAATTCCCCATGATTAATGTGGAATTTTCTCATCTCAACATTTTATCCTCTTTTTTAATTTAATAACCAAAACAGAGCATGAAATTTTTTTTAATTTTCTTTAAATTATACTTTAAGTTCTAGGGTACATGTGCATAACGTGCAGGTGTGTTACATATGTATACTTGTGCCATGTTGGTGTGCTGCACCCATCATCTCCTCAGCACCCATCAATTCATCATTTATATCAAGTATAACTCCCAATGCAATCCCTCCCCCCTCCCCCCTCCCCATGATAGGACCCAGTGTGTGATGTTCCCCTTCCGGAGTCCAAGTGATCTCATTGTTCAGTTCTTACCTATGAGTGAGAACATGCGGTGTTTGGTTTTCTGTTCTTGTGACAGTTTGCTAAGAATGATGGTTTCCAGCTGCATACATGTCCCTACAAAGGACGCAAACTCATCCTTTTTATGGCTGCATAGTATTCCATGGTGTATATGTGCCACATTTTCTTAATCCAGTCTGTCACAGATGGACATTTGGGTTGATACCAAGTCTTTGCTATTGTGAATAGTACCGCAATAAATATACATGTGCATGTGTCTTTATAGCAGCATGATTTATAATCCTTTGGGTATATACCCAGTAGTGGCATGGCTGGGTCATACGGTACATCTAGTTCTAGATCCTTAAGGAATTGCCATACTGTTTTCCATAATGGTTGAACTAGTTTACAATCCCATCAAGAGTGTAAAAGTGTTCCTATTTCTCCACATCCTCTCCAACACCTGTTGTTTCTTCACTTTTTAATGATTGCCATTCTAACTGGTGTGAGATGGTATCTCATTGTGGTTTTGATTTGCATTTCTCTGATGGTGAGTGATGATGAGCATTTTTTCATGTGTCTGTTGGCTGTATGAATGTCTTCTTTTGAGAAATGTCTGTTCATATGCTTTGCCCACTTTTTGATGGGGTTGTCTGTTTTTCTCTTGTGTATTTGTTTGAGTTCTTTGTAGATTCTGAATATTAGCCCTTTGTCAGATGAGTAGATTGCAAAAATTTTCTCCCATTCGGTAGGTTGCCTGTTCACTCTGATGGTACTTTCTTTTGCTGTGCAAAAGCTCTTTAGTTTAATTAGATCCCATTTGTCAATTTTGGCTTTTGCTGCCATTGCTTTTGGTGTTTTAGACATGAAGTCCTTGCCCATGCCTATGTCCTGAATGGTACTACCTAGATTTTCTTCTAGGGTTTTTATGGTATTAGGTCTAACATTTAAGTCTCTAATCCATCTTGAATTAACCTTCACATAAGGAGTAAGGAAAGGATCCAGTTTCAGCTTTCTCCTTATGGCTAGCCAATTTTCCCAGCACCATTTATTAAATAGGGAATCCTTTCCCCATTTCTTGTTTCTCTCAGGTTTGTCAAAGATCAGATGGCTGTAGATGTGTGGTATTATTTCTGAGGACTCTGTTCTGTTCCATTGGTCTATATCTCTGTGTTGGTACCAGTACCATGCTGTTTTGGTTACTGTAGCCTTGTAGTATAGTTTGAAGTCAGGTAGCGTGATGCCTCCAGCTTTGTCCTTTTGACTTAGGATTGTCTTGGCAATGCGGGCTCTTTTTTGGTTCCATATGAACTTTAAAGCATTTTTTTTCCAATTCTGTGAAGAAACTCATTGGAGCTTGATGGGGATGGCATTGAATCTATACATAACCTTGGGGAGTATGGCCATTTTCACGATATTGAGTCTTCCTATCCATGAGCATGGTATGTTCTTCCATTTGTTTGTGTCCTCTTTTATTTCACTGGTTTGTAGTTCTCCTTGAAGAGGTCCTTTACATCCCTTGTAAGTTGGATTCCTAGGTATTCTATTCTCTTTGAAGCAATTGTGAATGGAAGTTCATTCCTTATTTGGCTTTCTGTTTGTCTGTTACTGGTGTATAAGAATGCTTGTGATTTTTGCACATTAATTTTGTATCCTGAAACTTTGCTGAAGTTGCTTATCAGCTTAAGGAGATTTTGGGCTGAGACAACGGGGTTCTCTAAATATACAGTCATGTCATCTGCAAACAGGGACAATTTGACTTCTTCTTTTTCTAACTGAATACCCTTGATTTCTTTCTCTTGCCTGATTGCCCTAGCCAGAACTTCCAACACTATGTTGAATAGGAGTGGTGAGAGAGGGCATCCCTGTCTTGTGCCAGTTTTCAAAGGGAATTTTTCCGGTTTTTGCCCATTCAGTATGATATTGGCTGTGAGTTTGTCATAAATAGCTCTTATTATTTTGAGGTACGTTCCATCAATACCGAATTTATTGAGAGTCTTTAGCATGAAGGGCTGTTGAATTTTGTCAAAAGCCTTTTCTGCAGCTATTGAGATAATCATGTGGTTCTTGTCTTTGGTTCTGTTTATGTGCTGGATTACGTTTATTGATTTGCGAATGTTGAACCAGCCTTGCATCCCAGGGATGAAGCCCACTTGATCATGGTGGATAAGCTTTTTGATGTGCTGCTGAATCTGATTTGCCAGTATTTTATTGAGGATTTTTGCATCGATGTTCATCAGGGATATTGGTGTAATATTCTCTTTTTTTGTTGTGTCTCTGCCAGGCTTTGGTATCAGGATGATGTTGGCCCCATAAAATGAGTTAGGGAGAATTCCCTCTCTTTCTATTAATTGGAATAGTTTCAGAAGGAATGGTACCAGCTCCTCCTTGTTCCTCTGGTAGAATTCCGCTGTGAATCCATCTGGTCCTGGAGTTTTTTGGTTGGCAGGCTATTAATTGTTGCCTCAATTTCAGAGCCTGCTATTGGTCTATTCAGGGATTCAACTTCTTCCTGGTTTAGTCTTGGAGGAGTGTAAGTTTCCAGGAAATTATCCATTTCTTCTAGATTTTCTAGTTGATTTGCGTAGAGGTGTTCATACTATTCTCTGATAGTAATTTGTATTTCTGTGGGATCCATGCTGATATCCCCTTTATCATTTTGTATTGCGTCTATTTGATTCCTCTCTCTTTTCTTCTTTATTAGTCTTGCTAGTGGTCTGTCAATTTTGTTGATCTTTTCAAAAAACCAACTCCTGGATTCATTGATTTTTTGGAGGGTTTTTTGTGTCTCTATCTCCTTCAGTTCTGCTCTGATCTTAGTTATTTCTTGCCTTCTGCTAGCTTTTGAATGTGTTTGCTCTTGCCTCTCTAGTTCTTTTAATTGTGATGTTAGAGTGTCAATTTTAGATCTTTCCTGCTTTCTCTTGTGGGCGTTTAGCACTATAAATTTCCCTCTACACACTGCTTTAAATGTGTCCCAGAGATTCTGGTATGTTGTATCTTGTTCTCATTGGTTTCAAAGAACATCTTTTTTCTGCCTTCATTTGTTATGTACCCAGTAGTCATTCAGGAGCAGGTTGTTCAGTTTCCATGTAGTTGAGTGGTTTTGATTGAGTTTCTTAGTCCTGAGTTCTAGTTTGATTGCACTGTGGTCTGAGAGATAGTTTGTTATAATTTCTGTTCTTGTACATTTGCTAAGGAGTGCTTTACTTCCAATTATGTGGTCAATTTTTGAATAAGTGCGATGTGGTGCTGAGAAGAATGTATATTCTGTTGATTTGGGGTGGAGAGTTCTATAGATGTCTATTAGGTCCACTTGGTGCAGAGATGAGTTCAATTCCTGGATGTCCTTGTTAACTTTCTGTCTCATTGATCTGTCTAATGTTGACAGTGGAATGTTGAAGTCTCCCATTATTATTGTATGGGAGTCTAAGTCTCTTTGTAAGTCTCTAAGGACTTGCTTTATGAATCTGGGTGCTCCTGTATTGGGTGTGTATATATTTAGGATAGTTAGCTCTTCCTGTTGAATTGATCCCTTTACCATTATGTAATGGCCTTCTTTGTCTCTTTTGATCTTTGATGGTTGAAAGTCTGTTTTATCAGAGACTAGGATTGCAACCCCTGCTTTTTTTTGTTTTCCATTTGCTCAGTAGATCTTCCTCCATCCCTTTATTTTGAGCCTATGTATGTCTCTGCATGTGAGATGCGTCTCCTGAATACAGCAGACTGATGGGTCTTGACTCTTTATCCAGTTTGCCAGTCTGTGTCTTTTAATTGGAGCATTTAGTCCATTTCAATTTAAGGTTAATATTGTCATGTGTGAACTTGATCCTGCCATTATGATATTAACTGGTTATTTTGCTCGTTAGTTGATGCAGTTTCTTCCTAGCCTCGATGGTCCTTACAATTTGGCATGTTTTTGCAATGGCTGGTACCGGTTGTTCCTTTCCATGTTTAGGGCTTCCTTCAGGGTCTCTTGTAAGGCAGGCCTGGTGGTGACAAAGTCTCTAAGCATTTACTTATCTGTAAAGGATTTTATTTCTCCTTCACTGATGAAACTTAGTTTGGCTGGATATGAAATTCTGGGTTGAAAATTCTTTTCTTTAAGGACATTGAATATTGGCCCCCACTCTCTTCTGGCTTGTAGAGTTTCTGCCAAGAGATCTGCTGTTAGTCTGATGGGCTTCCCTTGTGGGTAACCCGACCTTTCTCTCTGGCTGCCCTTAAGATTTTTTCCTTCATTTCAACTTTGGTGAATCTGGCATTTATGTGTCTTGGAGTTGCTCTTCTGGAGGAGTATCTTTGTGGCGGTCTCTGTATTTCCTGAATCTGAATGTTGGCCTGCCCTACTAGGTTGGGGAAGTTCTCCTGGATGATATCCTGAAGAGTGTTTTCCAACTTGGTTCCTTTTTCCCCCTCACTTTCAGGCACCCCAATCAGACGTAGATTTGGTCTTTTACATAATCCCATACTTCTTGCAGGCTTTGTTCATTTCTTTTTCTTCTTTTTCTTTTGGTTTCTCTCTCGCTTCATTTCATTCATTTGATCCTCAATCGCTGATACTCTTTCTTCCAGTTGATCGAGTCGGTTACTGAAGCTTGTGCATTTGTCACGTATTTCTCGTGTCATGGTTTTCATCTCTGTCATTTCGTTTATGATCTTCTCTGCATTAATTAGTCTAGCTGTCAATTCTTCCACTCTTTTTTCAAGAGTTTTAGTTTCTTTGTGCTGGGTACGTAATTCCTCCTTTAGCTCTGAGAAGTTTGATGGACTGAAGCCTTCTTCTCTCATCTCGTCAAAGTCATTCTCTGACCAGCTTTGATCTGTTGCTGGCGATGGGCTGCACTCCTTTACTTGGGGAGATATGCTCTTATTTTTTGAATTGCCAGCTTTTCTGCCCTGCTTCTTCCCCATCTTTGTGGTTTTATCTGCCTCTGGTCTTTGATGATGGTGACGTACTGTTGGGGTTTTGGTATAGGTGTCCTTCCTGTTTGATAGTTTTCCTTCTAATAGTCAGGACCCTCAGCTGTAGGTCTGTTGGAGATTGCTTGAGGTCCACTCCGGAGTCTGTTTGCCTGGGTAACAGCAGCAGAGGTTGCAGAAGATAGAATATTGCTGAACAGCGAGTGTACCTGTCTGATTCTTACTTTGGAAGCTTCCTCTCAGGGGTGTACTCCACCCTGTGAGGTGTGCCTTGTGGTTAGATCACAGACTGCTGTGCTGGCAATGAGGGAGGCTCCGTGGGCATGGGACCCTCCCGGACAGGTGTGGGATATATTCTCCTGGTGTGCCCGTTTGCTTAAAGTGCAGTATTGGGGTGAGAGTCACCCAATTTTCCAGGTGTTGTCTGTCTCAGTTCCCCTGGCTAGGAAAAGGGATTCCCTTCCCCCTTGAGCTTCCCAGGTGAGGCGATGCCTCGCCGTGCTTCAGCTCACGCTGGTCAGGCTGCAGCAGCTGAGCAGCACCGATTGTCCGGCACTCCCTAGTGAGATGACCCCAGTACCTCAGTTGAAAATGCAGAAATCTCCGTTCTTCTGTGTCGCTCACGCTGGGAGTTGGAGACTGGAGCTGTTCCTATTCGGCCATCTTGCTCTGCCCTCAGAGCATTAAATATTTACGTCATGTGATGTCTATGGCCAAATTACCCATTGCATTAATGGATTTACGATATGTTCATGCATTTAGTTTCCAGAAAAAACGTCCATTGCAGTCTTCAGAGTGCAATATTTTTAACGTGTGTTAATGAGACATGGCTTATTACACAGTTCAGTATGCAGCTCTGGCCTGAACTAATGCCAACATTACTGATCCAATGCAGAGCTATGCCTAGATGGGGGAATAAAATTGCTGCAGTGAAATCTAAAACCATCTTAACTTACCATTCCTGGGAATCCTGACACCTTACTCATTTAAAACTCTACCAATAAGTAAATCCTACTATTGGAAATGTTCTAAAACTAAAATAACACCTGATCTCACTAGATGAGCTCAATTTGGTTTAGTTTCTACCTACTCATTATATAGCCATTTTGAAGAAAAATGTAGACTTCTTAAAAATGAAAAATTACCATATAATCTACCAATCCCACTACTAGGTATTTATTCAAAAGAAAGGAAGTTATATATCAATGGGATACCTGCACTACTATGTTTATTACAGCATTATTCTTAATAGCAAAAATTTGGAATCAACCTAGGTGTCCATCAAAGGATGAGTAGATAAGAAAAATGTCATAAAAATAAGCAATGGAATACTATTCATCCTTTAACAAGAATGAAATCCTCTCTTTTGCACCAACATAGGTGGAACTGAAGGTCATTATATTAAGTAAAATAAGACAGGCACAGAAAGACAAATATACATGTTCTTTCTCATATGAGGGAGCTAAAAAGTTAATCTCATGGAGGTAGAAAGTAGAATAATAGTTATCAGAGTCTGTGAAGAGTGTGTGAAAGGAGAGGATGAAAAGAGGTTGATTAATGGATACAAACATAGTTAGATAAAAGGAATAAGTTCTAATTTTCAATAGAAGAGTAGGAAAACCACAGCAAACTACAATGTATTGTGTATTTTAAATTAACTAGAGGAGAGGACTTGAAATATTTCCAACACATAGAAATGGTAAATGCTCGAGGTGATAAATATCCTAAATATCCTGAATTGATCATTACACATCCTATGCATGTAACAAAATACCACATGTCACATGTACCCCATAAGTAAGTACAACTATTATGTATCGATATATATTATATATATTATATGTATATAATATATATATACACACACTTTTTTTTTTTTTTTTTTGAGCTGGAGTCTCATTGTGTCGCCCAGGCTGGAGTGCAGTGGCGCGATCTCGGCTCACTGCAAGCTCCTCCTCCCGGGTTCATGCCATTCTCCTGCCTCAGCCTCCCGAGTAGCTGGGACTACAGGTGCCACCATCACTCCCAGCTAATTTTTTATAATTTTAGTAGAGACGAGGTTTCACCATGTTGGCCAAGATGGTCTCCATCTCCTGACCTCATGATCCACGCACCTCGGCCTCCCAAAGTGCTGGGATTACAGGAGTGAGCCACCATGCCCGGGTGATATATTTTTTAAAAAGATTTAGGGAATGAGGTTGGGGCTTGAGATACTGCTAACCTTCTGCCAGGACATGTGGATTCTACTGATAGACCCATTTAGTTTTTCTGAAACCAGCTCCTAACTAGGTCTTCAGGTCTCTTTTCCCATGTGACACCTGAATAAGTGAATGCAACTGCAAACATGATATTCAAATTTTGCTCGCCGTGTCTCAGTAGCCATGATGGATTGACCCAAGCAAGATTCAACAGGAATTTCTGCCTGGCATAGTTCTCACTGGTTTGATCCAATTCGATATTTAACAAAGGCTGCAGAGATTTACCCAATTTATGTTATTCTTCAATCGGAAAGCCCTTGGTGAGATTTGTTGTTGCCTAGGTCTGAAAATTGCCAGTGTAGCTCAGATGCACACTCATCACCACCAACTGCTCCTCACTTCGGACGTCTCAGAGCTATGTCAAGATGTAGAATTTATACTAGAATGGATTTTAATTTGCCCTTAGGAAGCCCCTATTATAGGCCCTTTACATGTGAATGGGATAGCTAGCTTTGGCCAACTACTGTTCTAACTGTGGCAGTGTCAGCTGATGCCCCAAAATGTAGTTGGCTAGGACTACTCTACTTGCTCAGCCCTCCAGCTTGGACACGCACTTGCCCTAAAGCCTGGCAAGTCCATCTTTTTTTCTTCAAATTATATTATCAGATTTAAGAACCCTTATGTCTGTGCCACTATCTATTCTTACATTTAACCCATCAGATTCTGGTTTCATTCTGTTTAATGGCCCAGCTTTGGCACTATTCATGCAAACACTAGTTATAGTGTTTATTTGTCATGAGTTACAAACAGATTAGCGTAAAATTCAGAAATAATAAGTGACCTTCCTTGTTTTTCTTTGCTGTTTTACAAATCTGCCTAAGAGCAAAGAAGGTTTTCTAAATTTTATTTATTTTTTATTAATTTTTGTGGGTACACAGTAGGTATATATATTTATGGGTTACACAAAATACATTGATGCAGGCATACAATGCATAATAATCAAATCATGGTAAATGGGGTATCCATCACCTCAAGCATTTATCCCTTGTTCTACAAACAACCCAACTATACTCTTTTAGTTATTTTAAAATGTATAATCAATTTATTATTGACAATAGCGACCCAGTTGTGTTATCAAATAGTAGACCTTATTGATTCTTTTTTCAAAGAAGCTGTGTTTGTAATATTAGAGTTAAATTCTGTAACTTCTGAGATTTCTTCTTACTCATTTCAGGTTTAAATTAAGATTCTCACCTCAAAAATTAGGATTTCCTTTCTAAATTCTCTTATATCTAGATTACAGTCTAAAACTCAGGAGCTATAGCAAGACTGTGGCATTGATAGTAGAATTGTCCACTTCATAGTCTCTACATATTGTGTGCTAGTGCTGCTGATATGCAAAATAATTATGCTATAGACTTTGTTTGACAGCATGCCTAGGCCAGTACAGTACAGTAATATAACATAAGCCACAACTATTATTTTAAATGTTCTAAGAAGCACATTCCCTGATTCACGTATAACTTTTTAACTCTCCCATAACTTAACTACTAATAGCCTACCATTGACAGGTAGCCTTATGGATAACATAAGCAGTCAAGTAAAACATATTTTGTATATTATATGTATTTCATACTTTATTCTTACAATAAGCTAGAAAAATATTAAGAAAATTATATTTACTATTTATTAAGTAGAAGTGGATCATCATAAGATCTTCATCCTCATTGTCTTCACATGAGTAGGCTGAGGAGGAGGAGGAAAGGAGGGATAGTGTTATGTCCAGACCGTTTGTTCCCCGAAGAAGACCACCAGAGTCCAGAGTCAAAGCCAAGCGGCAAGGATCTTTAATGCAAGTTCGAACTTGGTCCCTCCGTTCCACAACATACAAGAGGGCCTCGAATGATGCATGTGCCTGCTTTTTATAACCCGATGCATACAGGATATGTAGGGTTACAGAGGTACAAAGGAATTCTTTTGGTTGCAGCATCACAACTGGTAATTTGGTTAATACAATGAACAGTTTCTATTTGTTCCCGTGCATTTAGTAAAACTACAAACGGTTGTGACGTTATCAGGGGCTCTCTAGGTGGTGTTTCTGAGGTGTGGGGAGGGGGATGTATTTGCGTTGGGCTCAGGAAGTTGGGACAAAATAGAGGATTGTGTTTGTACTGGGCCCAGGACTAAGATATGTGGCAGACACTGGTAATTAGAGCAGGACAGAGACTTTCACGTTTGTTCTTACAATGTCTGGAGTCTATAGATAACCTTAATCGGTTAGGTCCGGGGTCGATCTTTAACTAGGCTCAGGGTGCCGCCCGGGCTGTCAGGGCGCCGCCTGGGCTGTTTGCCTGTGGACTTCATTTCTGCCTTTTAGTCTTTTCATTTGATCTCTTTCAATAGGTCCTGCTAACAGGGGTGGCAGAGGAAGAAGAGGTGGAGGATATAAAAGGGGAGGCAGGAGACACAGCTTCACTCAGTGTAAATCTACGGAATTACATTGTAATTTCTGTCTGGCTTTTTGTCTTTTTATTTCTTTAAAAATGTCTCCATATGGTACCAATCCTTCTTCCATTGTTTGCTTTAGTTTCAGTGCCCATCTTATAGGAGAGTCCATGTCATAAAAGATCCAGACCCTCTGTTGCCATCACATAGGAGCCTGTGGCACAGCGTTCATTCATACAACAGGAGTAACTCTGTCCAGGAAAGTAATTCACTGGGTTTAACACTTCCACAGACTTCTGATATTGAAGGGGTGTTATGCGCAGACCGTTTATTCCCCGAAGAAGACCACCAGAGTCCAGAGTCAAAGCCAAGCAGCAAGGATCTTTACTGCAAGTTCGAACTTGGTCCCTCTGCTCCACAGCATATAAGACGGCCCTGAATGATGCATGTGCTCGCTTTTTATAGCCCAATGTAAACAGGATATGTAAGGTTACAGAGAAACAAGGGAATTCTTTTGGTTACAGCATTACAATTGGTTAACATTTTAAGTTATACATTTAGCAGTTTTTTATTGGTTCCCACGCTTTCAGTAAAACCACTCCACAAACGGTTGTGACCTTATCGAGGACTCTCCAGGTGGTGCTTTTCTAAAGTTGAGACAAATGGAGGAATGTTTGCACTGGGCCCAGGAAGTTGAGACAAATGGAGGAATGTTTGTACTGGGCCCAGAACTGAGACATATGTTTGATTTCTTACATGGGTGGCCTGCCCCTCCACACCTGTGGGTGCTTCTCGTTAGGTGGAACGAAAGACTTGAGAAAAGAAATAAGACACAGAGACAAAGTATAGAGAAAGAAAAGCGGGGCCCAGGGTACCGGTGCGCAGCTTACAGAGGACCCACGCCGGCACCGGCCTCTGAGTTCCCTTAGTATTTATTGATAATTATGTTTACCATCAAAAAGATTAGGGAATGGCAGGACAATAGGATCACTGTAGGGAGGAAATCAGTAGTAAGACATATGAACAAAAATCCTTGTAACATGAATAAGTTTAAAGGAAAATGCTGTGCCTTGAGATGCATATGCAAACATCTCCATAAACCTTTAGCAGCATTGCTCCAGCAAGTCCCACCTTATTCCTAAAGGCGGTTTTTTCCTTGCTCAGTAAACAAAGCACACAATGGGTTTTACTTGGAGATGTTCCATTGCCCAGGGACGGGCAGGATTTTTAACCAGCAAGCTGCCTTCAGGTACTTGTTTAACAAAGACACATCCTGCACAGCCCAATATCCATTAAACCTTGAGTCACCACAGCGCATGTTTCTTGCAAGGACAAGGTTGGGGATAGGGTCACAGATTAACAGCATTTCAAATACAGAACTAAATGGAGTCTCTTATGTCTAATTCCTTCTATATAGACACAGTAACAGGCTGATCTCTCTTTCTTTTCCCCACAATATGTTTACATTTTCTTCCTAACTCAATAATAAAAGCCTTGGCCTGGCGAGATGTCTCATGCCTGTAATCCTAGCACTTTGGGAGGCCAAGGTAGGCGGATCCCCCGAGCTCAGGAGTTCGATACCACCCTGGGCAACATGATGAAACCTCATCTTACTAAAATACAAAAAGTTAGCCGGGCATGGTGGCATGCATCTGTAATCCCACATACTCAGGAGGCTGAGGCACAGGAATCGCTTGAGCCCCAGAGGCGGAGGTTGCAGTGACCAAGATTGTACCACTGCATTCCAGCTCGGGCTACAGAGTGAGACTCTGTCTCAAAAAGAATACATAAGTAAAATAAAATTAAAAAATAAAACAGTCTTAGGGACAGTTGCTTTCAGATATTAAGACTGAATGAGATTTAATGGGGAGCACGTGGCAATTCACTGGAGGTGGGGAGAGGAACACTGAAGAGGATGCGTATGTTGTAGAACACAGGAGATTGTTGCTAGTCAAGCACTATGGTAGCAGATGCTGAGATGTTTGAGGTACCAGATGTTTACTGGGGCTCAGCATCTGTAAGAAGAAAGAGAGAAGAGGATTGAGCAGAGGGAGAAGTTAATTGCATGATACATACCTGACAAATCTTCAGCCTACCAAGTAGAAAGCCCTGGAGAAAATATTGCTCATCAGGGTTGTCCTGTTTTGAGACAAAATGGTCAGATCGTTTTATCACTACCTCCCTGCAGGAGGGCTGATCCAGGAATGGCATGACCTCACATGAAGCAGCTCTGTTCATTTGCAGGAGGTGACAGCTGGAGGTGGCCGCCAAAGCAAGTCCTTCTTTGAGGGGATCTGGATGGGGCATCTCTGGTTACCACAGAGTTCCAGCCACAATTCAAGCAATATTTGACACCGAGGTTTCCAATCAGATAAACAAGGCACCAAGATAGAAGATTCAAGTCTTGAGGGTCAGAATATTATGGAAAGACTGTCCCTGGTGTTCAGGATTTAGCTACAAGAACTATATATATTTTTTCTTTATTATACTTTAAGTTCTAGGGTACATGTGCACAACGTGCAGGTTTGTTACATATGCATATATGTGTCATGTTGGTGTGCTGCACCCATTAACTCGTCATTTACATTAGGTATATCTCCTAATGCTATCCCTCCCCCCTCCCCCAACCCCATGACAGGCCCAGGTGTGTGATGTTCCCCTTCCTGTGTACAAGTGTTCAATTCCCACCTATGAGTGCAAACATGTGGTATTTGGTTTACTGTCCTTGCAATGGTTTGCTGAGAATGATGGTTTCCAGCTTCATGCATGTCCCTACAAAGGACAAGAACTCATCCTTTCGTATGGCTGCATAGTATTCCATGGTGTATATGTGCCACATTTTCTTAATCCAGTCTATCATTGATGAACATTTGGGCTGGTTCCAAGTCTTTGCTATTGTGAATAGTGCCGCAAGAGCTATATTTTTGAGGAAGAAAATAGAAACAATGCAGAGTGGTGAAATGCATGGCTGTGGTGCTGGGCTTTAGGATGTGACTCTCGTTATAGACAAAAACTGGAGAACAACAGAAACCAGAATTTGAGAGCAGTAGCCAGTGCAAAGCTCTATCAAGTAAAATAAACCACCAGCACAGGCAGGAGAGGAAGGCAGTGAGTAGAAAGGGAAATCCAGTACTGGAAATCATTGCATAGAAGGAGTTCAGAGACAGAAGGCCAGGAATCCACATTTGTTACTATAAACAATGATGCTAAGGTACGACAAGCATTCTTCCTAATGCATCAAAAAGTGTCCAATTGAGTATTACTGTCCGTTACTTCAGCATTAATAGAATATAGAGTTTTCATTAAAACGAGTTGCATCAACTATTTAACCAAGACTTTTGTTTTTTAACAATCTCTCAAAAAGTAGACATGCTTCATAAATATTACTCATTTGTGAGAGTGTTTTCGTAAATTATTTTTTAGTTTTTGAGATGCAGTCTTGCTCTGTTGCCCAGGCTGGAATGCAGTAGCACCATCTCGGCTCACTGCAACTTCTGCCTCCTGGGTTCAAGCCATTCTCCTGTCTCAGCCTCCCGAGTAGCTGGCATTACAGGCATGCGTGACCACACCCAGCTAATATTTGTATTTTTAGTAGAGATGGGATTTCACCATGTTGGCCAGGCTGTTCTCAAACTCCTGACCTCAGTTGATCCGCCCGCCTCAGCCTCCCAAAGTGCTGGGATTACAGGCATGAGCCACCACCCTCGGCCGAGAGGGTTTTAACGGCACAGAAGACTACAAAGTTAACACTTCTGGGAAAAGGTGCAGGTCTTTTTGCTTTAACTGAAAATAATTCTAACTTAATTTCCAAGGTTGCAAAATTGGTTCTGCTGTCTGATACAACAAGGCTTACTTAGTTAACATGGCCAGGCCAGTTATAAGGAAGCAAAAGCAACATTCTGATAATTTAAGTAAAATGCTTATTTTTACCTTTATGCTGCTTAAAAAATATTACTTTCAATTTGGAGAAAAAATGAAAATTGAACTGAGACCAAACATTGAGAGCATCAGGTTAAAAGCAATTTTAAAAATAAATATTTTCATACATTAAAAAAACAAAAACAAAAACAAAAGTTGCTGCTAGTGGTAGTATGCATTTTTTAACATTGTAAGGAGAAGACAAAAGTTTTATTTGCCTAAAGCACTGAAGAGATCATAGCTCTCACAGGATAAACGAATAGCTGCTACTTTTTTATTTGATTTTCCACTTTGCCCACCACACTCCTTTTGCATTCATCTTTTAGGAAAAAGATGTTATAGCAGCTTTTTAAAAAATTTGAATCAAATACCCTTTTTTGTTATTAAATGAATTATGCTTCGGAGTGTTATTATAAAAAGCTACTAAAGCCAAAGTCAGGAAAAAACACCACTAGATGATTAGAAATAAAGACATTAACATATTAGGGATTCAATGGTTTAAGAAATCCTAATTTTATGGAGATGATAAGCCCTCTAAGACAACAACTATTTAAGTAATTACCCTTATTGTTTGATGGATTGATTGTGTGTTAAATTACTTAACACGAGTTTGTAAGATTTCTTTTGAGATGATGAAACCAGATGCAAACTTCATTTGCTTTTTCTTGTCTGTTTATACAAATACATGTATTTTTATGTGGTGTGTAAAAATACCATCAGAGCTAATCTGTGCTATAAACTGAATATTTGTGACCCCTGAAAATGAATATGTTGAAACCTAATCTCCAACGTGATGGCATTTGGGGTTAGGGCCTCTGGGAGACGGGTCATGAGAGTAGAACTCACATCAATTGGATTAATGCCCTTATAAAAGAGACCCCAGAGAATTCATAAATCCCTTCTGCCATATAACAACACAGTGACAAGACAGCCATCTATGAAACAGAAAGTGTGCCCTCAGAAGACATTAGGTCTTGATTTCTGACTTTTCCATATCCAGAACTGTGAGAACTACATTTCTGTTGCTTATAAGCCATCCACTGTTTGGTATTTTGTTATAGCAATGCGAATGGACTAAGACAATCTTGAATTCTTTCAGCTGGAAATCTGTAATTGGTGTTTTTCCATATTTACAGTACAATGACAAATAACATCCTTGGCAATATCAGAAGGCCTGGTAGGAGGTTAAAGCATATTCTGAACAATTAAAATGGATTATCTCATGTTTAGTAGATTGGTAGTGTTCTGAGTGTGTTTCTGTGTAAAAATTTTAATTCCTTAAAAAGTCACTAATATTTAAATTCTATGAATATTTTAAAATTTGATTAAAATATCTTATCCTCTAACTCTCATATATGTTTATTATGTCTTAGAAAGTAGAATTCATAAGTTTTGGGCCAGGCACAGTGGCTCACGCCTGTAATCCCAGCACTTTGAGAGGCCAAGGCGGGCAGATCACAAGATCAGGAGATTGAGACCATCCTGGCTAACATGGTGAAGCCCCATCTCCACTAAAAAAATTAGCCAGGCATGGTGGTGGGCACCTGTAGTCCCAGCTACTCAGGAGGCTGAGGCAGGAGAATGGCGTGAACCCGGAAGATGAAGCTTGCAGTGAACAGAGATTGTGCCACTGCACTCCAACCTGGGTGACAGAGCGAGACTGTCTCAAAACAAAAAACAAAAAACAAAAAACAAAAAAAAAAAAAAAAGAAAGAAAGAAAAGAAAAAGAAAAAAGAAAGAAAAAGAAAAAAAGAAAAAGAAAGTAGATTTCGTAAATTTTAAATTCTCTTAATATTGAAACTACACATGACAAAAGAAATTTTTAAAAATATATCTACCTATCTAAAGTTGGACTTCCCAGGGTCTTACTGGACCAATAAAAAATACTTGCACAATCCAAACTTATACCCACACATTCAGATTTGATTTTTAAAGATAGGTACCTTGGGCCAAGCAAAAGAAAATCACCTGCCATAGCTGTAAACACAGCTCTTTAGGAAAATTTTTATAATTTTTTCTTTTATTAAATTGGGTTAGAGTGAAAAAAATAGATCTGAGCTGGGGAGTTTTGGATAAAAATAAAATATACAACTTCAGACAGAAGGGATTGAAAACAATATTTATTGGATGCAAAGTAGGCCAGTTTGCTGATTATTTTTGGTACCTTGAGCATAATTGACAGTAAATGGAATTCCGTTTAAAATTCAAAATTGTTTTCCTGTGGTCATCCTACTCTTTTGCAACATAATCACTAACGCTTATAATAAATTATAATTTAATTCTCAAATCTTATTTCTAGACTTCCTTTCTGTAGGTTATCATAAAATAATCAATGTGGACATATCTTCCTCCACGTAAGTCCTACTCTCAGAAACTGGTCACAGCATTGAGACTTACAGGAACTTCAGAAGTAACAGTTCTCAAAGAAAATTATCTTTATAGGCTAGGAGCCTTTATAGGCTCCTACAAGATGGCCAACTAGACACAGCCAGGAAACACCTCTCCCCCTGACAGAAACCAAAATATCAAGTAAACTATCCCACTTCTAACCGATCTCTTGATAGGCAATGCAGGCACTGGGGTTGAAGAAGGAGGAAGGTGGGAAGCCTGCGTGAAGTTGCTGAGTGACGGGACTGGCTCCTAATCCTGAACATGTCCTAAGGAGCCGTTGAGTGAAGGAATTCCAGGGCACCACAATCCCGCCGCAGATCTCTGAGATCCTCGCTGCAAGAGATTTCATGATCCCCATAGACATTTGAACTGGCAGGGAGAACTACCCGGAGACTTGAACCTACACAGAGTCCCAAAGATTTTGCATGTGAGGCAGCTGCCCCAAGCACATCCACAGGCACCCATCCCCCAGGGCTCTCCACCTTGCTCTGAATAACTCCAACCCCTGCTGACCGCCAGTCTGGGAGAGAGCAGGGCTGCCTTTCCTGTGGAAATGAGGCACACCTGATCCATGCACCCGCTTGTCTGCCAGCCCCTCCCAAGTCTGCCTACCTGGCCAGTCCTGCACAGCCTCCACTGCCCCACCAGTACTTTGCCAGTGGCCTCAGAGCAGTTGGCGCCTTCCCCGCAGTGGGAGGCCAGAGGACAAAATCTCAGGTCTCAATGCCCCTAAGGTTCAAGCACACCATCCAGGGGCATTGAGCTGAGATCTGTGGCCTGAGTTCGAGCAGGAGAGGAGCCTCCACTCTCAGAACAGAGAAGAGTAAGGCGCTGGTTCCAGTGCTGCTGTAGGAGCTAGGTGTCTCTCCCTCTGCAAGACCAGTCCGGGAAGCATGTAGCCTGTTGACATAGCACAGCTACTGCCTCAGGAAGTCCCGAAGCCTGGAACACCTGGAGAAGTATGGCAATCTAGATGCAGAAGACTTGGGACAAATCTAGCACGTCAGGGCTACTCCTGGGGCAGAAACCAAAGGGAAACCTGGTCAGGGGAGTGTGACCTGGGCAGCCGCTACAGCCATTCTCTGGGCAAAAAAAAAAAAAAAAACCCGGGTCATGGTCATTATACCAGATGCCTATCCATGACACCAATGCCTGCCTAAGGGTCCTCTACCCTTGACACACTGCATCACCAGACCACCCACAGACATTCCCCACTCTTACTCTGACAAGCTCAGAGAACCAGTGGATCTCTGGGGAGTTGCAGGTCTCCTGGTGACCTAATCTTCAGCTCGGGACACTCCAAAGGGAGGGGGAAATGCAGCCTACCACAGCACCCCTTGGGGTTAAGAAAACACAAATGTGACATCAGTGACTGGAGGGACCCCCTCACCCCAAGGCCAGGGAACAGATTTAGTGAGGAGGTCATCGCTCTCTCCCCTGTCCCTCCTTCCTCAGAGAACTGTTGTGAATGCACTGACTTGCAAAAGAGGCACAGAGGTGGGTAAAAGCCTATTTGCCAGCCCTTACTCTTAAGCACCGTCTACTGGATCACAGCCTGAATTACACCAGCAAACAAAAATACATTCCTTTAGCACACACAATGCCTGTGAAACCCAATGCAGGAAACTAGCCACAGCTAAGGAACCCATACAGAACCCTGGCCCTCTGAAAGCCCCCAGAAACGAAGCTAATCGACTATACACAACATATACCACAGTCAAACCCTCAGGGGGAAAAAGAATATTAAAACAAAAAGCCATCCAAATGATAGCAATTTCAATTTTTTTTTAAATGAGCTCCTTGAAATGAGAAGGAATCACTGCAAGAAGCCCAGCAGCCCAAGAAGCGAGAGTGTTTCCTTACCTCCAAAGGATGGCACTAGCTCCCCAGCAATGAATCCTAAACAGATTGAAATGTCTGAAATGACAGACATAAAATTCAGAAACTGAATTGCAAGGAAGATCAAGATTCTAGAGAAAGTTAAATCCAAACTAAGGAATCCAGTAAAACAATCCAAGAGTTGAAATATGGCATAGACTTTTCAAGAAAGAACCAAACTGAATTTTTGGAACTGAAAAATTTACTACAAGAATCTGAACATACAATTGGATGCCTTAAAAGCAGACTAAACCAAGCTAAGGAAAAAAATCCAGAGCTCAAAGACCAGTCCTTCAAATCAACCCAGTCAGATATAAATAGAAAAGATTTTTAAAATAAAAAAAAAATAATAATGAACACAGTCTTCAAGAAATATGAGATTATGTAAAGAGACTAAACCTATGACTCATTGGCATTCCTGAGAGAGAGTAAACAACTTGGAAAACATATTTGAGGATACAGTCCATGAAAATTTCCCCAAGCTCAATAGAAAAATCAATATGAAAATTCAAGAAATTCAGAGAATCCCTGCATAATACTATACAAGATGACCATCACTAAGACACATGTCATGAGACTTTCCAAGGTCAATGTGAAAGAAAAAAATCTTAAAGCCAGCTAGAAAAAAGGGCCAGATCACGTACAAAAGGAACCCCATCAGGCTAGTAGCAGAATTCTCAGCAGAAACTACAAGCCAAGAGAGACTGAGGCCTATTTTCAGAATGGTTAAAGAAAAGAAATTTAAAGCAAGAATTTCATATCCCACCAAACTAAGCTTCATAATCAAAGGACAAATATAATCTTTTCCAGATAAGCAATCATTAAGGGACTTTGTTATCATTAGATAAGGCTTATAAGAGTTCCTTAAGGAAGTTCTAAACATGGAAACAAAAGAATGATACCTGCTACCACAAAATACACGTAGCCTACAGACCCTACAAAGCAACTACACAATCAAGACTACAAAGCACCCAGCTAACAAAATCATGACAGGATCAAAACTCATATACCAAAATTAACCTTGAATGTGAAAAGTCTAAATGCACTACTTGAAAGGCACAGAGTGGCACACTGGATAAAAAACTTGTAGCCTCTATCTCCCCGGTCTCGCCTGGGTGGTCTTTCCATCTTAGCCTCCCAAGTATCTGGAGACAACTTGAACCTTCTTCCTCTGGTTTTTTTCTAACCCCGCTTTCAGTTCGTTTCCACAGTACTTAGAGTGACTTGCTGTTGGATGTGTCTCTCTCTTCAGGAGACACATCTCACATATAACACCACCCACAAGTTGAAGGTAGAGGGATGAAGAAAGATCTATCATGAAAACGGAAGACAAAAAGAAAGAAGGGGTCACTATTCTTATATCACATAAAATAGACTTTAACAACAATTTAAAGAGAACAAATAAGAGAACAATTTAAAGAGAAAAAATTAAAGAGAACAAATACCTAATGATAAAATTTCAGTTTAATAAGAAGACCTCACTTCATAAATATGCACCTAATGTTAGAACACCCAGATTTCTTTTTTTAAAAAAAGTACTTCTAGGCCTACAATTAGACTTAGACAATCACACGGTAATGGAGGGCAGGACTTCAACACCCCCACTGATAGTGTTAGACAGATCATTGAGGCAGAAAGCTAACAAAGAAATTCTGGGCTAAAATTTAACACTTGACCAATTAGAAATAATAGACAACTACAGAATATCCCACCCAACAACTCCAGAATATACATGCTTCTCATCTGCACATGGAACACACTCTAAAGCTGACCACATGTCAGGCCATTAAACATGTCCCAGTAAATTCAAAGAAATTGAAATCATACTACACATACTCTTGGACCATAGTGAAATAAAAATAGAGACCAATATTAAGAAGATCTCTCAAAGCTACACAATTACATGAAAATTAAACAACTTGCTTCTGTATGACTGCTGAGTAAACAATGACATTTATGCAGAAATCAAAAACTCTTTGATATTAATGAAAAGAGAGATACAGCATATCAAAATCTCTGGTATACAGCAAAAGTAATATTAAGAGGAAAATTTACTGCTGAATACCTACATCAAGGAGTTAGAAAGATCTCAAATTAACATTTTAACATCACACATAGGGGAACAAGAAAAACAAAAATAAACTAACCCCAAAGCTAGCAGAAGAAAAGAAATAGCTAAAATCAGAGCAGAACTGAATGAAACTGAGACCTGAAAAATCTATACAAAGGATCAGCAAAACCAAAAGTTTCTTCTCTGAAAGGATAAACATGATCAATGGATTGCTGGCTAAATTAATAAAGAAAAAAAGAGAGAAGATCCAAATAAGCACAATCAGAAATGACAAAGGTGACATTACAGCTAATCCCTGAGAAATAAAAAAGATCTTAAGACTATTATGAACACCTGCATGTACACAAACTAGGAAATCTAGAGCAAATGGGTAAATTTCTGGAAACATGAAACCTCCCAAGATTGAATCAGGAAGAAATTAAAACCCTGAACAGAACAATATGAGTTCCGAAATGGAATCAATAATAATAATAATAAAATCCTACCAAACAAAAGAAAGCCCTGAACCAGATGGATCCACAGCTGAATTCTACCAAATGCACAAAGAAGAGTTACTGAAACTATTCCAAAAAAAAAAAATTTTTATTATACTTTAAGTTCTAGGGTACATGTGCACAATGTGCAGGTTTGTTACATATGTATACATGTGCCATATTGGTGTGCTGCACCCATTAACTCATCATTTACCTTAGATATATCTCCTAATGCTATCCTTTCCCCCACTCCCCATAATAGGACCTGGTGTGTGATGATCCCCTTCCTGTGTCCAAGTGATCTCATTGTTCAATTCCCATCTATGAGTGAGAACATGCAGTGTTTGGTTTTCTGTTCTTGCGATAGTTTGCTGAGAATGATGGTTTCCAGCTGCATCCATGTCCCTACAAAGGACACAAACTCATCCTTTTTTATGGCTGCATAGTATTCCATGGTGTATATGTGCCACATTTTCTTAATCCAGTCTGTCACAGATGGACATTTGGGTTGATTCCAAGTCTTTGCTATTGTGAATAGTGCCGTAATAAACATACGTGTGCATGTGTCTTTATAGCAGTATGACTTATAATCCTTTGGGTATATCCCCAGTAATGGGATGGCTAGGTCAAATGGTATTTCTAGTTCTAGATCCTTGAGGAATCACCACACTGATTTCCACAATGGTTGAACTAGTTTACAGTCCCACCAACAGTGTAAAAATTTAAGGAGAAGGAATTCCTCCCTAACTCATCTTATGAAACTATGCTCATCCTGAACCAAATTCTGTCAAAAACATAATGAAAAAAGAAAACTACAGGCTAATATCATTGATGAACATAGACACAAAAATCCTCAACAAAATACTGGTAAACTGAATACAACAGCACATGAAAAACTTAATTCACCACACTCAAGTAGGCTTTATTACTGGGATGCAAGCTTGGTTCAATAGGCACAAATCAACAAACGTGATTTACCACATAAGCAGAATTGAAAACAAAGAACACATAATCATCTAAATAGATACAGAAAAAGCACTTGATAAAATCCAACATTCTTTCATGATAAAAGCTCTCAACAAATTAGGCATTGAAGAAATGCAGCTCAAAACAGTGAAAGCCATCTATTACAAACCCACAGCTAACATCACACTCAATGGGCAGAAGCTGAAATCATTCCCCTTAAGAACCAGAACAAGACAATATACTCGCTCTCACCCCTTCTATTTAATATAGTCCAGAAAGTCCTGGTAAGAGAAATCAGGCAACAGAAAGAAAGAAAATACCTCCAAATTGGGGAAAAAATAAGTTATCTCTCTTCCATGACAAGATGGTTTTATACTTGGAAAACTGTGAAAACTCCATCAAAAGGCTACTAGAACAGATAAATAACTTTAGTAAAGTTTCAGGATACAAAATCCATGTACACAAAATCAGTAGCATTTCTATACAGCAATACACTCAAGCCAAGAGCCAAATCAAGAACACAGCCCCATTTACAATACACACACACACACATACACACACACACAAAAACCCAAACAAACAAACAAAAACACACCTACAAATACATCTAACCAAGGAGGCTAAAGATCTCTACAAGGAGAACTATAAAACACTGCTCGAAGAGATCAGAGATGACACAGATGGAAAAACAGTTAATGCTCATGGATTGGAAGAATCAACATCATTATAATAGCCTGACCGCCCAAAGCTATTTAAAGATTCACCGCTATTCTTGTCAAACTACCAACATCATTTCTCACAGAATTAGAAAAAATAAAACTCTTCCAAAATTCATACGGAACAACCAAAAAAAGAGCCCAAATAGCCAAAGCAATCCCAAGCAAAAACAACAAAGTTGAGGAGTCATCATGTTATCCAACTTCAAATTATATTACAAGGTTACCATACTCAAAACAGCATGGTACTGGTACAAAAACAGACACAAAGCCCAATGGAAAAGAATAGAAAACCCAGAAATAAAGCCATACACCTACAACTAGCTGACCTTTGACAAAGTAAACAAAAATAAGGAAAAAGGACTCCCTATTCACTACATGATGCTGGGATAACTAGCTAGCCATGTGCTAAAGAATGAACCTGGACCCCTACCTACCACCATACATAAAAATTAACTTAAGACGGATTAAAGGCTTAACTGTATGACCTCACATTGTAAAAGTCCTAGAAGAATGCCTAAGAAATACTCTTCTAGACCTCTGCTTTGGCAAACAATTTATGACTAAGTCCCAAAACGCAATTCCAACAACAACAAAAATTGACGAGTGGAACCTAATTAGACTAATGAACTTCTGCACAGAAAGAGAAACTATCAACACAGTGAAGAGACCACTTATAGAACAGGAGAAAATATTCACAAACCATGCATCTGACAAAAGTCTAATATATCCAGAATCCGTAGGGAGCTTAAATAATTCAACAAGGAAAAAACAAATAATTGTCTGTTATTGGTGTATAACAATTAAAAAAACATGGCAAAGAACATTAACAAACACTTCCCAAAAGAAGACACAGAAGTGGCCAACAATCATATGAAACAAATGTGCCGTATCACTAATCATCAAAGAAATGCAAATCAAAAACATGAGATACTATCTCACACCAGTCAGAATGGCTTTTGTTAAAAAATCAAAAAATAACAGAAGTTGTTGAGGTTGTGGAGAAAAGGAAATGTCTACACACTGTTGGTGGGAATGTAAATTAATTCACCCACTGTGAAAAGCAGTTTGGAGATTTCTCAAAGAACTAAAAGTAGAACTACCATTTGACCCAGCAATTCTTTTTCTGAGTACATACCCAAAGGAAAATAAGTTATTGTAACAAAATTACACATGTACTCATTCATCACAGCACTATTCACAATAGCAAAAGCATGGAATCAACCTAGGTGCCCATTAACAGTATACTGGATTTTTAAAATGTGATACATACACACCATGGAATACTACACAACTATAAAAAAGAAGAAAATCATGTCTTTTGTAACAATGTGGATAAAGCTGGGAGCTATTATCCTAAATGAATTACTGAAGAAACAGTAAGCAGATTGCACATGTTTTCACTTGTAAGTGAGAACTAAACATTGAGCACACATGGACTAAAGATGGGAATGGTAGACACTGGAGACTAATAGAGGGGGAAGAGAGGAAGGTGAGTAAGGGTTGAAAAACTACCATAGTACTCTACCTGCACATGTACCCTTGTATCTGAAATAAAATCTGATTAAAAAAAAAAAAATAGACTAAAAGAGAGAAAATTATAGGATAATAACTTTATCTTTTACATATCCTTTTTACAATATGCTATAAAATAAAAACTTGGTAAATGGATGTCTCTATAAAACCAACAAAATAACTGATTGAAAGTACCAGTTCTTCTTCACCAACACTTGTAGGTGATCCATGTCAGGAGAAACAAAGAATGCAATTGACTCAGGAAATGGTGACCAATAATTCAACAGAATGTAATAGAGGAAAGTCTCATCGCTTCATGACTAAGCCTCTTGATTTACTAATAGAGACTGGACTATGAAAAAAATAGCAGATTCCCCTTAACTGGACAGGGATAAAAGATAATTCTTAGTTGATTATACTTCTTGATCTATTTATTTCTTCTAAGAAATACTAAGTTTTTCATTGACTCACTTTTATAAGTAACCAATCTGATAAAAAACAGTTACCTTACTTCATTTTTGGAACTTTTTTCCATCTGCTGTAAATGAATTCTGAAGAATGTAGTGTAGCTAATACTCCATGAGTATTATGTAAAATGAATTTCTAAATAAGAAGATAATAACAAATGGGTCAAAAAATAATCAAAGGATCACAATAAAGGTAGACAGATTAGTCTTCAGTATTAGCATCCTCAAAATATAAAATGAAACAAAATAATTAAGACTCCTTGTAATAGAATTTTATTTTGCTGTGATTTTCCTTCATGCTTCTGTGGTCTTTAATATCTGTCTATGTGAACTAAAGAACCAAAATTGGCAAGACTAACTGCAAATAAGAGATTTATACCATTTCAATAGCTTGCCAGAGAATTTCCATTCTAAAGTCCTAAGATGAATATCTAATCTGACCAGGCATCTTGTAGATGTAGTCTTCACCCAGGTACTTGTCAAAATGGAGTTCCATGTAATGGAGGCAAATTGCTACTGTTTACAAATATGACCAGGAGGAAAGAACTGGGATGAGTCATTACAACCTATCACCTCTATAAGAATAAAGTACTCAATGCCTTCAAAAATAGCTTAGAGAAGAGAGATTGGATTGTGAGATTTGGATGTAGGGACTTTAAAGGTAGAAGCAGGAAGGATACTCTTTAACTCCCAGTCCTTCCCGTACTCCTCCAATAGAGGCTTAATTCAAATGCTGGGAAAGGGAAAGTGGTTGTTAAGGACTCTCTTAACTCAAAACACATGTAGGCTTTAAAAGGCCATATCTGTTGGTCAAAATACAGTTCTTGCCAGGTCATTATCTATTTGTTTATTTGGTAAGTTTTTATTGGGTGACCTGTAGTGCCAGTTACTGTACCAAGTAATAGAAATGCAAAGATAAATGAGGCAGAGTTCTTGTCCTTAAGGAATCTGTATTCAAGTCAGGGAGCCAGATAAGCAAGACAATGACAACACAGTGAGACGGGTGATAATTTATTCCAACTGATGGCACAGGGAGAGGTCAAGGAAGACCTCCTTGAAAAGTAACCTAGGAAAGAAATTTTGGAAGGTAGCAAAAAAGTACATATTTGCAAAGTTCTACAGATACATGAAGATGTTCAAAGTGTGTAAGGAAAGCACAACAAAGACTTGTGTAATTAATAATGGTTGAATTGTCGGCGTAATCAAAGGCTATATTGTGAGAGCTCTTGTGTGCCAGGCAGTTTGAAGGCAGGCTTTGAGGAAAAATTAAAGAATGGTAATCAGGAAGTGTTTTAGAAAGTTTATTCCATATTGGGGTGGAGTCAACCATAGACTAAAAACATTTACAAGGTAGAGCAAAAGTCAAGGTATTCCTGACTGGGAAAAAAAAAGTCTTGAATGTGAAAAATATTAATGATGTTGAATTAAAATTCTGCTGCAGATGGGTACCCTATATTTTGTGTCCTGATTTCCAAAATTCAAGAAGCTCCCACTATTTCTTACCTCCTGAAGACTTCTTAAAATGTCTCTTTTTCCTGCTTGCATGGTAGTGTCCCAAGGCATGATATTTTTCTCTCAAGATTTGATGGCCCAGAATTCATCTAAACATACAAAGTATATTAAATAATGGATTTATCTTCAACAATACATGCTCCAAATAAATATCTGATGAGGTACATTATTCTCATCAGTTTGTAAAATCAGAATTATAAATGCTTTCTTCAGAATTCCTCAAAATTAAAAAATCAAGCAACTTTGACAATATAGAATGTTTCCTTCTCATTTCTTAACTGCTGATTTCTATACTCTAGAAAAGCAAGCATATCAATGTATTCTCTGATTCATAATCATGCGCTATCCTTTTTTTTCTCAATATAAGCTAATTCTGACATCCTATTCTCTCTGCCAGTTTTTCTCACTCACCACTTGCATGCTGTTGACACCAAAACCCTGTATCTATCTACTATCATGTAACTCATCTCTTCAATTGCCATTCATCTTCTCAAGGCTGTTCACAAACTACATCATCATATATACATGTGTGACTGTGTATATGTACAAAGCCAGCTTTGATAGACAATCATCATACTATCTAATATCAGAGACACGAAGTTACTTGTTTACTAGCAAGATCTGGGACTCTTAAGTAGCCTTGATATTAAAGTTCTCACCCAAGACACTACATTCTATTCATAGAAACAGATATTCCATCATATCTGGCTACGGTATGAACGAGAAAAATCAGACTCAGAACAGTTACTACACATGGAACGAAAGACTTACCTTCACAGGATACCCTATAGCCAGCTCTAACAATGCTGACAGTAAAGACTCAACCTTTGCCTGATATCTGATCTTTTAATAATTACATATATGTGCCTTGGTCTTTCGCTTTTTACCTGATTTCTTCTCACTTTTACCTCATCATCACTGCATCCAGTCTTCTGCAATTTCTTGATACCAAGTTTGTTCTCCTGACTTTCTCTCAACTTCCCTGTTAAGTCATGGAATTTTATTCAATGTCTTCCTCAACTTAGTTACCACCCAGTTCTTCTAGGCATACTAGCTGCATAGCCACAGCCCTGATGATCTATTCATTCATAGAATAAAACTGAGTTCCTCCCCATACTCTCATGTTATTCCACAGAAACTGACGATTTGGGCACTCCAACAATTTATTTGTGTACATACACCAAAAAAAACAGCATGAGCTGTTTGAATTTCTTGATTCATTGCTCTATTACCACATAAAAGGGGAGTAACCTCAATATTTAGGTGGATTTATACACTTCAGTTTGCTTGAATTACTTTGGTTTGGTTTTTATCAGCATTCTCAGTCTTTGACTTCTGGTGTTTGTCAATTGTGTAATTAATTTTAGTGTATGATAAGCTCTGAAATAATGTTAGCAAATCATTTCCATAAATAATTTATTATTTTTCTAATACATTAGAAGCTATGTAATGATGAATGATTACCTTAATAAAAAAGCCCCAGAAAAAAAATTTCCTACTCGAGTGTCAATTTCTAAAATTTACTATATCTACTTAAGTGTAATATTCCTAATTTTCTGTAGCAGATGCATATTGTGCTCTCAATACAGTTACAGTTTTAGTCATGACACACACTCACACATGGAATGAATTTCCACATCAACCATCCTTATTTGGATAGTGCATGTGTGCTTATGTTGTACAAGTTTTTATTCTCCCCTCAGAAGAAAAGTGCAAATGAGATTATCATCTCATAATCTCAACATAAAGAGTACAGAGGAGAAATGACTAATTCCATATAATTATAAATTATAAACAATTCAAAGTACAGGTGTACCTTGGAGATACTGTAGGTTTGGTTCCAGACTACCACAATAAAGTCAATAAAGTGAGCCACACATTTTTTGTTTTGTTTTGTAGTGCATATAAAAGTTATGTTTACACTATTGTCTAATAAATGTGTAAAATGACTGTGTCTAAAAATTCACATGTCTTAATTAAAAATACTTTATTTCCCAAAATGCTAACAATTATATAAGCCTTCAATAAGTCATAATCTTTTTACAGGTATAGGGACTTGCCATGATATTGATGACTGCTGACAAATCAGAGTGGTGGTAGCTAAAAGTTTGGGTGGTTGTGGCAATCTCTTAAAATAAACAAACAGTGAAGTTCACTGCATCAATTAGTCCATCCTTTCATAAAAGATTTTTTTGTAGCATGTGATGCTGCCTGATAGCAGCATTTCACCTACTGTTTCAAAACTGGAGTTAATCTTCTCAAATTCTGCCACTGCTTGACCAACTAATTTTTTGTTGTCCTTTCAACAATGTTCATAAGATCTTCACAAGAAGTAGATTCTGTCTCAAGAAACCACTTTATTTATTCATCCATAAGAAACAACTCCTCATCTGTTCAAGTTGTATCATGAGACTGTAGCAATTTGGTCACATCTGCAGACTCCATTATAATTCTCTTGTAATTTCCATCACATCTGCAATTACTTCCTCCACTGAAGTCTTGAATGCCTCAGTCATCTGTAAGGGTTAGAATCAACCTCTTCCAAACTCCTGTTAATGTTGACATTTTGACCTCCTCCCATGAATCATGAATGTTCTTAATGGCATAAGAATGGTGAATCCTTCACAGAAGGTTTTCAATTTACTGTGCCCAGATTCATCAGAGAAACCACTACGTATGATAGCTACAGCCTTACAGAAAGTATTTCTTAAATAATAAGACTTGAAAGTTGAAACTACTCCTTGATCCATGAGAACTGGCAGGCATGAAAACAACATTAATTTTCACGTCCATCTCCATCAGAGCTCTTGGGTGACCAGATGCATTGCCAATGAGCAGTAATATTTGAAAATTAATCTTTTTTTCTGAGCAGTAGGTCTCAACAGTGGGCTTAAAATATTCAACAAATCATGCTATAATCAGATGTACTGTAATCCGGGCTTTGTGACTTCATTTACAGTGCATAGGAAGAGAAGGTTTAGCATAATTCTTAAGGTCTGTAGAATTTTCAGAATGAGTTTGGCTTTAAGTTAAAACCAAAAGAGCATTGGCTTTAAATTAAAAGTCACCAGTTGCATTAACCCTAACAAGACAGTCAGCCTGTCCTTTGAAGCTTTGAAATGAGACACTGATCTCTTTAGTTATAAAAGGCCTAGATGGCATCTTTTTCAAATGGAAGGCTGCTTTGTGTACATTGAAAATCTTGTTTAGTGTAGCCACCTTCATCAACGATCTTAACTAGATCTTTTTGGACATTTGCAGTAGCTCCTACAACATAACTTGCTGCTTCACTTTTCACTCTTGTGTTATAAAGATGGCTTCTTTCCTTAAATGGTATGAACCAAACTGCTAGCTACCAACTTGTCTTCTCCAGATTTCTCTCTTCTCTTAGTCTTCATAGAATAAAAGAGAGTGAAGGATTAGACTTTAGTGTAAGACAATGTTGTGGTTGGTTTTATCTTTTATCCAGACCACTCAAACTTTGTCCATATCAGCAATATGGAGCAATCAGTTTTATTTTCTTATCATGTGTATATTCACCCCAGTAGCATGTTCAATTTCCTTCGAGAACTTTTTCTTTACATTAACAACTTGGCTAACTGGTGAAAAAGGTCTAGTTTTTGTCCTGTTGTAGCTTTCAACATGCCTCCCTCAATAAGCTTAATCGTTTCTAGTTTTTGATTCAAAGTGAGAGATGTATGAGGCTTCCTTCCACTTGTACACTTAGAGGCCATTGTAGAGTTATTATGTGGTCTAATTTACATTCTGTTTTGTCTCAGAGAATAGGGAAACCAGAGGACAGGGAGAAAGACAGGGGAATGACAGGTCAGTGGAACAGTCAGAACACATGTGATATTTGTCTATCAAGTTTACCATCTTGTATGGGTGTGGTTTGTGGCACTCCAAAACAATTAAAACAGTATCATCAAAGACCCGTGATCACAGATCACATAGCACTTATTCTAAAATTAACCACATAATTGGAAGTAAAACACTTCAGCAAATGCAAAAGAACAGAAATCATAACAGTCTCTTAGATCACAATGCAATCGAACTAGAACTCAGGATTAAGAAACTCACTCAAAACCACACAACTACATGGAAACTGAACAACCTGCTCCTAAATGACTACTGGGTAGATAATGATATTAAGGCAGAAATAAATAAGATTTTTGAAACCAATGAGAACAAAGAACAACATACCAGAATCTCTGGGACACAGCTAAAGCAGTGTTTAGAGGGAAATGTATAGCACTAAATGCCCACGGGAGAAAGTGGAAAAGATCTAAAATCGACACCCTGACATCACAATTAAAAGCTCTAGAGAGTCAAGAGCGAACAAATTCAAAGCTAGCAGAAGACAAGAAATAATTAAGATCAGAGCAGAACTGAAGGAGGTAGAGACATGAAAAACCCTTCAAAAAATCAATGAATCCAGGAGCTGGATTTGTTTGTTTGTTTGTTTGTTTGTTTGTTTGTTTGTGGAGATGGAGTCTCACACTGTCACCCAGTCTGGAGTGCAATGGTGTAATCTCTACTCACTGCAACCTCTGCCTCCTGGGTTTAAGCAATTCTCCTGCTTCAGTCTCCCATGTAGCTGTGATTACAGGCACCCGCCACCACACCTGGCGAATTTTTTGTACTTTTAGTAGAGACGGGGTTTCACTATGTTGGCCAGACTGGTCTCAAACTCCTGACCTCATGATCCACCCATCTCGGCCCCCCAAAGTGCTGGGATTACAGGTGTGAGCTACCATGCCTTGCTGGTTTTTTGAAAAGATTAACAAAATAGACTGCTAGTCAGACTAGCAAAGAAGAAAAGAGACAAGAATCAAATAGACACAATGAAAAATGTTAAAGGGGAGATCACCACTGATCCCACGAAAGGCAAGCTACCATCGGAGAATACTATAAACACATCTATGCAAACATACTAGAAAATCTAGAAGAAATGGATAAATTCCTAGACACATACACCCTCCCAAGACTAAACCAATAAGAAGTCAAATCCCTGAATAGACCAATAACAAGTTCTAAAATTGAGGCAATAATAAGCCTACCAACCAAGAAAAAGCCCAGGACCAGATGGATTCACAGCTGAATTCTGCCAGAGGTACAAAGAGGAACTGGTACCATTCCTTCTGAATCTATTCCAAACAATACAAAAAGAGGGACTCCTCCCTAACTCATTTTATGAGGTCAACATCATCCTTATACTAACACCTGGCAGAGACACAACAAAAAAAGAAAATTTCAGGCCAATATCCCTGATGAGCATCAATGCAAAAATCCTCAATACAATACTGGCAAACTGAATCCAGCAGGACATTAAAAAGCTTATCCACCATGATTAAGTCAGCTTCATCCCTGGAATGCAAGGCTGGTTCAACATATGCAAATCAATAAATGTAATCCATCACATAAACAGAACCAATGACAAAAACCACATGATTATTTCAATAGATGCAGAAAAAGCCTCGATAAAATTCAACACCCCTTCATGCTAAAAACACTCAATAAACTAGGTGTTAATAGAATGTATCTCAAAATAATAAGAGTATTTACAACAAATCTACAACCAACATCATACTGAATGGGCAAAAGCCAGAAACATTCCCTTTGAAAACTGGCACAAGACAAGGATGCCCTCTCTCACCACTCCTATTCAACATAGTATTGGAAGTTCTGGCCAGGACAATCATGCAAGAGATGGAAATAAAGGGTATTCATGTAGGAAGAGAGGAAGTCAAATCATCTCTGTTTGCAGATGACATGATTGTATATTTAGAAAACCCCATTGTCTCAGCCCCAATCTCCTTGAGCTGATAAGCAACTTCAGCAAAGTCTCAGAATACAAAATCAATGTGCAAAAATGACAAGCACTCCTATACACCAATAATAGACAGAGAGCCAAATCATGAGTGAACTCCCATTCACAATTGCTACAAAGAGAATAAAATACCTAGGAATAGAACTTACAAGTGATGTGAAGGACCTCTTCAAGGAGAACTACAAACTACTGCTCAAGGAAATAAGAAAGAACACAAACAAATGGAAAAAACATTTCATGCTCATGGATAGGAAGAAACAATATCATGAAAATGGCCATATTGCCTAATTTATAAATTCAGTGCTATTTCCATCAAGCTACCATTGACTTTCTTCACAGAATTAGAAAAAACTACTTTAAATTTCATCGACCACTAACCAGACTAATAAAGAAGAAAAGAGAGAAGAATCAAATAGACACAATATAAAATTAACCAAAAAAGAGCCCATAGAGTCAAGATAATCCTAAGCAAAAAGAACAAAGCTGGAGACATGATGCTGCCTGACTTCAAACTATACTACAAGGCTACAGTAACCAAAACAACATGGTGCTGGTACCAAAACAGATACATAAACCAATGGAACTGAACAGAGGCCTAATAAATGACACCACACATCTACAACCATCTGATCTTTGACAAACCTGACAAAAACAACGAATGGGGAAAGGATACCCTATTTAAAAATGGTGTTGTGAAAACTGGCTAGCCATAAGCAGAATGTTGAAACTGAAGATTTTCCTTACACCTTATACAAAAATTAATCAAGATTGATTAACGACTTAAATGTAAGACCTAAAACCATAAAAACTCCAGAAGAAAACCTAGGCAATACCATTCAAGACAAAGGTATGGGCAAAGACTTCACAACTAAAATACCAAAAGCAATTGCATCAAAAACCAAAATTGACAAATGGGATCTAATTAAACTAAAGAACTTTGGCCGGGCGCAGTGACTCAAGCCTGTAATCCCAGCACTTTAGGAGGCCGAGACGGGTGGTTCACTAGGTCAGGAGATCAAGACCATCCTGGCTAACACGGTGAAACCCCGTCTCTACTAAAAAAAATAGAAAAAACTAGCCAGGCGTGGTGGCGGGTGCCTGTAGCCCCAACTACTCGGGAGGCTGAGGCGGGAGAATAGTGTAAACCCGGGAGGCAGAGCTTACAGTGAGCTGAGATCCAGCCATTGCACTCCAGTCTGGGCGACAGAGCGAGACTCCATCTCAAAAAAAAAAAAAAAAAGAACTTTGCACAGCGAAATAAACTATCATCAGAGGGAACAGGCAACCTATAGAATGGGAGAAAATGTTTGCAATCTATCTATCTATCTGACAAACTGATAATATCCAGAATCTACAAGGAACTTAAACAAATTTACAAGAAAAAAACAACCCCATAAAAGTGGGTGAAGGATATGAGCAGACACTTTTCAAAGGAAGACACTTATATGGCCAATGAACATAAAAAAAGTTCATCATCTCTGATCATTAGAGAAATGCAAATCAAAACCATAATGAGATACCATCTCACTCCAGTTAGAATGGCCATCCTTAAAAAGTCAGGAAACAACAGTTACTGGAGAGGATGTGGAGAAATAGGAACACTTTTACACCGTTGGTCAGAATGTAAATTAGTTCAATGATTGAGGATGACAGTGTGGCAACTCCTCAAGGATCTAGAACCAGAAATACCATTTGACCCAGCAATCCCATTACTGGGTATATACCCAAAGGATTATAAATCATTCTACTATAAAGACACATGCACATGTATGTTTATTGCAGTACTGTTCACAATAGCAAAGACTTGGAGCCAACCCAAATGCCCATCAATGATAGACTGGATAAAGAAAATGTGGCACCTATACATCATGGAATTCTATGTAGTCATAAAAAAGAATGAGTTCATGTCCTTTGCAGGGACATGGATGAAGCTGGAAACCATCATTCTCAGCAAACTAACACAGGAACAGAAAACCAAACACTGCACGATCTCACTCATTAGTGGGAGTTTAACAATGAGAATATTTGGGCACAAGAAAGGGAACATCACACACCAGGGCCTGTCAGAGGGTGGGGGACAAGGGGAGGGATAGCATTAGGAGAAACACCTAATGTAGATGACCACTTGAAGGGTGCAAACCACCATGAGACATGAATACCTATGTAACAAACCTGCACTTTCTGCATATGCATCCCAGAACTTAAAGTATAACAATAAAAAATAAAAATAATTCAGCAATAATAATGATAATAATGGTGGCTGTTACATAATAATAAATATTGTTATATATAGATAGATAAAAATAACAAAACAAATGTGATAAAATATTAACAATTGGTGAAGGATATTTCAGTAAGCTTAATCTTCATTCAAAATAAAATTATTTTATTTTATGTTAAGTTCTGGGGTATATGTGCAGAATGTGCAGGTTTGTTACATAGGTGAAACATGTGCAATGGTGGTTTGCTGCACCTATCAACCCATCACCTAGGTATTAAGCCCGGCATATTTAAAAATCGTAAATTTAGAAAGGTTGCTAGGTATAAGATCTATCAAGATACCAAGATCCACTGTATTTCTACCTATTGGCCACAACTAAATATAAAACTAGGTAGTCATACATGAGAGTATGTTTAAATAAAAATATATAAAAGCTATACATGGAAAACTATAAAACCTAAAACAGAAATGAAATAATAACAAAATAAATAAGAGATATATCATTTTCATAGATTAGATGACTCAATATTATAAAGGTAAAAAATGTCCCCAAATTTATCAATACTTTCAATGTTATCCTAACAAATATCAGAGTTGTGTTTTTTTTTTTTTTTTTAATTGACGCACTGATTCAAAAATTCACAGGGTGCCCGGCGCAGTGGCTCACATCTGTAATCCCAGCACTTTGGGAGGCCGAGGAGAGCAGATCATGAGGTCAGGAGATCAAGACCATCCTGGCTAACACGGTGAAACACTGTCTCTACTAAAATTACAAAAAATTAGCCAGGCGTGGTGGCGTGCACCTGTAGTCCCAGCTACTCGGGAGGCTGAGGCAGGAGAATGGCGTGAACCCAGGAGGTGGAGCTTGCAGGGAGCCAAGATCGCACCAGCCTGAGTGACACAGCAAGACTCTTGCCTCAAAAAAAAAAAAAAAATTACAGGGAAGAGCAAAGGGCCAAGAATAGCCAAGACATTCTGGAAGAACAAAGCTGAAAGTTATTTGGCAGATAATGTCTATGATAAAGCTACTGTAAATAACAAAATATTGTTTGACCCAAGGTTGGACAAAGTGATCAATGGAACAATAGTATCTAAAAACTTATGCAATTGTTTATTTATGAAAAATTAATAACAGTGATTTTTGCAAAAAGTAACAGTAAATTTCAGTTAGAAAGTTTGCAGTGGTCTTTTAAATAAATGTTGCTGTGTCAACATTGGATAGGTACGTGGCAAAAAATAAACTGTGACTGCTAAGTCAAAACCATAAAGGAAAGTATCAGTTCCATATGGATTGCAGGCCTAAATGTGAACTGTAAAATAAAAACTTGTAGAATTTTATTTATGTATTTATTTAGAGACAGAGTTTTGCTGTTGTCACCTAGGCTGGAGTGCAGTGGCACTATCTCATCTCACTGCAATCTCCGCCTCCTGGGTTCAATCGATTCTCCTGCCTCAGCCTCCCAAATAGCTGGGACTACAGGCTTGCACCACCACACCTAGCTAATTTTTGTATTTTTAGTAGAGACAGGGTTTCACCATCTTGGCCAGGATGGTCTTGATCTCCCGAGCTTGTGATGCGCCCACCTCAGCCTCCCAAAGTGCTGGGATTACAGGCGTGAAACACCATGCCTGGCCAGGCCATAGAATATTTTGTACCTTTGAGTAAGCAAAGATTTGTTAAACTAAACAAGTTATAAAGAAAAATCTGTTAAAAATAGGAACATCTGTTCACCAAAAGACCCCAGACATAGAATAAAAAGCAAGCCACAGACAATCTGACAAAAAGATCATATTAAGATTATATAGTTTCTGAAATAGAAAAAACAGAGATCAAGCATTAAAATAGGCAAAAGACACAGACACTTTAAAAAGCGAATATTTAAAAGGCAAATGAAAATATGAAAATATTCTCAACAACACTATTCATCAAGGAAATACAAATTAAAACTACACTCTAATAACACTAAACATGGTATTCTCAACTCCAGTTGGCAAATATGTGTAGTAACCAGAGTTTAACATTTGTGAGAATGTAAATCAATACAGCCATTTTGGTAAACTGTATGACAGCATCTACTAAAACCAAACACCCTCTCATCTATTACCCAATAATTCCACTCCTAAGTATATAATCAACAGAAATGCATATCTAACAATATTCACAGCATGCCCCCAAACTGGAAATTTTTATGATGCCCACCAACATGAGAATGGATTTTAAAAATGTGACATATTAACACAAAATAATACTTAGAAGCAATAGGAATGAACTATGCTTTTCATACAAAGTCTATGAAAATTATAGACAATATATATAGAAAGGGGTGTCTGTATAATATTAGCATAATTTTTTGGAAAAAGGTAAGTAAAGTCAAAGCAAATAATAGACTTGCAAATTTATTTGTAACATATGGCAGAGAAATGGTTAATCTTATTTATATCACTAGCATTCATACGCAAGAAATCATAACACTTTTAAGAAAATGGAAAGTTCTTAATTAGTGAACAAAGGGTATAAACATATGAGTTGTAAGCAAGATTGTCTAAATAGTCATTAAATATGAAGAGATGTTTACTTGAGCAGTTGGTAGAGAAAATAATGAATGCTCTTTTTTCCCATTAGATTAGAGTTGTTGGATCACTAATATGCATTCTGGGCTGATTAGGATGTGAATTGCTATCATATTTTCTGGAAAATAATTTGATAATACTAGGAAAACAAATATATGAAATATTAATATAAAAATACTAGTTTTAGGAAGTTATTCTACAGTACAACAAAGTATATTAGCATATTTATCACAACATGATGAGATAAAAATAATTAATGTAAAGGTCCTTCAATCAGAGATCAGTTCAATAATTTAGAATCCATCTATAAATGGATTCTAAATTATTATATATTATTGTTCTAAATTATTATTATAGAACATAATAATATTCTATAACAATTGACCTGGGACAATGAACCTGACATATTGGTAACCAGGAAAAAAGAAAAAAGGAAGAAGAGAGGGAGCAATGAAAGGAAGAAGAATACTGGCAGAATTTCTGATCATAAAGGGAGATGTGGGAAAATATAAACCAAGATATTAATACTTATTTTCAATTTTTTAAAAAAAACTTTAATTATTGCTTTTTTAAGGAATATTTTTCTTTTAGACATTTTAGTATTGCTTATCTTATTACAATGAACATACATTTTATTGTAATAGAAAAAAGATGATAAATCACATTTTTAAATTTTAAAATATAGAAAGATGAAGACAATTTACTCACACAAATACATATGACTAATATATTATCAAAATTATTTTATAAGTAGTCAAGGAAATAAAATTATCACATTGATAAGTAAAGCCATTTTACTGATAAAAATGATAAAAATTAGAGCACATATAATGCTCAGTGTTGGCTAGGACATAGTGAAACAGCAGTTCTACGCATACTTGGTGGTTATGCCATCAGCTATTTTAAGAAAACTGATAAGAAGTATATAAAGATTTAAAAAGTTTTTTATACTTTGATACAATCATTTCATTTCTAAGACTTTTCATAGCCCACCTGAATCTCAGATGAAGAATCCAGATGATGAAAATGAAGTTCCTCAAAATATTGCACAAACTTGTAAAAAATGGAAGAATATAAAATATACTATAAATAAGAGTATATGAAATAAATTATGGCAAGGTTTTGATGGAACGTTAGGCAACCACTCAAAGGTCTTACATCAAAACCAAGGGTAGTTCTATAATATCATAAATTTTAAGCCAAAAACAGAATACATAACAATAAAATAGCTGTTTATTCATAATTAGTATCCATATCTGAATTCATTCTCTTTTGTAGTTACATAAAATACTAGAAGGAAATAGGTCAGAGTGTTAGTAATTTATTCTTTTTATTATTATTATTATTATTATTATTATTATTATTATTTTTGAGATGGAATCTCCCTCTGTCACCCAGACTGGAGTGCAGTGGTGTGATCTTGGCTCACTGCAACCTCCACCTCCTGACTTCAAGTGATTCTCCTGCCTCAGCCTCCCCAAGTAACTGGGATTACAGGTGCCTGCCACTACGCCTAGCTGATTTTTGCATTTTTAGTAGAGACAGGTTTTCACCATGTTGGCCAGGCTGGTCTTGATCTCCTGATCTCCAGTGATCCACCTGTCTCAGCCTCCCAAAGTGGTGGGATTACAAATGTGAGCTACCGTGCCGGGCCAGTAACTTACTTTTATGCTTGAAGACAGGTTACTGTGTTACTTACATTTCCTACAATAAGAATACATTGATTTTTTCCCTTTTTAAAAATTTTTGTTTTTTTCAGATAGGGTTTCACTCTGTTGCCCAGTGTGGATCAAAGATAATAACTGGGGACAGATAAGGCAATAATCATGCCTGGGCACTTATAGAGGAGACTGAGGACTTGGCCCAGTTTTTATCCCAGCAAAAGGATAGCAGGTTCTGACCTAGTCATACAAGTTTCCCTGAGCTAAAACTGGCTAAAATGAAATCTGTTCACAATCTCCCTTAAAGCTAGTCTCAGAAATTTCCCAGGGAAGTTATCAGTTCTTGTCCTGAGAAATTCCATCAGTCTTCAAGCAAAAGGAATATCATCTCTCTAAATAAAGAAGCATGAATTTAAGGAGAGTACTGGCACATATTTATTTATCATTCCTCTCTGTGGCTTCTTTGGAGAGAACCATAGCCACGATCTATTACCAACCTCTATTCAGGGATTTTCCAGAGTTTTTCCAAGCATTGCCCACAACATCATACTGTATGGGGGAGTGTGGGAATGAAAAAAAAAAAAAAAATGGAAAATGAAACCCAAATGTTCTAGGGCTTAGAGACAGGGAACTATCGTGTCTAGCTCAACCAGATCAGAATAAGTCTCCCTGATTGAGAAGCATTTAGTTTAAAAATAGAGAGAAAGAAATTAGAGAAAAGTAGGTTAAGAGAAGGTTCCCATAGGATAAGGAAGGACTGTGCTGATGTGAACTTGGTTAGAGGTAGTGGGATGGAGATGAAGACAGGAGGTCCAAAGATGCCAGTAATATAGAGTGAAATACCAACTGGCATGTGGAGCGTCAGAGAGAGGTAAAAGATAAAGATTCTGCCCAGACCTGTGGTCAGAGTGGCTGGAATAATTGATAATGCTATTAAAATAAAGAGCAAAATCCCTTTTTTTGAGACAAAAAGTATCGTTATCCTTCAGGCACTAGTCAGATATGCTTATAGGGCCATATGGTAAGTAACCACATGCAAGGGACAAAATGATCAAAGCCAAATAATAGCAATGTCCAGCTTTTATGAAATACATTATATTCTTCCAAGTCTTAACTTGATTTGATGCTCTCACTAACCCTATTAGGCAATCAAGAAACTTATACTGAACATATTGTCAATTTAAATTTTGAAATGAGCCACGATGATAAGAAATATTACATTGTGCATAGCAGAGCTGGAAACTTGGAGATGCCTGGTACATTTAGTACATTTATGCCAGAAGAGCCTAACTATCTTATCAATTGAGATATCACTGAGAAAATATGAATGGATTCTAGACTACTCTAAAGACAACAACAGTTATTTGGTTCATATTTATTTGGTATAGATTATTTAAATGAAAATTCAAGGTAGTTATCAGGGGTCTGGGGGAGGATGGGGAGATGTTAGTCAAAGGGTATAAAGTTTCAGTTAGACAGGAGGGATACATTTTTTAGATCTATTGCACAACAAGGTGACCATAGTTAATAATAATGTGTTGTATATTTCAAAATTGCTGAGCATAAATTTCTTTTTTTTTTTTTTTTTTTTTTTTTGAGACGGAGTCTTGCTCTTTTGCCCGGGCTGGAGTGCAGTGGCCGGATCTCAGCTCACTGCAAGCTCCGCCTCCCAGGTTTTACGCCATTCTCCTGCCTCAGCCTCCGGAGTAGCTGGGACTACAGGCGCCGGCCACCTCGCCCGGCTAGTTTTTTGTATTTTTAGTAGAGACGGGGTTTCACGGTGTTAGCCAGGATGGTCTCGATCTCCTGACCTCGTGATCCGCCCGTCTCGGCCTCCCAAAGTGCTGGGATTACAGGCTTGAGCCACTGCGCCCGGCCTGAGCATAAATTTCAAATGCACCACCAAAAAATGAGAGGTGAAGTGATTGATATGTTAATTTGCTTCATTGAATGATTCCATGTTGTATACATATATCAAAAACATCACATTGTACCCCATAAATATAAACAAGTATGATTTGTTGATTAAAAATACTATTTATTAAAAAAAGAAAAATATTGGCTATTTTCTCTTCAAGCTGTTCAACCTTATTAGCCCATTCATAATCAATGCATTTATTCAAACCTCTAGTCTATCAGTGTGTTAACCATGTCTTTTCTTTTTTGATGGTTTGGCAATTTGTGTCTTCTTGACCCTGGAGGGGTTGCTCATCCCAGGATTAGCGAATTCCTAGAGATAGCAAAGGACCACCCTTCAAGAGTGTCTTCCATATGCAAGCCAACCAATCCAGAGCACATACCAGCAATCACTTTCTTTATGGGGCTCTTACACATCTTGCCCTAATCAACACAAGGTCAGGTACAAAACAACTAGGAACTGCTCCCTGTGCCCCAGGTCCCACTGAAATTATTCAAAGTAGCTCATTCTAAATCTGCTTATCCTGACTCACCTGTTTCTTCCTGCAAAGACCACAGTAATGGCTCTTGACCGTGCACCCTACCCACCAAGCCTCCTGACCAACTCTGGTGCTTTCCTCCATGGCTCCCATGGGATCTGTGAGTATAACTAACTGTCTTTTCAATGGCAGTTGTCTCTTGATCTGTTGGCCTTACCTTACCTAAATTATAACAAAATCTACATTGTAAAACAACCGTCAGAAAAAGAGGCCTGAAATAATTAAGAAAACTGAATGTGAACAGATTCCCATGTGACTTGAAGCGCACAGCCATCATTGAAACAAAACACACCAAAACTGACAAGGTGGCAAGTATAATGACTGACAGGAGAGACATTTTTTAAAGAAGTGTCTATCATATAAACATTATGTAGAAAACCAGATTATTTCAACATTGTCGATTCATCAAAATGCATGTATTAAAATTTTTAATAGTTTTTAAATTATTTTCTAATACTAAATATTTTTTTTTTTTTTTTTTTTTTTTTCTTACAATTTCTTAATAACATTTTATTTTCTCTAACTTAACTTTATTGTAAAAATAGAACATACACTACATATAACCTACAAAATTTGTGTTAATCACTGCTTATGTTATCAGTAAGGCTTCCAGTCAACAATAGCATTAGTACATAAGTTTGGGGGAGTCAAAACTTATACATAGATTTTCAACTGCGCAGGGATGGTGATGTCTGGTTGTTTGAGTCAACTGGATTTTCATACTATCAGTGACCTGGGATTGTCATCATTTTCTGGTGCTTCTTCCTGCTATTAAGTCGTCATTAAATGAAACATGCTTTTTAGGCATTGTTGTAAGGCAGATTTATTGTAAGGCAGACTTTGTCTTACTAGTCTCTTTTACTATCAAAGTTACTACAAGCTCGTTTCTCTTTGGTTGTATTTTCTTTGAAGTATTTTGAATGGAATTAAATATGTAGTAGTCCCTTATCCATGGATAAGTCCAGACTCTTTTTTTTTTTTTTTTTTTTTTTTTTTTTTTTATTATACTTTAAGTTCTAGGGTACATGTGCATGACGTTTATATCATGTATAACTCCCCAGTGCAATCCCTCCCTCCTCCCCCTCCCCATGATAGGCCCCAGTGTGTGATGTTCCCCTTCCCGAGTCCAAGTGATCTCATTGTTCAGTTCCCACCTATGAGTGAGAACATGCGGTGTTTGGTTTTCTCTTCTTGTGATAGTTTGCTAAGAATGATGGTTTCCAGCTGCATCCATGTCCCTACAAAGGACGCAAACTCATCCTTTTTATGGCTGCATAGTATTCCATGGTGTATATGTGCCACATTTTCTTAATCCAGTCTGTCACAGATGGACATTTGGGTTGATTCCAAGTCTTTGCTATTGTGAATAGTGCCGCAATAAACAACGTGTGCATGTGTCTTTGTAGTAGAGTAATTTATAATCCTTTGGGTATATACCCAGTAGTGGGATGGCTGGGTCATATGGTACATCTAGTTCTAGATCCTTGAGGAATCGCCATACTGTTTTCCATAATGGTTGAACTAGTTTACAGTCCCACCAACAGTGTAAAAGTGTTCCTATTTCTCCACATCCTCTCCAACACCTGTTGTTTCCTGACTTCTTAATGATTGCCATTCTAACTGGTGTGAGATGGTATCTCATTGTGGTTTTGATTTGCATTTCTCTGATGGCCAGTGATGATGAGCATTTTTTCATGTGTCTGTTGGCTGTATGGATGTCTTCTTTTGAGAAATGTCTGTTCATATCCTTTCCCACTTTTTGATGGGGTTGTTTGTTTTTTTCTTGTATATTTGTTTGAGTTCTTGGTAGATTCTGGATATTAGCCCTTTGTCAGATGAGTAGGTTGCAAAAATTTTTTCCCATTCTGTAGGTTGCCTGTTCACTCTGATGGTAGTTTCTTTAGCTGTGCAAAAGCTCTTTAGTTTAATTAGATCCCATGTGTCAATTTTTGCTTTTGCTGCCGTTGCTTTTGGTGTTTTAGACATGAAGTCCTTGCCCATGCCTATGTCCTGAATGGTACTACCTAGATTTTCTTCTAGGGTTTTTATGGTATTAGGTCTAACATTTAAGTCTCTAATCCATCTTGAATTAATCTTCGTATAAGGGGTAAGGAAAGGATCCAGTTTCAGCTTTCTACTTATGGCTAGCCAATTTTCCCAGCACCATTTATTAAATAGGGAATCCTTTCCCATTTCTTGTTTCTCTCAGGTTGTCAAAGATCAGATGGCTGTAGATGTGTGGTATTATTTCTGTTCTGTTCCATTGGTCTATATCTCTGTTGTGGTACCAGTACCATGCTGTTTTGTTACTGTAGCCTTGTAGTATAGTTTGAAGTCAGGTAGCGTGACGCCTCCAGCTTTGTCCTTTTGACTTAGGATTGTCTTGGCAATGCGGGCTCTTTTTGGTTCCATATGAACTTTAAAGCCGTTTTTTCCAATTCTGTGAAGAAAGTCATTGGTAGCTTGATGGGGATGGCATTGAATCTATAAATCACCTTGGGCAGTATGGCCATTTTCACATTGATTCTTCCTATCCATGAGCATGGTATGTTCTTCCATTTGTTTGTGTCCTCTTTGATTTCACTGAGCAGTGGTTTGTAGTTCTCCTTGAAGAGTCCTTTACATCCCTTGTAAGCTGGATTCCTAGGTATTTGATTCTCTTTGAAGCAATTGTGAATGGAAGTTGATTCCTGATTTGGCTCTCTGCTTGTCTGTTACTGGTGTATAAGAATGCTTGTGATTTTTGCACATTAATTTTGTATCCTGAGACTTTGCTGAAGTTGCTTATCAGCTTAAGCAGATTTTGGGCTGAGACAATGGGGTTTTCTAAATATACAATCATGTCATCTGCAAACAGGGACAATTTGACTTCTTCTTTTCCTAACTGGATACCCTTGATTTCTTTCTCTTGCCTGATTGCCCTAGCCAGAACTTCCAACACTATGTTGAATAGGAGTGGTGAGAGAGGGCATCCCTGTCTTGTGCCAGTTTTCAAAGGGAATTTTTCCAGTTTTTGCCCATTCAGTATGATATTAGCTGTGGGTTTGTCATAAATAGCTCTTATTATTTTGAGGTACGTTCCATCAATACCAAATTTATTGAGCGTTTTTAGCATAAAGGGCTGTTGAATTTTGTCAAAAGCCTTTTCTGCATCTATTGAGATAATCATGTGGTTCTTGTCTTTGGTTCTGTTTATATGCTGGATTACGTTTATTGATTTGCGAATGTTGAACCAGCCTTGCATCCCAGGGATGAAGCCCACTTGATCATGGTGGATAAGCTTTTTGATGTGCTGCTGGATTCGGTTTGCCAGTATTTTATTGAGGATTTTTGCATCGATGTTCATCAGGGATATTGGTCTAAAATTCTCTTTTTTGTTGTGTCTCTGCCAGGCTTTGGTATCAGGATGATGTTGGCCTCATAAAAAGAGTTAGGGAGGATTCCCTCTTTTTCTATTGATTGAAATAGTTTCAGAAGGAATGGTACCAGCTCCTCCTTGTACCTCTGGTAGAATTCAGCTGTGAATCCATCTGGTCCTGGACTTTTTTTGGTGGGTAGGCTATTAATTGTTGCCTCAATTTCAGAGCCTGCTATTGGTCTATTCAGGGATTCAACTTCTTCCTGGTTTAGTCTTGGGAGAGTGTAAGTGTCCAGGAAATTATCCATTTCTTCTAGATTTTCTAGTTGATTTGCGTAGAGGCATTTATAGTATTCTGATGGTTGTTTGTATTTCTGTGGGGTCGGTGGTGATATCCCCTTTATCATTTTTTATTGCGTCTATTTGATTCCTCTCTCTTTTCTTCTTTATTAGTCTAGCTAGCGGTCTGTCAATTTTGTTGATCTTTTCAAAAACCACTCCTGGATTCATTGATTTTTTGGAGGGTTTTTTGTGTCTCTATCTCCTTCAGTTCTGCTCTGATCTTAGTTATTTCTTGCCTTCTGCTAGCTTTTGAATGTGTTTGCTCTTGCCTCTCTAGTTCTTTTAATTGTGATGTTAGAGTGTCAATTTTAGATCTCTCCTGCTTTCTCTTGTGGGCATTTAGTGCTATAAATTTCCTCTACACACTGCTTTAAATGTGTCCCAGAGATTCTGGTATGTTGTATCTTTGTTCTCATTGGTTTCAAAGAACATCTTTATTTCTGCTTCATTTCGTTATGTACCCAGTAGTCATTCAGGAGCAGGTTGTTCAGTTTCCATGTAGTTGAGCGGTTTGGATTGAGTTTCTTAGTCCTGAGTTCTAGTTTGATTGCACTGTGGTCTGAGAGACAATTTGTTATAATTTTGTTCTTGTACATTTGCTGAGGAGTGCTTTACTTCCAATTATGTGGTCAATTTTGGAATAAGTGCGATGTGGTGCTGAGAAGAATGTAAATTCTGTTGATTTGGGGTGAGAGTTCTATAGATGTCTATTAGGTCCGCTTGGTGCAGAGATGAGTTCAATTCCTGGATATCCTTGTTAACTTTCTGTCTCGTTGATCTGTCTAATGTTGACAGTGAGTGTTGAAGTCTCCCATTATTATTGTATGGGAGTCTAAGTCTCTTTGTAGGTCTCTAAGGACTTGCTTTATGAATCTGGGTGCTCCTGTATTGGGTGCATATATATTTAGGAGAGTTAGCTCTTCCTGTTGAATTGATCCCTTTACCATGATGTAATGGCCTTCTTTGTCTCTTTTGATCTTTGATGGTTTAAAGTCTGTTTTATCAGAGACTAGATTGCAACCCCTGCTTTTTTTGTTCTCCATTTGCTTGGTAGATCTTCCTCCATCCCTTTATTTTGAGCCTATGTATGTCTCTGCATGTGAGATGGGTCTCCTGAATACACAGACTGATGGGTCTTGACTCTTGATCCAGTTTGCCAGTCTGTGTCTTTTAATTGGAGCATTTAGTCCATTGACATTTAAGGTTAATATTGTTATGTGTGAACTTGATCCTGTCATTATGATATTAACTGGTTATTTTGCTCGTTAGTTGATGCAGTTTCTTCCTAGCCTCGATGGACTTTACATTTGGCATGTTTTTGCAATGGCTGGTACCGCTTGTTCCTTTCCATGTTTAGGGCTTCCTTCAGGGTCTCTTGTAAGGCAGGCCTGGTGGTGACAAAATCTCTAAGCATTTGCTTATCTGTAAAGGATTTTATTTCTCCTTCACTGATGAAGCTTAGTTTGGCTGGATATGAAATTCTGGGTTGAAAATTCTTTTCTTAAGAACGTTGAATATTGGCCCCCACTCTCTTCTGGCTTGTAGAGTTTCTGCCGAGAGGTCTGCTGTTATTCTGAGGGCTTCCCTTTGTGGGTAACCCGACCTTTCTCTCTGGCTGCCCTTAAGATTTTTTCCTTCATTTCAACTTTGGTGAATCTGGCAATTATGTGTCTTGGAGTTGCTCTTCTGGAGGAGTATCTTTGTGGCGTTCTCTGTATTTCCTGAATTTGAATGTTGGCCTGCCCTACTAGGTTGGGGAAGTTCTCCTGGATGATATCCTGAAGAGTGTTTTCCAACTTGGTTCCATTTTCCCCCTCACTTTCAGGCACCCCAATCAGACGTAGATTTGGGTTTTTACATAATCCCATACTTCTTGCAGGCTTTGTCATTTCTTTTTCTTCTTTTTTCTTTTGGTTTTCTCTTCTCGCTTCATTTCATTCATTTGATCCTCAATCGCTGATACTCTTTCTTCCAGTTGATCGAGTCGGTTACTGAAGCTTGTGCATTTGTCACGTATTTCTCGTGTCATGGTTTTCATCTCTGTCATTTCGTTTATGATCTTCTCTGCATTAATTAATCTAGCTGTCAATTCTTCCACTTTTTTTCAAGATTTTTAGTTTCTTTGCGCTGGGTACGTATTCCTCCTTTAGCTCTGAGAGGTTTGATGGACTGAAGCCTTCTTCTCTCATCTCGTCAAAGTCATTCTCTGACCAGCTTTGATCCGTTGCTGGCGATGGGCTGCGCTCCTTTGCAGGGGGAGATGCGCTCTTATTTTTTGAATTTCCAGCTTTTCTGCCCTGCTTCTTCCCCATCTTTGTGGTTTTATCTGTCTCTGGACTTTGATGATGGTGACGTACGGATGGGGTTTTGGTATAGGTGTCCTTCCTGTTTGATAGTTTTCCGTCTGAGAGTCAGAAGAACTGTCTGTTGGTCTGTTGGAGATTGCTTGAGGTCCACTCCAGACCCTGTTTGCCTGGGTATCAGCAGCAGAGGTTGCCGAAGATAGAATATTGCTGAACAGCGAGTGTACCTGTCTGATTCTTTCTTTAGAAGTTTCCTCTCAGGGGTGACGCCACCCTGTGAGGTGTGGGGTGTCAGACTGCCCCTAGTGGGGGATGTCTCCCAGCTGGGCTACTCAGGGGTCAGGGACCCACCTGAGCAGGCAGTCTGTCCGTTCTCGGATCTCAACCTCCGCGTTAGGAGATCCACGGCTCTCCCCAAGCTGTCAGACAGAGTCGTTCGCGTCTGCACCGCCCCCGCTCTTTCCCCTAATGGACTGCAGCTGTGCGCTGTCCGCAGAGGTAGCAAAATATTTTTATTTTTAAATAATTTTGTCTTTGGACTGTGATATACATATATGAATAATATCACAAAAAGATAATTACACCAATAATCATCACTTTTCACATTTTAGCTTTTCTCTATGTATCTCTTTACTCATGTAGTTTGTATATAATAAAATTATATTGCATATAGCACTGTATAATGAGAACATTTTTTTCATTAATAATATATTTCAATGTGGACAAACTCTGGCCAGCAGGCAAACCTGGGCTACTCTTACATTTGTAAATAAAGTTTAATCAGGACACAGCCATGTCCACTCATAACATGCATTGTCAATCGCTACTTTTCTACTACAACGGTAGAGCTGAATGGTTGCAACAGATACCAGATGGCCTACAAAGCCTAAACTGTTACTAATTGATCTTTTACAAAAAAAGTTTATCAACCCTGATACAGTATGTACATTTTTCATGTTACTTCAATATAATATAGTTCAAATTGTACAGTAATTTATTACAACTACATATTATAATTGAATAAATCAGGTGCCAATTCTTGGATCAGAATATTGGATTCATGATTCTCAGAAATAAACGTTTTCTATTTGTTCTTAGACTATGATGTTTTAAAGAGGTCTAAAAGGAATACTTCTTAAATAGATTTAAGCATTGTCAAACTTTAAACTGTAATTAAAAAGCAAAATAATGATTTTATATATTAGGACTTAAAAGTCCATGGCACTTTCAGAGTATGTAACAATAGCACAGTCAATATTAAGTGTGAAATAGAGAAATCATTTCTACACACACCAGTACTCAAAATGCCCATGTTCTGCTCAACCACATGTATTTTCTCTGCTTGTTGTCTATTTAAAAATAAAAATAAAAAAGCCAGTTCAGCACATAAATAGTTCCTAAACTCTTACATAAATGTCCGTCACATTTTTGTACCAATTTGATAAGGTAGAACACATTCAAGAAGGAGGAGTGCGGGAGGAGGAGGAAGAGGAGAGTAGGAGACTAAAAAGAATGTTCTCTATGTAATTATTTCTCGAAAGATCTGCCAATGACTATGTTAATAAAAACTTGAGTATGTGGGATGGCATATGGGAAGACTGAAGTTCTCACAGAAGGAGCCAGTTCACTTCAAATTAGACTCTCTTCTCAGCTCTACAGAATGAAATCAGGAATGGCAGGAATAAAAGACAATAATGGGAGGTACACCAAGACCTTTATACTATGTTAACAGTAATAAGATACCTGGGATTATGCTTATTTTTTAAATGAACTACATGTTTATTACATGTTTGCCATGTTTGGATAAATTTACTTATTATTGAGACTTCCTAACATGTAAAATAACTTCAGACTGATGAAAATAATTTTCTTATAAAACAAAGATATATCATATCACATTATATTGAAACAAATTACTGCCTATGTGCCTCTTTTCCACACCCAGATTTTGATGAGTTCTCTTAGCTTTGTAACTTCTTATAAAACTTCTAGGCCAGGTGCAGTGGCTCACGCCTGTAATCGCAACACTTTGGGAGGTCGAGGCGGGCAGATCACCTAAAGTCAGGAGTTCGAAACCATCCTGGCCAACATGGCGAAATCCCACCTCTACTAAAAATTCAAAAATTAGCTGGGCATGGTGGTGGGTGCCTGTAATCCCAGCTACTCAGGAGGCTAAGGCAGATTATCACTTGAACCTGGGAGGAAGAGGTTGCAGTGAGCCGAGATGGGACCAGTGCACTCCAGCCTGGGCAACAGACAAAGAGTAGGTTTCAAAAAAAAAAAAAAGAAAAATCTTCTATATGATTTTGTTATTGAAATTAGTAGTGCAAGAGTAATATAATAAGGTTAAAGAAGGAAGAGTCTATAGAGGTATGTATAGGCTGGGCAGGAGAGAGATAATCAAGGTTATTGATGAAAGAACAAGATGTGAGTGATTTTAAGCAGTATCTACATCATTACAGCTAAGATTATGGAATCATTTCTAATCAGCTGGTCAATTAACTGAATACCTTTGAGACTTGTTCATAATCTGTTTAAGATCTACACTTTGAAAATTACAACATCTTAAGTTCATTGATAAATGCAAAGATAAGTAGGCATTATTTGTGCTTGTTATATACAATTAAATAAATATAATCAATAAATGAATCAATAGAAAAGAGTAAGACTAAAGTTTTATTTTCCTTTCTCTGCCTCTGCTGATTTTCTTCTTTATCTTTGTTTAATTTTGCCAATAATTAGGAGACAAAGTAAATTCAGGATAGGAATGATTCTATAAAACCATGCTTCTGGTTTATATTATCTAACATCCTTTTTTAATCCATCACAAGATGTGCTTCAAACTGACGCAGACAGCATTACCAAAGAGGACAGCTGAGGTTAGACTGCTCACAAACAATTATAAACAAATGAATTGTTTACTTAATTTGTAATGTTCAAGAAGTCAATTATGCTCCAATTTTCAAAGCCCTGCAAGCACCCAACCAATTTGCCACCAGATTCCTTTCCTCACGCAAATCACAGGTTCTTGCTGCAACTCACTACTGTCTCAGAACTAAAGCTTTCCTGTTTCTCATTTGTTATGTTCCACCAATGTCAAAGAGAGAACAACAGTAATGAACTTAATCACATTAATGTCAGGCTTCAATTGTGTGGTAATGTCCTGGAAAAATGCAACCAGGGCTAAGTAAATAAGTCTAGTTGTGTTATTATTTCAGAGGTGGAAGAAACCATTTTACATAAGCACACTAAATGGATAAGAACTAGATTGTCCCCACTTCCAGAATGTACTTCCTGGTATATGAAGAGAAGCATTACTCTTACAGGTTATTTAATGTCACTTAAGTGCTCTCTTGACCTGAAAGAAACACAAGTCCAGTTATTTCTTAAGGATGAGAGTGAGTGAGCTTCCAAGATGGGTTTGGAGATATTACAGGTGCAGTTAATATTAAGTCTCCTTGCCTCTGACTTCTCATAATCTTACTTTAGATACTATTGCATTCTTTTTACTCTAGATTTTAACTATTAGTAGAACGTATCATTCTTAAAAAATAAATTTGCCAGTTGAAAAATAATTAAAATGTTAAAGTCAAAGAAAGGAAATGCTAAGGTTGATAAAGTTCTTCCAAAGTTCCTTTCTGCCACCACCTGCCACTGCCAAAATCCCAGACCTCAAGGGAAACCATTCAACAGATAAGCACAAAAATGCCAAAACTTCTGGGGCATACACAGGCATAATATATTTTTAAATATGTCAGTAAAAATGATACCATCCTGTTAGATGACTTTAAGAAATTTACTTCTCCATATATCACAGGTGGTACCTGTAGAGCCACCTCACATTCTTTAACAGCAATGTAATGTTTTATGGTGTGGGTATAATACGATCTATTTAACCAATCCTCCATAAAGTATAATGTATTTTATACTATTTCTCATTCTTTAATTCTACAAATGTGCTGTAATGAACATCTTGGTACACATTAGCTGGCATAGTATTTTTTAGAAACCGCTTGGTGTTTACTATCTTCCGAGCACTGTTACAAGTCCTTTAGTCATTCAATTCTCATAAGAAGTGTTTGAATTCAGTACTTATCTCCTATTTGGAGTTAGAGGAAAAAAGGAGACATAGAAAAAGCACTTTTTCCATGGAGCTATTAAGTGACAATGCTGGTTTCAAACTGAGGTCAAACTCCAAAATCAAAACTCTTAACAACTGCACTGTACTGCCTAAAGTGCCTTTGCTTTGGATGAAGATCCAAAATTTAAAAACTCACCTCTGCGTTGCTCTGAATGTGCTTAGATCTTAATTACCAGTCAGTTTCTAGATTAAATATTTCACCTTGACACCAAGCTTAAATGGACAAATCATTTTCTTGACTGTATTCCAGTTCTTCTTTCTCAGCCCAGTTGTGGTTCCCTCACTCCAGAATTCTGATGTGCTTTTGTGATTTAAGCCCACTCATAGCTTTGGCTTGAAAATAAGATAACTTGATCACAGTTAGCAGTACAAAAATGTGTAAGGAGTCTGTGTCAGTTATGATGCTTGGGAAAAACATGAATGTTTAGGACACTGAAGAAGATCTTTGTTCAGAATCAATGGCCTGAGCTTAATGTCTGGATTGGTGACCTTGAAATTTAATTTCCTATCCATATGATCAAAAAATTTACCAAAATTATCCCTCAGAACTCTTTCAGCACTAAAATTTAGCAATAAGTCCCTATGTTTCCTGATTCCTGATTCAGATGTCAGCTATCTAGTTGGTAGGGTTTTCCTGATCCTATAAGTCTGAACTGTCATCACCTCAGCCATTATGAACATTAAAACGAGCAATGTGAACAAACCATCAGTTCTAACTTTTACTGATCTGGCTGACCCAGCGTAAATGGATCAGCATTTTTTTCTTCCTCGACTTAATGTTCTTGAGGATGTTACTCAAGAACATTCACATAAAATGGAGACATAAGAAAAAAAATAATTCCTGGTATGGCATTTTAGGATTTTTTTGTTATAAGTTTTTGGGGAAAATGTGTTTGATGTATAAGATGAAAGTTTCTCCTGCATTTGTGCAGGACAGCTTAGGCTCTTGGGCTGGAGACCAGACATTGAGGGTGGGGATCAACCAGGTTTTCAGACTATGCAGTATGAAAGGTAGGAAACTGTGAAAAGCACTGAAGAGGAACTAAAAAAGAGTTCACATGAAATGGCATACTAAATGAAACATTTTTAAGGAGAATTTATAGGCTTGCCCAAGGGTTAAAATAATGCATTGGTCAATCTAGACAGAAGACGTTTCTTAAAGTGAAATTTTAAGTATTATATGAGAGACGGATTATAGGAAATAAAATTAAGGAATAAAAAGGTACTGTAATTAAGGAGTCATTTTTAAAGTTCAAATCCCAACTCATATTAGCTGTGTGAGCACAGAAAAATCACTTAACATCTATGAGCCTCCATCTCAAACTTACGAAAGGAAGCTATTTGTTTCTACCTTGTAGATCTTTTGTGAGTATAAGCTGAGTTAACATATTTGTAAAAGATTTATAAACTGCAAATATCAAGTAAATATATAGATAGTTCTTGTTATCATGATTGGATTGCAGTTTCTCAAAGTAGGACTCCATCTGCATGAATAGTGGTGACTAGGATACTTTCCTACTCTCCTTGGCCTTTTACCTTTGTCCATTCCAAATAAGTGACATGCTACAGCTGGCACGTAAGTGGTTACCGAAGGGAAAATGTAATTAATTCCATTTATTCCTTGGTTATTCTCAACCAGCTGTTCTTCTCATAGATTTCAAGACCTGATTCCAGCTCTTTCAATTTTTATAAGCCATTCTCTGAATTACTAGAACATGACTTTTATAATTAAATTCTCTACATTTTATTTTTCCTGGAATTTCTTCTACAGCCTTTGCCACAAATAATTATTGGGGGAGGCGGATTCCTATAAGTTCGGAAGTCATAAAGTCCAACAATTAACAATCTACATATTTTCTCAAGAATGATGCAAACATTTCATGTTATTGGCTTATAAATGAGCAACATCCACAGAGATTGCACACAAAAAATTTGAATTTTAGAACCAAAGTACAAAAATTCCACTTTTTAAAGAAAAACAGGACATTTGCAACAATAATATACATATCAAGGCTATTTCTGTCATATTTATTCTAACACATTTCAAGAAGACGGATGGTCCCACATTGCCTCTCCTGGAACCAGCACTAGGCCAGCTGCATTAGAGTCACCTTGAGAGCTTTGAGAAAATAATTCTTCAGTCCTTTTACTAAATTATTAAATGATAACCACTGAGTATGGGATTCAAGATTCAAAGTATTCTTTAAATTTTCCCAGGTTTGAGCATATTCTGATGCCAAGCCAAGTTTAGGTACCACCTTTGAGTGCCAAATTTGATGATATATACGTGTATATGTAGCCATGGATTTGATTTTCTGATTCTAGGTATTCCCTTCTCTCTTAATATTAGGTAGCTGTGAAGGATTAACCTTTTCAACTATATAGCTCCATAATGTAATACAACAAGTAGCACGTGACACTTACTTGATGCATCATTCAATGCACAAAGACTGAATTCTACTGAATTTTATCCCAGCATTATTTAAGAACAAAACTCAGAGTAACATATGAAAAGACAGGGCAGTTGAAAAATACAACTGAGACTGAAAACATCTTCCACTGTTATTATCTAAACAACTGAATTTCTGCAGCTAGTTAAATTGATTTGCTGTAACGTTCCATTGAAATAAAAAGTAGATAAAAGATACTTTTTTCCATTAATCTACTAGGATTAATGGAAAATCATGTACATCATTGTATGTCAGAGAGAATAAGACTTTCAGATAATCTAAGAAAAAATTTGGTTTGTGAATGGAATCATTCAAAGATACACTAAGGAAAAGTTAAATTATTTAATTTCTGTGAATTCAAAATCAAGTTTATTATTTGAGCTATGGTGACTCTCATAAAATAAATTGAGCTGCATAATTTCACTTTAGAAATGGTGCTTTAGAGACAGATTTTCTTAAAATGTCCCATTTCTCTTTCTAGTCCTTTTGACCATAAAAATATTTTCGTATGCAAATAAATTCTAGTTGTAGGTCACTCAATCTTTACTCTCTCACACTGGAACAACTCAATTAGGTTTCATAAATTGGTAAAAGAGGAATACAATCAAATACACTAATATCTGATAAAATGTAAATATGCATTGGTTTTATTCATTAAAGCACCAATTTGCTAAATATCCTACTTTCCTTCCATATACATAGCTTCTTTTTTTAGGTCACAGAGCAATTTTATTGCTTTTCTCCTTAGAGAACCTTGACATCTACCACTTTTCAAAGTTAAATCCATTCTCTCTTGGCTCACTGCAACCTCTGCCTCCCAGGTTCAACCAATTCTCCTGCCTCAGCCTCCCAAGTAGCTGAGATTACAGGTGCCTGCCACCATGGTTGGCTAATTTTTGTATTTTTTGTGGAGACAGAGTTTTGCCATGTTGCCTTAGCTGATCTCGAACTCTTGACCTCAAGTAATCTACCCACCTCGGCCTCCCAAAGTGCTGGGATTATAGGTGTGAGCCACTGCGCCCAGCCCATTTTCTCTTTTCTTGAAGAATATGCATTAGATTTTGTAAAGTGCTGATTTTATTTACCAGATAGCACAAAATCTGGTACATGGTAGGTGCTTAACAAATGTTTTTGAATAAATTAATAGCTTAAGATTTTCAATAAGCAGAACTCCAAGAAAAAAAAAAATATTGAGTCAAAATGAAACAATTTTATTCTATAACTCATTTCCCAAACACTGAAGCAAGAACACAGGAAAATTCCTTAGTACTCAACTAACGGTGAATGATACAACTCCCAAGACATACAGTAGTCTCTCCTTATGAAGTATCTTATTAATTACTAGAGGAAAACTTATTAGAGGCCAATTACTAGACTATAACACAGGATTAAAATAGATCTGCCCATAAAGTGGTAGACAGAAAATACTTCTTGATTTCTTCAGTTTGATTTCATCAGTGTGAGACTATAAAGATGAGTCCAAATTCCTCCTTGCATCCCCCTGTGTTATGTGTCATTGCAGAGCCTCCTGTGAACAGGTCAGATCTGTTTCTCACTCCTTAAGCTTGAGTTGGCTAAGTGGCCTCCCTTGTCGAGTGGGACATTGGCCAGCCGTCACAAACAGGGGACTCAAAAATGCTTGTACACTGGAGTTCACATTCTCTTGCTGATCTTGGAAACCCTAAAACTACTACTATGTGGACAAGACTGGAGTGGTCAGATGGATGCCAAAAGACACTTAGGAGAGTTACTCTCATAACCCTAGCTATCATTGCAGTTGACAGAAAGACAACTGGTACACTATTGGCCTATCAACTGCCATTTAAGTGAAGAACCATAAATGATTACAAACAAAGAACAGCCAATGAAAGCCAGCCCAAATTGCTGACACGGAAAGTTGTGAGCTACATATCTCAAAGCCATTAAGTTTTGTAGCAATGTGTTAGGGCAGCAAAAACTAACTTATACAAGGAGATAATATGAAATTCAAGGTAGTTTTTAAATTTCCCTTTTGATTTCTTCTTTGACCCAGTAGTTCTTCTGAAGTGTGTTGTTTAATGTTCCAATATTTGTCTCCTTTTTTAGTTTTCCTCTTGTTATTCATAACTCTGTGGTCAGAAAAGATTGATATGATTTCAATCTTCGTAAATTTGTTAAGACTTGTTTTGCAGCCTAATATATGATATAGCCTGGAGAATGTTTCCTGTGTACTTAGGAAGAATGTTTATTCTACTACTCTTAGGTGGAAGAGTCTGTATAGTTCCGTTCAGGCTAAAGTGTAATTCAACTCCACTGTTGCCATATTGATTTTCTGTCTGGATGGTCTATCTATTATTGAAAGTGGTGTGTCAAAGTCCTCTACTATTATTGTGTTGCTGTGTATTTCTTACTTCCCAGATCTGTTAATATTTGCTTTAGATATTTAGGTCCTCTGATGGTGGGTACATATATATTTACAATTGTTATATCCTCTTCACAGAGTTTTTATGGTACTTTTGATGGAGATAAGTTGTTAGATTTAATATAATCAAAATTCCCAACATGTTTTTTGTGTTGTGTTTAAGAAATTTGTCAGTAACCAAATCCACAAAAGCATTATCTTATGTTATCCTATAAAACCTCTATGTCTTTGACATTTAGACCCTTCATCCATCTAGAATTAGTATTTTTTTTTTACAATAGTCATGTTCTTTACTGATCAGTGTGTATATGCTATTCACTATGTTCTCTTACTACTCATTTTACAAGAGCCCATTCAAACATTATCTACTTGGTGAATCCTTCCACCAAGTCACAGTTTACTAATTTTTTCTTGATGCTTTCATACTAGGGTGTAATCCAACAATGATTTTTGAGAGCAAATATGTTCTGGGTTCTAGACTAAATTCTGGAGACACAAATGAGAGTAAGTTACAGCTTTTGGCTTCAGCATTTCATTGCTCTCTTCAAGGTCTTTTTCCTTTTCTTTTCTCTTTTTTGGTGCCCTGGGCCCTCTGGGAACTCTGTTGAAGTCTATGAATTATCTTTTTAAAATATTATTTTTTATATTTGTAATGATTAAACAGACAATACAACAAAGGAACCCTATGTATTAGAATAGTTGTCAAAGTGCTAAAAATTGTAATACCGTAACACATGAGCTTCTTAATAGTCACATGAATTAACAAGGTCTGGGGAAATAGAATAACTACTATAATTTTGGGATACTAGTGGACTCAATATTTTGACATAATTGAAATAATCATAATATGATATAAAATACCATATTTATTGATGACAATGTCACAGTATTAGTATTGCTAATATTACTGTGGTAAATTTCCTGAAACCATAACTGAAGGTGATACTACATTTTAGTTCAATATTAGTGAAACTAAAGATATCATTTTTTCCTATTCAAGTTTGTGATCTCTATATTCTGTAGCCTCAAGTTATGAACCCCTGGCATTCTGGAGCAATTTGAAACATTTGTTATTATCGGCTGCTGTAAAATATAACTTTGACATCACATTATATCTATCTATCTATCTATCTATCTATCTATCTATCTATCTATAGCATATTATCCTCCAATAACCAAATCCATGAATGCATTATCTTATGTTATCCTATAAAACCTCTATGCCTTTGATATTTAGACCCTTCATCTACCTAGAATTGATTTTTTTAATAATAGTCATGTTCATATGTATCGTTTAAACCATCAACAATTATCCTTCCTGTATGTAGTGCAGTCTGTTTTTCCATTCTATTCCACTTTATTTTAAAACATTCAAAACTTATTTCACAATTTACTAATGGATTATATGAAGTTTGAACAACACTGATCTAGTGGAAATGTTATGGTTCATTCTTATGCTATTTTTTTAAAAGACTTTCTTCTTCTGTTATATCGATTGTTTTTTACAAAACTCATAGAATTTCCCTTTTTGTATCGTAATTACAGGTTTTCACGTTTGTTGCATTGAACCATAACATATTAATTGACTATTTCATTTTCATGATTCCTTTAACTTAATGGCCTGATAAAGATTGAGTCGAAGCCCGTAATATAGCATCCTCATCTCATGTTATCAGATCCACACAGAGCAGACACATTAGCCAAGTTGTTAGCTGCCCAAATGTGATTTGGCTCAGGAAATGTGCATTAGTCACACATTTCCCACAATCATCTACCACATGGAATAGAATCTCCAGCTATTTCAGAGTTGCTCCCTACTGTTAACCAACCCGAGAGATGAAGCATATCTAGTCTTTCTGGAGGACATTTGAATTCTCCCATGACTCCTTCATCCCACCAAAAAATGAAGTCTTGTTTCATGATCCCCATTAGACTCTGAGTTCATTTGCCAAAGTGGAATTGTGTGTATACTAAGATTTCCGAGTTTTAACTCATAGGTATCTTAGGAAAAGAGCTGCTCCTGAGTCATGAGGGTGAATTTAGTCTTTCAGCCCTCACAACCTTCCAATACTATTCTCATCTCTCTCCCCTGCTTAATGGTAGTCTTTTCTCTTCCTTCATGTAGTATCCTTCTTCACCATTTATGCTTCTTTTTTTCCCCTAGCTTGTCTTGTCTTTCTAAAATTTATTCACAATGAATTATTCCCTTAAAAATGCAAATATTCTTATTAAAAGAAACACAGCTGTGGAATTTCAAGCATAAGAAGGCAGTTGGAACATTTAGGAAGGCAGAAGGTGAGCTCATGAAGAGGTTTGCAACAGATTTGCATTACACATTGAAAACAAATCTCAGATTCCATCACACATATTGAGAGCAAAAGTTACTTGTCAAGAGGGGCAAATAAATCTCACTGGCTTGGATATTATATTATAGTTTTTCATAATTTAAATTAGAAATATGTCTTTAATGTGAGGATTTGTGAGTTAAAAGAAAGCAATATAGCTGGGTATGGTGGCTCATGACTATAATTCCTGCATTTTGGGAGGCTGAGCGGGAAGGTCACTTGAGGCAAGGAGTTTGAGGACAGCCTGGCCAGCATGGTGAAATCCCGTCTCTACTAAAAATATAAAAAAAAAAAATTAGCTGGATATGGTGACTCACGCCTATAATCCCAGCTACTCTGCAGGCTGAGGTAGGAGAATCGCTTGAACCTGGGAGGTAGAGGTTGCAGTGAGCTGAGATGCCACCACGTCACTCCAAAGTGAGACCTTGTCTCAAAAAAAAAAAAAAGAAAGAAAGAAAGAAAATAAAATAAAAGAAAGAAAACAATGTTATTTATTATTATTGAGTAGATTTATCTCTCTTGCCTGCAACTGAAGGTTTTATACGAACAAATACATTTTAAATATGCTAATTGGGAAGAACATTTTAGATGAGGGAAAATTTAAACTTTCAAAAGCTTCAGCATAAAAATACAAAGACTTTCTTCTTTTGGGAACCATATTAAAGAAAAATTTCTAAGTAATCCAAAATTTTTTTTAATTAGGCTCTTGTTTGTATGTATGTATTAAAAGTTAATTTATTTTACATGTATTTATAAGGTACCAACTAAGTATCAGGAATTTTTCTAAACACTAAAGATACAGCAGGGAACAAGATTGGTATTTTACCAGTACTTGCTCTAGTTGGGTGACAGAGGAAATAAATGTATATATAATTTCAATGTATATATTTGAAATGGAAGATCAATTCCAGTTAGTAAGCAATACAGGAAAAAGTTACTTTAAAAAGATGGGAAAATATAGATTGTCCAACAGACATAACCACATGAATGTAATTAAATAGTCTTGCCTTTAAAATAAATTTGTATTGATTTTCTCATGATTTCTAAAATAAGTTCATTGTAGAAAACATGGAAATGTATCAAGAGTAAAAATGTCAACATCATGGCTAATCTTTACTGAGAATTGCAGCATACACTTTTATTATAGTGTCTGATTTAATTTTCAAAAACATCCAGTGAAATCAATATATTAACTATCCTCATTTTGTACACAAGAAAACTGAGACATGGATGACATAACAAAGTGTACATATATTGAATGGCAGCTTTTGAAATAAAAACAAGGTTTATTTATTATATGTCTCTAAGCCCATGCCATTACCATTACACTATTGTGGTAAACCAGAAAAATCACTCTCCAAATGTGTCTCTACCCTAGTCCATGGAACCTGTGAGTATGTTATGTTAGTGGAGGAAGGGACTTTCCAGATGGAATTAAGGTTGCTAATCAGTGGCATTTAACAGCCTCATGGATCCAAGCTAATTTCCTCAAGGCCTAAAAAGCAGAGAAGTTTCTCCAGGGTTCAGTGAGAGAGATGCAATGGAATAAAAAGTCAGGAAATATGTAAATCATGAGACCTCACCCACTGTTTCTAGATGTGAAGATGAAAGTAGCCATGAGCCAGGAAGTGTGGCAGTCTTTAGAAGTTGAGAACAACCCTGGCTGACAGCTAACAAGGAAACGGGGACCTGGGTCCGACAGCCACAAGAAGTTGAATTCTTTCAACAACTTAAACGAGCCTAAAGTAGATTATTCTTCAGAGCCTTCACGCAAGAGCCCTAGCTGACTAGCACCTTGATGTTGGCATTATGGAATACAGAGCAGAGAAACAAGTTGGGCCTCCTAGAGTTCTGACTATGGAACTGTGAGATACATTTGTGTTGTTCTAAGCTATTAAATTTGTGGTAATTCGTTATAGCAATAGTAGACAATAAATGTGCTACTCTACTTCCCCATGAAGAACAAAAAAATCTCTAATCCTGCCACCGAGAGAGAATTACTATAAGCATTTTAGTGCATATAGGTTTACCCCTTCTTGTCTATATGTAGATATATTGTAATAAGTTTTAGATTATGCTGAACATACTATTTTTAACATCCTTTCTTTTAAACCCAGCATTTCATGATGAAACACTTCCCGTGTTTTGAAAGTCTTCTAAAAGAATTTTAATAGCTAATACTATTCCACTGAAGAGTTATACCACAGTTTAATACCCTACTTTGAATATTTGTTTCCATTATTTTATTAATATTCACATAAACCAGATGTCTAATAGGGCCTCTTGCCCGCTGAGGTTTAGACAGGTTTCCTTGAAGACATATTTCCATAGCCCTAAAGAACTGAAATCTCAGGAAACAGGCATTTGCAGTTCTAAAGTAGCATCCATCTTCTTATGATGTTTCTGGGCCATATCACTCTTATTCCGATAAAAGAATTATTTTTAAGTTATCCAGAATAAATTTTCTGCCGTTAATCATTAATTAAAACTTGATGAAAAATTTTGTATGTGGACCTACATAGACAATGGGGTCAATTTCCTTCTACATTTTTTTTTTATCAGTTAACATGATTGACCTTTCCTTAACTGAAGTTTGAAGTCAAAGTTACTGATTCATTTTTTTACTGTTTCTTAGCATTGCAATAAATATTCTTATACATAATCTTTATGCATGTTATTTTTTTCCTTAGGATAAAAAGCTTTGATCTGGAATACCAAATCCAAAAGTATACACATTTCTAGCTTTTTATTCTTCTTCAAAATAATACAGTTCTTGTGTCAAATGTATTGTTCAAATACAAATCAAACCCTAGAAACTTTATTGGAAATGTATTTGCATTAAAAGTCAAAAGAGCGCTGGGCGCGGTGGCTCACGCCTGTAATCCCAGCACTTTTGGAGGCCGAGGCGGGTGGATCATGAAGTCAGGAGATCGAGATCATCTTGGCCAACATGGTGAAACCCTGTCTCTACTAAAATACAAAAAATTAGCTGAGTGTGGTGGCACATGCCTGTAGTTCCAGCTACTCAGGAGGCTGAGGCAGGAGAATCGCTTGAAGTGGGGAGGTGAAGGTTGCAGTGAGCTGAGATCGTGCCATTGCACTCCAGCCTGGCAACAGAGCAAGACTCTATATCAAAAAAAAAAAAAAAAAAAAAAAAGTCGAAAGAATATTTTTTTTCTCATATCTGCAAACAGTTAAGTTTCTTGGTTTTGGCTTCATATTTTTTCCTCAGATGTAGAATGATGGTCTTGGTTATAAAGGATCACATTATGCTTTTGAAAAGCAAGCTGAGGGTTTTATGGTTTAAGCAGTATATTATAACAACTGCCTAGTATTACATATATTTCTTTAAACAGTTGCCAATGTCATGTTGAATCTGAATTATTCAGCGAGAAATTACAAATGTGCCTCTACTGAACCTCTTATCTTATTAGAGCATATTTCCTTCACAAATGTTTACCATGCAGGAAATAGAAGGGTTGGACCTATTAGAAAACTTTGTGCATTGCTCATTTCCCTAATTATTAATGAATATTGTTCTCCTAGCATCACAAATTCATTTCTGAACTCATAATTAAATGACTAATAAATATAAAGTTCTGTATCCAGTAAAGGAAATAACCAAATAATTTTCTGTATTTGATGGCTTTGGGGTTTATTGAAAGCACATTACCTCATTCTTTCTGATGCCAATATCAGTGTGCCTTAAAGAGAAGTGGCACAAAAAAACTTTGTCTTTTTTTGTTAAAATGGATTTCAAATATGGTGCACCAAAATTTACCTTTCTTAAAAGAAACCTTGGTAACTAAGGCCAGTTTCTATTAACTGAAAAAGCAAATTTCTAATTTGTTAAGAAAATTAATGACTTGATAAGTACATGGATAAATTTCCTACATATAAATTAAGATTCAGTCATTTCTCTGCTCTCAAAAACAGTTATAATAGCTAACTATTTCCACTATTTCCAAAGAATTGAGAATTTGTTTCTTAATAGAGGATTGTCTTCATTGGAATATTCTCCAAGATGCAGTATTTTTTTTCTTACAGTGTTCTCATGGGAAAAAATTCTTACTTATGCTGGATGTGTTTTTAGGTGACGGAAATTCTAGGTGTTAAAAATCCTGGTGACTCTATAATTATGCTCTGTAAATTCCAATTAAAACTGCATTTGGTTTGATTCTTGGATAAAACCAGAGCTTTACTCTCAGAGAATACACTTCTTACAGATTTTGCATTTATGGGTCCTGAGTAAGAGCAGCATGTTCTAAAATCATGTTTCTCCAGCTTTGGTAGGTATCAGAACCTCCTGGGAAGCTTGACAAAAATATGAAGGTCTGGGTCCTATCTTAACCCAGTGAATCTGTGGCTCCAATTTTCTGTTGATTCTGTTATACACCAAGTTGGAAAATCACTTTTCTAAAATCCTGTTTTAAAGTTTTTCCTTCCCCCTTTAGTGTGTGTATGAAAAAACTGAGGACTTTAATGAAATACAAATTCTGACTCAGAGTGGAGCTGAAGTCTTAACAATCTACACTGTTGGCAACCACCAAAGTCATACCTATGCTCTGATCCATAGTCCATATTTTGAGTAGCAAGGGAGAGTCCAAGGGAATGGTTTATATCACTTTTCATACAATATCTTCCTCAGGCCAGTGTGAATAAGTTTCCTCCTTCCAGGAGCACTTGCCTAGGAAATATCAAAACTGACTTTTGTATTTTATCATAGCTGACTCTAAATAGCTTGATATTTTCCTGAACTTTGAGTAACCTGGATGCCAGATCTTTGCTGAACCTAATTGAAGACACTTTTATGAAAAATGAACAATGATACTATTTTAGCCAAGTGTACACAGATCTATGGACTCACTCTGTCCTCTCCAGAGTGCTGGTTTTCCATGCTTAGTATGATTATGAACTCCTGCTCTGTAGTATATAAAAACCTCTGACTTTTCCCCTTAAGCAAATAACTCTATTAATTGAATTTCCTCATTAGCATGTGCTTCCTTCACTGACAAGTTAATAGTTTAGTCTTGGTTTGTTACTGTGGTTGTTATTATTGTTTTTGTTGTTATTGTTTTTGCTTTGGAAGGATTTATTCTTTGACACCAGGTATAAGACATTGTATTATCCAGAAAATCTCTGTTGGATCTTTCATGCCTTTCTCAATCATATTTGCCTAGGGAACCTGACCCCATGATTAGCTATTTGTGGGTTCACTTAACTCTCTGTGCCTCAGTTCCAGGTAAGGGAAAGATATCCTCCCTGAAGACTAGCTACATCCAGGTAGACTGGCAATTGAATTCATTTCAATGCATGACCAAGAACCTCTATACTGAGAAATAAACTGTATATGGTTCTGTGTTTAATATCCTGGGCATTGAACAAGAGCAGAGGGAAATGGACGTACCATCAAATCAAAGTTACCAAACTATAAAAAAATAAACTCCCAAGAGCAGGAGCTATCACCACACACACACACACACACACACACACACACACACACTAGAACAATTTGCCTTGTAAGCTTTTTAGGTATTATATTTATTAGAATCAAAATACAAAATAAACATGTTTTAAATGTGTTTGGAAATGAAAGAAAACAAAAACTTGAACCAAAAAAAAAGCAAGAAATAAAAATAGCAGATGAACTAAATAGATTAAATATACAGGAAGAGAGAATTGATGTGGTAGATTGATTTAAAAAATGAACTCAATTCTTCATCCCTCACTATATTTAAACCCTCTGCAATGTGACTTTGCAGAGCTTCTCATTAAATTAGTGGAGTCTATTTTCCTAGTCTTAAAGTCTGGGATTGCCTTTTTATAGCTTTGATCAAGAGAATGTGGCAGAAGTGATAGCACGCAGAGCTGACATTCATTAGGCACGAATGCCACAATTCCTAAAATTCCTGGGGCCCATAATACTTTTAGAGGCCCATAAAACTGTTTTAACATTAATTTCTTTTACAGCAGAAACAACGCTAGGTGTGGTGGCTCATGTCTATCATTCTGGCACTTTGGGAGGCCAAGGTAGGATGATCATTTGAACCTACAAGTTTGAGACCAGCCTAAGCAACATAGTGAGACTGGGACCTCATCTCCACAAAAAAAAGTGTTAAAAATTAGCCGGGCCCAGTGGTATTTACCTGTAGTCCCAGCTACTCAGGAGGCTGAGGTGGAAGGATGGCTTGAACCCAGGAGGTCAAGGCTGCAGCAAACCGAGATCACGCCACCGCACTCCAGCCTGGGCAACAGAGTGAGACCCTGTCTCCAAAAATAATAATAATTAAGTAGGAGAAAAAAGATGAAGTTACAGTAATAAGTGTAGCTTGGATCTTATTAATCTTTATACCAACACCTTTGTAAAATATAATTTTTATACTTTTTAATGAAGTGATGTTTGCAAAGGCTCCGTATGTAGGGTTCACAAAAATAATAATGAAACCTGATCGGTGCCAGCTTGAGCCTCAGCCTCAATGGTCCTGCTCTATCACAGCTCCATAACTACCATGAGAATATGCCTACGCTAACCTGAGGAGAGAGTACCCAGAGAAGAGCTGAGTCATCTCAGTTGAGACCCCAGACATTTTGGCTAACACCAGGCAAAATCTGCAAAGCCAACCCACAGCTTCCTTCAGACACCTAAGTGAATTTAACTGAGATCACAAGGATCAGCCTGCTGACTTGGTTCACGAGCATTAGTAATATATGCTCATTGTTTTAAGCAGCTGAGTTTTGAAGTGGTTTGTTATGCAGCGGTGATAAACTGATACAATTACTGAACTGAAAGAAGATAACTAGAATGAAACCAAGAGACATAACGTGCAATTATAAAATTAAAAGCATGAAAGATAAGAATAAAATATTTCTAAATACATTTATTTAGAGTTCTCCATGGCAGCTATAGAGAGATTACTTTCGAAATGACGAAGACTAAATTTTTTAGAATTGATAAAGAGTATATAAATTGTAGATTTATAAGGAAAACAAATCCCACATAGTGAAATAACAAGAATCCATATTTACAAACGTTATAGTGGAAAGGAAAACATTGAAAACAAAATGTATTTAAAACAGAAAGAGAGTAAAGACTGCTAAGTGCAGACAATGTCACCAAGGTATGTCAGGTAATAGAAAGCTTTTTACAGGCACTGTAGAGGTGCAAAGCCATGAAAATTCTACCTACTGCATCTACTCTTCCCTGATCATCTAACCTGTGAGGTTTTATCTCTCTTCTGATTTTTCAAGACTCCACATGGGAATCTCTTATATTGTATGTATCTCATAATTCTAAGCATCATCATTATTTCTGCACAAGTCTAAACTTTTTTCTTTGACCAGACATTTCTTAAAAGAAGACATGCAAACGGCTGACAGATTATGAAAAAATGCTCATCACCAAACATCAGAGAAATGCAAATTAAATCACAAGGAGGTATCACCTCACACCTGTTAGAATGGCTACTATCAAAAAGATGAAAGATAAAAAGTATCGGTGTGGATGTGGGGAAAAGGAAACCTTGGCTACTGTTGGTGGAAATGTAAATTAGTACAGCCATTTTTGAAAACACTATAGAGGTTTCTCAAAAAACTAAAAATATTAATAGCATTACCATGTGATCCAGCAATCATTGGGTATATATCCAAAGTACTTAAAATCAGTATGTTAAAGAGATACCTGGATTCCTAAATTCATTGCAACACTATTCACAATAGCAAGATATAGAAACAACCTAAATACCCATCAATAAATGAATGGATTTTAAAAATGCAGTATAGGTAAATGACAGAATACTATTTGGCCTTTAAAAAATGAAATTCTGCAGGAGGATGAGGCAGAAGAATCACTTGAACCTGGGAGGCAGAGGTTGTGGTGAGCTGAGATCGTTCCATTGCACTCCAGCCTAGGCAACAAGAGAAAAACTCCATCTAAAAAAAGAAAAAAGAAAAAATTGAAATTCTGTCATTTGTAACAACATGGATAAATCTAGAGGACATTATGCTAAGTGAAATAAGGCAGGCACAGAAAGACAAATACAATATGATCTCACTTATATGTGGAATCTTAAAAAAGTCAAATTCATAGAAGTAAAACCAGAAGCAGAGGAGGAGAAAGGAAATGGGTAGGAAAAGGGAAAATGTTCATCAAAGGGTACGAAGTTTCAGTTAGACAGTAGGAATAAGTTCTGGTAATTTATTGCACAACACAGTTAATATAGTTAATAATAATCAAGTATTGTACATTTCACAACTGCTAAAAGAGTGGATTCTAAGTATTCTTACCCCTAAGAAATGATAAATATGTGAGGTGATAGATAGGTTAATTAGACTAATTTCATCACTCCACAGTGTACACATGATTCAAAACGTCACATCGTACTCCATATATATTTACAGTTATTGGTCAATTAAAAATAAAATAAAATGTGAAAACTTTTTTTTTGTTTGCAGTTCTTTTTCCTTGTTTTATTGTAAAAAATTTCAAATACACAGAAGAGTTGAAAGAACAATACAATGAATACTTGCATATCCAGCACCTAGATTCAATTGTTAACATGAAAACTTTTTTAATAAGGGAAATTACCTCTTTTAATTCAAAAGCATCTATAAAATAATAGTAATATCAATATATTGTTATTTGCTGTTGGATAGTCTTATCAAAATATTATTTGTTTTCATATTTTCCCACATTATTTACTTAGTCAAAACGTTAAAATATGTGATTGATGGCAGCTCGCTGTTTTACTAACTCTGTATATTTTCACATTAAAATATTACATTCTAGTTAATAGCAGTGTATCAACATAGAAAGTGACTAAAGTAAGCAACAGGGCACGTCTAAAAGAAGAGCGCTTGTTAAGAATGCTTTTCAAAATCTCATTATGTAAGGTTCAATACATGTTTAATAGAATTGTAATTCTTGATGCAGATATGATTTGATCTACAGACACATGCTTTCTATCTTCCTAACATTTACTTTGCAATATTGGATAGATAAGTATTCACTTTCTATATTATCAAGCACATGTAAATGCTGCTCACAGCTGTGCCCAGTAGCACACAGTGATTACTTCTTTTTTTCTGCATATTTGCTTTTTCTCTAGAGATTATAGTTGTCTCAATTTTTTACTTGTTGAAACTTCTTTGTACATTTTTTAACAATTCAGACCCAAGGTTTCTCCAAAGTTTGTAAATACCTCATCAATACATTTCAGCACATTAATTATTGTATCAATATGATTATTTTGAAACAATCTCTTCTGAACCCCCGACTTTGCATATCTTGGCTGATTGGCTTTTTGTGTGTGACTAAATGATCCTCCAGGGCAAGGACTGTATTTTGATGTCTTTGAAGTTCTCACGCCAGCATAGTGACTTGCATATTGTCAACTTTCAGTAAACTACTTAACAAATGATGCCCCTACTGCAAGAGCAAAGCAAATGGAGAAGCAGCTATGGGATTGAACCACTTACTCCAGAACATTCCAGTCAACTGACTGCAGAAAGCTTTTATTACCTCTGGCCTTTAGTAACAAGAGGGCCTAGATCTGTGATTTTTGCCTCTTGAATCTGTGCAAACAACTGGCAGTTCCACTCATTTAATTGACCTGTTACTTGGGTATAATATAGCTACTGTGCATGGCATACTCGTTTGAACTGACAACTAGAAAATCATTCAATATCCTTCTTAGTCTATGAGTCTTCTATTTTACATAAATAGTTAATGAAAGAAAAACACATAAGTACCATTTTATTATCATGACCTGCAGAGCATATTTCAATATCTCTGAAAGTTACCAATGCAGGAAGGCTTTGATCTTCCAAAATCAAGGGAGACAATCTTGTTTCTTTCAACACAATTGGAAACCACACCACAAGCCAAATGTACTAACACCTGATAAATGCAATTATATGATTATTTTACAAACTTTATGTTTGTTTCTTTCATCCTAAACATGGAAATGGTATGTTTACAATATAAGTAGTACAATGGAAAAGCAAAGAGCAGATAGAATCTAAAATATGGAGACCCAACCCTAAGACTTAGTTATGAAAGCCTGGCAGACTTCTCTGAGTCTCTATTATTTCATATAAAAAATAACAATAATACTAACTATAACTTCCAAGATTTCTTTGATCATATGAAAAGACAAAGAGTATTATAACAATTGGTAAATCTTGGGGCACACTGAAAACGAAATACACTTTCATCAAAAATTTTAGATAGAACTATGGTATAAATATTTACAATGTACGTGAGAAAATAATAAAAGATCATAGACAATGAAATACTGTAAAGTGTCAGGGAACAGCCACGGTTTAAAAGCATGAGATCTGGAGAATATCTACCCTGGTTCAAATTCCAGCTCTAATATATACTGGCTGAGTGATTATAGATAATTTGCCTATCCTTACTTTTATCCATTTTCCTGTAAATTTGAAATATTAATAGTATCCATCCCACAAGGTTGTAAGTCAAATGAATGTGTAAAGCATGTAGCTCAATGCCTAGCATGTGAATATGATGTCATATCTTTTCTAATTATGATTTCATAAATTAAGCATAACCTTGAACTTGGATAAATTTTTAGCTAATTTAGAACAGAAACTATATTACTTGTTGTCTTATTTCCTCTTTGTTTGTAATGATACAGTAAAGATTAGACATTTTTAATTGTTATTGCTGAACAACAGTATTTGAGTTCCATTTACCTTAATCCTTCTGTCTAAATCTAGAATATTCTGTGGTACTATTTTATAGTGTAGGGAAATACGCAGTTATTTTATTAAAACCACAGATGTCACATTATAACAACAGAATTTTAAGCCAAAATTAAACTTTAGGGAAGATTTAATCTAAAAACCTCAATTTTCAGATGGAAAACTGAAGCACAGAGAGTGCATTTACTTGATTTACTTGATTAAGATCACTTGTTAGTGGCAGAGTTTACAGTAGAATCCAGGGCTTTTGACACAGATTGCTGCTTTCTAGATACCTTCAGTTATCTCCAAAGGTGTACCAGAAACAAATGATTTTCCATATTATTAGAATTACTAGTATACATAGCTGCCTTAGCATGGGCCTTTTGTGCACATTCTTCTCAATGAACTTACTCACTAGAATATAAAAGAATATTTCAAATGAGTATACTTATGTACAAGCATATGGATACACAAATTTATGTATTATATGTGTGCATATTGGAAGAGAGGCACATTTTTCAACAGTTATCTGTAGTCACTTACTGGAAGTAGAGATGCCTTGAGAAATTGAAACAATAACTCATAATGTATTTTCAATTAGCTGATGCAACTTCTTTTCATGTTGAAGCTTGAAATACCAGCTAAATTCACTTACACTTGCTTCAGCTTTGAAGTATTACAATCCCATCTGAAATGGGGCTACAAAAATAACTGGCTTTGTGTTTACTCTGCAATCTACTGTTTCCTTCAAAGGAGGTCTTTTTAGCATTGCTCCTGTAAAAAATAATAAAATTAGGCAGAAAAAAGAGAGGCGACTGAAATACAATAACCTGTAAATAACTTCAACAGCTTCTGAGAAATAAATAATTTCTATCTAGAAGAAAGGATCCATAAAAACTCAAAGCAGGGCAGGCACGGTAGCTCCTGCCTGTAATCCCAGCACTTGGAGAGGCCAAGGCAGGCAAATCACTTGAGGTCAGGAGTTCGAGACCAGCCAGGCCAACATGGTGAAACCCTGTCTCTACTAAAAATACAAAAATTAGCCAGGCGTGGTGGCGCACGCCTGTAATCCCAGCTACTTGGGAGACTAAGGCAGGAGAACTGCTTGAGTCTGGGAGGTGGAGGTTGCAGTGAGCAGAGATCGTGCCACTGCACTCTAGCCTGGGCAACAGAGTGAGACCCTGTCTCAAGAAAAAAAGAAAAAGCATTTCTGTCTAAATCATGAGTTTTCCTGTGTGATTCGAAAGATGGCAGTTTTATCCATACATGGGATATAATGAACCAGGACAATCGCCCCAGCACAGTCTTGGGGGGACCTCATGCCTGCTATTGCTGCTAAGGTAGATGAGTAGAGACTGAGGAAACCAACCAGTGAGGAGAATAACATCTCAACCAGCTCATTCTGCCATCAAGGAAGCTTTTTGGTGTTTATTTTAATCTGATTTTACATGGATCCCATGCTGTGGCAACTTGAAGGCAGAGAAAAACAAGATAATCTGTCCTGAGCTTTGTATGTCCCGATGGCATTTTTTAAATATTTGGAATCCCATTTTAAAAGTGCTGAAAAAATGAGGTAGCTCTATACTAGCATTTAAAGATAACCTTTAAATACACGCAAATGTATTGTCGCACGGAGAAAAAAGCAAAAAATTGCTAGGATAGCAATTCATGTAGGATCTGATTTACATAAAAATTTTCACCTTCAACTCTGTGGACATTAGACACAGACTGGAAGGAGTTACCAAAATGTTAAAGGCAGGCTAAAATTTCAAGTAATTGCTACTTTTGCCTTTGTATTTTCTGTATTGCTTGAATTTGTATATTTATTTTCATAATCAGAAAACTCAATAAAGCTAGCTTCCCCCCCCCAAAAAAAAAAGTGCTGAAAAGTAGAGTTTACTGATAAGAAATGAATATGATGTTGTATCTTTTCTAACTATAATTTTATAAATTAGCATAACCTTGAACTGGGATTAAATTTTACACAAGTCTAGAGCAGGAACTATACTACTTTTTAATCTTCTTTACTGACTCACTGTCTTGCTCATGAGGACCCTCAGTAAACTGGAACACAACCTCAATCCAGTGCTTTTTCTGCGCAGAATGGATTGCCTCCTGGATTCATTAATGTGTGTTCTCTCCTAAGTCGTCATGCACATTGTCCTTTATGCCTTCAACATATTATTCTTTTTGTCATAAATCTGGCTTGAGTGCAGCTAATAAGCAAAGCATTCAGTCTCTTAGTGGCTGTGGCTCTGTTTAAGAAAGTATATTTCTTTATTTTCAATATATAATTTTTTTTAATAGAAGTTCCTTTACTTAGCCTATTTCTCAAAGGATAATTTTACACCTGTTGAAAGAAAACCAAGAATGCAAAGGCCCTATTTTTTTATTGTTACTTTATATTACAGAGAATTCTAAGCATATGCAAAAAGAGACAGAATTCTGTAACTCATCATCATGTACCCTCATTCAACCTCAGCAATTATGAATTCAAGATAAATCTTGATGCATCTATTGTATATTCCTTTCTTCCTCACCCTCCTGCCATTATTATGAAGCAAAATATTATGATGTATTTCAAAATTGTCTGTGTATTTGTTTTCTGAGACAAGGTCTCACTCTGTCACCCAGGCTGGAGTGCGGTGATACAATCATACCTAACTGTAATCTCAAACTCCTGGGCTCAAGCGATCCTCCTACCTCTCTCCTGAGTAGCTATGACTGCAGGCACACACCACCATGCCCAACTAATTTTTTATTTTTTTATAGAGACAGGGTTTTGCTATGTTGCCCAGGCTAGTCTTGAAATCCTGGCCTGAAGTGATTCTCCCAAAATGGCTTCCCAAACCACTGGGATTACAGATATGAGCTACCAAGCTCGGTCTAAAGATATTTTTAAAACATACATAACCTTAATATTATCATTAGAGACTTACTATTAAAATAAGAGTTTCTTAATATTATCAAATATCCAGACAATGAAAACCTCTACGTCTAGCTACAACAAAGTAGCTTGTAAGAGAACAAGACAGCTCCAAGAACTAGAAAAAATGGATGAGACACAACTCTGATGCTTGAAGATGTTTTTGAGGCAGGAAGGATTTGAAACGTCAAGATCCTAGGGGAAACGATGCTTGAAACTTTTTATGTTGTTATTTCTTTTGCAGCGCTTGCCAGTTCTTCAGCTTCAAAGGTGAGAGGTTGGGAAGCTAGGGAGTGTGCCTCTATTAAGAGGCAAAAGAAGCCAGTACAGATTGGCATCTGGAGACAGAAGAGCTAGAGTTTTGCCTGGCTAAGACAAGCAGGGCTTGAGAAGCTAAAATTCCTGACTAAAGAAAGTCACAAGAAAATGACCCCTACACTCTGCCAATTTTCCACGTGAGGTAATTGCCACATCTTTAGATGTGTAGTAAAAAAAGAAAACAAAACAAAACAAGAGCTCAAACAAAACACAGCTAAAAACAGAGCTTTTGGTGCTTGGGAGACAAAAATGCTGGAGTCCAGGGCTTTACCAGACTCTGATAAACAATCTAGGCTCTCAATCAGAACCTCAGAGGGTTACACTCTAACAGGGGATAAATCACAGGTAAACTGATTAGATTGGGGTGATCTGTCTGTATTTAGCCAGAGCATAGAGTGTCTCTTCTCTAATGAAAGAATATCTATAATTCTTCATGCACAATATCAAGTAGTCAATTAGAAATTACCAGGCAAGCTAGAAACGATGAAAACCAAAGAAGAAAAAGGATCACAGGTGTTTCAAATATTGGTGTTACTAAAAACAGTCTTTTAAAATAATCATGATCAACATGTTCATGGATATATTCAACAAAAAGGAAAGTTTAATCAGAGAACTGAAATCTGTTTCCTCAGAAAAAGAATTGTATATTCCCGAATTGATAAATGCAATAATTAAAATTAACATCCAGTTGTATTCAGATTTATTTGTCTTAAAAATATTTTATATTTTGGAGTTTTAAAAAATAATTTTAAATGAGATTTAAATAAAGTCATGTATTTTGCTTGGTTGATATATCTCCCAAGTGTCTTTTAAACTGCAGGTTTAAAGCTGCCTCACCACAAAACATCATGTTGTACATGAGGTGATGCTTGTATTAATCAGCTTGACTGAGTCATTCCACAAAACATCATGTTGTACAACATCAATATATACAATTTTTACTTGTTAATTAAAAAACTATAATTAAAAAATAAAAGAATGTAGGTTTCCTTTTTTTTTTTTTTAAGAATGTAGGTTTCAACCTGTAGTTTTCTTTTCATTTCTTTCCTTTTTCTTTAGAGTTTCTTTATAAAGCCAGGTTATTTGTCTTGTAGTTTCTACACTTTGAATTTTACTGCCTGTTTTCCTACAGTGTACTGAGCATATTCCTGAATTCATACTGCTTATTGTGTATTTGTAGTTAGACATGGATGCTTCATGAGATTCAGGTTCAATTTCCTTGGCGAGTACTTTACAGGCTGTGACATGTGCTCCCCCCAGGAGGTCAATAAGAAGAAATAATCTTTCATTTTATGACGTTAGCAGCCATTAGTGACTATTGCCTAGATCCATTATTTCATTAGGAGTCACAAAGGGGTGATATTCTAATTTTATCATTTCTTCATCATTTATTAACTGAAATGCTTCTATAATTCCTCTCACCACTATTTGGCCACCACTCCAAGAGACAGTTCATATAGAAAAGACAGAATAAAATTGTGATTCTTTTATTTACAGCTTTTCAAAATGTAATAGTTGGTTCACTAGCATCCTACAACAGTAATGGCTTATACTTTTAAGTATCATTATGGATTAATGGATTAAAAAACATTGGTGTCTAACCTATTTATTTATAACCCATTTTGATGCTCAGAATTAATGAATTATTGGAGGCCTATTTATGTTGGCTCCTGAGCCCTTTTGGTAGAATCTTAGCTGTCTTTGATAGTTTCCCTGGCCACATGTTTTTAGCCTGAATCATTTTCAAGGAAATAGAGGCATTATTAGAACATATCGATGTAGGCATTTCTGTGTATATGCATACACACATATTTGTATATATCTAATGGAAACATCATCTAGGTATGTCACAGTTGCCACTGAAAACAAATGAAGAAAGACATAAAATTAAAGAATAGATTATATCCCTCACTTATACACAAGGCCATTGAGGAGAGAGTCTCCATCAACTACCTGTCCTTTCCTCTACCTACCATATATTTTGTGGCATAGTTATATCTACAACAGAACAATGAGGAAAAGTGCCCACATTATTTCTTCTTTGAGGATAGAAAAAGAGTAAACTGTCTTAAAATGTAGTGAAAAAAACTATGTTTAAGCCTTTGCGTCATGTGTTCGATTTTTAGTTTATATAAAAAAAAAATTTATGTGGGTATAGGGAAGTAGGAAGACTGGAAACAAAGCAGAATTTCTGAAGTAGATTATAGCCTTGTCTCTTAAGAAAAAAAAAAAAGTTGATTTCTTGGGTACTTAAGGTTGGTGTGGAAATGAACTATCTGAAAAGAGATGAGAAATTGGATGATTTTCAGGCATATAGTTCTGTCAAAACTTCTAATTTCCTATGATCAGTTCAACAGGAATAAAATCACTGTAATTTCTTATTGTTTTTCATGCTAACCCTCGATAATTGGCATCCTATTGTTTGTACAGGACAAAATATTACAGGAAGAACACCATGTGACTTGGGTACCTCTAGATTCTCATGGGAACATGAAGATTCTTAGTGAGAGGGGAAAATATACAAACAGCATAACCACAAGCTCACTAATGGGCATTCTCTGCTTAAAAGTGGGAATTGAGGGAACTTTACATGCTTGATTTATTTTTCCAGAAACATCTAGTTTTCAAAAGTAAAGCAGGGAAACTGGAATATTTATTACAATTATTTTTGTTTGCTTTTTATTTGTTTGTTTTTTGCTTGTTTGTTTTTTGCCTTGATATATGAGGCTATACTGTTCACAGCAAAGTGTAATTGAAGCTATGTGCTTTGTAATCTGTTCTGATGTAGTTTTGTATATTCATCTTGCTCAGGTAGACTTTCTCAATTATTTGTGGTTGTGAGGGTTAATTATAGTACATTTATTAAGTATTTATTAGTTTCCTCTTGCTGCTATAAAAGATTACCACAAATTCAGTGGCTTAAAACAACTCAAGTTTGTTATCTTACAGTTCTAAAGGTAAGAAATCCACAGTGCATCTCACTGGGCTAAAATCAAGGTGTTAGCAGAATTGCATTCCTTCTGGAGGTCCTAAGAGAGAATCCAGTTCTTGCCTTTTCCAACTTCTAGATGCTACCTGAGCTCCTTAGCTTATGGTCCTGCCTCAGTACAATGTCTGCTTCCCTAGTAATATTTCTTCCCCGGTGATGTATTTCAGATTCCAGGGGTCAGGATGTGGACATCTTTGGCAGGGGGTCATTATTCTGCCTATCAAAAAAGTGCTTAATATGAACTGAGCACTCTTCTAAATTATTTTATTAATTTAGCTAATCTATCAATCACAGATTAGGTAGTAAATTATGTAATATATTTTCCATTTAAAAGATGAGGAGACTGAGGTACAAAAGGTTGAAACTCTAGAAAGTGGTGGAGCTGATATGTATACCCACCAGGCTCAGGTACACAATCCTTAGCCTTAGACCATACTGCCTCCTTGAAAATAAAAATAGCATGGAAAATTAGAAGACAAAGACATCCCCAAACCTCATTTTAATCAATAATGTCATACATTCCACGAACAGCATTTGCAAGACCTAAGACTGGAAGTGACATTTGCTGTTTTGATTCTCAATTATTCAGCAATTAGTTATTGATTGCAAAAATTGTGATAAATGTTGAGAATTCACAAAGTCCCTGCCTTTAAGGATTTGCTTAGAAAATAAAATGAAAACATTTAAAAACCATTAGAAAACATTACAAAAGTATATGCACTCAAATGCCAAGTGGAATGACACCTTTTTTTTAGTGGCGTTCAAGAGACAAATTCAGGCACCTTCGGTGCTTAAATTCAAGTTCTTCAAAAATAAAAATAAAAATGAGAATAAGCCAGGTGCATGGGCAAACTCTAGACCGCATTTCCATGTGTGGGTAGCTGTTATGTTTATTCATTCTTAACCTTCAATACAATGGGAGTTATTACATAGTCAAATTACAGTAGTCCCCCCATCCTCGTGGAGATCTTCCAAGACAGCAGATAGTACTAAACCCAATGGCTGTCAATCAGAACCCGTTTCTGTTCATTTTCCACCTAACACTTTAATGCCTTTTCCATCTTAACTAAGCAGTTATTATGCACTGTGGCTGTAATTTTTGTAGTTTGTTGTGTGACAGCAAAACTGGAACAAATTGCTTTTTCACTCTTTGCAATTTCATGGATAGAAAATTTCCTCCTACCATAGATCTTAGCAACCTCAAAATAATTTTTTTCCCTCTCTTTATTAAGTCCAGAACTATCACCTTTTCACTTAAAGGAAGCACTTTCTCTTTGGTATACCTGAAACACCATCATCACTACTGTGCACTTTGGAGTTATTATTAAGTAAAATTATGGTTACTTGAACACAAGCACTGTGATACTGTAACAGTCAATCTGATCACTCATATGGCTACCAGGTGATTCATGGGCAAGGAGTATTTACAGTCTGGAGATGCTTTACAAATGGATGGACATGCACCAGGATGATGAGATATTTCATCAGACTATTCCAAATGACGTGCATCTTAAAACTTATAAGTTGTTTACTTATGAAATGTTAAATGTAATATTTTTAGATTGTGGTTGACTGTGAGTAACTGAAACCATGGAAAGTGAAACTACAAATAAAAGAGCACTATCATAGCAATTTTTGGTAAAAATTAAAGGGGTACAAGAGCAATTTTGTTATGTGCATATATTGGTAAGTGGTGAAATCTTGGCTTTTAATGTATTTATCACCCAACTAATGTAACTTGTACCTGTTAAGTAATTTCTCATCATCCTCCCTGCTTCTGCCCACCAACCCCTCTAAGTCCCTAGTGTCTAACATTGCACACTCTTTGTCCATGTGTACATATTATTTAGCTCCCCTCTATGAGTGAGAACATGTAGTACTTGACTCCATTTCGGAGTTGTTTCACTTAAGATGGTGGTCTCCAGTTCCATCCATGTTGCTGCAAAAGACATGATTTCATTCTTTTTTTATGACTGAATAGTATTCCATGGTGGATTGATCTATCTATCTATCTATCTATCTATCTATCTATCTATCTACCTATCTATCACATTTTCTTTATCCATTCTTCCACTGATAGGCATTTAGGTTGTTTCCATATCTTTGCTATTGTGCATATTGCTGCTATAAGCATAAGAGTGCAGGTATATTTTTGACAGAATGATTTATTTTCCTTTGGATGGATACCCAGTAGTGGGATTGTTAGGTTGAGTGATAGTTATATTTTTAGTTCTTTGGACATCTCCATACTGTTTTGCAAAGAGGTTGCACTAATTTACATTCTCATCAATAGTGTGTAAGTGTTCTCTTTTCTCAACATCCTTGCCAATATCTGTTTTTTGACCTCTTAATAGTTGTCATTCTGACTAGTATAAGATGATATCTCATTGTGATTTTAATTTGCACTTCTCTGATTGTCAGCGATACGGTTTGAATGTTTGTGCCCTCCAAAATTCATGGTTAAATGTGATCTCCAATATCGAGGGTGGGCCTGGTGGATGAATATCTTGGTGCTTTCCTCATGACAATCAATGAGTTCTCTCTCATGTTTCACTCAAGAGCTGTTTATTTAAAGGAACCTGGTGCCTCTTCCTCTCTCTTACTCCCTCTCTTGACTTGTGACTCACCAGCTCCCCCTTCACCTTCTGCCATTAGTGGAAGCTTCCTGAGGTCTTACCAGAAGCCAAGCAGACACTAGTGCCCTGCTTGTACAGCCTACAGTACCATAAGACAAGTAAAATATTTGTCTTTATAAATTATTCAGTCTCAAGAATTTCTTTATAGTAATGTGAAATGGCCTAACACAATTAGTGATATTGAGCATGTTTTTATTTTTTGACCATTTATATGTTTTATTTTGAAAAATGTCTATTCATGTACTTTGCCCACTTTTTAATGGGCTTAGTTATGTCCTTTATGTTGAATTATTTCAGTTTCTTATAAATTCTGGATACCAGTCCCCTCTCAGATGCATAATTTGTAGATATTTTCTCCTATTCTGAAGTTTGACTGTAGTTTTATTGATAGTGAATACATGACAGAAATGCCTTAGTTTGGATAAGTTGGCCAGTCATCTTTCTTTCCCGTGGGTGGAGAAGGAAAGTGTTTGAAGCACTCTGATTATTTTGACTGCTTCCAGATCTAATTATTTTCAAATAAACTACTTTCTATAATAGAATAATAGATTTATATTATCATCATTCATCAGAAAGGATTCATGGGGACAAAGAATATTGTGTCACCTCATTGAAGACCCAATAATCAAGTCATTAACAACATGAGTTTTATAGTCTACAAGTGAATGGTAAAGGAACAAATGATAGATTACGTTATTGGGAGCTGTTCTGGAGGAGTAGAGGCTGGAGCGATTTAGATAACACTTTTGTTAATTGATCTTATCTTACAAGAGCTGAAAAATAAGGGATAATTTGCCCTGAAGTACTCAGAAATGAATTCTGTTAAACTAGGCTTAAAAGCAGATGATAGAACCTGTTCATCTACATGCCCTGAAGTAATTAGATATTCTCCATTATCATTTCTTTTTCTTTTTCTTTTTTTTTTAATTTGTAAAGAAAAGAGGTTTAATTGATTCACAGTTCTGCATGGCTGGGGAGACCTCAGGAAACTTAACAATCATGGCAGAAGGCACCTCTTCACAGGGCAGGAGGAGAGAGAATGAGAACAGACAAGGGAAATGCCAGATGCTTATAAAACCATCAGCTCTCATGAGACTAATGCATTATCATGAGAACGACATGGGGGAACCACGCCCATAATTCAATTACCCCCACCTGGTAACCCCCAACACTGTGGGTATTACAATACAAGATGAGATTTTGGGTGGGGACACAGCCAAAGCATATCACGTATCTAATATGAAAATGAAGCCATGAGACTGGTAAATTTCAAAGGATCTTTCTGTTTTCAAAGACCATAATTCTGTTATATTAGTTTTCTGAACAAAAAAGTATATACAAACTGATAAGGTGACAATGTGGGTATGAAAGAGATAGCACCTAGCACAAACATTCCCATGGTCTCTTTTGTTAAACCCCACATTGGCCCTTATCAGTTTGTATGTACTTTTCTGTATATACAGAATCTGGGTGAATTTAGAACAAAAGATTCCCACGGGGTTCCTGCTCTTTTGACAATTTTTTTTTTTATTATTATACTTTAAGTTCTAGGGTACATGTGCATAACGTGCAGGTTTGTTACATATGTATACTTGTGTCATGTTGGTGTGCTGCACCCATCAACCCGTCAACACCCATCAAGTCATCATTTATATCAGGTATAACTCCCAAGGCAATCCTTCCCCCCTCCCCCCTCCCCATGATAGGCCCCGATGTGTGATGTTCCCCTTTCCGAGTCCAAGTGATCTCATTGTTCAGTTCCCACCTATGAGTGAGAACATGTGGTGTTTGGTTTTCTGTTCTTGTGATAGTTTGCTGAGAATGATGGTTTCCAGCTGCATCCATGTCCCTACAAAGGATGCAAACTCATCCTTTTTTATGGCTGTATAATATTCCATGGTGTATATGTGCCACATTTTCTTAATCCAGTCTGTCGCTGATGGACATTTGGGTTGATTCCAAGTCTTTGCTATTGTGAATAGTGCCACAATAAACATACGTGTGCATGTGTCTTTATAGCAGCATGATTTATAATCCTTTAGGTATATACCCAGTAGTGGGATGGCTGGGTCATATGGTACATCTAGTTCTAGATCCTTGAGGAATCGCCACACCAGTTTCCATAATGGTTGAACTAGTTTACAATCCCACCAAGAGTGTAAAAGTGTTCCTATTTCTCCACATCCTCTCCAGCACCTGTTGTTTCCTGACTTTTTAATGATTGCCATTCTAACTGGTGTGAGATGGTATCTCATTGTGGTTTTGATTTGCATTTCTTTGATGACCAGTGATGATGAGCATTTTTTCATGTGTCTGTTGGCTGTATGAATGTCTTCTTTTGAGAAATGTTTGTTCATATCCTTTGCCCACTTTTTGATGGGGTTGTTTGTTTTTTTCTTGTATATTTGTTTGAGTTCTTTGTAGATTCTGGATATTAGCCCTTTGTCAGATGAGTATATTGCAAAAATTTTCTCCCATTCTGTAGGTTGCCTGTTGACTCTGATGGTAGTTTCTTTTGCTGTGCAGAAGCTCTTTAGTTTAATTAGATCCCATTTGTCAATTTTGGCTTTTGCTGCCATTGCTTTTGGTGTTTTAGACATGAAGTCCTTGCCCATGCCTATGTCCTGAATGGTACTACTTAGGTTTTCTTCTAGGGTTTTTATGGTATTAGGTCTAACATTTAAGTCTCTAATCCATCTTGAATTAATTTTCATATAAGGAGTAAGGAAAGGATCCAGTTACAGCTTTCTCCTTATGGCTAGCCATTTTTCCCAGCACCATTTATTAAATAGGGAGTCCTTTCCCTATTTCTTGTTTCTCTCAGGCTTGTCAAAGATCAGATGGCTGTAGATGTGTGGTATTATTTCTGAGGACTCTGTTCTGTTCCATTGGTCTGTATCTCTGTTTTGGTACCAGTCTCATGCTGTTTTGGTTACTGTAGCCTTGTAGTATAGTTTGAAGTCAGGTAGCGTGATGCCTCCAGCTTTTTTCTTTTGACTTAGGATTGTCTTGGCAATGCGGGCTCTTTTTTGGTTCCATATGAACTTTAAAGCAGTTTTTCCAATTCTGTGAAGAAACTCATTGGTAGCTTGATGGGGATGGCATTGAATCTATAAATCACCTGGGCAGTATGGCCATTTTCACGATATTGATTCTTCCTATCCATGAGCATGGTATGTTCTTCCATTTGTTTGTGTCCTCTTGATTTCACTGAGCAGTGGTTTGTAGTTCTCCTTGAAGAGGTCCTTGACATCCCTTGTAAGTTGGATTCCTAGGTATTTTATTCTCTTTGAAGCTATTGTGAATGGCAGTTCATTCATGATTTGGCTCTCTGTTTGTCTGTTACTGGTGTATAAGAATGCTTCTGTTTTTTGCACATTGATTTTGTATCCTGAGACTTTGCTGAATTTGCTTATCAGCTTAAGGAGATTTTGGGCTGAGACAATGGGGTTTTCTAAATATACAATCATGTCATTTGCAAACAGGGACAATTTGACTTCTTCTTTTCCTAATTGAATACCTTTGATTTCTTTCTCTTGCCTGATTGCCCTAGCCAGAACTTCCAAGACTATGTTGAATAGGAGTGTTGAGAGAGGGCATCCCTGTCTTGTGCCAATTTTCAAAGGGAATTTTTCCAGTTTTTGCCAATTTAGTATGATATTGGCTGTGGGTTTGTCATAAATAGCTCTTATTATGTTGAGGTACGTTCCATCAATACCGAATTTATTGAGCATTTTTAGCCTGAATGGCTGTTGAATTTTGTCAAAAGCCTTTTCTACATCTATTGAGATAATCATGTGGTTCTTGCCTCTGGTTGTGTTTATGTGCTGGATTACGTTTTATTGATTTGCGAATATTGAACCAGCCCTGCATGCCAGGGATAAAGTCCACTTGATCATGGTGGATAAGCTTTTTAATGTGCTGCTGAATCCGGTTTGCCAGTATTTTATTGAGGATTTTTGCCTCGATGTTCATCAGGGATATTGTCTAAAATTTTCTTTATTTTGTTGTGTCTCTGCCAGGCTTTGGTATCAGGATGATGTTGGCCTCATAAAATGAGTTAGGGAGGATTCCCTCTTTTTCTATTGATTGGAATAGTTTCAGAAGGAATGGTACCAGCTCCTCTTTGTATCTCTGGTAGAATTCAGCTGTGAATCCATCTGGTCCTGGACTTTTTTGGTTGGTAGGCTATTAATTATTGCCTCAATTTCAGAGCCTGCTATTGGTCTATTCAGGGATTCAACTACTTCCTGGTTTAGTCTTGGAAGAGTGTAAGTGTCCAGGAAATTATCCATTTCTTCTAGATTTTCTAGTTGATTTGCGTAGAGGTGTTTATAGTATTCTCTGATAGTAGTTTGTATTTCTGTGGGGTCGGTGGTGATATCCCCTTTATCATTTTTTATTGCGTCTATTTGATTCCTCTCTCTTTTCTTCTTTATTAGTCTTGATAGCGGTCTGTCAATTTTGTTGATCTTTTCAAAAAACCAGCTCCTGGATTCATTGATTTTCTGGCGGGTTTTTTGTATCTCAATCTGCTTCAGTTCTGCTCTGATCTTAGTTATTTCTTGCCTTCTGCTAGCTTTTGAATGTGTTTGCTCTTCCTTCTCCAGTTCTTTTAATTGTGATGTTAGAGTGTCAATTTGAGATCTTTCCAGCTTTCTCTTGTGGGCATTTAGTTCTATAAATTTGATGCAGTTTCTTCCTAGCCTTGATGGTCTTTACATTTTGGCATGTTTTTGCAATGGCTGGTACCAGTTGTTCCTTTCCATGTTTAGTGCTTCCTTCAGGGTCTCTTGTAAGGCAGGCCTGGTAGTGACAAAATCTCTAAGCATTTGCTCATCTGTAAAGGATTTTATTTCTCCTTCACTTAAGAAACTTAGTTTGGCTGGATATGAAATTCTAGGTTTAAAATTCTTTTCTTTAAGAATGCTGAATATTGGCCCCCACTCTCTGCTGGCTTGTAGAGTTTCTGCCGAGAGATCTGCTGTTAGTCTGATGGGCTTCCCTTTGTGGGTAACCCGACCTTTCTCTCTGGCTGCCCTTAAGATTCTTTCCTTCATTTCAACTTTGGTGAATCTGGTAATTATGTATCTTGGAGTTGCTCTTCTCGAGGTGTATCTTTGTGACATTCTCTGTATTTCCTGAATTTGAATGTTGGCCTGCCCTACTAGGTTGGGAAAGTTCTCCTGGATGATATCCTGAAGAGTGTTTTCCAACTTGGTTCCATTTTCCCCCTCACTTTCAGGCACCCCAATCAGACGTAGATTTGGTCTTTTTACATAATCCCATACTTCTTGCAGGCTTTGTTCATTTCTTTTTCTTCTTTTTTCTTTTGGTTTCTCTTCTCGCTTCATTTCATTCATTTGATCCTCAATCGCTGATACTCTTTCTTCCAGTTGATCGAGTTGGTTACTGAAGCTTGTGCATTTGTCACGTATTTCTCGTGTCATGGTTTTCATCTCTGTCATTTCATTTATGACCTTCTCTGCATTAATTAGTTTAGCTGTCAATTCTTCCACTCTTTTTTCAAGATTTTTAGTTTCTTTGCACTGGGTACGTAATTCCTCCTTTAGCTCTGAGAAGTTTGATGGACTGAAGCCTTCTTCTCTCATCTCATCAAAGTCATTCTCTGACCAGCTTTGATCCATTGCTGGCGATGAGCTGCGCTCCTTTGCAGGGGGAGATGCGCTCTTATTTTTTGAATTTCCAGCTTTTCTGCCCTGCTTCTTCCCCATCTTTGTGGTTTTATCTGCCTCTGGTCTTTGATGATGGTGACGTACTGATGGGGTTTTGGTATAGGTGTTCTTCCTGTTTGATAGTTTTCCTTCTAATAGTGAGGACCCTCAGCTGTAGGTCTGTTGGAGATTGCTTGAGGTCCACTCCAGACCCTGTTTGCCTGGGTATCAGCATCAGAGGTTGCAGAAGATAGAATATTGCTGAACAGTGAGTGTACCTGTCTGATTCTTACTTTGGAAGCTTCCTCTCAGGGGTGTACTCCACCCTGGGAGGTGTGGGGTGTCAGAGTGCCCCTAGTGGGGGATGTCTCCCAGTTAGGCTACTCAGGGGTCAGGGACCCACTTGATCAGGCAGTCTGTCCGTTCTCAGATCTCAACCTCCATGTGGGAAATCCACTGCTCTCTTTAAAGCTGTCAGACAGAGTCGTTCGCGTCTGCACTGGCCTCTGCTGCTTCCCCTGTTGTTTTTTAGCTGTGCCCTGTCCCCAGAGGTGGAGTCTACAGAGATAGGCAGGTTTCCTTGAGCTGCTGTGAGCTCCACCCAGTTCGAGCTTCCCAGCGGCTTTGTTTACCTACTTAAGCCTCAGCAATTGCGGGCGCCCCTCCCCCAGCCTCCCTGCTGCCTTGCAGTTAGATTGCAGACTGCTGTGCTGGCAATGAGGGAGGCTCCGTGGCCGTGGGACCCTCCCGGACAGGTGTGGGTATAATCTCCTGGTGTGCCCGTTTGCTTAAAGCGCAGTATTGGGGTGGGAATTACCCAATTTTCCAGGTGTTGTGTGTCTCAGTTCCCCTGGCTAGGAAAAGGGATTCCCTTCCCCCTTGCACTTCCCAGGTGAGGCAATGCGTCGCCCTGCTTCAGCTCTTGCTGGTCAGGCTGCAGCAGCTGACGCACCAATTGTCCGGCACTCCCCAGTGAGATGACCCCAGTACCTCAGTTGAAAATGCAGAAATCACCGGTCTTCTGTGTCGCTCGCGCCGGGAGTTGGAGACTGGAGCTGTTCCTATTAGGCCATCTTGCTCCGCCCCTCCGACAAATATTTTTATTGCCCCTCTATTATCATTTCTTATATTCAGTGTGACTAATGAGGGTATTAATCATGCAAATGCATTTTGGGGTTTCTTTTTGCTTTCTTTTCAGGAGGGCCTTCTTTAATTATGCAATTAACTACCTTTCATTCAATTTTATTTCAATCTATACTTTTTGGCCTCCAGCTAAATAGCTAAATAGTGGTGAGAGACCCTGAGCTACGCCACTTGGAGAAGATTTGCTTAATCAATGCCTGCCTGAATTCCTGACCCACGACATCATGAAATATAATAAAATGATTGTTGCTATAAATCCCTATGATTTGGAGTAATACATGGTAGATTGAAACAACAGATAACCAGAACACTAAGTCTAATACTTTTCAATGCACAGGATTCTGAATACATCCTTAATCTCTGCTGGCTAACAAAAATGATCTGTTATGCTACAGGCTAATTGCTGAAATGAATCCACTAACTTCACTGATTTAACACAATAAAGATTTATTTCTCCTTTACATTACAGTCAAATGAAGTTCTGAAAAAGTGTCTCTGCCACACAGTCTGTTATGCACTATAGGCTCTTTTCATCTATTGGTTTCTTAATGTACTACTGCTTGAAATTCTTTATTAGACCTTCTGCATTTGGGCAGCAGGCCAGGGAACAGAGGAAGGATAGCAGATAGTGCAGAGGATTTGACACTTAAGCCTTTGAGTAGCTTACATCACTTTTGACTCCTTTCCATTGACCAGAATATAGTCATATGCTGCACTGAACTGTGAGAGATTGGAAAAATGTGGTCTAGCTCTTTGTCCCAGATGAAAAGGAAACAGGGTTTTATGAAGATATAACAGTCTCTGCCACATATGGCTGTATTAGCATGAAATGGCATTGTTTCCTCATCTGTGAAGGTTGCCACCATGTGAGCAAGCCAGATGCAGAGCAGAGTACTTTTTTGTGTGTATAAAGAAATACTGCTACATTCACCAAATGCCCTGCTCCTTAAGCACTTCTTGATCCCTCACTTCAAATCTAAGAGTTATAGTCATTACAATTATTTCCTCTCCACTTTGCTACCTACTTAGCTGTAAAGTCTTTAAAAGGGGGAAAAAGAAAAGAACCATGTAGTTTGGTATATAATGGGAGAATAAGGTAGGACTCTGGCCAGCTCAGAAGTCAGCTGCCTGAGTTTCTATCAGGGGTCAAAGACTGTGCTTAAGCCAAAGCCACTTCATGTTATCTTTCAGCTCTTTTGTTTCCCTGATTCAGCTGCTCTGTCAAACCCATCAAAGCTGTGATCCTCAAATCTCTATGAGTTACGTTTATGGTTTTCTCTTTAGCCTTCAATATTGCTGTTAACCTTGGTGCATGTGTGTGTGCACACACATGTGTCTTTATAGGTCTTTAATTAGAAGTCAAGAGAATTGTGATACATAGCTGGGCTGCCACTGTAAGTGAAAATTTTCCTCAAAGTTATCCTCTTTGAAGTTTAGTTTTATTTGTTGTTGTTTATTGTTTTGTTTGTTTTTTGTTACTTCCAGTATAGGCTTTCAGTTCAGTGTAAACAATAAGCAACTACATCATAGAATTCAACGTTAGTGTTTCAGGAAGAACAAAATCAAAAGACAAGTTTCAGAGCAGAGACAACATCTCAAACATCACTATTTGAGGCTGGTACTATTTACCACAGAGTTTCATTTCAGCCTCAAAGTCCTCAACCCATCCCTTTGGTTAGCCACTACCAATCAATGTGGATACTGTGTTATGTTACTGAGCCAAAATGACCTTACTTTGCTCAAATGGTTTGCTCCATTAACAAGTATTTATTAAGCATCTACTATGTAGCAAGTGGTTTGGCCTTTGCTGGAGATAAATGGTAAAGAAGAACATACTCCATAGCACCAAGGAGTGCATAGCCTTTTGGTGAAGATGAATAACTAAAATTACACACAGAGGGAAAGGTACTGGAGAAGACATAAGCCTAGGATGCCATGGAAGGACCTGGACCAAGCATCCAACATAGTCCTGAGGATCAGGAATGGCCTCTGGGAGGAAACAGAGACTTCATGGATACTGGGAATTAATCAAGTGAAGTTGAGAAGCAGTGTCTTCCAGGTATTCCTTAAACCCGATCTCAGCATTTATCCCATTGTTTAGCCATGTTCCTGGGAAATTCTCTCTCCCAGGGTCTCCTTAGCCTAATTCCTCAGGTATGACATGGATGTGAGAGACATTATTACGTCATGGTGAATCACTTTTCTTTGGTTGTGGTGTTGAAATTGCAAAGGGATGACATAATCTGGCTGTGGTTCTTATTTGGGAAACCTCCAAAACAAATTTTTGCTCTTCTTTTTTCTTTTTATAGAAATCTGCCCTCAATTTTCTCCCTTGGTGAGGCATTCTGGGAGAAGTTCTTTGGTCACAGTAGACTTTCCTGAGCTATTGTAGTTTTGTCTCATAGAAGCCACCTCCACCTGCCAAAGTTGGCTTTTATTTTTGACTTCACAACAAAGAGTTTAGGAGACCACAAATCATAAAACCAAATTTGTTATCTTATCCTTGTTAGTATAAAGAATGATTCTGTTATCATTTGGGAAGAGATTTCTTTTACTTTTCTTTTTCTTTTTCTTTTTTTTTTTTTTTTTGAGATGGAGTCTTGCTCTGTCACCAGACTGGAATGCAGTGGCGTGATCTCGGCTCACTGCAAACTCCGCCTCCTGGGTCCAAGTGATTCCCCCGCCTCAGCCTCCCAAATACCTGGGATTACAGGCGTGCACCACCATGTCCAGCTATTTTTTTTTTTTTTTTTTTTTTTGTATTTTCAGTAGAGACAGAGTTTCACCATGTTGGCCAGAATGATCTCAATCTTTTGACCTCATGAACTGCCCACCTCGGCCTCCCAAAGTGCTGGGATTACAGGCGCAAGCCACCACGCCCAGCCTGGGAACAGATTCTTTGGAGGAGTGTGATTATTTTTCTAATAGTTTCCTCATGGAAATGATCCTGAGTTGTCGAGATTGGAAGAGTCAACCTCATGCAAAGACTTGAGATTATAGGCATTGCAAGGATCCCCTGCCCTCAAACTTCTTCCTTGCTCCCAGCCTAACTTTTGATTCCCCTTATTCAATATTACTGCTTTGGAGTTACCCAGAAAGTCTGTGGCTAAAATAAATTATGTCTGGTCCTGATAAAACCTTCGTGCCTCAGCTTCTATTCATATTCTAGCTTAGATATCTTCCAGCTTTGTTTTGTTTTTTAAATTAGCTATAACTAGCAGAGAACTGGCCTTGTGAAAATAGAACTCAGAGCAGATCTTGTCTGGTAGGAAGCAGTTAAAAGGATTTGCACCACCTGAGGGGACATTTCTGGATGGGCTTTCCCAGTTGTACTCTGTTAAGTATTAAATGTGCAATGGGGAAATAAGTTAAAATCATAATATATAATGATAATTAAATTAGTAGAGGCTTCAAAGACAATAAGACACATAAACATGTCTCATTTTTGAATCAAATATCTTCTCTCCCCACTTTCACTACCAGGAACTGAATGTGGGTATGTTGTTTCTGTTTAAGCCTAAGAAGAAATGGGGGAAGGGTGGGGAAAATAATAGATCAAGTAACACTTTAAAAAGTTGAATTTAGTGAGCAAGATATCTGACTGTAGCCTTTTGTTTCTCTAGATCTTATTCTCTGTTTAAGTATAGCCTCTTTCGATGTTTATACTTAGGTAGTTTAATAGAGTATTATAATATTTTTAAAAAGCATAATCACATAGACAAAATTGCTGCCCATAACTTGGATTTAATTCATTTGGGGAATCTGAATTGCTGGGTGTAGGAGAATATAGCTAACTTATTAACCTAATACTAATGATGGTTTTATAGTAACTGGAAGTCACAGTGTTAAAAAATAATAAAATAATAAATTTTTAAAAAACAAACCTACAAGCCTGAACTATAAAATAATTGCAAGCCTCTCAAAACATACAATATGTTCACCATATAAGCATAGTGTAGTAAAATTTCAATTAACTGAACCTAAAGTGCTAGATCCCTCAACTAATAATATTTTTAGTATTTTATTTTTTAGGAAGAGGGCATAAGAAAGCAAAAACTTCAGTCCGTGTTAGAATACTCAAAAAAGTGTATTCCAGCATAAATCTAGAGATGAGAATACATTCAGAGTAGTCTCTCAAGCTTCTGCATTGTTTCTGCTCTATGTTAAAGACATAAGCTTTAAAGGCAGGAGAGTGATTTAATGCATTTCAGAAGAACTTTGAATAACATTTTTGAAACAAAAAGGGATTTTCCACGTTAGCCACAGCTGACCACAAAATACAATTTAATGACTTGCCCCACTTCCTAAATATCTTGGTTAAGGCTTAATCTTTGCAGCTGGTGGAGCATTTTGCCATATTGTAGTTTGTGCATCTCATCCCTTTTTGGACAACATACTCACTTAGAAACAATCCCAGTCTCATTGCTTTTGTTGTACGAGGTCTTCCAATCATCTACTGTATAGTAGGGTGACTCACATCTTACCAACTCAATATAAGCAGCTGAGAGAACACAGTGCCAGTATATACCCAGTAATTCACTGCATGGTGGTTTCTCTGAAATCTTCTTAATGGAATGCCCCTCACAGGCGTAGGCACACAGTGTGCACTCCACACACACTCCACTCACTACATAGGGAGACTATAACTCTTACACTTTCATTTATATCCAAACCATGTGATCTGGGTAATTTTGACACTTCTGGTTTTGAAATCCTGGTTGCACTTAATGTTTTCTGTTGAAAATTATATTTTATTTAATATTTGATGAGAGGTTGAATTGTCTGCTTCATTTTCTCTTCTGAGTCCTTGCATGATGCCTGTAGTCAAGTCACAGGTGCACTTTGGAAAGCTTAGCTTCACCACTTAGTCACGTTGTTGCTAAGCAAGCCAAAACTTCCTTCCATCCTGAGAGGCTCATTCTTCTCAACTTCTCTTCTCTTTCTAAGGACACCAGGACAGGATGAGAAAAGTGAACTTAATTTCTAAGCATGTGAATTTTTAGTGTTATCCATTTCCAGAAACATTTATTACAATACTTAGATTGTAGGATCTCTTCTGTATTAGTCCATCCTTGTGCTGCTAGTAAAAACATACCTGGCTGGGTGCAGTGGCTCACGCCTGTAATTCCAGCACTTTGGGAGGCCAAGGCGGGCAGATCACAAGGTCAGGAGATCAAGACCATCCTGGCAAACACAGTGAAACCCCGTCTCTACTAAAAATACAAAAAAGTAGCCAGGTGTTGTGGTAGGCGCCTGTAGTCCCAGTTACTCAGGAGGCAGGAGAATGGCGAGAACCCGGGGAGGCAGAACTTGCAGTAAGCCGAGGTCAACACTGCACTCCAGCCTGGACAACAGAGCGAGACTCTGAAAAACAAACAAACAAACAAACAAACCAAAAAAAAAAAAAAAAAACCACACACCCAAGACTGGGTAATTTAAAATGAAAAAAGAGGTTTAATGAATGGACTCACAGTTCCACATCACTGGGGAAGCCTCACAATCATGGTGAAAGTTGAAAGAGGAGCAAAGTCATGTCTTATGTGGCAGCAGGCAAGAGGGCATGTGCAAGGGAACTCCCCTTTTTAAAACCATCAGATCTCATGAGACTTATTTACTATCATGAGAACAGCATGGGAAAATCCTGCTCCCGTGATTCAGTTACCTCCCACCAGGTACCTCCCATGACACGTGGGGATTATGGGAGCTACAATTCAAGATGAGATTTGGATTGGAACACAACCAAACCATATCACCCTCTAATACATATAATCAAATAGAGACCTGGAAGAATATTCAGCTGGTCATACACACTGACACATATATTTCTATTTTAGTCTGATAGAAGCCAATACTCAGGAACTCTGGGTTTTAATTTGTAAACCTATGTGATCTTGGGTTTTGGAAGCACTTAGACTTTCTGCTACTACATCACTCGATCCTGGGACCAAAGGCAGTAGGAATAGGCTGTGGACACAAGCCACAAAGAGCTCCATGGAGAGAGTAAAACTCTGACATCTGCATCAAGAAGAAGAAATCTGTAGGACCATGAAAAGATGCACAGAAGGACCAATCAACTCAACTTGAACAGTTAGAAAAGGTGACACTGAGAAAGTACCATCTATTCTAGAAAATGGACAGGAATTATTGAGGTAAGAATGAAGGAGATGGGAGTGAGACAGTGTCCCTAATGAAGCCATGGCTTATGCAAGTGACTTTGGAAGTAGGGAGAGTATGTATAATTCAGTCTGACTGAAGACTAAATTGCAAGGAAGTAGGAGATGGTCAAGGGGTAAGACTAGAAAAGTAAACAGTAGCACTCAGCAGTGCTATTTATTTTATTCCTTGAAGTCTAACTGTGGGCCGCCATAGTTTCCTGGGTATGGAGTAGAGTCACAAGATACATGCAAGAAACTGTGAGAAAGGGATGTCAACTAATACCTAAAAATATTCTTTCTCATAAATCAGTAGGGAAGTGTCCGAAACAGCTAGAAGCATAGTTTTTCAGTGAAGGTCTTAAAGTACAATAGGAGATTAAGTGGTGATATCTTGTTTTATCATGGTTTTGCCCCCCCAATGTAACTAAGAATTCTTTCTCTGCATCTTGGACAAACGCTGTTCTGATGTAAATCATCAGGGTGAGAGGGAGGTGACAAAAACACATGCCAAGAAAGACTGCATTTACGCCTTTTACCTGTGACAGAACAGAAGCCCACGCCATGCTTTCGTCACAAAAGGAAAAAACAGAAAGTAGATTTCTGCACCAGCCTCTTATTAGTCCATAAAACAGGAAGGGAAAAGGGGTATAGAAAGATGACTTCTTGCATTTTAAAGCACAGTAAGCTCGTTCACAAAAAAAAAAAAAAAAATTGAAAGAAAAAAGTAAACGAATAAGAAAATCAATGAGTGAATGAAAAAAGTATTAAATAGAGTAAGTAAAAGGAAAGGAAAATGAGAAAAATGAAATTTGGAGCTCTTAAGACATAAGAACATATTTGGCTAGAAATTTCATTGGCTGTGATTCAGATTTATAAATTGTTAAACATACCTCATTATAAGCCTGTTTAGATCACATAAAATCATGTATTTGAAAGCATATTATAAGCTACATATGTGATAAAAAGAAAGTTATTACTATCTACTTTTAGTAGAGTTACCACAGGCTAATTGCATAAATTTCAAAAAGATGGAAAGACCTTCTCAAAATGTAAGTATATGTGGAGTGTCTGATGTGCCTCATTTGCTACTGGGCATAGAACACTTTCAAAACACAGAACTTAGGAAGGAAGCCCATAGGGGCAGTTTCTCTGTCAAGCAAGACTTTCCACCAGATCAACAAATGAATTCAGTCACCCAAAGGAGCAAAAATGTCACAGTTGAAATTTTCAAACCAGTCAATGATCCTTAATATTTACAAATGGCTGTGTACCCAGGAATTAACACACTTAACTTTTTCCTGTTACGTCTATAGCAGACATGTACCCAGATTAAGGCTGTGCCCAGCTATCTGTTAAGGGAAATAAATGCCTGTATGTTTTTTCCATCCCTTTCTCTTCCATTTCTCCTTTACTCTTTCTTTCTTAGTCTCATTCTTAAAAGGAGTCTGAAATCCATGGCCAAATACACAGAATGCAACAGAATAGAAATAAATAGATGAAGAAATCAGTATAGGATCAAAATAAAGGTGAGAAAACCAGGTGACTCTAGGGATACAAGCCTCATTGATAGGTTGATATTTTAGTTCTGAGCAACCCAGGGACCTAATGAGGCAATATGATTGTTCCAAGATAGACAATAACCATGAGATAAAAACCAACTACATTTTTAGGAGAAACATTTCAAATATAAACCGTATTGAAACATTTTCATTCATCACTCTACACAACTGTTGGGCCATTGCAATAGAAATTTCCAAGTTTCCCACCACATATTAGAGACAAATTCCAGTCTAAATTGAATCTTATGAATTGTTTTTCCTTCTTTGCTGATGTAATGAGAAACATAAGGCACATTAATAGAGAATGACTCTCATTTTGCTAAGGAATATGTTTGTTACATCACTAATTTGAAGCACCTGTTTCTTTAATAGAGGGTGGAGCTTTTTCTTTTTACTTTATTAAATATTTTCTGCCTGTCTCATGCATTATATACCTCCATGATGAATCTGTTTTCATGCTGGGAACCTGCCTTAGTGGGGGTTAATTGATGAGGTCTATTCTTGTTTGGTTTATTGGCTTCTATGCTTACCCTCTTTTATTACCTAAATGTCAGCTTTCTTGTTTCATCCCCTTCCCAGCTGCTCTCAATATCCATGTAGGGGCCTGAGGGCTGGGCTGGGCTGGGCTGAAACTCTCCCAAGTCTATGAGAAAGGGGTGGTGGTGGAGTCGGCGGGGGGTGGGGGGGGTGGGGGGGGGTGCAATATAAACTAGACTCAGCTGAGCAGCCTGCTTCACATTATGTGGGAAATGAGTTAGTGCCTTCTGTGGACATCCCTCATGCTCCTTTCTGTGTGCACTAAATTCCTTAGGTTGATAGAGCCTTGTAGACTGGTTCCTAAGGAGAATTTCACCTATCCCCATAACTAGCTGCCTGCCTCACTCCTGTGTATTAGAAAAAAAGATTTGTAACTCGTATACTTTGTCTTAGTTTTTTATTGTTGCCATAACAGATTACTACAAGTTTAGTGGCTTAGAAAAATATCCGTTTATTATCTCACACTTCTGTGGGTTAGAAGTCCCACACAGATTTTGCCAGGCTAAAATCAAGGTGTCAGCAAGGCTGTGTCCCTGACTAGGGCTCTAGGAAAGAATCTGCTTCCAAGCTCACTGACATTGGCAGAGTCTAATTCCTTGCAGTTGTATGACTGAGATTCCATTTCTTTGCAGGCTGTCAACTGCAGGCCATCCTCAGTTTCCACAGGCCTCTCTTCAGCCCTTGCACATGGCTCCTTCCATCTCAGAACCAGCAACAGTGCACCAAATCCTTCTATGCTTGGAATCTCTCTGATTTCCCTTTCTGCTGCATCTCCTTCTTGCCTCCTCAAATTAAAAAAAAAAAAAAAAAAAAGTTGGGGTCCACGTGCTTCCTAAACAAAGGAATGAACACACAAGACAAACAAGACAAGACAAACATGGCGGCCACCCCAAACAGCACGCTCTGCTTTATTTTATACAGTCGTTTGTGGAATGTTGCCAAGTCACAAGACACATTGTTTTTCCGACCTTTCCCTGACTTTCTGGATTTTCAAGATGTTTATACAAAAACCAGCCCCCAGGGTCTGCTATTTGCAGCTGGCTCCTTTGTCCTCCCTGTTTGCAGGGAAGGAATGCCCTGCTTCGTTTGCAAGAGCAGGACTTATTGGGAACACCCTGCTTCGTTTGTAAGAGCAGGACTTATCGGGAACATCTCGTTTGCGAGCACATAGTCCTCTACATTTCCCCTTTCCTTATTTACAAGTTTGAATTTCTTTCAAAACCATCATTACATGTTGGGCTCACTGGGATTTGGTGTTTGCCCTTTGACACCGTCTCCAGTAGACTGTGAAAATGACAAAGGCAAGAACAATAATCAATACATTGCTAGAAATAGAAGTCAGCAAAGTTTTTACAGGGCTCATAGGGTTCAAAGACATCAAACTTTGTGCAATACCAGTTATCAAATCTGCACCAGTCAGCAACGGTAACTGATTGCGAAATGTTTCAGAAATGTTCTGTGTTAATTCTTGTATTTCTAGGGAAAGATTATTATTACCAATTAAAAGTCTCTTTATCTCAGTCCAATTATGTACAGTGCTGTTAAAAGGAACAGGAGTAATACAAAATTGGGTAGTATTCCAATCACATTTCAACAAAGCTCGGGTATTCAACACTATTAGCTGATCTCCCAACCAAGAAACCACTTGCTCCAGATTATCCACTTGTTCTGTCAAATGAGCATCTATGTCTCGTTGCCGCTGCCACAACAAATGTGATTGTTCATGCCATTGTTGCACAAATTCTGCATTTTGTATACTCGGGTGTAGAGCTAGTCCAGCAACAGTGGCAGTGGAAGCAGTTGCTACGAGTCCTATCACCACGGTCACGACGATTCCAACCATCCTCCGACTGCAGTGGGCAAGATCTTGCATAACCTTGTAAATCTGAGTAACCCCAGCAGATTCACTCCAAGTACGTGTTAAGTTTACAGGTAGCCAGGTTTCTTTTCTGGCTCTTAGTATATATAAATTGGAATGAGACTCATTCCAATTATTATTCCACCAAGTAATATTTCTACAACTTAAGAATGTACAATTGTACAGTTAACTACCCTGCATTATTATCCCATTTAAAAATTCCTGTCAACAACAAGTAAGGCTTTCTTACACATGCAATAGCATATCTAGAACTATTTCGATGCAAAGATATATGGAAAGAGTTAGCAATATTAGTAAGATTTAAGGACATATTTCCCGTGAAAGTGAACATTGGTTTACCAGCAGCTAGCAACTTCCAATTATGACTTTGTATTTGTGACGTATTAGCCAAATGTGGCATAGGAGGTGATGGACCACCATCATGCCAAATAATAGTTTCATTGCCATCTGCAGAAATACTGTGATTACCTTTATATCAACACAGGTTGACATGGCTGAATTTAGTCTGGAAATCTCCATGTACACTCCAATCTGTAACAAGGTATTTACGACTCTTCTCTTTTACTTCTAACAACAATCATGGCCCACTACCTCTACATCTAGTCCACTCTAGTTGGGAAACACCTCTGGACATATCGGGGATGGGGCATAAAGATAATGTAGTTGACAGAGTTTCATTAAATACTGCAGTATGATTATAGTTAAAACTTTGAGCCACAATAATCATAGTAAAGGCAGAGATATGACTATGGTTATAGCAAACAGCCCAAGCTTCATAAGAAAGATGCAGACAATGTGGACTACCCCCAAGACATATAGGTAACCCTTCAACCCCAAATTGATATGAACTATTTACTGTGCCAGTGTCTAATTCAGGATCCTGGTTTAAAAAAGGTGATGGCATCCAAGCAGTATCATTAGTAAATACTGGGACTTCTCTGTCTCCCCAGGCCACACCTTGATATAAGGGTGGAAAAGGAATATAAGCCCAGTATGTAAATTCTCCAGTCATTACCTGACAATTTACTATGGCCAGCATAGCCAGGAATAAAGTCAGTGGGGTTTTGGGCTGCCCAGCTTGTTGAACAACCCCTTCAGCTTCCTGAGTAAGCTTTTTCAGTTGACCCCATGTTGGGGGCTCCATATGATGAGTCCGGAAGGTGAATGTTCTCTGAGTGCTCAGATTCCGCTCCTGAAATTCCTTGAGGAACTCTTCGGATCGGCTCCTCTTTGCCATGGCACTGTTTCAACCATCGAGATGGAAACCACTCATCTCTAGCACCTGTACGGACAAGAGCATAGCCTCGGCCCCATTGTAAAACTTTTTCTTTTAAATATTTCCCTTGTAATGAAGGATAATACACCCACAGATTACTGTTTTGCAGCTTTTCTAAAGGCTGTTGAAAATATTTTACTGCTGCAGACTGCTGTAATTGGCGCCAATGGTTGAGAAAATTTAAAGTAAAAAGGGCTTTCAGAATTTGATGTTTTGGGGAATCTCACCCATCTCCCACTTTTTATTTTAAAAGTTGTAATTTTAAGGTAGCATTGGCTCTTTCAATAATTGCTTGACCTTGACTGTTAAATGGAATACCAGTGGAATGATGAATACGGTATAAAGAAAGGAAGGCAGCCAATTTACAAGAGCAATAAGCAGGGGCATTATCAGTTTTTAGTTCAGCAGGAACTCCCATACCCACAAAGCAAGGAAGTAAATGAGTAATAACAGAGTCAGCCTTTTCAGAAGGCAATGGTGTAGCCCATTGGAAATGTGACCAGGTATCAATTGTATGATGAACATATTTTAAACGACCAAAAGAAGGAACATAAGTTACATCCATTTGCCGAATGTGATTTTGTTGAATGCCTTGAGGATTAATACCTGGACTTTAAAAAGGTGCAATAACAGGAGCACCAGATGGGCAGGCTCTGACAATAGCTCAGGCTTGACGGCGTGTTATAGAAAATTGCCGTTGTAATCCTAGACTATTAGTATGATGTAGTTGGTGCTCATCCTGAGCCCACTGGACACTGCCAACAAGTAAAGAATCAATCTGACTATTGCCAAAAGATAAAGGTCCTGGCAAAGCTGAATGAGAACGAATATGAGTGAGAAAAAGGGGGGCAGTGCGGGAAGTAAGGGTTACAAATAAAATAATTTTTGTAAAGGAGTTTGAGGAAATAATGGTAAAGAAGTCTGAGAAATATATTTAGTTACATATACAGCATATTGGGAATCACTAACTATATTACAAGGGGTTTGAGGCCAGTCTTGTAGAACCATAAGAATGGCAAAAAGTTCTCCTTGTTGTACTGATTCAAATGGATAGTGAGAAATTTTTGAATTGTCTGAAGTCCAGCATCCAGCCTTTCCATTGCTTGAAGCATCAGTAAAAAAGGTGGGACGTTTAACTGGAGTGTAAGAGATAGGATTATATGGCCGTAAAGAATATTGTTGCAGAAAAGCAAATGATTTATTACTAGGATAATGCTGAGAAAAAGAACCTGTATACTCAGCGCAAGCCACTTGCCAACCCTCATGAGTTTCCAACAGAGATTCAATGTATTGATTAGATAATCGGGTAATAATTTTTATAGCGTCAGCACCAAGCAACTGATGAGCTTGATGTCATCCTTTAATAATTAATTCAGCCAATTTATCAATATATGGGTGAATTTTCTTAATGGCTTTATTAGCCAAAAACAGCCACTTCAGAATATTATTATCTTGGTGTAAAACGGCCGTTGGCTAATGGGGAGTATGAAAAAGACACAATGAAAGTGGAAGACTGGGTGCAATATAATCAAGGTGAGCTTCACTAATTCTATTTTCTACAAATGACAATTCTTCTTCTGCTACAGAGGATAATTGACGAGAACTATTTAAATCTGAATCTCCTTCTAAGGTAGCAAATAGATATCGCAATTTGTAAGTAGGGATGATAAGAGCTGGATTAGGAAGCCCAGGTTGTAAAGTCCCCATACGTTGAATACAAGCATTTACAGCTCTAAGATCAGTTAATAAGTGCCGTTTTCCACTTTTCTTTTTAATGACAAACACAGGGGAATTCCATGCAGAAGTACTTGGTTCAATATGCCCCTCGGCCAATTGTTCCTTAACTAAATTCTTTAAAGCCTTAAATTTTTCTTTAGATAATGGCCACTGCTCAACCTAAACAGGAGTTGTAGTTTTCCACTTCAATTGTAAAACTTGAGGCTTGTGGACAGTGGCTAAGAGTTTAAAGGATTGTAGCCCATTTTGAACATCATATTTTTGGCAGCTGAAGAAATATGAGGAATGTTTAAAAAGGCACCAAATTGTTGTAAAAGATCAGAGCCCCAAAGGTTAATATTAATGGGAACAATATAAAAGAACACTTTTCCTTTTTGTCCTTCAGGTCCTACACAGCTCAGGGGCTCGACACTTTGGTAGACTATAGAAGCAGTACCTAGGCCCGATAGAGTAACCGATACTTGTTTATTTTTCCAATGATCAGGCCATAGAGCCAAACATATAATATATACATCCGCTCCTGTGTGAACTAATCCCTCAAAAAGTATCCTATTAATTTGCAATGAACATAAAGGCTTTTGATCAGAAACTAAAGTTTCCCAGAAAACAGTTTTCCCAGTACTACCGAAACCTCCTTGACGAGACACATCTCTAGATAAGAAAGGAAAAAAAGGCAATAAAAGCAATTGTGCAATACATTCTCCTGCCTCTAGGTGCATAAATTGTGAGACTTGCACCATAATAAGGATTTCATCAGTAAAATCAGGATCAATAATTCCTGTGACCACCATTAACTCTCGCATAGTGCTGCTGCTTCAACCTAACAAAAGTCCTACATGTCCCTTTGGCAAAGGGCCACACACTCCAGTAGTTAGCTTATATATTCCTCCATTAGGAGACAGAGTGTAAGGTTGAGTAATAGCTAAGTCAGCAGCAGCACTCTGCTTAGTTGCAGCATAAAGCTGGGAAACAGGGGTATGGGGTGATAGTCTTAAGGATGACTCGAAGTCATTCCTTGATGTTGTAAGCCATTGCTCACTGGGTATTGTGGTAGGCCTGCATTGTAATTGTTGGGGCCCCAAGCCTGCGGGCCCCAGTTCCTGTTTCCCAGGAGGGGTGACAATAAATTTCCACTCTTATCAGTTTTTGAATGGCATTCATTTGTCCAATGTCGACCTTTTCCACATCTTTTGCACTCCCCAGAGGGTAACTTTTTCTGTCTTAGAGTAGAAGAGCCTAATTTTTTCCAGCATTCCTTTTTAAAATGACCGGGTTTCCCACATTGATAGCATATACCTTGTTTAGAATTGCCTTTTAAAACCTTAGAAAGTGCCCCAGCAAACAACTGAGCATTGTAAATCGCTCCCCCAATGCCTTCACAAGCCCAAATATACTCATCTAAATTAGTTCCACTGGCCTTTAAAGGTCTTAATAATTTTTATTGCAGCTTTCATTTCTTTCAAAAATTTAAATTGTAGGGCTGTAAAAGTCACATTCTGGCCACCGTTTGGGAACTGAGCATTGGGGCCGAAAGCAGCCCGTGTTATTGGGAATAGATCTAATTCCTCGAAATCATCCTTTTCCTTCAATTCCTTCTTTTTCCTGCAGGAGGAAAAGGCATAGAGAAAACCTGACCTGACATAGGCAAAGAGGTTGGAGGTGGAGGCAAAGGGAAATCTTTTTAACAGGGAAGGCTCATGGTGGAGAGATAGGTGAAACAGGAGCAGCGGCATCTTGCAAATTTAACAACTGTTGTAACATCGCTAAAATATGCTGCAAATCAGAATTTCCTTCAGATGAAGGAGGCATTAGCTCTTTTTCCAATTCCTTGTCCTCAACAACCGGGGATCATTCCTCTCTAAAGCTTCAGATGCCTCACCTCCTGTGGCAGTATCGCCAGGCTCTGAGTTAGTTTCAAGTAACTCTAATGCCTGAGTAATGGAACTACACAAAGTCCACAAAGTCAGAGGCATCGTTTGCTCTCGCCGATGAGCTCGATGCAGGACTTTAACCACTTGTAACCATTCCTTTCGATTTAACTGCACTTTGGTAAACCAATAACAATGTTGTTCAACATGGGTAAACAATTGCTTCAAAGTCTTTTCTTTTACTTCTACTGCTATAGGCATCAACAGTCCCTGGAGTAACCGCAAATATTCAGAGGCCAGAGAGGTGGAATTCCCCATAATTTTCCCGTGGGTCCCCCTTCATTTATTTACCTGCCCGGGGTGTTCCCCCTCCAGTTCCTTGCTCTCGTGGAGCTACGGACCCTGCTCGCTGTGCCAGATGTTGGGGTCTGTGTGTTTCCTAAACAAAGGAATGAACACACAAGACAAACAAGACAAGACAAACATGGCGGCTACCTGGAACAGCACGCTCTGCTTTATTTTATACAGTTGTTTGTGGAATGTTGCCAAGTCACAAGACACATTGTTGTTTTTCTAACCTTTCCCTGACTTTCTGGATTTTCAAGATGTTTATACAAAAACCAGCCCCCAGGGTCTGCTGTTTGCAGCTGGCTCCTTTGTCCTCCCTGTTTGCAGGGAAGGAACACTCTGCTTCATTTGCAAGAGCAGGACTTATCGGGAATGCCCTGCTTCGTTTGTAAGAGCAGGACTTATGGGGAACGTCTCATTTGCAAGCACGTAGTCCTCTACAAAAATTAAAAAAAAAAAAATTGCGATTAAAGTGGGCTAACTTGAATCATCTAAGATAATCTCCCTATGTTAAGGTCTGTAACTTTAATTAGACCTGCAATGTCATTTTTGCTATGTTGAACAACATATTCACAGGTTTCTGGGATTAGGATATGGACGTCTTTGCGGGACCATTAGTCAGTCTAACACTTGCTCAGTTTGAAGCCTCTATGTAATTTCTGTTTGGGGTTTCTCAAGCTGCCTAGACTTTCAAGAGATTTTTTCTGGCTTTCTACCTGTCAAGCCTCAATTAGACTGTATCTTAAAACCATTACCTATTTCCTGCAGTGTCTTCATTTACCTTATTTCCCTGTGTTCGTATGAGCAGCACCACCATCTCTCAGTGGCGTATCAGTATCACTGCTACACCAGTTAAATGTTAACAAGTACCTATCCCCTCCCTACTCCTTCCCCAACCACCAAGCCAACACTCTTGATGTTTATTTTTAATAGAGAGGCTAGGAAAAAAAAAACATCTTGGATTCACCTAAATAGCTATTATTTTCATACACACAAAAGTCACATTACAGCCTATGGCTTTCTGCCACAGGCTTGGTATTATTACAAATACCAAGCTATATCTTTCTAGTACTCCCTAATATAACAGGAAAAGAGGCAATAAATCAGGAGTCTAAGATCTCTGGAGTTTTTCTTCCAGGCTGTGTGTATTCTGAAAAGTTACAAAACATCTCAAGAAAACTCCATTTAATCAGGCCAAGTGATAATTTGATAGAAAGATGAGACCTGAATGGTCTAAATCTATACAAACTGCCAAACTAATGTAAAAATCATTTATCAGGTTTATGAGATTTATGAAGTATAAATCTTTTGGGCTCTAGATAGTTCTTAATGTGCAACTCACATTGTGTGTGTATGAGAGAGTTTGAGTGATTATCTGTCAATGGAGAGTAGTAAGCTAATGACAGATGAGGAAGTAACCACTTAGATGACCTCTCCACAATCATTTCCGCCTCCTGCTTTTTATGCCCTTGAGTATGGGCCAGACTTAATGACTAGCTACTAATGAATTAAATACAGCACACTTGGTGGAAATTGCTATGGTTAGGTTACAAAAAGACTGCAGCTTCTGTCTTGGGCATTCTCTTGTTCTCTCTACTAGTGCTCTCTCTGTGCCTTTGGATGGTTCACTGTGGAGGAAGCCAAATGACATTTCCTGAAGCCTCCCTGTGGACAGGTCAATGTGAGAGAGTTTGGAAGAAGACCCACTCTCGATGTAACCTTGAGATGACTCTGGGTCTGGTCAACCACTTGACTGTAACCTCATAAGAGGCTTTCAAAGATCTAGCTAAGCCATGTCCATACCCCTAACCCACAGACACTGTAAAATAATAAACATTTGTTGTTTCAAGCTGCTAAGTTTGTAATTGTTTACACAGTAATTGATAATACGTATTACTAACTATAGATATGTAACAAATATATACTCACAGCACAATTCAATCTTCAAAACCAACAATTTATGAACAGTTCCTAATAATCTTTGTATCTAAAGCACTCTATTTAAAACAATGTGAATAAAAGAAAAATGATTATCTTGGTAAAAAAGATGACACATTCAGAATGAAATAATTTCCAGGCCAGGTGTGGTGGCTCACACCTGTAATCCCAGCACTTTGGGAGGCCAAGGCAGGCTGATCATGAGGTCAGGAAATCGAGACCATCCTGGCTAACACAGTGAAACCCCGTCTCTACTAAAAACACAAAAAATTAGCTGGGTGTGGTGGTGGGCACCTGTAGTCCCAGCTACTCAGGAGGCTGAAGCAGGAGAATGGCATGAACCAGGGAGGCGGAGCTTGCAGTGAACCATGATCACACCACTACACTACAGCCTGGGAGACAGTGCGAGACTCTCTCTCAAAAAAGAAAAAGAAAAGCAGAATGAGGTAGTTTCCATAATAAATAAAATAGCATATACTTGATCTAATCATATTTGACACATAATTATTTGTTTTATGAGGTACAGGCTCTGTAAGAAGTTTGAGTCTGCCACCAACACATGAACAAACATTATTTAGTAAATGGATATTAGCCATAACTCCATTCTAAAACAGCTGTGCGACTTTGCCTACATGGTTTAATGCTGCTACAGTCATTAAATCTAGTCATTTGTTCTTGTACTAGCACTGTATTTGCCGATTTCTTCTGGATGAGGCATGAAAACATCCTAGAAATTTAAAGGACTATGACATAAAGCACCATGTATAGCAATGAGGAATACAAAAAATGAAACCAGATGAGAAATCATGACACATGATTAAAATGTTTTTACTACAGTTTCCTTAGAGTTGGAATAGAGCCTACAAATTGGTAGGAAGTATATGGAGTCTCACAGACAAATAGATTGAAATTATAAAAAGCCACATAAATACAAATTTGAAATGTGAAAAATGTTAAAACCTAATTAATAGACAAAGAACTGTGAATTAACCAATAAAATATGTTTAAGGGGCACCTTATCAAGTTGGTAATGATAAAGAAGAAAACTAAATATTGGTGAAGCTGTAGTAACATGAATGCAGTAACAGGTTTCTTGGGAGCAAAGAATTTGTAGAGAGCTATCTGGCAACATGCATCAACTACCATAAAAAGTTGAACACTTTGATTCCTGATGCCCACATCTAGAAATGTTTTCTAATAAAATAATATGAGATGTAGTCAAACATTAATGTAGAGAGATATCATAGGAGTATAAATTAATAATAAATAAAAGGAAGAAAGGAATAAACCATCTTAAAACCCATCCTGGGAATGACATTGCAAAACACGACAAAACCATACCATGAACAATACCAAAAACAAGCCACACATACACAAAAACTATGTAATCGTAATAGAAATAGTAATAGCCCATCTTCAAAACTATATAATATTTTAAAAGTCTATATGACAGAAATAATAATAGCATATAAAAATTTCTGTGGCATGGTGGTGTGTGCCCTTAATCCCGTCTACTGAAGAGGCTGAGGCAGGAAGATTGCTTAATCCTAGGACTTCAAGCCTGCAGTGAACTATGATCACACCACTGCCCTCCAGTCCGAGTGACAGAGTGAGACCCATATCTAAAAATTGTTTGTAAAGTTTATGCCTTTTATAATGTTAAGTAAAAATGATAGCATATAAAAATATTAAACAAGATTTTAATTTTGTATTCAGTAAGATCCTAGAAATTTAACTTTTATATTTATATCATGTCATCTATATAAGCTGAAAAACAATGCTTCCAGTAAATGAATGTAGATACATTTTTTCTCTCTTTCCTTTGACTCCATATCAGAAGATTTTAGGAAGAGCGCTCTTGGTGCATTTATTACTTAGTTTGATTCTTACACATCTTTTTACTTCTCTGAAGTTGGTATCAGTCAAGACTTATAACAGGTACATTGTATCTGCATGTGCACAACCTCCTTAGATAAAATTTTTCACTACACTAATTTTTTAAAAGCTACAGTAGTTCTGAAAATTATGATGCATAATTTAATAGGGAAAGAAATGAAAATAAGCCATAAAATACATTCTTTAATTGTTGTTGTTCTTGTTTTTTGAGACGGAGTCTCTTACTGTGGTCCGGGCTGGAGTGCAGTGGTGTGATCTCGGCTCACTGCAACCTCCCCCTCCTGTGTTCAAGAGATTCTCCTGCCTCAGTCTGAGTAGCTGGGATTACAGGCACATGCTACCATGCCCAGCTATTTTTTTGTATTTTTAATAGAGGTGGGGTTTCATCACGTTGGTCAGGCTGGTTCCAAACTCCTGACCTCGTGATTTGCCCACCTCGGCCTCCCAAAGTGCTGGAATTACAGGCATGAGCCACTGCACCCCGCCACATCCTTCAATTTTTACAGGAAATGTATTAGGCAAAGAATTAGCTAAAAGTCATCTACGAAGCATTTTAATGAATTATGATTTGGGAGGAGGAAATAAGGTGTGGATTATTTGTTGCTTATAATGTATATAAAATGTATTTATATGTGTGTGTGGATTGTTAGAGTAAAACTTACCCAGAAACCTTATTGCTACCTTCACCATTTTGGTCTCAGTGATAACTCTTGACTTTGCCCAAGAAAAATGTCTTGTTCTGAAATTCAAATTTCCAGTTCAATAGAAGTAAATAAATTCTTTAGCCACTGAATTTAAGAAGCAGATGGAAGTGGCAGATAACATGATCCTGTCTTCATTTCCAGAAGGCTAGAATCAGTTCCTTAATTTGGATAATGTCTTTTCCTGTTCTAAGTAAGTGAAATATTCATGGAGAAAGAACAAGGCAGGTCTGTGCCAGATTTTCTGAAACAAGATATGCAGACTGCCATTAGTAAGTAGACACGTGGCCTTCTATCACGTTGGGGGCCACTAAGAATTATAAAAGAATGAGATTATTATAATTGTTGGAAAGCAACAACAACAATAATAACTACTAAAAGTGGGATAGCATTCTCAAGAAAAATGAAGAAAAAGGGGAAAGGACAAGAGAGAGAGAAATTTCATGTCTTTCAAAATGAAAACATGCAAGTGCTTCATGAAAGAATCAAAGTGGCCACAAAGGTATTTACTGATTTCCTTTCTGGTCAGGCCTTCTCATGAATGAATGAGGTCATGATGAATTCACATTTAAGTGATGCCTTTTTTGGTTTCCTAAAACAAGGATGTTATCCATACAGATAGGGGTCATATCTAATAAGAAAGATTTCACTTTTTTAAAAATACAGTTTACTTGTGGGCATGAACATCCTAGGACACTGAAGAATGAAGAAATTCAGGATATATTCTGAGATGCACACATAATAATGTATTCTTGCAAGTTATTCTAAGCATAAATCACACATTCACACAATTTAACTGTTGCGCAGAATGTACACTATCTAACCTATTGTCTTTGTCCATTTTATGTTGCCATAACAGAATACCACATAAACCAAAGAAGTTGATTTCTTAACAGCTCTGGAGGCTGAGAAGTCCAAGGTCAATGGGCTTGCAGCTAGTGAGGATTTGGAGTGAAATCTTCTTTTTTTTTTTTTTTTTTTTTTGAGACAGAGTCTCGCTCTGTTGCCCGGGCTGGAGTGCAGTGGCCGGATCTCAGCTCACTGCAAGCTCCGCCTCCCGGGTTCATGCCATTCTCCTGCCTCAGCCTCCCGAGTAGCTGGGACTACAGGTGCCTGCCACCTCGCCCGGCTAGTTTTTTTTTTTTTCTTTCTTTTTCTTTTTTTTTTTTTTTTGTATTTTTTGGTAGAGACGGGGTTTCACCATGTTAGCCAGGATGGTCTTGATCTCCTGACCTCGTGATCCACCCGTCTCGGCCTCCCAAAGTGCTGAGATTACAGGCTTGAGCCACCGCGCCCGGCCGTGAAATCTTCTTGAAGGCACAGATTAGTTTATTCATTTTTGCATCCCTAATAGAACTTAACACCTTGCATTATAATACCCTATGTCCAAACTGTTTATAATTACACAATAGATGATGGGACACCCTACATCATGAAAGTCACTTATTTTGCCTTAGCTGAAGTTCGTTCTTCCATCCAGGCGCTCATCACATTATATTGCAAATATCCCCTTTTTTGTCTCTTTCTTCCCACTGGATTGGAAGCTTTTAAAAGCAAAATGTCTCTCATCTTTATATTCTTAACACATAGCCCACAGCATCCTGCTAATGGCCTCCCAGTAAACATGTAATTAATGAATTAATATTTGGAATCCATTTTTGTAGATTTCTTTATTTGTCAATGCTTTGCTTCCCAAATAAATCTTTTTATATCAACGTCCAAATTATTTTACAAAGTTGTCATTTCACTAATGTTCTTACTATAAAGCACAATGTTTCTACCTATATAATATTCAGTAAGTTTGGGTCAGGGTCATATGGATGTCAAGGCGTTATGAAAAATCTACACTTTCTTTTTAGAGGCAGAGTCTCACTCTGTTCACCCAGGCAGGAGTACAGTGGTGCAATCTTGGCTCATGGCAGCCTTGATTTTTTTAGTTCAACCAGTCCTGCCTCAGCCTCCCTAGTAGCTAGGACTACAGGCATACACCACCATACTCTGCCAATGTATTCTACTTCATTTTTTGTAAAGACAGCACCTCACTATGTTGCTCAGGCTAGTCTAGAACTCCTGACCACAAGCAATCCTCTAGCCTCAGCCTCTAAAAGTGCTAGAGTTACATGTATTAGCCACCAAGCCTGGCCCTGCACTTTCCAATATGGTAGTCACTAGCCAAATATGGCTGTGTACATTTAGAATTAAATAAATTCAATTTAAAATTCTGTTCCTCAGTCACACATTTCAAGTGCTCAACAGCCACATGTAACTAGTGCTTCTCTATTTGGATGGCATAGGTTATAGAACATTTCCCCCATAGAATAGGCGGAAGGTTCTATTGGAAAGTACTATCATGGCATAGAACTTTGGAGAAACTCCCAGTGTTTTTTGTTTGTTTTTGAGACAGAGTCTTGCTTTGTTTCCAGGCTGGAGTGCAGTGGCATGATCTCGGCTCACTGAAACCTCCACGTCCTGGGTTCAAGAGATTCTCCTGCCTCAGCCTCCCGAGTAGCTGAGACTACAGGTGCATGCCACCATGCCAGGCTAGGTTTTTTTTTTTTTTTTTTTTTTTTTTTTGTATTTTAGTAAAGATGAGGTTTCACCATGCTAGCACCCAGCTTTTACAGAGTGGACCATTCAATTCTGAGGTGAGTCTGGGCATTGGTACTGCCAGCTGACAACAATCCCCAAACAATAAACCTCTTTTGTCAACAAGGTGGCCAGTGAACTTGCACAACTCAGTCCACTGCCCCTAACCTCCCTCAGAGATCAGATTCAAGAAGCCCCAGATGGGGGCAGAGGTGAGGTTTGCAGCATTGAGAGCCTACAGCAAATGATTTTTACCTTCCTCACTTTCTGGAGGGTGGTATCACTTTTAGGAAGTTCCCTTCAGTGCATTCAGAAAACTGAGAGCTAAATCCCAAGAACAAGCCCTCCTACTTATATTCAGTGACAGAGAGAGCATGATCAACAAATATTGGCCACAAAGAACTCAAAAGTAATATTATTTGTTCTGAATGCAGTCTATTTGATGCATATTTTTTGTGACTCAGGTTCTTCAGTGATGTTCATTCCTGTGTAAATGCTGTGCTGTTGTATAAACTATGAGACATTTGGAATTTGGTTTACATCTTAAAGCAAATAGTGCAATATATTTCCTAGATTTCGCTGGGCCAATGTTATTTTGCAGGGTGAGTTTTGTGTTATTAGGTTGGTGCAAAAGTAATTGCAGTTTTGCCATTTCTTTTATTGCAAAAAACTGTAATTTACTTTTGCACCAATATAATATTTAAACACCAGGTGAGCTCTAGTTCAACCTTTAGAGTCTTGCATTGAGTGTTACAAGATAGGAACCACCAGGCAAAGGGAACCACTTCCACTCAGTGTTCAAAATCTGCAAAACTACATGGAGCTTATATACCAGAGGCCAGACATGTTCCCTTTAGTGGAGTAATTTAGCAATGAAGATCCAGTTCATATTGTTTCCAAGAGGCATGTAGATAGGTCCTATCCCTTGCTGAAAACAATTTTTTTTTTTTTAATTAGAGTAGTCAAAAACTATAAAATTCCAGAAGATTTCTGGTAAATTCTGGAGTCCTGCTGTGGTAAGTGAAGCCCCATATGTAAATATAAATGAATCATCCTGTGGTCTGTATTCACGTGTTCCCAAACAACTTGGCATTTATTTCACTTTAACCAACACTACATTTAGATACTATTATTAATGTAAAGACAGCATGCAATTGGAGAATGTAAATTTTACCATTGGTGTTAGTCAAATAATACTTCATTGAAAATTATAATCACTCTATTTCCTTCCTTTTTATGTTTTCTATTGTGCATGTGTGTGTGTGTTTTAATTTTGGCTCTCACCCTCATCTTGACTCTCTCCATTCTTGCAGTTCCATGTTCGTCTGGTTTTCTTGGAAATAGTTTAAAATCCATATTCTTTTGGAAGTCTTCTTTGATTTACCAAGTCACACTGTCATCAAATCCCAATTAATTTTACTAAACTAATCTTTGTGAACAAGTGAAAGGACATTTATTGAGTTTGATACATACATCTGTTTCTGTTTTCCATACAAATACATCTACCACAAGACTTATAGGGCATAATGGAATAATAATCACAAAATATTTAAAAGATATAAAAAGACCTAATAATTCTAATCAAAAGCAAGTCCCTCATAATAGGACATAAACCACTAAAGCAACAAGACATGTATGGGGAAAAGTGCTTCTTAAGATCATTTTAATATAATGTACAATCTCTTTCTGATTTCAGTATAAGTTTAAGAATGCTTATCTCGGATGAAGGAAAGAACTAAATTTGTAAGTTATAATTTATAAATGTTATCAGGGAAAATGCTAAGAAAAAGAGAAAAGAATGAATTTGCATATATATTCATGAATTCCTACACAGTTGTCTTTTTTTAACAATGGAGCAATGAAAATACAATGTGAATAAACTGGTGCTTTTTAAAAAGCTGATTGTAAATGGTCAACTGCACATTTGAATCAACTACTATGAAACATGGCAAATAATAGAGAGCCCCCCAAGTGTGTAAGGCATATTTATTTCTCTTGATTTTTTTCATTTATGAACATGATTGCTTATTTTGTTTATAATCTTCTGATTGGATTTATCAAGAAAGACATTCAACTTGGTTGAAGAAGGTAGACAGGAGTGTGCCCAACTGGTCTTTCTTAGAGCAAAGTTACTAAGGAATAGTTCCTGAGTTCCCTACGCTGAGCTCATAATTAGTGGCAGCAGAGAAGGAAGAACAATCTAGAAGCCGGCAATTCAGAATGAGAGTAAGAGCACCCCAGCTTGCTCACAAACACTCCAAAAACTAAGAATGCCCTCATGACCGTGAGAACATATCTGCTTCCTGTAATAAAATACCACAAATCTCAGTTTCTCTCCTCCATTGTTACTTGTGATAAGCTGTATTCCACGGACCCAGTTTAGCCCCCTGATCAAAAGCATGGCTACAGACTAATAATATCCTCATTCAGTGAATGGGCCTATGAGTTCTTCTAACATACCTGAACATTCAGACATATTGTTTCCATTTTTGCATTGTCTGAAATCTTCTGTCAGTACAGCAAGTGTGCCTTAACTGCTAAATAGTTTACCCCACTTAGGCAAATAACTAAGGGCATGAAACTCCCCCGCCTTCAATAAATTCTGATACCTGTGAGTGCTGTTTTCACTTTCTAATCACCAGTACAAAAGAATTCCACCTTCTAGACTTAAATCTTACATCAACTGCTTCTGTCCTTCAGAAAATTATTTAATCTTTCTGGGTTTGTAATTTCTGATCTTTGAAATTAGGGTAGTGGTTTAAATTCCTTTCAACTGTACATTCTATTATTCTCTACTTGTATTTGATTTGTATGACTAAATACCATCTTAGACTGTTCTGAGTGTAAACTTCCCAAAAGAAGTAATAATTCCCAATCTAAATTATATAAGATCACAGCACCTAAACTGGCATCAGGCAGCCTATGAAAGTCCGGTACATATGTAATGATGGTTCTCAAAGACACTGGTTTCAGGATTGAACTCTTAGTTTCACTGCCCCATTGTGTCTGCCTCAAATCAATGTGTGGAAGTGAGGTAGCCAATGAGTCAAACAAAAACTTGGAATAATTGTGTAATGTTTCAGTCTTGAGTCAGGAACTTGCCTTGTGACCTATCAAATAAATATTAGGTCTGGGAAAATACAAAATTCTGATTTATCTTATGTCAATTCAATTAGGTACACTGCTGAGCACAGATAGTAGTTAGGATTATTGTTCAATAAAAGTTTATTCTACCTCTCCTTCACACTCTGCTTAGAGCATTTCTGCCTGCACCACTGATACTAGACTTGGCCACGAGACCTGCATTAGCCAGCGGAATGTTAGGAGACACAATGTAAGCACAGTCTTCACATGTTTGCATGACTTGGCTTGACTTTTGGACTCTAACGATCTGACATGAGTAGAATATGTCCCAGATGGCCACTTATTTCAGACTAGAAAGGAAAACAGAAGAAAACATAAAGGGACAGAACTATATCCAACCCACAGCCTGGAAAAAAAACATCCAATCCTCAGCCTGAAGCAGGGCCACCTAGCTGAACTGACTTTAGATCAGCCAAACCCCAGCTGATCCACAGATCCTGGAGCATAAGAAAGAACACAATTTCTGTAAGCCACTTGTTTTTAGAGTGTTTTTTTTTTTTTTTTTTAATGTAACATTATTGTGTCAACATCTGACCAACAAAATGTGGATCTGACACAAAAATATATATTGGATCATTTACAGGACAACAGTTATTCATCTCTCCCTTTAGTACAACTGTTAAGAACATAGGTTACCCAAAGTCCTGAACAGAACCAAGGTGTTTTAACCCACAAACAGACCAAGACCAAAATTGGGGGAAAAGGCCAAATCAAAAACTACTTTAGTGACAATGAAGTGCAAAAGGGATCAGAAGGCCAGAACTTATTTTATTTGACATAAAATAAAAGCAAACAGATACTAATTATTGACCTATTCAACAAATGGAAGAGTCTCAATTTTTTTGGTAAAGTACAAGAAGCCAGCCACAGTACACTACATATTCTATTATTTCATTTACAGCATGTTCTGGAAAAGGCAAAACTCCAGGGACAGATAGAAGATTAGTGGTTGCTAGGGTTTGGGGGATGGAAAGGGCTAACAACAAAGAGATCACACACAAAAAAGTTTGAGAGTGATGGAACTGTTACATATCACAAGTATCGTGGTAGATACATGGCTCTATGCATTTGTCAAAAGCCATAGAACTGTATTCCAGAAAGAAAATTTCATAGTATGCAAATTAGAAATTTAAAATAACTCAACCAAGTCAACAAATTGAAAAGTATCAGGCTAGTTGACCTTTAAATCTTACTTCCAGACCTAAATATTGATGTGATACATACCCCATTTTCTTTTTTTTTTTTTTTTTTTTTTTTTTTGAGACGGAGTCTCGCTCTGTCTCCCAGGCTGGAGTGCAGTGGCCGGATCTCAGCTCACTGCAAGCTCTGCCTCCCGGGTTCATGCCATTCTCCTGCCTCAGCCTCCCGCCCATTTTCTTTTATTTCTTTTGTTACCTGATACTTTTGCTATGAGTGAAAAGCATTACCTAAACCTACTTTGTATACTTTTTATGGCCTTAATGAAATTATCTTCCAAAACACATTTGCAATGCACTGCAAGCTTTGTTATACTTTTATCTTCATAAAGAGAAAGCCATTGGATATTTACCAGTCCTTTGTTCTCTTAGGATAGTATTTGCAGTGGGCACTTGTAGATTGCAGTTAACCATAACCATGAAGCTGGCATAGAACAAAGAATTTGTGTATGCACAGTCTGTCTTAAGAGCCCCTGTGTCTTTCTTTTCTAAGAGGGATTGCATCTTTTAATTTAAGGTAAAAATGTAGAAAAAAAATCACTGTTTTTTGCAAAAGATGTAAGTTTTCAGATGTGACATAAGAGTGAAGGGAAAGGTTTCCCTTACTCTTTGGATACTCCTCTACATGCCTTCAAGAGGTCCCAATAATTCATGCCTCCTGGTATTTGCACCCTGGTTTACCCCCTTCTTATTTTGTATGAGGGTCACTCTCTGTAACCAATAGCATTCAGGAAAAGTGATGATATGTCATTTCCAAAATCAGATTGTAGAAATATTGCATCATCCTATTTAGATTAGCACCTTCTTGCCCTTGGATCACCCACTCTGGTGGGAAGCTGTGTCACGAGCAGTTCTATGATCAGGCCCATGTAGCCAGAAACAGAAACCTCCTGCCAAGAACTGCATGAGTCATCTTGGAAGCGACCCTCCCCAGTTATGCCTTCAGATGACACCGCAACCCTGCTGGCAGTCTTTACTGAAACTTCTTGAGAAATCTTGAGCCAGTACCACATAGCTAAACTGCTGCCAGATTCTTAACTCACAAAAACTGCAAGATGGTAAGGTTTTTTTTGTTTGTTTGTTTGTTTTTTTTGTTTTTTTTTTGTGGTTGGGTGGGTGGCAGTTCTTTTATTGGGTAACAATAGATAACTAATACAATAATACACTCTCATATAAAAAACAAACAAAAGGTCCTGGGTTGTTGGCCTTGCCATGTTGTTTCTCCTCAGTTAGTTCTATTGAGGATCCATGCCACTTGACTAGTTTAAGTTATAGTTTTGTTTGTTTGATGAATTGGAGCTCCTTATTGTTATTGAAGATATAGATATTCTATTTTTAAACTGCTCTTGGTTCTGCTTTGATGGAAGATTTTCATTTCATTTGCTCATCTGCTTTTGTTTTTTTCTACATTCTTGCCATACTTTACACATTTACTTTACCATCTGTGGCAGATTATAGATGGCCACAAATTCTTTGAAACTTCTCCCATCTAGGAGTGATATCTATTCACCCTCCTCTGGAATCTGGGTCTGATTATAACTGCTTTGACCAACAGAATGTGGAACTGACACTATGCAAGTTCTGGGCCTGCCCCCATATTCTCTTGAGCCCTAAGCAGTCATACAAGAGGTCCAATTACTCTTCCAGAAAGACTGTATAGAGAGGTATTGAAACTATATGGAAAAGGGGGGATCCAGTTGAACCCAGCCTTCTGGTAATCCCTACCAAAATACTGGGTATCATTGAGTCTGACATTGACCTTCCTGAACAGCTCGGAATCAGATGAATACCAAGTAATTCCTATTAATGCCATGTGGAACAAAGGAATTGCCAACTAAACCCTGCCTAAATTCATAACCCTAGAATTTGTGAGATGTAGTACATTGGTTTTGCTTAAGTCACAAGGTTTTATAGTATAGAGATATATGTATTATTATTATATATAATTATGTATTTCACAAAAATATATAATCAGAATATTATCTATCAATTTATATATCTTTTAGTGTATATTATTTTTTGCATAAATTCTAATGACTTCTAAGTTTTAATATTTTCATTTCTTTTATTAGTTACTTGTTAATGTTTATCCCTTATCTTCATGCTTTAAATACTCTTTCACTGATTTCAACATATTTTTTATTTAAAATCACTTTTCTTCCTATTAGAAAATGTATTCTTCCCTTTAGTCTAAGTATATTTATTTTTAGTCTTTAAAAATGTTAATATTACCCACTGGTTAAAATTAGAGAACTGAGTGATATTTGAAAGAAAAAGAAAACATTGTTATTTTTATCTATATACTTTTATAAGGTTTAAATGTTTACTATAGCAATGCACTTGTGAAGTGTTTTATACTTCAAAGGAAGAAAACAAAAGACCAAAAAACTTCTATTTATTCTTAACTTTTTAATGTTTTGATTTCTAAATGTATATTTAGCTTTATTATCAAGTTGTGATTCTACCCTTTTTGGCAACTTACAACATTTAAATTCTGCTTTTTATCAGAATATGTTTCAAACTCAATCCAATAAAAACCGTAATTTTGTATATTCTCAATCAATAAGGGAGATTTTGTATTAAAAAGTTAAAATAAAAGTCAGTAGATAAGAAAAAATGCCAATAAAATATATCTAACATATATTTTATCACGATTAAAGTTGGGTCATCCAGAATATCTAAATGTCTTAATTTCCACAGAACCAAGCACTAGAGAGCCTAGACATTTTGACCCAAAATTTCTGCTACTGGAAAAAAAAAAAAGAAAGAAAGAAAAAGAAACTGAAGACTTCCTGAAATTCTAGTACCTCAAACCAACTGGAAAAAAACTTGTCTAATCCAATCAAGCAGGTCATCAGTGAATAGTAACATAAACATACACATAAATTTAAGTCAATATTTTTATTAAGATGCATACTATTAAAGCCAAGATAAAAGATATTACAGGAAACATCTTATTTCCATAAAATCTGAGTTTGGGTATCTTTTTGAACTACTACTTGGAGGGCATTCAAGAAAGATGCCAAGACTTTAGCTCAGAGCCTGGAAAGGAAAAGAGAGGCATGTGTGATTTTGTCCTTGAGAAAGGATTGGTTATAGCTACAACCAAGGGTCATCTGGTATGCTGAGTTAAGGAAAAACAGTGAATTCAGTCTGGCTACAGGCTTAAAAACAGCAAAGTACAGTCCAACCTTCTATAACCCTGGAGACAAGGATTAGTAATATTTACCTTAATGCATATCACACAGAGCTTCTTGAAATATGAATGCTTCCAGAGAACTGATCTTTATCATATTTCTATGGAGAAACAAGGTGGACAGAGTTTGAGTGGCTCCTCTAAAGGAAGTGGAAATGAGTCAGCACCCCCAAGATGTTGAGACTAATTACTTTACCTGACTTTCTGCTGCAGGATGAAACCAACTAGATTAGTGTTTGATTACTGACCTCTTCTGAAGAACACATGTCAATTCCCCGGGGTTATTAGACTCTTTATTCCCCCAAAACTTTTTGGCTGAGGTAGAGACCCAGAAATGGTAAATGACAGGTTTGAGGGGTTGTAATCAATTTCCTGCTTCTCTGTCCACTGCTTTCTATTGACTCTACATGATACTTTTTTCCTTGTTGACTTTAACAACATCCACCAGCACAGTCGTCTATGGTTAAGAGTGAACAAAATTTCCTTTAGTTGTCTGTCTTCTCATTTGGAGCAAACAGGAGAACATTATTATGATCAAGAAGAAGTCACTCACATAGAAAACCCTCTATCATGAAAACTGTAAAATGTTAGCACCAGTCTTACCTTTCCCACTAGCCTGAGACATGTTACTTGACTTCTGCGAACATCAACTTTCCATTGTCATTCTCAGGAGACTGAAGTAAATAAGAAGTTTTTAACAAAGACTTCGTGGACTTTGAGAGGTGGTGGTGATGGAGAAGAGAGCTTCAAATACTCAGAAATGTAGTGCAACTTTTAAATTGCATTTTTTTTTCTGAGAATAAGCTTTAATCATTTTTAAAGAGGTTTGTGACCTAAAATTGTTGAGAACTAAATATTTTTATTCTGTAAACATATATTGAACAAGTTCAAGGTCTTGGGTTTGGCAAAGTGGAAAATACAAAATGAGTGAGACAAGTACCCAAATCATCAAAATCAAATGTACAATATGCTACTGCCACAGAGATGAAGAGACCATAGTATTTAAAGAAGTGAGAGATTATAGCTGTCTGGAGGTAGGGGAGTGAGAATGGGGGAATACTTCAAGGAAAATAGTTCAGGTCTGTGCATGTAAAGAGAGCCAAGTAGTTGATGTAAAAAGAATAATAGGAGCTAAGCATAAAGGTGAAAAACCCTGTGGGTGGTGACTGCAGTGGCTCACACCTGTAGTCCCAGCAATTTGGGAGGCTGTGTGAGGATCACTTGAGGTCAGGAGTTCGAGACGACTCTGGCCAACATGGTGATACCTTGTCTCTATTAAAAATATAAAAATTAGCTGGGTGTGGTGGCACATGCCTGTAATCCTAGCTACTTGGGAGGCTGAGGCACGAGAATCACTTGAACTCAGGAGGCAGAGGTTGCAGTGAGCTGAGACCGCGCCACTGCACTCCAGTCTGGGTGACAGAGTGAGACTCTGTCTCAAAACAAAACACCCTATGGGTGTGAGGCAACAATATGCAGTCGGACATATTTGGCTAAGATACCAGATATGGGGAGAAAAGAAGGAGGGCAGTAAAGCATACAGCCAAGTAATGCATTTTAAAAATAAAAACAGCACACACATGGAAACACAAAACTGGCTAAGGCTTATGCTAAGTCTATGCTAGTTCTTAGGTCTCAGTGGTTTTTAATTTTATGGAAATATGTGCTTGACTTCTATTAATATGAAATATCCCACACCTGATGTCAGATAAATGGATGAATAAATAGATAGATAGACAGATAGATAGATAGATAGATAGATAGATAGAAACTTCCTTTCAACTTACAGAATTACTATACATCTATGGATGTAATCTATGCTGTTAATTCTCAATATTCATGGAATTATGTTTAAAAAATGCTGTGAGCACGGAATTAGCAAATACTGACACATTATTCCTAGAGAAAAGACAGGAAGAGGTTCCTATAAGTCTCTGATCACACTTTTATCAACAGATCAATATATAACTTTGTTTTATGAATGTTTCTGTTTAAAGATACCTTTTCTTAAAGGTTGACTCAAGAACTGCTGAGTAAATAAATGCTGGTTCATGAACATTGAACTTATGACCTACAGCACTATAGGCCATATGTAAATTAAGCTTATCAAGCACAGATATATTCTCCATGAGGTTCATTGAAGCCTGCCTGTGCTTAGGAACACTAGTCAGCACTTCGGGACTACACTTTGGGGGCATTTTAAATGGTGAAATCACTAACAAGAAGCACACAAGAGTAAAAACCATGGCAATAAGGAGACTATAGAAGGACCCTTGTTTACACTATTAGACATGAAATAAAAAGGCAGAGTGCTGCCTTGTTTAACCTCAGCTGGGCACATATATATTGAACAAGTCAAATTTTTTTCACTCTGCTCATGTCTGTGAATAACCTCAAAAGTGCCCCAAGCATTTATTTTGGGTTACAAATAAATAAATTTCAGCAAGTAGGTGAATTTGTAAATATAGAAACTGTGAATAATGAATTTTGACCATAAATGTACATCTATATGTGTGTGGGCATATATATGTGTGTGTGTGTGCGTATGTATGTGTGTGTATGTGTATCCCCAAAATTCTTAGTTTAAAATTCTAACCTGTGACATGGTGGTATTTAGAAAGAAGGCATTTGGGAAGTAATTAGGTCATGACATTGGAGCGCTTGTGAATGGGATTAGTACTCTTAAAAGAAGAGGCCAGGAGTGGAGCAACATGGCAGAATAGGAGACTGCACTGATTGTCCCCACCATGCAGGAACACCAAATTTTAACAACTATGTACACAAGAAAAGCACCTTCATAAGAATAAAAAATCAGGTGAGCACTTATAGTACCTGGTTTTAACTTCATATTGATGAAAGAGGCACTGAGAAGGCGAGAAAAAGTAGTCTTGTATTACTAAAGTCACTGCTCCCCCTAACCCCTGTGGCTGTGTGATATGGAGAACCTGTGCACTTGTGGAAGAACACAATGACTGTGAGACTTTGCATTGAACTCGGTTCTGCCCTGTCACAGCAGAAAGCAGAACTGAGCTGTAGTTAGCTAATGCCTCCACAGGAGGAGCATTTGGACTGGGCCTTGCCAGAAGGAAATTACTCATCCCAGTGGTTGAACCTTGAGCTCTGGCAAGCCATGCCACCACAACCTAAAGTGCTATGGGGCTCTGAATAAATTTGAAAGGCAGTCTAGGCCACAAGAATTTCAACTCCTGGGAGAATTCTATTGCTGAGCTAGACTCAAAGCCAGTTTGAGGGGGCACGCAACCTACTGAGACACCAGAAAGTGTGGCTAAGGGAGTGCTTATGCCTCCCCTGCCCCAGTCCTCGTCTGCATAGCTTATGGCTCGAAAAAAGAGTCCTTCCTTCTGCTTGAGGAGAGGAGAGGAAAGAGCAAAGAGACTTTCTCTTGCATCTTGGATACCTGTTCAGCCACAGTAGGATAGGGTACCAGGCAGAGTTTTGAGGCCCCCGTTCCAGGCTCTAGTTCCCAGACAACATATCTAGACACACCCTGGGCCAGAAGAGAACTTGCTGCCTCACAGGCCAGGAGAGAGTAGCATAACATATTTAAAGTGCTCAAAAACATTTACCCTAGAATAATATATCTGGTGAAAATATCCACCAAACATGAATGAGAAATAAAGACTTTCCAAGACAAACTAAAACTAAGAGATTTCATTCATACCAGACCTTTCCTACAAGAAATTCTAAAGAGAGTATTTCAATCAGAAAGAAAGGACTTTAATGAGTAATAAGGAATCATGTGAAGATAAAAAAACTCAGTGGTACACAGAAAAAAATACAGAATATTATAACACTGTAACTATAGTGTATAAACTACTTTTAAGTAGAAAGGCTAAAAGATAACAACTTTTCAAGACATAGTACAATAAAATTTTGCTGTTTCTACAACAAAAAGTTAAAAAGCAGGAAAATGAAGTTAAGATATAGAGTTTGTATTAGTTTTCTTTTTGCATATTTGTTTTTTATGCAAAGACTGTTAAACTGTTATCAGCTTAAAATAATGTTTTATAAGATAGTATTTGAAAGTCTCATGGTAACCTGAAATAAAAATAAACACAACAAATACACCAAAAATAAAAATCAAGAAATTAAATCATACTACCAGAGAAAATTATCTTCACTAAAAGGAATACAGGAAGGAAGGAAAGAAGGAAGAGAAGACCACAACAAACCAGAAAACAAATAGCAAAATGTCAGGAGTAAGTCTTTACTTCTCAATTATAACATTGAGTGTAAACAGACTAAACTCTCCAATCAAGAGACATAGAATGGCTGAATGGATGAAAAACAAGACCCAGTGATCTGTTGCCTACAAGAAACACACTTCACCTATAAAAACACATGTACACTAAAAATAAAGTGATGAAAAAAGACATTCCATGCCAATGGAAACAAACAAGCCAAAAACAAAAAGCAGGAGTAGCTATACTTATATCAGACAAAACAGCCTCCAGTACAAAAACTATAAGAAGAGAGAAAGAAGGTCACTGTACAATAATTCAGCAAGAGGACATAACAATTATAAATGAATGTGCACACAATACTGGAGCAACCAGTTATATAAAGCAAATATTGTTAGATGTGAAAGAGTGAGATAGATCCCAATACAATAATAGCTGCACACTTCAACAACCGACTTTCATCACTGGACAGATATTCTAGACAGAAAATCAACAAGGAAACATCAGACTTAATCTGCACTATAGACCAAATGAACCTAATAGATATTTACAGAATATTTAATCCAATGACTGCAGAATACATGTTCTTTTTCTCAGCACATGGATCATTCTCAAGGAAAGACCATTTGTTAAGTCACAAAACAAGTCTGAAACATTAAAAAATTTAAAATAATGTCAAGCATCTTCTCTGACCACAATGGAATAAAAAAAACAAAAATGACAAGAGGATTTTTGCAAACTATACAAATAGATAAAAATTAAACAATGTGCTCCTGAATGAACAGTGGGTCAATGAAGAAATTTAGAAAAAATCAAAAAAATTATTGAAACAAATGATAATGAAAACACAATGTACCAAAACCTGTGGGATACAGCAAAAGCAGTACAAAGAGGAATGTTTATAGCTATAAATACATACATCAAAGCAGAAGAAAAGTTTCAAATAAACAACCTAGCAATGCATCTTTAAAAACTAGAAAAGTAAGATCAAACCTAACTCAAAATTAGTAGAAGAAAAAATAATAAAGATCAGAGCAGAAATAAATGAATTTGAACTGAAGAAAACAATACAACAAATTAATGAAACAAAAAGTTGGTTTCTTGAAAAGCTTAACAAAATTGTCAAACCTTTAGCCAGATTAATTAAGAAAAAAAGAGAAGACTCAAATAAATAAAATCAGAGATGAAAAAGGAGATATTACAACTGATACAACAGAAATGTAAAGGATCATTAGTGGCTACTATGAGCAACCATATGCCAATAAATTGGAAAATTTAGAAGATATAGATAAATTTCTAAACACTTGCAATTTACTGAGATTGAATCATGAAGAAATTCAAAACCTGAACTGACCAATAGCAAGCAATGTGATTCAAGTTGTAATAAAAAGTATTCCAGCAAATAGAAGCCTGGAACCCAGGCTTCACTGATAAATTCTACCTATCAAACATTTAAAGAAGAACTAACACTGATCCTACCCAAACTACTCTAAAAAATAGATGAGAAGGGAATACCTCCAAACTCATTCTATAAGGCCAGTATTTCCCTGATAACAAAACCAAAGACACATTTAAAAAGAAAACTATAAGCCAATATCTTTGATGAATATTGATGCAAAAATACTGAACAAGATACTAGCAAAATGAATTCAATAATACATTAGAAAGATCATCCTTCATGACCAGGTAGGATTTATCCCTGGGATGCAAGAATGATTCAACACACATGAATCAATCAATGTAATACATCACATCAACAGAATAAAGGACAAAAAACACATGATCATTTTAATTGGTGCTGAAAAGGCATTTGATAAAATTCAACATCCTTTCATAATAAAACCCTTCAAAAACCTAGGTATAGAAGGAACATACCCCAACACAATAAAAGCCATATGCAAGAGATCCAAAACTAGTATCATACTGAATGGGGAAAAACTGAAAGTCTTTCCTCAAAGATCTGGAATAAGACATGGATGTCTACTTTCACCACTGTTATTCAACAAAGTACTAGAAGTCTTAGCTAGAGCAATCAGACAAGAGAAAGAAAAAATGAAGAAGTCAAATTATCCTTGTTTGCAGATTATATAATCTTACATTTGGCAAAACCTAAAGACTCCACCAAAAAAAAAACTATTAGAACTGATAAACAAATTCAGTAAAGTCACAAGATACAAAATCAACATACAAAAATCAGTTGCATTTTTATATGTCAACAGCAAACAATCTGAAAAAGAAATCAAGAAAGTAATCCCATTTACAATAGCTACAAATAAAATTAAATACTTAGGAACTAAATTAAAGAAGTAAAAGATTTTTACAATTAAAACTATAAAACACTGATGAAAGAAATGGAAGTGGATTCGAAACAAAAGAAAAAAAACCATATTCCATGTCCATGGATTGGCAGAATCAATACTGTTAAAATGTTCACGCTACCCAAAAAACAATACACAGATTCAATGCAATTCCCATCAAAATGACAGTGATATTCTTCACAGAAATAGAAAAAAAAAATTCTAAAATTTCTATGGAAACATAAAAGAGCCAGAATAGCCATAGGTATCCTAAGCAAAAAGAACAAAACTGAAGGACTCACATTATTTGACTTCAAATTATACTACAAAGCTATAGCAACCAAAACAGCATGGTTCTGGCATAAAAACAGACACATAGACCAGTAGAACAGAATAGAGGATCCAGAATTATATTCATACATCCACAGTGAACATTTTTGACAAAAGTTCCAAGAACATACATTTTGGAGAAAGGAGAGTCTCTTTGATAAATGGTGCTGGGAAAACTGGATATCCATTATGCAGAAGAATAAAGCTAGCGCCTATCTCTCACCATATATAAAATCAAATAAAACTGGATTAAAAACTTAAATCTAAGACCTAAAACAATGAAACTACTAAAATAAAACTTTGGGGAAGCTCTTCAAGACATTGGAATGGGCAAAGACTTCTTGAGTAACAACCCACAGGCACAGGCAACCAAAGCAAAAATGGACAAATGGGATTACATCAAGTTAAAAACCTTCTTCATAGCAAAGGAAACAGTCAACAAAGTGAAGAGACAACCCACAGAATGGGGTAAAATATTTTCAAGTGATCCATCTGACAAGGGATTAATAACCAGAATATATAGGGAACTCAAACAACTCTATAGAAAAAAAAAATATAGTAATCCAATTTAAAAATGGACAAAATATTTGAATAGAAATTTCTCAAAAGAAGACATAAAAGTGGCAAACAGGTACAAGAAAAGGTGCTCAACATTATTGTTCATCAGAGAAATGCAAATCAAAACTACCAGAGATCATTTCACCCCTGTTAAAATGGCTTTTATCAAAAAGACAGGCAGTAACAAATGTTGGTTAGAATGTGGAGAAAAGGGAAACCTCATACGCTGTTGGTGAGAATGTAAATTACTACCATCACTATGGAGAAAAATTTAGAGATTTCTCAAAAAACTGAAAATAGAGCTACCATATGATCCAGCAATCCCATTTCTTGATATATACTTGAAAGACAATCATTATATCAAAGAGATATCTGCACTCCCATATTTTTAGCAACACTATTCTCAATAGCTAAGATTTGGAAACCATGAGAGGCCTATAAACACATGAATGGATAAAGAATATGTAGTACATATACATGATGGAGTACTATTCAGCCATAAAAAAGAATGAGATCCTGTCATTTGCAACACCCTGGATGGAACTGGAGGTCATTATGGTAAGTGAAATAAGCCAGGCAGAGAGACAAACACTGCATGTTTTCACTTATTTGTAAGAGCAAAAAATTAGAACAAATGGACTTATGGAGGTAGAGAGTAGAAGGATGGTTCCCACAGGCTGTGAAGAGAAGTGGGGGGTAGTGGTATGAAGTGGGGATGTGAAATGGATACAAAAACATAGAAATAATGAATAAGACCTAGTATTTGCTAGCACAACAGGGTGACACTAGTATGAAATAATTTAATTGTATATTTTAAAATAACTAAAAGTATAATTGGATTGTTTGAAACACAAAGGATAAACGCTTAAGTTGATGTATACCCCATTTACTGTGGTGTGATTACCACCTATTTCATGCCTGTATCAAACTATCTCATGTAACTCATGAGATAGTCCACCCTCCATTTCTATTCAGGGTATTGGAAATGACAGGACCTAAATATGTACACTTACTATGTACCCACAAAAATTAAAATAAATTAAAAAAAGAAAAAGTCAGATAGCTAACGTTCTTTTTCTACAAGTGAGGATACAAAGAAAGAGAAGCCACAGCCTACAACGTGTAAGAGAATGCTCACAAGACCCAGATTGCACTGGCACCCTGATCTCAGACTCCAGCCTCCAGAACTGTGAGAAATACATTTCTGTTGTTTATAAGCTGCCCAGTCTAACACTGTCATGGCACCCAGAACTAAAACATGTGTATGTATACCTACACATCATCCATACATGTTATGGAATTACTAAGTAGGAAAATCCACACATAGTAAATGATGATGTTAAGGGTTATTTGGTTGCCTTCTAAATACTCAGTATTCATTCTAAATGGGAAGCCAAATAACACTCTGAAAGTGACTTGGTTAGGATGAAACTGGAGAATACTACTTACATTGTTTGATGGTTTAATAGTATTAAGCCAAAGAAGGCAAGTCCTTAGTGCAATGGAATATTAAGTAACGGGTAAATTAATATAAATGAAGATGCTTTGGGAAAGTTAGCCAAGTCCCTTTTTGGCTATAACAGCCTGGATTTTCAACTGGTACAGGGAGGAAAAGTATTTTTGTAGCAACGTCTCAGAGAAAGTAGGCTTGTTTCCAAATGACACCCACATATACAGTTTTGAAAGATAAATTGTTTCCTTTGATTCCTCTTTCCAACTTTTATTTTTGATTCGGGGGTACATGTGCAGGTTTGTTACATGGGTATATTGTGTGTCACTGGGCTTTGGTGTACAGATTATTTCATCACCCAGGTAATGAGCATAAATGCCATAGGTAGTTTTTCAATCCCCATCCTCCTCCCACCCTTCTCCCTCAAGTAAGCTCCAGTGTCAACTGTTCGCCTCTTTGTTCCCATATGTACTTAGTATTTAGCTCCCATTTATAAATGAGAATATGTGGTATTTGGGTTTTTGTCCTGCATTAATTTGCTTATGATAATGGCCCCCAGTTCCATCCACATTACTACAAACGACATGATTTCATTTTTTGTTGGCTGCATAGTATTCCGTGGTGTATATGTACCACATTTTCACATCCAGTACATCATTGATGATCATTTAGGTAGATTCCATGTCTTAGCTATTGTGAATAGTGCTGTGATGAACATACACATGCCTGTGTCTTTATGGTAGAACAATTTATATTCCTTTGGGTATGTACCCATGAATGGGATTGCTGGGTCAAATGGCAGTTCTGAGTTTTTTTTGAGAAATCTTCAAAATGCTTTCTGCAATGGCTGAACTAATTTACATTTCCACCAGCAGTGTGTAAGTATTCCCCCTTCTCTGCAACCGCGCCAGTATGTGTTATGTTTTTTTTTTTTTTTTGAGATGGAGTCTCGCTCTGTTGCCCAGGCTGGAGTGCAGTGGCCGGATCTCAGCTCACTGCAAGCTCCGCCTCCTGGGTTTACGCCATTCTCCTGCCTCAGCCTCCCAAGAAGCTGGGACTACAGGCTCCCACCACCTCGCCCGGCTAGTTTTTTGTATTTTTTAGTAGAGACGAGGTTTCACCATGTTCGCCAGGATGGTCTCGATCTCCCGACCTCGTGATCCGCCCATCTCGGCCTCCCAAAGTGCTGGGATTACAGGCTTGAGCCACCGCGCCCAGCCATTTGTTATGTTTTGGCTTTTTAATAATACTCATTCTGACTGGCATGAGATAGTATCTTATCATAATTTTGATTTACATTTCTCTAATGATTAGTGATGTTGACCATTTTTTCATATGCTTGTTGGTCATGTATATGTCTTCTTTTGTGAGGTGTCTGTTCATGTCCTTTGCCCATTTATTTAATGGAGTCGATTATTTTGTGCTTGTTGATTTAAGTTTCTTATAGATTCTGGATATTAGACCTTTGTTGGATGCAGTTTACAATATTTTCTCCTATTCTGTAGATTGTCTGTTGACTCTGCTGATAGTTTCTTTTGGTGTGCAGAAGCTCATTAGTTTAATTAGGTTTCACTTGTTCCATTATTCTCTCTACTTGAGAAGATTTTCCTCTGGCCCTTCAACAGATGGCTGATCTCCCTCCCTCAGTCCTCAGCTTAAATATCTCCTATTCAACAATGTCTTTCTTGTTCAGTCTGTCTGATCCTATGTGTCCTTGCTAGATCCTCAACCGTTTATTTCCTTCCTATAGTAGTACAGCGTGTAGTGATCTTGTTTATTCACTTGTTCACATGACCATTATCTATCTCCTTCCCCTGGCATGTAAACACCATGAACACTAAGAACATACCACCTTGTTTACCACTATATCCCCAAAGCCTGGAAGAATGCTTGCCTCAAATTAGTTACACACTATATGTTGAATGAATAAACATAAAGTCTACCTAAGTCCTTAAGTAGACTTTCTTAGTAATCCTACAAAATAAAGACAAATTAGTGAAATTATAACTTATAATTGCAATGCAAGATTACAATCCTCTGGTTGAATTTTATGGCTTTTCAAATTGAGGCCAGGAATGTTCAGCATGTAATCCTAACCATGCTGGTGAATTTGTAAAGTAGGCTGTTGAATGCCAGCTCTCAAATATCACTACCACCACCTGTTAAGACACTTAGTTTATTGCTTAATATAATATACAACACCATCTATCTCCACAAAGTTTCAGCAGTGTTATGAAGGGAATAGGGCAAGAACATAATTTATTAACAATTGGAAATTTTGTGTAAGATGGAGGAAAAGTGAAAGGGAGGACTTCATTAGGGTTGCATAAGAATTGACCAACTTGGCCGGGCGCGGTGGCTCAAGCCTGTAATCCCAGCACTTTGGGAGGCCGAGACGGGCGGATCACGAGGTCAGGAGATCGAGACCATCCTGGCTAACATGGTGAAACCCCGTCTCTACTAAAAAATACAAAAAACTAGCCGGGCGACATGGCGGGCGCCTGTAGTCCCAGCTGCTTGGGAGGCTGAGGCAGGAGAATGGCGTAAACCCAGGAGCGGAGCTTGCAGTGAGCTGAGACCCGGCCACTGCACTCCAGCCTGGGCGGCAGAGCGAGACTCCGTCTCAAAAAAAAAAAAAAAAAAAAAAAGAATTGACCAACTTTTCTGGACTGCTGGAAATAAAAAGGTAAAGATGTTGGCACAAAGGATTCAAAGATCTTTCCAGCAATATAGACAGTAAGGTTTAGTTGTTTTGCTTTATTTTGTTTTGTTTGTTTTGGAGGAGATGAGGATTTAGGTAGTTTTGGTTCTCAGTGTCCAAGCAGTGTAGGGCAGATGATTTTGGTTTCAGGGTGAAGGCTGGATCACAGTAACACCTTCCCAATTCCATTCTCCCACAACTAAACCAAACCAAGAGTTTAGGAACTAAATGGATTATCTTCCCCACTCCTTCAAAATGTACATTATAAAAACAAGTTTCTAGGAAAAAGCTACATATTTAATCTGATGAAGTAGGACAATTTTTAAATGGGAAAAAATATGAACTCCAATCAAATCACTTTGCTGTTCATGAGAAACCCCTGAGGACAGCTATACTTACAAGAGATTGATAAGAATTCCATTAACACGCATTAATATTTCAGTTGATTTAGAAAAATACATATTAACTTAAAAATGGTTCTTCGCTTTTGTTAGGTATAGCAGTAAAGTATAAAATTTCCAATGAGATTTAATATGTGGATAAATAATCTGTTTAATAGGATATGTGTATTTTAGCACCTAATGAGGGGGGACCACATATTTTGAATTGCATAATCTATGCAGTAGAGAGTGGCTTTTGATTCAATTGCTCAATTGAATCAATTAAATAACATGTTTAATTGATTGCTTTTCTCTTAAATAAAAATAACCTTATTGGACTGAATATGCCAAAATTCCAATCAGATATTTTGAAGTTACTTGTAGACAGAAATCAGGATATTCAATAATCTTTGTCAAAAAAAAATCTCATAGGTTTTTACAAGCATCCATAAAGTCTCTCAGATTCGTATTTTTTAGGTTTAACCACACGACCTAGCCATTTCTGGAGACAAAATTGATCAAATATTGCAATTTTATATGGTACACCTTAATAGAATTTGAGAGCTGGATAAGGTCTTCAAAGACATATGGTTCTACCAAACTCCTATTGGAAACTAGAGCTTATTAGAGATAAACAGGTTACAAGAGTCAGTCAGCTTGTGGTCAGACTTGGGACTGAGAATCCAACCTTCTGACGTTTGCCCACTGCATTCTGTTCAGGGTTCATGCTTTGACTTCCTGACAAATTGTAAAAGTAACATCTTTTAAAAATAATTGTTGCATTTTGGATAATCTAGGCTACTGATTCATTCAATATGTTTAGCTTGGAAATGGTTGGCTTTTTAGTTAATGGAATATTATTTCACAATAAAGTGAAATTGTCCTGTCGTTCTATCTTGGCTCAAAAGCTCTTGAAAAACTTATTCTGGAGCAGCTAATCTTTTTAATAGACTCATTTTCCTTTAACTATGATCCAGTGTGCTTAGGCACATATGAAGGAGTTTCTGTTAATTGGCTAATGACAGACACACAAGACTCGAAACTCATTCACAACTCTAATTTCAGCATCAGTGTCTGTACAGCATTCAGTTCCTTAGGGCATTAAAACAATCACAGATCAAACTATAACAACTTGATACTTTTGTAATAATTTATTTTATAAAGCTTTTTCAGCAGGTTGGAAATCATTGCATAATTCACTACAGAGCCCCTTTTACGAGAGTCAATGGGAGTGTAGTTGTGCCTATTTAAATTTATACTAGGCTCTGGGATTGAGTCATAGGATAGAGCATCAGATGCCACAGAAGCATTCTTCACACTCTTTGTGTCTCTGTGGCTTCACAAGAGGTGGAAGATTGTAATTCCTTCAAAAGGGAAGGAACAAACTTAGTAGCCTTGCATGCTATTTGACTGCATGTTTATAATGGTGCCTTAGGAGGAAAAAATTTTTGCCAATAGAAAAAAATAGATTTAGAAAAACATTCTAAATAATAAAATAATAAATAATAAAACAGATTTTTTCTATTGGCAAAAATTTTAAACACTTGTGTAAAATGTGGAAGAATGAAGACGTCAGGGTAAGAATGTAATCTGGAACAACAACTTTAGAAAAAAATAAGAAGCTCTTGAAAGTTATACAAGTCCATTCTATATGACCCAGTAATTTCATTTCTAGACATACACTGTAGAAACATTTTATATCTCTGCAGGAAGAGAGTGTTGTATAAATTATTGGTGTTGTATAAATTTATAATTTATCAGTGTTGTATAAATTTATCTCGATGTTATATAAATCTATAGTTTACTAAATTTTCCAGAGTTTGAGCACCTTCTTATTTCTGGTGGGTGAGGAAGGGTCACAAAAGTTCTTTCTTCTGTAAATTGCCTTTCAATTTTCTTTGCCTATTTTTAGCTGGGCTGTTTATCTTTGTCTTATGATTCAGGAAGTATTTGTTTTTTAAGTCTAACTTACTGAGTTATGTTTATATACACTAAAATATATCTGTTTTAAGTGTAGAGTTGAATTATGAATATACACCTGTTTAACAAATGCCACACCCAGATAAGAAATATTTTCCTTATGGCAAAAGTTCCTTATGTCTATTGGTAACCAATCATACCTCTCCCTTCCTACCCTCGAGCCCCTGGAAACCACTGATCATTTTATTTCTCTGGAAATGTTTAGTATTTTCCCCTGGGCCCTGTCAATCTTCCAACAGAAGTTTTACCACTATTTTCTCTTGATGGACAACTACTCTCAAGGCAAGAGCTAGACCTACCTCTCTGGGTTCTCTTTTCTTAGATTATGCATCAATCCTAGATCCCCTCATCAGCTGGCTTCCTGCTAGGTTTGACTAATGGGAGGTAAAGCTCTCCTCAGGTGGCACCTTCTTTATGGCTCTAATTCTCACTGGGCTCCCATAACATTTTTCAATACTTAGTCAGATAGTTGGTAACTCCTTCATAGTCTTCATTTTCTGTTTGCACAGAGTCGCAAAATCAATGAGAAGAGCTTGAGGACTTTTCACTTTTTTTTCTGAGTATGCTTACAGTCACATGCATGCCTGTAGTGTTTTAGAATCCCAGAAATACTTTAGGGCTTTTCCAAAGCTCCTACAGAATTTTTGTTTAACTGATTTTTCTTTTTAGCTTCATAGTTTGTCTACTGTTTGCCTCAACAGTTATTCATGGCTTCAGTCAGACATGAAGTTAAGCAACTGCCTCAGAGAAGAGGCTTTTTGCACTGATAGCTCTGACTGAGGTCAAATAAAGACAGCCTTGCAACTGGGCTATTAAGTAAACCATCAAACAAGACAAACAATTGCAATGCTCTGGCAAGGGTCTTTGAAGAGCCTCCAAACCCTTTCTACTTCCAGTTGCAGCCAGGCTGCCGGTTTTCACTCTGATGCAGACTGTCAGTTTTCAAGGCTACCACAGAGCTGGATGCTAGAAAGTGGAACTATGATAAATTAAAACATCGCAAAGCTTTCTGTTCTTATTGAGATTCTGCCACTTTCCCTGGGGTGGGCAGGGGGCGGGGGCGGGGAATGGACTTCATATTACTGCAAGCCTTTTGTTAGTTTTTAGAGTTCTGAAAGTTTTGATTTTAACAAGTTTTTGCCAATTTTCTCATTGCTTTTACGGAAGAGAGAATTTTCAAAAATCTTTAATCTGTTATTTTCACTAAAGTCCTACAATCAGTTTTAAATTCCCCAACTGTCTTGATTCAGGTTAAAAAAATATTTAAATTTCCTCGATGATTGATAAGAAGAGTGTTTTTCCCTCCTCTTCTAGATACAAATTATTATTCTGATTATGGTGACTAAAATCTCTAGTAAATAGTTTACTGTGCACCTGACATGAACTAAAGACTTTAATAGAGATTGAGTATGAAGTATGATTCCTTTGCAGTTACAAAAACAAGAATATAAAGGCTACTTTAAAATATTAATAGAAATTATTTACAGTTATTTATTCATTAGGAGCAAAACCTAGCTGATGGAATTATGTCTTTGCCCTAAAAAACCCAGCATTCTAATTTCAATTGTCACTATTTTAATTAATGAGAGACTTCATAATAAATCATTTGTCAAAATTATAAATATACTAAATTTCACACTGACGTATCTCTGAATTGCTTTAAATTAAATAATTTGTAATGTGATTCATCTTCAGGCAGCACCTTTTGTGGCAGTGAAATGGATCCATACATCTTTTGTTTGCCTTTTTGCCCTGTTCTGACACTTAAAGTCATCACATAAGTTTCTTGGAAAACAAAAATAATTTCTTAAGAGTTTTTGGTTTTGTATACTTCCAACAACACCTCTGGGTAACCTAAATAACACTTGAAATGCGTTCTCCATTGTTTCACCCAATGTACTTGACATGATCTAATTTATAAAACAGACCCTTATAAATGTGATGTATTTCAGCAAAATACACTCCATGAGGTGTTTTATTACAATTTATGAACAATTCTACAGATGGAAAAAGTTACACTTACAGTCATGTTACAGCCTCCCACTCTGTAGATGTCTTTGATACTAGTGCTTTCTGAAAAATTCTGACACCAAATGTCACTTGGCTTAGTAGAGATGATATAAAAAAAAAAAAAAAAAAAAAAAAAAGCAGGCTATCTGAATCAGCATTAATTTTCTATCTTTTTATTCTTACTTGACATATCTCATTTAACCCTTTTTATCTGGGAGAGTTTTGTGAAATTAAGAATCTAGCTTCACATTGGAGGCCATGCTGGAAATATGGATGACATAAAAATTTGCTAATATTGTCAAACAATCAGTAACCACAAGAATGTAACTAGGTACAGAAGAGATATATTGCCCAGAAGAGATATACTGCCATCTGACTTTTAAACCATGAAACTGTGTGATAATTCTGCAAAGTTATATTTTGTCAGCAAACAAGCTGAGTTGGCAGTTCCCATAGTCAAAGTGCCAGACAGCTCATGTACAAGGGAATAGAAACATTGAAAGAGATTTCTTCCCTTGGTTCCTTTCATAACCTTACATACCTGTTATAGTTAGAGGGAGAATACTTGAAATTATTTTTGGAAGATACGGGAAATTTTGGGTGAAAAAGGGCTACAGAATTTTGCCTGTAAAATCATGCTAATCTCTGTACAGAAATGTCTGACAATTCAGAAGCTGAAAGGCAGCAAAATCTCTAAGTGTCAGATGAAGCCTAACGTCAAAGGAAAGGGCAAGAGTCTCAGGAGAGAGGTAAGCAATTAAAAAAACCACAATGTCATTTAAAAATCTGTAGTATCCCTACCGGGTTAAATGTGTTGAGAATTTATCAACCCTAAAACTATAGGAAATGTTTTCTTATTGAAGGCACCAGGGCCCTGGAAACATTCTCTCCTTCTCTAAATTTTCTCAATAAACTCCAGAATTCTCTTACATAAGCTGTATGGAATAATAAATTTGTTTATCTAATAAATTACAAAGATGTCTAGCAGCACATCAGCATTAAGGGGTATCTTTTACTTGTTGTTCTCAGCTTTGGAGCTTTGGCAAAAACTCTGAAACAATTAAAAGTCTCAATGTACATTCTGTTAAACATATATCTTATAACAGGCAGGGAATAATTACAGTGGTCCAGACAAGGAAAAATGGCAACTTGAACTAAGTTTCTGTTGATATAAATAGACTTGGACAGAAAGATATTATGAATGAACATCTATTTTAAAATTAACTAGGTAATAAATATGATTTATGTGGGAGGGTGGGGAAAGATAAAAGTTGACCCCTAGATTTTGAACATGACAAAATGGATGAATAATGATCCCATTCATCATATACAAAATAATTGAAAAGGATTATATTTGATGTAACAAAATCATGAGACTGATATTGTACCTTTGAAGTTTGAGAGTATTTTCAGATATCTGATGGATAATATTAAGTATATAGTCCAATATGTGTCTGGAGTTCAGAAAAGAATTCTGGACTACAGAAAAAAAAATCCAAGAGCTATAAACAAATAGGTACATGGTAACTGAAGCCATTGTTAAAAATAAAACTTCCTGGCTGGGTGCAGTGGCTCACACCTGTAATCCCACCACATTGGGAGGCCGAGTTAGGCCAATCACTTGAAGTCAGAAGTTCATGACAAGCCCAGCCAACATGGTGAAAAGCCATCTCTACTAAAATTACAAAAATTAGCCAGGTGTGGTGGTGCCTACCTTTAATCCCAGCTACTCTGGTGACAGAGACACGATCTTGAACCCTGGAGGCAGATGTTGCAGTGAGCCAAGATGGCGCCACTGCACTCCAACCTGGGCAAAAAAGCGAGACTCTGTCTCAAAAAACAAGCAAACAAAAGATGAGATTTTCTAATATAAAAGTAAAGAGTATGAAAAGAAAAACGATCTACAAATGAAATTCAAATAATTCCAGTAATTAATGGCCAATATTGAGCGGTGACAATGTGCTAGCAGCCCTCACTCTCAGCACCTCCTCCGCCTCCACATCCACTCTGGCAGAGCTTGAGGAGCCCTTCAGCCCGCCACCGCACCGTGGGAGCCGCTCTCTGGGGTGGCTGAGGCAGGAGCCGCCTCCCTCTGCTTGCCGGGGGTGTGTGTGTGGGGGGGGGGGGTGTGGGGGGGGTGGGTGGAGGGACAGGCGCCTGCGAGAACCCGGGCTGCCCACGGCGCTGGGGGTCCAGTTCGAGTTCTCACGGGCACGGGTGCAGGCTCAGAGGGCCAGCACACGGAGTGGCCGGCAGGGTGCCACCGGCCCAGGGCAGAGAGGGGCTTAGCACCTGGGCCAGCAGCTGCGGAAGTTGCGCTGGGTCACCCAGAAGTGCCTGCCAGCCCGCGCTGCACTCAAATTCTCTCAGGGTTTAGCTGCCTCCGGGCGGGGCAGGGCTTGGGACCTGCAGCCCGCCATGTCTGAGCTTCCCCACTGCGGTGGGCTCCACTGCTGCTGGAGCGATGGGCGCTGCCCCCTGCTCCATGGCGCCTGGTCCCATCAACAGCCCAAGGGCTGAGGAGTGCAGGCATGGCTCCGGACTGGTGGGCAGGACTGCCTGCAGCCCCTGTGCGGGATCCACTAGCTGAAGCCAGGTGGGCTCCTGAGCCGGATGGGGACTTGGAGAACTTTTATGTCTAGCTAGAGGATCGTAAATACACCAATCAACAGTCTGTGTCTAGTTCAGGGTTTGTAAATACACCAATCAGTACTCTATGTCTAGCTCAAGGTTTAAATACACTAATGGGTACTCTGTATCTAGCTAACTCTGTATCTAGCTAAGGTAGTGGGGACTTGGAGAACTGTTCCATCTAGCACTGCCTCTAGCTCAAGGATTGTATGTGCACCAATCAGCACTCTGTGTCTAGCTCGGGGTTTGTAAATACACCAATCAGTACTCTGAGTCTAGCTCAAGGTTTGTAAATATACCAATTGGTACTCTTTATCTAGCTAATCTAGTGGGGACTTGGGTAACTTTTCAGTCTAGCACTCTGTGTCCAGCTCAAGGATCGTAAACTCACCAATCAGCACTCTGTCAAAACGGACCAATCAGCTCTCTGTGAAACAGACCAGTTAGCTCTCTGTAAAATGGACCAATCCGCAGGATGTGGGTGGGGTCAGATAAGGGAATAAAAGTAGGCTGCCCGAGCCAGCCAGCGACAACCTGCTCTGTCCGCTTCTGCACCGTGGGAACGTTGTTCTTTCGCTCTTTGCAGTAAATCTTGCTGCTGTTCATTCTTAGTGTCCACACTGCCTTAATGAGGTGTAACACTCAGCGCAAAGGTCTGCAGCTTCACTAATGAAGGCAAGGAGACCGCAAACCCATGGGGAAGAGGGAAGAATGAACAACTCCAGACCCGCTGCTTGTAAGAGCTGTAACACTCACCAGAAAGGTCTGCAGCTTTACTTCTGACAGCGAGACCACGAACCCACCCGAAGGAAGAAGTTCCAGACACATCTGAACCTCTGAAGGAACAAACTCTGGTCACACCATGTTTAAGAACTGGAACACTCACCGCGAGGGTCCGTGGCTTCATTCACGAAGTCAGTGAGACCAAGAACCCCCCAGTTCTGGACACACTATGAAGAGAATGTGCCCCCAGTGAAGACAAGAGAGTAATTGCCAAAGAGGTAGGAAAGGAAACCAGAAAGACGTATTTTTTCAGTAACCAATAAAGAGATCATTTAAATAATTGGGGCGTATTCAATGATGTCAGATTGTGCTGAGATACTTACAAAGAATTTTAAGTCTCCATTGCGTTTGGTAGCATGGAAGTGGTTTGTTACTTTAGCCAGTCAGGTTGGAACAGATTAAGGAGTGAGTGGAGAGTTGAGGAAATAGCAACTGCAAGTAGATACAACTCTCTTGAAAGACATGCTAGGAAATGAGAGAAAACTAAGATAACAGAGGGAAGAGGTGGTGGGGTAAAATGTGTTTTTTAAAGAGTTGAATAGATCTGAGGATATTTAATTGCTGCCAGTAAGAATATCATTAAGAAATACAACAAGGTTACTATAACAATGCAGTGCATATTTCAAATAGCTAGAAGATGTTTTGAATATTGTCACAACAAAGAAATAATAAATTTTAAAAGTGGTGGATATGGTAACTACCCCATTTGGTCATTATACTATGTGTATATGCATTGAAACATCACATTGTATCCAATAAATATATATAATTATTATGTGTTAATTAATTATAAATAAAATAAAGTGTTAATTCTCAAAGAGGAGCAGTATAACCAACAGGGTAAAGTCTTTTGAAAGACAGAAGATTAAAAGAGAAAGAAAAAGAGAAGGAAGGAAGGAGAAAGAAGAAAGAAAGAAGAGAGAGAGAAAGAGAGGAGGGAAGGAAGGCGGTTTTAGACAGGATGTGGGAAAGAGGAAGCCCTGAAATATAACCAAAGAGAAGAAAAGGAGAATGGGTATGTGTTATGGCTAATTTCATGTGTCTACTTCACTGGATCACAAGATGCCCAGATATTTGATTAAACAGTATTTCAGGTGTGCCTGTGAGGGTATTTCTAGAAGAGATTCATGTTTGAATCAGTATGCTGAGTAAAGCAGATATCCCTCTCCCTGTGGATAGGCATCATCCAATCCACTGAGGGCCTGGATAGGACACAAAGGTAGAGGAAGAGAGAATTTTCTTTCTACATCTGACTGCTTGAACTGCTACATCAGCCTTCTCTTGCCCTTAGACTGGGCCTTACACCATCAGCACTACCAATTGTCGAATTTTCGGACTCCTACCAGAGCTACACCATTGGCTTTTCCGTGTGTGTGTGTAACATATACATGAAGAGAGAGAAAGAGAGACAGAGAATGAAACCAAAGGGGAAAAATACAAATAACAAGACAAACAGTATTTTTAAAGAGCTAAAATTTTTTTTAAGTCACTGCTAACCTAAAATTCTATATTCAGTAGAATAGCCTTCAAATATAAAGGTGAAGTAAAAACATTTTCAGAGTAACAAAGCTGATAAGACATCATTGACAGCAGATTGGAGCTATAAAAATTGGTGAAGGGAGTACTTCAGCTTTAAGTTATGATACCAGATACAAACACAGGTCTACAGAAAGAACAGAAGAGCATTGGAAATGGCAAGTATGAAATACATTGGTTATTAATTTCTTTTAAAAAATAGCTACTTAAAGCAAAAATAATAATCCATTATGTAGTTTGTAATATGCATACAAGTAAAACATATGAAAAAAGTAGCACAAAAACCAAACATTAGATATATTCCAGATGAGTTATTAACAAATATTTAAACTAAAATTCTAAAGGCTTCAGAAACATATATAGGAGAACATAATTTATGAACTGGAGTAGCAGTATATTTTTTGAATGAGAAAAAAGAACAAAACAAAGGAGAATGATTGGTAAGCTCAAATATACTGAATTGAGTAGGATAGGGCACTATAAACAAACATGAAAGAAAAATGATAAACTGGGAAAAGATATTTATCCACAAATTGCAAATAATTAGTACTTAGATTACTATATAAAGAATAATGATCAAGTTGATAAGTAATAAAAGAGTAATCCAAAGCAAATAAAATGACCAAAAGGTCAATATTATTCATGAGGAGGAAACTAAAAGTATTAATAAATATATTAAACACAACTCAAACTTAAAGAATTCTGGACAATTATCACTAAAACAATCATATGACACCAAGTTCATGTTCATTCAACTGACAAAAAATTTGGAAGTCTGGCAACAAGGCTATTTTACTTCTCTTATGCTGCTGATGAGCGTGAATTGGTACATGCTTTTTGGTAAATGATTTGGCATTAGCTGATAAAGTTGAAAATGCATTTTTCCTATGACCACGTAAGTTTCTTCCTGGAAACTTTAACACACATAGGCATAAGGGACATGGATGAGAATATTCACATCTTTGTTAATAACAGCAAAAACCGGAACAACCAAAATTCTGACTAATCAAAAAAGAAATAAATATATTTTATATATTTGTATAAGGGGATAATTCACAATAATTAAACAACAAATTTAACAGCAATTTAAAATAAGCACAAAAACGAAGTTCCAAGATGATAAATTCAGAATACTACTTACATAAGCTTAAAACAAAACAAAACTGTTCATGAATCCACACCTATGCATATTTATGCATTATATGAGGTGGGCAGATGCCTCACAATGATAGATAATTATAATCCGCGAGGTTTTACTACTTTTGATGACAGAAACTGGTCTAGTCCATCCTTGTTTCTCAATACAGAACATGTAGTAGGGGCTTCATAAATAATTGATAAATAAATTAATGATAAAATTCATGTTTCATGACTCTCAACTCCAATTCTCATCATATTTATGCAATACTAGGTAAGGCTTTTGTAAACATGCAATATATGTTGAAAGAGAAAAGTTAGCTTGTCTTCAGAGTAGCTGAAAACAAATACCAAAAAACTTTGCTAATTTTAGCTTTTTTAAAAAATCTCAAAAATTTTGGGAAACACAGTAGCATTCCTACTCAAAGGACCATATATTTGAAAGGACCATATATATTGTTCTTCAAATAACTATGCTTCCATGTACTAACAGGAAAAAGAATGTCAAACTCTCAGGCTACATTTATATATAATTCCAACATCTTTTCTTTTCTCATGAATGTCTGAAATTACGTTGTTCTCCAGATGCCAGTCGCAAGACCAGCTCTGACCCATCAATAGTTTACTAAAGACAAGCCTAAATTGTCACAAATCCAGAAAGACAAAACTCACTGTAACATCACTATATTCTTCACTGAGATTATGATCATTGTAAAGCAAATTCATTTAATAGCAATTCTCCACCTTTTTTGTTATGCTGCACCTCATATGTAAATATGTACAATAGCAATTCCATGGGTACACCTAGCAAGAGGCATCATTCAATATACCCTCCAACTCACATTTCAGTTTCTCAAAAACTTTTATCCCAAGCAAAAAAACACATACTGACTAGTGTGTCCTCCACTCTCTATCTCCTCCACTTACATCATTGGACATCTGTCCTTGGTCTTTTAATTTGTGTCAGTCTAGGACAGAAACACTATGTGGGCACAGAAAAAGTCCATTACTGTTTTACATTTATCTCTTCTCATCTGGGAAGTTGAGATACACAGGTGTGTGACAAAGGAGTTTTGGAAAGAAAAACATTAGAAGCTAGGAGATGTAATTTATGCATTATCCAAAATCTATTTTATTCCAACAGTAATTTAACTGTCTAAATCCACATTCACCTATGAAATTGTTTCATATGTGAGTGTATGTATTACAGTGGAAAAAAGGCAAAGAACCACAGTTGTTAGGTAAATCTCAATCTCTTAGTGTAGTCCTGCCAGGAAAAGCAAGCCCAACTGGAAAATGTTTTTCTCTCCATCACAAAGTCAAATTGTAAGCTTATTATGTAGGCTACCAATAAGTGTCTGCTGTCCCCCTAAATTATACAATTACCTTTTTAATTCCTACAAAATAAAGTTCATAACTAATAGAATAACAGTGATCTTTCTCTCAAACCATAGTCCAGAACTTAGTGTGCCCTTCTAATCTACAAGATGAATGTGATGGTTAATATTGAGTGTCAACTTGATTGGATGGAAGGATGCAAAGTATTGATCCTGGGTATGTCAGCGAGGGTGTTGCCAAAGGAGATTAACATTTGAGTCAGTGGACTGGGAAAGGCAGACTCACCCTCAATCTGGGTGGTTACAAGCTAATGAACTGCCAGCTCAGCTTGAATAAAACCAGAAGAACATAGAAGGACTAGACTGGCTAAGACTTCTGGCCCCCATCTTTCTCCCGTGCTGGATGCTTCCTGCCATTGAACATTGGACTCTGAGTTCTTCAGCTTTTGGACTCTTGGATCTATGCTAATGGTTTGCCAGAGGCTCTCAGGCCTTTGGCCACAGACTGAAGGGTGCACTGCCAGTGTCCCTACTTTGGAGGTTTTGAGACTCGGACTGGTTTCCTTGCTCCTCAGCTTGCAGATGGCCTATTGTGGGACTTCACCTTGTGATCATGTGAGTCAGTACACCTTAATAAACTCCCTTTCATATATACCTCTATACTATTAGCCCTGTCCCTCTAGAGAACCCTGACTAACACAATGAGTATGGATGTGACTACAAGAGCTCCCTGGCCAGTATCGGTAGGGTAGAAGTATGCAGTCATCATTAGACTCTGAGGCTTCACCAAGCTAAACATGGTAATCTAGTACCCACGGTCCAGCTTCTTTGCTATGGTGGCCTCGTTAGGGATAAGAAGTGACTTGAGGAATGGAAAGAGAGCTAAGTTGTTGTCAGTGGATTTAACAATATCATTCTCACTTGCAGTATGCTGATTTCCAGGGCCAGTTCTTCAGAATCTGCTTTTTCTCCTGAAATTAGGCCATACGAAAAGAAGATGTTGTCTCCTGGCACAGATCATTCACCCTGCCTGGTCCTCAGTCAAGTTTCCAGCAGCCTGGGATGTCTGAAGAATGCCAAGCCTAAGAGTCAACGCCCAGAGATGACCAACATACATTCTACAGTACTATGTGGGGAAAGAGGATGAAAATGTTTTCTGTGTGAAAAGGACAAATAACAGTTAATTTCTACCGGAAAAGTAAGCAAAAACCATAATTAAAATTGCTCAAAAGTAAATTCTGATGCATGGCTTTGCTCTCCTGATGCGTGTTCCAAAGCCTTCAAACCCATAGCATATAGCACCTTTTCTGTAATCCTTTACCCACCTTTAACCAGTACCCATCAGAGGACACAGTTACCCACTGCTCTGGACCAAATCATCACCCATCTTTCGAACACTGTGATGTACTTGCATGATAGTCAGCTTACCAATGTGTTTGAGTATGCAATGGGATTGCAAACTGACCAAAGAGTTTGTAAAGAGTATGAGGTTGGTAAGGACCATATCAGTTTTAAAGGTGAACCATGGACCCCCATCACCAGAGCCAAATGAGAGCCCTTTAGTTCAAGCTGTATCTAAATAGAATGTACAAAAAACTGCATCTCTTTGATATTTGGTCTGTATTTTTCTGATGGCAGCATTGTTCTTGTCAGACTGGTGTCAACTGCCAACTCATAAACAAAATATAAGCTTAGTTTTGAGCTGATTATGGGCAACATCATACCCTCATTTATTCAGACAATCTACCCAAATCACAGACAGTTCTTTAACTGGCCACTTTTAAGAAAACACTTGCCAAATAATGGGCTTGTTAAATAGCAAATGTCAATAACAGATTTCTAATGTGACTAACAGGCTCTCACTGAAACTGAAACAAATGTCTGAACCCAATGGAATGTTAATCTAATATGAATATGCTTATGCCAGCAAACACTAAAGTTAGATGAAAAGCATGACATAGTTTTAAAAACAGTAACCTCATATAAATATTCTAGAAAATTTTAAAATGTAGATGGATGATATTTTTTAAATGGTAAGCTATGCATATTTTTACATATAGATGCAAAACATTGTACAATTCAAATGTATTTTAAATCTCAATCTATTTCAGGGTCACAGTGTTTTGATTAGTAACTATCAAACCCAGCCCAGAGAAATTTGAAAGAATTGGTTTAGCTGGGGGTGGTGTCTCACATCTCTAATCCCAGTACTTTGGAAAGCCAAGGCTGGAGGATCAGCTGGACCCAAAATTTCAAGGCCAGCCTAAGCAACATAGTGAGACCCTGTTTCTCCAAAACCAAAAATGTTTAAAAAAATAGCCAGGCACAGTGGGATGTACTTGTAGTCCCAGCTACTCAGGAAACAGAGATGGGAGAATCACTTGAGCTCAGGAGGTGAAGGCTGCAGTGTTGCCCATCACTGCACTCCAGCATGGGCAACACAGTGAGACTCTATCTCAAAAACAAAATAAAATAAAATAAAGAATTGGTTGAACTTTCCAGATTTACAGATATTTCTGATAGGTGTTTGGATTGAACTTGGTTAAAGAAGAAATGGTTAAAGAAGACAAGGGATACAGACACAGCAATCCAGCAGCAGCTAAAGTAAAAAAGTTTGGAGCTAGACAGATAAGAACTAGAATTCTAGCTCCTATACTTATCAGCTGTAATATTTTAGACATGTTACTTAACCATTCTAAACCTCTATTTTCTTTATCTGCAAAAAAGAAGTGAAAACACCTGAGTCACTGGGTTGTTTTAAGGATTAAACTAGATACCATTTGTAAACCTGTAACCCAGAGTCTGAGCCATAGCAAGTGGCAGGAAATGGGCACTTCCATTGCTTTGCATACATACTTTCCATGAACTCTCTTACTGGAAGATATTCCCAGATGCCCCCTATATTCTGTGAACTCTAACCCTAGAAAAATAAAATATCTTCTTTTATGGTAGTTTCCTATTCTTTATCAAGGTTAAGTTTTATTCATATTTTGCCACCATACTAAAATATTCCCAGTTTAAGAATATTTCTTCTACACAGTTTTTGGCCTCCTATCACTCAATAGTTCTTTACGAGATAAGATACTTTATTCCATTCATTTCTTAAATTTCCTTTTTTTTTCAAGAAACCTCACGCATAATATTTATCTGGCAGGAGGGATCCCATGATCACAAAGGTGGTTTTCTCAGAGTGAGACTTAACCATTGCCTCCAAGGTGCTGATTCCTGATATTTCCCGAAATGTGAGACGCTCGACTGCATACTTTATGGTAGTGGGGACCTGAGTTTGCACTCTCCCCTAATGTTTTTGATATAAAAAAAAGAAACTTCATGTCCTCAAATCTGTGGGGATTCCTAAAATATCTATTTACTAATTGCATGCTATTATTTTTATTCAGAATCTTTCAGACAAAGATTGATTGAGGAAGTTAACTTTTTCTGGGATAATGTTAGGTTATCTTGACCTTGAATTCAACTTCAGCTAATTTGTTTCTTTTTTTTTTTTCTTTACTACAGAGTCTTATCATTAATCCCATATCCCATTAAAAACTGTTTTGATCCCCAGTCAGTCTGCCTAATCTAATGTTTCGGAAAAGATATTCTGCCCTCTGTTCTGGAAGACTTATTTTCCTACATTCGGTCAGGAAAAAAAAAAAATGTCAAAGGTTTGAGAGATTGAGAAAAATGCTGAATGAAACCCTAGGTCCACATTGCGGTTCTGATAGTCTGGTTATTTTTTGGGTGTCAGCATTTTTTGCTGACTCCTCCCTCCATTTCACTCTTGGTTCACTGTCTTTGAAAAAGTAATCAGAATCCCACCTTGTGCCATAAGCAAGGCTCACTGTGTTGGATTTTGACCTTTGGGAAAGAGTTTTGTTACCTAGTCTTGGACATGGAGTTGTCGACTTTTGAAAAATCATCTTAAGTGGGAGTGAGCATTTCTGACCCTTAGGAAGGAGAAACAACTTTAGATATCTTGGTAAATGGGAACAAGCATAAGGTTGAGATGAAGGAGGAATGCTTCCCTGAACACAGTGCAGATTGTTTCTACCGGCAATCACTGGTGGTGGCTCCAGCTGAGCAGGATGGGGCAGGGGTGGAGGATCACCCTCGTGCCACTACCACTGGCGTTCCTTCTGATACATGCAGCTCTTTCTGCAACAACTAATCCTCTTCATCTGGACTCTTCAGCCTGATTCATGGCCCTCTTTTCTGTCTCATTTCTGAAAAGTGTTGGCAATGATACAGCAGAGAATGAAAGTCGCTGAAATCTCATTGGGGTTCTAAATAGAAAGTGGCAGAAAACTGTGAGGCCTTGAACAAATCATTTTCTTTTCTTGACATCAGTTTTTTTTTTTTTTTTTTTTTTTTTTTTAATATAATGACTGGCTGTAAAAAAAAAAAAAAAAAAAAACATGAACTTTAAGAGCCTTCCAGCTCTGGCATTCTTTCCTTTTTAAACATTTCTTTTTCTGAAGACCTCAAGCACATTGTATTTGTAATTGTTATTTTTAAGCTATATACACGTGGCACACAAACATATACAGTTTAAATCTCTCTGTTAGTGAACTGTGCAACCAGTGCCAAATGTAAGATAGCCTTCACATTTGACGGGATATGCCTTTACTACTCCAGACCCTCAGTTAACAGAGCAGGGTGATGAACATTGCAGCTGCAATCCAAGAGCATAAAGACCACTCCAACAACAGTCTAAAATGGCAGACTGCTGGGCATTTAGCAGCATCTGCTTTATAAATTATCACGTTTATGTGGTGTTCTCAGAACGGTTCCCATTGTTATTTACTCCTCGGTGTTCGGTGCTAAACATCAAAGAACCCGAGCATCAAAATGTCAAGTACAGGGAGGAAATGTTTCAAGAGAATTTATTTTTGTACCAATTTAACTTTTCTCTGAATTTCAAGAACAAGGGTGTGGACTGACATCGGACCATTCTGTCAAATGGGATTCATCCCAGTTCTAATTACTACTCCCTTTTACAGGCCCAAGGACGCCATTCTATGCTTGGCACATGGAAGTTACTGGCTGGACAGATTGTACTAAACAAATAAATCTCCCTAATGACAAGTGATTAGAAAGAAAAATAAAACCTGCAGTACAACTCTGAAATTTGTATTACTTTATCTTGAGGTGTAAAGGATTTGAGAGAAGGAAGAGGAGCTGAGATTTTGTTTATGACACTTTTAGGGTGTATTTCTTTCAAAGAACTTAGAATGCCAGGAGCTTTGTCTGGAGTAGTAACTTGTGCACAGTTTTTTGTTTTTGTTTTTGTTTTTCTGTTGCAATCTCCTCTTCTCATTTTTTTCAATGAAAAACAGCTGAAGAATAGTTGTATTAGTTCTGGACATATGAGTGGTAGTTTCTGGAGCAGCTGTTTTCACAACTTATTCCAAGCAAGATGTCTTTTTTAAAGTCGCTTGCTTCTTTTCCGCTTACTAATTACAATATTAGTCTTTCTCTTTGTTAGTTCTCTGTTTCCTTTTAGTCTCACTATTTGATCATTTTAATCTTATAATAGGGAAAAAAAAAACTAAACATTTGCAACTTTATACCTGTGGAACCTACTATGTGCAGAGAGGTAGGCCAGTCAGTCTCCACATGCAAAGAATGAAGAGCCAGACATTGCATAATGAGTGACAAAGGCATTAGTTTCAATAGAAATTCAGGAAAAAGAAGAAACTTTATAATGTCTGATCTATTAAGCAGATAACATTGAACTTGAGGGGACAGGTTCATCCAGTGATCAAACTTGCCCTGAGAAATCTAATAAGGAACAAGGGCTTTGAAATAGTAGAAACTTGAGGGTTGTACTTATCTCCCACAATAGTATGGATTAACCAAAACTTTTGATCTCATCCAATTCTGCTTCATTCATCAAAATGAATGTATATTTTCTCACAATACGTTTTCTCTTTCAAAGAGCAAGGGCTTTTGAATGTCAAATTTTCTGCAATCTAACTCACAAACACTATGAGGATAGGAATAAGAAAGTAATGTTAACTTGAAGAGTCTTGCCATGGAATTAAAAGTGCACAATACACATTAAGACACTCATTATACTATATGAGTATATATACATTATACTTTAAAGCACATGAAACTCATGTGCTTTAAAGTAGATACTGGGAGGAAGAGAGACTATTTTTAAATTTTCTCAAATCCATGAGAGTCCTGAGGTATGGAATGCTGAAGATAGCTCCCTGAGGACTGGAGTAAAACAAAACGGAATGTGGTCAGAACATGTAACATGGGATTGAGGGGCTGCCCATAGGAAAATAGCTGCAGACCAAAAAGCAGGAGATGGAAAACTGAGCATGACACCTGAGGCAGCCTACCAAGCTGCAAAGGAACCATCATTTGCAACTGAGCACTCCGTCATGGTTGGCTGTTTTTAAAGCATCGTTACACTTAGAGAAGTACTTATCGCATTTGCTTGGCTTATCACCCATTTTGCACTCTGGGTAACTGAGTTGCAAACAAAGACATCTTTATTTCTCAAGGGATATAAAATACAAGCTCTTGTATCACATAGTACAAAGCAAAGTAAAAAAGATACATTCCCTAAAGCAGTGATTTTCCAAGGGTGGTTCCAGGGTTGGCAGCAGCTGCTGGGAACTTGTTAGAAATGCAAATTCTAGCAGAATCATAATCAGAAACTCAGGGAGTGTGACTCAGTGATATTTATAACAAACTTTTCAGATAAAGTTTGAGAAACACTGTTTAATGAATAGGTAGGAAACACCATACTTTAAAGTTCAGCTTCTTAAGAGACCAAGACTTTATTTATTTTTTAATTTTTTGTTTCCATAGGTTTCTGGGAAACGGGTGGTATTTGGTTCCATGAGTAAGTGGTGATTTGTGAGATCTTGGTGCACCTATCACCCAAGAAGTATACACTGAACCCAATTTGTAGTCTTTTATCCCTCATCCCCTTCCCATTCTTTCCCACTGAGTCCCCAAAGTCCATTGTGCCATTCTTATGCCTTTGCATCCTTTACATCTCACTTACAAGTGAGAACATACTATGTTTTGTTTTTCATTCCTGAGTTATTTCACTTAAGATAATAGTCTCCAATCCCATACAGGTTGCTGGGAATACGATTCATTCCTTTTTATGGCTGAATAATATTCCATCATATATATATATATGCCACAGCTTCTTTATCCACTCATTGATTGATGGACATTCAGGTTGGTTCCACATTTTTGCGATTGTGAATTGCGACCACTATGGAAAACATTGTGGAGACGTCTTAAGGAACTAAAAGTAGAACAAACATTTGATCCAGCAATCCCACTATTGGGTATCTACCCAGAGAAAAATACATCATTATGCAAAAAAGATACTTGTTTATAGAGAGCAAGACTTTAAATCAATTTATAAAGAATGTGCTGTGTATTTACGCTGTTTGCCTGAAGGAGAAGTTTGAGCACTGCACAGCAATTAAACAATGAGTCAAGACAGGCTGTCATCAGGAAACCATGTCAAATGTCTAAGGAGGGCTATCAGGAGATAGGAAAGAGATAAGGGCAGTATAAGCTGAAGGCATCCAGAAAGAGTAAAGACAAGATGAAATGGGGTTCTTATTAGGAAACTTGCCTAACACACCAGCATTTCTCATTCAAAAGGGTATGCTTACTCTGCTTCTGGGAAGTAGGAGAAAAAGACTCTGCTTCCCATTGCTTTCATAAGAGGTAAACAATGGCCGCCTTCAGGCACAAATTGATGACCCTCTTCAGCCTCCACTTTCTGTGCTGAATGTACCAAGGTTTACAGCCAGCCAAGAAGTAAGAGGTGGACATGCTCCTTGATGGGTGGTTTCAGGCAACAGCCTGCAGCACCAAGTCTTCTGAAAAACCTCCCAGGTCTGAAAAGGACTATGAGAAGAGTGAAAAAAAAAAAAAAAAAAGTGTGTTGAGGCTGCTTCTAGCCAGATCCTATTCAGAGTTCCACCGCTGAACTTCCCTTTGGACTGTGTTTAGAGTTCCTAAACAAAATAGATGGGAGATATGTCCCACTGAGGAGCAAAACAGACAAAGCTATTACCCCTCTAAGTAAGCACAGCACTGAGCCAGGAACAAAAATTGGCCCAGAGTGTGGGAACATGGGCCTGCCAGGCCTGTCTAGAATCCACTCCCAGGCAGTGGCAGTAAGGAACATGCTGGGAAATGTTATGCTACCCACCCCCCCAACCAGGCTTTCCATTCAAAGGTTAAGGAACCACCCTTATTTCCTTGAATTAGCCAAGGAAATTGTTAAATGTGAGTCTAATCAAATCCTTTTGAGGTTACTTATATTTTTACAGAGGCCTGGGATTTGGCATTCTATACACACTACTACCTGGATTGTAATGGGATTTTAGACTGACAAACCTATACACAACTATATATCAGTTATTGATAGCAGACAAAGGGAACCATGCCTTACTTTAGTCTTTCTTAAGTATGGATTGTTGGCCATCTATAAAAGAATCCCTCAGATTCTTGTTAAAAAATACTGGTTCACAGGTCACATATCAGACCAATAAAATCAGAAATGTGTTAGGGTGGACATTGGGATTCTGCATTTTTAACAAAACTGCCAAGTAATTTGTATTTTCATTAATATTTAAAACATGGGTAGTTGGCTTAACAGTCAATCAACTTTGCAAAAAAGTCAATCATACCCACATGCATCAATTATTGTTATGCACTTTGTCTTGGCAGTGATACAATGAGAGAGAGAGAGAGAGAGAGAGAAGTGGAAAAATGCAGAAAAGATAGAAAAACTGAAATGGAGCAGAAAAGAAAGTGAAAAGAAGCTATACTACTATCCTTTGTAACCCACTACACAAACTGGGAAGCATAAAACAACAGAAATATATTCTCTCACAGTTCTGGAAGCAGAAGCCCACCATCAAGTTTTCAGCAAAGCCATGCTTCTTCCAAAAGCTCTAGGGCAGGATCCTCCTTGCCTCTTCAAGTTTCTGGTTCATCTTGACAATCCTTGATTTGTGGCCTCATCACTCTCATCTCTACCTCTGCAGTCCCATTGCCTCCTCCTGTGTGTCTCCTATGCACCTGTACCCTGTAAAGATACATGTGTTTGAATAGCCCAGGATAAGCTCGCTCTCCCACGACCCTTAATTTAATTACATCTGCAGAGACCCTTTTACCAAATAAGATCACATTCACAGGTTCCAGGAATTAAGACATGAAACACAGACACAGCTTTCTGTGGCTACCATTAAGCCCACTACCGAATCAAAGAGGGGAAAGGAGTGAGAAATATGTAAGGGAAGAAAACAGCATCTTCTTTGTCTTGGGCACATTTAGCCCTCTTAGCCAGGAAGGCTGAAGTGCTTTGGATTGAAGGTAAGACCTCATGTCAAAAGAGATTGAAATTTAAATAAATAGAAAAGATATCTCTATGCCCTGTGTTCTTTTAGGCATGCTTCTGTGTTCTACATGACCCTGAGGAAATCCACCTCTTGTGGATGTCAATAATAATTTAGCCAAAGGAAAATTACAAGCTGAAAAGGGTAAGTACAGCTAACCAGATGCAATGCTATTAGCCTGAGTAAGAAGAGTTCTGGAAATGTGATGTTAACAAAACATCTGTTAGTGTATCAATCATCTCCATCATCTTTGGAGACACTTGGGGGAGGAGGTACCTAAAATGAAAACTTCAATCTCTTATACTTGCCAAATCCTCTAGACTTGGAAAACTTACTTCACACTAAAGCACGCTAAAGTCATGTGCGCCAAGCAACAAAATCCCATTGTGCAAATGATATGTTCTGTTTGCAATGAGACAGTAACACTTGCCTTCAATTATTTTTTGGGTAGAGTAAATGGCTTCAGAAGTATAGGAAAGCACAATCAATTCATATGTATGACATAAAGAACTTTCGAAAGTGCAACTTAAATAATCTAATTCCGAAAACCTTGCTAATGCACGGGAAGTCACTTTAGCACACAAATGGAAGGTCATCACTGTCAGTACATTGTCACATGCAATTCACTCATACTGAAGTGTGCATAGTCTAAGATATAATTCTCCATAATTCTGCCACTTCACATTTTAAAAACTCACATGACGGGATTTCCTATGTATGGGATATTAGATCACAATTTGGACTTCACTAATGCATGTGTAAAGGGAGAGAGGATCCTGTGCCCAATGGATCATCTTGAGATTGTGAAATATCTCCCAGAGCTTTCTGGAAACTGAGAGATCCTGGGCCCTTACGTGGCATTCTCCATGCCTGAACATTAGACACTGGCAAATCCTGCTCATGGCTCACTTCTTTCTGTGTCAAGAAGGCAAGGAGAGGGAACTGAAGTTAGCAAAGTCAATCTTGAGGAATTAGTATCACACTAACCAGTTTTACTGGGAAGAACTTTTTCATTTTTTAAATGTGATGTGTCCACCTAAGGACAGGGTCTTCCTGCTAATTATATGAGTAACAACTCTTTGAAAACAAGTGATATCTCATTCTTTACAAGTTGTTTCATTTCACTTCCCAACTTTAGGGAGTACATGGCAACCCCTATTTTACAGAGAATGAAACTGAGACTCACAGAAGTGAATCCCCTTGCCTAAAGACACAGTTAGGAGGGGAGAGTGAGGTTTCACTTCCAATCTATCTGACACCAGGCCCAGGTCCCTTGCCTGTACAGCCTCTCCTCTTTGACCCCCACTGAAGTGATTCCTTCCTGGGCCCAAGTATCACTTTGAATGTTCCTTGTTTTCTGGTGCTGCTGGCAGAGGTGTGGTATGATCTGCTCATCTTCCTTGACTAATTTTTTCTTTTCAGCTCCTTTGATGTGGATTCAAATTTCAAATCTGTGAAACCTACAGAAGGTAGTATGAAATCACAAGCATCTTTGCTTCCTTCCTCTCTTAGGTTTATAGAACAGATCTCTAAATCTTCATCAACTTTTTTTCTACAAACTCTCTCTCTTCCGAGAAGTAGCATAAATCCTGGGGAAACTGATCGTTGTACCTTTGAAGTGAGTCATCTAAGCCATAGCAACTTTCTCTGGAAGTTCCATTTTCTTGCAACATAACATTGCTTTTTGAAAAAACATAAATATAGGTTTGGCCTTGGGGACTTCCATCTCTCAGCCTTCTACTCGTTTCTCAGCACCCAGCATCTAGAGGCTCAGGTTTTTATAGAGAAATTATCCCCTGCCAATATACTTTATAAGCTCAATTTTTTTCCAAGCTTCACCTACATGCTGCTGCATTCTATAGCTAGCTTCCTGATAAAAAAGTATTTCAATGCTAACACTGCCATAATTTATTGTCCCTTCCCAACATGAGTTTTACAAAATCACCTCTAAATGTGGAATTTTAAATATAGGAGCAAGCTAAAAAAACAAAATTTTGACAAAATTGTCCTAAAATCATTAAATTTTGGAGCTCAGAACTTTAGAAACCATCCAGGTGAGATTTGCCTAAAATTTTTGAAAATTTAAAATTAAATTAAAATTAAAAAAAAGAATTTTAGAAACCAGTGCTTTTACCTCTCCCTATAGCCTTTGTTTTATAGTTAGGAAATTAAAGCCCACAATGGGAAATCAGCCAGAATGCAATCCGGATCTCCTATTCAATGACTTTCAATGAACAGGTGATCTTGCAAATTCATCCTACATTATGCCAAATCAATAGCTGTTGACTCTCACCTTCAATCTGCCACCTTTGGTAACTGTTCAGGAATATAGATCAAGTCATTTAAATTGACTTAGCTGAGGCTCTGCTCATGGACCAGGCTCAGCTAGATAGCACCTTGTTTTATTTGGTCTGTGTTAATGCCCCACGGCTAGTGGGATGGTTTTCATCTGTCATCACATAGCTGAGACAATGTTGAGAGACACACTCTCCCCTTGTTAGGCTTCTTGCTACCTGAACCTCAAATGCTCCCCGAAAGTCTTTTACAAGACTTCCCCAGAAAGTGATGAATGCTGCAAAAAGGGAAAACCCAGGTCAGTGAGGAGGGGAAATTGGCAAGAATTTAGAGTTAGAATGAATGGCTGGAAAAGAGAACTCTGGAAGTAGACAGGGGTGAAGCGTAGGCAGGTAAAAGAGAAAAGCAAAGAGATGGTGCAAATATACCTAGGATTCTGCTATGTAAGTGAGCAATGGAGAGACCTAATAGGGAAGGAGCTGTGGCTGTCCAGGCAGAGGGAGGAGGGCGGCATGCTGGACGCCTGCAGCACTGCTGGTTTGGGTTAGAAGAACCTAGCAGAGCACTTTCTCCACAGTCGTTATCTCTGCCTCTCTCTCTCTATCCACTTCCCATCCGTAATAGACAGTTAAATAAAGAAACGCTCCATTTAGATAACACTTTCTCCCTTTCTACAGGACTGAACAGGGAGCAGTTGGTCATTTAAACATACTTTCCATGGTTGGTCATTTGAACACACTGTGTGGAAAGGAAATGAGTGTAATGCCAAGGGAAGGAGAAGGGATCATCACTTTTAATAATTCCCCCCACTTTCTTCCCCTGAGAGATTGCTCAATCCCTGAACTAATGGATACTCGTAAATTGGGAAAGAAGAAGTTATTAAGAAAACCCACTGAACATCCAACCACGCTAAATTCTCCACTCTAGTTGCCTTACACAACCCAGCTTTTTCCTCCTTTATATAAGAACAGGAGAGCAAAAGTCGTATTTAATGAAGAACACTAAATTTGAAAGATGACTCAGTTTGAAATTGTATTCCAACCTCTTTTATATTTCTCACATAATTTATTACCCACATTAATGTAATTATGTACTCTTGAAATCAAACCAAAAAAACAAAAGTTAGTATAATATGTCAAAAGGTTACTGTAGGTCCATAAAAGATGCTAGTAGTTTTAATACAAAACTTAGTTAAATAATCTAGTGTTTAATTTGAAGCTGCCTTAACAGTTTGAAGATTTCTTTTTTTTATGAAAGCTACACAAAGTCCTAACAACCATCTGAAATTTTTTCAGTGTCTTGTTGCAACTGAATTGCTACTTCTGGCAGAGTATAATGGCTCACACCTGTAATTCCAGGGTTTTGGGAGGCCAAGGCACTAAAATCACTTGAACCCAGGAGGCAGAGGTTGCAGTGAGCCAAGGTGGTGCCATTGTACTCCAGCCTGGACAACAGAGCAAGACTCTGTCCCAAATAAATACATAAATTGCTACTTTTAATTTTATTTAAATATTCTGTATGTGCTCTGAATCATTATGAGAAAATGAAATAATTGGCAGGAATCTGCAGTCAGTGTTTGATTTGGTTCAAAAACAATTTGAAGTATATAGTGGATAATACATATGAGAAGACAAAAAATGAAAAATATGTGTCTGCTTTATAAATCTCTATAAAATCTAATTGGATTCAGTTGTTGTAAAAGCAGAGCATGAAAAGACAAGCTAAATATAAAATTGAAAATTTAAAAATACCTTAAAAGCTCTTATGAAAAAAATGGGTCAGCCTCTCCTGGAATGATTCAGACAAGCTCTTCTTTTTGGTAATAGGCCTGGAATCATATCAAACAATGCTGTTAAGAAAACACTATCTTTTTTTATATTATGAAACTGAAATTCATCAAAGGATAATTTGGAGATCTATGGGAACTATTTTAAAATAACAAATGCCAAAAAATTATAGTCCTTAATTTGTTATGCTAATGATTTGAAACATATGTGGTAATACCAAAATATTTAACTCAAATGTGGCAACTCCACATGTGTTTTACCAAGAATAACTTTGTAAAAACAAACTCTCTACCCCATGCTCCTAGAAAAAGGACAGAAACAGGTACAAAATTTTCTGCTTAAGTCAATTCTATGTAGGTATCAAAAATTAACAACTCTTACTATTGTGGTAGTCTCTGAACCCCTTTAAGAATCACAATCTTCTTCCAGAGAAAAAAAATAGACCTACACATGCATAGAATTCTGGAGGCTTCAGAACTTGTGAAGCCAATTTATAAAATCCATGCTAAGAACCCTGGATCCTAAGGTAAACTCCTGATAGAAACAAATGTCAAACAAGCCTTCGGATAATATTTTGTATCAGCCGTGGCAAAGTGTGATCTCCATCCACCCAGAACCACTCAGGTGATCTATGGGTTTTTTTTCTGTGTTAGGAGCCTGAGAGCTGTAGGATGTGATTTAGTGGCTCCTACGACACTGGAAGTGTGGCCTGGGTTACTGGTAAGTGTCAAAGAAACGGGATTTTTTTCAGGTTCCCAGCAAACTGGGTGACTTGAAGGTTATAGGCTGGTACTGAAAATTGCTCACTAAGCAGTGATCACCCACCCTCCACCCACCACTCCCTACCCCCAAATTTACCCAGTTCTCTCAGTAGCTGAAAAATAGGATAGCTTGCTGTTGGTTTCTTTAGACCTGAATAGATGTGGGCTTAGTATTTTCCCGTGATGTCTTTGAAGAAGAAAGTGGGAGTAAAATCGCAATAGTGGGAAAGGTAAATTCTTTGACGTTGGCATCTTCATTCTAAGTACCCCTCATCCACTGGTATACTTGGGGTGAATTTGTCATCCACAATAGGTGAGAGAAAATGATAGAATCCAGTAGTAAATCTCCAACAGGTGAGAGACAAGACCAGTTTTCACATGAGGAGGAAGCAACGGTCATCCACAGTAATGTCTAGACTGGCTCTGGCCATAGCACATAGTTGTTCATGGCTGTAGTGTAGCATCTCACAGTGCAGGCATCAGGAATGTGCAGGCATTGCTCTGATCCCAGTGCCTAGGATAGGGCATGCACAGAGTAAGGTGCTTTCCCAACATCTCCGGAAGGAAGGGAGAGAGGAGAAATGGAGGAAAAGGTGGTAATGGAGAGCAGTAAAATATATATGGAATATGATCAGAGGATATATTAGTTTGCCAGAGCTGACATAGGAAAATGCCACAAACTGTGTGGCTAAACAACAGAAATTTATTTTTTCACAATTCTGGAGGCTGGAAGCCCAAGATCAAGGTGTCAGAAGAATTAGTTTATCCTGAGACCCCTCTCTTTGGCTTGCAGATGGCCATCTTCTTGTTTTATTCCCTCACATGATCTTTCTTCTGCACTCACACACTCCTGGTGTGTTTCTGTGCGTCCAAAATTCCCGTTTTTATAAAGACGCAGATTATGCTGGATTAGAGCCCATCCTAATGACCTCATGTTAATGTAATCACCTCTTTAAAGGCCCTGTCTCCAAATATACTCACATTCTGAGGTAATGGGGATTAGGGCTTCAACATATGAATTTGGTAGAGATACACATCTGCCAAAAACAGAGGGAAATACTGTTTTTGTTGAACCCTAGCCCTATCTCTTCTCCCTTTCACATCCCAAAATCTTAGATGGGAGAGATGAGATTCTGAGAGATGAGGCATGGTCAAGTGTCCCAGACCCTCAAGTGAAATGAGCAATGGCACTAAGAAGTCTCTCCAGGTCTTCCTCTAGGATACCCTACTGACTACATAGAGTCATAAGTACCAGGAGGGCCATAGACAGCCACACAGACAAAAGGCACTCCCAACTGTACAGAGGTTCCCAGGTACCAGCAAACTATTCAACTCTTCCATAGAGAGCCTCTTGCTTTTAGAAAAGTCAAATCTTAGGTACTTTCTGAGGTTGGTATCTACTTTTTGTCTGTATCAAGAACATATAAATGACTCCTTAAAATTAATAAGAAAAAGGCTATTTTTTAAAATGGACAAGATTTGAATGGGCCCTTCAAAAAAGAGGAAATTCAAGTAGGCAGTAAACATATTAAAATATATTCAAAGAAATGCAAATTATAACCACTTTCAGACACCAACTGATACCTTTCTGAATGGCCAAAAGCAAAAAGAGTATCTCTATCAAAGTCTGGCAATGATACGGAGCAACAGGAATTTGTTTATAAAGGGTAAATTGGTAATAATCATTTTTAAAATATATATATAATGCTAAGGTATTATTGAAAAACCAATAAGACAAAACAATACTTTGAAATATCATATATTCAATATGTTAGGGGAAGAAATATTTGATTTTGGTATTCAATATAGAGCAAAATGTGAGAATCTTTGAATTAATGCAAATTAAGTGTGTTAAATTTTGATAGTATTTCATGTACTTGACCAAAACACTATTTCTTTTTGAACACTCGGAGTAAGTCTAATGTCTCCTTCACATGACAGCTCCTCGGAAATTAGAAGAGAGTTTGCTTTCACATCCTTTTGGGACTTCTCTGCCCTGGGTAGTGCCTTCATCCGTTTTTCTGCACCACCCTGATCACTTTCCTATGAACAGATTCTTATATGGCTTATATCTCTTTAACTGTTGGGGCCCAGAATAAAACACATCACTGTTTGTACATTTTGACAAAGAAAACTAGAGTGAGACTGACATTTCTCTCTTATTCGATACAAAATTTTCAGTAATGCTAAGGTCCCATCAACTTTTTGATAGTCACTTAACACTTTACCCTTTTGGATACACATTACCTCCTCTGAACGAAAACCTTTAAGTCTTTTCTACACATATTGTTACAAAGCCACCCTCTCTTTAGTGTATTTTCAATCCACTTGCATGCATTTTTATATACCAATTTTTAAATGCATTTTGTTAAATTCAACACAATGCTCCAAACTCCCTTTGGGATTTTGTTTTTGTCATCTAATATGTTCATTAACTGAAAAAAACAGTACAGCATGACCTCCATGTGTGTATGTGTATCAGTGTGTGTGCATGTGTGTGAAGATGGTTATAGATAAATATAGGTATAGATATAAATATACATACAGACATGGATATATAAATATATATTACTCTAAATCTATATGGCAAGTTATAACTACAGTTATTACTAAGCGACAGGATTGGGTGTGATTCCTATTTTCTTGCACTTGATTTTTATATTTGCTTTGAAATGTGTATCAGTGAGGCAGAATGCTCAAAATTAGTGCCATCATCTTCTATGTTTAGAGGTGGAGAAGGCAAGTCATACTGGAACAGTTTAGTCCAGGTAATACTCGGTTTACAGACTCATGAGAAGAATCTTAAAAAGGAAGACAAGTTTGCTTCAGGTTAATGGGTACCATCAGCAAAGCATATAGATTTGTTTAGAGATTAAATAGAAAATGTACTACAGCTTGATCAGCAATGACTTTGAATGTGTACCTAACAGTTTATTATATAAATAATTTATTCTAGAGACATTAGAAAAAATTAAATAGTTTTCAGGAAAAGGATAAAATAATGTGACCTATTTATTGGAAAGAGAAAAGGTATTACCAGCAAAAACACTAGATTTAGAGACGAGAGGTTAGAAATAAGGGTAACTCTTAAGTGTCCACTCCAGAAACCTATAGCAAGGTGACTGGGTTCAAATAGAAAAGTGCCAAGAAAATAAAGAGTGGATTCAGCACTATTTCCCAAACTATATTCAATAGAACACTATTATTTACCAATAAACATCTTTAAATATTTATTAGAGTCAACATTATTATTAATATTTATATTATGGCAAGTTGGAGGGATTGTGTTTGATCAAATTTTAGAAATATCATCTATTACATTATCCTGTTAAACATTTGAAATGCATACAAACATATTGAAGACATGAGAAATCTTGCCGTAAAGAAGCATATTTAACATTTTTTAATGCACCATTTTCCAAATTCATTTGATCACATGGAAAGCCTGTTAACATCTCACTGTATACTAGCATTCCATGCACCTGAATTTGGGGACCACAGCATTATAGAAACATTGAGAAGGCAGAAACAACAAAACATAGTGTTTGATTGCCTGAGAAAGAAGAGAATTCAAAGATGATGTTAAGATTTTAGCCGCCCTGACTAAAAAGACAGACTATACCATAATTATCAGGTTTATGAGAACAGATTTTTGGGTGGGAATTAGTGTAGGTTTGGGTTAGTTAGGTGCCAGGTGTCAGGGTATCAACATTTGAAGATATTCATATAATAAACATAAATATCTGCAAAAATTATTTCAAAAGCAGTAATAGAAATTCAGGTAAACTATTTGCAATTGTTGCACAAAATGTTGCTACCAATCAAAATGCAATGCCTAGCAGAGCACTCCAGCACGTGGCACAGTTAGACCATGCCGTGCTCCATGATGTGTCACGTACTGGGGGATAAGAACAATAGCAAAGATGCTGCCAAAGAAGCCACAGTAAATGGTTCTCATAATTGTGAAAGCTGAGTAATTATGTCCACAGGATACTCCTTTCCTAGGCACCATAACTAAAGAACTTAGAGCCTCTTGCCCAATGACACATGAAATTCCGGCAAACACCTTTAATCTGTATTTCCATCTCCTAAAGTTTCTTGTTATTTAAGAGCTTAATTGTTATGACTGTGTGCTAAGGTAAACTCAAGAAGGTAAAAGGAGATGTTAACTGCTTGGACCTGAAATTACGGAGCATGAAGGAAATTCTCAGAAAGAACATTAATATTCAGTAGCTGTGGATATATGTTATACCTGAGAAAAAGTGTGCTTAACCACCCTCTGGCATACCCAATCCAATCAAGCTCTGAACATGTGTGAGAAATCCGTTCCCCTTCAGAAAGGAGAAAGGGAGAATGCAAGGACAGTTTGTCCTGATTCCAGTTGTTTTGCTGAACTGCTCTGTGAGCTGAAGCAATTCCAAGAATTTATCTTCCTCAATTCCACATCTGCAGAAGGGAAAGAACAGCAATAGCAAGGTACCTTGGCCCTCAGCTCTTCAGGCTTGTTACAAATTACCAGAACAATTCACACTTATAAGTATGGTGACGGGAAAAGGCTTTGGGGTCAGAAGAACAAAGACTACATTCTACAACTCCTTTACCAATTAAAAAATGTGACCTTGGGTAAATGTTAGCTTTTGGGCACTCTAGTTTTGTCATCTGTAAAATAAAAATAATAATTCTAAAATTGTGGGAAGTCACAGAATAATATTTATACACATTTTAAAAATTATTTAAAATATGTGCTAAATATTGAAGTTCTATTATCTATCCTGTATAAGTACAATTAATGGAACATACCTGATTTCTGTGTTAGAGAGACATATATACATATATAATTCCCAACACTAAATAATAAACTATTTACTTCCAAAGTTGAATGCCTTTCCTCACACTTGGCTCAATCGTTTTCAAAAAGTCTACTTCATAATTAAAGCACTTGTCTCTTTTTCTCTGCCACTAATTGATATTTCACTATTTCTATTTCCAACCTTTCCTTAAGTCATTCATCCAAAGAAGAAAAAATTTTGTTCCTCAGAAGGAGATTTTCTCAGTACTTTCTGTTAAATTTAGAAGCAACTCCCGAGGAGTGAGCTCTTTCAAAGACCCCTTTACCTCTCTGGTTAATGAAAGTTGAAGACCCCTTAGGGTGCAGGCTTTTGTTTGTTCATTGAATTGTCTAGTTAACAAGAGAATAAATCAGAATTTTTTTTGTTTCAACTATTCATGTTTCTAATAAGCTGATCTCTCTTGTAAACATAGTTAAGTCAGTCTTTACTGTATGAAACTCTTACCTGACTCAGGGCTGTCATTTTACATAGAGATTTTTACATTCTAGAAGTTGGGGAAAAACTGTAAACTCAGTTCATTTTACAGCATTGACCATGTGGAAGCAAACTCTTCAAAGTCATCACACTTGACACATTATAGACTGGTTCTAAGATAAAGTGAGAAATTGGTACTTTTAAATGACTACATTTCACAGCTAATTTTGCGACTGTTTTCTGTTTCTTTTGAAAAGTGTCACACCTGAAAAACTATTGTGATTAGTTGAAGCTTTGGCTTAAATTCCAATACCTTCGCAGATCCAAAATAGTCCATAGAATAATTTTAGTTCATTATTTATTCTGTTCCCACAGTGAGCAAGGTACTTAATGCAGGGTGGGGGGTGGGGGGCTAATTTCAAATGAAATGACTTCCCAAAGTGTCTGTGTCCGGTGTCCCTTGGAGACTTCTGTCTCCTGCTCATCTTTAGTCTTTCCTAAACACCTAGCACTTTATGCCAACAAGTGTAGCCAAGATAAATATGCCCATTGATTAGGAACATTAAATGGACAAGAGAATCAGAAATTTAGAAAGCATAAATTTTAATCCTTCATTTAGAACCACTGATCAAAGCATTCAAGTGGCAATACCAGGTAGACCATGACCGCAGAACTCCTTCTGTACTTGTACTCCCTACAGCCATCTGACTTTCCCTATAGCAAGCGGGAACAAACTTGCACAAATCACTTCCATTCATAACTATTTAGAGTCCCTTGACCCTTCAGGGAGCCTGTAATCAGCTGCAGGCAGGCCAAGATGCTCCCCTAACCAGACCTTGTGTGGTGGGGATACCTAACATTAAAAAACATGCAGAACCATGGTGCCTGTTTTCTCTGTCCTTCCTGCTTCTGGTCTCTTCTGTTGCTCAGTCTATTTCTCCCCTGAGCTTTGCCTCTGTTTTGTGGTCATTTCTTTATACTGAAGTTTTCTGTATTCCTATTTGATTGCAAATATAGGTTTTATCCAGAATTTTCTTCTACCAGCAAACAGTAAATTGAGTCTGCTTCTGTTCACTCTGTTCTTGAGATATTTTGAATAGTCATCATTTTCATATCTGGCAATTATGTTTGAACATGGGGCCAATTAGTCTTTCTGAATATTCCTGAAATACCTACACAATTGAGGGTGATATTTTTACGAGTACTGAGGTTCATTTATAGCTATTGAGTTTAAGAAATATATTTTTAGCTATCATAGCAGACGCAATCAATGACTCTCTTCAGTATGCACCAACCTAACTTCTAACTGCCACCTGAGGACTTTCTCCAAAACCCGGAATGGCCTTTCTTCCCAAGCAGAGCAGTTATAAAATCTGAAATTTATCACTCCTCAGGAAAAGCCTTCACCAGATAACCACAGGAATTGAGGCATAAATATCCCACCTCCCTTGGCCCTAAGGTGGAGTAACTTTGAGGTACCTGTTCTTAAAGTTTCCCAGGGTATTTTTGTGAAATTAATCTCCAACAGCCCAGCACATACACAGTCACATTTTCTTGATAACACACCCCTTGTAGTCCTGACTTCCTTCCCTTTTCACTTTCCCTCTTCTACATCAGTGTTTCCTGAACTTTCCAAACTACTTTTCTCAGGTCCTTGTCTCAGAGTCTGTCTAGATGATTTCAAGTTAAGAAAACTGTCTACAATTTGGCAGACATAGATAAGCACTAAAATGACAGTGATAAATAAAAAAATTGCCCCTGCTTTGAGGTGCTCACCATTTGATCGAGAGACAATAGCAAGAAGATAAATCAAAAGACCTATTACCCGCCTTCCTTTCAAGCTCCACTCGACACCACAGCACATTCACTTCTCTGTTGGGTCCTGACTCCTCCCCAGGGCCTGGTATCGATGATTCTGTGGCCAGTTGTCTCAGCAGGGTTGCCTAGATACGACTCAGTGGAAACTGCTTAAGAATACATAGGTGAGGTCTGAGGTTGGCCCACATTCCACACAAAAAAAGAATATTCTAATCATTATTGAAGAGAATTTGGTGTCATATTGATGATGTACACTGCTTTCCATTCTCCTGAAAAACAGGTTGACTTTTTAATGCATTTTTCAATGCCTAGCATTGCCCAACCATCAGGTAAATGATTATGTTGGACCCCAGGTAATAAATCAAATTTGGGTCTGTATATCAGACTCTGACATAAAGTTTTACATGAAAGATGTTTCATAAGGAGTGTTGTTGGAATTAATATTTGGGGGGAGCAGTGGAAGGAATCAGAAAAGGGGAAAAATTAAAGGCAAAATTGTAGTGATGGTCCTGAAAGAGATTGGCCAATCCTGTGAGGACCCTTGGAGGTAAAATTGAACATTAGCGTTGTCCTAAGTTAAACCAAGATAGCGAGACTTTCATTTGCCATCTATTATTGGACATGGGTCATCTAGGAAAGGATCTGACCTTGGGCAAGATGGCTGTCCACGATGGAGGCAAGCCCTGGAGGGTTGACAAGGAAAGGATATCTGCTGGCAGCACTACCAACAGGTCATTAAGGGGGATCTGGACTTTTCATCACCTAAATTCACATCACTTAAATTTGGAACATAATAACCCTTTGCAAGTACATCGGGTAATGATATTGTAGGTTCACTGCCAACTCTGGTAATGGTATTTACAGAAACAAGATTGCTGTTTACAGAAACAAGCATGCTAAAGCTCCTTAAAAAAAAGTCTTGTGGACTTTTTCATGAAGTCTATCCAGCTAGAAGCAACTATTAGGCATCTGAAAGCACACTTTAATGCATGCTCTGGGGTTCCTGCTGGTGCCTCCTTAAGGAAAACTGTGGGAGTACATGGAATTAAGCTGGATGTATCAGACAGTTCTCCATAATACTATTATTAATGTGCCACTGATAGGACAGGACACCACCATTCATGACAGTGGTCATTGAAAAAAGTGGACTCAGGTCAGAAATCTAAACTATGAAATGTTACTAATCTTAGTCAGGATATGCAATTAGTCAAAAATACCTCTCATAAACCAAATAAAGTTAATACTATTTCAGTAGTTTGCTTTACTTCATAAACTTTCAGGAGCCAAGGTGATACTGTGCAGATGTTGCATAGCATTTATAAAGAATAGGGTCTTCTTAGCTTCTGTGAACTACGTTCACATCCCAATTATGAAAAGACAAAGCACATGGTCACAGAAAATATTAATCACATTATTTATGTGAACCCCTACTTAACCTTATAGCTTCAAGCATTTCATACTAAAAACATTTGAGTTGTTTTAAGTCAGAGGCTGGCTGTGCTCCCATTGATGTTTAAGAAAGGATAATCCCAGCCCAGTATGGCAAAGGGGAAATATCACTGAACTGAGAATTGGTGCAAGTTTCTGATATGCCTCTAGTTGAATGGTGTGGGAAATTAGCCTCATTTTCTTCTCTATAAAAGGATGGGATTCGAATACTAGATAATCTCTAAAGGCCCTCCCAATCTAAAAGTCTAAGATCCTCTTTGCCTTTCAGATTAGTTAGCAGTCTAAATTGAGAGACACCCTGTGACTTAATATCATAATTTTGCATGATGACCAATCCTAGGTTTTCTTTAGATTGGAGATTTTTTTCTTTCCAATTGAAATTTTCCAATTTTTTCTTTTTCCTATGACAATGATCTCATTTCAAAGTGTTAATATTGCTATAATATATCTCTCTTGCAAATGTTTTCCCAAACAAAAGAATCATCCAAATCAATGTCATCCATGAATGTTTAAGAACATCTTTAAAATGCTGGATTTGTTTTACTACCTCCTAAGTTTCATACTAAGATCTAGCCAGGAAAATATGGTCGATTTTCAAACAGTAGATTTTAGTAAAGGTGCTCACTGACTGATGCACTAGAAACCAATACTGCAACACTGGGTTTTTGAAAAAAGAAAAGCTTTTTATTGCAAGTCAACTAACAAGGATACAGAAGTCCAGCTCAAATCTGTCTCACTGTGCTGACTTTAAGGCAGCAATTTTATCTGAAAAGGTCTCGGGGATGGATTCTAGGATTAGTAGGTGATTGGTGGAAAGAAAGGGGAGGTGTGGGAAGTCTTTGGCCATGCACAGCTATTCCATCATGCTACCTCATAGATCATGTGTGCAAATTTTGGGGAACTGGTGTAAAACGTGCAATGGAAACTCAGGCTGTGGCATCAGCAATTTCGTTCTATGCGAACTCCAGTTGGCCATGTAGATTCCAAGCAATTTCAATTTTGTTATCTCACAAGCAGAAAACATTTCAGAATTTCAGCAAGTTCTTTCTTTTCTTATCTGCTGTGCTGTAAATTCAAGAATGTATGTCAGTTACTGGTTTATTTAACTCTATGGGGAACAATTTCACTAGGATCTGGATCCTATCACTCTGTTACACACTTATAGCTGGTATATTAGGGTTATCCAAAGAAACAGAACCAATAGAATATACAGAGAGAAATATACACAAAAAGAGATTATTCATTTATTTATTTTATTTATTTATTTATTTATTTATTTATTTTTGAGACAGAGTCTCACTCTGCCACCCAGGCTGGAGTGCAGTGGTGCAGTCTTAGCTCACTGTAACCTGACCTTCCGGGTTCAAGCAATTCTCTTGCCTCAGCCTCCTGAGTAGTTGGGAATACAGGTGTGTGCCACCATGCCCAGCTTATATTTGTATTTTTAGTGGAGATAGGATTTCCCCATATTGCCCAAGCTGGTCCTGAACTCCTGGCCTCAACTGATCCATCTACCTTGGCCTCCCAAAGTGCTGGGATTACAGACATGAACAACGCACCCATCCTAGGAATTGGCTCATGGACTGGGAAGTTCCATGATCTGTCATTTGCAAGCTAAAGAACTGATTGTGTAAGTCCCAACCTGTGTCCAAAGCCCCAAGAAACAGGAGTACTGATGTCCAACAGCAGGAAGTGATGAATGTTCAAGCTCAAGCAGAGAGCAAATTTTCCCTTCCTATGTGTTTTCTGTTCTATTCAGGCCTTTAAATGGATAGGATGATGCTCATCAGAATTCTTTGCTCAGTCTACCAATTCAAATGCTAACCTCTTCCAGAAACACTCTCAGAGACACACGCAGAAATAATGTTTTATCAGCTATCTGGACATTTCATAGCCTCCTTAAGTTGATGTAAAATTAATCATCACAGTTGATGTATATGCTCATTGGCCTTTTGTTGCTTTTTTAAGGAAATGGTATCAACACAATTTGGAAATCACTCTGACATGAAAAAAAATGTCATCACATTCCTACTCATTTGGACCAATCTTTACAAAGAAGGAAATCCTATGCTATGACTCATCAGTTCTGAGTTCTATATCTACCCTTGTGCCAGAGTGTAGGCAGAACTCTGGGAATGGCACTACCATTATAGCTACGAGGAATAATGGAGGGGTGGCTCCCAATTAGAAAAGGCCATGCTGAAAAGACAGCACAATCCATACCATCTACATGGTGACTAAAGAGTTTCTTGAAACTCTTTCTTTCTATGGCTTCTTTGATGCTATGCTCTCCGGATCTTCTCTTTCCTCTCTGGCAACTTTTCCTCAATATCCTTCCAGGGGTCTCGCATTCCATGCCTCTTTCAAAAGTGAGTGTTCCAGTGGACTCCAGGCTCAGCCCTAGCTTCAATTTCTACACTCTCTTGGGTGAATGCATATAAACTCATGACTTCAACAGCCACTTCTGTGGCTAATTCTTATCTTTTGCCTAGACTTTTCAACAAGCTCCAAACACATATTTTCAATTGTCTGCCGTGTATATTTTATAAACACTTCAGATGCAACATATTGTAAAGCTGAATTTATCAAGTTTCTCATAAATCAGATTATCCCTCTCTTAGTCACTATCATTTCCATCACAGGCTAAAGTACGTCTTAAGCTAATGCCAAAACCCTCTCTTCCCTTTGTGGTTTATCTTTGAGTATTGTGGAAAAAAAAAAAAAAAATCAAAGTAAGAGTAATTCTCTACAGATCCTTAACAGTAACTGTGAAGTTAATATCACAAAGAACCAGGGGGTTGCATGGATGTTCTAGTAGCAGGTGTGGGTTTTGGGGTGTGGGTAGAGCTTGGGGGTGAAAAGTGGCTATGATGACATTAAGAAAGAGAAGGGAAGTACAGAAAGAAGGATGGTCAGCCTCAAAAACAAATGTCACTGCTTTACTACTTTGGCAGGGGCTTGTCCTTACTGATCCCAGAGCAAGTAAGACCATGTGATAAATTTCAGTAAAAATTTATGCTTGGAATATACATCCCTAGAGACTCAGGACAGAATCACAGACATTTATGAAGTCAAATGAGGCACTTAAGATCATTATGATACTCATGAAATTTTTGCTAAAATTGGAAATGTAATAGTAATTTTAGCCAAAACTCACACAGAAGCTGTGCCAAAATCCGTCAATAAGTTTTCTTTGAGCATCCACTAGAAGCCCAGTTTTATGCTATATCTATAAATAGTAAATAAAAGTCAGAAGACTTGGTTATTGCTCACATGGAATGTGAATCTACATAGGGAGATGAAATGAACAACAAATACTTCACCTACTGTGTGGTCCATACATTGTCTCTTTTCCATATTTCGGGTTTAGTTTTCCTCAATTTGTTGTTGAGTTATTTACGTATTCTGCTGCTTGTTATCTCTGAGCCTTTTCCAAAGCTATGGCTTCTCTCACTCCCCTTTCTGAAGTTCACCTTCCTCATTCCTGTTTCGTCAGACTAATTCCTAATTAGTTGTTTGATTAGAAAGCCTTCCAGACCTCAAGTTGAATTTGGATACCTGAGATTAGAGCATGAAAAAAATTAATGGAAAAGCATCCACTCTGTTTTGGTTGCTAATTATTTATTTATGTTTCCCACAATGCCATGAATTCTGGGACACTGTCTTGTTCATTGTATACATACGCACTTGATAACTATTTGTTGAAAAAGAATTGATCATTGAATTTTTATTAAAACAATGTAGGAATTCAATAAAGAAAGTGGCACTTGAGTTCTGGCTTATAGGACACCTAGGAAACCAAGTGATAAAGGAGACAGCAGAAGGAGCCAAAATCAGTTGACAGAAAGGACCATGATCTTATACATGAGGATTAAAAAGAGATTTGATTCATGTTAAGGCAAATCATTCCCAACTTGATACCTGCAAATCCTAATGTAATAATAATGAGAACATTATTTATTTTTAACATTTCAAAAAACCATATATAATGTTAGTGTATACTACACTTTTCTATGTATGTCATATGTACTTACGTTGTTATCAAAATTCTCAAACAATAATCATCAAGAGAAATGAAAAGAAGAGAAGAAGGAGTTGAGTGAATGCTAGAAGCCTTCACTGAACGCTTTCTCTGTGTTATTTTACTTAAACTTTAAAACAAATCCATTTTTCTCATTCCTTTTTTTTTTTTTTGAGACGAAGTCTTGCTCTTGTCCCCTAGACTGGAGTGCAATGGCATAATCTCGGCTCACTGCAACCCCCACCTCCCGGGTTCAAGCAATTTTCCTGCCTCAGCCTCCCAAGTAGCTGGGTTTACAGGTGCCTGCCACTATGTCCGGTTAATTTTTGTATTTTTAGTAGAGACAGGGTTTCACCATGCTGGCCGGGCTAGTCTTGAACTCCTGACCTCAGGTGATCTGCCCACCTCGGCCTCCCAAAGTGCTAGGATTATAGGCATGATCCACCGCGCCTGGCCTATTTTTCTCATCATAATAGATGAGAAAACAAAGGCACTAAGAAGCTACCATTTAGAATTTCTGCTAAGTTAGTTTTTATTATAAAATCATTTAGAAACAAATTATTTCATATGGTTTCAGCATTTATAATAGATACTAGAGTATACCCAGGATTAAAAAGTGATAAAAGGTCATATCCATAGTAAATGTTCAGGAAACTAACATACAAAGGAGGAAAAGATAGATCCTTAATTGTCAAGCTATGAAGTTTAGTTGCTGTGTTCATAGAACACGTCTATTTTTGATTAAACATTTTTGAAAAATTGTTTTTCTCACCACAACAAACAATACATTTGGCTTAATATCAATAAATTAGTTATATTTTTATTGGAACACCTGATGACCAAGGCGTTTTCAGGCTATCTAGGCACAATACATGATTTAGCAAGAAACTTCTGAAAAATTGAAAGGGGGCTACTTATAAAAATCTTTATGTGGGAGGGGAAAAAAAGAGGTCAGAACTTCTCTTGAAGTATGAGCTTATTTTCCCAATTGAACACAGTTTTCTGGAGAAGTGTTAAGAGAAGCACATGCCTACTGAACTGTCCTGAGAACATGAAGAAGTCTAGCAAAATAAAAATTATAGATATTCAAATCTGCAAAGCAAAAATGTAGTTAATAGTATTCTTTTTTGAAGGAAATTACTTATATTTTATACAGATATATAATTTTTATTAAATATGTAAATGTGATTTTTAACATATATATTTTTCAACATTCTTTTCCCCCCTTTTTTACTTGTTTTCTTTTCCTCCTACCTTTATTTTTCACACACATTTCAGGGCACCCTGCCCTATACCTGCCCGACAAGCATATTAACATCCTAGTATTGTTCTTTAATATTTTTCAACTTCAGCCTCATGTAAATCAGATATGGGTTCACACATATATAGGATGTTTAAATATTATTTATTATATAAAAAATGGAAATGTATAAGCACTTTCTGTATCTTACTCTTCTCATTCAACACTATCTCATGGAAATCCCTCCAGGTCAACCAGAGAAATAATTCATGCTTTGTAATAGCTGCATAATATTCCATGTTGTGAATAGCTATATTTTTTCCCACTATTTCTTCTATTCATGGTTATTATGTTTAGTCTGAAAAATTGGCTTTTAGTTTGTTTTATCTTTAGAAATAAGGCTGTTGTGGCCTTAAATATATATCTTATGTAGTGGTGCTTTTTTTCTAATGAATATATTCTGAAATCTGTGATCACTGGGTTAAAAGATGCATGTATTTTAAATTTTAGCAGATGCTACCAAATTGCTTCACAAAAGAATTGCAATGACACACACTTTTACCAACAATGTATGAGAAGGCTCTTTTAATATTCCTAACAGTGTTAAGTATTCCATTATTTGAACAATTTTTAGTTATACAAAGTTATAACTATTTAACTTGAATTTCCGTGATCATTGGAAAATAATACCATTTCTTCTTATGTTTCTGGATCTTTCTAATTTGTTCTTTTGTTATCTGTTTATCCACATTCTTTGCTTAATTTTATATTGGCTTAGTTTTATCTTGCCAATTTGGAAAAAACTCTATTTTATAAAATAGATATTAACTTTTTTTCATCTGTGGTACTAATATTTTTGCCTACTTTCTTTTCTGTCAATTCACTTTACTTAGAGTAGCTTTGAATACAGGTTTTTTTTAAAAATCAAATATTTATGTTATTTTGTTCCCTACAGACTCTGAGTTTCTAGTACTTGTTACTAGAAACCTAAAGTTAATTTAAAATGAAGCTTCCCAGATTTTTGCTTATAGCTTTATAATTTTAAGATATTTATACTCAAATCTCTAAGTCATCTGTATATGGGATATACATGGAGTTCAACTTAATTAAATCTTTCAATTTGAAGACATATTTCTTTTCATTTGGTATATATTGTTTTATGAATGCTAATAAGTTTTATAATTTCCCATTCCATCCCAATTAAATTTGTTTCTAAGACTTTTATGAGATTTTGTTGATATTGTGAATAGACGATTTTTCCCATTCCAGTTCTAATAGCTTATTGCTTAAATAGAAAATAAAGACTATTGATATTGCATAGTTTTCTTTTCTCTATCTATCTTACCAAATGCTCTAACCAATTCTATTTGTTTTCATATGAAAATCTCTTGTTTTGTAGGTAGTTGGCTGTCTCAATTTCAAAGAATAAAAAAAAAATATGCACAGCAAAGCATGCACAGAATATATTGATGAGAAAACCCAAGTTCTGTGTGTCGTTGACTATATGTATTTTCATGTACTACTAGAGTTGTTTTGTATATTATTCCTGAGAAAATAAAACTTACTCTGTATATGTGCCTGGTCTTCTTTGAACTAAATATAATAGAGAAATAGAAATAGTCATTGTCCGTTTTCCCAGATATCTGATTTTGAACATTTCCAGGAAGGATTAATAGACCCATATTGCAATACTCTGAAAAGAGTCTTAGAGATAATTGCAACAAATGACACAAACAGAGTCAATGGAGCTTCAGTTTTGCCTTCTAATGCAATTCAAGGTGACATTGATCAAGTTGCTTCCATCTCCTGTTTCATGAAAAAACTATTTGTGTTCAGTGGAGTCACTGTTAATAGCTTCCCTCTAGTAGTGATACCCTTTCTGAGAGCTAGCAGAGAGGTTCATGTATCTTAGACATGGGTTCATTAAAAAATGCGTGTGAAACCTCACCATCTTCTAGGGAATTTATTATTATTATTATTATTATTATTATTATTATTTAAGTTCTAGGGTACACGTGCACAACGTGCAGGTTTGTTACATAGGTATACATGTGCCATGTTGGTTTGCTGCACCCATCCACTCGTCATTTACATTAGATATTTCTCCTAATGCTATCCCTCCCCCAGCCCCCCACCCCCTGACCAGCCCCAGTGTGATGTTTCCCGCCCTGTGTTCATGTGTTCTTATTGTTCAACTCCCACTTTTGAGTGACAACATGCATTGTTTGGTTTTCTGTTTTTGTGATAGTTTGATTAGAATTATGGTTTCCAGATTCATCCATGTCCCTGCAAAGCACGTGAACTCATCCTTTTTTATAGCTGCATAGTATTCCATGGTGTATATGTGCCACAACTGCTTAATCCAGTCTATTACTGATGTACATTTCGGTTGATTCCAAGCCTTTACTATTGTGAATAGTGCTGCAATAAACATTTGTGTGCACGTGTCTTTATAGTAGCATGATTTATAATCCTTTGGGTATATACCCAGTAATGGGATCCCTGGGTCAAATGGTATTTCTAGTTCTAGATCCTTGATGAATTGCCACACCATCTTCCACAATGGTTGAACTGGTTTACAATCCCACCAACAGTGTAAAAGTGTTCCTATATCTCCACATCCTCTCCAGCATCTGTTGTTTCCTGACTTTTTAATGATCGCCATTCTAACTGGTGTGAGATGGTATCTCATTGTGGTTTTGATTTGCATTTCTCTGATGACCAGTGATGATTAGTATTTTTGCACATGTCTGTTGGCTGCATAAATGTCTTCTTTTGAGAAGTGTCTGTTCCTATCCTTGCCCCCTTTTTGATGGGATTGTTTGTATTTTCTAGTAAATTTTGTTTAAGTTCTTTGTAGATTCTGGATATTAGCCCTTCGTCAGATGGGTAGATTGCAAAAATTTTCTCCCATTCTGTAGGTTGCCTGTTCACTCTGATGATAGGTTTTTTTTTGTTTGTTTTTTGTTTGATTTTTTATTTTTCTTTTTGCTGTGCAGAAGTTCTTTAGTTTAATTAGAACCCATGTGTCTATTTTGGCTTTCGTTGCCATTGCTTTTGGTGTTTTAGTCATGAAGTTTTTCCCCATGCCTATGTCCTGGATGGTATTGCCTAGGTTTTCTTCTAGGGGTTTTATGGTGTTAGGTGTTACATTTAAGTCTTTAATCCATTTTGAGTTAATTTTTGTATACAGTGTAAGCAAGGGATCCTGTTTCAGCTTTCTACATATGGCTAGTCAGTTCACCCAGCATCATTTATTAAATAGGGAATCCTTTGCCCATTGCCTGTTTTTGTCACATTTGTCCAAGATCAGATGGCTGTAGATGTGTGGTGTTATTTCTGAGGCCTTTGTTCTATTCCATTGGTATATATATCTGTTTTGGTACCAGTAAGATGCTGTTTTGGTTACTGTAGCCTTGTGGTATAGTTTGAAGTCAGGTAGCGTGATGCCTCTAGCTTTGTCCTTTTTCCTTAGGATTGTCTTGGCAATGAGGGCTCTTTTTTAGTTACATATGAACTTTAAAGTAATTTTTTCCAATTCTGTGAAAGAGGTCAGTGGTAGCTTGATAGGGATAGCATTGAATCTATAATATACTTTGGGAAGTATGGCCATCTTCACAATATTGATTCTTCCTATCCATGAGCATGGAATGTTCTTCCATTTGTTTGTTTCCTCTTTTATTCTGTTGAGCAGTGGTTTGTAGTTCTCTTTGAAGAGGTCCTTCACATCCCTTGTAAGTTGGATTCCTAGTTATTTTATTCTCTTTGTAGTAATTGTGAATGGGAGTTCACTCATGATTTGGCTCTCTGTTTGTCTGTTATTGGTGTACAGGAATTCTTGTGATTTTTGCATGTTGATTTTGTATCCTGAGCCTTTGCAGAGGTGGCTTATCAGCTTAAAGGGATTTTGGGCTGAAATGACAGGGTTTTCTAAATATACAATCATGTCATCTGCAAACAGAGACAATTTGACTTCTCTTTTCCTTATCGAATACCCTTTATTTCTTTCTCTTCCCTGATTGCCCTAGTCAGAACTTTCACCACTATGTTGAATAGGAGTGGTGAGAGAGGGCATCCTTGTCTTGTGCCAGTTTTCAAAGGCAATGCTTCCAGTTTTGCCCATTCAATATGGTATTGGCTGTGGGTTTTTCATAAATAGCTCTGATTATTTTGAGATACATTCCTTCAATACCTAGTTTACTGAGAGTTTTTAGTGTGAAGGCTGATGAATTTTGTCAAAGGCCTTTTCTGCATCTTTTGAGATAATCATGTGGTTTTTGTTGTTGATTCTGTTTAGTGATGGATTACATTTATTGATTTGCATATGTTGAACCAGTCTTGCATCCAAGGGATGAAGCTAACTGGATATGGTGGATAAGCTTTTTGATGTGTTGCTGGATTTGGTTTGCCAGTATTTTATTGAGGATTTTCGCATCGATGTTCATCAGGGATATTGGCCTAAAATTCTCTTTTTTTTGTTGTGTCTCTGCCAGACTTTAGTTATCAGGATGATGCTAGCCTCATAAAATGAGTTAGGGAGAATTCCCTCTTTTTCTATTAATTGGAATAGTTTCAGAAGGAATGGTACCAGCTCCTCCTTGTACCTCTGGTAGAATTCAGTTGTGAATCCATCTGGTCCTGGACTTTTTTTGGTTGGTAGGCTATTAATTAGTGCCTCAATTTCAGAACTTGTTGTTGGTCTATTCAGAGATTTGACTTCCTCCTGGAATAGTCTTGAGAGGGTCTATGTGTACAGGAGTATATCCATTTCTTCTAGATTTTCCAGTTTATTTACATAGAGTTGTTTATAGTATTCTCTGATGGTAGTTTGTATTTCTGTGGGATCAGTGGTAATACCCCTTTATCATTTTTTATTGCATCTATTTGATTTTTCTCTCTTTGCTTCTTTATTCGTCTTGTTAGTGGTCTATCAATTTTGTTGATCTTTTCAAAATCCAGCTCCTGGAGTCATTGATTTTTGAAGGGTTTTTTATGTCTCTATCTCCTGTAGTTCTGCTCTGATATTAGTTTCTGCCTTCTGCTAGCTTTTGAATTTGTTTGTTCTTGCTTCTCTAGTTCTTTTAATTGTGATATTAGCGTGTAAATTTTAGATCTTTCCTGCTTTCTCTTATGGGCATTTAGTGCTATAAATTTTCCTCTACACACTGCTTTAAATGTGTCTCAGAGATTCTGGTATGTTGTGTCTTTGTTCTCATTGGCCTCAAAGAACATCTTTATTTCTGCCTTCATTTCGTTATGTACCCAGTAGTCATTCAGGAGCAGGTTGCTCAGTTTTCATGTAGTTGTGTGGTTTTGAGTGAGTTTCTTAATCCTGAGTTCTAAGTTGATTGCACTGTGGTCTGAGAGACAGTTTGTTGTGATTTCTCTTATTTTACATTTGTTGAGGTGTGTTTTACTGCAAATTATGTGGTCAATTTTAGAATAAGTGTGATGTGTTGCTGAGAAGAATGTATATTCTATTGATTTGGGGTGTAGAGTTCTGTAGATGTCTATTAGGTTTGCTTGGTCCAGAGCTGAGTTCAAGTCCTGGGCATCCTTGTTAACCTTCTATCTCATTGATCTGTCTGATATTGACAGTGGGGAGTTTAAGTCTCTCACTATTACTGTGTGGGAGTCTAAGTCTCCTTGTAGGTCTCCAAGGACTTGCTTTATGAATCTGGGTGTTCCTGTATTGGGTACATATGTATTTAGGATAGTTATCTCCTCTTGTTGAATTGACCCCTTTACCATTATGTAATGGCCTTCTTTGTCTCTTTTGATCTTTGTTGGCTTAAAGTCTGTTTTATCAGAGACTAGGATTGCAACCCCTGCCTCTTTTTTTTTTTTTTGCTTTCCATTTGCTTGCTAAATCTTCCTCTATCCCTTTATTTTGAGCGTATGTGCATCTTTGCACATGAGATGGGTCTCCTGAATGCAGCACACCAATGAGTCTTGACTCTTTACCCAATTTGCCAGTCTGTGTCTTTTAATTGGGGCATTTAGGCCATTTACATTTAAGGTTAATATTGTTATGTTTGATTTGATCCTGCCATTGTGATGTTAGCTGGTTATTTTGCACATTAATTGATGCAGTTTCTTCATAGCATCGATGGTCTTTACCATTTGGCATGTTTTTGCAGTGGCTGGTATAGGTGTTCCTTTCCATGTTTAGTGCTTCCTTCAGGAGCTCTTGTAAGACAGGCCTGGTGGTGACAAAACTCTCAGCATTTGCTTGTCTGTAAAGGATTTTATTTCTCCTTCACTTATAAAACTTAGTTTGACTGGATATGAGATTCTAGGTTGAAAATTCTTTTCTTTAAGAATGTTGAATATTGGCTCCCACTCTCTTCTGGCTTGTAGGGTTTCTACCAGGGGAGCCACTGTTGGTCTGATGGGCTTCCCTTTGTGGGTAACCCAACCTTTTTCTCTGGCTGCCCTTAACATTTTCCCCTTATTTTAACCTTGATAAATCTGACAATTATGTGTCTTGGGTTTGCTCTTCTCAAGGATTATCTTTGTGGCATTCTCTGTATTTCCTGAATTTGAATGTTGGCCTGTCTTGCTAGGTTGGGGAAGTTCTCCTGGAAGATATCCTGAAGAGTGTTTTCTAATTTGGTTCCATTCTCCCTGTCACTTTCAGTTACACCAGTCAAATGTAGATTTGGTCTTTTCACATAGTCCCATTTTTCTTGGAGGCTTTGTTCATTTCTTTTCACTCTTTTTCTCTAATCTTGTCTTTTCACTTTCTTTCATTCATTTGATCTTCAATCACTGATATCCTTTCTTCCACTTGATCAAATCAGCTATTGAACCTTGTGCATGTGTCACAAAGTTCTCAGTGCCATGGTTTTCAGCTCCATCAGGTCCTTTAAGGTCTTCTCTACACTGTTTACTCTAGTTAGCCATTCATCTAACCTTTTTTCAAGGTTTTTAGCTTCCTTGCGATGGGTTAGAACATGCTCCATTAGCTCAGAGAAGTTTGTTATTACTGACCTTCTGAAGCCTACTTCTGTCAACTCGTCAAAGTCATTCTCCATCCAGTTTTGTCCCCTTCTTAGTGAGGAGCTGCAAGCCTTTGGAGGAGAAGAGGTGCTCTGGTTTTTGGAATTTTCAGCTTCTCTGCTCTGCTTTCTCCCCATCTTTGTGGTTTTATCTACCTTTGGTCTTGGATGTTGGTGACCTATAGATGGGGTTTTAATGTGAATGTCCTTTTTGTTGATGTTGATGCTATTTCTTTCTGTTTATTAGTTTTCCTTCTAACAGTCAGATCCCTCAGCTGCAGGTCTGCTGGAGTTTGCTGGAGGTTCACTCCACACCCTGTTTGCCTGGGTATCACCAGCGGAGGCTGCAGAACAGCAAATATTGCCGCCTGATCCTTTGTCTGGAAGCTTCATCCCAGAGGGGCACCCGCATGTTTGAGGTGTCTGTTGGCCCCTACTGGGAGGTGTTTCTCCTGGGGAATTTTTAATCAGTAACCAAGCACAAGACAAGGAGAGACCAGGGATTTTTAAATATCTGGAGAAGCTTCAAAAACCACTGATGCACATGTACATACACACACATCACACCCATGGACACACTTATACATGGTGAGACACAGTTGAGCAGAAAGTTATTGTTGCCCTCACTATTCAAGGCAATAGTAGGGGAACATAGAAGCTGATCTTTTCATTTTGTCTCCTGTGATGGTTATTTCCCACAAGATGACTTTCTGAAATTGTAGGCTCAGAAATTCTGCAAGGTATTCATGACCAATGAAAATGTGCACAGAAATCTGAAATTAAAATATTTAATGGAAAAGTAGCCTGGAAAAGGGGAGTTTACTTCCAATTGGGTTTATCTCCTTAGTTAAAACACCTCCATATCAGGAACATGAACTGGTTCATCACTTTGGATACTCCAGATGAAATGGTGGACCAGGAATACCTGATCCTTACCAATGAAACAAGTTTCTGTATTAATTCCATCAGCTTTGGGTGCCGTATTATTTCAATCTGTTATTTATGAGCTGAAAAAAATTGGGTACTGACTCATGATTGTCCTCTAACAAATAAAGTTGAGATGCATCTTATTGGCAATGATATTATTAACATGTAATCAAGTATGTTTTCCAAATGAGTCTCAATCTTCACTGAAGAGTTATCATTTTTCAGTTTTCTATCCTTAGCGCTCAAGGAATAGATCTTGGAAGCTAATGTACCAAGAGTGCTACAAAAGACACACACATACTGGAATTTTGGTGAGATATTGTACCCTTTTGCCAGTATGCTATGTGTTGTTCACAGCACAGCTTCTTATAAAAGCTCTGTTGTGCCTTTTGCTTTCCAGTTTATGTTAGAGTTGATAACTTTTTCCTAGCACTACAAATCCCAAGGTTGTGATCATTCAATGCCAAAACATTTTTACTTTTCTTATCAAATGTTTTTTGTAATTTTTTTGGTAGTGCCTCTTTTTTTTGTGCATTGAAAATAGTGAGCTAACATATATAGTGCTTGTTAATTATTTTCCTGTGATTATTAATTGCTGAATGATTATTAATAAGAACCATTTATTATTGCTGTTGTTTAAGTATAATTAAACATCACCTTTTTTATTGTCATTAACTACTTCATCATAATCTCTAGTCACCATTACATCTACCAGAGTCAACACAGATGTCCTAGCCTGTGTTCCCACCCAAAATCAGAGCTTATGACAAGGGTTATACACAATTGGTTTATTTTGAGAACTCCAAGGAAGAGGAGTGAAGGAGAGATGGCCATTTGAAGAATCTATTGAATTGGCAACTGGAGCTTGATCCTATTGGGACCCTTTGAGAAGCTGTGTAGAATGTTCTATGGAAGTTGTACAGAGTTGTTCTTCCAAAAGATGGGTAAAGGGGTATATAGCCACCAATTCCAATTCTCACTGGGCACAGGTTTCCCACTGGCATTAATTTCTACTTTCACTTTGCACAGAATTACTGCAGAGGTTTCTGAAAGCATTTCACCTATGCCATCAGGGACACCTCATAACAGAAAAAATATATATACATGTGCATATGGGTAAGCTTTTGCTGCAGAAAGAGCTTGCAGAGATTGAGGTGACCAAATAAGTTGTTCATATAAAATCATTGGTACTTCTTCTACCTCTAGCATTATAGACAGCCATTCCACCTAATAGGGATCAACTATACTATAATGACTTGTATAATGAAAATGCCTTATATTTATTTATTTCATATAATCTGCTAATATTTCAATATGGCTAACATAGGATTCTTATATTCTAAAGTTTAGACTTTATCCCATAACCATGGAATGGTTATAAACAGAAAAGAAATATTATTGTATTTATATTTCAAAATAAACAGTCTGGCAGTAGTATAGAGAATGAATTAGACTATTGCATTAGTACAATTTATAAAGTAATTTAGAACTCAGGTAGTAGCCATAAAAATGAAGAAAGGGTAAAAGACACAAAACATGTTGAGGTAAAATCAACAGGAGGATAATTGGATAAAATGAGTAGGAAAAAGGATGAAGTTGAGATAAGTCCACGATTTCTGATTTGAATGGAAAGGTATATTTGAATATCTTTCATCTCTATCTCCAAGACTACAATCCTTCTTTAAACAGAAATAATGAGAGATAAGACCATAATCTCTCACTTAAACACTGAAATATCCTCCTCACCGGTTTCCCTGAATCTACTCTTCCCCCTCCAAGCAAGCCTCCCAAGAGTAGCCAGAATGGCATCTTCAAGACAGATTTTATTCCTTTACTACAATAATTAAACACTCCTAAGGACTTTTCACTGGTCTTAGAATAAGAGGAAAATATTTAACACATCTTAGGAGGGCCTACATGGTCTTGTCCTTGCTACCCTTGTAACTTTGACCACTGTCCCAGATATACCAATTTTTTTCTCAGTCTCTCTAATATGCTAAGTTCCCTCTCATCTCAGGGCCTTTGCAGGTATTGGAATCGCTGCCTGGAAGTCATCCCTTGCCTAGTTAACTACTACTCATCTTTTTGATCTCAACTTAAATAGCAACTTATAGGGGAAGCCCTTCTTGCATTCCCCCTTGCCCATCTTCCCCTCAAAGAAAGCAGGTCTCCTATTAGATGCTCCCACAGCATATTTTACTTTCCCATCTTAGCACTCCAGCTTGGAATAATTGTCTGTTTGCAAAATAATGTAATTAATGAGAGTCTCCCCTCTCTCAAAAGTAAACTCTATACATGCAGGAACCACTATTATTTTGTTCAACATTTTATCCTCAGTGCATAGACTTCCATCTGACTCTTCATGATGCTTGATTAATTCTTATTTGTGGAACACATGAATTAATTGCCAAAAGGGAAGCAGGAATAATTGGAAATGTGTTTTATGTAGATTGACTTTAAGAGGCCTATAGGAGATTAAAGGGCAGATGCTTAGCAGGTGGCTGAAAACAAAAGCACTCACTTTAGAGTCAAACTGTCAGGCTTTAAAACCCAGCTTAGTTGTTTATTATCTGTATGACTCTAGGGGAAGTGTGTGATATCACTCAACTTTAGTTTTTTTCCCTGCAAAACGAAGACAATAATGGCATCTACCTCACAGGTGGTTGTAAGAATTAAATGAGATTATGCATGTTTACTTGTTAACCCAGTGCCCAACACATAGTAACTATATAATGAATGTTGCCATTATTTTTGTTATCACTTTGTGGGTTTTTTTTTTTTTTTTTTTTTTTTTTTGAGATGGAGTCTTATTCTGTTGCCCAGGCTGGAGTGCAGTGGCATGATCTCAGCTCACTGCAACCTCTGCCTTCCAGGTTCAAGCAATCCTCCTGCCTCAGCCTCCCAGGTAGGTGGGAGTACAGGCACACGCCATCACACTTGGCTAATTTTTGTATTTTTAGTAGAGACGAGGTTTCACCATGTTGGCCAGGCTGCTCTCAAACTCCTGACCTCAGGTGATCCACCCACCTCGGCCTCCCAAACTGCTGAGATTACAGGTGTAAGCCACCATGCCCAGCCTGTTGTTGTTATCACTTTGGACCACAAGAAAATGTTGAGACCCAGTACAGGTTTCCAAATCATTCAATATGGTTGAAGTGATGAGAGTGGTTGAGAAGGCCTAGAGAGAGAACACAGAGCAACAAAAGGCCAAAAGAGAGACCTTGAGTAAATGCCAAAAGAATTAAAAGGAATAGTAAAAAAAATACAAAATATTGATAAGATGATTAGAAAAAGGAAAGTCTGACATTAACAAAGACAGAAGATTTTATCCTTTTCTATTCATTTATTAATTTAAAATCAACCCATTCTTTAGGTGTTAAGCCTTAAAATGTCTGGGAGGCAATATCACCACACAGAACCAAAGAGTATTTATTGCATTCTGTAGAAATTATCTGTTTTGGCTTGAGACCACTCTTAACCAGGTTCAAGATTCTTTTATCTTTATTATTTCAGAGAATAGCTTCCTTGGTACTTAATTGATCTAAAAATTACACATTTATGGTGGAAAAAAATGGGTGAATTTTTCACTAAATTTGGTAATGCCCTATATAAACCCCAGGACCTTTTTTGTATTAAGGAATTTGCTGCAGAAAATCAAATGATTTTGAGTGGATGACATTTTCTTATGAATGGAGTAACAGCAACAAGAAGCAGCCTGCTGAGTTTGTTTCTTATCTGATTCAATGGATTGTATTTTCATTCCTAATTGCTCTTCATCAGCTCTGACATTTCCAGGTTTTCTGGAAAACCAAAAAAGTGCACGTTTACTTATGGTATTGTCTACTTTTTTCCTAAGAAAACAAATAATGGTTCAAAGGCATTCCCTGAGAAATTCATCTCCAACGGCAGTTACTCTACCAAGTGACCATGCCCTCTGTAACCCCGGCATACTGGGGATGATCTGGCAATTAAGAACACATACAAAAAATGATTCCTTAGTTGCTTGCTTCCAGCTGGTAAACAAACAATTAAGTCTCAGAATCGGAACACATATTCTTTAATTAGATAGGAAAATAACAGTTGGATTATGTTATGACATTTGCTATTAATAAATAACAGCTTTCATAATTTTACAAAGAGTGGATATGACAATTCTAATTATTTTACCACATTGAAAGCGCTGTATCAGAGTCCCATGGGTAGCCAGTCATCTATTTAACATGAATAATTTAGAGAAATATGGCTATAATTCTGATTCAATTCTGATTGAAAATTTAGAGTTGTTAGACAAGATTTCTACAGACTCTTCTCTTGAGTGCTATTTCTGGAATTTGTATCTTTTCATATGCAAATTCTAGAAAGAATGTAAGCAATGACATGGTTTTGCATTCATTAGTAGAAGAACTTTGAGTTTTATTAGAGACCACATCAACAAATACAGCCTGTGTGGAATAGGACATGAAGATAATGCTCAGTTAATATTTGCTGTGTTAATTTTAAAAAATTATCATTATGAACATCTATACAACACCATCTGTCTAATAATATTATACATAGTGGGGGGGAAATTCCCTTTTGGACCTGGCTTGTATTTTATAGAGCAATGGCAAGAGTCACAGTTGTTCTAGACTATGGCTCACTTCAGCCTCAACATCTGAAGCTCAAGTGATCCTCCCACCTCAGTCTCCCATGTAGCTGGGACTGCAGGTGCGCATCACCATGCTTGGTTAATTTTTTATTTTTTGTAGAGACAGGGTCTAACTATGTTACCATGCTAGTCTCAAACTCCTGGGCCTAAGTGATCCTACTGCCTCGGCCTTCCAAAGTGCTGGGAGTACAAGGCGTTAGCCACAGCACCCAGTTCTCACTTACTTCAATTACAGATCACTTTATTATCTAAATCATTTTTATCTATTATAGTCTCATATGTAACCTGGAATAATTTTTACTCCAAAGTTACAATAATCTGTTTGGACATATCCTGTGAAAATCCCTTTCCACTCAGACACATTCTGAGAAGCACTAAGTGAATTCAGAGAGGATAGACAATGAAAAAAATAACTCGTTTCAGAATTTGCTTATCTTTGACACCATCAACGTATCTGATAGCCTGTTACAGACAAGGTACTAAAAAGGCAAGGGTGAGAGCATGGTCTCTGCCTTCCAGAGGCTCAGAGTCTAGACCAGTTAAATTCATGGAACTACATTCTCCAAATAAATCTACAGTTCACATGGTCTTTTATTTCACCAGCAGGCAAATTTTTGTCCCTGGGCAGCCTTCTAGAACTATTTATAGCCTGAGAACAAATTTATTTCTTCTTAGTAGATTTCTGTTCTCCTTCTTTGAAATCTCAGCAGTACAAACCTGATTAGCAGGGAGGCAAGGTCCAAGTATTAATGAGATAATTATGATTGTTTTCTTATACCAGGCAACCAGCTACTTCTGGCAAAGACCAGTAGTATGAAAAGCAGGAGGTCAAGGGTAAAATGATGGTTTCCAGAATTACTTGGGCTCTGTTATATCTTCCTTGAAGAAGTGAAATCTAATCATGAGCATCACAAAGACAATAGCACACAGCAGTGGGATGAAGAACAATGAGTACAAAGCCCTGAGAAGGAAAAAGTACTTGTTAGAAGTTTGTCTGTGGCCTGGCATCCAAGGTTTATGAACCTTTTTTATGCATATATCCTGGCAAATATCTTCTACAATTACAGTGTGTTTAAAAATTTTTTTTTCCTTACTGGGTATATAGAAAGTCACAAAATTTGTCATGCTATCACTCAGAAATACATAGAAAATTTAATTTCTTAATTTTCGTTAAATATCTTTCACTTAAGCACAAGACACTGGTTAGCAAAAGAAAGAGACAAAATGTTCCATTTAGTTTAATGTTTACTGAATCCATTAATTTATATACCTTTCCCTAAAATTGTGAGTAGATGTCACAAGAAGTGAATAGCTTACCTTTCCCTGTGGTGTGAGTCCTCAGGAATGTTCTGGTGCCTGTAGGTACCCAGCACCATGGCCCTTCTTCTCCTTGGCAGTAGGCAGTGCTAGAGTTAACATAAGAAAAAGACAAAATTGGATGGCTATGGAGAAGTGTTCCAGATAAAGGCAGGCCAAATGAAAGGGGAAGAAGGCAAATGGCAGCATGACATATTCACGGCAGCTGCAGATGATTCCGGAGAAATGGATGGTAGAGGCTTACATGAGATTGTCAAAATAAATCTGGAAGTGCAAGCAAGGCCTAGGGCCAACGTTTTATCCAGGACATGCATGACAGGTATGTATCTTGAACATATCACTCAATGTCTACCCCAGGGCCCTGTAAACTTGTCTTTACATAATTATCATTTAAAGTTTTTGACTGTCACCAAGAGCTATGGTAAAAAAAATAAATAAAAATAAAAAAATAAAAATAAATAAAAATAAAAATAAAAACACCGAACGTGTAATCTGTAAGAATTTTTAGTAAAAAGAAAAAATCCATTTAGTACATAATTTTGTGCTTGACTACATTTATAGATATGGTTACCAACCTGCAGGTTGAAGTTCACAATGTTATTCAACGCTGTCATAACACATAAAGACATCATAATACATTCACCTCTAATTAAAGGACGAGGGAAAGGTTTAGGTTTTGTTTAATGAGCTAAAATATGTACATCTTGTAGCTGACAATAAGAACTACATCATCATCTAGTTTCTTGCTTGCCTGAGCCACTGAGAGTCTGAGTATTAAGTTTGGGTTTAATGATGATACTATTCTTAGTCTGAGATTTGTTTTAATTTTGTTTCTCTTCTAGATGTCTGTCCTTCCCAACATTATTACTTTAACTTATATTTTATGTTACTTGTCTCATCCATGTGCTCACTATGAGCCAATTTAGACTTCCTCAAAAACTAGCGATTTCTGTGCTACTAGAGATCATAGAATCCTGCCTGCTATTAAGGGGCTTCTAGAGTTCTCAAGCTGTATAAATATTTTGGTGGGATCATTTTTTTTTCCTCAAAAGCAACATCAAATCTCCAGCTGCTGGGAAATGGTGCTTTTCCTTATTATTGGAATCAATGAGTCAAGGCATATGTCTTTAATGGAAGTTTTGGCAAGCATAGTATTAGAGTTAATATTAGATTCAACTGAAGTAAACTGAATGGTTTGTTTTCTGCTCTGCAAGTACAAATCAATGGTTTTAATCAAACACTGCAGTTTATATCATGGTAGAAATATTTACACAAAGAGAAGCACTGATAGATGCACAGCACTTAAGACAAATGTAAGTTTTTAGAAGTCTCGGGAGCATAGATTACAGGAAAGGTAAGACACACACATGAAAAATCTCCCCAGCCAAAAATAGTATATAAACCTATGTTAGGAAATGTGCTTCCCCTCAAAGACTCTAGTTCAGTTAGCATCTTCTTGTTGCATGCAAAGAAAGATTTACTTTAGTTATCCCCAGAAATATGGGGGATGGCAAGATGGTATACAGTGAATACAAATGCCGTGGAATACAGGAAAAGTCAGACAACTGGAGTGGGATCCACAGCAGAGACATACTACAGAATTTCTACCTACAGGCTGAATTTCAAGTCTGTAAATGTAGCCAAACAAATAATAAATGCTTCACTGATACTGCATTACAATGCACAATGAAGTATTATCTGTTTCCAGACTTTATGGCTGCCCTGTAGTGATACATCATTAATATTTCTGCTTGGCATTTTCTGTCCCATCACCAATTTCTTATTCTTTTTCTTTTTACCTCCATATATTTTCTTCTTTCTTCTTTAATATTTTCTGCTTTTGTCCAACTCCGGCTTGGCCTTGACTTATGACCCCAAGCATATATTGTGAATGCTCTCTATATTTCCTTTGACATACCTCCAATTTCTCTTTGCATTTCCTAATTTGGTTTATATGAAAAAAGTCTGATTGGCCTGTACATCTTTTTTTACCAGGACTCATTGTAGATAATTGGCTAATCTCTGGATTTGGGTAGGGAAGACTATGGGGTCACACAGTATACCTGCCCTATAAGCTATGAACAAAGAATTTTCACTTAGGAGGGACACAGGGCCTGGTACCAACACTGCTGGGACTAACATACAGCCCTCTACTTCACTCATGTAATAAGAAAGGGTCCAGTTCTCCTATCATGCTCCCTCTTAAAAAAAAAAAAAAAAAGTAAAATTTCACCTTCTGGGTTTTAGGTAGATTTTCCTAACACTCAACATTGGTTTCTGGAGTGACTATATATAGCGTAATCAAATTATAATTAATATTCAATAAAGTTAAGCACATGTCTCTAATGAGAACAAGTTGCCACCTTTCAAAAAGTTTCATATGCATTCCAAAAATAAATACAAATTAGTTTCTGATTATTGGGTGGTATTCTCTATCCTCATCACTCTTCCTTTGAGTGACATACTTTCCTGCTGTAATTGATACCTCCAAAGGCATTATTACTCAACTCCTAATGCTTCAGTTGCATGTCTTGCATCTTGCAGGTTTCAAGAATTTGTGGAACAACATATCTTTGCTTCAAAGTACTAAAGAGGTTAAAGTTGTATGTACTTATTAAATGTAAATTAATAGAATATAGTATTATAAATAGACTTAAAGCTTGTTGTCTCTCTTGTTCACTGCTATGTCTCTCTTGTTCACTGCTCCGTCCCAGACATTAGTGCAATGTCTGATACATAGTATGTCTTCAATATATTTTTCAAACTAAATAATCAATCAATCAATTCATGACTACCATATCTACTTGCCCACAACTTCTAAACATAGGAAGTATGGAGATGAGAGTCTAGTGAGACTCATTTTTGTAAATATCAAAGAGTACCTCTAGGTTCTAGAGAATAACTTAGTAGAATATTAAACGAGAAGTGGAATAGGTTTAAATGCAGATCTTCTAATTAAAAATGAGTTCCTAGATAAAAGCAAGAGTAAAACAAAACCTTGCAGAGGTACTTAACTGTTGTGAGAAGTCAGTGACCCCGAATGGAGGGACTGGCTGAAGCCATGGCAGAACAACATAAATTGTGAAGATTTCATGGACATGTATTAGTTCCCCAAATTAATACTTTTTTATACTTGTCTTTACTGTAATCTCTGAACATAAATTGTGAAGATTTCATGGACACTTATCACTTCCCCAATCAATATCCTTGTGTTTTCCTATGACTATCTTTACTTTAATCTCTTAATCGCATCATCTTCTTCATAAACTGAGAAGAATGAATGCCGCCTCAGGACCCTGTGATTGTATCAACTGCACAAATTGTTTGTAGAGCATGTGTGTTTGAACAATATGAAATCTGGGCATCTTTAAAAAAGAACAGGATAACAGTGATGTTCACGGAACAAAAGAGGTAACTTTGAACTGGCCACCAGTGAGCCGGACAGAACAGAGCTATATTTCTCCTCTTTCATAAGCAAATAGGAGAAACATCGCTGAATTCTTTTTCTCAGCAAGGAACATCCCTAAGAAAGAGAATGCACCCTGAAGGTAAGCCTATAAACAGCCCCTTTGGAAGCATGTGCCGTCTTTTATGGTCGAAGAGGAAGGGATGAAATAAACCCCGGTCTTCTGTAGTGCTCCCAGGCTTATTAGGACGAGGAAAATTCCTGCCTAATAAATTTTGGTCAGACAGGTTGTCTGCTCTCAAACTCTGTTTCCTGATAAGATGTTATCAAGGACAACGCATGCAGAAAACTTCATTAGCAATTTTAATTTCGCCTCATCCGGTGATCCTGTGATCTCGCCCTGCCTCCATTTGCTTTGTGATGTTTTATTACCTTGTGAAGCATGTGATCTCTGTGACCCACACCCTATTCGTGAACTCCCTCCCCTTTTGAAAATCACTAATAAAAACTAGCTGGTTTTACGGCTCGGGGAACATCACGGATCCTGCCGACATGTGATGTCTCCCCCGGACACCCAGCTTTAAATTTCTCTCTCTTGTGCTCTTTCCCTTTATTTCTCAACCCAGCTGATACACTTAGGAAATAGAAAAAAAACCCATGGTAAACACTGGGAGCAGGTTCTCCAGATACTTAATTATTCTTAGCCTCTCTCTCTCTCTCTCTCTCTCTCTGTCTCTCTCTTTCTCTGAAGGTAACTTCTACTAGCCAAAGCTTAATGTTTACTGTTTGGTCTCCTTAGGAGAAAAGATTCTTAAAAACAGCCATGAAACCCCTCATCAGGCCAGGGCAAGATCTATCCTCCAGCAGGAGTTAGAGTCCCATTGCCCATCTTAGAGCTGAGTTTGAAGGAAAAGTCCCTGCTCTGGCGTATCTCATTTCACTTGGTCAACACAGTGTAATTAGATTTCTAAGTCATATTCTCTCTCCAAATAGAAGTAATGAAAGGCAGAAAATCAGCAGAATGTTATATGTTACTCATTTTCAACTTAGTGTGAATAATTTGGCAGAACTTGATAAGGACAAAAGCATGATTTTGCTACTGATGAGAAATATTTACGTGTGCTTTCATCATACAGCTGAGCACCCAAATGAGAGGCATGGTTCTAAACAATGCCACTGCCTTTCTCCTGAAAGCCTGTTGTCATTAACTGAAATCAGAGAAAGGGGATTATTCACCAAACTGAATCACTCACATGATGGCCAATGTTCTAGAAGTTTGTGCCCTGGGGCCTGAGACTGGATTCTTTCTGCTTCTGATTTGGCAACTGATGCCCATTCATTCATTTGGTAAGGTTTAGAGGAATTCTTGAGTCTCTTCTTCTAAAATAAAAGCCAACTTTGCCATTTTGTTCTTTCACAAAGAACAATCTCTTTGCTAAATGAAAAAATATATATATAATTCTTCTTCTAGCTGTTGAGCCATGATCTCTGCTGAGGGATAACAGGATCAGAATATTCCCTGTCACGAGGTGTGTTAATGGTGTCCTCCCTCTGTAAAGGCCTGAGTGTATTTTTTCTGCCTGGTTTAATGTATCATTTTTAAATAATATGTCCCTGACCCACTAAGGGCCAATGAGCGGGGGCTGGCATGTGGCCCTCAACCCTTCCTCTTGATACTTTTAATCCTCTTCCTTCAACCGGAGAAGCTCTACTTTACTTCAGTTTCACATGTTGAATTTCTGCACAAGAAGTCATTTGACAAAATGATTTGGAGGTTTGAAAAAGATGGAAAACCAGCATGAGGGGGAATGAACACTGAATGTAGAAAATCTAGATTCTAGTCCTGCTACTAGGCCCAGTTAGCTAATAGACATTGAGAAATAACATCAACTTTGTAGTGTCTGACTCCTCCTCTGTTAAAATGAGTCATTAAATGGTGGAACTCAAGCCAGGCCACACAGTTCCATAGAGGTTCCTGAGAGGTCCTTAGGATTTACTCTGAGAAGGAAGGGTGGAGGTTCCATTTCCTCAACCACTGCAAACAGCACAACTCTATTATGTAGATACATAAAGAGAAATTTTATATAAAATTTAGTCTGAGAAAAGCTTTGAAAAATTGAAAAGCACTCAATTCTATATGAAAAAACTCTTTCATTGTAATAATCCATTGCTCTATAATTCCTACTTCCCATTGGTTAAAAAAACAAAACAAAATACTTTTTAATGACTTTCTTATTCATAGTATTATGCTATTTGTTGGTGCTGATGACCTATATGACACAATAATATAACACACACACATATGTATGTATGTATGTATATATGTATATACAGGTGTTCCTTGACTTACAACAAGTTACATTCTGATAAACCCATCATAAGTTAAAAATATTGTAAGTGGAAAATGCCTTTAATACACCTAGTCTATCAAACATCATAGCTTAGCCTAGCCGCCTCAAATGTGCTCAGAATGCTTAATTAGGCTACAGTTGAGCAAAATCATGTCATGCAATGCCAATTTTGTAATAAAGTGTTGAAAATCTCATGTAATTTATTGACTACTGTACTGAAAGTGAAAAATAGAAGGGTTGTTTGGTTACCTGAAGTACTGTTTCTACTAAGTGTGTATCACTTTCGCACCACCGCAAAGTTAAAAACTCACAAGTCAAACAATCATAAGTCAAGGACAGTCTGCATAAAACAATATTTTTCTAGGTATTCAGAATATATATATATATATAATTACATATATGCACAAATTTGTGTGTATATATACAAATTTGTAATTTCATACATATTTATATATGCATTTTTTAGTATTAGCATTCTCTATATTGTCTTCCTTGAAATACTTTTCTAGGAGATATTAGCAAGCATGGCATCAAAAAAATGCAATGAGCTTAAGAGATTATGCATATTTAATCTCCCTTAGGTAATTCACAATATACATGTGCATGTTTAAGGCATCTCATTGAGAAGACCTTCAATGGAAAAAATCTGTTTGATCTGGTTTAACTTAGAGTTTCCAAACTTACCTAAGTGAAGCATTCTTTATCAATATTCTATTGAAATTGCACAAACCATGATTATGAAGCAAACTAGGAAACAATAATGTAGTATTTGTCCAGCATGAGGGACTGCATATTTGTGTCACCCCAGAATTCATGCATTGACTGAAGCCCTAACTCTCAGTATGATGGTATTTGGGTTGGAACCTTTGGGAATTAATTAGGTTTGAATGACATCATGAGGGTGGTGCCCTGATGATGGGATTAATGTCCTTATAAGAAGAAGAGGCATTAGAGAGTTTTTTCTCTCTCTCACTCTCTTTCTCTCTTTCTCTCTCTCTGCACTGTCACAAAGAGGAGGTCATATGAACCACAGTGCCTTCCGCAAGTGGCCATCTGCAAGCAAGGAAGAGGGCCCTCACCAAGAGCCAAATCTGCCAGCACCTGAAACTTTACTTCCCAGTGCCCGGAACTGTTAGAAATAAACATCTGTGCTTCAAGCCACCCAGTTTATGGTATATTGTTATGGCAGTCCAAGCAGGCTACGATATCCAGGTAAGAAAATTATGACTAGTGAATTGATTTGGCCATGGTTACAAAACCTACTGACACAAATAGCATTCTAAATTTTGACCTGAAAATTGATTTGAAAAGTCCAGTCAAGAGGGTGAATTAACTTCATACCCTGAGTCGATGAGCACAAAGGAGAAAAGACAGAAGTTAAAATCGTCCCACTCTGGAGGGAGACTACATATGGGAGGAAAACGAGTGCTAAGTACGGCCACCAAAAAATATTCACAATGGGGATAATAATCCCCTTTGAGTGAGTAATATTAAAATAATATTCTGCCTAAAAATTTATAAAATAATTTGGAATAATCAGAGAGATAAAAAAGAAGAAAATTTATTTAAAGGGAATAATAATGATAGAAAAATAGGAAAATAAAAAGAATGAGTACATAAAAAACAATTCAAACCTCTTAAAAATAACGAAACACACACAAACAAAATTTAGATGAACCCAGAATTTGACAAAAAAGGAATTAATGAATAAAAAGATAGCACTGAGAAATTCCTCAAGATGCAGCCCAGAGCGACAAAGATGAAAATTTTGAAAGAGCAGCTAGGACACAGGGTGTAGAATAAAAGACTCCAATATCTGTCCGAAGGGATGCAGACAGAAGAATGCCAAAAGAATGACAAAGGAAAAGTTGTGAAAATCATTTTACTTCTGCTCAAAATCCTTCACAACTTTCTATATCACCGAGAGTGACATCTTTTGTCCTGAAAATGCTGTGCAAAGTCTATGAGCTCCCACACCCACTATCACCTGCCAGCTTTCCGACCTCACCTTCTGATTTTTGCTTTGCTCTGTTTTTCCAGTCACACTGTCCTCATTTCTTTTCTCCGAACTTTCCAGGCGTGCTCTGGTACCAGAACTTTCACACTGGCTGTTCCCTCTGCCTGGAACTCTCCTTCTCCAGAATGCCATGTGCCTTATTCACTCACCTGTTTCAATTCTTTGCTCACATTGTCATCTTCCTTAGATGATCTTCCCCAACCACCTGTTTAAACTTGCATGCCCAGCCCCGCCCCACCATCCTTCTTCCCTGAATTACTCTTCCCCTTAGAACTCAGTGCTATCTCGCATAATATATGCTTCATATATTTACTTATGTCTGTCTCCCTACACTGGGCTTTAAACTCCTTGAGAACAGAAGTGTTTTGTTTGTATTTACTGTTGTACTTTCACTGTCTGACACATTGTAGGTACCCTGTACCTAATTATTGATAGAATCCATAAATGATCCCTAGCATATGAGAAGCACTCAATAAAGGTTAGTGCTGTGATAAAACTCTATACATGAATAAAGGTTAGGTATTGCAATTTAGCCACACCCTTTCAATTACCAATATTTCCCTACTTAGACTCTTCTACTAATCACTCTACTCCAGAAGAATCAGTTACATTATTTTAATAATGGCAACCATCTCTGATGTGCCAAGCTCCCTCTGACATTCTTATTTTACTTTAGCATCAATTCCAAAGTGGGGAAATTATCTCCATCTTATTGCGATTATAAGACTGAGATAGGGCAAAATTAATGTCCCCAGGTTCATATATCCAGAGAATGGTAGAGAACATTTGGAACCTCAGACTGTTCACCTCCAGAGACTCTGCTGCCCTCTCCACTGGTGGATTGATCTGCTTGCTTCTCTGGCACTAGAACCTTCCGTAACCACTATCTCTGCTCCATGCTGCCTCTTGTTTTTATAATCATCTTCCACAGTGACTCTAGTGAACACTGTTGCCATTCCTCCTCACTAAATCTTACTTATCTGTATATCTCTCTCTTCTGAAGATAAATCTGGGCATCCCCAGCTCCAAGGGTAAGTCTTGATTTATTTAAGCAAATCAGAAAGCTAAGGTGACATCATCAAAATTGGCAGAATAGGGAACTCTAAAACTTTGTCATGTCAGGAAACCAACTAATACATTGGCAAAGACTGTCGGAATCTGAGTCAATCACGGCAATCCATTCTCCTTGCCAGTGATTGGCTTAGGAGTAGACATTTGATACAATTCCAGCCAATCAGACATGAGTTACCTGGAGTACTTCTGAGAATAGTTCTCCACTCTTGAGTGGAGAAAAAACAGGAGGAATAGACTCTCCTTCCTCCAGACATGTTCATATTTAAATAAGATGCCTGAACTACTACCACCATCTTTCAACCAACCCAAAGATGAAACTAACACATAGAAGAGAACAGAACCAATAGAATCTCAAAGAAGTTGGAGACATTGTATACCAAGCTTAATGCCTACCTTACCCATGAAAGTTATGTGAAACTTATTAAAAGTGTATGGATGATATAAGAAAAGTTGATTTTCTGTAGCTCTAACTGAAAACATCCTAATAATACATCACCCCTTTTTCACCTGAGAAGTAGCCCAACCTCCAAAAATCACTTAAATGGATGTATCTTTATATCCACTATTTAAATATTGACAAAAATTTGGAGCTCATAGTTTCTGAGATTGGATTGGTTACAAATCTGCCACTGAAATAACTTAAGGTGGAACTTTTGATTTTTCTCACAGAGCAGTTGAAAGTAGGGGTGGAAGAGTTCAGGCCAAAAATCAAGCTCTAGTTTTGTCATGGAGGACAACATACAAAGTGGTGCATTGAGGCATAAAGAAGTTAAGTGATTTGGCCAAGGTCACCATGTTAGTTGATAGGCAAACTGAGACCACAAGACAAGTTCTTCACCTTCTGTTACAAGACATTGCCTATGCCTAGGTTAAACCTAGCTGTATTCAGCGACATATAAAGTGAGGCACTGAGGTACAAAGAAGTTAAGAGATTTGGCCAAGCTCACCATGTTGGTTGATGGCAAACTGATACTATAAGACAAATTTCTCACCTTCTGTTACAAGGCATTGCCCATGCCCAGGTCAAACCTAGCTGTATTCATACTCCCAGATGCATTGTGTAACTGAAAAAAGGGCAGAGAAAGTTCAAAGATTTAACGGAATTCAATTATACCTGGAAGATAAATATTTTGCGTGCCAATGATTATTCTAGTAATGCAGACGGAAACTATCAATTAGAAATATGATTCTACAGATATATTGACCTTTCGGTTGTATCTTTCTGTCAGGTGAACAATTAAGCTATAACATCCACCCTCTTTGTCAATAACATTTTAGAAAACCTAAGCCTGTTTCACTTCTTGCATCTTATTTGGCAAATGATTTCTTTTGACCTCATTACAGGAAAACAATTGTGCTTTGACATGCAAGTATAGTTCTCATAAACCTGTCTCCTTTCTGACCTCTGAAGTCATTCATGGGAGGATGTTTATTTATGCTTATATCAGAATTGTTTCAGAGCCTTAGGTGTTCTTTAAATGATTATATATATATATATATATATATATATATACGCATATTCATTTAGAGTAGAAGTTAACTAAGCAAACAAAACATATATATATGCACATACATATATATGTGTATATGTATATATGTACACACATATATATATTTTTTTTAATCATTGGAGGTAGAAAATGCCTTAAGTTGAAACTGTCTAATATTACAGCTAAAAATGCACACTCAGGGACTAGATCTACTGGTTTAAAATCTCAGCTTTACCATTTTCTAGCTGTATGACCTTGGACAAGTTATTTAATTTCTCTGCACCTCAGTCTGTTCATTTTTAAAACCAAAACCTTTTACAATAGTACCTAACTACTTATGATGTGGACTAAATTACACCAAGCTGTCTATTAAAAAATGTATTAAATAATACTTATTTATCATGTGGATTAAATATGTGAAGTTTCTAGAACTCGGCCTGGCACATGGTAGTCACTATACAAGTATTATCTATTATTATTATTTAGCACATTCACGGCAGATACAACCAGCAATGCAAATTGAGTGCTCGCTATATTGCAGGCACAGAGCTAGATGTCTCAAGTACAATTGTACATAGAGTGGGAATGCATAGTTCTTGCCCTCTTGCTTCACTCTGGGGATAAGTACCATAAACAGACAATTACAAAGCAAAGTAATCAGTGCTGGGATGGAGGTAGTACAGAATGCCATGCTAAATGTAGGAAAGGAAAAGTGAGAAAAGGGAGGAAACATTACCTAAGCTGAAAGAAGCCTTTTTGAAGGGAGAGGCTCCTCAGCTGGGACATGAAGTAAGGGTAGAAGTTAACTAAGCAAACAATTGAGGATGAAAGTGCCACAGGGAGAGAGAAGAGTCTGGGTGTTTTTAGCCCCATAATAACGTAAAACAGTTCTCCTGCTGGTTCCACCCTTATCAGTGAACACACTGAAAACGTCTTAGATGTGTGCTGTTGCCCAGGTGTCGGAGAAAGATGTGGTTTATTCTTTTCTTTTTGCAATGTTAACACATATCCAAATAAGCTTCAGTCAACTATTGACAGTGGTTTCCAGTGTACGTTTCAACTATAGAGAGCTTGGGAAAGGGATGAAATCAAGAAGGACTTTTCATAACAGTCTAATTCCTCCCACTGGATGGAGGCCCACTGCCCAGCCCTTCTATGGCACCCCATGTGATTGTTTTCTAGTTAGTTGACAATATTCCACACACACACACACACACCCATATTTCATCCTACTAACTCCTTTCTCCAATGTCCCACTTCTTTTAGCATCCTCTTCTAGATCAAAATCCTTATACCTTCCCTTTTTTTAAACAGAGTTTGATTATTTACCTAGTGAGTAGCAAGCTCCAAGTTTTCCTGTTCCTTAGAAATGTTTCTAGCTTTCGGAGCTGTGGGTCACAGCTATTCTTTCTAATTCTCACTCTGGCATAGGATAGAGAAACAGAAAGTTTGAGTAGAAAGGGAAGAAAGGGCATTGGGGTGGACTCGTGCCAGTTTCCTGATAGTCTTTTCTTTGGCTAACTGAAAAAAATAATAATAATAACAGGGCCTGGTGCAGTGGCTCATGCCTGTAATCCCAGCACTTTAGGAGATTGAGGCAGGTGGATCACATGAGGTCAGGCGTTTGAGACCAGCCTGGACAACATGGCAAAATACTTCTCTACTAAAAATACAAATATTACTTGGTCATAGTGGCACATGCCTATAGTCCTAGCTGCTCAGGAGGCTGAGGTGGGAGGATGGCTTCAGCCTGGGAGGTGGAGGTTGCAGTGAGCCGAGATTATGCCACTGCACACCAGCCTGGACAACAGAGCCAGACCTTTTCTTAGTAATAATAACAACAAAAATAGTAATAATCACAGACACTACACACTGAGAATGTCAGCTACCTTCTAATAGCTGTCTCCGGGCTATGCGTCCTGTTCCCAGCTCTAAGAGCATAAGTTTCAGATATGAATTTGCTAAAGAGAATCTTGTTTCCTTTCAAATCACATTACAATGTCCTCCTCCATGAATTTAATCTTAAGTGTGTTTTTCTCAGCTCCTGGATATCTCCTGCTTCTATCCCATGAGTTGAACATACAAGAAATAGGAAAGTCTCATTCAATAAAAAGATATTTATCAAAAACTCTAATAGCAATATTTAATGGTGTGATTTAGATTTTATGGGTTTCATTTATCCATTTAGACCTAACCAAGTTTCTATCATATTTTGAAAATTTAATGAGAAATACTATTTTTTTAAATGAATGATCACTGGCTTCAAAAGACACTTGGAGAAAAAAGTAAGGACTTCTACCTAAAGAGGGTAGGCACACATGTATCATTTCACTGTGGCCTAACCATCTTGAATTTCTAAAAATGACATCAAATTATCTTTTCAATCTATAACTACATTCAAAATCAAGAAAAGGGACCTCCACGGACCAGATACCATTAGGAATACTTGGATGAGCGATAAGCAAAAAGAGATCATCTAATCTAAGGAATAAAATCAGGCTAGTGGGAAAAAAAATACCATGAGAAAACAGTACTGAAATCAAAATTAAAACATTTAAATAGTGTGAATATCAGGGGAAAAATACAGCTGAAGGTGGATTGGTGAGCTAGGAGGCTGAATTGATGAATTTGCCAGCAAATACTGTAAAGGAATTTTCCAGAATATATCATAAACAGATAAAGAATTAGAAAGTATGACAGAAAAGTCAAGAAACATGAAAGATTCAGAACTTCCAGTAGTCACCTCCTCAGAAAATCAAGAAGGAGAAACTAAGATTTTTAGATGGGAAAACTCAAAGAAAAAAAAAGTAATTCTGGTCATTCCTAGACTCCTTTTTAACAATGAAAGAATCATTTTTAGCATTACTTAGTCATACTTCAGTCAACTCATATTTATTCAGACTTAACAATGTGTCAAGCACTGTGCAAGGTGCTGACAATCTAATAATAGTAAAAAATCATCTCTCTGGAAAATGCATACATTCACAGATCACAATTTTCCACATTATTTTAGGGGTTAAGAGTTCATGGATCCATAATCTTCTATATTTTTATTTGAAACAGTTCACCTGTTTTGACTGGAGTGACTTGGGAAAAACAAGACTATTTTTTCCCTATTGAATTGTTGGATTGTTTGACAAACAGTATCTTAGCAACTGATTGTTTGAAGACATGAAATCATATAGAGACTCAGTTTAGAAAAAAACTGGAATTAGTAAACTCACACTCTCAGCGCTATCCTACAATAGTCATAGAATGGTCATACTCACATTCTGAGTGCTATCCCACAGGGGTTATGGTATGGTCGTCTTTCATTAATTGAAGTAAACTAAAGTCTCTGAACAGTTGTTAATTATGTTAAGTAACAAAAATCACTAGGTTTCTAGTAATGGTTAGTAGACATTTCACAGAGAGTCTCAGTTGCAAAGAAAGTCAGCAACCAGAAAAGAAGGCAATCACTCTACAGGATTTTGAGTGAGGAAAAATTTGTTGGCACCACCTAAGGAGACTAGGCGGGAAAATTATTTGTCTGAGATAATATATGTAAATAAAGAATTAACTACTGAATTAACTTCCAGAAAATTAAGTGTATTTAAGAATATCACCAATATATGTTGGAACATTCATTGAATTTTAGATCAGATACTTATTGGCACAGAGAAAAGCTAGTGAAAATTAGGAAAGAATCATTAAAAACAGCATCAAATAGAAAAGACTGATTTGATAAGAACTAAAGATGGAAGAATAGCTTTGTAGATAGGTAGACAACCAACTTAAAAAAGACAAAAAGACAGTTCAGTCAAAATACTATATTTACAAATGATATAAGGAAATAAAGTTACACAACAGAACATAAATTACATAATCTAAAACACAATAAAAACTGACTCCACTTGTGCAAGATATGAATCTATAAGCGAAGAACTACAGTAGTCTTTCAAGAGACCAACACAGTATCTATCTACACATCTGTCTTCTATACCCCAGTAGTCATAAACATAATATTTTAAGATCTGTATTTTTACAGAGCTTTCTGATTATGACATACTGAGTGAAAGGCATGGTATTTTATCATCAGCTTCAGAGTATACCCTGGAGGAAACAATTACAATCTCTTAAATAATTGTGGGGATTTTTTGAGACAGAATCTCACTCTGTTGCCCAGGCTGGAGTACAGTGGTATGACCACAGTTCACTGCAGCCTCAAACTCCTGAGCTCAAGTGTTCCTCCTGCCTCAGCCTTCCAAATAGTTGGGACCACTGATGTGCCCCATCACACCCAGCTAACTTTCTTTATTTTTTGTAGAGATGAGGTCTTACTGTGTTGCCCCATCTAATTTCAAGCTCCTGGCCTCCAGGCATCCTCCTACATTGGCCTTCAAATGCACTTGGATTACAGGCACAAGTTAAATAATTTTAGATATCAGGCTGGCTTCTCTGAAGTGATGTGAAGACAGTTAAGTTGTCAAAAGAGTACTATCTGATCTATATTTGTTGTTATTAATTTATGCCTCTGTCCACTGCAGGAATTACTTTTACTCATTGTTTAGTTTTCTTTTTTCTCAGAGTTCTTAAATTTTTGTGGTTCTTTCTGGGCTCCTGACAAATTATTAAAACTTGTCACATATTGTATTAGTCCATCTTCACACTGCTATAAGAAAATACCCAAGACTGGGTAATTTACAAAGAAAAGAAGTTTAATTGACTCACAGTTCTACATGGCTGGGGAGGCCTCAGGAGACTTCCAATCATGGCTGAAGGAGAAGGGGAAGCAAGGCATGTTTTACATGGCAGCAGGAGAAAGAGAGCAAAAGGGAAAGCGCCACACCTTTAAACCATCAGATCTTGTAAGAACTCACTATCATGAGAACAACATGGGACAAATCCACCCCTGTGATCCAATCACGTCCCACCTAGTTCCTTCCCTGACACATGGGAATTACAATTCGACATGAGATTTGGGTGGGACACAGAGCCAAACCATACCATATATGGTCTGAGAAAGACATTGTTAAGGAGATACTAAATTACATTAAATCTGTAGTGGAAAGAGGTAACTCACAAAGCTGGCCATCAAAGGTCAGGGTCCTTTAAGTACTCAAGACATGCTGAGGTCTTCAAAGCCAAATGCCTGTAGTAATTTCAACTGGGTTTTTTTTTTTGCAACTACTGACCAATCACACTTTTCTGGCCATTCTTTGCCTGACTTCTTTGTTTTATGCAACATTTAATAGCCATTTATCCTCTTTTGCATTGTCACCAAATTATTTAGCCAGAATAAGCAGTTGAGTGATTTTACTAAAACATAAGAAACATATCAACTATAAGCTGACTGTCTTGTAGAGGTTAAACCAAATTTTAAAATCTGATAATGTTCATCATAGTTATATTTTGCTTTGAAATAAAAGTTAATTGCTAAGACTTGGATTTTTAGAAACAACAAAATAAATCAATTTTATTAGCAACTTATGATGAAGGAGGTTCCTGTTAGGAAAAAGCTAATGGATTATGAGACCCAGTAACAATTTTGCAGGGCTCAAAGGCTATTAGAGGCCTCTTATTCCTAGTATTTATTAATTTTGCAATGAAAGAAGGTTGGGGCCTTTTCTAAGTAACAAGAACACTAATTAAAACTAATCAATCAAATTCCTTACAAACCATGAAACGGCAGAATAAACAGGAAGAGCACAGCGTGGCTAAGAACAAAAAGATGAACAGGAAATAAAATCAAATGACCCCCTGCTGCTGTCTGGGCACATCTCTTGCACAAACGTTGTATTTAATTCTGAGGTGATTATCTTTGATATGCCTGCCATGGATGAGGGGAGATACCACATGAAGGAGTGAGCAGTCTCTGTGTAGCTAGCTGAAGGAAGAGGCAGGTCCTCAGAGAGAAAGCCGGCACTGAGAAAGCCATATTGTAAGAAAGAGGTACAGTGTGGTCAATGAGCTCTGGGCTTACAATCAGAAGATTTGTGTTCAAGTCTTGGCTTTACATGTTCCTATTTGGATGACTTTGGGTAAAGCATTGAATTGCAGTTTCTCATCTGTGTAGCATGAGATAACAATGATCACTTTGATCTCTCCATATGAATATTATAATGATCAATGAATCTATATATTTAAAATAAAATGATTCTTCAACTATAAATTTTTCATTTTAATAATTGTAGCACAATGTTATCGATACTGGTAGCAGTAACTAGGAAAGAGCAGTATATTATAGGCCAAAAATTAAGAGCAAGACCAAAGGAGCTGACATAATACAGAAGCACTATAATATAGAAGAGCAAATGGTACAGCAATTGAGAACCTAGACTTTGAAACCAGCCTGTCTAGATTTTAATCCCGGCTCTGCAATGTAGTAAATATATGACTGAGGGCAAGTTACTTATGCTATCTGTGCTTCAGTTTCCAAATCTATAAAATTCAGATAATAGCATTAACTTCATGAGTTTGAGTATATATATGTATTAGTGTTCAACATGATACCAGGTACATAGTATATATTATACAAGTGTTTTGCTAATATTATAATGCTGTCAACACTAAGTTGTTTAACTCCTTTGTCACTGGAAACTGGACTGATCACAAACTGTAGGATTGGGTTTGACTCCAGATATGAAGAATTAGAGGCACCCCATGCAGGCATCTAGGCAGGTAATTGCATAAACCATCAGAAAGCTACTCGACATTGACCACAGCTCAGATTTTAATTCATGTGAGAAATGGACAGAAAAAGTTAACTTTTCCACCCCATTACTACATTCTAATCACATATTTGCACATAAGAAAGCAAATTAATTTGTTTAGGAAACTAGATAGACCCTGGTCATTGTCTCTATTGACCAACTGAAAAAAAGCATGTAGAGTCAGTTTTATCATCTCCACTAATCTTGTTTTCCTCATTGTCACATTTGGTGTCAAAGTAAAGGTATACATTTTTCTTATGCATTGTACACCAGTTGTACAAGGCCCTTGGTTTTCTTGTTTTGTTTTAGGTTTAGTGGTTTCCATTTAGATAACGTATTTCTATTGATAAAAGAAAAATTTCAGCTGAATTAATTTTAAAGAAGTTTCACTGAGCAATGAAAGATTCTTGAATCAGGCAGCCCCGAGAATCACAGCAGATTCACAGAGACTACAGAGGTGCCTCGTGGTCCTCGTGGTCAGAACAAATTTATAGACAAAAAGGTGAAGTGACTTACAGGAATTGGAAGTGAGGTATAGAAACAGTGAGATTGGTTAAGCTTGACGTTTGCCTTATTGGAATGCAGTTTGAACATTCAGCAGTCTATGAGTGGTCGAAGTACGGCCACTGGGATTGGCCAACACTCAGCCGTTGTTATAGGTGCATACTATTAAGTTAGGTTTTCAATTTTGTCTGACTATTAAGCTATGTTACAGTTCATCCACAAGGTCTCAAATAGAGAAGTATGGAATCCTTCTTAGGTCATATTTAGTTTGCTTTAACAATTCCCCACTTTCAGTCATTTTCTCAATTTTGAGAAACTGATCAAAATCTTAGTCATTGATGTTACTATCACTATTGTAAATGTACTTATATGGTTTTGAAACTCACTGGGAAACAGTAGAATAGTGGGTTTTGCAAGGAGAGAATAAGGACTGAGTAGTGGGTACCTCCTTACACTGGAACATCCTGTTCACAGGAGATAAACAAAACCTGATCTATTCTAGGATCTATGTGTTTCTTAAAGCCTTAGTTTGGTTATGTCACATTTAGCACACATGACTCCTTTTTAGTTTAGTTTGGTTTGTTGGGGCCTACTGCATAAGCTCAGTCCAAAATAATGGCCTCCCATAATTTTGTTTTAAAAAACACCTCCTCCTTTTTAGCCAGGTTCTCACTTAGGTGAGAGTGTGACCAAAACTTAGGGCCTCAGCGCTATTCTCAGTTACCATCATTTTGGGTTTCTAGTCTCAGCATGTCATTGATAGGTTACAGTGTCCTCATGGTCACACATTTCTTTCAGCTTTTGTCATTCTAGTTGAAGAGAGACCATTTGACATTCTAGAGATGGCTGCATTGAAACACTTAAAAACTTTGAGAGAATACAGTGCACCAGGGAGACTATTACTATGACTGTCTGGAGGATAATACTAAGAGTTTGGAGTATGCACCTTACCCAGAGTCCCCATAAACCAAACCACATAAAATTAAATAGATTAAAGAATGAGCTAGATGAACAGTCTACTCACTTGACTAAGTGTCCTTTTCATTAAAACCCTACAATTGAATTTTTATAATCTACATTTGCTGTATTTCTCCATCAGCCACAAGTGTCAGCATCTGCACAGGTACTTTTCTGTTTAGCCAATTGTATTATTTAGCATAACTTTCACAAGAGGAATTAAAGTCTGTTGTGTAATGACAGCCTTTAAAGTAGAATCTGCTGTAGAGCCTATTGTGAGGGTGACATTTCTAAGTATTGCCTCTTTTATTCTAAATCATGGAGAAAGGGCCTATGTCCTTCTAGAAGAGTGAAGGCCTCCTGGCAATGTTCTCTTTAATCCATGATGTGGATTAAGAGGAGTTTTGACCCCAAAAGTTTCTTACCTACATGGGGCCTTCATCTTTTATCTATTAAAGTATAAGTTTATTCACATATAAGACTGGCTGCAAATTCCTTCACAAATAAAAGTATGCCCTATAAGTTCGAATAATAGACTCCCATTTTATTTCTGTTGTTCATAGACGCATAAACAGAGACAAAATATTCAAAGATAAGAGTCTGATGATAACGGAAGCCTTGAGCTGCGATCTTGGGAAAAGCTGTTCACATCAAGGATGTCCAGCTTTTTCTGGGGAGAAAATTTCCTGGTTAGTTTTACCTTAAGGTTTCCAATGGGTGTACAGTTCCAGGAATGTGGCGGGACCCTTCTCAGTTGTGAGATTATGAACCCAAGGTTCATGGCTCCAAAGATTTGCTGTAGCGTGGATGGCAAGGACAGTCTTTCTCTGATGTTTTCAGAAAATCCAATCTTCCTATTCTGGATTGTAAAGGGATTGTCCTCAGTGAAATTTACCTGGCAAAAATACACTGTGGCATAATAACCTACTATTATAACATCAGTCTTCTTGTGTGGGAAAGCTTTTATACAACCAGAAAGCATGCATTGAAAATGACAATTGAATGAAATCCCTTTATAAATGTTTAAATGGCCAATCAGGTAGCGAAATGTATCTGAAGCTTTGATTGTCTTCCCAGGAATATGGAACCGAACATTGGTTTTAAACTATTTCTGCAATTTATAAGTCACCACATCAATATGCTCAGTTTGGATTATTTTATCTTTTCAATGATGAGTCATGGAATGCAGAACCTTTAATAACAAAAGCTTTAAGGACTCAGAAAGGATAAGGGTGGCTGTCCTGGTTCTTCAAGAGTCCATGCTTAACATTGAACTTATGTCCTCTTGATTATCAGTTGTTTCTCCAGTGTAGGTGCATAGCACTGATACTAATGGTTTATCATAGGTAATTTGACTTAGATCATGGAGTTCACTCAAATTGTATATTTAAACAATTTTAATATTAGCTTATTTAGCATGATAATCTCGAGCTTGATTTTGAAAAGTTTGTTAAATACCAAAGGTTTAAAAACATTGGATATCACAAAATAGAATCTTAGGACTATAAATCATTCATTAAGCAAAATGATAACTCAGAGCTTTTTTTAAGTAAAAAACAGTATTCTGATAGAGAGGAGACTCAGCTTTCCAAACAAGACCCAGTGAAGATAGCATGAAGCCAACTGACTGACTCTCTTGTCTTTTCCAGCTCCCCTTTTTCTTTTGTAGTTCACTTAAAAGGTAAACAAAAAACTTTTGTTATCTTTTAATATTACATAAATATCCTCTTTAGAAGACCACATTTTATGTTTCCATTAGTGTATTTTTAATGTTAAAGCTAGTTTTTCATAACATTTTATAAATCTATTCCGTTTTAATTAGTTTGACCATAAGGTAAGATTTTTATAAACCTTTTATAGCCCCTTTACAATTTTTTTCTCAGAGCAGCACAATGTTCTATGAAATCTCTGTTGTGCTTCTATTCCAATGTCCAATTTATGAAAAAAAATCTGAATAATGCCATTTTAGTTTTAGCCAATATGTTCACACGTAGAATCTATTATAATTAGCTGTTATAAACCTTCCACAACTTTTCAAACTTCTTTTAATTTAAAACAGTCCTTTAACCCTCTAACCTAGGCAAAAGTTTACATTCCTACACTTTCTTATAATCTTACAAAAAACACATTTCATTCTCCTTACACACCTTGCATGTAAACCTATTTTTTCAGTAATCTCAATTACATTGTTACAATGTTAACTCTTAGAAACTTTTACTTTTGGTGAAAACCTTGGTAAGTAAGGGATTTTAATTATGTACTAGGTATGGAGCCTAGGACCTAGACAGAAATGCAGATAAGGTCTGACTCTTTCCAGCACCTAACACCATGTGTCCCATGTCTTGCCTAGCTGTAAAACAGGCAAGCTGTACAGTTAAGAGTCATAGTGGCATTTTACGAAGCATTTGGGAGGCCTAATCACCTTTAAATTGAACAACGTTTCTGGCATGAACTTTTCATAAATTCTTTCACAACTTACATAGCCCATGTACAACATGTTTAGATATTCTGACTTGCCTTAAACATGTCCCTTTTTAAACAACTAGTCATTTTACTTTAGGACAAGAATTTACCGTATAACATCCTTTCTTATATAAAATGTCTTTATAACATTCTTTGCATAGCTAGGGGGCATGGCTAATTCCATATATCTCCTGGTCTTATTTAGAATTTATTGCCTCCAAAATAAATTGAACAATTTTCAAAAGTCAAAGCCGTTTATGACCTTAAAGCATTTATCAAACCTAATATCTGACCTGCATAATTTAGACAAAAAATGTATTTATTTATTTATTTTTTTTTTTTTTTTTTTTTTTTTTTTTGAGACGGAGTCTCGCTCTGTCGCCCAGGCTGGAGTGCAGTGGCGCGATCTCGGCTCACTGCAAGCTCCGCCTCCCGGGTTCCCGCCATTCTCTCGCCTCAGCCTCCGAGTAGCTGGGACTACAGGCGCCCGCCACCGCGCCCGGCTAGTTTTTTGTATTTTTAGTAGAGACGGGGTTTCACCGTGTTAGCCAGGAGGGTCTCGATCTCCTGACCTCGTGATCCACCCGCCTCGGCCTCCCAAAGTGCTGGGATTACAGGCTTGAGCCACCGCGCCCGGCAAAAAATGTATTTATTTTATCAATAATCTTTAAAGCTGTTTTTTCCCCAAAACTTACTAAAGTTACATAAACTAAAAGGAATCACAGTTTTTATTTTGCTTTCAAGATATTTGATTTAAGTGCTTATTTTTGTTTAAGCCAATTAATTAGAGCTCTTTTATATAAACATTACACACAACACAGGTATAATTACACAGACAGACAGAAGAAGATTACCTCAGTAGTTGTAAAATGTTCCACTTGCCAGTTTTTAAGTTTCTTAATTGATTATTGGCTTTAGGGTGGAGCCCTTGGAAGAACAGGGCCAGGAAAGGGGTTTCAGGTGCCTCCTGTTTTTCCCAAAGAGTCCAGGCTGTTAGAACTTGAATATCCACTTTTAACTAAGCTGACTTTTAACCCTAGCGCTCTTTAATAAAGTCCTTTTAAAATTTCTTACCACCTGATTTTAGCCAGGTCAGTGAATTTTCAAAGGAAAATTTCAAAGGTAACCTCCCAGGGGGTCAGAGAAAAGACAATTTAAGATAGTTTATAGTGGAGAAGAGACACGAGGTTATGCAGATATTAAACCAAAAAAGGACTTACTTCCTAAGCAGGAAATCAAACCCAGACCACCAGTGGGAAAGGCCACAATCTTAGACACTGAGCTACAGCACAGCGCAGTGTCAACTGTCCTTCCCAGGAGTCTAAAGAGTAGTTCATTTCGAAATTGCTAAGGCTTTTAACTACTCAAGATAGTTTTGAGTTAACTATGACATAAACCCTAAAATTCCTGCTCCCTGGAAGGCAGAATCCAAGGGAAAATACTGTCATGTGGTCACAAGGTCAAGTTCCCAAGGACATAAAACAAGACGGAGACCCTTTCCAGCTTTTTTGTTTGTTTTAGGGACCTGCAGGAAAGTTTGTTATTGACCAGCTTGCTGAGCCATCTTGAGCAGCTAGCTTATGAGGGCCTAAGTCTATGTTTTATCCTAAGGTATCCCTCAAACCAGAAAAACAAATTCATAGCACAAATACATCAGTTTAAGACTAGCCTCAGAATTCTTTTGCATATTAATCAAAATTTTACAGAAGAGATAAACAGTGATTTTTACCATTTATTCAACTGTACAGAGAGAGAGAAGCCAAAAATCTGACTGGTAAGAAATTCTTACCCTTTTGCCAGCATGCCAGGCTTCTGGGTTCCCTTTCCCTGAGTGGCCCTAGTGACTCAGCTTGCTGTACCATTGCACTGGGGCAAAGTTGCATGATAAAGGAAAATTATATATTTTTTGTTCTGGCCAGAGTAAAATACATGTGATAAAACATAGACACTAGCTCCTCTGCTTAGCACACAATATCAAACTGGCAAGGCTTAAATTTGCCCCTGGTTGGGACCCATCATCATTAATCCAGCCTCTGACCACGGGTTTCAACATGTGATCTCTGGGCAGGATCGTTGCCCTGAGTAATAGGCAAGGTAAGAAAGGAAAAGGAGAGAGAGAAAAGCATTGCTTGTGGCAGGGTGGGGAAGGCAAAAAGGCCAGAGAAGCACCCCCCACACACACACATTCCAGAGACACTGAAAAGTTCAGGCATCTGCTTTTTTATAGCAAAGGGATCTTTTCCAGCAGTCCCATCATCTCTCAAGTTTCCCCTTTTAGGGAGGAAAAAGCTACCTATATCCCACAATCCTGTACATGCCTAATCCTGTCACCTACAGCTATCAGAAAAGAGTACAAGGCAGGTTATTCCAAAGAGAATAACAGTTGACATGCTGTAGTGCCAAGCCCATTCTTAGCCAAAAGGAACTTCACTGAGAGCCCTCATTTCTTAAATATACTTCAATGCATTGTTGTTCATTCGGACGTTCCACTGTAAGTTATCTTTAGTAATATTTTGGTGTTTCTGTAAGACTTAGCTACCTCCCAGGCCTAATGTATAAGCCAGAAAGACCTCAGTTTTTCAGAATGAACATTTAGCAATCTATGAGTGGTTGAAGCATAGCCACTGGGATTGGCCAACACTCAGTCATTGTTACAGGTGCCTACTATTAAGTTAGGTTTTCAATTGTGTCTGACTATTAAGATAGGTTACAGTTCATTCACAAGGACTCAAATATAGAAGTATGGAGTCTCTCTAAGGCTGTATTTATCTTGCTTTAACTCTACCTTCTATTTTATAACCATTTGCTCCTCAATAACATCTAGAATGCCACAAATCACCATAAAAGTAAAAACTGGGTGATGGATTAAATGAGAGAGAGGTAGGGATGGATGGATGGATGGATGGATGGATGGATGGATGGATGGAAAGAGAGAAACATTTGTCCTTGACTCTTTTTTTATTGTGATGATTTACACCAAGAAAAGAAAGCTAACAGTTTAATCAGAACTATATCAACTTTTAGGTTTAAAAAATTATTTTGTGAAAAATTCATTAGACTGTTTCAGAGATATGATGATTGGTATGTGAATAAATTTAATTTTTAAATATTTGCTTAGGAAAAGTTAGAATTTTTCAAAATATACAATTATGAATTACATAAACAATCATATTCTGTCCCTTTTGATAGATTATGTGAGTAAAAGAAATGCAAAAAGACAAAAGAATATAGATGGACTCAATGACATACAAAATCTTTATAATCTAAACCAAATAAAATTATATAGCATTGACAACTTTGTCATAATTAAGTTTATGAAAGTAACACTAAATAATGAACTGTTTTGTGTGTGACTTATAAAGTAGACTCATTGTTGAATGGGAGAAATATATTATTCAACGCATTTTGAGCAAGATGAAATGTAAGGCATCATTTTTATAGAAATATTTTAGAGGAAGCTGTTCAACATTGGAGGATAATAGCCACTACTTATAAAATACAACATTTCCCCTCTGATTCACAGGAAAGTAACAAGATCTTTATCAGAATGTTGTCATTTCCACGTAATTCAAATACCACGTACATCAAAAAATAACAAGTGAAGACAAAATTGATTAAGTTTTAGAATATGAATGGCACGGATCATAGTGAATACATTTGACAAAATCAAATATCCAATGGAACATATTCATTTTGGTGGGCATTCTTAGTAAAGTCTTTAGGTCTCAGTTTCTTTTGAAAAATAAACTGGTTGTGAATATTACATGAGATAAAATAAACAGAAAGGCACATAGTAAAAGAGCAATACAGCAATACATAAATATAAATTTCAAATGTTATGACATTGTGCACAGCCATTGTGCATGTTAAATGTTCAATAAATAGCTGAGTTAATGATTGAGGCATTGCAGGAAGTCTGGGGTGAGGCATTAGGCAGGAACTGCCACACAGGACTATTTTCTTCACTATGACAATGCTCTAGCTGAGAGTGAATGTTTTCAATCTAAACGGTTTTACTCAGCTTAACAACCTACTGGATTCACTATTACAGTCATGAGTCATTTAACCACAGAGACACATTCTGAGAAATGTGTTGTTAGGCTATTTTGTCATGTGAACATCGCAGAGTATACCTACATAAACCTAGATTGTGTATCCTACCATGCTCCTAGGATATTGCTCATAGGCTGCAAATCTGTACAGCATGTGACTGAACTGAATTTTGTAGGGAATTATAACAAAATGGTATTTGTGTGTATCTACACATAGATCAATATAGAAGAAGTACAATAAATATATGTTATAAAATATTAAAAATGATATACCTGAATAGATCACTTATCATGAATGGAGGTTACATGACTAGAATTGGCTTGGTTGAGTTTGTGAGTGAGTAATGAGTGAAGGCTTAGGACAATACTGTACACTACAGTAGTGTCAGTAATGTTTAAACTGTGCACACTTAGGCTACACTAAATTTATTCTTCTTAGTTTTCTTCAATAATAAATTAACCTTAGCTTACTGTAATTTTTTCTTTACAGACTTTGTAATTTTTTAACTTTTTAATTCTCTCATAGTGCACTTAGCTCAAAACACAAACACTTTTTTTCTTTATGTACTTATTCTATAAGGTTTTTCAATTATTAGGAATTATCTTTTACTCTTCAGACTTTTTTGCAAAAAACTAAGACACAAGCACACATATTAGCTTGGGCTTACAGATGATCAGGATCATTAATGTCACTGTCTTCCACTTCCAAATCTTGTCCAACTGGAAGGTCTTCACAGGCAGTAACACGCATGGAGCTGTCATCTCCTATGACAGCAGTGCCTTCTTCTGGAATACCTCCTGAAGGAGTTGTCTGAGGCTGTTTTATAGTAGCTTTTTTTGGTTTTAATAAGTAGAAGAAATACACTCTAAAGTTACAATAAAAACTATAGTATAATAAAACATAAACCAGTAACATAGTTATTTACTATCATTACCAAGTATTATGTACTATGCTTGAATGTATGTGCTACACTTATATATTCCCGGCAGCACAGTAGGTTTTTTTTACACCAGCATCACAACAAACATGTGAGTAGTGCCTTGCCCTACTATATTGGAATGGCTACAATATCATTAGGTGATAGCAATTATTCAGCTGTTAAATCTTATTCAACCACTTTAATATATGCAGTTAATTGTTGACCAAAATGGTGTAATGCAATACATGACTGTATTTAATATGGTTTCCACTATTCAAGCTTAACAGATCATTCATCATTGCAATATTATTATAATCAATACTATTCAAAGGAGAAAACACAAGCTCTGGAAACAATTTCAAGGTAGAAGTTTAAATCAGTAATGCAAAAAAGACACATCATCAGAAAAACAGTACATAAAATGTGAAGTTGATGACACTTACAATATCATTAGTCATAGGATGAAGAATTCTGGCATTTCCATTCATCTTTCTATGACCTATATGTCTAAGGCAGACATTGCAGAGCAACTACCTCAACAACCTTACAGCCCTTTTCCATATGCCTTTCTATAATGCAGAAACAGGAAACTTACACAAAATGATATTTCTCATACTTCTTGCAGGTGAATTTTAAAATATGATTTAGATCCAAATGGAATTAAGACTTGGACAACAGAATGAGAAAGAGGCCACCCTTCTGCTGCTTCAGATAATTCTGCTGGCAAGACCAATAGTGATGGTAGTTGGATTTCCAAAGCAGCAGTAGTAGAACTTGTAGACACAAACAGGGCAGGATTTGAATAGGTTTGGACATGTAATTAATTATACCTTATGTTTGCAAAAATCTTAAATATTAAAAAATAATGAAATGAACATTTTAGAACTAAAAAATACAACAATCAAAATAGCAACTCACTGGATGGACTCAACAGAGGATGGCCATAAAAGAGGAAAGAATCAGTAAAGTTGAAATTATCTGAACAACAGAGTTTTATTCTAGAAAAATATCATAAACAGGATCTTAGAGACCTGTGGCAAAATATCAAAAGACCTACTATTCATATCATCAGAAAATCAAAAAGAAAGAAAGTTTGATGCAGAAAAATATTTAAAGTGACAATGCATTTTAAAAACTTCCAAAATTGAGTTGGGTGTGGTAGTGAATTAGTACAGTCCCAGCTATTTAGGAGGCTGAGGCAGGAAGATTGTCTGAACCCAGGGGTAAAAATTTAGCCTGGGCAAAATAATAAGACCTCATCTCTAAAAAAACAAAAGAACAATAGGGAGGCTTCCAAGATGGCCGAATAGGACCAGCTCTGTTCTGCAGCTCCCAGAGAGATCTACACAGATGGGTGATTTCTGGATTTCCAACTGAGGTACCTGGTTCATCTCACTGGGGCTAGTTGGACAGTGGGTGCAGCCCACAGAGGGCAAGCTGAAGCAGGGCAGGGTGTCTCCTCACATAAGAAGCACAAGGTGTTGGGGGATTTCCCTTTCCTAGCCAAGGGAAGCCGTGACAGACTGTACCTGGAGGAATGATACACTTCTGCCCAAATACTGCACTTTTCCCGTGGTCTTAGCAACCAGCAGACCAGGAGATCCCCTCCTGTGCCTGGATCGGCAGGTCTCCTGCTCATGAACCCTTTCTCACTGCTATCACAGCAGTCTGAGATTGACCTGCAATGCTGCAGATTGGCAAGGGAGGGGTGTCCACCATTGCTGAGGCTTGAGTTGGCAGGTTTATGCTCACAAAGTGGCCAGGAAGCTCACACAGGGCAGAGTCCACCACAGCTCAGCAAGGCCTACTGCCTCTCTAGATTCTACCTTTGTGGGCAGAGCATAGCTGAACAAAAGAAAGACAGCCTCTGCAGACTTAAACTTCCCTCTCTGAGAGCTCTGAAGAGAGCAGTGGTTCTCCCAGCATGGTGTTTGAGCTCTGAGAACAGACATACTGCCTCCTCAAGTGGGTCCCTGACCCCCCTGTAGCCTAACTAGGAGACAACTCCCAGTAGGGGCTGACAGACACCTCACACAGGTGGGTGCCCCTCTGGGATGAAGCTTCCAGAGGAAGGATCAGGCAGCAATATTTGCTGTACTGCAGCCTCCACTGGTGATACCCAGGAAAATAGTGTCTACAGTGGACCTCCAGCAAACTACAACATACCCTCAACTGAGGGGCCTGACTAGTAGAAGGAAAACTAATAAAAAGAAAGGAATAGCATCAACATCAACAAAAAGGACATTCACACCAAAACCCGATCTGTTGGTCACCAACATCCAAGACCAAAGGTAGATAAAACCACAAAGACGGGGAGAAAACAGAGCAGAAAAGCTGAAAATTCCAATAACTAGAGCACCTCTTCTCCTCCAAAGAATCGCAACTCCTCGCCAACAAAGGAACAAAACTGGACGGAGAATGACTTTGACGAGTTGACAGAAGTAAGCTTCAGAAGGTGGGTAATAACAAACTTCTCCGAGCTAAAGGAGCATGTTCTAACCCATTGCAAGGAAGCTAAAATCCTTGATGAAAGGTTAGATGAATGGTTAATGAGAATAAACAGTGTAGAAAAGACAAGACCTGAAATGTCCCGATGGAGCTGAAAACCAAAGCACAAGAACTTTGTGATGCATGCACAAGCTTCAGTAGCAGATTTAATCAAGTGGAAGACAGGGTATCAGTGACTGAAGATCAAATTAATGAAACAAACTGAGGAGAAAAGATTAGAGAAAAAAGCATGAAAAAAAAAAAATGAACAAAGCCTCCAAGAAATATGGGACTATGTGAAAAGACCAAATATATGTTTCACTGGTGTACCTGAAAGTGACATGGAGTTAGAAAACACTATTCAGGATATTATCCAGGAGAACTTCCCCAACCTAGCAGGGCAAACCAACATTCAAATTCAGGAAATACAGAGAACACCACAAAGAAACTCCTTGAGAAGAGTAACCCCAAGACACATAATTGTCAGATTCACCCAAGTTGAAATAAAGGAAAAAATGTTAAGGGCAGCCAGAAAGAAAGGTCGGGTTACCCACAAAGGGAAGCCCATCAGACTAACAGCGGAGCTCTTGGCAGAAACCCTACAAGCCAGAAGAGAGTGGGGGCCAATATTCAACATTCTTAGAGAAAAGAATGCTCAATCCAGAATCCCATATCCAGCCAAACTAAGCTTCACAAGTGAAAGGGAAATAACATTCTTTACAGACAAGCAAATGTCTAGAGATTTTGTCACCACCAAGCCTGCCATACAAGAGCTCCTGAAGGAAGCACTAAACATGGAAAGGAACAACCCATACCAGCCACTGCAAAAACATGCCAAATGGTAAAGACCATCGATGCTATGAAGAAACTGCACCAATTAATGGGCAAAATAACCAGCTAACATCATAATGACAGGATCAAATTCACACATAACAATATTAACCTTAAATGTAAATGGGCTAAATGCCCCAATTAAAAGACACAGAATGGCAAATTAGATAAAGAGTCAAGATCCATTGGTGTGCTGTATTCAGCAGACCCATCTCACATGCAGAGACACACATAGGCTTAAAATAAAGGGATGGAGGAAGATCTACTAAGAAAATGGAAAGCAAAAAACAAGCAGTGGTTGCAATCCTAGTCTCTGATAAAACAGACTTTAAAACAACAAAGATCAAAAGAGACAAAGAAGGCCATTACATAATGGTTAAAGGATCAACTCAAAAGGAAGAGCTAATTGTCCTAAATATATATGCACCCAATACAAGAGCACCCAGATTCATAAAGCAAGTCCTTAGAGACCTACAAGGAGACTTAGATTCTCAGACAATAATAATGGGAGACTTTAACTTCCCACCATCAATATTATACAGATTGATGAGACTGAAGGTTAACAACGATATTCAGGACTAGAACTCAGTTCTGCACCAAGCAGACCTAACAGACATTTACAGAACTCTCCACCCCAAATGAACAGAATATACATTCCTCTCAGCAACACATCACACTTATTCTAAAATTGACCACACAATTGGTAGTAAAACACTCCTCAGCAAATGTAACAGAAATCACAACAAACTATCTCTCAAACCACAGTTCAATCAAATTAGAACTCAGGAGCAAGAAACTCACTCAAAACCAAACAACTACATGGAAACTGAACAAACTGTTCCTGAATGACTGCTGGGTAAACAACGAAATGAAGGCAGAAATAAAGGTGTTCTTTGAAAACAATGAGAACAAAGACACAGCATACCAGAATCTCTGGGACACATTTAAGGCAGTGTGTAGACAGAAATTTACAGCACTAAATGCCCACAAGAGAAAGCAAGAAAGATCTAAAATCAACATCCTAACATCACAATTAAAAGAACTGGAGAAGCAAGAGCAAACAAATTGAAAAGCTAGCAGAAGGCAAGAAATAACTAAGATCAGAGCAGAACTGAAGGAGATAGAAACAAAAAAAAAAAAAACCCTTCAAAAAATCAATGAATTCAAGAGCTGTTTTTTTGAAAAGATCAACAAAATAGACCCCTAGCAAGACTAATAAAGAAGAAAATAGAGAAGAATCAAACAGATGCAATAAAAACTGATTGAGGGGATATCACCACCAATCCCACAGAAATACAAACTACCATCAGAGAATAGTACAAACACCTCTACACAAATAAACTAGAAAATCTAGAAGAAATGGATACATTCCTGGACATATACATCCTCCCAAGACTAATCCAGGAAGAAATCAAATCTCTGAATAGACAACAAGTTCTGAAATTGAGGCACTAATTAATAGCCTACCAACTAAAAAAAGTCCAGGACCAGACAGATTGACAGCTGAATTCCACTAGAGGCACAAAGAGGAGCTGGTATCATTCCTTCTGAAACTATTCCAATCAATAGAAAAAGAGGGACTCCTCCCTAACTCATTTTATGAGGCCAGCATCATCCTGATAACCAAAGCCTGGCAGAGACACAACAAAAGAAGAATTTTAAGTCAAATATCCCTGATGAACATTGATACAATATCCTCAATAAAATACTGACAAACTGAATCCAGCAGCACATCAAAAAGCTTATCCACCGTGATCAAATTGGCTTCATCCCTGGGATGCAAAGCTGGTTCAACATACGCAAATCCATAAACATAATCCATCATATAAAAAGGACCAATGACAAAAACCACATGATTATCTCAATAGATGCAGAAAAAGCCTTCAACAAAATTCAGCAGCCCTTAATACTAAAAACTCTCAATAAACTAGATATTGATGGAATGTATCTCAAAATAATTAGAGCTATTTGTGACAAATTCACAGCCAATATCATACTGAATGGGTAAAAACTAGAATCATTCCCTTTGAAAACGGGCACAAGATAAGGATGCCCTCTCTCACCACTCCTGTTCAACATAGTGTTGGAAGTTCTGGTCAGGGCTATCAGGAAAGAGAAAGAAATAAAGGCTATTCAATTAGGAAAAGAGGAAATCAAGTGGCCTCTGTTTGCAAATGACATGTTTCTATATTTAGAAAACACCATCAACTCAGCCCAAAATCTCCTTAAGCTGATAAGCAACTTCAGCAAAGTCTCAGGATACAAAATCAACATGCAAACCTCACAAGCATTCCTACACACCAATAACAGACAATCAGAGAGCCAAATCATGAGTGAACTCCCATTCACAATTACTACAAAGAAAATAAAATTCCAAGGATTCCAACTTACAAGGGATGTGAAGGACCTCTTCAAGGAGAACTACAAACCACTGCTCAGTGAAATAAAAGAGGACACTAACAAATGGAAGAACATACCATGCTCATGGATAGGAAGAATCAATATCGTGAAAATGGCCATACTGCCCAAGGTTATTTATAGATTCAATGCCATCCCCATCAAGCTACCAATGACTTTCTTCACAGAATTGGAAAAAATGGCTTTAAAGTTCATATGGAACCAAAAAAGAGCCTGCATTGCCAAGACAATCCTAAGTCAAAAGGACAAAGCTGGAGGCGTCACGCTACCTGACTTCAAACTATACTGCAAGGCTACAGTAACCAAAACAGCAATGTACTGGTACCAAAACAGATATGTAGACAAATGGAACAGAACAGAGGCCTCAGAAAGAACACCACACATCTACAACCATCTGATCTTTGACAAACCTGACAAAAACAAGAAATTGGGAAAGGATTCCCTATTTAATCAATGGTGCTGGGAAAACTGGCTCACCAAATGTATGAAAACTGAAATGGGGTTCCTTCCTTACACTATATACAAAAATTAACTCAAGATGGATTAAAGACTTGAATGTAAGACCTAACACCACAAAAACCCTAGAAGAAAACCTAGGCAATACCATTTAGCATATAGGCTTGGGCAAAGACTTCATGACTAAAACACCAAAAGCAATGACAGCAAAAGCCAAAATAGAAATGTGGGATCCAATTAAACTAAAGAGCTTTTGCACAGCAAAAGAAACTATCATCAGAGTGAACAGACAACCTACAGAATGGGAGAAAATTTTTGCCATCTACTCATCTGACAAAAGGCTAATATCCACAATCTACAAAGAACTTGAACAAATTTACAAGAAGAAAACAAACAACTCCATCAAAAAGTGGGCAAATGATATGAACAGATTCAAAAGAAGACATTTATGCAGCCCAGAAGACATATGAAAAAATGCTCATAAACACTGGTCATCAGAGAAAGGCAAATCAAAACTACAATGAGATACCATCTCAGGCCAGTTAGAATGGTGATCATTAAAATGTCAGGAAACAACAGATGCTGGAGAGAATGTGGAGAAATAGGAATGGTTTTACAGTGTTGGTGAGTGTAAATTAGTTCAACCATTGTGGAAGACAGAACAAGAAATACAATTTGACCCAGTCATCCCATTACTGAGATAATGGGATTATAAATCATGCTACTATAAAGACACATGCACACGTATGTTTACTGCAGCACTATTCACAATAGCAAAGTCTTGGAACCAATCCAAATGCCCATTAGTGATAGACTGGATTAAGCAATTGTGGCACATATACACCATGGAATACTATGCAGCCATAGAAGGATGAGTTCATGTCCTTTGCAAGGACACGGATGAAGCTGGAAACCATCATTCTAAGCAAACTATCACAAGGACAGAAAACCAAACATCGCATGTTCTCACTTATAGGTGGGAGTTGAATAATGAGAACACATGGACACAGGGTAGGGAACATCACACACTGGGACCTGTCAAAGAGGGGGGACTGGGAGAGGCATGGCATTAGGAAAAATACCTAAGGTAAATGATTAGTTGATGGGTGCATCAAACCAACATGGCACATGTATACCTGTGTAACAAACCTGCATGTTGTGCACATGTCCCTAGAACTTAAAGTATAATAATAAAAAAAAAAAAACAGGGAAAACAACAACAACAAAACAAACAAACATTTATGAACTTAATTAAGCTAAAAAGCTTCTGCACAGCAAAAGAAATAATCAGCAGAGTAAACAGACAATCCACAGAGTGGGCTAAAATCTTTGCAAACTATGCAACCAACGAAGAACTAGTATCTAGAACCTACAAGAATCTCAAATAAATCATCAAGAACAAAACAAACAATCCCATCAAAAAGTGGCCTAAGGACATAAATAGACAATTCTCAAAAGAAGATATGTAAGTGGCCAACAAGTATATGAAGAAATGCTCAATATCACTAATGATCAGGATAAAGCAAATCGAAACCACCATGCAATACCACCTTACTCCTGAAAGAATGGTGATAATTTAAAAATTAAAAAAAAAATAGATGTTGATGTGGATTGAGTGAAAAGGGAACACTTTTACATTGTTGATGGGAATGTAAACTAATACAACCTCTATGAAAAACAGTGTGGAGACACATGTTTATAGCAGCACAATTCACAATTGCAAAAATATGGAACCAGCTCAAATGCCTGCCCATCAATCAAGAGTGGGTAAAGAAAATGTGATCTATCTATCTATCTATCTATCACATGAATTACTACTGAGTCTTAAAAAGGAATGAAATAATGGCTTTCATAGCAACCTGGATGGAATTGAAGACCATTATTCAAAGTGAAGTAACTCAGGAATGAAAACCAAACATCATATGTTCTCAGTTATAAGTGGAAGCTAAGCTATAAGGATGCAAAGGCATAAGAATGATAAAATGCACTTTGGGGACTTGAGGGGAGGGAGTGTGGAAGGAAGTGAGGGACGAAAGGCTACACATCAGGTACATTGTACACTGCTTGGGTGAGGGGTGCACCGAACTCTCAGAAATCACCGCTAAAGAAGTTATCCATGTAACCAAACACCACTTGTTCCCCAAGAACCTATTGAAATATAAAAAAGAAAAAGAATAACAGAATTGGAGGACTCCCACTACCTAATTGTAACAAGAACTACAATAATTAAAAAGGTGTGGCAGTATTAATTAAAAGATAGACACATATGTCAATGGGACAGAACAGAGAGTCCAGAAAAAGACCCACATGAATAGGATCAACTGGGCTTTGACAAAAGTAAAACGGTAACTCAATACAAAAAGGATAATCTTTTCAACAAATTAGTTGGAAAAATTAGACATCCATATGTAAGGAAAGAAAAGATCCTCAACTAAGATGCCTTAGGTGCAACATAAAAAGCATGATTCATAAAGAAAATATAATAAATTTTATTTTGCCACAATTAAAACTTTTTGTGTGTAAGGCCTTATAAGACAATAAAAATGCCAGTTATAGACTGGGGAAAAATTATTGCATATCACAAATGCAGTAAAAGACTAGTGTCCATAACCTCTCACCTTAAGATCCTAGCAAAAGAAAACCAAACTAAACCCAAAGCTATAAGAAAGGAAAGAAACAATAAAAATTAAAGTGGAGTTTTTAAAAATTGAGAGTAGAGAAATAAGAGAAAGTCAATAAAACCAAAAGTTCTTTCTTTGAAAATATCAACAAAATTGACAAACCTTTATTTACAATTACCAAGAAAAAATATAAATAATTCAAATTGTTAAAATCAAGAATGAAAGGTGGAACGTCACCACCAATCTTACAGAAGTAAAAAGAATGTATAAGATAATGCCATAAATAAATGTATACCAACAAATTAGATAACTAATATGCAATGGGAATATTACTACAAAAACACAAATAACCAAAGCTGACTCAATAAGAAACAAAAAATCTGAACAGACCTATAACAATTAAAAGGATTGAATCAGTAATCAAAAAATTTCCAACAAAGAAAAGCCCAGGGCCATATGGCTTCTCTAGTGAATTCTACTAAACAATTAAAGAGGAATTAACACCAATCCTTCTCAAACTCTTTTTTAAAATAGCATAGATGGGGGCGCCCCCAAGATGGCCGAATGGGAAGAGCTCCAGCCTCTAGCTCCCGGCGTGAGTGACACAGAAGACGGATGATTTCTGCATTTTCAACTGAGGTACCGGGTTCATCTCACTGGGTTGTGTCAGACAGTTGGCGCTGGTTCACAGGTGCAGCCCGACCAGCAAGAGCTGAAGAAGGGCAAGGCATCACCTCACCTAGGAAGCGCAAGGGAGAAGGGAATTCCTTTTCCTAGCCAAAGGAAATTGAGACACACAACACCTGGAAAATCGGGTAACTCCCACCCTAACACTGGGCTTTACCAAGGGTCTTAGCAAATGGCACACCAGGAGATTATATCCCACACCTGGCCTGGAGGGTCCCATGCCCATGGAGTCTCCCTCATTGCTAGCACAGCAGTATGAGATCTAACAGCAAGGCAGCAGAGAGGCTGGGGGAGGGGTGCCCACCATTGCTGAGACAGGTAGGTAAACAAAGCCACCAGGAAGTTCGAATGGGGTGGAGCCCACCACAGCCCAAGGAGGCCAGCCTGACTCTGTAAACTCTTCCTCTGGGGACAGGGCATAGCTAAACAAAAAGCAGCAGAAACCTTGGCAGAGGTAAATGCCCCTGTCTAACAGCTTTGAAGAGAGCAGTGGATCTCCCAGCATTGAGGCTGAGATCTGAGAACGGACAGACTCCCTGCTCAAGCTAGTCCTTGACCCCTGAGTAGCCTAACTTGGAAACATCCCCTACTAGGTGCAGACCAACACCTCACACCTCACACGGTGGGGTACGCACGAGACAAAGCTTCCAGAGCAAGAATCAGACAGCAACACCCGCTCTTCAGCAATATTCTATCTTCTGCAGCCTCCGCTGCTGATACCCAGGCAAACAGGGTCTGGAGTGGACCTCAAGCAAACTCCAACAGACCTACAGCTGAGGATCCTGACTGTTAGAAGGAAAACTAACAAACGGAAAGGACAACCACACAAAAATCCCAAAGATGGGATAAAAGCAGTGCAGAAAAGCTGGAAATTCAAAAAATCAGACCACATCTCCCCCTCCAAAGGAATGCAGCTCATCGCCAGCAACAGAACAAAGCTGGATGGAAAATGACTTTCACGAGTTGAGAGAGAAGGGTTCAGTCAATCAAACTTCTAAGAGCTAAAGGAGGAACTATGTAATCAGCGTAAAGAAAGTAAAAACCTTGAAAAAAGAATGGGTGAATGGATAGCTAGAATAACCAATGTAGAGAAGACCTTAAAAGAACTGATAGAGATGAAAACCATAACATGAGAACTATGTGACAAATGCACAAGCTTCAGTAACTGACTCGATCAACTGGAAGAAAGAGTATCAGCGATTGAAGATCAAATGAGTGAAATGAAGCGAGAAGAGAAGTGTAGAGAAAAAAGAGTAAAAAGAAATGAACAAAGCCTCCAAGAAATACGGGATTATGTGAAAAGACCAAATCTACGTCTGATTGGTGTGCCTGAAAGTGATGGGGAAAATGGAACCAAGTTGGAAAACACTCTGCAGGATATCATCCAGGAGAACTTCCCCAACTTGGTAAGGCAGGCCAATATTCAAATTCAAGAAATACAGAGAACACCACAAAGATACTCCTCAAGAAGAGGAACTCCAAGACACATAATTGTCAGATTCACCCAAGTTGAAATGAAGGAAAAAATGTTAAGGGCAGCCAGAGAGAAAGGTCGGGTTACTCACGAAGGGAAGCCCATCACACTAACAGCAGATCTCTCGGCAGAAACTCTACAAACCAGAAGAAAATGGGGGCCAATATTCAACATTCTTAAAGAAAAGAATTTTCAAAACAGAATTTCATATCCAGCCAAACTGTTTCATAAGTGAAGGAGAAATAAAATCCTTTACAAACAAGCAAATGCTGAGAGATTTTGTCACCACCAGGCCTGCCCTACAAGAGATCCTGAAGCACTAAACATGGAAAGGAACAACAGGTACCAGCCATTGCAAAAGCATGCCAAAATGTAAAGACCATCCATCCTAGGAAGAAACTACATCAACTAACGAGCAAAGTAACCAACTAATATCATAATGACAGGATCGAATTCACACATAATAATATTTACCTTAAATGTAAATGGATTAAATGCTCCAATTAAAAGACACAGACTGGTAAATTGGATAAAGAGCCAAGACCCATCAGTTTGCTGTATTCAGGAGACCCATATCACATGCAGACACACATAGGCTCAAAATAAAGGGATGGAGGAAGATCTACAAAGCAAATGGAAAACAAAAAAAGCCACGGATTGCAATCCTAGTCTCTGATAAAACAGACTTTAAACCGTCAAAGATCAAAAGAGACAGGGAAGTCCATTACATAATGGTAAAGGGGTCAATTCAACAGGAAGAGCTAACTATCCTAAATATGTACACACTCAATACAGGAGAACCCAGATTCATAAAGCATGTCCTTAGAGACTTACAAAGAGGCTTAGACTCCCATACAATAATAATGGGGGACTTTAACACCCCACTGTCAACATCAGACAGATCAATGAGACAGAAAGTTAACAAGGATATCTAGGAATTGAACACAACTCTGCACTAAGCAGATCTAATAGACATCTACAGAACTCTCCACCCCAAATCAACAGAATATACATTCTTCTCAGCAACAAATCACACTTATTCCAAAATTGACCACATAGTTGGAAGTAAAGCACTCTTCAGCAAATGTAAAAGAACAGAAATTATAAGTTCTTTCACATTATAAGACCACAGTGCAATCAAACTGGAATTCAGTACTAAGAAACTCAATCAAAACCGCTCAACTACATGGAAACTGAACAACCTGCTCCTGAATGACTACTGGATACATAATTAAATGAAGGCAAAAATAAAGATGTTCTTTGAAACCAACGAGAACAAAGACAAAACATATCAGAATCTCTCGGACACATTTAAAGCAGTGTGTAGAGGGAAATTCATAGCATGAAATGCCCACAAGAGAAAGCAGGAATGATCTAAAATTGACACCCTAACATTACAATTAAAAGAACTAGAGAAGTAAGAGTAAACACATTCAGAAGCTAGCAGAAGGCAAGAATAACTAAGATCAGAGCAAAACTGAAGGAGATAGAGACACAAAAACCCTCCAAAAAATCAATGAATCCAGGAGCTGGGTTTTTTTGAAAAGATCAACAAAATTGATAGACCACTAGCAAGACTAATAAAGAAGAAAAGAGAAGAATCAAATCAACGCAATAAAAAATGATAAAGAGGATATCCCCACCGACCCCACAGAAATACAAACTACCATCAAAGAATACTATAAACACCTCTTCGCAAATAAACTAGAAAACCTAGAAGAAATGGATAGTTTCCTGGACATTTACACTCTCCCAAGACTAAAACAGGAAGAAGTTGAATCCCTGAATAGACCAATAGCAGGCTCTGAAATTGAGACAATAATTAATAGCTTACCAACCAAAAAAAGTCCAGGACCAGACGGATTCACAGCCGAATTCTACCAGAGGTACAAGGAGGAGCTGATACCATTCCTTCTGAAACTATTCCAATCAATAGAAAAAGAGGGAATCCTCCCTAACTCATTTTATGAGGCCAACATCATCCTGATACCAAAGCCTGTGAGAGATACAATAAAAAAAAGAGAATTTTAGACCAATATCCAGGATGAACATCAATGCAAAAATCCTCAATAAAATACTGGTAAACTAAATCCAGCAGCACATCAAAAAACTTATCCACCATGATCAAATGGGCTTCATCCCTGGGATGCAAGGCTCGTTCAACATACGCAAATCAATAAACGTAATCCAGCATATAAACAGAACCAACGACAAAAACTGCATGATTATCTCAGTAGATGCAGAAAAGGCCTTTGACAAAATTCAACAGCCCTTCATGCTAAAAACGCTCAATAAATTCAGTATTGATGGAACATATCTCAAAATAATAAGAGCTATTTATGACAAACCCACAGCTAATATCATACTGAATGGGCAAAAACTGGAAAAATTCCCTTTGAAACCTGGCACAAGACAGGGATGCCCTCTCTCACCACTCCTATTCAACATAGTATTGGAAGTTCTGGCTAGGGCAATCAGGCAAGAGAAAGAAATCAAGGGTATTCAGTTAGGAAAAGAAGAAGTCAAATTGTCCCTGTTTGCAAATGACAAATGACATGATTTAGAAATCCCCATTGTCTCAGCCCAAAATCTCCTTAAGCTGATAAGAAACTTCAGCAAAGTTTCAGGATACAAAATCAATGTGCAAAACTCACAAGCATTCTTGTACACCACTAACAGACAAACAGAGAGACAAATCATGAATGAACTCCCATTCACAATAGCTTCAAAGAGAATAAAATACCTAGGAATCCAACTTACAAGGGATATAAAGGACCTCTTCAAGGAGAACTACAAACCACTGCTTAGTGAAATAAAAGAGGACACAAGCAAATGGAAGAACACACCATGCTCACAGATAGAAATAATCAATATTGTGAAAATGACCATATTGCCCAAGGTAATTTATAGATTCAATGCCATCCCCATTAAGTTACCAATGAGTTTCTTCACAGAACTGGAAAAAACTGCTTTAAAGTTCATATGGAACCAAAAAAGACCCTGCATTGCCAAGCCAATCCTAAGTCAAAGGAACAAAGCTAGAGGCATCACGCTACCTGACTTCAAAGTATACTGCAAGGTTACAGTAACCAAAACAGCATGGTACTGGTACCATAACAGATATATAGACGAATGGAACAGAACAGAGCTCTCAGAAATACCATACATCTACAACCATCTGATCTTTGACAAACCTGACTAGAAGAAAAAATGGGGAAAGTATACCCTATTTAATAAATGGTGCTGGGAAAATTGGCTAGCCATAAGTAGAAAGCTGAAACTGGATTTTTTCCTTACTCCTTATATGAAAATTAATTCAAGATGGATCAGAGACTTAAATATTAGACCTAAAACCATAAAAACCCTAGAAGAAAATCTGGGTAATACCGTTCAGGACATAGGCATGGGCAAGGACTTCATGTCAAAAACACCAAAAGCAACGGCAACAAAAGCTAAAATTGACAAATGGGATCTAATTAAACTAAAGAGCTTCTGCACAGCAAAATAAACTACTATCAGAGTGAACAGGCAACCTACAGAATGGGAGAAAATTTTTGCAATCTACTCATCTGACAAAGGGCTAATATCCAGAACCTATAAAGAACTCAATCAAATTTACAAGAAAAAAAACAACCCCATCAAAAAGTGGGCAAAGGATATGAACAGACACTTCTCAAAAGAAGACATTCATACAGCCAACAGACACATGAAAAAATGCTCATCATCACTGGCCATCAGAGAAATGTAAATCAAAACCACAATGAGATACCATCTCACACCAGTTAGAATGGCAATCATTAAAACATCAGGAAACAGGTGCTGGAGAGGACATGGAGAAATAGGAACACTTTTACACTGTTGGTGAGACTGTAAACTAGTTCAACCATTGTGGAAAACAGTGTGGTGATTCCTCAAGGATCTAGAACTAGAAATACATTTGACCCAGCCATCCCATTACTGGGGATATACCCAAAGGATTATAAGTCATGCTGCTATAAAGACACACGCACACATATGTTTACTGTAGCATGATTCACAATAGCAAAGACTTGGAATCAACCCAAATTTCCATCAATGACAGACTGGATTAAGAAAATGTGGCGGGGGCGGAGCAAGATGGCCGAATAGGAACAGCTCCAGTCTCCAACTCCCAGCGCGAGTAACACAGAAGACCGGTGATTTCTGCATTTTCAACTGAGGTACTGGGGTCATCTCTCTAGGGAGTGCCGGACAATCGGTGCTGGTCAGCTGCTGCAGCCTGACCAGCGTGAGCTGAAGCAGGGAGAGGCATCGCCTCACCTGGAAGCGCAAGGGGGAAGGAAATCCGTTTTCCTAGCCAGGGGAACTGAGACACATAACACCTGGAAAATCGCGTAACTCCCACCCCAATACTGCGCTTTAAGGAAACAGGCACACCAGGAGAATATATCCCACACCTGGCCGGGAGGGTCCCACGCCCACGGAGCCTCCCTCACTGCTAACACAGCCGTCTGCGGCGATCTATCCGCAAGGCAGCAGCGAGGCTGGGGGAGGGGCGCCCGCCATTGCTGAGGCTTAAGTAGGTAAACAAAGCCGCTGGGAAGCTCGAACTGGGTGGAGCTCACAGCAGCTCAAGGAACCTGCCTGTCTCTGTAGACTCCACCTCTGGGGACAGCCCACAGCTGAGGTCCAATAGGGAAAGCAGCGGGGGCGGTGCAGAGGCGAACGACTCTGTCTGACAGCTTTGGGGAGAGCCGTGGATCTCCCAACGCGGAGGTTGAGATCCGAGAACGGACAGACTGCCTGCTCAGGTGGGTCCCTGACCCCTGAGTAGCCTAGCTGGGAGACATCCCCCACTAGGGGCAGTCTGACACCCCACACCTCACAGGGTGGAGTCATCCCTGAGAGGAAACTTCCAAAGGAAGAATCAGACAGGTACACTCGCTGCTCAGCAATATTCTATCTTGGCAACCTCTGCTGCTGATACCCAGGCAAACAGGGTCTGGAGTGGACCTCAAGCAATCTCCAACAGACCAACAGACAGTCCTTCTGACTGTCAGACGGAAAACTATCAAACAGGAAGGACACCTATACCAAAACCCCATCAGTACGTCACCATCATCAAAGACCAGAGACAGATAAAACCACAAAGATGGGGAAAAAGCAGGGCAGAAAAGCTGGAAATTCAAAAAATAAGAGCGCATCTCCCCCTGCAAAGGAGCGCAGCCCATCGCCAGCAACGGATCAAAGCTGGTCAGAGAATGACTTTGACGAGATGAGAGAAGAAGGCTTCAGTCCATCAAACTTCTCAGAGCTAAAGGAGGAATTACGTACCCAGCGCAAAGAAACTAAAAATCTTGAAAAAAAGTGGAAGAATTGACAGCTAGACTAATTAATGCAGAGAAGATCATAAACGAAATGACAGAGATGAAAACCATGACACGAGAAATACGTGACAAATGCACAAGCTTCAGTAACCGACTCGATCAACTGGAAGAAAGAGTATCAGCGATTGAGGATCAAATGAATGAAATGAAGCGAGAAGAGAAACCAAAAGAAAAAAGAAGAAAAAGAAATGAACAAAGCCTGCAAGAAGTATGGGATTATGTAAAAAGACCAAATCTACGTCTGATTGGGGTGCCTGAAAGTGAGGGGGAAAATGGAACCAAGTTGGAAAACACTCTTCAGGATATCATCCAGGAGAACTTCCCCAACCTAGTAGGGCAGGCCAACATTCAAATTCAGGAAATACAGAGAACGCCACAAAGATACTCCTCCAGAAGAGCAACTCCAAGACACATAATTGCCAGATTCACCAAAGTTGAAATGAAGGAAAAAATCTTAAGGGCAGCCAGAGAGAAAGGTCGGGTTACCCACAAAGGGAAGCCCATCAGACTAACAGCAGATCTCTCGGCAGAAACTCTACAAGCCAGAAGAGAGTGGGGGCCAATATTCAACGTTCTTAAAGAAAAGAATTTTCAACCCAGAATTTCATATCCAGCCAAACTAAGTTTCATCAGTGAAGGAGAAATAAAATCCTTTACAGATAAGCAAATGCTTAGAGATTTTGTCACCACCAGGCCTGCCTTACAAGAGACCCTGAAGGAAGCCCTAAACATGGAAAGGAAAAACCGGTACCAGCCATTGCAAAAACATGCCAAAATGTAAAGACCATCGAGGCTAGGAAGAAACTGCATCAACTAATGAGCAAAATAACCAGTTAATATCATAATGACAGGATCAAGTTCACACATAACAATATTAACCTTAAATGTAAATGGACTAAATGCTCCAATTAAAAGACACAGACTGGCAAACTGGATAAAGAGTCAAGACCCATCAGTCTGCTGTATTCAGGAGACCCATCTCACATGCAGAGACACACATAGGCTCAAAATAAAGGGATGGAGAAAGATCTACCAAGCAAATGGAGAACAAAAAAAAGCAGGGGTTGCAATCCTAGTCTCTGATAAAACAGACTTTAAACCATCAAAGATCAAAAGAGACAAAGAAGGCCATTACATAATGGTAAAGGGATCAATTCAACAGGAAGAGCTAACTCTCCTAAATATATATGCACCCAATACAGGAGCACCCAGATTCATAAAGCAAGTCCTTAGAGACCTACAAAGAGACTTAGACTCCCATACAATAATAATGGGAGATTTCAACACTCCACTGTCAACATTAGACAGATCAACGAGACAGAAAGTTAACAAGGATATCCAGGAATTGAACTCATCTCTGCACCAAGCAGACCTAATAGACATCTATAGAACTCTCCACCCCAAATCAACAGAATATACATTCTTCTCAGCACCACATCGCACTTATTCCAAAATTGACCACATAATTGGAAGTAAAGCACTCCTCAGCAAATGTCAAGAACAGAAATTATAACAAACTGTCTCTCAGACCACAGTGCAATCAAACTAGAACTCAGGACTAAGAAACTCAATCAAAACCGCTCAACTACATGGAAACTGAACAACCTGCTCCTGAATGACTACTGGGTACATAACGAAATGAAAGCAGAAATAAAGATGTTCTTTGAAACCAATGAGAACAAAGATACAACATACCAGAATCTCTGGGACACATTTAAAGCAGTGTGTAGAGGGAAATTTATAGCACTAAATGCCCACAAGAGAAAGCAGGAAAGATCTAAAATTGACACTTAACATCACAATTAAAAGAACTAGAGAGGCAAGAGCAAACACATTCAAAAGCTAGCAGAAGGCAAGAAATAACTAAGATCAGAGCAGAACTGAAGGAGATAGAGTCACAAAAAACCCTCCAAAAAATCAATGAATCCAGGAGTTGGTTTTTTGAAAAGATCAACAAAATTGACAGACCGCTATCAAGACTAATAAAGAAGAAAAGAGAGAGGAATCAAATAGACGCAATAAAAAATGATAAAGGGGATATCACCACTGACCCCACAGAAATACAAACAACCATCAGAGAATACTATAAATGCCTCTACGCAAATCGACTAGAAAATCTAGAAGAAATGGATAATTTCCTGGACACTTACACTCTCCCAAGACTGAACCAGGAAGAAGTTGAATCCCTGAATAGACCAATAACAGGCTCTGAAATTGAGGCAACAATTAATAGCCTACCCACCAAAAAAAGTCCAGGACCAGATGGATTCACAGCTGAATTCTACCAGAGGTACAAGGAGGAGCTGGTACCATTCCTTCTGAAACTATTCCAATCAATAGAAAAAGAGGGAATCCTCCCTAACTCATTTTATGAGGCCAACATCATCCTGATACCAAAGCCTGGCAGAGACACAACAAAAAAGAGAATTTTAGACCAATATCCCTGATGAACATCGATGCAAAAATTCTCAATAAAATACTGGCAAACCGGATTCAGCAGCACATCAAAAAGCTTATCCACCATGATCAAGTGGGCTTCATCCCTGGGATGCAAGGCTGGTTCAACATTCGCAAATCAATAAACGTAATCCAGCATATAAACAGAACCAAAGACAAGAACCACATGATTATCTCAATAGATGCAGAAAAGGCTTTTGACAAAATTCAACAGCCCTTTATGCTAAAAACGCTCAATAAATTCGGTATTGATGGAACGTACCTCAAAATAATAAGAGCTATTTACGACAAACCCACAGCTAATATCATACTGAATGGGCAAAAACTGGAAAAATTCCCTTTGAAAACTGGCACAAGACAGGGATGCCCTCTCTCACCACTCCTATTCAACATAGTGTTGGAAGTTCTGGCTAGGGCAATCAGGCAAGAGAAAGAAATCAAGGGTATCCAGTTAGGAAAAGAAGAAGTCAAATTGTCCCTGTTTGCAGATGACATGATTGTATATTTAGAAAAACCCATCGTCTCAGCCCAAAATCTCCTTAAGCTGATAAGCAACTTCAGCAAAGTCTCAGGATACAAAATAATGTGCAAAAATCACAAGCATTCTTATACACCAGTAACAGACAAGCAGAGAGCCAAGTCAGGAATGAACTTCCATTCACAATTGCTTCAAAGAGAATAAAATACCTAGGAATCCAGCTTACAAGGGATGTAAAGGACCTCTTCAAGGAGAACTACAAACCACTGCTCAGTGAAATCAAAGAGGACACAAACAAATGGAAGAACATACCATGCTCATGGATAGGAAGAAGCAATATCGTGAAAATGGCCATACTGCCCAAGGTTAATTATAGATTCAATGCCATCCCCATCAAGCTACCAATGAGTTTCTTCACAGAATTGGAAAAAACTGCTTTAAAGTTCATATGGAACCAAAAAAGAGCCCGCATTGCCAAGACAATCCTAGGTCAAAAGGACAAAGCTGGAGGCGTCACGCTACCTGACTTCAAACTATACTACAAGGCTACAGTAACCAAAACAGCATGGTACTGGTACCACAACAGAGAAATAGACCAGTGGAACAGAACAGAGTCCTCAGAAATAATACCACACATCTACAGCCATCTGATCTTTGACAAACCTGACAAAAACAAGAAATGGGGAAAGGATTCCCTATTTAATAAATGGTGCTGGGAAAATTGGCTAGCCACAAGTAGAAAGCTGAAACTGGATCCTTTCCTTACCCCTTATACGAAAATTAATTCAAGATGGATTAGAGACTTAAATGTTAGACCTAATACCATAAAAACCTAGAAGAAAATCTAGGTAGTACCATTCAGGACATAGGCATGGGCAAGGACTTCATGTCTAAAACACCAAAAGCAACGGCAGCAAAAGCCAAAATTGACAAATGGGATCTCATTAAACTAAAGAGCTTTTGCACAGCAAAAGAAACTACCATCAGAGTGAACAGGCAACCTACAGAATGGGAGAAAATTTTTGCAACCTACTCATCTGACAAAGGGCTAATATCCAGAATCTACAAAGAACTCAAACAAATATACAAGAAAAAAACAAACAACCCCATCAAAAAGTGGGGAAAGGATATGAACAGACATTTCTCAAAAGAAGACATCCATACAGCCAACAGACACATGAAAAAATGCTCGTCATCACTCGCCATCAGAGAAATGCAAATCAAAACCACAATGAGATACCATCTCACACCAGTTAGAATGGCAATCATTAAGAAGTCAGGAAACAATAGATGTTGGAGAGGATGTGGAGAAATAGGAACACTTTTACACTGTTGGTGGGATTGTAAACTAGTTCAACCATTATGGAAAACAGTATGGCGATTCCTCAAGGATCTAGAACTAGATGTACCATATGACCCAGCCATCCCACTACTGGGTATATACCCAAAGGATTATAAATTACTCTACTACAAAGACACATGCACACGTATGTTTATTGCGGCACTATTCACAATAGCAAAGACTTGGAATCAACCCAAATGTCCATCTGTGACAGACTGGATTAAGAAAATGTGGCACATATACACCATGGAATACTATGCAGCCATCAAAAAGGATGAGTTTGCGTCCTTTGTAGGGACATGGATGCAGCTGGAAACCATCATTCTTAGCAAACTATCACAAGAAGAGAAAACCAAACACCGCATGTTCTCACTCATAGGTGGGAACTGAACAATGAGATCACTTGGACTCGGGAAGGGGAACATCACACACTGGGGCCTATCATGGGGAGGGGGGAGGAGGGAGGGATTGCATTGGGGAGTTATACATGATATAAACGTTATGCACATGTACCTAGAACTTAAAGTATAATAAAAAATAAAAAATAAAAAAAAAAAAAAAAAAAAAAAAAAGAAAATGTGGCCCATATACATCATGGAATACTATGCAGCCATAAAAAGGATGAGTTCGTGTCCTTTGTAGAGACATGGATGCAACTGGAAACCATCATTCTCAGGAAACTATCACAGGAACTGAAAACCAAATACCACATGTTCTCACTTATGGGTGGGAATTGAACAATGAGATCACTTGGACACAGGAAGGGGATCATCACACACTAGGTCCTATTGTGGGGAGGGGTGGGGGAGGGATAGCATTAGGAGATATACTTAATGTAAATGACGAGTTAATGGGTGCAGCACACCAACATAGCCCATGTATACCTATGTAACAAACCTGCATGCTGTGCACATGTACCCTAGAAGTTAAAGTGTATTAATAAAAAAAAAAGAATTTAAAAAGAAGAAAATAGCATATATATAAGTACTTCTTAATTTATTTTACAGGGCTAGTATTACCCTGATAGCAAAATCAGACTGACGTTAAAAAAGAACTACAGATCAATATTCTTTATAAATACGGATACAAAAAATGCTTAACAAAATACTAGCAAACCAAATCCAGTAGCATATTTAAGAAACTGTATATATACCATACACCATGACCAAGAAGAAATTTTGTCCCAGAAATGTAAGGCTTAGTTTAACATTCTAAAATTTGTCAATGTAATACACTATATTAATGAATGAAGAGAAAATATATCTCAATAGATGAAGAAAAAGCATTTTAAAACATCCTATTGTCATGACAAACATCTCAAATAAAGAAAAACTTCCTCAACTTTGAAAAGAAGATTCATGAAAAATCCATAGCTAATATCATACTTAATGTAGAAAAACTAAATAATTTTCTGCCAAGAATAAGAAAAAGATAAAGAAGTCTACCCTCACTACTTCTAATGAAAATTGTGCTAAAACTTCTATCCTGAGAAAATAGGCAAAAAAAGTGTGTATAAAAACATGCATGTAAATTTTCATAGCAGCATTATTCATAATAGCTCAAAATTGGAAGAAACCAAATATCTATCAACTTATAAATGGATAAACAAAAAAACAAAAAAATCAACTTATAAATGGATAAACAAAAAAACAAAAAACACAATGAATATATATATATCCATACAATGAATATATATGTATATGTGTGTGTCTGTGTGTGTGTATATATATATCTCCATCCAATGAAATATTGTTTGGCAATAAATATAAATGAAGTACTGATATGTGCTACAGTATGGGTGAAACTGGAAAATATTCTGTTAAATGATAAAAGCTAGGCACCAAAAACCACATACTATATGATTCTATTTGTGTAAAATGTTTTTCATTTATCTTGTTTTGCTTTTCTATTTTCCATAGAATAGCTTACTATTGGAGGCAGGGTGTGGGATGGGAATTAGTATTATGTCCTGAATTTTTATGTGTATTTTTCTATAATGTACAAAGAGTTACATCCTCAATTGAAAAATGATGCCCCTTTTCTCTCATCTTTTTTCATTACAGCTAACAGATTTTGTTTTTCTAATTTCTCAATAATTTTAATATTAGAGATGCCATAATTCTTACAAGAAGGAAGGAATCTCAGAAGGTCAGGCTATTAGAGAAGAACATACAATTTGTTATATAGAACGTAACTATTAATGGGAAAAAGGGTTCTATTAGTAAAATACAAGGAAGATAACACTTAATAGCTGGAAATTTTCTCCAAACAATCTATGTTTCCATTTTAAATTGTACCATGGATATTCAGAGTGTCTTCTAGCTGATTCTATTTGTTAACTGAATCTGCACTAGAAATTTGTTCATATTGCATTATGTGATATCATGATAAATAATTTTCTGTGGCCATGCCAAGTTCATGAACTCTACTTTATTCCCTGATATAGCACATATCTACTAGCTCATATGAAATATGTGGGCATTATTTCTTTTCTAAGAAATATGCCAAAATCCTATTCCCTGATTCACCAGTTGTTATTTTAGTGGTGTCCTAAATACTTTTCTTTTCTTAGTGTCACACAGAATCTGAAAAAATAAAAATTAAATGCTAACAAAGGTTAAGTGAATAAAACATGTAATTTAGAGGCATTTATATAGAGATGATTTGCCAAACTGAATATTGACCTTAAAAATATTAATAGATGCCATTAGAAAAAGTAGTTAGATAAGTATAATTAAATCAAAGTATACTATTAGAATTTTTTTTAATCTAACTTTAAACACTAGATTAATGTAATTACTACTAACTCTCTTTGATTATTTCACAAATACTTATTGAGTGGATATGATATGGAAGGCACTATGTCAAGAACTGTGTAAGATAAGAAGATGAATAAGATAAGATCTTGCCCTCTAGAGTTTATAATATAGAACCAGAGATATGACATGAACAAAAACTATCACTGTATTTGAAAGTACAATGTGCCAAACAGCAAAACATAAGTACAGATAAACGGCTATGGATATTTCTCAGCTCAGGGACTCATTCTACTGCCTTAAGGTAACAGGTAGAAAGGGTGTCTTTTTCTTAACTGCATTTAATACTAATGTTATACTCCTTTATTCAAATCATAATCTGAGAAATTAATTTAAGAAAGTAATCAACAGAAGCTAGGCATTATATCTATATCAGGAAAAAGTAGAAAAAACATCTGTACACTAAATAAATGGGAAATAATTAAATTACTACACAATGATTTGATGAAGCAGGATGAAATCATTACATGATGTTCAATTAAGTATAGACACATGAAGCATAATTTTAAATGTAAACAGGAAATTAGTTTTATTAGGATAGTGAGACTATGGATATTATTTGGGAGGCAATCTTTAACGTTGTGATATTTTTACAATGAAAAAATAAAAGAACATACATTGGCATTTATTTACTGAGGTATCACATCAAAGTATTCTGTTTTCCACATGATGCAGAAAAATTAAAAGATTAATTACCAGGGAAGCATTGCTTCTATACTCAACTGCACATCTGTATTGATGGTGCGGTTGATCCAGTAGCACCTAGATTATGATAAAGACAGATGCACATAGCAACCAAGCATTATAAGGTTATGACATGATATTCCGTAGAGTTCTCCAAAGAGCTCCAAGAGCATTTACACTGTACTGGCAAAACATGCCCTTAAGATGGATAGTCATGAAGCTGACCAACCCCAGATTATAGCTGTTTTTTTACAAAAAGTAAAACATCTGCTTTCTTTTTATCTATGTCCCTCCCTCTACTTTCATTGAAAAAAAAGAAAAATAATATGTTTATATCTTGCTTAAACAGTTTAGTAGATGGATAAGTGTTGATTATTATACTAATAACTAGAAACATGTTAATACAGAAAATTATTAAAATTTCATATTATATCCCTTTTCACTAATTGTACTCCCAACAGGCTTATGTAATAAAAGTTGCCTTCAAGCCAAGTGCTAATGTCTACAGTCACATGGAATGGTTATCCACATTTCTTCCTCTTAAAGTTTTATTTTCTGATTTGCAAAGTATTACTTATTGAGCCAACTTTTCATTAAATACTAAATTTTTTCTTAGCCAGCTCCTAGAGGGGAGGTAATTTTATTGCAATATATGAATACATGGAATTTGCAGATATTTGTGGGCAAGCCCCTGCAACTGTCTCATAGTTCACTGTACCAAATTTTTTATCTCATGAGCCAAGTTTAACTCTTCTTCCTCATCCAGGATAGAGTTCCCTTCTACAGGCTGACACACACAAAAAAGGAGGAGATACTGTGTATCACACCTAAACCTAAATACCTGAACTATGTTAAAATAGATTTTCTTTTTCACAACAAGAAGTAGACAGCGGTTTAGTATGAGTAGATTTTTTAAAACTAGTGCAGTGCCTCCAATTTTCTGAATTCAATTACAGAAGTATCAGAGAATATTGACGTTTCATCTATGTACCTCACATTCGTATTTAATTACTTACTAATTCATTCATTCATTCAATCACTATTTGTTGAGTGCTGACTATGGGTTAAAACACTCTGCTAGGCACTAGGAACATATTGCTAAACCGAAAGAAGATCATTTCTATCTTCACAGAGGTGAATACAGATATTAAAGAACCAATTACAGAATTGCTTATTTAAATACATGCTATGAAGAACTACAGATTTTTGATAGCATGTAACTGAGGTGGTTTTGAAAGATTCCTCTGAGGAAAAAATAGCACATATTCTGAAATATGACAGACAAACAGACCTAGGCAAGGTCAAGCTGCGAATGAGGACACAGGAAAAAGTCAACAAAAGACATTTCAGATGAGAAAACAGCATGTGCATAGGCTGTGAGGCAGAAAGGAAAAAAAAGGAAAGAAAGAAAGGAAGGAAGGAAGAAAGGAAGGAAGGAAGGAAGGAAGGAAGGGAGGGAGGGAGGGAGGGAGGAGGGAGGGAGGGAGGAGCAAACAAACTAGAGACAAGGAAGGTGGGGATTGAAGATGGCTGACTAGAAGCATTTTAAGCCTGCTGTTAAACTTAGAAGAACTAGAATAGTGCATAGAAAGTTACACTTTGAGATTATTTTACAAGAGAAAACACTGAATTCAACAGGGAAGTGACAGGAGACACCAAAAGTGGGAGTCACGGGGCAGATGGGAGAAGAGGCAACCTCCCTGGCTGGGACTGGCTGCAAGCCTGGAGTGACTTCTCAACACAGGGAAGGAATGAGTAAAAGACTTCCAGCAGCCCACATCCCCACCATACAATCATGCAATTCTGGCCTACGGAGATGCTCTCATTTCTATCAACCCCTGAAACAACGTAGGAAGCTGCTGGGAGACTGTGGGATGGAACTTCTCCAGGGAGGGAGCTCATACTATGTCTCACACTCTAAGACCTACAGCTACAGCAAGTTGTCATTTTCAAAACCAGCTCTGGCACTGCACACTGTTCTGGGACCCAGGGCCACTGGGAATGAGGCATTACTGAAACCCAAGCTGTCATTGCTGGGACAGCAGAGCAAGCCTGGAGTACTCCCACAGCCAGGGCTAGAAAGAAAGCAAGGAGTAAGCAGCAGTTTCCAGTCATGGGAAGCAAGTGCTTAGCTGCTGGGATCTAAGATGAGGATTCGAGCATGGTTTGAAATGCCACTGGGACTTCGTCATAAACTGGGTATAGGCTCCAGTAGCCAGAGAAAGAGACAAGCTCTGAAGGGACTGGGGTGTGAAGGAGATCCATGTTGCCCACATATCAGCTGAGATCACTGAGGGAGGCCCTCAGTGGCAATGCCTCAGCTTTTCTGCTATTGCCCTTTATTCCAAGCACTGCTCCTGGGACCTGAGGATCACCCCACCCTGACCCTCCACATCTGGTGCCCACTTTCACCATGGCGGGGGGTTGGGGATACACCTAAGCACAAGCCCATGCAGCCCAGCTTTGGCCCCCTCAAGACAGTGCACATGGCCTGGAGTTCTGGGGATCACTAATCCATCACCTTGGGTACCTCAGCACTCCTCCTGGGAGCCTAAGGTCTGACCTAACCTCCCAGCTGCTACCACCTCACCTGGCACCTACCTGCAAGTTCCACCTGTGGGCCTGGAGACTGGCTCACTCACCCCCTCACAGCCATAGCCATACCACTTGAGACCCAGAGAATTTTCCCACCATTGCCACTATTATCACCCAATCCACACCAGCTGCCAGGGACATGAGTACTTACCAGCCTGCCCAGTCCACTGCTGTCATTATCAGCATTGGAGCATGCCACCTAGAGACCCAAGAATAGACCCACCAGTAACTACCAACACAGGTGCCACTGGGGCACCAAGGTAGGCACACTCAGCCTATGGCTGCCACTACTGGGGCCTGAGGACCAGCCCACCTGGTATCCTAATCTCCAGAACAACTTTACCATAGCCTCCATAATAGCCACACCCTAACCCACCAAGTAAATCACAGCCACCACTAATATCAACAAAATCATACAGAGAGACTACACTACTGAATACATCCAGAATCAGCACCAAAGTAACTTATCCAACCAACAGCATAGATACATCTTTGGAAAAACGTCCTCCCTCAATAAAATTATATTCAAAAATAGTGAGAACTGACTGTTACAACAGATGTGTACATGTCAATGTATGTAGGAACAAATGAGGCATGAAAAAGCAAGGAAATATAACACCTTCAAAGGAACACAATAATTCTCCAGGAATAGATCTTAATCAAAATGAAATTTTCAAAATTCCAGATACAGAATTAAAAATATTGATTTTAAAGAAGCTCAGTGAGATCCAAGGGAATTCTGATAAACAATACAAGAAATCAGATATATAATTCAGATTATGAGTGAGAATTATACTGAAGAGATGGATATTTTAAAAAGAATCAAATAGAAATTCTTGAACTGAAGAATTTATTGAAGGAAATCCAAAATACATTTGAAAGCTTCAACAATAGACTAGGTTACACGGAAGACAGAACCTAATAACTTGAAGACATCTTTTAAAAGAATCCAAACTGGAAAAAAAGGAAAAAGGAAAAACAAGAATGAGCAAAGCCATTGTAACGTTTGGGACAACATAAAGTGACTGAATATACAAATTATTACTCTCCCTGGGAATGAAGAAACAAGGAAAGAGTCAGAAAACATATTTAACAAAATAATGGATGAAAACATCCCAAATCTAGCAAGAGATTTAGACGTTTATATTCAGGAGGCTCAATCCCCAGATGGATAAATACAAAAAGAACTTCCCCAGGGCACATTAAAATCAGAATGACTAAAGTCAAAGTTTAAGAGAAAATCCTAAAAACACCAAGATAAAGCTATCTAATAACCTATAGAGAAAACCCCAGCAGACAGGGCTTTTAAATCCCATGGATTTAAACAGGACTTTAGACCAAATGGACCTAACAGACATTTACAGAGCATTCTATCCAACAGCTGCAAAATATACATTCTTTTCGTCAACACATTCTCCAGGATGGACCATATGTTAGGCCACAAAGCAAGGCATAATTACTTTTTAAAAGTCAAAATTATACGAACTATCCTCTCACACTACAATGTAATAAAACCAGAAATCAATACAAAGGGGAGCTTGAAACTATACACATACAGGGAATTAAACAACATGTTCCTGAGTGACCACGGGGTCAACAAAAAAATTTCAAGATGAAAATCAAAAAGTTTCTTGAAACAAATAAAAATGGAAACACAGTATACCAAAACCTATGGGACATAGCAAAAGCAGTGCTAAAAGGGAAGTTTATAGCAATAAACACCAATTTCAAAAAAATTAGAAAGATAAGAAACTAACAATCTAACAGTGTATTTCAAGGGACTAGAAAAGCAAGAACAAACCAAACCCAAAATTAGCAGAAGAAAAGAAATAATAAAGACCAGAGCAGAGCTAAATTAAATAGAAATTAAAAATAAAAATACAAAGAATCAATGAAATTAACAGTTGGTTCTTTGAAAATAAGCAAAGTTAATAAACCAGTAGTTAGACTAATCAAGAAAAGAAGAGAGAAGACCCCCTCAAAAAAATCCACAAAATCAGAAATGAAAAAAGAGACATTACAACTGATACCACAGATATACGACAGATCATCAAAGACTACTATGAACAACTACACGTTGGCAGACCAGAAAACCTAGAGGAAATAAATTACTGGAAACATACAACCTACCAAGATGAATCAGGAAGAAATAGAAAACCAGAGCATACCAATAATGAAAAGTGAAATTGAATCAGTAATAAAAAATGTCTCCCAGCAAAGAAAAGTCCAAGACCGATGGATTCATAACCAAATTTTACCAAATGTACAAAGAAGAACTAATGTCAGTCCTCCTCAAACTATTCCAAAACAGCAAAGAGAGAATTCTTCCTAAATCAATTTACTTGCCCAGTATTACCCTGATACTAAAACCAAACTAGGACATGCCAAAACAAAAATATGCAGGTCAATATCCCTGAAGAACATAGACACAAAAATCCTCAACAAAATACTAGCAAACTGAACCCAACAGCACATAAATAAGATAATACACTATAATAAGGTAGAATTTTCAATAAATGTAATATATCACATCAACAGAATGAAGGACAAAAACCATATGATCATCTCAATAGACTCATACAAAAATTTAATAAAAGTCGTTATAATAAAAACCATATATGACAAGCCCACAGCTTACATCCTACTGAATGGGGAAAAGTTGAAAGCATTTTCTCTAAAATTGGAACAAGACAAGGATGCCCACTTTCACCACTCCTAATAAACATATTACCGAAACTTCAGGACAGACCAATCAGGCGAAAGAAAAAGAAAAGAAAAGGCACATAAACTGGAAAAGAGGAAGTCAAACTCACTCTGTTTGTTGATGAAAGGGTCTTATATCTAAAAAAAAAAAAACTAAAGAATCCACTAAAATACTCTTAGATCTGATAAATAAATTCAGTAAAGTTTCAGATCACAAAATCAATATACAAAAATCCGCATTTCTATATATTGACATTAATCGAGGTGAGAAAAAAATCAAAAAAACAATCCTTGGGCTGAGTACAGTGGCTCACATCTGTAACCTCAACAATTTGGGAGAATGAGACAGAAGGATCACTTGAAGCCAGTTCGAGTCCAGCCTGGGCAGCATATCAAGACCCTGTCTTTACAAAAAAAATACACTAAAATTTTTAAAAAATAAGCTGAGTAGAGTGATGTGTGTCTGTAGTCCCAGCTACTCAGGAGACTGAGGCAGGAGGATCACTTGAATTCGGGAATTCAAGGCTGCAGTGAGCTATAATCACATCACTTTACTACAGCCTGGGTGACAGACTGAGACTCTGTCAGTGTCAGTCATTTGCAACAATGACATTTGCAAATAAAGTCATTTGCAAACAGATGGAAAAACATCCCATGTTTATGGATTGGAAGAATTTATATTGTTAACATGACTATGTTGCCCAAAGCAATCTACATATTCAATACAATCCCTATGAAAATACCAGTGTGATTCACAGTCTTAGTAAAAACCATTCTGAAATGTGTTAATATATGAAACAAAAAGCCCAAATAAATAATATAATCCCGAGCAAAAAGAACAAAGCTAGAGGTATCACAGTAAAAGGCTATAGTAACAAAAGCAATATGTTATTAGTATAAAAATAGACACATAGATCAATGGAAGAGGATAGAGCACTCAAAAATAAAGCCACATATTTACAGCCAACTGATACTTGATAAAACTGACAAGAACTTACATTGGACAAAAGACACTCTCTTCAATAAATCGTGTTGGGAAAATTAAATAGCCACATGCAGAAGAATGAAATTGGATATTTATCTTTAACCATGCACAAAAATCAACCAAGGCAGATCAACGACTTAAATGTAAGACTTGAAGCTATAAAAGTACCAGAAGAAAATCTAAAGAAAATTCTCCTGGACATTGGTCTAGGCAAAGCATTCATGACTAGTATCTCCAAAGCACAGGCAACAACAACCAAACAATAGAACAATGGAAATTAACTAAACTAAAAAGCTTTTGTGCAAAGACATGATCAATAATGAAGAGACAACCTGTTGAATGCGAGAAAATATTTACAAAGTACCAACAGGGGACTCATATCTAGAATATACAATGAATTCAAACAAGTCAACAGTAAAAAATAAATCCCATTTAAAAGGATGCAAAGGACATGAAGAGACATTTCTCAAAAGAAGACATACAAATAACTAATAGGTACATAAAAAAATACTCAGCTTTACTAATCATCAGAGAAATGCAAATCAAAATCCCAATTAGATAATATTTTACTCCAGTTAGAATGCCTATTATTAAAAATACAAAAATAACAAATATTGGCCAGGATACTGGGTTCCCTTTGGGTATTTACCTGAAGGAAAATAAATAAACATATCAGAGTGATACCTGCACTCCTATGTCTACTGAAGCACAATTCACAATAGCAAAGATATGGAATTAACCTAAGTGTCCATCAACAAATGAATGGATAAAGAACATGTACTCTATATATACAATGAAATAATATTCAGTCATAAAAAATAGTGTCATTTGCAATAACATGAATGGAACTGGAGGTCATTATCTTAAGTGAAATAAACTAGGAACAAAAAGACAAATATCTCATGTTCTCACTTGTATGGTTAGGATACAGAGAGGGTAAGGACAGAAGGCTGTGAAGTGAGACTAATGGACGAGTAGAGGCAGGTGAAGTCATGAGTAGTAGGTCATAGTAGGATTTAACTTTTGTTCTAAAAGCGCTGTAACTCCACTAAAGTGACAGGTCATGTCTCATTATCAAATAACTATGGCATCATCAGTGACCTCTGCCTTCTCAGGGCTTCCAAGGTTTTTATTGTCTGCATCAGGAATCAGTCATGTAATCAATTTCTACCTTGTATTATTCACGAGTTTACATAATTTTGATGGCAGCAGCAGCAGCGCATCTGGAGTGGCCACTGCCATGATGCCAGCTGCAGTAGGGAAGCTGCAGCTAGAGTTGCTCACTCCATGGAGCCAGTGGGAGCCAGGAACACATGGAATCCCCACCCCATTCCAAGTTGGAGAGGTGGGAGCCCCACCTTCCTGGGCACAGTTGCAACCGCCCAGCCCCCGCTGCAAACCCAACCATCTCTACACTCCCGGGGGCTCAGAAAGCCCCCCTCCCCAGGAAGGCTTGAAAGTGCCTGCTCCTGCTACCTGTCCTCTCCCCAGTCCCAGTGCCCACTCCGATTTTGAAGCAAAGTCGTGGCTGAGCCCAGGCACTATCATGACCCGGCCTGGTGTGCGTACACACAGGGCACACTGACATGTCAACCCTCTGCCGCCTTGGCCCCGTTCGGACTCTGGGTGCCAACAAGCACAAGAGGGAGGCCAAGAGGGTGCTAAGGGTGACTTAACGTGGGCCTTCAGGCACCCCTTGGCATGAATAGCCTGGGTGCCATGGGCACCAAGGAGGGCAGGTAAGTGGCAGCAGGAGGCAGACAGGTTCCCGGGCAGAAAGAGTCAGGTCCTCACTAAAACCCCACTTTTGGGCCAGGGATGGCCTGAGGCCTGGGAGCTGGTTTGCCAGTTCCACAGACCCGAGTGAGAATTTAGAGTGCTTCTTCCGAGCCTGCCCACAGACACCCATGGACCAATCAGCAGGCATTTCCTACCTTCTGAAGCCAATAAAAACCCCAGATTCAGACAGACTTGGGCAGATGACATGACAACCTGCCTGTGGAGAGGAGCTACCGACTATGGGTCTCCTCTGTGCTGAGAGGTGGACACTCGTCAAGACAATCTGCCTGCGGACAGGAGCTACCTACTGCAGGTCTCCTCTGAGCTGTTCTGTCACTCAATAAAGCACATTTTCACCTTGCTCACCCTCCACTTGTCCATATACCTCATTCTTCCTGGATGTAATACAAGAACTCAGGACCCACCAAATGGTGGGGCTAAAAGAGCTGTAACACAAACAGGGCTGAAACACGTCCCTTACTTGCCATGTTGCGGGTGACAAGACGGAGAGAAGGGAGAAGGTGACAACACCTGCAGCCCTTCAGAGAGCCCAGATGAAGGGGCACCTTGAAGGCTGTGACACCCTCTTCAGGCTCTGTGGTTCCTAGTATCTCCACGTTTAGGGGTGACACTACATTCCCCGGTGCCACCCGTGGAAGCTGCTTGTAGTACGCATGGTCCAGCTGCAGCCTCTCAGGGACTTGGCGCCCATGCCAGTGCCTGGAGCTGCCCACCCCACCACAGCTGGTGTGCCTGGTTTTGCACAGTGGCTGGACCCCATGCTCACTCACTCACACACCCCATGCACCCCTCAGCACTTCTCATCTGGCTTGCCCTTGGCAGGCGGGGGGACCCTGGCTGGTAGCACAAGCCAAGTGCAGCCTGCCAGGCCAAGTGGGTGGAACAAGCCTAGCAGGGGTGAGCAAAACATGGGCAAAGGTATCACCAGCCACAGAAGTTTCTGGCTGGAAAAGCAACACCCCAAGGATCCTGTGAGGCTTTCATTTAAATTTCCAACATTGACATGGACTAAGAGTCAAGTGAAAAGGGAACTTCATGTATTGAGTACCTATTCAATTGAAAGCATTGTGTAGGAACTTTAAATATATCATCTTATTTAATCTTCACAAAAGCCCATGAGATCAATGTCTCCATATTGTTACCAGAAAGTAGTCCCGATTTAAACCGAAAGAGAGGGTTCTTGGATCTTGTGCAAGAAAGAATTCAGGGAGAGTCCACAGAGTAAAGTGAAAGCAAGTTTATTAAGAAAGTAAAGGAATAAAAAATGGCTACTGCATAGACAGAGTAGCCCCAAGGGCTGCTGGTTGCCCATTTTACGGTTATTTCTTGGTTATATGCTAAACAAGGGGTGGATTATTCATGAGTTTTCAGGGGAAAGGGTGGGCAATTCCCAGAACTCAGGGTTCCTTCCCTTTTTAGACCATATAGGATAACTTACTTCCTGACCTTCCCATGGCATTTGTGAACTGTCATGGTGCTGGTGGGAGTGTCTTCTACCATGCTAATGTGTTATAATTAGCATATAAGGAGCAGTGAGGTCAACTAAAGGTTACTCTTGTTGCCATCTTGGTTTTCGTGGGTTTTGGCCAGCTTCTTTACTGTAACCTGTTTTATCAGCAACATCTTATGCTGACCTCCTATCTTATCCTGTGACTTAGAATGACCTGTAGCATGTGCCTAACCTCCTGGGAATACAACCCAGTAAGTCTCAGCCTAATTTTACCCAGCCCCTATTCAAGATGGAGTTGTTTTGGTTTAAATGCTTCTGATAATATGACAAAAGAGGTCGACTCAAGAACAATCCCCAATCAACAACAGTTCAAGCTTACTGACCTCTAGTAAACTGAGAGTCTAGGTGCTTTTGCAATAAGATCACAAATTGCAGAAGTGTTCAAACACTGCATATATCACTGGTATGTCTTCTCCCAATTCTTAGAAGACTAGGTCTACATCTTATTTAGTATAGCCTGATCCAAAAGGCAGTTTGCCCTTGTTAATCAGTTTTTTTTTTTTTCAAGTCTGCAGGGTTTAAGAAAAGTAGAGAAACGTTAATACTTGGTTTATTTAGGAAAATGCTGTTATAAGGCACATTTTTGTGATCATACCACTGCACTCCAGCCTGAGGAACAAAGTGAGACTCCTTCTTCCCCCTCATCATCCCAAAAAAATAAATAAATAAAAATAAGATTCTAGGAATCCTTTTTCACAATAGTCATCAACAAATGTCCATCTGCAAGGAAAAAGGGCTAGTGGATGATTTTCAAGTATTCTTTAGAAATATAATTTTAAACACTTTATAAGCTTAACAATAGAACAGCACTGGCCTGTCTGTTGTTAACCTTTACATAATAAAATTAATTAGGAGTAATAACTCAACCCATGCAGAATTTGTCCATGATTTATATGAAGAGAATGTTGTTAGCCCAGTTTATATCAGAAAATTAGCAATTTTACTTGGTAATGCAAATCTTCTGGTTATATTTGTTTGTGTGTTTGTTGGCTTGCTTGCTTTATATTTATGATTCACTTAAAGATGCCAAACTAAGTATGTGCTTTAGCTTAGGTTTACAGCAAAATAATAGGCTAAATTCACAGAGCGCCATGGTGTCTCGAATTAGAAAATAATTTGCCTTTGCTTTTGTTAAAATCGAGGAAATAGTTTTGCTTTAAAGTACCAATGCAGTGTTTTCTAAAAGAGGTCAAGCTGAAACTGATATTTAACGTGGAGAGGCTTCCATGAATTTCTAATGGAGTTTTAGAAAGATTGTATTTCCTGATTTAATAATACATATGACTGCAGTGAAGGAGCATTTTAATATGACTCAATCTGAGTGCAACACAGTCTTATAAGAGAGAAAGGAGAGGGAGGGAAGGAAGGAAAAAAGGGAGGGAGGGAGAGAAAGGAAAGGAAAATAGGATATATTATTCAAATTTGTTGTTACAATACTATGTGAATGTGAAGTTAAGGATTTAAAGTAGCTATGAAATATATATTCTGTAGGACATTATTTTTAGTCTGATGCCAATGATGCAATAATAATTATAGTCACTACCATTATTGACTTCTGACGAGGAGGTGGGCACTGTTGTAGGCATCATCCATTATACCATCTGGTCCTCACCATACCCCCAAGTGGATATGAATTACACATACATTTTAAAGACAAAAAGCCTGCAGCTTAAGACAGTTATGGAGCTCAAGGAAGGTACCAGAACTAGAAGTGCAAAGCAAAAGCCCTCTCAGTTCCAACTTTAGAGTTTAACACTCATTACATGTTCATCCATTTATTGTATTAGTTTTTTGCTTTTCTGTTTTCATTTGTTATTCTTTTTGGGGAGAAGGTAAACGCTTAAAAATGCTTACTGAAGAAAATAATATTTTGTTCTAAGCCCTAGGTGTCACCAATTTTTTATTTTATTTTATTTTATTTTTTTTGAGACGGAGTCATACTCTGTCACCTAGGCTGTGGAGTGCACTGGCGTAATCTCGGCTCACTGCAGCCTCCACCTCCTGGGTTCAAACAATTCTCCTGCCTCAGCCTCCTGAGTAGCTGGGATTACAGGAACGTGCCACCACGCCCAGCTAATTTTTGTATTTTTAGTAGAGAGGGGGTTTCACCATGTTGGTCAGGCTGGTCTTGAACTCCTGACCTCATGATCCTCCCCCCTCAGGCTCCCAAAGTGCAGGGATTACAGGCGTGAGCCACCGCACCCGGCCCCAAGACAAACTTCTAAAGGACCATATAATTTATTCAAATGTGTTTATGAATATAACACGCATTCACATGCACACACACACACATGCAGCCTGTGTCTCTTCCTGCACATCCTTAAAAATCACATCAAACCCTGGAAAAGAAGATCCATACATAATAATAAGAATCTGGATTTCATGTCTGTGTTATTTTACTTATCTATCTAGCCTGTGTCTCTCAGATTACTACTACACTTTAGCAAGTAAAAGAATAGATAATAGGAAAGAATGTAAACCTGCTGTAACCTAAGATATATTCTTGTTACTCTTATGAAGGTATACGATACTCTTTAGAGCAAACTGTACATGGTAAATCATCTTTTTTAGTTCCTCAAAATGTTTCTAATAAAATGTAATGTAAAGTTGCAAGTCCATTTTCATAAAAATTCCCAGTTTGCAATTTTATAAAACTAGCACCTAATTTAAAATCAACCTTCAACTATGTGAACCTGGAGAGAAAACATGCATTACCTGAAGGCCAAATCACTCTATTCCATAGTTCTTTGTAGGGCTTTCTTAGCATGTAATTTTAGAGAATCCAAATTACGTCTTTACTCCACCTACATCATCATTTTACACACAGTGAAATGCGGTCATTTTTCCTGCTTAAGTGGTACATACCACAGATCTTATGACAGAATGTGCTAAAGTTGACCACATTTCATGTTCATAAAAGTGGGGAAAACACCACCCTTGTTGTAATTTTTTAATTTAAAAAAGAAAGGCAATGCCCAAATTCTCTCAAAGAACGGCTGTAAAGAGAGAGGGGGACATTCTCCCCCATGCCAGCAGCAATAGTGAGGGTTCAGAGTTGGAACATAGCTTCAGTCAGTGGTGATAGGAGGCAACAGGTAATGCCATTGTTCTACCCACATTTCTTTGGATTCTTTACCAACTCTTGCACTCACCCTCCCTGTGTACCATCCCCTACAACAGTCAGCACCTGCATCTCCTAATTTGCAAGGTGGTCTCAGACTGCTAGATTCCCTTTGAGAACTGTTGTAAAGCGGGAATCTCCTGGGTATTTATATCACTCCGGGGGAAGCCTTTAACTACTGATTAATCTGTAGCTACCCCTACTCCCCTCCCTCTATAGAGGAGGGATCTAAGTGTGACCTTGGAATCTGCACTTCAAAACGGAACCAAAGTTTTCTTAGCAGAACTTTGATATTATGCCCTTGCTTGGCCAGATTTTCTTCCCACTCCCATTTCTTCACACCCCAATTTTTCCAGCGAACACTAACTGAGCTACTTTCATATAAACTTTCACATCAGTGCCTGCTTCTGAAGAAATCAACATCGTGTTGGGTCCCTACCAAGTAGGGGTTGCACTGGCTACTCTGCCTATTAAGTAGGAGGCTGAAATAATGGTCTTTTCATTGCAACAAGCCCAACTAGCCTAGGGAAACAGAAAGAAGTTCCCTGAATGGAAATAATAAAAAGAAAATGCTGCCATGAGAAAGTGATACCCATGTCTCCAAAAGATGCACATATGAAATCAGAATTTACATGCTTGTTGAGAACAAGAATCCTCAAGCTAAGAAATTAACATTAAAAAACTTGTCTTGAGTGTGTGAGATGCAGATGGAAATTCAAAACTACCCTACAAAATTTCTGCCGTGAACAAGACAAACAACTCCCACAGGAGTGAGGGCAGGGAGAGGATGTGTTGGATAATGACAGAAGCTCACAGTCCAAAAAATTACAGAGCACACAAAGAAATGGTTTCACACAGATAAAGTCTCATTTCAATGATTGAATGATTCTATGATCTGAAAAAAGAATAAAATGATATAATCAGTATGTTTAAAATGATTGAAGAAAGTAATAGAGAATGTAAATCATAATGAAAGAAAAACCATCATAAAAGTGAGAGACACTTAAAGAAGACTGTAGTAGAACATCTATAAAGATTATGATGGCAGATTCAACACATACCCAGAATTTACTCACTCCAGAAATCCTGCCAAAATTACAAGCCCCCAAAAAACCTTTTAATCCACAAAGATGAAGAGAGCAGCAGGGGAGACAACAGTGACAGGTTTTTGAAACCTGAAAAGCAGATGACCAGTGTCAGTGACTTATGAGACCTGTAAAAGATGAATAAAAATTGGCAGAAAAACTAATAACAAAATCCATTCCACTACAGAATCTTCCAAAGATTCTGGAGCTACCAACGCCCAATAACTCTAGACTTGTAATTTAGGGAAAAGTGACTCCATGAAAAAGAGGGAGAAAAGCTTTTTCTGAAGCAGCTGGATTTCTGCTAGATTCCTTCTGCTTTCCCGTTCCCAGTTTGTTCTTCAGAACTATTACCTCTGTCCAATAAATTTAAAGGACTTTTTCCTGGAAAGGGTAAAATCAAAAGGTTTTAGGGCCTGTTAATTGCCAGTCAGAGTTGAAAGTCTGTATGGGAAATAATACCAAGAAAAGGAAAGTGAAATGATCATATGAATAGTGAATGCTGAATGCTGTGGCTCTCAGACCAAACACTTCAGACCTTTACTTTGGATTATCTAACCCGCCCATAAGGAAAACGTACAGATGCTGATAACACCATAGAGATATTCAAATTTGACCAGCCTCACTCATGCACTGAGATCTTCCAATCAGTTTGTAAGGCCCCAGCCCTTAATCACAAATAACCAGTCAATAGAGACCAAAAGATCCACACAAAAACATTACCAAAGAAGAAAACAGGGTGAAGAAAACTTTAAATTAATGAGTATTAATAAGTAAAGCCATTATTAATATCCCCAGAGAAAGAAGGCTATATTTGGATTCATAAAAAGAATAGATTCTATAGAAACAAAATAAACATGCAGACAACCGGGGAAAAAAGATTGTGGAAATCTGTTTGTTTTTTTTTTAATTATTGTAAAAATGAAACTCTCAATAAAAGAGTTGGTAGATAAAGCCAAGCAAATTTTTCTGAAAGTAGAACAAAAAGAGATGGAAAAGAAAAGAAAGTTAGAAGACTATCCCAGAAAGTCTAAGATCAAGGATTAGGAAATATAAAAAGAAAGAAAATATAACAGTTGAAAGAATTAAAGATGAAATATTTCAAGCAATATTACCCCAAAATGAGAATTATAAATTTCCAGATTAAAAGGGGCTCCATGAGTTCTAGAATAATGAAAGAAATTAGATTCTCACCCACATCAACACATCAGCATCACTGCAACAAGTCAAAACACAGGAAACAAAAAAAGATGCCACAAACATCTAAAGAGAAAAAAAAAGAACAACTTATGATACGAATAAAGTAACCACATAATCTATCATCCTAACCAGAACACTTTAAACTTAGATAATTTTTTAAAATTTCTTGACTGACAATTGGTTTATGTCATTGGCAGGCCTATGAAATAGTTCTATTCGAAAAGTTGTTTTAAAAATAAAATTGCTTCTAAAAAAAAACACATATCTATTGCATTGAAGCAAGAAAAACTTTATATAAATTTTCTGAACATTAAATAATAAACAGAATAATTGTTTTGGCAATATTTATTTATAGTAATCATTTTTAGCTGTCTCTATATATGTTTTTAGCTATCTATTAATACTAAGATGTCATTTGTATTTTTTTCAAGAATGCTTCTTTTTATTGTGGTCATGTGGTTTTCATCATTTATATGAAATTTTCATCAATCTTCTACATTTAATAGTTAATAAATTAGAAAATACCCTCTTGGTTGGCTCTTCTCTATAGACCATATTTTTCGTTGAAAGACTTACTTTCCCTATAGATGGTGAAGAAGTTCGTAATATCAGATCAATTTTACTTTTTCCTAATGCAATTATATGATTATTTCAGCTCAAATATTTTCATTCAAAGTATCTTAATTTATTATTATTTTCTCAGTTAACATTTTATTGAACACTTGCTATGTGCTGAGCACTATCTCTGATTTGTCGTAGTTGTTGTTGTTCATTTAGAAAATTCCACTTTTTGTAATCCCAGTACTTTGGGAGGCCAAGGTGGGCAGATCACTTGAGGTCAGGAGTTCAAGACCAGCCTGGCCAACACGGAGAAACCCCATCTCTACTCAAAATACAAAAATTAGCAGGGCACGGTGGCGCACACCTGTAGTCCCACCTACTAGGGAGGCTGAAGCAGGCAGAGGTTGCAGTGAGCCAGATCATGTCACCACACTATAGCCTGGACGACAGAGTGAGACTCCATCTCAAAAAAAGAAAAAGAAAAGAAAATTCCACTTTTTATTATAGGTTCAGAGATAAACGTGCTAGTTTGTTATGTAGGTAAATTACATGTAATAGGGGTTTGGTGCACAGATTGTTTCATCACTCAGGTAATAAGCATAATAGTCAATAGGCACTTTTTCAGTCCTTACCCTCTTCCCACCCTCCACCCTCCAGCAGGCCCTTGATGTCTGCTGTTCCCTTCTTTGTGTTCATGTGTACTCAAAGTTTAGCTCCCACTTATGAGTGAGAACATATGGCATTTGGTTTTATATTCCTGCCTTGGTTTGCTTAGGATAATGACTTCCAGCTCCATCCATGCTGCTGCAAAGATACAATCTTGTTCTTTTTTATGGCTGTGTAGCATTCCATAGTGTATGCATACCACATTTTATTTATCCAGTCTACTATTTATGGGAATTTAGGTTGACTTCATGTTTTTGTTATTGTGAATAGTGCTGACTTATGGAGTGGTACTATTATGATGGGAAAGGCCAAGTAGAAGCCATGAGAACTTCCTCTACCTAAAAAAGTAAGCCAAAAGTGATACCACATTCCTGGAGGGATTGCAGAGATTAGTGCCATCATCAAGAACTTGAAATATGTTGGAGTGATGAAATCTATTCAACTCTCCCATTTATCCTGTATTGAAGACAGGTTGATCTTGGAGAATGGCAGTGGATTATCATAAGTCTAACAATGTGGTGGCTCCAATTGCAGCCATTACATCAGAGGTGGTTTTATTTCTTGACCAAATTAATACATCCCTATATACTGGACATACAGTTAATGATCAGGCAAATGCTTTATTCTCCATCCCCTTTAATAAATAAAATAAAGCCCATCAGAAGCAGTTTGCTTTTAGCTGGCAAGGCCACCAATACACCTCCACTGTCCCACATTAAGGGTATATCAACTCTCTAGCCTTCTGTTCGTAATTTAGTTTGTAGAGATCTTGATCACCTTTCCCTTTCATAAGATATCATGTTGGTCTATTTCCTGATGAAATTATGCTGATTGAACCTAGTGAGTAAGAATTAGCAACTACTCTAGACTTATTGGGAAGACATTTGCCTATCAGAAGGTGGAAAATAAATTTGATAAATATTGAGGGATCTTCTATCAGTGAAATTTCCTGAAGACCACTGGTGTCAGCCATGTCAAGGTATCCCTTCTAAGGTGAAGAACAAATTGCTGCCTTGATCCCTTTATAAGTGATATGGTTTGGATGTCTTACCCAAATCTCATGTTGAAATGTAATCCCCAATGTTAGAGGTGGGCCTGATAGGAGGCAATTGGCTTAGGAATGCAGTGTCTCATGAATGGTTTCATACCATCCCTGTCCTCACAATAGTGAGTTCTTGTGACCATTTAAAAGTGAGTAGCAACTCTTGCCTCTGTCGTACTCCTGTGCTGGTCATATGATATGTTTGCTCCCCCTTTACCTTCTGCCATGATTGTAAGTCTCCTGAGGCCTCCCCAGAAGCAGAGCAGATGCCAGTATCATGCTTCCTGTGCAGCCTGCAGAACTATGCGTCAATTAAACCTCTTTTCTTTATAAATTACCCAGTGTCAGGTATTTCTTTATAGCAGTGCAAGAATGATCAAATACAACAACCAAACAAACAAACAAAAAAAGGCAGTACCATGCCTAGTGGGCTTCTTGAGATTTTGGAGGCAACACATTCCTCATTTCGGTGTGCTACTCCATTCCCATTTACTGAATGACTCAAAAGCTTCTAGTTTTGAGTGAGGCCCAGAATAAGAGAAGACTCTACAGCAGATCCATGTAAGCTGCTCTGCCAGTTGGGCCATATGATCCAGCATATCCAATAGTGCTTGAAGTTTAAGTGGCAAACAGGGATGCTGTTTGTGGCCTTTGGCATACCTCTACAGGTGAATCAAAGAGCAGGCCCTTGGGATTTTGGAGCAGTCTTGTCATCCTCTGCAGATAACTACTTTCCTTTTGAGAAACAACTCTTAGCCTGCTATTGTGTCTTAGCAGAAACTGAATATTTAACCACAGCTCACCAAGTCAGCATGCAACCTGAGCTGCTCATTGTGGAATGGGTGTTATCTGACCAACCAACCCACAAAGTTGGGCATGCACAGCAGTACTCCATTATCAAATGGAAGTATTATAGATACAATCAGGCCTGAGCAGGCCTGGAAGGCATAAGTAAGTTACATGAAGTGGTTCAAATGCCCATGATCCCCTACTACCCTACCTCGACTCTCCCAACTTGTACCTATAGCCTCATAGAAAGTTTCCTACCATCAGTTGACAGAGAAAGAGAAAACTCAGGCATGGTTTTGTTCTTACTGGAATAGACACTTACTCTGCATATAAATTTACAATTCCTGCACACAATGTTTCTTCCAAAACTATCATCCATGGAGTTACAGAATGCCTTACCTACTGTCCCAGTATTTTACACAGTATTGCTTCTGATCAAGGAACTCACTTAACAGCAAATAAAGTGCATCAATTGGCCCATGCTTATGGAATTCCATGGACTTAGCCGTGTTTCCCACTGTGCTAAAACAGCTAGCCTGGTGGAACAATGGAATGGCCCTTTGAAGACTCAGCTGCATTGCTAGCTAAGTGGCAACACCTTGCAAGGCTGAGACAAGTTTCTCCAGGAGGTTCTGCGTCAGCACCTAGTATATGGTGCTGTTACTCCTATAGTCAGGATTCTTGGATCCAGGAATCAAGAAATAGAGATAGGAGCTCACTATAATTCCTGGTGGCCCACTAGCTAATGTTTGCTTCCTGTTCTCATGACCTTGTGCTCTGCTTGCCTATAAGTCTTAGTTCTAGAGGGTTCTAGAGGGAAGACACACAACGATTTCATTGAACTGGGAGTTAATACTAACACAACTACTTTGGGCTCTTCCTGCCTCTAAATCAACAGGCAGAGAAGAGAGTTACTGTGCTAGCTGGGGTGATTCATTCAGGCTACCAAGACGAAAATGAACTGCTATTCTACAATGGAAATAGAGAAGAGCATGTCCAAAAAAGAGATCCCTCAGGTGCCTCTTACCATACTCTGTGATTAAGGTCAATAAAAAACTACATCTCAGTTCAGACAGGACTACTAATGACCCAGACTCTTCAAGAATGAAAGTTTGGGTTACCTCACTGGGTAAAAAACCATGCCAGCTTAGGTGCTTGCTAAAGGCAAAGGCAATACAAAAGGAGTAGTGAAAGAAGCTTGTTATAAATACCAACTATGCTCAGAGGATCAGTTATGAAAGAAGGACTGTAATTTTCATGAGTATTTCTTCCTTATTTTGTTACGAGTATGCTTGTGTGTGTGTATACATAGCAAATGTCTTTGTTTTCTTCCCTTTCTTAGCCCATTACAATGTAATATAAGAAGTATTGACTTTATATTTAAGATAAGTTTATTTAAGTATTTAAGTATTGGTAACTTTATATCATAGTATTTACCTTATGGAATACCAAGGAAAAGGGTAAACACCACCCAGGGACTTTGTATCCTCTTCTGAGGAGAGGGTTAGTGTGTTTTTGCTTGCACTCAAGACAGTTGTATCATGTTAGATTGAATTATGGCTTTTTTATTGTCTTTATTTGGAGATTAAGGATAATTTAAAGAGATGCATATGGGTGCCAGATTAATAAGGAGTAGAATTGTGATAGCTAATTTTATGTGTCAATTTGGCTGGGCCATAGTGCCCAGATGTTTGGTCAAACATTATTCTGGATGTTTTGGTGAGGGTCTTTCAGATGAAATTAACATTTAAGTCAGTGGATTTTGAGTAAAGTATATTGCCCTCCATAATGTGGGTGGGCCTCATCCAATAAGTTGAAGGCTTACATAGAACAAAGGACTCTGTATCTGTCTATTTATCTGTCTGTATCTCTATCTAGCTATCCCTACACATATCCTATTGATTATGTTTCTCTGGAGAATGCTGGCTAATGTAAGTGGTTAACAAAATATCAGGGCAATGGTTACCAGTGGAAGAAAGTATGATTGAGAGAGACACACAGAAGGAGACTTAGGTATTGGTAATATTCTATTTTGTTACCAAAGTAGGGGTACATGCACTTTATATTACCACTATATATGTTTAGCACATTTTTCTGAATGAATACTGAATATCACACATGTACACACACACAAATTTAACTCAGGAAGTATAAAATAGACTATCAGCTGAAGATGAAAATAGCAAACTAAAACATACATGTAAAAATTATCCAAAATATATCAGATGATAAATAAATGTAAAATATGAGAGATTAAGAAACAGAAACAAGAGAATGAGAAAGTCAAGCTCGAGTAAGAATTATGAAAGGATAACATATAATTAATGGCCAAGGAGAAATATTTAAGAAGATCATGACTGATAGATACTCATATAAAATAAGCAGAAGAAGCAGGATTAATAAAATAAATACAAATAAACATGTGTGTAGAATAACATTCCATTTGGTGCTGCAATGGCAGAATACTTAAGTACTGAGTAATTTATAAAAAAACAGAAATGTATGTCTCATAGTTCTGGAGCTTGAGAAGGTGATGATTATGGCACTAGCATCTGGTGGGCCTTCTTGCTTGTTCCCACATGGCAGAAGGCAGAAAGGCAAAAGAGAATTGTATTAGTCCATTCTTATGCTGCTAATAAAGACATACTTAAGACTGGGTAATCTATAAAGGAAAGAGGTTTAATTGACTCACACTTTAGCATGGCTGAAGAGGCCTCAAGAAACTTACAATCACAGTGGAAAGGGGAAGCAAACATGTCCTTCTTCACATGGTGGCAGCAAAGAGAAGTGCTGAGCAAAAGGGTGAAAAACTCCTTATAAAACCATCAGATCTCATGAGAATTCACTCACAATCATGAGAACAGCATAAAGGTAACTGTCCCCATGATTCAATTCCTCCCCCTGGATCTCTCCTATGACACCTGTGGATTACGGGAACTACAGTTCAAGATGATACTTGGGTCTGGACACAGTCAAACCATATCAAAAATGAGCTCACTTCCTTAAGCCCTTTTTAGAGCATAATTAATCCTTTCATGAGTGCAGATCGATCCCTCATGACTTAAACACCTCCCTCAAGGCCTTATCTCTCAACACCGTTGCATGGGGATCAAGTTGCCAACACATAAATTTGGGGGACACATTCAGACCATAGCATTTCACCCTGGGCCCTCAAATTCCATTTCCTTCTCACATGCAAAATATATTTATTCCAACCCAGTAGCCCTAAGTCTTAGCTCACTCCAGCACCAACTTTAAAGTTTAAGTCCAGAGTCTCATCTACATCAAATATGTGTGAGACTCAAGTTGTAATTCATACTGAAACAAAATGCTCTCCAGTTGTGAGCCTATAAAATCAAACAAGTTATGTACTTTTAAAATATAATGGTGTCGCAGACAAATTATAGACATTCTCATTTCAAAAAAGAGAAATAGAAAAGAAAAGAATAACGAGTTTCAAGTAATTAAAAATACCAGTAGGGCAAATGACATTGAATCTCAAGGCTTGAGAATAGTCTTCTTGGACTCCATGTGCTGCCTTCTAGTACACTGAAGATTGGAGTTGAGTTTCAAGGCCTCAGGCAGCCCATGTGTCAGCCCTCACACATTTAAGTCAAAAGCTTATGGTTTTCTCAGGCTTGTGCTGCATACTGGTAGCTCAGCAGTTCTGGGGTCTTGGGAGGAGCCCTGCTCCCATGGCTGCCCCAGGCTCGAAGATCTCCAAAATGACTTTGCGGCTACTTTCCCATTGTCTTGATGAATAGCACCTGACTTCCTTCTATTCACACTAATTTCCTTATCAAACAATTACTTGGCCACACCCTTGGTTTTTTCTCCTAAAGATGCTTTTTTGTTCTTGACATGGCCAGGCTAAGAATTTTCCAAATCTTTACATTCTGCTTCCCTTTTGATTATAAATTATATCTTTAAATAATTTCTCTCTTTTCACATTTTACTATAAGCAGTTAAGAGATGCCACACAGCACCCTACATTTTTGCTACCTGGAGATTTCTTCTGCCAGATATCCTGGTTCATTGTTAAGTCCTGTCTTTCACAAAGTCTTAGGACAAAAACATAATTCAGTCAAGTTCTTTGCCGCTTCATAGCAAGGATCATCTTTTCTCTAGCTTATACTACCTTGTTCCTCCTTTCAATCTGAGACCTCATTGAAATGGGCTTTACTGTCCATATTTCTACATTCTGCTCATAGTCACTTAAGTAATCTCTAAGAAGATAGAGGTGTTGGCTTACAGCTCTTCTCTTCTTTTAAGACTTCACAAGAATTGCCCTTAATGCTCCATTTATGGAAATACAGGCTTTTTCAGCACTCAGTTCAAAACTGTCTCCGCCTCTGCTCACTACATAGTTTAAATGCTGATTCCACATTTTTAGATATTGATTGTAACAAAGCCTCACTATTCTGGTTCCAATTTTTGTCTTAGTTTGTTTGGTGTTGCTATAACAGAATACTTGAGACTGGGTAATCCATAAAGAACAAAAATTCATTTCTCACAGTTCTTGAGGCTGGGAAATTGAGGATCATGGCACCAGCAGCTGGTGAGGGCCTTCTTGTGGTGCCCTCACATGGAAGAAGGCGGAAGGCCAAAAGAGAATGAACCCATTCCCACAAGCCCTTTCTATAATAGCATTAATCCATTCATCAGGGTGAAGCCCTCATCACCTAAACACCTCCCGAAAGGCCCTGCCTCTCAACACTGCTGTGCTGGGGATCAAGTTTCCAATACATGATCTGGAAGACACAATCAGACCAAATATCAAATACTGAAAGAAACTATAGTAAATGAAGTCTTAAAGGAAACAAAAAGAAAACAATTAGATGTACAAGAGATTTTACATCAGAAAGAGAATGATTCTATACCTAGAAAATTCTGAAGACTGCCAAAAAGCTCCTAGAATTTATTAACAACTTTAGTAAAGTTTCAAGGTACAAAATCTATGTACAAAAATTAGTAGCATTTCTATACACAAACAACATCCAGGCTGAGAGTGAAATCAAGAATACAATTCCACTTACAATAGCCACAGAGAAAATGAAATACCTAGAAATACAGCTCGGTATTCACTTAAAATATCTCTACAAGGAGAACTGCAAAACATTGCTGTAAGAAATCAGAGACCACACAAATAAATGGAAAAGCATTCTATGCTCATGGATTAGAAGAATCAATATTGTAAAAACGGCCATACTGCCCAAAGCAATTTACAGACTCAGTGCTATTCCTATCAAACTACCAATGCCATTCATCACAGAATTAGAAAAAAAAAATCTAAAATTCATATGCAACCAAAAAAGACCCTGAATAGCCAAAGCAATCCTAAGCAAAGAGAATAAAGACATCATACTACCTGACTTCAAACTATGGTTTAAAGCCACAGTAACCAAAACAGGTTGGTACTGGTACAAAAACAGACAAATAGACTGATGGAACAGAATACAAAACTCAGAAATAAAGTCACACACCTACAACCATCTGATCCTCAACAAGGCTAACAAAAACAAGCTATGGGGAAAGGACTGCTTTTTCAATAAACGTTGCTGGAACAACTGGCTAAATATGCAGAAGCCTGAAGCTGGACAATTTCACCATATGCAAAAATTAACTCAAAATGGATTAAAGCTTTAAAGATATGACCCCAAACTATAAAAATAACAGAAGAAAACCTAGGAAATACTCTTCTCAACATTGGCCTTGGCAAGGAATTTTTGGCTGAGTCCCCAAAAGCAATTGCAGCAAAAACAAAAATAGACAAATGGGACCTAATTTAACTAAAGAATTTCTGTACAGCAAAATAAACTATCGACAGAGTAAACGGACATCCTACAGAATGAAAGATTTTCACAAACTATGCATCCAACAGAGTCCTCATATCCAGAATCTACAGGGAACTTAAGCAAATCAATGAGCAAAAACCAAATAACACCATTAAAAAATGGGCAAAGTACATGAACAGACACTTCTCAAAAGAAGGCAGACAAGTGACCAACAAACAAAGAAATGCCCAGCATCACTAATTATCAGAGAAACGCAAATAAAAACCTCAGTGAGGTAATATCTCACACCACTCAGAATGACCATTATTAAAAAGTCAAAAAACAACAGATGTTGGTAAGGCTATGAAGAAAAGGGGAATGCTTATACACTGCTGGTAGGAATGTAAATTAGTTCAGCCACTATGGAAAGGAGTCTAGAGATTTCTCAAAGAACTTAAAACTGAGCTACCATTTGACCCAGCAATCCCATTACTGGGTATATATCCAATAGAAAATAAATAATTCTACCAAAAAGGCACATGCACTTGTATGTTTATTGCTGTTCTATTCACAATAGCATAGACATGGAATTAGCCCTGGTATCTATCAACAGTAGACTAGTTAAAGAAAATGTGGTACATAGAATACTACACAGCCATGAAAAGAATGAAATCATGTCATCTTTAGCAATATGTATGGAGTTGGAAGCCATAATCCTAAGAAAATTAACATAGGAAAAGAAAACCAAATACTACATATTCTCACTTATAAGTTGGAGCTAAGCATTGAGCACCCATGGACATAAATATTAGAACAATAGACACTGCAGACTACCAGAGGATAAAGGTAGGGTGGGTTAAAAAACTACCTATCTGGAACTATGTTCACTACCAGGGTGACAGTATCCATACCGCAAATCTCAGCATGACACAATATTCTCATGTATTAATAACAAATCTGTGCATGTACTCCTGTATCTAAAGTAAAAGTTAAAATTTTCAAAAAAAGAGACAAAGGAGATATCTGCTAAAGTGTGCTAAGAGAAAATAACTGTCTATTTAGAACCCTATTCCCAGATGAACGACCATATAAAAGTTGAGAAATAAAACATGTTGATACGAGGAAAGATTGAGCTTATTCTTCGAGACTCTTACTAAAAGAATCAGAGGAAGATATACTTCTGTTTAAAAATAAATTAAACCTCTAATAAGGGAGTAAGCTGCAAAAAATAGCAGTGGGAAAATAAAGTCATACAGATTAGGTAAGTCTAAATTAAAAGTATTGGTGCAAAAGATTAATGTGAAACAAGATATAAAAAAACAAGTTGGAAGTAAAGTACTAGAAAAATATTATGTGGATTGTAGGAAAATAAATAGAAATAAGTACTCTAACATTTTTGTATCATTTTGGAGGATGGTAAATATACTTATTAACTTGAAACTTTGGTTAAGTGCATATGCCAAACATTTCAGAGAATCATTGATCTAGTAGACTATGTAATTTCCCAAAGTGTAGAGGATGAGAAAATAAAACTTTATTCAGCATGAAACAAGAAAGGAGGAAGGTATAAAGCAACAAAAAGGGGGATCATAAGAAGAAAACATGATGGTAGGAATATATCCAAGCGTATCAGTAAACACATTACACAATAAATACAAACAGTTTTAACTGACAAGCCCACAAACCTAGTAGTATATTTTAACGTTACAAACTCAAACTCTTAGAAAAATTGGAGAGAATGGCATTCAAAAAATTAATATAGACACTACAGTTTAGAAATTTGATCTAATGCCTAAATATGGTTCATTCTTTTGAAAACTTGTATCCAACAATTAGATATTAAGCCTTTTTTTCCAAGCATACAAAGAATACATATAAAATCAGACCATTCACATAGATTATTTTGGAAAAGTATGGCAAGCACTGCCTCTTGTCTGCCCAATGCAGTGTCTGTCTCAATTCCTTATTAGATGAGCCTGTTTTTTTGTTCAGGAACTAAAAAGAGTTTCCTTGGTCTGTAGCCTCTCTCCAACTCCAGAGAGTGACTACCGATCAGCTCCAACTAGAATTTTATACCTACACATTGTTGACGTATAGGTATGCACATGATTTTTTTATTTTCTTTTTCTTTACTTTTTCTTTATTTCAGACACAGTCTTGCTCTGTCACCCAGGCAGGAGTGCAGTGGCACAATCATAGCTCGCTGCAGCCTCAATGTCCTGGGCTGAAGTGATCCTCCTGCCCCAGCCTCCCCAGTCACTGGGACTACAGGTGCACATCACCATGCCTGGCTAATTATTATTAGTAGTAGTAGTAGTAAAGATGAGGTCTCACTATGTTGCCCAGGGTGGTCTCAAACTCCTAGGCTTAAGCGATCCTCTGCCTCAGCCTCCCAAAGTGCTGGGATTACAGCTGTGAGCAACCACACTCAACCCTGATATTCTTATATTAATCCAACAATCATATTAAAAAAAAAAAAACTCTCTAGTTTTCTATGTGGAGAATCATGTGGTATGCAAATTGTTGTTTTGTTTCTTTTCAATTCTTATGTATCTTCTTTGTTTGTGATGTACAACTATCCCTATAGTACATACTACCATATGAACCTATATAGATGTACCTACAGATGAACTCATACACTGATAGCAAACATTATTACTTTATTCCTAATTTTCAAGGGAAGATTTTTAATACCTCACCAAGAAGAATAATGTTTATAATAGGTTTTTAGTGGATTGCCTTTAATAGAATAAGGAAGTTTCTTGCTATTCTTGGTCTGTTATGAGTTTTGTCTGTTGTCATGAGTGATGACTGAATGCTAATACTTCAGAATCTATTGAAGCAATCATAAGATTTTTTCCTTTAATCTACTGTTGTGCTAATTAACATAAACCATTTTAGTATTTCAACTTAGAAATCTACACAGATAATTTGGAAAAAAAGGGATAAATCCAACTTGGTGAAGATGCATTTGTTTATGTATTCATATATTAATTTTATATTTCTATATAATATGTATGTATATGAACACATATGCATATGTACATAGAATAAACACTCCTGCATTTAATTTGTTATTTTCTCAGGGTTTTAAAATCTATGTTCATGAGTGAGATTGATTTATAAATTCTCCTTGCTCATATTTTGTCTGTTTTTTATACCAAAATCTTATTGAGCTCATAAAAATTTAATGTGCCAATCTTCATATGCTCTCTAATTTTTGTACATTGTATCTGAGAAACATTTATGAAAATCTTGTCAAGTTTTCCTTTCAATTTTGCAAACTTTTACTTTACATATTTTAATACTATGCTATTAGATGTCTAGAATTTAGAATTGTTAGATCTTTCTGTTGAAATACATATTTCAGTATTATGAAGTAACCCCTTTAATCTCTAAACACACTTTGCCTTAAAGTTTATTTTGTCTGAAAATACTATTGATTTATAACTGACACCAGCTTTTTTATTTAATATTTGTCGGTCATATATTTTGCATCCTAAAATCCAGCCTGCCAATCATTGTTAATTGTTGAATTTAGAACAGTTGTATTTATTACAATTACTGATGTGATTGAAATTATTTCTACCATTTTATTCTGTATTTTAATTCTTTCAGCTTTTTCCCATTTACCCCCTGCCTTTCTCTTCAAATATTACAATTCCTCCAATTCCCTCTTATAGTTTCCTGGTATATGTATGTTAGATCTTTTAGTTTTCTCCATGTTCCTGAACTTCCCTTTCAGAATAGATTGGAGGAGGCACAATATTGTTAAATTCTTTGCTTTGTAGTGGTGTGTTTTTCATAATTCCTTCAGATCCTATCTTCTTGCAAGCTCAGCCATGCATTTACAAGACTGTTTGTTGTATTTTATCCAATGTTTCTAGGCATTTGAAGTGGGGATGTTTCCAGGAATCGTTTGCCATGTTCCCAGACTGCAAGTTGCATTATCAAAAGATCTACACTCCAGTCTCAGCTTCTTCATCATCGAGCTATGGAATTATAGTTAAGTCACTTAGCCTCTCTTAGTTTGCTCGTCTTCAAGGTTATCGAGCTGAGGAATGCAACTTGGTGCAGCTCTGAGCTTTTTAAACATATGATTAGACAACTTATCTTCTTTTTTTTTTTTTTTTTGAGATGGAGTCTCACTCTGTATCCAGGCTGGAGTACAGTGGCGAGATCTCTGCTCACTGCAATGTTCGACTCCCTGGTTCAAGTGATTCTCCAACCTCAGCCTCCCGAATAGCTGGGATTACAGGCATGAGCCATCACGTCCAGCTAATTTTTGTATTTTTAGTAGAAATGGGATTTCACCATGTTGGCCAGGATGGTCTCGATCTCCTGACCTCATGATCCACCTGCCTTGGCCTCCCAAAGTGCTGGGATTACAGGCGTGAGCCAATAGATCACTCTGCAGTATCATATTGAATGTCTTTTTTGTTTGTTTTCCAAGGTTTTATTAAATGCTAAAAATAATCACTGACTCTCTTTTAGGGTCTAGAGGTGACTACACATTTGGGGAATCAGGAAACAGTCTGTTCCTAAAGCTGTGCCAAGTTATGTGAATTTGACTAAGTCACTTTAAAGCCTATTTACCTTTACTTCCTTTCCTCTGTTGTAGAAGTTATTGCTTTAAAAATGCACATAAATAGCACAGGACTAAATCTTGGCAACCTAATCAACTTGTGAAAAGGAAGTGAGGACTTTAAAAGGAAAGAAATTAGTAAGAAAACAGGAGTTCCTATCTTCCTACTATTGCTGGCAGCCCCTTCTTTCAATTTCTCTTGTTGAATTTTAGATAAAAGTAAAGGAAAAAAAGAGAAAGCGTAGCATTTTAGCTCTATCCTTGACTCTGAGTTATTTATGAACAGGAAATATCAAGATTCTAATGGTGAGAGGAGCACCTTTAGCAATTCCATGGGCAGTGCCAGAACATTGCTGACAAGGTGGACCCCAGTAGAATCAAACTAGAAGTTGGTTCATCACATTTTAATTTAAAAGGCTGAGGTAGAAGCAGAATGGCCAGGGAGCATCCCTTTCACTCTTGCTCAGAAGAGCCTTGTCTTAATTATTGTGGCCCCATCCTATTCTAAAGGATGTCCTTACTATCTGCCCTCCTGCTCTCCTGTTGTTTCCCCCTGCACACATAAACAATGATATGATCTCAACTGGACTCCATCTAGCTTCAGATTGATCCCATAAGGAGCACTGGGGCCTAAGTTGTTCGCAGAGTTATTCCACCTTGAGGTGTGGGGATTGGCTTTAAGAAACCCTGTGTCAGTCAGTTGTTGGCTGAAAACTGCTCCTAGGGGCAGGGGTTATAACCTCCCATGATGTGGCTGCTGGTTGAGGCACTTATCCAGAGAAGAGGGTAGCTGCAAGCTTTTACGAAGTACTCACAATATCTAGAGTGAAAGTGGGGAAATGCAATAGCTAGTAATGAGGAAGAAATGAGGACATACAGAATTAACTAGAGTTTCCAGATTTTATATTCCCGTTGCAAACTCTGCACATTAACCCTGTCTACATGGTGAATGTGGCCCTGTGAATGATATTAAAAAGAACAATTAGGCTTTCCAACTCTCACGTTTGCCCTAGAGTTTACTGTCAACTTTTCAATAGTCAATACCCTCTTCATAGTATGGAAACATACATTTAGTCTAGAAGGAGTGGATAGAGAAAAAAGGAAGATGTTTCTAAAGGCTCCTCCCAAAACTGCAGTTCTACCACAGTATTTTGCTGTCTTATTTTAAAGATCACATTTTGAAACTCACAGAAAAAGTCAGAGCTAATTTCAGACTTTTTATGCCTTGCAAAGGGCAGAATAGACTTTATAAGGAAAATATATTTGCATCAGGATACGCACATACCCAATAAATTCCATTAAGTACAGCAAGTTCTTTATCATCTGGGTTTAACCATATTGAACTGCCATATAAATTTAATATGTAACAAGGTAATGTTTGGCACAAATACTAGAGCCATAAAATATGTCTCACAGTACTAAGCCTAGATGGAAGACAAATTTTAGCTGCGGTCTTAGGAAACTAACAAAAGACATATATGTATCAAAGTGGCAGAACCTCAGGTCCTGGTGAAAAATAATAATTCTTCTTAGCAGTATAGATGAGAGAGACTCAGATTTAAAAACACTTTTAAGTGCAATGTGGGGGAAATGTCTTTTTGCTTGTGCTGGTGGGTGCATCAATTTTCTCTAAGATATTTGAGGAACTGGTAACTTTAGTTACCTGTGAGAGGCAAACTTTGTAGCTGAGAAAAGCGAGCGATACAAAGACTTTCAGCTGTTACTTCCTTTTTTTGCTTTTTGAATTTTATTATTTATTTATTTAGTAGAGATGGGATTTCACCATGTTGCCCATGCTGGTCTTGAACTCATAAGTTCAAAGTGATCCATCTGCCTCGGCCTCTCAAAGTGCTAGGATTACAGGTCTGAGCCACTGTGCCCGGCCTGCTTTTTGAATTTTAAAGCATGAGAATATATTATACATTCTATAGTTATTAAGAGTGTTTTGTCCTTTTGAAATTCCCCCAAATATCTGAATTTTGCTTTAGGGGAGCATGCTTCAAATGGTTTATATTGATACAGGTAGAGGTTAGAATAAACTTTTATTGAGGAATAAGTATAATGATATCATAATTCATCAGTTGCTTATTACATGATAGCTATTTTGCTAAGAGATTTAGGTGCTTTCTGGCCGGGCGCGCTGGCTCAAGCCTCTAATCCCAGCACTTTGGGAGGCCGAGACGGGCGGATCACGAGGTCAGGAGATCGAGACCATTCTGGCTAACACGGTGAAACCCCGTCTCTACTAACAAATACAAAAAACTAGCTGGGCGAGGTGGCGGGCGCCTGTAGTCCCAGCTACTCAGGAGGCTGAGGCAGGAGAATGGCGGGAACCCGGGAGGCGGAGCTTGCAGTGAGCTGAGATCCGGCCACTGCACTCCAGCCTGGGCGACAGAGCAAGACTCCGTCTAAAAAAAAAAAAAAAAAAAAGAGATTTAGGTGCTTTCTTATTTAATCCTCACCACAAAATATGGGGTATGCAATGATATTTTCCCCATTGTACAAATAAGGGAATTAATGTTTATGGATAAGCAGCTTATCTGAGATTTCACAGCTAGTAAGTAACTGGTATAAAATGTTGCCATCACCCAGACAGTCTAACTATAGGTCCTTGAAATTATAACCAAGTTAGTAGACATCTCCCAATCTGAGCCCTCCTTTTCTGTAACATTAACTGATAGGTGCAAATTAATGCTTTGGTAATCATTCATTGCCCTTCAAGTTAGCGTTAGGAAAATTTACCTCAGTGACTGTCATCCTGCTTGGATGGGTCTAGATCAGACCTGAAGCAAGTAGGCTCCAAGGGATGCTCACCAGGTTAACCCTCAGGCCAAAGGATGGACTAATGTTGAGGGACGATCTCTTTCCCCATGTTTTGTGTTTCATGTTTTCCCTAAAAGTATTTGATCTACAGACCTCAAAACCACCTAACCAATGAACATTTAAGTTTCTAACAGGTCACTGGGATTGGCAAGACAGATGGTATAAAACAATCATCACTTGAGCTAGTTCATCTCATTATTGTATATTTTTCATAAACTCATCTATTTTATGACTTATTTTCATAAATATATGAATATAGCCAGTGTTAAGGTAATTACAAGGGAACGAGAAACTTCCCAGACAGAATTGACCTGCGTAGTATTCTGTTCTAATTCTGAAGTCAGGAATTACTCCAGCAGACCCATCCATTGCTAAAAACATTCTGGTCTTGTGTCTTGCCTATTCCAGGTGAGAAGAACCTACTTAGTCCTACCTGTAGATTCAACCACAGTCCCTGGCCACATAGTGTCCTGGAAGAAAATTTATTGAATCTGTTTATCTCATTTCCTCCTGAAATATGTTAGACATAGCAATACAAAGACCTTTGGAGTATTCTAGGCAAAGTATGGTAGAACCGAATATAGGACAACGGCAATAGGGAGGAAGAAGGAAGAGGATGAATTGCAGATGTTTCAGGGGTGAAATCTATTGGACCTGAGTAATGATAGGATGACAAGCCTGAGGGAGGAAAAAAAAAGTCAAAATAATTTTTAAAAAAAGACTATCAGATTTCCCAGTAGGGTAACGAAGGAGATAATTGGTGCCATCTATGGAGGCACTGAGAAAGAAGCTGAGGTTTTTGGCTGTTGATTTTGGCTTTCGTTTGGTTTCACTTACATTGGGCTGCTTTTTATTTTGGTGAGTTAGCACTAACTAACCAACTTCATTTCCTTTTCTTTGGTTCCTAGTCAACACTTTGTGGTTCTCTAAGGAACAGAGAGAGAGAGACCCCAAAGCACTCACAAGACCAAAGTCCTGAAGTTCCTACATCCAAAAAGTTTTCTAAGGCTAGATGTCACCAACTGGCAGCCATCAGACTGACTCTAGTCTTCACAGCATCAATACCTTTCATATATCTTTGAAATTATTTGCCAAGGTTTAAAAGTAGAGATGTTTTATTTTAAAATATAGATTTTTATTTTCTATGTTTGAGAAAAAGCACAGATTCCCACCTGGCACTATCAGTAGGAGCTTACCCTTCACACAGGGAATCTGCCCTTCGTTTTCCCACTGCCTCCTCCACTCGGTTTCGGTTTTGAATAGTGTCTGCCTGCCCTCCTTGGCATGCTATTTTAAATATCCTGCCTCAGGCCAATCAGCTTCATAACCCTTTCCCCACTCTCTAAATGTTATACACCAGCCCCACCCCTAGCCCAGGTTTGTGATTACCCCTAAGGGCTATCCAAAGTAAAGGAGGAGAAATATTTTCTTCCTAATTACAGGGTTGGCATTATTTTTTCTCTAACCACTGGATTCTGGGTAGGTGGCAATACTGTTTCACACTTCTGTGGTGGCCTCAAATTCTCTCTCCACCTGTAGCCATTATTAGGCCTTTAGTTGACACTGTTCACCCCAAAGGAGACTTAGTAGAGAGAGAAAATATAAAATGGGTACAGCTCAGGTTTACATGACTGGGGTCCCTGGATTTGGGCTAAACCTCATCTGATGAGTCCTCTTGTAACCTGCTCTTTCCTGACGTTGAATTCCTAGACGCCTAGGCCTAATCTGCCAGGTTAGACACCAGAATCCATCCACCCGTAACGAACACTTGATTCCAAACACAGATTTGCTCTTGGGAACTGTTACCTCTCAGTGCCCTCCTGCCCCATTCAAAACACCGGACACTGAGCTGACAGCATATCTCATTGAGTCTAGCAGAAAAGATGGGTGTGAGTTGTAGCAGAATTATATATGGTTGAGGGAGAACTTCCACTGAAAACTCTGTTATAGTTAGTTATTCTTACTGCTGGAAAACTGCCTAATCTCTTGGGTGACTTGAGACAGAAAACATATTCAGAATCCCTGGCATATATGATTCTTATTTTAGTCCATTCTTGCTGCTATAACAAAATACCACGGACTGAGTAATTTATAAACAGTAGAAATTTATTCCTCACAGTTCTGGAGGATGGGAAGTCCAAGAGCACAGCACCAGCAGATTTTGTGTCTGGTGAGGGCCTTTTCCGTAGATGGCATTTTCTCATGGTGCTCTCAAATGTTAGAGAAAACCAAAGGAACAATTGCTGTGTTTACACCTGGCAGATGGGATGGAAGGGCCGGACAGCTCTTTGAAGCCACTTCTATAAGGACATTAATCTCATTCATGAGGGTGGAGCGCTCATGGCCTAATCACATTCCACAGATTCTACCTCTTAATACCATTACCTTGAGGTTTAAGGTCTAACATGAATCTTGGAGGGACACAAACATTTAAACCATAGCAGTCCCCTTAAGTAACTCCACCCTCTCCCAATATCCACTTACCTGTGGACTAAAGTCATCCCTCATGAATCTCCTATCATGCCATTACTTTCTGGTTCCTAGGTTCAGTACCTGCTTCTTTCTCACTGGTAGCCCTGGAAAGCTGGCCACTATCCTGTCTTCTAATCACATTTTGACTTCAAGTGTATGAGGATGCATAGCCAGTTATAAATCTGAAAAAGCTGCAGTTAGATCTGAAAAACTAAATTTAACATGTGAAAGTTTTCTTATTCATTTATTCAACATGAATTGAGCATCTAATATATGCCATGTGATAGAAATGCAGAAATGAGTAAGATATAATAATTGACCTAGTAAAACTGGCAAGATGTATGAATTCTGTAATTCAACATGGCAAATGCTCTAGTAGAGGCAGATCACAGCTTTATCATATATTAGAAGGCATAAACAAGCGGCAACTGACTTATAGAACAATGTTCCTCAAACTTTATCATGCTTCCGAATCACAAAAAATCTTGCTAAAATGAAGACACTGGTCCCATAGGTCTTGAGCAGGGCTGAGAACCTGCATTTCTAACAAGCTCCCAAGTTATAGCAATGGTGCTGATCCATGGACCAGTCTTGAAGTAACAAATTCTAGTGACTTGAAAATTAGCATGAAGAGTGTTAGAATTAGGCTTCCTCTCTGGTGAAATTAATAGTGTTTCAGACATTTGGAGAAACTAAATATTTTAGAAATAGTTTCCACCTTTGTATTCATAAGAAACCACTGAGTCCTATACCCTGAGTTCCTTAGTGAAAGCACTGACTTTAGTCACTAATCAGTCAGTGTCCAGACAATAGTTAAGGATGGCACAAGAGCCAACCTCTGAAGGTCGACACGTGTGCTTTGGGTGAATGTTTCTTCTGTGTTGTTAAAGAGCCTTCAGTGATAGTTCACTTGAACTTCATCAGACTCACAAACTCATTTGGTGCCTGCTCCTCTAATAAATGTCCATATGTATCATAGACCATTATCTGAGATATGCTGTCATTACAACCTGGCCTTGCAGTTATGGGGAGTGGCTAATCCTTGACGACTCACTCTTTGATTGCTCGTGTTTTCAACTAAAACCTGAAGAGTTGTTGGCTAAGTTTGGTCAGTTAACAATATCATATCTGTAAAATCAAGGTAAAAATGCCTGCCCTGCCTACTTTACACAGCAAATTGAGAAGAGATGTGCTTTGAAAACTTGAAATATGATGAAAGTGCTAGCTGTAATTAAAAGAACGTAGATGCTTTTCCTATAGTATCCAGTTCAGTTTGTGAATTTGTGATTATAAGAATAGTCTAAGGTTCTTATTAAAACGTACATATTCTTGGGTCCTATCATTGAGAATTTTGGTTTAGTAGTCTGGGGGAACTAGATATGATGTTGTTAATCAATCCAACTCCACCAACAACTCCTCGGGTTTTGACCAAAAACAGGTGCAATCAAAGAGCGAAAGAAATAGTGAGAAATTGAGAAATTCTGCGTTGAGCAATGGAATTTGGTGCACACAAGAGAACTCTACCTCCCATCACCAGTTTCATTATTCCAGATAGTACGTCTATATCATTACCATTGCTATGAATGACTCATGGCAAATCCTTCCCACTCATGTAGCTCCCTTCCTCCTGGGAGTTTATGTAAAACATTAGAGACTAAGCTGACAATATGCACAATACAACCTACAAAAATATGTGAGAAGATAAAATTTGAGACTTCCAATACAATAACTTATTTTTCTTAATCTTTTTATAATCAAGAAATTGCCCTTACCTGAAAGTTATATCATTTGAACTTTTAGTCCCAAGATCTTCAAAAAACAATGAGTCACTTACAGATGTCATCTGGTAACTATTTCATTCTAAAGCTGTGCTATTTTATGTTCCTTAAAGGTGTGGCCAATAGAAGAACATTACTTTATGATGAATAAATATCCTCTGTTATACTTACATTTATGTAAAGTGTCTATGACTAAAACAAACTAAAAGGTCATCTACATACCTAATTATAACTGCCACCTAAAGACTCACAGGTGGAGAGTACACATGGATTACTTAAGTAAATTTCTTACCTGAGAGTCACAACTGGCTGGATGAATCCTCTTGTACCTCCTTAAGAGAAACAGACTCGAGGGGGCGGAGCAAGATGGCCGAATAGGAACAGCTCCAGTCTCCAACTCCCAGGGCGAGCAACACAGAAGACCGGTGATTTCTGCATTTTCAACTGAGGTACTGGGGTCATCTCACTAGGGAGTGCCGGACAATCGATGCTGGTCAGCTGCTGCAGCCTGACCAGCGAGAGCTGAAGCAGGGCGAGGCATCGCCTCACCTGAGAAGAGCAAGGGGGAAGGGAATCCCTTTTCCTAGCCAGGGGAACTGAGACACACAACACCTGGAAAATCGGGTAACTCCCACCCCAATACTGCGCTTTAAGCCAACTGGCACACCAGGAGAATATATGCCACACCTGGCCGGGAGGGTCCCACGCCCACGGAGCCTCCCTCATTGTTAACACAGCAGTCTGCAACGATCTATCCACAAGGCAGCAGGGAGGCTGGGGGAGGGGCGCCCGCCATTGCTGAGGCTTAAGTAGGTAAACAAAGCAGCTGGGAAGCTCGAACTAGGTGGAGCTCACAGCAGCTCAAGGAAACCTGTCTGTCTCTGTAGACTCCACCTCTGGGGACAGGGCACAACAGGGGAAGCAGCAGAGGCCTGAGCAGACGCGAACGACTCTGTCTGACAGCTTTGAAGAGAGCAGTGGATCTCCCAACATGGAGGTTGAGATCTAAGAATGGACAGACTGCCTGCTCAAGTGGGTCCCTCACCCCTGAGTAGCCTAACTGGGAGACATCCCCCACTAGGGGCAGTCTGACACCCCACATCTCACAGGGTGGAGTACACCCCTGAGAGGAAGCTTCCAAAGGAAGAATCAAACAGGTACACTCGCTGTTCAGCAATATTCTATCTTCCGCAACCTCTGCTGCTGATACCCAGGCAAACAGGATCTGGAATGAACCTCAAGCAATCTCTAACAGACCTATAGCTGAGGGTCCTGACTGTCAGAAGGAAAACTATCAAACAGGAAGGACACCTATACCAAAACCCCATCAGTACGTCACCATCATCAAAGACCAGAGGCAGATAAAACCACAAAGATGGGGAAAAAGCAGGGCAGAAAAGCTGGAAATTCAAAAAATAAGAGCGCATCTCCCCCTGCAAAGGAGCGCAGCCCATCGCCAGCAATGGATCAAAGCTGGTCAGAGAATGACTTTGACGAGATGAGAGAAGAAGGCTTCAGTCCATCAAACTTCTCAGAGCTAAAGGAGGAATTACGTACCCAGCGCAAAGAAATTAAAAATCTTGAAAAAAGAGTGGAAGAATTGAGAGCTAGACTAATTAATGCAGAGAAGGTCATAAACGAAATGAGAGAGATGAAAACCATGACACGAGAAATACGTGACAAATGCACAAGCTTCAGTAACCGACTCGATCAACTGGAAGAAAGAGTATCAGCGATTGAGGATCCAATGAATGAAATGAAGCGAGAAGAGAAACCAAAAGTAAAAAGAAGAAAAAGAAATGAACAAAGCCTGCAAGAAGTATGGGATTATGTAAAAAGAACAAATCTACATCTGATTGGGGTGCCTGAAAGTGAGGGGGAAAATGGAACCAAGTTGGAAAACACTCTTCAGGATATCATCCAGGAGAACTTCCCCAACCTAGTAGGGCAGGCCAACATTCAAATTCAGGAAATACAGAGAACGCCACAAAGATACTCCTCCAGAATAGCAACTCCAAGACACATAATTGCCAGATTCACCAAAGTTGAAATGAAGGAAAAAATCTTAAGGGCAGCCAGAGAGAAAGGTCGGGTTACCCACAAAGGGAAGCCCATCAGACTAACAGCAGATCTCTCGGCAGAAACTCTACAAGCCAGAAGAGAGTGGGGGCCAATATTCAACATTCTTAAAGAAAAGAAGTTTAAACTTAGAATTTCATATCCAGCCAAACTATGTTTCATAAGTGAAGGAGAAATAAAATCCTTTACAGATAAGCAAATGCTTAGAGATTTTGTCACCACCAGGCCCGCCTTACAAGAGACCCTGAAGGAAGCCCTAAACATGGAAAGGAACAACCGGTACCAGCCATTGCAAAAACATGCCAAAATATAAGACCATCGAGGCTAGGAAGAAACTGCATCAACTAACGAGCAAAATAACCAGTTAATATCATAATGGCAGGATCAAGTTCACACATAACAATATTAACCTTAAATGTTAATGGACTAAATGCTCCAATTAAAAGACACAGACTGGCAAACTGGATAAGAGTCAAGACCCATCAGTCTGCTGTATTCAGGAGACCCATCTCACATGCAGAGACATACATAGGCTCAAAATAAAGGGATGGAGGAAGATCTACCAAGCAAATGGAGAACAAAAAAGAGAAGGGGTTGCAATCCTAGTCTCTGATAAAACAGACTTTCAACCATCAAAGATCAAAAGAGACAAAGAAGGCCATTACATAATGGTAAAGGGATCACTTCAACAGGAAGAGCTAACTATCCTAAATATATATGCACCCAATACAGGAGCACCCAGATTCATAAAGCAAGTCCTTAGAGACTTACAAAGAGACTTAGACTCCCATACAATAATAATGGGAGACTTCAACACTCCACTGTCAACATTAGACAGATCAACGAGACAGAAAGTTAACAAGGATATCCAGGAATTGAACTCATCTCTGCACCAAGTGGACCTAATAGACATCTATAGAATTCTCCACCCCAAATCAACAGAATATACATTCTTCTCAGCACCACATCGCACTTATTCCAAAATTGACCACATAATTGGAAGTAAAGCACTCCTCAGCAAATGTCAAAGAACAGAAATTATAACAAACTGTCTCTCAGACCACAGTGCAATCAAACTAGAACTCAGGACTAAGAAACTCAATCAAAATCCGCTCAACTACATGGAAACTGAACAACCTGCTCCTGAATGACTACTGGGTACAGAACGAAATGAAGGCAGAAATAAAGATGTTCTTTGAAACCAATGAGAACAAAGATACAACATACCAGAATCTCTGGGACACATTTAAAGCAGTGTGTAGAGGGAAATTTATAGCACTAAATGCCCACAAGAGAAAGCAGGAAAGATCTAAAATGGACACTCTAACATCACAATTAAAAGAACTAGAGAGGCAAGAGCAAACACATTCAAAAGCTAGCAGAAGGCAAGAAATAACTAAGATCAGAGCAGAACTGAAGGAGATAGAGACACAAAAAACCCTCCAAAAAATCAATGAATCCAGGAGTTGGTTTTTTGAAAAGATCAACAAAATTGACACACCGCTAGCAAGACTAATAAAGAAGAAAAGAGAGAGGAATCAAATAGACACAATAAAAAATGATAAAGGGGATATCACCACCGACCCCACAGAAATACAAACTACCATCAGAGAATACTATAAACACCTCTACGCAAATCAACTAGAAAATCTAAAAGAAATGGATAATTTCCTGGACACTTACACTCTCCCAAGACTAAACTAGGAAGAAGTTGAATCCCTGAATAGACCAATAGCAGGCTCTGAAATTGAGGCAACAATTAATAGCCTACCCACCAAAAAAAGTCCAGGACCAGATGGATTCAAAGCTGAATTCTACCAGAGGTACAAAGAGGAGCTGGTATCATTCCTTCTGAAACTATTCCAATCAATAGAAAAAGAGGGAATCCTCCCTAACTCATTTGATGAGGCCAACATCATCCTGATACCAAAGCCTGGCAGAGACACAACAAAAAAAGAGAATTTTAGACCAATATCCCTGATGAACATCGATGCAAAAATTCTCAATAAAACTGGCAAACTGGATTCAGCAGCACATCAAAAAGCTTATCCACCATGATCAAGTGGGCTTCATCCCTGGGATGCAAGGCTGGTTCAACATTCGCAAATCAATAAACGTAATCCAGCATATAAACAGAACCAAAGACAAGAACCACATGATTATCTCAATAGATGCAGAAAAGGCTTTTGACAGAATTCAACAGCCCTTCATGCTAAAAACGCTCAATAAATTCGGTATTGATGGAATGTACCTCAAAATAATAAGAGCTATTTATGACAAACCCAGAGCTAATATCATACTGAATGGGCAAAAACTGGAAAAATTCCCTTTGAAACCTGGCACAAGACAGGGATGCCCTCTCTCACCACTCCTATTCAACATAGTATTGGAAGTTCTGGCTAGGGCAATCAGGCAAGAGAAAGAAATCAAGGGTATCCAGTTAGGAAAAGAAGAAATCAAATTGTCCCTGTTTGCAGATGACATGATTGTATATTTAGAAAACCCCATTGTCTCAGCCCAAAATCTCCTTAAGCTGATAAGACACTTCAGCAAAGTCTCAGGATACAAAATTAATGTGCAAAAATCACAAGCATTCTTATACACTAGTAACAGACAAACAGCCAAATCATGAATGAACTTCCATTCACAATTGCTTCAAAGAGAATAAAATACCTAGGAATCCAACTTACAAGGGATGTAAAGGACCTCTTCAAGGAGAACTACAAACCACTGCTCAGTGAAATCAAAGAGGACACAAACAAATGGAAGAACATACCATGCTCATGGATAGGAAGAATCAATATCGTGAAAATGGCCATACTGCCCAAGGTTATTTATAGATTCAATGCCACCCCCATCAAGCTACCAATGACTTTCCTCACAGAATTGGAAAAAACTGCTTTAAAGTTCATATGGAACCAAAAAAGAGCCCGCATTGCCAAGACAATTCTAAGTCAAAAGGACAAAGCTGGAGGTGTCACACTACCTGACTTCAAACTATACTACAAGGCTACAGTAACCAAAACAGCATGGTACTGGTACCAAAACAGAGATATAGACCAATGGAACAGAACAGAGTCCTCGGAAATAATACCACACATCTACAGCCATCTGATCTTTGACAAACCTGAGAGAAACAAGAAATGGGGAAAGGATTCCCTATTTAATAAATGGTGCTGGGAAAATTGGCTAGCCATAAGTAGAAAGCTGAAACTGGATCCTTTCCTTACTCCTTATACGAAGATTATTTCAAGATGGATTAGAGACTTAAATGTTAGACCTAATACCATAAAAACCCTAGAAGAAAACCTAGGTAGTACCATTCAGGACATAGGCATGTGCAAGGACTTCATGTCTAAAACACCAAAAGCAATGGCAGCAAAAGCCAAAATTGACAAATGGGATCTAATTAAACTAAAGAGCTTTTGCACAGTAAAAGAAACTACCATCAGAGTGAACAAGCAACCTACAGAATGGGAGAAAATTTTTGCAACCTACTCATCTGACAAAGGGCTAATATCCAGAATCTACAAAGAACTCAAACAAATATACAAGAAAAAAACCAACAAGCCCATCAAAATGTGGGGAAAGGATATTAACAGACATTTCTCAAAAGAAGACATTCATACAGCCAACAGACACATGAAAAAATGCTCATCATCACTCACCATCAGAGAAATGCAAATCAAAACCACAATGAGATACAATCTCATACCAGTTAGAATGGCAATCATTAAAAAATCAGGAAACAACAGGTGTTGGAGAGGATGTGGAGAAATAGGAACACTTTTACACTGTTGGTGGGATTGTAAACTAGTTCAACCATTATGGAAAACAGTATGGCAATTCCTCAAGGATCTAGAACTAGATGTACCATATAACCCAGCCATCCCACTACTGGGTATATACCCAAAGGATTATAAATTATTCTACTACGATGACACATGCACACGTATGTTTATTGCGGCACTATTCACAATAGCAAAGACTTGGAATCAACCCAAATGTCCATCTGTGACAGACTGGATTAAGAAAATGTGGCACATATACACCATGGAATACTATGCAGCCATCAAAAAGGATGAGTTTGCGTCCTTTGTAGGGACATGGATGCAGCTGGAAACCATCATTCTTAGCAAACTATCACAAGAAGAGAAAACCAAACACGGCACGTTCTCACTCATAGGTGGGAACTGAACAATGAGGAAACTTGGACTCGGGAAGGGGAACATCACACACTGGGGCCTATCATGGGGAGGGGGGAGGGGGAGGAATTGCATTGGGGAGTTATACATGATATAAATGATGACTTGATGGGTGCTGACGAGTTGATGGGTGCAGCACACCAACATGGCACAGGTATACATATGTAACAAACCTGCACGTTATGCACATGTACCGTAGAACTTAAAGTATAATAAAAAATAAATAAATAAATAAATAAAAATAAAAGTAAAACAAAAACAAGGTTTTTTTTTAAAAAAAAAGAGAAACAGACTCATGACTCTGTAACTAGATGAAATTCAGACTGAATTGCTTAGAGAATGTAATCAAGTCTATTGATTAAATTATAAAGTACTACTTTGGTTACAAGGTGACAAACTTCCAGATCTTATTATCTCTAAAGGTTATGTAGGCTGAAAACCTCAGTTGATTTAAGATAAATCTGTGCTGAAAGATCATAAATGGGAAAATGTAGGACATTCCAGATACAGCCTTTACTTGAAGGTTGACAGAAGGAGCATAAACAGATGCCTGCAGGATGACCTATGGTGACAATGTCACAAGTAGACTGAAGAGACTGTGTCCAAGCCAATCAGCCTGTGTGGAGGATTTGTTGCTATTTGTTCGTCTCCTTTTTCCAATGTGATTGAAGTACCTTACATTTAGCCCAATAAACATCTCCCCCGCTACTAGTGACTAGAGCAAAAAAAAATGTGTGTAACACAATATGCAATATAGAGCTCAAACTGTTTTACAAAACCTTCAAAAACCTAAATGTTTTCTTAGCAAATGATGGCATGTCCTTCAAACACTTGAACACCATATTGTTTATTTTGCTTTAAGGCTGATTATAAGGTCAATTTAATTCAGACAGGCTTGATCTTCTTCCCAATTTACCTGCTTCAACAAGAAACCATGAGTATTCATTATCAACCATATTTTGAAAATTGAATAATAAATAACGGTAGCTATTTTATTAATAAAACAAATATGTTTTTAGTTAAGTGATTGTGGCTGCCAGACTCCAGAAAGTTAAAATACCGTCAATAGATAGGCAGTTAAATTCTCAAAGCAGTTAAATTGCAGAGTACTTGAGAACTGGTAATTTTAGATGAAAGACAGCTAAGACACAAATTTAAAAGGCTATCTGTTGTTCCTTTTTAAAATGATACGAAGAAATGTTGTACATCACAACTGCTATGGAATGAATATTTGTGTCCTCCCAAAATTCATATTAAAGCCTATATACCCAATGTGATGGTATTGGGGGATTGGACTTTTGGGAAGTTACTAGGTCATGATGGTGGCGCCATCCCCTAATTTCATTCATCCTCCACCATGAATGAGATTAGTGCCTCTGTAATAAAAGGCAAACAAGAGATCATTTCTCTCTGCCATGTTAAGATATAAGAAAAAAACAGCTGTCTGCAAACTAGGAGGAGTGCGCTCACCATAAACCAGATCTACCAGTGCTCTCATTTTAGACTTCCCAGTCTTCAAATTGCATAGTATTTTGTTATAGTCTATGGTGTTTTGTTGTAGCAGCCTGAGCTAATTAAGACAATTTTCTTCATAGATCATTTTCTTGGGAATGGTGGTAAGGTGCTCATAAATGCTTAAAACTACACATAACAATCACGCAGCCAGAAGAGATCCCAGAAAAGCTTTCAGAGAAAATTCAGAATCAGAGTTCTGGCTCTCACTTTATCTTCAGCCTTAACTGAGCTGGAGAATCAGTTATGTAACTAAATGTCTCATGCCTCAGATTCCTCATGCATTCATTGGGAAGAACGCCTGTGCAATGTGTCTTTAGAGTTACCATGGAGATAAATGAGGTAATGTATAGAAGAAGCACAATCCCAAATCATATTTCCTTTACCATAACTTTTCTGCTAATTAGCATCTAAAATTGTAGCCCTTGTTTAATTTAGACTCATATTTCTCATCTCTTGCCCTTTGTAACTACTGTGTTCACTGATTAAATATGAGGAGAAGGGAGAGGTAGGCTGCTGGTCAGGGACTGTCACACTAAGACAAGAAACCAGAGCAAAGGTGATTCCCCCGTGAGTGGCTAAACTATGGTTGCCGAAGCAAAAGGCATTGGAGCAGAAATATTTCCCTTCAAACTTTCCACTTCATGATGTACAGTAGCTCCACTTAATGCTGTTGATAGGTTCTTGGAAACTGTGACTTAAAGTGAAATGACATACAACAGGTCTTTGAATAATATCATTTCTTTCAACATCCTTGATAAGAATAAAACATTGGTTTCATTCTATGTTATTTTGCTTCAAGTCACAGTTTCCAAGAACCTATCAACAACACTAAGTGAGGACTTACTGTATAGAGTTTCCTTTATTTTCATTTTCTATTTTGCCAACATAACCACCAGCCTTTGCTTTACTACAGTACTTTACTTTTGAAGCTACCCCGTCAGTGTTCACTGATTAAATATGAGGAGAAGGGAGAGGTAGGCTGCTGGTCAGGGACTTTTCACACTAGGACAAGAAACCAGAGCAAAGGTGGTTCCCCCGTGAGTGGCTAAACTATGGTTGCTGAAGCAAAAGGCGTTGGAGCAGAAATATTTCCCTTCAAATCACTAGCAATGCATCAGGTAATAATGGATGCTTCATAAGCAAAGGAATTCCCACTAAATCATCAGGAAGTCTAGTATAATAGCTTATTTCCAACCTGCCAGATTCATTGAGTGAATTGGAGCAAATCTCGTCTATACTTCTCACTTTCTGATATAATTTTATATAGACTAAATAGTAATTTTCACCATAATGCTGGATGAGCCTCACCTGTGAAGCACTCACTCAGTATATACCTGGCATAATCTCCCCAGATTGGTACTCTTTCAGATTCAAGAGGGAAATAGCTTGAAACTGAGAACAAATAGCAAATTACATGTCCTTAAGATGATACACCCTTCTATGACAAAACACTGTAGCACACCTCCAGGTCTGAAGTTAACAAAGAGGGCTGTCACTTCATTCAGCTGAGTCCCTCCTGCCCTCCCCGCGCATACACCCCAGGCAACCTTTGCCCTACTACAATCTAGCTCATTGATTTAGTCAATGCCATTATTTCTCATTTAAATCTTCCTGTAAGACATAGAATAGTCATTTCACTCTTACATTGTCCCCATTTTTTTCAAAAGCTTGCTGTGAAGGGAAGGAACCTAAGTAAGAGAAAGGTCAATAAAGTCAATTGCAAAGAAGATTGTGAAATGGTGCTCATTTCTGCTTTTTTTTCTTTTGAACCTCTGAATTATTTCTTCTTTCCATCTGTCTACAAAGAAGTCGTGGGTGCACATTAAGATATACAGACAGAATTCACAAACCCTTTGGTAAATTCACTCTTAGCCTTAAATATCAACAGAGGAGGAAAAAGAAACTTACTGTGTTTCCCAAAAGAAGTATGGAGAGACTATTTTCTACGATTAAAAGGATAAGAAAAAAAATGAAACTGATCCAAGAGCCCAGAGACTGTTTTTATATGTGAAAAATATATTCTTTAGCCAGGATTTGTAACTTCAGTAACTCCCCTTGGAAACCAAATTTCCACCCTGTCACAGTGTTTGGTTATTTAGGACTGAATCACTTTGAGCATGATGACTTTGGAATGCCAGCTGGCTGCAGAAGTGTGAAGAAACCTGTGTGGTCACCAACACTTTAAACATCACTCACCGTTCTGAAGTAGGGCCATCCCGGGAGCACTTCCTGGGTGCTGGTGATCTGCAATCACCAGACCAATTCCACTCCTCAAAAGGAAAGAGAATGGGGCCCTACCTTGCCAGGAAGAGGAATCTGACAAGCAGGCTGAGAACAAGCTCCACACAAGGCAATTCTTGCCAAGTGAGTCACCCATACCCCCTGGGTACAGGTGAAGCTCAAGGAATAGACCATTCACACTTCCAGCCTGCAGGAGCTGCACAATCAGCTCCTGAACTCCCGTATTCAACTCATCTCGAAACATATTTTTGTTTAAATCTTTAAAGCCAAAGAAGGTATCTAACCATTGTCCCAGCCTTCTCTTCTTTTATAGTATCACTAATTCCATAGTTCTGTAAGTGTCTTTTATGTGAATGCACTGTACTAGGCCCTTGATAGAGAATGGTTAGCAGAAAAAATAAAAAGCAACCAAGATTCTACATTCTTGATTCTCATGGGAAAAATAGAGAACTGAGAAAAGTCCTAAGAAGAAAACACTAGGATAGATACTAACAGGGGAAGTTTTACTCAAGGTGGTTCTATGTTCTAATTTTAATGCGATCACTTGGGGATCCTGTTTAAAAAACAAAAATAGATTCCAAATACTAAATGCAGATTTGATATATCTTGGGGAGAGTCTGGGATTACGCATTTTTTATAGGCTCCCAGATACTGCTGCTGCTGCTCCACAAACCACATTTTTGAATAACAAGCCTCTAGGGTTTCTCTACATCTGCAGTTCTAGTTCTCTAAGTGTGGTCACCAGACCAGCTAGCTACAGTGTTACTGGGAAACTTCTTAGAAATGCAAATTCTCAAGCCTCACCCCAGACCTACCGAATCAAAAGCTGGAGGGGGAGACAGGGAGGCAAGGACGCCAACAATCTATATTTTAACAAACTCTCAAGGTGATTATGATGCCTGCTTAAACCCCATTCATTCAATAGCAGTCATGAGCCACAGGTGGCAACTGAGCACTCAAAATGTGGCTAGTTCGAATTGAAATATGCTGTTAAGATAAATGATATGCTAGATTTCAAGGACTTGAAAAAATATACAAAAATCCCTTATAATAATATTTTTTATATCAAATGCATGTTGAAATACTATCTTGGATAGAAGTTAAATTACATTATTAAGATTAGTTTCACCTGTTGCATTTTGCTTATTTTAATGTGGCTACTAAAAATGTTTTAATTACACATGCTTATAATGGTTAGCATTATATTTCTACTGGGTAATGTTACACTAACCTTTCAGAATTATTGCTGTAGAGCAATGATTTTCAAGCAAGGCAATTTTGCCCCCTAAGGGATATTTGGAAACATCTGAAGACCTTTTTGATTTTTATAGATGGAGTCAGGGGTTCTGTGAGTAAAGGCCAGCCTGCTGCTAAACATCCTATAATGCACAGGGCAGCTTGCTACAACAAGAGATTCTCCAGTCCAAAGTATCAATAGTGTCAAAGTTAAGAAATCTGTTCTACTACACTGATTCTGCTCATTAGAAACACTTCAGGAGAGTTAAAAATACTGATGTCCTTGGCTTATCCCCAGATTAATTAAATTGGAATCTCTGGTACAGAAGCCGTGGCATTGGTTGTTCATTTTGTTTTAAGTTCCCTGTGGATTATAAAGTGCTGCCTGGGTCAAGAACCTCTTTTTCTAGGGGGAAGGACAGAGGCCCCTCATTCATTCGTCTCTGTACTGCCAACACTCATCACCTACAGACCTGGGAATTGGCATTTCCAACAAGTGTCCAGGTGACGCTGAAGCTGCTGCTCTGGTTTCCTCTGGAGAATTTTATATCCCATTCAACATAACGCTACACACTTCAACTCTCCAGATGGCCCAGGGAGCCTCACCAGACCTGGGCAGTTGTTTCCCCCTCAGGAGAAGACAGTCCCACCACCAGTGATTCCCCTTCCAGACTCTATCAAAATGACTTCCCATTTAGCTGAAGTAGAAGCAGCTCTTTTATCAAGTGCATGGGGGGATGGTTAAAGGAGTCACACAGTAAGTCCTTTCTGTTTACACTCCAAGCAGAAAACAAACTTTTCTGTTACTGGATCATCTTAGGGAAACCTGTTTCATTCAACCATTTAATTTTTACCAATATGTAACTTAAGTCACTTTAAAATAAATTTGTACAGATTATAAAATGACATAGATTAAAATAACTTCTCAGCCAGGCACAGTGGCTCATGCCTGTTATCCCAGCACTTCGGGAGGCTGAGGCAGGCGGATCACGAGATCAGGAGTTCAAGACCAGCCTGGTCAATATGGTGAAACCCTGTCTCTACTAAAAATACAAAAATTAGCTGGGTGTGGTGGCGGGAGCCTGTAATCCCAGTTACTCAGGAGGCTGAGGCAGAGAACCATTTGAACCCGGGAGACAGAGGTTGTAGTGAGCCAAGATGGCACAATTGCACTCCAGCCTGAGCAACAGGACTAGACTCCAACTCAAAAAATAATAATAATATGTTCTCCCTAAAACTAATCCCCTAAGAAAGTAGAAACCAGAGAAATTTGGGCTTTAAATATTTTACAGTGCTTCTGCCTTCATAGTTAACTTTTGAAAAATATATATCTACTTAAATCTAAAATAGTTGGCCCTACATGATCTCTCTCACACACACACGTGCACACACACACTATTATCTTCATGAACGCATCATCTACTTTGCTCCAGTCCAGCTGACAGCCTTAGGCCCTTCACACTAAGACCCTTTCCCCAACATCATCTGAATGTATAACTTCCCCACTCTTGTCTCCCCTGGTCTTTGCCCAGATGTTATCTGCTCCCTCCCATCTCGGTTCTTCTTTCTCAACCTTCTTCTCTCTGCCTCACTGGTTTTTTCATAGTACTTACTATATTTTTAAAGTACCACCTGATTTACTTATTCTGTTTATTGTTTACTTTCTCCTATGCTGGAATCCTAGCAATCTTTTTGTTCATTTACATTTCTCAAATGTCTAACAGGACACCTGGCACTCAGGTCTGTAACAAAAAATTTCTAATTGAATAGGTGTTTTTAAAAATCTAAAAATCTTTCCTTTTTCTCACAACTTTATTGCATTTGTTAAATAAATTCTTTGCAAAATTATTTTTGGAGTTCTTTTAAAGTATCTTTGCTATACACTGAGCAAGTGATTAGAATGCCTATTTGACAGCCATAGCCAATTACGCTGAGGATTCAAGCAGCTTCTGGAACTTAAATGATGTCCCAGTAGCTGCATTGTGGTGAATAAGGTGAAATGATTACAGTGAAGGTCAAAAAAATACACAGAAATCAGGCTACTGAGGGTCTTGTGAGCCACGGCAAGGAGTCTGAATTATGTTTTCAGGTAATTAGGAAGCTACTGGAAGTTCTAGGTGGAGGTAGATGAAGACACTGAGCATCATAGAATATGGTTGATAAGGCCCACTGGATTGCTCTGAGGGTAGCATTGTCCATTGTTCATTTTTTTTAATTCAATGTCCCTCATCTTCTGATGATGCATAATTTAACAAACTTGGTTGTGCTCGATAGTAGAGCACTAGCTAGAAGTGTAGGGTCAAAACATCTTCGGGGTGCTAAATTTCACCACTAGATCCTCACTAACTAAAGCGTTGTCTATGGGTTCATAAGACATGCAAATCCCAGGCCCCACGCCAGACTTACCAAACTGGAATCTGCATTTTAACAAGATCTCCAGGTTAAAGATGAAGCAGCACTCCCCTAAGGTATAGAATATTGATTGAGCCCCTCACTTCTAGCTCTGCAAGGACAATACTAGAGAGGATTGGATGAGAAAATTCTTTCTTTCCATAGTCTGGACTACATGTTGACCCACTGCCTATGGCAGTGACTTCTATCTTTGGCTAAGAGCATAAAAGTGTCCACGGATCAGAAAACTTGAGAACTGCTACATTAGATCAAAGTAAAATGAAGCCTCTTGCGGGAAACAAGAAACTTTTTGAGTAGGCTTTTGGGTAAGCAGGATGGAATGTACTGACAAGAAGAAAGAAATGACAAGAAGGAAGAAGAGTCAACCTGCTTCTAAAACAAATAAACACACCATGAGAAGGAATGTCAGGGTCTAAATCTGGATCTCAATGTCCTCTTCATTGTGACTTTTTCTTTGTCATACTTAACTGACTTGCTAAAACCAGGCACACTCCCCCACTTTCCCCACTTAGGGCCCTGCTGTTCTCTCTGCCCCAAATGCTCTTCCACCAGGTAGCCATGTAATTAACTCCCGCTCCTCCTTCAGGACTTTTATCAAGATTTGCCATCCCAATGATGCCCACCTGAACAATCTACTGAAAATTATAATCCACCTCACTGCATTCACCACATTCCCAACTCCCTTCACCTAGCTTTGCTTTTCTTTCTTCGTATTACTTACAACCTGCTAAACTACCATATAACTTATTTATTTATTATATCTATTGATACTATACTCCCCCCTGGCTAAAATAGAAGCTCCATGAGGAAAGGCTTTTCATTTGTTCTCTGATCTATCCCAAGCATCTACTCCAGAGCAATGCCTGATACGTTATACATCCACAATAAATATTTTTTAATTGAAGAAGAGAGTTTTGCAGGTAGAGGCAGTGGAGTTTAAGAGATCAAAGTCGGCTGTTAGACTCAGGCCAAACCTGAATTTGAATTCTGGTTCAGACAATTACCAGGTTCATGATCTTTGGCAAGTTATTAAACTCTCTAGACCTCAATTTTCTCACATGTGAAATCTGCTTCACAGGGTTGTGATGAGAATAAATAAGATAATATCTGAACACCGTATATCACCTGGCACTTAGTAATTGGTCATGCACTATGGTTGTCACATCATTATTAGCTACTTTATCTTTGGTGCTCCCAGCAGTTTGTGTCCAACTGCTTCCTGATTGGATTAAAGGCAACAGGCAGCCCCAGGTTCTCTTTGGCTGCATAAAGACTAGCTCAATTTTCCATTGCTCAAGACGATAATATCGTTCCAAACTCAGGGATATGAATAAAACACATTTACCTCACAGCACGTCTGTGCCAAAAACATTGTGAGAGGTCATTTAGTTGAAACTTTATATTACTTTAACAGGTAAGGAAGGCCTGAGGCAAAGAGATTAAAAGTCACATCGCTTGTTAGTGTAGAGTAGAACCTGAAATCCAGGCTTTTAGATTCCCAGGCCAGCTCAATTTTCCATTACTCCAAAAGATAATATTGTCCCAAACTCAGGGATATGAATAAAACACATTTACCTTACAGCATGTCTGTGCTAAAAGCATTGTGAGAAGTCATTTAGCTGAACCTTTATATTACTTTAACAGGTAAGGAAGCCCTGAGGCAAAGAGATTAAAAGTCACATCCCTTGTTAGTGTAGAGTAGAACCTGAAATCCAGGCTTTTAGATTCCCAGGCCAACATTCTTTCCACTTCATTCAGCATGAAAACTGTTGTAAAAAGTTCCAAAGTTTTCACCCTATACAAGGTTAGCATAGAGAAGTAGAAGATAATTGAGATCATGTCTGGGAGGGACCTAGGGTGCCTCTCCAGCACTCAGTAGCCCCTGCCAAAACATGCCCATCATCGATGTAATTCATAATTAATGATCTGCACACAAATAAACCTTATATAAACCCTGCTTATACCCTGCAAGAACACTAAAGTCCTTTATAAAGTCATGTAGAAGATCCTAAACGAGCAAAGGTAAGTCCATCAAGGAATTGTTGCAGAGATTTTTCAACCTTAGGATAGTAATTTTAGATATTATAGGCTATATCTATAATTGCATATTTGGATTGAGATTTATTAACCAATGTTGTCAACTATTTTGGCTGATTTTTTTCCCAGAATGTTGTTTAAAAGTGTCAGAAAAGTAAAATCTATGGGATTTAGATATATGTAAGTAATTACAAAGTTGGTTCTTCCACTTGTACGGTCAAATGACCAAATAACATACACTAAAAGAGAAGCTGTATAAAAATTCAAATATGCAAGATATAACAGGCCAGTCTGTGATTAAGCAAGCCTGAATTACTAAAAATAAAATGAGGAAGCAAACAAAACAGTTGTTATGGAAATATGTTTGCATCACTGAAAGCAAATTAAAGATCCCTCCTATTTGCCAAACATTACCACTCAGACTCCACTGCACAGTACAAGCCTGTGCAAATCAACATCATGAAACAATACATGGAATGCAGCACCATAGTAGACCTCCAAGACACAGCAAAACACTGAGTAATATGAAAGTCCCCATGGGTAGTTGATTATGAAGTTCTTTACCTGAAGAATCTAATCTTCTAATCCATTTTAAGCTCTTTTTTTTCATAAATATTTATTAAGCATCTCCCACGTAGGGTTTGAAACATCAGGAATGCAGAGATAAATAATGTTTTTACATATTCCAAACCCAGTTTAGAACTTAGGGAAGAAAGTCTAGACAGAGTTTGTTCTCAAAACGATGGGTAGATTAGGAAATGAAAATAAAAACATCCATGTTTAGCTGGGGCAGATGTCCCACAGCCCTCACAGTCAGGCAAAGGCTAAATATATAATTATACAGGGCCGATTTAGGAGGAAAATAAGCAAACAGGAAATGTAAACATTGTTTTAAAACACTAAATCTAAGTTTCAGGGATTGAATAGGAAATACAAGCAGTGATTTCCTTATGGCTAAGCAGGAAATATATAATCAAGGAAACGCAAGCTTCTGTCTAGAACAAATGACAAGTAGGTAGACTGTGAGGAAATGGATAAATGCCAGCCTGAGTCTGAAGTGTATTGGAGTATCCACTGAGGAAGCCAGCCAAGGCATTTTCGTAGATGAGCCTTGGATATCGTAGACTCTCCTGCATAAGGATCAGGACATCTCTGATATAAGATAAGTTTATTCCCACTGCATTTCTTACCCCAGTAGGCAGTACCCAGACAGGCCCAACACAGAAATATGCAACAGAGCAGGCAGGACATGGCAAAATGCCAGCTAATAGAATAACAGAAAGTTATTGGGGTCATTCTAGCCATCTGAGAATCAAATGAGTAAACATTACCTGTGTGTTTAGCTCTGGAATAGTGAAGGAATAGAGTGTTTCACAATGCAACTTGCCTTCTCTAGCTGCAAATAAAAGATTCTAGAAGTTTTGGGGGGGATTTTAGGGTCCTGAACTCCCGGTTGCCAGTTCCTAAATAATGACAGTCAACTATTTCTTAATCCCACAAACACAATTAGACCAGCTCACTCCCATTTATGTGCTTGTCAGTTTCTGCAGATCGTCTCCCTAAGACAGCATCAAACACTGCAGTAGGAGCACAAACTGAAATTGGACAGCCTGGGTCAGGATCGGGCCCAACCTGATTCTGTGTGATCTTAGAAGAGTTAACATCGCTCAACCTCAATTTCTTCATGTTTTAAAGGCGGAAGTTAGTAGAAAACTAACAAGGATTTCTGTGAGACTTGAAAAGAGTTACCACATGATAAAAGTTCAGTTACCTTCTTCATGATTAGTGTACAGTGTCCTCGGCAATGGTGAGTGTGTTGCCAGTGGCCATCAGGAAGCAGTCGGTATAGCATTTTTAATATTTTGTTGTCATTCTTACTGGTCTCCTTGCTAAATGCATTCAAATACTGACTAATATGTACTATTTAGCTCATCTATACCAGACGGCCCTGAGTGGTCCTTCAGGGTCTTTCCAAATATCTTTATCCCCACTAAACTAATACTAATACCTAGAAGGATTGTGCCTCTGTATTCTCCATGAGTTAGGCTCTCAGAAAGTCGGTTCCCATTTCAGACTTCATTTGATGTTCAAGGAAGGCAGATTCCATGACTAAATTCTCATTTTCAACATCATTCAGTAGGGATTCAGACAGTGTGTGTCCTCAGGGCATTACCCTGTTCAGCCAAGCGGGGGCAAAGTTCCAGGAGCAGTGATGGCTTCTAGACCCAAGGTGATCCTGGGGACCATGGTTAAGTCAGTTTCCTTCTATACATATCAGTGCCTAGACAATATACAATTCTCTTTAACATTCCTTTATGTGTGCTCACAATGCACACATTATGTTCAATGTACAATAATTAATTAGATCTTCAAATTATCAAGACAAATATAGCTTGATAATTTGAAATTTTACTTTGAAAAAGTAAAAACAACCAAAAAGGTACTTCAAGTAAGAGTGAAACATTATTGAGAAGCAGAAACATCTCTCCTGTCCTTGAGTCCTTTTTTATCAGAACATTTCATCTGTTCAGCCCTGAATCTCAATACACCATGATCTTGAAATCTTACACCAAGTTTAGATACAGATCCCAGGGCCATTATTGTAGCTTGAGTTACGGGTGCTTAGAATGTAGAATTAGAAAATGTCAAAGTCTTGGTCCCTCTAAATCAAAACTGTGTAGCATTATAAACACATGGTGAAATTGTCCCAATTGTCTCTCTATCCTGAGGCACTCTCTTCAGTTCCTCTTATGCAGAGAGCTGAAGGAAAATTTGATGGTTTATGAATCTGTCCTATTTCTTCCACACACACCAAGCAACTGTACTTTATATTTCTATGCCTAATGATACTCGAAATTGCTGTAAGGACATCATGCCTAAAAGAGGATTGACTTGAAGCAAATACTTTACAAAAGTGTATCTTTTAAGAGTTGCCACAGTAAGAATTAAAATAAAGCACATATGTGTCTATTGAAACATCATAAAGTATACATTTGCATTACCAGTGTATATTTGCCATTATAACAAGACAAGAATCGGCTATTCTTGATGCTCTTAAACCTACGATAATGAAGATACAGAATCTTATACTTCTGTTTCCAGGAAACACACGCAGCCCCAGCAAGTTCCAAAAAAAGAAAAACATAACAATAACAATACCTTCAATGTGAGTAAACCCCATTTCACATACAATAGCATGACTGTTGTAAAAGAAGAACAATAACTTTGGAAGGAGGAATAAAAATATGCTCATTTTCCTCTAATTGCCATGTAGAAATTTTTGTAAAAATGACATTAATTTCCAATGTGTCTTATTAGTACAGGGTTTCTCAACCTTGGCACCACTGACATTCTAGGCCAGATAATTGCTTTGGGGGCTGTTCTGTGCATTGCTAGATGTTTAGCAGCATCTTTAGCCTCTACACACAGTATGACAAAAGCATTCCCATCCTCAACGTGATGATCAAAAATGCCTCCAGACATTGTCCATGATGGCAAAATAACCTCTGGTTAGAATAATAGTCCATGGTGGTAATCACATAACCTGCTTTTAACTGATTAAAGTAGCCCAGTATAGACTGGAATTTACCTATTCCTGGAATACCCTAATTAGTACCATATTGCTTTCCCTATACTGTTGTTTAAACATAGCAATACTCAGACAAAGAAAGGCAAGCTATTAGTAGCTGTCATAAAGAGGGTACACACAAGCAGGAGAAGACCACCACAATCACAATCTACCACAGAAACCTCAGAGTGAAAACACACTGGGATTGATTCAAAGTGCTTCCTAGTATCCACAACGTATCCATAACCAAGGGTGACCAAAGAAGGGGACTGGAGCCATGGCTCTACCACTACCTATCCCTTATTTGGCATGATCGTCTTATGTACTCAGGTCTGAATGTACATAAAGGTGTGGTGTAAACAGTGTTTGTTTTGATTGTCCCCTTGGTGACTTGATGTTCTTAAGTCATGGGCTTTGTAGTCACACTGACAGAAGTTCATATTCTAGTTATGCCACTAACTGGTTCTGTGATTTTTAATAAATTATTTAACCTCTTCAATTATCAGTTCCTTTATCTAGAAGGTGATAATAATAAATCAAGCCCATAGAGTATGGTGACAATAAAGAACGTGTGTAAAACACAGGTACAACATAAGCACCCAATGAAAACAATTTTTTTATTGTTTTTGCTGTTGCTTTGACTGCTATGGTAATTATTGGCATTATTATCATTATACCAATTGATGTTAAGTTTCTTAAACCCCAGTGAATTCAGGAATTTTAAGGCAAGGACCACTGCCCCAGCCCATTCCTCTTCTTCTCTTTCATATCTAGGAAATCCTTATATCCTTCTAACTTTGATGAGTGATTTCATAGAAAAGTGTTATCATCTTGGTCACTAACCAAGCCACCACTACCAATTTTATGAATATCTTTAAAAGAATGCCCTCCATGAATTAACTTGGAGCCCTGATCCTCATGATGGAAATTTTGGACATTTCAGCAGATTTGAGGTCCCAGAATTTAGAGGTTAGGAGGATCTTTCAACGGTCCTCCATTCACATTAGCTTGTGAGACGTCACCTAAGAGTAAGAAGAATCAGCTCTTCCAGCATCTCCAACTCCAGTTAGTGCTGGGTGGAGACAGGATAAAGACAATTGAGACAGAGAATTTGGCTAGTGACAACATGTGATTACAAATTTCCACTTTCAACCCCCATTCCATCCTTCCACCCTTGACTACTTGCTGGATAAATTGCATACTTCCCACAGCCTGAAAAGCCATGTTTCTCTCCCTTCCCTAGGGAAATCTTACCCATTCTTCAAAGATCAACTCAAAAGTAGTTTTCTGTGAAGCCTTCACTGCTAAATCCAAGTTGAGGGTAATCACTCATAGAACTTTAGAACTGGACAAAATCTCTATCTTTTTATAGTTAAAAGTCCATGTTTTGGAGGTATGATTAAAGAGATTTTAATAGGAAAAAGGACTGGCTGATTCCAGCTGTTGGTATTCTACTTGGAATTATGATTGGTATTTTTAATGTCTTTAGATTACACTAGATTCTAAGTTGTCGGGGTGGAATCCCTGTTGTACTCAATATTGTCTGTCCATAGAATCTAAAACAGTGCATGAACCATAGTTCACACTTAAGAAATATCAGTTGAATGAATGAACCCTATGTTATTAACCAAGCAGGTTTAGTAGACACTATTTGCTGCTGCTTATCAATGTCAGCTTAATTGTTCCTCTTGAGTATCCATGGATATCCACAAGCCACATGGATCACGTTAAAGGTCATGAGGAGTAGTTTTACAAAACTCTTGTATTACTAAAGCTTTTTAAAAATCTTTTGGTTATCTTACTTATTATTCACCCCAACACAAGAATTTTAAAAAATAGAAAGAGAATAATAATAAAAATCAACACATGAGTAATGCTATCTAAACCAAGTGATTTGGTGTACATGTTCTCATTTAATCTTCAGAGCAACTTGTAGTTAACATAATTATTCCCAGTCTACAGAAAGTTAAGCTGAGGATGCTTTGCTCATAATCACATGGCCAAGCAGAGACCATGTTTCTCAACAGCAACCGCATGTCTTTCTTACTTCATTGTTAGATTCACTGTAATCAGGGAGTATGTAATCTCTCAAATCCATCCACACTCATTGAAGTCTATAGAAAACAAACTGGAGACAAAAACACCCAAGAGCAACAATGAGTTGACTCTTTCTGTGGTTAGTTTTTCTCTGTATTCTTTCAAATCTATTCATTCTTCCTGACTACAGCATCATTTGCCATAGTCTTTTCCTAAGTCAATGTCATACTTCCTCTCAACCACTTGAGAGATTGCAGATCTTTGTCATTCAACATTGTTTAATTTCCTGAATAAAGAAACAAAAAAATGGAAGAGGTTTAGGTATACATCTAGAGTTGATTTTAATTTCCTGTTTGCCCTTGTAATTACGGTTTTTCTTCTTTGCTTTTGAAAACTATAATGAGTGTTTGAAGTATTACAATTACGTTCAATTGCAAAAACTGCAATTACTTTTGCACCAGCCTAATATATTTTCTGTCTATGTGGTCTTTCTCATCTTTAAAAGAGCAAGAAATTCATTGTAAAACAATGGTGTCAACAACCATTGGATATCTACCAATTATCCAATAGGACAATTTCTCTACTGAATTATCTTTTAGGTCACCTACATACATAAATTTGGTTACAACACACTTTTACACTGGTATACGTAAGACAGAAGAACAAGCAGCTCAAATCTCAAGTTCCCTTGCTGCCAATATTGATAGAGTTTATGAAAAATTAAAATGGTGAAGAATGCTTCAAGTGTTCATTTCCAAACACAATGCATTTCTTTTTATTTTTTCCATTTTAAAAATAATATGCACCCATTATAAAAAAAATTTCATCATCATCATCGTTAAATAAATAGAGGCAATTTCCTTCATAACCTCTTCTGTTCCACCTTCAACCCCAACCCAACTCTCTCTCCAGTGGTATTATGTTAATAATTTGTGTTTTTGTGCGTGTGTGTGTGTGTGTGTATACGTGTGTTTCCAGGAAGAGGGAGAAAAAAATGCAGATATATAGAGAGCAGCATACACATTTTTAATTTGATTTTCTTTGCTTACTAGTATATCATAGACGTTTATGACCTCATGCTTTTTAATAGCTTCATAGTGTTTTATAGTATGCTTATACTACAAATTTGCTAAATCATTCCCCTATCAGTGATATTTTGACAGACATTGACAGATATTTTTAATTTTTTTTATTGTGTGACAATCCACAGAGAGCATCTTCATGTTTACACCTTTGTGCTCATTTGGGCATTACTACTGAAGAAAGTCTTAGACAAAGAATTCCTGATTCAAAGTGTATGCAATTTTAAAATGCAAGTCATGGGCTTTGGAGTCACACTGACAGAAGTTCGTATTACTTTCCTACTTCATAAGCCTGTTCAATCACCCTCCAAAGGGCTATGAAAATTTCTGCTTTCCACACAATGTATGAGTCGCCTTATTTCTCTACACCCTCACAAGAGTGGATATCATCAACTGGCTTCACTTGAATTCCCCTGAAAGCACGTCCTGAGACAAAAATGTGAATGCAATACAGATGGTCACTGACTTTCAATGATTCCACTTATACTTTTTCAACTTTACAATGGTGCATAAACTATAGACATTCAGTAGAAAACAGTGTAATTCTCTCACATGATGCTGGGCCATGGCAGTGAGCTGCAGCTCTCACTCAGCCACACAAGGGTAAAAACACCAACACTGTACAGTACATTGTGTTGCCAGATGATTTTGCCCAACTATAGGCCAATGTAAGTGTTCCAAGCACGTTTAAGGTGGGCTAAGTTAAGTTATGATATTTGGTAGGTTAGGTATATTAAATGCATTTTTGACTTAATCGTATTTTCAATTTACAGTGATTTATCAGGACATAACCCCATTGTGAATTGGGGAGCATCTGTAGTTTATTTTGAAGATAATTCCAGGAATCACTATGAGGTTGTAAGGCAGTAAGACAAGAAGTGGGGGGCCAATAGACAGGACACTGATAAGCCAGTTATCTCTACTGGTAGTGTGGTCAACTGTCACAGTTTGCATGGAATCAATGCGGTGACCCAGGACACAGAATTTCCAATGCTAAAACTGGTACAGTTCTAGAAAAACAGAGATAAGTTGGTTACCCTACTGTGTGGGCAATTGGACTCAATTATTCTGGAGACCCTTGGGGAGGCCATATGGAACGCAATTTAGAATTGTTCCAACAAAAGGCAAAGATGTGAAGCATTTATTCACCAGCCCTTAGTGGTTGGGAGATACTCCAAGGCGTTCTGGCTCAGTTATTTCCCATCTGACCTGTGCAGGGACAAAGCATAGTCCTGTGTCCAAAGATAGCCCACTGGAGGAAAGGTGCAGGAATTTGTTGTCATGTCTGAGAAATGTCTGCAGACAAACTCTGGGATCGGCCAAAAGGATCTGGAGGTAGGCATGCCCATACCATCTATAGGTGATTATCTGTCCCCAATCTGATCAGCAAAATGTTGCTATCTCAATGTTATTTTCATTTACATTCTCTAGTTAGTGGGAATTTAGGACCGAACTTCATATTTGCATCCCTTTTTGAGACTCAAGTTTTCAAGCATTTAAATACAGTTTTAGGGTAGGTTATTTTCGTGGCCTGGGACAACCAACTTCCGTAATAGAAAAAAAATTTCACTCAGTTTACTTAAAATACGTGTGTATTGGGATGGGATGGAATGGGAGAGCAGGGTAAACTCTTCCAGGTGAATTAAAGGTGAGAATTAAATATTTAGTTATAGCATTTTCGTGGCCAGAATCCTTTAGACTTTCCTTTACCTTTTTTTTTAAAAAGTGTACATATGTATGGGGTACAGTATATACACATGTGTCATTGTACATATGTATTATATACATTTCATTATATATTGTGTACATATACATATCATTATATATTGTATCATTTTATGTAGAGTTTTTAAAAAATGTACATATGTATGCGGTGCAATGTATTGTGATCAAGTCAGTGTAGTTAGTATATCCATCACCTCAAACACTTATCATTTCTTTGTGTTGGGAACATTTCAAATCTCCTCCTCCAGGTATTTTGAAATATACAATAAATTACTGTTAACTGTAGTCACCCTACAGTGCTGAAGCAGAATTGAGCTCCTTGCGTTTTGTACATCATGTTTTTTTAGGTTCCCACTGAGCTGATTTTTGGCCATGATGCACACATCTCTCCCCTCCAAGGCTCCTCTCACAATGCATTTCCTCCCAGTCACATTTTCAAATGACTTCTCATTCCCTGTAAGCCTGCGTGTGCATGGCCTCATCTCACTTTTGCTGTGACCATTTCTATTTCCTTCAAGCCTCACTCACCGCTGTCTAATTTGCCTTCACCTCACCGGTGGGGAAAGCAGAGATGTTTAATGGAGCTCTCAGAATCATCATTACTGAAACCTGACACAGTCAAATCCCTCGTGTCTCTTAATAACGCATAACATTGCTTAGCCTAAAAGCCACAGTCTGGGAGACTCACTGTATCATAATGAGAACATTCAGAAGATAACTAAATCATAAATTTAAATTTCAGATTCTATCACTTCACTGATTAAGCTCTCAGACATTTCCCCAACTACCTAAGACCTGTCATTATTAATCTTACCTGTTTCATTAATTCCATTTCACTGTGTTTCTTAGCACATATGTTACAGCCTCTCAGCAAGACTCTCCTCCAATCATGATTACAAACTGGCAGTACCTTAGAATGATGATTTTTTGATAGTTTTATTGCTGAGCAGGAAGCAATCTATATAGTTTCTGTCTCACAAATTAATTGCTTAGGCTTTTCCCGCTAAGCTTCCACCTCAGAACTTGTCCCCATTTCAAAGAGTAAACCAACCCTCATTTTACAAAGATAGCAACTAAGATTCCAAGACATTAAATGACTTGCCTGAGGCTACACAATTCATGGCCACAGACAGAACTCCTCCTCCTAGGCTACTTGCGTTATGTCAGGGTAATTCATCTTCTCTTCGCTTCTCTGAAAAAAACAGAATCTGTCAAGCAGTCATCTCTCCATCCCCCCACCTGCCTCAGACCCCTGTGCTTCAGTTCTGTTCTCTACCATAACTCTACTCTAACCCTCAATCACTTTACTTCAGAGAAGCTAAGACCCCTTCAGAGCATCAGCACGTCCACAGGCATGGAATGAACTCCAGTCTTCTCCAGATACTTGGGCACTCACAGTGTCCTATCTGGATAGTCATTCATCTCTTTGTGAATAATACATCTGCCTGAGCAACCTAAATTCAAGGCCCTGAGTGCATATATATTTACTTAATTCCTTGCACTCACCATCATGCCTAAATGCCTATCACAATGCATATGGTAGATATTTCACAAGTATTTAATGAGCATGATAATGATAACAATGTCATGGGAAGAATCAATTTTTAAAATTGTGTTGTGGAAAAAATATACACACATATATAATATACATATGTAATACACATAGTATACATGCACACATATACATATAGCTGTAGTTTTCTATTCTTAAGAATAAAATTAATTATATTGAGATTGAAAGACTGGTAAGAGATAACAGCTCACAAACATAGTGCTGCCTGTACAGAGACCAGACCAGATTTCACAAGGGTGTCTATTTGTAAGAAGGTAGGGAACTTGTTTCTTTGTTTGTCTTGCTTTTGTTTTTGTGTTGCTGTTTGTTAAAGCAACTGAATTACAAACCTGAAGAGATGAATTTAGGTTGAGAAAGCTGACAATTTTAGTAGACCCCTGATGTAAAATGCCTTTTTCAGTATACTTCCCCAGATATGGCAAAGATCCTGGACCTAAAGTCAAATTCTGCAACATTAGGGAACTGATGAATCCCAAAGGTTATTGCCTGGTTTACAGATGACGGTCAAAGGAGTATCAGACACAGGAGACCACTTCTGTGGGTCAATGAACAATAAGGCCAGGAAAAGGCAGCTCACATGTGTAATCTTGCCACTGTAAGGTGTAAGATGTTAGGAGTTTGAAATTCAGCCTAAATCTCTGCATTAAGGTATATGTGGAGATCTTTAAAGTGAGTGGTGAAGAAAGGGTTAAGAAATAGGATTTAATGGGTAATAGATTTTTTAAAAAATGAGAAGGAGACTTAGCTAAACAAAAGAAGAAGGCGGGGGGGGGTTGTTTTTGTTTTTTCTCAGTGTTTAAAGGTAAGCAATGGTTTTTCATTCCTACCAGACTAAGACTGGTTGCAATTGACTTAGAGCAGTTGGGAATTTTGTAGGCAAAGAAGAAACCATATTAAGAAAAAATAATACATTGCTAAGCTGACAGGATACTGTAAATACCCAAAACTAGGACTTATACAAATAGGGGCGGGGGGTAGGGGGGGTTAAGCTACCCCTTGATAGACTGGTACAATGAGAAAAACATAGTCCACATGTCTGAGTATGTACAAATTTCCTGAGGGAAAATCTTAGCTTGGATTTGTAACTCAAGTCTTTTAATGCATTGAAGAAAGACCAACAGTAAGAGACTCATATAGTTTGGATATGTGTCCTCACCCAAATCTCATGTCGCATTCTCCAGTGTTGAAAGAAGGGCCTGGTGAGATATGATTGGATCATGGGAACAGACTTCCCCCTTGCTGTTCTCATGACAGTGAGTGAGTTCTTACAAGATCTGCTTGGTTGTGTTTGTTTGTTTGTTTGAGACAGAGTCTCGTACTTTCACCCCGCTAGAGTGCACTGCCATGATCTTGGCTCACTGCAACCTCTGCCTCCCGGGTTCAAATGATTCCCCTGCCTCAGTCCCCTGAGTAGCTGGGATTACAGGTGCCTGCCACCACACCTGGCTAACTTTTTGTGTTTTTAGTAGAGACTGGGTTTCGCTATGTTGGCCAGGCTGGTCTTGAACTCCTGAACTCGTGATCTGCCCACCTCTGCCTCCCAAAGTGCTGGGATTACAGGCATTAGCCACCATGCCCAGCCACAGCATCTGCTTGTTTAATAGTGTGTTGCACCTCCCACTTCGCTGTCTTCCTCCTACTCTGGCCATGTAAGACATGCCTCCTTCCTCTTCATGTTCCACCGTGACTGCGAATTTACTGAGGCCTCCCCAGCCATGCTTCAATTAAACCTCTTTTCTTTATAAATTACCCAGTCTCAGGTAGTTATCTATATTACAATCTTTGCCATTACTTTCAATTACTTTTGCACCAACCTATATAGCAGACTAAGAGAATAGACTAATACAGAGCCCGGTGTTTCAAAGGACCACGAATAGCTGGCCTCTGAAGATAACTGCTTTTAACAATACATTGGGGGTAACTCATTTGGCATTTCTGAAGCCATCAGCGTGTCTTTCTATCAGAGGCAAGGCATTTAGGACTTTCAGGCTTAAAATTACCAGTTTGACATTAGCCAACAAAAATTAATAAATGCAATGAACTATGCCCAACTACAGAATATAAGAAGAAAGATACCGGCACAAGACTTTAAACCACTAATACTCATTCGATCTGTTCAGATACAAAGAGCTAGAAAGAATCAGAGGGCTGGGAAATGCCACAGAAACCTCCACTGATCACATGGTTCTGTCATGTGATGGAGAAAGCAAAATAGAAAACTTCACATTTATGAAGACTGGGAAACACATGTATATATACATATAGTTCATGAGGCAGTGTAAAATGAGGAAATCTAGTTTTTCTACTTGGATAGAACTGGTAGAGTTTGGCACAATTCCACTTTTAAAAATGAAGTATTCAGTATTCCTTGTGTAAGGTGTTGCTAGAAGAAGAAATTTGCTGAGAAAAAAAATCATGCTTTCTTTGCAAGGAAGATCTTAGGACAGTGGCATCACATGAGACACTGCATTGATAACACTTTCGTATTCGGCTTTGAATTCTTTTTGGAAGCTGGTAGAGCGTAAATCACAATTTATTTTCAATAATGTGGAATTGTGAAAGTTAAGCATGGATAAGGAAAAGTACTTAATTCTGTCTTTATGCCTGGACTTGAAAAAGAACAGTAACCATTCTAGCCATTTAAGTGGAATTTCTAAACCATATTGTCCTTCCCCAGAAATGGACATCAAGTTCTAAAGGCCAAAAAGCTGTAACTGACCTTAGACTCCAAATAGAACCCAGTAGGCTGGACTTAAGCATGCTGGAGGATGTTCACATTCTTAAGTCAGGGTTATCGTAAGTTATTTCCTGCATTTCATCATAACCGGTCACATGTGGTCACTTGTCAGATCCAGGACAAGTGCTTCCACCAGGAAATAAAAAAGTGTATTTTTTTCATCTTTCTAAACAGCCCTGAGTTCAGATCCTGTCAAAGTTACCTACCTGTGATTCATGAAGATGCCACCCTAAAATATGACAGAAAAGTACATTGATGGAAAGTCAACCTTTGAATTTTGTGCTTTGAGTCTTTAGGAGTCACGATTAAACTACAAACACCCTTGTCAGCTCTATTCTCTTAGGTCTCATCAGGACTTTCTTGGCCGCCAGCAGACAGCAAAGCTCAGAGGGACTGGGGCCTATGTTTAGTGCCAAGGTGGTAGCTTGGGATGATGGCAAGTAGACACTACAAGAAGTTGAAAGGGAATTCAGGGCAATAGTACTTCTTCGGAATTTCAAGAGAATGAAGAACAAAATTTGTCTCTTCAGAGGGCTGAGATTTAAAAACCACGCTGTCAATGACTCCTGAAAAACCAAGAGAAGTTTGGATAAAACGCCTAGTGATCAGCCCCCAGCTGCTTACACCAGGTAAGAAATAATAGCTCTTCAGAGCTCCCTTTCCATATCAAAAGAACTTGAATTGTTCTTTGAGGCAATTTGAGGCCACTGTCCCAGTGGAAAGCTTCTTTTCAAATTGTGTAGCGTGCTACTATATCAGACTCTGAAATGCTGCATGTGCTAAAATAAGTCAGAGATGGCTAGTCAGATTAGGAAAAAAACACTGTAGGCAGGCAACCAGAGACAAATTTGGCAAGAAAGGATGTCAGGGGGATTTCCAAAGTCTCCTAACTGAGGGACAATGGTAGCGACTATGAATAATTCAGAGTGAGTTAACGAAGAGGATCCACCAATTTCAAAAACTATGTAATATTTTTGAAGAAAAAGAGAGTTTAAGGACTATGAAAACATAAGTCAAGAAGGTCCCCCTTAAATATCAATTCTGCCATGAAGGAAAATAAAGAAAAAGCTGTTTCATAGAAAAACTCTCCTCCTGGCAAGATCTTATCACAGATGTTTTTCAGATCTTTAAAGACGGATTATTAATGGTTTAGCTCTCCACTACATTATAAAGCATTTTTCAAAGGTTTGTTCTATCTCTATTTACACTATCTGATAATAATAAAGCAGAGTTCATTTTTAGCCAGTGAAAATGACTCTTCACAAGGTTGTACATTTGTTTGAACCCAGACAAGCCACAAAAAGTACAAACCCTTCTGCATGTTCAAAGTTCTCGAAACACACACGCCTAACACCACCAACAACAAAGACAGGAACTGCGGACCAGCTCTCAGTCCCAGCCCTCAATTTTTTGAGTAACTGCTTCACCATGTGGAGACCTTGCTCTGATCCATCTCTGCATCAGGGAGAAAAGGAAGAAAAGGAAAACGTACAATCCTATTTTCGTCACTAAGACAGGCCCTTTCCTTTCTCTGTGTGAAAACATGAAGTTTCTGGTTGCCTGGAGAAAATTTACAATCTGGCCCCACAACCTCATGTGACTTTTTATAGAATAAGGAAGTACTGGAGCCTATCTGCAACAGTGACAAGGTGCTGTGGCCGCTCAATGTTGGCCACAACAGCTTCAGTTACTAAAAACTCTGACCAACAGGGGAAACGTACAAGGAGGCTATCAGGCATCAGCTACGGGAGAAGAAAACAAGTTTCCCACCGGGAACAAAGAGAAAGCAACTGTTATGGCAGGTCAAGGCCTACAGCTGCAAGAAAAAGAAATACAATTACAAAACCAGATGCAAGGCAGCAGAAGGGTCTGGATTTCTCTTTCAGCTGGTGAATCTACATATGGCTATAACCTTGCTGATCTCTCTGGTCATCAAACCACAGCAGAAGGAGTGCCCCAGTTGATGAAGAAATATTATAGTGTTTGGAACACCTTATCTGTCCATAAAATGTTGATGTACTCAAATATCTATATCCTGTGTGCTTACCATTTGTTTTCTTCTTGTGTATTATAAGTGACTAGATTTTCTCCAAAAAATTCCAGGCCCTGAACTGACATTATCTTGGCTTGCGTTTTCTTTGGCAATTTCTACACAGTGAGAGACAGGGCTGATTCCTCTTTCCGATGAATGAAAAAAATAAATTAGGCCAGCTGTGGCGGCTTACATCTATAATCCCAGCACTTTGGGAGGCTAAGGAGAGCAGATTGCTTGAGCCCAGGAGTTCGAAACCAGCCTGGGTAACAGGGTGAAACCCCACTCTCCAAAAAGTAAAAAAATTAGCTGAGCATGGTGGCAATTACCTGTAGTCCCAGCTACTTGGGAGGCTGCAGTGGGAGGATCACTTGAGCACAGGAGGCCGAGGCTGCAGTGAACCATGATTGCATGACTGTACCCTGGCTTGGGTGACAGAGTGAGACCCTGCTTCAAAGAAAAAACAAAAGTATATCTTCCAAATGATATTATGTAAGATGTCCTTAAGTATAGTATACAGGAATGTAGTTTAGAACTTCCCTCCCAGACAGCTGGGATTCAGAGTGGGCCTGCAGGCCTCCTAGCTCCTCTTTTAAATATTTGAAGAGGTGAAGTAGACTGTTCAGGGCAAGAATCACTTTCTGAAAAAGGTACCCAGTGTCCTTTGGCTATTCCCTCATAACTGCCTGGCCTGAGCTGGTCCTCTCTTTGTCTAGACACCTGACAATTCCAGAACTCAGAAATGAGAACATGAAAGACAGTTTAAGAAAGATAATATGTTAGGAGGACAAGGGAGGCTGCCCTACATAACCGAAATAAGTGAAGTGAAAAATAAAACTAGAAACAGCCTATGACAGATTAAAGATGGCCACAAATTCTTTAACACTCTTCCATTTGAGAGGTGGGGTCTATTTCCCCTCCTTTTGAATCTGAGCTTGCTCGTAACTGCTTTGATGCATACAGCATGGCTGTAATGACACTCTGCCCTCTGGGCCTTCACTCTAAGAGAACTGGCAGTCTCTAACTTGGTCTCTGGGACCTCTGAGCCACCACAGTTCTGACTGCCCTGCTGCAGAGATCAGACGGAGAGGCCCTGAGACTACATAGAGAAGGGGCCAGCTGAGCCCCCTTTCTCATCATCCCGATCAAGGCAGCAGGCACGGAACCCTCTAGAGTAGCCTGGGTTCAGCACTGGCTGAATACCTCTCCAGTAATGCCAGTGAAACTGTGTGGAGCAGAAGAATCCCCGGCTAAGCCCTGCCTGAATTCCTAACCCACAAAAGTATATCATATAAATAATTAATTAATTAATTAAAATGATTATTACTTTAAATCACTGGGTTTGGGGTAATCTGCATGCAGTAATAGATAGCCAGTACACAGCCTCTGAGAAGAGTATATAATTTTAAGAATAAAATCTTCAATTGTGGAAAATGTGATAAATTCCAAATTTGTGTGATCAGTTAAAAAGAAGATTACACTCTAAGTGTGTATGTTCCATAACATGTATACAGAGAAGACAAAAGCTAAGGAGAAAAGACATGAATCTCTTGCCTGCTGGCAAACCTTCCCTAAACAGGTATTCTTCTAAAGGCTGCATAGGAGCTGGATCATTGTAAATCTTTCCAACAAATATCTACTGAGTAACTGCTACAAGTCAGTCACTGTGTTAACCACTAAGGTTTTCATAATGATAAAAATATCATTCCTGCCCTGGGTAATTTTGCTTCGTGTGGGCCGTTAGCAAATTAATATGTAAATTTTAAAATTGGTTTAAATCAGAGGTTGACAAACTTTTTCTGTAAAGAGCCACACAGTGAATGTTTCAGCTTTGCAGGCCAACTCTGCCAGTGTAGTGCAAAAACAGCATTTTAGACAATACATAAACAGATGAGAGCAATGGAATCCCATAAAACTTTATTTATGGATGCCAAAATTTGAATTTCACATGATTTTCATGTGTCTTGAAAAATTATTCTTCTTTTAATTGTTTTCAACAATTTGAAAATGTAAAATTGGTCTTTAATACATAGGCTGTACAAGAGGCAGTGGGCTGGATTTGATCCTCAGGTGTAGCTTGCCTACCCCTTTTTAAAATTTTTATCAGATGGGCCTAAAGCAGGTAGAACTCGCAAAAAGTTAAAGAGCATTATCAGATGAATTTAATTTCCTGGATTGTCATGGATACAAATAACCTGCCTTCTATTTCTGGTGTTCTCCATGCACAAGGAAGGGCATGAACTCACAGCCTGCAAGAGCAGCTTAGAGTTTTACCAGGAAGGAGCTCTGGGAAGCATCAAGACCCCAGAGGAGGGGAGGACTCAGCCCAAGGAACGAGAGAAGAAACCATAGAGACGTGTGGGAGGACACGTCTACAAAGGCAGCCGGATGTTGTGCAAGCATTCAGCAAGAAGCATTCAAAGAGCGAAAGTGGGACTTCATGGGGAAAGAACAGTGTGACAATATTTTTAAAAATTTCCCCCCTTTGTAAACTCTTAGTGCCTTTAGATAAAGCTGTTCACGGAGCATATTTAAGACATTTAGAGCCAAGTAAATTGGAAGCACAGAAATGAATAAAGAAGAAAATTTAGGACATCCTTGTTACTGAAAGACTAGTTCATCAGGTTGCCACCTACCCTTCCTTTAAATTTTGCTATTCCACTTTATGCTGAAATAAGCTCATTTTGGCAAAAGACTTGCTAAAGATTTGAAGCTTTGTATATTAATGTTTTGTATTTGCTTTGTTTTTATGTAGCCTTCAAAAACTATTGTAAAAATTAAAAATATACGCAATAGATCTCCACAGTAAGAGTGCACGAGCATGCACTCTGCCCCACACCATCCGCCAAGTACGATTATACGATTGCTTAAATGAGCTAACTCAGAAGAAAAAGTAAGTCTGAGACATACACATTTCTACCCTATGTATTCAGAGAGGATGTGTCTCCTCGTGTGTATTCCCCCTGAATCCTTCTCATGCTTTCAGCGTCGTGAAGGTATAAAAGTGTACTCCCTATCGCCAGGGTAGCAGCTGTGACCTACATTTTCTTCACGCTCTGATGCTGTTTGTGGCTTCCTCTTCCCTTCAGGCAGCCCACGATGTCTTTGTTCAAAGCACTGTTTCCAATAGCTGATGACTTAGTGTCAGGCAAGTCCACAGCTGTTTCAACCATTCTGTCCACACAGACACCAAACAACAGGAATTAGGTAGGCATGCAAACCGACCTAAGATAAATGTAGTCTGCTCTGGGGAAAAAATAGAAAATCATTTCACGATATACAGACAACATTTTGGGTGATTTACTTGACATCAACTGGATGACTAACCGCTTGTGGGTTTCTTTTTTTTTTTTTGAGGCGGAGTCTTGCTCTATCGCCCAGGCTGGAGTGCAGTGGCCAGATCTCGGCTCACTGCAAGCTCCGCCTCCCGGGTTTTACGCCATTCTCCTGCCTCAGCCTCCCGAGTAGCTGGGACTACAGGCGCCCGCCACCTCGCCCAGCTAGTTTTTGTATTTGTTAGTAGAGACGGGGTTTCACCGTGTTAGCCAGGATGGTCTCGATTTCCTGGCCTCGTGATCCGCCCGTCTCGGCCTCCCAAAGTGCTGGGATTACAGGCTTGAGCCACCGCGCCCAGCCCCCGCTTGTGGGTTTCTTTACACACAGATCACGTGATTCTTCTCTAGGGTCTCAATCAACTATTTCCATTTTGCTTAACTTAAAAAAATCAGAGCCGGGTGCGGTGGCTCATGCCTGTAATCCCAGCACTTTGGGAGGCTGAGGCAGGTGGATCACAAGGTCAGTAGATCAAGACCATCCTAGCTAACACAGTGAAACCCCGTCTCTGCTAAATAATACAAAAAATTAGCCAGGCATGGTGGCAGGCACTTGTAGTCCCAGCTACTCAGGAGGCTGAGGCAGGAGAATGGCGTGAACCCAGGAGGCAGAGCTTGCAGTGAGCAGAGATCACACCACTGCACTCCAGCCTGGGCGACAGAGCGAGACTCTGTCTCAAAAAAACAAAACAAAACAAAACAAAACAAAAGCCTCCAACAGTCAACAGTACAATTTTTGAAGTAAATTTTGTACACCTCCCCCACTCCCCAATCATGCCCTTTTTAATTACTGCTTTCCCTCTCATTAGAAGAATATAAGTTTAAAATTGTGAATGTGGATGTCAAGTTTTGCTGTTATCTTCAGTGTTGTTTTCTATATGAATGAGCCTAGCTTTGACACTATGGACACGGCCTGTTTAGACAAGAGCAGTGCTTATGTAATCATAGCTTCCCAAACCACAGCAACAGCAAAAATTTGGCAGCTAGAAGAAGGAAGTGAGGGCGGGGAAGCGAAAAGGAAAGAAAGGGAGTTTCAGTTTCAATCAAAGACATAATTTGGCTCACATTTCCACCTCTTTTAACTGAGATGGCAAGAGGTCCTCTCCACTCATCCCTCCATGCCTGACCTGGGGAGCAGCTCGGCTTTTCCCCTGCTAAGGGGAAAACCCTTAGTACCTTCCTTCTCTACAAACATTAGAAACAACTCAATCAAGTTGTCCTCAGGCAACAAGGATACTTCAGTCTTTCTAAGTGTGACACAGTCTCTTCCCTTCTTATCTGCTAGCCAGCTAACAGCTCTTCCACCATTAGTGCTCTGCTAGCATGTGTGACTGCCAAAGGCACCTCGCTGGCCAAGTGGAAGGAAGCTCTCCTTCCAAGTCAAACATCCAGTCTTCAATGAATAAGCCCTATGTGCTGAAACGTGCCCCTTTCCCCCAGTCACCTTACTCTTTAGGAAGCTGTGGTAGGCAAGTAAAGACTCCCCAAAATACTCATATTCATATCCTATTCCCTGGAACCTATGAATATGTTGGGTTACATGGAAAAGAGGAGCCAAGATAGAATTGAGGTTTCTAATAAGCTGACTTTAGAATAGAGAGATCATCCTCCATTATCTAGTGGGCACAACATAATCACAAGGGTTCTTAAAAGTGGAAGAGGAAGACAGAAGAGGAGATCAAAGTGATACCATGTGAACAGAATTCAACCAGCCATTGCTGGCTTTGAAGATGGAGAAGGAGGGGCCATGAGCAAAGGAATGTGGGCAGCCTCTAAAAGTTGGAAAAAGTAAAGAAGAGGATTCTCCCCTAGAGCTTCCAGAAATGTACACAGCCCTGCTGACACTTTGAGTTTAGCCCAGTGAGACCTGCGTCAGACTTCTTACCTACAGAACTGTAAGACTATAATAATCTGTATTGCTTTAGCTACTAAGTTTGTGGTAATTATTACAGTAGCAATTAAAAACTAATACAAAAACCATTGGTTCAAGGCAAGTCCATACTGCTTGGGTAGCCACCTTCCATTTATCAAAGATTCTCCACTGAGGCCCAGGTGCATAGCTCATTCCATCTCGGCATGTGGCTGCAAGTCTCCCCATTGTACCCTCCTGGAGATTGACACCAGACCACATCGGCACTGCCATTGCTTTCATTTTTCTCTCGTGTTGGTCTTCTCTAGAAATTTAAAGAATTACAGATCAAAAAAAGCTGGATGCAGTGTTGTGCACCTGCAGTCCCAGCTACTTGGGACTTGGGAGGCTGAGGTGGGAGGAGTGAGCCCAAGAATTTGAGTCCAGCCTAGGAAACATAGCAAGACCTGATATCTTAAAACATACTTAAAACAAAAACAAACAAGCAAACAACAACAACAACAAAAAAGAAAAACACAAGCTTTAAGTGGCATGAAGTTCATGGCTTTGCCTCCGTAGGAACTTGTCTTAATATGAAAACTTTTTTCTTTAGCAAAAGCATAAATGAGTTTTCCAGAAAACCATCCCTTTACTAGTGATGTAGTGCAAGGTGAAGGTCTAGACCCCAGGGCCTTCTGCTCTGAGCGGGACAGACTGCTCGGGTCCAGACAATCCTGGCTATTTCTCATAAGCTACAGGAGGGGACAAGTTACTTAACATCTTACTTCTCTATTTTCCCATGTGTAAAATGGGCAAAGTAATAATATCTACTACATAGGGTAGTTGTAAGATGAAATAAGTTAATGCATATAAGAAGCTTAGAGCAGTACCTGGCACAGAGGAAGACCCACTGATCACTGTCATACTTTGTTATGTCTTTGGTTCTCCCATCATCATGGTTTTGCATATCCTGATAGCATCTGCTCCTGCCAAAGGCCTGACTTTCCAACACACACTTTCCAAAAGGAAATAAAAAGATGTACTTGTTCCCAGTGGCCATCCAAATGTTAAATCCATGTTCAGAAAACTTTGTGATGCTTCTTTTATACTTCTAAGTGCCCCTTAATTAAGGTTAAAATCATTCCTTCAATGGTTTTAAAGCATAGGTCACCCAAAATTAACTCCCATAGGCTATTTTACGAACTTCCTTTTGAGAAGTAATTCCTCAAAATGTAAAAGGCAGGATATTAGCTTCAAAAGTACCTGGAGTATTCATTAAAATGTAAATTATTGGGCTTTACTTAAGATTTAATGGAGGCTCACCAGTCTGAATATTAATCAATGTATTACATATAGCATGTAATTCTTATGCATACAAAGGTTAGGAATCATTGCCTTAACATATCTTTAGTTTGAAGCCTACCCTAATTTTATTATGCTTGATAATTGGCAGGTAAAAACAACTACAAAAAAAGGGAAGGTTTAGCTGATTTGTACATCATTCTCTCCTAAGATGTTAAAAGCAAACCAGCAATTTACTTTCTTAAGAAAGAGCAATAGGAAGGCCTGGCATACCAGAAAAAAAAGTGATTCACTAACAGAGAAGTGCATTTATTATCTTCTCATAGCACAGACACAATTGCGTGTGTCTCTGTGTGTGTGTATATATATATATAATATATGCACATATGGATATAGAATAAGTGAGTTTTATAATGCAGTATTTGCAACACAATTATATGTGGTTTTCACAATGGACCTTACATTATCAAAATCTAGATTCTAATATTGGAGTGTTTGAAAATAACCCACATGTGATAATAATATTGAAAATGCTATTTGTAACTGAATGCAATCCTTATTAACTTTCCTTTAACTTGTGATACAACTGACATACAATTAACAGCTCATAAAACAAAAAGAACATTGCCTCAGCATGTATATTGTGAAATAAAGGGATTACGTGTCAAAAATGTGCTAGGAATAGAAGAGTTGACATCATCTACAGCTTGGTGATGAGTTTTCCTTACAGATCTCCAAAAAAGGAAAAGCAAAACCATGTTTTGGGAGGCAACACCAAATTTTTTTAGTACTTTTTTCCTTTTATTGGTTGTTTTATTTTCACAGTGATAAATTAGTGTTCAACTCCAAATAATTAATGAAAATATTTTATGGCACATATGTGTCCATGTGGCTATCTTTTTTCCCTCAAAGTGTGAATAGTAGAGTTATCTACCTCAGAATCTTCTTTTCTCTTTCTTTCAAACAAGTATCTCCAACCTTACCCTAAGCCTCTGATGTTAAGGCCTAGAAACATGCATTTTTAGCAAGTTTGTCGGGGGATCTTTGTGCACATTTAATTTTGAGACCCACTTCTTTGAGAATATATAATGGAAATTAAACTTAATGATGTATTTTTTCTTATTTTTGAAGTATTTTTTAATTATCTTAACAGTTTATCTAAACTCAATAAAAATTTCTCTCCCAAACTCAATAAACAGAAATCTGGCAAATTCATTCATGGGATATCCCACTTAACAAAAAATCAAGACTAAAACTGTATAAGAATCAATATTTGCCAAATAAATGAGTAAACTAATTAACACATGAGGAAATAAAATTCAGATGATGAGCCAAGAATTCTTTGATTTGACAGAAAAATAAATCATTAAGGCTACGTCGTCTCTATTAAACTTGTACTGATAGGCCTAAGCAACATAGAATGATCTTAAAACCTATGTATCCCACTGATACCCTTCATATTCTCTTACTTGTCTAGGTGGGTGGGGTGGAGGGTGGGAAGCATATTTATTCACCAAAACCAGAAATAGAATGTAAAATAAATCAGCGAAATTTGCAATTTCTCGTTGTAGTTGTTATTGTGTTATCTTTGTTTTGATTTCACGGATTTTTCCTGACACAGGTAGTATCTCTCAAGAATTACTTTTTGTCTGCATAAGTTCTTCTTCGTGGAGGCATGGTCTGTGTATGCTCAGGGGTTTGTTTTTGGCCTCATAACTCAAGAGTCTAGTTCACTGACAGTGCAGGTAGGAATAATCAGACTTGCTACTCCTCCCACGATATGTGTTTGTCCAAGTCTGCTTGAGAAATGACGCTTGCTTCCACTCAATGCCAACAGCAGTGCTACAAGCATCTCAGCCTCTATCTACCACCAAATGGTGAGCAGGACTATCTATAGCACTTCTCATTCCTATTAAGATGCCTGAGTCTATGAATTATCTCTTTTACATTATCAGTTTCCTATTTAAAACTATAAAGAAATACTTTTAAATTACAGGAAATTCATAACATGGAAATTTAAAAAAATATTTTGACATTACTTCATGTGCTTTTTACAATTACAAATCCATTTTTAGTTATTATTCTCCTTTTTCACTTAATATATATAGCTATCTTTCTGCAGCTGTATTTTTAAAATAACAGCATAATGTTCCTTCAAATAAGCAAAGCATACTACCTAAACTACCCCTATTGTTAGGCATTTATGTTGCTTCCAATTTTTTACTGTTATAAATTGTGTTTATATAATTAATAATTATATTTTGATGAGTATTTGTGGTGTTTTCTATATTTGGGGTTATTACCTTAGCACAGATTCCCAGTTCTGGGATTAATAAGGCAAAAGCATAATATTTTTGTTGATTTTCTGGAAAGGGTACGCCAGTTTATACAACCCCAACAAAGGTAATAAAATTCACTTTTTTTTTTCATCTTCCTTGTCAAAATTGGATATACTTTCCTGTTTTTGCTAATTAAGTGAAGTCCTTTTGCCATTACCATAATCTTTAGTACTTTGTTATTTTGTTCCCAAAGCATGTTTACTGTAAAGCTTCTTTAAGCTGATACCAGGGAAGTGGAATCAAGGTGAAACTGCTTGGTAGTTTGGAAGGACTGATGCACAAAACAATTGCAACCAGCTAGGGAAGAACGCTTGAAACTGGGACATAATGCAGAAAAAGGAAAAGGCTAACTGAGTGAAAACAGAATGGGTTCAGGGTAGGGAAGAGCTCTACAGGGGAGGTCACAGGGCTGGGACTGGAGAATAAGAATCAGTACCCACATTTGTTGAGCACCTACTGTGTGCCAGCAACTATTCTAGATAATTCATATTATATTATTTAGTCCTTGCAGTAGTCCTGTATGCTAGTATACTGGGTTAAATAGCATCCTCTTAAGATTACATGTCTATCCAGAACCTCAGAATGTGAACTTATTTGGAAATAGAGTCTTTGTGGATGTAATTAGTTAAGATGTGACCATGTTAGATTAGAGTGAACCATAAATCCAATGACTAATGTCCTTATAAAAGGCCACGTGAAGACACACACAGAGAAGATCATGTGATAATAAAGTTAGAGAGTGGGCTGGTGCAGCTATAAACCTAGGAACCTCAAGAACTGCTGGCAACTACCAGAAACTAGAAAGAGGCAGGAAAGGATCCTTTCCTAGAGCCTTCAAAGGGAGCATGTTCCTGCTGACTGATTTTAGACTTCTAGCCCCCAGAACTATGAAAGAATACATTTCTGTCATTTTAAGCCACCCAGTTGGTGATAATGTGTGATGGCATCCTTAGGAAACTAACACAACTAAGTATTTAGTCATGGTCTTCAAATGAAAATATAGTTTAGAGAGATTTAATAACTTCTAAGGATATGTAAGTGGAAGAACCAGGATTCAAACTAAAGCAGCCTGACTCCAACTGTGTTCTTTCTTTCAAATTTTGCTGTTTCATAGGAACCTTTGTAACCATAAAGCGTTTATTGCCCAATGTGCACAGCAAGTCAATACACTGAGACACCAGGTACAGCAGAGAAAGAGGTTTAATTATAGGGTCACCAAACAAGGAGAGAGGAGGAAACTTCAAACCTGTCTCCCCAGGGAGTTTAGGGCCAAGGATTTTAAAAGTTTTGGAGTGAACCAAAGGGTGGCAATCATTGATTGATCAGAGTACAGGGTGAAGTCAAGGGACAGAGAGATGAAGAAACTGCATTCTCCTGCTGATAGAGACCACCAGGATCAGTTCCTCTGTGGGGGTCTTCACTGGTTAGAATTTACTGTTCTGCTAGGATTTGTGTCCAGAAAAACATCTTAATTTTTAAACAAACACCTTATAATTTTAACCTCAGAAATCCTTCCTGTAGGAACAATGGGGATGCAAATGGTCAACATGTGACTTTTAGTTACAAGGAAGTCGACCAAAGTACAGCCTGATTCATCCTCACTTTTTTTTTAGTATACTTTAAGTTCTATGGTACTTGTGCACAACATGTAGGTTTGTTACATAGGTATACACGTGCCAAGTTGATTTGCTGCACCCATTAACTCGTCATTTACAATGGACATTTCTCCTAATGTTATCCCGCCCCTAGCCCCCCACCCCACAACAGGCCCCAGTGTGTGATGTTCCCCACCCTGTGTCCAGATGTTCTCATTGTTCAATTCCCATCTATGAGTGAGAACATGTGGTGTTTGGTTTTCTGTCCTTGTGATAGTTTGCTGCGAATGATGGTTTCCAGCTTCGTCTATGTCCCTGCAAAGGACATGAATTCATCCTTTTATGGCTGCATAGTATTCCATGGTGTGTATGTGCCACATTTTCTTAATCCAGTCGACCACTGATGGACATTTGGGTTGGTTCCAACCCTTTGCTATTGAGAATAGTGCCACAATAAACATATGTGTGCATGTGTCTTTATAGTAGCATGATTTATAATCCTTTGGGTATATACCCAGTAATGGGATCGCTGGGTCAATTGGTATTTCTAGTTCTAGATCCCTGAGGAATTGCCACACTGTCTTCCACAATGGTTGAACTAGTTTACACTCTCACCAACAGTGTAAGAGTGTTCCTATTTCTCCACATCCTCTCCAGCATCTGTTGTTCCCTGACTTTTTAATGATTGTCATTCTAACTGGTGTTAGATGGTATCTCATTGTGGTTTTGATTTGCATTTCTCTGATGACCAGTGATAATGAGCATTTTTTCATGTGTCTGTTGGTTACATGAGTGTCTTCTTTTGAGAAGTATCTACTCATATCCTTTGTCCACTTTTTGATGGGGTTGTTTGTTTGTTTTTTTTTTTTCTTGTAAGTTGGTTTATTTGTAGATTCTGAATATTAGCCCTTTGTCAGATGAGTAGATTGCAATAATTTACTTCCATTCTGTAGGTTGCCTTCACTCCAATGGTAGTTTCTTTTTCTCGCAGAAGCTCTTTAGTTTAATTAGGTCCCCATTTTGGCTTTTGTTACCATTGCTTGTGGTGTTTTAGTCATGAAGTTCTTGCCCATGCCCATGTCCTGACTGGAATTGCCTAGGTTTTCTTCTGGGGTTTTTATGGTTTTAGGTCTAATATTTGTCTTTAACCCATCTTGAATTAATTTTTGTATAAGGTAAAAAGAAGGGATCTAGTTTCAACTTTCTACATATGGTTAGCAAGTTTTCCCAGCACTATTTATTAAATAGAAAATCCTTTCCCCATTTCTTTGTTTTTGTCAGGTTTGTCAAAGATCAGATGGTCGTAGATGTGTGGTGTTATTTCTCAGTCCTCTGTTCTCTTCCATTGTCTATATATTTGTTTTGGTACCAGTATCATGCTGCTTTGGCTACTGTAGCCTTGTAGTATAGTTTGAAGTCAGGTAGGGTGAAGCCTCCAGCCTTGTTTTTTTTTTTCTTAGGATTGTCTTGGCAACGTTGGCTCTTTTTTGGATCGATATGGACTTTAACTTTTTCAAATTCTGTGAAGAAAGTCATTGGTAGCTTGATGGGGATGGTAATGAATCTATAAATTACTTTGGGCAGTGTGGCCATTTTCACGATATTAATTCTTCCTATCCATGAGCATGGAATGTTCTTCCATTTGTTTGTGTCCTCCTTTATTTCGCCAAGCAGTGGTTTATAGTCCCCGTTGAAGAGGTCCTTCACATCCCTTGTAAGCTGGATTACTAAGTATTTTATTCTCATTGTAGCAATTGTGAATAGGACTTCACTCATGATTTGGCTCTCTGTTTGTCTGTTATTGGTGTATAGGAATGCTTGTGTTTTTTGCACATTGATTTTGTATCCTGAGACTTTGCTGAAGTTGCTTATAAGCTCAAGGAGATTTTGGGCTGACATGATGGGGTTTTCTAATATGCAATCATGTCATCTGCAAACAGGGACAATTTGACTTCTTGTTTTCCTATTTGAATACCCTTTATTTCTTTCTCTTGCCTGATTGCCTCGACCAGAACTTTCAACACTATGTTGAATAGGAGTGATGAGAAAGGGCATCCCTGTCTCGCATCAGTTTTCAAAGGGAATGCTTCCAGTTTTTGCCCATTCAGTATGATATTGGCTGTGGGTTTGTCATAAATAGCTCTTATTATTTTGAGATGCGTTCCATCATTACCTAGTTTATTGAGAGTTTTTAGCATAAAGGGCTGTTGAATTTTGTTGAAGGCCTTTTCTGTATCTGTTGAGATAATCATGTGGTTTTTGTCGTTGGTCCTATTTATGCATGGATTACATTTATTGATTTTCTTATGTTGAACCAGCCTTGCATCCCAGAGATGAAGCCGACTTGATCGTGGTGGATAAGTTTTTTCATATGCTGCTGTATTCGGTTTGTCAATATTTTGTTGAGGATTTCTCATCAATATTCATCAGGGATATTGGTCTCAAATTCTCTCTTTTTTTGTGGTTGTTGTTGTTGTGTCTCTGCCAGGCTTTGGTATCAGGGTGACGCTGGCCTCATAAAATGAGTCAGGGAGGATTCTCTTGTTTTCTATTGATTGGAATAGTTTCAGAAGGAATGGTACCAGCTCCACTTTGTACCTCTGGTAGAATTCGGCTGTGAACCCATCTTGTCCTGGACTTTTTTTGGTTGGTAGGCTATTGATTATTGCCTCAATTTCAATCCTGATATTGGTCTATTCTGAGATTCAACTTCTTCCTGCTTTAGTCTTGGGAGGGTGTATGTGTCCAGGAATGTATCCATTTCTTCTAGATTTTCTAGTTTACTTGCTTAAAGGTGTTTATAGTATTCTCTGATGCCAGTTTCTATTTCTGTGGGATCAGTGGTGTATCCCTTTTATCATTTTTTATTGTATCTGTTTGATTTCTCTCTCTTTTCTTCTTTATTAGTCTTGCTAGCAGTCTATCAATTTTATTGATCATTTCAAAAAAAAGGTCCTGGATTCATTGTTCTTTTGAAGGGTTTTTGTGTCTCTAACTCCTTCAGTTCTGCTCTGATCTTAGTTATTTCTTGTCTTCTGCTAGCTTTTGAATTTATTTGCTCTTGCTTCTCTAGTTCTTTTAATTGTGATATTAGCATGTCAATTTTAGATCTTTCCTGCTTTCTCTTATGGACATTTCTCTTGTGAGCATCTTGCTATAAATTTCCCTCTACACACTGCTTTAAATGTGTCCCAGAGATTCTGGTACGTTCTGTCTTTGTTCTCACTTATTTCAAAGAACATCTTTATTTCTACCTTCATTTCGGTATTTACCCAGTAGTCATTCAGGAGCAGGTTGTTCAGTTTCATGTAGTTGTGTGGTTTTGAGTGAGTTTCTTAATCCTGAGTTCTAATTTGATTGTACTGTGGTCTGAGAGACAGTTTGTTGTGATTTTTGTTGTTGTTTTACATTTGCTGAGGAGTGCTTTACTTCCAACTACAAGGTCATTGGAATAAGTGTGATGTGGTGCTGAGAATGTACATTCTGTTGATTTGGGGTGCAGAGTTGTTTAGATGTCTATTAGGTCCATTTGGCGCAGAGCTGAGTTCAAGTCCTGGATATCCTTGTTAAGCTTCTGTCTCATTGATCTGTCCAACATTGACGGTGGGGTATTCAAGTCTCCCATTATTATTGTGTGGGAGTCTAAGTCTCTTTGTAGGTCTCTAGGGATTTGCTTTATCAATCTGGATTCTCCTGTATTGGGTGCATATATATTTAGGACAGTTAGCTCTTCTTGTTAAATTGATCCCTTTACCATTATGTAATGGCCTTGTCTCTTTTGATCTTTGCTGGTTTAAAGTCTGTTTTATCGGAGACTAGGATTGCAACCCCTGACTTTTTTTGTTTTCCATTTGCTTGATAGATCTTCCTCCATCCCTTTATTTTGAGCCTATGTGTGTCTCTGCATGTGAGATGGGTCTCCTGCATAGAGCACACCAGTGGGTCTTGACTCTTTATGCAATTTGCCAGTCTGTGTCTTTTAACTGGGGCATTTAGCCCATTTACATTTAAGGTTAATACTGTTATGTGTGAATTTGATCCTGACATTATGATGTTACCCAATTATTTTGCCCGTTAGTTGATGCAGTTTCTTCCTAGCATCAATGGTCTTTACAATTTGGAATGTTTTTGCAGTGGATGGTACCGGTTGTTCCTTTCCATGTTTAGTACTTCCTTTAGGAACTCTTGTAAGGCAGGCCTGGTGGTGACACAATCTCTCAGCATTTGCTTGTCTATAAAGGATTTTGTTTCTCCTTCACTTATGAAGCTTAGATTAGTCAGATATGAAATTCTGTGTTGAAAATTCTTTTCTTTAAGAATGTTGAATATTGGCCCCCACTCTCTTCCGGCTTGTAGAGTTTCTGCTGTTAATCTGATGGGCTTCCATTTTTGGGTAACTTGACCTTTCTCTCTGGCTGCCCTTAACATTTTTTCCTTCATTTCAACCTTGGTGAATCTGACAGTTACGTGTCTTTGGGTTGCCCTTCTTGATGAGTATCTTTGTGGTGTTCTCTGTATTTCCTGAATTTGAATGTTGGCCTGTCTGGCTAGGTTGGGGAAGTTCTCCTGGATAATACCTTGAAGAGTGTTTTCCAACTTAGTTTCATTGTCCCCGTCACTTTCAGGTACCCCAATCAAACGTAGATTTGGTCCTTTCACATAGTCCCATATTGCTTGGAGGCTTTGTTTCTTTCTTTTTACTCTTTTTTCTCTAATCTTGTCTTCTCACTTTATTTCATTAATTTGATATTCAACCGCTGATACCCTTTCTTCCACTTGATTGAATCGGCTGCTGAAGCTTGTGCATGTGTCACATAGTTCTCATGCCATGGTATTCAGCTCCATCAGGTCATTTAAGGTCTTCTCTACACTGTTTATTCTAGTTAGCCATTTGTCTGATCTTTTTTCCAGGTTTTTAGCTTCCTTGCAATGGGTTTGAGCATCATCCTTTAGCTCAGAGAAATTTGTTATTACCAACCTTCTGAAGCCTACTTCTCGTCAAAGTCATTATCCATCCAGTTTTGTTCCCTTGCTGGCAAGGAGAAGCAATCCTTTGGAGGAGAAGAGATGCTCTAGTTTTTTTTTGAAATTCTCAACTTTTCTGCTCTGATTTCTTCCCATCTTTGTGGTTTTATCTACCTTAGGTCTTTGATGTTGGTGACCTACAGATGAGGTTTTGGTGTGGATGACTTTTTTGTTGATGTTGATGCTATTCCTTTCTGTTTGTTAGTTTTCCTTCTAACAGTCAGGTCCCTCAGCTACAGGTCTGTTGGAGTTTGCTGGAGGTCCACTCCAGACCCTGTTTGCCTGGGTATCACCAGCGGAGGCTGCAGAACAGCAAATATTGCAGAACAGAAAATATTGTTGCCTGATCCTTCCTCTGGAAGGTTTATCCCAGAGGGGCACCCACCTGTATGAGGTGTTCGTCAGCCCCTACCAGGAGGTGTCTCCCAGTTAGGCTACACAGGGGTCAGGGATCCACTTGAGGAGGCAGTCTGTCCTTTCTTAGAGCTCAAATGCCATCCTGGAGAACCACTGCTCTCTTCAGAGCTGTCAGACAGGGATGTTTAAGTCTGCAGAAGTTTCAGCTGCCTTTTGTTCAGCTATGCCCTGCCTCCAGAGGTGGAGTCAACAGAAGTGGCAGGTCTTGCCGAGCTGTGGTGGACTCTGCCCAGTTCGAGTTTTCCAGGCTGTTTTGTTTACCTACTCAAGCCTCAGCAATGGCAGATGCCCCTCCCCCTGTCAGGCTGCTGCCTTGCAGTTCGGTCTCAGACTGCTATGCTAGCAGTGAGCAAGGATCTGTGAGCGTGGGACCTGTTGAGCCAGGTGCGGGCTATAATGTCCTGGTGTGCCATTTGCTAAAACCATTGGAAAAGTGCAGTATTTAGGCAGGAATGTCCTGTTTTTCCAGGTACAGTCTGTCGCAGCTTCCCTTGGCTAGGAAAGGCAAATCCCCTAACCCCTTGAGCTTCCCGGGTGAGGCAATGCCCTGCCCTGCTTCAGCTCGCCCTCCATGGGCTGCACCCACTGTCAAACCAGTCCCAGTGAAATGAACCAGGTACCTCAGTTGGAAATGCAGAAATCACCCATTTTCTGCATCAATCATGCTGGGAGCTGCAGACTGGAGCAGTTCTTATTCAGCCATCTTGGAACAGACTGCCTCATCCTTAATTGTAACTATATTTCTGTCTAGAAATTCTTACCTATGTGAAGATGGATTCAGCTTTATTTCTAAGGCTGTTTTGCCACCAATTCTCTGTGTGACCCTGAGAAGGTCATGTAATCTCTTTTTGACATTAGTTCCCTGTGTGTAAAACAAAATTACTTGATAGGGTGATTTCTGAGGTCCTTCTTCCTCTACAACATTCTGCAGGCAATCCTGGGAGCACTCCTAAAGAGGGATGTTCGGCTGGGCGCAGTGGCTCAAGCCTGTAATCCCAGCACTTTGGGAGGCCGAGATGGGTGGATCATGAGGTCAGGAGATCGAAACCATCCTGGCTAATACGGTGAAACCCCATCTCTACTAAAAAAAAATACAAAAAAACTAGCCGGGCGAGGGGGCAGGTGCCTGTAGTCCCAGCTACTCAGGAGGCTGAGACAGGAGAATGGTGTGAACCCAGGGGGCAGAGCTTGCAGTGAGCTGAGATCCGGCCACTGCACTCCAGCCTGGGCAACAGAGCGAGACTCCGTCTCAAAAAAAAAAAAGAGGAATGTTCAAGAACCCTGGAGAATCTTTGCTGGTAGCTGCATTCCAGGCATTTTCAATGCCCTACCTCCACCTACATAATTCAGGTCCATAATAGGTCTGTGGAAAAAGACCTAGAAGAAAGAAAGAAGGCTTGAGATACTTAATATCATGGTGTCTAAATCTGTTATTATCAAGGCCAAGTCATATTGTATTAAAGAAATAAGATAAAAGTCACCATGCTCAGAGTGAAATACCCTGCAACCAACTTTTTCCCCTATACCTGACTTCAATGACTGGTTTTGCCAATATAATGCCATTGCTACACCAGGATTCACAGTATGTCTTCATGCTCTGGTGGTTATAAATGCCTCATACTGGACTTATATGCCTTTCTAAATTGTAAGTAAAGGCCAGCATGAATAATTTTACTTCCTCTGAATAAACTATTAATAACATCTCTGTTTTTCAATGAGAAATAAAATAATGGCCATAATAACTTCCAATTACACAATGCTTCTCATGCACCAGGTGATAAATCAGCACTATACATATTAATCTCATTCAAGCCTCAGAATTCTGGGCACTATAGTTGTTGCTATTATTCTCATATTTTTCTGGAAACTATTTGAGAACCAGGAAGTTCAAAGTTACTTATTCATTTAACATACATTTATTAAATATCTCTATGTACCAGGCACTAAGGATAAAAAGAACAAACAAGTCATGGTCACTAAATAATAACAATTTTGATGAAATATATACCCGCACGGAGAAGAATCCGGAAAGCTGTGTCACCAAATGTTATGAGCTATGGATGACTTTTATTTTCTCTCTTGTTCTTCCATTTTTCTACATGAATATTGATTACCTCTGTAATCATAAAGGATAATAATTTTTTACAAGGCAACATCTTCACCTTCCAGGGACTTGCAATATAATGAGGGAAGCCAACTTATCAACAACCATAACTTACTTGGTCTCATAGAGCTCATCAGCAATGAGGCCAGATTCGAACCTAGGGCTGTCAGAATTCCAAATTCCATTTTCTCTTCCCCACCCTATACTATCTCTGGCAATATATTCATTTGCCCAGAGGTGTGCTTACATTTATTTTCCTTTATTGAAGTTAAGTTATAGACGTCAGAGGAAAGTGCCAACAATGCAATCTGAAAGATTTGCCATTTATGGGCTCACCCAAGGTTGATGGTGGCCCTCTCTCCTTTCCTTCTCCACCCACAGATCTTCATATCAAAGAAAATGTGGAGGTGGTGAGCAATTTATCTGATCCTGGCCCCATAATAGGTGCTTTGGATGCAATTAAGAGCTTCTAAAATATTCATCACACAAATTATATTTTACCTGCCCTATCACTTAAATCTGAAATATAATGCATATTCCTTAATGATAACTGTATCATCCTAACCAGCCTAAGACTACAGCTGACAAAAGAAAGTTCAAAAGGAAATGCAAAACTCTTTCTCCTTCTCTAATTTCTTCATTTGCAAAACATATATTTATTGAAAGCCTAATATGGCAAAATCTGTCTTTCTTAAATACTCACTAAGTCACAGGATGTGAGTTTTTATATATGTCTACCTACGTTTGATTTGCTTTCTGGTCCTACTGCAATAGTCTCATGGGTATTTTCAGAATTATTTTGATTTTTCTAACTTTATTAAAGTTTTTAGTCTCCTGTCTTAGAATCAGGTCAGAGATTATGATGAATATGTCTATATTCCTGACGGTCTTTGTTACAGTACTAAGTGCAGAGTGAGTAATGGATAAACACTGACCAGCAGATTAATTTATTGTTATAATTAGGCTTAAGGAATTTTTTGCTAAGTCTCAAAAATGATACAGAATCATCATTTGTCCATTATAAACTACATAATGATTAACTCTTAATCTTATAGTTATTCAATGGAAAATTTTCCCAAATTCCCTGCTTTACCTTTCTGATATTTTTCCTACCCACCATCGCCTTCCTCCACTTGATGCAGAGTAGAATTCTTAACTGCATAGTTTTTGTAAAAAGTAACTAAAGCATAGACAGCAAGCTGAGTGCATTTTGGACTATACTGTTTCCCTGTCCTCCTGTAACATTTTTCTTTCAGTATTCAGTTCAGTTTCTGTGTAAAATATTATTTGCCACTGAAACTCTCTCAATTAGGGTCATTTGCTCCTCAAAAATAAGAAGCAATGCAGGAGTCAAAGAAGGGCCCATTTGATTTAGAAGGTCACAAAGTGACTTGAGCTCAAATCATTACACCACAACATAACTGTCTGTACAATGAGTTCCCCTCCTGCAGTCACAAAAAAAGGAAGGAAGGAAAGAAGGAAAGGAAGGAAGGAAGGAAGGAAGGAAGGAAGGAAGGAAGGAAGGAAGGAAGGAAGGAAGGAAGGAAAAGATTATTAAAAAGAAGAGTAAAAGGAAAGAGAAATATAAGAAAATAAAATGGGATTTTGAATTCTGTCCCCAAATGGAGCTTTTCCCCTGACCCATGATAAAAGATTAAGAGACTGGCAAATGGTAAACAGATTTGACTTTCTCATCTCACCATGACTTCAGAGAGACAGCATAAGCTGGGGAAATAGAGCAGGAACCCACGAAAACGGTTTTATTACTTTCCATGAGGGATGCATTCAGGGTTATTGTTTTTATTCATAAATTGGATTTCAAATGTTAAATAACTTGGATAAAGAATAGAAATGACAGCCTCCGGACAAAACGATAGTATTGTGCTACTGGCTGAGACCAACGGTGAATGTAAACTAAAATCTATCTTAAAGCAGCTATTTAAATCACAGTCATCTTCAAAGGCAAGCACTACATTGAAATACACATACAGTTGTCCTTCGGTTTCCACAAGGGATTGGTTTTAGGACACCCTCACTCCCACCCCATCCAACAAATACCAAAATCTGAGAATGCTCAAGTCCCTGATATAAAATGTTGTATTATTTTCATATAACTATGTACATCCTCCCACTTTAAATCATCTCTAGATTACTTATAATATCTAAAACAATATAAATGCTATGTCAATAGTTGTTATATGGTATTGTTTAGGACATTGTGACAACAAATAGTCTGTACATGTTTAATACAAATACAATTTTTATTTCTAATATTTTCATTCCTCAGTTGGTTGAATCCACACTTGACTGAACCCATAGATTTTGACCCCACAGGTATGGAAGGCCAACTTATGTAGGTGTTCATGACACAAATTCAGCAAATTTGACCATAAAACAAAATAATGTAGGGCAATTCTATTTTTCCAGGGAGATACATAGATAGATAGATAGCAAGGTCTCACTCTGTCACCCAGGCTGGAGTGCAGTGGTGCCATCATGGCTCACTATAGCCTCGAACTTCTGGGCTCAAGTGATCCTCCCACCTCAGTCTACCAAGTAGCTAGGACTACAGGTGTGTACCACCACACCTGACTACGGTTTTTAGTTTTTTAAAATGTTTTGTAAAGACAGGATCCCACTATGTTGCCCAGTCTGGTCTCAAACTCATAGGCTCAAGTGATCCTCCTATCTCAGCCTCCCAAAGTGCTGGGATTATAGGCATGAGCCACATTACCTGGCCATATTTTTAAAGCTCACATGTAGAATTTCATATTTAAAAATGTCCTTCAGAGAATTCAGCTGAAAATAATGCTAAAGAGAGTTTGAGGTGATAGCATTTAAAAATCAAAGTCCAGAACAGAAACATACCTACTGGCAGCCATAGCTTTCTCCCAACCCATCTCAACCCATTCATTTCATGAGCAACTTTTCTCAAGTCAGCTCATTTCTGCATGCCTCACACCTCTAACCCTCATCTGTTGCTGTACATCCTTGTTGGCAACCTCAAACCATAAATCTGCCCTAGGTTTGGGCCTTTCCTCCCTTAACAATGCCAGCCCCATCAAGCCTATTATCTAGCTCTAACATAATATCACCCTAATATTGACTATTACCTCCCAAAATACTATATGCCAGACTCATAATTCTGTCCATTCAGGCTTCCAAATTGTGTAAAATTAACTTATTGTTTGATTTATCATGTGTGAAATTTAAAAATCTTCTATGGTGGCAATTTCCTTACCAAAAATGGTAATAGTAGCTATCTAACTTTCACTGAGTATTTAAGTGGTGTCAGAAGCAGTTCCTATGTATAATAATATCTCATTTTATCCTCACAAAACTCCATAAGGGTGACACTCGTATTATGCCCTACTTTGCAATTATTCACAAACCTAGAGTAGTTAATTGGCTCTGAGGACTGGCGAAGATGAATTTCAAATGCAGTCAGCTGTCCTCTGGGGACCCTCCTCTGACTCACCACATTAGACTGCATTGGAGTCAACTAATCAGTTGATAAACAGCTGAATAACCAACAAATTTCTGACACGAATGCAAGGGCTGACCACAGAAAGCAGGTACATAGTAAGCAAATAATTAAAAATGATTATTTTCCTGGCATTTTCTTTAAATTATACCTTTTCCCCCTTTGAGTTATAAACTAATGAATTAATACACAACTTCACAGAATGCCCCAATTACTTCTTTTTCAGGACCCAATCAAAAAGTATTACAAACTTCTAGTTCTGGGATCCTGGGGTTATTAGAGCTTTATGAAAGGTATCATGAGGCCACTCAATAATTGTTTTGAGAATACAATGATTTTCTACTAGCGCTGATACATAGCCAGCAAAGTACAAAAGAGTTGATGCACTAGAGTGAGCTTTTAAAGTCACAAATCAGATAGCCTCAGTTCCATGTTGGAAATTCACAAGGCTTCCCAGCCAGCAGAGATTGAAGCCCCCACCACGACCCAGCCCCAGACACTGCCGTATTTTATTTCCTCCACTCTCCTCCCACCCCAGGTCTTCCTCAGGTTACCTCTCGAACTTAATTCAAGTTTCTACTTAATCACTTTTTCTCACATCTCTCACTTTACCTGAAATTGTATTTTATGTTCACCTGTTTCCCTGTTTTTCTCTCCCTCCAGCATACTTTATGAGGTCTAGCCCTGGATCCTTTTACTACAGTAACCCCAGGCCCTAATAAATATCTGTTGACACAAAATAAATATATATGGAATGTTTGACTCATTCAGGACCCAGAAATGTATAGAATGCACCTTAGCTGATGATCTGGAGCAAAAATTCACTTTACCCTTGTATTCCTTTGCTCATCTCAATATGTCAGTGGTCAATTACATTCTAATTCCACACCAAGGGGCTAGAAGGTAAAAATCAAACTGTTCCCTTCCACTCTCGGTTATTTGGCTCCTTTCTTTGTCTGTAGTTGTCAGCACTTGGAAAATGACTTTCTTCCTTTAGGCCCAGCCAGGTGATAATAACCTCAAATCCTGACATTTTTTTCACAGCAAAAGCACTATGGAGTTGAAATGCTGAAAGAACATTTCACACACACATGCACACACCCATACACATGTTTACACATGCAGTGAAAACCTGCTAGAAAACACCTACTCGGGGCACCAGGGTTAAGTAGAAGGAGACATCAGAAAATAGATCACAATCCCATATGCTATCTTACAAATGAAAAATAAGAACAGTGATTCTGCAACACTGCCATTAGAGAAATAATTTTAACCAAGCTGCACCTATCTGTCTTCAAATCTAGTGCAACTCCAGAAAAAGTCACAGATGCAATCAATAGAACCACTCATGACCAAACTGGCAAGTAAAGAGAATGTGGTAGTTTCAAGAACTTACATACCCAAGCCTTGCCTGAACATGTTCTAACAGTCACTGATAACTGTATATACCAAACTCTGATTTTATCTTCAAAGAAACTTGTATTACCCACATAAATTTTGAGCTGGAAACTGTAAAGTATAGATAATTGTAAAGATAAAATTCTTAAAGTGTCTTAATTTCCAGTTTCCCAGGCAACATGCGGTTTGTCTAGAAAACTTAGTGCCTCTCTCTCTCTCTTGCAGATCCCCGGTACAGACGATTAAATGACTAACACTTCCCATTCCCAGGGTAATGTATCTGCTTCCTGATGGTGTTGGTTCTGTCTTCCTACTTCCATCCAGTGGCTCCAGCTGTGGCTGCCAAGAAAACGCCAGCTGATGGAGGATGAGAGGTGAAACCAGGACACATGAAGACCTGTTACCATCATCTTTCACCTGGGTACTCCTAAAGCAACAGATGCTCATCTCATCACTCTGAGTTAGTAATCCTTCTTTCTGAGACAAAAGCCCAAAAGGCAAATGGGAAATGACTTGTCAGATGACATCACCAATAATTGAACATAAAGCAGACTCAAATTAGGACAAAATCGTTTGTATTTACTCAGTTTATATCAGTAATATGATTGTATCAAAGTTCTAACAAAGCAGACTGCCACAAGGGGTAACAAAAAACATAGTCACCCATAGTCACTGATTTGTCCCAGAACATCTCCAGCTGGGACAACTTATTCTACCATCTCTGCTCTGCCCAGACGACCACACACATTGCCTTGCCTAGGGAAAGGGGCAGGGAAATGATGCAAGCTTTACTATTGCTGTTGACCCTTGCAGCTAATCCAAAGGGACATAAAAATCCCTCATTTCAGACTTTTATGACATAGTGCAGACCTCCCTGGAGATAAGTAGGAACTCTGGTCTCCCGTCCCCACTTGCCCTTTGGGAAAGATCATCACATCAGCCAGGCAGAGAACAGCCCCATCTGACCCAATGTACTTTCTCTTTACCCTCTCAACCCTTCTTCCTTTGGTTGTTCATGACAACCTGAGTTTTCAGGGAATTTCAGATTGATGACGACAAGCTGTTTGTGCTGTCTCAATCTGCTGAAGATGTTTAAAATAAGGTGCTATAGTGAATAGAGAGTTGAAAAAAAATTCTTTGCGGTGGATGGCACATTGACCCAAACCATTCTGATCACACACAACTCTAAGCTTCTGTTTGATGGATGACATTAAATGCTGAAAAGGTTTGGAGTGCACATATATTAGCTATTCTTTCACCGCCTGTGTACAAAACGTCCCATGCCCTATTCTGCCATACATGTTGACTGACTAGCTTCGTTATTAAGGAAGAACAAAATAGTCAATGCCATCTTCTTCTGTGAGCTCAGTGAAGTCCTAGCTCTCCTTTTTGGTGTCAAACCATCACCTTCCATGAAAGGTTTTTATGAGGTGGACACAATTTTCATAAGGTAGGGTCCGGGTACTCTGACATTAGTGTTAACCTACTTGAAATCTTCCTACTTAATGGCTAGACACAGTATTACTTAGGAATTAAGCTTCAAGCAACATTCTTAAAGAACAGGTTATAGAATTTATTATTTGTTAGAATTTCTTTATGCAAAAGTGGGAAGTGTCTTGAAAAATATTTTAGCCAATCTATATGTCTTGAATAACTTGAATGTTATCAATGTGAGCCTGTTTCTAGTATCCGTCACGTTAACTAGCCACAAATGTCACAAATTAAAGAAATATATCTGACATTCATTATGCTAACAAACCGACTGTCTGGTGTTGATCCACATATGGATAGCTGAAATGCTTTTGGTAGCCAACTTGGGAAGATGACTTTTCTGATGTAATGTTTGCGATCCACTTATGGGGTGTAAATTCTCCTTTAGGACACTTGACAATCTTAAGAGTCAAGGTGCTAGCTAACTAGAAATTATATAATATCACATTGTTCCAGGATGCAATATTTAAAATTAAATAACCTGCATCATAGCTAGATCTGGAAGAATCGAGTTTTAATAATCAATTTAGCAAGAATTATTTTTAAAGTAACTCAACTTTTCTCCTCATTCAGTTGACAGACATGAAAGAAAGTAAGGTGAAAGCTCCGAGATTTTTGTCTTTGGCCCAAGGAGCAGAGCCTACAAAAGTACATATATAAGGTCTTCTTGCTACTAGGGAGTGAAGTTAGAGCAATGAAGTAGCATGGGTGTGTGCATGCATGCATGCTGTATGTGTGTCCTTTGCCCAGAGGTAAATATTTTCTTTTTATTTTTATTGTGGTTTGTTGGTTTGTTCCTTGTATTGGTTGAGTTTAACTTCCAACCTCCACTCCACCCTGCGGTAGAAGAATTCTTCTCGGAAGAGGATGCCTGAAATGAGGCAAAATTATTGAAGTTAAATACAGGTCCAAGAGACCCTAGCACTTAGAATTGCAGAAGCTTCCATTTAAAGCTGCTTCATCCTTTTGAGTTTCAAAGCCAGAAAAAAGACATTCAGCAGGACTAACAACTGTTAATGAATGTACTGTTAAGCTAATTACTTAATGCTAAATTTACTTAAAAGGCATTACTTGGAAGTGTTTACAGCATGTGATTTGATTAACAAAACTATTAAATGTATACTTACTATCATCAATAATTTTTGCTATACATTTATTTGTATTGGGAACACATTATTTGTTCCCTTAGAATTCTGACAAATATAATCTTAGCTTTGATTTGGAGAAGTTGTTCTGCTGGAGATAAATCTGATTGATTTTTATTGCTCCTGGAGGCAAAACTTAATGAGTGAAAACATCCTAAGAATCTTTCTCACCATCAGAGTTGTCTAACAATGGAATGTTATTTTTTGAAACATATAATTCTCTCTTTTTCCTGTATTTCCGGTTGCTTTATGCTCCTGCATTACTTTTCTTCCTAGTCCACTGACATTTCTCCACCTCCATTTCCAAACATAAATCCATAAACACAAGCCCATGCAACCCTCTCTATGCATCATCCTGAATGTATATACATCTTGATTCCTTCTGAGGTAAGATTCTAAAGGAAACTTTAATAATAAATGAAGTGTGTAGCAGAAGAAGAGGGAGAGAATAAAGCACAGGGATACAATAAGAGACCCAGTTGTGAAATATAATTGGTCTATAAACTGAGGAAAGTCATTTTTCAGGGTCCACTTGGGGCCTCAATGCCTCCTTAATTCTGTTTCCTAATTTCACCACCAAGACCATCATTTCTGACTCCAATCCACTTGGCCCTCTGCAAATCCCATTCTTACTTTTACCCCCAAAGATTCTCTCTCTGAATTGTGAATACCAAGAATTACCCCTTTTCTCTCCCTTGAAGATCTATTAGTGGACCCCTGGAGTACCTTGTCATGCTTATTTTCTGAGACAAGTACCAGGGCAGGTGTTGACTGATACCTTTTAGGAAAGTTAAACTATTCTGTCTACTGACATTTACCCTTAATAGCAGATGGCACACTTCTCAAAGTCTGTCCACTCATCAAGTCTTTTCGTATTTTGAAGGCTACCTTCCTTTTTGGGCTCTGTTTTCCACTAGTGGTTACTTCCAACACAGCTCACTCAAGAATTGGAGGTAATTGGCATCACTTAAACCAAGTTAATTAAGCCCAGCTTGACCCAGGGTGGTAACTGTCAACTTCCCCAGGTTCTCTTTAGGTGGCTCAACTTTTGGCAATTTTCAAGGTAGTAGTTTACGAAACTCTTATTTCTATAATGTTGGGATAGTAAAATACTTGGTAATGTGTTAAGTGAGAGACACATTCTCTTCCCCTAAAGGAAGAAGGAAATTTCATTATTTTACTAAAAGGTGCCTTTCAATGCAACATAATTAAGTGATTCAAAAGCACAGCCTTTGCCAGATAAGAAGCTTTAAGTACAGGTAGCATGAAATCAATGCTAAAAAATCTAAAGTATGTATTCAAAAACTGTGTTCTAAGAAACATTTAGAATATGTGACCCCTGAGCCTGTGCAAAATGGTTGTAGGGAAATTGGAAAGTCAAAGAAAGAGGTCTTCTTGGGGGATCTAAGCTATGAACCTTAATTCCTATGATGCATGTCAGAAAGTACCCCTAGGAAAACAGACACAAAAAGTGAAGACTAGGACAAACTCAGCCTAATGAGACTTCTACAAACTAAACTCATTTTCTGAAAGGAAAGCTAGAACAGCTCTTGCTGTGTGGGGAATTTCTAGTCATTCCCCTTACTGCTGAAAGTTATAGAGAAAAGAAAGGAAACTGGGGCACTCTATAGCAATGGTCCACTAATAGAATTAAGAAATTTGGAGAGTAAACAATATATAAAGCCTGGAAGAAGTTGGTTCAACATACACATCTACCACAATGGCACCCAAGCAGCAGTCTCAAGCGGCAAAGATGTCACAGAAAAATTCACATGTCACATCACTCCTCTTCATTCCACCCTCCATTCATCAGGGTTTTTATGAAGCACTTTGTGGTATAAGTGAAATTGATACACTCCTCTACCTCAAAGTGTGTTTTCTGATTGATAACTGTTTTTGGCATTGCAGTGCTTTTTCTATTTTTCAAATTGATTCCTTTTATCTATAAGATTTCTTCTCCCTCTTCATTGATGATATTCATGACATAATGAATTCAAATAATATTTAAAGAGGTTTCTACAGTGGATTTTTTTGGTAGTTACTGAGAGAGAAACAAAGATAAATTTGGCAGTTCTTTATACTCTAACATATAAAATAAAACATTATACAGTAAATTTGAGTAAAAAGTAAAATATACAATAAATGCAAAATACAATTTGCCCAAATGTCACCAACTTAAGTAGTAAATACAAGTATAATAAATAATACAATACATATATAATAAAGAAATACAAAACAATAAGCATAAGTGAATGCACAAATACAATATACAATAAATTCAAGTAAGAAATACAAGATACAAAATTTAAAAATGCAAAATATAATACATTCCAGAAATAAATGCAATATGCATTTAAGTAATTCGAGTAATTTACACTCTAGCATACACAATAAAGCACTAAATTTAATACCCATCACGAGTAATGTAAGAATTGAGCTTTCCATTCCTCTCTTCTTTAAGTGGAAAATTCAACTAATATTTCTGGTCTTCAGTACCCTCATCTGTAAAATGAGAAGGCAATGTTGGTTTGTGTTATCTCTAAGGTTTTTATAACTATTAATATCCTACAGGTCTACAAATACTTCATGCTTGAGGAGGAAGCATGGAAGAGTAGCAAATGCTCCTGGTGACCAAGGCAGTCTCCTTATTCCTTGGTAAGAGAAGCCCAGTTTTATCTGACAGCAATATGCATGTGATAGAGGTTGGCATGTAAGACCTAATAATGAGATACAAGCAGACATTGTTGAGTGGAGCTTTAGGGAAAGTCTTTTAGGATAGAAATTTAACTGGTATTCCTCTTTGGTCCTTTACTCTTTATCCATTTTCAAATGCCCCAATAATGTACAGGAGTCTGGGGGTTCAGCAGCTAGCTGTGACCATGAGGTGGCAAACAAAAGGTCCAAATCTTACATTTTGAAGACAGGAATAGAAAGAATCAGCTTGAGTCCATAATGGCATCCCTAAATTACTTACCCCCAGATTTCTTTGTGTGTGTTTGTATGTGTGTGTGTGTGTGTGTGTTTATAACACAAATAAATTCCTGTTTATGTAAGCCACTGCTAGTTGAGTTTTTTGTAATTCCTAATGTAAACCTAATTCTAAATAAAACAGAGAGTGAAGATAGAAACACACCCATATAATTGTCATCATTATATAATATTTAAAATGAAACATAATTATCTTTGCCTGAAATGACTTAGTTTTCTTTGGAAAGAGATTAGATAAGAAAACATGAATTTTAAAGAATCCCACCATGATCTATAATGGAACATGCAGCTGCAAGAGTGAGGCATTTTTGAAGCACTCTGACTTTTGAAACCTGTGAATAATTTGGTGTTATCTGGCACCACTTCTTATTTCAATGACAACTAGCTTGCTTTTGTTAATTCTAATTAGGTCCACATCCATAATCTCCAGTAGGCCATTCTCTGGAGATAAGAGTTTCTGATACCAGCAGAACCTTTGTCATCTGTGACTGGTCAGTGGGGTGGTGGCCCTGAGTGGAGAGCAAGCTTTCGTGGAGCACAGTGTGAATATGGGTTCAACATTGAGATAGACAGGACCGGACTCCCCTATAAATATGTAGGCATCAAATTGCAAATTGTACTGTTGTTCCCCCAAAAATCAGCAGACAGTTAAAATGAAAAGCTGACTTTTTTTGAAAAATTACGTAAGAAATTATTCCTTAGGAAATCTCCAGAGCTTTATTCAGTTCTTAGATATGAACCAAAGGAAAACTTTCATTCTTTATGCCTTTTCCCTAATAAGAAAGAGTAATTTGGGGGATAAAAACCAAGTTTTGTTTTCCAGCCTTACCTGCTACCCCACAACAGGCATGGGCGCACGCGTGCATACACACACACACACACACACACACACACGCACACACACACAGGCTCCTTTCCCAACTGTAAATTTAAGCACTTTGAAGGCAATGGATTTTTTTTTTAAGATTATAATAGAAGCAATACAAAAACTTAAAATGGAAACTTAGACTCACTGTTTGAAAAAGTACTAGCCATTTCCTGCCATGAATAACTTCTCACTGGTTTGTTCCCCGCTCATCAGCCCCATAACAACTCTTCCGCCTCTCTGGTTCCTTTCCTCTGGTTCCTAGCTGCAACCTATCACATGTCAATTCTGTTAATGTCTTATGCATAACATTTTAGTTCTCAACCATCTATCTCAAGCTTAATTCCACATTGAGGTTTCTATATCCAAAAGTTTAAAGGCCTCCTCCTTTCCACTTTTTTGAGCTCAAAGAACAGGCAGGTATTTTGAAATGACAGATTGTGGAGTTAGATTCCCTACCCACTAGTCCACTAGTCCCTTTAAGAAGAAGCTCCTGTACATCATGAGTTCTCTTTTCCTCTTTCTGCCTCATACACCTAATGAAAGAGATCTACCCAATTCATCAAACCTTTATTAACCACTGTCTATGTAGCAGATGCTGCTCAGTATCGGAGAAACTGAAGGAAAAACATGCAGTCCTTTACCTTTAGAAGTTCAGAGTCAGCATCTGTGGAGACACAGATGTTGACACACAACTATAAAGCCCTGTAGTCATCACCACAAGAAAATCATGTATAAAGGATTATGAAAACAAAGCTAAATCCTGTCAAATATAATCTTCAAAATCTTAAATATGTTTACAGCACAGGTGTGGACACCTTAGTCAGGTGACAACACACCTGCACGTGTGTTTTGGAATCCCAGGGAATTTATGCAAATTCTTCTAACTTTCACCCAATTGTGATAGGCTTCAGCCTTGTAGAAGTTATCATAGGTTTTTTCTTAGTATTTCTCTAAATTAAATGTTTACATTTGAAATTATTGGTAAAAGAAGTAACATTTTCACTTCTGCAGTTGGATTTGCTTCATGTTTCACTAAACAGGTAATATCAGTGGGTTCCCCTTATACTCTTTCCTGAGTCAAACCAGTGATGTAACCCACGGTGGCTCACACACAGATAGCACAATGCTGCAGGCTAGAACCCACCCTTTTCACTGTACCCACCTAGCTTTTATCTGTCAAATTATCAGCTTGACAAACACCGATTCAGCAATTTTCAGTATTTCCTGGTGTGAAAAGGCCATCACCCTCAGTATTTCTCAAGATGAAAATCATCTAGTGGTTAGAATGCAACTGTGAGTCACAGTGATGCTAATGTCAGCCCTGGACCTGACTCACTCTTTGACCGCTGCCCTGTACTCTGCACCTGTAGATTCCCCAACATATTTAGGTACATTTTTCTATTTACTTGTCATAAGGAAGGAGCTATACTTAGAGATTATTTGAAAATTGGCTATTGTTGTGGGAACCTAAATGGCTGTTCATAACAAATAATTTTCTGAGGCTTAAACATCTATTGGAGAAAGGACTCAAATTTAGAAATTAAGAAAACAAAATCCAAGTCTACAAAAAGCAGGTCTAAGTCATTACCTTTTTCTCCTGCCTTTGAGAGACATGCATGCCGAAGCCCAAACAGCTAACCACTCTTTTCCAAAAGGCCCAGCTCTAAAGTGCCTAAATCAGCACCATCCAATAAAAATAGAATGTGGGCCACAAGTGCAAGCCATGTGTGTGTATATCTATATAATTCTTTTTGAGACAGAGTCTCACTAATGTGGGTCACAAGTACAAACCGTGTGTTTGTGTGTGTGTGTGTGTGTGTGTGTGTGTGGTGTGTGTGTATATATATATATATATATATATTTTTTTTTTGAGATGGAGTCTCTCTTTGTCACCCAGGCTGGAGTGCAGTGGCGCGATCTTGGTTCACTGCAACCTCTGCCTCCCGAGTTCAAGTGATTCTCCTGCCTCAGCCTCCCAAGTAGCTGGGAATACAGGTGCACGCCACCACACCTAGCTAACTTTCATATTTTTAGTAGAGACGGGGTTTCACTGTATTAGCTAGGATGGTCTCGATCTCCTGACCCTGTGATCTGCCCACCTTGGCCTCCCAAAGTGCTGGCATGACAGGCATAAGCCACCATGCCTGGCCACCATGTGTATAATTTTTAATTTTCTAGTAAAAAAAGTAAAAAAGAAATAAGTGACATTAACTTCAATAATATATTTTACTTAACCTAGTATGCTCAAAATATGAATGTTCCAACATGTAGTTAATTTTTTCGAATTATCCATTAGTTTGTTGCACTCTTTTTTTATACTAAGCCTTTTTTCACACCAAATTTTCATATAAAATACAGTGACTATTTCACACTTGCAGTACATCTCAATTTAGACTAGCCACATGTCAAGTGCTCCAGTAGCCACATGTGACTAGTGGCTACCATATTGGACAACATAGGCCTAACCTAACTCCAGTGATTCAGTCTCCTAGCAGAGGTCAGCATCAACTAACAGGATAAAACTAAAAGCCACATAACTTCTTTAAGCTTATCAGAGCCCTATTGCTACCTCTTCTTGTATTCTTTATGACCCTTTTTATAAAAGAATATCATTCTTCTGTATAACATCATTCTCCCTCCCTATTCCATTCTGGGACGTCACTCTGATTAAATCCCTTTGATTCACTTAAAAAAATCCCTTTTCTGTTTACCTGGGCTCCCTGAGTATGACTAGGGAAATTATCAGTAGGAATTTTCTTACTGCTTGTAAATTAAGTTTAATTCCTAAATTTCCCTTTTTCTGCCTTGTCTGAAAGCATTCCAAACAGAAACTAGTCACAGAAACTAGTTTCTTCTTGTTTTTCCATCAGTTGGTGACCTCATGGGGAGAACCGAAAAGGTCATTGTGATTATAAACCCTCTCAGGAGGTTGCTCTAACTTTGTCAACATAAGGTTCATTCTCAACAATAATGTGTCTTAAAATGATGTTTCCTTGGATCCTTAAACAGAGTAATGCATGACTTCAAGTTAGGAATTTTCAGTGATGAATATTTCAAGTGAGTAGGATTACAATGAACTTAGATGTCCAAAGAAAGTTAAAGGGTGAGTGGATAAGATCTGGGGAGCACACTACTTTTCTTCCTGACTTTCCAGGAGAAACCACAGGAGCTTATGAAGTCTACAAAATTAGATTCCATGCATGGAATTCATTGTCCCACTTACACACCACTGTCTAATATGTGTTACAGATAAGAAGCTGGATTCCAGCTGAAAGGCAGAAAGGCCATGACATCAAGAAAAGGAGAATTTGAGGGAAGACTTTCAAAAAGTCAGAAAGATGCCAGACAGTATGAGTCTCAGAGAAAAAAACATTTCAGTGACTAATGAAAGTGTGTGTGTGCTTAAAATAAAAAAAGGAGAATGTCTCAGAACATATTTTTAACCATCTTGGAACCTCCTATCTTTACAAAACAGAGTGTAGATGCCAGAAAACAGAGATGAATTGGGCTACCTGGGGCTACTGGAAGGACAGGTTGGATTGTGGGTTCTCCTCGCAGTTCTGTCTTTAGGGTAGTATAGGACTTGATCATAGAGCTAACTTTCGTTTGCACAGTTTAACTGATATTTAAGTTCCCTTAATGCTCAACAATGGAAAATTTATTAATAGAAGCACAGAGATGTCTCAGAAAAGCTTATGAGAAAGAGGCGGGGCAAGTGGCAGGAAAGAAACTAGGTGTTGTTAACATCCATCCCACATATTTCCAACCACACCACCTCCTTCCAGAGAACAAATTTCCTCTGCCTCTGGTACTCAGCTAGATCTCACAAAGGTTAGAGCAAAAGAAAAAAAAAAAAAAAAAATCCTGCTGCCCCCTTGGTTCACATCCAGCCACGCTTGCCATCACCAAGGACATCCTGGAAACATAAAGGTAATATAACAAGGACAGACTGGGAGGCAGAGCCACACATGGAAGTCTATGCTAGTGGAATAGCACTGTACATGTTACTACTTCCTCCTCCCACACCCTGTTTCAGGTACTTCATGCCCAGCCCTGTCTGTCTAAGGGTTGCTATGATTATAAAAGCACTATAAATTGAACATAAAATATAAATGAGTTTTATTGTCTATAGTCTACACTGAATGCAATAATCACTAAACAGTCAGTATGACATCTATTTTTTTTATCAAAGTATTAGTTCCCAAAATAAGTTCACCCAGCTTTAATCCTTGGGAGAGAAACTGCCTCAATCTTTGGTATCCCCAAGGAATAACATAAAGTAATAAGACATCAAATACTAGCTGTAGTCTGAGAAGCCCACGACATCATATGATTAAAATGTACTGTTTGTTTGCTGTCATGACACGAATTATCCTTCCCTGTGGTGCTGCTCACTTTGTCTCTAACATCTGAACTGTTTTGAAATACATTGTATGTGTAGCAATAGCAAGTATGAAAGGGCTTCAAGAAAGCCTTGTTGTTTTATGAGATTTGGGGCTGCAAAAGTTAAACATTTAATCTGGCAGGAACTCAAAGTCCAGGCGAACTCAAGTGCTTGAACTAATTGTGTTTTAAAAGTATGTAGATTAGTGTTTTGAACTTGGATACAAATTGCAACAGAAACATTACTGTGAATAGTGATTAGGTTCCAGATCCGGCATGATGTCCAGTGTAGCTGTCATACTAAACTTTCATAATAAATGTAGTTGGAAAGAGTATTGTTTTAAAAATTCTGTGTTATGATTTAACTGTGCACATGCCCCTGCTTGCAATTGCTCCTTGGAATATTGAAATGAACCTTCATTCATTCAGGCTCAGTATATTAATTCAATATAAACTATGATAAAGGATAACTAACACGTCTTTAATATAATGTGGGCATGGCACATGTATTTTGTTTTGGAAATATCCAAAATTCTTCAGACTCAGGTCTAATGAATTAGACTGAACTTGTCTTCCAAATTAAAAATTAAACACCACAACAAGAATAGTTGGAGATTTCCATATTCCATTTTCAATGGATAGAACAAATAGGCAGAGGATCAACAAGGAAACAGAAGACTTCAATGACACTACAAACTAACAAGACATAACAGATATCTCTATAAAACACTCCACCAATCAGGCAGAATATGTATTCCGCTAACGTACACATGGAACATTCTTCAGGAGAGAACATACACTAGGCCATAAAATGAATCTTGCTACATTTTAAAGGGCTGAAATCAAAGTATATTCTCTGACCACAATGAAATGAAATTAGGAATCAATAACAGATAGAAATTTGGGAAATTTAATTTCTCACAAATATGTGGAAATTAAACAACATGCTTCTCAGCAATGGGCTAAAGAAAAAATCAAAGAGGAAATTAGAAAATATTTTGAGATGAATAAAATGAAAATACAACATACCAAAACACATAGAATTTAGCTGAATAAGTTCTTAGAGAAACACCTACAGTTGTAAATACCTATATTAAAAAAGATAAAGATCTCAAATAAATAACCTAATCTTCAAACAACCTTAAGACACTAGAAAAAGAAGAGAAATCTAAACCTAAAGCAAGAAGAAGGAAGGGAAAACTAAAGATAAGCATGGAAATAAATAACAGAGAATTAAAAATAGAGAAAAATAATAAAACAAATAATGAAAATCAACAAAATTGACAAACTTTTAACTAGATTGACCAACAAAAAATTACATAATAATAATATTTCCAATTACTAGAATCAGAAATGAAAGAGGAGAAATTAATAATAACTTTGCAGAAATAGAAAGAATAATAAACAAATACTATGAACAATTGTATACCAATAAATTAGACAACCTAGATAAAACGGACAAGTTCCTAGAAAAGCACAGACTACCAAAACTGACTCAAGAAGAAATACAAATTCTGAATACATCTATAACAAGTAAAGAGATTGAATTTGTAATAAAAAGCTATTCACACAATGAAACTCCAGGCCCAGATTGCTTTACCGATAAATTCTGCCAAACATTTACCATACATTAATATCAATTCTTCACAAACTCGTCAAAAAATAGTTGAGAAGAATATACTTCATAGAATATACTTCATAACCCTATTTTTAAGGAAATATAATCCTGATGTCAAAGCCAGTCAAGAAAAGGAAACTATAGACCAATATTTCTTATAAATTTGGATGCAAAAATTCTCAACAAAATTGTAAACTAAATCTGGCAACATATAATACAAATCGTATCACGACCTAGTGGGATTTATCCCAGCAATCCAAGATTGAATTAACGTCTGAAAATCAAGTAATGCAATATACCATATCAATAAAATATAAATAGAATAAAAAAATAAAACCACAAGATTTTTTTTCAATAGATGCATAAAAAGTATTTGCAAAATCTAATACCCTTTAATGATAAAAACATCCAACAAATTAGGCAAATAAGGGAACTTCCTCCACCAAATAAAAGGTGTCTAGAAATAACCACAGCTAGCATCATACTTAATGGTGAAAGACTGGATGCTTTTCCCCTAAGATCAGGAACAAGATCAGGACACTATCAAGAAAGTAAAAAGATAACCCACAGAATGGGAGAAAAGTTTCAAAAATTACATATAAGAGATTTATATCTATAATATATAAAGAATTCTTAAACTTGAGAATAAAAGACAAATTACCCAATTTAAAATAAGCATAGGCTATGAATGGGTGTTTTAGCAAAGAAGATATATAAATGGCCAATAAGCACATGAAATATTTTCAAAATTATTGGTTATCATGTAAATATAAATCAAAATCACAATGAGATGCCACTTCACACCTATCAGGATGGCTAGAATTACAAAGTTTGGTTAAAAACACGTGTTGGCAAAGATGTAGAGAAATAAGAACCTTCATACACATATGAGAATGTGGGAATGTAAATTGGTGTGACCACTTTGGAAAACAGTTTGAAAGTTCCTCAAGTAGTTAAACAGAGTTATCACATAACCCAGAATTTCACTTCTAGATATATACCCAAGAGAAATGAAAGCATGTGTCCACACAAAAACTTGGACATGGATGTTTATGTAAGCATTATTCTTAAGAGTCAAAAAGTGGAAACAATGCACATGTTCATCAACTAATGAAAGGCTAAATGGATGTGGTATGTCCATACATTGGAATATTATTCAGCAATAAGAAGGTAAAGCATCAATACATGTTTAGTACTTTACTAACCATGGTTACTTAAGGCTGAGTGTATCAAAGGATAGGAAGATTGGGAGGTGATAGCTGAAAGATAAAGAGTTTTTTTGGAAGTGATGAAAATTTTTTTAAATTGTGCTGATAGTTGCATATGTCTTTGAATACACAGGAAAACATTGACTTGTACATGTTCAACTGGTAAATTACATGATACTTGAATTACATCTCAACAAAGCTTTAACAAAAAATCTTAACACTAAACAAACTTTAGAAACCTACCCAGTTCTCTGCTGTCTGTGAAAGCTTCTCTTTGCAACTCCTCTTCCTATTCTCTCAATTCAGAGTATGTGGGCAATTTTGGAGTTTGTACTAGCAGATTGCCTAGGTTATAGCGAACAATAGATTCTGTTGCATTTTCTACAAACATGCTAACTTAATTCTTTATCTTACCTTAATTGCCAATCTGTGAGAGTAATGCTTGATTCTCTGAAGGAAATCCTGGTGCTGAATTGATTTGGTATAAATTAAAAAATAGAATACAAAGACAAAGGAGGGCTTAGTATCTAAGATTTTCATGGTTATCTGAAGAAGAAAGCAGATAAATTAATGGAAAAGAAAGATAATAGGCCAGGCATGGTGGCTCACACCTATAATCCCAGCACTTTCGGCCAGGCATGGTGGCTCACACCTATAATCCCAAGACAAGCAGACCACTTGAGGTCAGGAGTTCAAAACCAGCCTGGCCAACATAGTGAAAACCCATCTCTACTAAAAAATATATATATACAAAAATTAGCTGAGCATGGTCGTGAGTGCCTGCAGTCCCACCTACTTGGGAGGCTGAAGTGGGAGAATTGCTTGAACCTGGGAGGCGGAGGTTGAAGTGAGCTGAGATCGTGCCACTGCATTCCAGCCTGGGCAACAGAGTGAGACTTTATCTCAAAAAATTAAAAATAAAATAAGAACGAGAAAGATCATGACTTTGAGATAAAATCTTATGTTAGACCTGCAAGGAGCTTCAGACGTCTGTATTAGTCTATTCTCATGCTGCTATGAAGAAATACCCAAGATTGGGTAATTTATGAAGAAAAGAGGTTTAATTGACTCACAGTTTCCCATGACTGGGGAAACCTCGGGATACTTACAATCATGACAGAAGGCACCTCTTCACAGGGCGGCAAGAGAGAGAATGAGCGCAAGCAGGGGAAATGCCAGAGGCTCGTAAAACCATTAAATCTCATGAAACTCAATTATCACGAGAACAGCACGAGGTAAACCACCCCCATGATTCAATTGCCTCCACCTGGTCCCTCCCACAACATGCAGGGATTATGGGAACTACAATTCAAGATAAGATTTAGGTGGGGACACAGCCAAACTATATCAACAACTAATCCATCCTCTTTGCTTTACACATGAGGAACCTGAAACTCTGATAAATTGAGTGTCTGATTCAAGATCATGCACCTAATTGCTGACCCACTACACTGGTTTGCCTAGGACTTGGAGGTAGTGGGATGAGGGAAAGGATAAGCAATGGGAGGGAAGAAGACAGTTCTCAGTGCAAATACTGAGAAAACCCTGGGTGAGCCAGCACGAGTCATCCTATGTTGATAGCACCAGTCAGAGTCAACATACCTCTTCACTCCTCATTGAGTCTGGTGCTCTCTCTTCAAGGGCATGTTCTCTCAGACAGATGGCTCTCTACTCTGAGAACTCTTATAAGCCTACTTTCCAATGACTGCTCTCTGGATGGGAATTTTCCAAAATGCAAATTACACTGTGAGTTAATTTTATTATATGAATAAATACTTATAATAAATACTTATATTTCAAGATCTTACATTAGCTTTTTCCTGAGTCAATAATTTTACCATGATATTTAACATAAACCTAACATCTTATCACTTTTCTTCTCATTTATCAAATTAATTCCAGTGAGACTTAAGTTTTTAAATATATTGAACAGACATTTGCTACAGCATGCTGCTATGGAATAGGTATATGGTCTTCAGAGTCTTTGTTATCACTGAAATAATCCACATAGAAACACAAAAATATGAAAACTGTTTTATGTGACTAATCCACCACATTCCCTAGAGGCTGCTGTTCTTATTTCATCACAAACAAAAAGCTATTGATATGGAATTCATTTCTTCCTGCTTACCTTAACCAACTACCTACCTAGCCACACAGCCATTTTAGAATTAAAATCTACCACAAGAAGGAAATAGAGCCCTTCATGGCCTAAGGCCATGTGGGGTTTCTTTGTGTTTTGTTTTGTTTTTAACATTGCTCTATTTTTAAATTAACAAATAAAATTATGTATATTTATTATGTACAGCATTTTGTTTTGAAGTATGTATACACTGTGGAATAAGTCCATTAAGCTGATTAGAATATGTATTACCTGACATACTTATCATTTTTTTAACACACATGATTTGATTTTATTTTATTTTAAGTTCTGGGAGATATGTGCAGAACATGCAGGTCTGTTATGTAGGTCTATGTGTGCCATGGTAGTTTACTGTACCTACTGACACATCATCTATGTTTCCTCCCCTCCCCCAACAGGGCCCAACATGTCTTGTTCCCTTCCCTGTGTCCATATGTTCTCATTGTTTAACTCCCACTTATGATAGAGGACATATGATGTTTGGCTTTTTGTTCCAGTGTTACTTTGCTGAGGATGATGGCTTCCAGCTTCATCCATGTCCCCCAAAAGAACATGATCTTATTCCTTTTTATGGCTTCATAGTATTCCATGGTGTATACATGCCACATTTTCCTTATCCAGTCTATCGTTGATGGGCATTTGGGTTGGTTTCATGTCTTTGCTGTTGTGAATAGTGCTGCACTAAACATATGTGTGCATGTGTCTTTATAGTAGAATAATTTATATTCTTTTGGGTATATACTCAGTAATGGGATTGCTGGCTCAAATAGTATTTCTGGTTCTAGATCCTTGAGGAATCACCACACTGTCTTCCACAATAGTAGAACCAATTTACACTCCCACCAACAGTGTAAAACTGTTCCTATTTCTCCACAGCCTCGCCAGCATCTATTGTTTCCTGAGTTTTTAATAATCGCCATTCTGACAAACGTGAGATGGTGTCTCATTGTGGTTTTGGTTTGCATTTCTCTAATGATCAGTGATGTTGAGCTTTTCTTCATGTTTTTTGGCCGCACAATGTCTTCTTTTGAAAAGTGCCTTTTCATATCCTTTGCTCACTTTTTGATGGCATTGTTTTTTTTCTTGTAAATTTAAGTTCCTTGCAGATTCTGGATACTAGCCCTTTTTCAGATGGGTAGATTGCGAAAACTTTTCCCCATTCTGTGCGTTGCCTGTTCACTCTGATGATAATTTCTTTTGCTGTGCAGAAGCTCTAGTTTAAGTAGATTCCATTTGTCAATTTTGGCTTTTGTTGCAATTGATTTTGTATTTTAGTCATGAAGTCTTTGTCCATGCCTATGTCCTGAATGGCATTGCCTGGGTTTTCTTCTAGGGGTTTTACAGTTTTGGGTTTTCCATTTAAGTCTTTAACCCATCTTGAGCTAATTTTTGTATCAGGTGTAAGGGAGGGCTACAGTTTCTCTTTTCTGCATATGGCTACCCAGTTTTCCCAGAACCATTTATTGAATAGGAAATCCTTTCGACATTGCTTATTTTTGTCAGGTTTGTTGAAGATCACATGATTTTAGATATGTCTTCTTAATTCCGGTGTCTCTGTTCTGTTCCATAGGTCTCTATGTCTGTTTTGGTACCAGAACCATGCTGTTTTTGTTACTGTTGCCTTGTTGTTTAGTTTGAAGTCAGTTCACGTGATGCCTCTGGCTTTTTTCTTTTTGCTTAGAATTGTATTGGCTATGTGGGCTCTTCTTTGGTTCCATATGAAATTTAAAGTATTTTTTTCTAATTCTGTGAAGAATGTCAATAGTAGTTTAATGGGAATAGCATTGAATCTATAAATTACTTTGGGCAGTATGGCCATTTTCATGATATTGTTTCTTCCTATCCATGAGGATGAAATGTTTTTCAATTTATTTGTGTCATCTCTTATTTCCTTGAGCAGAGATTTGTAGTTCTCCTTGAAGAAGTCCTTCACATCCCTTGTTAGGTGTCTTCCTAGGTATTTTATTCTCTTTGTAGGAATTGTGAATGGGAGTTCATTATGATTTGCCTCTCTGCTTGTCTATTGTTGCTATATAAGAATGCTTGTGATTTTTGCACAACGATTTTGTATCCTGAGACTTTGCTGAAGTTGTTTATCAGTTTAAGGAGTTTTTGGGCTGAGATGATGGGGTTTTCTAAATAAAGAATCATGTTGTCTGCAAAGAGAGACAATTTGACATCCTCTCTTCCTATTTGAAAACGCTTTATTACTTTATCTTGCCCAATTGCCCTGGTCAGAACTTCCAGTACTATGTTGAATAGGAGTAGTGAGAAAAGACATCCTTGTCTTGTATCGACTTTCAAAGGGAATGTTTCCAGTTTTTGCCCATTCAATATGATATTGGGTGTGCGTTTGGCATAAATAGATCTTATTATTTTGAGATATGTTCCACCAATACCAAACTGTTTATTGTGAGTTTTTAACAGGAAGGGATGTTGAATTTTATCAAAGGGCTTTACTGCATCTATTGAGATAATCATATGGTTTTTGTCTTTGGTTCTGTTTATGTGATGGATTACATTTCTTGATTTGCATATGTTGACCCAGCCTTGCATCCCAGGGATGAAGTCAACTTGATCAGGGTGGATAAGTTTTTGAATGTGCTGCTGGATTCAGTTTGCCAGTATTTTATTGAGGATTTTAGAATCAATGTTGGCCTGAATTTTTCTATTTTTGTTGTGTCTCTGCCAGGTTTTGGTATCAGGATGATGCTGGCCTCATAAAATGAGTTGGGTAGGAATCATTCCTTTTCAATTGTTTGGAATAGTTTCAGAAGGAATGGTGCCAGCTCCTCTTTGTACCTCTTGTAGAATTTGGCTGTGAATCCATCTGGTCCTGGGCTTTTATTGTTTGTTAGGCTGTTAATTATTGCTTCATTTCAGAACTCGCTATTGGTCTATTCAGGGATTTGACTTCTTCCTGGTTTAGCCTTGGGAGGGTGTATTCGTCCAGGCATTTATCCAGTTCTTCTAGATTTTCTAGTTTATTTGCATAGAGGTGTTTATCGTATTCTCTGATGGTAGTTTGTATTTCTGTGGGGTCCGTGGTGATATCCCCTTTATCATTTCTTGTTACCTCTTTTTGATTCTTCTCTCTTTTCTTCTTCATTAGTCTAGCTAGTGGTCCATCTATTTTGTTAATTTTTTCAAAAACCAGCTCCTGGATTAATTTATTTGGCCGGGGGTGGTGGGGTGTTGTGTCTCTGTCTCTGCACTGATCTTAGTTATTTCTTGTCTTCTGCTAGCTTTTGGATTTGTTTGCAATTGGTTCTCTAGTTCTTTTAGTTGTGATGTTGGAATGTCAATTTGAGACATTTCTAGCTTTTCAATGTGGACATTTAGTATTAGAAATTTCCCTCTTAACACTGCTTTAGCAGTGTCCCAGAGATTCAGGTACATTGACTCTTTGTTCTCATTGTTTTCAAAGAGCTTCTTGATTTCTGCCTTAATTTCATTATTTACCCAGGAGTCATTCAGGAGCAGGTGGCTCAATTTCCATGTAATTGTGTGGATTTGAGTGAGTTTCCTCATCCTGAGTTCTCATTTGATTGCACTGTGGTCTGAGAGACTGTTTGTTATGATTTCTGTTCTTTTGCATTTGCTGAGGAGTGTTTTACTTCCAATTATGTGGTCAATTTTAGAATAAGTGCCATGTGGCACTGAGAAGAATGTATATTCTGTTGATGTGGAGTGGAGAATTCTGTAGATATCTATTAAGTCCACTTGATCTGAAGCTGAATTCAAGTTCTGAATATCCTTGTTAATTTCCTGTCTCGTTGATCTGTCTAATATTGACAGTGAGGTGTTAAATCCTCCCACTATTATTGTGTGGGAGTCTAAGTCTCTTTGTAGGTCTCTAATAATTTGTTTTATGAATCTGGGTGCTCCTGTATTGGGTACATATATATTTAGGATAATTAGCTCTTCTTCTTGAATTTATCCCTTTACCATTATGTAATGTACTTCTCTGTCTTTTTTTATCTTTGTTGGTTTAAAGTATTTTGTCAGAGACTAGGATTGCAACCCCTGCTTTTTTTGCTTTCTATTTGCTTGGGAAGTTTTCCTCCATCTCTTTATTTTGAGCCTATGTATGTCTTTACATGTGAGATGGGTCTCCTGCATACAGCATACCAATGCGTCTTGACTCTTTATCTAATTTGCCAATCTGTGTCTTTTAATTGGGGCATTTGGTCCATTTACATTTAAGGTTCATATTTTTATGTGTGAATTTGATCCTGTCATCATGATGCTATCTGGTTATTTTGCACACTAGTTAATGCAATATCTTCATAGTGTCATTTGTCTTTATATTTTGGTGTGTTTTTGCAGTGGATGGTACCATTTTTTTCTTTCCATATTTAGTACTTCCTTTAGGAGCTCTTGCAAAGCAGGCCTCATGGTGATGAAATTCCTCAGCATTTGCTTGTCTGGAAATTTTATTTCTCCTTTACTTATGAAGTTTAGTTTGGCTGGATATGAAATTCTGGTTTGAAAATTATTTTCTTTAAGCATGTTGAATATTGGCCCCCACTCTCTTCTGGCTTGTAAGGCTTCTGCTGAGAAGTCCACTGTTAGTCCCATGGGCTTCCCTTTGTAGGTGACCTTGCCTTTCTCTCTGATGGCCCTTAACATCTTTTCCTTTATTTCGACCTTGGAGAATGTGATGACTATGTGTCTTGGGGTTGATCTTCTCATGGAGTATCTTAGTGGTGTTCTCTGTATTTCCTGAATTTGAGTGTTGACCTGTCTTGCTAGGTTGAGCAATTTCTCCTGGATAATATCCTGAAGTGTGTTTTCCAGCTTGTTTCCATTCTCCCAATCTCCTTCAGGTACTCCAATCAATGGTAGGTTTGGTCTTTTTACATAGTCCCATATTTCTAGGAGACTTCGTTTGTTCCTTTTCACTATTTTTTCTCTAATCTTGTCTGCATGCCTTATTTCAGCAAGGTGGTTTTCAGACTCTGATACCCTTTCTTCTGCTTGGTCAATTCAGCTATTGATATTTGTGTATGTTTCACAAAGTTCTCATGCTGTGTTTTTCAGCTCCATCAGGTCATTATGTTCTTCTCTAAATTGGTTATTCCAGTTAGCAGCTCCTCTAACCTTTTATCAAGGTTTTTAGCTTCTTTGCATTGGGTTAGAACATCCTCATTTAGCTCAGCAGAGTTTGTTATTGCCCATCTTCTGAAGCCTATTTCTGTCAGTTCATGCATCTTTTCCTCCATCCAGTTCTGTGCCCTTGCTAGAAAGGTGTTGTGATCATTTGGAGGAGAAGAGGCACTCTGGCCTTTTGGGTTTTCAGTGGCTTTTTTGGTTGATTCTTTCTCATCTTCATGAGTTTGTCTAATTTCAATTAATTGAAGCTGTTGGCCCTTGGATGGCACTTTTGTGGGGACTTTTTATGTTGTTGATGCTGTTATTGTTGCTTTCTGTTTTTCTGTCAATGGTCAGGTCCCTCTTCTGTAGGGCTGCTATAGTTTGCTGGGGGTTCACTTCAGGCCCTATTTATCTGGTTCACTCCCACAGCTGGAGATGTCACTCAAGGGGGCTGGAGAACAACAAAGATAAGTGCCTGCTCCTTCCTCTGGGATCTCTGGCCACAAGGGGCTTCCAACTGATGCCAGTATGATCATTCATGTATAGGGTGTCTGACAACCCTTGTTGGAGGGTCTCACGCTGTTGGGTGGCATAGGGAACAGGACTCAGTTAACGAAGCACTTTGACTGTGATTTGGTGGAGGGAGTGTGCTTCACTGGGGGAAATCCCACTTATCTGGGCTGCCTGGATTCCTCAGAACTACCAGGAGGAAAGGCTAAGTCTGCCGGTCTGCAGAGACTGAGGCTACCCTTCCCCCTCGAGGCTCAGGCCCAGGGAGATGAGAATTCTGTCCCTAAGCCTATGGCTGAAGTTGTTGGAGTTTCTTCAGGGAGGCCACATCCAATGAGGAGGGATGGGTCAGGGTCAGGCCGAAAGAGGCACTCTGGCCACAGTCTGCCACATCCAGTGTATCGGCCTGTGGGGGATACCTCATGGGACCAAGCTATCCAGTCTCCCTGGCTCCAGCAGGAGAAAAGGGTGGCCTGGAGCTGTAGAGATGGCTGCCGCCCTTCTTCCACCCAGGGAGGTTAGCGTGTTAGGCAGCTATCAGTACCAGTACTGGGTGCTGCCCCTCCCCCAAGGAGCTCAAAGGGCTTAGACAACAAGCAGCCACAGCTGTGATGCTCATTGCTCCTCCCCCTGGGAACTCCGCAGGCTTAAGCAGATTCCAGCTGAGATGCCGTTGAGAATATGTGTGCCTCTGGGGTTGGAACCCTAAGCCCCAGTGGCATGGGTTCACAAGTGAGATCTTCCAATCCATGGGTTGCACAGTTCCTTGGAAAAAGCACAGTTTCCCCGACTGGGTAGCACACTCATTCAACGCCTCCCTTGGCTGGGGTTGGAGGCTCCCCTGACCTGTGTGTCTCTCAGGTCAGCTGCTGCACCACACCATTCTTTCTTCTTTTCCATGGGTTATCCCAGCTGCCTAGTCAGTTCTGGTGAGATAACCTGGATACCTCAGTTGCTTCTGCAGGATTCACATGCTGTTATGGTTCTTTTCAATGGGAGCCTCCAATCGCCACTGCTTCTAGTCAGCCATCTTCACCTTGCCCCAATGTCATATTTATCTTTTGTAATGAGAATCTTAAAATATACCCTTTTAGTAATTTTTAAGACTATAATACATTGTTATTATAGTCACCATGTTGTACAATAGATCTCTTGAACTTCCTTCTCCTAACTGAAATTTTGTATCTTGTGACCAACATCTCACTGACCCTTGCTCATCCACCCCAGTAGCCATTTTTCTCTCTAGTTCCATTAGTTCAACTATTTTAGATTACACATATAAGTGAGATCATGCAATATTTGCCTTTCTGTGGCTAGCTTATTTCACTTAATATAATGTTTATATATTACATTCTCCAGTTTCATCCCTATTGTTGCAAATGGCAGGGTTTTTTTTTCTTTTTAGATAATGAATAGTATTCCACTGGGGATATATATGATATTTTCTTTATCCATTCTTCCACTGGACACTTGGGCTGACTCCATGTCTTTACTGTTGTGAATAGCACTGCAATGAATATGGGAGTGCAGACACCTCTTTAACACACTGATTTCATTTTCTTTGGATACGTTCCCAGTAGTGGGATCATATCACTTGGGCCTTCCTAATCTGGTGTCTATGACAGACCTGGGAAGTGTGAGGAGTCTATGCAGCATGTGAAATGTATGTCAACCTTTTTCTGTACACCTTGGAAATACAGAGAAGCTATAGAAATTTTTATGTTCTCAAAGAAGTCCTTCGACCCAAAATAGTTCAGAAATTTAGCCTTATGTCTTCCCTAGAACAATATTATTCATACTCTTTGCACAAGACACAACAAAGTGTAAAGTAGCTAAGTCTGACTCAATGGAGAAGATTGATTAATCCTTGATTAGCTCTCCAAAGACTAAAGAGACATTAATACACTAAGTAAGAAAATAAATTTGGAATGAAAGTACTGAGAGGAGAACGGGAACAAAACAGAAGCTTAAAATCATTTCTAATGCATAAGGAAGAAAATGAACATGAAGGGGAAATATGCCATTACAGTTAAGGAATTTATCTACCTTAAGTGATTGAGGCAGTTGGGACCATCCTGAAATCTAATTAGGAAAAACATAAATGTCTCAAACTACAATGAGAAAAGTGTAAACACCTGACAAGTTTTCTCAAGGAAGTCATGGTAAGTTATTTCACTTCATCACTTGCACCTGTTTTACCTCTCACTATTGAAAAACACATTTCAATATTGAGATAAAACAGCCTCCCTTTCCTGAAAATACTGAGGAGACATACTGGAAAGCTTGCAACATCATAAACCACCAAAGCAGACAATAACCTTTTCTTCCAAAACCAATCTTTGTATGATTGTGCCCAGAGACAGATGTAGAGATAGAAGAAGATGAAGCTGTCTTTCACACTTTAATTTTCTGAGGGACTGTATTAAAAAAGAATAATTCAACCATATTCTCATCATCCCTTGTGTTCTCAGACATCTAAATACAAATTGAATATTTGAGGTACAACCCAGAAAAGGTAATGTGAATACTAATCATATGTAAGCAAGTGATATTGAAATGAAGCAATATTGTTATAAATTTAACACTAAAACTTGTCATTCTTGCAGTAAAAGAAAGAAAAACACTGGTTTTCAAATCAATACATTTGATCTTGTAACGATAAATTACTGAATATATTACAAACCATACTTAATTTTTGTTCCAAGGCTTGTCCTCTGTTCTATTTCTTCATTTTATACTTATTCTCATAAATCAGTGGTTTCAATTAAGAGTTTTTCAACATGCATTTCCTAAAGCATATGTATAGACAGTATATCACCAGTGATTGCCTGAATATGTTTACTGTACTTGCCCAGCCAGATCATTTCATGGCTTTCTACAAATGTTATATAGGAAAATAACACAATTTATTATAAATCCTGGCCCTTCTAAAAATGGATTATGCTCATTAGGTGTGATGTTTATGTAAATATAAGTTTCTAGAGAGCAGAAATTCTGTCTTTTGAATAATTTGTGCCTACTCTAATCCCATGCATATCCAGGCACTTAACACTATTCAATGAGACATAATAATATAATAATGCCATCTCATTTGTATTCATCTATTTTTTACACCAATGCTTTTTCAGCTACTTGTTAGACAATTTCAATGAGAACATTTTTGTAAATTCAAAACCTGAAAGAAAAGCTCAATTCAACTTATCTAATATTGGGATATCTCTATATGTTGAATAATATGTTAAGTGCTATTGAGCTTACAAAAGCAATATACAACATTTTGTCTGCTCTCTAGAAGCTTAATAGATTGTTGAAAATACAGAGCAAACACAGGGAGCAGTTGGAAAACAACACAAACTAGTATAATTAAATGTTAAATGTGAAATAAAAACAACAAATTCCTGAGAATTCAGAACAAAGATACACCTCCATGAGTAAAATAAATTGAGATAGGTTTCAGGGAAGAGGTCAGACAAGAGCTGGCCTTTAAAAAATAATTAAAAGAGAAACTTAGAAATCTTAGAACATCATCCAAACAAGACAATGGAATTAGTAAAACCAGGCAGGCATGGATCTCGTGCATTAGGGAGGATGACGAAATTGATGGGAAGAAACAATCTTTATTCCAGCAAAAGAAAGTACAAAGCTACAGGGTCAATAGGTAACAAAGGACTATCATAGGAATGACTGTGAGGATTATTAGAGAAAAACAAATAAATATGACTTGAAATGGACTCTAATTCTCAGCATGTAAAATGTCATAAAACACCTTTTTGTTTAATGCCAAGAAAACTCGTCGAAATTCCATTTTATAACACACTGTTAGTTTTCAAATAAGACTAATTGAAGGGGTAAAAAAATTACTCACAGAGCTTTTTCCTATAACTTGTGCCTGTCTTCGGTTTCTAAAACATCCTTCTCAGATCACATGCCAGAATCATTGGAAAGGAACATAAAATGCCTAATTGGAAAAGGCTCTACACGTACCCTGCTTCAGAAGATAACCATAACAGAAGGGCTTTGGAAGACCACATAATGGGATCTTTAATCGACAACACACTGCAGGACCAATATATTTTCCTAGCCCAATGTCCCTGACATTTAAATGCACAGAATGGGTCTCTTCCCCACATCCTGCTATTCTCACGAAACACATGACTTGTGTTTTATTTTAACTTCCTGCAAAGAAACAAAATATCTTAACCAGAAGCAAGCAACTGAAGTTCATTAATGTGACACATGGAAACATAATAAATATAATAAAGCCAGGTTTCAAAAAAAAATACAGAAACATCATAGGTTTATAGCCTATGTTAACCTTCTGTGGCATAGATTCTGGCATTATCTTCTGGTGTTACTATATTCCTTTAAAGATTTTGTAAGTGGAAAGAAAAACTGATCTTTAGATTGTAAGGTCATCAGATAGTAATAGACAGATGAGCTCATCTTATTATTTAATGAATGGGTATTTTATTAAATGCACATTTTAGTAAAGCATTCAGGGTTTTTGTTTTTATCTTTGTTTATTGTTATGAGTTCAGAATATTCTGGGTTGAAGTATATTTATTAATGCAGGGAAATACCAATTTACAACATGGCACATACTGTGGGTACCCAGAAAGCACCACATCTTGATTTGGTGACCACCAGCACAGCCAACAAATGGTCCTGGTAGATATTAGAGACCAAAGAAACAGGACTGCTACATTTTTAATGTCCCCTCCAAAACCCATGATGAAATTTAATTGTCATTGGAACAGTATTATGAGGCGGGGCTTTTAAGAAGTAATTAGGTCTTGGGGGGGATCCACTTTCATGAATAGATTAATGCCATTATCATGGGAGTGGGTGAGTTATCATGGGAGTGGCTTTGTTTTAAAATTGAGCTCCCACTCACATGCACTTTCTTGCCCTTCCATCATATTTCATTACAGCAAAAAGGTCCTCACCATATGCTGAGCAGATGCCAGTACCATGCTCTTGGACTTCCCAGCTTTCAGAACTATGAGCCAAATATATCTGTTTTTAAATAAATCACCCGGCCTATGGTATTCTAGTGTAGGAGTAGAAAATAAACTATAATGGTTTGAATGTTTGTCCCCTCTGAAACTTATGTTAAAACGTAATGCCCATTGTGGCAGTATTGAGAGGTGAGGCCTTTAAGAGGTGATTAGGATGCTAGGGCTCTGTCCTTATGAATGTATTAATACACTCGTGGATTAATAGACTCATGGATTAACAGACTAATGGGTTAATAGATTAATGGATTATCATGGGACTGAGACTGGTGACTTTATAAGAGAAAGAAACTCTACAGAGGGTACCCAACTATAAGAAGGACCTCACCAGAAGTGGGCCCTGACCTTGAATTTTCCAGCCTCCAGAAATGTTTTTTAAATAAATTATTTAAATAAAATATTTTTAAAATAAATTATCCAGTGTCAAGTATTCTGTTATAAGCAAACAAAAATGGTCTAAGACAGAAAATTGACACTGGGAGTAGGACACTCCTAATAATGAACATGTGAAAATGTGGATGTCACTTTGCAACTGGATAATAGGTAGAGGCTGGAACAGTTTGAAGCAGCTGGTTAGTAAATGCTCAGATTCTAGTGAGGGCTTGGAAGACAAGACCAGGGAAAGTTGGGGGGCGGAGCAAGATGGCCGAGTAGGAACAGCTCCAGTCTCCAACTCCCAGCGCGAGCGTCACAGAAGACCGGTGATTTCTGCATTTTCAACTGAGGTACTGGGGTCATCTCTCTAGGGAGTGCCGGACAATCGGTGCTGGTCAGCTGCTGCAGCCTGACCAGTGTGAGCTGAAGCAGGGCGAGGCATCGCCTCACCTGCAAGCGCAAGGGGGAAGGGAATCCCTTTTCCTAGCCAGGGGAACTGAGACACACAACACCTGGAAAATCGGGTAACTCCCACCCCAATACTGCGCTTTAAGGAAACAGGCACACCAGGAGAATATATCCCATACCTGGCCGGGAGGGTCCCACGCCCACGGAGCCTCCCTCACTGCTAACACAGCCGTCTGCGGCGATCTATCCGCAAGGCAGCAGCGAGCTGGGGGAGGGGCGCCCGCCATTGCTGAGGCTTAAGTAGGTAAACAAAGCCGCTGGGAAGCTCGAACTGGGTGGAGCTCACAGCAGCTCAAGGAAGCCTGCCTGTCTCTGTAGACTCTACCGCTGCGGACAGCGCACAGCTGCAGTCCATTAGGGGAAAGAGCGGGGCCGTTGCAGACGCGAATGACTCTGTCTGACAGCTTTGGGAGAGCCGTGAATCTCCTAACGCGGAGGTTGAGATCTGAGAACGGACAGACTGCCTGCTCAGGTGGGTCCCTGACCCCTGAGTAGCCTAGCTGGGAGACATCCCCCACTAGGGGCAGTCTGACACCCCACACCTCACAGGGTGGAGTCACCCCTGAGAGGAAACTTCCAAAGAAGAATCAGACAGGTACACTCGCTGTTCAGCAATATTCTATCTTCGGCAATCTCTACTGCTGACACCCAGGAAAACAGGGTCTGGAGTGGACCTCAAGCAATCTCCAACAGACCAACAGACAGTCCTTCTGACTGTCAGACGGAAAATTATCAAACAGGAAGGACACCTATACCAAAACCCCATCAGTACGTCACATCATCAAAGACCAGAGACAGATAAAACCACAAAGATGGGAAGAAGCAGGGCAGAAAAGCTGGAAATTCAAAAATAAGAGCACATCTCCCCCTGCAAAGGAGCGCAGCCCATCGCCAGCAACGGATCAAAGCTGGTCAGAGAATGACTTTGACGAGATGAGAAAGAAGGCTTCAGTCCATCAAACCTCTCAGAGCTAAAGGAGGAATTACGTACCCAGCGCAAAGAAACTAAAAATCTTGAAAAAAAGTGGAAGAATTGACAGCTAGACTAATTAATGCAGAGAAGATCATAAACGAAATGACAGAGATGAAAACCGTGACACAAGAAATACGTGACAAATGCACAAGCTTCAGTAACCGACTCGATCAACTGGAAGAAAGAGTATCAGCGATTGAGGATCAAAGAATGAAATGAAGCGAGAAGAGAAACCAAAAGAAAAAAGAAGAAAAAGAAATGAACAAAGCCTGCAAGAAGTATGGGATTATGTAAAAAGACCAAATCTACGTCTGATTGGGGTGCCTGAAAATGAGGGGGAAATGGAACCAAGTTGGAAAACACTCTTCAGGATATCATCCAGGAGAACTTCCCCAACCTAGTAGGGCAGGCCAACATTCAAATTCAGGAAATACAGAGAACGCCACAAAGATACTCCTCCAGAAGAGCAACTCCAAGACACATAATTGCCAGATTCACCAAGTTGAAATGAAGGAAAAATCTTAAGGGCAGCCAGAGAGAAAGGTCGGGTTACCCACAAAGGGAAGCCCATCAGACTAACAGCAGACCACTCAGCAGAAACTCTACAAGCCAGAAGAGAGTGGGGGCCAATATTCAACGTTCTTAAAGAAAAGAATTTTCAACCCAGAATTTCATATCCAGCCAAACTAAGCTTCATCAGTGAAGGAGAAATAAAATCCCTTACAGATAAGCAAATGCTTAGAGATTTTGTCACCACCAGGCCTGCCTTACAAGAGACCCTGAAGGAAGCCCTAAACATGGAAAGGAACAACCGGTACCAGCCATTGCAAAAACATGCCAAAATGTAAAGAACATCGAGGCTAGGAAGAAATTGCATCAACTAACGAGCAAATAACCAGTTAATATCATAATGACAGGATCAAGTTCACACATAACAATATTAACCTTAAATGTAAATGGACTAAATGCTCCAATTAAAAGACACAGACTGGCAAACTGGATAAAGAGTCAAGACCCATCAGTCTGCTGTATTCAGGAGACCCATCTCACATGCAGAGACATACATAGGCTCAAAATAAAGAGATGGAGGAAGATCTACCAAGCAAATGGAGAACAAAAAAAGCAGGGGTTGCAATCCTAGTCTCTGATAAAACAGACTTTAAACCATCAAAGATCAAAAGAGACAAAGAAGGCCATTACATCATGGTAAAGGGATCAATTCAACAGGAAGAGCTAACTCTCCTAAATATATATGCACCCAATACAGGAGCACCCAGATTCATAAAGCAAGTCCTTAGAGACCTACAAGAGACTTAGACTCCCATACAATAATAATGGGAGACTTCAACACTCCACTGTCAACATTAGACAGATCAACGAGACAGAAAGTTAACAAGGATATCCAGGAATTGAACTCATCTCTGCACCAAGCGGACCTAATAGACATCTATAGAACTCTCCACCCCAAATCAACAGAATATACATTCTTCTCAGCACCACATCGCACTTATTCCAAAATTGACCACATAATTGGAAGTAAAGCACTCCTCAGCAAATGTACAAGAACAGAAATTATAACAAACTGTCTCTCAGAGCACAGTGCAATCAAACTAGAACTCAGGACTAAGAAACTCAATCAAACCGCTCACTACATGGAAACTGAACAACCTGCTCCTGAATGACTACTGGTACATAACGAAATGAAAGCAGAAATAAGATGTTGTCTTCGAAACCAATGAGAACAAAGATACACATACCAGAATCTCTGGGACACATTTAAAGCAGTGTAGAGGGAAATTTATAGCACTAAATGCCCACAAGAGAAAGCAGGAGAGATCTAAAATTGACACTCTAACATCACAATTAAAAGAACTAGAGGGCAAGAGCAAACACATTCAAAAGCTAGCAGAAGGCAAGAAATACTAAGATCAGAGCAGAACTGAAGGAGATAGAGACACAAAAAACCCTCCAAAAAATCAATGAATCCAGGAGTTGGTTTTTTGAAAAGATCAACAGAATTGACAGACCGCTGGCAAGACTAATAAGAAGAAAAGAGAGAGGAATCAATAGTCACAATAAAAAATGATAAAGGGATATCACCACTGACCCCACAGAAATACAAACAACCATCAGAGAATACTATAAATGCCTCTACGCAAATCACTAGAAAATCTAGAAGAAATGGATAATTTCCTGGACACTTACACTCTCCCAAGACTAAACCAGGAAGAAGTTGAATCCCTGAATAGACCAATAGCAGGCTCTGAAATTGAGGCAACAATTAATAGCCTACCCACCAAAAAAGTCCAGGACCAGATGGATTCACAGCTGAATTCTACCAGAGGTACAAGGAGGAGTTGGTACCATTCCTTCTGAAACTATTTCAATCAATAGAAAAAGAGGGAATCCTCCCTAACTCTTTTTATGAGGCCAACATCATCCTGATACCAAAGCCTGGCAGAGACACAACAAAAAAGAGAATTTTAGACCAATATCCCTGATGAACATCGATGCAAAAATTCTCAATAAAATACTGGCAAACCGGATTCAGCAGCACATCAAAAAGCTTATCCACCATGATCAAGTGGGCTTCATCCCTGGGATGCAAGGCTGGTTCAACATTCGCAAATCAATAAACGTAATCCAGCATATAACAGAACCAAGGACAAGAACCACATGATTATCTCAATAGATGCAGAAAAGGCTTTTGACAAAATTCAACAGCCCTTTATGCTAAAAACGCTCAATAAATTCGGTATTGATGGAATGTACCTCAAAATAATAAGAGCTATTTATGACAAACCCACAGCTATATCATACTGAATGGGCAAAAACTGGAAAAATTCCCTTTGAAAACTGGCACAAGACAGGGATGCCCTCTCTCACCACTCCTATTCAACATCGTGTTGGAAGTTCTGGCTAGGGCAATCAGGCAAGAGAAAGAAATCAAGGGTTTCCAGTTAGGAAAAGAAGAAGTCAATTGTCCCTGTTTGCAGATGACATGATTGTATATTTAGAAAACCCCATTGTCTCAGCCCAAAATCTCCTTAAGCTGATAAGCAACTTCAGCAAACTCTCAGGATACAAATTAATGTGCAAAAATCACAAGCATTCTTATACACCAGTAACAGACAAGCAGAGAGCCAAATCAGGAATGAACTTCCATTCACAATTGCTTCAAAAGATAACAAATACCTAGAATCCAGCTTACAAGGGATGTCAAGGACCTCTTCAAGGAGAACTACAAACCACTGCTCAGTGAAATCAAAGAGGACACAAACAAATGGAAGAACATACCATGCTCATGGATAGGAAGAATCATATCGTGAAAATGGCCATACTGCCCAAGGTGATTTATAGATTCAATGCCATCCCCATCAAGCTACCAATGACTTTCTTCACAGAATTGGAAAAAACGGCTTTAAAGTTCATATGGAACCAAAAAAGACCCCCATTGCCAAGACAATCCTAAGTCAAAAGGACAAAGCTGGAGGCGTCACGCTACCTGACTTCAAACTATACTACAAGGCTACAGTAACCAAAACAGCATGGTACTGGTACCCAACAACAGATATAGACCAATGGAACAGAACAGAGTCCTCAGAAATAATACCACACATCTACAGCCATCTGATCTTTGACAAACCTGACAAAAACAAGAAATGGGGAAGGATCCCTATTTAATAAATGGTGCTGGGAAAATTGGCTAGCCATAAGTAGAAAGCTGAAACTGGATCCTTTCCTTACCCCTTATACGAAATTAATTCAAGATGGATCAGAGACTTAAATGTTAGACCTAATACCATAAAAACCCTAGAAGAAAATCTAGGTAGCACCATTCAGGACATAGGCATGGGCAAGGACTTCATGTCTAAAACACCAAAAGCAACGGCAGCAAAAGCAAAAATTGACACATGGGATCTAATTAAACTAAAGAGCTTTTGCACAGCCAAAGAAACTACCATCAGAGTGAACAGGCAACCTACAGAATGGGAGAAAATTTTTGCAACCTACTCATCTGACAAAGGGCTAATATCCAGAATCTACAAAGAACTCAAACAAATAACAAGAAAAACAAACAACCCCATCAAAAAGTGGGGAAAGGATATGAACAGACATTTCTCAAAAGAAGACATCCATACAGCCAACAGACACATGAAAAAATGCTCATCATCATTCGCCATCAGAGAATGCAATCAAAACCACAATGAGATACCATCTCACACCAGTTAGAATGGCAATCATTAAGAAGTCAGGAACAACAGGTGTTGGAGAGGATGTGGAGAAATAGGAACACTTTTACACTGTTGGTGGGATTGTAAACTAGTTCAACCATTATGGAAAACAGTATGGCGATTCCTCAAGGATCTAGAACTAGATGTACCATATGACCCAGCCATCCCACTACTGGGTATATACCCAAAGGATTATAAATTACTCTACTACAAAGACACATGCACACGTATGTTTATTGCGGCACTATTCACAATAGCAAAGACTTGGATCAACCCAAATGTCCATCTGTGACAGACTGGATTAAGAAATGTGGCACATATACACCATGGAATACTATGCAGCCATCAAAAAGGATGAGTTTGCGTCCTTTGTAGGGACATGGATGCAGCTGGAATCCATCATTCTTAGCAAACTATCACAAGAAGAGAAACCAAACACCGCATGTTCTCACTCATAGGTGGGAACTGAACAATGAGATCACTTGGACTGGGAAGGGGAACATCACACACTGGGGCCTATCATGGGGAGGGGGAGGAGGGAGGGATTGCATTGGGGAGTTATACATGATATAAACGTCATGCACATGTACCCTAGAACTTAAAGTATAATAAAAAAAAAAATAATAATAATAATAAAAAAAAAAGACCAGAGAAAGTTTTAAACACTTTAGAGAGTGGTTAACTTTTCATGATCAGAATGTTGATAGAGACATGGCCAGCAAGAAATGTTGTGATGAAGTTTTAGGAGAAACTGAGGAAAAAGGTATTGGAAACTCAAGTAAAGGCCATTCTTGTTATAAATTGTCAAAGCACTTAGCTGTACTCTGTCTGTGACTGAGGTCTTTGTGGAAGTCCAAACTTAAGGAAGATGTACTAGAATATCTGGCACAGAAAAAAATTAAGTATAGAAGGCATTCATAATTACCTTTGGCCATTTACACTGAGACACGAAAGCAAAGTAATAATTTAAAGACAGAATTCATAGTTAAAAAGGAAGCAGAATAGAAAAATTTGGAAAACCATTTGACCACAAAAAGAATGAAAAAATGTTTTCAGGAGAGAAACCGAGTGTAGTCAATGAACCACTTGCTAAGGAGATTAGCAGAGATAGAAGGCAGCTATTTATCAAGACAATGGAAGAAATACCCCCAAAAATATTGCCCAGATATTTGAGGATGCCACTCCCATCACAGGCTTAGGAGAGCAGAATGGTTTCAAGGAACAGCCCCGGAGTACACAGATTCACTGGTCAGGGCCACCTTGGGATTCTGCTACCCACATCCCTGCACAGCAGTTCTGCAGCTGCCTTAGCCACAGCTCAAGAAGCCTCAGGTGCAGCTCATGCTGCAGCTCCAGAAGGTACAAGTTATAAATTTTGACAACATCCATGTGGTACTAATTCTGCAGCCTTGTAGAAAGCAAGAGCTATGGAAAATTGACAACTTCCACCCAAATTTCAAACGATGTTGTTGAAAGTCTAGAGAACCCGGCAGAGCTACTGTAAAGATCCCTGCTGTAATAATGCAGAGCAGAAATGTAAAGTTGGAGCTGCCACCAAGAGTCCCTATTACAGTAATGCCTAATGAACTCAGGACTACCACTGAGATCTCAGGATTATGGAATCATCAGCAGCATGAAACACCCACCAAAGAAAACTTTAGGCCAAGGACTTTATTCTGTATAAGCAGTCACGTGGACTTCACCAATCTAAGCCCATAATACTGCCAAAGGCCTTGGGGGCCCAAAGCCCACCCCAGTGTGTCCAGAAGGTGGCATATGGAGTCAAAAGAAATCATTCCCCTGCTTAAAGATTTAATGTCTGCCCTACTCAGTTTCTAACGTGCTTGAACTTGTTATTCATTTATCTTTGCCTCTTCCTCCCTGTTGAAATAGAAGTGTCTGTCTTATGCCTGAACCACTACTGTATGTTGGAACTTAATAACTAGTCTTGATTTCACAGGCTCACAGATGGGATTCTGAACTTTGGACTTTTGAGTTGGGGCTAGAGTTAGTTAAGACTTTGGGGTTAACTTTAGAAAGTTTGGAAGGGTGATTGTTCCACAAAATGCACAGACATCAATGGAAGGACATAAGAAACATGAAAAAGCAAGGAAATGTAACGCTACTAAAGGAAAACTTTTAGTAACAAACCCCAATAAAAAGAAAATTAATGGAGAGCCAGAAAAGGAATTCAAAATTATGATCTTAAGGAACCTCAATGAGGTATAACAAATACAGCTAGACAATTCAACAAAATCAGGAAAAAGCATACACATGAGAAATTTAACAAAGATATAATAAAGGAAAAAATAACAAATCATGCAACTAAAGAATTCAATGAATGAAATAAAAAAAACAGTTTCAACAGAAGATTTGAACAAACAGAAGAATCTCTGAACTTGAAGGCAGATCATTTGAAATTATTTGGTTAGAAAAAAATAATAATGGAAAAGAGCTCTTAAAAGATTGTAAAAACTTATGGGACACCATTAAGTACACAAATATTCGTTATAGAAGTTCCAGAATGAAAAAAAAAAAAATGGAAAAAATGCATAGAAAACCTATGTAATAAAATAATAGCTGAAAATTTTCCAAATCTGGGGACAGATACAAACATCCAGATCCAGGAAGTTCAAAGATCCCAAACTATATTTCAATCAGAAAAGTACTGTCTGAGGTAAAAAATAGTCAAAATGTCAAAAGTCAAAGACAAAAAAAATTCTAAAAACAATAAGAGAAAAACATCAAGTCACATATAAAGGAATGTTCATTAGACTCACATTAGGTTTCTCCTCAGAAACCTTACAGATCAAGAGAGAATAAAATGATACATTCAAAGTGCTGAAAGAAAAAATTGACAGTCAAGAATGCTATACTCAACAAAGCTATTCCTTAGACTGAGGGAGAAGTAAAGCCATTCCCAGACAAGCAAAAAATGAGGAAATTTATCACTAGACTGACTTTACAAAAAATGCTGAAAAGAGTCCTGCATCTGGAAACAAAAGCATGATAATCACAATCATGAAAACATGCAAAAGTATGTAACTCATTGATAGGGCAGATAAACAAAGAAGAAATAAAAAATGTTCATACCATTCAAATAATCTATAAATTCAATGTAGTGCCTATCAAAATACCAATTTTTTTCTATTTCTTTACAGAAATAGAAAAAAAATCCTAAAATTTGTAGAGAACCGCAGAAGACTCCAAATAATCAAAGGATTATAAGCAAAAAGAACAAAGCTGGAGGCATCACACTACCCAACTTCAAAATATACTACAAAGCTTTAGTAACCAAAACAGCATGGTACCAGCATAAAAACAGACAGATAAACCAAAGGAACAGAATAGACAACCTAGAAAACAATCCACGTATTTACAGCCAACTCAATTTTGACAGAGGCACAAAGAATATTCAGTGCATAAAGGACAATCTATTCAATAAATGATACTGGAAAAACTGGATATCCTTATTCAGAAAAATGAAACTAGACCTCTATCCTTCACCATATACAAAACTCAAACCAAAATGGATTAATACTTAAATTCAAGACCCGAAGCCATGGGGAGTTATACATGACATAAACGTTATGCACATGTACCCTAGAACTTAAAGTATAATAAAAAATAAAAAAAAATAAAAAAAAAAAAATAAAAATAAAAATAAAAAAAAAAAAAAAGAAAGTACCAGAAGAAAGCATGGGAAAACAATTCAGAACATTAATCTGTGAAAAGATTTCTTGTGTAAAAGCTAAAATGCACAGGTAACAAAACAAAACATAGACAAATGGGATTACATCAAGCTAAAAAGTTTCTGTATAGCAAGGGGAGCAATCAACGGAGTGAAGAGACAATCTACAAAATGGAAGAAAACATTTGCAAACTATCCATCCAGCAAGAGATTAATAACGAGAATACATTAGCAACTCAAATAACTCAATATCAAAAGAACAAATAATCCAATTTAAAAATGGGCAAAAGACTTAGAGATTTTTCAAAAGCAGACATAAAACGACCAATAAACATATGGGAAAAAAGCTCAACATCACTAATCATCAGAAAAATGCAAATCAAAACCACAATGAGATATCACTTCACTCCAGTTAGAATGACTATTATCAAAAAACAAACAAACAAACAAACAAAATGCTAGCAAGGATTTAGAGAGAGGGGAACTCTTATGCACTGCTGGTAGAAATGTAAATTAGTACAGCCACTGTGGAAAACACCATAGAGGTTTCTCAAAAAACTAAAAATATATCTACTATATGATCCAGCAACCCCACTGCTGGAATATATCCAAACTAAAGAACACTGGTATGTTGAGGAGATATCTGCATGCCCATATTTATTGCAGCACTATTCACAATAGCCAAGATATAAAATCACCTCAGTGTCTATCAATCAATGAATGTGGAATATATACATGATGAAATATTTTTAAATGATAAAAAGAATGAAATTCTGTCATAGCAAAGTGAATTGAACTGGAAATTATTATTTTAAGTGAAATGTGCCAATCAAAGAAAGAAAAATATTGCATGTTCTCATTCTCATGTGGGAGGTAAAAAAGTTGATCTCATGGAGGTAGAGAGTAGAATGATAGTTACCAGAGGCTGGAAGGTTCGTAAAGAGAGGCTGTTTAAGGGTTCAAAAACACAGTTAGAAAAAAGAAGTTCTAGTGTTTAATAGCACAGCAGGGTGACTATAGGTAACAATAATTTACTGTATATTTCAACATAGCTAGAACAGAATATTTGCAATGTTCCCAATACAAAGAAATGATAAATGTTTGGGGTTATAAATATCTTAATTATCTTTATTTGATTACTACACATCAAAATTATCATATGTACCCCATAAATATGTACAATTATTATATGTCATTTTTAAAAACCTTGGGGCTATGAGAGTAGAATTAATGTATTTGCAAGAAGAACATGCATTTAGGAGAGCCAGGGGAAGAATTATACAGTTTTAATATTTGTTCCTTCTGAAACCCATGTTGAAATGTAATCCCCAGTGTGGCAGTTTGAGGAAGTGGGACCTTTTAGAGGTGATTGGATTGACAGGGCTCTTCTCTGATGAATGGATTAACCTACTCATTGCTTAACAGATTTATGGGTTAAAAGACTAATGGGTAAGCATGGGAGTGGAACTGGGGGGGCTTTATAAGAAGAAGATGGGCCTGAGATAGCAAGCTCATCCCATTGCCATGTGATCCCCTGCAGCACCTCAGGACCGCGGTGTCCTCACTGATGAGAAGACTCACACAAGATGCAATCTCTCACCCCAGGCTTCCCAGCCTCCAGAACTGTAAGAAATGTGTTTTGTTGTTGTTGTTGTTGTTGTTGTTGTTGTTACTAAATTACCCAGTTTCAGGTATACTGCTACGAGCAACAGAAATCCGACTAAGACACGAACTAAGACAAGAACTTTCTTCATACTTATTTGTTGGTGGTCTGGAGAGTCAGATTTTATTTAAAAAGAGAAAATAATGGAGTTTTGAACCACATTTCCTTGATTCTAAAATACAATCTGTCCATTTTATTGTTTCTAAAATCAGGATACCTCTTTCGTTGGGCATTTACCTTTGATATAGAAACTTACCTTCTGAAGATATCATTAAATAGATAATACATCTTAAAATTTATTGTACCTTATAATTAAGTATTATAGTATGAAAAAATAATATAGGAATATTTGTGGTGATTTGTGAATACACAGGACAGTTCATGGTAAGATTGATGAGCATATACTGTGGCTTCATTCCCACCTCCACCCTTTAAATACAAGCCTTCGAATAAGGAATTCCGACAATACCTCCACACAGCCATATGTTTATGATGAGATCCATCTCACATGTGAAGGATGGCGCATAAAAATATAAAATGACGTGAGCAATGCCAAGTATTGAAAAGCCAGAAGTATAACGTAGTGTTCTGACTCCATCTTACAGTAAGTAGTTACTTTTCCACCTCTACCTCCCATTTATGTAATCAATTATCAATCTACCTTACGGCAAACAATGTAAAACATTTTCCCTCTTGTTTCAGTAAAGATAGAAATTCATGGAAGCAAATTTCAGGTCAGTTCCTGGTATTATATTAGAAAACAGAGTGCTGTTTTAAAGAAGGAGCATAATTCAGAGAGAAAGAACAAGTAATCACGATGGAAGGATTTGGGTTTTAACCCTGACTTCTTCACCTGTGTTTATATCAGTGACTTAATCTTTCCTTGAATTCTTTTGACTGTCCCCAGCTAATAACATCCAAAAGAGAATAGTGAAACACTGACTCACTTCCCAGGGATGTTTTAAAGAGAGATGAGAAATATTTTCAAAGGTTTTTCACTGCTACTCTTAAAGCATATTTCAAAATCAAAACAGCATAATTTTCTTTAAGCTCCTGCTTCTACAAAAGCATAATGCTCTTGTGTTTAATAGCTTAATTAGAGACAAAACTGAATTTGAGAAGTTGGGGAAAAAAGAATAGTGTATGTAGTAAATAAAATAGCTGCAGAAGCCAGATTTGTAAGCTCAAATAAATAATCTTCTGTCAACCATGAACTACTTCAAGCAATAAGCTTCCCTTCAAACATAAAACTTCTTAACTACCCCTCACAGTGCACCCTGGTTTTCAGTGATGGTAGAGTTCACAGTTTGAAAGCTTACTAGCTGCCTAGATCTGAAAAACAAGGCTTTCATCTTTAAGAATGTTCCAAGAATTGTTTTTGAGAAACTCAGAGTGAAGGGCAAATAGCTACAAACAGCAGGCAGTTATCTTGTGATCACATCGAAGCCATTAACATAAATAAATATTTTTTCCCTGAGGAAAGATGTGGAGAACAATCATGATTGAGTTGTCTTAAAGTCCTAATTGTAAATGGAGTAGCTATCAGTAGATCAATGTCAGATTCAATCATGGAAACACTTCTGAATTCAAGTGAAAGTAACCTTGACAAAAATCAACCCTATTTGAGGTGAAGGGAAAAATTCAAGAGCTCACAGCACACATAAATGCGCTTTCTTCTTAACTACCAGTGTTTCCAGAAGTACATTGTTCTAGTTAGCACTGCTTACCTGAAATTGCTAAACTACCCTACTGGATAAATGTCAGCTTCCCAGGAGAGTCTCTACCTGATAATATGATATGATATAAAATTACAGTTTATTGTTTGAAGCAGCTTTATGGACTTCCAGTAGTAATTCCTTCATCTACTAGAGGAAATGCTCCTTGAAATAATATTTCTGGAGACTTCCTCTGCATAACAAGAATCTTGACTTCCACAACTCCCCTTATCTTAACCCCAAGCACTTCTTTCTGCTGATGTCAGCTCTTTAGGCAAAACTTAACTCTTTCAACCAATTGCCAGTCAGGAAATCTTTGAATCCATCTGTGACCTGAAAGGTCCCACTTCAGGATGCCCCACCTTTCCAGACTGAACCAATGTACACCTTACATGAATTGACGATGTCTGCCTGTAACTTCTGCCCCCTCTAAAATGTATAAAATCAAACTGTGACCCAACCACCTTGAGCACTTGTTCTCAGGGCCTCCTGAGGCTGTGTTATGGGCATGTATATAACCTTGGTAAAATAAACTTCAAATTTGGGGGGAAAAAAGTGTCTACAGAAGTAAAAAAAAAAAAACAGTCTGCCTACTCTATCTCAAATGTATCTCTCTCTCTCTCTCTCACACACACACACACACACACACACACACACACACATTCATGCCTTCTCACACTTGATGATTAATAAATATTGATAGACTCAATCAATAGTACTATTTCCCTAATAAATACAGGAGATTTTTTTCTCTATTTTATCATAAAATAACTCAAAACATAGTGAAAAAATTATGAAAGGAATTAAGATGTTACACTAGAAACTACTTAATGCAAAAGAAAGTAGTAAAGCAGAAAGACAGGAACATAAAAGACATGAGACAAAAAAATGAAACATAAAATAGCAAATGTAAACCCAGTTATATGAACAATTGAATTAAATGCGAATGAATTAAAGAACTCAAAATCGGAGATTATTAGACTATATAAAGAACAAGATCCAACTATATGCTATCTACAGAAGAACGTTGTCTAGGTTCAAAGACAAAATGTTAGAAGTAAAAGGATGTAAAAATATATATTGTGCAAACAGCAAACGCAAGAAAGCTGGAGTAGTTACATATTATTCAAAACAGACTTTAAAACAAAAAATAATTATTCAAAGTAAAGATAGACATTTTATAATGATAAAAAGATTCATACAGGAGAAAGTTATAAAATTGATAAACATACATTTAAAAACAGAGCTTCAAATTATATAAAGAAAAGCTGACAAAAATCAAGGAGAAAATAGGTGATTCAACAATAATAGCTATTTCTTTCTAGAAAAGTAGAAAAACTAGATTTTAAAATAAATGGAAAATTTGAACATTATAAGAAACTAGACCTGATGAACATCTATAGAATGCTCTAAAGAACAGCAGCAGAATACACATTTTTTCTAAGCACACACAGAAATTTCTTCAGAATTTGCCGTATGTTAGATGATAAAGCAAGGCTTGATAAACTTAAAATGATTGAAATTATGCAAAAAGCACACACCAACCATAATAGCATGTGATTAGAAACCAATAGCAAAATGAAATTTGGAAAACTTGTGAATATGAGGAAATTAACATATTTCTGAATAGTCAGTGGCTCAAAGATAAAAATCACAATAGAAATTTTAAAATATTTGTGATGAATAAAAATAAAAGCATGACATCAAAACTTATGGGATGCAGCTAATGCAGGACTTAGAGAAAAATTTATAGATGAGAATGCTTGTATTTCAAAAGTGGGACAATCTCAAAATCAGTAATCAAAACTTTACCTTAAAACACTGAAAACAGAACAAGTTAATCCCAGTTAAGCAGAAGGAAGAAAATAATAAAATTTACAGTGGAAATTAAGGAGAACAGAAAAGCAAAAGAGAAAATAAATAAAACCAAAAATTCATCCTCTGAAAAGATTAGAAAATATTGACAAACTTTTAGCTATACTGACTAAGAAAAAATAAGAGAAAGCTCAAACTACTAAAATAAGAAATGAAAGAGGAAACATCATTGTCAACCTCACAAAATTTAAAAGTATTATAAAGAAATACTCTGGATTAATGACAACAAATGTAATAATTTAAATCAAATGGACACAATTTTAGAAGTAAAACTGTCTCAGGAAAAAAGAAATTCTGAATGGACCTATAAAAAGTAAAGAAATTGCATTAATAATTTTAAGACTTCCATAAAGAACACCTAAACACATATGTTGAATTCTACTATTTGAAGAAGAATATCAATTTTTTACAAATTGTTAGAAAAAGAGAAATGAAATATTTCCCAACTAATACTATAAGTCCAGTGTTATCCTAATAACAAAACCAGACAAAAACATTACAAGAAAAGAAAAACACAGATCAATATATCCTTTGTATATAAACTCAGAAATCTTCAACAAAATGCTATCATATCAAATCCAGCAACATATAAAAAGCGTTATACACCATGATCAAGAGAATTTATCCCCAGAATGAAAGATTGGTTTAATATACTTCTTATCAGTAAAATAAAGAATGAACTCACATGACCATCTTACTAAATGCAGAAAAAGCATTTGACAAAATTTAACCTACTTTCCCTTTTAAAAAACTTAACACACTGAATAAAAGAAACCTCCTCAACCTCATAAAAGGCATCTATGAAGAAAACACACACATACACACACACACACACACAGTACTGGAAGTTTTAACTAGGGAAAATAGGCAAGCAAAATAAATAAATAGCATTTAAATTGGAAAGGAAGAAGTAAATCTCTGCAGATGGAATGATCTTATATGTAGAAAATCCTAAGAAACCCATTAAAGAACTATTACAGCTAATGCATAAGCTGATAATTCTCCATGGTATGAGAGCAAGATACAAAAATCAATGTATTTCTATACATTGACAATGAACAATCAAAATGAAGTTAAACCATTCCATTTACAATAATAAAAATAATACAATATTTAGGATAAACATAGAAAAAATTTAAAACTTATACTCTTAAAATCCCAAAACACTATTGAAAGAAAAGATTTAAAGGTCTAAATAAATTCAAAAGATCTAAATAAATGAATGGAAAGGCTTAATAATCTTTGAGATGGCAATACTTCCCAAAATGACCTACAAAATAAATGCAATCTCAGTCAAAATCTCAGCTGATATTTTGCAGAAATACGTAAGCATATAATCAAATTCATGTAGAAATTCAAGGAATCCATTATAGCCAAGACAATTTTGAGGAACAAAATAGGGGGACTCACACTTCCCAATTTCAAAACATACTACAAAGCTGGAATAATCAGGGCAGCATGGTACTGGCATAAGAATAGACACATAGGTCAATGAAATGAAATTAGAAAAGATAAAATAAAATAATAATACAATGAATTATGAAACCTAATAATTTTAGCAAAATTATTAAAAATAAATCCTCATATTTATGGTTAATTGATTTTCAACAAAGTGTCAAGACAATTTAATGAGGAAAAACAGTCATTTCAACAAATGATTTTGGAACAACTGTATATCTACAAGTAAAATAATAAAGTTTAACCCTTTCCTTACATCATACACAAAAATTAACTCCAAATGGATATAAGACCTAAATGTAAGAGCTAAAACAATAAAAATCTTAGAAGAAAACATAGGAATAAATCTTAGGGACCTTCAGTTAGGCAAAGCTTACTTAGATAACAGCACCAAAAAGCATAAGTGACTAAAGAAGAGATTAATTAACTTCAAACTTGAAACAAACTTGCTGAGAGTTCTTTAATTTTTCCTGTAAAATTACAGAGTAAAATGTATTATGGAGGTCTTCCTGGCAACTAACCAAAAATTATGCCTTCTGGATTTTATATTATTTGGGGGGGGGGTGTCAGCTTTTTAAAGTTTATACTTTGTTGTTATTTATTTCCTAATTCTAAATAAATATTAATTTTCTTACCTAAAAAAAAAAATTTTAATGTTTGAATGAAAAGACAATCCAAAAAATGGGGGGAAAATTTTTGAATCATGTATCTAATATGGAACTTGTATCTAGAATATATAAAGCACTTTTACTACTCAATAATAAAAGACAAATGATGCAATTTAAAAATCGACAAATGATTTGAATAGACATTTCTCCAAGGAAATTATACTAATAGTAAACAAGCTCATAAAAAGATGCTTAACATCACTAGTCATTAGGGAAATGCAAATCAAAATTATAAAAACATACTACTTCACACCCACTAAGATAGCTATAATTTAAAAGTAGATAATAACAAGTATTACTGAAACTATGGATAAATTGGAGCCCTCATTCAATGCTGGTGGGAATAAAAGATGGTGCAGCCACTTTTGAATAGTTTCACAGCTCCTTAAAATATTAATCATAGAGTTATGATATGACTCCGCAATTATACTTTTAGGCATATACCCAAGAGAAATGAAAACACAAGTCACACAAAACATTATGGATGGATGCTCATAGCCGCATAACTTCTTTTTTTTTTACTATTTGGTTATTGAAAATTTTTCTTTAAATTTTTTTTTAAATATATACTTTAAGTTCTAGGTTACATGTACACAACCTGCAGGTTTGTTACATAAGTATACATGAGCCATGGTGGTTTGCTGCATCCACCAACTCATCATTTATATTAGGTATTTCTCCTAATGCCATCCCTCCCCCAGCCCCCATCCCCGCCACAGGCCCCGGTGTGTGATGTTCCCCGCCACATGTCCAAGTATTCTCATTGTTCAATTCCCACCTATGAGTGAGAACATACAGTGTTTGGTTTTCTGTTCTTGTGATAGTTTGCTGAGAATGATGGTTTCCAGGTTCATCCATTTCCCTGCAACAGACATGAATTCATCCTTTTTATCGTTGCATAGTATTCCATGGTATATATGTGCCACATTTTCATAATCCAGTCTATCATTGATGGACATTTGGGTTGGTTCCAAGTCTTTGCTATTGTGAATGGTGATCCTATAAACATACGTGTGCACGTGTCTTTATAGTAGCATAATTTATAATCCTTTGGGTTTATACCCAGTAATGGGATTGCTGGGTCAAATGGTATTTCTAGTTCTAGATCCTTGAGGAATCACCACACTGTCTTCCACAATGGTTGGACTAATTTTCACTCCTACCAACAGTGTAAAAGTGTTCCTATTTCTCTACATCCTCTCTAGCATCTGTTGTTTCCTGACTTTTTAATGATTGCCATTCTAACTGGTGTGAGATGGTATCTCATTGTGGTTTTGATTTGCATTTCTCTGATAACCAGTGATGATGAGCATTTTTTCATGTGCCTGTGGGCTGCGTAAATGTCTTCTTTTGAGAAGTGTCTGTTCATATCCTTTGCCCACTTTTTGTTTCTTTTTTTCTTGTAAATTTGTTTAAGTTCTTTGTAGATTCTGGATATTAGCCCTTTGTCAGATGGGTAGATTGCAAAAATTTTCTCCCAGGTTGTAGGCTGCCTGTTCACTCTGACGGTAGTTTCTTTTGCTGTACAGAAGCTCTTTAGTTAGTTAGATCCCATTTGTTTATTTTGGCTTTTGTTGCCATTGCTTTTGGTGTTTTAGTCATGATGTCTTTGCCCGTGCATATGTCCTGGATGGTATTGCCTAGGTTTTCTTCTAGGGTTTTTATGGTTATAAGTCTAACATTTCAGTCTTTAATCCCTCTTGAATTAATTTTTGTATAAGGTGTAATTAAGGGATCCAGTTTCAGTTTTCTACATATGGCTAGCCAGTTTTCCCAATACAATTTATTAAATAGAAAATCCTTTCCTCATTTATTGTTTTTGTCAGGTTTGTCAAAGATCAGATAGTTGTAGATGTGTGATGTTATTTCTGAGGCCTCTATTCTGTCCATTGGTGATTATATCTGTTTTGGTGCCAGTACCATGTTGTTTTGGTTACTGTAGTCTTGTAGTATAGTTTGAAGTCAGGTAGTGTGATGCTTCCAGCTTTGTTCTTTTTGCTTAGGATTGTCTTGGCAATGTGGGCTCTTTTTTGTTCCATATGAACTTTAAAGCAGTTTTTCCAGTTCTGTGAAGAAAGTGCATGGTAGCTTGATGGGGATGGCATTGAATCTACAAATTACACTGGGCAGTATGGCCATTTTCACGATATTGATTCTTCCTATCCAGGAGCATGGAATGTGCTTCCATTTGTTGTATCCTCTTCTATTTTGTTCAGCAGTGGTTTGTAGTTCTCCTTGAAGAGGTCCCTCACATCCCTTGTAAGTTGGATTCCTAGGTATTTTATTCCCTTTGTAACAACTGTAAATGAGAGATTACTTATGATTTGGCTGTTTGTCTGTTATTGGTGTATAGGAATGCTTGTGATTTCTGCACATTGATTTTGTATCCTGAGACCTTTGCTGAAGTTGCTTATCAGCTTAAGGAGATTTTGGGCTGAGACAATGGGGTTTTCTAAATATAGAATCATGTCATCTGCAAACAGGGACAATTTGACTTCCTCTTTTCCTAGTTAAATACCCTTTATTTCTTTCTCTTGCCTGATTGCCTTGGCCAGAATTTCCAACACTATGTTGAATAGGAGTGGTGAGAGAGGGCATTCTTGTCTTGTGCCTGTTTTCAAAGGGAATGCTTTCAGTTTTTGCCCATTCAGTATGATATCGGCTGTGGGTTTGTCATAAATAGCTCTTATTATTTTGAGATATGTTCCATCAATATCTAGTTTATTGAGAGTTTTTAGCATGAAGGGCTGCTGAATTTTATCAAAGGCCTTTTCTGCATCTATTGAGATAATCATGTGGTTTTTGTCGTGGTTCTGTTTATTTGATGCATTACATTTATCGATTTGCATATGTTGAACCAGCCTTGCATCCCAGGGATGAGGCTGACTTGATCGTGGTGGATAAGTTTTTTGATGTGCTGCATTTGGTTTGTCAGTATTTTATTGAGGATTTTCGTATCGATGTTCATCAGGGATATTGGTCTAAAATTCTCTTTTTTTGTTGTGTCTCTGCCAGGTTTTGATATCAGGCTGATGCTGACCTCATAAAATGAGTTAGGGATGGTTCCCTCTTTTTTGATTGGGATACTTTCAGCAGGAATGGTAATAGCTCCTCTTTGTACCTCTGGTAGAATTTGGCTGTGAATCCATCCGGTCCTGGACTATTTTTGGTCGTTAGGCTATTAATTATTGCCTCAATTTCAGAGCCTGTTATTGGTCTATTCAGAGATTCAACTTCTTCCCGGTTTAGTCTTGGGAGAGTGTATGTCACCAGGAATTTATCCATTTCTTCTAGATTTTCTATTTTGTTTGCATAGAGGTGTTTACAGTAGTCTCTGATGGTAATTTGTATTTCTGTGGGATCAGTGGTGATATCCCCTTTATCATTTTTTATTGTGTCTATTTGATTCTTCTCTCTTTTCTTCTTTATTAGTCTTGCTAGTGGTCTATTTTGTTGATCTTTTCAAACAACAAGCTCCTGGATACATCGATGTTTTGAAGGATCTTTTTGTGTCTATATAACCTTCAGTTCTGCTCTGATCTTTTTTTTTTTTTCTCTTTGCCTTCTGCTAGTTTTTGAACGTGTTTTCTCTTACTTCTCTAGTTCTTTTAATTGTGATGTTAGGGTGTCAATTTTAGGTCTTTCCTGCTCTCTCTTGTGATCATTTAGTGCTATAAATTTCCCCCTACATACTGCTTTAAATGTGTTCCTGAGATTCTGGTATGTTGTGTCTTTGTTCTCATTGGTTTCAAAGAACATCTTTATTTCTGCCTTCATTTCGTTACTTACCCAGTAGTCATTCAGGAGCAGGTTGTTCAGTTTCCATGTAGTTGGGAAGTTTGAGTGAGTTTCTTAACCCTGAGTTCTAATTTGATTGCACTGTGGTCTGAGAGACAGTTTGTTCCAATTTCTGTTCTTTTACATTTTCTGAGGAGTGTTTAACTTCCAATTATGTAGTCAATTTTAAAATAAGTGCGATGTGGTGCTGAGAAGAACGTACATTCTGTTGATTTGGGGTGTAGAGTTCTGTAGATGTCTATTAGGTCTGCTTGGTGCAGAGCTGAGTTCAAGTCCTGGATAGCCTTGTTAACCTTCTGTCTTATTGATCTGTCTAATATTGACAGCGGGGTATTAAAGTCTCCCATTATTATTGTGTGCGAGTCTAAATCTCTTTGGAAGTCTGTAAGTACCTACTTTATGAATCTGGGTGTTCCTGTATTAGTTGCATATATATTTAGGATACTGAGCTCTTCTTGTTGAATTGATCCCTTTATCATTATGTAGTGGCCTTCTTTGTCTCTTTTGATCTTCGTTGTTTTATCAAGTCTGTTTTATCAGAGACTAGGATTGCAACTCCCGCTTGTTTTTGCTTTCCATTTGCTTGGTAGATCTTCCTCCATCCCTTTATTTTGAACCTATGTGCATCTCTGCACAAGAGATGTGTCTCCTGAATACAGCACACTGATGGGTCTTGAATCTTTATCCAATTTGCCAGTCTGTGTCTTTTAATCGGGGCATTTCGTCCATTTACATTTAAGGTTAATATTGTTATGTGTGAATTTGATCCTGTCATTATGATGTTAGCTAATTATTTTGCCCATTAATTGATGCAGTTTCTTCATAGCATCGATGGTCTTTACCATTTGGCATGTTTTTGCAGTGGCTGGTACCAGTTGTTGCTTTCCATGTTTAGTGTTTCCTACAAGAGCTCCTGTAAGGCAGACCTGGTGGTGACAAAATCTCTCAGCATTTGCTTGTTTGTAAAGTTTATTTCTCCTTCACTTATGAAACTTAGTTTGGTTAGATATGAAATACTGGATTGAAAATTATTTTCTTTATGAAGGTTGAATATGGGCCCCCACTCTCTTCTGGCTTGTAGGGTTTCCACCAAGAGATCCGCTGTTAGTCTGATGGGCTTCCCTTTGTGGGTAACTCGATCTTTCTCTCTGGCTGCTCTTAACGTTTTTTCCTTCATTTCAACCTTGGTGAATCTGACAATTATGTGTCTTGAGGTTGCTCTTCTCAAGGAGCATCTTTGTGGTGTTCTCTGTATTTCCTGAATTTGAATGTTGGCCTGCCTTGCTAGGCTGGGGAAGTTCTCCTGAATAATATCCTGATGAGTGTTTTCCAACTTGGTTCCATTCTCCCTGTCACTTTCGGGTACACCAATTGGTCTTTTCACGTAGTCCCATATTGCTTGGAGGCTTTGTTTGTTTCTTTTTACTCTTTTTTCTCTAACCTTGTCTTCTCACTTTATTTCATTAATTTGGTTTTCAATCCCTGATATCCTTTCTTCCACTTGATCAAATTGGCTATCGAAGCTTGTGCATGCATCACAAAGTCCTCATGCCATGGTTTTCAGCTCCATCAGGTCATTTAAGTTCTTCTCTACACAGTTTGTTCTAGTTAGCCATTCATCTAATCTTTTTTCAAGGTTTTTAGCTTCCTTGTGATGGCTTCAAACATGCTTCTTTAGCTCAGAGAAGTTTGTTGTTACCAGCCTTCTAAAACCTACTTCTGTCAACTCATCAAAGTCATTCTCTGTCCAGCTTTGTTCCCTTGCTGGTGAGGAGTTGTGATCCTTTGGAGAAGAGACACTCTGGCTTTTAGAATGTTCAGCTTTTCTGTTCTGACTTCTCCCCGTCTTTGTGGTTTTATCTACCTTTGGTCTTTGATGTTGGTGACCTACAGATGAGGTTTTGGTGTGGATGACCTTTTTGTTGATGTTGATGCTATTCCTTTCTGTTTGTTAGTTTTCCTTCTAACAGTCAGGTCCCTCAACTGCAGGTCTGTTGGGGTTTGCTGGAGGTCCACTCCAGACGCTGGTTGCCTGGGTATCACCAGCGGAGGCTGCAGAACAGCAAATATTGCAGAACAGAAAATATTGTTGCCTGATCCTTCCTCTGAAAGCTTCATCTCAGAGGGGCACCCACCTGTATGAAGTGTCTGTCAGTTCCTACTGGGAGGTGTCTCCCAGTTAGGCTACACAGGGGTTAGTGACCCACTTGAGGAGGCAGTCTGTTCATTCTCAGAGCTCAACACCATGCTAGGAAACCACTGCTCTCTTCAGAGCTGTCAGACAGGGATGTTTAAATCTGCAGAAGTTTCTGCTCCCTTTTGTTCAGTTATGCCCTGCCCCCAGAGGTGGAGTCTATAGAGGCAGCCCACCTCTTTAGATGGAGTCTATAGAGGTGGAGCCTATAGAGGCAGCCTGCCTTGCTCAGCTGCGGGGGGCTCCATCCAGTTTGAGCTTCCTGGCCATTTTACCTACTCAAGTCTCAGCAATGGTGAATGCCCCTGCCCCAACCAGGCTGCCGCCTTGAAGGCCAATCTCAGACTGCTTCTCTAGCAGTTAGCAAGCCTCTGTGGGCTTGGGACCCACTAAGCCAGGCAAGGGAGAGAATCTCCTGGTCTGCCAGTTGCTAAGACTGTGGGAAAAGTGTAGTATTTGGGTGGAAGTGTATCCATTTTTTAGGTACAGTCTGTCACAGATTCCCTTGGCTAGGAAAGGGAAATCCCCCAACCCCTTGCACTTCCCGGGTGAGGTGATGCCCCCCCACCCCGCTTCGACTCACCCTCTGTGGGCTGCACCCACTGTCCAACCAGTTTCAGTGAGATGTACCAGGTACCTCCATTGGAAATGCATAAATCACCCATCTTCTGTGTTGATCACACTGGGAGCTGCAGACCAGAGCTGTTCCTATTCTGCTATCTTGGAATGGGAATTCTAAAATTCAGCAGCATAATTTCTAAGAGCCAAAAGTTAGAAATAACATGAATATCCATGAAGTGACTAATGAATAAATAAAGTGTGGTCTCTTCATAAAATGGGATGTTATTTAGCAATAAAAAGCAACAAATATACTGATACATGCTACAACACCAATAAACCTTAAAATATTATGTTAAGTAAAAGAAGCAGACACAAAAAGCCACGTATTTTATTACTCTGTCTGAAATGTCCAGAATAGGAATATTTGTTGGACACGAAAAGTAGAGAAGTTGCCTAGGGCTTGGGACAAAATGGGGTATGACTGCTCATTGGTATGAGATTTGTTTGGGGGCAGATCAAAAGTGTATGAAAATAACTTGTCGTGATGATTTCACAACTCTGATAACTTACTAAAAACCAGTGAGTTGTACATTTTAAATGACAATTATGTTGTATGTGAATTATGTCTCCATAAATCTATGAGAGAGAGAGAAAGAGCTTTCAACGGCTTCTGTACCATGTCCAAATTGTTTTGCCAGTCTTTCAAACCCCTCCGTACCACAGAATCAGATTTCATACTATGCCTTTCTCCTTTCAAAATTATTTCCAACTGTATCAGTTGTCTATGCCTGTGTGACAACCCACCCCCAAATTCAGCAGCTTAAAATAATAAACACGTGTCAATATTATCACAGGAATTCTGTAGATCAGAAATCTGGGAGTAACTTAGCTGGGTCCGCTGGCTCAGGTTCTCGATGTCTGCCAAGGCTGTAGTCATCTCAAGTCTTGACTCAGGCAATAAGTACAGACTTCCAAGATCACCCCTGTGGCTGTTTCAGCCCCTCAGATTCTAGCTGTTTGTTGGCTGAAGACATCAGTTCCTTGATACATGGCAGCTCATCACACATCAGCTAGCTTCCCTCAGAGAAAGCAATGGTGAAACAGAGTGAGCAAGATGGAAGTCACAGTCCTTTGTAAGCTAATCTTGGAAATGGCATCTCATGGCATTTGCTGTGTTCTTTTCCTTAGAAGCCAATCATTAGATCTGGGCCACACACAGGAAGAGGTCATTGCACAAGAGCATAAATACCATGAGGAGGGAGAGAGATGGGGGCCACCACAGAAGTTGCCTATCACCACACTGCACACCATCTGATTCAACCAGTCTGGTTCCCTCTCCATCTCACAAGCACATTTCCTGACCCCGTCATAACTCTTAACTCACTTTATTCCTGGGCCTCTCTCCTTTACCAATCTGAAGTCAGACTGTCATTCAAAATGAGCTCAGATTCCATGTATTTCATGAAACTTGCCCCTGATTATACTTTATTCCTCTTAACTCCTTCATGTTTTATAATTATACTACACAATTTACCCCTTAATTACCTCCTGCCTTGCCTTATTATTCAAAGTATGTCTCTCTTAACTGCATAAGATTCAACTGAAAGTTTGTAAGAAACACAGAATCTCAAGCCCCTAAACCAGAATCTGTGGTTTAATAAGACACCCAGGTGATTTTCATGCCCATTTTCATGCCCATGAATTTCACACCACTAAATTGTACCATTCTCTATTGTTTCACCTGTGTAAGTTCCATAACCTTGACTAGGCTTGTGAGTATTTGGAGAACTGGTACCATTTTCTATATTTGTTCTACTCTTACACACACACACACACACACACACACACACACATAAGCTTAGAATATAGATTAGTGCTGAGCACACAGTAGATCACAAATTCAAGCTACTAGAGAAGAAACACCTCTATGAACTGGCCAAATTCAGTAACAGGAATATATAGATAAATCAAATCCCAGCTCTGCTACTCACCAGATAGTATGACTTTGGGTAAGTCATTTAATTACTCTACATTTCCAATTCTTTATCTGAATTAAAAGGGGACTATCTTAGAAGCTCCAATTTTCATTTTATTTCTGAATATCCACTAATCCACAATAACATTAGAATCAATATAGTTTGATATTGCTTAATAAATCAGAAAACATTTTGGAACCTTTTAGTTCCTAAATGTCATAAACATGAACATCAGTAATAACTGCCATTGTAGATGTGAGAAAATGTTGCTTAGTCCAGGATTGTTTAGCAAAAACCATGGAATTGTATATCCTGTATTTGATTTCCCTTATAACTTAGGCCACGTTGAATGTAAGCAAATTTTTAAAGAAGCTTAAAACAAATTTTTGGCTAGATAACAACAAGAGTTTGACTAGAACAGGTGAAATCTCCCCTTTCTTACACTTTGGGAGTCACCCCTATGCTCCTTAGCTCTGCCTTGGAAAAGGAGCTTCTGGCTCTGTAAGACTCAGATTAGAAACAAAGACTTTGCCTTCAAAAGAAAATTATGAATTTCCTCCTGGGATTCACCATCTTCCCCTGTAAAAGAAGGAGCTGGATTTGTTATCGAGAGCAGCAGAACTAGGCTGAGTGAATAAAGAAATGGACATATAAACAAGTGGTGTTTTTTGTTTTTTGTTTTTAAGGTACACAGTTGAATTTATTCTTCCTCCTGTAAGGTCCAATCCACCCACAGAGTTTAAATTGGCACTTCCTCTGAGGACCTGGACGCCAATTACATCTTATCTTTTGATGTCTAAATCTCTTCAAGTTCAAGGACTTCACCTCCTCTCCAGGAATAAGGGCTGTACTTCCCAGGCACTTCCCTCCTCATCATGTTGTCCTTGCTTCAGCCTTCAGTCCTCTCTTCTGCAATGAAGAATCCTAATTCCCCACCAGAATTCTTAAACATCAGTTTACTTTACACATTTCTTTTTTGGATTCTTTACTGTTAGAACAAGCTCTGAGTGTGGAAAACTGTTCTCACAGTGATAACAAGGCCGAACTGAACAATGCAGGCAAGAGAGCTGTGGCTCCAGATGAGGGGGCTAAGTTATGGGGCCATGGATGCCTCCACACTTATTTCCCTAAAATTCATCATAGCTCTTAACTTCATGCAGAACTCCTAGAAAAATATACAGTCCAGCTACCTACCTTGAAATTTATGAGACGAATGATGGTGATGATGATGACAATAACAATAATAACACTAGTAATTGATGCTGTTAGCCACCTCTGAACAGAAGCATATTTTTGGTTTCAGTCCTCAGGCTCCAAAGTGGTTCACATGATGCAAACTGGCCTTGTAGTCAGCGTTTTGGCATTTTCATTTGATTTCTCTGCCCACTCTCCCCTGTTGGCACTGGCCTGCACTTTGAAATGAATTGCTGTTCCTGTGCAAACTAGACAACAAGAACAGTTACCAGACTTTGAGATCACTCAGGACATGCAGGTTTTCAGAGATCATTATCCTAGAAGCACAAATTCAAGAATAAATATGGGAGCTCAAAATCCACCTAAAGAAGAGAGAACTCTTGTACCCCTCTGGCAGGTAATTTCTGCCCACAGCCAAATAATACTTTGGTAATGTCACCTGAAACTATTTCTTCTATGTGGCCAAACTCGGGTACTTGGACAGAAGCACGATAGCCATCACAGAGAAAAGAGATGCAATGACAGTAACACAGGACCAAGGACAGGGACCTGGGTTCTAGTCCCAGTTCCACCACTAACTTTAACATTGAGTGAGCCACTTCTCCCAGGTGCTTAGCTTTCTCTGTGAAAGGTAATAGTTAGATACTACAGTTTCTAACTTGAACTTACCTGATCATCAGTATCTTGTAGGACATTTATTATAAATACAGATTTTCAGACTGCTCCCTGGAGATGCTGGTTCGGTACGGTTAGCAGTGACATTCATAAGTTTGCATTTTAACAAGTGACCCAGGAAAGTCTTTATATAAGCAAGCTTAGGAAACAAAGGCCACATGACAACAGAAAGCTCTTCCGGGTATGCAGTTCTGCAGAATCAAGTTAGTTAATGGTCATGATTAAGTTTCTACTCACTACAAAGCTTTGCTAGATCCTAAAAATGATAGCAATAATAGCTAACATTTATATAGTACTAGTAACTATTTTAAAGGCTTTGCGTATATGAACTATTTTAATCATCACAACAACCTTCTGAACCAGATACTATTATTACCCTTATTATAAGACACAGAAGCAGATGCACAGAGATTAAGTGATTTTCCAAAGGTGACTTGGCCAGTAAGGAGGTAGGATTGGGATTTAAGCCAAGGCACCCCAGTTATAGAGTCTAGCCTCTCAACTGCTCTGCCCTACCAAGCTTCAGCCTTCCTGCAGATGCTAAACAGCTCAGAATTCCTCAGCATCAGGCACTTCGTGGACAATAAGAAAAGCCCTCTAATAACTAATAACAGTACCTTAAGGTTATAGTTTGAATGTGTCCCCCAAAGTTGATGTGTTGGAAATGTACCGCCCAATGTAACAGTGTTGCAAAGCAGGACTCTAAGAGGTGACTAAGCCATGATGATTCTGCCCTCATGAATAGATTAATGCCATTATCACAAGAGTGGGTTAGTTATTGCTTGAGTGGGTTCCTGATAAAGAGGATGTGTTCTACCCACTCTACCACCCTTTGTGTAACTCTTCTGCCATGAGATGATGCAGCAAGAAGGCCTTCACCAGATATGGGCCCCTTGACTTTAGAATTCTCAGCCTCCAGAACTGTAAGAAACAAATCTCTGTTCTTTATAAACTATCTAGTCTCTGGCATTCTGTTATAGGAACAGAAATGTCTAAGACACTTAACAACCATCTACATCATCTAGATCATTCTTAGGAGCCAGGGTGAGGGTAATAGGGAAGCCAAAAGGCAAACCCTAGGCTTCACCGCTGTTTCAATCAAAGAAAACTGATTTTGTCTGTTTGGTATATGTCACATTTCATTTGAGGGAAAAAAATCTTGTAAAAATGAGATGCTAGAAAACCTTTTATCACGTAGATGAGAAAACTGATCCCAAAAGATAAAGAAAGTTTTCCAGATTCCAGGAATAAGAAGTCCTTGGCCGTGGCTTCTAAAGTCCCAGGTTTCCAGACTCTTTTCAACAGAATCAAAATGAAGTTGTCAACCAGATAGACTTGATAAAAACCCATTAAAATTAGCATAGATGAATAAAGCAACCACTGGAGAACTGAATAAACTGGGCAGCAGCATTTGAGAGGGGACATGCACAGTGACACCAAATGGAACAGAAGATGACTCAAATCAATGGCTGTATCAATATTCACAACTGTCTCCTCCAGTAACTGTAGCATCACCAAAAATCAGGGGGGAAAGCCCACTCAGCTTGTGTTGAAGTGGAAAGATGACTACAAGTGGAGTAGGAGGACTTACTTATGAACTCTAGCTGTGCCATTTACTACCTGGATGATGAGTCTAGTGATTAGACAAACCATCAATATGAGGCTTTCATGAGATCATGTATGTCAGTAAGTCCAGGACTTTGAAGATGTAGTAAACATAACAATCTTTTAGACCAGAAGCTCCCACTCACAGTATGGTATTACTGGCTTTACCTGAAAGTACAATTCATGATGTTGAGAGGAAGGCTGATCATATAAATAGGGATCCAAACCCCTGGGAAATTTCCCTGAGCTCCCCCTTCCTTTGAACTTCTGTGGGCATGATGATAATCATAAAGAAATAATCTTCAGTGGTTGGGTAGCAGCAAGCCCAGAAGATGAGCTGCCACATAGATGCTGTGACCATTATCAGTGATTCTATGAACGACTCAGTTTTGCCACCCAGGCACCACTCAGAGATCACCAGAGGTTTGAGGTTAACGAGTACCTTGGCACAGAGACTAGTGTTACTGATACTACACACTATTTTTTTTCTCTCTTCTGCCACTGATTAGTAGATGAAGAGAGAGTTATGTCAGCCTCAAAGGCAGATTGCAAGAGGGAAGACACTGGAATATCAGAATAGTGCCATCACCCAAGGAAGATACTTCATTGCAAATCATGCTAATATGTGTATTCCCCCTGTTCGAGACTAAGAATTCCTAGAAGGAACATCCAATAAAATGTGTAAGTCCTTCCTCATCCATCCTGATTTCTCATCACTAGTTTTATTGCCAAATGAATCAAGTGTTAAAATGCTTAAGGGAAATTGATGAAAGAAAAAGTTAAAGTTAACAAACTTCTATGACTAACCTGACCTGTTTCTGACAACTGACAAAAGCCCTCTTTTATTAGGCTTCAGCCTGATTAAGTTCAGGGTGAATAATTACCATGTGCTTGAGGGCTTACTATGGGCCAGAGAGGTGCCTTATCTCTGATCCCAATGACTACCTTGTAAGTTAGATATTATCACATTAATTTTACAGACAAGGCAACAGAGACTGGAAGAGTTTACTAGTCTAGTGTCCCAAAGCTAATATGTGTCAAATTCAGGATTTGACTCCAGACTCTGCTGACTGCAAACCTCTCCAGGTTGCAGGACCAGATTCAGACTTCTTCACTTGACCCAAAGAGGCCTTCAAGACCCAATCTGTTTGTAGCCTGAGGTCCCGCCATATTCCACATCCACCACATGTAGTCCTCACTACAGAATACCTTGCAGAGGCCTGCATGTGTCACAGCATGACTCACCTCCTTGCCTTCTCCCATGAAATCCCTTCTGCCTGGAGTTTTATTCTTCCTTCTTTATGCAGTTATATCCAGTTGCTCTTCAACACTCAGCTCAAACCACATTCTCCAAGAAGGTCATCTGTGATATTCCTCAAGCTAATATAACTTCTGCTTTGTTGGATTCCCCATAGCAGCCTGGACAAATTTCTATGTAATCATTTATCAATTACATTTAACTACAGTTTATAATTTATTTTTATCTTCTTCACTAGGCATACACCAACTTGAGGGGGAAAAAGACTTTATTTAATTTTTATTCTCAGGCTTAGCATAGTACTAAATGAGTAGATACTCATCTACTCTATAAATATTTGAGCAAATGAATGATTACAAAAGTGAATAAACTGATGATTTAACTTCCAGGACTATCTTAAAGGCTCAGTTAATTTAATCTCATGTGTTTATCCAAGTGTAACCCTTCTCCTCCACCAGGAACTCCTCGATACAGGAGTCTCTCTTGTCCTTCTTTTATAATCTCTGGAACCTATATGCCCATGATTCAATAATGGCTGAATGACTCTCTATCGACACTCTATTTGAATCAAGAACAATATACTATACAATTAGACACCATGTAAAATGGACTTCTAATGGGCTTAAAATGTTAATGTATAAAACAAGTACTACAACAAAATGTAAGGTAACATATACATGTATACATATATATGCATATATACATGCCTATATACATATGTGAATAGGAAAGGACCTACGAGCCATGACACAAATCTCAATAGCCAAGAGAAAAGACTCTTACGACACAAAAATGTAAAAACTTCTGAAGGGGAAAAAAAAAACTCTATGCACCAAGTTTACACACAGCAAAATGAGGAAAATATATTCACATATATGACAACGGCCACAAAAATGTTAGCATTTTTTATACATACAGAGCACCTTCAAATCAGAGAAAAAACAAACAAACAAACAAAAATTACGCAAAGAGGAAGTTTTCAAATGGAGAAATGCAAATGACCAAGACAACATGAAAGTGTCACATCACTAATTGGATTGAAGTAGAAATTTAAACATCAATGTCATATTTCTCACTAATTTTATGGAAATCACAAAGCACATGAGAAAATGGACCTATGCAGTTGAGGCTGGATGTGGTGGCTCACACCCGTAATCCCAGCATTTTGGAGGGCTGAGGCAGGTGGATCACCTGAGGTCAGGGGTTCAAGACCAGCCTGGCCAACATGGTGAAACCCCATCTCTAACTGGGCATGGTGGCAGGCACCTGTAATTCCAGCTGCTTGGGAAGCTGAGGTAGGAGAATAGCTTGAACCTGTGAGGCAGAGGTGGGAGTGAGCCGAGATCATGCCATTGTACACCAGCTTGGGTGACAGAATGAGACTCCGTCTCCAAAATAAATAAATAAATAGATTAATTAATTAATTAATTAAAGTATATTTTTGGAGATAAGCAGTATGTTTTAAAATAAGGGAATACACTTGAAACAACTCTAGAAATTTATCATAAGAAATTGAGATAATGCTCAAGCAGCTAAACAAGGATGTTTATTGCTTCATTGTGTAGATAATAGCAAAAACAAGAAACAAAACAATCTAATTTTCTATAGAGAGTGAATTAGGGTGTTTAATTATAGACAAATTATATGTCATATAAAGTTACATATTGAGAGATATCAATCTGTCTATATGTCATATCCACACATTATAATACCATGAAGTATTTAAAATAAAGCAATAGTTATCAACAAGTGATCATAGAAAGATGTCTCTAGATTAAAGAATCTCAGTAAATGCCTTTGGTAGGCATAATTCCAAGGCGTCCTTCACGTTCCTTGCCACTTGGCGTACATGTTTTGCCCAATTTCTAGGATTGTTAAGATGATCAATTTTACTCTCAGGATTAGGTTATATTATGTGGCACAATCAACTTTAAGAAAATTGACAGATTGTTACTGACTGGAAAACTTAGCCACAGGGCAAGGAATGTGGGTGGCCTCTAGGAGTTGCAAACATCTCTGGCTGACAGCCAGCAAGTAAATGAAGACCTCATTCCTACAACCACAAGGAATTTAATTCTGCCAACAAACTGACTGAGTTTGGAAGCAAATTTTCCCCAGGGCCTCTAAATGAAAACTCAACCTGTTTGACATATTGAATTCAACTTTGTAGTATACCAAGCAGAGAATCCAGTCATGCCACCCTGCCAAACTTATAGAACTAATAAAGAGATGCTGTTTCGAGATGCAAGTTTTTGATAGTTTATACACAGCAATAAAAACTACTACAATGCCAACCAGAATAAATAAAAAGAAATCAACATCTAGATGCTGCAGAACAAGAGAAATGAAAGATGTTTAAAGTAGCTAGAAAGCAAAGACAAATTACCTATAAATAAATAAGAACTAAATTGAGAGTTGCCTTCTCAACAGCAATAATGAAAAGCAGAAGACTGTGAAAGAATATTTTCAATCTCCTGAGAGAAGATAACTGAGCCCGGTATTACATAGCCAGCCAAGCTATCCTTCAAGAATGACAGTGGAGGAAAGATTTTCAAGAAAAACTGAGTATTTTCAACACAAAACTGAATATTTTCGCCTAACAGTCACTGATTAAAGAGTATATTCCAGGAAGAAGTGAAAACGATCCAAAAGAAAAATCTGAAATACAAGAAAGATTGGTGAGCAAAGAATGGTGAGCAAATAATCAAAGTGAACAAAAATATGTGCCAAAATCTGAACACTGATTATATAAAATAATAATAGTAATGGGAGGGTACGATAAAAATCAGGCTAGTAATAAAATACTGGACAGTAATTATGTATAAACCAGGAGGCTGTGATTGGTAATTTGTGCTTAATTTTTGCAAAGTCTTTGCAATGTTATGAAAGAATATCTGAGGTCCAATTTTACTTGGCAATACATAGATATATAGAAGCTTTGTGGTTGGGGGCAGTGGCTCACGCCTGTAATCCTAGCACTTTGGGAGGCCAAGGTGGGTGGATCACCTGAGGTCAGGAGTTTGAGACAAGCCTGGCTAACACAGTGAAATCCCATCTCTACTAAAAATACAAAAAATTAGCAGGGCATGGTGGCAGGTGCCTGTAGTAGTCCCAGCTACTTGGGAGGCTTAGACAGGAGAATGGTGTGAACCCAGGAGGCGGAGCTTGCAGTGCACCAAGATCGCACCAATGCACTCCAGCCTGGGCGACAGAGCCAGACTCCATCTCAAAAAAAAAAAGAAAAAGAAAAAGAAAAGAAGCTTTGCTTGATAGAGCAGCCTCTCAGATACAGTGAAGAAATCCTACAGATCAAAAAATATATATACCACAAACTGCAATGCTTACCAAAATGGAAAAAAAAGACAGATTATGGCAGGGTATTTTAAAGTGAGGAGAAAAATAATAACTTCCATTTTTCAAGTTCACCTAGTTGAAAAATGAAACAACAAAATGAAAACACTTTTCTTGAGTTCACCCAGCTCCTCAAAAGTGAAGTAGTAACCACCATCCCAGGCCAAGAGAACTGATATCATAAACCTTTAAGCCAACTCAGGTTTCATTTACTCTGCCCTACAGAATTAGACGTGTGTGTGTGGATGGCGATGGTTCCTTACATTGTTTTTATCTCCCAGTATTCACCAAAACTGTGTGAATCTCTTTGAAGAGGCACTAGAAACCTCTTGTGAACTAATACTTCTCAAATTGGGATGTGAAAGATTGCAGTTTCCTCGGGGAGCAGAAACCCAAACTGAGATGCTTTGGCTTTACCAACTATCAAAGTTGATACAAATGACTGTTTTCATACAGACCCCTCAAATGACCAAATAAATCACCTGCTCTCTCAACCAGAAACAAATAGTCTAAGTGAACAAAAATATTTGGTTGAAATAAGTTTAGTGCAGGGTTATATTCTGTACCTGAAAATTATGTTTTTGAGAGATATTCCTCACTGATTCATAAATTCGTCAACCATGTACTGTTCAGGTTATCTAGATTAAGCATAAGCTTTGGAGTCACACAGCCTGAATTTCAAAGTCAGCCTCACAACTTACCTATCTGTTTCTTAGCCCCACTTAGCCTCGGTTTTGTCATCTATAAAGTAGAAGTAATAACACTTATCACACACAGCTATTTTATAAATAAGTAAGATTTCAGAAAGGGATTTCAGAAAGAGCTGGCACCAAGGAAGCAATCAATCAGTGTCAGCTATGAGTAATTGATAACACTAATGGAGGCTGCATCCGTGTGACTAATCTGTACCAGAGGTTAGTTTAAATATCACTAACATTGGACTTTGGAATGCATAGACACATAAAATGTTGGAGTTTGCGGAGGCTAAAAATTCACCCGTTCCAATTCTCGTTTTCTAGAGGATTTGAAACCCAGAAAGACTCAGGAACTTGTACAAAGTCACACAGCCAGTATAAGGAACTGAAATCTGACCCTCAGCCACTGAGCACCAGTAACACTATTTCTTCTATGTCACAGCTCATGTGTCTTATTTTTTAATCTTACCAGCAAATAATTTGTGAGGTTAATAAAAATTAAAACTGAAATACCTTTCATTGAGCACACCCCAGTGAAACAGAAGGAACAAGGGAACATGGGGTCTGGCCAAAGAGAAACCAAGTTTGAGGAAAAATGTGTTTGGCCTTCCTAAATATAGTTCACCACAATGCCAAGCAAAGGAAAACAAAGAGGCAAACGATTATAGGCCCATTCTGATACCTCGTAGGCCTATTTATTAAGTACATGATCAATTTCATGGACAAATAATCTTATGTTTCTAGCAATTGTATTTTCTGGCCAAAAATTCTGGAAACTTGTGCTGACAATGAGATGAAATATTTTAAATGCCTACTGTCTTTGAAAATTCAGGTTACAAACTTTAATCTGTCAACCATTTCTATCACTGTATCTTGTTTTGAACCCACTCCCATTCCCCATTGGAGAGATATTTCTGAAAAGTGATTTATGGGAGCAGGCCTTATTCCCATTGCTTTAAGTACCTTGGAGGCCTATCATCTTTGTGTTGTGTAAAATGACTGCCCTTTCTGCACAGTCACTAAATACCTACTGAGTAGCCCTTGGTGTCGTTCTGATGATCATCTGATGGGAAAACTTGGACATTTGTGCTCATTATGAGTCATCTGCCCTTAACTGAGTCCAAATTTAGAATATACTAATTTTTTTTTTTTTTTTTTTTGAGATGGAGTCTTGCTCTGTCGCCCAGGCTGGAGTGCAGTGGCCAGATCTCAGCTCACTGCAAGCTCCGCCCCCCCGGGTTCATGCCATTCTCCTGCCTCAGCCTCCCTAGTAGCTGGGACTACAGGCGCCCGCCACCTCGCCCGGCTAGTTTTTCTGTATTTTTTAGTAGAGACGGGGTTTCACCGTGTTAGCCAGGATGGTCTCGATCTCCTGACCTCGTGATCCGCCCGTCTCGGTCTCCCAAAGTGCTGGGATTACAGGGTTATATGCTAATTTTTAAATTGTATTTTTCAAACCCTGTAGCTAGTGTAGGTTGCATTCAGCAAATAATTTTTCTCTTCTGTTTTTGGGAACTCTCCAGCATCTTCTCATTCACATCTAAAAGGACTGCTACCAGTCCACAGTGCCTACAACTGCTACATTCTGGTGAGAGCTATATGGCAGGTTCAAAAATCACTGTGCAGCCTGTCAGCTGATTGGGGTGAATGACCAGTGTAACCGGAACTAAAGTTGTATGACATCATCTTTGCCACAGCTTCACATGGCAAAGCTCACTTCAAAAGTGCTTCTTTCTCAGACAAAGTCCTTTATTTAGAAAAGCCACAAGTAACAGTTAAAATCACCTAGTCCAACCAAATGGAAAGATTCACCAAGGTTCATAAAAATGAAACCACCCACAGTATATCAGGTCTCCTGACTCCTAATCCAGGGCTTTGACATGGCATCACCAACGCATCACATCCCACACTTCTTCCCTGGCACCTCTGCAAAGTTCCAGGGGATTTCCTGCCTCTCACTCGTTTCTCCTCATTCTCTGGACTCACCTTGATCTCATTTATTACAATTTTCTCTAAAGTAACCCCAAGTCGTAATTACATTAAACACTGAAGTCTGATAAAATAGTGAATATAAAACCACAGCACTGCTGTCAAAAGTAGAATAGTGATAGCGAGCTTATCTCCAGGGAAATAGAGAAGTGGTCAAACCACACTGCTATTTTTACCTGCCTGGTATTATTTGAGCCTAACTGAATGTGTGGTCACATGGACAGTGATTCAGAGATCTTAGTAAATTCAGGTCACATTTATTTAAAGCAACTAGGTTCAAAAGATCCTTATTCTTTCTTCTGCCATGAAGTTACGTGTCCTGGGAGTGTCAATGAACCAATCTGGACTTGATTTTACTCATCTGTAAAATGAAGGATTTGGACTACTTGATATCTTATATCCCATTTAATCTAGGACTAAATTCTATTCCAGGTGAAGGGTGATGTAGAGGGAAATCGGAAGGCTGATGAAAGAGTCTGAGGATTAGGTAGTGTAGTGTGGAAGAACAACAGAGACACAAAGTCTTCCTTCAAGTTTAGTCTTCAGCTGCATTATAAACCAAGAGGCTTTGGTCCTGACACCCTCAGACCTGCTCTCTTATCTCTTCTGTCCCTCCACTTATTAGAATGTGTAAGCTAAAGTCATGCTTTTGAATATAACCATGTTGATAAGGAGGTTAGAACTGTCAATCCTTCACACATATATGAATCCATTTCAGCAAATGCTTAAGGTATTTCTTCTTAACATTTGGTGATCCTTTTGATTATGAATTTAGTTATGAAAGCTAGATAATTCTGGATATTCCAGAATGAACAGGTCTTTGTAGTAAGTCACAGAGGCCTTGGCCCACAAGAGTGCTATCTGTGTAGCGAGACAACTCTCTAACATGGAGAAGCAGAAGAAACAGAGTTTGGGATATGCTTCACATAACCTGGGCGTAGAAAAACATGCTGTTTTTCTAGGAACATGGATAGGTACCAACAGCCCTTTCACACAGGACACCTTCTTGTTGGGCTTTGGGCACCAATTCTGCCTGCCCTGGGCCAAGTCCCTGAGATGCAGTGGTGGCAGGTGAGGGTATTTAGTACTACCTGCAGCCCTCTTGGTTCCATCTTGTTTTGAAAGGCAGGAGCAGAAGAGCCTTTTTCCTAGCCCAATTCACAGACCATGAAAGAGTTCCAGATTCCAAGCAACTGACAATATGAGAGCATCTAAAAAGCATCATGTGCTTTTATGATTACAAGAAAGAGAAATTCAATGGGGCTAGCTAATGTAACAAAATAAAAATAAAAAGGACTTTAATGTGTGAGTGAACTCTGTCACTTGCCTACCCAGTTATTCACTTTCTTCCAGCATTATGCAATGGATAATAATTGGCCTTAGCCAGGGAATGCTTTACCCTCCCAACCTCTCTTTCTGCTAGAGGTGGCAATGCAATTCGGTGTTCAACTGGGGATGCTTCCGAGAAAGTTTTTCTTTCTTGGTAAAAGGAACAAAAGAGGCTGGTGCCATCAGTTTCCTCTTGAATAAGAACAAGATATTTGGAAATACAGCATCCATCTTTTGACTATTAGGGGACAAAGATAATGGGGAAAGAATCACAGAGATGCCACTGTGATGTCACTGAGCACCTGAATCTAAACTAGCAGCCAACTACCTCCAGACTACTTGTTTTGAAGGCAGTCAATGCTTATTTGATTAAGCCTACAAAACTTTAGATTTCCTCTCTTCCTTGCTGCTAAAAACATTGCCAATTAATATAGGAGAATCTCCTGGAACTTAACACCAAATTTGAAGCAAACTTTCTTTATGCTCTTCATACCAGACACACAAAATGACCTAACTCAACTTCCAGTCCAGTCTGGTTCTATTCCTATTTTTTATATTTAACATACATACTACTCATTTTCTATCTTAGTCCTGAAAAACAAAAAGGAATAAAGAAGCATTTGTCATTAAGATTTTTCCAAAGAAACTTTTTCCCATTTTTATTTGGAAATCCTGGATTTCTATTTATTGTAGTTAAATTCAGCATGAAATATTTGTTTCTTTCTATGAAAAGCACCTCAATCTAATTGAATTGGATGGTCATGTATTTAATCTGATGCATGCATTTCAAAGATTCACAATTCGAGTAACTTTTTTTTTTTTTTTTTTTTGTGATGGAGTTTTGCTCTTTTGCCTAGGCTGGAGTGAAGTGGTGCAATCTTGGCTCACTGCAACCTCCACCTCCCAGGTTCAAGCAATTCTCTTGTCTCAGCCTCCAGACTAGCTTGGATTATAGGCGCCCACCACCACATTCAGCTAATTTTTATATTTTTAGTAGAGACGGGGTTTCACCTTGTTGGCCAGGCTGGTCTTGAACTCCTGACCTCAGGTGATCTGCCTGCCTCGGCCTCTCAGAGTGCTGGGATTACAGCCGTGATCCACCGCGCCTGGCCTAGAGTAACATTTTAAGTGCAATCAGTGAATATCACATATCATAATTTACTTGTACATTTTTTCACTAACAGCATTAGTCATATACATTATTTGAGAAAGCCATTTAAAACCATTCATTCTACCATGCTGTTGTTCCTAATATGTCAAAGGTTGTCAGCTTTCAGTATATAGAAATTGTCTTTACATCTGAAGCTTTATGTAACTCAGGCTCATTTACATAGGATAAAAAGAGATTGTTTCTACATATATAAGGGAAATGGGATACAAAAAGACAGCTCTGAAATTTCAGTACATGTGAATATCCTTCCCAGGGGAAGATAAAGAGAATTTCACTACCAAAAAGATGAACTCTGACTATTGTGACTATCTAGATCTACCTTATATATAAACACCACATTTATTTTCTTTAACTAATCTCTCCTTTATTCATAAAGAAATCAGACATAGGACATAATGAGTGTTTATGGTCCCACTTAAGCTGAGAAAATTTTCAAATGGCAGAGGAGATATCTGTTCTTATACTATTACAAGGTTCTCCATAACCTTTACCTTAATTTCATCATGAAAATAGCTAACATTCTTTACTAACTTCAATGCATTTGACACTCATCATTCCATCTAAGCTTCACAAAACTCCTATGAGATACATATTGTTGATATTCCCATTTTACCAGTGAAGAAACTGTGTCATAAAAGGTGAGGTAACCTGCCAAGGAAACAGGTAGAAAGCCTAGACTTAGACTGAAACCCAAAGCATTTGGTTCCAGAGTCAGGAATCTAAACCACTATAACATGAAGCCACCTGTATAAATATTAAACATTTCAGTTACTATCCTTAAGCAGACTACTTCTGAGTGTTGTCCTGGGGTGGGTGTTTTCATAATGGGAGATGATCTTCTGTTCGTAACATCCTGGTCCAATCTTCAGATGCAGAATTGACTGTTCTTCAGCTTGCCCATTTGTGCAGATGAAAGCAGGAGCTGAAGTGGGGCTCTTGGAAGGGCTACGAAAGGTTTAGCCTTCGCTCCGAGTGCTTCACACGCCTAGACATTTGTATACATTAAGCACTTGAACCTAGGTTACGACAGGCTGAACTCATGGGAACTCACAGGTAGAAGATGAGCTGCCCCTAGTTCCCTAGTTGCTCCTTTGCAAAGAGACACAAACAAGACACTGGATTGTTCAGCATCTTTTCTTTCTGAAGGGAATAAACACTCTATGGGTGATGAGTAGGTCTAGAAAATCTCCCAATCTGTATTTATATGTTGCAAAATACTACATGTCTCCATATTAAAGGTTCTCATTCCTCACCTTAAAATGTAACTGTCCCTTATAAGATAACTTGGCAATCTACATCTGAAATGTGCAGCTTAGTGTGAATGGGTTTATCAGGCCCTTCGATAAAAGCTGGATTTGATCAGGGAGAAAAAGGAAAAAAAAAAGATATACCTTTAGGTAGAACAGGAAAGCAGACAAATTTTGACTTGGTTACAATTTCATCTAAGATCAACCCCAGTCACACATAAACAACAGGACCGAGAAGTTACCTAGAACACATAATTCTTAGTACTAAAACCAGTATAGTCCCAGTCAGACTGGGATGGTTGGTCATCCTGTCACTGATTCACATTTTTCCATCTGTCTAGTTCTCAGGAAAACTTTTCCATTACCAGTTCTCTGAAGTCAATCCAACAGTACCTTACTAGGTTAGTAGATAAACAAATGTGGCAGATCCAAACAATGGAATACTAGTAGCAATAAAAAGGAACAAATTGTTGATACATGCAACAACTCAGATGAATCTTAAAGGCATTATACTTATGAAAGAAGCCAGTCTCAAAGGATTGCATGCTATATAAGAACCTATTTAAAATACATGCTAAAAAAAGAAAAAAACTATAATGATATAGGCCAATGGTTGCCAGGGGTTGGGAAAAGGATATGAATTTGTATTCTTAAATATTTACCAATAGATATTTTTATGAATTTACATTATATTTTATATTATGTTTTAGAAATATATATTTTTATGAATTTACATTCATAAAGAATGACATGAGAAATTTTTTCAAAATGATAGAATGGTTCTCAATCTTGGTAGGGATTACACAAATCTGTACGTGAAATAAAATCCACAGAATTTTACACCAAAGAGAAAAAATCACCTGTGATAAATTTTAAAATAATATTATTTATGAAGAATATTCCTTTAAAGAAATATTTATTCACACATGCATCTATGGCACAGGACATAGATGAACATTTTCTATACAAGGAATAAGAAAATCTGAGTTCTTGACCCAATTCCTTTTAACTTGATGTGTAAACTTTGGTAAGTTGCTGCATTTCAGTCATCAGTGTTCTAATCAATAAAATGAGAGTCATGAACTAATTCTCTAAAAAATGGCTGACCCAGCTTTAAAATTCTAAGAGGCTGTAATCTTGCATCATATGGAATTCCCCAAGTTGTTTGTCTTAACTTTAGCGAGGACTAAAATTAGCTAACGGTGGCAGTTGGATTGGGCAGACATCAAATGAGGGTGTTTCCTAATTAAAGTTACTTTCAAAGGAGAAGTAAGGGCAAAAGTCTTTTCTACCAGAGAAATTTTTTCTAAAAGGCAAACCTCAAACTTAAGCTTTCTTAGGCATTAAACCACACATAGGACCCAGTAGAATACTTGTTCAAATTTTTAAATCACCTTTTCCCCTTCTTGCTCAAAATAAGAATTACAAATTAAAGGGACAGGGAAATAAAATCATGATTCTTTCCGCCTGAAACTAAGATTTATCATTTTGGTTTTGCTACTGCATGTTAGAGAGGGTGGTAAGAAAGAAGGGACTTTTTTATGCTGCATAAAGAGATTTGAAGTTACTCAAGTGAGTGTGTATTCAACCTGAAAGCAGTCTCGTAGCTTCATATTGAAATTCCAGAACAGAAAACATTGCTGTGTCAGTTACACTGGAATGTCCCTTAAAATTTTTATTTTCACTTCTAATTGAGAAATTCCTGTGGATTGGATGGAGGACAGAAAGTTCACCTTACAGCGGATTTTAGAAAACCCTAACATATAAACATCTTGCTGGCACCAAGAAAGAATTTCAAAGATGATTAAATAATGGGAAGTGTGGAAAATACAATGTCTTGAAAACTTTGTTTTATTATTTAAAAAGTTTGATGTTATAGATTTACTCCAAATTGTAAGTAAACACTGAATAGAGTATTAAATTTTATATATGGTGTTCTGATCCTCTGAACACTTAATATTTAAAAGCTTTTGAGTACTTAAAAAGCTTCAACTAAATGCCACATGATCTTAATTTAATTTCACATTAAGTCACTGAATTGTAGTCTCATAAGAGCCTCTTCATGTGCTGTATTGGGTTAATTCAGTATACTGAATTTTTTTGCAATAAAAGTATTTTGTAATAGACAATTTGAATTTTACAGCAGAAATGAATCTTAGAGGCCATTGCTTCTTAAAGCTATTGTGTTTTAAAGTTGTAATTGAAATGCAAAGCATGTTTTGAACTAAGCAAAATATGATTCCCCAGACCATTATCTCTTAGAATCTTAGAGTCTAAAGACCTCAGCCATCATCAGGTACCACCTCTGAGCCAATACAGAAATCCCTCTGTATTCCTTTTGCTGGAACACTTGCTCTACCAAGCTGCTCAGTGCTACCTACTCTGCACAAAACCATTGTGACATAACTCCAGTCACTTGATGCTCCTTCTGATCACTTAGACTAGATCTCTTTCCCAACGCTTGCATCCCAGGACATGACTCTGTCCTCAAGGATACCAAAGATGTTATCTCTCTTGTTCATGTTTGCCCTGTGGCTATAAAAGTGTCTCCTTCTTGGTTTTCTCTTTTTCACATTAGACTTCCCCTTCAACTAACCCTCATGTGACTTAATTTTCAGCCTCTTTGCATCCTGCCTGTCCTCCTATAAACAAATCACTTTAGGTTCCCAATGGCCTCTAAATACTGTGTACCTAGACCAGAATACAATTACTCCAGTATTTTCAATTGGCCCAGAGTCCTTAGCTCAAAATGAACAATATACTACTATTGCTGTGATATTGATGGTCCTGCTATTATTTACCACAATATTTCTTAACATGAGATTTCTGTCAATTAGGAAATGTCCTTCTCTGTAAAATTTAACGGATACATAAGATCAGCAGAGGAGCTATTTCATCAACTGAAAGCCCATATGGTGACCAGTATTCTAAAAAGTCAAGCAAGAAGTTGTCTAGTTAAAAGCAGGCTGGGGCCAGGCATGGTGGTGGCTCTCGCCTATAATCCCAGCACTCTGGAAGGCCAAGGTGGGTGGACCATTTGAGGCCAGGAGTTCAAGACCAGCCTGGTCAACATGGCAAAACCCCGATCTCTACTAAAAATACAAAAATTAGCTGGGCGTCGTGATGCACACCTGTAGTCCCAGCTACTCAGGAGGCTGAGACATGATAATCGTTTGAATGCAGGAGGCAGAGTTTATAATGAGTCGAGATCACACCACTGCACTCCAAAAAAAAAAAACCTGTTGGTAAGCTCCCCTCACCACAATCTCCAACTTCAGGCTTCTCAAATGTTCAACAGAGCCTGAGATTCTTGTTCTGAATGTCCAGCCCCAGCCCCTGGTCCTCTGGAGAATAAAAATCTTTCTAACTCTGAGTGTTACGTGTCTCTAGAAAGCTATGGCTGGTAAAATAATTTATATTCTCTTCTTCTAGGAGTGGACAATTAGGTGTTGGGTATTATAGTGACACCTAATTGTCCACTCCTGTCTTCCTCTATGTGAAGAGAGACAAGTTTTTTGTTGTTGTTGTTTCTTTGCTTGCTTTTTGGTTTTGGTTGCTTTCTTGTTGACTTTGGAAACCACTTTCCCACAGGAAAATTTTGAAACAGAGGCCATGTAAAATCAATTTAATTCTGTCTCTAGTTTAGAAAGAACATGACCCTGTTCATTAAGAATTAAGAAGAAAGTGTGGGGAGGGGGGAACTAAAACTCAAATGCTAAAAATGGTTGAGTAAAATAAGATGTATAATATGTACATGTTTGGTCTAAAGAAAAAGGGACAAACAGAAAGGGGGAAACATCAGGGAAAAAGATGAAACGAAGGAAAATTAAAAGGCAGAGATATAAAACTTCCTACACAGGACACACAGAAAGCAAAGGGAAGGAGGGAGAGAGAGAAAGGAAAGAGAGTGGTATGGTTTGGCTGTGTCCCCACCCAAATCTCATCTTGAATTGTAATCTCCCTAATCCCCACATGTCAAGGGAGGGACCTAGCAGGAGGTTATTGGATCATGGGGGCAGTTTCCCCTATACTGTTCTCATGATAGTGAGTGAGTTCTCATAAGGTCCTTTTTTTTAATGACATAAATTTATTTTTCCAGTTCTGGAGGGTGGAAGTCCAAGATCAAGGTGCTGGCAAGGTTGATTTCTCCCAAGGTCTCTGTCTTCAGCTTTCATGCAGCTACCTTCTTGCCATGTCTTAATGTAGCCCTTTCTCTGGTTGTGTGCATATATGATTTCCCTTCCTTTTCTTTTTTTAAATTTTTATTTTTTATTTCAGTAGGTTTTTGGGGAACAGGTGGTGTTTGGTTACATGGATGAGTTCTTTAGTGGTGATTTATGAGATTTGGGTGCACCACTCACCCAAGCAGTGTACCCTGTGTCAAATGTGTAGTCTTTTATCCCTCACCCCCCTCCCACCCTTTCTCCTGAGTCCCCAAAGTTCATTGTATTATTCTTATGCCTTTGCATCCTCATAGCTTAGTTCCTACTTACGAATGAGAAAATACTATGTTTGGTTTTCCATTTCAGTGTGGAGATTCTAAAAGAACTAAAAGGAGATCTACCATTTGATCCAGCAATCAAACTGCCAGATATCTACCCAGAGGGAAAAAAAGGTCATTATACAAAAAGACACTTGCACATGCATGTTTATAGCAGCACAATTTGTAATTGCAAAAATATGGAATCATCCCCAATGCCCGTCAATCAACAAGTAGATAAAGAAAATGCAGTATAGCATGTTCTCACTTATAAGTGGGAACTGAACAATGAGAACACATGGACACAGGGAGGGGAACAACACACACTGGGGCCTGTCAGGGTGGAGTAAGGAGAGCATCAGGATAAATAGTTAATGCATGCAGGGCTTAATACCTAGGTGGTGAGTTGATAGGTGCAGCAAACCACCATGGCACATGTTTACCTATGAAACAAACCTACACATCCTGCACATGTATCCCAGTACTTAAAAGTAAATTAGATTAAATTTAAAAAATAAAAATTAAGAAAAAAACAAAAGTAAAAGAAATAAAATGTGGTATATATTAGGTTGGTACAAAAATAATTTCAGTTTTTGCTATTTTTTTAAAAAGTAATTGCAAAAGCTGCAATTCATTTTACACCAACTTAATATATACCATGGAATACTACTCAGGCATAATAAGGAACAAATAATGGCATTTGCACCATGCCATTCTATCCACGCTGGATGGAATTTGAGACCATTATTCTAAGTGAAATAGCTCAGGAATGAAGTAACCAATGATTTTACAAATTGTAGTTTCCCCTGGGCTTTTCTCTCTTTCCTGACATCTTGTGAAGAAGGTACTTGCTTATTCTTCACCTTCTGCCATGACTGTAAGTTTCCTGAGGCCTCCCCAGCCATGCAGAACTGTGAGTCAATTAAACCTCTTTTCTTTCTAAATTACCCAGTCTCTGGTAGTATCTTTATAGCAGTATGAAAATACACAGAGCGAGAGAAACAGAGAGAGAGAGAGAAGGAAAATGGTGAGAAGAGTCTGGGAGGGACAGCAGAAGGATACGAGATTCTAGCAGAGAAGCACTAATGTGATGTACTTTAGGTTCTGTCCACACCCATCCAAGAGCAAAGCTCTGATCTATGTTCCAAAGATTCATGTTAGTGAGAATCAGACCTCCCAGCCAAGAGCCCTGCCCCTCCGTGCCTGCTAGGAGAGAAGTGTTCATCCCAATGCTCAGCATTCCTCTAATTTGCTCACACACAACACAAGAAATGCTGACACTTTAGCTTACACATTAAGAATTTCTGAGTTTCATGGGATTTTAACTTTGTTAATATAATATATCAAAAAAGCTTCCAATTTTTAAAAGATAATAATTACAGTCATTATAAATGAAAGTCACATCTAGGATCACATCTCCAATTCCTCATTTTACAATGGAGAAACTGAGGCTCAAAGTTGAGGTGACTTCCCCAGGGTTTCACAACCCAGCCAGCCAGCCATAAACTAGAACAAGGAAGGACCAAAGTGTCTGCCAACAACATGAGAGCAAAGTCATTTTCTGAAATTTATGCCATTGAAACAGCCCAAGTCTTTGTCACCTCGAGTTTTCTCCACCATACATCTGCAGGCTTGGCTCTGTCACATCACCACTTCCTGATGTGGGGATTGTTTTCCTTTCAAGAATAAATAAACAGTAAGAGCCAATAAACTCTAGAATGATAAACACCCTCTTTTCTCAGTATTTTCTTCCCAGAAGATGGAATATGACAAACAAGGAAAATTCTTTTCACCAGAATAATAAATATTTATCATTAAGACACAAACAAGACATAAAAGAAAGTCTTGGGGTGATTTTACTTTCTGTCAGCACAACATTTTCTACAAGTCTGTGAGGCAGTCAGCCCAGAGTGGACAAACTAAGCTGACTGATTGATTCTGAGCACGAGTTTATCCACTAAGTAGCCCACGAGCAACGGGACTACTAACACATGGTGCTGTGTTATTTGTTCCACTCAAGCAAATTCCAGGCATTAGCTAGTCTGCCCCAAACCCACCTACCCAGTGACAAATTCAATTCCCACATCAACCAGAAATACCAGGACTCACTCACTCCTGCATCTCAAAAGAGACTGTCCCCAGTGCCTGTAGGGCCCCAGTGGAGGAAGGGTTCGACCACAATAGAAGTCATTCCTGCGAGATGCTATAAGCTGCTCAGCACCACTCAGCCATGGCTCAAGATCTCACTCTACTCCCCAATGCAAGTGTGGTCTTTTTTTTTTCTTTCTTTCTTTCTTTTTTTTTCTACGCTTAAGCTCAGCAACAAGAAAGGTATGGTCTTTGTATCACTTCTAATCCAAACGAACTCTTTTCATCCCTTACAGACACACCAAAAATCCTGTGATTCTAATCACAGAACTGAAAAAATCCAAGTCAAATGATTCTCATCTAACTGAATGGAGATGAATGGGTTATAAGCACTTATTGAACATCCACCACATACAGGACACCCTACGAGGGACCTGCACTGGCCTGACAGAGAGAGTGAATGATAATTACATCCTAACATAAAAGTACTCCAACCAAATTTTGCAGCTGTTCTTTCCGGTTAGTTAGCTGGGCTCTTGGCCTTTGTCTTGACCCCATTCTTGCCCTTCTGTGCCCATTGTTCTTATTAACACCACTTTGAGAAAGCAATATGAAAGATTTTAAATTAAGCAAGACAGTTTAAAGAAGGTCTTTGTTAATATGAAAGTTGAAGATTACATCTGAATATCATTAATCCTTGCTATCTGAATTCTTTATTACTGTCATTGGTTTGATTTAGTGGTAGCATGGGGGTTATAGAACATTGCCTGTAGCAGTGTAACAGCACTACCCTGATAAAGAGAGCATTACTCATGCAGCTTCTAATCCACACTTTGGGTCTCAATTTTTCTACTTAAAGAACAAGCATTCATGTTTCTTTCTCTCCAGGATTATTTTATTATTCCTGAGGACTGTGTCTGTCAAGCATGTCAAAATCTCCCAACATTAGTCAGAAAACTGGTGCCTCTTTTTGCCTTAAGAATCCTCCACAAATCAGTAGAAAACACCTAGAGAAATTACCTTTATAATCTAGGATACCAAAGCAAAGGAGCATGAGTGCAGGTGGGGCCCCCTATAACAGAGGCATAGGTACCTCTGGTCACCTCAGAAGTATGATTGCAATAGATTGACTTAGATGCCATTTTGCTAAAGGCAAGGAACATATTAGGTGGCATGTGATAAATTTTCTAGCCTTATAAATCTAATTCTTGATTTCATGCCCCCAAGAGATCTGAAAATAAAGAGAAGTTGGGTCAGCAAAATTGAATTTTGTGGGAAGTACAGCTATAGGAGTGATGCACTTAATTTCCTTTACTGATCATTCTATTACAACAAAAATGGATAATTGTGATTCAAGAAGCTGAGGGAAATAAAATGGAAAAAAGGTAGTCGACATCTTCTAATAAAGGTCAATATTAGAAATAACTTGAGCTAACCCTTTCCTTGACGTGATCATTCAATATTTTACAGATAAAATTCCCTGCGGTTATTTTGCCCACTAAAATATATTAAACCCCCTTCTATGTGCATCACACAGTGTTAAACACAGGGCAGGGGAAAGAAATTGATCCCTGACTTAAAACAACTGCATTTTTTCCAGTGATAAGCTTATATCAGTTGGTTAGTGTTTCTCAAAGTGTCATCTATGGGTCCTCTGATCAGAGTCACCATAAGAGCTCTGCAGAAATACAGGGGCTGGGCCTTACCTAACACCTAGTCATTTAGAATCTCTGAGAGAAGTGCCTCTTTAGAAGGTTCCCTAGAGACTCTTAAGTACAGTAAAGTTTGAGATTGCTGCCATAGGAACAATCACAAGCCTCTATCATTCGAGAGATTTGAGTGCAGGCCTAGATGAGAGAATGACTAATTACCTTGGATTAAAATTTACTAAGAATCTGATGTTCTCGTTTCCTGTCTTATATTGAAGCTCACATTCCAACTGAATTCCTTTAGCTCTTACAGTTAAAAAGAAATTGCTGTATTTTCTTTTCTTTTTTTTTTTTTTTTTTTTTTTTGAGACGGAGTCTCGCTCTGTCGCCCAGGCTGGAGTGCAGTGGCCGGATCTCAGCTCACTGCGAGCTCCGCCTCCCAGGTTTACGCCATTCTCTCGCCTCAGCCTCCCGAGTAGCTGGGACTACAGGCGCCCGCCATCTCGCCCGGCTAATTTTTTGTATATTTTAGTAGAGACGGGGTTTCACCGTGTTAGCCAGGATGGTCTCGATCTCCTGACCTCGTGATCCGCCCGTCTCGGCCTCCCAAAGTGCTGGGATTACAGGCTTGAGCCACCGCGCCCGGCCTGCTGTATTTTCTTGAATTACCTTTACTAATAGTTCAGCCACACTCGAAGACCTGAATATAATAAAAACTTGAATAATTTGGACCTGGTAAAGGAGAGGTCACATAGCTTGGAAGCAGTCAGAATCAGTGGACATTTGGCCTGGTACAGAGGCTTACACCAGCCTGGCCAACATGGTGAAACCCTGTCTATACTAAAAATACAAAAAAAAAAAAAAAAAAAATTAGCCGGGCGAGATAGTGCATGCCTGTAGTCCAAGCTACTTGGGAGGCTGAGGCTGGAGAATCACTTGAACCTGGGGAAGCGTAGGTTGCAGTGAGCCAAGATCACACCACTGAACTCCAGCCTGGGTGACAGAGCGAGACTCCATCTCAAAAAAAAAAAAAAGAATCAGAGGACATTTGAGATTTTTTTTTCCTGTGGCATAATAATAATAATGTATTCTGGCTTACAAAAAAAATGCCAAATTGTAAATCTGAGCTTTTGGCCTTGATGTGGATTGATATGTACTGGAAAATGTTCCCACCACCTCACTTATCCCCTGGTCCATCATTACCAACTGTTACGAAATTTGTTTCCTCTAGTTTAACAAGTATTCTGGTTCCAAAACTGAATAACTTATGGCACAGAGAAAGAAATAATTTAAACACACGAAATGCCAAGCACTGATTTCCTTAGCCCTTTTTCATTTATTCATCATCATAACTGCGGGGGCAGATGTTATTAGTCCTATTTATATTTGAAGGTAGGAGATCACATGGGTACAAAATGATAAAGCAGATATAATGTCAGACTCTCCACCCCAAGATGAGGAAGCTGTCTTAATTGCACCAGGCAGCATCTTCTTTCAATGCAAATAGGCCGAAGAAAGCAAATGTTTGTTACCCTAAGGAGTAAATGACATAAAGAAGGAGAAGGAGAGTAAGAAGAGCAAAACATCAGGCAAGTAAGGAGTCTCTGGAGAGTGGAGGGAAAAGGGTGTCAGCAGGTGGAACAAGAATAAAGAAGGGAAAAATAGATGGGCACCCAAACCAAACTTCTTCCATTTGATATATTTTGTGAAGACTTTTCTGACAGATAGAGGTCCCTCTATACTGGTCTTAAAGATTTTTAAAAACTCACTTAGCAACAGCAGCATATTGTAATGAAAATGTCTAGGAACCCCATGTACTCATACCCAATAAAATTGCTCCCTGTTAAAATAATATGCTTCCTTGCAATTTTGGTTTCACTATTGCCAAAACATGTTAAAAACTGTTTCTTATAATACCAAACATTTTGCTCTGCTCTGTAGCTGATATGACACTTGTAGCTTCCACGCATTGCCTGATGAATAAGTTCAACACCAAGCCATCAGTTAGTAAAGGCTCTTTTCCACATCTCATGTCTCAGCTGCCACAACACAAACCCTTCAAAGGAGACGCATTCCCAGTTTCATGCTCCAAGTGAGACAGATGCTCCCGAAAGCCACTACACCACCTCAGAACTACAGAAAATAAGTCCTCAGATTTCCTTTTGTTCCTGAGACCAGCACACTGAGGCTCTTTTACTTTCCCCTTGGCCACCATCCTGCTGAGAGCTGCAGGAGAGAATGTCTGTCTAGTGTCCCCATATCCCCCTGTCTGGCTATCAAATGTAAAGCCATCAGACCTGACATCTTTGTTGTCTATTAACCAGAAACCTGAGCTCCATCCCAAGTACTCTGTACATTTCCTACTCTGACCCACTTTCCTAATCACCCTGTACCTCCAAAACCCCTCCATTGTTTCCTCTTGTCTGCCATCAGCAAATACTCTTGTTATGGGTTGAACTGCGTCCCTCTCTCTGTTCATATGTTGACATCCTAACCCCCAGTACTTTAGAGTGTGACCTTATTGAGAAATAGGGCTGTTACAGATATAATTAGTTAGGGTAAGGTCACACTGCAGTAGGATGGCCCCCAATCCAATAGAACTAGTGACCTTCTCAAAGAGGCAAGTTTGGACAAAGACACACACACACATACACACACAAACACCATGTGAAGATTGGAGTTATGCTGTGGCAAGCCAAGGAACTATCAGAAGTTAGGAGAAAGGCCTGGAACAGACCTCTCCCTGATACTTCAGGGAAGCACAGCCCTGCTGGCATCTTGACTTTGGACTTCTGGCCTCCAGAACTGAAAGACAGTAAATTTCTGTTGTTTTAAGCCACCCAGTTTGTAATACTTTGTTATACCTCCCCAGAAAAAGAATACAACCTGTCTTTGAGCACTCCCTTTACCTGGCTGCCCGCTAGTGGCACAGCTTCTCTTGCAGTCTTACTGAGGGAAGATTTCTTTTCCTTCCCCTTGGTACCTCAAAGCCTGGAGTTAGATCGCATTACTCCTTCTAAACCATTTCTCCTCTCTGTGCTCTAAAGCCCAGATCCTTTGAAGTTTAAGCCATCATACTCTTTCTACTTGCTACTGTCATCTACAAATCTTGGTCACTCCTCCTCACTCATTGATGACTTTATCATCTGTTCTATAACTTCCTTTCTACGCCCACTCTTGACAAAACATTTACTGACATCAACTCTCTGGTGTCTCAGTTCCCCTACATTCTCATGTCCAAAAGTTGTTTCTTCCATTCCAGTTCAATTTCCTATTCCTTGTTGTCATCACCATTAACTGCAGCCTACAGCTTCCCCCTCTCTGAACACTATGTTCTAATCTTTGAGCTCATTTACTCTACATAATCTCTCAAAATTCTCCACTTTCAGTTATGGAGACTTCTAATCCACTGACAGGTAACTGACACCTAATATGTCCTCTTGAACACTTTTCTCATGCCTTATCTTCTTACCTAGTTTGAAATCCATTCAGCCTTAATTAGAATTACTTCCTTGGAAACACCTTTCACTCTCTCTCTATTTTTGTTCTAGCACATCTACTTGGCAATGCTCCAACCCCGGTAGTACCCACCAATCTGCCTATTCTGTGTTTCTACCTAAGAAATTAAACTTGCTAGACTAAGATAAACAACTATACCTTCGGATTTTCCTTTAAAGTCATGACTACAAAAGTATATTTACCAGGTGTCATTACTTCACACTTCTGGTAATAACCTCTCATTCCCTTCATTCCCTGAAAAGTTGTAACACTGGATTGTGTCTTTCTTTCCATTGCTTTTCCTATGAGGTATTGGTGATTATAATATTCAAATAACTAATCCATTTAATAGTATAGCATGTCAGTTTCTTGGTTGCCTCATTTTTGTTGACTTTGTCTTCATCTCTACCTCCAGTACCCACGTAAGCAACTATATCCTAGACCTTATTATTATTCTTTTTTAATTCTAGTTTCATTTATTTATTCATTCATTGCAACAACATCAAAAATCATTGAGCATCTCCCATGTGTCAGCCACTGTGCTAGAAAGACAGAATAAAATGATGGTCACTGCCCTGAAGGAACACACAGAATAGCGGGAAAGGAGTGAGGATGGTGCAGTGGACAGGACTATAGGGAGGGCCCTGGGGAAACAGAAGAGGAACAGAGAGAATGATTCTGGGGAAGGAAAGGAGGAAGAGAAGGAGAGATGTGGTCTTAGCCAGAAGAGGTTTTGATGTGGGAAAGGCAAGTAATAATTAGCCAAATAGGCAAGGCAGGAAGGAAAGTTCCAGACAAAACCAGGCAGAGATGACCATATGATTTAAAGAAACAAGTTATATTTAGAGTGAATATAGGTGTATTAAGTCTACAGAAAGGCATTTATCAAAGGGCTTTAGGTATCTCCAAGTCAGGAATCATGTCATATTTATGTTCATATAGCCAGTGTTGTGTCCAGGACCATACCCAGCACATGGTAGGTGCTTGGTAGATACTGAAATAAACTGGCCTGAGGTAAAAAGCCTGAAATTGAAATATACCACAAATTTAAAAGAACCTTTTTCTTTCCTGCTCCCATTAGTCTGAATTGATGAGGTTTCAAGGTATTACTTGAAATGTTATGCACAAAAACATTCATTTGCAACCTATCTCTAGAAAGAGATGTAGTTATATAACCTTTTTTATTTATTTATTTATTTATTTATTTATTTATTTATTTATTTGTTTGTTTTTAATTATACTTTAAGTTCTAGGGTACATGTGCATAACGTGCAGGTTTGTTACATATGTATGCTTGTGCCATGTTGGTGTGCTGCGCCCATCAACTCATCAGCACCCATCAATTCATCATTTATATCAGGTATAACTCCCAATGCAATCCCTCCCCCCTCCCCCCTCCCCCCTACCATGATAGGCCCCGGTGTGTGATGTTCCCCTTCCCGAGTCCAAGTGATCTCATTGTTCAGTTCCCACCTATGAGTGAGAACATGCGGTGTTTGGTTTTCTCTTCTTGTGATAGTTTGCTAAGAATGATGGTTTCCAGCTGCATCCATGTCCCTACAAAGGATGCAAAATCATCCTTTTTTATGGCTGCATAGTATTCCATGGTGTATATGTGCCACATTTTCTTAATCCAGTCTGTCACAGATGGACATTTGGGTTGATTCCAAGTCTTTGCTATTCTGAATAGTGCCGCAATAAACATACATGTGCGTGTGTCTTTATAGCAGCATGATTTATAATCCTTTGGATATATGCCCAGTAGTGGGATGGCTGGGTCATATGGTACATCTAGTTCTAGATCCTTGAGGAATTGCCATACTGTTTTCCATAATGGTTGAACTAGTTTACAATCCCACCAACAGTGTAATAGTGTTCCTATTTCTCCACATCCTCTCCAACACCTGTTGTTTCCTGACTTTTTAATGATTGCCATTCTAACAGGTGTGAGATGGTATCTCATTGTGGTTTTGATTTGCATTTCTCTGATGGCGAGTGATGATGAGCATTTTTTCATGTGTCTGTTGGCTGTATAAATGTCTTCTTTTGAGAAATGTCTGTTCATATCCTTTCCCCACTTTTTGATGGGCTTGTTTGTTTTTTTCTTGTATATTTGTTTGAGTTCTTTGTAGATTCTGGATATTAGCCCTTTGTCGGATGAGTAGATTGCAAAAATTTCTCCCATTCTGTAGGTTGCCTGTTCACTCTGATGGTAGTTTCTTTTGCTGTGCAGAAGCTCTTTAGTTTAATTAGATCCCATTTGTCAATTTTGGCTTTTGCTGCCGTTGCTTTTGGTGTTTTAGACATGAAGTCCTTGCCCATGCCTATGTCCTGATTGGTATTACCTAGGTTTTCTTCTAGGGTTTTTATGGTATTAGGTCTAACATTTAAGTCTCCAATCCATCTTGAATTAATCTTCGTATAAGGAGTAAGGAAAGGATCCAGTTTCAGCTTTCTACTTATGGCTAGCCAATTTTCCCAGCACCATTTATTAAATAGGGAATCCTTTCCCCATTTCTAGTTTCTCTCAGGTTTGTCAAAGATCAGATGGCTGTAGATGTGTGGTATTATTTCTGAGGACTGTGTTCTGTTCCATTGGTCTATATCTCTGTTTTGGTAACAGTACCACACTGTTTTGGTTACTGTAGCCCTGTAGTATAGTTTGAAGTCAGGTAGTGTGATGCCTCCAGCTTTGTCCTTTTGACTTAGGATTGCCTTGGCAATGTGGGTTCTTTTTTGTTCCATATGAACTTTAAAGCATTTTTTTCCAATTCTGTGAGGAAACTCATTGGTAGCTTGATGGGGATGGCATTGAATCTATAAATAACCTTGGGGAGTATGGCCATTTTCACGATATTGTTTCTTCCTATCTATGAGTATGGTATGTTCTTCCATTTGTTTGTGTCCTCTTTTATTTCACTGATCAGTGGTTTGTAGTTCTCCTTGAAGAGGTCCTTTACATCCCTTGTAAGTTGGATTCCTAGGTATTTTATTCTCTTTGAAGGAATTGCGAATGGAAGTTCATTCCTGATTTGGCTCTCTGTTTGTCTGTTACTGGTGTATAAGAATGCTTGTGATTTTTGCACATTAATTTTGTATCCTGAGACTTGCTGAAGTTGCTTATCAGCTCAAGAGATTTTGGGCTGAGACAATGGGGTTTTCTAAATATACAATCATGTCATCTGCAAACAGGGACAATTTGACTTCTTCTTTTCCTAACTGAATACCCTTGATTTCTTTCTCTTGCCTGATTGCCCTAGCCAGAACTTCCAACACTATGTTGAATAGGAGTGGTGAGAGAGGGCATCCCTGTCTTGTGCCATGTTTCAAAGGGAATTTTTCCAGTTTTTGCTCATTCAGTATGATATTAGCTGTGGGTTTGTCCTAAATAGCTCTTATTATTTTGAGGTACGTTCCATCAATACCGAATTTATTGAGCGTTTTTAGCATGAAGGGCTGTTGAATTTTGTCAAAAGCCTTTTCTGCATCTATTGAGATAATCATGTGGTTCTTGTCTTTGGTTCTGTTTATATGCTGGATTACGTTTATTGATTTGCGAATGTTGAACCAGCCTTGCATCCCAGGGATGAAGCCCACTTTATCATGGTCGATAAGCTTTTTGATGTGCTGCTGATCCGGTTTGCCAGTATTTTATTGAGGATTTTTGCATCGATGTTCATCAGGGATTGGTCTGAAATTCTCTTTTTTTGTTGTGTCTCTGCCAGGCTTTGGTATCAGGATGATGTTGGCCTCATAAAATGAGTTAGGGAGGATCCCTCTTTTTCTATTGATTGGAATAGTTTCAGAAGGAATGGTATCAGCTCCTCCTTGTACCTCTGGTAGAATTCAGCTGTGAATCCATCTGGTCCTGGACTTTTTTTTTGGTTGGTAGGCTATTAATTATTGCCTCAATTTCAGAGCCTGCTATTGGTCTATTCAGGGATTCAACTTCTTCCTGGTTTAGTCTTGGGAGAGTGTAAGTGTCCGGGAAATTATCCATTTCTTCTAGATTTTCTAGTAGATTTGCATAGAGGTGTTTATAGTATTCTCTGATGGTAGTTTGTATTTCTGTGGGGTCGGTGGTGATATCCCCTTTATCATTTTTTATTGCGTCTATTTGATTCCTCTCTCTTTTCTTCTTTATTAGTCTTGCTAGTGGTCTGTCAATTTTGTTGATTTTTCAAAAAACCAACTCCTGGATTCATTGATTTTTTGGAGGGTTTTTTGTGTCTCTATCTCCTTCAGTTCTGCTCTGATCTTAGTTATTTCTTGCCTTCTGCTAGCTTTTGAATGTGTTTGCTCTTGCCTCTCTAGTTCTTTTAATTGTGATGTTAGAGTGTCCATTTTAGATTTTTCCTGCTTTCTCTTGTGGGCATTTAGTGCTATAAATTTCTCTCTACACACTGCTTTAAATGTGTCCCAGAGATTCTGGTATGTTGTATCTTTGTTCTCATTGGTTTCAAAGAACATCTTTATTTCTGCCTTCATTTTGTTATGTACCCAGTAGTCATTCAGGAGCAGGTTTTTCAGTTTCCATGTAGTTGAGCGGTTTTGATTGAGTTTCTTAGTCCTGAGTTCTAGTTTGATTGCACTGTGGTCTGAGAGAGACTTTGTTATAATTTCTGTTCTTGTACATTTGCTGAGGAGTGCTTTACTTCCAATTATGTGGTCAATTTTGGAATAAGTGTGATGTGGTGCTGAGAAGAATGTATATTCTGTTGATTTGGGGTGGAGAGTTCTATGGATGTCTATTAGGTCTGCTTGTTGCAGAGATGAGTTCAATTCCTGGATATCCTTGTTAACTTTCTGTCTCGTTGATCTGTCTAATGTTGACAGTGGAGTGTTGAAGTCTCCCATTATTATTGTATGGGAGTCTAAGTCTCTTTGTAAATCTCTAAGGACTTGCTTTTTGAATGTGGGTGCTCCTGTATTGGGTGCATATATATTTAGGATAGTTAGCTCTTCCTTTTGAATTGATCCCTTTACCATTATATAATGGCCTCCTTTGTCTCTTTTGATCTTTGATGGTTTAAAGTCTGTTTTATCAGAGACTAGGATTGCAACCCCTGCTTTTTTTTGTTCTCCATTTGCTTGGTAGATCTTCCTCCATCCCTTTATTTTGAGTCTATGTATGTCTCTGCATGTGAGATGGGTCTCCTGAATACAGCGGACTGATGGGTCTTGACTCTTTATCCAGTTTGCCAGTCTGTGTCTTTTCATTGGAGCATTTAGTCCATTTACATTTAAGGTTAATATTGTTATGTGTGAACTTGATCCTGCCATTATGATATTAACTGGTCATTTTGCTCGTTAGTTGATGCAGTTTCTTCCTTGCCTTGATGGTCTTTACATTTTTGCATGTTTTTGCAATGGCTGGTACCAGTTATTCCTTTTCATGTTTAGGGCTTCCTTCAGGGTCTCTTGTAAGGCAGGCCTGGTGGTGACAAAATCTCTAAGCATTTGCTTATCTGTAAAGGATTTTATTTCTCCTTCACTGATGAAACTTAGTTTGGCTGGATATGAAATTCTGGGTTGAAAATTCTTTTCTTTAAGAATGTTGAATATTGTCCCCCACTCTCTTCTGGCTTGTAGAGTTTCTGCCGAGAGATCTGCTGTTAGTCTGATGGGCTTCCCTTTGTGGGTACCCGACCTTTCTCTCTGGCTGCCCTTAAGATTTTTTCCTTCATTTCAACTTTGGTGAATCTGGCAATTATGTGTCTTGGAGTTGCTCTTCTGGAGGAATATCTTTGTGGCGTTCTCTGTATTTCCTGAATTTGAATGTTGGCCTGCCCTACTAGGTTGGGGAAGTTCTCCTGGATGATATCCGAAGAGTGTTTTCCAACTTGGTTCCATTTTCCCCCTCACTTTCAGGCACCCCAATCAGACGTAGATTTGGTCTTTTTACATAATCCCATACTTCTTGCAGGCTTTGTTCATTTCTTTTTCTTCTTTTTTTTCTTTGGTTTCTCTTCTCCCTTCATTTCATTCATTTGATCCTCAATCGCTGATACTCTTTCTCCAGTTGATCGAGTCGGTTACTGAAGCTTGTGCATTTGTCACGTATTTCTCGTGTCAGGGTTTTCATCTCTGTCATTTCGTTTATGACCTTCTCTGCATTAATTAGTCTAACTGTCAATTCTTCCACTCTTTTTTCAAGATTTTTAGTTTCTTTGCGCTGGGTACGTAATTCCTCCTTTAGCTCTGAGAAGTTTGATGGACTGAAGCCTTCTTCTCTCATCTCGTCAAAGTCATTCTCTGACCAGCTTTGATCCATTGCTGGTGATAGGCTGCGCTCCTTTGCAGGGGGAGATGTGCTCTTATTTTTTGAATTTCCAGCTTTTCTGCCCTGCTTTTTTCCCATCTTTCTGGTTTTATCTGCCTCTGGTCTTTGATGATGGTGATGTACTGATGGGGTTTTGGTATAGGTGTCCTTCCTGTTTGATAGTTTTCCTTCTAACAGTCAGGACCCTCAGCTGTAGGTCTGTTGGAGATTGCTTGAGGTCCACTCCAGACCCTGTTTGCCTGGGTATCAGCAGCAGAGGTTGCAGAAGATAGAATATTGCTGAACAGCGAGTGTACCTGTCTGATTCTTACTTTGGAAGCTTCCTCTCAGGGTTGTACTCTACCCTGTGAGGTGTGGGGTGTCAGACTGCCCCTAGTGGGGGATGTCTCCCAGTTAGGCTACTCAGGGGTCAGGGACCCACCTGAGCAGGCAGTCTGTCCGTTCTCAGATCTCAGCCTCCGTGTTGGGGGATCCACTGCTCTCTTCAAAGCTGTCAGACAGAGTCAGTTGCATCTGCAAAGGTTTCTGCTGCTTTTGTTGTTGTTGTTGTTAACTGTGCCCTGTCCCCAGAGGTGGAGTCTACAGAGACAGGCAGGTTTCCTTGAGTTGCTGTGAGCTCCACCCAATTCAAGCTTCCCAGCGGCTTTGTTTACCTACTTAAGCCTCAGCAATGGTGGGCACCCCTCCCTCAGCCTGGCTGCTGCCTTGTGGTTAGATCACAGACTGCTGTGTTAGCAATGAGGGAGGCTCCGTGGGCGTGGGACCCTCCCAGCCAGGTGTGGGATATATTCTCCTGGTGTGCCCGTTTGCTTAAAGCGCAGTATTGGCGTGGGAGTTACCTGATTTTCCAGGTGTTGTGTGTCTCAGTTCCCCTGGCTAGGAAAAGGGATTCCCTTTCCCCTTGCGCTTCTCAGGTGAGGCGATGCCTTGCCCTGCTTCAGCTCTCGCTGGTCAGGCTGCAGCAGCTGACCAGCACCGATTGTCCGGCACTCCCTAGTGAGATGATCCCAGTACCTCAGTTGAAAATGCAGAAATCACCGGTCTTCTGTGTCACTCGCGCTGGGAGTTGGAGACTGGAGCTGTTCCTATTCGGCCATCTTGCTCCGCCCCCCTCTAGACCTTATTATTGATTGAGATATGCAATCTCAATTTGGAGCCATTCTCTAATCTTTAACTTCCAATCTTCCCAGTTCACTTTCTACCACATACTTACTCCAAAACTCTTTGGGCACTATGGGATATTCAATCTATTAATCCTACCACCTACTTTTCTCCAATCCCTCCTTCTCTTCTTACCAAATTTAGATTCCAAGATTCATCATTTAACCACTCCTTTTACAGATCCTCAGCTAGCTTGCTTCCTTTGTACCTGTCTGACAAAACGCCAACCTGCTAAAACCTAAATCTCTGCCTATATCTGCAGCTGAGCAGCCAAATGTGGCTAGACAAAAACACAACCATGCTGAGCCTTCTTTCGAATATGACTTCAGGCTTCAAAAAGTTAATATTGCCCAGCAATACTCTGTATTCTTCTGGCTTTTCACTCTTCAGACACCTCTTTTACATCTTTTTTTTTTCCTCTCCCTAAACCTCTGCTATAGTTCTATTCTTACTCTTAGCTGAAAGATTTGCCTCTTATTTTCCTAATCCAACAGAAGTATTTAGGAGATAATTCCCATATCCTACCTACTATAAGTTTACCAACCTACCTACATCTGTACTCACACCTTTCACCTTCTCTCCTGTTGCAATGGATGAACTGCCCCGCTCCTATCTAAATCCAACCCCTCCTTTTATTATCTAGATTCCATCCCATTACCTTCACTCAGACTTTGCTCCTACAATTATCTCCTCTCTTAATTGCAACACAAGTTTTCACATTGATATACAACTAGGCTGTAATTGCTCCCATGTTTTAAATACCCGCTTGATTTCCTTCTAACACCTGACCCATTTTTCTATTCTTTGCTTCAAAACTCCCTAGAAAGGATGGCTGTGATAGCTGGGTTCCTATTCTCAACCCTTCTAGGCAGGATGTTAATTGAAGATTTCACTAAGCTCATTCACATCGTCAGATCCAGTCATCAATGCTTGGTCCCCACACTATTCCAGCTCTCAGCAGTACTGAGTAGAATTAATCATATCCTTAAAACATTTTTCCCTTGGTTCCCAGGGCATTGCACCTTCTTGTTTTACATCCTACCTTTCAGGCTGCTCCTTTTCCAACTTCTTTGCAGGATGCTCCTTCTCTTCTTAACACAAAATAGGGGGATGACCAGCCCTCAGTCCCAGACTTTCTCATCTAAAACTACACCTATTCCCCAAGGTGCCCTAATCTAGTCCAACAGCTTAATACTCTGTCTGTATGATCATGACTCCTGAATTAGCAGCCCTGATCACTCACTTAAACATTAGATATGCACATCCAATCATATACAGGACACCTCTTAGTAGGCTCCAAACCCAACTCTTGATTACCACTCTCCAGCCTCTAAAATGTCTCCTTCCTTTGTCTCTCAGTAAGTGAGCAACTACCCCATTTCTAACTCATTAATCCAGCCAGACAGCTAAGGGTAGTGTTTGATGTTTTCCCTTTCTCAGACTCTCCACATTCAATCCATCAGCAAGACTGATTCACAGTACTATCTCAACACATACGTACGGTAGTAGATGAATACATGAATAAATAAGCAAGTGTATACAACTGCCCTATGCCAGGAGTAGAAACTAGGAAAAACTATCCCTTACAGTCCAAAGATTCAAACAACAGCATTCGTTCTTAACATGGCTTTTTAATAACTTATGAGAAAATGAAACCCGTAATAAAGTCAGATGCCAAGATTCATAGCAAGAGTCCTCACTTCTCAAATTTGATCACTTCCCCTTAAATTACTGGCACAGCCTGCCCAGTGTTGCTATTTTGGGAGATCTGATTTCTCTTCTGCTAACCAGTTTAAATAAGTCCGAAATTTATGCATGTTTAAGTTATTGCTCTCCAAATATAATTTCTAAACTTCTATAATATATTAATTGCCAGCCATTGATAACTACTCAGGTAAAACTCTGGAGAACAAAACTAATTAAACCAACTTTCTAGATGAAAGGAGCAATAGTTCTGGTGTACTAGAGATGAAAAATAATTAGCCATATCAAATTACCGGTGGGAGCAACCTCTGAGAGTTGCGTTTTTTACAATTTAATATTTTAATCCAATATTTTCTATTTGCTTTTCCACCCCAAATTCAATTTGAAATGTAAATAGTTAATGTTTTTAGGAATGGGAAACATTAATTCACTTATTTTCTAGTACACAAAGAACATTACTGCCTATAAAAATGACTTGGGTCATTGCTTTTTCAATAAAAGAGGAAAAATTTGAGCCAGGGTTGACTCACATATCCATTAGCGTCTTCGGTTTATTGACTGTCATCTCATTCCTTTTAAGCTGTTTTGAATTCAGAGAGTACTCACCAGACAACAAGTATACAAATCACTCACTTTAATAAAATGTTGTCTAAAACCTACGTTGTAAGTTTATTCCTCACACTGAGAAGTCAGTCAGTCATGAGACAGCCAATCCGGAAAAGCCCCCCCACAACACACTCAGTGGTTATAAAGGGCAACAGAAAGCAGAAAACACAGCCTATCGCCACTCATGGAAAATCATTTTATAGCACATTCACTCTTTGCAGGAAGTCAATGTAAATGCTATGTAAATAGCTGTAATACTGTATTGTTTTTAATTTGTATTATTTTTATTGTTATGTTATTCATTTTTATCAACAGTATTTTGCCTGTGAATGTGGAACTTTTGGATACAAAATGCTGATTATATGCTGAGAAAGGATAAAGAAGGAAAAGTCTTAAATACAAGAAAACATAAGAAGATGGAAACTGTAGAAGACAGAGGACCACTGTATGCCCTGAAGACATCACTAAAGAGGCACATGAAGCACAGTTTTGAACACTCAGGAAGAAATGCCTGACAATCAATGGACACAGAAAAATGTTAATAAGTAAAACTTGTGGTGACTCTTTTGCTGGGTAGTGGGGCACCGTGGTTAAAAATTTGGGACTTGGGAGCCATTTCTAAAAAGAAAAAAAAAAATGAACAAAAAAGTCCATGCAGCTGCTTCTTGCAGAAAACATGAAAAATGCCATTTACAGTCAAAGCCCTGCACTAATAACTAATTATTTGTCCTTGAACAAGTTATTTGTGAACGTAGAACCCACAGATACAAAAGGCCAACTGTACTTATTGAAAACAATCCAGGTATAGCTAGACCTGCACAGTTCAAACCCATGTTGTTCAAGAGTCAGTTGTATCATTCACTTAATCCCTAGGGCAGCTGTAAGAGCTAGATACGATTGCTATCCTTGTTTTGTACGAGAAGAAAGTGAGGCATAGAAGTGTGGTTCAAGGACAAGAGGCATCTGCATCACTTGGGAGTTTGTGAGAAATGCATAACCTTAAGGCCCACCTCAGATCACTAAATGGGAATCTGCTTTTTAATAAAATTAGCAGATTCCTATGAATATTAAAGTGTCAGAAGCACCTGGTTAAAGTCATCTTCCTAAAAGTGGTGGAAGGGGACTTCAAGCCTTACAGGTCTCACTCTACACTGTACTGTATTTGCCTCTTTGCATTAGAAAATTAATGTAAAGTGCCTAGCATATTATAGGTAATAAACACTGTCCATCATTATAATATTTTAGGAATAGTTTGTACATAGTTCTACCTGGAAGTAAAATTATTTATTTATTTATTTATTTTATTTCAAACTAAAATTTAAAAAGCTGAAATTATCACCAAACACTTAGCATTGACAGGAATTCGAATTGCAGAATTATAGAACATCAACACCTAAAGGGAACAGGAAGATCTAAGAACTCAAATCTCTAGTTTCATTTCTGTGGAAATTTGTGCTAAAAGAGATATGAAGTTAATGTAATGACAGTTAGCCAGCAAATTAGGGGCACAGGAAGGACTTAAACTTGGAGCTTGGTAGCTAGGTCTGCAATCATGCAATTATTATTGACTTCTCTTCATACCCTGCCACTGCATAGGTCAAAAAAGACAATTGGATAAGTAAGCAATTCACAGATCCAAGTGGTTTCACATTACTGTTTAAAGCGCTCTGCCAACCACAGAGGCTACTTGTGATGTCTATGAATATAAAATATCTTCATAATGTGTTTTTTCAGAAATCAGCTGTTTACTGGCTCTACAGTAGGTTTTCTCATGGGTGTTTCCCTAGCATTTGGCCAGAACATTGGCGCAAAATTGATGTTGTATAATATTGTAAACCTTGGACAATAGTGTAACCTCTCCCAACAATCCTTCTTTCTATCCAACATTAATTCTTATCATTCTATCTATCTTCATAGGAAATTTTTTAAGTAACAATGTTTTTGTCTTCTCTAAATTACAGCATATTTTTCCCCACCCTCAAAAGTCCCCATCTTATAAATGTTTGTCTTTCAATTAGTCCAGCCAAATTTTATTTTTTGCCTGCCATCTGCATTCTAATAGTCCTTTTGCCTCTTAGGCACCTACTCTTGACCATCCATTTCTCCTCTTATCTCTACAGTGTTCCAAGATACTCAATTATACAAAGTATATTCAGATTGCTCCTTCAGCAGACGACTTTATCCTTTCTTCAAATTACTCAAAATATGTTTCTCCCAAAAAGTATTTTCCTTACCCACAAGGATTGTTAAGAAAACCAGGAATTGATTCATATTAAGCATTTTATTCATCTTTACTATGTAATCAGCAATAGAGATCTGATAGGCATAACTCCTGACGTCATCTACTATGCAATATTCTATATACAGATGCCAGCTAGCCTTTAGCCTTATTACTGAGTTTTAATTTTGATGCTGTGATGGTTAACTACATGTGTCAACTTAACTGGGTCACAAGATGCCCTGATATTTTAAACAGTATTCTGGTTGTGTCTGTGAGCATGTTTCCAGATGAGCTTAACATTCACATCAGTAGATTCCCCTCCCCAGTGTGGTCGGGCCTTATCCAAGCCTTCGAAAAGCTGAATAGACCCAAAAAAGGAATAAATGAGAATTCACTGTCTCTGACGGTTTTAGAGCTGAACATTGACCCTCTCCTACACTCAGACTGGAACTTATGCCATCAATTCTTCTGGTTCTCAGGATTTGGACTGGAACTACACTACCAGCTCTCCTGAGACTCCAATTTGCAGATGGCAGATATCATGGGAGTTCTTGGCCTATGCTTTATAATAAATCGTGTGTGTGTGTGTGTGTGTGTGAGAGAGAGAGAGAGAGATACATATATATATGTGTGTGCGTGTGTGTGTGTATATATATGAGGTACGTGTGTTTGTGTATATGTCCAACCTATTGGTTCTGTTACTCTGGAACAGATCAGACTATTAGAGGTAGATTACGTGCCTTCGCCTATTCACTGTTCCTCCTTTCCTCCCATGTGCTTACTGTTCCCTGTGAATGACTCCAAATTTGCTATGGGAAGTAGTTTTGCCTTCCTGTGAAAAATAGATAAAGATTCAGATCCACCCTTTCTAAATTGTAAGTATTTTTACTTTAAGTGAATTTCCTTTAGGGATTTAAACAAGAAGTGGAAAGTTTAATGTATCCTCAACTTTTTAAAAACTTAACAGAAAAAAATTGGAACACTATTGAAATTTTTAACAGTAAAAATGACCAAAACCCAGCACATCTGCAAAAATTTAAAATAGATGATCTCAAAGAAGAAGAAACTAGTTTAAGATAAACCTACATAGGCTACTCACAGCACATTCCAGCTTATGTCATGAAACAGAAATCACCAAAAACAAAAAGATAAGAAGATCTTTGCTGCTTCTCTCCATGTGTCCTCAGATTCAAAGATCCAAGAAGTTACAACTGAAGAATAAGGCAGGGTTTCCTTTCTACCTTCCGTATTCTACTCTGTGAAGAAAGTAGTAACTATGCCTATTTACCATTTACACTACCAGATAGTATAATCATCTGCAAAAAAGAAAAAAGAACTCATTTAATTCAAAGAATGAGAATTATAGAAGGTACATTTTTCTCACCAAAAAGCAGAATTACAATACTTTTTTTTAAGTACCGTTTGGAAATTACAAGAGGAAAATTACCTTTCAATAAACTTGGTTAGAATAAGAACCCAAAACTATAATTACAGAACACCAAAAATAAGAATACAACATATAAAAACTTAGTAAATATGGCCAAGCTGTATAATCAAAGAAATTTACTTTAAGTAATTTTATTATTAATTTATAGAATTAAAATAAATTGGCAAAGCATTTTGCTGTCTAAATTAGAGTAAAACAGAACTTCAGGAAAACAAGCAGAAATTGTTCATAAAGTAGAAATCAATAAATTAGGAAATACTGAAATAGAGGTAAATTAGAATTTATAAATAAATTCAAAAGCTGGTTATTTAAAAAGAATAATAAAATCAACAATTTAGACACATATAACTTAAGAAAGATATAAGAGAAAAAATACAGACACATCGGAAATTAGAAAAAAAGATCAAACTGCAACAATGAAGATAATTTTTTTTAATTTGAAGAAAAGTAGAAGATCTATAACAATGGAATAAATTGGGGAAGATTGTCAAAGAAATTTTTTCAAAGAGTAATGCATGACTTGCACAATTGATAGACAAATATTTCTGGTCTTTCAAGTAACAGATAATTACTTTGCTATTTAAGTTCTTAAAAGTATAGAAAAAAGGACCGGACACAGTGGTTTACACCTGTAATCTCAGCACTTTGGGAGGCTGAGGCAGGTGGGTCACCACGGCAGGAGCTGGAGACCATCCTGGCTAACACAGTGAAACCCCATCTCTACTCAAAACACAAAATATTAGCCGGGTATGGTGGCGGGCGCCTGCAGTCCCAGCTACTCAGGAGGCTGAGGCTGGAGAATGGCGTGAACCCGGCAGGCGGAGCTTGCAGTGAGCCAAGATCACACCACTACACTCCAGCCCGGGCAACACAGCGAGACTCCGTCTCAAAAAAAAAAAAAAAAAAGTATAGAAAAAAGATGAAATGCCACTCATGCCATTTAATCTTACCAATTTACAATAATCTTTGTATAGAACTCTGACAAAGCAGATAGAAGAAATCTACAAACTTATCTAACTAATAAGTATTGAGTCATGGTCATAGTGTCTTTTTACTTTCTTTTTTAATTAAAAAAAAAAAAAATGACCAAAAATCAATTTCATACTTACCATCAAAAAACCAGAAGTGTTTCTATTGACAAATGTGCCTGAAGGCACAATTATTTATCACCATTCTAAAAGTCTGAACAAAATCAATAAGGTAAAATAAATTATAAGTTTAAAAGAGGGGGATACAGAATCATTATTATTTTCATTTCGTATGATTCTTTACCTGCAAAACATGAGCGAATCAACCAAAGACAGTTTATTATTATTATTTCTTTTTTTTTGAGACGGAGTCTCGCTCTGCCGCCCAGGCTGGAGTGCTGTGGCCGGATCTCAGCTCACTGCAAGCTCCGTCGCCCGGGTTTACGCCATTCTCCTGTCTCAGCCTCCCGAGCAGCTGGGACTACAGGCGCCCGCCACCTCGCCCGGCTAATTTTTTTGTATTTTTTTAGTAGAGACGGGATTTCACCGTGTTAGCCAGGATGGTCTCGATCTCCTGACCTCGTGATCCGCCCGTCTCGGCCTCCCAAAGTGCTGGGATTACAGGCTTGAGCCACCGCGCCTGGCCGCAAAGATAGTTTAAATAAGCTAGTTATCTGAAAATCCAAAGCCAAAGATCCAGTTTGGTTGCCTGGAAGCATTTTTTAAGATTGTACATTCTACTTTGGAGGGTCAAGTTTTCGCTATCAGTGTAGTAAGTAAACATGTGACCTATTTTTTCTACCCATGGAATGAAGTTGTACTTGGTAAGGGTATAGCTCTAATCTTTTTTTTCTTCTTCTTCTTCTTCATTTCCATACTCAGTGGAGGAACTCAGGATCCATTGTCAAAGTTTTATTTGAGTCTTCTGAGAAAATCTCATCTTAAATTGCATTATGTATTCAGCAGTTGTCATATATTCATTTATTCATTCAACAGAACATATTTTAAGTCCTAGAACATAGAAATATGCACTAAAGACACACAGATTAATTTTGTCTCACTCGGCTTGTTATCTAGTAGCAGAAAAAGACATAGGCATAAAAACTTAAGGGGACAAACTCATGTAATAAAGGCATGTGCTATGAGGCCATAAAAAAACCAGTCTTTACACTTATGGCCCTTTGAAATATGCATTCAAGAGTCCTCATATGTAACCATAGACCACTACTATGTATGGACTAAGGATAGTTTTGAAAATTACTGAGTTAAGATATCAAGTACTCCAGTGAAACCAAGTGATATTTTAGTGTTCAAATTTATTATCAAATTATAGTATGTTAGCAGCTATTTGCTTTAAAAATAAAGTTTGTTAGACCATCCTTTGAAAAAACACTTTGGCCTTGATTTGATTTGCTATGTGCTGTTGTTGAAGTACAGGGGCCAACTGCATTGAAGCTGCTGCCTAGTTAGCAAGCATACTGCTGGGGAAGAATGCACAAAACTCCTTGAGTTCCAATGACATTACCTACTAACCCAATGAAATGTCAATCATGGCCACACTGTGAGGCCATCCTTGAGCACCGTGGGCCACTGTGTGAGATTTGTGACAGGATGCTAGAGCAGTGACCATCTGGCAGGTAGAAGTATGGTAACCAGACCAAGGACAAGTCAAAGAAATGCTTTCAGACTCTACGGAGGCCCAGTGAACAACAACAGGGCTATGAACTGAGTCCCAGTAATTAATAAACCAAGATTCAGAGATCAAAAATGTAGCTGCTCTTATTTAAACATAGGCTCTGGCCAGAGCACAAGTGTAGGGAAAGGGTCACAACTTCAGTGAGCTTTGCAAATGAAGACTTCAGGCACAAAGTACAGATTAAAAATACAGTGCAGTCTTGATATTTGCTCAGTGAGGAAGAAAATAAAAATACTTGATTTGACATCAATTGTTTCAGCCTCAAATATAAAATCAATCAAATATTTATTGAGCATCTTATACTCTGTATTCCTATCTATGTTAGGAGCTACAGAGATATCCAAAAGAAGTGTAAGATGTGGTCTTTGACTTCAAGGTAATTACAGTCTATATGATAAATCATGTACTCCCATAGTACCTAAAGTTATTTTTCAAAGTTCTAAATATAATTATAAGTAATTATTAAACTATTTTTTTAATCTTTTGCTCCATGGTGCTCTAAATTCCATGAGCTTGATCAAATATAATCCATACCTCATCCACCACTTTATTTCCAATGCGAACTTCATAGTAGCAGCCTAAGAAATATGCCTTGGATAGATGAATAAATGGATATATGAGTGACATGTAAGAAACATTTTTAAAAAGTTCTTTTTTTCTGAATTGGGCTTAGTGTGAATGAGCACAAAGAATGGAGAGAGTTCTAAGGACTTGAGTAGTGGGAAAAGACTAATTACTACCATTAATATCATCTATAAATATTAAGACTAAATCAAATACACCCAAATGTAAAAGCTTAAAATGTCTACTGAATATGTTCATTATAAGCTACCACTGTGCTCCGGAGCCACACCACTTGGAAACTGCTATTCACCAGTTGTCTCCTCTTGGCTGCTGTTTCTTTCCCGTACCAATTTGCTGACAATAGGAATATAGTTCTATTCCTTCATTTCCCCACATTATAGAAGACTAGGCTACAAAGAGTACTACATCTTCAGTGACTTTAGGGGGTATCATGACTACAACCTAGATGGCCATCTACACTGTTTGTAGAGAGGAACACACATGGCTGCTTTGAAAGTCTCTGGAGGCCAGCATCAGCTTTCCCAGTGGTCCCCAGGAATCTATTGAGAAAGAGTTCACAGAGCACTGTCACCAAGGCTTTAAGTTGCCTAACACATGCATGTCTTCTAAATTCACAGGAAGGTTAAACAACCTGCTGTGGTGACGGGAATGCTCTTGCCACACACATAACAGATTGGTTTTACTTTTTTCCTTTGGTTAATACATTTTAATTGTCCCTTTTTTGATATTTCTGAGAGAATTCAAACAACACTTCTTACATTTGTTTGATTTGCCCTTCTTGTTTCAGAATCACTCCTACATTGCCTGTAGTCATAAACTTTACTTTCTCATTTAAAAAAAAAATAGCTCTACCTTGACTTCCATTTTAATTTCTAGTGTAAATGCATATCCCATGTCCAAGCTTTTGCTCTATTGGGTCATGATGAAATTAATTATATTTGTAAAATATGGCAAATAAGTAGTGAACTTCAAATTGGAGTGCAAGTATCCTTGGATTACATAAAAATGTTGTAAGTATAAAAGCAAACATGGGTAATTTTAAAGCAAGGAAATTTCCAGTTCCTCAGGTTCATTCTGAGAATACAACTGTAGTAGAGACACCTTGTTAGTCCTTCACCATCACAACCATACACATGAAAATCCATAGGCATTTTTACTTAAGTGCCAAGGTTTCTGACAGCTGTCACTCATCAGTCATTTCTCTGCTTGCTTATTCATTCTTATCATAAACTTGGCAGATTTGAATTAAAAATAATATGCTAGGAATTAATATATTTTTATATGCTTTCTACTATGAATTATTTTGGCTATTGAATTCTATTGAACCCTAATTCATTCCAATAATCAGTAATATTTAAGTGCAGATAATGAGCTAAAGTTCCTCATTATGAGCATTTTTATTTAGTTTATTTTTATGTTCACAAATATAACTGTGTAATTATATAACTATAAAAATGTGTAAAATAATTGCTTAGTGTCATGATAACAAAGTTAAACCTATTCAGAATAAAATTTTTTTACTTAGAAACTTATCACAGAAAAAATATTAATTTAAAATTTTAATTAATATACATAATTTTTATAGTAAAATATATCTGATCAATATAAGATATTCAGAAACAAAAAGTACTATATTCAATTAAAAATCTTTATGGGGAAGTTGAATGGAAATGGACTTGAAGAAAAATATAGATGGTAGAAAATTTCTGACATTAAAATGACCTTGTCTACATATTTTTCAATTAAATATTGTGGCCATTGAATTGTTATTGTATTAAGATTCCATTGAAAAAGTATTAAAGGCCGGGCGCGGTGGCTCAAGCCTGTAATCCCAGCACTTTGGGAGGCCGAGTCGGGCGGATCACGAGGTCAGGAGATCGAGACCATCCTGACTAACACCGTGAAACCCCGTCTCTACTAAAAAAAAATACAAAAAACTAGCCGGGCGAGGTGGCGGGCGCCTGTAGTCCCAGCTACTCGGGAGGCTGAGGCAGGAGAATGGCGGAAACCCGGGAGGCGGAGCTTGCAGTGAGCTGAGATCCGGCCACAGCACTCCAGCCTGGGCGGCAGAGCGAGACTCTGTCTCAAAAAAAAAACAAAACAAAACGAAAAAGTATTAAAGTGATTTGATATCTTGTTTTAATGTTAATATTTACAATTAGACCGATATTGCATCATTTTCAACAAACTAACTTAGAGTAAAAAATTTTAGCTGTTAACTTAATGTGAAAGAACTACATAGATTTTTCCGTATTATTTAAGTAGTATGAAGCAAAATGTTGGAAGTCTTCTATGGTAGACCATGAAAGACTAATATGGGCATACTCAGCCACTCATACTGGGGCCGGCTTAGCTGACATGCTTTTGCTCTGAGGCTCTGCTTCATGCCAAAATTCATCAGTTGGGGCATTTCTGTAGCTGACATTAGATTTCTCAGGAATCTGGTCCAGGAATCTCTGCATCAAACTCAGGCAAATTTCTTTGGAGACCTGTTCTCCAAACGTGAGTGGAGAAAGCAGACCTACAGGTCCCTCCTGTCAGTTTTTCAATCTTAAGGTCTCCTGAAAAGGACATATTGATAAAAAAAAAAAATAAGACATGCAGATACACACAGAACCAGTTTAGTCTAATTCCCTATTTCTCTAACTTCACAATGATACAGTTTTAATAAAGATACATTCAATTTACATTACTTAACAGAACATTTAATATTCTAGCTTTCAACTTATGAATTCAGATTTAATTGGCTTTATATTTTTTCTAAAACAATGAATGGGTGTATATAGTATATTCGTGTTGAAGGACTGTATTAGATAATACTCATAAACCATTTCAGATCTCATCAGCTTCACCTGTCTTTCATTCCAGCCACTGCTATGATGAGCAGTGCTGCACAGACTCTGACCCACTTCATGCAGGTGCAATCTGACTGTCCTTTGTGCCAGTCCTGTGCCATGCACACCACATCTTCCACCCTGCAGCTTCTCCGTTGATGTCATGGAGTAGGATGTTATAGAAACCTGTTTCATACTAAATCATACACAACTCACAAGCACAGAGATTCAACCCTTGAGGTAAACCTTTGACAAATAGATGTTGGAAGCCAATGGGGAAGTATTTCTCTCTTTCTTCCCCAAGAGAGATGGTCCTACAAGGCATTTTATAGGATTTCTAGGACAGCCCTTTGAAGTGGTAGCTGACTTGATAAGATTGCCTTTTATTGCCCTCCTTGCTTTGTCAGCCTTCAAGTCTGCTCTCTGGAAAAACATTCCCCTAATGAAATACTTGCATACGAATGTTTGCCAGATGTTCTGCTTTCTGGAGAACCAAGTCTATGACTGTAGATACCAGAAAGGGTCCTAAAAAGCATGCATTCTGCAGCAGATTTTAAAACTGAATCATTTAAGGATAAGGTGGCAATAAGGACCCAGTACTTGTAGTAATGGGGTAGTAATAATCCATGGCATTAGATAGTATCATAATTACTCATTTTTTAAACTTCTGATTTATTGGGATAAGATATAGGCTGAAGTCAGGTAGTGGGTTTTGCCATGGCTGTATTGCTTAAATGGTACAGAGGCAGTGATATTTACAAAGATCAGTAGAGTAGGCTGGCTTTCGTAAACTCTCTACCCCAGTGGTAGCCAATTTAATAATACTTATTTGTATTGGTTTTTCTTGAAAAAAGAAAATGGTAAGCTTAGAGTATTCAACTGTCAACTTAAATTAGCTGTGAAAACTGGAAGGCCAACAAGGAAATTTTGGAGCCTAAAGGAGAATCATCTCTTGTAGCATCAGGACAAACTATTGAATATCAGGCATGAAATTTAATGGCAAGAGTGGTAAAATTGCAGGGAAAAGTGAATATAGACTTGATAGTCACCCATGCCAAACTGAGGCTTTCTTTTTTTTTTTTTTTTTTTATTATACTTTAAGTTCTAGGGTACATGTGCATGACGTTTATATCATGTATAACTCCCCAATGCAATCCCTCCCTCCTCCCCCCTCCCCATGATAGGCCCCAGTGTGTGATGTTCCCCTTCCCGAGTCCAAGTGATCTCATTGTTCAGTTCCCACCTATGAGTGAGAACATGCGGTGTTTGGTTTTCTCTTCTTGTGATAGTTTGCTAAGAATGATGGTTTCCAGCTGCATCCATGTCCCTACAAAGGACGCAAACTCATCCTTTTTGATGGCTGCATAGTATTCCATGGTGTATATGTGCCACATTTTCTTAATCCAGTCTGTCACAGATGGACATTTGGGTTGATTCCAAGTCTTTGCTATTGTGAATAGTGCCGCAATAAACAAACGTGTGCATGTGTCTTTGTAGTAGAGTAATTTATAATCCTTGGGTATATACCCAGTAGTGGGATGGCTGGGTCATATGGTACATCTAGTTCTAGATCCTTGAGGAATCGCCATACTGTTTTCCATAATGGTTGAACTAGTTTACAATCCCACCAACAGTGTAAAAGTGTTCCTATTTCTCCACATCCTCTCCAACACCTGTTGTTTCCTGACTTCTTAATGATTGCCATTCTAACTGGTGTGAGATGGTATCTCATTGTGGTTTTGATTTGCATTTCTCTGATGGAGAGTGATGATGAGCATTTTTTCATGTGTCTGTTGGCTGTATGGATGTCTTCTTTTGAGAAATGTCTGTTCATATCCTTTCCCCACTTTTTGATGGGGTTGTTTGCTTTTTTCTTGTATATTTGTTTGAGTTCTTGGTAGATTCTGGATATTAGCCCTTTGTCAGATGAGTAGGTTGCAAAAATTTTTTCCCATTCTGTAGGTTGCCTGTTCACTCTGATGGTAGTTTCTTTGGCTGTGCAAAAGCTCTTTAGTTTAATTAGATCCCATGTGTCAATTTTTGCTTTTGCTGCCGTTGCTTTTGGTGTTTTAGACATGAAGTCCTTGCCCATGCCTATGTCCTGAATGGTACTACCTAGATTTTCTTCTAGGGTTTTTATGGTATTAGGTCTAACATTTAAGTCTCTAATCCATCTTGAATTAATTTTCGTATAAGGGGTAAGGAAAGGATCCAGTTTCAGCTTTCTACTTATGGCTAGCCAATTTTCCCAGCACCATTTATTAAATAGGGAATCCTTTCCCCATTTCTTGTTTTTCTCAGGTTTGTCAAAGATCAGATGGCTGTAGATGTGTGGTATTATTTCTGAGGACTCTGTTCTGTTCCATTGGTCTATATCTCTGTTGTGGTACCAGTACCATGCTGTTTTGGTTACTGTAGCCTTGTAGTATAGTTTGAAGTCAGGTAGCGTGACGCCTCCAGCTTTGTCCTTTTGACTTAGGATTGTCTTGGCAATGCGGGCTCTTTTTTGGTTCCATATGAACTTTAAAGCAGTTTTTTCCAATTCTGTGAAGAAAGTCATTGGTAGCTTGATGGGGATGGCATTGAATCTATAAATCACCTTGGGCAGTATGGCCATTTTCACGATATTGATTCTTCCTATCCATGAGCATGGTATGTTCTTCCATTTGTTTGTGTCCTCTTTGATTTCACTGAGCAGTGGTTTGTAGTTCTCCTTGAAGAGGTCCTTTACATCCCTTGTAAGCTGGATTCCTAGGTATTTTATTCTCTTTGAAGCAATTGTGAATGGAAGTTGATTCCTGATTTGGCTCTCTGCTTGTCTGTTACTGGTGTATAAGAATGCTTGTGATTTTTGCACATTAATTTTGTATCCTGAGACTTTGCTGAAGTTGCTTATCAGCTTAAGCAGATTTTGGGCTGAGACAATGGGGTTTTCTAAATATACAATCATGTCATCTGCAAACAGGGACAATTTGACTTCTTCTTTTCCTAACTGGATACCCTTGATTTCTTTCTCTTGCCTGATTGCCCTAGCCAGAACTTCCAACACTATGTTGAATAGGAGTGGTGAGAGAGGGCATCCCTGTCTTGTGCCAGTTTTCAAAGGGAATTTTTCCAGTTTTTGCCCATTCAGTATGATATTAGCTGTGGGTTTGTCATAAATAGCTCTTATTATTTTGAGGTACGTTCCATCAATACCAAATTTATTGAGCGTTTTTAGCATAAAGGGCTGTTGAATTTTGTCAAAAGCCTTTTCTGCATCTATTGAGATAATCATGTGGTTCTTGTCTTTGGTTCTGTTTATATGCTGGATTACGTTTATTGATTTGCGAATGTTGAACCAGCCTTGCATCCCAGGGATGAAGCCCACTTGATCATGGTGGATAAGCTTTTTGATGTGCTGCTGAATCCGGTTTGCCAGTATTTTATTGAGGATTTTTGCATCGATGTTCATCAGGGATATTGGTCTAAAATTCTCTCTTTTTGTTGTGTCTCTGCCAGGCTTTGGTATCAGGATGATGTTGGCCTCATAAAAAGAGTTAGGGAGGATTCCCTCTTTTTCTATTGATTGAAATAGTTTCAGAAGGAATGGTACCAGCTCCTCCTTGTACCTCTGGTAGAATTCAGCTGTGAATCCATCTGGTCCTGGACTTTTTTTGGTGGGTAGGCTATTAATTGTTGCCTCAATTTCAGAGCCTGCTATTGGTCTATTCAGGGATTCAACTTCTTCCTGGTTAGTCTTGGGAGAGTGTAAGTGTCCAGGAAATTATCCATTTCTTCTAGATTTTCTAGTTGATTTGCGTAGAGGCATTTATAGTATTCTCTGATGGTAGTTTGTATTTCTGTGGGGTCGGTGGTGATATCCCCTTTATCATTTTTTATTGCGTCTATTTGATTCCTCTCTCTTTTCTTCTTTATTAGTCTTGCTAGCGGTCTGTCAATTTTGTTGATCTTTTCAAAAAACCAACTCCTGGATTCATTGATTTTTTGGAGGGTTTTTTGTGTCTCTATCTCCTTCAGTTCTGCTCTGATCTTAGTTATTTCTTGCCTTCTGCTAGCTTTTGAATGTGTTTGCTCTTGCCTCTCTAGTTCTTTTAATTGTGATGTTAGAGTGTCAATTTTAGATCTCTCCTGCTTTCTCTTGTGGGCATTTAGTGCTATAAATTTCCCTCTACACACTGCTTTAAATGTGTCCCAGAGATTCTGGTATGTTGTATCTTTGTTCTCATTGGTTTCAAAGAACATCTTTATTTCTGCTTTCATTTCGTTATGTACCCAGTAGTCATTCAGGAGCAGGTTGTTCAGTTTCCATGTAGTTGAGCGGTTTTGATTGAGTTTCTTAGTCCTGAGTTCTAGTTTGATTGCACTGTGGTCTGAGAGACAGTTTGTTATAATTTCTGTTCTTGACATTTGCTGAGGAGTGCTTTACTTCCAATTATGTGGTCAATTTTGGAATAAGTGCGATGTGGTGCTGAGAAGAATGTATATTCTGTTGATTTGGGGTGGAGAGTTCTATAGATGTCTATTAGGTCCGCTTGGTGCAGAGATGAGTTCAATTCCTGGATATCCTTGTTAACTTTCTGTCTCGTTGATCTGTCTAATGTTGACAGTGGAGTGTTGAAGTCTCCCATTATTATTGTATGGGAGTCTAAGTCTCTTTGTAGGTCTCTAAGGACTTGCTTTTTGAATCTGGGTGCTCCTGTATTGGGTGCATATATATTTAGGAGAGTTAGCTCTTCCTGTTGAATTGATCCCTTTACCATTATGTAATGGCCTTCTTTGTCTCTTTTGATCTTTGATGGTTTAAAGTCTGTTTTATCAGAGACTAGGATTGCAACCCCTGCTTTTTTTTGTTCTCCATTTGCTTGGTAGATCTTCCTCCATCCTTTATTTTGAGCCTATGTATGTCTCTGCATGTGAGATGGGTCTCCTGAATACAGCAGACTGATGGGTCTTGACTCTTGATCCAGTTTGCCAGTCTGTGTCTTTTAATTGGAGCATTTAGTCCATTGACATTTAAGGTTAATATTGTTATGTGTGAACTTGATCCTGTCATTATGATATTAACTGGTTATTTTGCTCGTTAGTTGATGCAGTTTCTTCCTAGCCTCGATGGTCTTTACATTTTGGCATGTTTTTGCAATGGCTGGTACTGCTTGTTCCTTTCCATGTTTAGGGCTTCCTTCAGGGTCTCTTGTAAGGCAGGCCTGGTGGTGACAAAATCTCGAAGCATTTGCTTATCTGTAAAGGATTTTATTTCTCCTTCACTGATGAAGCTTAGTTTGGCTGGATATGAAATTCTGGGTTGAAAATTCTTTTCTTTAAGAACGTTGAATATTGGCCCCCACTCTCTTCTGGCTTGTAGAGTTTCTGCCGAGAGGTCTGCTGTTATTCTGATGGGCTTCCCTTTGTGGGTAACCCGACCTTTCTCTCTGGCTGCCCTTAAGATTTTGTCCTTCATTTCAACTTTGGTGAATCTGGCAATTATGTGTCTTGGAGTTGCTCTTCTGGAGGAGTATCTTTGTGGCGTTCTCTGTATTTCCTGAATTTGAATGTTGGCCTGCCCTACTAGGTTGGGGAAGTTCTCCTGGATGATATCCTGAAGAGTGTTTTCCAACTTGGTTCCATTTTCCCCCTCACTTTCAGGCACCCCAATCAGACGTAGATTTGGTCTTTTTACATAATCCCATACTTCTTGCAGGCTTTGTTCATTTCTTTTTCTTCTTTTTTCTTTTGGTTTCTCTTCTCGCTTCATTTCATTCATTTGATCCTCAATCGCTGATACTCTTTCTTCCAGTTGATCGAGTCGGTTACTGAAGCTTGTGCATTTGTCACGTATTTCTCGTGTCATGGTTTTCATCTCTGTCATTTCGTTTATGATCTTCTCTGCATTAATTATCTAGCTGTCAATTCTTCCACTTTTTTTTCAAGATTTTTAGTTTCTTTGCGCTGGGTACGTAATTCCTCCTTTAGCTCTGAGAGGTTTGATGGACTGAAGCCTTCTTCTCTCATCTCGTCAAAGTCATTCTCTGACCAGCTTTGATCTGTTGCTGGCGATGGGCTGCGCTCCTTTGCAGGGGGAGATGCGCTCTTATTTTTTGAATTTCCAGCTTTTCTGCCCTGCTTCTTCCCTATCTTTGTGGTTTTATCTGTCTCTGGACTTTGATGATGGTGACGTACGGATGGGGTTTTGGTATAGGTGTCCTTCCTGTTTGATAGTTTTCCGTCTGACAGTCAGAAGGACTGTTGGTCTGTTGGAGATTGCTTGAGGTCCACTCCAGACCCTGTTTGCCTGGGTATCAGCAGCAGAGGTTGCCGAAGATAGAATATTGCTGAACAGCGAGTGTACCTGTCTGATTCTTTCTTTGGAAGTTTCCTCTCAGGGGTGACGCCACCCTGTGAGGTGTGGGGTGTCAGACTGCCCCTAGTGGGGGATGTCTCCCAGCTAGGCTACTCAGGGGTCAGGGACCCACCTGAGCAGGCAGTCTGTCCGTTCTCGGATCTCAACCTCCGCGTTAGGAAATCCACGGCTCTCCCCAAAGCTGTCAGACAGAGTCGTTCGCGTCTGCACCGCCCCCGCTCTTTCCCCTAATGGGCTGCAGCTGTGCGCTGTCCGCAGCGGTAGAGTCTACAGAGACAGGCAGGCTTCCTTGAGCTGCTGTGAGCTCCACCCAGTTCGAGCTTCCCAGCGGCTTTGTTTACCTACTTAAGCCTCAGCAATGGCGGGCGCCCCTCCCCCAGCCTCGCTGCTGCCTTGCGGATAGATCGCCGCAGACGGCTGTGTTAGCAGTGAGGGAGGCTCCGTGGGCGTGGGACCCTCCCGGCCAGGTGTGGGATATATTCTCCTGGTGTGCCTGTTTCCTTAAAGCGCAGTATTGGGGTGGGAGTTACCCGATTTTCCAGGTGTTGTGTGTCTCAGTTCCCCTGGCTAGGAAAAAGGGATTCCTTTCCCCCTTGCGCTTCCAGGTGAGGCGATGCCTCGCCCTGCTTCAGCTCACGCTGGTCAGGCTGCAGCAGCTGACCAGCACCGATTGTCCGGCACTCCCTAGCGAGATGACCCCAGTACCTCAAACTGAGGCTTTCAAAAGAAAAAAAGGGAACTCTGAGATCTGCAATGGAGATGTTTGGTGGATGAGCTTGAGAACCTTAAACTCTCCAATTCCCTTAAATTCTCCATAAATGCACAAGCAGAGGAGAGCAACCTGGATACCCTTCAAGGTCTCACCAGGTGGGGGTGACTTACAAGCTGACACATGTCCTCCTTCAGAACTATCCTCACCATCCCTCATTGTCCCTAGGCCTACAACAGGGCCAGGTGTTAGCACAACTGACAGAAGAATGTAAAGCCTATTTAGGAAGTAGCTTACATTTGAAAGAATTGTAATAACTGGCTGACATGTACTAGAGGGACTGAGAGAACACATGTAAGAGAGGCTTTTGAGGGTTAGTGGTCTGGGAGGAGAAATATAAAGCCAGATAGGGGAGAATTTAGTGGAAAGGAGAACCAGCCCTGCTACGTTGTGGGAATGCTTTCTTGAAATTAGACATGATGGGTCCATGGTAAGTTAGGAGGACATGGCAGCACCTCCTCGGCTAAGTAGTAAGCAAGTACAAGAAAGAAGCCAGAAGACTCAGAAATATTGAAATGTTAAAGTGGATTTATTAGTAAGAATAGAAAACCCTGATAGGTGCAGCAAACCACCATGGCACACATTTACCTATGTAACAAATCTGCACATCCTGCACACCCTGGAACTTTAAATCAAATTAAATCAAAATGTTTTTTAAAAGACCAGAAAACCGAACACGTGTTTCTGTTTCCTAGGAGGGCCCAGAGGATACTTCCTTCACTAAAGTCACAAGAGTGCATGGGAGAGGCATCTCAGGATGGGAGGGGCAGGGGCATCTTTAAGCAACAGCTTTAAGAAACTCAGAGAGGGAAAATAATCTGAAATATATTGTTGATAGTAAAAGAGAGTGTAATGAAGCTTTGCTCCCTAGTGCCAAACGAGGTGATAGGATTCCAGAAAAGGAGAAATTTGGGGTTGGCATTTAATTGTTAAAAGCAAAGTGTATGTAGTTACCAAGTCATAAGGTCAGGAGGGCATAGCAAGAATTTATTAAGCAATAGAAATAATACATTTGGTCCACCTTGAATTAGTTGAACAGTGGGGAAAGAGGGAACTATACATTCAGGATCAGGTCCAGAAGGCACGAGTAAATTAAATGAAGAGGCAGCCTAAACTACCAGTCACATAGCTTTGTCATGCTGTCACCAGTCTCTCAGCTTGTATGTAAGGTCTCATGGGGAGTGAAGGTGTAGTTCTTCCACCCAACTAATGGAGGAGGAAACACTTAGTTTTGGTAAGCAGATGAGTCAGAACAATGTCTGTGCTGCCAAAGAAATGGACTTCTGTTGTATTACATTCCCATTCAGGAGTGGTCCTAAAGGGCAGCCGTGAAAGGAAATCATTCCAATAGGCATATCTGCAAGTCATTTACTTGATTATTTACCTTGTGTAGACAGAGAAGTGGTCCAAGATATAGATATGAATTCCTGAGCTATGTTGAATGACTTGGGTGGTTGTGAGAGGTCTGAAAGGAATTAGATTGAAGACCAAAAGATGATTGGTATGTGCGTGACCAGTGGAAGACGGTTCAAGGCATGCAGAATTTTTTATGCTAATACCTATCTGAGACCATACTGGAAGCAATAAAATTCTAGGTACACACAATGATTTGTTCAGTGAATGTCAATAAGTTTCACTCTTTGGCCAGTCCAGTGCTAACCAGCTAAACCCATGAACATAGTATGCACGGTGGCAAAGATGATTAAGCGTAATACCAACTTTTACAAAGTCTGAACTAGCTACTCTCACTGCTGAGTGCCCAATCTGCCAGCAGCAGAAATCAATGTTGAATACTCAGTAAGGAACAATCCAATATGAAACAATGCCTCAGGAGAACAGCCAGCCATTTAGGGGCAGGTTGATTACATTGGACTCCTTCACCCTGAAGAGTATCACAATGTCTTCTTTCCAGAATTTACATCTATCTCATAAGAGATTGTCTTCCTTGTCCCAAGTGCTTCTTGCAGGACTGCCATCTAAGGGCTTACAGAATGCCTGAGCTACCACATAGTATTTCACACAACATTGTCTTAGATCAAGGAGCCCATTTTATTGCAAAGAAGGTGTGACAACAAGCACATGACCATTGGCCTAATCCTGTACCCAACTGCTCAGAAGTAGCTGACCCAACAGAACAGTGGAAGTCTTGTCAAAGGCTCAGCTAAAGCACCAGCTTGGGGAAGACATGGTCATGGTAAGGGCTGCATTGCTGTCCTCCATGACGTGGTATATATGTTAAACCAACAGCTAAAAACTCATGCTGTGTCCTCAATACCCATAATGCATGCATCTCAGGAGCAAGGAGTAAAAATCATCCCTGATGTTCCATTTCCAGAATTGGTGCCTCTACACTGGGGGCTTTTCTGCCTTCCACATTGTGGCTTCTCTGTTGATGACAAAGCATGGGAACCCATTTGTTGTCTACGTATGCACTGAGAAGTTCAGGAAAGTGATTCCTTGTGGGGCAAACCTTGGACCAATGGGAGATGAGACTATGGGCAAACATTTCCCCTAAAGTGCATTTCATGCTGTTTTTCAGAAGGTTTCCTGGGACCAAACAATCTGTCTTTCCCATAGCGGTTCCAAGTTTGTAACACTGCCTTGTGTTGGCTCTCTCTCTTTCTCTGCTTCGCTTCCCCTTTCCCTTATTCCTGCCCCCTGCAAAAACAGAAAAAGAAAAAAAATCCAGTAAAGTACTGCCCATAAGTGCTCTCTCATTTTGCATTCTTGGGGAAATCTGAACAAGCCAGGTCCTGTGCTAGTGGTTTTCACAGAAAAAAGAAAGCTTGCTCCAAAACATAATTAGCATCTCCTCTGCCAGAAATAAGGCCTCTAACAATTTTTCTTCTTTTTTTAAAAAAAAAAAAAAATATATATATATATATATATATATACATACACACACACATATATTAAGATATAACTTACAATAAAGTGTGTGTATCTTAAGCATACGGCTTTATGAATTTTTACATTTGTATATCCTCCTTGACAGCAAATTTTAAAGATGAATTATATCCCCACAAAATAATTTAAACTCATATCTCTAACAGATGTTTTATTGCATGTCGATTTACTCTCCTCTTTCTATAAATAAAATACGACTGCTCTAGCTCAGGCCTTCATTCTCTCTCACTGTAACAGCTTTCTAGCAAGCTCCCTTTAGTGTTTTGACTTCCTTAAATCAGTCCTTCACTGCCACCAGAGAAAGCTATCTAAATGAAAAATCTGACTTTGTCACTCTTCTGCTTACAATTCTTCAGTGGCTCCTGATTGCCTAAGGGAACTAAGATTCCTTATCCTGGTACTGAAGACCCTCCTCATTTTATATTGTCCCTCACCCCTGCCTATCTACCTAGATAATTTTACTCATCCTTTATACCTAAGATTATAGCTCTTTTACTCTAGGAAGCCTCCTTAGCCTCCCTTTTCCAAGACATGCCCCATAGTACCCTGTGCATATCTCCCTGGTTGTACCAAACACTTGATATTTTAAATATCAGTTCCCCTGTCTGTTTGCTCCTAAAGACAAGCATCATATCATTTGCATTCCAATAACCCCAATGCAGAGTTTATTACCTGAGTCATAATAGGCAATGAATAATTTTTTTAGTAAATAAATTAAAGGAGAAAAGAATATTTAAGACACTGTACTCAACAAATGTATACCAAAAAATTTAAAACCAAGAGCTGGCTGGGCATGGTGGCTCATGCCTGTAATCCCAGCACTTTGGATAGCTTGAGCCTAGGGGTTCAAGACCAACCTTGGCAACATGGTGAAACCCCATCTCTACCAAAATACAAAAATACAAAAATTGGCCAGTCTCATAACAGGATCTCAAAATAAATAAATAGATAAAAATTAAAAATAATAAATAAAAAGAAGAGCTTTTGATAAAACCAAATCCCACATATTTGAATTTCTACCTTAGGGTAGACAGATCACCCCTGTAATCATATATCTGACTTCCTACCTGCATGGAACTCAAACATCTGCTATCAAGAGATTAAACTGCTCTGACGTAGGTATCGCCCTGCCCTGAGGCCTGGTGCTCTAAGGTGTCCTGGTTACTCACAGCTCTGAATCAGTGTTGAGCCATTCTCACTGATGGCTTATAGTACCATAGGTCTCAAACTACTGGGTTACAATTTTCCATATCCCCGGTATTCAGTCTTAGTTGTTGCCTAGTTTTTCATGTCTCTGCTTTACATTCTAGTTCCCCCAATGTCTAAGTCTTTTGCCCTTTATCCCCATCTTTTGGAGACTAAGTGGCTGCCTTCCAACTGGGACTGGGTTGATTGCCTGACCTCTGAAACTTTATGAGTCACTTACCCCAGATCTGAGACTTGATTTGAACCAAAGGTACATGTTTGTGATCTGTCCTTCCTGCCTCTTGGCCTGGCACCCAGTTTTAGATCTCCCTTCAGGTTCATTTCATGTAGATATGCTTGGACTTATGATTCTGATCATCCCGTGACCTATCTCATCATCCTTCTCATATCCTAAGTTAGCACTTCCCCCAATTATTAAACTTTTGTGTAAATCCACATTTTGTTATATTGAGTCTTTTTAACGTGAGTTATACTCATGATACAAAGCAGAGCCAAGTGTAGGAGTAAGCCTGGAGGTGATAACTCTTTCTGAGTGGACCCAAACAATTTAGAACTTTGTGTAAGATGATTTAGAGTCCGGTACAAAGCACCTCTTAGGGGCCCATTCAGTGTGAACAAGTTCTGTAACATCAAGGACCCAACAGTTTGGTTAAGGAAGAACAATAGGCTCTTATGAAGTCATCCACAAGTGTGTATTTACATGGCAGCTACTTAGTTTATCAGTCTTTCTCTGGCTACCTGCCTTAAATTATTTCCTTAGCAAAATTGACTTTGCTTATCCAAATGCCCTAAAATGCAAACCAGTTTTGCTTCCCCAGAAATCTCTGGAATTAATAAGAAAAAGAATTTGAAACTTTGTCCCAAAATAAGACATTGATAACATTTCCTTTATGTTCAGGATCAATTTGTTGGCATTCCATAAATGCCATCATCTGCATCCTTCCCTAAAGTAATAAATGACTTCTCAGTTTAACGAGATCTCCTTATTGTGCACAGAAAAATACATGGCACTTCATCATGTATGATGCCCTCTGCCTTTATGAATATCAGGAAATTTGGCTATCTGCTCCAAGATCTCCTTCTTTGCTTCTCCTCTTTTTAATTCCATGGAAACCTAAGCCTGGAGATAGCATGTATGTACAAGCTATTTTCTTATCATCAGTATTTCTAAATCACAACAGGAAAGGAGTCAACAAAGTCTTCTTTGGTCTTTGGCTATCTTCTTATAGGAACACTTTTTCCTTCATTTCCTTGTTATTATTCTGTTGTAAAGTCTACCAAGACACTGAATTGTTAGACCTGCAACTTTTCATGGGAGAGAATTCTGTTCTGCTGAGTAAAATGCAGCATGTAAAGTGCATTCTCTATGTTGAAGATGAGGTATTGTTTTTTTAATAATATTTGGTTCAGGGGTATATATTGCTGCTGAATTATTATGTTTGTTAGAATTGAACATTTCACAAATGTATCCAAGATGGCCTTTTATGGATTGAAATAGTTCTGAACAGTATATTATCAATAGCAACAAAATAAATCACCAGGATGTGAATAAAATATTGATTATATATTCCTTTCCTCCATTAATTTGAACTTTACATCTAGTATTTCAATTTTTCTGTAATGAGATACCATTATATCTACATTGATTATAGCCTAGAAATGTTTTCAATTAAAATTTCAAAGTAAAAAGTTTTTTGTTTCAGGAAAAGTGGGCTGAAAACAAAATACAAAGTAACATTATAAAATAATTTGTATGATGTCAATGGCTTAACAGTGGTTTTTTCATGAACTCACAAAAATCTTATTGGAAAAGTATTCATCTTATGAACACATATAGCTGAGAAAATAGAGTTTAGGCTGACTTGCAGCATTAGATCTTGATATAATTTAAATAAAGAACTTGAAAATATTCATAAAACTTATCTCAGCCTATAGAGAAAGGTATTTAATTAACTCATGTTCTCCCACTTAGGCCATGTGAATAGACTCTTTTATATAATGTGACTGTAGTCAAAGGTCCTCGAAACATCCTTATTATCATCCTCATGGTTATCATCACCTTTACTGCCATTGTGCACCCAACCATAAGGTAGCATAGAGACATTAAGCCTTAGAATTTTCAAGGGGTTAATTTTAAAGAAAGAGAGTGTAAATATCAAATACAGTTTTAAAACTAGAAGGAAGGAACTGTCAGTGGATAAACGCTGAGGTTAGTTCCTGGAGTCCAGTTAGATATATTAAGAGTTAAGTGAGAAGCACTGGCACTAGATCAAGGTCCTGTTTCTAGACTTTTGAACCACTGCTTTTTCATGGCTGTTATCAATAATAACAGGATCCAAAGTGCTAAAAGTGTGGGAAGATATTTACATTTAAGGAGAACTAAAAAACATGACACTGATGGTTTAAAAAAGTCACATGGAAGAAAAATGAGAGTCATAATAAAGGGCTGGACTTGAAGTTAAATCCCTATTAGGTTCTATAAAATGCTGAACACATTGGGGTTAAATAATTACTCTTCACACCAAACTTTTGTGGTGTAGATACCATTTACTCTGTTTTACAGATAGGGGGTGTTGGGCTTAGAAAGTTTAAGCAACATGCCCAAGATCACTCAGCTGGGAGTAGTGAGGCAGAATTAAACACCAAACTCAATGGATGCAAAGATTGTTCTACTACAGATGATTCTCAAACCTAGCTCATGTTACTATATCACCTAGGGATCTCTGAAGAAGTACCTCTGCCTGGGCACCACTCAGGATCAATCAAACTCGAATCTGTAAGGTAGCCAAACATCCATACTTGTAGAAAGCCCTTTCTACAATTATGATGTGTAGCCAAGGTTGAAAACACTGAACTAACAGAAAGACTACTGAAATGGTGTGAACTAAGGAGCAGTGAAAAGGTCACCTGTCCAGGACACAAAGTAACCAATATTTCCATAGACTCTATTGACAGAGTTCCTGTAACAGCCAAAACAAGTATTTTTGGCAGAAGCATATCAACAGATGATTCTTTTCAGCATGTTTACAGCTAATTCATAGCCCAGAAAGGAGGTTGAAAAACAATGATAAGTGGATATAACTTCCTAATAAAAACTTAGAATTGCATAGATGTTTCCTGCAGGAAATATCAAAGTTAATTGAGGCATAAGAATTCACTTAAAAGGCCACTGCAAAAAAATAAATAAATAAACAAACCTTAAAATTTGCACTTTCACTTTGCAATAAGTCCTCGCTGCTTTTCAGAATAATTTGGTATCTAAAACGTTGAGAAATGTAAGGAATGAGATCGAGAGAGAGGTCAAACTGTAGTCTTATACAAGCATATAGAGATCATTTCAAGATTGGAAATTGAGGGCATCACTTAGAAAGGATAATAATAAAAGAGAAGTGTGCCTAAGATTGAAACTTAAGTACTTAAGAGACTCTTAAGAAGGAGTGGCAGGAAGGTAGAAGGAAAACAGGATGACATAAGGACTTGAAGTTAACAGAGGACAAGATTTCCAAATGTTGGAAACATCTGTTTAGACACTGTTGAGAAATCAAGAAGAATGAAGACAGAGGAGCATCTGTTGCATTTGGCAATATGGATGTCAACAGTGACCAGTGACACTTTGCTGTCCACTGTATTGCACATATATTATTATACCTCATGTGTGTTCTGCCAAGAAATTGTAACTCCTGTTGTGTCTGATGGCTAAATAAGTTGGAAATCCTAACTTAGATCACTTTTACAACCTACAATTTTAAAGTTCCTTTTAGGAGAGCTAAACTTCAGTTATTTGGAGACAGTAGGGGGCACAATTAGAATCAGAAAAGCTGAACTAGAGAAGAGAAATATGTATATTTAACATCTACCTTACCTATGTTGAAAAATATATCACCAGTATATGTCTAGTTATCTCTCTTAACTCAAAAACTTACACTGGTTTCCCAGCAAAGAAAAGTTTGGGATCCAAAGGCTTCACTGCTAAATTTTACCAAACATTTAAAAAGGAACTAATACCAATTTTACTCAAACTATTCCAAAAAATAGAGGAGGAAAGAATGCTTCCACACTCACTCTACGATGCCAATATTGCCCTGATACCGAAACCAAAGACACATAAGAAAGAAAAAGATAAAAGAAAAGAAAAGAAAACTATAGGCCAATATCTAATAAATATTAATGCAAAAATCTTCAACAAAATGCTTGCAAACTGAATTCAGCAACACGTTAAAAAGATTATTCATCATGTCAAGTGGGATTTACCTCAGGGATGCAAGGATGAGTCAGCATATGCAAATCAACCAATGTGATACATTATATCAACAGAATGAAGGACAAAAACCATATGGCCATTTCAATTGGTGCTGAAATTTATCATTGAAATGATGTTGAAATTCAACATCTCAACTCAATAAAAGTCATATACAATAGACTCACCACTAGTATCATACTAGATGGAGAAAACCTGAAAGCCTTTCCTCTAAGATCTGGAACACAGAAAGGATGCTCATTGTCACCACTGTTATTCAACATAGTACAAAAGTCCCAGCTAAAGCATTCAGAAAAGAGAAAGAAATAAAGAGCATCCAAATTGGAAAAGAAGAAGTCAAATTATCCTTGTTTGCAGATGATATGATTTTATATTTAGAAAAACCTAAAGGCTCCACAAAAAACTATTAGAACTGATAAACAAATTCAGTAAAGTTGCAAGATACAAAAATCACCACACAAAAATCAGTAGGATTTCTACATGCCAACAGTGAACAATCTGAAAAAGAAATCAGGAAAGCAATCCTGTTGATTGTACAATAGCTACAAGTAAAATTAAATACCTAGGAATTAACTTGAACAGGGAAGTGAAAGATCTATACAATGAAAACTATAAAACACTGATGAAAGAAATTGAAGAGGATGCAAAAAATGGAATGCTATTCCATGTTCATGGATTGGTAGAATCAATATTATTAAAATGTCCATACTAACCAAAGCAATCTACAGATTCCTATCAAAATACCAATGATATTCTTCACAGAAATAGAAAAAAATAATCTGGAAATTTATATGGAACCACAAAAGAATCTGAAAAGCCAAAGCCATTCTTTTTTTTTTTTTTTTTTTTTTTTATTATTATACTTTAAGTTCTAGGGTACATGTGCATAACGTGCAGGTTTGTTACATATGTATACTTATGCCATGTTGGTGTGCTGCACCCATCAACTCGTCAGCACCCATCAATTCATCATTTATATCATGTATAACTCCCCAATGCAATCCCTCCCCTCCCCCCTCCCCATGATAGGCCCCAGTGTGTGATGTTCCCCTTCCCCAGTCCAAGTGATCTCATTGTTCAGTTCCCACCTATGAGTGAGAACATGCGGTGTTTGGTTTTCTCTTCTTGTGATAGTTTGCTAAGAATGATGGTTTCCAGCTGCATCCATGTCCCTACAAAGGACGCAAACTCATCCTTTTTGATGGCTGCATAGTATTCCATGGTGTATATATGCCACATTTTCTTAATCCAGTCTGTCACAGATGGACATTTGGGTTGATTCCAAGTCTTTGCTATTGTGAATAGTGCCACAATAAACATATGTGTGCATGTGTCTTTGTAGTAGAGTAATTTATAATCCTTTGGGTATATACCCAGTAGTGGGATGGCTGGGTCATATGGTACATCTAGTTCTAGATCCTTGAGGAATCGCCATACTGTTTTCCATAATGGTTGAACTAGTTTACAATCCCACCAACAGTGTAAAAGTGTTCCTATTTCTCCACATCCTCTCCAACACCTGTTGTTTCCTGACTTCTTAATGATTGTCATTCTGACTGGTGTGAGATGGTATCTCATTGTGGTTTTGATTTGCATTTCTCTGATGGAGAGTGATGATGAGCATTTTTTCATGTGTCTGTTGGCTGTATGGATGTCTTCTTTTGAGAAATGTCTGTTCATATCCTTTCCCCACTTTTTGATGGACTTGTTTGTTTTTTTCTTGTATATTTGCTTGAGTTCTTTGTAGATTCTGGATATTAGCCCTTTGTCAGATGAGTAGGTTGCAAAAATTTTCTCCCATTCTGTAGGTTGCCTGTTCATTCTGATGGTAGTTTCTTTTGCTGTGCAGAAGCTCTTTAGTTTAATTACATCCCATTTGTCAATTTTGGCTTTTGCTGCCGTTGCTTTTGGTGTTTTAGACATGAAGTCCTTGCCCATGCCTATGTCCTGAATGGTACTACCTAGATTTTCTTCTAGGGTTTTTATGGTATTAGGTCTAACATTTAAGTTTCTAATCCATCTTGAATTAATTTTCGTATAAGGGGTAAGGAAAGGATCCAGTTTCAGCTTTCTACTTATGGCTAGCCAATTTTCCCAGCACCATTTATTAAATAGGGAATCCTTTCCCCATTTCTTGTTTTTCTCAGGTTTATCAAAGATCAGATGGTTGTAGATGTGTGGTGTTATTTCTGAGGACTCTGTTCTGTTCCATTGGTCTATATCTCTGTTGTGGTACCAGTACCATGCTGTTTTGGTTACTGTAGCCTTGTAGTATAGTTTGAAGTCAGGTAGCGTGACGCCTCCAGCTTTGTCCTTTTGACTTAGGATTGTCTTGGCAATGCGGGGTCTTTTTTGGTTCCATATGAACTTTAAAGCCGTTTTTTCCAATTCTGTGAAGAAACTCATTGGTAGCTTGATAGGGATGGCATTGAATCTATAAATCACCTTGGGCAGTATGGCCATTTTCACGATATTGATTCTTCCTATCCATGAGCATGGTATGTTCTTCCATTTGTTTATGTCCTCTTTGATTTCACTGAGCAGTGGTTTATAGTTCTCCTTGAAGAGGTCCTTTACATCCCTTGTAAGCTGGATTCCTAGGTATTTTATTCTCTTTGAAGCAATTGTGAATGGAAGTTCATTCCTGATTTGGCTCTCTGCTTGTCTGTTACTGGTGTATAAGAATGCTTGTGATTTTTGCACATTAATTTTGTATCCTGAGAGTTTGCTGAAGTTGCTTATCAGCTTAAGGAGATTTTGGGCTGAGACAATGGGGTTTTCTAATATACAATCATGTCATCTGCAAACAGGGACAATTGACTTCTTCTTTTCCTAACTGAATACCCTTGATTTCTTTCTCTTGCCTGATTGCCCTAGCCAGAACTTCCAACACTATGTTGAATAGGAGTGGTGAGAGAGGGCATCCTGTCTTGTGCCAGTTTTCAAAGGGAATTTTTCCAGTTTTTGCCCATTCAGTATGATATTGGCTGTGGGTTTGTCATAAATAGCTCTTATTATTTTGAGGTATGTTCCATCAATACCGAATTTGTTGAGCATTTTTAGCATGAAAGGCTGTTGAATTTTGTCAAAGCCTTTTCTGCATCTATTGAGATAATCATGTGGTTTTTGTCTTTGGTTCTGTTTATATGCTGGATTATGTTTATTGATTTGCGTGTGTTGAAACAGCCTTGCATCCCAGGGATGAAGCCAACATGATCATGGTGGATAAGCTTTTTGATGTGCTGCTGGATCCAGTTTGCCAGTATTTTATTGACGATTTTTGCATTAATGTTCATCAGGGATATTGGTCTAAGATTCTCTTTTTTTGTTGTGTCTCTGCCAGGCTTTGGTATCAGGATGATGTTGGCCTCAGAAAATGAGTTAGGGAGGATTCCCTCTTTTTCTATTGATTGGAATAGTTTCAGAAGGAATGGTACCAGCTCCTCCTTGTACCTCTGGTAGAATTCAGCTGTGAATCCATCTGGTCCTGGACTTTTTTCGTGGGTAGGCTATTAATTGTTGCTTCAATTTCAGAGCCTACTATTGGTCTATTCAGGGATTCAACTTCTTCCTGGTTTAGTCTTGGGAGAGTGTAAGTGTCCAGGAAATTATCCATTTCTTCTAGATTTTCTAGTTGATTTGCGTAGAGGCATTTATAGTATTCTCTGATGGTAGTTTGTATTTCTGTGGGGTCGGTGGTGATATCCCCTTTATCATTTTTTATTGCGTCTATTTGATTCCTCTCTCTTTTCTTCTTTATTAGTCTTGCTAGCGGTCTGTCAATTTTGTTGATCTTTTCAAAAAACCAACTCCTGGATTCATTGATTTTTTGGAGGGTTTTTTGTGTCTCTATCTCCTTCAGTTCTGCTCTTATCTTAGTTATTTCTTGCCTTCTGCTAGCTTTCGAATGTGTTTGCTCTTGCCTCTCTAGTTCTTTTAATTGTGATGTTAGAGTGTCCATTTTAGATCTCTCCTGCTTTCTCTTGTGGGCATTTAGTGCTATAAATTTCCCTCTACACACTGCTTTAAATGTGTCCCAGAGATTCTGGTATGTTGTATCTTTGTTCTCATTGGTTTCAAAGAACATCTTTATTTCTGCTTTCATTTCGTTATGTACCCAGTAGTCATTCAGGAGCAGGTTGTTCAGTTTCCATGTAGTTGAGTGGTTTTGATTGAGTTTCTTAGTCCTGAGTTCTAGTTTGATTGCACTGTGGTCTGAGAGACAGTTTGTTATAATTTCTGTTCTTTGACATTTGCTGAGGAGTGCTTTACTTCCAACTATGTGGTCAATTTTGGAATAAGTGCGATGTGGTGCTGAGAAGAATGTATATTCTGCTGATTTGGGGTGGAGAGTTCTATAGATGTCTATTAGGTCCGCTTGGTGCAGAGATGAGTTCAATTCCTGGATATCCTTGTTAACTTTCTGTCTCGTTGATCTGTCTAATGTTGACAGTCGAGTGTTGAAGTCTCCCATTATTATTGTATGGGAGTCTAAGTCTCTTTGTAGGTCTCTAAGGACTTGCTTTATGAATCTGGGTGCTCCTGTATTGGGTGCATATATATTTAGGAGAGTTAGCTCTTCCTGTTGAATTGATCCCTTTACCATTATGTAATGGCCTCCTTTGTCTCTTTTGATCTTTGATGGTTTAAAGTCTGTTTTATCAGAGACTAGGATTGCAACCCCTGCTTTTTTTGTTCTCCATTTGCTTGGTAGATCTTCCTCCATCCCTTTATTTTGAGCCTATGTATGTCTCTGCATGTGAGATGGGTCTCCTGAATACAGTAGACTGATGAGTCTTGACTCTTTATCCAGTTTGCCAGTCTGTGTCTTTTAATTGGAGCATTTAGTCCATTGACATTTAAGGTTAATATTGTTATGTGTGAACTTGATCCTGTCATTATGATATTAACTGGATATTTTGCTCGTTAGTTGATGCAGTTTCTTCCTAGCCTCGATGGTCTTTACATTTTGGCATATTTTTGCAATGGCTGGTACCGGTTGTTCCTTTCCATGTTTACGGCTTCCTTCAGGGTCTCTTGTAAGGCAGGCCTGGTGGTGACAAAATCTCTAAGCATTTGCTTATCTGTAAAGGATTTTATTTCTCCTTCACTGATGAAACTTAGTTTGGCTGGATATGAAATTCTGGGTTGAAAATTCTTTTCTTTAAGAACGTTGAATATTGGCCCCCACTCTCTTCTGGCTTGTAGAGTTTCTGCCGAGAGATCTGCTGTTAGTCTGATGGGCTTCCCTTTGTGGGTAACCCGACCTTTCTCTCTGGCTGCCCTTAAGATTTTGTCCTTCATTTCAACTTTGGTGAATCTGGCAATTATGTGTCTTGGAGTTGCTCTTCTGGAGGAGTATCTTTGTGGCGTTCTCTGTATTTCCTGAATTTGAATGTTGGCCTGCCCTACTAGGTTGGGGAAGTTCTCCTGGATGATATCCTGAAGAGTGTTTTCCAACTTGGTTCCATTTTCCCCCTCACTTTCAGGCACCCCAATCAGACGTAGATTTGGTCTTTTTACATAATCCCATACTTCTTGCAGGCTTTGTTCATTTCTTTTTCTTCTTTTTTTTTTGGTTTCTCTTCTCCCTTCATTTCATTCATTTGATCCTCAATCGCTGATACTCTTTCTTCCAGTTGATCGAGTCGGTTACTGAAGCTTGTGCATTTGTCACGTATTTCTCGTGTCATGGTTTTCATCTCTGTCATTTCGTTTATGATCTTCTCTGCATTAATTAGTCTAGCTGTCAATTCTTCCACTCTTTTTTCAAGATTTTTAGTTTCTTTGCGCTGGGTACGTAATTCCTCCTTTAGCTCTGAGAAGTTTGATGGACTGAAGCCTTCTTCTCTCATCTCGTCAAAGTCATTCTCTGACCAGCTTTGATCCGTTGCTGGCGATGGGCTGCGCTCCTTTGCAGGGGGAGATGCGCTCTTATTTTTTGAATTTCCAGCTTTTCTGCCCTGCTTCTTCCCCATCTTTGTGGTTTTATCTGTCTCTGGTCTTTGATGATGGTGACGTACTGATGGGGTTTTGGTATAGGTGTCCTTCCTGTTTGCTAGTTTTCCGTCTGACAGTCAGAAGAACTGTCTGTTGGTCTGTTGGAGATTGCTTGAGGTCCACTCCAGACCCTGTTTGCCTGGGTATCAGCAGCAGAGGTTGCCGAAGATAGAATATTGCTGAACAGTGAGTGTACCAGTCTGATTCTTTCTTTGGAAGTTTCCTTTCAGTGGTGACTCCACCCTGTGAGGTGTGGGGTGTCAGACTGCCCCTAGGGGGGATGTCTCCCAGCTAGGCTACTCAGGGGTCAGGGACCCACCTGAGCAGGCAGTTTGTCCGTTCTCGGATTTCAACCTCGCGCTGGGAGATCCACGGCTCTCCCCAAAGCTGTCAGACAGACTCGTTCGCGTCTGCACCTGCCCCCGCTGCTTTCCCTATTGGACTTCAGCTGTGGGCTCTCCCCAGAGGTGGAGTCTACAGAGACAGGCAGGCTTCCTTGAGCTGCTGTGAGCTCCACCCAGTTCGAGCTTCCCAGCGGCTTTGTTTACCTACTTAAGCCTCAGCAATGGCGGGCGCCCCTCCCCCCGCCTGGCTGCTGCCTTGCGGACAGAGCGCGGCAGACTGCTGTTAGCAGTGAGGGAGGCTCCGTGGGTGTGGGACCCTCCCGGCCAGGTGTGGGATATATTCTCCTGGTGTGCCTGTTTCCTTAAAGCGCAGTATTGGGGTGGGAGTTACCCGATTTTCCAGGTGTTGTGTGTCTCAGTTCCCCTGGCTAGGAAAACGGATTTCTCTTCCCCCTTGCGCTTCCAGGTGAGGCGATGCCTCGCCGTGCTTCAGCTCTCGCTGGTCAGGCTGCAGCAGCTGACCAGCACCGATTGTCCGGCACTCCCTAGTGAGATGACCCCAGTACCTCAGTTGAAAACGCAGAAATCACCGGTCTTCTGTGTCGCTCGCGCTGGGAGTTGGAGACTGGAGCTGTTCCTATTCGGCCATCTTGCTCCGCCCCTCCTCAGTTGATTCTGCCAAAGCCATTCTGAGCAAAAACAACAAAACTGGAAGAATCACATAACCTGACTTCAAATTATACTACTGCACTATAGTAACCAAAAAAGCATGGTGCTGGGATAAAAACAAACACAAAGACCAGTGTAACAGAATGCAAATCCCAAAAATAAATCCATACATTTTTGATAAATGTGTAAAGAACATATATTGGGAATAGGCAGTCTCTTCAATAAATGGTACTGGGAAAACTGGATATCCACATGCAGAAGAACGAAACTAGACCCCTACCTCTCGCCATATACAAAAATCAAATCAAAATGGATTAAAGATTTAAATCTAAGACCTCACACTATGAAACTACTACAAGAAAACTTTGAGGAAAATCTCTAGGATATTGGTCTGGGCAAAGATTTATTGAGTAATATCCCAAAAGCACAGCAACCAAAGCAAAAATGGACAAATGGAATTACATCAAGTTTAAAGGCTTCTTCATAACAAAGAATAAACAAAGTGAAGAGACAATCAACAGAATGGCAGAAAATATTTGCAAACTTTCCTTCTGACAAGGGATTAATAACCAGAATACATAAGGAGCTCAAACAACATAGAAGAAAATCAAATAATCTGATTTTTAAATGGGCAAAAATTCTGAATAGACATTTCTCAAAAAAAGAGATGCAAATGGCCAACAGGAATATAAAAAAGTGCTCAATATCACTGATCATCAGGGAAATGCAAATCAAAACTACAGTGAGTTATCATCTAACCCCAGTTAAAATGGCTTTTCTCCAAAACACAGACAATAACAAATGCTGGCAAGGATGTGGAGAAAAGGAAACTGTCATACACTGCAGGTGGGGATGTAAATTAGTACAGCCACTATGAACAGTATAGGGATTCCTCAAAAAAATGAAAAATAGAACTGTCATATAATCCAATAATTCCACTGCTAGGTATATTCCCAAAAGAAAAAGAAATCTGTATGTCAAAGAGATATCTGCACTGTCATGTTTATTGCAGCACTATTCACAATAGCCAATATTTGGAAGAAACCTAAGTGTCTATCAACAGATGAATGGACAAATAAACAGATAAAGGAAATGGATAAAATGAATGGATATACACAATGGAATACTATTTAGACATAACAGAAGAATGAGATTACATCATTTGCAACACCATGGGTGGAATGGGAGGTCATTATGCTAAATAGAATAAACCGAGCACAGAAAAACAAATTTTGCATATTCTCATTAATTTGCAAGAGCTAAAAATGAACATGATTGAACTAATGGAGATAAAGAATAGAATGATGGTTACCAGAGGCTGGGAAAGGTAGTTGGGAAAGGGGGGATGTGAGGATAATTGATGGGTACAAAAATATAGTTAGATTGAATGAATAAGATCAAGATCTTATTCATTTGATAGCACAACAAGGTGATTACAGTCAATGAAAATAAATAGTACATTTTAGAATAACTAAAAGAGTGTAACTGGATTGTTTGTAACACAAAGAAATGATAAATGCTTGAGGTAATGGATACCCCATTCACCCTGATTCAATTATCTCATATACTCCACAAACATATACACCTATTATGTATTCATAAAATTAAAAAAATTAAAATGCAATCTTTGAAATAAAAACAACTTACAGTGAAGTGTGCTTTAGACTTTTTAAATTTCTTCACACTGAATGCATATAAATGACAAGATGTACTTCAGAAAATTGTAATTGGAAATGTATTTTAAAAAGTATGAGTTTAAGGGTCATTATTTACTACTTTTTAAAAAGTAGAGACAGTCATACTGTATCATTCTAATTATACGACATTCTGAACAGTGAACAGTAAAAAGATAACTGGCCTCCAGGAGCCCAGGGGCAGTAGGTGATGCACGTAGGCATTTTTAGGCCAGTGAAGTTCTTTTAGCGCAATGAGGCATTTTGAAAATTGACTAGAGTTGGAGCAATCAGTGTAATCTCATGTTTAGCTTAATATATATGCCTACGCTTACATATAGAAATACTTATAAATATAAACATATACATGGGATAGTATGCACACATATATTTCCTTGCTCTGTCAGTGGAGAATATCTAAACGCAATAATGCCTTTATAATGATGAGTATACTTAGCACCTGAATTTTGGTTTCTACCCCTACTTTCTGATAAAAGAGACCAGGGCTCCTTGGAAGAAATGACTGATTCTAGGAGGAGGGTAAGAAATACACACGATAAGCCTGCAACATCTTATAGTGCCAGAAGTAACAAAGTCCTAAAAAAAAAAAAAAAAAAAACTTCACTTTGATTAGTATATGTCAAAGGGACATAGGAACCAACAGAAAGAGCTCCCAATGGCCAGTGCTGGAACAATTTAAGCAACAAATAAAGTAGAATTCAATTACAACACAAAGTATAAAATAAATATTCATGAGTTCATACTGATATAAATGATTGCATAAATACGTATATGAGGGAGAAGAGGCAAATCTGCCATGAAGAATTCCAAATAATTTATGTAGATAATCTACCAGCAAGGAGTGGGGACATAACTCCTCACTCCCTAAGTGTGGGCCACCCATAGTGACTTCCTTACCAAAATCACAGCAAGAAAGAGGCCAGAGGAGAATAATTTTAGAGTGGAGAGGCCTAACAAACATTACCTTGACCAGGTGATCACAATCAACATCAACAGTGACAAATCATGTTAATAGTATGCACCTTTGACATATGACAACATCATCATTTTATCTTTGTGAGCTTCCTCTCCAAAACCTCAATCTAATCATGAAAAAACAGACAAATGTAACAGTGGGCATTCCACAAAATACCTGGCCAGTATTCCTGAAAATGTCAAGGTGGTCAGAGAACAAAAAAAGTCTGAGACCGTGACAACTGAGAGAAGCCTAAGAAGGCATGGCAACTAAATGCAATGTGGTAACTAGATGAGATGTTGGAACAGAAGGACATCAGGTAAAATCCAAGAAAATTTGACTGAACTATGGACTTTAGTTAATAATAATGAATCAATTAATATTGTCTATTAATTGTAATAAATGTGTCATATTAATATAAGATGATAATCATGGGGGAAACCGGTTTGGAGTATGTAGGTATTCTCTATAGTATCACCTCAATTTTTTTGAAAGTCTACAATTACTCTAGGCCGGGCACAGTGGCTTACACCTGTAATCCCAGCACTTTGGGAGGCCGAGGCGGGCAGATCACGAGGTCAGGAGATCGAAACCATCCTGGCTAACATGGTGAAACCCCGTCTCTACTAAAAATATAACAAATTAGCCGGGCGTGGTGGCGGGCGCCTGTAGTCCCAGCCACTCGGGAGGCTGACGCAGGAGAATGGCATGAACCCGGGAGGCGGAGCTTGCAGTGAGCCGAGATCGTGCCACTGCACTTCAGCGTGGACGACAGAGTAAGACTCCGTCTCAAAAATAAAATAAAATAAAATAAAATTAAATTAAATAAATACTCTAAAAAATAAACCGATTTTTTTCAAAGGTAGAGGGTTTTATAAAATCATTTCAGACAAAGTCAATTTGAATGCATTAGTCACATCATGATGTAATAAATTAAACCATCTTTTCAAGAAAAAATATCTATAATACAATAATAACAATCAATGGTGACATTTTCTATTAAGTATCTCAAAATTATTGCCTTATTTGATACTCATCACACCTCCAAAAGAATACAAAGAAACAAAAAAGCACTCTAGGTTTGTATTTATTAGAAAACATAAGAGATTATAAAATGCATAAAATGTCTTTATAATCAAAATATACCTGAAATTAATAAAGCAAAAACTATAGAAAATACACCACATTATTGAGCAGGTATTTTTCTTAATAACTGTGAAGGATCTCAGTTGAATTTCTCCCTTGTGAAAGACTGCTTACTCTATTCAGTAAAATGTGCTTCTTAGTAAAACAGAGCATTGTCATTATCAGACCTCTCCCGTGCCTATGAATTTCACAAGGAAATACACTGAGTCCTACTTCTTAAGTAACCTTGATAGTAGCTTCCAAAATCTGAAAATAGAAATTCAAACAAGTTTTATTAAGTTGAATATTTATGCCTTATGCACTGAGCTGTGTGTTATGTACAATTTTTAAGTTAAGATGTTAAATAGAAATTCAAATAAGTGCTAGTGAGTTCTATATCTGCCAATTAGTGTTTACACATCTGGAAGGCTTAATACTTAAAAAAAAAAAAAAAAAAAATCCAAAAATTTAACAACCTCTTGATAGCTTAAGAAGCTAAGATTTGGCCGGGCGCGGTGGCTCAAGCCTGTAATCCCAGCACTTTGGGAGGCCGAGACGGGCGGATCACGAGGTCAGGAGATCGAGACCATCCTGGCGAACACAGTGAAACCCCGTCTCTACTAAAAATACAAAAAACTAGCCGGGCGAGGTGGCGGGCGCCTGTAGTCCCAGCTTCTCGGGAGGCTGAGGCAGGAGAATGGCATAAACCCGGGAGGCGGAGCTTGCAGTGAGCTGAGATCCGGCCACTGCACTCCAGCCTGGGCGACAGAGCGAGACTCCGTCTCAACAAAAAAAAAAAAAAAAAAAAAAAAAAAAGAAGCTAAGATTTGAGAAAGTTTCTCATTGAAGAAATGCCATACCAAGGACAGCTTAAGGTGTAGAAATTGTCAACCCAGGAGGTCAACTGCAAACCTGTCACTAACTTCTAATTAAATATAGGATTTTCTTCTATTATATGCACTAGTAGTAGCAATGATGTTTGGATACCTGTAACTTTATCTCCATTAGAAGTGTCAGATATTTTAATATCATCAGTTATTTTTTGCAGATATCTTGAAGTATTATTCACTATTAGGGTAGTTTTGCAGATTCATGTTCCTCACTACTGAGATAGTCATTTAGCCTGTGCATTAGACCTTGCTTTTGATGCCTTAATAAAGCATATAGCACAAAATTTTCAAAACATTTCTGTAAATGTCTTTCAATAGTATTCATTTTCTTTTCATTTTATGCATTAAAAACATTATTTTGCAAAGGGACCCATAGGTTTTGTAAGACTGTCAAAAGTATGTGGTACAAACAAAGAATTAGGAATTTTTTAATATGTGGTGAGATACAAGTTCACCTCATGAATTGCATTTTGATTGAACTAGAATATCAATTCTACTAATCAATAATCCCCATACTGGACATCACATTTCTCAAATAATTTTTTTTGCAATATATTCTCCATGAAATGATCTCTGTTAGCTAACTTTGTAGACCAGTCTTTCTTACCTGTATCATCAGAAGAAACTCAAGTGTTTTCTGCTACTTCACCCTATGCAGTTCAAGTCCTAGGTAGAATTTTAGTGGCACCAGGAAGTATTATGTTCCCATCTTCCTCCCTCCTCTATTAGTTTCATATTAAGTACTGATGCCTGTAACTTCCTTAAGAAACAAAACCTTAGAACGTGTTTGCATTTTAATTAGGGATAAGAATTAATAGATTCAAGTACACCCTGGAAAGAGCAGTTACTCACATTCACAGAAGTATAAATATCTGACAACAGCCCATTTCCTCAAGGAAAGTTTTGACAGGAGGACAGTGCAATTAGAAGGGAGAGGAAAGCACACAGCAAGAGAAACTAGTCTCTCTCACACTCTTGCCTAGAGTCACCCCTAAATCTCAATGATCCACTTAAGTCTAGAAGCATAACTTCCCATTTCTGATTTCCCATTTGTCAAACAGCAATGACAACATGGTGCTTTTCACCCATGTGTTGGCTGTATAGTGAAGACTGCCAGTCTCCTGGGTATCAAATGCTTCGCACTCACTCAAGCAAACGTCCTATGCAACAATCAGTAGTGGCAAAACCATTTCTTCATTATGATGGATCTCACCATGTCCTCTCCCTCTCTCATAATGTAGCTTTTCAATCCCCAGGTTTCCCACAACACAGGAAGAGTGCAATTACATGTGTTTTTAGGCTGACTCATTTTCTGATGGTAATGATCAGTATTTAAGCTAATTAGAAAGATTATTTTGATGTCTTTTATTTCATTCACAATTAGTGTCCTGCTGTATATATATTTTTAAATAAACTCCCAGCCAGTAGTGGGAAGAGAAAGAATCATTTTACTATCCTCAATGTCTATCTGGTTTCGGGGAATTGCTCATCACCTGGCTGCCTCTCTCTCTCGAAGAGCACATAAAATATAAGGTGTTAAGAAATGGTGACTGAGCCACTCTGTGCTGCCTGTGTTAATGGAATTCTGAATACAGGTCCATTGGGAACCTCATATGAGAAGGGCCAAAAGTCTTATGATGATCTCTCTCCTTTGAGTCAATTTCCTGTTTCCACCAAGTTCCTGTAAGGTAGATGGGATGCAGAGGTTGGAGACTGGTCTGGAAAAGTGTGAGGTAACGGACGCTTTCCAGTTTAGGAGAGCAAGAAGCACAGGAGGGTCCATGAAAAATCTGCAATGGTGGGGAGCCCTTCCCAAGACAGTCTTCAGTATCTTAAAAGACTGCTGTTCCACTGCTTGAAACTAGGAAACTCAGAGTATTAGTCTTTAGCTGATGTGTTTTCTAACAGGTCGCTGAGGCATTATCAGGGCCCATCAATGTCAGCCTGGATAATGAGGGTGATTGTACTCTGTAGCAAAACCCAAAAGAGACTCAAGGTCAAAGAGACTATTCACAGGTATTCCAGGAGCAACAAGTATCACTGTGATTAAGGTTTACTCAGTTGTCATAGCGGGAATTCACTTGGTCAGCTTTAAGATGAACCTGTTTATGCTATCGAGAATACTAAGGTGTGATGCTCACCCGGAAAGTGCTCACGGTCTTGGGTAGAAATGATGTGCTAGGCCGGCCGGGCATGGTGGCTCACACCTGTAATCCAAGCACTTTGGGAGGTCAAGGCGGGAAGATCACAAGGTCAGGAGATTGAGACCAGCCTGGCTAACATGGTGAAACCTGTCTCTATGAAAAACACAAAAAATTAGTGAGGCATGGTGGTGGGAGCCTGTAGTCCCAGCTATTCGGGAGGCTGAGGCAGGAGAATGGTGTGAACCTGGGAGGCGGAGGTTGCAGTGACCTGAGATTGTGCCACTGCACACCAGCGTGGGCAGCAAGAGTGAAACTCTGTCTCAAAAAAAAAAAAAAAAAAAGATGTGCTAGGCCATTCATGGATACTAATACAGTGTGGGCTATTATCCACGAAGAGATGTTACAGAGTGCTGCAGACGGGGTTCACCAAAAGAGCACCTCTGAGACCTCAGCAGGAAACGCCATTTATATTTAAAGATGACAGCATAGATGGTGATCACTATCTTATGTACGCAGATATGGCTGCCATTCCGAGGGGAAAAAAAACAAAACAAAACTTCTCTTCCCCTCTTCTTTGCCTGAATATGAAGACTGACTCTGGTTTAGAGCTGCAGAAAGTGCTTGCTGCTCTGGATGTGAGGATGCTCCCAGTTGTCCTCCTTAGTTTTGTTCTAAAAAAAGTCAGCTTTCTGTCCAAGTGCTGTAGGCCATCTCATTTATTCCTGGATAGCCCCTAATATTAATAGCCATCACTTGAAATGACTGATTAAGGTATACTTAAAAGTAAAAAAAAAAAAAAAAAAAAAATTATCAGTCTAGCTTCTATGTAGTATTATCTCTTTCTCAATTGCCATCTGCTTAGTTATACAACTTCACCTCTCACCATTCTACCTTCTCACATACACACTACTCCAGCACAAACACTCACACACACCAACACCATACTGCTGCAGCTGTGAACATCTCTCAGGTCTGCAGTGTGTCATTCTTGTTCACAGCTTCAAGCCAGAGAGCATATCGTCGCCCTGAATAGAATACCTTTTTTCTCTTCTTTGCTTGGTGAATTTCTATTTCTCCATCCCTCTGAGTTACGACTACCACTATGACACTTCCATCCCTGGAAGTCATTCCTCCACGTTACCACTCTTACCTCCATCAGAGCATTGATAGCACATTCAATTGGGTTGTTTTCTTATGTGACTACCTCTCCAAAAATTAATGGTTATTTTTCAAGCACTTAGTTCCTGGCCATAAAAGAAATCACTGATGAATTAATAAAGGAAGTAACAGCCTATTTCTCCAATAAAACTGGTTTTCAGTAAGCATCAACTTAGTGCTGATAAACCAGCTGCATTACAATAAATCTGGATGATGCTAAACTTGTCATTTTAAGCAATAATTATGGCTCAGAGACGACGCTGAAGAAACAGTTAAAAGATTGGGTGCAAATTTCTAACTCAAAGAAGCCTGAGAGTTCTTAGAAAAAAATAAAACAGAGTTTCTCCTCTGCATATCTCCAATTTGCTCTACAAGTTGATTGAGTCATGGCCACACTCTCTGTCTAGAAGACATAGCAAGGTCACTCTGAACTTGATTCTGTTCAGTAAGAGCAGCAGGCAGCAAGTTTCATCATTTCTAACCTGTGTCAACTACTGCCTAAGAGCAAGAGAAATCAAATCTCAAACATTTTTGAACACTCCAAATGCCCAATTCTGCACTCAGTCCTGAAATGGTGGACTCCTTGATGCTTACACTTGGAAAGGATCTTGCAATAACCTGTCTGACTTATTCCCAAAGTAAGAATGCTCTCTACAATATTTGGGAAGCTACTCACTTATTTTCACTTGAAAATGTCTACAGACAAAACACTCCTTACTCTATGAGCTGTCTATGAACTTCAAATGCAGGTAAAGTATTGTATCAATCCATTGTCATGCTACTGATGCAGACATTCCCGAGACATTGCGCAGGGAGTCATCTTCCCCATCTTCTACCTCTCCAAGGCTCAGCTATTAATCACCTACAGTACTTACCCTTGCTTTGGGAGAACAGCAAACACAAAATATTTCCACAAGAATGCACAACTATTTCTGTATCAGACATAATAAATTCCCACTTGGGAAAGGAAATTTTCTAAAGTGCATAGTGTCTACAGGGATGCAGCTCTGGCTGGAACATGAACACCTTTCAACGTTGTCATATAAAGCAGTTTAGCTACTGAGAGTCACAGCTCTTAAACATACACTTTTGTATCTACAAATACAAACCAACTAGCCCATTGATGTGGTTTCTTCAACAAAAGAACGCTTTCTGCTAAAAGGTAAGTTATTCCCTGTAGAGAGACGTTGCAGAGTGCTGCAGATGGGGCTCACCAAAAGGTATATTCGCATCTCCAGCTCATGCAGATACACTTGCCACTTTGAAATAACAGGTAGGTTTTATCCCCACCTTCTGCTATTCCCATGCAGATTTCAAATAGCCAAAATTCTAAGATCTAAGAGCCAAGTTTTAGTCGGAACTCAGTTCACAGGTATTTGTGTTCTCATCCCCAGGAATTTCTGTAAGAAGCTCACAGACTAGCACTGGGATCTTCGCTTGGCTATCCAGCCACCTAAAATTTATTCATTAGTTTTCTTTTTATTTATAACTTTTTTTATTTCAATAGGATTTTGGGGAACAGATGGTGTTTCATTACATGAATCAGTTTTTTAGTGGTGATTTCTGAGATTTTGGTGCACTCATCACTCAAACAATGTACACTGTACCCAACCGCCACCTTTTCCCCCAAGTCTCCAAAGTCCAATTTATCATTCTTATGCCTTTGAATCCTCATAGCTTAGCTCCTACATATGAGTGAGAGCATAACAATGTTTGGTTTTCCATTCCTGAGTACTTCACTTAGAATAATAGTCTCAAATTCCATCCAGGTTGCTACAAATGCCATTATTTCATTCCTTTTTATGGCTGAGTAGTATTCCATTCACTTATTGATTGATGGGCATTTGGGCTGGTTCCATGTTTTTGCCATTGTGAATTGTGCTGCTATAAACATATGTGTGCAAGTATCTTTTTCATATAATGACTTCTTTTCCCCTGGATAGATACCTAGTAGTGGGATTGCTGGATCAAATTGTAGATCTACTTTTACTTCTTTAGGGAATCTCCACACCGTTTTCCATAGCAGTTGTACTAGTTTACATTCCCACCAATAGTATAGAAGTGTTCCCTTTTCACCAGATCCACACCAACGTCTTTTTTTGTTGTTGTTATTATTATGGCCATTCTTGCAGGAGTAAGGTGGTATCACATTGTGGTTTTGATTTGCATTTTCCTGATAATTACTGATGTTGAGCATTTTTCCCTATGCTTGTTGGCCATTTCTTTTGAGAATTATCTATTCATATCCTTAGCCCATTCTTTTTTTTTTTTTTTTTTAAGATGGAGTCTCGCTCTGTCGCCCAGGCTGGAGTGCAGTGGCGCAATCTCGGCTCACTGCAAGCTCTGCCTCCCGGGTTCACACCATTCTCTTGCCTCAGCCTCCCGAGTAACTGGGACTACAGGTGCCCACCACCATGCCTGGCTAATTTTTTGTATTTTTAGTAGAGACACGGTTTCACCATGTTAACCAGGATAGTCTCAATCTCCTGACCTCGTTATCCGCCTGCCTCGCGGCCTCCCAAAGTCTTAGCCCACTTTTTTATGAGATTGTTTTTTTCTTGCTGATTTGTTAGAGTTCCTTGTAGATTTTGGATTAGTCCTTTGTTGGATGTATAGACTGCAAGATTTTTTCCCTCTCTGTGGATTGTCTGTTAACTCTGATGATTATTTCTTCTGTTGTGCAGAAGCTTTTAATTTAGTTAAGTCTCATCTATTCATCTTTGTTTTTGTTACATTTTCTTTTGGATTCTTGATCATGAAGTCTTTTCCTAAGCCAATGTCTAGAAGGGTTTTTCTGAGGTTATCTTCTAGAATCTTTATGGTTTTAGGTCTTAGACTTAAGTCTTTGGTCCATCTTGAGTTGATTTTTGTATAAGATGAGAGATGAGGATCCAGTTTCATTTTTCTACATGTGGCGTGCCAATTATCAATTATCACAGCACCATTTGTTGAATAGGGTGTCTTTTCCCCGCTTTATGTTGTTGTTTGCTTTATCAAAGATCAGTTGGCTGTAAGTATTTGGCTTTATTTCTGGGTTCTGTATTCTGTTCCATTGGTCTGTGTGCCTATTTGTATACCAGTACCATGTTGTTTTGGTGACTATGGCCTTACAGTACTGTTGGAAGTCGGGTAATGTGATGCCTCCAGGTTTGTTCTTTTTGCTTAGTCTTGCTTTGGCTATGTGGTTTCTTTTATAGTTCCATATGAATTTTAGGATTGTTTTTCTAGTTCTGTGAAGAATGAGGGTGGTATTTTGACGAGAATTTCATTGAATTAGTAGATTGCTTTTGGAACTATGGTCATTTTCACAATATTGATTCCACCCATCCATGACCATGGGATGTGTTTTCATTTGTTTGTGTCATCTATGATTTCTTTCAACAGTGTTTTGCAGTTTTCCTTGTAGAGGTCTTACACCTCCTTGGTTAAATATATTCCTAAGATTCCTAAGATTTTTTGTTTTAGTTGTTTTTTTTTTTTTTTTTGCAGCTATTATTAAAGCGCTTGACTTCTTGATTTGATTATCAGCTTGGCCACTGTTGGTGTATAGGAGAGCTACTGATTTGTGTACATTAATTTGGTGTCCTGAAACTCTGCTGAATTCATTTACCAGTTCTAGGAGCTTTTCAGATGAGTCTTTAGGGTTTTCTAGGTGTATAATCATATAATCAGCAAGCAGTGACAGTTTGACTTCCTCTTTATCAATTTGGATGCCCTTTATTTCTTTCTCTTGTCTGATTGCTCTGGCTAGGACTTCCAATGCTATGTTGAATAAAAGCGGTGAAAGTGAGCATCTTTGTCTTGTTCCAGTTCTCAGGGGGAATGCTTTCAAATTTCCCCATCCAGTAAAATGTTGGCTGTAGGTTTGTCATAGATGGTTTTTATTACTTTAAAGTATGTCCCTTCTATGCTGATTTTGCTGAGGGTTTTAATCATAAAGAGATGCTGGATTTTGTCAAATGCTTTTTCTGTGTCTGTTGAGATGATCATGTAATTTTTGTTTTTCATTCTGTTTATGTGGGTATCACATTTATTGACATACATATGTTAAACCATCCTGGCATCCCTGATATGAAACCCACTTGATCATAGTGGATTATCTTTTTGATATGCTGTTGAACTTGGTTCACTAGTATTTTCTTTAGGATTTTTGCATCTATGTTCATGAGGGATATTGGTCTGTAGTTTTCTTTTTTTGTTATGTTCTTCCCTGGTTTGGGTATTAGGGTGATACTGGCTTCATAGAATGATTTAGGGAGGATTTCCTCTTTCTCTATCTTTTTGAATAGTGTCAATAAGATTGGTACCAATTCTATGAATGTCTGATAGAATCCAGCTGTGAATCCATCTAGTCGTGAACTTTTTGTTGTTAGCAAATTTTAAATTACCATTTCAATCTTGCTGCTTGTTATTAGTCTGTTTAGAGATTCCTGGCGTAATCTAGGAGGATTGTATAAATTCCATAAATTTATCCATCTCTTCTAGATTTTCTAGGTTGTGCATGTAAATGTGTTCATAGTAGCCTTGAATAATCTTCTGTATTTTTGTGGTATCAGCTATAGTATTTCCCATTTCATTTCTAATTGAGCTTATTTGGATCTTCTATCTTCTTTTCTTGGTTAATTTCCTTAATAGTCTATCAATTTTATGTATCTTTCCAGAGAACCAGTTTTTTTTGTTTCATTTATCTTTTGTATTTGTTTGTTATTTTAATTTCGTTTAGTTATTTCTTTTCTTCTGATGGGTTTGGGTTTGGTTTGCTCTTGTTTCCCTAGTTCCATGAAGTGTGACTATTTGTGCTCTTTTGGACTTTTTGATGTAGACATTTAATGCTATGAACTTTGCTCTTAGCACCACTTTTGCTGTATCCCAGAGGTTTTGACAGGTTGTGTCACTACTATCACTTGATTCAAAGAATTTTTGAATTTCCATCTTGATTTCATTATTGACCCAATGATCATTCGGGGCAGTTTATTTAATTTCCATGTATTTGCATAGTCTTGAGGGCTGCTTTTGGAGTTGATTTCCAATTTTATTCCACTCTAGTCTGAGAGAGTACTTGATATAATTTCAATATTCTTAAATTTACTGAGACTTGTTTTGTGGCCTATAGTCTATCTTGGAGAATATTCCTTGTGCTGATGAAAAGAATGTATATTCTGTAGTTGTTGAGTAGAATGTTTTGTAAATATCCATTAAGTCAATTTGTTGTGGGGTATAAGTCCATTGTTTCTTTGTTGACTTTCTGTCTTGATGATCTATCTAGTGCTGTCAGTGAAGTATTAAAGCTGCCCACTATTATTGTGTTGCTGTCTAACTCACTTCTTAGGTCTAGTAGTGATGGTTTTATAAATTTGGGAGCTCCAGTGTCAGGTGCATATATGTTTAGAATTTAAGATTTTCCTAATGGAATAGCCCTTTTATCAATATATGCTGTCCTTCTTTGTCTTTTTTAACTGCTCTTGCTTTAAAGTTTGTCTGATGTAAGAATAGCTACTCCTGCTCACTTTTGGTGTCCATTTGCATGAAATACATGAAATATCTTTTTTCTTTTTTCTTTTTTTTTTTTTTTTGAGACAGAATCTTGCTCTGTCACCCAGGCTAGAGTGCAATGTCACAATCTCGACTCACTGCAACTTCCACCTCCCAGGTTCAAGTGATTCTTCTGCTTCAGCTTCCTGAGCAACTGGGATTACAGGCGCCCACTACCACACCTGGCTAATTTTTGTATTTTTAGTAGAAACAGGGTTTCACCATCTTGACCAGGCTGGTCTCGAACTCCTGACCTTGTGATCCACCCACTTTAGCCTCCCAAAGTGCTAGAATTACAGGGGTGAGCCACCATGCCTAGCTGCATGGAATATCTTTTTCCACCCCTTTACCTTAAGTTTATGTGAGCCCTTATGTGTTAAATGATTCTCTTGAAGACAACAGAAACTTGGTTGGGGAATTCTTATTCATTCTACCTTTCTGTGTCTTTTAAGTGGAGTATTTAGGCCATTTACATTCAATGTTAGTATTGCGATGTGAGATACTATTCTATTCATCATGTTATTTGTTTTCTGAATACCTTGGTTTTTTTTTTTTTTTTTAATTGTGTTATTGTTATATAGGTCCTGAGATCTATGTTTTAAGGAGGTTCTATTTTGATATATTTTGAGGATTTGTTTCAAGATTTAGAGCTCCTATTAACAGTTCCTGTAGTGCTGGCTTGGTAGTGGTGAATCCTCTCAGCATTTGCTTGTCTGGAAAGGACTGCATCTTTCCTTCATTTGTGAAGCTTAGTTTTGCTGAATACAAAATTCTTGGCTGATAATTGTTTTGTTTAAGGAAGCTAAAAATAGGACTCCAATCCTTTTTAGCTTGCAGAGTTTCTGCTGAAGAAAACGTGCTCTTAAATCTGGCAGGTTTTCCTTTATAGGTTACCTGAAGCTTTTGCCTCACAGCTCTTAAGATTCTTTCCATCCTCTTGACTTTAGATAACCCAATGACTGTGTGCCTAGGTGATTATCTTTTTGTGATGAATTTCCCAGGTGTTTTTTAAGCTTCTTGTATTTGGATATCTAGAGATCTAGCAAGCCTGGGGAAGTTTTCCTCAAATATAATTTCCAAAATTTATATTTCTCTTCTTCCTCAAGAACACCAATTATTCTTAGGTTTGAATGTTTAACATACTCCCAAGCTTCTTGGAGGTTTTGTTCATTTTTTATCCTTTTTGTCTTTGACAGAGTAGGTTAATTCAAAAGCTTTGTCTTTAAGCTCTGAAGTTTTTTCTTCTTATTTGATTCTACTGTGGAGATTTTCCAGGGCATTTTGCATTTCTCTAAGTGTGTCCTTAACTTCCATAAGTTGTGATTGTTTTTTATTTATGCTATCTATTTCACTAAAGAATTTTTCTTTTGTATCCTGTATCATGTTTTTTATTTCTTTCAGTTGGACTTCACCTTTCTCTGGTGCCTCCTTGATTAGCTTAATAATCAACCTTCTGAATTCTTTTTCTGGCAATTCAGAGATTTTATCCTGGTTTGGATCCATTGCTGATGAGCTGGTATGATCTTTTGGGGGTGTTAAAGAACCTTGTTTTGTCATACTACCAGAACTGTTTTTCTGGTTCCTTCTCATTTGGGAAGACTATGTCAAGGGCTGCTGCTCAGATTCTTTTGTCCCATGGGATGCTCCCTAGATGTGGTGTTCTCCTCCTTCCCTTAGGAATGGGGCTTCTTGAGAGCCAAACTGCAGTGATTTTTTTTCCTCTTTCTGGGTCTAGCCACCCAGTAGACCTACTGGGCGTCAGGCTGGTAATGGTGAGTGTCTGCAAAGAGTCCTGTGATATGATTCATCTTCAGGTCTTTCAGCCATGGATACCAGCACCTGCTGTGGTGGAGGTAGCAGGGGAGTGAAGTGGACTCTGTGGGGGTTCTTGATTGTGTTTTTGTTTAGTGTGCTGATTTTGTGTTGGTTCATCTCCAGCAGGAGGTGGTGCTTTCAAGTGCACATCAGCTGTGGTCCTATAGGGAGGATGCAAACTTGCTCTAGGGATACCTGGTTAAGTATTTAGGTTCCTCAGGTGGTGGGCAGGGCCATAGAGCTCCCAAGAATTATGACCTTTGTCTTCAGCTACCAGAGCAGGTAGAGAAAGACGGGCAGGGACAGGCATGTCTGAGCTCAGCCACTCCTTGCCCAGGGCTTGCAGATACTAGTGTTAGAGGTGGGAGTGTGGTTCCCAGTCCAATGGAGTTATATTCCCAGGGGGATTATGGCTGCCTCTGTTGAGTCATAAAGGTCACCCAGGAAGTGAGAGAAAGCCAGTAGTCACAGGGCTAACCTCACTCCCATGCAGCCCTCAGTCCTGAAGGCCAGTCTCTCTCCCTCCATGTCCCCACAATAGTACCAAGTCTATTTCCAGACATCTGGTGACCAGGGCTTAGAATTTTCCCCAGACCACTAGCCTCCGCATTGAGAAAGCAAACCTATTCACAGTTTTTTGGCATCTCAGGGAGCCTGGAGCGGTGATCCAGCTCCTTTTAAGAGTCTGTGGATTCTCTTGGCTTTCCTGGTATGCTCTTGCAGTACAGTTCTTGGAGCAAAAGTTGACAATATGAGTCTCCACATGCTGCTCTGTTCATCCAATAGGGAGCTGTAAGCTAGTCCTGCCTCCTATCTGCCACCTTCACAAGTAGTTTCTCATTAGTTCCTTTTATTATTTTTTTTTAATTGAGACAGAGTCTCACTGTGTTGCCCAAGCTGGAGTGCAGGGGCATGATTTTGGCTCACTGCAACCTCTGCTTCCCGGGTTCAAGCGATTCTCATGCCTCAGCCTTCCCAGTAGCTGGGACTACAGGCGCATGCCACCATGCCCAGCTAAATTTTCTAATTTTAGTAGAGACGGGGTTTCACCATGTTACCCAGGGTGGTCTCAAACTCCTGAGCTCAGGCAACCCACCCAAAGTGCTGGGATTACAGGCATGAGTCACCGTGCCCAGCCATCATTAGTTCTTAAAATAAATATTTTGAGTACCTGTTTTGTGTGAACCATGCACCCTTCACTATTGCTTCTCCTGTATATGTTCCCCATTCAAGGAGTGTCTATATGACTAAATGCAGAAAATTAAGCAGAGTTCCATTTCCACCAATTCCATTAACAGCCTGCTTAGCTTATTTTTTATTCTCATGAAAATCTTTCTAAATTAAGGTAGAAATCAATGAAAAGGTGAAGTATGTGCAGTGCAAAGGTGCAGAATTTCTAGTGTTACTATTTGAACAAAAGAAAAGACTGTGCATAGGCATATGCTCATATAGATGTGAAATACCTCTAGAAGGACATACACAATGTGGTAATGGTACCAAGGCAGTTAGGTGATGGTACAATCCTAGGTGATAAGGCAAAAACGAAAGTAAAATTCTATTTCCTGAAGCCTCAAGAAGCAACTCTGGAAAAATGTGTACGTGCTTTTCATTGTACGTCCTTCTAGATGTTTTCAATTTCAAAATATGTTCATATGCTAGGCATTCAAAAAAGTTATAAAGAAATATTGCACAATACTGAAATAACCTCAATACATTTGGAGTTAATTTTGAATTCAAAAATTCTGGAGTCCATTCTTCGTTGACAAAGAAACTCTTTTTTTTTTTTTTTTTTTGGCTCCCATCAATATCAAAGGCTTCGAAGCCCTACCTCCCAGGCCACCAGAGAAACTACCAGCTTCTCACTTAAAGTAAATAAGTAAGTAAATGTATCTGTTTCTTATTGCCACTGTAACAAATTACCACAAATTTAGTGGCTTAAAACAACACAAATTTATTGTCTTACAATTATTTAGTTCAGAAGTCTGACACAAGTCCCACTTTTCTAAAATCAAGATTTCAGCAGGGTTGCATTCCTTTCTGGAAGATCTAGGGAAAAAAGTTGTTTTCTCACTTTTTCCATCTTCTAGAAGCTGCCTGAAGCCCTGGGCTTATGGCCTTTCAGTTGTGAAATCCTGCAATGGCTGGTTGAGTCCTTCCTGTATTTCATGATTCTGATGCCAATTCTCCTTCTGACTTCTGATTCCACTTTTAAGGACCCTTGTAATCACATTGGGCCCACCTGGATAATCAAGGATAATCTCCCAATTTCAAAGTCAGTTGATTAGAAATTTTCATTCCATCTGCAACCTAATTTCCCTTTGCCACATGACATCTAGCCCCAGGCTCTAGGGATTAGGACATGGACATTTGGAGGTGGGAGTGGCTGGGGCATTATTCTGCCTACTGCAGTAAAAGATTTATTAGATGGATAGATCATACATACATACATACATAGAGTTTCATGCAGCCTCCCCCATGAAATCATTTTTTAGTTTATAAAGCACAATATTCCTAATCCCCATATGAAATAGATGCTTTTGGATTACTATGGCATTGTAAGGTGCTATTGCAAGACATATGAAGATGTACTTGAGACAGTCTATTAATGTATATTCTATAGCCTGACTCACTGGTTCCAAATGCCAGCTCCACCACTTACACTGTGTGACTTATGCCTTAGTTTCCTCATTCGCAGAATGAAGACAGTGTTAGTACCTGTGTCATAGGGTTGTTGTGAGGCTTACATGAGTTGCTAAGGCACTTAGAATAGCATAAAAAGTACTCAATACATGATGCTTAGTTTGACTTCATTCATATCTGCCTGAGCAAGGGCTCACAGAACAATTTCCCCCAGGGCAGGAATGATCAGCCCCAAACTAAAATCCAGTTTTTATTCTCAGATACACAAGGAAAAAATAGTAACAGATCGTTTTTTTAAATCCACTTTTGTATATCTGGGGTTTTTTCTTTCCATTTTACCAGACTGAAATTAAATATCAGGATGTCTGGTTCAATACTGGGAACCTGGAAACCCTACTGGCTTTCTGCTATGAATTACATGGATTGGGTGAGATAATCTTTGCCCTCAAGAAAGTAGCCACATAATGAGCAGACAGGACAAGCAAAAATGGAACATAAGTAAACAAATTTAGCAAAAAGATTTATTTCCAGAGCCTCAGATAACTTTGATCTAAAACGCAAAGGGAGCAACTCCCTGTTTTGGCCTGTTTGCCCCCAGGGGACTGAATCTCAAGGTTGTATGGAATAATTCTCATTGCTAACATCAAAAAAGCTGGACACAAAAGCCTCATTCAAGGCACCTCCTCTACAACCGTAATCATACAGCTGGAGCAAACTACACTTCATTAATCTTTGGGTAAATCTTTCCTCTAGCATCTAGGATTATTTCTAGGAAAAAGCTAAAAATATGGCTAAGATATCTCTCTAGGTTCATTATGCTAAAGGATTATCCAATGCACAAAGTACAAAGACTATCACAGGAGCACACATAGTTCCACAACTAAGCATTACTTAAAACATAAAAATTACATAGAAAATCCTTCTGATTTTTACTATTTTAATTGATAAAGGGCTACTTATTTCCCATGAATTGAAATTAGTAAATCTATCTCTATTTATTCTGCTTTCAAGTATTTTGGCAGTCATTTTAACATACAATTCAAAGCATTTAGAAAACTGACAATACGTTGAGTGTCAACACCATGGGAGAGGAGTGCAAACTTGTTGTTCTGTACTTCATTATGATTATCAAGTAAAATTAAATTTTATATTATCAAATACAGCAATTTCTCTCAATGTAGTAAGCTGTATAATTAATGAACGAAGAAACAATTAAATATTGCCATTCAAGTATACTTTTTTTTTTTTTTTGAGATGGAATCTCACTCTGTCACCCAGGCTGGAGTGCAGTGGTGCGATCTCAGCTCACTGCCAGCCCCACCTCCCAGGTTCACGCCATTCTCCTGCCTCAGCCTCCCCAATAGCTGGGACCACAGGTGCGCACCACCACGCCCGACTAATGTTTTGTATTTTTAGTAGAGACGGGGTTTCACTGTGTTAGCCAGGGTGGTCTCAATCTCCTGACCTCATGATCCACCCGCCTTGGCCTCCCAAAGTGCTGGGATTACAGGTGTGAGCCACCGCTTCCGGCCTCAAGTATACTCTTACAACACAATTAAATTCAGTCTTCAGTAATCCCAAAATTTTATTACACCTGCGAAAATGTCCTGGATTAGTAGTCTCCTACTATGAGTGTTTTATGAAAGAATACAGTTTATTTTAGTATAAATAATATAGCCAGACTTTGTGAAACAAAAAGTTGAATAATATTTACCTATAGCTCTCATTTAGAAGTACCAAAGTTATGAAGCATATTCATTGGCTACTGTCATATTTATTAGGATTTATGTTTTATCAGATTATAATCACTCTTTAGTGAAAAATGTTTTTTTCCTCTTTGCTCAGAAAATTGTTCAACACTCCTGGTCCAGTTAAGAGAGAAGCAAAAAACTCCTCAATTTGAATGGCTTTCATTTGGGTCAATTTATTTGGTTACAGAGAAGTTAAAAAATAAATAAATAAATGTTTCAATTGCTTAAAAATATTAATCACCACCCACTAAGTGCCAGGCACTGTTCTAGGTACGGCAGATACATAGCTAAAGGCCACAGTCAAAAAAATGAGTCATTGGGATTACAAATATGGAGCAATGGCTAAAAGTTAGTGCTTGAGATTAGCTGAAATGACTGTTGGAGACGAGAGGAAAAGAAGTGCCATATTCCAGCCGTAGGGTTCAACCAACTAACTTTTTTTTTTCTTCAACATTTATTTTAAGTTCAGGTTTGTTACATAGATAAAAATAGGCCATAGTAGTTTGCTGCATAGATCAATCCACCACCTAGGTATTAAGCCCAGCATCCCTTAGCTATTCTTCCTCATGGTCTCCCCCGACACCGACCCCACCCCTGACAGGCCCTAGTGTGTGTTGTTCCCCCGCATATGCCTATGTGCTCTCATTGTTCAACTCCTACTTATAAGTGAGAACATGATGTGTTTGGTTTTCTGTTTTGTGTTAGTTTGTTGAAGAGCTCTATCCATTTCCCTGCAAAGGACATAATACATTCCTTTTTATGGCTGCATTGTATTCCATGGTGTATATGTACCACACTTTCTTTATCTAGCCTGCTATTCATGGGCATTTGGGTTGATTCCATGTCTTTGCTACTGTGAATAGTTCAGCAATGAACATGTATGTGCATGTTTCTTTATAACAGAATGATTTATATTCCTTTGGGTATATACCCAGTAATGGAATTGCTGGGTCAAATGGTTTTCTGCCTTTAGATCTTTGAGGAAGTGTCACACTGTCTTCCACAACGCTTGAACAAATTTACACTCCCACCAGCAGTGTAAAAGAGTTACTCTTTCTCTGCAACCTCACCAGTATCTGCTGATATGCTGTTTCTGGACTTTTCTTTTCTGACTGGCATGAGATGGTATCTCATTGTGGTTTTGATTTGCTTTTCTCTAATAATCAGTGATGTTGAGGTTTTTTCATGTTTGTTGACCACATGAATGTCTTCTTTTAAGAAGTTTCTGTTCATATCCTTTGCCCACTTTTTAATGGGGTTGCTTGTTTTTTCCTTGTAAATTTGTTTAAGTTCCTTGTAGACTCTGGATATTAGACCTTCGTCAATTGGATAGATTGCAAAAATTTTTTCCCATTCTGTAAGTTATCTAGTCATTCTGATGATAGTTTATTTTGCTCTGCAGAATTTATAGTTTAATTAGATCCCATTTATCAATTTTGCTTTTGTTACAGTTACTTTTGGTGTTTTCATCATGAAATATTTACCCATGCTTATGTCCTGAATGGTACTTCCTAGATTTTCTTCTAGGGTTTTTATAGTCTTGGGTCTTCCATTTAAGTTTTTAATCCATCTTGAGTTAATTTTTGTATAAGAAAGGAAGGCAGTTTCAATTTTCTGCATCTGAGCCAACTAACTTTTAAAAGAGTGATGGCTTGATGATGTGATAAAAATTATCAAAAAATCAATAAAAATTTTGAAAATAAAACAAAGATCCAAATCACACAAGGGAGGCCCAAGAAGAAAACTAAGGGAGAGAAAGTTTCAACAAACCCAAACACATACACACTCATCCGCCTCCCCCCAATACACATGAAATGATTGGGCACTGTGATGGTTATTGTTGAGCGTCAATTTGATTGAATTGAAGGGTGCAAAGTATTGACCCTGGGTGTGCCTGTGAGAGTGTGGCCAAAGGAAATTAACACTTGAGTCAGTGGACTGGGAGAGGCAGATTACCACCTAATCAGATGCCAGTTCTGCTAGAATAAAGCAGGCAGAAGACTTGCTGAGTCTTCTGGCCCTCATCTTTCTCCCATGCTGGATGCTTCCTGCCCTTGGATATCGGACTCCAAGTGCTTCAGCTTTTGGACTCTTGGACTTACACCAGTGATTTTCCAGGGGATCTTGGACCTTGGGTCACAGACTGAAAGCTGCACTGTCAGCTTCCCTTCCTTTGAGGTTCTGGGACTCTGACTGGTTTCCCCGCTCCTCACCTTGCAGATGGCCTATTGTGGGACTTTACCCTGTGATCAGGTGAGTCAATTCTCCTAATAAACTCCCTTTCATATATACATATATCCTATTGTTTTGTCCCTTTAGAGAACCCTGACTAATACAGGCACAAAGAAACACAGACAAGAAACTTCTAGTAATGAATAGGGAACTTCTGAGAAGTAAATCTGATGACACTGAGTGTGTCAGTCTCATCTGACTGTGTTTATAGAAAGGAAAAGAATCACAAACTTGGGATTGTTTCCTCTCATATTCCAATCAATAGTAACTTCCTTTTCACAATGAGACTTTAAACAATTAGGGAAACATTTCAGTTTCCAGCTAATGGATTTAAGAGTGATTGCTATTTCAGGAAAAGCACTTCATCCAGTTGTAAGCATGCCAAAGGTGGAAGAGAGGGTAGCTGAAGAAGCATAAACTGTACTAAAGGCCTCCACAGCTGGCTTTGAATCACTGAGAAAATAATTCTTTCCCTAATAATCCCTTAAAGACTTTAGGTTGCTTTCATTCAGGATGAAAATGTGCTGGCCTAAGAACAACTGCTGTCTCGACACTTGAGCATCAAGGAGCTAGATGTTCTATTTACTGTGCCAATGCCAAGCATTCCTGCGTAATGTGCAAGCAGTGCTTGAGAAAATATACATAGAGTGGGGGTTCAAATACCAAGATACCAGTGTTCTAGTTAATAGCATGTTCAAACCTACCACATTTTTTCCTCCTGGTAATTATTCCAGCGCCTCTGGATATTCTCTTGCTATTCACCAGAGAGCAAAGTAGGGCAGAGAAAGGACAAACACCCTAGGTCATCAACACTTCGGTCACATATATCACGAACACTGTAGGTAATCTGCTCTTTTAGAGCCTACTTTTCCAGAATTCACCCTCATAGGTGACCTGCACCAGTGCTATGTTGTTTTAAATGTATTGAAATATGTTCTTGCTTTATGGAGGCATTAACAACAACATCAACTCACTTGCAAATACCAATGTATCAAAAATTGGATACAGATACTGATATTAATATAATATAGAGGGATGATCATTAAGCTTGGATAATTTTATAAAGATAATTGGCATCAAACTAATAAGACACATTTATGCATTATATATTTGCTAAATTAATGTCTTATTTAGTTATTTATAATATTCAAGTGTCTTCTCTGTTGATTTTGTGTTACTAGCTTATGTCATTTTCTGTGTGACTAAATTGTCCTATTAATTACAGCGTAAGAGCTCTGTAATGTGAGATTTAAAAAGCAAATTATAATACATAATTCTTGTCATGATATTGTATCAATTAGGAATAGTTTTTGCAAGTAACAGAAAACTTGACTGATAGGCTTAAGCCACATATCTGACCAGAGAAAAGCCAGCCCCAGATTGAGTTAACAGTTCAGTGATGTCATCAAAGACACAAGGTCCTTCAAATTTTCTGCTCAACCAGTTTTGATATGTATTCAATGTTTTCCCTCAAGGTTAAAGATAGTTAACAATGGCCAGGTGTGGTGGCTCACACCTGTAATTCCAGCACTTTGGGAGGCCAAGGCAGGCAGATCACCTGAAGTCAGGAGTTCAAGACCAGCCTGAACAATATGGTGAAACCCTGTCTCTAGTAAAAATACAAAAAAATTAGCTGGGCATGGTGGCACATGCCTGTAATCCCAGCTACTCAGGAGGCTGAGGCAGGAGAATCGCTCGAACCCAGGAGGCAGATTGCAGTGAGCCAAGATCATGCCACTGCACTCCAGCCTGGGCCACAAGAGCGAGACTCCATCAAAAAAAAAAAAAAAAGTGGCTAACAACAATGCTCCAACAAGCCTGTCTTCACACAACAGTAGGACTTCCCCAGCATATTCCTCACACTTTATTTTCCAGAACAGGATCACATAGCCATCCCGGGTAAGTCACTGGCAAGGAGCAACAAGATTGTCATAATTGCTTTATACCAAAAGTGACTTATATCCAGGGGCTGAGTGCATTGGAATGGAACATAAGCAACCAACAGCATCTACCACAGGTATGTGTGGCCCCTTCCAAAGCCAAGCAGGTAATAGAAATCCTACTGTACAACTAAATGGTGGTAACTAACTACCTCTCCCCATTTTGTATTCCTCTCTTAGTCTCTTCCTTTCTGTCTTTCTCTCAGTTTCTGTAACACACACATACACACACACACACACACACACACACACACCACACACACCCCTGGACTAATGAGCCATGAGGCCAGAAAGCCAGATAATGCCAAAAGATGTGAGTTCCAAAGCTATCCTAAGACTATTGCCTCCCTGCAGTTAAAGTGCCTTGTCCACAAATGTATGTGCGGCTATAAGCTTTCATTTGCATAATTTCAGTCTTGCAAACTACAATTGAAGCTGATGAAAAAATATGATTATTGGCTTTGGCACTTGAGTGTCCCCATGGATTTATCTGCAAATTAACAGGCCCTTTCCTTCATAGAGAGGCACCACCTTTAACGTCAAAAGAAAGAAACAAATGCCACTATCCATTGTCCTCAGCTAGGATTTGACAAAGATGAGTGGGAAAGCAAGAGGACAAAGAGAGGAAAACAACTTTATTCTCTGTTGAGAACTGCAAAACTGTGAAGGAGCAGGTCTAAAGGTTTCACAGAGAACCCCAAATATCATTTTCTTCTATTAATTGCCTACCAGCCCTATCCAGCTCTCACTTTTAGCAAACGCTGGCTAAACAGTTTTTGCAATCTACTTCACAACACACAAAGATTGTGCTGGGAAAATTATAAGGCTTCTGGAATAAAAAGGTCAGAACACTGCTCCAATCTAATATCAAAGAGCTCAGGGATAATACATACACCCCCTCACCTCTGTCAAATCATCTTTTGGACACAATGCCTCTTTTAAAATAGGGAGCAAGAGGTCATGCTTCTCTGTTAAGCATTGGTCCCTACTAAGTACACATATATTGCAAATTCATTCAAAACTGCTTTAGAGCATAAATATGGCAATCTGGCAGATCAAGGAAGCTTTCCAGACTTGTAGTCCATGTATAACAAGAGGACATAAAACAAAATATAAAATTGAAATTCAAATAAACTTTGTAGTGGAACTAGTACTTTCTGTTCATAGTTACCATTCTCATCATCAGTTATATTATCAAAAGTCCCTGACTGCATGACACCAAGCTGGATGCTTCATGTGACTCAGGACTGATATCAGCAATGCCAGGTGGTAGAAATAACAGGTAGTTCACAGAGCTGACCAGTGGCATACCTTTAGGAAAATTGCTTGAACTTTATGAGCCTCAGTTTTCTCATCTATAAAATTATGGAGAAAAGTCTGTGCTACAAGGTTGGAATAAGATCAAGTCAAATAAAATGAAGATACCCATTTATTATCATATGAATAAATCAGGTTAGGCACTTCTTAGAAACATCTTAAATATTTGGGTCATTCAATGTAATAACTATTAACTATATGTGTGCTGAAAAGCCAAGAGGAGAGCCTTCATATGACACATTTTTTTGCCAATATATGTTTTTGCCAGTGTAGTACTTTTTATCCAGATTGTCTTTGTACCCCCATTAGATTTGTTCATTATAAATTTGGAGCCGGGCACGGTGGCTCACACTTGTAATCCCAGCACTTTGGGAGGCCAAGGTGGGTGGATCACGAAGTCAGGGGTTCAAGACCAGCCTGGCCAAGATGGTGAAACTCGTCTCTACTAAAAATACAAAAATTAGCCAGAGATCATGGCATGCACCTGTAATCCCAGCTACTCAGGAGGCTGAGGCAGAGAATTGCTTGAACCCGGGAGGCAGAGGCTGCAGTGAGCCAAGACAGTACCACTGCACTCCAGCCTGGGAGATAGAGCAAGACTGTACCTCAAAAAAAAATTGGGACATTTTATGTATTTATTTGGAAAAACTGAAGAATGAAAATGACATAAAATCCCATTGACAGTCTGTCAGCCAAATGTGATTAGAAATTTTTCATACTAAGCTGCATATTCAAAATAAATCTCTGAAATTTAATCAATACTTGGTTGAAACAGGAATTTAAATACCAAACTATTTGCCGTTTCATTTTCTTATTTCTTTTCATTCTACATGAACTGGGGAGATAATTCATTGTGAAAAACTGAATAAATACCTCTTCCCCCTTTCTATGTCTCTCTTTCTACCTTTCTGTCTTTATCTCAGTTTCTGTCTTTGTAACAAACAAACCTATCTGGACTAATGAGCCATGAGGCCAGAGAGCCGGATTGTGCTAAAAGATGTGAGTAACAAAGCAATCCTGAAACTTTTGTCTCTTTGCATTTCAAGTCCCTTGTATACACATATGTGAGGCTATGTGCTCTCATTTTCATACTTCTTGCCTCCTTAAGTGCTACACTGCATGTTTATGTCTATCTATAAGAGATAGACAGGTGGGGAGGGAAGAGAATTTCCAACATAATAATGCTACTTCCATGTAACCATAGGTTACATGTCTCAGTGCCACCATCACTAAACACTACATCTGGTTTACTTCCCTGGTTTGTGATTTACTTACATTCTTCCTTCCACCCTTCTTTTCTCCAAACTGACAGATCTTCTCTAAGAAGATTTTCATTACCTGGAAATGTGAAGCTGATTCTTAGCGGTTATTCTCAGAATCAAAATTTTAGTTTCTTCCATTTTTAATGATAAACAGTGCAGATTCTGATTTTTTTCAGTTATCTGATTTTTTTTCATGATAAATGCATGAATTTTCTAATAGGATATAGTGGGTATAGGATGCCTCATCCATTGCTGACTCCAAATCAGTTTTTTTCTCAATTGTGTATTCTATAGTTATGAACTCTAAGGAATAAGGAATACATGGGTGCCAAATCCATAATGCATAGAAGAAAAATAATTTGAGAGAAAGCTATTACATAAATTTTCTTAGACTTCTAGAACTTAGACTTCTAGAACATAGTTCATTTTTTCATAGAACACTTTCCCCTTTCCTTCCCTTCTGTCACACTCATTCAAATCTCTCTGTAACATGTTAGCACAAACGGGGAAACCAAAAGACATGTTTGCAGAGTGTTTACGAAAACATAAATCATCCACAGAAGCAACTGATCTTTTCCATGTTATATCCTGAATCGTGGATGGCTCTGTAATCCTAAATAGTCACACTCTATAAATTCATATTTTTCCAATACGAAGATGAGGAAATAGAATCTTTTTGTTCCTTTTGGAGACAATAAAGAAGTGGAGGAGTTTGTCAACAGACTGTCTTCAGATAAATCTACTTAAAGACGGTGGGATTGTTTCAGAGCCCTTGAAAGGGAAAAATGAGAGAACCTTCATTTAATACCAGTTTTCCCAAGTCCCTGCCTTTGGTTCTGAGACTTTTCAACTCACTCCACAGACCTGCATCAATCACTTATTCTGTGCCAAGCCTTCATTTCCTTCATTTAAGCATTGGGAAGAATAAGACATAGTCATGTCTCTGGAGTTTCAGTTTGAAAGGAGACCCCAACACATGGAGTAACAATTAAAATACCATATGCCAAGAACCACAGCAGAGATATCTGCAAAGTGCTTGGAGCTCATCAAAGGGGCAACACTGACTCCTCTAGAAAAAGTCAAGGAAGTCTTCTCAGAGGTAGTGGCACATAATGGAGAATAAAGAACTCCTTGAAATATGTGCAGGAAAGTCCTATTTCTCCCTTCTCATTTTCTCACAATAATACAGAAGAGAGCAGCCCAACAGCTTGTTTCTTTAGAATGAATCATGAAAATGCTAGGCAACTGCCACTTTTCATAGCATCTCTAAGGAAAGCAATTAACTAGCAATTTTCCTTTATTATTATACTCATGTACATAATTAAATATCCTTAACATACTTATTTAATAGCATTTTATAAAGAATGATAACTCTATGTTACCTTATACTAATAATAATATAATTGGCTGCAAGTTTCACATGCTTCAATGTCCTCTTTCTAAAAATTATTATAAAATACAAGTTTAACGGGAGTTTAAGAATTTGCACCAAGCCTTTTCCTCTAAGACACCACTGCTTGTCTTTATTTCACAGTGGGAAAAATATCTTAAAAGTCTTGCCTTCGATTCCTCTGAAGTTTAAGCAAAGTGTAAATGTTTATACAGATATATTTAAAAAATCCCTCTGGTTTCTCAAAAATCATTCTAAAAGATTTTGTCAGTTTTCCCATTTTACTTTAAAATATATGATTATTGTTGTTGTGCTATCTTTATCATACTATATAAATATGCACACACATATATATGATTACATATGTACATATTTTATGTATTATTTTATATGTAATACTTTTGTATATGTAAGTACATATACATATATAGATATATGTACATACATAATGTGTATACCTATAAAAAACATACAATAAGGAACCCTTTAACCTTTCCTTAAATCTAATCTATATGTCTTATTAATTTTTCTCAAATCGCTTTCACGAAGTCTTTAGGTACCAAGATAAAAACATTCAATTCCAAATATGGTTTCCCCAGTTATGTATTATCAGTAACATCCTATCTGTTACAAGACTTCATATGTGCAATTTAAAATTCACTTTTCTAGAAGTAAGTGTCCATTTATTTCACTTCGACTTATTGCAGTTTCAGACTCTGTTTGAATCTATATGTCATAGTGGCAGAGCCAGCCTGATAATGAAACGATCTGACTGAAGGTGATCATTATTCCCCTAGTTTGGCCCTTTGTATCCTAACATCACATATAAAAGTTTCCTTTGAAAGTTACAACCTACCACTTTTTAATTCGAACAAAAAACAGTCCTGGTATGCTCAGTGTTTCAAGAGATGACTTAATATTTCAAATAATAATATCTCTTTTGTATGTCGCATTCTTATTTTTGATGCATTTTGATAACTAGTGTCCTATGTATGCTTACAAAAGTTTACACAATAAGTGATGAAGGAATTTAGAATAGTAACTCTTTAAAAGCATAAAGTCAGGGGATAAGCTTTAAAAACTGTGTTATAATACCTTCATAGTCTGTTATAATACCTTTTGAAGTCTGTGTTATAAAATCTTTCTAATAAAAATGACATGGTTACATTTGAGGGAAGCAAAACTAAGGATTTGCCCTAGGTGACAAAGCAAGTCCTCTATGGGACGAAGAGGTCTCTGTCTGGTTCCTAACTCATCAAAACACACTACTTCCTTTTTTTCAAATATGTACCTTGTACACAAAATTATTACTTCAGGTGCTGAATCAAAGCATATGAGTGTACCTTCTTCTAATTCTCAAATACTATAAGCCAATTTACTGCATATTTCTCTTAAGCTGTTTTCTGGCACAAGCAAGCTAGCCAAGATTGTGTTAAGAACTTTCTGTTGGGATTTTTGTGTGTATGTGTGCACAATTATCTTTAAGGTCAGTGCAGAACAATTTTTCCAAGTAAGTAATTTGTGCAGTGGTTTAAACAAAAATTAAGTTGTATCATTCTTTAAATACCTCATTACCCAATGTTGCTAATGCTCCTGTAGATCCATAAGCCACCTGGGATTTTCCAGCTCTGCTGTATATCACTGGCTGCCACACTAGGATAGAGGTGCATGAGCATAATTAAGACCTATTTATTAGTGTCATGTAGGAGTGTAGCATGTACACTTTTCAGAACACTCTGTCTTGAGACAAGAGTTTGGTTTTTCCAAAAGTCTAATTCACATGCTTCTGTGATTCTGAGCAGTAGCAGGCCAGCATGAACATGAAGAGATAATAAGCCGATTTCGGAAAGTGCTTTCTCTACCTGTTCCTGCCTATGAACATGTAATTGCTTTTCAGAGAAAGAAATGACAAAGGGAAGATTACCAAACATGAATGATCCACCACCAATTCCAAGTCAAAGGACACATAGAAGCTTTGGTTTCACTAAAAAGAATTTTTACATAAAAGAGTGTGTTAAGGCCAGGCACAGTGGCTCACGCCTGTAATCCTAGCACTTTGGGAGGCTGAGGTGGGCGTATCACTTGAGGTTGTGAGTTCAAGACCAGCCTGGTCAACATGGCAACTCCCCATCTCTACAAAAAGTACAAAAATTAGCCAGGCTTAGTGGCAAAGCACCTGTAGTCCAGCTACTTGGGAGGCTGAGGTGAGAGGATAGCTTGAGCCTGGGAGGTCAAGGCTGCAGTGAACCAAGAACATGCCATTGCACTCCAGCCTGGGTGACAGAATGAGAATGAGAATGAGACATTGTCTGACACACACACAAAAAGATGGTTATTAATTTTTTTTTTTTTTTTTTTTTTTTTTTTTTTTTTTAAGATGTAGTCTCGCTCTGCCGCTCAGACTGGAGTGCAATGGCGCTATCTCGGCTCACTGCAAGCTCCGCCTCCTGGGTTCACGCCACTCTCCTGCCTCAGCCTCCTGAGTAGCTGGGACTACAGGCGCCCGCCACCATGCCCTACTAATTTTTTGTATTTTTTAGTAGAGACGGAGTTTCACCGTGTTAGCCAGGATGGTCTCGGTTTCCTGACCTCGTGATTCACCCGCCTCAGCCTCCCAAAATGCTGGGATTACAGGCGTGAGCCACCGCGCCTGACCGGTTATTAATATTTTAGCTCTACTTTGCTCTTCACCATCCCACCAATCATTTCACAACATCTTGATAATGCCCCAATCTTTTTTGTACTTGCTGCCTTTATTCTATTCAAGTTCTCATTGCCAAGACAAAACAATAAAATAAAAAGTTTTCAAGATTTACTTTGTTAAATACTGGGGTTCCAAGAGTTGCTCGAGATTTCTTTTTAAATGAAATCTCGGTGGGGTTTTTTAAGATTTTCAGGAATTGAGGCAATTAATGATTGGGTTTTCTCGGTTGTGTTTGCTTCTTACATTTTTGTTAAAAGTTTGGGAAATCTGCAGCTTGTTCGCACTAGAATATGGTATGAGATGATATTTATAGCACAAAATTATTTTCTTTGTTGTTTTAAGTTGAATATAACAGTGCTTCATGATGTTTTGCAAAGATGATTATGACTTCCAGGAATTCTGCCACATCAGCAAGTTTGGGTTTTAAAACTGTTTCCAATTTCTTGCAGAATCATCTTCCTAAAGTACCTCTCTGATCCACTCCTCCATACAAAATTTTCATAGGCTCTGATATGGTTCTGTGTACCTACCCAAATCTCACCTTGACTTGTAATAATCCCCATGTGTGGAAGGAAGGACCGAGTGGGAGGTAATTGAATCATGGGGGCGAGTTTTTCCCATGCTATTCTCCTGATAGTGAGTAAGTCTCATGAGATCTGATGGTGTTATAATGGGGAGTTTCCCTGCACATGCCCTCTTGCCTGCAGTCATGTAAGATGCCCCTTTGCTCTTCCTTCATATTTCGCATGATCGTGAGGCCTACCCAGCCATCTGGAACTGTGAGTCCATTAAACCTCTTTCCTTTATAAATTACCTAGTCTCGGGTATGTGTTTATTAGCAACATGAGAACAGACTAATACAGGCTCCCCATTGCGTGCTGCACAAAATGCAAACACACATGCAAAGCACTCAGAGGTCTGGTGAGCTGTGCTAAGTGCATCACTTTTTGCAAAAGCAAACTTTCCCAGGTCATGGTTACACTAAAAGCTGATCTCACCACTAGACAATATACCTACATAACAAAACTGCACTTAGATCCCTTAAACAAACAATTTTTCTTTTTTTAGAATAATTTGCAATTCATTTCTCTATTCCTTCTATCTTTCCATTGTTTTCCACATTGATACAATTTTTTAATTAAAAAAATTAAAAAAATAAGTTCTAGGGTACGTATGCATAATGTGTAGCTTTGTTTCCTAGGTATACAGTGCCATGTTGGTTTGCTGCACCCATCAACTCGTCATTTACATTAGGTATTTCTCCCCTAGTTCCCCACCCTCTGACCAGGCCCAGTGTGTGAAGTTCCCCGCCCTGTGTCCATGTGTTCTCATTCTTCAACTCCCACTTAGAGTGAGAACATGCGATCTTTGATTTTCTGTCCTTGTGATAGTTTACTCAGAATGATGGTTTCCACCTTCATCCATGTCCCTGCAAAGGACATAGACTCATTCTTTTTTATGACTGCTTAGTATTCCATGGTGTATATGTGCCACATTTTCTTAATCCAGTCTATCATTGATGGACATCTGTGTTGGTTCCAAGTCTTTGCTATTGTGAATAGTGCCGCAATAAACATACATGTGCATGTGTCTTTATCGTAGAATGATTTATAATCCTTTGGGTATATATCCAGTAATGGGATTGCTAGGTCAAATGGTATTTGTAGTTCTAGATCCTTGAGGAATTGCCACACTGTCTGCTGCAAAGGTTGAACTAATTTACACTCCCACCAACAGTGTAAAAGCATTCCTATTTCTCCACATGCTCTCCAGCATCTGTTGTTTCTTGAATTTTTAATAATTGCCATTCTAACTGGCATGAGATGGTATCTCATTGTGGTTTTGATTTGCCTTTCTCTGATGACCAGTGATGATGAGCATTTTACATATGTCTGTTGGTTGCATAAATGTCTTCTTTTGAGAAGTGTCTGTTCATATCCTTTGCCCACTTTTTGATGGGGTTGTTTTTTTCTTGTAAATTTATTTAAGTTCTTTGTAGATTATGGATATTAGTCCTTTGTCAGATATGTAGATTGCAAAAATGTTCTCCCATTCTGTGGGTTGCCTGTTCACTCTGATGGTAGTTTCTTTTGCTGTGCAGAAGCTCTTTAGTTTAATTAGATCCCTTTTGTCAATTTTGGCTTGTGTTGCCATTGCTTTTGGTGTTTTAGTCATGAAGTCTTTGCCCATGCCTATGTCCTGAATGGTATTGCCTAGGTTTTCTTCCAGGGTTTTTGTGGTTTTTGGTCTAACATTTAAGTCTTTGATCCATCTTGAGTTGATTTTTGTATACAGTGTAAGGAAGGGATCCAGTTTCAGCTTTCTGCATATGGGTAGCCAGTTTCCCAGCACCCTTTATTAAATAGGGAATCCTTTCCCCATTGCTTGTTTTTGTCAGGTTTGTCAAAGATCAGATGGTTGTAGATGTGTAGTGTTATTTCTGAGGCCTTGTTCTGTTCCATTGGTCTATATATCTGTTTTGGAACCAGTACCATTCTGTTTTGGTTACTGTAGCCTTGTAGTATAGTTTGAAGTCAGGTAGCACAGCTTTGTTCTTTTTGTTTAGGATTGTCTTGGCTATATGGACTCTTTTTGGTTCCATATGAACTTTAAAGTAGGTTTTTCAAGTTCTATGAAGAAAGTCATTGGTAGCTTCATTGGATAGCATTGAATCTCTAAATTACATTGGGCAGTATGGCCAGTTTCACAATATTGATTCTTCTTATCCATGAGCATGGAACATTCTTCCACTTATTTGTGTCCTTTTTTATTTCGTTGAGCAGTGGTTTGTAGTTCTCCTTGAAAAGGTCATTCACATCCCTTGTAAGTTGGATTCCTAGGTGTTTTATTCTCTTTGTAGTACTTGTGAATGGGAGTTCACTCATGATTTGGCTCTCTGTCAGTTATTGGTGTATAGGAATGTTTGTGATTTTTGCACATTGATTTTGTATCCTGAGACTTTGCTGAAGTTGCTTATCAGCTTAAGGAGATTTGGGGCTGAGATGATGGGGTTTTCTAAATATACAATCATGTCATCTGCAAACAGACACAATTTGACTTCCTCTTTTCCTAACTGAATACCCTTTATTTCTTTCTCTTTCCTGATTGCCCTAGCCAGAACTTCCCATTATGTTGAATAGGAGTGGTGAGAGGGCATCCTTGTCTTGTGCCAGTTTTCAAAGGGAATGATTCTAGTTTTTGCCCATTTAGTATGATATGGGCTGTGGGTTTGTCATAAATAGCTCTTACTATTTTGAGATATGTTCCATCAGGACCTAGTTGATTGAGAGTTTTTAACATGAACGGCTGTGGAATTTTGTTGAAGGCCTTTTCTGCATCTATTGAGATAATCATGTGGTTTTTGTCATTGGTTCTGTTTATGTGATCGATTATGTTTTTTGATTTGCGTATATTGAACCAGCCTTGCATCCCAGGGATGAAGCTGACTTGATCGTGGTGGATAAGCTTTTTGATGTGCTGCTAGATTCAGTTTGCCAATATTCTATTGAGGATTTTCGCATCAATGTTCATCAGGGATATTGGCCTAAAATTGTCTTTTCTTCGTTGTGTCTCTCTCAGACTTTGGAATCAGGATGATGCTAGCCTCAGAAAATGAGTTAGGGAGGATTCCCTCTTTTTCTATTGATTGGAAGAGTTTCAGAAGGAATGGTAACAGCTCCTCTTTGTACCTCTGGTAGAATTCAGCTGTTAATCCATCTGGTCCTGGACTTTTTTTGGTTGGTAGGCTATTAATTATTGTGTCAGTTTCAGAACCTGTTATTGGACTATTCAGAAATTCAACTTCTTCCTGGTTTAGTCTTGGGAGGGTATATGTGTCCAAAAATTTAATCATTTCTTCTAGATTTTCTAGTTTATTTGCATAGAGGTTTTTAAATTATTCTTTGATGGTAGTTTGTATTTCTGTGGGATCAGCGGTGATATCCTCTTTATCATTTTTTATTTTGTCTATTTGATTCTTCTCTCTTTTCTTCTTTATTAGTCTTGCTAACAGGCTGTCAATTTTGTTGATCTTTTCAAAAACCCAGCTCCTTGAGTCATTGATTTTTTGAAGGGTTCTTTATGTATCTATCTCTTTCAGTTCTGCTCTGACCTTAATTATTTCTTGCCTTCTGCTAGCTTTTCAATGTATTTGCTCTTGCTTCTCTAGTTCTTTTAATTGTGATGTTAGTGTGTCAATTTTAGATCTTTCCTGCTTTCTTTTGTGGGCATTTAGTGCTGTAAATTTCCCTCTACAAACTGCTTTAAATGTGTCCCAGAGATTCTGGTACACTGTGTCTTTATTCTCATTGGTTTCAAAGAACATCTTTACTTCTGCCTTCATTTTGTTATTTACCAGTAGTTATTCAGGAGCAGGTTGTTCAGTTTTCATGTACTTTGTGAGTTAGTGGTTTTCCATGTAGCAGTTTTGAGTGAGCTTGTTAATTCTGAGTTCTAATTTGATTGCACTGTGATCTGAGAGACTTCGTTGTGATTTCTGTTCTTTTACATTTGCTGAGGAGTGTTTTACTACCAATTATGTGGTCAATTTTAGAATAAGTGTGATGTGGTGCTGAGAAGAATATATATTCTGTTAATTTGGGGTGTAGGGTTCTATAGATGTCTATTAGGTCCATTGGTGCAGAGCTGAGTTCAAGTCCTAGATATCCTTGTGAACCTTCTGGCTTGTTGATCTGTCTAATATTGACAGCAGGGTGTTAAAGTCTCCCAATATTATTGTGTGGTAGTCTAAGTCACTTTGTAGGTCTTTAAGGAGTTGCTTTATGAATCTGGGTGCTCCTGTATTGGGTGCATATATATTTAGGATAGTTAGCTCTTCCTGTTGAATTGATCCCTTTACCATTATGTAGTGGCCTTCTTTGACTCTTTTGATCTTTGTTGGTTTAAAGTCTGTTTTATCAGAGACTAGGAATGCAAATCCTGATATATATATATATATATTTTTTTTTTTTGCTTTGCTTTGCATTTGCTTGGTAGATCTTCCTCCATCCCTTTATTTTTAGCCTATGTGCGTCTTTGCACATGAGATGGGTCTCCTGAATACAGAACACTGAAGGGTCTTGACTCTTTATCCAATTTTCCAGTCTGTGTCTTTTATTTGGAGCATTTAGCCCATTTACATTTAAGGTTAATATTGTTATGTTTGAATTTGATCCTGTCATTATGACGCAAGCAGGTTATTTTGCCCATTAATTGATGCAGTTTCTTCATAGCATCCATGGTCTTTACAATTTGGCATGTTTTTGCAGTGACTGATACCAGTCGTTCTTTTCCATGTTTGGTGCTTCCTGCAGAAGCTCTTGTAAGGCAGGCCTGGTGGTGACAAAATCTCCCAGCATTTGCTTGTCTATAAAGGATTTTATTTCTCCTTCACTTATGAAGCTTAGTTTGCCAGGCTATGAGATTCTGGGTTGAAAATTCTTTTCTTTAAGAATGTTGAACATTGGCCCCCACTCTCTTCTGGCTTGTAGGGTTTCTTCCAAGAGATCAGCTGTTAGTCTGATGGGCTTCCCTTTGTGGGTAACCCGACTTTTCTCTCTGGCTGCCCTTAACATTTTTTCCTTCATTTCAACCTTGGTAAATCTAACAATTATGTGTCTTGGGGTTGCTCTTCTCGAGGAGTATCTTTGTGGTGTTCTCTGTACTTCCTGACTTTGAATGTTGGCCTGCCTTGCTGGTTAGGGAAGTTTTTCTGGGTAATATCCTGAAGAGTGTTTTCTAACTTGGTGCCTTTCTCCCTGTCACTTTCAGGTACACCAATCAAATATATATTTGGTTTTTTCACATAGTCCCATATTTCTTGGAAGCTTTGTTCATTTCTTTTCACTCTTTTTCCTCTAATCTTGTCTTCTTGCTTTATTTCATTAATTTGATCTTCAATCACTGATATCCTTTCTTCACTTGATTGAATCAGCTATTGAAGCTTCTGCATGTGTCACAAAGATCTTGTGCCATGGTTTTCAGCTCCCTCAGGTAATTTAAGGTGTTCTCTACACTGTTTATACTAGTTAGCCGTTTGTCTAGCCTTTTTTCGAGGTTTTTAGCTTCCTTGCAATGGGTTCAAACATCCTCCTTTAGCTCAGAGAAGTTTGATATTAGCGACCTTCTGAATCCTACTTCTGTCAACTCATCAAGGTCATTCTCCATCCAGTTTTGTTCCCTTGCTGGCAAGGAGCAGCAATCCTTTGGAGGAGAAGAGCCGCTCTGTTTTTGGAATTCTCAGCCTTTCTGATCTGGTTTCTCCCCATCTTTGTGGTTTTATCTGCCTTTGGTCTTTGATGTTGGTGACCTACAGATGGAGTTTTGGTGTGGATGTCCTTTTTGTTGATGTTGATGCTATTCCTTTCTGTTTGTTAGTTTTCCTTCTAACAGTCAGGTCCCTCAGCTGCAGGTTTGTTGGAGTGTGCTAGAGGTCCACTCCAGACCCTGTTTGCTGGGGTATCACCAGCAGAGGCTGCAGGACAGCAAATATTGCTACCTGATCTTTCCTCTGGAAGCTTCGTCCCAGAGGGGCACCCACCTGTATAAGATGTCTGTCAGCCCCTACTGGGAGGTGTTTCCTGGTCAGGCTACACAGCGAGTCAGGAACCCACTTGAAGAGGCAGACTGTCTATTCTTGGAGCTCAAACACTGTGCTGAGAGCGCCACTGCTCTCTTCAGAGCTGTCAGACAAGGACGTTTAAGTCTGCAGAAGCTGTCTGTTGCCTTTTGTTCTACTATGCTTTGCCCTGAGAGGTGGAATCTGTAGAGGCTGATCTGCAGTGGGCTCTGCCCAGTTTATGCTTCCAGGCCTCTTCACTTACACTGTGAGCTACTCAAGCCTCAGCAATGACAGACACCCCTCCCGCCATCCAGCTGCAGCATCACAGGTTGATCTCAGACTGCTGTGCTAGTGGTGAACAAGGCTCTGTGGGCATGGGACCTGCCAAGCCAGGCACGGGAGGGTATCTCCTAGTCTGCTGGTTGCTAAGTCTGTGGCAATAGCACAGTATTTGGTCAGGAGTGTACCGTTTTTCCAGATACAGTCTGTAATGGCTTCTCTTGGCTAGGAAAAGGAACTCCCCTGACCCCTTGCACTTCCTGGGTGAGTCGATACCCCATCCTGCTTCAACTCACCCTCTGTGGGTTGTACCCATTGTCCAACCAGTCCCACTGAGAAAAACCAGGTACCTCCATTGGAAATGCAGAAATCACCCATCTTTCGTGTCAATCGGGGAGCTGCAGACTGGAGCTGCTCCTATTCAGCCATCTTGGAAGCAACCATCAACATACAATTTTTCTTAAAAACCTTTCCCTACTTCACACAGTAAGGCTTGACATTTGTGTGTGTGTGTGCGCGCGTGCATGTGTGTGTGCAGAGTTCTATTACACAACACATACTCCAAGAGAGACCATTTTCACTCATAATACATTTCTGCAATCTATGTGATTTATTTTTCCAAAGAAGACATGTTTAATTACATATTGTATTCTGAAGTAAGAAACTTGTGCAAAATAAATTACAGGCATGCCCACAGTAACAGGTGAAAAAATAAAGCTTTAGATATATACCTTAGGACTCTTGGATATAGTAAAATTATCCTTCAAGACAAATAAGAATTATCATCAAATACTGCAATTTTAGACAACTAAGGGACTGAAGCATGTATAGCACATAAGACTACACTATAATATTTTACCTAGAATTAATATGCAGGCTATAACAAACAGTAAATTGCTCATTAACAACAATCATATTTATATCCTAAGAATTTAGACATATTTATTTGGGTAACTTGGAATGCTTAGGTCTGTCAAAGAAAGCTATCCAAAGAAAATCAAATGGGTGTTTTTCTTGTAACCAATTTACTTGTAATGAGAAAGTATTGAAATTCATTCTATTTTCTCAGGATATTCTCAGGCAGGTACATCAATATGTTTTTATAATTGTTACCCATTGAAAAATACTTTTTAAAATTAAGGACTATTTCAACATTTTCCCATCTTTGTCTTTCTTGGTTTAGTTAAAGCTGGTAACAAATTAAATAAAGACCATTAAGAAAAAATGAGTTTCACTCACTTAACATTTTCTTGACACTAGTCAAAGAGGAATATTCTCATTTAGACAGAAATTTTTGAAATTCTTTTTTAATATAGACAGTTTTGAAATTACTTTAAACCATCTCAGATCTTATAAAGGAATTTCAGAATGGCAAATCTAAGTCACCTTTAGTTGGACAAGAGAGACATAGGAATTTAGGATTTCATTAAATAAGAGTTAGGAAAACATCAGTGTTGAGGATAAAAGATGCATTCATCAGGATTCAACCCTTTGTAGCAATCTGGCTTCAATGTCAGGGCCCTTTGTTCAGCATTCTTTCTCCTTTGCACCTTTTGTGTACTAAGCAAAAGAGCTCATGGATGAGACAGTAAAATGAGTACAACCACTTGGGAAAGCTGGCAGTGTCTACTGAGACTGAGATTATGCATATTTTATGACCCAACAATTCCACTTTTATCTGCACACTTGACTCAAATAAATACATCTATTCATCTAAACATGTCCTAGCATTCTTATAGAAGCACCATTTCTAATAGCCAGAAAAACAGAAATACCCAAATTCCATCAAGAGTAAAATTCATAAATAAAATGTATTTACACATTATATACAAATGAGAATGAATGATCAGCAACCAAGTGCAATATGATGGCTCTCATTAACAAAATGTTGAGTGAAAGAAGCTAGAAACAAAAGAGTACACAATGTATGATGTAAGTTATATGACCAAAACATGACCGAAAGTACCAAAGCAGTCTATGCTGTTAGAAGTTAATGTCATGATTACCCTCAGTGGAGAGAGGAATTAGGAGCTAGAATAGAGCATGAGGGGGCTTTTGTGGTGCCGGTAATGTTCTGCTTCTTTATCTAAGTGCTGGTGACACAGATGTGTTCAGTAGCTAAAAGTTTATTGATTTTTACTGATGATATTTGTACTTTTCTGAAAGTATATTCTAATTTGATAAAGTGTTTAAAAGAGGACCCAAGAATTCAAAAGTACCTTTCTACTGCCACAAAGAATCATATCCCTTGAAAGATGTTAAAGACTGAGCATGGTGGCTCACGCCTGTAATTCCAATGTTCTGGGGTACCGAAGCAGGAGGATCACTTGAGCCCAGGAGTTTGAGACAAGCCTGGGCAACATAGAGAGACCCTATCTCTATTTTAAATATATATATATAAATATATATTATATATATGCATATATAAAATATTAGCCAGGTGTGGTGGCACATGCTTGTTAATCCCAGCTTCCCAGCCACTTGGGAGGCTATAGCAGGAGCCCAGGAGTTCCAGCCTGGGTGACAGAGACAGAGTGAGACCCTGTCTCAAAAAAAAAAAAAAAGTTAAGGTTCCCTCAGTATCCCAGTGAGTATCAGATTGAAATATTATTCAAACAAGGCACAAATCATCCAAACATTCAATCCAGCTGAGTTGAAGTTTTTGCTTTTTGTTTCTATTGGGTATTTGTAAGGAGACTATCAGAAAACTGGAAATGAAAGTTAGTTAGTATCTCAGACTACACTCTGCATCAAGTAGTTTGCTTAAGAATTGACTTCAAAACAGCTCACATGAAGCACTTAGGATGTACCATTCCAATTTTTTTTTTATCAGAACTAATATTTATGAATGAGAAGCTGATGGAGAATTAAACTTCATGGAGAATTTCAAAAGGTCAAGAACATGACAGCTTGTCTTCCTCTGGAAATTTGCTGTGGCTTCATCACCATGAAAATATGTTTCTCCACCCTCCCCATCACTTCCCCTAAATTGTTTTTCTTTAACAAGTCAAATATGCAGAAAAAAACATTTTTATCAACTCTTCTGCCATTGTGACATTGTTGGAAACTATATTTCCCAAGACTCAAACACAAACATAGTGTAATGATAACAGCTGGACACTTGGAAGATTTTAGAAAGTGACCATGCAGATACTTTAAATCTGGACTTTCTTTGGATTCTAAAGAGCATGGTTCTAAGATCACATTATCTTCTTCAGGAGTCAACCATACAATCCCTTTCCTCAGGAAGTTCCGTAGGACAAGATATAGAACAACGCAAAAATAAATATTCAAAGAAGAGAATGTGTTGATGTGTCTGGTTCCTCCGACTCAAAAAAAAAAAAAGTCCCTTTTAAGTACTCAGACAGGGACAAGGACTCTCCCTTCCTTCCTCATGGGAATAAATGCAGATCTCTTCTGACTGGCTCCTTCTCTTTAAATCCTCTTTTTCCTTTATTTCTAAAGCATCCAAAGGGACAGGACAGGCTGCTGCTACACATCATTATTTGCAGTCCTTTGAATGTCTTCAGCAAATGACCTCCTTACCTCTTAGAAGGACATGAGTCAAACCTTAGCATGAAAACAAACATACACCTAAACCATGTCACGCTCTTGAGAATATATTCCTCTTAACTTCGCAGATGCTGAGAGTGTTAAGATTTGAGGAGAGTATATAAGTCATTTGAATTAAAGCCTTCTTTGTACAATCAAATTAAGAGACTTGGCTAAGGGCACAAAGCTAATGAGAGCTTAAGCTAAGACTAGAATCCTAGATTGCTAATTCCTAGTCTAATGCTTATTTGTGCTATATCAAGAGGCCTTTAAGTCATGAGAAATTACATAAATGAATGGCAATCTAGTTTTGTGGGTTATGCATTGCTATCCAAGCGGAGCCAAGAGCTGTAAGCCACAGAGTAAAGTAAAACTGTCTATGAACTGAACATTCTTCAGAAGATATGTGATGTGCCAGAGATTCCTGACATCTCCACCTACTTGCACAGTTATTGTAACAAACGATGAACACCAAGGAGATAATATAAGGGAAGGAAAACAAGGTGCGCACATCTGCTTGTGCATGCACACACCTCCTCTCCCTTACCGTACTGTATTCCATCCGATGAGCCACCTATTTCCTAAGAACAAAGGTCAAGAAACATATGCAACAGCATCCCAGTTTTACGAGGGAGAACGGAAATAATCAAGCCCACCAGAGACAGACTTTTTCAGGGACCTTAAGAATCAGTAAGAAAAGAAAGGAATTTTCATTCATTCCTTCTTTCACTCAACACATTTGTATCTTACACCTGCCATGTCCAGGTATGGTGCTAGTAAGTGGAAAAACACAGATAAAACATACAAGTCCCTGCCTTCAGGATGCTAACAGTTAATTGGGCAGGCAACAATTGCCAAGCTGTGTGGGAAGTGCCATGGTGGAACATGGCAGCTGAGAGAAAAGATTTACAAAGCGTGGAGGCTAGGGGGTGTAGAGAAGCAGAAGGGAGAAGAGGATACAGGAAAAAGTTAATGTTAAGAAGTTCTTCCCAAGAGTGAATAGTAAAAATATTAGAAATTACATCATTTTCTTCTCTAAGGGATATTCCCACATACTCACTAGTTGCGTGGTTCTCAAAGTGTGGTCCCAAGGCTAGAAGTATCAGCATCACTTGAGAGCTTGTTGGAAACAGAAATGGTCTGACCATATCCCAAAACTACTGAATCAGAAACTCTTAGGATGGGGCCCAACAGTCTGTTGTAACAAACCTCCAGGTAATTCTAATGTGCGCTAAAGTTGGAGAACCATTATACTACATAAATCAAAGCAAACTCGAGGGGAATGAAAGCCCATATGTCCAACCAGTTAAGAGCAGGCGTGAGGGCAATGACTCTCGTGTGGTAATGTTTCATGTAAATGCACCAATCTGGAAAGTAATCTTTTGTCAGACATGACCTAATTTATATTTCAGAAAATATGGTTCTCTATGTTTGAAGGTCTGTGGACCTCTGTGTTTGCTAAGATCTACCATACAAATGACTGATATTCCTGAAGTAAAAGCTTTGTAATTTAACCTAGAGTCAAGAGTCTTGGATGGAGATCAACACAGATCTTCAGAAGGCACAAGAAGGTCCCATGGGATAAACTACAGAATCTAGCAATGGGACTCACATGGACTGTACCATTGACATTTTCCCTAGGGCTACATAGTTCCTGATTTTAGTGTCTGCTTCTTTCTTTACAGCCTCTCCATAGAAGGGTTTTCTACTTCAACTTATCTATAGTTTGCCACATGACCCTTCCTGGCCCCAACTCTATAAGATATTAGAGTTCCCATATGTGGAAGTGTGTCTAGCATCATACTCTAAGTGTCTTAGACTTAATGCTTCTTAGTTTAAATTCTTAAAAGAAAGAATGTGATTGTCCCAAAGGTTCACTTAGCTGTGGCCTCCGGTATTAACAAAGCAGAAACAGCAACAGACCGAAGGCTGAGTATTGACGTTAGAAGAGGTTATGGAATTGGCAAGGCGACAATGTTCAGAAAACCTAACACAGCCGAAATTATCCATTTGGCCCCTGAGAGTTCCATCTAACTTCACGAGTCTCTGGAACAACAGTGTATCCTTTATTTCTGTAAATTCCAAACAAATGGTAGGAAATTCATAGAAAAGTGCAATTGATTACATATTTTAAAACCTTAATTATACATGCACCCTTCACTCTAGAAATTTAAATCCTAGGGTTTTATCTTAAGGGAAAATTTGGGATGTGCCCAATAAGAAATAAGGAAAGGGAATTCTTGTCACAGTATTGTTTTTCATAGGAAACCTTTTTAAAAAAGAAATGATCGAAATATCTAGAAATTGGGATTTTTATCAATGGAAGTCATTTTTACTTTTTTTGTTTTTACCAAAAAAATTCATCATTCATCTTTGGTAAACTTTTTTCTTTTCATAAAAAAAAAGTCAGTAAGCCTCAACATTGTTTTAACACTGGCATAAGGAAATTGCAAGCAGATGGCCTCCCACGTTCTGTTTTTCTTGTCTGGGTTACAGTCACTATGATGATCTAGCTGCAGCTGCTGGATGATCTCTTCCAGCTGCAGATTTGATTCGCTCCTACTAGTCCCTAATTGAATTTAGTTGCTTCCCTTCTCTCCTGCACATGAGCAGAGGCCTCCCAATCTTAAAGTCCCAGTCTGCCTCTGTCTCTGTGTCCAAAGCAGAAAAGTCCATATTTTGGGCTCTAAAGTTCAACTAGATTAAATTTCAGTCTTTCCAGTCAGTAATCTAAAATAATTTTTATAATTAATGGCTAACTAGTTCTAGTCTTTGACTTGCTAAGAATTACTTGAGTCTCCATGTCTTCCAATTATCTTAACAGACAAGAGCAGAATGAGTTGGAATGCTAAAAAGACAGAATGAAATTTGTCTTTCCTTTAAATACAAGAAAGATCTTGTGTCCAAGAAAGATTGCAATATTATAGTATCAGAGTATAAACAGCTAGAATTAATAGAGTGATTTTCCCTAACCCAGAATCTTTTCCTGTTTGTCAGAATGTTTGATAAAAAGACAAAGAATTGAGACAGGATGATAATTCTTAATCTATTGCTAAAAGCGTAACTGTGAAATTTCTTTACTGTAAAGTTAAAACTAACTAGCAACAAAATCAATAAAAGTGAAAGCAATTTACATCACACCCGATGATTGCAATTTTTTTAATAGTCCCAAAGTCACCATATTTGCTATGAGTCTAAATCTATAACATGGACATCTGGGGACAATGTGACTCATATGGCTGAGGATCCACAAAATACAGTAAAAGCTAAACTCACTCCTAAGAAGAGTTACTAGGAGGAGCATGAAAAATACTGTGTGGCTCGTTAGTATGGCAAATGAAAGTATACAATTTTTGTGACTACTTAGCTTACCATCTTATTGACCCCAGACACACTCTGCCCCTGAGTTTCTTCCTCTGTAAAATAATGACACCTCGGCACGGCTAATAAATAAAAGTTTGGAGCCATCCCGGTTAAAGAGGGCAGGACAGAAACAGTATTCTGCTATTCAGTCTCCCCTTTGGTTTCCTCCATTTCTTCCTTGTACCCAAAATGGCCACCTTGGCAGAACCCAAAAGTTCTACACCACACAGAGTGACCACTAACAAGCCATGCAGTTTCTAAGGCCCTTCCCTTCTATAACAGCCTTCACTTCTATATGCCTGGGAGGTGTTTATAAAAATTGATACTGATTACCCAGCTTCATATACCGGCACCCAGCACACAGCAGGTGCTTCATAATGTTGAGTAAATTGAATTTCAACTAGTACCTGTTTGCTCAATGTTCTAATAAAACTTTCAGAGGAGCAAAAACTCTAGGTCCTAGATTACTCATTTTTCAGCAAATAGGAATAGAACAAAATTATAAACCAATTTTTAAAATGAGAGTACTCTAAATTTTATTGTATGATTTTTGCCTCCTGTTATTAATACTCACTTAGGTCTCATTTAGTTACTATTTCTTAATTTCCCTCATAACTCATAGACTATGTTCTGCTTGTCGCTATGTGGCAGAATGTAAAGAGGGCTTTCTTCACTGGACTCACTCTGACCTGGGTTCTAAACCCAGCTCTCATGTGTGCTATCTACGGGACTTTGAGTGAAACTTTAACCTTCACCGTTTCCTCATCTGAAAAAATTAAAACAGGGAAATAAGGAACAGGGAAAGTGCTGATTAAAATGTGCCATGGATAACAACTGATAAGTGTTCCATAAATGACAATTGTAATAATTATTTTTAGTTGATCCAAAAATAAAGAAGCGATCATATAGCATACCCAAGAAGACTATTCCTCCTTTTAAAAAGAAGTCTATTAAGATATTATGAGGGAGAGACATTCAAGAGTTCCAAGGAAAGATAGCTGCTTTAATATCAGAAAAGGGAGCTTAGAGATAGGAGTATCCTGGTTACCATGGCTGGTCAATGACATGGATAGAGTTTGACTTGTGTATTCCCATATCCTGCCAAACCAAATAATCACATGCTCTCCTGCTAGACCAAGTCTCTCCTACAATCCTTTTTTTTCAGAATCATATTCTATCTGTTATGGAGAAGTAAAATATTCACTTTAGAACATATAGTAGGAAAACACCTCAGAAATTATCCAGTCTGCCCATGGGACATTCCTATCAAAACTTTAGCACATAGCTTCTTTTTCGCTGTGGCACCTGTCAGCTACAGGTGAGAGAGAGGCTGTGCATTGAACATCTATTATTATTGTGTCTCCACAGTATACTTCTGCTTCTGGGCACAATACGAAGTATCAGAACTTCCCTTTCCCTCAAATTCAGTGATATGGTTACCAAGGAAGCCACCGTGTCCTTCCATAAGTTTACCCCTGGTCACAGCTGAGCAATGTAGGATGTACACTAAACCAAGCTCATCAATTTGAGGACTTCTGGACATGAAGCACCAGGAATTGAGGCCATTTCCCTTTGGTGGCTATAACTGTTAAAGGTAAGATTTACGAACTGTCAGCAGCCATTTCCTGCCTTTGAACTGGAGAAGCAGAGGCAGCAACCTACAAATCAGCAACAGCCAGCATCCTCAGGTGCGCAGAGAATAGAACCTGGAGAAAGAGGACCGTGACAACATCTAAGGCTCTGTTTCTGAAGCAAGGCAATGTTCCTTGGGTTTTACCAGCGGCTCAAAAATTCCTCTTTTTCCTTATGGTACTGAGATTACAAAGTATAAAAATAAGACTAATGAATACAAGGCTTTAACATGTGGATTAGGAGACCTACATCATAATCCTCTCTAAGGACGAACTGATAATTGGAGACAGTCATATTCCAGGGCAGACCTTCCTATGCCCAAGTCATGGTGGCTGCAGCTGCCTACTCTGCCCCTTTTTAAGTAAAGTGACTACATGTCCTAATTCAGCACAGGAAGTCCCAGTGTATGCACTTGGTCCCAGCACACTGCACAGTTAGCTCCCTTTATTGTTGAAACTATCCTAATTTGAACAATAAAGTATATGTACCTTACTCACAAGGCTAGATCTGCCACTGCCAGCTTCCACTTCAACTTCTGCTGCTGTTTCACTATTTGTCACCATATACAGTATTTGGCAGAGCACCTATAAATGACTCCCAATTTCAGGAAGCATGGACCATATGAGAAAGCTAGAAAACCCATAAAATTATAAGATGATACTACCAGATAGGAAACAATAACAATAATAATGAACAAAGTAACATATGTAAAGCACATTGAACAGTTTGGGGAACACTGTAAGTTCTCAATAATTAATAGTTATTATTATCATTATATCACATAATAGGATTATCTCATCCCTTCTATGACTGTGGATGAGACTGTTCCTTAAAAGTTAAAAGGTATACAATAAAATAAAAATTATAATTTATCACTTTAACATTTAATAAATAGAAAATATTCCCTTATGCCAGCAATCTGAAACAATTATTAGGAGTCCTGCCTGAAAAGTGATTTGTCTAATAATTATGATAGAATTTTCCATCTTTTCAATTCTGGTGCTTTTTTAAGGAAAGGCAAAAATGTTATTATGGACAAAATGAAAAACAGAAATAAGTTTTACCTTGAATATTCAGGCAATTTTTCCTTTTGATTTAATGATGGTAAAGGGGTGGTAAACAAAAGTACACAGACTTAACCTTGCAAAATTTCTCTCTTAACACAGTCAAAAGGAAGACTGTTTTTTAAAATTTTAAACAGTCAAAATTACCCAAAGGGAGGACAGGAAGGTACAGAAGACACAGGAGTATCATTACATCATGATGGATGATAAGGAACAAAATGCTGTAGGCTTGCAAAGTGATAAAAAATAACTATTTTACCTGTGATATTGAGTTATATTTCATCAGATTCCTTCCCTTTCTCCCAAGTACTCCCTTGTCACACACATTAAGATCCTGAGTCATTTCAAAACATGGCAGGAGGTGTGGGGTGATATTAATAATAAATAAAAATACCCAGAATCTCTACTCCAATTTTCTCCACAAGAACACCAAGTAATCTCTATTATTTCATGACATCTTTTGCAAGAGGATACAGATGGGCATTATTACTCCTATTATATGGTTAGAGAACCTATGCAAAGAAACTGGACAAATTATTCTGTATCATATTAGCTGAACTAGGTTATAGCCCTATCTCTTATTGAAAAGAAAAGAAGAGATGATGGGGAAAATATCAATTTTATAACCAATTTAAATAACAATTTAACTGTTATGTAATACTAATTTAAATAACAATTTAAATTGTTTGTGTATGTGTTATAAATGATTACTGGGAATTCTTTTAATACACATAATAAAACATGGTACATCCCAATTTCCATTTTGTAAAGGTAATTTATGCATATAGGTATAATTTATAAGCATATAATTTTATGCATATAATTTATGCATAAAATGGAATCATACTATACATATTGTTTTATAGCCTATTCTTTTGGGGTAACACCATATTGTAAACAACTGTCACACTTCTACATGAACATTTGCAGTGGCTGCAATGTGATCCACTCATAGATGTATCCTAATTTATTTATTTTTGGAAAAGTTTTTCTCAAAGCTAGTGTGAATACCCTTTGAAAAATGCAGAAAGAAACTCCTCACAAAAATATATAGATTGATCCCTTTAACAAATAATTACTGAGTACCTTTAGTATAGCAGACATTCTGGGGAAATCTCCATGAAAAGACACTCAAGTACCAAAAATTTAGGGAGAAGGGTAATCAAACAAGCCAGCAATTACAACAGTATGTGGCCATTCACCCTCATAAACTAGCATTTTATCTAAAAGTTAATATGGGTAAATATGTCAGAAGTCCTAAAACTGTAAATATCTCTTGTGCCGACAAATCCCCTGCTTAAAATTTATTATTAGGATGTAATGGGACAAGGTACGAAGATGGTGGTACAAAATATTTATTGTAGTTTGTTAAATAAAGCAAGAGAGAGGGAGCAAAGTAAATATCCATGAAAAGAGATTGGTTTAAATAAATTAGAAGGCATCCAAAGTGAATACACCAAAGCCTTGAAAATGGCGATGTAGATGAGGGAACAATATTTGGGATATATTATTAAGACTTTTTTTTAAACAGGCTACATCAACATGTGTGTATGTGCATGCATTGGACAGATAAAATCCAAAATACTAGTAGTGGTTTTCTCTGGGTTAGAAGGTTATTGGAGCTTTTTTGTGTTTTTAATGTTCATGGGATTTTCTGATTTATATATAATGAACACAGAATGTTTACTCAAAGTCAAAATTAACGTTGAACATTTTTAATAGAATGTGTTATATGAGAGCATACATATAGGGTTCTCTAGGATCCTGTAACAGCCTGAAGCTAAGAGGGAGCTTGGGGATGGCTTCTCAAATTAGTGACATTTATTTAAACTGAATCATCAAGGAAACATAGCAGTTAGCCAGTTATAGAAAAGGAAATGAGCACACCAGGGTGAGGAAACAGCCTATGCAAAGCCTTGGAGGCCTGCACAGCACAGCCCCATCCAAGCAGTGTCAGTAGTTCACATGCTACAGAGAGCAAACTAATATAAGAACTGAAAGTGTCTGTGAGATTTTTAGTAAATTCCATTTGTACCTATGCTTGAGTCATTTCTGACAAATAACAAAGGCAAAAGCCACATGGTCACACGCTAAGGAATGAATGGGAGGTGAGAAAGTGTTGATGAAAGTAAACACAGGAAGGGGAACATCACACACCGAGGCCTGTCAGGGGATAGGGGACAAGGGGAAGGGAGAGCATTAGGACAAATACCTAATGCACAGGGGGCTTAAAATCTAGATGACAGGTTGATGGGTGCAGCAAACCACCATGGCACACGTACACCTATGTAACAAATCTCCACATTCTGCACATGCATCCCAGAACTCAAAGTAAAATAAAAAATGAAGAAAGTAAACAGGAATTCAAGAAGTGCTGATAGATGGTGAAAAGGGAGAGGGGTAACTAGAATTGTGAGAAGGGTTTACTTTGAAGTGGGGAGAACTGAAAGATGCTAATAGGGGAAGGAACCAATATAGGGGGAGAGGTTGATTTAAAAGAAGGAGGAGGAAGAGGAGGAGGAGAAGAAAGGAATGGGCAGATGTGATGACAGCTTAATGTTTCTATTTTGGGGCAGAAGGGGAGATCCAGATGGGGTGAAAGTATAAGCAATTAGGCCAGGCAATATTGCAGGAAATCACCTCTTGCTTCAAAAAACTACAAAAAGCCAATTCATCGAAAGAATCATAACTTCAATTTCCTAGAAGATAGGACCAGCAAGTGGCTATGACCAGAACACTCAGAAAGTATTTAGTATAATCCGCAAAATGTGATAGAAATAGAACAGCACATTACTGTCTCACCCCTGCATAACAACAAAAAAATTCTGTGACTTTTTATGATAACTCCTAAAGAAAAACATTATTGAAAAAAGTATAGAAGACAGAAACTAAAATGGTCAAGCAAATGGGAACCACGTTGCAGCAGCAGAGAAAAATCAGATTTGGAATTCTCATGAAGAAATAACAAAACCTATTAAAAGACATGATTTAAGTTAGTGGCTTCTAGTCTTTCTAAGAAAATATTTTTTAATATCAAAAATATTTGAGAAAACATGTGGTGGTAATTAAGCATTTAGTAATTATTCATTGGGAAAATACAATAGGACAAGAAGCATTTGTAAGTTAGATAATTCTTTTTAATTAATTTTTGTTTTATTAATCTCAATAGCATCTACATATTCTTGTATGTGGGTATTTATGAATATAAGTCATCATATTTTATTCCACCAGAGACAATGTTTGGATACACATATGAAATTGCAACTCCTTTGCAACCACTACCAACAACCATCCCATATCTGCCCAAACTATATTTGAGAACCACTGGTCTAATTTATAAAACCCTGAATAGGATGAATATGAACCTCAACACTTAACACCCAAAAACTATAACTAAAACATGAAACTCAAAAAAAGCATATTTAGAACATAGCTGTCTTTGGAAAGATTTGCAAATAGTACACACCTGAAACAGCATAAGATAAAAAATAGACATTATTTTCAAAATGTTTACATAAGCCATTTTATGATATTTCTATAATGAATTTTAAAGTAAAAAGAAAAATTGCTTTGTCAGAGGCCATAGCCTTTGTGGTGACATCAGGGAGTAAGACAGTATTGTGCCATGATACTTGTTGGTGCTGCTGACCCAAATAAATGATAAGGATTGTTATAAATTCTCACATTTGTATCCTGACCAGGCATAGTGCAGAGGCACACATACCCTCAACATAATCCAGAATAAAGAGAAAATGAATGAGTCAATAAAAGCAAGAGACAGAAACTGAAAGATAAAATAGTTTTAAGACTAAATAATTTCACCATCCTGCAAATAATTTAAAGTATAGAAAGAAAACTTAAAGGGTCCTTTGAGTTCCTTATATATTCTGAATATTGGCCCCTTAGGAGACAGATACGTGTTTTGCAAATATTTTCTCGCAATCCATGGGTTGTCTCTTCATTTTGTTGGTTGTTTCTTTGCTGTGCAGAAGCTTTTTAGTTTGATGTAATCTCATTCGTCTGTTTTTGCTTTTGTTACCTGTGCTTTTTGGAGTCCTATCTGATAAATCATTGCCCAGATCAATGTCACGGAGGTTTGCCCGTGTTTTCTTTTAGTAGCTTTACAGTTTCAGGTCTTGTGTTCAAGATTTTATCAGTTTTCAGTTGACTTTTGTATCTGGTATAAGATAAGGGTCCAATTTTATTCTTGTGTATGTGGATATCCAGCTTTCTCAATGCCATTATTGAGCAGACTGTTCTTTCCCAATTGTGTGCTCCTGGTATCTTTATTGAAAATCAACTGATCATAAATACTTGCATTATTTCTGGGCTTTCTGTCTTGTTCCATTGGTTGATCCTGTTCCATTGTCTGTTTTTATGCCAGTACCATGCTGCCTTGTTTACAATAGCTTTATCTTTTGAAATAAGAGAATGTTATGTCTCTAGCTTTGTTCTTTTTGCTCAAGATTGCTTTATCTATTTAGGGTATTTTCGAGTTTTATGTTATTTTAGGATTTAGTTTTTTATTTCTGTTTATAATGATATTAGAATTTTAATAGAAACTGCACTGAATCTGTAGATCACTTTGGGTGGCGTGAATATTTTAACAATATTAACTCTTCCAATCCATAAACCTGGGATGTCTTTTTATTTATCTGGGTCTTGTTCAACTTTTTTCATCAATGTTCTGTAGTTTTCAGTGTACAAATATTTTATCCCCTTGTTTAATAACTCAATAGCAAGAAAGCAAATAACCCCATTTAAAATGGGCAAAAAGATCTCAATAGACATTTCTCAAAAGAAGAAATACAAATGGGCAACAGATACATTTTTTAAATGCTCAACATCTCTAATCAGGGAAATGCAAATGGAAATCACAGGGTGATATTACCTCATACCTGTCAGAATGGCTATTATCAATAAATGAATGATAAGAAGTGTTGGTAAGAATGGGAGAAAATGGAATCCTTGTTCACTGTTGATGGGAATGTAAATTAGTATAGTCATTTTGGATACCAGTATGAAGGTTTCACAAAAAACTAAAAGTAGAATTACCACATGACCCAGCAATTTCATACTAGGTATATATCCAAAGAAATTGTCATCAGTACGGCAAAGAGATATCTGCACTCCCATATTCATTTCAGTACTATTGAAAACTGCCATATATGGAATCAATGTAAGTTTCCATCAGCTGAATAATTATACCCTTAGAATATAAAAAAAAAGTTATTTGTAACAACATGGACAGAACATTATATTAAAAGAATTAGGTCAGGTCCAGGAAGATAAATACTGTATCTCACTTATATGAAGACTCTTTAAAAGTCGATCTCATAGAAACAGAGTAAAAAGGTGATTATCAGAGGCTGGACAGGAGGGAGAGGGATGGGAAAGGGAAGCTGTTGATCAAAGGGTACAAAGTTTTAGTTAGACTGGAGAAATAAGTTTTAGTGGCTTACTCACTACATCATGACTACAGTTAGTAATCACTTATTTTACATTTCAAAATTGCTAAAGTAGATTTTTAAGATTCTCACTATAAAAAGATAAGTTAATTTGCTCTAGTGAATATTTCTATAGGTCTCTTCAGCCCTATCTCCTTTAAATTTATTATTAATAACAATATCAAAAGCCATCAACTGTGGACTGCCTGAAGTCATGAGATAGGAGCATCGGCTACCTAATCAAATCAAGTCCAAGACAGGCAGCAAAAAAATGAATCGTAAATCTCAAGATTAATAATAAACAAGACTCATCAAACTAAAAAGCTTCTGCACAAAGAAACCAACAGAGTAAAGAACAACATATGCAACGAGAGAAAATATTTGCAAACGTTAACATCTGATAAGTCATTAATATCCAAAATATGTAAAGGATTCAAATAACTTAATAGTGGGAAAACAAATTAACTCCATTAAAAAATGAATAGAGGATATAAATAGAAATGTCTTGAAAGAAGATATACAAATAGGCACCATGTCTATTTAAAAATCTTCAAAATCACCAATCACTTGGGAAACACAAATCAAAACCACAATGAGAAATCACCCCACACCCATTAGAATGGCTAAAAGACAAAAAGACAAAAGATGACAAGTATTGACAAGGATGTGGAGAAAAGGGAACCATTGAACACTGTTGGTAGAAATGTTCCTTAGTAAAACCATTATGGAAAATAGTATGGAGATTCCTCAAAAAATTAAAAATAAAATTACCATATGATCTAGCAATCCCACTGCTGGGTATATATCCAATGGAAGTGAAAACAGTATGTCAAAGAGATATTTGTACTCTCATGTTCATTGCAGCACTACTCGCCGTAGCCAAGTTATGGAATCAACCTACGTGATCATCAGTGGATGAATGGATAAAGAAAATGTGGCATACATACACAACAGAATGCTATCTGGTCTTTACAAAAAGAAAAAAAGACTGTCACTTGCAACAACATGGATGCATCTGAAGGACATTAAGTAAAACAAGACAGGCACAAAAAGACAAATACCACATTATCTCACTTACATGTGGAATCTAAAAAAGTTGACCTCATAGAAGTAAAGAGTAGAATGGGGAAGAGGGGAACGGCCATTGGTCAAAGGATATAAAATTTCAGTTAGATAGGAGGAATAAGTTGAAGAGCTCTATTGTAAAACATGATGACTACAGTTAATAACAATGAATTTGTATTCTAAAAATTACTAACAGATTTTACATGTCCTCACTACAAAACAATAAGTATGTGAGCTAATACATTTGTTAATTATCTTAATTTAGCCCTTCTGCAGTGTATATGCATTTCAAAACACATTGTACATGATAAATACATAATTTTCATTTGTCAATTGAAAAGGAAAAAAAATTAAAAATAATAAAGATGAACCTGCAGTTTCAAAAATCAAATAACAAATTTCAATAAAAAGGTACAATAAAAATGATTTCACAGCTCTTCAGTTGAAAATATTTCCTAGATTTGTTTTATCACCAGAGAGAGTCTACTGTGTGATGCAGATATCTGTAAGCTGACACAGGCCTACTCAACTCTGTACCTCAGACCACCATTAGGGCCTCATGTTCAATACTGGCATTATGTTCTAAGAGAGATGTGGACTAGCCTAATACTCAACAAGTATATACCAGTATGGCCAGCCTAGTGACCAAAAGGTTAATGCCAGGCACAGCAAGGGTCTCCATTCTGATACAGTTGCTACCTGTGCCAGATGGATTGTATTGTTAATATCGTTAAAAATGATATACCAAGAAAAACTAATCAGGAGTGGGAATTGCCTGGAAATTATGTCAGAGAAAGGACCATTGAAGGTTCAGGTGATCTTTAGATTTCAAAGGAGAAGATTTGGGATGGGGAAGAGGCAGGGGGTGAGCACTGCCTTCAAATACTTGAATGGGCTCCATATGGGAAACAAATTAGGTTTATACCACATGGCTCCAGAGGAAGGAATTGCGCACAATGATTGGAAGTTACAATAAGGCTGATAAGGAAGAACTTTTGAATCCTGGTGCCGCCTAACCATGGAACTGACTTTGTGAGGGTAGTGAATTTCCAGTACCAGCACAGGAAGGGAGCAATAATTCTAAGAGTGCTGCAGCTGTGGGTGCTTCTGTTCTGGAGGGTGAATTAAAGAGATCCCAAACTTGAATATTAATCTGAATTCTCAAAGGAAATTTTAATAGACTTTATTTTTTAGAACAGTTTTAGGTACATAGCAAAACAGACAAAAAAAGTATAAACAGTTCTCATATACTCCCCGCTCCTCTACAGACACATATGAGCTTCCCTCAGCCATCAGTGTCCACACCAGAGTGGTACATTTGTTACAACTGGTGAATCTACATTGACACATCATTATCACCCAAAGTCTATAGTTTACATTAGGCTTCACTCTTAGTGTTATACATTCTATGGGGTTCAATAAATGTATAATGACAAGTATTCACCACTATAAATGAAACTTTTTAAAGACCAGGCCTCCTGCTTCCCAACCCAAACCTACTAAATCAGTATCTCTAGCCCCTGGAGTTTGGAATTTTGCATACTTTAAAGCTCTTCAACTGATGTTGATACACAGATATGTTTGGAAACCTGCATTCAGTGATCTACAAAGTTCTTTTCAACCTTTACATTTTATAATTCTATTAACAAAATTCACAATAACTTTCTTAAAGTAGTAGTTCACTTTTGAACACTTACCAGGGCTTAAAGGAGAATCTCTAGCACATCAAACACTATGCTAGACCTCATTTAATTCTCACAACAACCCTATAAGGAAATTGTTAATATATATTCCCATTTAATAGAAAACAAAACTGAGGCCCAGATAGACTGAGAAACTTGCCCAAGATTACAGAGTCAGTAAAAGGCAGAGTGGGGATTCAAACTGAGGACTATGTGATCCACATTCTTTCCTTCATACCATTAGACCTTGAGAGCTTTGAATAGCGACACAACTTGAAATTACTAATATTAGGGTGACGGGTTGAGGGGGTTTTGCCTGTTGTGCTTTTTTAGTAATACATTTAGCACAAGGGAGGGATATTTTGTACATACTTTGAACATAAAACCGGATGATATTCCAGGAACTTGTAAGTGACTTACATCAAGCCAGCGACTAACATAGCCAATGCATTTGCTCTATGAATCCAAAATATTGGTCTAAGGGTTCTATGGTACCTAAACAAAACATGTGGTGAACTATCCAAAATGAGAGAAAAGGACTCAACTACATCTTTGTTCATCATAACGGACTCCAAATGAGAGAGGACATTTCTGCATTTTCACATTGGAACTATTACCCATTTTCTGAGCCACCGAAAAGAACAACTAGCTTCTTAGAGGTAGATTTCTGCCACTTCAAGGAATATGAAAATACAGTTTTGTGGTTATTAAGAGTACACATCTTTGAGGCAAACCTAGATTCTGAGTCAGCCACTAAATATGTAATTTTGGGGAAATTACCTAACCTCTCTTGGTTAGTTTCCCACCTGTAAAATGAGCTGATGATATTTTAATATCTGTCTTCCAGAGTTACCATGAGAATTAGATGAGATGTTGTATGTGAAGAAATTAACACCCCCTTGATACTTAGTAAGCACTCAATAAGCATTCATATTATTCTTATTAATTGAGAAGTCAAGTCCAACACAATCTCTTCAATTCCTTGGCTGTCCAGCTAGGGTAGAAACCAATTATTGTTGTGCCCATAGTCCCGACCAAAGGAAAAAGGTATGTGTGTTGGGGTGGAAGGAGGGTGAGGTTAACCTGTCCTCAGGCATATGAAAATTTGCTCTTAACCCTTAACTATAAGGATCTTAAAACATCTCCAGGTCCTATAATGTAAGGGTCATTGGGATAAATGAAAGCAAAGTTACGTACTAAAAAGTCAAAAAATGACACAGAAGCAGAGCTATCTTAGAAGAAGGTTATAGCCTTACTTCTGCCTCCATTTCTAACTATATTGCTTGCTGATGAATTAGAACAGGCTAGGTGGGGCTGGCCACAAAACATGTTCCCATGACACAAGACAATAACCAGCTCACACATCTTTGGTGGCCCCTGGTACTGAGCACCAGAGGCCCTCATTGAGGATAGATACTCATTTTTGACCTAAAAGTATTTCCTCTCTACTGGGAATCAAAAATTGCCTTCTACAAACTAAATCACTAGCAACATTCATCAAGAAAATAGCACTAATTTAGCATAAGAGGCCTTGGGTTTAGAAGATGACACAACAACGTCTAGAGACCCAACATGATTGTCAAAGACTGGGGAGCTTGCTGAGTGGGTGAGCAAACACATTCTAAGTAGCCTCTGTATTGAGAGGTGAGAAGTTCTATATAAAAGTACTAATAATCTGCGTTAATTTATTTGTTGAGAAAATAAAAAATAAAAATAAAGTCACTTACTAATGACCAGTAAATACAGAGTTCCTTCCTTGGGTAATAGATAGTATAATGGAACATTGCAAACTTGAGAAATGGAACGATTTCTGATTTATGGAGGCATATACAGTCTAAGCTAACTTGTAGGGTTACTTTGATGGGATAGAAGAAAATAACCTATTTAAACTCCTCTGATAAATCGCTTTTTTTTTAAGTTTTATTATTATACTTTAACTTCTAGGGTACATGTGCATAATGTGCAGGTTTGTTACATATGTATACTTGTGCCATGTTGGTGTGCTGCACCCATCAACTCATCAGCACCCATCAATTCATCATTTATATCAGGTATAACTCCCAATGCAATCCCTCCCCCCTCCCCCCTCCCCATGATAGGCCCCGGTGTGTGATGTTCCCCTTCCCGAGTCCAAGTGATCTCATTGTTCAGTTCCCACCTATGAGTGAGAACATGCGGTGTTTGGTTTTCTCTTCTTGTGATAGTTTGCTGAGAATGATGGTTTCCAGCTGCATCCATGTCCCTACAAAGGATGCAAACGCATCCTTTTTATGGCTGCATAGTATTCCATGGTGTATATGTGCCACATTTTCTTAATCCAGTCTGTCACAGATGGACATTTGGGTTGATTCCAAGTCTTTGCTATTGTGAATAATGCCGCAGTAAACATCCGTGTGCATGTGTCTTTATAGCAGCATGATTTATAATCCTTTGGGTATATACCCAGTAGTGGGATGGCTGGGTCATATGGTACATCTAGTTCTAGATCCTTGAGGAATCACCATACTGTTTTCCATAATGGTTGAACTAGTTTACAATCCCACCAACAGTGTAAAAGTGTTCCTATTTCTCCACATCCTCTCCAACACCTGTTGTTTCCTGACTTCTTAATGATTGCCATTCTAACTGGTGTGAGATGGTATCTCATTGTGGTTTTGATTTGCATTTCTCTGATGGCGAGTGATGATGAGCATTTTCTCATGTGTCTGTTGGCTGTATGAATTTCTTCTTTTGAGAAATGTCTGTTCATATCCTTTGCCCACTTTTTGATGGGGTTGTTTGTTTTTTTCTTGTAAATTTGTTTGAGTTCTTTGTAGGTTCTGGATATCAGCCCTTTGTCAGATGAGTAGATTGCAAAAATTTTCTCCCATTCTGTAGGTTGCCTGTTCACTCTGATGGTAGTTTCTTTTGCTGTGCAGAAGCTCTTTAGTTTAATGAGATCCCATTGACACATCACTTTTTTAAAATGCTTCCTTTTTAGAACACTAAAACTTAAAGTAAACTAAAACTATATTATTTAAGAATACATAAAGAAGTGATAAAACTACAGTGGAAAGCAAGAACATGAACACCTTGCTGTCCTTGTTAGGATACTTACCCACAGGGGGAAGGAAAAGGGATAAATTAGGTGGTGTAATTTAGAAGGTGTAAGCAATGTCCTGTCTCTAGCTTTAATGTTGATCTATACTGCTGCTTGTTTTTTATATACTAGGGTATGTTTTTTATACAGGTGTTCGTTTTATAAATCATTAAACTACATTTGTTTTATGCAAAAAAATTTTATTCGAGAAGTATATATCAAACTAACGGTAGTTATGTCTACTGGAAAGAAGTGGAACTGTGAGAATCTGTCAGAGTGACTGTTGTTTTCCTAAAAAATACTTCAGTATCATTATTGTAATAGTATATAAGTGCTGATTCACTCAAGCTTTGATTCTAGAGAAATTCAACAACATTCTTTCAAGAACGCAGTACCGAGGTGTGGGCTAATATTATACTAGAAAGGGTCTCTCTCCGTAGTGGCTGCTGTTAAGCCCTTTTGCTGTCTGTATCTTGATTGACAATAGACATTTTACTGATGCATAAGATGTCAAATTAGTCCAATTAATTATGTGATACTAATGACTATTTATTTGCTTGATGCATGCTAGAAATTTTCTCCTATTTGTGTAATTACAGGTATTCAAGGAATGTGGATTATCTAGAGTTGTTAAAGATGTGTTCACTCCTGTGTGTACAAGGGAACTGAGTAACATGTCTCCTTAGGGATGGAAGCTAATCTCTGATATATTCTATATCCAACCATTGTTTCAATCAAATAAGACTGACTAGATGACATAGAAACAAGTCAACCTGTACTCTGACACCTAAAAGGGCAGATGGCTGAGATTTCATGGAGCCTGCAGATCAAGTTCATGAATAGTTTTGTGCCTGCTTGCTAGTGAATGCTTGTTGAATACATATTTGACAATATAGCAGACTTCAGTCTGAGACAGGTATTCATTAGAACCTGGTAGCAACGCTGTGGAGAAGAAGCTAATCATTGCTACTTCAAAAATATTCTGTGGCTGCTCTTATCAAGACAAAAAAAGAAAGAACTTAATAGTTTTTTCTTGACTAACATGATGAAAGTTGGTTCACATGACTAACATGATGAAAGTTGGTTCACCACAGAGTCTTTTGCTTTTTACTGATCTTTTTCTAAAATTATTGACATTTGTAAATTGAATGAGTCTTATTTTACAAAAAGAAAAACTATTAAAATACCTAATAGAAACAGAAGCAAAAGACCTAAGCAGACATTTCACAAAAAAAAAAAAATAGTCAAAAAACATATAAGGAGTTGTTCAACATTATTATTAATCAGAGGAATTAATCAATGTGATATCATTTTAAACTCATTCATTTGGCAAAAAAAAAAAAAATGCTGAGTCTGACAATGCTTGGCATTTTCGAGGATGTGGAGCCACAGAATCTTCTGTCTTGCTGGAAGTAGTTTAAATTGACTCAATCACTTTGGAAAATAATTTTTCTCATCTCAAGAAGTTGAACATTCACATACCCTCTTTCACTCCCAGGGGTATACCCAGTAGAAATCCTTGTGCCAGTACTCCAAGAAACACGCTCAAGAATGTCTGTAGCAGCACCGTACACAAAAGCAAAACCTAGAAATAACCCAAATGCCCATCAACAGGATGGATGGGAAAAAATGGCATATTCATACAACAAAGTACTGAAATCTCATAATTTGACAATAGCAATACACAACAATATAGATGAATCTTAGCAGTATGTTGTTAAGTTAAACGTAAGTCTCAAAAGATTACACACACAGTAGGATATCTTATTTAGGAATGGATACAGATGCAATCAATTATATTAAACGAAAAGCAAGAGAAAGCAAAGGTGATGCTTCCCTGGGAAGAGAAAGCTAGGAACGGGGTGGTACAGAAGAAGGAAACCATATAACTTGATGTAAGTTATTATCAAGAGTTTAGCTTCTGTCTTTGGCCAGGTGCAGTGGCTCACACCTGTAATCCTAACACTTTTGGAGGCCGAGACAGGCAGATCACTTGAGGTCAGGAGTTTGAGACCAGCCGGGCCAACATGGTGTAACCCCGATCTCTACTAAAAACAAAATACAAAAAATTAGCCAGGCGTGGTGGCACACACCTGTAGCTCCAGCTACTCAGGAGGCTGAGGCAGAGAACCGCTTGAACCTGGAAGGCAGAGGTTTCAGGGAGCCAAGATCACACCACTACTCTCCAGCCTGGGTGACAGAGTGAGACTCTGTCTAAAAAAAAAAAGAATTTCGCTTTTACTTTTGATGATGAGTTTATGGATGATTATATTAATCATGATGGATGAGGAGATAAAAGCAGGTCATACATAAAACAATGGTGAGGTTGTATCATGAGACATGCATTAAGTTTTCTCCTTTCTGTTCACCTGAAGACAAAATCAAAACAAATCTAGGAGAAAAATAAAACTTTAAATCACATATATTTATATACATATAGTAGGCAACGCAATTGTGTTCATTCTAGATGAAAACTATTGCTGTTATCTTGCTTCTCACATCAAAACATCTGTATCAAATTGTTTTCTAACACTATCCTAAGGATTTTTTTTTTTTTTGCATTTTATCTTCTAGCCAAAGCCCAGTATAGTTGGATAGTTCTTTGACTTTCTACAGTTTTTTTAAGTGAAAAGAATATTGTTTATCATTTTTATGTTGCAAATGACACAGTAATTACCAAACTAAATGACATATTTCAGGATCTTTTTGTTACAATTATACCATTTATGAATTTCTTGCTGGAACCCAATTAATTTGAGTGGAAAAAAAAATCAGCTGTAAAAATCACCAAGAAGGAATAAAAGACATATGTATACCCAATCGGAAGTGTAAGCAACAAAAGTCCTGCTTTGAATAAAAACATTACCATACGAAAGTAAATAAAGTATTTTGGAATTCGCTGAGATAATCGTTACATTAAAACGTTAAGTACAAGTTTTTCTTTTTTTCTCCTTTCTGACTTTTATTTTAGGTTCAAGGGGTACACGTGCAGGTTTGTTACATGGGTAAATTGCATGTCATGGGAGCTGTGTGCAGATAATTTCATCACTCAGGTAATCAGCATAATACCCAATAGACAAGTTTTTAATCCTCACCCTCCTTCCACCCTCCGCCCTCAAATAGGCCTCACTGTTTATTGTTCCCCTCTTTGTGTCCATGTGCACTCAATATTTAGCTCCCACTTATAAGAGAACAAGCAGTATTTGGTTTTTCTGTTCCTGTATTAATTCACTCAGGATAATTGCCTCCAGCTCCACCCATATTGCTACAAAAGACATGCTCTCATTTTTTATAGCTGCATAGTATTCTGGGATGTATATGTACCATATCTTCTTTACAGTCCCCTGTTGATGGGCATCCAAGTTGATTCTATATTTTTGCTATTGTGAAGAGTGCTGCAATAAACACACCTGTGCACGTTTCTTCATGGTAGAATGATTTACATTCCTTTGAGTATATACCCAGTAATAGGATTGCTGGGTTGAATGGTAGTTCTATTTTAAGATCTTTGAGAAATCTCCAGCCTGCTTTCCACAGTGACTGAACTAATTTCCATTCCCTCCAGCAGTGTATAAGCCTTCCCTTTGCTCTACAATCTCACCAGCATCTGTTATTTAATTGTTTGTTTATTTTGAGATGGAGTTTCGCTCTTGTTGCCTCCTGGGTTCAAGCAATTCTCCTGCCTCAGCCTCCCAAGTAGCTGGGATTACAGGTGCCCACCACTATGCTTGGCTAATTTTTGTATTTGTAGTAGTGACGGGGTTTTACCATGTTAGCCAGGCTGGTCTCAAACTCCTGACCTCAGGTGATCCGCCCGCCTCAGCCTCCCAAAATGCTGGGATTACAGGCATGAGCCACTACATCGGGCCTTTGACTTTTTAATAATGGCCATTCTGAGTAGTGTGAGATGGTATCTCATGGTGGTTTTGATTTTCATTTCCTAATGACTGGTGATATTGAGCATTTTTTAATAAGCTTGTTGGCTGTGTGCATGTCTTCTTTTGAGAAGTGCCTGTTTACTTCCTTTGCTCACTTTTTAATGGGGCTGTTTGTTTTCCTCTTGTTAATTTTTTTAAGTTTCTTACAGATTCTGGATATGAGACCTTTGTCAGATGTATAGTTTGAAAATATGTTCTCCCATTCTGTAGATTGTCTGTTTGCTCTGTTGATAGATTATTTTGCTGTGCAGAAGCTTTTTAATTCAATGAGGTTCCGTTTGTCAAGTTTTGTTTTTGTTGCAATTGTTTTGGAGTCTTTGTCATGAAGTCTTTGCCTGGGCCAATGTTCCGGATGGTATTTATTGTTCCACTGGTCTATGTGTCTGTTTTTGTACCAGTACCATGCTTTTTAGTTACTGTAGCCTCTGTAGTATAGTTTGAAGTCAGATAGTGTGATGCCTCCAGCTTTGTTCTTTTTGCTTAGGATTTCTTTGGCTATTTAGGCTCTTTTTTAGTTCCAAATGAATTTAGAAAATTTTTTAATTCTGTGAAAAAAATGTTGCCAATTTGATGGGAACAGCATTGAATCTGTAAATAACTTTGGGCAGTATGGCCAGTTTAATTGATTCTTCCTATGCATGAGAGGGAATATTTTTCCATTTGTTTGTGTCATCTCTGACTTCTTTCAGTAGTGCTTTGTAATTCTCTTTGTAGAGAACTTTCACTTCCCTGGTTAGCTGTATTCCTAGATATTGTATTCTTTTTATGGCTGTTGTGAATAGGATTGCATTCTTGATTTGGCTGTCAGTATGTACATTGTTGGTATATAGAAGTGCTACTGATTTTTATACATTGATTTTGCTTCCTGAAATGACTGAAATTATTTATCAGATCTAGAAGCCTTTGGCCAGAGACTATGGGGCTTTCTCAGTATAGTATCATATCATCTGCAAACAGAGATAGTTTGACTTTCTCTCTTTCTATTTGGATGCATTTTATGTTTTTGTCTTGCCAAGTTTTTCTTAAATGTGTTCCTTTTCATCTTGATTCTGACTATTTACTACATATTCAGCAGAATGTTCTTTCTCCAAATTAAAACTATTTTTTTTCTTTTTGAAGAGCTACTTTTTAATATAGTCCTTTTTTTGAGGTTTTTAAATTAAAAAACATGTTTTGTTAATACATATAGAAGAATTTTGAGGTATTATTATCATCTGAATTTTTTTCTTTTTTCTTTTTTATTATTATTGTACTTTAAGTTCTAAGATGAAGAATATAAGATATAAGAAGAACATAAGATAAGAATATAAGAGAATAATATTTAATGACTTCACAACACTCCGTATAAAAATTCAAGCAGTGGAAAAACAGAAGTTTCTTTTTTTTAATATATATATATATATTTTTATTATTATACTTTAAGTTCTAGGGTACATGTGCATAACGTGCAGGTTTATTACATATGTATACTTGTGCTATGTTGGTGTGCTGCACCCATCAACTCGTCAGCACCCATCAATTCATCATTTATATCAGGTATAACTCCCCAGAAGTTTCTTATGCTAACGTCAAAATCATGACAAACACCATTCCCAGTTTGGAAACACCATATTAACAGAATAATGCATTTTATATAATAACATATTTTATATTCAATTTCAATTTTCTTACATAATAAAAGTGTCATTTTTTTCAAGCAGAATGTTACTTGAATATTAACAATTGTAACCCTAAATAAGACATTTGTCTGAAAGCAGTTTTATTTTCACAAAGACCTAATTGTTGAATACTTAGTATGTACCAAGCCCATTGCTGACACATACGACTTTGATGTGGTATCTCCTTGCTTGTAAAACACTTGGAAAATAGATGAGTATGTGTTTTTTTAAAGATCTATAATGGATCATAGTGTTCAAAATATAACCACTGGCCAGACGCATTGAATTATACCTGTAATCCCAGCACATTGGGAGGCTGGATGGGGAGGATCACATAAGGCCAGGAATTTGAGACCAGCCTGGCCAACATGGCAAAACACCATCTCTACCAAAATTACAAAAATTATCTGGGCATGGTGGTGCATGTCTCTAATCCCAGCTACTTAGGAGGCTAAGACACAAGAATCACTTGAACCCAGGAGGCAGAGGTTGCAGTATGCCGAGATTACACCACTGCATTGCAGCCTGGGCGACAGAGGGAGACTCTGTCTCAAAAAAATAAAATAAATAAAAAATAACCACTAGTTATTCTTGCAGTCATGCTTACTACTGACACTATGAATGAGGTGCCATGCAGGAGAATGTAAATACTGTCCTGGCATTTTTTAGTAGGCAACTGTTGTCTTGGTGGCATATCACTTCCACAACTATATCCCAGCAGAAACAGAGAGCAACTGGAGACACAAGAGAATTTATTCCCTTGTCTTCCTTTAGGATTCTTGATAAAAGCCCTGCAGCAGAATGTTGGCCTGTGATGAAGTACCCTGGGTCACCCTGCACAGTTCTGAGTAGGCACTCTGCACAAGGCACCCATGGGGGCGAAAGTGGTGCTGGATCCACCAGCATAAATTTAACCTGTAGCTTTTCCTAATTGGTATATCTGGAGGGGCTCCTTCTTGTAATTTATTTGCGTAGAAAGAGCAAGTGTTTCTAATTCACATGGAAGTTCAGTGTATATTTGCTAGGACTTTGAAAGCTTCCAACATGAATTGCCCAGAGTCTAATACCTCTGATGGGTTCCGGGCAACTGTTGTCTCTGAATATGAGAAGATGATGTACTGGTGAGTCATTCTGACAATCCTCATGCTAACTACTAAGGTAAGGTTGCATGGATGCTTCTCTCCTTCTGCATGTAGCAGAGTAATGCAGCTGAAGCTAAAACAAAGCTGAATCTCTTCTCCCAGAGCTCTGCATAATTATAAATTAATTTTAGTTAACTTGAAACAAAACATACACCATCGCTCCAATTAAAGAGACTTTAAAAACACCCAGAATCCTTCCTACTAACACCCTAAAAACATATCTGCCACCCCGTAAAAGAAATATCCATTAGTTGGCCAGGCGTGCTGGCTCATGCCTGTAATCCCAGCACTTTGGAAGGCTGAGGCGGGAGGATCACCTGAGCCTAGGAGTTCGAGACCAGCCTGGCCAACATGGCAAAAAACCATCTCTACTAAAAAATACAATAACTAGCCAGGCATGGTGGTGGGTGCCTATAATCCCAGCTATTCAGGAGGCTAAAGTAGGGAGAATTGCTTGAACCTGGGAGGCGGAGGTTGCAGTGAGCCAAGATCACGCCACTGCACTCCAGTCTGGACAACAGAGCAAGACTCCGTCTCAAAAACTGAAAAATAAATAAATATCCATTAGTCATACATTGAGTGAAATCACCAAAAAAAAACCTCTATTAAAATAATTTGTTGCTTATTTTACAGTATACAAAATTAGTAGTATTTTCTATCTTCCTTAGCAAATCTTGAGGAAACAGAAAAAACATCAGCAGCTGTATTTTACATGAGCAAAATTGAAGGTAACAGATTTGCCAGACACAGGTAATAAATAGCAGTCAAAACTAAAAGCCAAGTCTTACAGTTTCCCAATCACTGTGCTTTTCTCAGGCACGAAGCTCTTCTCAGTGATCCATGAACCACCAAGTGCTCATAATGAATCAAAGGACAAACTGAGGGACCCCATTGCTTGAATAGGGAGCAGTTGGTTGGAAAAGATTTGAAGCACAACAAAATAAAATGGAATGACTGAATGTCTTCATGTCGATGGAGGGGAAGGTAAGTATATCAGCCAGAGAGATGAGCAGGAGCACAGGTAAAGGAAGAGGAAAGCCTGGGAGGTGTTGAGAGAATGACCCAGTTTAGCTAGATTAAGAGGTGCAGAGAAAGACTAGGAAAATAGGCTAGGGTCAAAGCACAGAGAGCTTTGAGTAACACTATGGAATATTTGGATCTAACCCAGCTGGCAAACAGTTAAGTTCTCTGAATATGGGAGTAGTGTGATCAGTACTGAGTTTTTGGACAGTTAACTTGGTAACAACGTGTAGGATGTGTTATGGAAGGAAAGCCAGAGGCAGGGAGACTAGGTGTGATGCCACAATAGCCCAGGTGGGAGAAAGTGAGGATTTAAACTGGAATCAAAGCATTGGAATGGAGAGGAAGGGATGAGCATAAGAGATATTGCAGAGAAAAATATGGTTACTAAGATTTGATGCTTAATAAAATAGGACAATGAAAGAGTACAAAGAATCAAATATGAATCTTAATTTTCAGGTCTGTATAACTGAGGAATTATCTGTTCATATAAAGGAAATGCTTTTTTTTTTTTTTTTCCCAGACAGAGTCTTTCTCTGTCACCCAGGCTGGAGCATGATCTCGGCTCACTAAAACCTCCACTTCCCAGGTTCAAGCAATTCTCGTGCCTCAGCCTCCCAAGTAACTGAGACTACAGGTGCATGCTACCACGCCTGGCTAATTTTTATATTTTTAGTAGAGATGGGGTTTCACCATGTTGGCCAGGTTGGTCTTGAACTCCTGACCTCAAGTGATCTGCTTGCCTCGGCCTCCCAAAGTGCTGGGATTACAGGAGTGAGTGACCATGTCCAGCCTACAATGAATGCTTTAAAAAAAAATCATTAACTTCTTAAATTTTCTCCTAGCTTACGTCATAAATCCATAATGAAGGAGGTTCACATCAAGTTATTAATCCCTGTCCTGCTGGCAAAAAGACAGCAATGGTCCTTAGAAAGCCTCCATTTTAAAATGTCTCACTTTTATCTTACCACTGAGAGATTCGCTTTAGTTAGCAAGTTCCTCTTTTAAAATTCAAATGGCCCCTGGAAGAGTTATTCCATTATTCAGTCCAAAGTGTAAATGATAATAACTGGATAACCAGCTATATTGATTAAGAAAAGGCACACTGTGAGATTAGCACTTAGTATTCCCATTTTACAGATGAGTAAACTGTGATTCACAGAAGTTCATAACTTGCCCAATATTACAGAGCTAGCAAGTGCTATATCCAATATTTTACCTCTTCTGTCTGATCCCAATGTCTGTACTCTTTCCACTATATTAGTAGATTTCCCTGTAGAATCAAACAATTGGGGAAGCTATTTTCTATGAAGGATGACACGAGGAGAAAAGTAGAACATTTTCCAAAATTAAACAACTGTCCTGCACCACTTCTCCAATGTTAATTGCCAAGATGATAACTATATGGTTCTCTTAGTGACCTGAAAGAGGTAATGGACATAATTTCAAGTCTTAGTAGTTAGAGCAAAAGAGTAAAATCTCTCATTTGATGAGAATAGGGGTCACAAACTCAAATGTCTATAGAAACCAGGCAAATATAGAGATGCGTGAAGTAGGCCAAGTACAAGCTATAAGTTGGCAATTAGTGCAGGCCCCATTTTACAGATCTCTTTAAGGAACAGAGAAGAATTGCATAAAAGGGAAAGTGTAGGCCCCAACTGAAATAGAAGCAGTAACTCATCTCCAGCTAGTTTTTGACAAGCAGGAATACAAACTAGTATTGTCAAATTATTTACATTTTTTAGCCAGAAATTTAGATTATTGTGTAAAATCACTCAAATTTTTAAATGCTGACAACTAATTTAAATTTAAACATCATTCAAGGGCCAGATGCAGTGACTCACCCCTGTAATCCCAGCACTTTGGGAGGCCAAGGTGGGTGGATTGCTTCATCCCAGGAGTTCAAGACCAGCCTGGGAAACACGGTGAAACCCCGTCTCTACCAAAAATACAAAAATTCATTGGGCATGGTGGTGCATGCCTATAGTTCCAGCTTATTCAGAAGGTTGAGGTGGGAGGATCACTTGAGCCCAAGAGGAAGAGGTTGCAGTGAGCTGAGATCATGCCACTGTAATCCAGCCTGGGTGAGAGAACGGGACCATCTCAAAAAAATAACATAACATAAAATAAAACATCATGCAAGCCAAGACTGTAGAATTTAACCAAGTACACTTAAAGGGACTATATGCCACAGGCTATCAGTTTTTTACTTCTAAAATGTAAAAAATTTGATCTTCAAGATAATGTTGGGAGTCGTCACAAACTTGCTGAGTTGAAACATTATCAGATATCAGTGCCTTTTTTCTAGGAGTTTGCAATCTACTGGGACAGAACAGCCCACCTAATTCCATGTAAATAGGACTAGTCAAAAACAACATGCTGAATAAATGATGAATATAAGTGTACTGCCACACATCCGTCACCCCGAGATCTATTTGAATGTCACATGATGACATGAGCCACATTTGCCATCCATAAATCAGCATGAATTATCTGCTGGGCTCCATTCTGGATTGTGAGGATAAAGCAGTAAACAGCAAGGTATCTGCCTGCATGGAGTTTACACTCTAATATTGCTGTTATCATCCTGTCATGAGCATTGATATGAAGAAAACTAATGCAGGATATGGCAACAGGAAAAAGAGAGTCATCCGAGAAGCCTCTCTCAGAAAGGTTTGTTTGATGGAGAGTAGAATGTAAAGGGGAACTCAGTCACATCCAGGGTAGAAGCATTGCAGAGGAGAAAAGAGCAAGGTCAAAGCTGTAGGTGGAAAATTGTCTCAAGTATTGCAGGAACAGTTAAGGTCATGTAGGGCAGCAGAGAGGCTGGCAGGGGATGAGTTTGGGTGCTAGCCAACAACCTGTTCATATAGGGCCCTGTAGGGCTTGAGAAGGACTTTGCTTTTATTCTAGTTGTAAGGAGAAGCAGAGGCAGGAAACAATCTGGTTTACATTTTTAAAGTTTCATTTCTGGATGCTGAGCAGAGAATATGCTACCAAGGTCACAAGAGTGGAAGCAGGCCGGGCGCGGTGGCTCAAGCCTGTAATCCCAGCACTTTGGGAGGCCGAGACGGGCGGATCACGAGGTCAGGAGATCGAGACCATCTGGCTAACATGGTGAAACCCCGTCTCTACTAAAAAATACAAAAAATTAGCCGGGCGAGGTGGCAGGCGCCTGTAGTCCCAGCTACACGGGAGGCTGAGGCAGGAGAATGGCGTGAACCTGGGAGGCGGAGCTTGCAGTGAGCTGAGACCCGGCCACTGCACTCCAGCCTGGGCGACAGAGCGAGACTCCGTCTCAAAAATAAAAAATAAATAAATAATAAATAAATAAATAAATAAATAATAAAAAAAAAAAAGAGTGGAAACAAGGAGACAAGTCATGAAGCTGCTGCAGTGGTCCAGGACAGGGGGAGGGGTGAGGACTCAGTCAGTGATGATGGAGATGGTGAAGAGCAGTCAGTGTAGGTGAAGTCAGCAGGATTTGTTGATGGAGTTGACATGGGGATATGAGATAAAGAAAGGATCAGGAATGTCCCCACAGTGTTTTGCATAACCAGCTGGGTATACAGTGGTATCATCTTCTGAGTTATTTCTTGTACAAGGAAAGAACAAGTTTCTTTTTAGGGGAAGGGCGATGTGGAATCAGGAGTGTGTTGGAAATATTAAATGTGGAAGTCTATCAAACTTCTAAGTGGAGATGCGTAGACAGCCGAGTTTCAGTCTGGAATTCTGGGGAATAGTCAGCACTGGAACTAGAGAGAGGGTATCTAAAGGTACAGAAGTGCATGAGGTCATCTGAGGGAGAGAGAAGAAAGGGAGCAGAGCTATGAGAACAAGCCCTGGGGCACTTTGGGCAGAAGTCATGAGAAGAAAGGGAGATTCAGTACTGAAACTGAAGAGGGTCAGAATAGGAGAGATGGAAAAGCAGAAATGGGGGTGGCCCAGGAGCCTGGTGAGGAAAGTGTTTCAAGGAGGCAGTGAATTGATGTGGAATACTTTGAAGAGGTCAGGGGAAATGAGAACTAACTGATCGTGACATTTCTCCACATGGAGCACAACGGAGACCTCAATAAGAAGCATTTCAGCAGTGTGGAGGGGAGACCAGTCTAAGTGGAGTGGGTTCAAGAGACACTGGGAAGCAAGCAGACTGAGATAGCAGTACAGCCAATTCTCTTGCATTTATTTTTGAAATATATTCCAGAGGAGAAAGAAAGAAAATTCTCCTCACACGCACATAAATTTTCCAACCTGCTAGAATTCTTCCCAATTACAATTCACCACCTGACACCATACTTAAACCTAAACACAAGTCAAAATGCAGCAAATCATTGCTAGACTAAATCTCAATAGAAAAAGCAATGCTCAAAAACGTAAGTCACCTCCAAAAACTAGCCTCAATTACTGTATCTAACCAAAAAGCCCAATCAAACTGCTTTCTATCATTGCTCATTCCACTTTTTCTAAGTACACTTCTTGTTACCTAATTTCCTCAAGTAATCTCAATTACAATGGAAATACTAACAAAGATCAATGCTGCATGCCCAAAACTTGCATGTGTTCCTCGTCCTTTGAAGGAAGACAAGATAGCTCTATATGCAGATGACACTCTACTGTGGAAGACAGATTGATAGTGTCTTAGTCAGTTCGAGCTGCTGTAGCAAACTACCAGAGGCTGAGTAGCTTAAACAACAAATATGTATTCCTTCTTGTTCTGGAAGCTGGAAGTCCAAGAATAGTGGCAGCATGCTCAGGTTATGGTGAGGGCCCCTCTTCCTAGAAATAAGCTTCTTAGGGCTCTGTCTTTAGTCTCCTAATCCTTTTTTCCACTTTTACTCTCTTAAAAAATCTCTATACCCAAATTTCTTTCTCTTTCTTCCCTCCCCTCCCCTCTCCTCTCTTCTTTTTGTTTTGTTTTGTTTTGTTTAAGGCCTCTGATTACATGATTGATTACATATCTCCTCATCACCCCCACACCTCTACAAACCACCAGCAGCAACCTATCAAGCTGTTCTAGGTCAAGAACTAATTGTTCCTCTTCTGCCCTCAATCTGTAGGGAGTCCCAGAAATACCTCCAAGCAAAATTGTTCTCTTTCCTTTCCCAGGACATCTAAACCAGGTCTAGTTGAAGCAAAGTTGGTTGACAACTCATGCCTCTTGTCCTAGCCTGTTCCTCCAGTCTCTACAGCTGTCATTGAAGTTCAATCTCCAATAACAAGGTAACCAGGGACAGGGACTCCAGGTCTGGAAGCCAAGCTGGGGATGGGAGAAGTTAACCCTTCTCTCAGTTTCCCAAAGCAAAAAGTGTGGGGAGGCCTCTGAATTTTCAGCAGCTGCTCCCTCCTCTCCCTTCCTAGCCTACTTAGGTCTATGTCAGTGAAGCAGGCAGCAAAACCACCCATTGCAGTCATGTGTTAGCTCAGGTTCCCAGAGAATCTGAAAGGCTCACCTTGCTTGTTGTGTTCAGGCCATTCAGCTACAGTCTTTTAGAGTTACTGACATTTTTCTCAGGCTCAGAACCTTAAGATGATGCTTTTTCTGATGACTGCCTAGATTTTCTGGTATTGATCAGATTAGAGCATGTCTGAGAAAATCTGTCCTCTGGGGACCAGATAGGAAAAGAGAGGGTGAATGATGAAAAAAAAAAAAAAAAAAGTCAGTTTACAGATACCACAAACAGCCAGGAACATTTCTGGCCAGAGGTGTCCTTTCTGATAGTGCTAAATGGGTTAAAAAGCCATCTCATCAGATCAGTGGAACAAATGAGAAACCATAACTGCGAGTCAATAGGTATTGATTTACCCCTGTTGTGCTTTAATGATGTTTCAAAAGAAAAATGATACCTGAGCAGAGGCACACATCCACAGCAGCCAGCCATTCTGAAAGGTCAATCAAGAGTCCCACAAATAAATTGCCTACCATTGACAGCAGGGGTGTTTCCGTTTAAGCTTTATTGAAATAGAAATCTACAGTCTTTGCAAATGTAACATGTGAGACCAGGAAATTTGTCTTTTCAAATCATTAAATGGTTAACACCTTGGCTAATTCAGTAGCAAGTGCACCCGCTGAAGCAGAACCTAGAGTTGTGAACTAGCCCTAAGACCCATAAATCTTTTACATTGAGAAATAGGCTAGAACCTGCTTTTTTTACACCAAAATGCTAAAACTTTTTAAAATACTCTGGGATCATTTAGGAGTATTACAGCTCTAAGAAAAATACATGTTTCATTGAATCACAGGTGTTAAATACTCCCTATATTCACAAAGTCTTTCTTATTAAGGGAAAGGATTGCCGTGTCAATCTATTTATAAGAGAAAAAAAAATGACTCAGGTCCAAAAAGAACGCAGCATATTTTACAAATAGGAGTTAGATCCCATTCAGAAACTACAGGTGGAAACAGTATCTATTATGGACATTGGGCTGGTCAACAAGGAAACTGTGGGCCAAAAACCATGGGAAGAAGTAACAGCAATGCCATCAGCCAGTTAGGGGAAAAGGGTGAAATGGTATACCTGTCACTTTCCCTTTTACAGTTTTCCTTCTCCAGCTGAAAGTTATTGGCTTCACAATGACCTCAGCTCCTCTTCCATTAAAACGTGTTGAGACATGTTGGCACCTTAAAGCATTCCCATAATTTTCAGAAGATGAAAAGACCAAAGCTGTTAAGCCCAGCTTGCAAAAATAACAACTGCAAAATGAAGTAGGAAATATGTTTCAACCAGCCAGGGGGCCGAAGTCCAGGACACTGGGCTTAAAAGAGCTCTATGATTATAAACACACACCTGAATGCTAATCCACACCAAAAACATACATTCTGAAAATAACAGAGGAGGCCAGTGAGCAACACAATCTCAGATCAGTCAATAAACACCCCCTTCTTCTAGGAAGACAGGGAAGAGGAACTACAGAAAGACAAAGGTGAAAACCAGCCAACTATATATATTTGGACAAACTCTGAGCTTATACAAAGATATGAAAAAGTTCATCTCTAGAGGAAAAGTTAAGCATTCCTGCAAACTAACTGGGCAGTTCATGAGAAATCTACTTCTCATTTCCAATGATGTTGAAACAGTTTTTCCAATAAGTCTTCTCTCTCACTAATGGGAAGAAGCCTGTAGCAAATCACTTTTGAAATTCTTCCCTCAGGCATCCCCCCGTCCTCAGATCTAGGCACTTTGAGTTTTCTTTGACTACAGTGCACATCTCCATCCCTAGGACCTCCCTAGGCTGTGAACACACTGCATACCTTGCATATTTTCCTGCCTTTCGCTTCCATGTAAAATATACTTGTCCTGTGTTCCATTTCTCTAGATTCTGTCCTCAACCGAAGTCACAATGAATTAATTATATAAACAAATTAGCCCATGTGCTATACCTCTCACCTAGAAAAATATGTCTGTAATCTTGTTTAAATGCTTATTTTAGTCAAAAGACATTTGAGTGGACTAGATGACCTTCAAATTCTCTACCAATGCTAACATTGTAAAATTATATAAGTAATTCCAATCAGAAAAAAAATAAATAAACCTTGGCCTAAGCTAATTGGTAAGTTGACCTTTTGGGGTCCTTGAAATTAGACCAGTTGTGTTGTTGCTACTGGGTGTAAACATGTCACATCTGCAGTTGACCTTCAATCAAAAATTTAATGGCAATTTTTAGAGGTTATTATTACGTTTTCTTGTCTATTCTATGTCCTTCAGTGAATTAAAGATGACTCAAATTCTTTGCTCTTCCTCCCATCAGAAAGTTAGTCTATTTTCTCTCCAACATGGAATCAAGCCAGTCTTATGAATTTATTAATCAATAGAAGGTAGTGAAAGTGACACCTTGCCAGCTCTGGCTTAGGCCTTCATAGGCATGGAAGCTCCTGCTTTCAGCCTCTTGGGAACCTTAGCCATTACATAGAGACATTCCATTACTCTGCTGTAAAGACCTGTAGAGGGAGAGAGAGAAAGATTTCTGGCCAGCCTCCAGTTGCTTCAGGCATCTTAGCTGAGGTGCCAAACATATGAATAAAGCCATTTTGGATCCCCAACCCTATAAAACCTCCAGATAAGTGCAGCCACATGAGTAAGTCAGACAAGGCCAACAGAAGAATCACCCACCTGAGCTCAGCCCATAGACAGTTATCATTATCAAGCTACTACATTTCAGAATGGTTTGTTACCCTGCAATAGGTAACTACAGCACATCCCCAAAGGTTGACCTATTCCTTTCTTTGAATAAAGAAGGAATTAATAACAAACAAAATAATTTTTAAATTAAAGTTTCTAATTATCATAGTCCTTTCACCCTCCAGCACACACTTACTCTTACAATGGCACATCAATAAAACTCATTCAACACTTTCTCAGCTGCATGTCCTTAATATCTGTTGCCATCCCCAAAGTCATAAATTGTAAGTTCCTGCTGGCTAGGATCTGGAAACTCCAATAAATATTTTATAAAGACTTTTTAGCGATAATTTTAGTCAAAGCCTTCAGCAATGATCAGCAATATTTCCTATAAGTCTTACTACTTTTCTACATTGAGAAGTCTAGAAATGGATCCTCAGAGAGAAACTCCACTTTTAAAGCCTCCACTTTTCATGTCATGCTTTCGTCTTTAAAGAGCATTGAAACCGTAAACCTCTCCCAATGTTCTTTCCACAGCAACACAATGAATTATAATTTGGCAACACGTAGGAGTCTATTTGTATTAATTGGCTGGGAGGTTGGTTATTTGTAAAAGGAAATTTTTAATTCCTCTGCCATGCATTCATGTGTGACAAATCCCTGACACCTGCATAGACATTCCTAGGCCAGAAGCTTATGGTCTTGTCTGGCCCCCCTAAGCTGAAGAGTCATCCTGAAAGAACCCATGGATAACAGAGATGACAGTGTTTCAGAAGCTTAGAGTTTGCAAACCATCATTAGAACTCTAATAGGCCCCTCATCCATGACCCCTTTCCATGACCTATGACCTTTTCTCATAGGTCATGGAAAAGTGAAATGTTGATTTAATTTTTTTCATAAAATGCAAAGTTAAAATGGTATGAATTTTGTATTAGTCTGTTTTCATGCTACTGATAAAGACGTACTTGAGGCTGGGAAGAAAAAGAGGTTTAATTGGACTTACAGTTCCACATGACTGGGAGGCCTCAGAATCATGGCAGGAGGGTGAAAGGCACTTCTTACACAGCAGTGGCAGGAGACAATGAGGAGGAAGCAAAAGCAGAAACCCCTGATAAACCCATCAGATCTCGTGAGACTTATTTGCTATCATGAGAATAGCACAGGAAAGACCAGCCCCCATGATTCAATTACCTCTCACTGGGTTCCTCCCACAACAGTGGGAATTCTGGCAGATACAATTCAAGTTGAAATTTGGGTGGGGGCACAGCAAAACCATATCAAATTTCTTTTGGGTAAAGGATATTCCGTTTTTAGTCTATATACTTCTGAAATGTTGTGCTTTTTAAGAATAAATATGCATTATTTCAGTATTCTTTTAAACATATAATTAGCAGAGAAATTAAATTGTACATAAAACATTCATATTAATATCTTTTTTGTTATTTGTGGAACAGTCATAGCATAAGTCAGGAAATTGTGAGGCAGCCTAATGAAGACAGGGCTGTTACACACATCGTGACACAAAGGACTGATATTGTTACACTTTATCTTAATGTAATGACAATTGACTTATAAATGCACTATATATACATCATGCCCTTTCCTATGACACTGCATAAATCTCCACATCAAACACCAAACTCTTAAAATTTGAATAATGTAAAATGCCGTGTCTTGATTATAATGTAAACTGTCTTCACATAATGTGATCTAAAAGTCAGTTTTGCATCCTAAATCTCCTTTTTTACCAGCCTCTTTTTAGCCATCTCTTTTTTACCAACTTAACCTAAAGAATTTCAAGTATGGCTGTGCTTGAAATTCCTGCCAAAGCCATTCTTCAGGTTAAGTTATAATGCCTACAGGAGACCTCCTTTAAATACAAATAGCAGACTGGGCACGGTGCCTCATGCTTGTAATCCCAGCACTTTAGGAGGCCAAGGCAGGAGGATCACTTGAGATCAGGAGTTCGAGACCAGCCTGGCTAACATGGTGAAGCCCTGTCTCTACTAAAAACACAAAAATTGCCCAGGCATGGTGGTGGATGCCTGTAATCCCAGCTACTCAGGAGGCTGAGGCAGGGAAATCACTTGAACCCAGAAGGCAGAAGTTGCAGTAGGCCGAGATCACACCATTGCATTCAAGCCTGGGTGGCAGAGCAAGACTCTTTCTCAAAAACCAAAAATGCAAATAGTGGTTTTCTTAGAAAAGTAACCAATTCACCTGTTAGAATCAACAGTTTTATCCGATTAAACCATTACTATACAAGGCTTGACTCCAAATAATGATCACTGCTGATTGCACTTACTTTCCTGATCTTTTCCTCATGTTATTATTAATGCAAATGATCATGATTATCTGTACAATTTGCTGAGCACCCCAAATGAATTGGGTCCAGTAATTAGTACTTGCCACACATTATTTCTAGTACTGATATCACATTACAACATCATATTCTCTCATTTCATGGATTAAGAAACAGATCCCATAAATTTACGTGATTCACCCAAGTACACGTAGCTCCTAAGAAAGAAAGTCAAGATGCCAACCAGAGCTGTGTAAACCCAAAGCCAGAAATCCGTCTACACTGTGCTGATGCTTAAAGCCAAGCAAGCGCTATACCTCTGACGAAGTTACAGAATTACCTGATTTATGAGGAAAATTCTTTTTTCTCTGCCATGCCATATTCTTGCCATTTAGAGCCAGTGACAGAAAGAAGGTAATGTCACCAATCCAGTCCATCTTCTGCATGTTCCTTTTCTCAACCCGTGGCCCTTAGCCAAGACTCTGGTCTATCCCACCCTCCTTCAGTTATTCAAGTCTAATTATAGCTCTCAGAAGCCTAACTCAGCAGATAATAACCACATCCTGTTGAGTTCAAATAAAATATTTTTAAAACAATGATAATTGTACTTAGTGATGTTTTTTATAAATAACAAAAAGATATTCACCCTTTAAATTCATGCAGTGAGTTCTTCCTTCTCAAAGAACTTTACAAGTATTAACTAACTGGTGTTGAAAGATACAGTCATAGTAACTATCCTTTAACTTGTGGAAGCAAGAGTGTCTTACTTAAGGTAAAGCAATTCTGACCCTTGCCTGATAGCACAGGGTGGGCCTGACTCTCACCCTGTCGAGAGGAGCCTCCTGAGCACAATGGGGATGGAACAGAAAGTAAAGCGAAAACAATGGCTGGGACTTTGTAGAAATCTTTTCATCTACTGGCCACACTGTTCACAACAATTATTTTGATAAAACCTTCTCCTGGCCATACAATTTCCTTTTTTTGTTTTTGTTTTTGAGACAGTCTCGCTCTGTCAGCCAGGCTGATGTGCAGTGGCGCAATCTCAGCTCACTGCAACCTCCACCGCATGGGTTCAAGTGATTCTCATGCCTCACTCTCCAGAGTAGCTGGGATTACAGGCATGTGCCACCACACCTAGCTAATTTTTTGTATTTTTAGTAGAGATGGGGTCTCGCCATGTTTCCCTGGCTGGTCTCAAACTCCTGAGCTCAGGCAATCTGCCCACCTCGGCTTCCGAAAGTGCTGGGATTACAGGCATGAGCCACCACACCCAGCCTGCTATTTTAAAATGTGGCTTTCCCAGGAGTTTCCCAGGAGTTTGAGACTGCAGTGAGCTATGATTGCACCACTGCACTCTAGCCTGGGTGGCAGACTGAGATTTAGTCACTAAAAATAAACAAATAAATAAATAAATAAATAAGGCTTCCATCAATTATGATAGTGTAGTATATGATGTAAGGAAAGGCTGAAATCTCAGCAAACTATTCGACCTGACACTGGATAAAAAACTACGCTAGTAATACTTAAGGCCATCCAGCCTTCTGCCACCTAAGGAAGCGCTTCAGATGGTCAAGTATTTCCCTGGTTCTGTTTCAGCTTTTATATGGAATTGTGGCTAAGTTCCTCTATTGTTTTAGTGTAAATTGCTCTAATAGTTAAATAACGTAGCATTTCTCTATGAATTTCTCTAATATTTGAACACTTCCTTTAAAAATTTCCAAATAACCATTATTGGCATAACAACATGTTATCTCAGGGGCACAACTCTGAAACTGACTAGAGAAATACATAAGACCCTTTTTGGGACCCTGGGCTGAAAGATGCATAAGTGTAATCCAAACTAAATGGAATTCTGTACAGAAATGGGACCCCATGCAACATTCAAGAAGCTAGCTCTCCTAGCCAGTAAGAAAGAAAAGAGAAAACGTTGCCTTCTATGTTTAACTTATTTTAATAAAAGAATCTCCCAAAGAATTATCTGGCTGTTTCATCTTTGTGTTTATGTTATTAGGCATTCATAGCCTAGTATCTAGAGCTACAGTGGAATCCGCAGGTGCTGCAGAAATCCTAATATGTCAAAGACAGTGCTCATCAAATTCTGTGGACTTCTCTATATTTCTCAGCTTCTTTTGCAGGTACGTTGGGGGTCACATGACTTCTTCTAGTCAAAGGACTCTGAGTGAAAATGACATATATCACTTCCAGGCTAAGGTGAGTGAGAGCCAGTGCACCTCTGCCATCTCTCACTTCCCGTGCTATGATCATTGCAGAGGGTGCACATTCCAGATTCTATAGCTTCAAGATAAAATGGGAAATAAGCAAGAAATAACCATTTACTGTGTGAAGTCCCTGATATTTCAAGATTTTTATCTATGTGACAGCTAGGGTTAATTTTTTTATCTAATACACCTTAGAACTCTCATTCCTGCAGAATACTTTATGACTTCAATGCCATTTTAAGCTTGAATATGAACTTAAACCTGCCTGCCAAGTTGTAATATCATACAGTAGTGGCTGGACAACTGAATATGGTAGCAACAAGGCAGTTTTAGCATAGTGTCTCCATAGGAACCACTCATTAAACTCCTTCTGTGTGCTTCAGCCTGGGCTACATGATATGGAGAGATAAGAAGGAAAAAGACACAGTTCAGGCTCTCACAATGCTCAGGATTTTGTTTCCAGTAAGGTTTTAGGCTCCTGCCTCTCCTAACCAGAGTATTACTAATGCACTGTGGCTGGATTGCTTAACAAATTACATAATTATGCCCCATCAAGGTTTTATACATGCCTAGAATGGCAATCACATGAACAAAGGAAATAAGATATGATGATTTAATTGATGCCATGAATTTCAACTCCAATAGATTAATTAAATTTATAATTTAGTTTATAGTAACTTTTTCCACCGTAACTCTGCCAAAGTATTTGGGAAGCAGTAAGGGTTAATTTAAAATAATCAGAGAAAAAAATGGTAATTGAAACCATAAAACTAGTGTGGTGGCTAGATTAGTGGGCATTTTAGCCAATAGTAATCCCCATATCTCATATCAAAAGACATGAGAACCTTCTTTTGTCATTTATCTTCTTTTTACTAATGGGAAAACTTAGGGACATGTGGGCCTGTGCCCCCCTCAGTCCTCCTGCCCTTTCCTTTTGTCTTTTTGAATGTCACTTCCCTGTTCTCAGAAGATTAAAAATATTATTGTTTTTGTTTTCTGGTTTTGCCTCTTTTGTTTCCATGGCATCTACCTATTGCCTTTGAGTTGCTGGGAAATCAGGTGCACTGCCTGGTTCTCTTGTGACTCTTCAATGACCTCTTCCAGTGTCTGTTTTTTGAAGAAAAGTAGAGAGAAAAAGAACAATTTGCTTAATGAATCTTCCCCCTCTAAGAGCCAGTGGAATCCTAATTATCAAAGCCTTAAATAGGAACCTGTCAAGGGTATGAACTGATTGATTTATATTAGGCCAAATCCCTCTTGCTGGAACTGTCATTTACTCAGAGTAACTTATTTTATTTATTTATTTGTTTGTTTATTTATTTATTTATTATTTTTGAGATAGAGTCTCACTCTGTCTCCCGGGCTGGACTGCAATGGCACCATCTCGGCTCACCACAGGAAAAAACTGTCGGGTTAAAGAATGTCATATTAAGAAAATAAAAAAAGAACAAAACAAGAATATTGAAGACTTGCTACACTATAGGTCAAACGGTTTTATTTTCATTATATGAATTTTCTCATTTTATTAACTTGCAAAAATGTATGCAATATAAATATAGGTGTAACATTTGTCCATATATGGCCACTTAATAAAAGCTATCATTATGTCACACTATCACTAAAGCATAGCTTTTTAAATAAAGTCTTCCTCTAAGAAGATTCAGCTCTTAAGTATTCTTTGTGAAGCTCCATAATGCCATAAATCTTACATTGAATATAAAGGTACTTCTCCATTTGCATTATTCTAAAATGTGGCAAAATATATTGAAGGAATCAACATGCACTATAATATAAAGGCAGCTTATTTTGCTGGGTGTTTTCTCCATATGATCAGAAAATACTTTATTTTCATACAGTGTTCTAAAGTGATTTATGTTTTTAGGTAGAATGGAAAGAACATGGGACTGAGAACTGGAACACCTGCATGCTGAGCCTCGCTTTGTGCCTTAGACAGCTGTGTAACTTAAGGAAGTCACTTAATGTGTCTACAACTCAGTTCCTCATCTATAAAATGATGAGCACATTTCTATATTGTCTGAAAAATCTAATTTAGAATACATGCTAATGATCATATATTTAATAATATTTTTCATTTCTCTTATACCTCCATCTTTCCACCATCAAATAATCGATGATCAGTCACCTACTGTATGTTAGTCTCTGCTAAGGCCTAAGGATACAATTAAAACAAAAAGATTACCTCTGTTTTCTACAAGACCATAAGTGGGTGAGGAAACAGTCATGTAAACAACCAATTCAATGTTATCATTGCTATAATAAGGATGAGGATCTAAGATCTACAGGAAAACAAACAGGGCAGTTGGAGCAGTCAGAAAAGGCTTCAGAGAACATATGGCATTTGTTTAGGGCCATGAAAGATGAACACATCATATTTTTGCATAATCTCTCTCTCTCCACCTGCTACTACTTTAATGGGTATTTGGTCTTCTTTCACGATACATTAAAAACCAGTGCTCCAACAAACTTAACCATGGCCCTATATAAAATTTCTTTTCTGACTATACAGCAGTAATCCAGGTGCCAAAATAAAAACACTTTATCTCTCTTATTGGAGAGAGAATGGATACATAAGATTAAGCACAATGGAATGTGGAAGTGACTTAAAGATATAGAGTCAACTGAAACAATCCAAAGAGCCAGTTTCCATCTCTCATAAGGAAATTCTACTTTGAGATGCCCTGTGATTTTACAGTGTTCTCTTGCTTAGATACCCAAACTCTTGTAAAAGAAATTCTAGCCAAAAAATCTAAGCTTTGGTTTATCCTTGGAACCTATAAAACATATATTGACACATATAGGGATGTGATGACTCAAGCATCTCTATCAACACATCCATAGCTGTGTACTCCAACCAGCCTCCATTCGCAGTCAGAGTCCTATCACTCCTACCATCTTCTATCAACACTCTAACCAGGTAAGTAACCTGTATTCTTCCCATCAACAACTGCATCGGGGTAGACTTGATATGGAGAGATTCTCAAGTTGGTGTAGCAGTATGCTAAAGTGAATAGAGTAAAATCTTAAAGATGTGTGCAACGGAACCCTTCAGGGGGATCTTAAATAAAATAAAAAACATCCTTTTTATATTAAAAAAATGAGTCCTCAAGGCTGATAAGGGTTTAATGGAAGCGAGAATACTAATGCACTCTTGACAGGTCTGCAGAAGATTACAGTCCTTTAGGAAGTGATTTATCCACATGTCTCAAAAACGTAAAAATGTTCATGCCCTTTGTACTAGTCCGTTTTCACACTGCTGATAAAGACATATCTGAGACTGGGCAATTTACAAAACAAAGAGGTTTAATGGACTTACAGTTCTATGTGGCTGGGGAGGTCTCACAATCATGGCAGAAGGCAAAAGTCACGTCTCACATGGTGGCAGACAAGAGAACAGATTGAAAGCCAAGCAAAGGGGGTTTCTCCTTATAAAACCATCAGATCTTGTGAAACTTATTCACTACCATGAGAACAGTATGGGGGAAACTACCCCCATGATTCAATTATATCCCACTGGGTCCCTCCCACAGCATGAGGGAATTATGTGAGGTACAATTCAAGATGATATTTGGGTGGGGACACAGCCAAACCATATTACCCTTGGATACAGCTTCTGGGACATAACCCTACTAATGTTGTTACCTAATGATTGTTAATTGTAATAAAAATACAATACAATCCAAAAGTTCAACAATGAGAAAATTGTGTATTGAAATTATTGCAAATTCATTTTACAATACTGCAGTATACAATAGATTCATTAAGTAAAACTTAACAAAGAGTTTATAAAATAACTTAGGTTACAATATTAAAGGATTACACCAAAATACAAAATTAAATAAACAGTTGAATTTTAGACATAATCCTGCTTTCTAAAAAATACATTAAAAAAGATTGGCAACATGCAGAGGAGGCAGTTCCAAGATGGCCAAATAGGAACAGCTCCAGTCTACAGCTCCCAGCGTGAGCGACGCAGAAGGCGGGTGATTTCTGCACTTCCAACTGAGGTACCGGGTCCATCTCACTGGGGCTTGTCAGACACTGGGTGCAGGACAGTGGGTGGTGCAGCACACCAAGTGTGAGCAGAAGCAGGGCGAGCCATCACTTCACCTGGGAAGCACAAGAGGTCAGGGAATTCCCTTTCCTAGCCAAGCGAAGCTGTGACAGATGGAACCTGGAAAATTGGGTCACTCCCACTCTCATACTGAGCTTTTCCAATGGTCTTAGCAAATGGTACACCAGGAGATTATATCCCGCGCCTGGCTCAGAGGGTCCCATGCCCACGGAGCCTCACTCATTGCTAGCACAGCAGTCTGAGATCAAACTGCAAGGTGGCAGAGAGGCTGGGAGAGGGATGCCCACCATTGCTGAGACTTGAGTAGGTAAACAAAGCCACCAGGAAGCTCGAACTGGGTGGAGCCCACCACAGCTCAAGGAGGTTCTGCCTGCCTCTGTAGACTCCACCTCTGGGGCCGGGGCATAGCCAAACAAAAGGCAGCAGAAACCTCTGCAGACTTAAATGTCCCTGCCTGACAGCTTCAAAGAGAGTAGTGGTTCTCCAAGCATGGAGGTTGAGATCTGAGAACGGACAGACTGCCTCCTCAAGTGGGTCCCTAACCCCTGAGTAGCCTAACTAGGAGGCACCCTCCAGTAGGGGCAGACTAACACCTCACATGGCCGGGTACCCCTCTGAGACAAAACTTCCAGAGGAATGATCAGGCAGCAACATTTGCTGTTTGGCAATATTTGCTGTTCTGCAGCATCCGCTGGGGATACCCAGGCAAACAGGGTCTGGAGTGGACCTCGAGTAAACTCCAACAGACCTGCAGCTGGGGGTCTTGACTGTTAGAAGGAAAACTAACAAAGAGAAAGGACATCCACACCAAACCCCATCTGTATGTCACCATCATCAAAGACCAAGGGTAGATAAAACCACAAAGATGAGGAAAAAACAGAGCAGAAAAGCTGAAAATTCTAAAAATCAGAGTGCCTCTCCCCCTCCAAAGGAATGCAGCTCCTTGCCAGCAAGGGAACAAAGCTGGACAGAGAATGACTTTGATGAGTTGAAAGAAGAAGGCCTCAGACAATCAAACTTCTCTGAGCTAAAGGAGTAAGTTTGAACCCATCACAAAGAAGCTACAAACCTTGAAAAAAGATTGCACAAATGGCTAACTAGAATGACCAGTGTAGAGAAGTCCTTAAATGACCTGATGGAGCTGAAATCCTGGCACGAGAACTACGTGACAAATGCACAGCTTCAGTAGTTGATTCGATCAACTAGAAGAAAGGGTATCAGTGACTGAAGATGAAATGAATGAAATACAATGAGAAGAGAAGTTTAGAGAAAAAAGAGTAAAAAAAAAACAAAAACAAAAACAAAGCCTCCAAGAAATATGGGACTATGTGAAAAGACCAAATCTACATCTGATTGGTGTACTTGAAAGTGACAGGGAGAATGGAACCAAGTTGGAAAACATTCTGCAGGATATCATCCAGGAGAACTTCCCCAACCTAGTAAGGCAGGCCAACGTTCAAATTCGGGAAATACACAGAATGCCGCAAGGATACTCCTCGAGAGGAGCAACTCTAAGACACATAATTGTCAGATTCACCAAAGTTGAAATGAAAGGAAAAATGTTAAGGGCAGCCAGAGATAAAGGTCGAGTTACCCACAAAGGGAAGCCCATCAGAATAACAGCAGATCTCTTGGCAGAAATTCTACAAGCTAGAAGAGAGTGAGGGCCAATATTCAACATTCTTAAAGAAAAGAATTTTCAACCCAGAATTTTATATCCAGTCAAACTAAGCTTCATAAGTGAAGGAGAAATAAAATCCTTTACAGACAAGTAAATGCTGAGAGATTTTGTCACCACCAGGTCTGCCCTACGAGAGCTCCTGAAGGAAGCACTAAACATGGAAAGGAAAAACCGGTAGCAGCAACTGCAAAATCATGACAAATTGTAAAGACCATCGATGCTAGGAAGAAACTGCATCAACTAACGAGCAAAATAACCAGCTAACATCATAATGACAGGATCAAATTCACACATAACAATATTAACCTTAAATGTAAATGGACTAAATGCTCCAATTAAAAGACACAGACTGGCAAATTGGAACAAATTGAGTCAAGACCCATCAGTGTACTGTATTCAGGAGACCCATCTCACGTACAGAGACACACATAGGCTCAAAATAAAGGGATGGAGGAAGATCTACCAAGCAAATGGAAAGCAAAAAAAAACAGGGGTGGCAAACCTAGTCTCTGATAAAACAGACTTTAAACCAACAAAGATCAAAGGAGACAAAGAAGGCCATTACATCATGGTAAAGGTATCAATTCAACAAGAAGAGCTAACTATTCTAAATGTATATGCACCCAATACAGGATCACCCAGATTCATAAAGCACATCCTTAGAGACCTACAAAGAGACTTAGACTCCCATACAATAATAATGGGAGACTTTAACACCCCACTGTCAACATCAGACAGATCAACGAGACAGAAAGTTAACAAGGATATCCAGGAATTGAGCTCAACTCTTCACAAAGCAGATTTAATAGACATCTACAGAACTCTCCACCCCAAATCAACAGAATATATGTTCTTCTCAGAACCACATCGCACTTATTCCAAAATTGATCGCATAGTTGGAAGTAAAGCACTCCTCAGCAAATGTAAAAGAACAGAAATTATAACAAACTGTCTCTCAGACCACAGTGCAATCAAACTAGAACTCAGGATTAAGAAACTCACTCAAAACCGCTCAACTACATGGAAACTGAACAACCTGCTCCTGAATGACTACTGGGTACATAACAAAATGAAGGCAGAAATAAAGATGATCTTTGAAACCAATTAGAACAAAGACACAACATACCAGAATCTCTGGACACATTTAAAGCAGTGTGTAGATGGAAATTTAAAGCACTAAATGCCCACAAGAGAAAGCAGGAAAGATCTAAAATTGACACCCTAATGTCACCATTAAAAGAACTAGAGAGGCAAGAGCAAACACATTCAAAAGCTAGCAGAAGGAGAGAAATAACAAAGATCAGAGCAGAACTGAAGGAGATAAAGACACAAAGAATCCTTCAAAAAATCAATGACTCCAGGAGCTGGCTTTTCTAAAATATCAACAAAATTGATAGACCACTAGCAAGACTAATAAAGAAGAAAAGAGAGAAGAATCAAATAGATGCAATAAAACATGATAAAGGGGACATCACCACCAATCCCACAGGAATACAAAAAACCATCAGAGAATACTATAAACACCTTGACACAAATAAACCAGAAAATCTAGAAGAAATGGATAAATTCCTGGACACATACACCTTCCCAAGACTATGCCAGCAAGAAGTTGAATCTCTGAATAGACCAATAACAGGCTCTGAAATTTAGGCAATAATTAATAGCCTACCAACCAAAAAAAGTACAGGACCAGAAGGATTCACAGTCAAATTCTACCAAAGATACAAGAAGGAGCTGGTACCATTCCTTCTGAAACTATTCCAATCAATAGAAAAAGAGGGAATCCTCCCTAACTCATTTTATGAGGCCAGCATCATCCTGATAGCAAAGCCTGGCAGAGACACAACAAAAAAAGAGAATTTTAGACCAATATCTCTCAGGAACATCGATGCAAAAATCCTCAAAAAAAATACTGGCAAATAGGCCGGGCGCGGTGGCTCAAGCCTGTAATCCCAGCACTTTGGGAGGCCCAGACGGGCGGATCACGAGGTCAGGAGATTGAGACCATCCTGGCTAACACTGTGAAACCCCGTCTCTACTAAAAAAATACAAAAAACTAGCCGGGCGAGGTGGCGGGCGCCTGTAGTCCCAGCTACTCCGGAGGCTGAGGCAGGAGAATGGCGTAAACCCGAGAGGCGGAGCTTGCAGTGAGCTGAGATCTGGCCACTGCACTCCAGCCCGGGAAACAGAGCCAGACTCCGTCTCAAAAAAAAAAAAAAAAAAAAAAAAAAAAAAAAAAAAAAGAAAATACTGGCAAACCAAATCCAGTAGTACATCAAAAAGCTTATTCACCATGATCAAATGGGCTTCATCCCTGGGATGCAAGGCTTTTTCAACATATACAAATCAATAAACATAATCCAGCATATAAACAGAACCAAAGACAAAAACCACATGATTATCTCAACAGATGCAGAAAAGGCCTTTGACAAAATTCAACAGCCCTTCATGCTAAAACTCTCAATAAATTAGGTACTGATGGGGCGTATCTCAAAATAATAAGAGCTCTTTATGACAAACCCACAGCCAATATCATACTGAATGGGCAAAAACTGGAAGCATTCCCTTTGAAAACTGGCACAAGACAAGGATGCCCTCTCTCACCACTCCTATTCGACACAGTGTGGGAAGTTCTGGCCAGGGTAATCAGGCAGGAGAAAGAAATAAACGGTATTCAATTAGGAAAAGAGGAAGTCAAATTGTCCCTGTTTGCAGATGACATTATTGTATATCTAGAAAACCCCATCATCTCAGCCCAAAATCTCCTTAAGCTGATAAGACACTTCAGCAAAGTCTCAGGATGCAAAATCAATGTGCAAAAATCACAAGCATTTTTATACACCAATAACTGACAAATAGAGAGCCAAATCATGTGTGAACTCCCATTCACAACTGCTTCAAAGAGAATAAAATACCTAGGAATCCAACTTATAAGTGATGTGAAGGACCTCTTTAAGGAGAACTACAAACCACTGCTCAATGAAACAAAAGAGAACACAAACAAATGGAAGAACATTCCTATGCTCATGGATAGGAAGAATCAATATCGTGAAAATGGCCATACTGCCCAAGGTGATTTATAGATTCAATGTCATCCCCATCAAGCTACCAATGACTTTCTTCACAGTATTGGAAAAAACTACTTTAAAGTTCACATGGAACCAACAAGAGCTCGCATTGCCAAGTCAATCCTAAGCAAAAAGAACAAAACTGGAGGCATCACGCTACCTCCATGACTTAAAACTATACTACAAGGCTACAGTAACCAAAACAGCATGGTACTGGTACCAAAACAGAAATATAGACCAATGGAACAGAACAGAGCCCTCAGAAATAATAACACACATCTACAACCATCTGATCTTTGACAAACCTGACAAAAACAAGAAATGCGGAAAGAATTCCCTGTTTAATAAATGGTGCTGGGAAAACTGGCTAGCCATATGCAGAAAGCTGAAACTGGACCCCTTCCTTACACCTCATAAAGAAATTAATTCAAGATGGATTAAAGACTTAAATGTTAGACCTAAAACCATAAAACCCTAGAAGAAAACCTAGGCAATACCATTCAGGACATAGGCATGGGCAAGGACTTCATGACTAAAACACCAAAAGCAATGGCAACAAGAGCCAAAATTGACAAATGGGATCCAATTAAACTGAAGGGCTTCTGCACAGCAAAAGAAACTACCATCAGAGTGAACAGGCAACCTACAGAATGGGAAAAAAAAATTTTGCAGTCCAATCATCTGACAAAGGGCTAATATCCAGAATCTACAAAGAGCTCAAATTTTCCAGAAAAAAACAAACAACCCCATCAAAAAGTGGGCAAAGGATATGAACAGACACTTCTCAAAAGAAGACATTTATGCAGCCAACAGACACATGAAAAAATGCTCATCATCGCTGGCCATCAAAGAAATGCAAATCAAAACCACAATGAGATACCATCTCACACCAGTTAGAATGGCAATCATTAAAAAATCAGGAAACAGGCCGGGCATGGTGGCTCAAGCCTGTAATCCCAGCACTTTGGGAGGCCGAGACGGGCGGATCACGAGGTCAGGAGATCGAGACCATCCTGGCTAACACAGTGAAACCCCGTCTCTACTAAAAATACAAAAACTAGCCGGGCGAGGTGGCGGGCGCCTGTAGTCCCAGCTACTCGGGAGGCTGAGGCAGGAGAATGGTGTAAACCCGGGAGGCGGAGCTTGCAGTGAGCTGAGATCCGGCCACTGCACTCCAGTCCGGGCGACAGAGCGAGACTCCGCCTCAAAAAAAAAAAAAAAAAAATCAGGAAACAACAGATGCTGGAGAGGATGTGGAGAAGTAGGAACACTTTTACGCTGTTGATGGGACTGTAAACTAGTTCAGCCATTGTGGAAGACAATGTAGCGACTCCTCAAGGATCTAGAACTAGAAATACCATTTGACCTAGCCATGCCATTACTGGATATATACCCAAAAGATTATAAATCATGCTGCTATAAAGACACGTGTATGTTTATTGCGGCACTATTCACAATAGCAAAGACTTGGAACCAACCCACGTGTCCATCAATGATAGACTGGATTAAGAAAATGTGGCACAAATACACCATGGAATACCATGCAGCCATAAAAAAGGATGAGTTCATGCCCTTTGAAGGGACATGGACGAAGCTGGAAACCATCATTCTGAGCAAACTATCGCAAGGACAAAAAACCAAACACCACATGTTCTCACTCATAGGTGGGAATTGAACAATGAGAACACTTGGACACAGGAAGGGGAACGTCACATACTGGGGCCTGTTGTGAGGTGGGGGGAAGGGGGAGGGATAGCATTAGGAGATATACCTAATGTAAACAATGAGTTAATGGGTGCAGCACACCAACATGGCACATGTATACATATGTAGCAAACCTGCATGTTGTGCACATGTACCATAGAACTTAAATTATAATAAAAAAAAAGAGTAAAAATAAATAAATAATAAATTTAAAAGATTGGCAGGAAATACACAAAAAATTCCCAGTGATTGCCTTTGAGCAAAATAAATTGACCAACATTTGTATTATTTTAGGAAAAAATTAAGTTTGTCGTATGCAATAATTTAGAATGGTGCTGTTCAGGTATGGTGTTTTTCATAAATCCACAGACAGCCAGACAGATCAATGACCTCTATGAGCCACACAAAATTCCAAAGGATGTCAACAAAGTCAAGAGCTAAGGGAGGCTCAGTTATATAAAACAGCCAAGTTAGATTCCCAAAGCTTGTGAGTAATAAAAAGATAAATTCAGAGAAATATTGTTATTCAAAATGCATCTGATTTGAGAATAATTTGCATGACAGATGCATTCAGAGTGTCTCTGCTAATGAATCTTAATTTAACCAAAGAATTAATTCAACTAATTCAACTAATCTTTATTGACCACCTACTGTACACCAGGTATTTGTCTATGTACCTGGAACACAAATACAGCATTGTCCTTCAAGAAGCTTAGAAGAGTATAGTTCAGTTCTGTAGCTCTTATTATATCTGGATTTAACTAATGCAGGTCATTTCCAAAAAATTGCCTAAAGATAAGAAATTTTAAAACACTTCATTTGGACTAGCAGAAAAGAAGGAAAGTTACATTCTTAGGAACTGATAATGAAACATTAAAATTTGGAGTTAGGAAGTTAAGTTAAGATAAAGACAATCATAATTCATTCTGATATCCTACAGCTGCTAATACTAATAAATTGGAGGAAGAAATCAGCTCACTGGAAGTGAGTCAGTTGTCCACGACCATTAGTTATGTGTCCACTATGGTCAGAAGCACACACACAAAAAAATTTAATAAAGAACATTTTATCTCTTCCACAAGAAGCATACACAGTAATTGGGAAACGTAATGCAAAGGAAATAAGAAAGCTTTTGCAAGCCTGATGTGATGGCTCATGCCTGTAATCCCAGCACTTCGGGAAGCTGAGGTGGGCGGATCACTTGAACTCACTAGTTATAGACTAGCCTGGGCAACATAGTGAAATCCCCGTCTCTACAAAAAATACACAAATTAGTTGGGTGTGGTGTGCGCAGCTGTAATCCCAGCTATTCTGGAGGCTGAGGTGGGAGAATTGCTTGAACCCGGGAGTTAGAGGTTGCAGTGAGCTGAGATCACGCAACTGCACTCCAGCCTGGGTGACAGAGAGAGACACTGTCTCGAAAAAAAAAAGAAAGAAAGCTTTTTTGTGAATGTCACTTGTCCAATAAATCTAAATGGAAAAGCAATGAGTAAGAAAGGCACCACACAAAACAGGGAGCATAATCTCGGGTATAAATAATACAAAGATCCCTGGAAAGGCATCTTTGCAACTGTCTTCTGCAGATAATGAGGAACACTGACAGAAAAGAAAGAGGAATGGCACCCCTCATGGAAGTGAAACTAAAAGGTAACATCTAAAATAAGGCCAGGAAGTTGAGTTTAGCTTGACTCTAGCCCAGTGATTCCCAAACTCCATGACTCCTGGGAACTTTTTAAACACACCTGTGCCCAGAGATTCTGGCTTAATTGATCTGTGTAGGGCCTAGGTGTTAGTGTTTTCAAGAAAATTCTCCCAATTGATTCTGGTGTTCAGCCGGTGTGGAAAACCCCTAGATAAAGAAACCATATGACTGAATTATGTGAAAAGATGTACTTGAAATAGAAAACAAATATTTGTGACTTAGTTAAAAGATAGCTATAAATACCATAATTAATTTGACTCATTAGACTGTGAATTTCTTGGAAGCAGGGATCATGTTTTTATTCATTTCTGTATGAAAATAATACTAAGTTAATACTTTTAATGATTGAATGATTGATTAAATGAAAGAATATGATGTTTTAAAAATCACAATAGGCACTTCAGCCAACAGATAAGACAATAATAATTTTTAAAGGAGGTTATTTCAACATTGCAACCGAAGGGTGAAAAAACAGGTAATGGTTAAATGCTAGGGAATGCTCCCTGTGCACCAGGTGGTGTACATGTAGTGTGTAATGTCACACACTCAGCCTTTCAAGTAGATGTTATCCCAAATAAGGGAACCGAGGTCCAAGATCACTCCGTGTTGATGAATAGCAAAGCTAGGAATCTGGATTTGCAAAAATGTTGTGGTAGTTCCTCTTGGTGAATGCCTAAATGTATATGAACAAACACCACACACACCAACAGAGGTTCAACTTTCTGAAGAGAGTTCCAGCTTTGGACCTGCTCTAATGATACAGAAATAGCCTGTGATTTAATTAAGATACTTACCTAACTACAAGATTAGAGCTCTTAACGGTAATCAGACAGGTGGGTCAACATTTGATGTTTCTAGGAAATAATTTCTAATGCTTCATCTCTTCTCTCATATAATTTTATCAGAAATGTAATAGAAAAGAACACATATTGCATTGCACTTTGTTTTGGAATAGGCAATACAATTGCTTTCTCATTTAGGGGAAATTTTTCATCACTCATTATTTCTCTGTTTGCATTTAAAGAAACCTTTTCTTTTCATTCTTTCAGAGATTGTCTGAAAAGAAATGTTTCCGTTCTGTATGATGTCATGTATTATCTAAAATAGTAGAATTATATGTGGATAGAATTAAGAAACTAATCAACTGAAGAGAGCATCTCAAATCATGTATTAAAGATTGTGATTGACCTTGAAAGACTGCTCTAGATAACCTTATTTGGGGAACAAGACACTTTAATCAGTAAATTTGTTTAAAAAGTCAGACTGAGGACATTTTAGGAAATATTATCCTCTGTTCAAGGATAAGTAGAAGCCCTCAATTACAAAAGGAAAAATGCAGCCACCCTGAAATGGAAAATGGGAAATCATCCTATCAGCATTCAGCACTATTGATATAAACAAGTTAAGTACATTAATTGCTTTGTGATGCTTTGGGAAATCAGAAACTAGAACTTTTGAGAAACTCTATGTTTGGATATAACCAAAGCCAATTTAGTCGAACAACAATTTGCAATATATTGCCAACTGGAAACACAGCTGAACTCTTCAATTCTTAAAACACTTCAACTTTGTAACTTCAATGTCAAAAATCATATAACCTCTACACATTTTCAGTTTTAACTTCCTTTTAGTATGAATGATCTTATCACTTGAAAACCTTGAATTCACTGTTAGAATTTTCAGCTCAGGCTCAGCAACTACTACCTCTGAAACATTCATTTATTCATTTACTAACTGAGGTTTGCTTATATTTTTAAAATATCGAACTTTCAATGTCCCTCTTTCTGGCCTATTCCTCCTCCCTCAAATGCATGAATGACTGCAGTAAACATCACTTATTTTTGGCATCCAAGCTTCTATGTTCTAGTTGGGAGCTTTGCTTTTGGCTTGGACTATGCACTAATGATACTCAACAAAGCTCCTGTGAAAGAGTCTCTGAATTGTTGCAGAAGTTAGAAAACAGAATTATCCAGAAATTTTCTTGAACTATATTTAGGAAGAGTTTACTACCCTCTGCCAAGGGAACCTACCTTCTGGGTCGCCTGATTTATCAGAAAGGTACTTTGGGATTTAGAAAGGTCTTTTTTTTTTCATTGCTTTTTTTTCTGTTTTGTTTTGTTTTGTTTTTTCACTGGGGCAAATGTACTGAACGTACAGGTTTGGTACATAGGTATACATGTGCTATGGTGGCTTGCTGCACCTATCAAGCCTAGACCGGTCTTTCTTTTTTTTTTTTTTTTTTTTTTTTTTTTTTTTTTTTTTTTTTTTTTTTTTATTATACTTTAAGTTCTAGGGTACATGTGCATGACGTTTATATCATGTATAACTCCCCAATGCAATCCCTCCCTCCTCCCCCCTCCCCATGATAGGCCCCAGTGTGTGATGTTCCCCTTCCCGAGTCCAAGTGATCTCATTGTTCAGTTCCCACCTATGAGTGAGAACATGCGGTGTTTGGTTTTCTCTTCTTGTGATAGTTTGCTAAGAATGATGGTTTCCAGCTGCATCCATGTCCCTACAAAGGACGCAAACTCATCCTTTTTGATGGCTGCATAGTATTCCATGGTGTATATGTGCCACATTTTCTTAATCCAGTCTGTCACAGATGGACATTTGGGTTGATTCCAAGTCTTTGCTATTGTGAATAGTGCCGCAATAAACAAACGTGTGCATGTGTCTTTGTAGTAGAGTAATTTATAATCCTTTGGGTATATACCCAGTAGTGGGATGGCTGGGTCATATGGTACATCTAGTTCTAGATCCTTGAGGAATCGCCATACTGTTTTCCATAATGGTTGAACTAGTTTACAATCCCACCAACAGTGTAAAAGTGTTCCTATTTCTCCACATCCTCTCCAACACCTGTTGTTTCCTGACTTCTTAATGATTGCCATTCTAACTGGTGTGAGATGGTATCTCATTGTGGTTTTGATTTGCATTTCTCTGATGGCCAGTGATGATGAGCATTTTTTCATGTGTCTGTTGGCTGTATGGATGTCTTCTTTTGAGAAATGTCTGTTCATATCCTTTCCCCACTTTTTGATGGGGTTGTTTGCTTTTTTCTTGTATATTTGTTTGAGTTCTTGGTAGATTCTGGATATTAGCCCTTTGTCAGATGAGTAGGTTGCAAAAATTTTTTCCCATTCTGTAGGTTGCCTGTTCACTCTGATGGTAGTTTCTTTGGCTGTGCAAAAGCTCTTTAGTTTAATTAGATCCCATGTGTCAATTTTTGCTTTTGCTGCCGTTGCTTTTGGTGTTTTAGACATGAAGTCCTTGCCCATGCCTATGTCCTGAATGGTACTACCTAGATTTTCTTCTAGGGTTTTTATGGTATTAGGTCTAACATTTAAGTCTCTAATCCATCTTGAATTAATTTTCGTATAAGGGGTAAGGAAAGGATCCAGTTTCAGCTTTCTACTTATGGCTAGCCAATTTTCCCAGCACCATTTATTAAATAGGGAATCCTTTCCCCATTTCTTGTTTCTCTCAGGTTTGTCAAAGATCAGATGGCTGTAGATGTGTGCTATTATTTCTGAGGACTCTGTTCTGTTCCATTGGTCTATATCTCTGTTGTGGTACCAGTACCATGCTGTTTTGGTTACTGTAGCCTTGTAGTATAGTTTGAAGTCAGGTAGCGTGACGCCTCCAGCTTTGTCCTTTTGACTTAGGATTGTCTTGGCAATGCGGGCTCTTTTTTGGTTCCATATGAACTTTAAAGCCGTTTTTTCCAATTCTGTGAAGAAAGTCATTGGTAGCTTGATGGGGATGGCATTGAATCTATAAATCACCTTGGGCAGTATGGCCATTTTCACGATATTGATTCTTCCTATCCATGAGCATGGTATGTTCTTCCATTTGTTTGTGTCCTCTTTGATTTCACTGAGCAGTGGTTTGTAGTTCTCCTTGAAGAGGTCCTTTACATCCCTTGTAAGTTGGATTCCTAGGTATTTTATTCTCTTTGAAGCAATTGTGAATGGAAGTTCATTCCTGATTTGGCTCTCTGCTTGTCTGTTACTGGTGTATAAGAATGCTTGTGATTTTTGCACATTAATTTTGTATCCTGAGACTTTGCTGAAGTTGCTTATCAGCTTAAGGAGATTCTGGGCTGAGACAATGGGGTTTTCTAAATATACAATCATGTCATCTGCAAACAGGGACAATTTGACTTCTTCTTTTCCTAACTGGATACCCTTGATTTCTTTCTCTTGCCTGATTGCCCTAGCCAGAACTTCCAACACTATGTTGAATAGGAGTGGTGAGAGAGGGCATCCCTGTCTTGTGCCAGTTTTCAAAGGGAATTTTTCCAGTTTTTGCCCATTCAGTATGATATTAGCTGTGGGTTTGTCATAAATAGCTCTTATTATTTTGAGGTACGTTCCATCAATACCAAATTTATTGAGCGTTTTTAGCATAAAGGGCTGTTGAATTTTGTCAAAAGCCTTTTCTGCATCTATTGAGATAATCATGTGGTTCTTGTCTTTGGTTCTGTTTATATGCTGGATTACGTTTATTGATTTGCGAATGTTGAACCAGCCTTGCATCCCAGGGATGAAGCCCACTTGATCATGGTGGATAAGCTTTTTGATGTGCTGCTGAATCCGGTTTGCCAGTATTTTATTGAGGATCGGTCTTTCTAACTTATTAGATGAAAGACTGGGACTTCTCCATAGTCTAGCCTAGGAGGGCCACTCTGAAAAAAATAAAGGTCTTCCTTGCTGGGGACATGGGCTGTCACTTTATGTAACAATTGTAAATTATATTACTCTTCATTTTCACTGCCTGTGTCTCTCATCACTACACTCTCTTATTCTTCATTTTAAAATGACAGATAAAAGGGAAGTGAGCAATGATAAAATAGTTCAGAGATTACATAATCAAAAGGCAGAACTCAAACCATAAAACAAGTTGCTACAGTAAAACCACCAAACCCCAACGGAATAAAAACAACACTATGAGAAGCAAAGTCCTCTGACAAAAAATGGTTCATTGAAACAAAAGTATTTTTGGAAGTGGAGCCAAAAGGCAATCTCCTGTGAGGGTCCCAATGACTTTCACCCTGAGTACCTAGAAGAGGCTGAGACAGAGCTAACTACCATGGGCAGCCCGTAATATGCAAAGCTCTTTACCCCACATACTGCCCAGTTTATTTCTTTCCCAATCAGTTGTGTACACATGATGTTCTTCCTTTCCCTTTTTCCTCCTTTAAATTGCTGTGCTGCACAAATAATGTGTTTTAGTCATCTTTCTGTCACTGCAATACAGTGCTTTGCAATAAATGCTTATTGAATTAAAAATTCTAATTCGAGAATGTGCCATTAATACAGGTCTTTTAATTGCAAATATAGGAAGATCTATTTATATAAACACAAACTAATTTTAATGACCTACTTTGGTAGGAGTTTCGTGCAGTAAATTGATTGTTAGAAGGCCATATTTTAAGCCTAATGTTTTGTTTATAACATCCTAATAAATAATAGGGGTCAACAATGTGAATATTAGTCTGTAAAATTATGTTATTAAGTGCTATTTAACTCTCACAACCTTTCCTTCTTATTCCAATACAAAAAAAAAAAAATGTGGGGCAAGTGAGGATTTAACAATTATGCCTCTTGTTTCTGGTCAACAAAAACAAAAAAATATTTAATTTAAATATACGTAAGTATTAACACCTTTCATATTTCAAAATTATAATTGTAATTTCTGTTTCAAAACAGAATGACAGCAAAAGGATTTCCTTTTGTTTTCTAACCAAACCAAATCGAGAGAAAACTAAACACATTTTCCACAGCACCTCCAGCCAGTAATCTTCACAGCTACTGAATTTTTTCTAAATTCATTTTCCTAAGACAGAAAGTAAGGAAATTAAAAGAATTTTTTAAATCAAAAATACTGTACCCCAAGTTCCCTGGTCATTTAGGTTAAGTACAAGAAAGGAAAATGTTTTGCATCCAAGCTTCCGTCCCCACTTCCCTTTATGTGTGAAAAAGTTCTCTGATTACAGTGATGGTATTTTAATAATAATCTGAAACCGTACCTGTGTTCAAAACACTTACACACATTATCTCCATCTAACTTCCATAGCAGACATATGAGATCACTATTATTATTATCCTCACTTTACAGATAGAGAAACTGAGAAGTGAAATAACTTGTTCAAGTGATTCACATAGTTATTTGGAAGGTCTGAGCTTATAGGCACACACACTGGAACCATCTTCCCTTATATAACTCTGTGAGGTGGGTAGAAGCAGAAGTAAAGTTAAGTAAATTTTTTTCTTTTCTTTTCTAAGCAAGTAAAATAACTCAACTGAAAGTTTTCAGGAAGTCACTCCCAAAAAGGTTCATTCATGACCAAACTATTATAAAAACTCTCCTTATCTAATGATTCCTATCTTTAGTGGCTGATCCATTTATCTTACTTCTAAAATTTCCTGTAAATAATATATTTTGCTCAGGTATTAGAGTTCTTTCTCAATTATCAAACTTCAAATTCCTTGGAACACGTAATTTAAAATATTTATAAATATTTCCAATTATTTGATTCACATTGCACAGAGAGATGTTACAGGAGTCCAAACATGAAGAGTCTTTTGGATATAAGAAAATAGACAAGACCAACAACCAGGAAACATCTCATTCAGTTTTTAGAGTGTCTAATCTTAACTCTACAGGGAAGAGAGTTAGGAGGATGGTTTATGCTATGCCCACACATGGAGGGAAAATGCAAAACAAGACATACAGGAAGAATGTCTAAGATTTTAAATTTATTGATTTTGTGTATATGATATAAGTGATTTCTCCTCCTTTCTGTTGTTCTCTATATTAGTTTTAAAATAGAAAAAATAATCCATATTTTACAAAATTTAAGGCACCATCAATTTTTTTAATTTACTCTTTTTATTTCTTTTGAGACAGGGTCTGGCTCTGTCACACAGGCTGGAGTACAATGACGCAATCTCAGCTCACTGCAACATCAGTCTGCCAGGTTCATGCAATTCTAGTGCCTCAGCCTCCCAAGTAGCTGAGATTACATGTGTGCACCACCATGCCTGGCTACTTTTTGTTTTTTAGTAGAGAAGGGCTTTCACAGGCTGGTCCTGAACTCCTGACCTCAAGTGATCCACCCACCTTGGCCTCCCAAAGTGCTGGGATTACAGGCATGAGCCACTGCACCTGGCCTTAATTTGCTTTTGTTAGCCAATTTCAATGATGCATAAAGTACAATTTTACACACAATAAAAATCACCAATTTTAAGTACACAGTTCAGTGAGCTTTGGCAAGTGCATTCAGTTGTGTGACCATCACCACAATCATGATAGAGAAATTTTCCATCACTTCAAAAAAATTTTTTCTATCCCTATGCAGAGTTTCTTCACCCCTGACCTGAAACAACTATTAGTCTACTTTAAATCACAATAGTTTTGCCTTTTCTATAATTTTATAAAATTGAAATTATATAATGTGGAGACTTTTGCATCCAGCTTCTTTAACTTTTAAGATTCATCCATGATGTCATATGTATATTCATAGTTTATCCTTTTTTGTTGTTGAATTCATTATATGGACACATCATAATTTCTTTATCCAATCATGGTTAATGGAATTTAGGTTATTTCCAATTTGAGACTAGTAAGAATATTAGCATATAAATGTTTCTTTGAATATGTTTTCATTTCTCTTGATTAAATAGCCAGAAATTGAATTGCTGGGACGTACACTAAGCATGTCTAACTTTTTTTTTTTTTTTTATACTTTAAGTTCTAGGGTACATGTGCATAACGTGCAGGTTTGTTACAAATGTATATTTGTGCCATGTTGGTGTGCTGCACCCATCAACTCGTCAGCACCCATCAATTCATCATTTCTATCATGTATAACTCCCCAATGCAATCCCTCCCTCCTCCCCCCCCCCTGATAGGCCCCAGTGTGTGATGTTCCCCTTCCCAAGTCCAAGTGATCTCATTGTTCAGTTCCCACCTATGAGTGAGAACATGCGGTGTTTGGTTTTCTCTTCTTGTGATAGTTTGCTAAGAATGATGGTTTCCAGCTGCATCCATGTCCCTACAAAGGACGCAAACTCATCCTTTTTTATGGCTGCATAGTATTCCATTGTGTATCTGTGTCACATTTTCTTAATCCAGTCTGTCACAGATGGACATTTGGGTTGATTCCAAGTTTTGCTATTGTGAATAATAAACATACGTGTGCATGTGTCTTTGTAGTAGAATAATTTATAATCCTTTGGGTATATACCCAGTAGTGGGATGGCTGGGTCATAAGGTACATCTAGTTCTAGATCCTTGAGGAATTGCCATACTGTTTTCCATAATGGTTGAACTAATTTACAATCCCACCAACAGTGTAAAAGTGTTCCTATTTCTCCACATCCTCTCCAACACCTGTTGTTTCCTGACTTCTTAATGATTGCCATTCTAACTGGTGTGAGATGGTATCTCATTGTAGTTTTGATTTGCATTTCTCTGATGGCGAGTGATGATGAGCATTTTTTCATGTGCTGTTGGCTGTATGAATGTCTTCTTTTGAGAAATGTCTGTTCATATCCTTTCCCCACTTTTTGATGGGGTTGTTTGTTTTTTTCTTGTATATTTGTTTGAGTTCTTTGTAGGTTCTGGATATCAGCCCTTTGTCAGATGAGTAGGTTGCAAAAATTTTCTCCCATTCTGTAGGTTGCCTGTTCACTCTGATGGTAGTTTCTTTTGCTGTGCAGAAGCTCTTTAGTTTAATTACATCCCATTTGTCAATTTTGGCTTTTGTTGTCATTGCTTTTGGTGTTTTAGACATGAAGTCCTTGCCCATGCCTATGTCCTGAATGGTACTACCTAGATTCCTTCTAGGGTTTTTATGGTATTAGGTCTAACATTAAGTCTCTAATCCATCTTGAATTAATCTTCGTATAAGGGGTAAGGAAAGGATCCAGTTTCAGCTTTCTACTTATGGCTAGCCAATTTTCCCAGCACCATTTATTAAATAGGGAATTCTTTCCCCATTTCTTGTTTCTCTCAGGTTTGTCAAAGATCAGATGGCTGTAGATGTGTGGTATTATTTCTGAGGACTCTGTTCTGTTCCATTGTTCTATATCTCTGTTTTGGTACCAGTACCATGCTGTTTTGGTTACTGTAGCCTTGTAATATAGTTTGAAGTCAGGTAGCGTGACGCCTCCAGCTTTGTCCTTTTGACTTAGGATTGTCTTGGCAATGCGGGGTCTTTTTTGGTTCCATATGAACTTTGAAGCCGTTTTTTCCAATTCTGTGAAGAAACTTATTGGTAGCTTGATGGGGATGGCATTGAATCTAGAAATAAACTTGGGCAGTATGGCCATTTTCACGATATTGATTCTTCCTATCCATGAGCATGGTATGTTCTTCCATTTGTTAGTGTCCTCTTTGATTTCACTGAGTAGTGGTTTGTAGTTCTCCTTGAAGAGGTCCTTTACATCCCTTGTAAGCTGGATTCCTAGGTATTTTATTCTCTTTGAAGCAATTGTGAATGGAAGTTGATTCCTGATTTGGCTCTCTGCTTGTCTGTTACTGGTGTATAAGAATGTTTGTGATTTTTGCACATTAATTTTGTATCCTGAGACTTTGCTGAAGTTGCTTATCAGCTTAAGGAGATTTTGGGCTGAGACGATGGGGTTTTCAAAACTACAATCATGTCATCTGCAAACAGGGACAATTTGACTTCTTCTTTTCCTAACTGGATACCCTTGATTTCTTTCTCTTGCCTGATTGCCCTAGCCAGAACTTCCAACACTATGTTGAATAGGAGTGGTGAGAGAGGGCATCCCTGTCTTGTGCCAGTTTTCAAAGGGAATTTTTCCAGTTTTTGTCCATTCAATATGATATTAGCTGTGGGTTTGTCATAAATAGCTCTTATTATTTTGAGGTACGTTCCATCAATACCGAATTTATTGAGCGTTTTTAGCATAAAGGGCTGTTGAATTTTGTCAAAAGCCTTTTCTGCATCTATTGAGATAATCATGTGGTTCTTGTCTTTGGTTCTGTTTATATGCTGGGTTACGTTTATTGATTTGTGAATGTTGAACCAGCCTTGCATCCCACAGATGAAGCCCACTTGATCATGGTGGATAAGCTTTTTGATGTGCTGCTGCATCCGGTTTGCCAGTATTTTATTGAGGATTTTTGCATCGATGTTCATCAGGGATATTGGTCTAAAATTCTCTTTTTTTCTTGTGTCTCTGCCAGGCTTTGGTATCAGGATGATGTTGGCCTCATCAAATGAGTTAGGGAGGATTCCCTCTTTTTCTATTGATTGGAATAGTTTCAGAAGGAATGGTACCAGCTCCTCCTTGTACCTCTGGTAGAATTCAGCTGTGAATCCATCTGGTCCTGGACTTTTTTTGGTGGGTAGGCTATTAATTGTTGCCTCGATTTCAGAGCCTGCTATTGGTCTATTCAGGGATTCAACTTCTTCCTGGTTTAGTCTTGGAAGAGTGTAAGTGTCCAGGAAATTATCCATTTCTTCTAGATTTTCTAGTTGATTTGCGTAGAGGCATTTATAGTATTCTCTGATGGTTGTTTGTATATCTGTGGGGTCAGTGGTGATATGCCCTTTATCATTTTTATTGCGTCTATTTGATTCCTCTCTCTTTTCTTCTTTATTAGTCTTGCTAGCGGTCTGTCAATTTTGTTGATTTTTTCAAAAACCAACTCCTGGATTCATTGATTTTTTGGAGGGTTTTTTGTGTCTCTACCTCCTTCAGTTCTGCTCTGATCTTAGTTATTTTTGCCTTCTGCTAGCTTTTGAATGTGTTTGCTCTTGCCTCTCTAGTTCTTTTAATTGTGATGTTAGAGTGTCCATTTTAGATCTTTTCTGCTTTTTCTTGTGGGCATTTAGTGCTATAAATTCCCTCTACACACTGCTTTAAATGTGTCCCAGAGATTCTGGTATGTTGTATCTTTGTTCTCATTGGTTTCAAAGAACATCTTTATTTCTGCTTTCATTTTGTTATGTACCCAGTAGTCATTCAGGAGCAGGTTGTTCAGTTTCCATGTAGTTGAGCGGATTTTGATTGAGTTTCTTAGTCCTGAGTTCTAGTTTGATTGCACTGTGGTCTGAGAGACAGTTTGTTATAATTTCTGTTCTTTTACATTTGCTGAAGAGTGCTTTACTTCCAACTATGTGGTCAATTTTGGAATAAGTGCGATGTGGTGCTGAGAAGAATGTGTATTCTGTTGATTTGGGGTGGAGAGTTCTATAGATGTCTATTAGGTCCGCTTGGTGCAGAGATGAGTTCAATTCTGGATATCCTTGTTAACTTTCTGTCTCGTTGATCAGTCTAATGTTGACAGTGGAGTGTTGAAGTCTCCATTATTATTGTATGGGAGTCTAAGTCTCTTTGTAGGTCTCTAAGGACGTGTTTTATGAATCTGGGTGCTCCTGTATTGGGTGCATATATATTTAGGAGAGTTAGGTCTTCCTGTTGAATTGATCCCTTTACCATTATGTAATGGCCTTCTTTGTCTCTTTTGATCTTTGATGGTTTAAAGTCTGTTTTATCAGAGACTAGGATTGCAACCCCTGCTTTTTTTTGTTCTCCATTTGCTTGGTAGATCTTCCTCCATCCCTTTATTTTGAGCCTATGTACGTCTCTGCATGTGAGATGGGTCTCCTGAATACAGCAGACTGATGGGTCTTGACTCTTTATCCAGTTTGCCAGTCTGTGTCTTTTAATTGGACCATTTAGTCCATTTACATTTAAGGTTAATGTTGTTATATGTGAACTTGATCCTGTCATTATGATATTAACTGGTTATTTTGCTCATTAGTTGATGCTGTTTCTTCCTAGCCTCGATGGTCTTTACATTTTGGCATGTTTTTGCAATGGCTGGTACCGGTTGTTCCTTTCCATGTTTAGGGCTTCCTTCAGGGTCTCTTGTAAGGCAGGCCTGATGGTGACAAAATCTCTAAGCATTTGCTTATCTGTAAAGGATTTTATTTCTCCTTCACTGATGAAACTTAGTTTGGCTGGATATGAAATTCTGGGTTGAAAATTCTTTTCTTTAAGAACGTTGAATATTGGCCCCCACTCTCTTCTGGCTTGTAGAGTTTCTGCCGAGAGATCTGCTGTTAGTCTGATGGGCTTCCCTTTGTGGGTAACCCGACCTTTCTCTCTGGCTGCCCTTAAGATTCTTTCCTTCATTTCAACTTTGGTGAATATGACAATTATGTGTCTTGGAGTTGCTCTTCTGGAGGAGTATCTTTGTGGCATTCTCTGTATTTCCTGAATTTGAATGTTGGCCTGCCCTACTAGGTTGGGGAAGTTCTCCTGGATGATATCCTGAAGAGTGCTTTCCAACTTGGTTCCATTTTCCCCCTCACTTTCAGGCACCCCAGTCAGACGTAGATTTGGTCTTTTTACATAATCCCATACTTCTTGCAGGCTTTGTTCATTTCTTTTTCTTCTTTTTTCTTTTGGTTTCTCTTCTCGCTTCATTTCATTCATTTGATCCTCAATCGCTGATACTCTTTCTTCCAGTTGATCGAGTCAGTTACTGAAGCTTGTGCATTTGTCACGTATTTCTCATGTCATGGTTTTCATCTCTGTCATTTCGTTTATGATCTTCTCTGCATTAATTAGTCTAGCTGTCAATTCTTCCACTCTTTTTTCAAGATTTTTAGTTTCTTTGCGCTGGGTACGTAATTCCTCCTTTAGCTCTGAGAAGTTTGATGGACTGAAGCCTTCTTCTCTCATCTCGTCAAAGTCATTCTCTGACCAGCTTTGATCCGTTGCTGGCAATGGGCTGCGCTCCTTTGCAGGGGGAGATGCGCTCTTATTTTTTGAATTTCCAGCTTTTCTGCCCTGCTTCTTCCCCATCTTTGTGGTTTTATATGTCTCTGGTCTTTGATGATGGTGACGTACTGATGGAGTTTTGGTATAGGTGTCCTTCCTGTTTGATAGTTTTCCGTCTGACAGTCAGAAGGACTGTCTGTTGGTCTGTTGGAGATTGCTTGAGGTCCACTCCAGACCCTGTTTGCCTGGGTATCAGCAGCAGAGGTTGCCGAAGATAGAATATTGCTGAACAGCGAGTGTACCTGTCTGATTCTTCCTTTGGAAGTTTCCTCTCAGGGGTGACTCCACCCTGTGAGGTGTGGGGTGTCAGACTGCCCCTAGTGGGGGATGTCTCCCAGCTAGGCTACTCAGGGGTCAGGGACCCACCTGAGCAGGCAGTCTGTCCGTTCTCAGATCTCAACCTCCGCATTGGGAGATCCACGGCTCTCCCCAAAGCTGTCAGACAGAGTCGTTCGCGTCTGCACCGGCCCCGCTTCTTCCCCTATTGGACTTCAGCTGTGCGCTGTCTCCAGAGGTGGAGTCTACAGAGACAGGCAGGCTTCCTTGAGCTGCTGTGAGCTCCACCCAGTTCGAGCTTCCCAGTGGCTTTGTTTACCTACTTAAGCCTCAGCAATGGCGGGCGCCCCTCCCCCAGCCTCCCTGCTGCCTTGCAGATAGATCGCGGCAGACTGCTGTGTTAGCAGTGAGGGAGGCTCCGTGGGCGTGGGACCCTCCCGGCCAGGTGTGGGATATATTCTCCTGGTGTGCCTGTTTCCTTAAAGCGCAGTATTGGGGTGGGAGTTACCCGATTTTCCAGGTGTTGTGTGTCTCAGTTCCCCTGGCTAGGAAAATGGATTTCCTTCCCCCTTGCGCTTCCAGGTGAGGCGATGCCTCGCCCTGCTTCAGCTCTCGCTGGTCAGGCTGCAGCAGCTGACCAGCACCGATTTTCCCGCACTCCCTAGTGAGATGACCCCAGTACCTCAGTTGAAAATGCAGAAATCACCGGTCTTCTGTGTGGCTCGCGCTGGGAGTTGGAGACTGGAGCTGTTCCTATTCGGCCATCTTGCCGATCTCGCATGTCTAACTTTTTAAGAAAGTGACAAATTCTTTTTCCAAAGTGGCTGTATAACTTTGCATTTCTACCAGCAAAACATGAGAGTTCCAATTGTTTCATACCCTTACCAACAACTTGTTTTGTCAGTCTTTTTCATTTTATCCACTCTAGTAAGTATGTAGTGAGATCATGTTGTAGTGTTAATTTGCATTTGCTTATGACTGATCATAAATGTAAGATGCCATTGATATTTAATGTGCTACCAAAAAGAAAAATTCTTGCCAATTAAACAATTGCACAATGATGTTTTATCACTTAGAAATTTTATTTTATGGCTACTTCTTAAAGTTGTCTCTGACTTATTTAGACATAGTTTTTTTTTCATATATCTCTCATGTATAAATTAAAAAGGAATATACAAGCAAAATTAATTGGTGAAGAAAACTCTAAAACTTCTTAAAATTTGGAGCTCCACTCTTCTAAATCCTTTTGGCACAATTATCAATGTTAGCGTTTTCCTTGTAACATCATCTTCTGTGTCCACAATGGCAGTGGAGCAGCAGCATTTTATTTTGGAGTGTGCACCATTGTTGCTTCTGAAATTTTTCATTAAGCCACTAACAACATTCTGCAAGCTTTGATGATGAAACTTACTTGATTTTATCAGACTGAAGTGAATTTCTTATCAGAAAAGATTCACATTTTTTCTTCCTATGGCTTATAGACTGAGATGGTAAGGGGTTTCAGTTGTACAGTCACGCTACCAGCAATGACAAGCATGAGTGAACGTGAACAACAAATGATAACTGAATCAGGACAGTTGTCCAAAAGTAGTTACTGTATAGATGTATTATAAAGATTGTAAAGATCAATTTTAAGATACACCCCAGTTTCAGAAGAATATGTGAAAAGTGCATCTTAGAAGCATAAAATATAATTGAAAATAAGCATGCTTTTTAAAAGTTGTCTTCTTGTCTTAGATCTGTGTTCTTCAATGTATAAGACACACTCATAAATACTGCACTTTCATTATTCTTAAACTACATCACACAATTTGACAAGTAATTATTCAGAGTCCAGTTGTTGGTAAGTTAGTCTTCTCCCCGACCCCACTTGACTATAAAGTTCCTCCAGTTCATGAATTTTTCCTTTGCCTCCTTTCATATTGTTTATAGCATTAATTTCAAATTTTGTGTAATGACACATTAGAGTAATGAAATCATTCTGGTGGGTCATGACCAGCACTTTTTAAGCAAAATAGAATAAAAAGTATGAATGCAATACATAGTAAGGGTAAGAATCATTCCATAATACTTTTGCTTTTTTAATTATATTTATATATGTGTGGACTACTTGTGGCATCAAATGTATTTCTTACAGAATGTCATAACAACAAAGGACTCAAAGACATTACTATAATGGCATTAGAAGCATTCAATAATACCAACTAATTGACTTTTGCAGACTAAGCCAATTTTAAACTTCTAAAGTAGCCTACCGTGATGGTCCAAGTCTTTAGAAGTTATTATCAGGATGGTATACTTCTACCTTATTTCAGTGAGGACAATATAGGGAATGCTCTTGCAATCCTTGTTTATCTATAAGATTACCATAGAATCGATATATCATAGTTCTCTTTCTAAAGGGAAGAGTCTCAATTTCTGACTTGAAAATGAGAAAATCAGGGTTCTGCATTTGGTGTGGGTTCTGCAATCTGAACTGGACCCAGAATTTTGAGTCCCCGGGAGCCTAGTTATTTCAAACCCTTTCAAACTGAGATCATTTAAATAATTATTCAGCCTTTAATTGAAAAAAAGCCCTCTCCTCAATTCTTCTATCAGTAAATCTTGCCCCCAATCTGCAGACCCAAACCAAAGACACAAGGATTCTAGGGATAATCAGATCCAATCTCCCTAAAAAGCAGTTCTAGGACGATTTATTTGTAATTTCTTTTTTTTTTTTTTTTTTTTTTTTTGAGACGGAGTCTCGCTCTGTCGCCCAGGCTGGAGTGCAGTGGCCGGATCTCAGCTCACTGCAAGCTCCGCCTCCTGGGTTCACGCCATTCTCCTGCCTCAGCCTCCCGAGTAGCTGGGACTACAGGCGCCTGCCACCTTGCCCGGCTAGTTTTTTTTTTGTATTTTTTTAGTAGAGACGGGGTTTCACTGTGTTAGTCAGGATGGTCTCGATCTCCTGACCTCGTGATCCGTCCGTCTCGGCCTCCCAAAGTGCTGGGATTACAGGCTTGAGCCACCGCGCCCGGCCTATTTGTAATTTCTCAAATACACCACTCAGTGTGACCTCACTGCACACACATGACTTATCAAAATGTTTCTTCCAGTCAAATTTGGTAGTTCTTTCAGGAAGAAGATGTGGTACATACAATTTCTTCCATCCCTGTTTCAACAATTTCAGTAATGTTCAGCTTCCTGGCAACCTGCTTTCTTCCAGAATTGCCTGTCTAACCTATCTCATAATGCCCTCAATCTAACTCTGGCTGTCATAGGAAAACTGCCCTTGAGCCAGGAGTTTTGAGTGCCTGGCCATGTCACACAAGTGATCTTCGACATTTTACTTAGACTCAGTGGGTTCCATTTTCTTCACCTGTAGACAAAATTAGCTCTCTGCCTTTATGTGCTCCAATGCTCTATCTAACGTCATGAGTTCATATTCTTGATGAGTAGACTTCATATCTTCTCCAAGAAATAAGGGTTATGAGAGGTGAGGTATGAACGTTAAGACCATGCCATGAAAGTTCTGCTACAATCAGTTTTAGTTGTTAAATGTATATCAGGTTTCATTTAAATAAGTGATTCCCTAGACAAAATAAATAAAGCATTATAGGCAACTGATTCATTTCAAATATTTGTTACAGCCAGGTATGGTGGCTCACATCTATAATCCCAGCACTTTGAGAGGCCAAGGCAGGAAGATTACCTGAGCCCAGGAGTTCAAGACCAACCTCAGCAACATGGGAAAACCCTGTCTCTGCAAAACAACAACAAACAAATAAACAAACAAAACAATAGCCAGGCAGGCTACTTGGGAGGCTGAGGTGGGTGGATTGCCTGAGCCCAGGAGGTTGAGGCTGCAGTGAGCTGTGATCATGCCTCCAGCCTGGGCACCATTTCACTTACACTCTAGCCTAGGCAAAAGAGCAAGACCCTGTCTTAAAAAAAAAAAAAGTGCATATATATATGTTATTTGTTAAGTAAGAAGTAAGATCCCAGACACTGTTCTAGGAGCTGGGGTTTTCCTTGTGAACACCACAGAGAACCACCCTGCCTTGGTGGATATTTAAGTGAATATTTATATGAAAGCAATTTTTATAAACTTGAAAGCACTACACAAAGTAATATGTTTACTTACATTAAGTGTATATAATTTTATTTTTAAAAGTCTTATTTTATCATTAAAATGTTTCTATCAGCTCTAGTATTGGTATAGTCCATAAGAAGAACATAACTGAAAATATCTATATAATCAGCTGGAAAAGAAAAACATTTTGTAATAAGAACTGAATTTCTGTAAAATATATCTCACTAAATGAGTTTAACAAAGATATTACAGCATTTCCTTTCAAATAAGGAACTGCTGATCATCTGTGAGATAAAAATCATGAGAACAGAGACTGAATATAACAGAAGCTGCCAATATTAATCTGACCCTTAATATACATCTCTTCCACAACACTGTAAATCCCTTCAGGGAGTTTGTCATGAGGATACATATATCTATCATGCATTTAGTTCTCTCATAGCACCTACAATAAGACTTTCTTATACATTGGCTTAATGAATGAAACATGCCAGGCACTGAACTCTGGGAGCTAACACTCCACTGCCACCACTGTGGTAAGTAGATAACACCAGTTTACCCAAACTAGTTCCAGCATAAGCCTGTTGAAGGATAATTATTAACAGTGCCCCTTTCACTCACAGAAGTATCATGTTTTGCAAGATAAATCATATGTTTGTCCTAATTATAGGACTTAGTCACATTTATCCTACTTTTTAATTGCTTTTAAGGCAAAGAATTCATGAACATTCTAGCTTCATTTCCTGATTTTATTTTGCTCTGTAAGTGAGAAGAGTAAGTACAGATCCTGATACATGCATTCCTGTTTCACCCTCATCACAGGACCTATGGGGACTCTCCTTAGGGAGGGTGTGTATCTTTTAGAGACTAAGCTAAACCACAAGCAAACATTGCCTATGAAGACAAGGCCACCAAGAAATTTGACTGAAAGGCAAGAAGTCTCAAGATTCCCCCGTAAATAAAGATATGACCTAGAGGGAAATTTTCACCTCCATCCTGGTGATCCTAAACATCTATTAGGTGGATAAACCATGCTGCCTGCTACATCCAGGGATTCGGAAGGACAACTGAATCACATCTGTTAATTACTTTGAATTCCACAGAAATGGAATTTCCAGAGAAATTCCTGACATTGTTAGAAGAATGTTGCAAAGGTCAGATGGTAGGCTAATTTCTCTCTGGTTATAACTTCAGGGAAATTACCCCAATCTAGAGTTCTACTTCCATCAAACGTGCAAAATAGTAACCCAGTAGCACCCCCTTTGACTTTACCCCTCTGCTCTCTCACAACCCTGTGAACATGCATGAGGAGGCAAGAGCTTGGGGGCAAATGGTGGCACGCAGCATCTGTGTGAGGGAAATGCCGTTAAGAGATGGCCAAGTTTTGAACATAGAGAATCATCTTGAGGATAAAGTAAAAGCAGCCTACATCCTTTGTGTTTATATAGATAATGTCCAGATTAGAACTGTCAGGGACTTCTGATTTCTAATCTTCCTTCTGCTCTGGGTCTGGTAGTGATATAGGCAATTAAGTGGCAGCCCCAATAATGTACCGGATGTCCTGAAGAGGAGGTCCCAGAAAAGGAAACATTGTCTCCCTTCTTCCCAAGTGAAGTTAATACCTGTCCAAGCCTAAAAGTCCAAAATTAGATAAAAAAGAGTTCTGGAGGCATCAAAATGACCACAGGGAAAGTGTGAAGCTAAATGTCCACTTACGGTACTCTCAGAGAGAGGTTTATGTCACCCTGGACTTATATAACATATGACAGATATCCCCAATTTAATTCTGATCTTAGGTTAACATACCTACCTGACTTTCTTCCTCCTTCTTTTATACTTTATACTTCTTAGCTTCCCCAGTTTCTCACCCAACAGTAACAAGTCATTTAACCTCTTCATATTTTAGTTTCCTCATAGGCAAAATCAGTGAGGCAGTTGAGAGAAGAATGGGGACTACATTTAGACAAAAAACACCCTAGAGAAGCCCTGTATTTCTTCATGAAGCAAAGGCATAGCTACCAACTCCCTATACCTAATCACTCTGCAAAGTGTGAAGAATAAAGTGAAAGTGACCAAGGCACCGACATCAAAGGCAAGCTAATTCTGTTGCTACATCAAAGGATGGTTATAGTATAATCAGAGCTGTGCAGGGTTCCATAAAACAATTCATTTATCCATAATACTCATTGCAGGTGCTTCCCAGTCTGTTTTCCCTCTGTCTCCAACTTGATGCTATAGGAGTCAGAGAATTGCCTACTTATCAATCCCAAACAACTTGCCCCCATCTGCCATGCCTATAGAAAGGGAGATCCAGAAGTTGAGAGCCCGGATCTAGCCCACTCTCAAACAAGAATCAATTCTGTGATCTTGGGGTGGTCTTTTAACTTCCTGGACCGATTTTCTCTCCCAATGCCAGTGAAGGGTTTTGTCTCCATTAACTTTAAGATTCTTTCTATTCAAACATCTCCAATTGCCTAAGACTTTTTGTTCTTTTATATCCCCTCCTTTCTGTCTTCTTACAGTTGTGTTTGTGCTCCCATGCTCCTGTATTTATAATCATCTGCAGAGGCATAATAGATCAGAGGTTAAGAAGTACAGACTTCGGCATCAGAGAAACCAAGATTTGAGGTTCAATCCAGCTACATACCAGCTGTGTAACTTCAGGTAACTTATCTTTCCTGAAGTTACTTTCCTGAACTTATCTGTAAAAGGAGATTAAAATAGTACCTACCTCGTAGGGTTGTAGAGATATTGCATGCAAAATTCTTGACACTTATTCATTCAGTTATTCAAGCACCTACTTTGTAACAGGCACAGTGCTGGGCCCTGGGAATACAGCGATGAGCAACACAGATAAGATCTCTGCCTATATGGAGATTACTATCTTATAGGGAGTGAATTCTTGAACAAGTCATTGCTAAAGTCCAAGAGTGATACAGCCTATAAATGAACCATCTGGAGGGGTGCTGAACCATGGAACAAGGAAATTAATTTTGGTGGGAACATGGCAAGAAAATCTTCCTCAAGAACACTTTAAGTCTGAGTAGAATGAGGGTCAAGGAAAGAGTGGGAACAAGACCCCAAGCAAGATTGGGGAAGGGTTCATGGGAAAACCTAAAGCTGGAAGGAGTGGCCATGGCCAGAGATGCTGAGTACAAAAGTGGCTAGAGAAGTAGGCAGAGGTTTCATCTTGCAGGCAGAGCAGTCACACAGAGGTTGGTTGTTGTCATTATTACCATCCCCACAAATTTAATGTATCTAAAATGAAATCCATCTTTTAACCTAAAGCAATTCCTCCTTCCTGCCTTCCTCATCTGTTATCACGGTAATGTTATTTTGCTCGTCTTCATATTTTAAAGTCCTCCTTGGTACTTTTCTCCCCTTAGCACTTTCGTTCATTTGTTCCACAAGTTTTAAGTACCTGCTTTGCTAAGAGGCATAATCTATCATTTCAAATTTTCTGAGTTTCTTCCTCTCTATGCTGTTTCTATTCCAACAGCTCCCACCAAAGGCCTTATTACCTCATGCCTGAGTTACTGCAGTAGCCTCTTAACTGGCAGCCTTATCTTCATTCTATATCAACTCTACGAACCCCTGGCCACAGACTGAACAAAATACTGCTTTATCCATCTTTATTACTGCTCAATAATAATAATAATAGCCTCCCATCAATCTTCAGATGAAACCAGTTTTCAGAGTTCTTCAAGATATTCCCTGCCTATCCTCAGGCTGCTCTGCATGTAGGATGAAGAATGCCCATTCTCTTCAAACTGATCTCCTTTGTCCTCCAAACACATGAGACTCATTCCACACTCTAAGCCAGTTCTCAATCCATGAGGCCCATTTTAATCACCTAAAAAGTGCCTAAAATACCCATGCTTGTGCTCACCTCTGGAGATTCTGGAGAGGAACTCAGTCATCAGAATCTTTTTAAGCATGCTAGGTGATTCAAATGTGCAGTCAAGGTTGAGAACCACTGCTCTATGCATCCTACCTGCTGTATCCCTGCCTAAGATGCCTATTCTTCTTCCCTCCCATACCCCTTCTTCTGTGTCCTTATAGGTTCAACAACTCAGACTGTACCTGTCTTCTACTGACCATCCAGATTCCAACTTTCTCAAGACCCTTAGAGTATTAGTGGTTTGAGTCAGTTGTTTTAGCAACAAAAAAGCTTTACAGTAAGTGGGTGTCCTAGAACTCAGGACCTCTAATATAGGATGAAATAAAAAGATTAGTGTGAATCAGTCTTGGAAATTCATGATCATTTATAAGATTTTATCTCTAGAAAAGTAACCTCTTCATATTAGACTCTCTTATTAAAGAGTCTAACGACCATTAGGAGAATGCACTCCGATTTCCAATGTGGGACACTAACATTCAACCCTGCCTGTCTTTACTGCCACTCTACAGGAGTAAGAAATATCATGTCACTAATATCTCACATGCTGGCAAAGACAGAACAAATTTTTCAAGGCTCTGGTGTTGGTTTTCACGTCCTTTGACACCTACTGGAGACCCGCGTAGTGCCTTCCCCTTTGCTGAATATGTAGCAAATGTACTATGTTAGATAGTGCTAATTGTCTGTCCTCATCCTGGAATGAAGCACTTCAAATAAATGGATTTTCTAGAAAACTAAACTTTACCTCTTTGAATACACAAGTTTTTTGTCTTATCCATTTTATTATAATACATTCTTACTTACCTTTGAGCGGAGTAAATGGATTGAAATCTCTTCTTAGTCACTCAGTACCATTATCACGAGTCATCAAGAGAACCATGTAACATCATACAGATGCCTGTGAGGGTTTTTAAAGTATCAAAACACTTCCCTCATATATATTCAGTTATCTCATACTGATATCATTTGAATGTATGTCCCTGCCAAATTTCATGTTCAATTGTAATCCCCAGTGTTGGTGGGTGGGGCCAGGTAGGAGATGTTTTGATCATGGTGGTGGATCTCTCATGAATGGCTTGGGCAATTCGCTGGGTAATAACTCCAGCTCTGAGTTCACATGAGATCTGGTCATTTAAAAGTGTATGGCATCTCCCCGCAAACTCTCTGTTTTCACCATGTGAAGTGCCTGCTCCTGCCTCACCTTCCACCAAGATTTGAAAGTCCCTGAGGCCTCTCTCCAGAAGCCAAGCAGATGCTGGTGTCATGCTTCCTGTATAGCCTGCAGAACCATGAGCCAATTCAACCTCTTTTCTTTATAAATTACCCAGTCTCACATATTTCTTTATAGCAATGCAAGAATGATCTAACACACAGACGTAAACACTTGACATGTTTATGCCAAAGGGAGGGGAGGAAAACTTTGAAGACTGACAAAGTCATGAACGTCTACCTTGTGCCTGAACCTTGCTGTGTATGCTCCCATTGACCACACGCCTGAATCTTTCTGTGTATATTCTGTGTGATCTGGATGAAAGGTTGAGGGTGACTCCTCTTTTGACCCCATTATAGCATACTTAAATTCAGTGATGGATATCTTTCTCACTGTTAGAATCATCTTTGTGGCCGGGCGCGGTGGCTCAAGCCTGTAATCCCAGCACTTTGGGAGGCCGAGACGGGCAGATCACGAGGTCAGGAGATCGAGACCATCCTGGCTAACACGGTGAAACCCCGTCTCTACTAAAAAATACAAAAAACTAGCCGGCCGTGGCGGCGGGCTCCTGTAGTCCCAGCTACTCGGAGGCTGAGGCAGGAGAATGGCATAAACCCGGGAGGCGGAGCTTGCAGTGAGCTGAGAACCAGCCACTGCACTCCAGCCCGGGCGACAGAGCCAGACTCCGTCTCAAAAAAAAAAAAAAAAAAAAAGAATCATCTTTGTTTCATGGATCATTAACCCCAAGGTGACCAGGAGCCTGAAATAAAATGAATGTGTAGAAGGGATCTTCTTGTTGGGGAATAGGTTTTTTTGCATTGATTATGCAAGTGATTCTGGTCCTTGGTAGGAAATTTGCAATAGGCAATGACCTACAAAAGAGTATTAGATCTAACATCCCCAACCAAATCCCAACAATACAACATAAAAATCTAAGTAACCCTTATATTGCACTTAATACCTGTTTGGAATTAACAGTCATAGTCTTGGAACATTTTCTAAAACTTTTCTTGGGACCCAAATGCATAGTTAGGTTCTTGAATGTATTCCATGACCCTCAGGTGATAAAGGCTTATAATCCCCTGGTTATAACCTTATACACAAGCTCCTGGAGGCTTTAAAATACCCATCACACCCCAAAACAAGACATGCCTTAGATTTAGGCCAAAGTAAGCACCCATATCTGCATATTTCAGCAACAACAGTAAGATTTATTTGCCTTATTTGATAATTTTCTGATTGTTAAATTTGTGGTAAGTATTATAATATATATATATTTTTTTCCTATTTGCAACTATTATTCTTTCTCAAAGAAAAGTAAAAAACCAAAGTTACTTCTACATCTACATCACTGTTATAGCATCTTTCTATCTGCAAGTAAATCCTTGTGAATTTTGTTGACAGTTCATTGGTAGTTCCTCTCTCTAGCTCTCAGTCTCTCTTTCTCTCTCTCCCTCCCACAACCTTCTTAGTTGTTTGAAACTTGAAATGAAAATGAATCAGCAACAATGACTGCTGCACTTAAGGAAATCTATGCTCTGGTTTATAATTTATGTATTGGGTCCTGAAGGAGCTTAAGTACTTAACCCCTAGTTTATGATAAAAGTATGAGTAACGGCATCTCTGAATTTGTATCTCATTCAACTTTCTCATTTTATCCAAATCGGGTGTCTAAATTTAGTTCCCACTCAACTTTCATTTCACCAGCATTTTAATCCCTGAATGTGGAGCTGCAATAAAATATTTGTGCTTATCCAAAATGCTTTTTGTTTCTACTTTCAAGAAAAACTATAGCATAGTATCTTTCATAGTCTCAGAAAACTGTACAGCTCTACCTGATGGTAAGTAGGATTACCCCAAGAAATTCTTTCTCAGGGAACTATGTCAAGGGGAGGAGGAAAGGGAGAAGAGAGCAATCACACAAGAGAAACATTTGTTGATCTGGTGTATTAGTAATCAACTAAATATTTTCAAAATTATCTAAGGATAATTTTATTCATGTCTTTCCTATCACCACGTCAAATCCAAACTTTTCTATTCAGTTTTTAAGATTTGGCTCTACCTTTTCCATCTAAACATACCTTCCCACTTCTCCCCAAAATAAAGTGCCTGCCCCATTGGGTCCCACACAAACTCTGCTCACTCCTAACTCTGTTAATTGTGTGACTTGATTAGCTAAGAGGTGGGTGCATAATGGAAAGAACCCTAGACTAGAAAATAGGAGGTATGGATTTTATTCCTTTTTTGCTAATAAACTAATTGACTTTGCTATGTTACTTAACTCCTTTGAGCCTCAGCTTCCTCATTTATAAAATGAGAGGGTTAGCTTGATACTGTCTGATTGCATCACTTTTTTAGAGCATTCTCTATGCCTACATTACTAACCTAAATATTCTTTTAATTCCATAGTACTCATTATCATGGAATATATTTTTACTTATCGATTTTTTTCTTACCTCTCTGTATTAGAATGCAAGCTCTATGTGGGCAAAGGTGTTTTCCCATTTTGTTCACTACTGTATTCCCAGAACTTAGAAAAGTTCAATGCATCATAGACACTAAATAAATACTTGTTGAATGAATTAATGTATTAAAGAATCATAGGTATTATTCTTCTTTAAAGATGCTCTGCAGATTGAGTTTTTTTCTGTCAAACTCTGTTGACTATTTCAAACCCACATTTCTCCCTTCCATGCACTTCTAAGGCAATTTCAGTTAGTTGTATAGTTTGGCATTTAAGAATCCTCTTAATATTTCAGATAGATCAGCATTAACTTCCTTTGTTAAGATTATACATTTCTGACATTTTGGGCTAGATGATTTAAAAAGAGTATAGATTTCTTAGCACCAAGGGCTCTAGGCTGCCATATATTTGCTAGGTATTTGATCAATTAAATTTATTAAAAATGTCAGCCACATGTTAGGTAACTAACTCAGATTTTGGTCATCTGCATTTCTTATCTGCTATTCTCTGTGTCTGTTTTGTGGCTGGGGATTATGGAGGTGATGAAAAGGTCTCTGCAGGGAGCACAGAGGAAGAGCAGTTATTGCTTCCTTAGCTTGTCACTGCAAATGCAAGTATGTAATAGTATCCCTGGGTAATAAAGAGACTGTAGTTGGGGGGAGAGAGGTTTTTTGGGAGGGTTAGAATAAAAATAACTGCAAGGATCTTTTAAATAGGAGAAAGAGGAAGTAGTGGACTTGACTTCAAACATTAAAGATAAAAAAGTACCTTAGGCATTGCCTCTTCTCTTACCCTGTGTTTCTGTAAGGAAATTGATTATCAGAGAGGTGAAATGACTTGCCTAAATGCACAAAGAGATTATTATTGAAAGTACAGTGAAACACTGCTCATCAAACTCTGGTCAAATAAATTGAATTTTCTCTTTAAAGTTTTACAGGAAACCCATTTGATGTGTAAACATGACCAAAAAACTTGCTAAAACATACCAGTGAGGATACATAATATATTGATACATTTTACTTCTAAGTATAGCCTAGTTAAAGTAATTTCATCTGTGTTTGATATTTTAGGGATATATTACTGGGTGTCAGTTGTAACCATAGTGTATTAAAGATGTGAAAACTATAGGAGCTACAACTGAATTATGCTTGGCCCTGAAAATGGATTTGGGGATAGTTGCTTTTTATAATTTATTTCCTTGGATTTGCTTCTTTCTCTTAAAAGTCAAACATATACAAATAAATAAATTACAAACCCAAATTAGCTCATTTCCAGTTCTCATTCTATCATCATGGAAAAGGGTTTTTTATAAATGAATTAGCTATATCATTGCAGAAATTCTGATTTTGCATTTATAAAAAGGTGTTAGTGGGTTAGTCAAATGTATCTTTGTTGACTGTGCTTCCATTTCCATTGCAGAGTCATAGGTCGACAACTGAAAGAATACCTCACCATATCTTTTCACATATCCATGAAGAAATTGAGATGCAAAGAAGCTAAGTGATAAACCTGAAACCACACAGCCAGTTAGAGTTAGGACTTCTAATAAAATCCCAATGGTTAACTTCAGGACCATAACCAAAGGTATCCTAGTTGCTCCAGGGGGCAACCTTCCACGGGCTACAATCGCTTTTTTTTTTATTTATTTATTATACTTTAAGTTCTAGGGTACATGTGCATAACGTGCAGGTTTGTTACATATGTACACTTGTGCCATGTTGGTGTGCTGCACCCATCAACTCGTCAGCATCCATCAACTCGTCATTTACATCAGGTATGACTCCCAATGCAATCCCTTCCCCCTCCCCGCTCCCTGTGATAGGCCCCGGTGTGTGATGTTCCCCTTCCCCAGTCCAAGTGATCTCATTGTTCAGTTCACACCTATGAGTGAGAACATGCGGTGTTTGGTTTTCTGTTCTTGCGATAGTTTGCTAAGAATGATGGTTTCCAGCTGCATCCATGTCCCTACAAAGGACATAAACTCATCCTTTTTTGTGGCTGCAAAGTATTCCATGGTGTATATGTGCCACATTTTCTTAATCCAGTCTGTCACTGATGGACATTTGGGTTGATTCCAAGTCTTTGCTATTGTGAATAGTGCCGCAATAAACATACGTGTGCATGTGTCTTTATAGCAGCATGATTTATAATCCTTTGGGTATATACCCAGTAATGGGATGGCTGGGTCATATGGTACTTCTAGTTCTAGATCCTTGAGGAATCACCACACTGTTTTCCATAATGGTTGAACTAGTTTGCAATCCCACCAACAGTGTAAAAGTGTTCCTATTTCTCCACATCCTCTCTAGCACCTGTTGTTTCCTGACTTTTTAATGATTGTCATTCTAACTGGTGTGAGATGGTATCACATTGTGGTTTTGATTTGAATTTCTCTGATGGCCAGTGATGATGAGCATTTTCTCATGTGTCTGTTGGCTGTATGAATGTATTCTTTTGAGAAATGTCTGTTTATATGCTTTGCCCACTTTTTGATAGGGTTGTTTGTTTTTTTCTTATAAATTTGTTTGAGTTCTTTGTAAGTTCTGGATATTAGCCCTTTGTCTGATGAGTAGATTGCAAAAATGTTCTCCCATTCTGTAGGTTGCCTGTTCACTCTGATGGTAGTTTATTTTGCTGTGCAGAAGCTCTTTAGTTTAATTACATCCCATTTGTCAATTTCGGCTTTTGTTGCCATTGCTTTTGGTGTTTTAGACATGAAGTCCTTGCCCAAGTCGATGTCCTGAAGGGTATTGCCTATGTTTTCTTCTAGAGTTTTTATGGTATTAGGTCTAACATTTAATTCTCTAATCCATCTTGAATTAATTTTTGTATAAGGAGTAAGGAAAGGATCCAGTTTCAGCTTTCTACTTACGGCTAGCCAATTTTCGCAGCACCATTTATTAAATAGGGAATCCTTTCCCCATTTCTTGTTTCTCTCAAGTTTATCAAAGATCAGATGGCTGTATATGTGTGGTATTATTTCTGAAGACTCTGTTCTGTTCCATTGATCTATATCTCTGTTTTGGTACCAGTACCATGCTGTTTTGGTTACTGTAGCCTTGTAGTATAGTTTGAAGTCAGGTAGTGTGATGCCTCCAGCTTTGTTCATTTGACTTAGGATTGTCTTGGAAATGTGGGCTCTTTTTTGGTTCCATATGAACTTTAAAGCAGTTTTTTCCAATTCTGTGAAGAAACTTATTGGTAACTTGATGGGGATGGCATTGAATCTATAAATCACCTTGGGCAGTATGGCCATTTTCACGATATTGATTCTTCCTATCCATGAGCATGGTATGTTCTTCCATTTGTTTGTGTTCTCTTTCATTTCACTGATCAGTGGTTTGTAGTTCTCCTTGAAGAGGTCCTTTACATCCCTTCTAAGTTGGATTCCTAGGTATTTTATTCTCTTTGAAGCAATTGTGGAAGTTCATTCCTGATTTGGCTCTCTGCTTGTCTGTTACTGGTGTATAAGAATGCTTGTGATTTTTGCACATTAATTTTGTATCCTGAGACTTTGCTGAAATTGCTTATCAGCTTAAGGAGATTTTGGGCTGAGACAATGGGGTTTTCTAAATATACAATCATGTCATCTGCAAACAGGGACAATTTGACTTCTTCTTTTCCTAACTGAATACCCTTGATTTCTTTCTCTTGCCTGATTGCCCTAGCCAGAACTTCCAACACTATGTTGAATAGGAGTGGTGAGAGAGGGCATCCCTGTCTTGTGCCAGTTTTCAAAGGGAATTTTTCCAGTTTTTGCCCATTCAGTATGATATTGGCTGTGGGTTTGTCATAAATAGCTCTTATTATTTTGAGGTATGTTCCATCAATACCGAATTTGTTGAGCATTTTTAGCATGAAAGGCTGTTGAATTTTGTCAAAGGCCTTTTCTGCATCTATTGAGATAATCATGTGGTTTTTGTCTTTGGTTCTGTTTATATGCTGGATTATGTTTATTGATTTGCGTGTGTTGAACCAGCCTTGCATCCCAGGGATGAAGCCAACTTGATCATGGTGGATAAGCTTTTTGATGTGCTGCTGGATCCAGTTTGCCAGTATTTTATTGAGGATTTTTGCATTAATGTTCATCAGGGATATTGGTCTAAGATTCTCTTTTTTTGTTGTGTCTCTGCCAGGCTTTGGTATCAGGATGATGTTGGCCTCATAAAATGAGTTAGGGAGGATTCCCTCTTTTTCTATTGATTGGAATAGTTTCAGAAGGAATGGTAGCAGCGCCTCCTTGTACCTCTGGTAGAATTCGGCTGTGAATCCATCTGCTCCTGGACTTTTTTTGGTTGGTAGGCTATTAATTATTGCTTCAATTTCAGAGCCTGCTATTGGTCTATTCAGGGATTCAGCTTCTTCCTGGTTTAGTCTTGGGAGAGTGTAAGTGTCCAGGAAATTATCCATTTCTTCTAGATTTTCTAGTTTATGTGCGTAGAGGTGTTTATAGTATTCTCTGATGGTGGATTGTATTTCTGTGGGGTCGGTGGTAATATCCCCTTTATCATTTTTTATTGTGTCTATTTGATTTTCTCTCTTTTCTTCTTTATTAGTCTTGCTAGCGGTCTATCAATTTTGTTGATCTTTTCAAAAAACCAACTCCTGGATTCATTGATTTTTTGGAGGGTTTTTTGTATCTCTATCTCCTTCAGTTCTGCTCTGATCTTAGTTATTTCTTGCCTTCTGCTAGCTTTTGAATGTGTTTGCTCTTGCTTCTCTAGTTCTTTTAATTGTGATGTTAGAGTGTCAATTTTAGATCTTTCCAGCTTTCTCTTGTGGGCATTTAGTGCTATAATTTTCCTCTACACCCTGCTTTAAATATGTCCCAGAGATTCTGGTATGTTGTATCTTTGTTCTCATTGGTTTCAAAGAACATCTTTTTTCTGCCTTCATTTCGTTATCTACCCAGTAGTCATTCAGGAGCAGGTTGTTCAGTTTCCATGTAGTTGAGTGGTTTCGATTGAGTTTCTTGTCTCTAGTCTAGTTTGATTGCACTGTGGTCTGAGAGACAGTTTGTTATAATTTCTGTTCTTTCACATTTTCTGAGGAGTGCTTTACTTCCAATTATGTGGTCAATTTTGGAATAAGTGTGATGCTTTGCTGAGAAGAATGTATATTCTGTTGATTTGGGGTGGAGAGTTCTATAGATGTCTATTAGCTCTGCTTGCTGCAGAGATGAGTTCAATTCCTGGATATCCTTGTTAACTTTCTGTCTTGTTGATCTGTCTAATGTTGACAGTGGGGTGTTGAAGTCTCCCATTATTATTGTATGGGAGTCTAAGTCTCTTGTAAGTCTCTAAGAACTTGCTTTATGAATTTGGGTGCTCCTGTATTGGGTGCATATATATTTAGGAGAGTTAGCTCTTCCTGTTGAATTGATCCCTTTACCATTATGTAATGGCCTTCTTTGTCTCTTTTGATCTTTGATGGTTTAAAGTCTGTTTTATCAGAGACTAGGATTGCAACCTCTGCTTTTTTTTGTTCTCCATTGCTTGGTAGATCTTCCTCCATCCCTTTATTTTGAGTCTATGTATGTCTCTGCATGTGAGATGGGTCTCCTGAATACAGCAGACAGATGGATGGGTCTTGACTCTTTATCTAGTTTCCTAGTCTGTGTCTTTAGTTGGAGCATTTAGTCCATTACATTAAGGTTAATATTGTTATGTGTGAACTTGATCCTGCCATTATGATATTAACTGGTTATTTTGCTCGTTAGTTGATGTAGTTTCTTCCTAGCCTCGATGGTCTTTACATTTTGGCATATTTTTGCAATGGCTGGTACCGGTTGTTCCTTTCCATGTTTAGGGCTTCCTTCAGGGTCTCTTGTAAGGCAGGCCTGGTGGTGACAAAATCTCTAAGCATTTGCTTATCTGTAAAGGATTTTATTTCTCCTTCACTTATGAAACTCAGTTTGGCTGGATATGAAATTCTGGGTTAAAATTCTTTTCTTTAAAAAGTTGAATATTGGCCCCCACTCTCTTCTGGCTTGTAGAGTTTCTGCCGAGGGATCTGCTGTTAGTCTGATGGGCTTCCCTTTGTGGGTAACCCGACCTTTCTCTCTGGCTGCCCTTAATTTTTGTCCTTCATTTCAACTTTGGTGAATCTGGCAATTATGTGTCTTGGAGTTGCTCTTCTGGAGGAGTATCTTTGTGGCATTCTCTGTATTTCCTGAATTTGAATGTTGGCCTGCCCTACTAGGTTGGGGAAGTTCTCCTGGATGATATCCTGAAGAGTGCTTTCCAACTTGGTTCCATTTTCCCCCTCACTTTCAGGCACCCCAGTCAGACGTAGATTTGGTCTTTTTACATAATCCCATACTTCTTGCAGGCTTTGTTCATTTCTTTTTCTTCTTTTTTTCTTTTGGTTTCTCTTCTCCCTTCATTTCATTCATTTGATCCTCAATCGCTGATACTCTTTCTTCCAGTTGATCGAGTAGGTTACTGAAGCTTGTGCATTTGTCACGTATTTCTCGTCATGTTTTTCATCTCTGTCAGTTCGTTTATGGCCTTCTCTGCATTAATTATTCTGGTTATCAATTCTTCCACTCTTTTTTCAAGATTTTTAGTTTCTTTGCGCTGGGTACGTAATTCCTCCTTTAGCTCTGAGAAGTTTGATGGACTGAAGCCTTCTTCTCTCATCTCGTCAAAGTCATTCTCCGTCCAGCTTTGATCTGTTGCTGGCGATGAGCTGCGTTCCTTTGGAGGGGGAGATGCGCTCTTATTTTTTGCACTTCCAGCTTTTCTGCCCTGCTTTTTCCCCATCTTTGTGGTTTTATCTGCCTCTGGTCATTGATGATGGTGACGTACTGATGGAGTTTTGGTGTGGGTGTCCTTCCTGTTTGTGAGTTTTCCTTCTAACAGTCAGGACCCTCAGCTGTAGGTCTGTTGGAAATTGCTTGAGGTCCACTCCAAACCTTGTTTGCCTGGGTGTCAGCAGCAGAGGCTGCAGAAGATAGAATACTGCTGAACAGCCAGTGTACCTGTCTGATTCTTGCTTTGGAAGCTTCCTCTCAGGGGTGTACTCCACCGTGTCAGGTGTGGGGTGTCGGTCTGCCCCTACTGGAGGGTGTCTCCCAGTTAGGCTACTCAGGGGTCAGGGACCCACTGGAGCAGGCAGTCTGTCCGTTCTCAGATCTCCACTTCCGTGTTGGAAGATCCACTGCTCTCTTCAAAGCTGTCAGAGTCGTTTGTGTCTGCAGAGGTTTCTGCTGCTTTTTGTTGTTGTTGTTGTTGTTGTTGTTATTTAGCTGTGCCCTGTCCCCAGAGGTGGAGTCTACAGAGACTGGCAGGCCTCTTTGAGCTGCTGTGAGCTCCACCTAGTTCGATCTTCCCAGGGCTTTGTTTACCCACTTAAGCCTCAGCAATGTCGGGTGCCCCTCTCCCAGCCTCGCTGCTGCCTTGCGGTTAGATTGCAGACTGCTGTGCTAGTAATGAGGAGGGCTCCATTGGCGTGGGACTCTCCCAGCCAGGTGTGAGATATAATCTCCTGATGTGCCCCTTTGCTTAAAGGGCAGTATTGGGGTGGGAGTTACCCGATTTTCCAGGTGTTGTGTGTCTCAGTTCCCCTGGCTAGGAAAAGGGATTCCCTTCCCCCTTGTGCTTCCCAGGTGAGGTGATGCCTCGCCCTGCTTTAGCTCTCACTGGTTGGGCTGCAGCAGCTGACCAGCACGATTGTCCGGCACTCCCTAGTGAGATGAACCCAGTACCTCAGTTGAAAATGCAGAAATCACCTGTCTTCTGTGTCGCTCGCACTGGGAGCTGGAGACTGGAGCTGTTCCTATTTGGCCATCTTGCTCCGCCCCCTACAATTGCTATTAATCCAGACCCATGTGCACAGCTTCCTTGTGATTCCCTACACCTTTTTATGAGAATGTAATCTCAACTGCTGGAAGTTGCCCTGTTGACCCTGAAAAGGCTGCCACGTGGGTGTTCCTGAAGCATACTGAATCCAAGTTTAATCTTTTCCATTAAGCAACGCACAGCATGTAAGCCGCAGTTGTGGAAATTCTCAAGAAAGCTCATTCTGTATGAATCAAATTTCTGAAGCGATTCTATCAGTCCTGTCTGGACTTGACTTTAAATAGCTCATTTTTTGAGCCTTCATCATACACAACATTCATTGCAAAAGTTCCAAGGGAGCCACAGTTTTTGAAGGATGCTATTGTTGCTCAACTGGCAAACTCAAATGTGGCTTGAAGAATGTAAGTCTTAATTTCCTAGTTTAAAACTTATTTTGCTTCTCAAATCCCATTTATTGATGAAATTGTTTTGTTTTGTTTGTTTAACTGAATAACATCACAAGTGCAGAAGACTTAGCTGGGATGGAGGTTGGGGGAGTGTCCATGCCTGTTTCAGGGAACCAATAAAGGACATCTCAAAAACCAAACACAGTACTTATGATGTGCCAGGCACTCTTCTGAGGGCTTTACACAGTGTAACTCATTTAATCTTGAGAAAACCCCTAAGAGGTAGATATTGACATTATCCCATTTTATAGATGAGAATCTGAGGAACAGATACATTAGGTAAGTGGCCCAAAGTCATTGTAGATAATAAGTCACAAAGCTGGGAGTATGAACCTGGCAGTTTGTGTTTTTACCACTGTGCTACACCTTACATATGTAATTTGAGGAAAAATAATAATAAAACGACCTTTTAGCCTCCATTTTCTAAACATCTCAAGTTAAAGTATTTGGTGTCTGAGGAAAGTATTTGGATAACTGACCCAATAGCTAAAGACTGAGCCATGTAATCATCTCATAATTTTCACAATTTACAGCTTCACAGTTTTACAAAAAAAGAGTCCAATGTGTGAGCAAATTTATAAGCTACATAATCTTGATTAAAAAAACAATTCACTAACTACCTATTATGTGCCAGGCTCTGGAACAATGCCACGAATTAGACATGGCTATTCCAAAAATTCTCTGTGGAGACAATATTTGGACATAGGAAAAAAATGTAACAACAAAGGCAATGAATGATTTATATCAAACTGGTAGGCTGACAATAAATGAAAAAAACTCTTCTACAAAGAATTTGTGCATTTAGCATTCCAAATATTAAAGAATATAAAAACATCTTGGAATAACTAAAAGAAAATGTGAAGATTTTTGTATTTTTTATTACAATTGTGGAGATATTTCTTTTCAGATATTGTTATAATCAAATGAACACTTTACTAGATATCTACTCCAATTAAAACACTTTGATAATGGTTTTTAAAGAATTTAAAGTGGATAGCAGATAAATATTTCCTTTGTTACTCAGTAACAACTTCTATTAAAGCTTTTATGCTCATGGGAATGTGAACTAGTACAACCACTATGGAAGACAGTATGAAGATTTTTCAAAGAACTAAAAGTGGAACTACAATTTGATCCAGCAATTCAACTACTGGGTAAGTACCCAGAGGAAAAGAAGTCATTGTATAAAAAAGAAATTTGCACACACATGTTTATAGCAGCACAATTCACAACTGCAAAAATAGGGAACCAGCTTAAATGCCCATCAATCAGGTGAATAAAGAAAAGGTGGTATATATGGCCAGGTGTGGTGGTTCACGCTTGTAATCCCAGCACTTTGGGAGGCCAAGGTGGGCGGATCACTTGAGGACAGGAGTTTGAGACCAGCCTGGCCAACATGTAAAACCCCGTCTCTACTAAAACTACAAAAAAAAAAAAAATTAGCCAGGCATGGTGGCAGGTGCCTGTAATCCCAGCTACTCGGGAGGCTGAGGCAGGAGAATTGCTTGAACCCAGGAGGCGGAGGTTGCAGTGAGCCAAGATCACACCATTGCAACCCAGCCTGGTCAACAAGAGCAAAACTCTGTCTAAAAAAAAAAAAAGAAAGAAAAGAAAATGAGGTATATATATACCATAGAATCCTCCTCAGCCATAAAAAGGAACAAAATAATGGCATTTGCAGAAACCTGGATGGAGTTCAACACCATTATTCTAAGTAACTCAGGAATGAAAAACCTAATATTGTATGTTCTCACTTATAAGTGGGGGCTAAGCTATGAGGACACAAAGGCATAAGAATGATGTAATGGACTTTGGGGACTCCAGGGAAGGGTGGAAAGGGGTGAGGGATAAAAGACTACACATTGGGTACACTGTATGCAGCTCATGTGACAGGTGAACCAAAGTCTCAGAAATCACCACTAACTTATCCACCACTAACTTATCCACAAAAACCACCTGTTCCCCAAAAACTATTGAAATTTGTTTTTAATTTTAGTTTAATGTTAATACCTTTTTCATGTCTGTTTTTCTTTAAAAAAAAAATAAAGTAGCATGAGTCCCTTTGATTATAATCATAAAAAGATTTCAAAATATACCACACAAACATCAGAAGCATTCTTATGTTAATTTCCCTCTATTACAAATGTACAATTTAATTTTTCTTTATGCGTTAAATATGTATCATAAATTTGCCTATACGTTAAGTTGATGTTCCATTTTAATTTTCTTTCTTTGGCAAAATAGGTTCGTAATTATCTGTTTTATATCAATAAACTATCATCAGTTATTTTAGTATGAATGTTTGTAGTCATTTTTATTCCCAATTCATTCCCACTGAAATTTGTAAGAATAACAAAAAAGCAGTGGTGGCTGGAAAGATGGCCGAATAGGAACAGCTCTGGTCTATAGCTCCCAGTGAGATCAATGAAGAAGGCAGGTGATTTTTGCATTTCCAACTGAGGTACCTGGCTTATCTCATTAGGACTGGTTAGACAGCAGGTACAGCCCACAGAGGGTGAGCTGAAGCAGGGTGGGACATTGCCTCACCTGGGAGGCATGAGGGGTCCAGGAACTCCCTCCCCTAGCTAAGGGAAGCCATGAGGAACTGTGCGTGAGGAATGGTGCACTCTGGTCCAGATACTACACTTTTCCTGTGGTCTTCACAACCCACAAACCAGGAGATTCCCTCGAGTGCCTACACCACCAGGACCCTGGGTTTAAAGCACAAAACTGGGCCATTGTTTGGGCAGACATTGAGCTAGCTGCAGGAGTTTTTTATTTATACCCCTGTCATGCCCAGAATCCCAGGGAGACAGAAACGTTCACTCCCCTGGAAAGGGGGCTGAAGCCTGGGAGGCAAGTGGTCTGGCCCGGCAGGTCCCACCCCTATGGAACCCAGCAAGCTAAGATCCACTGGCTTGAAATTCTCCCTGCCAGCACAAGAGTCTGAAGTTGACCTGGGACACTCGAGCTTGGTGGGGGGAGGGGCATCCACCATTACTGAGGCTTGAGTAGGTGATTATCCCCTCATAGTGTAACAAAGCCACATGAAAGTTCAAACTGGGTGGAGCCCATTGCAGCTCAGCAAATCTGCTGTAACAAGACTGCCTCTCTAGATTCCTTCTCTCTGGGCAGGGCATCTCTGAAAGAAAGCCAGCACCCCAGTCAGGGACTCATAGATAAAACTCCCATCACCCTGGGACAGAGCACCTAGGGGAAGGAGTGGCTGTGGGTACAGTTTCAGGAGACTTAAACGTTACTGCCTGCTGGCTCTGAAGAGAGCTGTGGATCTCTCAGGGCAGTGCTCAAGCTCTGCTAAAGGACAGACTGCCTCCTTAAGTGGGTCCCTGACATGCATGCTTCCTGACTGGGAGACACCTCCCAGCAGGGGTAAGCAGACACCTTATACAGGAGAGCTCCAGCTGGCATCTGGCAGGTGCCCCTCTAGGACTAAGCTTCTAGAGGAAGGAACAGGCAGCAATCTTTACTGTTCTGCAGCCTCTGCCAGTGATACCCAGGCAAACAGGGTCCAAAGTGGACCTCCAGCAAACTCCAGCAGACCTTCAGCAGAAGGGCCTGAGTGTTAGAAGGAAAACTAACAAACACAAAGTAATAGCATCAACATCAACAAAAAGGACATCCACACAGAAACCCCATCTGAAGGTCACCAACATCAAAGACCAAAGGTAGATATATCCACAAAGATGAGGAAAAACCTGCACAAAAAAGCTAAAAATATCAAAAACCAGAATACCTCTTCTTTTTCAAAGGATCACAACTCCTCACCAGCAAGGGAACCAAACTGGACAGAGAATGAGTTTGAAGAATTGATAGAAGTAGGCTTCAGAAGGTAGGTAATAACAAACTCTTCCAAGATAAAGCAGCATGTTCTAACCTAGGGCAAGGAAGCCAAGAACCTTGAAAAAAGGTTGCAGGAATTGCTAACTAGAATAACCAGTTTAGAGAAGAACATAAATGACCTGATGGAGCTGAAAAATGCAGCTCAAGAACTTCGTGAAGTATACACAAGTAAAATACCCAAATCAATCAAGCGGAAGAAAGGATATCAGAGATTGAAGATCAACTTAATGAAATAAAGCATGAAGACAAGATTAGAGGAAAAAAGAATGAAAAAGAATTAACAAAGCCTCCAAGAAATATGGGACTATGTGAAAAGACCAAACCTATGTTTGATTGGTGTACCTGAAAGTGACATGGAGAATGGAACCAGTTTGGAAAACTCTCCTCAGGATATTATCCAGGAGAACTTCCACAACCTAGCAAGAGTGGCCAACATTCAAATTCAGGAAATACAGAGAACACCACAAAGATATTCCTCGAGAAGAGCAACCCCAAGATACATAATCATCAGATTCACTAAGGTTGAAATGAAGGAAAAAATGTCAAGGGCAGCCAGAGAGAAAGGTCGGGTTACCCACAAAGGGAAGCCCAACAGACTAACAGTGGATCTTTTGGCAGAAACCCTACAAGCCAGATGACAGTGGGGCCAATATTCAATATTCTTAAAGAAAAGAATTTTCAACCTAGAATTTCATATCTAGTCAAACTCAGCTTCATAAACGAAGGAGAAATAAAATCCTTTACAGACAAGCAAATGCTGAGAGATTTTGCCACCACCAGGACTGTCTTACAAGAGCTCCTGAAGGAAGTACTAAATATGGACAGGAAAAACCAGTACCAATCACTGAAAAGCATACCAAATTGTAAAGACCATCAACACTATGAAGAAACTCCATCAACTAATGGGCAAAATAACTAGCTAGCATCATAATGACACATAACACATAACAATATTAACCTTAAATGTAAACAGGCTAAATGCCCCAATTAAAAGACACAGGCTTGCAAATAGGATAAAGAGTCAAGACCCATTGGTGTGCTGTATTCAGGAGACCCATCTCACGTGCAAAGACACACATACACTCAAAATGAAAGGATGGAGGAAGATTTACCAAGCAAATGGAAAGAAAAAAGAAAAGGAGGGGGGTTGCAATCCTAGTCTCTGATAAAACAGACTTTAAACCAATGAAGATCAAAAAAACAAAGAAGGGCATTCCATAATCATAAAGGGATCAATGCAACAAGAAGAGCTAACTTTCCTAAACACATATGCACCCAATACAGGAGCACCCAGATTCATAAAGCAAGTTCTTAGAGACCTACAAAGAGACTTAGACTCCCACACAATAATAGTGGGAGAATTTAACACCCCACTGTCAATATTAGACAGATCAAGAAGACAGAAAATTAACAAGGATATTCAGGCTTGAACTCAGCTCTGGACCAAGCAGACCTAATAGACATCTACAGAACTCTCCACTCCAAATCAACAGAATATACATTCTTCTCAGCAAAGCATCACACTTATTCTAAAATTGACCACGTAATTGGAAGTAAAGCACTCCTCAGAAAATGCCAAAGAACAGAAATCATAACAAATGGTCTCCCAGACCACAGTGCAATCAAATTAGACCTCAGGATTAAGAAACTCACTCAAAACTGCACAACTACATGGAAACTGAACAACCTGCTCCTGAATGACTACTGGGTACATAATGAAATGAAGGCAGAAATAAAGATGTTCTTTGAAACCAATGAGAACAAAGACACAACATACCAGAATCTCTGGGACACATTTAAAGCAGTGTGTAGAGGAAAATTTATAGCACTAAATGCCCACAAGAGAAAGCTGGAAAGATCTAAAATTGACACACTAACATCACAATCAAAAGAACTAGAGAAGCAAGAGCAAACACATTCAAAAGCTAGCAGAAGACAAGAAATAACTAAGATCAGAGCAGAACTGAAGGCGATATAGACACGAAAATCCCCTCAAAAAATCAATGAATCCAGGAGTTGGTTTTTTGAAAAGATCAACAAAATTGATAGAACTCTAGCCAGACTATTAAAGAAGCAGAGAGAAGAATCAAATAGACACTATAAAAAATGATAAAGGGGATATCACCGCTGATCCTACAGAAGTGCAAACTACCATCAGAGAATACTATAAACACCTCTACACAAATAAACCTCAAAATCTAGAAGAAACGGACAAATTCCAGGACATACACCCTCCCAAGACTAAACCAGGAAGAAATCAAATCCCTGAATAGTCCAATAACAAGTTCTGAAATTGAGGCAGTAATTAATAGCCTACCAACCAATAAAAGCCCAGGACCAGATGAATTTACAGCAAAATTCTACCAGACATACAAAGAGGAGCTGGTACCATTCCTTCTGAAACTATTCGAAACAACAGAAAAAAAGGGAATCCTCCCTAAATCATTTTATGAGGCCAGCATCATCCTGATACCAAAACCTGGCAGAGACACAACAAAAAAAGAAAATTTCAGGCCAACATTGATGCAAAAATCCTCAATAAAATACTGGCAAACCAAATCCAGCAGCACATCAAAAAGCTTATCCACCATGATCAAGTTGGCTTCATCCCTGGGATGCAAGGCTGGTTCAGCATATGCAAATCAATAAACGTAATCCATCACATAAACAGAACTAATGACAAAAACCACATGATTATCTCAATAGATGCAGAAAAGGCCTTCAGTAAAATTCAACATCCCTTCATGCTAAAAACTCTCAATAAACGAGGTACTGATGGAACATATCTCAAAATAATAAGAGTTATTTATGAGAAACACACAGCCAACATCATACTGAAAGGGCAAAAACTGGAAGCATTCCCTTTGAAAACTGGCACAAGACAAGGATGCTCTCTCTCAGCATTCATATTTAACATAGTGTTGGAAGTTCTGGCTATGTCAATCAGGCAAGAGAAAGAAATAAAGGGTATTCACTTAGGAAAAGAAGAAGTCAAATTTTCTCTGTTTGCAGATGACATGATTGTATATTCAGAAAACCCCATCATCTCAGCCCAAAATCTCCTAAGCTGATAAGCAACTTCCGCAAAGTCTCAGGATACAAAATCAACGTGCAAAAATCACAAGCATTCTTATACACCAATAACAGACAGAGAACCAAATCATGAGTGTACTCCCATTCACAATTGCTACAAAGAGAGTAAAATACCTAGGGATACAACTTACAAGGGATGTGAAGGACCTCTTCAAGGAGAACCACAAACCACTGTTCAAGGAAATAAGAGCGAACACAAACAAATGGAGAAACTATTCCATGCTAATGGATAGGAAGAATCAATATCATGGAAATAGCCATACTGCCCAAAGTAATTTATACATTCAATGCTATCACCATCAAGCTACCATTGACTTTCTTCACAGAATTAGAAAAAAGCTACTTTAAATTTCCTATGGAACCAACAAAGAGTCCACATATCCATGACAATCCTAAGGAAAAAGAACAAAGCTGGCAGCATCACACTACCTGAGTTCAAACTATACTACAAGGCTACAGCAATCAAAACAGCATGGAACTGATACCAAAACAGATATATAGACCAATGGAACAGAGCAGAGGCCTCAGAAATAATGCCACACATCTACAACCATCTGATCTTTGACAAATCTGACAAAAACAAGAAATGGGGAAAGGATTCCCTGTTTAATAAATGGTGTTGGGAAAACTGGCTAGCCATATGCAGAAAACAGAAACTGGACCCCTTCCTTACACCTTATACAAAAATTAAATCAAGATGAATTAAAGACTTAAACGTAAGACCTAAGACCATAAAAACCCTAGAAGAAAACCTAGACATTACCATTCAGGACATAGGTCTGGGCAAAGACCTCATGACGAAAACACCAAAAGCAATGGCAACAAAAGCCAAAATTGACAAATGAGATCTAATTAAACTAAAAAGCTTCTGCACAGCACAAGAAACTATCATCAGAGTGAACAGGCAACCTACAGAATGGGAGAAAATTTCTGCAATCTATCCATCTGACAATGGGCTAATATCCATAATCTACAAAGAACTTAAACAAATTTGCAAGAAAAAAAAAAACAACCCCATCAAAAACTGGGCAAAGGAATGAACAGACACTTCTCAAAAGAAGACATTTATGCAGTCAACAAACACATGAAAAAAAGTTCGTCATCACTGGTCATGAGAGAAATGCAAGTCAAAACCACAATAGATACCATCTCATGCCAGCCAGAATGACAATCACTAAAAAGTCAGTAAACAACAAATGCTGGAGAGGATGTGGAGAAATAGGAACACTTCTACACTGTTGGTGGGAGTGTACATTGGTTCAACCATTGTGGAAGACAGTGTGGCGATTCCTCGGAGCTAGAACCAGAAACACCATTTGACCCAGCAATCCCATTACTGGGTATATACCCAAATAATTATAAATCATTCTACTCTAAAAACACATGCACACATATGTTTATTGCAGCACTATTCACAATAGCAAAGACTTGGAACCAAATGCCCATCAAGATAGACTGAATAAAGAAAATGTGACACATATACACTGTGGAATACTATGCATCCATTAAAAAAGATAAGTTCATGTTATTTGCAGGGACACGGATGAAGCTGGAAACCATCATTCTCAGCAGACTAACACAGGAACAGAAAACCAAACACTGCATGTCCTCACTCAAAAGTGGGAGTTGAACATTGAGAACACATGGACTTAAGGAGGGGAACATCACACTCCAAGGCCTGTCAGGGGGTGAGGAGCTAGGGGAGGGATAGGATTAGGAGAAATACCTAATGTAGATGACTGTTTGATGGGTGCAACAAACCACCGTGGCACATGTATACCTATGTATACAACTGCACGTTCTGCACATGTATCCCAGAACTTAAAGTATAATAATAACAATAATAATAATAATAATAAAGCTCTGTAAGAATTTATCCACTGTATGGACTGAATTATGTTCCCCTCCCACTCCACTCTTTCCCCAGCTCCTGCAAATTGATATGAAGCCCTTACCTCAGAATGTGACTGCATTTAGAGATACATTTAGAAATAAAACCTTTATGGGGTGATTAAGTTCATGTGTGGGCATTAGCGTGGGCCCTAATCCAATCTGACTGGTATCCTTATAAGATGAGGAAATCTGGATGCCTCCAAGGGCAAGCAGCACAGAGGAAAGATGGTATGAGGACACAGCAAGAAGGCAGCAAGCCAAGAAGGAAGGTTCCAGAAGACACCAACGCTGCTGGCACCTTGATCTTGGACTTCCAGCCTCCAAAACTGTGAGAAAATAAATTTCCATTTCTTAAGGCACCCAGTCTATGGTATTTTATTATGAGCCCAAGCAACATGGGTTTGAACTCTGCAGGTCCACTCATGTGGATTTTTTTCAATAAGTATATTGGAAAGCATTTTGGAGATTTATGACAATTTGAAAAAACTTGTAGATGAGTTTCATAGCCTAGAAGTATCAAAAAAATTAAGAAAAAGTTAGAAATGTAATGAATGCATAAAATATATGTAGACATTGCTCTATTTTATCACTTATAACCATAAAATATACACAAATTTATTTTAAAAGTTAAAATTTATCAAAAGTTATGCACACAAACACAGATTGTACATGGTGCCATTCAGTTGAGAAAAATATAAACAAAAGTGAAAATGCAGTATTAAACTATAACATCACAAAATGATCATCCATACTGTACCGCTGTAATAATTTTGTGGCCACATCCTATTGTTATTGCATTGAGCTCATGCTGCGTGTATTCCCTTAAAAAGCCATGTGATGATCATTTCCCCTGAGCAGTTCATCTCTGCAGTAAATTGCATATCACACTACAACTTGATCTCTCATGGTTCTTTCGTTTTTTTCATCCTGTTTAGTTCTATACTGCAAACCTTGAATAACATCGCATGATCCACAGGAAGTTTAGTGATGCTGGAAGTATTCCCAAGAAGCAGAGAAAAGTCATGGCATTACAAGAAGTTAAATTGCTTGATATGTACCATAGATTGAGGTCTGCAGTTGCAGTTTCTGCCATTCCAGACAGATGATTCATCTTGTAAAAAGATAATGTAGGTCTGGGTGTGGTGGCTCGTGCCTGTAATCCCAGCACTTTGGAAGCCCGAAGTGGGCGGATCATGAGGTCAGGAGTTTGAGACCAACCTGGCCAATATGGTGAAACCCTGTCTCTACTAAAAATACAAAAATTAGCCAGACATGGTAGTGCGTGCCTGTAATCCAAGCTACTTGGGAGGCTGAGGCAGAAGAATTGATTGAACCCGGGAGGCGGAGGTTGCAGTGAGCCAAGATGATGCCAGACTCTGTCTCAAAAAAGAAAAAGATAATGTAAACTTATAGTATGGATAAATACAATACAGTACCGGAAATGTATTTTCTCTTCATTGTGATTTTCTTAATAATATTTTTTCTCTAGCTTGCTCTATTTTAAAAATACAGTGTATAACACATATAAGATATGTGTTAATTGACAGTCTATGTTATTGGTAAGGCTTCTGGTCAGCAATGGGCTATTAGTAGTTAAGTTTGGGGGGAATCAATAGTTATATGTGGATTTTCCTCTGCAGAAGGGCTTGATACACCCTCGCCCCTGTGTTGTTCAAGGGTCAACTGTAGACTAGTACACCCATGGAGATAATTACTTTTATCTTCCAGAGAGCCAAGTCCTTAGAGGTAGAACTTTAAGAATTCCAGTTTGTCTGTGTTATCTTATTTCTGCCTTTCCTTCCATGTCATATTTCTTTTCTTCTCTGCTAAATCATACCAAATTTAGGAACACAAGCTATAGCTCTAGTGAGATGAGTTCTAAAACACATGCAGAAATCCTGACAGCTTTTAAATTTTTAGGAAAGATATTGCTTCAGGATCAGAGTGTCTCTCCTAAGTTAAGAGCATCTGAGAGCCACTAGTTTTCATCTTGGCCATTTTTATTATAAGTGTAATTTACATTAATTATTTTTAAAAATAAAACAATATAGGTATATATAAAGTTAAAATGGAAGATACACCTACTGACTGAACACCCACCAAATCTTCACCAAGAAATACTCATTGTTGACTATTTGGTGTGTAAAACCCCTGCTCTAAAATTAGGGGAATCTTGGGGAGAGAAGGAAACCGAAAGTTATTCGTCAAAAGGTACAAATTTTCAGTTATGCAAGACGAAGAAATTCTAGCAATCTACTGTATAGCATAGAGCCTACAGTTAACAATATGGTATTGTGTACTTTAACCATTGGCTAAGAGGGCAGATTTTATGTTAAGTGCTCTTATCAGAAAAAATAATAAAGAATATAAGAAGAAACTACTGCAGATGATGGCTATGTATATAGCGCAGATTTTGGTAATGGTTGCACGAGTATATACTTACCTCCAAATTCATCAAGTTGTCTACCTTAAATATGTACAGCTTTTTGTATGTCAGTCATATCCCAATAAAATGGTTTTTAAAATAAATAGAGGAATCTCTGTTAAAACACAGTTGCGATACTCTATAGGCTGCCTACTTACTTTGTGAGCACTGCTTTAGCCAATTTCTCACACCCTGCAGAAAAGATACCTCCTTCACTTCTGCAGCAGGAGACCCAACTGTGGCTTAATAACTTTGGTATCTGCCAGCCAGAGGAGAATTTCAGCCTATGTAGACAGTCTTCCATAAAGTTCTAATAAAATAAGCCCAGAATTGCTTAAACATCAGATGAGTAACTGTTCTTATTTATTTGTTCCTGACGCAGTATGCCAACCCTTGCAGTTGAAAATTAAATGATAATATACTTCCTCCTCTGCTCCACAAAGCTATAACTGTTTTCCTGGCGGATAATCAGAGGCCAAAGGGTGGTAATTTATCACAAAAGAGGAATGGGAGTATTGCCAAGAGTAACAAAGGGGCAGTGATATCCCTATTCCTGCTGTATGGCACTGGTTTAATTAAGGTAAAGCTAATAAACCTTATCCCTGATTCCCAACAATGGGAGGTCAAATTCAGTCTTCTGCAAGCCAAGGTAGCCAGCCAGATCACAGAAAATATGTAGGAAGTAAAAGATAACATGTTAATCACCTTTTTTATGGTCAAAAGCTATATTCCTAGGAGTCAAAAGACTACTGTGTTATAACCTATTTGGCTTCTTTAAGAATCTGTGATATTTTATACAGACATACTAATTAATAATATAGGCCATACTAGCAGGAACTAAAAGAAATCAGAACAGCCCTCAGAACAAAAATGCAAGACATTAAGGAACTTAAGTTCTGTGTCTTTCTTTTAAAAAAAATTATAGATTATTTTTCATGACAATTGCATGTGCATGTGTATATATGTGTATGTGTGTGTGAAACCTCTATGTGCATTCTTAGAATCATGTGCTATTGAAGCCTATTTAAAGACTTTCTGGAAAAGGCAGTAAGGAAATAAAAAGTAGTATTAGTAAATAGATGAGGCATTAAAACAAATTTTGTAGCTAATACATTTTGTTTCCACGTTCAAACTTACACACATGGAAAGGGTGGCTATGGCTACTCACATGAAGTGAAACAAGGGAGTTCGAAGTCAGTGCTTAGATAATATGAAAACGTGTAATTTTATACATAAAGAAGAGATGTATATGGATTAGGAGAGACACATCCTTAAAGAATATAGTAATAATAGGCCGGGCGCAGTGGCTCACGCCTGTAATCCCCGCACTTTGAGAGGCCAAAGCAGGCGGGTCACAAGGTCAGGAGTTCAAGACCAGCCTGACCAACATGGTGAAACCCTGCCTCTACTAAAAATACAAAAATTAGCCGGGCATGGTGGCACGCGCCTATAATCCCAGCTACCCAGGAGGCTAAGGGAGGAGAATCGCTTGAACCTGGGAGGCGGAGGTTGCAGTGAGCCAAGACTGTGCCACTACACTCCAGCCTGGGTGACAGAGTAAGACTCCATCTCAAAAAAAAAAAAAAAAAAAAAAAAGGAAGCATGTAGTAATAACAGCTACTATTTATTGAGTGCTCACTAACTACATACAGGCATTATTGAGTACTTTACACATATTAATTCACTTAATCCCCACCACAACCCTGTGAGTTAGATTCTATTAATAATCTTGTCTCCATTTTACTTATGGGGAACCCAAGGTACAGAAAGGCTGACTTGCCACATATACATATATACCTCCACGTTAATTCCAACTAAAATAATCACTGTGGGCCATAGAATCTCAAAGTTGTAAGACATTTTAAAGGTATCCTGTTTTAGTCTTCCACCAAAAACTTGAACATGAAGTCCTCCAGCTTCCCTTGGGATATCTCTTCAGGGAGAAGAAGCTCACAGAAGAAATCTCTATAGAACCAGCTCTGACTTCTAGAAACTTCTTCCTTCTTGATTGAGCTGAACTCATTTCACCTGTAAATTTCACTTATGCTTGCAGTGTTCGGTCTGTACTCTGGCCCTAGTGGAGCTAATCCCCTCATTCACAAGACAGCTTTTGGATGTTTGCGGAAGACTCTCGCATTATCGTTGAGACTTCTCTTTAATACATACTGAAAATAATTTTCTCCTAAACCAGATCATGTCACCCTTTATTTGAAATCTCTGTTGACTTTGACTCCCGTTTGCATGTAAGATAATGCCTAAATTCCTTTGCATGGCATGTATATGCCATGGCTCAAACCCAATAGGGGTATATTTCTCGCTTATATGAAATCCCGAATAGGTGGGCCTCATCAGCAGGCACCTATGGTCCAACAGTTGATTCAGAACTCAGGTCTGTTCAACATGTGGCTTTGCTGTCCTCCACAAGTGACTCTAAAGTTGATATACATAGTTTCAGTGAGATGGAGTTTAGTTTATAGGAGATTTGTATGGGCCAGATTGAGAATGGTGTAGATTACTTCTGCACACATTGCAATTGTGAGAACTCAATCACATGGCCTCACTTAACTGCAAGGGAGGCTGGGAAATGTGTGTGCTGAGGAAGAGGAGGTAATAGTTTGAGGAGCAGCTAACCACTTTCTAGTGAGGCCTTAACATGTCTTTTCTGCTCTAAGTTTCATCATTTACACTTAAACTATACTCAAGTCCAACCCAACTTCCTAGTATTCTAAAGCACATCAGCTTCTCACTTTGCCTTGTGCATGTTGTTTGCTACATGTAAATTCCTTTCTTTGTTCTATGAAATTGTATTCATGCTTCAAGTCTCAGTTCAAGTATCACTCCTACTCTGCCCCACCTCTCATTTCCCTAACTAGTGGTATTATTTTCTGCCTCCAGTGTGTACCCACAAAACTTTACACATTCATGCATTTTAAATTTTATATATTTATATGATATACTAATATACAAAACCCCTATTGTATCATACTATTTTGTTTACCTTCATTATCTTTAAAACTATTTAATTTATTTTTCATCTCCATAGGCCTTTAATTTCTGTACTTGGACTACTGCAAAGCCTGCATACTGATCTTTCTTCTGATCATTTTGCAATCCTCCACACAGATCCCAAAGTAATTGATCTGAAATGTAAATCTTGCTGTGGTACCTAGCTACTACTGAAAACCTTCTAACATGCATGGCATAGGGCAACTCATCTTTTTTTTTTTTTTAATACTTTAAGTTCTAGGGTACATGTGTACAATGTGCAGGTTTGTTACATATGTATACATGTGCCATGTTGGTGTGCTGCACCCATTAACTCATCATTTACATTAGGTATATCTCCTAACTCTATCCCTCCCCCCTACCCCCTCCCCACAATAGGACCCGGTATGTGATGTTACCCACCCTGTGTCCATGTGATCTCATTGTTCAATTCCCACCTATGAGTGAGAACATGGGGTATTTGGTTTTCTGTTCTTGTGACAGTTTGCTGAGAATGATGATTTCCAGCTGCATCCATGTCCCTGCAAAGGACAAAAACTCATCCTTTTTTATGACTGTATAGTATTCCATGGTGTATATGTGCCACATTTTCTTAATCCAGTTTGTCACTGAAGGACATTTGGGTTGATTTCAAGTCTTTGCTATTGTGAATAGTGCCACAATAAACATACATGTGTATGTGTCTTTATAGCAGCATGACTTAAAATCCTTTGGGTATATACCCAGTAATGGGATGGCTGGATCAAATGGTATTTCTAGTTCTAGATCCTTGAGGAATCGCCACACTGTTTTCCACAATGATTGAACTAGTTTACAGTCCCACCAACAGTGTAAAAGGGTTCCTATTTCTCCACACTCTCTCCAGTACCTGTTGTTTCCTGACTTTTTAATGATTGCCATTCTAACTGGTGTGAGATGGTATCTCATTGTGGTTTTGATTTGCATTTCTCTGATGGTGAGTGATGATGAGCATTTTTTCACGTATCTGTTGACTGTGTGAATGTCTTCTTTTGAGAAATGTCTGTTCATATCCTTTGCCCACTTTTTGATGGGGTTGTTTGTTTTTTTCTTGTAAATTTGTTTGAGTTCTTTGTAGGTTCTGGATATTAGCCCTTTGTCAGATGAGTAGATTGCAAAAATGTTCTCCCATTCTGTAGGTTGCCTGTTCACTCTGATGGTAGTTTCTTTTGCTGTGCAGAAGCTCTTTAGTTTAATTAGATCCCATTTGTCTATTTTGGCTTTTGGTGCCTTTGCTTTTGGTGTTTTAGACATGAAGTCCTTGCCCATGCCTATGTCCTGAATGGTATTACATAGGTTTTCTTCTAGGGATTTTATGGTTTTAGGTCTAACATTTAAGTCTCTAATCCATCTTGAATTAGTTTTCGTATAAGGAGGGCAACTAATCTTAAAACTCAGGGACCCCTGAGTCCCTCCTCCAGAGAGTTTAATTCATTAAGTCTATAGTAGGGTCCAAGAAATTGCAGTTTTAATAAGTACCCAAATGATTTGAATGTAGGAGATGGGTAGGCCACATCTTGAGAAATATGGATTACAGGATAAAATCCCAAAGTCCTGGCATACCATTAGTTCTGTTAATACCACACTATGTGTATTTCTCTGTATGAATGCCATAGTTTGAGTCCATTTTACTTCTGCATATGCTCTTCCTATATCTAGATTGCTCTTCTCTGAGTAGCTTTCCTAGTGCATTTCTATTCATTCTTGAAAATGCTGCTTAGGCATCATCTATCTGGGAACATTCCCATAGCAAAATGAATCTCTTCCTTCATATAATTTCTGTGCCTTGTAAATAGTTATATTTTTAAATATATCATGTTGTCAGAGACTCCATCAGCTTGAAGTGAAAGATAGTAACAAGGTAAAAAGAGGCCTTTCTACCCTAAAACTTCAAAAAGCAGGAAGTAAGCTGCAACACACTACTCAGCTGCAAATACACACCACCTTTCATGAAAATGCAGCAATGGCTCAGAGGCTGAAAATAAGGGTAGAAGGCGGAGCCTGGAGAATTATTATCAAGGCTTGATTCCTAATCAAGAATTTCCAAATTCAGATTCCCTAGTGGGAAAGCCTTGAACATAGCTGGCAAGTGAGACTGATGCTGGTAGCCCTGCAGGAGCTACAAATTGGTTTTGACATGAATAGATGCTGACTCTGCAGTAGGCTTTGCTTGCCCAGTGAAAGACGAAATGCTCACTGTGCCATTAAAAAAAAACCACACACACATGGAACAGAAGATACTGCAAGGATTTGGATACCCACTTCCTTTCCCCAGGCCAGGGAACACACTGTGCCACCCATAATGTCCAACAACAAGCAGAGAGAATCCTCCTTAGGGTAATAGTTTGACAGAGAAACAGAATCGGCCACTGAAACATTGGTTGTCTAAAACAGAGGGAGATGAAAGCCTGAAGGACTGGCTTACATGCCTTCACAAGTGTGTACTCACACTCAACATGAGTGGGACTAAAGAAGTGTCCCTACTAGATCTTTCTCTGTTTTTCTGGTTGATCTGGGAAAGAGTGGGTAGGGAGGATGTTGGTATGGCTATGTAATTCTTGCCAAAGGAAGAGTAAACTAGTATATAGTAACTATGATTTTTTTTTCTTACCCAAGTTACCTCAAAAAAATTTTTTTCTCCCTTATTTGATGCAGTGATCTCAGGCCAAGGCTGCAAGTCTAAGTACTGGAAGCAGAGAGGATTTCTAAGAAACAAAGTGTCACTGTGTTTTTAAACTTAGAATTCCTGAAGCTCCGATGGAGGCAGATTGCACCTACACCTCATCTGGCAAAACTGGGGTTAAGAATAGATATAGCTCTATTGTCTGGTGGTAAAAATGGCTCACTTGTTTGAAACCTAAGTAACACCATTCTGTGTGAATGGAATGGACTGAAGGGGAGGCGCGTACTAGACTAATATTGCTACCAACAACCTGGACCACCACAGCAGCCGAACCTAACATCCCTTCCAAAAGTGAAAAGATTTGGACAAAAATAAATGACAAATGAAGAGAAGGAGGAATAATAGTTAAGGGTAAAGAAATGAATAAATGGGTTCTAAATTGAGGGAAATACAATATTACATTAATAACTCTAAAGGGTCCCAGAACAAAAGATGACATTGTCTCCTAGCTCAATTACTCCACATGCCTGAAAGGGTGAAGCTGTATGTTTGCAAGGATCCTTCCTCCTTTTGGAGCCTGACAAGATTGAAAGGAAGCCTACAAACCTGAATGACCTCATACTGGGAGACATTCGTACAATATGATGGGCTGGACTAATTATTAATGGCTGTGTGTATTTTTCTGATGTAAAGAATCTACGGTCAAAAACCAGGGAGTGGCCTGTGATGTTATTTTATACACACACACACATACACACGTTTATGGATGAGAAACATATATACATATGAAAATATATGTTTTCAGGAGGAGGTCAGAGAGATTCTGTTTCATGAGGCCTGCCTCTGAGGACTGACACTCCCAACATTATAACAAAAGACAGTAGCAAGGGCTGTGAGAGTTATTAGCCAGGAACCATGTATATACATGTATGAAACATATATACATATGGATGAAAACATAGATACATAGGTTTTCATATGTATGTTTTCATCCATATGTATATATGAAACATAGGTTTTCATATGTATGTTTTCATCCATATGTATATATGAAACATATATACGTATGAAACATATATACATATGAAAACCTATGTATCTATGTTTTCATCCATATGTATATATGTTTCATACATGTATATACATGGTTCCTGGCTAATAACTCTCACAGCCCTTGCTACTGTCTTTTGTTATAATGTTGGGAGTGTCAGTCCTCAGAGGCAGGCCTCATGAAACAGAATCTCTCTGACATCCTCCCGCCCTCCTTTCACCTCACCCAAGGCAGGACTCTACCCTCCCACACCCTCCCATTTCTCACTGTGGGTCTTAAGGCCCTCTCCAGAGAGGGTCCTGCTCTATACCCCGGAGGAAGGAATGCTGAGGTCATGAAACTTCCCAAAAACCCAAGAGGAAAGACTGGGTTCAGGGAGCTTCCAATTAGCTGAACACATGGAGATTCCTAGAGGGTGGCATCCCAAGGAGGACATGTGCATTAGTCAAGGCTCTCTAGAGGGACAGAACTAATAGTATATATATAAAATACATATAAAGGGGAGTTTATTAAGTATTAACTTACATGATCACAGGGTCCCACAATAGGCTGTCTACAAGCTTGAGGAGCAAGGAGAGCCAATTCAATTCTCAAAACTGAAGAACTTGGACTCTGATGTTCTAGGGCAGGAAGCATCCAGCACAGGAGAAAGATGTAGGCTGGAGCCTAGGCCAGTCTCACCTTTTCACATTTTTCTGCCTGCTTTATATTCCCTGGCAGCTGATTAGATGGTGCCCACTAGATTAAGGCTGGGTCTGCCTTTCCCAGCCCACTGACTCAAATGTTAATCTCCTTTGGCAACACCCCCACAGACACACCCAGGATCAATACTTTGCATCCTTCAATCCAATCAAGTTAACACTCAGTATTAACCATCACAGCATGAAAGCTCCAAACCCCTTCCTCTATACCTTGCCCCTACACATCTCTTCATCTGTGTCCTTTGTAACATCCTTTATAATAAACCAGTAAATGAGAAAGAAAGAAAGAAGAAAGAAAGAAAGAAAGAAAGAAAGAAAGAAAAGACAAAAGTAAAAAGAACTGCCAACCTGTGCCCAGTTTGATTTCAGAATTACCAGAGACCAACTCCTAATCCTGCCTAACAGGGGACCTAACAGAAGCCTGCTAGCTAACTCAAGCTGTGGTCACAGGTTGAAACAAACTCCTAACTGAAATTTGTGATATAATCTTGAGTGAAGACAAACCCCACTGGCCAGAACTGAGGGGTGAGTGGGAAGTGCACTGTAACCATAGGTGCCAGAGCTGGGTGCCCCTACTTCATGGGCGGACCCAGAAGGGTATGGTCTGAAAGCTGAGGTTTCTGTGGCAGTTTTGAGTTCTGAGCACAGATTGCCATAAATCTAGTTAGCTGCTGCTAGTGGAACACTGCAGGTATGAGACTCACCTTGCCAATTAGTTGGGTGGGGCTTACTGCTTGGTGCTTAGTGCTATTCCTCACTCCCCACACAGACTGTTCTGTACAGCAGAGGCAGCTATACTCCTCCCTAGAACATTACCCCAGCAGCCAGAGAACTGCCCTCCAATCCCCACTGTGGCTGCAGTCTGTGCCCTCACTTGGAAAGCCGGAGCTCGAACTTGCCTGACCCAGCCCACACCCATTTTTGCACCTCGACCCACTATCGTAGCTTAACACAAAGGACAGAAAGTTTTTGGAGTTCCATGGTCCCAAAGGCACCAGAGGCACTTGAGGCATCAGAGTATCCCCTCTGAGTAACATAAGGCAAGCACAGATTTCCACCACTACCACCACAGCTGGTGCTTTTGCAAGTGCCACCTCTTGGCTGAAGGCCAACCAGCACAGACATTTCAACGTCTGCAGAAACAACACCACAACTCTAGGAAAGAGAAAACTTTTGCACAACCTCAGCTATCAAAATTACTTACATCACCCTGGCTAACCAGGAGGTGTTGAGTCTGTCCATGTGCCCAGTATATCACTACTACAGCTGACATTTAAGAAAACTAACATAGTAAGGCTATTTATAACCAAGGAAACTTCAGAGTCTTTGTCACTCTCCTCCCACCCCCCATCAGAGCTGGTACTGGTACCTGCTACTGGGAGACTAGAGGACAGGTCGCAGCACATTCTTAGCACCAGCCTGGAGTGTGGCAGCCCCACTCGATGGCTAGTCCCAGAGGAGCAGCAGGATTCACAGTAGTGTGGCCGTCAGGGGCTGCTACTCCTAGGCAGAGTGCACCACAGTAAGAGAACACCCCGTGGGACATAAGAAACCTACCTGGGAAACATGGTGAAACCCCATCTCTATAAAAAATTAAAAAATCAGCTAGGCATAGCGGTGCATGCCTATAGTAACTACTCAAAAGGCTGAGGTGGGAGGATCACTTGAGCCTGGGAAGTCAAGGCTCCAATGAGCCATGATTGTGTCACTGCATTCCAGCCTGGGTGACAGCAAGACCCTGTCTCAAAAAAAAAAAAAAAAAAGTTGACACCACTAGGGAACAAGACAAGTTTCATGAGACCTCTGCCATTCCAGCCCCATGGCAAACAGTGAACCTGCTCACATACCCACCACATCGCTGCTACAACCAGCATCTGAGAAAGCTGTTACAAAAAGATTCTCTGTAACCAAGGAATTTATATAGTCTTCACCACTGAATGCACCTAGAGCTGAAGCTAGGTGACAATAAACTATAAACATTAAAGTCACATCCTCAAGGGGAAAAATATTTTAATAAGCCTGTCAAATAAAAAATAAAGACAAAAATAATTAGAAGAAATAGTCCCTACCTGAATGAAAAAGAACCAGAAAAATAATCCAGGCGATATGAAAAAACAGGATTCTATAACACCCCAAAAAGATCACATTAAAACTTTCCAGAGGAAAGTTAAGCAAAAGAAAAGAAATAACAAAGATCAGAGCAGAACTAAATGAAACTGAAACCAAAAAATGGGAAAGATTAATGAAGCAAAAGGCTGGTTATTTGAAAAAATAAACAAAATTGATAGATCACTACCTAGATTCACCAAGAAAAGACGAAAGAAGATTCAGATAAGCTTAATTACAAATGAAAATGGAAACAATACAGCTGACACTAGAAAAAGACAAAAGATTATTCGAGACTAATATGAACACCTCTATGAACATAAACTAGAAATGGATAAATTCCTGAAAATATACAACTCCCCTAGCTTGAATCAGAAAGAAATATAAATCCCGAACAGAGCAATGACAAGAGGTGAAATTGAATGAGTAATTTTAATAACTGCCAACAAAGAAAAGCCTAGCGCCAGACAGATTCACAGCCAAATTCTACCAAACATTCAAATAATTAGTACCAGTTCTACTGACACTATTCCAAAAGCTTGAGATGGAGGGAATCCTCCCTAACTCATTCTATGAAGCCAGTATTACCCTGATACCAGAGCCAGGAAAGCACATAAAAAAGAAAACTACTGGCCAATATCCATGATAAATACAGATGCAAAAAATTCTTAACAAAATGCTAGCAAACCGAATCTAACGGCACATTAAAAAAAAAAAAAATCACCGTGATCAAGTGAGTTTCATCCCAGGGATGCAGGGATGTTTCAACATATGCAAATCAATAAATGTGTTTCATCACATCAGGAGAATTAAAATAAAAATCATATGATCATCTCAATAGACATAGAAAAAGTATCTGATAAAATCCAGCATCTCAAGCAGGATTCAGACTAGAATATAGCTGTTAAGTACTATGTTGCCATTCCCCCTGCTTAAAATAAAGTTTTTTTCTTAACTATACCTGTCTGCTATCTGCTGTAGCAGCCAGGGATACTTGGTTTCATACATGTTGAAAGGAATAAATTTAAAAAAACACCAGCATCCCTTTATGATAAAAGCCTTCGGGCAGGCGCGGTGGCTCATGCCTGTAATCCCAGCACCTTAGGAGGCCGAGGCGGGCAGATCACAAGGTCAGGAGATTGAGACCATCCTGGCTAACACAGTGAAACCCCATCTCTACTAAAAATACAAAAAATTAGCCAGGCGTGATGGCGCATGCCTGTAGTCCCAGCTACTGGGGAGGCTGAGGCAGGAGAATGGAGTGAACCTGAGAGACGGAGCTTGCAGTGAGCCGAGACTGTGCGACTGCACTCCAGCATGGGCAACAGAGCAAGAGTCTGTCTAAAAAAAAAAAAAAAAAAAAAAAAAGCCCTCAACAAGCTAAGTATAGAAGGATAAGGACATATCTCAAAAAAAATTAAAAAATTAAAAAATAAGCCATATATGCCAACACTACAGCCAATATCATGTTAAACGGGAAAAGTTGAAAGCATTCCCCTTGAGAACTGGAACAAGACAAGTATGCCTATTCAACATAGTACTTAGTGTAAGTCTTAGCCAGAGGAGTCAAAGAAAAAAATAAATGGCAACCAAATTGGAAAACAGGAAGTCAAACTATCACTGTTTGCTGATGATACAATCTCATACCTAGAAAAACCTAAAGACTGCTTCAAAAGACTCCTAGATCTGATGAATTAATTCAGTAAAGTCTCAGGTTACAAAATCAATGTACACAAGTCAGTAGCACTACTATACAACAAAAATGGCCAAGCTGAGAATCAAATCAAGAACTCAATTTATTTTACCATGGCTGATAAATAAATGAATGAATGAATGAATGAATGAATAAATAAATAAATAAATAAATAAAATAGCTAAGAATATACTTAACCAAAGAGGTGAAAGATCTCTACAAGGAGAACTACAAAACAGTACCGAAAGAAATCATAGCTGTTACAAACAAACAGAAATACATCCCATGTTCATATATTGGATGAATCAATGTCGTGAAAATGGCTATACTGCCCAAAGCAATTTACAGACTCAATGTAATTCCCATCAAAATACAAATGTTTACAATGAACTGATTTTTGACAAAGCATACAGAAACACAAATGGGGGAAAGGACACCCTATTCAGTAAATGGTGCTGGGAAAATTGGCAAGCCACATGTAGAAGAATGAAACTGGATCTCTATATCTCACCATATATGAAAACTAACTCAAGATGTATTAAAGACTTAAATCTAAGACCTGAAACCATAAAAATTCTAGAAGAAAACCTAGGAAAAACTCTTCTGGACATTGGCCTAGCTAAAGAATTTATGACTAAGATCCCAAAAGCAAATGCAACAAAAACAAAAATAAATACTGAGACCTAATTAAATTAAAAAGCTTCTGCACAGCAAAATAAATAATCTGCAGAGCAAATGGACCACCTTTAGTATGGGAGAAAATATTTGCAAATTATGCATCTGACAAAGGATTAATACCCAGAATCTACAAGGAACTCAAACAAATCAGCAAGAAAAACAAATCCCATTAACAAGTGGACAAAGAATATGGATAGTCATTTCTCAAAAGATATTATCTTTAAAGATACAGAAAAGTCAACAAACATACAAGAAAATGCTCATTACAAATCATCAAGGAAATGCAAATTAAAATCACAATGAGATAACATCTTACCCTAGCCAGAATGGCCATTATTAAAAAGTCAAAAAAGCCGGGCGCAGTGGCTCAAGTCTGTAATCCCAGCACTTTGGGAGGCTGAGGCGGGCGGATCACGAGGTCAGGAGATCAAGACTATCTTGGCTAACACGGTGAAACCCCGTTTCTAGTAAAAATACAAAATATTAGCCAGATGTGGTGGTGGGCGACTGTAGTCCCAGCTACTTAGGAGGCTGAGGAAGGAGAATGGCGTGAACCCAGGAAATGGAGTTTGCAGTGAGCCGAGATCATGCCACTGCACTCCAGCCTGGGTGACAGAGCAAGACTCCATCTCACAAAAAAAAAAAAAAAAAAAAAAAAAAATCAGAAAATAATAGATGTTGGTGTGGATGTGGTAAAAAAAAAAAAAAAAAAAAAAATTATGCTTACAGTCTGCTCCTGGGAATATAATTAATACAACCTCTATGGAAAACAGTATGGAAATTTCTCAAGGAACTAAAAATAGATCTTCCATTCAATCCAGCAATCCCACGACTGGATATCTACTCAAGAGAAAAGAAGTCACTATATCAAAAAGGCACCTGTATGTGGATGTTTATTGCAGCACAATTCACAAAGCAAAGATATGGAATCAAGCTAAGTGCCCATAAACTGATGAATGGATAACGAAAATGTGGCATAGATACACCATGGAATACTACTCAGTCATAATAAAGAAAAAAATAATGTCTTGCAGCAACTTGGGTGGAACTGGAGGTCATTTTTCTAAGCAAATTAACTCAAGAATCAAAAACCAAATACTGCGTGTTCTCGCTTATAAGTAGAAACTAAGCTATGGGTACACAAAGACATGCAGGCTGGTGTAATGGACATCGGAGACTCAGAAAGGAAGATGATGGGAGGGGGATGCAGGATGAAACACTACCTATTAGGTACAATGTACTCTACCCGGATGATGGATGCACTAAAATCCTAGACTTTATTACAATACATTTATCCATGTAACCAAAAACCACTTGTACCACTCAAGCTAGTGAAATAAAAATAAGGAAAGAATTACTATGGACCGATTACTTCTCTCTATCTTCCATTTTTCCTTTTAAAAGCCTTTTTAAATAAGATTGTCTACTGTGGTTATGCTAGGCTTACCCACCATTGTAGGTTGCCTATAGAGGAAGAGATAACTTGTTTCTTCAGTTCATATGTCTTTAGATTGAGAGGAATGGTGTAGTAAAGCTGTACTTAAGGCACTACAACCAAAGAACCTCATCCACACTTGGACCTGATTTTGAAGCCAACATCCTGGATTTTGAGCTGAAAACATAAATGGATGTGAGTTTGGGGGAGGGGGAGCAGTAGGAAGAGTTTATGGTATTTTTCATGTCGAGGTAATATAAATAATTTGTGGCCAGAGTAAGAACTGTGGTGGTTTTTAAATATGTCCACAAGTTCTTTTATAGTCCTCCTTTCAAAAGATGCAGCCAATTCCCTCTCCCTTTAAGTGTGGCATTACTTAATGACTTGTTTTTAACAAATAGGGTGTTGTTAAAGTGACAAGTTTTGATACCTGAAAGTGGGACATAAAGGGCATTGTGGACTCCTCCTTACTTTGTCTCTCATTTGGTCAGGTGTTCTGGGAGATACCAGCTGCCATGATGTAAGAATGCTCAAGTAGCCCTATGGAGGAGTCCAAGTGGCACGGAACTGAGGCCTCCAGCAAACAAGGTTGTGAGTGAGCCCTCTTGGAAACAGATACATCAACCCCACTCAATGGTAAAATGATGGCAGCCCTGGCTGACATCTTTACGGTGACTTAGTAAGAAACCCTGAACCAGAACCACCCAGACAAGCCACTTCAAATTCTTGTCTCACTGGAACTACAAGATAAAAACTATTTGTTGTTTCAAGTAAATCTCTAAGTTTGTGCAAGATATGGTTTGGATTTGTGTCCCCACCCAAATCTCACGGAATTGTAATCCCCAATGTAATCCCCCAGGAGGAGCCTAGTACGAGGTGACTGAATCAAGAGGGTGGATTTCCCCCTTGCTGTTCTCCTGATAGGGAGTGAGTTCTCACAAGATCTGGTTGTTTAAAAGTGTGTAGCACCTCCCTCTTTCTCTCTCTTCCTCCTGCTCTGGCCATGTAAGATATGCCTGCTTCCCTTTCTGCCAGGACTGAAAGTTTCCTGAGGCCTTCCCAGTCATGCTTCCTGTGCAGCCTGTGGAACTGTGAGCCAATTAAACCTCTTTTCTTTATAAATTATCCAGTCTCAGGTAGTTCTTTATAGCACTGTGAGAATGGACTAATACATTGCATTAATTTATTATACAGCAATAGATAATGTATACACTGGGTAATTACAAATATTTCTTTTATTCAGTCAGCACCATGTGCTATGCTATACACTGGGGATATAGTGATGAACCACACAGCCATAATCTCTTCACTCAACCAGACTGGTGGGAAAGGCAGAAATTAAACCAATAAGCACATAGGTCCACATTTACAGGTTGAGATAAGTGCTGAGATAGAAGCATATGCCCATGAGGAGAAAAACAGGAGAGACATAAGTTAGATTTGAAGGATCTCTCTAAGGATGTGGCATTTAAACATAGCTCCAAATGAGAGACAGGATTTAGCCAGGTGCAAATTGTGGGAAGAGACTTCCAAGCAAAAGGAGCAGCTTACACAAAGCCCACGAGTTAGAGAAGGACGTGGACGAGTCAAAGAACTAAGAGAGGGCAGGGGCAGTGACTTGAGTGTGATGGACAAGAGGGAGCTGGTTGAGCTGAGGTTGGAAAGGAGGCCAGAAGTAGATCAACGCAGGAACTTGGTGGGTGATAATGAGCATATTTTAGCTGAGGGAAGCCTCTGAAACTTTTAAACGAAGAATAATGAGGTTCAACTTATTTTATTAAAATGACCATTCTGGATGTCATCTGGTGAACTGACTGGAAGGGGGCAAGAGTAGAGAAGGGAAACCAGCAAGGAGCCTCTGGCTGTAGACCAGGAGCTAGAAGAAGGTGAAATGGCTGTGAGAGGTAGAGATGGAGAGAGGTGGATGGATGCAAGCAATATTGATGGGGCAGAATTAACTACCTTTTAATCTATCAAGCCCAAACAGAATAAGCAAAACCTCTAATTAAGATCATTCAAAGCAAAAGCCAGACTCCCTAAAAATTTTTCTGTGGTTTATTATCTAATATTTGACTACTTAATAATCATTCTGCTTTTTCTAAAATGACTCTCCAACATATGAACTCTATTGTTAATGCATAGAGAAAGAAAATAGAAAGGTAAGTTTTGAACTTTTGACAAAAATTTGAATTATAAGCCTTTTATAAAGTGACCCACTTATATAGCTGACCTAAGAGCTATCCTTTGAAAAGCTAGACCCATTGTACCAGGTCAGTTTCAAACGTGCTGCAATCAAGGGGTATGTTTTAAGCTAGATATTTCCTGTTCTGGTTACACAAACTATACGAGCCCTATGTTAAATACCACGTGTCTATGTTTACAGTAGGAAAGCCTAGAAAGGAATAAAGAACTAAACATACACTTCTTTGATAGCGGTTTGTTTTTTTGTTTTTTGTTTTTGTTTTTTTTTTGTTTTTTTGACATGGAGTCTCACTCTGTCACCAGGTTGGAGGGCAGTGGCACAATCTCGGCTCCCTGCAACCTCCGCCTCCCGGGTTCAAGCAATTCTCTTGCCTCAGCCTCCCGAGTAGCTGGGACAACAGGTGTGTGCCACCACGCCCAGCTAATTTTTGTATTTTTAGTAGAGACAGGGTTTCACCACGTTGGCCAGCATGGTGTCGATCTCTCGACCTCATGATCTGCTCGCCTCAGCCTCCCAAAGTGCTGGGATTACAGGCGTGAGCCCAGCCAACAGCATTATTTTTAAAATTGAGGTCATGCCATGAAGAAGAATTTTCTTAGGTAACTGCTTCAATTACCAAGGTTCTCAGAATGTTTTTCTTCAAGAAGAAGCATTTATCCTCTACAGCAACATTCCTCAAGAAGTGCTCTAGAGACCATTAGCAGGTATCTGCATCACGTGAGGTGAGACACTGCAAATGCTGACTCAGTGAGTCTTACATGGGACCCCTGAACCGTGTTTTAAATAAGCAAAGTAATCCCTATTTTTATTCACTAGAACCTGCATCAGAGATGCACTATTATGGCTTGTATGAGAACTCTGAGTAAATGCAAAGTTGTGGCTTGATAGGACAAATGATATCAAACTTTTTCTTTTTTTTTTTTTGAGAAAGGATCTCAATCACTGTGCACTCTGTCACCCAGGCTGGAGTGCAATCATGACTCACTACAATTGTGACCTCCTGGGCTCAAGCAATTCTGGCCCCAGGCTCCTGAGTAGCTGGGATTACAGGCGTGCATCACTGCACCCAGCTAGATTTTTTATACTTTGTATAAATGAGGTTTCTCTTTGTTGCTTAGGCTGATCTTGAACCCCTGGCCTCAAGCTCTGGGCCACCCAAAGTGCTTGGATTACAGGTGTGAACCACTGTGCCTGGCCTCAGACATCAAACTATTTTAAAAGAAAGGGAGATTTGGGGCCAAAATTATAAATTCACTATCCTACTTTGCAAGGAGAGTAACCATCTTAATATATATATATGAACCTTTCCAAATCTTCAAACCTTCACAATCAGAAAACTTATTGCTGATTGTTAAAACTACATTGGTCAAGCAAAGTCAATTTTCTTCCTCCAGAGGTTTTCACCATACAGTTTTTTTTTTAATGGTCTTTGGAATGAAGCACAAGGACAGCTTTGGTGTACGGGTAATGTTCTGTTTCTTGATCTAAATGTTACCTATGAAGCTGCGTTCCATCTGTGAAAATGTCTCAAGCTAAACACTTGTGATAGGTGAACATTTCTGAATGCATAGTATCCTTCAAAAACTATAATTGGTCTTTTAAAAAATTTCAAACTTATTAGCAGTTATACTAAAATATTTCAGCATTACACTTCTTACCTTTCAAGTTAATAACCCTTAGTGTTGATGACTGCTGAACTGAAATGAACATTCTCAGATGCACTGCTTTTGGAAAATATAAACTGATGTAAGCCTTTTGGAAAGCAATTTGACAATCAATAGCTGTCCAAACTCTGAAAACAGTCATAACTATTGACCTAGTAATTTTGTTCTCAGAATCTATCTCAAAGAAATAATCTTCACTATGGGAAAGTCCTATTCCCAACATCAAAAAACATAAACCCACCTAAATAATCACCATACGGTAATTATTAAGTAGGTTGTAGTATATCTATATCATAATTTGTATACATTGATGGTAAAGCTAAAAAGCAAAGCAAGGAAATGATTGATACAAAACTTCTCTATGCAGCTGGGGAAGAACACAAATGCACTCCCACGTATGTAATAATATTCTATTTAACCTGAGTGGTGCATACACAGGTACTCCTATTATTATGATTATTTAAACTATACATATATTTTATATACTAACATGTGTTAATATATATTTTATAATATAGAAGTTTTAGTATATTCAGAACAATTAATGTTTACTAAAAGTTTGTCAACATGAAAAATGCTTATGTCATGCTCACTGCGGCAGCACATATAGTAAAATTGGAATGAAAAATGGTCATATCATAATTGTGAGTAAAAAGCTAGGGCACCATCAATGGATAGACTAGATAAAGAAAATATGACACATATACACCATGGAATACTATGCAGTCATAAAAAAGGATGAGTTCATGTCCTTTGCAGGAACATGGATGGAGCTTGGGGCCATCATTTTCAGCAAACTAACACAGGAACAAAACACCAGACACCACATGTTCTTACTCATAAGTGGGAGTTGAACAATGAAGACACATGGACACAGGGAGGTGAACATCACACACTGGGGCCTGTTGGGGATCGGGGTGGGGGCAAGGGGAGGGAGAGCATTAGGACGAACACCTAATGCATGCGGGGCTCAAAACCTAGATGACGGGTTGATAGGTGCAGCAAACCACAATGGCACATGTATACCTATGTAACAAACCTGCATGTTCTGCACATGTATCCCAGAACTTAAAGGGAAGTAAAATAAAAATAAAAATAAAAACTAGGGCACTAAATTAGTCATAAATTATGGCACACAGATCTTGTAAAAGGAGGTTGGAATAGTCATACAAAGACACTCATTTCAACTATGACTTAACGTTGTGCTGAGGATCCCAGTCAAGAATTCCTCTCATAAAAACAAAAGAAAGGACTCACTTAAATTGATACTCTTTTTTTATAATTGTGTACCTAGAACATTCAACACAATCAACTGACAATGTACAATACTAATAAGAGTTTAGTAATCTGACCAAGAACTGTTCTAGATGCCAAAAGAAATGACAGCTAACAGTTTTTGAGGGCTATGTACCAGGCACTGAATAAGGTGCTTTTCATGTATTAACTCCTGAGGGAAGCTGGTATTATTATCCTGACTTTCAAATTTAAAAACTCCTAAGAAACAGAGAGGTTAAATAACTTGTGTAAGGCCACACAGCTAGCAAGGGACAGAGTTTGGCAGTCTTTGCACATAACCATTACATTGTATTACCCCAACACTAAGCAGTTGGAAAATGTAATAGGTAGCCAGGTGAGGTGGCTCATGCCTATAATCCCAGCACTTTGGGAGGCCGAGGCAGGCAGATCACTTGAGGCTGGGAGTTTGAGACCAGCCTGGGCAACATGGCAAAACCTCATCTCTACTAAAAAAAAATAAAAAGTTAGCCAGGCACGGTGGCACATGCCTGTTATCCCAGCTACTTGGGAGGCTGAGAATCACTTGAACCCGGGAGGCAGAGGTGGCAGTGAGCCGAGACCACGCCACTGCACTCCAGCCTGGGCAACAGAATGAGACTGTGTTTCAAAAAAGAAAAGAAAATGTAATAGATCACAGGATCCCCTTCATAATACAATCAAAAAGCAAACAAACAACAAAACAAACAAAAAACACTCAAACAAAAACACACACACACACACACACACTAGGGAACATGTTTTTAGAGTTATGTTTTAAAAATTTAAAGCAAGACCAAATTGCAATACTTGAAATTATATTACATGGATGTGAATTCTCCAAAACAACAAAAAAACTTTGGGGATGGGGTGTGCAAAGGAAGCTGTGCCCTCCAGATAGTCTCATCTTTTGGCCAGTTGTCACTTAGGGAATTCTCTGGAGATGGAACGGTGCACGGTGCTCCGGTCATACAAAGATAACTAAAATTCAGGAATCTGGTTTAGTTACTTTGAGAAAAGGTCTTGCAAAAGAGAAAGGGTTAATCAGGAACCCCAAATAATGAATGGTAGGCCATGGAATGCAGGGTTCTGCCGAGCTGTCATCAATGTGACAGCCTGCGGTGGATAAGCAGATCATAACACCACTGTAGCCTTCCACTTACATCAAAGTTGTTGAGCTGAATTCAACATATGCTCCAATCCAACTCTCCCTATTTATAGACAACGAAACTGAGGTCTAGAACAGGCTTCCCCTCCCAGCTCACAAAATTATTTTAAGGCGGAACCAGAGAGTTAACTAAGCACTCCCCTTCCCCAAGTTTCCTGAACACCAGTCTGAATACATGTATCCAAATGACTGCACCCATTTAAGCACACTGTATTGAATTTCTTTTTTTTTTTTTTTTTTTTTTTTTGAGACGGAGTCTTGCTCTGTCACCCGGGCTGGAGTGCAGTGGCCGGATCTCAGCTCACTGCAAGCTCCGCCTCCCGGGTTTACGCCATTCTCCTGCCTCAGCCTCCCGAGTAGCTGGGACTACAGGCGCCCGCCACCTCGCCCGGCTAGTTTTTTTGTATTTTTAGTAGAGACGGGGTTTCACCGTGTTAGCCAGGATGGTCTCGATCTCCTGACCTCGTGATCCGCCCGTCTCGGCCTCCCAAAGTGCTGGGATTACAGGCTTGAGCCACCGCGCCCGGCCATTGAATTTCTATTTACAGACTAAGTCAGCATTTTCCAACCTTCAGACACTCACCTTCCACCTTATGATTTTGTCATATTCATATATCTCTACTATAATTCACTTTATATTTTTTTAAATCTATATACTTTTTTACATAAATTTAGCTTCATCCTAAGCAACAATATTAATAAAATAGTACATGAAGTGTGTATTTTTCTAACACATTAAGACAAATATGTATCTATTGAAGTTTCAGTGTTTGCATTTGAACCACTTGTCAGAAAAGTCAACCATCCTTTGCTGTATTTGAAAAGACTCTCTCTAGGTGTTCCAAGGAATTCTAATCTGTTTAATGTTAATGGATATTATTGATGAAAGAGTACTTGATCAAATAAATCTGGGGAATGCTAGGTTTTTTGTTTGTTAGTCTGTTTGTTTAGAAACAAGGTCTTGCTCTGTCGCCTAGGCTGGAGTGCAGTGGTGTGATCATAGCTCACTGCAGCCTCAAACTCCTGGAGTCCAGTGATCCTCCTGCCTCAGCCTCCCAAGTAGCTGAGACTACAAGCGCATGCCACCATACTCAGGTAATTTTTATTTTACTTTTTGTAGAGATGGGGTCTTGCTTTGTGGCCCCAAGCTAATCTCAAACGCCTGACTTCAAGAGGTCCTCCCACCTTCGCCTCCCAAAGTGTTGGGATTACAGGTGTACAGGCGTGAGCCACCACACCCCAGAATATTTCTCTGATTATTTAAAAAATCAGAGGTAAGGCGTAAAAAAAAATTTCCCTAGTGTGAAACACAGGGTGTTTCACAACATTGTGCAATGAGATTCTTCTAACAGATACAGCACTTAACAAGATTTATTTGACCATGAAACCTTTTTTTCTAGACAGTGTTAGTGTTGATAACATGTTCTAAGCTGTATTAATTTTCAGAGGTTTTGTTTTTCTTTTTGACCCCATAATTGATATAAGTAGATACGGTGTATAATAATTTACACTGTATCCCTATTGGCATATTCAGAATATTTTATGGTAGAAAAAAGTGGGTAGAAAAGCATAGTATTTCCTCTTGACATTTTCAAAGTGTCAGTCTCTTGGAGAAAAGTGACACACCTTGTTCAGAATGAAACACCTGCATAAACTTGGGCATTCTAAAATAATACAAATAAATTTTAATAAGTCATCCAGATAGCCTACATTAGTAAGGCTTTCCATTCATGTTTGTTTTTGTTGTCTTGGGGACTTCTAAACTTCTAGGTGGAACTTCAAGAGTGATAAGCCCATAATATCACATTTAATCTGTAGGTGTGACTGGGAGAAAATGTATCACTCACTCATTTACAACCCATTCGTTTCCTCTTTCTTTCTCTCTTTTTCTCTTTCTTTCTCCCTTTCTCTTCCTTTCCTTTATCCCTTCCCTTTCTCCTTTCCCTTTTCTTTCTCTCTTTCTCTCTTCTCTTTCTTCAATGTTTTGATATAAAAAACGGAAAAAGATATTTACTGCATTTTTATCTTTCCGTATATTTGTGTTATCATAGGAAAAACATCTCATAGTTAATAAACTAATGCTTTAAAGCCAAAACATATGAATATTTCTTTCTAGCGCACTTTTAGTTAAAATTAAGAACTAAGATTCAAGGCAAAGAAATGCTGTAATACTCTTGATTCAGTATTCACATTAGCGAAATTAAGTACAGCAGTACACTAATAAGGGAGAAAAAATAGTGATGTGTTAAGGACAAAGTGTTTCATCATCCGGCCATACACCAATTCACAGATCATCTCAAGTATGTTACTCTTAAATACTTTTTGTTCCAGCAATCAAAGTTTCAATATATCTTCTTCTACACCGTACAAAAATTATCAAATTTTAGAGCCGATTTTTATTCTTAGAAATGCTTTTTATTCTCTAATTCACAAATATTTATTAATTAAAAAGTTGTGTTCTTCTGAGATTCCTCACCAATCCATGGGGTCAGTTAGATATTTGGGAAGTTGTTCAGCTCTTACAAATATCCACATTCGACACTAACACACCACAACAGAATAACCTGAGTAAGTTCGATTCTCTGAAATAGTCAGAGGAACCAAAAAAATAACTATTAGGTACTAGGTGCCGAAATAATCTATACAACAAACCCCCGTGACATGAGTTTACCTGTATAACAAACCTGCACATGTACCCTTCAATCTAAAAGTTTTAAAAAATAGAGTTTTCTCTCCTCTCAGGTTACAGAGTCAATTGTGCACTGCACTGCATTTATAATGAGGAAATAAACAGCATACCCTTTCAGTATGGGAGGTAAACAAGTGTTAACTTGTATAAATATAATTTAAAATGTGTATTCTACTTAACACGTGAGAATTATTAAAATACATGTGCATCAAAAATTAACTAAAAAATAGAAATAATTAATAAGTGCCTGATCCTTCAGTAGAATATTTCTCAAAGAGCTCAATTATGTAGCAAACTTCTATGCCATAAGTTTGAAATGATTCCATTTTTCAAATATTCATTTTTATTATATTTAAACATCATAGAGTGTCTACTCAATAAAGTTAGGTTTTAACAATCACAATTCATCTTTTTAAAAAATAATTTACTCTCCATTTGGCTTCCAAAATTTTATTGCAGTATTTAGAAGATTTAGTTAGTTTCTAATAGCTGAAACCCTTCAGACTTAAATGTCACAGTTTGACGCAAATGCACTTGGTTCCTGGCCTCTTCAGTTTGTGTCCTACTGCTTCCAAATGACAAATGTGGGCACTTTGTGTAAAGGCATTGATTATAATGTTAGATAGATTCTAGACATGCTTATTAAAAAGGCATCTTTTTATAGGTGAATATGCCTTGCAGGATCCTGTATCCTAGGTGAGATTATTTTCATAGTTACATATTTAATGATAATAATCACTTGCATCTATGTCGTTTTCATATTCTCTTGGCACCAAGTTTGCCTTCCAAAGCAAATTTTGACTAAAGATCTTCAGGGCTCATCCATAGCTGCGTAGGCAAAGAAGTTCTCATACATACAACCATCACATGTTTGCAAAACCACCATTTATTAGGGTTTCTTAGAATGAATTCTGTACATATGTATGCTAAAGATGGAAAAGATGTTTCATTTTTTATGCATCACTGGATGGGTAGTGGGCCCTTAGACGAAGCAGTGGGGTTGTTGATCAGCAATGTCTACAACGTGTATAGGAAGAAGGAGAGGGGCAGATGATGTATTGCTCCCTCTCCCCATTTGTCATCCCTGAGTTAAAACTTTCTGTCCCATAGCCATTTCCACCCCATCTCCCACAAAAAAAAAAAAAAAATGCACCGAATGAATGCAGATTTCCTTACTGACTTTACATCCTCATAGAGCAATAGATGATAAACCTCATGTTCTTATGGAGCCGGAAAAAGTCTCATAGTATGTATATTACTGCCTGTTAGTGTTGAAGCCATGAATAAGCATGTGCGAGCTGTTTAGTGACAAAAAGAGAGCAGAGATTTGGGCTATTAGGAGCGATCCTGGCAGTGACATCTGTTGACGGAGCTGGGAAGTTAGATAACACCAGTAAAAACTGAGAGCATAAGGAAAGGAGATCTTCAGGAAGTTACTTTCCCTGATCTTCCACTCATCATGCTAGACCACCTCCCTGTAGCTGGGTGGTTAAGCAACCTCTCTCTTGTCCTCCTTCCTTCTTTCAAAAGTCCAGTTCATTCTTCTGCAAAATGGAACAATCATGCGTGGAGGTTTACCATAGGCTTAACTAAGATAAATATTAAGGGCTTAGTACAATCCTTGGCAGATAGTTTGCATTTGTTCCGTGTTTTTTCATGATATTGACACAATTGTTCACTTCATCACTATGTACAGGCTCAACCTAAGCAGGAAAGTTGATTTCAGCATGTGTTTGTGAACAGAATAAGCCAAGACTTCACAAGGAAATATTTAATCATTTAAACGTCATAGAAATTATTACCAATTCCCTTGGCAGTTGCTGCAATGGTAAGTTAACCCCACATGAAATAGAAAATTAAAATACCTGGCTATAAGATTAAATCAGAAATGCTGTGAAACATTTTCTGCTTTCTGTTTCTGGTATCAGCTTCCTGAGGGCACAGGGATGGGTGGTAGGTGGCTAGACTGAATATACCATTATTATTCAGAGAAGTTTCACCTTTATTCCTTTATTGAAATGGGGTAGCTTTTGTTCTTTTGTGTTTTTAGGCATGGGGTGAGGAGTTTAGGAATGGGACAGTATAATTCAGTGGTCAGTAACACACATACTCTGCCATAGCACTTATGAGTTTGTGACCTTAGAAAAATTACTGAACTTCTCTCCATCTCAGTATCCTCATTTGTAAAACAGGGGGAAAAACTCACTAAAAGCCTTTTCACGTTGCCTGGTACATGGTGAGTGCTTAATCATGTTAGCTATCGAAGTTGATAAAGAGCAGAAATGAAGGAAAGAATGGAAAGAGAGAAAACAGAAGTAGAAGAAAGGAAAGAAGGAGTAAAGCTCTGCTTGGCTTAGCTCTGCAAATCATTTTGGACAGGTGCCTAGAGTCCTGGTTGTCTACATTCCCGGATTTGCTGATTCAGGGCTTAATACATGAGTGCTATTCTAAGGTGGAGTGGTGGGGCCACCACTGTCACAGAGCAGTTTCTTAAGGAAAGGGCTGTATTAAAAGGAAGCTCCCCATGTCAGGTGCAGTAGCTCATGCCTGTAGTCCCAACACTTTGGGAGGGCAAAGTGGGAGGGTAGTTTGAGCCTAGGAGTTTAAGACCAGCCTGGGCAACATAGTGAGACGTCGTCTCTACAAATAATAAAAAAAAAAATTTAATTAAAAAAAAAGGAAGCTCCCAATAGTGACCCTTAAAATGAATTCTAGGAAAGCTTTTATCATTATCATGGATGGAAAGGAAAATGAGATGCTAGCATCCACCCCAAGCTTAAAATGTCACCACAATTAACACAATAGCTCAGTTGACACTGGCTCTGCAAAGGAAATTCTTCCCCCAAGCTTCTAAAAGCAAACAAGCACCCCCCAACCCTGCAACCATTACACAGAAATCTAGAATTACCTGGACAGAACTGAACACTTTCTGATAAATATGGCTTTCATAAAGCTACAGAAATCTCAGGTATTTCTCTCCAAAAGTGAATGTGCTTGTTCAAATTTGTAAACAGTAGACTTGATCTTCTAACCCTTTTGTACAAATCTTATCTCATAAAAACAGGGAAAAAGTCAAATGCAAAAACATGTTTTGTCCACTTCCAAAGAGAGTAATCTTACCCTGAAAAAAATGCTAAGGGAAAATGTTTAAGATATATAAGTAAAATACTCATGGAAGAACTGACTGCTATCAAAATTTAAGTTGAACACAGTTCAATTCGTTTCAGAGTAAATCACATTTTAGGCAATGTACTGCCTTCATATCTTTTCAAATCCCTGCAGCAGTGATGGGATATGACCAGAAACTAAGACATATCATTAAGATAGCAAGATAATTTTGAGAAGTGTATGCTGTTCAGCCACCAAAATTTCAAAAATTTATTAGTTCTTAACAACTGACACTTTTACATTAATTCAGGAGTCAGAGAAAAAAGTCTACATTTGATTCCTCAGCCCTCAAATTAGATATCTCCAATAGGCACTTACTTTCCTTTGGTTAGATTAAACAAGTTAATCTTTCTACAGATCTGCTTTAGGCAAATTTTATGACTCTTTTAACATACAATCAATAATTTTCTTAAAAAACATACTCAAAATATAATTTGGCATCAGAAAAACTTATAGTAACAAAAATGGTATTCATATGAAAAATCAAATCTCCTTTCTTGTTACATCAAACACTGTAGCTTTTAAAAAGAAGAAAAAAAGCGTAAGTTGGCTGGGTGCGGTGGCTCACGCCTGTAATCCCAGCACTTTGGGAGGTTGAGGAGGGTGGATCACTAGGTCAGGAGATCGAGACTATCCTGGCCAACGTGGTGAAACCTCGTCTCTACTAAAAATACAAAAATTAGCCAGGCGTGGTGGTGCACACTTGTAATCCTAGCTACCTGGGAGCCTGAGGCAGGAGAATTGCTTGAACCCTGGAGGTGAAGGTTGCAGTGAGCCGAGATCCCACCACTGCACTCCAGCCTGGGTGACAGAGTGAGACTCTGTCTCAAAACACAAGAACCAAACAAACAAACAAAAAAGAACCAGCCCGTCTAATTCATTTATTTTGAAGGAGCTGACTTTCCTCAGACTTTCACACCTTCAGATCTTCTTAAACTGCAGCAGAGTTTTAACTCTTGAGTTTCCTCTGTGATCCAAACACATTAACCTGGAAGGCAAGGAGCACACCAGGCCTAAAACTAATTCTTGGCTTGAGTTTCAACAGATTGTGATGTTGGTATTATCATCAGAAAACAACCCTACTTCATCTCTCCTCCCCACCAGTTAAGAGATTTGGACTTCTGTTGCAGGAGTTCACTAGGCAACACGGTTAAGTGACAGATTCTCTTGAGTCATAAGTTCCTCTTTTCAAACTTGAATAGTTTCCCATATTTCAAAGCTTCTCACTCACACATATCCAGTTCCTACTTTCCTCAAGATGCACTCTCTGAATTCCCAAAAACATTCTGTGCTGCAGTTCTTAGCCTGAAGGATCTCAACTGTCTTCTCTGAGGCATCAGAGTAGCTATGAGGCCTGGAGCCAGAAAGTGCTTACTGCTTCCTGTTCTTGGGATGGAAGAGAACCTGTTCTTGTTGTCAACAAGAGAGGTATTTTGAAGAGAAACAAACAATACCCTTCCTCAGAATGTGCCACTTCCTCAGAATGTCCATTCCTCATCTCAAATCTAAAGGAAATCTGTCCTGTTCTTTTCTTTCACGGCATTGATCAGAGTGTGTAAATGTATGTTTGTGTGTGTTTATTTGTACATTCAATGTCTGTTTCCATTTCTGGACTGAAAGCTTTCCCCTACTGCACAGTAAGCTATATGAGGGCAGGGACTATTTATTTTATTCAGTGAGCGAACTCAGAGGCCAGCACAGTTATATGCAGTCGGCTCTCCATAAACACTTGTTGAATGGATGAATGAATGGAAAGAAGAAAGGAAGAAATTTCTGTGGTTGGCCAGTTCAAGCACAATGAGTATACCAGGCAAATGCCCCCTGCTCACTGGAGAATGAAAACATCACACTTCTCTGTGTTCTAGGTCAAGTGGAGAGAACTATGTCTGAAAATGCATGAGGAACATGTTTATTGGTGGGGTGAGGGCAGTGATATGTGCCCATGCGTCTTCAGGTTAGGTGTGTTTCTACATGTATATAGGTATTATAAGCAAAGAGATTGTTTGAGACTAGCTGCAAAATGGAACTTGTATGGATCACAAAGATCAAGGGGTCAATTTCTTGAATGCTCATGCCAATCTTGCTGTGCCAAGGATTGTGCTAGAGCACTGGTAGTCTTTGCAAGACAGGGTCCCAGTTGTGCTCAAGACGAGCTGATGCCAGGGAAATGGACTCCGTAGCTATAGCTCTGACAAGGCAACCTGAGTCTTTTGTCAAAGAGCAGCTTCCTTCCTGAATACATCTTTGCTTACAAAGACATTTGTTCTTTTTCTTTCCACTTTAACTGAAAAAGTCCTTCTCTCAACTCTCCCTCCCACCCCCACCCCACCCCACCCCACCCCCTTAATGCCATCATATTCCTTGTTTCCAGGCAGATTCGCATTCATCTCTCCAAATAAATGTGCCTCCGTTTTTCTTACAGACATCTCAAAATTAAAAATTAGAAACATATTCTGGGAGAAAACCAGGTGAATTCTGTGCCTGGGGTAAAATTCACTAATTTTCCTCTGTAACAGCTACACTGTAATTACATAGTCAATACTAAATGTGCCCCTAAGCAATCATCTTACTGAATTTATGCAGTGTAAGTAGGTAATAGAAATCATCTCACTGAAAGTAATTCTTTCCTTCTCATCAAAAGGAAGGGAGGGGTTGTCTAAGTTATCAAAATAATTATCTTAATTCCTTCTCTGTGGTTACGTACACAACCAGTCTTTGGATATTTGGGGTTAGGCCCAGGCAAAAATCAGTTCCATCAAAGTTATATATATTCAATTTATCACAATGCCCTCTAAATACGTTATGGCCAAAAACTAATTATACAATCATTAGAAGTGAATTTTGAAAACATAATTAATAATAGGCTAAAATTTTTAATGTTTTAATATGTACCAGACATCTTATTTGTATTATATTACTTAATCTTTGAAATGATCCATTTAATGAAAACTCCTTTTTATTAAGCCTTAGGCAACTTACCTACTATGGCCTTGAACCCAGATTATCTCTATCCCAAAGGCAATGAGGGAGAAAAAAGAGGACTAAGAGTTATGTGGTTCGAAGTCGAGTTTAGGTTAAGATACATAGAGGTTAGGGGTACAGGTTTGGGGATCAAGGAGACCTAGATTAAAATCCTTGCTCTACCATTTATCAGAACTGTGATCTTAGAGAGTTTACTCAATTTTCTGTGTTGGGTAGGCTTATTATTTGTAAGCAACAGAAACTGAGCATGGTCAATGTAAGTAGGAAAGTAATTTATTGGAAAGACAACCAATTACACAAAGAGTCAACAGGAAGGCTGCCAGCAGGAAATTCAGCCAAGGTCACACCATCCTAACCAAGTAGTTAGCATGCCTCAACCAACAGCCATTACTACAGGACCCTTGACACCACGAGCCCCAGACAAACTGCTGCTGTGAATGACTTCTGAAATTGCTCTTATGTCTTTGTGCCACTCCTTCAAGATTAAATATCTAAACAGTGGTATCTGATAAGCCAAGCAAAGGTCATATGCTCAAGCCCTGGCAGGGGATGGAAGGAGAAAATCCAGCCCATTTAGCTTCTCTCATGGCAGGCTAGGTCTTGCCTCCAAATAATATTATGCAATGGCGGATTCTTACTAACAGAAAAGGAGTTCAGCTGCTGGGCAGCCTTTCAAAACTGACAACACCTGGTCTGGGTGTGGTGGCTAATGCCTGTAATCCCATCACTTTCTGAGGTAGAGGCATGTGGATCTCCTGAGCTCAGGAGTTCGAGACCAGCCTGAGCAACATGGGGTAACCCCATCTCCACAAAAAATACAAAAATTAGTCAGGCATAGTGGCACCTGCCTGTAGTCCTGGCTTACTTGAAAGGCTGAGGATCACTGGAGCCGAGGAGGTGAAGGCTGCAGTGAGCCAAGATCGCCCCACTGCACTCCAGCCTGGGTGACAGGGTGACAGATTGGGACCCTGCCAAAAAAAAAAAAAAACACTCCCAGTATTCATTACCCAAACTTTGGTTTGCTCATCTGTGAAAGGGGCATCTGACTGCCTAGTACCTTCCTCATAGGTTTGCTGTGAGAATTCAACAGCATATGCATGTTGCAGTTAGTGTGATGTCTCACATAGGCTGAGCATTGGATAAATTTCAGCTATTCTTACTAATTCTTGTTACTCTGAGCAAGCCACATAAAATCTCTGTGCCCACATTCTCACTCACTGAAGGAAGATGATGTCAACCATACTAAATTAGTCAGCATAGGCTAATTGCTGAAATAAGGGGCCCCCTAAATCTCAGTGGATTATTTCTCATTCACTTCATCATCCAGTGAGGGCTGCTGGGATTGGAATGAGATCCATACGGGCATTCAGAGGCAAAGTCACCTTCTATCTAGTGGTTCTGCCATATACCCGGGACCTGTACTATGTTGGCAGAGGACGAAAGATAGCACAGAGGACCAGGGTCTTTTAGGGACCAAGCCTGGAAGTGGTATACATCAATTCTACCTCTATTCCATTGGCGAGAATTCAGTCACATGAGCTGCACCTCACCACAGGAAGTCAGTTTGGGAAATAATACCCAGCTATGTGTTCTAGAGGAAATGGAAACAAGATTTGGTAAAACACAGCAGTCTCTGTCACACCTACCTAACCTCCTCAGGGGGTTGCTAATAAAAGCGCATGAGAACACAAGTGTCAAAGTGCTATGGAAAGTGATAAACTAACATGAGCTACAGGTGATGCTGCTGTTGTTGATTAAGCCAGGAAGTTTCTGTGCATCCTCCACATTGCTAAAGCATACAGCAATTTGGGTATGAGAAGAAACTGAAATATAATCAGAAGGTCCCTCCTCCTGTAGGGAGACTTCTGAACTAGTAAGACTTTATTTCTCCACTTGTATCTTCAAAAGTAGGCCACTCCGGGCGTGGTGGCTCATGCCTGTAATCCCAGCACTTTGGGAAGCTGAAGCGGGGGTGGATCGCGAAGTCAGGAGTTCGAGACAAGCCTGGCCAATATGGTGAAACTCTATCGCCACTAAAATTACAAAATTAGCCAGGCCTGGTGGCGCATGCCTGTAATCTCAGCTACTTAGGAGGCTGAGGCAGGAGAATTGCTTGAATCCAGGAGGCAGAGGTTGCAGTGAGCCAAGTCGCACCACTGCACTCCAGCCTGGGTGACAGAGCGAGACTCCATCTCAAAAAAAAAGGGGGGAGGGCCACTGCAGGTAAATAATCTCCTTTCTTTGCCCATTGGTCCAATCCACATGGGGGTGTGGTGAAACTGGAGGGAAAAAAGGGGAAACAGCAGAATAAAAGAACAGAAAGCTATTACTTTGAGGAGTGTCATTGTCAGAGCAGGCTGTCAGGGCAGCCTGAAGCAATCAGTAGGTAGTGGCCAGCCTCCACAGCAATAGTTTATCGCCACATGAAGATGGTGGGGAGTTAATCATAGCACTGATAGGTGTCAGCTCCAGGCATTGGACTCAGCATAAAATGAAAATCATGCTTAGAAAATGAAAATAATTAAGAGGCCAGACATTTGAAATGTACCACTAAAAAGGGAGGGCAGTCATTTTAGGGTTAGGTGAATGCCATATTTGTAATCCACTGAACCAACTGGATGAGCCTGTGGAGGGCAAATTTGTCCAAGGGTACTCTGTTATTTGTACCTGATAGGCGCCTTTCACACTCTGTTTTGAGTCTCTGCATGGCCTGTCATGAAAGACAAAAGCAAACACAATTTGCACAGGCTTTGCTACATGAATATTAGTGCTTCAGGAATGCTCTAAGATCCTGCCAGCTGTGGCTCAGGAAGGGGTCCAGGCCAGATCTGACTCATCCTGCTGCCTTCCTCCTGGAAATGATCCCCTTTCTCACCCCACTCCTGCTGGCTGAGCCCAGGTCCTGTCTGTCCCATATTTCCTTTGATCCAAGGAAAACTAAAAGTGATTACTAGCTCCCAAGCAGCCTTTGTTTACAAATGGGTTCCCACCTGAATATGTTTACTCAAAAAGTAGTCAAATAATTAGCTAGAACAGAGCAATCAAACTGATCAGACAGTTCCTGGAGTAGGTCAAACCTTCAGAGCTATTTAATGACAGTTTTTAAGAACTGAACTGGGGTCTTCCAGCATAGAGAAGCAGGGATTGTGGCAGAAACTGCGAGGGAGAATTTTAAAAGTGCTTAGAATAAAAATCTTTTCATTGAAAAACAATGACAAGAATTGCCCACATAATTATGGCAATTCTTCCTTTCCTTTTGCAATGCAAATTCCTGGCAGAGTGTGAGAGAAACTGAACTCTACTGTCCCAGTTTTTCAAACTAAGAAAATAAAATAATTTGTTACCGAAACTTTCAACTTCTACTTTTGAAAGCTACATTTAAGTTTTAAGAATCACATAACAAAAGAGACTACAGATAAACCTCATTACAATTTTTTAGTATTGAGTATTAGGTTATTTACTTTTCTTCTTCCTAAAGCTACTGTAGAAAGAAAATTCGGCTGGGCGCGGTGGCTCAAGCCTGTAATCCCAGCACTTTGGGAGGCCGAGACGGGCGGATCACGAGGTCAGGAGATCAAGACCATCCTGGCTAACACGGTGAAACCCCGTCTCTACTAAAAAATACAAAAATCTAGCCGGGCGAGGTGGCGGGCGCCTGTAGTCCCAGCTACTCCGGAGGCTGAGGCAGGAGAATGGCGTGAACCCGGGAGGCGGAGCTTGCAGTGAGCTGAGATCCGGCCACTGCACTCCAGCCCGGGCGATAGAGCGAGACTCCATCCCAAAAAAAAAAGAAAGAAAATTCAAAGGACTAGTAAGAAGAACAGCTCAATCGATAACAAGTCTGGTTTGTCAATGACATGCTAATACCTGTAACAGTTATTAATTATCTCAGCAGCGTCTGTTTTTATATGTAATATACTCTTCATCATGCTTAAATTAATAAATAGCAACCAATTGTTTTCTCTTTTATAAGCTTCATATGGAAAGAAAACTAAAAAAAAAAATATTTGTATTAGCAGTGAGTATAAGGAACTTCCCAACCTCCTCTCCACATATTTACTGACAAGCAAGTGACATGCGTGATAGCAAAGCAATGTGGTTAGTGAGGAATGGCGCAGAGTGTGCAGTTTCCTTTTTTCTAATGTTGATTTGTTTTCTGTGTTGACACAGTCCTAGAGGTTACTGTTCAAAGGAAGCATCGACAACAGAAGTAGTTAGAGTGCTGATTAAAAGAAGGTTCTAAGAAAATGACCAATCACTATCAATCTTTTTAATACTGGCTAACAAATATGTATTTTTCCTTCTGATATTAATAGTATAAACAGAACAATTCTATTTTAATATATCCATATAGTGCCTTATGCAAGTAAATATGATTCTGGATATTTTATGACCTGTAATTACTTGAAATCGGAAAGCCCTCTTAGTTCTCCTATTACCCATGTGTTGCTGAGACCAACTGAAGAACCAGTTAGGAGGTTTGTTCAAGAAATAACATTTAAGAAATGGGTACCTGCTTATCATATAAAAGAATCCAGTTATGTACTTACCCTGTGAGGAGACATATGTTAAAATGCTTGTACACTGCAGATGGGAAGAGGTTTTTCCAGGAATTTAAATTGTGAAATAGGGCCACACAATTTTACTTAAAAAAAAAAAAAGTGGTAAAGGGGTTTTAATTACACCATGAAGTTTTACAATTTTTTAAGTTTTTAGTTCTAGTTTTAGAAAACAGAGTAGAAGGAGTACAGAGGGCCGGGCGCGGTGGCTCAAGCCTGTAATCCCAGCACTTTGGGAGGCCGAGACGGGCGGATCACGAGGTCAGGAGATCAAGACCATCCTGGCTAACACGGTGAAACCCCGTCTCTACTAAAAATACAAAAAACTAGCCGGGCGAGGTGGCGGGCGCCTGTAGTCCCAGCTACTCGGGAGGCTGAGGCAGGAGAATGGCGTGAACCCGGGAGGCGGAGCTTGCAGTGAGCTGAGATCAGGCCACTGCACTCCAGCCTGGGCGACAGAGCGAGACTCCGTCTTGAAAAAAAAAAAAAAAAAAGAAGGAGTACAGAGAAAAACTTCACCATTAGACAAGTCAAACTAATTGCAAGGGCCGCGCAAACAGCAGGCTTTTCCAAGAATTAATCATGAGGTGGTGCTTGGAGAATTCCTTTACTCCGGTGACTTTCAAACCCCCTTCTCACCCTCCACTAGTCTTTCAAACGATTTACGGTGAATGGGGTCTAACGAGTATAACAGGGCCGAAGGCAGGAAGCTCACTCTACCCTTTCAGGGCGGAGAGGTTCCCCGGAAAGAGAATGGAGAAAAAGACCGCAGTTAGGCAGTCCTCCCAACCCCACCAAGGCTCCACCTCTCGAAAGCGGCAAGGTTCTGCCACCTGCGCCGGGAGAGGCTGCAGTCACTGTCTCCTCCTCTTTCTTTTTTTTTTTTTTTCTTTTTCGCCTGGGGTGCCCTACCAAGCGCAGCCCGCAGCCCGGTCACTGCCAAATGACTCCAACTCCTTTTATGGTGAGAGGATGGATTCTTCGTTATTTCCCCGCCCAACCTGGTACCCACCCACCCACCTACCACGTCCGCTGGGCGCACCCAAGTCTAACCCCGGGGCGCACGCGCTAGCGCACACAGACACCCTATTTCTCCTCCTTTCTCGGCCAACCCTAGGTAGAATGCTAAAGTAACTGCCCTCTCTTCCACGACCTAGGTGTTGCGGCCCGCGGGCAGGAGGTTCAAGAAATAGTCCACTCCAAGTGGCAGGCAGCAAGGCGGAAAGGGTCGCTGGTTTCAGTGGTGGCCCCACTGGAAGCCGAGTTCAGGAGCCGCTAAGCGGTAGCCGGGGAAAGAATCGGGGCTTCCCAGGGTCTCCTCCCGGCTCCCACTCCGCAGCTCAGAGGGCGGGAAAACCACGGGAGCCACCCCGCCCCGCGCAGCCCAGCCCCGCCCCGCCCCAGCCCGGACACCGCCCCCCGCCAGGCTCCCCAGCGGCGCCCAGGGAGGACGCGCTCCGCCCCCTTCCAATCCGGCCAATGGGCGTCCGGGTAGCGCACGGTTTGCCTCCGCCTCCGCCAGGGAAACTTGGAGGAGGAGAAAAGTTTGTACAGAGGGTGGAAAGGCGAGAGCGGAGCTCCACGCCCGGCAGCCCGAGAGGAAGATGAACAGCCCCAGGCCAGAGCCTCGGGCAGAGTGGACCCCGAGCCGCCCCCAGGTAGCCAGGAGCGGCCTCAGCGGCAGCCGCAAACTCCGGTAGCCGCCCGTGCTGCCGGTGGCTGGGGCGGAGGGCGGCCAGAACTGGGGGCCGAGGCTCCGCGCCACCTGCGCGCGTGGCCTCACACCTGAACGCTGTCCTCCAGCGGACAAGACCGGCGGGCACTGCAAAACTGGGACTTGTCTTTGAAGAAAAAAAAATAGCGAACAAGAAATCCAGCACCATTTTTCCCTGACCCATCCAGCTGCCCCTCTTGTTTCCCAAGTTTTTGAAAGCTGGCAATTCTGACCTCAGTGTCCAAAAATCGGCAGCCACTGAGATCGGCTCTGAGAAGCCGAAGGTTTGGCAATTTCCAGACTGAGCGGGACAAGGTGAAAGCAGGTTGGAGGCGGGCCAGGACATCTGAGAGCTGACCCTGGGAGCTCGCGAGGCTGCCGCCGCTGCTGCCGCTACAGGTGAGATGGAGTTGGGCTGGCGCTGGGGTCAACGGGTAGCGAACGCGGAGATGCGGCGCTCGCCGAAAAGAGCCAAGAAGGGAAGAGCGCGCTCTCCAAATTGCTTTTGTAACTTGTTTTCAGTGAGCATTTCATTGACTCAGCATCTATCGGGAATAGCACTAGGGAGCTACTTTTCCCTTGAGATGGCTCTTATTCATCTTGGCAATGGAGTGAGTTGGGTTGGGGGGAGGAAGAGGAATGGGAGAATCAGTTTATAAATATTAATGTCAGGAAGAGTGTGCTGCTGGCAGGACGTATCAGGAGCCTAGAGATTTTGGTGGCCGCAGTTGGTAAGTGGCTACAATACAGAAAGTAGGATCGAGTTTCTCCCCTTGGCTCCTTTCTTGGGCGCGGGTCTAACACCTTACAAGTGGTAATTTCCGCTCACGGCAGCTTTGTCTCTCTTCTGCCATCCCCAGACCCAGCCTTGCACTCCAAGGCTGCGCACCGCAGCCACTATCATGTCCACTCCCGGGGTCAATGCGTCCACCTCCTTGAGCCCCGACCGGCTGAACAGCCCGGTGACCATCCCGGCGGTGATGTTCATCTTCGGGGTGGTGGGCAACCTGGTGGCCATCGTGGTGCTGTGCAAGTCGCGCAAGGAGCAAAAGGAGACGACCTTCTACACGCTGGTATGTGGGCTGGCTGTCACCGACCTGTTGGGCACTTTGCTGGTGAGCCCGGTAACCATCGCCACGTACATGAAGGGCCAGTGGCCCGGGGGCCAGCCGCTGTGCGAGTACAGCACCTTCATTCTGCTCTTCTTCAGCCTGTCCGGCCTCAGCATCATCTGCGCCATGAGTGTCGAGCGCTACCTGGCCATCAACCACGCCTATTTCTACAGCCACTACGTGGACAAGCGGTTGGCGGGCCTCACGCTCTTTGCAGTCTATGCTTCCAACGTGCTCTTCTGCGCGCTGCCCAACATGGGCCTCGGTAGCTCGCGGCTGCAGTACCCAGACACCTGGTGCTTCATCGACTGGACCACCAACGTGACGGCGCACGCTGCCTACTCCTACATGTACGCGGGCTTCAGCTCCTTCCTCATTCTCGCCACCGTCCTCTGCAACGTGCTTGTGTGCGGCGCGCTGCTCCGCATGCACCGCCAGTTCATGCGCCGCACCTCGCTGGGCACCGAGCAGCACCATGCGGCCGCGACCGCTGTGACCTCGGTTGCCTCCCGGGGCCACCCCGCCGCCTCCCCAGGCTTGCCGCGCCTCAGCGACTTTCGCCGCCGCCGGAGTTTCCGCCGCATCGCGGGCGCCGAGATCCAGATGGTCATCTTACTCATTGCCACCTCCCTGGTGGTGCTCATCTGCTCCATCCCGCTCGTGGTGAGTGACCAGGGCTGGGGCCCCACCCGGCCCTTTTCTCGCATCCACCTCCCTCCTCCGTTCCCCGCTCCCAGCTTTCCCTCTCAGTCTTTGGTAGTGAACGTGTCTCCTTTAGATCGCGGCTGGGATTCCCACACTGTTTCTCAGAGCGGACCCAACCCTCTTTGAAGTCCCAGTCCTAATGAGATTTAGCAGGTGCTTTGCCCCTACATCCCCCAGTTTATGTTCCCGAAAGCCTGGGTTTTTTTCTCTACCGGGACAGCCCTTACCCCTTGCTGCCTGACATTGGCCGAGTCTTCCAAGAAAACCCCCCACTTCCTCTGTTAGATGTGGAGGGGAACCTACTGTGGTGTAACTTAGCCCACTCCTCTGTACTGTGAACTGTGAACTGTGAACTGCAGAACCTGAAACGTCAGGGATGGTGATCTGTTCGTTGTAAACCATTTCTAAGGAAAGTGGGGTTTTTGGTGTTTTGATTTATGCAAGTTTTTTTTGTTTTTTTTTTTTTTTTCTTTACTTTTTTCCCCCGTGGATTGCGTAGAATTTTAAAGCTAGAAGAGATATCAAGAGGTGTTTTAGTCTAACTCCCTCACTTCACTGAGGGAGTGAATGATACGCTTAAAATAATCCAGCCAAATCTACACAGTCAAGCTAGGCTTCCTGCTCTACCATGGTGTGCCCTGGGAGGGCAGCTTAAAGCACACAAATTCTAATTCATACACAGGGCAGGGTCCAGACTCAGTTTCTTTCATTCTGTGTAGGCCAGGAAAGCAAAGTTTCTCAGGGTGACTAATTATGGAAAAGCTGGTATACATGGGATATGGGATTTGAATTCTCTACAACTGTGCAAGAAACAGTACCATTTTAGAGAAACCGAGGTTTAGAGATGGCTGTCTTCATTTCTTCAAGCCAAAGCTCTACAGCTTGTAATGGACCTTAGGCTGTCTGAGGCCAGACCCAGCTCATGTGTTATTACATCACGTCTCCCTCCTAGAACATTTCTCATTTTGGCCTTTGTAAAGCGTGGGTTGGAGTTTTGGTACACTTCATTTTTAGTTCATCTTTTAAGAATTGCCTTTGGATTAACTTTTAAAATATGATAAACAGAAAGGTTCAAACCCTACTCTGACTAAAATGAAATGCACCAGAAGCAGATGGGCAGAAGAATGCAATACTTTATCTAGAGTTTCTCTTGAAAGCAACTAGTTATGAGTTCTTCCATCTTCCAAAACCCTGCATTCCTGGAAATTCTAAACTACCAACTCAAAAAGAGATAACTGCTTTTTCTTATGCTTATTGGGAACAAGAGAAAATAAAATGTAATGGGCTATTATTCTTTCCTTTTCCTTATTAATACTGTCCAGGGATCTTTGGTGTAGAAATATTATATCTCTGATAAAAGTGACTGTAAATGGAAGGAACTTTGAGGGGGCTGAGAGCCAGAATACAGTAGCTTCTTACCAATTTGTATAAACAGTAATAAATATAATTGGCCATAAGAGCCTTTAAGCCATTCCAGGACCCAATATAATTTACAGAGTTAAGTCACACTTGAGTCACATAAATACATTTTACTGTCTGTAATGGCAACCTAGAAGAAAGTGAGATTTTGGACAAAAACAACTCTGCTCCTGATGGGGCCCCTGTTCCTGGGCCTCTGCCTTGTGTTTTACAGAACAGTAAATGACAAAGTCAATGGTTGTTATTTTCAGAACATCCACTTAAAGGGACAGAGGAATTAGAGCTAGAAGGTTAGCAACATGCACATACTTTATATGTGTTTTGGTTGGAAGTAAGCCTGTAAAGCCATGGATTTCTGCACAGCCACGGATGAATTATTTTCTTCTAACATCTAGAGAGACATACAAGGCTTAATTCACCTCGTGAGCTGAAGTGGTAGACCTGGACCTAAGATTCAGGGCCCTTACACAAAGCTGTGAAATTATTTGAGGACCTAGAGGCAAGAAATTATAGGAGCTGTATTTGTGGTTTGCAGATTAACCACATTTTAACTAACAAGAAATACTGTCCACCTGTATAAGGTTAGTAACATGCTGTAAATTTTAAGTAATCTTAACCTGAAAATTGAAACTAGCTCAATTAAGAAGTAATCCCATTAGTCAAGTATTTATGTAGCTTTGTGAGAAATAAGGAATCCTACAAATAGCAGTGGCATCATTTTGTCGCCCTTAGTTTTGGGTACTAAAATCTAATTTCAGAATCAGTTTATAAATCAGTGATAAATGATGGGTTCATTATACTACCCTCCAGCAATTCAGGAATTACTGAAATAATCAAAAACCCTTCTGCAAATACAGTTTTCCTTGGCTTCCTTTTACAACTTTCTTTTTTCATGTTTTCATATTCATATTGTAAATTAAGATTAAAGGTCAGAACTCTCTGATATTGAAAGCAGATGAGCCTATCTTCAGTTCCAAAGAAACAATGAAGCATCTAATTTTATCAAATCAAGTGGTTGCTAATCCCATTTAAGGAAAATCAAAGCATTGGAATCATTTTAAATGCTTTGGAAAGTCTAACAAAGCAAATATAGCTTACTTGGAATTTCAGAAAGCTTGATATAATACATAAGGAAAACAAGCAGCCACTGAAAAGCAGCCAAGGTTTTGCCTCTTGGACACCGGGGAGAAAGAACTACAGCTCTTAGAGGGGGGTTGGTATTGAGTTTAGTATAAAAAATAAAATTTAATTTGCTATCCAAAATATACATGTTTCATAAATACAGCTAAGATTGGAGTGGAAATTTGAGAAAGATTGGGAAATTAGTTGTGGATATAAGGAACTGTGCTGAACCTTCAGAATTCTTTGAACTGGGTCATAATTAATGATCAGAGAAGGCGTCAGTATGATCTACAAGGAACATCACATGATAAGATGTAATGGGTAGGTGGTTCTTGTCATTTTGTCCTTTCTTCTATTTATAACCAGTCTCAGGGGTTTTTTAAATATAGGAGTATTTTGGAAGTGAGAACTTCCAAAATTTTGTGAGAACAAGAAGTGAGAGTCTACATTTCAGATAAAGAAAAAGGATTGCATTCTTTAGAAATATGCAAGCAAGACAGCCCCTTAAGGTCCTGGTGCTAAATGCTGTAGCTAGATGAATTTCTAGTGCCTAATTTTTCAGTTACTAATGAATATTAAGATGATTATTATAATCAAATATTTTGCCTCAGGGCTAAACAGTTACTATAGGGTTTGGAAGGGCATTGTCCCCCATACACAAGCAACCCAAAACTGTATTTATTGCTTACTTGTTTCTTCTGTTTTTTAACTCTGAAGTAACAAATATTTATCTCAGCCAGGGGCAGAATGGCTAATTTGATTAATCTTCTGCCTTGGTGAAGTAAAACTTAGATCCTTAGGAAAATATTTCCTGTGAGTGTTTATTTGGTTCCTTACTGTAAACTAGTTGTCTCTATAAAGCTTTCACCAGCATTTGATCAGCAAAAGTTTATAAGGACAGATGAAAACTTTGTAAATAGATATACTTTTGTTTACTGTAGGCAAACTGGAAGTGGAGTCATAAAACAACTGATGGGATGTCAGATGAGTGTGAAGCACATCTATACATACAAGAGAAATGCCATAAATTTGGGTATGACTACAACAGAATCTAAAAGACTAGATTTGTTCAAATAAATTTGGCTAAGTTTAAAAAATTGTGATGTCCAGAAGCAAGTTTTAAGTCATAACGTGAAATTGTAGACCCAGAAGATTATTGAGTTACATAAAAGTAAGTTATTTCCACATGTGGCATTTCATTTGAATCTTTTTTTTTTTTTTTTTTTTTTTGAGACGGAGTCTTGCTCTGCCGCCCAGGGTGGAGTGCAGTGGCCGGATCTCAGCTCACTGCAAGCTCCGCCTCCCGGGTTCACGCCATTCTCCTGTCTCAGCCTCCCGAGTAGCTGGGACTACAGGCGCCCGCCTCGTCGCCCGGCTAGTTTTTTTTTTTTTTGTATTTTTTAGTAGAGACGGGGTTTCACCGTATTAGCGAGGATGGTCTCGATCTCCTGACCTCGTGATCCGCCCGTCTCGGCCTCCCAAAGTGCTGGGATTACAGGCTTGAGCCACCGCGTCCGGCCTTCATTTGAATCTTGAAAAGCTCTAAGGAGAAAGTAGGGCTGACCAGTATTTTCACTCTCTCTACACCTCAGTTTTCCCAGCTGCAAATGAAGAATTTATATCATTCTGCAACTTACAGGGTAGCTATAGGTGAGTCCTCATCTAATGCTCATTTCACCATGCTTTGCTGACCTGTCAATTTGTTTGTATTGAATATCTCCTAACAAGTTTTTTTTTTTCTCAGCGCTGAAGTGATTCTTGTAGTCCCCAATAGAATATTCAATGTGAGAGCTTTAAAAAACAAAACAAAACAAAAAAGAAACATTCAGTGTAGATGTTGACCTATAAAGCCTGTAGAGATTTAACTTGTCTTCTACAAATGGCCAGTTAGTGGCCTAGAAGGAACAAGAACCAAGCTCTCCTACACACCACCCAGTCAAGAATTCTTTCCACTATTCTTTACTTGAAAAAAAGAAAGTGATAAGAACTTCTAGTAACAGCTGTGTCAATCTTGGACTCTTCACAAGGCAGTGGGATAACTGAGCACATACAGATAATTCCTTTTATGTACTTGGAACAGAACAAGTAGCACACACATTCAAATCCAGCTACAGATCTTGTCACTTATTGGAAAGCATTACTACTGTCTTGACAGTCGATTACTAAATCTGTCTAATCAAGAGTTCAACATTCTTTCTTCAACATTCCCTGCAAACAGATTATTAAGTAGGAAGTACATGTTTTTGATACCATATTATTAACTATATCCCAAAGCTACCTCTAAGCTACAGTTTTCAAATTATTGATATATTCCACACTGGGCAAGCTTCCACATATGGGTTCAAAAAACGTAATGAGAGCCAACATATCTGTTCTATGATAGGCGCTGTGCTAAGCACTTTGATCATTTGTACATATGTTATAAGGAGTGGAGCCAGGATTTGAACAGAGGCTTGTTTGCTTCCAAAGCTAGGGCATCTATCTCTATAGCATATAGCCTCCTTACAGCCTTCTTGTCACCACATCTTCTTCTGAACTGATTGCATTTTCTCCAAGTTATGTTCCACTGCTCCTGAACCCTAATCTCTAATCATCCTTAAAAGGTGTGAATAACATAATTTTTAAAATGTAGCTTGGTGTGTTGGCATGTGCCTGCTTTCCCAGCTACTTGGAAGGTTGAGGCGAGAGGATTGCTTGAGTCCAGGAGGTTAAGGCTGCAATGACCATGTTTGTATCACAGCACTCCAGCCTGGGTGACACAGTGAGACTCTTTCTAAAATAAAATAATTTAGAATACTGTAATATGCCAATATTAACAACAAACCACATGTACACAGCAGCAGCTACTAAGAAAAAGACTTAAAATTGGAAGAAAGGAGATATGTCATTAGTATTCAGTGAGTTTTTTTGTTTTTGTTTTTGTTTTGAGACAGAGTTTCCCTCTTATTGCCCAGGCTGGCGTGCAATGGCACAACCTCAGCTCACCACAACCTCCGCCTCCTGGGTTCAAGCAATTCTCCTGCCTCAGCCTTCCAAGTAGCTGGGATTATAGGCATGCACCACCACGCTCAGCTAATTTTGTATTTTTAGTAGAGACGGGGTTTCTCCATGTTGGTCAGGCTGGTCTCAAACTCCCGATGTCAGGTGATCCGCCTGCCTCGGCCTCCCAAAGTGCTGGGATTACAGACGTGAGCCATCGCGCCCAGCTGTATTCAGTGAGTTTTTTAAATGATTTTTTCCCTCCTGACTCAGAGGTTCAGTTTTATCAGCAACACACTCTTCCAACACTGAAAACTGCCTGAACTTGTTTAGTCGTGTAACATATAGGGCCTGTTAGACAAGAATTCCGAAAAGTGCTTTCACCTGCTCACAAGACATTGAAGCACTACTCCAGATGTTCCCATCTCAACTGCGGTTGTCCCTGCCCTCTTGGAAACAGCAAGTCAAGTAGCCCATTTAAAGTGAAGCAGAGGTTGCTATATGTTTTCAAACATTGCAAGATGCGTGGAGTTTTTGTTTGTTTTGTCTTTTTTCTTTCCCTACTTGAAGTAAGTCTCAATTGAGATATGTTGCAAAGTAAAACTCATATTGATTCTTTTCAATTTGACCAACTTTTGAGGATGTTTTTACCCGAATTTGAACTTTTGCTCTTTAAACTCATATTTTTGCTACCCTGTGAATTCCCCTTTATTGAAAAGACATTGAATGACCAGGTTCAGTGGCCTGGACTAATTGTAAACTTTTCCTCCCCCATTTCTATAATTTTAATATACTTTTAATATAGCCTCCTTTCATTCCCTCCTATACTAGTCAAAATACATTGCTGCTGTGGATGAGATGAGGCACAGAAATGATTCTTTCCTTTTTTCTCATCACCTTTGATTATGACAACCTATTATTGTTTTACAACATTCCGACCTTTCTAAAAGGCCACAGAAATTTTAAAATGCTAACTCCTAATGTACTTCTTTGGCTACAAATTCCATTTTAAGTGTTCAAAATTTTCTTCCTTTCAGTAGTAGCTATGTTTCCTTTGAGGTTGTTGCAGGAGAAGCAACCAGCAGCGAAACATTTTCAGTGTCAAAAATCTCAGAAACGTCAGGTTCAGACTTAACCAAAATTCTGTTCTGCGAGTCTCGGAGATGGCTTTACACAGTGCTTATTAGGGAGGGAGGGTCAGAAACTCTCGAGTGGAGCAACACTGCCACCTGGAGGCTTGAAGGCTCAAGTTCGCATAAACCCGGCCGTAGGTCTTTTCCAGAGACCACACACAGGACTTGATACTAACAGATTTAAATCCATCATTTCTTCTACCCTTAGGAACATAGTACGTGATGGGAATAAAATGTAGACCTCATGCTTTTTACCAATAACTCCATTGTCAGGAAATAATGATTAAACAGAAAGCCAAACTGGTAGAACAGAAAAGGCAACATGGAGGTCCAGACCAGATTGCCACCAACAGGGCGGGGGACATCCTAAGTTCCTCAAAAGCTCTGGGTCTCAGTAACAAATACCTCATCTGAGAAAAGGCCTGTACAGTTGAGGGAACTGCTGAGTTTCCAGACATAGCTGAAGACCACAAAGCTTATGGAAGGAAGAAACCAAGATGCTTTATTTAACTAGTAAAATATTTATTTTTTTAATTTTATTATTTTTATTTTACTATTAGTAAAGATTTTTTTAAATCAAGTATGCTTTGCCTTGTAACTATCATTTATCCCAGCATAGTTTCTAAAAGTATTTTAAGAGGCGATATTACATACTGATGTTCATTCCAGTTCATTCTTGATTTAGCTGTCTTCCAAATATCAAGATATTAATTTCATCTTGGTTAGAGGCTTTGACTGTTTTATTCTGAGATTTACAGGCCCATAATCCCATATCCAAAATATTTAGGGGCAGATGAGTTTCAGAATTTAGAATTTCTTGGCTTTTAGAGAAGTAATCAATAATATATTGCAAAATATGTAATATCCTCATCAGAATTGGAACAGTACTCCTGGACCAGAACATAGAATATTCACTCTAAGTGGAATAAATTGAACTAAATGGCTTCACAGTCTGTTCAGTTCAGTTTTTGCTGCCAAAATAAGTTTAGGTCAGATTTTGCAATGAGTGTAAGTTCTCAAAACAAAACAACAACAAATGAAATGAACAAAAATCTTTTGATAGAGGATCAGAGACCTATAGCTAATTAATATCTAAATTCCAGTTAAGGAAGAAATAGAAATGCAGTTCTACCTTACTGATCCAGTATCGTTCTGGAATAAATTTAATATAAGTTTAATTTTGCAGGTTCATGAAATGTATTTCTTCAAATATTTTAAACTTCCTTCTTTTATCCAAATTGTTGAAAATCTTTCTGAAATACCCCGACCCAAATATTGTTACATCTAGTAAGTGCCAAAAGAATGCATGCAAATGGTCAATGAATTGCCTTTTCCATTGTGAACTGACACCAGCCTCAACTAAACTATCCCTGTTCCAGGTGATTCATACACCATGAGTCATTCATTGTTATGCTGTATATAGTAAGGCAGCAATGTCCTCAAGTCTTGTTAGAGATATTTGCCCCTAGTTAAATGGCTCCAGCTATGCTTTTGTGAGTTCTTCTTGCTCCTTTTTATGATTTTTATGTATCTTCCTTGACTGTGAGACTCAACCTCTTCTCCCTAACCTAAAATAATTACTAAAGGCAAGAAATAATTAGTAAATAATTACTAAAGATAGATGGCAATTATTTTTATTTCTATACTACTATTTCTATGTGAATTACTCCTACTATTTCTAGGAGATGAGATTTTTATATAAATGATCACAGTGGAATTAGAAGTAATATCTAGGCAAAAAAAAATTCATAATACTTTAAGAGTGAATTTGAGGCTGAGCATGGTGGCTCACTCCTGTAATCTTAGCACTTTGGGAGACTGTGGCAGGCAGATCACTTGAGCTCAAGAGTTCGAGACTAGCCTGGGCAACATAGAAAGACCTCATCTCTACAAAAATAATAAGTTAGCCAGGCACGGTGGCACACACCTGTAGTCCTGGCTACTCAGGAAGCTACGGCAGGAGGATTGCTGGAGCCTAGGAGCTCAAGGCTGCAGTGAGCAATGATTACACCACTGCACTCCAGCCTGGGCGACAAAGTGAGACCTGGTCTCAAAAAAATATATACATGTACGTTTAACAAATGCATTTTCCTCTAAGGAATAAAATCATCATGTAAGTTTACACAAATTCATGCTCCATTCGCTGAATCATTTGAAGTTCCCAGATGTTGACATATCATTTCATTCTTCCATGACTTTGCACATGGAGCTACCTCTATTTGAAATGTGATGTCCTTCCTTCTAAATTTAGCAAATTCCTACTCATCCATCGTGATTACTATAACTGGGGAACAGAGTCATAGAGAAAATAAAAACTATTCTGTGGTCATTCTGGGTGACAGGAGATCCTGCTGTTGGTGTAAAACTGTTCAGCATATTCTTTCTAGACTAAAATAAAAGAATCTGGCCTTATTCTGATGATTAGATGGTTAACTGACTTATAAAATGAGTTCCCTTTAAATTATGTAAAATGACAGATGGAATAAGAGAAATCGGTAGCTTTGGGGAGAAAAAAGTTACTTCATTAGAGTTACAAAAACTTAAAAGCAGTCGCAGAAATGAAGTTAACAAAATGTTTCTCAAGAACACTTTATACATATGTGACCTGCACTCACATTGCATTTTTGTATACTGTCTTTGCTCTAGGGAAGATAATCATAAGATAGTTACAAAAATATTAAAGCCATACTAACTCAGAACATGTAATTGCATTTTTGCAGTGACTGGTTTTTCTTTTTCTTTTTCTTTTCTTTTTTTTTTTTGAAACAGATTCTAGATCTGTGGCCTTGGCTGGAGTGCAGTGGCACCATCTCAGCTCACTGCAACCACTGCCCCCCCCCCCCGGGTTCAAGCGATTCTCCTGCCTCAGCCTCCTGAGTAGCTGGGATTATAGGCATATGCCACCACACCTGGCTAATTTTTGTTTTGTTTTTGTTGTTTTAAGATGGAGTCTCGCTCTGTCGCCAGGCTGGAGTGCAGTGGCGTGATCTCAGCTCACTACAACATTCACCTCCCGGGTTCAAACGATTCTCCTGCCTCAGCCTCCCGAGTAGCTGGGACTACAGGCACATGCCACCATACCCAGCTAAATTTTGTGGTTTTAGTAGAGATGGAGTTTCACCATGTTGGCCAGGATGGTCTCAATCTCTTGACCTTGTGATCCGCCTACCTCAGCCTACCAAAATGCTGGGATTACAGGCGTAAGCCACTGCACCCAGCCTAATGTTTGTATTTTTAGTAGAGATGGGGTTTCGCCATGTTGTAAAAGTTGGTCTGGAACTGCTGACCTCAAGTGATTCACCCGCCTTGGCCTCCCAAAGTGCTGCGATTACAGGCGTGAGCCACCATACCCAGCCCATGACTGGTTTTTCTGAGGCTTGTTATGTAGCTTCCTCTTTTCCTGGAACTTGAGAAATGAAGGCAGGTTCTTAATATTGCTAAGGTAGACATAGCATTTATATGTTTTCCCAATTGATGAATGATGAAATCTAAATGTGTGGATCTCACTTATGCAGGTGCGAGTATTCGTCAACCAGTTGTATCAGCCAAGTTTGGAGCGAGAAGTCAGTAAAAATCCAGATTTGCAGGCCATCCGAATTGCTTCTGTGAACCCCATCCTAGACCCCTGGATATATATCCTCCTGAGAAAGACAGTGCTCAGTAAAGCAATAGAGAAGATCAAATGCCTCTTCTGTCGCATTGGCGGATCCCGCAGAGAGCGCTCCGGACAGCACTGCTCAGACAGTCGCAGGACATCTTCTGCCATGTCAGGCCACTCTCGCTCCTTCCTCTCCCGGGAGCTGAAGGAGATCAGCAGTACATCTCAGACCCTCCTGCCAGACCTCTCACTGCCAGACCTCAGTGAAAATGGCCTTGGAGGCAGGAATTTGCTTCCAGGTGTTCCTGGCATGGGCCTGACCCAGAAAGACACCACCTCGCTGAGGACTTTGCGAATATCAGAGACCTCAGACTCTTCACAGGGTCAGGACTCAGAGAGTGTCTTACTGGTGGATGAGGTTGGTGAGAGCGGCAGGGCTGGGCCTGCCCCTAAGGGGAGCTCCCTGCAAGTCACATTTCCCAGTGAAACACTGAACTTATCAGAAAAATGTATATAATAGGTAAGGAAAGAAATACAGTACTGTTTCTGGACCCTTATAAAATCCTGTGCAATAGACACATACATGTCACATTTAGCTGTGCTCAGAAGGGCTATCATCATCCTACAACTCACATTAGAGAACATCCTGGCTTTTGAGCACTTTGCAAACAATCGAGTTGACTCACATGGGTCCTGAGGCCTGCAGCACGTCAGTTAATACCCTACTATGACAGAGGATTGTGATCACAACTTGATGGCTGGGAAGACCTACCCTCAGTTTTTCTACTGGATAGGAGGATGGCAGAAGTTTGGCTGCTTTCCTAACATCCAGAGCTTCGTGGTGTTTGGCACACAGCAGAGGCCCAGATATTAGAAAGGCTCTATTCCAGTAAACTATGAGGACTGCCTTATGGATGATTCAAGTGTCTCACTAAAGCATGAAATGTGAATTTTTATTGTTGTACATATGATTTAAGGTATTTAAAGTATTTTCTTCTCTGTGAGAAGGTTTATTGTTAATACAAGGTATAATAAAATTATCGCAAGCCCTCTCCTTCCAGTATAACCAGCTGAAGTTGCAGATGTTAGATATTTTTCATAAACAAGTTCTAGTCAAAGTTGAAAATTCATAGTAAGATTGATATCTATAAAATAAATATAAATTTTTAGGAGAAAGAGTTTAGTATTATCAAAGGGATAAAGAAAAAAATACTATTTAAGATGTGAAAATTATAGTCCAAAATGTTATTCTTTCCAGGCTATGTATAAAATACATAGTGAAAATTGTTTAGTGATATTACATTTATTTATCCAGAAAACTGTGATTTCAGGAGAACCTAACATGCTGGTAAATGTTTTCAACTTTTTCCTCACTAATTGGTACTTTTTAAAACATAACATAAATTTTTTAAAGTCTTTAATAAATAACCCATAATTAAAGTGTATAATATAAAAAATTTTAAAAATCTAAGCAACTTATTGTTTCTCTGAAAGTGTGTGTAGTTTTACTTTCCTAAGGAATTACCAAGAATATCCTTTAAAATTTTAAAGGATGGCAAGTTGCATCAGAAAGAGCTTTATTTAGAGATGTAAAGATTCCCAAATGTGGTTACATTAGCCATTCATATATATCAGAAGTGCAGATTTGGGGCACTTAATGATCACCTTGTAACAGTTTTGTGTAACTCCCAGTGATGCTGTACACATATTTGAAGGATCTTTCTCAAAGAAATATTAAGCATGTTTTGTTGCTCAAAGTGTTTTTGTGAATTGCTTGGTTGTAATTAAATTCTGAGCCTGATATTGATATGATTTTAAGAAGCAGTTGTACCAAGTGAAATTATTTTGGAGATGATAATAAATATACACATTCAATCTGAGTTGCATATCCTCAGTTTGGGAAAACTTGTGGGGTGGGGGTTTGTTGTTTCAGGTCATCATCTATATCCTTTTATATATATTTTTTAAATTTATTGGGAAATAATTTTAAAGAAATGTTGCAAGAAAAGTACAAAGCCTTGGATACACTTAGTAGAGAATGACACTTTATTCAAAGCCTCCAGTTTGTATGGGTGATGGATTGAGACAGTATTACGCCTAGCTTGCGATATATAAAGGACTCAAATAATTATTACTAAAATTAGCATATTTTACATTTTGCAACTTTTTTAACTGCCATTTTTATTATTTATTTATTTATTTATTTATTTATTTATTTATTTTTGAGACAGAGTCTTGCTCTGTCACCCAGACTGGAGTGCATTGGCACAATCTCAGCTCACTGCAACCTCCACCTTCCGGGTTCAAGCAATTCTCATGCCTCAGCCTCTTGACTAGCTGGTATTACAGGTGTGCACCACCATGCCCAGCTAAATTTTGTATTTTTAGGAGAGACATGTCATGCCATGTTGGCCATGGTTGGTCTCAAACTCCTGGCTTCCAGCAGCCTGCCCGCCTCAGCCTCCCAAAATGCTAGGATTGCAAGCATGAGCTACCATGTCCGGACATTTTTACGTTTTTAAATGCAAATTTTGTTCATTTTTTGAGTGAGTTATGTATCTGCATTAGTCAGCTAAGGCTGCCATAAAATACTATAGATGGGTGGCTTACACAACAGAAACTTATTTTCTCACAGTTGTGGAGGGTGGAAGTCCAAGAACAAGGTGTCAGCAGAGTTGGTTTCTCTTGAGCTCCCTCTCCTTGGCTTGCAGATGGCTCCCTTTTTTCTGTGTCCTCAGATAGCCTTTTCTCCAGGTGAGCACATCCCTGATGCCTCTCTCCTTATAAGGACACCAGTCATACTGGATTAGGGCCCCACCCTTATGACCTCATTTAACCTTAATTCGTCCCTTAAAGGCCCTCTTTCCAAATACAGTCACAATGGGGGTTAGGGCTTCAACAAATGATTTTTGGGGGGCAAGTGTCTTTTTCATTGTTGAGCCTGATTTATTCTTAAACTAGCAACCAAGAAAAATGAATTTCGGCACTGCTCCGTCATCTATTCCATATTTATTTATAAAATTTAACAGCTATGCAATGCAAAGATTATTTTTTGTTTCTTGCTATGGGACACTTGTTCTAGACCATTCAGAGAACTTCAAATTTTCTACACAGGAAAGTTCTGATTGTTTAATTGGCTACTATTAAGTCCTAACATCTCAAAAGGATATAACAGACAAGAAGGCAATTTTAACACCATATTGTAATCTTTGAGACAATCTAACCAATTAAATCAAGTGTGTTAGAAAAGATAGATTTGCAGGACTATTAAAATGGTACTTTAGGCCAGGTGCAGGGGCTCACACCTGTAATCCCAACACTTTGGGAGGCCAAGGCAAGTGGATCACTTGAGGTCAAGAGTTCAAGACCAGGATGGCCAACATGGTGAAACTCTGTCTCTATTAAAAATACAAAAATCGGCTGAGTGTGGTGGCTGACGCCTGTAATCCCAGCACTTTGGGAGGCTGAGGCAGGCAGATCACGAGGTCAGGAGTTCAAGACCAGCCTGGCCAACATAATGAAACCCCCATCTCCACTAAAAATATAAAAATTAGCCAGGCATGATGGTGGGCGCCTGTAGTCCAGCAACCTGGGAGGCTGAGGCAAGAGAATCGTTTAAACCCTGGAGGCGGGGGTTGCAGTGAGCCAAGATTGCACAACCACACTCTATCCTGGGCGATACAGTGAGACTCTGTCTCAAAAAAAAAAATACAAAAATTAACCAGGCATGGTGGCATGCACCCAACTACTCAGGAGGCTGAGGCAGGAGAATCACTTGAACCTAGAATCACTTGAGCCAGTATCGGCCTCTGCACTCCAGCCTGGGTGAAGGAATGAGACTCCGTCTGAAAAAAAGGAAAAAATGGTACTTTGTGCAGTCATAAAAAGGAAAGAAATCATGTCCATGTCCTTTGAACCAACACGAATGAAGGTGAAGACCATTGTCCTAAGTGAACTAACTCAGAAACAGAAAAGCAAATACTGCATGCTCTCACTTATAAATGAGAGCCATACAATGGGTACACATGGTCATAAAGATGGAACTAATAGATGCTGGGGACTCCAAAAGTGGGGAGGTGGGGGAGAGCAAGGGTTGAAGAATAACCTACTGGGTATTATGTTCACTATTTGGGTATTGGGTACACTAGAAGCCCAGTCCCACCAGTATGCAATATACCCATTTAACAAACAAACACACATACCCCCCGAATCTAAAATAAAATGATAAAATAAAAAATAAAATGGTATTTTGACCAAGGGACCACAGAATTCAAGAGTTCTTTCCCAAATCATAGCTAGTCCTCTCCACAAGTTTTCTCTTAGGGGCAATAAATACAAAAGGGACATGGAAAAATCAAGGCCCAGTAATATTTACTGTTAGCTATCCACATGGCCTCAAATGTTAATGCAGAAAAATTTCCATTACACAAATATTCATTTTTCCTAAACTACTTGTACTAGTCTCAGAACAAACCATGTTTGCTTTCTTCCAATACTGGCCCACCTCATGCCCTTCCCCCATTACATCCAAGACTGAATCTAAGATGCTGCAATTATGATCTCAAGCTTGTCATCCAGACACATGAAAAATGGAACCAGAAAAAACAAGACACTTACAACAAGAGAGAGCATTTGGTCCCATTGCTTACTGTGGGGTTTCTCTGGGCTACAGCTGGTGCTTTAACCCCAAACTCGAAGTACCTTGGCAGAAAGGAAGAGAGAAAGATAGCTGGGCCTTTGGTCCTTCTATCAACATCTCTACCATTCAATCATTTATCCATTCCCTTTACCTTGCCAGGCCATCCACCCCATTTCCCACCATGGAAGAGAAGGACAGAAGAGAACACCAGTCATAACTTTTTCCTAAGAACTTGTAACCACAGCAACTCTACACACTAAAATCTGAATAATTAGGTAAGTATTTCTCTTTCTTGAGAAGGTTGAAACAGGATTTAATACAAAGGAAGAGCAAAAAGAATTCCAAGAACAATGAACAAGAACCCAAGGCAACAGCTCTGCAATAGGTCAAGAGCACAGTGAAACCAGACTGAGGCAGGAGGGAAGGCTCTCCGATGTCCCCAGGGTGGAAAGAAAGGAAAGAAAGAAATGAAAGGAAAGGAAGGAAAGAAAGAAAGGAAGGCCAGGCACAGTGGCTCACGCCTGTAACCCCAGGATTTTGGGAGGCCGAGGCGGGCGGATCACCTGAGGTCGGGAGTTCAAGACCAGCCTGACCAACATGGAGAAACCCTGTCTCTACTAAAAATACAAAATTAGCCAAACATGGTGGCGCATGCCTGTAATCCCAGCTACCTGGGAGGCTGAGGCAGGAGAATTGCTTGAACCCCGGAGGCAGAGGTTGCAGGGTGAGCCGATATCGCACCATTGCACTCTAGCCTGGGCAAAGAGTGAAATTCTGTCTCAAAACAAAACAAAACAAACAAACAAAAAAGAAAAAAGAAGGAAAATTAATAGATTATTTGATGTTTGGCAAAATTGAGGATAGTATTATAGTTCTATTAGAAAAATTAGTAATATATATACATAGGAAACTAATGAATTAAAAAAGGCAATTATTGACTCCATGAAAAACAAACAGAGGTAGAAGAAAGGTAAAATAAACATAATATACAAGGTGAACTAAATTATGTGTAATGATTGTACTCATATCAAATAATGAATATACGGTCAGGTACAGCGGCTCACACCTGTAATCCTAAAGCTTTGGGAGGCTGAGACAGGATTGCTTGCACAAACTCTTTTTGGACAGCCATAAAAAAGAATGACATCATGTCCTCTGCAGTAGCACAAATGGAACTAGAGACCATTGTCCTAAGTGAACTAACTAAGAAACATAAAACCAAATACCACATGGTCTCACTTGCGGAGTTCAAGACCAGTCTGGGCAACACAGTGAGAGACCCTGTGTACCAAAAAAAAAAAAAAAAAAGACATGAAAAATTATCCAGGCATGGTGGCACGTGCTTGTTGTAGTCCTAGCTACTCAGGAGACTGAGGCAGGCAGATCTATTGAGCCATGAATTTGAGGTTACAGTGAACTAAGATGGTACCACTGGACTCCAGCCTGGGCAACAGACCAAGACTCTGTCTCTAAAATGTAATCATCATCATCATCATCATCATCATAGATGTAGATTGAAACCTAAATTATAATTATACTGAGAATTAAGAAAGAAGTAGTAAATATCTTGGGAAAATACAAGACAGCTAAGTTATACTAATCTATAGTACAATATCAGTACTTAATGTCCTAAATTTTTTAAAATGAAGAAATAGCAGTGAAACCACAATAATACACCCTTATACTCCAATCATATTTGCAAAATAAGTAAAGTATGAAAATACCAAGTATGCTTCAAAAAATATACTGTTCTTGGGAGTATAAAATTGATACAACCACTTTGAAAAATGAACTTAGTATTATCTGCTAAAGTTCAGGATGTATATGCCATCAATGAAAACAGTAACTGCAGAGATTGAAACATATCAATTATGTCTCAATGTATTACTTTATAATGATACAACAAAACAAAACACCTCATTGGTCACTTTTGGAGGATTCTAGGGAGCCAACTAATTATTTTGAAAACTCGTAAGAAGACAAAGAACAAAGCCTTTATTATATAAACAGCCTTTACTCTGCAGTTTTTCCAGCATAAGAAAATAGTCGATGAGGGAAAGTTTTTCTTTAAAGTTTTCTAGTACCAAAAGAGTAACAGAATTATCACCAGTTTGTAGCCACTAATGAAATAATGGATCTAGACAATCATAGTCAATGGCTGCTGATATTACAAAGAGAAACAGATGGCAAGAAATATTTAACTTCTAGTGATGTACCCACAGCCACCCACGATGTATTCTTGCCAAAAAACTGAATGAATCTGATCAAACCTCTAGATCTAAGTCCAATGAAGAGGAAATATAGGAACAGAAAAAACAGTAATGACATCAGGTACAATGCCATAGGCAAAATAGAAAATGTGGAAAATTCTAAAGGACAAATGAGCCAGTTCCTTTAAAGATGAGCTGGAAAAAAAGGGGGGGGGGAAGGGGAAGTCATAGATTATAAAGGATGAAAAGACATAGCAATAGATGCAATGAATGGACTTTTTTGGATCCTGATTTAATCAAACTACACTATCAAATGTGATATAATTCATAATATTTACACAATAGCTATTTTTAAAACTGAATTTGTAATTAAAAACTTTACCACCCAAAAAAACCGTAAGCCTAAGTGATTCTATTTGTGAGTTCTTTTAGACATTACAGAAAGACATGACACCAAATCTACAGAAACTGTATTGAAAAGAGTAAGTGAAAATACTTCTCAACATTTTTCGTGAGGTCAACATATCATGACTTGAAATCCAGACAAAGATATTACAAGAAAAGGAAACTATGGGCCAATATCCCTCATGAACACAGACACAAAAATCCTTCATAAAATGTTAACAAATGAAATCAAGCAATATCTAAAACGGATAATCATCATGAGTAAGTAGGGTTTAATCCCAGAAATACAGTTGATTTAACATCTGAAAAATAAATGTAACTTACCATACAAAGAGAATAAAAGAGAAATATTATCTCATAGATGCAGGAACTACAATTAACAAAATTCAACACCCATTCATAATAAACAAGTGTTCACAGACTAGTAAGGGAATTTTTCAATTTAATAAAAGAAAAAGTATAAAAATCTACATCAATCTTCACACTTCATGGTGAAATACTAAAAAGTTGTAAATAAAGTTTATTCTCACAGTTTGTGTGTACTGAAAGTTCTAGCAAGTGTAATAAGGCAAGAGAAAGATATAAAAGACACACAGTTTGGAAAGGAAGAAGGAAAATTGTCTTTATTCATAAAGATATGTTATGTATGAAGAACATCCCAAGGAATCTATAAAAGAGCTAATGTAACTAATAAATGAATTCATCAAGGCTATAGGTTACAAGGTCAATACACACAAATCAACTGTATTTCTATGTAATAGTTATCAAAATTGGAAGATGAAAATTTTAAAAGACTCCTTATAATTGCATGAAAAATGTGAAACATTTAGGGATAAACTTAAAACATGGGTAAGGCTGAGTCATTGAAAACTAAAAAGCAGGTCCACCAGGCGCGGGCCTCCAGCCACCCCCTGCCCAGAGCTATCAAGCCAGTACTAACTCGGCAACTCCCTGAACAGAGCCTCCAGGGGCAGCTGAAAGCCTCTCTGCCACTGCCTCTGCAGTGAAACTGCCCTTGCCACCCTTGGACTAATGAAGGAGCAAAGACCCTAAGTTCCTTATCCATACCTCCAACAAGGTGCAGTCGATCCAAGGAGAGGAGGCCAGTCCATCTCCCATGGGTTGCACACACCCCCCATGGCTCGTCACCAGACAGGGAACCCCTGGCTTGGACTGACTGCACTCAGTAATTCCTGACCTGCATTTCTCTGGAGTGGAGCCCTCAGGAGTCAAGCAAATGACCCTTGGCCACAACCCCTAATAAGATATCTTCTTCTGCTGCCTCTATGATGGGGAAGGAACATAAACACTGAGATTGCCCCAGAGCTGCAGTAGGCAGCCCATGAGTGCCAAGTTGTGAACTACAACCAGCTCTCAAGGGGTAGAGGAACCCACACTTTCAGAGCACTGAAAGGGAACATGACTGCAACTGTGAGGAACCATAGGGGAGCCATACAACTAAGCAAGAATCTACAAACTGACCAACAAGCCTAAGTGTCACCTGCTGGATCACACCCCAAAACTTCAACACCAAAAATACCTCACTAACATACCCTGACTCTGAAACCAGAGAAAAGAAGTCAATTTCAAATAAAGACCCTACATAAAGCCTCAGCCCAGTGAAAACATCCAGAAAAGAAGCCTATTGACTATACTCAATCTACACTGCAGTTAAAGAAACATCCACATGCAGAGATGAGAAAGAACCAATGCAAGAACTCCAGTAACTCCAACGGCCAGGGTGTCCTCCAAACGACTCCACCAGTTCTCCAACAAGAGTTCTTACCCAGGTTGAACTGGCTGAAATGATAGAAATAGAATTCAGAATATGGATAGGAACAAAGAACATCAAGATTCAAAAGGATGGCAAAACCAAATCCAAGGAAAATAAGAATCACAATAAAGTGATACAGGAGCTGAAGGACAAAGAAGCTGGCATCAAAAAGGACCTAACAGGTCTGACAGCTGAATAACACAATACAAGAATTTCACAATACAATCACAAGTATTAACAGCAGAATAAACCAAACTGAGGAAAGAATCTCAGAACCTGAAGACTGGTTCTCTGAAATAAGACAATCAAACAAAAATAAAGAAAAAAGAATACAAAGGAATGAACAAAACCTCTGAGAAGTATGGGATTATGTAAAGGGGCCAAATCTACGAATCACTGGCATTCCTAACAGGGAGAGGGGAGAAAGCAAACAAATTAGAAAATATATTTCAGGATATCATCTATCAATTTTCTCAGTTTTGTAGGGGGGCCAACAGTCAAATTCAGGAAATACAGAGAACTCTGTAAGATTCTGCACAAGAAGATCATCCCCAAGACACATAATCCTCAGATTTTCCAAGGTTGAAATGAAAGAAAGAATGTTAAAGGCAGACAGAGAGACAGTGCAAGTCACCTACAAACGGATCCCCATCAGGCTAACAGCAGACCTCTCAAATGAAAGCCTATAAGCCAGAAGAGATTGGGGGCCTATGTTCAACATCTTAAAGAAAAAAATATTTGGCCAAGAATTTCATATTCAGCCAAATTAAGCTTCCTAAGTGAAGGAGAAATAAGATCCTTTTCAGATAAGCAAATTTTGAGGGACTTCATTTCAACCAGATCTGCCTACAAGAGATTTTGAAAAGGAACACTAAATATAGAAAGGAAAGACCGCTAGCAGCTGGTACAAAAACACAAACACAGAGACCACTGTCACTATAAAGCAACCACACAAACAAGCCAATATAATAACCAGCTAACAGCACAATAACAGGATCAAATCCACACATATCAATACTAACCTTGAATGTAAACAGGCCAAATGTCCAACTAAAAAGGCACAGTGGCAAGCTGGATAAAAAAGCAAGACCCAATGGCATGCTGTCTTCAAGAGACCCATTTCACACATAATGACACTCACAGGCTCAAAATAAGGGACAGAGAAAAATCTACCAAGCAAATGGAAAACAGAAAAAAGGAAGGGTTGCAATACTAATTTCAGACAAAACAGATTTCAAACCAAAAAAGACAAGGAAGAGCATTACCTTAATGGTAAAGGGTTCAATTCAACAGGAAGATCTAACTATCCTAAATATATATGCACCCAACATAGGAGCACCCAGATTCATAAAGCAAGTTCTTAGAGACCTACAAAGAGACATAGATTTCCAAAGAATAATAGTGAGAGACCTCAACACTCCACTGACAGCATTAGGCAGATCATCAAGGTAGAAAATTAACAAAGATATTCCAGACCTAAATTCAGCACTGGACCAAATGGATCTGATAGACTTTTACAGAAGTGTCTACCCAAAAAAAACAGAATATACATTCTTCTCATTGCCACATGGCACATATTCTAACATCAACCACATAACTGGACATAAAAACAATCCTCAACAAATGTAAAAGAACCAAAGTCATACCAAACACACTCTTGGACTGCAGTGCAATAAAAATAGAAGTTAACACAATGAAAATCGCTCAAAACCATAAAATTACATGGAAATTAAACAACATGGTCCTGAATGACTTTTGAGTAAATAATAAAATTAAGGCAGAAAGCAAGAAGCTCTTTGAAAATAATGAGAACAAAGATACAACATACTAGAATCTCTGGAACACAGCTAAGGCAGTGTTAAGGGAAATTCATAGCACTAAATGTCCGACTCAAAAAGTTACAAAGATCTCAAATTAACAACCTAACTTCACAACTAAAATAAATAGAGAAGCAAGAACAAATCAACCACAAAGCTAGCAGAAGATAAGAAATAACAAAAATCAGAGCTGAAAATCAAGAATTCTAAAACATTCAAAAGATCAAAGAATCCAGGGGTTGGTTTTTTGGAAAAAATTAATAAAACAGGCCACAATCTACACTAAGTAAGAGAGAAGATCCAAATAAACACAATTAGAAATGATGAAGGGAATGCTACTACTGACCTGACAGAAATAAAAACAACCACCAGAAACTACTATGAACACCACTATGCACACAAACTAGAAAATCTGGAAGAGATGGATAAATTCCTGGACACATACACCTTCCCAAGACTGAGCCAAGAAGAAATCAATTCCTTGAACAGACCAATAACAAGCTCTGAAATTGAATCAGTAATAAATAGCCTGCCAATCAAAAAAAGCCCAGGACCTGATGGAGTCACAGCTGAATTCTACCAGATGTACAAAGAAGAGCTGGTACTATCCCTACAGAAACCATTCTAAAAAATTTAGGAAGAAAGACTTCTCCCCAACTCATTCTATGAGGCCATCATCAGCTTAATACCAAAACCTGGCAGAGACACAACAAAAAAAAGAAAACTTCAGGCCAATGAATATCCTTGATGAACATCAATGCAAATATTCTCAACAAAATACTTGTAAACCAAATCCAGCAGCACATCAAAAAGTTAATCCACTATGATCAAGTAGGCTTCATCCTCAGGATGCAAGGTTGGTTCAACATATCAAAATCAATAAATGTGATTCATCACATAAACAGAACTAAAGACAAAAACCACATGATTATCTCAATAAATGTAGAAAGGCTTTTGATAAAAGTCAACATCCCTTCATGCTAAAAACTCTAAATAAACTAGGTATTGAAGGAACAAAGCTCAAAATAGTAAGAGCCATCTATGATAAACCCACAGACGATATTATACTGAACGGGCAAAAGCTGGAAGCATTCCCCTAGAAAACTGGCACAAGACAAGGATGCCCTCTCTCACTTTTGAGAGCAAAATATGTTGCCCACTTTTATTCAACATAGTATTGGAAGTCCAGGCCAGAGCAATCAGGCAATAGAAAGAAATAAAGGGAATCCAAATAGAAAGAGAGGAAATCAAACTATCTGTCTGCAGATGACATGATTCTATATCTAGAAAACCCCATTGTCTCAGACCAAAAGCTCCTTCAACTGATAAACAACTTCAGCAAAGTTGCAGGATACAAAATCATTATATAAAAATCACTAGTATTCCTATACACCAACAACAACCAAACTGAGAGCCAAATCAGAAAGGCAATCCCATTCACAACTGCTGAAAAAATAAAATAAAATACCTAAGAATACAGCTAACCAGGGATGTGAATGGTCTCTACAATGAGAATTACAAAACACTGCTCAAAGAAATCAGAGAAGACACAAACAAATAGAAAAATATCTCATGCTAGACAACCTACAGAATGGGAGAAACTATTTGCAAACTATGCATCTGAGGAAGGCCTAATATCCACCATCTATAAGGAACTCAAACAAATTTACAAGAGAAAACCCCATTAAACATGGGCAAAGGACGTGAACAGGTACTTTTCAAATGAAGACAAACATGCAACCAAAAAGCAAATGAAAAAAAGCTCAATATCACTGATCATTAGAGAAATGCAAATCAAAACCATGAGACACCATCTCACACTAGTCAGAATGGCTATTATAAGAAAGTCAAAAAAATAACAGACGCTAGCTGGTGAGGTGTGTAGAAAGGCGAACCCTATACACTGTTGGTGGGAGTGTAAATTAGTTCAACCATTGTGGAAAGCAGTATGGTGATTCCTCAAAGAACTAAAAGCAGAACTACCATCCAATCCAGCAATCCCTTTACTGGGTCCCTTTACCCAGAGGAACATAAAGCATTCTACTATAAAGACACATGCATGCAAATGTTCATTGCAACACTGTTCACAAAGACTTGGAATCAACCTAAATGCATATCAATGACAGACTGGCTAAAGAAAATGTGGTACATATACAGCATGAGATATTACGCATCCATGAAAGAGAATGAGATCATGTCTTTCATGGGAACACAGATGGAGATGGAGGCTATCATCCTTAGCAAACTAACACAGGAACAGAAAACCAAATACTATATGTTCTCACTTAAAAATGGGAGCTAAATAATAATAACTTATGAACACAATGAAGGAAACAGCAGACAACGGGGTCTACTTGAGTGGGGAGGGTGGCAGGGGGGAGAAGAGCAGAAAAGATAACTATAAAAGATACTAAGATTAATTCCTGGATGATGTAATAATATGTACAACAAACCCTCATGACACGTGTTTATCTTAGTAACAAAGCTTCACATGTACCCCAAACCTAATAAAAGTTAAAAAGTAAAATAAGCTTAAAACAAAAAGTTAGGGGACTAGGCGAAAATATGAATAACAACAACAAAATTAACATGAAATGGATCATGGACCTAATCATAAAAGTTAAGCCTATAAAACTTCTAGCACAAAACAGAAAATCTTTGTGATTTGGGAGTAAGGACAGGTTTCTTAGCACACAAAAAGCACAACCATAAAGGAAAAAAAAAAAACTTATAAATTAGACATCATCAAAATTAAAAACTTCTGCTCTTTAAAAGGTATCACTAAGAAAACAAACAAGCAAACTGCAGATGGGAAGATAATATACACAATACTTACAGCTCATGAAGGACTTCTACCCAGTAGAAAGGAAAATTCTTACAACTCAATAATAAGATAACTTAAATTAAAAATGGGCAAAATATTTGAACAGGTACTTTCCAAAAAAGATAGAGAAATGTCAGATAAGCCTATGAAAAGATGCTCAACATCATTAGGGAAACGCATATTAAAACCACAATGAAATACTACTACATATCCATGAAAGTGGCTAAAATTTGAAGGACTGACAACATCAATCATTGACAAGAATATGGAAAAACTGAAATTAATTTAATACATTGCTAGTAGAAATCCCATATGGTACAGATACTTTGGAAAACAATATGGCAGTTTCCTTTAAAGTTATGTATAAACTGGTCATAAGACTTAGCAATTCCATCCCTAGGTATTTACATAGGAGAAATGAACACATATGTCCACACACAGATTTGTGATTTATATACATAGCAGCTTTATTCATAATAGATCAAAACTTGAAACAACCTAAATGTCCATCAGTTAGTGAATAGCTAAACAAATTGTGGTATATCCATATAATAGAATACTATTCAGCAATAAAGACGAACTTATTACTGATATGCACAACAACATGGATGAATCTCAACATGGATGAGTTTCAAAAGCATTATGCTAGGCAAAAAAAAAAAGACACAAAAAGAGTGCATATTATATGGCCTATTTATTTCAAACTCTAGAATTCAGAAGTTAAATCTAATGTATAGCCACAGAAAGCAAACAAGTAGTTGACTAGGGATGGCTGTTGGGATGGAGGGGAACCAACTGCAAAAGGGCTTTAGAGAACTTTTTGGGTGACGGACATACGCTATATCAGGATGGTAGTGGTGGTGAAGTGTGTTTACATTTGTCAAAATTCTCCCAACTATAACGTTAAATACTTGCATTTTATTATTTCTAAGTTATACTCATTTACGAAAGTTAATAGAGGTGAACAGAGGATATCCTAATTCATTTCACATTCTTCCCTTCCAATTCAATCTAGAGTCAACAATGTGGTCTGTCACAATTCCAAGTCAGCAGACCTTTTAAATATCCTGAACAAATATTTACTTGTTGCCTTGTAATTATCACCACTCAATTTCAATAGAATTTCCATTATTAAAAAAAAAAATCTAAAATTAGGAAAGAATTCCCACATTTGGTTTTTAATACATCTCATGCTTACTTTGAAATATAATCTGCACTAGTCTTTGTTAAGGTTTGAGGGAGTCATAAAATAATGTCCCTGTCCTCTCCTGACATCTGAACCACTTGAGAGACAGACAGATGGAGATTCAATATATTAAGTTTATTGCTGAAAAAGGCTAGGTTAGAGGATGTACTTTAAGTTTATGCCAACAATAGCCATCAGATATTGAACTCAGAATTAGACAGACCTGCTCACTAAGGCATGGGCAGTTCTGCACAAGCACAGATCTCCCTTTGCAGAGGCAAAGAACTTTCACTGCAAGGTTCACAAGGTGGCTGGCAAGAGACCACACCATAGGCTCTCTGCAGTTATGACAAATCCACAAAAGGGGAAAAAGAGGCTAGCATGCCCAGTTCTATATCTTAAACTGCTTCCTTTCCTGGTGAAGTGAGAGGAAGAGATTAAGTTCCTTGGTAAATGGATAGCCTAAGAAGCACTGTGAGAGATAGCCATCCTCACCCGCCGCTACCTTCTTACCAAAGTAGTTCATGTATAATGCATATTAGGGCATGATTCATGTTACACTAGCTTTAGGGCCACACTTCTTCTTCCAAAGTAACTGTATTTAATTGCAAGTGACTAAGGTAAATGACTTTAGGGATAACCTCCTTCATTTCATTTTATTACTTTTTATAATTAAATATTTCAATATCTTATTATTGGTTTGAAAAACTTACTTTCTCAGTCCCAAAATTCTTTATCAAATACACCAGTTTAATAATAATCTCTAAGGAAAAAGAAAACACATTTAAGATATCCATTGATTTGAAGATAATTATTATGGAACTATGGTTCTTATGTCAACTCAAAACTCATTTAGATATTGATATATGTATCATGAAATCATAGCTCAGAATGGCTGATCCAGAGTCACTTTAGAAGGGCTTCTGACTCAAGGAAATTAAAAGAAATGACTGTTAATTTTCTTAGTGCTGGGAACGGCAGTGAAACAAGCTTTTGAATCATTATGTAATTTTCAAACAACTAAAAGGGCTATACTGTTCAGTTATAATCATCAAAATTCTAGCTGAGACAGAGCTTTTAAAAAATCTTTATAGTTTTACCATGCAGCATCAATTCAAAAGATTGTCATACTGAAACCACTGCCATAAAATTTTGTATGTAGGCCCCAGCTGCAGTAGATCTGGCTCCTGTGATCTATAACTTGCACAGCTTTTCAGTGTTTATGTAGTATCTGTTAATAAATTTAAGATAAATACTCTATAACCAAACAGCCTGTTTTCTAGAGAATGACATATGATTCTTGTGTTATCAGGCATGGTCTGGATGTCTAGACACTCTGACTAACGACTGTTTATGCCACACAATTCTCAAACAAGAATAATGTAAATTACAGTCAATTTAACTTGAACACTAAACAGTGTTATTTCAGAAAGTATATTAAATTTCTATATCAATATCATGAACATCAATTATTTCTTTTCAGATTCATAAAGATTTGTCATTAAAATTAACAAGCTTAGTCAGTGTTTGTATATCAGTATTCACATCCTTGTATAAAATAATGGGTACATTTTTCTCTTCATGCATGGAAGAGTATGAGCTAAAATAAGCATTCTTGGGGGCCTGCAGAAATGAGCTGCCTTCCTTCTTCATAACTTGCTGTTTCTTTTTCTCCTCTATCTTATGTCTAAACTAATTTATGTCTTATATCTGGATAAGAAAGAGACTAACTTGGCTGACCACGCCAATACAGAGGAAAAACTAGGTTCTTATAACAGGGCCTAGCGGCCACATGCATTCCATCCTGAGCCTTGCCTCTTTGGGGCTTGAGGTATAGACCCTGTCAAGAAAAATCCCACTATCTCTCCTATAATACTGGAAGCAGAGACTTCTTACTTTCAGATAAGGAAAGGAATACAAAAAAAGTTCTCCTTTTTTAAAATCAGAGGAAATTGAGGTTAAATATCTCCAAACTAATTCAAGTTCTTCATAGAAATAGCTAGCATTTACTGAGATAGCTAGCATTTCTTCATGTGTGAGGCACCATGCAAGGTACTTTAAATATATTATGTTCATACAAGAAAGAAATTAATCTAATTTTTCAAAAGCTAACAATACAAAATAATAGGAAAATCTTCAAAATGCAGAAAAACTATTTATTCACAAATTACACAATAAACAAACATCCATTATGCAAAACAATATACCAAATGCTGAGTATTCACTTCTCTAGATACCTATTTACGTTTTGAGAATGTTCTTTATTAAACAAAATAAAATAATTAACATATTTTTTGGAGCATTCTGAAACTAACCTCTCTAACCAGAGCTAATTTTCTGATGATATAACTTAAGGAAAGAATATTCTTTTCAAGGCAAGTGCTAATTTCTCCAACTCTGAAAAGAGATATGCATTCCAATAAAAGAAAAGTTTTAAAAACCATCTTCATAAAAAATGTAGATCATTACTTATATGCTCCAACAGTAGTAAGATCTTTAACATAAAGTGGGCTACTTTCATCTCTAACAAAGATAAAATTAATACACCTATAGTATCTTCCTGAGTGTCAGAAGTAACAGAACCCAACAGGTCTATATTATTGTACTACAGTATATAGTATAAAAATAATAGTTCAGATTAGCAATGACCGTATTGGTTTGTGAATGTGATTGTGGCCTTTCAATAAAATATTTTTTTAATATAGCCTTCTCAAACTCACGAGATTGTACTATAAATCACATTCCATTTTCTGCCTTTTGTGCTTAAGTTATTTATTCATTGGCACTCTAATAACAGCCCTACTTTTTTATTTTTAGAAAGATATAATTATTTAAAATTGTAATTATTTTTCATTTCACTGAGTAGTTTCAAAAAAAGTTATCTAGAAAAGTAATTCCCAGTCATCAAATGGAAAGATACAAGCAAGAAGTAAGTTGTTTCCAGGGTTTTTAAAGCTTTATAAAATAAAAAAGAGAAAGTATTGGTTTTGACTAGGATAATATAGCAGTACAATTGTCATTAACCTATCTGTAAAAGCCATTCATTTAAAAATGCATATTTTAAAATGACTCATTTGTGGTAAGGATTACTTACTGTAACAATTAAAAAATAAAACCATCATTCTCATATTTATCAATACTTCACACTTTTACCAAATACTGAAGGAGACAACTATCATTGTTATAACTTCAAAGTCAAAATAGAAACACAAATCAAAATGAAAAGAAACTTCAGAAAATGTTCAGAATGTACACATTTGCGTGCATTTTCAGCCAAACTTTCAAAAGATTCCACATATGACCAAATGACAACTTTGAATCAAAATGAATGTCAAAAATATTCAAGCTTTCTGACAGACTTACTCTAATGAAGCAAGAAAAAGACAGCAAATAGTAAGAGCAGTATATTTCTCAGAGGGAGGGAAATCACATACTTCCTTTATCATACAACAAAAGTTGAAACAGCATTTCAGTAACATTGATCAAGTTATTCACTATTCAAGAATACATTTTTCAAGTTTTGTCTTTAAAATGTATTCATTTACATATTCAGATTAAACTAAGTTTATTAATCAAAAACCATTTTACTCAGAATTTTGACCTTGCAAAATATAAATCATAACTTATTAAAGCATATTCCAAACACTATACAATATTCCTGCCATTTTAGTTTTTATATGCCTCATCTGAAAAACGTTATTTTACAACCAGGAGTTCTCCTATCTATCTCCAGAGTAAATGTCTCTATGTCAAAACTTCAAAGATTCAAATAATCCTATGCATACTGCTTCATCGGGCTTTGATAAAAACTGAGCCATCTGGTGGTGTAGCACCATCCTCCTTTTCAGTTACAGTCTCTACAGCCCCAGAAGCGGACACAATAACCATTGTTTTATTTGCTGAAACGGTCTTCTCTTTCTCAGCAATAGCCGCACAAACAGCAACAATCTCATCACTTTCAAAGTCATAGTCTGGAATTGACTTTGGTGAAAAGTGTGTTACTTCAGCTGGTGCTTCACTTTTTTTAATCCTCTGTGCTACCTTCTGCTGCTCCTGGAGCGTTCTTGCCCAAGAGAGGTCTTCTTTCCATATTTCAGGGTTCATTGGATAGATGTGAAGGGCTACTTGAAAACTTCGAATTGCCTAGAAAATAAGGTCAGAGTTTTTTGTTTTATTTTTTAAAATTAGTATGTTTAATATAATCCCGTGTTTGTGTACATATATACTGTACACATACACATCCTAATGCATTATTTTAATGTACTAGAACACAAAAGATGGAAGCTACGGTGTTGCCCTAAGCACTGGGAAAAAAAAATTATAGAAGACTGAAAGAAAGTGACTGACAATATGCTTATGGACTAAAAGCCATTAAAATGGGAGTACTCATAATAGGGCTAAAGATAAAGCAAATATTGTCAGCTTCTGTAGACCAGTAAGTATGTACATTTGGGGATTTCCTGGGCTAACCCACAATCACAAAGGTACCAGGAGTAGGTATCTTTGAAGTTAACAGTTTATATCCTAACAATGCTAACATTTACTGAGTGTTTACTACATTCTAGGCACTAAAGATTTACATGTATTGGGCCAGGCACGGTGGCTCACACCTGCAATCCCAGCATTTTGGGAGGCCAAGGTGGGCGGATCACCTGAGATCAGGAGTCAAGACCAGCCTGGTAAAGACGGTGAAACCCCGTCTCTACTACAAATACAAAAATTAGTCAGGCATGATGGTGGGTGCCTGTAATCCCAGCTACTCAGGAGGCTGAGGCAGGAGAATTGCTTGAACCCGGGAGGTGGAGGTTGCAGTGAGTTGAGATCACGCCACTGCACTCCAGCCTGGGCAAAAAGAGCAAAACTCCATCTCAAAAACAAACAAACAAAAAAAAGATTTACATGTATTAACTCATCTAGCCTCACAATAATCATACAAAGTAGGTATGGTTATTGTTTTCAGTACTATTTTAGAAAAGCACAAAAAGAGTAGTAACCAAAAGTATCAGCTAGGAATTGGCAGAGCTGGGATGCAAATTCAGGCAATCTGGCTTCAGAGTCCATTCTCTTTTTTTTTTGAGGCGGAGTCTCGCTCTGTTGCCCGGACTGGAGTGCAGTGGCCGGATCTCAGCTCACTGCAAGCTCCGCCTCCCGGGTTTACGCCATTCTCCTGCCTCAGCCTCCCGAGTAGCTGGGACTACAGGCGCCCGCCATCTCGCCCGGCTAGTTTTTGTATTTTTAGTAGAGACGGGGTTTCACCGTGTTAGCCAGGAAGGCCATTCTCTTATTCATTATATTATACTGCTTAGTCACAAGAACTCCACTACAGTGTGGATAAAGGTCAACCTCAGCACTACCGACATATTTGGCTGAATAAGTCTTTATTTTGGAAGGGCTGTCCTCTATAATGTAGAATATTCAGCAACATCCCTGACCTACACTCACTAAATCCAACACAGTTTCCTTTCCTAGCTGTGATAAACAAAAATGTCTCTAGATATGGCAAATGTTCCCTAGGGGCAAAACTGCCCTCCAGGTGAGAACCATTGGTCTAAACCTATTATATGTTGTTTTCTCTCAGTATACTTAGTCTCTGGATAGAAGATTCTCATGCAAACAGCTTAGTTTTAAGATTGCACGTAATCGACCAGGCACAGTGGCTCACGCCTGTAATCTCAGCACTCTGGGAGACAGAGGCAGGTGGATCACCTGAGGTCAGAAGTTCAAGACCAGCCTGGCCATGGTGAAACCCCATCTCTACTAAAAATACAAAAAATTAGCCGGGCGTGGTGGTGCATGCCTGTAATCCCAGCTACTCAGGAGGCTGAGGCAGGAGAATTGCTCGAACCCAGGAGGCGGAGGTTGCAGTGAGCAGAGATTGCGCCATTATGCTCCAGTCTGAGCAACAAGAGCAAAACTCCGTCTCAAAAAAAACACACAAACAAAAAAAAAATTTGCACGTAATCTACAGATATACAATCTAATCGGCCCTTTAGAGAAGTCATAAAGAAGACAGATACATGATGGCTCATGTCTGTAAATCTAACTCTTTGGGAGGCTGAGGCAAATGCATGAATCACTTGAGACCAGGAGTTCAATGACAAAACCCCATCTCTACTAAAGATTCAAAAAAATCAGCTGGGCATGATGGTGGTGCCTGTAATCCCAGCTACTTAGGAGGCTGAGGCAGGAAAATTGCTTGAACTCTGGAGGCAGAGGTTACAGTGAGCCAAGATCGTGCCACTCACTCCAGCCTGGGTGACACAGCAAGACTGTCTCAAAAAAAAAAAAAACATAGAGATAGGTATATATAGCAGTATTCGGCTGGGCGCCGTGGCTCATGCCTGTAATCCCAGCACTTTGGGAGGCTGAGGTGGGCAGATCACGAGGTCAGGAGTTCAAGACCAGCCTGGCCAAAATGGTGAAACCTCATCTCTACTAAAAATACAAAAATTAGCTGGGCGTGGTGGTGAGCACCTGTAATACCAGCTACTTGGAGGGCTGAGGCAGGAGAATAGCCTGAACCAGGAGGCAGAGGTTGCAGTGAGCTGAGGTTGCACCACTGCACTTCAGCCTGGGCGACAGAGCAAGACTCGGTCTCAAAAAAAAAAAAAAAAATTAGCTGGGTATGGTGGTGTATGCCTGTAATCCCAGCTAATCTGGAGGCTGAGGCAGGAGAATCACTTGAACCCAGGAAGCACAGGTTGCAGTGAGCCGAGATGGTACCACTGCACTCCATCCAGCCTGAGCAACAAAGTGAGACTGTCTCAAAAACAAATAATAAATAAAAATTAAAAATTAAGGAACCATGGGAACTGTGCTTTACATGTTCTTAATATTCTAATAAAAATCCTCCTATATAGAAGTGTTAAAAAATAAATACCTCTTCATGGCATAAAGCTAATGCCTTAGGAAACATTAAAAGGTATTTTATTCATATTTACTAAAATTTTAAAACAGCAATAAAGCTCACCCATTTAAAACATACAATTCAACATTCCGTTACAAAGCCATTACCCATAATCAATTCTAGAACATTTTTATCACCCCCAAAGAAAATTCTATACCTACTGGCATTACTCCTCATTTCTTCCCAAAACCCCAGGTCTACGCAAGCATTAATTTACTTGCTATCTCTATGTATCTGTGTATTCTGCATATTTCATATAAACGAAATCATACAGCCTTTTATGTTTGGTTTCTTTCACTTAGCATATTGTTTTTAAAGTTCATCCATCTTGTAACAGGCATCATTTCCTTTTAATGCTGAATAATATTTCATTGTATGAATATACCACATTTTGCTTATCTATTCGTCAGTTGATGGCATTTGAGTTGTTTCCACTTCTTGGCCATTTTAAATGCTGCTGGTATGAACGTTTGTGTAAATGTTTTTCTGTGGACATGCGTCTTCATTTCTCTTGGGTATAAAGAGTGGAACTGTTTTGTCATATGGTAACAACATGTTTCGTTTTTTTCAGGAACTGCCAGACTGTTTTCCAAAATGGCTATAACATTTACATTCCCATTAGTAATGTACGAGGGCTCCAATTTCTCCACACCCTCAGCAATACTTCATATTGTCCATTTTTTTATGATAGTGAATGTGAAGCAGTATCTCACTATGGTTTTGATTTTCATTTCCTTGACAAGTAACAATGTTGAGCATCTTTCATGTGCTCATTAGCTGTGTGTGTATCTTCCTTGGAAAAATATCTTTTCAAATCCTTTGCCTGTTTTTAAATTACATTATTTGTCTTTTTGTTATTGAGTTGTAAGAGTTTTTTATATAGTCTACATACTAGACCTTTATCAGATATATGATATTTTCTTCCATTCTGTGAATTGCCTTTTCGCTTTCTTAACAGTAACTTTTGAAGCACGAAAGTATTTAATTTGAAGTCCAATTTTTATCTATTTTTTTCTTTTGTTACTTGTGCTTCCAATGTCATATCTAAAAAATATTAATATCTTGCTGAGTCCAAGATTACAAAGATTTACACCTATGTTTTCTCCTAAGAGTTTTATAATACTTTTAGTTCTTATCTTTAGGTCTTTGTTTGTTTTTCAGTTAATTTTTAGATACAATGTGAAGTAAGAGTCCAACGTCATTTATTTGTATATGGATATCCAACTGTCTCAGCACCATTTGTTGAAGACTATTCTTTCCCCCGAAGACTATTCTTTCCCCCATTAAATTGTCTTGACACCCTTGTCCAATTAACTGTAAAAATGTAGGTTTATTTCTATACTTTCAGTTCTATCCCACTGATCTATATGTCTACATTATGCCTATCTAAGTACTATATTGTCTTGATTACTAATGTTTTCATATTTACTAAATTGAAATATATATATATTTAGAGTAAATCCAAAGAGCTGCAATTACATTTTTAAATTTAAGATAGTTTAAAATCTCCCACAAACAAAATGGCAGAGGAGTAACATCAGCAAGATGGCAGAGTGGGAAGCCCTGGACCCTCTTTCATTCAACAAATACACCAATTCAGCAACAATTCACAAACAAAATTCCTTTGTGAGAAATCCAGAAACTAACTGAAAGGCTCCTGAACCCTGGATGAATAAGAATCCAGACTCATCAAAGCCAGAAGGGAGATTCAGGACACCCTCTCGCCAGAATCCTACTCCCAGCAGAGCCCCCATAGGATTGGGAAGAATCCTGCAGCTCCCAGCTACCCTCAAGGGAAAGAATGAGTTGGTATAAGTGTCCAATGCCCCAACTTCTACAGTGGCTACCAAAAAGACTGGTTTCTGTCTTGCCTGTTTTTTTGACCACTGGTAAAACAAGTCTTACATAATCTAACCACCTACAGGAGACCAGAGATAATGGAGGCTTGGGAAGAGCAGTTGCCCTATCTGTTCCCCTAGCTCAGCATAGAGTGAGTAAAGAAAATTCCCAGCCCCCAGATTTTGCCTACGGAGGAAAAGAACTGGTCCACACTGTGTCCAATGCCCCAGTTTTTATGGGGACTACCAAAAGGACTGGCTTCTGTCTTACCTGTAGTGGAGTACTGATAGGATTTGGCAAAATCCAGCTGCCTGGGGGCTAACAAGAACAGAGAAGGATATTTGGGCTAGAAGTTGCTATTACCCCTTCCCGAGCTGGGCACAAAGTTTAAGTGGACAAAATCAATTTTAGAAGTAAGAACAAAATTAGGGGCATCACACTTAATTTCAAAATATATTACAAAGTGATAGCAAACAAAACAATATGATTCTGGCATAAAGTCAGATACACAGACCAATGAAACAGAATAGACAGTCTACAAATAAATTCACACATAACATGGTCAGCTGATCTTCAACAAGGGTACCAAGTATACATAATGAGGAAATTCTAGTTTCTTCAACAAATGATGCTGGGAAAATTGGATATCCATGTGCAAAAGAATGAAAATGGATCCTCATCTTAACACCATAAACAAAAGTCAACTCCAAATGCATTAAAGACTTAAACGTAAGCCCTGAAACTATAGACTCCTACAGAAAAAACAAAACAAACAAAAAACAGGGAAAACCTTCATGACATTGGTCATTATTTCATGAATAAAACACCAAAAACATAGGTAACAAAACCAAAAATAGGCAACTGAGATTACATCAAACTAAAATGCTTCTGCATAGTAAAGGAAACAACCACCAGAGTGAAAGGAAACTATGTAATGGGAGAAAATATTTGCAAATCATATCTAAGGGTTTAACTTTCAAATATACAAGAAATAACTCAATAGCCAAAAACCCTAGTAACCTGATCTTAAAATGGGCTAAACACTTGAATATACTTGAATAGACATTTCTGTAAATGGCTAACAGGTATATGAAAAGATGCTCAATATCACTAATCAGGGAAATGCAAATCAAAACCACCATGAAATATAACCTCACATCTGTTAAAATGGGTATTATCACAAAAAAAAAAAAAAAAAAAAAGGTGGCCAGGTGCAGTGGCTCACACCTGTAATCCCAGCACTGTGGGAGGCCATGGCAGGCAGATTACCTGAGGTCAGGAGTCCAAGACCAGCCTGGTCAACATGGCGAAACGCTCTCTCTACTAAAAATACAAAAATTAGTCAGGCGTGGTGGTGGGTGCCTGTAATCCCAGCTACTCAGGAGGCTGAGGCAGGAGAATCACTTGAACCAGGAGGCAGAGGTTACAGTGAGCTGAGATCACACCACTGCACTCCAGCCTGGGCAACAGAGCAAGATTCCATCTCAAAAAAAACAAACAAAAAGGCAAGATGTGTCAGTGAGGTTATGGAGAAACTGGAACCCGTTTGTACATTGTTGTTAAAAATGCAAAATGGTGTAGCCATTATGGAGTTTCTTCAAACACTTAAAATTAGAACTACCATGCAATCAAGCTATTTCATTTCTGGATATTTATCCAAAAGAATCAAGATCTCAAAGACATATTAGCACTCCCATGTTCATTGCAGCAGTATTCACAGTAGCCAATATGTAGAAACAACCTAAATGTCCATCAAAGGAAGAATGGATAAAGCAAATGGTATACACATAAAATGAAATATTATTCAGCTTCAAAAAAGAAGCAGGCCGGGCACGGTGGCTCACCCCTGTAATCCCAGCACTTTGGGAGGCTGAGGCGGGCAGATCACAAGGTCAGGAGATCGAGACCATCCTGGCTAACACGGTGAAACCCCGTCTCTACTAAAAATACAAAAAATTAGCCGGACGTGCTGGCGGGCGCCTGTAGTCCCAGCTACTCGGGAGGCTGAGGCAGGAGAATGGCGTGAACCTGGGAGGCAGAGCTTGCAGTAAGCCAACATCGCACCACTGCACTCTAGCCTGGGCGACAGCGCTACACTCATTCCCAAAATAAAAAGAAGCAAATTCTACAATATCTAACATGAATGGGACCTTGAGGACATTATGCTAAGTGAAAGAAGTCAGTCACAGAAGGCAAATTCTGCATAATTCCACTTATATCTCTAAAATAGGCAAATTCATAGACTCAAAAAGTGAAATTGTGAGGCAACGCACAGTGCCTCATGCCTGTAATCCTGGAACTTTGGGAGGCTGAGGCAGGTGGATCATGAGGTCAGGAGTTCGAGACCAGCCTGGCCAACATGGTGAAACTGCCTCTACTAAAAATACAAAAAGTAGCCAGACACAGTGGCACATGCCTATAGTCCCAGCTACTTGGGAGGCTCAGGCAGACGAATTGCTTGAACCCAGGAGGTGGAGGCTGGAGTGAGGCGAGATCACATCACTGCACTCCAGCATGGGGAACAGAGCGAGACTCAAAGTCTCAAAAAAAAAAAAAAAAAACAGAACAATAATAAAGCTCATAATCAAACTTTATTTTTCAAGAAAAAAACTCCTCAATTCTTAAGTGTCAACATACAACATTTATAAAGGCTATAATTCAAGAATTTGTACTAATTATAGAAAAGATAATGTGGCTTGACTCAAACAATATCTACAATAATTAACTAAACTAAAAATTTACAAGTGAATTTTTTTTTTTTTTTGAGATGGAGTCTCATTCTGTCACCCAGGCTGGAATGAAGTGATGCAATCTCAGCTCACTGCAACTTCCACCTCCCAGGTTCAAGATATTCTCCTGCCTCCTGAGTAGCTGGAACTACAGGTGCATGCCACCACGCCTGGCTAATTTTTGTAGTTTTAGTAGAGATGAGGTTTCCCCATGTTGGCCAGGCTGGTGTCAAACTCCTGACCTCAGGTGATCAACCCACCTCAGCCTCCCAGCATCCTGGGATTACAGGCATGAGCCACCATGCCCAGCCAATTTTTTTTTTTTTTTTTTTTTTTTTTTTAATATGGGGTCTCCCTATGTTACCCAGGTTGGGCCAAACTCCTGGCTTCAACCAATCCTTCTGCCTCAGCCTCCCAAAGTGCTGAGATTATACACGTGAGCCAGGATGCCCAGCCCCTCAAGTGAAATTTTAAAAACTCTCAATCATTTTCCTTTTGTCTGGAAATTATCACTTGTCCATCCCATTACTACCATTACAAAAGCGAAATAATAAAAAGAATCAAATGATGCAACTGAAATTTCTAATTAAAGATTTGCTCATGCAAAATATTAAAACCAATGGCTAAAATGAGACTTGGAAAACAGACAAAACATCAGTAAACAAAATTAGTATTTATTACACATTGGCATGAAGAAAAGCAAAAGCTGGCAATGAATTACACAGAGCCTGAATGAGGGAAGCCACAAAGCTAGTTCCAGCACTGAAGGCTAAGAACCCTGGAAAGCCAATAGAAGAATCCTTCCTGATACTATTACCTCCTGGTATTCATTACCTTTCCCAATCTCTTTTCCTTTCCACCTTCTTCTTCAGGATAAATCCCTTATATATTCCTTTCTCACCATCCCTATTCCCTCATACAGAATTTTTAACTCCCAGAACCATTCTCTTCAGCTTTCTTATTCTCTCATCCTTCCACTTCTTTAAATCCATTCTCATAAGGTCACATATATATACACACACATACACACACACACGCACACGTATATATATAAAATGTATACCATATACATATATATAAAATGTATGCCATATACATATATATATATCTCTCTCCTATAAACATTTTCCAATGTTCACATCCAACTCTTATAAAGTTTAAATAATTATTCATGGAGATATACCCAACTACTGACTTTTAATTTACTGCCTGTGCTATTTACATATGCAATTTCCTATGGTTTTAGTCCGTATGTGTATATATAGTAAGAATTGTTAGATGTTAGAGATTCTAGCTTGCTTTCAATAGATTTTTACATAGCATCCCTTCATTATGACATTTTGAGTCGTCTTTTTACCATTCTAGTCTTTTAAGAGAACAGCTTAAATCTACATAAAAACAGAGAAGCTTCCTAAAAATTACATTTAAATGGCAAAAAAAAATACATTAAATTCTACTAAGAATTTCACAGTATTAATGGATAGAGCCATATCAACAGAAAAAAAAAAAGTTGAACTGGTACTTTATTCAAAAAAATTTTAATATTAAATTATTTTTATTGGATGATTCAAAGTATCTCTGTCTCACCTGCAGTGTATTTTCTTTCTTTATAAAGGAAAATCTTTACTAAATATTATGTCCTAGAGATTTGTTCCATTACCATAGACTCTATAAGCAAAAGAGATAATGATTTATATATTTTTAATAAGGGAGGCAAGGAAAAAGTATTATATGATAGGGTTTTCTTCCCCTGTTAATCTGTTAGAAAACTAAATTCTTTGAAGTCTATTTCCCAACTCTGGTATGATTTAAGTCTTCATATAAAAAGAGAGAAGCTGACAACACTAAATGGCAAGAAAAAAACAGTACTTGGTTAAAATGGTTTCTATCACGGTGAATCTCATTTAGATTATCATTAACTTACTTTAGTCAAATCAATTATTTTCTCACAGAAATTCCTTACTATATCTGAGAATTTGACAAACAGCTTTTTTGGGAAGTAGAAATAATGATACATTTATAAGAATGCCAGAAAAAAATCTAAGTCATCCACAACTTACTGAAACCATTGTTAGTAAATTTAAATTTTGAATTTAACAGTAATTTTAGTCTTGCAAGAAACTTTTAGATTTGTTTTATTTTGAACTGTAAAAAACTAATAAAACCATTTTTAAACTCTTAATTTACTTAATAACAAGGAGGAAATTTGGCACTGTATATCAGATTTGCAAACACTTGTTAGGAAGTTAAATTTCGTTAGCTATCAGGTGTATATAGCCCTGCCAAAAGAAAAACAACAGGACAGCTGTCACAGCTAATTCTTACCTGGATAGCCTCTGCCACTAACAAGGTATAGTCCAGACAAGTTGAGAGATGCATTAGGTACCAGCTTATGGTAAACATTACACAATGAGTATTTCATTTGCACACATTTCTACTCTTCCTCTTTATCCCCTCAGTAAGCCTAGCAACTTTTCAGTCTAAATGTTCATGACCATTACTCTCCCATATTCTACTGTCTTCCTTCCCCTATATAATCTATTAGCAGTTTTGTCTCCACAGTGATACTAATACCACTTTACAATGTGGTAAATTTAATGATCCAAAGAACTAAGCCAAAAAGTTGCCCATTGTCTATTCAAATAAGGTTTACCAAATGCCAATGTTTTATGTTAAATTTTTTTAAATTTCTATGATGTCACATAACTGAAAAATATTCTGATCATGATATAATTGTGTCTATAATAAAAAAGATGTTCAGTAATACCTCTGAACTGTGTTTATGGATTAACACCTTTAAGAAGTAATTTGCTAATTACTTTTTGTATAGATTTGATAAATGGCTATTCACGTTTGGGTTCAGTTAATCAAAAATACGTCAAAATAGGCTGGGTATATTGGCTCACGCCTATAATCCCAGCACTTTGGGAGGCCGAGACTGGAAGATCATTTGAGGTCAGGAGTTCAAGACCAGTCTGACCAACATGGTGACACCCGTCCCTACTAAAAATACAAAAACATTAGCCAGGCATGGTGGTGCATGCCTATAGGACCAGTTACTCGGGAGGCTGAGGCAGGAGAATAGCTTGAACCCAGGAGGTAGAGGCTGCCATGAGATGAGATTGCACCACTGCACTCTACCCTGGGTGACATCAAGACTCCATCTCAAAAAAAAAAAAAAATGTCAAAATATACTTAAAATTGCTGCATTATAATAATCTGACTTCCTCACCAGGATTATCTCTCCTAAACCAAGTTGAGCACGTCCCAAAGTTTGCCAAGACTCCCATGAATGTGGATTTCGCTGGACAGCCATTTCTGCTGCATGTACTGCTGGGAACATTTCATGAAGAGACATTAGCACCTATAGGCAAAAAAAGACCAAAAAATCTGTCAGTAATATTCATAAACTAGCAACTACATTAAAAACCCTTTTCATTTTTTATGATATATTTTTAGTCCAGTAAAAATAGCATTTTGGTGATTCTTACCCCTTACTCTGCCATTCAGGGTAAGAAATTATAGTTCTCTTTTCACCCCTGATATAACTATGAAAATATAAACCTTTCTCTTTCCAGTTATTGAATCTTATGTCCATCTGGTCAAAACCAAGTGTTCATATCCTAATCATGGTGGCTCAGAGGTATTTTGAACTCCCAGTTCCACTTCTATTTATTCTATTTACAATGTGGTTTTCAGGGAAACCCAGGTACTGCCATTAAACTAGGGGAATAAATTTGTTCAACCAGCCACCCTATCCCTAATGAACATCTTTCTGTTATAAAAATTATTTTAAACATTGCCTAGGCCTTCTCGCTACTGGGCTTTTCAAATTATACATACCAGAAAGTTAGGGTTAGGGTCAGGGAGAGTTAGGGTTACCAGAGAGTTCTAGCACCCTCCACTGTGGTCTGTGGGAAAGGGCTGGATTTTATCTATAATCTTTAGGACCATTAACACTTTAAAAGATTTGTGACAGAAACATTATTATCAGATTCCAAATTAAACAAGTCTTCGGCCGGGCGCGGTGGCTCAAGCCTGTAATTCCGGCACTTTGGGAGGCCGAGACGGGCGGATCACGAGGTCGGGAGATCGAGACCATCCTGGCTAACATGGTGAAACCCCGTCTCTACTAAAAAAAAATAAAAAAAAAAACAAAAACTAGCCGGGCGCGGTGGCGGGCGCCTGTAGTCCCAGCTACTCAGGAGGCTGGTGTAAACCCGGGAGGCGAAGCTTGCAGTGAGCTGAGATCCAGCCACTGCACTCTAGCCTGGGCGACAGAGCGAGACTTCATCTCAAAAAAAAAAAGTCTTCATAAAGTTTGCCACAAACCTGTCATTCATATATACATATCTAAGATTGAAAATTAAAGGCATCCAAATGAAGGTCCTCATATCACTGGATTCAGATGACATAATTTATTTGGGTTTTTCCTGGATAAACTAAGTCAAAGGTGACAAATGGTGTGTCCTATATTTGAGATCATCATTTGAAAAATATTTGTTAGGTGTGCAGGTTAAGGCTGAATTGCAACAATTCCCTGCCAAAAATATGTTTAATGCTCTGTGTGAGACTTTTAAAATCACTTGGATAACCTATTCAAGTGCTCAGACGTTTTCTTTACAGACTTTCCTACAAAATATTAGAAACATATTTTTACAGTAAAATGTTATTTTTAAACTATTAATAAAATTGCATCTATGCTGACCTTTTGCTAAGAAATAAGCCATTTTTAGAAATATCTCATCTAGAACCCAATCCATCCTCATTTTTAAGAAAACTGAACTATTTTGCTAAGTCTACTACATTTAATTCACAAGGAAAGCATATGTTTTTCATCTAAGAGATCACCAGTGACTTTTTATTTTTTATTTATTTATCTTTTTTTGCTATGGAGTCTCACTGTGTCACCCAAGATGGAGTGCAGTGGCACCATCTCGGCTCACTGCAACCTCTGCCTCCCACATTCAAGTGATCCTCCTGCCTCTGAAGTAGCTGGGACTACAGGCGTGTGTCACCACTCCCAGCTAATATTTGTATTTTTAGTAGAGGCAAGGTTTCACCATGTTGGCCAGGGTGATCTCGAACTTCTGACCTCAAGTGATCCACCCACCTCAGGCTCTCAAGTTGCTGGGATTACAGACGTGAGCCATGGCACCTGCCCACCAGTGACTTTAGAAGATAGCCATCTATTCCTATCTTACAACAGTTAGGCTAAAATAACAGTTAACTTCATTGTGAAGGCAAATGAATTTCCAATTTTATGCATGACAGAGCCATAAATAATGGTGAAATATTTTTTCCCAAAGAAATGGTATTTGAAAAAGAAAATGGGAGAAAATGCTATTTTGCTTCATCATTGCTCACTCACCGAACAAACATAGCACAATTTCATAAGGAAAGTGAAATTCGTCATAATTATTACCTGTGATTTCATCTCATATAGGGTAGCATCATTTGGAGTTAACTGTAGTGCTTCATCCCACTTCTGAATTGCTTCCCGATATCTGTGGTTGTTAAAGTTATATGAATGCCATATTTTCAATATGTCTTTTTTTAGACTTTCAAAATAATTTTTTATTGTAGTAAAATATAAAATTTACCATCTTAACCATTTAAGTGTACGGTTTAGAGGCATTAAGTAGCATTAAGTATATATAGTTCATTCACCTTTTTGTGCAACCACCACCACCATTCATCTCCAGAACTTTTTCATCTTCCCAAACTGAAACTCCATACCCATTAAACAATAACTCCTCATTGCCCCCTCCTCCACCCCCAGGCAAACACCATTCTACTCTTAGACTACTTTCAGGAGGAGGAGTCATGTACTTTCAACAGTTTTTTGGACTACTTTCTAGTACATGAAATACATGTAAAAATCCAAAATAAAGGATTAGCAAATTAAGTCCAGCAACTTATTAAAGTACAAAATCCACATGATCATGTAGTGTATGCTCAGAAAAACTTAGAAATGGGTTCATATGTAACAGATAAGGGAGAAAAAAAAGTGCATGCCACTAAACAATACTTAGTATAATTTAACAACCATTTCTGATTATTTGTAATAATAAAAGTATATACAACATTAAAGAAATTCAGTACCGTGGTGCCATTATCTACTAAGCTTTAATGATACAATCTCTAAAAGTTGTAACTATATCACCTAAAAAGAAAGTGCTTGTGCTTTTTTACATATATTGTGGGTGATTTCAAGCCTCTCTAAACAATATTTCCAAATGTTATTATAAATGCAACAGGAAAAACTTTGGAAACTAATTTATCGATGTATTCCTTCATAACAATCCTTCCACTCACAATATTCTAACAAATATAGCAGTAATAAATTCTGCAAGACTTAATAGCAGCAAATGTCTTTCCTCCAGCATTAGGAGGAAAAAGGTTGGACTGTTTGTCCAATCTTTTTTCCACCACTCCCTACACATACCTGTGCTCCACTCGGCAGGGTTTTTATAGCCCCTACCCACATATCATGCCTTTGTTAGTATGGATCCCCTGCTACACATACACACACACATCTGTATTAGTCCATTCTCACGCTGCAATAAAGAACTGCCCAAGACTAGGAAATTTATAAAGGAAAGAGGTTTAATTGATGTGTACCGCGGGGCTGGGGAGCCCTCAGGAAACTTACAGTCATAGCGGAAGGGGAAGCAAACACATCCTTCTTCACATGGAGGCAGGAGAGAGAAATGAGTGCTGAGCAAACAGGGAAGCCCCTTATAAAACTGTAGATCTCATGAGAACTCAGTGTCATGAGAACAGCATGGCAGAAACTGCTCCCATAATTCAATTATCTCCACCTGGTCCCATCCTTGACACATGGGGTTATTACAATTCAAGGTGAGATTTGGGTGGGGACACAGAGCCAAACCATATCACATATCTAAGATTGCCTTTCTACTCCTCTTCATCTATTCAAGGGCTCCTCCTCTAATACCAAGTTAAAATGTTCCATTCTTCATGAAGACCTCCTCCAGTGGATCTAGCCCACTAACTATGAGTACCACTTCAGACCACATAGCAACACTTGTATTTCCAAAGCATTTTATGTTTTACAAAGCACTTTCAATACAATTATTTAACATACAATTATTTTCCCAAAAAGTTAATATTATTTGCTTTTTAAAAAATTATTTTGAGAGACATAGTCTTGCTCCGTTGCACTGGCATGATCACAGATCATTGCAGCCTTGAACTCTTGAGCTCAAGGGCCTCCCACCTCAGCCTCACGAGTAGCTAGGATTATAGGCACATGCCACTATCCCCAGCTAATTTTTTTATTTTTTTATTTTTGTAGAGACAGGGTCTCACTGTGTTGCCCAGGCTGATCTCAAACTCCTGGCCTCAAGCAATTCTCCTGTCTTGGCCTCCACAAGTGCTGAGATTATAGGGGCGAACCACCATGCCTGGCCTCAAGTTTGGCATTACTTGTTCTCACTTTATTAATGAGGAACCAATGGTTGAGAGCAGCTAAAGGACTGTCCGAGTCCTACAAAAGACAGGATTTAAAGCTAGCTCTTAAAAATACAAGACCAATACTTTCTGTAACTATATCAAGTATGCCTCCCATTTAGTTCTGCTCTAATTCCTCCTTGTATTTTTGTCTTCTCTTCTCTAATGAGTCAGGAACCAAAGGGTAGATTTGCTTATATGCTCTACAGTACCCAGAACATTTCTGGGAATGTAGAAGGTAATAATATAACAGATTTTTTTGTTTGTTTTTTGAGACAGTCTCGCTCTGTCACCCAGGCTGGAGTACATGGAGTACAGTGGCATGATCTCGGCTCACTGCAACCTCCGCCTCCCGGGTTCAAGTGATTCTCCTGCCTCAGTCCCCTGAGTGGCTGGGACTACAGGCACACGCCACCACACCCGGCTAATTTTTGTATATTCATAGAGATAGGGCTTCGCCATGTTGACCAGGCTGGTCTCAAACTCTTTACCTCAACTGATCTGCCCGTCTCGGCCTCCCAAAGTGCTGGGATTACAGGCATGAGCCACTGTGCCCGGCCTAATATAACAAATTCTATCTGCCTCAATTGTCCTACCTTCTCCAACTCCTGAAGGCAGCAGAGAGAAGCATATAAAGCATGCAAAGAGGGGACAGATGTAGCATGCTCTAAACAGGAAAAAAAAAAATGGTAATAAAAACAAATTCTATCCTAAGACAAAAGTGGTAAAAATGTTAATTCTTACTTTGTTCTATTCATTATTTCATGTACAGAAATTATAAGAAATCCCAAGACTAGGGGAATGTAAATATGGGTAGAAAAAAACAAAAACATTAGAATTCTAGGTTTAGCAGAGGGACCTTATGACCTTGGATATTTGAGGTTTCAGGAGTCTTTGACATCTTGTGAGGAAGGAGCTGAAGGTCTTTGGTCTCTAGAGCAAGGAGTGACATAGTAAAGGTCCATATAGTAAATACTTTAGGCTTTGTGAACCATACAGTTTGTCACAACTATTCTACTCTATTACTGTATCCCAAAATCAGCCATAAACAATGTATTCAAAAAATGGGCATTGCTGTGTCCCAATAAAACTTTATTTATAAAAACAGGCTGTTTTCATAAATAAAGTTTGCCAACCCTAGATCTACTTGTCCCAACCACTGTTAAAAGCTTATCATATTTGTCAAATTCACTTTTTACTTCCAGTCCTATTTTCTGCCCAACTCAACCAGAGGAAGTTATCGCCCCACAGAAGGCATTTGTGGTCATCACTGTGACTTGGAGGCACTAGTGGCAGAGGGTCAGGGATGTTAACAGTCTTCAAGGCAAAGAGCAAGCCTGCACAATAAAGATCTGTCTTGCCCAAAATACCACTAGCACTACTGCTGAGAACAGGATGGCTTATCCCATCTCCAACCCCACAAAGCTGCTTATGTTCCTAAGCTTAAGTTGTCCGAAGTACAAAATAAACTAAGAGGTTCAAGGTGACAATGACCATCACTAGTTTTTTCTTTATATTAAGCAGGTATGCATGTGTGCATATACATATACATACAAACACACATACACACACACACGTGTAAACACAGGCTCACAGATTTGAGAAAAAAGAAAAATGTCCGGTCTTCTCGACTGCACTGCCTTTTATTTTGAAAACATAACCATTGCTGCCAGCAGAGGCATCACTCAATGAGATGTGCTTTGTTGCCAACCAGGCCTATAAAGGTTTAAAGGAACAAGTGAGCTCTTTTCCACACTAAACAAAGCAAGAAATGGTGGACATTTTCTTCACTATCATCAGCTTATTCAATTATTCCCCCTTCTCATCTCTCTTTGGCTTACTTCTCTTGGCCTGCAAACAAAGGGTGGCACCACTTAGTTCCTCCATTTTTAGATCACAGGAAACTTGGCACTGAACAAATCAATAGTCTCTGGTAACTTCTGCAGCATATCTCTTAATTCAACTTCAGTTTGGAACAGACTGAACAGACACAGCCCTACTGCAGCTGTTGGATAGGAAGCATTAAATGATAAAAACTTGGTTTAAAGTCACTGTGGTTAATAAATGACCAAAGTCTGATTCTGCCAGTTTAAGGACAATCTTAACAGTATGCAACTGAACTAGCACAAGGAAGGAAGCAAAGGGAATAGTTCCATGGACTACAGTAGGGCCGGATGAGATAATGCCCTATACTGAGGTAAAGAACAGCTGGTGATCAAGCTAAATAAGTTAGATAGCACACTCATTTACCAGATAGAAATGTCAACGTGTTTAGCTACTTTACTCCCAATTAGGTTTCTAATTTACTGTGGCTTTAAATTTAATGAGCTATATAGTTAACAGCTTATTCACTTTATAAATATTTACTGGGCACCTACTCTGGGACAGGTAGAATTCTAGTAATAAGTACTAAGCATGCAGCACCCAACAAGATATAATAGGTCCCTACTATTCTTCTAGATTTTACTTTCTAAAGTGTATGCATGTTAGAAGGGGAAAGAGAAAGAAAGACAACAAACTAAGTTAAAATATAAGTGCCATGATAAAAGACAAATGGAGGAACGTGATAGGGAGTGACCTAGTGGCTACTCAGAATGGGCGGTCAAGAAAGGTCTTCCTAGGAACGCATTGAAGCTGAGACCTGAGTGACAAAACGGGGTCAGACAACTGAAAATCTGGAGAAAGTTCATTCCAGGCAAAGGGAAGAACCTGGGGAAGGACCAAACCATGTTTTGTGGAAAGGAAATAAAACCAGAGGAAGGGAAGTCAGAGTTCAGGGAGGTGGGCCAAAGCCATGATCACAGAGAATACAATAAGCCATAGTTATGCATGTGGATTTAACTGCATGTGTGATGAAGAATCCACAGTTTTTATACAACAGTGAGACATGAATTATCGATTTACATTTTTAAAAGATCAGTCAGAGCCAGGGGAGAAGAACAGACAGTAACGGTACAAAAATGTACACAGGGAGGCTAGATATGAGACAACCAAAGTAATTTAGGTATGAGATAACCATAGATAAGGATAGCAGCAGTGAAAACAGAAAGGAGAAAAAGATTTACAATACACTGAAAATGTAAAGTTGGCTCAACTTGGACTTGGTATGAGTGAAAAAAAGAAAGAAAGCCAGGATAATCTGGGTTACCCGGAAAACAGAGCCTGATGCCAAAGCTTACTGGCTAAATCTTTATTGAGTGGGTAGGATCCTAGGCAATCAAGAGTGAGGGAAAAACAGAAGTAAGGCATGAAGAAAGAAGAATAAATACAAGGTCTATGTTAAGCTGGCAATAGCTCCACAAACACAGATGACTGTTGATCTGGAGAGCAAAAGGAAAGGAGCAAGCAAAGATTAAAAAAGAGAAGACATGGAGACAAGGACAAGCATGACAGCATGGTGGTGTGGAAGAGGAGACAGCAGTGCATTTAGGAAGAGCGTGGTCACCTATGATGAATGACGAGAAGCACAATAAATGAGAACAGAGAAGTGATGACTGGATTTGACAACATGGAGGTCACTGGTAACCTTTACAAAAGCAGTTTCAGTGGATTCACGGGGACAGAAATATGACTGGATGGTTCACCAAGAAATGGAGTTTGTAGTCCAGAGGGAGAAGAGAAACGGCAGAGCATTTGGAGAGAAGCTTTTTAAATGGATGTTATCAGGGTATGTTTGCATGCCAGTGAGAAGGAGCCGAGAGAAAAGGAGAAACAGATGATATAAAAATGAGAGGACTATTTTAGAACAACGTTCCTGAGAAGGCACAAAGGGATGGGGTCTAGAGTACAAGTAGAGTGGTGGGCCTTTGATAAGAGCAGGGCACTTCATTACAATGGAATGATGACAGATCATATAGGCACAAATATAATAAGGTTGGAAGATGTGCTGGTGAGAAAATAAAGTCATTCTACAAGAATTGTATCCGTTTTTTTCCACAGAACATGAGGCAAAACCACTGTCATTAAATATATTGATGTGAGTAATCTGTAGAATGTAGGTCACACAGCAACATCACCCTCAGATTTACATTAGTAGGTATACTTTTCTACACAAGAACAAAATGCATGGTAAATTCTAATTTATATTCCTGCTTCATACACATACAACTGATTCTAAGAGAAAAATTAGACCAGTTAGCTAGACAGTCAAATATCACCATCTAGTGGCTGAAACTTTAAAAGCCAACATGTCAAAGTTGGGACTAACACCGTGAGGGTATAACCTAGTTTGTAATAATTCTAGAAAAAGACATTTGAACAAAATAATTTACAAAAATATATATATTACCACTGCAGGAAATATACCAAGAACATATAAAATCCTAAATTGTTATATCTAAAGTACATTCACTTGGTGCTTATTAGGTGCTAGGTAACATGCTTTTACATGGACTTTGCTCTTTAATCCTCCAAAATTCTATAAGATATGTATCACCATTTGACCAATGAGGTAGAAATTGACAAAGAATAACTGCCCAAAGTTTATGTAGATAGAAATGATAAAGCTGGGATTTGAATGGCGGTAATCTGACTTCAAAATCTACATTTTTAACCACTATACTCATTATATCATATCTATTAAGCACTAAAATTTCTTGGGGGTTGGGTAGAAATCAGATTTTTGTAAAAAGAATCATGAATACTCTAAGGTAAGACTTCTGAATTTAAAAACCACTCAAGGTTGATCATGCTGGCTCACGCCTGTAATCCCAGCACTTTGGGAGGCTGAGGCGGGAGGATCACTTGAGTCCAGGAGTTCAAGACCAGCCTGGGCAACATGACAAAACCCTATCTCTACTAAACATACAAAAAATTAGCCGGGCATAGTGGCACACATCTGTAGTCCCAGCTCCTGAGGAGGCTGATGGACAAGAATCTCTTGAACCTGTAAGGTGGAGATTGCAATGAGACAAGATCGTGCTACTGCACTCCAGCCACCTGGGCAACAGAGCGAGGATCCATCTCAAAAACAAAAAACAAAAACAAAAAAAAGACTGGGGACTTCTGCTACTATCCTACAAGTGATGCACAAGAGTTACTAAAGAAGGCTGACAGAGTGATAAAATAACCAAGACCCCAAAATACGTAACATTCAGATTTGAAATTTTACTGAAATCTAAATGATCTCTTCTATCAATTAACTTGCAACATAACAGCAAATTCAGAACACAAATACATCATGAACACATATAAAGATATATGAAACAAATATAGAATTATTTTACATTTGACAAGCACTCAAAACTGTTTTTTTAATCAAATTTACTGATGTGTAATTTATGTATCAAAAAATGTGTCCACTTTAAGCATACTTTTTGATGAGTTTTGAGAAATGTATACACTCATGTAAATACAACCACAGCCATCACAACAAAGAACATTTTTGTCAATCCAAAAAGTTCTCTGTGCCCCTTTCTCGGGAAACCTACCCCAACTGCTGACCCCAGGCAACTACTGATTTTTTCTGTCACTGTGGATTAATTTGGCTTTAGACAGATTTATAAAATGGGAATCAGATGGTATGTACTCTTTCTGACTTCTTTCCCTTAGCATAATGTATTTGAGATGTCAATCATTTCTTTTTACTGCTCAGTAGAATACTATTGTATGGAAATACCACAATTTATTCATTCATTCACCTGCTGATGGACATTTAGGTTGTCCCAGTTCATGGATACTATTAATAAAGCTGCTAGAAACATTGTTAGAACAGTCTTTGTGTGGATACATGTTTTCATTTCTTCTGAGTTAGTATCTAGGAATAAAACGGTGAGATTGTACATTAAAGTATATATTTAACTTTATGTGAAACAGGCCAAGCATAGTGGCTCACGCCTGTAATCCCAGCACTTTGGGAGGCCAAGGCAGGCAGATCACCTAAGGTCAGGAGTTCGAGATCAGGCTGGCCAACACAGTGAAACCCCGTCTCTACTAAAAATTCAAAAATTAGCCAGGTGTGGTGGTGCGCACCTGTAATTCCAGCTAGTCAGGGGTGCTGAGGCAGGAGAACTGCTTGAACCCGGGAGGTGGAGGTTGCAGTGAGCCGAGATCATGCCACTGCAGTCCAGCCTGGGCAACAGAGCAAGATTCCATCCCAAAAATAAAATAAAATGAAATAAGTGAAACAACCAGACAGTTTGCCAAAGAGGTAAAGCTATTTTACATTTTCAAGAGCAATGTATAAAAGTTTAACTTGCTTCATATCTTTGCCAACACTTGATACTGTCAATCATTTCAATGTTAGCATTCTAGTAACTAGGTAATAGTATCTCATTGTGGTTTTAATTTGAAAGTTCTTGATGACTAATAATGTTGAGCAACTTTTCGTATGCTTCTTAGTCATTCATATATTTTCTTTTGTGAAGTATCTGCTCCAACTTTTTACCTATTCTTTACATGAATACCTTGTCTTCTTCCTACTGAGTTGTAAGAGTTCTTCTATAGGCCGGGTGCGGTGGGTCATGCCTGTAATCCCAGCACTTTGGGAGGCCAAGGTGGGCAGATCACGAGGTCAGGAGATCGAGACCATCCTGGCTAACACGGTGAAACTCCGTCTCTACTAAAAATACAAAAAATTAGCCTGGCGTGGTGGCGGGCTCCTGTAGTCCCAGCTACTCGGGAGGCTGAGGCAGGAGAATGGCGTGAACCCGGGAGACAGAGCTTGCAGTGAGCCGAGATCGTCCCACTGCACTCCAGCCTGGGTGACAGAGCGAGACTCCGTCTCAAAAAAAAAAAAAAGTTCTTCTATCTTCTGGAAACAAGTCCTATGTCAGATATAGGTACTGGAAATATTTTCTCCCAGTCTGTGGCCTGACTTTTCATGTTCTCAATCAAGCCTTTTAAAAACCAGAAGTTTTCATTTGTATCAACTGACCACATACATGTGAGTCATTTCTGTATCACAGATTATTTTCATTGATCCACATATGTCTATCTTTAGTACTATGAAGGTATAACATTCAAAAACACAGTAAGGGTTGAAATTAAGTAATGTAAGTTCCCTAAGTATGTTTTACTTCATAAAATTCTTTTGGCTAGTCTAGATTCTTTGCATTTCCACATAAATTTTAGAATAAGTTTGTCAATTATCTCAAACGCAAGTTTGCTGGGATTTTGATTGGAACTGCACTGAGTTTACAGATCAATTTCGGGAGAACTGATGTATTAACAAAATACAGTCTTCCAATCTATAAGCATTGATATGGTTTGGATCTGTATCCCCACCCAAATCTCATGTCAAATTGTAATCCCCAGCGTTAAAGGTGGGGCCTGGTAGGAGGTAATTGGATCATGGGCGCAGATTTCCCTCTTGGTACTGTTCTCACGATAGTGAATTCTTGCAAGATCTGGTTGCTTAAAAGTGTGTCGCACTCCCACTCCCCTCACTCTCTCTTCCTCCTGCTCCAGCCATGTGAAGTGCTAGCTCCTACCTTTGCCTTCTGCTATGATTATAGCTTTCATGAGGCCTCTCCAGAAGTTGAGTAGATGCCAACATTATGCTTCCTATGCAGCCCTCAGAACCGTGAGCCAATTAAACCTGTTTTCTTCATAAATTATCCAGTCTCAGGTATTTGTTTATAGCAGTGTGGGGACAAACTAATACAAGTATAGTGTATATTTATTGATTTATTTAGGTCTTTTAACATTTCAGCAACATTTTGTAGTTTTCATATAGTTCTTATACATGTTTTGCTGAATTTTTTTCCTAACAATTTTAGATTTGGGAATAATACTACAAACGGTGCTTTTTTTTTTTTTTTTTTTTGAGATGGAGTCTCGCTCTGTCGCCCGGGCTGGAGTGCAGTGGCCGGATCTCAGCTCACTGCAAGCTCTGCCTCCCGGGTTTACGCCATTCTCCTGCCTTGGCCTCCTGAGTAGCTGGGACTACAGGCACCTGCCACCTCGCCCGGCTAGTTTTTTGTATTTTTTAGTAGAGACAGGGTTTCACCGTGTTAGCTAGGATGGTGTCGATCTCCTGACCTCGTGATCCGCCCGTCTCGGCCTCCCAAAGTGCTAGGATTACAGGCCAAATGATGCTTTTTTAAAAAACAAAAAAAGTATTCAGCTTCTAATTGTTTTATTTAACCCCATTATTGGCTTATAAGTCTTTTACTATTTTTTAATGGTTTCTCTAGGGTCTAAGTTTGAATACAACATAACAGCCTAAGAGCAATATAATTCCATTTATCCCTTCATGCTTTCTATTACAATTGTTATATATTTACTTCTATATAATTTTGCAAAATGTTGCCGTTATTTAATATCAATCATCTTTTTAAAGAATTTAATTGCTTTTTAAATCAGTCTTCATACTTACCCATGTTTACCACTTCCAGAACCCTTTCATTCTTTACTTAGATACAAATTTCTATCTGGTATGATTTTCCTTCTACCTAAATAATTTCTTTTAATATTTCTTTTTTTTTTTCTTTTGAGACGGAGTCTCGCTCTGTCGCCCAGGCTGGAGGGCAGTGGCCGGATCTCAGCTCACTGCAAGCTCCGCCTCCAGGGTTTACACCATTCTTCTGCCTCAGCCTCCCGAGTAGCTGGGACTACAGGTGCTCGCCACCATGCCCGGCTAGTTTTTTGTATTTTTTTTAGTAGAGACGGGGTTTCATCATGTTAGCCAGGATGGTCTCGATCTTCTGACCTCGTGATCCGCCCGTCTCGGCCTCCCAAAGTGCTGGGATTACAGGCTTGAGCCACCATGCCTGGCCTCTTTTAATATTTCTTGAAGTCCAGGCCTACTGGTAATGGGTTATCTTAGCTTTTGTTTGTCCAATAAAGTTATTTTGCCTTTATTTTTGAAAGATATTTTTGTGGTACAAAGAATTCTAAGTTGGCAGTTTTACTTTCCTTCAAAACTTTAATGATGTCATTCGATTATCTTGCATAGACCTCCAGCTGACCTCAGCTGCTACACTCTGAAATCCATGGCCACATTTGCAGCAAGGATAAATATCTCATGGCTTTTCTCCACATTAACTGGAAGTAGCAGAAATAAGAAGACCAGTTCACTTCTGAGGGGCATGGGACTCCAATGAGGGACAACTCTGACTTTAGGACTATCCAAGGTATTGTCCAACTGTCTTTAGATTATATGACAGCCTAAGACATTTCCATCCAACCTTCCCTCCCTCTCCCCTTCACTGGGGGTCAGACAAGCATAGCTCTCCCAGATTTACTCAGTTCCCACCCCATGTCCTCTCATACAGTGATTCCCCTAATGAAATATTTGCATGTTTAAGCCAGTCTTGGCATGTGCTTCTAGAAGGACCCAGACTAGCATAACTGTTCAGTATATTTTTTATTTTAGATATCGTATTTTTCATTTCTAGATGTTCCTTTTTTAATATATCTTCCATTTCACTCCTCATTATGTTTGTTTCCCTTTAATTATCTGAATATAGTTATATTACCATTTTAACCTCTTTGTACACTACTTCCATCATCTATGTTATTTCTGAATCTGTTTCTATTGACTGATTTGTCTCCTATTTATGGGTCACAGTTTCCGACTCTTTGGTATGTCTAGTAAGTTTTTATTAGATGCTGAATATTTTAAACATTACACTGTTGACTAAAAATACTGGGCTCTATTCTGGCAGGCAGTCAAGTTTGAAAGTATCAGTTTGAACCCTTCAAAACCTATTTTTAAAGCTTTTCTAGGGAAGGTCTGGAGTAGCCTTCCCTCCAGGGATAGTGTAGTCATTCTACTAAGAAATAACCCCCTGTGACTCCAGTAAATATTTCTGGTGACCATCAAAGACACTCCATTCTGAATGGTTGAAGCTTGAATAGCTCTCTGCTCTGCATGAATGCTGGGAATGGTTCAGCTTACAACTTCTCAATCATTTTCTCTGGATTTACAGAAATTCCCCCATAGTTGCATGGCCTAATGTTCAACAAAGACTCAAAGGGACCTCATAGACTTCTGGAGCTTTTTCTCTGAGTAGCTTCCTCTTCTCTGGTACTCTACTCTGCAACTTCAGGCTGTGTCGTCCTCTCCAAAGTCCAATCTCCATCTCCTCACTCAGTAAGACCACTGTGGTCTATCTGGTTTCCTCTTCCATGTGCCCATTCCCTGGAGACTACCTTCAGGTAGAAATTAAGGGAGCTCAGCCACGCGCGGTGGCTCATGCCTGTAATCCCAGCACTCTGCGAGGCCAAGGACAGCGGATTACCTGAGGTCAGGAGTTCAAAACCAGCCTGGCCAATATGGTAAAACCCCATCTCTACTAAAAATACAAAAATGAGCCAGGTGTGGTGGCACACACCTGTAATCCCAGCTACTCAGGAGACTGAGGCAGGAGAACCACTTGAGCCTGGAAGACAGAGGTTGCAGTGAGCCGAGATTGTGCCACTGCACTCCAGCCTGGCCAGCAGAGCAAGACTCTGTTTCAAAAAAAAAAGAAAAAGAAGAAATTAAGGAAGCTCATAGGGATCATCTTGTTTTTGCCCCTTCTCTCAAAGATAAGAGTCCTATGCTGACTATTGTCCAATGGTTGAAAACAGTTTTTTTATATCTTTTGTCCAATTTTCTAGTTGTTTGGGGCCATCCAGGTCTAGTTCTAGAAACGCTCTCATGGCTGTAGAAATCCATGCCTAATTTTTAAAGTATTTTTGTATCCATTATTGGATTTCAGCCTTATAAGAACCCCATGACAGGCCGGGTGCGATGGCTCAAGCCTGTAATCCCAGCACTTTGGGAGGCCGAGATGGGCGGATCACGAGGTCAGGAGATCGAGACCATCCTGGCTAACACGGTGAAACCCCGTCTCTACTAAAAAATACAAAAAACTAGCCGGGCGAGGTGGCGGGCGCCTGTAGTCCCACCTACTCCGGAGGCTGAAGCAGGAGAATGGCGTAAACCCAGGAGGCGGAGCTTGCAGTGAGCTGAGATCCGGCCACTGCACTCCAGCCTGGGACACAGAGCGAGACTCTGTCTCAAAAAAAAAAAAAAAAAAAAAAAAAAGAACCCCATGAGGCAACTGCAAGTGAAGAAATATATAGCCAATCAAGGACACAGAATATTAGGACCATTATAATAGTAATAATAATAATAACTAATATTTACTGAGTATTTACTATGTGGCAGGCAATATATTAAGTACATTGCATATGTAAATTCATGTCATCACAACAGCATTATGAGGTAGATATTTTTTGCAGAAAAGGACACTTAAATACAGAGAGGCTGAATAACTTGCCTAATATTGCAGAGCTAGTCAACAGCAGAACTAGTATAAGAAACAAGGCCATCTGGCACTAATGCCCAGACCATAATTACTACATTGTACAATCTGTTATTTTCCTATTGTATAAACAAAGCCTTCTGTACACAGAACAACAGGGGAATGGGAAGAGTAAGAGTTATGAGAAAAAGAATTCTGCCATCCTTGTGAAATTAAAAAAAAAGAGAAAAAGAATAAGACCCAGAATAGAGCAATTATTATCAAGTGCCATATTCTCATTCGGGAGGAAGGTGAGAAAATTTTAGTCCCAAAGGCCCTTTGTGGTTTGGGTATGAAATAAAATATATTTTCAGAATACTATATTCTAATTTGGAGTTCTTAAATGTATATTCAATAGATATCATGCAGTAAATGGTAGCTAGCTTACAAAAACCTTTTTAGCCATAATATAGCCAAAAACGTCACAGCTTTATAAATATTTACTGAGGGCCTAGTAAGTACCACAAATTATTCTAAGAGCTGAAGACACTATACAAGTTAGATAAATTCCTTACTATCCTGGAGCTTACATTCCTACAGAAGAAAAACAACATATAAACAAAATACACTAAACACATTAAATAAGTGTATACAGTAACTTCAAAAAGGGAGAAATGCTAAAAAACGAAATGGGCTGATGTAATAGAAAAAGGGTGAGTAAGGGATGTTACTTCAGACTTGGTAATCAGAGAGGGAACTGCTGAGAAAATGACAAATGAGCAGAAATCCAAAGGACAGGAAGACAGACATCAGAAAACCAGAGAAAAAAGGTTTTCAGACAGTCATAACACAAAGTTGTACAATAACTATGTTCAAAAAAATGAAGAAGGCCCATCTGGCTAAAATATAGTGAAAACAAGCGCAGTTTAAGATGAAGTTGATTTGGTAGGCAGGGACTCAGTCTTTTTTAAATCTAATTTAATTATTCTTCCTTATATTACTTTCAATCAAGTTTAATAGCCTGTTAAATATTTTTTGGCTGGGCACGGTGGCTCACACCTGTAATGTCAGCACTTTGGGAGGCCGAGGCAGGAAGATCACTTGAAGTCAGGAGTTCGAGACCTGCCTGGCAAACATGGCGAGATCCCACCTGTATTAAGAATACAAAAATTAGCTGGGTGTGGTGGCACACACTTGTAATCCCAGCTACTTGGGAGGCTGAGGCAGGAAGAATTACTTAAACCTAGGAGGAGAAGGTTGCAATGAGCCAAGATCACGCCACTGCACTCCAGCCTGGGCGACAGAGCAAGACTCCACCTCAAAAAAACATATATCTTTTAATTATTTTCTAAAGCAGTATATACATTACTCAAAAATAAATGCTAAAGAGCAAAAAACTTAATCATGTTATAGTGTTCTCCATCCAAAACAAAGCATCCAATCCCACTGGTTTTAGTGAAATGACTCAATCTTTCGACATACAGGCAGAAAATAAAAGTTACTGTGTTTGTCTACGATGCTGATCTCTCTTCTCTGTCACAGGAAATTCAGAGGGAATCCAATGGCAATAACAGAACAGCTTTTCCTTCCACACATTAGTGTGGTCCAGGAAAACAGCAAAGTTAATGAACTTTTAACAGGCATTTACAGGAGTTTCTAAAGATGTTTTATGGATGTACTCAAAGTATTCATAATTAAGGAATTACATTTGGTTTTCTTCTAAGACACACTAGTCAATCTTACAGAGTTCTATAAGATAAAAATCTTTATGCCTAAAATACCACAAATGAGAATTCACAACCTAACATTAGGTAGTTAAGTTAATTGATCTTGATTGCTATTTATTTTCCACCCTTTATTCCCAATTTGAGATGCTAGTATTTCATACCTTAAGCACCATTTTAAGTTTTATATTAAAATATAATAAAAGGCCGGGCGCGGTGGCTCAAGCCTGTAATCCCAGCACTTTGGGAGGCCGAGACGGGCGGATCACGAGGTCAGGAGATGGAGACTATCCTGGCTAACATGGTGAAACCCCGTCTCTACTAAAAAATACAAAAAACTAGCCGGGCGAGGTGGCGGGTGCCTGTAGTCCCAGCTACTCGGGAGGCTGAGGCAGGAGAATGGCGTGAACCCGGGAGGCGGAGCTTGCAGTGAGCTGAGATCCGGCCACTGCACTCCAGCCCCGGCGACAGAGAGAGATTCTGTCTCAAAAAAAACAACGAAAAAAAAAAAAAGTAAGAAAAAGAGGAAAGGAAAAAAGAAATGGGTGCATATAGGAACAACTTAGGTAAGGAAGGGCTAAAAATAAATGAAGTTATTATCAAATTCCTGTACAGCAAGTCATATTTATTCAAGTATATAATAAGTAAATGGCAAAGAATAATTAAATCCCTGTTTTTTTAATGTACATGCCCTCAAAGCTATTCAGGAAATGCCTAATTTACCTGATACATAATGTCATAAGCAGAAAGTTTCCAGTGATAAGACCACCTTTTACTGACCAATCACTTGAATTACATTTTACTTAGCATTTACTTTTCTTTAGGCACAACAAAAATGACAGCAAAGCAGGAACATAATTAGCATCCTGAAAACTATTTTACAAACTTTCATTGCATCCTGAAAACTATTTTACAAACTCTCATTTTTCAGATGACTTTGAAACACCTTATTTCTTTGATTAATTTAGCACCTAAAATAGATTTTAAAAACATGAATTTATCAAAGTCATAACTCTTCATCCCATTACTGACACTGAGCTAGAAAATGTAAGCTGTTCTCCATTAAAAAAAAAAAAAAAAAACTTTACATACATACCTTTTATTTTCAGCCAAACTGGCTCCTTCGTCCTTCAGCTGTTTACTTTTCTCAGCACAGCCTTCAAGAAGAATTTCTTTCCTACGTTTAATGGCATGAAGCCAGTTCCCTTCATCGTTGTCAACTACATCCTTCTCATCAGCAGCTTCAGCTTCAAACTGCTGGGAAGTGACCTTTGAGACCTTCTCACCAATTTTCCTCTTCCACCCAAAGGAAGCCATTCTGGAAAATTAAAAAGAAACAGCTTTAAAATTCAAACTTGGTTCTTTTTTTTTTTTTTAGATGGAGTTTCACTCTTGTGGCCCAGGCTGGAGTGCAGTAGCACGATCTCGGCTCACCGCAACCTCCACCTCCCAGGTTCAAGCAACTCTTCTGCCTCAGCCTCCCGAGTAGCTGGGATTACACACATACTCCACCCACACCAGCTAATTTTTGTATTTTTACTAGAGACAGGGTTTCTCCATGTTGACCAGGCTGGTCTTGAACTCCCAACCTCGGGTAATCTACCCACCTCGGCCTCCCAAAGTGCTGGGATTGCAAGTGTGAGCCACCGCGCCCGGCCCAAAATTTGGTCTTTTATGGAAGTATTCCAACCAATAGGTAAAGAGGAAATAACAGGATTAGACTATCACCATTTTTCAACCCGAAGTAGTGGCTGTAGGCAATAATCATCAATGGCCACTAACATCACTAAGAAAGACAACTAGACATCACACACCTCCTGATGGAGGCAGCATGCCACTCACGAAGTAAGTACTCCTACAAAAATTAACACTGAGTCAGATCAGGCCTCTACCATTTTAGAAGAAATACGGGATAAAGTGAACCATGTTCAATAACACATCAGAGATGCAGATAGCAAAAAACAGAAACTAAAAGAAAATAAAGCTGGTTTCTTCAAGAAATAAACCGCCAGAAAAGAAAGAAGAGAAAGAAGGGAAGTAACCCCTAGATTAAGAGAGACTTAAGAGACATACTAACCAACATAACCTGTGGATCTTGTTTCACTCTTGATTCAAAAAACCCAATGAGAAGAAAACTTTTTTTTTTTTTGAAACAAAGTTTCCCTCTTGTTGCCCAAGCTGGAGTGCAATGGCATGATCTCTGCTCACTGCAACCTCCGCCTCCCAGGTTCAAGCAATTCTCCTGCCTCAGCCTCCCAAGTAGCTGGGATTATAGGCATGTGCCACCATGCCCAGGTAATTTTTTGTAGTTTTAGTAGAAACAGGATTTCACCATGTTAGCCAAGCTGGTCTCAAACTCCTGACCTTAGGAGATCCACCCGCGTCGGCCTCCCAAAGTGCTGGGATTACAGGCGTGAGCCACCACACCCAGCCAGAAGGAAACATTTATGAAAAAGGAGGAATGGGAACACTGATTTGATATTTGATGATATTAAGGAATTACTGCTTTTTTTTTTTTTTTTTTTTTTTTTTGAGATGGAGTTTCGCTCATTCCCCCAGCTGGAGTGCAATGGCGCAACCTCAGCTCATTGCAACCTCTGCCTTCCAGGTTCAAGCGATTCTCCTGCCTCAGCCTCCAGAGCAGCTGAGATTACAGGCATGCGCCACCACGCCCGGCTAATTTTATATTTTTAGTAGAGATGGGGTTTCACTATGTTGGTGAGGCTGGTCTTGAACTCCTGACCTCAGGTGATCCACCCACCTCAGCCTCCCAAATTGCTGGGATTACAGGTGTGAGCCACTGCACCTGGCAAATTACGGCTATTATTTCTTTGGTGTGATAATAGTATTGTAATTATGCTTATAAAAAGAACCTTAGCTTTTAGAAATACAAACTGAAATATTTCATATGAAATTATAAGACATCTAGAAATTGTTTCAAAGTAATCAGTGGAGGTTGGGAGTACAATAGAAGAGATAATATAGATGAAGTTAGATTGCTTTTAATTGATAACTAATGAAGTTGAGTGATGAGTACATAGTGGTCATTGTACTTTTTCCTTTCATATGTGTTAAAACTTTCCAAAATAAAAAGGTTTTAAAAGATTCAAACTTGGTAAATGACTTAACTCACAAAATTATTGGGTAAATTTTAAAATAACAGATGCTGACTGGGTATGGTGGCTCACGTCTGTAATCCCAGCACTTTGAGAGGCCAAGGCCAATGGATCATTTGAGGTCAGGAGTTTGAAACCAGCCTGGACAACATGATGAAACCCCATCTCTACTACAAAAATTAGCCAGGCATGGTGGTACATGCCTATAATCCCAGCTACTTGGGAGGCTGAGGCAGGAGAATTGCTTGAACCCGGGAGGCAGAGGTTGCAGTGAGCCTGGGCAACAGAGCAAAACTGCATCTCAAAAAAATAAATAAATAAATAACAGATGCTGAACTTCTCAGTAAATCTGCAACGATATACAAATGTAAGAAATAAAGACAGGATAAATGATAAAACAAAATTAATGGAAATCCTGAAATAATTCAACAAATATTTATTGAGAGAAGAGATTAACTGAAGGATCCAAAAATTTACTAGTTGTATACATGGTCTTCAGGATACTGAGAAACACCGGGAACTGTATATTAATTGTATAAAATTCTTTATATCTGTGTACATTTTGGAGAATAGTGTTTAAGGTTTCATTCCATTCTTAAAAGAGTCTATAACCACAAGGAGATTTGGATCAAATGATCAACTAGAGAAATAGAGAAAAAAAGCAATGAACCAAAAAACGTAAAGAAAAGCAACGAATCAGAGGGCTTTATGAAACTACCAAAGAATGGGCATTGTGGGAGTATGGGAGGGAGAGAATTGAAAGAGTGCATTAAGTTCGAGCAGGTTTCAAGATCCTCATTACTGATGCACATGGCTGAAGTGATATATAAGCACAGGCCTATCTCAGAGTTGTTGCACGGTCAGTTCCAGCCCACTGCAATAAAGTGAATAATATCAAAAAGTGGGTCACACAAATGCTTTGGTCTCCCTATGCATATAAAAGTTACATTTACACTATACCATAGTCCATTAAGTGTTATAGCATCATCTTTAAAAATGTACGTCTTGCGGTGCGGTGGCTCAAGCCTGTAATCCCAGCACTTTGGGAGGCCGAGGCGGGTGGATCACGAGGTCAGGAGATCGAGATATAAAAATGTACGTCTTGCTAGGCACAGTGGCTCACACCTGCAATCCCAGCACTTTGGGAGGCTGAGGCGGGCAGATCACAAGGTCAGGAGTTCGAGACCAGCCTGACCAACATGGTGAAACCCCGTCTCTACTAAAAATACAAAAATTATCCGGGCATGGTGGCCTGTGCCTGTAATCCCAGCTAAGATCGCACCACTGCATTCCAGCCTGAGCAACAGAGCGAAACTCTGTCTCAAAAAAAAAAAAAAAAAGTATATGCCTTCATTTAAAAACACTTTATTGCTGAGAAATCCCAATGATCATCTGAACCTTCAGCAAGTCCTAATCTTTTTACTGGTGGAGAGCTTTTCCTCAATGTTGATGGCTGCTAACTGATCAGGGTGGTGGCTACTGAAGGCTGGGGTGTCTGTGACAATTTCTTAAAATAAGACAACAGTGGTCAGGCATGTTGGCTCACGCCTGTAATCCTAGCACTCTGGGAGGCTAAGGCAGGTAGAGGTCTTGAGCCCAGGAGCTTGAGACCAGCAAAACCTCATCTCTACAAAAAATTTGTAAAAATTAGGCGTGGTGGTACACATCTGTAGTCCCACCTACTCAGGAGATTGAGGCGGGAGGATCACCTGAACCAAGGAGATTAAGGCTGCAGTGAGCCATGATCGTGCCACTGGACTCCACCCTGGCACACTGGGCGACAGGGTTGTTTGGACAAACGGAGGCAAGATGGCACAGTTCCGGGTTCTTCACCATCAACTTTCCCGCGCCGGGGAAAGACACAGGTCGACCGCGCAGGCGTAACCCGACCTCCAACGGAGAAAAACCGGAACCCGCCTAGCCACGCCTACCGCCCGCCCCGACCCGCCTATGTCCCGCCCACTGCCCGCCCACTCCCAGGCCCAGGACATAAAAGCCACTCAGGGCAGGCACGGAGGGCGAACTTCCTCAGCCCCCACTCCTGTCGGGACTGCATTAGGAACCTCGCCCAAGAGCTCCACCGGCGACTCCCTTGGCCTCCCCTGCCAGAGACGGACGGACCTCACCCCTCCCCCACAAAGCTGGCTGACCAAAAAATAAATTTGCAGTTTTGCTCCTAGCCTTGCCTACTCGCTGGTCCTTTAATACTCACCCTGGTGAGCCTAGAAAGCAAATCAGTTTCCTAGAAAGCAAATCAGTTTCCTGGAAAGCAAATCAAGGGTAAGACTTTGTCTCAAAAAAAAAAAAAAAAAGACAACAATGAAGTTTGCTGCATCGACTGACTCTCCCTTTCATAAAAAATTTTTCTGTAGCATGCAATCCTATTTGGTAGCATTTTACCCACAGTAGAACTTCTTTCAAAATTGGATTTGATACTGTCAAACCCTGCCACTGCTTTATCAACTAAGTTTATATAATGTACTCTAAATCCTTTGTTGTCATTTCAACAATGTTAACAGTATCTTCACCAGGAGTAGATTCCATCTCAAGAAACCACTTTTTTTGCTCACCTCCAAGAAGCAACTCCTCATCCTTTCAAATTTTATCATGAGATTGCAGGAATTCAGTCACATCTTCAGGCTCCACTTCCAATTTGAGTTCTCTTACTATTTCCACCACATCTGCAGTTATTTCCTGCACTGAAGTCTTGAACCCCCAAAGTTATCCATGAAGGTTGTAATCAACTTCTTCCAAATTCCTGTTAATGTTGATATTTTGACCACCTCCCATGAATCACAAATATTATTAATGGTTATCTAGAATTAGAATCTTTTCCAGAAAGTTTTCAATTGACTTTGCCCAAATGAAGCAGAAGAATCACTATCTATGGTAGCTACAGTCTTACAAAATGTATTTCTTAAATAGTAACACTTGAAAGTGAAAATTACTCCTTGATCCATGGGCTGCAGAAAAGATGCTGTGTTAACAGGCATGAAAACAACATTAATCTTGTACATCTCCATTAGAACTCTCAGATGACAGGGTGCACTGTCAATGAGCAATATTTTGAAAGGAATCTTTTCTTCACGAGCAGGTCTCAACAGTGGGCTTAAAATATTCAGTAAACCATGCTGTAAACAGATGTGCCATCATCCAGGCTTTGTTGTTCCATTTATAGAACACAGGCAAAGTACATTTAGCATAATTCTCAAGGACAATAGGATTTTGAGAATGGTAAATAGACACTGACTTCAATTTAAGGAGTCAGCCTGTCTTCTGATGCTTTAAAGCCAAACATTGACTTCTCTGCAGCTATGAAAGCCCTGGAGAGTATCTTCTTCCAATAGAAAGCTGTGTCATCTACCTTGAAAATCTTGTGGCCGGGCGCAGTGGCTCACACCTGTAATCTCAGCACTTGGGGGGCCAAAGTGGGAGGATCACAAGGTCAAGAGATCAAGATCATCCTGGCCAACATGGTGTAGCCCTGTCTCTACTAAAAATACAAAAATTAGCTGGGCGTGGGTGGCGCACACCTGTAGCCCCAGCTACTCAGGAGGCTAAGGCAGGAGAATCGCCTGAACCCAGGAGGTGGAGGTTGCAGTGAGCCAAGATCATGCCATTGCACTCCAGCCTGGGCAACAGAGCAAGACTCCGTCTCGAAAGAAAAAAGAAAATCTCATTTAGTGTAGCCAACTCCATCAATTATCTTAGCTAGATCTTTTCTGGATAACATCAGCATGTGCTGCTTTACTTTGCACTTTCATGTTATGAAAATGGCTTCTTAAACCTCATAAACGAACCTCTAGTAGTTTCAAACTTTACTCTGGCAGCTTCTTCACCTCCCTCAGCATTCACAGAATTGAAAAGAGTTAGAAACTTCCTCTAAATTAGGCTCCTGCTTAAGGGAATACTGTGGCTGGTTTGATCTATCTAGACCACTCAGAGCTTCTCCATATTAGCAATAAAGCTGTTTTTGCTTCTTATCATTTGTGTGTTTACTGAAGTAGCACTTTCAATTTCATTGAAGAACTTGTCCTTTGCATTCACCACTTGGCTGTTCGGTGCAACAGGCCTAGCTTTCATCCTGCATTGGCTTTCAACATGTCTTCTTAAAATCATTTCTAGCTTTTGATTTAAAATGAGAGATGTCTTCCTTTCACCTGAACACTTAGAGGGCATTGTAGGATTAACTGGCCTAATTTCAATATTGTTGTGTCTCAGGAAACAGGGAGACGCAAGGAGAAGAGGAGAGATGGGAATAGCCAGTTGGTGGTACAGCATTTAAAACACACATTTATGGCCGGGCGCGGTGGCTCAAGCCTGTAATCCCAGCACTTTGAGAGGCCGAGACGGGCGGATCACAAGGTCAGGAGATCGAGACCATCCCGGCTAACACGGTGAAACCCCGTCTCTACTAAAAAATACAAAAAACTAGCCGGGCGAGGTGGCAGGCGCCTGTAGTCCCAGCTACTCGGAGGCTGAGGCAGGAGAATGACATAAACCCAGGAGGTGGAGCTTGCAGTGAGCTGAGAACCGGTCACTGCACTCCAGCCCGGGCGACAGAGCGAGACTCTGTCTCAAAAAAAAAAAAAAAAGAAAAAAAAAAACACACATTTATTAAGTTCACCATCTCATATGGGCATGGTTCATGGCAGCCCAAAATGATTACGACTGTTAACACCAAAGATCATCGATTACAGATCACCATAACAGATATAGTAATAATTAAAAAGCCTGGAATATTTCAAGAATTACCAAAATGTAGCACAGAGACACTAAGTGCACATTGGACAAATAGCACGAAAAGATTTGCTCGACACAGGGTTACCGTACAGTTGCAATGTGCAAAAACACAGTCTCTATGAAGTGTGATAAAGTGAAGCACAATAAAATGATCCCTGTAATCACTAGAAGGAAGGTGAGAAAAAAAGTGAGGGTGGCTGTGAGGTCATTCACATGGAAAGATCTACGATAATGGCAGAATTTGGAGGGGTAGGAAAATTGTGAGTCATATGTCTGAGTTCTTAATGAATATGAGAGAGATCCAATAAATCACAGCAATCAAGAAATATACAGGCTGGGCTGGGCACGGTGGCTCACGCCTGTAATTCCAACACTTTGGGAGGCAGAGGCGGGTGGATCACCTGAGGTGAGGAGTTCAAGACAAGCCTGGCTAACATGGTGAAACCCCGTCTCTACTAAAAATACAAAAAGTAGCCGGGCATGGTGGCGCATGCCTGTAATCCCAGCTACTTGGGAGGCTGAGGCAGGAGAATCACTTGAACTTGGGAGGCAGAAGTTGCAGTGAGCCAAGATTGTGCCATTGCACGCCAGCCTGGGCGACACGAGCAAAACTCCATTTCAAAAAAAAGAAAGAAAGAAATACACAGGCTGATATAGGTGAACCACAAGCTTTCTACAGGAACTGAGATTTTTTTTTTTAAACATGGAGGACTAATGGATTATAAATTATGCTGGGGAATAAGGACAATGCGAACTCTCTCCCCAGACTGATCGTAATATAGGAGAATGAGTTTCCCATGTTTGAAGATGATTATAAGTATCATAGGGGAAGATGGCTGAAAACGGGAAGCGTGGATATTATGGAACAGAAGTTAAAAGGCACACAGTGAGGACAACCTGAGAAAATACAGATCATTAGGAAAGACTCACAAGATATCAGTGTAAGACAAGATTTTTTAAAAAGTCTTGTATTTATGATTATCCCTAATGGTAACAAGAATGATGACCACGTTTTCCGGTTTCAAGTTTCCAAATGAAACTTTCTTTATTCATAATGTGAGGCACCAGGCACTGTGGGAACCCTACTAATACTAAAGGAAACCTAGTGTGTTTACTGGAGGCAAATTACAATAAAAATCATTGATCAAAGGAAAAAAAATTATAAAAAATCATTGATCAGATCTGTAGATTATATGAGGGGCTGTGATAGGGTGGGAAGGAAAGGAAAAAGTGAGAAACAGACCTACAGATTTTTTTAAATTCATAGGTCATTCAGACTCCGATTACCCTCCCCATCTTCCAACCCAAACCACTGTTATAAATGCTGGGGACAAGTACAGGTTAAGGCCCAAGGTGGTGGTTGTCAACCATATGTGAAAAAACCATGCACACTGTTGCCTCAGGTGTTTGGGTCATTCTCCTCCACAGATCCCTTGAGACCTTCTAGAGATCAGAGGCTGCAGAGGCCAGGACAGAATGAGGTAATGAGGGTGTGGGGGGCCTGATGCCACTAGCAATTGACAAGTTTAACCTGAAAGAGGGAGACAAAAATACATTCCTCTCAGACAAAAAGAAGTGTTAATACTGAGTGAAACATACAGGCAAGTTCAGGGATGGAGGGAAAGGAAAATGAGGAATTTCATGCCCTAAGCTTCACGTTTCTCCAGCAAACAGCGGCTAGTCACCTGCTCAAAGAAAAAGGTAAATAACATATCTGAGTTCTTGAGAAAAACCGAAAAGATCTAAAATAGTCACTGTGGAGATAAGGAAAAGCAACAAAGGATAAATAGAGATACCAAACAGTAGGATCAAGGGCCCACTACGGTGTAAAAGCATGAATCTGTTATCAAGGCCATTAGCGAAGTTTTATATTTTCTTCAAAAGTGTCTGGAAACCACAGAGTACAGTCAATTTCAATACACGATAAGTGCTACAAGAGAGTAAACAAAGGATGCCATGACATCAGAGAAGGGACACGTGAGGCTTTCTGGAGGACTTAAGCTTTGAAGAAAACTTAGCCAGGCTTAAAAAGGTGTGTGAATCCTAGAACATGCAAAGCACTTTCTGCATTGGAAAATTTAACACTCCCAGTTGTTTCAGATATCTTAAGCCGTACGAGTTTAGTGTTCCTCTGTGACTATCTGAACATGAAATTAAAACTTCTTATGAAGGAGGGTTTCCTAAGTCTAGTTAGAAGCACGAGGTGCCAACATCCTAGACTTAACATGTTTTTACCAGAATAAGAAACCATGTGGGTAAACCACAATCACACCGGTTTCATGTTCATGTTAAACTCATGAAACCAGACAAATTCAACCTTTTATACAGGATTATATTTCAGGAATGGCATAACAATTCTAAACAACGACGCTGTATTCTAAATTCCTGTACTGTTACAATGATCCCTATAGTAGGCGCTGAATAACTGTTGACGGCTTGACATTTACCCAGCTGCCAGAGAGGGCTTGTCTTGACTGTGTCTGAGGATGCAGTACCCAAAGGGAAAAACCACTACATGAACAAGATCAGGAAATCACAACAGCATCCTTCTGGGTAGAACGAGGTATTCGGAGGTGAGGAATCCAAGAAACGATTTACCCAAAAATGCCACCGCAAGAGAAAAACCAGTATTAGCGACTTTCCCTTCATTGGTCAACAATAATAAAAATGCTCAGAAAGGCTGCCCCGGACGTCACCTGCGCGTGCACGGACCGCCCCGGGCCGCAGACACCTCTCCAGCGGGCAGCGGCCGGCTCGACCCGCCCCTCCCACCTCGCAGCCTGGCGAAGGTGCCACTGCGGGCCCGACCCCCAGACTCGCTTGTCCCTGGAGACCAACCTTAGCGAACAGGCTCTACCGGATCCCGTCGGGTTTCTACTCCTATTCAGAAGGTCCTTTCAGCCCTAATCACAGCACCCACTCGCCTCGTTTTCCTCCTCTTCCTCAGCTTCCACCGCCGACCGGGCAGCCCCAGTTACCTGATAACGCCTCCCGAGTCCCCGTGTTTACATTCTTGCCCACTGGAAGCAGAAATTATCACGCCCAAATTCCTACCTGCCTGCCCTGGATCCCTGGTTTCCTAAGAAAAGGGTTTGGCCCACCCCGGGGCGTTCGAACAGTCCACAGAAGAAGGCAAAGGAAAGACGACTCTGTCTTTCTCCTCCGCCAATCCCTTCTCCGGGACCACAAATCCCAGAAGTCACCGCGGCCGCCCCCACCGCATGACCTTCTGGGATTTGTAGTAATCAGGGCCACGCGGCTGGGCGCGCCCTCTAACAGCAGCGCTGAGTGACCGCAGCGCAGGAGCGCGGGAAAATGACGCTGCGCGGGCTGAGGAGCGCACAAAGAGGAGCCGCCCTCGCGGTACCGCGCAGCGTCGCGTCCAGTCAGTGGGGAACAAGGTGAGGGGAAAACGAATTTACGGGATTCAAAGGATTAGGATATGCTCCTGCCCCAAAGGGGTTTATAGCCTAGCTGATGAGGTCGGCCAGACGCAGAGAACAGCTAGGCAAAACTCGGTTATAAAGGGCTCGAGGCGGCGGGGCGGGGAAGCTAATCAGGGAGGCTCGAGGCTGAACTGCAGCCTTCACGTGAAAGTTACAAGTGAGTTGGACCCGGAAGGCAGAATTACGGCCTGAACGTAGCTGTGCGTCATGTCTTGGAAATAAACGAGCACATGTAACAAAGGTAATCAAGATTGTTAATTTATCCAACTTTCCTGCCCAAAACACTCGTTTTTGGAAGTCATGCTTTCTCAGCCTCAGCGCCATTAACATTTCAAACTGGATAATGCTTTGTTGGGGGACGGGATGTCCTGTGCATTGTAGGGTACTTAGCAGCATCTCTGGTCTCTGTCCACGGGATGCCACCACTAGTCAGTTGTGACAGCCAATGGTTTCCCCAGACAGTGAAATTTCCCCTGGAAGAAAAACCACCCCTCCCACCCTGTCCCGTTGAGAACCATTGATGTCGACCAACATTGTCCTGAGGGTCACCGACACCCTTTCAAAGCCAAAATTATTTTCATACTAATATGAAGACGTGATTTGCCCTTTGCACAATGCTGACGTTTGCACGTGGAAAAGCAATGGTAGGTCAAGGTGCTGGCGCCTCCGCAGGAATTACAGTAATGACACCAAACCGTACTGGGAGCTCTTCTTCACCACCATACCCTCACAGTAAGAAAAATGGGCCGGGCGCGGTGGTTCACGCCTGTAATCTTAGCACTTTGGGAGGTCAGGAGTTCGAGACTAGCCTGGCTAACATGGCGAAACCCTGTCTCTACCAAAAATACAAAAATTAGCCAGGCTTGGCGGGGCGCACCTGAATCCCAACTACTCAGAGGCTGGCGTGGGAGGATCCCTTGAGCCTTGGAGGTCGAGGCTGCAGTGAGCCGAGGTCACGCCACTGCACTCCAGCCTGGACGACAGAGCGAGGCCCAGTCGCAAAAAAAAAAAAAAAAAAGAACGCTGTCTCCAGCATAAAAAGTTACTTTGTTACTTTATAATAAGTTAACTTTATTATAACCACCCTGACACTTAATATTCTTTGTAAAAACTTGGAAGTCCTCATAAAGTACTTCTGCTGCATATTGAAGTATGATGTATCAAAGAAGAGCTATTGTGAGATGGCATTATTAACTACTTTTTTTTCCTGGAACACAAATTTTACTAAGATGAGTGACAAACCGGTTATTCAGACTTGGGTATTTGACAAACCTTTCTTGAAAAATGAACGAAGGGAATCCGTAACTTCAAAAACAAGGAAAGGGAAAGGGGAAGAAGAAAGGAAAAAAGAGAGAGAAGGGGGGAGGGAAGAAAGAGAAAAAAAATTGAGTTTGTTGCCAATGACAAAATTCAAGACTTTAGGCAAAAAAATATGATTTTGGAAAAATGGTATTCACCATAATGATCTTGGCAGCTTCCCAGTATCTCCAGAATTTTGTGGTATCAGTCATTATTAGTTGTGACTTTTATTTACATTGTTTGCTTAAATATGTCAATATTTGTGCAGGCTGCATAAGTGAACCAGTAATATTTGAAAACGATCAATGCATGACTGCAGTAGCCAGGCTCCAAGATGGCATTCAGTCCTGGCATTCACATCCTTATGCACTGCCTTCCTACGTTATACCACGGTTGGTCTGTGTTACTTACAAAAGGCAGAAGTGACCGTTTACTTCTGATATTAATTATGAAAAACACTAAGGTGGTGGCAATGTTTCTTAATCTGCCTAGAGGTTTACATGGTCATGTTTCCTGTATACCTGAAACACTGAAAATTCATTAAGCCAAATACTTATTTGTGCACTTTTCTGTATATATGTCTATGAAAGTCTTAAATAAGAAAACATGTACCTCTCTAACAAGCCATCCAGAGGAGGATTTATCTTATGGTCACATTCATAGTGGTCTTTAGTTCATAGTAGCCATTAGAGGGAATAGAGTTTGCAGAGCGAGTAAGTGATGCTTGAAGCTGTGCGCCCTACCTAGCGGTCTTTGCTAAGTTTCTCAAGTAACCTAACCCTGATCTCCACTAGTGTGTTTCAGGGTAGCTCCCACTAAGTTTTTATACTTCACTCACCACTTCTCTACTAACTCTGACTGGTCTATGATCTTGATTCACCTAACATATTTAATATATGTCTTATGCTGTCTTTTTAAGACATGATCACTTTCCAAAATCCTTTAGTCATAATTTATTGGCATTTACAGTAAATTGAAGTTTATTTACAATAAGAGTTCAAAAATTCTGATTTTCCAAACAAGAATTTCTTGGACAATTCTTGTACAGCCAAGGTAAATACCTATAGCAATTTATACATTCCCTAAAAAAACCTTGTATACATTCATAACACTTTAGCAGTATTCTTTTGTTGTTTTAAAGATAACAGAGTGTCAACAATCTAGCACAAGCCCCTGCCTAACAATGCCATGTGGATACAATATTTAATACTAATTGAATTCTAACAGTAGTAGGACTATAACCAAATCAAGTGTTAGCAACTGATAAATGGTACTTGCTTTGGCTTTTATTGTATCTATCATAATGTTTTGTTCAAGTGGTTGGTTTTTAGATGAAATCAAGACTCATGTAGTTGAGACAAAAATCACAATGTTTGAGAACTTAAATGTGGTCAGGCACTATATTTTATATTTCTAGGTACATTTTGTTGTTGTTGTTGTTTTGGTGGGGTTTTTTTGAGACAGAGTCTCACTCTGTCGCCAAGACTGGTAGTACAGTGGCACGATCTCAGCTCATTGCAACCTCCACCTCCCAGGTTCAAGTGATTCTCGTGCCTCAGCCTCCCAAGTAGGTGGGACTACAGACGCCCGCCACCACACTGGCTAATTTTTGTGTTTTTAGTAGAGACAGGGTTTCACCATGTTGACCAGGCTGGTCTTGAACTCCTGACCTCAGGTGATCCACCCACCTCGGCCTCCCAGAGGGCTAGGATTACAAGTGTGAGCCACCGCACCTGGCTGATACATTGTTAAAAAGAAAGGTGCACAGATACTTAGCCTTTTTTTTTTCCCCCACTGAGTCTTCCCAGAGGTTAAAAAACATAAGTACATTGTAACAGATTATAAATGAAGTTTTTCTTTATTATATCATATTTCTAAATCAAGGAAGTTGAAATTGTATACTTAAATATACTCTGGTCAAAATATACATGAACCACAAATATTAACTTCTACCTACCAACAATTTACAGTTACGTTGTATGTGGAATTTCATTCTTGTCAGAACTCACAGTGGAAATAAAATTTCTATTATGAGTGGGAAGATGAGGGAAGGAATTAAGGGAAAAAAGATTTGGACAGCACACACTTTTCTTTCATTCCAAAGGTGCCAGTCAGAACATAGATGCATGGAGTTCCCACATATAGCCACAGGCTACCAAGCAGTAATTCAATGTGAATGGTGTCACTACAACATCAAAAAGAGCAGTGCTGGGCAGAGGATTTTGTATAAAATCATCTAAAACTCTGAAAAACTACAAAAGCATCTCAAGAAAAAGTTAAGTAAAAGCAATGGAGTTTATTTCACTGAAATTATTTTAAATTAGATATGATATATTAAGCTCCCATATGCCCCAACCTGGTAGAAAAGTTCCTCTCAGTGAGAAATCAATTATTTTAATGGCAAAATTTTTACACATCAGTAAAATCTGTTATATTTAAAACTATGTATACAGTACATTTCTGGCAAAAAAAAAAAAAACCTTATACATCTTTCAGTTGTCAAGACAAAGTAAAAATATGGTTGCATAAAGTCACAAGAAATATAAATTGCTGAAAAGATAATAAAAAAAATTAAAAATCATTTGCATTGCCTCCCTTACCTCCCTCTTCAATATTAGTAACAATTTGCAAACAAAAAAAAAAATTGTGAAAATTCTGTGCAACCCTGACACACTTAACCAAAGGTGGTCATTTCAAATATCCTAGCTTAAAAAAGAATTTACTGCAATTGTCTGTGCATTTATCATACTATTTATAGAAGTGCAATATTTAAATATTTTCAAAATAAAACGCAGTAACTAAAATGAATCACAATAACTTATAAAAGAAGCAAAGTTTACAAAATTAACAATTTTTAGAAGGTCCTATTTAATTGGTTCCTCCTTTTCTGCCCTCCTCCCCACAACAGCTTATATAGCGCCATTACTTAATTCTATATACAAATTTGTAACTTTAAAAATACAGTCTTCTGTTAACATCAGGAACATTATGCTGCATTTAGAGACCCTAAGTAAAATTAGAATCCCCTACAGAGAGGGCCACATAACAAGTTATAAATACAGTTTTGAACTCATATTTAAATGGAACTTCTATTACTCTGTACAGCTTTCAAATTAGAAGTTGAATAGAACAAGCCCCGGACAAAAAGCAGCAAGATTTTTCTTTTGAATTCAGTGCATGATTCTAGAAGTGCTTAAGTCAAATCTACTAGAGTCACCATTTATGCAAGCTATCATGACATTTGAGTTCATTATCATCTGGTTACATAAGTGCTCACTGTATTTGCCAAAAATAATCCTAAAATATGATTCTTAAAATAGAAAAAATATAGCTCTGTTGCAATGGGAAAATGATTAATACAAAAAAATCAATTTCTTAAAGTTAACATAAGGCAAATATAAATGATACAATATTATCATACACATGATACCAATTTTATCTGAGGTGACTAAATCTTCATTTACATCTATTGTGTGATGCCATTATTAAGAATGAGAAAAAGAAAATATCAATGTAAATCAGAAATCTTAGGAAAATCCAGTATCTTTATAAAGTACTTCAAGCTCATAGCAAATGTGACCACTTATTAATAGAATTGATTTGTTCCACATTTTATCAAAATAATAATAATGTTATATCCAACTAAAGAGTTATCACCAAGTGTCATATGTAAACTTTAATTGGATCCTGGTTTGAAATAATCAGCTATAAAGAAATTTGGAGGTAACTTCAGAAATTTAAATATGGCTTGATTAGATGATATTGGGGAATTATTAATTTTACAATGATATTATGGATTTTTAGGAGAATGTCATTATCTGTAGGAGATACCTGAAGTATTTTCACGGTGATAACATCGTGTCTGTAACATCCAAGGGGTTCAGGAAAAAAAAGCACATATACACACACACACATATATGCATGTATATGCATAACTAGCTGTATCTATACACAGGTATAGAGAAAACAAATGACAAAACATTAACAACTGCTGAATTTAAGCGGTAGATATACATGTGCTTACTGAACAGTTTTTCGATTTTTCTGTTTTTAAAAATGTTCATAATAAAATTTGGGGGGGAAGTCATATCAGAGCACTTAAAGTTTGTAAGAGATAGTCTTTCTGTGCACTGAATCAACTTAAAAGATACATAATCAAATAACTAGCAATGTTTGCATATACTCATAATGACTGACATGAGCCAGAGGAATTTGTGAAATTGGCAAAAATAATATGAATTATTTACAGTATATGCAACTCAGCTCTTGTAACAAAAAGAACATTTTGTGTACAGAATATAGTGGGAATATTTTAAGATTAAAATTAGTGCTAGAGTATCTGAATATATAAATTCTGTGTTTTTGGACTTGTAAAGCTAAAATAAAATTTAAATTAGGTCTGATATCTGATATGACTTACCATACACTACAGAATTTTTAAAGGGGGATATGGAGGCCAGGCACCATGGCTCACGCCTGTAATCCCACCTCTTTGGGAGGCCAAGGTGGTGGATCACGCGGTCAGGAGTTCGAGACCAGCCTGGCCAACACAGTGAAACCCCGTCTCTACTAAAAACACAAAAAATTAGCCGGGTGTGGTGGCACGCGCCTGTAGTGCCAGCTACTCAGGAAGCTGAGATGGGAGAATCACTTGAACCCAGGGGGCGGAGACTCCAGCCTGGGTGACAGAGTGAGACTCTGTCTCAAAAAAACAAAGAGGGAGGGATATGGAAGAAGTTATCCAGACTGTTAGTACTGCTGGAAGATACTAGCTATTTAAGAAGTTAAGGAGCCCAGAAAACAAAATCACCTATAAAGGTCTTGAGAATCTAGGCAAATATTTATTGAATAAATTTATGAAGCAAATATATAACATGTAATAATATATGAAGGCCTTTATGTAAATTAATATTTTCAAAGTCCTGTGTACACTAAATATAAAATAGCCAAAAATCAGGTGAGCCTGAGAGACCTATAATTCACTGTGTATATTATGCTATATATGTACTGCACAACGAACAACAAAATGATCTTAATTCATTTCTGCATATTAGCTTTTAACTATAAATCATGTTCCAATCCCTGTGCAAATTGCATTCCAAAACGCCAGCCCTCAGTTATAATTATGTATAACTTGATTACAAATGGAAGCATTTGGCTATGACTTATTATGCATGCTTATTGCTACAAAAGAAATAAGCAAAGTTTTCTGTTTATTGTGCAAGAATTTTAATTAGATTTGCACACATCTCAAAAAATTCTATTGTGTGACTTCCAGGTCTTGGAGTTAGGTCAACAGGAGAAGAGTCAAGTGAGGTCACAGATGAGGTAAGAGAAACTTCTGAGGATTTTCCTTGAGCCTCAGCATCTGAATCACTCCTTTGGCAAGATCGATAGTTGCTAACTGATCCCGATCTCTGTGGAGTAGCAGTCCCTGATTTGGCTTCTGTAATTTCATCTGGGTAAAAAGAATTTCAATTTATTATAGTCTATGACCTTCTCCCCAAAATTTTTGTAACAGTATTGAATTTGCTTCTTTAAGTGGGGCTGCTGGCCAGCTATCAAGAGCACGTTTATTCTAAATACCTTCTAAAATAGAGTCAATGAGCCTGTATTAAACTATTCACCTTTTTTACATACACTATGTATTCTCAAGATGGCTAATCAAAGTTGGGTACAGTATAGCTACTGATCAGCTGCAATCCAAGGTTAAGAGCCCAGTAAACCAACAATCTAGGGATTAATAAATATTATTCTACAGCAATAAAATGTAATCGCTCTATACTAAAATCATAGAATCAATGCACTTCAAATTTGGAAGGTATACTCAAAACCATCTCATCCAACCCCTCACTTTATTGATAAGAAAACCAGAGAAGTGAGTTGCCCAAGGTAACAAATGAACAAAAAGGTTAAGTCTAGAACCCAACTCTCCCAGTGCTCTCAGCTCAGTGCTTTTTACTTTCCACTTTCCCTTCATATTTCATTTAGTGTTTCATAGAAGAGCAACAATTCCAATGAATAAAAATCAAAGAAAAACTAAGGTTGGAAACACAATACAAAAACAAAAATGGGCATTCAACTGGTATACCCCAGTACTAGTAAAACTAAGGTTGCAAATTTGATCCAAATACAAGAAAAATAAAACACATTCCGTATTTCAGATTTCAGACTGCATTAGTATATGTTAGCAGATACATACTATATGGACCTCAAGATAACCAGACAAACTGGTTTGGCCAACATATCATGCCTCAAACCTGTGTCTTTCTGCTACTATGTGTGTACTATCTTTTAGTATATAAAGAAGAAAAAAATTCATAGGTGAACTTCATCTAATAATTCTATGCAACCTTCCATAAGCAAACGTGATACTATATATATATATTTTTTAATATTTTGTAAAGACAGAGTGTCACTATGTTGCTAAGGCCGGTCTCAAATTCCTGGGCTCAAGCGATCCTCCCACTTCAGCCTCCCAAAGTGCTGGGCTGTTTACAGGCACGAGCCACCACACCTATGCTCAACACTGTAGCTTAATGCAACTGAATTGGCCAACGAAGAATTGCCGTAACTTCATTCTTAACTGAAAATTTATTTAATAATAAATAAAAGCTTACAGAAGAGCCAATATTTATTTCTAAATAAAACATTTATCTTACCAAAATGAACTACACCAAGAAAACAAATGCAGCAGAAAACTATCACCTTAGGATCAGACTACACCTGGCTTTAAGGATTTTACAAGATGATAATCTTAAAAGGACAATATGCTATAAGATTACAATAATAATAAGATTCATAAATGTTAACATTGCAAGGGCACAAGAAGTCACATTTTCTATTCCTTTGCAGTTGAATTACTAGGAACAAGTCAAGAAGCCTCAAAAGAATCAAAGAGTAAAATACCAAGTTAGTAACAATGTCTAATCTATGTTTTTTTGTGTGACGTACATACCATCAATACTACGGAAATCCAGTAGATAAGTTCTACTATCCACTTGGTATAACTGTAGACTCATTTTGGAGTAAGTGCTTGTCACAGGATTCTTCCTTCGTACACGCAAATAATATGGGTTTACAACCTAGCACACGGTATAACAAAAACCAAGTCAAAAGTAATTCTTCTATAAAACATTTTATGGACTATGGGTTTGCCAAATATGCTAATAATCAAAATGTTATCTCTTTCTTACCTTCCATTCATAATCCAATTGTTTAATTGCTCTACATACTTCTGCCATAATATCATTTGGTCGACTTTGACTTCTAATTCCTAAATGCCATTTTGCTTTCCTTACACCTTGGTGTTTGGATTTCTGTGGATTTAATTCATCAAGGGTATGGCGTGCCCTTGGTGTTTCAGCAACCAAGAATGGTACTCTTTCAGGATGGGGCCGAGACAGGTGATGATCATCAAGAAAAGAATCAGGTGGGCTTGTCGCCAAATAGAAATCTTTGGCTTCATTCATTATTCTCCTGTTATCTATTATGAGATGGTATGCAACTGCCAAAGGATCCTGATGATTTCTGTTATAAAGACAGCTGAGAACTTCCTCTTCTGAACACTCAAACTTTTCACATACTTCTTTTAAGGCTTCATCGTCAATCATGGTTGAACTATATGATGGATCCTCAGGAAAGAGATACTTCGGAAGGTCCTGTTTAAACCATTCATGTTCCCTGAGAGAAAAAGGCAGGATCAGGAGAAGGATTTTGAATAGAGCTGAGACTGAAAGTAAGTTTGGGGAATTTAGAATATGACCTAATTTATATTTATACTCATACTGTATTATTGTCACTTTTTGCACTGAAATTTTCCTCTTCTAGCTCGCACTTCATTGTGGATGTTGAGGGAAATGCTCCAATCTCCCTCCAGTTTTAAGAGAGAGAATGCACTGATGTAGCAATGGGGGGGAAAAGTCATGGGACAAATGACAATGACAAAGAACAGCTTATTTCCAGCTTAGAAAGAGAACATATTAGGTAGCTTCATTATAATACTCTTTTGATATGTTAAGTGAAAATAATATAACAACAAAAATAGTAGATAACTATTGAGTACTTACTATATGTTAAGTTTTATGCTAAACACTTCATATACATTATCTCCCCTCATCATCGAAATAATTATATGAAGATAATATCTCTTTGTTTTAAATGAAGGAACTGAGGTTAAAAAAAAAAATCTACGAACATATTCAAGGTCACAAAGATAGTAAGTGACAGAACCAGGATTACAACCCAGTTCTATGTGACTAGAAAGGCCATACCCTGAATGATTTCCTATTCTAATTCCCTAACTTCATATATTTAAGAATATGTTTGACATGAACTATGTCAAACACTTTGCTAAAACTAAATAAAATCCAGAGATGAAAAAAAAAAAAAAAAAGAACAATGGTTATCTTCTGGGTCATGGGATTAAAGATAATTTTTATTCTCTTCTATATTTTTGTTGGTGTTTTTCTAAGTCTTTAATTGTCATGTATTACATTTTAATTGGAAAAAAATAGGTAAAACACAAGCAAAAACATTTCTTACCTAGATATCTTAAAATATAAATTTTAGAGAATGATTTGTCCTTTCCCTTTGGTGATAAAATCATGGCCTGCCATTGATGGTCTCTTTTTTAGCTAGTCTAAAATATGTGTAGTAAGTGGAAAGTAATCAAGCTTCAAGTTCCACATATAATCTTTCCTTCTTCTTCATTACACTAATGCTTTCGTATTTACTATTCCTAGATCCACATCTGATTTATTTCTTCCGTCAGATAAATGTGCAGTCTAGCCATTAGAAGACTAAAAGAGACCAAAATTTCCATAGGGGGTAAAAAAAAAAAAAAAAAAAAAGGAGAAACAAAGCTTGCAGTAAAATTGTTTAAGTCTTCATCAGAAATGGCTCACCCAAATTTGAGAAGAAAATTTGTCATCATCATTTTTGTCTAATTTAAACTATTAGGTTGAACCAGATGAAACTGGTAATACTGACTTTTACCTACAAAACAGGAATTTTGCATGTAATTCAATGTATACTACCAGGAAAAATAAGTCAATTAAATTAAAATTTTCTTATTCCTTGAGATTAAAAAAAAAAAATACAATAATTCATGAGATAAGAAATCAAATAGCAACCCACAAATTTACTACTGAAAAGTATTAATCCTAACGCCAGGCATACTGGCTCACACCTGTAATCCCAACACTGTGAGGGAAAGGCACAAGGATCACTTGAGGCCAGGAGTTCAAAACCAGCCTGGGCAAAAATAACGAGACCCTGTCACTCCAAACAAAAACAAAAACAAAAAAACAAAACAAAACAACAACAAAAAACAGCCAGGCATGATGGTGGATGCCTATAGTCTCAGCTACTAGAGAGGCTAAAGTGGGAGGATCACTTGACCCAGGAGTTACAGGCTACATTGAGCTATGATCATACCACTGCACTCCAGCCTGGGTGACAGAGCAAGACCTTGTCTCAAAAATAAATAAATATATATATATACATATATATGGAGTCTCTCTCTGTCACCCAGGCTCATCTCAAACTCTTGAGCTCACATGATCTTCCCTCAGCCTCCCAAAGTGCTGGAAGTACAGGTGTGAGCCACCGCACCAGCCTTTCATTTGCTTTTTTATTAATTTAAAAAGTAATATAATGTTCACTGTAAACATTTCAAAACAAAGATGTGTAAGTAAAAAGTGAAAGCCCTCCCTCTTACTAATCTTACTTTCCTAAGGTAATCAGTTTACTATGTATTTTTAATAACAAAAAAAATAAATGTGTCTCTACACTCTATTTTTTCACATAAAAACAGGATTATACTATATATTCTGTTCTGTAACTTTTTTTTCACATAACTTTTATCATGGATACTATTAGATCTGATAACTTCCAAATTGCTTTATTACCTGATATCTTTGATTGTGGCCCTCTTCATGGGATCCACCTGCAGCATATGTTTCAAAAGGCTAATCACAGAAGGATTTAAATATTGAGGGGTATAGAAGATCCCATCACATATCTTCTTAAAAAGAGTTGGCACATGGTCATCATCAAATGGAAGGGTTCCACATAATAAAGCATAGAGAATAACCCCACTGCTCCATATATCTACCTCTGGGCCTGCATACAATCTGTAACAGGAAATAACAATTGGATTAAGGAATCATTTTAACGTAAGGATCAGTTAATCAAAAATTTCAAATATGGATATTTCATAAAGAATTCATAAGCAGAATATGGTTTTTATAGCCACTACTACATGTTACACATAAAGTTAATTCCATTAGTATTATCTTTGAAAACAAAAGTCAAGAAGTTTTGTAAATTACACAACATGGCTAAAATTCTGTTCTACTGTTTACTATGGCCCTGATGGGATCTAACAATAGGGCCAAACCTTGAACAAACATATCACTATTCAATTTACAACCAAACATATCACTATTCAATTTAAAACCATTGGTTTTTGTTACAGAGGAGAGATTAAGTGATATTTCATCAACTGAGAATGTTCTTTAGTAATGGACTCTGAACCCACAATCCCAATAATGCAAGACCCCTTACACCAAGGTGAAAGGATCCTGAGGCTATGAAAGAAAGCCAGGCAAATTGGTTCACAGATTTTTTAAATCTCATTTGCAGTGCACTATAGTTAACTGCAGACTAGTTAGATCACCCATTCAAAGTCTGGATTCAGGAAAAGGATTTCTTTAAAGTTATGTATTGCTGAACTGATCGATAAATATTATTTTGAAATTAAGAGTTCTCATACACCAAGAGCTTGAAGAAAGACCTTATCCAAACTAGAAAAATTAAATTTCAGTAACAGCCCATTGCATATATGCACAGTTATAACACTTTTTTAATTTAAATAACACTTTTCACAGTCTCCATGTCCTGAATTGTTTTATTCCTAAAAGAATTAAGACAGACAACACAATTTTTTAAAAATGTTTAAAAGAATTTTTGACATTAATATTAAAAAAAAGATGAAACTTGACAAATCTAAAATTAGGTACTCCTGCCTTACTCATAGCCATGTTTTTACACAGATCTCATTTCTTTGAGCAGTCTAGGCCAACAAGCTTATGAAAACAGAAAGAAAATACTACAGTATTTCTGCATTCTGAGTTAATCAAGATGGGAAACATTCACACAAATAAGCATGGATTGGATGAAAAGTTATTAAAAGTTCATTATAAAAACTAGCAAACTTCAGCTTCTGTTTTCAATTTCAGTAGTATAGTGAAGGATAAAGAGTTACTCTTAAAAATATTAAATTCTTCTGTTTTCCAAACTATTCAACAAGCGACACTGTACAAATATCTTCATGTTCTCAATGCTGGTAATTAGTAAATTGAGAGGTTAAAATTCTTATAATATTGCAGTCTCTAAAAGGTTTAAAGAACAAAGATTCAACATAAATGAAGTTTAAAGATTACTTCAGCCCAATTCCCCAAGACATTTTATCATGAAACATAAAGATACTACAAAATGCCATCTATGTAAAAAATGAAAGCTACACATTACATGTTTAATTTTTCCTCTAAGTAAATAGTAATCCTTTTCTAACTACTAGATGTCTGTATTATTCAAGTTTCCAGTGTCTTACCTACTTTTTAAACACCCTAGGTTTTAAACTTTCCATTTCTTCCACCTGGGAAAAAAATTAATGTACTCTCTTCTAACAACTTTAATATAATGTTGACTTGTAGTCCTTAAGCCTCATTCACATATAAATGTAGTTAAGAATAAGCCTTATTTTTCTTTATTTTCATTAGAATTAATTATGACACTATAGACTGACAGAATCTAGGAGAAAAAGACAATTTCAAATGTATTGAGGGTGGTGGGGTATCAAATACTACCTTCCTGAAATTACTTCTGGTGCAGCATAGTTGGGTGAGCCACAACTTGTTCTTAAAAATTCACCATCTGACATCATGTTTGAAAGACCTGAAAGTGCACAAAATCAGCTACTCAAAAGATTTCCCAAAGACAAAAATTAAAACCCCATTAAACAGTAAAACTGAGTTTGCTTTAAAAATGATAAATCATCATTCTGTTATTTGCTTCAACAAAATCCTATGGTCTATTGTAGCCAAATATTCTGCCATTATGCCCTAAAATGTGTAATCTATTTCAACATTTAAAGTTAGTGCACTGTTAGAGTTTAATGCAAATATTAAGCTGTTGGTTATTTTGCTTATTAGAAAAAACTTGGCATGTTTAAGTTTATTAATACAGAAATTACTAGGGAAAATAATCTATAACAGATGAATAGAAGGATTAAAATTCAAAGTTCCTATTAATCCTGTTCTGATTCTTTAAAAAAATAAAAACTAGTAATTTTGAATTTCAAAGTTCCCTCATAGTTTTACTCCAAAAAGAAACCGTTGCTCCCTCAAAAATGCACCCTATAAAAATAATCAACTGAGGAATAAGAAATTCAAATAATTTAGCCAATTACTATTAAAAAAAAAAAAAAGAAAGAAACACCAAAACAACCAGCTCAGGTTTGGTTGGCATTTTTCAGTTAATATCTAAACATTTAAGTAGATATAGTTATAAATATCAATATATAGATGTAGTCCAAACTAAGGAAAATATTTATAAGAATATTCTCTGGGCCAGACATGGTGGCTCACACCTGTAATCCCAGCACTTTGGGAGACCAAGACAGGCAGATCACTTGGGCTCAGGAGTTCGAGTCCACCTGGCCAACATAATGAAGCCCCATCTCTACCAAAAATACAAAAAAAAAAAATTGTAGCTGAGTGTGGTGGCACGCATCTGTGGTCCCAGCTACTTGGGAGGCTAAGGTGGGAGAATCACTTGAGCCTGGAAGGCAGAGGCTGAAGTGAGCAGAGATCACACCACTGCACTCCAGCCTGGGTGACAGAGTGAGACTCTGTCTCAAAACAAAAAACAAACAAAAAAAATTTATCTGATTTGAACTAAAACCAACCTAAAGAAAAGAAGTGCACAGATTCCTTTTTCACTTAGGTTTAGTAAGGTCAATGGCAATTTATACAGGAAATACAGAAAAACCAAATTCTTTTTTTTTTTTTTGAGAACATGTCACACTCTGTCGCCCAGGCTGGAGTACAGTGGCACAATCTCGACTCCTCCACCTCCTGGGTTCCAGCAGTTCTTCTGCCTCAGCCTCCCAGGTAGCTGGGACTATAGACTCATACCACCATGCCTGGGTAATTTTGTATTTTTAGTAGAAATGGGGTTTCACCATGTTGGCCAGGCTGGTCTCAAACTCCTGACCTCAGATGATCCGCCCGCCTCGGCCTCCCAAAATGCTGGGATTACAAGCGTGAGCCATCACACCCAGTCAAAATAATTCATTTTTAACAATCAAAATGTTCTTTAAACAAATTATAATTTACTATCATTTAAAACATTTTAAAATAATTTTTAAATAAATTTTTTTAATTAAAAAATTGTTTTAAATAATTTTAAATAATTATAATTCACATAGTTCACTTCTGGCTTTCAAAGTTTTAAATAATTTCATCCCACTCACTTTCCTTCTTCTCCATACTTGATTCTTTTGAACATATTGGAAATAAAGCTGCTACCTTCTCTTTCACAAATAATACTCTCTTTTTAAATAGTCTCTCTAATGCTACCAATTTAAGTTGTTTAAGATTTAATTTTAAAGATATTTAAAGAGCCAGGTGCAGTGGTGCATGCCTGTAATCTCCATACTTTGGGAAGCTGTGGCAGGAGGATCACTTGAGGCCAGGAGTTCAAGAGCAGCCTGGACAACATAGTGAGAACCCGTCTCTACAAAAATACAAAAGTTCGCCTGGCATGGTAGTGCACACCTGCAGTCCCAGCTACTCAGGAGGCTGAGGCAGGAGGGCTGCCTGGCCCGGCAGGAGGGCTGCCTGGCCCAGCAGTTTGGGGCTGCATTGAGCTATGATCACATCACTGCCCTTCAGCCTGAGCAACAAAGCAAAACTCTGTCTCTATAAAATAACAGTAATAGTAATAAAGGCATTTAAACCTAAGAAAAGATGATTTCTTAGCTTTTCTTATGTTTGTATGTTCATAGACAAAATAGAATACTTTGACATACTCAGTCTATTACTTTATGTAATCTTTTACAATTATCTGAAGAATTCTATATAGGTTCATTGAAACTATAAGAACATTAGAAATGAACGTAAGAAACTATAAAATTATCCTTACCAAAATCGGCTATCTTTGCATTCATGTGTGCATCAAGCAGGACATTTTCAGGTTTCAAATCTCTATGGACTACCATATGCCTGTGACAATAATCCACACCAGAAAGGATCTGTTGGAACAGACGTCGACTTTCTTTTTCATCCAGCTAAGAAAAGTAGAGAGGCATTTTAAAGGTGCGTCTTTCAAAGTAAATTGTCCTATATATAATTCTCCAACCTATAAAATTGTAAAAATACATAAAAATCTTCCAAATGAACTTATGAGATACTTTTGACATGAGGAGGAGATACCTGTAGCACAAAACAGAAATGCTAAGATGGTCCTGGAACCCAAATCAGTAACTCAAGTTTCTAATATTATCATTTGCATATGACTACATTGTAACAGCTTGCCTTCCTCTGTATCTCATGAGTTATTTCAAATAATTTCAATATCTACTTGAAATGTGGCATATTTTCTTTTATAAGCTGGAAATGTTTAATTTTTCATTCTTGTAACAAATATTTACTTAATATCTTCAATGTACTATACATTGTTTTAGACATTCATTACACAGCAATGAATAAAACAAAGGCCCTAATCTAGTTGATGAAAACAGACTAATAAATATAGTCTGAAGGAGTGATACTGCTTTGAAGAAAAACAAAGCAAAATATGGGTACAGGGAGTGACAATGGGGTGGGGGATACTATTTTAGACCATGAGGAAGTAACATTTAAGCACTATTCATAAACCAGCAAGCAACTATGTTGCTATATGTCCCAAAACATAAGATATTTTAACAAGAAATACCTTAATTCATTTAATAAAATATCATGGCATTTTATCTTTAATATGCTTGCTGGAAAAAAAATCTTATGTAGCAACTACCTTTTTGTTTTTGTTTTTGTTTCTTTTGTTTTTGGTTTTTAAATTTATCTATATTTTGAGACCCAGTCTCATTCTGTTATCAAGGCTGGAGTTCAGTAGTGCCATCACAGCTCACTGCAACCTCCGCTTCCCTGGGCTCCAGCAATCCTCCCACCCCAACCTCCTAAGTAGTTGGGACCACAGATGCATGCCACCAAGCCCACTAATTTTTGTATTTCTGATAGAGACAAGACTTTGCCATGTTGCCCAAGCTGGTCTCGAACTCTGAGGCCATCTACCGCCTCAACATCCCCAAGTGCTGAGGATTACAGGCATGTGCCACTGCATGCAGCCTGAAGTATTTTTTTTAAACTTCTCTATGTATCCATATATTATCACTTTTTTCAACATAAGTGACAACCATTACTTGGATGTGCCTGCTCCCAAGAAGTCATATTTAATAAATAAGCTATAAATCCTCTAAGCCAAGGACTCCAATATGCAATTCTCTAACACAGGTCACAAATTAGCATTCTAAAACCAGACTTACAACTTAAAGGGCATGGATAATCTGGGAGAAAAGACAAATCAGTAATTTATTTTGAAAAAAGAAAGTATTATAAGATACTGCTCCTCTAGAAAAATATTAATCCTTTAGCAATCTAATACTTTTATTTCTAGATTTGTAGGTTCATGGAGAAAAAAAGAGTATCTGTTCAAATATGAAAAAGTAGGAGAAAACTTGATTAAACAAAATATAAAAAGTAAAATAACTAGGCAGGCTACGAAAATGAAAATTATACTGTATTCATAACAAGTACAATTACAAAGGATGGAGAAAGGGATGTCTATAAAGAAAGATTAGAAAAGTCAAAATACATTTCCAATTAAACATAGCAGATTAAATCTTTTGTCTCCAACTCTTGAAACATCACTAAAATGACATCAGCAATAAAAGAGGCATATAAAGACAAAAAGAACAAAAGAGACAGCAGTAATCAAGAGGAGTCACCAAGGAGGACAATTGATGAACAGTAATAAAGACTAAGCCTACAGGGGTAGAAACTAGAAAAAAATAAACGTCTGCACACAAAGCCCTGGGAAGCCTTAGAAACTGGAAATATAGGGAACTGCTCAAGGTAGAAGTGAGAGATGAGCTGAAAACAGGACAAGTGCTTGAAGTTAAGAAGCTTTTAAACTCACCCATATTGGGGAATAAGACGTATAATTTACTCTAATAAGGCTGAACCAGCTCTGTTCTCAAGGACACCAAGGCAGGGATAAGGCATCCTAAGGAAAACGTGGGGGCTAAGAGAAAGTCAACATACTAACTAGTGAGACTTGCATCTCTTTTCCCCACTCAGCTCCTGCAGCACTGGCAGTTAAGCTAAGGCCTTTAAGGAAATGGGAAGGTTTCTTCTGGAGCAAATATCTGATCCAAGAAAACATATTTGTTATTATTAACATTTGGTGTACAGTAATAAAATAGACAAATCCCTACGTATTCAAGCTATGGGAAAAGCCAGCAATCAATAAGTTCCACCTATATAAGCCTGGCATTTAGTACCTTATTCTTAAATATTTAGTGGACAGCCAAGAATCACCAAATATCTGAAAAAGGGCCATGCATCAAAGACAAAAATGAATAAAATGAACAGAAAAAAATGGGGAGCAGAGAGCACAGAAGGTACAGAACAAGATGGAACAGAGGAAAACTTGTTTTAAAATGCCATCCTCAGACTAGGTTATTACATCTGTGAGGCAAATAACAGCAGACTAAAGAAATGAAAATTTCAGAAAATAAGAAACTTTTGAAATAGAAATATGGGTGCTGAAATTTTAATATTCAACTGGTAAAACTGAAGAAATACCCACAAGGTAAAACCAAGAAATAAACAACAGAAAAGATAAGAAAAAAATATATCAATTGTGCCTGTTTCCCATTTCTCCAGGCAGAACTTTTGTTTGTTTGTTTGTTTTGGTAAGGAGAAGCAGGAGTAAAGAAGGGGAGTATCTGAAATAGAAGTGAATCATATTAAGAAATAGTAAAATCAAAATTAACTTGGTTAATAAGTTTGATTTTGTTGAAAGTAGACATGCTATATAGAACAAATTAATGAGTAATGTAAATAACTTAAGATGGGGAGTGAGACAAGCTTTCTTTTCAGGGCTAGATACAGCTCTCCCACAAAGGGGCTTTTGCATACCACATAACCTGGGTATGAGAAAAAGTATGGGCATAGGGCAGTGTTGAGTTTTTGTAGCTGTAACTTAAGGTAGTGTTCAAAATGTCCTGTAAAATTCCTGCCAGCTCTAAATTATTTGTATCTAATTCCTACCTCCTTCATGGAGCCTGTCTTTACTACTCCAGGTACATGAGATTTCTGAAACCATAACATGAATGCAATTTAAATGTGGCTAGAATTGACTGGCAAGGCCTAGATCTTTAAGTAATAATATATTTTGTAAGGATTAATTACATTAAGATACTTATACAAAGTGTTTGTATACCCTGGAAGCATAAGTCTGAGGATTATGAGTTCTGGGGCTCAAGCCAATTCTGTTATTAATAAATCACGTTACTGTAAGCAAACATATAAGCCATGAGGCTCAGTATCCACATCTGTATAAACAGGCTAAGGAGATAATCTTGAAGATCCTTTCTAGTTGTAAACAGTTTATGATTCTAAACAAACATATAACTAAGGGAACTGGTTATTAAATAGACCTCTTAAAATTGCTTGCTGATATTTTGATGCTAGTAAAGGATAAAGGGGAGTTACAAAATACATAAAGAATTAAATCAGAACAGCTTACCCTTCCATTCTTACAGATATAATCAAATAGCTCTCCTCCTGAGACATATTCCATCACCATGAAAATATCAGATGGTGTACTGATGACCTGGTACCTGGTGAGAGAAAACATTGTCTACGAATATTAAAACATGTATATTCATTCATTCAATAAATATTTACTAAGCACCTATAGTATACCAGGTACTATGCTAGGAGCTGGGAAAACTGCAGGAAACAAAAATTCTCTGCTCTCATGGAGTTCATGTTCCAGGAACCAGACACTAAATAAATTAAACAATATCTCAGGCGGTGGAACATGCTATGAAGAAAAATAAAGCAAATTAAGGGGAATCTTTATATACAGAGTGTTCAAGGAAGGCCTCTAATAAAGTAACATTTGAGCTGAGCCTAAAAGAAGAATGGGAACAAATTATGTAATTAGGAGGAAAGTGAACCCAGGAGAGGGAATAGCAACTGCAAAAGTCCCCAAGTAGAAGCCTGCTTGGCATGTTCAAGGAATATTAAGAGAGAAATCGGATGTAGAGTCAAAGATGTTAACTGCAGGCCAGAGGACACAGAATTTTACAAGCCATGATAAGGCTTTGGCTTTTACTCCAAGGAAGATGAAAAGCTATTATGTTTTAACCAGTCATGTGATCTGGCATATGAAAAGGAAAACTATGGCAGCAGTGTGAAGAATTAATTGTCAACAGTAAAGGTAGACACAGGAGGTTACTTCAGGATTTCGTGAGACAGATGAAGGTGGCTGAGACCAGGTTGACAGTGATAAAGGAACTGGGAAGCAGTCACATCCTAGCTTGATTGTGAAGGAAGAAATGAAATGGATGGTAGAAAGTGAAAGAAACAGGGAAGTTAAAAATGGTTCCTAAGTTTTAGCCCTGGGTAACTGACTATTAGCCAAGATGGTGCAAACTGTGGGAAGAGCAGGTTTAGGAGAGTAATAAAGAGTTCATTTTGGGCCAGGTTGAGTTTTAAATGCCTTGCGAATATACAAATGGAAATGTAAAGTCAGCAGTGAGCATGAGTCTGGTGTAAGAAGAGATCTTAAAGCAAGAGATGTACATTTAGGGGTGGTCAGCATATGGATGGTATTTAAAACCATAGCACTCAACAAATGAGAAGAGGTGAGAGTGAAACAAATTTGAGTCAGCCAGTTCAGGAGAAAAACCTAAGCAGCTTTAAGTTACTGCCTGCGTAACAAAGCAGAAGCTGAGCAGGAAATATGTTATTTGTAGACTCTACAACTGGCAACTGTAAAACAACAGTAAGATTACTGCCCTTTTGAAATACTGGATTCCTGAAATTTTGTTATCTGTACAGTCAGGTGTAAGCAGGATGGGGAAAAACCCTTTCTACTATCGCATTCTCGCTAGTGAGTCTAACTTACATCGTGGGCATTTGGAGGTCAAGAGTTTTTACTAGCAGATCATTGCTGGTTTTACTGCAAGCAGTGGGGCACCAAACATTATCAGAAGGGCATCTTTCCAGAAGAGAGGAAAGAATGAGAAGATAACAGCTGATAAACACAAGGGCAAAACATGAACATAGGCTTAAATGACCACCAGTGGGGTTAGAAAAATACATGAACGGGAAGAAACTTTTTTTGTTTGTTTGTTTGAGACAGAGTTTCGCTTTTGTTGCCCAAGCTGGAGTGCAATGGCATGATCTCAGCTCACTGCAACCTCCACCTCCCACGTTCAAGCCATTCTCCAGCCTCAGCCTCCCGAGTAGCTGGGATTACGGGCACCCAGCACCATGAGCAGCTAATTTTTGTATTTTTAGTGGAGACAGGGTTTCACCATGTTGGCCAGGCTGGTCTCGTACTCCTGACCTCAGGTGATCCGCCTGCCTCAGCCTCCACTTTGTAATTCCAAAGTGCTGGAATTACAGGTGTGAGCCACTGCACACGGCCTAGGGAGAAACTTTTCAAAACCCTCAGGAAACAAAAAGAAGTGTCAGTCATTTTTCTCGCTTGTCACATTAAGTAGGTTAACAAAAAAGATGAAAAGATAACTAGACTGTATTTAATATAAACAGAGCTTACAGTTTAATTATATGAGGATGCCTGAAAAGCTTGAGGTTCTGAATTTCTCTGCGGATTTTTCCTACCACATCAAGGCTCCGAATCTTCTGTCGATTGAGTATCTTCACAGCAACTTTATGCCCAGTCAATTCATGTTTGCCAACTGTAAAAGAAGTAGTTTTAATAAATTAGTACTAAGTATGATTAATAATATATTTACACATATTCTGGCCGGGTGCGGTGGTTTACACCTGTAATCCCAGCACTTTGGGAGGCCAAGGCAGGTAGATGACTTGAGGTCAAGAGTTCGAAACCAGTCTGGCCAACATGGCAAAACCCCATCTCTACTAAAAATACAAAAATTAATGGCCAGGCATGGCCTGTAATCCCAGCACTTTGGGAGGCCAAGGCGGGCAGATCACCTGAGATCAGGAGTTCGAGACCAGCCTGGCTAACATGGTGAAACCTCGTTTCTACTAAAACCACAAAAATTTGGAGGGGCGTGCTGGCACGCAGCTGTAATCCCAGCTACTCAGGAGGCTGAGGCAGGAGAATCGCTTGAACCCGGGAGATGGAGGTTGCAGTGAGCCGAGATCATTCCATTGCACTCCAGCTTGGGTAACAAGAGCAAAACTCTGTCTCAAACAAACAAAAAAATAACAAAAATCAGCTGAGTGTGGTGGTGCATGCCTGTAATCCCAGCTACTTGGGAGGTGAAGCAGGAGAATCACTTGAACCCGGGAGGCAGAGGTTGCAGTGAACCCAGATTGCACCACTGCACTCCAGCCTGGGGTGATGATTGAGACGCTGCCTCAACAAAACAAAAGTCATAATATATTTAGACATATTATAAGAGTAGTTATCTAGCATTCTCAGAAAATAGCTAAGCAAATGTAAGTTCTTTTCTCTTTTGCCAGATTCATCCCAAATGTTCAGATGTTTAAGAGTGATTACGTAGGAGAATACGTAAGAAACTGGTAACAGTGGTTTCTTCCAGAAAATAAAGCTAGAAGACTAAAGGAGGAGAGGAAGTATACCTTTTTGTATTTTTGTATTTTTAAATTCTTTTAATTTTTCACCTTTTAACCTATCATACATATAGACTGAAATTTTTCTCTTAGTATCATTTATATGGATATTAAAACATAGAAATTGGTGTAACCAGCATTATATAGTCAGATACAGAACAGTTCCATCATCCCAAAAGACTCTCATGCCATAGATACATTTCCCCATCCATAACCTCTTATACCTTTGAAATTCTGGTTCATGTGCATGTGGTTTCTAGTTTTTTTGGTTTCTCTATTTTTAATTTTTTTTTCTGTTTTTTAATTTTTTTTTTTTTTTTTTTTTGAGACAGGGTATCACTCTATCACCCAGGGTGGAGTGCAGTGTCACAATCACAGCTCAATGCAGCCTTAACCTCCCCAGGCTCAGGTGATCCTCCCATCTCAGCCTCCCAAGTAGCTGGGACTACAGGCAGACCCCACCACACCCAGCTAATTTTTTTGTATTTTTCTGTAGAAATCAGGTTTCACCATATTGACCAGGATGGTCTCAAACTCCTGGGTTCAAGCAATCCACCAGCCTCAACTTCCCAAAGTGCTAGGTTTACACATGTGAGCCACCATGCCCAGTCTCTATTTTTTAAAATGCAGTTAAAAATCAAGGGAAAAAAAATCAAGTCATTTTGTCTTTCCATTTTAAATGCTATCACTAGACAGTCAGTGGTGACAGAATTTAGGTTTAGGACATAATCCCAAAAGACACAATCCCAAATGCCATAATCCCAAATGTTGAAATCCCAAAAGATCAAAATCCCTAAAATCTAAAATTCCAAAAATCACAATCCCAAAAGAACAAAATCCTAAAAACAGAATTCTGGAAAAATAATTTGTAGAAAGTTATCTAAAGACACTTATTTCCATTTTTAAAAGATGTATTTGAGAAACATGAAAACACAATGGAATAGTTCATAGGCCCCTTTACACAATAAAATAAGCACTAATAACCTATTTTTGCAAGCATAAACACTCAGGTATACTAACAACCATTGCATGGGTATAATAGGAACAGATAAACTGTATTCATGAAAAAATAGATTAGGCCGGGCGCGGTGGCTCAAGCCTGTAATCCCAGCACTTTGGGAGGCCGAGACGGGCGGATCATGAGGTCAGGAGATCGAGACCATCCTGGCTAATACGGTGAAACCCCGTCTCTACTAAAAAAATACAAAAAAAAAAACGAGCCGGGCGACAAGGCGGGCGCCTGTAGTCCCAGCTACTCGGGAGGCTGAGACAGGAGAATGGCGTGAACCCGGGAGGCGGAGCTTGCAGTGAGCTGAGAGCCAGCCACTGCACTCCAGCCTGGGCGGCAGAGCAAGACTCCGTCTCAAAAAAAAAAAAAAGAAAAAATAGATTAAAAGCAAAATGGATAAACATATCACTATGGTTGGTAATCAGGTGCACCCAGATTCATAACTGCGGTCATCTGAAATACCAGACAACCTGAATCTTCTGACAAGATCAATCAAAAACTGCAATGGGTCACTACCACTTGCACAAAAACCGCAATAGAGTCACCCAAAGAGCCAAGATCTTGAGAAATTTTACCTTTCACAAATACAAATGAACAAAATGGACATCTCTTCATTTACTGAGCAAGTTTCAACATTTTTATATACATGCACAATTCTTACACATTGAATCACATCGTGATAATGCACTTTCATGGAGTCAAATATGCAAAAAAAAAAAGTGCATAAAATGAGTTAGAATTCTCTAAAAGCCTTTACAAAATTTATACCTGCAGTATTAGACATGAGGCAAAGATAAAATACATAGCATAGCAAATTGGCACTGTGTGTGAAAGGGCAGAAGTCATACCTGATTGAATAATTTGGCAGGGGAGCTTTCTTATATTTTTCACCTGCATATTCACTTCTGTGATCTTCAAAACATTCACTTGTGTTTAGACTAGAGCGGTTGTGGCCTAAATATTTTGTAAGTATATGCTGACCATTTGGAAATTATTGCTTGGTCATTACAATTAAGTGATTTTCTGTTTTCACAACACCAATAATAATTAGCTTTTAAACTTTTCTCTTTCACCATTAAGTAGCCTGGTATACTTAATTTATCACAGACTTTTTGAAAGGGAACAATTTCACGGGTCTCTTCCATTGTGCTGTAAGGAATACAGTAAGAAGAAATGATATTTGGCTTTCTCAATACCAAATCTGTATTAGTCAGCATTCTCCAGAAAGACATAACCAATAAGATGTATATATATGTAGATATATGAGAGATGATTTATTAGGGGAATTGGCTCATGTGATTATAGTGGCTGATAAGTTCCACGACAGGCCATTTTCAAGCTGGAGAGACGCTGGCATGCTGGTAGGTTGGCTCAGTCTAAAGACCTCAGAACCAAGCCAAACCAGGTCTCAGTCTGAGGCTGAAAGACCAGGACCCAAGGGCCTGCTGCTGTTATGTCCTAGAGTCCAAAGACCAACAAGCCTGGAGTTCTGATGTCCAATTCAGCAGAAAAAAAGTCCGTTCCAGCTCTCAGAAAGGCAACAATTTGTTCTCTCTGGGTCTCCAGCAGATTTAATGGTGGCTACCAACATTGAGGGCAGATCTTCCCCAACTAGTCCACTCAGACTCACATGCTAATCTCACAGACAAACCCAAAGTAATGCTTTAACAGGTTTCTAAGTATTCCTTAATCCAGTCAAGCTGATACCTAAAAATAAATTCATGAATCCACCCCTCAATTTGGCACCCATAAACCATCTCCTTAAGCCATACTTAATTTCCAAATAAATATAATAAAAAGGCAATCCGTTCCACCTAACATGATGCAAGTGAAGTGATGCAACTATCTTTCATACAACCGAATATGCACTAATTTCTACCCCAGGTGTTGGCTTGCAGCATTTCAACATTTGGGATTTTAATATTTCACAATTATGATTTTCAGGATTTTAGATGTGTGAGATTTTTAGAATTTAGGGATTCTGATTTTTAGAGATTTTGATCTTTCAGTATTTCAACATTTGGGATTTTAATATTTCACAATTATGATTTTCAGGATTTTAGATGTGTGAGATTTTTAGAATTTAGGGATTCTGATTTTTAGAGATTTTGATCTTTCAGTATTTCAACATTTGGGATTATGGCATTAGGGATTGTGTCTTTTGGTGTTATGATCAGCATCAGTAGAATTTAGACAGTCATGAGGCTAAGTCTCCAAAAATTTAACCTTTGTGCACCCTTTCTCAGGAATCTACTGGAGAATATATATTCCATCAAAATCAGGAAGAAACCCAAGAAAGATGGCATGGAATCCAGTAAAGAAGGGATCCAATATAGTAGAAAAACTAAGAGAATCTCAAAATGGTGAAGCAAAGTCACAGTAACAGATATGAAGAAGGCCTAGAAGGCAACAAATCCAGATAGGAATGTGACAAAGAATGCAAAATAGTTATTCTGGGGGTAGGAGGAGAGATAATCTAACAAGTTTAGAAATATGGAATATCATATTGAGAAATTTTACAAAGGCACTGGAAGATGTGAGAAATTAAGCCTTAAGTTAAAAAAATTAAACAAATAAAAAAAATGAGATAATTCATGAATGCCAGTAGAACTTAAAGTTCTGTAAGAAATAAAACATAGTCATAGATACTGACTTAGCAAATAGTATTTACACAGCCACAATTATGAAAAAACAAATATAGGTTTTTTAGAAGTATGATATAACTATATTAGAAGGATGGGGGTCTAGTATGAAATGTATAAGAGAAAGAAGGAGGGCAACTCTATCATCACAGCTGAAATCAACTGTGAAGATGAAGCACATTTTGCTTTCTAGTAAGGCGTTCTCCAATCTCCAGTACTAATTAGATGTGATTAAAAGCAGCCAACTTGACTGTTAAAGCTTGCTTCAGGAAGTACCTTCTTTCTTAGAACAAGTAGGCTGAAACCTAAGCATGGTACTAAACACATCCTCCAAGAATCTCCAAGCTCTGGCTTGGCACAGACTTTCTCTTGATAGCTGCTCAGCTGAAATAGGACTGGGAAATAGCCACGATACTGGATAATACTGGTGGACTCAGACTTGGAAAGAATACTAAGACAGAATCCATTTGGGCCTGAACTTCCAAACCACCACAAACCAACCAAACTCCTATGATACCCTGCTCAACTGAATTTCAACCTCAATTAACTTTAAGAAACAATTGGAGCTTATCCAAAACTCTGGACATATATTCTGTCATTTAATAAGGAACTGGAATCAGAATTCAAAGCATTCTCTTAAATTCATTATTTTGGCATTATATACTGAGCATCTCCTACATGCCAGTTAATGCTGCTGGAGAAAACAGTATTGACCAAAAGCAACCTGGGCCATGGGACCTTCTCAGCCTGTAATGACAAAAATAACACTAAAGTACAAAAAAGCAAAAAGTCTTGTAATACAAAAGAATAAAACAAAAAAAGAATAGACATTAAACTCACCTATGAAATGCATTGATTGTATTAGCAAAATGTATTAACTATTTTCAGAGTGATAAGAAAATATAGGAGGTATGAAATCAGAGCAGAGCAAGAAGAATTTTACAACAATACAATTAAAATCATGTAGAAAACAGTAGGTTGTAGCAATAATAATGTGATGGGAAATTTTATAGAACACCTAACAAAAAATGAGGAGGAAATTAGCAAAAATGGGAGGGAATGTGGTAACTATGGAATAGGGAATTGAGTATAATTTAACTCACGAGTAATAAGGAGCAGAATATTAACCCACCTGTAAATAACAGAAGCCCCCCAACCACCCAAAAGGCATAATAAACAGAACAAAATCCATAACCAATCAAGATATACCATAAAACTTTTTTCTAATACTTGAGCATTTCATCAAATTATAAATTAATTATTTTAAAGTATGGTAGTATAACTTCTTCACTTTTGAAGTAATAAATAACAAAAGTATGATTGTATCACAGTGGCAGGAAGAGGGGCAATGCCCTGACAGCAATGTCAAGAGACCATTCAAATTCATAAACACACACATAAATTACATCAGGATATTTTTTTTTAATCTGTAGTTTTCCAAGAATTTGATTTAAAAGTCGATGAAAAAATGTGCATAAATATGTTCATTACAGTGTATTATGTAAGAAAAAAAGGCTGACCAATTTCAGAGAACAGTTTAATACATGGTTATTCCAACCTAACAGACTCTCCTAGGAAAACTATAGAAAATGTTCTTATAAACATGAAAAACAAGTTATACATGCACTTTACATTTTTTAGCTACACAAAAAAATTTATATAAAAATGGTAATATGCTAAAATGAAAATAGTTATTCCACTGTGATCCTTTTTTAATTTTACTTTCTATTTTGTATTCTTACCAGTTAGAAAAAAAATTTCCAAGGCGGGGCGTGGTGGCTCAAGCCTGTAATCTGAGCACTTTGGGAGGACGAGGTGGGCGGATCACAAGGTCAGGAGTTTGAGACCAGTTTGGCCAACATGGTGAAACCCCATCTCTACTAAAAATTAAAAAAAATTAGCCAAGTGTATTGGCATGTACCTGTAATCCCAGCTACTTAGGAGGCTGAGGCAGGAGAATCACTTGAACCCGAGAGGCAGAGGTTGCAGTGAGCGGAGATCTTGCCACTGCACTCCAGCCTGGGCAAAAGAGCAAGATTCCATCTCAAAAAAATAAATAAATAAAAATATTTTCCAAATAGGGGAAAAAACAATTACAAGTAGTATTAGCAGATTCACCTTTTTTGGGAGTAGAGTTGAATAGGGTTGAACCCCTAATTCCAGTTGCACAATGTGAAAGCAATATGTATACAAAGCGTAGACTGTATAGTCGCACAGACCTCGGTTTTATTCCTATTTGAAGGTACTTACTAGATGTTTGACTTGGGCAAGTTAAAAAAAGTCAACCTTCTATTTACTCATCTGTAAAATAAGAATACCACATACTCCATAAGGGTGACTATAATAAATACATGAAATAGTGTTTGTAAAGCACTTTCCACAGTGCCTGGCACATAGGAAGTGATTGATAAATGGTAGCTATTATTATTTAGGGTTATTTATTTTCCACTGCTCCCAGACCTGTTCCCCCATCTTTATCTAATCAGCCCTGAATTATTTGTTTTAATCTCTGAATAGCCAGTTTTATCTCAGCTCTGACTGGTGCTCCCTATCCATGTAGATGCAATAGCATTTCTTTATCCAGGTACATAAGTGCTAAATAAATAATAGCTGTCATTTTAATGTATCTAGCTCCCATTGCTATATACTTCAATCCCTCCAACCTGTTCCACCACCCCTACGCCACCACCACTACCATCAATCCTCAGATTTCTGCCTTCCAAAGGTCAACTCATTTCCTGACTTTGGTTAATGTTCAACAGATAACTATCAGACATATATACACATAACACCAATCCTTGACAGTGATTTCACCTACTACAAGGAAGGTGTAGGTAGCACTGTTCCTACCTACAAGGAACACTTGTTTGGTCACAGAAGAACACAGAGGAAAAAAGCAACTTAATTTGATGTGAGTTTTAATAAACAAGGGTTTTTTTTTTTTTTAACAAAAACAATTTTCTACAACATAAATCTAGTTCCATTACAATACATAATTAAGGTATACAACTTACTAGTTAATATTTGTAGCATACTCACTTTGTACCCAAACATACTGACACACTCTTACCAAACTGGAAGATCTGGCAGTAGCAACATTTTACAGGAAACTGAGGCACAGAAAGATGAAATAACTTGCCCAAAGTTACACAGCTAATGAATGGAAAAGCCAAAACTTCAACCCAGGTCAAACTCGAAAAGTTATGCTTTTTCCAAACATGGTAAGTGAAATTTGATAATTTTTTAAAAAGATAATCCTCAGAAAGACATGTAAACATATACATCCTTTTAATAAAACATAAATGGAAGTTAAACATATCAGAGAAATTCTTAATGTATACACAGTTTTGAAAAGAACAGACTGAATTCCCCGTACTAATAAGAATTACCCAAAAATGCATTCAATCATACAAATTTATTCATTCAAGAAATATTTGAGTACCAGCTGGTACTCCTACTGTGTTCCAGGCACTGCTACTATGACCTCCTTCCTGTATCAGAACATGAATCCAGTGTACTGAAAACCTGCCTCATATCAATTTCAATGTCTTAGGATTCCACAGATTTTATTTTATTATTTTATTCATTTCATTTCATTTTATTATTTTATTTTATTCATTTATTTTTTAAGATGGAGTTTAGCTCTTTATTTTATTTTACTATTTTATTTTATTCATTTATTTTTTAAGATGGAGTTTAGCTCTTACTGCCCAGGCTGGAGTGCAATGGCGTGATCTCGGCTCACTGCAACCTCCACCTCTTGGGTTCAAGCAATTCTCCTACCTCAGCCTCCCAAGTAGCTGGGATTACAGGCACCTACCACCTCTCCTGGCTAATTTTTGTATGTTTAGTAGAGACGGGGTTTCACCATGTTGGTCAGGCTGGTCTTGAACTCCTGACCTCGGGTGATCTGCCCCCCTCAGCCTCCCAAAGTGCTGGGATTACAGGCATGAGCCACCGCGCCCAGCCCACAGACATTTTATTAATAAATTCTATCAAACAAATTTAAAAGTTACTCAAAAACTAAGAAAGAAAGCATAAAACTAAAAGCATACAAAATATAAAAACAAGTGTAGTGAAGTGAGTAACGTCCCCACAAAATCCATGTCAACCCAGAATCTCTGATTGTTATATTATTTGGAAATAGGATCTTTACAGATGTGGTTAGTGAAGGATTTGAAGATGAAATCTTACTGGATTTAGAGTGAGCCCTATATCTAATGCCTGGTATCCTTACAAGAAGAGGAGAGAACACACACACACACAGAGAGAGAGCTAGCAAGCAAGAGAGCGCAGCCATGTGAAGACAGAGGCAGAGACTGGAGTTATGCTATTACAAACCAAGGAACGTCAGGAGCCACAAGAAGCTGGAAGAGGGCCGGGCACGGTGGTTCACGCCTGTAATCCCAGCACTTTGGGAGGCCGAGGCGGGCGGATCACCTGAGGTCAGGAGTTCGAGACCAGCCTGGCCAACATGGCGATACCCCATCTCTACTAAAAATACAAAAATTACCCAGGCGTGGCAGAACGCGCCTGTAGTCCCAGCTACTTGGGAGACTGAGGCAGGAGAATCACTTGTTGAATCCAGGAGGAGAAGGTTGCAATGAAATGAGATCACGCCACTGCACTCTATTCTGGGTGACAGAATGAGACTCTGTCTCAAGAAAAAAAAAAAAAAAAAGCAGCAGCAGCTGGAAGAGGCAAGGAACAGATTCTCTACTAGAGCCTTCAGAAGAAACATGGCCCTGATGGCCGTTTGATTTCAAATTTCTGACCTCCAGCACTGGCAAAGAATAATTTTCTGTTGCTGTAAGTCATTGAGTCTGTGGCATTGTTACTGCAACCCTAGAAATGGATATAGTTAGTTTATCAGTTGAAAAGTGGATTTTCTGAAGAAGTACATAATCACAGAGCTGAGGAATAGTGTAAATGAACTGAAAAATTCAATAAAGGGGTTCAACTGCAGGCTACATCAAGCAGAAGAAACGATTAGTAATTAGAAGACAGGCCACTGGAAATCACACGACTTGAGGAAGAAAATGATAAAGAATGAAAAACAGTGGTCAGGCATGGTGGCTCCCGCCTGTAATCCCAGCACCTGGGGAGGCCAAGGCAGGCGGAGCACTTGAGATTAGGAGTTCAAAAACCGGCCTGGCCAACATAGTGAAACCCTATCTCTACTAAAAACACACACACAAAAAAAATTAGTTGTGAGTCATGGTGTACGCCTGTAATCCTAGCTACTTGGGAGGCTGAGGTGGGAGGATCACTTGAAAAGAGCAGGCAGAGGTTGCAGTGAGCCGAGATCTTGCCACTGCACTCTGGCCTAGGCAACAAAGTGAGACTTCGTCTCAAACAAACAAACAAAAAGAAACAGAAAAAGAAATGGTAAAGGAAGTTCTTCAAGCTGAAGAAAGAGGCCACTAATGAGTAACAAGAAAACACATGAAAAGTATAAAACTCAATGGAAAAAGTAAGTATATTGTCAAACCCAAAACACACTAATACTGTAATGGTGGTGAGTAAATCAATTATATATCTAATATAAAGGTTAAAAGAGAAAACTACTAAGAATAGTTAAAGCTAGCCAGGCACGGTGGCTCACACCTATAATCCCAGCACTTTGAGAGGCCGAAGCAAGTGGATCACCTGAGGCTGGGAGTTTGAGACCAGCCTGACCAACATGGAGAAACCCCATCTCTACTAAAAATACAAAATTAGCCGGGGGTGGTGGCGCATGCCTGTAATCCCAGCTACTCACAAGGCTGAGGCAGGAGAATAGCTTGAACCCCTGGGAGGCGGAGGCTGGGGTGAGTCAAGATCGCGCTGTTGCACTCCAGCCTGGGCAACAAGAGTGAAACGCCGTCTCAAAAAAATAATAATAATAAAGCTACAATAATCTGTTAAAGATACAAATTATTTTTAAAATGTATATTGTGACATCATGAACATAAAACATGGAAGAGGGGGAGTAAAAACATAGAATTTGTGTATGTGATCAAAGTTAACTTGTTACCAGCTTATATACCAGTTATAAGATGTTTTATGTAAGCCACAGGATAACTACAAAGCAAAAGCCTTTGCTTTTGCAAAAGATAAAAAGAAAAACTCCAAAGCGAACCACTACAGAAAGCTATTGAGCCACAAAGGGGAAAAGTAATAGTGAAAGGAACAAAGGTTCTACAGAAAAACTAGAAAACAATTAACAAAATGGCACTACCAAGTCCTTACCTATCAATAATTACTTTGATTTTAAATAGATTAAATTCTCCAAACAATAGGCACAGAGTGGCTAAATGGATAAAAAACAAGACCCAACTCTACGCTGCCTATAATAGAGACTCACTTCACTATAAAGGACACTCACAGACCTCATAGACTGAAAATGAAGGGACTGAAAAAAGATATTCCATACAAATGCAAACAGAAAGAGAAGAGAGGTAGCTATACTTATTTCAGACAAAATAGACTTTAGGTCCAAAGAGAACAAAGCTGGAGGCATCACACTACCATGTTTGAAAATATATTACAAACCTATAGTAATTAAAACATCATGGCACTGACATAAAAACAGACATGTCAACCAATGGAATAGGATGAAGAGCCCAGAATAAATGCATATATCTACAGTCAATGGATTTTTGACAAAGGTGCCGACACTACACAATGGGGAAAGGACAGTCTCTTCAATAATGTTATTTGAAAAACTGGATAGCCACATACAGAAGAATGGAAATGGACCCTTATCTCACCCCTTAACAAGCATCAACTTAAAATGGATTAAATTTAAGACGTGAAATTATAAATCTACTAGAATAAAACTTAGATGAGAAGCTCCATGACACAGGGGTGGAAAATTATTTCTTGGATATGACCCCCTAATGCACAGGCAACAAAAGCAATAATAAACAAATGGGATGACATCAAACTAAAAAGCTTCTGTACAGCAAAAAACAAACAGGCCGGGCGCAGTGGCTTACGCCTGTAATCCCAACACTTTGGCAGGCTGCGGCAGGCGGATCAGAAGGTCAGGAGTTCAAGAGCAGCCTGACCAACATGGTGAAGCCCTGTCTCTACTAAAAATACAAAATTAGCTGAGCATAGTGGTGCACACCTATAGTCCCAGCTACTCAGGAGGCTGAGGCAGGAGAATCACTTGAACCAGGGAGGCAGAGGTTGCTGTGAGCCGACTGCACTCCAGCCTGGGCGACAGAGTGAGACACTGTCTCAAAAACAAAAATAAAAAAGACAAACAAATGGCCAACAGATAGATTAAAAAATGCTGAACAGGCCGGGCGCGGTGGCTCAAGCCTGTAATCCCAGCACTTTGGGAGGCCGAGGCAGGTGGATCACGAGGTCAGGAGATCGAGACCCTCCTGGCTAACACGGTGAAAGCCCGTCTCTACTAAAAATACAAAAAACTAGCCGGGCTCGGTGGCGGGCGCCTGTAGTCCCAGCTACTCAGAGGCTGAGGCGGGAGAATGGCGGGAACCCGGGAGGCGGAGCTTGCAGTGAGCCGAGATCGCGCCACTGCACTCCAGCCTGGGCGACACAGCGAGACTTCGTCTCAAAAAAAAAAAAAAAAATGCTGAACATCTCTAATCATAAGAGAAATGCAAATTAAAGCCACAATAAGGTATCGCCTCACACCTGTTAGACTGGCTATTATCAAAAAGGTGAAAGATAAGTATTCGCAAGGACAGAGAGAAATGGAACACGTTTAACGCACCGTTGGTGGAACTATAAATACAGCCATTTTGTAAAACAGTATAGAGGTTCCTCACAAAACTAAAAATAGAATTACTATATGATCCAGCAATCCCATTACTGAGTATAAATCCAAAGGAATTGAAATCAGTATGTCAGAGGTGTCTAAGACTCACTTATATTTGGAATCTAAAAAAGGCAAACTCACAGAAGTAGAGAGTAGAATGGTGATTACCAGTAGCTGGGGTAAGTGGGGCTGGAGGGGAAAAGGAAGATATTGGTCAATGGCTACAAAAAATTTAGGGAACAGGATCCTGGTGTTATACTGCATAGCATCATGATTACAGTTAATATATTAATTTTTCAAAAGAGTTACAAAAGGGAACTTTAAATGTTCTCACCACAAAGTAATGATAAATATTTGAGGAGATAGATACACTACTTGGCCTGATTTGATCAGTGTAGAATGTATACATGTATCAAAACATCACATTGTGCCCCACAAATATATACAATTGTTATTTATTCATTAAAGATAGATTTTCTTTTTTATTTCTTTATGGTAGGAATGGCCTTTATTGGATGGAATGGGAAGCAAAAGAGGAGACCTGAAATCAAATGAGAAAGCATAAGCATCCTCAGGAGCAACCCACTGGATCTCAGTTCTGCCCTGCTCAGAGAAGTTCAGTATCCAGGCAACTAAGGACAGAACTGGCTGGTACCAAAGACATGATTTGAGGGGGCCAGAGCCCCTTTCCCTCTGCCTCCATACATAACAGGGAGCAGGACCACACAGTCAGTCCCTGACAAGAAAAGGAGGGTGGATTTTCTGAAGTATGATATTCACCATTAAAATTAACAAGTTAACAAAAGTAATATTTTTTGAAAACAGCTTTTCTAATTGTACTACACATGGTCACGACTTCTTAAATAGAACACACTGTACATGAAGACTGGGAACCAAGCAAATGTTAACTTATGAGTATCAATTGCTCCTTATACCCTCACACAGTGACAACAGTGGGAGTTATTTAGTGGGATAGGGCTTTTTGCTCCCAGCCTAGAAAGTTCCAGCTCCTGTAGTTTTCTGCTTTTTGAATTTGTATCCCAGCCTTTCTTTATAGCCTATCAGGAATCAACTCTTTTTCTTTTTCTTTTTGTTGAGATGGAGTCTCACTCTATCACTAGGCTGGAGTGCAGTGGTGCAATCTCGGCTCACTGCAACCTGCGCCTCCCAGGTTCAAGTGATTCTCCTGCCTCAGCCTCCTGAGTAGCTGAGACTACGGGAATGTGCCACGCCCAGCTAATTTTGTATTTTTACTAGAGATGGGGGGTCTCACCATGTGGGCCAGGGAGGTCTCGATCTCCTGACCTCGTGATCCACGCACCTCCCACTGTGCCCAGCCCAGGATTCTACTCTTAAATCCCCTCTCCAATGTTCTGCGTGGGGATTCTAATTTTCTATGGGCTAGAAAAATAATAAAACGAAAACTACTAGAATAAATTTTCTGGCCGGGCGCGGTGGCTCAAGCCTGTAATCCCAGCACTTTGGGAGGCCGAGACGGGTGGATCACGAGGTCAGGAGATCGAGACCATCCTGGCTAACACGGTGAAACCCCGTCTCTACTAAAAAAATACAAAAAATTAGCCGGGCGATGTGGCGGGCGCCTGTAGTCCCAGCTACTCGGGAGGCTGAGGCGAGAGAATGGCATAAACCCGGGAGGCGGAGCTTGCAATGAGCTGAGATCCGGCCACTGCACTCCAGCCTGGGCGACAGAGCGAGACTCCGTCTCAAAAAAAAAAAAAGAATAAATTTTCTAAAGCATGCTCTACAAAACACTAGAACTGAAGACTCTCCAGGGAAAAAGATTGCATAATCAACTATGTCTGAGAAAGGATGTATATTTCCTACATTTCCATTTGGTAGGAAATAACTTTTTTTTTAAGATGGAGTCTCGCTCTATCGCCCAGGCTGGAGTGCGGTGGTGCGATCTCGGCTCACTGCAACCTCCGCCTCCCGAGTTCAAGTGATTCTCCTACCTCAGGCTCCAGAGTAGCTACGGCTAAAGGGGCCCACCACCATGCCCGGCTAATTTTTGTATTTTTAACAGAGACAGGGTTTCACCATATCGCCCAGACTAGTCTTGAACTCCTGACCTTGTTATCCGCCCGCCTCGGCCTCCCAAAGTGCTGGGATTATAGGCATGACCCACCACGCCCAGTCACATTTATTATTTAATGTGTTAATAATAAGCACAGTGAGTCCCTTTCGTAGACTCACTATGCTTATTAACACGTTAAAGCTCTGAGAAGTCCTAAAGAAACCTCGTAAATTTTGTATAACATGATTATTCCCGATTTTAATTTGATACAAATTTTTTCCTCTAAGAGTCGGAAATAATATCCCAACACTGATGACTCTAAAACGTTCTCATTTAGGGTGGGCAATATCCCCTCCACGTTACCCATTCTTCCCCTCCCTCTTTCATCTCAGCAAAATCTTGGTAATTGAAGGCCATCATATTATAATCTGTTACATTTCCCTTACTCGAAGCAACAGAAATATTTCCCTGAATCCAGTTACCAACATACCTCAATATTAAAATTTAAGTAGCATAATACTTTTTTTTTTTCTTTTGGAGATGGAGTCTCACTCTATCGCCAGGCTGGAGCGCAGTAGCACAATCTCGGCTCACTGCAACCTCCACCTCCCAGGTTCAAGTGATTTTCCTGCCTCATCCTGCCAAGTAGCTGGGACAACAGGCACATGCCACCACGCCCAGCTATTTTTGTATTTTTAGTAGAGATTGGGTTTCACCATGTTGGCCACGATGGTCTCAATATCTTGACCTCGTGATCCACCCGCCTCAGCCTCCCAAAGTGCTGGGATTACAGGCATAAGCCACCGCGCCCGGCCTTCAGTAGCATAATACTTTTTAAAACATGGCATCTAACAGCTTAGAAGACACTCACATTATCACATTTGAGCATAAACCTATGATGGAGGTATTGTCCTTTACAGATAAAGAAACTGAGGTCCTAAGAGATTCTATAAGTTGTGGAAGTAAAGCTATTGTGATCAAGTTGGGACAGGTCTTCTGACTCCAAGTCTTTTGACCTATTTACTCTCTCCATCATCACTGTGCAGTGAAAGGGACAAAGGGCTTGGCATGGTATCAGAAACTAAACTGTTTTCTCAAAACCGGGCTAAATATTCTCCCCAGTGAGTAAACTCAGCTGTAGCCAAACTAAATGCTGTTCCATAGTCAATCAATGAATGTAGTAAATGGACTTTGTCAGGCATATGCATTACTTAAGGGATTCCCCCCTTTTTCAAAATTCAAACTTTATTCTTCAGACTGTTAGTTTTTAGAATAGTGCTAAGGTTTTGCTTTTAAATGAAATGGAAGATAAATATTTTGGCCATGGAAGACTTGCACGTTACTCAGAGCAAAGGTTACCAGCATTCACAATGCACTCCTCACAAGAATAGCAGATTAGTCAACTAAATATTAGCTAACAACCATGCTAGTGCTATCTAAGGGAACTTTGTCTAACTGCATAACATTGTAACAAATGCTCATCTAATTGGATATATAATCCTGAAGGGAAACAAGATCATACTTTGAAACAGAGGATTTTAATAGGACAGAGAAGCAGCAAAGATAGAAATATCTACTAAAGATATTCTAGACACCTAACCATTTCATTCCCACTTAAAATTGAAAGAATAAAAACGTGTTAAGGAAATAGCTTAATCCTGGGGAAGGGTGGGCTTTAAAAGCTATGGATGGTAATTTAAGAAAGCAAACAAAACATTTCAAGCACACCAAGGGCATTCCACATACCCATGAGCCACCATTAGCAATAAAACATTACAGATACAACTCAAGCCCTGCATGACTCCTCCCAGATTCCCTTATCCTTCATCTGTCCTCAGAAGTAACCACTATCCTGAATTTGATGTTTGTGTTTCCCACGTTTATATATTTTTACATGGTTATGAATCCATAAAAAATATAGTAACATTATTTTTCATGTTTATTTTTATAAATGTAATTGTATATATTTTGGTAACACAATACCTGCACTATACACACAATTCAAAAGTACAAAAGTATCTACAGTGCAACATAGTGTCCTCCTGTACCTGGTCCCCTATATTGAGCAACTAACGTAAGGAAGCTTGTGTGTATCTTTAAAGAGACACACTCTATATATAAAAGCAGTCACACTTAATATACAGATTTGCCCTGCCTTTTATACATAAGTGGTAGACATATTAAACACACTGTTCTACTTTTTCCTCTTAAAAATACACCCTGGAAATTGTTCTCTAAAATATACAAAGTTCTTCCCTTTTTCTTCCTTAATGTTTGCAAGGTATTTCACTACATGGATAAACCATTACTATTACACTATTAGAAAGGTTACTTCCAAAGTTTTGTATTAATATTTACAACAATATGGCAGTGAATAACCCATTATTTCATACACATGAGTACATCTATAGAATAATTCCTAGAAGTTGAATTGTTAGGTTAATTTTAATAAATGCTGTCACACTCATGTAGAGGTAGGATACCAATTTATACTCCACCAGCATAGTATGAGTGGTTCTGTAGGTTTTTAAAATTTATATAAATAACAGCAGACTATACATATTCTTATATAACTTGCTTTTGAGGTCTAACCTTATACTTTTAAGATTCGTTCACAATAATATATATACCTCTAGTTCATGTTTATATTTTTTACTTATAGGAATTTTTAAATAACTTTGATGATTCATTCAAAAAGAGTACAGTTACCTACGTAGTTGAAATTGCAGTTTCACACAGAAATACGAACTTAGACCAAGCTTGGTGGCTCACGCCTGTAATCCCAGCACTTTGGGAGGCCGAGATGGGTGGATTACCTGAGGTCAGGAGTTCGAGACTAGCCTGGCCAACATGGTGAAACCCCGTCTCTACTAAAAATACAAAAAAAAATTAACCAGGCATAGTGGTGGGTGCCTATAATCCCAACTACTTGGGAGGCTGAGGCTGAAGAATCGCTTGAACCCAGGAGGTGGAGGTTGCAGTGAGCTGAGATTGCACCATTGCAATCCAGCCTGGGAGACAAGAGTGAAACTCCATCTCAAAAAAAAAAAGAGAAATACTTACCAACTTAATAGTTTATATGTATAAATAACTCATTTGCCGAAGACACACCCAGCCTACCAAAGAGATCATCTTCTCTAGAAAAATTAACAAAGACTGCCATTTTAATGATATGACTCTGCTCATCCATGCTTTTTTTGGGCAGAGGGAAGGCCCACAAGGGCATGGAACCTAACACCTTGATAACTAGAAGTTAAAAAAAAGATGCGCTGGAAACAAGACAATTCAAGCATAATCACAAAATAACCCTAGTTTTCTGTAAACTTTCCTCTCTAAATGCTACCACTAAGTAACCAAACAAATTTTTTGGCCTATAGGAGAAAACAATCACTCCGAACTTCCAGCGTACTCTCCCTGCAAAATTAAATTTCCTATAAGCATGGACTATCATACTTTTTCTGCATATCAACCTCATATATTTTATTAGATCCCTCTTCATGTTAAATTTACCAATATGTATAACTAATTTTTAAAGCTTTCTTTACTCCAAATTGTCTAAATATATGGCTAACCCTATTATTTGCAAAGAAGTCTAGCATAATTAAGGCTGCTGGTGTTAATTACCAACATCACCACGATAGTGGCCATTTCTGCCTGTTCACTGAGTATCTATGTCCCCTTTCTCTCTCCTAACAACACCCATTTATGTGTAGGTGTTTACCCTGTCCCCCTACACTATCCAAGTACTTAGAAGATGTCTCCTGGCCCAACACGGTGGTTCAGGCCTGTAATCCCAGCACTTTAGGAGGCCGAGGCGGGTAGGATCACCTGAGGTCAGGAGTTCCAGACCAGTCTGGCCAACATGGTGAAACCCCATCTCTACTAAAAATACAAAAATTAGCAGGACGTGGTGGCACACATCTGTAATCCCAGCTACTAGGGAGGCTGGGGCAGAAAAATCACTTGAACCCAGGAGGCAGAGGTTGCAATGAGCTGAGATCACGCCAATGCACTCCAGCATGGGTAACAAGAGTGAAACTCTGTCTCCAAAAAAAAAAAGAAGTGTTCCCTGTTCACCACATCGACACTAACATTTACTGCTTTTTTGATTTTTTTATTATGGCCATTCTTGCAGGAGTGAGGTGGTATCACACTGTGGTTTTGATTTGCATTTCCCTGATCATTAGTGATGTTGAGCATTTTTTCATGTTTCTTGGCCATTTGTATATCTTCTTTTGAGAATTATCTACTCACGTCTTTAGCCCACTTTTTGATGGGACTGTTTGTTTTTTTTTTCTTACATATTTGTTTGAGTTCATTGTAGATTCTGGATATTAGTCCTTTTTCAGATGTATTGATTAGGAAGATTTTCTCCCACTGTGTGGGTTGTCTGTTTACTCTGCTGACTGTTCCTTTTCCTGTGCAAAAGCTCTTCAGTTTTATTAGGTCCCAGCTATTTTTCTTTGTTTTTATTGCATTTGCTTTTGGGTTCTTGGTCATTAAATCCTTGCCTAAGCCAATGTCTAGAAGGGTTTTTCCAATGTTATCTTCCAGAATTTTTATAGTTTCAGGTCTTAGGTTTAAGTCCTTAATCCATCTTGAGTTGATTTTTGTATGAGGTTGAGAGGTGAGAATCCAGTTTCATTCTCCTACATGTGGCTGGCCAATTATCCCAGCACCATTTGTTGAAAAGGGTAAACAGGGAACATTTCTACACTGCTGGTGGGAATGTAAACTAGTACAGCTGCTATGGAAAACAGTGTGGATATTCCTTAAAGAACTAAAAGTAGAACTACCATTTGATCCCGCAATCCCTTCTGAAAAGAAGTCATTATTCTAAAAAGATACTTGCATATGCATGTTTACAGCAGCACAATTCACAATTGCAAAATCATGGAACCAATCCAAATGCCCACTAATCAATGTATGGATAAAGAAACTGTGGTATATATATACATGACAGAATACTACGCAGCCATAAAAAGGAATGAATTAACATCATTTGCAGTGACCTGGATAAGAGTGGAGACTATTATTCTAAGTGAAGTAACTCAGGAATGGAAAACCAACATAGTATGTTCTCATCACTGATATGTGGGAGCTAAGCTATGAGGACGCAAAGGCATAAGAATGATACAGTGGACTTTGGGGACTTGGGGGGAAGAGGGGGAGAGGGGTGAGGGATAAAAGACTACAAATATGGTGCAGTATATACTACTCAGGTGATAGGTGCAGCAAAATCTCACAAATCACCACTAAAGAACTTATGTAACAAAATACCATCTGTACTCCAAAAACTTAAAGAAAAATTTAAAAAATAAAACAAATTTTTAAACAAAAGAATATGTCTCCCACCCACCCACCTCCTTTGCACACACACCTTGCTAATGCCTGCTTAGGAATACAAGCATAAGCCAATTGGCCCATGGCATTCCTAGCCAGAGGGACTGGATGAGCCAATGAGACTCGTAAGAGGTATGCTGGCTTTCCCTGCTCTGGAGAACCACAGACAAGTTCTTCACTAGGTGAAGCTGGATTTTCTATTACTTGTGGCAAAAAGCATCCTAACTGTTAACTTAAGAAATGAACAGGTTAAAGATTCTGATCGGCCAGGCGCAGTGGCTCACACCTGTAATCCCAGCACTTTAGGAGGCTGAAGTGGGTAGATCACCTGAGGTCAGGAGTTCGTGGCCAACATAGTGAAACACCATCTCTAAAATACGAAATTAGCTGGGTGTGGTGGTGGGCACCTGTAATCCCAGCTACTCGGGAGGCTGGGGCAGGAGAATTGCTTGAACCCAGGAGGCGGAGGTTGCAGTGAGCCAAGATCGTACCACGGCACTCCAGTCTGGGCAACAGAGCAAGACTCCGTCTCGGGAAAAAGAAAAAAAGAAAAAAGAAAAAAAAGTAGACCTGACTTTATTCAAGCATTTAAGTCTATATTAGGGGAATGATGAACACCCTAATCCAAGCAGAACTCTGGGAAAGGGTGGGGGCAAAAATGAACACTTTTTTTTTTTTTTTTTACAAACACTTGTAAACTAAAAAGCAGTCTGTAATTGCTAACAAGAAATATCATAGCCAAAGATAAAGTTAAAACTTCCAGGGCACAGAAACATCTTATTGGCCTTATATGGACCTGTCCCAATGGCTGTTATTACCCAATTCTTGCATTTGCTTCTTAATTTGCTTCTTACTTCCTCCTGACATTGTCAGCCTTGCCGATTTTCATAAGAAGGTTCAGGGAGTTGCTTCCCTGTGGGATATACAACAATTTTCCAATTCTATGACTCAGAAAATGGCAAGAGAAGAAAGGGTTCTTTTCTTCTAACCCTAGACAAAATCAGAAAATGTTTATTTAGCTCTGGGAGAGTAAGGCTCAGTTGAGCTACCGTACAGACTTTCCCAAACTTTTTTCTTTCAAGTCAAATATTTACCAAGAACTTACTATATGCAAGTCAGTCTATTATTTATCCAAAGCCAATGCATGAATTATTTTCATCAGTTCCAAACTTCCTTTCTCTGCATCCCTTACAGCAAAGTCAAATATTTTAAAGAAAAAAATCACACCTCACAAAACTTGCAATTAAACGTTTTTTTGCCAGAATTGGTGGACTGTAGAGCAAGCTTATTTCCAGAATATTGTTTTGAAAGAGTCCACACTTTTCTTTCTTTTAATTTCAATAGCTTTAGGGGTACAAGTGGCTTTAGGTTACATAGATGAACTGCATAGTGGTGAAGTCTGGGATTTTAGTGTACCCGTCACTCGAATAGTGTACAATGCACCCATACGCCTTTCTTAAAGCAAAAGTTCAAATGATGTGCACTTAAATCGTTTATTAGAATACAAATAGCCTTTGAAAATAAGTGCAAACGAACTGTATTAATAAAGTAATAAATACTATCTGGAGGTAACATCTGAACTAACAACCAAGTTTCGCACGGAGAAACTCCTGTTAATTCGCAAACACTAAAGGCACAGTCTCATTCAGAACGTAAAGCATGCATCGCAAATATTGAACCAGTTTATATTCATTAACTGCTCCGAAGGAAACCAGTGATCCTTTCCGAGGAGATGGCCTTTTTAAAAAGATGATGTTGGCTACCCACAAAGAAATCTTACCTCTGCGGAAACACATGTCGCACTCTGGAAACAGCAGGGGCCGGTAAATCGACGGCCTCCTCCAGAGGACGGAAATACGGACGACGCCGAGGACCGCCAAGGAAGCGACGGGCTGGCCCTGAGCCAAGGGAGCACAACCCGGGCGCACAAGAGGCCGTCTCCCCGGGGATCGCGCCCGGCGCCCCCTCTCAGCACCCAGAGCGCGCCGCGCCGCCCGCCTACCCCACCTGGGAAAGTTTGCACCTCCTCATCCCCGCCCCTCGCACCTACCAGCCCCTCCGGCCGCGGCGCCGTCGCCATGGCGACTGGTCACCACCCCACCCCCACCCGGCTGTGCTGGCCGCGCCGCAGCCCCGCGGTGGCTGGGGAGAGCTCCCGCAGGATCCAGGACAGGGGCTGCCCAGCCCTGGAAAGAAGGGACGCAGCGGACGGGGGAGGATGAAGAGGTGCGGAAAGCGGAAGTCGTGCGGCTCCCCAGCTGGGGCCGAGCCTAGCCCCGGGGGTTCTCACCCTTCACTTTGCCGAAGGTGCCGACCCCCAGCGTGTCACCCAGGATGTAGTGGCCGATCTTCACCCGCCCGTCGTGTTTCTGCTTCTCGGCTGTCGCCATCTTTCTCCAGGAACTGAGTCTGCGCATGGCGCTGCGGGAGGGGGCGGAGGGGGCGGGCAGGGCCGCGCCGGGGGCGGGCGGGGAGTGGGTGGGGACGCGGGAGGGCAGCCGCCTAGCTGAGCCACCGCCCTGCGCCGCCAGCCCAGGCCCCACAGCCGCCGTCGAGCGCAGACGCTCCCCCTGGCGGGCCGGGCGGGGGCTGCCGGGAGAAGCACCGGTACCCGCCTCCTCGCCCCGCATCCTCGGGCCTGGGCGCCCGCCCACCGGCACGCGGGGGGGCTTCCTGGAACGATTAGGCGAACCGTCGCCCCCCCGGCTCCTTTCTCTGGCGGAGTTTCTGCCGGCTGTGGTCTTCCCTAATTACCACTCTGGGGTCGGAGAAGACCCTTCTGCGGGTGATTCCAGAGGGGAGATGAGGACTGGGAAGCCCGCTTGAGTGATGCAGATCTGTGGCTGGTTACAAGGGGCGCGTGAATTAAAGCAAGGCTGGGGGCACCGCCCTGCCACTGCTTTCTAATCTTGATTCTGATCTTTGCTTCTTGTATGGAATCTAGAAACCGCAGGAGTTTTCACTTGCGTCTGTAATGGAGTTTCCCGCTCCCCGCTCCCCGCCCGCGCCGGCACCACCACCACCGCCAACCCGCGCTCTTTTTTCGCTTGGAGCCCGTAAATTGCTACTGGGCACCACGATGGCTCTAGGAGCGCTGTCGGTGTTTTCTTCTGGAGGTGATGCTGAAATTTCCTCCCTAAAGCAAACTCTGTTGCGAGGAGCAGGCTGGGGATATGTACAAGTGAATGTGTATTCCAAGAGGGGGATGATACGCAAATCTTTTGGTGTATAGGAATTAATACTTTTAGATTATCAGTAAAATGTATACGTTCACTGGACTGAGAACAAGGCTTAAGGTTACATCAACCGGATCAAAAAATATTTATTGTACTTACAATGAGTAATAAGCTATTATATAAACATAAATGGAACCATACCATAGCATAAAGTCTGCTTATTTTTAATAAAATGTTTGAGTTTGTTACTCAATTCCACTCCTCTAATTAGTAGTCAAAATCAAGTGTTCTGTTTTAAAAAGTTTATATTCTCTCAGTTTTGGAATGTCATAGCACTAGGCCAGTGTCAATGCCCCTCCCCCGCAAAAAATTGCACCTTCATGAAAAGGGTATAAAAAAGTAAATAATAATGTAATTTGTAATCCCAACAAAAATCAATTACCCAACTCTCCTGATTTTCTCCTCTCTGTTTCTGAAATCAAAGTAGCATGCATTACGCACTGTTTTCTTCCAAGGAAGATATTGCAGGGGAAGCAAAAGTTTCTGCCTTTGAGCTTAGAATTACACCAGATAAGCAGGGAACAGTTTCAGCTAGCCTTAACCAAGTTCCTACTGTATTGAGGACTGCACATTGTTTGAAGAGCAAAAAGTTAAAAATGTTTGATTACTGATGTATTTGGGGGGCAGGTGGTGTGGTGGTTACTGTTGTAACTTTTGGTGTCTCACTTTTTCACTTTTAGCTGTTCGCCTTGTGAATTTCTACACAAGGCATCTCTGTAAAGCAGAATTTTTGGATTTTGGATCTCTGTAAAGCAGAAATAGCTCTCTGGATTTCCGTGTGCGGCATAGAACCTTAAACTCTCTCCCCTCCCCAAATAGCATCTTAAATTACTTTAAGTTTTTATTATGTCTAGAATTTAACCCAGGAAAGTTCTGCCATTTCTTCTAACCTGAAAGAAAAAGATCTGACAACATCTCTCCTCACGCCCAAGGGTGGGAGAGAGAGTACCCTAGGGAAAAAAAACAAAAGGAAAAGATAGCAAAGTACCTCAGCTGTGTACCACTCACTGAGCATGTTGGAAGGGAACAAACTGAAGCTGAGTTTTGCAAATCCATTTGCCAATCTCTTCTTTAAACTATGAAAACTCAAGAAAGTAACATAACCTTTTTTTTAGTAGAAACATCGGTTGGGTTCTGCTTTGTGCTATTGTAGATTATAATGCTATTTAATAAATAGTCATTAAATGGCATTTACACTTAAAAGCATTTTTGGGGAGATAAAACCGAGAATTATAGATCAAAAAATTGGATAGAAACTTAGACATCATCTTATCCAGTTTCCCATAGTCTCTGTTTAAAGCAGCTTTAATCGCTCAGTGTTTTTAATTTTGGTTTTGTTTCTTCTCCATTCATGTTGAGTTAAAAATTGAATCCAATTCACTGTTTGTAAGACTACTGTCTTAAGAAGCCTCCTGTATGCCTTTGCTTTTTCTCTTAATTACCTTTTTAAACTTTTGTCACATTTTCTTCCATCCTGTCTTCCTTTCATTCTCCCATTGATCTATCCCCAAATGTTCACTTCATTCTTCAAACTTTGGTAACTGCCAGATGCTATAGAAAATTTCATTTTTCTGAAAAATGAAAAGTCATGGTCCCTACCTTGAAAGAGCTCATGGTCTACAGTAGCAGTCCTCTATATTCCACCATCCCCCCACCCATCCAAGAGAGATAATATTTACATACTCAACATTCTACCAGGGGGAAGCAAAGATGAGGTAGACTGTGACTTACACCCAGTTTCCTGACCTATCTGTTGTAACTACACCATCTCAGTAAAATGTATTGGAATATAAGTGGGCAGGAGTTACATTAGAGAAGTGAGTTTTTTTTTTTTTTTTTTTTTTAAAGAAGCGCTCTGTTGGCCGGGCGCGGTGGCTCAAGCCTGTAATCCCAGCACTTTGGGAGGCCGAGACGGGCGGATCACGAGGTCAGGAGTTTGAGACCATCCTGGCTACACAGTGAAACCCCGTCTCTACTAAAAATACAAAAACTAGCGGGCGAGGTGGCAGGCGCCTGTAGTCCCAGCTACTCGGGAGGCTGAGGCAGGAGAATGGCGTAAACCCGGGAGGCGGAGCTTGCAGTGAGCTGAGATCCGCCACTGCACTCCAGTCCGGGCGACAGAGCGAGACTCCGCCTCAAAAAAAAAAAAAAAAAAAAAAAAAAAAAAAAAAAAAAAAGAAGCGCTCTGTTGCCCAGGCTAGAGTGCAGTGGTTAGATCACAGCTCACTGTAACCTCAACTCAACTGTTGGACTCAAGTGTTCCACCTACTTCAGCCTCGAGACTGGCTAGGACTAACGGTGCGCACCACCAAGCCCAACTATATTTATTTCATTTCATTTGTTGTAGAGATGGGGATCTCCCTATATTAACGAGCCCAGTCTAGAACCCCTGGCCTCAAGCGATCCTCCCACCTCAGACTCCCAAAGTGCTAGGACTGCAGGCATGAGCCACCACGCCTGGCCTATAGAAGTAACTGGACTCCTTTCTAATTTAAGTGGGGGGAAAGCAGACCACGTGCAGTGGCTCACACTTGTAATCTCAGCACTTTGGGAGGCCGAGGCAGGTGGATCACCTGAGGTCAGGAGTTCAAGACCAGCCTGACCAACATGGAGAAACCCCATCTCTACTAAAAATACAAAATTAGCTGGGTATGGTGGCCTGTGCCTGTACTCCCAGCTACTCAGGAGGCTGAGACAGGAGAATCACTTGAACCCAGGAGGCAGAGGTTGCAGTGAGCTGAGATTTTACCATTGCACTCCAGCCTGGGCAGCAAGAGTAAAACTCCGTCTCAAAAAAAAAAAAAAAAAAAAAAGGTAGGGAAAAAGTAAATTGTTTGCAAACTTAAGTACTGTCGCTTTTATTAGTACAAATAAATTACAGTACATCTCAGCACTGATGAAGACATACCAACACTGGTGGAGAATGTCCAGCCTCATGGAGGAGCTGTGTGGTTAATAGTTAGCTGCTTCCTTTCTAGCCCTTTAGACATTGTAAGGGAGCAGGTGCCTCCTCGGAGTCTTCTTCTCAAGATTATTACAGCATTACTGGACTCTATACTGCCAGATAGATATTACACTTCTCCAAGGACTATCTCTAAATATGGTGGCTGGAACTAAAACTTCTGAGTACTACACTGCTATTAATGCAGGCTAATATTTCCTTAGCTTACTTGTAGCTACATTGTAACTAATATTTTCTTTTTATTAAACACTATGTACTGGGCAGTTTGCTAGATCCTAGGGACTTAAAAAAAACAAAGGAACATGGTTCTGCCTTCTAATAGGAGACAAAGCAATGTTATAGGTGCTATAATAAAAACACAAGTCTAGGCAATATAGTGAGATTCTGCCTTTACAAAAAAAATAAAAATAAATTCAAAATTAGCTGGATCTGGTGGTTCTTACCTATAGTCCTAGATCCTTTGGAGGCTGAGGTGTGAGGATCAATTGAGCTCAGGAGGTACAGGCTGCAGTGAGCTATGATTATGCCACTGTACTCCAGCCTGGGTGACAGAGCAAAACCCTATCTCTTAAAAAATAAACAAAATAAAACACATATATGGTGCTAAAGGCCATCATGAGAGGTCAGTATAACCTTTATCTGTGGAGGTCTGCCAAAGCTTTAACTTGAATATGTTTATGGAGAAGTATTAAGAGATGATGTTTTCCACACACAAAAGGGAGGCCACCCAGGCACAGTGTTTCACCCCTGTAATCCCAACACTTTGGGAGGCGAGGCAGGAGGATCACTTGAGCTCAGGAGTTTGAGACCAGCCTGGGCAACATTATGAGACCTCATCTCTACAAAAAATCAGCCAGGCGTGGGGGTGCATGCCTGTAGTCCCAGCTAATCAGGAGGCTGAGGTAAGAAAATCATCTGAGCCCAGGAGGTCAAGGCTGCAGTGTGTCGTGTTTATGCCACTGCACTCCAGTCTGAGTGACAAAGTGAGACCCTGTCTCAAAAATATAAAAATAAAAAAGTAAAGAAGGCCAGGTGCAGTAGCTCACACCTGTAATCCTAACACTTTGGGTGGCCGAGGCAGGTGGATTGCCTGAGCTCAGGAGTTGGAGCAGCCTGGGCAACATGGTAAAACCCTGTCTTTACTAAAATACAAAAAATTAGCAAGGCATGGCGGTGTGCACCTGTAATCCTGCTACTCGGGAGGCTGAGACAGGAGAATCGCTTGAAGCTGGGAGGCAAAGGTTGCAGTGAGCCGAGATCGTGCCACCGCACTCCAGCCTGGGTGAGAGAGCAAGACTCCATCTCAAAAAAAAAAAAAGTAAAGAAAAGAAAGAAACAGGTGCCATGGGGGATGGAGGGAACTTGGGGAAGGCATTCCAGGTCGGAAAAAGAGCAAATATAAAATCACAGAGGGGGCTGGGCATGGTAGCTCATGCCTGTAATCCCAGCACTTTGGGAGGCTGGGGTGGGCGGATTACCAAAGGTCAGGAGTTCGAGACCAGCCTAGCCAACATGATGAACCCTCATCTCTACTAAAAATACAAAAATTAGCTGGGCGTGGTGGCGAGCGCCTGTAACACCAGCTACTCGGGAGGCAGAGACAGGAGAATCGCTTGAACCCGGGAGGCAGAGGTTGCAGTGAGCCGAGATTGCACCACTGCACTTCAGCCTAGGGGACAGAGTGAGACTCCATCTTAAAAAAATAAAAATAAAAATAAAATAATTCACAGAGGGAAGTAGGCTGTTTAGGGAAGAGCTAATTGTTACAGGGGCTGGAATCTGATGTACAGAGGGACTTGTTAGAACAAATGAGAGGTAAACCCACTAAAGTTAAACAGACCAAATCCTGAAATGCCTCATGTGCTTCTCAGTTTGGACATTATCTTGTAGAGTGATAAGCTTTGGAAAGATGTGAAGTAGATGCCGTTTAGAAATGAATTATTTTCTCCAAAATTGGTAGCTGTGGGTACATTTGGGAAGAGAAATGAGGTGACTAAGAGTCAGGGGCAAGAGGCAGACTTTTCTCTATATACCCTTTGTAAATTTTGATTTAGAACCTTATGCATATATAATAGAAGCAAAACTTTTAGAAAAATTTCTAAAAACTCTGACTTTATTTTGGAGGATATACATTAAAGAAGGGCAACACCGGCCGGTCGCAGTGGCTCAAGCCTGTAATCCCAGCACTTTGGGAGGCCAAGACGGGCGGATCACGAGGTCAGGAGATCGAGAGCAGCCTGGCTAACACGGTGAAACCCCGTCTCTACTAAAAAAATACAAAAAACTAGCCGGGCGAGGTGGCGGGTGCCTGTAGTCCCAGCTACTCGGGAGGCTGAGGCTGGAGAATGGCGTGAACCCGGGAGGCGGAGCTTGCAGTGAGCTGAGATCTGGCCACTGCACTCCAGCCTGGGCGAGAGTGAGACTTCGTCTCAAAAAAAAAAAAAAAAAAAAAAAGAAGAAGAAGGGCAACACCAAAGTGGTAAAAATCAGGAAACTTGCATGCAATCATCTAACGAAGAAATGAGGCAGTCACCACATATGAAAAGGAAAAACTCAAGACCTTTTCATAAAGTGGAATTAGAAAGGAAGGAATTGAGTGATGTGCAGAGAGAGGGAAAGGAAGGAATCTTTTTTTTTTTTTTTTTGAGACAAAGTCTCACTCTGTTGCCCAGGATGGAGTGCAGTGGCACGATCTCCGCTCACTGCAAACTCCGCCTCCCAGATACACGAGATTCTCCTGCCTCAGCCTTCCGAGTAGCTGGAATTACAGGCGCCCGCCACCACACCCGGCTAATTTTTTGTATTTTTAGTAGAGACAGGGCTTCACTATCTTAGCCAGGATGGTCTCAAACTACTGAACTCGTGGTCCACCTGCCTCGGCCTCCCAAAGTGCTAGGATTACAGGCGTAAGCCACTGTGCCCATCCAGGAAGGAATCTTAATTACCTCCCAGGATTCTGGTAGGATTTTAGAGGAATGGGTGTTCAACTGAAATTATGAATATTTGTAACATTAAGACATCAGAGAGGCCGGGTTTGGTGGCTCACACCTGTAATCCCAGCACTTTGGGAGGCCGAGGCAGGCAGATCATGAGGTCAGGGGATCAAGACCATCCTGGCTAACATGGTGAAACCTTGTCTCTAAAAAAAATACAAAAAATTATCCAGGCATCGTGGCACACACCTGTAGTCCCAGCTACTTGGGAGACTGAGGTAGGAGAATTGCTTGAACCCAGAAAGTGGAGGTGGCAGTGAGCCGAGATCGTGCCACTGCACTCCAGCCTAGGTGACAGAGCAACACTCCATCTCAAAAAAAAAAAAAAAGACATCAAAGAGACATTCAGGTAAAGAGGTAAAAATATCCATGATGATACTGGTCATGCAGGTCTACAGGTCCAAAGATAAGGCAGTCTAATGGTTAACAATGTGTTATATATTTCAAAATAGCTTAAAGAGATCATCTGAAATGTTTACAACACATAGAAATAATAAATACTCAAAATGCTAGCTATCCTAAATACCCTGAGTTGATCGTTACATATTCTATGCATGCAACAAAATATCATATGTATCCCATAAATATGTAGAAATATTATATATCAATAAAATACTTATTAATTTCTTTTAAAAGTCAGTCCAGTGTTATAGATCATTTGTCATCACCAAACAGATGGCAGATGAAGTAGAGCAGTGAATATGGATGCGATCTCTCCAGTTTATTTATTTATTTTTTTTTTTTTTGAGACGGAGTCTCGCTCTGTCGCCCAAGCTGGAGTGCAGTGGCCGGATCTCAGCTCACTGCAATCTCTGCCTCCCGGGTTCATGCCATTCTCCTGCCTCAGCCTCCCGAGTAGCTGGGACTACGGGCGCCCGCCACCTCGCCCGGCTAGTTTTTTGTACTTTTTAGTAGAGATGGGGTTTCACCGTGTTAGCCAGGATGGTCTCGATCTCCTGACCTTGTGATCCGCCCGCCTCGGCCTCCCAAAGTGCTGGGATTACAGGCTTGAGCCACCGCGCCCGGCCGCGATCTCTCCAGTTTATAAAGGGATCCAAGGACAAAGCACTTACTTAGAAAACATGGATAATTAAAGGATCCAGAAGCAATACAAACCTGTGGAAGAGACAGAACAGCAGTCCATTTATATTAGAAGCTCCCCAAGAAGTTACAGTGATTAAAATTAGCTTGTAGAAAATTGTCTCCCCTTAGCTATGATAGATGATTTCTAGACCCTGGTTTAGAAAGTGACAGGCTTTTGCTTTGTCGCCCAGGCTGCAGTGCAGTGGTGTGATCATGGCTCACTGCGGTCTCAGCCTCGGGACTCAAGGGATCCTCTCATGTCAGCCTTCTGAGTAGCTGGGACCACAGGCATGTGCCACCACGCCCAGCTTATTTCTTAAATTTTTTGTAGAGACGGGGTCTCGCTATGTTCCCCAGGCTGGTCTTCAACTCCTGGGCTAAAGGAATTCTGCCTCTGCCTCTTAAAGTGCTGGGTACAGGTATGAGCCACCACACTGGGTCTTGAAATTATTTTAGGCTAAGATATTTGCAATCCCTTCATAGTGATGAATTTTAAGCTCAGTTGCCCTTATAGAACAGGCCCAGACCTGTTTTTTGTTTTTTGTGTGCTTTTTTTGAGACGGAGTTTTGCTCGGTCGCCCAGGCTGGAGTGTAGTGACATGATCTCGGCTAGCTGCGACCTCCATCTCCCGGTTTCAAGCGATTCTCCTGCCTCAGCCTCCCCAAGTAGCTGGGACTACAGGCGTGCACCACCATGCCTGGCTAATTTTTGTATTCTTAGTAGAGACGGGGTTTCACTATGTTGGTCAGGCTGGTCTTGAACTCCTGACCTCATGATCCACCTGTCTTGGCCTCCCAAAGTGCTGGATTACAGGCATGAGCCACACAGTTTTCCCAGAACTGTCTTTTAGGGAAAATCTTTGCACTGTTCACAAGGACTCTGTTGGCCCATCTCCATGTGGATGTGGTTGGTTAGTCCTAGTTGGATTCCTTAGTGTTAAAAAGAAGATATCAACCCTGTCCACCCCTCAGTTGACTTGCTGATTATCAGATGTATGGATCTATACATAATCAGCAGTACAAAGTATATACATTTGCCAAAAGACGTAACTCTAAATTCCTTGGTGTCCTATTCTTATCAGCTAAGAGAAGGTATATCCTTGGATGGGCACCTGAAGAATATGTTGGTAGTCTAAACTGTACCCTTGGATCATTTGAGACCATCAGCAAGGGAGAGTAATTTGTCCTGTTTTTTGGTCACTGTTAAAATTGCTTTTACTGAATTATACTTTGGTAGTACAAAGAGCTGATAAACATGTAGATGCCTTTAGTAAGCTAATTATTCGACTCTCCATTCAAACCAGGAATTTGGTCTCCTTCAAAACAAAATTATTTAAAATCTATCCAACATTAACCGGGCACGGTGGCTCACACCTGTAATCCCAGCACTTTGGGAGGCCGAGGCAGGCGGATCACCAGGTCAGGAGATCAAGACCATGCTGGCTAACACGGTGAAACCCCGTCTCTACTAAAAATACAAAAAATTAGCTAGGCATGGTGGTGGCCGCCTGTAGTCCCAGCTACTCGGGAGGCTGAGACAGGAGAATCGCTTAAACCCAGGAGGCAGAGATTGCAGTGAGCCGAGATCATGCCATTGCACTCCAGCCTGGGCTACACAGTGAGACTCTGTCTCAAAAAAAAAAAAAAAAAATTCTATCCAACATTTATTTAAGTGAAAAGACAGAGAAAGAGGACTGCTGGATCAGTGCCCCAGCGAACGAAGACCTTGTGGTAACCAGACCCTGACTTCTTAGACAGCAGTTAACAGGCCATCTAAGAGTGTTTGTGGGTCGGGGAGTTTTATCCACCCCGACCAAGTGGATTGTCAAAGTTGTTCTGTTTAGCCACATCCCTCTTAGAAGAGCTCAGGTAATTACGAAGCTCAGGTAAATAGAAATTCTAGTGATGCTTTCAACCCTCGGGGTGGGGGGGCGTGGTGGGGGGGGTATATAATATCACTTATAGATTACCTCCTGTGCAGCCGGCCCAGCTCAGCTCCCTCCAACCTTGAGCTGCTGCCCTCTAGCCTCAGGCCCTGGGGGATGCTCTAAGAAACAAATCTGCAAAGCTTTTTCAATTCAGCTGACTCACATTGACAGCTAACTCTAACAAAGGTGTAGTCGCTTAAAGGCATGCATTTTAGTCTTCTAACCTCATACCTTGATTTATCTTACTTTCCTTCTCCTAAGATCCTTATTTCCTTGTTTATTTATTACTTACTTTGCTGGATATTATTCTCTAAGCTTCCCAAATGCTTTTTGGTTTGTTTTGTTTTGTTTTTTGGGGATGGAGTCTCACTGTCACCCAGGCTGGAGTGCAATGGCACGATTCCAGCTCACTCCAACCTCTGCCTCCCAGGCTCGAGTGATCCTTCCACCTCAGCCTCCCAAGTAGCTGGGACCACAGATGCATGCCACCATGACTGGCTATGATCTTTGATAGAGATGGGGTTTCACTCTGTTGACCAGACTGGTCTTGAACTCCTGACCTTAGGTGATCCGTCCGCCTCGGCTACCCAAAGTACTGGGATTACAGGCGTGAGCCACCGCGCCAGGCCTTCCCAAATGCTTTTTGAAAATAGACTTTATTTTTCAGAACAGCTTTCAATTTACAGAAAAATTATTAAACTAATACAGAGTTATCATATACCCTACACGCAGTTTTCCCTATTGTCAACACTTTACATTGCGTGGTACATTTGTTATGATTTATGAACCAATCAATATTGATATATTATGAGTAACTAAAGTCTTCACTTTATTCCAACTTCCTTAGTTTTTACCTAAGGTCCCTTTTTTGTTCTAGGATCCCATCCAGGATACTTTATGTATTTATTTATTTATTTTTTAGAATGGAGTCTCTCTCTGTTGCCCAGGTTGGAGTGCAGTGCTGGGATCTCGGCTCACTGCCACTTCTGCCTCCTGGGTTCAAGCGATTCTTGTGACTCAGCCTCCCGAGTAGCTGGGACTACAGGCATGTGCCACCTGTAGCAGTGCTAATTTTTATATTTTTAATAGAGACGGAGTTTCGCCATGTTGGCCAGACTAGTCTCGAACTCCTGACCTTGTGATCCACGTGCCTTGACCTCCCAAAGTGCTGGGATTACAGACATGAGCCACTGCTCTGAACCTTGTCTTATATTAAGATGTTATGGATTGAATGTTTGTGTCCCTCCCAAAATTCATGTATTGAAATTCTAATTCTCCATGTGATTATATTATTAGGAGGCGTGCCTTTGGGAGGTAATTAGGTCATGAAGGTAGAGCCCTCATTAATGAAAGCGACTCCAGAGAACTCTCTGACTCTTTCCTTCCACCACCTGAGGGTGTGACAAGAAGTCAGCAGTCTGCAAACCCAAAGGAGGCCTGCATCAGAACCCAACCGTACTGGCATCCTGATCTCAAGCTTCCAGCCTCCATTACTGTGAGAAATTCCTGTTTTTATAAAGCCACCCAGTCTATGGTATTCTGTTACAGCAACTGAATGAGATAGGGGAAAAAAACAAAAAACAGACCAAAAAAAACACTTTTTTATAGTTTCAAACACCACTCAATACAACACTTTTGACACCAGATTCTCCAGCAGACACCAACTACATGTCCTATAATTCCGTTCTGACTTATTTCTATCTCTGTCTACTTAGAGGTAATGCCAGATCCTATAGGTTAAGGGTTCAGTCTTGAAGGACTCCCCACCCCCACAACTCCAGGTTGTGACTTGTGTATGTTTCTGTCCAACTGGGTATAAATCAGAGGTTCCTACAACCCCCTCCTCGGGTTCTTTTAATTTGTAAAGCACTCACAGAACCCAGAGAAACAGTTTACTTATGTTTACTGGTTTATTATAAAGGGTATCATTACAAAGGATACAGATGAACAGCTGGATGGAAGCGATTCATAGGGCAAAGCATCTGGGAAGGGGCATGGAATTTCCATGCCTTCTCAAGGCACACCACCCCCCAGGAACCTCCACATATCCAGCAATCCAGAAGTTCTCCAAACGCTGTCCTTCTGGATTTTTATGGAAGATCCATTAAATAGGCATGAGTGATTACATCATTGGCCATTGGTAATAAACTCAACCTTTAGCCCCTCTCCCCTCTCCAGAAATTGGGAGGTAGGACAGAAAAGTTTCAATCCTCTAATTACATAGTTGGCTCCCTTGGTACCCAGCCTCCATCCTGAAGGCTGTCCATGAGCCCATCGCAAGTTGCCTTATCAGAACAAAAAATGTTCCTATCACCCAGGAAATTCCAAGAGATTTAGGAGCTCCATGTCAGGAAATGAAGACAAAGACCAAATATTAGAAGAAAAGATTTTCCTGGTGCCCCTGTTTATGAGTGCTTTAGGAACCAGCAGCAGAGACCAAATACATATATATATACACACACACATATATATACATACATATATACACATATATACACATGTATGTATATATACATACATATATACATATATGCACATGTATGTATATATACATACATATATACATATGTGTGTGTGTGTGTATATATATACCGGTAAACATAAGTAAACTGTTTCTCTGGGTTCTGTGAGTGCTTTACAAATTAATTATTTGGAATTCTTTATGGAAGATTTGTCTCTTCTTTTCAATTTAGGTATTCAATCAATCATTTATTTATAGCAGTGTGGACCCATGGGCTTATTTTATGCACTGGATTATAAACTAATGTCAATTTATCTTATTGCTCAAGTTATTTCAGCTTTAGTCCTTGGGTGCTCTTTCAGTTGGCTCCTGCATCCCTTTTATATACCTCCATCAACATAGTTTGTATTGTTTCTTTGTTTAGCACTTTCTTACTTTCTGCCACTACAAGATGCTTCAGACCCATTTTGTATATCCCCTGCTCTAGTTTTAGAATCAGCCATTTCTCCAAGGAGTCCTGATTACTTTTATTGGAGAATGGTAATAGAAACCAAGATTCAGTGCTAGGTTTGCTCATTGTTTCTGGAGTGCTGTGGCATCTAGATCCTATCTGCTGACGGAGCAAAGAAATAGATGTGTGTGTATTAACCAATGAAAATATCCATATTTCTAAATATTTCCACATGTGGAACCATCCTGTCTTAATATGATTGAGCTGCTACAACAAAACACTATAAACTGGGTAGCTTATAAACAACAGAAATTTATTTCTCACATTTCTGAAGGCTGGAAGTCCCAGATAAAGGTGCTGACAGATTTGGTGTCTAGTGGGGTCCTGTTTCCTGGTTCACAGATTGTGCATTCTTGCTTTGTCCTCACATGGTAGAAGGGGTAAGGCAGCTCTCTGGCTATAAGGGCACTGATCCCACTCATGAAGGCTTTAACCTTATAAACTAATCACCTCTCAGGGACTCACTTCCTAATGCTATCACATTGGTGATTAGGTTTCAACATATAAGGTTTGGGGGGACACAAACATTCAGACCATAGCACATCCTTATATATATTAAGATAAACATGACTTCATACTGATCCATACAAGCAATTCTAATCCACTACCCCATGGATTGTTCTAGCCTCCTACCTTTGCTTATCTATAAACTCCCACTCCAGCAGTGAGGAAGCTAACTTCCACAATCTACTATCCATTTACTTAATTGTTCAAGTGTACATTTATACAAATATGCAAATTTTAACCCTTATCCTTGTCAATATCAATTTTTTTAATCATCTTAAGTCCAGTGCTTTTGTGCAATTCCTTTTGCCTTGAATCTTACAGACTCCATTCATTTCCAAGGGTAATTTTAGACTCTACCATTTCCCTAGATAAGCACGTATTTCCTCCACTCTTTTCTTTTCTTCCTTTCTCTTTCTCTTTCTTTCTTTCTTTCTTTCTTTCTTTCTTTCTTTCTTTCTTTCTTTCTCTTTCTTTCTTTCTTTCTTCTTTCTCTTTCTTTCTTTCTCTTTTTTCTTTCTTTCTTTCGTTCTTTCATTGTTTTCTTTTTCTTTCTTTCTTTTTGTTTTTTGTTTTTTTTGTTTTTTTGGAAAGACTGGGTCTCACTATGTCCCTCCAGCTGGAGTGCAGTGACACAATGTTGGCTCACTGCAACCTCCACCTCTTGGGTTCAAGCCACCTTCCCATCTCAGCCTCTAGAGTAGCTGGGGCTACAGGCACATGCCATCACACCTGGCTATTTTTTTGTATTTTTTGTAGAGATGAGGTTTCACTGTGTTGCCCAGGCTGGTCTCAAACTCCTAGGTTCAAGTGATCCAACCACCTCAGCCTCCCAAAGTGCTGGGATTTTAGGCGTGAGCCACCATGCCTGGCCATCCTCCACCTTTTTTTTGAGACAGAGTTTTGCTCTTGTTACCCAGTCAGGAGTGCAATGGCACAATCTTGGCTCAACCTGCAAACTCCACCTCCAGGGTTCAAGCAATTCTCCTGCCTCAGCCTCCCGAGTAGCTGGGATTACAGGCATGCACCATCACCCCCAGCTAATTTGGTATTTTTAGTAGAGACGGGGTTTCTCCATGTTGGTCAGACTGGTCTTGAACTCCCGACCTCAGGTGATCCGCCTGCCTCGGCCTCTCAAAGTGCTGGGATTACAGGTGTGAGCCACCGTGCCTGACCCATCCTCCACTCTTTTCAGTGAGGTTGTTTCATACCTGTATCATACCAGATAGGTTATGTTGTCACAATCTGCATTCCATCTGGGATTTCCCCCAATCTCTGTTTTAATCACTTGCTATTCTCCCTGTTGGTGAGGGAGGGATTTGTGCCCTAGGGTAATGGGGATGACCAAACACATAACACCCAACACAGAACAGATGATGTGAACAGCAGTCTATTAGTTACATATACTCACAGCCTGGAAAAGAACACTGCATACCACACAATGCAGAGAGGGCCACACTCTGCATTCAGGAGCAGAATGAACAATCAAGCTGTGGGAGGCAGGCTCTGTGGTATCAAGAGGATGTGGTGCTCCTGGTTCCTGTGGAAGATGTAATTGGTTGTTTGAGCAATTCCAAGAGCTGGCAGGAAACTGAAACCCACTACTCAGGGATCAGCAGGAACTTTGCCTGGTCCATTTGACAAAGAGGGTTGTTTGGCTGGGGGAGCTTACACATGGGAGCAGTGTGGGGAGGAGAACTTAACACTAGGCAATTCAAGGCCCTCCCAGTTTTACCAGATGTCAAGACAACACGTAATATTGAGCCTTAATTTTAGGCCTTACACCACAACCACAGCCTCCAAAATGTTTTATGGGGTGTTTTGTTTTGTTTTTTGAGACAGGGTCTCACTATGTAGCCCTGACTAGAGTGTAGTGACATGATCATGGCTCACTACAGTCTCAATCTCTCGGGCTCATCTGATCCTCCCAGCTCAGCCTCCTGAGTAGCTGGTACTACAGGAACACACCACCATGCCCGGCTCGTTTGTTGTATGTTTTGTAGAGACAGGGTTTCGCCATTTTGCCCAGGCTGGTCTTGAACTCCTCCTGGGCTCAAGTGATTTGCCCACCTCAGTCTCCCAAAGTGCTGAGATTACAGGCATGAGCCACCACGCCCAGCCCAAAATGATTTTTTTTAAGGATTTGCATACTTTAAGGTTCACTTTGTGCTATAAAGTTCTGTAGGTTTTGACAACTGTATAGTGTCATCTATCCACTATTACAGTATCATATAGAATAGTTTCAGCACCCTAAAATAATAATCCCCTATGCTTCACCTGTTTAACCCTTCACACCTTTTTACTATCTCTATAGTTTGCCTTTTTCAGAATGTCATATAATCGGACTCATACAGTATATAGTCTTTTCAGACTGGCTTATTTCCCTTAGCAATGTGCATTTAAGGATCATCCATATCTTTTCTGACAGCCTCAGATGCTTTTGCAATAAGCAAAATATAAGATATAAAAACATTTAAGCAAGATTGGTCTCCACTTGAATATATTTTTTCAAACACTTGAAAATAGTTTATACTTTTTTTTTTTTTTTTTGAGGCGGAGTCTCACTCTGTCACCCAGGCTGGAGTGCAGTGGTGCAATCTCGGCTCACTGCAAGCTCCGCCTCCTGGGTTCACGCCATTTTCCTGCCTCAGCCTCCCGAGTAGCTGGGACTACAGGCGCCCGCCACTGCGCCCGGCTAATTTTTTTTTTGTATTTTTAGTAGAGACGGGGTTTCACTGTGTTAGCCAGGATGGTCTCGATCTCCTGACCTCGTGATCCGCCCATCTTGGCCTCCCAAAGTAAAGGGATTACAGGCGTGAGCCACCACGCCCGGCCTAGTTTATACTTTTTAAAGGAATCTTACAATAGTGTAGTTTTGTCAAATATTACATTAAATGTTTTTTTTTTTTTTTTTTTTTTTGAGACAGAGTCTTGCTCTGTCGTCAGGCTGGAGTGCAGTGGCATGATCTCGGCTCACTGCAACTTCCACTTCCCAGGTTCAAGTGATTCTTATACCTCAGCTTCCCGAGTAGCTGGGACTACAGGCAAGAGCCACCACGCCTGGCTAATTTTTTTGTATTTTTAGCAGAGATAGGGTTTCACCATCTTGGCCAGGATGGTCTCGACCTCTTGACGTCGTGATCTGCCTGCCTCGGCCTTCCAAAGTGCTGGGATTATAGGTGTGAGCCACAGCACCCAGTCCATTAACTGTATATTTCAAGATAAAATACTCCAAAGAACTAAGCAATTATATAGCTTTGGTGGTTTCAGTAATTAATAATGTAAGAAAGAAAAGATAAATACTTAATTATTTTTCTTTTTCTGTAAAGAACATTATTCCTTATGTAATGCTATGGTGTGAATGTTTGCGTCCTGCCAAAATTCAGATGTTGAAACCTAACCCTCAATAATATTAACAGGTGGGACCTTTGGAAGGTGATTAGATCATGAGAACTTTGCTCTTGTGAATGGGATTTAATGGCCCTATTAAAATGGTCCCAGAGAGCTGCTTTTCCCTTCTATTACATGAGGATAGCAATAAGAAGGCACCATCTTTGAAGTAGAGAGCCCTTACCAGACACCAAGCCTGTCTGTGCCTTGATGTTGATTTCACAGCCTCTAGAACTGTGAGCTATACATTTCTATTGTTTATATATTATCCAGCCTAAGACCTTTTGTTATAGCAGCCCAAACAAATTAAGATGCATACATAATCAGTACATGGAATTACTAATTTAATTCTCTCAGTCTAATTTCTCTTATACAGAGCAAAACAATTAAATTCAAATATATCATGAAATGTGTTGAGCTTTTAATTTCAGAAATTAAGTTGGTTTTGCAAGGGAATTTCCCTTTCTTTCTGTTAGGAATTTGTTTAGATATACTTTATTTTTTCTGAAATGGGTCTAGATTGCTTAACTAAGAAATTTTAACACAGAGATCTTCTAGGTGCTTCATTGGATTACATACACTATAATTGGCTTTTACTGAAAACTTTTTTTTTTTTTGTCTGGAATTAAGACTTTATCATGTTTTTTACTTGCTTAGACTTCTATGTACTTATTATTAATTCAACACAAACTCTCTACCAATTGTCTGAAATATTTCAAGACATTGAAATGCATACAGTGTATTATCAGTTTCATCTTGAACACAGCTATCCTGGAGCTTTCTTACCTACTTCAGTTGTTTGCCTCCTACTCCCATCTCACAGTTATCATCCAACATTCTTCCTTCAACACCATCCTGGATATGCCCTTTCTCCTTCTCTTGTGTTGGATTTATTGTTTTCTGTATGCCAAAGTTTTCCTTTTGTGTGTTTTTCTTTTTCTTTTTTTTCCTCCCTAGTTTTAGGAGAAACGTGTTCCACAAGTAGTTTCATGAGAAAGGCTCAGGGAAGCACATTTTTCTGAGACTATATTTGTTGGAAATCTTTATTCTATTCTTACACTTTATAGTTTGGCTGGATATATACAGGGTTTTAAGTTGGAAAACATTTCCTTCAGAATTTTGAAGGTATTGCTCCATCGTCTTCTAATTTCTCTTATTCTTTCTTTTCAAAGACAAGTTTACTAAAGTATAATTTACATACAGTAATATTCACCCTTTCTAGGTGTAGTTTTATATATATGTATGTATACATATGTGTGTGTATATATGTGTGTGTATATATGTGTATACATATGTGCGTGTGTGTATATATATTTTATTAATTTTTTTCTTTAAGTAAAGACAGAGTCTCACCATGTTGCTCAGGCCTGCTAACATGCCCGGCTAATTTGTTGTATTTTTAGTAGAGATGTAGGTTTTCACCATGTTGGGGTAGGCTGGTCTTCTAGTGATCTACCCACCTCAGCCTCCCAAAGTTCTGGGATTACAGGCATTAGCTACACCCTGCCAGTTGTTTCTACTTTTCTACTTTATTTTTCTTTTTCTTTTCTTTTTTTTTCTTTTTGAGACAGAATCTCACTCTGTCACCCGGGTTGGAGTGCAGTGGCATGCTCACGGCTGCAGCCTCAACCTCCTGGGCTCAAGTGATCCTCTCACCTCAGCCTCCCTGGTAGCTGGGGCTGCAGGTATGTGCTATGATGCCTGGCTAAATTTTGTATTTTTTGTGGAGATGGGGTTTCATCATGTTGTTCAGGCTGGTCTTGAACTTCTGGGTTCAAGCAATCTGTCCACCTTGGCCTCCCATAGTGCTGGGATTACAGGCATGAGCCACCACATCCTGTAATCCCAGCACAGTTGCTCTACTTTCTTGTATTATAAATAAATACAGTAACACATTTCCATGGGTAAAACATTGTGTCTTTGTGATAGTGCACATGTTTAGAGTTGGGAATGCTGGTCCAATGTTTCCCAAAATTTCCTCCTAGTTATTAGGTCTAGTTTCAGGTCCAGGCCCACTTGCATCACCTGTATTATGTAATCAACCAAGTTGTGTGTGGCTGTGTTCTAAGGCACCATGTCTGATCTTAAACAGTATGCCTTAGCTGCTAGCTCTATGTTAAAGATTCCCTACTTTCTTGCCTCTTTGGTCAGTTCATGCAAGCTATAGAAAGGTACTTCCTTAACAAAACAAATATAAGATGCCCTTTTAGAGTTGAGAAAGTGTGTGTCACGTCATCAGGATAGTCTGCCTGTTTGACAATTATTTTTGATCATTAGCAAACCAATGTTCAAATAAGTTTTGATTGGGAGTAAATTAATCACTTTGCTGATTAACCACTGAGGCAAGTTGTAATACTATTCTCAGTCTGTTTGGGCTGCTGTAACGAAATACCGTAAACTGGGTAGATTGTTCTGTTAGGCTATGCTTGCATTTCTATAAATAAATACCTGAGATTGGGTAATTTATAAAGAAAAGAGGCTTCATTAGCTCCTAATTCTGCAGGCTGTACAGGAAACATGGCAACGACATCTGCTTGGCTTCTGGGGAGGCCTCAAGGAACTTTTACTCATGGTGGAAACCAAAGCGGGAGCAGGCATCTTACATGGTAGGACAGGAGCACACGAGAGTGGTGGAGGTGCCACACGCTTTCAAACGACCAGATCTCATGAGAATTCACTATATAGAGGATGGTACCAAGCCATGAGGGGTCTATCCCTCATGACCCAAATACCTCCCACCCGGCCCCACTTCCACCATTGGGGATTACTGTTCAACATGAAATTTGGTGGAGACATATATTCAAATGATACTATATATTCATATATATATTCAAGCTATTTCAATTATACACAAAATAAATGTATTTCTCACAGTTCTGGAGGCTGGGAAGTCCAAGATCAAGGCATAGGCAGATTCCGTGTCTAATGAGGGCCATTTCTGCTTCCAGGATGGTGCCTTCAATTCTTCATCCTTACAAATGCTGTGTCTTCACATGGTGGAAGTGATAGAAAGACAAAAGGGGACAAATGCTATTTCCTTATGTGATGGAAAGCTTAGGGCAAACAGGGCCACACTGTGTGTGAAGCCTGTTTTATAAAGTCCTTGTTTGCATTCATGGGGACAGCCCTCATGACCTCACTACCTCCTAAAGGCCCCACCCCTCAATGCTAGAATAATGGGACATTAAGTTTCCACTTGAATTTTGGAGTGAGCTATTGTTAGAATATTTATCCCCATCAAAATGTAAGTTGAAATTTAATTGTCATTATAATGGTGTTAAGTGGGACCTTTAAGAGGTGATCCTGGCTGGGCAAGGTGGCTCACACTTGGAATCCCAGCACTTTGGGAGACTAAGGTGGGTGGATCACTTGAGGTCAGGAGTTCGAGACTAGCCTGACCAACATGGTGAAACCCCATCTCTGCAAAAAATAAAAAAATTAGCTGGGTGTGGTGGCATGTACTGTAGTACCAGCTACTTGGGAGGCTGAGCCAGGAGAATTGCTTGAACTAGGGAGGTGGAGATTGCAGTGAGCCGAGATGACACCACTGCACTCCAGCCTCGGTGACAGAGTGAGACTCCGTCTCAAAAACAAACCAAAAAAGAAGAGGTGATCCTGCCCTCATGAGTGCAATTAATAAGGGTGAATTCAGCCTCTTTTTGTCTCTCTTGCCCTTCTTTCTTCTGCTATATGAAGATGCAGTAAGAAGGTCCACACCAGCTGCCTGCACCTTGATCTTAGACTTCCAGTCTCTAAAACTGTAACAGTATAAATTCCTGTTCTTTGTAAAGTACCCAGTCTCACGTATTGTGCTATAGCAGCAAAAAACAGACTAAGATAAAGGAACACAAACATACAAACCATAGCAAGTTCTAAGCTGTATTAAAATGATATTTGGGACCGGGCGCAATGACTTACACCTGTAATCTCAGCACTTTGGGAGGCTGAGGCGGGCGGATCACCTGAAGTCGGGAGTTCGAGACCAGCCTGACCAACATGGAGAAACCCCATCTCTACTAAAAATACAAAATTAGCCGGGCATGATGGTGTATGCCTGTAATTCTAGCTACTCGGGAGGCTGAGGCAGGAGAATCGCTTGAACCTGGAAGGCAGAGGTTGCAGGGTGAGCCGAGATCACACCATTGCACTCTTGCCTGGGCAACAAGAGCAAAACTCCATCTCAAAAAAAAAAAAAAAAAGATAATTGGTAAATGTCAGAAAGGGGCCTGTCATTCCTCCAGGGCTAGGTTTCTACAATGTGGGTGGCTTCTCCGGCATTAGGCTCCTGCCATGTGCACTGACCAGAGGCACCTCATGACTACAAGCTTCCCAAAGAACCTTTTTGAGCAGCTTCACAGCAGAATGCTGTTGACAAGGCAGCTCCTTAGTGCCACTGGTGCTCCTTCTGGTAGTTTTCCAGGATGTCCCAGGGGCAAGACACATCATCTACTGAGCTATGTTGCACTTTTTCTGACATCTAGATCTCAGTTCTGGGGATGAGGAAGACTCTTCTTTGGGTGCTCTATCTCAGCTCAAGGGGCAGTGGCTACTCCATTTCTGCTTTCTCTTTATTCTATAGAGTTCTCTTTAACTTTTAATACCCAGTCCCTCATTACCTGAATCCCTTAAACTTTTCGTGTTCAAGTTACTGTGTTGTTTTTTTCTCTTCACTGAACTCTGATACGCTGTTTTTATTAGATGTTTAAATGTTTTTTATTTTACATTCTGCTGCTGACCAGAGAAATGTTTAAATTTTTATACACTACATATTATTTATATGTATGTAGTGAATTACCGTGTTTTAGTCCAATAACCAAGGTGTTTTTTGTTGTTGGTTTTTTTGTTTGTTTGTTTGTTTTTTGAGACAGAGTTTTGCTCTGTCACCCAGGCTGGAGTGCAGTGGAGCGATCTCATTTCACTGCAACCTCCGCCTCCTGGGTTCAAGCAATTCTCATGCCTCAGTCTCCCGAGTAGCTGGGATTACAGCTGCTTGCCTCCACACCCAGCTAATTTTTTGTATTTTTAGTAGAGACGGGGTTTCAGCATGTTGTCCTGGCTGGTCTCAAACTCCTGAGCTCAGGCAATCTGCCTGCCTTGGCCTCTGAAAGTGCTGGGACTACAGGCGTGAGCTACCATGGCTGGCCCAAGGTTTACTTATTGCAAGGAAATAAGAAAATCTTGGTTATTGGACTAAAGCATGGTAGTTCACTACATACATCTAGAGCCTGTCTATGCTTGCATCTACAGATTTTCAACATTGGTCTGCACTCAAGACATTGAAAAATGCCAGAAGGCAGAATGTGATACTATCCTTAAATCTCCAGGTAGTTCATCTATTCGGACCTCAAGAGTTGTCTCTCTGACAAATATGAAATCTATTCAAAATTTAACTGTTCAAAAATTTTAAAACTTGAGGATTTTACTCCACAATATGTGCTCTTCTAGAACCTTTCTTGTGGTAGTGGGGGGGATCAGAAAAGGGCAGATTTGATCTAATCACAGTTATTAGAAAATGGCTTGCTATTACCTTTTAGATGAGCTAACCCAATGCTAAAATTATTATTACTGAGACAGAATCTCACTCTGTTGCCCAGGCTGGAGTGCAGTGGCAAGATCTCGGCTCACTGCAACCTCCGCCTCCCAGGTTCAAGCAGTTCTCCTGCCTCAGCCTCCTGAATAGCTGGGACTATGGGGCGCGCCACCAAGCCCAGCTAATTTTTGTATTTTTTAGTAGAGACGGGGTTTCAACATATTGACCAGGGTGGTCTCGAACTCCTGACCTCATGATCTGCCCACCTCAGCCTCCCAAAGTGCTGGGATTACAGGCGTGAGCCACCACGCCTGGCCCAATGCTAAAATTATTATGTGTATTAATGGTGTCTTAGATCTCTGTACTTTATGGCTTATAATTAGCATTGTGATTCCACATCTAGGCCATATCCTAGTATGGATTCTATTTAAGACAAATTTGCTGCAAAATAATATTTCATTGTACAATATCTTTATTAAAGGAATGCATTCCAGCAACACTGTCACCATCTTTATTACCAAATAAATACATCCCTTTAACAAATAATCTGTATCTTAGTTTTTTCCTTTCCAAAATAAATGGTGTATATCAACTCTCGTACAATTCTAAAAGCATTGTGCTGTGCTGCCTCACAGGGGTATGTTCCCAGAGGTTTCTCTCTAGAGCAATCCCTAACAGGACAATTGTTCTCTCTGAGGCTTCTTGCTTCCCATCTCTCCTCCCTTGGGGAACTGCTGCTTCTCTGTAGTTTGCTTCCCTGTGACACAGGGACCATAGTTTCTGCCTAATTACACCTTTTCCACTCTGAGGTAGCTGAACCATATACTACATTGCCTTAGCCCTGTTCACCCATGGTGATTCTTTTCCATTTGCCACCTGGCCTCTTCCTCCTCAGTAACTTTGGGTTTTTTTGTTTTGTTTTGTTTTGTTTTGTTTTTGAGAGACAGAGTCTTGCTCTGTCACCCAGGCTGGAGTGCAGTGACAGGATCTCAGCTCACTGCAACCTCTGCCTCCTGGGCTCAAGCAATTCTCCTGCCTCAGCCTCCCAAGTAGCTGGGATTACAGATGTGTGCCACTGCACCTAGCTAATTTTTATATTTTTAGTAGAGACGGGGTTTCGCATGTTGTCCAGGCTGGTCTCAAACTCCTGACCTCAGGTGATCTACCCGCCTCAGACTCCCACAGTGTGTGGGATTACAGGTGTGAGCCACTGTGCCCAGAATGCTCCTCGGTCACTTCTAACAACTGTCCTCACTTGAGGAAGCTGGCCTTTCTCCTGTACCCTGTTTTACCAGTTGTCTTTTTAAAAAGTAACTTTCCTCCAAATAACTAATTTTATTCATATAGCACTCCTCAGGAGCTCAAATAATTTTAATCATTTTTTAAGGCAAAGAAAATACTTTTTACATTTGCTAGATGTTTATTTGCAGAGCTACATAAATGTAACACTGTTAGAATGGGATTCTTCCTACTTTGGGAAACTACCAAAATAGTCATATACACTCTCACACACATACACCCCAAAGAAAATACATCCAAGAACGTGGTCACAGTTTTCAGTTTTTATCATTTTACAAAATTATATCCCAGCCCTCACATGTAAGACTGGTCAGTTTTTAGAATCCTCAGCCATATCAAGGATATAGAAGGGGTCCAGGATAGAGACCAATGAAGAAATTTCTTTGAAGAGAATTATAAGTGCTCAATTCAGCCTTCTTGGACAAAGGAGTTACTACCTTCTACTTTGAAACCCAGTGAACTTCAAGGAAACCCTTCAGAGAACTTTGAAATGTGTTTTCTACAACCATTTAGTTGGGGAGCCCGGAGAGGGCTGCTGCCATGCGATCTCCCTGAACTTGTTTATTTTTTCAGGCCAGGGATGTGGGAATGTTTCCTGAGGACCAGATGTGTGACACTCAGGACAGAGTCAGCATTAAATAGCCTCCAGAAGTAAAGAAAACCTCAGGACAGAGGCTGGATACTAGGGGCTAGGAAATAATTACAGACTTTTTTTTTTTTTTTTTTTGAGACAGGGACTCTCTTTGTCACCCAGGCTGGAGTGTAGTGGCACAATCAAGGCTCACTGTAGCCTGGACCTCCCAGACTCAAGTGATTCTTCCACCTCACCACCCTGAGTAGCTGGAACTACAGGCACACATCACCATGCCCGGCTAACTTTTCTGTATTTTTAATAGAGGTTTCACCAGGTTGCCCAGGCTGGTCTCAAACTCTTGGGCTCAAGCGAATGGCACCTCTGAGCCTCCCCAAGTGCTGGGATGACAGGTAGGAGCCTCCGAACCTGGCAGAAGACTGTTTTAAATTGAGATGGATCCATCAGATACCAGGGAACTACAGGAGAGGTAACCCAGCAGAGAACCTCCAAAGAGGTCATATAAATGCCTGACAGAGAAAAAGTCAGTTTAATTATCTGCAGGGTCCAGGGATTATGAAGCCAGCCAGCCAAGGAAGAACCATCCCATCTCCTCACTCCTCACCTTTCGTACCTCCAGTCTACACTTTAATCCCACTGAGGACTTAACTTGTAGTTCACAGTTCCAGAAAAGTATAAAGAGAAAGCTGAAATCAGAGGCATTGTGCCCTCTCCACTGCCAGCTTGCAGTTTAAAGCAGGCCTGAGCTGGAATAAGTGAATTAAGATTATATTCTGATGATTACATAGGACTACACATATTATTTATTGAAATAAAACTGTTTTTGCAACCAATCATGATGAAGATATTTTCTGTTATCTATGAGTAATCTAAAAATATATGGGTCAGGTCAAGTCTTTATCCTAGGGCACCAGGGTATACTCCCACCATATAAAGACACAAAAGTAAAAGCAATGTTTTAATCTCAATCCAATCCACACATGATGCTTATTCTACATACTCATGTACATGAGAACCATTTTTTCATTGCAACTTTTCTTGTCAAAACATCCTTCTGCTTACAAGGAAGATTTTGCTTAAGTCCTTCCTTTTTTTTTTTTTTTTTTTTGGGACGGAGTCTCGCTCTGTCGCCCAGGCTGGAGTGCAATGGCGTTATCTCAGCTCACTGCAACCTCTGCCCCTCTAGGCTCAAGCGATTCTCTTGCCTCAGCCTCCTGAGTAGCTGGGATTATAGGCATGCACCACCACGCCTGGCCAGTCCTTCCATTCTTAGTTCCTGAGGTTATTCATAGTCTTCGCCCTGTGCTTCTCTTGTATTATGATCCAACTCCTTCATTATTAAAAAAAAAAACAGAAAAACACCTAAGTATAATCCATATGTGAAATAGCCTCTTTCTCCAAAACAAATTCTTCAGTAAAATAATTCTATAATATATTAGTTTGCTTTTGTTACATGAAGTTATGCCATTATAAAGGAAAGTTTCAATTACAGGCAAGGTTAAACTCTGCAAGCAACCCAAAACTCAAAAAGGACTGAATAAGTCAACCAGGTAAAGACAAAAGAATGGCTCCTTATCATTCAGCTTTCTTAACCACCTTTCTAAAGTTTCCTCCATCCCCACTGTCTATTATGCTCATGGTATCCTTGTCCTTACACACTTACCACTATCTGTAACTGCCTATTATGTCACCTTCCACACACATACATACAGTACATGCATACATGATTGAAATGTCAGAGCAGGGTCTTTGTCTTGTTTTCCACTTAAAAGTTCCTGGGCATAGAATAGCTTTTGACACATAGTGGTCACTAAATAGGTATTTGCTTCGTGAATGAAGGGCACCATTTAGTCAGTAAAAATAAAAGGGAACCACAGAATAGGTAAACTTCCGAAAGTGTCTAGTGTTGTCTTTAAACTAAGCTCCCCATTCCTCACTGCCCAGTCTCCTGACCTCTTGGCAAACTGGTTTTTCTTTGATGCCCCAACATGAGAGAGGTTTATGAAAAGTAAACACTAGCCTAAATTTTGCCAAATCCAGAATTTTAAAATATATCTTCATTCTCTTTGGCTTCAGCCACGTGACTGATTGCCCCTCTCAAACAATCCCCTTTCTTGGTTTGTGTGACTACGTCCAATTCTAGTTCCCTGAGCTAATTCTGCAACCACTGAAGTCAACTGTCAACTTTAAGAGGGCAGGAATGACATCTGGTTTTGCTTCCACTGTATCTCTAACATGGCTTGGCACACAGTAGGTGCACCACACATATGTGAACAAATGAACTTCTCCCTCGCTCTACTTGTCTCCAACGGACAACTCCCCACATCTTACTTTGAGCCTCTAAATTATCTTTTGTTTTTGGAGTCTGTAAATTCACAAATGGTTTCCATCAACACTAAATCAAGGATAGTTACTGAAGTTCATCGATGAACTCAAGTCCTCTTGCTTACTGACTTCTAAATGCCTATCAAATCTCATTATTACATTTCCACGCTTATATTATCTTCACCATTCTAACTCTTAAAATCAGTTTCCATTCACAATTGTTACTTCCACATGTAGATATCCAGTCCTGACTTTCCAACTCAACTGCTTCCTGAACACTTCCCTCCCTCCTGGTGTCCCCACAGGTTGTCAATAAAACCCAACTTTACTATTTTCCCCTTATTACCTCTTTTCTATATTCCTTATCGTTCTGTATCTCAATGGAGCAACCACCTCCTCCCTTGCTTTTGTCCAGAAACCTAAGGCATCCCAAAACACCTGTCTCCCTGTTATTTTTGAGGCTTGCTGTTATTAGACACAATGCTATTGCTACATATATGATCTCATGTAATCCTCACACACCTTATGAGATGCAGAAAATCATACAGTAAGAGGAGCTTGGAAGTTAGCTACTCACTTGCACATTCAAGTTTTAGATGAGAGAACTCCCCAGCAGCCCCACAGCCACCGCCTTGGTCTGAGTCATGATTTTCACATGAACTATAAGAACCTGTTACCTAGTTTGCAGCTTCAAGACTCATCACATGCACACCAACACTTTCCACATTCATCTTGCTAAACAACTATTCCTAACTTTCTGCTTTAAATCCTCCATAATTTGTCAAGACAAATTCTTCATAATCTGATCGCTGCTTTTCCCTCAATTCTTTTACCAACCCTACATCCACCTTCTTCTAATCTGACAAGCAGGGTGTCTGCAGTTTCATAGCTATGCCCCCCTCTGACTGGTTACCCTTATGTCAGCTGTTTCATTGCTGGCAAAGCCACTTACCTCCTCTCTCATTATGATTGCTTCAAGTCTTCCCTGGTTCAGCTTAAATCTTAGCCTGGCTTCACCTATTAAATGACAAACTCCTTTCCAATGCTCTCACAGCAACTGGTGCATTTATCCATCATAGTGTATGTGTGTGTGTGTGTGTGTGTGTGTATATATATATATGAACAATATGTAATTATCTGTGTCTCAATTAGAGGTGAGGCCTCTGAAGAAATTGTACTTTCAACTTTGGCTCAATAGTTTACTGAATGAATCTGCCTGTTACTACTTTTTATTAAGTGCAGGGCAGTTACTATGGGAGTTACAATTAAGGTATGGTTCCCAAAGGTTTTCAATGCCATAGACTCAACCTTTCTATTTATTTATTTTTTTGAGGCAGAGTTTCGCTTTTGTTGCCCAAGCTTAAGTGCAATGGCGTGATCTTGGCTCACCGCAAACTCTGCCTCCCAGGTTCAAGCCATTCTCCTGCCTCAGCCTCCTGAGTAGCTGGGACTACAAGCGCCTGCCACCACGCCCAGCTAATTTTTTGTTATTTTTAGTAGACACAGGGTTTCACCGTGTTAGCCAGGATGGTCTCGATCTCCTGACCTCGTGATCCACCCACCTAGGCCTCCCAAAGTGCTGGGATTTCAGGCGTGAGCCACTGTGCCCAGTCCTGACCATGCATCTTTAAAGTATAGTCTCACATTACGGGAAGAAGCCCAAGAGAGATTTAATCAGCAGGGTTTCTTTACCAGTGAATGTTCAGAAGCTGAGACCTGAAGGGTAAATTAGGAGTTAAAATACAGGATGAGAGTAGCAATTGGGTAGCACATTATAAAGCCATTCCAGCTTACACGTAAAAGGGATACCCTTCCAAGGCCAGGTTAAGAACCTCAGATGTTGTTCTAAACACAGTGGAGAATTGTAATTTAAACAGCATGACTTGGCTACATCACTATTTTATGTAGCTGTTCTAGCGTTCATGTTCCCCTCAATTGCCCCGCCCTCTCACTCAGCAGTTGGTTGACTTTGTCCCTTCATTTCTTAAAAAAACCCCAACCCTGTCAATAATCCACCAAAACTGGGAAGGCATGACAGCAAGTTTCAGTGCTTGCTTCAGCACAGAAACACCCAACAAGTTGATTTAGTTGAGGGCTAAAAAAATTCGACCAAGTAGTCCCATATCATTGCCTTCAGTCTACAAATCTCAGGGTTTTTACTTGATTTTCCTTTATTTCCTGCTCAATCTTTACTTGTACCCAGCCCTACCTTTTCTCAAACCTACTTATTCCTGAGTCATACTTAGCAGGCTTTTTTCACTTAGCTAGTCACCTTACACACTGCCCACAAGCCAGGTGTGCCAAGTGAGCATTACAGATACTAGGATAAGATCATCTTTTGAAAAACAGAAGCCACCTAAACCTCTACCCGTATGTTCCCAGTGGTACTCCGAGGCTCTATGTGACTAATAATCATCCTCCTAAAGTCATGACAGTATAGCAAACGAACATGCTACTAAAGGTAATTTAAACATCATGCTCTTTCAAATTTACTCGAACGTCTTAAATGCCCATCTATGCCACATGAGCTGTGCTATTTTAATCTGCTGTATTGTCTTCCAGTGCCCTCTGCTTAAAGGACTCCTGGAATTCTGCTTGTTAGTCATTGCCTTAAACCGCGTTACAACCCCAGTCCAAAGGAAACATTCTAAAACAGTCACTTAACAAGTAAATCTGATATTAAGCTAGCCCAGTCCTTAAACCTACATTATTTCACTGATACTACAAGTCTAACTGATTAAAAATACCTCAGCACACACCAGATATGTATTTTTTAAAACCAGAACATTTATTGCATGACTAATCGCTGACATTCTTAAGATGAACTGGATGCTGCAACAGCTGCCCTCTTGGGTTTAGGTGTTGTTCCTTCACGGAATCCATGCCTGCACGATGTCAAAAACAAGAACAAGTTACTTCAGCAACATAGATGAATCAATTTTAATTTTTGTTAAACAGATTTCAATGCGCTTATCTCAGTTAAATGCTGAAATCAATACTGCATTCATATGTTCAGACATTTATTTTTACAACATCACTGATAAGCTGCAATTCTTTACTTCACTTTGCTTAAAGATACCCATTTTCGGATATAGTTAATCGCAATTGCAATTAAGGCTCAAAAACTTATTTGGCTATACTAGTCAAGGGCCAGTATGTTTGTTCCTACTTGGCAAGAGATCAAAGATTATTTGTGAAAATGGTTCCCTATGCTGAGAATAGATCACAACTGCTTTGACTAAGCAAGGACAAAACAATGAGCATGTTTAATGGCAGACATTTTCTAAACCAAGAGCTTTGCATTTTAACTTACATAACATCCATATCTACTCTTAGAGAGGTCAACTATCCTACTTTTAAAAGCCTGGCTTCAGTTCAAGCTCTTAACTCCTATATCGTACTAACAGACCATTCAACATTAAGCCCACAAAAACGTATGACCGAGTGCAAATAAAGTTGCTTCAGCACATGAACACATCTATGGGTGTCTACAAAGCCCTGTACTGCCTTGTTATCTTTAAAACTGGACACTCTGGAGAACTGAGTAGGTAGAGGCTAGGGATTCTGCAAAATATTCAATTTTGCACTGGACAATCCCACTACAAAGAATTATCCAGCCCAAAATATCAACAGCTGAGAACTGCTGAAATAGAACATAGTAAGGGAAGGAGCACCAGCTTTAAAGTTAAGTCTGCATCATTCTGAATCTCAGCTGAGATCTTAGATGGGTTCATCTCTTAGAAACTACTGTTTAAAATGCAGGTTCTCTCAGCTAAGTCTAGGGCGGAGCTGAGATTCTGCATTTATAACCTTAACACCAGGACTCCTGGGTAACAAGAGCTTAAGGCAACAGCAGCAACCAGCGCTGTTTTCTATAGCACTCTTGCCCACAGCCACTATACTGAAGATTGAACAAAGCCTGACTCCCAGATCTTACTCACTCCTGTCTTGACAAATTTTGACACCAATTAAAGATAAAGCTAATAAATATCAACTCTTTGGGACCCTGGCTCAAACAATGCTCCTGACATTTAATTTATACTATTGTTTAGTGAAAAAACTAATAAAATCCAAAGTAACTGATTTCAAGGTTACAGTGGCAGAAGATAAAAGTTTTCAACATCTGGCCTGGGGCAGTAGCTCACGCCTGTAATCTCAGCACTTTGGGTTGGCCGATGGCTTCAGCCCAGGAGTTCTGAGATCAGCCTAGGTCATGGCAAAATCCCATTCTCTACAATAAATACTAATTAAAAATTAGCTAGGCATGTGGCAGCGCACACCCGTAGTCCTGGGTACTGGGCGGCTGAGGTGAGATCACCTGAGCCTGGGGAGACTGAGGCTGCAGTGAACCGTGATCGTGCCACTGCACTCAAGCTTGGGCAACATAGTGAAGCCCTGTCTCAACCACCACCAAAAATAAAAATGCTTCCAACAACTCATCCCCAGTAACCATCATAGTGTTCTTTTTACAAGTAAACACGAGGGTTTCATTCAAGCCCATAGGACCAATTATGATCGAACATACAAACTGTACCTGAATCTGCGGTATACAATTTTTAGGTGCCTCATTCGACCAGTTCCGGTGGTATTTCGTCTTTTAGCCTTGGCACTCCAGTTATCTAAAACAAAGTTCAGAAAAGATTTCAAACGGTTTTCCCCCACACACCTTGTAGGCACTGTTAACACACGAGTATTATGCCACCTCATCGGCATACAGATGTACACGTTTTAAGATAGGCACCAAATAAAGTTCAAACCTTTGTCCCCACTTAAGTGCAATACAAACAAAAGCTAACACAGTTGCTCTGAAAAATGTTACTTACACTTTCTCTTGCGCTTGGCAGGGTAGCCACATTTGCCACAGGTCGACTTCTGAAGGTGGTAGGCCTTAGAGCCACAGCGGCGGCACAATGTGTGCGTCTTATTGCGACGCTTTCCAAACGATGACGTTCCCTTCGTCTGCACATTAAAGGAACAGATAATTATGAAACGTGGCAATTTCTAGATTTAATCGAGTTCTCCGGGAAACCAAGTACTGATAAAATCTAAAGGCAATCATAAAGGTCGGAACTGTGGGGGAAGACTCCACGAATTCCAAGTCAAATACCAGCATTTCACGTTACCTAAAGACCTCCACAAGAGTTTCAACGTTCTGAAATATACCTTATCTTTCTAGACTCCGGCCAGACAGAATCACCAATGAATTATTTGTTACACAGAGCCAAACATTCCCAAACTCCTTCCTTCAGCTCCCAAACAAGGCTAGAGCTGTGAAATGTCTCCAAAGGTTGTACCGAAGCCAGGGACACAATGCGGATCTAGCTCCACAATTACGGCGGGATCGGTCCCCCAAGCACCAATTAGCAGCCATTCTTCTGGCTCTTGAGGGCCACCGCATGCCTCTTTTCTGCCCACCAGTTCCCCTTATCCGGAATCTTGACAGCCACCCAAGGACAGCAGGCAGGGAGGCACAAAGAACGAGGATGGAACGCGATTCACACAGACCCTGCTCACAACTCACCATCTCCCTTCTGCAGCCGAGACCAGAGAGACCGGAAGAGAAGGCACTTCCGCTATATCACGCTCAGAAGCTTCCGCCCAGGGAAGTACTTCCTGCGGCGCGCTGTGCAGCGTTCCCAAGCGTCCGTCGCCGTAGTGTCGGTGGGGTCAAGAGGAGGATGCGGTACCAGGCGCGGCCAATCGCATCTTCAGTGCCGGAAAGGTGGGCGGGACTCTCAGTTGGCTGGCGACCCGCTGGCCGAGTCTTCGCCCGACCCGCTTGGACCATGAGCTGCTTTTCGTGCCGCTGTTGCTGGTGCTACTGTTAATGCTGATCGGTTTCGCGCGTTAGCAGGCAGATCTGTTGCCATACCGTGGATTACTGTCGTCTGGGCACATGGAGAACCTGGAATGCGGGGCTGGCCCTGCCTGGGGGTACACGCACCGACTGAGCGTCCCCGGCGTGTAATGACCGTGTGCGTCTGGGATCAAAAACAAAAAACAAAACAAAACAAAAAACAACAACAATAAAATAGAGCAGATTAAGACTTTTAGTCCTGTGTTATTCATTCCGATTTGAGGTCTATGCTTTCAATTTTGTAGCTCCTGGCTGTATTTTATATAATAACGAACATCCTGGTTACACTCACCCTTCCCCCAGCTCACTTCCTTTGCATTCTAAGGCTGTACTATGTACATTTCTGTTATCAAGAAACAATTTTTTTTTGCTCTTGTTGCCCAGGCTGGAGTGCAATGGTGCGATCTTGGCTCACTACAACCTCCACCCCCCAGGTTCAAGCGATTCTCCTGCCTCAGCCTCCCAAGTAGCTGGGATTACAGGCATGTGCCACCATCCCTGGCTAATTTTGTATTTTTATTAGAGATGGAGTTTCTCCATGTTGGTCAGGCTGGTCTTGAACTCCGTACCTCAGGTGATCCGCCTGCCTGGGCCTCCCAAAGTGCTGGGATTACAGGCGTGAGCCACCATACCGGGCCATCAGGAAACAATTTAGACAGCCTGGCATGGTGGCTCACACTTGTAATCCCAGCACTCTTTGAGGCCAAGGTGGGAGGATCACTTGAGCCCAGGACAGCCTGGGCAACTTAGGGAGACCCCATCTCTACAAATAATAAAAAAAAATATGGTTCATGCCTGTAATCCTAGCACTTTGGGAGGCTAAGATGGGAAGATTGCTTAAACCCAGGAGTTTGAGACCAGCCTGGACAATGTAGTGAAACCCTGTCTCTACAAAAAAAATTTTTTTTTTTTTTTAAAAGAGCTGAACAGATTGGCACAGGCCTGTATTCCCAGCTACCCAGGAGGCTGAGGTGGGAAGATTGCTTGAGTCCAGGAGTTTGAGGCTGCTGTGAGCTATGATTGCACCATTGCACTCCAGTCAGGGCAACAGAGTGAGACTCTGTTTCAAAACAAAACAAAACAAAAACTTCTAGAAGGAAGTTTAAATTTCAATGCTAAGTTTTCCACTTCAAGTGAACACTTTTTTCCTATTGGCTTTGAAATCTCAGAAAGGTTATTGTGAGAAAGGAGCATACTTAAGGTGGAGCATTGGAGAGGAGATTGGTGGTTTGAGAGACCTGTTATTAAAGTACCTTCCTGATCAAGTTGAACAACAACAACAAAAAACTGGCAATCTTTATGACAGTGGCAATCAAATTGTGGGCCTGAGGTGGGATGCATCACTTGAAAGCCATACTTTTGAATTACATATTTAAGAACTCTTACCTAGAATATGATGGTGGTTACCAGAGAGAGGCTAGGAGTTGCGGGGAAGGGAAGGGTGCTGGTCAAAGGATACAAAGTCACAGACAGAAGGAATAAATTATAAGTATTGAAGGTGATGTATATGTTAATATCAGTGAATCATTCCACACTGCGTACATATAAAATTACTGAATATCCCATAATTATATACAATTATAATTGGTCAAAATAAATAAAAATTTTAAAACTCTTCAATTTTATAAAACTCTTACCTAATATTAATTTTTAATATCATATCAGGATTTTTTTTTTTTTTAAAGAGTCTAGGCTAGAGTTACTTACTACAACCTCAAACTTCTGAGCCAAAGCAGCTGTCCTGCCTCAGCCTCCCATCCCGAGCAGCTGGGACTACAGATGTACACAACCACGACCAGATAATTTTTACATTTTTTGTAGAGATAGGGTCTTGCTGTGTTGCTCAGGTTGATCTCAAACTCCTGGTCTCAAGTGATCTTCCTCAGACTCACAAAGTGCTGGGATTACAGGCATGAGCCACCTCGTCCAGCCAGGATTTTAAAATACTTTTTTAACCTTGGAGATACCAGAATTGGAGTACTCATTATCCTTGGTTCCTAATAGCATTGGTTCATGCATGTTCTGCTTTTATTTACACATTAGCTATTTACCTTTAATAATAGAGTAGCCCTGATAAGCCCAACTCCTACATTGTAGGATATCCATGATCTCCTCCTCAATCCCATCCCATCCCCAAGCTTCCCTTATGTGAGATAACCATCATTCTGAATTTCATATTCATCATTCTTTGATTTTTGTTTTGTAAAATTTTAATGACCTCATGTGTACTCTTAAATGTAAGTGTGTGTTTATTTGAACTTTTAAAAAAGGTGTCATATTATATATAATCCTTTGGGATTTACAGTTTTTCCTTACTATTGTTATGATTTCTCTATATTGTGGGTCACTGAAGTTCATTCTTTTTGAATGCCATGTAATATTATGTTATAAGAAATATCAGTTTATTCATCCAGTATCCTGTTGCTAGTTATGCAAAGCAGATCACTTTCAGGTTCTTGTGAACTATGAAGGAGTAAATAAAGACCAACCAGGTAATTTTCTTAAAATAAACATAATAAAAAATCAAAAATATAAAATATTAAATAGTAATGTTTAAGGTGGAAGTATAAATTTCCCTGTAATCATATTCTCAGAGATAACCAGTGTTAAAGTTTGGGATATCTCTTGACTGTCTTCTTTAAAATATAATGTATACCTGTATACACAAATTGTATACATATACTATATACACATTAACTTTTTTAAAACACAAATGAGATCTATAACTTGCTGTTTCCATAGCAATATATCATGGATATCATTACTTGTCAATATGTAGAGATGTACTTTATCCTTTTTAACAGTTCTTTGGTGTTTCACTGTCGACATGTCAATATTTATTCCCTAAACCTCAATTTTGGTTATTTTCAATTTTCTGCTATTGTAAACAATGTTATAATGCAGATGCTTGTACATACATCTGTGGGTATTTGCTTCATTATTTCCTTAAGATAATTTCCTAGAACTGGAATTACTGTGTTGAAGGATATGAAGTTGTATTTTTATCTGTCTTCAACTTTATTTATTTATTGCTGTATATTGCCAGATTGCCCACCAAATATTAATTAATAATTTACAATCTTGGCATCATAGTATAGTTCTCTGAGCAGGGAATACCTAGTCCAACCTGAAGTTCAAGAGCGACTTCTTGGAGGAGGTGACCCTGGGTCTGAGTCATGGTGAGAATTTATCAAGCCTTCAAAAGAGCAGATAAATAATCCACAAGGACCCTGGATCAGAGAGTGCTCTGAGCTGGGTTGCCCCACTGTGCTTGTATCTGCACTCTCCAACACTAGGCATCATTGACATGTTAAAGCTTAGCCAATTAAAATTGTTCTTTGTCATTCTGTTTTCAACTTTTACTTATTCATTAGGATGATTTCATAATCCATTTCCTGGTTTAGAGGAAACAGGAACAATGGCTACTGAGAGTACTCCCTCAGAGATCATAGAAAGAGAACGAAAAAAGTTGCTTGAAATCCTCCAACATGATCCTGATTCTATCTTAGACACGTTAACTTCTCGGAGGCTGATTTCTGAGGAAGAGTATGAGACTCTGGAGAAGGTTACAGACCTCCTGAAGAAGAGTCGGAAGCTGTTAATTTTGGTACAGAAAAAGGGAGAGGCGACCTGTCAGCATTTTCTCAAGTGTTTATTTAGTACTTTTCCACAGTCCGCTGCCATTTGTGGCTTAAGGCATGGTAAGTCGACTTTGTATACTTTCTGGGATGAGAGGGAGGGGGAAGACTTTCTGAAAAAGAAAGAAAAAAAGAAAGAAAATTGTTGCCTTTTATTTTTGTTAGTCTTTTTCCAGAGATAATTTTCATTGAAATATGAAATAGGGAAAAACTGGAATTTAAAAAGTTTCTGAAATTTAACATCTTATTGGTTTACGAAATTGATAAGTTGTTTTTCAGACTGTACTCAAAACTTGCAGTTGTTTTAATGCTAACGTAAACTGCTCATTATACTGACTGTAACATGCTGAACTCTCACAGTTGGAAGGAAAATACTGTTAATAATAACACAATCCAGGGTTTGTTTTTCAAGTAGATGAATTCGTGGATATTTACAGTGCCAAGACCACAAGCTGTATCTTTCACTTAGTATAGCCATTTTGAAAATACAAGGAAAATAATTTTTAACACATAGATGGCAGATCAGTAGTTTCATTTTTTTGGTGGTAAGAATGCCAGCAGCAGCTGTTTCCCGGAGCAATTCCAGTGCTAATTCTTAAATGGTTCAAAGATAACTAGTAGTCCACAAAAAAGCAATTCTTCCAGTTGCTTAGCAATTCTGTGAATTACTACTAGGATAGGTGTAGCTCCTTTTCTAGGAATCTAAAAAAACATTCAAAATTATTTTAAGGGATGTTAGAGGTAGAGGCTCAGTTAAAAAGGTGAATGTTAATGATACCTAATTTAGGACAAGATTTATATGTTTAGAATTTTTTTTTGTTATTTCTAAAGCACACTATTCCAAATTAGAGCCATTTGTTTACTGATTAGAAAGTATTTGTGATCAGATTTCATTAGCAATGGCCCCAGGATATGTGAGTCTGTTGTGAGTCACAGTAAGTCCACAAGTAAACACTGTTCATACGATTCAAATTTTTTGTTTTACTCACTTACCCTGGCAGGTTGCTGGGAAGGACTCAAACTTTAATCAAGACAGTGGTGTGATCTGATTTTTTTATTTTTTAGTGGAAAAAAGAAAGTTCTGAAAGTTGATACGTTGACATGCAAGTTATATAGGAGGTGTTAAGTATTTCTGTCCTCCAGTGAAATAAGAGGTGGCTGGGCAATCCCAGCACTTTGGGAGGCCGGGACAGGTGGATCACCTGAGATCAGGAGTTTGAGACCAGCCTAATCAACAAAGTGAAACCCCGTCTCTACTAAAAATACAAAAATTAGCTGGGCATGATGGTGCATGCCTGTAATCCCAGCTACTTGGGAGACTGAGGCAGGAGAATCACTAAACCCAGGAGGTAGACATTGCAGTGAGCCGAGATCGTGCCATTGCACTCCAGCCTGGGCAACAAGAGCAAAACTCTGTCTCAAAAAAAAAAAAAAAAAAAAAAAAAAAAAAAAAAAAAGAAGAAGAGGGATGATGCTTTGAGGCCTCAGGAACTCCAGCTATTATACAGTTTCTTTTTCTTAATTGGGAAAAACAATTCTTTTTCTTTTCTTTGCAGAAGTTTTAAAACATGAGAATATAGTACCTCCTCAATCTATAGAGGCAAGCAAGAATTCAGAAGATGCTTTTTCTCCTGGAATAAAACAGCCTGAGACCCCTGAGATCACAGTGTTCTTCAGTGAGAAGGAACACTTGGATTTGGAAACCTCTGAGTTTTTCAGGGACAAGAAAACTAGTTATAGGGAAACAGCTCTGTCTGCCGGGAAGAATGAGAAGGAATATGACACGCCAGAAGTCACATTATCATATTCAGTTGAGAAAGTTGGATATGAAGTTCCAGCAACTATTACATATATAAAGGATGGCCAGAGATATGAGGAACTAGATGATTCTTTATACTTAGGAAAAGAGGAATATCTAGGATCTGTTGACTCCCCTGAAGATGCAGAAGCCATTGTGGAAGAGGAGGTTTATGATGACCCAGAGCACGGTGGATATGATGGTGAAGAGGACTTTGAGAATTCAGAAACCACAGAGTTCTCTGGTGAAGAACCAAGTTATGAGGAATCAGAAACCACCCTTTCATTGGAGGAGGAACAGGAGAAAAGTATAGAAGGTATGGAAATACCTTGCATAGTTAGTCAGGCAACAACTTATTAAGTTAATAAGCTTGCCATGACATAATGGGGATAGGAGGATGACAAAGGCACAGATGTCAGCAGAAAATCAACTACCAAGGAATTCCTTGTGCCTCTCTGACCTGGAATCTCCTTGAGGTAGGTGTTGACTTAAAGGAGCTCCCAGGACCTAGGAAATGATGGACAGCATATGCAAAAGTAAATATTGATTGTCAGTTTGTAAATTTCTGTAGTTCGTATAAGGAGTTGCCAATCATTAATTTCCCATAATACGTACAAGGAGTTGCTAATCATTAATTTCAGGCTAACCTATTCCTCAGGTTAAACCACTTTGGTTATTTTAGTGCCTTTGTGACCAGAGAGATGTGGGGATTATGTGTTTGACTATTTAAGTCGAAACAGTCAGTAAATGGCTAAGATCCCAAAATATTGTTACTTGGCTTGATCCAGTCCACATAATGCCATCTTGATGAGAATTATATTTGTATCTTGAATCTGAGTATTTCCTTATTTAAAAAAGAATGTCTTTGGGACACGGTCTCACTCAGGCTGGAGTGCAGTGGCACGATCACGACTCACCACAGCCTCTAACTCCCAAGCTCAGGTGATCCTCCCACCTCAGCCTCCTGAGTAGCTAGCATTACAGGTACCTGCCACAATGCCTGGCTAATTTTGTATTTTGTAAAGATGAGATTTTGCCATGTTGCTCAAGTTGGTCTCGATCTCCTGGACTCAAGTGATCTGCCCGGCTTGGCCACCCAAAATGCCGGGATTACAGGTGTGAGGCACTGTACCTGGCCAAATCTGAATATTTCTTAATGAGAATTCAAAATGAGAAGTGTTTCATTGGAGTGATATTGCCTGGGAAAATAAACATCACTAAGTTCTGAGTAGAGGATGAAAATGTAACTACCATCTCACATTCATTTCAAATCTTGGGGACTCATCATCCACTTATGGGTAGGAAGAGAGTCATTTCTTCCTCATCACACCTTATATTAGTTTGTGAGGGATGCTATAACAAAAAACCACAAAATTGGTGCTTAAACAATAAACACAAATTTCTTGTGGAGGCTAGAAATCTGAAATCAAAGTACTGACAGGGTTGGTTCCTTCTTTTGTTTTTTTTTTTTGAGACAGAGCGAGACTCTGTTGCCCAGGCTAGAGTGCAATGGTGCGACCTTGCTCACTGTACCCTCTGCCTCCCGGGTTCAAGCGATTCACCTGCCTCAGCTCCCCAAGTAGCTGGGATTACAGGTGCGTGCCACCACACCTGGCTAATATTTGTAGTTTTAGTAGAGACGGGATTTCACCATGTTGGCCAGGTTGGTCTCAAACTCCTAACCTCAAGTAATCCACCCACCTCGGCCTCCCAAAGTGCTAGGATTACAGGCATGAGCTGCCGCACGTGGACAAGGGTTGATTCCTTCTGAAGGATGTGATCCGAAGGATCCTAACTTTCCTGGTGGTTTGCTGGAAATCGTTGACACTCTTTGGCTTGTGCAAGCATCCCTCTGACATGTCTTTACCTTCAAATAGCCTTGTCCCTGAGTGTGCATCCCTTTGGCCAAAATAGAAGACACGAGTCATACTGGATTAGGGCCCACCCTAATAACATTATTAAAACTAATCACATCTGCAGTGGCCCTATTTCCAAATAACATCACATTCTGAGGTACTGGGTGTTAGGATTTCAACATATGAATTTTGTGAGGGACATAATTCAACCCATGCCTCTTGCCCCGCCCCCAAATAACTTCTTAACACATGATTATTTTGGGGCCCCATTCTTAATTTTTATTTATTTATTTATTTTAGTTGGTGCATAGGTTTGAATTAATTAATTAATTCATTGCATAGTGTCATCATTATTCCGTAAAAATCCCGTTTATCTATTCTGTTTTTTTCTCCATTTCCCATTTACCTTCTTCCATAGGTAACATTCTAATATTGCAGTGTGTCTCTTACATATTGTTTTATTTTCATGAAAATTTTTTTTCTGTATCAGGTACTGACTGGATTTCACCAGGCTGCCCAGGCTGGTCTTGAACTCTTGGCCTCAATAATGCTACATAACAAATCATCTCAAAATTTAGTCACTTCAAACACTGAGAGTTTATTATTGTTCACATGTCTGTGGTTGGCTGGGCAGTTCTCTGGTGTTCCCTGGGTTCACTCATGCATGTGTGATGAGGTAGTTAAAGGCTGGTCTCTCATCTTCTAGCAGGCTACTCTGGGCTTGTTCTCAGAATAGATGCAGTGTGTGTGTGTGTGTGTGTGTGTGTGTGTGTATATATATATATATTTATTTATTTTTGAGATGGAGGCTCATTCTGTTGCCCAGGCTGGAGTGCAGTGGCATGATCTTGGCTCACTGCAACCTCTGCCTACCAGGTTCAAGCAATTCTCCTGCCTCAGCCTCCTGAGTAGCGGGCATTACAGGTGCCCACTACCACGGCTGGCTAATTTTTGTATTTTTAGTAGAGACGGGGTTTCACCATGTTGGCCAGGCTGGTCTTGAACTCTTGACCTCAGGTGATCCGCCCATCTCGGTCTCCCAAAGTGCTGGAATTATGGGCATGAGCCACTGCGCATGGCCAAATATATTCTTATGAAGAGGGTAAAGGAGAGAGAAGGGGAGAGAGAGCAAGGTGGAGGGAGGGAGACAGAGAAGTAGTGAAGGCCTTTTGAGTCTTAGCTTTAGAACGATCATTATGCCATCTATGCCATCTGTATTAGTTTCCTAGGGCTGCTGTAACAAAGTACCACAAATGATTGGCTTTAGAACAACAAAAATTTATTGTCTCACAGTTCAGAAGGCCAGAAGCCTGATGTCAGGGTATTAGCAGGGTCATGCTCCCTCCGGAGGTGCTAGGAAAGGATTGGTCTCAGGCTTCTTGCCTAGCTCCTGGTAGCTTCGTGCGTTCCTTGACTTACAGACGACCATTTTCTCCCTGTGTCTCTTCACATCATCTATCCTCTGTGCATGTCTCTGTGTCTAAATTTTTCTTTTTTATTAAGACACCAATTATATTGATTTAGGCCCCCCTACCCCCAAGACCTTATTTTAACTTAATTACTTCTGTAAAGATATAGATGCTATTTATAAAATTAAGCCACATTCTGCAGTCCTGGGGGACTTCATATCTTTTTGAGGGGGACAAAATTCAACCCATAACACCATTACTTCTGCCACATTCTGTTGACCAAAGCAAGTCTCAAAGCCAAATCAGGTTTAAGGTTGGGGGAAAACAAGTTCTACTTCTTGCAAAGTAATATAGCAAAGACTATGGATACCAGAAAGCCATTAATTGGGGATATTATTACAATCAATCAAACATCTTTAGCAAAACAGATCGAGAGAAGTCTTAATAATAACGTAGTTATGATCTGTAATGTAATTCTAATGGCTGCCCATCCACTCTAGTTGACTAGAGGCATGTGGCTATTCTTTGTTTCTTTCTCAAGTAATATTTGTCTGTGCAGCTGAGAACTGAAAAAAAAAGTTCTAACTCAAAGGGAGGTCTTCGTGTTTTTTGTCATGCAAAATTTTATGTAAAAAATATCACAGTATCAAAGTCTCAGAAAGGCTTAAACTATCGCCTTGTGTGCTCTGCACTATAGAAGGTCAACTTGTAGAGACAGTATCAATTGACTCTCTTCCCCCTCCAGCTTGTAGTTGGGTTCAACCATTGGGTGGAACCAATATGTTTCCCTTTCCCTGTGGCCTTTCTTTTTTCCTGAAGATCCAGGTTTTCATTTTATATTATTTTCCTTTAGCCTGAAAAGATTATTTATTATTTCTCTTAGTACAAGTCGGCTGGTGGTAAATTCTCTTAGTTTTTGTTTATTGAAAGGTGTTTTTGTTTTGCCTTCATTCCAGAAGGTTGCTTTTGCTGGATATAGGATTCTACAACGTTTGCCTTTAACATGTTATGGATGCCATTTCTCTGTTTTTTTTTTTTTTGTTTTTTTTGTTTTTTTTTTTTTTTTTTTTTTTGAGGCGGAGTCTCGCTCTGTCGCCCGGACTGGAGTGCAGTGGCCAGATCTCAGCTCACTGCAAGCTCCGCCTCCTGGGTTTCCGCCATTCTCCTGCCTCAGCCTCCCAAGTAGCTGGGACTACAGGCGCCCGCCACCTCGCCCGGCTAGTTTTTGTATTTTTAGTAGAGACGGGGTTTCACCGTATTAGCCAGGATGGTCTCGATCTCCTGACCTCGTGATCCGCCCGTCTCGGCCTCCCAAAGTGCTGGGATTACAGGCTTGAGCCACCGCGCCCGGCCTATTTTTTTTTTTGAGACGGAGTTTCGTTCCATCACCCAGGCTGGAGTGCGGTGGCGCCATCTCGGCTCACTGCAAGCTCCGCCTCCCGGGTTCACGCCATTCTCCTGCCTCAGCCTCCCGAGTAGCTGGGAGTACAGGCGCCTGCCACCATGCCCAGCTACTTCTTTGTACTTTTTAGTAGAGACGGGGTCTCACCATGTTAGCCAGGATGGTCTCGATCTCCTGACCTCGTGATCCACCCGCCTTGGCCTCGGAAAGCGCTGGGATTACAGGCGTGAGCCACTGGCCCGGCCTTCTCTGTCTTTTAGCTTCCATTGTTTCTGATGCCAAATCTTCAGTCATTTTATCATTGAGCCTCTGTAAGTGCTATGTCATTTATCTCTGGTTGTTTTCAATATTTTTTCTTAATTTTCTTTTGAGCAGTTAACTCTGATGTGTCTAGGTGTGATTTTTTTTTCTCTTAGTGTTTGCAGAGTTTCCTGAATCTATAAAAATCTTTTAATCAAATTTGGAAACTTTTCAGCTGTGATTTACCAAGATTTTTTTCATTCTCACTTCTTCTCTTCTCTCTGAGACTTCAAGTACATGAATTTTAGAGTTTTAAAAGTGTTTTTCTACAGGTTCCAGAGACTCTGCTCATTTTTCTTTAATATTTTTTCTCTCCGCTCTTCAGGTTAGATATTTACTTTCTTCTATCATCTCCAGTTTGTTGTTAGCCCAAGTAGTGATTTTAAACAAATTCATATGTTGTGATTTTTAATTTCAGAATTTCCTGTTTAAAAGTAGTTTCTATTTTTTTCCTGAGAATTCCTATTTAATCATTCATTGCGGACTTAATTTTAATTTTTTTTTGGCGGGGCGGGGGGGACAGAGTCTTGCTCTGTTGCTCAGGCTACATTGCAGTGGTGCAATCTTGGCTCACTGCAGCCTCAACCTCCCAGGCTGAGGATTAAGCCATCCTCCCATCTCGGCCTCTCAAGTAGCTAGGGCTACAGGCACAGAAAATCGTGACTGGTTAATTTTGTATTTTTCGTAGAGAGAGGGTTTTCACGATGTTGCCCAGGCTGGTTTTGAATTTCTGGGCTGAAGTGGTCCTCCTGCCTCAGCCTCCCATGGTTTTGGAATTACAGGCATGAGCCACCATGCCTGACTATAAAATTCTTATATGCTAAGTCTAACATCTGGGTCATTTTGGAGTCAGTGTCCATTGAGTATGAGTTATATTTCCTACTTCTTCCTATGTCTGTTAGCTTTGGATTATGTTTTATCCATTGTATATAATAGGTCATACTCTAGATTGTTATATTTCTCCCAAGAGTCTGAATATTATTTTGGTCTGTTTGTGTCTCCAATTAACCTGACTGCACTTAAATTCAAAATTTAGACTCCTTTTCCATGGGTGGCAGCTGAAATCTCTGTTTATTTCTTTTTGCCTTAGCTGAGTTATTTTTATGAATTTTTAATCGATAAAACTGAGATTAGTTTCCTGATACTTTTTTCACCTAGCTCTGTGCTTAATTAGATACATCTCTGTTTTGTGTGTACATCTACTCTGTTGCTTTGATCTGCTCCATAGTGACACTGTTATTACCTTGTGGACACACCTGGCTTGGATACTGTGGGTACTGATGTCTTTCTTTTTTTTGAGATGACAGACTGGAGTGTAGGGGCACAATTTCGGCTCACTGCAACCCTGCAACCTCCATCTCCTGGGTTCAAGTGATTCTCCTGCCTCACCCTCCCGAGTAGCTGGGACTACAGGCACCTGCCACCACACCTGGCTAATTTTTGTATTTTTAGTAGAGACGGGTGTCACTATGTTGGCCAGGCTGGTCTTGAACTCCTGACCTCAAGTGTTCTGCCCACCTCAGCCTCCCAAAGTGCTGGGATTATAGGTGTGAGCCACTGCACCCAGCCATGGGTACCAATTTCTGGCTGAAGAAGTAGATAATTGTTTTCTTAAGGGAAAGTATGAGACAGGAAAAAGCAGAACTTAAAAGCTGTCCTGCAACCTACTCTCTCTCTGCTTCTTCTGTGAACTCTTCATGCTAGATTCAACTTCCCCCTCACCTTTTTGCCCCAATACATACACCAGTTCAAGCAACTTTGAGACTACTCAAAGGCTTCTTATAGTTACTTTTATTAATTCCTAAAATCCGTGCTTTTCTCTTCTGTTGTTTCTTCAAGGCTATATTTAAGGGTAATTTTACATTTTTACACTAGCTGGCCATCTGTCAGGAGTAGGAAATCCAATCTGATCTTCTCTCTCTGTTATGCACTATCTCTGTATTTATAAGAAGTAGGTAGGCCAGCCAGAGTGGCTCATGCCTACAATCCCAACATTTTGGGAGGCTGAGGCGGGCAGATTAGTTGAGCCCAGGAGTTGAAACCAGCCTGGGCAAAATGGTGAAACCCTGTCTCTACAAAATGAAGAAATGAAAAGTTAGGTGGGGTTCATGGTGTGCACTTGTGGTCCCAGCTACTCTGAAGGCTGAGGCAGGGGGATCACCTGAGCCCAGGAAGTGGAGACTGCAGTGAAGTGAGATTGCACCACTGTACTCCAGCCTAGGTAACAGTACAAGACTCTGTCTCCAAAAAAAAAAAAAAGGTAGAAGATAGTTTGGAAAATGGGAGATCAGGAAAAATTAGGTATAGCATGTAAACTCTGAGAAAAACTTTGAAGGAAATAAAATCTTCAGTTCCTGTAAACTTCAGCAAGAGATAAATTTAAGAAAGAACCAGTATCGGCCAGGTGTGGTGGCTCGCATCTGTAATCCCAGGACATTGGGAGGCCGAGGCAGGCGAATCAAGAGGTCAGGAGATCGAGACCATCCTAGCTAACATAGTGAAACCTCATCTCTATTAAAAATACAAAAAATTAGCCAGGTGTGGTGGCACCCGTATATGGTCCCAGCTACTCAGAAGGCTGAGGTAGGAGAATTGCTTGAACCCAGGTGGTTCAGGATTTTACCATTTTGCCCAGTCTGGTCTCAACTCCTGGGCTCAACTAATCTGTCCACGTCAGCCTCCCAAAATGTTGGGATTGTAGGCATGAGCCACTCTGGCTGAGGTGGAGGTTTCAGTGAGCTGAGATCATGCCACTGCACTCCAGCCTGGGTGACAGAGCAAGACTCCATCTCAAAAAAAAAAAGAAAAAGCCAGGCACAGTGGCTCCCGCCTGTAATCCTAGCATTTGGGGAGGCTGAGGCGGGTGGATTGCCCGCCTTCTACTTTATTTATATTGTTTCAGGTTTTTTTTGCAGTGAAAATGTAGATTAGACCAGGTGTAGGGGCTTATGTCTACAATCCCAGCACTTTGGGAGGCTGAGGCAGGCTGATCACTTGAGGCTAGGAGTTCAAGAGCAGCCTAGCCAACATGGTGAAATCCCATCTCTACTAAAAATACAAAAATTAGCTGGGCATGGTGGCACACACTTGTAGTCCCAGCTACTCGGGAGGCTGAGACACAAGAATAGCTTGAACCCAGGAGGTGGAGGTTGCAGTGAGCTGAGATGGCTCCATTGCACTCCAGCCTGGGTGACAGTTTTCTTTCAAACTCTGTCTCAAAGCAAAACATAATGCAGATGATTTATTTAATTTTAAAGTCATGCTGGGCACAGTGACTCATGCCTGTAATCCCAGCACTTTGGGAGGTTCATTTGAGACCAGGAGTTCAAGATCAGCCTGGGCGATATAGCAAGGTCCCATCTCTATTTAAAAAATAAAAAGTAGCCAGGCATGGTGGTGGGTGTGACTGTAGTCTCAGTTACTTGGGAAGCTGAGATGGTAGGACCCCTTGAGCCCAGGATGATGATCACACCCCTGGATTCCAGCATAGGTGACAGAGTGAGACTGTCTCAAAAAAAGAAGTCGATGGGGGAAATTGAGATTCTGAACATGGCATTCACTATTATCTTCTCTCCTGCAGAAAGAAAAAAGGTGTTTAAAGACATCCTGTTATGTTTGAACATGGATAGAAGCAGAAAGGTTCTGCCAGATTTTGTTACACAATTCTCCTTAGATCGAGGATGTAAGTGGACCCCAGAGAGTCCAGCAGACTTAGCCTGGAATTTCCTGATGAAAGTTCAGGCACTAGATGTGACGGCTAGGGATTCAATCCTCCGGCGCAAGGTTCTGGATGAAGATAGCAAGGAGGATTTGCTGGCTAGAGTGGAGAATTTGGAAATTCGAGACATACAAACCATTAATCCCCTTGATGTCCTTTGTGCTGCCATGCTGTGTTCAGATAGCTCTTTGCAACGCCAAGTCATGTCAAACATGTATCAGTGCCAGTTTGCTCTTCCCCTGCTACTGCCAGATGCAGAAAACAACAAAAGTATCTTAATGCTGGGGGCCATGAAGGATATTGTGAAGAAGCAGTCAACACAGTTTTCAGGAGGGCCTACAGGGGATACAGAAAAGTTTCTGACTCTCATGAAGATGCCTGTCATCTCTTTTGTGCGTCTAAGATACTGTAGCTTCTCTAAGTCCAGAATCCTCAACACACTTCTCAGCCCTGCCCAGTTGAAATCACACAAAATCTTTCTTCATCAAGATTTGCCTCTTTTGGTGCTTCCCCGGCAAATCTCTGATGGCCTGGTTGAGATAACGTGGTGTTTTCCTGATAGCGATGATAGAAAGGAAAACCCCTGTATTTTCCAAAAGCCTGTTGCTCTGGCTAATCTCCGTGGAAATCTAGAAAGCTTTTGGACTCAGTTTGGTTTTTTGATGGAAGTTTCTTCAGCTGTGTTTTTTTTCACTGACTGTCTAGGTGAGAAGGAATGGGACTTGCTAATGTTTTTAGGAGAAGCTGCCATTGAAAGATGCTACTTTGTTCTCAGTCCCCAAGCCAGGGAGAGTGAAGAGGCTCAAATTTTTCAGAAGATGCTGAACTTGAAGCCGGCACAGCTACTGTTTTGGGAAGGGGGAGATGCTGGGGACAGAGGGAAGAACATGGAGGGCCTTCAAGCTGCCCTCCAGGAATTGATGTTCTCTTCTTCCCTCAGATGTGTGTCTGTGGAGGACATGGCCGCCCTGGCCAGGGAGCTGGGGATTCAGGTAGATGAAGACTTTGAAAACACTCAGAGAATTCAAGTTTCCTCAGGAGAAGACATGGCTGGAACAGCTGAAGGTGAGGGTCAGCAAAGATGCAATCAGCTAAAAAGCTCATCTAAAAGCCAAGCTCTAATGCCAATACAAGAGCCTGGGACTCAATGTGAGCTCAGCCAGAACCTTCAGAATCTCTGTGGTACCCCAATATTCAGGCCTCTTCTAGAGAACTCCTGGCCCTTTCCAACCAGAATTGGAGGTAACTTTAACCATGTTTCCTTGAAAGCCCCCTGGGTTATGGGCCATCCCTTTGGGTCAGAACAGAGACCGAAGTGGTTCTGTCCTTTGCCCTTTCAGAATGCAAGGGCCCAGGGCCGAGGTAAAAGTTTTGGTATTCGATCCTTCCATCCCCAGGTATTTTATTCAGGTGAAAGATTCATGAAATTTTCCAGAGTTGCTCGGGGATGTCACTTGAATGGAACATTTGGGAGACTGCCCAGACCCATTTGTCAGCATGTACAGGCCTTCCCTGAGAGACCGCAAATGATGGGAACTCTTGAAAGGTCTGGGACAGTAGTCTCCCAGGTAGGTCACTCCTATTCCCCGGGTTCACAGCCAGCAAGAGCGGTAAGGAAGCCATGGCCTCAGCAAGCTTGTACCAGGGGAACAGAATTAACTGAAGCAACTGGAAAACTGATAAGAACATCCCATATTAGAAAGCCTCATCCTCAGTCCTTTCAACCAGCAGGAGCCACACAAAAACTAAGACCTGCTTCTCAGCAAGGAGCCCAGATGACGATGCAGGTTAGGGCTTCAAATCCAGCTTTCCAAATAGGGTCCTATCCCACATCCAAGAGCTCTCAGTTCAAATCCGATCAGTCCAACCCATCCACAGTCAAACACTCCCAGCCTAAACCCTTCCATTCTGTGCCCTCTCAACCTAAACTCTCTCAGAAAAAATCCTGTCAGTCCCAGCCCTCCCAAACTAAACCTTCTCCATGCAAACCCACTCAACCTAAGCCAAGCCAGCCCCAGCCTCCCAAGTCTAAGCCTTCTCAGCCCAGACCCACTCAACCTAAGTCATCCTCAACCAATCCTTCACAAGCTAAGGCACACCACTCAAAAGCAGGGCCAAAGAGGGGAGGGAAGCATTAAAGAGCTAAGTCCAGAGATCTATAAGGCATATCCTTTACCCAGGCCATCCCAATCATATAGTAAGCAGAAGAGTTGCCATGAAGGTGAAAGACTACTGTCACTAGCATGTAAAACAAAGAAAGACATACATGACCAAATTGGATATCTTTTTTTGTTTGTTTGTTTGAGACAGAGTTTTGCTCTTGTTGCCCAGGCTGGAGTGTAATGGCACGATCTCGGCTCACTGCAACCTCCGCCTCCCAGGTTAAAGTGGGTCTCCTGCCTCAGCCTCTCGAGTAGCTGGGATTACAGGCATGAACCACCACACCCAGCTAATTTTGTATTTTTGGTAGAGGCAGGGTTTCTCCATGCTGGTCAGGCTGGTCTTGAACTCCCGACCTCAGATGATCCACCCGCCTAGGCCTCTCAAAGTGTTGGGATTACAGGCGTGAGTCACCGCTCCCAGCCCGAATTGGGTATCTTTAAGATATCTGTGAGAGTTGTATTCATAACCAAGAAGAAAAATATGAAAATAAGACTAGAATCAAGCAGTAGATAATTGAATCCACTCTTGAATATTATTAGATAATGTATAGCTTGTACCCAGGGAATGGGGGTCTATGAGACTTGGAGAAGAATGGGGTTAGGGTCTCTAATTGCAAAGTGACTGTAAAATAGGACAAAAGTTGCCTCTGTGTCTGAAAAAGTGTCTTAGTTGTTGGCTGCTACAGAATTGTCTTTGTCAAAAGTTTCTGGTTCAATATTAGCCACTGAGCAGATAACCCTGCTTATTTGGTGTGGTGGTTAAATCAACTAGCTTCTGCTAATAGCCCCAATTTGCTTGCATGGTAAAACTCTCTCATTTGACCCTTACAGGTAGAAATAATGAATTAACAACCAATAAAATTAATTATTTGGCATTAACTTTTGGAAAGATCTATGTTTGTTTCATATTTGATACAATTTGGCTCTGTCTTCACCCAAGTCTTATCTCGAATTGTAATCCCCATGTGTTGAGGGAGGGACCAGGGACCAGGTGGGAGGTGATTGGATTATGGGGCAAGTTTCCTCCATGCTGTTCTTGTGATAGTGAGTGAGTTCTCATGAGATCTGATGGTTTATTTTTATTTTTTTGAGATGGAATCTTACTCTGTCACTGAGGCTGGAGTGCAGCGATGTGAACTTGGCTCATTGCAACCTCTGCCTCCCAAGTTCAAGCAATTTTCCTGCCTCATCCTCCCAAGTAGCTGGGATTACAGGTGCCTGCCACCACACTTAGCTAATTTTTGTATTTAGTAGAGATGTGGTTTCACCATGTTGGCCAGGCTGGTCTCAGACTCCTGACTGCAAGTGATTCACCTGCCTTGGCCTCCCATACTGCTAGGATCATAGGCGTGAGCCACCATGTCCAGCAGAGATCTGATGGTTTAAAAGTGTGCCACTTACCCCCTTGTTCTCTCTGTCTTCTGTTGCCATGTAAGCTACCTTGCTTCCTCTTCACCTTTCACCATGATTGTAAGTTTCCTGAGGCCTCCCCAGCCATGCAGAACTGTGAGTCAATAACCTCTTTCCTTTATAAATCACCCAGTCTCAGGTAGTTCTTTCTTTTTTTTAGACAGAGTCTCGCTCTGTCACCCAAGCTGGAGTGCAGCGGCGTGATCTTGGCTCACTGCAACCTCCGCCTCCTGGGTTTAAGCGATTCTCCTGCCTCAGCCCCCCAAGTAACTGGGACTACAGGTGCCCGCCACCACGCCCAGCTAATTTTTGTATTCTTAGTAGAGACAGGGTTTCGCCACGTTGGCCAGGCTGGTCTCGAACTCCTGACCTTGTGATCTGCTTGCCTCAGTCTCCCAAAGTGTTGGAATTACAGGCATGAGTCACCACGCATGGCCTCAGGTAGTTCTTTATAGCAGGGTGAAAACAGGCTAATACAATATTTTAAATATTTGTAACAGTTAAGAAAATTGAACTTATTAGAGGGTCTGGCATTAAAATACTAATACTTCATAATTAAACTTTAAAATGTTATTGAGTTTTCAATTTTAGAGTTGTAATTTTCTTAAAAGATAAGTTTACAAAAGTTTACAAAAAACATTGAAATGTTAAAGAGAACTTAAGATTCACAGAATTTATATTTTTATTAGATTCATATTATTCTAAACATTTGGGTAAATTCTGCTTGTTAGAGGCATTAAGGAAAAATAGTGTATTAAATTTAAAATATTTAAGAGACATTTAGTTAACTAGGTTTGTAAATGACATCAAGTATGGATAAAAGGACACTTTAAAAATGGGTGTTAAAATTCACTAGATTAAGAATAAAATAATAATGTTTATAAATTGAACTTAGCCTCAGTTTGTGAATTGGTAACTTTAGTAAAATTAGTATTAATTTAAAGCACTACAGTAGCCCCCAAATAGTCTTTTATGTGTAAAAACAGTACCTTCAAGTACATCAAAAAAGAAAAAGTCATATTGACAAATGAATGAGAGCTGGTCTTTGAAAAGGAATAATTAATCCTTGAGAACGTTATTATATCACAATAGATATTTTTCCTTTGTGCATGTATTAAACAATCAATATTGAGTGGTTTTTTTTTTTTTTTTTGATGGAGTCTCACTCTATTGCCCAGGCTTGGAGTGCAGTGGTGCAATCTCAGCTCACTGCAACCTCCTCCTCCCGGGTTCAAGTGATTCTCCTGCCTCAGCCTCCCAAGTAGCTGGGATTACAGGCATGTACCACCAAGCCCAGCTAATTTTTGTGTTTTTCGATAGAGACGGGGTTTCACCATGTTGACTGGGCTGGTCTTGAACTCCTGACCTCAAGTGATCTGCCCACCTTGGCCTCCCAAAGTGCTGGGATTACACGGTGTGAGCCACCGTGCCTGGCCCTAAAGGAAGTATTTCTAAAGGACTGAACAAGATAAAAGAAAAGAAAATGCAAAGGAGAGTACAGTACCCTGGATCCAGTAAAAGCACTCTAGAGAGGAGAAGAAAGTACCTTCCCCAATCAGAAGAGCTGTTTGGAAATGGTCTTGGGTCTAGTTGGTTGAGGGATACAGCAGGCTACAGTGAGTGACCTGAAGGAAATAAATATCTCCTCCCTACCTCCGGCCTGCTGCTGGTGCAACCCCTTGGCCAAACCCAATCAGAAGCCGGAGGGTAAGGTAGCCCATCCAGGCAGCCCATGTAGTCCAGCCTTTTAGGATTTAGAGCAGAATGGACAATGGATTTGCAGGGGCAAGCAGGAGACATCCAGCAGATTCCTCTCTTTCCATCCCATTCTTCTTTCCTTTTCTTTTTTTGAGACATCCAGCAGATTCCTCTCTTTCCATCCCATTCTTCTTTCCTTTTCTTTTTTTTGTTTCTTCCTTCTCTAATATTTATTTATTGAGCATCTATTATGTGTGAGGCTTTGGAATGTTTACAGGTAGCCAATTACATTTTTGAGTTTGTACTAGGGTTGAATGTGTCAAAGTCAAACATAGTGTTAGGAGCAGGCAGTATAGATAGCAAGAAATGTTGGTTTTTTCAGATGTATTAAGAAAGTCTGGGTCAGGAGTGGTGGCTCATGCCTATAATCCCAGCACTTTGGAAGGCCGAGGTGGGCAGATCACAAGGTCAGGAGACCAGCCTGGCCAACATGGTGAAACCCCGTCTCTACTAAAAATACAAAAATTAGCTGGACATGATGGCAGGTGCCTGTAATCACAGCTACTCAGAGGCTGAGGCAGGAGAATTGCTTGAACCCAGGGAGGCGGAGGTTGCAGTGAGCCGAGATCACACCATTGCACTCCAGCCTGAGCGATAGGGTGAGACTCCATCTCAAAAAAAAAAAAAAAAAAAAAAAGTCTGAATTCAGCACGTGAAACAACATTTTAAGAGTACCGTTGCATAAGGCACAAGTCCAATTGTATTCAGTCAGACATGGAAAAACTCAAAACTTGTTTATAAGCCAGGCGCGGTGGCTCACACCTGTAATCCCAGCACTCTGGGAGGCTGAGGCAGGTGGATCACCCGAGGTCAGGAGTTCAAGGCCAGTCTGGCCAACATGGTGAAACCCCGTCTCTACTAAAAATACGAAAATTAGCCAGACATGGTGGTACACGCCTGTAATCCCAGCTACTTGGGAGGCTGAGGCATGAGAATTGCTTGAACTCAGGAGGCAGAGGTTGCAGTCAGCCAAGATGGTGCCACTGCACTGCAGCTCGGGGCGACAGAGCAAGACTCCACCTCAAAACAACAACAACAGAGCACAAAAACTTGTTTATATATGTATACATTATATATATATTATTTACTACATTGAGAGCATTCAAGTTTGTACTTGACTGTTTTTATAAGCAGATACCATAGTCCACTCAATGATTTACCACTTTCGACACCTGAAAATCCTATCTTCTTCTTTCTATATTGCCCATCCTGGTCTCGAACTCATGGGCTTAAGCGATCCTCCCACCTTGGCCTCCCAAAGTCCTGGGATTACAGGCATGAGCCACCCTGCCGGGCCTGAAAATTCTGTCTCAAACATCTTCATTTATATTTTGTACAAGAAAGTAAATAAAATTTGTCTTTTAACATTAAAAAAATTGTGTTCTTTGTTGAGATGCTTGAAAGGCATGCATACCAATGTGATACAAAGACTGGGCGTTGAGACAAAGTTGTGCATTTAATGAATCAAATTAACTTCATAAACCTAGGTTTTGCCTGTTTCACTTGGTCTCCTACATTTCCTTAGGTATTTGAATTTTTCATGATCTCTTCTTGTGATTAAGGTGTTTGCTATATAGGATTCTAGGATTCACAGAAACAAAATATTTGGTGGGGAAGATAAACATCATTCTGATTGCCAGTGGTTCAGTCTGACTTAATAAGTGCCTTTAAGTGCTAATTAGCTAAGGGCATCTTAGCCTTTACTCTAACAAATACCAGTGCCTTTAAGTGCCAATTAGCTACTAGTATTTGTTACAGTAGAGGCTAAAATGCTGTAGTAAAAATAAGGCAAAAGTATAATGGCTTAAATAATATGGGAACTTATTTCTCTCTCATGTAACACTTCAGCCTGTCTAGGTTGATGGAGCAACTTTTCTTAGTAGGGTTAATCAATAACTAAATTCCTTCTGGTTTGTTGTTCTTCCATTTCCTTGGGCATCATCCTGTTCTGTATGAATGAAGCTGGTCTTTCTCATTTCTTTGATTCAGTTTACAAAAAATGAGAAAAGGCAAAATTCAGAGGAACCAACCTGACTTTAAGTTAGAGATGACTTGGAAATTTTAGATGTTTTACAATCAGCTCCCATTGGCTCAGACTTGGTCATATGGCCATATGTAGCTGCAAGGGAGGTTGGGAAATGCAGTTACTAGTGGCATGACTGTGCATCCAGGAATAAGAGGAGGAGAAATAGTCAATCACAGTATTGTAGAATATCAAAAACACCAGGTTGGTCATAGTGGCTTATACCTGTGATCCCAGCACTTTGGGAGGCCGAGATGGGAGGACTGCTTGAGCCCAGGAATTTGAGACTAGCCTGGGCAACATAGTGAGTCCTCATCTCTACCAAAAGTAAAGAAGATTAGCTGGGCGTGTTGGCATGTGCCTGTGCTCCTTAACTGCTTGAGAGGCTGAGGTAGGAGGATCCCTTGAGCCAGGGAGGTTGAGGATGCAGGGAGCCCAGATCGTGCCACTACACTCTACCGTGGGTAACAGAGTGGGATCTTGTCTCAAAAAAAGAAAAGAAAAGAAAAGAAAGAGGCCCAGGTGGAGTCAACAAATAGTACCCCAAAACAAACATTGATCACAATTTACTACTAATATAGATGATACATTATTTTAGTGATGGGGAGTGGTAGCAATGGTCTAAATTGAGGAGCGAATTTTGAATGATGTTTCAATGCCAAAAAATTTTTAGATTGTACACTCGTTTGATAAAGGAACGTTGCTATTGTGATCTGGATATGGCTACTCCTTACCCTAAAGCACACATGAAAGCTGTGAAAGTTATCAGAATCAAAATGGAGTCACTAACTTTAAGAAAACCCTGAAAAAGGGAGTGAGGGAAAGCCATAAAGAGGGAGTTCTCGGCTGGGCGTGGTGGCTTATGCCTGTATTCTCAGCACTTTGGGAGACCAAGGTGGGTGGATCACCTGAGGTCTGGAGTTTGAGACCAGTCTGGCCAACATGGTGAAACCCCGTCTCTACTAAAAATACAAAAATTAGCCGGGCATGGTGACGTGTGCCTATAATCCCAGCTACTCAGCAGGCTGAGGCAGGAGAATCCCTTGAACCTGGGAGGCGGAGGTTGCAGTGAGCTGAGATCACACCACTACATTCCAGCCTGGGTGACACAGTGAGACTCTGTCTCCAAAAAAAAAAAAAAAAAAAAGAGATAGTTCTCAGCCGGGCATGGTGGCTCAGGCCTGTAATCTCAGCACTTTGGGAGGCCAAGGCAGGTGGATCACTTGAGGCCAGGAGTTCAAACGCAGCCTAGTCAACATGGCGAAACCCTGTGTCTACAAAAAAAGAGAGAGAGAGAGAAGTCTCATATATTATGCCTAATAACAAAAAAGACTACAAAAAACATAATCTTGCACAAAGACCATCTCAATCTTATACAAAAAAATACTACTACAAGGACATCTGCCCAGCAACTGTCTATCTGACCTTGGACTGGTGTCGCCCTTGTTACTGATCTTTGTAGCCAAAGGTAATTATCTCAAAGCAATTACATAACCCTCCTCATTCTTTCCTTTAAAAACCTTTGTCTTCCTTTTCCTCCCCAAATACATAGTTTACCAAGGCATGCCTATTCCCGTTGCACACTGTATTCCCGATTAACATTTTCCATTAGAGAGCCTCTCTGCTTATAATTGAGGTTGACAAGGCCATAAAGATTTCTTTATTTTCTTCATGTTTAAAAAAAATTTTATTCACCAAAAACCTTGCAAGGCCATAAAGATTTCTGTTATTCCATAAACTAGACTGTAGACTGTCTTGACTTTTCTTTTTTTCTTTCTTTCTTTTTTTTTTTTGAGACAAAGTCTTGCTCTGTCGCCCAGGCTGGAGTGCAGTGGTGTGATCTCAGCTCACCTTAACCTCTGGGACTCACTGCAACCTCCGCCTCCTGGGTTTAAGCGATTCTCCTGCCTCAGCCTCCAGAGTAGCTGGGATTACAGACACCCACCACTGCACCCAGCTAATTTTTTTGTATTTTTAGTAGAGATGGGTTTCACCATGTTGGCTAGTTGGTCTCGAACTCCTGACCTCATGATTCACCCGCCTCAGCCTCCCAAAGTGCTGAGATTACAGGTGTGAGCCACTGCTCCTGGCCTTGTCTTTTCCTTCTTTCATTTTGTTTTTTTTTTTTTGAGATGGAGCCTTGCTCTGACACCCAGGCTGGAGTGCAGTGGGCCATCTCAGCTCACTGCAACCTCTGCCTCCTAGGTTCAAGATATTCTCCTGCCTCAGCCTTCGGAGTAGCTGGGATATTACAGGCACGTGCCACCATACCAGGCTGATTTTTGTATTTTTAGTAGAGACAGGGTTTCAGCATGTTGGCCTGGCTGGTCTCGAACTCCTGACCTCAGGTGATCTGCCCTCTTAGACTGAGCCTGGCCTAGATTGCATTTTCTTTCTTTCTTTTTTTTTTCTTTTTTTTTTTTGAGATGGAGTCTAGCTCTGTCGCCCAGGCTCTGGAGTGCAGTGGCATGATTTTGGCTCACTGCAAGCTCCACCTCCCAGGTTCACGCCATTCTCCTACCTCAGCCTCCTGAGTAGCTGGGACTACAGGTGCCTGCCACCACACCTGGCTAATTTTTTTCGTACTTTTAGTAGAGATGGGGTTTCACTGTGTTCACCAGGATGGTCTTGATCTCCTGATCTTGTGATCCACCCGCCTCGGCCTCCCAAAGTACTGGGATTACAGGTGCAAGCCACTGTGCCTGGCCCCTCCATTGTCTTTTCTAATCCAAGGCGTCAGTATTCTTCATACCTTCCTGGCCCGGCTCAGTGACTCACGCCTGTAATCCCAGCACTTTGGGAGGCCAAGGCAGGCAGATTACCTGAGGTCAGGAGTTCGAGACCAGCTTGGGCAACATGGTGAAATCTCATCTCTACTAAAAACACAAAAATCAGCCAGCTGTGGTGGCATGCGCCTGTAATCTCAGCTACTTGGGAGGCTGAGGCAGGAGAATTGCTTGAACCCAGGAGGTGGAGGTTGCAGCGTGGCTGAGATCGGGCTGCTGTACTCCAGCCTGGGTGATAGAGCCAGATTTCGTCTCAAAAAAAAAAAAAAAATCTAAAGCAGTGGTTTTAACATTTGAGTGTGTGTAAAAATCATATAGGGTAGATGTTAAAATTGCATATTGCAGAGCTTCACCCAGAGATTCTGGTTCACTAGGTCTGGGCTGGGCCTGAGAAATCTGCCTTTTTTTTTCATTTAATTTTTAAAATTTTCATTTTTTTGTGTGTGGATACAGGGTCTCACTGTGTTGCCCAGGCTGGTCTCAACCTTTTGGACTCAAGCAGTCCTTCTGCCTTGGCCTCCCAAAGTGCTGGAGTGAGGCACTGTGCTTGACCTGAGAAATCTGCCTCTTAACAGGAACTCCTGCTGAGGCAGATCACAGGGGTTGACTGTGAAAAACTCAGATGTAGCCTGGGCGAAAAGCCTGTTTTCAGGTGCTCAGAGAAAGATATTTCCATCTAGGCCAAGAATCCTGGCTGGGGTAGTTTTTTTCGTTACTCTTATTAAACTCATTATTCATCTCCTGCTGGAAAATTGGGCACAAAAGCTGGTGGAATGTGTTGCCAGAAGTCAGGGACCCCGAACAGAGGCACCAGCTGGAGCCACAGCAGAGGAACATAAATTGTGAAGATTTCATGGACATTTTTCACTTCCCTAATAATACTCTTATAATTTCTTATGCCTGTCTTACTTTAATTTCTTAATCCTGTTATCTTCCTAAACTGAGGATGTATGTCACCTCAGGATCACCGTGATGATTGTGTTAACAGTACAAATTGATGGTAAAACTTGTGTGTTTGAACAATATGAAATCAGTGCATCTTGAAAAAGAACAGAATAACAGTGATTTTTAGGGAACAAGGGAAGACAACCATAAGGTCTGATTGCCTGTGGGGTTGGGCAAAAAGAGCCATATTTTTCTTCTTGCAGAGAGCCTACAAATGGATGTGCAAGTAGGAGAGATATCGCTAAATTATTTTCCTAGCAAGGAATATTAATATTAAGACCCTAGGGAAAAAATTGCATTCCTGGGGGAGGTCTATAAATGCAGCTCTGGGAGTCTTATGAGTTCGGCCCCAATCTGATAAAAAACCTGAGTCTCCATTGTCTTCTTGAAAGCACCCTATCCAGGGCTTCCACAGCACCCCTTGGGGCTCCTCTTCCCCATCCAGACCTCACCCAGACTGGAGAATTGACCTTACTGACTTCTTCATGTGCATTACAGGCTGCCCTTGCTCAAGCCACTCTTGCCACTCTGTCCCCAAGGCCCAGGTTACTGTTGTGTTGGGATGATATCTCAAGTAGTGGTTGACATATTTTTGTTTTTGCCTTTTTTTTCTTTTGTTTTTGAGACTGAGTCTCACTCTGTCACCTGGGCTGGAGTGCAGTGGCGAGATCTTGGCTCACTGGAAGCTCTGCCTCCCGGGTTCATGCCATTCTCCTGCCTCAGCCTCCTGAGTAGCTGGGACTGCAGGTGCCCACCATGACACCTGGCTAATTTTTTGTATTTTTAGTAGAGAACTTAGCTAGGAAGGTCTTGATCTCCTGACTTTGTGATCCACCCGCCTCAGCCTCCCAAAGTGCTGGGATTACAGGCGTGAGCCACCGTGCCCGGCATATTTTTGTATTAATAGTATTTCCTGCTCTCTTACTGCATCCCTTCATTGAATTCAACTGTGGGAGATAGTACAGATATTAAAGGCATGCAGTAGTCAAACCTGTCTTTGGGTTTTATTCTTTTTCCTGATACCCAGGAGTGGGGGTGGAGAGTACCAGGGACAGGGACTAGGCCTGTCTTATGAGTTTGAGATAATGACTGAAAATCAGGAGTTTTAGATTTTGCTCTTTGCCTTGGGGTCTTTGCTTTGCCCTTTGCCTTGTGCTCTTCATTGGCCTCAAAAGCATGTGATCTTTGTGACCTACTCCCTGTTTGTACACCCCCTCCCCTGTTGAAATCCTTAACAAAAACCTACTGGTTTTGCAGCTCAGATGGGCATCGTCGTCCTACCGATATGTGATGTCACCCCTGGAGGCCCTGCTCTAAAATTCCTTTCTTTGAATTCTTTCTCTTTATTTCTCAGACTGGTCGACACTTACGGAAAATAGAAAGAACCTATGTTGAAATATTGGGGGTGGGTTCCCCCAATAGAAATGAGATGATAATGAGGTAAACATTTATAGCCCTTTAAGATTAGGGCTGTTCTACTTACAAGTTTCTATATCTAGCACTTTTAATTTTGTCTGCAAATTTTGTACCTGATTAAATGTACGTGACCTGCTTATATTTTTCAAAATGTGCTTCTTTCTCCTTGCTCCACGGCTAGGACTTGATTTTTTTTCCTTGAGTCTCAATCCTTCCTTCTTCTTGCCCAGTGTCATTGGGGGATGTGATATCATTCTTTCAGCATTGAGAGAATCACTTTACTAGGGTAACACACAGTATAATTTTTGGCCTGGGGCTTGATTTGATACTGCCTTGTCTTTAGGCCTCATGGGCTAGATGAATTTTTCAGGGATGGTCGAGGCAGAGAGAGTGGAGAATAGATCAAGATATTGAGATACACCTGTAATCCCAGCGCTTTGGAAAGCCGCGAGCGGATCACCTGAGGTGAGGAGTTCAAGACCAGCCTGGTCAACATGTGAAACGCTGTCTTTACTAAAAATACATAAATTAGCTGGGCGTGGTGGTGCATGCCTGTAATCCCAGATACTCAGTAGGCTGAGGCAGAAGAATTGCTTGAACCTGGGAGATGGAGTTTGCCGTGAGCCGTGATCACGCCCCTGCACTCCAGCCTGGGCTTTAAGACTCCATCTCAAGAAATAAAAAAGTAAAAAAAAATTTTAAAGATATTGAAATACTGAGATGCTGTGAGTTTTCCTGAAGGGCCTCGGCTCCCTAGTCCCTGTCCTTGGTAATCTCCACCCCCATTCCTGGGTATCAGGATAAAGAATAAAACAGGTTTGACTACTGCATGCCTTTAATACCTGTCCTATCTCCCACAATTGAATTCAGTGGAAGGATGGAGGAAGAGAGCAGGAAATACTATTAATACAAAAATATGTTGCTGGGCGCGGTGGCTCAAGCCTGTAATCCCAGCACTTTGGGAGGCCGAGACGGGTGGATCACGAGGTCAGGAGATCGAGACCATCCTGGTTAACACGGTGAAACCCCGTCTCTACTAAAAATACAAACAATTAGCCGGGCGAGGTGGCGGGCGCCTGTAGTCCCAGCTACTTGGGAGGCTGAGGCAGGAGAATGGCGGGAACCCGGGAGGCGGAGCTTGCAGTGAGCCGAGATCTGGCCACTGCACTCCAGCCTGGGCGACAGAGCAAGACTCTGTCTCAAAAAAAAAAAAAAAAAAAAAAAAAAAATATATATATATATATATGTCAACCAATACTTGAGATATCATCCCAACACAACAGTAACCTGGGCCTGGGGACAGAGTGGCAAGAGTGGCTTGAGCAAGGGCAGCCTGTAATGCACATTGAGAAGTCAGTAAGGTCAATTCCCCAGTCTGGGTGAGGTCTGGATGGGGAAGAGGAGCTCCAAGGGGTGCTGTGGAAGCCCTGGATGGGTCGCTTTCAAGAAGACAATGGAGACTCAGGCTTTTTATCAGATCAGGGCCCATTTCCTTACTTTTGAACAAAACCTACTTCAGGTTCTTTTAAGATAAGGAATGAGATAAATGTTTCAGAAACCAAGAGACAGCACCACCGAAGGAATATTCTGCTGCCTCTTTACTCTGCCTAAACGATGTTTAAAATTATTCAGATGTCAAAAGTACAGTTTCAGTCCAGGGCTGCCTGATGAGAGTGTTGCTTTGTTCTCCCTTCACAATAGCTCTTGTGGTGAGGAGTGTGCTTGGCCGGCTGTCCCCCCGTGACACCTTGGGGATCCACTCTGCAGCTTTGCTGAAGCCACACTCTCATAAGCTGCTTCCAGCCAGTGACTGGGCATGGTGGTGCAATAGAGCTGGGGCAGTCTTTACCATGTGGGACTCCTCTACCAGTCAATCTTTGACCTGGGGCTCTTTGTTGGCCTGGTTGAGACTTTCTCTGAGCTGTGCTGTTGTCAGAAGCTTGTCCATTCCTCCATCTCCTCTCTTTCTCTTTATAGGTATCAGCCCCGCATGGCAGTGTGAGGCTCTCCCTGCCTACTCAGGCTCTATCCCCCTTTCATGCTTCAAAGACTTTTCTTACACTTTTAATTCCATCTCACCATTTGCTTCCCAGAGGACCAGAACTGGCACAAGATCTTTGTGAAAAGTGTTTATTCCTTTTTCAAATGTCCCAGCGGTTTCACATACTTACCCCACCCTCCTTTTTGTGAGAAAGCAGACCCAGGGATTTTTGTCTATAATTATTGAGATGGGATTTTTCCCTTGACCTTGACCCCCTTCGTGGGAAGGAACTGGAGTGTCTCGTTTCACTCAGCCTGCAGTCCATGGACGGCTAAATGTTAACAGCTCAGTGAAGGGTCAGGGTGACAGCCTCCTGCACCTGCCCTTTCTTGTTCAGTGTCCAGGAAGGATCAAGTCACAGGAACTGTTTGAAAGATGATGAATGCGGAAGACTTTATTGAGCAGTAGAAGTGGCTCTCATGGAAGGGGACCTGAAAAGAGGATGGTACAGGAAGAAGGTGATCTTTCCCTGAAACCCAGCCATCTCTGACTGGGCTCTACACCATCAGAAGTTAGCCACATTTTTCCGTAGTCTTTCATGCTCAGTTGTTTCTCTGCTCGTCTCTCAACCATTTGCATCCCCAAGCCACAGCAGCTTGTATCCCCGAGGCTCAGCCACTTGTGTTGCTCTTTTTTTCCTTTTTTTTTTCTGCCAGCTGGTCTGGATCTTATGGGCACAGGATGGGGGAGGGGCTGTCGAGGTGTGTAAACCAGAGCAACTCCATCTTGATGCAGCTAGGTAAAATGAGGCTGAGACCTACTGGGTTGCATTCCCAGATGGTTAAGACATTTTAAGTCACAAGATGAGATAGAAGGTTGGCACAAGATACAGGTTATAATGACCTTGCTAATAAAACAGTTTGCAGTAAAGAAGCCAGTTAAAACCCATCAAAACCAAGATGGTGACAAGAGTGACCTCTGGTCTTCCTCACTGCTACACTCCCACTAGTGCCATGACAGTTTATAAATATCATGGTAATGTCAGGAAGTTACCCTATGTGGTCTATAAAAAGGAGGCATGAATAGTCCACCTCTTGGCATATAATCAAGAAATAACCATAAAAATGGGCAACCAGCATCCCTCAGGGATGCTCTGTCTATTGAGTACCGATTCTTTTATTCCTCTATTTTCTTAATAAACTTGCTTTCATCTTACTCTATGGACTCGCTCTGAATTCTTTCTTGTGCAGGATCCAAGAACCCTCTCTTGGGGTCTGGATCAGGACCACTTTCCTGTAACAGAGTGGGCCCAAAAGGCAATCATTTGGGCTGAAAAAACAGGGTCAGCTGTTTTCACTTAAGGCCAGAGTTGCAGGCTTGAGGGAGGCTTTTAGCTGGGAGCCCAGCAAGTCTGTATCGTTGTGAGAGTCTACTTCAAAGAGTAAAACGATTTGACTCTGTTTAATTTTTTTTTTTTTTGAGACGAGTCTCACTTTGTCACCCAGGCTGGAGTGCAGTGGTGCTATGTCGGCTCACTGCAACCTCCGCCTCCCGGATTCAAGCAATTCTCCTGCCTCAGCCTCTCGAGTAGCCAGGATTACAGGTGCTCACCACCACACCCAGCTAATTTTTCATTTTTAGTAGAGACAGGGTTTCACCATGTTGCCCACGTTGGTTTATGAACTCCAGTACTCAGGGAATCCTCCTGCTTCAGTCTCTGAAAGTGCTGGGACTACAGGTGTGAGCCACCGCACCTGACCTCTTTTTTTATTAACTCTCTTGGGGTGGAAATCATTGACAGAAATTATTAAATCCAATCTAAAGTAAGTAAATTGATTCGGAGTGGGTGAATGAAAAAAGTTTCTCTTTTTCCGTGGTGAAGCTGCCTTTGCAAAAATTGTAGTAGAAAGGGAAACCTAACATAACTGACTCCATCTTGCTTCTACCAGGCTAAATTTTCTTTTCTTTTCCTTTTTTGAGATAGTTTTGCTTTGTCACCCAGGCTGGAGTTTGGTGGTGGAATCTTTGCTCACTGCAACTTCTGCTTCCTGGGTTCAAGTGATTCTCATGCCTCAGCCTCCCAAGTAGCGAGGATTACAGGCGTGTGACACCACATCCAGGCACTAATTTTTGTATATTTTGTAGAGATGGGATTTCACTATGTTACCTAGGCTGGTCTCAAACTCCTGGCCTCAGGCAATCCTCCCTCCTTGGCCTCCCAAAGTGCTGGGATTACAGGCGTGAACCACCACACCTGGTCTACCATTCTATCTTTAAATAAAACAATAACAAAACTTCTCTATTGCTTCCAGTGGTTTTTCTCTAGAAAGTGTTTGTCAAATTTCAGTGTGCACATGAAATCCCAAGAGACCTTGTTAACATGCAGATTAGGATTCATTAGGCAGAGAAGAGTGAGGAGCTGAGATTCAGCTGAATGTTCATGCTGATGCTGGTGGTTCACTCTTTGAGGAACAAAGCCCTGGAGCAGTGGTCCTCAACTTTGACTGCATTATGGGAATCACCTACAGAGCTTTAAAGAATACTGGTATTTGAGTGCCACTCAGAGATTCTGAGGTTTTTGATATGGACTGTGGGCTTGGTATCAGAATTTTTGTAAAACCTCCCCAGGTTATGTAATATGTAGCCAATATTAAAAACTCCTCTTAGTGGCTGGGTGCGGTGGCTCATGCCTGTAATCCCAGAACTTTGGGAAGGCGAGGTGGGCTAATCACCTGAGGTCAGGAGTTCGAGACCAACCTGGTCAACATGCGGAAACTCCATCTCTACTAAAAATACAAAAATTAGCTGGACATGGTGGCACATGCCTGTAATCCCAGCTACCCCAGAGGCTGAGGCAGGAGAATCACTTGAACTCGGAAGGCAGAGGTTGCAGGAAGCCTAGTTTGCGTCATTGCACTCCAGCCTGGGCGACAGAATGAGACTCTGTCTCGGAAGAAAAAAAAGCTCCTCCTAGCTATAGGGGCATCCTACACCACATATTTCTACACAGTTTGAATTTTTTTCCAATATTATGTTGCCTTGGATTTTAAGAAAAGGAAGATGAATTAGAAGAATGAGGAGAAGGAAAAGGAAAGAATTAAAGAAGAAAAGGAATGAGGAAGAAGGGAAAAGAAGAAAGGAAGAAAAACTTTTCCTGGCCCTATAGATACAGCCTTTTCCTTCTCAATCAAATTTCATAAATGTCCACTTCCACACTTCCCATTCACACCTCAGCCCTTCTCAGCCTGGCTTCTGTGTCCTTTTCTTCCTCAAATGTACTGACAAGGAGCACAATGCAAGGAGACACATCTGTTATTATCTTACTGATTTTTCTGACTTCTTTGATACAGCTGGCTAATGTTTTAGGAGCCCCTAGGAAGCTAAAGCATTGTCCGTTATTTTTCTCTTTATATGAGAATAGTACATTATAAAATGATTATTGTCACCAAGCAAAGAACAGTGTTTAATGATAGATAGGAACAGATAAAATGTGCAATTCATGCACAAAGCTCTAGTTAAAAAGAAAAATCTCTTCATGTCCACAACTGTGATTGTTTTTTACTGTTTACTATTGCTACTGATAACCAAAATGAGTGACCAAGGCAAGGATCTCAATCAATTGAAGTTTATTAAGCCACCTTTATGGTGTGCCTGAGAAAAGTACAAGCTACAGACAGATCTGTGATTGTTTTTTCCAAAGAGATTTTTGGGAGATTTAGTATTTCTACGTTTATACAGGAGGGGAAAGCATCTAGGAAGAGGGACAGGTAAGCGGTAAGGCAAATGGCTACATTCTTGTGAGACTTTAGCTAGTGCCCAGTAAATCTACACTTTATCTATGATAAGGTGAATGTCTGAATTAAAAAAAGGGAGTAAGCAAAGAATCAATTACACAGACCAATCTGGGTGAGTGGAGGAATGATTGATCTCTTCTTGTCTTTGTTCCACATCTGAAAAGATAGGTTTGTAATTGACATTATCAGTGTAGAATTGAACAGACTTTAGTTTTAGGAGCTGGATTTAGATTGCAGATGGAAAGTTACAATTGGCTGTCCTTGTTTATGGGAGGCCAGAAAAAAATTTACTTATGAATGATCTGTGGGGGCTGTCATTTCCAGATGCCTGGGGTTTTTACCTTTCTACAGGAATCTGGCAAATGTGTAGTGCTAGTAACAGCCACTCATTTGGAAGAGGGTGTTGCATGACTCAGCCTCCAGGCTTTACTTTCCCTTTGGCATAAGGAGCTTGAATCTCCTGGGATTTTTTATTTTCCTTTATACTTCTGTTACAGCCTGATGGGTTCTTCTTGCCTGCTGCCTGAAAAAAACAAATGCACCGAGAACAGCAGGTTTTGCAGCAAAGAAAGAGTTTCATTATGGCAGGGCCAGCCAAGCTTGAGGATGGGAGAAATTTCTCAAATCTACCTCCCCAAGAATTCAGAGGCTGGGGAGTGGGATTCGGTGTTTTTTTTTTTTTTGTCTGTTTTTGAGATAGGGTGTTGCTCTGTCTCCCAGGCTGGAGTGCAGTCATGGTGCAATCGTGGCTCACTTGCCCTCCAGGGCACAAGCTATCCTCCCACCTCAGCCTCCTGAATAGCTGGGACTACAGGTGTGTGGCACCACACCCAGCTAAGTTTTATATTTTTGTATACAGATGGAGTTTCACTATGTTTCCCAGGCTGGTCTCAAGCTCCTGGGCTCAAGCTATCCACCCACTTTGGCCTCCCAAAGTACTGGGATTACAGGTGTGAGCCACCACACCTGGAAGAGGCTAGAGTTTTTAAGGGTACTTTGGTGGGCAGGGGTCTGGTGAACTGAAACAATTGACTGCTGGGGATGAAATCACAGACAATCTAAACTGTCTTCACGCCACTGATACAGGTCATGGGAGGGGGTCTCAGGGCCAGTTGATGTCTTCTTGGTCTGCCAAAATGCTAAATTGGAAAAATATCTCAAAGACCATTTCTTTAGGTTTTGTAATAGTGATGTTATCTATAGGAGTAGCGGGGGAAGTTACAAATATTACAGTCTCTGGTTACATGACTCTGGGGCAGTAAGCAACTTACAGAAAAGCAAGCTAGAGGCCGGGCACAGAGGCTCACGCCTATAATCCCCACATTTTGGGAGGCTGAGGTGAGAGAAGAGAGATAGACCCTCTCATATTGTTTTATACTCAGAAAAGGAAAGAGAAAAAACTAAAGGCAGGTAACCCACCCCTAGGAACCAGACTCGAAACCAAGGAACTAGACCTGAAACCAGGCCTGGGCCTGCCTGACCTAAGCCTGTTAGTTAAAATTCCACCCCTGACCTAGCAACTGATGTTATCTATAGATTCCAGACATTGTATGGAAGGACATTATGAAACCTCCCGTTCTGTTTTGTTTCACTCCGACCACCGGTGCATGCAGCCCCTGTCACGTACCCCCTGCTTGCTCAAATTGATCATGACCCTCACAAGCAGACCCCCTTAGAGTTGTGAGCCCTTAAATGCCTGCAATTCCAGCACTTTGGGAGGCCGAGGCAGGCGGATCACGAGGTCAGGAGATCGAGACCATCCTGGCTAACACGGTGAAACCCCATCTCTACTAAAAAAATACAAAAAATTAGCCGGGCGTGGTGGCAGGTGCCTGTAGTCCCAGCTACTTGGAAGGCTAAGGCAGGAGAATGGTGTGAACCTGGGAGGTGAAGCTTGCAGTGAGCTGAGATTGCGCCACTGCACTCTAGCCTGGGCAACAGAGCAAGACTCCATTTCAAAAAAAAAAAAAAAAAGAGTTGTGAGCCCTTAAAAGGGACGCGAATTGCTCACTTGGGGAGCTCGGCTCTCAAGACAGGAGTCCTGAGGATGCTCCCAGCGGAATAAACCTCTTCCTTCTTTAACTCGGTGTCTGAGGAGTTTTGTCTGTGGCTTGTCCTGCTACATTTCTTGGTTCCCTGACTGGGAAGCAAGGTGATTGGCAGAAGGTGGAGGCAGCTCCTTAGGTGGCTTAAGCCTGCCCTGTGGAACATCCCTGTGGGGGACTCCAACCAGCCTCAAGTGACACAGATCCTGAGAGCGCTCCTGGGTAGGCATTTGCCCTGGTGGGACACCTCACCAGAGCAGTGTGTGGCAGGTCCCCGTGGAGGATCAACACAGTGGCTGAACACTGGGAAGGAACGGGCACTTGGAGTCTGGACATCTCAAACTTGGTAAGACTAGTCTTTGGAAGTTGCCCACTCCATTTGAGTGGAAGCGTGGCCTGATCACCCACGGCATGCCTTTATTGGCACTTTGGTTTTGGTTTTGGTTTTGACTTGGTTTAAGTTGCTTGACAGGACTGGTCTTGGGAACTTGCCTACTTCATTTGATTGGAAGCGTGGCCTGATCACCCACGGTGTGCCTGTACCAGCACTTTGGTTTTTGTTTTTGACTTGACTTGGATTGCCTGATACTTTGGTTTTGGTTTTGACCTGGCTTGGATTTCTGGATACTCTGATTTTGGTTTTGATTTTGGTTTTGATTTTGGTTTGGTGTAAACTGCAAAAGCGTGTGTATATTGTTTTAACCTGTTCTTTGTTTTGTGCTGTGCGTGTGGTGTGAGCATGGTATTTTGTTTCAAAGAAGCGTGGGTCAGGCACAAATAAGCCCACCCTACTAGGAACCATGTTAAAAATTTCAAAAAAGGAAAAAAGGGGGAGGGGCGGAATTGATATAAAAAGAGTATTATATGGTAAATTCTTGTCCTGAAATAAATTAACTGGTTGTTTAAAGAAAGAAATATTTGTAATAAGTCAGAAAGTTAAAGCATGTCAAAGAATTTTCTGCGAAAGTTGTGAAAGAGAAAAATGTTATAAAAGAAGAATTTATGCAAGAAATGTTGTATAATTTAAAAGTAATTAGGCCTCCTGAATGTAAAACTATTGAAGAGACAGTTTATGTGGAAGGTGTATAAGGAAAGTCAAGTATACCTTTGGTAAAAGGATTATAAGGAGGCATAAGAATGTAGATTTTTTACCTACATTAAAAGGTTAAAAAATTGTTTTAAAGGTTAAACAAGTTTTAAAAATGTTAATTGTGTGTAAATTCTGTGTGTAAATATATTAGGTAAAGTTAAAGAGGTATCATCCAGTTTTTCTGTAAACTGGATATTAAAATAAAAGCATAGCAGGTTTTTCTTAAAGCACCAACCTGCTCTTTAGCAAAAATTATAAAAGGTTAAAAAGAGTCTATAAAATCTTACCTTATGGTCAAACATTAAAAATTAGATAAATATGTCTACAATGTTTTATTAAAATTAGGTTTAACATTAATAACCCACTAATATAAAGGTAAAATTTAGCTTATCTGATATAAAAATCATACAGGAAGCATTGTTAAATGTAAAATAGTATTTGGCTTTCTTTGCTTTAAAAACTAATAAAAATAGGTGCTAAAGGAAATTTCTCAGTAAAAAGGCACTACAGACTATAAAGTCCATTGCCAAGGTCCCCACATTTAAAACAAAACGTCAATTTCTTAGAAATTATACACTTGGTTTATCTTCCACTTTCCTTTCCCTCAAAAACTAAAAGTCTTTTAGCCTGTACCACCCCGAGAATTTCCGGTAAACCAGTGCCAGCCTGAAGATCACGTTCTCATTAAAAGGTGGAAAGAAGAAAAACTTGAGCCAGCCTGGGAAAGACGGTACCTTGTGCTGCTAACTACCAAGACTGCTGTTTGTACAGCAAAAAAGGATAGACTCACATCCGAGTCAAGAAAGCGCCACTCCCTCCAGAGTCATGGGCCATAGTCCCAGGGGAAAACTCTACTGAACTAAAGCTGAGAAAAATTTAACTCTTTTCATCTATTCTATTACTCTTTCTTCTTTCCTCGTTCTATTGCTGACCATCTAATTATTAACATAACCAAGTCAATTTTGCCTCAAACTACTGCATTTAATGCTTGCCTTGTTATACCCTGTGGAGACTTGCCAAGTCAACTTTCTACTTCAGAAAAGTACTTCTGTCCCTCCTGACTCTCCTCAGACTAGGCATTAGTAAACTAGGACCATTTAATCCGGGGAGATTTTGATAAAGACCCCAGTGCCAACCAGGAGTCTTGCCCCCCAATGTAGAGCTTTTATGCTGTAGTTGGTCCAACATTCTGTGGACCACTAAAGAGCAAGGATGGACTGCCCCAACTGATTTTTGTAATTTCCTGAAATCATACATTCATTTTACTAGAGGATCATAGAAGTCGAAGACTTAAAACAAACTTTAGCAATTAAGACAGCATACCAAGATGCAAACGCCTGGTTAAAATGGATCAAATATTCCATCTGCATGTTAAACAAAAGCAATTGTTGTGCTTGTGCACATGGCAGGTCAGAGGCTCAGATTGTCCCCTTAGTGGAAACTAAGGTGGTCCTCCAGTCGACCAGGCATAGGCTGCATGGTAGCTGTTTTCCAGAACTCTACAGTCTAGAGTAGTAAGTCATGTCAAGCTCTCTCTGCTATATCCCGAAGTCCAGCACCCTGTGGGTCAGCCCCTGAGGGCCATTCAGCTTCTGTCTCCCAACACTAAGTTCACTTTGTGCCTCTCACGACAGAGAGGAAACTTAGCATTCCTTGGAGACCTGAAGAGATGCAATGAGTTTAAGAATTTTCAAGAGCTTATCAATTAGTTAGTCCTTGTTCATCCCCGAGCTGATGTGTGGTGGTATTGTGGTGGACCATTACTGGGCACTCTGCTGGCATTTGTGCTTTAGTCCATTTGGCTATCCCTTTCACCCTGGCATTTCATCAACCAGAGGAAAAAAATTATGGCAGTTAGAGTCTTAACCCAGACTGTGGGGCCCTGGCCAAGGCCAGTGGCCTATCTCTCAAAACAACTAGACAGAGTTTCCAAAGGCTGGCCCACATGTCTAAGGACCCTAGTAGCAGCAGCCCTGTTAGCACAAGAAGCAGATAAGCTAACTCTTAGGCAAAACCTAAACATAAAGTGGTCCCATGCTGTGGTGACTTTGTTAAATAACAAAGGACATCTTTAGCCAACGAATGCTAGACTAACTAGATACCAAAGCTCGCTCTGTGAAAATCCCTGCATAACCATTGAAGTTTACAGCACCCTAAATCCCGCCACCTTGCTCCCGGTATCAGAAAGCCCAGTGAAACATAACTATGTAGAGGTGTTGGACTCAGTTCATTCTAGTGGGCCCAACCTCCGAGACCATCCTTAAACATCAGTAGACAGGGAGCTGCATGTGGATGGGAGCAGCTTCGCCAAACTCTGCAAAGTGACTCTGAAAAAGACAACAAGCCCTGCTCCAGTCATATCTGGAAACTGACTGGTCCACACACGGCCGAAGCATGAGGAGACTCATCATGGGACTCATTTTCCTTAAAATTTGGACTTGTATAGTAAGAACTTCAACTGACCTTCTTCAGACTGAGGGCTGTTCCCAGTGTACACATCAAGTCACTGAGGTGGACAAAAGGTTGATATGGTCGTATTAGTTTATGGTTATTATAAGTGTACTGGAATTCTAAAAAAAAAAACAAAAAAAAACTTGCTTGTATAATATTATTACATACAAGATATGTAGCCCAGGAAATGACCAACCTAATGTGTGTTATGACCCATCTAAGCCTCCCATGGCCACAGTTTTTAAGACTAAAAACTGAAGACCAGTGGGGGCTCATAAACGATATGAGTAAAGTGTTAGCCAAAACAGAAAGAAAAAGAGGTGCCCAAACGAGTCACCTTGAAATTTGATGCCTGTGCTGTCATTAATAGTAATAAGTTAAAAATAAGATGTAGTTCTCTTAATTAAAAAAGAGGCTATATGGCAGAAAATAAGTACATTTATCATAAATTAAGACTGTGTAAAAATAAATGTAGATACTGGTCTTGTGTCATTTAAGCTACTTAGGCCGAGGCGGGCGGATCACGAGGTCAGGAGATCGAGACCCTCCTGGCTAACACGGTGAAACCCCGTCTCTACTAAAAATACAAAAAACTAGCCGGGCGCGGTGGCGGGCGCCTGTAGTCCCAGCTACTCGGAGGCTGAGGCGGGAGAATGGCGGGAACCCGGGAGGCGGAGCTTGCAGTGAGCCGAGATCGCGCCACTGCACTCCAGCCTGGGCGACACAGCGAGACTCCGTCTCAAAAAAAAAAAAAAAAAAAAAAAAAAAGAAATAAAAAAATCCTGTCCACCTTCAGCAAAGGAAAATTGGTCCTTCCTGTACCAGTGGTCAGTGTAACCCCTTAGAACTGGTAATAACCACCCCCTTAATCCTTGCTAGAAAAAAAGAGAACGTATAACCCTAAACCTTCAGCAAAGGAAAATTGGTCCTTCCTGTACCAGTGGTCAGTGTAACCCCTTAGAACTGGTAATAACCAACCCCCTTAATCCTTGCTAGAAAAAAAGAGAACGTATAACCCTAAAAATTGATGGAGGTGGACTGGATCTTCAAGTAAATGTCGTGGTTTGAGAAAAAGTTTTTAAATGCTCTCCTGAGCCAGTATTTCAAACCTTCTATGATGAACTGAATGTGCCAGTACCAGAAATTCCAGGAAAAACAAGAAGTTTGTTTTTGCAATTAGCCGAGTATATTGCTCAGTCTCTCAATGTCACTTCATGTTATGTATTAGCACAAGTGTACTATATGAATCATTATCAATATGTTGCACAGGAAGACATAAGTAGTGAAAATAAGAGTGAGAACTCCCACTAATAAAAAGTGAGAGCCTCGAAGTGGGGAAATGAGAGAAGAGACATAGACCCTCTCATATTGTTTTATACTCAGAAAAGGAAAGAGAAGCAAAACGAAAGGCAGGTAGTCCGGCGCCTAGAAACTAGACCTGAAACCAGGCCTGGGCCTGCCTGACCTAAGCCTGTTAGTTACAATTCCACCCCTGACCTAGCAACTGATGTTATCTATAGATTCCAGACATTGTATGGAAGGACATTATGAAACCTCCCGTTCTGTTTTGTTTCACTCCGACCACCGGTGCATGCAGCCCCTGTCACGTACCCACTGCTTGCTCAAATCGATCATGACCCTCTCACACGGACCTCCTTAGAGTTGTGAGCCCTTAAAAGGGACAGAAATTGCTCACTTGGGGAGCTCGGCTCTTGAGAAAGGAGTCCTACCGATGCTTCCGGCCGAATAAACCCTTCCTTCTTTAACTTGGTGTTTGAGGAGTTTTGTCTGCGGCTTGTCCTGCTACAGAGGTGGGAGGATCACCTAGGTTCAGGAGTTTGAGACCAGTTTGACCAACATGGTGAAACCCCGTCTCTACTAAAAATAGAAAAATTAGGTGGGCATGGTGGTGGGCACCTGTAATCCCAGCTACCATGGAGGCTGAGTCAGGAGATTGGTGTGAACTGGGGAGGTAGAGGCTGCAGTGAGCCAAGATGTTGCCACTGCACTCCAGCCTGGTGACAGAGCGAGACTTTGTCTAAAAAAAAAAGCAAGTTAGGCAGTGGCAGGTCATTATTTAACTATGCTTATTCTTTAGCAAAGGTCAGCCCCTTCCATAATTCTAACCTGAGACCTATTGTTAGTTTTCACAAATATGGTTGCAATTTTTGAAAACGATGGGGATCAGTTCAAGGAAAGGACCATTACGTCCTCAGCACAAGAATGAGCAAAAGTGGCCGGGCATAGTGGGTCACACCTGTAATCCCAGCACTTTGGGAGGCCAAGGCAGGCAGATTGCTTGAGGCCAGGAGTTCAAGACCAGCCTGGGCAACATGGTGAAATCCCATCTCTACCAAAAAATTAGCCGGATATGGTAGCACATGCCTGTAATCCCAGCTACTCGCAAGGCTGAGGCATGAGAATCACTTGAATCCTGAGGGCGGAGGTTGCAGTGAGTCAAGATCACCCCACTGCACTCAAGCCTGGGTGACAAAGCCAGTCCCTGTCTCAAACAAAAACAAGAAAACAAGAAGATAGAATGAAGTCATATATTTATATGCTGAAAAGAAGAAACTAGAAAGGGAGAGCAAGGGAAAGTGTAAGACAGAATGTCGTAATTGGTAGGATAACATCTCAGAAGAGGTGGTAGGAATAGAATTGACAGCCTGTTGAAAAAAATGAACTTAGAAAAGGAAGGAAAATTTGTCTTCTGACACTGAAAGGAGGAGGAGATGGATGATAGACTTACAAGTGAGTTTGAGGGTTGGGGAGAAGGAAAGTGATGGAGTTGCCTCCTGCAGGTCTTTGCCTCCTGTTTTTCTCAGAGAAGTAAGAGGAGAGGTTATTTGCTAAAAATGAATGGGTCAAAGATGAATAATGGCTATTGAACATTTACTATGTGCCACAGAGGGCTTTACATACAAAATCATGCACAATCCTTTCAATAGCCCTATTACAATTCCACTATACAGATGGGCACATTGATGCTCCACTGAATTCTCCTGTGCTCAGTCTCTAAGCATCTATTCTGAGGTTCCTTCTCTATTTCTCCACTTCTTCAGTGATATCTGCCAGTCCCCTGACTGTAAATATTATTTACAAGACTCACCTCCAGATCTACATTTCTAGTCCTGACTTGTACTGCAAATTCCACCCAATAGTTTATCTTGCATTTCTAAAAAAGGCTCTTGATAGTAATCTCAAAACTACCATGGACAAAACAGAACTCTTCCTAACTCTGCACCCCAGCCTCCCTACAACCTGTCAAAATAATGCTAAAAATTCAGAAATTACCTTGAAAGTGCATCTTCCCTTTCCTTTCCCACTCACTTCAACCCCATCCGGAATCATCAAGAACTTTTGTCAATTTGATTTCCCTAGTATTTTGAGACCATCCACTTCTCTAATATCTCCACCACCACTACTAGTCCAGTCCACCAGTTCTTCATACGTGGACCACTGCAACAGTGTTCTAACTGCCATCCCTGCTTTCAAGACTGCATCCCTGCAACCTGTTCTCTGCATTTCAACCAGAGTGAGGGATGTGTGTATATACGGGGAAATTTAAAAACATATACATAATATAAAAAATTAGCCATAAGTCGTGGCATGTTCCTGTAGTCCCAGCTTCTTGGAAGGTTGAGTGGGGGAGGATTGCTTGAGCCTAGGAGTTTGAGGCTGCTGTGAGCTATGATTGCACCACTGCATTCCAGTCAGGGCAACAGTGAGACCCTGTCTTAGAAAAACAAAGCAGAGGCTGCGTGCAGTGGCTCACACCTGTAATCCCAGCACAGGCTAAAGCTGGCAGATCATGAGGTCAATAGATTGAGACCATCCTGGCTAACACGGTGAAATCCCGTCTGTACTAAAAATACAAAAATTAGCTGGGCATGGTGGCGTGTGCCTGTAGTCCCAGCTACTTGGGAGGCTAAGGCAAGAAAATCACTTGAACCTGGGAGGTGGTGGTTGCAGGGAGATGAGATCACACTACTGCACTCCGGTCTGATAACAGAGTGAGACTCTGTCTCAAAAAAAAAAAAGAAAAAAAGGAAAAGCAAAACGGAACAGAACAAAACAAAACCAACTACTACCACCACCACTACCACCAACAAAAACACAAAAAACCCCACACACATAAATAGAATAGTATATCACATTTCTTTATCCTATCACAGCAGCTCCAAAAGTTATCAATAATTTCCCCAGCTTTATCTATTTTCCCACTAATACATTTTCTTTTAAGTATTTTATTTTATTTTATTTATTTATTTTTTTTGAGACGGAGTCTCGCTCTGTCACCCGGGTTGGAGTGCAGTGGCCGGATCTCAGCTCACTGCAAGCTCCGTCTCCTGGGTTCCCGCCATTCTCCTGCCTCAGCCTCCCGAGGAGCCGGGACTACAGGCACCGCCACCTCGCCCGGCTAGTTTTTTTGTATTTTTTTTAGTAGAGATGGGGTTTCACTGTGTTAGCCAGGATGGTCTCGATCTCCTGACCTCGTGATCCGCCCGTCTCGGCCTCCCAAAGTGCTGGGATTACAGGCTTGAGCCACCGCGCCCGGCCTTCTTTTAAGTATTTTAAAGCAAATCCAAGATATATCATTTCAACCATAAATGTTTCAGTAGATATCTCTAACGGGTAAGAAATTTAAAGAGTAAAACCAGTATGCAATAATTACATCTAAAAATGATCAATTATTTCTCAATATATGCTTTGTTATTTAATTATCATTAAATTAAACACATTGCATTTGGTTGATATGCCTCTCTAGCTTTTCTTTTGTGTTTTGTAAGACTATACTAGTATATCCATTTTATCCATTTGTTTTTTGAAAATAAAAAAGTTATTTATCCTGCGGAATACTCCACTTTCTGTATCTAGCTAATTGATTCCTTTTAGTGTTGTTAAATGTGTTCTTCTAACTTCCAAATTTCCTGTAAACTGGTAGGTAGAGCTTGAGGCTTAATTAGATCCAGGTTCAATTCATTTGGCAAGAATACCTCATAGGTTGTACTGTGCTTTTCCTGTTGCATGACATTAGGCGGCACAAGTCATGTTAAGATTGATTAGTATTTTCAAGTCAAAATAATTTCTAAAAAGTTTTAAATCATATCACTTATATATTCCTTGATTAAAACTATCTAGTGGCAACTAATTGCGCTTAGAATGAAATCCAAATTCTACAATTTAATTTGCAAAACACTAAACGGACTGGGTGCAGTGGCTCATGCCTGTAATTCTAGCACTTTGGGAGGCTGAGGACGGTGGATGGCTTGAGTCCAAGAGTTTGAGACAAGCCTTGATAACATGGCGAAACCCTGTCTCTACAGAAAGTAAAAAAAAATTAGCTGGGCATGGTGGCATGTGCCTGGAGTCCCAGCTACCTAGGAGGAAGAGGTGGGAAGATCGCTTGAGCTCAGGAGGTCAAGGCTGCTGTGAGTCATGATTGCACCACCGTACTCCAGCCTGGGTGACAGAGCAAGACCCTGTCTCAAAAAAAAAAAAAAAAAAAAACAACAACAACAACAACAAAAACAAGAAAACAAAATCAGCCCCCACCCATCAAACCAAAAACAAACAAAGCACTACATGACCTGGACTGAATGTGTCTCCAAGCAGCATGTCATACCACTCATCTCTTTATTCATATAATCTAGCCACACTGCATTCACAGTCTTCTCAAAACAACACTTCCATCTAAAATATTCTCCCTGCTGGGTGCTGTGGCGCATGCCTGTAATTCCAGCACTTTGGGAGGCCAAAGTAGGTGGATCACCTGAGGTCAGGAGTTCGAGACCAGCCTGGCCAACATGGTTAAACCCCGTCTCTACTAAAAATACAGAATTAGCTGGGCATGGTGGCATGAACTTGTAATCCCAGCTACTCAGGAGGCTGAGGCAGGAGAATTGCTTGAACCTGGGAGGCAGAGGTTGCAGTGAGCCAAGAGGGTGCCATTGCACTCCAGCCTGGGCAACAAAGTTTACTTTGTTTTAAAAAAACAAACAAACAACTCCATCTCAAAAATTAAAAAATAAAGCAAAATGCTGTTCTGCTCCTATTTTGTCATGATCTGCTCCTCCTTGTCATTAATATTCAGATAGCATATTTCAGATTCTTTTCTTTTTTTTTGATAGATTTTTTTTTTATTATACTTTAAGTTCTAGGGTACATGTGCATAATGTGCAGGTTTGTTACATATGTATACTTGTGCCATGTTGGTGTGCTGCACCCATCAACTCGTCAGCACCCATTAATTCATCATTTATATCATGTATAACTCCCCAATGCAATCCCTCCCCCCTCCCCATGATAGGCCCCAGTGTGTGATGTTCCCCTTCCCGAGTCCAAGTGATCTCATTATTCAGTTCCCACCTATGAGTGAGAACATGCAGTGTTTGGTTTTCTCTTCTTGTGATAGTTTGTTAAGAATGATGGTTTCCAGCTGCTTCCATGTCCCTACAAAGGACACAAACCCATCCTTTTCTATGGCTGCATAGTATTCCATGGTGTATATGTGCCACATTTTCTTTTTTTTTTTTTTTTTTTTTGAGGCGGAGTCTCGCTCTGTCGCCCGGACTGGAGTGTAGTGGCCGGATCTCAGCTCACTGCAAGCTCCGCCTCCTAGGTTTACGCCATTCTCCTGCCTCAGCCTCCCGAGTAGCTGGGACTACAGGCGCCCGCCACCTCGCCCGGCTAGTTTTTGTATTTTTAGTAGAGACGGGGTTTCACCGTGTTAGCCAGGATGGTCTCGATCTCCTGACCTCGTGATCCACCCTTCTCAGCCTCCCAAAGTGCTGGGATTACAGGCTTGAGCCACCGCGCCCGGCCGTGCCACATTTTCTTAATCCAGTCTGTCACAGATGGACATATGGGTTGATTCCAAGTCTTTGCTATTGTGAATAGTGCCACAATAAACATACGTGTGCATGTGTCTTTGTAGTAGAATAATTTATAATCCTTTGGGTATATACCCAGTAGTGGTATGGCTGGGTCATATGGTACAACTAGTTCTAGATCCTTGAGGAATTGCCATACTGTTTTCCATAATGGTTGAACTAGTTTACAATCCCACCAACAGGGTAAAAGTGTTCCTATTTCTCCACATCCTCTCCAACACCTGTTGTTTCCTGACTTCTTAATGATTGCCATTCTAACTGGTGTGAGATTGTATCTCATTGTGGTTTTGATTTGCACTTCTCTGATGGTGAGTGATGATGAGCATTTTTTCATGTGTCTGTTGGCTGTATGAATGTCCTCTTTTGAGAAATGTCTGTTCATATCCTTTGCCCACTTTTTGATGGGGTTGTTTTTTTTTTCTTGTATATTTGTTTGAGTTCTTTGTAGATTCTGGATATTAGCCCTTTGTCAGATGAGTAGGTTGCAAAAATTTTCTCCCATTCTGTAGGTTGCCTGTTCACTCTGATGGTAGTTTCTTTTGCTGTGCAGAAGCTCTTTAGTTTAATTAGATCCCATTTGTCAATTTTGGCTTTTGCTGCCGTTGCTTTTGGTGTTTTAGACATGAAGTCCTTGCCCATGCCTATGTCCTGAATGGTACTACCTAGATTTTCTTCTAGGTTTTTATGGTATTAGGTCTAACATTTAAGTCTCTAATCCATCTTGAATTAGTCTTCGTATAAGGAGTAAGGAAAGGATCCAGTTTCAGCTTTCTACTTATGGCTAGCCAATTTTCCCAGCACCATTTATTAAATAGGGAATCCTTTCCCCATTTCTTGTTTTTCTCAGGTTTGTCAAAGATCAGATGGCTGTAGATGTGTGGTATTATTTCTGAGGACTCTGTTCTGTTCCATTGGTCTATATCTCTGCTTTGGTACCAGTACCATGCTGTTTTGGTTACTGTAGCCTTGTAGTATAGTTTGAAGTCAGGTAGCGTGATGCCTCCAGCTTTGTCCTTTTGACTTAGGATTGTCTTGGCAATGCAGGCTCTTTTTTGGTTCCATATGAACTTTAAAGCCGTTTTTTCCAATTCTGTGAAGAAAGTCATTGGTAGCTTGATGGGGATGGCATTGAATCTATAAATCACCTTGGGCAGTATGGCCATTTTCACGATATTGATTCTTCCTATCCATGAGCATGGTATGTTCTTCCATTTGTTAGTGTCCTCTTTGATTTCACTGAGCAGTGGTTTGTAGTTCTCCTTGAAGAGGTCCTTTACATCCCTTGTAAGTTGGATTCCTAGGTATTTTATTCTCTTTGAAGCAATTGTGAATGGAAGTTCATTCCTGATTTGGCTCTCTGCTTGTCTGTTACTGGTGTATAAGAATGCTTGTGATTTTTGCACATTAATTTTGTATCCTGAGACTTTGCTGAAGTTGCTTATCAGCTTAAGGAGATTTTGGGCTGAGACAATGGGGTTTTCTAAATATACAATCATGTCATCTGCAAACAGGGACAATTTGACTTCTTCTTTTCATAAGTGGATACCCTTGATTTCTTTCTCTTGCCTGATTGCCCTGGCCAGAATTTCCAACACTATGTTGAATAGGAGTGGTGAGAGAGGGCATCCCTGTCTTGTGCCAGTTTTCAAAGGGAAGTTTTCCAGTTTTTGCCCATTCAGTATGATATTAGCTGTGGGTTTGTCATAAATAGCTCTTATTATTTTGAGGTACGTTCCATCAATACCGAATTTATTGTGCGTTTTTAGCATGAAGGGCTGTTGAATTTTGTCAAAAGCCTTTTCTGCATCTATTGAGATAATCATGTGGTTCTTGTCTTTGGTTCTTTTTATATGCTGGATTATGTTTATTGATTTGCAAATGTTGAACCAGCCTTGCATCCCAGGGATGAAGCCCACTTGATCATGGTGGATAAGCTTTTTGATGTGCTGCTGGATCCGGTTTGCCAGTATTTTATTGAGGATTTTTGCATCGATGTTCATCAGGGATATTGGTCTAAAATTCTCTTTTTTTGTTGTGTCTCTGCCAGGCTTTGGTATCAGGATGATGTTGGCCTCATAAAATGAGTTAGGGAGGATTCCCTCTTTTTCTATTGATTGAAATAGTTTCAGAAGGAATGGTACCAGCTCCTCCTTGTACCTCTGGTAGAATTCAGCTGTGAATCCATCTGGTCCTGGACTTTTTTTGGTGGGCAGGCTATTAATTATTGCCTCAATCTCAGATCCTGCTATTGGTCTATTCAGGGATTCAATTTCTTCCTGGTTTAGTCTTGGGAGAGTGTAAGTGTCCAGGAAATTATCCATTTCTTCTAGATTTTCTAGTTGATTTGCGTAGAGGGGTTTATAGTATTCTCTGATGGTAGTTTGTATTTCTGTGGGGTCGGTGGTGATATCCCCTTTATCATTTTTTATTGTGTCTATTTGATTCCTCTCTCTTTTCTTCTTTATTAGTCTTGCTAGCGGTCTGTCAATTTTGTTGATCTTTTCAAAAAACCAAGTCCTGGATTCATTGATTTTTTGGAGGGTTTTTTGTGTCTCTATCTCCTTCAGTTCTGCTCTGATCTTAGTTATTTCTTGCCTTCTGCTAGCTTCTGAATGTGTTTGCTCTTGCCTCTCTAGTTCTTTTAATTGTGATGTTAGAGTATCAATTTTAGATCTTTCCAGCTTTCTCTTGTGGGCATTTAGTGCTATAAATTCCCTCTACACACTGCTTTAAATGTGTCCCAGAGATTCTGGTATGTTGTATCTTTGTTCTCATTGGTTTCAAAGAACATCTTTATTTCTGCTTTCATTTCGTTATGTACCCAGTAGTCATTCAGGAGCAGGTTGTTCAGTTTCCATGTAGTTGAGCGGTTTTGATTGAGTTTCTTAGTCCTGAGTTCTAGTTTGATTGCACTGTGGTCTGAGAGACAGTTTGTTATAATTTCTGTTCTTTCACATTTGCTGAGGAGTGCTTTACTTCCAATTATGTGGTCAATTTTGGAATAAGTGCGATGTGGTGCTGAGAAGAATGTGTATTCTGTTGATTTGGGGTGGAGAGTTCTATAGATGTCTATTAGGTCTGCTTGGTGCAGAGATGAGTTCAATTCCTGGATATCCTTGTTAACTTTCTGTCTCGTTGGTCTGTCTAATGTTGACAGTGGAGTCTTGAAGTCTCCCACTATTATTGTGTGGGAGTCTAAGTCTCTTTGTAAGTCTCTAAGGACTTGCTTTATGAATCTGGGTGCTCCTGTGTTGGGTGCATATATATTTAGGATAGTTAGCTCTTCCTGTTGAATTGATCCCTTTACCATTATGTAATGGTCTTTTTTGTCTCTTTTGATCTTTGATGGTTTAAAGTCTGTTTTATCAGAGACTAGGATTGCAACCCCTGCTTTTTTTTGTTCTCCATTTGCTTGGTAGATCTTCCTCCATCCCTTTATTTTGAGCCTATGTATGTCTCTGCATGTGAGATGGGTCTCCTGAATACAGCAGACTGATGGGTCTTGACTCTTTATCCAGTGTGCCAGTCTGTGTCTTTTAATTGGACCATTTAGTCCATTTACATTTAAGGTTAATATTGTTATGTGTGAACTTGATCCTGTCATTATGATATTAACTCGTTATTTTGCTCGTTATTTGATGCAGTTTCTTCCTAGCCTCGATGGTCTTTACATTTTGGCATGTTTTTGCAATGGCTGGTACCGGTTGTTCCTTTCCATGTTGAGGGCTTCCTTCAGGGTCTCTTGTAAGGCAGGCCTGGTGGTGACAAAATCTCTAAGCATTTGCTTATCTGTAAAGGATTTTATTTCTCCTTCACTGATGAAACTTAGTTTGGCTGGATATGAAATTCTGGGTTGAAAATTCTTTTCTTTAAGAACGTTGACTATTGGCCCCCACTCTCTTCTGGCTTGTAGAGTTTCTGCCGAGAGATCTGCTGTTAGTCTGATGGGCTTCCCTTTGTGGGTAACCCGACCTTTCTCTCTGGCTGCCCTTAAGATTTTTTCCTTCATTTCAACTTTGGTGAATCTGGCAATTATGTGTCTTGGAGTTGCTCTTCTGGAGGAGTATCTTTGTGGCGTTCTCTCTATTTCCTGAATTTGAATGTTGGCCTCCCCTACCAGGTTGGGGAAATTCTCCTGGATGATATCCTGAAGAGTGTTTTCCAACTTGGTTCCATTTTCCCCCTCATTTTCAGGCACCCTAATCAGACGTAGATTTGGTCTTTTTACATAATCCCATACTTCTTGCAGGCTTTGTTCATTTCTTTTTCTTCTTTTTTCTTTTGGTTTCTCTTCTCGCTTCATTTCATTCATTTGATCCTCAATCGCTGATACTCTTTCTTCCAGTTGATCGAGTAGGTTACTGAAGCTTGTGCATTTGTCACGTATTTCTCGTGTCATGGTTTTCATCTCTGTCATTTCGTTTATGACCTTCTCTGCATTAATTAGTTTAGCTGTCAATTCTTCCACTCTTTTTTCAAGATTTTTAGTTTCTTTGCGCTGGGTACGTAATTCCTCCTTTAGCTCTGAGAAGTTTGATGGACTGAAGCCTTCTTCTCTCATCTCGTCAAAGTCATTCTCTGACCAGCTTTGATCCGTTGCTGGCGATGGGCTGCACTCCTTTGCATGGGGAGATGCACTCTTATTTTTTGAATTTCCAGCTTTTCTGCCCTGCTTTTTCCCCATCTTTGTGGTTTTATCTGTCTCTGGTCTTTGATGATGGTGACATACTGATGGGGTTTTGGTGTAGGTGTCCTTCCTGTTTGATAGTTTTCCTTCTGACAGTCAGGACCCTCAGCTATAGGTCTGTTGGAGATTGCTTGAGGTCCACTCCAGACCCTGTTTGCCTGGGTATCAGCAGCAGAGGTTGCAGAAGATAGAATATTGCTGAACAGCGAGTGTACCTGTCTGATTCTTCCTTTGGAATCTTCCTCTCAGGGGTATACTCCACCCTGTGAGGCGTGGGGTGTCAGACTGCCCCTAGTGGGGGATGTCTCCCAGCTAGGCTACTCAGGGGTCAGGGACCCACCTGAGCAGGCAGTCTGTCCGTTCTCAGATCTCAACCTCCACCTTGGGAGATCCACCGCTCTCCCCAGACCTGTCAGACGAGTCGTTCGCGTCTGCACAGGCCCTGCTGCTTCCCCTGTTGGTCTTCAGCTGTGCCCTGTCCCCAGAGGTGGAGTCTACAGAGACAGGCAGGCTTCCTTGAGCTGCTGTGAGCTCCACCCAGTTCGAGCTTCCCAGCGGCTTTGTTTACCTACTTAAGTCTCAGCAATGGCAGGCACCCCTCCCCCAGCCTCTCTGCTGCCTTGCAGATAGATCGCCGCAGACTGCTGTGTTAGCAATGAGGGAGGCTCCGTGGGTGTGGGACCCTCCCGGCCAGGTGTGGGATATATTCTCCTGATGTGCCCGTTTGGTTAAAGCGCAGTATTGGGGTGGGAGTTACCCGATTTTCCAGGTGTTGTGTGTCTCAGTTCCCCTGGCTAGGAAAAGGGATTCCCTTCCCCCTTGTGCTTCCCAGGTGAGGCGATGCCTCGCCCTGCTTCAGCTCTCACTGGTCAGGCTGCAGCAGCTGAGCAGCACCGATTGTCCGGCACTCCCTAGTGAGATGACCCAAGTACCTCAGTTGAAAATTCAGAAATCACCGGTCTTCTGTGTCGCTCACGCTGGGAGTTGGAGACTGGAGCTGTTCCTATTCGGTCATCTTGCTCCACCCCCCCCCAGATTCTTTTCTTGTCATTCAGATTTCCCTGACCACTCCCTTTAGAGTATCTACCTTGTCATTCTCTATTACATCATAATTCTCTGCATATAACTTTCTACATTTGCCTTTTCTTGGGTTTATTTATATGCTTGTAGTTTTCTTCTCCCAACATCTCTAATTATAAGTTTCATGGGTCCTTAAGTAGTACCCAACATGAAAACATTTATATCCTGTTTTACTCCATGTTTGTTATTTCAATCAAACTTGAATCTTGTCTCTAGATGAATTGTCACCACATTCAGATTCTTTTATAACTTGTTCAAATGTTTAGGGTCTTTTCATTTATAGTCTCATTACTCAAAATGGGGTCCTCAGATCAGCAGCACTGAGATCACCCGGGAGCTTTTTAGAAACATAGACTCTGTTATAAATACAGTTTTGGTGCCACCAAAGAAATAGCACTCAAATATAAAATTTTCTTTTTTTCTTCTCAGCAAGGCAAATTACTTCTATAGATGGGTGCACCATCACAGATGGAGTAATGGTGAGTGCACACCTGGACAAGGGAGGGGAAGGGGTTCCTATTACTGACGCACGTGGCTCCTGTTGCTATGTCCTTCCCCTATTGGCTAGGGTGAGAGCACACTGGCTAAACTAATTCCGATTGGCTAATTTAAAGAGTGACAGGGTGAGTGGTTTGGCAGGAAAAATGGTTATGGCAGAGCCGGAAATTGGAATGAGTCAGGGTGGGGAAGGAGTCAGGGCAGAGCAGGTAGTCAGAATGAGTCAGGATGGAGCAGGTAATCAGAATGAGTCAGGGTGGAGCAGGTAATCAGAATGAGTCAGGGTGGAGCAGATAATCAGAATGAATCAGGGGTGGGGAGCAGGTAATTGAAAAATGTTGCTTTACAAGGAAGTTAAGTTTAAAAGTAGGAGGCAAAGAATTGAACATACTGACATATTGATTCTTTGCAGAGAAATTTAGAACTCATATCTAACAACTCTTAGGGTACATCCCAAATTATGATTTAAATAATAATCTCCATGTGAATGATATCTCCAGGTAACTTCTTCACCTAAAGTTTGAGAAGCACTGGCATGTAGTCAGCAACTATTAGCCCTAATCTGTGCCTCTCTGTAATGCAACTCTAATTGATCTTATTTACCTAATTTCTAGAGAAGTCAAATTATTCATTCATGGCCTTCCAAACACACTCAGAGTTGTAACACTCTTATCTCTGAAATACCTTCCTTTTCTTTTCTCCTTCAAATATCAAATTCTTTACTTTTATTTTAGGTGAAGACTTTTCAGACCATCATACCCGCTGGAGACCTTTTTTCTCTTCACTGCCTTGCCCTGTTACCTGTTTAGGTAATTCTTTCCCTGCCTCTTGATGAGGAAGGACATTCTCCTGTGTGTCTTATTACCCCTTTTCAAGACGTAGGTCTTTAACATAATAGGTTTTTATTATATATACATGAGGCTTTTATTTCATTGTTTCCTAAACAATAATTTTATTCTAAGTCTTTGAGTAGTTCCCTACAGAACTGCATAAAATAATATTGATTGGGTCGGGTGTGGTAGCTAATGCCTGTAATCCTAGCACTTTCGGAGGCTGAGGCAGGTGGATCACTTGCCGGGTGTGGTGGCGCATGCCTGTAATCCCAGCTACTCGGGAAGCCGAAGCAGGAGAATCGCTTGAACCCGGGAGGTGGAGTTTGCGGTGAGCCAAGATTGTGCCACTGTACTGCAGCATGGGCAACAGAGGGAGACTCTGTTTCAAAAAAAAAAAAAAAAAAAAATGGATTGAATGCTTGTTACAGTCTTATGTTCCAGTGTGCCCTGTACATTTATATAATTTATCTCATTTAGTCTTCACAATGGTCTTGTGGGTGGACATTGCCATATGATTTCACCTACAAGGAAACGTAGACTTCAAGATTAAGGGACTTGCCCAAGGAGCTGAAATTTGTAGCGAGTTCTCTAATTCCCTACCTGAGCACATTCCATACCCTCACAGTTCCTGTTCTGTAAGTGTGTGGATGTTTCCTCCTCTTGTTCTTTAGCGCCTTTTATTTTATGATCTTGCATCACTTTAAGAAAAGAGAAAATAAAAACGGGAACAATGTATGTATTTTCAGATAATCTGGGTCCAAAATTTAGGAACACATTATTATACTGCCACCTTCTGGATCTTTTGAATACTTACACATTAATAACGGATACCTAAAACCAGATCTGTCCAGCTCTTTCAAATCTGATGCTGACATATTACATTTTGTTTATAATTATTTTTCTTTAAAGACAGAGACAGTAAAAATATTTCTTTAGTGAATTAAGAGAGTTCTTTTTAACTTAATACAGATCAAATATGGAGGATAAAATTAAATGTATTCAGAGGTTAGTTATTATTTTTGTTTGTAGAGGATGGAGAAAAACGTGTATTTTTTTCTTGTAATTTTTTTCTTGTAAACGTGTACTTTACTAGTAATTCAACAGCCACTGTGGTTTTTTTTTTTTTTTTTCCGGAGACCGGAGTTTTACTATTACTCAAACCAGCCTCCCCGAGCATTCGGTGAGCAGAGTTTTTTTTTTTGTTTGTTTGTTTTTTGTTTTTATTTTTGAGACCGAGTCTTGCTCTATTGCCCAGGCTGGAGTACAGTGGTGCTATCTCGGCTCACTGCAACCTTCGCCTCCCAGGTTCAAGTGATTCTTTGCCTCAGCCTCCTGAGTAGCTGGGCGTATGGGCGTCCACCACCACGTGGGCCCAGCTAATTTTTGTATTTTTAGTAGAGATGGGGTTTCACCGTGTTGGCCAGGCTGGTCTAGAACTCCTGACCTCAAGTAATCTGCCCGCCTTGGTCTCCCAAAATGCTGGGGTTACTGGTGTGAGCCACCGGGCCTGGCCTAGAGCAGAGTTTTTAAGAATAACTTGGTTGGAGCGGGAAAGCCAGTGAGCCAGGAGTGTTCATTGGTCAGGGATGAAAGCATAGGGAGTGGAAGCTGTCTTCTTGGGCTGAGTCAGTTCCTGGGTGGGGGCCACAAGATCAGATGAGCCAGTTTATTGATCTGGGTGGTGCCAGCTGATCCATCAAGTGCAGGGTCTGTAAAATATCTCAAGCACTGATCTTAGGAGCAGTTTAGGGAGGGTCAGAATCTTGTAGCCTCCAGCTGCATGACTCCTAAACCATAATTTCTAATCTTGTGGCTACTATTAGTCCTATAAAGGCAATCCAGTCCCCAGGCAAGAAGGAGGTCTGCTTTGGGAAAGGGCTGTTACCATCTTTGCTTAAACTATAAACTATAAAGTTTCCCCCAAAGTTAGTTCAGCCTATGCCAGGAATGAACAAGTACAGCTTGGAGGTTAGAAGCAAAATGGAGTCAGTTAAGTTAGATCTCTTTCACTGTCTCAGTCATAATTTTGCAAAGGCAGTTTCAGTCGCTCCCTTTGGATTTTATAACACCTTAATCTTAAGGTCAACAGCCACTTTTTGGCCGTTAGGTTCAACCTCTTCCAATTACAGTTTTTAAGATTAATGTTAATAAAGGTGTGGGTAAAAAAGCACACTCAATGCATGTGAGGATATAAATTATTATTGCCTTTGGGGAAGGCAATTGTATTTCATTCATAAAAAATAAAAATAAAAGCCAGGCATGGTGGCTCACCCCTGTAATTCCAGCACTTTGGGGGACTGAGACAGGTGGATCACTTGAGGTCAGGAGTTTGAGACCAGCCTGGCCAATATGGTGAAACCCCATCTCTACTAAAAATACAAAAATTAACTGTGTTTGGTGGCTCATGCCTGTAGTCTCAGTTCCTTGGGAGGCTGAGGCAGGAGAATTGCTTGAACCCAGGAGGCAGAGGTTACAGTGAGCTGAGATCATGCCACTGTGCTCCAGCCTGGGCAACAGAGCAAGACTCCATCTCAAACAAACAAACAACAAATAAAACCATGGAACCTTTGACCAAGAAAATTTACTTTATGAATTCAACTTACGTATATTCTTTTTAATGTCTGTAAAGATGTATATATGTAAAAGATGTACAATTTTACATTGTTTATAAAAGATTAGGAAAACCCAGAATACTTAAGAAAATGATGGTACTATGCTTATGCAATGTCATTCTATGCAAGTGATATGGTTTTGCTGTGTCCCCATCCAAATCTCAACTTGAATTATATCTCCTAGAATTCCCACATGTTGTGGGAGGCACCCAGGGGGAGGTAATTGAATCATGGGGGCCGGTCTTTCCTGTGCTATTCTGGTTATAGTGAATAAGTCTCACAAAATCTGATGGGTTTATCAGTGGTTTCCACTTTTACTTCCTCCTCATTTTCTCTTGTTGCCACCATGTAAGAAGTGCCTTTCACCTCCCACCATATGGAACTGTAAGTCTAATTAAACCACTTTTTCTTCCCAGTCTCTAGTGTGTCTTTATCAGCAGCATGAAAACAGACTAATAACAGTAAATTGGTACTGGGAGTGGGGCATTGCTGAAAAGATATCTGAAAGTGTGGAAGCAACCTTGGAACTGGGTAACAGGCAGAGACTGGAACAGTTTGGAGGGCTCAGAAGAAGACAGAAAAATATGGTAAAGTTTGGAACTTCCTAGAGACTTGTTGAATGGCTTTGCCCGAAATGCTGATAGTGATATGGACAATAAAATCCAAGCTGAAGTGGTCTCAGATGGAGATGAAGAACTTGTTGGGAACTGGAGCGAAGGTGACTCTTGTTATGTTTTAGCAAGGATACTGGTGGCATTTTGCCCCTGCCCTAGAGATTTGTGCAACTTTGAACTTGAAAGAGATAATTTAGGGTAGCTGGTGGAAGAAATTTCTAAGCAGCAAAGCATTCAAGGGGTGACCTGGATGTTGTTCAAGGCATTCAGTTTTATAAGGGAACCAGAGCATAAAAATTTGGAAAATTTGCAGACTCTGTGATAGAAAAGAAAAACCCATTCTCTGGGGAGAAATTCAGGCCAGCTACAGAAATTTGCATAAGTAACAGGGAACCTAATGTTAATCCCCAAGACCATGGGGAAAATTTCTCCAGGCCTGTTAGAGACCTTCACAGAAGTCCCTCCCATCACAGGCCTGGAGGCCCAGGAGGAAAAAGTGGTTTTGTGGGGCAGGCCTAGGGTCCTCATGCTGTGTGCAGCCTTGGGAGTTGGTGCCCTATGACCCAGCTGCTCCAGCTGTGGCTGAAAGGGGTCAACATACAGCTTGGGCTGTGGCTTCAGAGGGTGGAAGTCTTAAGCCTAGGCAGCTTCCATGTGGTGTTGAGCCTGTGGGTGCACAGAAGTCAAGAATTGAGGTTTGGGAACCTCTGCCTAGATTTCAGAAGATGTATGGAAACTCCTGGATGCCCAGGCAAAAGTTTTCTGTAGGGGTGGGGCCCTCATGGAGAACCTCTGCTAGGGTAGTGCAGAAGGAAAATGTAGGGTTGAAACCCCCACACAGAGTCTCTACTGGGGCACTGCCTAGTAGAGCTATGAAAAGAGGGCCACCATCCTCCAGACCCCAGAATGTTAGATCCACCAACAGCTTGCACTGGGAAAGCCACAGACACTCAATGCCAGCCCATGAAAGCAGCTGGGAGGGAGGCTGTATCCTGCAAAACCACAGGGGCAGAGCTGCCCAAGACTATGGGAACCCACCTCTTGCATCAGTGTGAGCTAGATATGAGACCTGGAGTCAAAGGAGATCATTTTGGAGCTTTCAAATTTGACTGCTCCTCTGGATTTCAGACTTGCATGGGCCCTGTAACCTCATTGTTTTGGCCAATTTCTCCCATTTGGAACTGCTGTATTTACCCAATACCTGTACCCCCATTGTATCTAGGAAGTAGTTAGCTTTCTTTACAGGCCCCTAGGCAGAAGGGACTTGCTTTGTCTCAGATGAGACTTTGGACTGTGGACTTTTGGATTAACACTGAAATGAGTTAAGACTTTGGGAAACTGTTGGAAAGGCGTGATTGGTTTTGAAATGTGAGGACATGAGATTTGGAGGGCCAGGGGTGGAACGATATGGTTTGCCTCTGTCCACACCCAAATTTCAACTTGAGTTGTATCTCCCAGAATTCCCATGTGTTGTGGGATTGACCCAGGGTTGATAATTGAATCATAGGGGTTAGTCTTTCCTGTGCTATTCTTGTGATAGTGAATAAGTCTCACAAGATCTGATGGTTTTATCAGGGGTTTCTGCTTTTGCTTTTTCCTCATTTTCTCTTGTTGCAGCCATGGAAGAAGTGCCTTTTATCTCCTGCCATGTGGAACTGTAAGTCCAGTTAAACCTCATTTTCTTCCCAGTCTTTGGTATGTCTTTATCAGCAGCATGAAAACAGACTAATACAACAAGTGACCTAAAAAATGGTATAAGCATGCTGGTAATAATAATTTATATTATAAGAGCATTGTAATGTGTTTTAAATATTGGTCTGAAACTGTGAAATATTATACAAAATAAGTACCATTTTTATATCTCTTACTAGCAGATATTTATGCAGTAAAAACTGCATTTTGGTTTCTGCTGCTAGAAGAGAGATGCACTCAGATTTTTAAAAATGGAACATGAGGCAGTAAAATATAATCTTAGCTTTATAATCTATGACACAATAAATAAGATAAAAATAACGAGTAAAAGTTGTACTGTGTAGTTTCTACTTAATAAAAATGTGAACTAACAAAAAGAAAAATTTAGTGCTCTGTGAAATGCATGCCATGAGTCTGAATCTACTGTACAATATCTTTTTACTTATATTCATTACTTTTTGAATAAAATTTTAAATAGTTATGATAATGATGACTGATCTAATTTATTGAGCATTTTCTACATGCCAAGTGTTGTCATAAGTGCTTAACAGGTAATGTCACTTGATCCTCTCTATGATTCTGGAAAGACTTGTAAAGGTAATATTCCTATGTGATAAAATTGAAAGTAAGGGAGGTTAAGTGAGTTGCTAAAGATCACACAGCCTGAGTGGTCAGCTCAGGACTTAAGCCCAAATATTCTGAATTTATATGAAATGGTTTTTCGATTATACCAGAATGGGTCAAAAGGGAAAAACAATAGTGCAAATGCCTATATTAGAATGTCTGGTAATGTATATGAAGTACTTAACTCACTGTCTGGCACACAGTAAGTACTGAGTAAATGTTGATTCTTCTTCCTTCTTCCTTTCTCCCATTATCCTTCTCCTTCTCCTTTTTCTCCTTCTTCTTCTCCTTCTTCTTCTCCTTCTCCTTCTTCTTTTTGAGACAGAGTCTTGCTCTGTTGCTCAGGCTGGAATGCTGTGGCATGATCTCGGCTCACTGCAACCTCTGCCTCCTGGATTCAAGCAATTCTCTTGCCTCAGCCTCCCTAGTAGCTCAGATGACAGGTGCCCACCACCGCACCTGGCTAATTTTTGTATTTTTAGTAGAGACAGAGTTTGACCATGTTAGCCAGGCTTGTCTCGAACTCATGACCTCAGGTGATCCACCCACCTTGGCCTCCCGAAGTTCTGGGATTACAGACATGAGCCACTATGCCTGGCCCTCTTCTTCTTATTATGTTGAAAGAGAATAAGAGTAGGTCTTTTTCTTTCTTTTTTTTTTTTTTATTATACTTTAAGTTCTAGGGTACATGTGCATAACGTGCAGGTTTGTTACATATGTATACTTGTGCCATGTTGGTGTGCTGCACCCATCAACTTGTCAGCACCCATCAACTCGTCATTTACATCAGGTATAACTCCCAATGCAATCCCTCCCCCCTCCCCCCTCCCCATGATAGGCCCCAGTGTGTGATGTTCCCCTTCCTGAGTCCAAGTGATCTCATTATTCAGTTCCCACCTATGAGTGAGAACATGCGGTGTTTGGTTTTCTGTTCTTGTGATAGTTTGCTGAGAATGACGGTTTCCAGCTGCATCCATGTCCCCACAAAGGACTCAAACTCATCCTTTTTTATGGCTGCATAGTATTCCATGGTGTATATGTGCCACATTTTCTTAATCCAGTCTGTCACTGATGGACATTTGGGTTGATTCCAAGTCTTTGCTATTATGAATAGTGCCACAATAAACATACGTGTGCATGTGTCTTTTTCTAGTGATGTTGACAAGAATCTTTTCCACTCAGCCCTTTCACTGAAAATCCTGAAGGGCATTTTCATGTTTTCACACGAATATGCAGTGTAAGTCCCAGGAGAGCAGGAGCTTTGTCTGTTCTGTTCACTGCTATATTCCTGAGGCCTGGACAAGGGCCTTGCCCACATTAGGTGCTCAGTAAACATTTAACAACTAGATTGAGAAACCATAACATTTTCCTGTTTCTTTTTTCATCTTTTTGACTGTGACATTATTGACCTATTCTAGGTCTGCTATTCTGTAAACTTTGTGTGCTTTAGAGTAGTACTTTTCAAGTTGTAGTGGTGGATGAAACCTCCTCGGCACTTGGATGGAGTACACAATGCATTATGCCTCTGTTTTAGTTATTTCTTTACTACTAAAAAAAATTTTTGGCCTGGTGTGGTGGCTCACTCCTGTAATTCCAGCACTCTGGGATGCTGAGGTGGGTGGATCACTTGAGGTCAGGAGTTCAAGACCAGCCTGGTCAACATGGTGAAACCCCATTTTTACTAACAATACAAAGATTAGCTCAGTGTGGTGGTGGGTGCCTGTAATCCCAGCTACTTGGGAGGCTGAGGTGGGAGGATCACTTGGACCCAGGAGATGGAGGCTGCAGTGAGCCGACATTGTACCATTGCACTCCAACCTGGGTGACAGAGCAAGGCTCCATCAAAAAATTTTTTGGGGGGGTTGTTGTTCTATCAAGTTCTTTTTTACTTTTATTTTTTGAGATGGAGTTTCACTGTTGTTGGCCAGGCTGGAGTGCAGTGGCGCGATCTTGGCTCACTGCAACCTCTGCCTCCTGGGTTCAAGTGCTTCTCCTGCCTCAGCCTCCTGAGTAGCTGGGATTACAGACATGTGCCACTATGCCCAGCTAATTCTGTATTTTTAGCAGATGGGGTTTTACCTTGTTGCTGATCTCGAACTCCTGACCTCAGGTCATCCACCCACCTTAGCCTCTCAAAGTGCTGGGATTACAGGTGTGAGCTACCATGCCCAGCCAAGTTTTTAAGGTTTTTTTTTTTTTTGAGACAAAGTCTCGCTCTTGTTGCCCAGGATGGGGTGCAATGGCATGATCTTGACTCACTGCAGCCTCCACCTCCCGGGTTCAAGCAATTCTCCTGCCTCAGCCTACAGAGTAGCTGGGATTACAGGCACCTGCCACCATACCTGGCTAATTTTTGTATTTTAAGTAGAGACAGGGTTTCACCATGTTGGCCAGGCTGTTCTTGAACTCCTGACTTCAGTTGATCTGCCCGCCTCAGCCTCCCAAAGTGCTGAGATTACAGGCGTGAGCCACCGCGCCTGGCCTTCTGGCTTGTTTTTTTTTTTTTTTTTAGACAAGGTCTCACTCTGTTGTTCAGGCTGGAGTGCAGTGGCACGATGATCAGGGATCACTGCAGCCTCAAACTTCCAGGCTCAAGTCATCCTCCTGCCTAAGCCTTCTAAGACTTGGGACCACAGGCACATACCACCATGCCTGGCTAATTTTTAAAATTTTTTTGCAGAGGTGGGTTCTCCCTATGTTGCCCAGGCTGGTCTCTAACTCCCGGGCTCAACCAATCCTCCTGCTTCTGCCTCTTAAAGTTTTGGGATTACAAGCATGAGCCACCATACCTGGCCTTGCCTTGTGCCTTTGGACAGGAGTCAGCAGCAATCTGTTTGCTCGTAGCAATCAATTGCATCTGACAGAGCAGCTTAACCCAGTTAATTGAACCACTGGAGTCTTGGAGACAGCAGTGGTGGTGATGTTGCAGCCTAGAAACCCTTTGCAAAGTAGATGACCAGTTCAGTCATGGCAGCAGAGTGGACTGTAGGAGAAGGTGAGGTCAGAGTGGAAATTTTGAGAGCCAGAGGTGTTGGCATTACTTGCTTGGCCTTGCCACAGCTGAGACTGAAAGACGAATACACTGCTTAATTGCTTTCCTGTCTTTCCCTTATTCCCTGATATAATTTGGATGTTTGTCCCTTTCAAATCTCAGGTTGAAATGTAATCACCAATGTTGGAGGTGGGGGGCCTAGTAGCGGGTATTTTGGTCATGGGGGCTGATCCCTCATGAATGGCTTGGTGCCCTTCCTGTAGTAATAAGTGAGTTTTCACACTGTCAGTTCACACGAGAACTGGTTGTTAAACAAAAGAGCATGGCACCTCACCTCTCTCTCTTGCTCCCTCTCTTGCCATGTGACATACTGGCTCCCCTTGACTTCCCCCATGAGTAAAAGTTTTCTAAGCCTTCACCAGAAGAAGAGCAGATGCTGGCACCATGCTTCTTGTACAGCTTGCAGAAGCATGAGCCAAATAAACCTCTTTTCTTAAATAAATTACTCAGCCTCAGGTATTCCCTTATAGCAATGCAAAACAGATGAACACACCCCTCTTTTCTCTTTTCTTCCACATGATTAGTACTCTTTTCTAGTATAATACTTTTAAGTTGCCCAGACTGGAGATGAATTGTTTGAAGCAAAGAATAAATTGTTGAGGCTATAATGCCAGACCTCATGAGAGAGAATAGTTAGGTCAGGGGTATCTGGAAAATACGCCTGAAAGTGCACGAAAATTTACATGGAAGAATTTTTTGGTTGAAAGAGAAGTAAAAAAAGGGAGGGCAGAGGACAGAGGCTGGGTCACAGGTAAGTCTTTTCAATGAACTTGTGTTACCAATAACTCATGAGAAACACTGCTTTAATGTATCCCAGAATAATCAGGCTCAATTGCACCTTTCATTGCCTAGGAGCTTAATTCATCAGTGGCATTCCTCTCATGATTATTTGAAGGTTGCTCTCAGATGAAATATAAAATGCTTAAGAAACCCAACTTTAGTTATAGGCAGTGTCCTATTTTTTGTATTCTTGCTGAAGGGACTTAGGGTGAATAGAGGGTCAATTTTATCTTTTTGCACTGATAAGTACCCCAGGAATTCTGAAGATGGAAAAGATGCAGTTTGAGTCCAGACTCATCTTCCTTCCATTCAGGGCCTCTCAAGGAGACATATGAGACAGAATTTCTAGCTACTGAGTTAGGAACATAGAGAAGTAATTCACTGTAACAGGAAGAAAGGCAGGGTGCACTGATTCAGTGGGAGCAGGTGCAAGTTTTTTCAGTTTGTTTTGCTTAATGAAGTAGGCAAAAAGATTATTACCAGAAAGTGAGCTTATGGGAAAAGGTTTAGAGAAGAAAGTGTGAAATAATCATAGTGAATGGCTCGGTGGACTAGGCAAAGTGGTGTGATTGCCACTTGAAGGTCCACTTGAAGTTCATAATCATGAATTTAAAGTAAGACCGATCACAGAGTCAGCAAACAGGTGGACTGTATTTAAATAGGGTTGTGATTTAGACATACTGCATTTTGACATGTTAGTTAGCATGGTAGAGATAAATGAGGGGGTGGAATGAGGATAATTAACAGGAGTAGGTTAGATTGAAAGAATCTAAGGATGCTTAGACTGAAAAACTTATGGCTGTTTCATGCTTTTCTTCTCTTCTCATAACTTCAAACTCTCTCTCTCTCTCTCTCTCTCTCTCTCACACACACACACACACACACACAAACACAAAGACATACATACAGGGAGTTTGCATATACAAATTATGTGTAAGAGCATATATTTGTATTTTTTTCTTTTCTTTTTTTTTTAGACGGAGTTTTGCTCTTGTTGCACACGCTGGAGTGCAATGGTGCAGTCTCGTCTCACTGCAACCTCTGTCTCCCAGGTTCAAGTGATTCTCCTGCCTCAGCCTCCTGAGTAACTGAGATTACAGGCATGCGCCACCATGCGCAACTAATTTTGTATTTTTAATAGAGACGGGGTTTCACCATGTTGGTTGAGCTGGTTGTGAACTCCTGACCTCATGATCTGCCCGCCTCGGCGTCCCGAAGTGCTGGTATTACAGGCATGAGCTACTGCGCCTGGCCTCGTATTTTCTTATATTTGTACGAAAGGAACACTGAAAGCGTGCTCCAAAATGAACACAAATGTTTACTAATGAGAAGATAGGGAGGAGGATAGAGATGGGCAGAAATGGAGTCCTTCTAATCCTTTGCAAACCCTTCCAAAAAACAGAAGAGGAAAGAACATATTCCAACTCATTCTACGAAGCCCATATTACCTTGAAACAAAAAGCAGAAGAATATATCGGAAGAAAAGAGAACTACAGACCAATATTCCATATTAGTATAGACATCAAATTCCTCAAAATACTAGCAAATGGAATGAAACAGTGTATAAAAAGGATTATACACCATGGCCAAATGAGGATTTATTTTAGGAATGTCATATTGTTTCAACATGAACACCAATCAATGTAATGCACCATATTGAGAATAAGGGACAAAAAGCACATGATATCTGAATAGATGCATACAAAATTTTGACAAAATCCAACAGCCTTTCATGACACAAACATTCAACAAAATAGAAATAGAAGGGAACTTTCTCAACATTATAAAGCATGTCTATGAATAACTCATATCTAAAATTATACTTAATGGTGAAGAACTTAAAGCTTTCCTTCTAAGATGAAGAACAAGACAAAGATGTCCTGTTTCAATTTTTATCGATATAATATTGTACTGTAGTTTCTAAACAAGGTTATTAAGGCAGAGAGAAAGAGAGAGACAGATAGAGAGAGAGAGAGAGAGAGAGAGAGAGAGAGAGAGATCCAGATTGGAGAGGAAGAAGTAAAATTATTTCTACTTGCAGATAACATGGTTTTAAATATAAAATTATAAGGAATTCACACACAAAATACTACTACATCTAACAAACCAGTTCATCTAGGTTGTGGGATACAATGTCCACATACAAAAATCAGCTTTATTTCTGTACACTATTAATTAACAATCTGATGAAGTTTCCCTCTGTTGCCCAGGCTGGAATGCAGTGTTGCAATCTCGGCTTACTGCAACTTCCACCTCCTGGGCTCAAGCAATTCTCGTGCCTCAGTCTCCTGAGTAGCTGGGATTACAGGCATCTGCCACCACATCTGGCTAATTTTTGTTTTTTTAGTGGAGATGGGGTTTCACCATGTTGGCCAGGCTGGTCTCAAACTCCTGACCTCAAGTGATTTGCCTGTCTCGGCCTCTCAAAGTGCTGGGATTACAGGCATGAGCCACTGTGCCTGGCCAGAAAAGAATTTAAATTCCATCTATAATAGCATAAAACAGAATAGAATAAAATGTTTGGGAATAAATTTAGCCAAACATCTCAAAATTTATACATTACAAATTTTAAAACGTTGCTGAAAGAAATTAAAGAAGTCTTAAATAAATAAAAAGACATGTCATGTTAATGGATTGAAAGACTTAATATTGTTAGAATGGTAATACTACCCAATGCAACCTAAAGATTCAATGCAATTCCTATCAAAATCAAAATGGTGTTTGTTGCAGAAATGAAATTACTGATCCTAAAATTTACATGGAATTGTAAGTAACCCCAAATAGCCAGAACAAACTTTAAAAAGAAGCATGAGTTAGAAGATTCATACTTCTTGATTTCAAACTTTATTACATAATTGAAGTAATTGAAATAGTGTGGTACTAGCATAGGGATAGACATTTAGATAAATGGAATAAAATTAAGGGTCTAGGAATAAACCCATATTCTTTTATTTATTTATTTATTTTTTTATTATACTTTAAGTTCTAGGGTACATGTGCATAACGTGCAGGTTTGTTACATATGTATACTTGTGCCATGTTGGTGTGCTGCACCCATCAACTCGTCAGCACCCATCAATTCGTCATTTATATCAGGTATAACTCCCAATGCAATCCCTCCCCCCTCCCCCTCCCCCTCCCCATGATAGGCCCCGATGTGTGATGTTCCCCTTCCCGAGTCCAAGTGATCTCATTATTCAGTTCCCACCTATGAGTGAGAACATGCGGTGTTTGTAAACCCATATTCTTGTAGTCAATCGATTTTTGATAAAGGTGTCAAGAATATTCAATGGGTAAATAAAAGTCTTTTCAATAGATGGTGCTGGGATAACTGGAGATCCACATGCAAAAGAAAGAAGTTGGACCCCCTATCTCACAACTTATGCAAAATGAACTCAAAATGGATGAAAGACCAGAAAAGAGCTATAAAACTCTTTGGAAGAAAAAGGATTAAATCTTCATGACCTTTGATTTGTCAATACATTCTTAGATATGACAACAAAAGCATAAGCATCCACAGACAAATTAGATAAATTGAACTTTATCAAAATTAAAAACTTCAGTCCATCAAAAGTCTATTAAAACTTTTCTCATTAGAAAGTGAAAAAAGAGCCCCCAGAATGAGAGAAAATACAAGCGTATTTCATTTTATTGTGCTTTGCTTTGTTGTGCTTTGCAGATATTGCATTTTTAAAAAAATAAATTGAAGGTTTGTGCTAAACTCTGTGTTAAGCAAATCTATCAGTACCGATTTTCCAATGGCACATATTCACTTCAGTAGCATTTTTAAGCAGTAAATTATTATTATTATTATCATTATTATTATTGAGATGGGATCTCACGCTGTCACCCAGTGCAGTGGTGTGATCTTGACTCAGTGCAACATCCACCTCCTGGGTTCAAGAAATTCTCATATCTCAGCCTCCCAGGTAGCTGGGATTACAGGCATATGCCAGCATGCCCAGCTAATTTTTGTATTTTTAGTAGAGACGGGGTTTCACCATGTTTCTCAGGGTGGTTTTGAACCCCTGGCCTCAAGTGATCTGCCCACCTTGGCCTCCCAAAGTGCTGGGATTATAGGCATGAGCCACTGTATGTGGCTGAGAGTTTGATTGTTACATGCTTTGGGATAGTCTTATTTGAGCTGAATCTGTTTGATGTTCTCAGATCTTCTTGTGCCCGGATATTTCTATCTTCCTCAAGTTTCGGAAAGTTTTCTGTTATTATTTCTTTGAATAAGATTTCTATCCCTCACTCTTGTTGAGCTCTGGATTTGTTCATTTAAGGTAATTATCTGTGTCTTGTAGGTGGTCTTTTTTCCTTTTTGTACTTTTTTCTTTTTCTTCTCTGACTGTGTATTTTCAAACAGCTGGTCTTTGAGCTCATTAGTTTTTTTTTCCCTCTGCTTAATCCATTCAGCTCTTGAAAGTCTTTAATGAGTTCTTCAGTTCAACAAATGTATTTCTCAGTTCCAAGATTTCTGTTGGATTTTTTTCATTACTTCGATATCTTTGTTAAATTTCTCTGATAAATTTCTGAATTGCTTTTCTGTATTATTTTGGAGATCACTGAGTTTCCTTAAAAGTGTTTTTGAATTCTTGGTCAGGGAGCTCACAAATTGCCATTTCATTAGGGTCAATCACTGAATTTTTGCTTTGTCCTTTCGGGGATGGTTGTCATTCCCTGTTTACTGTTGTTTCTCATGGGTATACATTTATGTCTTTGCATTGAATAATTTATTTATTCCAGTGTGTTCTCTCTGGCTGGTTTTGGTTTTTATTGGATGTATTTCTTAGTAGCAAAGTTACTACTAGGTCATTGCCTTTTTTCAGCTTTAGGTGGCACTTTAAGACCAGGTTCTCCTTGGCTCTAGAAAATGACTGAAGTGTTACCTATCCCAAAGGAACTGTCTTGGCCATGTGGATAAGCTTACTAGGGGTGTGCCCAAGGGGACCTATGAAGCATACTTCCTACAGTGTGGTGCTGCTGAATACCCACTCTAATTTGGCATTTCCTTTGGCCAAGTCATAGAGCAGAGTTTCCAGGGCTGGGGATGCTAGTCTTGCCTCTACTTTTTGTTGCTGCCCATCCTTCAGTATATTTCTCCCTTTGGAGAGCTACAATGCTTCTCATGGGTTAAGGCAAGGACAAGTCTCCTCCCAGAAAATCCGAGATGTTGGAAAAGCTGGTTGACCACTTCAATCTCAGTTTTTCTAGGGTAGAAACCATGCTTTGGGGGAAGATGTTTTTATGCACTTGTTGTTGGGCAGAATGGGGTGGGCCTTGCAGATGAGAAAGAATCATCTCCTACGACCTGCTCAGATTTTCTTTTTTTTTCATTTCTCTGTAGCCCCAGGATCTGTCTCATTCTCATATTTAAGTTCTGGGTTGTTGCTGGTGAAAATCTTAGTGCTGTACATTTGTTTTAGGTTTTCTGTGGGGAGTAGTGAAGCCAGTTTACTTCTACACCACTATTTTAAAACCTTCTTCCTGACTTATTCACAAATGAGGTAGCCTCTTCTTCATCCTGTATTGGGCTACATGTTTTGAGAGACTTTTTTTTTTTTTTTTTGATAATAAAGCATTTATTAACATAATTTATTTCATCTTTTGCTTAATCAAAGTTATAGTATATGCAAGTGTTAACGGGACCTTCGGATTAATGTGAGCCATACTATCACTATCACAATGCTAGTTGATGTAATCTTCAATCCAAAGAAAAGAGTTTTGATACTTTAATAGGCTGCTGCACTCTCATTTTGGATCATGTAAATTTAAAAATAGCCCTAAGTACACAATGACTATCTTCACAAACTCATATGAATCTAATTTCATGTAGTTGGCAATTACCCTGGTAATAATTACAGTTGAGTTCTTTCTGGACTCCTGGACTAAGTGTTTGTTAGTTGATTTAAATGTGTATTATTGAAGGCATATCTTTGGATAAACCTTTTTTTTTTTTGTTTGTTTGTTTGTTTTTCAGAGACAAAAGTCTTGCTCTGTCACACAGGCTGGAGTACAGTGGCATGATCATAGCTCACTGCAGCCTCAAACTCCTGGGCTCAAGCTATCCTCCCACCACAGCTCCCAAGTAAGTAGGACTATAGGCATGCACCACCACTATATCTGACTTTTTGTTTTTTTTTACTTTTTGTAGAGATGAGGTCTCACTATGCTGTGCAGGCTGGTCTCAAACTCCTGGCCTTAAGCTATCCTCCTCTCTGGGTTTCCCAAAATGCTGGCATTATAAGCATAAGCCACTATGCTTGACTAATAAACTGTTTTGAGACGAAAGGAGCGAAGATGGCTGAAGAGAAGCAGCTCCGGTCTGCAGCTCCCAGCATGATCAATGCAGAAGATGGGTGATTTCTGCATTTCCAACTGAGGTACCTGGTTCATATCATTGGGACTGTTTCGACAGTGAGTGCAGCATACGGAGGGTGAGCTGAAGTGGGGCGGGGCATTGTCTCATCTGGGAAGTCCAAGGGGTCAGGGGATTTCCCTTTCCTAGCCAAGGGAAGCCATGACAGACTACCTGGAAAAATGAGACACTCCCGTCCAAATACTGTGCTTTTCCCGAGGTCTTAGCAACTGGCAGACAAGGAGATTCTCTCCCGTGCCTGGCTCAGCCAGTCCCATGCCCATGGAGCCTTGCTCACTGCTAGCGCAGCAGTCTGAGATCAAACTGTAAGGTGGCAGCCTGGCTGGGGGAGGGGCGTCTGTCATTGCTGAGGCTTGAGTAGGTAAACAAAGGGGCCAGGAAGCCTGAACAGGGTGGAGCCCACCACAGTTCAACAAGGCCTACTGCTTCTAGACTCCACCTCTGTGGGCAGGGCATAACTGAACAAAAGGCAGCAGACAACTTCTGCAGACAAATGTCCCTGTCTGACAGTTCTGAAGAGAGCAGTGGATCTCCCAGCACAGCATTTGAGCTCTGAGAATGGACAGACTGCCTCCTCAAGTGAGTCCCTGACCCCCATGTAGCCTAACTGGGAGACACCTCCCAGTAGGAGCTGACAGACACCTCATATCGGCGGCTGCCCCTCTAGGACGAAGCTACCAGAGGAAGGACCCGGCAGCAGTATTTGCTGTTCTGCAATATTTGCTGTTTTGCAGCCTCCACTGGTGCTACCCAGGCAAACAGAATCTGGACTGGACCTCCAGCAAACTCCAACAGACCTGCAGCTGAGGGACCTGAATGTTAGAAGGAAAACTAACAAACAGGAAGGAATAGCATCAAAATCAACAAAAAGGTCATCTATACCAAAATCCCATCTGTAGGTCACCAACATCAAAGACCAAAGGTAGATAAAACCACAAAGATAGGGAGAAAAGCTGAAAAATTCTAAAAATCAGAGCACCTCTTCTCCTCCAGAGGATCACAGCTCCTCACCAGCAATGAAACAAAGCTGGATGGAGAATGACTTTGATGAGTTGACAGAAGTAGGCTTCAGAAGGTTGGTAATAACAAACTTCTCCGAGCTGAAGGAGGATGTTCGAACCCATCGCAAGGAAAATAAAAACCTTGAAAAAAGGTTAGACAAATGGCTAACTAGATTAAATAGTGTAGAGAAGACCTTAAATAAAGTGATGGAGCTGAAAACCATGGCATGAGAACTTTGTGACACATGCATAAGCTTCAATAGCCAATTTGATCAAGTGGAAGAAAGGGTATCAGTGATTGAAGATCAAATTAATGAAATAAAGTGAGAAGACAAGGTTAGAGAAGAAAGAGTAAAAATAAGTGAACTAAGCCTCCAAGAAATATGGGACTATGTGAAAAGACCAAATCTACATTTGATTGGTGTACCTGAAAGTGATGGGGAGAATGGAGCCAAGTTGGAAAACACTCTTCAGGATATTATCCAGGAGAACTTCCCCAACCTAGCAAGGCAGGCCAACATTCAAATTCAGGAAATATAGAGAACACCACAAATATACTCCTTGAGAATAGGAACCCCAAGACACATCGTTGTCAGATTCACCAAGGTTGAAATGAAGTAAAAAGTATTAAGGGCAGCCAGAGAGAAAGGTCAAATTATCCATAAAGGGAAGCCTATCAGTATAACAGCGGATTTCTCAGCAGAAACCCAACAAACCAGAAGAGAGTGGGGGCCAATATTCAACATTCTTAAAGAAAAGAATTTTCAACCCAGAATTTCATGTCCAGCCAAACTAAGCTTCATAAGTGAAGGAGAAATAAAATCCTTTACAGACAAGCAAATGCTGAGACATTTTGTCACCACTAGGCCTACCTTACAAGAGGTCCTGAAGAAAGCACTAAACATGGAAAGGAACAGCCGGTATCAGCCACTGTGAAAACATGCCAAATTGTAAAGACCATTGATGCTAAGAAGAAACTGCATCAATTAACGGGCAAAATAACCAGCTAACATCATAATGACAGGATCAAATTCACATATAACAATATTAATCTTAAATGTAATGGGCTAAATGCCCCAATTAAAAGACACAGACTGGCAAATTGGATAAAGAGTCAAGACCCATCAGTGTGCTGTATTCAGGAGACCCATCTCACATGTAAAGGTGCACATAGGCTCAAAATAAAGGGATGGAGGAAGATCTACCAAGCAAATGGAAAGCAAAAAAAAGCAGGGGTTGCAATCCTAGTCTCTGATAAAACAGACTTTAAAGGAACAAAGATCAAAAGAGACAAAGAAGGCCATTACATAATGGTAAAGGGATCAATTCAACAAGAAGAGCTAACTATCCTAAATATATATGCACCCAATACAAGAGCACCCAGATTCATAAAGCAAGTCCTTAGAGACCTTCAAAGAGACTTAGACTCCCACACAATAATAATGGGAGACTTTAACACCTCACTGTCAATATTAGACAGATCAATGAGACACAATGTCAGCAAGATTATCTAGGACTTGAACTCAGCTCTGCACCAAGCAGACCGAATAGACATCTACAGAACTCTCCACCACAAATCAACAGAATATACATTCTTCTCAGCACCGCATCGCACTTATTCTAAAATTGACCACATAATTGGAAGTAAAGCACTCCTCAGTGAATGTAAAAGAACAGAAATCACAACAAACTGTCTTTCAGACCACAGTGCAATCAAATTAGAACTCCGGATTAAGAAACTCACTCAAATGCAACAACTGGAAGCATTCCCTTTGAAAACAGGCACAAGACAAGGATGCCCTCTCTCACCACTCCTATTCAACGCAGTGTTGGAAGTTCTGGCCAGGGTAATCAGGCAAGGGAAAGAAATAAAGAGTATTCAATTAGGAAATGAGGAAGTCAAATTGTCCCTGTTTGCAGATGACACAATTGTATATTTAGAAAACCCCATCATCTCAGCCCAAAATCTCCTTAAGCTGATAAGCAACTTCAGCAAAGTCTCAGGATACAAAATCAATGTGCAAAAATCACAAGCATTCCTATACACCATTAATAGACAAACAGCCAAATAATGAATGAACTTTCATTCACAATTGCTTCAAAGAGAATAAAATACCTAGGAATCCAACTTATGAGGGATGTGGAGGATCTCTTCAAGGAGAACTACAAACCACTGCTCAACGAATTAAAAGAGGACACAAACAATTGGAAGAATATACCATGCTCATGGATAGGAAGAGTCAATATCGTGAAAATGGCCATACTGCCCAAACTAATTTATAGTTCCAATGCCATCCCCATTAAGCTACCAATGACTTTCTTCACAGAATTGGAAAAAAATACTTTAAAGTTCATATGGAACCAAAAAAGAGCCCACATTGCCAAGACAATCTGAAGCAAAAAGAACAAAGCTGGAGGCATCATGCTACCTGACTTCAAACTATACTACAAGGCTACAGCAACCAAAACAGCATGTTACTGGTACCAAAACAGGTATATAGACCAATGACCAGTGGAACAGAACAGAGGCCTCAGAAATAACACTACACATCTACAACCATCTGATCTTTGACAAACTTGACAAAAACAAGAAATGGGGAAAGGATTCTCTATTTAATAAATGGAACTGTGAAAACTGGGTAGCTGTATGTAGAAATCCGAAACTGGATCCCTTCCTTATACTTTATACAAAAATTAATTCAAGATGGATTAAAGACTTAAATATTAGACCTAAAACCATAAAAACCCTAGAAGAAAACCTAGGCAATACCATTCAGGACATAGGCATAGGCAAGGACCTCATGACTAAAACACCAAAAGCAATGGCAACAAAAGCCAAAATAGACAAATGGGATCTAATTAAACTAAAGAACTTCTGCACAGCAAAAGAAAACTACCATCAGAGTGAACAGACAACCTACAGAATGGGAGAAAATTTTTGCAATCTACCCAGCTGATAAAGGGCTAATATCCAGAACCTAGAAAGAACTCAAACAAATTTAAGAGAAAAAAACAACCCCATCAAAAAGTGGGCAAAGGATTTGAACAGACACTTCTCAAAAGAAGACATTTATGCAGCCAACAGACACATGAAAAAATGCTCATTATCACTGGCCATCAGAGAAATGCAAATCAAAACCACGATGAGATACCATCTCACCCCAGTTAGAATGGCAATCATTAAAGTCAGGAAACAACAGATGTTGGAGAGGATGTGGAGAAATAGGAATGCTTTTACACTATTGGTAGGGGTGTATATTAGTTCAACCATTGTGGAAGACAGTGTGGCAATTCCTCAAGGATCTAGAACTAGAATTATCATTTGGCCCAGCAATCCCATTACTAGGCATATACCCAAAGGATTATAAATCATGCTACCGTAAAGACACATGCACATGTATGTTTATTGCAGCACTATTCTTAACAGAAAAAACTTGGAACCAACCCAAATGTTCATCAATGATAGACTGGATTAAGAAAATGTAGCACATATACACCATGGAATGCTATGCAGTCATAAAAATGGATGAGTTCTTGTCCTTTGCAGGGACATGGATGAAGCTAGAAACCATCATTCTCAGCAAACTATCACAAGGACAGAAAACCAAACACCATATGTTCTCGCTAATAGGTGGGAATTGAACAAGGAGATCACTTGGACACAGGGCAGGGAATATCACACACCAGGTCCTGTTGGGGGGTAGGGGCTGGAGAAGGGATAGCATTAGGAGAAATACCTAATGTAAATGATGAGTTGATGGGTGCAGCAAACCAACATGGAACATGTATACCTATGTATCAAACTTGAACGTTGTGCACGTGTACCCTAGAACTTAATGTATAATTAAAAAAAACTGTTTTGATAAAATTTTGTCTTTGGCTCACATTTACTTATGCATATTTAAAAGAAACTCATTTGTTGTTCATGAATGTGGAGCCTATATGTGCTCAGGATGATGTAGTATGTTTTTTATATATCTTGAATCTCATCAATCCTATAAAAAGTTTCATTATCCTTTTTTATGTAAGAAAATTGAGGCTTATAAGGATAATACAGATAGCAGATTGTGAACTCTAAATTTGAGACAAGATTTGTTTGATGCCTTTTTTGGCAAGCCATAGTTTCTTTCCAGAAACAGGCCCATATCAGTAGAAGATGAAAAGGAGCAAGAAGAGAATGGAACCAATTTCTTTGTGAGTCTGGGTAATTTATTAAATTTCATGTATATTTAATTACATAGGAGCAGTGATGTTTACTCATATGCTCACTTTGAGAGCTTGCATTTGGAAACTTGGTCACATAAATATCAAAGAAATAGACTGGTGGTGCATTAAAGTAAAGATATATAAATCACTATATCTACCTTCCAGACCATCCTTTTGGTCCCAGTGACCATGAAGCATTTTAGTAAGATTGCTGTTTCTTTTAGTGCTATGTGTATCCCTACAGTATCCCATGATTCATTCAAATAAACAAATGAACAAACAAGCAAACAAACAATCAAAGGACAAAGAATATATTAGGATGCTTCTTCTTTTTTTTTTTTTTTTTTTGAGGTGGAGTCTCACTCTGTCGCTCAGGGTGGAGTGCAGTGATGTGATCTCGTCTCACTGCAACCTCCACCTCCTGGGTTTAAGCGATTCTCCTGCCTCAGCTTCCCAAGTAGCTGGGACTAAAGGTGTGCACCACCATGCCTGGCTAATTTTTTTTTTTTTTGTACTTTTAGTAGAAATGGGGTTTCACCATGTTGGCCGGGCTAGTCTCAAACTCCTGACCTCAAATGATCCACTTGCCTTGGCCTCCCAAAGTGCTGGGATTACAGGCGTGAGCTACCACATCCAGCCATGATGCTTATTCTTTTATACTTTGAATTATAAAATAATAAAAGCTAACAAAATAAAATTAAATAATTCTATTTTTTAAAAATCAGAAATACATTCATTAATGTATTAAAACTATAAAATAGTGTAAAGTAGAAGTCTTAGTCCCATCTCTTTTTCTATTCATTCTGTTTTCATCTCTTCACCTAGTTTCCTTCCCACATTAATCCTCAGATAAGAATTTTTATTAGTTTCTTTGTGTATCCTATGAGAGTTTTTCCATGCAAATACAAATAGAATATGTACACTTATTCTCCTCCCTTCTTTTAACCCCAAAATACCATACTGTTCTGTACCTTTTTTTTTCACCTCTATATTTTGTAGATCTTTTCATATCAGTGCATAGAGTGTTTCTTCCATTTTTTTAGCTGAAAAATATTCCATTTAATACTTGCACATGCTGTGGTTGGGCGCACTGGCTCACGCTTGTAATCCTAGCAGTTTGGGAGGCCAAGGCAGGTGGATTGCCTGAGCTCAGGAGTACAAGACCAGCCTGGGCGACATGGTGAAACCTTGTCTCTACTAAAAATACAAAAAAAAATTAGCCGGGCATGGTGGCACACGCCTGTAGTCCCAACTACTCAGGAGGCTGAGGCATAAGAATAGCTTGAACCTGGAGTGGAGGTTACAGTGAGCCAAGATGGCGCCACTGCACTCCAATCTCCGCAACAAAGCAAGTCTCACTTAAAAAAAAAAAAAAAAAAAAAAAAAAAAGACAGTGTGTGCATGCTATACATTATTTAACCAATGCATCATTGATGACTATTTGGATTGTTTCACTTTTTAAAAATTTTTTATTTTTTTGAGGTGGAGTCTCACTCTGTCACCCAGGCTGAAGTGCAGTGGTGCAATCTCAGCTCACTGCAACCTCCACCTCCCAGGTTCAAGCGATTCTACTGCCTCAGCCTCTCAAGTAGCTGGGACTACGATGCACGCCACCATGCCCAACTTATATTTGTAGTTTTAGTAGAGACAGGGTTTTACTATGTTGGTTATGCTGGTCTCGAGCTCCTGACCTCAGGTGATCCACCCACCTTGGCCTCGCAAAGTGGTGAGAGTTTTACAGGTGTGGGCCACTGCGCCCAGCCCATTTTTTTTTTTTTTTTTTGAGACGGAGTCTTGCTCTATCGCCCAGGCTGGAGTGCAGTGGCCAGATCCCAGCTCACTGCAAGCTCCGCCTCCCGGGTTCCCGCCATTCTTCTGCCTCAGCCTCCCAAGTAGCTGGGACTACAGGCGCCCGCCACCTCGCCTGGCTAGTTTTTTGTATTTTTTAGTAGAGACGGGGTTTCACCGGGTTAGCCAGGATGGTCTCGATCTTCTGACCTCGTGATCCACCCGTCTCGGCCTCCCAAAGTGCTGGGATTACAGGCTTGAGCCACCGCGCCCGGCCGCATTTTTTTTTTTTTTGGGGGGGGCCATGTTCTCACTTTGTTGCCTAGGCTGGAATGCAGTGGTACGATCATGGCTTACTGATGCCTCAACCTCTTGGGCTCATGTGACCCTCCCACCTCAGCCTCCTGAGTAGCTGGGACCAGAGGCATGCAACCACCATGCATGGATAATTTTTTAAATTTTCTTGTAGATGTGGGGTCTTGCCATGTTGCTCAGGGTGGTCTTGAATTCCTGGCCTCAAGCAATCCTGCTGCCCTGGCCTCCTAAAATGCTGGGATTATAGGAGCAAGCCACTGTGCCCAGCTGGATTGTTTATAATAATTTGCATACTAGTTCATATTTATTGGACTAAGCTTACTATATTCTGGGCATGATGCTAATTGTTGTATTTGGACTATCTCATTTAATATAATAACCCTAGGGGTTAGATAATATGATTTCCACCTTTCAGACAAGAAAACAGAACGTCAGAGAGATTAACAAACCTGCCCAAGATTTGAAACCGGATTATCTGTTTTCAAAGCACGTATTTGTATAAGTGAAACACAGATTAGAGGCCCACAGTACTTTGGAAGGGCCAAGGCAAGAGGTTCACTTGAATTCAGCAGTGTGAGACCAACCTGGGCAACATGACGAAACCCTAGCTCTACAAAACATACAAAAATTAGCTGAACATGGTAGCATGTGCCTGTGGTCCCTGCTACTCAAGAGGCGGCTAAGGTGGGAGGATCACCTGAGCTCAGCAGGTTGAGGCTGCAGTGAGCTGTGGTCACACCACTGCACTCCGGCCTGGGTGACAGAGTGAGACCCTGTCTCAAAAAAATAAAAATAATAATAACAAAAAACAAACAAAGGAAATATAAATTAGTACTCTTTGCTTTTAGAAAAATTTTCCTCCTAAGAAGTTTCTAGTTATATATTCATGACTATTCTTCTCTGGTTACTAAGATTTTTTCAGAAACATTTTAAGAGGTTGCACAATTCAGGATTTTACTTTTTCTTTTGAGACAGAGTCCCTCTCTGTCACCCAGGCTGGAGTGCAGTGGTACGATTTTGACTCACTGCAACCTCCATCTCCAGGGTTCAAGCGGTTCTCCTGCCTCAGCCTCCTGAGTATCTGGGATTACAGGCATGTGCCACCACACTTGGCTAATTTTTGTATTTTTAGTAGAGATGGGGTTTCGCCATGTTGGCCAGGATGGTCTCAAACTCCTGACCTTGTGATCCACTCGCCTAGGATTTTACTTTTTTAAATCACATTATATATTCTTTCTTGGCCTGTGGAATATTTAGTGATGAATCTGATATTAAAACATATCTGTTTAAAGATCATTTAAAGAGTTAAAGCTTAAAACTATGGGGTGGCCTGACATTTTCTGAGTGATTGATTTTTATTTTACGTCTATTGTATGCTGAGCTCTTGGTCTGAAAACAAAAACAACTTTCTATTTAGGCACCACAAGTTTGAAGTGTAGATCAAATAAATGACCTTGTCCTTTTTCACCCTTCCTCCACAGGACTTTACGTAAGGCAGTTACAGAACCACTGAAATCTTTGTATTTTATGTCTTCCTTCTCAGAGCTCTTTGACTTAATTCAAATTTAAGCCAAATGAAATGTATCTTGTACTTGCAGGCTACTGCTACAATGTGCATTGCAATAACTGAAAAACCCAGATGCCATTCAGAAACTCAAACAAATCTGGGCTTTCTTCTAAATTTAGCAAATGCCTGTCGCTATTAAAAACCATAATGACAAAACTTCTTATCTCCTCGTGATTGTAATTTGATTCTTGCCATCTGCAGCCATCAGGGTCACCAGGGCAAAGGCTTGCCCAATGTGGAAAAGCACAATGGCACCTGTCCGGAAGTCTGTCCAGAAGGGAAGTGTGAAACCTTGTATTTCCTAATCTATTTAAACCTTAAACAACTTTCTTAGGAAGAACTGGATACCAACAGAGTATTAATCTAGTAGCCTCACTTTAAATTAATGCACAAATCACAGCATTTAATGCAGTGCTTCCAGCAGAGACAGACAGCAACTTATTATGTGTAATGATAAAGCATTTAATAATCATCATTTTACTGAAATCTTCCTTTGAATAAGGCATTGCTTGGCAGCCATTTTTCATTCTCAAACTGTTCACAGTGTGACACTTGAAATGGAGAAAGCAATACCACCTGGAGTACTTATTAGCTTAACAAGCACTTGACTGGGAGCCGAGGAAGATTCACTGTGTTTCACTCCCTCCTGAGTGGTTTAACTCCAGAACTTAATGGTGTTCCCTGACTCTAGGGCCTGGAGCAGTCTGCCACTAGGGGATGCTCTTGCTTCTTCACTCCAGCTCCCCGCAGGTTCAATTCTGACCTTATCAGCCTCATTACAAGAGAGGAGGAAAAAGGAGGCTTTTACTTTTCCCCAGTGAGTTTGTTCCTCTGAAACCCCTAGAGTCAGCTAAATCTGTTGGAACAATTCAGAGCAAAATGAAATGACTAGTAAACGAAATAGCTTTGTTAAAATGTTTTCAAATATCTCCCTGTGGTGGACCAGAATTGCTTCCTGATATAATCGGTGGTCTAATAGTTTCATTAGGGTTTGGGGATGTTAACAGTGTTTGAGGAGCTGCCAAGGGAGGTGAGGGCAAATGGGGAAGAGCTGCTGTCACAGGAGGTGAGGAGAGAGCTGTGCCCTTACTGACCCTTACCCAGTCTGGCAGAAATCTGCTTTACCCCTCTACTGACTTAGCTTTGGCTTAGACACCATTTATTTGCCAAAGCATGCCCATATACCAGTTTTGGGGTTTGTTAGAAATAAAAGTCCAGGGGTTCACATGAACTTGAGAAATTCTGGGTTGAAAAAGTTAAAAAAGTTTTACTTGTTACAGAACTTTCAGAATATTTAATATACAATGCACTGTGCTTTGCAAATCCAAGGCTGGGCATTTACTGAGAGTAACTGTTGACTGGGCTCTTCATCTTGAAATTCTCCTGACTTGGCTTGATGTTGCATTGTTTTGGTTTTTCTTCTTTCTCTGTAACCTCTCGTTTTTGGCATTTTTTTTTTCTTCCTACTCCCTGAACAGAGGCATTTCTTGTGGTTTTATGGTTCATTATGTTCAATCTCTAGAAGATTCGCCGAAGTCCATGATTTTAGTTATGTACCTCCATGCTAGCGGCTCCACCCATGTACCCCTACAAGAGACATAGGTGAAGCCTATCTCTTCCCAAAGAGACCTACATTTTCAGTTATATGTTGGATGCTTTCCCCAAAGTAAAAATGTCCCCTCTCCAAACCATCTCTTCCTTTTTGACTTCCAATTTTCTTCCTCCTTTACATTTTTCTTAAATTCTTTCAATTCTCTGAATCAATCAGACTTGAAACCATATTTAATCACTAAACCCTGTGAATTCTTCTGGCTCTTTTGTCTATCCTCCTTTTCTTTTTTTTTTCTGAGACAGAGTGTTGCTGTGTTGCCCAGGCTGGAGTGCAGTAGCACCATCTTGGCTCACTGCAATCTTTGCCTCCCAGGTCCAAGTGATTCTCCTGCCTCAGCCTCCTAAGTAGCTGGAATTGCAGTTGCCTGCCACCACGTTTGGCTAATTTTTGTATTTTTAGTAGAGACGGGGTTTCACCATATTGGCCAGACTGGTCTTGAACTCCTGACGTCCAGTGATTCACCTTCTTCAGCCACCCAAAGTGCTGAGATTACAGGTGTGAGCCACCGTGCCCTGTCCCTTCTTTTTTTGTTGTTTCTGTTTTTGTTTTTGAGACAAGGCCTTGCTCTGTCACCAAGGCTGGAGTGCAGTGACCTGAACACAGCTCGCTGCAGCCTCAACCTTCTGGGCTACAGTGATCCTTCCACCTCAGCTTTCTGAGTAGTTGAGAGTACAGGCATGTGCCATCATGCCCAGCTAATTTTTGTATTGTTTGTAGACACAGCTGTGTCTATCCCTTCTTAAATGAGGCCTTGATCCCCTTGTCTAAACTACTGAAATAAATTCCAAGTCACGCTTCCTGCTTCCTTTCCTTACCTATTCTATGTAGGCTGCACACAGCTACTGTTTCAATCAATCTAAAGCACTGCTTTGATTCTTTCTTAAAAACTTCCAGTGGGTGAGTTCTCAGTGACTCATTGTGTGAATAAAGTCCATACAACTTATGCCAGCAGTGAAACTTCCCACAGTATTGCTCCCACGTGCATTTAAAGCCTTTGTGCTAATGGTTCCTCCATTAAAATTGCAGACAGAAGAAATGCTCTTGTGACATTACAGATGTGAAGGTAGGAGTGTGCAAGGCATTTGGGGAAAGGAAGTTTCTGTAACCCTTTCAGAATTGAATAATCTATGGAATACCTGAGCCAAACAATTCAAGTTCTAAATTACTATAAATAAATCCACATCATCCTCTAGATTAAGGATATTCTGTAAATGGGCTAATATGGTCCTTTATAGCATGTAAAGAATAAAAATAAGGAAGGATATAGATTAAGGCTTCTACCTGTCAAAGCTGATAGCCTATCATATTACACATTTTAGAAAATATTGATCAAATTCAGAATGAAAAAATTCATACATGCATGTGTACATAAATAAAAAGCTACTGTAGAAGATGCTGTTGGTACCCTACCCATATTCTCTCATTGCTCGCCTCTAAATGACAAAGGTAAACAACTGCAGATATTGCAAATGCTGCAATTCCCTGCTTCAAAACCTTTATTTATGGCTGTAGGTGTGTGCTTAGCTTGCCTCCAGGGCAAGCTGGTAGTGCCAGAGAGCCAATGGGTTCAGAAGCTACCTTCATCAATGATGGGTTTCCTTATCCCTTAATTGGACTAACTCTTTTTTTTTTTTTTTTTTTTTTTTGAGACAGGCTCGTACTCTGTCGCCCAGGCTGAAGTGCATTGGTGTAATCTCACTTCACTGCAGCCTCTGCCTGCTGGGTTCTGGTGATTCCCGAGTAGTTGGGATTACAGGCATGAACCACGATGACTGGCTTTTTTTTTTTTTTTTTGGTATTTTTAGTAGAGATGGGGTTTCACCATCATGGCTAGGCTGGTCTTGAACTCCTGACCTCAAGTGATCCACCCACCTCAGCCTCTCAAAGTGCTGAGATCACAGGTATGAACCACCACACTCGGCTGGACTAACTCTTAATTGCAGAGTTGGTCTGCAATGTCTTTCAGAGTTCCTCATCAGAACTGAACTCAAATTGCCCACTGGAGTCTCTTGTTTGATAAAACACCCTTTATTGACTTTCTTTTCTCCCCGTCTCACTTTCCCACCTCTAGCAGTACTTTCTAGGATTGTCTCTTAAGACAAAAACAAAAACAAAAACAAATTACTTGCAATTGAATTCTTGTCTCTATATCTACTTCTGGGGGAACCCAAACTAAGACAACCAATGAACATGAAATTGCATATTGAGAATTTAAGATGAGTCTATGGCATCTGGAGTTTATGCAGTTGGAGCTGAATAAAAAATATTTTTTCCAGGATTCAGGATCTTTGTCTCTGTGACGAAATTTCTTCCACACAAATCACTAAAGGTTTGAACAAAAGATGAGGAAGCTTTGTCTCTGGAAACCACCATTAATTTATGAGGGGAAGATAGGGGTTGTCTCTATTATTCCAGCACTTTGGATATAGGAAGAAAAAAATCATTAAAACTAGAAAATCTTCACTAATGGAATGTTTATTTATAAAAATTATTCTTAACTCAAATTTTCTTTCCCATTTAACACTTATTCTACCTCACTCATAATGCACTAGCAGCTAGTGTTAGAATATTTGGTCCAACAATACAAATAAAACTGTAGCTCATTTTTCTTTTTTTTTTTTTGAGATGGAATCTCACTCTGTCACCCAGGCTGGAGTGCAATGGCATGATCTCGACTCACTGCAACCTCCACCTCCTGGGTTCAAGCAATTCTCCTGTCTCAGCCTCCTGAATAGCTGGGACTACAGGTGCATGCTACCAAGCCTGGCTAATTTTTTTGTGTTTTTAGTAGAGATGGAGTTTCACCATATTGACCAGGCTGGTCTCGAACTCCTGGCCTTATGATCTGCCTACCTTGGCCTCCTAAAGTGCTGGGATTACAGGCATGAGCCACTGCACTCAGTACCTCAATTTCAATAGGAAATCTGAAATCTTGCAAAATATGCAGCACTGTATCAAACGTGTGAAGGTGATGTTGGGGACCTTCTAGAATCAATGCAAAGCTATGGACAAATGAAGACTTGGTAGACGAAGACAACATAAAAAGCGAAGGAGAGAAAATGGATGTGGATGATGACCCTGAGAAGAACTTTCCAACACAGTGATCTGATTAGCAAAGGATTAAGTGAAGTTCTTGAGAAAATTAGTGATGTCCTCGAATATGTTTGCAAAAATTGATGTTCTTTGTGATTATTCTGTGAAAGTTAAGCATGAAGGGATGACTATTAGGTTGTGTTAGGCTGTACTTTGGGGAAAAATTCTACTCCAGAATATTCCATTTACATTTTGAGTGACAGAACTGCATTTAGATATTTTTGCTCACAAAATACTTAATCTCGAAGTCTGGCGTATAATACCCTTTAAGAGAATCATGAAAACATCCACGTAGTTTGGTAGATTGAAACAAGAAGGAGGCTCATCCCTTGCCTTACACAGAGTCTCCTTTGGTTGAAAATCACTTAAACATTGAACTGAGAACATTTGCTGTGTTTCCTGATTTATAGATATGTTTCTAAGAAACATATCTATCACTTCCAAACAGTCCCAGCTGGCATAGCTAAGGCTGTGTAATTGATAAGATGCATCTGGCTTCAAGGCACAGATTAAGTACAAGAGCAGGCTCTTGCTGTCGCTGGAGAATCCGGTTGGGGTAGGAGCTACATCTCAGGACCACTTGCTCTATATATGAGTGCCAAGATAATCTAGAGCAGGGAGAGGGAGAGAGGCAGGCAGCCTGCTGGGTTCTTCCTGCTGTTGAAAACGTACCCGGCCCTTACAGAGGAAATTTTCCTCCTCTCTTCTGCCCTGAATGTTTTCCCAAACATGAAGGTAAGAGAATAATTTCATTACTTTTGTAAGTGAAGCTATCTTTTCAAATGAACAGGGGTAATAGAAATGTAATTTAAGTGAAGAGGGGTAATACTTAACTGAAAGACATCAAGTAAGTAGAAGGCCAGAGAAAAATACAGAAGAAAAAGATCTGGGGGTGATTTTTAGAAATCCTTATTTAAACATATTTAACAGTTCAGCCAAAGTAAATTCCTTTTTCTTATCTTGTGGTTAAATTACAGGTCCAGAGGTCTGGGAATCAGGAATTGGAGGCAACGTTTCTGAAAGTTCCGATAAAATAATAAAGAAATACAATAGTACTATTGTTATTTCTTGGGAAAAACTTTCCTCTGGTGTATTTTTTATTTTTTTATTTTTTGCTTGTTCGGATTTGGAGCCATGCAATAGGGTCCTGCAATTTATCTAAGAGCTAATAGAAAAGTAAATTTGCAGACTTGGAACTTGAGAATTTGAAATATTGGATGAAAGAGTCAGCATTGTGAGAATAGAAGATACGAGTAGATGGAATAAAACTAAAGGTCTACCAACTATACCTGTTGGCCCAATGCAAAAAGGCCAAATATTAAAACAAAACAAAACAAAACAAAACAAAACACAACCAAAAAAACTATTCAACTAAAGACAAGACCAAAGACAGAAATCACTATCAGGCTAAATCTCTGGAATGCAAAAATAAGTTGAGATTGCTATTAAAATTTTATTATTGTAAATTTTGGATTTAAACTTCAAAAATGTTGCATTGTAAGGAATAATTTCACAGCTCTGTCAGTGGCTAGATTGCTTCCATAGTCACTGTATTGTCCATTGCGGCACCGAATCCAAGCTCGCTCATTATTGGGGTTAGAGGAGGAGCAAGATATAGGTCTTGATTAACCCATGCCTTCTGTGAAATTAAATAATTAAAAATTAAACACAAATCACAAAGTTAATATGTTTAAAGTTATGATGGGCAGTCATAAAAAAGAATGAAATCATGTTCTTTGCAGCAATATGGATGCAGTTAGAGGTCATTATCCCAAGAAAATTAACACAGGAACAGACAACCAAATACCACATGTTCTTAATTTTAAGTGGGAGCTAAATATTGGGTACTCATGGTCATAAAGATGGCGACACTAGACACTGCGCTCCAGCCTGGGCAATCGGGTGAGACTCTGTCTTGAAAAACAAGCAAACAAACAAAAAAAGAATATGACGTTCTTCTGAAAGTCATCTAGCCAAAATGTTTTTTCCCAATATTTGTGTTCACTGTTAATCTTTTACTTTATTTTACAATGAGAAATCTTAATAATTGATTTGTGCTTAAAAACATGTTCCCAATTATTGATTATTATAATATTTTACTGCTGTAATAATAAATAGACTTTATCCTTTAATTGGTTGACAAAATATCAACAAACAAAGCAATCCATTTTTTAAAAATTTTACATATAGGGGCTTTCCAGCAAAAATTGGGAAGCCTGCTAGACAAATTCTAAAAGAGCTGTAACACTAAAGCGATTATTTCACTCCAAGTTGCATGCAGAATTCTTACCTGTACTTGAAAGTGGACATTCATATTTTACAGTAAACCTGAAGGACATGCTTTGGGGATATGTGACAAAGAAGGACACTTGTGAAAGCCTTGGGCTCTCAAGAAGCTAGAAATGGTTTTTATGTCAGACCTTTTAAAAGGAGGCAATATTTTGGCTCCACAGTCCCTATGTGAACTAAATTCAGAGAGACAGTCACAGGATTCCCTTTGGTTCTCTCTGTGTTCTTGGATAGGAAATAACTTGCGTCTGAGGCATTTGAGAAGGACGTCAGGGCCAAGGGACTTCCCTCAGAGCTGATTGTGGGCCAGCCATTTGTTCTGTTCGTCCAGGACTGAGCTGAGCGTGGGACCTGTGAACCTAGGGAAGGGTCATCACAGTGCCTAAGCACAGTGATGTGGTCAAGCCCAGTAATGTCTCAAATCAGGATTGTAGCTGGGACATATTCGAAGAAGGAGGTAGAGCTAATGCTCATTCAGTGATGAAAAAGAGGAGAATATAGTTCAGGGGAGTATAGTTCCAGCTTAGCTACATTGACACAGAACAAAAATACCATACACCTTTTCTTTTTCTTTTTTTTTTTTTTTTTTTTTTTTGAGACAAAGTCTCACTCTCTTACCCAGGCTGGAGTGCAGTGGCATAATCTCAGCTCACTGCAACCTCCGCCTCCTGGGTTCAGGTGATTCTCCTGCCTCAGCCTCCCGAGTAGCTGGGACTACAGGTGTGCATCACCATGCCTGGCTAATTTTTGTATTTTTTTTAGTAAAGATGGGGTTTCACCATATTGGCCAGACTGGTCTTGAACTCCTGACCTTGTGATCCCCCCGCCTCAGTCTTCCAAAGTGCTGGGATTACAGCCGTGAGCCACCACACTTGGCCCCATAAACCTTTTCAACCAAGCAATTCTTTTATGGAGTCAGTTCAGATGTAGGTCTATTACTGTCATTCATGTGATTTATTTGTGTTTGTTCTATCTCTCTTGTTCATTTATAAGGTATTCTTTCCAAAGGTAAGGAAGCATAACTGCTTCCTTTCAGAGACCAGGCTAGCAAAATTTCAAGAAATGCTTTTGGCTAATAGATTCACTTTGTATAACTCATGAACAGAACTGGTCTTGTAATAAGCAGACCTTGATGGGTTATAATGAGTATGTATATGAAGAATGTGATGGCAAAGGCATCCATGATGATAAAAAGCATATTTCCTAAAATTTCATTGAAATTCTTTATTTTAAAAAGTACTTTTAAATTTGAGACAAGATCTTGCTCTATTGCCCTGGCTGGAGTGTAGTGGTGCAATCACGGCTCACTGCAGCCACTACATCCTGGGCTCAAGTGATCCTTCCACCTTAGTCTTCCGAGTAGCTGGGACTACAGGTGCCTGCCACCATGCCTGGCTAATTTTTGTAAGTTTTGTATTTTTTGTAGAGATGAGGTCTCACTATGTTGCCCAGGCTGGCCTCAAACTCCTGGGCTCAAGTGATCCTCCCACCTTGTCCTCTCCAAATGCCAGGATTACAGGCATGAGCCACCACACCTGGCTGAAATTATTTTAAAACACCTGTGACAGAATGTTAGAAATAATTATTTTTGATATCCACATTTTGGCTGAGAGTCAAAGGCCAAGAACAAGTACTCAGTATTTTTTGAAATTTTATTTTATTTTTTGAAATTTTATTCATTTAGTTATTTTATTTGTATACATTTAAGGGATACAAGTGCAATTTCATTGCATGGATATATTGGGTAGCATTGAAGTCTGGGCTTTCAGTGTATCTATCTCCCAAATAATGTACATTGTACCCATTAAGTAATTTCTCATCACTCTTCCCTTTCTATCCCCAACTCTTCTGGGTCTCCAATTCTATTATTCCATGCTTTTTGTCCATGTATACACATTATTTAGCTCCTACTTGTAAGTGAGAATATGAGGTACTTGATTTTATGTTTCTGAGTTGTTCCACTTAATATAATGGCTCCAGTTCCATCCATGCTGCTGCAAAAGACATGGTTTCATTCTTTTTTAAAAAACTGAACAGTATTTCATTGTGTATATACTGCATGTTCTTTATCCAATCATCTGTTGATGGACACTTAGGTTGCTTCCATATCTTTGCTATTGTCAATAGTAGTGAGATAAACATGTGAGTACAGGTATCTTTCTGATATAATGATTTCTTTTCCTTTGGGTAGATACCCAGTAGTGGGATTGATGGATCCGATGGTAGTTCAATTTTTAGTTTTTTGAGAAATCTCCATACTGTTTTTTATGGAAGTTGTACTAATTTACATTACCACCAATAGTATATATTGGTGGGAATACATACTATTCCCTATTCCCACTTATCTCTGCATTCCTACCAACATCTGTTCTTTTTTGACATTTTTAAAGAGAGATAGGGTCTTGCTCTGTTATCCAGGCTGAAGAGTAATGGTGCAATCATAGCTCACTGCACCCTTGAATTCCTGGGCTCAAGTGATCCTCCTGACTCAGCCTCCTGAGTGGCTGGCTGGCACTATTTGGTCATGTGCCACCATGCCCAAATAATTTTTTTTTTGAGATGAAGTCTTGCTCTGTCTCCCAGGCTGGAGTGCAGTGGCATAATCTCAACTCATTGTAACCTCCGCCTCCTGGGTTCAAGCGATTCTTCTGCCTCAGCCTCCCACATAGCTGAGACTATAGGTGTGTGCCACCATGCCTGGTTAATTTTTTGTATTTTTAATGGAGACGGGGTTTTACTGTGTTAGTCAGGATGGTCTCGATCTCCTGACCTCATGATCTGCCCACCTCGGCCTACCAAAGTGCTGGGATTACCAGTATGAGCCACCGCACCCAACTGCCCAAATAATTTTTTAAGAATTATTTTATGTAGAGACAGAATCTTACTATGTTGCCTAGGTTGGTCTCAAACTTCTGGCTTCAAGCAATCCTCCTGCCTTGGCCTCCCAAAGTGTTGGGATTACAGGTGTGAGCCATCACATTCAGTCAATTTTTTTCACTTTTTAATAGGAGCCATTCTGACTGTGTAAGATGATATCTCCTTGTGGTTTTAATTTAAGTCTCTGATGATTAGTGATGTTGAGCACATTTTCATATACTTGTGAGCCATTTGTATGTCTTCCTTTGAAAAATGTCTGTTCATGTCTTTTGCCCACTTTTTAATGTTTTCGTTGTTGTTGTTGTTATCATTGTTTGAGTTTCTTGTAGATTCTGGATATTAGTCCTCTGTCAGATGCATAATTTACAGATATTTTCTCCCATTCTGTAGGTTGTCTGTTCACTCTGTTGATTATTTCTTTTGTTGTAGACAAGCTTTTAATTTTAATTAAGTTCCATTTGTCTAATCTTGTTTTTGTTGCTTGTGCTTTTGAGGTCTTCGTTATGAATTCCTGGCCTATACTAATGTCCAGAAGAGTTTTCCCTAGGTTTTCTTCTAGTGTTTTTATAGTTTCAGGTCTTACATTTAAGTTTACAATCCATGTTGAGTCGATTTTTGTATAAGGTGAGAGAAAGGAGGATCTTCACTTTTTTTTTTTTTTTTTTGAGACAGAGTCTCACTCTGTCGCCCAGGCTGGAGTGCAGTGGCCAGATCTCAGCTCACTGCAAGCTCCTCCTCCCGGGTTCACGCCATTCTCCTGCCTCAGCCTCCCGAGTAGCTGGGACTACAGGCACCCGCCACCTCACCCGGCTAGTTTTTTGTATATTTTAGTAGAGACGGGGTTTCACTGTGTTAGCCAGGATGGTCTCGATCTCCTGACCTCGTGATCCGCCCGTCTCGGCCTCCCAAAGTGCTGGGATTACAGGCTTGAGCCACCGCGCCCGGCCGGATCTTCACATCTGAAAGTGAGATGCTAGACATTCTATGCAATATTACAAAGAGAGTATTCCCAAATCTGTTTGGTGACCCTTAGGCCATCCCTATTCTCAAGAGAATACAACATAGTGTATAGGAGATATAGGAAATGCTACCCTGTGCACATTTGAGAAAATGTAAAGGCACAGACCTCCTTTAGCCGAGTAAATAAACCCAGCAGTATCAGCTACAGCGTGGACATTCAGAGTTTGGCAGGACGCGGATGTGTGCAGTGATCCCATGGCCCGCATATGGATGGTTAAAAGAGAGCCAGATTTGGGTTGTCAGAGACACTGCCTGTGAGAGTGCTTGTCTGCAGGATGAAGCAACCCCAAGAAACAGCATTAGTTTGGAAAGGACCCCCAGGAAGCAGGCATGGGTGAGAATCGAAAGTGATTAACAAAGGGATGAATCATTTGTGCCAGAGTACAGTGGCTACAGAGTAGTAGGAAGACATCCAAAGAATCACAAAAACACTGCGAGAGATAATCAGCAGTCAAATGTCTAACATTGATTTACCATCACCAGACTCCAGCTGGATCAGTCAAGCAAGACTCTGTTTTACTCTTGTCTCTCTCATTCCTGTTGGTCTGATTTTGGAGAGGACAGAGGCAGCCTGGGGAGGTGGGGAAGAGGAGTAAGGTGGTGCAATTTTGAAGTGGACTCCACTACTCCCTCATCACAAGCATCCAGAAACTGAAAGTAAGAGAGAGATGTGAAAGTGGAGGATAAATTGAAGTTTGAATATTATAATAGATTGTTTTCTGAAAACGTGACTAGTGGTTAATACCTAATAATGACTAGTAAAGCTGTGAGATAGGCTTTCCCAGGGACAAGAAAAAAAACGAGCTGACACAGCACAGAGGAAAGCCACATTGTAGAAAAGAAAAAAAAAAAAAAAACCCCCACATAGCTTATAATTTAAAACAAAAAAATCTTAAAAGTTATATGCTCTATATGTTTGTTGAAGTCAGAAAAGTATTCATAATCTCACCCAAATAACCTCCCCCAGCATTGTTCACAGTTTCCCAACTCCTTGGCAGCTTTTCACCCTTTCAGATATGCTAATCAGCACAATAAGCTTAAACATTTTTAGAACTATAACAGCCAGAAACAGGCAGGTAGAATTTTACAAGTGAAAAGAAGATACCTAATAAGAGAATGGGTTATCTAAGAAGATAGTGGAAATATCCAGAAAATAATGTTAAAAAGACTTTTCATAGGTACATTGAGAAAAAGAGTTTTGGGGAGTTCAAGAAGAAGAGAGAAAATATTGGACTATTAAAATGTGAGATGAGGCCGGGCGCAGTGGCTCAAGCCTGTAATCCCAGCACTTTGGGAGGCCGAGACGGGCGGATCACGAGGTCAGGAGTTTGAGACCATCCTGGCTAACACGGTGAAACCCCGTCTCTACTGAAAAATACAAAAAGCTAGCTGGGCGAGGTGGCTGGCGCCTGTAGTCCCAGCTACTCGGGAGGCTGAGGCAGGAGAATGGCATAAACCCGGGAGGCAGAGCTTGCAGTGAGCTGAGATCCGGCCACTGCACTCCAGCCCGGGTGACAGAGCAAGACTCTGTCTCAAAAAAAAAAAAAAAAAAAAAAAAAAATAAAATAAATAAAATGTGAGATGATTTTAAAGTCCTTTATCCAGAGTTATAAATTGGATGCATTTAATATTCTTAGAGAATCAGTAAAGATTTGAATTGCATTTTCTCCATCACCTTCAGCTGTCAGTTAAAGTAGGAAAATACATACAGATAAAGTAGGAAAATATATAAAAGAAACTACTTATAATTTGACAACCAGAAATAAACTGTTATGCTTTATTATTTTTCTTTGTAGATTTTGTTTTTCAATGCACATTTGATTTTTCAAACAAAACGTGATCACATTTTACATACAATTTTGTAACCTATCAGATCCTCAATATTTAGGCTTGTGCTATCACATAAAGATGATTATAAAAGGCCTCAGGAGTGTTTTATTTTAAACACCAAAGGGACCACCTACAGTACTAAGGAATAATTTGAGAGTCACCACCCCCTGCCTACTGCTGTGCTTCAACCTTGGTTACCGACTTAGGAAGCTTGGTTTCTTTTTAAAACCAGCCATTCACACTGCTGCTTCTTTCAGGTTTTCTCTCCTCTTGGTATCCTCCGGAGTGCTGTAGTCAGAGAGAATGGGAGTGGAATAAGAGATTAAAAGATGATGGGACCTTAAGGAAATGCTTGAAACCATTTAAGTCTACTGAATATTTTCAATTTGTGTGTCCATGGCATCATCGAACCCTTACTTGTCTTTGCAGAATTCAATAGTAGGAGATAGAGTTTGATAGGATTATACCAAATTTTAATTTTTTTAAAAAAACATTTATTTATCTTTGTAATTTATTTATTTCTTTTAACTGACAAATAAAAATTGTATGATTTTTCGTGCACAACGTGATGTTATAATATATGTATATATTGTAGAATGGTTCAATTGAGCTAATGAACCATTTGCATTACCTCCCATACTTATCATTTGTAGGGAGAATACTTAAAATCTACTCTCTCAGGAGTTTTTAAGAATATAACACATTGGTTCTAGAGCAGCCTGGCCAACATAGTGAAACCCCATCTCTACTAAAAATACAAAAATTACCCAGGCATGGTGGCGCTCACCTGTAATCCCAGCTACTTGGGAAGCTGAGGCAAGAGAATCACTTGAACCCGGGAGGCAGAGGTTGCAGTGAGCTGAGACTGCGCCAGTGCACTCCAGCCTGGGTGACAGAGCAAGACTCCATCTCAAAAAAAGACAAATAAAAAGAAAATAATACGTTGGTATTAATTAAGTCACCATTTTGTATGCTAGATCTCTTGAACTTATTCCTTCTGTGTAACTAAAGTTTTGTATCCTTTGACCAACATCTGTTCAACAATCCCCACCCTGACCCCACAGCCTTTAGTAACCATTTTACTCTTTACTTATTAGAGGTCAACATTTTTAGATTCCAAATATAAGAGATCATTCAGTATTTTTCTTTCTGTGCTTCTTTTATTTCACTTAACATAATGTTATCTGGGTTAATCCATGTTGTCACAAATGACAGAATTTTCTTCTTTTTTAAAGGCCAAGTACTATTTCATTGTGTCTCTTTACCACATTTTCTTTATCCCCTTATCCTTGGATGGACATTTAGATTGGTTCTGTATCTTGGCTATTGTGACTAATGCATCAATGAACATGGGAGTGCACATTGCTCTTTGATATACTGATTTCATTTACTTTGGATACATACTCTGTAGGGGACTGCTGAATCATATGCTAGTTCTATTTTTATTTTTTTGAAGATCCTTCAAACTTTTATTTGAAATAGAAACTGAAAAGATAAGTAGAGTCACTTAGCCTTCTCCCTAGTTCTTTCACTTTTTATACACCCAAGTCACAAATCTTGACTTGTACAAATGTATTAGTTTTCAAATCATTTAAGAAATGTACGCTAAGGAAAAAAACTATTAATGACAACTATAGTAGCACTAAAATAACTTATCAAAGGATACACATGATGTAAATTCTGACATCAAAAAATATAAACTGTTTGATGAGAGAGTAACAATGTAGAGTTGTATGCAAAGTTAAGTTGTAATCACTTTGAAATAGACTGTTGTGATTAAAAGATGTTCTCTGGAAGCCTCATGACAAGCACAAAGCAAAAATCTTCAGTAGAAGCACAAAACAGAAATAGTATTCAAAGAATACCACGACTGAAAACCGCAAAACCACAAAGACAGCAAGAGAGAAAGAAAGAAAAATGTATCTTCCAGCCTGGGCAACATAGGGTGGCCCTATCTCTACAATAATTTTTTAAAAATTAGCTGGATGTGGTGGCACATGCCTGTGGTCCCAGCTACTCACAAAGGCTGAGGTGGGAGCATCGTTGGAGCCTGGGAGGTCGAGGGTGTAGTGAGCTGTGATCACACTACTGCACTCCAGCCTGGGCAACAGAGGCTGTATCTCCAAAAAAGTATGTACAAAACAACAACAGCAACAACAACAACAACAACAACAAAATACCAAAATGGCAGTAGTAAGTCCTTATCTATCAATAATTACCTTGAACGTAAATGAATGAAGTTCTCTAATGAAAAGACATAGAGTAAGTGAATGAATAAGAAAACAAGACACAACTATATGTTACCCATAGGAAACTCACCTCACTTTTAAGGGCACACAGACTGAAAGTTAGGCGATGGAAAAAAAGATATTCCACATCAATAGAAACCAAAAGAGAGCATGGGTAACTATACTTACATAAGACAAAATAGACTTAAAGTCAAAAACTGTAAAAAAGAAATAAGAAGGACATTATATGATGATAAAGGAGTCAACTCATCAAAAGGGTATAACAATTGTAAATATATATGTACCCAAACTCAGAGAACCTAAATATATGAAATAAATATTAAGGATATGACGGAAGAGACAGATTGCAATACAATGATAGTAGGGTATTTCAATACCCCACTTTCAACAATGAAAGATAATCCAGAAAATTAGTGAGAAAACATTGGATTTGAACAACACATTAGACCTAATGAATCTAACACACACAAACACACAAAGAGAGAGAGAGAGAAACATTCCATCCAACGGCAACAGAATACACATTCTTCTCAAGTGCATGCAGAACTTTCTCCAGGACAGATAACATGCTAGGGCAAAATACAAGCATCAGCAAATTTAAGAAGATTGAAATTATATCAAATATCTCTTTTTTCTTTTTTTGAATTGGAGTCTTGCTCTGTCACCCAGGCTGGATTGCAGTGGTGCAATATCAACTCATTACAACCTCCGCCTCCCAGGCTCAAGTGATTCTCCCACCTCATCCTCCCGAGTAGCTGGGACTACAGGCGTGAGCCACCACATCCAGCTAATTTTTGTATTTTTAGTAGAGACAGGGTTTCACCACATTGGCCAGGCTGGTCTCAAACTCCTGACCTCAAGGGATCTGCCTACCTTGGCCTCCCAAAGTGCTGGGATTACAGGTGTCAGCCACCATGTCCAGCCTCAAGTATCTTTTCTGACCACAGTGGTATGACACTAGAAATCAATTATAAGAGGAAGCTAGGGGTAATGTTATGTGCCTGTTGTCCCAGCTAATTGGAAAGCTGAGGTGGGAGGATTGCTTAAGCCCAGGAGTTCAAGGTTGCGGTAGCTATGACGGTGCCAGTGCACTCCAGCCTGGGAAACAAAAAAAGACCCTGTCTCTAAAAATAAATAAAAATAAATGAATGAATATAGGGGGAATTTTGAAAAATCCACAAATATATGGAAATTAACGTGCTTCTCAACAATAAATAGGTCAGTGAAATTAAAAGGGAAATTAAAAATCTTTAGATAACAAGATAAAAATCTTTTATTTTATTTTATTATTATTATTTTTTTGAGACAGAGTCTCGCTCTGTCACCCAGGCTGGAGTGCAGTGGCGCAATCTCGACTCACTGCAAGCTCTGCCTCCTGGGTTTACACCATTCTCCTGCCTCGGTCTCCTGAGTAGCTGGTACTACAGGAGCCTGCCACCATGCCTGGCTAATTTTTTTTTTTGTATTTTTAGTAGAGACGGGGTTTCACCATGTTAGCCAGGATGGTCTCAATCTCCTGACCTCGTGATCCACCTGCCTGGCCTCCCAAAGTGCTGGGATTACAGGCATGAGCCACTGTGCCTGGCCACAATCTTTTATCTTAATATAAACAAAAATGGAAACACAACATAACAAACATATGGGATACAGTAAGAACAGTTCAAAGAGGAAGGTTTATAACAATAAATGCCTACATGAAAGAGAATAAAGATTTAAAATAAATAAGCTAATGTCATACCTCAAGGAGACAGAAAAAGAAGAATAAACTAAACCAAAGTTAGTATAAGAAAGGAAATACTAAAAATTAGAGCAGAAATAAATGAAATAGAGACTAGAAAAACAATACAAAAAGATAAAATAAGTTCTTTTTTGAAAAGATGAACAAATTTGACAAACTAGATTAATTTAAAAAAAGAGAGGATTCATAATACCACAAAAATACAAAAGATCATCAGAGACTATCATGAACAATTATACACCAACAAATTGGATAACTAAGAAGAAGTGGTTAAATTCTTCTATCCATTTAGGTCCTTTAAGTGTTTCTGTAAAGTGTTGTTCAAGTTTAATGTTTTCTTATTAATTTTCTGTCTGGATGATCTTCCAGCATTGAAAGTGAGGTATTGAAGTTTTCTACTGTTATTGTATTGCAATCCATCAGATCCTGTGGATCTGAAGAAAGAGATGGGTTACAATATAATATTTATATTTTGTATAAATATAAATATTTGTTTTATGTGTTTAGGTGCTCCAAAGCATACAACATATAAAGACTGAATCATAAAAAAATAGAAAATCTGAACAGAACAATAATGAGTAAAAAGATGGAATCTGTAATCAAAGATCTTCCATTTAAAAAAAAAAAAAAAAAAAGCCCAGGACCTGATGGCTTCATGGCTGAATTCTACCAACCATTTATTTTTTATTTTTCCTCACTGTCACCATTTTTATTCAGCATAATACTGAAAGTCCTAACCACAGCAATTAGGCAAGAGAACAAAATAAATAGTATTCAAATTTAAAGAGAAGAGGTCAAGTTGTTTTTGCTTTTAAACAACATGACCTTATATTTAGGAAAAACTGTAGGCTGGGCGTGGTGGCTCCTGCCTGTAATCCCAGCACTTTGGGAGGCCAAGGTGGGTGGATCACCTGAGGTCAGGAGTTTGAGACCAGCCTGTCCAACATGGGAAAACCCCATCTCTACTAAAAATATAAAAATTCACTGGGTGTGGTGGAGCACACCTATAATCTCAGCTACTTGGGAGACTGAGGCAGGAGAATTGCTTAAACTTGGGAGGCCGAGTTTGCAGTGAGCCCAGATTGCGCCACTGCACTCCAGCCTGGGTGACAGAGCAAGACTCTGTCTCCAAAAAAAAAAGTAAAGACTACACTAAATAAATCTTAGCAGTGATAAATGAATTCAGTAAATTTGCAGGCTACAAAATCAACATGCAAAAATTAGTAGCATTCCTACAGGTTAACAGAGATGATTCTGAAAAGAAAATCAAGAAAGAAATCCTATTTATAAAAGCTACGAAATAAAATACCAAGGAATAAATTTAATCAAAGAAGTTAAAGATTCTACAAAGAATACTATAAAACACTGACGAAAGTAATTTAAGAGAACACAAAAAAGGAAAGATATCCCATGTTCTTGGATTGGAAAAATTAATACCATTAAAATGTCTATGCTCCCCAAAGTGGTCTACAGATTCAATGCAATCTCTATCAAGATATCAGTGAAATTATTCACATATATAGAAAAAATTCTAAACATTTATAAAACAGCAAAAGACCCCAAGTAGCTAAACAAATCCTGAATAATAACAATGCTAGAGGCACCACACTACCTGCTTTTAAATTATACTACAAAGCTACAACAAAAGTAGTCTGTAAAAAAATAATAGTTTATACAAAAACAAGTAGTATGCTAACAAAAATAGCGTACTAGTGTCCTAAAAACAGACACATAGATGACTGGATCAGGATAGAGAACCAAGAAATAGATTTGTGTACTTACAGCCAACTCATTTCTGAAAAAAGTGGTAAGAACATACATTGGGGCCAGGTGTGGTGGCTTATGCTTGTAATCCCAGCACTTTGGAAGGCCAAGGTGGGTGAATCACAAGGTTGCGAGTTCGAGACCGGCCTGACCAATGTGGTGAAACCCCGTCTCTATTAAAAAAATACAAAACTTAGCTGGGTATGGTAGCGCATGCCTGCAATCCCAGCTCCTCAGGATACTGAGGCCGGAGAATGGCTTGAACCTGGGAGGCAGAAGTTGCAGTGAGCTGAGAACATGCCATTGTACTCCAGCCTGGGTAACAGAGCAACACTTTGTCTCAAAACATACAAACAAACAAAAAAACAAAACAACAACAACAAAAAAACAAAAATACATTGGGGACCACGCATGGTGGCTTGTGCCTATAATTCCAGCATTTTGGGAGGCCAAGGTGGGTAGATCATGAGGTCAGGAGTTCAAGACCAGTCTGGCCAACATAGTGAAACCCCATCTCTACTAAAAATACAAAAATTAGCCAGGTATGGTGGCACATGCCTGTAGTCCAGCTACTTGGGAGGCTGAGGCAGGAGAATTGCTTGAACCCAGGAGGCGGAGGTTTCAGTGAGCTGCGACCATGCCACTGCACTCTAGCCTGGGTGATAGAGTGAGACTCCGTCTCAAAAAAAAAAAAAAAAAAAAGCGGGCCAGGCATGGTGGCTCAGAGTTGTAATCCCAGCACTTTGGGAGGCTGAGGTGGGCAGATCACGAGGTTAGGAGTTTGAGACCAGCCTGATTAACATGGTGAAACCCCGTCTCTACTAAAAATACAAAAATTAGCCAGGTATGGTGGCACATGCCTGTAGTCCAGCTACTTGGGAGGCTGAGGCAGGAGAATTGCTTGAACCCAGGAGGCGGAGGTTGCAGTGAGCTGCGACCATGCCACTGCACTCTAGCCTGGGTGATAGAGTGAGACTCCGTCTCAAAAAAAAAAAAAAAAAAAATGCGGGCCAGGCATGGTGGCTCAGAGTTGTAATCCCAGCACTTTGGGAGGCTGAGGTGGGCAGATCACGAGGTTAGGAGTTTGAGACCAGCCTGATTAACATGGTGAAACCCCGTCTCTACTAAAAATACAAAAATTTAGCTTGGCGTGGTGGCATGTGCCTATAATAATTTCAGCTACTCAGGAGTCTGAGGCAGGAGAATCGCTTGAACCCAGGAGGCAGAGGTTGCAGTGAGCCGAGATTGCACTACTGCACTACAGCCTGGGCAACAGAGTGAGACTGTCAAAAAAAAAAGAAAAAAGAAAAGAAACATTGGGGAGAGGATAATCTCTTTAAGAAATGTTGTTGGGAAAACTGGGTATTTATAAGAATAAAACTAGATTCCTATCTTCTGCCATATACAAAAATAACTCAAATGAATTAGATTTAAATGTAAAATGTGAAATTATGAAGCTACTAGAAGAAAACATAGGGAAACATCATAGATCGATGGTTTAGGCAACGTTTTTTGGGGTAAGATCTCAAAAACACAGAAAACAAAAGCAAAAATGGACAAATGGAATTATATCAAGCTAAAAAGCTTCTACAAAGCAGAACAATCAAAACAGTAAAGAGAGACAACCTATGGAAATAGAGAAAATATTTGTAAGCTATTCGTCTGACAAGGGATTAAGAACCAAAATATATAGGGAAGTAACTCAGTAGTATATATTAATATTAATCTGATTAACAATGGGCAAATGCCTTGAATAGACATTTTTTCAAAAGAAGACATACAAATGGCTAACAGGTATATGAAAAAATGCTCAATATCACTAATTGTATTAGGCCATTATTTGTGTTGCTATAAAGAGATACCTGAGACTGAGTAATTTATAAATAAAAGAAGTTAATTTGCCTTATGGTTCTGCAGGCTGCATAAACATGGCATCAACATCAGCTCAGTTTCTGGTGAGGCACTCAGGGAGATTTTACTCATGGCGGAAGGTGAAGCAAGAGCAGGTATGTCACATGGCAATAGTGAGAGCAAGAATGAGTGAGGGGACCAGTTGCAGTGGCTCATGCCTGTAATCCCAACATGGGAGACTGAGGCAGGCGGATCACATGAGGTCAGGAGTTCAAGACCAACCTGTCCAACATGGCGAAACCCCATCTCTACTAAAAATACAAAAATTAGCCAGGCATGGTAGCAGGTGCCTGTAATTGCAGCTACTCAGGAGGCTGAGGCAGGAGAATCACTTGAACCCAGGAGGTGGAGGTTGCAGTGAGCCGAGATTGTGCCACTGCACTCCAGGCTGGGCAACAGAGCAAGACTCTGCCTAAAAAAAAAAAGAATGAGTGAGGGGGAAAATGTCATACATTTTTAAACAATCAGATCTTAACGAGACTCACTATTGCAAGGATGACACCAAAGGGATGGTGCTAAACCATTTATGAGAAATCCACCCCTCCCAACAGGCCCCACCTCCAACATGGGGATTACATTTCAACATGAGATTTGAAAGGGATATCTAAAGTATATCTTTCTGCCCCTGGCCCCCTGAATCTCATGTCCTTCTCACACTAAAATAGATACCTGCCCAATAGTCCCCCAAAGCCTTAACTCATCTCAGCATTAACTGAAAAGTCACAAGTCTCAAGAACAAAGTGCAATCTAGAGGTAAGTTTCTTCTACCTATAAGTTTGTAAAATCAAAAAAAGTTACTTACTTCCAAGATATAATTGGGGTACAGGCATTGGGTAAATGCTCCTTTCCCAAAGAAGAGAAATCAGCCAATAGAAAGAAGCTACATGCCCCATGCAAGTCTGAAACACAATAGGGCAGTCATTAAGTCTTAAAGCTCCAAATAATCTCCTTTGACTCCAGGTTCCACATCCAGGACTCACTGCTGTGAGGGGTGGGCTCCACTCCACCTCTTGGGCAGCTTTACTTCTGTGACTTTGCAGGATTCAGCCACTATATTGCTCTCATGGGTTGGAGTTGAGTGCCTGAAGCTTTTCCAAGCTCAATATGTAAGTTACTGGCGGATCTGCCATTCTGGGGTCTGGAGGACAGTGGCCCCCTTTCCACTAATTCACTAGGCAGTACTCCAGTGGGGACTGTGTGTGGGGGTTCCAACCCCACATTTCCCCTCTTTACTGCCCTTGTAGAGGTTCTCAGAACCTTGTAGAGGTTCTGCTTAGGGTTCCACCCCTAAGCAGACTTCTGCCTGGGCAACCAGGCTTTCTCATACATCCTCTGAAATGTAGGTGGAGGCTGCCAAGCCTCCTTCACTCTTGCACTATGTGTGCCTATGAACTTAACACCACATGGAAGCTGCCAAGGCTTACAGTTTGTACTTGTTGAGGCAGCAACCCAAGCTGTATCTGGGGTTCACTGGGCTAAGGCTGGAGCTGGAGAGTGGCCTGCATGCAGGGAGCAGTGTCTTAAGGCTGTGCGGGGAAGCAAGACCCTGAGCCTGGCCCATGAAGTCATTCTTTCCTCCCAAACCTCCTGACCTGTGATGGGAGGGGCAGCCTCAAAGATTTCTAAAGTGCCTTTGAGGTCTCTTCTCCATTGTCTTGGCTATTAATACTTGGCTCCCTTTTAGTCGTGCAAATCTTTCTAGCAAGTGGTTGCTCCAAAGACCCCCTTGAATTCCTCTCCTGATGATGCTTTTTCTTTCTCTGCCGCATGGCCAAGCTGCAGATTTTTCAAACTTTTATACTGTGCTTACCTTTCCTATATCAATTCCAACTTTAAGTCATTTCTTTGCTCCTAAATCTGGGCATAAGCTGTTAGAAGCAGCCAGACCACATCTTGAAACTTGCTGCTTAGAAACTTGTTCTACTAGATACCCTAAGTTATCACTCTTAAGTTCAAACTTCTACAGATCCTTAGGGCATAAACAGAATACAGCCAAGTTCTTTGCTAAGACATAACCAGGTGACTTTTGCTCTAATTCCCAATAAGTTTCTCATTTCCATCTGAAACTTCATCAGCCTAGACTTCACTGTCCCTATCACTATCAGCATTTTGGTTACAATCATTTAACCAGTCTGTAAGAAGTTTCAAGCTTTCTTTCATTTTTCTGTCTTCTTTGGAGCCCTTCAAACTCTTCAAACCTCTGCTCATTACCCAGTTCCAAAGCTGCTTTCACACTGTTAGGTGTCTTTATAGCAATGCCCCAATTCTCAGTACCAATTTTCTGGATTAGCCTGTTCTTTGTGTTGCTATAGAGAAATATCTGAGGCTGGGTAATTTATAAAGAAAAGAGGTTTAATTGGATCATGGTTCTGTAGGCTGTACAAGCATGACATCAACATTTACTCAGTTTCTGGTGAAGCCTGCAGGGAGCTTTTACTCATGGCAGAAGGCAAAGTGGGAACACACATGTCACATGGCAAGGGTGAGTGCAAGAGACAACCCAGACATTTAAAGTAGAGCTAATACTAATCCTTCTCAAACCCTGCCAAAAAATTGAAAAGGAGGGAATACTTCCACATTCTTTTTATGAGGCCAGTGTTATCCTGATACCAAAGCCAAAGAAGTACTTACAAAAAAAGAAAACTACATGCCAATATTCTTGATGAACATAGTTAACATAGACACAAAAATCTCAACAAAATAGTCACAAACTGAACAACACATTAAAAGGATCATCTACCATGACCAAATGGGATTTATTCCTGAAATGCAAGGATGGTTCAACATACACAAATCAATAAATATGTTATATGAGATTAACAGAATGGATGACAAAAACTATATGATCATCTCATTAGATGCAGAAAAACGTTTGACAGAATTCAACAACATTTCACGATAAAGACTCTCACCAAGTTAGGTACAGAAGAAAAGTACCTTGACACAGTAAAGGCCATATATGAGAAGCCCACAGCTAACATTATACTCAACAGTGAAAAATTGAAAGCCTTTCAGTTAAGCTTTGGATCAAGACAAAAATGCCCACTTTTGCCACTTTTATTCAACATAGTATTAGAAATTCTTGCCAGAGCAATTAGGCAAGAAAAAAGAAATAAAACGCATCAAAATAGAAAGGAAGAAGTGAAAATGTCTATGTTTGCTGGTGTCACAATCTTATATGTAGAAAACCCTACATACTCCACCAGAAAACTGTTAGAACTAATAAATGAATACAGTAAAATTGTAGAATATAAAATAAACACTAAAAAGTACATTTCTATAAACTAGCAACAAACTATATGAGAAAGAAATTAAGAAAACAATCCCATTTTCAATAACTACAAAAAATATTTAGGAATAAATTTAACCAAGGAAGTTAAAGACCTGTACATTGCAAATTATGAAACACTGATGAGAAATTGAAGAAGACATAAACAAATGGAAAGATATCCCTTGTTCATGGATTGGAAGAAAATATTGCTAAAATGTCCACACTACCCACAGTGATCTAGAGTTTTAGTGCAGTCTTTATCAAAATTCTAACATCATTTTTCAAAGAAATAGAAAAAATATCTTAAAGTTTCTATGGAACCGCAAAAAACCCCAAATAGCTAAGGCAATCATGGGCAAAAAGAACAAAGCTGGAGGTATTACTTTCCCTGATTTTAAACTAAACTACAAAGCTATAGTAATTAAAACATCATGATCCTGGCAAAACCATAGACCCATCAACCAGTGGAACAGAATAGAGAACCCAGAAATGCATCCCACATATATGGTCAATTGATTGTTTTTGCAAAGGTACCAAGAATACACAGTGGGGAAAGGATAGTCTCTTTAGTAAATGGTATTGGGAAAACTGGATATCCACATGCAGAAGAATTAAATTGGACCCTTATCTAGCATCATATATAAAAATCTACTCAAAATGGGATGAAGCCTTAAGCATAAGACCAGAAACTGAAAAATTGCTTGAAAAAAATCTAAGGGAAAAACTGTATTGTTCTAGGTAGGGTTTTTTTTGGATCAGAATCCAAAAGTTCAGGCAACAAATGCAAAAACAGACAAATAGGATTATAACAAACTAAAAGCTTCTGCGTGGCAAAGAAGACAATCACCAGTTTTCAGAGACAACCTGCAAATTGGGAGAAACTATTTGTAAGTCGTGCAGTCAATAAGAGGCTAATATCAAAAATATATATGGAGCTCAAACAACTCAATAACATGAGGCTAATATCAAAAATATATATGGAGCTCAAACAACTCAATAACAAGAAGACAAAAAACCCAATAAATTATCAGCAAAGTACCAGGAAAGAGAGATGGAAGTAAAGCAAAAATAAAAAATGGACAAGAGACCTGAGTAAACATTTCTGAAGGGAAGACATGCAAATGACCAACAGATATGTTTAAAAAGTGCTCAACATTGCTAATCATTAGAGAAATGCAAATTAAAATCACATTGAGTTATCATCTCACACCCGTCAGAATGGCTATTATCAAAAAGACAAAAGGCAACAAGCGTTGGTATGGATGTGGAAAAAAGAGAATCCCTGTACACTTGTACACTTGGTAGGAATGTAAATTATTACAGCTATTATGGAAAACTGCATGGAGGTTTCTCATAAAACTTAAAACGATTGTCATATGATCTAGCAATTCTACTTTTGGGTGTTTACAAAAGTAAATGTTCATTGCAGCACTACTCGCAATAGCTGAGTTATAGAATCAACCTAAGTGTCCCTCAACAGATGAATGGATAAAGAAAATGTGGTGTGTGTACACAATGGAATAGTATTTAGCCTTAAAAAGGACGAAATTCTGTCATTTATGACAACATAGATGGAATTGGAAAACATTATGTTAAGTTAAATAAACCAGGCACAGAAAGACAAATAGCACATATTCTTACTTATATGATGTAAAACAATCGAACTTGTAGAAGCAAAGTAGAATGGTGGTTACAGAGACTGGGATAATAGGGCAATACAGGTCAAAGGGTACACAATCTCAGTTAGCAGAAATATATTTTGAATTCTATTGTACAGTGTGGTGAATGTAGTTAATATTGGTGTATCATACATTTCAAAATTGCGAAGAGTAAATTTCAAATATCTTTACTACAAAAAAAGTTAAATATTTTAGGTGATAGAGATGTTAACTGGCTTGATTAATTATTTCACATTGTATTTAGAAATCAAAATATCACTTTGTACCTCATAAATTTACACAATTATAAATTGTCAATTTGTAGTTATAAAAAGAAATGCAAACTAAAGTAATACTTTATTGTTTTTCTTCTCCAGGTGATAAGCTTATTCATTTTGGTGGAATTTATAGGAGAGTTCCAAATTTTTTCAAGGTGAGGACTTTTTGGGTTGTGTGTAAAAATCATTAAATTAAAAAAAAGTTTTAGAAATTCTTTAGTCTAATTTTGACATTGCAGTTTGAATCTGTGTATCCCTCTAACATATTTTCTCTTTCCATATTTTTATAAAAGACAATGATGACAAAAGTGTGTTTTAAAAATTATTCTTCTTTTACTTAATTTTTCTCCCTGTAAAATGGAAGACTAAAAGTATAAGTTTTTTGTACCAGTGCCATGGTTTTATCTGGAATGCAGATAATCACAGTGGACTTATATATCTTAGAGCAATATTTGGTCTTTAAATATAATCCTTGCAAAACGTCCTCTGGATTTTAAAGGTTGAGAGTTTTTTTTTTGTTGTTGTTGTTGTTGTTGTTTTTATTTATTTATTTATTTATTATACTTTAAGTTCTAGGGTACATGTGCATAACGTTTATATCATGTATAACTCCCCAATGCAATCCCTCCCTCCTCCCCCCTCCCCCTGATAGGCCCCAGTGTGTGATGTTCCCCTTCCCGAGTCCAAGTGATCTCATTGTTCAGTTCCCACCTATGAGTGAGAACATGCGGTGTTTGGTTTTCTCTTCTTGTGATAGTTTGCTAAGAATGATGGTTTCCAGCTGCATCCATGTCCCTACAAAGGACGCAGACTCATCCTTTTTGATGGCTGCATAGTATTCCACGGTGTATATGTGCCACATTTTCTTAATCCAGTCTGTCACAGATGGACATTTGGGTTGATTCCAAGTCTTTGCTATTGTGAATAGTGCCGCAATAAACATACGTGTGCATGTGTCTTTGTAGTAGAGTAATTTATAATCCTTTGGGTATATACCCAGTAGTGGGATGGCTGGGTCATATGGTACATCTAGTTCTAGATCCTTGAGGAATCGCCATACTGTTTTCCATAATGGTTGAACTAGTTTACAATCCCACCAACAGTGTAAAAGTGTTCCTATTTCTCCACATCCTCTCCAACATCTATTGTTTCCTGACTTCTTAATGATTGCCATTCTAACTGGTGTGAGATGGTATCTCATTGTGGTTTTGATTTGCATTTCTCTGATGGCGAGTGATGACGAGCATTTTTTCATGTGTCTGTTGGCTGTATGGATGTCTTCTTTTGAGAAATGTCTGTTCATATCCTTTCCCCACTTTTTGATGGGGTTGTTTGTTTTTTTCTTGTATATTTGTTTGAGTTCTTTGTAGATTCTGGATATTAGCCCTTTGTCAGATGAGTAGGTTGCAAAAATTTTCTCCCATTCTGTAGGTTGCCTGTTCACTCTGATGGTAGTTTCTTTTGCTGTGCAGAAGCTCTTTAGTTAATTAGATCCCATTTGTCAATTTTGGCTTTTGCTGCCGTTGCTTTTGGTGTTTTAGACATGAAGTCCTTGCCCATGCCTATGTCCTGAATGGTACTACCTAGATTTTCTTCTAGGGTTTTTATGGTATTAGGTCTAACATTTAAGTCTCTAATCCATCTTGAATTAATTTTCGTATAAGGGGTAAGGAAAGGATCCAGTTTCAGCTTTCTACTTATGGCTAGCCAATTTTCCCAGCACCATTTATTAAATAGGGAATCCTTTCCCCATTTCTTGTTTTTGTCAGGTTTTTTAAGAAAATAGTCTTGTCAGTTCTTGAGGCCTGGAGAAAAGCCAGCGTCGTTTATCCAAGGCTTTGTTATTCTCTCACAGTGTCAGATTGACAAGACAGAGCCAGGTCAGTTCACTTTATGGAACGATCAGAAAATGTGTCAGGGACTGTGCTAGGTACTGGGGACACCGCAAGGAGCAAGAAGGCACAGGGAACATGCTGGGTGATTCATATCTTGAGCCAGTTCATGGCAATATGAATGTGCTCAGGGCTCTGACAGAGGCCTGCTCAGGGTGATGCGGGAGCACAGCAGGAAGGTCAAGCAAACTTCCTCTCCTAAGCCTCCATGTTTGGGGAAGCCCTCTGCGTTTCCCCAGGACAGAGACTAGAAAAATAACAGTAAGTTCAGATTGTTCAAGGTTGTCAAAAGTATTCAGGTATTTTGATCATTGGTACCCTATGAAAACCACAGGTTGGCAAGATTGGCCCTGTGAAAGCAGCCGAGGCACACACTACAGAATGAGAGTCATTACTTTCAGAGTAACCTGACCCTCTTAAGACATGCAAGAATCATCTTGACTCAAGATATCGCCCAGCCAAGGAATGTGCTGGGAATCCAGAATTCAGGAATACTAGTTCCTTTATCCTTCGTAGAGCATCATTTTAGGCAAGGCTTCCTTAGTCTCTTAAAGCTGACTCGGGTAGTCTTTTCCATATGACACAGCCAGAATGTGAGCATTGTATGAGAATCAACTCTCCATTTTTACGTGTACTTTATTTTGGTGGAGCTGTTTAAGCTCAAATTGCCCTCCTTGGTTGTGTGCTTGAGAAATGGCCTAAATGAACAGGGGATGCATATAAATAAATTCCTGTCCATTCAGCCTCTGCCAATTTTTAGTTTTCCACTTCTCATGGGGACTTTTTATAGTTTCTTGTCTCTCAGTTAAGTGTTTCTGGATAACTCTTCAACTCATCATTCAGAATCTCTTCAAACGCCATAAAACCTTCCTCCCTTCAAAGGTCATAAAACATATTTACATATGTTTTCACCTACCCTCCCAACTCAAACTCTCCCTTATCTATATTCCCGTAACACATTATATTGAATGCATTTCTGTTCTGAAATCCATCAAATGAGATATATTGTACTATGATTATTTGTTTATACATCTGTGTCTCTGTCCTTTCTTCTATCAATAGTCAATGACCTACCTTTTTAAAAAAAATTAAATTAAATTTTATTTTTTATTTTTTATTTTTTTCTGAGATGGAGTCATGCTCTGTCACCCAGGCTGGAGTGCAGTGGTGCAGTCTCAGCTCACTGCAACCTCTGCCTCCCAGGTTCAAGCAATTCTCCTGTCTCATCTCCTAAGTAGCTGGGATTACAGGCATGCACTACAAAGCCCGGCTAATTTTTGTATTTTTAGTAGAGACAGGGTTTCACCATCATGGCCCAACTGGTCTGGAATTCCTGACCTCAAGTGATCTGCATGCCTTGGCCTCCCAAAGTGCTAGGATTACAGGCATGAGCAACCATGCCCGGCCAATGACCTACCTCTTTTATTATTTCTACAACTCTAGTGTCTTTAGAATCTGGCATATAATAGATTTTTTTTTTTTTTTGAGACGGAGCCTCCCTCTGTCACCCAGGCTGGAGTGCAGTGGTGCAATCTCTGCTCACTGCAGCATCTGCCTCCTGGGTTTCAGTGATTTCTCCTGCCTCATCCCTCTGGGTAGCTGGTATTACAGGCACGCGCCACCCTACCTGGCTAATTTTTTTTGTATTTTTAGTAGAGATGGGGTTTCACCATGTAGGCCAGCCTGGTCTTAAACTCCTGACCACAGGTGATCTGCCTGCCTCAGCCTCCCAAAGTGCTCAGATTACAGGTTTGAGCCACTGTGCCAGCATAATAGATGTTTAGTAAAAGTGTTAATCTCTAAGTCAGTGGGGCTCCCTCCATTTTTATGTATTTTAGGATACTTTTAGTGTCACTTAGGAAAAAATATTTGAGGCAACATTTAACTATTTTTGGCTGTTTTCACCATTCTTTGTGTTCCCTTGTATATCTTTCTACTTGCTTTATGATGGACAATTTGACACTGTGGCAGTGCCTCCTCTCCAGTCAACTGCCAGTGGGACTCCTATGCCCCTTGGTCAGAATGCAATGGCTGTACCAAGACTCAGGTAGGAACACGCAAAACTTTGTATTTGATTATTTATGTGCAGAAATATTTAGGCATGGCCAAAATGGTATTAACTTTTGAATGTTCATTAAATAGTGTCAATGTTTTTTGAAAACCATGTTAGTAATTTTGAGGGGAGAAAAGTATGATTTGTTTAATAATTAATATTGTAATAAAGTAACTTGTATATTCATTTTTCTTGAAGGACTTTTCTAGATCTTATCTTGGAGCTAGAAATGTAGATAGGCTAAAAGTTCAAGGCAATTTACTAACTCTTTAACTATGAGAGAAATAGGAACAACGTAGAACGAAATTTTTAGATAATTTAAAATGTTTTATATTCACTGAGTTCAACTTTTCTTCTCATCTCAAACACACACTAGCAAATAGCAAAATGGCTGCTTGATTTTACTTCACAAATAGCAAACAACCATGAAAAAAAATTTTGCGAAATGTCTTAAAGTTTAATTGCTAAATAATACAAGCACAATGTAGAAGTTAATCTGAGTATTATAAAAAGCTTCTAAAAATGTTTGTATTCCTTATAAAATGTTCATTGGAGAAAATACAGAAAGTTATAAAGAAATAAAGCATTATTCATAATTCTGCCTTTTTCTTTCTTTCTTTCTTTTTTTTTTTTTTGAGTCAGAGTCTCGCTCTGTCGCCTGGCTGGAGTGCAGTGGCGCAATGTCGGCTCACTGCAACCCCCGCCTCCCGGGTTCAAGTGATTATCCTGCCTCAGCCTCCCAAGTAGCTGGGTAGTCCCAGCCGCGTGCCGCTACACCCAGCTAATTTTTTGTATTTTTAGTAGAGACAGGGTTTCACCATCTTGGCCAGGATGGTCTCCATATCCTGACCTTGTGATCAGCCCCGCCTCGGCCTCCCAAAATGCTGGGATTATAGGCGTGAGCCACTGCACCCGGCCAATTCTACCATTTAGAAGAAACAAATTATATAACATCATTTGGTATTTATTCCCTCAGCTCTGTCTACTTTTTCTCTGTGTATGCTTATAATTTTAAAAAATGAGATTATTTTATCATAGCTTTGTATTCTGCTATTTTAATCTAACCTTATACTATCAGCAAAATAATTTATAACAGCAGTATTATGTTCCATGATATGAATATAGCCTTCTTATTTTTCCACTTCTTTATTGTTTGATTTATTTATTTTTTATTTTTTTATTGTTTGATATTTAAATTGTTTCCATTTTTGTTATAAAGAAAACTTTAATAAACATTTTGAATGTAGATATCTGTCCTCTTTTCCCACATTTTTCTGAAGATAGTCCTAGAAATAAAATGTTCATCTTAAAGTTTCTGAACATTTCAAGAGTTAAATATTCTAGAAATAGTCCAGTTTGGGTAAAAATATTTATTTAAAAATCACTTTTAATTAATAAAATAACAGAATCATACCATAGAAGATAATTATTATTTTGAAGCATCATCATTATCATCAGGTATTTATTTAGTACCTACATGGTGGTATTTTCAAAACAAATTGCCTGAATAAAGCATTTGGCTTCTAGCAACTATAATAAATAACAGCTCTGATTACAGGCAAACAGGTACATGAATAACAAGCAAAGGTCAAAGAAACATCAAACACGTTAAATATTTTTATCATTTAAAAAGAAGAAAGAACACTAAACAGAAGCAGAGAGATAGAGGGTGTTTTTTATACAAGCAATTTTTTTCTTTGATTGAAGGTGCAATGGATACATCCTAGATTATAAAAACAAAATTTTCATTCAGAGAGAGACAAGTGAAAATGAGAAAGGGCTTGTAGGGTCAGACTTTGACAGGTGAGAATGAGACTGTGGAGAGTGGCTGCCATCAAGGGCTCCCTGATAATACGGAGAAGAAAAACACTTTCTTATGCAAACAATGCCATCTGTGCTCTGGAACTTCACAAAGGAAACTGTTAAGTCACACATGAGCGGCATCTTCATCACTTACAAAGAGACTAAAAACGGTATCAAGAAACCTTACCGAGTTCCGTTCCCCACTCATATTCCTCTGTGGCTCCTTTGCTTAAACAAATGAAAGGCACTAGAGCCATGCTAGGGCTGTTGTGTACCTGCTCAGAGTTCAAATTACGCCACTGTGACCCCTCATGACAAGGAATTCCCAGTTCTAACCCAATTCAGGATGGATGAATAAGTTCGACATTGATATGTACAGCAGCTCTTCCCTGTTGATTTCACTCAAGGTTTAAATCCTCAGGACGCTCAGTTTTGGTTCCGTTTTTGTTTTGTTTCGTTTTGTTTAATGGAGAAGAGGTGAGTACAGGAAGAGGCCTGGAAGATGCTCACTGATTGCCACGGGTAGCTTTTTCTTTTTGTTTAAACGTTAGATGAGATATATGTCTTCATAGTGAATGAGGATTAAATAAACCTTAGTATGCATTAGTTGTAAGTTTCTCATTTAGTTTGATAATTTCTTCAGTTTTCCTATATTCTTTTCCCTCAAGAGGTTTGTATTTTACATATTCCTTTGTAGATGTAGCTTCATCTTTGGATTACTTAGGTTTCTGTTTTGTAAGTTTGACTTCCGTGTTCATGTACTTCTCTCTGAATTGTTTTGCTTGCCTTTCTTCCTAAAGAAGGCTTACAGTTTAGCTGAAAGGAATTGCCATTACTCTTCTGAAGGTTTCCCTAACTCTGCTTCATTTTAACCCTTTCCTAGTACCCTTATCCTCTCTCCAGAAAAAGTCATTTCACTTTCTCTAATGAACTCTTGGAACACAGATTTGGTAAATATATTAATCATTCTATGCTCTAATCTATTTGCTTATGTATCTACCCTCTAAGCTTTACTCAGGTTACTTTCTTTTATTTTTATTTTTATTTTTCTTTTTTTTTTTTTGAGACGGAGTCTCGCTCTGTCGCCCGGGCTGGAGTGCAGTGGCCGGATCTCAGCTGCTCCGCCTCCCGGGTTTACGCCTTTCTCCTGCCTCAGCCTCCCGAGTAGCTGGGACTACAGGTGCCCGCCACCTTGCCCGGCTAGTTTTCCTTGTATTTTTTAGTAGAGACGGGGTTTCACCGTGTTAGCCAGGATGGTCTCAATCTCCTGACCTCGTGATCTGCCCGCCTCGGCCTCCCAAAGTGCTGGGACTACAGGTTTGAGCCACCGCGCCCGGCCTTCTTTTTTTTTTTGAGACAGCATCTCACTTTGTCGCCCAGGCTGGAGTGCAGTGGTGTGATCTCGGCTCACTGCAATCAGGTTACTTTCTTAAAGATTCACTAACATGTTTTTTTTTTTTTTTCATTTAATCCTGAAAGTCAGTATATGCCTGGGAGCTCTCTATAAATAATAGTCAAAATGTTGCTGAACTCAAGGACAAGTACATCTGTGGATTCATTGATTTTGAGGTTTTATTTCTGTAGAACACCAGAACAATTTTCCAGACATTGTTTGTCTAATTGTGTTACTTTCCCTCAGATTTTATTACTCAGATAAAGGAAACTAGAGATATCTTTGAAAACAAACCAACCAACCAACCAACCACAGCCTGCTTTGTGTTTAGACTCGCAGGCGGTCAGTTGCTGTGTATGGGCAGTATGGGGGCCAACCTTGTGTTGGAAATGCTTTTGAAACACAGTCCTGTGAACCTACAAGAGGATGTCCAACAGAAGAGGGATGTGGAGAGCGTTTCAGGTGTTTTTCAGGTAATTTGTTTTCCATAGGCTCAGCATGCAGATTGTAAATTCAGATGTTATTTGGTGAACTTGCTCATTATATATTTGTTAAATTTTACTGAATTTATATTGACCTAAAATTAATTCCCCCAAATATCATCAGGATTTTTGTTGGTATGTTAATCACACACTCAGCTATCATTTTTTCAAATGCAAAGGGAAGTATCTGGTAATAAACATAGGAATGCTCTTTGTCTCTTTGAATGGAACTCTGGCTACTGACAGACCCAAATAGTTCTTGACAGTGTATTTTGAGTAAAGATGCAGAGTGAGTCTTGTACATGTATTGAGATTAGACAAAAACAATGTTACTGCCTAAATTATTGTATCTACAAGAAAAGCTACCCTAATGAACTGATTAAGGAGCAATACAGTTCTTTCTTATGCGTGGGGTAATTGAAACATAGTTTTGGCATTGAATATTATTTGACCAATACTCTATGTTGTATTTATGCAGTCAGATTAATGTAACAACATTTAGTAAACATTTATGATTCTTGTTTCAAGTAGTGGTGAGGGTTGTATATACAAGTGAAACACATGCCTCTTCCCTCACAAATGTTGAAGTTTTATGGGCAGAATAGTACATAAATAATCCCTGTGTTAGAAGTGCTCCTCAATGATACCTGTTGAATGCTTATTTTACTTTCAAAATCCAAATTAGATAACAAATCCTTCAGTAAGCCTGCCCTAAATCCCCAACTGATAGAAGTAATTAACCAATCACTTCCATATGTTCCTTATGCGTATTGTACCATCTGTCCTTTGGATTATTTGTTGGCCTGAATGTCTCTCATGGTGAACTGTGAACTCCTTGAAGACATGAATTATATTTCTTTCATGTTGGCTTCTGGAGTCCCTGGTACATAATACATTCTCAACAAATGTTTTCTGCATTGGATCGAGTGGCAGTATAGCAGGGTACATGTCCTATAAGGACAGCTGTGCACCAAACATCCTATGAGGACATGGAGAACATGCATCAGAGCCTGTGAGGCAGGGATAGCTTTCAAGAGGAGATAATGTTTAATTTGATTCTTGAAGGACAAGTAAGAGATAGGTAGAGAAAACCCTTCTAGGCAGAGAGAACTAACTAAGTGCAAGATCATTGGAGATAACAGAAAGCTTGGCCTTTTATTCATGCAGATAGTCCGGTATGACTAGGGTATAAGAAGCTAGTAGGAGAATGGCTGGAGATGATGCTGGGGAGATAGACCGGAACTGGATCATCTGGTACTCTCCAGTGCTTCCTTGGTACTCTAGATTTATTGCTATCATAACAATTATGATCTATGTCTTTGTAGTATTTTCTATTAGATTGTAAAGTATATGAAAAGTCTGGCAAAGGCCATTTTTACTCATATTTGTATCCCAGCCCCTATTGTGCTATAGAAATATTGAATTTTAACCTTTTGATAAAATTGTCCTGCTCTTAAAGCTTATAAATTTAAATTACCAGGAAAAGCTCAACTTCATCATCTTAGAATGACAGAAACAAACTGAAAGTTGAAGGTCAGGAAGTCAGTCTATCTTCCCAGTAGTTGGAATTATATACTTTAGACAAGCAGCTTGATGATTATGTGTGAGATCCTGAAATTCTGAATTCAGATCCTATTTTCAAATTTGTGTCTAATTGAGTTAATAACCATTTCTGTGTGCCACAAAATGGAGACAAAATAATCACTAGTCCTTTCCCGGACAGTCTGAGGATTTATCTCCCATTTATATTGGCGTATCAGTGCAGTGTTGCAGGTGGCAGGAAAAACCTTTTTGATCCTGGGTAGTGTTTCTCTTCTTCCCTCTTTTACATTTGCACATGGATTTTTCTTGTGTTCAGGTCAGTGCATCAGCAAATCGTTGGTCTGCAATGGGGATTCTGACTGTGATGAAGACAGTGCTGATGAAGACAGATGTGAGGACTCAGAAAGGAGACCTTCCTGTGATATCGATAAACCTCCTCCTAACATAGAACTTACTGGAAATGGGTAAGGTGCTGGGCAGTCTCCTGAGTACATCAACGAATTACAGTTTTAAATTTTGTTTTATTTTATGGTTTGGTAAGTCTAAGAACAAGTCTTCTAATAGGCAAGATTCTTCATTGGCTCGGAGCTCTTTGCCACATCCTGAGACAGTATTTTTGTTCACACATACATACCTATAGATACATGTGGTGAGATGTAGAGTGACCCATTGTCCTGGGATGGTCCTGATTTTAGCGCTGAAATTCTAATTCCGAGACACCCCTCAGGCCCAGGGAAACCTGGACAGTTGGTCACTTCATGGGGGTTGGAAGGGAGGGAGAGAGAGAGAGAGAGAGAGAGAGAGAGAGAAAAGACTGATTCAGTAATGTGGGACTATTCAAGAGAATGAAGAGATAATAGAATGAGAACAGGATGAGAAGAGAGACAGAAGCAAGTGTGTTGTAATACCCAGGCTGAATAGCAATTGTCTAAACTAGTCAAGAAACTTCGTTTCCAACTGAAGATCGGAAAATACTGTGTTTACCTTATCAAAGAGAATTCTGAAGAAGTTTTAAGGGTCATATGACTTGTTAAGGTTTCGAGACCTAAAAATAGCTTATTTTAGAGTGAAAGAAGTAATTTTTCTGAAATATTTTAAAATTTATTAACAGAGAAATAGGGTAAAATTATTTGAAAGAGTACACCATTCAGCATGCTAAGAGGCAATTACTTAAAATTTATTACAGAGAGCTCTCCCTCCTTAAGAGTAACCTTAATTGTATTGGTTTTATCTGCAGATTCAATTTAAAACAAGCTGTTGCCATAGATACAAAAGAGCCATGTGTTTCGCCAATATGTTCTTAGATGGAAAGAATGTTGGACTTTCCCAGCTATTAGTTTTAGTGATTATACCAAGCTGGGGAAGCTGGATAATGCATAGTATGCATTAGGATGCTGTGCTCTTCATTTGAGCTCTCTCAAAGAAGTATTTAACTGTAATGCATTTTAAGAATTTCTAGAGTTCTCTAATAAATTTTTTCCAACCAAGTGGTATTTCTGGTTTTTAATGGCTTTTTATCTCCTCCTTCTCCTCCTCCTCCTTTTAACAGTTACAATGAACTCACTGGCCAGTTTAGGAACAGAGTCATCAATACCAAAAGTTTTGGTGGTCAATGTAGAAAGGTGTTTAGTGGGGATGGAAAAGATTTCTACAGGCTGAGTGGAAATGTCCTCTCCCATACATTCCAGGTACTTATGACGCTATTGATTTCTAGTCTGGAATTGTCAGAGAGCATTATTTATATGATATTGACTTTTAGGTAGTTGTTGAGAATTTATAGTCTAATGTGTGGTCATTTTATAAATGTTTTATGTTGACTTAAAAAGTATACACAGTGTTTTTGCTTTGGGGTACAGGGCAATGATACTTTTAACATGTGTCATTCAAACTGACATATCCTTATACCTCATTTTCAGCTTCATGTTCTATATGGGCCCAAGACCTTATTGTCTGTGCCAGCGCAGACATTAAAACTTAAGGCCCCATCCATGACTGGTAATGATAGTCTCTTGACACTGCTACAGTGTCAGCTCACTTAAAATGCTTTTAGTTTAAAATTATGAACTATTTCATATATACAAACCAGTGTGGATAACATATATGTGTAATTTGAAGAAAACTGCCCTTATATGCCCACCATCTGCCTTAAGTGACTTAAAGGCACCTTTACACCCCTCTCTGATCACATCCCTCTCACTCCTCAGGCAACCACTGTCTTATATTTTGTATTAATTATCCTTGTTTTTTCTATACATGCTTATTCTTTATATGTCTTGGTCCCTAAATACAAATTTGTGATTTAGTTTTGCCTATATTTTCTATCTATTCTTCTGTTACTTTTTTCACTAAAAGTTATGGTTTTGAGATTTACTCATGCTATTGCAGGTGGCATTTTTATTGCCATTTCCAATTTTTTCCTATGAAAATGTCTTGAACATTCTTGTGCCTGAGTCCCATACAAATGAACTAGAGCTTCTCCAGGGCATACACCTGCAACTCAAATTGCTATCTCATAGGATATGTATGTATTAAATTTTACTAGGTAAAATATGCAGAATGGCTGGATCATTTCATTCCCCAGCAGTGGGGATGAGTGGCCTCCACTTCACATTCTTGCCAACAGTGATATTGTCTAACATTTTAATTCTGCTTATGATCGCAGATCTCCTCTGGCTCCAGGGTTCTGTTTCTCAAAAGCTATTTCTGTCATACACACCTAAATTCACTCATGAGTAGGTTTTGATCAATGCAAAACGTACTCATGCAAAACAGTTATGGCTTTAGGAAACTTTACAGAAGATTTAGAAGGAAGATAGAGGAGAGATTTTCTGTTGCAGTAATGCAAACATGTTGAAGCAATAGCAGTTGGCATCTTCTATCTTAAAACAATCTTCCACAGCCTTAGCACAATGAAATTTCTGGTCTTATTGGGTGTTAGCTCCTTTCTTGCTCTTGTCTTTCAAGATCTCCTCTCTCATTCCTTTTTCTTCCTTTGTCCTCAAACTCCAAAAATGTCTAATTCAGCTTTTAATATTGATTACTTCTAAATTTGTAAACCCAAACTACTTAAATGTTCAGACAAAAGGGCCTTTTGCTTACCCAAATTAACCTTCTCCAGAAAGCAGCTTTGATTATAAATAGCAAACATACCATCTTCCAATTTACCATAGAATAAGTTAGTTGCATTTAAGAGTTGTTGAGTAATATAAATGAAAAGTAAAACAGATCTGAAAAATAATTGTAGCTACCAGTTTTTGAATAGTGGCATTTGCATTATTGTAGGTGATTAGCATAGGTTTAATTCTCACAGAAGCTTTGGAAAGTAAACAATATCCTACTATTTTATATATGTAGAAACTGAGGCTCAGGAGGACTTCAGCTGACATAGTCAAAGTCACCAAATTAAAAAATTGTAGAGCTTAGATCTGGTCTGTCAGATTTCACAGACTTTTTTTTCATTACATTTTACTCACCCCATGCATTTCGTTTAATTTCTTTTTCAACTCTATTCAACATGGAAAATAACATGTATTACAATTTAACTTTTGGCCAGAAAGGAGAATGTAAGATAGGTGTAGACAGATAATTTTTTTCTCACTCTATTCCTTAGAGAATGTATTCCTAATTCTTTCATAATTATACTGTGGAGACTTGCATGTATATTTTTAAAAGGGTCAAATTTAGAAAGCTACAGAGCAGAGAAAATAACAAGAAAGAGCGTTTCTGACTTCGTTGGAAGGTAGACAGGCAGGAAGTCTGCATTTCTGAAGAAGAGGGATAATTTAATAACAACGTGATCCTGACATTCATTTTCCTCAGCAGAGCTTAGTCTTTAAATTGACATCTGAAATGCCTTCCCCATCACTGAATGTGAAGATGTTTGTCAGAGTAGAGGGAAACTATAGCCTGTTATAGAGTGAGGAACAGAGATGTTTTGAGGAGCCAGTCTGAGGGAAGTGAAGTGGAAGCAACAGGCAGTGAGTCAGTCATGCAAATGCTAAACCCAGGTGTGGATACAGAGGTGGTGAATGTCCTCCATGGTTCAAACAAATTCATTTCGGGTCCACTGGGTATTCAGCCCTCTTTGAGGTGGAAAGTGACTTTTGACTTATTGGAACATAAATATTAGTAAATAAACGTAGAATAAACAAACATAATTAAACATAGAATAAATAAACATAAAACAATTGGCCATTCTCTCTTATAATCCGTGTTTTGGTTTCTAGCATTACGGTTTATCCAGGGCAAACCCAATTTCTTATTGAGTAAGCTACTTAACTTTGATCCTGTGCACATTTTTTGTCTACTTATATTTTTTATACAAGGAAGTCATTTGTGGCTTGGGAAGGTTTCCCTCTGCCTAGTTCAGCCTGAGAGATGGCAGAAAGACTGTTGTGTTTATTCTCAGTGTGGGATGAGTTGCAGAAGGGAATGAATTATGATCAAGGTGGAGAAACTTCATGGCTTCTTCTGTGTTTAGTCTTGAATATACTTCATTTTATATTTTGAAGAGAAATCCTAAGTGCATATCAAATGAAAAACAAAAACAAATTCTAAAGCCAATTTTAATGAATGCTACATTATCTAAGCCTTTGCTTCCTCTATTGGTATGAGGACTAGATACCTGAGATTTCTAAGTCTACCTTGTTAGCTAGGAATAATTTAAATGATAGTTAAAAATATCTCCCATGTAAGAACCCTTTATATACTAAGCACTGTTCCAAGAGCTTTACATGGATCTGTTTTCCTTATAATAACCTAAGGAGGAAGGTACTGGTATCTCATTTTTCAAATGAGAAAACAGAGGCAAAAAAGCTAAATAGCTTATCCACAGTATAGAAGATGACAAAGGTGGGTTTTGAACTTTAGAAGTCTGGCTCCAAATCCCCTCTTAGCAGACATTATACTTATAAGCATTTTATAGAGTATGTGTATGTATGTATGTACGGTGAATATCTCTATCTATATGTATATCGTGTCTCATTCTATATGTGGGTGGAGAGAGAGAAAATGAAAAAACAGGAGGGCAAGAGGAACATTCTTTTTTTTTTTTTTTTTTTTGAGAGGGAGTCATTTGCCCAGGCTGGAGTGCAGTCCTGTGATCTTGGCTCACTGCAACCTCTGCCTCTTGTGTTCAAGCGATTCTCATGCCTCAGCCTCGCGAGTAGCTGGGATTACAGGCGTGTATTACCATGCCTGGCTAATTTTTGTATTTTTAGTAGATACAGGGTTTCGCCATGTCAGTCAGTCTGGTTTTGAACTCCTGTCCTCAAGTGATCCACCCGTCTTGGCCTCCCAAAGTGCTGGGATTACAAGCATGAGCCACTGACCCTGGCCCGAGGAGCACTTTTGAATAACTGAATGAAGTTCAAACTGGCTGGATTACAGAGTGAAGTGTGAAAGTTGTAAGAAATGAGGTTATAAGTGATCAGGAAAGTAAATAAAAAAGACTTTTTTTCTGGTTAGTTAAGGAGTTTGGATTAAAAAAGTCATTAGAGAGTTTAAGAAGGGTTGCTACTCATATGAACAGTGGAGAATAGATTGGAAGGTGGCTGAATGGGGGAAAGAAACCTGGTTAGAAAACTGTTGTAATAATCCCTGAGGGATATAATAGCGGCCTGAGAAAACTTGGTGAGTTGCTGAATGCGGGGTCTGATGGAGAATGAGCAGTCTGGGATATGAATGGGTTTCTGGGTTTCTGACTTGGACCAATGGCCAGACGAAAATACAACCCTCTGAGATGGGTAAAGATTCATTTGCAGGGAGAAGACAAATTCAGTTTAGGTATCTAAAGTATGTCCAAGTGCTCAGGAGAAAGTGTTTGAGCTGGAAATATACATTTGGTGATTATTAGTATAAGAATGGTAGTTGAAGGCACAGAGCAGAGAACACTGTTGCTCTTGGAATCAGCATAGAGGAGTAATAGAAGGAGATGCGTAGAGGAGTCTTAGAAGGAACAGCCACAGAGAAAAAAAGAAAACTAGAAAGCCAACAGAAGAGAGTATTTCTGATAGGAGAGAGTGGTCAGCAGTGCCAAATATTGTTGGGAGAAGTGTTCACTGTCTGGTGAAATAAGGAAGGTGCCAGCAGCATTGTTGGAAGTCAGACCATTGTAGGTGGAAGAGTGAATGGGAGGTGAAGAATTTAAGATAATTAATTATAGTCAACTCATTTAAAGTATTGAGATGGGAAAGTAGGAAAGTAGGAAAGAAGGAATATATAGTAACAGGTAAAGCCTTTCTTATTTTAGTTGGTTGTGTTAGAATACATATAAGTTTTGACAGAAAGGAGCAAGTAGAGCAAGAAAAATGGAAGCTGTCGGAGAGGGAACGATCAATCCGTGTAATCCACCCTTTGAAGAGGTCAGAGAGAATGCAATACAGAGAAGAGACAGAAAATTTAGCCCCAGACAAGGGGAGGGACACCTATGCAGAAAAAGAAGGAAAGAAAAGTTAATAAGTTTGTGGATTTGTTAGCCAGCAGTTTAAGGGGTCTCTGAAGATGAGAGTTTTTGTAAAGAAAGAGTTAAAATCATCTTCTGAGAGTGAAGGAAGTGGCTGTAGAATTGGGAAACTGAATTTTGAAAAATTTTCAAAATTTTGCAGAATATAAAAATAGGTAATATAAAAATAGAGAATGGGAGAAGGAGAGAACTAACTAGAGAAATAAAGTATTGTTGGATGGTATTGAGGATTCTACTGAAGTTGAAAAGCACAAATGGATTTGTAGTGGCACCAATCTGTACAGTTGTGCGATTTTTTTTTTTTTAGACGAAGTCTTGCTATGTCACCAGGCTGGAGTGCAGTGGCTCAATCTCGGCTCCCTGCAATCTCCCCTTCCTGGGTTCAAGCGATTCTCCTGCCTCAGCTTCCCGAGTAGCTGGGGTTACAGGCATGTGCTACCATGACCAGCTAATTTTTGTATTTTTAGTAGAGATGGGGTTTCACCATGTTGGCCAGGATGGTCTCCATCTCCTGACCTTGTGATCTGCCCACCTCGCCCTCCCAAAGTGCCGGGATTACAGGCATGAGCCACCGCGCCCAGACAGTTGTGCGATTTTCTGGAGTAGTGCTAAAATGCTTGACTTAGCCATCCTGGGCGGGGTTTTTGCCAGGGAAACATGATAGCAGGTCATCTAGGTAAGGAAGTTAAATCCATTGGCAAGAGAATGGTTGAAGTCATGAGCCAAGAAGCCTAAGCTGAAAGAGGAAGGAAGTGAAAAAACTTAAAAGTACTGAGAGCGAGAAAGGGGGAGAATAAGTGGAAGAACGTGTTTCTATAATGTTAAATAATAGATGTGGCAATAATAAAATGAGAGTTAAAAGAATAAGAGATGTTGGAATATAGGATGGTTGAATTTGGGATTTCAGAGGAAGAATCAGTCTTGGAGAATTCAGGATCTAAGCTGGAAGAAGGAGGGTATTAATTAAGGAAAATTAAATAAGACCACATCACTTTGAGAAAGATGATTCCTGCAGCTATGTGTAAGTAGATAGGAGTGAGAAGATGCTAAACTAAAGGGAGGCTTATTTGTATTTGAATTGTGGCTATGAAGATAAGAGGAAATAGGCTTTTTTTTTTTTTTTTTTTTGCATTGAAAGGGATATATTTAACTTTTCTTTCTCCGAAGAGATAATAAACTAATTTTTTAAGTCAAGAATGTATATGTGTGTATGTGTATATACGTATATATATGTGTATACACACACACACACACACACACACACACACACATATATATTCTCCCAGCCCAAGCTGAATTTTTGCATCTAACTTTTAAACAAATCAGTTTCATAATGTAATGGAAATAATGCTCTAATAAAAGATTTGCTTAAATCTATCTTCTTATCTTTTCAGCATGCATATCTAATACTCCATAGGGGGTAGTGATAACAGTCATATTACATTTTCTGGCATTTTGGTGTATTTCTTTCTTGTATTTTTTGACTAGCCATATACTTGCATGATTGTAGTTAATAGCATTTTCACACTTATACCTGTTTTCTTATTTAATGTGACAACATGAATATTTTGCCTTCACAAGCATTGTTTAGTATGACTGTGTAATATTGTCATTTTCTTTCCTTTCAGTTTTCAAAAAAGTGTATCATTTCCATCAGTTCAATTTTCTCTGTCCTTATGTTTTGATCTCAAACACAGAGGTATATATATATGTATAAATAATAAAAACACAAATGCTTGCGGAAGGAGAGTTCCTAATTTGAATATTTATATGGAACAAACACAGTGAGAGGGAGTCTTTTTGCTTGTTTTGTTTTATTCCCACAGGGACTGACATTTTTAGCAAATTAGTTGTCTATAATTTTACCAAATCAAGAGATTTTTACATAAAGAGTCAAATTTATCCCTTGGAAAAAAACAGACAATTTGTCAATACTAGAACCTGTAGTTACATCTAGTGACTGTCTAGTGGATTTGAGTGTTGTGTGTCTCTTTTAGACAGGGTGTGTGTTCACTTTTTCATCACCATGCTGTCCACTGGAGGTTTCCAACATTGATATTACTTGCCAGGGATGTGGGCATTTAATTTTGACACTTGATCTAAAGTAAAATAAAGGATAAATGAATGATGTCTCTTCAATAAAAGGTGAAGCTGTCACTTCTCATTTAGCTACATATGACTAACTTATTGTCTACTTTAAAATTCTTTTGGGGTGGCCCTTTCTTCTATCTAACAAAGAAAAAAATGTAATTTTAGCATTTATCCAAGTGAAACAGAATTAGAAAATTAAATCCACTACAGATCACATACAACATTCCAAAACAAAGTCCAAAAGAGCTAATTGTTTTGTATCACCTGTTTGCATCTCTGTTCCCCTTTATTAGATGAAAAATCAAGAACCAAATTCTTTCTAGCTCTCTGTCAGTGTAACTTTTGTTAATTTGCTCACTTCTGGGCCAAATGTTGACATTCCAAAAGGAACACAGAAGTTGTTTGTACCTAAACATGTTTTGTGAATCGCTTGGGATTGCCATTGTTGGTACCATGTGTCCTGCTTAATAAAAAATAATCATAGAATGAACTCTTTCCTTATAATCATACAGGTCTAGTCTTAATGAGAGTCACAATTGCTCTGTGCCAATGAAGAGCTTTTCTCTTTGGTAAGATTGCATGAAGAAAGTACCCATGATAAAGCATACAAAAGTATCTTGGGTATCTCCAAGCCTTAATTTAGTCATAGCAAAATTTTTCATTTTCTTTGTAGGTGAAAATAAATAATGACTTTAATTATGAATTTTACAATAGTACTTGGTCTTATGTAAAACATACGTCGGCAGAACATACATCATCTAGTCGGAAGCGCTCCTTTTTTAGATCTTCATCATCTTCTTCACGCAGTTATTCTTCACAGACCAATGAAATCCATAAAGGAAAGGTTAGTATAAAATGTCAGCTAACTTTTCTGTGTTTTCCTGTTTTTAAGTATTGCTTACATTAATAAACTTGTATTTATCAAAAGGATCAGCTTTCATATTAAAATTAGTAATAGTAATAGCATTTCCTTTAAGAGACAATGTAATATCTGTCTCTAAAAGGTACAATATTGTCTCATTAAATCTCTTTGATAATATATTTATTTATACTGGCCAGGCACAGTGGCTCACGCCTATAATCCCAGCACTTTGGGAGCCCAAGGTGAGTAGATTGCTTGAGCTTGAGCTCAGGAATTGGGGCCAACCTGGGCAACATGCAAGACCCTGTCTCTATAAAAATACAAAAATTAGCTGAGCATTGTGGTGCACGACTGTAGTCCCAGCTACTCAGGAGGCTGAGGTGGAAGGATCACTTGAGCCTTGGAGGGAGAGGATTCAGTGAGCCAATATCACGTCACTGCACTCAGCCTGGGCAACGAAGTGAGACCCTGTCTCAAAAAAAAAAATACACACACACATATATATGTATATTTATTTATAGTTTTAAACTTCTCATTAAAAGTATTTGTTTTCATTTGAAGATGTTTACAAAGCCCTTATTACCTTGAAATCTTCTATTTTAAATGATCTTAAATGTCTTAAATTTGTGATTACTGGTAATACTATTTTAAGTGTCATATACAATTTTAAAAAATATAATTAATGCTTATATATGCTTCTTAAATGCAAATGCTAGAGTCCTTTTAGAAGGTGCATGAAGATAAAAGAGTTTAAAAACACTTTACTAAAGATAAAAGACTTTAAAAATACTTTATTACTTTTGAGATAACAACATTTTTATCTAAGAAGGTTAAAAGACTTATTTTTAAATACTTCATTGTTTTGAAATACCAAAACTTTCCTCTGGAGAAACCTGAATAGTAGAGATGGACTGTACTAATTGACATATAGTTATGGCTGAATAACTTTTTAGGCTGATCATTATTCACAATCTGAACATTTCATCTCATTCTTAAAGTTAGTAACTTGAATAATAAATCACTTAGGAAAATATAAGGAATATTGATTTTATTTGTTTTATGACTAAGAAGCTGACTATGGAACTATGAGTTGTAAAAATATTTACTGTCTCCACATTATATTGTTCACACAGTGGGGATTTGGCAAAAGTAGATCTGTGATCTGTCTTGGATGTAATGAAAAGATGCTTAGAAAGTGTTTAAAAGACCTCATTATAAAGTAGCTTAACCTGCAAATATGCTAGCATGGGAGATAAAAGATACCTACAAGTCATTGTCAAAATGTGGACCATAGGGACACATTATTTTATATACTTATATTTATCAGTTGATGGATTCATTCTCTTTTTCTAGTTGAAGAAGGCATAGCAACTTGGTCTTGGGATTTTGGAGGTTATATAAGAAATTACTATATAATTTCTTCACCTGTAATATCAGCATTTTGGGAGACTGAGGCAAGCAGATCACTTGAGGTCAGGAGTTCAAGACCAGCCTGGCCAACATGATGAAACCCTACCTCTACTAAAAATACAAAAATTATTTGGGCATGGTGACGCACACCTGTAATCCAAGTTACTCGAGTGGCTGAGGCAGGACAAAGCTGAATTCTTCTAAATTAATTCTGAACCCTGAATTAATGCTTTGTTGATTTCATATTGAGAGAAGGGTCCTCACTATCTGTCCAGATGTAGGAGGGGATGGTGGTGGCTTAACATGGCGTTACTCTGATTTTTCTTTCTTTTTTCTTTTTTTTTGATATGGAGTCTCACTCTGTTACCCAGGCTGGAGTGCAGTGGTGTGATCATGGCTCACTGCAATCACTGCCTCCTGGGTTCAAGTGATTTTTCTACCTTAGCCACTTGAGCAGCTGGGATTACAAGCGTACACCACCATGGCATGATAGTTTTTGTATTATTAGTAGAGACAGAGTTTCATCACGTTGACCAGACTGGTCTCAAGTGCTCTGCCTGCCTCAGCCCAACAAAGTGCTGAGATTATAAGAGTGAGCCACCTTGCCTGGCCGTTACTCAGATATTATTAGTATTTGAGACTCCAAGTATTTCTGATTGCATCCAGTAAGTGGGTCCATAGGAGTGCTCATCATGTGTCAAAAATAAAAAATTTATGTAGTCTGGGTTGATTGGAGGTGAAAGTTGATGAAGATATAGAACAGAGAACTATTTCCATTGCCTTTTTATCTTCCACCCAAAACTCCTTGTACTCTTTCTTCTTTCCATAGAGTTATCAATTGTTGGTTGTTGAGAACACGGTTGAAGTGGCTCAGTTCATTAATAACAATCCAGAATTTTTACAACTTGCTGAGCCATTCTGGAAGGAGCTTTCCCACCTCCCCTCTCTGTATGACTACAGTGCCTACCGAAGATTAATCGACCAGTATGGGACACATTTTCTGCAATCTGGGTCGTTAGGAGGAGAATACAGAGTTCTATTTTATGTGGACTCAGAAAAATTAAAACAAAATGGTATAGTATTAAAACATTTGTTGTCTAAAAGCATTTCTGGGATTTTAATGGGGAAATAACATGTAACTTTTAATGTAACTTTTGAGCTTTAAAATTTGACAAATAGAGATTTAAATTGCAAAGGAATTCAAAATTGCAAGAAAGTATTATTCTCTCCTTAAAATCTTACATGGTTTAAGAAAAGCCTGTCTACTCTTTTGTATAGTACCTTGAGCTAAATCATTATCATTATTGGCTATCTCTAGAGGGTACTGGCTGGGTTTTTAGAATGCTTTTTAAACGTTCCGCTTTCTCAGACTAAACAGTATTTCTCAAGAAAAATTAAATGAGGAATTTAGTAATGTTTCAGAAATCAAAATGTTTAAATAAGTATTTCATTTACCTTTGTTTTTTACCACTCACATTCTTTTAAAAAAAGTCTGCTTTGAGTATCATAAGTTTGTTTACTACTTAATACTTGTAACAATAGCTTAAATTGATGGATACCTTCCTCATGACAAGTGAGTTACATATGTTAGTAATAATCCTTACTACTACCCAATGAGATGGGCATTATAATCTCTGTCCCACAGATTGAGAAATAGAGATTCAATGCTATTATGAGACTTATCCAAGGTCACGAAGATTGCAAGGAGGGTATTTAAGGCTGGGTCTAACTGGCCTCAAAGTCAATTTAGCTTATTCCTTATGCTATGTCATTGCTAAAATTGCCTGACTTTGGTTAGAATCAGGACATGCCCCTGAATTAATGCTTTGTTGATTTCATATTGAGAGAAGTTTCCTCACTCTCTGTCTAGATGTGGGAAGGGATGGTGGTGGCTTAACAGCCACTCCTCCAAGTCAAACCTTTTTTTCCCTAACTTTGTGTTTTAGCTGATGCCCACATTTCCGTCTCTATTCCAAATCCCCTCTTCAAGGTCTTTCTCTTCAGAAAAGATTCTGTTACAACCTTGGAGAAGAATAAGATCTCTTACATAAGATTCAGAGGAAGTCTTAATAGCTTTTTAAATGGGTAAACTATAATATTTTTTCGTTTCCATTGAGCTGTTTTTTTGTAGGTCTCTACCACATAAAATTTAACTAGAATTTGATCTTTTCAAATCTTATAGGTTGGAAATGAGTGCACAAGTACAGGTTTTTGTAGCAAAGAGGAAGGACACTATTTCTTGAAGAATCAATCCAGCAAGTAGCTCAATCTAAATTCAGTTTTACTTCTTTTTATTGCACTTAAAAGAAATGGAGAGGATTAAAAAAAAAAACATTCCAAGCTGCTAAAATTTTATTTTTCAGTAAAAATTTTACTCTTGAGCAGTTTATGTTTTTCCTAAAATTTTTATTTAAATATAATCATAACTTTCGGGATACAATGATGCCCCAAATAGTTGTTCTTTAAGAAACATTAATATTATTGTAATATAGTTAGTAAAATGAGAAAATATATTTGCACATTTTATTATTTATCCTGGTTTTAAAAAATGCTTTGGCAAAACTCTACTTGATAATGAGTAGAAATGATCATATTCTAAGGTTATAAGTAATGGGAAGGAGTTGTTGGAAGTCACAGATGTTAAAGATGGACAGACTGAACTTGAGTTTTAGGAGTTAATTCCTGTGGAAACAGAAGCCAACTTTGGGAACTTTAAGCAGATTTGCTGGAAGAAGCTGTCATGCTCCTACATTTATCGATTTATTTTATGCCTAAGAAGCTGACTGTAAATGGGTGAAAGATGTCACTCTTTGGGGTCTTCAATTTCTACTCCCTGCACCTTTTTATGTAGAAATCCCTCCTGCCTCCCCTCTGAAGCTTATAGAAGGAAAAATAACAAAAGTCGAATACCATTTTTTCTGATCTTTGACTCTTCTAGAGTGCTTGAAAATGTCCATATCATGCGACTCTTGATTAGATGGCCATAGTAGCAGGGAACAACCTCTTATCCCTACTCTCATATCTGAAGATCTTCAAGGAATGCAGAAATTAAACATGTCTCTTTTACATTTTTTCCCCCAGATTTTGGTTCAGTAGAAGAAAAGAAATGTAAATCCTCAGGTTGGAGCTTTGTCATTAAGTTTTCAAGTCATGGATGCAAGGAACTGGAAAAGGCTTTAAAAGCTTCTTCAGGTAAATGGAAAAAGAGCAATTTGCCTTGCAAGCTTAACTACTTTTATTTAACTTTTAAGTTCAGGGGTACATGTGAAGTTATATAGGTAAACTTGTGTCATGGGGCTTTGTTGTACAGATTATTTTGTTACCCAGGTATTAAGCCTAGTACCCACTATTTTTTCCTGCTCTTCTCCCTCCTCCCACTCTGCACTCTCCAAAAGGCCCCAGTGTGTGTTGTTCACCTGTCTATTTCCATATATTCTCATCATTTAGCTCCTGCATATATGTGAAAACATGCAATGTTTAGTTTTCTTTTCTTGCTTTAGTTCACTAAGAATAATGGCTTCCAGCTCCATCCATGTCCCTGCAAAGGACATGATCTTATTCTTTTTCTATGGCTCCATAGTATTCTATGATGTATATGCACCACATTTTCTATATCCAGTCTATTATTGATGGGCATTTAGATTGATTCCATGTCTTTGCTATTGTGAATAATTACAAGCTTAACCTCTACTCCGGTCTTCTATTGTTAATTCTTGATCTCCAAAGGCTTTTGAGGCTTTATCAGGTGTTCTACTTTGTGTTTTAAAAAAATCTATTTGGTAATTTTTGCCTCTGCTCTCTCTTTCATATATCATAGTAGTGAGACATCACACAGGTTAAGGAGTTCACCAGGTTCTCTCCTCTGTATTATGAATATGTTATCAGTGTGCAGCACTTTTCTCCCTTATGATGATTGGCAAACAAGCCTAGACAAGTGACATTATCAAGAGACGATTCAGTTTCACTTGCTGACATGGCTACTAGGTGGAGGTCAGGTTTTTGGTGTATGCTGGTTGGCAGTGGAGACGGAGGAAAGGTGATATGCTAGTCTTTGGGTGATTGAAGAGGGACTGAAAGGGTAAACTGATCTATACTGTGAAGGTACCATGTTAAGGAGTTTGGATTTCATTCTGAAGGCTATCAGGTTCCATTAAAAGATTTAATACATGGAGTGATGAAATAAGAGATTACCTAAGTAAAGTTGTAGAGAATAAAGAAGAGTGGAGAAAGAAACATTTGGCAGGATTGAAAAAACAAGAGATGGAAAGTAAAGGAGGAGTGAGGTCAACAGAGTGAAGATAAGGACCAAAAAATGTTCACTGGATTTGGTGATTAACACTTAGTTGCTGCTTTTGAGAAGTGTCTGTTCATGTCTTTTGTCCATTTTTAATGGGGTTGTTTATTTTTTTACTTGTTAAGTTGTTTAAGTTCCTTATAGATTCTGAATATTAGACTTTTATCAGAAGCATAGTTTGCAAATATTTTTTCCAATTTTGTAGGTTGTCTGCTACACATTGATAGTTTCTTTTGCTATGCAGAAGCAGAAACAGGAAACCGAATACTGCATGTTCTTACTTTTAAGTGGGAGTTAAACATTGGGTGCTTAAGGACATAAAAGTGGCAACAGTTGTCACTGGGGAGTGCTAGACAGGAGAGGGAGGGAGGAATCAAGGGTTGAAAAACTAACTGTTGGGTACTTACGCTCACTACCTGGGTGTTAGGATCAATCATACTCCAAAGCTCAGTATCACATAATCCACCCAGGTAACAAACCTGAACATGTACTCCATGAATCTAGAATAAAGGTTGAAAAGAAAGTTACTTTTAAAGGAAGAGATTCCCTAGTATAGTAGGGATGGAGGTGAGACTGCATTTCATTGTGTGAGGCCATAGACTGAGCAGTATCAGAGCTTAAATCGTCTTGGGGGAATGGCAAAGGTAGACACTGACCCATGTGTCATAGCTCTCGGTGAAGAAGCAGGGATTCTTGGGATATTGGTAGATGAGTGCAAGAAGGAGGAAGATGAGTAGTAAAACCTGGTTTATGTACTCATGCACTTGCTTCATTCATCAATTATTTATGGAGTCTGTGGTATGTGTCAGGAATTGTTTTAGACACTCAAGATATAGCTGTGAATATGCCAGAGAAAGTGCTTGTCTTCATGGAGTTGACATGTCAGAGGAGGAAAAGGTTTTGAATGAAGTGGAAAAAGAAGGATCTGAACACAGAAATGGAAGTGAGAGCTTTGAGAAGATGTTGACATCAGTCCTCAGCTGGGCTGGCAGTTGGAAGCCACTTACCAATTTTATTTTATTTCACATTTAACAAACACAGGGCACCTATTATGTGCCAGCACAATTTTAAGTGATTTTCAAAAATTAACCAGTGTACTTCTCCTACCTACGTGTTAAGTGTTATTCATATTCACATTTTACAGACAGGGACACTGAGGCCCAGAAATGTTGTCCAAGATTATAGTTCACAAGAAATATTTATGAAATGCGAATGCATAAAATCTGGCTTAACAGTCTGGGGTCTTGACTGTTGCACTGGGCTGCCTTTTCTAGGGGAAAAGAGTTAGCTGGAACAGAGAGCTCACTGGGGTATGGAAAGGGAGGCTAAAGCCTTAAAAAAGCAACGTAATGGTAGAATCTGTAATTCTTAAATAGGTGTGCTGGCTAAGGCAGTGATTTTCAAACTTTAGTATGCAAGACGATTACCTGGGGGATTCTCTTAAAATGCTGATTCCCAAGGTTGTTCATTCTCTCAGATATTCTCCTGTAGGTCTTGGTGTGGGCTAAGAAATCTGCAGTTCCCTCAGATGATTGTGATTCAGTAATACAGGGATGGGACTTTGTGATTCACTGCATTGGAAAGGGTAACTATGTATATATTTAAAACACAGCTAAGAATGAAGATGAGGAAGCATCAGGTAATTTGTTAAAACTATGAAGATTTACAGGCACAGAAAGTCAAATATTGCATGTTCTCATACGTGAAAGCTAAAAAAATTGATCTTATGGAGATAGAGTAGAATGATAGTTACCAGAAGTTGGGGAGGAGGAGGGGTCAATGAAGAGAGGTTGCTTAATGGGTATAAACCTGTAGTTAGGTACAAGGAATAAATTCGGCCAGGTGCCACCTGCAATCCCAGCACTTTGGCAGGCTGAGGCGGGTGGATCATGAGGTCAAGAGATCGAGACCATCCTGGCCAACAAGGTGAAACCCCTTCTCTACTATAAATACAAAAAATTAGCTGGGTGTGGTAGCGCATGCCTATAGTCCCAGCTACTCGGGAGGCTGAGGCAGGAGGATTGCTTGAACCTGAGAGGCGGAGGTTGCAGTGAGCTGAGATAGTGCCACTGCACTCCAGCCTGGTGACAGAGCAAGACTCTGTCTCAAAAAAAAAAAAAAAAAAAAAAGGAAATAAATTCTAGTGTTTGACAGCACAGTCAGGTGGCTATAGTTAACGATAATTTACTATATATTTTAAAATAGCTAGAAGACAAGATTTGAAATGTTCTCAACACAAACAAATGATAAGGTGATGGATATCCTAAATATCCTGATTTGATCATGACACATTCTATGCATGTATCAAAATATCACATGCACCCCATAATTATGTACATTATGTAAAAATAAAAAATAAAACAGCAAAAAAAAAAAAAAACACTGTCAGGCTTTAATGATTTCTGAATATGAGTACAATATGATCATTTTATGAAACTGCAAAATTTGGACAGTTACAAGGAAATGAAAATCACTCAAAATCTGATCTGCCAGATTGGAAATTTCTTGTCAGGAACATTACAAAGGGAGATAAAGTATTTCTAAATTTATGAGGCACATAAATGGGAAAAAAGCTTCCATTAGCATTTCACACTTTTCAGAACACTTTTCATGTGTTAAGTAATAGATTCCTGTTAGTTAACAGCTTATTTTACTCATTGTTAGTATACCAGATGCAATAAACTGTTTTCCTTCCGATATTTTATTATGAAAAATTTAAAACATATAGACAAGAATGTTGTAATAAATACCCATATACCCATTTCCTATATATAATTAGCATTTTGTAATTTTACTACATATATTATTTATAATATTGACTGATTATTTGAAATATATATTATGTATTTAAAGTGTTTATAATATTTGCTGAACTATTTGGAAGTTTCAGATATCATAACACTTCATCACTAAATATATGCATGTATCATCTAAGAAGAACATTCTCTTGCATAATGTGATACTCACACTAAAAATATAAAGAGTACAAACAATAATTCCCTAATATCATCTACTCTCAGGCAAGAGTTGTTTTTCTTTTTTAAAAAAATATACCTTAGTTTTGGCTGGGTGCAGTGGCTCATGCCTGTAATCCCAACACTCTGGGAGGCTGAGGCAGTCAGATGACTTGAGGCCAGGAGTTTGAGACCAGCCTGGCCAACCTGGTGAAACCCCATCTCTACTAAAAATACAAAAATTAGCCAGGTGTGGTGGCACACACCTATAGTCCTAGCTACTCAGGAGGCTGAGGCAGGAGAATTGCTTGAACCAGGGGGGCAGAGGTTGCAATGAGCATGCCACTGCACTCCAGCCTGGGCTACAGAGTGAGACTCTGTCTCTCTCTCTCTATATATATATATAAAAATAAGAGAAAACCACCAAAAATAAAATAAATATACCTTAGTTTTTAGAGCAGTTTTAGGTTCACAGCACAGTTGAGTGCAAAGTACATTGAGTTCCTGTATATCCTCTGCTCCCACACAGGCAAAGGCTTCCCCACTGTCAACATCTCCCATCAGAGTGGAACATTTGTTACAGTGAATGAACTTACATTGACACATTGTCATCCAAAGTCCATAATTTACATTAGGGCTCATTCTTGGTATTGAGCATTTAATGACTTTTGACAAATGTATAATGACATGTGCCCACCATTGTAGTATTATACAGAACAGTGTCACTGCCCTGAATATCCTTTGTGCTCTGCCTATTCATCCCTCCCTTCTTCCTGGCCACAATTTGTCTTTTGACTGTTTCCATAGTTTGACTTTTTCCAGGATGTCACATAGTTTGATAGATTTTTTCTTAATACTCGATAGACTTTTCACTTTTCATTTGCTTTCTTCTGTATAGGAACCCAAAACAATGTGTTGCGAGGAGACCCGTTCGTCAGAGGGGGAGGTGCAGGCTTCATATCTGGCCTTAGTTACCTAGAGCTGGACAATCCTGCTGGAAACAAAAGGCGATATTCTGCCTGGGCAGAATCTGTGACCAATCTTCCTGAAGTCATAAAACAAAAGGTATATCATTCTTTGTTTAAAGCAATAGGAAGCCGTCATGTTTATTTGCATAAGGAAAATGAAGGTGGTTAAATCAAGATGGTTAAACAGACATGGCTGTAATTAGCATTTTCTATATCCCAATTATATTTTGTAGAGTAAAATGAATGAACACATAATAATAAGAAACAGAAGGTGTGTTATTCAATTTCTGTTGCAAATGTTAAATGTCTTGAAACTTCCAAGAGAAATTAATGACAAAATTTGCATTTTTAACTTTTGATCTAAGTTTGGTTATGTTTTCCTTGGTCCCTAATTCAGAGGAGTTATAGATTCTTGCAAGGGGAAGGCATGTAGGTTTGCCTTCTGTTATGTTCCTATCACCTTTCTTTGTGTGGCCATGGCTCGTGGGCTCCTGAAGTCATACAAATTACGATAGTAACAAGTTGGCTGGCAGAATTTTAAGATGTTTTATTGTTATCATCAGTTCCTTTATACTGCAACATACATGTTTCTAAAAATCATTGAGCTATGCAAAATTGCACAATAAAGGGCTTATAGAAAAAAATCAGGTTAGAGACACAGCACTGAAATTTATCATCTGTGACACTCATATGAAAAAGATAGGTGCCAATAAAAATAGTTGCCTGGTTTTATACATGTTAAATTATTAAAAATGTGTCTATACTACAATAAGTGTGGTGCATTACTTAGAAAAAGACCTGAAACTTTCTGGGTGCTAGAAGGGTTACGGCTTGTGAGTTACCGTGAAGTGGTAGAAGAACAGCAGTCAGAAACCCGACAGACATTTGTAACAGCAGATGTGAACAGGTATAGTTTATAATGTAGGAAGTGAACTAACATAGATGTTGAGGGGTGTGTGAGTGTCTGTGTTTGTCCACGCACATGAGTACGCATGAGTTTTGTGTATTCCTGTGTGGTTTGTTTCAGCTGTGTGAAGCATTTTGTGTTCACCCTGTGTTTCATGTGGACATAGATGTACATAAGAAAACCCCAAATCTGTGCTATGCTCAGAATTTTCACAGTATATCAATCTCAGTGGAAAAAATTCACCTTATCAAAACAAACATTATAGCAGAACCGATTCTATGATCTATTCCCTGTGTGAAAGTCAATGTCCCAGGCAAAGCCTGATTTTCAGAGATACATTTTATAAACTCAAAAATTGCAATAGGTCCTCAAGTACTCACCTAACCCCCATACAGTACCCATTGGTTTCCAAATACGAGTGAGGGAGGGAGGATGAATTTTTCCCAGAAAGTCTTATCTTAAAGGACCATCTGTTAATATTTAAAATGGCCTATATTCATTGTCAGCATCCCATACAAATCTTTAGAAACTCTTGATTAGATTAAATTATTGATTAGAGAAAGACACATGTTCTTTAACAGTGTCTACGTACTTTTCCACATAGGACTATAAATTTTCATATTTATGCTAAATTTTTAGCAGCACAAAAAAGGAACAGAGAAAGAAAAGGCACTATGTAGGTACAGGTATATGACTATGCAAAGCCATTGTGTTCAGAAGAGCTTGGGCTCTCAGGAACCAATGGTGCGTATCTCTTCCCAGTTCAGACACCATGGTGGTAGCCTGAAATTGACTATGGTGAGAGTAGCTACACTGCAGAAACTGGTAAATCCTACAAAGCAGAGATGTTTTTGTTCCTGGGAGAGCAGACTGTTAAAGTTGAGTTAGTACATCTGTGATTTCAAAGTTGCTTTTCTTCTGAAATAGCCAACGCAGAGTAATAATGTTTACCTGTTTTAAATTTCTCGTTGAGGAAAGAATCCATGATTTCCACTAAGAGATACGTTAAATCTCTCAGTCAGGAAATTTAATTCTAAATTTAATTTCACTTGCTTCTTTGCTGTAATTTAAGTACATTTCCTTTTCTTCTGTCTTCAATAGGGGTGGTAATGTATTATCTTCAAAATAATCTTCCATTAACTAGAAAATGAATGGCCTGTTTTATTTTATTTTATTTCATTTGAGACAGAGTTTCACTCCTGTTGCTCAGGCTGTAGTGCAATGGCACAATCCTGGCTCACCGCAAACTCTGCCTCCCAGGTTCAAGTGATTCTCCTGCCTCAGCCTCCTGAGTAGCTGGGATTACAGGCATGAGCCACCAAACCTGGCTAATTTTGTATTTTTAGTAGAGACGGGTTTCTCCATGTTGGTCAGGCTGGTCTCGAACTCCCGACCTCAGGTGATCCTCCCTGCCACAGCCTCCCAAAGTGCAGGGATTACAGGTATGAGTCATAGCGCCTGACCTGTTTTTTTTCTTTTTTTTTTTAATCTTATGTATGCACAAAAGATACATAAAAAATTCTTCCCCCATCTGACCCTAATTTTCCCTAAGTTTGTCTTGATTTTGTTGCAAAGAGAGTGCAATGTTTTCTTTTGTATTTGAATAAAAAACAATTGTAACAAACTTACCAGTGGCTTTTGATTTTGTTTTAATGAGAGTCGTGCCTAAACATGAAAAGCAAAATATTCTTGCCTAAATTGCTGATTACTGACTATGATGTCTTTATTTCTATAGCTGACACCTTTGTATGAGCTGGTAAAGGAAGTACCTTGTGCCTCTGTGAAAAAACTATACCTGAAACGGGCTCTTGAAGAGTATCTGGATGAATTTGACCCCTGTCATTGCCAGCCTTGTCAAAATGGTGGTTTGGCCACTGTTGAGGGGACCCATTGTCTGTGCCATTGCAAACCATACACATTTGGTGCAGCGTGTGAGCAAGGAGTCCTCGTAGGGAATCAAGCAGGTCAGTGGGGTGAATTTTCTCTAGTCACCCTGTACACACTGAAAGGGAATTACCTTGTTTCTCTGCTCCTTGAGATGCTTCATCTTTGAAGAGGTGAAGTCTCAAATGAATTTGGAATCCTCCTTCCCTTTCCTACTTTCAGATTATAGCTACTGTGATTAAGGCTCTTTGCTGTTATCTCTATTTATGCATCTGAACTAACAGCCCCACTGTGCCCTCCACTTCCCATTCTCTATTGGAAGAGTTACGATTAAAACACCTTCATCCTCTGTAATTATCTCAATAAAATTTTGCTGTAACAAAGGTCTGTGGAATTTGTATATTTGCATTGCCTAAACTTTCTGATGGCATGATCTTTGAAACATTTCTATTTCTATTCTGTATGATGTACTATCAATCACTCATAAATATTTGTTGAACATCTGCTTTGTGCTCTACAGTGTACATGGTGCTTCAAGCACTTGGTACAGGGCTATGTGAAATTGACTTTATGAGTAGTCAAAGTGTGACTACAATCTATATACTTTTGTTTCTATATTTATTTACATGTCTCTCTCTTCTAGAACACTCATTACTTAAGGTCAGGGTTGTTTGATTCCTTTCTTTTTTCCCAGAGCTTGACAAAAGGCTTGATTAGTAGAAGTCACTAAATGAATGATAAATGAATAAATATAAGACTAGACTAAAGAAGCTTATAGACAAGCATTACAAAGGCATCTTTATCCCCAAATGTCTCTCCAAGTGGCCTGTTCTGGTAAATTAAAATTGTACAACTGAGATTCATTCCTTTGTGGCTTGGATTTCCCCTTATCTGTTAAAATGGAAGCACCCCGTTCTGCTATCTAATTAAATAGAATGGTAACAGATTTCCTGCCCACCTCCATTCACTGTTGTGAGAAGTAAATAAATGATACAATGTACATAAAAGTGCTTTGAAACAGTTGTAAAATAATCAACAAATAAAGGATATTATTAGGTTCACTAAGGCAACCTTAATATGGACATTCCTAGTCTATGTGTAGAGCCATTCTGAACATTGTAGAAAACCTCAATGAAGGTGAAGGTAATCAATATCCAGAATGATCTCTTCCTCCAGTTAACTTGTTAGCAGGAAGCATAGCACTAAGTTCCCAAGTCCTCTTTAAGAACTTATTGATCAACCTCTTTCTCATCTTGTAGGAGGGGTTGATGGAGGTTGGAGTTGCTGGTCCTCTTGGAGCCCCTGTGTTCAAGGGAAGAAAACAAGGAGCCGAGAATGCAATAACCCACCTCCCAGTGGGGGTGGGAGATCCTGCATTGGAGAAACAACAGAAAGCACACAATGTGAAGACGAGGAGCTGGAGCACTTGAGGTAATGGAGACCCGACCCCCTGGCAGTTGCATAGAACACAGTGCCCTCTTCAGTTAGCGTGGAACACATGATTGCTGCTGTGGAGAGATAGAGAGATAAAGAAGTTAAATGGCTATTTTTACCAGGGACTGCTTTGTCCCTTAGCACTAGGGTGAGTTGAAGGAGCTTGCTCTGTGTGCTTCAGGTTTTCCTGAAACAAGTGTTACAAAAGGCTGGGTAATTGGGAAGTAGTCCAGCTGAGTGGATACGATCATTCAATCATTTGTTTTGGCCAACTACTTGCTGTGTGACCTTGGGCAAGTTACTGGCCACATCTCTAAAATTAGCATGATAATAGCAGATAAACTGATACTAAGATGATCTGTTTATTGTTATTGTCAGAATTAAATGAGATTAGCACCCAAAGTGATTACTAAGCATTCATTAAAGTTTGTATTACTTTTCAGATATACCATTCTTACTCATTTATTTTTTGGATTAAGCATAGAGCCAGTTGCTTGAGATGGAGAATATCTTGGTGGGTGAACCGAGTAGCCTGGCACTAACTTCTCATTTGTCAGGACCTTGCAAAACCCATCTCAGAAATGCTCAGTTGATGAATCATAGCCCTGGGTCAGAATTCTTTATGCCGCACTCTACATTCTCCTTAGTAATTTTTGCAGACTGGAGTTGGCAATATGTTCTAGTAAGATAATTCGAAGGTCATGTGAATTGAAGAAAGAGATGAGGTGTTTGGGTATCTGGTAGAAGCATAGGGAGGTGGGAAGCCTTATTCCTAAATCTTCGGTGCCTTGTAATCCAGCATTCATCAGTATATCTTGACTGAGGAAGCTGACAAGCACGTGAATTATGGTGGGAAGAGGGTGCTGGCTGCTGTGCTCATGTTTCTGGGAGGATGAGGGTCTGGGAGGAGATCTCTGAGAGGATGCATTTTTCCTGCTTTTCAACATAAAGCTAGGAGGAGAGGCACATCCTAAGAAAGGCATTGAAGAGATTTTTCACTCTTGGTGCTCAGGGGAGGGGAAGTGTCTTTCTTCTCAGCACGAATAGGAAAATTAAACTTGCCACAGTTTCCTCAGAGTGTGGCAAGATTATAAGGAACTCAGCTGAGAAGGAGGCCACACTCCCAGTCTATTTGTACTGCTTTCTCTCAGATTTTGTGTTTCTGGAGTGGAGATAATATTAGTGTTATTTTGACCTTAGAGGCAGTCTTGAAAACCATTGTTTAATGACAGATGTCATCGTTATCAGTATCTTTATTACAGGCTCCCTCAAGAGATGGTCATAGTGATGGTAAAGTGTCAGGATTGGCATTTGTGGGATGATATTAGGACTTCTGTTCTCCCATCTTGCTTTTACATTTAAGATTTACTCCAAGCCTTACTAAAACTTGCCTTCACCAAATAATGTGCTTTCAGTTATACACGTTCAGAAAAAAATGTAGACACTAAGACTTCCTGTTTCTCTGTTGCCTTGTGAGAGGTAGAAGGTGCACAATTGTAGGAGCCTAATTGACTAGACGTAAATCCAGCTTTGATATTTATTAGTTCATAATCTTGGACAAGTTATTCAAACTTTCTGTGCCATTGTTTTTTCCATGTATCTCATGGTGTTGCTGTATGAATTGAGATAATGCACATGTGCAGAGCAGCTGCCATGGTGCCTGACATATAGTAAATGCTTAGTAAAAGGTAGTTATAATTTTGTGTTACCTCTCTTTTGGGGTCACTAACTCTAATTAATTACCTTCTGGTTTTTTTTTTTTTTTTTTTTGAGATGGAGTCTCACTCTGTCACCCAGGCTGGAGTACAGTGGTGGGATCTCAGCTCACTGCAATCTCTGCCTCCCAAGCTCAGGAGATTCTCCTGTCTCAGCCTCCTAAGTAGCTGGTATTACAGATGTGCATCACTGTACCTGGCTAATTTTTGTAGTTTTAGTAGAGATGGGGTTTCACCTTGTTGCCAGGCTAGTCTCGGAACTCCTGACCTCAGGCTATCTGCCTGTCCTGACCTCCCAAAGTGCTGGGATTACAGGCGGAAGCTGTCGCGCCTCGTCCAATACCTTATTTTCAATACAGAATTAATTCTGTATTAAATGAATTTCAGACCCAAACAGCAAGAGGAAAAGTAGGTTTTGAAACAGATGACCTCTAGGAAGCAGAAAGTACTATGTTGGCCAAGAGACTTTCTTTTTCTTTTCATTCTTTCTGTTTGTTTTTCATACTACTGACCCAGCAGCTATTGAAATCACTGTCTTTTGTTAGCTTGAGTTTATGTTTGAGTTTTCTACTACAGGATGTAAGCAGATATTTGGTTCTAAGAATGACAGAAATATTACACCAATGTACTTAAGTGAATGGTGTTCCTTCAGATACAAAGGAGAAATCCAATGTAATGCAAAATAATTATTCTACTGTGCAAATCAATCACATTAATTCCTTTTTTGTTTCTTGCAGGTTGCTTGAACCACATTGCTTTCCTTTGTCTTTGGTTCCAACAAAATTCTGTCCATCACCTCCTGCCTTGAAAGATGGATTTGTTCAAGTTGGTTATGAAAGATATTTTTTTCCTTTATAATGCTTCAACTTCTATCTCTCTACTGAGCCCATAACCTATTCTCTTCTTTCATGGTGAAGCTGTGCAAAAAATATGTGCATATTAGTTTTAGTGGTGAGGGTTTTAGTGTGTGACTTTTTTCTTTGGCCCAAGGTGATCTGAACTCTGCAGAAGGCAGTGTATCTTCTGTGGTGTGGGCAATTACTGCCACTCAGTGAATCAAACATGTAATCATGCCAGAGGGCTGCTAAACATTGCCACTGGAAACACCAAACTGCGAATCTACAAGTTTACTCTTTAACTTACAGAACTTCTCTTATTTTTGCCACTGAGAGAAGGCTTTTCCCCCCCTCATAACTGTAGGCCCTGGGATGAAGTATTAGGTTTATTCCAGGAGTCAATAAGACAGTTAGCTAGTGTCTAGTGAGATATGCATCATTCTACTTTGAGCAATTGAACTTTCCTGTTCAGGAAAGAGGAGTAGTCATCTGCCATTTGTCATTCTAGGGACTTTTGTTGTTCTTGGCTTTTGGGACATTTTAGTTAATGCTACTCTCAGTCTTTATGATGAGGCTTTGGCCTGAAGCCCCAGTGGTGCCTTTTCATGTCTCACACAGGATATTGTTCTTGAGGACTCTTTCTATGTTACCAGCACTGCTTTGCTCACGAGGGATTTTGCTTTTCAAATCTCAGGCCCTTTACCATGCGTTCACTGAAAATTTACTGAGGTTTCCCCAAATGTAGGCACTATTGGGAGATGAAAGTTGTATATTCGCGGTGTGTGTGTTTGGAGGGGGGAGAGAGAGAGAGAGAGAGAAAATGAACCTAGAATCTCTACCACCCATTCTGTCCTACCACAGTCACCATGATTCATGGAGTTCTTGAATGTAACATATGCTCAGAGAATAGGCCAAGCAAACTCATGCACGTTAGCAAGCCATGAGGCTGCTGTTCCCAACTGCAGTGCATATGGTGTCGTTTTAGGAGCCAAGAGTCCCAAATATTGCTCTGTGGACTGGCTGCATCCGAATTACTCAGGGAACTTAAAACTAGAGATGATTGTTTCTCCCTTGTCCTCCACATTTGCTGATTTGATAGGTTGGGAGTAGAGCCTGAGAGTCTATTTTTTAATTTCTACAAGTGATTATGATATACAGCCATGTTTGTGCACTGTTGAATCAGACTTCCTCATATAAAAGTTTTTGTTATGTTTTTGCAAGGTAGAGGAAGGAATAGGATCATGAGTCAAAAGAGAAGATGTGCTCCTCCCCATTTCCCTCAAACCTCAGCATCAACCTGGCCCATTCTGTTTCCTACTAACTTCCATGATTGAGCCAGACTGGGCCAGGAAGTGCATACTGACAATGGGAAGGAGATACCAGGAAATCTTGTTTAATCCCTAAAGTAGAGCTGGTCAAGGCCTGAGCTCTAAGCCCTCTCCTAGGCTTGAGTTTTTTCACCATCCCCTTGGATGGAAGAGAATGAGAAGGGTACGGAAAGAGAGACCCCGAGTAAGTATGATTACCCTTCATTCCACCCCCAGGCTCAGACTTCAAATTCCTCCTTGCTTCAACATGAAAGCTCACTTCCTGGCATTATAGGCTAGTGAAATGTTCTTGAATCTGACCCAGCCCCAGCAGCATTCCATACATATGGTGCGGAGTAGGAGCTTAGGATGAGAGAAGATCAACATTATGCTTCCCCTGAAAGTTATCAGCAAGAAACTTGAACTTTCATGAACATACTGATTGGACTAGAAAATTTCTGGGTGTTCATGCTGGCATTTTGTAGGCAGTATTGTCAATGAACAGCTCATAATACCTTTTTTTTTTTTTCAGAGAGTGACGGAGTCTTGCTCTGTCACCTAGGCTGGCATGCAGTGGCACTATCTAGCCTCACTGCAATCTCTGTCCCCCGGGTTCAAGTGATTCTCATGTCTCAGCTTCCTGAGTAGCTGGGACTACAGGCATGCACCATCATGCCTTGCTAATTTTTGTATTTTTATTAGAGAAAGGGTTTTGCCATGTTGGCTGGGCTGGTCTCGAACTCCTGACCTCAGGTGATCCACCTGCCTGGGACTCCCGGAGTGCTAGAATTACAGGCATGAGCCACCATGCTCGGCCTGGTAATACCTTAATATGAAGAGCTGACTGGCAAAGATGTTCTCCAAATCTGATAAAGAACTGATTTTTCCTAAAAGTAAAAGGAAAAGAAATTAATTGGACAGTGTCCAAATAATTTTAATAGAATGTAATTTTAGTAGAATGCTTAGTATAGTCCTTAGCATTTTGGGAGCAATCAATACATTATAGACAGTGGTATTAATAGTTTTATTTCAATTAATGGTGGTGCTAGTGTTATTGACTATATAGAGGAAAATGTTTTTATGGACACTTTTCCGAATCAGTTATTTAAATGCGGCTTGCCTGATGATTATGATTTATAGACCAAATGTACGTAAAGAAAACTTTTGTTAATGCAAAATAGACAAACACTTTCCTTTTCCGTCTTTTACTTTTGTTTAGGATGAAGGTACAACGTTTCCTGTGGGGAAAAATGTAGTGTACACTTGCAATGAAGGATACTCTCTTATTGGAAACCCAGTGGCCAGATGTGGAGAAGATTTACGGTGGCTTGTTGGGGAAATGCATTGTCAGAGTGAGTGGTGTCAGTTGTATATAATTTAAGATGAGAAAATTACATGGAAGAGAATGAATCAAGATAAATAACACTCACCATATGGCCCATGTGTTGGCCTTCCTCTCCTGTAAGTCTGATATGATCCTGTTCAAGTTTTAGAAGCCGCTTGAATAAGCCCTCCGCCTCCTCTAGTTGGTAATGTTTCCATTCAGTGAGGTCAATTTTATTGCAATATAAAACTTTCTGGTGCAAATTAGAATAGGCTAGGAAACTCTCTTTAGATGAAGACCATAAGGATATTCTTTAGAGTTCAGTTACTCAGGATGTACCACAATCAATCAACTTTCTTAAATGCTTTGTATCCTACTCTGTGTGGAGACAGGCATCTGAATAATAGCTTCTGCATGCTGCACCACCCTAAAACTACTCTGGCTTCCATCTCACTTGCAATATAAGTTTGTCAGCAAATGAATAGGCCAAGCTGTAGGGATACATTTTTCCTAAATCAGTTGCTCTGTGCTATATGAGGAAAGCCCTAGTGTACACACACACATATATATATTTCTCCCTTTGGGAATATACCTATTGTGAAATTTCCGAGTAATTGGGTATTGATACATTGGGTATATATACATTTAGATTTAGTGGAGGCTGCCAGCCTTCCAAGTGGTTGTACTGATTTACATCTCTAGCATAATCTGATAAGTCAAGATTGCTTTATGTCCTTACACTTGATAGCATCAGCCATAGTGGTCAGTGTATAGTGAGATATATATATATATGTGTGTGTGTGTATATATATATATTTGTTTTTTTTTTTTTTTTTTTGGAGACAAAGTCTCACTCTGTTGCCCAGGCTGGAGTGCAGTGGTGCCATCTCAGCTCACTACAACCTCCACATCCCAGGTTCATGTGATTCTTGTGCCTCAGCCTCCCGAGTGGCTGGGACTACAGGTGTGTGCCAAAACACCCTGCTAATTTTTTGTATTTTTAGTAGAGACAGGGTTTCACCACGTTGACCAGGCTAGTCTTGAAGTCCTGAACTGAGGCAATCCACCCATCTTGGCCTCCCAGAGTGCTGGGATTATAGGCGCGAGCCACTGTGCCCGGCCTATTTTTATATTTTTTTCTAATGACTAATAATGTTAAGCTTGTTTTCATATGTTTGTTGGCCATTGGTTATATTCTTTGGAGAAATGGCTGCCCATGTCTTTTATCCATTAAAAATAATTGGTTTGCCTGTCTTTTTCTTATTTTTTAATTTTTTATTAAATTTTTTTTTTTTTTAATTTCCATAGGTTTTTGGGGAACAGATGGTGTTTGGTTACATGAGTAAGTTCTTTAGTGGTAATTGTGAGATTTTGGTGCACCCATCACTCAAGCAGTATACACTGCACCCAATTTGTAGCCTTTTATCCCTTATCCCCTTCCCACCGTTTCTCCCTAAGTGCCCAAAGTCCATTGCATCACTCTTATGCCTTTGCATCCTCAGAGCTTAGCTCCCACTTGTGAGTGAGAACATACAATGTTTGGTTTTCTTCCTTCCTTCCTTCCCTTCGTTCCTTCCTCCCCTTCCTTCCTTCCTTCCTCCCTCCCTTCCTCCCTGTCTTCCCTCCTTCCCTCCCTCCCTGCCTCCCCTCCCCTCCCTCCCTCCCTCCCTCCCTCCCTCCCTCCCTCCTTCCCTCCTTCCCTCCTTCCCTCCTTCCCTCCTTCCTTCCTTCCTTCCTTCCTTTTTTTTGAGAGAGAGTCTCTCTCTGTCACCCAAGCTGGAGTGCAGTGGCATGATCTCAGCTCACTGCAACCCCTGGGTCCTGGGTTCAAACGTTCAAACAATTCTCCTGCCTCAGCCTCCTGAGTAGCTGGGACTACAGGCACATAATGCCACAACCAGCTAATTTTTGTACTTTTAGTAGAGACAGGATTTCACTATGTGGGCCAGGATGGTCTTGAACTCTTGATCTCGTGATCTGCCTGCCTCGGCCTCCCAAAGTGCTGGGATTACAGGTGTGAGCTACCGCGCCTGGCCCAATGTTTGGTTTTCAATTCCTGAGTTACTTCACTTAGAATAATAGTCTCCAGTCTCATCAAGGTTGCTGCGAATGCCATTAATTAATTCCTTTTTATGACTGAGTAGTATTCTGTCATATATATACACCACAGTCTTTTTATCCACTTGTTCATTGACTGATGGGCATTGTCTTTTACTTACTAATCTCTCTCTCTTTCTCTTTCTGTTGGAATCCTTAAGCAGAAACAAATGAAATACAATATGAATATAAATATTTGCTAGTTGGGAGTAATCAAGCCAAAAGTTTATTCTTAGAAAAGATTAATAAGAAACTTCCACTTGAAGGGCTTATTTTCCTTTATTATGAATCTGCTGATGAAACATTGTCCCAGTTTTTGTTTATCTCAAGTGTCTGTCTTTCACCTTGACTTTTCAAAGGATTTTTTTTTTTTTTGAGACAGAGTCTCGCTTATCACCAGGCTGGAGTGCAGTGGCGTGATCTCGCCTCACACTGACCTCCGCCTTCTGGGTTCAAGCGATTCTCCTGCCTCAGCCTCCTGAGTAGCTTGGACTACAGGCGTACACCACCATGCTCAGCTAATTTTTGTATTTTTAGTAGAGATAGGGTTTTACCAGCCAGGATGGTCTCTCCATCTCTTGACCTCGTGATCTATCCACCTTGGCCTCCCAAAGTGTTGAGATTACAGGCATGAGCCACCACGCCTGGCCAGGATATTTTTATTAGGTAGGACATTCTAAGCTAGCAGTTATTTTTAATTTTAATTAATTAATTAATTTATTTTTGAGACGGAGTTTCATTCTTGTCTCCCAGGCTGGATTGCAATGGTGCATTCTTGGCTCACTGCAACCTCTGCCTCCCAGGTTCAAGTGATTCTCCTGCCTCAGCCTCCTGAGTAGCTGGGATTACAGATGCCCACCACCACACCCAGCTAATGTTTGTATTTTTAGTAGAGACAGGGTTTCTTCATGTTGGCTAGGCTGGTCTCAAACTCCTGACCTCAGGTGATCCCCACCCCTCGGCCTCCCAAAGGGCTGGGATCCCAGGCATGAGCCACCATGCCTGGCTGCTAGCAGTTATTTTTTTAAAGTCATTTGAAGATATTATTAATATTACATTGCTCTCTGACAATTGTTTTCTAGGGAGAAGTCAACTTTTAGTCTTGCAATTTTTTCTTTGGAAATGCCTTTTCTCTCTGACCACTTTCAAGAAGATTATTATTAATTATTATTATTTTTTGCTTTTTCAATAAGTTTATTGTCCTTATCTGAAAAATCTTCATGAAAAATTGTTTGGTTTAGCTCTCAGGAGCCTGCTCCTGAGCTCTGAGGAAGCTTGCCTTATTTTGAGCTGACCTATCTTTCTTCTGGGCAAGTGACATTTTGGGAAGATTCCACTTCTTTTTAACGTCTTTCTTGGTCTTCTTTTCATAGACTAGAATCTCTCGTATAGCAGCATGAACTTTCTTATACATCTCCTCCATCATGTCTGGAGTTACGCTGTTCTTTATGTATTGAGAGAGGTTTTTCTTGTAAGCATCTTCATCTTCTTTCCTTAAGTAGTGCATGCAATCTGCACCATTCTGGCCCATGATGTGATTCCGGTGTAGTTCTGCATTTAATTTCTTGCTTTCAGAATCATAACCAGGGACTTGTTTGGTACTGTGAGAGATAGATAAGCCTCTATCCACAGCTCCCTTTAGGGTGCTAAAAACTTTATTGCCACTGGTAGTTCTGGCCAGACCTGCATCCAGATAGCAGATAAAGGCTCCCGGCTGACCATCGATACTTTTCACATTGTATTCATCTCCAGTCACCTCCACTTGGCCTTCATAGATCCTGCCCATGCCAAACCTATTGAGAAACCTGTGGGCCAGCAGCGGGCCAGTACAATATGCTTTAGCATCATTTGTCAGGCCAATCTTCACACCATATTTTGGCAGTTTACGTGCATACACTGCACAGACTATCATGATACAGGACTAAGCATTCTGAGAAATGATACCTCTGTTTGTTACACAAAGTATCATCCTGTATTTGGGTGTGCTGTATTTATTTTTATCCAGTATCACCAAGCATTTCCGAATATAGTAATCAGTTTTACCCTCTTGTCATCTTCTAAATTTCACTTAGTATCTTTTAAAGTAGGCCTTATTATTAACAACTTTAACAAATCCCATCCTGTGGAACAGAGACCTGCATTTGTGGTTTTACAGAGACCTGCAGGCCCAGTAGTGCTAGGGTGGGAAAAGGGTATTATTAATTATTTTTTACTTTTGGTTTTCACCAGCAACTTTACTCTGGTGTTCTTAGGTATAATTTTCTTTACATTTTTCCTGGCTGATATTCAAGGCACTTATTGAACCTGTGCTTTAAGTCCTTTGTCAGTTTTAGACGGTTACTTAACCATTACATCCTAAAACATTGCTTCTGTCCCATTCTTGCTCACTTGTCCTTATGGCACACAAATTATACATTTTTTGGACCATTATATATATATATATTTTTTATTATATTTTAAGTTCTAGGGTACATGTGCACAACGTGCAGGTTTATTACATATGCATACATGTGCCATGTTGGTGTGCTGCACCCACCAACTCGTCATTTACATTAGGTATATCTCCTAATGCTATCCCTCCCTGCCCCCCTCCCCACAATAGGACTGGTGTGTGATGTTCCCCTTCCTGTGTCCAAGTGATCTCATTGATCAATTCCCACCTATGAGTGAGAACATGCGGTATTTGATTTTCTGTTCTTGCTATAGTTTGCTGAGAATGATGGTTTCCAGCTGCATCCATGTCCCTACAAAGGACACGAACTCATTCTTTTTTATGGCTGCATAGTATTTCATGGTGTATATGTGCCACATTTTCTTATTCCAGTCTGTCACTGATGGACATTTGGGTTGATTCCAAGTCTTTGCTATTCTGAATAGTGTTGCAATAAACATACGTGTGCATGTGTCTTTATAGGAGCATGGCTTATAATCCTTTGGATATATCCCCAGTAATGGGATGGCTGGGTCAAATGGTATTTCTAGTTCTAGATCCTTGAGGAATTGCCACACTGTTTTCCACAATGGTTGAGCTAGTTTACAGTTCCACCAACAGTGTAAAAGTGTTCCTACTTCTCCACATCCTCTCTAGCACCTGTTGTTTCCTGATTTTTTAATGATTGCCATTCTAACTGGTGTGAGATGGTATCTCATTGTGGTTTTGATTTGCATTTCTCTGATGGCCAGTGATGATGAGCAGTTTTTCATGTGTCTGTTGGCTGCATAAATGTCTTCTTTTGATAAGTGTCTGTTCATATCCTTTGCCCACTTTTTGATGGGGTTTGTTTATTTCTTGTAAATTTGTTTGATTTCTTTGTAGATTCTGGATATTAGCCCTTTGTCAGATGAGTAGATTGCAAAAATTTTCTCCCATTCTGTAGGTTGCCTGTTCACTCTGATGGTAGCTTCTTTTGCTGTGCAGAAGTTCTTTATTTGAATTAGATCCCATTTGTCAATTTTGGCTTTTGTTGCCATTGCTTTTGGTGTTTCAGACATGAAGTCCTTGCCCATGCCTATGTCCTGAATGGTATTCCCTAGGTTTTCTTCTAGGGTTTTTACGGTTTTGGGTCTAATATTTAACTCTCTAATCCATCTTGAATTAATTTTCATATAAGGAGTAAGGAAAGGATCCAGTTTCAGCTTTCTACTTATGGCTAGCCAATTTTCCCAAAACCATTTATTAAATAGGGAATTCTTTCCCCATTTCTTGTTTTTGCCAGGTTTGTCAAAGATCAGATGGCTGTAGATGTGTGGTATTATTTCTGAGGGCTCTGTTCTGTTCCATTGGTCTATATGTCTGTTTTGGTACCGTACCATGCTGTTTTGGTTACTGTAGCCTTGTAGTATAGTTTGAAATCAAGTAGCTTGATGCCTCCAGCTTTGTTCTTTTAGCTTAGGATTTTCTTGGCAATGTGGGGTCTTTTTTGGTTCCATATGAACTTTAAAGCAGTTTTTTCCAATTCTGTGAAGTCATTGGTTGCTTAATGGGGATGGCATTGAATCTTTAAATTACCTTGGCAGTATGGCCATTTTCACAATATTGATTCTTCCTATCCATGAGCATGGTATGTTCTTCCATTTGTTAGTGTCCTCTTTTATTTCACTGAGCAGTGGTTTGTAGTTCTCCTTGAAGAAGTCCTTTACATCCCTTGTCAGTTGGATTCCTAGGTGTTTTATTCTCTTTGAAGCTATTGTGAGTGGGAGTTCATTCATGATTTGGCTCTCTGTTTGTCTGTTGCTGGTGTATAAGAATGCTTGTGAGTTTTGCACATTGATTTTGTATCCTGAGACTTTGCTGAAGTTGCTTATCAACTTAAGGAGATTTTGGGCTGAGACAATGGGGTTTTCTAAATATACCATCATGTCATCTGCAAACAGGGACAATCTGACTTCTTCTCTTCCTAACTGAATACTCTTTATTTCTTTCTCTTGCCTAATTGCCCTAGCCAGAACTTCCAACACTATGTTGAATAGGAGTGGTGAGAGAGGTCATCCCTGTCTTGTGCCAGTTTTCAAAGGGAATGCTTCCAGTTTTTGCCCATTCAGCATGGTATTAGCTGTGGGTTTGTCATAAATAGCTCTTATTATTTTGAGACACGTTCCATCAATACCAAATTTATTGAGAGTTTTTAGCATGAAGGGCTGTTGAATTTTGTCAAAGGCCTTTTCTGCATCTATAGAGATAATCATGTGGTTTTTGTCTTTGGTTCTGTTTATATGCTGGATTACATTTATTGATTTGCATATGTTGAACCAGCCTTTCATTCCAGGGATGAAGCCCACTTGATCATGGTGGATAAGCTTTTTGATGTGCTGCTGGATTTGGTTTCCCAGTATTTTATTAAAGATTTTTGCATCAATGTTCATGAGGGATATTGGTCTAAAATTCTCTTTTTTTGTTGTATCCTGTCAGGCTTTGGTATCAGAATGATGTTGGCCTCATAAAATGGGTTAAGGAGGATTCCCTCTTTTTCTATTGATTGGAATAGTTTCAGAAGGAGTGGTACCAACTCCTCCTTGTACTTCTGGTAGAATTCGGCTGTAAATCCTTCTGGTCCTGGACTTTTTTTGGTTGGTAGGCTATTAATTATTGCCTCAATTTCACAGCCTGCTATTGGTCTATTCAGCGAGTCAACTCCTTCCTGGTTTAGTCTTGGGAGAGTGTAAGTGTCCAGGAAATTATCTATTTCTTCTAGGTTTTCTAGTTGATTTGCGTAGAGGTGTTTATAGTATTCTCTGAAGGTAGTTTGTATTTCTGTGGGGTTGGTGGTGATATCCCCTTTATCATTTTTTATTGTGTCGATTTGATTCTTTTCTCTTTTCTTCTTTATTCATCTTGCTAGCGGTCTATCAGTTTTGTTGATCTTTTCAAAAAGCCAGCTCCTGGATTCATTGATTTTTTGGAGGGTTTTTTGTGTCTCTATCTCCTTCAGTTCTGCTCTGATCTTAGTTATTTCTTGCCTTCTGCTAGCTTTTGAATGTGTTTGCTCTTGCTTCATTAGTTCTTTTAATTGTGATGTTAGGGTGTCAATTTTACATCTTTCCTGCTTTCTCTTGTGGGCATTTAGTGCTATAAATTTCCCTCTACACACTCCTTTAAATGTGTCCCAGAGATTCTGGTATGTTGTATCTTTGTTCTCATTGGTTTCAAAGAACATCTTTATTTTTGTCTTCATTTCGTTATGTACCTAGTAGTCATTCAGGAGCAGATTGTTCAGTTTCCATGTTGTTGAGGGGTTTTGATTGAGTTTCTTACTACTGAATTCTAGTTTGATTGCACTGCTGTCTGAGAGATGGTTTGACATAATTTCTGTTCTTTTACATTTGCTGAGGAGTGCTTTACTTCCAACTATATGGTCAATTTTGGAATATGTGCGATGTGGTGCTGAGAAGAATGTATATTCTGTTGATTTATGGTGGAGAGTTCTGTAGATGTCTATTAGGACCTCTTGGTGCACAGTTGAGTTCAATTCCTGGTTATCCTTGTTCACTTTTTGTCTTGTTGATCTGTCTAATGTTGACAGTGGGGTGTTGAAGTCTCCCATTATTATTGTATGGGAGTTTAAGACTCTTTGTAAGTCTCTAAGGACTTGCTTTATGAATCTAGGTGCTCCTGTATTGGGTGCATATATATTTAGGATGAATTCCTGATGAATTGATCGCTTTACCATTATGTAATGGACTTCTATGTCTCTTTTGACCTTTGATGGTTTGAAGTCTGTTTTATCAGAGACTAGTATTGCAACCCCTGCTTTTTTTGTTTTCCATTTGCTTGGTAGATCTTCCTCCATCCCTTTATTTTGAGCCTATGTGTGTCTCTGCATGTGAGATGGGTCTCCTGAATACAGTAAACTGATAGGTCTTGACTCTTTATCCAATTTGCCTGTCTGTGTCTTTTAATTGGACTATTTAGTCCATTTACATTTAAGGTTAATATTGTTATGTGTGAACCTGATTCTGTCATTATGATATTAGCTGGTTATTTTGCTCGCTAGTTGATGCAGTTTCTTCCTAGCATCGATGGATTTTACATTTTAACATGTTTTTGCAATGGCTGGTATCTGTTATTCCTTTCCGTGTTTAGTGCTTCCTTCAGGATCTCTTGTAGGGCAGGCCTGGTGGTGACAAAATCTCTCAGCCTTTGCTTGTCTGTAAAGGATTTTATTTCTCCTTCACTTATAAATCTTAGTTTGGCTGGATATGAAATTCTGGGTTGAAAATTCTTTTCTTTAAGAATGTTGAATATTGGTCCCCACTCTCTTCTGGCTTGGAGAGTTTCTTCTGAGAGATCTGCTGTTAGTCTGATGGACTTACTCTTCTTGAGGAGTATCTTTGTGGCGTTCTCTGTATTTCCTGAAATTGAATGTTGGCCTGCCTCCCTAGGTTGGGGAAGTTCTCCTGGATGATATCCTGCTGAGTGTTTTCCAACTTGGTTCCGTTTTCTCCATCACTTTCAGGCACACCAATCAGATGTAGATTTGGTCTTTTCACATAATCCCATATTTCTTAGAGGCTTTGTTCATTTCTTTTCACTCTTTTTTCTCTACACTTCTCTTCTCGCTTCATTTCATTCATTTGATCTTCAATCGCTGATACTCTTTCTTCCAGTTGATCAAGTCAGTTACTGAAGCTTGTGCATTTGTCACGTAGTTCTCGTGTTATGGTTTTCATCTCTATCAGTTCTTTTAAGGTCTTCTCTGCATTGATTATTCAAGTTATCCATTCATCCATTCTTTTTTCAAGGTTTTTAGTTTCTTTGCACTGGTTACATAGTTCCTCCTTTAGCTCTGAGAAGTTTGATTGACTGAAGCCTTCTTCTCTCAACTCCTTAAAGTCATTCTCCATCCAGCTTTGTTCCGTTGCTGGCGATGAGCTGCATTCCTTTGAGGGGGAGATGTGCTCTGAATTTTTGAATTTCCAGTGTCTCTGTCCTGCTTTTTCCCCATCTTTGTGGTTTTATCTGCCTTTGGTCTTTGATGATGGTGACGTACTGATGGGGTTTTGGTGTGGGTGTCCTTTCTGTTTGTTCGTTTTCCTTCTAACAGTCAGGACCCGCAGCTGTAGGTCTGTTGGAGTTTGCTTGAGGTCCACTCCAGACCCTGTTTGCCTGGGTATCAGCAGCAGAGGCTGCAGAAGATAGAATATTGCTGAAGAGTGAGTGTTGCTGTCTGATTCTTGCTCTGGAAGCTTCATCTCAGTAGTGTACCCTGCCATGTGAGGTGTGAGGTGTCAGTCTGCAACTGAGTTGAAAATGCAGAAATCACCCATCTTCTGTGTCACTCACACTGGGAGGTGGAGGCTGGAGCTGTTCCTATTCGGCCATCTTGGGCATGTCGACCATTATATTTTTTAACGTCCTTTTTTGTTTATTTTTTTTCCATCCTTTCCCCCTCTGTTTCATTCTAAATATTTTCTTTTCCTTTTTATTATGTTTTATTTGATACAGTTTTTGTCTAGGCTGCAGTGCAGTGGTGTGATCTCAGCTCACTGCAACCTCCGCTTCCCAGGCTCAGCCTCCTGCATAGCTGGGACTACAGGTATGCAGCACAGCATCTGGCTAATTTTTGTATTTTTAGTAAAGATGGGGTTTGCCATCTTGGCCAGGCTGGTCTTGAACTCCTGACCTCAAGTGATCTGCCTGCCTTGGCCTCCCAAAGTCCTGGGACTACAGGCATGAGCCACCGCACCTGGCCTCATTCTAAATATTTTCAATTGACCTATCTTCCAATTTGTTAATTATCTGTATATTTCTCTATAATCTCCTTTTAAGAACTCTATTACAGAGTTTGAAATTTTATCAATTTTATTTTTCAACTTAAAAAACAATTTTATATGTATGAATATTTTCAAGACAGGTTTTACACCTGTCACCCATGCTGAAGTGCAGTGGTGCCATCTTGGCTCACTGTAATCTTTGCCTCCTGGGCTCAAGCAATTCTCCTGTCTCAGCCTCCTGAGTAGCTGGGATTATAGATGCTTGCCACAGTGCCTAGCTAATTTTTGTACTTTTTAGTAGACAGGGTTTCACCATGTTGTCCCAGCTGTTCTCAAACTCCTGAGCTCAAGTGATCTGCCTGCCTCAGTCTCCCAAAGTGCTGGGTTTATGGGTGTGAGCCATCGTGCCTGGCTATTTTTCAACTTTAGAGGTTTCATTTGTCTACTTTGTTATTGCATAGTGAATTTTTAAATTCATAACTTCATTTTTAGAGCAGTTTTAGCTTACAAAAAACTGAGTAGAAAGTACGGAGAGCTCCCATCTACTTCACTTCCCAGTCAGTTTCCCTATTAGGTATTAATATCTTCCATTAATGTGGTATATTTATTATAATGAATGAACATATATTCTTACATTATTATATTTAAAAATATTAAAATTTTTTCTTAAAATGTTTTTAAGCGATATTTTGATATGTGCAAATCAGAGTAAATGACACATCAATTACTTCAAACATTTATGTTTACTGTTTTATATTTTCTAATTCTCTGTTGTAATTTTCCATCTTGTCATTTAAAAAAATATATTAATTTCAGTTGTTTCAGGGCCTGTATCTGTTAATTTCATTATTTAGATAAGTCTGTTACTCTAAGTCTGTTTCTATTTTTTTTTTTTTTTGGTTAGAATTTGGTCAATTATTGTCTTTTTGAATGTTAAATTAGTTTTAGTTGAATGTCACACTTTACGTACGAAAATTTAAAAATTAGATAATGCTATCTTCCTCTAGAGAAGACTAACTTTTGTTTATGGCAACCAGCGAGGATGGCTTATGTCTGGGTTATCTCTATTCCAAGGATGTGGCCATTAAGGGATTCCAGCTGAAGGTATGGGCTTTCTACCTGGCCCCTTCTTTTTGACAGGACTGAACTCTAAGTTTTAAAACCCTGGTCCTGTCAGACTGCTAAAAGCTGTTTATCTTTTTAGCCTCTGAGCTAAAGTTTTCTCCTCAGTTTAGCAGCTTTTCAGTATATTTTCTTTTTCTTTTTTTTAAATTTACAAATACCTCAAGGAAAAATGTGTTACCAAATGTAAATGTAATCACCACATTAGACTTCCCTTCTCTCTGAAATCTTGGACTTTCAAACTTACACTGCCTTGTTAGTGCTCCAATTCTTTCAGAAATATTTTTCCTTTTCATTTTGTACAGTCTTTCTATTGTTTGTCTTGGTAGGAGATTTATTGTTAAAACAGCAAACGCATTGGAAACAAGCAAATTCAATACTAGATTATGAAGTTTTAGAGGGCATAAGATGTGACTTGTACCTTGCTGTGTCCCAAACAGTGCACAACATATTTGGCAAAATATGGGCACTCAAAAAATGCTGTGGATTTTTGTATATATTCATGGGGTACCAGCTCAATTTTGCTACACTGATATATCTCATTGTGGTGAAGTTAAAGCCTTCAGTGCATCCATCAAATGCTGTTTTTGAATGAATAAATGAATGAATGGGTTTTCTGATGACAATGCTGTAAAGATACAGCAATACTTTGTAGAATATTGTCCAAAGTCCGTTAGAGATATTAGTGAGATTTTTTTTCTTTTTAAATCATGAATTCTGACTTGCTGTTTATACTATGTGTGTTTTTTCTTTTTCTCTGTTCTTTTTTGAAGTAAGCAATTTGAGCTAATGAATGTAATTGAGTGAGAAAGAATATGGATGAAAAATTAGGGAACACTGAACACTTTTATGTCTGCAAGGTTAAAGGTGGTGCTTTAGCTGGATGTGGTGGCATGTGCCTGTGATCCCAACTACTCAGGAGGTTGAGTCAGGAGGATTGCTTGAGCCTAGGAGTTTTTAATTTTAAAAAAATTTTACTTTAAGTTCTGGGATACATGTGCTGAACGTGCAGGTTTATTACATAGGTACATATGTGCTGTGGTAGTTTGCTGCACCTATCAACTCATCATCTAGGTTTTAAGCCCTGCATGCATTAGGTATTTTTCCTAATGCTTTCCCTTCCCTTTCCCCCATCCCTTGCAAGGCCTCAGTGTGTGATGTTCTTCTTCCTGTGTCCATTTGTTCTCATTGTTCAATTCCCACTTATGAGTGAGAACATGCATTTTCTGTTCCTCTGTTAGTTTACTGAGAATGATGGTTTCCAGCTTCATCCATGTCTCTGCAAAGGATGTTAACTCATTATAGTATTCCATGGTGTATATGTGCCACATTTTCTTTATCCAGTCTATCATAGATGGGCATTTGGGTTGGTTCCAAGTCTTTGCTATTATAAATAGTGCTGCAATAAACATACATGTGCATGTGTCTTTACAGTGGAATGTTTTATAATCCTTTGGGTATATACCCAGTAATGGAATTGTTGGGTCAAATGGTATTTCTGGTTCTAGATCCTTGAGGAATCGCCATACTGTCTTCCACAATGGTTGAAGTAGTTTAAACTCCCACCAACAGTGTAAAGGCATTCCTATTTCTCCATATCCTCGCCAGCATCTGTTGTTTCTAGACTTTTTAATGATCACCATTCTAACTGGTGTGAGATGGTATCTCATTGTGGTTTTGATTTGCATTTCTCTGGTGATCAGTGATGATGAGCATTTTTTCATATGTGTATTGGCCACATAAATGTCTTCTTTTGAGAAATGTCTGTTCATATCCTTTGCCCACTTTTTGATGGGGTTGCTTGTTTTTTTCTTGTAACTTTGTTTAAGTTCCCTGTAGAGTCTGGATATTAGCCCTTTGTCAGATGGATAGATTGCAAACATTTTCTCCCATTCTGTAGGTTGCCTGTTCACTCTGATGGTAGTTTCTTTTGCTGTGCAGAAGCTCTTTAGTTTAATTAGATCCCATTTGTCAGTTTTGGCTTTTGTTGCAATTGCTTTTGGTGTTTTAGTCATGAAGTCTTTGCCCATGCCTATATCTTGAATGGTATTGCATAGGTTTTCTTCTAGGGTTTTTATGGTTTTAGGTTTTATATTTAAGTCTTTAACCCATTTTGAGTTAATTTTTGTATAAGGTAAAAGGAAGGGGTTCAGTTTCTGTTTTCTGCATATGGCTAGCCAGTTTTCCCAGCACCATTTATTAAATAGGGAATCCTTTCCCCATTGCTTGTTTGAGCCCAGGAGTTTGAGACTGTAGTATACACTGATTAAACCTATGAATAGTCACTGCTCTCCAGCCTGGGCAACATAGAGAGACCCTGTCACTAAAAAATAAATAAATAAATAAAAGTGGTGCTTTAATAATTTCAGATGTCAAAATATCTAACTGGATGAAAGTTAATGAAACTCAAATGAATACAGCCCAGGAAAATTCTGATGCAACATCACTAGAGCACAGAAATAAGTGACAGCTGTGAAAAGTTTGGTTTCGACAGTAGACTGGGCATGAGGACTCTACTGGGGCTGTTCTTTTTAAGTTGTCACATCGTTTTGAGGGGAGGGATGGGAGAGGGGGAGCTGTTTTGGTTTTAGTTATTCATTGGTCAATTACATGCCAGGCTCTGTGTGACGTGTCTTTCAGTCCACCCTAACAGTGAACTCACGTCTTCTTCCTTGTCCTCTAATATGAAAAAGCAGAACAATCGTATCAGCATCACATAAGCCTTTTAAAAAAGATGGTTTAGGAGAGCAATGACCTTTATATTTTGCTCCCTTTTATCTTTAGAAATTGCCTGTGTTCTACCTGTACTGATGGATGGCATACAGAGTCACCCCCAAAAACCTTTCTACACAGTTGGTGAGAAGGTGACTGTTTCCTGTTCAGGTGGCACGTCCTTAGAAGGTCCTTCAACATTTCTCTGTGGCTCCAGCCTTAAGTGGAGTCCTGAGATGAAGAATGCCCGCTGTGTACAAAAAGGTGAGTGGCTTCTGTGTCTATTCAAGGACACTTGTACCCAGGCAAGTAAGAGTCCTTGTGGCGACCTTCATGGTACTGTATCTCCATAGCTGTGAGTCATCCCCTCCATTCTTGCTCCCTAAGATGGGGGTCAGCTTGTAGACTGAGTAACAGATTTTCTTCACATGGCACAGAAAGACTCATGAATGCAAAGAAAGGCAAGGACAGCCTGGTGATTCTGAAACTTTTAACTTAAACCCTCCTTGTGAAAGATTAGCTTTATATCTGTTATGGTGCCAAGAAAATAAAAGATTTTTAAAATCTGTTTTTTGTTGTTGTTTCCTCTTGATTTTTTTCCCTTGTATTTTTCTTAAGTACAGAGTTGAGATCATAATTTATTTAAAGTTCTGTAAGTTTCATTTTTGGGCTTTCAAAGAGTTTATCAGTATTTCTGAAATTGAAAATTTAGAAAGCATTTTTATTTAACACTTTATTTATTTATTTATTTTTTTTTTGAGACGGAGTCTTGCTCTGCCGCCCGGGCTGGAGTGCAGTGGCCAGCTCTCAGCTCACTGCAAGCTCCGCCTCCCGGGTTTACGCCATTCTCCTGCCTCAGCCTCCCGAGTAGCTGGGACTACAGGCGCCCGCCTCGTCGCCAGGCTAGTTTTTTTTTGTATTTTGTAGTAGAGACGGGGTTTCACCGTATTAGCCAGGATGGTCTCGATCTCCTGACCTCGTGATCCGCCCGTCTCAGCCTCCCAAAGTGCTGGGATTACAGGCTTGAGCCACCGCGCCCGGCCTTATTTAACACTTTAAAGCAGACATTATTGAAGGAAAAGTGGTGTGATTCAAGAAATTGCTCTTAATGTGGAAACCCAAAAATCTAGTATTTTAACACCAAGAACATTTTAAAAAATGGTCTTTTAAGAACCTAAGGTAGAAAGGGTTTAGAAATCCAAATTATTTCTTTTTAGAGGTAATTTTAGATGAGATGGATTTGTTTGAAAATAACCCATTTATTCTCTGTTTACATTTTTTAAATAAATGGAAAATATTATATTTGTAACAAAAATGAGAATGAAGAAAAACTCACTTGCATACTATTTTATTGATGTTATCTCTCTAGTATGTGATTTTTAATTAAGCGCTGAAATTTATTTTTAATAGTGAGGATGAAGTACTAGATTTCATACGTGATGGTGTGAGGTGAATTAGATGTTTCTAACTAAGTTCTCCATGCAACAGGGTATGGAGCACTCAGATACTGATGGTAGATATGGGTTGTGATGTTAAGTGGATGAGAGACAGAACAATGGGCAAGGCGCAAGTCCTTGGAGTGCCCTTCCTGCCTGTCCTGATGTGCTCTTAAGTTGTCAGCCCCATCTCAGGGGACAGTTGTTTTGTGTTCTGTAAACACTGAAGTATAAACATGAGTTTACTTGGGATATTTAAAGTAATGAACCAGTACTTATAATTCTAAAATGAAAGAGAACAATATACAGTTGATGAGGTTACACTTTTGTCCCGAATGAGATTGTAGACTAGTCTGTCTAAAATGCTACTTCAGCTATTTTATGGCACAGCTTGGTATGAAGTTTCTTTTACCCAGTAGAAAATTCTGTTAAAGTGGGTTTTAATTAAGGAGATTTTTCAGATCTGTGTTTTTCTGAAGATGTGAATAATAGTAACTACTCCCAAGCCTATAACAAACCAAAAAATCCAAGACTTACCAGCCTCCAAAGTTTATGTTTTAAAATGTTGGCTGTTCTAGTATTTAGGCTTTTTTTTTTTATTGTAGTGAAACATACATAACGTAACATTTACCATTTTATCCATTTTTAAATGTATAGTTCAGTGGCATTAAGTAATTCCCATTGTTGTGCAACCATCACCACATTTTTTTCATCTTCCAAAACTGAAGCTGTATATCCATTAAACATTAATTCCTCACTTTCTCCTACTGTCCCTGTAGTTAGTCTTGATGTGAAGAAATTTGCTTTGAAAATAGCAAAAGCACATACTTTGGTGGACCTTAAGAGTGTGTTTATTTGGTTAACCAAGTTGTAAAGTAACAAAGCTATGTTCTTCTTAAATGCAAAAATTCTTTGGGCTAGGTAATTCTATCATTTTTTTTCACAAAGACATTAAAGACATTATATGTATACACACACACACACACACACACACACATATATATATATATATTTTTTTTTTTTTTTGAGATGGAGTCTCGCTCTGTCACCCAGGCTGGAGTGCAGTGGTGCAATCTCAACTCACTGCAAGCTCTGCCTCCCGAGTTCACACCATTCTCCTGCCTCAGTCTCCTGAGTAGCCGGGACTACAGGTGCCCACCACTATGCCCAGCTAATTTTTTTGTATTTTTAGTAGAGACGGGGTTTCACCGTGTTAGCCAGGATGGTCTCGATCTCCTGACCTCATGATCCACCTGCCTTGGCCTCCCAAAGTGCTGGGACTATAGGAGTGAGCCACCGTGCCCGGCTCAACATTATAATAATTTAAGCAAACTTTTAAAATCTAAAATTTCAGGATTTGTCCTAAATTTTTAACCACAGTGCAGAACTAATTTACATGGCTTGATCATTGATCTTAAGTTTTGGTACATCTAGATTAAGGCTTCTCAACCTCAACGCTATTGGAATTTTAGTCTGATAATTCTTTGCTATGGGAGCCTCTTCTGTGCATTGCAGGGTATTTAGCAGCATCTCTGGTCTCTACCTACCAGTAGCATCCTCCTATGCCAATAACATTCTGCAGTTGTAAAAACCAAAGATGTCCCTAGTGATTTCCAGATGTCCCCTAGGGCACAAAATTGCCTCTGGTTAAGAAGCACTGATGTAGATAATACCATTTTTAAAAAACTTCATTTTGGAATAATTTTAGATTTCAGCAAAGTCACAGATATAATTTCTACACACCCTTCACCCATCTTCCTTAATATTAACATCTTATATAACACAACTTGGTTAAAACTAAAATATTAATATTAGTGCAATGCTATTGACTAAACTACACACTTTATTCAAATATCTCCTTTTTTACCACTAATGTCTCTTTCATGTTCTAGGGTCCAGTTCAGGGTACTATGTTGCATTTAGGATAATACCATTTTAAAGAGAAGTGTTTTTTGTTTGTTTGTTTTTGTTTTTTGCTTTTATTTTGAGACAAGTTCTCACTTTGTTGCTCAGGCTGGCTGGAGTGCAATGGTGCAATTTCGGTTCACTGCAACCTCCACCTCCTGGGTTCAAGTGATTCTCCTGCCTCAGCCTCCTGAGTAGCTGGGATTACAGACACTTGCCACCGTGCCCGGCTAATTTTTGTATTTTTAGTAGAGACAGGGCTTCACCATTTGGCTTGGCTGGTCGCAAACTCCTCACCTCAAGTGATCCGCCTGCCTCGGCCTCTCAAAGTGCTGAGATTACAGGCGTCAGCCACCGCGCCCAGCCAAGAGAAGTGTTTTAATAATGAGTCCTGTTATTGAGACTGCTAGCCATGGCAGGCATACTTCACATTGCCACCATTTTTACAGGTTTATGAATGTTCACAAGATTGTAATGTCATGTCCAAAGCTCTTGAATTTTCCAAAGTAAGGCAGTATTCCATAGTTTGTGTATTCATAAAAACATGCTCTTCAGATAAACTACCTTTATAGATATAGTAAATGACTATCTGGTTTTATGATGCAAACGTGTATGGCAATGAATTTCATTGTAATAAAGCTGTTAGGAGGTGAAAAAAATCAGGATGTTTTTAGATCATTCCCATTGCAATCAGGGATAGGTGAGGGGATGGCAGTCACATTATGCTCTTCTAAGCTGGACCAGGGTGTTTACCTGTCAAAATTGAAATGATGACTGAATTGTCATTTTCTATAAAACACAAAGTTATAGAAAGAATTTTATGAATGTAAGGACCTCCAGACATTTATTCACTGATGAGGGAGACCACTTAGACATTCATAGGTAAGAGGCATATGTAGATCTTCTCGGCATTCCGGGGAGTTCTCCATGTGTAAGTCAAGTGATGTTGCTGCTTTCTGCCTCATTATGGGCAAAGCAGGCGGAATGCAGTCCATACAACAAACAGTTTATAAGCACCAGCTTCTTGAAAGGGAGCCACTTTATTGTCCTTGGATTCAGACCAATGTAGAATTAAATCCTGCCTGGGCCAATTTGTTAAATGTGTGAAGTAGCACCAACTTCCTAACTTTTTTTACTCTTAATTTTCTGATTTCTTAGGTGGGCATTTGTTAGGGAGGCATAAATATCCCCGTGTATAAAAAGTGCATGACAATTATAAGTGCTCATGAGACGGTAGCTATTACTACCAATGCAGTTATTTGTAATGTGGCTCTTGAAACTCTCTATAGCTTGCAAAATGTATTACAGCTTGATTATTATTACTATTGTTACGTGCAAATGCATTGCAGTTTGAGAATACTACAGACTCTGGTCCAGCAATTCAAATAACACCTTGTTTACTATGAAGAAGCTTTTCTCCTAATGACCACATCTCCCTTATTCTTTTTCAGACAATCCTTTAACACAGGCAGTGCCTGAATGTCAGCGCTGGGAGAAACTGCAGAATTCAAGATGTGTTTGTAAAATGCCCTATGAATGTGGGTAAGTGCCGCCTTATCTCACTTCCCTGTTTTATTTTATTCATGATAAGGGATAATTTGTTAGATGCTAGTCTCTGTTGAATGGAAGGTGTAGCTTACCAAGAGTTAAGGGTCTTTGTTTGCATTTTGACGTAGTCCCATCTTGCCTGTTATTTGCCTGGATCACTAGGGTTGACAGCCATGACATTAGGCATGTTCTAATCTGGCTAGTGGAGAAGACTGCAGGACTACTCGAGCACTGCTTGTTTCATATATAAAATGGAGCAAAATGACAAAAATGTCAGCTGAGGATTTAGAACTTTAGAGGATTAGAACTGAAATTCCTTTGGGACATAAACTCTTAAAGCGATACTGATAGGGAAACAGCAGCTTCTTTTGTTGATTCTTGAACCATCTTTAGATTTGCACTGTTAAGAATGCCACCAGGCCGGGCGCGGTGACTCATGCCTGTAATCCCAGCACTTTGGGAGGCCGAGGCGGGCGGATCACAAGGTCAGGAGATCGAGACCATGGTGAAACCCCGTCTCTACTAAAAAAAATTACAAAAAATTAGCTGGGCGTGGTGGCGGGCGCCTGTAGTCCCAGCTATCAGGAGGCTGAGGCAGGAGAATGGCGTGAACCCGGGAGGCGGAGCTTGCAGTGAGCCGAGATCGCGCCACTGCACTCCAGCCTGGGCGACAGAGCGAGACTCCGCCTCAAAACAAAAAACAAAAACAAAAACAAAAAAAAAAAAAAAAAAATAAAAAAATAAAAAAGAATGCCACCAACTTGAAGTCATTCCATTGTAGGAGGATATCTGAAGTAGTTAGTACATGTCTGTGTCATGGTCCTGGTAGAATAGAGATGACACAAATTAGGACAAGAAAAGTTTTATTAGCGGGAATATTTACAAAAATGTGAACAGAGGAAAGGAAATTACAAGTCCCATGGCAATATTCCTGGACTGCTAACAGCTTGACCATATAGTCATATCCAGGTCCAAGGAGGAAGGAGAGGGACATTCAGGAAAAACTGGAGACAGAGAGGGCTGTGTGGAGATGGCCCTGAGGAGGAGCTGACACTCTCATTTTAGGGATCTCAGAGATCCCACAGGCATGAGCCAGGGGAACAAACACCTCAACTGAATTCTCTTTCCTGCCTCGAGTCTCCTGCTAGTCAACGCTCACCACTGATCAAACCAACCAAAGCTAGAGGCCGAGGAAGCCCACAGTGTGGCCCACACATGTCAGCCTCCCAGGCAGGTGGAGAAGAGTGGAAAGTGGATCTGGGGAGGAAATAAGAAATATCCAGTCCCTAGACTTACTGGTGGTTTTTAAAATTAAGAACCGACACGTGACCCGGTGCAGTGGCTCACGCCTGCACTCCCAGCACTTTTGGAGGCCAGGGTAGTCCAACTGCTTGAGCTCAGGAGTTCGAGACCAGCCTGGGCAACATGGTGAAACCTCTTCTCTACAAAAAATACAAAAGTTAGCTGCGTGTGGTGGCACACTCCTGTAGTCCCAGCTACTCAGGAGACTGAGGTGGGAGGATCGCTTGAGGCCAGGAAAGTTGAGGCTTCAGTGAGCCGTATTCATACCACTGTACTCCAGCCTGGGTGACAGAGCCAGACCCTATCTCAAAAAGAAAAAAAAAAAGAACCAAAACACTAATTACTTGGTTTTGAATGGTTTTAGTTATCAAAACCTATACCCAACTTCTTGAAGCTACAGTGGTTAAGAGTTATCGTATATAGTAATTTCTGGTGTGAAGAAGAATATAACTAAATGGCGTGATGGAAATAGTGGTCAGCCTAGATACATTCTGATTCTAATATTCTGACTTTGCTGATAATCTCTAATAATTATTGTTTATTTTGAGCCACTTTCATCCTCTTTCCAACTTCCCCATTTCATTTAGTTTATCTGCAACTCGTTGTTAATAGTTATGGTATAAATTTCCATGTTATTCCATGGTCTCAGATACTGACAACAAGGTGGTATTGTAAGTTATTTGCCCTTTCAGCTGTTGTAAGTAGTTCTATGTAAAGTTTAAATAAACAGATGAAAAGATAGACTCAAAACAACAGGATTTGTTTCTGTTTTATAAATAACTCCAAGTAAATTTAGCTTTTGGTAGAAGAAGAAAATATTTGAACTAAATAAAGTGTGTGAATATAGACTCTTTCTGACTCTATCTGGTATAGAAAAATGCTCTGTTGTCTAAGGTTTCAGTGACAGTAATGCCTTCCTTGTCTATCAGCATTCAGAAATGTGGAGTTTTCTGATAGTGACATTTCTAACTGGCTATTTTTTCCCCCACTATTTTAGCACCAATGCTTATGTAAAAGGTAACACATTTTATGGAAATATTCCTTTCTTTCTTTTTTTTTTTTTTTTTTGAGACACAGTTTCATTTGGTCATCCAAGCTGGAGTGCAGTAGTACAATCTCAGCTCACTGCAACCTCTGCCTCCTGGGTTCAAGTGATTCTTATGCTTTAGCCTGCCGAGTAGCTGGGATTACAGGTGTGGGCCACCCCACGCCCAGCTAATTTTTATATGCTTAGTAAAGATAGGGTTTCGCCATGTTGGCCATCCTGGTCTTCAACTCCTGACCTAAATGATCTGCCTGCATCGGCATCCCAAAGCACTGGTATTACAGGAGCCCAACCTTACGGAAATATTTCTAAACTATTTTGTAAACATACTTTTAAAAGTAACATTGAAAAATACAGTTTCATCTTCGCATGATGATTTAGGGCCATCCATTTTTGGATGATGCTGTTTTATGGATATGAACTCTTGGCTGCTGGGCTGGGATGAGCTCATTTCTCCTGCAATTAATGGTCCCATTTGACTATGATCACATTGAATGCTTGGTCTCCACTGGCTTTCTGACTCCTTCTTTGTCAGCTGTTGTTAGCAGACCTTGCCTTCTCATCTAATTTGCTGTACCTGATCTGTTCTAGATGGAACTAGATCAACACTAGATATCTATACTTAGAAAAACTGTGAGCAAATAAACAGTAAATACAAATATGTTCATTTTGAAGACCTAACTGAGTTGGACCTAGGAATGAAGGGGATTTGAGTTTCCATCCTTTTTTTTTTTTTTTTTTCTTGCTGTGGGTGATAACATCTGGGGGCACCGAGCTCAGAGCATCACTTTTCATTTCTCCTCAGCTTTTAAGAACAAAAATCTTGTAAATAATGCCATTAAAAATTCTTTTCAGACCTTCCTTGGATGTATGTGCTCGAGATGAGAGAAGCAAAAGGATACTGCCTCTGACTGTTTGCAAGATGCATGTTCTCCACTGTCAGGGTAGAAATTACACACTTACTGGTAGGGACAGCTGCACTCTGCCTGCCTCAGCTGAGAAAGCTTGTGGTGCCTGCCCACTGTGGGGAAAATGTGATGGTAAGGGGCCTTTCATATTTGTAAGTATAAGAATGCTAAAGTCACAGTACTGAGGATTTTAAAAATGTGGTTTCTAGTTTAGCAGTGGGCCGAAGCAAATACTTGAGGATGTTAAAGACTCAGAGTGATTTGACAGTGCACTGACCTCTCCTATACCCCTCACTGGAGAGGGACAGAGATCACAGACCTCAGAGGATAAGAATCCATTCCTGATGTGGGAATGTTCTCCCAAACAGGGGTGATTCCATGCCACCATCATGATTTTTACGCTGTCCTTGTATTATCCATATTGTGTACTCATTTTTTAAAAGTCTGACATAAAAGTAACTTTAAGATGAAAACTTTATATCATGTCCTTAAAAGGAGATATCACTTGCCATAAATACTAGGTAACCATAAAAGTTTTGTGTAATGGAACAAAATAAAGTTGTGTATTCTAGCCAGATACTGGTCCAATATTGACTGTGCTGTTTCTCTGTGAGTTTAGCACGTGTTAGAGGGGTGTTAAAAACATACTAGCACCAAGCTGACACTTTCTTCTGGAAGTAATCAGACGGATTTGAAGAGAATAAAAGAAGTTACTTTCTCATGTTGTGATTCAATATTTGCTAATGCTATGTTTAAGTAGCACTTACAGTGATCTTGCCTTACCCCCAAGGGCACGGCAAACCTCCCATGGTTTGGGCAATACTATGAAAGGGGAACGGCTGGATCTCCAGAGCCAAGTTACTGCCTGGGCTTCCCTATCTATAAATTTGGGAGCTGGACTCTATGACTTGTAAGGTGTCTGTTGGCTCTTCACTCTCTGCCCTCTTGGCCTGTACCTGCTGTCACCTGTCCCCTCACTCCCTCACGGTTTGCAGCGCAGACTGATGACATATGTGACTCTAGCCGTGTTTGGGACACATTTGGTTAGGCGGTCACCACTGTCTGCTGGCTGACCTTGTTACTCATCTTTGAAAGACTCCTGGCTGGCGTATTCCAACCATGGACTTTCCATGCACAGACTCCTTGCCTCCCTAACTCATTTCTGGTTTGTTTTTCGGGATTTGTAGCCTTTTGCATGTCATACTCTCTCTCAAAGCAAGTTAAGTTCTCTTTTTTCCTCTTCCTCTTTGAGCCTTGATTTGGTTCTTTGTTGAGGGCTTCTCATTTGACCTCCATTGCTGGCTCATATGGACAGCAGCATGTATGTATGAGATAGTTAAAGAGCTCTTGACTTGGATAAAACCACCCCATGTGGATCTAACCAATAGAAAGCCTGGTACCAACTTCAAAACCTATTTCTTTGGAGTGGAGCAAAATGCCCCAATTTCCTGGTCCTACTGCCTTTCCAGGGAATAATTTATTATATCATTCCAGGCAGGAGCTTCGACAGCTCTGATCACCATTATTACTTTGGAGGTGATGTGCCTTGACTCCCCCACCTCCACAATATGCCATTAAGCCTCTTTCACTTACTTTTCCAGCTGAGAGCAGCAAATGTGTCTGCCGAGAAGCATCGGAGTGCGAGGAAGAAGGGTTTAGCATTTGTGTGGAAGTGAACGGCAAAGAGCAGATGATGTCTGAGTGTGAGGCGGGCGCTCTGAGATGCAGAGGGCACAGCATCTCCATCACCAGCATAAGGCCTTGTGCTGCGGAAACCCAGTAGGCTCCTGGAGGCCCTGGTCGACTTGCTCAGAATCCAGCAGGCAGCTGGGGCTGAGTGAAAACATCTGCACAGCTGGGCACTGGACAGATTTCCTTCTTCTCCAGTATCTACTTTCCCCCTCAGCTCCCAGCCATCTGTAAAAACACAGTCCTTTGTTCTCCCAAATCTGAATCAAATTACTCTTTTGCCTCCTTTTTAATGTCAGTCAGGATATCAGCCTTTGTACAGGCTGGTTGCGTGTTCTTGAAAAGCATGTTACCTTCTGTGAGCCTTGGTTTTTTCAAATCTGTAAAATTAGAGGATTGCGCTAAATAAACTTGAATGCTCCATTCAGGCCTATCATTTTATTAAGTATGATTGACACAGCCCATGGGCTAGAACACACTCTACAAAATGACTAGGAAAACAGAAAGAATATGATTTCCTGATTAGAGAGGTTGATTTTCCTCAATGAAACCAAATACAAGGAGGACCTTAAACAAAAATGACAGATACAAAGTATTTCTATCATGAGTAGTAATGTCACACTTCATCCTACCGAGTCAACCACCACAGATAGGAATTCCTTATTCCTTTTTTTTCTTTTTTTAAAGACAGAGTCTCATTCTGTTGCTCAGGTTAGAGTGCAGTGGCATGATCTCATCTCACTGCAACCTCTGCCTCCTGGGTTCAAGCGATTCTTGTGCCTCAGTTTCCCAAGTAGCTGGGATTACACATGCCCGCCATCACGCCCAGCTAATATTTGCATTTTTAGTAGAGATATGGTTTCACCATGCTGGCCACGCTGGTCTCCAACTCCTGACCTCAGGTGATCTGCCCATCTTGGCCTCCCAAAGTGCTGGGATTACAGACGTGAACCACCACGCCTGGCTGGAATACTTATTCTTGTTGGGAGAATGAACCACTAAAATGTCAGAGCAGAATTCATTATGTTATAGTCACAGGGGTATCTTGTCTGAGAACAAATACAATTCAGTCTTCTCTTTGGGGCTTTAGTATGTGTCAAACATAGGACTGGAAGTTCGCCCTTCTTTCTTCTTTTGAAAGAACATCAGTTTCTTTTGAAAGAACAATCAGAGATTGTGCATTTGAGAATAGTTTTCCCTAATGTGGATATAGTCCCAGCGTTCTCAGCGAGTACACAGGTAGATTAGTTTGAAGCATTGACCTTCTATTTATTCCTTATTTCTCTTTATCAAAACAAAACAGCATCTGTGGGAGGATAAATGAGAGGGCTTAAATGAAATTTAAAATATGCTTTATTATACAAATACTATCTCTGTATTGTTCTGACTCTGGTAAATATATTTCAAAACTTCAGATGACAAGGATTAGAAAACTCATTAAAGATACTATTCTTCAGAATTGTTTCATTTGTATTATGTTTCATTTTAGAGAAGATTTTCATGATGAATGGTTAATGTATTCTCACCTGAAGTTTTATGTCTGATCCAGATCTAGCTTTTTGTATCAAAGTGTGCCTTAAGGGAAGATGCAGACACAATATGTTGAAGTGTTACAAGTAGGCAGGTTTCAACTGGTTAAAAACAATGGCATTCAGACATTGCAACTGCATTTCTTAGAGGTTATTACAGAGTTAATTTCTACCCTGGATGGGAGGACGCATTTGAAAATGCAGACCCTGAGACAAAAGGTTGAACAAGTAATTCATTTGGAAGGAAATACCTCAGTATCCTTCCAATAATTTCTCCTCTTAGCTTAAGCTAGTATGGAGTTAGATTCCTACCGCTTATGTATTACCATGCCCCCCTCCTAAATAATACAGAGGATAGGGTCAGCATATCAAATATCATCAGAGATTGAGGTCTGAAAAAAAGGAAATGATTAAATGCAACTAAGAGGTTTGAGAGGGAATTTCAGCAGAATTATTGAAGGAGAAGTCAAGGATTAATGAATTGCTGGAGAAGGAGAGGAGCAGTGAATGTGGTCTTGAAGAGGTGTTGTCTTGAAATACTGTATTTTTTTCTCCTTTTCTTTTCTGAGCATTCTTGTGCTGACTTTTCCTCTAGTCCGACAGAGGCATTCACAACTGCCTACAGAGAATTAGGATTGTTGCAGCAGGTCAGCAAGGGGAAAGTCATTTTTAAGATTAAATTTTTAAAAATGTTTTGTAACTTCCAAAATAAGTTCTTGAACACCTATGGAGAGGCTTTGAGGAAAGCTAAGAGAATGGCTTTATACCACAAAAATCAATGGAAAAAGAATAAAGAGTGTGAGAATTCCATCTGCCTGCCCTTCCCTGTGCCTCGGATCAGGTGAGGGTCATCTGGGTTAGAAGGGGATAGAGCCTTGGAGGAGGTAGAGGGCAGAAAGCATTGCTGAGATTAAAGTCATTTGGCTCTCAGAAGGAACAGATAGAGAGAAGGAAATTGGCTGGTGCATTAACCATCACTAGCTGCAGGGAGCTATGTGGAAGCCAAGGCACATCCTACAGATCATCGCTTACCACTCATGAGGATGCTACAAATTACCTGAGCAGAGAAGGTGCCTGGGAACGTTACATTATTAAGAAACTGAAGACACCTTGGAAGGTTCATTATCATCATACCAAAGCTGCTTAATCCTATAGGGTCACAAGGGGGTCCAGTCAGTGGGCTTGAATGCAGCTTTATATAATGCCTGACTTCAGGAGTTGCTTTTGGTGCTATCTGTGCACAGAAGAGTTTCTGGACTTAGAGTTCAGTTGTGGCTCCTTATTAAATACTGTCACAATGCACACGTGGGTTGTTTATAGCCTAATGATACACTAGTCGTGAGCCTGTCATGTTAATCCCTTTTCTCTTAGGGATGCCAGGCAAAACTTTTTCTTTAAAAAGAAAATTCTATTTTACTATTGCTGAAAATTCCTTGACCTCTCTGTATTCCCAGTTGACTTGGGTAGCTGATTACCCAAGTTGACCCTCAAGCCAACATCACATGTACTTTGTTTTTCAGTGAATGTTTCTCTGTCTTGGACATTATTGATCTGCCATGTACCTAAGTCCCCTTCCCTGGAATTCAGTGCAAGTCTCCCGTCATAGAGATGCATGGAAATAACAATGATAACAGAGCATTTCCTAGGTTTGTCTTTTCACAGGAAATTGTCCTCAGCCTATGAATCAAAAATAACATTTTCACCTTCTTTCTTCTCTTGCACACCTTCTCACCTCCAGCCCACCCCTTCTGAAACAATGGCACACTGGTCTTGTTAACCCTTGGTTGAGAAAGCAAATTTCTATGTGATTGATATCTTGAATGTAAATCTAGAGCTTTGCCTTCAGAGCCTGACAGGAATAAATAAAAAGACAAATCGTAGGTGCTTTGGTTGTCACAGCAAGGGCTCCTATCATGGCATCAGCTTTGCGTCTACAAATGTGTGAATGGCCTGAAAGGCCAAGGAAATTGAAAGTCAGGCATAAATCTTTCTGTTTTCTCAGATATTAACAGAAATTGCCTCCTACTGAGGTTGCATTTCTGGCTTAGCGTTCTGAGAAAGAAACAGTCCATTCTGTTTCTAACACAAGTATTGAGTACACTTTAACTAGTCCATCAAGGAAGAAAAATCTCAGTAATGATTGGCTGTTTAGCATGGACATGGGCACAGATTCATTACATGTGGCAGAGAAAGGTACTTTTGAGGAAATCTGGTTCCCAAATCCCCTATAGCTTGGTGAAAATAGTGACTTATCCTTATGGTTCTAAGCTCCTCATTGCTCAGTACACTGGCTGTATATACTTAATACAATGTCCATTTTACGGTCACTTTCCATAGTCTCACAGCTAGTTAGCAGAAAGTCTAGTCTTAAAGAACCTGTTTATCTCCCAGAGTAGAGCTCATCCTGTTTCACTCCAGCACTGGCCCCTTTACTATCTTGTAGACCTTGCAAATATTTTATGCTAGTTGTGTCTTGCCAGACAGCAGCATAGTTAATGAGTCGTGTAGGGGTAATTTCTTGCTATAGTATAGTGCTAGTATTATGAAATGCCAGCATAGACTTAAATAGGCAAGACTTTTCTTTTGTTCCATGGGTAGTATGATCCTCCTAATTATCTTCCTTCCTTGTTTTGAATATAGATGGAGGTTTCCTATGAATTTCCCTGTGGAGCATTGATTGAGGGTGAGAAAGTTGAAAATTGTGGTAGACAAGGAGACAGAAGGCTTAAGGAGGAAGCTTAGCAATTACTGAGAGCTAAACAATGTTGACAAATAAGCCTAAGTTTTGGAAAAGTTGATCTTGGGACTTTGGCTTATGAAGAGACTGCTAGTCCTGCTTCTAACAGTGGAGGTGACTGGAGCCAACAGTTCTTTTGGATATATACTGGGAATTATGGTCCTGCAATAAACATTCTTTCCCTTTAGATGGGAGAAGGGAAGGAACTGTCTTAGTTGGTTCAGGTCTCTATAACAGAATACCACAGACTGGGTGGCTTAAACAACATTTATTTTTCACAGTTCTGGAGTCCAGAAAGTCCAAGATGACAAATTTAGTGTCTATTGAGGGCCTGCTTCCTAGTTTGCAGATGGCCACCTTCTTCCTGTGTCCTCACATGGTGGACAGAGAGGGAGCTCTGGTCTCTTACTCTCCTTATCAGGGCACTAACATCATCAAAAAGGCCCCACCCTCATGACCTCATCTATACCTAATATCCCCCAAAGAATCTACCTCCAAATACCATTGCATTGGGGATTACAGCTTTAACATATGAATGGGTGGGGGGACAAAAACATTCAGTCTGTAGTAGAGACTGTGAACTGGTGTGATTTATTGGGTGAAACTGTCGCTTCATTCAGTGGGTTTGTGAGGAATTTTGCTTCCAAAGGTTGCCCTTTGGCAATCCTGGCAAGTAATGCAAAGAGATCAAACTAAATTTGTAAATCTGATATATTGTGTCTGCAGATGCTGGGGAGACAGTTTTCTCTCATATTGAAATAGCAGTGCTTCAGAGAACTAATCCAGGTCCTCAGCAACATAGGCTGGAATTACCATCTCTTCTGAGACAGAACACAGGTCCTCAATCTTCAGATGTGTAATGCAAAGACCTGAATACCAGAAAAGAGCGATGTTAGCGTTTAAAGCTAAAACTTCGGTAGTGCTTATTATGTGCCAGTAAATGCTGCTAGTTGCCTAGTTCCTTGCTTCTTATAAGTGGTTGATCAGAAATATCCAGTGCAGTTATTTCATGTGTCTCTATTACCAGTTCATGCCATGGTGTATAAGTGCTCTCTTTACTACTGGAAATAGAGTCATTAGCATCTTTAAGCTTAGATCCAAATCAGAAAACTTGTCCTTGAAATTCTGTTTCTCTAGAACCACTCTCAGTAAATAAATCTTTATTAGGGTTCTTCAGAGAAACAGAACCAGTCAGATAGATATAGATCTATGATATCATATATATCCTAAACGATATATATAATATATATTTATATAATTTATTAATTTTTAATATCTTCTATATTTGTCCTCATTGTCTTGGGCATATGGAGCACATTTTTAATAGCACTAAAAGTTTTAATATATTAATTCAATCAATTTTGGCATTTATGGGTCCATTTCAATTATTTTTAAAACGTTTCTTCTGGTTAATATTTCTTTTTTGAATGACATAATTTTTTGACAAATTTTACATTCTTTCATGTTGGATTTGACCCTAATGCACAGCTAACTTACTTAGAATACGTTAGATCTTTTAGTGCAATCAAGAGCTACCATTATTATAGAGTTTATATTACATCCTTCCATTCTGGTTGGTACAAAATGATCCCTCCTTGTGTGAGTTTTAGGAATTGTTAGACTTAGTGGTTTCTGGTGCTTCTCTCCCTCACTTGTACACAGCTCAGCTTCCAGTCAGCACTCAGCATAGATCAGCAAGAGTTCCACTCTGCTGATTCCTCCTTGTGCAGCTCCTTTGTCTCAAGCAATTTACTCTCTAAATTCTAATGCCTTGACTCCCCAAACCTAGATTTTAGCTCTTCAATTCAGTGAAGCCAATGGACACTGTTTGAAATCCACCTACCTGTGCAGTGGCCTGGAAATCGCCACAAGGAAGTAAGCCGTGGCAAGTCTAAGTCTTGCCTCATTTTTTTCCCTTCTCTTGAGGATCACAGTCCTTCAATGACTGTTGTCAAATGTTGTCAAATCAACTAGAAGTTGATTAAGGTGGAAGAGGAACTCTAATTCCTATCACTCCATATTGGTCACAAGCAGAAATTTCTTTTTTTTTTTTGAGACGGAGTCTCGCTCTGTCGCCCAGGCTGGAGTGCAGTGGCCTGATCTCAGCCCACTGCAAGCTCCGCCTCCCGGGTTCCCGCCATTCTCCTGCCTCAGCCTCCCGAGTAGCTGGGACTACAGGCGCCCACCACCTCGCCTGGCTAGTTTTTTGTATTTTTTAGTAGAGACGGGGTTTCACCGGGTTAGCCAGGATGATCTCGATCTCCTGACCTCGTGATCCGCCCGTCTCGGCCTCCCAAAGTGCTGGGATTACAGGCTTGAGCCACCGCGCCCAGCAAAAGCAGAAATTTCTTAAATATAATAGCATTTAAAATAAGCCTCTCATTCAAGTCCAAACATGAACTATGTGGTGGTCTTCTTCCCAAAAGAAATGCAGCATCAATGAGGGTACTTTTTTATTTGTTTGTTTTTGAGACAGAGTTTTGCTCTGTCACCCAGGTTGGCGTGCAGTGGTGCCATCATGGCTCCCTGCAGCCTCAACCTCCTGGGCTCCAGTGATTTTCCCACCTCAGCCTCCCGAGTAGCTGGACTACGGGTGCATGCCACCATGGTCACCTAACTTTTTGAATTTTTGGTGCAGATGGGGGTCTCATTATGTTGTCCAGGTTGGTCTTGAACTCCTAGGTTCCAGCAGTCCTCCTGCCTTGGCCTCCCAAAAGGCTGGAATTACAGGCGTGGACCACTGCCCTGGCCTCTGAGGGTATTTTCTGATTTCCACGCTGTTCAGTTTTGGGAACAAGCACTTCTCTTGGGAAGGAAGCATCTTCATTTTATGTTCCTAGTCATTTAAGCTTAAATTCTCAGAGTTTTCTTTGATTCACCGCTTTAAATTTTCCAAGTAAAATTATCTCTGTCATTTATCTTTTTTCATTTTTTTTTAAATTATACTTTAAGTTCTATGGTACATGTGCACAACATGCAGGTTTGTTACATATGTATACATGTGCCGTGTTGGTGTGCTGCACCCATTAACTCGCCATTTACATTAGGTATATCTCCTAATGCTGTCCCTCCCCCCTTCCCCCAACCCCACGACAGGCCCTGGTGTGGGATGTTTCCATTCCTGTGTCCAAGTGTTCTCATTGTTCAATTCCCACCTATGAGTGAGAACATGTGGTGTTTGGTTTTCTGTTCTTGTGATAGTTTGATGAGAATGATGGTTTCCAGTTTCATCCATGTCCCTACAAAGGACATGAACTCATCTATTTTATGGCTGCATAGCATTCCATGGTGTATGTGTGCCACATTTTCTTAATCCAGTCTATCATTGATGGACATTTGGGTTGGTTCCACATCTTTGCTATTGTGAATAGTGCCGCAATAAACATATGTGTGCATGTGTCTTTATAGGAGCATGATTTCTAATCCTTTGGGCATATACCCAGTAATGGGATGGCTGGGTCAAATGGTATTTCCAGCTCTAGATGCTTGAAGAATCGCCACACTGTCTTCCACAATAGTTGAACTAGTTTACAGTCCCACCAACAGTGTAAAAGTGTTCCTATTTCTCCACATCCTCTCTAGCACCTGTTGTTTCCTGACTTTTTAATGATCGCCATTCTACCTGGTGTGAGATGGTATCTCATTGTGGTTTTGATTTGCATTTCTCTGATGGCCAGTGATGATGAGCATTTTTTCATGTGTCTGTTGGCTATATAAATGTCTTCTTTTGATAAGCGTCCATTCATATCCTTCGTCCACTTTTTGATGGGGTTTGCTTTTTTCTTGTAAATTTGTTTGAGCTCTTTGTAGATTCTGGATATTAGCCCTTTGTCAGATGAGTAGATTGCAAAAATTTTCCCCCTTTTTGTAGGTTGCCTGTTCACTCTGATGGTAGTTTCTTTTGCTGTGCAAAAGTTCTTTCGTTTAATTAGATCCCATTTGTCAATTTTGGCTTTTGTTGCCGTTGCTTTTGGTGTTTTAGACATGAATTCCTTGCCCATGCCTATGTCCTGAATGGTATAACCTAGATTTTCTTCTAGGGTTTTTACGGTTTTAGGTCTAACATTTAAGTCTCTAATCCATCTTGAATTAATTTTTGTATAAGGAGTAAGGAAAGGATCCAGTTTCAGCTTTCTACTTATGGCTAGCCAGTTTTCCCAGCACCATTTATTAAATAGGGAATCCTTTCCCCATTTCTTGTTTTTGTCAGTTTTGTCAAAGATCAGATGGCTGTAGATGTGTTGTATTACTTCTGAGGGCTCTGTTCTGTTCCATTGGTCTATATCTCTGTTTTGGTAGCAGAACCATGCTGTTTTGGTTACTGTAGCCTTGTAGTATAGTTTGAAGTCAGGTAGCGTGATGCCTCCAGCTTTGTCCTTTTGACTTAGGATTGTCTTGGCAATGCGGGCTCTTTTTTGGTTCCATATGAACTTTAAAGCAGTTTTTTCTAATACTGTGAAGAAAGTCATTGGTAGCTTAATGGGGATGGCATTGAATCTATAAATTACCTTGTACAGTATGACCATTTTCATGATATTGATTCTTCTTATCCATGAGAATGGAATGTTCTTCCATTTGTATGTGTCTTCTTTTATTTCATTGAGCAGTGTTTACTTTTTTTTATTATACTTTAAGTTCTAGGGTACATGTGCACAACATGCAGGTTTATTACATATATATATATATATATACATGTGTCATGTTGGTGTGCTGCATCCATTAACTCATCATTTACATTAGGTATATCTCCTAATGCTATCCCTTCCCTCTCCCCCCTCCCCACAATAGGACCCGGTGTGTGATGCTCCCCTTTCTGTGTCCAAGTGATCTCATTGTTCAATTCCCACCTATGAGTGAGAACATGCGGTATTTGGTTTTCTGTTCTTGCGATAGTTTGCTGAGAATGATGGTTTTCAGCTGCATCCATGTCCCTACAAAGGACATGAACTCATCCTTTTTTTATGGCTGCATAGTATTCCATGGTGTATATGTGCCACATTTTCTTAATCCAGTCTGTCACTGATGGACATTTGGGCTGATTCCAAGTCTTTGCTATTGTGAATAGTGCTGCAATAAACATACGTGTGCATGTGTCTTTATAAGAGCATGATTTCTTATCCTTTGGGTATGTCCCCAGTAATGGGATGGCTGGGTCAAATGGTATTTCTAGTTCTAGATCCTTGAGGAATCACCACACTGTTTTCCACAATGTTTGAACTAGTTTACAATCCCACCAACAGTGTAAAAGCGTTCCTATTTCTCCACATCCTCTCCAGCACCTGTTGTTTCCTGATTTTTTTAATGATTTCCATTGTACCTGGTGTGAGATGGTATCTCATTGTGGTTTTGATTTGCATTTCTCTGATGGCAGTGATGATGAGCATTTTTTCATGTGTCTGTTGGCTGTATGAATGTCTTCTTTTGAGAAGTGTCTATTCATATCCTTTGCCTATTTTTTGATGAGTTTGTTTTTTTCTTGTAAATTTGATTGAGTTCTCTATAGGTTCTGGATATTAGCCCTTTCTCAGATGAGTAGATTGCAAAAATTTTCTCCCATTCTGTATTTTGCCTGTTCACTCTGATGGTAGTTTCTTTTGCTGTGCAGAAGTTCTTTAGTTGAATTAGATCCCATTTGTCAATTTTGGCTTTTGTTGCCATTACTTTTGGTGTTTTAGACATGAAGTCCTTGTCCATGCCTATGTCCTGAATGGTATGCCCTAGGTTTTCTTCTAGGGCTTTTATGGTTTTAGGTCTAACATTTAAGTCTCTAATCCATCTTGAATTAATTTTTGTATAAGGAGTAAGGAAAGGATCCAGTTTCAGCTTTCTACTTATGGCTAGCCAGTTTTCCCAGCACCATTTATTAAATAGGGAATCCTTTCCCCATTTCTTGTTTTTGTCAGTTTTGTCAAAGATCAGATGGCTGTAGATGTGTTGTATTATTTCTGAGGGTTCTGTTCTGTTCCATTGGTCTATATGTCTGTTTTGGTAGCAGAACCATGCTGTTTTGGTTACTGTAGCCTTGTAGTATAGTTTGAAGTCAGGTAGCGTGATGCCTCCAGCTTTGTTCTTTTGACTTAGGATTGTCTTGGCAATGCGGGGTCTTTTCTGGTTCCATATGAACTTTAAAGCAGTTTTTTCTAATACTGTGAAGAAAGTCATTGGTAGCTTAGTGGGGATGGCATTGAATCTATAAGTTACCTTGGGCAGTATGGCCATTTTCACAATATTGATTCTTCCTATCCATGAGCATAGTATGTTCTTCCATTTGTTTGTGTCCTCTTTTATTTCATTGAGCAGTGGTTTATAGTTCTCCTTGAAGAGGTCCTTTACATCCCTTGTCAGTTGGATTCCTAGGTATTTTATTCTCTTTGAAGCTGTTGTGAATGGAAGTTCATTCATGATTTGCCTCTCTGTCTGTTACTGGTGTATAAGAATGCTTGTGAGTTTTGCACATTGATTTTGTATCCAGAGACTTTGCTGAAGTTGCTTATCAGCTTAAGGAGATTTTGGGCTGAGACAATGGTTTTTCTAAATATACAGTCATGTCATCTGCAAACAGGGACAATTTGACTTCTTCTCTTCCTAACTGAATACCCTTGATTTCTTTCTCTTGCCTGATTGCCCTAGCCAGAACTTCCAACACTGTGTTGAATAGGAGTGGTGAGAGAGGTCATCCCTGTGTTGTGCTAATTTTCAAAGGGAATGTTTCCAGTTTTTGCCCATTCAGTATGATATTGGCTGTGGGTTTGTCATAAATAGCTCTTATTACTTTGAGATACGTTCCATCAATACCGAATTTATTGAGAGTTTTTAGCATAAAGGGCTGTTGAATTTTGTCAAAGGCCTTTTCTGCATCTATTGAGATAAACATGCAGTTTTTGTCTTTGGTTCTGTTTATATGGTGGATTACATTTATTGATTTGCATATATTGAACCAGCCTTTCATCCCAGGGATGAAGCCCACTTGATCATGGTGTATAAGTTTTTGATGTGCTGCTGGATTCGGTTTGCCAGTATTTTATTGAGGATTTTTGCATTGATTTTCATCAGGGATATTGGTCTAAAATTCTCTTTTTTGTTGTATCTCTGTCAGGCTTTGGTATCAGGATGATGTTGGCCTCATAAAATGAGTTAGGGAGCATTCCCTCTTTTTCTATTGTTTAGAATAGTTTCAGAAGGAGTGGTACCAACTCCTCCTTGTACCTCTGGTAGAATTTGGGTGTGAATCCATCTGATCCTGGACTTTGTTTGGTTGGTAGGCTATTAATTATTGCCTCAATTTCAGAGCCTGTTATTGGTCTATTCAGGGATTCAGCTCCTTCCTGGTTTAGTCTTGGGAGAGTGTAAGTGTCCAGGAAATTATCCATTTCTTCTAGATTTTCTAGTTGATTTGCATAGAGGTGTTTATAGTATTCTCTGATGGTAGTTTGTATTTCTGTGGGGTCAGCGGTGATATCCCCTTTATCATTTCTTGTTGCATCTATTTGATTATTCTCTCTTTTCTTCTTTGTCTTGCTAGCGGTCTATCAATTTTGTTGATCTTTTCAAAAATCCAGCTCCTGGATTCATTGATTTTTTTGGAGGGTTTTTTGTGTCTCTATCTCCTTCAGTTCTGCTTATTTCTTGCCTTCTGCTAGCTTTTGAATGTGTTTACTCTTGTTTCTCTAGTTCTTTTCCTTGTGATGTTAGGGTGTCAACTTTACATCTTTCCTGCTTTCTCTTGTGGGCGTTTAGTGCTATAAATTTCCCTCTACACACTCCTTTAAATGTGTCCCAGAGATTCTGGTATGTTGTATCTTTGTTCTCATTGGTTTCATAGACCATCTTAATTTATGCCTTCATTTTGTTATGTACCCAGTAGTCATTCAGGAGCAGGTTGTTTAGTTTCCATGTAGTTGAGCGATTTTGAGTGAATTTCTTAATTCTGAGTTCTAGTTTGATTGCACTGTGGTCTGAGAGACAGTTTGTTATAATTCCTGTTCTTTTACATTTGCTGAGGAGTGCTTTACTTCCAACTATGTGGTCAATTTTGGAAGAAGTGTGATGTGGTGCTGAGAAGAATGTATATTCTGTTGATTTGGGGTGGAGAGTTCTGTAGATGTCTACTAGGTCTGCTTGGTGTAGAGCTGAGTTCAATTCCTGGGTATCCTTGTTAACTTTCTGTCTCGTTGATCTGTCTGATGTTGACAGTGGGGTATTAAAGTCTCCCATTATTATTGTGTGGGAGTCTAAGTCTCTTTGTAAGTCTCTAAGGACTTGCTTTATGAATCTGTGTGCTCCTGTATTGGGTAGTAAGCTATTCATGTTGAATTGATCCCTTTACCATTATGTAATGGCCTTCTCTGTCTCTTTTCATCTTTTTCTGTTTAAAGTCTGTTTTATCAGAGACTAGGATTGTAACCCCTGCCTCTTTTTGGTTTCCATTTGCTTGATAGATCTTCCTCCATCCTTTTATTTTGAGCTGGTGTGTGTCTCTGCATATGAGATGGGTCTCCTGAATACAGCACACTGATGGGTCTTGACTCTGTATCCAATTTGCCAGTCTGTGTCTCTTAATTGGAGCATTTAGCTCTTTTATGTTTAAGGTTAATATTGTTATGTTTGAATTTGATCGTGTCATTATCATGTTAGCCGGTTATTTTACCCGTTAGTTGATGCAGTTTCTTCCTAGCTTCGATGGTCTTTATATTTTGGCATGCTTTTGCAGTGGCTGGTACCGGTTGTTCCTTTCCATGTTTAGGGCTTCCTTCAGGAGCTCTTGTAAGGCAGGCCTGGTGGTGACAAAATCTCTCAGCATTTGCGTGTCTGTAATGGATTTTATTTCTCCTTTACTTATGAAAGTTAGTTTTTCTGGATATGAAATTCTGGGTTGAAAATCCTTTTCTTTAAGAATGTTGAGTATTGGCTCCTACTCTCTTCTGGCTTGTAGAGCTTCTGCCAAGAGATCCGCTGTTAGTCTAATAGGCTTCCATTTGTGGATACCCTGACCTTTCTCTCTGTCTACCGTTAGCGTTTTTTCCTTTATTTCAACTTTGGTGAATCTGACAATTATGTGTCTTGGAGTTGCTCTTCTCCAGGAGTATCTTTGTGGTGTGTTCTCTGTATTTCCTGAATTTGAATGTTGGCCTGCCTTGCTAGGTTGGGGAAGTTCTCCTGGATAATATCCAGCAGAGTGTTTTCCAGCTTGGTTCCATTCTCCCCATCACTTTCAGGTACACCAATCAGATGTAGATTTGGTCTTTTTACATAGTCCCTTATTTCTTGGAGGCTTTGTTCATTCCTTTTTACTCTTTTTTCTCTAAACTTCTCTTCTCGCTTCATTTCATTAATTCGATCTTCAATCACTGATACCCTTTCTTCCAGTTGATTGAATCGGTTTCTGAAGCTTGTGTATTTTTCACATAGTTCTCGTGCCATGGTTTTCAGCTCTGTCAGGTCATTTAAGGACTTCTCTACATTGGTTATTCTAGTTAGCCATTCGTCTAATCTTTTTTCAAGATTTTTAGCTTCTTTGCCATGGGTTCGAACTTCCTCCTTTAGCTCGGAGAAGTTTGATCATCTGAAGCCTTCTTCTCTCACCTCGTCAAAGTCATTCTCCATCCAGCTTTGTTCCATTGCTGGCAAGGAGCTGCATTCCTTTGGAGAGGGAGAGGTGCTCTGATTTTTAGAATTTTCAGCTTTACTGCTGTGTTTTTTTCCCCATCTTTGTGGTTTTACCTACTTTGTAGGTCTTTGACGATGGTGATGTACAGATGGGGTTTTGGTGTGGATGTCCTTTCTCTTTGTTAGTTTTCCTTCTAACAGTCTGTAAGACCCTCAGCTGCAGATCTGTTGGAGTTTGCTGGATGTCCACTCCAGACCCAGTTTGCCTGGGTATCAGCAGTGGAGGCTGCAGAACAGCAAATATTGCTGAACAGCAAATGTTCCTGCCTGATTGTTTCTCTGGAAGCTTTGTCTCAGAGGGGTACCCAGCCGTGTGAGGCATCAGTCTGCCCCTACTGGGGATGCCTCCCAGTTAGGCTACTTCAGGGTCAGGGACCCACTTGAGGAGACAGTCTGTTTGTTCTCAGATCTCAAATTCCATGCTACTACTCTTTTCAAAGCTGTCAGACAGGGACATTTAAATCTGCAGTGGTTTCTTCTGCCTTTTGTTTGGCTATGCCCTGTCCCCAGAGGTGGAGTCTACAGAGGCAGGCAGGCCTCCTTGAGCTGTGGTGAGCTCCACCCAGTTCGAGCTTCCTGGCCACTCTGTTTACCTACTCAAGCCTCAGCATTGGTGGGCACCCCTCCCCCAGCCTTGCTGCAGCCTTGCAGTTAGATCTCAGACTGCTGAGCTAGCAATGAGGGAGGCTCCGTGGGCAGGGGACCCTCTGAGCCAGGCGCGGGATATATTCTCCTGGTTGCCCTTTGCTAAGACCCTTGGAAAAGTGCAATATTATAGTGTGAGTGACCTGATTTTCCAGGTGCTGTGTGTCATAGTTTCCCTTGGCTAGGAAAGGGAATTCTCTTACCTCTTGCACTTCCCGGGTGAGGCTATGCCTCACCCTACTTTGCCTCTCACTCCGTGGGCTGCACCCACAGTCCTGCACCCACTGTCTGACACACCCCAGTGAGATGAACCCGGTACCTTAGTTGGAAATGCAGAAATGCCCCATCTTCTGTGTTGCTCATGCTAGGAACTGTAGCCTGGAGCTTTTCCTATTTGGCCATCTTGGAACCGTCTCTGCGTCTTTTCTTTTCTGTTTCTTTTCTTTTTTTTTGAGATGGAGTTTCACTCTTGTTGCCCAGGCTGGAGTGCAGTGGTGCAATGTCTACTCACCACAACCTCTGCCTCCTGGGTTCAAGTGATTCTCCTGCCTCAGCCTCCTGAGTAGCTGGGATTACAGGCATGTACCACCATGCCTGGCAAATTTTGCTTTTAGTAGACATGGGCTTTCTGCATGTTGGTCAGGCTGGTCTCAAACTCCTGACCTCAGGTGATCTGCCCACCTCAGCCTCCCAAAATGCTAAGATTACAGGCATGCGGGAGTCACTGCACCTGGCCACCTCTGTCATTTATTTATATATTTCCTTAGTCTAAAAACCATTCAGGTAGTGTCTGATTTACCAGTTTATCTATTCTGTTAATCATGTCCTAAAGTGCTGATATTATCATTTTGCTATCTTGATCAAGAACTCCTTTTGGTTGCCCACTGTCTTCTGAATAAAGATTAACTTAATTTGTCATTCAACGTTTGGTCCCTTTGCTGTTTGGTCATCCTTATCTCTTAACAAAACTTTTCTGCTATTGTCAAAAGGGCTTCACTTTGTCCTCTGTTGAATGTAACAGATCAGGAAACTGCCACCATCAAGCCCTGCCCACAGGCCTATCTGCCCCATCCACAGGGCAGACACATTCCCACTGTCTCAACCCTGAGCACAGCCTCTCAGGATTGGATAATGAGTGGTTTTCTTACAATTCTACTGGAAGCAGATAAAGATAGATTCGAACACCCCCTATTCTCTTTGAAAAATTGAAAAAGTCCTGGTTAACCTGTACTGCAGGCTAATAAGCAGTTTCCCAGGCTCTCCATCTCCATGATAGAGCCTCTTTTGACCACGGTGCAGTTAAGAAAGTGCTAGGGTATTGACTATTTTAATCCTCAGACCCAGAGTATTTGGAGGAAGTGGCAGGTAATGTAAGAGAAGCAATTTCTTATCTTGTGTTTTTCAGTGGCTCTCAAACTGAAAAAGAAGCTATGAGTCACATATATTTGGAAAGTTATATTCCCCAAATTTATCTTGCCTTTAGGATAACCACATAACTCAATAAATAAAATCCAGGACAGTTTGTCCAGAAGGAATACAAATAAGTAAGGATGTTTTTGTTGGATAAAGAAAGTCTGACAAAGTAGAAGTAGAAAGCAAATGTCCTTTTTTCAGGTCATGACTTGGTGATTTTATACAAACACACACACATGTACACACACACACACACACACACACACACCACACACACACATTTTTGTAATGAATTCCACTGTCCCTCCCTCATGTTCCTCTCCATTCTGTCACATTTTCTACTTGGTTTAAGGGATACCAGCAATGAATAAGATCCCTGGTTTAAGGGATACCAGCAATGAATAAGAAAGAGAAATCCCAAGAAATGATAATTCCCAGGTTGCAGCTACATAAAATTGTTTATCAGAAAGTTTTTCTCTGCCAGGACTCTTGATTAGCTCACAGGTTACTAGCCCCTCTAATTGACTATGCATTCTCTACTTCTATACTCAGGAACTCTGAAGGATGATGGTGGGGTTGGAGACTAGCTCAAGTAAGAGTAAAGCACCATTAGAAAACTTTGCTCTAATTTTAGAGCCTGGTGAGTGCTTCAGAAGTGCCTCTTTCTGTACTTTATCCTTTGAAACAGTGGCAGTACTGGGGCAATTCCAGTTGAGCAATTTCTCTGGCTTCTTTCACTGGAAGCCTATTTGTTTCTTCCTGCCTGTGATCTTTGTTCTTCTTTTTTTCTGGTAAAACTGCCTTCATGGCAGGGTCAGCCAAACTAAACAGGCCTGATTTACCAGCAGAACATTGGCTTCCACTGTTGGGTTAAAGGGCAGAGTTCTGAGTATCAAAATAACATAATTTAGAGTTCTTCAAAGCAGTGCTCAGCCATTAGGCAGTTCATGAACATTACAAAATCTCCATCCTAAAGTAAACATAAATTGAAAAATGATTATGTGTGCAAATAATAGTGAGAAAAACAACAGGAGTGAGACTAAAAGAAATCTGTAATTTCTCCAAGAATACTTGAACATGCTTTTCCTCTGCAACTCTATTTCCCCTAGACCCTAAAGGAGACTCTATTAGCCCCTTCTCACACTACTATGAAGAAATACTAAAGACTGGGCAATTTATAAAGGAAAGAGATTCGACTGGCTCACAGTTCTGCATGGCTGGGAAGGATTCAGAAAACTTACAATCATGGTGGAAAGGGAAGCAAACACATCTTTCTTCACATGGCAGCAGGAAAAATAAGTGCTGAGAAAAGGGGGAAAAGCCCCTTATAAAACCATCAGCTGTCATGAGAATTCACTTGCTATCATGAGAACAGTATGAGGGTCATTGCCCCTATCATTCATTTACCTCCCATCAGGTCCCTCCCATGACATGAGGATTATGGGAACTACAATTCAAGATGAGATTTGGTTGAGGACACAGCCAAGCCATATTATTCTACCTCGGCCTGTCCCAAATCTCATGTCCTCACATAAAACACAACCATACCCTTCCAAAAGTCCTATCAAATCTTAACTCATTCCAGCATTAGCTCAAAAGTCCAAGTCCACAATCTCATCTGAGACAAGCCAAGTCCCTTCTGTCTATGAGCCTGTAAAATCAAAAGCAATTTAGTTACTTTGTAGATACAATGGAGGTAGAGGCATTGGGTAAATGCACCCATTCCAAATGAGAGAAACTGGCCGAAACAAAGGGGCTACAGGCCTCATGTAAATCTGAAATCCAACAGGGCAGTCGTTAAAACTTAAAGTTTCAAAATGATCTTCTTTGACTCCATGTCTCACATTCAGGGCACGCTGATGCAAGAGGAGGGCTCCCATGGCCTTAGGCAACTCTGCCCCTGTGGCTTTGTGGGATACAGCTTCCCTTCCTGGCTGCTTTCATGGGCGGACATTGAGTGTCTATGGCTTTTCCAGGTGCATGGTGCAAGATGCTAGTGGATCTACCATTCTGGGGTTTGGAGAACAGTGGCCCTCTTTTCACCGCTCCACTAGGCAGTACCCCAGTGGGGACTCTGTATGGGGGCTCAGACTTCACATTTCTCTTCTGCACTGCCCTAGCAGAGATTCTCTATGAGAGTTTCGTCCCTGCAGCAAACTTCTGCCTGGACATCCAGGTATTTCCATACCTCCTCTGAAATCTAGGTATAGGTTCCCAAACCTTAATTCTTGACATCTATAGACCTGCAAGCCCAACACCACATATAAGCCACCAAGGCTTGGGGCTTGCACCCTCTGAAACAACAGCCTGAGCTTTACATTGGCCCCTTTTAGCCATGGTTGGAGCTGAAGCAGCTGGATGCAGGGCACCATATCTCGAGGCTGCATAGAGCAGGGTGACCCTGGGCCCTGTCCACGAAACCATTTTTCCCTCCTATGCCTCCAGGCTTGTAATGGAAGGGGCTGCCATGAAGGTCTCTGATATGCCCTGGAGACATTTTCCCCATTGTCTTGGTGATTAAACTTCAGCTCCTTGTTACTTATGCAAATTTCTGCACCCAGCTTGAATTTCTTCCCAGAAAATAGGGTTTTCTTTTCTATCACATCATCAGGCTACAAATTTTCCAAACTTTATGTTCCGCTTTTTATTGAATGCTTCACCACCTAGAAATTTCTTCCTCCAGATACCATAAATAATCTCTTTCAAGTTCAAAGTTTCACAGATCTCTAGGTTGGGGCAAAATGCTGCCAGTATCTGCATAGCAAGAGTCACCTTTCCTCCAGTTCCCAACAAGTTCCTCATCTCCATCTGAGACCACCTCAGCCTGGACTTCTTTACCTATATCACTTGCCAGGATTTTAGTCAAAGCCATTCAACAAGTCTCTAGGAAGTTCCAAACTTTTCCACATTTTCCTGTCTTCTTCTGAGCCCTCTAAACTCTTCTAACCTCTGCCTGTTACCCAGTTCCAATGTTGCTTCCCCATTTTTGGGTATCTTTACAACAGCAACCCACTCTCTGCAGTACCAATTTACTGTATTAGTCCCTTCACATGCTGCTGTGAAGAAATACCCAAGATTGGGTAATTTATAAAGGAAAAAGGTTTAATTGACTCACAGTTCTGCATGGCTGAAAAGGCCTCAGGAAACTTACAATCATCATGGGAGTGGCAGCAAACATGTCCCTCTTCACAAGGCAGCAGGAAAGGGAAGTGCTGATCAAAGGGAGAAAAGCTCCTTATAAAACCATCAGATCTTGTGAGAACTCACTCACTGTCACAAGAACAGCATGAGGGTAACCATCCCATCATTCAATTACTTTCCACTGGGTCCCTCCCACGACATATTGGGATTATGGGAACTATAATTCAAGATGATTTTTGTGTGAGGACACAGCAAAATCATATCAGAGACTCTCTCACTTGAGTAACCTGCCTGTGTTTGAACTATAGAAATGAACCACAGAGGGCCCTGGGGGAGTGACTAGGAAGAGAAGTATCAAGGAGGAGGACTAGTGACAACTCTCTGAGGGGGAAATGGTAGAAATATTTGTTGAGGATGAAAAAGAGATCTAAATGTGTCTCCTGTTACAAAGCCTGACTGTGGTGTACTATATGTTATGAGAGCAGAAGACTTTGATGGGGTCTGGCAAGAGGAACAACTATGAAGAAGCCAGAGCAGGAGCACCAGATGCTGAGCTGAGATCTCCTGAATTAGAGGGGCCACCTCATCTTCAGTCTCCTATGAAGGGCAGCAATATTCACAGGGTCAGGAATATGGCCACATGGGGCTGAGATCATCAGCTGGGTTTATATACCAACCATTAAGTTTATGCTAATATTTGTGATTATAATGATAAATTTGCTAATATCATTAATATTTATATTGCATAGTTAACAATACAAATATTAATTAAACAATGATTCTGTGCTGGGCTTCTAAATGCTTTACTTGTGCTATAGAATGAATGTTTGTGTTTCCCTCTAATTCATTTGTTGAAACCTAATGCCCAAGGTGATGGTATTAAGAGCTGGAGCCTTTGGAAGTTGATTAGGTTCCACCCCCATGAATGGGATTAGTGCCCTTATAATAGAGGTCTGAGGAAGTTTGTCTGCCTCTTCCACCATATGAGGACACAGCAAGAAGGAACACAGCAAGAAGGAACATATGAAGAACGAGTCCTCACCAGACACCAAATCTACTGGCACCTTGATCTTGGACTTCTCAGTCCCAGAACTGTGAGCATAAATTTTGTGGCTTGCAGATTACTAAGATATTTTGTCTTAGCATCCTGAATGGACTAACATATTTAGTCAGATAATAATAATCAAATTATTATCCTGATTTTACAGTTGTGGAAATTGAAGTACAGAGAGGTTAAGGGGTTTTTCGAAGTCAAATGGCTAGTAAGTGGTGGATCCAGGATTTGTGAGAAAGAGAGTCTTAAAACAAATCTTAGAACTGTCTAAGATGAGGGTTTAGACAGTTAAAGTTTTCAGAGGCAATATGTGTTATGTGTGGCCATTCTACCTAATCTCTATCAATCAATCTATGAGAAAGGCCCTATGCTGCATGCCAGGATGGGGGCTGTGGTGGAGATATATCAATACCCGACAAAGTCCTATGTGAGTGAATTTACACTCTTGTCGAGGATGTCCTATAGTTCTGGGGTGGCTCAACCCAAATTCTATTAATACTTTTTGCCCTACATTCTGAAACTGTCCTGTGCAATACCATAATTACTAGCTACACATGACTATTTAAATTTCTGTTAATCAAATTAATTAATTAGGTTTGATTTTTAAAAAATGGTAAATAATAAAATTATTAAAATTAAATAAAATTAAAAATAGAATCCCTTAACTACCTACATTTCAAATGCTCAGTTGATACACATGGCTAGTGACTACCATGTTGGTCAGTACAGAAAGAAAAAATGATTTCCATCATTGCAGAAGTTATATTGGATAGCACTATTTTGCAAGGTCATCTGACTTAAAATATCTGCCAAAAGATTTCAACTAACCCATCTCTTTTGCCTTCTTTTTTTTTTTTTTTTTTTTTTTTTTTTGCTCTGTTTCACATATGTTGTGCTTGGGAATAGCTTCTGACTCCATTAAGAAGTTAATGAAAGCCATTACCCAGAAAATGCACCTATGCAATTCTATGCAGAAATTCTTATACAACTTTGGTGGGATCATGGACTCTCTGTGTAACAGTTACCTACTAGTGCCTAGCAAATTAACTCAAAACCTAGTGGCTTAAAACACCAAAGTTTTATTATTTCACACAGTTTCATGGTTCAGGAATTTGGGAATAGCTTGGTTAATGATTCTGGTTAAAGATTCTCATTAGATTTTGCTTGAATTGCTAGATTTTGCTAATAAAAATATAAGATGCTCAGCTAAATTTGAATTCACGATAAACAAGAAATAATGTTTTAGTGTAATATATAACTAGGTTATATTTTTACCAAAAAAATTCAACATTTATCTGAAATTCAAATTTAACTGGGCAGGTGTATTTTATCTCAAAATCCTAGGTTGCAATCAATGTGTGAGTGAGCTGGGGTTTCAATCATCTGTAGACTAACGGGCTCTTGGGTCTATTCCAGAGATGAATTCACTTACATGCCTTGCAGCTCAGTGCTCATTGCTTGCAGGAGTTTTTTTTTGCTACATGGACCTCTCCACAGGGATGCTTGAGTGTCCTTACAACACATCATGAATGAATCAAGAAAATGCACTGTCACTTATGACCTTGTCTTGGAAGTCATATTCCATCATTACTGAAATATTGTATTGGTTGCACAGGTCAGTTTTATTCATTGTAGGAGGGGACTTCCTGGGGGCATGAATACCAGGAAGCAGGAATCACTGGGGCTATCTGGGAGGCTGGCTCAATTCCTTGGAATTTATACACAGATTTTATAGAATATGAGCTCCATGAAGGCAAAATTTTTCTATTTTCCCTCCCTGTTGTGGTTCCAGTGGCTATAAAGATGCCTTATAAAATATATAAAATGTATTCAATAAATGTTTGCTAACTGAATAAAGAAATTAACTCCTAGTCCATAATCTCTTACCCAAAAGATTCTATTGCTCCCTAGGTTTTATATAAACAAAGATGTTTCCCCAAAGAGCTTGGAGATGAAGATATTAGAATATAAGTAATAAAAATTTGCAGGGACATTCTAAAGTAATATATTAACAATGGTGCTAATAAATGATCATGATAGTGCTTTTAAGTGAGTGCCAGTATCTGTGTTAGAAACTTCATTTTAGGGCTGGGGGCTGTGACTTTTGCCTGTAATCCCAGCACTTTGGGAGGCCAAGGTGGGTGGATCACCTGAGGTCAGGAGTTCAAGACCAGCCTGACCAACATGGTGAAACTCTGTCTCTACTAAAAGATACAAAAATTAGCTAGGCATGGTGGTGGGTGCCTGTAATCCCAGCTACTCAGGAGGCTGAGGCAGGAGAACGGCGTGAACCCAGGAGGCAGAGCTTGCAGTGAGCTGAGATTGCACCCCTGCACTCAAGCCTGGGTGACAGAGAAAGACTCCATCTCAAAAAAAAAAAAAAAAAAAAAAGGAAACTTCTTTTTAAGTACATAATTTCATGTATGTGACCTCTCACTTATGAATTGTGAAAAACAAGAAATAATAATGATCTCGATACTATGAAGAAATGAATGCACTCACGCACACACACATACACGTGCTTGTGTGTGTTCATATGCACTATTGCTCTGGGATAAAAGTAGAAAGGAAATGATGACATTTAATAGAATGTCAGACAGGGTCTTTTGTAGAAAAGTTCCTGGCATAGTCTTGACACATAAATTATAACCTGGGAGAGAATAGGTAGGTTAAAGTTTATCATAAGATTGATTTTAAAAAGAGGAGTGTGGGTGGTAATTCAAAGCTGACAAAGATCTGAGAGGAAAGGGCTACGTGTGGAAAACAACAGTGGACCTCTTTTTAGTGGCAGCAGAATTGTGTGGGTCAAGTTCTGCCACTTTTTGATATCTGCTGGGACTTACTTTCTCAAGATAGAGGGCTATCTTAGGCAAAGCCATGTGGCTGTCACTATCCAAATCACAGGTTATTCCTGAAGTGAACTTGTGGGATTTGCTTTTTGCTAATGGAAGCCACCAAGGAGATTCTTTAGAGGAAGAAGTATACCACCACTTCAATATCCCCATCCTAGGCAGCATCTCTTTCCTCAAAATGCTGCAAGTTTGTGAGGTAATAGGATGAAGACAGGGGTCAGATATAGGAAAAGCCAGCAGTTTATTTCTTGATGGCTTACAGAGGAATGCTTGTCTCTTTACACCTTCTCAGGAGGGTCTGCAAAGCAGCCTCAGCTGCTCTCTGGACACTAATACATGGGTCTCGACGAAGTGCTTGGAGCCCTGAAATGGCAAGAATAGCAAATAAGCACATGAGGAGAGTCAGAGCCTAGCAAGAAGGGCAAACCAAGCCAAGGCCCAACTTTTTAGCACTGAGGGTCAGACCCAAGTGGGACTCAGGTCCTCATGCTCACATTTTATCCTAAAAGGTAGGATGTGGAACTACAAGAACTGCTTTTAACATTGAAATAAGGGAAGAGAAGCCCTGACCCTGTGATCAGTAGGTTTAGGCAATTGGAAAGTTGTAGTCTATTGGTGTTTCTGATGCCTGCAAAGAGCTGGAGCTGGAGGTTGCTTTATACCCTGGAGAAATTCTAGTATCTAGAGAGCATCAGATACAATAATTGGTGCTAAGATTTTCAAGTTCTGGGTTCACATGGAACTTAGAGTAGCAATATTTTCTCTTTTCCTAAGAAAGTAACAATATGCTGGGAAGAAACTAGGTTGGTACTCACGTGTGATCAGTTGTTCTCTGTCTAGTAACTCCACATATTGGCTGGTCAAATTGAGAATAATGGCATCTAAAGTTAATAGGAGACAATGTTACTGATTTCATTATAGAGGAAGAAGCCATGAAAAGTAGATCAGGTTAGACTCTGCATCTGGTGAGAAGGTAGATGGTAGGCTGGTGAATGAGCAAACTATATGACTTCCTTTGCACCCCCTAAAATGACGTCAGGGTGACTTCTATTGGGTCCAGAGTGCCATGTCTGCAAGTAGTCACTTATCCAGAATATTTGGCAGAGTTCACAGAATGATCTTCTGAGGAGGCTAGTTGTTGTTGGGATTTCAAATGTGTGTAAGATAGGATCTCTGTCTTCAAAAAATGTATAATGTAGTTGGGGGATCATATATATGAGTCAAGAAGGAATCCTCATATTTTAAATTTGGTCTTAAAGGTGGTGAAGGGAGTGGGTCTGTAGTCTCTGGGCTGAATTAGTTGGAACAGGCTTCAAAGTAAGACTTAGAATTTCATGATAGAAGGATCTTTAGAGATTTACTTATGTTTTATTTTATACATCAGACAGAGAGGTAACATAAAGTTAAGTCAATTTCCAGAATCACATGGCAGAGCCAGCAGTTGCTGGCCCCCACATGAACATACTTCCCACTTGTATCATGTTGCCAAAGCTCTCAGCTTGAACTGAGCTTTGGATGTTGAGTGTGGGTTATCTTATGAGATGAGGTGAAGAAAAATATTTATGTAAGAGCAGCAGCTGGGAGCAAAGATTTGGGAAAAAGAAGGAGCAAGGACTTGGAGCCAGAAGAAGCATGAAGGGCTCAGATGGGAGGAGAATTAGTGGAGGTGAGTCAAGAGAGGTCATGAGTTTTCACTGTAAAAGGAAGCAGGTTTCTTTGAGGGAGGATGTTACAAGATGTAAGATAAAAGCCCTTCCTGGGATTTAATTTAAAAAGTTATATTGGTCATACTAGTGTTTATACTGGACAGCTTCTGGTCAAAGCAAAACTAGATGGAAAGAGCAGACATATCTGGGTAGGAAATGGGAATGTGTACTCACCTGTGAGTTTGACAGCTGCACTCCTGATCACCTCCCAGCTGCTAGTGAAGAAGGTGAAGGAGTGTGTGTGGAGGATCCACAGAATTTCCTGTTTTTTCTTGGCCTAGAAGAGATGTGAATTACAAAGAGGGCAACTGGAAAGTGAACCTTTGTGACATTCAGCATCCTATAGGTCCTCAGAATGGATCTGTAAAGGCCAGTGAGCACTCATATAGCCATAAATTAATTGACTGAAAATTGTCTTATGCGTATTTTGATCTACATTTAATCAGGAAGGCATCAGAGTTTAAGGGATTAATCAACTGATATGAATTTTAGGAACCAAGGAGAATATATCCCAGTCAGGACTTGGGAATGGAGCAGAGGGTCCTGTGGCAGGATACCAAGGATCACTGCCATCCTTCCAAGGCAGTTCTGGCTCTGGCCAGAGATTCCTTGCTACATTGTTTGCCCTTCTGGGATTTGTCTAGACCCTTGTCCTGCCTTTTTTGGAGGCGGCATCTATTGGACACTCACCAGTTTCACACAGAATTGCCTATAGAAATCCCTGACCCTTGGTAGATCCTGATGAAGAAGATGGTCTAATACCCTGTAGAGTTCCTGGAGGCCCAAAAAGCGAATGCAGACCATCAAGACATCACGGCAAGCCTGGAAAACAGAGTTTTCTGTATCACAGTCCAGAACATTAGGATCTCCTTCCAGAAGGGAAAAAGTGCTGAACAGTACTGGGAAAGAAGCAGTAAAAATCAGTGGTGTGAATGGCTTTATAGTCATTGCTGGCACCTTCCCAGTTTCAAGGATGGAGGAGTAAACTCGGGAAGAGATGGCAAGAAGAACCTAGAATTGGAGAAGAGGTTTTCAGATTCAGTTCTAAGGGGTGACTTTAGATCTGGCACTTTAGATCTGGCTTCTGGTGCAGCTAGACCAGGCTTATTGGTGCTTCTCAGGCATGGGGAGAGCAGGAGGTGCAGGTGTCTGTGGAGAGCACTTACAACTCCAATCTTGGGGTTGGGATCCCAAAGATGCAGAAGGAATGAGATCAGGCTCTTTTTTATTTCTTCAGCAAAAAAAATCTTCCACCTTCTTCCTGTTAGGGATGCTAGGTCCTCAAATAAGAAGATGGCAGTCAATCTCACATCATCCTGCTCCTGTGGTGATGAATGCATGTCGTGGTGAATATCCTCTCAGATGCCATTCCCTGCCAGCACACTCTCAGCTCTAATCCCACCCTTCCCACTTCAGCAAAAGAAGGCTGGAACCCAGGCACTGGTCCATCATAGTCACAGCCTCTAAATGTTCCAAGAACTCGCTTTCTTTCCCTGAAGCTTTCTCTCCACACTACATGAGTTTAAAAAAACCCTGGGTCTGGGGTTTATGTGATGCCAGAGAGTTGATTTCTGTCTTTGAGTAGCCAGTGGGGAAGTGTGCCCATGACCACAGGAATGATACACAGGGGTACTCATAGAGAAAGCCAGGGAGGGCTTCTGCTAGTTGTGTATTTTACTTAGTTTGGTTGCATTACTAGCTTAGAATTATGGGGTCTCTAATCTTAATTGTCCAAGGCCTAGTACTGTTCTCCATGACACCAAATATTTTCTAAAGGGATTACAGGCAGTTTGGGAATTTGGGCCTTGGTTCTTAGAGAGGTTAAACACAGAAGTGCTTAGCTCTACTCTTGAGTATGTGAAGTTATGGAACTTTCTTGTTTTTTTGGTCCAGGATGGCAAGCAATGATTTTAGGAAACCAAGAGAGGCCAGGTGCGGTGGCTCATGCCTGTAATCCCAGCACTTTGGGAGGCTGATGCGGGTGGATCACTTGAGGTCAGGAGTTTGAGACCAGCCTGGCCAAAATGGTGAAACTTTGTCTCTACTAAAAATGTATAAATTAGCCAGTCCTGGTGGTGTGTGCCTGTAGTCACAGCTACTTGGTAGGCTGAGGCACAAGAATTGCTTTAATCTGAGAGGAGGAGGCTGTAGTGAGCCAAGATCGTGCCACTGAATTCCAGTGATGAATGAGTGGGACTCTGTGTCCAAAAAAAAAAAAAAAAAAAGAAAGAAAGAAAAAGAAAAAGGAAAAGAAAAAAGAAAACAAGAGAAAGGTGGTGGAGGAGAGGAAGATGGCCTCCTGCTATCTCGTTAGAGTTATGTTTCAGAGTTCCGACAGGGAAGAAACGAAGTGAGATGAATTTCATGGAAGTTTTTTTTATTTTTAGGCCCAGAAAACCAGTTTAAAATACCCATATGAACAAAGAGGGATTAAAGAAAAAGCAGTCCTGAATAGCAGAATATTATTTAGATAAACAATAAAGTTAATATAGATCTTCTAAAAAAATGATGGTTTGTTGGGAAAAGGCAGGAAAAGCTCAGATGTGACTTTGTATAATGAAAATGAAAGTAGAAACACATTCTTTAGATTTATGAGGAATAAGGTCAGGATATATTTTTAAAAGATATCTCTTTAGAAAGAGAAAGCTAACCAAAAACAAGGTACCAGAAAAGTAGAGCAGCATCTGGTTAAACAAGTTTGAATTTTGCAAAATCAATGAGCTAATGATAGGTCCAGGAACAATCAACCAATCGAGATGATGAAAAATCTGAAAGAAAAAGTGGCAAAAGTGTTTTGGGTGCTGGGAGAAATATTAGAGAACGTCTAGTCCAATGTCCTCACGTTTGCTTCAGAACATTGAGTCACAGAGGGTAAAGCGATTGCTCAGGGTGACAGGGTGGGGAATAGTAGCAAGAAGGGAATGGAGCATGTGGCAGCAGCCACATTTCCTGTTCTATCATTTCATTCAAGTGTCACCATGTTTTGAAAAGTCTAATAAAGTATTTAAATATTGAAAGAACCAAAGAAAGGAAACTTGGAGATTATAGAGAGCTATGCTTAATCTACAGAAAAATATCGGGGCAATAGATCATAGAGTTAAATATACTTATGTAAAGATGGCATTACTGGAGAACAGATAAGAGCTAAAGTTTTGTCCAACTTTACTTTTATGCACACATGATGGAGCTGACACCTATTAGAGATGAGTAAGGTCTGAGCTAACAACCAGCAAGACTTTAGCACATTTTATCCTTCTCTGATGACACTGAGAAACATTATCTTGACCACGAAATTGTTAAGTGGACTTGTGATTTACTGGACGCTCAGATCTAAAAGAATGATTATCAGATCAACAACAATCCAGGAAACTTAACAGCTGGGGTTCTGAAGGAGTGACTTCAGCCCTGTGCAATGAAGAAAAAGAATATCGTTGTTATTTTTACCCCAGTAAGCATTTTTGAGGACAAGATAATTAAAAGTTGCTGGGTTTTTTGTTTTGTTTTGTTTTGTTTTTTTTTTGGAGACAGAGTTTCACTCTTGTTGCCCAGGCTGGAGTGCAGTGGCATGATCTTGGCCTTTCTCCAAGTGATTCTTGGCCTTATTCAAGCGATTCTCCTGTCTCAGTCTCCCGAGTAGCTGGGATTACAGGCATGCACCAGCACACCTGGTTAATTTTTGTATTTTTACTAGAGGTAGGGTTTCACCATGTTGGCCAGGCTGGTCTCAAACTCCTGACCTCAAGTGATCCATCAGCCTCAGCCTTCCAAAGTGCTGGGATTACAGGCATGAGCCACCATGCCTAGCCTAAAAGTGATATTGGTTAATTGGAGGAAATAGTTGGAAACAAGCAGAAAGATATTTTCAAAGGCCAGGTTTAGGCTAGCACATACACAAGAAAAACTGCAAAAATACAAAACTGAAGAATACTGTGGGCATATATTACAGACTAAAATCTAGAGGTTCATATAGTTAGCATGCCAAAATCAAGAAGAAAGGGCAAAATTTTACAAAAATGGAGCAAAGAAATAGGAAAAGGTTGGATTTGAGAGCTAATATTTCCTTAGATTCTATTCAATACTTCTTGAGCCTCATTTAGAGGTCCAACTCAGTCACAGGCTTGCAAAATATTTAATGAGCAGAAAAATTAGGTTTATGATGAATAATGAGGGAAATGAAGACTGCTCAAGTAAGGTAAACAGGTAATCAAATAAAGCCTTAATGTTTATGAAGAATGCACTAGAGAAGGCAACTAGCAGTTTTCCATCTCCTCTGACAATAGCACATGAGGAAATAGGTTTAGATTACAAAATAATAGGTTTGGGTTAAAAATATTTTTACATCGATGGCAATGAATAACCAAAAATAAATACTAAAATGTGCTTCCTGGAAGGCATAAGGGAAAATTACCCTCTGCCTAGGACTGCTCACTGATCTTTTTTTGAAATTGGGATTATGGAGCAGGCAAACTTTTTCTCTAAAAGGCCAGACAGTAAATAGTTTAAACTCCGTAGGTCCTAAGGTCTCTGTAACAGCCAATCAACCCTGTTAGTGGAGTGTAAAGGCAGCAATAGACAATAAGTAATCAATGAGTATGGCTGTGTTCCAATAAAATTTTATTTACAAGAACAGGCTGTGGGTGGGATTTGGTCCATGGACTGCAGCTTACTGACGCCTAGATAAAATGAGTCTCTGAATGTTGGAGGTGGAAAGATAAGTGTTAGAAGCAACATTGTCTTTATTCAGGTCCTAGTTCGTCTTTGAGCACTGTCATAATTTATGCTTCCCCTAAAGCAACCTTGAGATGAGGACTTAGGTGCAGGTAATTTATTGGGAGGTGAGCCCAGGAAGCATGCGAGGGAGTGGGAATGAGATAGGGAAGGGAGGAAAGCCAAGAAAGGAAGTATTAATGAGTGTGTTACTGTTATGAACAAGTGGAGCTCAATCTTTCTAAGGGGCGAGGAAGCCGGGAAATTTATTTACAAACTCTTGTTTCTTATTGTTTGGGGGTCCTTCCCAGGGCATTTCTTCCCCCAACAATTCTGGCTCACCCAGCTTAGACCAATCATGACTGCCAAGCCACAGAGCACCCTCAGGCAGAGACACACAGGAAGCCATCAGCTTGTATGGAGATTGTCTGCAGGTGACTTGTCTGGATCAGGTCAAGGAATATGGGTGGGACACTGACAAGGTCTTCTGTGAACACTACCTAAACCTTTTTCTGTTCCTTAACTTCTGGAGAGGGAAGATTCCTAAACAGGCTCACTTACATCTTCAAAGAAGGTCCTTGTTTGCAGCACTATTTCCTTGAAGTAGAAGCTCACGTCTCGGGCTGTGAGCAGATTCAGGATTTTTTTTAGAGCCTTCAAGCTTTCACAGACGACTTCGGTGCGAGCCAGGTGATACAGGCCTCTGATGATAGATTCTAGCATTAACTGCTTATGTTTCTTCACCTATTTTGAAATAAGACCTCTTAATCTTCAAAATTGTTCTATGCGTATCTGGAATAGGGAAGGAGTCCTCAGACAAGAGGACTGAAATTTTGTCAGGGTCACACGTACTTCAACCCAAGAACTACTACTTCAGCAATGTATCTGGATTTCCAATTAATTTTTATGCAACTACTAGGTGTGGGTTAGGAAGTAATTATTTCAAAACTCTACTTAAGTGAACCATTTCCCCTTAAAATGCCTTTTACCTTGTGAGGAGCCCCAGATGCTGTGTTGCCGAGCCCTCGGATGGCCATCTGCCTCAGAGTGGCGTTGGAGTCCCAGGCACTTTGATCCATCCAGATCAGCACATCTCGCAGATTCCCATGCTTCCAAAGGATTGGCTCCTTCATGAGCTGAAACCAACACACTCCTCCCCTTTAGTTAAGGGTGTGGCCCCCCACCTCAAGAGAGTGCCAAAGACATCATAAGTACAATTAAAGAGAGGACCCCACTGCTTGTGGAGCAGAGGAGGAAGCCCTCTGGGGAACCAGCAAGCCTTGCTGAAGCTGAGCTCTAGATGTGAGCAGCGCACAGGTCAGGCTTACATGGTGCTGTGAACCCGGTTACCTGCATAAGAGATGTCAAGTCTCAGTGGAAAATGGGGCAGGGAAAACAGGAATGACTATTGTTTTCCTTCTCTGGATTGGCTGGAATAGTCTTTAGGCCGGAATTTGAAGCATCAGTGCTACAATGCTTTGTTTCATCCCTCACAGATTTATTGTCCCCTTTTCTCTGTCTTGTGCAAACTAGAGGGCAGGAGGTGGGTGAGGTGGTTTATTTTTCCTCTTTCATCCCCTGCTTAGGTACCATATCTCTGGCAGTAGCTGGTCTCTCCTCTATTAAAGCCCCCCCCCACCTTTGAAGTCTCTCTTCCCTGGTTCCAGTGCACATTGGGCTCCAGACCCTAAGAGAAATACCCCAAGGGGACCCAGTGAGTATGCTCTGAGGGCTGCTCTCCCTTGCCTCAGAGAAGAAAGCGGTGCCGGTTATCCGGTAGTTCTCCGAGGAGGAGGTGAGAGATGAGAGCAGCTGTTCCATGATGTCCAGTATGACTCCGTGTTGCCACACTGCCATGCTCCTAGAAAATGCACGTTTTAGCAGAGACTTATTTTTCTAAACAATGGAGGAAATCTTAGTCTATTTGTTCATCAGGCAAGTAATTTGTCTAAAAAGGAATGCTTGGCTGGGGGTGGTAGCTCATGCCTGTAATCCTAGCACTTTGGGAGGCTGAGGCAGGTGGATTGCCTGAGCTCAGAAGTTCGAGACCAGCCTGGGCAACACGGTGAAACCCCATCTCTACTAAAATACAAAAAATTAGCCAGACATGGCAGTGTGCACCTGTAGTCCTAGCTACTCAGGAGGCTGAGGCAGGAGAATTGTTTGAACCCGGGAGGCAGAGGTTGCAGTCAGCCGAGATTGCCCCACTGCACACTCCAGCCTGGGCGAAGAGCAAGACTCTAGTCTCAAAAAAAAAAAAAAGAGACACTTGATGAAAGCCCACCAGGGCTTAAATTTTAAAATGACCTATCCAACTGTCCAATTTAAATGTAGTTTGAAATCCCATCAAAAAGCAGGCTAAGGACATGAATAGATAATTCTCAAAAGAAGATATACAAATGGCCAACAAACATATGGAAAAATGCTTAACATCACTAATGATCAGGGAAATGCAAATCAAAACCACAATGCAATACCACCTCACTCCTGTAAGAATGGCCGTAATAAAAGAAATATTTAAAAAAAAGATGTTGGCATGGATGCCATGAAAAGAGAACACTTTTTCACTGTTGGTGGGAATGCAAACTAGTACAACCACCATGGAACAGTGGAACTTCTTGAAGAACTAAAAGTAGATCTACCGGTTGATCTAGCAATCCCACTACTAGGTATATCTACCCAGAGGAAAAGAAGTCATTATACAAAAAAGATACTTGCACACGCATGTTTACAGCAGCACAATTTGCAATTGCAAAAATATAAAACCAGTCCAAATGTCCATTAATCAACGAGTGGATAAAGAAAATGTGGTGTGTGTGTGTGTGTGTGTATATATATATACACTATGGAATACTACTCAGCCATAAAAAGGAGTGAAATAATGGCATTCACAGCAACCCAGATGGAACTAGAGACTATTACTCTATGTGAAGTAACTCAGGAATGGAAAAGCAAACATTGTATGTTTTGTCTCATATGTGGGAGCTAAGCTATTAGGATGCAAAGACATAAGAATGATACATTGGACTTTGGGGGTTTGGGGGAAGGAGCAGGAGTGGGGTGAGGGATAAAAGACTACACATTGGGTACAGTGTACACTCCTCAGGTGATGGGTGCACCAAAATCTCAGAAATCATCACTAAAGAACTTATTCATGTAATCAAACATGACCTGTTCCCCAAAAACCTACTGAAATAAAAAAATAAAAAAAGCTTTTGAAAAGCTGATTAAAAAAATGTTCAACAGAATTCTAGGTATGTGAATATTAAATATTTCTTTCAAAAAATAAGTATAGTTTGTCTAAAGATATTCACCTGAATCATGTTTCTTGAGGTGAGTGGTGCATGTGGGGCTGATCTTACCATCTCTTCCCACTCCCTTTTCCTTCTTCCCTGTTTGTCCTCCTTCGACTATTAGTCCTAAGTGAATCATTATGCTCAGTGAAGTTGCCTGTATTGCACGTTTTTTTTCTGTCTTTTTGTTTGTTTGTTTTTGTTTTTGTTTTCTTCTTTGTATCTGGTTCTAGAAAGTCTGCACATTACCTGGCCAGTGAACATACGCCTACGTGATGGGTACTAGGACTGCTGAGGAGAGTCCATAAGTTGTCCCCCTCATCAGATTCCTTTGCAAGGCCTTCTCTCATGGCTTGGGCTTGCAAACATCTTAGAGTAGCAGTTGAAAGCCTAAAGAAGACAGTCAGCGTTACAAAACTAAGTCAACCCTTATAGGGAATTGCAAATTCCCAAGTTTACTTTCCCACTCCTCACAATGCTTTCCCACCCTTGGACTAGGGGATGTTGTGTAAGGGAAAAACAGGCAGCCCTATGCTCACATTTTAGCCTTAGGATCCTTGGGGACATTCAGATGACATAGACCAGTAAGTAATGCCACAAAATCTTGTCAACACTCCCCCCATAAGAAAAAATAAGCCATAAGAATAAAAAGTGAAAAATACCATATTTCACTGATTCTAAAACAACATCTCTGAAATCAGGATGCATCTTGCAGTAGATGTGTGTTACAATTGTTTTTGGCCAGACAGTACTTGTGACGTAGTTACTATTGTCTGTGCATTCACATCTGTTGCCTGTTTAGGTATAGCTCTTTATATTACCATCATTTTAGTAAAGTTACATGTATTATTGGAACTATTACTTTTAATAGTAAAAACAGATATTACTTTTGCACCAACCTAATACATGTGTTGAATCTAAGTGGTGTTTAAAGTGTCTTTAAAAATGCTGCACTATAATTTTATATTGGAATGAAAAGTTATGCAAAAGGCAAGGAAACAGAATGATGTGATATAAAATGAAAATTTATACCTCATAGTCCTAAAAGAGTTCTTTTGATAAGTACAGAATAAAAATTTTAAAGTTTAAGAAAGCATTGATTCACTGCTTACTTTGGAGTCCTTTTCTGTTTTCTCAATGGTATGCAAAAATGCTTTTTTTCAATTGCTGAAGTCTCAGAGTTTATGAAATATGGTATTTATTTTTATTTTTCTTCTTTCCCTGGTGGACTTGAAGATCACAAGATTCCAGCCTCTCTAGGAAGATCTCAATGATAGAAACCAAAGATAATACAGTAGTTCCTCTAGGAAAGAAAGCATAGACCCTTATTCTTTAAGTGACTATTCTGTGTAGCTACACTGGATACTGGCTCAAGAAGAACTATGGTGTCATGGCTTAGGGACAGTAGAGCCTTGTTTCTTCATGGACAATGGATGTTATGACAGAAAGGGCAGACCCTGACTTCTGCAATGCTGCTCCTGGAGTCTGGGATTAGGACTTCTGTGGAAGATGCTTCCTGATTGGCCATTTACCTGCAGGGGTCTGGGATCTGCTGCTGTTCTCCCTGCTGCATCACATGCCGCCTGCGGCTCCAGGAAGAAGTGGGCATCTTCTGGCCCAGTGTGCAGCTAACCAGCTTCAGGAGGAGAGTGAACAGCTCTGGATACAAGCCGGTGACAGAGGTGCCTATTGAGATCACTTCATACACAGCACAGGCCACCTGAGAGGAGAAAGGGCCTCTTGGTCAGGCAGTCTCATTTCCTCCAACACCATCTTCTCTCTGGGCCGATTTTCAACTTTGTTTTCTCCACCAGTAAAAACACATAGAAATGGGAGGGTTTATTGTCTGGAAATTTCTCAACTCAGGGACTGCCATGTTAGTCCTGTGACTGCCAGGGGATACTAGTCATGTAAAATAAAATGTTTTCAGCACTGGGGTTTTTCAACAAAAACGGGTCCTTCAGATATCTTCCAGATTAATCTAGAAATATAGATACATAGATTTTGGGGGTGGGGGTTGATGAGAAATTTGCTTCTAAAAATGACCAGCCACAGACAAAAGTACAGCCATAACTATAAACTGAATAAAGTTAGGGTATGAGAGAAGAAGGAGGTGTCATTAATGTGAGAGCACCAAGCTCCACGTGGGGATAGATCATAGAGGATGGCACAGTCTCAGGCAAGTGATGGGTTTAGGCTGTCCAACTCACTGAAATTGCCTCAACCCTGGCGATGTCATCTTCTAACTTGGTCTCCAGTTTGTCTATTAAGGCTTGCAAGAGTTTCCCACTGGAGGCTGGCTTTTCAGCCAGCGCCTTCCACAATGTCTTTGTGTCCCTAGGGTGGCAAAGCAGGAAATTGGTAGATAAGGCACAACCCCTCAGGCTCTAAGCTTCTCCATCTGACTCACTCTAAAATCACATTATGACTAAACATAATTTCAAGGGCAGATGGACATGTTGCCATGCCTGGGGATAAGAAAGATGTTTTACATAACAATTCAGCAACCTAGCCTTGGGTTACAGAACTTTGTTAAAGTCCACTAAGATGGGAACCTCTCATGTAGGTGCATTCTAGGCCACCAGAAAAAGGAGAATATTCACTTTTTAATATTCTCTTATTCCTATGGCGTATGGTTAAAAATATTATTATGCAATACATATATATCTTATATATATGAAAAGCACTTGGAAAAACCTTATTTGTGATTCAAATACCAATTGTTAAATTGTTATTCAGATGAGCTATTTTCAACCTTTGTTTGCTATCTTGCTCTCAAACCATAAATCCCTCCCCAAGGCCTTTCAGAGTGGCCTTCCCTAGGAGAAGGAATCAGTTCAATAAGGATCTACCTGTCAAAGGGCAGAGGCTTCTGTAAAAGGTTGACAACAACTGTTTCCATGTGAAAGCTGGCTATTTGGGAGATGGCTTCTAGCATGAACTGAAAACTTTCTTCTTTTTGTCTGAGGACTGGCATGTGATGGTAAATTGTGCTTAAGATCTCCAATAGCTAAAGAGAAAAAAGCCAAGTCAAACATTAAGTTGCCATTTTCCCTCTATGTGAATGACTCAGAACAGGTACCTGTCACGGGTGGGCAGTTGATGAATTCTAAATAATGTTAAAAATAATAATTGATTTCACATGTGGCCTATTTCTCACTTAGGAGGATTATTCATGAATTGGGTATTTATTCCTAATTCAATTTAGGAAACATTTTGTGAAAGAGTGTATTATGACAGTTTCTATGTTTGCCATTGTTGGAATTTACCAAAGATGAAAAAGATGTACCCCTTTTGCAAAAGGAGTGAGTGACCCAATAAAAAATATCAATCATAGACCTAAAGGCCTGTAGTTCAAGGCAGTCTATGGCAAATGGTATACATGAGGTGCATACAACCAGAATCCAGGAGGAACCGATTCACATTGGAGGGCCATTTGGTTTGGGTCTTGAAGCATTTGTAGCAATTTCAAAAGACAAGGTGGAGACAGATGGTGGGGAAGGGCATCCTTGTCAGAAAGAAGAAAATCAGATAAAGATGTGAAGTTAAAAGACATGAGAATAGGTGGAGCACAGAGGATTTTTAGGGCAGTGCAACCACTCTGTATGATCTTATACTGGTGGATACATGTCATTACACATTTGTCAAACCCATGACTGTACAACACCAGGAGTGAACTCTAAACTCTAAAGTCCATGGAACTGTGGACTTTGGGTGATGATATGTAATTGTAGGTTTACCAATCATAACAAATCTACTCTGGCGGGAGATATTGATAGTTGGGAGGCTGTGTGCATGTAAGGGGAGTGGGTAGATGGGAACTGTGCTTAATTTTGCTGTAAACCTAAAACTGCTCTAAAAAATCTATTTTTTAAAAAAAACCATGGGAACATGGGCATAAGAAAATGCTGAGATTTCTAGTGTAGGAGAATGGTCCAGGCTGGAGTGTAGAGAGAATAAGGGTAATAAAAGGAAGATGACTTTATAGAAAAGATGAACCCAGATCTCAGAGTACTGAATGCCACCTTTACGGATTTGGATGTCAATCTGTGGGCAGTAAGGAATGATATCATACATTTGGATTTTTGACGTGGAAAAAGGCATATATCTATGCTAAAGTAACTTTGCTTCTAGTAGACATTTCTCTCTCTTATTTTGGATAGACATTTAAGTTAGACATTAATTTAAAATATATTTTCTCTGAATTACAATTCCTTAGTTATAAATAGCCCCCCTTTATGATTACCACAGATTCCCAGCTCAATGAGGGTTGGAGAGTATTTAGGTCCCTATTGTAAGCCTTTGCCTACTGTGTGAACAACTCTTTATGCTATACACTCAAATATATGGACATTCCACATTTATCAATTTATCTATTTTGGCTGTCCAGTGCCTACCACATAGTATATACTCAATAAATGTTTTCAAAAAGACTTATTGAAAAGTAATTGGCACAGAGGAAATTTTTTTTTTTTTTTTTGAGACGGAGTCTCGCTCTGTCACCCAGGCTGGAGTGCAGTGGCCAGATCTCAGCTCACTGCAAGCTCCGCCTCCCGGGTTCACGCCATTCTCCTGCCTCAGCCTCCCGAGTAGCTGGGACTACAGGCGCTGCCACCTCGCCCAGCTAGGTTTTTGTATTTTTAGTAGAGATGGGGTTTCACCATGTTAGCCAGGATGGTCTCGATCTCCTGACCTCGTGATCCGCCCGTCTCGGCCTCCCAAAGTGCTGGGATTACAGGCTTGAGCCACCGCGCCCGGCCAGGAAATTTTCAATGCCCTTAACACAAAAGCTGTGCTTTGGAGAGTCTTTAAATTGAGAGTAGTTGACTGGACTATAGGGACAAGAACTTCTTTCTCTTACTCCCTTTGAATTGCTTTCATTTAGTTAAGACTTTTTCCTTTTTTTTTTTTTTTTTTGTTTTTGAGACAGAGTCTTGCTCTGTTGTCCAGACTGGAGAGCAGTAGCACAATCTCAGCTCACTACAACCTGTGCCTCCGTGGTTCAAGTGATTCTCCTGCCTCAGCCTCCCAAGTAGCTGGGATTACAGGCACCTGTCACTATGCCCAGCTAATTTTTGTATTTTTAGTAGAGACGAGGTTTCTCCATGTTGCTCAGGCTGGTCTCAAACTCCTGTCCTCAAGTGATCTACCTGCCTTGGCCTCCCAAAGTGCTGGGATTACAGGCGTGAGCCACCGCACTCAGCCCACTTTTCCCTTCTTATGAATATTTGAATAACTTTTATTCTGTTTTTGACTTCAGAAGGGAAAAGAGAGGTATCTCCACTTGGAGCTCTTAACCAAGCTTCCTGAATTTAAATCTTGTTCACTCTGCTTAACTCTCCAGTTGGGAAGAAGAATTGAGGACTTTCCCCAATCCAATGGTTATCAGACAATAAACACTATGGGGTGTGGGAGAAAAGCCTGAAGAGTAGCAGTGAAATTAGAAACTCCTGCCCTTGGCGGTTGTCTCAAAGGCATCCACATGGTCACTCTTATCCTTACAGCTCTAACAACCCAGTTTTCAATCATCCAAATGGCCTTGTTTCAAAGCTGCTTCCTCTAGCCAGAGTGAGACAGTTTGAAAAGCTTTTACATTAAAAGACAAGAGAAGCAATTGAGACAGGACCTCAACATGAGCCTTGTTGTTAAACACACAACGTGGGTCTCTAATGAGGCCTCTTGAGGCTGTACAAGCCTTTGCATGCTGTCCATCAGTGGACAAACAGAGGCAGTGGCTGACTTGGCATTTTAGAAGTGACAGAATTCTGCTCAGTTGTAAAACTGGCTATCAGTTCACCTGATCTTCCAGAGCAGCTTCCTGCTCCTTCAGGACAGTGATCATCCATATGCCACAGGCCTTTGTGCATGTGGGGTTGAGGCTCTCCAGACCATCCAGCATTTCCTCTAAGAACATGAGAATTTCTTCATTTGGGATGAATTTGCTGACAATCTGAAAATGCATGCAGAAAGATTCATGTAATCAACCACCCCATTTTATATCTAGATACTTACAACATGCTGTTGTGGTTTGTTTTAAGGTATTAGAAGCCACTGAACTTTTCAACAGTTTTGACTGAGGCCCCAGAAACTAGAGAAAATACTAGAACAGGGCATAGACATGACCTTTTATTACTAAGCAAACTTTTCATGGAGTTGCCTTTTTATCATTTCATATTTATTGAATCCTAAGCCTGCTAAGGCAATTTCCTCTCCAAGCCTAAAGTTATAGCATACTGCATAGGGAAAAATAATGCAGAATGTTTATATAGCAATATATACATTATAAATTCCTTTTACATACATTCATATATCATAGAAACATGTCTTGAATCTGCCACATAATACCTAAACCTTGAGGATTCAGGAAAATCTATCAATATGTACTAAGTACCATGCTGAATAGTCAGGTGGTGGACAATGTACATATGGAGTATGGGTTATTATGAGCCTTGTTTCTTGCTCTTCCATATTTCAATATTAAGAACAGTCCATAAAAGGTCAATAAAATGGAAGAACTTTGCAATTGTTGTCTCTAGGTGCAAGCACTATACAGAATGCTTCGTTGATAGCAGTGTGTGAATTTCAGTGTGTATGTCTGTGTGTGTGCATTAATGAAAAACGGGTGGGAAGGCAGGTGAAAAGTTGGTGTTTGAATGAGTTCCAGGATCATTATCTGGGGAATTAACTAAGCAAAATGGTAATGATTATGAGTTTGTAGACATGAGAAAGTTCCTATTTACAGTGGTCTTCCCCTTGCATTAAGTGGCCAGATGATATTGAGAAGATATGAGCTCCTTTCCTTGAATATTTGCACATCCAAGCCATTTGCTGAGTTATTATGGTTCTAAGATCAAAGGACTATGCCATGGCTACCATTCTATGTAACTCCAAATGCTTGCCTGTTGTCCAAGATTCATGATTAGCTGTTTTGTCTCACAGTGGGTTGGATGTTGATTCAGGAGCAAAGGAAAGAAGGGAGCTCATGTTTTTGAGCACCTATTATGTGTCGGGCACCTTTTAAGGCATTTGACATATGTTCCGTTCCTGTCTCCAAATGGCTTCTCTGTCATTTGCTGATCAACTACTCGTGTCTCCGCTACAGCCACCTTCCTTGGTCCTCATTGCCTCATTGGATAGCTGGAGTCTTGCAGTTTCCTCCAAACTGACTTCCCTAATTTTGCTCTTAACAGTCTACATTCAAGTCTCCACATAGCTGCCAGAGTGGCCCTTCAGAAACATAAGTCTTGTTGTGTTTTTCCTCTCAGAACCACTGTTAGCCTAGAAGAGGCATTTGCACACTAGGAATATGAGCCCCATCCTCAAGATATTTCACTTCTCTCTTTAAGTATATTGTCATAACGTACTGATTTTGCTGGATCCTTTATTGCCACCTGTGGAAAATTGCCATTAACATCAATATAAATCTGTAATGTCTACATTATGGATGATGTTGTCACACATGAGGGTGCCTTTTTGCATTTCAAAATTGGCATAATTATGTGTAGTGGCTTGACTCTTCTCAGAACCCTCCATTGGCTTTTGATTTCAAATAGAGCAAAAAAAAAGTTCCTTAAAAAGGCTCAGAAGGCCCTTGGATCAGCCTCTGGTTATCTCTTGGATCTCATTACTCCGTCTTTCTATACTTCAGGGGCTTTGCACTTGCTGTTTTCCCTCTGCCTGGAATTCTCTTTTCCAGATATTTCCATGATTATCTCTTTCAGGGTGTCCTTCTCCAGAGGATCACTTCTTACCTATTCTTTATTCCCTTTCTTGACTTTATTTTTCTTGGTTATCATTATCTGATATTATGTTTATTTTTTGGATTTCCTTTACTAAGATGCAAGTTCAGTGAAACAGGAATTGTATTTTCTGCTTTCTTAGTGCCTAGAATAGAGCTTTGCATATGGTAGGTGCTCAAGAGAAGGGAGATAAGTGAATGCATGACTGAATGAGTGATTGAATTGGTCGGCCAGTCCTCACAACAACCACAGAATGGTCTTTTGTTTTTGTTTCTTGAGGATGAGGAGACTGAACTTCAATCAGTGCACACAGAGTACATCTGATTAACTCCAAAGCTCTTGTTCCTTCCACTCCAACCCACAGCATCCCACATTCTGGGGAAGAACACTTGGTCTACAAAGTTTCCCACCATATGAAATGATCAGTAGTGAGTGTTGACTAGGCATGTGTACTCAGAGTTAGAAAATGACAGGACCATGACTCCTTCAATCAGCTTGAATATCTATCTTCCTTTGCAGTGGGGAGTATGTAGCTTATCCATTTGGAAATCAATCCAGAATCTTTATATCCACTGGCCACTCCTCCGTATTTATTACCTTAGCTATTTTAGAAGAAATCTTGATCTGAACCTGCACGTCATCACTTTCCAGCCCTTCCTGCAAACCCTGCAGTCTTTCCACTTCCAGGTGAATGCCTAAAATCAACAAAGGGAGAAATGTTTAAGCATTCAAAGACCTGACAGGCATTGACGAGGCTGGCTACATTTTGATATGACTCTAAATTAGCTGCTGTCTGTTGAGATGGTGAACATAAGTGCTAACATATACTGAGTGGTTTCTACATGCTGGGCACCATGCAAACACTCTGCATACAATGATCTCATTTATTACTCATAAGCATTATCTGAGGTAGACTCTCCTGTTCCCTTCTTGGTTTTGCAGATGAGAAGGTGGGAACAGAGAGGTGAAGACATTGCCCAAGGCACATGATGAATAAAAATAGGAGAGTCTGAATTTGAGCCCTGGTCTGTCTGACACAAATGCCCAGGCTCCAACTACTCTGCTATGCTGCTATCTCTCTTGGATTTCTATTCTTCAGTGAGCTCCCTCATTGGGGAAACTGAAAAGTAACTATTGTAATGAGAAGTTTACATCAGCAACTGTGTAAGTGATTGTTGATATCAATTTGTAAATGCAGGCCTAACTAATAAAGATTTTCTGTTTGTTATTTGAATGTATATTAATCATGGAAACTAACACATGAACCATTCTATGGAAGGCAGCCTAGCCCAGCACGATACACGTGGACTTTGAAGTCACATGCGCCTGAGCTCAAAACCCAGCTACTCTACTTTCAGTGGTCCAAGTAACTGGAAACTTCTTAATTTCAGATTCTCCCCTTTCAAGACTAAATGTCCATGAGTATTGATGGGTATTTAATTTAGCATCACACTTGTTACTTGTGTCTAGTAGGTATTTTAGTAGTACATGTTCTTTCTCTCCACCATGCTTGTTTGGTCCATCAGGGAAAATGTCAATGTAAATTACAAAGTATGGGAGTTTTATTAACAAAGAGTGTTTGAGGACCTGAATTTTTCATATTTTAGGAAAACGAAGTAGGCTAAAGGAAAAATAGGTAGAACAATAATAGAATCCAAATTCCTTTTTTCCTATGAGTTCCCTACAGGCATATTTCTGTTATTACTGTAATGGTTTTTTTTTTTTTTTTTTTTTGAGACAGTCTCCTAGGCTGGAGTGCACAAGTATGATCTCGGCTCACTGCAACCTCTGCTTTCCAGGTTCAAGTGATTCTCTTGCCTCAGCCTCCCGAGTAGCTGGGATTACAGGCATCCACCACCACTTCTGGCTAATTTTTTGTATTTTTGGTAGATGATGGGGTTTCACCATGTTGGCCAGGCTGGTCTCGAACTCCTGACCTCAAGTGACCCATAGACTTTGGGCTCCCAAAGTGCTGGGATTACAGGGTGAACCACCATGCCCAGCCTGGAATGGTTCTTTAGTTCTCACTTCCTTAATTCTGCTTTTTTCCTGACTTGGTAAAAACGTATATCCTTAACTATCTTCCCATATCCCAAAGGACTTTCATACCTACTTTGACTCTGCTGAAGAGTTTTTTCTTTTCTTTTGACTGACTGTCTCCCTCTAACCAAATCCTACCTTTTGGCTTTAACACACTTATAAAATGTGAATATTTGTACTGTAATATCTCTGTGTCCCCAGCATTAGAACAGTGCCCGACACATGGAAAGGCACTCAACAAATATTTTGAATACCTAAAAGAATGATGTGTGGAACATAGGCAGGCATGAGGTAGCATTAAGTCTAGACTGTTTCTGGCTGCGCCTGCTCTGCAGAACTGCACACACACAATGTACAGCTGTCCTTGATGAAACATGGACTCAATTAACCTGGACAGGAAGCCCTGATTGTTGGTTTCAGCCTGAGACGGAGGTTTAAAAATGCCTAATATTCTGTAGTATTGACAGTTATTCACACGTACTTGGAGAGCAGGAGGAGCTCCTGCTCTGAAAATTTCCACAATGTTCTGTCTCTTGGAGAGCTTTGAAAGGCACTTAGTACCATGATAATACTGCAATTTTCTCCTGAAGAAAACCATGTGATAGAGGAAGCATTGCTAATATGCCCAATTGCTTAGTGATTTAAATCGGAGACTCTCAAAACATCTTACCTACTTTAATGGATCTTTATAATGCTTTGGTGTTATTATCTCTATTTTAAAAAATGGGAAAACAGAGCCACCGAGGAAAGAAATACTTGTTTCAGATCTAGGAGACAGATTCTGTGATATAATTAAGGTATTAAAACAGAAATTGCTGAACTGGAGAGGGAAGGAGAAACAGAGAGAGAGAGAGAGACAGAGAGAGAGATGGGGAGTGGAGAGGAGAGGAGAAAAGGAGGAAAATGAGGAAAGAGGAGAGAGGAGAGGGGAGAAAGGAGAGAGACATAGGTGCATAGGAGAAAAGCTGAGAATAAAAGAAGATGGGTTTCTTTTCTTCATTTGTGGGCTCCCCACCTTTCCCTCACCTTTTATATAGAACAGACCAATAGTTGAGCTAACAGCCGCCTGACGGATGGTGGGCAGGGTATCACAGGAGTGAGGAGCCAGGAGTCCAAGCAGTGAACCAATTTTAAAGTTCTCTGGTGCCTGCAGGATAAAGGAGGCATCCTGTTGTGATGAGGTAGCTTGGTCATATCCCAGGATATTCCCAACACTGGATCTCAAGTCTCTTATTTTCTCTCTGCAGGTCCTTAGAATGAAATCTGATCTTGCACTTTCTCCTAAAAGATGCCTATTTTCAAGGGCAGTGGAAAAGTAAGCATGCATGTAAAGACAACCCAATAGCTCAATTTGTATGTGTGAGCTGCACTCTGAAGTTAGAGCTCTCTCCAAAAGTACTTCAAAAAGCACTTTGCTCTGAGATGCAAGATCCACCAGGCAGGAGTTTTGGATTCCAGACATCTCAGAGATCCCTGCTGTTCACAAGGAATAAAGTCTATTCATTCCAGAGGATTACTTACCGCAATATCATTTGTCAGCACTTTCGCTGTGATCTGGAAGGCTCTTTCTCTTTCCCACTCTTTTTGTGAAACAAGCCACATTCGGAGAAGCTGTTGGTCAAAGAATAAATGTTTTTTCTTTAGTATTCTTCATATTCATCTAGTTTCATATTCTCTCTTTCTGTCTCTGCCTCTTCTGTAACAGGGTGCTCGCTTCCCCACAATTTTTAAGTAGATGGCTGTATGTGGGGTGTGGGTGGGTCCAGCTGGATGTATTCATGTGAGGAAAATGCAGTAGAGTTTGGAGTGGACATTGAAGAACAGGTTAGGGAGAATGAGAATCAGTTTGAGTGGAGGCTCTACTCACATTAAACATTTCTTGACAGTCCTCTGCATTCACATTATCCCACATCATGGTCTTCAGAAGTTTTCCTAGGGCATCCATGGATCGTTCATAGAGAAACTGAAATCAAATACGTGTGTGTAAGTCTCAGGCTGGGGTGAGACAGTAAGGTCCCACTGCAGATTTTCATTCTGCTTAGGCCTTACTAGTGCATACTTGAATGTGCTCCTTGTCCTTATCTGTCTGGCCTTCACTTTTCAGATTTTCCAGAGGTGGAAGGGGCAGCAGCCTCCGAATATTCTCTTCAAGAATGTTAAGGTGATCTTGTAGTGAGAGCTGAGGTTTCAGTTGACTGAAATGAGAACCAGGTGGAGGAATGGATATTACAACGACCAACAGAACATACCCAGTGGAGTTCCCAAGAACTGCCAATCACATCTGACCATGTGACTAATGTGTCACATTTTCTGACATGTTGGGATGTTGAGAGAGGTGGTGACAGGAGTAGGGAGAGATGGGAACATAGAATCAGACTGCATTGGTGAGCATAGTCAATACGCCTCCATTCTTTAGATTGATGAACAAATCACCGCTCACTTTGTGTTCCTTAACACTTTATTATATGATCTGTGACAGCTTTAACCCACTTGTTTTCTCCATCTTGTGTGTGTGTGAGAGAGAGAGTGTGAGAAAGAGAGAGAGACAGAGAGAATGCCAGAGAGATATACATGTATCTCCTCAACTAGATTGTAGGTCTGCAGCAGTGACTTTTATCGATTTCATGTGTCTTTTCATGTTCTAAATAGTGCCACATATACTATAGATTCTTATGAATGCACAAGTGAACAAATGACACTGGAGTGTTTCTTCTTTTCTGCCTTTCTTTCAAATGTTTACTATAGACTTCATGAGGATATGAAAAAGTCTAGACATGACTTGGAAAAATGTACATGTTCAATAAGCATGAAAAACCACATTTACTTTTAAATAAATGTAAGTTAAGACAACAAGATACCATTAGTCAGCTACCAAATTAGCAAAGCAATTAAAAATGACACCATCAGGGAAATAAGGTTCTCTTAGAGAGGAATAAAATTCAGTATCAGCTGGGAAAGCTCTATGTAGTATTCTTGTCTTTATTGTTTGGTTCACTGCTAATCAATGTATCAAAGTATAATTTATGTATAGTAAGCTGCATCCATTAAAACAATTTTGAGAAGATTCACACTCACGAAAACACGACGGTTAGATAACCAATATAGAATATTTCTATCATACTCTATTTTTTTCTATTCCCCTTTCCAGGTTATCTTTTCCTCGCCATTGACAACCACTGATTTGCTTGCTGTCATTAGAAATTAGTTTTTAAGTTCTACAGCTGTGCTGTCTCTAGCCACATATGCTAGTGAACATGAGTTGTGGGCTGATCCGGATTAAGATGCAATATAAGTGTAACACATAGGATTTTGAAGATTTAGTATGAAGAATAATATAGGCCGGGCGCGGTGGCTCAAGCCTGTAATCCCAGCACTTTGGGAGGCCGAGACGGGCGGATCACGAGGTCAGGAGATTGAGACCATCCTGGCTAACACGGTGAAACCCCGTCTCTACTAAAAAATACAAAAAATTAGCCGGGCGAGGTGGCAGGCGCCTGTGGTCCCAGCTACTTGGGAGGCTGAGGCAGGAGAATGGCGGGAACCCGGGAGGCGGAGCTTGCAGTGAGCTGAGATCCGGCCACTGTACTCCAGCCTGGGCTACAGAGCGAGACTCTGTCTCAAAAAAAAAAAAAAAAAAAAGAATAATATAAATTATCCAATTTTAAAATACTGAATATATGTTGAAATAATATAATAAATATATTGGATCAAATAAAATATACTATTAAAATTAATTTTATCATTTCTTTCACTGGTTTAAAAGTGGTTACCAGACAGTTTTAAATGACATATGTGACTTGCATTGTGTTTCTACTTGACAACACTCTTCTAGAGCCTGGTTAATTCTTAATTCTTCTTCGAGGTTGATTTATTTGAGATTTCTACAAACCTCCCTCATTTTTGTTAACATGGCAACCTGTACTTTCTCTTATCTTGCCTCTTACCACATTTGGAGAAATTACGTGGGTGCTTCTTACATCTGTTTCCCCCAGTAGGCTGACACTCTGTCAGGGGAGTTCTTGTTCATCATCACTCTTTTGCAACCGAGTTCACTGACTGATATGACGTAGATGCCACTTAATAATACTTATTGAATAAAACCATCAACTATTATACTTAAAAGTTCAGAAAATAATTTTTTGCACAAAGGTGTTCATCAAAGTATTATTTATAGTTTTTAAAATAGGCAACAATTATATATAACAATAGGAGGTTGGTTAAGTCAGATGAGACATATTTATTCAAAATATTAGGCAGCCATTAAAGATATATTTGTTACCTCAATGTAATCAACATCATATGTTAAAAGCTTATAACTAACATTATACTCAATGGTGAAAGGCTGAAAACATCCCCTGTAAGATCAAGAATAAGACAAGGATACCATTTTTACAACTTCTATTTAGCATAGTACTGGAAGCCCTAGCCAGAGCAATTAGGCAAGGAAAATTAAAAAGGCATCTAAATTAGAAAAGAAGAAGTAAAACTATCTCTGTTTAGAGATGACACAGTCTTATATGTAGGAGCCCTAATGACTCTACCAAAAAACTGTGAGAACTAATAAATGAATTCAGCAAAGTTGCGAGATACAAAATCAACCTACCAAAATCTGTTGCATTTCTACGTACAACTGATTTGTTAAGAAATGAACAAACTGAAAAGGAAATGAACAATTCCATTTACAGCAGCATCAAAAAGAATAAAGTACTTAGGAATAAACTTAACCAAGTGAAACACAGAAATCCACTAAACATTGTTGAAAGAAATGAAAGAAGGCACAAATAGTGGAACGGCATCCTGTGTTCATGAATTAAACAATAATGTAAAGATGATGAGATTTTAATATTGTTAAGATTAGATCTACAGAGTTAATGTAATTCCTATCAAAATACCAAAGGTGCTTTTTGTAGAAATAGAAAAATTCATCCTAAAATTCATATGAAATCTCTAGAGACCCCAAATAGCCAAAACAATTTTGAAGAGGAACAAAGTTGGAGGTCTTATACTTACTGATTTCAAAACTTTTTACAAAAGCACAGTAATCAAAATAGTATGTAATTGGCATAAAGTTATACATGTAGGCCAGGTGTGGTGGTAGGAACCTGTAATCCCAGCATTTTGGGAGGCTGAGGTGGGCTGACAGCTTGAGCCCAGGAGTTCGAGACCAGCCTAGACAACATGGCAAAATTATGTCTCTACAAAAATAGAAAAATGAGCTGGGTGTGGTGGTGCTCGCCTGTGGTCCCAGATACTTGGGAGGCTGAGGAGGGAGAATCACTTGAGCCCAGGAGGTCAAGGGTGCAGTAAGCCGAGATTGTGCCACTGCACTCCAGCCTGGGTGACAGAGTAAGACCCCATCTCAAAAAACAAAAACAAAAAAAGAGACAGATGAATCCATGGAATAGAATAAAGAGCTTATAAGTAAACCATTAAATGAACTACGACAAGGGTACCAAGACCATTCCATGGGGAAAGGACAATTTTTTAAAAAACAAATTTTATTGAGTATATTTAAGGTTTACAACATGATGTTATAAGATATACATAGGAAAAGGTTACCATACTGAAACAAATTAACATAGCCATCATCTCACATAGTTACCCATTTCTCTTCTACCCGCTCCCACCTCTGCCCCATGGCAAGACCAAAAGTAGGAACAGCTATAATCTACTCACTTAGCAAAATCCTTAATACAATACATTATTATTAAATATAGTCCTACGTTGTACATTATTAGATCTTTAGACTTGTTCATCAGACTTCCTTGCTACTTTATATCTTTTGACTTACATTTTCCATTTCCTACCCACCACTGAGAATAAAACAGTAGCCACTGTTTTTTATTCTCAATTTCTGTATATCTGACATTTTAAAAAGTTCCACATACAAGTGAGATTACACAATATTTTTTTTTTCTGTGTCTGGCTTATTTTACATAGTATAATGTTGTACAGGTCCACTCATGTTGTAATAAATGGAAGGATCTCCTTTTTAAAGGCTGAATAATATTCCATTATGGGCATAAATATCACAATGTCTTTATCCATTCATTCATTGACAGACACCGAGGTTGTTTCTACATCTGAGCTATTGTTAATAATGCTGCAATAAATAAGGAAGTACAGATAACTTAAAATTTTTTTAATTTAAAAAGTATAGGGGTACAAGTGGTTTTTGGTTACATGGATGAGCTGCATAGTAGTGAAGTCTGAGATTTTAGTGTACTTGTTACTCAAAGAGTGTACATTGTACCCCAATAGGTAAATTTTCATCTCTCAGGGAGTGCAGATATCTTTACGAGGTGGTAATTTCATTTCCTTTGGGTATATACACAGAAGAGAAATTGCTGGGTCATATAGTAATTCTATTTTTAATTTCTTTTGGACCCTCCATCCTGTTTTCCATAATGGATGTACCAATTTACATTCCCACCAACAGTGCACAAGGGTTTCCCTTTCTCTATATTCTTGCTAACATGTGTTAGGGTTTCTTTTTGATAACAGCTATCTTAGCAGGTGTGAGGTAATATCTCAGAGCAGTCTTGATTTGTGTTTCCATAATTATGAGTGATATTGAGTATTTTTCATTTGCCTTTTAGCCATTTGCATGCTTTCTTTTGAGAAATGTCTACTCTGGTCCTTTGTCCATTTTTAAATCAGATTATATATTTTCTTGCTATTGAATTGTATGAGTTCTTTTTAATTTTGGATATTAACTCCTTATCAGATACATGGTTTGCAAATATTTTTTCCAATCCATAGGTTGCCTTTTCATTTTGTTGACTATTCCCTTTGTGCTGCAGAAACTTTATAGTTTGATGTAGTGCCATTTATTTATTTTTCCTTTTGTAGGCCAAGCTTTTGATGTGAGGACAATCTTTATAAGAAACGTCATTGGAAAAACTGAATATCCACATGCAAAAGAGTTAAGTTGGACCCTTATGTTACACCATATGCTAAAATCAACTCACAATGGATCAAAGATCTAAATGTAAGAGCTAAAGCTATGGAACTCTAAGAAGAAAACATAGGGAAAAGCTTCATGATCTTGAATTTGACAGTGATTTCTTGAAACACAGGCAAGAAAAGGAAAAATAGACAAATGGACTACTTAAAAATTATAAACTTCTGTGCATTTGGGGAATACAAAAGAGGGAGTGAGAGTGGGGAGCAAGGGTGAAAAAACTACTTATTGGGTACTATGCTCACTACCTGGGTGACAGATTCATTCGTACCCCAAGTCTCAGCATCATACAATATAGAAACTTGCACATGTACTCCCAAATATAAAATAAAGGTTGAAAAAACAAACTGAAATAAAACTTTTGTGAATCAAAGGATAGAATCAGTAGAGTGAAAAGGCAACTTATTAGATGGGATAAAGTATTTGCAAATCATATGTCTGATAAGAGGTTAATGTCCAGAATAAATTTAAAAAATACTATAATTAAACAACAAAATACCAAACAACTTGATTTTTAAAATATGGAAAGGACTTGAGTAGACATTTCTCCATAAAAAATATACAAATAGCTAACAAACATATGAAATGATGTTCAACATCACTAATCATTAAGATAATGCAAATCAAAACCACAAGAAAATACCACCTCATACCCATTAGAATGGCTATAAAAAATAAAGTTTTGGGTCACAAAAATCAATATACACAAATCAGTAGCTCTACTATATACCAACAATAGTCACTTTTACAACAGCTGAAAAAAAAATTAAATACCTAGAAATATACTTTACCAAGGAAGTGAAAGATTTCTATGAGGAAAACTACAAAACACTGCTAAAAGAAATCATAGATAACACAAACAAATGGAAACACATCCCATACTCAAGGAAGGGAAGAATCAATATTGTGAAAATGCCTGTACTGCCCAAAGTGATCTACAAATTCAATACAATTCTCATTAAAATACGATCATCATTTTTCATAGGACATAGGAAAAACAATCCTAAAATTCATATGGAATAAAGAAAGAGCCCACATAGCCAAAGCAATAGTAAGAAAAAAGAACAAATCTGGAGTCATTACATTACCTGATTTTATACAAAACTATAGTTACTGAAACAGCATAGCACTGGTGTAAAAATAGGCACTTAGACTGATGGAACAGAATAGAGAACCCAAAAATAAAGCCAAGTACTTTTAGCCAACAATATGAATGTACTTAACAATACTGAACTGTACACTTAAAAATGACTGATTATAAATTTTATATTGTATTTATTTTGCTACAATTAAACATTAACAAAAACTAAAAACTAAGAAAAGTATGATGTTTGTGAAGAATTGGTGATAATGTGGAAATATGTAAGGTGAAGTTAGAAAAGGCAGGATGAAAAATCATATGCAGAGTAGAATCTCAACTCTGTTATAAAAATGGAGGACTAGAAATAAAGACTTAAAGGAATGTATTAGCACATTTTCACAGTGCTATAAAGAAATACCCAAGACTAGGTAATTTATAAAGGAAAGAAGTTTAATTGACTCACAGTTCCACATGGCTCAGGAAGCCTCAGGAAACTTACAATCGTAGCCAAAGGCAAAGGGAAAGCAGGTACCTCTTCACAATGCAGCAGAAGAGAGTAAACATGTGAAGGAGGAACTGCCAAACACTTATAAAACTATCAGATCTCATGAGAACTCACTCACTATCACGAGAACAGCATGGGGGATACCACTCCCATGATCTAATTGCCCCCTTCCCTTCATACGTGGAGATTACAGGTCTCTCCCTCAACATTTGGGGGTTACAATTCGAGATGAGATTTGGGTGGGGACACGAAGTCAAACCACATCAAGGAAATAGACCAGAGTGTTGGCAACAGAGGCACGATGGTTGGTTTTTATTATTTCTTAAAATTTTTTTGTAGCTTCCCAATCTTTACAGAGGACTTCTATTTCTTTTTCTTTTTGTTTCTTCATCTTTTATTTTAGGTTCAGAGGGTACATGTGTGGGTTTGTTTTATGGGTAAATTGCATGTCATGAGGATTTGGTGTACAGATTATCTCATCAATAAGCATAGAACCAGATAGATAGTTTTTAAATTCTCACCCTCCTCCCAACCTCCACCCACAACTAGGCCCCAGTGTCTATTGTTTCCTTATTTGTTTCCATGTGTACTCAATATTTATCTCCCACTTATAAAATTAGTGGTATTTGGTTTTCCTGCATTAATTTGCTTAGGTTTATGGCTTCCAGCTCCATTCGTGTCACTGCAGAAGACAGATTTAATTCTTTTGTGTGACTGTATAGTATTCTATGGTGTAATGTATCACATTTTCTTTATCCAGTCTACCATTGATGGACATCTAGTTTATTTCATGTCTTTGCTGCTGTGAATAGTGCTGCAATGAACATATGCATGCATATGTCTTTATGGTAGCGCTATTTATATCCCTTGGGTATATACCAAGGAATGGGATTGCTGGGTTGAATTGTAGCTCCCTTTTGCGAGATATCCAAACTGCTTTCCACAATGGTTGAACTAGTTTACATTCCCAGCTGCAGTGTGTAAGTGTTCCCTTTTCTCCACAACCTTATCAGCATCTTTCTCTGAGTTTTTAGTAATAGCCATTCTGATTGGTGTGAGATGCTATCTTGTTGTGGTTTTAACTTCTATTTATTTTACTGCAGGGTGAAAATATTATTTTTAAATTGTGCCAAAAGTTATTTTCTTTTTCAGGATTATTGCTGCTAACCAACTAGAATGTGATTAGAGCTTTCATAAGATTTTAATTGAAAGTTTAAAATTTGCTTGGAGGCCAAGATCTAGAAAGAGGAATTTCCTTTTGCAGAGAAATTTTAGTCCATATATCAATACATGTAATTCTTCTGAGTAGCTCTTCAGTCTGTGTCAGTCATCAAATGACCAATCTTTCAGTCAGATCCGTAACTCTTTGGAAGGAGAAAAAGCCCCAGTTTGAAGCTCTTATTAATGAACTATGTTCAGTTTTGGGAGTGTGTACTGAAGTCTGCACTAATAGATGTTAGTTGATCAGGAGGAGGATAAGTGGGAAAATACTTTTGCAATGAAAACAACAAACAATTATCTACCTGAGATATCTAATGGCGATTAAGGCTTTCCACCGAACAGGGCTAGCTAAGGAATCCAGGGGCTCGCCTCTAATGAAGTCCTACAACACAAATAAGGAGATCAAATATTTCAGAAAGGCTCAGGAAAGTTTCCAGATGCAGCTGCAATCTCATCGGACCATTGGGTGCCCTGGGTCATAAACAAGGCAGAGATCTGTTATGTGGGACTGGTGAAGTCTAATCACTTTTTAAAAAGATAGCCCTGAAGTCTTGGTAATGGAATACTCAGGACCTTCCTTATTCCCTCTCTGCACACTCACCAGCATATAACCAATCAGCATCTCCTTGTAGGAAAACTGGAACCCCTGATCCTCAGCATCTTGGACAGCAATGCCAATCTCAGTGATGCTTCTTGTGAAACTCATTTGTAGATCCATGTCCTAAAGCAAAAGCATTCACAATGCAAGTCAAGGTCTAAGGCACCACACTCAGGTCTATTAACATGTGACCTAGCTTTGAAATATGTTCCCAGACAGGAATGAGGATCTTTGCTTCCTTTGCCATCTCTACTCCAGACTAGGGTCTAAGTTGCAGGGAAAGTGAGAAACAAAGGCCATTTTTCCTCCCTACCACCCACAATAGAATGAAAGTTCTCTAGAGCAGTGGCTTTCAAACCTTTTTGACCATAAACAACAGTAGAAAACAGTTTACAATTCCACCTAGTACCTAATGCCCCAAATATGTTTAATATATAACAGAAATAATAGTTATAGTTTTTATATGTAAAGTACTCTGTTATTTCATTAAAGAATTTTTCTGGTTTTGACCTATTAAACTGATTTCAACTGGTAGGTCACAACCCAAAGCTTGAAAAACGTTGCTTTAGTTTATAGCTCAACTTCTAAAGACCCTGGAACCAGAATATAATCCCTTGTTCTGCCCTGGATTAGGATCATGGATTCTGACTTCAGAATTGGATTGTTACATGTTGGAAACCTTTCAATTGGAATCAAATCAAAAGAACATCTTTGCTTGGTACACTTCAGGGGGGCATCTATCTATCTATCTATCTATCTATCTATCTATCTATCTATCTTCTATATCTCCTACCTTGTTCATCACAGACATGCCCAGAACCTAAAAAAATTAAAGGCAAAATTAGATTCTCAATGAGTAGCAGTCAGAGATACACTCAACCCAACAAAATGACCCACCCATCAACCTGAAGGACAATAGTAAAGCAGGAGGTAGAGCCTTGCCAAGGCGCGTAGTAATCCATGAGATATTTACTGTATTAGTCTGTTTTCACGCTGATGATAAAAACATACCCAAGACTGGGAAGGAAAAAGCCTTCCCAGGGGCTGAGCCCCTGCAAGTTTTAGCAACCTCAGCCTAGAAATGGAGGCAGCTCTGCAATGGGTGTTACCTGAGAGCACTGGCCATGAAGAAACAGGACTTGGGATACGATGTCTTGATTAAGTCTGGAGAGAAGTTGCTTCTTGGGAGCATGGAGGGCCACAGCTCCATAGATGACCATGACATCTGTCTTGGTCAGGCTCTTTTTCCCAGAAAAAAGGCTCTGAAGACCAGGAAAGGGAGATGTGAAAAATGTGACTGAAGGAGTTTTATTTTCTCTCATGTTTTTTTCCTAATCCCATGGACCACTATAGGGATAAGAAACCGAACTGGGATGATTCAAATAAGTCTAAAATGAATGTACTTTTGCTTGTTTAAATGTAAACACACAGGGTGGTCCTGTGGGACAATCAGGGCTTCCGAGAGATAACTGGGAGAAGCTTTTGTTAATTATTTACTTATCAGGCCCCTTTCCTTCAAGGTAAGCAGAGTATACATGAGAGGAGCTATTCCTGAGGGCTGAGTGGTTGGCAGAGCAACAAACCTAGTCACATGCAGAACGCATTTAGGATCTTCCAGATCAGCTTTAGGGTCAGAGAAAATAGACTTTTCATATAGCTGATCATCCTGCAAAGACTAGGCTTAGACAGTTCTGACCTGGAATAAGAACCTGGCGACAGGAGTAAGTATAATGTAGAGAAAGGCTATTCACTGAAGAAACCAGGGTTGTCTGGCCTTGCAATACCGAGAAACTTGAAGAAGATGATTCTTCTTACCTTACATCGATTCATGAAAAACTTTTCCTGATTTTGGAATGTTTTAAGAACTTTTAAAACAATATCCAAATGGTTCTCGGCACAGTATCCTAAAATAGATGTTATTCCCTAAAATCAGAGAAGGTATGACATTTTGAGTTTAACCATTTATTTACTCAACAGATATTTACTGAGTACCTATTATGGGCCAGGTACCCTTTTAGGTGCTGAGGGTACAGTAGTTTGCACAACATACCGAAGTCCCCATCTTTGTGAAGTATACAACCAGGAGAACTGACAGGGAAGTAACAGGGAAGTGAAAAAAGGAAACACATCAATTCAGTAAACAGGTAAATATACAGTGTGTGTGCCAGATGGTGACGAGTGCTATAAAGATAAGTAAAGCAGGAATAGGTAGTGAGGATTGGGGGAAGTTTGCATTTTTAAAATAGGATAGTCAGAGATGGTCTCATGGACAAGGTGACAATAAGCAGAGCCCTGAAATGAGTGAGGGAGTGAGCCATTAGACTATCTGGAAAGGAGAGTTTCAATCAGAGAGAAGGTAGGTGCAAAGCTCCTGAAGTCCACTGAGAGGGCTGAGTGAGCAGTCAGGGAGGAGAGCAGTGCAAAATGAGTCAGACAGGAGGTGGGAGGTTCATCACAGTAGGGCCTTTTAGGCTATCCCCAAGATTTTGGACTTGTAATCTATGATTGCTGGGAAGCTAATGGAGGTTTTTTCCAGCTTGAATTAGCAGATGCTTTTAACAAATCATTCTGTTCCTGAAACTTTATTGTATCTTAAGAGGTTAAATTTCTGAAAGTTGGCAGCTCTTGTTTCACACTCAGGTTATATATTCCCGCTGTCCCCACCTCTCTTGTCCAAAGCTGATTGCACCAGAGTTCCTTCGTGGCAATTTGTTCCTGAAACCTGTTATATGTCATTCAGTTGCATAACCCTGCCAGAGCCATCGTGAAAACTCATAGACTAGATCACTCTTGTAGAGTCTGGATAATAATTGTTCTAGTATGAAGCTAGAATTGGAGCTCTGGCATCACATGATTGAAAACATTATACTTAGGAGATTGAAAACCAAGTAGGTTTGGTGGGTTATGAAAGTCACGTGTTAACACTTTATTCATCCAGAGGTCATTTACTAAGCGACTTGAGTATGTAAGACATATTCAAGGACTTAAAATTAAGTAAAAAAGGCATTTGGGAAGCTCAATTGGACGTCACAATTTTTATTTTTTTATTTTTTGAAATGGAGTCTCACACTGTCACCCGGGCTGGAGTGCAATGGTGCAATCTCGGCTCACTGCAACCTCCGCCTCCCGGGTTCATGTGATTCTCTTGCCTCAGCCTCCCAAGTAGCTGGGATTATAGGTGCACACCACCACACCCGGCTAATTTTTTGTATTTTTAGTAGAGACGGAGTTTCACTATGTTGGCCAGACTGGTCTCGAACTCCTGACCTCGTAATCCGCCTGTCTCGGCCTCCCAAAGTGCTGGGATTATAGTCGTAAACCACTGTGCCCAGTCACGATTTATTTTTTAAGTTTGTGAAACTCTCAGACCTTGAATGAGAGTCTTATTATATGCTTATATCTAAAATCAACTTACTTTGTTTCCTAACCTATACCAGAGCTAAGATGGAAAAAAATGATACTGAGGTGGTGCCAACAGCAATAAATGATAATAATATCTGACAAGAAAAAAGGAAATAATAGAAATATAAAAGCAGTTTCAAAAGTTCAGTGAGGTTTAGTGGTTTCTGGTCATTTAATGTGTGAGAAAGAACCCTAAATACCATTTCTGAGGAGAAAGTATAACACTATACTTTTTTTATACTGGTGGTCTTTATCAGCCTGGGAACTATTTTTTATTGGTTTATTTGTTTGTTTTAAAAATATACATCTTCAGTGGGGCGTGGTGGCTCACGCCTGTAATCCCAGCACTTTGGAAGGCCAAGGTGGGTGAGTCACTTGAGGTCAGGAGTTCAAGACCAGCCTGGCCAACATGGCGAAATCCTATCTGCCAAAAATATAAAATTAGCCGGGCATGGTGGCAGACGCCTGTAATCCCAGCTACTTGGGAGAATGAGGCAGGAGAATAGCTTGAACCCAGAGGCAGAGGTTGCAATGAACCAAGATCCTGCCACTGCACTCCATCCCAGGTGACAGAGTGAGACTCTGTCTCAACAACAACAACAACAACAACAACAACAAAATACACATCTTCTGCTTCCTCCATATTTACATATGCTCTATAGCCACAGGCTATGGTAGGAAGTAGGTAAAGCTTTGCAGAAACACTTCAGGTTATCTTTACATTCTCTCTAGATTAGTCTATAAGTAACTTTCAGCTTATAAATTCAATCATTTCGATGCTCACAATCATGCTCTAAGTCAAGCCAAAGTCAAAATATATCAAAGATACTCTCATTAGGTAAGAATTATTGAAATTCATTTTTCAATATTTTCACAAACTTGGCTAAAAATGAAGTATTGATTTTTAAATAGAAAAGCCTAACTTTTCTGAAAAATTCTGTTAGGCTATTCTGAGTGTATTAATTGATAATTCTGATTCAGTAGAACATTATTATAAAAGCTGTCAGATGTTTTGTGGGTAGGATTAGTTGTTATCATCATAAGAGGAAATTGAGAGCAAGGGGTCCCACCTGTCTTTGATCCCCCAGTTGGTTGGGAGCAGTCAGAAACTCCTTAATCTGTGAGTTTACAAAGTCTGAATCTTGGCAGGATGCTAAGGTGGTTCCCAAGGCTTTCCAAAGGAATTTCTGGAAAACAAAAGATAAGCAACAGGATTTTAAAGGTTGGAAAGCAAGACTCTGATGAAGAGTGGAAAGAGTTAAAATAATCATCTGAAGGAAAGAAGTTGGGGTGACTTAACCACTTAATAACCAGGTATCTCAAGCTTTCTGTCTTCTTCAGAGTGTTTCCTTCCTCCAGGCTCTGCCCTCTATCTGTGCTCTCCTATATTCTTCTCTACTTTGTGCCCTGCCCCTAAAATATACTTCACTCTCCATTGTAATTTTTTGTTTTCTTGCTTGTCTCCATGCTTAGGATTTGGGTTCATTGTAGCAGAGGGTCTTATTCATTATTTCCACTGCATAGTTCCTGGTTGTTTATATGTGTTCTACAAATGCTCATTGAAGAGGGTTTTGTTGTTGTTGTTGTTTTTTAGATAGAGTCTCACCCTGTTTGCCCAGGCTAGAGTGCAGTGGTATGATCTCAGCTCACTGCAACCTCTGCCTCCTAGGTTCAAGCGATTTTTGTGCCTCAGCCTCCTGAGTAGCCAGGATTACAGGCGTGTGCCACCATGGTCGGTTAATTTTTGTATTTTTAGTGGAGATGGGGTTTTACCATGTTGGCCAGGCTGATGTCAAACTCCTGCCCTCAAGGGATCTACCTGCTTTAGCCTCCCAAAGTGCTGGGATTTCAGGTGTGAACCACCTTGCCCAACCGGTTATTTTGAAGATGGCTTTAATTTTTTTTATAAGGTTCAAATCATTCCTAGCCATATAGTATCAGATTGGCATTTATTTAGAATCTCCATATTGTCACACACAAGAGACAAAACTGGCTAGTTGGCGGTCGACTTCAAGGACTCTGCATAGCGGGCAGGACTGTTCCTAATGAGTGGTCATTATTGACCATAGGAGAATCTGTGGAGCAGGAGTACAGGACATTCTAATAGACACAGACCAAGTTAAATTAGTACATTCAGGAGAAATGTGCAGCTCAGTCTGGCTTGAAATGAGAGGGGTGCATAAGGTTAAAAAGAGGTGGAGCAGTTGCTGTTATCTCAACTCCCAGAGTGACAGTAGCCTCAATCAGAGTGAGAATCTGACCAGGTCGCATCCACCTCACTTTCACTTATTCAGGTCAAAGTTCCTATAAGGAAATTATACTAGAGAAAACTGCGTACAATACAGACATAAATACGAATTGGGGACGAAGCTGCTAAAGTCTATTTAAGCCCACCTTGAAGGAAAGAGTGGAAAGAATCTGGGAAAGTTGTGCTGCAGGAAAAAATTGATGTCATGAGGGGAAAAGTTCAACTTAGGTGTAAAATATGAGTCTTAGTGCCTTCCAGTCCTGTTGACCTGTTGCTTCTCTGCAGATTTTGGTCCAGTGCATAGTACATTCCTGCTTTGGGGCTTCACATGGAATCCAAGAAATCAGGAGCCTAGCACTGGGAGAAAATGTGGTAGGGTGCAAAAATAGAAAATTTTCTATCCTACTTCTGTCCATGTCTCCTTACCATGGGGTGTTGCAGCTCCTTCAATCAAAAAAAGAGTCTATTTTCCCATTTATTTGAACCTGGGCTGGCTTTTTGACTTGCTTTGGACAATAGAATGTGGCAAAAATGATAATGGGTCAGTTCTGAGCCTATGTTGTAACCAAGCGAGTGAGAGAGAAACCCCACGATTTGAGACACGAATTCAGGAGTCCTTTATTAGCCGGCGACTGAGAGACAGCTAACGCACGAAATTCTCTCGGCCTAAAGAGGGGGCTAGATTTGCTTTCATACTTTGGTTTAAAGAGGGCAGGGGTATTCTAGCTATAGCATTCTTACAGAAGTAAAACAGACCAAAAAGTTAAAAAGACAAACGGTTATAGGAAAACAAACAGTTCCAGCTACAGGGACTTTAAATTCATCACAGGGTGATAGGTGTGGGGGCTCTGGGTATTATTTGCCAGACACAAACACAGGGGCTTTATGGTACTCCCAAGTGAACTCCTGGGAACTGCAGACATTACTTGCCTCAGTACCTTTTCAGTTAATTGCACTCTTTGATATGTTGAGAGTCAGCTTGCACAAGTTAAGTCCTTCAGGAAGGGGGTGGGTAAGGAGCCCTTGATGTCTTGTAAATGAAGGAGCCAAGGGTTTTCTCAGCTAATGGAGAGCCTTCTCATATTAAAACAAGGTGAGATATCTAAGGGAGAGTCTATTCATGTTAAATACAAGGTTGGTTATTACACCTATACCTCAAGAGTCCTTGCATACTTTGTTGCTATCACCCTGAGAGTTAGCTTGGGCTAGCTTGCTAGAGGATGAGAGAACAACAGGAACAGAAATCAACTGTGCTATTTAAGATGCATCATAGGCCGGTGGTGTGGTGGCTCAAGCCTGTAATCCCAGCAATTTGGGAGGCTGACGTGGGTGGATCATGAGGTCAGGAGATCAAGACCATCCTGGCTAACATGGTGAAGCCCCGTCTCTACTAAAAATACAAACAAATATATTTGTATTTTACAAATACGTTTTGTATATTTTTATATACAAATATATATTTGTATTTGAGTTGGGTGTGGTGGCATGTGACTGTAGTCTCAGCTACTCGGAAGGCTGGGGCAGGAGAATTGCTTGAACCCAGGAGACGGAGATTGCAGTGGGCCAAGATCGTGCCACTGCACTCCAGCCTGGGTGACAGAGCAATATTCCAACTGGAAAAAAAAAAAGATGCATCATATACCAGCCAACCTCAAGTATACCTTGTAAGCCTAGTTAAGATTAGATGACTACCCACCTGAGCCCAGCCGAAAGTGTCAAGGTATAAAATTGTGAGATAAATAGGTGGCTATTATTTTAAGCCACTAGGGTTAGTTTGTGATAGAGCAGAAGCTAATTAGTACATTCTTACTTTACTCTTCTTCAGCATAAGGCTTGAGAACATCTAGCAGCTAATTACTAAAATTGCTTTGCCTACCAGTAACACCAGTATTCTGGAATAATCTTGTGAGTCTGGAAGCTGTTGAATACATGGCATGGAGCTTTGAAGACAGTAGTGGTTCTCCCAGCATAGAGTTTGAGATCTGAGAATGGACAGACTGCCTGCTCAAGTGGGTCCCTGACCCCCGAGTAGCCTAACTGGGAGATACACCTACAAGGGGTAGACTGACACCTCACACCTCACACAGCCAGGTACCCCTCTGAGATGTAGCTTCCAGAGGAATGATCAGGCAGCAACATTTGCTGTTCAGCATTATTCACTCTTCTTCAACCTCTGCTGCTGATACCCAGGCAAACAGGGTCTGGAGTGGACCTTGAGCAAACTGCAGCTGAGAGTCCTGACTGTCAGAAGGAAAACTAACAAACAGAAAGGACATCCACACCAAAACCCCATCTGTACACCACCATCATCAAAGACCAAAAGTAGACAAAACCACAAAGACGGGGAAAAAGCGGTGCAAAAAAGCTGAAAATTCTAAAAATCAGAGCATCTCTACCCCTCCAAAGGAATGCAGCTCCTCGCCAGCAACAGAACAAAGCTGGATGGAGAATGTCTTTGACAAGTTGAGAGAAGAAGGCTTTAGACAATCAAACTTCTCTGAGCTAAAGGAGGAAGTTTGAATCCAAAGCAAAGAAGGTAAAAACCTTGAAAAAAGATTTGACAAATGGCTAACTAGAATAACCAACGTAGAGAAGTCCTTAAATGACCGGATAGAGCTAAAAACCATGACACGAGAAATACGTGACAAATGCACAAGCTTCAGTAACCGACTCCATCAACTGCAAGAAAGGGTATCAGTGATTAAAGATCAAATGAATGAAATGAAGTGACAAGAGAAGTTTAGAGAAAAAAGAGTAAAAAGAGATGAACAAAGCCACCAAGAAATATGGGACTATGTGAAAAGACCAAATCTACATCTGATTGGTGTACTTAAAAGTGACAGGGAGAATGGAACCAAGTTGGAAAACACTCTGAAGGATATTATCCAGGAGAATGTCCCCAACTTAGCAAGGCAGACCAACATTCAAATTCAGGAAATACAGAGAACATCACAAAGATACTCCTCAAGAAGAGTAACTCCAAGACACATAATCGTCAGATTCACCAAAGTTGAGATGAAGGAAAAAATGTTAACAGCAGTCAGAGAGAAACATTGGGTTACCCACAAAGGGAAGCCCATCAGACTAACAGATGATCTCTCAGCAGAAACTCTACAAGTCAGAAGAGAGTGGGGGCCAATATTCAACTTTCTTAAAGAAAAAAATTTTCAAACCAGAATTTCATGTCCAGACAAATAAGTTTCATAAGTGAAGGAGAAATAAAATCTTTTATAGACAAGCAAATGCTGAGAAATTTTGTCACCACCAGGCCTGCCCTACAAGAGCTCCTGAAGGAAGCACTAAACATGGAAAGGAACAACTGGTTCCAGCCACTGCAAACACATGCCAAAATATAAAGACCCTCGATGCGAAGAAGAAACTGCATCAACTAATGGGCAAAATAACTAGCTAACACCATAATAACAGGATCAAATTCACACATAACAATATTAACCTTAAATGTAAATGGGCTAAGTGCTCCAATTAAAAGACACAGACTGGTAAATTGGATAAAGAGTCAAGACCCATCAGTCTGCTGTATTCAGGAGACCCATCTCACATGCAGAGACATACATAGGCTCAAAATAAAGGGATGGAGGAAGATCTACCAAGCAAATGGAAAACAAAAAAAGGCAGGGGTTGCAATCCTAGTCTCTGATAAAACAGACTTTAAGCCAACAAAGATAAAAAGAGACAAAGAAGGCCATTACATAATATAAAGGGATCAATTCAACAAGAAGAGCTAACTACCCTAAATATATATGCACCCAATACAGGAACACCCAGATTCATAAAGCAACTCCTTAAAGACTTACAAAGAGACTTAGACTCCCACACAATAATAATAGGCAACTTTAACATGCCACTGTCAGCATTAGACAGATCAACGAGACAGAAAGTTAACAAGGATATCCAGGAACTGAACTCAACTCTGCACCAAGCGGACCTAATAGACCTGTACAGAACTCTCCACCCAAAATCAACAGAATATACATTCTTCTCAGCACCACATTGCACTTATTCCAAAATTGACCACTTAGTTGGAAGTAAAGCACTCCTCAGTAAATGTAAAGGAACAGAAATTATAACAAACTGTCTCTCAGACAACAGTGCAATCAAATTAGAACTCAGGATCAAGAAGCTCAATCAAAACTGCTCAACTACACGGAAACTGAATAACCTGCTCCTGAATGACTACTGGGTACATAACGAAATGAAAGCAGAAATAAAGATGTTATTTGAAACCAATGAGAACAAAGATACAACACACCAGAATCTCTGGGACACAATTAAAGCAGTGTGTAGAGGGAAATTTATAGCACTAAATGCCCACAAGAGAAAGCAGGAAAGATCTAAAATTGACACCCTAACATCACAATTAAAAGAACTAGAGAAGCAAGAGCCAACATATTCAAAAGCTAGCAGAAGGCAAGAAATAACTAAGATCAGAGCAGAACTGAAGGAGATAGAGACACAAGAAACCCTTCAAAAAAATCAATGAATCCAGGAGCTGGTTTTTTGAAAAGAACAACAAAATTGATAGACTGCTAGCAAGACTAATAAAGAAGAAAGGAGAAAAGAATGAAAAGACGCAATAAAAAATGATAAAGGGGATATCACCATCAACCCCACAGCAATACAAACTATCATCAGAGAATACTGTAAACACCTCTACACAAATAAACTAGAAAACCTAGGAGAAATGGATAAATTCCCGGGCATGTACACTCTCCCAAGACTAAACCAGGAAAAAGTTGAATCCCCGAATACACCAATAACAGGCTCTGAAACTGAGGCAATAATTAATAGTCTACCAACTGAAAACAGTCCAGGATCAGATGGATTCACAGCCGAATTCTACTAGAGGTACAGGGAAGAGCTAGTACTACTCCTGAAACAATTCCAATCAGTAGAAAAAGAGGGAATCCTCTCTAACTCATTTTGTGAGGCCAACATCATCCTGATACCAAAGCCTGGCAGAGACACACACAAAAAAAGAGAATTTTAGACCAATATCCCTGATGATTATCAATGCAAATATCCTCAATAAAATACTGGCAAACTGAATCCAGCAGCACATCAAAAAGCTTATCCACCATGATCAAGTGGGTTTCATCCCTGGGATTCAAGGCTGGTTCAATATATGCAAATCAATAAACATAATCCAGCATATAAACAGAACCAAAGACAAAAACCCCATGATGATCTCAATAGATGCAGAAAAGGCCTTTGACAAAATTCCACAGACCTTCATGCTAAAAACTCTTAATAAATTCAGTATTGATCTAACATATCTCAAAATAATAAGAGCAATTTATGACAAACCCACAGCCAATATCACACTGAATGGGCAAAAACTGGAAGCATTCCCCTTGAAAACTGGCACAAGACAAGGATGCCCTCTCTCACCACTCCTATTCAACATAGTGTTGGAAGTTCTGGCTGGGGCAATCAGGCAAGAGAAAGAAATAAAGGGTATTCACTTAGGAAAAGAGGAAGTCAAATTGTTCCTGTTTGCAGATGACATGATTGTATATTGAGAAAACCCCATTGTCTCAGCCCCAAATCTCCTTAAGCTGAAAGGCAACTTCAACAAAGTCTCAGGATACAAAATCAATGTGCAAAAATTGCAAGCATCCTTATACACCAATAACAGACAAACAGAGAGCCGAATCATGAATGAACTCCCATTCACAATTGCTTCAAAGAGAATAAAATATCTAGGAATCCAACTTACAAGGGATGTGACGGACCTCTTCAAGGAGAACTACAAACCACTGCTTAATGAAATAAAAGAAGACACAAACAAATGGAGGAACATTCCATGCTCATGGGTAGGAAGAATCAATATCGTGAAAATGGTCATACTGCCCAAGGTAATTTATAGATTCAATGCCATCCCCATTAAGTTACCAATGACTTTCTTCACATAACTGGAAAAAACTACTTTAAGATTCATATGGAACCAAAAGAAGCCCATATTGCCAAGACAGTCCTAAGCCAAAAGAACAAACCTGGAGGCATCATGCTACCTGACTTCAAACTATACTACAAGGCTACAGTAACCAAAACAGCAAGGTACTGGTACCAAAACAGAGATATAGACCAATGGAACAGAACAGAGCTCTCAGAAATAATACCACACATCTACAACCATCTGGTCTTTGACAAACCTGACAAAAACAAGAAATGGGGAAAGCATTCCCTATTTAATAAATGGTGTTGGGAAAACTGGCCAGCCATAAGTAGAAAGCTGAAACTGGATCCCTTCCTTACACCTTATACAAAAATTAATTCACGATGGATTACAGACTTAAATGTTAGACCTAAAACCATAAAAACCCTAGAAGAAAACCTAGGCAATATCATTCAAGACATAGGCATGGGCAAGGACGTCATGTCTAAAATACCAAAAGCAATTGCAACAAAAGCCAAAATTGACAAATGAGATCTAATTAAACTAAAAAGCTTCTGCACAGCAAAAGAAACTACCATCAGAGTGAACAGGCAACCTACAGAATGGGAGAAAATTTTTGCAATCTACTCATCTGACAAAGGGCTAATACCCAAAACCTACAAAGAACTCAAACAAATTTACAAGAAAAAAAACAACCCCATCAAAAAGTGGGCAAAGGATATAAACAGACATTTCTCAAAAGAAGACGTTTATGCAGCCAACAGACACATGAAAAAATGCTCATCATCACTCGCTATCAGAGAAATGCAAATCAAAACCACAATGAGATACCATCTCACACCAGTTAGAATGGCGATTATTAAAGTCAGGAAACAACAGGTGCTGGAGAGGATGTGGAGAAATAGGAGCACTTTTACACTGTTGGTGGGGCTGTAAACTAGTTCAACCACTGTGGAAGACAGTGTGGCAATTCCTCAAGGATCTAGAACTAGAATTATCATTCTAAGTGCTCCAATTAAGGATCTAGAACTAGAATTACCATTTGACCCAGCTATCCCATTACTGGGTATATACCCAAAGGATTATAAATCATGCTCCTATAAAGCCGCATGCACACGTATGTTTATTGCAGCATTATTTGCAATAGTGAAGACTTGGAACCAACCCAAATGTCCATCAATGACAGACTGGGTTAAGCACATATACACCATGGAATGCTATGCAGCTATAAAAAATGATGAGTTCATGTCCTTTGTAGGGACATGGATGCAGCTAGAAACCATCATTCTCAGCAAACTATTGCAAGGACAGAAAACCTATCACTGCATGTTCTCACTCATAGGTGGGAACTGAACAATGAGAACTCTTGAACACAGGAAGGGAAACATCACACACCAGGGCCTGTTGTGGGGTGGGGGGAGTGGGGAGGGATAGCATTAGGAGATATACCTAATGTAAATCACGAGTTAATGGGTGCAGCACACCAACACGGCACATGCATACATATGTAACAAACCTGCACGTTGTGCACATGCAGCCTAGAACATAAAAGTATAATAATAATAAAAAAATACATGGCATGACATGAGGTGCACAGAGCTAGTCTGTGTTATAAGAAGATGGAGCATTACTCGCCAAATCTTTCTTATGTGCCTTGGTGGGTTTGATAAACCCATTTGGAAAATCAGTACTCTGCACCAAACTAGAGAGTTTTGAAAATTACATATGTGAGTCAAAGATTGATAATGAATAATTTGTGGAAAGAAATACTGAGTACTGGAACTGAGAAACGTAAATATTTTTCCAGGAAAATAAACTTATGAACAGTATTAACATAATAAAGACCGTATTCAAAGACCATGTTCCAAGCTACTTTTACATGAAGCACATGCCCTGTGTTAAGCACTTCACCAGGGACTTTATATACTTTATGTCATTGAACCCTCAGAATACTACAACCCTCAGAGGTGGGTATTGTTTCAATTTTATTGATAAGTATGGTGAGGATCCAGAGAGATAATATAATTTACCTAAAGCCCCATTAGTATTAAGTAGGGGGGAAACTGGCTCCAAACCCCATTGCGAATGGATGGCTACAAGGTGGAAGGTTAGGTAGGGGCCATTTAGAGACAGAGGGATAGAAGAACTGACTTTAAAAACATGGAAAGGAATAATGTCTGAAAAATACTTTATTGCTCTGACTTGGCCTGTTAACTGACACATGGATGCGGGGTCTTTAATCATTGTTCTCCATGGCCATACCTCTTTGTCACTGGAAATTGAAACATATTTCTTTGGGCACCCTTTCCTAGAACTAGCTTTTGAGTATTATTTTAGCTATAAGCCTATGTTAAATTGTAGTAGATTCTTTTTGATAGCCTGCATCACAAGACTGGCATAATGGAAGCCAAGACAAAAGCGGACATTAAGCATTGCTGTTAGCCTTCCAGTATCTATTCTTCTTCCTCCTCTAGAAAGAACTTCTGAATATTAGTCAGGCACATATCTATCTTATCTACCTCTCAGTCTTCCTCACAGATACATGAGGCCATACAAGTAAATTTGGGCCAAATGTGAGGTGCAGAGAAGGTAGTATTCAGCTTCAGCTAGTAGCCTTAAAAAGAAGGAACTCTTTTTTCTAAATGTGCCTCCCTCCCTTTGATTGTAATATAGACAAGATGGAGCTATAGAAGCCATTTTGGATCACAGGTAAAAGCTAAGGTTTTCCCCTTAGCTGAAAAACCAACCTTCTCAATGGAGGTATTGCTGTAACTGCCCATTTGCTGTTTGAAATCCCGAGTCAGTTGAATGGTCCAGGCCACGTCATCGATCTTCCACAAGGATTCTTTCAGCAACTGTTGTAGGAAGTGGAAGTTAGATATGAATATGACAGTTTCATGTGCTTACTTGGTATTTTTTTGGTTATCTTATCTTTTAAAAGTTTAAATCTATTTTAAATAGTATTATTACTTTTCCTATAAAATAATTAATTCCTTTGAAACTTTCCTGTTAGTTTATTCTAAAAAACATTTTATGATATGTTCTGAATTTGCACGGGGAATAAGATACACAGAATGTGGAAAAGCAACTTCCTTTTCTTCCTTTAAACATTGCTAAAAGACCTAAAATAGAAATTAATCTAATCTGAAACTTAAATTTGGCATTTTTCTAGTTTCGATAGATTTGGAAAAACTCCATTTGTTAATATTAATTTAACTTATTGCATACTTAAAAAAAAAAAGACCCAAACAGGATGGAGATTTTTGGAATCAAGAATTAAATGTCTTAAAGAACAGGCACATTTCGATGTACAGGTACATTTCTGCAGACTTCAACTCTAGTAACTAAAGATTCGTGGTTTTACCAATACCTATGAGACAGGGTCACATCAATCCTTTGAACCCATGTCCTTTTTCTTTGAACAATACATACAAAGGTGTTCTTTTTTCTTTTTGACAAACACATTGCAATATATATATTATTTCTCTTATATTTTTTCAACTTTAAGCTTAGAAAAGGACACAATGCCAAACAAAACCAATAAAAGGATGTGTATGTATGCTCTTAATAGGAGCTCATTCATGGGTTCTTTAAAGAAACTAAACAGTTTTGGAAATTTAAGAGAAGACATGGGCAGACAGTTTTGGGAAAAAAAAGACCAGAAATATATTCAAAATTGGAAGAGGAAAAGGAACTGTTGTCAAGGCTTCTCATTAGAAAAAAAATATTTTTCTCCCTAGTAGAGACAGTTATTTTAAAATGGCAGGCCGGGCGCGGTGGCTCAAGCCTGTAATCCCAGCACTTTGGGAGGCCGAGACGGGCGGATCACGAGGTCAGAAGATCGAGACCATCCTGGCTAACACGGTGAAACCCTGTCTCTACTAAAAAAACAAAAAACTAGCCGGGCGAGGTGGCGGGCGCCTGTAGTCCCAGCTACTCGGGAGGCTGAGGCAGGAGAATGGCGTAAACCCAGGAGGCGGAGCTTGCAGTGAGCTGAGATTGCGCCACTGCACTCCAGCCCGGGCGACAGAGCGAGACTCCGTCTCAAAAAAAAAAAAAAAAAAAAAAAAAAATGGTAGCAGAAGGAAATCTGGTAGGAATTTTGAGAGAGGGAATGGAACATAAAAGAACCATAAATAGGCCGGGCGCGGTGGCTCAAGCCTGTAATCCCAGCACTTTGGGAGGCCGAGACGGGCGGATCACGAGGTCAGGAGATCGAGACCATCCTGGCTAACACGGTGAAACCCCGTCTCTACTAAAAATACAAAAACTAGCCGGGCGAGGTGGCGGGCGCCTGTAGTCCCAGCTACTCGGGAGGCTGAGGCAGGAGAATGGCGTAAACCTGGGAGACGGAGCTTGCAGTGAGCTGAGATCCGGCCACTGCACTCCAGTCCAGGCGACAGAGCGAGACTCCGCCTCAAAAAAAAAAAAAAAAAAAAAAAAAGAACCATAAATATAGGAGAGAGGTGGATCCTAGAATTGAGGACCAGGAGAGTAGAGCAGTCACTTTCAAATCTTATATTGGATAAGAATCACTGATGGAAACCTTTAAAACATGCCAGTTCTCAGGTACCACCCCCAGAGATTCTAAATCTGGAAGGATGGAGATAGAAGGTAGAGGAGGTGCTGTGGAGAGATCATTGAAGACTGACTCTTCTAAGAAGCCATAGGTAATTTCTAGGTAGGTGCCTTATAAACTGAAAACCTTCTATATTAAAAGCTCCCTATCTGTGGGCTTCCTCCTTCCTGCAAGTTTCTGAAGTCACATCTTTGTAAAATCAATGTCCACCGCCTGTCTGCAATTTACTGTTTCTGGGATTTGGTATCACCTGTAGCGCTGTTAGTCGTAAAGCTCCAAGAAGTTTATGGGTGAGAGAGGAAATTCGTTTTTGGAAATGGGATACAATGTGGCCGTTTGTTTTTTAGACATTAGGAAAAAGACATTAAGCCACAAATAGAAGAAGAAATACAGTTGTGCTTAGGTGCAGGGAAGTGGAAATTATATTACTCTGTGCTTCATTATGTGGCTGGTAAAAGAATAAAGTTGCAAGAAGTAAAAAGTTGAAAATTAGAGAAGATTTAAGAAAGACAGAGGAAAAATATTGCTAAGTAAAATCTTCAAAACTGTCTGAAACTTACCCAAGTGGATTTAAGATTGTAGTTCAAATTATGGCGATTTAAAGAACGTTATCCTTAAGTGATCACTTATAACATTCTAGCTCTTTTCCAAAGAAAAGGAAAGGTTATTATCCTCGGGAATCTAGTTCCTTTAATTTAGGATGGGTAACTTTAGCTGATTTCATCATGCCATTATCAACAATTATTCTAGAAGCCAGCCTTACCTGAAGCAACATGGTTTCCCATAGAACGGTACTGATGTTCTTTCCTAGAAACAAAAATTGATGTAATAATCGCAAAAAAAAAAAAAAAAAAAAAGAAACAAAAACCACCCCTGGACTCAAATTCTCCCTGCCAGGCCTCCAGTGATGCTTGAGTTCAATTTTAAGCTTTCTTTTTGCTCATAATGCTTATCTGAAATCAAATTTACTACATTGGCAACATTAAAGTGCTAGGTAGAGAGAAGGTCTTCAATCCATCATAAAAATCTAGGCTTTCTGCTAATTTCGATGACTACTGAAATGACCATATTTTGATATTCTAACATGATTAATAACTTTTTAGAACAATACTAAAATAGAATTGCTCTAGATACGAGAAAAAGACAAGAGCGAAAGTAAAAATTCCCTAAGAATGTTACCCACTAGGTCTTCTTGTAGTATGAATATTGGCAGAGAAACAGAACATAAGGAGTCAAGAAGAAAAAAATAGCTATCTACCTTGTATATCAAGTTCATTGTTTTTATTGCCTGAAACGAGTAATAATGGCTTTACACAGAGAAATGGTGCATCATTTCTTTATGTTCCTGCCCTGCTGGGTAAAGACCTAGCCCCACTCCCTCGTACCTTCCAGAGGCTGCAGAAGCTCAGGTAAACGTATTTTCCATAGGTCTACCAATTTTGGGTGAATGATCTCAGGCAGTATCTTCAAAAGCCCTATTGCACCAGCCCCACGTAACTCCCCTAAACTGGCAGGCATAGATATTACCTGAAGAATAGAAGAGAAAGAGCTCATCAATTTCAGGGGCCTTTAAAAGGCCCACTTATTTTTTCCTTTTACCATTGTTCCAATTCCTTTGATTTCTGCATTGGATAATCTTTTAACAAATCATCACAGTCTGTTCTTATTTATTCTAGAATGAAGCTAATACTTAGCCCTTCTCCCATTTCTTTTTCCCTAAGGATGAAGGTGAAAAATATGTGGAAAGCACCAATCAAAAATAAATGGAAAGAAGACTTAGGTATATCAATTAATTAAATAAAGACACGAGGAAAGAGTGCTTGAGTAAATGACCCATATGGGGCCAAAGAGAGAGATGGGAAATCCAAACAACAGATGTGGAATTTGTTTGATGGTACGTACGAATGCGATTCAGTATATGCTCACTTTAAAATTATAAGTAAAGTTTAACAAGTATTTCAGAGTGGGAAGGTAATCATGTGAATAATAAATACTCATGAATGTCACTAGTATAGCAGAAATTTATTATGCCTTTTTAGTGTTTCTTTTTGTTTGGAGTCTCCATGTAATTTATATTACTGTTTATTTGGAACTGAATTATCCTTATCAGCTTAAATTTGTTGTAGTTTGGTTCTTTGTAACTCACTCACCAGAAGTCTGGCCAGTAGCTGCTGTGGTGAAGGAAGTTTCACTAGAAAGAGAAAGCAATTTTCATCATCACTGTAGGGGTTAGAGATTGGGGTTGGGTTTAAGGTCAAAGCACTGTAGCCTTCCTGGAAATGGATCCCTCATAATAGAAAAGCTTTTCTGTGTTTATGAATGTACAGACCAGCTCCCGTCGAGATGACAAGTGCTGTTGACTCCTTGGCACTGTGCTTCTTCTTCTCCTCTGCCATAATCAGAATTCTGATGATACTAAACAGGGGCTCCAGAGCTTCTGTGTATTCCGCAGGTACCACAAAAGTCAGGATCCTTGGCCACAGCACCTGTGGAAAATAGGGCAAAACGCAAGGATTACTTATTCTTTTCCATTACTTCTCCCTGGTCCTCACTACATGTTTTTCTCTGATGTAGAAGCTTTTCTCCTGTTATTATTTTGCTTTTCGGGCCAAGTCAAGATGAAATCATTAAATGAAGCCTCTGCATAGCACATTCGTTTTCAGATGTTAGCCGTAGTGAGTGTTGGTCAGTGTTTCTCCGTGGGGATGTTGCGGGAATGTGGGGCAGGACAATTCTTTGTCATGAGGGACTGCTCCAGACACTAGGGGAATGCTAGCATCCCTGGGCCCCACTCACCAAGTGCCAGTATTCCTCTTGTCAATGTGACAACCAAAAATCTCCCAAGTACTTCCTAAAACTCCAGGATTGGAGTGTGACTGCCCCAATGGAGAAGCTTGGGAGAGGATAGTGAATGGGCTGCTACTGTCCTCTGTGCTTCAGGCTCTGACTTGCCTGCTCTGGAAGGCTGAAACATTGTGTTTCTTTAGTATGTTTTATGTCCCTTAGAAAACTCTCTTGTGCTAATGGAAACCTTGGTGTCAACTTGTACTCTTCTCTCTTCTTTATCATCTATATTTAATTACCAGACTCAGTCTTTTTTTTCATTGTAAGATCTCTTGTGCCCTTCCATGTCTCATTTCTATTGTAATGACATTGCTGTAGTTCCTACAAGTTGCATCTGATCTCCTATATAGTCTCTTTGCTCTTAGTCTACTCATGTGTGAATCTACTGATTCCCTACAACTATCATTTTAAATGTTTAGCTCTTGCTTAAAATTTTCATTGGTTTATCAACCATAAGGTAAAAGTTTGACATTCCAGACCCTTTAGGGTTTGACCCTAGATTATTTTTTTCATCATTTACTTCTATATCAGAAGGTCTTAAACTTTAGTATGTATCAGAAATATTGGAACCTAGCTGATTGTAGACTTTTGGTCTCTAAGTCCAGTTTGGCTGATTCAGTAGGTCTGGTATGTGACCTGGAAATCTGCATTTTAAGTAAATATCCCAGATAACTCAGGAACCACATATCATCTTAGATGAAGCCTCTGATCTACTACTTAAATGGTGTGGTCTGTTGTTTGTCTTCTGACTGTGCTATGTACTTCTGGGTACTACAGATTCCAAGGCTCTTCCCCTTGAGCTTCAAGTGAATCAGGTCTCCAGTGAGGCCTGAGAATGGCTGCTTTTAACACTTTCCCAGATGGAATAGGGTAAGTTTGGCACTGGTTGCATTAAAACCACTACTTAATATTACCGTATGCATTAGAGGAAGAAGAGAAATAGTATACTAATATTATATATATAAATTGTCATGAACTATCCAGATGTAAGATACTTTATATTAATTATCTTAATTAATTCAACATCTGTTTTTGAGGAAGCATTATGTGCTGGACACAGTATTGCAATACACCTCCTCTAGTCAGAGCATCAGGAAGCTGATGACAAATGGAGCCTAAACTCATGCCTTTATTCTTACACAGGCTGGACTTTAAGAAGGTGATCAAAGTAACTGTAAGTGGTGACAAAAGACCCCTTACCTGAGGCATTCCAATGACCAGTGGGTCCAGGGTTTTTAAGACCTCAAGGCTTGTTTCTCGGACAGATTCCTCTTCCTTTTCATTCTCATGAAAGTTAGTTTTCACTGGTTTCTCCTTTAGGAAAGATCAAACAGGTGACTTGTTAATGACTCCTAAGGTTGGTCTCCTCTGTCTTTCCTTGGGTGCATTCTCAGACTCTGGAGTAAAGGATGTAGTCACTCAACTTAAGTGGCTCATGGAACCTAGAAATCTTGGCCTTCAACATCTAATCCCCGTTTGAAAGGGCCCCTTGGAGGAATTAGTTGGAAAACACACCCCTTGACAAAAGAGAGAAACAGAAATTGTGAGGCTCCTTTAACTGCAGATATCCCCTCTCTTTCTCAGACCTTTGTCATTTTCTTAAGGGCAAAATTTTCAAAACATGCTTCTTTGTGGAGGGAACTGTGATTTCAGTTGCAACTAATTTGCTAAAATCACAGAGATCATAAGCGCATATTTTTCAGCCAATTTATCCAAAGAAAGTTGACCTCAGTTGCTGCGGTCTGAGTGTTTGTGTTTTCCCAAAATTCATATGTTGAAATCCAAACACCCAAGGTGATGGTATTAGGAAGTGTGGTCTTTGGAAGGTGATTAGGTCACAAGAGAAAGGCCCTCATGTTTGGAATTCATGCCCTCATGAAGGAGACCCTGGAGAGCTAGCTATTCCCTTCCACAGTGAGAAGGCACCATCTGTTAGGAAGGAGACACTCATTAGACAGTCTTGGACTTCCCCGCATCTTGAACTGTGAGAAATAAATATTTTCTGTTTATAAACCATCATTTCACGGTATTTTCCTTTATATATGGTGAGTGTTTCTAAAGGATTTTAAAAGCATGCTCCATCAGCATACAGCTTTTTCTCATTTATATAACAGATACATTTCTGTTTGTGTACAGCAAAGGGTTAGAACCCTAATAAACTTGTTTATGATTTCAGAAGTAGCTATTTTAGAAATGCACTTCATAGAACTTACTTCACTGCTCCATGGTATTTTGCTATAGCAGCCTGAATGAACTAAGACACCATTGCAGCAAGTATTGATATCTCTTTTGCTTTCTCTGAAGCAATCCAGTCTCTGTGCCCCTCTCCAGACAATCCCAATCCAAGCTTTTGGTGGCTAGGTTAACTTAGAGAAAACTGATTTAACCTATCTTGTGCTTATTATAAGTTAGAGGTCATTTTACCAAATTAAAAAAAAAAAAAACTGAGAAGACTAGAGGCTGTAAAAATTATCAACAAAAGTGACAAGATTAAAATATTACTTCAAAATCAGTTATTTAATTAAACTCTAGTCATTGTTAATTTTTTTACAATTTTTTAAACTCTACTCCTGTGACAGATTAAGGACCCTAATAGTTTTTTAAAAAGAAACATAGTTGAGCGAACTGTACTTTTTATAGTACATCACTCAGAACTGTAGCCTCTGCATACCAGATTCCTGTTCAACATTGTAAACTGGGAGAAGACATAATCAATCAATGGCCATCCTTCCCGAGCTTCAATATACGACTTTTCACACATGGTTTGGATGAGAAGAAGAACAGAATTTCTTACCTAGGGTAAGAACAACGCAATAGCAACATTTTACTATGTTTTGCAGAAGAGAAATTTACCTTCCTTTATTCTATAATCTTAAGGATAATTAAGTGGGAACATTTTTGAAAAAGGAACATAAATTGAATAATATTAATACAAGTTGAATAATCCTTATCCAAAATGCTTGGGATCAGAAGTGTTAAAATTTTGGAATTTTTTTCAAATTTTGAAATATTTGCATTATACTTACTGGTTGAGCATTCCTAATCTGAAAATCCAAATTCCGAAATGCTATAATGAGCATTTTCTTTGAGCATAACCTTTGAGTGTCATGTTGGCTCAAAAAGTTTTGAATTTTGAAGCATTTAAGATTTCCTTTGGATTAGGGATGCTCAACCTGCAGAAAGTGACTGATAGGTTATGAAAGAGTCACCAGAAATGCTCTCTTTAGGCAAAATCTTTCTCCTTGGTTCCCAAAGACATATTGTCTATCACTATAGATTATGAATTTTTGGGTAACTTTGGGCTAAAACACTGCTTCGCTTTTAAAATACTCAACCAAAGATAACATATTGAACTGCAGGTCCACAACTGCTTATTCTCAATTTCAAAGTCCAAACAACTATGAAAACTGGAATTTTGTTTCTTAAGTTTAGTGCCAACTCATTTGGTGGCAAACCCAAACTGAACTGTTTTAAAGCTATTTGTAATCTTATTCTATGCTGTGTGGATATGCATTAATTTTCTTGCAGAAATATTCATGGATTTCGATTGTGGGTTACTATCAGAGAAATGTTTTTCTAAAAGCTGAAAAATTGTCAATTCTGAAATATATCTGGCCCCAGAAATTAGAGTGAAGTTTTATGAACTTGTATTATAGTATTTATAATAATTTGGTTTTAATTTGTTTATTATGTTGCTTCTCTGGTGAATAGAAACCTGAGAACCAATCCCTTAGTGAACAGGCCTTTGAAAAGAGAGTGGGAAGAAAAAAACCATTTTGAACAGGGAAGCAGAGTTATACGGTGGCCAAAACAATTAGCATAAAGACTCTGAGTAGTCTACCTAGAGAAGAGGTACACTTCTTCTCTATTTTTGCCTGGGGAGTTGGCCTTCCTCAAAGATCTATGCTCTTTATACTATCCTAAACTCTTCTCGTAATTCTTCTTTTGTCTTTTGCCAGTTACTAGGCCAGGTTTTTTTGTATAATCACTCTATTGCTTTTTATTGCAAAGCTTTTACTATTTTAAATGTAGTCACTGGCAGTCAAAGCTTCTTAAAAGAATTTATTCCTCTTAATTGGCTTCTGTCTAGCATTTTATTCCAAACAAAATGTGGTATTCTTACAAAAATGTAATAATTGATAATGTTTCTTGTTTTCCCAGTATAAGTTCTATAACTTCTAACATAGAATCCGCCCCCTGCTTTTTTTTTTTAAAGAGAGAGTCTTACTCTGTTGCCCAGTCTGGAGTGCAGTGGTGCAATCTGTGCTCACTGCAACCTCCACCTCCCGGGTTCAAGTGATTCTTGCGCCTCAGCCTCATGAGTAGTTGAGATTATAGGCATGAGCCACCACACCTGGCTAATTTTTGTATTTTTAGTAGATATGGGTTTCACCATGTTGACCAGGCTGGTCTCGAACTCCTGACCTCAAATGATCCACCTACCTCAGCCTCCCAAAGCATTGGGATTGCAGGCATGAGTCACTGCACCTTAGAACACTTTAATCAAATAATCAGAAATATTGAGCAATCCACTATGTGCCTTACTTGCTCTAGGTGGTGCCTGGTTGGAAAGTAGGATGTCTATGCTAAGAACAAGGTTTAGGGATTATTATTTCCTGGATGAAGATACATTATCTTTATAATTAACAAGCAAGTTTTAAACTATCTGAAGTACATTGGCATAGTGAGATACAGTCTCTTTGCTCTTATTCTACTCATGTGTTAATCCACTGATGTCCTACAATTATTTTAAATAAACAAAAATCTTCCTTTCACTGAGGTGTCTTTTAGCTGTGTGTACTTTAGGCCTCTACCTTGATGAAGTTTATCTTTTTGGAAAAGATGGAGTTCTTTTAAAAATGGAATTGACCACAGAGTTCTTTATAAAATAGTCTCATAAGTAGGTCATTACAGAATCAAAATAATTTCATTTATTCTTAAAGCTACCATCGACAAAAGTTTCTATTAATTCTCTTACTTTTGTATTGAGATCACCCATGACGATTTTGACTGTTCTTTCTATTGAAATGATGTGATCCCTCAACCTGGGCTCTGAAAGACAGAGGGAGAAACTGAGAGGCCTGACTCAACAGAAGCACAGTATGTTCTAGGATTGACGAAAAGCTATTCGAATTATGGCACATAATTGAGAAGTCTCTTATCTTTAACAACTTATTTTTTTTCAATTCCCTCCCATCCTCTTTGTTTCCAAATCTTTAATAATGTCCAGTGCTTTCTTGGTTTCTTATTACATTTGTTTCATTTTGTTTGAAATGTTAGGTTCCATGGTGGTTTCAATATATCGTTCCTGGTAGATCAGATCTAAATATTGTGCGGCTGCTTCATAGTCATCTGCTGATTCTTCAGTAAATCAAAGTGCTAACTGGATGTTAAAAAACTATATCATACTATGCAAAAACTAATTTTTGTATTTTAGCAAATCTAAGATATCACCAATTTTATGATGTACCATGATTTCATATTGTACCAAAAAATAGTAGCTAATTACAATTAAAGATGCATTCAATTGTAAGATGCATTCGATGTTATGAAAATATGTGCTTCCTGGAATAAAATATGGCAGTTCATTAAATTCTGCTTTTTTGTAACCATATCAATCTCTAGAGAATTGTACATGCTCTCCCACCCACCCCTTGATATTGGACCATTTAATCAACCTACAAGAGCTTCTAAATTCTAACTTTAATTCTCAAAAATTCTGCTCATTCTTCTCAACTGGGTGCATCCATAAATGTTATGAGAGAAGTGAAGTAACTAAAGATGCCTGTTGAAAGGAATTATAGATTGTGGAAGACTGAGAAGACAGAGTTTCATTTGCACATGATGTTATATAAGCATCCAAAAGATGTAGGATAGGATTAGAGAGTGCATAGGCTTCAGTCTGCTTCTTGGCATGAAGTAAACCACATTGGTTTCGACCCTCTTGCTTACCCTCAGCATTGACAGCCGATCTTAACAAAGTCAAGATTCCCACTCGAATGGCTTCGTTATTACTTCTTATTTGTTCATCAAAAAATTCCATCAGCTCTCCAGGATTGGAATGGGCTGCAGGTTCAAGAAACACTAGGGCTGTAAGAACTCATTTTCATCTTTGGTAAAATACTTGTGAATGGGAGGAGGGAAATTCACCATGAAGATTATCCAAGGCACTCTTCAGTTGGTAATTTGATTTTATTATGTCCATGCTTCTTCAGCGTCACAGAATTAATCAAGCAGTTTGGTTCCTAAGAGAGCTTGCTATGCCTAGGACACTTCTGTTCATATCCGTGAATGTGGCCTTATTTAAAAATGAGGGTCTTTGCAGATATAATGAAGTTAAGAAGGTTATTAGAGTGGGCCTGAATTTAATATGACTGGTGTCCTTATAGGAAAAGGAGAAGAGACATGGGGCACAGTGAGAACACCATGTGAAGATGGAGGAAGAGATGGCAGTGATGCTTCCCCAGCTGTGAGAGCTGCAGGCATTGAAGCAGGGAGGGGTGAACAAAGGCCTGGCTGGAGGACAGTGGTTTATTCTAGAAAGTATCACGTGTAAGGTGAATTAGTTAGGCAGGGATTGGGGAGAAGAAGAAAGTATAGCAACAAAGGGGCCAGTCAGGAGAGAAGTAGAGAGGTATGCATACACATGACAGAAAGATATGCAAGGAGGTAGAAGTGACGTAGTATTTAGGGGAGTGAGGAGGTTCAGGAGGTACTGGATTGCTGCTATCCCTCCTCCTCAGGGACTGTATGGGAGCATAGTTTTGTATTCTGACCCTGGGATTTTGGTGCCCCCCGTGCATCCCATGTCAGACCTTCTAATCAGGTGATATAACGTAAGGTCAAGATAAAGAAGGATAGAGTGGAGGACAGAGAGAGAGAGAGAGAGAGAGAGAGAGAGAGATGGAATGACTGATGGTTAAAGAGGTGTAGACATTAAGAGATAACCAGGAAGAAAAAAGGGTGACTTTGGATTTGACACAGACTCAAATAATCTCAAACACCAAAAAAAAAAAAAAAAAAAAAAAAAGGGCAGAAAAAAAAAAAAAAGAAATTTCCTATTTTTAGGGTTGTCAACTCACTCCATCACTCCAGTTTTACTGGGACTTCCTTGGTTTGAGAACTGAAAATTTTATCTCCCTGGACCTATCCCAGTCATGGGAACCCTGGCATCCTTGGCCATTCTTCCCGTCCTGCTCCTCCTGGGAACTTGTAGGGAGAGGGGCAGGCACAGAAAACTGTGAGTTAAAGAAACAGTGTGTGTGTGTTTGTGTGTGTGAAAGTAAGTTAATGTGACAGTTTGCCCTCCTTTTACCATTGTCATCATCATCACTTGGGGACATTTTTATTAAAAGCCTTCTGGATGCTGGTCCTACCTAGAATGAGAAAACAGCTTGAAGCTTCCATTTCATTTTCCTTTACGGGAGGCTCTGGAGCTCTGCAGATCTGAATGGGGGTGGAAATCAGGTGGTAGATGTTAAAAACAGAAAACAGGTTGAAATTAAAAATCGGAGTTGACAGCATGGTCTTCTTACCTGCTGCAGTAAATTGATAAAGATGGATCTTCTCAAACTCCTTGGAAGGCCAATGTCATAAAGAACTGCTGCAGTCAGTATTTGTTTTAGGCTCTAAAGTGGAAACTCCCACAGGTTAGTTGGAGGCTGCCAGGAAAGCAGCTGCACAGGATGTGGAAGGCAAATAATTGTGTTCTGAGAGAAAAACAAGCTCCTCATCTTCCTGCAGTTCCAAGTTTTCTTGAATGATTCTGGCCCCTTGTACCCTGTTCAGTGCCTCAGCAGCTTGGAATGAACATCCTCTTTTTTTTTTTTTTTTTTTTTTTTTTGAGACAGAGCCCTGTTCTGTCACCCAGGCTGGAGTGCAATGGCACAATCTTGGCTCACTGCAACCTCCGCCTCCCGGGTTCAAGCGATTCTCCTGCCTTAGCCTCCCAAGAAGCTGGTACTCTATGGGCATGCACCACCACGCCCAGCTAATTTTTGCATTTTTAGTAGAGATGGGGTTTCATCATTATGGCCAGTCTGGTCTCAAACGGCTGACCTCAAGTGATTCACCCGCCTCTGCCTCCCAAAGTGCTGAGATTACAGTTGTGAGCCACTGAGCCAGGCCCAGAATGAACATTCTTAATCCCCTTCTGAAGTTCCCTTCATCCAGTGATACAATCTTTTTCCTACCTCATATTCCTCGAGAGATACTTAAATTCAGCTGCCCAAACAGGAGTTTAAACTCCTTCGGCTCTTTTGAGACTTACTAGCCTCCGGGAGGGTTGCATGTGGGTTCTCTGATTCAGTTCTTTTAGGGTATGACTCTTACCTGAGTGACATGGAAATCAATCTCTTTGTCTTTATACTGGCTCAGGAGCCAGGGCACCTGGCCCAGAGCGTATCCGCAGAAGTCTTCCAGATGCAGCAGCAAGCTCACCGTGGGCCCGTGGGCCTTAATGATGCTCAACGTCTGTACAGGCAGCAAACAAATACCATTTCTGAAACTCCCTTGGGTTTTTCATAGGTTTTCAGAACACCAAGAGCTTTAGGTACTCCCCAAAACTTTCCTCGCTGCTTTCAGTCAAGAAATAGTTCTTTAAATTCTTTAAAATCTTTTAAAAATGCTCAGATTAAGATCATTGCATGGGACAGAGCTGTATTTGTATTTACATCTGTATTTATACTGATACTCATTTTAATACTTGCCCTTCTCTCCTATTTTTTTTTTTATTGTATTTTTTTGAAACAGAGTCTCACTTTGTTGCCTAGGCTGGAGTGCAGTGGCACGATCTGAGCTCACTACAACCTCCGCCTCCCAGGTTCAAGCAATTCTCCCCGCCTCAGCCTCCTGAGTAGCTGGGATTACAGGCGCCCACCACCATGCCTGGCTAATTTTTGTAATACTAGATTGTATTTTATTTTATTTTATTGAGACAGAGCTTTTCTATTTTTTAAACCTCTCTCTAATAGTCACTTTCTTTCAGTGTATTAAGCAATAGAACTTACCTCATCTTAAAGAATCTTCAAGCTGCTGTGGTGGCTCACGCCTGTAATCTCAGCACTTTGGGAGGCTGAGGCAGGCAGATTGCCTGAGGTCAGGAAATCGAGACCAGCCTGACCAACATGATGAAACCCCCATCTCTACTAAAAATACAAAAAGTAGCTGGGCATGGTGGTGGGTACCTGTAATCCCAGCTACTTGGGAGGCTGAGGCAGAAGAATTACTTGAACCTGGGAGGTGGAGCTTGCAGTGAGTGGAGATGGAGCCGCTGTACTCCAGCCTGGTTGACAGAGTGAGACTCCATCTCAAAAAAAAAAAAAAGAATCTTCATTGATTCTACCTCACTTTGACCCCAACTATTACCCCCACCTGACTCTGTTTCTCTTTCCTGCCCTTGGAGCAAAGCATTTCCAAGGTATGGTCTTTATTTGCTATTTCTACTTCTCAGCTCCCATTCACCTCCCAATCCACTAGAATCTTGCTGCCATTCAGTGTAGAAAATCAACAACTTCCAGATTATGAAATATAAATGTGATAAATTCTGATTATAAAAATGTAGAAATCACAAATGTTATGATGAAGAAAACGTAATACACAGAGTACCCATGGATAAACACTGGTATATTTTAGTATATTTTTTTATTTATTTGACTTATACTTTCCTATATTTTCTGTGAATTTTAATTTATTAAAGATGACATCATTCTTATAGAGTTTTATATTCTGCCTTTTCTATCTAATGTTTGACAGTTTTTTTGTATCAGCTACATTTTACAACAAATCATCTCAAAACTTAATGGCTAATGGCAACTATAATTTATTTCATTAAAGACTATGCATTAGCTGGGTGGTTCTTTCACCATATATTTCCAAGCAATGGATACTTGTCAAGATTTTTCCTGAGTGCTGTAACACTCAGGATTAGATCTTTGCTTCTTGAAAACTTCTCCTTTCTAAGCTTCTAAGACTTCATTCTACTTCACTTTCCTACACTCTTAGCACATTCCCTATTCTCTATCATGAGTTCTTCTCCCTTGCTTTCCCCTTAATATTGATGCCCTCCAGAACTGTATTTTTGCCACTTTCCCACTCTATATACTCGCTTTAAACAACTCCATCTAAATCCACTTATTTGGTTGTTACTTATGCAATGATGATACTCAAATCTATATGTCCAGTTTTTGCTTTTCCTTTTAAACTCCAAATGTGAATATCCTCAAACCTACTAATATCTCCACTTGACAGTACCATAGGTGTTCAAATCAAAATGTCTACATCAAACCCATTTTGTACTGTTCCATATTTGTAATTCCTCCTCATTTAAATTGATGATCCCAAGATCGCCTGAGTCAGAAACCTAGGAAACCATCCCAGGTGTTTCCATTGTAATAAGCTTCCAAATGATGCCAAGTCCTGGTCATTCTGTTCTTCAGCATCTGACTACTCTGATCAGTTCCAGGAACACTATGTTAATTGATCTCTTTACCACTTATGAGCTGGAATATTTCTATAGCCTCCTGGCCAATAGTCTTATTTTAGTCCACCCCATACCCCTCTATTGTTAATGTTGATATTAGAATGATTTTTCTACTACAGTACTCAAATCCTTGCTTAAAACCTTTCAAGCGTTTCTTGTTTATTAAAAAAGGTCCAAATTTGTATGTAGCAGCTAAGGCTCTTCATTATATGACTAAGATCATCTTTTTGGTTTCATTTCTTTCTGCCTTATGTCTTTTTTTCTCTCTTCCCTTCCCTGTCTCCCATCACACTAACTCAGGTATGCACGCTACCCCATTTTCAACCTCTGCCTCAGTAAGTTTTAGTCCTTCTGTAGGGAATGCATCTTCTCTGTGGTGAGCAGCTTCATGGGCTGCAAAGATCAATTCCAATGCTGCAGCTCACCAGGGCAGTTAAGTGCTTCCCTCTCTGTGCACCCTTCTCACTTTGTGTACCTTTTGTGCACTTGCCTGGCTCTTCCTGTGGGGAGCAAGAAGAGTAGTCGTTAAACAGATGTATTGAATTTGTTTTCCAGGTGCCTTGAAGAAAACACTTCCCTACAGAATATTTTTAAAGTTCCATGTTGCTAATGATTTAACTACCTCAGGATGTTAAAAAAATAAATGCTTTAATAGTTTAAAGTGTTGAAAAGAAACCAGAGAAAGTTGCTAAGTGTTAAACTTTTTATAATAAAGCAATGAAGAGACCTAAATAGGATATCATTTAGCCTTCTTAAAAAAGCTATAGCAGTTAAGCAAGATAAAGGGAAGACACTTTTAAAGCAAGATATGTGTGAACGTACTTTGTAATCTATTCTTTACAAGGACAAGGCACTGCAGTATTTTGAAGCAGCCAAGTATATTCTTTAGATGTTATTTTATTTAATCATGATATTCTTAGACACAAGAAGCATCTGTGAACTGCTATTTTTCCTAATTAGTGACTCAGCTCAAATATGAGTTTTAATATATAAAATGTGAAATATCTAACTTTTTGGGTTTTCTTTACTCATTTTATCTTATTGATTGTTCTTTCCACATACTGAAATGTCAGTTTCATGAGTGTGAGATTTTGGTTTATTTAATTCCTGCTATAACCTCAGCATCTGGAACAGTATCTGGCATGTCATGGGGATTCAATAAACATTAACTGAAAGAATAAATAAATAGTGATTTGAAATAGGTGGAAAAAAAAGAAAAAATTGATGAATCTCATAAAATACAACCAACGGCTTCCAAAAATACTGACTCTAATTATCATGTTACAAACAGAAGAGAAATTTCAACCAGCATGTAGGGACATCCAGCTTGAGGCATCCTGAGGCCCACTCACCTGCATGGGTGAGGCCAAAGGAGCCCACTTCTCCATTATATACCGGAACAGCATGAAGATCTTGTCAGACAGTCGGTTGGTATCCAGTCTCGGGTAGGGAAAATCTCTCGAGTGGTTGACATATTTGTAAATGGCTTTGCTGAATTTCTCAAGGGCTGCATTTAAAACACACAACCACAGACTGAGAAAAATATAAAGATGGGACAGACGATAAAATAATTTGAGAAGAGAGTGCTGATGATTAGTAAATATGTAATGGTCTTACGACTGCATCAAATACACATATAGAAAGTACTCAGCCACAATAGTGAAATGCAAATTAAAAGCATAATAAAACACTACTATCCAGAATGTCTAAAATTTAAGACTGTCAATGCCAAGTGTAGACTAAGGTGCAGTTGCTATTCTCACATACTGCTGTGGTTCAAGCATTTGGCAGGACTCTTTGGCACTATCTAACAAAGTTGAATATGCATTCTATTTGACCCAACTATCCCAGTCTTATGTATATAGCCATTAGATATGTGTAGATACGAGCACTAAAATGTTTGTATAAAAATCTGTTCACATTAGCTTTTTGTTTTGGTAATAGCCCCAAACAGAATATAGTATAAATATCTGCTAGTAGGTAGAATTCTATTACATTCTATAGACATGTAAGAGAATACGGAAATAAAAATGGGCAATAGCTCCACAGAACAGCATGGATGAATCTTACAAACAGGCAAAGCTAATGGTGTTTGAAGTTAGGACTGTGGTTACCTTTTGAAGGTAACATGAGGGGGCTTCTGGGCTCTGACAATCTCCCACTTCTTGACCTAAGTGGTGGCCACATGGGCAACTTCACTTTGAAATAACTCATCAACATGTACACTTCTGATCTGCGTGCTCTTCTGTGTCTATCTTTTACTTCAATAAAATTAAAAAGAAATCTAAGCCTGCCAAAATACCATTTGGGCAACGAATCCACATATATTTGCATGAAATGCATAAAATAATAATATTATTTTCTTCAGCCCTTGTGTGCCACTTATTTTGCTAGATGATAAAGAAAATTAATTAGTCCATTCTTCAGGGACTCCTCACATTCACAAAATACCCTGAAAAAGACCCTGAGCATGTTATAGCTGTAGAGTTGGCCATTTATTGGCTCATTCATGGTCTCTCCAAACTCCCTATAATTTCTTTGAGAATCTCCTGCTATACTTTCTAATAATTTATTTCTTGGTGTATGTGTGTATGTGTGTGTGCGTTTCTAACTGACTTGTAAGCAACCTAAAGTAAGGGATGATGTCTTGCTGGTTCATGGTATGTGAAGCAGCCAGCACAATGTCTGCTAATTTGCTGATTGATCAAATGACTAGGTATGAATGAATGGATGGACGGCTGAATGGTTGGCTGGATGGATAATTATTTTTTATACCTTTTCTTTAGTTGCAGTCAGGCAAAAAGTTGCTTTAAGACCAAAGGGCGCTTAGATAATTTTATAACACAGAGAATTCCCTTAGTAATGTTCATGAGGATTTCCAGTTTTATTTAATTTTACATTCTTGGTTGTTAATATTAAATGTAGAAGTGCTGTTACAGGCTCCAAACTTTTGTTTTTGCAGGAACACAGTGTTAGCTATGATAATAAGTAGGAATAGTAAAAAGTATTGAAAGTAGGTTAGTCTAGTATAGTTGCACAGGTCCTTGAGTCAGACTGTCATAGTTGACAGTCTTAGCTCTGCCATGTACTGGCTGTGTGACCTGAGGCAAGCTGTTTGAAACTTTCTAAGTCCAATGTTCTCACTTGTAAAATGGTGAAAAACATGTTACCCATCTAATGTGGTTGCTGTGAGAGTTAAATGAAATAGTAATCTTTTTCTTTTTCTTTTTTCTTTTTTTTTTTTTTTGAGACAGTCTCACTCTGTCGCCCAGGCTGGAGTGCAGTGGCGCGATCAAGGCTCACTGCAAGCTCCACTTCCCAGGTTCACGCTATTCTCCTGCCTCAGCTTCCCGAGTAGCTGGGACTACAGGCGCCCGCCACCATGCCTGACTAATTTTTTGTATTTTTAGTAGAGATGGGATTTCGCCATGTTAGCCAGGATGGTCTCATCTCCCGACCTTGTGATCCGCCCACCTCGGCCTCCCAAGTGCTGGGATTACAGACGTGAGCCACCGTGCTCTGCATGAAATAGTAATCTTTTTTTTTTTTTTTTTTTTTTGAGACGGAGTCTCGCTCTGTCTCCCAGGCTGGAGTGCAGTGGCCGGATCTCAGCTCACTGCAAGCTCCGCCTCCCGGGTTTACGCCATTCTCCTGCCTCAGCCTCCGGAGTAGCTGGGACTATAGGCGCCCGCCACCTCGCCTGATTAGTTTTTTTTTTGTATTTTTTTTTTTAGTAGAGACGGGGTTTCACTGTGTTAGCCAGGATGGTCTCGATCTCTTGACCTCGTGATCCGCCCGTCTCGGCCTCCCAAAGTGCTGGGATTACAGGCTTGAGCCACCGCGCCCGGCCAGAAATAGTAATCTTAAAATACCCAGGGCAGTGCCCAGGCACACAGCAAGTTCTCAATATATATGAGATAAAAATATTACTTTGATGACAGAACAAGAAGAAATGGGAAAGATGGAATAGAAGAGCCTTTGTTAATAGGTAAAGAAGACATTCCTGACAGCGTGGGCTTTTAAATTACAAAATAGCAGTGTTAGGGTATGTTGGAAGTGGAAGGGAACGTAGCAATCACTTATTCTGATGTTTTTAGAGTTGAAACTGGGACTGAGAGAAGGGCAGGGTCACTTGGTGGCTCAGTGGCTGAGCAGAGTCAAGGACTAGGTCTCCAGTCTCATCCAAGAAACCTCCCTGTACACTGTAAACACTACTTCCTAGGAATTCCAAGGCACGTTTTTCTCTGTAGGCTCTTGATTTCTGTGAGGTATTTCAGTTTTGGATAGAGGAGTTTGTGACCATAGTTTGCTTGCCTGTTTTTCTTGATTTTATGATTGCTTGTAGTTTGGTTACTTTGTTTAGTTATCATTATTACAATATTGCATTATAATCAGATGTCAAAATTTAACCTATGCTAAGAACTGTTAAGTGCTGATAATCATTGCCAAGAAAGTGTCCTCCAATTAGAAAGGGAGGTCAGTTGAAATGGAAGTTGTACAGGGCAGTGAAGAGTGTAGACTGGGTGGTCCCATAGACCTGGGTTTGAATGCCACCTCTGTATCTCATTGACTGTGTCATCATTTTGGGAAAATTCCTCACTTTCCTTGAACCTCAGTGTCTCCTCTATACAATGGGAAAATAGTACTTATCTTGCAGAATTGCTGTGATGATTGAATGAGATAACTCCCCTGCTGAGGACTTTCCATGTGGTAGGCACTCAAAAAGTGGTAGCTATTATTATTCAAAAGGACAAAATTGGAATTAAAGGGAAAACAAGACTTTTGCTTAATTTGTAAGACAGTTCATAGTCTGGTTTCAAGCAAAAAGGAAATCATCGGGATACCCACCAATACAGAAAGTCCCCTTCATCCTTTCATCCTCGGCCAGCCTGAGCATGGTTTGCATGGTGAGCAGGATCATCAACATGAAGGGAATACTCTGGGACACTGCAGTGAGGGGCAGAAAGGAAAGAGGTGTTATTTGTCTTCTCAAATTTGGGGTTCTATGACTTCAAATCAACAAGAAGTATTTCAGGGCTGCATGGAGGAGGCAGATGAGGTGTAGTAGAAAGATGTTTCTATAATTCCCCTATCTCTGCCCCACCTTAATACCAGGCTATAGTTAGATAATCAAGGAGGGGCCGGTTGAAAATAAGGTTTTAGCTACACAGCCATTTGTACCTGTTGTTAAGTGGCAGTTGCTTATTTGGAAGGCAGCTATTCTCACCACTATACCATCAATGCTGCCAGCAATTGCTTAGTTGGATAATTAATTTATTAATGTCAATCTCTCCCACCAGATCTTCCCTGTATCCCCCAAGTATATGTAAACATATATAATAGACGATTCCTAAATATCTGTTAAATACAGTAGTGTAGAAATAAATGATAGGGATCCCTATTTCACGTAAGTGTTCAGTGGTTAGTAGAATATACCTTACAGAAAATGTGCTTCTGCAAATGCAAAGCTGGATGAACGGGAAGGTGAGGATGGGAGAGTGGCCAAATTCAGAGCAGTCTAGACTAGTGGCTGGGCAGCAGAATCATCCATGCTCATTTTAAACAGCTGCCCATATCCCTCTATCAATATTTCTTGGTACAGAAGAAGGTAGAGATGCTATCTTTTCTACCATTTGCTCCCATTTAGCTTTTAGACAATTAGCAGTTGTCATTTCCCAGGGAAAACATGGAGAATATTCCCACTGTACCATAGCTGGTTGCCAATTCAGCCAGGGCAAGCACAACGAATTCATTTGGTAGCTCTAAGATCCTGAAGTTACTTTTTACTTCATACATAACAGAGTTGAAATCATGTGCAGCAAGAGACACCAAAACCTCAGCAGCTAGCATTCTGATTTCTCTGAGCATCTGAAGAGGAAAAGAAAAGGAACAATAACAACTAGAAAAGGGGCAGAGTGAGTCTATGGAGGGGAACTAGTCAGCATAATATTTATGTATGTATTTATTTATTTTTAAAATTATAGATTCACGGGGTACATGTGCCGGTTGGCCACATGGTTCAACTGTGTAATGGTGAGATTTGGGCTTCTAGTGAACCCTCACCATTCCTTCCTCCCACCTTCCCTTCTTTTGGAGTCTGCGAAAACATCTACTGACCCCCAAATCTGCAAGAACACTATTAAAACCAGTTTTTTAAAGTGCAATCAAGTTACCTCTGCTTTCCAAGCAACTGACACCTATCAAGAATCTTTCCCCATGGTTTTCTAGCAGCCTGTTCTCTACTATCCAGCCATACTATTTATAAGCTACTCTAGCGTTGGGACGAAGGGAGAACAGGCTGTTACAAAACCATAGTGAGAAACGCTTGGTAGGTGTCAGTAGCTGGGAAAGCAGAGGTAATTTGAATGCATTGAAAATGCTGGTTTTAACAGAGTTCTAGTAAACTTGGAGGTCAGTAGCTGTTTTCTTGCTGATTGACCTGGTACCATGAACACAGGACTTATATTTTATGTTTAAGTGATGCAAATTACTGTGGTTGAAAGACTGAAAGGAAAAGTGAAAGAAAATGAGCTAGGAATTGAGAGCTTTGGTTTCAGTGTTAATCTGGCCTAATTATCTCCAATATTGTTGGTACTGGGAAAGACTTCCGATTTTGGTGATGGTGAGCTAGGTAAATTTGGTCAACCCCTCCTCCTGAGGAAAATAAAAAAGACCCAGATAAGGTATTAAAAATATATACTCATAAAGCCATCAGCAAACTCACAATACAGGTTGGAACGAATTACTGAGTTGAGGCCTGGAAATGATTATTGATCTAGAGAGGTAAGTCCTGCATTTGAGACTGTTTTGTTGCATTTTGAAGCAATAGTCAGAGTTCAGGGCCAATCAGTGGTGACTCTGGTCATCCCACCTCTTGTCTTTTGGGCTAAGACACCAAAGGGCTGTGCTCAGATGAAAGGTTAAATTGGTATTCTCATGAATAACAGTCCAATTTTGAGTTATAGAAGTGACCCAGAAATCTCAAGCCCTGAAAGCAATCATAAATTGTTAGTGCCATTGGCGGGAACAAGTAATTCTTTCTGGAAGAGATGACATCATCCTAGGATTCAAATTATTTCTACAAATTATTACAAATTATTATTTTTTGCTATGTTGTCTATCAGACAATCTAAGATAAGTAGGTACACAAAAAATAAGTCATAAAGAAGCCAAGAAAATTGGTTTCTAGTTCTGTCAATAGACAGCTATATTCCTTCAAAAAAAATATATCTCTAATTGTGAACTTCCTCTTCTAAAAGGAGATTGGATAATATCACCTCTAAAATAATTCTTATCTTTGCCTCAGTTTCCTCATCTGTGAAGGAGTAAATATCAGGCATTATAAGGATATCCAAGTTACCGCAAAGAACAAATACAAGTGATTTGTGGTCCTGGCAACAGTGTAGAACAGCTCATTGATGTCCACATGGGTGCAGTTGGATCACTTAAAGACCCTTTTCACCATCATGAACCAAACTTACATTGCTGTCTCTCATGTCCTTAGAAGCATAATAAATCAACTGTTGGACAATTGCATCATCCAAGATGTCAGTATTCTGAATAACAGAAGTGAGATGACTGTAAATGTCTTCCTGTGAACATACAAAGGCATACACAGAAATTTGGATTGCAAAAATAAAGAATCAAATGAAGTCCTAATGAATAACACCATTAAAGTAAGCAATTTATCTTTACTACACAATGGATTTCATATTATATGCCTTAATTGAGACTTTCTTTTTTTTTTTTTTAAAGGTGACGTTTCACTCATTTTGGCCAGGCCGGAGTGCAATGGCATGTTCTCAGCTCACTGTAACCTCTGCCTCCTGGGTTCAAGTGATTCTCCTGCCTCAGCCTCCCGAGTAGCCAGGATTACAGGTGTGTGCCACTATGCCCGGCTAATTTTTGTATTTTTAGTAGAGACGGGGTTTTGCCATGTTGGCTAGGCTGGTCTCGAACTCCTGACCTCAGGTGATCCCCTTGCCTCGGCCTCCCAAAGTGCTGGGATTACAGGCATGAGCCACCGTGCGCGCCCTTAATTGAGGCTTTCTGAACATAACGTGCATCTTTAGGAGTCAAAGGCTACAGAGCAAAGTTAATTCTAGAAACTATTTTAACTTGGCTACATTTCTATGGCAAGATCTAATTGAAGACCAGGATAGGCTACCTGCCATTCCATGTCTTTTGAAAATCACTGTTGTGGGTCACTCAGGGGAATGGAAATGCCTGTCAGCCTAATTGCTGCCCTTACTACCAGGGAGTGATATGGTACTAGGGAACACACTGTAACTCCCCAAGAGGCTGCTAAACTATGAAACTGGATCCTAAGGGACATTTACAGGCCCTTGTTTCATTCATGCCTCTGCAGACAGAAAGTTGTGGACAACCTTTTAGACAGGGCCTCCGGTTGTGTGGCTTGACTCGATGCCCTGTGTGAGGGCTCTTGTAAATCTTTTAGGTGGCTATGTGTCCTCTGGAAGACGAGAGACTGGCGTTCTGAAATCTCCAACAGCTTCAATATGTACCTCCAGCCACTGCACCCATGCTTAAGTTGTTAAATAGCATTCTTTGCATTACTCCTCAGGGCTGGTCCTTGGGAAGTTTGAGAATAATGCGTAAGTTTTCTTTGCTTTCTTCCTTGTATTTTCTGGGCCTGCCTAACTATCTCTGTGAATCTTTTCCTTGCTCCACGTGCTTACTCTTCTGTCTGCAGGCCTTGTTCTTTGGCAAGGCTAACATTTATGGAGCTCTCACCACATTCCTGGAACTGTGCCAGACTCATTATCTGGAGCATTTTATTAATACTCACAAGTCCCTGTGTTAGGTACCACAAATATATTCATTTTATAGGTGAGGAAATTGAGTTCCAGGGAGCTTAATGTAGTTAGTATTACGTACCGAGGCTACAATTTGAAACCAACAGACTGAATTTTAGCTGGCAACAAACCTGTTGGTTATGCTGGCTATTATTATTCTTTAACTAGACTCACCATAAAATAACTCGGAAGTGCTTTCTAAAAACATATATTTTCTGATCCCTTTACTGGAAATTCTCCTTCAGTGCTTCTGGGATCCGGAGGTTATTCTCCAAGTGATTCCCAATGTTTGAGAAAGAGTGCTCTTTGGGAAAGGTGACTTCTACTGAGAGATTAATGTAATGGTTTTCAACCATACCTAAATGTTTGAATCACCTCCAGGAGCTTTAAATGCTCAAGATTTTCACAGACTGATCCAATAAGAATCCCTGGTGATAGGGCATGGGTGTTGATATTTTCCCAAAACTCTCTAAAGGATTCTAGTACGTGGTCAGGGTTGAGAACCACTGAATTAAGAGACAAAGGTATAGGCATTGCCCTTCACAAGGAGACAACACTGAATAATGATTAGGAACATTTTTTTGGAGTCAGATGGACTTGATTTTGGATATAGTCCTCTGTTCTTAGTTGAGCAAGTCGTGTAACTTCTCTGTGCCTAATTTTTTCTCAGTTATCAAATGGAAATAGCAATACCTACCTGATAAAATTGTTCTGGGGAGTGAATATTATACAATACACTGTTGTTTGGAAAATATCTAGCATTTTCCTTCCCAGATAAGTGTTCGATGAAAGGCAGTTATTTCTTTTATTTTATAGAAGGTTGTTGAAATGTGAAAAGTCTTCAATTCTTAGGTAAACTTCTAGCTGTGAAATAGCATTATAGATGAGCAGGGAAGAGCTTTAGGGATTTTTGTAACAACCCTCAAATTATAAAGGAAACAGTCTCATCCACATGTTTGTAAGTCTGACATACACCTTTCAACATCTGCCTATATAAAGTTATAAAAAGGAACTTTTTTTTTGCTGTTTTCTAGACATAGATGCTGTGATTCTTGAAATGCTAAATATCATTGCTTAAACATTACAATGACTTTCATTACAACAGCATTTACTGAAAAATTGAATGCCATGTAACACGCCAGAGAAAAATGAGAAAGTTGAGGCAAAGAAAAATATATACAAAATGTTGCAACAACAAGACTGAAAAAGGGAAAAAGATTTTTCTCTACTTTCCCTACCTTGTTAACAATATCTTCCTTGTTCAGCATGCCAAGAGTGAGGTTAATATCCTCAAACATCTCTAAAATGTACAGAAAAATACGAATTAAAATATGTGCTGAAATGTCATCCTGTTAATTATTTTGTAATCAACACAGAAAGTTCATTCATTCATTTATCCTCTCTCTCTTTGTCTCTCTCCCTTGACTGCTAGCTCTTTGACGGCAAGAACTGTCTTATTCATATTCATGACATAATTGAAACTAGCAGATGCTCAATTATTATTATTATTTTTTAAACCTAAATCAAATGTGAAAGGGAAGGTAAAAGATGCTGGATTCCTATTTATCCCTCCAGGCAAGTGGGCATTGCCTTGTAAATTCTTTCTTGCAGGGTTTAGCTCTAAGTGTCAATGAGGTGAATTTCTCACTCCTGACTTGAGCATTAGAAGGCAGGGGTGCAACATAGCTGTTTATTTTTCACTCGTCCTCCCCTCAATACCTCTCCCACCTTCTTTTTCCATGCCCTCTTCAACTCCATCTATTCTCCTGTGCCTGCTGACTCCCTCTTTTGGTCCCTTCCCCATGTCCTGTTTTCTGACAATGACCTAAATGTGTTTGACTTGCATTTTCTATGAATATATGTTTTGGAATAAAGCACTCTAGAAAACTGGAAGAAAATGGAGTCAAAGGAATTGAGCAATTTCAAGCTACATGGCAAGTTGGTAGGAGAAATGCTTTTGGAGATGAAGATTTCTCATGAATTTCCAAACCAAACAATATACTCATTTAGGGCAATCTTTTTGGCAAAGCAGAAAGGCAGCCATACCTGGAAATTGGGAGAAATACTTCCAAAGGACTCTTCTAGTATTTAAAATTAAATAACAAACTGCCTTTCTTTGATATGTAGCCACTTTCTCCTCAGGTAGACTATAACTTTTAAAGCACAACCATCTCTTAGGCTTCCAGTCTATTATTGATCCTTCACAATCAGCATGACTTTATTCTGTATTTTGCATACCATTTCATAAATCCTTTGAGGTATACAGACCTCCCACAATGACGCATCACCCCCAGACCTCATATATGCTTATAATTCCACAGACACAAAACACGGGGAAGAGCCTTGACTTGTCAGGATCTGATGATGCTTACCTATGAATTCCTCTGTATTGGGTGTCATGTCTTGGCTGTTTCAGGGTCTCTAAAAGATAGCACCTAAGTATTTGAAACAGTAAGGCTAGAAAATCAAACAGGCAGATTGGCAAGTTTCTCATATAAGGTTCACATAAGCCTCTCTAAATGAAAGTGCCTCCTCCACTTGATTAGCACAATGGTCTGGGAGCTTCCAGCGATGGGCTTGCTGTTGAGGTTGATACTGTATTCTACCACTATGACATTTTCTTGTGTCTGAACTCCTGCTAACCAACAAAATGGCTGCATCTCACCAAATATTTCCCTTTGATGACCAGAGTATTTGGGAAAGAAGTAATTAGAGACTGGGATTCAAACCATTGTTGTAGACCGAAGGTGCTCCTCTCCCTAAACTTGAGTCCATTGATCACAAATTCAGGAATAGTTTTCTGTGATTGCTTTAGTGTCCTGATGTTGGGAAAGGCTTTCTGGTGAACTCGTTGATTGTTATACTTAGTGAAAGTCAGTTATAGGAACTGAGCATGCTCAGTGGGCTGGAATGTACTTCAGGGGCAGTTGGATGGAATGTCCAACTGACATCCAACTGCCCGCAGCAAAGCGAAGCCCTCTCTACCTCCCTCTCCATTAATTCTTCACTGGCGTGTTCAGGATCTTGGCCTCACTCCAGGCTCAGGCTTTTTCTCTGTCTTCATGCTTTCTTTTTGTTTTCAAATTATTTTTTATCTAGACCAATTTTCCATAATGCTTTCAACTTTTATAGCATGAACTGAAATCTGGTTCCCAACTATAAATCTATGTGATGACAATCTTCGATATATGTCCAGACGCTATGTGAATATGGAGGATGATAGAGAATGGAAAGAGGGTACTGCTAGTCTGTAGGGCTAAATGTAGAAGGGGCTGAGCGGGGGAGCTCATGACAATTTTCATCTGCTACTGCTTTTTTGGCTATCTTACCTTCATCAGCAAAGCTTATTCCAGATTCAAGGGTCAAGTGCTTCCAACTAAACCTTTGAATTCATCATTCTTCTCATACACATTTTGCACTGTATTAAAGAGTTCCTCAACATTTTCCTCTTCCAAAGTCAGCATCACTTTCAGAGTTTTGTCTGCAAGTGACTTATCATGGGATTTACTTGGTATCCTTATTTAAAATGTGAATTCCCAGGCCCCACTTCAGACCCAGTAAATTGGAATGAGGGGGCAGCAATCTATAGTTTTAATGTGCGCCCCTGGTGATTCGTAGGTTCACTAAACTTTGAAAAGCATTGGCCAAGGTCCTTGCCCAAACATTCATTAGTGGATCAGTAAATAGCAGTTAACTGAAGAATGTTTGTTGTGGTTCGACAAGGAGCTCTTCCCCAGCATCATGACTCACTCACTGAAGAACAGGCCAAGATTGGTGAGTCAGGGAAGTACTGGGGTGATTAGAGGCATTCTGAAACTCTTAACATCTTATAGGGAAAAAAGATATTACAAATTATGCGCTCTTAAAGTCTTAAAGAACCATGGACAGCAGAATCGATAATAAGAAAGCTAGCCATTTAGGTAATTGTTACAACCATTTTCTTAATATTTTTGTGAATGGTGACAAATGATTTTTCCGTATGTCTGTACATAAAGACTTCCTTGATTTCATAGAGATTAGAGAATTTAGGAGATAACTGATTTATATTGGTTTTAATTTATTAATCACTACAATCAAAACATGTTTTGCTAAAATCCTTTCAGACAAAGCAAATTCACTCATTGAAACCAATACTGTAGATAGTTTAAAAATCCCCAAATCCTCAAAACAGCTAATTTGCTGTCATTTCATTTCATTTTCAGTGGCCTGGTTGTTGCATCTTCCCATCATTTCTTCCTCTTCTCATTACACGAGGCTAGCACAATATGGATTTGATTTCTCTAAGACTCTAGGAGGATTCTAAAGATGAATTCTCAAAGTGAATAGGATGGCATGTGCTATCTATGCCAAATCTAGCCTGCTAAGGAACTACAGTGCCTCATTGGGTATGTGGTAGCCATCCCCTTTCAATGTAACTTATCAAATGAAACTACCCAATCCCAGGCCTACTATATTACCATGTGATGTTATCAGACAAGAATATTAATAAAGTAGTAAAGGTAAAATATAAAGCTATGGAAGAATAGATACATAGAAATAATACAGAAACATTATAAAAATTGAAATTTTGTAGTTTTATTAGTTTTATTGTAGATGATTTTGATGTAGACTACCATTAATTTAAACTTTGAGATTTCTCCTTTTATTCTTCAAATGAAATGTTAGATTTTTATAAAGTATATTAAAAGTGAAATTAGGCTCTGTTTTGTTTGATTTGTCAGTTTCATGAGATAAGCCTAATCTCTTTTACTCTAAGATATAAAAGGGAAAGAAATATTAGCTGGCAATGTCATGTAGAAGTAATTATGCCTTTTGATGTTAGTAGCCCCAATTTCCCTTCTTTCCTTTTCCTTTCCTCCTCCCTTACTACTTCTTCCCTCTCCTCTTGTCTCTCCTGTCTTCTCTTTTCCTCTTCTTTCCTATTCCCTGGTCTCTCTTTTCTTTTCTGTTATTATTATTTTTTACTCTTTTTCCTTTGCTTTTCTACTTGTAGTAAGTAAAACAACAGAATAACTTGCAGTAAAATTCACGTTAGCTGAATTCAGCACACATTTACTGACTACTTAGTAGGCAAGAAGCCCATGATAGGGATTCCTGGACAAATTATAAAAAGAGAACCATGTCCTAACCTCAAGGAACTTGCACTCTAGGGGAGAAGCCAGTCCACTGGTTCAACAAATGGAAAAATGAGCCAGGATAGTGATCGTTGTAATAGAGGGGTAATCAAAGAACATGGAAGAGTTGTGAATTTTGTCTGCAAAGCATGATGGTAGGACTTGAGTTGGTCCTTGAAAGTAGAGATGAATCCTCTTCATAGCATTCAGAGAAAGCTGTCTTCTTCTCCAAGTAGAAGATTGCACATCCTCTAATTATTTTTTCTTCTTCAGCATGAGTAGCATGAGTAAATTGTAGCATTTTATTGATTTTTCTATTTGATTTAGCAAGATTTATTTTTTTAATTCTAATTTCTAAAATTTCAATAGCTTTTGAAGTATAGTTTTTGGTTACATGGATGAATTGTATAGTGGTGATGTCTGAGATTTTACTGCACCCATCACCTGAGTAGTATACACTGTACCTAGTATACAGTTTTGTATCACTCATCTAACTCCAACCCTCCCCACTCCTGAGTCTCCAATGTCTATTATACCACTCTGTATGTCTTTGCATACTCATAGCTTAGCTCCTATTTATAAGGGAGAGTATATGGCATTTGGTTTTCCATTCCTGAGTTACTTCAGTAATGGCCTCTAGCTCCATCCAAGTTGCTGCAAAAGACATTATTTCATTCTTTTTTTTATGCCTGAGTAGTATTTTGTGGTGTATATATGCCACATTTTCATTATCCACTCATTGGTTAATGGGCACTTAGCTTGCTTCCGTATCTTTGCAACTTTGAATTGTGCTGTGATGAACATCTGTATGCAAGTGTCTTTTTTTGATATAATTACTTCTTTTCCTTTAGGTGGATACCTGTAGTGGGATTGCTGGGTCAAATGGTAGATCTACTTTTAGTTCTTTGAGAAATCTTCATACTATTTTCCCTAGGAGTTGTATTAATTTACATTCCCACCAGAGGTGTATTAAGTGTTCTCTTTTGTACCACATCCCCACCAACATCTATTTTGTTTTGGCTTTTTAATAATGGCCATTCTGGCTAGGATAAGGTGGTATTTCAATGTGGTTTTAATTTGCGTTTCCCTGAGGATTAGTGATGTGGAGCATCTTTTTCGTGTTTGTTGGCTGTTTGTATCTCTTCTTTTGAGAAGTGTCAATTAGTGTAATTTGCCCACTTTTTGATGGAATTGTTATTATTTTTTTCTTGTTGGTTTGTTTACATTCCTTGTAGATTCTAAATATTAGTCTTTTGTGGATGCATAGTTTGCAAATATTTTATCCCATTCTGGGAGTTGTCTGTTTACTATGATGATTACTTCTTTTGCTATGAAGAAGTTCTTCAGTTTAATTAGGTTCCTTTTATTTATTTTTGTTTTTGTTACATTTTCTTTTGAGGTCTTAGTCATAAATTCTTTGCCTAGGCCAACATGCAGAAGAGTTTTTCCTAGGTTTTCTTCTAGCATTTTTATGGTTTAGGTATTAGATTTAAGTCTTTAATTCATCTTAAGTTCAGTCTTCTGTATGGTGAGAGATGGGGATCCAATTTCATTCTTCCACATGTGGCTAGTCAGTTTTCCCAGTACTGTTTATTAAACAAGATGTCCTTTCCCCAATTTATGTTTTCGTATGCCTGTGGATCAGTTGTCGGTAAGTATTTGGCTTTATTTCTGGGTTTTCTATTCTCTTCCATTAGTCTATGCATCTGCTTTTATACAAGTATCGTGCTGTTTTGATACTATAGCCTTGTAGTATAATTTGAAGTCAGGTAATGTGATGCCTCTAGATTTGTTCTTTTTGGTTAGAATTGCCTTGGCTATTTGGGTTCTTTTTTGGCTCCATATGAATTTTAGGATTTTTTTCCTAATTCTATGGAAAATGATGTTGGTATTTTGATAAGGAATTGCACTGAATCTGTAGATTGCTTTGGGACATATGTACATTTTCATGATACTGATTCTTCTAACCCATGAGTATGGGATGGATTTTTGTTTGTGTCGTCTCTTTCTTTCAGCAGTGTTTTGTAATTATCCTTGTAGAGATATTTTACCTCCTTGATTAAGTATATTCTAAGGTGATTTTTCTTTCTTTTTGTTTTGTAAAAGGACCTGAGTTCTTGATTTGATTCTCAACTTGTGATTTACCAAGATTTGGACCGTTATTGTTTTCAATTGCTTTTTATTGGAAATATATAGCGTTCAGCTGTTACTATGATAAAATATATATTCAACATCCTTTTCATGGAGCAGGATTCATATCTGAAATAAAAAAGAAGAGGAGAAACAGTATGAGGCTTCTAGCTCAGAAACTTGAATTGCCTTTAGATTCTGCTTCAAACTAGTTTTATTACTGTGGGAAAATCAACCCAGTTGATATGGTTTGGCTGTGGTCCCACTAAAATGTCATTTTAAATTGTAGCTCCCATAATTTCCATATGTTGTGACAGGCACCCAGTGAGAGGTAATTGAATCATGGGGGTGGGTCTTTCCTGTGTTGTTCTCATGATAGTGAATAAGTCTCATGAGATCTGATGGTTTTATAAAGGGAAGTTCCCCTGCACATCCTCTCTTGCTTGCCACCATGTAAGATGTGACTTTGCTCCTCCTTCTCCTTCTGTCATGATTGTCAAGGCCTCCCCAGCCACGTGGAACTGTGAGTCAATCAAACCTCTTTTTTTTTTCATAAATTACCCAGTCTCAGGTATGTCTTTATTCACAGTATGAGAACAGACTAACATACCAGTCCCTGGATTGATACATGAAAAAGGAGGAGATAAGGTTAGTTGGCCTAAGGATCCTTTCTTCCACCAAGCAACTTTGTTTTCACTTTCTTTGTACCACTAAAAACATTTGCAATGCTGTTTCTAATTTTAAAGCAGCAAAACTATAAATATAACTTTAAAATATTGGAACCTTGCTATGCATGCTTTGAATATATCTCTCAAAGTTTATGTGTTGGAAATTTAGTCCCCAGTGCAACAGTGTTGTGAGATGGGATCTTTAAGAGGTGATTAGCAGGGTCATCAGGTCTCTGACCTCATGAATGGATTAATGTGGTTACCAAGGGATTGGGTTCCTAAGAAAAGGTTGAGTTTGTTCCCCTTTTCCCAACCCCTCCCATCTTTCTTGGATGTGTGTGCTCTTTTGGTTTTTTATTTCCTGCCATGGGATGATACAGCAGGAATGCTCACCAGATTCTGGTACTTTGGTATTAAACTTGACGTCTAGAATAAGAAGAAGTACATATTGTTTATAAATTACCCAGTCTGTGGCATTTTATTAAGCATCACAAAATGGACTAAAACAAATCTTCTGTGAATAAGGTATTTCTTACACCTTTCCCCATATAAACCCAGGATGAAGATTTCCTTTTCCCTTGCAATTGATGTAGGGACAGGAGGTTAGAGAATTTTCTAAGGACTGAATGCACAGCAGCCATTGCTGTGGACAATAAGGTAAGGCAGGATAATACATCTCAAAGCTTAATAGAATGACCAAGCTTCAGTTAATGTTTTTTGATTAAAAATCCCTGAGAAATATAAGCTATAAATTGCTAATATGAAATGTGTAAGCAAAAGCTACTTTTCTGTGTGTCATCAAGGTCATGCTTGATGACACTTTAAAATTGTGAGAATGGTTTGAAAAGTATCCCTTTAGGAATTTAGAAAAAGCTTAAGAATATAATCTTGGCTGGGCATGGTGACTCACCCCTGTAATTCGAGCACTTTGGGAAGCCTTGGCAGGAAGATCACTTGAACCCAGGAATTTGAGACCAGCCTGGGTAACATGATGAAACCTCATCTCGACAAAAAATAATTAAAAAAAAAAATAGCCCACCCACTGTGGTGGTGCGTGCCTGTCGTCTCACTTACTCAGGAGGTTGAGACCAAGTGCGGGGTGGGGTGGGGGGTGGGGGGTGGGCAGACCACTTGAGTCCAGGAGAGAAGCTGCAGTGAGCTGTGATTGCATCACTGCACTTCAGCCTGGGAGACAGAGCGAGACCCTGTCTTAAAAGAAAAAATAAATTAATCCCTCTAGAATTTGCAGACGATTTAAAAAATGATTTCACTCTCAAGTGATAGAAAATTAAATTCCCTGTGGATAAGTAATTTACTAGTATGATATTTCTCAGAGCCTCTTTTATTAGGCATGTCTAGCTTTGCTACTGACAGTTGCTGAGAAAGGAACTCAGACTACCTTTATAATTTGGGGTAGTGAGAGAAACAACAGAGCCCTTTACCTCTGAAGACGTTACCTAGTGACTTGGCCTCATGATAATTGGGGCTTTCTGCTTTTTGGAGCTCATTATACCTTGGCCAGAACTTTTAGGACTAGATTTTAACTGTCAGTTCCTGAACCTGTAGGTCGTGTAGTGAGAAATTAGACATTTTTTTTTTTTTAACTGAACAACTCACTTTTTGTGGCAGCTAAATAATTCAAAGCAGGATACTTTGATTATCTCAGCTTCTCATAATGAATGACTTGGATATCATAATTGCCCAAGTAAGTAATCTTAGATGAAAAAGTTGTTAGTATTATATTTTTAAGGATTAAAGTACAAATTCATTGCCTCTGAATGATTCTCTTACATTTTGATTTTTTCCCCCTTTTTAAAGAAGAAATAAACATTTTCCTGTTGTCTTTTGTTTACCTTTATGTGATTAAAAACATGCTTTTGATTCATTCCTTTTGTAGTTTCAGTGGCCTCTAGATGTGCCAAAAAATGTGAAAATTCTCATGTTACAGTTAGAGACTTTTAGAATCCTAGAAACGGTCAGTAAGTTTTATAAAAATAATTTTTTAGGTGAAACTATTCAAAAACATTTAAATCAAAAAGTGATAGTAAAATATTAGATACAGTTTCAAGTAGTAAATTTTCTGGTTACCAATAGCATTCAAATATGATAGGCATATTTGCCGGAAAAGAAACAAATAAAAAAATAAAGTGGATCTAGGATTGAAAAACAAAACATAATTTTCATTGTTGGCCCTAGTATTCGTATATGTAACTCTTCATCCGTGTCTGTAGTGCACAGAAATGAGTACAGAAGCTTAGAAAGATAAACCTGGCACTCAATTTCATAGTTTGTACTTACTAAAAGAGGAAGTAGATAAATATCTGTTAATATTACAGATTTTTTACCAGTAAGATTATTTAATCCACCTGAGTCTTAGTTACATCATCTGTAAGATTGTTTGTTGTATAGATTAAGTGAATAATGCAAGGAAAATATGTTGTACTGAGGAAGCATTATTTGTTATCTGTCATTTTTGCTGTTGCTGCTTTTGTTGACATAATTACACTAAAATAGCCTAATGAGACCATCATTCTTGCAACCTTTCTGCTCATTGAGGTCTTAATATTATGATTTCTGGTTTTAAGAAAATGCTTGTAAGCTTTGTAAAATGTTGGAACCAAGCAATCTTAATATAGGGCTAACTTTAAGAGAAAGTGTTATATATGTAATGTGTAGTTTTTCTTCTAGCTGATTTTTAAAGTTCTTTTTATCACTTATTTTAAGCAATTTGGCTATATTGCAGCTCAGCATACTTTTCCTCATGTTTCTTTGTTTGGAGTTCACTAAGTTGCTTCAATATATTAATTTATAATTTTTATCAAATTTGGAAATATTTTAGCCAGTGCATTTCCAATTTTATTTTTATCTCTTCTTCTTTCTTCTGCTTCACTTCATCAGGGATTCCAATGATACATACGTTAGGGCACTTGAAGTTGACTTATAACTTGCTGATGCTCTGTTAATTTTTCATCTCTTTTTTATCTTTTTGTATTTTATTTGGGATATTTTCTATTGCTTTGTCTCCAATATTTCTTTCAGCATTGTCTAACCTGATGTACCACCTGGTGTATTTTTTGTTTTTCTGTCCTGAGATGGAGTCTCATTCTGTCATCCAGGCTGGAGTGCAGTGGTGCCATCTCAGCTCACTGCAGCCTACGCCTCCTGGGTTCAAGTGATTCTCCTGCCTCAGCCTCCCGAGTAGTTGGGACTACAGCTGCCCACCACCATGCCTGACTAATTTTTATATTTTTAGTAGAGGCAGGGTTTCACCATGTTGGCCAGGCTGGTCTCAAACTCCTAACATCAAGTGATCCACCTGTCTCGGCCTCCCAAAGTACTGGGATTACAGGTGTAAGCCATTGTGCCTGGCCTGTATTTTTTATTTCACACAATTATTTTCAATTCTAGAAGTTTTATTTGGAGCCCTTTCTATATATACCTTTTGTGTCTCTATCTAATTGGATCAATTTTTCCTCTAGCTTCTTTAGCATCTGTAATAGTTATAAAGATTGTTTTAATGTTCTTATCTATTAATTCTGTCATCTGTGTCATTTCTTAATATGTTTCTATTTGTTTTTTCTTATTATTATTGATTGTATTTTCTGCTTTTTTGAATGCTTTCCCTCCATTAGATAGTGGATATTGTGAATTTTATTTTGTTGGGTGTTAGATACTCTTGAGCTTTGTTCTGTGATTCACTTGTTATTTTGAAACAATTTGATCCTTTCAAAGCTTGCTTGTAAGTTTTGTAAAATGTAGGGACCAGACAATCTTAATATAGGGCTAATTTGGTGTATTCTTTTGAGTATATCTGATGTCCCATGAATTATAAAGCTTTCCACTCTGACTGGTTGAAAATATGGGTTAAGCCGAGCGCGGTGGCTCAAGCCTGTAATCCCAGCACTTTGGGAGGCTGAGGTGGGCGAGTCACAAGGTCAGGAGTTCGAGACCAGCCTGGCCAATATGGTGAAACCCCGTCTCTACTAAAAATACAAAAAACAATTAGCCGAGAGTGGTGGTGGATGCCTGTAGTCCCAGCTACTTGGGAGGCTGAGGCAGGAGAATGGCTTGAACCTGGGGGGCGGAGGTTGTAGTGAGCCGAGATCGGGCCACTGCATTCCAGCCTGGGAGGCAGAGTGAGACTCCATCTCAAAAAAAAAAAAAAAAAAAAGAAAGAAAGAAAATATGGGTTATTCCTAAACCTGTGTGAACTTTGGAGATTATTGATTCTTTTCTTTTTGCAAGACTTGTTTCCCAGCTTCAGTTCTCCTCATATGCATATCCAAGTAGGTACTCAACTGAAGACTAGAGGGGAACACTCTGGAGATCTTCAGAGTTCTCTCTGTATACACCTCTCTGCTGTCCCTTATTCTTCCACTTAAACTGTATCTACTTTGCCATTCCCTGACTCCCAGCTCCATCTCTCCAACTCAAGGATACCTCCAGGCTCCTTCTGGTTTCTCTTTCCTGTGCTGAGGCTTAGAAACTTTCTCCAGAAAGTAAGCTTGAGCAATCATTGTGGCTAACCTCATATTTTCTCCCTCTCTCAGAGATCAATGTCCTGCATCAATGGTGTCCAGTGTCTGAAAACTGATATTTCTTAGACTGTGAGTACCTGGGTTTTTTTTTTTTTTTTTTTTCCAGTTGTTTCAGTGGAAGAGTAAATTCAGTTCCTGTTACTTCATCTTTGTCAGCATCGGAAGTCTGCCAAGATTCTTACGTATATTTATGCCGTTCAAGTCTTCTGAACTTCTGCCACCTATTTTGCTCCCAGGAATAGTAGTGTAAAAGTTAGGACTATGTTACCCTTCCCCTCCCGCCAAAACCCCAAATAATGAACCCCCAAACAAAAAACAGACCCAGAAAGCACTCTTAACAGTTGCTTAAATCTATAATGTTTTTGTTTACTTGTATAAAGCTCACCTGGAGACAGGTAGCCTGGGCTAAAACAGCTCTTCAGCAATGTGTTATGGATCTGTACTCTTTTTCTTTTTTGCTGTCTTTAGCATGTTATTTGACCTTTAGTTACAAAATGACCAAAATGACTGCTACATATCCAGAGCTCGTGTTTATACATTCCAGGCAGGAAGAAGGTAAAATACAAAACTTTCTTCATGTGAGAGTTTATATTTTCAATTTGGAAAGAGAAGACATCCACAGTGAATTTCATTCACATATTATTAGTGATAACTTGGTCACATAGCCACTCTTCACTACAGTGTAGGTTGGGAAACCATATATTTTAACAGTTTCAATGCTTCTCAATAGAGGAAGGTAAGGAAGAAAACGGCTGTGAATATCTTTCAAATAGAGTGTCTATAGTATCTATTAGAATAATAATTATTTCATGTTCCCAACGTTTAAGGATATGCAAGATTGCAACAAGCCTAAATCTGGAACTATGACTAAATATCTGTGGGAGCCAGAAATAGCCACTTATTTCCTATGTTTGATAACATTTTTCTTGTTAGTCAGTCTTCCATATGTAAATTATGAACAGTGAATGAGAGTAGAGGCAGGATGATAAAATTAGGTTAAAAGCGATAAATTCAAATAGAGACTATACTTTATATCATTGTCCTAATTTGTTAGTTTTACACCACATTGAATTATCATTTTATTTAATTCAGAAGCTCTCAAAAGTATTCATTTTTTCAACGGTCATTTAAGCTTTTGGGCCTCTTGATCAAAGATGTACAGATGCATATATACATGCATACCTGCGAGTATGTGCATGCATACACACACACAATAACTTAGATGCTGTTTTGATAATAAAATTTTTGGTAACACATCTTCTTTGTTTAAAATATCCTAGTGTAATGATATACAAGGAGAACCACACATAGGCTAGCTGATGTTATTATGTTTATATGTTTTATAGAACATATCTTTATATGTTTTAGTGTGAGAAGCAAGATATCAAAGGATAGGCTGTAAGCATAATTATTAATAATAATCTTTAATGTGCTCTTTCCAGGCTGGGGCTGGTTAGCTGCAAGACTTTTGTTTTTCTGTTTGAGGAATATAAGTGTGAGGTGAGAGCCGACTTATTTGGGAAAATATAGGAGTTTGGAAAAAATGTAGGGAAATAAGAAAGTTTGATGGTTGCTGGTTGAAGACTTTGGGAGACAAATGTCTAACTGAGATTGGACTTTATTTGTAAAATATGAAAATTATCAGACATATATAAAATGGAGATAATTGTATAATGAATAATTATATATGTTTAAATCCTAGTTTTAATAATTATCAAGTTATTGCTCATCATATTTTATTTCTATCCCCATTTCTTTCATTCACATATTATTTTGAAGCAAATACCAGATATTATATAATCTCATTCCTAAATATTGTAGATTTTCTTTTCCTAAAGTAAGGGTTCAAAAGAGTATGCCAAAAAAAATAAGACCTAGTCAGAGTTCAATTTTCTCATAGGACCGTTATATTTAGAGTTTGTTTAAATAAGATCCAGTTATGACTCATCTATTGCAATTAGTTGATATGAATCTTAAATCTCTTTTAATATATAGATTTTAATTGGGACTTTACTAATTTGATTTCTATGTAAAGAGTGAAAACATTTCTCCCTCATCTTCAAATTAAATAATCAATGCAATCTAAATAATTTAATTGTGCTATTTGAAACATATTAGTTTCTGATGCAACGAAATAATCATAGTATAAGAAAAAAAGCAGTATCAAGGGAAAGAAAAAAGTAAGCTTAAAGATATCAATACTATACAATTCAGCTATAAACACTTACTTATAAAGACAAATTTATATACTCTAAGAAAGAATTCCTTAAAAAGCATGCATGGATGTGTGTATGTCTGTATACCTTATTTGCATTATAAATTGGCAAAGTATCTTATTATGAAGTTATGGTATTTAGACAGATTTTTGGTTATAAAGTTGGCACTTAAATATTTATCTTGTCTGTCAAGAAATATCACTTAAAAATTTATTAAATAAGTACTATGGGCCGGGCGCGGTGGCTCCCGCCTGTAATCCCAGCACTTTGGGAGGCCGAGGTGGGCAGATCACGAGGTCAGGAGATCGAGACCATCCAGTTAACATGGCGAAACCCCATCTCTACTAAAAAATACAAAAAATTAGCTGGGTGTGGAGGTGGGCGCCTGTAGTCCTAGCTAATTGGGAGGCTGAGGCAGAAGAATGGCGTGAACCTGGGAGGCAGAGCTTGCAGTGAGCCGAGACCGCACTATTGCACTCCAGCCTGGGTGACAGAGCAAGACTCTATCTCAAGAAAAAAAAATAGTAATAATAATAAAATAAATAAATAAGTACTATGCACTTTTACATTTATACAGTTTTATTTAGGTATTGAATTAGCATTCTCAGAGGGGCCATTTTGTTTCAATTTGTGCTGACTTCATTGTCGGATGTAACTTTCTCCACTGTGGGAATATCATCAGGCTAATTACTAGGAAATCTCTCTCTCTTTTTTTTTTTTTTTTTGGTATATAGAGTAATATACATGGATGAAAGGACCTTAAAATTGGTGGATTTTTCAGTCTAAAATTAGATGCTCATACAAGAGAACCTCTTTCCTACTCTAGACTTCCTTCTCCTTCCGCTAATCCCCATCCTGTTCTTAGCAGATGGAGACTGGGCTTATGCTAAAAAACTTCCAGGGACAAAGACTTCGCTACTTGTACACAGGAAGACTATTCCATTTTGATACAACTCAAATTACTAGAAAATTTAACCTTATGAGACAATTTCTTTAATTATGAGTATCCTATCTTTGGCCATAGTTCTGTTCTTTGTAGTAGGAAAAATTTATCTTCTCTCTTCCATATAGTGGTACTTAAAATATTTTAAAAGATTTTCAGAAACCTTCTACACCTCAAAGATTTTTTATTTTCTAGGAAAAAAAGTTTCTAAATGATCTCCTAATAGTTCCTTTAGTAATTTGATTTCCAAGTCTCTTACTATCTTTCTCACTTTCTTTGAATGATGAATAGTGTTTAGAAGCCCCTCTATGTTATCAATAACTGATCAGAATATTTCATACTGATATGAACATGAAATTTTTCTTAGTTTAGCCTAAGATGTAAGGTTTTAAAATTTCTTTGCAGTTCAACCACATTGTGTTTCTATTCTCAAATTAACTCATAGACTTTTTTACTTGAACTACCAAAATAATAAGAACTTCCTTATATTTGAGAGAAAGAGATTTTAAATCAATTAAAATCAACCCCATCAAAAAGTGGGTGAAGGATATAAACAGACACTTCTCAAAAGAAGATATTTATGCAGCCAACAAACATGAAAAAAAGTTCATCATCACTGGTCATTAGAAAAATGCAAATCAAAACCACAATGAGATGCCATCTCATGCCAGTCAGAATGGCTATCATTAAAAAGTCAGGAAACAACAGATGGTGGAGAGGATGTGGAGAAACAGGAATGCTTTTACACTATTGGTAGGAGTATAAATTAGTTCAACCATTGTGGAAGACAGTGTGGCGATTCCTCAAGGATCTAGAACCAGAAATACCATTTAACCCAGCAATCCCATTACTGGTTGTATACCCAAAGGATTGTAAATCATTCTACTATGAAGACACATGCACACATATGTTTATTGTGGCACTAATTACAATAGCAAAAACTTGGAACCAACCCAAATGTCCATAAATGATAGACTGGATAAAGAAAATGTGTCACATATACACCATGGAATACTATGCAGTCATAAAAATGCATGAGTTCTTGTCCTTTGCAGGGACATGGATAAAGCCAGAAACCATCATTCCCAGCCAACTTACACAAGAACAGAAAACCAAACACTGCATGTTCTCATTCATAAGTGGGAGCTGAGCAATGAGAACACATGGACACAGTTAGGGGAACATCACACACAGGGGCCTGTCAGGAGGTGTGTGGCTGGGGAGGGATAGCATTAGGAGACATACCTAATGTAGATGACGGGTTGATGGGTGCAGCAAACCACCATGACATGTGTATACCTATGTAACAAACCTGCACATTCTGCACATGTACCCCAGAACTTAAGGTATAATAATAATAAAAAAAAATGTAGCCTAGTGATGTCAGCAAGATGGCAGAATAGGATTGTTTGTGCTCATCATTTTGCAGAAACATCAATTTGAAAAACTCATTGTGCAAAAATACCTTCATAAGAGCTAAGAAATTTAGGTGAGAGATTATAGCACCTGGGTATAATACAGAATTAAGAAAAAAGAATCATTGAAGAGATTAGGAAGGACAGTTTCAAATTATACATGTCACACTTTCCCTCGGCCTAGCCAGCACAGCACAGAGAAAGATATACTCTGCTTCTGAGTAGGAAAGTGAAGTGAGCACCAGACTTTGTTGTGGACCTGACTACCAGGCCTGTCCCAGTAAAACTGAGTGCCAATCTTGTGCTTAAGGCTTCAGGTTTTAGGTTGGCACTTGCAAATTGAGCTTCCAGGTCTTCTTGAATGCTAGACCAGCCCCAGTGGCCTCAGGCTCCAGGCCACACCTACAGACTCAGACTCCAGACTGGGTCTCACAGACCCAGACACATCATTATCCCCTGCAGACTTAGGCACCAGGCCTGCCTACCTGAAGGCTCCAACAACAAGCCTACTCATGGTCTCTGAATGGGCTGACTGATGAAGGACTTTGCTGGCCAAAGCCAATCTGTAAAGACTGGAATAAGTACCAATTTCTTCAAATGTGTGGACACCAATGCATGGCCACAGGGATCACAAATAATCAGGGAAACATTGTGTCACCAAAGGAATAAAATGAAGCTCTAGTAACCTTAAAAATGGAAATGTGTAAACTACCTGATAAAGAATTCAAAATCGGCTGGGTGTGGTGGCTCACGCCTGTAATCCCAGCACTTTTGGAGGCCGAGGTGGGTGGATCACGAGGTCAAGACCATACTGGCTAACACGGTGAAACCCCATATCTACTAAAAATACAAAAAAAAATTAGCCGGGCATGGTGGCAGGTGCCTGTAATCCCAGCAACTTGGGAGGCTGAGGCAGGAGAATGGTATAAGTAAACCCAGGAGGCGGAGCTTGCAGTGAGCCTAGATCGCACCACTGCACTCCAGCCTGGGTGACTCTGTCTCAAAAAAAACAAAAAAACAAAAAAAAAACCCCAAGAATTCAAAATAATCATTTTAGTGAATTATAAGAGAACACAGATAAGTGACTAAATAAAATCAGAAAAGCAAAAACAAATGAAATGAGAAGTACAATAAAGAGATGTAAATCATAAAAAACAAAGCAGAAATTTTAGAGCCAAAGAATATAATGTGTGAAATGAAAAATTTCATAGAGAGCTTCAACAGCAGCCTTGATAAAGCATAAGAATTTGTGAGCTCAAAGACAGTCCATTTGAAATTACTCAGAGAAATACAAAGAAAAAATTGAAAAGAATAAGGAAAGCCTGTGATGGAATACCAGCAAATGAACAAATATACGTATTATGGGTATTGTGAAGAAACAGAGAAAGAGAAAGGGAGCAGAAGCTATTTAAATAAAGCTCCCCAAATCTAAAGAAGAAAATGACCATCCAGACCCAGAAGTCCAAGAAATCCCAAATAGGAGTTAAGTTACATGTGATTTAACTCCAAATGAAACTTTGACTTCCATTAACTTGGCTAGGCACTTGCTCACTACTCTCATCTATCTTGCCTAATTTTGCTTCTTTTAACTTTTCCTTCATGAGTAATTCTCATTCATGGATAGGTTGGAAGCCACTTAAGATTGAATCACCCAGCTTTATCCCTTTTATGTGTTATCAGTTATCCTCCTGCAACACTGACCTACTGTACTTTTTCTAAGTCCTTCCTTCAAACACTGTCCTCAAAGACCTGTGGTCTTTCATGCCTGCATGCCTCACTGCCTTCTAAGTTTTGAACACCCCTAGATAATTCTTAGAGTCTCTTGCTTCTGTTTTGTATTTGTCCTTGAATATGAAGTACTCAAAAAAGAGAGGAAAGGTCCCACCAAGACAAGAATTTAAACGTTGTTCCCCCTTTATGCCAACTCTTTCTTTTGCACACCTAATAAAAACTTCATACAATAAGCTTCCATGGAAAGTATTTATTGAATACATACTATATCCCAGACAGTGTCTCTTAGTGCATTTTATTATTTTGATATTTATTCCTTCAATAAACCTAAAAGGTGAGCATTACTATTTATATTTCATAAAGGAGGAAATCAATACTCACAGAGGATGTGATAAGAGGGACTTGGGAAGAAAGCTAATTAACCTTTACAGCCAGACTTAATCCTTATTGTCTAGATTTGAGTTGAGTGATTAAGTAGATGATGTTTCTCTGTAACACTGCCTCCACATTTCTGTTTTGAGACAAATCCTAATTTCATCCTGCTTGTGTCCTACCCTAGCACATAATTAGTTCAGTTAAACTAGACTTCTTTATTCAGTCCAACTTTGCCCATGTTGTCCCATTTTCTAAGGTATCCAATATTCCATATGGCAAGACCAAAATGAAATAATCTGATACATTGCTCTCTGTATCTGCCCAAGGTAAAGGAGGTCAGTCAATCTTAACTATGTTTTACTACTGTGGAGACCAAAATTCCCAGAGATCTGGCAAACTGTCCAAGTTTTCTTGACTTCAGGGATAATCCCCCTTCCTACTATTCTTATTGAGGCCAGCAGTTGCTCATTGTGTGTTAGAACATGGAATTCTTGGTTGTTTAAGTCATGAGATTTTGCTGAACACTGAGGAGGAGAGCAGGAGCAAGACACTTGTGTGGGCTTAAAGGCAGAGATGAGAATTGAGTGAACATCATCCTGGAGCCCATGGGTGTCATGGTAGAGGCAACAGTGCAGAAAGGGGCAACTATTCCAGGAGGCAGGGGCTACAGAGTGGGATTTTGTAAGAGTAGTAGCCATAAGATACTGATAATAACATAGAAAAATATTAGTGTGTACAATGAAAAACCCTAAAAACAGAAACCATGGTTCTCTAAAAAGTCCTTGATAACATATAATCTGGAACTGCTACTTCATTTTGTACCTTACTCTCCTTTAAAGGAAAACCTGTTTCTTTTTTTAGACCCAGAATCTTGGCACAGCAATGGCAATTTCCCAGCATACTCCTTCATTTCTGCTGAGCAGTAATTGTTGGCAGTGCTTTTAATGAAGTCCATTATCATTTTGGCAGTTCAATAAGACTTCCAGGAGAGAAACAGAGAGCATCATTTGGTACAAACACATTCTTGAGCTGTTTTCTATTATTCATACAGGCTACTCAGCTTTTTTTTTTTTTTTTTTTTGAAGAAAACTAGATTAGAGTAAAAATTAATTGCTATATTAATACATCACTCTTTTTTTTTAATACATCACTCTTAACAGGTGTAACTCTGTGGTGTCTGGAAACTAATAAGCTAACTTTCTGAGTGGCACAGTTTTTGGGAATCCCTTAGGTCTCCCCTCAATGCAAAAGATACACAAAGAGAGCTAGAGTCAATGCTGGAGTGCAAAAGGAGAAACTTTTTGTGGTCTCTAAGGGCTCATTTATCTTCATATCCCCATTGTCTACATACTGCCAGGCACTCTGAATCAGCTTTAATTGCACTTACTTCCACTTGTAATCATGTTTCTATTTTGTGATTATGTGGTTGATATCATGAAGACAAGGATCACGTTCATTTTGCTATGTATTTGTATGCCCTCTGCCTAACAAAATGACTTGCCCATGGCTGTCCTTCAGTAAATAGATGACCACTAACCATGTAGTGAATAAATACAGTTCATCTGCCTGAGTATCATTTGTAAAAGTCATACGTTTTTTATTTCAAAATGAAGTTTACCCAATATTGATCTTGTGGTAGCAAGAAAAATCCTCTGACCATTTCAGGCAGACTAAAATTATGGTCCTATTTTAAATATATTTCTTAAAACCTCTTTCCTCAATATTTATTTAGTGGAAGTAAGGGAGAAAAGTGATTTGTATTAAAGAAATGTACATACAGATCTACTTATGAATTAACACGCACTGACCAAAGCAGAACGAATGTTTAAAAAGTTGTCAAAATGTTTATCTGAATGTTACACAGAGTCTAACGGTCTCTTAAATACATATTCTTTCCTTCAATAGTAGTTGAAAAGCTTTAGCTGGGTAGCAACATTTTCATAAAAACTACATTTCCCAGCCTTCCTTGCCATCAAGGAGCCATGTGACAATGCTCTGGCCTTTAGGATGTGAACAGAGGTGCTGTGCACAACTTCAAGGTCATGCCTGTTTAAGTAAAGGAGGCCGACCTCTGCTTCCTTCCACCTCCTTATGGACTGGAATGTGGATATTGTAGTGAGTCATTTTGACTTGAGAATAATGATGTCATTTAGGATGGCAGAAAAGTACTGTAGAAGACCTGTCTCAGACACTGATGAGTCCGTGTACCAACCAGGACAGTGAAACAAAACCTCTAGAGAGAGAAATAAACTTCTTTATGCATAACATTTTTAGTTATCCAGGATTAGTACGGCATCCAACTTTGAATTGTCAGCTTGTTGCTAAATGAGATAGCTCCTATTTGTTTCAGAATACTCAGTAGATGTAAGCCAGTGATGAGGAGGAGGCTTATCAAATTTCCGTTCAAGGGTCCTATTTACTTTTGTAGGGTTTATGTATGTAATGGTGTGTGGAAACTCAAGTTAGTTTACTCTAGTGATGACTCAGCATCGTTTTGAGATTGATCTGCCCATAATCTGATTCTGCAAAATACATTTTTTATCTTTCAAAAGAATAGATTTGATGTAAAGTGGCAGTTCTTAGGTAAAACATTAGGTTTTTTTTTTTTTTTTTTTTTTCTGTAATGGACAGAATGTTTGATATTGCAAAGACAAGAAACAAGGAAATTAAATAGAAGTACACTCACTATGAATGCCTATCATGTAGGACAGTTCTCCAGGTGTCCTTAGACCAACCCATGTCTCCCCACTTTCTTGCTTGTAGTTCTCAAAAATAACTGCAGAATGTGCTGAAGATGTAAGATCCTGAGATAAGGAGAAGCTGGCCAGAGTAGCCTAGGCTCTGTTCCAATCTCCCACTGGAAACATGATATCCTTCAGTGATTTAGCCCAGAGAGCTGCACAACCTTGGTGTATAAAACCCAGGGCAGGCTGTTTTTTGGGGTCAGTTATCTGTGGTACAACTAGGGCATGTGCAGTTGAGAATCCATCTGCTGTGGGCAGCTTTTCTGAGCCTTGCGGAAATCCTAGGCTTCTGTTTTCTCTTGTAGTCTATCTGTAAGTAATAAAGCTGCTTTATGTAACTTGTTACATGTGAGTGTATTCTGTCTCATCAGCCTCAGTCAAGCTGGTAAGCAGTGCACAGTGAACCTGTTTCACACTTCAAAAAACTCCCAGTAATGGAGGTTGAGACCTAGAGGCTGTGAGTGAAACTTGGTTACCAGAATGTTTTGTGCTTTAACTTTTCTCTTAAAATGTAGGGCCAATTTTAAAAGTCAGATTCTAGACACAAAAATGTTGTGTACAATACAACCCTGGAAATCTCAATGGCACACAACACATATTTGAATTTTTTGCTCATGTGTCTTCAGGTCAGCTGGGGTGACTCTGCTTGCAAATCAGGGTTCAGGTCGGCTTCATGTGTCTCTCATTTTGTGATCAGATACTACTGGTGGTACATTTAAAACTCTGGCTAGACTTGGAGTACAATGTACAGTCAATGCCTTTCTAAGTGGGGCAGGGTATTGTATTCTGCCCCAAGAAAGTGGGTATGTAATTTTATTACAGGAATAGAACGAATTCAAAACTCTAACGAAATCTACCATAGCAATATTTTAAGATGAATATTTTCACATAAAGTTGGGAAATTTTACATAAAAATGTGAATTTTTAAATCTTCTTAAAAATTGGAAGATTTGTCAACTCTGATCTTATATTCTCCTGCTGACAAAAACTAGGTGGACCCAAGTGCAGTTTTCTCCCTTCTGATGGGATATGCTCTTTTGTTTCGTTAGAACCCCCACTACCCTTGATTGCCATTCGCCAGCTCTATTTAATCATCATTTTCATCTTGGCTTCCGGAGGCAATTCAGCTTGTGACCTACTGTATAGCAGATGGGTTAGAATGCACAAAAATACCTCAAAACTCTACTGCAAAACATTAAGAGGCTATAAAAAGGGGCAGATAAATTGCCATGGAAAAACTGTGTGACAGAGATTATTTTTGGCTAGTGGCAAGTCATTAGGATAGAAAGGGAGACTAGCTGATAGCAATATTTATTAAAGAGAAAATTGGAGCTAAGTCTCCAAGTATGGGCAAAAGTTTGATATATAGCCACAAAGACCTATTCTAAGAGGTGGACTGCAGCCACTAAAGAATATATGAAATAGAAGCATGCCTTGAGTGTTAGTAAAAGGACAATAATAAGAAAAACTAGCAAGATTAAAAAACATTATAAACTTTAAATGGGACTTTTTATTTCATAGTTGTTTAATTGTGTATTATGGCTGTGTCATTTCAATATTTCAAAGACTCTTAGGGAACACTTCTAGGATTATTTCTTTGAAAAATTTCCCTAAACTGTGTATACAAACAATATTCAATCTTCTGTAAGTTGTGCAACCTGTAGGATTAACAAGAAAAGAAAAACATACATCACAACCCAATTCCTCATGCCTATGGTATAGAGTATAAGGAGGTATACTCATTAGCTATTGCCACAAAATTGTTGATAACAAATCATCTCAAAACTCAGTGGCTTGAAACAATAGCATTTATTTTCACAGATCTGTAGGTTGGCCAAAGTGACTGAACTGGGGATGGTGTGGCTGGATGGTTCTGGTGGTCATGGCTACATTCACTCATGTGCGTGCAACTCACTGGGCTCACCTGGTGCAAGCTGGGTGGATTTGATTCATGTGTTTTTCATCCTCTCTCTGGACCAGTGAGTCTTTCTCATGGTGCTGGTGCTCATTTGCATGATTGAACTTGCCCTGTTGCACAAGTCCAGTCTTGCAAATGCTCTTCAAGCCACTGCTTACATAATGCCTATTAATATCCCATCGGCCAAAGTAAGTTACATGTTGGAACTAGAGTTGAGATATAAGGGGCACCTCTTTCCACAGTGATAGGGCCATATGAAGTTTCATGACAAAGGGCATCTTAATAGGAAGCAGTGAAGAGTTGGGAGCATTAATACAACCTACCACGAAGGCCAGATCACCTGCTTATTCAACATATGCACTGTAGTACACAAAGCTGAAAAGATCAGTGGTTTTGTAACAAACAGACCTCGATTCACATCTTGGCTCTGCTATTTATATGATCAGTTTTGTCATCTGTAAAATGAGGATTGTAGTAATATCTACTTTTTATGATTGCATGAAGTATTTAGAACCTAGTAGGCACTTAACAAATGGCAGGTCTCTCCCTCTGCAAACATTTTTTCGTTCAATTACCTTTTCATCTTTCTTTATGGGGTGGTTCTTTATTTATCAGACTCATTTAATAATCTCTATCTTGAAATAAATCATCACCTAACATTGTTTGGTGACATGAATCAAATACCTAGGACACTTTAAATTCTACCAGAGAGGTATGGATGAACATATTCTAAGGCTATCATGCCTTCCTAAGAAATTAGTTCCTTCAATTATCTTTCACAACATGTTTATTGAAGCTCTCCTGGAACAAACATTTTTGTCAGAACACGAGTCTAAATTGAGTTAAGATAGATTTGTGATTTCTGATGGAAGTCATACAACTCTAAAAGTAAACATGAACCGCAGACAAACCACAGCATTCTCTAAAGCTGCAGCAGATTGAAGTCTAAAGTAACAGAGAGATGCTCCACCCTGGGAGTGCATAAGGGGATGTATTTAAAACTAAATTGACCTTATAAAACTGAATGGAAACAGATTTGTTGTCAAGGGATGCATCAAATTCTCCCCAAACAAAAAAAAATCAGGAATATTTTTATTGCAGAAGAATATAGGCTTTGGTCATGAAAGGATGTCAATTTGTGTAGATGAGGCAGAATGGAAGGATGAGACCAAATGAATTTTCTGCTTAAAGTGAAACATAATTCTGGGAATAATTATACCCTCTATTGGGTTCATTAGGACTATTCAACATATTTTTCTTTCGTAGAGCACCTCAATATTTATTGTCTACAAGTTGAATGGGAGTGATAAAATAACTCTTATGTCAGAGATAAAAATAAACCATGACATTTTGTCTAAGCTCATCAGCAACTGGAGTGCATTTACGAGCATGCAATAGAGGTCACCCAGCTTTGAGGATATTATGGGTATAATCTGGATAAAGTCAGTACTAGCTCCTAGTGGCTGTTTCTGCAATGTCAAAATTAAAGTGAAAGATGAGAATAAACCTCTAATTACACTCATTTGAAAAGGGTTACTATTAACTAATGTGCATATACAACATTAAATCACATTGAAGGCTATGGAATAGGGAAAATGCACGTGGATGTAGAAGATTCATTTTAGTCTTCGCTGTATGAATTCTTAATTGATTGTTTTTGAGCAAGTTACCAATGGAAATATCTGTCATACCACTTCTACAGAATTGTTTTGAGTGTCAAATGAAAGAAATAATATCTAACAAGAAAGTTTTCTTAAGTGTTAAATTCCAGTACATATTTAATTTAGTTGTTGTGAAAATTCTTATAGTGGAGCGCTCTTACATTTTCAGGAGCTTTTGGACTTGGAGGTTTCTTTGCTTTACAGAGTGTTTTTCAAGTCAAACAAATACCACGTTTTAAAAGTATTGTTGAGATTAGGCAGCATATACCAAGTGCTTTAGCAGTATTATCCTTTTGTGACCCAATTGCAATTTCACAAACAATGAAACAAGGATACCAATAACAGTGATATTTATAAAATGAAAATATATTTAAGACCTTAATTGTGCAATAATAAGAACATAATTGAATAAATTATGGCATATCCATAACACAGGCATTGTGATAATTTAAAAAATGCATTACATGGGCATAGTACACCTGTATGGTACAGGTGCAACTTATCATATGGGATTCTGACCATTATGCTGGAGTAGACATCTGGAACCCTCTGGCAGTGTCAGAAATATTCCTCTAGTTGATGAAATGTAAGGAAGTCCAGTAGTGGAGCTGAGGCAAGTTTCCTAGGGGCAAATGAGCAAACTTGAGGTGACAACCATTTCTGACCACGGTGGAAATATTTTAATATTTTGGGAACTAAAATGGTTGTACTGTGCTTTCCAGCTGAGTATCAGCCCATTTGTGAACTTAAAAGGATAGAATACAAGACTGTATTTATACTATTATCCTATTAAATTGTATTTACAGATAGGAAAAATACTGAAGATAATATTCCTATATTTTCTTCTTTATTTTTGCCCATATTTTCTATAATGAGAATTTTTGTGACACTTAGTTTATTTCTAGTTTTTCCTTTTTTTAAAAAAATTATGCTTAAAGTTCTAGGGTACATGTGCACAATGTTCAGGTTTGTTACTTATGTATACATGTGCCATGTTGGTGTGCAGCACCCATTAACTCGTCATTTACATTAGGCATATCTCCTAATGCTATCCCTCCCCCTTCCCTCCTCCCCACAATATGCCCCGGTGTGTGATGTTCCCCTTCCTGTGTCCAAGTGATCTCATTGTTGAATTCCCACCTATGAGTGAGAACAAGCAGTGTTTAGTTTTCTGTTCTTGTGATCGTTTGCTGAGAATGGGCACAAACTCATCCTTTTTTATGGCTGCATAGTATTCCATGGTGTATATGTGCCACATTTTCTTAATCCAGTCTCACTGAGGGACATTTGGGTGGATTCCAAGTCTTTGCTATTGTGAATAATGCCACAATAAACATACGTGTGCATGTGTCTTTATAGGAGCATGATTTATAATCCTTTGGGTATATCTCAAAGGATTATAATGGGATGGCTGTGTCAAATGGTATTTCCAGTTCTAGATCCTTGAGGAATCACCATACTGTTTTTCACAATGGTTGAACTAGTTTACAGTCCCACCAACAGTATAAAAGTGTTCCTATTTCTCATCATCCTCTCCAGCACCTGTTGTTTCCTGACTTTTTAATGATTGCCATTCTAACTGTGTGAGATGGTATCTCATTGTGGTTTTGATTTGCATTTCTCTGATGGCCAGTGATGATGAGCATTTTTTCATGTGTCTGTCGGCTGTATGAATGTCTTCTTTTGAGAAATGTCTGCTCATATCCTTTGCCCACTTTTTGATGGGGTTGTTTGTTTATTTCTTGTAAATTTGTTTGAGTTCTTTGTAGGTTCTGGATATTAGCCCTTTGTCAGATGAGTAGATTGCAAACATTTTCTCCCATTCTGTAGGTTGCCTGTTCACTCTGATGGTAGTTTCTTTTGCTGTGCAGAAGCTCTTTAGTTTAATGAGATCCCATTTGTCAATTTTGGCTTTTGCTGCCGTTGCTTTTGGTGTTTTAGACATGAAGTCCTTGCCCATGCCTATGTCCTGAATGGTATTACCTAGGTTCTCTTCTAGGGTTTTTATGGTTTTGGGTCTAACATTTAAGTCTCTAATCCATCTTGAATTAATTTTCATATAAGGAGTAAGGGAAGGATCCAGTTTCAGCTTTCTACTTATGGCTAGCCAATTTTCCCAGCACCATTTATTAAATAGGGAATCCTCTAGTAGAATTCGGCTGTGAATCCGTCTGATGCTGGACTTTTTTTGGTTGGTAGGCTATTAATTATGGCCTCAAATTCAGAGCCTGCTATTAGTCTATTCAGGGATTCAACTTCTTCCTGGTTTAGTCTTGGGAGAGTGTATGTGTCCAGCAATTTATCCATTTCTTCTAGGTTTTCTAGTTTATTTGCGTAGAGGTATTTATAGTATTCTCTGATGGTAGTTTGTATTTCTGTGGGGTTGGTGGTGATATCCCCTTTATCATTTTTTATTGCATCTATTTGATTCTTCTCTCTTTTCTTCTTTATTAGTCTTGCTAGCTGTCTATCAGTTTTGTTGATCTTTTCAAAAAACCAGCTTCTGGATTCATTGATTTTTTGGAGGATTTTTTGTGTCTCTATCTCCTTCAGTTGTGCTCTGATCTTAGTTATTTCTTGCCTTCTGCTAGCTTTTGAATGTGTTTGCTCTTGCTTCTCTAGTTCTTTTAATTGTGATGTTAGGGTGTCAATTTTAGATCTTTCCTGCTTTCTCTTGTGGGCATTTAGTGCTATAAATTTCCCTCTCCACACTGCTTTAAATATGTCCCAGAGATTCTGGTATGTTGTATCTTTGTTCTCATTGGTTTCAAAGAACATCTTTATTTCTGCCTTCATTTTGTTATGTACCCAGTGGTCATTCAGGAGCAGGTTGTTCAGTTTCCATGTAGTTGAGTGGTTTTGATTGAGTTTCTTAGTCCTGGGTTCTAGTTTGATTGCACTGTTGTCTGAGAGACAGTTTGTTATAATTTCTGTTCTTTTACATTTGCTGAGGAGTGCTTTACTTCCAACCATGTGGTCAATTTTGGAATAAGTGTGATGTGGTGCTCAGAAGAATATATATTCTGTTGATTTGGGGTGGAGAGTTCTGCAGATGTCTATTAGGTCTGCTTGGTGTAGAGTCGAGTTCAATTCCTGGGTATCCTTGTTAACTTTCTGTCTCGTTGATCTGTCTAATGTTGACATTGGGGTGTTAAAGTCTCCCATTATTATTGTGTGGGAGTCTAAGTCTCTTTGTAAGTCTCTAAGGACTTGCTCTATGAATCTGAGTCCTCCTGTATTGGGTGCATATATATTTAGGATAGTTAGCTCTTCTTGTTTAATTGATCCCTTTACCATTATTTAATGGCCTTCTTTGTCTCTTTTGATCTTTATTAGTTTAAAGTCTGTTTTGTCAGAGACTAGGATTGCAACCCCTGCCTTTTTTTTTTTTTTTCCATCGCTTATTAGTTCTTCCTCCAGCCCTTTATTTTGAGCCTATGTATGTCTCTGCATGTGAGATGGGTCTCCTGAATACAACCAACTGATGGATCTTGACTCTTTATCCAATGTGCCAGTCTGTGTCTTTTAATTGGACCATTTAGTCCATTTACATTTAAGGTTAATATTGTTATGTGTGAACTTGATCCTGCCATTATGGGATTAGCTGGTTATTTTGCTTGTTAGTTGATGCAGTTTCTTCCTAGCATCGATGGTCCTTACATTTTGGCATGTTTTTGCAATGGCTGGTACTTGTTGTTCCTTTCCATGTTTAGGGCTTCCTTCAGGGTCTCTTGTAAGGCAGGCCTGGTGGTGACAAAATCTCTCAGCATTTGCTTGTCTGTAAAGGATTTTATTTCTCCTTCACTGATGAAACTTAGTTTGGCTGGATATGAAATTGTGGGTTGAAAATTCTTTTCTTTAAGAATGTTGAATATTGGCCCCCACTCTCTTCTGGCTTGTAGAGTTTCTGCCGAGAGATCTGCTGTTAGTCTGATGGGCTTCCCTTTGTGGGTAACCCGACCTTTCTCTCTGGCTGACCTTAACATTTTTTCCTTTATTTCAACTTTGGTGAACCTGACAATTATGTGTCTTGGAGTTGCTCTTCTCGAGGAGTATCTTTGTGGTGTTCTCTGTATTTCTTGAATTTGAATGTTGTCCTGCCTTGCTAGGTTGGGGAAGTTCTCCTGGATAATATCCTGCAGAGTGTTTTCCAACTTGGTTCCATTTTTCCTGTCACTTTCAGGCACCCCAATCAGACGTACATTTGGTCTTTTCACATAATCCCATATTTCTTAGAGGCTTTGTTCATTTCTTTTTACTCTTTTTTCTCTAAACGTCTCTTCTTGCTTCCTTTCATTCATTTGATCTTCAATCACTGATACTCTTTCTTCCAGTTGATCAAGTCGGTTACTGAAGCTTGTGCATTTGTCACATAGTTCTCGTGTCATGGTTTTCATCTCTATCAGTTCATTTATGGACTTCTCTGCATTGGCTATTCTAGTTATCCATTCTTCCATTCTTTTTTCAAGATTTTTAGTTTCTTTGCACTGGGTCCATAGTTCTTCCTTTAGCTGTGAGAAGTTTGATTGACTGAAGCCTTCTGTCAACTCGTCAAAGTCATTCTCCATCCAGCTTTGTTCCATTGCTGGCGATGAGCTGCGTTCCTTTGGAGGGGGAGATGTGTTCTGATTTTCTGAATTTCCAACTTTTCTGCACTGCTTTTCCCCCATCTTTGTGGTTTTATCTTCCTTTGGTCTTTGATGATGGTGATGTACTGATGAGGTTTTGGTGTTTGTGTCCTTTGTGTTTGTTAGTTTTCGTTCTAACAGTCAGGACCCTCAGCTGCAGGTGTGTTGGAGTTTGCTTGAGGTCCTCTCTAGGCCCTGTTTGCCTGGGGTATCAGCAGCGGAGGCTGCAGAAGATAGAATATTGCTGAATAGCAAGTGTTACTGTCTGATTCTTGCTCTGGAAGCTTCGTCTCAGAGATGTACCCAGCCGTGTGAGGTGTGAGGTGTCAGTCTGCACCTAGTGGGGGATGTCTCCCAGTTAGGCTACTCAGGGGTCAGGGACCCACTTGAGCAGGCAGTCTATCGGTTCTCCCGATCTCATCCTTTGTGCTAGGAGAACCACTGCTCTCTTCGAAGCTGTCAGATGGGACATTTACATCTGCAGAGGTTTCTGCTGCTTTTTGTTTAGCTATGCCCTGTCCCCAGAGGTGGAGTCTACAGAGGGAAGTACCCCTCCTTGAGCTGTGGTGGGCACCACCCAGTTTGAGCTTCCTGGAGGCTTTGTTTACCTATTTAAGCCTCAGCAATGGTGGGCACCCCACCCCAGCCTCGCTGCTGCCTTGCAGTTAGATCTCAGACTGCTGTGCTAGCAATGAGGGAGGCTCCGTGGGTGTGAGACCCTCCGGGCCAGGCATGGGATGTAATCTCCTGGTGTGCCGTTTGCTAAGACCCTTGGTAAAGCACAGTATTAGCGTGGGAGTTACCCAATTTTCCAGGTGTTGTGTGTCTCAGTTTCCCTTGGTTAGGAGAAGGAATTCCCTTCCCCCTTGCGCTTCCCAGGTGAGGCGATGCCTCGCCCTGCTTCAGCTCTTGCTGGTTGGGCTGCATCCACTGACCAGCACTGACTATCTGACATGCCCCGGAGAGATGAACCCGGTACCTCTATTGAAAATGCAGAAATCATCCATCTTATGTGTCACTCATGCTGGGAGCTGGAGGGTGGAGCTGTTCTTATTCGGCCATCTTGGGCCCCAAGTTTTATTTTTTGTTCTCGAATTTTTCACTATTACAACCTAGAAATTATATGGACTTTTTCTCATGTCTGCAGGCAAGATGTACAGGAATTTCTCCAGGTTATACCCTTATAATTGGAATTGCTAAGTTGTAGAGTACATGGATGCTTAACTATACAGTATAATACTACAGTATGTTCCAAAGTGTTTATGATAATTTCACTCCATCAGCAGTACCTAAATGGACCCAGTAGTAGCTTACCTCTTATGCTTGATATTGTCAGATTTTATTTTTCCTAATAATATGGGAGTATATTTAGTTTTCATTGTGATTTGATTTGCATTTTCTTGGATATTTTTTGATTTTTTTTTCTATATTATGAAGGTCTGTATTAGTCCATTCTCATACTTCTGTAAATATACTACCTGAGACTGGGTAATTTATAAACAAAGGATGTTTAATTTACTCACAGTTCCACATGACTGTGGAGGCCTCAGGAAAATTACAATCATGGCAGAAGGTGAAGGGGAAGCAGGCACTTTCTTCACAAGGAGAAGTACGTGAAGGAGTAACTTGCCAAACGCTTTTAAAACCAGATCTCAGATCTCATGAGAACTCACTCACTATCATGAGAACGGCATGGGGGAAACCTCCCCCATGATCCAATCGTCTTCCACCAGGTTCCTTCCTCAACACCTGGGGACTATCATACAATTCAAGATGAGATTTGGGTAGGGACACAAAGCCAAACCATATTAAGGACCTATTCATTTCTCTTGATTATTTTCATATTTGATTGTTTGCCATTTCTTTATTTATTTGTAGGAATTCTTTAAACATCCTTGATGCTATTTTATTGTCAGTTATTTGTTTGGAAATATATTTTCCTGGTTTATAGCTTGTTTTCATAATTATTTGTTAAGTGTCTTACTGAACAAAATTTTCAAACTGAATTAATCGATTTTGCTTCATGGTCAGCACTCTGTGTATCTTGTGTAATCCTCCCTTACCTCAAGATCAAAAAGATATTCACCTCATGTTTTCTGAGGGTTTTAAAGTTTTGTTTTTAACATCTATGTTCTTAATCCATCTATAGTGATTGTTGAATATGAGGTAGAAATCAAATTTCATTTTTTTATATGAATGACCAATTTTCCAGCAGCATTAATTAAATAGGCTCCTCCTTTCCCAACAACCTGCCACTTGACTTTTACCATTTATTAAAGTTCCACATAAAGGTGGATCTTCTCCGAGGCTCTCTGTTCTGTTGCATCTGTTTATTGGCATTTCTCAGCATCTATGTAATACCATCTTAATTACTACAGCTCCATGAAAACAGCTTTATATCTAGTAGAGCAGCTACTTCACTAGTCTTAGCTATTCTTAGCCCTTTGTTCTTCTGTTTACTTTTTAGAATCTACTTATTAAGTTCCTGCTCATTTCCTCAACAAAACTTTCAGGAATTTTTATTCAAATTGCATTATATCTTTACATCAATTGGAGAACTGATATTTTTGTAATATTATTTTTCTATCCATTCATGAACATGGGATGGTATCTCCATTTACTTAGGTTTTTAGAAATGCCCTTCAGCAAAGTTATGTAATTTTCTATGTACCAGTCTTGCATATAGTTTTATTTATTCCTGAATACTTTATAATTTTTGTTATAATTGTCAATTTAAAAAATTATGTTTTCTTGTTCCTTGTTGCTGTAATGTAGCATTTTTATATTATATAAAGCTATCTTCCTATACTTCTATTATTTTAAATACTTTTTTAAGAGACTTTTTAGTGTTTTGTGTAGAAATAATATGAGCTTCAAATAATGACAGTTCTTGAATTTATACTGACTAGAACTTTCAGTACAATGTTAAAAGAAGTGGAGATAGCAGGCATTTCTGTCTTTATGGCAACTCTTTTAATGTTTCCTCACATAAGATCATGCTTGTTGTAGGTTAAAAAAAAATTTATCCTTCCATTTCTAGTTTTCTAAGAGCCAGATCTTTATCATGAATGGATTTTGAATTTAATAAAGTATTGATCTCAATTTACTCATGTAGATAGAAAATGGTATTTATAGATTTTCTAATATTAACTCAGCTTGTAATTCTGGGGTAAACAATTTGGGGATGATACATTTTCATACACTTTTGAGTAAGGTTTGCTAGTATTTTCATTATAGTTTTTACATCTATATTTATCATGGATATAATGAGCTTGCAATTTTTCTGTTGTATGCTATATCTTGTCTTCTCTTATTGTTAAAGACTTGACAAGTGAATTGAAGTCTATTTCCTCTAATACTATTTTCTGGAAGAATTGTTTAGATTACAGGGGTCCCCAGCCCCCGAACCATGAACCAGTGAGGAGGAGCTGAGCCCTGGGTGAATAAGCATTATCACCTGAGCCCCACCTCCTGTCAGATCAGCAGGAGCATTAGATTCTCATAGGAGCGGGAGCCTTATTGTGAACTGCACATGGAGGGACTACTTAGGTTGTTTGTTCCTTAAGAGAATCTAATGCCTGATGATCTGAAGTGGAACAGTTTCATCCCCAAACCATCCCCTCATCCCCTCCATTCCTCCCCTCCCTGCTCCATCCTGTGGAAAAATTGTCTTCCATGAAACTGGTCCCTGTTGCCAAAAAAGTAGGGGACCACTGGTTTAGAATAAACTGTGTGACCATCTAGACTTGCTCTTTTCTCTGTAGGAAATTTTAAAATTTTTACTTTATATCCTTTACTAGTTATAGGAAAATGCTATCTTTCTACATCTCCTTTAGTCAGTTTTGTTAAATTTTTAAAGGCATTTATTAATTATTCTTAAGCTTTCAAATTTGTTAGCATTAAGTTGTATTTCCTCATTTTCTTTTCAGTTTCTGCAGTATTTACAGTTATACTCCATTTTTCATTTAAAATACTATTTCTTGTCTTTCTGTTTTCCCTCCACTACCAATCATACCAAAAATATGGTCTACTTCATTAGAATTGTGAATTTGGTTTGGTTGATTACATTATATATTTAAAAAAACTTCATTTGTATCTTCTCTCATCTTTAGGATCTTTTTACTTCTTTTAGATTTATTTTGTTGTTTTAGCTCTTTAATCTCTAGCCCTAAAGGTGTATGATCTAAAAATATAATTATAATACGTGAAACACCACTGTCACTGCCTTCCAGAAATTTTGATAATATCAGTTTTGAATATCATTCATTTCTAAGTATTTAAAATTTTTTATTATGGTGTCTTTCTTGACCTGAGAGGTATTTAAAAATATATTTTAAAAGATTTTCTAACATGCAGGTATTCATAATTTGTCTTTTTTGTTATTAGCTCCTATCTGAAATATATTATGGTTGGAGAACACAGTTTTTATTGCATCGATTCACCAAAATTTGTTGGGCATTGATATGTTTCAGCAGATGGTCAAATTTTGTAAATGTTGTATGCATGGTTTGGAAAAATCTGTACTCTAGTTAAGTGCAGACTTCTACATATGTGAGGAAGGACAAACCTTTTGTGCCAAACGGCCATGAGGGCTTAGTTCCTCCCTCTCCTTTTGAGTGACTATGTAGGGAACTGTCCTTTAACATATCAGGGAAGGGAGAATCACAAGATCTCTGATTGCTATCAGCAGCATTGGTATGCAAATGGCCTAAATGAACTCCGGAATCTCTTCAAGATTACTTTCTGGACTGTGAGTCACATAAGAATATGTTCATGATGATACTTTAGTTGTGTTCAAATAATCTACAACTCTTCTAAATTGTTTTCTGCGTCACCTGTCAACATTGTGAGATATATTAAAATCATCTACTATTGGCCGGGCGCGGTGGCTCAAGCCTGTAATCCCAGCACTTTGGGAGGCCGAGACGGGCGGATCATGAGTCAGGAGATCGAGACCATCCTGGCTAACACGGTGAACCCCGTCTCTACTAAAAATACAAAAACTACCGGGCGAGGTGGCGGGCGCCTGTAGTCCCAGCTACTCGGGAGGCTGAGGCAGGAGAATGGCGTAACCCGGGAGGCGGAGCTTGCAGTGAGCTGAGATCCGGCCACTGCACTCCAGCCTGGGCGACAGAGCGAGACTCCGCCTCAAAAAAAAAAAAAAAAAAAAAAAAATCATCTACTATAAAGATGATTTACTAAATTCCCCTACAAGTTATCACTTTTGCTTTATTTATATTAAGATTACTTTATTTGAGGCATACATATTTTAAAGTGCTGCATTTTCCTGGTGAATTGAACATTGTATAATTATGTAATAACTCATCTCCATGATAAATTTTTAAAAAATTAACTATATATATCTCCATTTGCATAATAGAGTTTTCTATTCTTTTACTTTTAACATTTCTTTTTTTAAAAAAAATCAAAACTATGGGGTGCAAGTGTAATATTGTTATACGGATACGTTAAGCAGTGGTAAAGTCAAGGCTTTAATTTATCACCTGAATAATGTACACAGTACCCATTAAGTAATTTCTCCTCATCCTGAAATCATCCAGAAATCATGTCTTTTGCTGGAAAACAGAGTATCAGCATCCCTCCTGTCCCCTTGTTTCTTTCTCACCTGCCCCCACCATTCACAGTTAGATTTTTTTGTTATGTCCTCTTATAGGTTATTTGATATATGTAATTTTTTGGTATTGATTTCTTTTTTTTTAACAATAAAATTTATGAAAGTGTGTTTGATTACCCTTAATTTCTCTTACAGAATCGCCTGTGTTTGTTTTCTATTAATAATTTGAGTACTTTTCTCAAAGCTATCCAATAAGGGACTTTTTGTGACAAATCTTCTAAGGCCTTTATGTCTAGGAATATTTTTATTAAACCCTTACATCTGAGTGACAATTTGTCTGGGTATGCAATTCAAGGTTTAAGTTACTTCCTGTTAACATTTTAAACCTGTTCTTTCATTTTCTTCTTGCATCCATTGACGTTATTTGAGAGTCTGATTAAAACGGATTCTTTTTCCTTTGTAGGGAATTTGTTCTTGCTTCCCAGAAGCTTTAGTTTTCCTTTATTTTTTATATTGTATTTTTTGGGTGTGGGGTGGGGCGGGGACAGAGTTTCGCTCTTATCGTCCAGGCTAGGGTGCAGTGGCATGATCTTGGCTCACTGCAACCTCCACCTCCCAGGTTCAAGTGATTCTCCTGCCTCAGCCTCGCGAGTAGCTGGGATTACAGGCGTGCACTACCACACCCCGCTAATTTTTGTATGTTTAGTAAAAACAGGGCTTCACCATGTTGGCCAGGCTGGTCTTGAACTCCTGACCTCAGGTTATCCACCTGCCTCAGCCTCACAAAGTGGCGGGATTAAAGGTGTGAACCACCACACCCAGCCTATTTTTTATATTCTTAACATTTACTATACTGCATCTAGATATAATTTTAGTCTCTCTTGTAGGGTATTCTCTGTATTCCTTCAATATGAAGGTATTTATCTTACTTGACTCTGAAGGATGATAACAATTATTTTCTAAGTATCTCCTCCTCATTATTTTTATATTTGTCTGCTTCTGGAAGTTTTATTAACCAGATGCTGGCAATTGTAATCTTATTTTCATTTTTCTTAAATTTTCTTTTTATATTTTTGCACTATTCTCCTCTTTGTATTCCATCTAGGAATATTTCTAGAATTGCTAGAAAGAACCCGTTAATTCTTTGTTCAGGTGTATTCATTTTAGTGTTTATCTCATTGATTGTGTTTTTTCAATTTATCTTTTTCTGATTTAATATTTCTAATTTTATTTTAATTATTAACTTTAAAAGTTCATTATTTTTATTTACTACTCATAATTTCTTTCTTTCTTTCTTTCTTTCTTTCTTTCTTTTTTTTTTTTTTTGAGACAGAGTCTTGCTCTGTCGCCCAGGCTGGAGTGCAGTGGCTGGATCTCAGCTCACTGCAAGCTCCGCCTCCCGGGTTTACGCCATTCTCCTGCCTCAGCCTCCGGAGTAGCTGGGACTACAGGCTCTCGCCACCTCGCCCGGCTAGTTTTTTTTTTTGTATTTTTAGTAGAGACGGGGTTTCACCATGTTAGCCAGGATGGTCTCAATCTCCGGACCTCGTGATCCGCCCGTCTCGGCCTCCCAAAGTGCTGGGATTACAGGCATGAGCCACCGCGCCCGGCCTACTCATAATTTCTTAATTTCCTTTTGTATATTTATCATACTTATTTCAACATTTTTGGGCTGTTATTATATTCATTTCATTTCCAATGGTATATGTTGACCAATTTTTTTTGGAAGAAATTGTACTCCTTAAATTTCTTATTATTTTGGGTTGTGAGTTTATATTCCTTCAAAATGTTAGCACTTTTCTCTGACATTGTGTATTAAGCATGGTTAGAATCCAGTGAGCTCAATGAGAAACAAAGTGGTGGGCTGTAAACTAGAAAGTTCACAAAAAGAATTTGGGCAGTTTTTCACCTTTTTATTTTTGTAGGATTTTTATTTGAAGAGCAAAAATAATATATTTTTTGGAATAAAAAAGGTCATTGTCTTCATAATTTCTTCATTTATTTTATAACTAAAAATATTTGTCACCCTTCCAATTTTTTTACAGCTATAATGAAAAATATATTTAATCCTTTGATCTGCTTGGAACTTCTGTTTGTGCCATTATTTATTGATTGAAGCTTTAGTAAGAAGTTGACACAGACAGATTATTGAGGGTCTTTTAAGATTTTTGCTCCTTCAAAGCAGCATCAATTATATTTGCTATTCCCTAATAGCATGTAAATGAAAAAATAAGGTAGTATGTGACCATAACTTATAATTATTACTTTTTGTATATATTAAATATTTTTTCTGAAAAATAGTATGCAACCCAAATAATATTTGATGTCTTTTTGCTCTCAGACTGACAAAGGTAAAAAAATATATAGTAGCCAACATGGTGTTGAATAGAAAAGTGGGCATTTTTTAGAGCAGTTTTAGATTTATGTAAAAATTGAGTAGAAAGTACAGTGTCCTCCTATAATCTTCCCTGTCACCAGTTTCCTCTGTTATCATTGTCTTTCAGTTGTGTAGTACTCTTGCTACAATTGGTGAACCAATATTAATACATTATCATTAACTAAAGTACATAGTTTATATTAGGATTCACTCTGTGTTGTATAGTTCTATGGGTTTTAACAAATGTAAAATATCATGTATCTGCCATTGCAGTATCTTAGAAAATAATGTTACTGCCCTAAAAATCCTCTGTGTTCTACTTAATCACCCCTCTCTCCCCCTAATTCCCTGGCAACAACTGATCTTTTTTTTATTTTTTTATTTTTTGAGATGGAGTCTCTTTCTGTCGCCCAGGCTGGAGTGCAGTGGCCGGGTCTCAGCTCACTGCAAGCTCCGCCTCCCAGGTTTATGCCATTCTCCTGCCTCAGCCTCCCGAGTAGCTGGGACGACAGGCGCCCACCACCTCACCCGGCTATTTTTTGTGTGTGATTTAGTAGAGATGGAATTTCACCGTGTTAGCCGGGATGGTCTCGCTCTCCTGACCTCGTGATCCGCCCTTCTCGAGGCCTCCCAAAATGCTGGGATTAAACAACTGATCTTTTTACTGTCTCCATAGCTTTGCTTTTCCCACAGTGTTATGTAGTTGGAATCATATACTATGTATCTGTTTCAGACTAGCTTATTTCACTTAGTAATATGCATTTAAGGCTCCTCTGTGTCTTTTCATGACTTGAGCTCTTTTCTTTTTATTGGTGAATAATATTCCATTGTATGGATGTACTACAGTTTCTGTATCCATTCACCAATTGAACGACATCTTGATTGCTTACAAGATTTGGCAATAATAAGTAAAGTACTATAAACATTCATGTGCAGGTTTTTGTGTGGACATACATTTTCAACTCCTTTGGTAAATACTGAAGAGCATAATTGCTGGATTGTGTGGTAAGACAATATTTAGTTGTATAAGAAACTGCCAGACTGTCTTCCAAACTGGCTGTACCATTTTGGATTCCATCAGTAAATGAATTAGAGTTCCCATTGTTTCATATCTTTGTCAGTATTTGATGTTTTCAGTGTTTTGGATTTTAGCCCTTCAAAAAGCTGTGTAGGAGTATCTCACTGTTGTTTTAATTTGCTATTCCCTAATGATGTATGATGTGGAACATCCTTTCATATACTTATTTGCCATTTGTATATCATCTCATTTGATATAGAAATCCCACTTCTAGAAATCTGATACTTAGAGATACTTCTGGATGAAAATTTATGTTCAGTGATGCTCAATACTGCATCATTTGTAATAGCTAAATGTTGGTTGCCTCTTAATTTCTAACAATGTAGTAGAGAGAGAGAGAGAAATATGACTTCTCTGCACATTCCTTTGTGAGAAATACTCCAAACATATTAAGTGAAAAAATAGTCACAGAACAATATATCATAGTGTGATCCAATTTATATAAAAGTATATACTAAACACTATAGTGAAAATAATTTAAATACCTGTAGTTTATAAGAATGTTTTTCTGTAAGATGATTGCATAAATTGTTCAAGTTTGACATACAGCATTATGCCATTCTTGTATAATGAAGTTGCAGAGTATCTTTTAAAAATTTTATTTTGAAAAATATTTCAAGAGTTTTGGGGGTACAGTTGGTTTTTGGTTACATGGCTAAGTTATTTAGTGATGACTTCTGAGATTTTAGTGCAATCATCACCTGAGCAGTGTACACTGTACCCAATGTATAATCTTTTATTCCTCACTCCCCTCCCAATCTTCCTTCCACCAAGTCCCCAAAGTCTATTCTATTATTATTGTGTCTTTGCATCCTCTTAGCTTAGATCTCACTTATAAGTGAGAACATATGATATTTGGTTTTTCATTCCTGAGTTACTTCACTTAGAATAATGGCCTCCAGCTCCATCTAAGTTGCTGCAAAAGACATTATTTTGTTCCTTTTTATGGCTGGGTGGTGTTCTGTCATGTATATATACCATATTTTCTTTATCTACTCATTGGTTGATGAGAACTTAGATTGGTTCCATATCTTTGCAATTGCAAATTGTGCTTCTATAAATATGCGTGTGCATGTGCCTTTTTCATATAATGACTTCTTTTCCTATGGGTAGATAACTGGTAGTGGGGTTGCTGATCAAATGGTAGTTCTAATTTTAGTTGTTTAAAGAATCTCCATAGTTTTTTCCATAGTGGTTGTACTAATTTACATTCCCACCAACAGTGTAAAAGTGTTCCATCTGCATCACATTCATGCCAACATCTATTGTTTTTTGACATTTTAATTATGGCCATTCTTTCAGGAGTTAGGGTGGTGTCTCATTGTGTTTTTAATTTGCATTTCCCTGATTAGTGATGTTGACCAGTTTTTCATGTTTGTCAGCTGTTTGTACACTTGATCTTAGCCAAAAGGCCAAGAAGAAATGTTGTTGGCTGTTTGCATATCTTCTTTTGAGAAAAGTCTATTCATATCCTTTGCATACTTTTTGATGAGATTGTTCATTTTTTTTCTTGTTGATTTGTTTGAGCTCCTTGTAGATTCTGAATACTAGTCTTTTGTCAAATGCGTAGTTTGCGAATATTTTCTCCTACTCTATGGGTTGTCTGCTTACTCTACAAATTTGTTTTTTTTTTCTCTCTCTCTCTGCAGAAACTTTTTAGTTTAATTAGGTCCGATTTATTTATTTTTGTATTTGTTGCATTTGCTTTTGGGGTCTTAGTCATGAATTCTTTGCCTAAGCCAATGTCCAGATGAGTTTCTCTGATGTTATCTTCTAGAACTGTTATGATTTCAGGTGTTAGATTTAAATCTTTGATCCATCTTGAGCTTATTTTTGTATAAGGTGAGATGGAGATCCAGTTTCATTCTTCTACATGTGGCTTACCAGTTTTCCAAGCACCATTTATTAGGGTGCCCCTTCCTCAGTTTATGTTTTTGTATGCTTTGTCAAAGATCAGTTGGCTGTAAATATTCGGCTTTATTTCTGGGCTCTCTATTCTCTTCCATTGGTCTACATGCTCGCCCCTCCCTTGTTTTTTTTTGAGACGGAGTCTCGCTGTGTTGCCCAGGCTGGAGTGCAGTGGGTCACGCCATTCTCCTGCCTCAGACTCCCGAGTAGCTGGGACTACAGATACTCACCACCACGCCTGGCTAATTTTTTTGTGTGTGTTTTTTAGTAGAGACAGGGTTTCACCATGTTAGCCAGAGTAGTCTCGATCTCCTGACCTCATGATTCATCCACCTCGGCCTCCCAAAGTGCTGGGATTACCGGTTTCAGCCACTGTGCCCTGCTGGTCTATGTGCCTTTTTAAATAACAGTACCATGCTGTTTTGGTAACTATATCCTTGTTATATAGTCAGGTAATGTGCTGCCTCCAGCTTTGTTCTTTTTGCTTAGTATTGCTTTGGCATGAAGTTTCCTTTCCGGTTCCATATGAATTTTAGGATTTTTTTTTTCTAGTTTTGTGAATGATAATGGTATTTTTCTGGAAATGACACTGAATCTGTAGATTGCTTTGGGTGGTATGGCCATTTTCACAATATTGATTCTTCCCATCCGTAAGCATGGGATGTGTTTCCATTTGTTTGTGTCATCTATGATTTCTTTCAGCAGTGTTTTGTAGTTTTTCTTGTAGATATTTTTCACCTCCGTAGTTAAGTATATTGCTAAATATTTATGTATATGTATTTGAAGCTGTTGTAAACAGGATTGAGTTCTTGATTTAATTATCAGCTTGGTCATTGTTGGTGTATAACAGTGCTACTGATTTGTGTACATTGATTTTGTAACCTGAGACTTTACTGAATTCATTTATCAGATCTAAGAGCTTTTTGGATGAGTCTTTAGGGTTTTCTAGGTATAGAATCGTATCATCAGTGAACAGTGATAGTCTGACTTCTTCTTTTCCAATTTGGATGCCCTTTATTTCTTTCTGTTCTCTGATTGCTCAGGCTAGGTCTTTCCAGGGTATTGTTTTAAAAAAAATTTATCAATAATTGAACACAACTATCTTTTCTCACTGAAATAATTGTGTCTCCTTTAAATACTATACAGAACATCCCTCAAACCATATGAATCTTTTTTTATTATAACAATGACCATCACAGTTATATGAATTTTCCTCTATGATTTTAAGTGAGATCCACCTGAGTCCTAGGACATCTTCTCCCTTGTTGGAATGTTTTGGAATTGTTGGTTGATTGGGTTTGGATGATGTATTAAAGAGAGATATTCCTGTGTACATAGATGGTATTGCAGTGTAAACATTTGTGAACGATCTAAATATTCACTACATTAGTTTCCTAAGGCTGCCATAACAACATACCAAAAAATGGAAGCTTAAAATAACAAAAATTAATCATCCTACAGTTCTGGAGGCTAGACGTCAAAAAGCAAGGCATTAGCAGAGACATACTCCCTCTTGAAACCTTTAGAGCAGAATCCTTTCTTGCCTCTTCCAAGCTGGTGGTGGTCTGTCAGCAATCCCTAGTATTCTCTCCTGTGTCTGCATCTCTGTGTCTCTGTCTTATAAAGACATCAGCCATTTCAGCCCAACTTAATTCAGTATGCCTCATCTTAACTTAATTACATCTGCAAAGACTCTATTGAAATGAGGTCACATTCACCAGAACTGAAGGTTAGGATTTTAATATATCTTTTTGGGAAACACAAGTCAATCCATGGCATTCATCAGTTGGAAAGTCATTAAGTAGAGCATGTTATAATTATAATATAAAATGTCATGAAGTAGACCTATATGTACTGATATGACAAGATATCAAAGACCTATTGTTAATAGAATAAAAAGGTTGCAGACCAATATGTAAAATATGGCCCTATGTGTGTAAAAAAGATCTGTCTTTATATCTACATAATCTATGTAACTATCTTATTTTTATCTTTACTCATGTTTATATCTATACTCATATTATTTTCTCTCTTCTGTGACACTATTTATGGAGAGAAGAGTAGGCAAATGGACAACAATGAACAGTCTTTCATAATATGAATCTTATCATGTATTACTGGTATAGTTTTTCAATTATTAGAGAAAAAACATAAATCACCAAAGAAACAGTGATGGACAGAGATAGGAAAGATTTTTTTTGGTGGTTGTCTTAAATTAGCTTTGTTTTTTCATTTTTGAGACAGTCTTGCTTTGTTGCCTAAGCTGGAGTACAGTGGCATGATCTTGGCTCAGGGCAACCTCCGCCTCCCAGGTTCAAGAGATTGTCCTGCCTCAGCCTCCTGAGTAGCTGGGACTACAGGAACGCACCACCACACCATCTTATTTTTGCATTTTTAATAGAGATGGGTTTAACCATGTTGGCCAGGCTGGTCTCGAACTCCTGACCTCAAGCGATCCCACCTGCCTCGGCCTCCCAAAGTGCTGGGAAATTAACTTCATTCTTATTCATTTCAGCAATGTGGACAAATCATTTGTGGTTTCTGAAACTTTCCTTCTTTTCTAAATCTACAAAAGTTATTTGCTGTTTTTTCTCTCAGCCTCATAATTCACTTTACTTACATAACCATTTGAAAACTTGATTGAAGTATCTCAAAGAAAGGAAATGAATGCAGTGTTATATTATCACTTGAGTTTAGTATCTGGAACTTGCTTATGTGGGAACAAGGTCTTTCAATTAAAGTGAAGGCAAGCAAAAAATGTTGAGGAGGTGGTATTTCAGTTATATATAAGTTTTTAATCTCTACCAGACCCTATTATATACAAGGCATTCCTTTTCTTCTCCCCCTTCCTCCTCCTCCTCCTCTTTTTCACTTCCTCTTTCCTTTATCTTCTTTCATTTGCTCTGCTCTCACATTGTCCGATCTCATTACATTTAAACCTTTCTTTTTACCTTCCATTAAAAAAATCCAACATTGAAACTCCACAGGAAAATAAAATATTTGAAGCTTTCTAATGTCTTTTTGTTGTTTATCTTTTCATTATGGATATTTTCAAATATACACACAAAAGAGGGAATTTACAATAATAACCAAACACATACTCTTATGTGTCTATCAACCAGTTTCAATGGTTACTAACATTTTCATATTCTAAGTCCATGCATAAACGTATTTTATTTAGCTTTCTGTTGGAATATTGAAATAAAATTACAGATATCATACATTTCAGTTGCAAATATTTCAGTTTGTATTTGATATCTTTTTCAAAACAAAAGTAAGACTTCACTGACTTAGGAATACTTTCTCAAACATGGGATTTAGTACCCTGTCAGAGACCCCAGGGGATGGGTAAAGTTAACTGCTTGGATGGTTCTTAGAAGCCTGGAAAAAGTGGTAGCCCTGCTGAGTGAAATTGAAATGCTTGAGTTGCTAAGGCAGATTTTAGAGGAAGCAAAAATGCTGAGGGAGGTAAGCATGCTGGAATGGATATATTATGAGGCCAGAAGACTCACCAGAGGATTACCTTACATGGAAAGACCCAGAGAACACTCTATTCATTCAGGTCATTGGGTATGGCTCAGAGGGGCAGCCAATGAGAGTGATAGCCACAGGGTGTCCTGCCTACATTTACCATCCAAACAAGACAAGAATAAGGGAACTGAAGGATGGGAAATGGCTGCTAAATAAAACGTCATGATTCCTTGCTCAGCTGACTTTTCCATACTTAACCAATTGTCAAATTAGGAACTCAATAATTCTAGGGATGGCCAGATCAAGAAGAAAAACCCTGCAATGCCATTGCAAGTATGTACTATAAAAATATCTCTAGGCCTTCCCCAAATGGACTTAGGGCCATTTACTTGGGTCACAATACACTGTACATAGGGGAAATGACAATGTCCAAATATTTTTGAGGACTAGTGGACACAGAGTCCGAGTTGACATTGACACCTTGAGTCTTGAAGGATCATTGCAGCTTCCGTCTAGGGTGGAGACACCAGGAAGACAGATAAAATATGGAGTGCTGGCTAAAGCCTACCTTACAAGGGGCCCATTCCTTGTCACTAGTGTATAATTGGGATTGCCATAGTTGCCAACAAACCTTCACTGGAGTTGTTGACTTGTGGGTTAAGATCTACTATGTGGGAAAATGACAAGTGTAAGACTTGAAAGTGTCTCAAATGCAAGACAAGATATTACATATAAAACTATTCTGGTGTGTATGTATGAAAACTACTGTCAAACTTAAAGATCTAAAAAATGCATGGGTGGAGGTTCCTGTCATATCCATCTGGTTAGCCACTATGGCCCCTGTAGAAATTGGATGGATGCTAAAGAATCCACTACTCCACTGTCACCCAAGAGACAGCCCCAACTGCAGCTGCCATGCCAGCCATGGTATCATTGGTAGAGCAGAGTAATTATGTCTCAGGGACATCCTATGTGGTCTTTTATTGGGTAAATGTGTTCTTTTCCATTCTCAGTAGAACAGAAACAATGTGCACCCATGTGAACAACAGTTTATTTAGTGTTGCCTTAGATACTAACTCTACTACTTTCTGTCATAACATAGTTCAAGGAGATTGGAACCACCAGGACCATCTGGATATCCCACAGAAGACCACACTGACCCATTATTACACTGATGACATCATGCTGATTGGGCAAGACAAGCAAGTGGTAACTAGGTCTTGGTAATCCAGAGGATGGAAGATACATTTATGGAGACTTATGGCCTTGACACATGAGTAAAGTTTTTAGGGAACATACTCAGGAGTGTGTCAGGATATCTCTTCCAAAATAAAAGATAAATTGCTGCACAATGCCTAATGGTCTTCTTTTGGTTCTAGAGGCAGTATATTCTATACCTAGAAGCTGTGCCCTGGCCCATATACACAAAAGGCTATCAGCTATGACACAGCACCCTTGCCCCTTGCACCATATGGTCCAGTCAACACGATGCTATTGGAAATACGCTATGTTTAAAAAAGATTCATTATGGAATTTATGGCCAGCAGCAGTGAAATAATTACAATGCAGGCTTCTGTTGTTCTGGAGAAAGACCAAGCCATATGCAGTAGAGAATGATATACTTTCTGAGAAACAGTCCCTGGAGTGCTACTGAGTCCTTGTAGAATACTTAATTATGGGTACCAAGTGACCATGCATCCCTAATTTCTTCTTATGATCTGGGTTCTGCCACACCTGCCAAATCATAAGGCCAGAGAAGCCAGCTGTGGCCCATTACACAATAGAAGTAGTATGTCCAGAATTAAGACTTTAGAGATCAAAATGATATAACCAGGATCATGTAAGTAGGGATGCTTTAACAATGGAAACAGGCACAAATATACGGTATTTCAAGGAATATGGAATCCAAGGGATCCAGGTGGGTCCATTTTGTTACTTTCTTACCCACTTGTAATTGTGAATACACAAATGCTGCAACCCTGTCCTGAGGAGAGTCTGATTATCAGAGTCTCAGACCTTTAAGAATGAGGCTTTGGGTAGTATCAGGTAAGCATTAAAACTCACAGCAATGATAGCAGAGGGTAAGGAGAATTGAGGATGGATAGTGAAGTAGGGAGACAGTCAGCTCCAGTCACAGCCCATGGTCAGCCGTAGTGGCGGGGGAAATAGTTTGTCTTACTAACTTTCCTTTTCTACGTTTCTCTCAGGAAGGAAGGCCCACAGAAGCTGCTGTGTGAACATGTGTGGAGATGTGAATCCATACAGCACAAAGGGTGGACTGTGACACCTATGAGGTATGTTGCACAGGTATTTTTAAGAGAGAAGCTACTGTAAGGATGGTTGTTAGCTGACAGCCTCCAACTGCTTTGGGATCTACTGCTGCATTCAGCCCAGGGTCATTCTTTACTTAGGTTGCTCTCAATCAATGAGTAAGCATGACAGGGGTACTGGAGCCAAGCTTTTTATTTCCCGTGTCTGGCAATCTTTGCTCTGAGGCTCCAATCAGCCTGGCTGACACTGCCTTAGAGCTGCATTGCAGCCTGACATTTTCCCCTCTCTATCCTCCTTCTTTCCTCTTATTTTTCTGTACATATCAGATCTGCATGATGGTCTGAGACTCTTCCTGTATACTTCTGTTTTCTCTCCCCTTTTATTTTTGCCAATGAATGTTTTGTACCTCTCATTTCATCTTGGTGCCTGCTTCCTGGAGGACCCAAACTGATAAAATATACTTGTTTTAAATTTAATGTAATTGATATATATTTATTATCCTGATATTTGCCTTCTAGTTGTCTTAACTATGCTTAATCTTTTTCCTTCTTTTGACTTGTTTTAAAATATATTTTATTCCATACATTTAAAATATTAAATTTACTTATTATTATCTATGTTTTTATTATTGTTTAGCTGTTATTGATCCAGAGAGTACAGTCTGCAATCCTGAGCTATTAAAGTCTAATATAAATTAATACATGGATATGTTTTAGACAATGTGAAGACTTTGGAAGACTTTAACTTCATTTATCCTTTTCTCAAATTATGTGGTGTCATTTTCATATATTTAATTCTCTCTTTATTTTTCTTCATATTTTATTTTAATCTCCACTAAGATATATCCCCACACATACTGTTTATTCAGTCTGTGTTCACTTACCCACAAATTAGCCTTTCTACTTGAATCATTTTCCTTCTATCTGCATAATGACATTTGTTATTTAGTGCAGCTTTGTTCATGAAAAATTCTCTCAGTTTGTGTTTCTCTTTAAAAATTTATTTTTATCAGTTTTGTTTTTGGAAGGTATTTTTTTTTTTCTGTATATAGAAATCAATATAGCAGATGTTTTCTTTCTGTTCTTTTAAAATATAATTTTATTGTCTTTGGCTTTTATTATTTCTGCCTAGAAATCAGGTGTGAGGTTAATCTGTTAATTAAAAGATTAATTCCTTTGAAGGGTTTTTTTTTTTTTTTTTTTTTGGCTTTACAACTTTCAAGTTTTTGTTTTTGTTTTTTTTTCTGTCTGGTTATTAACCGCTTGACCATGATGAACCTACATGTGATTTAATTCTAGTTCAGCATTATTCCTGGGGTGTAGCTCTATAACATTTCAATCAAAACCACGTGCTATCTCTTGGGGATCCTCTTTGTGTGTGATCACTGAACTCAAATTTTTGTAGCCTCATGAACTGGTATAAAACTCCACTCAGCTTCTCGGCCCTCAGCTGCCATTTTCAGAGTTGTCAATTCCCTTAAGGGGAAGAGCTTAGCTCTCCGGGCCTCTTTCCTCTGCTTAGACCGTGGCACCCCCGATCTTCACTTTCTTGGGACCTTTCTTATACATAAACTTTTACATAAACTGAAAAATATGCCATACTTCTGAGTTGTTCTCAGTTGGAAGGATAATCTGAAAAACCTGCTGCCAGAAGCAGATTCCTATGTGAGGCACTCAGAGCAGTGTGCAGCCCTATGCAAACATCACCCTTATCACAATACAGCTCAGTGATGTGGATTTACTTTCATTTGTTCTGTTCGGCACCAAGAATTTTCCTCCTGATGACATCGGTTTTTCTTTAATTCAGCAACATTTTCAACCATGTTCTCTGTTCTTTAATTTTGGAAAAATTATGAGGTATATATTGCAGTTTCTCAATCTATTCTCCTTATTTCGTATCTTCTAAGTTTTTTTTCTTTCTTTATCCTCTATATTTTGTTTTGGGTACATTCCTAACTACAGTCCCCCATTTCACCAATTCTCTCATCAGTTGGATTCTTATCCTAACCTTTCTTGTTTCAGTGATTGTATTTTTCATTCCTATGATTTTAGTTTTCCTCTACTTGTTTTTCATTCATATCTTCCTGTCTTTGCTCCATAATTATTAATTTTGCTTTTGAAAGTGAGAGTAAGACTCAGGGGGATGAAGGGAAGTTCACAAAGGAATCTCCAGTATTTGGCACCATGTTTATTTCTCTTAGGGTGTTTGCTGATGCCAGTGTCTAGAAATTGAGAAGCTAAGTGGAGTTTCAGTGATTTACTGGGATTCAAGCAAAAATTGCAGTTTCCCCCTATATTTTCCTAGTGATTCGTTGTATTAAATAAGTCAGTCAACTTTAGTGACAAAAGTACTCAATATATTTTAGCTGTCATTACTTTGTGTCAATATTGTTATAATTTTTATTATATTTCTTTTCCTCCTCCTCATAACTATGAGGATTTTAAAGCCCCTCTTAGAAGAATGCTTTAATATTTGCTATTATTTTAGAGTAATTTCTCCTGTCTTTTGATCTTTATGATGCTCGTTATTCTCATGTGCTTGGAAATTTTCATTTCCAAGTTCATCTTGTGTAGAATTTATGTGTATGTTTATGCACACATGTATGTGTTTTCTCCCTCCTCTTGCCCTGCACGTATCACTGTGTTTGTATTTTACAACTGCCTTTGCCCAGTATGCTGAAATCCTCAGCTTGGAGTCAGACCTTATTTTGGTGGCATGGGTGTGTCATCCTGAAAGATTATCAGAGTCATTTTGTAAGTCAGCAGGTTTGCTTGATCCAAGTTTGAAATCTTAAATGTTGATACTCTCTCTAGCATGGATGGACCTTTTTATAAAGACTTTGGCCATGGCAAGGAGCCCTGGTTACCCCTGGATTCATGCTACAAAACTCACCCTGATGTCTAAAATGTGTTTGGGATTTATGGTTTTTAATCAATCACCCAGAAATTGATCACCTACATATTTGTTCTGGATTGATCTGGAAGCTCACGAGGTCTGGGGTTCTAACCCAATTTAATGATTTCTGATTTATGAATGTCAAGTTAATATCATTTTAAGCACAATTACAACTTGCAAAACATATGCACATATTTTATCATTGCTATGGGTAGATTTTCAAGTTGTTTATTTAACAGGTAATCTTATAATACTACTTTGACTAGAATCAAATATTGCTATTATTATCAGTGGTAACAGTAGTAACAGTAGAAGCAGTAGTGGTAATTATTGCAGTACTGGTTCACACTAAGCTTGTCATCACCTAAAAGTCTCAGATATTTTAATATGAATTATTCTAAAGTCAGTGTTTGATTTCCTATATGCGCACAAATTTTAATGTACACTCATATATTTTTCTAAGCAGAAGGGCAGAAACTACTAAATTCAGCTGGGAAGCCATCCAGCTAAAATATTTCTTGACAGTTTTGTAATTTCTAAATTACAAATTAATAATTAAGAGTTAAGCATATAATCCAGGCATTTTGTCAAAGGCAAGTACATGGATCCCTGCTAAATTTGGTTCTATATTAATATATTTAGAAATTACAAACTGTTAAGAAATTTTAGCTGAATGTCTTCCAGAAACATAAACATTTTCTTTAAGCTAAAGTAATTTCATGAAATAGATGTAAAATAGTTTCTTCTGTGTCAATTTTTTCCCCAAAGGTTTCTTGTTAAATACCCATATGATAAAATTGCTGGCAGCAGCTTCTTTGTTTTCATCCTTTTCTTCCTCTTTCTATTGTTTCTTCCCTCCGTGATGAGGTTGAGATTCCCAGCATCATATCTTTAGGGAAAAATTAATGTATCAGGCAAGATAATCCCATTGATTAATTTGGTTTTTAGTTGTAAAGTGTTGTATTAATCATAATCCCTGCATTGCAGTACATTTGGATCATTAATTTAGTTAATTAGGCATGGCCCTGTTTTAGTTCTTTGTTTATGGAATAAAATTTGAACTTCTATGTTAAATATAAATATTTATGAATATTTATATTAGAAACACATTGTAATTAGAAACACATCACTGGCCAGGTGCGGTGGCTCATGCGTGTAATCTCACCACTTTGGGAGGCAAAGGCAAGTGGATCACCTGAGGTCAGGAGTTTGAGACCAGACTGGCCAACATGGAGAAACCTCATCTCTACTAAAAATACAAAAATTAGCTGGGTGTGATGGTGCATGCCTGTAATCCCAGCTACTTGGGAGGCTGAGGCAGGAGAATCACTTGAATCCGGGAGACAAAGGTTGCAAGGTTGCAGTGAGTCGAGATTGACCCACTTCATTCCAGTCTGGGTGACAGAGTGAGGCTCTGTCTCAAAAAAAAAAAAAAAAAAAAAAAAGAAAGAAAGAAAGAAAGAAAGAAAGAAAGAAACAAGAAATACATTGCCTTTTTCAATAAGTGGTTAAGCAAAAAGAGGGTACTTAGACAGGAATTGCCTATCTTTTGCTTATGTTCAAAGGCAAAATAACATGGTACCAAACATATTTGCATCTAATTAGCAGGTAAACTATATCTAATAATCTGCTTCAGTTTCATCAAGAAAGTGGTTGAAAATATTTTTAAAATTGAATTTGGATGCCTCCTCGTGGTATATACACTGCAGGTTCATCAAAGGATGCATCCACCCCATTCTCTATAATCGTACAACTTGATCTTTATCCATCTTAAGTTTCCTAGCTCTGAAAACATTTTCATTTGCTACCTATGTTGAAAGCCACATAATTAGTTAATTGACCACTCTTGGAAACTGGACTTCTAAACACAATTTTTTTGTGTATGTTGTCTTTAAAATATGTATAGATGTAATACTACTGAACACAATTCCTAAAGAAAAGTTAATTTAGTATGGTAGAGAGTACTGGACTAAGAGTCAGGAGACCTATATTCTAGTGCTGTAGTGCTTGTTTTTGTTTTGTTTTTTTTTGAGACAATCTTGGTGCGAAGCCCAGGATGAAGTGCAATGGCATGAACTTGGCTCACTGTAACTTCCGCTTCCTGGGTTCAAGCAGTTCTCCTTCCTCAGCGTCCTGAGTAACTGGGACTACAGATGCACGCCACCAAGCCTGGCTAATTTTTCTATTTTTAGTAGAGACAGGGTTTCACCATATTGGCCAGGCCGGTCTTGAACTCCCAACCTCAAGTGATCCACCTGTCTTGGCCTTCCAAAGTGCTGGGATTACAGGCATGAGGCACCATGCCCAGCCTCTAGTCCTTGTTTGCTACTAACTAGTTGGTAATCTTAGGAAAACCCCTGAACTTCAGTGGGACTTTCCTTATGCTCCCTATTATATTTTATTACCAATTTACTGCCTCTTGCTTAACCAGCAACCTGAGAGTTATCTTTGATGGCTTTCTTTTTCCAGTCAATTACATTAAATCCATCAGAAAGTCATGTTTGTTCTACCTCCAAAATATATCTTGAATCCTCTACAACAATCCCAGTCAAAGCTACCATCATCTCTCACCTGGATAAGAGTTATAGCTCCTTACATGGTTTTCTTGATACTGCTTTTTAAAATGTAAACTGGGTTATTTTACTTTCTTACTTAAAACCATGACTTAGAATTAAAAAAATATATATATATATTTTACCATGACCTAGAAGTCTCTGCATGATCAACTCTTGCTTATTTCTTCAGTCTTGTATTTCACTTGCTTATATGATCTATGGTCTAGCTACATTAGCCTTATTTCCTTCTTCTTTTTTTTTTTTTTTTTGAAGGTCTGCAACATAATAACCATAGGTATTGTAATGTCCTATTTCTTTTTTTTTTTTTTGATGTCGGAAAGAATTTTTTTGTTTTTTTTTTGAGGCAGAGTCTCGTGCTGTCGCCAGGCTAGAGTGCAGTGGCATGATCTCGGTTCACTGCAAGCTCCGCCTCCTAGTTCAAGTGATTCTCCTGCCTCAGCCTCAAGAGTAGTTGGGACTACAGGCATGTGCCACCACGCCCAGCTAATTTTTGTATTTTTAGTAGAGACGGGATTCCACCATGTTGGCCAGGATGGTTTTGATCTCTTGACCTCATGGTCAGCCCACCTTGGTCTCCCAAAGTGCTAGGATTACAGGCGTGAGCCACCACGCCCGGCCGATTTTGGAAATAATTTAATATATTCTTTATTGTTAAGTGTACTCGATGCTGGACTTCTGCAGTCAAATGCTCTACCCCTGAGCTATACCCATAGCAATGCTGACTTCTGAAGCAACAATCATGCTTCAGCATAATAGCATATTCTACATATTTATTTTCAGGATGCTTGTTCCTCTGGTTTGCCTGGAATCGATGAATCATGTTCCAAGCACTGTCCTAGGCACTGAGGATACACAGCAGTGAATAAATTTGAGTGCCTGGTAGGGAAGTCAATAAACCAACTGGTAAATAAAGTATATGTCAAGCAAGTACGAAGGAGAATACAGCAAGCAATGGGTCTAAGGAAGCTTTCTTTCTCTCCTCTGTACTTCCATCCTGCTTTGTATGGTGGCTCCAAGCTTTGGGCACCAGGTCTCTTCTGTGCTGGCACAGCAACTAGCACTGAGTGGTTGCTCAGGAAACGTTTGTCAAATGAAGGAATTCACTTCTTTGTTCACCATTCAACAAACCTTTCTGAATCTGGGCTAGAAGTCCAACGAGGCTCTAAACTCAGAGGCAGCCAGGTGTGGTGGCTCACGCCTGTCATCCCAGCACTTTGAGAGGCCAAGGAGGGAGGATCCCTTGAGGCCAGGAGTTTGAGACCAGCCTGGGCAACAAAGTGAGACCCCCCCATCTCTAAAAAAAGAAAGAAAAAAGAAACCCAGAGGAGATCACACAGTTAAGAGTGCTTTATAAACTTTAAAAATGAAAATTGTTCTAGAGAAATAATCATACAACAGAGGCCAGACCTCCAGGGCCTCAGCTTCTTCCATGAGGCTGTGGGGCCAAGGGAGAATTCAGCACCTAAGGCTATGGGCCAGGCATTGGAACCCCAGGCAGGCCCCTGTTTTCCACCACCAGGGACCACATTCAGCCTCGGCCCCCAGGAGGCACCCAGGGGCACTCACCTAAGCTCAGAAAGGCAGACCCCAGATCACGCTAGCCCACTACCTCCGGAGATATACAGTCACCATGCGCGCACCAACTGTGTTGCCCTGTCAATTCCCTGTTTCTTAACTAATATTTGAGTTACATGACATGATGGTCTGCATTTATTGTCCAATTTGTTTCTCTTAGTTATTGGTTATGTAACTCTTACATGCTCCTGTCTGTTTACATGCCTAGTAATTTTAAATATCAAGTATTATATATTTTAAAAAGTAGAGGTTCCAGTTGATATTATTACCCACTAGGGAATTTCAACTCTTTCTTTCGCTGGGCAGATAGGGTATGGAGGCTATCACTTGGACTGAGATGGGTTGAAGCTGGGTTGCAGTGTATTTCTAGTTCACCCTTGTTCATAGGGCTTGGTCCTCCAGGGAGTTTTCATCAAAGAGTCTTTGGGATTTCTTCTTCTCAGTGGTGAAACATGGTAAGAATTTCCACTCTGATTTTGAGACATTTTTTAAAAGCAACTTTACTGAGAAATAATTTACAAACGATTACATTCACCTATGTTGAGTGTACAATGGTTTTTAGTGTATTTACAGAGTTGTGCTGCAGCCATCACCACTGTCTAATTTTAGACCCTTGGAGAGGTTTTGACTTCACTCTTTAGCCTACCCCATGTACCTTCAGCATTGGCAGATGTCTTAAGAAAATGACTTACCCTATAATGATGCTCCAGAAGTCTCCATTTTTGTCACTCTTGCCCTGTAGAACTGCCAGGCCTGCTGGCTTTTCTGTCCCCAGCAATAGCTCTTTGATGGGGACCCAGCTTGGATTCTCAGCCTCAAGATTTGCTGACACTCCCATATTGGCAAATGCCCTTGTGAAAAGGTGAATGGAAACCACCAGAGTTATTTCTCAGGGCTCTAACTTTTTTTTTTTTTTTTTAGATGAAGTCTCCCTCTGTCTCCCAGGCTAGAATGAATGGCTCAATTTTGGCTCATTGCATCCTCCACCTCCTGGGTTCAAGCAATTCTCCCACCTCAGAGCCTCCCAAGTAGCTGGGATTACAGGTGCCCATTGCCACACCCAGGTAATTTTGGTATTTTTAGTAGAGATGGGGTTTCACCATGTTGGCTAGGTTGGTCTTGAATTCCTGACCTCGGGTGATCCACCTCCTCTTGGCCTCCCAAAGTGCTGGGATTGCAGGCATGAGCTATGGAGCCTGGCCGAAAGCCTTCAACTCTTGTGATTTTCCTCCCAGACTTTTTGCTGTTAAGCACTAGGAGAGTACAGGAAAGCTCTGCCTGCTTTTCTGAGGCTTCAGCTTAATGTTTTAGCCTCTGACACGTACCCACTGGTACATGTCAACATGTCTGAGTGTAATACTTGTGAAGAGCCTCTTGCTCTTCACAACCAAAAAATCCCACTGGTTCTGTTACCACTGGAAACTCCACGCAGGGTCAACAGTCCTCAATTCTTCTCTTAAAGACTTGGGAGAAAGAATTTGGCCAAGAGACAGAAGTAGATTTAAGGCAGAAACGAGAGTTTAATGAAGAAGAAAAAAAAAAAGTACACTTTTAAGGAACCAAGAGTGCAACTCAAAAGATTGAGTGCCCTGCCTCATTGTTAGCTCGGGGCTCTTACAGATTTACTATTTTCTGGCTTTTTTCCCCAGACTTTTCTAGTCATCCCTCCACAAGGAAGGCTGTTGGCTACTAGCGGCAAGTGCAGTGATGCGTCAGTATCTGGGAGAGGCTGCATGCACCCTTTGGTAGTCGAAGTTATGCGCTTACTCCCCTAGGGCAATATTCCCATACTAGTGTAGCGCCCTCAGAGGAAGGTCATATATGGGTCAAATTCCGCCAGTTTGCTCCTTACTGTGCATGCCTGGACATGTCCCAGAGGAAGGTGAATGTCTGCCATTTTAAGTTCTTATCGGGAAGTTGTTGCTCACAAGTTCAAGGTGTCTCCTGTTTGTTAGGAAATTTTCCCCTCCCTGTTGTCAGCTACCTGACCATTGCTTGGTAGTCACCCTTCAGCCACCTGACATTCTTTGGGGCCCTATCCTGACCAGCTCATATCTGCCTATCTACCTACTCTAACAGCTTGTCTGTCCCCCAGCAGTGGAATGCTACTTGTGTTCCTGATTTGTAGCCTCTAGCCTATGTCCAAGACAACCTATGCCCCAGGAGGACAGTGGCAGAACCTTAGCTCACCTCTCAAAGGTTCTTTCTCTGAAATGTATTGCCTTCAGTCCTTGTGGCCTCTACAGTCCTCTTGTACCTTAAAAATGTGATTTTTAAATTTTTCCGACTTTCTGTTTTTAGTGGCACATTGGCCTTCCACCTATGTGACAGCAGAAGTTAAATTAGCCTTATTTCTTGGAAAAGTCCCAGACTCTTTTTACTTTGGGGTCTCCACATGTGCTGTTCATGCTATGTGGCACCCTCTCCATAAAACGTCTGGTGTCTGGCTCCTTCCACTTCTTCGTTCTCAGCTTGAATGCCTTCTCAGAGACATGTTTCCTGACCACTATTTAAAGAAGGTTTTCAGTCATCATTCATTCCCATTATTCTCTACCATAGCATTTTTTTTTTCATTCATAGCACTCATCACAGTTTGGAATGACTGATTAATAATTAATAATTTTTTTATCTTCTCTGTGATAGTTTATGCTCTTTGAGACTAAGAATCATATGTGTCCCTAATAATGCTTTTAGTAACCTCTCAATTAAACACAGAAAGAAATGCTGAAATGAATTAGTGAATAAATAATTCAAAAAAGAAAATTGAGCTTCATTCTCTTAGGAAGATTATTTACTGATATAGTTTTTATTTGTCTGTCTTTTGAGAGATAAGGTCTTGCTATGATGTCCAGGCTGGCCCGGAACTCCTGGGCTCAAGTGATTCTCCCAGCTCAGCTTCTGCAGGTGCTTGGGACTACATGCATATGCCACTGCACCCAGCCCTACTTACATAGTTTTTTTTTTTTTTTTTTTAAACTGGTAAATGACTTCCAACCAAATACTTCTAACATAATTTTTTTTAAATTTCTCCATGTTTTTACCTTAATCAATTAATATATTTTGATTGCTTGCTGTGTAAATAGCTCTGTGCCAGTTATTTTGAGGTATAAACATAGCTCTTTTTCTCATTTACATTGTGATCCATTTTAGGAGATACAATTTGTAAACCTTACAATCTCCCATTATACATGACACTTAAAATAACTTAAACTAAATTCATTTTGTTACCCTAAGACCATTCTCTTTCTACAATCTATATTTCCATTAGAATCACTGTCCTAGGTACTGAAGCAAGATATTTTGAAATTATCTTCAGTTCTTCTCATTTTCCAAAGCCTAACAAACGTATGCTAACTTCTCATTCAGGCCCTTCATGTGCTTGGAAAAGTTATCTTCTTAGAACTTTACTGTAAAATGGTTAATATATAGATCAAATAAAATACGGAATATATAAAAAAAGATGTTTTTCTTGTTATGGCAAGATTAAAGACAAATAGATAATGTCTCACATTATTAGATTAATGGACAAGTTTTATTGGCAAACTTACCAGTAAAAGGTCAGGAGAGGAGGTATGTGGGGATGAAGCAAGGGAGCTAGTAGGCTTGCTCTAGAAGAACCCTTCCTACCCTCCTTTAACTCTCCCATCCCCACTCTGCACTTTGATGAGAACAACCCTGTATGCAGGTAATTTACTACTGGGGCTGAAGTGCCCCACTGGTACATGTCAACATGTCTTGAGAGTAATACTTGTCACCCTTGGCAGAAGTTAAATGAGGACTTCTTGTAGGAAGATAAATTTTCCCTGTCTTGATCAGTGTGTTACCAGAGAATCTGAACCTCTGTGATCATTCACCAGACAGTCTTGCTTGTTTCTTTACATAATGTCACCCCCTGACACAACCTGAGATGTAAATCAATTGGATTTTTAATGGCATCTTCAGCTTTTGTTATAAATGAAAGTACAGGGCTCAAGTAATAGTATGAGGGCAATCATGAATACTTGCAGAGTCTCCCACAACCACCCAGCTGTGGTATCCATGCTGAGATGTGAAAAACAAATTCCAAAGCTTAGATGAAACAGTAGCCAGGAACCAGATTGTGTCCAAGAAAAAAGCATGATATATTTGTCTACCCCCCGGTTAGGAAAAGTGATCTGGGATATACAAACATGGTGATCCCCCGGCACCTGTTGAAAATTAACCCTCTGCATTCATTTTGCATCGCCACCATGAATGTGGGAGTGCAGGAGCACAACTGTTGGAAGCCCAGCCAGCAGGGATTGAGACTGCTGCCAAGTGGAAGCAGCACCTACTTTTATGAAGGGTGCAGGAATAATTTGCACTCAGTCCCTCTAGAATGTATGGATTAAGGCGTAACACCTGAAGCTCTGTAAAATCTTCAGTAAAATCCTTATTACTCAGTAACATTTTGGGGGATATGATAATATGCTGTCTTCTGCTTCAAGATGCACCCACCTAGAGTGTCCATATGGAATCTAGTTACGTCTGCGTTGCATTAAGTATTCTACATATGCAACGTATATGTAGACACAGCAGGTGCTTAATTATTCAGCTGAATTCTGTCTTCAGTGCATCTCTGATATTTGTCCTTTCTTTTTGATTTCTCCTGCCTTGGTGAGACCCTCTTGTCCTCAAGGACTTCAGACTGTTTAAACAGGTCTCCTTATCTCCAATCTTTCTTGCCTCCAGCTGGCCTTTCATATTAGGCTAAGAGTTAACTATCTAATCTAAAATCTAAATTATCTTATTCCCTGCTTTAACATATCCAAGGACTCCTTTTATAGAGATGAGGACCGAGAGATCTAGTTAAAATAAGAGTTCCTGAGTGCTAAACAAAGAGATTTGGGTTCATCAGATTTCTAATAAGAGTGATGGATGTCCATATCCCTGTGTGCCCTTGAGCACATTTTTGGGGTTATTTTTGTTTCAGTTTTTTTGTCTTTAAAAATGAAGAAAATATTACCCATCTCAAAGGATTTTAGCCAGATTCAAATGTATTAATTTATGTAAAGTGCTTGGAACTATGTCAATCATATAATAAGTGTTAAGTATATTACTATCGTTGTTGCTGTTGTTTAAATAGTACCTTAGGTTAAGTATACTTAAAGTGCCTGTGTGAGAACAGATTTTTGCTGGTTTTCATGGGATGATGAACTTGTAACAGAGTGTATATAAAGTTTATCATTGATCACACTGTTAAATTTAGTCAACTATTTTTCTTGCAGCAAGATTTTGTGGATGAAGGAAGTAGTTTGATGATTTACATTCTAGTGCTATGATTTAAATTCTAGTTATTATCTTGTTGGATACCATAATAAATAATGTACACAGAGTTCTCTTTTAGTAGCACTATTTGAGGTAATTTTGGTCCAGGTGATCTTGGCTCTATCTTTTGACAAATATTGACTTACAGGATAAATTGCATAACCCTTAATATGACACCCCAGTTCATCACAGTATTCTCATTTTATCCATTCTCCGTAATTTTCTCTTCTTAATTTGGCTCTATTCCTCACTGTTTTACAATAATAAACAGTATGGAGACAATAGGAAAAAATGAAACACTTCACTTACAAGTGGAGGCTGATTCCTGTGATTCCTCAGCTTAAAGCTAGAATTAGAGTTGGCCAATGCAGTTGGTCAAGCAGAGGACTCAAACATGATGGTTAAAGGAACACATTTTCAGAAAAAAGTACTGGTAATCATGTAATCTGATTGCATTGGCACAGATTTAGGAAAGGTAGCAAAGCCAAGAGGTGGGTGTAAGAAAATGGATGAGAAGTAAGAGTTTGGACTAGGGCCAGCATTCAAGAATTTGGAGCAGGCAGGCAGTGTGATTCTTGATACACATCACTTGCCTCAGCCTAGATCTGAAAACGTTTTCATGATTGGGTTTTTAGCAACTGTGTGCTATTATCCAAGTTCTAGAGATTTTGTTTTAGTAGGTGTGGGGTGTGATTTGAGAATAAATATTTTTTAAAAGCTCTCCAAATGATTTTGATGACCACCAGGTTTGGGGACCACTACCAGGAGATCTCTTATTTTTGTAACAAATGTCTTCATTTCCTGAAGTGGGTATCATTACCCCAATTCAAGACCCTTCATTGTCTGGCAGGTCAATGGAAAGTTTGAAGTGTAGTTGTTGTATGGCGCTGCTCTATGTGTTACAGTAACTAATCTCAAGGGAATTGGACATCCCTATCACCTGCCTCCCACACACACGCTGCCAGAGGACTAGTGCCACAGCTGTTTTGCTCTTACGTGAACTTGCCCTTTGACCACCGTTGAGTGGCCTAGGAGTAACCCACTCATTGAAGTAGAACTAATGAGTCTTCTTTGAGGTTTTTAACTTTAGATTAGAAAGCTGAAGTCTTCTCTCTTATTCTTTTGTTAAATTCTGACTGCCATGTTTTCTACTATGAAATATAGCTAGTCTGTGGAGTCAGAGAATAAAGAATGCATAAGAAAACTGAAATATGAGATGGGAAGATAGTTCTGGCAATATTCAAAGTCCAAGTATTCTGGAAAATTCTGGTAGCTCTGGACCGATCCTTTGGGATCAGAAGCAAAGAGGTTAGGATACCCTTAGTATTAGCAGATATTTGATATTTTGATATTTGATACTTGGTATTTTGCTTTGTAAAATCATTTATAATCAATTTTAAAAAAATCTCCCAATTTCATGGAGACCCTAAGTCTAATGCTGTCTGAAGTACAGCAGATATGGTAGGCAGAATAATGATCCTACAAAATATCTAAGTCCTAATATTCCAAATTTGAGAATATATTACCTTACATGAGCAAACAGATTTTACAGATGTGATTAAGTTAAGGATTTGAAATAGTGAGATTATCCTAGATTATCTGAGTGAGTCTAGTGTAATCACAAAGGTTCTTATAAGGGAAAGTGGGAAGAAGAAAGAGCATGAGAGATGGAGGGAGAGATGCGATGACAGAAGCAGAGTTGGAAGGATGTGATTCCTGGGTTTGAAGATAGGGAAAGGGAGCCGTGAGCCAAGGAATGCAGGAGGCCTCAAGAAGCTGGAAGTGACAACAAAAAAGATTCTCCCCTCCAACTTCCAGAAAACTTGTAATCTTGCTGGCACATTGCCTTTAGCTCAGTGAGATCCACTTTGAACTCCTGCCCCTGCCAGAACCTTAAGATAATAAACCTCTGTTGTTTTAAGCAATTGAGTTGGTGCTAATTTGTTACAGCAACAATAGGAAAATGCACCAGGCAAAAACAAAGGTGCAATTAGGAATTTCTCAGTGGTCAGCCTTGTGGTGCTAAGGGCATGGTTTCCAGTAGCTGAGGGCCCAGAAGCACACTCCTTAGTTACTCTCAGTTCAGTTGCCCATAGTTCCATGAAAGCATGCCCTATGGTCATTAATTTTGGTGACTCTGCATTGGCAGAGGACCTTGAGCTCTGGCCTTAGCCTTCCTTTTTTATTCCTGCCCAGTTACTTTTTGAGAAAGGAGGCAAGCAATAAAGTCCTCCAAAGATCAAAGGCATTGTTTAGAACTAAGAGCAAAAAGTCCCAACAATCCAAAAAACAAGTTTCTATTTGTGAGTAAAATGGCATATTGATCACCTGAAGAAGACAGCTACGCCATAACAGAAAATTCAGCCTCATAGCTCTGCTGTTAACTTGTCTGCTCAGGCTCCCTACGACAGGCTTGTGACCAATTGTGCTGTGATTACCAATGCTCAGTGTAGCATGATCAGCTGCTGTCAGCTCTCATGTGCAGCCAGGCAAAGAACAGAAAACAATTCTTGTTCACAGTTTAATGAAACCCAGTTCCGAAGGGACTTTTTATTGTATTTATTTTTCCAATTTGCTCTCACCTAGGTTTTTGAATTTGCAAGATTATAAAACTGTCCACGTGATTACTTTTCTGAAGAGCCATCGACTCTACCCAGCTTCTTGGGTGCCTCTTGTCTTTTAAATAATTATACAAACAGGTGTTTTGGAGAGGAAACCATAGTTTTCTTACAGCTGAAAAGCCAACTTTCAGTTTGCAAATAAGTACATGTTAAAATATGTCCTGTATTCCAGGTAAAATCATAATGCTGTTGTGATTCTTTTCCTTCATTTTGAAATGCAGAGGAACTCTATTTTACTTCTCAATATATCCTTCCCAGATGAATACTGATGTATAGAAATGAAGTGATATGGTCTGTACCACGTAGCTTAGCAGAAAACTAGATACTGCATTGTGTTGTTGGCAATGGTTTTGCACAGGTATGACATCTCATTCATGTTACAGTGAAAAGCCCATGGCTTCTCTTTTTAAATTTATTTTAAAATAATGTTGGACCTACAGAAAAGTCTCAAGAATAATACAAATAACTCCATATATATTCACTCAGATTCATCAATTATTAACATTTTGCCAAATGTCTTCTCCTCCTCTTCCTCTTTCTCCTTCTTCTCCTTCTTCCTTTTCTTCTTCTCCTTCTTCCTTTCCTTCTTCTTCTTCTTCCTCTTCATCTTTTTTCTCTTATTTCTTTTTCTTTCTTCTTCCTTCTTCTCTCTCTCTCTCTCTCTATAATATATATTACATATATATTACCTTACATGGCCAGAGTATTGGCTATGTATATATTTATATGTATAAAATTACATTATATATGTGTATTATACTATCTTCTCTGGGTCACTTGAGAGTGAAATGTGAACATTATATCCTTTTATTCCTATACACTTCAGTGTATATTTTCTACGAGTAGAGACATTCTCTTACACAACTATTTTGGTCATTTATTGCTGTACAATAAACTGATCCAAAGTTAATTGTGTAAAATAACAGTTGCTTTTTTTGCTTATGGAGTCCATGGGTCAGGAATTTGGAGTGAGGACAGTTGAGATGGCTTGTCTCTGCTTCATGCTGTCTGGAGCCTCAACTTGGAAGACTCAAACCTCAGAAGGTGTTTTAAACATATGGAATCTGGAAATATCTGAAGCCTTCTTCATTCACATGCCTGGTGTCTAGATTTGGATGTGTCAAAATCTGGGCTAAGCTATACCTCTTGCCAGAACCTCTACATGTGGCTTCTTCATGTGTCTTTTGTTGTCTCATGGTATGGTGACATCAGGGTCATTGAATTTCTATCATGGCAGTTCAAAACACCAAGAGCAAGTGTTTCTGTAAATCAGGTAAACGCTTCAAGGCCTTCTTTTTTGACAGCTTCAGAAGTCACAGTGTCACTTTTGCTGTACTCTATTAGTCAAAGCAGCAACAAGCCTGTCAAGATTCAAGGAGGAGGAGAATTACAAACCACATCTCAATGGGAAGAGTAATAATTCACAGCCATCTTTGTAACCACTGAAATCAACAGCATAATTATAAAATCAATTAATTTAACTTTGATACAATACAGTCAGCTCCCAAGTTCTTCAGTCAGGCTGCCCAGGTCTGAATTCTGTCTCTGCCTCTTATGAGATATATGACATTTGGCAGGTAACTGTAGTTACCAAATCCTCAGATTCTTCATCTCTAAATGAGGCCAGTAACACCTACATCTCTTAGAGTTGCTGCAAGGGCTAAATAAAATAATTACATGATGAGTCTGATGTAAATAGTGGCTTAGTAAGCATTAGGTCTTCCTCCTCAGAGAAATAAACATGGTACTGAGTACACAAAAGACCAAAAGGCCTATAATTAATTACGGTTATTTGGGAAGCTTTAGAGGTGCCTGGCTTTCTGAGAAATAATGGAGAGATTCATTACAAAATTAAAATGTTTCTTATTAAGTTCTATTTCTGAAGATTTTTCTTCATTTTTTTTTTGATGCTAGATAAGTATCTTCAACCAGCAGAGAGAATCCTTCAATTTTTTAAATACAAATTATAGTCATTTTAAGAGAAAAACTTATGCTATTCATCTATCAACATCATGAAAGTACAAACCTTAAAAACATGATTAACTTCTTTTAAAAATTCTTATTATTACCCCTATTTATGTATTTATGTATTTATTTATTTATATTTTTTATTTACATTGGTTTTTGAGGAACAGGTGGTTTTCATTATATGAATAAGTTCTTTATTGGTGATTTCTGAGATTTTGGTGCATCCATCACCTGATTAATACACACTGTACCCAATTTGTAGTCTTTTTACCCTCACCCCCCTCCCACCCTTTCCCCCCGAGTCTCCAAAGTTCATTGCATCAGTCTTATGCCTTTGTGTCTTAATAGCTTAGTTTCCACTTTTAAGTGAGAACATACAATGTTTGATTTTCCATTCCTGAGTTACTTCACTTAGAATAATGGTCTCCAGTTCCATCCAGGTTGCTGTGAATGCCATTATTTCATTTCTTTTTATGGCTGAGTAGTATTCCATTTTTTATGTGTATGTGTGTGTGTGTGTGTGTGTGTGTGTGTGTGTGTATGTATATGGGAAGGGAAATGGGACCACGCTGACTGCCTTAAACCAATTGGAATTCACTTTTTGGAACTGGGGTTGAGACTGGGACTAACATCTCCTGAATGTATGTACATATATACATATGTGTGTGTGTGTATATACACACACACACACACACCATGGAATACCGGTAGTATTCATTATATATATATATATATATATGTGTGTGTGTGTGTGTATTTATATATATATATATTTTTCACCCACTCTGTGGCTTATCTATTTACTCTGCTGACTGTTTCTTTTGCTGCACAGAAGCTTTTTAGTTTAATTAAGTCCCATCTATTTATCTTTGTTTTTGTTGCATTTGCTTTTGATTTCTTGGTCATGAAGTTTTTGCTTAAGCCAATGTCTAGGAGGGTTTTTCTAATGTTATTTTCTAGAATTTTCATAGTCTCAAGTTTTGGATTTAAGTACTTGATCCATCTTGAGTTGATTTTTGTATGAGGTGAAAGATAAGGATCCAGTTTCATTCTTCTACATGTGGCTTGACAATTATCCCAGCATCATTTGTTGAATAGAAAAGAACATGATTAATTTCTGAATCAGCATATATTTGGCTACGAGTAGCAGAAAACTCAAAATCACTTAAACAATAAAGAATATTTATTATTTTATAACAAAAAGACAAGAAGCGTGAACATTCCACAGTTGGTTAATTCAGTAGCTCAGTGATTTCATCAATGGTTCAATTCTTTCCATGTTTCTGCTGAAACCTCCTCCGTATGTTGGCCAGACCAGAAGTGGAAATTTCATGGTAATAAGAAGGCTGAAGGAGCTGCCAGCATCATATTCAGATATGGTAACATTTACAAAAAGAGATGATTTCTTCCTCTAAACTGTTGAAGAGTAAGAAAAATCCTTCTCAGAAGTCCTCCAGAAGATGCTTCTCACCTTTCATTCGGCAGACTTGCCGTGCATGTGTCTGATCCACATGGGAAGGGAAATGGGACCGCATTGACTGCCTTAAACCAATTGGAATTCACTTTTTGGGGCTGCGGTTGAGACTGGGACTAACATCTCCTGAAATATTGCCCATTGGGAGGGACCTGAATGAGTGCTGGGAGAGATGGGGCAATAAATAGAACCTGCTACAACATATGAACTGGATTTTATGTTTTATTCAAGGATTAGAAATCAGAATAAAGAATCAATTTTTAAATATGGGCATCATTTGTAAATGCCCGAAGTTCTTTATAATGTATTTTTGACAACCAATTGGTTTGAAATATAATGAAGATGATTTGGTAATCAAGAAATATGAAGCAGGTTCAACAACTTTGAAATGCTTTTAAAAATAATAAACATTTCCAAGATACTACAGAATTATTCAAATTATAAAATGTTTCTTAGAAAGTGTTCATCATTTTTTTTTTGCATTTATGTTTCTTTTTAGTCCTAGCAAGTAAACTCTATATAGAAGGATTTATTTTTTCTTTGCAACTTTAAATTTTCCTATTATATTTCTCTATAAAATAATGGATACAATTCAGAATGTATTTTAAAACTAAGCATTATCATTTTCCTCTTCTAATTTTAATTTGTTTATGAATTTTCCACCCAAGTATACTCATGATTATAGGCCATGTTCAAGGGAATGGCAATTCTTACTTTTTAATTCAGTAATGCCTGGAGAAACGTGAAATTGTTCTGGAATGCAATTTGAAGAAGTGAAAGAGATCAGCTTTTAATGATATCATGCCATTTGTTACATTATAGTTAATGTCAGACAGGTAAGCTAGGTAATGATATAATGAATAACCGTCCCGAAATATCAGTGGCGTAAAACAAGAAAGGTTTATTTTTTGCTCAAACCACATACCCATAGATATTCAATGGAGTATAATGGGCTCTGTTCCTATTAGTGATTCAGGAACTCAGGCTGATGAAGAAGTCACTATCTCAAATGTGCCATAGAGAAAGGGAAACTGGGGGAATCTTCATGCCAGCAACTAAATACTTGACCAAGAAGCTCCACACGTATATCTGCTCACATTTCATCCATCTGTAAAAATTGCATAGCGCTCCTACCACAAGAGCCAAGAAATGTGATCCAACCCGATTCCTGGGAGATGGAGAGCCACAAATATTAGTGAGCAGTATTTTTGACTATTGCAGAGATGTACATCACCACATTTCAACAGAAGGGTAGACATGGCAGAACAATTAGTTTTCAGTTGTGATAAACAAAATGAAAATTCTTCAGTTAGGGTATTTCTCTAGAAGCTGGCATTATTAGAAATAAAGTGCATGAAGGACAACAGCTTCTAGTCTCATGGCTTTGAACTGTGATGTCACTTTACCCTCATGTTAACGGCCACGTTTTAGTAAAATGGAGACTCTTCTAAATAGACGATGTCCTTGCCTGTGGGACAGGGAAAGGGTGACACCAAACAAGTAATCCTTGGAGTATATTTCCAATTACTCCATATAATTTTTTCCTCATTTTCTATTAATGAGTCTTCTGTCCACATTGCTTTGACATCCTTAATTTTTATTTTTTTCCCCATTTTGTTTTCAGTCGCAAAACATTGGTCCATGTCCATTTTTCTGGCATACATGATGAATACTCTAAAAAGAACTCAAAACTTTTACTTCTGTTGTTGATACATGAGCACAGTGAACAGGCACATTTTCTCTGCTTCGTTTGATATGGATTCTGAATACTCCAGCTATTTCTCTCCCCTGAGCACTCCACCACGAGGTCCTTAATAAATCAGGTTTCAATAGCAAGATTGGCAGTAGAGGAAATATGTCATGTAATAGAAAATAAAGTGTGAACTGCAGCCACTAGTCTCCATTGTTGTTGTTAATAATAGTAACAATAAACAACACCCAAGTAGTAAATGCACTTCTCATTCTAGGCTCTCTAGTGGTAATTGTGATATATACAGATATTTTTTATATATAATTTTTTTACCCCACTCAATCCTCAGAACAAATAGAGTGAGTTAGCTGGTGTTATCCCCATCTTTCATGAGAGGAAATTGAGTCTTGGAAAGACTTGTCCAAATTTAAACAGCTACTAAGTGTCTCTAACTGCTATCAAACTTTGAAGATTTAGGCTTGATTTTACTAACTGTCTAGTTTTTAAAATTTATTCCTTTAAGACATTATCTGTACCTAAAATTATTTTAACAGTAACTCATTCCTTTCACTTTATGTAATACTGTTTTAAGTATACCTTTATGATCTTTTCATCATACTCTTAAGTGCCTCCAAAACCTCTGCATGATTATAGCCCTAACTCCTGGAACTTAGCAGGTAGTCAGTAAGTGTTTGTGAATGAATGAATAATATATATGAGGTTCACAAGTTTCGCTGAAAGCTGCCACACCTCCCCATGTGGTCAAGCTCAGACCAGGGAGATCGCTACCATATAAGCCATCAGTGTGTCCATACAAGCAGAATTAACTGTCTGCCCTTCTCGCCTACATAGAAGAGAACAAATTTTAAATGACTCTTCATACACAACTATAAAAAATTGCATGCCAATTGAAGAAAATCTTGAAATACAGAAGCTATATAAATAAAAGCCAATCCAAATTCCAACAGTAGATGCTGTTTTCCCAATCATTGTTTTTAAAGCCATTTATATACACACACAATTTTCATAGCTGTAATCATGTATAGTTTTGTAGTCTGGTCTTTCACTTTTTATTATGTCCCTTAAAATCATTAAAAAAAAAATGTTTGTCAGTGACCTCATACTTTCCTTTGTATTGAGGGGCCATAATTTATTATTGGACAGTTAGGGTCTGTCATTTTTTGTTATTATAAATAATGTTGTGATGAGCATCTTCCTATGTAAATCTTTGTGAGCATGACTTTCAGTGTGCCATCTGTTCCTTGGAGTCCCTTCATTGGTGACACACACCTCTGTTAACTGATATTTGACACTTGGAACTGAAACCATGCAGCTAGAACTTGTCAAGAAGACAAATGGGGTAGCAGTGGCCTGTCTTATGTTCATAAAATGGACTGGATACAACTATAATTTTGCAGGCTATTTGTTTGGTTAGAAGCTCAATGCCTCATTGATTCCACACATGGTGTCCAAAAGAATGAAGGTGACCTTGGAGAGAGCCAGCCATTTAGAATCCAATTAATCAAGCTTCGGGGTAGTTTTGTACCCAACACTGACCAGAAATCTGTCAGATTCTTGTTACTCAGAATTAGATTTTAGTAAGCTAAATCTGTGGTTTAGGCATAGCTTATAGGTGCTCTTTTGGAAATAACAGAGGAGCTCAATCTTTAAAACTATGAAATGTGGATTGTAGGAGTTGAAGGCTTTGGTAGAAAGAGAAAAAACAGTAACATATTCTAAAATTTAGTGGGCTTTATTGAAGACTGCTCAAAATAAGAAACCTTTGATTAAGCTTGATTGTCAGATAAACAGAGGACTGGAATTTTAAAATCATAGTCTTACAATTATTTTTGTGTCTTTGCTTCCAGGACATCAGAAATATATAACATGTCATCATAAAGTTCTTTAAGCTGGTGTCTCAGTTTGTCAGTATATTGCAGAACCATCAACAATTCAAATTCATATTTAAAAAAGAGCTGAATTGATTTCCAGTTACTTAAGCTACAAATATGAAGACTTAGTATTAATCTCTAATAGCCAAAGAGATAAAGCTTTTACCTTTGATCTGGAATTTATTTAATCTTCTAGGACAGAATTGGAGATTGGAGGGCCAAATTCCAGGTATTTAATATGTTTCAGTTTTGTTCTCTGTTTCATGTTAATAATTTTATCACTAGCTCTTAACACTTACTGTACTAAATTGCTATCTTAATATTAATATGAAAGTGTAAAAATTTTGATAAATTTTTACAATTTGTAAAATTTTTTTTACAAATTTTGTACAATTTTTTACAATTTTGTACAATTTTTGTAAAATTTTGTACAATTTTGTACAATTCTGTACAATTTTTACAAATTTTACAGCTGGTAAATGGTATGCAAATCAGCCTAATGCAAACTTTAATGGATTAGTGTACTCAAAAAATTCTTTGAAACAAAGGTAGCTGAAGTGATAAAAAGACCAACTAATCACGAGCCTCATTACAGAATTTTCTGGGGTTTAAATACCCTCTAGAGGTTTCCATTGGTTACTTGGTGTATGCCCTATGGAAATAAAGAGGATGAAGTAAAGTTACAAAGTCATTTACTCCATGCACACCCTAGGTAAATGGAGAGGCTATTTCCTGTCATAGCTGAAGTGTTTCCATTTGATTTAGTTCTAGGAAGTCAGTGTAAATCATCAATCGGCCTTGTGTTCCTTACCTCCAGACCCTACTCTCCTGCCTCATTTGATGTAGGCCTAGTCTAACAAGATTATAATCCTTATAAGACAATGGAAATTTGGGCAGATATTGACAGAAGGAAGACAACAAAGATGGACACGTGGTGATGAAGGCAGAAACTGCAGTGATGAATCCAAAAGCCAAGGAATGCCAAAAATTGCTGGCAAACACCAGAAGCTGAAAGAGGCAAGGAAGGATTATCATCTACAGGTTTCAGAGGAACCATGCCTCTGCCAACATCTTTGTTTCAGATTTCTAGCCACCAGACTTGTGAGACAAAAAGTTTCTATTTGTATGACTTTGTTATGGCAGCTCCAGCTTTGTATGACTTTGTTATGGCAGCTTCAGCTTTCACTAGCTTTCACTAGTTTGCCAAATTCCATTCTCCTTAGCTCTGGCACAGATCAGACAGATTTCTGGTCAGTTTCTGTTTTTTGAAAGTTGCTCCAGTTTAAGTCTCCAATCTCATATCTGATTTTCATTTCATCTCCTTCTTCCCTCCAGTGCCAGTGCTGGCCTCTCCTCTTCTCTGTGCTCCACAGGAGCCACCAAGTTTTCATGATTTCCCTGTGCCATGGGATGCAGATGGAGAAAAGGGCTGTATCCATCTTCTCCCTAGTCAGGCTGCAACTATGAGAGAGGCGCAAGGTGCTAATCCTCAGAAACCTTGCCAGTAGCAGCTATAAAATCCCACAGCCTCCAGCAAGCTAGGGCAGCACCATATATCCATATTGTGGGCAACCCCACTGTAACTGTCCAATGAGTTCATTTTGCCCACTGCTCAGAGACAGCTGATTTATCAAGACAGGGGGACTGCAATAGAGAAGGAGCTTAATTCACACAGACCAGCTGAATGAAAGACCTGAGTTTTATTATTACTCAAATCAGTCTCTCTAAAAATTCAAAGGCTAGGATTTTTCAAAGATAGTTTGGGGGAAAAGGGAGGAAGGCTAGGCAATGGGTACTTGCTGCTGATTGGTTGGGAGTGCAATTATAGGAGTGTGGGAAATGGTCCCCTTATTCACTGAGTCACTTCTGAATGGGGCCACAGAAGCAGTTGGTGGATCCAGGTGGAGCCATTGGTCATCAGATGCAAAAAACCCAAAAAGACATCTAAAAAGGCCAATCTTAGGTTCTACAATAGTGATGTTATTTGCAGGAGCAATTTGGGGAAGTTGTACATCTTGTGCATCTGGAATAATGTGTGGGTAATCATGTATGTCTACACCTTAGTGGAATTCAGGTTCCTCTCATCCTCCTAGTGTGGTGGTCTGTCATTAGCTTTATAAATGTGGTTGAGTTTTGGGGAGAGGCTATTATTATTTTAACTATAAATTAAATGTCTCCCAAAGTTAGCTTGGCCCAAGTCCAGGAATAATTAAGAGTAGTTTGAAGGCTAAACGCAAGATGGGGGTTTGTTAAATCAGATCTCTCTCACCGACATAATGTTCTCACTGTTATAATTTTAGCAAAGGTGGTTTCATCACACCCTCAACCTAGTTGTCTTGGGGCTTTGGTTGCCTGGCTTCAGTGGACATTTTCAGCATCCTCCTCCTCCTCACCAAAGGGTGAGAATGGACTTAGGAGAAGAACAGGACACCCGCTGTGAACTCCACATTCCTGTGGCTGCAGATTCACATGACTCCCTTCCCTACTCACCTAGTCCCATTTTATAGCCTGGAAAGGTGTAGGGCTGGCATGAGAGCTGGGTTGAACAGACCCAGTTCAATCCTGGGGAAAGTTTATTGATTTGTTAGTGGCTCTCCTTAGGATGTGGGAGTATTTAATACCTCTTTGCTCTCAGCTGATGTCTCGGGTGTGCTGAAGGCTTATGATGCTTACAGGAGTGGCCTGCACTCCTCAGAGTGAGAAGGGAGTGGGGTGGTATGACTGGAAAATAGTTGGGTTACTGACTCCTGCGAAAGGAAAAGGTCATGTTCAACCTCTGTTACACCAGGAAAATGATTTTTGTTTATAGGTGTTTTCATTCCTCACTCTTCTCCTTTAATATTATGATATATGTGAGATTTTTGCGGACATCCTATGATCAATGAGATGAAGGAGGAGCTGCATGTATAAGGTCTGGGGATGGGGTTGGCAGGTAGCTGTGACTCACAGCCTCCTTCCAAGAGGTGAGGATCCCAATGAGTTTTGCTGGAAAGGAATCTGCTTTCACTCACCTCCCTGGAGATTGGCTATGGTTTTGAGATGAATTACTTAATCAGAGTTAGCTGCGTGATGACTCCATCTCTAAATTCGGTATGCTCAAAATGTGGTGTCCTGATGATCATAAGCACTACCACCTGGAATGCTGTTAGAAACACACGTTCTCAGGTCCCACCCCAGAACTACTGAGTTAGAAACTGGGGTGGTTCCAGGCATCTATCTGAACACACACACCCTCTAGGTGATTCTAGTGCACTCTAATATTTGAGAACTGCTGCTCCAAAGATGCCTCTCTTCTCCAATTCAAATTGATACCCTCGCCTCTCTAATAAACTGGTTTCTGCTTTGTATGGCCTAATGAAAAGATATGACTTACCTTAAACATTATTCCTTCAAAATTCTCTGACAATTTTCCATCCATCACACACTTCAGCCTAAAACTTTCTGATGCACTTTAGTTGAGGCAAAGGGAATCTCTTTTCTACTTTCTGAGAGAATAGAACTCCAGAAGTTTATCCTTAACAACTTTATATAAGATAATTTCTACTGGAGTTCAATCATCCTTACAGTGATGTTTACTGTTATGGAATATTTCGTTGCATAAGATGATAATTAAGGATGGGACTCATCCTTCCATGTTGTATTTTCTCCAAAACAATTATCACCATCAAACATGCTACATATTTTACCTGTTTATTTCATTTTTTGTGTGTCTACCCCTGAATGAGTGTATGCTTCATGAAGGCAAAGGCTTTTGTCTGTTTTATTATCTGCCGAGTTCTCAGGACTTTGGTCAGTACTTGACATCCTGTATGCACACTCAGAAATTATTTGTTGAATGAAGACATGAAAGTTGGGCTTCAAGAATGTGTTTTAGAGGCTCTGGAGATTTCTGTTTATTAATTCATTGAAGAAAATTATGGGTTTTATTCTTATTTCTAATTGTGAGAGTGCTTAATGTCACGGGCTACATAAGGGTCTCAGAAGTCACGTTATTTTTGTGCAATGTGAACAGGAGAATTTACCAGACTGCTGTGGAAGTTGGTACCTAGGGGTATGCTACAGGGCATCATGAGCTGGAACTGAGTAAGACATGCCCAAACAGGAGAGTCAAGGGAGAATAATGATCTCAAACTAACACAAAATGATTTTTGTCAGTAACTTTGAGCATTCCAGTCTGCTGTTTGTACAAGAATTCTCATTTGTAGGAGCTGGTTCTTCTGGATGGTAAATCTGTTAATTGTGCTGGACCTAGCAGTAATTGTGCTAGGCCAAACACTTTCCAGGATGCAGTATTTCCACCTTCCTGTTTGCACATCTTATAGCTCCCACTTCACAGATGTTCAGTGTTTTCTCACTTGTTGATGATCCCATCTTGACACAGTAGAGTTGGTTTCCACCCTTGAAGCACTGTGGGGGCAATAGGCAGACACATTTGGAAGTGGAGACTGTAATGAGAGAGAGAGAGAGAGAGAGACAGTGTGACTCACCACAGTACATTAGGGTTTGGTTTCATCTAAATCATCCCCAGGGTGGCGAGCTCCTTGATGGTGTTAAGTTTGGTCCAAAGCTTTCTCTAATGAATGAGAAAGCCAAAACATAAAAATTGAAAACAAAACAAAACCAAAACAACAAAACAACCCACCAAAGGCAATGACCCCAAAGACCCAACTGTGATTAAATAGAAAGATCTGTATACAAGAGACTAGAGGGCACTAGTAAGCCAATAAGCTTAAAGAGTTGGCCTATTTCGGGCAGTTCCCCCTGTCTCACTGTCCACATCCAATGAAGATTTGTGCTGTCTCTGGCACCTCCCTCTCACTCACTGCCTACATTCAATCAGGCACTAGTCCTATCAATCCATTTCTCCAATGTCTTCAGCCTGTCCTTTTATTTTACTTTCATTTTTAACGTTGGCATTGCCTAAGTACCTTTATAGTTATCATTTGTAGATCATGTACTGTGAAGCCACACAATATGCCAAGCACTTTATATGCTTTATTTTTTCGAACCCTTACAACAAATGTATGAACTAGGCTATCATAATAATTCTACAGAAGAGGAAACTGAGCTCAAGGAATTTAAACCCTTTGCCTATGGCCACACAATTTAGTAAATGGTAGAAGCAGGATTTAAATAATACATGACTCACAGGCCTGAGCTTTTTAACATAACTCTGTATCACATTTGTTTCTTTCTTTCTAGAATATTATTGGGTTATACCTGGGGATCTGTATTTTTAATAGGCAGTTAAATTGGGTGATTCTCTTATGAGGCCTGCTTTTGGAATCACCAAAGCACTTCATAATTCATTTAAGTCTTATGTTCATGAAATAGGTTTAAAACAATCATTTAGGGATAAAGTTACCAAAACTGAGTATATTAAATTAATTTTGAACAAAGGTTTATAGGCTTATATATTCTACACGTATGTTTTAGTTAAAGGTCAAGGTCCTCCACAGTTTGCCCTCAACTTCCATTTTCAACATTGTCTTTTTTTACTTTCTGCATTTCAAGTAGATTAACTGTCTGTTTCCCCAACAAGATCCCAAAGGTATTCCAGTTTTTGTCCTTTCTCCCATGTCATCTGCCTCTTTTGCCAGACTGATGTGCTCTTTCCTACTTCTCCCCACACGTCCAGTTTCTACAAGTCTTGCCTCCTCAATGAAGCATTTCATAGCAACATAACCATATTCTGATCTTTTGATCTTTTCTTTTCTTTTTTTGAGACAGTCTTACTCTGTCTCCCAGGCTGGGGTGCAATGGCACAATCAAGGCTCACTGCACCCTCGAGCTCCTAGTCTCAAGAGATCCTCCCACCTTAGCCGCCCGAGTAGCTGGGACTACAGATGCACCCAACCATGCTCAGCTAATCGATTACTCTTTGTAGAGCCAGGGTCTCATTATGTTGCTCAGGCTAGTCTCAAACTCCTGAGCTCAACTGATCCTCCTGCCTTGGTGTCCCAAAGTGCTGGGATTATAGGCGTGGACCACAGTGTCTGACCAGATTTTCTCTTTTTGCTTTTTCTTAACTTTTATTTTAGTTTCAGGGATACATGTGTTAAGTTTGTTATATAGGTAAATTGCATGCCATAAGGGTTTGGTGTACAGATTATTTCATCACCCAGAATAAGCATAGTGACTGATGGGTAGTTTTTAAATCCTCTCCCTCCTTCCACTATCCACCCTCAAGTCGGCCCTGGTATCTGTTGTTTCTTTGTGTCCATATGTTCTCGTTGTTTAGCTCCTGCTTATAAGTAAGAACATGTGGTATTTGGTTTTCTGTTCTTGTATTAGTTTGCTTAGGATAATGGCTTCCAGCTCCATCCATGTCACTGCAAAGGACATGATCTCATTGTTTTTATGGCTGCATAGTATTCCATGATATATTTGTACCACATTTTCTTTATCCAGTTTACTGTTGATGAGTATTTAGGTTGAGTCTATGCCTTTGCTAATGTAAATGGTGCTACAGTACAATACATGTGTATGTGTCTCTATGATAGAATGATTTATATCCCTTTGGGTATATACCCAGTAATGGGATTGCTGGGTCAAATGGTAATTATGTTTTAAGTCCTTCAAGGAATTCTGTTTTAAGTTCTTTGAGGAATCTCCACACTGCTTTCCACGATGGTTGAGCTAAACCGTATCTTATATTTGGCTAAATTTTAGTGGTGTAAACTTGTCAGTACCATAGGTGACATTTTTGTGTACATTCTTAGTAGTTAGCTTTCATGTGTCTTTTCCCCAAGACAATGAGAAGTGCTTTTTTGGAGAGCAGTGTGGCTCATCCGTCCGATCAGTTCTTAACAAGGCACTCAGTTCATTCTTCTGGATCAACTGATTTGAAATTCTGAATTGTGGGTGCAGGTATAAGTGTGCAAAAAAGAAATTTACTTAAAGGATCTGGAATAATTCATGTTGCCAAAATACCTGAGTCAGCGTGAGTATTAGCAATGAGGTCATGAATGAATAGCTCATTTTAGGTGACATCAATTCTTTCCCAGGTGTCTCAACTGATGGGAAAAAATAAGGAAAGGAAGTAGGGAGATACTCATATGCACCACATGCCTGGGTATCTTGCCCTTGGTAGGAAACATTTTATGAAAAAGCATGCATTTCCTTACTATGCTCTCTGTCAACCAGCTAGAGAAGATACTTGTTCATTGTTGGAAAGAATGTTCTTGTCCACTGTTGGAAGGGATGGAGTTTGGTGAAAGATAGGGGACTGTTCCACCTCTGGTTAGGACATCCGTTCCTTAGGTTTTTAAAAGGGCCATGGTCACTATTCTTTTAGTATGGATATAGCTTAAATGTTCTTTGCCTAATTATTTTCAGACTACCAGCACCTAAAGACCCCACCACCTCCACTAATTGATCCTTCAACACTCAGTTCTCACGCTCCTGTGCTTAAGAAACTCTTCCAGACCAGAAGCTATTTCTCTCTTAAAGCTCTTATCGCATCCTGACTTGCACTAAAATGATTCATGTAATTATTGTCTAATGTTACTCCTCCAAAAATTTGAGGGGTAAAAAGGGTGCCTCATCTTAAAACCATCATCATGCCTTGAACAGAGACTTATACATTGGCTGCTAAATGGATGTTGATTGAATAAATTTCCCCTTCCTGTTGGTTGGTGGTTGATATTTCTGAAATTCAGATAATATACTTAATATCTATAAAATAGGCTTCTGGGGGATTTCATTCATGTTGTAACTTTTGAAAGGTGACCTTCATATTACTTTGAAGTTCCTTTTTAAAGTTTTTAAAAATTTCATTTTAGATAGAGAAGGAAAAGAGTAGCTAAGAGCACAATGTAATCAAGAACACAGTTTAATCAAAGTGACACGCAATTGAACTGAAAATTACTAATATTTCAACTTCCCATGAGTGGCCTGGGTATAAAGTACATTTTTAGCTTTCTCTGTCTTCATAAATGCTATCATTTGTATGTTGATAATTTTCTATAGTGCTAATCCAAACAGAACCCTCTGTGACGTTTACTTTTGCTCACCAGTTAAAGAAAGCTAGCAGAGACAGATCATATCTTTAGAGGAAAAAAATGCTTTGAGTTTCCTGATTGTGTGCAGAACCAAAAAATGTTTTAAATTGCCTAAATAAATCTTCTATTAAGAAATGTTCATGTGTTAGTTTGACTGCCCAAAGCATTCTGTTAATTTCACAGTTTTTAGTACTTTTTTTTTTTTAAACAAACTTAGACTACTCAAGTATGTGATGATTTAGGTATGTGTATAGCAAAGGGGTCATATTAAAGACAGGTATTTTGATAAAATTATCAACTGTTATTTTTCACTCAGGCAGATTTGAAAAAAATAATTTGTGGGAAGATAGCAAAAAAAAAAAATATTTCCAATAGAAGAGTTCTCTGAAGACTGCTTCTCTACGATAAATAAGGAAGAATGGAAGGTAACACTAAATACAGCCCCAAATGCCTGACCTATCTATTACAGTATAGTCAGGGATTAGTTCTTACCTGCCCTGCTGACCACATTTTATTTTCTCTATGTATTTTTGACAATAATGTTCTTACACTACATTTCTCAGATAAAAAGTTTATATTTAAAATAAAAATGATATTGTACATACTTTCAGCTCTTTTCTATCAGAAATTATTGTCTGCAAGAGATGACAGTTGAGTAACGGTGTTGATCAAGCACCAAAAAAATGAATAGTAGAGTTTTTGTTTAAAAATTATTTAATAGTGATTAGAATTAATATCAGGCCCCGGTTTTCTGTATGTTATATGGAATTGCCTTGTTTAGACATGGCATGAAGGTTGAAAACCCCAGATACTGACTTCCTGAGTTGTCACCATCAGATGCCAGCTATGTCCACCCTCTGTCATGTTTCAATCCTGTGGCCTGTCAAGGGAGCTGAAGCTTGATAATCAGCTTGAAGTGGATCAGGAAAGACATGGTTTTAAGTAATAAGACCTCTCCCCTTTCCAGGACTGAGCTGAAGAACACTGGGCCACAAAGTCAAAAAAGAGTCAAGGAGAACAATATGGTTTTTGTCTTTCTTTTTACAAAAGTAAGATGGTTTCAGCAAAGATTCCTTTGCATACTTTATGCCCCAATTTAAGATAATTTTTTTGGAAAATGTTCCACAAAGGAAGTATCTCTAACTGCTTGGGTTCTATTGTAATCTCCAATCCATCTTTTGAAAAAGATATAAAGCTTAGTTGGACTATTTCAGGGTCAAACTTCATCTTGGAGCAAATGTACTGCTGTGAAGTCCCTGCCTCAAAACAACTCACAAATGTAATGTCTATGGTCAGTAAATTTAGGGAAAATGGAAATAGAATGCTGCTCCTTAAGTATTAAATTGGCAGAGATACAAAGGAGTGATAACTCCAAGGTTTGGTGAGAGTGTGGGAGAGCAGTCTTTATTATCTGTTCTAGAGTGAAATATAATATGGCAAAAAATTTCTGGATAGGGAGCCAATATATTATATTTAACAATAATATTTACCTAGAAATATCCCTTTATAAGCTATATCTGAACGACATAATCTTAGATCACAGATTGATTTGTGATAGACTTAGGTATGATGGCACTATTTATGATAGCAAAATACAGGAGAAAATTTAAATGGCTAACCAGAGATTGGCTAAATAAATCATAGAATACCCATATAGACTTTTGCAGACATTGAGAATTACGTGGCTGAATAATATATGTTGACATGAAAACAGTTCCATGACACAGAAAGTGAAAAACAGCAATATATAGAATAACATGTAGAGTATGATCCAATTTTATATTTTTAAAATTTGTATTATATGCAGGACCACTCCTGAGATGTTTGAGACCCAGGGGCAAATTTTTTATGGGGTGCTTATCTATAAACAATTAGAGTCACCCCAAATTAGAGTGTTAGCATCATACTAGCTTTCTAATTTCAAGCAATCTTGAGCAAGAATGCCCTGCTGGCTAGCAGGAGCAATTTGTTCACCAAGCTGTTTTCTGAGAATGAGAATCTAGCTCTGGGCCAGAGATGACTCCACAGGCATGAGCCCCAGAGCTCTTTGGGGCATCTGGCTGACCCCATGCATGGTGGGGAGGAGAAGCAGTAGAGAGTTGGAAAGTATAACAGTGCTTGCGTTTGTGTGGGATGTTGTCTGGGCTCAGGGTGTCCTGCTTGAATAGTATTGTCAGCCTTGGATTGACCCAGGCACTGAAAGAAGACTTAAAGAAATTTCAGGAAGATGCTTTGGCAATGCAAAATCCAGTCCTACCTGGACAGCACTGTTGGCCTCAGACAGTCCCAAACACCAGAAGGAAACTTAGACAATTCTGGTGAAGGCCCTCCAAAGCTGGGACTGGGAGGGATGCCCGAAACATGAGATCAGGACAGGTGCTCTTCCCACTAGGGCCTAAGGGTGGTACTGATTACACATATGCATAGAGAAAAGATTGGCAAGATAAACACCCACATTACTACCGTAGTTATGGTGGTGGGTGACCTACTTGTGGGTGATTATAATTTTCCTTTCTGTTTAAATCATGATTTCTTTTTACAATGAAAAGGAAATATTTTTGATTAAGGATAGGCTATTTTTAAGGAAGATGATGTTCAAGCTGAGATGAAGGTTAAGTGAGAGCATTTAGTGTGGTCACCAGTGGAACTGACCTGAACATTTTTCCCAGTCGTAGCAGGTGTCATAGCCACAGGATTCTTTCTTTGTGCTGTTGGATGAAAGTCTTGTCCTTTCAAGACCCCATTCTAACTGGCGGCCATCTTGGCAGGAACCAATATGTAGAAAATGGAGTTGCTGATTATTTAAACATTTCTCAGCCAGAAACTTACAAGCAGGTGAAGTAAAGTAATCGTTGGAGTCTGTGTCAAACACACAGAGATCTTCTGAATGATGGCTGCCCAAGAGAAGAAAGCAAGCATTTCCATATGAAGATCAGAAAAAACAAGGGCACGTAGCCAATGTAGTGTGTTCACTCACCAACCAGTTTTCTTGTGCCTGTTTTCCCTACCCCACTCCAAGCCCTGGGCTTGAGTGAGAGGAAAAAGAAGGTGTTGATATAACTGAGTTTAAAGTTTTTACATGTGCAGAAGTTAAGTCTTTATAACCAAAATTAGACTGTTTTAATAAACAATCTCATTTTAAACAGGGAACTGGGCTGAGAGATAATTAAGAAACTTGCTACCCAATGGCGAAGGAGGAATTCAGCAGAGCACAGGAATATCAGTTATGTGAAAATTTCATTTATTTCATGTCTGTGCTTCAAGAAGCTCAGCTCTTCCATCAAGTTTCTTACACTAGACTGGTTTTCGCAATTTCCAGACAGTCTGTAGGGTATCTCTTACCTACAGTCTTCTTCTGGAGACATACAAATGCATTCAGATCCTGATTGTTTCTGTCCCAGCTGACAATGGCCTTTTAATTTTGTTAGACTATCTGAAACAAAGGAAAAAAGGAGAAAAGAACAGTGCACAGCATGGATTCTAAGTGACAAGCTTGAATTCAGAGAAGAGGCAGTGGTAAAGGATTCATATTTATCTCTTGGAGTTAGAGCATTCATTTTGGCTTCTCTAAATACATTGTCATTAAATATTCCATCTGAAAGGTCCTTTCCAGTGCACATGAGGTGTCATTTTCCAACCTAAAATTGCTATTATGTTCAGATAACTAAAGAAAATGGAACTGTTGAAATTTTTGTTCATTTATTTTTCAAATATTTATTGCATATGCATGATATTCCCAACACTATGTAAGGTTCTGGAGAGAGTAGATTGAGCATAAACTGACCCAGATCCTGGGCTCACCAAGCTAATAGTCTTGTGGGTGCAGACAGACATTAATCAAATGAGCACACTAATATACATACAGAATTGTTGCCTTTCTTAGTGCTATTAAACAGAAGCATATAATAAAAAAATTGATGTAGCTAGAAAGATTAGAAAAGGTAAAATGAAGAAAGAAAAGTGAGGCTGTTCAATGCAGAGGAAACATAAGGTATGGAAATGTTCAAATGAGAGGCAGTGGCCGGGCTTGGTGGCTCATGCCTGTAATCCCAGCACTATGGGAGGCTGAGGCGGGCAGATCACAAGGTCAGGAGTTCGAGTCCAGCCTGGTCAATATGGTGAAACCTCATTTGTACTAAAAATACAAAAATTAGCGGGGCGTGGTGGCATGCACCTGTAGTCCCAGCTACTCAGGAGGCTGAGGCAAAAGAATCACTTGAACCTGGGAGGCAGATGTTGCAGTGAGCCGAGATGGTGCCACTGCACCACAGCCTGGGCAACAGAGTGAGACTCCGTCTCAAAAAAAAAAAAAAAAAAAAAAAAAAAAAGGGGAGGCAGCTTGTGAGTTTCCTGGAACTGAAAGATTCCAGTGTGGTTGAAGTGCTGAAAAACAAGAGCGTGGGACAGATGTGGCCAGAGAGGTAGGTGTGTGGTAGGTTGTGTAGGGGCCTAATAGGGTCTTTGAAGGGTTTTTGTCTTCATTTTATAAATAGTAGACAGTCTCTGATGGGTTTTAAGCATGGAGTGTTGTGACAAAATCAGTCTTGGATTTTGAAAAAAAGAAATTAATTCTGGTTTCTATGCAGAGAATGGATTTGAAGAGGCATGGTGGTCAATAGGGCTCCAGGGAGCTAATCTATGAGGTTATTGTGGTAGTTCAGGTGAAAGAGGATGATAATTTGGACCAAGGTTCCAGAGGTAGAAATGGAGAAAAGTGGATAAACTTGAGATACAGCTAGCAGGTAAAATACGTGATATTACCTATTGTGGGTAAGTTATGAGAGCTGCCAATTATATGATTCTTAGGTTTCTGATTTGCATAAGAGAATATACATTGGTGCCTTACCTGAAATAGAAAATATTAGAAAATGCTTAGTTTTAGGAAGGAAAGGTGATGAATTAAGAGTTCCCCTCTGTAGATGTTGAATTTACGGTATCTTTAAGACATCCAAACAATGTAGATATATATGAATTTAGATATTCATGTCTAAATCTCAGTGGCGAAGTATGTGCTAAAGATTTAAATCTGTTATTAGTCTATGGGGGAATCACTAAAGCTATGCATGTGGGTGAGATTCTTCAGTAGGAGAGTACAGATCCAAAACTTGGGAAACAAACAGTGATTAATGTCCAAGCACTGGCAGGAGCCTGCCAAAAATAGAGGGCAACAGCCAGAAATTCGGAGCTAAACAAGAATATGAAGCCAAGGAAAGAACATACGTGCAGAAGGTCAACATTGCTGAAGGTTGCTGAGAGATCAAAGAAGATAAGGAAAAAAAAAGTTCACTAGATTTAGCAATAGGGATGTGAATGGCTTGAAAGTCAGATTTTCTTACAAGAATCAATGGAGAAATGCAGCTCCTAAATGTAGGTATTAATTCCTACATGACATTCTAGGCACTAGGACATTATGGTGGGAAAAAAAAGAAAGGAAGGATGGAAGAAAGGTGGAGGAGAGGAGAGTAAAGGAGAGGAAAAAAGAAAGAGAAAACAGATATTAATCAAATAATTATAATAATGGATTTATAATTAAGGGCTGAGACAAGTATTCTGAAGAAAGGGAACATAGTTTCAGGAGACCACTTACCATAAAGACTCCAACTGGGAAGGGTAAGGAAGGATTCGTAAGGAAATTACGCTTGAACCAAGATGAGGAACTGAATAGCATGTCAGTGAGGGAGGAGGATGAAAATAGAGGGAGTGACACTGGGGGTGTATTTATGAAAGAGGGAACCTTGGTTTCTTTGCTCATGTTGAGGCCCACCTAGAGAACCTGGACCTGGAGCCAAACTCCTGAGTTCATTGAATGAAACAAAATTTTTTGATCCGGATCTGACTATTCAGCCATCCCCAGAACCAAAAGGACCTCGTGAGCAAGGTAATTGTCAGGGCAGAACTGGAGGCTTAGCTCACTCTTCCTCCTCCTAGCTTATCAAGTAGAAGGTTTGATAAGGAAAGGTGGCTCATGTTAGAAGCAAAAATAAAGGTATAAAAAATTCCTAGGTTTTCTTATTCACAGTTGTTTTCATTTCCTTCTATTATCCCCATGCTATCTGGTGAAACTTGGCCCAGAACTCTCATGAACTTGGAGACCTATCCTTCCGATAAGGCTTTAGCTACTATGGTTTACATTGTGGTGATATTGTTTACTTATGCCTCTTTGCCCTTTGTAATTCTACATTTAGGCCAGGGAGGAGCAGCAAGGTATACCCTGTTTCCAAAAATAATCAATCAGTTTTCAAGTGGCACAGAGCCTTGCTCTTTCACTACAGGTTTGAAATTGCCAATGATCTTATGCAAGGAATCTGCTGTTCCAATCAGCCTCAGGTTGAAGCAGTGCTGAGACTCAGCTGCCCACACCTCCCAGCACAGGAGCAGCAATACTGCACAGTCTGTAAAGTGCTGAGGGCAAGAGGATCCTCTGAAGAGCTACTTGAGGAGTCCAGGTCTGGGAGGAAGGAAAAAAGTAACCGTGTAGCATCTCACATCTTTATGAAGCAGAACTTTTTCACATTGAAAGAATTAATAATGTTTCCCTGCCTGAAAGTGTCTTTACCTCACAGTGTTGGTTTTATTTATGATTGTCTTTCTCTTTCTGTGACTCCCCGCATTGGTCTTTCTGTCAATATTATTGGAGAGAAAGTATATGAAATAGGCTATGTGTTTCCTTTATCTAGCGGTGGAACATTTCCTATTTCTCAGTTTGAATAACAATTTTAATGGAACATTTCCTATTTCTCAGTTTGGATTATAATTTTAATTTCTAATCTAAGGGGATGTGTGTGCACATGCATGCATCCGCTCTGATGAGGATACTGCCTACGGTGTCCAAAAGATCTTAACTTTCTGAAGTCTATGGCTTCCACATACATTCATTCCACTGACACTTATGCTCCTTGTAATTTATTATTATGATCAGGAGTCTAGTGAAACCAAGACACAATTCTTACCTGAAGTTCTCACTAATTTCCATGAGATCTTTTTACTGATAATTTTATTTAAGGTTATTCGAAAGGTTAACTTTTTCCCTTTCTTTCACACATCATAAAAGCCCAGAAGAGAATAAAGGAGGCAGGATGGCAAAGAGCTTAGGGAATTAGCAGAGCCATTGCAGAGTTCCTGTTTGACCCACAGTGTCTAAACTTGTGTTTTATTTAGCCTCTCAGTGCTTAAGACATAGAATGGCTGTAGAGGCTATACTACCAATCTCAGGGTGCACCACCTTATCAGATCCCAGGACACTGAGCTGCTACGCACCTTTTTCGCAGGTGAGTGAGTTTGAAATGGGTGGTGTCCAGGAATTCCCCTGGCATGTGTATCTCGATGGCCCAGCAACAACAAAGCCTTTGGGGCAAGTTAGCTCAATGGATTCACCAATTCTATACAATCTCTGAAATGGTGTAATTGTCAGAATTTCCTGCACAACTGGCTTGATGCACTCTGTCCCTGCAAGACAGCAACATTTCATATGTGTTTAGTGGAGCAGAATAAACAACAAATTTAGGCAAATTTTATGCAACCAAAGAGGTGATTTTGATGAGATTTACTGCATTTGTTCAACTGTGGTGCCTCCTTTTGATCAGAAAACCTGGGGGATAAGAATCCCAGGCTTTCCCTCAGACCCTTCATTGAAAAATTCCCTTTAGTTTCATTATCTGAGGTTCCCTTGCTAAAGAACTGGCTCCAGACACATCCAACTTTTATGAACTCATTGGGCCCTTTTCCCTTCAAGGAACACTTTCTTTTCTCTTATCCTTAGTGGATTTCTCCAAATGCAAATTACCACGCTGTGAGTGATGCAGAGTGATGGGCATTCTAATTGACACTGGTCTCAACGCTGCTTCATGGTGCCTCAAAATAAGTCTTTGGAGTCCCACTCAACCCTTATTTGAATCTTGGTTTTTACTTTACTTTAGTACAGATATGTGCAGAGCCTAAAGCTTATTTGCTCTTTCTCAGCAAAGAATGTGAACATGTGCCAAGGAGTAGTGTCTTGGTGAAAACTGCATCTTACACAAAATCCCATCTTACACAAATTCCCATTTCTGATACATAAAGAGTGTAAATATCATCTTCTTGAGACTCAGCAATTTGCGTCAATTTGAACATTGGGCAAGGCAGATGTCTGTGGTCAGATACAGCTTGCCGACTTCCTGGATTTCTTTCGAAGTGCATACTTCGCAGTCCTGTGTGTGTGACAGTAATATGTAGGAGCAGGAACACTGAAATACGGAGATATCTGGAAATCCAGTTTTAGCAAATGAGCCCTCCTATTTATTTTCTGCTTCACAAAATCTTTCACCAGATAAAAATGAGTAAAATGTATTGATCTAAGGATGTGATTTTACTGTTTTTATATTGGGCACATTCATTCTGTAAAGTTGTCAAGCAAAATTGTTTGCCCAGTTCTCACGTTGGCATTCCACATCCCCTTGTCTCCAGGTCCCGTCTGGTAAGCATCTGAAGTACTGGTATCCAACAGTTTCAAAGCCAGTAAGGCATGAAATTTCAACATCTTCTCCAACCGAGTATAGTTTCTTTTCATTCTTAATTAAAGCAGAAACCAGAAATTATTAATGCTATGAATAACACTCTCTAACTCTTTAGGCTCACACTGAGCCTTTCTATCCTTCACTTCTGGATCTACTCAGTCACCGAGTCCTCTCAATTTAACAAACCTGCACGTTATGCACATGTACCCTAGAAATTAAAATATAATAATAATAATAATAACAATAATAATAATAGGTTCTCTCCTTCCCGTTGCCATCATTGTTTTTCTTCATGGTATTTATTGTTTCTTACGAGGGCAACTTTTTAACTGGTCATTCTTCTAATCTGTCTCCCTGAATTGATTAGGGCTTTGTTCATTTGTTTTTTTTAACTTGAAAACTTGCTCCCCTGCCAAGAATGGTGGCTCATGACTATAATCCCAACACTTTGAGAGGCTGAGGCAGGTGGATCACTGGAGTCTAGGAGTTTGAGACCAGCTGGGGCAACATGGCAAAACCCTGTCTCCACAAAAATACAAAAAAAGTGGCCAGAAGTGGTGGCATGTGCCTGTGGTCCCAGCTACTTGGGAGGCTGAACTGGGAGGATTGCTTGAGCCCAGAAGGTTGAGGCTGTGGTGAGCCATGATTGTTCCACTGTACTTCAGCATGGGCGACACAGTGAAATCCTGTCTCAAAACCAAAACCAAAAAACAAACAAACAACCCCCCCCTCAAAAAAAGAAGAAACCAAAAATCTTTATATATGGGATGTCCTTCTATTGCTAGAATAGAAAACCATATGCTCACCATGTAGTGACTATAAACTGAATAAATAATATATCTTATGTATAAAGCAAACATATGCAGTTGCTATTGTGACTGAGTGCAGATCATTTAAAATTGCTACTCGATTCCTAGTAACCCACTGGTCATTATATATTTTCCCAATTAATGGATTGTACAACTATTATCATGTTGCCGGGGGCGGTGGAGGGGGGGTAGTTCACTACAATTTTCAAGGTAAACTGAGTCTTATACTTCTTAGATCGGAATATTTATTTTAACTTACTTTACCCCCCTCACCTCCTGCCATTTCCTCCCATAAAACCTATGCTCCAGCAAAGCAAAACCCTGCCATTCTTTGAACATAAAATTCTTTTTCATGCCTCCATGTCTCCACGTGGCTGTTCCTTGTATCCTCAACACCTTCTCTCTTCCCCTCAAGACCCAGCTCAACTAGACCATCCTTTGCAAACACCTTCGATTTCCCTGGTTTCATGAGGTACAACGTCCTTTCAGTTCTGAGAGAAACTCATGCAAGGCTCTATTTTTATAGTGTTTATCACATTTATCAGCCCCAGCCCTGACCTTTTAGTGTCAACTCCACAACCAGATCTCTGTCTCATAGATCTTTACACGGGCCTGAATTCTTTGCTGAAAGAATACAAAACATTATCCTTCTTAAGGAGCTAGTAATGCAATACAATTTTCCTTTACTAAGAGGGATAAGAGTACCAAGAATTGACTAAGAGGCCGGGCGCGGTGGCTCAAGCCTGTAATCCCAGCACTTTGGGAGGCCGAGACGGGCGGATCACGAGGTCAGGAGATCGAGACCATCCTGGCTAACACGGTGAAACCCCGTCTCTACTAAAAAAATACAAAAAATTAGCCGGGCGAGATGGCGGGCGCCTGTAGTCCCAGCTACTTGGGAGGCTGAGGCGAGAGAATGGCGTAAACCCGGGAGGCGGAGCTTGCAGTGAGCTGAGATCCGGCCACTGCACTCCAGCCTGGCGACAGAGCGAGACTCCGTCTCAACAAAAAAAAAAAAAAAAAAAAAAAAAAAAAAGAATTGACTAAGCAGTTGTTCTCTGATAATTGAAGTTGGGAACTTGAGGACGGTGAAAACTTAATTGTCAGCTTATGTTGTTACTTGGTCATATGGTTAAACTTGTCTCCTAGAAGATTCTTAATTTTCTGGATACAAAACTACCATTCTACTGTTGGTTATTACTGATATGGCTTTGTTTCCAAGGGAAATGGACTAATGATTTGGATGTTTTATTCAAAGGCTGCACAGTTTTTTCTTGCATTTCTTCTGAAATAAATTATTGCCTTAAACTTTTGTTTGTATTTCTTGTTTTTTCAATGAATCTGTAACATATAAGTGTATGTTGCAATAATCAAAGTTAGGGAAGTACATTTGGTAGACTGACTAAACAAAAAACCTTGCCAAAAGTCCCTGTCACTTGCATACAGAGGTTGGACTTGTCTGTTACTCATTAAATAAATATACTTGTGTGCAATAACATCATTGCTCTAACCTGGAATTAGGCATATCTACCTCTATTTGAATCTATACAAGGGGCATTTTGCCACTAGAAATTCCAGAAGATGCTTATTAGGAAAAAATAAAATTTTATTACATTTGAGTAAAAACTATTCCCAGATACAGACCAGGCCTTTAGTAAAGAGCAAAATAAAATAAGAAATGAATTTATCCATGAAAATGGGAATCTATAATCTAACCTTATAAAATGAGTTAGAAGAATAATGCATCACTGCTGAAAGCCTTTGTGTGTTTTTAAAATGAGAATGTCAATAATTTTAATGGTCTTTGTATGCAACCGGAATAAATAGATTAAGTTATTTTGGTATCTGGATCTGCCAATATGTGATTTTAAGGATAATGTTCTAGGGCAGGGGCCAGCAAGCTTTTTCTATAAGTGGCCTGGATAGTCATATGTAGGCCATGTGGCGTCTGTTGAAATTACTCACCTCTGCCTTTATTGTATGAAAGTAGCCATAGACGATATGTAAACATATGAATATGGTTATGTTTCAATAAAAATAAAACTTTATTTTTTTAAGTGGCAGGTCAAATTTGGCCTTTGGGCCATAGACTGGTGGCTCTTGTTCAAAAGAATTGGTTCCCAAAGTGTGGCTCCTAAACCATCAGTGTCTGTATTACCTAGGAATGTATTAGCTATGGACATTTCTGTGCCCTTCCCAAAACCTTCTGGATCAGAAACTCAAGGAGTGAGACCCAGTGATCTGTGTTTTAACAGGTCTTTTGGCACACTGTTGAGTTTGAGAACCTTTTTTCTAGAGTAAAGACTAATTAAAATTACCTCCCTCTGAAATATTTCCTGCCCATAAACTTTAATGTATGATCCTTATGCATGGACAGAAAAATAAGTGAATATGGAAGATACATTAACCCAGACTATACTCCATGAATAAAACTATTTGCTGACCTTAGAGAATTGAGTGTTATTGATCTTTTATCATAAATGTGATACAGTTGGGAAAAGATTAATGTAATGATATTACTAAGTTTAAGAAAGGTAAAATGAAATAGGGAGCATGCCTTCTGTGATCAATTTTAAATATCATGTATCACCTGAACTATTTATGTCTAAGGCCATAGATCTGTTTGACAAAAAGTATTCAGCTTTTAAAAAGGTAATAGAAACATATTGTGGCTTAGTAAAGGTACGTGAAAATGGTTTTGACTGCGTAAGAACTCTACAGGTTTCTAACCTAATAAAACAATGCAGAATAAACACCTCCTGTGATTATAGCCAGTCTAGTGTGTTTCTCTAAACACTCCTTAGGTAAAGGTATCAGTTTGCTCAGACTCTGAAATAGCCAGATCTTACTTGCAAATTCTCACAAGTCATACAGTCCTATATTATATTGAAGTTCTATTATCTTTCCAAGAAACCCAAGCAATCTGCTATCCTTTAGTTTAACAACTGGCTATGAAGACATCTCTAGGAAATTCAAGGTGGAAGAGTGGCAAAGTGTTTCTAAATATTATTTTGTACTTTTAAAGTCAACAGGAGATTATTCGAATAGGAAAACAGTAACTCTAATTAAAAGACAATTTATACTTTTCGAGGTTATTAAAACTATAAATCAAAAATGAGGGTTAGGATGCTGACCCGGATAAATCCATTTTCTGGAGGAACTGGCTGAGGACACCCAGAATCTGCTTCTATCTCAGGAAGATTGACCTCTTTCATTTCTTCATCATCATTGATACATGGTTGTCCACTAAAAGGGAAACATAAATATGCGTGTATATGTATGTATGTACACACATTTACATGTGTGTATATGCTTATGTGTATACATATGTACACATTACATACATATATGTATTAAATAGAAAACATTACACACAGAAAAAGGCACAGCAGCAGACCCAATGGCTCATTAATATTCTGTGTTGGCATAGGTAAAGTTCTAATTATTTCTTTACTTAGCAGTAGACTAATAACCATTTGAACTCTCAATGTTATTGAGAGTTAGGGCAAAATGACCCATTCTTTTCCCTTACCCAGTCTTACTTGTTTTCCATGATTGAAAATGTGCAGTCTTCCTCTTGTCGCTTCTCCCCCTCACAGCGTTCCCTCCTCTTTCGGGGGCAGGATTATTGCATTCTCGGGTTTTCGATCTCTTGTAAGTAGCATCACAGGTACTCCAGGAAGACCAACAACCCCAGTGTCCATCTACTGCATCTGGAACAAAGGAAGACTCACCCCCATGGATCATGGTGCAGCTGAATTTTGGTTTTGAAGCAAGGCCAACCTGGTTTCCTCACTTTTTAGCTGAGTAACTTCCTTTGTGGAATATGATAGGGTTCTTCTGAGGATTAAAAGAAATTACCTGTGGAAGGGGCCTGGTACATTGCCTGATTTCCTTTTAGACATTGTTCCCATAAACTTAAATAAAATGGCAACAAATGGCAGCCATTATGAATTATTTTCAACTGTTAACAAACCTCTTTATTCTTTGCTTTGTAGACCTTTTAAAAATGTGCACTCATATATGTATAAACATGAACATCTTCTTAATAGGATGCATATTAAATCACCTTTTTTTATTATACTTTAAGTTCTAGGGTACATGTGCATAACGTGCGGGTTTGTTATATATGTATACTTATGCCATGTTGGTGTGCTGCACCCATCAACTCGTCAGCACCCATCAATTCAATTATATCATGTATAACTCCCCAATGCAATCCCTCCCTCCTCCCCCCTCCCCATGATAGGCTCCAGTGTGTGATGTTCCCCTTCCCGAGTCCAAGTGATCTCATTGTTCAGTTCCCACCTATGAGTGAGAACATGCAGTGTTTGGTTTTCTGTTCTTGTGATAGTTTGCTAAGAATGATGGTTTCCAGCTGCATCCATGTCCCTACAAAGGACTCAAACTCATCCTTTTATGGCTGCAAAATATTCCACGGTGTATATGTGCCACATTTTCTTAATCCAATCTGTCACAGATGGACATTTGGGTTGATTCCAAGTCTGTGCTATTGTGAATAGTGCCGCAATAAACATACATGTGCATGTGTCTTTATAGCAGCATGATTTATAATCCTTTGGGTATATACCCAGTAGTGGGATGGCTGGGTCATATGATACATCTAGTTCTAGATCCTTGAGGAATCGCCATACTGTTTTCCATAATGGTTGAACTAGTTTACAATCCCACCAACAGTGTAAAAGTGTTCCTATTTCTCCACATCCTCTCCAGCACCTGTTGTTACCTGACTTTTTAATGATTGCCATTCTAACTGGTGTGAGATGGTATCTCATTGTGGTTTTGATATGCATTTCTCTGATGGCCAGTGATGATGAGCATTTTTTCATGTGTCTGTTGGCTGTATGAATGTCTTCTTTTGAGAAATGTCTGTTCATATCCTTTGCCCACTTTTTGATGGGGTTGTTTGCTTTTTTCTTGTAAATTTGTTTGAGTTCTTTGTAGATTCTGGATATTAGCCCTTTGTCAGATGAGTAGATTGCAAAAATTTTCTCCCATTTTGTAGGTTGCCTGTTCACTCTGATGGTAGTTTCTTTTGCTGTGCAGAAGCTCTTTAGTTTAATCATATCCCATTTGTCAATTTTGGCTTTTGCTGCCATTGCTTTTGGTGTTTTAGACATGAAGTCCTTGCTCATGCCTATGTCCTGAATGGTCCTACCTAGGTTTTCTTCTAGGGTTTTTATGGTATTAGGTCTAACATTTAAGTCTCTAATCCATCTTGAATTAATTTTCGTATAAGGAGTAAGGAAAGGATCCAGTTTCAGCTTTCTACTTATGGCTAGCCAATTTTCCCAGCACCATTTATTAAATAGGGAGTCCTTTCCTCATTTCTTGTTTCTCTCAGGTTTGTCAAGGATCAGATGGCTGTAGATGTGTGGTATTATTTCTGAGGACTCTGTTCTGTTCCATTTGTCTGTATCTCTGTTTTGGTACCAGTACCATGCTGTTTTGGTTACTGTGGCCTTGTAGTATAGTTTGAAGTCAGGTAGCGTGATGCCTCCAGCTTTGTTCTTTTGACTTAGAATTGTCTTGGCAATGAGGGCTCTTTTTTGGTTCCATATGAACTTTAAAGCCGTTTTTTCCAGTTCTGTGAAGAAACTCATTGGTAGCTTGATGGGGATGGCATTGAATCTATAAATAACCTTGGACAGTATGGCCATTTTCACGGTATTGATTCTTCCTATCCATGAGCATGGTATGTTCTTCCATTTGTTAGTGTCCTCTTTGATTTCACTGAGCAGTGGTTTGTAGTTCTCCTTGAAGAGGTCCTTTACATCCCTTGTAAGCTGGATTCCTAGGTATTTTATTCTCTTTGAAGCAATTGTGAATGGAAGTTCATTCCTGATTTGGCTCTCTGTTTGTCTGTTACTGGTGTATAAGAATGCTTGTGATTTTTGCACATTAATTTTGTATCCTGAGACTTTGCTGAAGTTGCTTATCAGCTTAAGGAGATTTTGGGCTGAGACGATGGGGTTTTCTAAATATACAATCATGTCATCTGCAAACAGGGACAATTTGACTTCTTCTTTTCATAAGTGGATACCCTTGATTTCTTTCTCTTGCCTGATTGCCCTAGCCACTACTTCCAACACTATGTTGAATAGGAGTGGTGAGAGAGGACATCCCTGTCTTGTGCCAGTTTTCAAAGGGAATTTTTCCAGTTTTTGCCCATTCAGTATGATATTAGCTGTGGGTTTGTCATAAATAGCTCTTATTATTTTGAGGTATGTTCCATCAGTACCGAATTTATTGAGCGTTTTTAGCATGAAGGGCTGTTGAATTTTGTCAAAAGCCTTTTCTGCATCTATTGAGATAATCATGTCGTTCCTGTCTTTGGTTCTGTTTATATGCTGGATTACGTTTATTGATTTGCGAATGTTGAACCAGCCTTGCATCCCAGGGATGAAGCCCACTTGATCATGGTGGATAAGCTTTTTGATGTGCTGCTGAATCCGTTTTGCCAGTATTTTATTGAGGATTTTTGCATCAATGTTCATCAGGGATATTGGTCTAAAATTCTCTTTTTTTGTTGTGTCTCTGCCAGGCTTTGGTATCAGGATGATGTTGGCCTCATCAAATGAGTTAGGGAGGATTCCCTCTTTTTCAATTGATTGGAATAGGTTCATAAGGAATGGTACCAGCTCTCTTGTACCTCTGGTAGAATTCAGCTGTGAATCCATCTGGTCCTGGACTTTTTTTGGTGGTAGGCTATTAATTATTGCCTCAATTTCAGAGCCTGCTATTGGTCTATTCAGGGATTCAACTTCTTCCTGGTTTAGTCTTGGAAGAGTGTATGTGTCCAGGAAATTATCCATTTCTTCTAGATTTTCTAGTTGATTTGCATAGAGGTGTTTATAGTATTCTCTGATGGTAGTTTGTATTTCTGTGTGGGTCGGTGGTGATATCCCCTTTATCATTTTTTATTGCATCTATTTGATTCCTCTCTCTTTTCTTCTTTATTAGTCTTGCTAGCGGTCTGTCAGTTTTGTTGATCTTTTCAAAAAACAACTCCTGGATTCATTGATTTTTTGGAGGGTTTTTTGTGTCTCTATCTCCTTCAGTTCTGCTCTGATCTTAGTTATTTCTTGCCTTCTGCTAGCTTTTGAATGTGTTTGCTCTTGCTTCTCCAGTTCTTTTAATTGTGATGTTAGAGTGTCAATTTTAGATCTTTCCAGCTTTCTCTTGTGGGCATTTAGTGCTATAAATTTCCCTCTCCACACTGCTTTAAATATGTCCCAGAGATTCTGGTGTTGTATCTTTGTTCTCATTGGTTTCAAAGAACATCTTTATTTCTGCCTTCATTTCGTGATGTACCCAGTAGTCATTCAGGAGCAGGTTGTTCAGTTTCCATGTAGTTGAGCGGTTTTGATTGAGTTTCTTAGTCCTGAATTCTAGTTTGATTGCACTGTGGTCTGAGAGACAGTTTGTTATAATTTCTGTTCTTTTACATTTGCTAAGGAGTGCTTTCCTTCCAATTATGTGGTCAGTTTTGGAATAAGTGTGATGTGGTGCTGAGAAGAATGTATATTCTGTTGATTTGGGGTGGAGAGTTCTATAGATGTCTATTAGGTCTGCTTGCTGCAGAGATGAGTTCAATTCCTGGATATCCTTGTTAACTTTCTGTCTCGTTGATCTGTCTAATGTTGACAGTGGAGTGTTGAAGTCTCCCATTATTATTGTATGGGAGTCTAAGTCTCTTTGTAAGTCTCTAAGGACTTGCTTTATGAATCTGGGTGCTCCTGTATTGGGTGCATATATATTTAGGAGAGTTAACTCTTCCTGTTGAATTGATCCCTTTACCATTATGTAATGGCCTTCTTTGTCTCTTTTGTTCTTTGATGATTTAAAGTCTATTTTACCAGAGACTAGGCTTGCAACCCCTGCTTTTTTTTGTTCTCCATTTGCTTGGTAGATCTTCCTCCATCCCTTTATTTTGAGCCTATGTATGTCTCTGCATGTGAGATGGGTCTCCTGAATACAGCAGACTGAAGGGTCTTGACTCTTTATGCAGTTTGCCAGTCTGTGTCTTTTAATTGGAGCATTTAATCCATTAACATTTAAGGTTAATATTGTTATGTGTGAACTTGATCCTGTCATTATGATATTAACTGGTTTTTTTGCTCATTAGTTGATGCAGTTTCTTCCTAGCCTCGATGGTCTTTACATTTTGGCATGTTTTTGCAATGGCTGGTACCGTGTCCCTTTCCATGTTTAGGGCTTCCTTCAGGGTCTCTTGTAAGGCAGGCCTGGTGGTGACAAAATCTCTAAGCATTTGCTTATCTGTAAAGGATTTTATTTCTCCTTCACTGATGAAACTTAGTTTGGCTGGATATGAAATTCTGGGTTGAAAATTCTTTTCCTTAAGAAAGTTGAATATTGGCCCCACTCTCTTCTGGCTTGTAGAGTTTCTGCTGAGAGGTCTGCTGTTAGTCTGATGGGCTTCCCTTTGTGGGTAACCCGACCTTTCTCTCTGGCTGCCCTTAAGATTTTTTCCTTCATTTCAACTTTGGTGAATCTGGCAATTATGTGTCTTGGAGTTGCTCTTCTCGAGGAGTATCTTTGTGGTGTTCTCTGTATTTCCTGAATTTGAATGTTGGCCTGCCCTACTAGGTTGGGGAAGTTCTCCTGGATGATATCCTGAAGAGTGTTTTCCAACTTGGTTCCATTTTCCCCCTCACTTTCAGGCACCCCAATCAGACATAGATTTGGTCTTTTTACATAATCCCATACTTCTTGCAGGCTTTGTTCATTTCTTTTTCTTCTTTTTTCTTTTGGTTTCTCTTCTCACTTCATTTCATTCGTTTCATTCAGCGATCCTCAATCGCTGATCCTCTTTCTTCCAGTTGATCAAGTCGGTTACTGAAGCTTGTGGATTTGTCACGTATTTCTCGTGTCATGGTTTTCATCTCTGTCATTTCATTTATGACCTTCTCTGCATTAATTATTCTAGCTATGAATTCTTCCACTCTTTTTTTCAAGATTTTTAGTTTCTTTGCGCTGGGTACATAATTCCTCCTTTAGCTCTGAGAAGTTTGATGGACTGAAGCCTTCTTCTCTCATCTCGTCAAAGTCATTCTCTGACCAGCTTTGATTCGTTGCTGGCGATGAGCTGTGCTCCTTTGCAGGGGGAGATGCGCTCTTATTTTTTAAATTTCCAGCTTTTCTGCCCTGCTTCTTCGCCATTTTCATTGTTTTATCTGTCTCTGGTCTTTGATGATGGTGACGTATAGGTCCATCTGATGGGGTTTTGGTACAGGTGTTCTTCCTGTTTGATAGTTTTCCTTCTAATAGTCAGGACCCTCAGCTGTAGGTCTGTTGGAGATTGCTTGAGGTCCACTCCAGACCCTGTTTGCCTGGGTATCAGCAGCAGAGGTTGCAGAAGATAGAATATTGCTGAACAGCGAGTGTACCTGTCTGATTCTTACTTTGGGAGCTTCCTCTCAGGGGTGTACTCCACCCTGTGAGGTGTGGGGTGTCAGGCTGCCCCTAGTGGGGGATGTCTCCCAGTTAGGCTACTCATGGGTCAGGGACCCACTTGAGCAGGCAGTCTGTCCCTTCTCAGATCTCAACCTCCGTGTTGGGAGATCCACTGCTCTCTTCAAAGCTGTCAGACAGAGTCGTTCAGTTCTGCACAGGCCTCTGCTGCTTTCCCTGTTGTTTTTTTAGCTGCGCCCTGTCCCCAGAGGTGGAGTCTACAGAGACAGGCAGGTTTCCTTGAGCTGCTGTGAGCTCCACCCAGTTCGAGCTTCCCAGTGGCTTTGTTTACCTACTTAAGCCTCAGCAATGGCGGGCACCCCTCCCCCAGTCTCGCTGCTGCCTTGCGGTTAGATTGCAGACTGCTGTGCTAGCAATGAGGGAGGCTCCGTGGCAGTGGGACCCTCCCGGCCAGGTGTGGGTATAATCTCCTGGTGTGCCCGTTTGCTTAAAGCGCAGTATTGGGGTGGGAATTACCCGAATTTCCAGGTGTTGTGTGTCTCAGTTCCCCTGGCTAGGAAAAGGGATTCCCTTCCCCCTTGCGCTTCCCAGGTGAGGCGATGCCTCGCTCTGCTTCAGCTCTCGCTGGTCAGGCTGCAGCAGCTGACCAGCACCAATTGTCCGGCACTCCCCAGTGAGATGACCCCAGTACCTCAGTTGAAAATGCAGAAATCACCAGTCTTCTGTGTCGCTCGCGCCGGGAGTTGGAGACTGGAGCTGTTCCTATTCAGCCATCTTGCTCCGCCTCCCCTTAAATTACATTTTTAAAGGTAGTAGAATACATTCTTACTCCCATGCGTTACCCTGTTTCTAAGGAGGATTTGAGGTAACTATGAACATTACTTAATCCTGTATAAAAACTTTCGTTGTGGCTTAATTTATCTTTTATTACAAAGTCATCCTCCTTCTATATTACAATACATAAGAGGCTTATAATATCAGTATCATATATTTTATTTGATGTTATGTTTGATTTTTTATGTTATGAGCATTGTGCATGTACTCTTGATATACAAATACTTATATCATATATTCATATTCCTTAGATAGATACTGGTGTTATCCTCATTTTATGGATGAACAGATTGAGGCATAGGAAAACTAGGTAACTTTCCCAAAGTCACATAGTTGGTAGGTTACAGTTGAGATTCACACTTTTTGGAGGTTTATCTTCTCTCTGAGCCTGTATGAGGTGGAGGCTGCTGATAGAAGTTTTGTTTCTTTTTAATTGACTAATTTAGAATACTCTTTGGAGGGGAAAACGTATCTACCTCACAATAGATTCCTGATACTTACTGGATTTATAATCTGGAGATCGTCTCTCACAGTTCTCACCGTAGGTGCCGCTCTGACACACACACAGACATTCAGTGCCGGAGAGGGTGGGTCGGCCATTATTAGGGCATGGAGCACACTGGCAAGGATCGAACTTGGCTGCATACTCTTGGAAAGCTTTCCTGAGATTGTTCCGTTTTGTCACTGCACAAGGAATGTTTCTTACCAAGTCCACGATGGGGGCAAGCTAGGAGCAAATGGGAGAGAGGAAGTCCAGTCACATCCACTTTGGTAATAGGTTGCCATTACTGCCCAGTTCTCATGAGATGAGAGGGAAAGCCTGAAAATTCTACACTTCAAATGGATTACTGCAGAATATAGTATTGCCACCTGTTGAACCAGTAGGCAAAAGCCTTCTACCTGTGGACCGGTGTGATGTATATGGCATGTACCTTCCCTGCAATTTTACTGTGAAGGAAGTCACATGGGAGGTGTTGCTTACTTGGTTGTATGTCATGTTATTTATTAAGTATTCTATGCATGCATCAAAGCACTGAGATAGGTGACCAAGAGTTAGGCAACTCTTTACTGCTCTGCTGAAACCTCGTTAAATTTGACTTAAGCAACAAAAGATCTAGAGAGGATAAGAGAAGCTTTCCATGTTCTTTTTTTTCCAGGGACAGTTTTGGCTTTTGTTGGAGTTAGATGAGAAAATATGGAGGGGGAGAAAATGAAGAAATAAACTTGCCAGTAGGATGAATGGAAGAATTACAGTAACAAATAATGGGCTAATGATAAATCAGAGCTCATTTTATTAACATCGTAAAACCTCAGAGAAATGACCGTCTAGTGCAATATAACTTGCAAGTACCCGGAAGGGCAGTTGGATCTCATTTTTCTCCCATAAGTTGTAGAGCTCAATACATCTTCATGCTGCATGCAAATGATTCTATTTTCATAATGATTGAACTCTTTTATCTTCATTTAAATGAAATGAACATAATAACTTCTTTGGAGGCCTTTTAAAAATGTGGATATGTTTGGGGGAAAACAGGTTCTAAATAGCATATGGCTGATACGTGAGTAAAGCATTCCATAAATAATAAATATCATCTTTTAATGCAATTACAACAAATACAAAACTGGTAAATTCAATCAATAGTTATAGAAACAGGAAGTAAAATGGATCTAAAATCTCATTTATCTCACCGAGCTACAAATGAAGACTTAGGAGTGTTCATCAAATAAGGAGTTGCAAGAAGAACACAGAAACCAGATTTATTGTATACATGGAAAAATAAGTACTACTCAAGGTAAGTTTGAGCATTTTTATTCATTAAGTTCCATTTCCTGGTGTTTCATGCATGCTAGGAATTCTAAATACTGTACTGTTAATAGCAAAAGCAATAGACATGCAATTTAACATTTAACAAAAGGTACGTTGTGCATGAATACTAAAGAAAGGCATTTCTTCTATTGTCTGAGAAGAAAATGGAAAACAAATTGTGTGATGTGCAATTTGGGCCGCTAGAGAACTACTTTAGATCTCTTACCTGGAATAATTTTTACTCTTACCTCAAAGTCAATCACAGCAGGATTTTCCTTCACTGATTCTAACCAGTCAGAAAATGTCTTCTCCTCCAGACCAGAGCTCCCTTTCTCCCATGCCAAAGCTGCTGCATATTCACTCCTTCCACCTCGAATCAGGGATATGGATTTCTCTGCTCCCTGCAAAAATGAACCTGCAAGGTGTTCCAATAAAATGCCCATTTAATTTTAGTTAAAAAAAAAAAAAAACAGCCTATTTGTACAGAAGGCAGAAGTAGATGGTACAGTATGTAGCTCCATTAAGTAAGCTAAGTGAAAAAATAAGAGAACACTCCTCCTCCCTGTAGGGAGTTTAATAATAGAAATAATAATAACAGTACTAACAGCTACCATTTATTAAGCATCTGGTAGATGCCAGGCACTTTACACACATCTTATATAATTCTCATGACAATCCTGAGAAGTAGTTATTATTATAAACTTTGAAGCCAAAAGTAACTTGTCCTGGAACACATGGTTACTAAGAGACAGGACTAGGATGCAATTACAGCCCAGTCCTTGACTACTCTCTGCCCCTTACTCTTTAATGTCAACCCCCCGCTTCTGACTTTTTTTTTTTTTTTTTTTTTTTTTTTTTTTTTTTGAGACGGAGTCTCGCTCTGTCGCCCAGGCTGGAGTGCAGTGGCCGGATCTCAGCTCACTGCAAGCTCCGCCTCCCGGGTTTACGCCATTCTCTTGCTTCAGCCTCCCGAGTAGCTGGGACTACAGGCGCCCGCCACATCACCCAGCTAGTTTTTTTGCATTTTTTTTTTAAATAGAAACGGGGTTTCACCGTGTTAGCCAGGATGGTCTCGATCTCCTGACCTCGTGATCCACCCGTCTCGGCCTCCCAAAGTGCTGAGATTACAGGCTTGAGCCACCGCACCCGGCCCTGACTTATGTTACCTACGTTTTGGGTGCCCAGAATAAGTCACATGACTTCTGATAGCCAATCAATTGACTGTCACAGTGAAACTTCCAATTACAGGAAAAAAATGATAGAATGATTTTATATTTAAAGACAGAGGTGAAAGCACAACTAACACAGAAAAAAAATTAAGCATCAGGTTAAGAGTTGGCACAATGTTTCTTTAGACACAACGACATTTACTGTTAAAGTATATAGCACAATTCTTTTATACAAATTTCCATAACAATTTCCCCTACCCAAATGGTAACTTTAATTAACAGAGATAGAGATCGACTAATAAGGAATTGCAGTAAGAAATAGTAGCAAATAAAAATAAAACTAGTGATATGAGTGATAGTGGCATTAATTTGGTGTCTATCAGTAAGAATTAGCTATGCCCCCACTATTCAGAAATTCTATAGTAAGATAGTCTAGAATGATTAGAAAATGATGAAATTGTCTTCCTATGAAGAAAGTAGTATGGCTGCTTTTAAAGTGAAGTGCATAACAAAACACAGGTATAAGGAGTAACAAAATAAAGGTATACAATGAAAATTTTAGAGGTTTTCGTACTTATTTTTCATATAAAAGTAGAAGCGAAATTAGTGTTTGTCAATATATCATGTACAGACTGACAGTGGCTTTGTCATGTTATTTCGTATTTAGATTGATACCATATATTTCATAAACGGATTGACACTGGTAATGGTTATCTGTGAGGGCAATGGGATCCTGAAGAAAGAGTAAGTCTGTTTACTGTTCCATTGGTTTACTCTTACAAGTGAACAAGTGCCTTAAAAAGATTCCAGGAAGAAAATGCAGATTGAAGATAATGCCAATAATGCAAACAAAAGAAAAAAAAGCTAGTAAAAGACAGAATGAATATTTCTACTTACACAATCTTCTCAGAAGCCGCATCATAAGATGAACACCAAAGCTGGCCAAAAGCATGTCAAAAATTTCAAGAAACTTTTGTAATATATGGATTTATCAATGAACTTTTTTTTACTTCTTTCTTTCTTTCTTTTTTTTTTTTTTTGAGACAAAGTCTAGCTCTGTCTCCCAGGCTGGAGTATGGTGGAGTGACCTTAACTCACTGCAGCCTCTGCCTCCTGGGTTTAAGTGATTCTCCTGCCTCAGCCTCCTGAGTAGTTGGGATTACAGGTTCGCACAACCAGGCCTGGATAATTTTTGTATTTTTAGTAGAGACCATGTTGGCCAGGATGGTCTCGATCTCCTAACCTTGTGATTTGCCCACCTCAGCCTCCCAAATTGCTCAGATTACAGGCGTGACCCTCTGTGCCCAGCCTGAACTTTGTTTTTAAGTGTGTGCAGCCACCACTATGAGGAAGATAAAAATTCTGTTTGTTCCATATACGCTATTGAAAAAAAATTCCATTTTTTATATTTGCATATTTTAATGCACATTTTTGAATAATACCTTTTTACAATTCTTTAGTAAATATATATATAAGTGATATATCCTCAAAAAATTTTAATGATATAATTACAGACTTGAGAAGTTTGAAGTCCAATGATTTACTTGAACTAGTTCAGGGTTAGAAACAGGCAAATCTATGTTCTCGTGTGTGTTTTGCTCTTCAATGTGTCTGTGTCTTTGACTTTAGGCAAATTGTCATCAATAAATATTTGTTGAGAATCTTCTATATGTCAGGCCCAGATAAATATCAAATATCGTGTTAAGAACTCAGACTCTCAGTGAGTATATGGAATAGGTACATAAATATATTAGCAAGACTGTGGAGAAGTAAACAAGGATGGAAAAGAAGAAAGGAAGGAAGGTAGAAAGTGGCAGGGAGGGAGAGAGGGAGGGAAAATGGAAGAAAAGAAAGGAAATTAAAAAGACCAATAAAATAATTTTTGCTAAGTATTATTCAATGGTAAAAACAATGAACAATTAATGAGTTAGGAAAGTGAAATAATTCTGTCATCTTTGGCAATTAGGGAGGATGGCGCTCTGAAGGAAGACTGACATGTTCCTGGAAGGAAAGGTGATTCCTATTAGGGAGATCATGGCCCTAATATTAAGGAGACAATGGCCTTCTATGCCATGGGCACACCGTGGGCAAGGACCTGGAGTCAGGGCAGATGTGCCATGCTCTGGAGACAGCACATACAGTCATCAGTTTGAGTTGAAGTGGAAGGTCCGGGGACAGGGAAGAACAGCAGAACTGAGAGAATCTGGATGTAAAGTCAAGGAAATTAGACTTCATTCTTCAGGTTTAGAAACAATTACATTTCCTAGAAACAATGAAAGGTTTTGAGGTGGGGATTTAAAATGATTCAGGAATATCAGCAGTATTGTGTCATCTGGGTAGCAATGGGTAATTGAAAAACCGGTTTGGAGCCTATTGCAATAGTCTCTAACTTTGCAATGTCCTCTTGTTCCTACAGTCTGAAAACTGGGGTCCATATTTGATATTTTCTCACTTAAATTCCTCTACATTAACTCAGTTTCCTAAGTAGCCCTGATTCCAGTCTAGTATTTTCTTATATTTTAAGTAAACTTTTATACTGACGTATAATATTGACATAGAAATGTAAACAAATCATTAAGCATACAGCTCAATTAATTCGTAAAAAGTGAGCACACCCATATAATCACTGCCCACGCCTAGAAATAGAACTCTAGCAACACCCAAAAGCCTCCTTCATGCTTTTATCCAGTCATTATTCCATCCCCAAATGCAAACTCCAATTTTATTATTATTGCTATAGATTAGCTTTGCATATTTTTAACTTTATACATAAGATTATAAAACACGTACACTTTTGTGCGTGGTTTCTTTTGCTCAGTTTTATGTTTGTGACATTCATCTATCTTGTTTGCAGCAGTAGTGAATTCATATCGTAATTGGTTCATTTTACTCTTGATACACATATGAGTTGTATCCGATACATGAATAATGTGGCTTTTCTTATTTTTTGCTCCATGTTTGTGCATATTTTTGTTGGTACACACCTATTAGTAGAGTTTCTAAGTCATAAATGTGTGTGTGTGCATTTATGTTTCACTTTAGTAGATATTGCCAAATAGTTTCCAAAATGATATTAACAATTTATACTCCTACCAGCAGTGTATGGCAGGTTGTAAAGTTCTACTGCCAATACTTGTTAATTTAAGTTTTTTCACCATTTCACGTATTTTATGGTTTTAATTTTATCCTTTTGATTCCCAGTTATCTTTATCATCTTTTTATGTTTATTGCTTTTTAAAATATGTTCTTTTGTTAAGTGCTTATTCAATATTTTTGCTTATTTTACAATTTCAACAATAATTTTCCTATATTATATGTCTTTACTACATGTCACTTGTGCAACCACAAAATAATTATAGCAGACATGAATTGAATAGTTAGTATAGGGTAGGCTTTGTCCTCATCAATTTATATGAACTGTTTATTTAATTCTCACAATAAGCATAAGTAAATACTATCGTTATTTTTAATGTACTTACAAGAAGAAAGATTAAACTCTTGATGTTGATTACATAGCCAATCAACAGTGGAGCTAACACTTGAATGTAATCTAGTTGATATGCAATGAACTTAATACATCACAGCAATAAATAATTTATGTAAATAACATTTTATTTTCCTACTGAATAATTTTTACTGCTTTCCTACTGAATCAATCCAGCAAAGTGTTCTGCTCAACAGTAGTCTGTTAATTTCTTGGCAAGGTATTTGAGGGGAAAACTGCACAGTATATCAGCTTCTTAAAAAATTACAATGTTCTTTATAATTTTAAAAGCTCTGAGAAATTCTCTTAAACACTGTTACACTCAAAGTTTTTCAATTTAAAGATGGAGCTCCCTTTTCACATGCAGCACCTATTAACATTCTATAGATCATATGTGGGATAGTGACAATATTTAATAGGATTAAGTCTAATTTTTTTAGCAAGGCATACAAGCCCTGTTCGATATGGACCAAACCTACCTTCTCAGCTTTATTTCACAAATTTATGCTCAAGCCAAATAGAAGTACTCGTTTATTCATTTACACATTCATTCTTTTCCTCTCTACGCCTCTGTTTCCTCATCTATAAAATGGTGGTAATAATTGTACCAGTCTCATGGGGTTGTTGTGAGAATTAGAAGTTAACACACACAAACACTTAGGACAGTGCCTGGAGCATAGTAAGAGTTCAACAAATGTTAATTTTCCATTCATTTATTCTTTCAAGCATTCATGTGTTCATTGAGCACATCTATTAAACATTTATAATGTGCCAGACATGGTACGAAGTCTGGTACCATAGTATGAAGTCATGGTACGAGGACATAAAGACCACACCAGTGTCCTGAATTTGCATACCATGGAGGAAATAGAAAGTAAACATAATACAGTGTGATACGTGCTATGATGTTGTGAATGCAAGTTGCAGTGAGTACGTATAGGAGGGCATCTAACCTTAATTATGAACAACAATAGAGATGGTAATCAGGTAAGGCTTCTTGGACTGTCTGCTAAAATTTACAATTTCAAGATTTTGTCACTTCAAAATAGCTATTACATCTTTAGCATATTAAACACTTAAGCAATGCAGAAAAACACAATAATTATTCCCCTTGTTGTTTAGTCTTAGTTTTATATAGTAAATGAATCTATTTCTCATTGCTTCATCTTTGCTGTTTCTTTACTTCTGGGCTCTGTATTATCTATTGGATTAATGTTTTAACATTAATTTTTATGTGCTTTTATAATTTCTTTATTTCGATTATTTCTTTGATAATTGAAGCTGAATCATGAGTTTTCTACATGTACAGCCTCAGGCTGGAGAGAATCAAGAGAGAAAAAGAGTAAAATTTTGTCTTTTTAGATCTCAAGTACACTTTTATAAATCTAGCAAAAATCATAGATTTGAAGGCTAGGGTTTTTAATGTCAAGGGCCAGGCTCTTGAGAGGGAAAAAGAATTCTTGAGATCTTAATGCTTGAACTAAAATATCAAGAGCCAAACATTTTAAGATTCAGAATCATTGAATTTATAACATCAACCACAGAATGATAAAAAATGTATAAGATAGCCATTTTTCTTCTCAAAAGTAGAAAAGATTTTGAGCAGCTTGGAGAATGGGGGAATACTGGACATGTGGTAACTAAAATATAGACTTGGTGGATTCCTTTGTGCAGGCCTAAGATTCTACCACTTTGGAGAAAATCTTGGAAAGAATAGTTTGACAAGTAGAAGTTTGATAGAAGCTCATAAGAGGCTCTTCAATAAGTTAATGGAAAATGTGTATTATGAAAAGAAAATGCATGGCTTTCAAATTTTTTGCACAAAAATAAACTCATACTAACTTATCATAACATAGCTAAATAGGATCAAGTTTGAGGCACAAAGAGGGATAAGACATCAGTTTGAAAAGAGTCCCTATCAGAGCAACTTGAAATCTGCTAAAATAGAAGTAAGATCAAACATCAAATTTATGGTGAAACTTGGGTGGAAGAATGGTGAAATCACTGATATCTTAGGAAAAGTTTATGTGGACAATACTTCAAGGCAATCAGCAGTTAACAGATTCATAACTCATTGTAGGAAGGGAAGAAATAATGTTGAAAACTCCTAGCAGTAGATAATCTACATGAATTTGTGAAGAAAAAATTTACCTTATTCCTGCCCTAATTGAAGAGGACTGATGATTAACAGTGGGAACAAGAGCCAACACTGTAGATATCTCAATTAGTTCAGTTTACACAATCATAACTGAAAAGTCAAAGATGAGCAAACTTTCCACCCAATAGCTGCCAAAACGATTGTGTGCAGATCAGCTGCAGACAAGAACAGAGCTTTCAATAAAAATTTTAAACATGTAGGATCAGATCCTGAAGCACTTTTTAAAAAGAAATGTACATAGGAGATGAAAAATGGATTTACTAGTATGGTCCTGAAGACAAAGCACAATCAAAGAAATGGCTACCAAGAAGTGGAAGTGGGCCAGCCAAAGCAAAAATGGCCTAGTCAAGAGCAAAGGTCATGGAAATGGTTTTGTGGGATGCTCAAGGCATTTTTCTTGTTGGTTTCTGGAGGGTCAAAGAATAGTATCATCTTCTTATGAGAGTGCTTTGAGACAGACCAACTTTTAGCAGAAAAGTGCCCAGGAAAGCTTTACTAGAGACTCCTTCTCTATTATGATGATGCTCCTACTCATTCCTCTAATCAAACACGGGCAATTTTGTATGAGTTTAGATGAGAAATTATTAGGTAGTCACCTTACAGTCTTTCTTTGACTCCTGCTGACTTCTTTTTGTTTTCCAATCTTAAAATATCTTTAAAGGGCACCCATTTTTTTCAGCTATTAATGTGAAGAAGATTGCATTTTTGCAATCTCCAGAAGTTAAAATCCTAGGACTCTCAGTTCTTTACAGATGGACTAGATGGCTGGCATCATCACTAAGAAATGTGTCTTGAATTTGATGAAACTTATGTTGATAAATAAAGTTCATATTTTCTATTTTTATCTTTTACTTCCAGTTCCCTGTGAACTTTCAAACTTTTCAAAGTCCTCTCATGTACATTTAATCTTCTCAAGTAGTAGGATGGGAATGGCAAGTTTTGTAGAGAATCTTTTGTATCCAACATGGCATGCAAGCAAGTAGTTCCTTGGTAGTCTCAAGGCCCTCACATTTCACTGTGATGTACAGAAAACAGGCAGGGGTTCCCTAAAGCCTGAAGAAGGTGAGGAAGTCTTGAGAAAGACTGGTAGACAAAAAAGGGCCTGGCCTTTTTGTGAGGAAGATTTAAGGATGTGGATTTAATAACCGAAAGCTAAGGCAGGACCATCAACATTGGCAATAGGTGCCAGTGCGTGATTGTGAGAACCAGAGGAGGCAAATGACCTATCAGATGAGGCTAGCCAAGGCAAACAGAAACATGCTAACAAAGGTCTCATTCTTCCTGTGACTCTAGGATACTATCTGACTGCCCTTCCCCAACACATATGCATATGCATATGCATGTGCATGCATACACACACACACACACATGCACACACACACATGCGTGCTCTTAAATTATCCCTGACAAGCAGCAAAGGAGAAGAGTGAGGGAATCCTGAGTTTGACTAAAAATTGAAAACTGAAACCCAGAATGACTGGGTTACATTACACTGGCAATTTTATACTTTTTACCACTTAAAATAAATAGGAATTTGAGAGTATATTAGTTCATTGTTGCATTGCAATAAAGAACTACCTGAGTCTGGGTAATTTATAAAGAAAAGAGGTTTAATTGGGTCACCGTTCCATAGGCTGTACAGGAAGACTGGCAGGGGAGGCCTCAGGAAACTTGCAATCATGGCAGAAGGTGAAGAGGAAGGAGTCACCTCCTGCATGACTGGAGTAGTAGGAGGAGGGTGAAGGGGAAAGGGCTACATACTTTTAAACAACCAGATCTCATAAGAACTCACTATCACGAGAACAGCAGGGAGGAAGTCTGCCCCAATGATCCAGTCACCTCCCACCAGAGCCCTGCTCCAACATTGGGGATTACAATTCAAAATGAGATCTGGGAGGGGATACAAATCCAAACCATAGAAGAAAGCTATGTTAAGTTCCATTAAAATATCCTAACTTTGAACATCTGAATTATTCAAATTGCTTTTTTATTTGCCTCTTTGTTGCATGGATTTTATGGTTAAGTAGTTTTTTCCAGTAGTACTTAATAATGCATTTCTAGAATTTGTCTTGAAGTTGCATATTTGGACAATAGTTCCAATATATATAATCAAGAAAAATTTCTTCCTTTATTTCAGAGACATGTTCTTATATAGCATTTTTTAAAAATACAGTTTTTCTATTTCATTTATTGGGATCTCGTTTTCATGGATATTAATTTTCACATATTAAATTACATTTGTCATTCCATTTCCATTAAATTTTCTTTAATAATATCTAAATGTTTTTCCATGTTGAGATTGCTTGATATCTTTCTTGTATGTGATTACTTTGATTAATTTTATTTTTAAAGAATTATATTTTGTCCTTGCATTGTAATAATTTATTTATAATTATAATGATTATATTTCTCAATGCTTGTTTTTGTACCTCAGTTTTGAAATCTGTTTTAATTAATTCTTTTATTTAATCTATCTATCTCTTAGTTCTTGATTTATTGAACTCATATTCTTATTAAATTATTCTACTACATGATAAACTGATACGGAATCTATATCCATATTTTGGTTAATATTACCAGATTATTTGTTTGGCATTCCATATGCCTTTGTGCCCTCTTTTTCTTCTTTGCTATAATAGGAATGTGCAGTTGTCAAGCCAGTTCTTTTCATTTTGCTTATGCATAACACAGTCAAGTATATGTAGACTATCTGTTCTGACACTGTATTTAAAATTATCTATTTATTATCACACTAAATCTTATATTTTATTTGTTTCTTGTCTGTCTTCGCCATGAGAAGGTAAGCTTCAAATGTGGGAATTTCTGTGATTCTGCTTCCCTTTATTCTAAGTAATCAAGCAAACTAAGGAAATAGAATTTTACAGAGAGGAAGGAGTTATTTATAATGGCAAGGCCTAGGAGAGAGCATGACCTGTTTAGGAGACTGCATAAATATTAGCTATGCAGAGAAGGACAGGAACTTGTGCTTAAGGCCATGTGGAACCTGACATGTTCCAAGTATGAAGATTTCATGAATAAGATTTTCCATAGAGAAGATTCCTCTCATAAAAATGCATAGAATAGACTGGAATAAAGCAGACTACAAGCAGGAAGACCACTTAGGCTGCTTCTGAGATAATCCAGGTTGGAAATAATGAATGGATGGTTTGCCTTCCATGGAAGGTTTTATATCCATGGAAATAAAAATATGAAGACAACTTGCAGAGACATTCAGGAGGTAGAATGAATTATGCATGGTTACTTATTAGATATAGAAAAAGGGTAGAATCAAAGACAATAGCCAGGTTTCTGGTTCGACTGACTTAGTTGATGGTGATACCATCATCAAGCCTGGGACTGCTGAAGAAGAGGAAAGGTGAAAGGAGCCAACCACTGCTGGTCACCCTGCAAGGCTCCTTATAAACATCATGTCACAACAGTCCTATTAGGCTGTAAAGAAAAGGCTATGCTATTAGATGTGAGTGAGAACCAACAGCAGCAGGGAGAGAATACATAAAGCATTGTTGCCTAGAGACTTTCTAGTAGAGATGTTTAGTGGACAGTAGGTGTCTGGAGTTCAGAAGGGATGTCTGGGTTGGGGATTGGGATAGGGAGTGAAAACAGTGGCTAAAATTGGGAAAGAGTAAGATCATTCTGCAAAACATAACTTGTATCTTCTTTTTTCAGGATTTTTTGCCTGGATTTTCTTTCTCACTCTTTCCATTTGCCAAAGTCTTCAGCCATTTTTAATACATGGCCCCAGAATAATTCTCTTCACAAAATCTGATGTATTTAAATTCCAGGATTTTCTTCTGCTCATAGTCCTTTATAGCCTTTTAGAAACTATACCTCTCTTAAACCCTTGTCAATCTGTATTTTTAATGGATGTTTATATGTTTCTTTACTTTGTAAGGTCCTGGTTCGCAGCCATATGCACTTCACAATGCCTAATATTGAGTTCTTCCCATGAGCAAAATCAATAAATTATTCATTAAACAACCTAAGTATGAGATAAAGAAAACCTTAACAATTTCCTTTTTTAAGGTAATGCTAATGGTATTTTATTTGTATCCCCTATTCCAACACACAGAGTTCTGAGGCAGAGAAATGAAATAAGTGAAAAGCTAAAAATAGCACAGTGACATCCAATATGGTCTGTAAATGACAGCCAGGCTCAGGGCACACTGGATAAGCTGCTAAGAGAGTACTGTTACCTTCATGTTTCTCTGACAGCTTGTTGGTGGTGCACCTATGCTCCACTTTTGTTCTCTTAACAAATAAAACACGTTTCTTTGTTTCAATCCGGACACAGTGTTTGGCTTCTTCCTCGGTTAAACCTAGGAGATGAAGTACAAACAAAAACCACTGAGAATGCACCATTGACAATTCAAAGAAGAACATGATGCTTTGGTCACTTCGGAGTTACAGATACCTTATATTAGCCCCTTTCTTCCCCAATCCCTATAAACTTTAGTAGCAGCTCAAATTAATTTTACCTACAGATTCAATCCTGCATGGGCACAGAGATGGTCCTGAACAGAAGAATCCTGTGAGTGCCCATCATCTCCCCCTTCAACACTGACCCTCAGAAGCACATATGAGCCGTTGTGGCCCTTCCCATGGGGACAGTGATGTCCTGTCCCTGTTGCCTGCCCCTTGTTGCCACTCAACACATTGGAGCTCTAAGCTTTCCCTTTCTATTGGCCACTGCACTGTGTAGCCCTGCAAATCAAAAGATTATGACATGCTCTGATCTGTTCTCTAAGACCTACTTTCTGGGCCACTGCTGATTTTGTGATACCTGAGTCCGCTTCAATTGCTTCCCTGTTTGTCACCTAAAATGCAAATCTTCTGGGCCATGCTTCTTCCCTGAACACTCATTCTCATACCTCTCTGGGCTTTTTCTCCCTAATTCAGCTGCTCACTCAACCCCTACCTTAAAATACTGTTTATTGTAATCTCAGAAATTCTGACTTCCTGACCTATGAATTATTTTCAAATTCCTCCTTGGCTATTCTATCTCCCCATGTTAATTCAAGCCTGTACTTGATACTGTTTCCACTGTCATCTCCAGCAGAAGTTCAAAAGGCCATATTCTCACCCCATTCATGTATGGGAGCTGGGAATGATATCTTCCTAGTTTCCCACTGCTGCTTTCATTGGATGACTCCCCATGGACTTTCAACCTGCAAAAACCTTGATGCCCTGAGGCTCAGGCCATCTGGTTTTAATACCTTTAGTCCTCATCGTTCTCCTTTACCAAACTCTCTAGCATCACTTGTTGAAGATTTGGGCATCTGAAACACTCCCGCCGCCACAGTCCTGTGATCATTCTCAATGGCCTCAGAATCTGTGTGTTAGTGGAAGAGTGCAGGGAAACAGATCTAGTATTTTTGTAGGCTGAGTTAGTACTGTCTGGGGTAATTGAGGGAAATCATTTTCTTTTTCTTAATAGCTTCCCAAGGCACCTGACTCACTGCTGGAAACATCAAAACTAAAATCCAGGTCTTTTGATGTTTAGTTAAAATTTGCCTTGCAAAATACAAGTACATGAGAGGTACAGCTGTTAATATAAGCTCTTAAGCACCTAAAAGCAAATACTAGTATTTGGGGTTATAGGTCATAATAGGCAGGGATGGGTGTTTTTAAAGCTTGAGGTTCTGATTACGTGTGATACTGAAATGGAAATCTGAAGGCATAGATTGCTGAGAAATGAGGCTGGGTAGATGTGAACTGGGTCTGTCTACCTCATTTTTTTGGTGACAGTTTGAAGAGATGCATTGTTAGTTGGGAGTAAAAAATTCTTGGTTTGAAGCCCTCGTGTTTAGTTTGCATATTCAACTCTAAAAAAAAGATAATTGTTTCAGTCTAGTTGAATAAATATGGTTCATTTTTCTTCTGGTAGGATTGTTTTTATAAGTGGGTTGTCAAATATTTAGGCCATACTTGGAATGTAATGCATTTATAGTGCATGACTCCTTAATCATTCATTAGGCTCTTATTATTTATAAGTAATAATTAAATTGGATGTGTTGAGTTAATTAACTATAACATAATGAATTAACTATAACATAATGAATTAACTATAAACTTAATTTCATCTTTGAGGGCTATAGATGAATCGTTGAAGATTTGAATGATGAATATTTTTTATGACATTGGTCATGCAGTGATCAAAGTATAAGTGAATTTCTGTGCAACCCTTTTCTTCCCTGCAGTATGTCCACTTTTTTGCTGCCAGACCTCTATCTATATGAACTAACAAGCTACTTGATACTGCAGTACCTCGTATCTTAAACCTGAGTGTTCCTCTGCTGTGGGGTGCAGGAATGAGTATTTCAGTAATGTCTTTAGCTACTCTGATGCCCAAAGACAAGATTGTTAGTTGAAAATTTCATATTAATAATTAGTGTGGTGAATAATTTTTGACCTCCAATTCAATGTAGAAGATGACTTCCCAACAAAAGGAGTTTAAAATTATCCTCTTGCATATTATGATATTTTTATTGTTTGATGTTTTCACTGTGTTTATGAAACTCTTTTCACCTTGCACACTGAAGCAATGTCAACTTTTATTCAACGTTTTAACTTGACTATGGTACATTGAACAATAGAGAAATAAATCAACACATGCAAATAAAAGGCAATTTAATTTTGTTTTCTTTTTCTTGAAGGAAAGAAACTACTATGAAATATTCAAGTCATTTTTCAAAAATTAACAACAGGGGATATAATTCTTATTGAATAAAGCATAGAAAAAATTAAATCTATACTTTAGTTTCATGTTATGATGAGGTAAAAGGAGAGAGAATAGGAGGAGAGAAAAGGGAAGAGGCCAGAATATATATTTATCTAGAGAGTTGGGAAAGCCAGACAAACACATGAAGTGGAGAATTTCATTTTCTTGAGAAGTTGTTTCTGTCTGGGTGTGCTTCATTTTAACCACAATTAAAATTTTACAGATAAATTATTACATATAAACTTATTGAATATGAGAATATTGAATACATCTTATTGAGAGCTTGTTTGGAGGTTCTAGCAGGGGAGTGCAGCTACTAATATACCCTTGACCTAAGACCAATCCTCCTCTATTGGGGATGGTCATCCTCTTTGACCGAGCATGCAGCTTTGGAGGGACACACATGAAGTGGTGAGGGAGGAAAGGGACACCCACCTAGCCAGCTAGATCAGCCGAATCAACCCTGGAGATCAATGAAGTGACAGATGTCACAGCCAGATCGTCCTCACATCCAGAATACATCTTACTGATTATATATACACACACATATATATATATATGCATATATAGACATATTGTCAATACATATATACAGTGTATGTGTGTGTATGTATGTATTGTGTGCTTGCATGTATATATGGATATGCATGGGTATTTATTTATTTTGAATTTCTTATCACATCCCAAACTCCTTTTCTTTCCTTCATTATATGTAACAGTCAATCTCTACCTCTACAGAGAAAGAGATGGAATGTGAGAAGGTTTCTGTAGGAAAGTATAACTCATCACTCTTCATTTTAGCTATGGGGCTTTAACTTTTTAAAGGATGAATAGTTGATTAAAGATTCACCCAGTTCTTAACTGACCTGAACTCTAAGCATTTAGGGGCTCTGCTCTGAATGCATGAGGATTATACTCATCAAGTGGGAAATTATTGTCTGGGCTATAGCAGAAGTGACCAGAATAATTTCATCTGAGGGTGAGATAAAACCAAGTCAAAGACCAGAGATTTCCCCTAACTACTTTTGCTCAGCATTGGTGTTGATACTATTTGCAGTAGCAGAAGACATCAAATTCATCATGCAAGAGTTGCTCCAGTGGAAAGGATAACTGAAAGGAAACATAAAGCATGCAGGCAGTGTGGAAAGCCTACAATAACACAAATCTTTTGCATTTAGTTTCAAGTTTCATCACCCGTAGGTGCTCATCTGGCCCACTCCAGCTTAGTTGTTTGTCAAGTTTCTAACTTTACTTTCATCACAGGTTTCATCTTGGCTTTCAGTTAAAATTATTATTTAAAAATTGCTATTTAATTTGTTATAAGGTATTGCTCTATGAAATTAGATCCTATAAAATGTTATTCATAAATTATCTTTTAGAATTTAGTGCCAGTACAAACTTTGTTTCCCTTGAAATATTGGCATGCATCTTCCTCTTTGGGTAACCACTGCTGTGTCAGCTTATGATGTTCCCAGATGTTAGGAAATTTAGAGACAAATATGATGCCTAAAATCACAGTGGTTAAGCATACTTATTTTTCTTATTTTTTGGTCTTAGCTTTCTATTTTTGTTTTATTTATTTGAATGTGTATGTTTTTTATCCTTCATCACATTTTGGAAATAAAGCAGGATCTAAATAAAGTCAAAGCAGAATAATTAAAATGAGAGAGTAAGAGAAAAATGAAAAATGTACTGCATGCTATCATACCAGTTAAAAAGAGTAAGGACTGAAGAAAGTTACCTGAGTTCTTTAGTTCCTCACTGCTAAACTGATAGAGGAGGTCATACACGCCCCCCAGGGTGCCAGAGGTGAAGTAATGAGTCCCAAAGTCATCAAATATTCGGCTGTACAAAGCAGAGTTGTATTCTAGAGGCAGATGGTTAAGTGCTTTCAAAAAGACATCAGAAAGGTACAGATCTTTAGCTTTCATTGTGAAGTTCAAGACTTTCATCACTTTATGGATCCTAATAAAACTAGAATCCTAAATGAAAGAAAGAAGTAAAAAGATGATTAAAGGTAATGAAATTTTGAAGTACCAAGCATTTAAATGTCATTGATTTATCATTGGTTTCATTCCCACCATAGTATTACAATTCTCACTCTCTATTGCCTGTTCTCACATACAAAATTATAAATTTCATTTTGCTTTCCAATACCAATGTTCAAGGGACAAAACAGATAAGATTATCTCAATAATGTAAACTGTGTAATGGGGGCACATGTTCTCTAAGAAAGAAGAATTCAATGATCAAAAAAGTCATATTTCCCTCCTAATTGCCAATCATGGCTGCATTTCTACTGAGTTTTTATTTAGAATGCTTGCTAATGTGAATAATTGAAAAAGGATTGTGTGAATTTTGAAATGGAAGTTATGCAGCTGAGATGGAGGTTATGCAAGTGAGATTCAAGTTACAGCTTTGTCACTCTGGAAAAAATGTTTCGATTCTCTAGACTTCAGTTGTCAAATGATAAGACGAGGGCTTGCACCTGGTAACATTTCACATCTCCTTTCAACTCCAAAGTGCTGATTCTAAATTACTTAGGGGGTGAAATCAAGTAAAATTATTTCTATTCTCTCTCCTCCACCCATATGCAGAAATACATGAGTTTCTTTTTTGCTGTTTACAAACTTATTTATTTATAATTTCTTTTTATGTCAGGTTAATTTAGAATTAGCTGGTGGATATTATGCTTAAAATCTCATTTCCTCAGATTATTTTTCCACATAGCCACTGAGGTTTATAAGTGTATTTATGTATATTGTTTTAAAACATTTTATGTACTTTATCTGATCTCTCAATTTTAACAAATTGCAGTAATAGTAACAGAGTAAGGACCATATTTTAGCAAAATAACTGTATTATAACTGTTAATTATTAACCATATTCCTCTTTGCTATAAGCATGGCACAAGATGACTGCTGACACAAAAGATAAAAAATAATCCCAAGGATGGAGAAAGAATCAGCATTAATCTCCCTTCTCTCTTTCCTTGTCCCTCTCCCTCTGTTCCTTCATTCTACCTTCTGGCCTTCTATACATGTATTGCCTAGCTATCTGAGATGCTGTAGATACGGAAGTAAAGAAGGCAGACAAAGTTCGTGCCTTTGTGGAACTTACATTTTAGTAAGTTCATTAATTCTATTTTTAAGTTTAATACTTGAATTTTGTCATAGAACCATAGTTTCAAAAGTTGGAGAGCCCTTGTGCTTTTAATAAGAAGCACACTCACTCCCTGAGTATCTGAAGTGCCTGTTCTGGAAGGTTCAGCATTTCCAGGTTGCTTTAAAGTCTCAGTCATGGAAAATACAAGTTAAATTTTGGTAGCTCAACTTAGCATAATCATTTCATGGTGTTCTACTTGCTGGTCCATGATACCTGAAACTGGCTATTTTAGATTAAAAAAATACATTACTATAGGTTATTAAACTACATATAATCTATTTCAACAATGTGTGAGGTCTTACTTTATTTTAATAATATTATTGTGGTTTCAGTTTTGTAAAGTATATCAGGAAAGTACTGAACCTTACTGAGTTAACTGGTATTTTGCTTGGAAACAGACTGTTTGCCCAACAAATGTCTAATTTGATCTGTGATTGTCGAAACAGCTAAAGCATCATGCTCTACTGAAAGGCTTGGATTGATTTTCAGTTTTGTGGTATCTTGTTTTCTCTACTTGAAGACTAAGAGAGGCTACAGTAGCATTTTTTTTCTTCCTTTTTTCTTTTCTTTCTTTCTTTTTTTTTTTTTTTTTTTGTGAGATAGAGTCTAGCTCTGTCACCCAGGCTGAAGTGCAGTGGCGCCATCTCGGCTTATTGCAACCTCCGCCTCTCGGGTTCAAGCGATTCTCCTGCCTCAGCCTCCTGAGTAACTGGGACTACAGGCCCCTGCCACCACATCCGGCTAATTTTTGTATTTTTAGTAGATACAGGATTTCACCATGTTGGTCATGCTGGTCTTAAACTCCTGACCTCAGGTGATCTGCTTACCTCAGCCTCCCAACGTGCTGGGATTACAGACCTGAGTCATCGTGCCAGCCTTATTTCCTGTTTAGACTGAAATTCCTTAATTCTGTTCAGACCTAATCAAAGATGACAGTAATGATGTTGGATTGAACTGTATGAGGCTAACAATTTTGCTCTATCGCCCAGGCTGGAGTGCAGTGGCGCCATCTCGGCTCACTGCAACCTCCGTCTCCCAGGTTCAAGTGATTCTCCTGTCTCAGTCTCCTGAGTAGCTGGGATTACAGGTGCACACTACCTCACCCAGCTATTTTTTTTGTATTTTAGTAGAGACGGGGTTTCACCGTGTTGCCCAGGCTGGTCTTGAACTCCTGAGCTCAGGCAATCCACCCGCCTTGGCCTCCCAAAGTACTAGGATTACAGGCGCGAGCCACCGCACCCGGTGAGGCTAACAATTTTGCAAGTCAGAAATGGTTGAATAACAGTAGTTTAATATGTTCCAACCTGATAATGTGAATAGCTCTAAATTTTTTTGCTTTGGGACAGACTATTAGAGGATCAAACAATAGTTGTTTATCTACGTATAAAGGTTTTACTAATTTCTCTAGCATGTTTGAAATACATATAAATCATATACGTGAAGCAAGACATAGGACTATAACTATGTCTCATTCAACATGTCTATCTCCCTTCAACTTTGACTATGTTTATAAGTAGTTATTTCTAATCCTGCATGCTATATTATGCTCAGCTAGGGAGCTAAAAAAGGCCATATTCTCATGCCCAATTCCAGATATTCTGAAATCAGTAGATTAAGGGAAAGGCCTAGAGATGTATATTTTTACTTACAAGAAATTCTGATAATATCTTGTCTTACAAATATAATTTGTTAAGTTTGGAGGGCACTATAGGAACCATAGCCCATTCTAAACTAAATTTTATATGTATAATTTATACATAAAACGAATCTATTTCATTGTCATTTTTACATGTCCATATCATCAGAACTGTGTTCCTTCTGTAATTTGCTAAAATTATGAATGAATGAATAAATAAATAAATAAATAATCGAATATCTTGAAGTGTAATGCAATGGATAAGAAAAGTAAACAAAAATAAGACAAATTGATTTCAGTTCCCAACTCTGGCATTTATTTACTGTAAGATCACTGGAAGTCACTCAGCTTCTTGGACTTTAGTTAGTGCCTGCCTCATGGTAGGTATTTGATAAATGTTTGTTGAATTAAAAATGCATATATGAACTTCAATTTATTCATCTGCAAAATGATGTTTAAATATCAACTCTGATAATCTCTTAAATTTTTTGAAGATAAATGAAATACTTGGGAAAATTATCCATACAGTGCTGTTAGGTCTTATATTTATATAAGCGCATAAATGGTTGACTAAATAAAAGTAGAAGAGCAATATGATAAAGGTAGGAGCAACCATAATATAATTCCATGGTTCCATGATTAAGGGCTTATTCTCTTCATTCTTCTCTTGGGGAAGAGCAAATGCTGCTTAGAGTGGTGGTTGTAGCAAGCAACAGACAGTATTTTAAAAGACCTTTGTAAATGTTTAAAAGTTTGCGATAGAAATCTATCTCCTAAATCATTTAAGCACTGTGAGACATATCTAAGAGATTTAAAATGCAAGTAATAGGAGAAAATTAACAAGGGGAGTTGTATCTTTGTATATTAAAAGGATTCCTTGAGTCCCTGGCAAGATTAACAGGCAAAGTCCAATACTTGGACATACCTTAAATTCCAAGTGCAGAAAAACAATTGTAACTTTTTAAGCAGGGAAAAGAAAATGAAAAAATTTGCTCTGAATGTGATTTTTCTTATACAACAATGGAAATTAGAAGACAGTTGAATAACATCTACTATCAAGAGAAGAAGATTATGATACAGTCAGGATATTCTTTATATTTATTGCTCAGGGAAAAGGCAGGCAATGTTAGATACACAAAGATTTAGAAAATATACCTTGCATGTGTCCTATATGAGGAAAATACAGGAAAAAAGAAAAGGCAACTGAATGAGAACAGGGATCTCAAGAAAAGGATTATAAGAGGAAAAAAACGGAGATGGGTAAATGTGTGCGTGTTTATGTAAATGTAACAAAATATTATACATTTTGTTATATTTTATATATGTATTTGTATATGTGTACAGATATATACATCTATACAAATATATATATAGAATATAACAAAAATATAAAATACAGATTGTCATATTTCATGAAAGGCCGAAGTTCTGTTATTTGGAGTTTATAAGAAGCACACCTACAACAATATCAAAAAAAAGTTAAGATGAAAAACATAACAATAACAGTCAAATGCATGCAAAACAGAACCATTAATATACATAGTATTTCTATAACTTTTGAAGTGAGATATAACCAAAAATGGGAAAATTACTTGTATCTGTATTAGAAGTCACACTGGTACAATATAAAAACTCTCCTCTCCTTATTGCATGATTGCTAGAATTGGTATTAAATTTCAAGAAAGAATAAAAGGTTAGAAACTATTTTTGATACCTTTTTGTGAGAGGCTTGAATGGCTTGTTTGAAGGCAGAATTATGGTTGATATTTTCACTTCTCGTGGAGGAGTAAAAAATTGGTACACTGAAAGAGCTCCCCCCCTGACTTGAAAAGGAGCCTTGTTGATTTTCATTGTGTCCAAGAGAAGTTAAATCTTTGTAGAAATCTGTTTTCAAATCATCTTCTGCAGTTTCTACCTGGAGAAAAATCCATGTAAAATAAAATGTAATTTAGGAAATACTGGAGCTACTTGTGGATATCTAATGAAAAGATTTACTTATTTATGCACTCAGCCAATATTTATTGAGGACACATTTTGCTAGAGAACAAAGAATAGTGTTAGTTCCTGCACTGAGGAGTTATAGTTTAGTTAGAGAGAGGGATAATCACAAACACTTAATATGGTAAGTATTGTGTGGCCAGTGGAATCCCAGAGGAAATATAAGACCCTGAGAGGCAATATCAGGAAACCCTCCCTCAAGGAAATGCCACCTAAGCTGAGACTTAACAGGGTGATAAGCAGTGAGGGTTATTTTTTATTATGCCTGTGATTTTGATGCAGTGTGCAATCTAACTAAGATACCTTTCAGTCCTGACAACTGGGCTTGTTCTTTATAACCAAGTCGTCCCGCCTTGTTTCATACTTATTCAAGAGATGAGTCTGACTTTAGGATCACAGTTTCTGAGGTTGGGTTTCCATTGCCTGCTACCAAAGCCCCCAGTGATGCTCAACTCTTGATTGACCTTCGTGTTAGTCATTACGCTGTTTACAACTACTCTAATCTCTTTCCGGGCACATAAAAAGCATGCATTTCCCTACTCTCTTTGGCCAATGAAATGTAAACATAAATGATATCTGTCACTTTAAGAGTTGATGGGCAATACGTCACGTTCCCTTTTTTTTTTTTTCTTTTTTGCAATTCATCGTGGAAGGATGTGTCAAAGCAGAATCCCTTAAGTCTCTTGCTTTCTAAAGGACTATTATGAGTAGAAAGTACAGTATGAGTGAAACTGTTTTAAGACACTGACATCTTAGTATTGATATTGCAGTGTAACCTCACTTACCCTGATTGATAAAATGCTGGGTCTGGTGTCTGTATTCCATCATCTATCCTGTAGTTTTTCTAAGGTCTTCTAACTCCCTGCCCAGTTGCCTTCTCTTCCCTTCATGAGCCTCTTTAATCTTTGTGTACCAGAGAGCCCATTATTTCATCTATCTTCATAAGTTACAACACTACAAAAGAAGGGAAGTGAGATGCCTGCTATTTCTCCTCCTCTATTGTTTTCAGTAAGGTATAGCTTAGGTTTACACAGCTGCCTGCTAAGGCATGCCTAAAGAATGAAGTTATACAGAGATCAGTTAAAAGAAAACCAATAGCGGCAGGGCGCAGTGGCTCAAGCCTGTAATCCCAGCACTTTGGGAGGCTGAGACGGGCGGATCATGAGGTCAGGAGATCGAGACCATCCTGGCTAACACAGTGAAACCTCGTCTCTACTAAAAATACAAAAAACTAGCCAGGCGAGGTGGCGGGCGCCTGTAGTCCCAGCTACTCGGGAGGCTGAGGCAGGAGAATGGCGTGAACCCGGGAGGCAGAGCTTGCAATGAGCTGAGATCCGGCCACTGTACTCCAGCCCGGGCGGCAGAGCCAGACTCCGTCTCAAAAAAAAAAAAGAAAAGAAAAGAAAACCAATAGCTCGTGACCTTGACTCTAGTCATTCCCAAATTTTTGTTTGAAGAAATACTATTATGACCTTCTTCAGCCATATCACTATGACTTCAGCCATACCACTATGGTGTAGAGTTAAAGATTAGCTCAGGTAGCTTCCTAAGGCTGGACAAATCTTAGAGCTACATTGATAAGAAAATGAGTTTAATCTGCTGTAAAAGAATTTTCAGGCTGTATTTCCTCATGTAACTTGTTATCCAGGCTTGCGTTATCAAACTTTGTGGGTTAACCCGTTGATCTGTTAGTAAATGTTTAACAGCTAGCTCTCTGGGAAGGGGAAGAAAGCCCTGATTTACTATAACATTTGCTTTTTCCATTATGTATATATTACTACCATGGCTGATTTCAAGCTACCTATGTGATGTCCTGAATTCATACTTGGGAAGAGATGCACAGTAGCAAATTACAAAGTATTTTCAAAATACAGATCCAATAGATGTAAATAACCTCTAGAGCATGGGTAATGGTAAAATGTAGCAAAATAATTGAAAAGTGATCAGTTTTTAGTAATTATAACCTTTGTTTTTAGTACGTTTACCTGTGAGATAATATATTTGATACTCAATAATGACTGTTTTGACCAACAAATATATGAAAAAATGCTCATCATCAATAATCATCAGAGAAATGCAAATCAAAGCCACAATGAGATACCATCTCACACCAGTCAGGATGACTAGTATTAAAAAGTCATAAAAACAACAGATGTTGGCCAGGCTGTGGAGAAAAGGAATGGAAATACACTGTTGGTGGGAATGTAAATTAGTTCAGCCACTGTGAAAAGCACTTTGGATATTTTTCAAAGAACTTAAAACAGAACCACCATTTGACCCAGCAATCTCATTCCTGGGTACATATCCAAAAGAAAACAAATTGTTCTACCAAAAAGTCACATGCACTTGCATGTTTATTACAGTACTATTCGCAATAGCAAAGACATAGAATTAACCGAGGTGCCAATCAGCAGTGGATTGGATAAAGATAATGTGGCACTATGTGCCATGGAATACTAGCAGCCATAAAAAAGAACAAAATCATGTCCTTTGCAGCAACACGAATACAGCTGGAGATCATGATCCTAAGCAAATTAACACAGGAACAGAAAAACAAATACTACATGTTTTCACTTATAAGTGAGAGCTAAACGTCGGGGACTCATGGACATAAAGATGGCGACAACAGACACTGGGGTCTACTAGAAGGGAGGGGGCAAGAGTTGAAAACCTGCTGGGTCCTCTGCCCAGTACCTGGGTAAAGGTATCATTTGTACCCCCAACCTCAGCATCACACCATAAACCCAGGTGACAAACTTGCACATGTATTCCCTGAATCTAAAATGAAAGTTGAAAAAGAAAAAAAAAGTCTATGTTTCATAATTGGATTCCAAAATTCCTGAAAATTTAACAGCTGACTCGTGAACTCAAAGAGCTGGCTCCAGCACATCCTTGTCTACCTTCATGGGGGATACATTTTAACTGATAGTTTATGAAGGTGCTCAGACTTTTAACCTACTGCGAGGAGTTTTAATGTCTTTCTTGATATACTATGTCTCATCTAACATAGGCCGCCCTCGACTATAAGAGCCAGAAGCCAGGAGTTCTTATTTTTCTGTGCCATTTATTTGCTGTATAACTCTGAGAAAGTTGTTTAACTTCAATAAGCCTAAATTTTCTTTTTTTTTTCTTCTTTTTTTTTTGAAACAGACTCTCATTCTTTCGCCCAGGCTGCAGTGCAGTGGCACGATCTCAGCTCACTGCAGCCTCCACCTCCCAGGTTCAAGCAATTCTCATGCCTCAGCCTCCTGAGTAGCTGGGACTACAGGTAGGCACCACCACGCCCGGCTAAGTTTTGTATTTTTAGTAGAGATGGGGTTTCACCATGTTGCCCAGAGTGGTCTTGAACTCCTGACTTCAAGTGATCTGCCCCACCTTGGCCTCCCAAAGAGCTGGGATTACAAGCGTGAGCCACCACACCCGGCCGAGCCTAAATTTTCTGTTAGTAATGTGGATGTAAACAATTTGCTACCTTTCTGGGGAGGTTGTTATGGGGATCAAATAAAGCAATATATGAAAGTACTTTGAAGACTCTGAAGTATCAGAGAAATATGAAGTGTTATCTAAGCCTCAATTTGCTCCAATCTCGTATACTTCCTTTAATTTGTTACTTGTAAAACTACATGAAATAGATGCTTGCTGAAAATGTAGGCAATATGCTTGTGTGAAATGATTGTATTTTGAAAGTAAGCTTGTGGATTGGTTGTTTTGGAACTAGAAAGCAACTTCCATCAGAACAATATTACATATAAATGTTTAGGTTTTAGCTCTGTCTACAAAGCCTGTTCAATACAATGCATCTCAAGAGCAGTATTATCAGTCTTCCCAGAGGTATTCAAATTTGACAGTTAGTTCCCAAAGACATTCCCCACCTATTAGTATATATTAGATGGTTTTAAATTGAGTGAATCGAATTGGGAAATGCCTGTATTTATATGTATATAAAGGTCTTTTTAAAGGAAGGATTAAATGACTTTTTGCTGAACTTATATTACCCATACAGTGGTTCTCAGAAATAATTACACCTTTTGAAATTCTCTCTAGCTTGTCAAATTTCTATGCATGAATGTTACCATTAAAACTGTGTATTTTCTGTTCTTATCACAATTTAAAAGAAGCAGATTACTCACTTTAGTGCAACGAGTATGGAGCACTTATGTGTAAAGCCTGGGTTAGATTCTGAGAGTAGGTAGTATGCTGCTCATTATAATTTACTAAAAGAAACAAATAAACCAAACCAACTAATAAAATAGGAAGAAAAGTAAGCAGAACTGTCTCATTAGACTGATTCATCATGATTTTTCTTATGAACCTCGCACTTAAAAAAAAAAGTCTATATTTTGTGGTTATCTAAGATAACTAACTAGGTTAGGAGAAAATCTGAAGAAATCAAACTGTTTATCTGTGTGGAGCTATTTTAGAGGTGAATACTCACTGGAGAAAGCATGGATTCGAAGCAGGAAAACCTGGTCTTGAATCTCAAATTCACTTCTTGCTAGCTGTTTGACTTCTGGAAAATTAGTTACCTTAGATTTTTCATCTGTAAATTCATGATAACATTGGCCTCACTGGGTGTGCATGGATAAAATACAAACACGTAACAGGTGATTAAAATTGTTCACTACCTTTTCATTCTGTCCCTTCATTCATCACTAATTTTGCATGAGAAATTTAGCTTATAATCACTGATAGTGTTGGAGTTGCCACCATGCTAGACTGTCATACCTCAAAGCCAACATTTTCCAGATTGGCCGGAACACGGTATGGATTACTTGTCCTACTGCTTTTGACAGTTTTACATATTCCTCCAGTGAAAGAGTTATCAAGGACTTCTCCTCTGGGCTCTCCTGCCAGAAAATGAAACCTAGAAACAAAGTAATTTTCAGGAATTCAACAGATGTAGAGCAATCTTTAAAATTTATCTTAGTTACATGAAAGGAATTCCTCTTCTAAACATTTTTGACTGAAGACAAATGACTTGCAGGAACTCCACACACCCTCGCTTTTTTTCCCCTCGTCCATAGTGAGGCATACAAGGGAGCTGGAAAGCCCAAACTCAGCTTTTCTGGCTCTATTAGGTTCTCCTATTCAACTTACTTAATTGTTCTTGGCTTTCAACTTACAATAACAGCTGGATTTATACTTTTTTATGACTTACAATGCCAGCGCAAAGTTTGGAAGCAGATTATGAAATAAGTTATTATATAATAAATGCCATTCCGGGTCCACTTCTTTCTGAGTGGAATTCTAATAGAGCGCTCATAATAAAATAGTAACAGCAATATTTTAATGGAATTGTACTAATATTATAGTTTTGCTAATAACTGACTATAATATTTAAAATATTTTTTATTTAACAAATGCTTACATACTATTTACTATAAGCCAAGCAATAGTAAGTGCTTTAAAATATTAACTTAGTTAAGTGCTTTACTAAGTAACTTATATTTATTATAACCATGTGATGTAGATATAATTATTATACCTGTTTTACAAATGAGGACATTGAGGCACATAGAGGTTAATTAGCTTAGCATAAATCAAGTATTTAAGAGATTATTTTGTTATAGATTAAAAAAACTTCTCCAAGATGCTAATACTTTTCCAAATTCTAAGAGATATCAATATGTATTCTGTGAAAAAAGTAGTTTTTTTGTCAAACAGTTTGGTAATGCTATATTATATAGATTATAAAAATTGTTTTCTACAGGTGATGTCACAGACTTAAAAACATAAATTTTCAGTCTCCAAATACATTTGACCAAATAACCTTGTCTTTCATAGAACACATAGTATAGTTCTCCAGAATATTACTGGAAAATTCCATGTAGCAGAAGGAATAGCACCAATGACCTTCCTTTCTCATGACCCTTCAGTACAACCATCCTTTCTGATAGTTGCAGGGGCTCAAGGGAACTCTAAACATCCTCAAGAACGTCATCTACCACTTACATGTCTGTTTCCCTTGTACTTCTATAGCATTAACTCACAAGACAAAATGTACCTGAAAGGCACCACTTTTACCAGAAGCTGAAATATTAAATTTTGTAACTATCACAAAGATCTGAAAAAAAGACAAATAGATTCATCCATTTGTGAGGGAATCAAGAAGCAGTTCACTATGTGAGGCTTTTGTGATCTGCTATTAGACATTTTGATTTAAAGTAGAAAATTTGATCATTTACTCAGGTACTTCTAACCAATGGACACAATAGTTTATATCAAAGAGGAGCAAGGATAATTTGAAAAGTTGTAAAGTGATGTTAGAATACTGAAAAGAAAGTAAAGCTAATATAAATACTTGTAAATTCTCTACCAGTAAAATTGTGCTAATGTAAAAATACACACACACACACACACACACACACACACAGCTTTTAAGTTTCTGAAATGGTTTCTTCATTTGAAAATGGAGCTAATTGCTTTTTTATAGTAGTTGTGGAAATTAATAGTGATTAGCACAGGCCTGGTCTGCCCTATGAGAGGAAACAACACATACTAACTCTCCGAATTTTTCCATCAGGGAAAGTATATTTTAATTTTATTAAAAGGTTGCATACTAAATTCAAAAGTAACTGCTTGCAGAAACAAAATCAACAAACAAAAATCAAATGTATTTCCATACAAATAGCAATGAACAATCCAAAAATACAATTAAAGAAAATTCCATTTCTAATAGCTTCTCAAAGAATAAAATTCTCAGGTATTTATTTAACAAAAGAAGTCTAAGACTCATATACTGAAAAGTATAAACAATGTTGAAAGATATTAAGTGAAATGTGAATGAATAGAAAGACATTCGATATTAATGGATTGGCAGAATTTCTATTGTTAAGATAGCTGTACTTCCCAAATTGATCTATAGATTCAAGACAATCATTATCAAACTCTCAGCTGCCTTTTTTTTGGTAAACATTCACAACCCAATTCTAAAATTCAAAAGATCCAGAACAGCCTAGACAATCTGGAGAAAGAAGGACAAAGTTCGAGGAATTACCTTCCTGATACACAATTTACTTCAATATTAGGGTAATCAAGACAGTGTGGTAGTACTGGCGTGAGGATAGATGGACATATAGACCAATGGAGCAGAATTACATCTAGAAATAAACCCATACATTTATGGTCAATTAATTTTCAACAAGGGTGCCAAGACGGTTCAATGAGGGAAAATAGTCCTAAATAAATGCTGCTGTAATGACCTAATAGCTATATTGCAAATGAATGAAATTGGGCCCCTTTCTCACATAATGTGAAAAAAAATTAATCAAAATACATAATAGAACCTAAATTTAAGAGCTAAAACTATAGAACTTTTAGAAGACAATATAGGACTAAGTGTCTGTGATCTCCGGTAAGGCAAATCCTTCTTAGATATGACATTAAAAGCACATTCAACAAAAGAAGAAATAAATATGTTGAACTTCACCAGAATTAAAAACTTTAGCGCTTTAAAGGACACCAAGAAAAAAGCGAAAATACAACTCATATAAGGGGAGAAAATATTTCCAAATCACATATCTAATGAGGAACTTACACCCAGCATATACAAAAAATGCTTGGAACTAAATAATAAAAAACAAATTACTCAATTAAACAATGAGCAACTAATTTGAGTATCTAAATATGTATTTCTTTAAAAAATATGAAAATGACTAATAAGCATATGAAAAAACACTTAATGTTATTACTCATTAGGAAATACAAATCAAAACTGCAATAAGATACCATTTCATAGCCATTAGAATAGCTTTAACCAAAAGATGAACAGAAACAGTTTTGATGAAGGTGTGGACAAGTTGATTTTCAATCATGTAACTGGGGGAAATGAAAAATGGTGCAGCCATTTTGGAAAATAGTTGGGAGTTCTTAAAAAATTAAACATATGATTACCATAAGACCCTGCAATTCCATTCCTAAGTATATATGTGAGAGAATTGAAAATATATATCAACGCAAAAACTTGAGCATGAATGTTCATAGCAGTGTTACTTGTACTAGTCAAAGTAGGAACAAATCAAATGTTCATTAGCTGATGAATGAATCAACACAATGTGATAGAATGATACAATGGGTTGTTATTCTCTCATACAGTGGAATGAAGTATAAACATATGCTTTATATGGGTGATTTTTAAAATTATGTTTTTAAAAATTGTCACATAATTGTACATATTTATGGGGTAGGTAGTGATGTTTAGATACATACAATGTATAGTAATAAAAGCAGGGTAATTCATCACCTCAAATATATAATTTGTTTGTGTTGGGAACATTCAAAATTCTCTCTTCTAGGTATTTGAAAATATGTACTAAATTATTAACTATAGTCACCCACAATGCTATAGAACACTAGAATTTATTCCTCTTATCTAGCTGTAATTTTGTAACTTGTAACCAGCATCTTCCCATCCTCCCCTTCCCCTACTCTTTCCAGTCTCTTGCAACCCTTATTCTACTCTACTTCTATGACATGAACTTTTTCATGAAGTTTCTACGTGTGAGTGAGAACATGTAGTATTTATGTTTTTGTTTCTGGCTTATTTCACTTAATATCTTCCAGGCTCATCCATGTTTCTCCAGCGACAAGGTTTCATTCTATTTTATGGTTGAATAGTATTCCATGTTGTATATGTACCATGTTTTCTTTATCCATTCATCTGTTGATGGACACTTAGACTGATTCCATATCTTGGTTCCTGTGAACAGTGCTGCAAATAAACGCGGAAGTGCAGATACCTGTTCAGTATACCGATTTCCTTTGCTTTGGATGTATGCCCAGTAGTGGGATTGCTGGATCATATGACAGTGCTGTTTGTAGTTTTTTGAGGAATCTCCATACTAGTCTCCATAAGAGCTACATTAGTTTACAATCTCACCAACAGTGTATGAGTTTCCTTTTCTCCACATCCTTTCCAGCATTTGTTATTTTTTGTCTGTTTGATACCAGTCATTTCAACAGTGGTGAAATGATACCTCATTGTAGTTTTGATTTTTATTTCCCCGATGATTAGTGATGTTGAACATTTTAAAATATATTTGTTGGACATTTTTATGTCTCCTTTTGGTAAATGTCTTATTAAGTTCACTGGTGAACTTAATCCATTAAATTGGATTATTTATTTTTGCTGTTGAGTTGAGTTCCTTATATATCCTGGATATTAACTCCTTGTCAGATGAATAGTCAGCAAATACTTTTTTCCACTCTGTATGTTGTCTTTTCACTCTGTTATTGTTTCCTCTGCTGTACAAAAAGCTTTTTAGTTTGATATAATCCCATTTGTCTATTTTTGCTTTGTTGCTTCTGCTTTTGAGGTCTTTTTCATAAAATGTTTTCTCACATCAACGTTCTAAGGGTTTTCCCTTATATTTTTCTCTAATAGTTCAATAGCTCTGGAATTTTACATGTAAATCTTTAATCTATTTGGAGTTGATTTTTGTACAGCGTGAGTGGTGGGGGTCTAGTTTCATTCTTCTGCATATGGATATCTAGTTTTTCCAGCACCATTAATTAAAGAGATTCTTGTTTCCCCAGTGCATGGTCTTGGCACCTTTGTCAAAACTCAGTTGGTTGCAAATACATGGCTTTGTTTCTGGATTCTGTATTCGATTCCATTGGTCTATGTGTCTGTTTTTATGCCCATAGTATGCTGCTTGGGTTACCATAGCTTTGTAATATGTAACACATGTTACAAGTATATTTTGAAATGTGATAGTGTGATCCCTTTGGCTTTTTTTTTTTTTTTTTTTTAAACAAGGTCTCTGTGTGTTGCCCAGGCTGGAGTGGAGTGACATGATCTCCGCTCACTGCAACCTCCACCTTCTGGGTTCAAGCGATTCTCTTGCCTCAGCCTCCCAAGTAGCTGGGACTGCAGGCACCCGCCACCATGCCTGGCTAATTTTTGTATTTTTAGTAGAGATGGGGTTTCACCATGTTGGCCAGACTGGTCTTGAACTCCTGAACTTGTGATCCACCCACCTCGGCCTCCCAAAGTGCTGGGATTACAGGCATGAGCCAACACTCCTGGCCTGTTCTTTTTGTTCAAGATTGCTTTGGCTATTAAGGGTTTTTTGTGGTTCCATATGAATTTTAGAGCTTTGTTTCTTTTCTGTAAAACATGCCACTGGTGTTTTAATAGGGATTACCTTGAACTTGTAATTTCCAAACTCATTCTTTGGACAGTTGAGTCACTTTAACGTATTAATATTCCAGTCTATAAAAACATGATGCCTTCCCATTTCTTATGTGTCCTCTTCAAGTTCCTTCATCAGTGTTTTGCAGAGATCTTTCACCTCCTTGGTTAAATCTATTCCTAGGTATTTTTTTTATATAGCTATTATAGATTGCTTTCTTGATTTCTTTTCCCTCTAGCTCGTGGTAATATATAGAAATGCTACAGATTTTTGTATATTGATTTTGTATCCTGCAACTTTACTGAATTCATTTATCATTTCTAGGGCTTTTTTCTTTTTTGGTGGAATATTTAGGATTCTCTTTATATAAGATGATGTCATCTACAAACAGGGACAATTTGACTTACTCCTTTCCAATTTGGATCCATTTGTTTCTTTTCCTTGCCTAATTGCTCTAGCTCAGACTTACAGGACTATGCTGAATAACAGTGGTAAGAGCAGGTATCCTTGTCTTATTCCAGTTCTTGGAGGAAAAGTTTCCAACTTTTCTCTATCCAGTATGATGCTAGCTCTGGGCCTGCCATATGTGGCCTTTATTGTGTTAAATTTTTTTCTATTTCTAATTTTTGAGAGTTTTTATCATGAAAATATGTTGAATTTTATCAAATACTTTTCCCGCAACATTGAGGTGATCAGATGTTTTTTTCTCTCTGTTGATGTGATGACATTATTGATTTGAATATTTTGAACCATCCTTGCATCTCTGGATTAAATGCTATTTAATCATAGTGGATATCTGGGATGTACTGTGGGGTTCTGTTTGCTACTATTTTATTGAAGATTTTTGCATCAGGGATGTTGACCTGTAGTAGATTTGTTGTTGCTGTTGTTGCATCTTTATCTGGTTTTGGTATCAGGGTTATACTAGTGTTGTAGAATGAGTTTGGAAAAGTTCCCTTTCGATTTTTGGGGATATCTTGATAATAATTGGTATTAGTTCTTACAAAATTTGGTAGAATTCAGCAGTGAAATCATCCAGTCCTGGGCTTTTCTTTGCTGGGAGAATTTTTATTATTGATTTAATCTCATTATTCACAATTGGTCTGTTTTCTATTTCTTCTTGATTCAATCTTAGTAAGTTTTTTTTTGTATCCAGGAATTTATGTATTTCTTTTAGATTTTCAAATTTGTTGGCATATTGCTGTTTATAATAGTCTTCAATGATCCTTTGTATTTCTGTAGTACCAATTGTGAGTATATGGATGAATCTTAAAAACATTATGCTAAGTGCAAAAAGGCAGACACAGGCTGCATTTTGTATAATCCCATTTTTATGAAATGTCTAGAATACACAAATCTACATGAACAGAAGGTGAATTAGTGGTTTCCTAGGGTTAGGAGTCAGGTAGAAGGGGGAAAGAAATGAAGCTTGATATCTAATATGTACAAACGTTTTATTTTGAGTATGTTGAAAACATTCTAAAATTATATAATGGTGATGGTTATATAAGTCTGTGAATATGCTAAAGATGATTGAATTAGACACTTTCAATGGGTGAATTGTATGGCATGCAAATTACATCTCAATAAGGCTGGTTTTTGTTTGTTTTGTTTTTGTTTTTTTTTGAGACGGAGTCTCACTCTGTCGCCGGGGCTGGAGTGCAGTGGCCGGATCTCAGCTCACTGCAAGCTCCGCCTCCCGGGTTCACGCCATTCTCCTGCCTCAGCCTCCGGAGTAGCTGGGACTACAGGCGCCCGCCACCTTGCCCGGCTAGTTTTTTGTATTTTTTAGTAGAGACGGGGTTTCACAGTGTTAGCCAGGATGGTCTCGATCTCCTGACCTCGTGATCCGCCCGTCTCGGCCTCCCAAAGTGCTGGGATTACAGGCTTGAGCCACCGCGCCCGGCCAATAAGGCTGTTTTTTTTAAAATGAGTGAATTCTGTGGGTTGTCTAAGATGCATATTATATTCAAATAGCTGAAAGCATAACAGTGAGGACTAAAAAACTATTGACTTTATGCTGCTTTACACTATGTACTTATGTTTGTCACAAGCGAAAAAGAGCGTGAGAAAAATGGCTTTCAGGTCACGAGGAATCTACGAAGGTGACCAGCTATTTGTGGAGAACCTGAAGATAGGATTTTATGGAGGTATTTCCAGCAGACCATGCCTGAGAAATCTTTTAGGAGCTAAGTAAGCTATGAAGAAATTTTCCGTTATATTCTTTCCTTCCCCATCTCAAGTTGTTGATATTGATTTAAAATAATTTAGTGTTTCACATACAGTGTTGTTTCTAAAGTGCATTGATCTAAACTGATTTATGTGTCATACTTTGTAACTTTTTGAATATAACTAGAAATATATAAATCAAAAATATATACTTGTGTGTATGCATGAATTTTCACATATATATGTGTGTGATCCCTACTCACAGGTCTCAGTATTTTGCCACATAGATGAATGTGTCCTTTCAACTGTGTGTGTATCAATACACACACTAAGCCTGAGTGAAAACAAATAGCATGCTATTATTGCCTGATTCTTGCTTCATATTTAGGACTTAGTGACTGATGTTGGCAATGTAGAAATTTTTATATCTCTTGTTAAAATTTTTCATGGAGAAGTATCATTTAAAAAGAAGGACAGCCACTCAGGGAGCTATTTTTTTTGTGGTTAGAAATATGTTGGGGAGCAGGATATAGAGGAGAGGCAGAGATTCTAAGGCCAGCAGATTAGAACAAGATTACAGTAAGCAATTCTCAAAACTCTCAGTCCCTGGGGAGGCAAGGAGAGGACTGGTTGTCCTGAGCCAGCAGGCTTTGCTCATTTCTGAGAATCACTAGGACAACAGCTCTGGTTGTCAGAGGGCCACATGGTCCTTCAGCCAAAGTACACATAGCATGTGGTCCTCCCCATCTGTAACTCTAGAGTTTAGATCAACTGAACAAAAGGGTGATTTTGTAATGTCACCCTTCATCAGTCAGAACATTAGAAGATGTGATTATCAGTGGGAGTTTTTGGCTGACGTTTTATTGTAGGCAAACCAAGAGAAGTAAACCATTTCTGCACATGGATAAGAACATGTTGTTGAAGCACTTTAATCAAAATCAGCACTAATTAGAAATTCTTAGGACAGAACCTCACATCAGTTTATAGTCATCCAACATATAGTTGAGGAAACCGAGGCCCAGCGTTGTTAAATAACTCAGCTGTGGTGTAGTGAGATAATGTAGAACTGGTTCTAGTTCTACATTAGAACCAGCTGAGTTATTTAGAACCCAGCTCCTCTTACTTTCAGGCTAGTGGTTTTTCTGTTTTACTGTTGTCCTTGGGTTTGGTTCAATATTTTCTGGGTTTTATTCTAAATCAAATGAGGTTGTATTTGCAATTGTGGCTGTTTGTTTTTGTGCCTCGAGGTTTCATATTATGCAACTCTGGCAACATTAAGTGAAGATTCTAATTTTTAAAAGTCCAGCATGAAGCAATAGAAATTGATAGCAAACTTCTGCCTTCTGGCCAAACATTTAAGAGGGGTTTGTTTATTACGTAAAGGGAAGAGGATAGATTATCTTTACTGGTTTTTCTTATGTTTCAAATTAAGGCTCAGTTTTTCTGTTTTGATAGCCTTCTCTTCTATTTCCTAACATCTTTCAAGACACTGGTTCAGTCTAATGAATTTACAACCCCTCGTAAAACCCCCACTGTGGTCATAATTGGGTATTCCTGTAGTAGGAACAATAGGAGAAAGAGCTGTGTGATCTTCTGAGGTTTCTTCCAAAATGTCTCATTTGTAAGGTGGATGTAGTCCTGAGTCAGCATGAAATGGTGAGAAAAGCCTGGGTTTTGAAGTCTGGTTTTGAAACTTGATTCCACCGTTTGCTAGTTGGTAGACTTGGTCAGGTTATTTAAGCTTTCTGAGACTCATTTCTCAGTTTGTAAGCTGAGACTGGATAGTAATATGGGTCTGGCCTCTGCCATTAGGCTCTACTGACCTACCCACACATCACACAGCCTATGGGAGAGAATACCTAGCTATATTCACTTCACCTCCTACCCTCTTATGTTTTCACACCCTTGTTGCTTAGCCCTCTCTTTTTTTCTGTTTGCTTAACTTCTTTCCTTTTGGCTTTATCATTCATTATTAGACTCTGGGTTTGCTTCTCACGCTGGAAGACTGGTTTTGTTTCTCTAGTGTTTTGGCTTTCAAGCCACCCATAGGCATACTTTTATCGCACCTTCTTTCTGCATTTGCTCCTGACATTTCTGAGTGGTTACTCACCCACTCAAGGCCTAGCTCCAGGACCCCACCCTGGTACCTCCTGGCTTGGGCTTTCTACCAGTCTGCTCTAATCCATTCCAAAGCTTTCTGAGAGATATATGAGAAATAAAACAAGTCATGTTTATGAAAAGCCCATAGCATTGCCTGGCACAAACTATATGTGAAAATGCTAACTTTTACTTCTTAGGAGTGAGGATCATGGCCTCTAAGTATCAGAGACAGGGCTGGTAGGAGTAGTAAGAAGTTAATGAGGAAGATGGACAATGATGTATCTTATTGCTCCTTCTGACTCATTTGTTCTGATACCTGTTCTCCCCAAGATGATAAAAAGACATTACATACCCATTGCCTATCAACTGTACACTAGGGATGGGATTATACTTCCGTGCACATACTGCCTTTGTCCTTCCACAGTCCCTTTCATCTGAATTGTCTCCACAGTCATTTTCTCCATTGCATTCTAACTTTCTGGCAATGCAGCGGCCTAGTCAAGAAAAACAAACATCATCATTGCAACAAATTATCATTTTAGAAAATATTTATTAATCTGAAACACAAATGCTTTAAGTTTCAAGGTAAAGTTGAAGGCAAGTCTTCACTATTTTTGATAGAGTTTTAGGTGCACATAAAAATGGAGTGATAAACTGATAAATTTCCACTTGTAAGATTAAAAGGGTCGCCACAGAATTATTTAGTTGCTATGGGCTGATTGTCTTTAAAAAGAGAAGTAATCTTAGAATATCATTGCCATTACAGTGAGATGCTGTAGAGATCATGTTCCATAGGAGAAAGTTAATAGGAGGTTCAGAATTTTGTTCTAATCCAGGATGGGACACTCAAGGTCACTGTTTTGACTTAAAAACCTGTAATTGTACAGATACACACACAGTAACACACAATAACATGGTTGGATCTCTCAAATTTTATGTTGGGTGAAAAAAGCCAGACACATGAGTCATGTCATGTGATTCCTTTATATAATGTCCACGAAGAAGGAGGGGGAACTAACTAGAAAGGAGAAGGAGGGAACTTTTTAGGCTTATGGGAATTTTCTATATCTTGATATAGAAATCTGCATTTTCTGTATCTTGACATAGGGTTGTTTATATGATTGTATAATTTGTCAAAGCAAAATTACACACTTAGAGTCATATATTTCACTATGTATAATTAGTACAGATTTTATTAAATATATCTACTATGTATTCTACTATATATAATTACTGTACATAATTGTTTTACTGCATATAATTTGCTATAGCTATTTTTTGGACAAGTTAAGTGTCTAAATACTACAGTAGGAAGTTGAGTGAACAAATTTAGAAAATGGTACAAATTCCATGTACCCAAATAATTACCTTCCTTTTTTGACTTACTGAATTTCATAAGGATCCTTGGAATCAGTGTATAACTATATATTATAGAAATTGAAATACTTATGTGCAATGACAGATATCTCCTCTCCTGCCTTTTACCTTCTTGCCTGTCGTCAATGATGTTGACATCTGTACCCGTATGTACAGGTCCAACTGACAATGATTAAAGGTTTTACTTGAGATTATCTGGTTGATTATTTTAAGATGTGATTAGCATCTCACTACAATTGTGCACGACTATTTTGACTAAAATGCTTGGGAAAATTGGGCATTCTGTTGAATTAGTTCTTTTTTAATTAATAGCGGGTTCCCAAGAAAGTACTTGGTTTCAACTTTTTTGGTTAATAATCTTCACTTAGAAGGTAGAGTGTAATTAAAATAATTACATCTTCCATCTTGCATTATGTCGGGACTATTATTATAAAGAATTATAGCTACGAGCAGCATAATCACACAGGACTGAAAATACAGATTGAATTGAATGTCTGTTCATCCCATGACTTAACCTGAAAGATGCTCTATTTTTAAACAGTGCATTTCTAGCTTTTTTTTGTTGTTTTATGTTGTTTTCAGGGCAGAAGAGAATGGGCATTTTAGTTTGAAATAGAGAGGCTATTTATTAAAATACGAATCTATACATATTACATTTTAAAAAAAGTGTTGCAGCACACCAACATGGCACATGTATATATATGTAACAAACCTGCACGTTGTGCACATGTACCCTAGAACTTAAAGTATAATTAAAAAAAAAAGACAAAAAAAAAGTTTTGAACCTAGCACTTAAAATTTAAGCAAAGGTTTATTTTTGATATGGTTACACTAAAATCACATTTTATTAGACAGAAAGAGGGATACACATGTATAATATAGTTCTCATTAGCTTAGTTTTGTGAGCAGAGTACCAGATTTGTGAGAATAAAGAAATTCTATTCATTTAGTACTTATAGTGCTATCTTAGAGAGTCCATTAGCAAGGGCAGAGATGAAGGGAAGAGGATACCTCTTGAGTGATGTTTAGGAATAGGCCTGATGTGTCATGGTTGAGAATGGTTTCAGGCCAGAAAAACTCTATGGAATAGAAAGCATAAGGGGAGAGATATTGTAAGCCATATATATATTCTATACCAAAGAAGGAACGAGAAATTAAAGGATAGTTTGAATATTGCAGGATTTGCAGAAGGCAGCATGCTTAGCCAGCACATGCATATGTACCTTTGCACTTGGAACCATGCAATCATTTAAAAATTGCACGTTTTTCCTATCCATTGGAAGTGATTTGTGTCGCTGTAATACTGTATTATTTTTTAAAACCAGCTGCAAATTCTCTAGCCTTTTATGATTAAAATTAGGGCTCTGAAAGAAGAGTTGGTATATTGCATGGGAATTAACCTAATGGGTAATTCTTAAAAATCCATGTATATATCTAAATAATCCATTTAGTCTTGGGGACTCTTGGGAGACTCTGAACATCAGTCATAATGGAGGAAAGGTAAGATGGTCAATCTTTTCAGGAGAGATAGTTCTTTGTTAATTGAGGGCCAAGTATCATCTTGAGTCAGAAAAACAATCATTCATAAACCTCTTATTCCCATTGACAGTGGCATTAGTAGATGCAAAAGCAAAAGGAGAGCAAAATAGTATACCATCTTCAATGGAATATTTGACAACCAAAAGCCTACGGCATCACCCAGTCAGAATGTATGCCAACTATATCTGTGCCAGGGATTTACCAATCAGTTCCTGGATCATGAAAATATCTAGGGACTTTGGGCTCTGGGAAGCAGGGCATGGGTTACTCAGGGAGTATGGAGTAGCAGTTGCTTGCCAATCATTACAGACACATCTTCATAATACAGTTATTTGAAAATCAGTGGTTATGGACGTAACTGTTGATGAACTGGTGATCAGCTGTGCTTACATTGCTAACCTTTCTAAAATTGTTCATTATAAATTGGTGACCCATTGATGTATCTCAAGGCTTCTCAAACTTTGAGTATTTTTGGCCTGAATGCAGCTCTTTTGTAATTTTTCATAGATTTATCATCTACTGAATTAAAGAGTATTTTTTGCTTATATGTGGTAAAAACCATCTTTCAAGCTTCAAATAGTTATATTTCAGTTCTAGATCTTGATTTTGATACTCTGGATATAATGATCAGGTCTGTATTACCCTCAGCCATTGTCATTGAGATTTTGCTCTGATTCCCTCCTTTGTCAATTTGTGACATGACCTTATTTATATAAGCACAAAGTATATCTCCCCACCCAAATCTCACTCTCATATTCAGGTTTGGGATGGAAGTGGATAGAGGAAAACCCTGACCCCAGCATTCCTGTCTGACATTCAGAAAAAGCTGGAAAAGCTGAGGGCAGGGAGTAAGAGGGGAAAACATGGGTTCCAAGGTCTTGGGTCAATTTTCTATGGAATTGGAAATTTGCTATCTAGTTATAAATACTTCACTTTTCAGGATATCTCAGAGCACACAGAAATGATAGACATTTCATTCATCTGAAATTTAATTTTATTGTAACTTTAAGTTGACTGTTTAGATAGGAGGTCAATGAACTATGGCCTGTGGGCTAAAACTAACCTGAACTATGGCCACCTGCTTTTGTAAAGAAAATTTTATGGAAACACAGCTATGCTCATTTGTGTATGTGCTTTTGACTTACTTGTTTGAAATTAATTTTAGAGCCAGTCAAGAAAGTTTTGTACATCATCTCTAGTCATCTTCCACCATGATATTTTAATATTCTTGTCACAATAAATTATATTAAAATTTTTTAAAATATGTGATTTCTTTTAAAATTATCCTGATTATAGATTTGTGCATATCAGGTAAGTGGTCAAAATGGTATAACTGAAAAGCCATAATTTTACAGTGGAATATCTTGGGAATTGGCGGCATAACACTCCATTCCACTCTGCTTAAAACGTGGTGGGATTTCTCTGTGATGGATTCTACTGTTAGTCAATTGGAGTAAGTTTGATTTAGTCAAGTTGTTTTTAGTGGGGACTGAACATTTCACAAAAATACATTACCACTGTCACAGCGAAATTTATTCTTGCAGTCAGCCTCTTCAATTTTGCAGAGCTTAGATGGAATGCATGGCTGAAAGGCTACCAGAGGCTCAGTGCATGGCTGTCCCCCAAACTGACTGGGACGCAAGACAGATCTAACTTTAGACTGAAAGGAAAGAAGAGAAAGATAAAACTCTGAGACAGGGTCAAGGTTAAAATGTATCTAAGAAAACTGGGCTTCTCAATCACAATAGTGATTTTTCCTATGGTAACCTTTCTTAAATTTTACTAATGATTCTTCCAATTCCATTATTATGCTCCCTTAGGGAAGTAACCACCTCTGTGGGCCTCTGTTTCCCAACCAGTAAAATGAGGAAGTGGGTCAAAAAGGTTTCTAAGGCTTCTTATAACTCTGAAACCATATGGTTTATACATTTTCAAAATAAAATGTATAAATGTTTGCTGAGAGTCTCTTGAGCACAGTAAATTCCTCCAGGCCATAACAGTAGCCTTTCCTAGATCTTAAAGATAATGTCAAGGGATAAATGTGAAATAATTTTGAGGTTCTTTTGCATAAGAAAGTCCCTGTGAAAGCCAATGCTAATGTGGTCTACACTTTAAAAAGATTTTAAATGGTGAGTAAAAAAATGGTGAGTTAAGGGAGAATAGAAATATGATAGGACTAAAAAGTACTGACTTTGAAGTCAGAAAAATTCAATTTATTAATTAATGGGTGTATTCTTGGGCAAATTGCTTAACCCCAAATGAGCAATAACTTTCTCATCTGTAAAATGGGTAGAGAAACATAATATGATGTGAAGCTTGAATAAGATGACACATGAAAGGGAGCTAGAACAGTTCCTGTTGGAAAGTAAGTGTTCCACAGATGAGTTTATTTTCCTTCCCTGCTATGTAAATGCTCAGCACGACCCTGACTGTGGTTCACATTGGCCAATGCCCTTACAGGAATGAGTGTGTGGTGGGTAAATATTCCAATCAGGAACAATAAACAAATTGAGGGACTGCTGTGAGGAGAGGGAATGTAGAGGAAGGGCAAGGAGTCAAGGTTTTGATTCATTTCCCTCATTTCTGTCTGGTTTAAAACCTTGGCCTGAAACCTGGTTGTTGTTTTTTTTTGTTTTGTTTTGTTTTGTTTTTAGTACGAGTTGAGCATACCTAGTCTGAAAACCCAAAATCCAAAATGCTCCAAAATCTAAAAATTTTTGAGTGCCAACATGATGCCACAGTGGAGTACTGTATATGTAAATACTTATCATAAATTTGTTTCATTAACAAAATTATTAAAAATATTGTTTAAAATTATCTTCAGGCTATATGTATAAGGTATATATGAAACATAAATGAATTTCATGTTTAGATTGTGTCCCATCCACAAGCTACTACATTATGTATATGCAAATATTTCAGAATCCAAAAAACATCCAAAATCCAAAACACTTCTGATACCAACATTTCAGATAAGGATTACTCAATCTGTATACATTTTTGCTTGCAGAATTCTCAGAAGGCACAGGTAGTAGAATTCAGAACTGTGTAAGTACAATATCAATACTGGGAGCAAAATTTCCTTTTTGTGTTCATATGACAGTGAAATACATAAATAAATAAATCCCCTCTTCCCCCCCACAAAAGTGCTAAATGGAATTTTCCCTCAATGGAAGCTGGGACAGTTGATTTTCAGAAATTGAAGTAATTTAGCATTACTGTGCTGTTAAGTGTGTCAGGGAATCAGAGTCCTCTATTGTGACTTGTATTTCCTGGAAATGCCCATGATTGCCTACCTGTTTTTCAACACAAGGGTCACAGTCTGACCATGGTCCAAAATCTCCCAGGAGGCAGTTGATGGGGCAACTTTGCCAGTTACATTCTCTAGTTTCCTGCTTGCTGCAAATCTGTTCACAAAAGTTTTCCTGGTAGTACTTATCTACTACTATTTGTCTGTAACAGTGAAGAAAAAGTTGCTTAGAATGAGTGTATTCACCACACAGCCTGCTCCATAATCAAAGTATCATTGAGCATTAACTACAATAAATAGAAAAGAAAGAAAATTTTCATGGAAAAATTAGGCAGGTTGGCATATATGCAGTTCTCATCACTTAATAGAACTCAGGACATACTTTGTGAGACTCAGTATAAAATGAAAATGAGAAACCTCTTGCTCAAAACTAAGAACTTCAGGGCAGCAATGGCAGATCATTAAGCCAAGTACGAAGCCCTTCTAAGTGTGGGGCCTGTGTGACTGCACATGTTACACTGTGAAGCCAGCCATGCTGGAGCTCCTCGAATGGACTGGAAGGCAAGGGAAAATGAAAGGAGAGAAAGATCTTGCAAATTGCTTGGAGGAGAACAATACAGGGTGCTGTGGGGCTAAAGATTCAAAGAGAAATTGATGTGAGAGAAACATCCTGAATAATTCACATGAAATCTCCAGGTAACAGAGGGAAGGGAATTTGGAGGAAGTGACATGTGCAAAGATTTGAGGTAGAAGAGAGCATGTCCAGGTAGCTCTCCAGGGAGGAGCTTGTGTGACTGGCCAGGAATATTTGCTGTTCTTTGTAGGCAGCAGGGAGCTACTGAGGAATATTGTAACAAATCTGTTTTCACATATGTAGTAGATGGTTTATTGGGGAAGTCAATTGGTAATTTTAATGAGATTCACACTATATATGTAAACATAATTTTCTAAAATAAGGATCCTAAAAGATTCTGTAATGGTGAAAACACATTAAATGTATGCTTTTCTCCCCTAACATGTGAGCAACTCCATGGTATGGAAACGTTTAACAGAGTTAAAGAAACTGTGGGGGATGAGAAGATGAGAAGTCTGAATTGGTGAAAAGACTGAATTATTAAATGTTATCAAGAAAGAACAGTTTTGTTGCCATTTTGTATATGCCAACAATCCAGCTAATAGCTAGCAGTTCTGCTCAATTGAGGTCCTGTTAGATTCGATTTAATGAGTAGAAAATTCTCTATAATTAACTCACTAACTGTAGGCAAGCAGAGTTGTATGCTGATTGAAAAAAAGCTTGGGTAGTGATTCTAAGCAAGTTGAATAGTCAACTGAAAGTGTTGCACGGATTCTTAATTAAATTTCTTTGAAACCCTTCGTTTTTGTAGAGAGAACAAAAGTAGACTTCCTTTCAACCTCATAAGAGAAAAACTTCAAATTTCATCCAAATTTGTAAGTTCTTACTTTGAGATATATATATATATATGTGTGTGTGTGTGTGTGTGTGTGTGTGTGTGTGTGTTTTCCTCCATTGCTCACTGTGGCACTTCTGATGTTGCTGACTTCATCCTCCAGTCCTTCCAGGGCACAAAGAAAAGCTACAAAGCTCACACCCACCTGTGTCTGCTCTGGGTTCCAGAACTGCAGGTTTTTGAGCAACTGGACCACTGAGTCCATGGGTAGTGATCACAGAAGCAGGCTTGGCCCTTGTTGATCAGAGCACTCAGCAGGATGAAGTACAAGATGGAGTGTCTGGCCATGCCTTGAGAGCCTCCAGGCCCTAAAATGAAAGAATATATACCACATATCAAATGCTTTTTCGAGGGTAAACCTTCACAAGTCATCCTGAGTCACAGATTCAAATGTGATTTTAGAAAATATATGCATTTTTCTGCCTTCCTTAAGGCAAGTCAACACCTACAAATTCACATGCTCATGAGTACAAATCCTACTTTTAAAGATTTTTAGGGTGGAGATTACCATAGACACAACCTCCAGTACTAGTAAGTTTCTTCAAATGGTTAGTGATAGGCTACAAGACAAAGTATGTAGCATGTATTTGTAATCCATTTCATTCCAAAAAGTATTTTAGACTTATACAATCTTATCCTTCTCAAAACACCTGCTCCTTTTGTGTGAGCAATAGCTTCAAGTACATTTCAGCTGTTCCTACTTTTCTGGGACCGGGAAAGAAGTTTGGATCATGCTTCTGGATGCTCTTTTTCATTTCCTGACATGCTGGAAACCTGCTAAAGAGAATGTTCACTGACTCCATATAGAGCCAGAGAAATAAGAGCTGGAAAGGGTCTTTGAAACCTCCAAGTCAAACTCCTTCATTTTATGGAGATAAAATGAGGCTCAAGGCAGTGCAATAGTGTTGAGGCTGCAGGTCAAGTAGGAGCTCATGAACCCTGGTTCTTAAATGAGGTGTAGCCCTTCACTGAGTTTCTAACAATCCTAAGTACTGTGTTACTGGATTATCAAGATGCCTGGAGCTCCACCACTCAGACCACAAGAGGTTGAACAGAAAAATCTTTGACCAGTGGTTCCCACTTATGGTCTTGAAGATCCATGAATTACTTGCAAAACCATATCCACTGCCTGTTATTGCCAGTTTGATCATTATATCCCTAATGAAACATGCAACATGATTATGTATGTATATGTCAATAATTCTGCTGTAATTAATATAGTAGTAACTTTTACTTTAAAGAGTCAAATACCATTCACCTAATTTTTCTGTCTCAGTTTCACTATCTGTAAAATACCTACCTCATAAAGCTTTTGTTAGGATTAAATAAGAAGGTTCATGTAAAATGCTTAGAACAATTATTGGCATAGAATCATCAATCAATAAATACTAGCTTTTCAAATTAGTAATAACTTTAAGAATGTTACAGATTTAATAGTAGCTGTTGGTCACATATTTTTAATAGATATTTCCAAATTGCCCTGCTAAAATATGGCTCTCTCATGTCTCAGAGGATGAGTTTCTGATTATATTCATATGTGGTTAGTTTATGTTTCTTAGTTTTGATTAAAGGATACCTCAGTAAAAATAAATGGGGTTCATCATTTGATAAATCTCGGTTTAAGCCAAAAGCTTGAGATCAGATATAAAAATTGTTTCTTCAGTATGTTCAGAAACTAGGCTTAATAATAGGGTTAATAATTCTTGTTAATAAATCAGTAAGCTTTTTAAACTCTTCTACAAGCTCAAAGAAAAATGCCAGAATAAAAGCAACCAAATCCATTGGCATATGGCTGAATATGTCTTTCAATTTAAGATGGAATGAACATGCATTTGAGTATTCATTGTGTGCTGCTAGGCATTGAATGAGACACAAAGAAATAGAAGCCTTTATCACTGTCTGGGAGGGTAGACGGAAATTGAAAATACTACCTATGCTTTTTACCCAAGCTTTTTACTCCAACTCATAGATATGCTGCTATAGCCCTAGACTATTTCAGTCATAACAATGAAGGGCTTTTGGGCATTATTCAAGATGGCCAAATAGGAACAACTCCAGTCTACAGCGCCCAGCATGAGTGACACAGAAGACAGGTAATTTTTGCATTTCCAACTGAGGTACTAGGTTCATCTCACTGGGGCTTGTCAGACAGTGGGTGCAGTCCACAGAGTGTGAGCCAAAGCAGGGCAGGGCATTGCCTCACCCGGGAAGTGCAAGGAGTTGGGAAATTCCCTTTCCTAACCAAGGGAAGCCGTGACAGATGGTACCTGGAAAATTGGGACACTCCCACCCTAATACTGCACTTTTCCAATGGTCTTAGCTAATGGCACACCAGGAGATTATATCCCGTGCCTGGCTCAGAGGGTCCCACACCCATGGAGCCTTGCTCACTGCTAGCACAGCAGTCTAAGATCGAACTGCAAGGCAGCAGCAAGGCTGAGGGAGGGGCATCCACTATTGCTGAGGCTTGAGTAGGAAAACAAAGTGGCTGGGAAGCTCAAACTGAGTGGAGCCCACCGCAGCTTAAGGAGGCCTGCCTGCCTCTGTAGACTCCACCTCTGGGAGCAGGGCTTAACTGAACAAAAAGCAGCAGAAACTTCTGCAGACTTAAACGTCCCTGTCTGACAGTTTTGAAGAGAGTAGTGGTTCTCCCAGCATGGAGTTGGAGATCTGAGAATGGACAGACTGCCTCCTCAAGTGGGTCCCTGATCCCTGAGTAGCCTAACTGGGAGACACCTCCCAGTAGGCAAAGCTTCCAGAGGAACAATCAGGCAGCAACATTTGCCGTTCTGCAATACGTGCTGTTCTAAAACCTCTGCTGGTGATACCCAGGCAAACAGGGTCTGGAGTGGACCTTGAGCAAACTCCAACAGACCTGCAGCTGAGGGTCCTGACTGTTAGAAGGAAAACTAACAAACAGAAAGGACATCCACACCAAAATCCCATCTGTGCATCACCACCATCAACAACCAAGGGCAGATAAAACCACGAAGATGGGGAGAAACCAGAGCAGAAAAGCTGAAAATTCTAAAAATCAGAGCACTTCTGCTCCTCCAAAGGAATGCAGCTCCTCACCATCAATGGAACAAAGCTGGATGGAGAATGACTTTGACAAGTTGAGAGAAGAAGGCTTCAGATGATCAGTAAAACAAACTTCTCTGAGCTAAAGGAGGATGTTCGAACCCATTGCTAAAAACCTTGAAAAAAGATTAGATGAATGGCTAACTAGAATAAACAGCATAGAGAAGACCTTAAATGACCTGATGGAGTGGAAAACCATGGCACGAGAACTACGTGATGCATGAACAAGCTTCAACAGCTGATTCGATCAAGTGGAAGAAAGGGTTTCAGTGATTGAAGATCAAACAAATGAAATGAAGCAAGAAGAGAAGTTTAGAGAAAAAAGAGTAAAAAGAAATGAACGAAGCCTACAAGAAATATGGGACTATGTGAAAAGGCCAAATCTATGTCTGATTGGTGTACCTGAGGGAGAATGGAACCAAGTTGGAAAACACTCTGCAGGATATTACCCAGGAGAACTTCCCCAACCTACCAAGGCAGGCCAACATTCAAATTCAGGAAATACAGAGAACGCCATAAAGATACTCCTCAAAAAGAGCAACTCCAAGACACATAATTGTCAAATTGACCAAAGTTGAAATGAAGGAAAAAATATTAAGGGCAGCCAGAGAGAAAGGTCGGGTTACTCACAAAGGGAAGCCCATCAAACTAACAGCGGATCTCTCAGCAGAAACTATAGAAGCCAGAAGAGCGTAAGGGTCAATATTCAACATTCTTAAAGGAAAGAATTTTCAACCCAGAATTTCATATCCAGCCAAACTAAGCTTCATAAGTGAAGGAGAAATAAAATCCTTCACAGACAAGCAAATGCTGAGAGATTTTTGTTACCACCAGGCCTGCCTTACAAGAGCTCCTGAAGGAAGCACTAAACATGGAAAGGAACAACCAGAATCAGCCACTGCAAAAACATGACAAATTGTAAAGACCATTGATGCTAGGAAGAAACTGCATCAACTAATGGGCAAAATAATCAGCTGACATCATAATGACAGGATAAAATTCACACATAATATTAACCTTAAATGTAAATGGACTAAATGCTCCAATTAAAAGACACAGACTGGTAAATTGGATAAAGAGTCAAGACCCATCAGTTTGCTGTATTCAGGAGACCCATCTCACTTGCAGAGATGCACACAGGCTCAAAATAAAGGGAGGGAGGAAGATCTACCAAGCAAATGGAAAACAAAAAAGCAGGGGTTGCAGTCCTAGTCTCTGATAAAACAGACTTTAAACTAACAAAGATCAAAAGAGACAAAAAAGGCCATTACATAATGGTAAAGGGATCAATTCAACAAGAACAGCTAACTATCCTAAATATGTATGCACACAATACAGGAGCACCCAGATGCATAAAGCAAGTCCTTAGAGATCCACAAAGAGATGTAGACTCCCACACAATAATTGGAGACTTTAACACCAGACTGTCAACATTCGACAGATCAACGAGACAGAAAGTTAACAAGGATATCCAGGAATTGAACTCATTGCGGCACCAAGCAGACCTAATATACATCTACAGAACTCTCCACCCCAAATCAATAGAATATACATTCTTCTCAGCACCACATCACACTTATTCCAAAATTGACCACAGAGTTGGAAGTAAAGCACTCCTCAGCAAATGTAAAAGAACAGAAATTATAACAAACTGTCTCTCAGACCACAGTGCAATCAAACTAGAACTCAGGATTAAGAAACTCACTCAAAACCACTCAACTACATGGAAACTGAACAACCTGCTCCTGAATGACTACTGGGTACACAATGAAATGAAGGCAGAAATAAAGACGTTCTTTGAAACCAATGAGAACAAAGACACAACATACCAGAATCTCTGGGACACATTTAAAGCAGTGTGTAGAGGGAAATTTATAGCACTAAATGTCCACAAGAGAAAGCAGGAAAGATCTAAACTTGACACCCTAGCATCACAATTAAAAGAACTAGAGAAGCAAGAGCAAACACATTCAAAAACTGGCAGAAGGCAAGAAATAACTAAGATCAGAACAGAACTGAAGGAGACAGAGAACAAAAAACCCTTCAAAAAATCAAAGAATCCAGGAGCTGGTTTTTTGAAAAGATCAACAAAACTGATAGACTGCTGACAAGATCAATAAAGAAGAAAAGAGAGAAGAATCAAACAGATGCAATAAAAAATGATAAAAGGAATATCACCACTGATCCCACAGATATACAAACTACCATCAGATAATACTATAAATAACTCTAAGCAAATAAACTAGAAAATCTAGATGAAATGGATAAATTCCTGGACACATACACCCTCCCAAGACTAAACCAGGAAGAAGTTGAATCCCTGAATAGACCAATAACAGACTCTGAAATTGAGGCAATAATTAATAGCTTACCAACCAAGAAAAGTCCAGGACCAGAAGGATTCAGAGCCGAATTCTACCAGAGGTACAAAGAGGAGCTGGCACCATTCCTTCTGAAACTATGCAAATCAATAGCAAAAGAAGGAATCATTCCTAACTCATTTTATGAGGCCAACATCATCCTGATATCAAAGCCCAGCAGAGAAACAACAAAAAAAGAGAATTTTAGACCAATATTCCTGATGAACATCGATATAAAAATCCTCAATAAAATACTGGCAAACTGAATCCAGTAGCACATCAAAAAGCTTATCCACCACGATCAAGTTGACTTTACCCCTGGGATGCAAGGCTGGTTCAATATATGCAAATCAATAAATGTAATCCAACATGTAAACTGAACCAAAGAGAAAAACCATGTGATTATCTCAATAGATGCAGAAAAGGCCTTTGACAAAATTCAACAGCCCTTCATGCTAAAAACGCTCAATAAACTAGGTATTGATGGGACGTATCTCAAAATAATGAGAGCTATTTATGACACACCCACACCCAATATCATACTGAATGGGCAGAAACTGGAAGCATTCCTTTTGAAAACTGGCATAAGACAGGGATGCCCTCTACAACCACTCTTATTCAACATAGTGTTGGAAGTGCTGGCCAGGGCAATCAAGCAGGAAAAAGAAATAAAGGGTATTCAACTAGGATATGAGGAAATCAAATTGTCCCTGATTGCAGATGACATGATTGGATGTTTAGAAAACCCCATCATCTGAGTCCAAAATCTCCTAAAGCTGAGAAGCAACTTCAGCAAAGTCTCAGGATACAAAATCAATATGCAAAAAATCACAAGCATTCCTATACACCAATAACAGACAAACAGAGAGCCAAATCATGAGTGACCTCCCATTCACAATTGCTTCAAAGAGAGTAAAATACCTAGGAATTCAACTTACAAGGGATGTGAAGGACCTCTTCAAGGAGAACGACAAGCCACTGTTCAATGAAATAAAAGAAGACACAAACAAATTGAAGAATATGCCATGCTCATGGATAGGAAGAATCAATATTGTGAAAATGGCGATACTGCCCAAGGTAATTTATAGATTCAATGCCATCCCTATGAAACTACCAATGACTTTCTTCACAGATTTGGAAAAAAACTACTTTAAAGTTCACATGCAACCAAAAAAGAGCCCATATTGCCAAGACAATCCTAAGCCAAAAGAACAAAGCTGGAGGCATCATGCTACCTGACTTCAAACTATGCTACAAGGCTACAGCAACCAAAACAGCATAGTACTGGTACCAAAACAGAGATACAGACCAATGGAACAGAACAGAGCCCTCAGAAATAATACCACACATCTACAACCATCTGATCTTTGACCAACCTGACGAAAACAAGAAATGGGGAAAGGATTCCCTATTTAATAAATGGTGTTGGGAAAACTGGTTATCCATATGTAGAAAGCTGGATCCCTTCCTTACACCTTATACAAAAATTAATTCAAGATGGATTAAAGATTTAAATGTTAGCCCTAAAACCATAAAAACCCTAGAAGAAAACCTAAGTAATACCATTGATGCCATAGGCATGGGCAAGGACTTCATGACTAAAATACCAAAAGCAATGGCAACAAAAACCAAAATTAACAAATGGAATCTAGCTAAACTAAAGAGCTTCTGCACGGCAATTGAAATGACCATCAGAGTGAACAGGAAACCTGCAGGATGGGAGAAAATTTTTACAATCTACCCAACTGACAAAGGGCTAATATCTAGAATCTACAAAGAACTTAAACAAATTTCCAAGAAAAAATCAAACAACTCCATCAAAAATTGGGCAAGTATCTGAACAGACACTTCTCAAAAGAAGACATTTATGCACCCAGCAGACACATGAAAAAATGCTCATCATCACTGGGCATCAGAGAAACGAAAATCAAAACCATAATGAGACATCATCTCACACCAGTTAGAATGGCAATCATTAGAAAGTCAGGAAGCAACAGGTGCTGAATAAGATGTGGAGAAATGGGAGCACTTTTACACTGTTGGTGGAACTGTAAACTAGTTCAACCATTGTGGAAAACAGTGTGGCGATTCCTCAAGGATCTAGAACTAGAAATACCATTTGTCCCAGTCATCCCATAACTGGGTATATACCCAAAGGATTATAAATCATGCTCCTATAAAGACACATGCACACATATGTTTATTGCGGCACTATTCACAATAGCAAAGATGTGGTACCAAGCCAAATGTCCGTCAATGATAGACTGGATTAAGAAAATGTGGCACATATACACCATGGAATACTATGCAGCCATAAAAAAGGATGGAACTGGAAACCATTATTCTGAGCAAACTATCGCAAGGATAGAAAACCAGACACCGCATGTTCTCACTCATAGGTGGGAACTGAACAATGAGAACACTTGGACACAGGAAGGGGAACATCACACACTGGGGCCTGTTGTGGGGTCGGGGGAAGGGGGAGGGATAGCATTAGGAGATATACCTAATGTAAATGACGAGTTAATGGGTGCAGCCTACCAACATGGTACATGTATACATATGTAACAAACCTGCACATGTACCCTAGAACTTAAAGTATAATAAAAAAAAAATGAGGGGCTTTTTTTTCCCACTCCACTTGCAAGGTGACTCACATTTCCTGGTTTTCCACAGCAACACAGAACCACACGGTATTGGGACAAGAATAACCAGATAGAATTTAGGTTTTGATCAGACATATGATGTGAGTCCCAAACAACCAACCTGAGTTCAAGATTGGGTGGTGTTTCACTGGCTTCAGGGCCCTTGGGAGCTGAGGCTCCCAAATATTGTGAAGTTTTCTTTTCAACCACTAGATAGACTAGAGAAACCACCTCCCTATACCCTTCACCCTTGCTCCCCACTGCCAAAATTGGAATCTTCTCATACAGGGATCTTTTCAGCAAGAAAAACTAAATAGATACTTTTTTGTCTAATTTTTTTTTCTTTTTAGATGTTGGATGAGACAGATATCTTCCAGAATATTTCTCTCAATTGTAGAGAAAACAAATTCTTAAAGCCTCTTGTGAAATTTTCATGTAAATAATTTGGAGAAGTTAAATTGCAGGAGATTACTAGTTCTCAGTTCTCAGCAGACACTATGTTTTAACTTCCGAAAGCTTGAAATGTATGGGTGAGTTTTATTCCAATTATTATCAAAAACTGCAAAAACAGAACCCTTATAAAATATTCTGATCTCTCTTTAAGCTGTAACTGTTTTGAGGCAATATGGAGCCTGATATAAGATGGAAACATTACAACTTATTTGATGAGGTACTAATGAAAGAGCTAATTGGTAGCTTTTCTATTTTAATATTCTGTTGTTAGGAAGAAAAACTGTTTTATGTTAAAACAATTTTATTTTTATTTATTTATTTTTTGAGACAGAGTTCTGTTCTGTCACCCAGGCTGGAGCACAGTGGCACGATCTTGGCTCACTGCAACCTCAGTCTCCTGGATTCAAGCAGTTCTCTGACTCAGCCTCCCAAGTAGCTGGGATTACAGGCACCTGCCACCATGCCCACCTATTTTTTGTATTTTTAGTGGACTTGGGGTTTCACCACTTTGGCCAAGCTGGTCTTGAACTCCTGACCTCGTGATTCACCTGCCTCAGCCTCCCAAAGTGGTGGGATTACAAGCCACCGCACCCAGCAACAATTTTCATTCAAATAAAAATAATTACTTCTCTGAACTTTTTTGTTATGATGACCTAGCATATCGTATCATATGGTTTCTAATTTATTAATTTCCACATCTCCAGGCATTTTGGAGGTATCTAAAATTACATGCAGGCATTTTACCCATTACTATACAATTTTCATACAAACACAGAAAAAAAGAATGTTCAGTGAATAGAGGAAGATAGGAAAAAGTCTACCAATTCAGTACCATGGTAGAAGAGCAGAAATTCTGCAGTTTTCTCATAGTTGCCATCCTCTCTTGAGTTTTCCAAAAATCAGTGATCCCATTGAACCATTGATGATAGCTTTATGAGCATTTAGAGAATTTCAATTAAAAAGAAGCCCATCTTATTCTAACCTGTCACCTACTAATGTATTTCACTCACATGAACCATTTGTCTGCAAGGCAGTTCAGCATATCTTACCCAACAGATTTCAGAGGATGCTCTAGTTTAGCCCCAACTATAGATTCTTGCTTTACATCTCCTTTACACTTACTAAATTTCTTATTTCTTAATTTTTTTTCTGTGCATGCCCAGAGGCTCAAGAAAGGATATTTACTATAGCCAAGGTAAGCTGGGTAGTCCAGGTGCATGATTGACCTTGGCTAAAGAGTATGTTTGCTTTACTTTTAATCAATTTAACTCATAGAGAAACTTGATCTCAAATGTCCTCTGGAATGACATTTGTTTAAAAAACATGACCTCTGATTCTTTTCAGATTTAAACAAAGCGATTATAAAAAAGAAAGACAAAGAAATGGTTATAGTCTGAGTTATGTATTTTTATGAATGAAATGGTAATTTTGTTGGAAACATGATCAACAATTTTGAAATATTAAGATTGAAAATGAAATCATCATATTACTCACGTTTAAGGAGAGTTCGTGGCGTCCTTGGACCTAACCTGTAAATTATTTAGGAAAAAATAGATATGCACAATGAAGAGGGTATATATGTTAATCCAAACAAAGCTTCTTTTCTTATTGCTAGCTAACACAAGGTAATGCTGTCATATCCCGAGGCCTAGCAACACCTAGAGTGTTCTCAAAATAAATGTTCTCTGGAACTTGAACTTTGCAAATGATTACACCAATCAGCAGTAACCCTGAAGCCCTGGGTGTTGGATGTTACACAGAGTCCTGAATTTTCAGTGAGTTTTCAAGTCAAGGGTTACTCTAGTAGCTATTGCTACTGCATAGAAATCTCTCAATTTTAAAGAATCCTTTAGATTAATTACTTAAAATTGCTGCCCCCCTTAGGAATGTATAGATTCTTAGGTTTTGATTATAGAATATTTATTGGTAACTATTTAAGAAATGTTATTTGTAGACAATGTGATTGTGTATGTAGAAAATTCAAAATAATCTACAAACATTAGAATTAGTAAACGAATTTAGTATGATTTATTGACACAAGTTTATTATAGGAAAAAGTGTTTCTATATGCCAGCAAAACCAAACAGAAAATTTAATTTGGAAAGAATTAAAGTAGCAATAATCAAATGGGCTCTTTGTATGCAATGATGATTATGCTTCTCTGAAATGGTTGCAATATAACCTGAGATTGACTAAAATGGATTTCATCCTAAGGTGAAGCAGAACAAAATAGTGCAATAGAAAAGAAAAAACTATAGAGAATGAGAATGTGGATACATATTCTGGTCTTGTTTCTGCACTGAGCAGCTACCAGCTATGCAAGCTTCAATAAATAACTTTACCTCATTGGAACACTGGTCCCTCATTTGTAAAATAGGTGTTTTTCAAACTTTTTTCAAATCAGTAGAAAACAGCTAAAACAAATATTCCTTAGACAACTTGAATTTTTATCACATGGTGGGAAATGATGATCGCAGCAAGTCTAAAGATTACTTGAAGCACAGCTGGGAAACCACCACTCAAAGGTCATATAGTTTAACATACATGGTAGTAACTTTCCCAAGGACAGAGTGAGTCAGAACCAGAAAACAGACTATCTGATTTCCAGTCTTTTTTTATCTCTCTTATACTACATTGAGACTTTACAGATTGAAATTTGAGCCTAAAGAGGAAAGTAGAGTGGTGTGCTGCAGACCAGTGTTGAAGCTAGTTTGGGGGTGAGATGGCAGTTTCACCCATTATTACCTGAGAAGATAAATAGGAAAAGAAATCTTCAGTGACTGGACAAGAATATATGTCATTTAATTTGCATACTTCTTTCTTGAATTGGTCTTTGAGGCCCTAAAATAAAATTCATTTGTCCTGAGTTCAAGGTGTTTGGAGCTAAAGGCAAATTCTAGAAGTCTTAATACAGAGAGATGGAAAGTTAGTTGCCAGTAGGATGAGCTTAAAGAGGGCTTTATTTGTGTGGGGTTTGAGGAGGACAGAGAAGTAAGACTGTATGCTGTAGCACTGGAAAAACACAGGTGGAGAGAGTTAAGGGTGGTATGGGGAAATCCTTGAGATGGAATGCAAATGTCTGTGATCCAAACACTAAAACTGAGCCAGCACCAACTAAGAATCTAGAATTTTTTCAAAAACATACTTGGGTTCTCCATCTTGGGTTCTTCTGAAAGGTTAAATGACATATCCCACTCATGAGTCCTTTTCTTTTCTTTTTTTTTTTGTTTCCATCCTTTTATTATTATTATTATTTTATTATACTTTAAGTTCTAGGATACATGTGCACAATGTGCAGGTTTGCTACATATATATACATGTGCCATGTTGGTGTGCTGCACTCATTAATTCCTCATTTACATTAGGTGTATCTCCTAATGCTATCCCTCCCCCCCACCCTCTCCCCACAATAGGACCCAGTGTGTGATGCTCCCCTTCCTGTGTCCAAGTGATCTCATTGTTCAGTTCCCACCTATGAGTGAGAACATGCGGTGTTTGGTTTTCTCTTTTTGTGATAGTTTGCTAAGAATGATGGTTTCCAGCTGCATCCATGTCCCTACAAAGGATGCAAACTCATCCTTTTTTATGGCTGCATAGTATTCCATGGTGTATATGTGCCACATTTTCTTAATCCAGTCTGTCACTGATGGACATTTAGGTTGATTCCAAGTCTTTGCTATTGTGAATAGTGCCGCAATAAACATCCGTGTGCATGTGTCTTTATAGCAGCATGATTTATAATCCTTTGGGTATATACCCAGTAATGAGATGGCTGGGTCATATGGTACATCTAGTTCTAGATCCTTGAGGAATTGCCATACTGTTTTCCATAATGGTTGAACTAGTTTACAATCCCACCAACAGTGTGAAAGTGTTCCTATTTCTCCACATCCTCTCCAACACCTGTTGTTTCCTGACTTTTTAATGATTGTCATTCTAACTGGTGTGAGATGGTATCTCATTGTGGTTTTGATTTGCATTTCTCTGATGGCGAGTGATGATGAGCATTTTTTCATGTGTCTGTTGGCTGTATGAATGTCTTCTTTTGAGAAATGTCTGTTCATATCCTTTGCCCACTTTTTGATGGGGTTGTTTGTTTTTTTTCTTGTAAATTTGTTTGAGTTCTTTGTAGATTCTGGATATTAGCCCTTTGTCAGATGAGTAGATTGCAAAAATTTTCTCCCATTCTGTAGGTTGCCTGTTCACTCTGATGGTAGTTTCTTTTGCTGTGCAGAAGCTCTTTAGTTTAATTAGATCCCATTTGTCAATTGTGGCTTTTGCTGCCGTTGCTTTTGGTGTTTTAGACATGAAGTCCTTGCCCATGCCTATGTCCTGAATGGTACTACCTAGGTTTTCTTCTAGGATTTTCATGGTATTAGGTCTAACATTTAAGTCTCTAATCCATCTTGAATTAATCTTCGTATAAGGAGTAAGGAAAGGATCCAGTTTCAGCTTTCTACTTATGGCTAGCCAATTTTCCCAGCACCATTTATTAAATAGGGAGTCCTTTCCTCATTTCCTATTTCTCTCAAGTTTGTCAAAGATCAGATGACTGTAGATGTGTGGTATTATTTCTGAGGACTCTGTTCTGTTCCATTGGTCTATATCTCTGTTTTGGTACCAGTGTCATGCTGTTTTGGTTACTGTAGCCTTGTAGTATAGTTTGAAGTCAGGTAGCGTGATGCCTCCAGCTTTGTTCTTTTGACTAAGGATTGTCTTGGCAATGCGGGCTCTTTTTTGGTTCCATATGAATTTTAAAGCAGTTTTTTCCAATTCTTTGAAGAAACTCATTGGTAGCTTGATGGGGATGGCATTGAATCTATATATTACCTTGGGCAGTATGGCCATTTTCATGATATTGATTCTTCCTATCCATGAGCATGGTATGTTCTTCCATTTGTTTGTGTCCTCTTTGATTTCACTGAGCAGTGCTTTGTAGTTCTCCTTGAAGAGGTCCTTTACATCCCTTGTAAGTTGGATTCCTAGGTATTTTATTCTCTTTGAAGCAATTGTGAATGGAAGTTCATTCATGATTTGGCTCTCTGTCTGTTACTGGTGTATAAGAATGCTTGTGATTTTTGCACATTAATTTTGTATCCTGAGACTTTGCTGAAGTTGCTTATCAGCTTAAGGAGATTTTGGGCTGAGACATGGGGTTTTCTAAATATACAATCATGTCATCTGCAAACAGGGACAATTTGACTTCTTCTTTTCCTAAGTGGATACCCTTGATTTCTTTCTCTTGCCTGATTGCCCTAGCCAGAACTTCCAAGACTATGTTGAACAGGAGTGGTGAGAGAGGGCATCCCTGTCTTGTGCCAATTTTCAAAGGGAATTTTTCCAGTTTTGCCCATTCAGTATGATATTAGCTGTGGGTTTGTCATAAATAGCTCTTATTATTTTGAGGTACGTTCCATCAATACCGAATTTATTGAGCGTTTTTAGCATGAAGGGCTGTTGAATTTTGTCAAAAGCCTTTTCTGCATCTATTGAGATAATCATGTGGTTCTTGTCTTTGGTTCTGTTTATATGCTGGATTACGTTTATTGATTTGCGAATGTTGGACCAGCCTTGCATCCCAGGGATGAAGCCCGCTTGATCATGGTGGATAAGCTTTTTGATGTGCTGCTGAATCCGGTTTGCCAGTATTTTATTGAGGATTTTTGCATCGATATTCATAAGGGATATTGGTCTAAAATTCTCTTTTTTTGTTGTGTCTCTGCCAGGCTTTGGTATCAGGATGATGTTGGCCTCATCAAATGAGTTAGGGAGGATTCCCTCTTTTTCAATTGATTTGCATAGTTTCAGAAGGAATGGTACAAGCTCCTCCTTGTACCTCTGGTAGAATTCAGCTATGAATCCATCTGGTCCTGGACTTTTTTTCGTGGGTAGGCTATTAATTATTGCCTCAATTTCAGAGCCTGCTATTGGTCTATTCAGGGATTCAACTTCTTCCTGGTTTAGTCTTGGAAGAGTGTAAGTGTCCAGGAAATTATCCATTTCTTCTAGATTTTCTAGTTCATGTGCGTAGAGGTGTTTATAGTATTTTCTGATGGTAGTTTGTATTCTGTGGGGTCGGTGGTGGTATCCCCTTTATCATTTTTTATTGCGTCTATTTGATTCCTCTCTCTTTTCTTCTTTATTAGTCTAGCTAGTGGTCTGTCAATTTTGTTGATCTTTTCAAAAAACCAACTCCTGGATTCATTGATTTTTTGGAGGGTTTTTTGTGTCTCTATCTCCTTCAGTTCTGCTCTGATCTTAGTCATTCCTTGCCTCCTGCTAGCTTTTGAATGTGTTTGCTCTTGCCACTCTAGTTATTTTAATTGTGATGTTAGAGAGTCAATTTTAGATCTTTCCAGCTTTCTCTTGTGGGCATTTAGTGCTATAAATTTCCCTCTACACACTGCTTTAAATGTGTCCCAGAGATTCTGGTATGTTGTATCTTTGTTCTCATTGGTTTCAAAGAACATCTTTATTTCTGCCTTCATTTCGTTATGTACCCAGTAGTCATTCAGGAGCAGGTTGTTCAGTTTCCATGTAGTTGAGCAGTTTTGATTGAGTTTCTTAATCCTGAGTTCTAGTTTGATTGCACTGTGGTCTGAGAGACAGTTTGTTATAATTTCTGTTCTTGTACATTTGCTGAGGAGTGCTTTCCTTCCAATTATGTGGTAAATTTTGGAATAAGTGTGATGCGGTGCTGAGAAGAATATATATTCTGTTGATTTGGGGTGTAGAGTTCTATAGATGTCTATTAGGTCCACTTGGTGCCGCTATGAGTTCAATTCCTGGATATCCTTGTTAACTTTCTATCTCGTTGATCTGTCTAATGTTGACAGTGGAGTGCTGAAGTCTCCCATTATTATTGTATTGGAGTCTAAGTCTCTTTGTAAGTCTCTAAGGATTTGCTTTATGCATCTGGGTGCTCCTGTATTGGGTGCCTATATATTTAGGATAGTTAGCTCTTCCTGTTGAATTGATCCCTTTACCATTATGTAATGGCCTTCTTTGTCTCTTTTGATCTTTGATGGTTTAAAGTCTGTTTTATCAGAGACTAGGATTGCAACCCCTGCTTTTTTTTTGTTCTCCATTTGCTTGGTAGATCTTCCTCCATCCCTTTATTTTGAGCCTATGTATGTCTCTGCATGTGAGATGGGTCTCCTGAATACAGCAGACTGAAGGGTCTTGACTCTTTATCCAGTTTGCCAGTCTGTGTCTTTTAATTGGAGCATTTAGTCCATTAACATTTAAGGTTAATATTGTTATGTGTGAACTTATCCTGCCATTATGATATTAACTGGTTATTTTGCTCGTTACTTGATGCAGTGTCTTCCTAGCCTCGATGGTCTTTACATTTTGGCATGTTTTTGCAATGGTGGGTGCCAGTTGTTCCTTTCCATGTTTAGGGCTTCCTTCAGGGTCTCTTGTAAGGCAGGCCTGGTGGTGACAAAATCTCTAAGCATTTGCTTATCTGTAAAGGATTTTATTTCTGCTTCACTGATGAAACTTAGTTTGGCTGGATATGAAATTCTGGGTTGAAAATTCTTTTCTTTAAGAATGTTGACTATTGGCCCCCACTCTCTTCTGGCTTGTAGAGTTTCTGCCGAGAGATCGGCTGTTATGCTGATGGGCTTCCCTTTGTGGGTAACCCGACCTTTCTCTCTGGCTGCCCTTAAGATTTTTTCCTTCATTTCAACTTTGGTGAATCTGGCAATTATGTGTCTTGGAGTTGCTCTTCTCGAGGAGTATCTTTGTGACATTCTCTGTATTTTCTGAATTTGAATGTTGGCCTGCCCTACTAGGTTGGGGAAGTTCTCCTGGATGATATCCTGAAGAGTGTTTTCCAACTTGGTTCCATTTTCCCCCTCACTTTCAGGCACCCCAATCAGATGTAGATTTGTCTTTTTACATAATCCCATACTTCTTGCAGGCTTTGTTCATTTCTTTTTCTTCTTTTTTCTTTTGGTTTCTCGTCTCACTTCATTTCATTCATTTGATCCTCAATCACTGATATTCTTTATTCCAGTTGATCGAGTTGGTTACTGAAGCTTGTGCATGTGTCACGTATTTCTCGTGTCATGGTTTCCATCTCTGTCATTTTGTTTATGACCTTCTCTGCATTAATTAGTCTAACTGTCAATTCTTCCACTCTTTTTTCAAGATTTTTAGTTTCTTTGAGCTGGGTACATAATTCCTCCTTTAGCTCTGAGAATTTTGATGGACTGAAGCCTTCCTCTCTCATCTCATCAAAGTCATTCTCTGACCAGCTTTGATCCGTTGCTGGCGATGGGCTGCGCTCCTTTGCAGGGGGAGATGTGCTCTTATTTTTTGAATTTCCAGCTTTTCTGCCCTGCTTTTCCCCCATCTTTTTCATTTTATCTATCTCTGGTCTTTGATGATGGTGACGTACTGATGGGGTTTTGGTATAGGTGTCCTTCCTGTTTGATAGTTTTCCTTCTGATAGTCAGGACCCTCAGCTGTAGGTCTGTTGGAGATTGCTTGAGGTCCACTCCAGACCCTGTTTGCCTGGGTATCAGCAGCAGAAGTTGCAGAAGATAGAATATTGCTGAACAGCGAGTGTACCTGTCTGATTCTTACTTTGGAAGCTTCCTCTCAGGGATGTACTCCACCCTGTGAGATATGGGGTGTCAGACTGCCCCTAGTGGGGGATGTCTCCCAGTTAAGCTACTCATGGGTCAGGGCCCACTTGAGCAGGCAGTCTGTCCCTTCTCAGATCTCAACCTCTGTGTTGGGAGATCCACTGCTCTCTTCATAGCTGTCAGACAGAGTCGTTTGCATCTGCAGAGGTTCTGCTGCTTTTTTTGTTGTTGTTGTTTAGCTGTGCCCTGTCCCCAGAGGTGGAGTCTACAGAGACAGGCAGGTTTCCTTGAACTGCTGTGAGCTCCACCCAGTTCGATCTTCCCAGTGGCTTTGTTTACCTGCATAAGCCTCAGCAATGGCGGGCGCCCCTCCCCCAGCCTCGCTGCTGCCTTGCGGTTAGATCGCAGACTGCTGTGTTAGCAATGAGGGAGGCTCCATGGGTGTGGGATCCTCCCGGCCAGGTGTGGGATATATTCTCCTGGTGTGCCCGTTTGCTTAAAGCGCAGTATTGAGGTGGGAGTTACCCGATTTTCCAGGTGTTGTGTGTCTCAGTTCCCCTGGCTAGGAAAAGGGATTCCCTTCCCCCTTGCGCTTCCCAGGTAAGGCGATGCCTCGCCCTGCTTCAGCTTTCGTTGGTCGGGCTGCAGCAGCTGACCAGCATCGATTATCTGGCACTCCCTAGTGAGATGACCCCAGTACCTCAGTTGAAAATGCAGAAATCACTGGTCTTCTGTGTCGCTCGCGCTGGGAGTTGGAGACCTGATTGAGTTCTTTATAGGTTCTGGATATAACCCTTTGTCAGATGAGTAGATTGCAAAAATTTTCTCCCATTCTATAGGGAGACCGGACCCTGTCATTACGATATTAGCTGGTTATTTTGCTCGCTAGTTGATGCAGTTTCTTCCTAGCATCGATGGACTTTACATTTTGATATGTTTTTGCAATGGCTGGTATCTATTGTTCCTTTCCATGTTTAGTGCTTCCTTCAGGAGCTCTTGTAGGGCAGATCTGGTGGTGAGAAAATCTCTAAGCATTTGCTTGTCTGTGAAGGATTTTATTTCTCCTTCACTGATGAAACTTAGTTTGGCTGAATATGAAATTCTGGGTTAAAAATTCTTTTCTTTAAGAATGTTGAATATTGGTCCTCACTCTCTTCCAGCTTCAAGAGTTTCTGCTGAGAGATCTGCTGTTAGTCTCATGGGCTTCCCTTTGTGGGTAACCCGACCTTTCTCTCTGGCTGCCCTTAAGATTTTTTCCTTCATTTCAACTTTGGTGAATCTGACAATTATGTGTCTTGGAGTTGCTCTTCTCAAGGAGTATCTTTGTGACATTCTCTGTATTTCCTGAATTTGGATGTTGGTCTGCCTTACTAGGTTGAGGAAATTCTCCTGGATGATATCCTGCAGAGTGTTTTCCATCTTGGTTCCATTTTCCCCATCACTTTCAGGCACACCAATCAGGCACGGATTTGGTGTTTTCACATAATCCCATACTTCTTGGAGGCTTTGTTCATTTCTTTTTACTCTTTTTTCTCCACACTTATCATTTCATTTCATTCATTTGATCTTCAGTCACTGATACTCTTTCTTCCAGTTGATCGAGTTGGTTACTGAAGCTTGTACATTTGTCATGTATTTCTTGTATTATGGTTTTCATCTCTCTCAGTTCTTTTAAGGTCTTCTCTGCATTGATTATTCTAGTTATCCATTCATCCATTCTTTTTTCAAGGTTTTTAGTTTCTTTGTGCTGGTCACATAGTTAGTTCCTCCTTTATCTCTGAGAAGTTTGATCAACTGAAGTCTTTTTCTCTCAACTCGTCAAAGTCATTGTCTGTCCATCTTTGTTCCATTGCTGACGATGAGCTGCCTTCCTTTGGAGGGGGAGATATGCTCTGATTTTTTGAATTTCCAGCTTTTCTGTACTGCTTTTTCCCCATCTTTGTGGTTTTATCTGCCTTTGGTCTTTGATGATGGTGATGTACTGATGGGGTTTTGGTGTGGGTGTCCTTTCTGTTTGTTCGTTTTCCTTCTAACAGTCAGGACTCTCAGCTGTAGGTCTGTTGGAGTTTGCTTGAAGTCCACTCCTGACCCTGTTTGCCTGGGTATCAGCAGTGGAGGCTGCAGTAGATAGAATATTGCTGAACAGCAAGTGTTGCTGTCTGATTCTCACTCTGGAAGCTTCGTCTCAGGGGTGTACCCCACCATGTGAGGTGTGAGGTGTCGGTCTGCACCTCGTGGGAGATGTCTCCCAGTTAGGTTACTCAGGGGTCAGGGACCCACTTGAGCAGGCAGTCTGTCCGTTCTCAGATCTCAACCTCTGTGCTGGGAGAACCACTGCTCTCTTCGAAGCTGTCAGATGGGACATTTACAGCTGCAGAGGTTTCTGCTGCTTTTTGTTTAGCTATGCCCTGTCCCCATTGGTGGAGTCTACAAGAAACGTAGATTGGACTCTAATTTAGACCTTTGTGGGAAAATGTAGATTAAAAAGGCCTATTGAGGTCAGACGAATTGTACCTAGACTCTTGGGTCAGCTTTCTACTTTGTTTCTTGTCCTCTAATTGTCCCAAACATCTGGAATACTGTTACTAAGCTATTTTTTTCTAAAGCACTACTATAATGAAAATCACAATCTAATATTTGGGTAGCGTTTTATGGCTTGCAAAGCACTCTTCAATGTGCCATAGGAGGAATAGTATCTTGATTCATCCATTTCACTCAATTCACAAATATTTACTGATTATATTCCAGGCATTATGCTGGGACTTAAGATTCAAAGATGAACACTTTTGGTTAGTTCTTTCTAGAACTTCACCTCATAGTAATAGTAGTTGGATAGAAAAGAAAAAGAATATTAAGAAGTACTAAAAGTTATAAGAAATCCATCTATTCACAGAAATTGTAACTTCCCTTGTTCATGCAGTCACTTATTCTCTTATCTTTTCATAATATTCACTGTATTTACCACTGTTGTCATTATCCAAAGGTTTTATTCATGAATTTTGCAAAAATTTGCTGCAAGGAACTGTTCTAGGCACTTGAACAGTAAACAAAACAGAAAAAAAAAATTCTGCCTTTGTAAAATTTACAATCTCCATAAAGAGAGGAGAGAGAAAACAAAATAAATAAATGACTTATATGGTTTTAAAGAAATGTTTCTTTAATATTTATTCAACTATTGTGTCTTCTTAAAATGCAGGTCATTCTTTCTGCCTCTTTTTTTCCTGGGTCTATGCTTTCTTGAAGAAAATCTGTACAGCCTGATCTCAGAAAATTTAATCCTATAGGACCCACTGAGCCAGTTTCAGATCTTATGATCCTGCCCTTGGACAAAGGTGATAGGCCAGGATTGGGTATGGGTCATTAGGATTTCATGTGCCAGGGCTGGGGAATGGGACTTGGAGATACTAGTTAAATAGAATGTGAAGCTTGCTTAAGCTGCATGCAGGGAGAAGAAGAGAATGCCTGTCTGTAGAGAGAAAAAAGAATGAAGTAAGGACTTGAAGAAATGTAAGTGTGAGAACATATGGCCCTGGAGAATGTAAACATTGTCCCTGTGAAACTCAGCTGCACTTCCTTCCCTTGTCTTTCGTAAGGTCCACCTTTTCCCTTTAGTAAACTATACTTTGAATACATTTTTGTTACTTGCAAGGAAGTTATCCTAACTAGGATGTCTTTTATGGTTTTCGAACAATTGCAAACAATTTCAAAAAATATACTCCAACAATTTCACAAGTGGCACTGCTTAATGAGAATGGATGATGTCCAGTTTATTCAAGCCACACGTGCTGGCTGATGTCAGCCCTAAGCTTGATGCACAATTATGTCACACAATCTCCAGCAATTGTAGAAATTAATAAATTAATTTAATTAATCAAGATTCTTTACCTCCTAGGGTGGTATAAAAACAGGAAGCTGGAAATCATGCTTCCAAATCTGGACATCTAATTTGAGATAGGGTCATCTAGATTTGTCTGTAGGATGGAAGTGGGGAAACTGAGAAAGAAAAGCCATTCTGTGGTCAGATTAAGTTGTTGAGAGAGCTTTGGGAGGGCTGTATTGAGCCCCTTTGTTCTCTGAGGTATAAGTAACTAGTACGTGAGGCAATGCAAGCAATGAAGGGAAATGTGAAGTCCTTGAAATAACTCTGACAAAGTACTTTGAGGGAAAATTTTTATTCTGAGTTCTGAGGTTGTGGGAAACTACTGAAAAACTAATGATAGCAGTGATGTGATGCTCTGGGCAAAGAGCAATACCTAAAGCATGATGAAAAGAAGGAAGAAATAATTCCAAGCCAGAGGTTATTGAAATCTTAGCTAAGTTCATAGTAACAAGGCAAAGAAAGACATGCTGTATTGTCATCTAAGCAACTCCAAGTTTTAACAACATCTAAGGGAGAAAGGCAGTGAGAGGTAGAAAGGCCACTCTTTGAGACATGAATCACACAAATAAATATCAATTTTTAAAAGTTCTTCCAGGAGAAAGATTGTCTCAGTTAAATGCTTGAATGCCTGACAATCCCATTAACATCATATGCTCTGGGTATTGAATCCTGCATGGGAAGACAGCAGTTTCCAATCATCTTTCTACATATTATTAGGAGTGTGGCCAAAGTAAAGAGGGAAATGAAAGAACAGGAACAAATTGAAAAGTGTTTGAGGAGGTCATTTTTTAAAATAATCAAACTCTGATGAATAGTTGTATTTTTTATTAATGATGACAAGAAATAGTCTCACAGTAACAAAATGTCAAAATCTACTGACCTGGGGTGGTGTGTAAAACAAGGACAAACAGTTTCCCGATTTCTTGCCATGTTTTTCAAACACTTGCAAAAATGAGGCTGGCCATTTAGCTGTGTTTATTCGTTTTATGATAAAAAGCTACTTTTTCTTACCAATCTGTCAAAATTTGAACTTAAGAGAGCTGAAAATGAATCCAAACTATTTCCCAACCCACCTTCAAACTAGAAGTGTTTTAAAAGTCTATTTTTTAGGTTCAGTTAAAACCCTAATATAATTATGAATAAAATAGAATCCTTCCTCTCATAAGTGTACTTATGGTATATTAGGTAAAAACTGATATTATTAAATAAGCACACAGAAAAAGTATATAATAACAAATTTGCTAAGTGCCATAACAATTATAGAGTACTATGAGAAAGTATATGGAATAGATCTGGAGGTCAGGAACAGATAGAGGACAAACATCTAAGCTGAAACCTATTAGATAAAAAAGAGCTTAATAATTAGAATGGAGGCCAATAGGTACAGAGTAGAAATTAATGAATTATTTTCTTCAAGCCTAAAAGGACTTTGAAAGCTTCCCTGGACAGCCCTCATTTTTATGCAGGTAATGTATTATTTAAAAAGGAGAATCTAAGGCTCTGATTACTTAAGCAATTAGTCAAATTAATGCAACAAATAAATGGTGGAAGAGAAATTTGAAGTCTTCTGCTCTCTGGTGGAAGCTGTTTTACCTTGTTCTTTATTATCTTCCAGTATTCCCTGGCTCCCTCAAACCATCCTGTTTTGCTTATTTTCCTTCAAAAGACTTACTAAGGTTTTGTGTGTAATCAGAAAGAAGGCTGTTATATAAACTAGATTTATTTTTCATTTTTTTTTTTTTTTTTTACTGCCCATCTTTTTTATTATAACCATACGAGTGAGGGTGCAGTCATATCTCATTTTGGTTTTGATTTACATTTCTCTAGTGATTAATGATGTTGAGCATCTTTTCATGTGCCTGTTGCTCATTTATACATATTCTTTGGATTGTCAATTTTTTTTTTTTTTTTTTTTTTGAGACGGAGTCTTGCTCTGCCGCCCAGGCTGGAGTGCAGTGGCCCGCTCTCAGCTCACTGCAAGCTCCGCTTCCCGGGTTCACGCCATTCGCCTGTCTCAGCCTCCCGACTGGGACTACAGGCGCCCGCCTCGTCGCCCGGCTAGTTTTCGTATTTTTTAGTAGAGACGGGGTTTCACCGTGTTAGCCAGGATGGTCTCGATCTCCTGACCTCGTGATCCGCCCGTCTCGGCCTCCCAAAGTGCTGGGATTACAGGCTTGAGCCACCGTGCCCGGCCTGGATTGTTAATTTTTTAAAAAGTGAGTTCACCTTTTATTTTAGATTCAGGGGGTACACATGAAGGTTTGTTATATGTGTATATTGTATAATATCGAGATTTGGGGTACAAATGATTTCATTATGCAGGTAGTGAGCACAATACCCAATGGGTAGTTTTCCAGCCCTTTCCCTACTCCTTCTTCCCCGACTCAATAGTCCCCAATGTCTATTGTTCCCATCTTTATGTCCATGTGTGCCCAATGTATAAACAGATTTTTAAAAAAGAGCAAGTATCTAATATATGTTCTTGGCAGTTTAATTTTAATATTTCATTAAAATATTATCTTTTACAACTAATCTATTTATGTAGCTAAAAAAATAGAAGCACAAGACTTAAAGCAGCAAACCAAAACCACTGCTCCACCCTGTCCCAGCCCTGCAGTTTTCTTTCTAGTACACTTTCAAATTGAAGGTTTTTTTTGTTGTTGTTGTTGCTGTTGTTGGTTTTCATCTCCATATTTCATAGTATTTGCTACTATGTAGTTGCATTTATCCTGATCCCAGGCCTTTATGCTATAGTTTTCATGAAAACTCTACAATGCACTGTCATGATTTTTGCTTTAAGGTATACATTCTCAACAGGGATGATATTTCCCTCCAAAAGGATGAAAATTGGTTGTTCATGGGGTTCCTGAACTATTCTCAGCTGTTACAATGGTGTATGGCCTGTCAAGTTCAACCGTGTCTGACACAATCTCATTCTTTGGAATTTAATTTCTCATGTTTGGTTTTCATGGGCATCCCATGAGCAGCATTGACATTGAGTTCATGGAAGATACACAAAATGTATGTAAGATCAGTGCTACGGGGAGTAGATAGCTTTGTTTCCTTAATAGATTGTAAGAAGTGGCCTATTCAAGTTTATTGGCTGCCATTGGCTACCTTATGGATGTTGTTTATGTTTGATCCTTATTGTTTCGATGTGTGACTAGGACTTTGAGAATTAAATAAAAATAGTGCTTTAATAGTTTTTCAATAGTTATTTGGAATAATTATTCAATAGTTATTCAAAAGAGTTATTCAAGTCTATAAAAGTTATTAAATCCATCATTATACAGGTGCTGAAAACAAAAAAAGTAACAATATATAAATGAATATCTGGCAGCTAGTTAAGTTAAAAGTTATTTTCTTATACTGAGCAGAAGTTAAAAGTTAAGGTCACTGGCCAGGCACAGTGGCTCACGCCTGTAATCCCAGTACTTTGGGAGGCTGAGGCAGATGGATCACCTCAGGTCAGGAGTTCGAGACCAGTCTGACCAACATGGTGAAACCCCATCTCTACTAAAAAATACAAAAATTACCTGGGCATGGTGGTGGGCACCTGTAATCCCAGCTACTTGGGAGGCTGAGGCAGAACAATTGATTAAAGCCAGGAGGTGGAGGTTGCAGTGAGCTGAGATCACACCATTGCACTACAGCCTGGGTGACAGAGTGAGACTCCATCTCAAAAAAAAAAAAAAAAAAAGTTAAATTCACTAAAAATAAACTTTAAGAAATTTAATTTTGTAATTATTTTACTTTTGCTGAAAATTAATAGTGTTGAAAACTATTACTGTGTATTTATATATGTTGCTAATTTATATAATTATATAATTAAATATATTAAAATTTGCAATAATCATGCAGTTACAAAGTTGTTATATGCTAATAGTTTTTTAATTTTTTTTTTTTTTTTTTTTTTCTGTTTGAGACGGAGTCTCGCTCTGTCGCCCAGGCTGGAGTGCAGTGGCACAATCTCGGCTCACTGCAAGCTCTGCTTCCCGGGTTCACGCCATTCTCCTGCCTCAGCCTCCTGAGTAACTGGGACTACAGGCGTCCACCACCACGCCCGGCTAATTTTTTGCATTTTTAGTAGAGACGGGGTTTCAACGGGGTTTCCATCTCCTGACCTCACGATCTGCCCGCCTTGGCCTCCCAAAGTGCTGGGATTACAGGCGTAAGCCACCAGTCCCAGCCAGTTTTTTAATTTTTTAAATATTACATTTAACTTGTAAAATTTAGTCATTGTGAAATTTGCATTAAACAAAAAAGTAAGTTTTATATTTTTTATTTTGATGTATAAAGCACAGATATATCTATAACATATAAATAAGAGCACAATGTATCTTGGGTATAAAAATGTCAAGGAAAGAATGAATAATTACAGTGAAAAGTTTCTAAAAGTTTTCTTGGGGGGAAATAATGGAAAAAAGTTTGAAGATTTAATTTAAACTATTGCATTACTTTGAAGGAATTAAAAGAAAAAAATTTATTTTTATGAATCTCTATATATTTACTATTTCTGATACCTTTTTGCATATAGCTTCCCCTGCTCTTATGAGTCAAATAGTATTCTACTGCTTTCTGTTTTCCAAAATTTGTTAAAATATTATGTTTACTGGGATCTCCTCTATTCTCCTAGTCCTTCGGGTTTATAGCATTTTATTTCTTTTCTCTTGTAGTGAAAGAGTAATGAAATAAGTCTACATGGCTAATTACTACGTTCAATAGAAATTCATGTAGTCTTTTAAATGAGAATACATTTAATCTCTTAACTATATTCATTCAACCAGAAACTTTCCCTATCCCCGCTCCCATTTTAAACTTTAACATGCTTAAATTCTCTGGAATTTCTATTGTAAATACAACTTTCCAATTTGTTTTGATCACAGATCTAAATAATGTAATTTATGTTATTGTGAGGGATAGATTTGTACTTAGCCTGGAGCTGAACTTACTTCAGGTACCACTGTAATAAACAAAAGCTTGGTTTCTATGGTTTCTCCTATAGCTAACATTTAGAGATTAACAGGTATTGTTACCACACTGGGCACTGGGGCGATATATGCCAGGGGAGGCAGGAAACAAAGAAAGCACCAGATAATTAGAGTTAAAAAAAAAAAAAAAAAACCTGTGATGATTTCATTATTCTACAAGGACTAGATGGTTGAATAAACCTGTACTTGGATAAATATGCTTTTTCTGCTCTTCTCTCTGGAGTAATTTAAGAGAAAACCAAAGAGGAACAACAATTACACAATAGGCTGGGTGGGTGGGCAATCTCAGGTCCCAGGGTACCAAGCAAAACTCTCAATCTGGCTTGGACATGGCACCTTCCTAGCCCTACTCCACAGTAAAGGATAAATTGAAATACCTTTTCTTGACATCATGGAATATACTCAATCGGCCTTTTGTCTGACTATATTGGCTTAATCTTTTCTAATTGGTTAAGTTGGAGGTGGATGAGAAGCAGTTTATTTTAATAAAAACCGTTCCATTAGGCTTAGATGTATGAAAGACAACAAAAATACATGTCATTGAAGGAAATTCACAGTTTATTTATGCAATCTACTCTTAAACCAAGTATAGTCATCAAATTTAGAAAAGTTGGCAACAGATACAGTACTTTTATTTAATATATGGTTTGTTTTGTTCATATTTCAACAATGTTTCTTTTTTTCTTTTTCCAGTACAGGATCCAGCCCAAGATCATATTTCATTTAGTTATCATATCTCTCCATCTCTTTAATATAGAGAGCAGTGGCTAAATTTTCATTGTCATTCTAGACATTGTCAATTTTGAGCAATAAAAGCAAATTATGTTTAGAATATTCTTTACTTTGGGTTTGTCTGACAGTATCATATCCAGAAAGAATACCAATAAATTTATTACAGTTAATTTTATTTAATTGACAAAATTATACATATTTGTCTATATTTACAGTGCACAACATGATGTTTTGATATATGCATACATTGTCCAATGGCTAAATCAAGCTAATTAACATATCTATTACCTCACATACTTAACATTTTGTTTTTTATGGTGAGAACACTAAATGTGCTCTCAGTAGTTTTCAACTGTAGAGTACATTGTGACTAACTATAGTCTCCATGTTATACAGTAGATCTCCTGAACTTATTCCTCCTGTCTAGCTGAAATTTTATGTCTCGTGAACAACATCTCCCCATTCCTATCACCTCTCTCCTGTGACCCCTGCTAACCGCCATTCTAATTGCTGCTTCTATGGGTTTTACTTTTTTAGATTCCCCACATAAGTGAGATCACACCAGGTTTGTCTTTTCCTGCCTGTCTTATTTTATTTAGTGTAATGTCCTCCAGGTTCATTCATGTTGCCTCAAAAGATGGGATTTCCTCATGTTTTAAGGCTAAATCATATTCCTTTGTGTGTGTGTGTACATATATATATATATAATAGTCAATTTAACAGGTGTGTGGTGATACATCATTATGATTTTAATTTGTATTTCCCCAGTGATTAGTGATGTTGGGCAGTTTTTCAAATTCCTGTTGGTCATTTGTATGTCTTCTCTTGAGAAATGTCTGTTCAGATCTTTTGCCCATTTTTTAATTGTGTTTTTTTCTAACTATTGGGTTGTTTGAGGTTTTTTATATACTTTGCATATAAACTCTTCATCAGAGGTATGGTTTGAAAATACTTTCTCCCATTCCGTAGGTTGTCTCTTCACTCTATTGATTGTTATCTTGACTGTGCAAGAGATTTATAGTTGGATGTAATCTCACTTACCTATCTTTGCTTTTGTTGCCTGTGCTTTTGGGGTCATATCCAAAAAATCATTGCCTAGACCAATGTCATGGAACTTATCCCTGATTTCTTCCAGTAGTTTTATAGTTTCAGAGTTTTCTTCCAATAGTTTCAAATCTTATGTGTAAGTCTTTGATAACTTTTCAGTTGATTTTTGCATACAATGTGAGATAAGGGTCTACTTTATTTCTTTTCATGTGGATATCCATCTTTTCCAACACTTTATTTAAGAGACTGTCCTTTCCCTACTGTGTGATCTTGGCATCTTTGTGAAAATCAATTGACCTCAAATGTATGGATTTATTTCTAGGTTCTCTATTTTGTCCCACTGGTCTATGTGTTTGTTTTTACACCTGTGCCTTTCTGTTAGTGTATTTTGAGGTCAGGTAATGTGATGCCTCCAGCTTTGCTCTTTTGGCTAAAGATTACTTTGCTATTTGAGGTGTTTTTGGTTCCTTACAAACTTTAGGATTTTTTTTTCTGTTTTCTGTGAAGAATGCCATTATAATTTTAGTACAGATAGCATTGAATCTGTAGACTGATTTTGGTAATATGGACATTTTAACAATATTAATTCTTTCAAATTATAACATGAGATATCTTTCCATTTGCTTGTGTCTTCTTCAGTTTTTTTCAGCATTAATATATAGTTTTCGGTATATAGCTCTTTTACCTCCTTGGTTAACTTTATTCCTTTTTTTTTTTTTTGTGGTAGCTTTCGTAAATGGGATTATTTTCTTGATTTCTTTTTTGAATATTTGTCATTGGTGTATGGAAGTACTATGATATTTTAAATGCTGATTTCATATCCTACCACTTTACCAAATTTGTTTATTAGTTCTAATAATATTTTAAGTGTAGCCTTTAGGGTTTTCTTCATATAAGATTGTGTCATCAGCAAACAGAGACAATTTACCTCCCTTTCCCATTCAGATGTCTTATTTCTTTCTCTTGTTTAATTTCTCTGGCTAAGACTTCCAGTACTAGACTGAATAGAAGAAGAAAGTGGGCATTTTTGCCTTATTCCTAATTGTTGAGAAAAAGCTTTCAATCTTTCATTGTTGAGTATAATTTTAGCTGTGGGTTTGTCATATATGGCCTTTATTGTGTTGAGGTGCATTCTTTATACACCTAATTCATTGAAACTTTTATCATGAAAAGATGTTAAATTTTGACAAATGTTTTTTCTGCATCTATTGAGATGATAATATGGTTTTTGTTTTTCCTTATATTAAGGCACTGTATTACATTTATTAACTTCCACGTGGTAAATCATCCTTGCATCCTGTGGATAACTTCCACTTGATCATGGTGAATGATTGTTTAAATATACTGTTGAATTCAGTTTGCAGGTATTTTATGGAAGGCTTTTGCACCTACATTTACAGGAATATTGGCCTGTAGTTTTCTTTTTTTGTTGTGTCTTTGTCTGATTTTGCACTTAGGCTAATGCTTACACTGTAGAATGAGTCAGAGAAAATTCCCAGCTACTCGGGAGGCTGAGGCAGAAGAATCACTTGAACTTGGGAAGTGGAGGTTGCAGTGAGCCAAGATTGTGCCACTGCACTCCAGCCTGGGAGACAGAGCGGGACTCCATCAAAAAAAAAAAAAAAAAGGCCGGGCGCGGTGGCTCAAGCCTGTAATCCCAGCACTTTGGGAGGCCGAGACGGGCGGATCACGAGGTCAGGAGATCGAGACCATCCTGGCGAACACGGTGAAACCCCGTCTCTACTAAAAAAATACAAAATTAGCCGGGCGAGATGGCGGGCGCCTGTAGTCCCAGCTACTCGGGAGGCTGAGGCGAGAGAATGGCGTAAACCCGGGAGGCGGAGCTTGCAGTGAGCTGAGATCTGGCCACTGCACTCCAGCCTGGGCGACAGACCCAGACTCCGTCTCAAAAAAAAAAAAAAAAAAAAAAAAAAAAATCAACTCTTAATTTTATTGATCATGTTAATGTTTTTTTCTATTTTCTTTTCTTTTTTTTTTTTTTTTTTTTTTTTGAGATGGAGTCTCGCTCTGTCGCCCAGGCTGGAGTGCAGTGGCCAGATCTCAGCTCACTGCAAGCTCCGCCTCCCGGGTTTACGCCATTCTCCTGCCTCAGCCTCCCGAGTAGCTGGGATTACAGGCGCCCGCCACCTCGCCCGGCTAGATTTTTGTATTTTTTTTTTAGTAGAGACGGGTTTCACCGCGTTTGCTGGGATGGTCTCGATCTCCTGACCTCGTGATCCGCCCGTCTCGGCCTCCCAAAGTGCTGGGATTACAGGCTTGAGCCACCGCGCCGGGCCTCTATTTTCTATTTCATATATTTCTCCTCTAATATTTGTTATTTTCTTTCTTCTGCTAAGTTTGGGATTATTTTTTCTTTTTCTTGTTTCTCGAGGTGGAGTTTGTTTATGTGTGATCTTTCTTTTTTCTTTAATGTAAGTGTTTATCTCTATAAACTTCATTCAGAACTTTTTTACTGCTTCATCCATAAGTTTCAATATGTTATGTTACCATTCTCATTGTGCCAATATGTTTTTAACTTTTCTTTTTGATTTCTTCTTTGACTTGTCAGTTGTTCAGAACTGTGTTTAATTTACACATATTTATAAATTTTCAAATTTTCCTCCTGTTACTGATCTCTAGTTTCATATTATTGTGATCAGAAAAGATGGTGCAATTTGATTTCAGTATTTTTTTTTAATGTGGTAAGACTTTTTTTTGTGGTCTAACATGTGATCTATTCTCAATAACTTTCAGTGTGTTCTTTAGAAGAATGTGTATTTTGTTGTTGGATGGAATGTTTTGTATATGCCTTTTAGGTCCATTTAATCTGTAGTGTTATTCAAATCTTTGGCTTCCTTATTTATTTTCTATCTGGATAATGTGGTTATTGTTAACAGTGGGTATTAAAGTTCAATACTAATCATATTGTAGTTTATTCCTTCAGTTCTGTTAATATTTGCTTGATATATGTTGGTCCTCTGATGTTGTTTCCATATATATTTACTATTGTTATATCTTTTTGATGGATTAACCAATTTATTAATAATAAATTCTATTTAGTGTCATCTAAGTATAGCCATTCCTGCTCTCTTTTGGTTACTATTTGCATGGAGTATCTTTTTCTATTCCTTCACTTTCAATCTATGTGTGTCTTTAAAGCTAAAGTGACTCTCTTGTAGACAGCATACAATTGGATGTTGTTTTCTTAAAATGTATTTATTTTTATCCACTTAGCTACTCTTTTAATTGAAGAATCGAATTCATTTGTGTTTAATTATTGAACGATACAGACTTGTTTCATTTTTAAAATTGCTTGATATTTTGTAGGTATTTTTTGTTTTATTCTTTCTTTTACTGTCTTTGTGATATTTATGATTTTTTTATGATGGTATGTTTCATTTCTTTTTCTCTTTAATGTACATACTATATGGCTTTGCTTTATGGTTACCATGAAGCTTACAGAATTCATCTTACAGTTACAGTTAAAGTTGCAGATTCATCTTACAGTTAGTTAAAGTTACAGAATTCATCTTACAGTTAAAACCAGTCCAGTTTTAACTGATAATGGTTTAATTCTGTTCACATACAAAAATTACAATTTTGCTTCCTCCATTATCTTGTGTAATCATAATATATGTAATATCTAAGCTAATATGCTATTAAAACCATCTAGTTTGTTTTTAATAGGTTATATTTTTCATTTTTAAAAAATTCTTTTTAAAAATAAATTCTGGTCCTCTGGTAAAATTCTCCATTTTGACGTTTTTAAAAAAGGTACTAATTAGACTTATTTTAAAGTCAGTGGTGTACCTATGATTCTGTTTCTAACATGTTATTCCCCTCTTGTTTGACATTTGGTTCTGTGTCTTGTCTTGCCTGGTGATTTTTTTTTAAATGGTAGACATTGTGCATGAAAAAATCATGTGTTCCTAATTAATAATTTTATTTAATATAAGAATTTCTTTAATACAGTTTTGTTTTCCTGGTACAGTTAGGGTAGTGACAGATAATATTGCTTTACTCAGTGATTGGGATAATTTGTGCTGAGTTTTAGTGTCTGTGGGGATGACTATATCTGTTTTTTTCTGTCTTCTTAGGGTTTTACTTTTTAAGAATCTCAAAAGTTTGTTGTTCTTGTTAGGACTCCTAATTCATAGTTGTCTTTGTTGTATCCCCAGAACTATGAGACTTTCAAAAATTCTTCTTAGCTTTTTTATATATTGCTTTCTGCTTTGTTTCTCCAACTCTTAAAGTGTTTCTTAACCCTTCAGGAATGAGGAAATATTTGAAGATAAAAGCGGAATCAAATATTGAGTTTACTTCTTTGTATGTTTCCCCCTCTCCCTATCCCTTGAGTTGTGGCCGTCTTAGTAGTCCTTACTCACTTCTGTTTCCCTACTACACTACTCTGAGATAGTGGAAAGCTCTGATCTGCTGCTCTGTGCTAAATCTTTTGGCCTACTTCAATTATCAGTTAGTAAATCCCTTAAAAGAAAAGTGGCAGAGATTTTGTCTTAACCACATGGATTTTTCTTTCTCAGGTTTCTTGATTAGTAAAGTATATTTTGCCTTGGTTATTCTCTTTTTAATTTTAGCTTTTATGGTTGCTTTTGCTAGGAAGTTTGGTAGTACTAATAAGTATTCCGTCAGAATCAGAAGTCAAACAAGGTTATTTTTTATAAAGTAGCTATGCATTGTTTCTGATTAGTAAAGTTGTGTGTGTTTTCTTAGAAATTTGGAAACACAGAAAAGTAAAAAAATAAAATTAAAGTCATTCACGATCTTTTTTGCTTCATTATCCTCACTTGATTAATTCCTAATTATTTTTCTATTTTCAGTCTCGATTAACTTCCTCAGAGTCAAATCAACTCTCATATTAATTAGATGCTATTCACAGCACCTTATTTTTTGTTCTTTCTTCTCATATTGTGTTGCCATGTTTCTTTTTGTGTTTATTTGATTTGTATTTATATCTCTCATTACATTATTAGTTTTACTGTGGCAAGGACCATGTCTACTCTTTCTGTAAACCCAGTATCTATTACAGCCTAAAAAAATAGCAGATATTTTATAGTTATAGAATCTGCTGCACTACCATTATTTCTGCTTTGTATGCATATCTTTTCAACTAATATTCTATTATGTATATAATTTTCATGTGTATTACTATATTTTCTATATTTAAAAATTAATGACAACATATTATAAACATTTATTCATATAAAGTTTTGTTTCTAATATCAGCTCAGTCACCAATTATTTGATCTTGGAAATTTTAATTAACATTTTTAGCAGTCAGTTTTCTTATCTGTAAAATAGGGAAATGATAACTGCTGTAACTACTCATTCAGGTCTTTTTCAAAAGTAAATGAGACCACTGATCTTCATGGATCTTGTGGCATAAAAACTATTGGATATGAAGTGGTTAAACAATAATGTCTTAAACTATTGTTACCATTGTTTCTTGATGGATAGTCTACAGAAAGTGTAAGTGGGCTATATGATGTAAAATTCATGTTCACTTTAGAATTCTAAGGCATAATTCTTTTTCACTATAGATGGAGAAGCTCTTCACATATAGAATATTTACATGATGGCAAAAGGAAGACTGTCAGGAGCAATTGTGTAAGAAAACAAAATAAAGCTAAAACAATATGCAACTATTCTCATTACAGCAAAGTAGGCAATAAGCTTTTTGTAGAGCACGTTGGAAGGAGGCAGACACATTTGTAGACATGTAATAAGCACTCAGTTGCTACAAGTAAGTGCATGAGCAAAAAAAAAATAGTTGCAGTTATTAATGAGAGCTAATAATTAAAAAAGCTATCCTATCTTAGAAGATTTGAAAGAATAACACTGAGACAAACAGCAAAATCCAGATGAGACCTGATCATTTGCTCTAGCCACATTAAATTACTGGCAGGCTATATGAGAACTCCATCTGTCTCTATATTTACAGTTTATTTATTTCTTTCATAAAAATTTTATTATTTTCTTTTGATCATAATAAATATATGACAGCATTAATAGTACCAAATATTGCTTAAATGATTTCCATAAATATTTCTATTTCCATAATAAATCTGTGATATTAAAATAAAAACCTTCAAATATTGCTATATATGATACCTAGATGGGTGAACTTTGCTTAACCATAGTCAAGGTTTTGGTAGCCAGAATTTATAAAACAAGTTATATAATATTACCTACAGAATTCTTTGCCACAGGGATCATTCTTTCCAGATGGATCTCACATTACTACTTTTGAAGGAGAAAAGTAGAAAACACTACATAATTGCAGTGTATCAATATCAATAACTTCCAGGTGAAGTAAATTCATTGTAACAATAATAGAAATTCCACTTTTCAATAGTGTTCAGGGGAAAATCCTAGAATTTTCCAATGTGGGGTACTTTGTTTTTCTACCTTTTTGTTGCTTGGAAAATGTTGCATAACTTAGTGAATGGAAATCATTTTGTCAGATAATTTGGCAATAAATATATTTCCCACATGCTTGGTCTTGTAAATCCCATCTGGCAAAGTAGCCATTTAATCAACAGAGTAAGAAAATAGAGATTTAATCTAGAAAGCAGCTGAACTAGCACTGAGTGTAGAAGCTGCACAAAAATGGAAATATCATTGCTCTATAGTTTCTCCAATTTTATAAATGATTATTAACGAGTAATGAATCAATTGCCTAGTTCCTCTGTACAATTTGGGAAAACAGAAGAGCAGAAAATCCTCTGCCTTGAGACTGCTGTACTATGGTGATTACAAGGGAACACAATTAATGATGTTCACTAATAACTTGTTAAATCAAATCAGCTTTATAATCATGAAAAACTAAGAAAGTTATGAGGAGCCAATAATGCCAACGTGAGAAAATATGAAGGCACATTTGTAAATGTGAATTGTTCAGAACATGAGGTAGATAATTTATTGTTACCTGTTCCTATAATAATTCCTTACTTATGAGACTTTATTAATTTGGAGTTTGGGATGATTTGGAATCTTGGCTGAGATTTGTCCTTCTATTCACTATGAAAATGAGATTTGGAAAGCAAGTTAGTAGCCAAACAATGAGGATAATATTTTTGAAAGTCCAAGTCCTACATTCTTATTCTTTGTTAATAAATAATAAATGACATTATTGCCTTTTTTTTTTTAACCCAGAAGAGGAGAACATGGGGCAAGTCTATTCACACCAGAAGCAAAAGTAATAAAACCCTTAGACCACTGGAGAAAAGAGGAAGAGAACAGACAAAGGGTTCAGGAAGTGATGGGCAAGAGGTGAGACATGAGCAGTGATGTGCTGACAAATGATTAACAGTTGCAGCATTTGATAATTTTTATGGTGTAATATCTCGCATCATGAATAAAATTTCAAGTTACCAGTCTGATGTCATTGAATGTAGAATTAGAAAGATAAAATATACACAAAAGACCTGAAGGGCATAAATATTAGTAAAAAATAGTAAAAATGTACTAAAATTATTAGACTATGGTGAATTAGAGTTTTTATTACCTTTGTTTTAAATATAATTAATTTAAATGTAGGTTCATATAATTTAATTTAAAAAAACTTATGTGTTTAACAGCAGGCTAACAACATTCCTAAAAATCTAAAAGTCAACTTCTTTGAACTTTTATTGATACATAATGTTTGTGCATACCTATGGGCTAAATGTAACATTTCTTTACATGCATAGCATGTGTAATTATCAGTTCAGGGTATTTTGGGTATTCATCATCTGGTGCATTTATATTTTCTTTTCCTCTTTTTTTTTTCTTGGAGACAGATTCTTGCTCTGTCACCCAGGCTGGAGTACAAATGACGCGATCTCGGCTCACTGCACTCCTGCCTCCCAGGTTGAAGCAATTCTTCTGCCTCAGCCTCCCCAAGAGCTGGGATTACAGGCCCACACCACCATGCCCAGCTAATTTTTGCAGTTTTAGTAGAGATGGGATTTTGCCATGTTGGCCAGCCTGGTTTCGAACTCCTGACCTCAGGTGATTCACCTGCCTCGGCCTCCTAAATTGCTGGGGTTACAGGCATGAGTCACCATGCCTGGCCGAGCATTTATCATTTCTATGTGTTGGGAACATTTCAAGTCATCTCCTCTAGCTATTCTGAAATACACAATACATTGTTGTTAACTATAGTCACCCTACTCCGCTATCAAACATTAGAACTTATTCTATCTAACTGTATTTATACCTATTCTCCTCATCCCCCACCCCTCAAAACACCTCCACATCCTTCTGAGCCTCTATTAGCTATCATTATTTTATATCTCTCTGTAAGTTCAATGATTTTTAGCTCCCACATATTAGCAAGTTTTATTATTCTGTGTTTTGATAATATCTCTCACTTCTGGGTGTTGGACTCCCTGAAGTGTATCTTTCAGGTCTGGTTTAGTGATGATAAATTCCCTCAGTGTTTGCTTGTCTAAGAAAGGCTTTATTTCTCTTTCATTTATGAAAGGTAACTTTGCTGGATATAGTGTCCTTGTCTGGCAATTTTTCTTTCATAACTTTGTATATATCATCCTATTCTCTCCTGGCATGTAGGGTTTCTGTTGAGAAATCTGCTGTTAGTCTGCAGGGTTCTCTTATATGTGACTAGACACTTTTCTCTTGATGTTTTTAGAATTCTTTTTTTTTTTTTTTTTGACTTTTGACAGTTTGACAACAATGTGTTAGGGAGAATCTTTGAGTTTCCTGTATCTGGATTTCTAAATCCCTTTCTAGACTTGAGAAGGTTTCTAGCTATTATTTTGTTAAATAAGTTTTCTAGGCCATGGGTCTTCATTGGTCAGAGTGCATTGTTAGTGGAAGCTCTGGTGAGATTTTGCTGGGAACAAGGACACCTGTCCGGTCTTGTTGCCCCATAGGTGCTAGTGGTGGGCCAAGAGCACCTGTTCTTGGACCCCTGCGCAGTGTACACAGCCACTGCTGTTAGCAGGTTTAGGCAGGCCAATTATTGAGCCTCCAGGTGGCTTGCCTGGGTGCCAGTAAGAGCAGCTGTGGATCAAGCAGATGGGTGAGTCCTTGGGCCCCTGAGCAGCATGCATAGTGTGGGCCATGGCAGTAAGGTGATGGGATAACTCTTGGACTTTCAGGCAGCATTCCATGGTATTAATGGTGGTTGTGATGGGCTGAGTGGGTCATTCCCCATTCCCCCAGGTGGCACATATGGATACTGATGTTGGTGGTGGCAGCAGGCTGGTCTGACCCATCTTCAGGCCCCTGGGAGGACTGCACAGATACCAGCAGTGGTGGACAGGGTGAGGCGATCCTCAGGCTTTCAGACAGAATGCTTGAGTGCCAGTAGCAGATTTTCTGGGCTTGTGGTTAGGGCCCCTGGTGGTGCACACGTGTGCCCAGAGTGACCGATGGGGTGGAGTGATACCCCAGGTCCCTTAGTGGCATTCTTGCATCCTAGATGGGGAATACCAGGTGAGGTGGGCTTCTCTTTAGGTCCCCTCTCCGTAGAGTGCATGGGTGTAAGGTGTAGTGGGCACAGTAGGGCAGTCCTTGGGTCTCCAGATTGTGTGTTTGGATGACAGTCATTATTGGGCTGCTATTAGAGCCCCTGATGCTAAGGTGTGCACCTGGGGTAACTTACAGAGCAGGACAACTCCCCAGGCCCCTGGGGAGCGTGCTCGCGGGAGTGATGGTGGTGCCAGGCCGGGTGTGCCTATTCTGAGGCCCCCAGTGGCACACACAGGTACAGGCTGTGGTGGACAAAGTGGGGCAATTCTCAGGACCTGGTTGGCATGTCCCAGCAGCAGCAGCAGACTATCCTCAGCATGTATGCAAGTGTGTGGCAACCTTGCTGCTGGAGGCAGGGTGGGGTTCTGCCAGTGGCAGCCAATCTAGGCAGGTGGCTCTCAGGTTCTGTGGAGCTCATACAGCTCTCTGGCAGTGATAACAGCAATGGTAGTGGGTGGGAAGAGTCTAACAATACATTTTATGAGCTTATATAAGCTGGCTCTAGCATACCCCTGGATCTTGGCTTCATTCTCTACCAGGGTTGAGCCCCTGAGAGATAGTAAACCATATCCAAATAAATTTGGAGGAATCAAAAAATATTGTACATTGAACTGTGATTCCCTGGACATAGAATGAAGAGTTTACAGGTCTTGCAGAGAAACCATGAATTCAGAATGGCACCACAAGCAACATGGTTGCAGAGCAAGAAAGCAGCAATGTTGGAGGAAGTGAATGGATATGGGGTAATATTTCAAATTTCATAAAGCCTACATGTGGTTTCCACAAGGTCAGTGTGCTAGTGGGGTGACAAAAAATTGTGAGAAAATTCATGTAACAGAGGAGACCTTAACTAGATGCTATGATGGGAAACATGGGTTTCAAAGTGGATGTTACTACATATAAAGCTTCAAAAGACTAGATAGCAAGACTGGTTCAAGATGGATACTGTTTGAGGATGCTTGGTACTTAGGTAGGACAGAACACTCACAATAGCCGCCAGCATAGTGTGAAATGACAGCCGGTGGACCAGTGTCCCCATCACACCTGTCCCATGAGTATTTGGATGAATCTTGAAAAGGAGAAGGTAAAATAAAAAAAACCTATAGCAAGGCAAAAATAGTCCCAATAGGGAGTTTGAGTTCATTAAATAGTTACCTTGAATAATATTAATTGAAAAGTTTAAGACTTTTTTCCTCATTAATTGGGATAGGAGCAGGAAGGAAAGAAAAACTTGGAGAAAATAAGGTTACATTTTTTGGTGTATGATATGGTTTGGCTGTGTCCTCCCACCCAAAATCTCAGCTTGAATTGTAATCACCATAATCCCCACGTGTCAAGGGTGGGACCAGGGGTAGAGGTAATTGCTTCATGGGGGTAGTTTCTCCCATCGTGTTCTCGTGATAGTGAATGGGTCTCACGAGATCTGATCATTTATAAGCATCTGGCATTTTCCCTGCTTGTACTCACTCCATCCTGCAGCCCTGTGAAGAAGGTGCCTGCCTCTCCTTTGCCTTCTGCCATGATTGTAAGTTTCCTGAGGCCTCCCCAGCAATGTGGAACTGTGAGTCAATTAAACCTCTTTCCTTTATAAATTACCCAGTCTTGGGCAGTTCTTTATAGCAGTATGAAAATGGACTAAACAGGGTACATCTGAGTTCTAGCAAAAGTTACATTTTAGGGTACATCTGAGTTTCGATTTCTCTGTAGTTAGCACACACTTATAAGGATAATGTTTCCTTAATTAAGAAATTGTTTTCAAAAATCTTTACTTAAATTATGTTTCATTTCAAAATAAATTTCTAACCAAAATTTTTCTTTCAATTCTCTCATGTTTGCAACAACCTTAGAAATCCCACATTTATGCTTTCCTGTCACCTCCAGAATGGTACGTCAACAGATGAGTGGATTAAAAAAATATATATATATACACACTAAATGGAATACGATTGAACTTTAAAAAAAGAAGGAAATTCTATCATTTACAACATAAATGGAACTGAAGATTGTGCTAAATGAAATAAGCCAAGTACAGTAAAACAAATTCTGTGTGGTTTAACTTACACAAGGACTCTAAAACATTGGAACTTGTAGAAGCAGAGAGCAGAATGATGGTTGCAGAGGCTGGAGATGGGAGGAGGAATGGGAAGATAATGGATAAAGGATACAACATCTCAGACGGGAGACATTTTCTTTTCTTTTGAGTTCTATTGCACAGCTTGGTGAATATAGTTAGTGTGAATATAGGATAGTATACATTTCAAAATTGCAAAGAGACTAAGTTTCGAATGTTCTCATCACAAAAAAAGTTAAGTATTTGAGATGATGACATGTCAACTAGATTGATTAACTAGGTTGATTTAATTATTCCACATTGTATTCATAAATCATAACATCACTTTATCTTCACACATTTATACCATTATAAATTATCAATTAAATATTTTTACTGTGTGATTTTTTTTTTTTTTTTTTTTTTATGAGACGGAGTCTCACTCTGTCACCCAGGCTGGAGTGCAGAGGCCGGATCTCAGCTCACTGCAAGCTCCGCCTCCTGGGTTCACGCCATTCTCCTGCCTCAGCCTCTCGAGTAGCTGGGACTACAGGCGCCCGTCACCTCGCCCGGCTAGTTTTTTCTATTTTTTAGTAGAGACGGGGTTTCACCGTGTTAGCCAGGATGGTCTCGATCTCCTGACCTCGTGATCCACCCGTCTCGGCCTCCCAATACTGTGTGATTTTTATGTTGACACTCATATCTCAGGATTTGTGAGCACATTGTTTTCTCTTATTTTGTGCCATTACAGCCATTGCAAATAACTGTTCCCTTAGTGATTCATTATGTTAAAAAAATTTTATTCTAGACCTTTCAAGCTTGTGTAGTGCTTCATAAAAATACATTAGGCTTTTTGAGCAGAATTTCTTGACTCTAGCTGCTTTACACATTGTTTTAAAGTTCTTTTTGATTTATAAAGTTTCTTTGGGAACAATGAGACTAGTTACTAAACTAGACATGACTGTTATTACTTAGTATATCCTTCCTAGAGTAGCAATAGCTGTAGGTGGTCCATCGTATCCCCTTAGCTCTCACTTCTACACACGACAGCCTACTTAATGAAATCTCTGCTACTCTCTGCCTGAGGGCTTTTTAATAGCCTTGGGGAAACTCTTAGCATATGTAAAAGGCAACCTAGAAATAACAGAGAGTTAATGATGCTACAGTAGCACTCAACCTTGGACAGTTGGGGAGTTGGTAGAAAAACACTCCCACTTTCTCTTTCCTCAGTTGGAGTAACTCTGAGATGTGTTCTACATTGTCTTCTAAATGTGTAATTAACTCTCATTTGCCTACACTAAAAGTCAAGGTCATAACACACAATATTGGCTTCATTTCTTTCCCAGTCTTATAACCTTCCATTCCATACCATTGTTTCTTGGATCACCATCCATGTAAACTACATTTATCTCTTTGACTCAGGACCTGCTTTTGAGAAAACATAATCTAATATTAAAACGGAGTCACAACTATAGAGAAAGATACTTTTGAACTTTATGAAAAATAAACAGTTTTATAATAAAGATGCAAAAGCAATGTTATAAATATGAATGTTCTAAACCAAATAACTTATTATAAGTTCTTCTCTTCTTTTTATTACATTTTCTTTCTTTCGAAACAATAATAACAGCAGCAAAATCTAAAATTTTTATGGTGTTTAGTAAGTGCCAGGACATGCTCTAAATATTTTACACATAAAATTTTGTTAATTCTTACAACATCTTTGTGGTTGATAGGTGTATCATAATGGTAGGCATACAGAGAAAAAGTGATAAGTTGAATTTCATGTCCAGGATCATAACTCACAAATGGTAAAGACTGGGTCTAACTCAAGCAGTGAGATTTCAAAGCCCATACTAATAAATACCATGCTATGTAGCTTCTATGCAACCTAATCTGTAACTATTGCTTCAATAACTACCTGCACAGACATGGCTCCCAAATTTATAATTCTAATCTATGCCTTGTCTATGACCTCCAGAACCGGACAACCACTGTCCCCCTTGGAAATTGTTGTTAGATGTCTCCAGGGGGAGAGCACTTCAAAGCCAATGTATTAAAAGTCAAACACATTTTTTTTTTCCTTTAAATGTGATTACCTTCTACATACTAAACTTTAGTTAATATCACAAAATTCAGTGAGTGAATATAAAAAGAGTTCAGGATATCACTTTATCTTCTTAATTTTCTGAGAGTTTTAAATCATGGATGAGTTATGAATTAGCAATGAATTTTTCTAAATGCTTTCCCTGCATCTAATGATCTAATGAAATGATTGTATGGTTCTCATTTTTTCAGTTAAAATGGTGAATCATGTTGATTGATTTTTTAATGTTAAACTAAGTTCACACTCCTAGGATTTATTGCACTTGGTCGTGGTTTATTTTCCTTTTTGTGTTTTGCTGAATTCTATTTGTTAACATTTTTTATAATTATTTTTGTATCTATTTTCATTAGTGGTCTGTGATTTTCTTTTATTGCAGTATCTTTTCTCATACTAGTATCACAGTAATGTTGATCACATAAAATAAGTTGTGAAGCTTTGCCACCTTCCCTACTTTTCTGAAAGAGTTTATGTAACATTGGCATTTTTTCTCCCTTAAAAATTTAATGGCCATGCGTGGTGGCTTACGCCTGTAATCCCAGCACTTTGGGAGGCCGAGATGGGCAGATCACCTGAGGTGAGGAGTTTGAGACTAGCCTAACTAACATGGTGAAACCCCATCTCTATGAAAATACAAAATTAGCTGGGCGTGGTGGCAGATGCCTGTAATCCCAGCTACTCGGGAGGCTGAGGCAAGAGAATCGCTTGAACTCGTGAGGCGGAGTTTGCAGTGAAGTGAGATAGCACCATTGCACTCCAGCCTGGGCAACAAGAATGAAATTCTGTCTCAAAAAGACAAAAAATATTTAATAAGATTCACTAGTAAAGCCATCTGGGCCTTGAGATTTTTTTCCTGTGGGTAAGTTTTTAGTTAAGATTTCAATTTCTGTACCTTGATTTGCAAAGTGGCTTTCAAAAAAATCACAATCAGTTATTGAGTTCTATCAAATGCTTTTCCTTCATCAGTTGAGGTAATCATATTATTGTCTCTTTATTGTATTAATATAGGACATTACATTGTTTTTTTAAATCTTGAAATTTAAAACTCGGAAACCTGGAGTAAACCCAGGTTAGTTGTCATGTATTATCTTTTTAAATTACTGAAAATCCTTGTTTAATGATATTTTGTTTAGGAGTTTTGATATTTATTCATGGGAGATGTTGGCCTATGATTTTCCTTTTCTTAAAGTAATGCCATTTTAGTTTGGATGTCACAATTATTTTGGCCTCCTAAAATCAGCAGGAAATTATCCCTCTGAAGAAGGTTTCCTTCCCTTTAGGTTTTCTTCCCTTCAGGAAGGCATTTAGAGTAGAGGTAGATCATCTTAATACCCTCGAAGGTAAAGATGAGTCAAAGAATTAGTCTTCGACAAGGTTAAACTTGACTCCTATGACGTTTACCAGGGCCTCCTTTTCGGCAAGCCATGAACTCCAAATTTTAGTCCCAGTCTAAAACTTTGCTACTCTGTCAGGCTCTTGGTGCTATGTTTTTCTTGGATTCCATGCCTCTTGGCTTCTTTGCTGTTAAATCTCTCAGTTTCTAGTTCATTGATCCTCCAGGATCATTCTAGATCCTCCAGGTTTAAAGCTAGGCCAAAGGCTGGGCTCATTTCTGCACTTTGCTTCTCTCTAGGATCTTGGTCTTTCACATCCTCACTGATGCCTTCACACAGATGTTTTTGAAATTGCATCCAATTATTCAAATTATTCTTAGTGGGAGTGCTGATCTGATAAAAGTTTCTCTGCCATATGTGCAGGCAAAGAGTGTCCAAAGTCATCTTCAGGTGCAAAAAACATTAGTCATACCGCTTAAAGCAGTATTAGCTGCATCAGTGTGACAGCTCAGTCATAGGTGACTCATTGGACCAGGCTGCATCTAACTAAGAATTTTTGAAAAAGCCTGGAGACACTGTGGAGCCCGTAAACTAGTCCTGAGCAATCTAACTCTCGGCTGTTTCTTTGTGAGAAAAAGACATTCTTATGTGTTTATACTATTGTAGTTGGATGATTACTCCCAGCAGCTAAACGCAATTCCTGTTTGATTCAGAAGAGGACAAGACAAACAAACTTATTTGATGAGGACAAAAATGATGACTATATGCTTGAGCTTGAAAAGGAAAATTTGGGATAAATAAGAGCAATACATCTTTACCTCTGGGAAGTAATTCAGTAAAAAAATTAACCTCTAGAAGTAACACAATAAATTTATATGGTTATGAAACCAGATTTAGAAAGAGTTAATTCCATGCAATAATGACAGATATCAGTTAAGTATTAATAATAAAAATTTTGGTTAGATATTATACTCTGATCATTACTTAGATCAAATGTGAGAAAACCTGTCTTTCCATTTGTGCCTATATGCCATATAAAGTACTAGGCTGACTGTGCACAGTATTAGGCCTAGATTATGCTATGTTTATGCTGATTCTACCTCTCTAAATAAGCCAATTCAAGGAAGTCCTAGCCAGAGCAATCAGGCAAAGGGAAAATAAATAAATAAATAAAAGGCATCCAAATAGGAAAAGAAGAAGTCAAACTATCTCTCCTCAGTGACAATATGATTCTATACCTAGAAAACCCTAACGACTCCTCCAAAAGTCTCCTGGAATGACGTCAGTAAAATTTTAGGGTACAAAACCAATGTACAAAAATAAATAAATTAGTATACATTAATAATGTTCAAGCTGAGAACCAAATCAAGAATGCAATCTAATTTACAATAGCCACAAAAAAAGTAAAAATAAAATAAAATATTTAGAAATAGATCTAACCTATTTGGGTGGATCACGAGGTCAAGAGATCGAGACCATCCTGGCTAACACAGTGAAACCCTGTCTCTGCTAAAAATACAAAAAATTAGCCAGGCATGGTGGCAGGTGCCTGTAGTCCCAGCTACTCGGAAGGCTGAGGCAGGAGAATGGCGTGAACCCAGGAAGTGGAGCTTACAGTGAGCTGAGATCACCCATTGCACTCCAGCCTGAGCAACAGAGCGAGAATCTGTTCAAAAAAAAAAAAAAAAAAAAAAAAAAAAAAAAGAAAGAAAGAAAAAAGAAAAGAAAAAGAAAAAAGAAAAAAGAAAAGAAATATATCTAAGCAAGAAAGTTAAAGATTTCTACAAAGAAAACTTGTACAAGTGAAAACAAAATATTGCTGAAAGAAATCAAAGACACAAACAAATGAACAAATATTTTATCTTCATATATTCAAACCAAAAAAGAGCCTGAATATGTAAAAAGAACAAAGCTGGAAGTATTATATTACCCAACTTCAGATTGTTATGTAAACCTACAGTAACCAAGAAAACATGGCACTGGTACAAAAACAGACACATAGACCAATGGAACAGAACAGAGAACGAAGTTTGCATGCCTATAGCCATTTAATCTTCAACAATGTTGACAAAAATAAGCAATGAGGGAAGGACCCCTTATTCAATAAATGATGCTGAGATAGCTGGCTAGCATATGCAGAATAATGAAACTGGACGTGTATCTTTCACAATATACAAAAATTAACCCGTTAGATTAAAATTTTAAAAGTAACAACTCAAACTATGAGAATCCTAGAAAAAAACCTAGGAAACACCATTCTGGACATCAGCCTTGGGAAATAATTTATGATTAAGCCCTCAAAAACAATTGCAACAGAAACAAAAATTGACAAGTGGGACTTAATTAAACTAAAGAGCTCCTGCACAGCAAAAGAAACTATCAACAGAGTAACCAGATAATCTACAGCATGGGAGTAAATATTTGCAAACTATGCATCTGACAAAGGTGTAATATCCAGAATCAATTAGGAACTTAAACAATTGAAGGAGCAAAGAACAAATAACCTCATTAAGAAATGGGCAAAACATGAACAGACGCTTCTCAAAAGAAGACATGCAAGTGGTCAACAAACTTATGAAAAAATGTTCCACATCACTAATGATCAGACAAATTCAAATCAAAACCACAGTGAGATACCATCTCACACCAGTCAAAATGGCTACTATTAAAAACTCAAAAACCAATAGATGCTGGAGAAGCTGTGGAGAAAATGGATGCTTATACACTACTGGTGGGAATGTAAGTAGTTCAGCCACAGTGGAAAGCAGTTTGGAGATTTCTCAAATAACTCAAAACCGAACTACCATTTGACCCAGCAATCCCATTACTGGGTATATAGCCAAAGAAGATAAATCATTCCACTAAAAAGACACATGTACTCACATGTTTATTGCAGTGTTATTCACAACAGCAAAGATATGGAATGAATCTAGGTGGTAAACAATGGTGGATTGGTATACATACACTGTGGAACACTATATAGTTATAAGAAAGAAAGAAATCATGTCCTTTTCAGTAACATAGATACAGCTAGAAGTCATTATTCTAAGAAGTTTAATGCAGAAATAGAAAACTAAATACTGCATATTCTCACTTCTAAGTGGTAGCTAATCATTGGGTACTTACATAAAGATGGAAACAATAGATACTGGGGGACTACTAGAAGGGAGAGCGAGGTAGCAGGACAAGGGTTGAAAAACTAACTGTTGGTACCATGCTCAGTATTTGGGCAATGGGATCAATTGTACCCCTTAGCATCACTCAATATAGCCAGGTAAAAAAACTGTGCATGCATTCCCTGAATCTGAAATACAAGTTGAATTTACTTTAAAAAAAGAAAAGTCAATTCAAGTTTTTAAAAACATAACAATAATACTTGAGTATTTCTTTTATTTTTTCCCAATAGTTAAAATAATAAAAAATTCAAATGCTTGTAAATACTGAAAATGATAGTAGAACTATTATATTTGTATTTGCTCTTATAGATATCCAACCCCTACTTTACTTTGATATAGTAAATCAACTTTAATTTTAAAGCTCTAATTTTGAGAGTCACAGAGGAGACTTTCTTTCATCCATAATCTTTCTGCTATAACCTCCAGCAAAGCATTAGATAAATTAGTGTTAGGGATTAGCTAGATGTGTTTTGAATATTGGCTAAATTGTTTTCATAGCTCAATCTACCATACCTTTGGCTTTATTTGAGCTCTCCCTTGCTGATGAGCTGAAATTTTATATGTGAGTGCAAAGTGTATTTTATCTGAAAGCCAGGAGTCAGAACTGAATAAAGCCATGGATATTGATTATTCCTCATTAACGCTGAGTTCTTAAAGCAAATAGGTTCATTTCAGATCCAATCCATGCTACGGATAGAATGACTGACTTACAGGAGTACTCATAAGAAAACTGACAAAAATGTGTTTCAAAGAGTCATGTCTAAAAAAAGCAAAAGAAGAAAAAAAAACCATGGATGGACAGCTTTTAATAAATAATGTACTACTCTCTTAAATGGAGATAATTATATGCTCCAAATTCTTTAGGTGGGTTTAGATTTGGACTTTTTCAGCTGCATGCACAGAGTCAATTCTTTCTCAACTTGTGGTCAACAGCTGTTAACCGGGGACAATTTATCCATAGTTAATGGTATCAGGGGAATTTAATATGTGGCTCTGGATTTTCCAGCATCATGCCTATTTAACAGACTAGGCTATACATTCCAGAATAGAAAATTCCACCTCCACTCTCACCCTAGGCTTGAGGAGAAACCTGAAGTTATGTTACCCAATAGTGGGACCAAACTCTGAGGGAATTTGCATATGTACATAACCTTGTGGGTCTCAGCTTTCCATCCTTTAAAATTACCTCCATGGATTGGATGATTTCTAAGGATGTTTTTTAGAGCTGTTGTCTATCTGTGGTCCTAGAATTAATAATTCCACTCCACAAATATCCTTTAAACACTTAATTTGTACCCAGTTATATTTTAGACCCTGAGATGAAAAAGTAAAAGTTATTGTCTCTATCTTCTCTGTCCCATTCATATTGGGCCTAGTCAATGGAATGTGAACTGACCTGAAGTACATCATACCTGAGCAGGATTTAAATGTCCTGGCAGAGTTTGATTTGGCTTCTTGCATTCCTGTTATCCACTATACACACTATACAAAGTGGCCCCAAGAGTCACCGGCCTTCTAGCTGGACCCCAGAATGAGATCACATAGAGTATACCAAGCCTGAGCCCAAATGACCCCAGGTGAGCCCAGGTAAGCCACAGCAAACCTTCAGACTTGTGAGCAAGAAACAAATATTTGCTGATGTAAGCCACTGAGATTGTGTAGTTGTTTCTTGCTACTTCAGAAGCTGAATAACATAATAGCTTATTATTTAGAAGGAAAGAGATGTCATCTTCCCAGAAATAATTTTAGTGTAATGTGAAAAGATTCTATGTTTAAAGCCTTTCAATATCTTAATTTGGTATAAAGAAAATAAGATACATTATTTTATTTAATTGTCAATCATTTGATCAGGCTGTTTTCTCTACTTTATATCTGAAGACCTTGAGGCTCAGAGAGGATTTATTACTGGCCACAAATCAACCATCTTGAGTTGGGAGAACCATGATCAAATCTAGAACCTCTGAGTTTTGAATTGAAACTTTAGGTCCATCTTATATATTATTCTCCTGCCTCTGGCATAAGTATTTTAGTTATTATGTATTGAATCAGATTTACATGCAAGTTCTTAAATAAATTGATGGTAGCTGATTCAGGCCAAAAGGAACTTATTTAAGAAAAGGATGAGTAGTCCAAATAAGCAACAGGCAGGCTGAAAAACCTGGATGGGGCAGCCTGAAATTGTACCCCAAATCATCCCAGAACCATGCTTTTTTTTTTTTTTTTTTCTACCGAGTACCAGATGCAATAGGTTGCATTACTGGCACCACTGGCATTAGACATTGAATGCTATTGCTGCTATTAGTGTGGCAGGCATATTGTCCTTGAAAACTTGATCTTGTTGCCAACAACCCTGTAGTCATGACCAAAGAGAATTCTTCTTGATATCCAAGATGTGCTTGGGAAATAAAGGGGCTGTAAATGCATGAAACTCAAGGAGAGAGGCAAGAAGCTAAATCCATATCCTAAGTAAAGCTTATGGCAAAGGATTTTACAGCATGGCTGTCTTTTCTAGATTCCTGGGCCGCATGTGTGTGCACAGATTTGTTAAGGTTATATGCAAATTCTTATACCTAAGATCATTTAAAGGTGCTTTGCAAATATTCTGTGATTGACTTTCAGACTTGGCCCTATTTTAACTAAATAGACATCCCTAAAGCATTGGAAAGCATGAGCATTGTGTATTCAAAGAAATATGTTAACTTCATTTGGCTGGTAGGGATTCCAGAAATAAGATGTAAGCCAAAAATTAAATTCTTAGCCTTCCACCAGTCTGTATGGAGGCCCCACCTTGGCCAAGATGATCTCAAAGAACAATTAGTTCAGGCCATGTTAGGAGGGGAGGTCAGATATGCCTATTATATCCCCTCCCTTTGGAGTTGAGGCATAACTGATCAGCACTAACATTAAAATAGAGACCATAAGACATACGAGACAGACTCTTTGTAGCAGTACGATACCCAACTCCAATCTGATTTTGACATAGCATCTTATGACAGATAGAAGGTCCTGAAGAAAAGTATTTTACCCCCCAATGTAGTTCTTTGATATATTTTGAAATGGCCCTGCAAAGCCATCTCTTTTGGGAGAATTTTACCTTCTGCAGAGAGTCTCCTTCCCTTTCCAAGTCTTCTCCTGATTCAGGGGAAATTTAAGAGTTTGATACCTTTTAAGTTCTAATAAGGGACATTTACCATCTATTCTTTCTGAAGCTTGCTACCTAGAGGCTTCATTTACATAACAAGAACCTTGGCTTCCACAGCCCCCCTTATCTTAACTTTTTCAACTAATTGCCAATCAGAAAATCTTTGACTCCACCTTTGACATATGAGTGGGCTGAACCAATATGTATCTCACGTTTATTGATTTATGTCTTTGCCTGTAACTTTTGTCTCCCTAAAATGTATAAAACCAAGCTGTAACTCAACCACCTCAGGCACATGTTCTAACAACTTCTTGAGGCTGTGTTCCAGGCCATGGTCAGTCATATTTGAGTCATATTTGGCTCAGAATAAACCTCTTCAAATATTTTTGAAGAGGGGAAGGCGGCATGGGCTTGAATTGAAATCTAATTATATGTTAAGAGTGACATGTAATTGTTTTAAGCATTTGATTATGAAGTCACTTGGTGTACTTTTCTTCGTTTATGTTATACATGGGGTTTTTCCTTTCTGGCTGGTGGGAATATAAGCATCCCCAACCTTGTCTGAGCTCTGTGGTTTGCATCTGTAATCCAACCTCTTGGGTGGTTCTTTGCTGGGCCTCGGGTGGTTTCCTCACACCTGTGAGATGACTGATAGTCACCCAAAGGCTGGAGAAGGGCCGTCATCAAATTTTTATCTCATAAATCTCTCTCTGTGTAGCTCTCTCCTTTTTGTTACCCTGCCCTGTGAACTCTAGTTGGCTGTACGTCCTTCAGTCCCAACTCTGTTTTCTTAACTCTGGGAGACTCCCAGGCTCCACTTGGGATTTTCTTCCTTTTCTTGAAGCCTAAAAACTTTTATCAAGGCTGTAAACTAGGGCAATTGTAGGACCCACCTAATTTGTTTTCTCTTTCCCAGGAATCACTGCTCTACAGTGTGTAGGGTCCAATGGCTGAAAAACCATTGTTTTATTTAGCTTGTTTTTAGGTTATTTTGGCTTGTCCTTGTTACACCTTCTTGATCCAGAGTGAAACGCAATTGTACGGATAATTTGTGCTATTGTTTATATCAACATCAACAATAAAGTAAGCATTTTTTAAAAATATGGTATTTTATTGTTATTTCTCCAAATTGATATTTCTTAAATTGATAGTGCTTCCTAAAGGTGTCTTTGAGTTATAAAAAATACATTGTATGCAACAGTGAAAAAATATATTGATAATTATGCCCAAAAGGCAATGTGTAATTTAGGATTTTATAACATTCCAAGTTCTCAAAGTATAGATCCCAACCTTAAAAGTTGCAAATATGGGCAAATTTCACACAGTTGACCTTATGTATTAATAGTACATATTTCTAGGAATGGTTTATGTATAGAAGTAAGTCCCTGACTGCAATATACATAGGAAACAAGTATTACATAGAAAAGAAAAAATAGTTTTGGCTGGGCATGGTGGCTCATGTCTGTAATCCCAGCACTTTGGGAGGCCAAAGTGGGCGGATCACGAGGTCAGGAGATCCAGACCATCCTGGATAACACAGTGAAATCCCATCTCTACTAAAAATACAAAAGAATAAATTAGCTGGTGTGGTGGTGGGCGCCTGTAGTCCCAGCTACTTGGGAGGCTGAGGCACGAGAATGGCGTGAACCTGGGAGGCGGAGCTTGCAGTGAGCCAAGATCGCGCCACTGCACTCCAGCCTGAGCAACAGAGCAAGACTCTGTCTCAAGAAAGAAAGAAAGAAAGAAAGAAAGAAAGAAAGAGAGAGAGAGAGAGAGAGAGGAGAGGAGAGGAGAGGAGAGGAGAGGAGAGGAGAGGAGAGGAGAGGAGAGGAGGAAAGGAAGAAAAGAAAGAATAGTTTTATAATTTTTGTCTTCTCCTTAGCTAGTAAAATAGAGTTTCTACAGAAGTACCTACATCTATAGCCTCCATTTCTTAGGTTTAATTAAAATATTACTTATAGATTATATCACCAGCCTCATTATATAGCTACCAAGTGGAGAGTGAAGAGAACCTTGATAACTCTGTTTGCGGAACCTTCACAATTATTCTAATTATTATCTGATAGATCAGAGATTACTGCTGTGTGTTTCAGCTCAATGTAAAGGTTAAGAAATTCCCTATAGCAAGGAAATCATAATACAGTGTTGGAACAGACTTTAATCAATTTGACAACATTTAGCTTTATAATTTTTTAACTGAAGAACAGTTGCAATCCAGAAAGCAAGATTTACAGGAAGCACACAGTGACTAGTCCTGCAAGAGTTTATGTGACTTCGGCTACTATGGATCTCAGTGAAAGCATTTTAGTCTCCTAGATAATTTTGCAAATGAGTAGGCAGGTATAGAGGGATTGTGTCACTTTAAATTTTGCAAGAAATGGTGAAGACCCAGTGTATAGTGCACAGGTGTTCATGTCCCATTCCTGGTCATCCACATCAACTTCCCAGAGAATAAATGCTTTGAGGGGCCAACTAGAAATTATCTTTAAAAAAGGGTAAGAGTCTTGGCCAGGTATGGTGGCTCATCCATGTAATTCCAGCACTTTGGGAGGCTGAGGTGGGCAGATCACTTGAGGTCAGGAGTTCAAGATCAGCCTGACCAATATGGTGAAACCCTGTCTCTACTAAAAATACAAAAATTAGCCAGGCATGGTGGTGAGTGCCTGTAATCCCAGCTACTCAGGAGACTGAGGCATAAGAATTGCTTGAACCTGCTAGGCAGAGGCTGCAGTGAACTGAGATTGTGCCACTGCACTCCAGCCTGGGAGACAGAGTGAGATTCCATTAAAAAAAAAAAAAAAAAAGTGATAAGAGTCTTAACATGGTTCCACAGGATCCACTTTCATTCTTTCATATTTTTGGTAGAAGGGAAATCCGACTCTTTGGGCTGCCAGTAACGGAGATAAGGGCTTATTAGTAGGAAATGTATATAGCAGTACAACTGTGTCTTCTGGAATCAATGACAGTCATGAAGCCAAGCCTTGGGAAGAGACTTTAATCAAGAAATGGGAAACTGTGAAGCCTGAGCACATCTCCACTTCTCTCTGCGTACCGTATGCATTCTTGTACCTGTCCTGATTAGCTTTTGCTGTATGCAGTCTATGAATGGAAGACAATGTTTCACAACTGAATTTATGTGCTATGGATCTGTCAAAAGTAAAAACAGCTTGGCAGTTCCAATTCTTAATTCCCAGAGAAGGGAATATGAGTGTCCAGCTTGGTCAGAAGTTGACCTGTGGTCCAATGAGGAGATTATATTACCGTAAAAAGTCTATCTTTATAGTTCAGCCTCTACAGAGGGAGTAGTTCTCAGGTAAGGCAAAATCATTGTGAAAAGATGTTTAAGCATCTGTGAGTGGATATGTGCTAACGGAAAGGAAGTAGGGGGTTACATTCCCAACTTTTGAAAAGTTTACTTTTTATGACTTAAAAAATGACAACAACAAAGAAAAAACCCACCAGGCATGGTCCTCACAAGCAAAAATTAAATTGCTTTAATTTCTCTCATCATAAGGTTGCTGTGCAGTGAGAACAAATGTCCTGTTGATGTAATTTGGGGTTAAGAGTCTCAGATTCTACAGGCATCAGGCTGGACTGCACCACCCAGACTGCTAAGCTTCCCTTAACACCACCTTTTCAGTTACTGAAATCAGAGGGCCCCACTGCTGAGGGAATTTTGTGCTTTGATGTCAACTAATCTTTGTATCACACAGGGATTTCTCAATGTTGGATTTAAGTTCCCTGGCATAAAGCTTGCCTGGTTTTATGTTGTGATATCCTGCCTCTAATGACCTCAATAACGTTATCAACTGCATCATATTCCAAACCAACCTTCTTTTTTCAGGAACATCTGTACCTTATGAGCAGACTGAGTCTCTTATTAGAGAAGTTGAAGGCCAGTCAGCTCCTTGATAAAAGGAAACACATTTTATAAATGGGTAAAGGAACAATTGCTTCACGGTGCAATATCAGTGGGAAGTTCCCAAACCCACTTCCCATCCCCAAGTCCAATGGGGTGTTTTGTTTTCTGAATGAGGTAGGCTTTCTGCAATTTGGATGAGGCTTTTATCTTTGTTTACACTAAAAATGCTACAGAGAGTACTTCCAACTCTTATTTATTTATATTTATTTATTTATTTATTTATTTATTTATTTATTATTTTTCAACTTTTATTTTAGGTTTAGGGACTACATGTTCAGGTTTGTTACATTGGCAATTTGTGTTTCACTGGGGTTTGGTGTACAGATGATTTTGTCACCCAGGTAGTAAGCATAGGTAGTTTTTTGACCTTTACTCTCCTCCCACTCTCCTCGCTCAAGTAGGCTCTGGTGCCTATTGTTCCCATCTTTGTGTCCATGTGTAACCAGTGTTTAGCTCCCACTTATAAATGAAACCATGCAGTATTTGGTTTTCTGTTCCAGCATTAATTCACTTAGGATAATGACCTCCAGCTGTATTCGCGTTGCGGGCAAGGACATTATTTCATCTTTTTCATGGCTGCATAGCTTTCCGTGGTGCATATATACCACATTTTCTTTATTCAGTCCACTGTTAATGAGCATCTAGACAGATTCCATGTATTGGTATTGTGAATAGTGCTGTGATGAACATATGAGTACATGTATCTTTCTGGTAGAATGATTTATATTTTTTTGGGTACACACTGAGCAGTAGGACTGCTGGGTTGAATGGTTATTGCACTTGATGAATACAGTGTTTGGGTGTAGACTTCAGGCTTCTTTAGGTTTAAGGAAGGGTTACCACTATGAAAATAGAAGCTATCAGAATGGAAAGCCAGAAACAACTATATCACATCTACTCACCTACCTGCTTTTGTGGGCACATACTCTGCCCTCCCTGTTGTTAACAGTCTATTCTCCCATCTAAGGCTGACATATATACTACCTCCTAGCCCCCTCATGCTGAATTAGGAAGATTCCACCCACATACTTCCCTTTTTATTTTTTTGGCTAGTTATCCAATTTTCTTGCTTTTCTGGATTGTCCCCATGTACATGTATGTATTTGATATGATTTACTTGAAAGAAGCTTAACAACTATCAGCACAAATTTTTTAAATCAAATTTAAAATTTCACATAGAAAAAATCTTTTTACATAATTAACTCATTTTTTTTCTACCAAATCATAAAACTTTACTTTTTATGACTTTAAAACAGCAACAACAAAGAAAAATCCCACCAGGCATGGTCCTCACAAGCAAAAATTAAATTGTTTTAATTTCTCTCATCATTCTACAATAACGTAGTCTTGGTATTATCCAAACGTCGGTTTAAAATTCTTGTTAATGTATTATGAGGAAAGATAAAACACATCTGAAAGTCATTATTATTGCTTTGCTATACAGATCTAAAGACCCAAAGATGACTTGTGAAGTCAAATTTTATAAACTTCTTTATTCTATATGAAGTGAAGAAGGATTCTGACACTTATTCATTTTTTTTTTTTGGCTGAAGTCTCTATACTGTAGTAATTCCATGATTCTGTTTAATGATTTTATTAGCTGAAATATGAGACAACCACATTGAATGAAAATAAGAAGGTTATATATTAATAGAAAAAGCTTCAAACTGGAAGGCCAACCCGCCCTTTTTTAAATGTCAGACCTTGGATCCCAGTCCTTTAAGTGTTTTGATGCTGTTTAGGTGCAAAAAAATATTTTTGAAAGCTCTCAAATAATTTACTTACATTGAACAGGTCGTAGAGGGAAAGACCTGTTGAATGAAAGTAATCATATCTATACGTGTTGTATTAGCGATTCTCATGCTGCTATGAAGAAATACCTGAGACTGGGTAATTTATAAAGAAAAGAGGTTTAACTAAATCACAGTATCACATAGCTAGGGAAACCTTAGGAAACTTACAATCATGGCGGAAAGCACTTCCTCACAGGGTGGCAGGAAAGAGAATGAGTGCAAGCAGGGGAAATGCCAGACACTTATAAAAGCATGAGATCTCATGAGATTCACTTATTATCATGAGAACAGCATTGGGAAACTACCCCATTATCCAATTACCTTTATCTGGTCCCACCCTTGACATGTGGGGATTATGAGGATTATAATTCAAGGTGAGATTTGGGTGGGGACACAGAGCCAAACCATATCACACATACATATACAGTGAGACCAACTAACATGCTTACAGGTTTTAAGTTCACTAATAATGAACTGGACTCTGGGTCACTATCACAGATGAGAAGTTTCATTTTAAAAGCTTTAAAAAAGAGAATGTAATAAATTGGTGTTGCCTTTAGGGGATCTTGCTCTAATGTACTTGAAAACATTTACTTATTCAAATTCAAAATGATTAAATCAAATGTTTAATGAAATTATGAAAAAGATATAAATCTAACCTTAGTTCTTCTTAATGGAGAAGCAAAGAGTAACAATAACTGGCAAAGTGTGAACTAAACACATGGCTTATTTTACTTTGCATTCCTTGGTGAATGCATATGGGTTTCTAGAATCTCTTGTATTTTATTCCATTGTTAATATAAGCAATGATGTCCAGGCTCTTGGCAATATTAATATCAATTTTAAATTCTATTTTTCAGGTCAGGTCCAAGGACATTAAAAACTGCATAGTTGTTCCAATTTTGAGCCCTTAAAATTGCAAAAAATAATCTTTTGTTTTCTGAGATAATAGCACCATTTTCCTACAACAAGATTTAAACTGTTTTCAGCACATTATCACCTTACAAAAATCCAATAAACTCCTTGGCACAAATACTGCAAATTTAACTTGCCAATTGCTTACAAGTGGTCCTTAACTCTAATTTTAGGAAGAGAAGGTTTCTGTTTCCTAATTAGTTCATGTTATTAGCCTCAGGCTGCACTTAAAAAGAATAAAATTATTCATTAGGTTTTCCTAATATCTCCCATATGTCGTACCTATTAAGGATAGAGACACCATCAGCTTTCAATAGGGGTGCTATTGGCATTATGATGTGCCAATTCTTCCTTAAACCAGAATGTCTCATAGAAATTGAGGCTTATTTTATATGTCTGGTCTGAACCCACTAAAAGCCTGGGGCTGTCCCCACACATTTCCAAATGGCCTGTAGAGAGCAAACCACTCCCAGCTGGAAATCTAAACACCTCTGAGGAGAAAGAACTATTTTATTCGATATATCTGCTTATTATCCAGTTATGGATAATGATTTCTAGGTTATTCATGAGTTGCAGTCAAAGCTTCCTATAGTTTAATTTTTTTCCTCAAAAGTAATTCAGATGAATATTTTGCTTTTCGTCTACTACAAGGCTATTATAAGATATAAAACAGAAGCTGATTATTTTTTAAATTTTCATTTGCCTAGGCAAATGAAGTAGTAACTTGAACACACACATACACACCACAAATACACACACCCCACAAACACACACACACACGACACACACACATACGCCAGCTTTGTGACTCAGTTACATAACTTTCTTCAGAAAAAGGACATATTGCAAATATTGGAGGCACAGAATTTCAAACACATTATATCAAGACTTGTAATTAGTGCTTTCAGATACCTTCTCTTCAGTAAATCCAGAATTGTTCAATAAAAACAAACAAACAAATAAACCCCCCTAAAACAAACAAACAAAATACTGCAACTGCTGGCGCAGTGGCTCATGCCTGTAATCCCAGCACTTTGGGAGACTGAGGCGGGTGGATCACCTGAGATCAGGAGTTCGAGATCAGCCTGACCAACATGGAGAAACCCCATCTGTACAAAAAAACACACACACAGAAATTAGCTGGGCATGGTGGCGTATGCCTGTAAATTCCACCTATTCAGGAGGCTGAGGCAGGAGAATCGCTTGAACCTGGGAGGTGGAGGTTGTGGTAAGCTGAGATGGCACCGTTGCACTCCAGCCTGGGCAACAAGAGAGAACTCCGTCTCAAAACAAACAAACAAACAAACTGCAACTTCTCTAGTCTTAAACACACCAGTCCTACAGATGGATACTGTGAGTAAGGAGAAACAGCATGAATGAAAATGAAACCATGAACAAGTTAGATTTGACAAAATTACACTTCAATTAGTAATGACAAGATACTATATAAAGGTTTGTTTTCCAAATGTGAAATCTCCATTGACTTCACAAAGACATTGTCACACAGCAATCACATATCATAAAAAGTACCATCACAAATGTACCCAAAACCATATTCTATAAAAGTGAACTACTGCCTTTGTAAACTTTCATCTGGAAATCTTTTAACTGGCCATTTCAAGAAGCACCAACCTCATATGCATGCCCACCAATTAAAAAAAAAGACGAAAAAAGTAGAAAACTTACTATGCATCTATGACTTGAAGAAATGCCAGCAGACACTTCATCACATCAAAATCCAAGTCTAGAGTAACTAGTTTCATATTTCTTATTATGAGCTCTCAGCAGGAATGTTATTATATGCTGAAATATTTAAACTAGAAACATTTCTCTTTAAAAGTATTTCAATTTTTAAAACTCAGTTTCAGAATAAAATTTAATGAATGTTATGTTGAAGACATACAAAATTAAGAGAGACAAGTATATTTTAGGGAGAAACTCTTATGTATGCTAAAACGGATTGAGAATCTCTACATTTTAGTTTCTTTTTTAAAAGAAATTGCAATAGAGACTCAATGCAAATCCAGACACAACTGTGTTATTCTATCTTCCTACCCCCATCTCCTGCTTATTTTTATCTTTTAGAACTTTTTCACACAAATTAAACATTGCAAAAACTTTCTATTTCAATTTTTAAAAATCACAAATTCAGAAAGTTTGGGGTTGCATCTCAAATATTTAAAATCAATCTTACAATTAAAATTTTCAAATAAAAACAGTAGTTTAAAACTTATTTAATTATCACTTATCAATCCAAAATTATTACTATCTTTCACTTCATTTTTAATGAGATTGATTTTCTTTTTTGAGTAGCAATGTCACTACATCAGAATGTGGTGATTTTTTTCTGCATTCAAAATACTTTCAAATTCTATGTTTTTGATAGGTTTTTAGAAAACACAAAAAATTAATTAAAAAATTCTATTGAATAAAATATACTGAATTATATAATAAGCAAGACACATTCCTTTGGAGGATAAACTGCTGACAAAAAAAAAAAAATCCTGTGTATATATAAGTGAGCAAGAAAATTATTTCTCTTTTTTCATCTTTTTCTTTCTTTTTCTGTCTCTTTCCCTTCTTTTCTTCCTTCTTTCCTTTCTTCTTTACTCTCAAAATACACTTTTCCTAAAGTATGTTCCACAAACCTGGAATTGAGAATTAAGGTGGGCAAGGAGGAGAGGGAAAATGAACAGATAAAATAAAGAGGGATGAAACTATAGCAAACAATTTGTAAAGGCTACAGTCACACTCCAAGATGGTAGACACTGTTTGAAGTAATTTAAAATGCAGCAAGAGCTCAGATTTTTATTGTGGTATGAAGATCTAGGAGGAATTTAACACCTGAAACCATTGTGCCTTTTCATTGCACATGCTGCTTCCTCCTTCCTGCCTCCACAGAAAGGACTTTTTATTTCACTATTTCTTCCTCTTTGAGGTCCTCTAGGTGTGCATAGTGAGCAGGAAGTTTGTGTCTTCTGGGATAACTCAAAAGATATCTTAAAAGTTTCATTTTTAAGACTGTGTACATCTGTATGGATAGGGCTTGTATAACTAATTTCCCAATTTTGGGGTGAAATTCAACCTTTTCTTTTGTTTCCATTCAACCTTCTCTTTTGTTTCCATTCTTAGAAAACATGGAGAGGCATTCTTTTATTTAGAAAAATTGAGATTATTAGAAATTTTGCTTTTCTGTGTACTGTAATCCATTTGGTTATGACAAACTTCATACGTGACTGCTGTTTGGAGTCAGTGTGCAAACAAACATTATCATATTATGAAGAGATTTAATTAACTAGGTAATATGTTTGAACATCAAATACAAGGTGAAGGCTGCAAAACAAATTAGTTTTACCCACTATCTGAAAAGCATTCCTTCAAACGGAGGGATTTTCAACGTACTTGATTCTTTACTCATACATATATCAGGTGGTAAAACAACTAGTTTTATTTTTCTATTTTGACTAAAGTGTTTTTATCTTTTCTTTGCTACAACCTAAGGAAGAAAGCTATTGTAATATGAGTATACGACTGGGTAATTTTTTGTCTTTGTTTTTGTAATTGGGATTGAATTGAAGCATGATGTCATTTGCAAGGGTGTAAAGTGACCAAACTTGGAAATAAGCCATGGCCATCTCATGGAATTGGTTCCCCTACATTTACAGTTTTTGCAGTGACCAATAGAACAAGTGACCACGTGCACGTAATTTATAGGCTGATAGATAGTTCACCATTCCATGTGAGAAGGATGAATCAAAACTTAAGGTACACTGGGTGAAAGATGTTTGCTATCTTTAAGATTATTTGACTTTTTAAAAACTGTAAATACAAATTTCAAGTAATTTATTTGAACAATGTCTACTCCTTCCTAAGGTCATTTGATTTCCTCAAAATTCAAGATCAGACAAGGTTAAGCTTCAGCCAAGATTTGCTTTTGGTCCCATCTTACCTTATCTCTCCTCACCACCATCACTCTCAACTTTGCCTGGAGTTCCCCTCCTCCTAGACCTCTCAGTTGTTTATCCCTAAACATTGCCTTGGTACTCAGAATGTGTATGACAGCTGCTGAGTGTATAGTGTCCTTATTTTTACAACATATAATATCTGACCTGCTTAGAAATCTTTCCTGGTTTCCTGAATCTAAAGCCAATCTTGCTTCTCTTTATGGCTTTAGATTCAGGCTACCCAATATTAACAAAACCTGTTAAAGTACTCTTTGGGAGCATCAGTAGGTTGGTGTGTGTGTCTCCCCGTCTAGGTAACATTCTTATGTTTTCATAGAGGTCACTGGAACCAGAGCACTTAAGCTCAAATATAGACTGTACTCTCCTCCCTCAATATCATGGCACAAATAGGTGCCATTGGTCTTAATAAGGACCAACGGATGCAATATATTAATAGATGGTTCTATTTCCATCCCCTTCACCCATAAGTAGCATGAAATACCTGCTTTTTCTGATGTATGATTGTGAAGTTATGGGATAGGGTTCAGCAAAAGCATTAATAGCAACAGAAAGCAAACTATTTATTCCTCTTTCATAACATGAACCAGAATCAAATAGTTGGAAGCCAATTTTGAATCTGAAGCAGATAATGTTTCCTGTTTCCTGCTATTATTTTTCTCCCCAGCATGTGTTCAATGAAGATAAGTCCTGTGAATAATTATCTGACTCCATAAAAACCATTAGGCCAGAGTCCAATGAGGTACCACAGCTGTGTTAGGGACCAGATAATAGAAAAAGGACAGCATTCAAAGCTTTTCATATTATCCATGTATACTATGAAGAGGGTAGTGGACAGAAGACAGGACCCAGAGTGACGTGGTCCTGACTTCCCTGGGCTGGCATTGAGGTACTTGGGATGCTATTGGAGTTGGAGCCAGCAAGAAAAGTTATTTAAGAAAAGAGCCAAGAGAACTGTTTTATGTTATTTATCTCCTGAAACCTAGAGATTGGGATAGTTCTTTTTTTCCCTCATGTTACTGTGGAAGAGTAGGATGCAACCAAGATGTTACAGTAAACTTTAGCCTCCTAGATAAAGCCAGAAAGCAGGATGAGATTGATGGTTCAGGGGCACAGACTCTGAAGTTAGTTGTCAGGAAGTGCCTATCATAGGTTGAACTAAACCAAGTCATGAGAACATATATAATTCTATCCTAGTAAGGCCTAAAAGTTGGCTAATGTGCTGGTGCCTATATTGCCTCCTCTGTCCAAACTGCAATGTTCGATTTCTTTAATTGCTGTCTTTTCATTAAGCCTGCTGACACAACCAAATGGAGATTTCTCAGCCTGTCGAAAGGATAAGTCTGACCTCTGTTTGTCTATGTTCTTGAGGCTAAATTTTTGCTTAATTTTTTAAAAGCTGTCTTAAAAATATGACTTCAGGCTACATTAGTAACAGAGGGAAATATTGGCAAATCTCACTGACAAGAGTGAGTGAGAGCCTCAGGGGTTTGTGCCCCAATGGCCAGGCTTCATCCAAGAGCATTTGTGTCTAAGTGTCAGAATCAGGATATTTTTTAAAACGTGTAGATGTCTTCTTCATGATTAGGTCAAAAGAGATCAGCTCTACTTACTGGGATCCTATGTTTTAAATAATAAAATGTTTTCTATCTAACTCAAAATACACAGTCAAGCTATGTCTATATACCATCAATACATAGAGAAAAAAAGTGAAATATTTACTCCTTCTCTTAGATGATTTGTTTTTATCCTATAAACATTTGTGGTGCCTAAATATTATTCTGTCTCTTAATAGATTTGTACTGATACTTGCAAGAAAGAAGATGTCAGAAAGATCATGGTAAGATGAGTTAAATGTTCAGAAAGAAGAATGAACAAAAGAAGACTTAGGAAGATGTAATGGTCTCTTAGACCTAAATAAAGAGAAATAACAAAACGACCACATATGCAACCATTGAACACAAATGTAGTCACAACTGCTGCAATGAGTGGCTATCTCCCACGAGTTTTTGCTTTGGTTTACAGCATGTCCACACTAGTCTTGGCTGAAATTAAAGGAAGATCTGGTTTGCACAAATATTTCTTATTAAAATATAATATCAACAATTCCTTGATTTGGAAAAACATGAGGAAAGCATCTGTGGGCAGAAAACAATGGCTCAAGGAATTTTTAGAGCAAACGATTTTGATATCAGCAATACATTATTGAAGCAAAAATGGAAATGTCACTCCCTTTGTCTTACTTTTTAAAGAGAAGTGGAATGTTTACCTATTATCCAGGGCATACCTTTGTAGACCAAGTGAATCACTCGAGAAGAAAACGTCCTTATAAATAAGAGGCACAGAGGGATTGGAAGCTGTTCCCTGATATATGGCAAACACTAGCATTCCTTCCCTTTGGAAGAGAATGACTTTAATCTCATTTTTGCATACATCCAAAATGAGAATATAGTTTTCTTAGGGTGCTCTAGCAAAGCGCTTTCATTTAGACATGGACACTACCTGGGAACCAAAAAGTTGAACTCTGACTTAAGCTCTGGTCATTATCTATGGAGTCTTAGAAAAAAAAACTACTATCGTCTGGCTTCAGCTTCCATATCTGCAAAACATGGAGATTAATTTAGAGGTATTTAAGGATTCCTCCCGGTACCAATATTTTGGAAATCTGTATTTCTTACTGAAAGTTCAGAGAAAGAAAAGAAAGCTCATAGAAACCATGTCTCTAGTACATGTCCTGCTGGTTATAGGTGTTAAAAAATAAAGAAAATACTGTGGTTTGAGTAATGAAGACATTTTTATGTTTGTGAACAATTGTGTTTTCTATGCTAATCTCCAGTTAGGAATTACAGGACAAATAGAATTAGAATTTGTGGTGGTATGCTTAGTGTGTATATAGTTAGGGACTTTTCTCCATGGCCAAAGAAGTTATGTCAACATGTCACAGCCTAATTTCCAAAATTTGTGAAGCAGAGAGATTAAGACGTTCTCTTCATTAAAATAGCACAGGAATTTTGGAGAAGATAAACAAAGTACAATAATACTTACAGGGCTCTGGGTTTTAGCACTTCAGTGGGCAAAGAGATGCTGGACCAAAATGTCTTCATAGGCAGGCAGATCTGTGAGATGAAGAACATGCTGGCCTGGCCTGCCGTGTAATGTAAACAAGTCCCTTAGCCTCTTTGTGTCCCAGATTCCTTGTCCATAAAAGAAAGGGTTGAATATCTTATCTTCCTAGTCACTTTCAGTTCCAGAGTTTTATGACTGTTTAAGAACAGATTAAAATGTGGTCAAAGTAATAATATAAACAAATTGTATGGATGCATATTTTAAATTCTTAAGAAAATATTAATAAGTTCTTCAAAGACATTCATGTAAATACAAATTATTTATGAGCTAATTAAAACTCATAGAGTCACATCACTTCAGATATGAAAGAAACCTTCAGTGTTCAACACATCACTGTATATCATGATTATTTGTGAATGTGTCCCTTCCTTGAAAGCTTTTGAGGACATCGTCGATGTTTCTTTGTGTCATCCGTGCTTATACCAGAAAGATATAGAGTGTTTACTAAATAAAGATTAGTTAAATACATTTTGCAGATAAAGAAACAGAAACCTAAAAATATCTGCTAAACTAGTCAAAGTTACACACATAGCTAGAATGAAACTTCTCCCTCTTCTGATACCCGATGCAGAGACGGTTGACTTCTTCTTAAGGCCAAATTGTGACGTTTTCTAAAAAGTATCATCCGTAATAACATTTATTTATAAAAACAGGCCTTCTAAGGACTTTCAGGCAGGACTCTGAGCAGAGACTAAGGCACACAAGAAACATTCAGTAACTATTGATCAATTGAAACATGAATCAAATTACTCTTATCTTCTTAAAAGTAATAAAATTATATCTCTGTGGTAGCCGTCCCAAGATGGCTGCCTTTCTTTCTCCTGTGCCTGTATTACATGCTATTCCCTCACCAAGAGATGAAGCTTATTCCACCACATCCTTGAATCCCACCCTGCCACTGCTTTAACCAATAGAGTACTGACTCTGTATCAGTTCTGGTCCCGACCTTTGGGAGTATAACAGCTTTCACGTTGGTCTTTTGGAGGCCAGAGCCACCATGTATAAAGTTCAACTTCAGTGTTGAAGAGGTATTTAGACTACATGGAGAGAGAGGGGCCCATCTTAGACCAAACTTCCAACCACCCCACCCTGGCTCTTGGAATGCGAAGAAAGCTGTCTGTAATCCTCCAGAACAGCTCATCTAGCTAAATATCACAAAGTGACCATAGTCAGTACCCCAAGGAGCAGAAGAATTATACAGCTGAGTCCTACTTGAATTGAAGTCAGATAAAATCTTGAGATATAATAAAAGATTATTGTTTTAGATCACTTAGTTTTGGGGTAGTTTATTATGAAACAATAAATAACTGGAACACTTCTTTATTGAACAAGTATATAATTTTACTTTTCTATTTTTCTAAATTAGGAAATTAGGAAATAATTCTAATTTTCTATAAGTAAAATTTTGCTGATCCCCTACTCTTATCACAAATAAATACAAGTTAGAAAGATCTAATAATGCTAATTTCAAGCTTTGCTATGTTAAGAATATGTCCAGGATATCAGAATTAAGAAAAGCCATAGCTAGCTTCTTTATTTTATAGAAAAGAAGTTAATTTTAATGTGATTTATGGTGTATAAGCTACAGTATCAATTTATTCCCCCATAAATGAGCCCTACCTTTTAGAGAGAAGCCAATTGAAGCAGTAAAAATTTAAATAATATTTTTTATTATTTAAATGTTATTCTATCAGTACAGGCATTTATCTGGCTAAAAGAATCCTGAAAGAATGACTGTTGTAAGTAAGTTGTTTCAGTGCCTTTCTTCCCCTTTTCCTTATCCTTGATTTAATATTTCCATTTTCATTTTAAACTCCTCACTTACTTATGTATGGATTCTTTCAGGAAATCTTTATTGAGTCCCTGAATTCCTGATACAATCCTAGGTCCTGGAAAAAAAGGGTATGATTAACAAGTGATAGATATGTACGTCAAAGAATGTGAATTCTATTACAGAAGAAAAATATATTAACACCCAGTGTCCACAGGGTACACAATAAGTGTAAAATAAGTCTAAAATTGAAGCCACCGGGTACAATAAGTGTAAAATAAGTCTAAAATTGAAGTAAGTGCAAAAGTGAATGGGAACTTAGTGCCTACAACAGTAGGGGAAGTTATCCCACAGAAGGTAAAGTTGGGTCTTGCAAGATAAATTTTGCAGACAAAAAAACAATAGAGGCATTTCAGGCAGAGAGAATGACATCTGTAAAAGCATGAAAAAGTAAGGCGAAAATAGCGAAACTTCCATTGTGAATATAGCAAAGGATTGACAGGAGGGCAGGGGAATAATAAGAGATAAATAACGGACTACAACAGTTGTGGGCTGCGGGCAAAGTGAAGAATGCATGCTATGAACCAACAGTCAATTAATGTTTACCCAGTGCTACCTATGGGGCCTACTAAGTGGGTAGCATGCCCACCACCACCTCCAACTGATTAGACCTGGCCTGCAGCTAGTCCGTCTTTTGGCTTGAATGTGACCAAGCAGTTTCTCCTTCTTGGGCATTTGCCTTATAGATGAGGTCAATGACTGTACCTGGCCATACAGTATACTGAATTGAATGGTTATGTAGGCATGAGATCACTTCTGGAGTCATGGCAAGCCAGGACCACAAGCAAGTGGGCAGCAGAAGTGCTATAGCCTTGCTGAGTCTGTGGATAGGAAAATGGAACTGACATGCTGAGAAAGGCAGAAATGAAGGACCATGTGATCAGAGTAAAAATTAGAGCGAGACAGAGCCATTAAAAGATCCATGAGAAGAAGATCATATCTGGGAGAAGGGTGTGACATTAGACAGGCCAAAGGTAGCAGACACATCAGCCAGATGGGGACTTGGTTTCATCTATTGGCTCTAACAGTTATTTCTGACTTCAGAAACAATGCTTCTCAGGTAACTTGATGTCAGAATCCAGACACTACCATTAGGAGCTCTGAGTCTACATGGAGTGTCTGTGAAATAAGGCAAATAAAGGATAATGTATACCGATCATTTCCTATTGACTAAGGTAATGGGGCATGGCTGCAAGGATGAGGAAATTCAAAGCACGTTCAAATGGGCCACCTCTCTCTAAGTATGTTGTGATGGGCTGGCCTTCCCTTTCTTCTAATTTGAGGAAGGATTTGAGCTCTCCATTCTTCTGAGATGTGTTGCTTCCTCTTTTATCAATGATCACAGCTAATGCTGGTAATATTCCATTGACTTAGTCTACTTAAAACTCAGCAAGGGCTGCTGGGTGTAATGGCTTGCTTGAGGCCAGGAGTTCAAGACCAGCCTGGGCAACATAGTGAGAACTCATCTCTAATTTAAAAACAAAAACCAAAACAAACCAATAAAACATAGCAAGTCCTCACTTTAGTCTAAGTAGTGTACATACATTGAAATATTGGACATGGTATTTCAGAAAATTTCACTTTTTTAAGGAAAATAGTGTAGCATGAGGCTGGGAAAAGTTGGAGTGAAGTAAGCTAGGTTTTGCATTGTGATTTTCCTACCCTTGGGATCTTCAGACTGTGGTTCTGGAGGGTGCTTCTTGTAGGCTATGGTTGCGTATCTAGTAGAACAAATGCCTAAAATATAAGAAGACATTTCCTTGTTGATGGGATAGTTGTTGATGCCTTATCCACAGCTGTCCTTGGATTCTCTTTTTTCTGGTGATATTGAAGAGCAGGAAGAACGGGTGTAACAAGTAATCCATGGAAACAGCAGGTATCTTTAAGGGGGTCCAAAGCTGCTTGAGAGCCACTGCCTATTGTCATATCACCTCCACCCTTCAAAGGATCCAAGGTCTAAAATCTTTGAGAAAACCAGTTCTTGACTTTAGAGCAACAGTAGAAATCTTTACTTCTTTTCCAATACAGTTTAGAAGAAGAAACTAGAAAAAAGGGGAAAAAATTAAGCAATGAGCAATGACCAAAGGAAGGAAAACAACAACAACAAAAGAATGTCCTCTGAGGAAGATCAGAGTTGAGTTTTATTTGTTTATTACTGGATGAGATATAATGGCACTTGAAACCACAGAGCTGCTTTCCCTAGTTGATATGTTAGCCAAGTCCTTGGAGTCTGACTGCCCTTTGCTTACCACCAGGGTGCACCAGTGCACTCTCTATTCCAAACTTCTAACTCATCAGGGTTTGTTAGCCTTTACTAATTTGGCTAGTCAAAAGTTACTCACTTTTAAAAAGACCATTGGGAGGGAATTGAACCTGTAAGATACTGATTACCAAACCACAATTCTGAAATCTTCTGGATTTTAAAAATTACATCTACAGTCTGCTTTGCTACAACATGTATTTTAAAATGAAAATTAACTCACATGCAATTGGTAATTAGGGGAATTATGTTAGCATAACAGGGCAGACAAATTGAACCAAACATGATTTTTCCCAGTATGTTCATCATTTGACATGATCAAGGGTAAGTTTCCTCACAGTTAAATAAAATAAAACTGTAATGATATTTGCAGATCTTAAAAAAAAGTTGAAAAATCTCAAAATGTCTTCTGTTTAGTACAAGATAGCAGCTGGTTAATGGCCTTAAGAGCTGCTGTGCTGTCCATTGTGCTAAATTATCTGAGGGTAGTGTAAGTGAAAATTAGAACCTGGAAAGACATTTCCCTGTGTTAAAACAAAGTGACAACAACAACAAAATACATTCCTGAATCACATTTTTATTTTAGATGTAACTGGCCTGTATTAAAGCAACTTTTTTTTTTTTTTTTAAGTATACTAAAGTCCAGGCTTTATTTCTCTGAGTAAATGACACATTCTATAATTCTGGAGTTGCAGGTTTTTTGTACATTGAAGTTCAGCAGTTGAATTTTGAATATCTTCCTCTGTACCCTCCAAATTGAGAGACTACACTTGTCATATTTACACTTTTCTGAAGTTGTTCAGCATTTATATAACATCTTATCTGTTACCATGAGCACAGATAAATTACCCCAAAGAGGATGGAATTTGTGAGACCCCCTCATAGTGATCACCAGTATAAAAATCTTATATGCAGCCATGAAAACTCATTGGTGTATATTCTGAAATTCCTGAGACTTCAGAAGGGAAGGCAAATCATTGCTTTTTTCGTGAACTATTCTATTTATGCCTTTTCTTGGCATTTGTACAATACATACAGGCATTGTTTCTTTTACACAATGTATTTCTTAAATTAGATGGTAAATCTCCAGAGGATGGGTATCCTGATACTATCTTATTATATTATTTTTATATATTTCCTATTTATATATTTTTATTATTTGTATTTTATTATATATATTTTATTTTACTTATTTTTTTCTTTTTTTATTATACTTTAAGTTCTAGAGTACACGTGCACAACATGCAGGTTTGTTACATATGTATACATGTGCCATGTTGGTGTGCTGTACCCATTAGTTCGTCATTTACATTAGGTATATCTCCTAATGCTATCCCTCCCCCCCCGCCCCAACTTCCAACAGGCCCCGGTGTGTGTTATTCCCCTTCCTGTGTCCAGGTGTTCTCGTTGTTCAATTCCCACCTATGAGTGAGAACATGCGGTGTTTGGTTTTCTGTTCTTGCCATAGTTTGCTGAGAATGATGGTTTCCAGCTGCATCCATGTCCCTACAAAGGACATGAACTCATCTTTTTTATGGCTGCATAGTATTCCATGGTGTATATGTGCCACATTTTCTTAATCTAACCCATCATTGATGGACATTTGAGTTGGTTCCAAGTCTTTCCTATTGTGAATAGTGCCGCAATAAACATACGTGTGCACGTGTCTTTATAGCAGCATGATTTATAATCCTTTGGGCATATACTCAGTAATGGGATGGCTGGGTCAATATCATACTGAATGGGCAAAAACTGGAAGCATTCCCCTTGAAAACTGGCACAAGACAGGGCTGCCCTCTCTCACCACTGCTATTCGACATAGTGTTGGAAGTTCTGGCCAGGGCAATCAGGCAAGACAAAGAAATAAAGGGTATTCAATTAGGAAAAGAGCAAGTCAAATTGTCCCAGTATGCAGATGACATGATTGTATATTTAGAAAACCCCATCATCTCAGTCCAAAATCTCCTTAAGCTGATAAGCAACTTCAGTAGAGTCTAGGGATACAAAATCAATGTGTGAAAGTCACTAGTATTCTTATACACCAATAACAGACAAACAGAGAGCCAAATCATGAGTGAACTCCCATTCACAATTGCTTCAAAGAGAATAAAATACCTAGGAATCCAGCTTACAAGGGGTGTGAAGGACCTCTTCAAGGAGAACTACAAACCACTGTTCAATGAAATAAAAGAGGACACAAACAAATGGGAGAACATACCATGCTCATGGATAGGAAGAATCAATATTGTGAAAATGGCCATACTGCCCAAGGTAATTTATAGATTCAATGCCATCCCCATTAAGCTACCAATGAGTTTCTTCACAGAATTGGAAAAAACTAAAGTTCATATGGAACCAAAAAAGACCCCGAATTGCCAAGGCAATCCTAAGCCAAAAGAACAAAGCTGGAGTCATCACACTACCTGACTTCAAGCTATACTACAAGGCTACAGTAACCAAAACTGCATGGTACTGGTACCAAAACAGAGATATAGACCAATGGAACAGAATAGAGCCCTCAGAAATAATACTACACATCTACAACCATCTGATCTTTGACAAACCTGACAAAAACAAGAAATGGGGAAAGGATTCTCTATTTAATAAATGGTGCTGGGAAAACTGGCTATCCATAAGTAGAAAGCTGAAAGTGGATCCCTTCCTTATACCTTATACAAAAATTAATTCAAGATGGATTAGAGACTTAAATGTTAGACATAAAACCATAAAAACCCTAGAAGAAAACCTAGGTAATACCATTCAGGACATAGGCATGGGCAAGGACTTCACGTCTAAAACACCAAAAGCAATGGCAACAAAAGCCAAAATTGACAAATGGGATCTAATTAAACTAAAAAGCTTCTGCACAGCAAAAGAAACTACCATCACAGTGAGCAGGCAACCTATAGAATGGGAGAAAATTTTTGCAATGCACTCATCTGACAAAGGGCTAATATCCAGCACCCACAAAAAACTCAAACAAATTTACAAGAAAAAAAAAACAAACAACCCCATCAAAAAGTGGGCAAAGGATATGAACAGACATTTCTCAAAAGAAGACATTTATGCAGCCAACAGACACATGAAAAAATGCTCATCATCACTCGCCATCAGAGAAATGCAAATCAAAACCACAATGAGATACCATCTCACACCAGTTAGAATGGTGATCATTAAAAAGTCCGAAAACAACAGGTGCTGGAAAGGATGTGGAGAAATAGGAACACTCTTACACTGTTGGTGGGACTGTAAACTAGTTCAACCATTGTGGAAGACAGTGTGGTGATTCCTCAAAGGATCTAGAAAGCTACTGTTTTAAAAGGCCTCCATTTCCAAGAAGAAAGCTTTAGACATTAGCGGGTAAACTGATTCAGGGTCTAGGGCAAAGGCAAATGGAGATTTAACTCTGCTAGTATTTGCTTTAGGATTGTTATTGCTTTTGTTAGTGCCCTGGTCAAAAAGTGCTGTAGGTTTTGAAGGATCTGTTTCTAACACTGTTTTTCTCCATGAACCCTATTATGTTTAATGTATGATTTTGAAAAATGTGAGAATGCATATATATATATAGTGATATGGCAGAAACACTTGTGCTGAGAATTTTTCCTAAACATTTGCTTAACCCTTACTAAATGCCATTTTTCAAAATATTTTATATACATTAACTCATTTAATCCTCAGAAAAATTTAATGAGATTGGTTCTATTACTATCTTCTTTTTTACAAATGGGCAAAATAAGGCAAGGAAGAATAAATGAACAGCAAAAAATGAGTGTTTTTGGGATGTGAATCCGGATGGGTGGGAGGAGGAGGTCCTATTCTTTAAGTTATGCCCATGGGAGGGCTCTCTTAAAAGGTGAGTTTGTGGGGAAATAAGGTTTCATTAGAATGAGACTATCATGTAGAAGGTAGCATACAATGTCACCTGATGAAAACTGGTTTTTAAGTTTTGCTACATATGTTTAAATGCACAAGCCATTTTGTTTTTAACTCAGTGAGGCACATATTCCTCTTTTCAAACTTTTCATCAAGTTGTCAGTAGATATTCCATATGAAGTAATGTTATGTGTGATGAACTACAGTGATTGCACAAATTCATATCTCTAAAATTGGTTATTATGGTAACTTAGAGTTAATTATTTGCAACTGCCTTTCCTCCCTCCCTCTCTTCCTTCCTTTTAAACTCCTGAGTTAGATTACCTACTGAGATTGGCTCAGCACAAAGTCAGGCCAGACATGGAATATGGAGAACCCATAAATCTCTTGTACATAATCTTTTAAAAGGCTCACTTGCTTACATCTTTACATTGGAAATTGCTGCTTATAAAGAAATTCTTTCAGAAATTGATTTAATGTGAGTAAATACAATTTTAATGGTAAACAGGCATTGTGTGTGAACTGTGTAAGCTGTCTATGGTGCAGGCTTCAGATGCCAGCAAGCAGAATGTGGAAGGTCATATTATCCTCAGCTACCTTTCTGTGAACCTGAAGATTATTGAAAACCATTCTTGTTTCCATAATGAGTTCATAATGCAACAAAGAATGAGAAGAGTTTACCATATCACTCTGATTGTATTCTGGGACTCTGGAAAGAGAAAATTCCATCATTGAATTACCGTTTTATTTGACATTTCATAATGAAGTGAAATGCATAAAAATAGGAAAATAATGCATGTAAATTTATAAAGAAAGAAAAGTATGACATTGTATTTTACAATTCTCCCTTCCATTCTTTGTAACAAAACGCTTTTCTGATTTATTTTTAAATTTTCCATTTGGTGCCAAGTACCTGAGTGTTAGTTATACTGCCAAGAACCTGAGGGTTAGCTACAGTCTTCTTCTGAGAACAAATTTGGACTTTAAGGCATGCCAGTAGTTACAGATTAGTGTTTAGCAAAATGTAGGCTAAGGATTATGTCTATCAGAATCACCTGAAGTGCTTGTTAAAAAAATAAATTCTTAAACCAGAGTCCTATTTACTAAGTTACAATATTTGCATGTGGGGGTCTAGACCTGAACTTTTTTCTTTTTGAAACGGAGTCTCACTCTGTCGCCCAGGCTGGAATACAGTAGTTGATATCGGCTCACTGCAGTTTCCGCCTCCTGGGTTCAAGTGATTCTCTTGCCTTGGCCTCCCAAGTAGCTGGGGCTACAGGCACAGGCCACCATGTCTGGCTAATTTTTTGTATTTTTAGTAGAGATGGGGTTTCACCGTGTTAGCCAGGATGGTCTTGATCTCCTGATCTTGTGATCCACCTGCCTCTGCCTCCCAAAGTAATCCTCAGCCTGGGATTACAGGCGTGAGCCACTGGGCTCGGCCTACCTCAACATTTTTAACAAGGTTTGTATGGCTTTTACACACACTAAAATTTTGTGTGTGTAAAATTTGGGTTTAAATCACTGATTTAGAAAATTCAGAGAATTTACAATAGGTATAGTTGTTGCTGCCAGGCAAAAAAAGCCATTGACTGATTAGTTACTATAGATCCCAAGTTTTTTTCAGATTGGACAAGCTTTGCTTCTTAATACAAATTAAGAGAGTCAAATAATCTACTTAGTCAGTTGAAGACTAAGGACCAACTGAGCAAATTAAAGTCCAAGTGTGCAACCAATGTCAGAGGTCTTGTTTGACTGAAAAATGACATTGTAAACAACCTATACCCAAAGTTTCTCAAGACAGTCAAATTGATTTATGAGTGCAGAAATAGCCTTAAAACAAACACTACCATCAAGATTGTAGATATGTTTAGGTTTATCCTAAAATCTTTAGTTGCAGAAGAGGAAACCTCTGAATTAAATATTGATACATGCAGGACCATGCTAAGTGTAAGAGACTCTTTTCAGTAGTTGTTTGACTTCTAAGCAGACTTTTGACATTGCTGAATACTCCTTTATGAAACAGTCTCTTATCTTGGCTTCTGTGATTTAACATTGTGTATGTGAAGGTGTCTGCACTTGGTGGTTTAACATAATAAAAGTTTGTTTCTCACTCATGTTAAGTCCAGTAGTGTTTTTCCCCAGGGGATGGGGGAGTTTTCTGGCTTCTTTTGGAGGCTGACATGAACTAACTAGACGGAGAAGAGAGAAATTGTTATGGGAAGGTCTTATGTATCAGCTTTGAGAGTGTATTTATCACTATTGCTCTCATTCCATTAGTTAGGATTCAATTGTATAGCAATACCTAACTGCCTGGGAGGCTGGGAAATACAGTCTAGAAAGAAAAGTAAGCACATTGGTGCTCAGTGAAAAATTTCTGCTAGACAAATTCACCTTGTTTTCTTTCTACTTCTTTTATGCTCTTTCTCAGATGCATCTGTGACTTTTTTCACTACCCAATCCTAAAACATTGATTTTCCTTGTGGCTCTGTCCTAAGTTTCCAACTCTTTTGGTCTTCAAACTTTTCCTGGGCAATCTCGTTCTTTCACATCACTTTAATATGCATCTGTAGCCCTGGGAGCCCCCAAAGCAAAATCCAGTTGCTACTGAATCTCTATCCCCCAGTGGCTCAAAAGTATGTCAGTCTCAAATGTGCAAAAGTGAGCTCTTCAGCATCCTGATTCTTTTCTCCTTCCAGCCTTTTTGGACACAGTAAATGGCAACGATCTGTTTCAAACTGCCCAAATCAGAGACCCAGGAGTGCTCCCTGACTCCTCCTATCTTTCCCTTCATCATTGAATCAGTCAGTAAGGTCTGATGATTCTAGTTGCTAAATATCTCTTAAATTTAACCATTACTCCATGTCCATCTCTGCTATCCTAGTAAAGTCCATCATCTCTTTCCTCTTTTCCTGGTTACTGCCCACAGTCTTGCTCCCCCTCAGTCTACCCTCCACATTGCCACCAAAGTTATTTTTATAAAATTAAATTATTTATTTATTTCTCCACTTTAACTCTTTCAATGAGTTTTCTGTGTCATCACAATAAAGTCCAGCTTTCGAATGTGATTTATAGTATCATCCATGATTTAGTCCTTCTATCCCCTTTCTTGACCTTCAACTCCTCCCCTCTTACTATTTTTCTGTAACATACAATGTTCTTTTGATTGTTTTCTCAAGCATAACATTTTTGTTTCTCTGAACCTCTGCTCATGTCGTTTCCTTTACTTAGTTCTGTTTTCTCTGACCTATTTGAAAGTCTAAATACTATTCATTTTCAGAGTTTTAACTTAAACATCACTTCCTTTTGGAAACCTACAAGAATTCCTTAATTCATACTGGTTCATATTAGAAACCTATAAGGATTCCTTAGCTCATATTAGAAGCCCTGCTTATTCTTCTACGACACTTTGCAGTTTATTGTGTTTTCTTGTTTAAAATGTTTATTTACCCTCACTCTTCTGCACTCTCCAAGAAAGCAAGAGTTGTATCAGTTGGGTTTACTACTTCATCTCCAAGATTCTTACTGGGTATGCAGAAGTTTGTTGGTGAATGAATAAAGTTATTAAGTGAGAAACTCAGCCAGCTACTATCATATGTCTGCATGTTCTGTGAAACAAATGGTTGCTTATGTTGTCCAGTTAAATTATCTGTGAAACCATTTTCCAGAAGTCCAACTTCTGATGGTATCTTCATGTAGCACCTCCAATCACTTTATTTGATGAGAAGAATAGGATTGCTTTTTGTTTGCACACAATTTTTCATTTCCATTACTATCAACTTCCTCAACAAACTCAGAGAAAGCTAAGGAGCGATTTCTATAACACTTACCAGAGGAACGCAATAAAGGAAATCAGAGAGACATCTGTGCATTGTTTATTTTAATCTCCACTAGACTTTTATGAACTGTAAATTACTTGAGAACAGCTGGGCAAGAGGGAAGAAAGAGCTATTTTGTTTTAAAAAAGTGTGTATGAACATAATGACTAATTTGATGCTTTCAAGTTTTATCATCTACATGGTTACAGTAATTTTCTTAACTTACAATTGACTAGTATAATATTAATCAGGAGGCATATTGATTATGCACATAAAGTGAGAAAGGACAACTCTAAAAATGCCAACTGACTTTGGAAAACTTAAATGGAAAATATGTGTAACTGAGGTGGAAGCTGGCTATTGCCACACTGATCTCCCTTCCAGCACTGAAAAATTGATTCTCCTGGTTATGGAGTGCTCTCTGTTATATTTCATGATTGTTTGGCCAAAGAGAGCTAACCATCCCCAAGGTTACATCCTTTTCTCAGGTTGCTCTACTGACTAGGTTGCCTTGAGCATGTAACAGCCTGGGTCTTTTGACTCAGCTTGAGGCAACTCTTAAGGATTATCAGTTAAATGGGGAGCTTCCCATGTGGTTGGCTGAGGTCTCCATTTGAACACACCACAGCCCACATTCTCCCTCTTTCCGATAGTTCTTCCTTCTCCCTTCTCACAGGTGTCGGTCCTGGGAACACTTCCTATATGCTTATCTCCATGTGCTGTCTCAGATTCTGTGACACACACCTTCTATACTAGGCTGCAAATTTAGTCTCAGATAGGAGTTTTTTTTACTCTGTAATCCACTAACTTCTGGATGGTAAAATTGGAAGAGGAGATATGGTTTGTCCAGCAAGAGGGGCAAGGGAGTAAGATTGGTTTGAGGATGGAAGTAGGAAGTGAAACACGAGGCAGAGGATAGACAGACTCCTAGAAGCTTTAGCTTAGGTTAGGTAGAATTATTTAACCTTCCTAGGTAATTTGTAGGTTTTTGCTATGAGAAGAAACCTTTTCTGCTTCTGACCAATAGAGAAATCTGTGACTCTTCCCACAAGTTTGCTTTTATATTTTGTCTTGTATGCTAGTTTATTGTTTTTTTTCAAAGTAGCTTATAACTCAAGGTTTTTTAAGAATAGAATCTAGATCTTATGCCTCACCATTTCCACAGAGTTTCTACCTCAGTTCATTGAATGTCCAAATAGTATAATATAGATAAATTGTTATCAGATAAAATTTCTTAAAAACAGGTATCTACCTAGCTGTGCCTTATTCGACTTAGAATTGATTTTAACTTACTCCTCAGCCTGGCCCTTCCATATTATAACTTTTTTTCATTGCACCTGATTTTAAGATGCTATCAAAACCACTTTTCAAGCTTGGTTAAATAAAATAACTTTTTCATTATCAATACTTTTGTATTTACTGTAAAGACTAAATATAACAATCGTATTATCATATAGAAAGTGACTCCACCTAAAGTTGAGAACCTAGTATGCTCCAGGGGATATGCAGAATACTCTACCTGCAATCTTGAAATACTCTCTGGAGTTTGAAGAAATATGTGCCCAGTGTTTTTTTATATATATTTATTTGATTTTATTGTATTAAATTGTTTTAGGAACCAATTAGACTGACTAGATTAATTTTTCTTAGTAAGAATGATTAACAAAAATTCATGCCTTATACTTGCCACGGAACAGGAATTCAAGTTCATTGTGGAGTCAGTTTTAGACCCTGAGCATTCAGCGATGAGACCAGGTCTTGTGGGAGATGGCCATTCATGCCTGCCTACCGAATCTTATTTGACATTTTAATTTGCATGACCTATTTTTATTGCTGTTGGAATTGCTTTTAGTTTGTCAATGAAAGAGTGAGTTAGTTTGTCAGTCATTCAAATGAAGGAAGGCAGCACAGGAGACCAAGAACCACATAAAACTTGGAAAGAATAACATAATTAAACACATTTGAGTGACTTGGAGAGCATAGAGAAAGGTGTTGTAAATCTTCAAGTAAAAGAATAGATTAAGGGTGAGTATAAGCAAGTCTCTCATACCGTGAGGAACAGGAAACTGGCAAAATTTAGATTAGAAACTTGTCTCATTTCAGTCTTTATCGAATCTCATTATATGTATTCCTTTCACTCCATGAATCTCATTATATGTATTTATATGTATTCCTTTCACTCCATGACCTCGAAGAGACAACAGTGGGGATACTGATGAATACAAATATGACATCACTACCGTAATGCACATGCTGGCAGAGGAGGACCGATACAATTCTGGAAACAGAAACCTGTGTCTGGGGGAAGTTGAGTTTTCAGTCTAGGTTTTTAAAAGTTTAATTCAAGATATTTCTTACAAAAAAATAGGCCCACATGTTGCTCTTATTGAGTTATCTTTTCCAAATAATCTGCTTAAGAAAATTTTCATGTTTAAGTAGGAGATTGCCCGAAGGAAATAAAACATTATCCTCCTATCGATGGCAGATTTACTGAAACTATATTCTGTGAGCACAACTTTACCCACAAAAAAGATCAGTCATACATACATTCTAGTGAAAATGAAATTTCTGTTTCCTGCATTTACTTGTATAATGTGGTGAAAATCACTCCACACTTCTCTCCCTTGTATTTTTACCTGTAACAAGTCCCTATGGATCTGAGATATAATTTCCATCTCATTTTCTTGAGAGAGAAAAACAGAAAAATAATCTGCTGAAAATGTGCAATACATACAATAGTTTGAATGAGGGTGACTTTTAGATGTCCTTATTTATTTGTATTATGGAATATATTAGGGTATTGTGCCCTGCCTCGTGTTACTGGACATACATTAAAATAGAGGAGGTGTAACTTATGAAGGGAGTACCATCTGAATGGCAGGGTAACCTGAGCAAAGGAGGACTGTCCTTTAGAGCTCTGTCATATTATAGTTTAGGTAGGTTTTTCAAGATTTATTATGCAATATTCATTTTCAGGGCTTCAGGAATTTCAAAGTTATACCTAGAAAGAAGTAAATGTCTTCGACCTATTTATGACATAGCCTGTTTTCCCCTTAAATTCCATCTCCTCAAGGACAGAAACTATGCTTTATTTATCCTTCTATTTTCTACTTAGTCTAGTGATTAGAATGTGGTAGATACTCTATAAATATGTGATGGATGGATGACTAAATGAATACATTTCTAAATAATCAGCCAAGCCACCAATCTATGGCTTAATTTCTTTACTTTCCAACAGTGAGTATTTTCATTTCAGCTTTAATTAAAATATGGAAAAAGGCATAATCATTCAGTTTTTAGTATTGTTCTGTGGCAACATTTCATGAAATTCAAGGTGGCCATTCTTATGTGAGTTTTGCTAGATTAACATGTTAATGAAGAAATATTTATATCTTAAAATTCTATTTTTTTTCTGTTTTATCTTCAATTTCCAAAAAGGGCAAAATATCTGTGTATCTGGAATAAAAGACAAATTAAAAAAAATAATTCAACACATATCAACAATTTTTAAACATAAATTTTAGCACTGGAGGGGTAATAAAATCAATCATTTCAAATGTACTATATGAGGGGATTCGATTTAGTTAATTAATTTACTTAAAAAGTGACCCAATCTGCACAATTGGAATATCAATAAAAACACAGCTTTTACATATAAAACAAATTCTGAAAGAATTTCCATTATTATGATTGCTAAAACAACAACAAAAACAAAAAACATGCTTTGCACAGCTTTGTTATCAGGAGCCTTTGCATTTGACATTTTGGAAGCAAGCAAAGGGAATGGCTTGACAAGTTGAAAAGCCAATTCATCATGATGTCTGACATTTGGGAACTGATATTATCGTCTGCAATTTAAAATTCAGAATTGATATAGTGCAATCATGTAATATAACCCAGTAAACAAAGGATCTTATTGAAATGTATGTACTCTGGGAAAATAACATCGAGTCACAAAAACTTGATGATTATGAATTTGAATGTTTATTCTTCCTCCTCTCATCCCCCATTTCTACAAAATAGTGAGTTTCTACCTTTCGCAAAAAACAAAATTGTCCATACAAAAAACCTGGTTTTATACAGGGAGATTTATGAAGGGGGATTTTATATAGTGGATTTAAAAGTACACTATATGACCTTTCTCTTCATGGTTAAGAGACTTCTCTTAAACCTGTATCATGTGATGTTTGTTGACTATTTCTTGACTTTATTTCTAATCAAAATATGAAGGCACATGAAAATATGTTCAACGCTACTATGAAGATTCTGTTTACGACACCAGTAATAGTTCTTACGCTGCTATGTGCTTATACATAAGGTTTACTGGTTACGGATTCCTATCTGGTAACATTAGCAGGCATTTTTGGGAGCATTTACATCAGAACATATCCAGTTGGAGAAATTCTTTAGCAACTACAGCCTCAAAAGTCACAGAAGGTGCCTCTCAGTGCTCAGATGATCTCCTGTCCTTGAATCTGATCCTCCACTTTCCTTTTCATCAAAGGAATCAGCATTAAGATTGGGAAATGGGCATCAATGATTTTATGTTCCTTTCTGTCATTGATGATTCTGCTGCTCTCTCAAAGTTTGGCTTGCTTCGTGTACTGTTCCCAGATTTCTTGCAGTTACTCTTGGATCAACAAAGCAAAATATTCCTTTTTTTCCTTTCTTACAAAAACACTGCAAGAAAAAGCACCTGGTGATTTGTACAATTGACAACTGCAACCATTGCTCTAGGGCAGAGTGAGGAGAAATCATATTCTCTATAATATAATCTAGAAGTGTCTGTTCATCTACCTTATGACTGAGGCATGCATTTCATTGCTGCTCTGTGATCTAATTCAGAGGAGAGATAGCTGCTGCATTTGCAATTGATATATAAAAATAGCTGGTTGCACTAGACACTATCTGACGTCAATGGAAACATTAAAAAGCAGTGACCAGTCTGCAGAAAGTCTTGGTTGAAGCTAGTGCAACTCAGTCTGCAGATACTTAAGCTATACCATTTTTTCCTTTTGACAAACAGCCATCTTTTCCTATTGTAAGGTAATTTTCATCAATCATTTAGCAAATTTATGGCCAAAGTTCAAGCTCTTTTCACTACACCACAGTGCATTATTCTGTGTTAAAGGTTAGACACATTTGAGAATGATTCCTATTCTGTGGATATGGTAGGAATGGATTTCTGAGTACCCTTGGAAATTTCTCAGTAGAATCCTATGTAATCTGAAGCCCACGAACTAACTTTTACTATATTAGCTTCCACCACAGGCTTTTCTAAAGGTAACTGATGCAAAAGGCCATTGGACTCTTAATAGTGACCAATATAGTGCTGAGGTCCACTTGCGAAATCTTTCTAGGATATGGAGCTTACACCAGGAACCAGATATGAGTATAAAAATGCCAGACAGAGTGAGGCTCACGAGTCTGCCAAATCTGTTACTCTGTAAAATGTTCTGCTGCCCTTCCTCCAGTATGAAGTCTCTTCCCCATTCCTCACTATCAAGCTAAATTTGATTCTGCAAATGACCCTAAGAAGCCTTGCCTGACCACTCTGGCATATTATCTTTCCCCTTCCTCATCAGACCACTCCAGTTCTTGGTCATTGACCTAGCTGAAACCGTCATCAGCTCTCTCTTACTTGCACTTTCCCAAAAGAATGCCTGCCTGACCCCTGTTCATGCCATCTTTGAACACAGCTTAGTTGCAATTTTTCTTTTTTTTGAGTTGGAGTCTCGCTTTGTCACCCAGGCTGGAGTGCAGTGGTGCAAACTCCGCCTCCCAGGTTCAAGCGATTTTCTTGTGTCAGCCTCCTGAGTAGCTGAAATTACAGGCATGCACCAGCATACCTGGCTGATATTTTTATTTTTAGTAGACATAGGGTTTCACCATGTTGGCCAGGCTGATCTCGAACTCCTGACCTCAAGTGATCCACCTGCCTCGGTCTCCCAAAATGCTGGGATTATAGGCGTGAGCCACCGTGCCTGGCTGTAATCTTTCTAAAATACCAATCTGATTATGTTAGCCCCTGGCTTGACAGCTGTCAATGTCTCCCTGTGGGAGAGCTCCCCTACCTCTATGTCTTTTAACCAGGCCAACTCATCCATATCCTAGCCAGAGGCCAACTAAACAAATCTTTGGTCTTTTAGGCCTTAGAATTGTTGATTTTTATTCTCCCCTTATTTTTGTTATCCAATCATTCCTGCAAACACTTGCCTTGTGGTACTCTTCCCTTTTACCCCTCATCCTTGACAAATTTAGCTATCTTACTGTTGGGCAGTTGTGTTCTCTTTTAAACATGGTTTCTACTAGTCCTATGAATGCTCAGATAACCACTCTGCTTCACGAGTATCCACACCTGGGTTTCATCCTGGAACATGATTTACCACCTTCTTGGAAATGAATCAGGTACTCTGTCATTATGTGCAGAATAAAACCCATGGCACAATACACAAAACCCCAATCCACCGTTCCAGACTCTTCTTCCACCAATTCCCACCATCTACCTATATAGCAGCCACATAGCCCACCACAATCTTTCATTCTTTCATTCTTTCATCATTGTGCCATGCTATGTCATATCTTGAAAACACTTCCACTATTCTCTATTTGACCCATTAATCATTGAATATCAAACTTAATTGTCATCACCTCCAACCAATTTAATTGATTCAATGTATATGTTTCCATGAAAATGCATATTTATCTCTAGCACACGTGCTTTGTAACAGCTTTATGTTCATGTTTTCTTCCCTAAAACTTGACTTTCCATAATGAAAGTCAAGTTGTATATCTTTATATCCCCAGCACAACACAGAATCTGTCAAATGATGGTTCATTAACAAAGTGTGTGTTGATTGAACAAATAACCTACACCATATATTTGAGCGTATCTTGATTTTTTTACTTGTATTGTCCAATAATTAAGTGTATGTCATCTATGCATTGCTTCTGATTACTCACAAGCATGATGTGCTGCAGGTATTATTTTTAATTACATATATACTACCTTGGTCAGTGTCCAGAATTTATGTTTGATGAACAACCTTTTTGGTATTATCTTCTGGTTTCTGTTTTACCTGTAATATTTTCATTTATTAATATTTCCTTTCAAACGTAAAATTCTAGGCTTTATAACTTCTTAGGAAGGCACTTAGATGATGGAGGATTAAAGTTTGTTAGGCCAGTTAATCCAAAGGCCCAGGTGGAGGAGAATATTTGTCACTATGGAGATGTGCAATGGTACATCCCCTTTGGTCATGTTTGTGTCCTGCAGTCATCATTTAATTCAACATTTAATAATTGAGAGTTAGTTTTGTTTCGATATACACTCTGCCTCTAAATAGATCTGGAGATTTTCATATTGCTCTTCAATTTGTGTCTTTAGTCAGTTCACTTAGCTGCCTACGCAAGACTATCCCATCACACAAGTATCTAAAACTCATTCTGTTCAAAATGTGAACCAATGATCCATTTTTCTAAATGTGTGGGTTCTGGAATGTCTTTCATTTTTATATTTAGCATAACAATTTCTTGATTTCTTTCTAATTAGAAACTTGAGAGTACCTTTAAATCCTTTTTCTTCGTGACCACTCCTCATATCCAGTCTAGCATTAAGTCCTGTGTTTTCAAACCCATACATTTTTCTCCACCTCCATTGTCATTATTCTAATCCAAACCATCATTGTCTCTCTCCTGAATTCTTGTAAAGTCCTTTTATTTGCTTCCTCCAATTGATTCTCCATATAGCATCCTAGGAAATGTTTTAACAAACAAATATGATTACTTCCTTCTCTTACTTTAAATCCTTTAAGGCATCTGATTGCCTTTAAAAGAAAGTCCAAAATGTTTCTCATAGTCCACATGCCTGCATAACCTCTTCAGCTCCATCTCAACCTCCTCCAGCCTCTGTTTTCATGAGCCTCACTGAAACTGTTCTTGATATACAAGCATTTCATGCCTCTACTTAGGCTGCTCCCCATGGTCTTCTTGAACCTTCCTCACTGTTCGCCCAGCCAGTATCTACATATCCTCTAGAACTCAACTAAAGCACCGCTTCTTCTGGAAACTTACCACGACCCCTAGATTAAGTTAGGTACTTCTTTTGTATGTGCATTCACCTACAACTCATACCTTTCACTTATATGTTTTATCACATTTGTGATTATGTAATTGTATAATAATTTATTTTAGCTTTCCCTGCTATCATGCAAGTTTCTTCCAAGAAGACAAGTATATTTATATATTGCTCACCTCTGTATCTATAGAATATAGGAGAGTACCTGATAAATAGTGGTGTTCAATTAAAATACTAATTCACTGTATGAATGAATGAATGAATGTCTCTTTTCTGTAAGGGTTCAGTTATTAGTTGAGACTCTGAATTTTTAATTTAGGCTTGGGTGAAAGATTAACATCTCAATGGCCAAGTTGATGGTAAAGTCACAGGATCCTTGGGGTGTTGCTTCACCAGGCAGAAAACTCTGTGGCTGGCAGTGTCTTCTGCCTGAGTATTGCTTGTGCCTGCTGGGCTCGTTCCACCCACTGAGCCTGGTAGGCTGCACTCGGCTTGTGCTCCTGGCCTGGATCCCACATCTGCCAAGGGCCAGTGAGGTGCAGAGAGGCAAGGGGTCTGTGGGCGAGTGAGTGTGGGGTCCGGCCACTGCACACAGCCAGGTGCTGGCACAAGTGCTGGCTCTGTGTAAGGCTGTGGATGGACAAGATGTACCACACATGACTTCTGCTCTGGGCACGTGTGTCTGTATGAGGGGAATGTGGTGGCTCCTGGAAGCTTGCAAATGTCAGGAACCACAGAACCCCAAAGAAAGTGTCACAGCCCTGGCTCGGGGAGCCCCTAGGTCTGGGCTCCCCAAAGGGCTGCAGCTCTTCTCTCCATCTTGTTTCCTGCAACATGGTGAAGTAGAGCAGTGGTCAGGGGCGGGGGGCAGGGTTCAGCCTTGTTTGTGTTACAATTCTTTCAGTCCCACCATTTGGCAGGTTCCGAGTTCTTGTCCTGCATCTAGGAAAAAATGAGGTACACAGACAACTGGAGGGTGAGCAAGGTGGAGAGGAGCTTCACTGGATGACAGAACAGCTCTCAGGAGACCCAGAGTGGGTAGCTCCTTTCTGCAGGCAGGTCATCCTGATGAGTGTCCAGCTCTCAGTGGAGAGGAGGCCCACAGTGGGTAGCTCTCTGGACCAGGGACTCTACCTGGAACTGGCAGCGTGGCTCCTAGGCTTTGGGCCATCCCTGCATTGAAAGTGGAATTTCACCCGGGACCTGCCCCTTTCTGCTGAGAAGCCTGTCTGCCACCTGCTGCCGTCAACATCATCACAGTGTCACAGCACCCAGGCTGTTCGTGGTTCAGGGGTGACTATGGGCTTTTGCTGAGCCACCCTCACCCCTGCTCAGTCTCCCTCCCATGCTCATCAGCACCCAAAGTCTGGAGGGAGCCAAGGTGGCAGGGGGCTGGCCTGTCAGTGCCACTGGGAGTGTGTACACACCTAGGCAGGTAGTGACAACACCTGGACTCAGCCACAACTTTGCTCCACACAAGAGCAGCTGCTGGGAGTAGGGAGAGGCCAGGGAGTGGGAGCAGGTACTCCCGAGTCTGTGGGGGCAGGGATGTTTCCTGAGCCCCCAAGAGGACAAGGATGCCCCCATCTGGAGCCTTGGCTGAGTGCTGCAGTTGCTCTCAGGAGTGTGGGACTCCCACCCCCCAACTGGATAAGGGATGAGGCTCCCACTGGCTCCGTGGAATGTGCAGCCCCAGCTGCACCTACCCAGCTGCAGCCGGTGTCTTTGCAGCAGCCACTCCAGATGGGCCGCTGCTGCCATCAATAATAGGTAAAACATATTACAGATTATTCTTCTTGGTAAAATTGTTTTCCTTTCGCTTGCCTTGGTGAAAAGCTCTTCATACTTGATAACAGCATATATAGGAAAACAGTAGTTTCTATTAAGGTTTTCTCAAAATAAGAAGAGGTACTGGGATTCTGAACTTATATTAGTTAATTGCTGAGGTTGGCATATCATTGAAAAGTCATACCTTGCCCTGTTGTTTAGGTGCTGCAGTAACTATGTTTGTGTGTTATTGTGCAGACACATGTTTCAGCTAACCACTGAGAGCCACCACTAAGCAGCTGCCAATGGAAAATGCAGAGCAATGAAATCAAATCAATAAGGATGGCTAAGAGCAATTGCAGAAAGAGGGTGGTACATACTTCATACTCTCTGACCTGTTTCAGGACACTGTGTGTTTTTGGCTTAAATACATTTATCGTAACCATTTTGCTACTGGTAAGTATTTCAGGAGTCTTGAAAAAATAGAATATATTTTTTTTCTTCCTCATAACTTCTATGTTTAGTGCAAAGATCATAAGCTTTGCCATGAGGCAGTCCTGGGTTTAAATTCTACTTAAAGATTTTGTAATGCTGAGAACATTGTCATCTTTTAGGAGGCTTTGCCCCTTTTATTACATGGTTATCAAGGTTGAAATAAATAACATGTTCAGAATAACCAGAAAGCTTGATAAATATCAGTTTCTCATTCCACACACCATCCTTTGATTTTTTTACTTTTTTTTTTCTTTACCCAAACTCATTTACCTTGGTTTCTCTGATCTGTGGGGTCCTTGGTAACTTTCTTTAATTTCTAAGGTATTGGAAATTAAATTACTTTTGTACTTGAATATTGGGTTACAGATTATCCAGAATTCTATAACTTAGGGAAACTTAAATCTTCTTAAAACACATTAGTAACTAGTAAAAAATACTATTTCTCTATTTTTGCTGATGAAGAGTCTGTTTTGACTGACTAAAAACTCTAGAAGCCTTCTTTAACATGCTATATGGCCACAGTTGATCAATTTCCAGTTGAATATTGTAAGCTTAGGTTAACTAAGGTCATCTAGAATCTTATTGATTTAATGTAGTGGCAGGGAGATAAATGGCTGAGAGAAAGATGGGCAATTATAATGGAGTCTAGTACAAAGATCATGGGATCTGTAGTCAAATCCTGGGTTAACGCCATCTTTTGCTCATGTAAACTTGAATAATTTAAAATCCCCAAAACTCAGTTTCTTTATTTATAAAATTGGATACTTAGTATACAATTATACAAAATTAATAAACAGTCATACAAAATAATACATCCAATTATTTCATTTAATAGTCACAAAAACTTTACCAAAATTGAATACTAGGTATCCAATTTTGGTAAAGTTCTAGTGTCCAATTTTGGTAAAATTTTTGTGACTATTAAATGAAATAATGCATGTATAAAGTTTATATACTTTATACAGGGAAGGCATTCTAAATACTATGATTTACTTTTTTCACAACACAAGGTAAAGCACAGTTCCCAATTCAGGTCTGTTTCTTGCATATGCAAAGGAGAGTCTTGATTATGTATCTGGGAAAGAATATAATGAAAAATAGAGGGCGGAGGAAAGGGGAAGAAAGCAAGCAACATTTTTTCAATTCTTAGAATTTCCTAGGGCATATATATTCTAACTCATGCTTGTCTGGTAGATGCTTGGAGGGAAGGAAGATGACTTTGGATACACCCTTCATCATCGCAGTGTCGGAATTTCTGGATGCCTACCAGAATAAACTGGTTCAGCTTTTTCTGAAGCAGACTTTCCAAGCAAGCAAAGAGGCTCTGTCCCACCCCTCATCCATAAACCTGATGTGGTGTCTATTGAACTGCTGGGATTGGACAAAAAGATGGATAAACTGGTCCCAAAGATTTTTTTTCTGAGATGGGGTCTTGCTATGTTGCCCAGGCTGGTCTCAAACTCGTGGACACAAGTGACCTGCTTGCCTCAGCCTTTCAGTATTACAGGCATGGGCCACTGTGCCCGTCTTCTACAAAGCTTGTAAGTGATAGGAACAGAGCCTACTTTTAGCCCCATCCCAAGTGGCCCCATGGGACATAGTGGAATTGACTAGGAAGTCATTTGCATAACCAGTTTCTATTCATTGTGGTATCACTCCCCGAATTCTCCTACGCTGGTTACCATTCATTCAGCATTGGTAATTGGGGTGGATGAGAAGGGGTAGGTATCTTGGAATGAATGAAAACTGGAAAACAAAAAGGATGATAGATGACTAATACCCTTTTAGCCCTCTGCTTACCTTCAACAACAGTTCACTCATCCTCTCTCAGCTGATAAATTTGCTTTCAATTTCACTGAGCAAACTAGCAATCAGAAGAGGTCCACAAGTTCCCACACCACATCTATTCACCAACTGGCATCCTCACCCTTATGCTCACTTTCCTCTTGCTGTAAATGAGATGTCCTTATTCCTAGTAAGGACAACCTCTTCAATTGTTTATCAGATTCCAGCCTTCTCACATTCTCAGGAATATTACCCCAGAAATGCTACTCTCATGCATCATCAATTTTTTTCTCCAGTTGAATTATTTTCATTCATCTGCTTATATGCTGTTATTTTAATAATCTCAAATAAACCCTCTCTTTACCCTGTTTTTCCCTGTAGCTTTGCTCCATTTCTTTGCTCTCCTCTACCACAAAACCCCTAAAAAATATGGCATATAGTCTCTACTTCTAGTTCCTCCTTTCTCATTCTCTTTTAAACCCACTCATATTATGTCTTTGTTTCTATCATTTTAGTAAAGGTGCTCTTGTCAACAATGATTTCCAGTTACTAAATCCAGAGGTCAAATTCTCAATCCTTATTTTATTTGCCCCTTCAGCAGCATTCAACCTGATAAATCATGTATTTCCTTCCTTTTTGAAGTATTTTTTTCACTGGGCTTTCAAGACAGCACTCTCTCCTGTTTTCATCATCCTTATTGACCATTCCTTAGTCTTTACTGATTCCACTCTACCTCCCTCATTTTAATATTGGAGTGTTCCTCGGCTCAGTACATGATCTTTTTTTCTCTAGTTACACTCATTTCCTTGGTAATCTTATTGAATCTCTTCGTTTTACGTCCTAATAACACATTAATGATTATCAATCTGGATCTTTCTCATGAAATCCAGACACATACATGCAACTGCTCTCTTGAAATCTGCCCTTGGAGTTTCATGGGAACATTTAATTTATCATGTCTAGAGCGGGTCTCTGAACTTTTCCTGCTTTTCACTTTTCTTCCCCTTTTTAGCTCACATCAAATCAAGTTTTCCTTAGAGTTGTCCATGCTTCTTCTTTCCTTCTCACACCACAAAAAAGTTCAAATAGATTTGCCTTCACAATATAACTATAATATACCACATCTGTTCACTTCTGCTGTTACTGGCCCAAGTCATCACCTGTTACCAGAATTGCTACAGTAGACTCCAAACTGGTTATCCATTTCTACTCTTATCCCCTTCAGTCTCTTGTTAACACAGTGCCCAGAGTCATCCTATTAAATCATAATGCAGATGATGTCAACAACTTCTCATCTCAAATAGAACCAAAGACAAAGTTCTGTTAAGGTCTATAAGGCCCTACATGATGGGTCCTCCATTATCTTTGGACAAAATTATCTTATATCCTCCCCTTGCTACATTTGATCTTACTACAGGGCCTTCTTGCTGTTCTTTAGCATGTCAAACACATATCCATCTGAGGATTTTGCACTTCTTTTCAATTTGTGCCTCAGCATGTGCTACCCAGAAATGCAGGCATAGAGCTTATGTGATGTTTTCAGGGAGCTCAGTCCCAGGGCACAGGTGAGAAGGGCAAGAAGAGTGATGCAGGGAAGGAGGAAGAACCAGGGCAAGGACACGTTATTGAGCCTGCTTCCAGTTACTGCAGTTAGCTGCTCAGTTCACTGGAATACACTTTTGAGCAACTTTGAGTGTTTCTGGGGAACACAAAGGGAGAAGAGCTTATCCAGATGATCTTGTCTTGCATTGGTTGAAGTTTATCCACGTGGGCATTAATTTCCATGCACTTCCAACTTGCACATGTGTGAGTTTAAGTGCCCACGAATCTATAGTAGTATCAACATGAAGCCCTGAGGCAGAATAAAAGAAGTGAAATCAATCAGAGCCCACACAGAGCTGGAACAAGACACATTGGGATCTCAGAGATAATATAAGAGATGTTGGATAAACTCTGCCGGAGTGTTCTTCTCCAGGTGTTGGTATGGCTCACTTTAGCTTTGAACAAAGGTGTTCTTTTCTCAAATACCATCTTCTCAGTGAGATGTTTTCTTACCTTCCCTTTTAAAATTGTAGTCCCCTATCCCCCTTTACTGCTTTATTTTTCCCATATCACTTTCTAAAATGCCATACATCTACTTATTTTGTTTATTGCCAGTCTCCTTCACTAAACTTAAGCTGCAGGAGAGCTGTGAGTTTGTTGTGACTTATTCATAGTTGTATTCCCAGCCTATCACATAAATAAATACATTCAATAACTACTTTGTTAGTGGATTATTTATGGAAATTATTGAAAGTGAGGTGGTGAGCTTTTGTGATAAACTTTGAATTAGATATATGGAACATGTTCATCAATGAATAGATTATATGTTTCTTTTGTCAAATAATCAAATATCCCAAGCATTAAAAGATAGGGTGCAGTATTTCTTAGGTGGATTCTAAAGCAAATTATTGAATGAGAAGATACACTAATGTTCACTGATCAACAAGATATTTGTTTACACAGTTTCTTTATTTCTCTAAATTACCTTTTATTGATTGGGTATATTAAGTCTCTATGGAAATAACCACAAAGTTTGGCAACAAACTTATTATTTGTTCTGCCCTCTCTTGGATGTTGACAGTGGGTCCCTGTGAGTTAGACAGTGATAGCAGAAGGCTTATTAACATCACTTTCTGAGTAAAAGGGAATGTGGAAACAAGAAGGTGAAATGAAAAAAAAAAAATGAGTAAAATTAGATCCCATAAACTTACATAGGAATCATAAATTATAATATATGTTATTTAAAATAATCATTATTGATCTTCCTTAACTATTCTAATGCTTCCAGAAGTAACAATGTCCTCTGCAATTATAAATGAAGGGAAAGGAAGGAAAGCAAATAGTAGGAATGGCACAGCTATTTTATGATTTTCTTCTAATCATTAACATTATTTTCTTCAGAGGCCATTATAGAGTACTGATGAGTCATTGATCTAGACATACCCGCATCCTGATTCAATGATTTATTAGCTTGTGTGGACTTGGTCAAGTTATTGAACTTGTCTAAGTCTTGATTTCTTTATTTGTAACATAGAGATGGTAATATTCAAGCTTAAAGTGTAAATTTTTGATAAATAAATTAGAAAATGTAAGGAAAGCACAAATATATAAAAAATATTTGATAAGTTCTGCCTGAAGTTTAGGTCCTCTACGGTTAATGTTTATCAGAAAACAGCAATGTAAAAATAAATGGTAAGAAAAGCATGAAGTAAGAAAGAATAACTTAGATATAATGTTAATAAGAATTTTAAAATAAAAATAATAATTATATGTAATGATTTCAATTTTATTCATATTAAACGTTGAAAGCATTGCAACAGGCTAAACATTGACGGTCACTATGTTTAAGTGTTACGCAAATAGAACATATCAGGTGACATATTTGGCCTCCAGTATTTTGGTGTTCCCTTAGTACTTGTATAATTTACAGAAAGTCTCTTGTCTTCACAAAAGTTAATGTCCTAGCAGTCTAGAATACCTCATTAAACAATAGAAACGTCATTGAACTCAGTTCATAAAGTAAGAAAATTGGTTAACCAGATGTGTCAATTATCAGTTTATTGCCTCAGCTCCAAATTCGTATTTCACTGCCTGCTTTGTGATAATAGAGACTTTAAATCGATTTTCTTTGTTATCTGGCTCAATATTAGATTTTGCCAGTGGAGGACTTGGAGGGAGTTTAGAGGAAGAAAGCGTCATTTTCTTCCTGGTCCCAGTTTGTTCCTCCTGCTGGGATCTTGCAGCATAGTTTCTCTAGTGCTAAGTTTCTCAATGCACAGCAGGAGGAACACTCATTGACCAACAGTTGTCCCAGGGAGCCCCTTAGATGTTTTGTTCAGCAAGGCACCCATGAAGGGGCACATCTCTGTGCACAGTTTTCCCTGAACCCTCCTATGCAACATTGCAACAAATTCTGAGACATTACCTCTCCCTCTGGATGATTTACTTCAGAGAGTAGATTGCCATCAAGTTCCAATGGCACAGCATCTCAGCACTTTTTCTGACATCCAGTGAGCCATTGTTTTGCTCTCCCCAGTGAAGTATGAATCTCAACCCTTTGGGAAGTTCTTACTTGGATGCTCTACTTAAGCCCTAAGGGTGGGTATTGCTCCTTATTTCTGCTATTATATGCCTTATAGTTCTCCTCGCTTCATGGTGGCCTGCTGAGACCAGCTCGGTTGGGGAGACCCTAACCCAGTGGCATTAGCAGAATTAAAGACACACACACAGAAATATAGAGGTATGGAATGGGAAATCAGGGGTCTCACAGCTTTCAGAGCTCAGAGCCTAGAACAGAGATTTACCCATGTATTTATTAACAGCAAGCCAGTGATAAGCATTGTTTCTATAGATTATAGATTAACTAAAAGTAATCCTTGTGGGAAATAAAGGGATGGGCCAAAATAAAGGGATGGGTTTGGCTAATTATCTGCAGCAGGAGCATGTCCTTAAGGCACAGATTGTTCGTGCTGTTGTTTGTGGTTTAAGAACGCCTTTAAGCGGTTTTCTGCCCTGGGTGGGCCAGGTGTTCCTTGCCCTCATTCCAGCACACCCAAAACCTTTCAGTGTGGGCATCATGGCCATCATGAACATGTCACAGTGCTGCAGAGATTTTGTTTATGGCCAGTTTTGGGGCCAGTTTAAGGCCAGATTTTGGGGGCCTGTTCCCAACAGTAGCCAATATTCTATTTCTTCAATCCTCTGTTATAGTTAATAATTATATATTAAACTTTTCCTGTTCAAATTAGTGTGGTCTCTGTCTCCTGCTTGTTTCTAAAAGAAACACCAGAGTCTATCTGGTGCTGTAAGAGAAAATGAGGGAGCAAACATGTTCTGTTTAAAAGTCACTCTTTAAATTTGTTAACACAGGGTTCATTCTGTTTTATCTCTTGAAGTGCAATGTTTTGAAAAATGGTAAAATTTATTTAAAGAAGGATTAGTGATCATGTAATCATTCTACCTGAGAAGAGGTCTACAGAAAAATGTAATGAAGAAAAGTTGTAGAAAAAATAGACTATTTGAGCACAGTATACCAAACCATTGTTTTTTAAAGTTACGTAAAATGTGAGAATGTTTCTGAAGTCCAGGACTTGTATTTCTTTTTGCATTCATCAGCATTATAAGAAAAAATATTGCAAATAAGTTTTTATATACTAATAATGTAAATTCTATTTCATGCTATTTTGTTTTAAATTAAGTTCACCGAACAAGTAACCTACTGAATTGTAGAAGGATCTATCAAAAGAAAGATGGATGACATATATATAATTTTTAACACATGGTGAATATTTCAGCATTTCTTTAGGATATATACCAATTTTTAGTGGTCTGAACAGTATCCCCCCAAATCCATGCATACCCTCAATCTCAGAATGTGACCTAGTATGGAAATACAGTACTTTCCCCTTACCCATAGGAGATATATTCCAAGACACCCAATGGATGCCTGAAACCAGGAATAGTACTGAACACTATACATACTACACACAAATTTATTTTTCCTTCTTTATAATTTCATGGCTAGGAGATGCATTCTTGCCATTGATCTTAGCACCCTCATCATACAACTTATTTTTCTTAAGATTTTCACCTTTTGATTAATTAAGCACTTTATGGCTTCTCGTTGGCATATATGAATCACCAGCATCCCTACCCTTGTACTTTGGGGCCATTTTTTTTTTTTTTTTTTTTTTTTTTTTTTTTTACATTTTATTTAACCTTCTTTTTTTTTTTTTTTTTTTTTTCTTTTTTATTATACTTTAAGTTCTAGGGTACATGTGCATAACGTTTATATCATGTATAACTCCCCAATGCAATCCCTCCCTCCTCCCCCCTCCCCATGATAGGCCCCAGTGTGTGATGTTCCCCTTCCCGAGTCCAAGTGATCTCATTGTTCAGTTCCCACCTATGAGTGAGAACATGCGGTGTTTGGTTTTCTCTTCTTGTGATAGTTTGCTAAGAATGATGGTTTCCAGCTGCATCCATGTCCCTACAAAGGACGCAACTCATCCTTTTTGATGGCTGCATAGTATTCCATGGTGTATATGTGCCACATTTTCTTAATCCAGTCTGTCACAGATGGACATTTGGGTTGATTCCAAGTCTTTGCTATTGTGAATAGTGCCGCAATAAACATACGTGTGCATGTGTCTTTGTAGTAGAGTAATTTATGATCCTTTGAGTATATACCCAGTAGTGGGATGGCTGGGTCATATGGTACATCTAGTTCTAGATCCTTGAGGAATCGCCATACTGTTTTCCATAATGGTTGAACTAGTTTACAATCCCACCAACAGTGTAAAAGTGTTCCTATTTCTCCACATCCTCTCCAACATCTATTGTTTCCTGACTTCTTAATGATTGCCATTCTAACTGGTGTGAGATGGTATCTCATTGTGGTTTTGATTTGCATTTCTCGGGGCCATTTTTAAAGAAAACAATAAATAACTTGAACATAAGCACTGTGATACCGAGAAAGTTGATCTGATAACCTATCAGATTGGGACAGAGTGAGATACCTTATGCTACTCGGAATGGCAGGAAATTCAAAACATATGAATTATTTATTTCTGGAATTTTCCATTTAATATTTCCAGAACACAGTTGACTGTGGGTAACTGAAACCTCAGAAAGTGAAGTGGCAGATAAGAGAGGAATGTAGGATTTTTACAGATGTAATTAGTTAAGATGAAGTCATACTGCATTAGGGTGGGCCCTACATCCAATAACTGGTACCCTTATAAGAAAAGGAGAGGACACAAAGATAAACACCAAGGGGACGATGTAATGATGGCAGCAGAGATTGCAGTAATGCATTGACAAGCCAAGGGATGCTGAGAATTGCCAACAACCATCAAAAGCTGGAGGAGAAGCATGGGATGTTTTTTTTTTTCCTTTGAGCCTCCAGAAATAACCAATACTGTTGACACTTTGATTTCAGACTTTTGGTCTTCAGGACAGTGACAGAATACGTTTTTGTTCTTTTAAAGCATCCAATTTGTTATTGAAGCCTTGGGGAACTAACGTGCAATTACTATACGAAATATTGGGGATTCACGGGTAAAGAAGACAAGAACATTCTTGTGCTCATAGGGCTGCTGATCACATTTTGATATTTTCAGTATTAGTTAAAAAACTTACATTGTGTACTTTTGATTAAGAAGGTCTTTTTCTTATAACTCCATAAGAAATTGTAACTGCTGAAATAGTGACCAGAATTTGGGAATGTGGCCTTGTGGAAGGCCTTATTAGATGGGGGCATCTGAATTAGATTTTAAAAATATCTTTTATGAGAAAATACTGCAGAAAATCCTGTGGAGCACCTAAATATTAACACAGGCACACACACACACGCCACAGTATATTTCATCCACTTTCCTAATTCAGAAATGCCTTATCTCAGGTAACAGGTAGATATGGTTCTGCCAACTATTTTAATAGTGACCTTGATATGATTTGGCTGTGAATGAGTTACAATTCTCTTGTAACTCATCAGGTCAATATTGACCCTGAAATGGTTTGGCTGTGAATGAGTTACAAATTCATCTTGCATTGTAACTTCCACAATTCCCATGTGTTGTGGGAGGAACCTGGTGGAGGTAATTTCATCATGGGGACAGGTCTTTCCCATACTATTCTCATGACAGTGAGTAAGTCCCATGAGATCTGATGGTTTAAAAAATGGAAGTGTCCCTGCGCAGGCTCTTTTCTCTTGTCAGCTGCCAGGTGAGACATGCCTTTCACCTTCTGCCATGATTGTGAGGCCTCCCCAGCCACGTGGAGCTGAGATCGTTAAACCTCTTTTTCTGTATAAATTACCCAATCTTAGGTGTGTCTTTATCAGCAGTGTGAAAACGGACTAATACAGACCCCAAGAACCGAGCTGATGACTTTGGGATCTCCTGCAACTTGTATTGATTGGGGAGGAAATAATTTGGTGCTACCAAGGCTGTCATTTTCCCCCACTGTTGAAGCATTAATTTGACTATATTAGCACCTTCTTCTGAAAGTTGTCTCAGAAGAATTGCCTGTTACTTCCTCCACAGTGAGAATTCTAGCCTGCATCTTATTCAGACTAAACAGCACACTTAATACCTTCTTACATATTATACATCACAGAAACTTTCTTTTCCTCTCTTTTTATATAAACCATTGGGTTTATTTTTATATTCTCTGTGGTGCTTTAGTATAATGTGAAGTTTGAATGAAGACCTACTTCATTATATGAATGAGTGTGGGCATATAGGTTTTTCAGCTTTTCAATTCTGACCTCTTAATTAAAAGTTTCTTTCTGAAATGTGAATAATTATTTAAAAGCACACTATTTTCCAGATGATAATGTTAACATTGAAAAAATATTACCTAAAAAGTGACTCCAAGGAAAATATATATGGATGTTTTCTCTAATATTTTTGCAACTTCTCTGTAAGTTTGACATAATTTAAAATTAAAGAAACAAAAGAAAAAATCAAAAAGTAAGAATTAAAATTAGACTTAATGTTAGTTTTACTTTTTAATCTCTGGGATTCAGATCTGAAGTCAAAACAATCAAGGCCACCCTAATGAGTAAATAAAGGCAATGCCCACCTACATGGCATGGTTTCAGAGGTATTGGGAAACTTATGTGGATGACATCTGCTGTTTGTGCCTGACTAGAGCACCTTCTAACATCTTGTAGTAGCAGAAGTTAGATTTTTCTTGTAAGTCACCTCTTCCTCATTTGCAGTTCACTCATAGGGATGGGGCTGATAAAAGCCCAGTCAGTCAGTCCATTCTATTCTCACACCCAGTGCTTGTTTTTGCCTTCAGGCCCAAATCAGATCAGTGAAATTCAGTTATATTTCTAGGTTGAAGCTATTAGGAAAACGTGTCTTTGGTCATCTTGACTCAGTATGGAAAGATCCTACTTAAGGATAGTCAATGCAGACAGAGGAAAATAAAACTGATAGAGAAAACTCAAGCCCGGATGATACTGTTTGAGACTCCAGATCCAGTTATCCCTAAAGCTGCCTCTTTTTCAGTTTCAATTAGTTTGAAGAGTCTCCCTCCCTCGTGTTTTTGGTTAAACTGATTTTAGTTGGGTTTCTGTCATTTGCAAGCTGATCAGTTAAAATTAGATTGGAATTGAGAAAGTATAATCTGCATGGCCATTTATCAGGTTGGTATAACAGAAATATATAGATAAAGCCAACTCTGCAAGGAAGGAGACACTCACACGAGGACACACTGCAGTTCTAAGGTACGACCCCCTTCTCGAATACAACCCCCTTCTTGAATGAGTATGGCTGTTTTAAATTCTGTCAGTAAAAAGAAAACATTCCACTTGTGCATGCGGGATTTAAGTCACTTTGACACAGAGAAGCAGCCTCAATTCACAACCCAGGAGCAGAACTTTAGATAATGAGTTTCTGCACACAGCATTCCATAGCTACATCACTTTGCAGGGTGAAAGGAAACCGGACCCTGAGTCCGCTTTGCAGTCTAGACTTCCACTAGACTTTACAAAGCCCTGCTTTGCTTTGAGTCTATCAAAATACTGTTTTGTTTAAATTTCATCTAAACTCTACTTTTGCACAGAACTCTGTAACAACTTATATTTTCCTTTGGTGAGATGAACTTTGCAATGGATAAATAAATCTGATTTTGTTAGACTACAAGTAGTTACTGGTGGTTTTGGTTTGACTAGGACTGGGAAACCAAAGGGTTTAAAATTGTTATAGCTCTCTCTCCTACAATAATTATTGCATTTAAACTGTTTTTATAGTTAGAAGTCTGGTCGTTTATTCATCTGCAAAGCACGTCTCATGAACATTTGAGACTATGAAGCAGATTTTTGAAGCTGGACTCCATAGCCTAGCTACTGACAGTGGGACGCCTGTGACAGTAGCATCAGTATCATTAGAACGTTGTCAGAAAGGCAGAATCTGGGGTCCATCTCTGACATGCTGAATCAGAATCTGATCTTTTATGAAGATCACTATGTAGTTGTTTGCACAATAAAGTTTGAGAAGTGCTACTCTGGACAGTCCTAGAAATTTCCATAGAGCCTCTCAGAAAGCTAGGGGATAGGGAAAGGGGACATAAAGCCACTGGTCTTTCCCTATGTCAGCCATCCTGTAATATATTGCTTTGTGATTTCATTTTTCTGTAAACACTCCTTTACAGTAAGGAAAAAAAAATGAAAAACTGCTATTTTAAGCCACATTAAATACTTCATTGTAAATGAACTCATCATTTTGTGTGTGTGTGTGAGAGAGAGAATAAGTTTTGTTTGGGGAGGATAGGGGAAGGAAGAATTCTACTAAGGAAGAGCTTGGAACCCAAACACACAAAGCCCCCTACTCACTTTTGTCATTTGCCTGTCTGTGTGGAGATGGATGCTAGCAGGAGCTGCTGGTTCTTTTAGACCACATACACATGGGGTTCTAGAATGATTCTAAATAACAGAGTTGGGAGGGTGGATCTCTCAGAGCCCTATTTTTATAAAAATTAAGAAATCAACTAGGATAATGTCTTGAGAGAATGAGAAGCCAGGAAGATAAATTTGACCAAGAACAAAGCTCTGGTCCTCAAAGAGGAGTGGCAATTTTGAGAATAGCACAGTGGTTGTCACTGGAATTAATTTCTGTCTCCAGGCCATAGACGAGAGAGAGGGAGAGGGGGAGGGGGATAGATAGTAGGAGAGAGGGAGGGAGAGCGAGAGAACCAGATCTAAAAATGATATACCTGCAATCCCAGCACTTGGGAAAGGTGAGGCAGGAGGATCACTTGGGACCAGGAGTTCAAGACTAATCTGGGCAACATAGTGAGACCCTGTCCCTGCCAAAAATGTTTAAAAGGCTGGGAATGGTGGTGCATGCCTACGGTCCCAGCTACTAGGTAGGTCAAAGTGGGAGGATCACTTGAGCCCAGGAGGTTGAGGATATAGTAAGCCATGATTGCACCACTGCACTGCACTCCAGCCTAAGGAACAAATGGAGACTCTTGTCTCAAAAAAAAAAAAAAAAAAGAGCTTCCACTCCTCTACTCCTCTGATCTTGGGTAGTTATTAGAACATAAGAGCCTATATCTAAGCCCCTCTGTTAGAATGTAACATAAAGGGAGGGGAAACATTTCCTCACCTAGCTTTACCTGGCCACAGGCCAGCTACCCCTTTAGTCCTGGAAGACTCCACCTTTGTAGGATGCCCAGCTGTAGATAAGCAGTGGTAACTGGGCAGATTGCTGGGTCTGGCAGAGAAAGGGCAGTGACCAGAGACTGCAGTGGGCATCAAGATGAGAAAGAAGCACAGGCAGTACCCAGAAGTAGTGGAGTTTAATATGAATCGAACAGGAAATAATGTCAAAAACTGAAATTATTTTTGCAACAACCTAGTATCTTCTAGGCACTCAGAAAAGCATGGGGTAAGAGATAGTCTTCCAAAAGGGTATGTGAGTAGAGGTCTTGTGTGGGAGCAGGAATCTGTGGAATTTTAGTTAACAATTTATGCAACCCCACATGTGTCTATGGGCGAATGAAAAATTTAATAGGATATTTTGAGAAAATTAAACAGGACATTTTGTTGAAGCTCAAAATGTGATCTCCTCCCCAACTCTTTTTCACTCTTTTTAGGATAGATAAGCCAAGTTCCCATGGTTGAATATTCTTCATAAAAATTTGGAGTTGACTTTAAAGCCTAAGAGACAGGGTCTTTTACTTTTCTAGAGGACACCATGTGGGGTATTTTCCCCTAAATTCTCTTCACTTTCTCAGTATTTCTCCAAGGAATACAGGAGGTAAAGGACACTGCCTTATAGTTTTTTGAATCTTCATTACCACTTATCAGTACTTAGCAAGTATGTGACCCTCATCAAGCAAGTGTCCACGGTTCAATTGGGTCACAATCAGCCGCACTTTGATTTCATTGTTTCCAAACATGTTTTAATACCTGCTCTGCCCTAGGAATACAAGAATATTTTATCTTCAATGCTTAAATCAAAGGCTAATATTCTTATAGTCTTAAGAGAAAAAGATTATTGGTTCTAAATTAAAATGTTCTGCCTTATCCTCATACAATGTAGAAACCAGTCTACAGGCACATTTTTTTTTTTTTTTTTTTTTTCTGTAATGAAAGGGTACAATTTAATAACAGCTGGGTAGTTGTGTTGAGGCAAAATATTTTTTCTTGTTTCTCAGTATAACCCCAGGAGGTCAAGCTGACATCTTCCTCTGAAGAATAAGTGCAAATAGAGAATAAGGGTTCTGCCAAGAGGTGCTTCAGGAGCTGCCAGCATTGGTGTTCTCAAACACCTTCGTCTCCCTGTCACTAATGGCACTGAGGCCCACTTGTTAGAGTTTAATGTAGTTCACCTTTGCCTCACGGCTCCAGATGTGTCCAGGAATAGTTCTGTCCACAGTACTGAAGAGTGAATATGGTAACAGTGCCCATCAGATTTAGATTCACTTCTTGCTACTTAATCCCAGTGCAGCCATTATTATGTCTTATTGCTAAGAACATACATTGAACTATATGTCGAGAGCCAATGATGAAACCTCTTATTGTGCTACAGTATTTTTTCCATCCGAAAAGAATTATCCCCTTCAATTCCAGATGATATTTTTACCACTTTGATATAGGAAGTACCATGATTTTTACCTTATATAGAGGAGATACCTCTCTTATTTATGGGGTCAGCTTACCTGAGATGCAGAAGTCTACTTGTTAACATCTCAGTGGTGCCATCAGTCTCTCCTGTGGAGCAAAGACAGTTTCTTCTCAAGTCTGGAGGTGAGGGGAGAAAGGAAAAGGGATAGAGCTCTGCTTTTTCTGTTTTTTTTTTTTTAGTTGAAATCAGACTTTAATATACATATTCAAAAAAGGGTAAAAGAACATAGATTAAAGCACATTTCAAGATCTACCTATCTATCTATATACTAGATCTCACACAATTGTCATAAAAAGGTACACAAAATTGCATTCCAGTGTAAAATTTTATGTCACATTGTTCTCTGTTTTAAACATAAGCTTATTATTCTATTTGTATATTTGTGTATTTATTGATTTATTGAATAGCAAATAGTCCTGCTATACATATTATATATGTATTATGCATATATGTTTCATGTAAAATAATCCCCACAACAAGTAATTGTTACTGGCACTATTGTTTTTGAGGAGAAAATGCATTTATAAAGGAAGGCACAGTATACGTAAGGTTTTGATTTGCAAAAAGCCATGTGCAAATATCCTTTCTAAATATATTATACATTTGGCCCCAGGCAAACAATAATATTTTATAGGATGGAGGAAATATGGAGAGTTATTATTTTTATAAATATACAAGAAGCTGTCTGATCTTAAGTCACTTTCAATGCTCATTTTGCACTTAATGAGTAAAAATGTTCTTCAAATAGTAATTTATAAGTTTTTTTTTGGTTTTGTTTTTGTAGCTACTTTTTAAAGTTATTACTATTATACTTTAAGTTCTAGGGTACATGTGCATAATGTGCAGGTTTGTTACATATGCATACTTGTGCCATGTTGGTGTGCTGTACCCATCAACTTGTCAGCACCCATCAACTCGTCATTTACATCAGGTATAACTCCCAATGCAATCCCTCCCCCCTCCCCCCTCCCCATAATAGACCCCGGTGTGTGATATTCCCCTTCTTGAATCCAAGTGATCTCATTGCTCAGTTCGCACCTATGAGTGAGAACATGCGGTGTTTGGTTTTCTGTTCTTGCCATAGTTTGCTGAGAATGATGGTTTCCAGCTGCATCCATGTCCCTACAAAGGACACAAACTCATCCTTTTTTATGGCTGCATAGTATTCCATGGTGTATGTGTGCCACATTTTCTTAATCCGGTCTGTCACTGATGGACATTTGGGTTGATTCCAAGTCTTTCCTATTGTGAATAATGCTGCAATGAACATACTTATGCATGTGTTTTTATAGCAGCATGATTTATAATCCTTTGGGTATATAACCAGTAGTGGGATGGCTGGGTCATATGGTACTTCTAGTTCTAGATCCTTGAGGAATCGCCATACTGTTTTCCACAATGGTTGAACTAGTTTACAATCCCACCAACAGTGTAAAAGTGTTCCTATTTCTCCATATCCTCTCCAGCACCTGTTGTTTCCTGACTTTTTAATGATTGCCATTCTAACTGGTGAGAGATGGTATCTCATTGTGGTTTTGATTTTCATTTCTCTGATGGCGAGTGATAATGAGCATTTTTTCATGTGTCTGTTGGCTGTATGAATGTCTTCTTTTGAGAAATGTCTGTTCATATCCTTTGCCCACTTTTTGATGGGGTTGTTTGTTTTTTTCTTTTTTCTTTTTTGTTTTTTTTGAGGCGGAGTCTCGGTCTGTCGCCCAGACTGGAGTGCAGTGGCCAGATCTCAGCTCACTGCAAGCTCCGCCTCCCGGGTTTACACCATTCTCCTGCCTCAGCCTCCCAAGTAGCTGGGACTACAGGCGCCCGCCACCTCGCCCGGCTAGTTTTTGTATTTTTAGTAGAGACAGGGTTTCACCGTGTTAGCCAGGACAGTCTCGATCTCCTGACCTAGTGATCCGCCCATCTCGGCCTCCCAAAGTGCTAGGATTACAGGCTTGAGCCACCGCGCCTGGCCTGTTTTTTTCTTGTAAATTTATTTGAGTTCTTTGTAGGTTCTGGATATTAGCCCTTTGTCAGATGAGTAGATTGCAAAAATGTTCTCCCATTCTGTCAGTTGCCTGTTCACTGTGATGGTAGTTTCTTTTGCTGTGCAGAAGCTCTTTAGTTTAATTAGATCCCATTTGTCAATTGTGGCTTTTGTTGCCATTGCTTTTGGTGTTTTAGACATGAAGTCCTTGCCCATACCTATGTCCTGAATGGTACTACCTAGGTTTTCTTCTAGGGTTTTTATGGTATTAGGTCTAACATTTAAGTCTCTAATCCATCTTGAATTAATTTTCGTATAAGGAGTAAGGAAAGGATCCAGTTTCAGCTTTCTACTTATGGCTAGCCAATTTTCCCAGCACCATTTATTAAATAGGGAATCCTTTCCCCATTTCTTGTTTCTCTCAGGTTTGTCAAAGATCAGATGGCTATAGATGTGTGGTATTATTTCTGAGGACTCTGTTCTGTTCCATTGGTCTATATCTCTGTTTTGGTACCAGTACCATGCTGTTTTGGTTACTGTCGCCTTGTAGTATAGTTTGAAGTCAGGTAGCGTGATGCCTCCAGCTTTGTTCTTTTGACTTAGGATGGTCTTGGCAATACGGGGTCTTTTTTAGTTCCATATGAACTTTAAAGCCGTTTTTTCCAATTCTGTGAAGAAACTCATTGGTAGCTTGATGGGGATGGCATTGAATCTATATATTACCTTGGGCAGTATGGCCATTTTCACAATATTGATTCTTCCTATCCATGAGCATGGTATGTTCTTCCATTTGTTTGTGTCCTCTTTTATTTCACTGAGCAGTGGTTTGTAGTTCTTCTTGAAGTGGTCCTTTACATCCCTTGTACATTGGATTCCTAAGTATTTTATTCTCTTTGAAGCAATTATGAATGGAAGTTCATTCATGATTTGGCTCTCTGTCTGTAACTGGTGTATAAGAATGCTTGTGATTTTTGCACATTAATTTTGTATCCTGAGACTTTGCTGAAGTTGCTTATCAGCTTAAGGAGATTTTGGGCTGAGATGATGGGATTTTCTAAATATACAATCATATCATCTACAGGGACAATTTGACTTCTTCTTTTCCTAACTGAATATCCTTGATTTCTTTCTCTTGCCTGATTGCCCTAACCAGAACTTCCAACACTATGTTGAATAGGAGTGATGAGAGAGGGCATCCCTGTCTTGTGCCAGTTTTCAAAGGGAATTTTTCCAGTTTTTGTCCATTCAGTATGATATTGGCTGTGGGTTTGTCATAAATAGCTCTTATTATTTTGAGATACGTTCCATCAATCCCGAATTTATTGAGCGTTTTTAGCATTAAGGGCTACTGAATTTTGTCAAAGGCCTTTTCTGCATCTATTGAGATAATCATGTGGTTTTTGTCTTTGGTTCTGTTTATATGCTGGATTACATTTATTGATTTGTGTATGTTGAACCAGCCTTGCATCCCAGGGATAAAGCCTACTTGATCATGGTGGATAAGCTTTTTGATGTGCTGCTGGATCCGGTTTGCCAGTATTTTTTGAGGATTTTTGCATCAATGTTCATCAGGGATATTGGTCTAAAATTCTCTTTTTTTGTTGTGTCTCTGCCAGGCTTTGGTATCAGGATGATGTTGGCCTCATAAAATGAGTTAGGGAGGATTCCCTCTTTTTCTATTGATTGGAATAGTTTCAGAAGGAATGGTACCAGCTCCTCCTTGTACCTCTGGTAGAATTCAGCTGTGAATCCATCTGGTCCTGGACTTTTTTTGGTTGGTAGGCTATTAATTATTGCCTCAATTTCAGAGCCTGCTATTGGTCTATTCAGGGATTCAGCTTCTTCATGGTTTAGTCTTGGGAGGGTGTAAGTGTCCAGGAAATGATCCATTTCTTCTAGATTTTCTAGTTGGTTTGCATAGAGGTGTTTATAGTATTCTCTGATGGTAGTTTGTATTTCTGTGGGGTCGGTGGTGATATCCCCTTTATCATTTTTTATTGCGTCTATTTGATTCTTCTCTCTTTTCTTCTTTGTTAGTCTTGCTAGAGGTTTGTCAATTTTGTTGATCTTTTCAAAAAACCATCTCCTGGATTCATTGATTTTTTGGAGGGTTTTTTGTGTCTCTATCTCCTTCAGTTCTGCTCTGATCTTAGTTATTTCTTGCCTTCTGCTAGCTTTTGAATGTGTTTGCTCTTGCTTCTCTAGTTCTTTTAATTGTGATGTTAGAGTGTCAATTTTAGATCTTTCTAGCTTTCTCTTGTGGGCATTTAGTGCTATAAATTTCCCTCTACATACTGCTTTAAATGTGTCCCGGAGATTCTGGTATGTTGTATCTTCGTTCTCATTGGTTTCAAAGAACATCTTTATTTCTGCCTTCATTTCGTTATGTACCCAGTAGTCATTCAGGAGCAGGTTATTCAGTTTCCATGTTGTTGAGCTGTTTTGATTGAGTTTCTTAGTCCTGAGTTTTAGTTTGATTGCACTGTGGTCTGATAGACAGTTTGTTATAATTTCTGTTGTTGTACATTTGCTGAGGAGTGCTTTCCTTCCAATTATGTGGTCAATTTTGGAATAAGTGTGATGTGGTGCTGAGAAGAATGTATATTCTGTTGATTTTGGGTGGAGAGTTCTGTAGATGTCTATTAGGTCTGCTTGCTGCAGAGATGAGTTCAATTCCTGGATATCCTTGTTAACTTTCTGTCTCGTTGATCTGTCTAATGTTGACAGTGTGGTATTGAAGTCTCCCATTATTATTGTATGGGAGTCTAAGTCTCTTTCTAAGTCTCTAAGGACTTCCTTTATGAATCTGGGTGCTCGTATATTGGGTGCATATATATTTAGGATAGTTAGCTCTTCCTGTTGAATTGATCCCTTTACCATTATGTAATGGCCTTCTTTGTCTCTTTTGATCTTTGATGGTTTAAAGTCTGTTTTATCAGAGACTAGTATTGCAACCCCTGCTTTTTTTTGTTCTCCATTTGCTTGGTAGATCTTCCTCCATCCCTTTATTTTGAGCCTGTGTATGTCTCTGCATGTGAGATGGGTCTCCTCAATACAGCAAACTGATGGGTCTTGACTCTTTATTCAGTTTGCCAGTCTGTGTCTTTTAATTGGAGCATTTAGTCCATTTACCTTTAAGGTTAATATTGTTATATGTGAACTTGATCCTGCCATTATGTTATTAACTGGTTATTTTGCTCATTAGTTGATGCAGTTTCTTCCTAGCCTCGATGGTCTTTACATTTTGGCATATTTTTGCAATGGCTGGTACCGGTTGTTCCTTTCCATGTTTAGGGCTTCCTTCAAGGTCTCTTGTAAGGCAGGCCTGGTGGAGACAAAATCTCTAAGCATTTGCTTATCTGTAAAGGATTTTACTTCTCCTTTACTGATGAAACTTAGTTTGGCTGGATATGAAATTCTGGGTTGAAAATTCTTTTCTTTAAGAATGTTGAATATTGGCCCCCACTCTCTTCTGGCTTGTAGAGTTTCTGCCAATAGATCTGCTGTTATTCTGATGGGCTTCCCTTTGTAGGTAACCCGACCTTTCTCTCTGACTGCCTTTAGCATTTTTTCCTTCATTTCAACTTTGGTGAATCCGGCAATTATGTGTCTTAGAGTTGCTCTTCTCGATGAGTATCTTTGTGGCGTTCTCTGTATTTCCTGAATTTGAATGTTGGCCTGCCCTACTAGGTTGGGGAAGTTCTCCTGGATGATATCCTGAAGAGTGTTTTCCAACTTGGTTCCATTTTCTCCCTCACTTTCAGGCATCCCAATCTGACTTATATTTGGTCTTTTTACATAATCCCATACTTCTTGCAGACTGTTCGTTTCTTTTTCTTCTTTTTTCTTTAGATTTCTCTTCTCGCTTCATTTCATTCATTTGATCCTCAATCGCTGATACTCTTTCTTCCAGTTGATTGAATCGGTTACTGAAGCTTGTGCATTTGTCACGTATTTCTCGTGTCATGATTTTCATCTCTGTCAGTTCATTTATGGCCTTCTCTGCATTAATTATTCTAGTTATCAATTCTTCCACTGCTTTTTCAAGATTTTTAGTTTCTTTTCACTGGGTACGTAATTCCTCCTTTAGCTCTGAGAAGTTTGATGGACTGAAGCCTTCTTCTCTCTTCTCGTCAAAGTCATTCTCCGTTCAGCTTTCATCCGTTGCTGGCGATGAGCTGCGTTCCATTGGAGGGGGAGATGCGCTCTTAGTTTTTGAATTTCCAGCTTTTCTGCCCTGCTTTTTCCCCATCTTTGTGGTTTTATCTGCCTCTGGCCTTTGATGATGGTGACGTACTGATGGTGTTTTGGTGTAGGTGTGCTTCCTGTTTGTTAGTTTTCCTCCTAACAGTCAGGACCATCAGCTGTAGGTCTGTTGGAGATTGCTTGAGGTCCACTCCAGACCCTGTTTTTCTGGGTATCAGCAGCAGAGGCTGCAGAAGATAGAATATAGCTGAACAGTGAGTGTACCTGTCTGATTCTTGCTTTAGAAGCTTCCTCTCAGGGGTGTACTCCACCGTGTGAGGTGTGGGGTGTTGGTCTGCCCCTAGTGGAGGATGTCTCCCAGTTAGGCTACTCATGGGTCAGGGACCCACTTGAGCAGGCAGTCTGTCCATTCTCAGATCTCAACCTCCGTGTTGGGAGATCCACTGCTCTCTTCAAAGCTGTCAGACAGAGTCGTTTGCATCTGCAGAGTTTTCTGCTGCTTTTGTTGTTGTTGTTATTGTTTAGCTCTGCCCTGTCCCCAGAGGTGGAGTCTACAGAGACAGGCAGGCCTCCTTGAGCTGCTGTGAGCTCCACCCAGTTCGAGCTTCCAAGCGGCTTGGCTTTGTTTACCTACTTAAGCCTCAGCAATGGTGGACGCCCCTCCTCCAGCCTCGCTGCTGCCTTGCCCTTAGATCGTTGACTGCTGTGCTAGCAATGAGGGAGGTTCCGTGGGCATGGGACCCTCCCGCCCAGGTGTGGGATATAATCTCCTGGTGTGCCCGTTTGCTAAGACCCTTGGTAAAGCACAGTATTGGGGTGGGAGTTCCCCGAATTTCCAGGTGTTGTGTGTCTCAGTTCCCCTGACTAGGAAAAGGGATTCCCTTCCCCCTTGGGCTTCCCAGGTGAGGGGATGCCTCCCTCTGCTTCAGCTCTTGCTGGTCGCACTGCAGCAGCTGACCAGCACCGATTGTCCGGCACTCCCTAGTGAGATGAACCTAGTACCTCAGTTGAAAATGCAGAAATCACCGGTCTTCTGTGTCGCTCATGCTGGGAGCTGGAGACTGGAGCTGTTCCTATTTGGCCATCTTGCTCCGCCGCCTGCTTTTTCTGTTTTAAAGCTACGGTAGGAAGTGGCCACTGGCTTGCACACAGTGTCCTATACATAGTGACAAAGTTTGTGTTAGAGAGAGAACAAGAGTCTACTCTTCATTGCCTGTGATCATGACCAACCTATTTCCAATTATACTTATTTTAGAAGTTGTCCCTTTCTTCTCAGGCTTAGGAGTAACTGTGTTCAAACCATTTTATTATCTGGGGATATTACTTTGAAAATGTCATTGAGAATGAATGCTTTGCTTGGAGACAAAATAGTGCCAGTTGTTAGCTCAAGTGAGAGACTACCAAAGATGTACTTTGTCCATTTTCCTAGGAAACTTTTTAGAAATGTTTTATAGTGCTTAGTGGGGAGCCTGCCACAAAGTAGGCAAATGTTTGCTGAATGACACAATAAATGAATAACAGCTCTGATGAAGCTCCAACAATATTAAGGACACACAGATATAGTTATGTGGATTATTATTTGCAGACATACACTACTTCTTGAATGTAGCAATCACTACAGCTTTATAAATAGAAATCATCTATGCATATTAGTAGAGTTTTTTGGGGGATTTATGTCCATGCTCAGTCCCAGAGATAATCTTGGACCATATTTATTTGCTTTACTATTTTGATAATACTATTACAATGCTTAAATTTTGTTTTAAGTGTGATTTAAACCCCAGCAGGTAGGATTTACTTGGTGAAATACAAAGGCAATTCCACTTCTGAAATAATGTCTCATGTATTAGGTACCATGCAGGTCCAACAAAAGTAGATAGACTTCCTTCACGCGAAGCTTTTAACTTTGAAATGGTGTTTTGTAATATTAATATACTATGTTACTGTAATATTGCTACATTGATATGGGGCTTGTTCGTAATATCGGAAGTGAAGTGTATTGGACATCAGATACCTAACTTTTATACAAATTGAAGGACTCACAGCATTGACTTTATTGGCAGATAATATACGTATATATTTTTATGGTAGAAACCCTAATATAATGATTCACATTGTTAAAAAAGAATTATATTTTTTGATGCTCTGAGTCATGCCCTATTTAAGAGATCCATTTTGAGCTTATAATGAAGCACTGATGAATATTAAAATAAAAATAAAGATAATTGATACCAGGACTTTATTAGGCATTTCACTGAATACAAATAAACTTCTTTACATTAAGAACACAATCTTATTAAAAAAATTCACATTTTCTATACAGACTGTAGGCATGGATTTTCTTTACACTACATTTATTAAAGTATCAATGACCAGATCCTAAAAAGAGAAGGCACAAATCTGTCTCTCTCTGGTGAATTCCTGGTGTCTAATGAAGGAAATGTCACCAGCCCTGCAAATTCCCATCCTCCAGAACTGAAGCAAATCAATGGAAATGTGTGTAAGCAGGAGTCAGAAGATGGACATGTTATATTAAAGGATTTGGATTTTCCTCTGCCACTTATAGGCATTTCAAGAGAGGAGGTAGCTACAGAAAATGTTTCAAAACTCCGTCTGCATTCAGGCTCTGTCAAGGATTCACTGTTGGAAACGAGAGTATTTGTAAGCTAGAATTTAGGAATTCCAACATGTTTCTATTTTCTACACTGTTTTTAGAAACTAGCCTTTGATCTCACTGTTCTTATTTTGGGGCTTCTTGGGTTTTCAATTCCAAAAAAATAAAATAGTGCTGGTTGTTATAATTTTCTTTGACAAGTCTCTCTGCCAGGATATAGCTTCGTGTCAGGTCAGATTCTATCCCTTACTCGTGCCTGCCTCCCCAGTCTCCCAACAATGTTCTAAGGAGGTGTCACCAGGGCAGTGTCTATACCTCAGACTCTTTTATTCTTCCAGCAGTGAAGACAGTTCCTTCCTATGTCACCTTTTCTATGATTCCATAGATGACCAGTTTTAACCTGATAAAAATAATTTGTGGTAAGTTGTTAATGGGGGAAATAATGAATTAGTTTGTTATCTCTCTGAAAGAAAAAAGAAATTGAATTTAAAAGAGGTCCTGGTACTAAGTTAGGAGGTGCTGCCACTTTTCAGGAACATTTATAATATGTTGGTGTGTTTTGGTTTTCCCAGTTAGTGGGAAATGCTACATAAGGGATTAATGGGGAAACTTGGACCTCACAACAGGCTGGCGAAGGGAAATGTTGAACATGGTGGCATTCATCTTATGAAGATATTTACTTGAATATCCCATCTGTATTCAAGCTGGTCCTTCAAAAAGCATTTTCAGGATCTAGAGATGACCAATGTTTTCCTTCTTCAAGGACATTATGACTGCAGATATTCATAAGGTGTCTGAACACAGGGGTATGGAGGGAGGTAGATCTCGCCCCTTATAGTTAGCCCAACTGAAAAAGATTAGAAAGGCAGTGTGGATAGAATTGTGAGATTTAAGGAAAAATATATAGGACATACTCAGTTACATTTGAATTTCAGATAAACTTTTTTTAAAGTGAAAGTATTTCTGATAAAATATATGAGAAATACGCTAAAGGAATAATGTTTATCTGAAATTTAAATTTCACTGGGTATCCTGTATTTTACCTGGCAACTCTAAATATTGAAAAGGAATAACTAAGGATGCAGAAAGAAAGGAAATAAGAAAGTTAATTAATATTCTGTACCCAGATGCCAAGTCCAAAGAAGGTCAGAATTTTTGCTTCAAGCTTGACCACGTATGTAGATCCTTGTCAGTCACGAGTTTTCTATCGCTAGACTAATTCTACACATGGGGCAGACCGGAAAAGTGTGCAGGTTGCATGCTTGTTTTCTCGAGAAGAGAACCGTATTGGAACCGCCTAGTATGGGTGGGCCTTTAAAAGCTCTCCTAACACCAAGGCAGTTCATTTAACTTGAGAAGATCGAATTTTAAAAAGTAATGGTTTGGAGAAACAATTTTTCTTGGAAAATTTATCATTAAAGAAAAATGGGTGCCATATTGGGAAGGTCAACTTTCGAGGTGTACTGGTTTTATTGCTGATGAAAACAAATTAGTCTGTGTGTTGATGAAGTTAATACATGAATTGATGTTTGATTATTTTGAAAAGCAATGGAGGTGCCTCACAAGCTGGACAGTTTGCTTGTGGGAACTCAGATAGGTTCTAAAGCCCATTCCTCAAAAAATTAAAAGACACCATTTTTAACAAAAACTTAATTTCGGTTTCAATTTTAAATCCAAATGGCAGCAACAACGAAAAACTGTTAATAAATTAAGGCTGGTCACAACGTGCCCTTTTTCTTTAGGATAAGTTTGATTTTTGATAAGAGATTATATACTTACACACGCATACCACATACAAGCACATACTTTGGACTCATACAAATATACATTTAAAACTAATACCTGCAAAATAGTATCACAATTGAAATAACAGTTACACAATTTTCAACAGATTCAATTGACATGTTTTACAAATTCTACAGAACATTTTATCATTATCATTGGGAAACAAACAATTTAGAGCATTATTTAAAACTGTATGTAACACAGGGGCCACCAATAAGTTATGGCAAATATAGCATTTACACTATGGTGTCACTGAAATCTAGCTGAAAAGACTAAAGTGCTGTAAAATAAAATGCTCTTAAAAACCTTGTTTAGCATATCCTGAGGACGTTGTGCATTATTTTCTATTAGCAATTCAAAGTGTGAGCACTGTGCCTATGGAACTCCTGTTTGGTTGAGTGACCAAAGATTAAAAGATTGTGTCGTTGGATCTGTAAAACTGTAAAACTGAAAAACTCATGGAAACATGCATTTCCTGAGAATTCCAACTTTCCAGTCTGGAATCCTAACAAGGAAGAACCTGAACAAATAACCCTGGCTAAAATCATGTCAGAATTTCAAAGAACTTAAACAACTTTAAGTGAAGATGTGTGTATGTGTTTGTAATTTATAGTCTAGTCCATCTTGAATTCTCTAATATGAAGTGAAATTGACAATTTAGATAGATTGTTAGTGCCAGGCATTTTCTATTTCTGATGGTCTCACTTTTCATTGGTTTTCTAGTTACCTTTCTCCTCTTAAATATTTAAATATTTGAATTATCTACTAATGTAGGAGATAACTGATTTTAAGAGTTGAAACAGCAATAGAATCAGATTGATTCAAGTGCAGTTTCAACTTGAATAATAAGTGTATGTGTGTGGAATGTGCATTCTCTCTGTGTGTGTGTGTGTGTAATGTGTGTATGTACACATACAGGTGTATACATGGCAAACATTTTATACTCTAATACATTCACTGTTAGGTGGCACTCCATGAAAAGTAAGTTTTCCCAGTATGGCTGAAAGTAAATATTGAGGTCATCATATAGAATATCCTAAGGCTTTTAAAAGGTGCCTCCTCATTCTCTGCATTTACATGATTGTGTGGTAAATAGGGAGACATAAATAATATTGGCAGAAGAAAAATCTACTATATTAGTCCTTGAAAATTACAGATAGGAAAGCAAACTTAAAAATGATCTCTTTGCATATTTTCTCTCATCGCACCCACTCCTTTGATTTCCTGCTGTAGATTGGGTAAAAGTTAGATTGTATTTGTTTGGTTGTTTTGTTTTGTTTTTTGCCTTGCAGGACTTGTGAAACAGTCTTAAGAAACAAGCAAAACAAAAAGTGCACCAAGATGTATCTACCGCCATCTTGGGGCCCATGTGTAGCCCTTGTGCTACAAGCTCTCTGAAAAGACAATGCCCAGCTAAGACAAAGGTGCATAGGCTGAGGGTAACCTTCGATTGCATGTCACCATTTTTTACTTTTGGAAGGCCTGCAGTCTGCTTCCCCAGTGTGCTCCAGGGCAGGGCTAATGGATAGAAGACAGTCAAAGCCACCTTCTCTCCATTCTCATTTCCAAGGACTCCCTTTTAGTAAACTCCCCCTCTTGCTAGCGGACCCATGGCTCCCTTCTACCTCTTCCCTCCTTTATAAATTAAGGCAAGTCCATTTACTCAGCGCCTGCTACATAGGCACTGTATGTCCACAAGGAAATTATAGCATTGGCTTGAAAGTGCCTTTTGTCTAACAAGGTTTCTGGGTGCATATCATTAGCAGCAGTACAAACCTTTCCCTAGTTAAAAAACTGCACAATTATTCAAAAGCTTCATCATGTTTGTTTTTTTCCAGCACCCAGTTGACAAATAGGACAAAGTTAATTCTAAGCAAACACTATGAGAAAGTATCTAGGTTCAAGAAAATATAACATAGTTACCTCTATATTTTATTCATTAATATGATGAAAAATCTGTTTTCTATTATATTTATAACATTAAATTAGTGTGTCATTGCAAGTATGCTTGGCTAAAGATCCTCCTGAAGGATAAATGAATAGCCAGTTAGAGAGAAAGTCTGTCCCAAAATCAAATGTACGGGACATACATTTCAATAATCCTAATCATTTTAAAAGGATTCATATACATTGTCACATAAAGAGCAGGTGTAAAAGAACGATAATAAAACTACAGGGGAAGGGAAAATGGAAAGAAGAAAAGAAATATATTTTTAAAATAATTAAGTCCTGCACTAGAATTCTTTTACAAAAATACTTTAATGTGATCATTGACTCTACTCTCAAAGGTTTTATTACTCTTTTTCACACATGATTAAGGGTTTCAGTCTTAAAATTAAATTATTTAATATTATCAATGTTTTCATTTGAAAAGAAGAATTGTACTGTGTCCATATCTATGTGTGTTTGTGTATGTTTGAATCTGTATGCTTGCACAGGAGTGGGCATATGTTTGTATATTATGTATGGCAAGATGTATACACACAACCCAAATGTATACACACATTTTTGTGTGTACATGTATGTTATTTGGTATACCACAGGTACATACACACTCCTTATAAACATTCTCTTCAGTAAAAACAATTCCTTTCCCTCCCTTTAATTGCTAATAAGTACTATTTTCTGATTATGAGTATTTATAATCTTGAAATCAACTCTTGATTATTTATGATCTTGACATATATAGCTTTGAATTCAACTCCCTTATCTAAGTCTAAGACATTTAGCCATATGTCCTACATTTAAGTTCATTAAAAGCTGAGGGCATGCTTTTATTTCTCTATGACCCTACTTTGCATGGACTGTATTATCCTAGGAAACTATTGAGGTGTGATTATTTCTAAACGTGAAAATAAAATAATTCATAATTGTAAGAATTTCATCAAATTTTATAATTTTTATAAACATCTCACAATATTCCTGTGAAGTACATAGCCAAGGATTATTGTGCTCTTACTAAGTTTTTTTTTTTACTTTTTAGAGTTGTCAAATATCACAAAGACTCCAAGGAGGAAGTAATGCTCAAGCTATTTCATTGTTCTTCCCTGTAGACCCGGAAGATTAAATATTAGGTTGCAGAAACTTTGTATGAAACTTTTGCCTCTGCCTTAATCTCATCCTTCAGATAGGATGAAACTCAGAAGTGAGGAGTCAGTGCCAATTTTAAACAAGTCCACTCAGATCTCATAAATTTCAAGAGTTTCCTAAAGATATTTCACAGATCCCTGTGATTTCATGAACATAATTTCAGAAACATTGCTCTAACTCCTTCTATCAGCCTTCCTCTTTCTTTCCTTCAAGTTGAAAACTTGAAGTTTCTTGAAAAATCTTCCTTAAAATATGGAATTTAGAATTAAATATTTGAAAATCCCAAATTGGCAGGAAAGCTTGCAGTCTTTTTTTTTCTTCCTTCCTCCTTTCCTTGCTTCCTCCCTCTCTCCCTTCCTTCCTTCTTCCCTTCCTCCTTTCCTCTCTCCCTCCCTTCCTCCTTTCCTCCTTTCCTCCCTCCCTCCCTCCCTCCCTTCCTTCCTTCCTTCTCTTTTTTTGCTTTCATCAAGAGCCTCATTAAGAGGGCCTTTTAAAGAGTTCTTTTCAAAGTTTTCAATTTTAACACAGTTGTACCTTACCATGTACTGGGTACTTGCAGGGAAATATTATTTAAGATATTGCCAAATTAAAATGCCATCCATCTCTTTCACCCCTTAATCATCTTTCCCTCTGAAGTTGGCATTCACAGTTCTCCAAAAACATTTTAATCCTATATTTATAGCTGCCTTAAATAGAAATACTGTGAAACACTATTATTTTCATATAACAAAAATCACTGATTATGACCTTCAATATTACTGATGCATGGAAACTGATTTGATGAAGATTTTCTATGACCAAAAGTTAGCTATGATTGCCCAACTGCAGATGACTATAGAGTATTATACCAAGTCCCACAAAACAAGTACGTTTTAAGACAACAACGTAATACACAAAATGTTGGGCATTCAATTGTTTTGATTTCCATACAGTATCTGATTAAAAAGAGCGAGCAAGAGAGGGAGCAGAAAGGTTACAGGATATAGACAGTGTAGGAGCTGTAGGATGGAAATAGAGAACCTAAACACATATAAGTTCTATATTACAAAGAATAATTTTGAAAAACAAAGTTACTGGTCTTTTTTTTTTTTTTCTTCCTAACACTAGAAGTAGATTTCACGCATCAAATGGGAAATGAAATATTTATAGTGATGAAGAGTATGATTGTAATCACTGAAGAAATAGTTTTTCCCCTTTTCCCACCCACTACCAGCCCTATCCCCTTCAGAGACTCAGTGAAATAGGAAGATCAGATTGTTTACAGATAATATGCCCTAATACAATGAGCCTTCTCCATCTTAATCATGGAAACTCCAAGTAGTGCTATCAAGTGTTGGCTTCTCCTTCGTCAAAGACATAGTTGAGCTTTATGACAGTGCTGATAAAGTCACCAAGTTCTACAAAATCGGCAGTGACAATATTGATGCCACTCTCTCCTGGCTTCTGTGTGCGGACCCACTGCATCATGGCAGGAAGAGCTCTGAGAAAGGAAACAAAAAGAAAAGTCACAGAAGGCAAGATATTATTTTTCAAGCTCTACAATTCTCAGTCTTCCCTTTAGTTTCTAGCTTATTAAAATAAATGTTTCACGTATAGGTACAGGAAGAGGAAAAGGCCACATGGACTCTGGGGGTTTCTTAACCTTTGCAGAAACTCTGTAGGAGAAATATTCATATTGGTCCGTATTGGAGTCCTCATCTCGGCAGATCCTAGATACTGTAATAGTTTATAATGACGCTTCCCTACTAAAAAAACAACATTCTTGCATTTATATTCTGATTTTATATGGTGTCATCACAAACCCTTCAAAACTATGGAGTGGGGAGGTCAGAGATGAATACATCACTTAGTAAACATTTATTATGAACCCACTATTATGAGGAAATGTGCTAAGATAATGTAAATAGACATAATAGTAAAATCCCCTGCCTTCAAAACGTGTACAGTTTGGTGGTAGGTAGGCAGACAAGGAAGAAATTGTAGCACAATATAATCAAGGCTCATTTCTTCAAACACATTTACTGGGCACCTATTAAGTTCCAGTCATCACTGTAGGCACCTGGAGGATTCAAGTAAACAAAACAGATAAAAATATCTTTCCCTGTGGAACTTACATTCTCATAAGGAGAAACAGACAATAAACAAGAGTCATAAAAATGTATAGTTTGATAGGAGGGAATAAGTGCTATAGAAATGGAGAAAAGAAAGGAAGATTAGGCCGGGCGCGGTGGCTCAAGCCTGTAATCCTAGCACTTTGGGAGGCCGAGACGGGCGGATCACGAGGTCAGGAGATCGAGACCATCCTGACTAACACGGTGAAACCCCGTCTCTACTAAAAACTACAAAAAACTAGCCGGGCGAGGTGGCGGCGCCTGTAGTCCCAGCTACTCGGGAGGCTGAGGCAGGAGAATGGCGTGAACCCGGGAGGCGGAGCTTGCAGTGAGCTGAGATCCGCCACAGCACTCCAGCCTGGGTGACAGCGCGAGACTCCGTCTCAAAAAAAAAAAAAAAAAAAAAAAAAAAAAAAAAAAGAAAGGAAGATTAGGAATCTGCAGGTGGGGAGGAGTGATGCAGATTGCATTTTAAAATAGGGTGGCTTAATATGCCTCAGTGATAAAGGGACATTTGTGCAAAGGTTTGAAGGAGACAAGGGAGTTAGTCATGCGGCTATCTAGTGAAAGCATCCCAGCTATTGCCATGGCACAAAAGGAGTAGCATGCTTAAGCTTAGAGAAAAGAAGAGAGTAGTAAAAAATGAGGATAATGAGGAAAAGGGGGCAGATTCTGTAGGGCACATTAGGCCATTATAAGCATTTTGATGTTCACTCTGAGTAAAATAGGGGCCTTTGATGTATCTTGAGCAGAGAAGCGGTGTGATTAGACTTTCACTGTAAGAGCTCATTCATCACCATGAGATCACAGTGGAGAGTCACCTAGCATAGCCTGGAAAATCAAGGAAAACCTTTCAGAAGCATGCTCCCTAAAATAAATATTGAAAGATTATGAAGATTTAGATGGACAAAGGTGGGAATGGTAGGTGGAGGATGATGCAATGCACTTTCAGGCAGAGGAAATACCATTTTTACATTCATTGACAGAATCATGGTGTATGCTTAGGAGCAAGGGATACAGGCAGACAGATACAGGTGATGTTAATGATGATGTCCAGCTTCATCTGACAGCATATTGGAATGAGAACTACTATAACTTGGGCAGGGCAGGAAGGGAGGTTTCCATGACAAAAGGATAAATGAATAGGCCAGAGACCTGATAGTGTACTAACAAAGAAAGTTTGATGGAAATACATGTGAACATTAAATTCCTGATGAAATGGAGAGGGAGAAGGAGAGGGAGAGAAAAGGGAAAAAAGGGAGGAGAGTTTAAAAACCTAGAAGAAGTTGTATAAAAAAGGTAAGGTTGTTTTGAAAGATGTTAAAGAGAAAAAAACCCAGACAATAGAGGGCCTTGAGAAATATATAACAACTGAATTGGGAGGCTGAGCAAGATGGTGGAACAGAAGGCTCCACATCCCCCTGCAAGGACAGCGTCCCACCTGCAAGGATACCAAGTTAACAACTATCTACATAGCAAAAAAACAAAACAAAACAAAACAAAAAACACCTTCATAAGAACTACAAATATTTTGAGGTACGTTCCATCGATACCAAATTTATTGAGCGTTTTTAGCATAAAGAGCTGTTGAATTTTGTCAAAAGCCTTTTCTGCATCTATTGAGATAATCATGTGGTTCTTGTCTTTGGTTCTGTTTATATGCTGGATTACGTTTATTGATTTGCGAATGTTGAACCAGCCTTGCATCCCAGGGATGAAGCCCACTTGATCATGGTGGATAAGCTTTTTGAGCTATTTATGACAAACCCACAGCCAATATCATACTGAATGGGTAAAAACTGGAAAAATTCCCTTTGAAAACTGGCACAAGACAGGGATGCCCTCTCTCACCACTCCTATTCAACATAGTGTTGGAAGTTCTGGCTAGGGCAATCAGGCAAGAGAAAGAAATCAAGGGTATCCAGTTAGGAAAAGAAGAAGTCAAATTGTCCCTGTTTGCAGATGACATGATTGTATATTTAGAAAACCCCATTGTCTCAGCCCAAAATCTCCTTAAGCTGATAAGCAACTTCAGCAAAGTCTCAGGATACAAAATTAATGTGCAAAAATCACAAGCATTCTTATACACCAGTAACAGACAAGCAGAGAGCCAAATCAGGAATCAACTTCCATTCACAATTGCTTCAAAGAGAATAAAATACCTAGGAATCCAGCTTACAAGGGATGTAAAGGACCTCTTCAAGGAGAACTACAAACCACTTCTCAGTGAAATCAAAGAGGACACAAACAAATGGAAGAACATACCATGCTCATGGATAGGAAGAATCAATATCGTGAAAATGGCCATACTGCCCAAGGTGATTTATAGATTCAATGCCATCCCCATCAAGCTACCAATGAGTTTCTTCACAGAATTGGAAAAAACGGCTTTAAAGTTCATATGGAACCAAAAAAGAGCCCGCATTGCCAAGACAATCCTAAGTCAAAAGGACAAAGCTGGAGGCGTCACGCTACCTGACTTCAAACTATACTACAAGGCTACAGTAACCAAAACAGCATGGTACTGGTACCACAACAGAGATATAGACCAATGGAACAGAACAGAGTCCTCAGAAATAATACCACACATCTACAGCCATCTGATCTTTGACAAACCTGAGAGAAACAAGAAATGGGGAAAGGATTCCCTATTTAATAAATGGTGCTGGGAAATTGGCTAGCCATAAGTAGAAAGCTGAAACTGGATCCTTTCCTTACCCCTTATACGAAGATTAATTCAAGATGGATTAGAGACTTAAATGTTAGACCTAATACCATAAAAACCCTAGAAGAAAATCTAGGTAGTACCATTCAGGACATAGGCATGGGCAAGGACTTCATGTCTAAAACACCAAAAGCAACGGCAGCAAAAGCAAAAATTGACACATGGGATCTAATTAAACTAAAGAGCTTTTGCACAGCTAAAGAAACTACCATCAGAGTGAACAGGCAACCTACAGAATGGGAAAAAATTTTTGCAACCTACTCATCTGACAAAGGGCTAATATCCAGAATCTACCAAGAACTCAAACAAATATACAAGAAAAAAACAAACAACCCCATCAAAAAGTGGGGAAAGGATATGAACAGACATTTCTCAAAAGAAGACATCCATACAGCCAACAGACACATGAAAAAATGCTCATCATCACTGGCCATCAGAGAAATGCAAATCAAAACCACAATGAGATACCATCTCACACCAGTTAGAATGGCAATCATTAAGAAGTCAGGAAACAACAGGTGTTGGAGAGGATGTGGAGAAATAGGAACACTTTTACACTGTTGGTGGGATTGTAAACTAGTTCAACCATTATGGAAAACAGTATGGCGATTCCTCAAGGATCTAGAACTAGATGTACCATATGACCCAGCCATCCCACTACTGGGTATATACCCAAAGGATTATAAATTACTCTACTACAAAGACACATGCACACGTATGTTTATTGCGGCACTATTCACAATAGCAAAGACTTGGAATCAACCCAAATGTCCATCTGTGACAGACTGGATTAAGAAAATGTGGCACATATACACCATGGAATACTATGCAGCCATCAAAATGGATGAGTTTGCGTCCTTTGTAGGGACATGGATGCAGCTGGAAACCATCATTCTTAGCAAACTATCACAAGAAGAGAAAACCAAACACCGCATGTTCTCACTCATAGGTGGGAACTGAACAATGAGATCACTTGGACTCGGGAAGGGGAACATCACACACTGGGGCCTATCATGGGGAGGGGGGAGGAGGGAGGGATTGCATTGGGGAGTTATACATGATATAAACGTCATGCACATGTACCCTAGAACTTAAAGTATAATAGAAAAAAAAAAAAAAAAAAAAAGAACTACAAATAAGGTGAATACCTATAGTACCTGGATTTAACTTTATATTGCTGAAAATGCCACCGAAGAAATAGAAAAAACAGTCCTGAATCACTGACACTATCCCTTTCAACCCCCAGCAGCAATGGCCTGGTATGGAGAGCAGCTCTGGGCTCTGGGGAAGGGAGAATACACTAATTGTGAGGTATTAAATTCAGTGCTGTCCTGCTAGAGCAGAAATGAAAACCACACCTAACTCAGCTGATGCCCAGTCACACAGGGAATATTTAAACCAGGCCTAGCCAGAGAGGGAATTGCAGATCCCAGCAGTCAGAGTGCCTGCAAACCTCACCACAGAGGGCTACAGTGTTCTGTATCTCCAAGTAAATTTGAAAGGCAGTCTAGGTCTTAAGAACTGCAACTGGTAGGCAACTCCATACTGAGACATCAGCTTGGTAACCAAGGGAGTGCTGGCATCACCTCTCCCCTAAACCCAGGCTGCACAGCTTGTGGTTGTAAAAGAGACCCCTTTCTTCCACTTGGGAGAAGAGGGGGAAGAATGGTGAGGACTTTGTGTTGCCTCTTGGATACCAGCTCAGCCACAGCAGGATAGGGCACCAGTCAGAGTCATGAAGTCCCCGTTCCAGGCCCTAGCTCCCGGATGACATTTCTAGACACACCCTGGGCCAGAAGGGAACTCGTTGCCTTGAAGAAAAGGATGTAGACCTACCAGCATTCATCACCTGCTAACCGAAGAGCCCTTGGCCCCAAATAACCAGCAGAGATATCCGGGTACTACATCTTGGGTCTTGGGTGAACCTCTGAGACTTACTGGCAAGTAAGACTCAGCCCATTACTAGCTATGGTGGCTGTGGGACAAAACTGCTTCTTGTTGAGAAAAGCAGAGGGAAAAGTAAAGGGGACTTTGTCTTGCACCTTAGGTACCAACACTGCCATGGTGGGTAGAGCACCAAGCAGACTTTTAGAGTCCCTGATTCCAGGACTTGACTATTGGATGACATTTCTGGACCTGCCCAGGGTCAGAGGGGAGCCCAGTGCCCTGAAGGGTGAGTCCCTGCCTAGGCAGCATCCACCAGAAGCAGACTTAAGCGATCTTGGACCTTAAGGGAACATCAGTGGTAGTCTGGAAGTACTCATCATGACTGGGGTGGTGGTGGCTATACGGTGAGGCTCCTGTACCTTTGGAAAGGACAGGGAAGACTGGTAAGGACTGTGTCTTGTGTTTTTAGTGCCAGTTCAGCTGCAATACAATAAGATATCAGATATATTTCTAAGGGTTTTGGCTCTACTTCCTGACTCCAGATGGCATTTCTGGACGCACCCAGGGCTTGGGGAACCTTGCCATCCTGAAAGGAAGGATACAGACCTGACTGGATTTGCCGCCTCCTGATTGTTCAGCCCCAGGTCCTTGAGAAACCATACACAGCAGCCAGGGACTGGTTACAGCAGGCCCTGCGTGAGACCCAGTGCTTTGCTGGCTTCAGGTATGACCCAGCACAGTCATAGTGGTGGTGGCCACAGAGGTGCTTGTTTCATTCCATCCCCAGGTTTAGGTGGTTCAAAATGGAGCAGGAGACTCTGTATGTTTGGAAGGAAGTAAGGAAAGAGAACAAATCTCTGCCTGGTAGCTTAGAGAATTCTCGCATATCTGGACCAAGACCATCAAGATGATACCTCTATAAGTCGTCAAGAATCACAGCATTTCTGGTCTTGGGGTGCCCCTTAAAGTAGACACAGTTTAGATCACAAAACCCAAGTCTTTTCAAGTTTCCAGAAGGCATCCCTGAGAAGGATGGCTACAAAAAAGCTCAGACAGAAAAGACTAGAATAAATACCTAACTCTTCAATGTCCAGACACTAAAGAATATCTAACTTGCATCAACACCGTCTGGGGAAATGTGACCTCACCAAATGAACTAAATAAGGCACCAGGGACCAATCCTGGAGTAACAGAGATATGTGACCTTTCAGATGAAGAACTCAAAGTAGCTGTGTTGAGGAAACTCAAATAAGTTCAAAATAACACAGAGAAGGAATTCAGAATTCTATCAGATAAATTCAACGAAAATATTAAAATAATTAAAAAGAGTCAAGCAGAAATTTTCTGGAGCTGAAAAGTGCAATTTGTATACTAAAGAATGCATCACAGTCCTTTAATAGCAGAATGGATCAAGCAGAAGAAATAGTGACCTTGAAGACAGGGTATTTGAAAATATACAGAGGAGACAAAAGAAAAAAGAATAAAAAACAATGAAGCATGCCTACAGGATGCAGAAAATAGGCTCATAAGGGCAAATCTAAGAGTTAATGACCTTAAATAAGTGAAAAAGAAAGACATAAGGGTAGAATGTTTATTCAAAGAAATAATAACAGAGAACTTTCCAAAATTAGAGAAAGATATTAATATCCAAACACAAGAAGACCAGGAGAGCATGACATGACATATTTAAGGTACTGAAAGGAGGAAAACCTTTTACCCTAGAGTGCGATCTCTAGCAAAAATATCCTTCGAGAAATAAAGACTTTCCCAAACAAAAGCCGAGGGATTTCATCAATACCACACCCACCCCACAAGCAATGTTAAAGAGAGTACTTCAATCAAAAAGAAAAGGTCATTAATGAGCAATAAATAATCAGTCAAAGGTACAAAACTTATTGGTAATGGTAAGTACACAGAAAAACAAAGAATATTATAACGCCATCACTGTGGTGTGTAAACTACTCTTATCCTCAGTAGAAAGACTAAACAATGAACCAATCAAAAATAAAAACTACAACAAATTTTCAAGACACAGTCAGTACAATAAAATATAAGTAGAAACAACAAAATGTTTAAAAGTTGGGGGATGAAGTTAAGGCATATTTTTATTAGTTTACTTTTTGTTTGTTTACTTATGCAAATAGTGTTAAGTGATCAAGTTAAAATAATGAGTTATAAGATAGTATTTGCAAACCTCCTGGTAACCTAAAACCAAAAACATGCAATGGATACACAAAAAATAAGAAGCAAGAACTAAATTCTCTCACCAGGGAAAGTCATATTCACTAGAAGAAGACAAGCAGAAAAAGAAAAAAAGAAGAGAAGACCACAACACAACCAGAAGACACATAACAAAATGGTAGGAGTAAGTCCTTACCTATCAATAATAACATTGAATGTAAATGAACTAAACTTTCCAATCAAAAGACATAGCCTGGCTTAATGGATGAGAAAACAAGACCCAGTGATCTATTGCCTACAAGAAACACATGTCACCTGTAAAGACACACATAGATTGAAAATAAAGGACTGGAAAAAGATATTCCACGCCAATGGAAACAAATAAACAGAAAAAAAGCAGGAGTTGCTATACTTATATCAGACAAAATAAATTTCAAGACAAAAACTGTAAGATGAGACAAATAATGTCACTGTGCCATGATAAAGGGTTCAATTTGGCAAGAGTATATAACAATCATAAATATATATGCAGTCAACACTGGAGCACCCAGATACATACAATAAATATTTTTAGAGCTAAAGAAAGAAATAGGCCCTAATACAATAATAGCCAGCGACTTCAACACCCTACTTTCAGTACTGAACAGATCTTCCAGATAGAAAATCCACAAAGAAACATCAGACTTAATCTGCAGTATAGACCAAATGGATCTAATGGACATTTACAGAACATTTCATCCAAGAGCTACAGAATACACATTTTTTTCCTCAACACATGGATCATTCTCAGGGATAGACCATATTTTAGGTCACAAAACATCTTAAAACATTCAAAACAATCTAAATATCAAACATCTTCTCTGACCACAATTGGGATATAACTAGAAATTAATGACGAGAGGAATTTTGGGAGTTATGCAAATGCATAGAAATTAAACAATATGCTCCTGAATGACCAGTGGGTCAATGAAGACATTAAGAAGGAAATTGAAAAATGTCTTGAAACAAATAATAATGGAAACAACACCCCAAAACCTATGGGATACAGCAAAAGCAGTACTAAGAAGGAAGTTTATAGCTACAAGTGCCTATGTCCCAAAAGAGAAAAAAGCTTCAAATAAACAACCTAATGATGCATCTTAAAGAACTAGGAAACCAAGACCAAACCAAACCCAAAATTAGAAGAAAAGAAATAATAAAGATCAGAGTGGTAATAGATGCAATTGAAATGAAAAAAATACAAAAGATCAAGAAAACAAAAATGTCAGTTGTTGAAAAACACAATGGACAAACCTTTAGCCATACTAAGAAAAAAAAAGAAGATCCACATAAATAGATAAAATCAGAAATGGAAAAAGAGACATTACAACTGACACTGCAGAAATTCAAAAGATCATTAGTGGCTACTATGAGCAAATACATGCCAATAAATAGGAAAACCTAGAAGAAGTGAACAAATTCCTAGACACATAAAACCTACCAAGATTGAACTAGGAAAAAAATAAAAACCTGAACAGACCAATAGCAAGTAATGAGATCAAGGCCATAATAAAAAGTCTCCCAGTAAAGAAAACCCTGAGACCTGATGACTTCACTGCTGAATAATTCCACCAAACATTTAAAGAAAAATTAATAGCAATTCTACTCTAATCATTTTGAAAAATAGAGGAGGAGGGAATATTTCCAAATTCACTCTGTGAGGCCAGTATTACCCTGATACTAAAACGAAAGACACATCTAAAAAAGGAAAAAAAGAAAAAAAAGAAAACTACAAACCAATATCGCCAATGAATATTGATGTAAAAATTCTTAACAAAATACTAGCAAAGTTAATTCAGCAATATATTAGAAAGACCATTCATCATGACCAATTGGGATTTATCCGTGGAATACAAGAGTGGTTAGACATATGCAAATCAATTAATGTGATACATCATATCCACAGAAAGAAGAATGAAAACTATATGATCATCTCAATTGATGCTGAAAAAGCATTTGATAGAAGTCAACATCCCTGCATGATAAAAATTCTTTTAAAAAGCTGGGGATAGAATGAACATATCTCAACATAATAAAAACCATATACAACAGACCCACAGGTAGTATCATACTGAATGAGGAAAAACTAGAAGCTTTTCCTCTAAAATCTGGTCCATGACAGGGATGCCCACTGTCACCGCTGTTATTCAAAATAGTACTGGAATTTCTAGCTAGACCAGTCAGAAAGAGAAAGATATAAAATGCTTCCAAATTGAAAAGAAAGAAGTCAAATGTTCCTCGTTAGTAGATGATATGATCTTATATTTGGAAAAACATAAAGACTCTGTAAGAAAACAAAACTGATAAACAAATTCAGTAAATTTGCAGTATCCAAAGTCAACATACAAAAATCAGTAGCATTTCTGTATGCCAACAGTGAACAATGTGAAAAAGGAATAAAATAAGCAATCCCATTTACGATAGCCACACATAAAATTAAGTACCTAGGAATTAACCAGAAAAAGTGAAAGATCTCTATAATGAAATCTATAAAACACTGATGAAAGAGGACACCAAAAAAAAAGGAAAAATGTTCCATGTTCATGGATTGAAAGAATCAATACTGTTAAAATGTCCATACTACTCAAAGCAATCTACAGATTCAATGCAATCTCTATCAAAATACTAATGATATTCTTCACAGAAATAGAAAAGTCAACTCTAAAATTTATGTGGAACCACAAAAGATCTGGCATAGCCAAAGTTATCCTAAACAAAAAGAACAAAACTGGAAGAATCACATTACTTTAAATTATCCTGCAGAGAAATAGTAACGAACACAGCATGGCACTAGCATAAAAACGGACACATAGACCAACAGAAAAGAATAAATACAGAAGCAAATTCACACATTTATGGTGAACTCATTTTTGACAAATGTGCTACAAACACACACTAGGGAAAAGACAGTATCTTCAATAATGGTGCTGGGAAAATTGGATATCCATATGGAAAAGGATAAAACTTGGTCACTATCTCTCACGTCTCACCATATACAAAAATCAGATCAAAATGGATTAAAGACTTAAATCTAAGACCTCAAACTATGAAACTACTGTAAGAAAATTTTGGGGAAAATCTCCAGGACATTGGTCTGGGCAAAAATTTATTGAGCAATATCCCATACACACAGGCAACCAAACCAAACATGGACAAATGGGATCACATCAAATTAAAAGGGTTCTGCACAGCAAAGGATACAATCAACAAAGTGAAGAGACAACCCACAGAATGGGAGAAAAATATCTTCAATCTACCCATCTGACAAGAGATTAATAACCAGGATATATAAAGAATTCAAACAACTTTATAGAATAAAAGCTAATTATTTAATTAAAAGATGAGCAAAAGATTTGAACAGACATTTATCAAAAGAAGACATACAAATGGCAAACAGACATATGAACAGAGGCTCAACATCATTGATTATCAGAAAGATGAAAATCATGTCATCCAAGTTAAAATGGTTCATATCCAGAAACAGGCAATAACAAATGCTGGAGAGGACATGGAGAAAAGGGAACCCTTGTATACTGTTGGTGGGAATGTACATTAGTACAACCACTATGGAGAACAGTTTGGAGTTTCTTCAAAAAACTGAAAATCGAGCTACCACATGATCCAGAAATCCCACTGCTGGGTATATACACAAAAGAGAGAAAATCAGTATATTGAAGAGATATCTGCACTCCTGTGTTTGCTGCAGCACTGTTTGTAATACCTAAGATTTGGAAGCAACCTAAATGTTCATCAGCAGATGACTGGACAAAGAAAATGTGGCTGGGTTTGGTGGCTCACCCCAGCATTTTGGGAGGCTGAGGTGGGCAGATCATGAGGTCAGGAGATAGAGGCCATCCTGGCCAATATGGTGAAACCCCATCTCTATTAAAATGTAAAAAATTAGCTGGGCATGGTGGTGCACACCTGTAGTCCCAGCTACTCAGGAGGCTGAGGCAGGGGAATTGCTTGAACCCGGGAGGCGGAGGTTTCAGTGAGCCGAGATCGCACCGCTGCACTTCAGCCTAGTGACAGAGTGAGACTCTGTATTAAAAAAAAAAAAAATGTGGTACATATACACAATGGAGTACTATTCAGCCATAACAAGGAGTAAGGTTCAGTCATTTGCAACAATATGCATGGAACCAGAGATCATTGTAGTAAGTGAAATAAGCCAGGTCCAGAAAGACAAATATAACATGTTGTCACTTACCTGTGGGATCTAAAAATCAAAACATTGAACTCATGGACACAGAATGTAGAAGGATGGTTACCAGAGGTGGCAGGGGTACTTAATAAGTATAAAAAAAAGTTAGAAAGAAGAAATAAGATCTGCTATTTGATAGCACAACAGGGTGACTATAGTCAATAATAACTATACGTTTTAAAATAAAGAGTGTAATTGGATTGTTTGCAACTCAATGGATAAATGCTTGAAGGAATGGATACCCCATTCTTCATGGTAAGCTTATTTCACATTACATGTCTTTATCAATACATCTCATGTACCCATAAATATATACACCTACTATATACCCACAAAAATTAAAAAGAAAAAGAAAAGAAACGTATAGCAACTGAAAACTGTTAGCTGGTGGAATACTATGATTAGATTAGTGATTTAGAGATTAGTTTGCCTTCAGTGTAGACAAGTGATGGGAGAGAGCAATACTAGGGGCAGAAATCGCAATTAGGAGCTGCTGAAGTAATGCAGACCAGAGATAGTGCCTGTTTGTATTGCAGTAGCAGCAGTGTATCTGAAAGGTACCTGAAATCTATATGTCATCTAAAATGACATCTGATATGAAATTGGATGTAGAAGGAGAGGAAGAAAGAGGCCATGAATTATGCCTAGATTTCTAACAGTATTCTGGCAGGTGGACATCATTCACTCATCTTGGAAAGATAGGAGCGAAGGCTTTCCAGTAGGCATAATAAATTCAGTCCACCTGTATCAACACGTTGATTTTGAGGTAACTTTGGAAAACATGAGTTGAGATCTCAAGTTGCAGGTTAGTACAGGTCTGATATGCAGGACAGAGAGCTGGTCAGAAGTCACCACAAACAGAATAATTGGAGTTGTGAAAGTGGATAAAATCATTTAGATTTTGAGGAGGAGGAAAAAAGAGAAAAAATCAGAAGCATTTAAGGGATGGGCAAGAAAATGGATTCCATAGAAGGCAAGCAGAAGTAGATATAGAAGTAGGAGGAAAATCAGGAGCATATAGTGTCATGAAAATCAAGAAAAGAAGGAAGCCATGCTCCTTTTGGAAACTAAGAAGAGCTGAGTGAGATGGAAGCAGGGAGTGCGATAAATGTACATTTCCCCAGGTCTCAGAAAGTATATCTAGTCTAAAGAAATTCAACCCATTCAGACAACACTGGGTCAATGGCCTTGAGCTACACTATTCCCTGGCTAGTACCTTAAAAATCCTGATCCATAATTTCAGCATATACATTTCCCTGTGAGACCTAGATATAGGAGGACTAAGTTGTTTCTAAAAGAGCATAATGTGGACCTAAATGGCCCAATGCCTTTAGAAAACAGAGTAGCAGGTGGAGACATTTGGTCCCCACAGCAATAGTTTTAAAAGATAATTCTATCTTAAAAAGGACAATCTGAATCCCTGGAGCACAGACATGAGTGTATTCAAGTTCATTAGAACGACAGGTACAGTGGCAGTATGTGTGCAGCCAGTCTGGTTGAACCCAAAACTTTCTCTTCTGGCCTTGCTAGAACAGATGAAGTGGCTTTGCTGTGCCTGGGGCATCACCTTTGCATATACGAGAAGACCAATGCTCTTTGGAGATAGTATCACGGACAGTGTATTTCCTGGGAAGAATGATTTTTCAACAGACTCACTCACCTTGAGAGATGAGAGGTGGAGTAGGTAAGTGTGATGCTGAGGCCAGTATTGATTCTGTATTAGCCTTAACTGAGTAGCTTCTTCAGCAGATCCCTTGGGTACTAGGTAATGGGAGGTTCCTGAGCACATCTCAGAACCTTGATCATCACAGAAACAGCTCCTCAGATGCCGTCTGTTACTCAGAAGTTAAAATATCAAGGCCTGAATTTAGAACAACTGGATAATTTAGTTATCTCCACAGGGAGAGGTTAGAACACAAGAGTGTTCTTTTTTGTTTCCCCATAAAATAGATTGCTTTGAGAATTGATGAAACATTGTTTCAAAATAACTTGTAGTCCTTAGATGAAATATGAATATTACATTTAAAATATCATTCCTCTGAGTCATGGGAATATTTCTATTTTCTGTTCAGGCATACTTTCCTAAAGTCAATATGATACCAGAGACAAAACAAGCAATAATGCCAAGTTAAACCTCAAATACTCAGATAGTGTCAAGTAGAATTATGTTAAACAAAAAGACTCACCGTACTGGATTAAAACTAGCAAATGCTACTGAAGTTACCACAATTATTTAGAATAGCATTGCTTAATCTTTTATCAATATTACCTCCCAAGGAGCTTTTTTGAATATTGTTTTCCTATTTGTCCTCCTCATCCATGAAATTTTAATACTACAGATATGTTGTATAACTGTTTATATATCTGTGTTTTACATGTGAAAAGAAAAAAATTGTTTGATGTCTAAAGAACCAATTGTTGTTGTTGTTTTTTTTTTTGCCATTGATAATGTATGATGTACAGCTAATTAAGACATTGCTGGTTATACTTGGTGTTGGACAGGTAATAAGAATGAACTGAAAGATGACTCTGGTGGTAATAAAATGCCATCAATGTAACAATTTTTATGGTATGAGGCTGTCTTAGTTTGTTTGAGGCTGCTATAGCAAAATATCATAACCTGGGTAGTATATAAACAACAGAAATTTATTTCTCAAAGTTTTGGAGTCTTGGAAGTCCAAGATCAATGTGCTAGTAGATTTGGTGTTTGGTGAGGGCTCCTTTCTTGATTCATAAATGGAGTTTTCTCACTGTATCTTCACATGGTGTAAGGGCAAACAAGATCCCACATGCCTCTTTAATAAGGGCACTAATCTCATTCATGGGGATTCTGCCTCACAACCTAATCACCTTCCAAAGGCCTCACTTCTTAATGCCATCATCTTGAAGGTTAGGATTTCAACATATGAATTTGGGGAGACACAAACATCACAGCAAAGAAAAACTGGTTAAACTTTATTTAAATCACCTATCTTTCTGTACCTCCATTCATCCATCCATGCATTCATCTAACAAAGATGTATTGTGCATCAGTGGTGCTACTTGTAACTCCCTAAGGCCATTTCAGAGTTTAGACTTTCCTCATCTCTCTTGGAGAGATGTTGCCACAGTCTTGTGCCTATGTTCCTTTTTTGTGTGTTTTCTACACTACAATCAGGACAATGTTTCTCAAATTAATTTGAGCATTATTATTCCTCTTCATGAACAACTACAAATTCATCTCTCACCTGTAAGATATACCTAACTCTTCAGCAATGTGTATGAGTTTTTCCTATCTCCACTATATCAGCTGCCATCTCCTCCTCAACCTCATTCATTGCTACTTCCTGTTCATTTGTTCTCCAGTGATACTGAAATGCTTGTATTTTCCCCCAAACATGCCTTGCCTGTTTTTTCAGGCCTGTCTTCTTCCAATACCCTTCTTGGCCAATTGCTCCCTACCCTTTAAGATTTGGCCTGGGCATTATCTCAACCCCTCCCATCCAAATCTGAGTGAAAATCCTTTTTTTTTTTATGCTTTATGCCTCTTAAGCATAGTTTTGTGAGTGTACATAGCACATAACATTGTGATTATCCATTTCCATGCCAATTTCTACCAGTACCTGCCCATTAAAATATCATATTATATTAATTAATACATTTCCTGTACCTACTACAATCCCTAGAACCCAAAGAGAAAACAACACGTTCATTGAACTCCAATGTCCTGGGCTCAGGTGGTTCAAAGTTTAAGAAGCAAAATAGGTGTAAACCCACCATAACAATATGATGTGGTACAATAGAAGTGGGCATAGAATTCTGTGGGAGCACAGTAGATAAAATCATTCATTTTACTTGGGAGAAATTAAGGGGGAATTTAAGGACCATTTCACTAAATAGAGGCTATTTGAACTTGGTCATGCCTAGGCACTCGTAAGATAAAGAGAAAGAGGTTCCAAAGAAATTGAAGGAAGGTATCGTAGGAAAAGGAAACAGCACATGCAAAAGTATATGGGCATGAAAGAGATGATGCAACTAGGAAGAACATGGGGACCAGAGAGCAGGGGCCCTGGAGGTGTGGGGGCACTGACTGCAGTTGAGAAGAAGCAGAAAAGGTGTTTGGACAAATCGTTAAGGACTTCCTTTGACATGTTGTGGAGTCTAAGCTTGACTTTATATGTAAGTAAAGGTTTGTCCAATGAAAGAAATTTTTTAAAAAATTTTCTCATGCAAAGAAAAATATAATATTAATTCCATTAAAAGGCTCATGAGACATTGAAACTTGTATTTTCTTCACCTATAAATAAAGAGCTCATTGTCTTCCTTTGAAACTTCTCAGATTGCTGTGAGAGTCTAAAAAAGCCTTAATTCATTCATATTACCCCTACCTTTCCTTATAGCCAAGATGTTGCTAGTGGAAATTTTTAGTATTATCCACCAGTATCATGAAGGAAAATATTTCTAAGTGAGTTATGTAATCTGAAGAGATAATTAAATTCCCTTTGAATTTGTATATTAACATTTTAACATCTATTTATAGAATGGTCTACTTTAGTATAGAAAGTTGTGATTATATAGTTACTGTGATGTTGTCTTATAAATGTCCCCCAACCATTCTTTAATCTTTCTTTTCATTAGATGCTGAATTTTTTTCTTTTTTAGAGACAGTGTCTCACTCTATTACTCATGCTGCAGTGCAGTGGCCTAATCATAGCTCACTGTAACTTCGAACTCCTGAACTCAAGTGATCCTCCTGCCTCAGCCTTTCAAAGCGCTGGGATTACAGGCCTAAGTCACTGTGCTTGGCAGATGCTGGATTTATAGTGTGGATTAGACTCTGATTGCTTGCAAGACCTCACTGACTACCAGGAGAATAATTTCAAGATAAATGAAATTTAAAAAAAATTCATAGCACTACTGTCAGTTCCAGAGCAAGACTGTTTCTATTTGTGTTTTAGTTCCGTTTATTATGAGCAAGTTGGTCATCACTCTAAGCCTTAGTTTTGCCATCTATAACGTGGGCATAATAATGAGGATTAAATTAGTTAGTACATGTAGAATGATGAGAAGAGTGCTTGTCTCTCTGTAGTGGTGTTGCATTCAATAATCACCGAGTGACAGCCTGTCAATTCACTGCTTCAGTAGGGGATTCTGAGAGCTGGAAATTAACACCTGGGCATAATACAGTTGTGATATAAAATAAGTCTGCAAGATTTCTTTCCAACTTTCACAATTTCAAAGACAGAAAAGAGGAGGATAATAACGTCCTGGTGCTGTCAGACAAGACTGGTGATGAGGCATTTGGGGAAGTATTCTTGAAATGGCTTTGTTTCCTGGGCACGTAATTGTGGCAAATATCCGAATATCCTTTTCCCATTGCAGTATCTAAAGTAAGTTGGTACAATCGCAGGTCCCAAATTTGGCATGTGAAGTCTCAAAGCCCCTCTGGAATGTGAAGCTCCTCTGAGGCAAGGCATCTTCAAACTGATTACAGGATTCTTAGAAGAGAAACAGGGAAGGCTACAGGAATCAGAAAACCTCCCTCTTCCAAAGAAGCCACAGGAGTGAAGAGACGTGAGAACCAGAGGTTGTCTTTCTGATACACTGACATTAAGAACTGATTTTAAAAAGATTTAAAGAAAAATATTTAAGAATTGGAAGTGCTGAGGAATTCTTTTGCAGGTCATATCTATTGAGTTCAGTAACCCCCAATGTGCTGAACTTGACCTGTTATTTCATGTCAATCTCCTGCTTAGGATGTTTCAATTACCTCTCAGTGCTTTTAGGACAAAGGTAAAAATGCTTAACTGGCCTACAGGGCCCTGAACAATGGCCACTAGAGGTTTCTTCAGTTTCATCTCTTGGCATGCTCTCCATCAGTGAATGCTAGCCATGTTATCAGTCTTGCTCACTTTGACTAGTCTAATTTTCCCTCAGGGAAACTTCTGGATTGTTTTTGTTGTTATTTGTTTTGTTTTGTTTTTCCAAAGATGCCTTATCTTCCCTGCCCTGTCACTTGGTGTTAAAAAAGAAATTTCAGTTCTGGTCCTGACTAGAGTAATGTACTTTCATCTTTCAGGTGAAAGTTTGAATGTCACTTCTTCAAAACGCTAGTCAGAATTGTAATTGTATTTATGCGTTTGATCAATGTCTATCTCCTCAACTACCCTGTAAGCTCTTTGAGGGCTGTTTTCCCAGTGCTGTAGCCTCAGTGCTTAGCACAGTGTATGGCACAGACTAAGGACTCAGTAAATATTTGCTGAATAAATGAACAGGCTTTTCTTTTAGAAACAAGGTTTACTTTTAGAACAAAAGTATATGCAGTAACATAATTCATAAAAATGCTACTCAGTATTCCTCATTGTGGCTACTGCCACAGATTTTAGTTTGTGGACTCTCTGCTTTTTTGTTGAATAAAAGTAATTAAAAAAAAAATTAACTTGAAGAATTTTAACTTTTACAAATTTTCAAACTGACCACTCAATTTGAAAAGTGCCTTTCCGATGCTTGACTGGGGCGGAGCAAGATGGCCGAATAGGAACAGCTCCAGTCTCCAACTCCCAGCATGAGCGACACAGAAGACCAGTGATTTCTGCATTTTCAACTGAGGTACTGGGTTCATCTCACTAGGGAGTGCCGGACAATTGGTGCTGGTCAGCTGCTGCAGCCCGACCAGCAAGAGCTGAAGCAGAGTGAGGCATCGCCTCACCTGGGAAGTGAAAGGGGGAAGGGATCCCTTTTCCTAGCCAGGGGAACTGAGACACACAACACTTGGAAAATAGGGTAACTCCCACCCAAATACTGTGCTTTAAGCAAACGGACACACCAGGAGATTATATCCCACACCTGGCCGGGAGGGTCCCACACCCACAGAGCCTCCCTCATTGCTAGCACAGCAGTCTGTGATCTAACTGGCAAGACAGCAGCGAGGCTGGGGGAGGGGCCCCTGTCATTGCTGAGGCTTAAGCAGGTAAACAAAGCCGCTGGGAAGCTCGAACTGGGTGGAGCTCACAGCAGCTCAAGGAAACCTGCCTGTTTCTGTAGACCCCACCTCTGGGGACAGGGCACAGCTAAACAGCAACAACAACAACAACAAGCAGCAGAAACCTCTGCAGACGCAAACGACTCTGTCTGACAGCTTTGAAGAGAGCAGTGGATCTCCCAACATGAAGGTTGAGATCTGAGAAGGGACAGACTGCCTGCTCAAGTGGGTCCCTGACCCATGAGTAGCCTAACTGGGAGACATCCCCCACTAGGGGCAGACCGACAACACACACCTCACACGGTGGAGTACAGCCCCGAGAGGAAGCTTCCAAAGTAAGAATCAGACAGGTACACTCATTGTTCAGCAATATTGCATCTTCTGAAGCCTCTGCTGCTGATACCCAGGCAAACAGGGTCTGGAGTGGACCTCAAGCAATCTCCAACAGACCTACAGCTGAGGGTCCTGACTGTTAGAAGGAAAACTATCAAACAGGAAGGACACCTACACCAAAACCCCATCAGTACGTCACCATCATCAAAGACCAGAGGCAGATAAAACCACAAAGATGGGGAAAAGCAGGGCAGAAAAGCTGGAAATTAAAAAAAAAGAGTGCATCTCCCCCTGCAAAGGAGCACAGCTCATCGCCAGCAACGGATCAAAGCTGGACGGAGAATGACTTTGATGAGATGAGAGAAGAAGGCTTCAGTCCATCAAACTTCTCAGAGCTAAAGGAGGAATTATGTACCCAGCGCAAAGAAACTAAAAATCTTGAAAAAACAGTGGAAGAATTGATAGCTAGAGTAATTAATGCAGAGAAGGTCACAAACGAAATGACAGAGATGAAAATCATGACACGAGAAATACATGACAAATGCACAAGCTTCAGTAACTGACTATATCAACTGGAAGAAAGAGTATCAGCTATTGAGGATCAAACGAATGAAATGAAGTGAGAAGAGAAACCAAAAGAAAAAAGAAGAAAAAGAAATGAACAAAGCCTGCAAGAAGTGTGGGATTATGTAAAAAGACCAAATCTACGTCTGATTGGGGTGCCTGAAAGTGAGGGGGAAAATGGAACGAAGTTGGAAAACACTCTTCAGGATATCATCCAGGAGAACTTCCCCAACCTAGTAGGGCAGGCCAACATTCAAATTCAGGAAATACAGAGAACACCACAAAGATACTCCTCCAGAAGAGCAACTCCAACACACATAATTGCCAGACTAACCAAAGTTGAAATGAAGGAAAAAATGTTAAGGGAAGCCAGAGAGAATGGTCAGGTTACCCACAAAGGGAAGCCCATCAGACTAACAGCAGATCTCTCGGCAGAAACTCTACAAGCCAGAAGAGAGTGGGGGTCAATATTCAACATTCTTAAAGAAAAGAATTTTCAACCCAGAATTTCATATCCAGCCAAACTAAGTTTCATCAGTGAAGGAGAAATAAAATCCTTTACAGATAAGCAAATGCTTAGAGATTTTGTCATCACCAGGCCTGCCTTACCAGAGACCCTGAAGGAAGCCCTAAACATGGAAAGTAACAACCAGTACCAGCCATTGCAAAAACATGCCAAAATGTAAAGACCATTGAGGCCAGGAAGAAACTGCATCAACTAACGAGCAAAATAACCAGTTAATATCATAATGGCAGGATCAAGTTCATACATAACAATATTAACTTTAAATGTAAATGGACTAAATGCTCCAATTAAAAGACACAGACTGGCAAACTGGATAAAGAGTCAAGATCCATCAGTCTGCTGTATTCAAGACACCCATCTCACATGCAGAGACATACACAGGCTCAAAATAAAGGGATGGAGGAGGATCTACCAAGCAAATGGAGAACAAAAAAAGCAGGGGTTGCAATACTTGTCTCTGATAAAACAGACTTTAAACCATCAAAGATCAAAAGAGACAAAGAAGGCCATTACATAATGGTAAAGGGATCAATTAAACAGGAAGAGCTAACTCTCCTAAATATATATGCACCCAATACAGGAGCACCGGATTCATAAAGCAAAGTCCTTAGAGACTTACAAAGAGACTTAGACTCCCATACAATAATAATGGGAGACTTCAACACTCCACTGTCAACATTAGACAGATCAACGAGACAGAAAGTTAACAAGGATATCCAGGAATTGAACTCATCTCTGCAGCAGGCAGACCTAATAGACATCTATAGAACTCTCCACCCCAAATCAACGGAATATACATTCTTCTCAGCACCACATCACACTTATTCCAAAATTGACCACATAATTGGAAGTAAAGCACTCCTCAGCAAATGTACAAGAACAGAAATTATAACAAACTGTCTCTCAGACCACAGTGCAATCAAACTAAAACTCAGGACTAAGAAACTCAATCAAAACCGCTCAACTACATGGAAACTGAACAACCTGCTCCTGAATGACTACTGGGTACATCACGAAATGAAGGCAGAAATAAAGATGTTCTTTGAAACCAATGAGAACAAAGATACAACATACCAGAATCTCTGGGACACATTTAAAGCAGTGTGTAGAGGGAAATTTATAGCACTAAATGTCCACAAGAGAAAGCAGGAAAGATCTAAAATTGACACTCTAACATCACAATTAAAATAACTAGAGTGGCAAGAGCAAATACATTCAAAAGCTAGCAGAAGGCAAGAAATAACTAAGATCAGAGCAGAATTGAAGGAGATAGAGACACAAAAAACCCTCCAAAAAATCAATGAATCCAGGAGTTGGTTTTTTGAAAAGATCAACCAAATTGACAGATCGCTAGCAAGACCAATAAAGAAGAAAAGAGGGAGGAATCAAATAGACGCAATAAAAAATGATAAAGGGGATATCACCACCGACCCCACAGAAATACAAACTACCATCAGAGAATACTATAAACACCTCTACGCAAATCAACTAGAAAATCTAGAAGAAATGGATAATTTCCTGGACACTTACACTCTTCCAAGACTAAACCAGGAAGAAGCTGAATCCCTGAATAGACCAATAGCAGGCTCTGAAATTGAGGCAATAATTAATAGCCTACCAACCAAAAAAAGTCCAGGACCAGATGGATTCACAGCTGAATTCTACCAGAGGTACAAGGAGGAGCTGGTACCATTCCTTCTGAAACTATTCCAATCAATAGAAAAAGAGGGAATCCTCCCTAACTCATTTTATGAGACCAACATCATCCTGATATCAAAGCCTGGCAGAGACGCAACAAAAAAAGAGAATTTTAGACCAATATCCCTGATGAACATTAATGCAAAAATCCTCAATAAAATACTGGCAAACCAGATTCAGCAGCACATCAAAAAGCTTATCCACCATGATCAAGTGGGCTTCATCCCTGGGATGCAAGGCTGGTTCAACATTTGCAAATCAATAAATGTAATCCAGCATATAAACAGAACCAAAGACAAGAACCACATGATTTTCTCAATAGATGCAGAAAAGACCTTTGACAAAAATCAACAGCCCTTTATGCTAAAGATGCTGAATAAATTCGGTATTGATGGAACGTACCTCAAAATAATAAGAGCTATTTATGACAAACCCACAGCCAATATCTTACTGAATGGGCAAAAACTGGAAAAATTTCCTTTGAAAACTGGCACAAGACAGGGATGCCCTCTCTCACCACTCCTATTCAACATAGTGTTGGAAGTTCTGGCTAGGGCAATCAGGCAAGAGAAAGAAATCAAGGGTATTCAGTTAGGAAAAGAAGAAGTCAAATTGCCCCTGTTTGCAGATGATATGATTGTATATTTAGAAAACTCCATTGTCTCAGCCCAAAATCTCCTTAAGCTGATAAGCAACTTCAGCAAAGTCTCAGGATACAAAATTAATGTGCAAAAATCACAAGCATTCTTATACACCAGTAACAGACAAACAGAGAGCCAAATCAGGAATGAACTTCCATTCACAATTGCTTCAAAGAGAATAAAATACCTAGGAATCCAGCTTACAAGGGATGTAAAGGACCTCTTCAAGGAGAACTACAAACCACTGCTCAGTGAAATCAAAGAGGACACAAACAAATGGAAGAACATACCATGCTCATGGATAGGAAGAATCAATATCGTGAAAATTGCCATACTGCCCAAGGTTATTTGTAGATTCAATGCCATCCCCATCAAGCTACCAATGAGTTTCTTCACAGAATTGGAAAAAACTGCTTTAAAGTTCATATGGAACCAAAAAAGAGCCCGCATTGCCAAGACAATCCTTAGTCAAAAGAACAAAGCTGGAGGCATCATGCTACCTGACTTCAAACTATACTACAAGGCTACAGTAACCAAAACAGCATGGTACTGGTACCAAAACAGAGATATAGACCAATGGAACAGAACAGAGTCCTCAGAAATAATACCACACATCTACAGCCATCTGATCTTTGACAAACCTGAGAGAAACAAGAAATGGGGAAAGGATTCCCTATTTAATAAATGGTGCTGGGCAAATTGGCTAGCCATAAGTAGAAAGCTGAAACTGGATCCTTTCCTTACCCCTTATACGAAGATTAATTCAAGATGGATTAGAGACTTAAATGTTAGACCTAATACCATAAAAACCCTAGAAGAAAACCTAGGTAGTACCATTCAGGACATAGGCATGGGCAAGGACTTCATGTCTAAAACACCAAAAGCAACGGCAGCAAAAGCCACAATTGACAAATGGGATCTAATTAAACTAAAGAGCTTCTGCAAAGCAAAAGAAACTACCATCAGAGTGAACAGGCAACCTACAGAATGGGAGAAAATTTTTGCACACTGCTCATCTGACAAAGGGCTAATATCCAGAACCTACAAAGAACTCAAACAAATTTACAAGAAAAAAACAAACAACCCCATCAAAAAGTGAGCAAAGGATATGAACAGACATTTCTCAAAAGAAGACATTTATGCAGCCAACAGACACATGAAAAAATGCTCATCATCACTTGCCATCAGAGAAATGCAAATCAAAACCCCAATGAGATACCATCTCTCACCAGTTAGAATTGCAATCATTAAAAAGTCAGGAAACAACAGGTGCTGGAGAGGATGTGGAGAAATAGGAACACTTTTACACTGTTGGTGGGATTGTAAACTAGTTCAACCATTATGGAAAACAGTATGGTGATTCCTCAAGGATCTAGAACTAGATGTACTGTATTACCCAGCCACCCCATTACTGGGGATATACCCAAAGGATCATAAATCATGCTGCTATAAAGACACATGCACACGTATGTTTATTGCGGCACTATTCACAATAGCAAAGTCTTGGAATCAACCCTAATGTCCATCTGTGACAGACTGGATTAAGAAAATGGGGCACATATACACCATGGAATACTATGCAGCCATCAAAAAGGATGAGTTTGTGTCCTTTGTAGGGACATGGATGCAGCTGGAAACCATCATTCTTAGCAAACTATCACAAGAACAGAAAACCAAACACCGCATGTTCTCACTCATAGGGGGGAACTGAACAATGACATCACTTGGACTCGGGAAGGAGAACATCACACACCAAGGCCTATCATGGGGAGGGGGTAGGGGGAGGAATTGCATTGGGAGTTATACCTGATGTAAATGATGAGTTAATGGGTGCTGACGAGTTGATGGGTGCAGCACACCAACATGGCACAAGTATACATATGTAACAAACCTGCACGTTATGCACATGTACCCTAGAACTTAAAGTATAATAATAATAATAATAATAAAAGAAAAGTGCCTTTCCTTACATTATACATGTAATGTCAGGAGGTTCTGTGTTAATGATAATGAAAGCAGTAATCATCACCATCTTTGTAAGAGTAAAGTTTATTAGAATTAAATATTTTATATAATCAGATGTATGTAATCTAATTATTATATATTAATTATAATTATAGTTGCTTATCATTTTATTAATTAGAATTAAATTTATTAGAAATATATTATAAATTCATGTCAAATTCTTATTTAAGTATAAGTGTTTTTGTGAATATAATAGCTTTGTAACAATTGTATTTCATATATGCTACTTCTCTAACACTTCTAAACTTATATTTTACAGTTATGGATGAACAATTGTGGATAATAAATCATTTGTGTCTTTTAATGAATTTATTTTGAATACATTTAATTTTCAATGAAGTATATCTTTTATTGAATGAAATAAATTTCCGAAATCAATTCATTAATTTTTCCAGAACTCTCTGATGCACTGGGGGATAAAGATTATTATAAAAATGTCAGTGCCTTGTGACTGCCCGTCCCAAACCCAGACTCAGAAATGAAGCCTTCCTTGATCTGCAAAGTTTAAAATAATGATCATGGATCTTTCTTCCTTTGAGCAACTGAGCCCCCACAGACCAACTAATTAAAGTCAAGTGTGACAGATTTTCAGATGTGTTTTCTTGTTCATGTGGTCATTTCTGAAAGTTTGGAAATTTCACTTGAAAATGTTAACAAGAGAATGACAACATGAAAATAAACTCTTGCCCAAAAGGTTAGTATTCCATGCACTGAAGCATTCTGTGATAAAAGGCAAGGCCTTTGCATCTATAGGTTAAAACAGTGGTGAGGGGTTCAGAAAAACCTCAGGTAGACAAATGTATCTCATAAATCATAGCATCTGTAAACACAAGGCTTATGGGTTTTGCTAAATTCATCTCTGTGTAGGAAGCAGCATATCTGATTTGTGTCTGATGAAAACAGTTCATTTAAAAAATATTTTTCCCCTAAAATTACACTCAGAGAAATAATTAAGTCATATGAATTATCTGAAAAACAATGCTCTAACAAGCAAGTCTTGAACTTTTAAGTGACCTGGGCTTTCCTGAATAGGGCTAAAGTCCTCCTAAGTCTTACTATGTCCTTCATTATGTATTTTCAGAACTAAGTTATTGTAACTATTTAGGTGTAAAACAGAAAGCAATTAAAGGCACAGCTAAAAGAAAACATTAATCTGAATTTTCCCCTTGTCCCTGCAAAAGGAAAAAAATCCCCTCACCTTGACTTTCCCAGATTCTCTGCCCAAATCAAATTCAAACCCCATTTATAGCTTGATAAAGACATCTGTTTGAGAAATATTTATAAAGCAACCCTTATTTGCTAAATATTATTCTGTGTGCTGAGGACACAATAGTGATCAGAAACAAGCACCACCTTTGCTGAGAGATTTATTTTTAAAACCAACAAACAACAATCACATCAACTGAATTGGTGTTAAAAATTTGAGTTCTGGTCCTGACTAGAGTAATGTACTTTATTTATAATCTTACATAAATTATGCAGACCTTCTGAGTCTCAATTTTCTCCATTTGTAAGATTAGGAACAATAATACTTTGGGGTTACTATAAGGATCACACTCACACCACACCACCTCATTGCCAACACATACCCAGGTGACAATATCTTCGATACTATTACTCAAATGTAGTCCAGGGTCATTCAAAACTACTCAGCCACAGCCTTGGGTACGGTCATATTTTGGGAGATGCAGGATATGGATAGAAGAACTGCTGTTGCACCAAAAACATTGGGCACAGGAACTGACCAAGCCTCACCCTCATCCTAACGACACTAGTTGTTTACAGTTTTCCAAGTGGAAAATTCCAAGCCCTCAGAAGTACATGGGACATATCTCATCTTATTTACATGCCAAGAAGGTTGTTAGTTTAGTTTAGCTTTTGTTTTTTAGTTTGTTTGTTTGTTTAACAAAAAGTAATGCAGGAAAATCAAAGCAAAATATGACATCCGTTTCCTTTGATGATGACAACAGCAGCCCTTTTTTTGTTGTGGCAAGGAAAACCATTAAAAATCTATTTTCAATTAAAATAAGTTCATATAAACTACAAGAAAAATGGTGTTTAAGAGTTCATAAAATGCACTCTGTCCTCAGACTCATCGTTTGCGCCAAGTCAGGGTTTCAGAATGAGTCACAAACCCTGCCAGGAGACAGAATGTGAGCACAGCCAGCCCTTGATGGGGGCCTCCTGGTGTGCAGGGATTATTTTGTCTTCTAGTTTTCCAGGGGAATGAAATAATAAAGAAAGCTTTGCAATTTTTAAACAAAGAGACCCTTCTGTGTATTACTAAGATTTTGATTGCCAGGAGACAGACAATGGGTTTTCTTTCAAGGGCAGAGTCTCAATATAATGAACTCTTCCGTGTGGCATCAAGTGTTCTCACTTCACAGTCTCTTCCTCGGCACAAATAGCCCCTCACTCAGTGCAAATGCACAGGGAATTTGGGTGCTCAAAGCTCAAAAGCAATTTACCTTCCTCAAAGCAGACAGTTTCTATTGCTAGCCCTCTCCTTCCTTTCCCCTCTTTGGAAAAATTTCCATTTGATAAGAAAGAGCTGTGATGAAAGGAAGTTTCTGATTTTGCTTGGAACAAATATCTCAAGGACTATCGAGGTTTATCCTTTGGCTGTCAGTGGTTAAATCCACTTGAGAGTTCTGGATCTAGTACTATTAGAGGCAGTAACGTTGAAAGCCGCAACAAAAATCAATTCCCATAATCCATAGTCACATGAGTGAACAAAAATGCTACTTCACTGTTGGCAGGATCGTTTTATCAATCCAGGTTTAGTATTGACTACCTATTGCTGATTGGAAGTTTTAGTGTATTCTGTATGTCTTTAATTTTAGCAATGGGAAAATAAAGTATTACTTTAAAATATGCATTTATTAAGAAGAGAAGGACTTTGTGGGGAGAAATAGGGAAATAGGTCCTTGATGGTAAGATCCTGGAAACTGCTGGTCTCCATGGCATTCATACATTTGCTCATACTGTCAACAAGTGTTTATTGAGTACCTGTCATGTGGCATTTGTTGGGAGTGGATGAATCAGATGTGGTCCCTGCCTTGACCATGGGACTACTTCCAGAATTACTTGAAATCCTACAAACAGAAATTGCTGAATTGCTCTGAATAGCCTTGCATGGAAGCACTGGAAAAGGAGATGTCCATAAAGCCTCCTTTGGCTTCATGAACTAGCTATTTGTCTCTTTTTTGGCACACATTCCAATTCTAAAGGAAATATTCCATGGACTCTCACAAATTCATGAGACTAAATAAAAACTACTCCCCAAGGACTCATAAGCTAAGTGAGTATTTATCGACTTTTAGTGGACTCCCTCCAATCGATGCAGAAAGATCAAGAGCTTTGGAATCCGACAGAGTCATATTTGAGTTATAATAACATGCAGCCCTTGGAAGGTTATTTAACCTCCCCAGTTCTCATCTTCCTCATTGTATAACGACAATATTAATGGTAACACTTCATAGTGTTTTTGTAACAATAAAATGAAATAATACATTATAGATAGGTGGTATGGCATAGAGGTTAAGAGTGAAGATTTTGGAGCAGAGTGTCTGAATTCAAATCCTGGGTAAGTCACTTATGCAAGAGAGTAATAAAAGTGAATAGTAAGTTAAATGAAATAAAGCATATAAAATTTAGAATTGTACCCAAGAGACGAGAACTCAATGAAGGTTAATTGTTACTCCATTATTAGTGTTAATACTTCAAGTGCTTAGCACATAGACAGTAAATACATGTAGTTACTTTCATTTTTTCTAGTTTTGAGTGACTTCAAGGCAGGTGACTGAGCTCTCTATTCATTCAGGTGTTTAGTGAATGCTTGTGATGAGCCTCCCAGAGCTTCCCTTCCAGATGGAGAGTGCTCATTCTTCTAGCTTCTGAAAGTGTTGTTGGCTGTCAATTCCCAACTAAGTTTCTGTCTGAGAATTGACCTCAGCAAAAGAAAGCCACCTCACTCAATGCTACACATGCTCTTTGGAATAACTTGTATGCAATGACTGATGTCTGGGGAAGGCTGGGAGGACAGATCTGAAGATCCTCCCCAGCTCCAGAGCTTCCTGTAGTCTTGGCTGAGGCCTTTGTTCTGACCGCATCACAGTCCAGTTTCTTCCTCTACATAGTTCTGTTTCCTGTACTCTCCCATAGGTGCTGATCCTAAAAGAACTCTAGGGTAACCCTTCTGCACACCAATCTTGGCATCTTAGAGTCTGCTTTCTGGGAAACCCAACCTACAAGTGTAATCTAGATGGCAGGAAATTCTGTGATCATAAAATCTGTCCTTTTGCCAGAGTAAGAATTAAGAGTGGCCTCTGACAAACTTCATAAGGGAGAAAAATTAAAACTACATTTTCATTTCCAAAATGCCACTGGGGTAGGTTTTCAGCTGCTGTTAGGGTGTTTTGTGATGGCCAACCAAAAGAAACTGCATTTATGCTTAGGCAGTATACTGTACTTACCCACGTGGGTACCTCTACTTTGGCAAAGGTGAAAGGCCATCAGAACTAGATGACTTATTGTCAGTGACCACAGAGTCTTAACCTCATCCAGGATTTCCCTCTGGATACCATGAAGCTATGAATAATATACAAAAGGCTCAGAAAATCTAAAGCTACCCCTCAGAAAAAGTTTGGGATGGGCACTTAATGGGAGACTTTTCCAGTCCAAACTGCCCAGCAGAAGCTGGAGGATATTGATTACATCATCAGGGCTTTTTGTGTATAGTGCTTTGTTAAGCTTCATGTCCCCAGTGCATCCTTTCCAAGATAAGTGTGATTATAGCATCCAAATTTGAGTTTGATTTTTTTTTAAAGCCAAATTCAGAAATTTCACTTTCTTTAGAGAAAATGCTAACAGGCAGAATGGATGAATATAAGTAGAATTTAATTTGATCAAAACAACCCAGGTGCTAATATGTCAATGTGTCTTTGGACACTTGCAATCACGTATAATTATCAGAGGTGATTTTTTTGTTTTTATCCCTTTTAATCAGTGACAACTGCAGCTGCAAAGGATAGAGAAAATATGTCATCTGTTCCGTAAGAAAATAATATTCATTATGTTGTTAATTCTATAATTTCCTCCTGTCGGTGGCCTTATGAAGTCAGAATCTTTTAACAGTACCATCAGGGAGAGAAATTTTAAGTCAATTAATCTGAGTTAGAAGAGTATTTCCCATGGTGTCATCTCTTCATTATATCTTTGGGAAATCATATTACCTGACACTTCTCTAAATTGCTTGACCATGTTAACATTTTTAAGCAAATTCCTAGGAACTTAATAATGTGCAATAAATATTGTCAACCCATAGAAGTGCCACATATGTGTCTTAATTTGTAATACATTCTTCCTCTTCCTTGTATATTTCCTCATTGCCATGTTTAGAAAAGTCTCAGAGAATATCAGGTTTGAAGATGTCTTTAAGATATTTATAAAATAATCATATTCTCTACAAAAATGTTTCCTGAATTAAATTCCATGGAACAATGCTTCATGAGAGATTAAAGATGTGCCTGAAACAAAAGATTTTCTTGGCCACATAAGTTCAGGGAATGTTGAAGCCTCTTTGATGTTCACAATACACATAATAGCATATCGAGACCATTATCATATTAAGAATATTGAAATGTCCTGAAGTTAAGGATTTATTTCCCTGTTTTTAAATTGGGAAACAAATTTATTTGACCTGAGAATAGCCCTGCTACTACGGCCCCTACTAACATGAGTGCATGCGTGCTCACACACACACACAAATCACCAATGACATCTAGTGGACCCAGTGTTCTACAGAACACTGTTGAAAATATTGCAGTTTCTTTTCAAGGGGCTTAATTTGAGCATCCTTTTCTGGGGCTCAACTCTAACATATGTTTTAGGGGCTTGGAATTCTCATAGCCTCCCTCTCACTATTACAGGTTTCTTTCTGACCACCCACTAGATTTACTTAGGTTCATGTAAAACAAGTGTATTCCTCTTTAACATGATATTCCTTAAATATTTGAAAATAATTGATATTCCCCTAACCCCACCATCTGTATCTTCCCTTATTCTTCTTAAATACCCCCACTTACTTTCCTTGATTTTTCAGCTTGGAATCCTGTTATTGTCCTTGTCACTCTTTTCTGAGTGTTCCACTTTGTCTATACTTCCTCTAAAAAGGGTAACTGGAAAATAATGCAATATTCTTACTTGGGTGTAAAGTGTAATAGAGTATTTCCACCCTCATTCTGGTTCTTTTATTACGGCCAAAGATTATTTTGGCTATTTTTTGTTAATGTTTCCCAGTAGTTTCATGATCACCTTTTTTCCTGGAATTCTTTCATGGCTTCTTCTGCAGTGAATGGAAGGTATTAGGCAGTATTAGAGGAAGGGGTAGGGAGGAAGTTGCTGTACCTCTGAAAGAGTCAACAGTAGTTTGCTAGCATATATATTCTTCTCCCTCTTTAGCTCAGAGAATCTCCTCTCTGCTTCCAAAGAAGATATAAAGCATGCAGAAGCTGAGATCCCACCAGAACTGCAAGAAAAGTCCTCAAGAGTGATCTGAGGCTAGATAATGGTCAGAAACTAAGGAATGGGAGCAGGGGAGAAACATGAAAATTTGGATCCTCTAGGACATAGCTCCAGCTAGTAGTAGCAATGGGGCTGCCAGGGGATAATAGCCATCTGAGTAAGTCTCTTCTGACTTGCTTTAGAGTGAGTATGTCAATGGATACAGAGAAATCGTACTATTTTTTCTTTTTCAAAAATTGGAATCACTGATGTGTGTGACTAGTTGGTCATGTAAATTATTTGCCTGACTGAATATCAAATACAGAAGCAGCGTTTTCAGGGTGACAAAATGACAGTAGTGTTGCCCTTTCTCAGGGCTTGTGCTCACATTAGCTTTAATTAAGTCGTTGATTGCCTAGCTATTGATTATAATATACATCATAGAATATGTTATATGGAAGGGAAGCGTTATTAACAACTTGGTATGGTTGTATTCTAGGGAAGCATTTGAAAATGTCATCCTAAAGGAACCCTTGCTATACTTTTTATCTTAAATCTTCCTTCACGTTAATCTATAATGCTATAAAAATGACCTTAAAAAGATGAATTAAAATACTTCCTCATAATCATATGCAGTGCTGGGTTATTTCAAGGGAGATTTGCAGGGATAGGTCTTTAAAAGTTGCTTATAGGATTTATTCTAGATGGAACAAAAGGAAAGACACTCGCCATAGAAATGCCAGAGGAGCCTTTGGTCAGGCACATGGAGAGGTGTTGAGAATTCAGATAAATGGCTATATGTGTGTGTGTGTATGTTTCTGGAATCTCAGTTAACCTCTAAAGTTATATAGATTCACACCTACAATTGCATTAACTGCATGCCTTTATATAGATGCTGCTGCCCTGGGTCCTTCTCTCAGCAGTGCCTCTGTTAGATAATCAGCAGCAGTTTTATTCAGGGAATGAGGGAACCAGCATTCACCAGTCTCTTTTTATTAGAGCATTTTTCTACACTGAATTTTGCAACTCGCTGCACATAGTATCCCTAAAAACAGATAACATGATACTGTGAAATGACTAATTAAATAGCTAATGTACTGAAATATCAAAATTATCCTAGAGGCAACAAAATATATTAGTTTCATCAATTAACTAAAAGTTGTAAAAATAAATGGAATGCCATGCATTCTCAGTTTCTCTGCCCTAGACCAGAAGAACAATTTGAAAAGTCCCATTATTCTTCACCACTCCAAACTGGAAATTTTTCTTTCCACAGCTGGGGTTCAAATTTGGAAGACACCCACTAAGGGAAGTTAGTGGTGAGCTAGACAATGATACTAGAGATGGCCATGGTCTCTGATGACTGCATGCATCAGTTGCTTATCACCTTTACCAACACTGACCCCAGGGACAGGCCAAGGCAAGGAAAGAGTCTTCTCCCAAGCAGTTAAAATCTCTCAGGCAGAACTGTTTAGAGGGATAGTGCTACTTTCAAGTGAAAGAATGAATAAATACTTTCCAACTCAAAGTTGCAGTCAGCAGGATAGAACCTAAAGAATTTTGTTGCTAATTTTTTTGGGAACTCATGTCCCACTGGAAGTCGTTAAGTGGACGTTATTTGAAAATATTTTTAATTGTGTGACTTTTTAGCTACTAATAATAGAATGTATTTTATAACAGGTCTTACTCTTGGCATTGAGTTACATTTTAGGAGATGAAAAGGTTTTGATATTAAAGAAGTACAAATATTTGTTAATATCTCACCAAAGTAAGGTATTCTAAATAAATGTAAAAAAAATGTTGCTGACAAAATACTTGCCAGTTTTGAAAGTTGCTCTGTTTCTAATGACAAAAGTTTATAATGTTGCTTCATTTTCTTAGCTACATTAAACCAGTATATCTAGTGGAATTCAGTGAAAAACCAAACTAATACCATATATAGTTGACTGAAGAATTATGAATACTTGATTCTAAACTGGGCTGTGTCACCAATGGAGTATGTATGGAAGAGAGCACTATCAATATCCCATGTCTACACTGCCATGCTAATGTCCAGAATGGACAGCTTCCTAGCTAACTCTGTGAAGTCATTCTTGAAACCAGGATTGTGACTCCACCTAAATCATGTCTACAAATTGCTGATCCTTTAGTGCAACATGCAGCATGAAAATACATCATTCTACCTCATAATTAATAGGAAGCTTACATATAATCATGACTATGAATACTCATGCAAATTTCAAAGTTCCATGAAAATTTCAAAGTGCCCTACAAATTTAAGTTGTTCCAAATAAATTAATGATTTTGGATTATGTAAACTAGAAATAGTCCTGTCCCTCAGCTGAACTTTTTACTTGTAAATGGAATTGGTTGCCATTGGGTTTATAATGTTTACCTGTTTGCAATATTACCTGTTGTGGCTATGAATCATTCCTCTTACCTTATGAGAGGCCATAATGGGTGGGTGATGGGTAAATAGGCAAGGCCATGGTATAAAAGAAAGTTTTTATCACTTGTTTTTACATCTGTTGGAATCTACCCATGTTGCTAATCCCAAATAACTTAAATCTGAAATGAAAGTTGTCATCTAGTTATTATGTACCCATTGCTTATAAGCTGTGATGCCATCATACTGCTTAGGTGCCAAACAACTCACCTAGATTACCAAGGAGCCCATTCCTAGCCATGTTTTATCTCTCAAGATGTGAATCCGCAGTAAGACATTTCCACCATCTACAAGAAGGCTTTGTTCCAATAGTTGTAAAAAATGAGACTGGATCATACAGCTGTGATCTAGTGAGCTCCTGCCTGCTCATCTTTCTATTTAGGGTTAAATCTGGGTAATTGGGAAAGGATTTGTTACTTTTGGAAATGAGCACAGGAGAATGCAGATGTGATTTTCAGGACACTGTGGCCTATAGGGTATCTATATTGATCAAGATATTATCAGCTCAGAGTATCCTACTTTGGAATTCCTCTAATGATGTCATAGTTTTTGTTCAATCCAGTTATACCAAATGGTTACTGCCTGCTAGGCACTGTGTTATGCAACAGAGGAGCTGTTTTAGGTGTTGAAGAGTGAGCCCAGAAAAGTGTGTGTAAAGAGAGACTAAACTTTCTAGTTTAATCTAGAAAGTCAGAGCATATATTCAGGAAATAGTACTGATTTCACCATCGGTGCAATAATTAGATTTTATTGACTCTGTTTCCCAAACTTGTTAACAATGGAAGAGAAACTGTGGGCCTCAAAGCAGCTGAGGCCAAAAGGCAGTTTGATGATTAAAATGAAAGTTCACAAATGATATCTTCTTGTACATATAAAATTGTGCAGCTGAGTACCTTCCAAAACTGAAAATGTACAGAATGCTTTGTAAATTTAGTGTGGGTATTTTATTACCACTTCACTATCTCATTCTTTATCTAGGTTTAGTAGTATATCAATATATTGAGTCAATATAATTTTTGTAGGAGAAATCTCAAAACAAGCAACATCTCCAAATGCAGCATAAAATATTAGTAGAAAAGGAGAAGCTAATTCATTCCAAAACTTAAAAACTACAAGAATTTATAACATACTTAGCTATTTCAATAAGCTGAGAATACTTGCTTCACAATTTGAAAAATATAATCAATGATGCCTCCATTTTTGTGGCAGGGATATGCCTTGTATCTAAGAAGGTTGATTTCTAGACAAAAGCAAGAATAATGGATGGGTCCTAGAAGTCTACAGTTCTCAAAACTAACAAATTAGCATCTTCAAAAATCTACTTTTTTGAATACAAATACACAGTGGGTACAGATTTTCTTTTCATTAGAAAAATGTAAAAGTTTAATGATAAATAGCATTATCATCAACAAAACTGTGGTATCAAACTTGCTGCAACTTCGCACAAGCATAGGATCCTTAGAGCTAAACCTAGGTAGCTCCACCTTTCCCTGTTCTGGCTCCTTACTCATTTTAGGCTTCTAAGTAAATGAGTACATGAGGACCACTTTATTCACCACAATGATAATAGAAAATTGAATGAAAGATATTAAAATTATGGTTTTTTCCTTCAAGTGTAATAGCATTTTTATGCAATCTGAACTTTTTATATTTACTTGAAACCTAGTTGTTTTGCTTCAAAAATCTCTTTTACATAAATAGAAAAAAATTAATCCAAAGCCAAAGAAATCATCCATGTATTTGGTGAATATATTGAAAATGAATTACTACTAGGCAAAAGGAAAATTGTTTGCTTATACGCAAAGTAAGTAACTTCTTTTTGGCTAAAATAAATGGTCCATTCAGTTCTAAAATCAGTCAAAATTTTTAACCCCAACAGGTGATTTCACATGTACTACTACTAAAATCACAAACTCAGTTTGTGTCTACATCTTGAACTTGGGATTGAAATAATTTAAAGTCATAACAGTGTCTAGACTGAGAACATTTGTAGTTACAATGAAAATCCAATATACTTAAACCTGAAGAAAACAGAGAATATCATCAGCTAGAAGAGAAATTCTGACATTTTTTCTGATCTTAATGAAAACGTGGTTTAATGTCAAGTCACAGTCATATTAAAACATTTTTTCCACAAGAACAGAAAACCAAACACCGCATGTTCTCACTCATAGGTGGGAACTGAACAATGACATCACTTGGACTTGGGAAGGGGAACATCACACATCGGGGCCTATCATGGGGAGGGGGGAGGGGGGAGGGATTGCATTGGGAGTTATACCTGATATAGATGACGAATTGATGGGTGCTGACAAGTTGATGGCTGCAGCACACCAACATGGCACAAGTATACATATGTAACAAACCTGCACCTTATGCACATGTACCCTAGAACTTAAAGTATAAAAAAAAAAAAAAGGAACCACATAGTCCTAAAAAAAAAAAAAAAAAAAAAAAAAAAAAAAAAAAAACATTTTTTCCTAAAGCTCAAGCATTATGTTTGCTATACACAAAGCCAACATTTTCATGAATTGTGTTATTTACTTGCTTAAGCAGAACTGGATGATTTGTCTGATAAGAAAAATTCTTCACACCTCAGGCTTCCATTTCAACTTCAAATAAGTAACAACTGTATTGCTTTTTTTTTCTTATATTCTTGTATTTGCTCTAAGTTTCAAATGGCATCTATGATTCTCCATTAACCATAAAACATTATCTTGAACTGAAAAAGTAATCTTTCTAAATTGATGCTCTGAATTAATGGGCATGTTTTAAAGGAATGATTTCAGATGGACGTCTAAAACATGAATAATTCATTGGTCGTAAAGAGCAAGCATTAAGCTAGCATTTAGAATCACTCCATGAACACAGAATAGAAGAAGACAAAAGATAGTTTGTCCAATATTTTGTTTACATATTTGGCCAGAAGACTAAGTGCCAAGTCATCCATCCAGAAATGGGACTTATTTTTAGAAAGAGTAGACTAAGGTTTCAGATTTAGTCAGCTCTTATTCAAATAAAAGGTAGAACTTTTCACATTTTTCAGTTATTTTCCACAGCAAAATGAAAATCTGAAATCCAAATGATCAACTCATCAATTAAAAAAATATTTGAATCTAGAATGAGAAATCCATTTTCATTTGTCACTTAAGGAAATAGTTATTTTTGTTATAAGTTTTATATTCATAATAGTTCCCATTATTTTGCTCTTATAATTTTAATTCACTTGTTTGCCTAGAATTTATTTTATATAAGAAATGTAAAAATGCAGCTGATATCTGTGACTCACATCAGTTAACAGAAGATCTTTTATGGACAAGAAATTACCATGAATTACTAAAAATTACAATATTAAGTTCCTGTTGGAAAATTTTTATCTCAAACCTACAACCATTTAGAAAAAATATCCTAACTCAGAGCAAACTATGTATCAAAAAATCTCAATTCTCTTTTACTTCATATAATTAAAAATTATATTTATGTTTCATTAAACTAATATAAAGAATCATTCATTCAATATATATTGCCTACTTACTCTGGGCACTAAGCACTGAGGAGTTAATGGTGAATAAAATCAGATCATTACCTTCCTTCATACAACTCGTAATCTAGAGGTGGGTGGGTGTGGGCAGACATTAACAAGTAATCACAAAAATAAAAGCATTATTACAAACTGGTTCTATAAACAAAATGATTCTATTACAGCATATAGTAGGGAGACTTGGACACAGTCAAGATAGTAAGAATATTGATTTGAGTATTTTCTTTCCAAAAGTCCAAATAGTAATTGATGAAGCAAGGCAACATTAGATTTGTGTCAAAATAATATGATCTCTGCAGACTTGGGCTTTCTCTGAGATTTTCCAAATGATGTCTTTGGCTAAATCTAACCAGACAAGACAAAAGAACTTGAGAGCAAACATGGAATTCAGAGAGTATTTAGTCTAACCCTCTTGTTGGATAGATGTGGAAACAAATCATGAGAGAGGGTGAGTAGCTTGCCCTTGCTTGTTTTCACTCAGTGGCAGAGATGAAATTGGAACCCATTATGCTAAAATCCTGTCCAGAGGTTATCCTTCTTCTTCATATTATTCTGGGTCTGGTTTATCTAACGTTATCTACTCTGATGCACTAAGGCAATAACTGGAATAGCAATATGATAAGAACGCCTAGAGAATGAGAATATTCATAAGATAACATTGTTTTCTGAACACAAACTGTCATTCAGCTCAGGCTGGTAGCGAATAGAAAAAAATTGCTTATGCATACAGCCAAATATCTTGATAAGTGTCCAGTTATTTACCATGTTTCATCCTTTACTCCAAATTTATACATATATATGTGTACACACACACACACACACACACATGTTCAGGTCGCTAAAGCCTCTAACTTTATAGATCCTAACTTTAACTCATTTAACTCATGGCTAACTCCATATTTAATTTTTGCTATATATTTACTTGTCTTTATCCAAATGAATATTTATTAGAGCAGTTTCTTTTCTCTTTCTCTCTCTCTCTCTCTCTCTCTCTCTCTCTTCTCTCTCTCTCTCCTTTCTTTTCTTTCTTTTTGATGGAGTCTTGCTCTGTTGCCTGGGCTGGAGTGCAGTGGCACAATCTTAGCTCACTACAATCTCCGCCTACTGGGTTCAAGTGATTCTCCTGCCTCAGCCTCCCGAGTAGCTGGGATTACAGGCAGCCACCACTACGCCTGGCTAATTTTTTGTATTTTTAGTAGAGAGGGGGTTTCACTATGTTGGCCAGGCTGGTCTCAAACTCGTGACCTCAGGTGATCCGCTGCCTCGGCCTCCGAAAGTTCTGGGATTACAGGCATGAGCCACCATGCCCAGCCTAGCGCAGTTTCTAGTTTACAGGAAACTTACACAGAAAGTACAGAGAGTGCTCATATACAACCCTTACTCATCAACCCCTAGCTAGTTTCTCCTATTATTAACATCTTGCATTAGTGGAGTATATTTGTTAGAATTGATAAACTAGTTGTAATATAGTATTATTAGCTGAAGTTTAGAGTTTACGTTAGGGTTCACTCTGTGTTGCACAGTTCTATGGGTTTTGACAAATGCATGATGTCCTCAATCTACCATTACAGTACCACAGTTTCACTGCACTAGAAATGCTCTGTACTCTCTACCTGCTCACCATCCCTCCCCTAAACCAAACCCTTACAACTGATCTTTTACCTTTACTGTCTCTATAATTTTGAATGCGTATGTTGTGGTAAAATATATATTAATATATTTATCAATTTAACATAATATAAAATTTACCATTTTAAATATTTCTAAGTGTACACTTCAGAGGAATTGGGTACATTCACACTGTTGTATTATACAGCCATCACCACTCTCCAACTCTTTATAAACTTGTCTTTTACAGAATGTCATATGGTTGAACTTACATGCTATGCAGTCTTTTCAGAATGTCTTTTTCACTTACCAATGTGCATTTAAGCTTCCTTCATGCCCTCTTGTGGCTCATTTATTTTTATGATGGAATAATGTTCCATTGTATGGATTTAACAGTTTGTTTATCCATTCAACTACTGAGGTACATCTTATTTGCTTCATCTTGGTTCCTTCTAAGTTTTGGCAATTGTGAATAAAGCTGTTATCAACATCCATGTGCAGGTTTTTGTATGGATGTAAGTTTTCAATTCATTTCGGTAGGTACCTAAGGTTGCTATTACTGGATCATATGGTAAGACTAAGTTTAGCTTTGTAAAAAACTGCCAAACTGACTTCCAAAATAGCTGTTCCATTTTGCATTCCCAACAGGAATGAATAAGAGTTTCTGTTGCTCCATATTTGGTGGGACATTTGGTATTGTCAGTGTTTTGGATTTCAGCCATTCAAAGTCGTGGTATCTTGTTTTAATAAATCGATATTTTAGGACTTTCCAAATTAAAATGCTGAAGAGATGCCTCAGCACAGTAAAGTTAGAAAAAATTAGAAAAAAAATCTTTATCTATTAAAATGATTTCTGGTTCACTTTTGGCAAGGCTTGTCACCTAGTAGATTTGGTTTACTCTGGACATTTATTAGATCAGATTCATAGGTCTTTAGCAATCTCTCACTCCTAGGAAAGCAATTTATCTCTCCTCTGAAATCTCACAGCACCTCAACACCTTATACACACCATTCTACATTGTAATAGTGTATTGCTCTGCCAATCTTTCTCACTGAATTTTGGGGTCAAAAAGGCAGGGATCTTGGTGTAGCTGTGTTTGTATCCCTGTGCAAGCACATCTGTAGATACTAGTTACCAACCTATAGTTATTCTTGATTATGACAGCTATTAAAGAAAGACATGGAAGATGAATGTAAACTCACCCTGGTCTTCAGTTTTACTATTTTCTCTCTAACACCTTTGTCCTGAGTTGTAATTGTCTCAGTCTTTCCCTACTCTTAACACCAAATCAACGGGAGGCACTGTTATTCAAAGAATCACCAAATAAGCACAGGACAGACTGAGAGAGGAAAAACATATATAGTCCAAAACCAGGTAACTGGGCCATAAAAAATGAAATGTAGCTGGCCTTCTTACTCTTTCTCTTTTATTCCATACCTCTCTTGTTAGTAGCTAAATCAATCGCTGTCATAGGCATTACACGTTTTGGGATAGTGGGCAATTGTTCTCCAAAACACTAAGTAAAAATAGTTCAGTGGAGATTTTTTAGAGATGTTCTCTGGCAGCTCCAGTGGATATTTGGAGAAACAAATATTTTTTCCAAGTTATTAGTTAACATATCATGGAATTCCCTATTGTAAAGTGCTTCTCACACTGTGAGGTAGGTTAATAGTATTAGCCCCGTTTCCTAAATGAGTTAGGGGAGCAGCTGCTCTGGATGCTATTTTCAAAACAAAGACATCATTGCTTGTGTGATATTATGATCTAATAGACATTCTAAATGGACCCCAATGTACCATTATCTTAAAATATAGATGAGTTAGTAATTGCACAAAGGTAGGAGGATGAAAAGAAGTAATCATGGTACAGCTGAGAATTCCTGTTAGAAACTCACTTTTTTGTTGTTGTTTTCTTTGTATCTAATGTCAGATGTCATGAGAGTAAGATTTTGAATCAGCGAGGGAAACCAGGAAAAACATTCCTGGTAATATTTTGCAATGTCAATAGGTAGCACTCTAGCTTAACTAGTTAACAAGACAAGGAAGCTTGTGCAAATATAATAATAAAGGTCTTCCAACTTTGAAAATAGATGTTTCTCCCCCTAGAAATCCCATCACTGTCATATAAGATGACCACTTACAAATAGAGAAAATTACTGATCAATCAATCTATAGATAGATAGATAGATAGATAAATAGATAGATAGATAGATAGATTGCAAGAGCATTGGGCCAGGTGTGATGTTGAATACGTTAGGTGCTTGGTAGCCTCTGTAATGCAGACTTACTAAGTGCAGAGGGACTGGGGAAGAACAAGACCTGCAGCTGATCCATGACTGCTCGGCAAAGAAGGAAGACTTTTAAACCTCCTGGGAATGAAAATAAGCCATCTCTTTCAGAAAAGGTATGGAAATACAGTACTGAGCTCTGGAAAATTTGCCAAAAGAAATGAAAAGTAGTAGGGTCTAACAAGTCAAATACTAACCACACATCCACGTATTTGCTCCAGTTTTCCAGTAGTTGGATCTGAAACCTACGATTCAAAATTTCTGGATGCTTTTAATGTGATTTACTCATCTTTTCTATGATTTATTGACAATATCCACCTACAGATACTGACAATGCAAAGGATTAGAGAGAGTCCACATATCCACCTGTTACCAGTTCTGCACATGGAATGTGAAGACTCCTAGCTCTATCTAGTAGTTGTTTAAATGGTCAGAAAATTGTTCTCAGGTTGGGTCTTTTGTTTCCAAAGCAAGATTTAGTTTTTTAAAGGATGGCTGCACTCATTAGAGGTTGCTAGGATGCTAAGCATGGCTTTAGGATTAAAGAAGCAATGAGAAGTTCAAAATGTTGTGTCAGGATAAAAAGTGTCATCATGATCATCAAACAGCTCCGATGAAGGAGTGCTACTTTCAGAAGAATAACTTCTCTCAAATTCAGAGATGGTCAAATGCTCCTATTGGGAAAAGGGTATGGAGTGCTTTAAACTTTTCCTTATATTAAATTCTGCCACAAGTTGTGTTAAATGGACATTATCACTAAGAAATCAACATTCCTTTAAACTGCAGCAACTAGAGCATATCACACTTCATGCATGATGTGGAGTTGAAGATGAGGAACTGACAAAAGCATTCCACACTTTCCCTTTATGAAATGGTTCAAGAGTTTAAAGCAGAAGTTCTTGTACTTTGGAGGTTTAAATAACACTTCAAAATGCTGTCATTTTTTGCTCCACACTTGAGGAGATTTAAAAACTCAAAAATGCACCAAGCAAGCCAGTAATCATTACAACACAATTGCATGCATCACAGGTCTGTAAATTATCCTATAGTTACAGAGCACTAGTCCCTTAGTTGTCCTTTAGCACTGTGGATAGTCTGCTTAATTTCCTGATTGCTGTACCCATAAATTCCCCAGGGAAAGTTCTGGAATGTCCTAGTAAACATGTAGGACTTTTTTTTTTTTTTTTTTTTTTTTTTTTTTTTTTTTTTTTTTGTAGTACTTTGCAACATTTTGTTGCAGAAAATTGTAGCCAGCTATTCACTGTGGTGCCCTACTTGTTCAGCTGGGCTAATATCTGTGGATGACTCCACAATGGGTGAAGTTGATAAAGACTTCTCTCATACCTCCCGTGCCAGAAGTTTCCAGTCTCCTGCATCACAAGAGACCCTAATATACACACAGCTCCCTCTCTCACATTTTTAAGCCCAGTTTATGCTCTCCTCCCACTTCTTTCAGAGCTCAATTATTTCATTTTTTAAATTCCCTCCTCTGTTTTCTCATTGAAAATGAATGAGGCACATTGGATTTAAGCTAAATCTATAGCATAGAGGTCCTCAGAGCTCTATTTGCGGCAGTACCCACTACCTGACCCCATATCTACTATACTCTTCATCTTCTCTCTGATTCTTTTTCTTTACGTGCTCTGTTTCTCCATTCTTTTTCCTTTTTCTCCTTCTGAAGAGTAAGGGAAACAATCTTAGGGTGTTAGGTTCTATCCCCATATGAAGAGTATACTATGAATTTTCATGGATTTCTTTGTTCTTAGAGAATAGATGCATTCCATTGAAAGACTCTTTCAAGGTATGGAATAATTGGGTAATTAGGTACAGATTACATCATTCTTACATCATGCTTAAAAAAATACGATAGTGTATTCTGAGCATATAACGTGAATCAGCATAATCAGGTGCAATTCTTTCCCAAGACAAGGTCAAGAAAATTTTCCCGAGTGTCCTCCCTAGAAAACAGAGTATGGCAAAAGTCCCAAAGAGCTTTATGAAGTACAGTAATTATAGACAAAATTATTTTTCCCAGGAAGTTACCTCTTAAAGCATGATAAGTATATTACATAAGCAAAATCTCTTATATGTTAAATTCCATTTTATGTCTTAGTTTTTTCTTTCCTGTTCGTAGAATCTGGGACTGGTAACATAAGCTTATTTTGTACCTGGTTTTGACAACTTTATGTCTTTGTCTTCAGCTTGAGTAAAAAGCTCTAAAAAAAGATTTCTGGTCTTACAGTGGGCAGAAGTCACCAAACCATACTTTATACTATTGTTTGTGGCAAGGACTGGAGAAAGTATTAAATTATGTTTTATAAAGTATTAAATTATGTTTTATAAACTATTTATAAACTATAAATTATGTTTTATAAACTATCAAAGAAACCACAAGTCCTCAGAGCAGATACTTTTTTTTTTTGAAGCAAACTTGTTCTAATTTTTGGATTTCTTAGATATTTAAGAAAACAAACAATCAGGGTAGAGGATATCCTAGCTCATTAGGTCCCTCTGATATCTGCTTTCATTGGACCACACACCTTTCTTACCCCCCATTCCCCACCTCTTGACATTTCACATCAGTGTGACTTTATTAGTATCACACGAATGTCTCTTCCCATTGGAGTGTGAACTTTAGGCTAGCAGGGTTCCTTTCATCCATCATTGCATTCCCGGACCCGGCACAGGGGCTGAGCACATGGTAGACTTCAAGGCCTGTAAGGGATGTGAGGCTCTCACCTCACTCCCTACTATGGGCTTGTGGCACAACAAGGGCAGTTCAAACGGATATCTCAGTCATACAAGAAGACACCTAGTAGAAAAAAACCACTGAACTGAAAGCCCAAAGATCTGGATTTTAGGTCCAACTCTACTAAATTGTGCCTTGGCTTGTGGTCTTCAGTTTTCATATCTTTAAAATGAAGTTACTATAAGAAGAGCGATTAAGAGCCCTTTCAATTCTCAAATGTTATGGTTCTCACTGGTGCCAGGGTAGTAGATTGCTTATTCATTCACTCAATGAATAAGAAATATTAATGATAGTACTATTGCCTATTATACTTTAAGAACCAAACAGATCTCAGTTTAAATGCTAAGTCTAGCTTATATTATTGTTCAATTAATTAATATAACTGAACTACTCTTCATTTTTCTGTTTTGAAATATGTGGGAAATATGCCATTAAAATATTTGAATAAAGGAACAAAATAATTACAATGTTCTGGCAAGGTGAATATTACATTTCATGGTGACTATTGCATTTCAAAACTATGTCATTTTTACTTAATTTATTTACTGTAGTATTAACTTATGCAAGCTAACAAGGCCAGACCTTATTGGTGATGTGGCCTGTCACCCACTCATTTGAAATTATAAAATAAAGAACTGTGTTTCCTTTATCAATAGAAAGGCTCAGCATGCAGAAGACACCATCATCTGACTTTTCTTAAACTTCTAGTCACTTCATCCTGCCCTCCCCCACATGAATTTAGTTCAAGACCCGTTAAACACTTTGTGCATCTTGACTATGAACATCCTTGCCTATTTCATCCTTCCTCTGCCTTGCGTATCGTATTCTTTCTGCCTCAAGCGTTCTTTTTTCCCCCAGGTTCACCTGAAAAATTTCTGCTTGTTTTAATTCTCAGATCAAAAATCACTTTCTTTGTGAAGTTTTTCTGGAAATCTCTGGGTTCGTGAGGGCAGGGACAGTATCTTATTTATTGTAAAATCAATTGGCAACATCTAACAAATTTTGGCAAAAGCAAGTGTGCAGAAAATAAATTTATGATAATTAGCCTAGTCTTACATCTCTGCCTATTTTTCTGAATGTACTTGATTAGAATAAAGGTAGCAATCCATTACGCAAACCACCTTTCTCTATTAAGCATTCTGCACTAGTAGAATCTAAAATGTTTAAGACCTAGTTGTCTTTTAGTTATCCAAGTATAAAACAAATACACATCTGAAGAATTCTTAACAGCTGAAAAATTATTTGGTCAGGGAGACAAATGGTTTTTTAACAAATCATTCTCTTTGTGGCTGAGTAATTTTTTTTTTTTTTAAGTTTGAGGTAATTTTCTAGGAGAGTTCTAAAGAGTGGAGTTAATTACAAGAAAGGCCCATTGTTTCATCACTGATTGTAGGATACTTCCCAGGGTTTGACTTATTTGAAGGACAATCTCCTTAGTGAAAAATCTTAAAGAGCAAGAAAATATGCAGGCTTTCTCATATGATTTAAAGCCAGTGCATATCATGGCTAAGAAGGTTTGCTAGAGGTTTGAATAATCCTCATGGCACAGTGAAGTTTTGGTTTAACTAAAGCACTGCCTACTGGAGTGTTCAGTCAAAACCAACATGTTGTACACTCAGCTTTTTTTTTTTTTTTTTTTTTTTTTTTTTTTTTTTTTTTTTGAGACAGAGTCTGGCTCTGTTGCCCAGGCTGGAGTGCAGTGGTGCGATCTGTGCTCACTGCAAGCTCTGCCCCTCGAGTTCATGCCATTCTCTTGCCTCAGCTTCCCAAGTGGCTGGGACTACAGGTGCCTGCCACCACGCCCAGCTAATTTTCTGTATTTTTTTTTCAATAGATATGGGGTTTCACTGTGTTAGCCAGGATGGTCTCGATATCCTGACCTCGTGATCTGCCCTCCTCGGCCTCCCAGAGTGCTGGGATTACAGGCATGAGTCACCATGCCCGGCCTACACACTCAGCTTTTAAGAGAAAAAGCAAAACACAAGAAAATAAATTCATATCAGGAGTTCACTCATCAAAGATTATTTTTCCATTAGTACATTTTTTTTTTTTTCCTCTGGGCATCAAATGGCCTCCTTTGGTTTAAATTTTAACTTATATGAAATGACTTTTTATACCACCAGGACATTTATCTTTGTTACCCAATAACTTCTCCAAAAAAAAAAAAAATATGATCATTGGGAGGCTGAGGTGAGTGGATCACCTGAGGTCAGGAGTTCGAGACCAGCCTGCCTAACATGACAAAGCCCTGTTTCTACTAATAACACAAAAAATTAGCTGGGCGTGGTGGCGGGTGGTTGTAATCCCAGCTACTTGGGAGGCTGAGGCCAGAGAATTGCTTGAACCTGGGAAGCAGAGGTTGCAGTGAGCCGAGATCGTGCCACTGCACTCCAGCCTGGGCCACAAGAGCGAAACTGTGTCTCAAAAACAAACAAACAAACAAACAAACAAACAAAACCATGAACATGTTCATGTCCCTGAGAAATGAACTACAATGATAACTGTTACTACTTAGAGTTGGCTTAGTATTGGTTAAGAAAAAACTGGGGATGGTTACAGGATAACTTGATTCTGGGTAAAAATTAATAAGGTAACACTAGGCAAATCATTTCATGTGTGGAGATCTAAGAGTATAGGTACCATAAATTGTCAGATGTTATTATTATTAATTGACTTTTGGGTTATTCCTTTTAATTGTTCCTTGATTAATGCAAATGTTAAGCCTCTTATTGGGAATATCAACAATTCCCAAAATGTGTGGATCCCTGTTTTTAAAAATGAAAACGGCCCCTTATTTTAATCCAGTTTATCTGTAACTCAATTTACAGAATATCATTTCTGAACAAACCTTTTTGCCATTAATATTTACTGAAACACATGCTATGAACCCTTAACAAAACTTCCCTGGTGAAGTGACCCCCCAAAGATAAGACATATTTTTCCTTTCATCTTTTTGCTGAGAGGCTGAAGTAGGAAAATCTCACCGGGTCATCCCTCCTGGAAGGCTGCATGTTGTTATCACAAGCTACAGGGCAAACAGGAAGGGCTGCGTGGGGCTGTGGAGAACTCACACGTCCCAGGGGCCCACTGTTAGCTGCTAGAATTAGCTGCACAATTATCGCAGTCACACCAAATGGTCACCAAGGGTGACAGAGATCCTAGATGCAACTTAATGAACCATTTTCAGTTTTATGATAACAACCATGTGTATGCAGACACGCTTGACCTAACTCTGAGATGGGCATATGCTTACTTGCAACAGAATCTGCTGGGTCGCTTGATATATTTAAATAACAGAAATGTGATTAATAGTAACAAAATATGTCGTTCTCAGAACAGTGTCTTGTCAACAGTAACCAGCTAGCCTGACCTTTCAACAGCACCCTGAAGGGTGGGTATACACACTGTTCGTTAATTGTGGCTTATATTTGTACCTTGGTATAAAGCAATATAGCTGTCAAAAATACTGTATATTGAATATTTTAAAAGTTATTATCAATTAAAAATTGTTACTGCCATAACTTAAGGTGGCATTGGCCAATTATAAATTCGTTGGATATTAGTTCTCACTTCTTAGAACATATAAGACTCTGTTTCTGTTTGGAATATGCAACTTAATTTCTCCTTTATTATATTCTATGATATCTGGCCTCCAAAACTACTCAGAAAATGCTTAACAGCTTTAGAGCAATTTTAGGGGCTACAGAATTGAATAGGTGGTGCTCCCTATTTTCAAAGAGCTGATCAGACAGTCAATCAGTGCTTCTCAAGCTTGATGTGACACTAAAATAACATTGGGATCCAGGCCTACTGCAGAATTTACACAAGCTTGAGCAAGTCTATATTGTAATGTCTCACTGATAATTCTGATTACAGAGTCCCTGTAATAGATTTAAACTTAATTCTAAAAATAATTATAGCCAAATAAAAATAATGATATGTATAATAAAAAGCTGTAATATTAGTGTTAGAGAAAAACAAAACCCCAAGATATTTGTTGCAATGGCCATACAGCATCTGACAATTAGTGTACAAAATTGTTATATGTGCCAACATCTATTGAAAACTCCAAATCATCATAATCTGTATTACAATAAGGTTCTATTTAAAGTAAACCTAATTATTCCCAATGATAAAATCAATTCCTAGGAAATAAGCTTCTCAAAGAAGATTATTTACTCTTTAAATTTAGCAGAGTACCATTGAATATCTTTTTTTTTTTAATTTATTATTTATTATTTTTTTCAGTTGCAAGTTTTTTTTTTTTTTTTTTTATACTTTAAGTTCTAGGGTACATGTGCATGACGTTTATATCATGTATAACTCCCCAATGCAATCCCTCCCTCCTCCCCCTCCCCATGATAGGCCCCAGTGTGTGATGTTCCCCTTCCCGAGTCCAAGTGATCTCATTGTTCAGTTCCCACCTATGAGTGAGAACATGCGGTGTTTGGTTTTCTGTTCTTGTGATAGTTTGCTAAGAATGATGGTTTCCAGCTGCATCCATGTCCCTACAAAGGATGCAAACTCATCCTTTTTGATGGCTGCATAGTATTCCATGGTGTATATGTGCCACATTTTCCTAATCCAGTCTGTCACAGATGGACATTTGGGTTGATTCCAAGTCTTTGCTATTGTGAATAGTGCCGCAATAAACATACGTGTGCATGTGTCTTTGTAGTAGAGTAATTTATAATCTTTGGGTATATACCCAGTAGTGGGATGGCTGGGTCATATGGTAATCTAGTTCTAGATCCTTGAGGAATCGCCATACTGTTTTCCATAATGGTTGAACTAGTTTACAATCCCACCAACAGTGTAAAAGTGTTCCTATTTCTCCACATCCTCTCCAACACCTGTTGTTTCCTGACTTCTTAATGATTGCCATTCTGACTGGTGTGAGATGGTATCTCATTGTGGTTTTGATTTGCATTTCTCTGATGGCCAGTGATGATGAGCATTTTTTCATGTGTCTGTTGGCTGTATGGATGTCTTCTTTTGAGAAATGTCTGTTCATATCCTTCCCACTTTTTGATGGGGTTGTTTGTTTTTTTCTTGTATATTTGTTTGAGTTCTTGGTAGATTCTGGATATTAGCCCTTTGTCAGATGAGTAGGTTGCAAAAATTTTTTCCCATTGTGTAGGTTGCCTGTTCACTCTGATGGTAGTTTCTTTAGCTGTGCAAAAGCTCTTTAGTTTAATTAGATCCCATGTGTCAATTTTTGCTTTTGCTGCCGTTGCTTTTGGTGTTTTAGACATGAAGTCCTTGCCCATGCCTATGTCCTGAATGGTACTACCTAGATTTTCTTCTAGGGTTTTTATGGTATTAGGTCTAACATTTAAGTCTCTAATCCATCTTGAATTAATCTTTGTATAAGGGGTAAGGAAAGGATCCAGTTTCAGCTTTCTACTTATGGCTAGCCAATTTTCCCAGCACCATTTATTAAATAGGGAATCCTTTCCCCATTTCTTGTTTCTCTCAGGTTTGTCAAAGATCAGATGGCTGTAGATGTGTGGTATTATTTCTGAGGACTCTGTTCTGTTCCATTGGTCTATATCTCTGTTGTGGTACCAGTACCATGCTGTTTTGGTTACTGTAGCCTTGTAGTATAGTTTGAAGTCAGGTAGCATGACGCCTCCAGCTTTGTCCTTTTGACTTAGGATTGTCTTGGCAATGCGGGCTCTTTTTTGGTTCCATATGAAGTTTAAAGCCGTTTTTTCCAATTCTGTGAAGAAAGTCATTGGTAGCTTGATGGGGATGGCATTGAATCTATAAATCACCTTGGGCAGTATGGCTATTTTCACGATATTGATTCTTCCTATCCATGAGCATGGTATGTTCTTCCATTTGTTTGTGTCCTCTTTGATTTCATTGAGCAGTGGTTTGTAGCTCTCCTTGAAGAGGTCCTTGACATCCCTTGTAAGCTGGATTCCTAGGTATTTGATTCTCTTTGAAGCAATTGTGAATGGAAGTTGATTCCTGATTTGGCTCTCTGCTTGTCTGTTACTGGTGTATAAGAATGCTTGTGATTTTTGCACATTAATTTTGTATCCTGAGACTTTGCTGAAGTTGCTTATCAGCTTAAGCAGATTTTGGGCTGAGACAATGGGGTTTTCTAAATATACAATCATGTCATCTGCAAACAGGGACAATTTGACTTCTTCTTTTCCTAACTGGATACCCTTGATTTCTTTCTCTTGCCTGATTGCCCTAGCCAGAACTTCCAACACTATGTTGAATAGGAGTGGTGAGAGAGGGCATCCCTGTCTTGTGCCAGTTTTCAAAGGGAATTTTTCCAGTTTTTGCCCATTCAGTATGATATTAGCTGTGGGTTTGTCATAAATAGCTCTTATTATTTTGAGGTACGTTCCATCAATACCAAATTTATTGAGCGTTTTTAGCATAAAGGGTGTTGATTTTGTCAAAAGCCTTTTCTGCATCTATTGAGATAATCATGTGGTTCTTGTCTTTGCTTCTGTTTATATGCTGGATTACGTTTATTGATTTGCGAATGTTGAACCAGCCTTGCATCCCAGGGATGAAGCCCACTTGATCATGGTGGATAAGCTTTTTGATGTGCTGCTGAATCTGGTTTGCCAGTATTTTATTGAGGATTTTTGCATCGATGTTCATCTGGGATATTGGTCTAAAATTCTCTCTTTTTGTTGTGTCTCTGCCAGGCTTTGGTATCAGGATGATGTTGGCCTCATAAAAAGAGTTAGGGAGGATTCCCTCTTTTCTATTGATTGAAATAGTTTCAGAAGGAATGGTACCAGCTCCTCCTTGTACCTCTGGTAGAATTCAGCTGTGAATCCATCTGGTCCTGGACTTTTTTTCGTGGGTAGGCTATTAATTGTTGCCTCAATTTCAGAGCCTGCTATTGGTATTCAGGGATTCAACTTCTTCCTGGTTTAGTCTTGGGAGAGTGTAAGTGTCCAGGAAATTATCCATTTCTTCTAGATTTTCTAGTTGATTTGCGTAGAGGCATTTATAGTATTCTCTGATGGTTGTTTGTATTTATGTGGGGTCGGTGGTGATATCCCCTTTATCATTTTTATTGCGTCTATGTGATTCCTCTCTTTTCTTCTTTATTAGTCTAGCTAGCGGTCTGTCAATTTTGTTGATCTTTTCAAAAAACCAACTCCTGGATTCATTGATTTTTTGGAGGGTTTTTTGTGTCTCTATCTCCTTCAGTTCTGCTCTGATCTTAGTTATTTCTTGCCTTCTGCTAGCTTTTGAATGTGTTTGCTCTTGCCTCTCTAGTTCTTTTAATTGTGATGTTAGAGTGTCAATTTTAGATCTCTCCTGCTTTCTCTTGTGGGCATTTAGTGCTATAAATTTCCCTCTACACACTGCTTTAAATGTGTCCCAGAGATTCTGGTATGTTGTATCTTTGTTCTCATTGGTTTCAAAGAACATCTTTATTTCTGCTTTCATTTCGTTATGTACCCAGTAGTCATTCAGGAGCAGGTTGTTCAGTTTCCATGTAGTTGAGCGGTTTGATTGAGTTTCTTAGTCCTGAGTTCTAGTTTGATTGCACTGTGGTCTGAGAGACAGTTTGTTATAATTTCTGTTCTTGTACATTTGCTGAGGAGTGCTTTACTTCCAATTATGTGGTCAATTTTGGAATAAGTGCGATGTGGTGCTGAGAAGACTGTATATTCCGTTGATTTGGGGTGGAGAGTTCTATAGATGTCTATTAGGTCTGCCTGCTGCAGAGATGAGTTCAATTCCTGGATATCCTTGTTAACTTTCTGTCTCGTTGATCTGTCTAATGTTGACAGTGGAGTGTTGAAGTCTCCCATTATTATTGTATGGGAGTCTAAGTCTCTTGTAGGTCTCTAAGGACTTGCTTTATGAATCTGGGTGCTCCTGTATTGGGTGCATATATTTAGGAGAGTTAGCTCTTCCTGTTGAATCGATCCCTTTACCATGATGTAATGGCCTTCTTTGTCTCTTTTGATCTTTGATGGTTTAAAGTCTGTTTTATCAGAGACTAGGATTGCAAACCCTGCTTTTTTTTGTCTCCATTTGCTTGGTAGATCTTCCTCCATCCCTTTATTTTGAGCCTATGTATGTCTCTGCATGTGAGATGGGTCTCCTGAATACAGCAGACTGATGGGTCTTGACTCTTGATCCAGTTTGCCAGTCTGTGTCTTTTAATTGGAGCATTTAGTCCATTGACATTTAAGGTTAATATTGTTATGTGTGAACTTGATCCTGTCATTATGATATTAACTGGTTATTTTGCTCGTTAGTTGATGCAGTTTCTTCCTAGCTCGATGGTCTTTACATTTTGGCATGTTTTTGCAATGGCTGGTACCGCTTGTTCCTTTCCATGTTTAGGGCTTCCTTCAGGGTCTCTTGTAAGGCAGGCCTGGTGGTGACAAAATCTCTAAGCATTTGCTTATCTGTAAAGGATTTTATTTCTCCTTCACTGATGAAGCTTAGTTTGGCTGGATATGAAATTCTGGGTTGAAAATTCTTTTCTTTAAGAACGTTGAATATTGGCCCCCACTCTCTTCTGGCTTGTAGAGTTTCTGCCGAGAGTCGGCTGTTATGCTGATGGGCTTCCCTTTGTGGGTAACCCGACCTTTCTCTCTGGCTGCCCTTAAGATTTTTTCCTTCATTTCAACTTTGGTGAATCTGGCAATTATGTGTCTTGGAGTTGCTCTTCTGGAGGAGTATCTTTGTGGCGTTCTCTGTATTTCCTGAATTTGAATGTTGGCCTGCCCTACTAGGTTGGGGAAGTTCTCCTGGATGATATCCTGAAGAGTGTTTTCCAACTTGGTTCCATTTTTCCCCTCACTTTCAGGCACCCCAATCAGACGTAGATTTGGTCTTTTACTAATCCCATACTTTTGCAGGCTTTGTTCATTTCTTTTTCTTCTTTTTTCTTTTGGTTTCTCTTCTCGCTTCATTTCATTCATTTGATCCTCAATCGCTGATACTCTTTCTTCCAGTTGATCGAGTCGGTTACTGAAGCTTGTGCATTTGTCACGTATTTCTCGTGTCATGGTTTTCATCTCTGTCATTTCGTTTATGATCTTCTCTGCATTAATTATCTAGCTGTCAATCTTCCACTTTTTTTCAAGATTTTTAGTTTCTTTGCGCTGGGTACGTAATTCCTCCTTTAGCTCTGAGAGGTTTGATGGACTGAAGCCTTCTTCTCTCATCTCGTCAAAGTCATTCTCTGACCAGCTTTGATCCGTTGCTGGCGATGGGCTGCGCTCCTTTGCAGGGGGAGATGCGCTCTTATTTTTTGAATTTCCAGCTTTTCTGCCCTGCTTCTTCCCCATCTTTGTGGTTTTATCTGTCTCTGGACTTTGATGATGGTGACGTACGGATGGGGTTTGGTATAGGTGTCCTTCCTGTTTGATAGTTTTCCGTCTGACAGTCAGAAGGACTGTCTGTTGGTCTGTTGGAGATTGCTTGAGGTCCACTCCAGACCCTGTTTGCCTGGGTATCAGCAGCAGAGGTTGCTGAAGATAGAATATTGCTGAACAGCGAGTGTACCTGTCTGATTCTTTCTTTGGAAGTTTCCTCTCAGGGGTGACGCCACCCTGTGAGGTGTGGGGTGTCAGACTGCCCCTAGTGGGGGATGTCTCCCAGCTAGGCTACTCAGGGGTCAGGGACCCACCTGAGCAGGCAGTCTGTCCGTTCTCGGATCTCAACCTCCGCGTTAGGAGATCCACGGCTCTCCCCAAAGCTGTCAGACAGAGTCGTTCGCGTCTGCACCGCCCCCGCTCTTTCCCCTAATGGACTGCAGCTGTGCGCTGTCGGCAGAGGTAGAGTCTACAGAGACAGGCAGGCTTCCTTGAGCTGCTGTGAGCTCCACCCAGTTCGAGCTTCCCAGCGGTTTTGTTTACCTACTTGAGCCTCAGCAATGGCGGGCGCCCCTCCCCCAGCCTCGCTGCTGCCTTGCGGATAGATCACCGCAGACGGCTGTGTTAGCAGTGAGGGAGCCTCCGTGGGCGTGGGACCCTCCCGGCCAGGTGTGGGATATATTCTCCTGGTGTGCCTGTTTCCTTAAAGCGCAGTATTGGGGTGGGAGTTACCCGATTTTCCAGGTGTTGTGTGTCTCAGTTCCCCTGGCTAGGAAAAAGGGATTCCTTTCCCCCTTGCGCTTCCAGGTGAGGCGATGCCTCGCCCTGCTTCAGCTCACGCTGGTCAGGCTGCAGCAGCTGACCAGCACCGATTGTCCGGCACTCCCTAGCGAGATGACCCCAGTACCTCAGTTGAAAACGCAGAAATCACCAGTCTTCTGTGTCGCTCGCGCTGGGAGTTGGAGACTGGAGCTGCTCCTATTCGGCCATCTTGCTCCGCCCCCCACCATTGAATATCTTTACAAAAATATGTTGTTAATGAAAGCTAACATTTATTTATCACTCACTAGGCACCAGGCATAGAGCTAAAAACCTTGTATGATTGTTACTTTATGCTTCACAGTAGTCTTGAGATAGGTGTAATTTATTTTAATTTTGCAGAGGAGGAACTGAGGTACAGAGAGTTTATGGAACTTGCCTGAGATCACACAATGGCAAGTGGTAGTCAGGATAAGCCCAACTCTGTGTCCAGAGTGAATGCTTTGGACTACTTTTTTTTTTTTTTTTTATGTCTTTTATATTTCAGTAGGTTTTTGGGGAACAGGTTGTATTTGGTTGCATGAATAAGTTTTATCATGGTTTCTGAGATTTTGGTGCACCCATCGCCTGAGCAGTGTACTCTGTATCCAATGTGTAGTCTTTTATCCCTCAACCCCACTCCCACTCTTTCCCCCAAGTCCCCAAAGTCCAATGTATCATTCTTATGCCTTTGTATCCTCATAGCTTAGCTCCTACTTATAAGTGAGAACATCTGATGTTTGGTTTTCCATTCCTGGGTTACTTCACTTTGAATAATAATTTCTAGTTCCATCCAGGTTGGTGCAGATTCCATTCTTTCTTTCCTTTTTATGGCTGAGTAGTATTCCAGCCACAGTTTGACTTCCTGTTTACCAATTTGGATGTCCTTTATTTCTTTCTCTTGTCTGATTGCCCTGGCTAGGACTTTCAGCACTACATTGAATGGAAGTGGTGAGAATGGGCATCCTTGTCTTGTTCTAGTTCTCAGGGTGAGTGCTTTCAACTTTTCTCTGTTTAATCTTACGTTGGCAATGGGTTTGTCATAGATGGCTTTTATTGCATTACGGTATGTCCCTTCTATGCCATTTTTGCTAAGGGTTTTAATCATAAGAGATGCTGGATTTTGTAAAATGCTTTTTCTGCATCTGCTGAGATGAGCAGGTGATTTTTTTCTTTTTAATTTTTTTTATGTGGTGTATCACATTTATTGACTTGCATATGTTAAACCATCCCTGTATCCCTGGTATGAAACCCACTTGATCATGGTAGATTATCTGTTTGATATGCCGTTGGATTCGGTTCACCAGTATTTTGTTGAGGATTTCTGCAACTACATTAGTCAGGGATATTGGTATGTAGTTTCCTTTTTTTTTTTTTTTGTCATGTCCTTCCCTGATTTTGGTATTAGGGTGTTACTTGCTTCATAGAATGATTTAGGGAGGATTCCCTCTTTATCTTTTGGAGTAGTGTCAATAGGATTGTACCAATTTTTCTTTGAATGTCTGAGAAAATTCAGCTGTGAATTTATCTGGTCCTGGATATTTTTTTGTTGGCAGTATTTTATTACCATTTCAAACTTGCTGTTTGTTATTGGTCTGTTCAGAGTTTCTATATCTTCCTGGTTTAATCTAGAAAGGTTGTATATTTCTGGGAGCTTATCCATCTCCTCTAGGTTTTCTAGTTGATGTGCATAAAGGTGTTCATAGTAACCTGAAATAATATTTTGTATTTCTGTTGTATCAGTTGCAATATCTTCCATTTCATTTCTAATTGAACTTATTTGGATTTTCTCTCTTCTTTTCTTGGTTAATTTTGCTAATGGTCTATCAATTTTATTTATCTTTTCAAAGAATCAGCTTTCTGTTTTACATATCTTTTGTATTTTGTTGTTTCAGTTTCATTTAGTTCTGCTCATCTTGGTTATTTCTTTTCTTCTGCTAGGTTCTTGTTTCTCCAGTTTAATGACTTTAAATAACCTGATGACTATGTGCCTAGGTGATAATCTTTTTGTGATGAATTTCCCAGTTGTTTTTTGAGCTTCTTGTATTTGGATGTCTAGATCTCTAGTAAAACTGGGAACGTTTTCCTCAATTATTTCCTCAAATATGTTTTCCAAACTTTTAGATTTTTCTTCTTACTCAGGAACACCAATTATTCTTAGGTTTGGACTTTTAGCGCAGTCCCAAACTTCTTGGAGGCTTTGTTCATTTTTTTTTTTTTTAATTCTTTTTTCTTTGTGTTTAATGGACTGGGTAAATTTGAAAGCCTTGTCTTTGAGCTCTGAAATTCTTTCTTCTGCTTGTTCGGTTCTATTGCTGAGACTTTCCAGTACATTTTGTGTTTCTCTAAGTGTGTCCTTGATTTCCAGAGATTGTGATTGTTTTTTATTTATGCTATCTATTTCACTGAATATTTTTCCTTTCATATCCTGTATCAGGAGATGATAAATCAAACAATTTTTTGATTTATTTAAGTTGGACTTCACTTTTCTCTGGTGCCTCCTTGATTAGCTTAATAATCAACCTTCTGAATTATTTTTCTGGCAATTAAGAGATTTCATCTTGGTTTGGATCCATTGTTGGTGAGCTGGTGTGATCTTTTGGGGGTGTTAAAGAACCTTGTTTTGTCATATTACCAGAATTGTTTTTCTGCTTCCTTCTCACTTGGGAAGAATATGTCAGAGGGAAGACCTGGGACTCAAGGGCTGCTGTTCAGATTCTTTTATCCCACGGAGTGCTCCCTTGATGGAGTGTTCTTCCCCCTTCCCCTAGGAATGGGGCTTCCTGAGAGCCAAAATGCAGTGATTGGTTTTCCTCTTCTGGGTCTAGCCACCCCAGTGGAGCTACCAGGCTCCCAGCTGGTACTGGCGAGTGTCTGCAAAGCGTCTTGTGATGTGATCCATCTTCAGGTCTTTCAGCCATGGATACCAGCACCTGCTCTGGTGGAGGTAACAGGGGCGTGAAGTGGACTCTGTGAGGGTCCTTGGTTGTATTTTTGTTTAATGCATTGGTTTTGTGTTGGTTGGCCTCCAGCCAGGAGATAGCACTTTCAAGAGCACATCAGCTGTGGTAATATAAGGAGGTTGCAAACTCACCTTAGGGATACCTGGTTAAGTATTCAGGTTTCTCAGGCTATGGGAAGGGCTATAGAGCTCCTAAGAGATTATGACTTTTGTCTTCTGCTACCAGGGCAAGTAGAGAAAGACCACCAAGTGGGGGCAGGGATAGATATGCATGAGCTCAGACTCTCTGTGGGTGGGGCTTGCTGTGGCTGCTGTGGGGGATGGGGGTGTGGTTCTCAGGCCAATTAAGTTATGTTCTCAGGGGATTATGGCTGCCTTTTCTGAGTCATACAGGTCACCAGGGAAGTGGGGGAAAGTTGGCAGTCACAGGCCTCACCCCACTCCCATGCAGCCGGCAGTCCTAAAGGCTAGTCTCACTCCCACTGTGCCCCCACACAGTAACACTGAGTTTATTTCCAGGCAGCCAGTGCCCAGAGCTGAGAATTTGCCCCATACCATGAGCTTCCCTGCTGAGAAAGCAAGCAGACCCACCATTTTTTGGTGTCTCAGGGAGCCTGCAGTAGTGATCCAGTTCCTTCACATAGTCTGTGGATTGTCTCAGCTTTCCTGGAATGTCCCTGGAGTAGTTCTTGAAGCAAAAGTTCATGACGTGAATCTCCACATGTTGCTCCATTCATCCCCACAGGAGCTGCAAGCCAGTCTTGCCTTATATCTTCCATCTTTCAATCCCTATTATCCGCTTTGGTCTACTTAAACCCCACAAAAAACATGAACAAGGTGCCAAATGGAATGAACAATAGAAACCTACCTCACTCATTCTCATAATGAAAGATGAATAAAAGAGTGAGTAAATGAATGGATAGCCTACTTTGTCACACTCTTTTAGAAGCAACATCTCAGAGCTGTCAGTTAATCTATTTACCACATTAAAATAAAAGTCTACATGATACAGAAGTAATACAGTTACAATGAATATTTTACTTCATTGACTGCTTGAATATTGAACTAATTATCACAATTTTAATATACAAACTCTTGAATCATCAATGCTCTCACAGATGAGAGTTAAAAACAAAACTAGAGATAATAGACCACCACACCTACTTTCATGTTAGCATGTCAGTAAGGGAGATAACCTGAAATTTGGATTGGTTTTTGCTCTATCCCTGATACTTTCTGGATTTAGAAATATTCTGGACGAGAATCAGTGACACTCTTTGGAAGCCATTTTTACATGTAAAAAGCTACTCATCTGACAGGACTTTTGTTTGTCCCTGAATTTGGAAGTAGACATAAACATTTTCTTCTTTTTAATTTTATAGTTAGAAAATGTGTGATACTTTCATATTACTTTTTTGAGTTACTGTGAAAAGAATTACATAATTTCAGATCTTCATCAGAGACAACTCAAAAAATGGAGTGATGTGTAGGGGGTGAAAAAAAGCAACAGAGACTTTGAAATCAGACTGACACCTGTTTGAATCCTAGCTCTGCCACAGATGCTAGGTGAGTTGGTTTATTTGGCTAACCCTCATTTTTTCCATATGCAAAATATAAATAAAAATATCTGCATCATTCAGTTGTTACAAGGACTGAAATAAGAATATAAATAATGTGTCTACTGTAGTCGTGCGAAAAAGATTAGTTCTAATTCCAATCTCTTCATTTTACAATTCAGAATGTTGAAGCCAGAAACCGATACCTTGAAAGTCAAACAAACTTCAGCTTAGGTTTGTGGATGTCACTCATATTATTTAAAATAATACAATAATTTAAATTACAAAGGATTTATGAGTTAAGCTTTAAATGTAGACATTTTATTTTGCTTTTCACTGCTTGCTATTTTCCTGGGATACAGCAACTCCTGGCCAACGAACCATGTAGTTTATTGTAGTGCTGCATAGTCCAGGAAGAAGAAATAAGGGCAATTCACTTGGTTTATGGTCATTCTTTAATAATGAACTACTAGTAACAAGTCGGATGTCTCAACAGTTAGTTTTCATGAATGTCTACTTTGGCATCTCTTCCTGTTTCGGTAATAATTCAAATGAAACTAGTGGTTAGTATTTAGACATCATATGATCAGATTTTTATACAAAATATTGTAGTACATATGTCCATAGAAACTGTCATTGTTACCACAGAATCAGCATAATGACGCTAGAAGAGGGGACAACTGCCTTTACAGATAAGGAAACTGAAAGCAGATGAAATTCAGTGACTTCTCCCAGCTTACAGTCAGTCGGTATATGGCAGCGCTGGGTTGAGAAACCAGGTAAATAACTGATTTTGACTTATCTTAGAAGTTACTACATGATGTGGAAATAAACTGTTTATTAATTTGTCTCTCCCACTACAGAGTAACCATGTTGAGGATAAGGGGCTATGTTTTAATCATTTTAAAGTACAGTCACTAGCACACACTCAGTAAACGTTCTGTAAATATCTATTACTTGATCGAAGTAATACAGATAATAAAAGAATTTTAAAAAGAATTTATCCAAGAATTCAGGATATTTTCTCTTATCTTATTCTATGACAGATGACTCTAAAATAGTGGATTTTTTTAACTGACATCCCAACACTTATAAGCTGAAGATGAGCTGTCATTCAGAATTATTACCCATGGAGATGACTGTTCACTTATCCCATCAATGACAGAATGACTCAGAATCTTTTAAAGACTCCTTTATTGAAATTGACTTTAGTATCTGTTCATGAGGAAAGAAAAATCCATCTCATTATTGTTTCACTTAGATTTTGACTCCAAAGAGCCTTCATTAGCTTTGCTTACTTATCTTATTTGCTAAACTTGAATGAGTTTAGTTTGTTTCAAAAAGCAATTTACCCTGAAGGGAGAAGGACTTATCCCTGACTAAAATTATTCTTAAAATTGCTTCAGTATCACTTGGATAAATGAGTAAATTCCCAAGGTGATTAATAAGCAGGTGTCAGTAGACACTAAAAATGTGCAAGCTTGGTCATATTTGTTTAAACAAAAAACATGCCATATTACTAAATATTTTATGCTTCTCTAATCCCTGGACAGTTGGTATCATCTGTTCAATGTGTAAAGAAATAGAGCATCAGCAAAAGTAAATGACTGTCACAAGACTTTTTGTGCAGTGGCAGCTCTAGGCCACTAATTTTTAACCAGGGTCAACTCTGTATCCTCCTCCAGGGGTGGGCATGGGGAGCATTTGGCAATATCTGGAGACATTTTTTTCAGTCATAACTCAGGGGAAAGTGCTACTGGAATCCAGTGGGTAGAGGCCATGGATGCTGCCAAACATCCTACTATGCATAAGACAGCTTCCCATAACGAATTACCTTGCTTAAAATGTCAATATTGCTGAGGCTGAGAAAACCTGTTCGAGGATAAGAATTCTCACCCTCAGTCTCTTCAGAGTCCTTCACTACAATCAGTGTTAAAATCCCTGTATCCTGATATTTCCATAAGCAAAAGTGAGTGCATGATGTGTTTTTCTTTGGTAATCAAAGAGTAAAATTTTTTTCCATGCTATTTTTGCCACCAGAAAATCCTATTTGCCTTAGGTTCTTTCACCAAAGGATACGAAATTGTCACAAAGGTTGCCTGGAGATGGGTTTGGCATCTTAAGTGTCTAATTGGCAGGAAAATTAAAGCCACTTAAAATGTGTGTGCTCTTTAGGGAGATGTGCTATTCCCACTCTATATTATTAGATCTCAGAGACAGCTGGGGCAAGAACATCTGGGACTTCCTGCACTATCATTTTGCCAAGTTGCTATAAAATTATCCTTTCTCACTAAAAGACTGAGAAGGAAAAGAGAAAAAGCAGTGCAAAGGTCAACCACATTTGTTAAAAGGTTGCTCCTCAGCTGTCTTTCAGAAGTCCCAGCAGTGGTTCCCTTTTTGTCAGGTTACTTCAATAAGGGAGGGAATCTACTTCATTTGATGTGTACTTTTGATAGTCAATGAATGTATCTTGGCATGTAAACTGTGCAGGACGGAATGTCAACTCTCAAAGCATATTTTTCCACCTTGAATTTTAAAAATGTAATATGTAACATGCATTTAGCAAATTTTCTGAGGGAACTTGCTGAAAATTGTTGTCAAAATACAGACCTTTCACATAATGCTTTCACTTTTCTCTCTTATGTACCTCTGTTCCTAACACCAATAGACACACAAAGTGTTGTGAATCGGTAGCTGGATCTTCCAACCCTCCAGGGAACTCTCACTTGTTGGTCTAGTCTAATATATTATTATGTGGAAGTGTTTTCAAAACCAAGCACAATTTTTCACCATAAAAAAGATTTTTTTCTTTTACCATTTTTGGTGGTCAGTGACTTAGATAATCACAAGAGTATATCACATTTGAGTAGAGAAAATAGATGTGCACCTGATATATGAGCATAAATTGCAATGTCTCGATGAAAGGTAAAGTTCAGAAAAGGCCAGCATATTTCTGTCCTTAGATGCTGAGGAAGTCACTTTTGTCATCTTTCCTTCCTTGGAATCCCTATGGCATATGTCAACTATAGATAATTTTACTACACAGTTGCAAACAGTGTCTCATGCCATTCTCTAGTTTTGTCTTTTATAAAAATTTCACACTCCAAGGAGAGTGTCCTGTAACTGGAGGACAAAAACCATGAAGAAAAATTTTAAGACACTGTATCATGCCACTCCAGTCCCCACTCTAAGCCCACAGCACATTCTTATTATATTCTTGTTGGCTGAGTGACTGGCCAACTCAGTAAATGAATGGATTCTTGTTTCTGTCCCTGGGTAACCTGAAGAGTGCTGGGACACTAGGAAACGCTATTTTGGTCTACTTCAAAGAAATTAGGATTCTGTAAAGTCATACCATAAATGCCATCCTAGTTTCAAGTGGATTATATTACTTTCTTCTCCACCTCAATTGTTTTTTAGTATTGTATCTGCTCCATTTTAATGTTTCATTCACTTTTCATAAGTTACATCTACTCACTTGAAATATCTCAAGCAGAACCCTTTTTGTAAAATAGAGTTTTGAAAATATTATTTGTCCTTGTTCTCAGTAGGTCACCATTTTCTATTTATTTATTTACTTATTTATTTATTTTTATTATACTTTAAGTTCTAGGGTACATGTGCACAACATGCAGGTTTGTTACATAGGTATATGTGTGCCATGTTTGTGTGCTGCACCCATTAACTCATCATTTACATTAGGTATATCTCCTAATGCTATCCCCCCCCACTCCCCAAACCCCACAACAGGCCCCGGTGTGTGATGTTCCCCACCCTGTGTCCAAGTGTTTTCATTGTACAATTCCCACTTATGAGTGAGAACATGCACCCCATATCAATTTTTAAGAAGAGTCATAGATATACAAAAGCTCCCCAAATATCACAGAGATAAGCCACACAATGTTGGAAACAGAACACAACTTTTGAAACTACACTGCCAAATAAATCCTTCAGTAAAAGCACTAAAGGAAAATATGAGGTTCAGAGCAAGCTAAAATAATGTAAATGCATGTCACCTATGACAATCATGAACTTAGGTGAAAAAGTACCACATGGGGTATCTGAGCACTTTCAGGTCATCATTTTTATCTTCAGTTGGGAGATAAGATCACACTGCATGTGAAACTCTTCTTTCCTTAATAAGCAGGAAGAAAGCAATGAATACTTACGGGTGAAAAGAGAAGTCTATGTTAATACTTATTTTCAAACTATTCTCTTACCCCTATCAACACACAACTTGTGTATGTGTATGCATCCACAACACAAGAACACATCAACATTTTCTTTTTTTCTTTTCTTTTCTTTTTTTTTTTTTTTTTTTTGATTTCCAACTTTTAAGTCAGGGCTCCATGTGGAGGATGTGCAGATTTGTTACATAAGTAAATGTGTGCATGGTGGTTTGATGCACAAATCAATCCATCACTAGGTTTAAGCCCAGCATGCATTAGCTATTTATCCTGATGCACTCCCCCCCATCCTAGTGTGTGTCATTCCTCTCCCTGTGTACATGTGTTCTCATTGTTCCTCTCCCACTTATAAGTGAGAACATGCAGTGTTTGCTTTTCTGTCCATGCGTTAGTTTGCTGAGGATAATGGCTTCCAGCTTCATCCATGTTCCTGCAAAGGACATGATCTCCTCCTTTTTATGGCCACATAGTATTCTATGATGTATATATACCACATTTTCAAAACTCAGTCTATCATTGATGGGCATTTGGGTTGATTCCATGTCTTTGCTATTGTGAATAGTGCTGCAATGAACATAAATGTGCATGGATCTTTATAATAGAATGATGTATATTCTTTTGGGTATATACCTAGTAATGGGATTGCTGGGTCAAATTATTTCTGGTTTTAGGTCTTTGAAGAATTGCCATATTGTCTTCCACAATGGTTGAACTAATTTACATTCCCACCAACAGTGTAAAGATGTTCCTATTTCTCCACAGCCTCGCCAGCATCTATTGTTTCTTGACTTAGTAATAACGCCATTCTGACTGGCATGAGATGGTATCTCATTGTGGTTTTGACTTGCATTTCTCTAATGATCGGTGATGTTGAGCTTTTTTTTCAAATGTTTGTTGGCCATAAAAATGTCTTCTTTTGAGAAGTGTCTGTTCATGTCCTTTGCCAGCTTTTTAATGGGGTTGTTTGTTTTTTTCTTGTAAATTTGTTCCTTGTAGATACTGGATATTAGACTTTTGTCAGATGGATAGATTGCAAAATTTTTCTCCCATTCTATAGGTTGCCTGTTTACTCTGCTGATAGTTTCTTTTGCTGTGCAGAAGCTCTTTAGTTTAATTAGAGCCTATTTGTCAATTTTGGCTTTTGTAGCAATTGCTTTTGGCATCTTCATCATGAAATCTTTGCCTGTGCCTATGTCCTAAATGGTATTTCTTAGGTTTTCTTCTAGGGTTTTTATACTTTTGAGTTTTACATTTAAGTCTTAAATCCATCTTTAGTTGATTTTTGTACATGGCTTAAGGAAGGGTGTAGTTTCTATTTTCTGCATACAGCTAGCAAGTTCTCCCAGCACCATTTACTAAATAGGGAATCCTTTTCCCATTGCTCGTTTTTGTCAGATTTGTCAAAAATCAGATGGCAGTAGGTGTGCGCTCTTATTTCTGGATTCTCTACTCTGTTTCTTTTTTTTTTTATGTGTCTGTTTTTGGAAATGGGAATAACATTGAATGTATAAATTGCTTTGGGCGGTATGGCCATTTTCACAATAGTGATTCTTTCTATCCATGAACATGGGATGTTTTACTGTTTGTTTGTGTCATCTTTGATTTCTTTGATCAGTGGTTTTTAGTTCTCCTCGAAGAGGTCCTTCCCTTATCTTGTTAGCTGTATTCCTAGGTATTTTATTCTTTTTACGGCAATTGTGAATGGTAGTTCATTCATAATTTGGCTGTATATTTGGTTCATTCATAATTTGGCATAGAGCCAAATTCTTTATAGGCTACTTGTCTATTCTTGGTTTATAGGAATGCTAGTGATTTTTGCACATAATTTTGTATCCTGAGACTTTGGTAAAGTTGCTTGTCAGCTTAAGAAGGTTTTGGACTGACAGGATGGGGCTTTCTAGATATAGGATTATGCCATCCACAAACAAAGATAGTTTGACTTTCTCTCTTTTTATTTGTATACCCTTTATTTATTTCTCTTGCCTGGTTGCTCCGGCTAGAACTTCCAAATACTATGTTGAATATGAGTGGTGAGAGAGGGCATCCTTGTCTTGTGCTGGATTTCAAGGCAAATGCTTCCAGCTTTTGCCCATTCACTTTGATGTTGGCTTTGGGTTTGTCATATGTGGCTCCTATTATTTTGAGGTAGGTTCCTTCGATACCTAATTTATTGAGAGCTTTTATCATGAAGGGATGTTTAATTTTATCAAAAGTCTTTTCTGCAGCTATTGAGATAATCATGAGGTTTTTGTCTTTAGTTCTTTTTCACATAAACATTTTCAGTCTACAGCTGACCACCCTTTTGTTAACTGGAGTAGAAAATGGTGGACAAGTGCGGCAGCCTTTCTATAAACAGCCTGCATCAGGAGACATGGAAATGTCATTCCTCATGGTTTACAGTATTAAAAAGCCTCTCCATCTTTATTGCTTGTAAGAGTTCTCAGCCATATTGTGTTTGGGGTCTTCTTGGTCTGTGGACACATGAGTGATGTGGACACATGAGCATACAGTGGCAATAAGTTGTGTGTGCTCAAGGGTGTGGAATTCTCCTTATGTCATATAACACCATGTAGAAATGTCTGTGGCACTTGCTCTGCTTGTGAACAGCAATAGAGTCAAATTTATTAAATAACCAAGTAACCTCTAACCAGCCAATGTGAAAGTGAGACAAGAAAAAACGAAGTTTTCAGGATACTTAACAATACATCCATCATGACTCTTCTGAATTGACATAGACTGTCTATTAACAGACTGTCTATTAACATAGACTGTCTATTAACAGACTGAAACTAAACTACACACTTGATCAAATTTTCCTACAATCTATTCATTATAAGCTAGCTTTATTTAGAAAAACAGGCAATGTGTATTAAACTCTTGAAAATGAACCACAAAAACTGAAACATGTCCATTAATTAGTAGCTTTTGTTTTTGTCTTTTTTTTGTTTGGTTGATTTTTCTTAGACAGGGTCTTGCTCTGTCACCCAGGCTGGAGTACAGAGGCTCAATCAGGGCCTAGTGCAACCCCTGCCTCCTGGGTTCAAGGGATTCTTCTGCCTCAGCCTCCTGAGTAGGTGGGATTACAGGTGCCCACCACCATGCCCAGCTAATTTTTGTAGTTTTTTAGAGAGGAGTTTCACCATGTTGGCCATGCTGGTCTCAAACTCTTGACCTCAAGTGATTCACCCACCTTGACCTCCCAAAGTGCTGGGATTACAGGTGTGAGCCACCATGATGAGCCAATTAACAGCTTTTGATAGAGTTATTATCTATTTTTGACTGGTTAATTTTTGAACCTGAGCTAAATTATATAGGCAACAACTTTTTTGTTCAGTATTCAGATAAGTAGCAGACAGCACAGTGAATTTGGTCTGTTTTATATTGGCTACATCTCACATCCATTTCCAAAGGGCAACCTGTGCTGTTAGCGTTCACTAATGAAACCACACATTACAGTCTCACTGCCACATACTACTTCCTCCAGATAGGATGTCACAGCCCCAGAAACAACTTGTAAGCTTTTTGTCTCTTAACAGCTGAAGCCACAGGGAAATAATGATGAGGAGGTGGAAGGAAAGACTATTTTAAAGGAAAAGTTCAAGATATAATTGTGATTTCTGCAAAAAAATCAATTATGACAATCAAGTCTCTAGCCGTTCTTGTCTAATTATTGTTAATACTTTAAAATAAGTTAATTAGCAATAGGCTACAATCCCAGACATACAGAGCAAGAGCCAGAAGATCTGTGCTGTAATCATCAAAGCCAAATATTAATGCCTGCAACTGATGCATGCAGTATTTTCTTGTAAAATCCTCCAAGGTCAGGTATTCTGAGAAAATTTCATAGTTTTAACTTTTTTATTGCTGTTGTTACACTGAAAATATTATAGAAAACGTCATTTTATCAACCAAATGTGGTAAGTTAAAAGCTGACATCTCATTGCCTAGAGTGATGTTAGTTCATTATTTAATATTTCTATAACAATTTGGTTAGGTAGGACATGCTTACAGCAACTCCTTGCCCTTTTATTGTTTTTGACAGAGAGGATTTGGCTTATATCACCTCACTCGACTAGCCATTTGTACTTGTCAGAGTCACCCTTGTTTATCAGTAGGTCAGTCTCTGAAAACCGCGTCTAGCAAGTACACTCAGCACAAACATCTGGATCGCAAGCCCTCAGGGGCACCCATGCAAACAAGCCCGAGAAAAAAATATACCTCCCTCTATGAAAGAGGACAACAAACCAATTTAGCTGAAAATATGACAGTCTGCATCCTATCTCCTGCTTCCTTATGCCCTGAATGAGTTGTGAAACCTTAGGAAGATGATTGGAATGTTCCCAAATCTTAAAAAAACAGCAATTCCCTTTACAAAGAGCTGTGTTCTATTTTTTTCCTGCCCTGTATCCTGTCTCTCCATCATCTGGGAAATTTCAACAGTTTTCCAAGGGTAGAGGGAGAAATTTAAGATCACAGAGAAAGAAAGTCAAGCTGACTGTCAGTGTAGCCTAATTTGAAGAGTTTGCATTTTCAGTAGCCAATCCCTCAGTTAGGATATTACCAACTCTGATTTGCCTCATTATCAAAATGGTCTGGGCTTTTGCATAGAAACAACCCCGACCATTTTAATGAGAAAAAGAACAAAGAAAAAGCACATGGACAGACTGATTTATACTAGAGGCTTTTAAGCCAAATGAGAATAAGTGATATTTCTGTTTTCCCATGTTATTGAAAAAGGGGGAAAGAAAAAGCAGCCCCTGACAACTGAGAGCTCGCCAGACACTTAAAATCAGGCCATGTTATTCTCCTGTTGGACATAAACAATCTCCCACAATACCGACTTCAGATAAAGTCACCACCTCTCTTCACTAAAATAAGTGACTGTGACTCCTTTACCAATTACAGTTTGATCTTGCTCTAGCCCTATGGATTACGCTTGTTGAAATACCCAAATATAGACTAGTCCTTGCTTTCTGACAGCATCTGATCTAGAGAGAACCTCTGCTTCCTTAGACCCTCCCTGAAGTCACCCAAACTCAACCCAATCTTGTAAGTCCCTTCTAGCATCCTCTTACCGGGATATCTCATGTATGGACTCCATGGTATGTTCTCCCTCGCTGCAACAAATAATAAACCCTGCATGTTCAACAAATGTTTGTGCCTGGAGATCTTTGGCTAAAGGACAATCACAAAATACTTACGTCTCTTCTCTTGGAGCTTTTCAGCTGAATGGATTTGTGCCCCACTCAGGAGCCCTGCCTGCATAGAGCAGAAGGGAAGAGCTGGCCTGCAGGGCCCCTTCTCATGACTGTGGAATGTGAACTGAGATTTCCACATGTGGTCCATTTTACTTCTTGAATCAGACACCTTTTACTCGTTCATCTACTGATATTATATGGTTCATTTGAAATTCCAAACAAATCTCCCTTTTCTCTCAGTTGCTGACTAAACTACACAAATTATTGTGTCACTACTTGACTGACTAAATAGCCCTGCTGCCTGGATACTCCATCTTTATTCTCTCTACCCCATCAACCTACCTACTTTCAACTTTTGTTTTTGGTGAGTGCTAGCTATACATACTAGCTATATTTTAAGCTAGTTTCTTTTAGAAATTAAATTCAATCTGCCCAGCAATTCCATAGAAGAAAACTGAGATCCAGAGAGGTTTACTAAAGTAGGAGAATCTCCATCCTATGCCACAGTTTTTCAGAAAAGTATATGTATTCATTCTCTGTCTCTCTCTGTTGCTCATACACACACACACACACACACACACACACACACATACACACACACAGAGCAGGCACTGAATAGATGTCTGACTTCTCAACAACTTGGAGCCTTCTCTAGTCTTTAACCTCTCCGAAACAGTGAAAACTGCCTGCCTGTATTTAAATGTATTTTAATCTTCTTTAATCATACAACATCAGCAGAATGAAGGAGAAAAAGAGTTTTTATATGCACTCTTATTTCAAAAATTTTGGGGTTAAAAGTTGTTAAAATGGAGAATTACAGACAACCCTTCCTCCGGCCATACTCCAGAGGACACAGGCTGAACTCACTCCTCTGTCACACAGTCTCACAACTGTAAGCTGGTACAGAATCTTCTTCCTTCTGAGAAATAAAAATTAAATCTTGAGCCTCCCAGCCAACTGAGTACAACCCCTTCTTGGCCAAAAGGACTCCAGAGAAACCTTAAAAACTGAGTTCTTAGCCTTGCAGGGTGGCTCATGCCTGTCAACCCAGCATTTTGGGAGGCTGAGGCGGGCAGATCACTTGAGGTTAGGAGTTCGAGACCAGCCTGGCCAACATGGTGAAACCCCTTCTCTACAAAAAGTACAAAAATCAGCTGGGCATGGTGGCACGCACCTGTAATCCCAGCTACTTGGGAGGCTGAGGTGGGAGAATCAGTTGAACCTGGGAGGCAGAGGTTGCAGTGAGCCAAGATCATGCCACTGTACTCCAGCCTGGGTGACAGAGCAAGGTTCTGTCTCAAAACAAAACAAAACAAGAAAACAAAAACAACTGAGTTTTTGGCGATGATGGGATGGGAGATTGGACATGCCTTGTTATACTCCCTTCTTCACTAACTGCCACTAAAAGACTTTCTTTCCCAAGAGTTTAACAGAAATCAATCCATCCAACTTCCCCACATTTTTGTGGTTTCAACACAACTGACCAGCTTGTCTTCCTGATCAGAAACAACAAATCGTAGACTGGTTCTGGTCAGTTACAGAGACTGCACATAACATGCCTCTGTGTCCTCTGTTTCACTTTTTGACATATAGGACCTAATTTTAATGCATTTAAATGTTAAGTCTCCACCCGGAAGTGAGCATAGGACTTATGAAATATGTATGTTTACTTATTTATAAATGCAACGATCCCACTTTGTGAATATTCGTAGATTCTCTTACAACCTGTTGAATATGTATACTTAGCTGACCCTTTCAGCCTAAATTTTTGTCTCACCCTTCCTTTCCTTGAAGTACCTTTCTCAGTTTCTACTGGAGGCTACATTTCCCAACCCATGGAATGGCCAGCCTGCAGGTGGCAATTCTTTATAAGAAATAAAGCTCTCTTCTCTCTGATTTATGAAACTCATAATTCTTCAGTTGAAACTCCTCCTCCTCCTCCTTTTCCTCTTCTTCTTCTTTCTCATCATGTTTGAAATTAGCATTGGGGAAGCAGTTGGGATGCAGTGCTGTAATGTTAATCGGCTTTGGTAGGAGACACTGAGTCTAGAAGTTATTAAGTCTTCTTACATGAGAATGTGCTTTTTAGCCCGTTAGCGCAATAATTCTAGAATCAAACTAAGTCACACAAGACAGAAGATGCCAAAAGCCGAGGGCTATTTTTTGGAAATCATTGATAGGTACTATCTGAGTGATACAGCAAGGAAATATGAACTTAAATCTGGCAGGTCTTGTGGGTAGAGGAGTTGTAACTTAGATTTTAGGAAGAACTAACTGAGCCTAGGGAGGAGGACACCAATAAATATTCGGGTTTATGTTCTCTAGGTTAACCAAAACCAGATTAATTTGTCGGTAGGGATGATTAAGGTGCAGCTTGTTTGTGGGTATGAGCAGAGCAGTGCTACTTGAAGTGGGGCTCACTTGAGTCTGCTAAGAATTAAACACTTTGAACCACAGACTACTGAATCAGAATTTCTGAAAGTGGTACCCAGGAATTTACATTGTAACAAAATTTCCATAAGTGTATTCCAGTTTGCCAAGTCCTGGGCTGGGAAAGGGTGTTTTCTGGAGCTTCCTTTTGATTTACAAGCCAGAATCCGCTTTCCAGTGGTTCAGAAAGATTCTAAATTGCTCCCAGCACTAACTTATAACATCATCCGAGTAAAATTATTTAGCCATTCTGACTTTCAGTTTCTTAAATTGCAAATTAGGAATAACACTTGTACAAATGAAGCCATGTACATACATACAAACAGACCTACACACAGAGACACAAGTACATATATGTATCTGTATGCATACATATCTATAGAGACAGGGAGAGACAGAGAGAAAGACAGGTCGAACAAATGAATCTTATGGTGAAAGCTTTTTGTAAACAATGATTATTGAAACACTAGCTTTCCATAGTCTCCTTGGTGTTCTTTCTCCTCATGGATATGTAGCTTGAGGAGATCGCTTTCTCCATCTGTTGAATAGAATATCCCAAATATCCATTGTTAGCTGCTCTGCTCTGCTGCTGTGCTGACCTGTCTTGGGACATGGCCTAGGGTGGAAGGGCGGGGCTGGAAAGCTGCCCTTTATGGAGATAGGTACTGTCTCGTGTCACTATAGGTGACTTTGAACCATTCTGAGTCTCAGCCTCTAAGTGAGGATTTTCCTGGCTCTCCAAACTGCTAAGATGACTGGCACTGCAGCTGAAAAACTTCCAAGAGACTAGACCCATCCCTTCTGGATATGGGCAAGGAAAAGGCAAATTGGGCAATAGGAGGGTTGTGAGCTGGAGTGTGTCCCCATTGGAGAGAAATAAAGAGTCCTTTGGATTCATGATGTAGAGAGAGAAAAAGAGTAGAAGAAAGAGAGAGAGGGAGAGAGAGAGAGAGAGAAAGTCCAGGGAAAGTAGGCCCAGCATAAAATCTGTGGCCCAGTCCTTTGGCTTTACCCACATTCCCTCCTGGCAAGACTCCAGGGCACCATGCAGTGTTGAGTGCAGTGCAGACTGAAAGCCCTTCCATGTTGGTATGCGCAGCCTGGTATGCTCTGCCCCCTCCACCCCTAGGCTTTCTGTTTATCCTCTGGCCTTATCCCTCTCTGAGGTGTCTCTTCTTTTGACTGGGAGCCAGGAGTCCTGGATTTTAATCCTTTCTCTGCTGCCAGTTAGCTCTGTGTCCTTGAGCAATCAATTAGCATTCCTCTTGGCCTCAACTTCCTTATTTAATAAAAAAGAAATGGTGAAATGAGCAATAAGCACAAGCCAAGAAGGATTAAGCCCAGCCATCTCTAACTCCCTTCATGTTCTATGTCAATGCTTCCTTAGGGGGTTCCATGCTAACATCCTATCAGGGTTTGCTTTCTTGAGGCAAAGCCACACACTTCAGACCTTCTCTTCTCTTAGCTTTACCCACTCTGTCACCAGCATAATTGACTTTCCCAAACCCCTAGACCTGACTCTGCCTTCCAAGATGACAGATAATATATTAAATGCAGCCAGTGCTAAGCAATATTAATTTTACCTAATCTGCAAGAATAAGCATGGGACTTAGAGTCAAACAAACCTATGTAATAATCCTAGCTTATTAATTAAGGAATGACTTTAATATGGGATTTTAAAGCAAGGTATTAGACATCTCTCAGCCTCAATTTCCACCTCTAATGGATTTAATAAAACCTAATTTGTAAGGCTGCAAGGCCTTAAATAGATACAAATCATGTAGAGCTCTTAGCACAGTGCCTGGCACATAATGTGGGCTCAACAACTATAGTTGTCTTCCTTTGCCCAGCTGGGTAGTATTGGTGTATACTCACAACCACATCCTGAAAATTCTGCCTTACACTCAAGGTGATCACTGTGACCATGAGACTAAGTGGCCAGGGCTACCCATCATCCAGTTCCAAGGGACGTCATCCATATAAAATGACACTGTAAATCGTATTCCAAGGGGGCAGCACTGTCAGTAGTGCTGAAGTCAAACCATGTCAGAATTTTTACCTCTCTTTCTTTCTAAACACTTGCTGGCCTGCTACTCTGTTTCCCCCTTTAAACTGGTAGCTTCATCTTCAGTCTCTTCCTTCCTTACTCAACTTACATAATTAGGTGGATTTCATCTCCTGAGGTCCAGTCCTGATTTGCCCTCCTCAGTATCTTCCTAATATATGCCTAATTCAGCCAACCATAATCTCCCCCTTCACTTTTTCCTCGAATCATCCCCCATGTTCCTTTGCACATCACTGTTTCTCTAACCAACCCTGATTTCTCTTGTCCTTAAGATTTCCTACCTCCATGCTTTGCTCTTGCTATTTCCTCATCCTGAGAAGTTACCCCTACCCATCTCTGCCTATCACAGTGCTTTTTGTCAAAGCCAGCCAAAATCTTTCCAGATATCTCTCTCCTCTAAATCACCATAGGTCTTGATATTTAACTCTCCTGTTTCTCTCCAATTTGTATTCAGGTCTTGCATGTTCCTGTCTTTTCAAACCTACTTGATGCTTGATGGGAACAATGGCAAATACCTTTTAATATGCCTCACAATACTTAATGCAGAGCCATACTCATTGGAGCTGTTCAACAGGTAAGTACTAAATTGAACTCAGTCTACCTGAATGTACTGCCAAATTTGATCTAGATATTGTCATTTAATAAGATGAAAACAAAGTTGCAGTCACTTCTTTGGATTCTCACAAATAGCAGGGAGATAGTACTATGTAATGGTTATAAGACTGCATATCTGAGATCAGTCACTTGAAGTACAGTGTCTAGAACAGATTAGGCATTTAAATGTTTGCTTTTGTGAATAAATGAACAGATAGAGCAGCCTAGATTTAAATCCTGAATCCACCTTTTCTTAATTATGCTATCCAGCTAAGTTGGTTAACACTTCTAAGGCTTAGTCCCTTTATTGTTAAGATAGGATAGCAATAGTACCTACACTTGGAGGTTTTATAAATATTGAACCTAATCATGAATATAACACAGTAAAGGATCTAACAGATAGTGAACCCTTATAATAGCCCAGAATAATAATAACAGTTATTATTATTGTTATATTAATCATTATCTAACTTGTTGGCCTGAACAAATATTGTCTAATTTAATTCAGCATCACTTTACTTGCACAGATGCATTGCTGCTTAAAAATTCAGACAGGTAATATGTCTACATTTTTTAAATTAAAAAAACCTGTAAGTTAATAAACTTCTACAAATTAGGAAAGGACTTTACTCAAGTTGCACACCTTCTTTTTAAGAATGTGTGAATTGCGTGGGGGTGGGGTGCAAAAACTGGTGTTTGAAAAAGAAATAAAAATAAGTCTTTAAGAAATAAAAAATCTGTGTCTTTTGGCATTGCTACAATATAGAAAATGAATCTGCAGTATTTAGAACCATTGGCCAGATTGAAAGCTATGGTACCTAAATCCAGGCTGGATTTAGTTTCCCTGAAAGCCACCCACAACTCTAAATGCTGTTTTCTAAATGTGTGTGCTCAGAGTTTTGTTAACCCAAATATTAGGTATGATTTTAAAAATTGTAGAGAAACTAGCTAGTCAAATACAGAATCTTGGAACTGTGGGATTTTACAACTGAAATGGATCTTGGAGGTAATCTAGCTCAAACTCCAAATTTTGCAGATGAAAATATGTAAGGTCTAGAGCGGTCTTATAATTGCCTGGTAACTTTCCTTTCGTGGCACAGAAGAACTTACTACAACTTTTGGTGCCATCACAGGACTTCATGAATGAATGGCTTTTGCACAAAAGCGAAGAGGACAATATCAGAATCAGTTCACTTCATAGGCTTCATCACTTGGTAAGAAGAGAAAGCCAACAAGTTCTGGGGAGTCAAGTGCTCCTTCGCTGAATAAGTGATAAGTATTAATAAATTGCCTTTGCAAGGCATGACCCCAGAGCTTACAATAAGCTTTTCCTGTAGGTTCCATGTAGAAGGTTGGAGTATGTCCAATAACCAAACCAAACCAAAACAAAAAACTGAGCTTCACATTAATATAACATTCAGAATACAGCTTTGCAAATGGTAGAAAAGGAAGTCTTTCTAGTACTTCTGAGACTAAACTCCACTGGAGAATGCCAGCACATCTATAATGACAAGGTTCAGACATATTGGCAAATTATTTTAAGTAATTTTCATAATCCTATAGAGGAAAGAATTAGTTCTACATATGGAGTCATCATTTCTACTTTTAAAATTTCGTTTTCTGTTCCTTTTTCTTGTCAATGATACAACTCTACTCTTCCAAGTATATAAGCTAGAGAGGCAAGTAAGAAGTTCTGAAATAAAGGGCTGAGAGCAGTTTTTAAAAATTAATTCCATGTGCTGTTAATAAGTGTTACCTGAACAAAAGTTAAGTGCTTGGAAAACATTGCATTAGTTAAATTTAAATAGGATTCATCACTAAAACATTCCTTAGTGCCTTTTATATGCTAATGTACACTGTGACTCCTTTGGGAGAGTTGTGTAGAATATAATGTTCAGCACTTTCCTAACTGATTTGATTTTTTTACCCACAAATCCTACTTTAGTAGTAGCGTACTAGAGCATGAGTAACCAAAAAGCAGTTTAACTATGACTTGAAAACTTCTAGATTACATCAAATGCCGTAAGAGGGGAAAAATGAAAACCGTTTATCTTTGAGTAAATTCTTGGCTTCTTCAAAGGATGATCTCTACACAGGTAAAATGAGGGTAAAGTTCTTGGCTAAAATGCAAATCAAGGATTTAATATGAGTAAGTGTTTTCCTACGCATAGAACTATGCTGGAAGCTGGAAGAGGTCATAGGAAGACTTGCATCATGCCCAAAATGTCAAAGTTAAAAATGAAGCTTCTTTCATTCAAGGTATGGAGAGAATGGAGGGAGTTGGAGTGAGTTCCTTCCCAGGCTCCTGCTGCCTTTTCCCCACCTCTAGTGACCCATCAGAGATTCTTCAAAATCTGGGGACTGTATGGGATACAGTTAAAAACAACACATTTTTATATGTACACAACTCCCTCACTTTCTAAGTTTGTGAGAAAGGGGGTAAATTGCTAATTACCAGAAAAAATAATGTTTGTAGACAGCGGTACTATAAAGCAAAAAGTCCTCTTGTTTTGATGAATACTTTGTTGCAACTAGCTGAATTTAGGCTTAGGAAGCTGGAGAGAGTTGACTAGTTAGGCATAATCATCTAGATGTGTTAATCTGGTTACACAATCATCTAGAATGTTGGATCTCAAAGGCAATCTAAGGGTAAAGAAAGAAAATAAGCGAAAAACGGTAAAGGAGGAGAAGATTCAGTCAGAGGATGTGAAGCTGAGTTATACAGTGTTGCAGATGTTGTCAGGGGCTGTTATCCTAGGGCAGAAGATTTATAATTAAAGACAAGCCTAAAATTTGATTTTAAATTATGTACATTATTGTGATTATAAACCATTCCTGACCTCTTCAGATCTTCAGTAAAATTTTAAAAATATTGTGGAAATGAACATGAAGCAAGTTTCATGTCTCAGAATGGGACATGGACAGACTGTGTGGGACAATTAAGTCATAAAATGATATAATCCAGTAGTAGAAAGGGCTCCTACCATACAAATAGAAGAAATGTAGACATTAGCAGAAATCATAGAGAAAGCCAGGCACTTTCATAGACTATACAATGAATGGTTGGTAATGTTATTTAAATTTTAAGGAACACAGCAGTCCCAGCTAATGGACCATTCTGAATAACAGAAGAAAGTTTTGATTTTATGTGGAGGAACCTTTCCACTCCAAAGACTTGGAGTTTTCACCACCAAGAAATGCCAACAGCCCCTAAATGAGTTGGCCTGTATTTCTAATGATAATTAGGCATATCTACTTGAATGCCTTACTCATGCTTTAAATTCAGCATGACCCTGATAGTACCTTCCCCACTTCCTCCCAAGTCCCTGTGTCTTTGTTTCCTGAGTCTGTGAATGCTTCCATTACCTGTCCTGCTTATCCTGAACTCTTTTCTCCCATTTATACCACATATGGAACTAGTCACCGGACCATTTTAATTTTCACTGCTTGCATATTATCCCCTTCTGTGTTTTTTCGCTTCCCCAGTGTAGCTTGCATTACCTTGCTGAAACAGTTCTAAGAACTTCTCAACTGCTCACTCTCTCCATTCCATCAATCCTCCAGGCTGCATCAATTATTACATAAAACGCAGATCATGTCAAGTCATGTTACTTTTAAACTTTATTATCTAGCTCCCCATTGCTCACAGGATGAGGTTCTCTGTAGCCTGGTCAAAAGATTTCTGGAAAATGTGTTCCTGCACCACTCTAAGCTTTAACTCCTTTCATTTCCTGTCCTATATGCTACGCCACAAGGTCACACATACTACTTTCACTGCCTAATCTTTTCTCTTCATCTTTTGTCTTTTTCCACAAAGACCTTGAGTCCAAGCAAAACATTCATGCTCTGTTTCTTTAGCATAATTCAAAATGTCAATGAAAGATAAAAATAAGAGATCTGATAAGGATTTATGTTCTTTCTTCAGATGATGTTTGCACTGTTTAACATTTTAACTCAAAAGAATAAATAATATGTATAATTCAGCATATTGTGTCACACTTGCAGGAAAAAAACTGTGACTGTTCAAGTTATACCTCACAGGTAATGAACATTCTACATGTTTGGCTGAGCTTGACCAATGAAGTGACCACTGTCTCAGGGGTAACCATTCCTTATAAGGCTGCATATGTAGTATAAAAGGCATAGGATATAGTTTGAGAATAGAGTTTGAGTATCCGTGTTATCATTCACTGTTGAAGCGGTCTTAGGAAAAATATATCACTTTTTTGAACCTCATTTTTTAAATCTGTAAGACAATATCTACTTCTCAGGGTTGTTACGCATTTCAAATGGAATTAGGGATATTAAAAGACTCTGCAAATGGTAGAGAAAGGATATTGCAATCTATAAAGCAACACACAAATGTGAAAAAAGGGTGCTATGAAAAGACAACTAGACATGGAGTCAAAATACATGGGGTTATGGGTTGATCTGTGGTCCACAAAAAGACTTGTTAAAGTCCTAACCCCTGCTACCTGTGAGTGTGACCTTATTTGGAAATTGGTTCCTTGCAAGTAATTAAGTAATCCAAGTAATTAAGATGAGGTTATTAGAGCAGGCCCTAATTCAAAATATGACTGGTATCCTTATAAGCAAAGGAAAAGACAGAGACACATGAGAAAATGGCATGAGAAAAAGGAGGCAGAGACTGGAGTGATGCATGTGTAAGCCAAGTAACACTCAGGCTTGCCAGCCACCACCAGAACCTAGGAGACAGGCATAGAACAGATTCTCTCTTAGAGTCCTCAGAAGGAACCAACCCTGCCAACACTGATTTCAGACTTCTAGGTTTCAGAACTGTGAGATAATATATTTTTATTGTTTTAAGATACCCAATTTGTGGTACTTTGTTATTGCAGCCCTGGGGACCTAACATACATAGGTGTGAATTTTAGCTTCATCACTGATGAGCTCTATGAATTCAAGTTAAATTATTTGAGGTTTTCCCCCTGACATTTTAAAGACACTTACCTTTCTGTGATTGTTTCTCTGAGGCCACTTGCTACTCCTTTGACTACAGTGCTAGCTTTGGGAGTCAGCACCACCTGAGATATAAAAAACGATCCCTTCTTTCTTCTTTCAGTGATGGATGCTTGAAGAAACTGGATCAGTTTCTCAGGGTCTGTGGTGTTGGCCCAGGGTGCTGGCATCATCTGCCCGGGCCAGAGAAACGGCACTTCCAGAGCCACTGGACTATGGTAGAAGACCAGCACTTGATAGTCCTTCTCCCACAGGTACTTTAAACTAACTTCCTGGGCAAAAATCGCTGGGCACATTTTATTTCCATAGATGTCTTTCAGCATTTGGACCAGTTTTTCATGGTGATATTTCTGCATCCCATAAAAGTGGTTGAAGTCCAAGAACACTACCTCCTTATGGTGATCTGTGAGGAATGCATTGATCTCCTCAAGGCCTTCATTGACTTTGGCACTGAACAAACCATGAGCAAAATAGAGTTCATTGTCGGGGTCTCTGGGCTTGGTGGAAATTCGAAGATCAAAATAACGAATTCCAGCTCCTAGCTGGCCAGTAAAATTCATTGTCTGAGTAGCCAACCATTTCCGCATGAGCTTTTTGGCCACAGTTCCAAACACAGAGACAAAATTCTGGACAGTTTCTGGCTGTTCAGGACCTACTGGAGAGGCTTCATCAATGTAGAAGCTGAAGGAATCATGAGACCCTAGGAGAATAACAAGGCATAGTGTGGTTAATTTCCAGGTCTTTGCCCTTCCCAACTTCTTTCCCTCTTGCAATATCCATACCTCTCCCTCAAATGAGACACAGGAAATACTAAGAAATTTAGTACTAGTTATTTTTTATGCCTTAGGAGGGTCCTTTATATAAATTGACATCAGACACAGAACACTTCAATAGATCAAATTGGTTATAAAAGAATAAGAAGATTTTGTTATTAAATTTAAAATTTAAATAATCATCTATTCTGTGAACCAAGAATGTAATACACTCACTAGAACTGGCTTTCCATATGGGTGACATAAGTGATCATTCATAAAGTGATATGTATGAAGACTCACCAGTACCCCAATACTTTACAGTCTTCCTTTTTTCCTTGATTTTGGGCTGATTTTAAGCCTAGAAGGATTGTCTCAATGAATAAAGATGCCATTTTCACAAGCAATCAGCATTTGAATTGTTACCTCATTCACTTTGGAAGGCACAGGAGGTCAAAGTGATAGAGGGAAGGAGAAATAAGACAAGAAGGCAGTACAATGCTGACATATTTAACTTTATTCCTGACCTTGTATTTGGGCAACTGTAAACTTAGATGAGGTCAAGTACTTTTCACATATTGAATAAATGATTAACTGTTCTTGCAAGTCAACAGCATTTATAAATTAACAGCATTTAAAAATTGGCAGCATTTAAAAAGTAACTAATAGACTCTTTTCTTCACAAATTTTCTCTCAAGAGCATAAACTCTTTTGGGAATTGGCTTCTAAATTTAGAATAATTTCTTCCTAGGAAGAAACAGGACTATTTATTTGATTAGTTTTGGCAGTTGCAAATTTCAAGACTCCAGAAATGTAGCAATGAACATGTGTGTGATTTGTCACAAATAGAGAGTGGCATTTGAAACTCTTTATTAGGACCCAATAAAGGAAAGTTATTTCAAGGTTGCATTTTATTTCTTAAAGCCTCCTTTAATTCTTAGGCATAACCCACTGAAGAGCTAAAATTAAATTAACATATTCTAAAATTTTCATACATTAGAGGGCAGATATGCTTTAAATTCTGACACCCTTTCCTGTTTCATGACCTTGTCCTAGTACCATCGTTCCCCATCTGTTACTCAAGCTTCCTCTAAGTACACTTTGTTGACCCATTCCTGATTTTCCTCCCTTGAGGCACATATTTTCCTAGTTCTTTCACTCCCCAACCCAAAACTCACATACATATAAATACACAGAAACACACACAAGAATCTTAAGTTTATCCATACAATACTTCAAAGCCTTGGTCTGATAAATTATTTGAAGCACTTTTTTCAGTGATACAATATATACCATTCGTCTATATTCCATATCTAAGTCTATATCTATCTATCTATCTATCTATCTATCTATCTATCTATATCTAGCTTTAACAGCCCATAAGAATCACAAGTGCCTAAATTTCAGACACCATGGTAGATTGTTAAAGAAAATAATTTGCAAAATATTTTGATACCCTGAAAATCACAACCTTTAAAATTTAAGTAAGTTCTCAGAATGATTTGCTTTTTCAAAAACAATAAAAGATAACTCAAATATACAGAAAGCCATGTTTAATTTAATCTGAAACTGCATGTCTTATCTTTAGTAGATGGTGTGGCAAGAAAATGTCAATCCTTTCTGAATAAGCAAAGCTGGGAGTTAGGTTCTGACTGGCAAGTTTTAATAAGCATTTAAATTGCTGCATACTGGTTTATTAGTTGCTATTCATTTGACTGCTAATTTAAATGAAAGCTAAACAAATGGTGCTACAGCTCAATATATACAAAGAAGTGTGATTAAAGATAGAAATGAAAGAAAATTTAAGAAGAATTATGATTAAATGACCTAAGATTAGGAGAGATAATAAATAAATTTATTTAAAAATAAATTTAAACTCTCAAAATAAAAGTTAAAAAGTTAGTTTCAAGGCACATGAAGGGAAAGGTAGATGAAAGTAATTGGTTACTTCTGTAATCTAGTAGAAATTATACTTGGAGGCAGGCAAAAAGGGAATTAAGTATAACTAGATTTCTTTTACTAGAAATGAGTGGTTCTTTGTTTTCAATATGGCTTTAGTTTCACCTTTCCATCACATGGTTATGTGGCAAATAAAAAAATTATAAAAATAAAATTTTAAAGGCAAGGAAATCACCACTTTTGAAAATACTGTGAAAGGATATTATACTTTCTAGAGTACATGATTTGTTGACTTTCATGGAAAGTAGCTTCTTAAGGTCAAAATAAGGGAATGTTAAAAATAAAAATAAACAGTCAGAAGGAGAAGCCAATGGTAGCTTCACTAGTATGTGTTTTAAGCCAGATGACTTTGAGGTGTAGCCATAGCACCTTGTATAAAATGGTGCTTCATACTGTAAATATTATTAGGAAAAAAATAAAATCAATAGATACAAAACAGTATCTATGCATTTTGTAAGAAAATATATAATCTACTTTTAGCTAAAAAAAATGAATATTTTGATGACTTTTAATTTTATTTGGAGTAATACTTCTCAATTTCAACATTTTTACGGAACCAGTAAGTTTTCTATTCGTTTGAATGTAAAGCAGAAATACAGCAGTACTTCATAACCATTCAATAATTGTGAGGAAAAGCCTAACCTCGTGTCTTTAAAGCCAGGAGTCCTCTTTGTTCTTGAACTTTTCTGCTATATCTGGTCTGACATTTTGCTTCTATATTGAGTTGGTATTCTTGGGCTTCTGACCTTTTATTCTTCTGTCATCCACAGTCTCAAACTCATACCTTGGACCTGGTACTTAATGTCACTCCTCTGATGTTGAATTTAGTTTCTCATCTTTAGGTTCCATTTGCCCTCTCTCCTTAGACAAGGGTTAACCACTCCCATTATACACCCAGTCCCATCAAGTTTGGCTGCTTTGGCTCTGAATAAGTAAATGTAATCAGAGCAACTATTTATTTCATTTCTTGGAAATAAGCACTTTAATTTGTTTCTCCTCAGTGTGATAAATTGTACCATCATTCAGGCACTGTGAGAAGCACACTTCTAAGATGGCACCTAACAATCCTTGCCCTCCTGCATTCATATCCCTGTCTGTGAGTGTGAGCTGAACCTATGACTTGCTTCTAATGAATTACATAAGACAAACATGATGGGATGCCCTTTCTGAGATTAGGTTACAAAAGGTTATAACTTCTGTCTTGCTACTTTTTTCCTTGCTTTGATGAGTGAACTGCCATGTTGGAGAGGCCCATGTGACACAGAGGTGGGAGTTGCCCTTGGCCAACAACCAGCTGGGAGCAGAGGTCTTTTGACTAACAGCTCTCAAGAAACTGAATCCTGTTAACAGTCAATGAGTCAGCTTGGAAATAGATCCTGCCTGAGTGAGATCTTGATTGCAGCCCTGTAAGAGAGACCAAAGCAGAGAACCCAGTTAAGTAATGCTTAGATCCCTGATTCACAGAAGTACCCAGAAACTCTGTGTTGTTTTGTGCCACTAAATTCAGGGGCAATTGGTTACACAGAAATAGTGAACTAATATAGGCCATCTCTTTGTGGTTAATGAGGGGACTTGTGGCCAATAGACCCAACTGGCTAAAAGGAGAAGTTGGAATTTCAAAGAAGAGAAATTAACTATGTTTATGTTATATGCATGTTTCTATGATTGAAAACTGTATCAGATATGAGAAAAAATTTTAAAGATGGTTTAAAAAATATTGAATTCACAAATGGACTTTCTTTTTTCCACATACTGTTATGGATGATCTGAGATATCATCTGGCCTAACCAATTGGTACATAGCATCAATTTTATTACCTTATCAGTGTAGAATGTGTGTAATCATTTCTATATTTTATGATTTCCAGTAGTACTGGACTTAACTTCTCATCCTGTCATTTGGTATGGTAGGAAGATTGTCCCTAAAACATCCTTCTCCTGGTGATAAGACCTATATAATCCCTCCCCTTGAATGTAAGGACTATGATTCCATATTGTTCTTGTGATTATGTTACATTATATAGAAATGAGATTTTTAAAAATATGTAATTAAGGTCCCTAATCAGTTGGCTCTTAGTTAATCAAAGAGAGATTATCCTGAGTAGGCCTGACTTGAGCAGACAAGCTCTTAAAAGAGGCAACAAGCTGCAACAGATATTTTCCTGTTGCTCTTACAGAAGCAAAATGCAATGTTGTAGAGAAGGCCATACGGCAAAGGAAGTCATTAATAGCTCACTAAAGTGGTATAAACATTTATTTAAACTGAAAGCATCTGAACAATCAGCAGCAACAGAAAAAAATATTATTAAAACTTAAGCAGACCCTCCTGAAAATATAGTTGCCATTGCCTCCCCTTCTGATTGAAAAAAAGACTGATCCTTATCACCAGAAAGTGCAAATATAGCTGTCCATAAGCATCATAAAGCCCAGTAGACCATTCCATACTTTTCCAATTAAAATCTTAACCTTTTTGTTAAGTTTAGTATGTGAGCCTTTATTTGTGGTTATTCAGGGAGTTACTCCTCACTGAGCACTCCCATCTGCATACCATGCATGCATAAATAAACCTTGCGTTTTCATATGTTAATCTGTCCATTGACAGTTAGTTTACAGGCCAACAATCACTGGACTCAAGATGAAAGGGAAAAGGTTTTCCTTAAAATATAGTGGACACTAAGTAGCCTCTAGGAGCTGAGGTCTGAGCTCCTATAACTCAAGAAACCACGTTCTGTGAACAAACAACAAGCTTGCAAAAGGAACCTTAGCCGCAAAAGAGATTGCAGTCTTGGTCAGCACTCTGATTTCAGCCTGGTATCATCCTGAGCACAGGACCCAGCTAATTCATATCCATAGTCCTTATTTACAGAAACTATGAGAAAATTTGTATTGTTTAAGCCACTATATTTGTGGTCATTTTAATGCAACAATAGAAAACTAATACATTTGGACACTACTTAAGATCATCTGTATATGTAGTGTCATATGAGTATTACAGTATAGTTGAGGCAATTAGTGCGAGTATTCTGTAATTTTTAGACTTTGTGTGTAAAGGGATATGAATGACTTGAGGCAATTACATCATTCTGATTAATGGCCCCCAGTAACTGGAAGTAAGTTAGCCTCTCTGTGTAAAAAATTGTATCTACCACTAATTCTATTTTGCAAATGTTTTCTTCAAGTAAAATGGTCTACTTTCCTGATGGAAAGAAATGTTCTTATTTTTAAACTAATGAATTGCTCATTCAGTAAAACATTTGTCAAGCACCTGCTATAAGTGTTGTTATTATGCTAAGTATAAGATAAGCATTGTTTTCATTCTCATAAATTTACAGCTTAATATGTGATGCACATAGATAAATAATTATAGTACAGTTGGTAATGATTCTTTAGTCACTATTGCATAGCATGGGGTAGAGAGGAGAAAATGTGTAATAACTGATTATTAATATCAATGAGCTTATGCAAATAATTTTAAAAGAGCTAGACTAAATGCAAAAGTAGCCTTGCTTTTTGGGTTAAATGATAAATGGCTCTTGGGAGCCACACTAAACAGGGTACAGAATGGGAGCATTTGCATCTGGCTAACTTTGCCTTAGTTTGTTGCTATGGACTAGTTGGAAACTAAAAAAAAAAAATTACATACAATCCTTGCCCTCAAGAGTCTTATAATTTAATTAGGGAAGTTAGGCATAGACACAAACAAATGAATCCTTGTACCAAATAGCATTCCTTCATTCTTTCAACAGACATTTACTGAGCATCAGCTGTGTTCAAGGCACTTATAATTAGGCAGTGGAAGTTAAAGACAGTCGATTTGGATGTGGAAGGAAAACGTACACTTCTATTTTTATTTATATATTTATCTTAAAATAATAAAAATTAAACATTAATAACATTTTACATATGTATTGCCACTGTCACCTCCAGGATAGTCAAATACCATATTCAGTACTCAAGGTATTTTTTTTTTTAAAGTGGGAATACCACTGCCCTGAATGGTACCCTCGTTCATTTGATCAGATTGTGCTGCATTGCAGTTTGCTGTAATATCCTGGCTGGTTAAGTAGACTTTAGACTTGCAGAGTTTAATTATCCAAGCACTCCCAAAACAGACATGTGATTTTAGAAGTTTTTTCTTTTTCATAAAAAAGGTCCAGACTAAAGATAATTCAATTAAGTAAATAAGAAATCTAAAACTGACACCTATACTTTTATTATGAGCTTTTCATTAGTCATATTACTGTATTATAATTTTAGCTAATAGAAGGACAACCAAAATAATATGAAATTACCAAGAAGACTATCTGATATGTGGATTCACTTTTACTATTAACTGTGAACTTCACCCTACGTACATATCATGTTTTGTAATACCAGTTCATAATAGAATAATAACACTACAATAATAAATGTTTTAAAATAACATGTATTTTATACTTTAGTAGTATAGTAATGCTTGTATAATTTATATGTAAATGTATTTATAATATTTATACATATACAACACACTCATAAAATTTATGGATAAATATACTTCTATAATAGTTTCTTGCTTGATTTTTTTTTTTAGTTGATAGGAAGGCCTCTGATTTAGTCCACTGGAATGATTAGACTGGAGGAACTAAGTAAAAATGACTTGAATCAGAAAATACTGGAGACAGAGAAACCAGTTAAAGCCTATTGATGTGCTAGTGATTTGAGATATAGAGCGTCTCTGTGAAATAAAACATACTGAAAACCTTCAGCCCTCAGTGCTTCTCCTCATGTTACAAGATACAGATACTGGCATCAGAAAACACCACAAAATGAATACCATTCTTTACTCCTTCCTTGCTTCCCAAATCCCTACTGGGAAGTAACATTTAGCAGTGTGAGAGTAATTAAGCAGAATACCTCCTTCCTCCAGATACCAACACAGATGCATAAGAAGACATAGCTGAATTTCTGAGCAACAGGTGTTAACTTACAAAGCACAAGGTAAGCTGTACTGTGTTCTTTGCAATTGAAGTCAAATATCCCAACATGAGAAGAGCCTCTCTGCATATAGACAAAGATAACCAAGTGTAGCTAAAGGCTCCCATGTACTTTCAGTACTCAAAATAGTCATACATCTGGGCATTCTGGCAGTCAACACCATGTCTGCTGTTGATGTTGGTAATAGTAACCATCAGAAACTTCAGGAAGTGAAAGATCTCCCATAGAAAAGGAAATCATGGTCAATATAATTTTTGTGATCAATTTGTATTTCTTTTAAATTTTCTAAATGCCTAAAAATACACACATCATATATATTTTACATGGTAACTTTCAGTTAACTAGAATTTTTTACATTGATATGTTCCTTTTTAAATTATTATTATTGAAGAATAATGTACAGACAATAAAATGCATTCATTTTAAGTATACAATTCTGTGAGTTTGATAAATGTATGCATCCAAGTAATTGCCACCACAATCAAGATACAGCACATTTCCACCACAAAGGTCATCCCCTGTGACCCTTTGTAGCAAATTCCCCCTATCCACCCCGAGATCCAGGCAACCACTAATCTGCTATATATCACTCTAAGTTAGTTTTGACTTCTCTATAATTCCATATAAATGAAATATACAATATGTACTTTCTTCAGTCTGGCTTCTTTTCCTTAGAGTATATATTTTAAGATTCATCCTATGTTGTTGTATGTATCAGTAGTTTTTTTCTTTTTATTGTGAAATCATATTCCAACTGTATTCCACCATTTGCATACATCACAATTAATTTAACCATTCATTAGTTTTTGAGCATTTGGGTGGTTTCCATTGCTGACTATTCTGAACAAAACTGTTCATTGCTGAATATTTTTTTTCTGGAAACATTTCTCTTTCATTATTATTGCACAAGTCCAAGGAGCAGAATTGCTAGGGTAAATAGTATTTGTTTTACATTATAAGAAATTGACAAATTTATCAAAGAGATTGTCTCATTTTATATTTCCTCAAGCAATGTATCAGAGTTCCAGTTACTCCACAAGGTACCAATGCTTTGTAATGTCAGTCTTTTTAGTATTAGTCATTTGAGTGGTTGTACACTGGTATCTCATAGTGGTTTTAATTTTCTAATATCTGACAAGTAAAGATGTTAAGAATCTTTCTGAGAGACAGGCAGAGCAAGAGGGTGGAATAGAAGGCCCCACCAATCGTCCTCCGTGCAAGGACACCAAGTAGTTAACAACTATCTACATAGAAAAAAAAATCTTCATAAGAACCAAAAATCAGATGAGCACTCACAGTACTGGGTTTTAACTTCATATTGTTGAGAGAGGCTCTGAAGAGATAGAAAAAACAGTCCTGAATTGCTGATGCCACTTTTCCCTACCCTGGTGGCAGTGGCCTGGTATAGAGAATATCTCTGGGTACTGGGGGAGGAAGAACACAGCAATTGTGAGGCATTGAACTCCATGTTGTCCTGTTACAGCAGAAATGAAAATTGGACAAAAATCAGATGATGCTCGCCAAGGGAGCATTTAAAACAGCCCTAGTCAGAGGGAGAATTGGAGATACCAGTGGTCCAAACTTGAGTGCCTACAAACCTCAGTACTGAAGGCTACAGCACTCTGAGCCTCCAAGTAAACTTGAAAGGCAATCTAGACCATAAGTACTACAATTCAGGCAAGTTCTAGAGCTGAATTCAGCCCAGAGACAGTGGACTGAGGGGGAACATGACACACAGAAACATCAGTCGAGGAAGCCAAAAGAGTGCTGTTTTCACCCCTCCCCTAACCCCAGGCTGCACAGCTTGAGGCTCCAAAAGAGACCCCTTCCTTGCTCTTGAGAAAACGAAAGGGAAGAGTTGAGAGGAGTTTGTCTTGCATCTTGAATACCAGCTCAGCCACAGCAGGATAGGACACCAGTCAGAGTCATGAGGTCCCCATTTCAGCCCTAGTTACCAGATGACATTTCTAGACACACCCTGGGCCAGAAGGGAACCCGCTGCCTTAAAGAAAGAGACATAGTTCTGCCAGCATTCATCACCTACTACATGAAGAGTCCTTGGGCCCCAAGTAAACAGCAGTAATACCCAGCTACTACATCAAGGGCTTTGGTTGAGCCTCTGAGACTTGCTGGCTTCAAGTGAGTCTTAGCACATTACCTACCACCTGTGGTGGCTACTGGGCAAATTCCTTACTCTTGAGAAAAGCAAAGGGGATTTTGTCTTGCACCTGAGGTGCCAGCAAAGCCACAGTGGGATAGAGCACCAAGCAGGTTCTTGGGGTCCTTGTTTTCAGGACTTGACTCTTGAACAGCATTTATGGACATGCCCTGGATCAAAGGGAGCCCATTTTCCTGAAGGGTGAGTCCCAGGCCAGGCAGCATCCACCACAAGCTGACTTAAGTGAACTTGGGCCTTAAGAGAACACCAGCAATAGTGTAGCAGTACTCCTCATGGCCTGGGGTGGTGGTGGTGGCTATGGATGAGGCTCCTCTGCCTTTGGAAAAGAGAGGGAAGAGTGGCAAGGACTGCATTTTGTAGTTTGAATGCCAGCTCAGCTGCAACACAGTAAAACACAAGGTAGACCTGTAAGGTTTTTGACTGTAGTCTCTGACTCTCGGACAGCACTTGTGAACTCACCCAGGGCCTGGAGTACCTCTCTGCTCTGAAGGGAAGGACACAAGCCTGGCTGGCTTTGCCACCTGCTGATTGTACAGCCCGAGGGCATTGAGTGAACATAGGCAGTAGCCAGGGAGTGGTTACAGCCAGTGTTTTTCTGACCTCAAGTCTGACCCAGCACAGTCATAATAGTGGTTGCCACAAAGTTTTTTCTGTCACTTCACTCCCAGCTTTAGGTGGCTCAGAACAGAGAGAGAGACTCTGTATATTTGGGATAAAGTAAGAGAGAAAACAAAAGTCTCTGCCTGGTAATCCAGAGAATTAACCTGGATCTGAACCAAGACAATCAAGGTGATGCCTCTACAAGTCTGCAGGAATCACAGTGTTACTGGGCTTGGGGTGCTCCCTAAAGCAGATACCACTTAGATCACAATACCAAAGTCCTTTTCAGTATCTAGAAAACCTCCCCAAAAAGGATGGCTATAAATAAGCCCAGACAGTGAAGACTACAATAAATACCTAACTGCTTAATGCCTGGACACTAAAGAATATCTACTAGCATCAACATCATCCAGGAAAACTTGACCTCACCAAATTAACTAAATAAGGCACCAGGGACTAATCCTGGAGAAATAGAGATATGTGGCCTTTCAGATAGAGAATTCAAAATAGCTGTGTTGAGGAAACTCAAATAAATTCAAGATAACACAGAGATGAAATTCAGAATTCTATCAGATAAATTCAACAAAGACATTGAAATAATTAAAAAGAATCAAGCTGAAATTCTGAAGCTGAAAAATGTAATTGGTATACTAAAGAATGCATTGGGATCCTTTAATAACAGAATTAATCAAGCAGAATAAATAACTAGTGAGCTTGAAGACAGGCTACTTGAAAGCATACAGCCAGAGAGGGAAAAAAAGAATAAAAACAATGAAGCACTTAAACAGAATCTAGAAGATAGTGCCAAAAGGGCAAATCTAAGATTTATTGACCTTGAAGGGAAACTGGAGAAAGGCATAAGGGTAGAAAGTTTATTCAAAGGGATAATAACAGAGAACTTTCCAAACCTAGAGAAAGAGATCAATATCCAAATACAAGATGATTATAAAACACCAAGCAGACTTAACCCAAAGAAGACTACCTCAAGACATTTAGTCATCAGTTTCCAAAGGCCATGGATAAAGAAGGGATCCTAAAAGTGCCAAGAAAAAAAGTAAATAACATGAAATGGAGCTCCAATACGTCTGGCAGCAGACTTTTTAGTGGAAACCTCACAGGCCAGGAGAGAGTGGCATAACATATTTAAAGTGCTGAAGGGAAAATCTTTTACCCTAGAATAGTATATCTGCCAAAAAATATCCTTCAAACATGAAGCAGAAATGGAGACTTTCCCAAACAAACAAAAGGTGAAATTTAATCCACACCAGACCCACCCTAGAAGAAATATTAAAAAGAGTCCTTCAAACAGAAAGAAAAGGACATTAACGAGCAATAACTTATCATCTGAAGGTACAAAACTCACTGGTGGCTGGGCACGGTGGCTCGTGCCTGTAATCCCAGCACTTTGGGAGGCCGAGGTGGGTGGATCATAAGGTTAGGAGATCAAGACCATCCTGGCTAACATGGTAAAACTCCGCCTCTACTAAAAATACACACACACACACACACACAGACACACACACAAAATTAGCTGGGCATCGTGGCAGGCACCTGTAGTCCCAGCTACTCAGGAGGCTGAGGCAGGAGAATGGCATGAACCTGGGAGGCAGAGCTTGCAGTGAGCTGAGACTGCACCACTACACTCCAGCCTGGGTGACAGAGTGAGATTCTGGGGAAAAAAAAAAAAAAAACCTCTCTGGTAATAGTAAATATGGCAGATAAACACAGAATACTGTAAAACTGTCACTGTGGTGTATAAACTGCTCTTATCCTAAGTAAAAAAATAAATGATGAACCAATGAAAAATAATAACTAGAATAACGTTTCAAGACATAGACAGTACAATAAAATATAAATAGAAACAACAAAAAGTTAAAAAGCAGGGAGACAAAGTTAAGATAAAGTTTTTATTAGTTTCTGCTTGTTTGTTTATGCAAGTTGTGTTAAGTTGTGTATCAGGTTAAAATAATGGGTTATAAGATAGCATTGGTAAGCTTCATGGTAACCTGAAACCAGAAAAAGGAATACATAAAAAATAAATACAATGAATACATAAAAAATAAAAAGCAAGAAAAACTAAAACACATTATCAGAAAAAATCACCTTCACTAGAGGAAGACAGAAGGGAAAAAGGAAAGTAGAGAAGACCATAAAACAATCAGAAAACAAATAATAAAATGGCAGTAGTAAGTTCTTACTTATCAATAATAATATTGACTGTAAATGGGGTAAACTTTGCAATCAAAAGATATAGATTGGTTAAATTAATGGAAAAACAAGATCTGTTGATCTGTTGCCTACAAGAAACACACTTTACCTATAAAGACCACACAGACTGAAAATAAAGGGATGGAGAAAGATATTCCATGTCAATGGAAACAAAAAAAAGAAGCAGGAATAGCTATAGTTATATTAGACAAAATGGATTTCAAGACAAAAACTAAAAGAAGAGACAAAGAAAGTCACTATATAATGATAAAAGTGTTAATTTCACAAGAGTATACAAACTATATAACAATTTTAACTATATATGCACCCAACAGTGGATAACCTAGATATGAACAGGAAATGTTATCAGAGCTAAAGAAAGATATAGACCCCAATACAGTAATAGCTGGAGACTTCAACACCACACTTTCAGCATTGGACAGATCTTCCAGACAGAAAATCAACAAGGAAACTTGTTGGACTTCATCTGCACCATAGACCAAATGGATCTAATATTTACAGAAAATTTTATCCATGAGCTGCAGAATACATGTTCTTTTCCTCAGCACATGGATATATATATTATCAAGAATATGTCATATGTTAGGTCACAAAACATATCTTAAAACATTCAAAACCCATTTAAATAATATCAAGCATCTTCTCTGACCACAGTGGAATAAAATTTGATTTTAATAACAAGATGAACTTGGGAAACTATACAAATATACAGAAATTTAAAAATATGCTTCTGAATGATCAGTGTATCAATGAAGACATTAAAAAGGAGATTGAAAAATTTATTGAAACAAATGATAATGGAAACACAATATACCAAAACCTATGAGATACAGCAAAACTAGTACTAAGATGGAAATTTATAGCTGTAAGTGCCTACATCAAAACAAGGAAAAACTTCAAATAAATAATCTAATAATCTTAAAGAACTAGAAAAGTATGAAAAAACAAAACCTATAATTAGTAGAAGAAATAATAAACGTCAGAGCAGAAATAAATGAAATTGAAATGAGAAAACAATACAAAATATCAATGAAAAAAAGTTGATTTTTGAAAAGTTAAACAAAATTGAAAAACCTTTAGCCAACAATGAAAAAAAGAGAGACCATCTAAATAAAATTAGAAACAAAAAAGGAAACATTATAATTGATATTATGGAAATTCAAAGGCTCATTAGCAGCTACTATGAGCAACTATATGCCAATAAATTGGAAAATACAGATGGAGTGGGCAAATGCCTAGATACATTCAACCTAGCAAGATTGAACCAAAAGAAATCCACAACCTGAACAGACCAGTAAGAAGTAATGAGATTGAAGCTGTGATAAAATGTCTCCCATTAAAGAAAAGCTTAGGACCTGATGGTTTCACTGCTGAATTCTACCAAATATTTAAAGAATAACTAATACCAATCTGATTCAAACTCTTCTGAAAAATAAGGAGGAGGGAAAATTTCCAAACTCATTCTATGAGACAAGCATATGCTGATACTAAAATCAGGCAAAGACCCATTAAAAAAAAAACACACACACACACACACACACACACACACACACAAAACAAAACAAAACACAAGTACAGGCCAATATATCTGATGAATATTGATGCAAAAATTCTCAGCAAAATACTAGGAGACTGAATTCAACAATACATTAGAAAGATCATTCACCATGACTGAAATGGTTTGACTGTGTTCCCACCTAAATCTTATGACAAATTTTAATTCCCAATGTTAGGGAAGGAACTTGGTGAGAGGTGATTAGATTATGGTGGTACATTTCCTCCTTGCTGTTCTCATGGTAGTATGTGAGTTCTCAACAGATCTGGTTATTTAAAAGTGTATAGCACTTCCCCCTTCTCTCTCTCTCCTGCTCTACCATGGTAAGACATGCTAGATTCCCCTTCACCTTCCACAGTGATTGTAAGTTTCCTGAGGCCTCCCAGCCATGCTTCATTTACAGCATGTGGAACTGTGAGTCAATTAAACCTCTTTTCTTCATAAATTACCCAGTCTCAGGTAGTTTTCTTTATAGCAATGTGAGAATGGACTAATACAGAAAATTAGTACCAGAGAAGTAGGGTACTGCTATAAAGATACCTGAAAATGTGGAAGCCACCTTAGAACTGGATAATGGGCTGAGCTTAGAACAGTTTGGAGGGATCAGAAGAAAACAGGAAGATGAGAGAAAGTTTGGAACTTTCTAGAGATGTGTTGAATGGTTGTGATCAAAATGCTGATAGTAAAGTCCAAGCTGAGGTGGTCCATATGGAGATGAGGAACTTATTGAAAACTGGAGTAAAGCTCACACTTGCTATGCTTTAGCAAAGATACTGGCAGCATTGTGCCTCTGCTCTAGAGATCTGTGGACCTCTGAACTTGAGAAAGACTATTTAAAATATCTGGCAGGAAAAATTTCTAAGCAGCAAAGCACTCCAGATGTGGCCTTGCTGCTTCTAAAAGCCTATAATCATTTGCATAAACAAAGAAATGACCTGAAACTATAACTTATATTTAAAAGGAATGCAGATTATGAAAGTTTGGAAAATTTGCAGCCCAACCACGCAGTAGAAAAGGAAAACCCATTTTCAGGGGAAGAATTCAAGGCTGCATAAATTTGCATAAGAAGAGATGAATGCTAATAGCCAAGGCGATGGGGAAAATATTTCCAGGGCATTTCAGAGACCTTTGTGGCAGCCCCTCCCATCAGAGGCCTGGAGGCCTATGAGGGAAACATGGTTTCCTGGGCCAGGTCCAGGACCCTGCTGCTCTGTGCAGTCTTGGGACATGCAGCACTGTATCCCAGCTGCCCCAGCTCTAGCTGTGGTTACAAGGGGCCTAGTTACAGCTTGGGACATTGCTTCAGAGGGTGCAAGCCCCAAGCCTTGGTGGCTTCTACATGGTTTAGGGCCTTCAGGTGCACAGGAGGCAAGAGTGGAGGTTTGGAAGCCTCTGCCTAGATTTCAGAGGATGTATGAAAATACTCGGATGTACAGGCAGAAGTCTGCTGCAGGGGTAGAGCCCTCCATATGAGGGCAGTGCAGAGGGGAAATGTGGGGTTGGAGCCACCACACAGAGTCCCCACTGGAGCACTGCCTAGTGGAGCTGTGAGAAGACGGACACCATCCTCCAGCCCCCAGAATGGTAGATCCACTGACAGCTTGCAATGTGTGCCTGGAAAAGCCACAGTCACTCGATGCCAGCTTGTAAAAGCAGCCATGAGGGTTGTACTCTGCAGAGTCACAGATGTGAAACTACCAATGCCTTGGGAGCTCACTTTTGCATCATTGTGGCCTGGATGTGACACACAGAGTCAATGGGAATTATTTCAGAGCTTTAAGATCTAATGTCTGCTCTGCTGGGTTTTGGACTTGCATTGGTCCTGTAACCCCTTTGTTTTGGTCAATTTCTCCCTTTTGGAATGGTAGGATTTATCCAATGCCTATACCCCCATTGCATCTTGAAAGTAACTGACTTGTTTTTCATGTTACAGGATCATAGATGGAAGGAACTTATCTTGTCTCAGATGTGACTTTGGACTTGGACTTTTGAGTTAATGCTGGAATGAGCTAAAATGTTGGAGAACTGTTGGGAAGGCAAGTCTGTGTTTTGAAATGTGAGAAGAACATGAGATTTGAGAGGGATCAGAAGCAGAATAATATGTATTCTTTGGTTTTGTGTTCCCATCCAAATCTTATGTTGCATTGTAATCCCCAGTGATGGAAAAAAGACCTGGTAGGAGATATTAAATCATGGGAGATGGATTTCCCCCTGGCTGTTTTTGTGATAGTGAGTGAGTCCTCATGAGATCTGGTTGTTTGAAGGTGTGTAGAACTTTCCTCTTTCCTCTCTCCTGCTCTGCCATGGATAGATCTGCTTGCTTTCCCTTCACCTTCTGTAATGATTGTAAGTTTCCTGAGGCCTCCAAGCCATGCTTCCTTTACAGCCTGTGGGACTGTGAGTCAATTAAACTTCTTTTCTGTATAAGTTACCCAGTCTCAGTTATTTATAGCAATGTGAGAAGACTAACATAATGACCAAGTGGGATTTATCCCTGAGATGAAATATAGTTCAACAAATGCAAATCAATCAACATGGTACATCATATCAACAAAATGAAGAATAAAAACTATATGATCATTTCAATTGATGCTGAGAAAAACATAATATGCAACATCTCTTTATGATAAAAATCCCCAAAAACTGGGGATAGAAGGAATCTACCTCAACATAATAGCCATATATGACAGACCCACAGCTAGTATTATACCGAATGGAGAAAAACTCTAAAATCTAGAACACAGCAAGGATGCCTACTGTCACTTCTGTTATTCAGCATACTACTGGAAGCCCTAGCTAGAACAATCAGACAAGATGAAGATATAAAGAGCATCCAAATTGAAAAGGAAGCCAAATTATCCTTGTTCACAGATGATATAACTAATATTTTAAAAATCTAGGCTTCAAAGAACAACTATTAGAACTTATAAACAAATTTAGTAAAGTTGCAGGATACAAAATCAACATACAAAAAAAGTAGCATTTCTACATGCCAACAGTGAATGATGGGAAAAAGAAATAAAGTAATCCCATTTACAAGAGCCACACATACAATTAAATACCTAGGAATTAACCAAAGAAGTGAAAGATCTCTATAAGGAAAACTATAAAACACTGATGAAAGAAATTGAAGAGGACACTAAAAAATGGAAAAATATTCCATGTTCATTGATTGAAGAATCAATATTGTGAAAATACCCATATTACCAAAAGCAGTCTGCAGATTCAATGTGATCCCTATCAAAATATGAATGGCATTCTTCACAGAAATAGAAAAAAAAAATCCTAAAATGTATATGGAACCATATAAGACCTAGAATAGCCAAAACCATCCTAAGCAAAAATTACAAAACTGAAGGACTCACATTACCTGACTTTAAATTATACTACAAAGCTATAGTACCCCAAACAGCATGGTACTGGCATAAAAACAGACACATAGACCAATAGAACAAAATAGTGACCCAGAAACAACTCCACACTCCCACATTAAACTCAGTTTAGATAAAGATGCCATGAACATACACTGGGGAAAAGATAGTATCTTCCATAAATGGTGCTGGGAAAACTGGATATCCATATGCAGAAAAATGAAACTAGACCCCTATTTATTACCATATGCAAAAAAAAATCAAAATTGTATTAAAGACTTAAATCTAAGACCTAAAACTATGAGACTACTACAAGAAAACATTGGAGAAACTTTCCAGGACAATGATGTGGGCAAACATTTCTTGATCAATACCCAAGAAGCACAAGCAATCAAAGCAAACATGGACATATGGGATCGCATCAAATTAAAAAGATTCTGCACAGCAAAAACAGCAATCAACAAAGTGAAGAGACAACCCACAGAATGGGAGCAAATATTTGCAAACTACTCCTCTGGTAAGAGATTAATAACCAGAATATATAAGGAGCTCAAACAGCTGTATAGGAATAAAGCAAATAATCCAATTAAAAATGGACAAAAGATCTGAATAGATATGTCTCAAGAAAAGGCATACAAAGACAAACAGGGATGTGAACAGATGTGCAATATCATTGATTATCAGAGAAATGAAAATCAAAACTACCATGAAGTATCATCTCACTCCAGTTAAATGGCTTATACCCAAAGAGAGCCAATAACATATGCTGGAGAGAATGTGGAGAAAAGGAAACCCTTATACACTGTTGGTGGGAATGTAAATTAGCGCAACCACTATGGAGAACATTTTGGAGGTTCCTCAAAAAACTAAAAATAGAGCTACCACATGATCTAGTCATCCCACTGCTGGGTATACACCCAAAAGAAAGAAACTCAGTATACCGAACAGTTAACTGAAACTCCTATGTTTGTTGCAGCACTGTTTACAATATCTAAGATTTGGAAGCAACCTATGTGTCCATCAACAGATGAGTGGATAAAGAAAATATGGTACATATACACAATGGAGCACTATTCAGCCATGTAAAAGAATAAGATCCAGTCATTTGCAACTACATAGATGGAATTGGAGATTATTATGTTACATGAAATAAGCTGGGCACAGAAAGATAAACACTGCATGTTCTTACTTATTTGTGGGATCTAAAAATCAAAACAATTGAACTCACGGAGATAGAGAGTAGAAGACGGTTACCAGAAGCTGGGAAGAATAATGAGGGGCTGCAGGGGAGGTAGAGATGGTTAATGGGTACAGAAAAACTAGTTAAAGAATGAGTAAGACCCACTATTTGATAGCACAATAGGTTGACTATAGTCAATAACAACTTAATGGTCCATTTTAAAATAACTTAAGGAATATAACTGGATTGTTTGCAACTCAAAGGATAACTGTTTGAGGGGAAGGATACCTCATTCTGTATGTTGTGCTTATTTCACATTGCATGTGTGTATCCAAACATCTCATGTACCCCATAAATCTATATACCTATTGTGTACCCATGAAAATTTTAAAAAGCTAAAAATATTAAAAATAATAAAAAAGAATATCGTGTGCTTATTTGACACTTTTTTTTTGAAGTGTTCATTCCAGTTTTTAACTCATTTTTAAATTTGGTTAACTATTTAGTTCTGAGAGCTCTTCTGGAAACAAATATTTTGTTTCTTTCAGTGTGTGACTTTCTTCCATGTACTTAATGTTGTCTTTTAAACAGCAAAAGTTTTATTTTTGATGAAATTCAATGCATTTGTTTTTTATTCTTTGGTTTGCTTTTTTTGTGCTCTAAAAAATATTTGCCTGTCCCAAAGTTGCAAAAATTTAAACATGTTGTCTTCTGGAAGTTTTATAGTTTTGGCATTTATATCTGGGTCCACAGACCATTTTGAGTTAGTTACTATGGATGACACGAGGTAAGAGTCAAAAGGTCAAAAGAATATCCAGTTGTTCAAACACTACTTGTTGAAAAAAAGTGTCTTTTCTTCCATTAAATTACCTTGGCATGTTTGCTGAAATTAACTGACCATATATGTATGGGCCTAGCTCTGGAATATCGAATTAGTTTCCCGATTTCTCTATATGCCAACACCACACTGTCTTAACTATTATGATAGGTAGCCTTTCAGATGGCTCCCAGTGATCTTTGCTTTCTGGTTTTCTTACTCTATTATAATGAGACTCTTGATTTTCTAAAAGAGTTTGTGTAAGATATGCATTATTTTCCTCTTAAATTTTGAATTAAATGAACTACTGAAGCCATCAAGTCTTGGAGTTCTTTTGTGAGAATATTTTAAATCATAAATTCAATTTCTAAACTAAAACAAGGCTATTTGCTTAACTAACTTTTGGTAATAGTTGCCTTTCAAAAAATCTGTACATTTACTTTCTGAGACGTAGCATTTATGGATACAAAGTTGTTCATAATATTCTTATTACACTTTTAATGACTGTAGGATCTGGTGATGCCCCTCCTTCATTCCTGATGTCGGTTAATATTTTTCTTTCTTTCATTTTCTCGATGAATGCAAGTAGAGATGCTAAATTGTATTGACATTTCCTAAGAACTAGTTTTTGTATCATTGTTTTTTCTGCTATTATTTTCCTTGTTGATTTCTACTTTTCATATATAATTTTCTTATTTCAAATTGCTTTTGGTTTAATGTGTTCCCTTTTTAAGCTTTTTAAGGCTGACATTTAGATCACTAATTTTTGTACCTTATTCTTTTCTAAAATAAATATTTAATGTTAGCTTTTTCTCTAAGTACTGCTTAGCTACATCTCAGAAATTCTGCAATGTTATATTTCCCTTTTCATTCAATTAAAATTATTTTATAATTTTCCCTCTGATTTATTCTTTGACCTCTGAGTAATTTATAAATGTGTTATTTTCCAAATATTTATAGATTTCTCAGGTAACATTTTGTTATTCTTTTCAACTTAACTTCATTTTTGTCAGAGAACATGCTCTCAATAATTTTAATTCTTACAAATTTATTGATATTTATTTTATTTGGTAAGTTTTTCATGTGTGCTTTAAAATAATTTTGTTCTACTGTTATTGCACAAAGTACTATGTAAATGTTAATTAGGTTAATCCGGTTGATAATGTACAAGTCTTCCATAGCTCTATTAATTTTCTATCTGTTTTATTAATTATTGAGAAAGGAATTTTAAAATGTCTAACTAAATTGTGAATTTATTCTCTATTGCATCACTTTTTGCTCTATATATTTTGAAGCTCTCTTATTGTTTATAAGTACTATAATTGTTGTGTCTTTTAATATGTTAATATCTTTAATATGAAAAGCTTCTTTTTATAATTAGTAGTAGCCCTTGTCCTGGATAGTAATATTTAATATTATATATCATTTTTGTATTTTTACTTTTAACTTATTTGTTTTTAGATATAAAATGAGTTTCTTGGAGAAAACAACTTGTTGGCAATTAGTTTTATATCCAGTCTGACAATGTGTGCCTTTGAATCCAATTGTAATCCAATAACATCTAAGTATTTACTGCTATGGTTAGGTAAATACACCATTTATATTTACTTTTTCGCATCTGTCCTGCGTTCCTGTTTTTCTCTTTTTTCTTCCTTCTTTGAATTAGTTGAACCATTCTCAGAATTCTATCTTATGCCAACCTTCGGCCTATTAGGTAGACTTTCTACCTTTGACTTTACTAAAAAGGTTTACTTTGTGAGGAGGATATAAAATGCATTTCTATAAGAATTTTCAATATCACTTTAGGGGTTCTTTTAAAACTAAAAAGAAGCTTAGAAAAGAGGAACTCTTAAAATAGCTATTCTATAAGCCTAAATAAAACATCTTAATAATTTAAGTTTTATTTTTAAAAAAATCAAAGACAATATATGTTTGCTTAATAAAGAAAAATGGTGCATAGAGTCAGGTATCAAAATGTATTAACTTCCAAGTTGGGCTCTTCCTAGCAAATGACTCATATAAATTGGGCTTTAGATTAAAATACATTAAGCAATGGAGTGCACTGAAAGCATCATTGAAAGAATTGTTGGAAGAATAGGCTCAAATTTACACTCAGTAACTCACTGTTTAATACTCGAGAATCACCAAAACTTCTGTCTCCAGTTTTCTAGTTTGGTTAATTAAAATACCTTTCACACTTACTTTACAGGACTCTTATAAGGAACAAGCAGAACCATGTTAATGAAAGTCCCATAAAAGTACTATAATACTTAAAATTCCTTATTTTATTTTCTTATGGTATAACTCATCACAAACATCTATTCACCTGAGAATAATAATAAAAAAAATCACCTACACAAATGCACATTAGGATAGCTATGCAAGCTCATAAGGAAGAAGTGCAAGGAAGCAAATGATTTAAGTTGCAGAATTTAGATTTGTAAATATTAATAAAAATAAGAATATTATCTACCATTTGTCTAAGATTTTATAAATATGGAACAATAAAAACTGCTTCATCCTTTATTGCTTTGAGCAGCATCTAAAGATTTATATTCTGCTATATTAATAAAACTTGTATATGATATATAGTAAGTATGAATCTTTCGCCATTTAATATCTTTCCAGTATTATTTATAGAAGTTTTTGGAATGAACTTCTGGTTGGTCTCTCAGTTTAGCCATAATCCCGTTTCAAATTCTACAAAATTATAGGTTCAATAAACATCAAAGAAAATGTATCAAGTCAATTTCATCTGTGACCCTTCAGACCAAGAAGGCCCCAGTGTGCTGAGGTTTGACATGCTGTGAATGTTCAATTCCAGTATCCATATCCTGACCTTGGAATTCAGGCTTTGACTCAGTCAAAATAAGAACTGCTTCTCTCCTTGTTTTGGCAGAGCACTGAGCTTGCTTGTGACAACACTATGTATTAGTACATCATGTTTTCTTCTCCTTGCCTGTTCTATTTCTGTTCTTTGACTCAATGCTTTCTGGCAATAGACTTTCTACATATATAATACCTCCATACCTTTTAGTGATAATAGGGCCAACACTATGGTTGCTGGGAAGCAAACATACCTTCCACCTATGAACCAAAAAGATGCTGCTGGACGGAGATATATAGGGTAGCTTTGTTGTTAGAGGTCTTTTTCTAGGATAGAAGAAAGACAAGTGGCAATATTTCTACTTTCCATGGGAAGAGATGGAATTCTGGAGTGAAGCTTACCCTCTTGTCTTCCCATATGAAAGTCTTTTTTTTTTTTTTTTTTTTTTTTTTGAGGCGGAGTCTTGCTCTGTCGCCCGGACTGGAGCGCAGTGGCCGGATCTCAGCTCACTGCAAGCTCCGCCTCCCGGGTTTACGCCATTCCCCTGCCTCAGCCTCCCGAGTAGCTGGGACTACAGGCGCCCGCCACCTCGCCCGGCTAGTTTTTTTTTTTTGTATTTTTAGTACAGACGGGGTTTCACCGTGTTAGCCAAGATGGTCTCGATCTCCTGACCTCGTGATCCGCCCGTCTCGGCCTCCCAAAGTGCTGGGATTACAGGCTTGAGCCACCGCGCCCGGCCGAAAGTCTTTATCTTAGTCTCTTTGGTAACCAACATGTATTTCCTCCTTTGTACCAAAACCTTTTTTTACTCATGGTTGTCTTTTTCCTGAATTCACATTCATATCATCTACCACTCCTCCTATCAAGTAATAATTGTTATTGGATGTTATTACAAACACTTGTTATGTTCACTAAATTGTTTTTCTGTCTTTATATCTTGCTGTATACCTGCAGTCTCTCATGTACACACACTTGATTTTAAGCTAGATTATAAGCTTCCTAACAGAGAAAAAAAAAAAAAAAAAAAACCTATGCCTTATAATTCCCTGTTCCCACTGCTGCATCTTGTTGTATTAATATAAAAATACTTGATTCAAATCAATGGGTCCATTGTTCACATGAGATATGCTACAAAAGTGAGAGAACTACATCCACTAATAACATTTTTTACCAATTAGGCAATCATTGGTCTTTTTTTTTTTTTTTTACCATTTCCATTCAAATTCTCAGATTAGTCTAGTTAGTCTGCCTCTCTCTTCCCCAACTTTGGTTCCATCTTTAACCCACTGTAATAAGGTTATCACTATTGTAACTCATATAAAACCCCAGCAAAATGCCATTGATGACTACTAAAGAAAATTGACCAGTCACTTTCTTGACTTCATTCTTAAGTCTCAGCACAAAGCTTGGGAGACATAAGTTTATTCTATTAAATAAACAAATAAGTGAATCCTTCTCAGCCTTTCTGGAACATTTGATACATCTATGCTTCCTTCTTGAAATATTTTCCTCCTTCGGCTTTTGAGACATGGATCTTTCCTAGATTTTCTTGTCTTTCTGGGATTGTCCTTTACTGCCTCCTGTCCTTCCAACTCCCAAATGAAGGTTAACACCTTCGTTTCACTTCACCCAAAGCTCTATTCAAGACCTCAACTTGCTTCATATTTTTCCTTGGGTGATATCATCCATTTCTTTAGTCTCTTTTCCCTTTATATAGATGCATCAAATATTGATACCATCTAATTTGAACTGCATTTTAGAGCCCCTGTGTGCCTACCTGACAACTAAATTTTATTGTTCCATGGGTACTATAAGCTTACATGTCCCAAACAGACTTTAGTATCTTCCCCTTTAAATCTGCTCTTTTTTGTTTGTCCTCTATCATATATCCTTTTCTCATCATCCTGCTATCTCATCCTTGGGTTCATCTTCAACTCTTGCTTGACCTTCAAATCTTACACTCAATCAGTCTTCAAGTTGTACTGTGTCACGGTACATACTGTGTAGACACATAAATCCTCTCTCTCCAAATCCTCTCTCAGATTTTTTATGTTCTCTTCCATTCCATTGACAGTGGTCTGGCTTCCTGTGGGGTCCACTGAAATAGCTTTCAGGTACTGCTTTGATTCAATCCTCTGTAGCTTTCCCTTCATCCCAGCTGCCACCATTCAACCCTCCTCTATGGCCATTACCCTGCCTCAGCCTCTAGAATGGATTTAATCTTAGGGAAAAGATATATAATTATTTTCCAGCCCAATACATTGGCATTTGCTAAAAAGTTCCTTTTGCTTTTTGTCTCATTTTCATTAATAAGACTTTTGACTTGGTAATGTATTTAGTATTCAACTCGCCTAAAGGAACATTTGCTTTTATAGCCCCCTACCACCCTATCACTAAATGCTAGACTGGTAGCTGGAGCCTGGTCATCTGCTGAGTCTGCCTGCCTGTCAGTATGTTTTTCATATCACTGTCTTAAGAATTCTAAGCTAGCACCATTCCCTGTTGCCTTGCATCAAATCCCTAAGCATGGCCCTTTGTGTGGACTCTGACCTTGAGAGGTTTCAAATCTGGCTGATGATATGTGGGACTCTTGACTTCAGTACATGGTCCTCCATGCAGTTGGATGGGAGTGCTTCATTCCTGATAGTACTCAGAAAAAATAAAATCTACTCTTGGTTTGTAACTGAGGAGATAAAATACACGGATTATGAAAATAGTATTAAATTTCAAAATACTTTTAGTTGGTTTGGAAGATAATGAATTCAAATCGTGACTACATGATAATCAATATGACAAGAAAAAATTTCAAAATTTACTCACTTGATTCTTACCTGACGGTTAACAATTAATGTCAATTTTTGCTTACCATGTGTATTAAACTTATCAGTTACTTGGACTTTTGGAGACAAAGACCAGCCATTGAACAGTAAGGATCACTTTTTTTTCCTGGCACATAATTTTGCCTCAGTCCTCCAGCTCATGATTGGGTCTTTATGAACAACCCAAGAGATTTTATGTCAATAAAGACAATGCACAATATGTATCACAAACTACAAGACTTCTAGAATTGAACAGAGCATTGAAAACCACAGACTTGTAACTTAATATGTATATTTCACTTGACATACTAAATGAATAGGAAATATATTTTTTATTATTAAACCCAAAATAGCTCATGGAACACTAAGTTTAATCCTTTTCTAAAGAAAGCATCAAACTGGTCATGCTGTGATTTCTCTTTGGGCAAATCTGTATCTTTCATATTGTGTAAAGCCTCTTCCTCAGTACATCTTACAGACAGTGAGCTCGTGTAAAGAAGGTTGGTTTCCTTATTTAAGTCTTTTGATCCAGGATTCAAGATGCTAAATTTGAGAAGTCCTATTTTACTGATGACTCTGAGGAGTAGGGAAGTTCAGTATTCATCACAATTTTTATCAACTTGCTGGGTCATTTCTTTAAACCAGTAGATGAGCTGACAACAAATCATTTAACAGCATCAATATTCAGATTATTCAGATCAAGAGGCAGAAAAAAAAAGAGCTGGCTCCCATTGCGATCCATGGTGAAACTATTAAGCCTCTTTTTCATATGAATTTATTTTTAAAGATTATTAGCAGGGCTGCCAGGAAAAGAATTATAAGAGACCCAGGTATTACCAATGCTGCTCTTTCAAGGCCCACACTTTGAATGTGAGGTATTAAGGTAATACAGACATCTTCTTGCTCATCAACTACTCATTCCATTGCCTTCTTTCCTGAGCCCTGAGTTTCCTGTGCTTCCCCTCTCAGTCTCTATCTTTTCTGACACACACACACACACACACGCATATACACAAACACACATACATATTGACACACATACATCTGCTTATCTGATCTGAGTTATGATTATATGAAGACATTCTAAGTTTTGAGAGATGTCACAACATCTGTGTTGTTTGTTGAATACTTTCCTGTCACATATTAAAAAATCTGAACTAAACCTTTTTAAAAAAACAAACAGATTGACGAACATTTATTAATAAGTTTTATGGTTAATTTTATTTTAACAAACTGAGGTTATTTATTTATTAATACTCATAAGAAGAACTCTGGAAGTCAATCTGCACATCTTTATTAAGAAGTAAAACACAAGTCTGTGGCCATAAGAATAAGATGTCGCATAAGTAAGCCTAATTCCTCTTATCCTTGAGGCCACCAAGTTACACTTTCAAATGTATATATTTCTAGATTTGTAATGATCACCCTTCCAGATGTAGTGAGTCAGGAAGAAGGATGAATCAAGGATGACTAAATAATAAGAAAGATAGGGGAGGAAAGTGTCCGTAAGAGGGATGTGGCAAAAATGAGGAAGAAAAATAGCAGATTTTATTAACACTATTGCCTTGGCTATTTTAGCAGAACACAGAGAAGAATTCAAAAAGGACATGTCTGTTGGCAAACAACTGGGGAGAGAACCAGAAGCGAACCCAGTTGCTTGTGGCATTATTTTGCCTTAGCCTCCGAAGAGCCTGGACAGCCCCAGGAGGACAAGACAGTCTTGACCTAAGGGAAAGATGTGCTTTATCTACAAGAAAACATTAAAAAAAATCTGTTTTTTACAGGAAACTGTCTGGTTCTTTTCCTATTCACTGCCCCCAAAGATGACCTATGAAGTTGGAGAAACTGGATCTTGGGAGCCTTGAGCAGCCTTTAGCCAAGGGTGCTAAGGTCACAAAATGGATCACTCTCCCTTTGCTGGCGGGGCTCCAGCCACAGCAGGCTTTTTTGAGCTTATCAAATAGATTAAGCTCATTTCAGTTTAGCCCCTGCACTTGCTAATCCCACTGCCTGCGATACTCTGCCCCTCGTTGTATGCACGGCTGGCACCTTTTCATTCAAGTCTCAGCTTAAATGTCATCTTCTTAAATAAACTGTCTCGTATCTAAAGTACCTAACTAATCCAACCCTCCTCTGCTGCCTGTCAGTCTGTATCACATGATCTAGTGACATTTCCTTCATAGCGTTTATTACTAACTTCAAGTTTAATTTTATTTAGTTGCGTATTTGCTTGTTGTCTAGCTCTCCCCACCAGCATTTAAATTCTGAGAATTAGTATAGAATCTTTCTTGTTAGCTATTGTGCCCTCAACAAAAGGCACTGCCACTAGTACATGAATGATGTTCCATAAATATTTGTTGTGTGAAATAATATCTTTTCATTTCACTAAACCTCAACATCCTCATCTATAATTAGGACTGATATCACTACTTATAAAGATTATAAAATAAGTTATAAGCAGTAAACACAAATTATGCAGACAGTATTCAAGAAGTATTAGCTTTTATTATCACCATGAATTATAATTTCTACATTATTAACACTGAGAACTAAGTGCCTGGCACATAGTAGGTTTTAACCAAATGAATGAATGAATGAATGAATAAGAATTATACTGAGAGATTACAAACAACATGGTTGTCATAAGCTCTCAGAACTAACTCAAAGAAAATACTGCCACAGCCTCTGGAGTACTTTAGATAGATTAATGTCTTCTAAAGCCCCCTCCTTTTATTTATCTTTTTTCTTTTTTTTTGAAATGGAGTCTTACTCTGTTGCCCAGGTTGGAGTACAGTGGCATGATCTCAGCTCACTGCAGCATCCGCCTCCCAGGTTCAAGCAATTCTCCTGTCTCAGCCTCCTGAGTATCTGGGACTACAGGCGTGTGCCCCCACGCCTGGCTAATTTTTTTGTGTTTTCAGTAGAGATGGGGTTTCACCATGTTGGCCCCGATGGTCTTGATCTCCTGACCTCGTGACCTGCCCACCTCAGCCTCCAAAAGTGCTGGGATTACAGGTGTGAGCTGCCGTGCCCATCCCCCACCCCCCGGCTCCTTTTATGATTCCCTGGACTGTGAGTTTCCTGCACCAGATGTCACAATGCCAAGCCCTGCCAATTCTGGAAGGTTCTGCTCCTTACACACATGTCGTTTCAGATTCTTACTATTACTGTATATTCTGATATCCAGGCTCAGAACTGACAGCTGTCCTTCTACCCAGGCCACCTAAAGGAGGCACAAGTGTAGGGCACCTCACTCTATGACCACCTTTTTTCCCAGCCGTTTTATCCTTGTGACAGGGACCTAAAACCGAGCATCAAGAGCAACCTTTGAAAGAGAAGCAAACAAAAGTTAGTGCCATATAGAGGTAACATGCAGCATAAGAAAAGAAAGTTGGGAAAGGAAATGTGGTTGCCACACAGTCAGCCACATTTTCCCTATTCCTCTGTAGCAGCTAATTGTATAAGATGTTGATATCTTTTTTTATGCCACCTTCTCCCCTGATTTCTGCACTGGGAGACACTGCCACCGATGGTGGCAGACACTGCAGTTTGGGACAATCTTGAATATATGTAACCACAAGAGCAGCTCTGCTTGTGTGGGCAGACAGAACACATAGCCTGGGCAAGTAGGGGAGGACAGATTAGATAAAACCAAGTCCATATCACTAAAACCAACTGTTCTGAAAGACAATAACTCGATTGTGTTTTCCCTCTAAGAAGAAAACAAACATAAAACATGGCAAATAAACAGTCTAATTATTAAGTTCTCTTAGATTTGAGAGCCAAGAAGGCCTCTGAAGCCTGTTTACCTTTGTTCTTGTATGTCTGCCACTATTTGTTTTCCTTTTATGAATAAAGAAAATCTGAAATAACACAACATTACCCTTAATCATGTTTGTGCTACAGAAATAACATCTCCTTGAAATACTAGCCTTTGATTCTACGATGCCCTCACCAAACATTGCTTCTTGCCAATAGCTAGATCTTTTCTTTATCAAAGAAGTGTTTGAGGGTTGGGGATTATTTCTTTTGTTGTTGTTGTTACTATTATTATTATTATACTTTAAGTTCTAGGGTACATGTGCACAACATGCAGGTTTGTTGCATATATATATACATGTGCCATGTTGGTGTGCTGCACCCATTAACTCATCGTTTACATTAGGTACATCTCCTAATGCTATCCCTCCTCCCTCCCCCGACCCCACCACAGGCTCTGGTGTGTGATGTTCCCCTTCCTGTGTCCAAGTGTTCTCATTGTTCAGTTTCCACCTACGAGTGAGAACATGCGGTATTTGGTTTTTTGTCCTTGTGATAGTTTGCTGAGAATGATGGTTTCCAGCTTCATCCATGTCCCTACAAAGGATATGAACTCATCCTTTTTTATGGCTGCATAGTATTCCATGGTGTATATGTGCCACATTGTCTTAATCCAGCCTATCATTGATGGACATTTGGGTTGGTTCCAAGTCTTTGCTATTGTGAATAGTGCCACAATAAACACACATGTGCATGTGTTTTTATAGCAGCATGATTTATAATCCTTTAGGTATATACCCAGTAATGGGATGGCTGGGTCAAATGATATTTCTAGTTCTAGATACTTGAGGAATCACCACACTGTCTTCCAACAATGGTTGAACTAGTTTACAGTCCCACTAACAGTGTAAAAGTGTAGGATGGCGATCATTAGAAAATCAGGAAACAACAGGTGCTGGAGGGGATTATTTCTTTGCTCTTCCTTACAGTCTCCCTTTCTCATCCTCTAGCCTTGGGACTTGAGATCTGGATATGTAGAGAATATATTTCCTTTTGCTCTCCAATCTCACAGCAGAGCTGGGACAATAAGACATGTTTATGAAGCTGGCACAAACAGACAAACTGGTTTCTAAAAACTAGAAGGTAGGCACCAAGTTGAGCCCATCATAAGATGATTCTGAATGGTATCACCTTCGTGCTACATGATATTTGGTCCTATAAATTTTACACGGCATACAAACATTCCCAAACTCCTTACTCCAAATATATTTATAAAGCATTACTTTTGTAATAATTTTGGTCATATAGAGTATTGATCATGGAGAGATATATATATCCATATTGATATCCATATATATCTACATATATATCCCTATCTATCTATCTGTATGTATGTATGTATAGCTGCATTTAGAGCACACACAGACACAAACGCATCTCTAACAATCGTTTTACTTCTTAAGAACATTTTTTAGGCCTTTTAATGCACTGAACTATTTATATTGTCTTCTGATAGGAACTGTTTAGACTTGATTCAAATCGTGGTCCAATTTATAATCTATATTCTTACTCATGTTTGGTCTCTTTAGGAAAAAATATATATCAAATACATTAGGTTACAACATCAAGAATTTTCCATGGTATTACATAGTCTTCAAACACTGTTTAAATGATTGCACTGTGCTGAATATACTAATAAATACTTTAACAATTCCTTTATAAGTATGTGTTTCTGAGTTACCTCTTTTATTAATTATACTGAAATGAAACTCTTCCTATATCTTCTATAATAAATTCTCAGAAATTCAATAGTCTCATTTATTAGGAGGTGATTTAATACTCTTTCTTTACTTTTACTTCATTATTTCTTCCTGTCTTTTCTCAGATTTGTGTACCTAACCTAAAAGAAGTAAAGGACATGAGAGCTGCTAGTGGGAAATTATAGTGGCAATGTGCTCCTTTGCCACTCGCCCTTGATAATGACCTTCTAATCACATACTGTTTTCAGTCTGCACCCTTCCGCCTCTGAAGACAGGCGTTTCTTGTTTCAGCCTTAATGTCTCGCAGTCCTTCTATTGTGTCAGCCTCTACTTCTTATCTGTAGTCACTCAAGGTCTCACCTCAAAGATCCCCCTAATGCGAAAAGGACTTGATATTGTCTGGACTTGGTGACACACCATTTAGAGTATACACAGACACAAACACATCTCTAATAGTGTTTTACTTCTTAAGGAAAATTTTAAAGCCTTTCTTTATATTCAACTATTTGTACTGTCTTCTGGTAGGAACTGTTAAGACTAGATTTAAATTGTGATCAAATTTGCATTCTAATTCCTACTCGTGTTTGTCTCTTAAGGATAAAAGAAGTAACGACATGACAACGAGTAATTTTCCAATGATCTTAAGTTGAGAGCAAAACAAAACAAAAAATAATAATAAACTCTGCCATTTATTGTATTACACTTACTGGAGTTTATGTTTAACTTGGGAGTTACCAGTAGTTCATAGCAGATTGCAAATAATTTTTTTAAATTGCCTACTTACAAGTTACTTATTTTTCTACAAGCCAAACAAATACTTTGCAAGTGAATGATGCCAAGATTAGATCATGAAAGTCATAAATTTTGTGGAACACAGGGAAAGGATGGCTGTGAGCTGGCTCAATTGCAGTGTCAAGCTAGTCAAAGCAAGAAGAAATATTAGAACCATTTTGTTTCTGCACTGAACTTGGAAGAGTCATTTCAAATCAAATGAGCAAACATGCATTGAACACCTGCAATGCAAAAGGAAATTTGCTAAACACTATGATAAATGTAAAAATAAATATGACCACTTCTGGCCCCAATAAACTCAAACCTAATAAATTTGTGAATGTTTTCAAAACAATGGTCCTTGCCTTTAGGCACTTTAAATGAAAAGTTCTGGCCAATCCTGCCAAAGAGACTGTTATTCCACTTTTCCGTTATTTGTTTCTAACAATCAACGTGCTTGAATCACAGGAGATATGTGTTAACTGGATTAGCTTCTGGGTCATAAAAGTGTTTCTATTTTATCATTAGTTTAGGCAATGATCATCACACTTATGAAGTGAAAGAAGAATTTTTAATCTACCAGTATGAGTAGGCTTTGATTCTCAGTACAATAAAAAGCACCTATATTCTGCACCTTAAAATATGATAAACTAGAGTTGTAAAAAAAATTCTCCCATAAGATGCAAATATACGTTTTAAATATTTATTTTTTAAAATGCACCGCTGAGCTGGTAAGAACACAAGGGCAATTTTCAAGGGTTAAAACCAAACCAAGGAGCAGACAGAATCCAGGTGGGTAAGGCAGACCTGAAGCCTTGGAGGTTCTGATGATATTTACTGATACAAAAACCTAGGATGATAGAAAGGCCTGGGCCTGATCAAGCAGTAATCACATAAAAACGATAGAAAGGCCTGGGCCTGATCAAGCAGTAATCACATAAGCTAAGACCTGCATGCTGTACTATACTATAGCCCAATGAAACTGAGGCTTCCATACCATCCAAAGAAGTTTTCAAAGTAACTTGTCTGTCTTAGCCTTAGCTCTTGATTGGCATGAGGGAAGAGAGGGAGTAGGGTTTTTTTTTATTATTTTTTACTTTTTTGAGATGGAGTTTCACTCTTGTTGCCCAAGCTGTAGTGCAATGGTGCAATCTTGGCTCACCACAACCTCCGCCTCCCAAGTAGCTGGGATTACAGGCATGCGCCACCACACTCGGCTAATTTTGCAGTTTTAGTAGAGAGAGGGTTTCCCCGTGTTGTTCAGGCATTATTTTTGATGGGAAAAGAGATGTATCTAATTAAGAAAGACAATTCTACTGTGGTCTTTAATTGTATTGTGAATATTTTATTTCTTTACCTGTGTGATGAATATGAGGGTGATTATTATATTAATTTGTATGTCTCTAATATCTCTGAATCAAATGAAAAAGCATAAGTATCCTGTTACAAATACAGTAGTTATCCCTTATTTGCAGTTTTGCCTTCTGCAATTTCAGTTACCCGTGCTCAACCACGGCCCAAAAATGTTAAATGGAAAATTCCAGAAATAAACAACTTGTACGTTTTAAATTGTGCACCATTCTGGGTAGCATGATGAAATCTCCTGCCAGGGACATGAGTCATCCCTTTGTCCAGTGTATTCCCACAGTCTACACTACCCACTCTTTAGTCATTTAGAAGCCATCTCAGTTATCAGATCAACTGTCCAGGTGTCACAGGACTTGTGTTTAAATAACTCTTATTTTATGTAATAATGGCCTGAAAGCTCATGAATAATGATGCTGATACACTGTTATAATTGGTCCATTTTATTATTAGTTGTTAATTTCTTACTGTGTGTCATTTATAAATTAAACTTTATCACAGGTACGTAGGTATAGGAAAAAACATACTATATGTAGGGTTTGGTACTATCCATAATTTCAGGTATCCACTGGGGATCTTGGAATGTATTCCCTATGGATAAGGGGAATTGTAAAACCAAAGATAGAGATTATTTTTAGATTAAAAAGTTCAAGGTATAGTTAATTAAATAACAGGTAAGATTAGAATTCCAGTCTCTCAACTCCTAATCCCCTGCTCTTTCTGTACTTTTTAAAAAGAGTGTTTCAATTCAAGACATCCCAGAAGTTTTGTATTTTACTGTGGGATGTGGCTGAGCCTGCAGTCTCAAGAGGAAGTCATTTGCAGGAAACCTTGTCTCAGATTGGCAAATACTCTGTGGGCTCTTTGGAATAGCTCCAAAACAGGCCATCCGCTTTAGTACATCTTTGAATACGGTATTCATCCTGGATCTAGATTAGAAAATCCACTAAGAAATGATTATCTGGTGTTGGGGTGAAATTTATTGACAGATCCATATGTTTCCTCTGACTATTCAGTTCACAATGACCTTGCCCATTTCTGAATTCTGAGAGCACTTATTATGCATCCTAATCACTTAGATACTTGGTTCTGTTCTGCATTTAGTAGGTATATAGGTTATATCCTCAATGTGACTCAAAGTTTCCCCAAAAAAGAGCTTTATTTTGCAGTCCCTGCATTACCAAGAAAATTTAGAACAGGAAGGGATATTATTATCTGCCTGAAACTTCTTATACTACATTTGAGGTGATTTGCCCCTATAAAGTGATTTGCCCCAAATCACACAGTGTATCTGTCAGAGTGTTAAAACATGACACAACCCAATTAGGATAATTCAAGGAGAGTTTATTTATAATGGGACTGTTTGGATAGGGTGTAGGGAAACTACATATTATAATGTAGTGCCTCAAGGCTAGTAACAGGTAACTATTGCCACTCTTAACTGATAAGAATCAGCAGCGTTACCAGAAACTGGAAGGAGACGGCTATAATGAAGACACCTTGAGAGGAACAAGGATCTTCAGTAAGGGAACTCAGATATCCCCAAACAAGCTCAAAGAGGGCGATTAGGAGGAATAAACATCCTGACATCACTTTCCCATATCCACTCTGGGTACTTCCATTGGTCAAACCCAATTGTAACCTTGAGAACAAAGAAGCTCATTGATAAATCCTATAATAGTTACCCTTCTGGAGCCAAGGGCAAGGTGAAGAAGAGTGAGGATATCTAGAAGGAAAAAGAGACCATATCTAGGACATTTAGGTTTGGCTGGAATAGAGGTTTCCTAACTCCAACTTTACTTTCAACCGGACATAACTCTTACTTTGCTCAAAAAGTGCTTAATGAATTGAGCTAAGTTTAAATTGACTGAAAGCTGCCAAACCAGAAGGAAGGTCTGTGTACCTGATGTTGAGCCAGGTCCCAGTGAGAGTAGGTCTCAGACCATCTCCTACTTTCAGAATTGGAATCAGATCCCAGAACTGTACTCAGAAGCAGATGGGAAGCCAGTGTAGTGCCCAGGGCCAAGTGAGTAAATGTTCCAAGCAACCAGACCCACTCAGCATCCTCTTTTGCTAAACACTGACACAACCCAGCATATGGCAGGCTGGACACTGTGTGATGTGTAGGACCAGAGCCAAAGATAGAGCTGGGCTGGATTAAAAGAGACATGTTAGTTTTCAGCATTTGAGAGTTAGAGATGTGACAGGTTGAGAACATTCAAAAACCATCATATCCTTTTGCCCATGCCCCAGTTAGATGTGAAACTGAACTTCAGAAGGCAAGAGTGGGATTGAAGGCAGCTTTTCTACACCTCCACGTAGGAGAGCCGCAGAGTACAAAAGATGAGGAATTCACCTTTAGTGAGGGTGAAAAGTTTGCAACCAGGAATGAGAAACCAGTTAATCCAACATGAACAAAAGATTCTTCCCCAAACCAATCATCAGACTGAAAACACTGGCGTTCATGGACCAAGATGAGAACAATGGTGAGGACATTTAAGGTTAATCTAGTAGATGATTCTCTTTTCTTCTCAAATCTGTGGCACTAACATGTCTATTATTCCTCTTACATATCCTTTGCTGAGCTATTATGATAATCAAGTGAAACACTGAAATAGCACTTTGTAAATCATAGGGCTTCCTACATGACATTTATTACTATTACCTATTGAGAGCTGCCTAAGGGTCCCAGGAAGGGAGACCTGTTTCCACCCCTCACTTTGGCCACTATCCTGGAGGATGGTTCCATTGCTAAAGCCTACATTACAAAGAGAGTTTTGCCATTGCCACTGGGTGGATGAGGTGATGGAGAGTGTCTTCTCAAGAGCCCCGGCTGATTTTTGGGTCAGCCTTCTCCTTTTCATTCCAGGAATTAGGAGCCAGAAGCAGATGAAACTTGACTAACTACCAAGAGAGGATAGAGGAGGCTGTTCGGTCAAACTGGGAAGAAGTGCTTTCTTGCTGCTTGTTCTACCCAGCAAGGCAAGAAGATAGACCCAGTTACTGAAGAATCAATAGAAGCGGGGCAATCAGGTCTCTGGGAAATCCTTGGAGAAATCTCAAGGGAGGAAAGAAAATCCTGGAAGAGAATAATACATTTATATTAGCTACACTTTGATTAGCAGCTAATTGTTGCAAATGAATTTACTGAGCTTTTCCCTGATGATTAGGAGAGTGCTACCATCACAAAGCTGTTAAGCCATGGTATAGGGCTGCGCTGAGCAAACCTGGAGGATGGGACTTTCCCAAGGAACCAGGTATACTTGGGCAAAAATGACCAAGGATATCCCAGGAGGTCAGCCAGAGAAACGTGCCCACTGTGGACATGAGGGGGTGCCTATGTTGGATTGGCCAAGCTGACTGAGCAGGTTGTTGGAGATTTGGATGTATGAGCTAAAAAAAACAGAATATCCTCATGTGTTGTCTTATTTCACTACTTACTAACAGTATGGAATTATCTATATATTAGTTTTAAGAATTCAAATGTCATATTAAGTTTTCTGAAATCAAATTCTATTAAATAATACAACAAAACATGTAATTGTCTCTTCGTTAGGGGAAAAAATTTGTCCAGGATTGCTTAGGATATTATGGTTTTCAAACTGCAATATATAGGTATGTGGCAGTGCAGTGATCTAGAAGCCAATGCAATATGCATGGCATATATTTTTAGAACATAAATTTTATCTAATATTTGAAAGAGAAAGAAATTATTTTCATTTAAAACACACACACACAAGTGCATTAAGAAGAGGAGGTCAAAATTATCTTTTGTTTTTAAGATAAAACATGAGGCTTCAAAGACTTTTCTTCCTTGTAGCAAGCTACTTTAAATAACACAGACCCACACACCTGGGGTCTGCTCTTCATATACAGCTATTATGAGTACTTAGGTAAGAAATTCTGGTGACACACAGCCTTATGTGAAAGCAGAGGGATAAGAAGTAGAAACAGCTGTAAGGTCTTTTACAAACCTAGAAGCTGAAGACAAAAAAACACATGAGTCATATTAAGATTTTGTGTAAACTTTATTTAATATTTAACATTTGTATGGCAATATCCTAGATACTGAGGCAAAGCTAAAACTGAATGGTATATAATTCAGTTGCAAGTCTTCCAGTGTATGAATCAACCCACATTAAGTGGAGTAGTGTAGTTCTTGCCTCCATCTCTTCCTGCCACACTGCCTCCCCACACTGCCTTCCATCCCAGATATGAACTGAAAACACATTCACTCATAAACTATCCTAATTGTTTGTTATTCCAACAGTGACACTGAATCAGTCATCATTTTTGAGAAGAGTGTGACCCCCAAATATTTTGTCATTTCCTATGATTTACAATGAAGTTATGATCTGTTCCACCTCAGAAGGTTACATTGTTCATCACAAAAGGCACCTTGTAAATGGAAAACGGTAGGAGTCAGAGAGTTGCCAAGGCTGAGCAGCAGGCAGCTGAGTGCTCTGCATTGCACTGTATTGGAGGAGTGACTGAGGCTACAGCCCTTGATTGTTAACAGTGGGTTTTACTTTATGTTATTATTAGTTCCCTCTTCTCACTTGGTATATGTTAGAAACATGAAAGTTGAAAATTTGGCAGAAGCAGGGGGTGGGAACGAAAGGTAATAATGTTAAGGAAAGCCTTCTAACTGAAGAGAAAATAGGAAGATGTAGCCAGCAGCAAGAGAATCCCTCCCTTTCCAGTTCGGCTCAAGATTTTATAGCTACAAATCTTCCTCAAATCAAAGCTTCTTATCATCAGGAATTCCAAGGTTTCATGATAATAAAGGACCTCACAAAAAATACTATGCAAGATATTCTTTATTTGGAATAATTTCCTGGAGTATTCAAATCAAAGTGCTAGGGGAACATTTCAGAGATTTCCTCGGGTATGATAGTGTTTTTCCAATAGAAAACAACATATCATATGGCAAGTCAGTCACATCTTCATATGCCAAGACATGGTTGAAGTTTTCAGAAAACAGTAGATAGCATTTCTGCTCCATGTTAGCCACGAAGTAATTAAAAAAAAATACTGAGATTTTTCCCCCAGAGACAGCTAAGCAAAATCTTATTTCTTAGAATGATACAATTCGATTGTCCACTGAATGATTTCACACCAATGGCCATACTGGAGAAAATGACATGTATTCTAGAATTAGATTGCCCCAGTCCCACTACTTCTTAGTTATGTGAAAACAGGTTAAATTCTTTAATCTCTTTGTGCCTGAGTTTCTTTAGCTGTAAAATAGGGAAAAGACTACAGACCAACCTCTCTCAATAGGTTGTTGTGATGATTAAATGAGGTGATATGTGGAAAACACTTAGCACTGTGCTTAAGTGTCAAATAATTAATTATTATGATATGATTATGATTATTGTTAGAAAAATATTTCTCTGATATTTCACAGCATGCACCTTTAGTAACTAAATAATTCCATGTTAGAGGTACATAGTCTTTCCTTTTTCCCATTTCCCATAATTGCTTATCTATTTTTATTTTAAAATTTTAATTATTCTCTGTCAAATGTGTTGTTGCTATAATATGCTTCCAACCTTTTCAAAAAGTTTACAGAGTATAAATTATAAATAAAAATAAAGACAATGATTAGACCTCTATCAAGTATCTCATCTATGAGTTTTTAAATAGACTGCTTTTACGTCTATATTCTACCCACACAAAAAGAAAGAACTCCTAAATATATATTAACTAGAGAGTAAAACAAAAGGGAATAGAAGAAAATTGATACACGTCTTTAAGTTGGTCTTATTTGAAATGAATCTATCGTGCTTGTTTAACTTTTCCTCAGCCCAGAAATGCACATCTTTTAGAGTCATAGAGTTATTACAGAAATCCAAGTCCAAGCTAGGCAAAAACCCATGATCTCTAGTGGCATAAATTCAGTGTTCCTCATCCCTCCAAAACAACCAACTTTAGATGCTGCATAAAACAGGATTATAATAATCACGTTTTCTTTTAGGAATGTAACAGTGACATCAAAAGATGCAAAGGAATCAAACTTTCAGGGCCTACCTCCAAACCCCTTCCCCTCTTAGCTAGAAAACATGTTACATCTCTCAGACTGGGATTCTGCCAAATCTGCCATGCTTAGCAGTCTTAATTCCTTCTGCTTCTCAGTGACAAGCGGCACCTCCAATGCTTGTAGAGAGAATTTATCTTTGCATGGCAGGATAATTGCATACAATAAGCCAGGACATGAAACACAGATACAAAATGGCATTATTTCAGCATTTTTAGTCTTTCCTCCACCCCCTAACTTTATCACATCACCTTTGCATTGTCTGCAAGTTCTTGGTTGTCTTCACTATGCTAATTCTTCTGGGCAGCTTCTCTCGGCAATCATGTGACCATATAACTCCATTATATGAGGCTACAGATAATAAAATGCTACTATTTATTAACACTCAGGGATACTTTTCCCCTGCATTTCCTGCATTCTTTCAGTAATGATAACAGGCATCTTTGTGTTCTTTGTGAATTTAAAGAGAGTCCTTTTCATTGTGAAATAGAATACCATGTTAGGTAGTTGGTAGATATACTTTATCAGCTTAAGGAATCTCTCTTCTATTCTTAATTTTCTAAAAAAATATTAATTTTGTTAAAAAATTATGAATGGGTGTTGAATATTATCAAATGCCTTTCCTATATTTGTGAGGTGATCAAATTATTTGTTCTTTTTTTTTCTGTTAATATGGTAACATTAATAGATATTCTAATTTTAAACTATTCTTGCATTCTTGGCAGAAGCCCTATCTGACTTTGATTTATTATTTTATCTTCTCCCAGAACAGTTTATATGAAAAATAGGTTATATGTTCTTTGATAGTTTGGTAGATTATGCTGAAAATACACTTTGGTCTACATGTTGTGTTTTGTGGTTAGAATAAAGTATTTTTATGCTTAATTATTGCAAGCCTTTTGAATTTTCTGTTTCTAGTTGAGTCATTCTCAGCTAAGTTCTATTTTTAAAAATATTAAGTTTTTCAAGCGTATTGACACAAAGTAGTTCATGGAATTCTCATAAAATTCTGCTGCATCAGTAGTTATGGCCTTCATTTCTAGAATGATTATTTTTATATTCTCATTTTTTCATCAATTTTTCCACAGATTAGTCTATTTTATTAGAAGAAATAGATTTTAATTTTGTTGACTCCATATTTTCTGATTTGGATTTAATCCATTTTTGCTCTCACCATTTTTTTCTCCTTTATTGAGTTTTGATCTTTCCCTACCTTTATTGAGATATTTTTGAAAAATAAAAACTGTATATATTTAAGGTGCACAACTTGATGTTTCAATACATTGTGAAATAATCACAATAAACTAATTAAAGTATCCATCACCTCACATAGCTACCATTATCTTTCTTTTGTGTGTGTCTGGTGAGAATACTTAAGACCAACTCTTCAAGCACATTTCAAATATACAATATAGTATGTTAACTATACTCACACTGCTATACATTAGATCTCCAGAAATTATTTGTCTTGCAAAATTCAAACTTTCTACCTTTTGACCAACATCTCTCCATTCCCTTTCCCCCAACCCCCAGCAACTATTCACAATAGCCAATATATGGGTTTAATTTCCTTTTTATTTTTCTAACTTTTGAGTTAGATGATTATATTATTACTTTATATATTTTCTTTTCTAATATATACATAAAAGGTTGTGAATTTCTGGCCAGGCGCCCTGGCTCACATCTGTAATCCCAGCACTTTGGGAGGCCAAGCGGGTGGATCACTTGAGGTAAGGATTTCGAGACCAGACTCAACATGGAGAAATCCCGTCTCTACTAAAAATACAAAATTAGCCGGGCATGGTGGTGCATGCCTGTAATCCCAGCTACACGGGAGGCTGGGGCAGGATCATTGTTTGAACCTGGGAGGCGGAGGTTGTGGCGAGCAAAGATTGTGCCACTGCACTCCAGTCTGGGCAACAAAAGTGAAACTCCATCTCAAAAAAAAAAAAAAAAAAAAAAAGGTTGTGAATTTCACTCTAAGAACCAGTTTAGTTTCATCACGTTTTGATATCTACTTTTACTGTCCATTATTTTTTCTTTGATGCAAGAAATACTGCAATTTTTGACTTCCTTAATTTTTAAATTATTTTTCTATATTTTTATTTATTCTACTTTTTTGCATTATAAATAAGGAATTTGTTGTGTATGTGTTACTTTGTATTTGTTGAGATTTGCTATGTGACATAACATGCAATTAATATTTAAATATGCTTCAAGTGTTTTGAGAAAAATGAGTGTCTTTTGATTTGGGGAAGCAGCATTTTATGTTCTATATTATCATCAAACTTGTTTATTGCCTTGTCAAATCATACTAATTTTCTCACTTTATGATCTAGCACACAATATGAGAATTAAGGTAGAAATAGTTCTCAACTAAAATTGTGGATTTTAGTTATTAAAATGCAATAACCTTTTACTTTATATATTTTGAGACTGTTTTGGTAGTTGTATGCAGCTTTGGAGTTCTTAGAGCTATTAAATACTTGACAAATCTTTTAATAATTGTATAGTAATAATCTTTCTCTTGTTATAATGCCTTCTGCATCACAGTTTGTGTGATATTAATATAACTATACCAAATTTCTATTAGTATTTGCTTAGAATATCTTTCCCTCCCTTTACTTTCAACCTTTTTGTGTTTTTATGATTCCAGTGTGTCTCATATAATATAAAAGTGAATCTGTCTCTTGTCTTTGTTTTTCTTTCTGAAATAGACTTTCAGAACAGTTTTAAGTTCCCAGAAAAATTGAGCATCAGGTGCACAGGTTTGCCGTATATTTGCTTCCCCAACACATGCACAATCTTTCCCATTATCAATATCCTCACCAGAGTGGTACATTTATTACAAGTGATGAACCTATATTGACACATTATCATCACCCAAAGTCCATAGTTTACATTAGCATTTTCTCTTTGTATTGTACATTCTCTGGGTTTAGACAAATGTATAATGACATTTATCTACCACTATAGTATCATACAGAGTAGTTTCACTGCCCTAAAAATCCTCTGTGCTCTGTCTACTCATCCATTTCTCCTTTCTAACCCCTGGTCAACACTGATCTTTTTACTGTTTTCATAATTTTGTCTTTTTTAAAATGTCACATAGTTGGAGTTAAAAAGTATGAAGGCTTTTTGTACTGGCTTCTTTCCCTTAGTAATATGCATCTAAGTTTCTTCAATGTGTTTTCATAGCTTGATAGCTCATTTCTTTTTAGCAGTGAATAATATTTTATTATCTGGATATACCACAGGTTACTTTGTTGCTTCCATGTTTGGGCAATTATGAATAAAGCTGCTATAAACATCCATGTGCAGGTTTTTGTGTCGACATAAGTTTTCAGTATCTTTGGGTAAATGCCGTGGAATGTGATTGCTGCATTGTATGATAAGAGTATGTTTAGTTTTGGGGAAAACTGCCCTGCTGTCTTTCAAAGTGGCTGTTCCATTTTGCATTCCCACCAGCAATGAATGAGAGCTCCTGTTGCTCCACATCTTCAATACTTGGTATTGTCAGTGTTCTGGATTTGGGTCATTCTAATAGGTATGTAGTGGCATCTCATTGTTGTTTTAATTTACATTTTTCTGACTTATGATGTGGAGCATCTTTTCATATGCTTACTTTCAATCTGTGTAGTTTCTTTGGTGAGGGGTGGGTTAAGGCCTTTGGCTCATTTATTTTAATAGAGTTGTTTCTTAATTGTAATTTATTTATATTAATTGTATCAATGAATTTGAATTTACTCTTACCATCTCATTTATGCTTTCCAATTGCCATATGGTTTTCTTTCTTATTTTATTCTTTTCTGCCTACTTCTGTATTAATCACGCCTGTTTTATTTCTCTTTTGTACTTCTACTGGCTTGGGAAGGTATACATTTTAGTTCTATTTTTAGTCTTTATCCTTCATGTGTTAACAAAGCTACTTAGTTTGACCATCTAAATATAATGTTTTTACCCTTTTCTTGAAAAATATAATGATATTATTAAAATAATTATCCCCTTCCACCATCATGTTATTATTGTCTAGAATTTTATTTCTACTTTGCTTTTAATTCTCTGCCCAAATGAACTATCAAGCCTTACAGTTCATATTCATTAGATTTACATACATATTTATTAATTCATTTGCTTACCATTACTTCTTGCATCCCATTCCTTCTTAGTTTTCTTCTTTTTAAGGTAGTTTATCTGATGAGGATTGCTGAGTAATCAGTTCTCTCAGTTTTTATTTTTTCTGAAAATGTCTTTATTTTGTGCTCATTTAATAATAATCTATCTAAATAGAGAATTCTAGAATGACTATTATTGGTATCAGTATTTCACAGGTACATTTTACTCTTTCTGATCACTAATGATTTTGAGAATTCTGCTAATTGATTTTATCCTCAATAAACTATCAATCTCTCCTTTCTTGTTGCTATTAAGACTTTTCCCTTCGCTGATTTGCAATTACACTACGTTTCCATGTAGATTTATTTTTTGTTTTCCTTGTCAGTGTCCATGGGAGTTATTCAATATGACAATTCATGTTGCTAATTAAATCTGGAAAAATTTCAGACATGATTTCTTTCAATATTACCCACTACCTATCTTGTTTCTTTTTTGCAAATCCTATCAGCTTTACTCATGACTCTTATCCTCTAGTTTGTATTCCATCCCTTTCCCTCAGAGTTAGAGTCTGGTTAGTTTTCTCAGCTCTGTTTTCTAGTTCATTAAATTTCTTCAACTGTGTCTAATCTGCTATTTACCCAGTTCACTGTATTTTAAATTCAGTGAAGAATACTTGCATATATAGAAGTTTTTAAAACTATTTTTAGTATTTTCTTTATCCTTTCAAGTGACACTTTACTCTTTCCTTTGGCTTCTAAGCATTATTTTACTCTCCTGAATAATTTTATGTACACTTATGTGAATGTCTGTATTAGATGTTTTATCTATTAATTCAAAAAGAGGTGATTAAGTTAAAATGAGGGGTTTTTTTCCCCCTTAGGGTGGACCCTAATCCAATCTGTCATTATAAGAAGAGGAACTTTGGACACAAAAACAGACACCAGGGGTGTGTGTACACAGAGAAAAGACCACGCGAGGACACAGAGAGGTCTGCAAACCAAGGAGAGAAGCCTCAGAAGAAACAAAACCAGCCAACCCACTCATCTTGGACTTGTAGCTTCCAGAATTGTGAGGAAATAAATTTCTGTTTTAAAGCCACTCCGTTTTTGTTATTTTGATATGCCAGCCCTAGCACATTAACAGTGTTTTACCACAAAAGTCTCCAACTTAAAAGTTTTCAAAAACTTTCTCAACTCTTAAATAAATCAGTCCTTTCATTTTCCCTATTTCCACCTCATTAACACTTAGTGCATTCTTCCACACAGAGAAAATGTTTTATAGAAGCTTCATGCACTGTTAAAAAACAAATAGATGCTGAGGAAAGGTGGTTTAACAAAACAATTTCACAGTAAAAATAAATAGGATGAGGTAAAACTATGGCCAGTTTTAGCCATAGAATATTTCAAAGACTCCCTGAGTCCAGATTATTTCCAGATACTGGAATAGTCAGACTACAGACTGAGTTGGAGGAACCAGAAGACAGGGCATCTATTTTGAAGACATGTTGCTTCCTGGAAGGTTTCTCAATATTTATACTGCCCAGGATGTATCCAAGAAGCCCAACTTTGGGAGTACTAAACTCTCAAAGGGGAAATCACCCACCCTATCAGGTTAAGCATATTGTCAATCACCAAAACAAAAATGAAAATTTATACCACCAAGAGAAGTCATTGGCTCCATGATCTGTTTCATTCCAATGTTTGCTTACAAAGGACAAAGTGATCTTCCAATAAAGTCAGAAATGGATGAGACTGAAAACTCTTCAGAATAGGACAAAGACAACACTGCTACTAGGGATGGGGGAAGGGCACATTCAGGATCAGGAGATTCTCTGCTACGAGGGGAATCAGGGGAGGGAGGGAGAGAAGGCGGAGGAGAGAGACACATTAATAATGTTATCTTGTATTACCTTAGCAATATACCTGATACAATTGAATTGCAAAGATTGATTAAACAGGACTATAACCCAAATTAAGGAAAACCTCATGGATTTGTGTCTTATAGGATTGGGATTTCTACATCACTGAATTCATGTCCAAAATCATCTTGAATGTGGATATGTATTAATATGATTTCAAATAAAAAAGGCACAGTCGGTTTATTGGAAATGGATGCTATGCTTTAGGAAGTAAATGCTCTTGAAAGAGAAAAAGAAAGAAATATAGAAATACGATAAGGAGGGAGGATGGAAAGAGGATTAAAAGGAATGAGGAAGGAAGGAATTCAGATCTAAGACAGTTTTGTAAGGGATAACATCTATTCACACACAAACTAATTTAAAAATCTATAGGTCATTTGAAGAGTCAGATAAGGTATAGTTTTAACTTATGTTTAGTGTTCTTATTTAGCACCAATTAAAATGTTATATTTTTAGAAAAATATTCAGCTTCTAACCAACCTTGACGCCTCTGGAAACACCTATTTACATAGCAGAGCAAAGCAAATGCCAAAGATGAAGCCTGGTGCCAAATTACCAAAGCATCTCCCAATGATCTAAAACAAAAGGGCAAATGAGTTTGAACCCTAGCTTTGCTACTTGCTAGATGTGCAAGCTTGAACAAGTTGCTTAACCTCTCTGTGCCTTAGATGCATCAACTCCATCATAGTAATAATAATAGCACCTATCCCACAGGGTAGTTATTAATTGAATGAGTTTTATTTGTAAAGCACTTTTAATAGTTCCTAGTATATAGAAAATGCTATATAACTGTATATAAATATAGTAAATACATACATTTTATTAATTTGCTTTCCATAAGAAAGGAATGAGCTCAAGAAAAAGAGGAATTGAATAGTTGCTTGGAACCCTGATAGGATTAGATTATAAAGCCAACATTTCCAGGGTTAAATATGAAACAACACTAATTCAATTTATTGAAAATAACTGTAGCTTGAAGGAACAAAAATTTCCGTATCTTCTTCTGAGATCAGGGCTTAATGAGGCAGAGAATATTTAGGAAAGATACAAAATGCTTCATAAGCATGGTTGGGGTTTCACTTGCCTCTCTTCTTGGGCCTTCATCTGTCCAGAATCAACTTCAAAAACCTGGAAGGGAATTCTGTGACCCAGTGTAAGCACTCATGCCTAGGGAATTGATTATTTAGTGTCCTTCTCTAGTTTCTCTTCTGAATCCCTTCCAGGGGTCAGAGTAGTAATTAGGGCTGGCATAATTTGAGGATATAAATTATTCAAAAGATTTTGAGGGAAATAAAAATTTTAAATTATGGATACTATTCTTTAAAAGTTATTGCCAACTATAAAGAAAATAGAAAAGTCACAATGAAATTTTGATTCCTGAAACTTCTGTACCCACAGCCCATCAAAATGCTTCCATCTGCTGCTTATCCAAACTAATTTGGAACAGTATTCTCTCCCAGCTTTGAGCTGACCAATTGGTCATCCTCTAATGGGGTATTTGACCAAATTGTCCTAGAAACATGTGAGAAAGGAATTCTTTACTGAGAAACTTATTATATAATGAGCACAAATCACCTAACAGATGCACAGAACGTCAGAGTTAGAGAGGATCCACGCCAATTTTCTGGGCTGACCTCATCAGTCTCCATTCATACAGAGATTTCATCTCTAACTGACGATGTTTCTAAATGCCAAGCACTAGATTTTGGAATATCGCTTAAAATTTTGTTTAATTAAGAAGTGGTAATAGATAGAACCACGGGCCTATTCTCTGGTTTGAATAGGAATGAAAACTTTTTAAAAATTTACACTCTCTGAATATACATTAGAGGTTGTGCTAAGAGTTTGCAAAGGTAAAAGACACATTAAGTATGCAATATTTTTGATGTTTTGACTTACACCTTCTTACATATTACTTAGTGATGACTTTTGTGTTAGGTTACAGATTTATTCATACAACACAATCACTTTCATGATGAATTTGTCCTAAATTTTCATGCCAAAGTAGATCACTTCATAGACAGGTTCCAAAAATTATGAACATGAATTGGGAGGGAAAATACTCACTAGATATTACATTATATAGCTGTTTGCTTATGTACATGTATATATGTATTTCACCTTTTTGTTCTTCATTCAAAAATAAAAGTAGCATAACAAGTCCAATTATCTGTTTCATTTGATTGTTTTCAGATTAAGGTGGAGTATTTTACATTAAAACCCACAGAGGGAGGTCTCACTGACCTGGCTGTCTTGCTGAGCCATTATTCATAAATCTCTAATCAAGACAAGTTTTTAAAGTTAGACACAGTTAATTTCAGAATTCAAATGATACTTTACTTTTAGAAATGGAGGAGGGGAAATGGTGGTGTGATTGCCTCCAATTTCAAGCCATTCTCCTGCAGCCTGTCCATGATGGATGCTAGGTCCATGAGATTTGCTGGATCTAGAAGAGCCCCAGGCAGCCATGTGGGACCTCGAGCAAGAGGACCACATGGGAGAAGCCAGTTAGGGAGTGAGAAGAATGGAGAAGACAGAAGACCAAGCAGAGGTGAGAGGCCTTCCATCTTGGAGACAATAAAGCCTTTTTCCAACTCTCTAATGTCCACCCACAAGGGATCCAGCTTTTTCTGGTTTCTTGCCCTCAGATACTGTGAAATTGTTTAAACAGACTTTACAATCCAGGATAAATTATGACTTAAAGAAGCCTCCCATCTTGAATCATATTACAGTCCTACCTCCCCTCTCCCTACTATGTAATTCAAAATAAACTTAATGCACAAATTGCAATTATCAGACTTGTGCTAATCGAGCTTCTTTCTAAATGTGAATTTCACTATGTGTGAAATTCAGGTAAGTTTATCAAAAGTTAAAAACCCTTCTATTTCTTTGGCTATCACTGTTTTTCTGCTGTTCAGCATGGGTTTATTCAACATATAAAGGAAAGTAACAAGGGGATGAAAGTGGATGGGGGGATAGAGAAGATGTACTACATTGAGATTGTTCATTCCTTATTTGATAGGGTCTTAAAAAGTTTAGTGATAAACTGCGTGTTATTCTTTTAATGTCTTCTCTAAAAGTTATGTTAAAACTGTCTTTTCCAAAGTACAACCTGCCAGAGAAAAGCACATAAGAGAGCCAACTTCCAAGAGGGCGGGCACCATATTGTAATGCCTGAGCACCCAGAAGAACATGCCAATCAATGTGTAAGAGATATTCGCTGAGTAAATAAATAGAAGCAAGAAAATTCTGTTTATTTAATAATGCAACTAACAGATAAAAGAAAAAAGTGAGGTCAACCAATCTTTTGCCTCAAATAGCCATTCTCAACAGGTTTTCATGATATTTTCGTTGAACTGACCTATTTACAGGTTGAATAGGCTGATGGATTTTTTCTTTTCCTGGGAAAGGACCAAAAGAGCTATCCACTCTGTCCACATCTCAGTCTGTCTTGTCTGCTGTTTTCTTTTGGCCCAGAACCATTTTCTTATGTCATGAAGAACTTGACCTTAATTTCAAGGTCCTGTAGCAGTGAGCTGGTGAGGTCAGAATGCTGTACACCTGGAACTCTGTTCAATTAGCTGGTGCAGAGGCCAGCTTTCTCCACCACATGGCAGAGAAGCTCAGAAGTAGCATTCAGGGCACCAGCTGCCTTTCTTGCCTTTGTGGCCGCTCATCTGCTAGAGTCAGACCAGGATGAGAATTTGGACTGCTGCTTACCGACTTGGGTAGCCTTGGGCAAATCTTAGCCTCTCTGAGCCTCAAATCTCACACTCTAAGTGAAAATAATGACACTGACCTCATCCCTTGTTTGAGGATTTTATGATAATAAGTTCCTAAAGCTCATAATGTGAAGTGCAATCAGTGTTCATTAAATAATATTTATGACTTTCCCTCTTGCCCCTTTTTTTTCGATTCATCAGGTACCTAAGGAGTGCTGAAGAATAGAAGTCATAAAATAGACAGATATTGGCTCCCCTAAACCTCCCTATTGTAAAGTATTCCCCTCAATCATTGCCTATACATCCCTTTCCACCATCTCAAGATGGAAGCAGCCAGATTAATTTCTCAGTAACCTCTGAGAGCAATTGTGTGTTTCCTGAGCTTTCCATGTTTGCTCAGGCACAGGATAAATGAGATCTGAGCCCTTGGTGCCAAAGTGTTTCCTCTATTACTGCCTCACAAAAGTGACAGTAGAAATCAGGAAATAAAATGCTCATTCTAAGAATGATTAAACCGCATGGATGCAGCTTTGCTCATCTCAGCTGATCTAATCAGCGCCCTCACAGGAGGGAGAGAAAACTGCTGCCATATCAAGTAATCCATTAATCAATTCTTTAAACACACAGAAACAAAAACATAAAATGACTTCTCTCCTTTGAAGTGATATGATTTTTCCCCCTCCTCTAATCTTGTTCCATCAAAAGCCTACAGGTGGGAAGGGAAAAAGTATGGGTCACTTGTATAGCTGTGATGTAATATTATCTGATGGGAGCCAATGGGATGGAGTCTTTCAGCAGGGATGGTCCGGGCATTGCAAACACATTCAGCAGCAGGAGCCATTCACTTCTAACCCTCTCCTCAGGGAAAGAGCAGGAAATGCCCATACAGCAGCTGACAAAGATCCTGGGGGCTATTTGCCAACAACTGTGGATCCTTGTGGTTTTTCTATATATCTTTGCTTATTCTAGTTTGCCCTGGTGGCTGCTACCCAAGTTGCTGTATCTCAAAGCACCCTGGGTTTGACCTCTGTGTGTGATTTTGGACAACTCACTTGACCTCTCATTCATTTATTAATTCATCTAATGAATATTGAGTGCCAGATACTATACTAGGTGCTGGGAATGTGATGTGAACAAAAGCAAACCTGTTCTCTCTCTGCATTGGAAAGCGAAGAGATGAGCATTAAAAATGTACAATTGCAACTGAGAGAATGGCTAATATCAGAAAGATCTGACCTAGCTAGGGAGGTTCATGGAGCTCCACTTGGTGACTAGATTGAAGCCTGGGTTTCAGTCTGTACTCATGCCCCCAGGTACTTGCCTTTTTTGTAGGGCACAATTGGTATAGGAGCCCTGAATCCAACCCTGTAATATGAAATCTTGTATAAGAAGAATAAGAACACAATCAGTGGAATTATTTCAATCGCATTAGGAGTATAAATTATAAAGGGGGAAGCTTGGAATGGGTTCTTGAAAGATGGAAGGAATTTTGATGGATGGAGATAATAAGTTGGAAAGGAAGGGACAGGCGTTGTGTAGAAAACTGGGAAACATATTAATAAGACCTGGGTGCAAGTGAGCCTGGTGAGAGTAGGGGCAGGAGGGATTGTTTTCACAGGGCTCCCATCCTTGTGCCTGGAGCTGACATTGTTGTCGAGGCACAAATTGTGGAGGGCCAGGAGAAAGGGGATAGGGTTGGAACTGACAGAAAACGAAAGGGATATAATTTTTTCTCCTTAATTTTAATGCTAGCACACACTTACAAAAATTTTCAATAGAATAAAAAAAAAACAAAGAAAATATAAAAATTACATATAGTGTCACCATTCAAAGAAATTGTCAGTATTTCGGCATATGGAATTTTAGCTATTTTTTTTTTTTGCATACACATGTGCATCTATGTGTACAAAGGCATGTAAGATTTTAAATGGCGTCATAGTGAGAATGCTATTTTGTAATCTGCATTTATCACTTGTTCAATATGCCCTGGGCATTTCTCCAATTCAAAGTGTACAATTCTGTCATCATTTTTACGAAGATGGTGGAGGCCACTGTATGGTTCTACCACAATTTCTATAACTACTAATCCCATGTGGAGAAAATTAGTTTTCCCCTTTTGGCTCTGTAAGTAATCTTCTGATAAATATTCTTAGATAAGTCAGAGTATGCAAAAAAAAAATGTCAATATGCCCTTGAAATCTAAGATTAGTGTCTGGCTGCATTGTGTGATAGCTGAGGTTCATGGAGCACTGCCCACATGGACACTGGCAGCTGTGGGGTGCGGGCAGAGGTATTGGTGCATAGTGAACTAGACTAGATGGGAAAAGTTTTGAGTTTGAGTCCCAGCTCTTTTCCTGAGTAATCTTGGAAAAGTCTGCTGGCCTCTCTGACTCTGAATTTCCTCATAGGTAAGAATGGGGATAGGGGAAGACAGGTGGAGAAGCCACGGTGGATTCGATAGAACTTCTCAAAACACTAATTCTGAGGAAACCTAATAGGTATTCCTTGGTAAAAATAATGGTTCTGTTGCAAAGCAAGTTTTGAAACACTAGCTAACGTTTAGAAAATAAGATTTGTGGAGACTAAAGATGTTAAGCTTCTTCTTCAGAGTTTAGCAAAGAAAGGCGTTTCTCCTTCTCCCATAAAGAAACAGGGCCCACCCTTCAGCATCATATGAGATAGAAACCTTTGTGGCCTCATGGCCCTTGAGGTCACTCTATACCACCTACTGAATAGTGCCTCTGCACCTGCCAGCCTGGTCTGCCCTGTGGATACCACTCAATCCTAACACATTGGTTGGGGGTAAGGGGTTACTGGTGTATCCTCTAAGAAACAACAAATATTGAAAGAGAAGTTGGGAATGGGCTGATATTTAAGAGGCACACACCAGGTGAGATATACCGGCCACCCCTATTTGGATGGGTTAGGCATTCATTCTGACTAAATGTCTGATGAATATTTGAATATTACACGTGGTTAGACTCATAAATGTCAACCCTTAAAAGTACCTTAGCAACTGTCTAGTGTAGCATTTTTAAGGCTATGTATCACTGAATGCCATCCCTATAAATATGTATTGATACAAAGCAAGTTAGCATTGCTTAAGAGAATGAGATCTAAAACATAGTTAGATTCAGATCCTGGCTTCACCTCTTACTAGTTGTGTGATTATCTGCAAGTTACTTAATGTCTCTAAGCCTTGGTTGCCTCATCTCCAAGCAGAGACTGTTGAAACAGTTAAATTATGCCGTTAGACATAATACCATAAAAACCGTAGAAGAAAACCTAGGTAGTACCATTCAGGACATAGGCATGGGTAAGGACTTCATGTCTAAAACACCAAAAGCAACGGCAACAAAAGCCAAAATTGACAAATGAGATCTAATGAAACTAAAGAGCTTCTGCACAGCAAAAGAAACTACCATCAGAGTGAACAGGCAACCTGTAGGGTTGAATGGGAGAAAATTTTTGCAATCTACTCATCTGACAAAGGGCTAATATCCAGAACCTACAAAGAACTCAAACAAATTTACAAGAAAAAAACAAACAACCCCATCAAAAAGTGGGCAAAGGATATGAACAGACATTTCTCAAAAGAAGACATTCATACAGCCAACAGACACATGAAAAAATGCTCATCATCACTCGCCATCAGAGAAATGCAAATCAAAACCACAATGAGATACCATCTCACACCAGTTAGAATGGCAATCATTAAAAAGTCAGGAAACAACAGGTGCTGGAGAGGATGTGGAGAAATAGGAACACTTTTACACTGTTGGTGGGATTGTAAACTAGTTCAACCATTATGGAAAACAGTATGGTGATTCCTCAAGGATCTAGAACTAGAAGTACCATATGACCCAGCCATCCCATTACTGCATATATACCCAAAGGATTATAAATCATGCTGCTATAAAGACACATGCACATGTATGTTTATTGCGGCACTATTCACAATATCAAAGACTTGGAATCAACCCAAATGTCCATCAGTGACAGACTGGATTAAGAAAATGTGGCACACATACACCATGGAATACTATGCATCCATAAAAAGGGATGAGTTTGTGTCCTTTGTAGGGACATGGATGCAGCTGGAAACCATCATTCTTAGCAAACTATCGCAAGAACAGAAAACCAAACACCACATGTTCTCACTCATAGGTGGGAAATGAACAATGAGATCACTTGGACTCGGGAAGGGGAACATCACACACCAGGGCCTATCATGGTGGGGGGGAGGGATTGCACTGGGAGTTATACCTGATATAAATGACGAGTTGATGGGTGCTGACGAGTTGATGGGTGCAGCACACCAACATGGCACAAATATACATATGTAACAAACCTGCACGTTATGCACGTGTACCCTAAAACTTAAAGGATAATAATAATAATAAAGAAAAAAAATTACACCCACAAGACTAGTTCAGAGTTTGCTACTTAATATGTTCAGTAAATGATAGCTATCGCTATTGCCGAATTATTTGAAAAGTTCTTATTAGGCACCTCTTTGTAATGGCATTAGCAGCCATTCTACTAAGAAATTCCAATAGTTGCAGCCTTCCAATACTTCCCACCATGGTAAGTGGCCCTGACATCTTTCAATGCAACAAAACCACCACCTACTAAGCACTTAGCAGGTACACAACAACAGTGTGTAAAGGGCCAAATCCGAGCTTGAAGAAATCAAAAACTACTTCACACATCTATGGGCTACTGGACAAAAGATATAAACCTACTTCAGAATAGGTGTTTCCAAAGAAAATGTAAAAGTATTGAAAACCAAAATAATCTATCTATAGAATTCAACTAAATTTCAGTTATTTAATTTCATGTATTCTGTACTTTTAAATACTTAATATAGTCAAGGAAAACATATATACTTAAATGAAAGTACCTCCTTCATTCTTTCTAAAAGCTCTTTTACTTAAGCTTCACCTGAGCAAGCCTGTCACAGAATCTCACAGGGTTAGAGAAGAGAGCAATATAAAATCTGAACTTGTGATTGCAATGTTAGCTCCCAGGCCCATTCTCACATTAAGGACTCTGTATTTATTTCCTTTTATCTTTTATTTAATAAAATTATCCTAGTTGGAATATAAAGATATGAGTAAATCAGAAGACATCACACCTGTCTTTGGGGAGCTTACAATCTAAACACAGTGACAAGACATCATACATGAAACTAATAGAGAAGTGGAATACTGAGATATCAAGCCCACTGGAAAAGGCTATGGATTTGAGAAAAATGATGAAGCTCTGGCCACAATGATCTTTCATTCAAATACATGGTGATAGACATTTAGCAAGTAAACACTGTAAGTGAATGCATAACATACAGCAATTTCAGGAACTATTAAGAATTTACAAAGACTATAATAATGCAGCCCTGTGATAGTGACTCATGGTCGTGGGCAGTGGTGAGGGAAGATCTTCTTGCAGAGGTGATGTTTGAGGAGCAACTAGAATGATGAAAAGGAAGGAGCAATGGATCTCAGTTTGCTTCGTTCTAGACCCATTACACAGCAAATTCACAAAATTTAAAATAGGAAAGAGCTTGGCAAGTTCAGGAAATACAAATACGCCAATGTGCCAGAACCCCATTGGTGCAAGAATAAAGAGAGGAATTTGAAGAAAAGTCATATGTCGGATAGATGTCATGTCTGGCACATACTGGCAAAAAGTTTGGACTTGATATTCAAGCATTGGGGCAGCCACTGGAGAGGTTGGATTGAAAGAGTGCTATCACCTAGTTTACTTTTTCTAAAGATCTCTTTGGTATGGGCAGAGACTGGATTATAAGGTGCAGAGAATGGAAAAAGGGAGGCTAACTACTGTCCATCAATATGTGATAAATACTGCTAGGTATTGACCAAAATCCAGGTTTCCTTCTTCCTGGACGTGGACTATATAGCACATCCCCCAGCCTCTCCTGGAGCCATGCGTAATGCTTACCATTGGAATATGACAAAAGTAATACCTGCAATTATTTCTTCCTCACTTGCTTGGGAAGAAATTCCTATCCCTGGGCTTTGGTTTGTTCTGCCTTAAGTTGTTTGGAAAGGTGACCACTAGAGAAATTGTTACTGAGTCCCTGAATAACTAAGTAGAGAAAAACTGCCACCAACTTCGAACAGTCCTGACAGATCTTTATGTGAGAAGAAAATTAAATTGCTCACTTTTAAGTGAAAAGTATTGTGCTTCTTATTTTAGCATTTTGATCAATTTTCCTTAGTTAATGATGAAAAGGCAATAAGAGTAACATGCTAATAATAGAGACAGGAGGCGGACAAGAGTCCCCTGCGAAACCCCATCTTCAAGCCTAAAATAGCCTGAAGCCTGAAAAACCAAACTGCTGGTCCTGGATGAAGCCTGCCCTTTCCCTGACTTATTCTTTCTGAATGATGCCCACTCATACACTAGGGGAAACTAGGGGAAATGGGGTGGAGCCAGGGGAAGTTTGCCCCATTCACAGAGGGGAGAAGCCCGGCCTCTTCAGTTCCTGTGTGGTGGCCTGGGCTTCAATCTGCAAGGTGGGAGCCTGTTAGCAGGACTCTCTCTCCCCTTGCTGAGAGTTCCCCTTTCTTGTTTTCCTTTTCACTCAATAAACCCTGCCCTAATCACCCTACAACATGTCTGCGTGCCTAAATTATCCTGGTCATGTGACAAGAACCTAGCTTTTTCTACAACACTAACATGTGAAAGTCTCTCTTCTAGAAATATCCAAGGAGATCTAGTCCTTTGGAGCTTATTATTTAGTCCTTACCCTGTCATTAGAAAAAAAAAAAAACTTTACAAACTATCTATATTGACTAAAGTCAGAGCATAAAAAAACTAAGTGAAGAGCCAAATGTTTCTCTCCATGGAAAAGAGTTAAAGAAAGCACAGCTTTACATGTATTTTTTCCTGTGACTATAAAAATACATTTATCAAGAAAAATTTCAAGACCTGTTGTTTGTTTTAATGTAGGAGAGCCCCTGTCTTTAACAATCTAAGCAAATGAAAACAAACAAACACTGTCTTAGTTTACAGTGGAGCTCACGGACACTTTTTGATATTCCATTTCCATAGAAGGGAGACCAGGCTGTCCTCCAGGTATCCTGCACCTCCTCTGAACCATCCAAAGCACATTTTAACTTCCTGCATGGGTCGTGAATGGAAAATTTGTCCATAAAAAAAAGGTTTCTAAGAAGAAACTGACAGAGATTATTTTCATTACTCTCTGTGGTAAAGCCTACTACTTGCCTATCCAACATTTATTTTTCTCCTTCCTACTTAGTAGTAGCACCTTGACTTTTAGGTGGGCATATTAATGTGCTAAATGAAAGACTGCATGTCCCAATGCAGCTAGAAGTAGCCACTGTAAAAGTTCCATCCAATGAGATGTAAGCCAAAGTATTTTGTATTATTTGAGACTTTCAGGAAGTCTTTTTAAAAAGTTTTTTCCTTTTTTTTTTCCATTGCAGAATGCTCTTTCTCTTCCCTGTTGTCTGGAATGTGGGTGTCATATTTAACCAAGAGGTGGCCTTGAAAATAGTCTCCAAGTTCTAAGAGTTGCAAAGCCCAAAGATAGGAGCCTGGGTTCCTAAAGACATCATATACCATTTCAGCTCTGCACTAACTTCTTTCAAATGTCTTTTAGGTGAGAGAAAATATTCATCTTGTTTAAGTTACTATTATTTGGATATTTTCCTGTTATATGCAATGAAACTCACTCCAAAATTGATAGTCCCCCATATATTAAAACCTAATATCTAAAACATTCAGTATCTCAAGATTCTGTTGACTTGATTATTGGTCACTTATCAAGTACTAGATTTTCCAGTGACACAAATGAACTATCTTAAACTGTCTCTCTTCATATATTTGCTCAGGCTAATTGGGCAGGTGGAATCTGCAGAATAAAAAGTGAAAAATAATACTAATGTGTTAAATTGGATGTCAGTGACTGTGAGTTTTAAGAAATGGAAAGAAGAAGCCAATCGGGACAACGGTAGAAGAGGAAGGATTCACACACTGATGGAACATGGACCTGACTTGTATGATGGCCATTTATAGAGTAATTGAGTATAGTGAATAAGTCCCTAGATTCAGGAGCCAGACCACATGGGTTCAGATTTCAGCTCCACTACTTATTAGCTATACAGTTATGAGCAAATTACATAATCTCTCAATCTGTTAGGGTCTCACTCTGTCACCCAGGCTGCAGTGCAGTGGCACAATCTCAGCTCACTGCAACCTCCGCCTCCCAGGTTCAAATGATTCTTGTGCCTCAGCCTCCCGAGTAGTTGGTATTACAGGTGCTTGCCACCATGCCTGGCTAATTTTTGTATTTTTAGTAGAGACGGGGTTTCACCATGTTGGCCAGGCTGGTCTTGAACTACTGACCTCAGGTGATCCACCTGCTTTGGCCTCCCAAAGTGCTGGGATTACAGGTGTGAGCCATCGAGCCCAGCAAATTATATAATCTCTAATGGCTCAGTTTTTGAATCCATAAAATAGAGAAAATAATATCTATCTTATAGAGTTGTCTTACTGATTCTATCAGTCTCTGTATATATATGCATAGAGGAGTGTGTGGCATATAATAAGTACTGTATGGGTGTTAGCTATTATGATTCTGATTTGGACCCTTTTCTGATAACATCACTCTCTTCATTTTAGAAACCTGTTATACCTCACAATAACCATGTTATTTCCCCCCAAAATCCTACAGGTGAATGAAAAGACCCAAGCTGGACCAAAGAATACCTTACCGTGTGGTCATTTTGTTTATTTCAAAAAGTGAAGTTGTAACTTTAACCTAAGGCAGGAAGGATGTTCTCTTGAACTTTTAAAATCATGAGATCAGATACCATGGGATCAGGCTATCAGAATGAGCTACCTAGGAGTCTCAGAAAGTCAGTGTACAATGCAAAGACAAAAACAGACAGAGTGAACTCCAGGCCCACAGAATGAGTTTTCTGGTTCTTGCAGTCCTTCCTTTAACCTTATAAACTACTCTCCAACATCTTGCCACCAAATCCTGTTCATTTGCCTGTTCATTGATTCATTCATTCATTCATTCATTTCTTTTTTCTTTAAGACAGTTCAACTGAGCTTTTGGTACCTGAAAAGATAGTAAACCTGAAAACACAGTCTTAAGAAGACTTGTAATGAAAAGGAAGTGGGTACCCAGTAAACAGGATACCCAGCCAAGAGATGCAGAAAAGAATTTCTTTAGAAAATGCACTCATGCAGTGTGAATAATAAATGAGATGCAACTCTAACAGAGACACGGCATCCTCTCCGCCACAGTTTGTAAGATCGTTATTTTGCATGGAAAATAAGACATGCATTGCGAATACATTAGTTCTGCTCAGATTTTTACTCCTCTCCTCATTCTTACGGAAAGCTAGTTTCTCATTTTATGGCCAAAATTAGTTTCTCACCTGGGAAAGTTTGTCTAAACAAACAGTCTCCTGAAGAAACCTCCCTCCAGGAAGGAGCACAAGGTGGATCCAAGAGACTGCTCCAGAACATCTGCATTTGCCCACATGAACCACTACTTCACTATGTAGATTTCTATATTTTGGACCTCACTATGCACTTTTAAGGTAGTTTTTTTACTCTTTTGTCTCTGCATGTCTTACATATGACCTGTAGGAGAAGTGTAGACAACATCTTGGGGATAAGCTCAATTCTGCCAAGTAAACATAAAGGGATTATTTCAACTCTGTGTATTTCATATCCCCTGCCTATAAAATGAAAATAACAATATGATCTATGATAAATGTGGAGACCCAGATTGTCTCCACACATAAGATACAAATGCTTGTTTTGATCATCTCTAAACATCAGAAAAAATTGTAAGTCTTTATGAAGTTTAAGTTTTGTAGAGATCTCAATCGCTGGGATTAAATTCTTCTTTTAAAAAACTCTGTTTGTAAAAGCAAAATTTAGATTTTCAGTATCAGACCATTTTAGATTCTCCACTATGTCAACCTAATTGTTGATGTCCATTGAAGAACATGGAGACCAGCAAAAGATTCTAGACTCTTATTCAGATGATTATGTTGCAATTTAAATCATCCCATATTTGGGAAGAAGGTAATTTTTATTAAAAAGAGCAAGCCTTCTCTATGCAATGATAATAGTGAATTCTCCTTCTAAATCTGTTGTAACAATGAATAAACAACTCAGACATGTGTTTATCTGACAAGGAAGCAAATACACAAACTATGCACATGTAACTTAGTTAACAATATCCCACAATCTTCCAAATTCACTGGACAGTTTTCAGTGCCGAAGAAGTTCATTAACATGTTCTGAAATGTTAATGTATCCCAACAGTTTATATATCATACACATTAAAGTAATAATAAACATATACTAAGACCAAGGTACTGCCAACTTGCCCAAACACCACATTTCCAAGCCACAGTTTTGTTACCTGTAAAGTGGGAGAAAAATAAAAGACAACCCCAGAGGGTGTTATAAGGATTAAATGAAATAATGAATGTGTAAATCACAAGACATGGCCAGGCGCAGTGGCTCAAGCCTGTAATCCCAGCACTTTGGGAGGCCGAGACGGGCGGATCACGAGGTCAGGAGATCGAGACCATCCTGGCTAACACAGTGAAACCCCGTCTCTACTAAAGTACAAAAAACTAGCCGGGCGAGGTGGCAGGTGCCTGTAGTCCCAGCTACTCGGGAGGCTGAGGCAGGAGAATGGCGTGAACCCGGGAGGCAGAGCTTGCAGTGAGCTGAGATCCGGCTACTGCACTCCAGCCTGGGCGACAGAGCGAGACTCCGTCTCAAAAAAAAAAAAAAAATCACAAGACATTATTGAGGTGTTTTATGATTTGCTTTAGCAGACTTACATTGAGAAGTAACTTTTCCAACATCCAAAAGTGAGCAAACTAAGCAAGGTTAAAAATTGTGTTGTGATGGTAGAACAATGTCTAAGGACAGTTTCATTTACCACACAGGGGAAAGTCCATAAAGTTTTCTTTTTCTGTCTCATTAGCTGGCCCTAAATCCCTTCCCTCACCTGAACACCTCAAATCAAATCTGATTGCATTACTCTTGTCTTCCTTGTCCTTCTTCCTCTAGCCATATTTTCCAGTGTGACTCAACCAACTTGTCATGGTTTATTTCTGTCCTTCCCTTGACTTTACTCCAACTTACCCAGGTCACAAAAATAAAGACAGGAAAGACAGAGTTCTCCTTATGATATATGAAGAGAAGGAGAAGGAGGAGATGCAGGGATTCTCACACACTAATATTTGTCCATATATGTGTATTCTTGTATACATATACAATTATAATATATAAATATATATCTATATCCAGAGGCTGTATAATTATAATACATAATTACATATGTATATAATTCATATATACCCAATAGTCATGCACTACACAACAACAATTCCATCAATGACAGACTGCACATACCACAGTGGTCTCATGAGATTATAAAACCGTATTTTTACTGTACCTTCGCTATGTTTAGATACCCAAATACTTACCATTGTGTTACAACTACCTACAGCACTCAGTACCATAGGCATTCAGTACAGGTTTGTAGCTTCGGTGCAATGTCTGCCATACCATATAACCTAGGAGCATAGTGGGCATACCAGCTAGATTAGTACACTCCATGATGTTTACACGATAATGAAATTGCCTAATGGTATATTTCTCAGAACATCTCCTCATCATTAAACAACACATGACTGTATATGTATTAGTTGATATAAATGAAATAACATGTAATTATTTTACATATACATATAACATATATATATGTTACATATACATATACATATATATATATATATATATATGTATGCAATCAGTCATTACAAAACCTGAGACCTGGTAAGCATCCATTATATTGTTATTACTATGATTATTATTAGGAGAGACAGAGCATGGAGGGTGAAAAGATGGAAAGACTGTGCTGGCCTTTTGCAGGAATGCAGAGGTGGTTAGCAGTCTGAGGGAGAGCATCTGAACTGAGTCTTTCCTTTAAGGAAACTTGAGATGTGTTGATAAAATAAAATGATTATCTTTTTTGACAAGCATTTCAGGGCAGGCTGGGTGAAGTACAGACAGACCATACCTAAGTATAAGCACTAGGACAGCCTGTGATTGTACTTAAAATAGCAAATTGGTCTGAGATTCTGTATATATTGTTTTGTACCATTTAGTTTTTCTTTTAACCCTACTCTGTCTAGATATTTTCCCTGAGCTATTTTGATGATAAAGGTTGGACTCTGCTTTTCTCATAGTTAAATAGTATTCTTTTAAATGGGAAAATTAGTGAAGTACAAATCCATCTGTGGATATACTTTCTTCTCAGGTGTTTTTTTTTCTCATCTCTAGGCCAGTATCTTTAATTAAATTTCACCCTGTAATTGGTGGCCTTTATTAAGGGTGAGCAGTGGTGACAACCATATTCCTCACAGAATAGTCATTCTATTATTTGTCTAGTATTTTAAATATGATGTTACCTAGTCTAAACCTGGGTGTCTCCCTCAGATTAGGGTTTGCTGACACTTGTCCCCAAGACTCCTCAAGCTGTCTTAAGAGGGTTAATATTATCATCAATTCTGTCTGAGGATGGCAAAGTTAGAATCAAAGAGAGTAAATTATAATGACAGCACTTCAAGTACCAGAATAAACACATAGAGTCACATTTTTGGGTTGGGCTAAAGGAGCTCATTCAGTGCTTCTCAGCTAGCATCAGCCAACATCTTCTACCTGGGCAGTAACATCAACTTTGTCTGCCAAGAACAGCCTATTTATCTGTAATTGATTTAAATTCCTCCTGCTGAAATATAATCCCAATTCTTATTTTGTCTCCAGCACTTAAACAAATGATTCAGGTTCTGTAATGCCAGTTAAGCTGCAATACATGCTGGAAAGCTAATAATACATGAATTAATAAAAGATGACACATTTTAAGCAGCAGTTTCATAACTACAGATAATGATGCTAATAGAAATGCATTATCAAATGGCCAGTCCCACTTTAAATGGGTACCATAGGCTGAATTCCACTAATTGTGCAAGCAGACACACAAAGAAATTACTCATAGCAAAGCCGTGCCTAAGTTATTTTGTTATCACCTGGTAGGCTTTTCGATTAGCAAATAGTAAGTTCTGTATAATAGTTTGCTATGAGTGTTTGTGTTGACAGTAAATTATTAGAATATTTTGGGGGTATTCTATTTTAAAAAGGAAGGAAGGGAAATAATTGGTTTATATTCTTGAAGTAAAAGTAAGAGCTTATTAGATGCTCTTTTGTCAACATATACAGCTATTCACAAAGTGTAAATAGGACATGCTTTTTCTGAACACAGCTCCAGAAAAAATAATTCTCCATTGATCAGAATCAAAGTCCACGGCCCTGAAGAGAAACTTGCTTTTGTAATATTATAGTGCTGAGCACAGCCAACAAGGGAGAAAGTCAATTTTAATTTGTGACTGTAAGGATCCTGCCAACTGAATCCATAACAAGTCTGGTTTATTGGATTGTGGAGAATCATTCCTGGTGACAGAGTATTTTCAAGTACCAATTTATTATGTCCAGTGCTCAGGGTCTCTCATTAAGGAAGGGCACATAAGTCAGATCCTCCTGGCTTCAAAATCAGAAATTATGCTGATTAGGACATACTTATTGTACCACCTTTTACTCAGTGAGTCAAATAAAACGAGTATCATTCTCAAAAGCATGACAGTATTTCAAAAAGTGGGGCATTCAGAAGGTAAAGAATTAGTCTCATCTATGAGTCTCCTATGGAAATGTGGCAATGATGCCACCAATTCTCCTCACTAGGAAGAGAGGCTTGAAAATCAGTGATATAAGACTTCCACAACTTCCTCTCTGAAATTGATTATCAGAATTTTCTTTGAGGAAGAGAACAATGAAATAAGCCTCCAAAAAGTAAGATGCAGGGGAAAGTATATTTGAGAAAGAGGGAACAATGTAAAATTATAATTCCAAACAATCAGAAATTTTGAGGTAGTTACATTTGTCTATTTTTGCTTCTGTTACCTGTGTTTTTGAGGTCTTATTTAAAAAAATATTTGCCCAGCCCAAGGTCACAAAACATCTTCCCTACTTTTTAAAAATAATCATGATAAGTAATTAATTAAAAAGTAACAAAAAGTTAAAGTAAGTATTTAAATTAAAAAAAGAAACAACCAGAGAATAGTGAGGGCTGGGGGGGCGGGTAGGGGTGGGTAAGGAGTACTGTTGCTTGGCTCCTTCCTACCAGGAAAATTTCATCCAGAGGCTGTTTTAAACTATCTTTGGCTTTGGAGAATGGATTGGCCAATCACATTCATACCAAAACCATTAACTAGTAATGGAAAGCATGGCTTCAATCCAGCTGACTGTTCATTCTAAAATTGATTGGGCTGTGATCTGACTCAACTAGTCAATTCCAAAAAAGAGCTTCACATGGGTGTTTCACACTGGCAAATGTAGCCTGTGTAAAAATCCCCATGGAATGAATAAGTGCTAGTTTCAACTGAACAAGATTTTAATTTAGAAACCCGTCTTCTAGACAAATGCTAAATTAACTATATAATTGCTTTATACTGAACCTAGCTGGGGCTACATATTGGGAAGCTGTAATAATTGTTCAATAGCTGAAAAGGCTATTAATGTTCAGAAATAACATCTGCCTATGTTCCATCCATGCCAAAAGTTCTTCTCTAATAGCTGTATTTCTGGGAGTGGAGGTCAGAAAACCTCATGAAGGTTGGCTTAGAAAATAGGTTGGAGAATGGTTCTATTAACCTTTAGTGTTTGTAAAACTCTTATCCAGTTCCTGGTTCATGTCTGATTATGATCAATTTAGTCATGTTAATAGAGTTGTTGCCCTTTTTTTCTCATTGCTAAGCATTAATAAGTTAACAGAAAGGCAGATAGGAAAGAGGTGGTTGTTAGCCGGGGTTAAAGACTCAGTGGTAATTGAAATGAAGTGAAAAATAATAATTTGAGAGGAAAAAAAAGACAAGGCCAAAATATTTAAGGAGCTAAAACCAAGCATCTTGTCAATTTCTCTTTCTTTGGAAGATGTTAGGTTTTCATGTCATGTTATTTTCAATATCCTAAATCATGTGGGATTAAAAGAGAGAAGGAAGGAGGGAAAAGAGGCAGAAGGGTGAGAGAGGGAGAGTTGTTCAGAGAGACAGAACCAGTACAGTCACAGGCCCTGTTTGATAACAGCATATTAGAATTCAGATGTGAATCCATGGAGTACAGGCAACTTGAATAGCCTCTTCATCTAAATCACATGTGTGAGCCCCAGAGGATATTGCATTTAATTGCCAAGATTGGGAGGGAGGCATTAAAATGGCCCAAAGAACAGAGCAGGAGGAGGAAGCCATAACAGCTATCCCTCTCTGCAAATGGAATGGATAATACGTTGGCATAAAGTTACTATTTCTTCCTGTATCTGCTTAGGTAAGGCTGACAAATAAAACCAGCATAAACCTTCAAACCTAGGAGGCAAACAGTTATCTCATTAAGGCAAAGCCCATTAACTTGCCATCATCGTCTGGCTACACGCTGTGCTGTGAATAAATTAAATTCAGATTTAGAAGCATTCTGGCTATTGTCAGCTGACATGCAATATAACAGTACAAATGTCACCAATCATTCATAGACCAAAATTATGGGGGACAAAGAAGGAGGAAAGAGAGAAACCTATCCTCAGGCTCTGGTGCAGCTGTAACTGAAAGCCTCATAACAGCTCTTAAAAGCCATAAAGACTTAAGACATAGGCTATAATTTTTCCCTGATCTCTAGGACCAAAACAGACATAAGCTGTTGTGAAATCAATGCATCTGGCAAGATGCTCTTGACTGGGACCTGGACCCCATCCCTCCCATCATTCCTGAATCCTGCAGAGTTGATACAAACCAGAAACCCAGTTGACTTCAACATGCTGAGAAGGATGAAAAAGCCACCTGTTCTTCAACAGGAGAGGTCTGAGGCCAAGCTCAAGGCAGATTTACTTGGGCTGAAGCCATCTTGCTTCCCACATCCCAAACTGGCATCTAGCCAATATGACAATCCTTTGAAAAATGCCTCGGAAATTGGTGCCAATTAGGTTTTCCAAAAGTAACTGAGAAAATTGATAGAATTAAAGAGCAAAATAAATCTTACAAAAGACCTCTTGTATTGCAAAATCATACAGAACTAGCATACTGGTTGCATGTAGCCTGCCTTAACTCTTTTTGGAAAAGTTATCAAATAACTAAACACATAATTTATCTAAAACAGAACTCAATTCTCCTTTCTAACTTTCCTAACATCCCAATTATACAAGTTTTGGGTCATCCTTTTCTTCTTTCCCTTCCTCTTTTTTCACCAAGTAACAAAACCCAATGTATGTCTTTAAATAGAGAAGATCAGTATGGTTAATGAATGGATGAATGAAATAAATGAATGCCATTACCATGTTTAAAAAAAAAACAAAGAAAGATAATACTCACTTCCCAAACTTCTTATTATAACATTTATAATCTTCTTAACTTTGGTCCAATATATGTACATACATATTTTTAACTTCTCTGCTCCCCTAAAAGAATCTTCCATTTCAGCCAGACACAAATGCTAAACATGGGCACCTTTCCCTTTCTGCACCTGCAGAACTTTCTCTACCCACACTATGGATCCTTGCCCATGATTTTTCCAGAAAACTTTCTATATCCATGACTTCGCTGGACATCTATGATATATATATAATGTCTATTTTCACATTACATTTCACCATTTACTCCTTTGCATTGCTGTATATTATTTTATCTATTATCATTTAACGTTGTAATGAATGTTCTCATTCTCCTCAAAAGTACAATCTAACATTCTTATAAATAGAAAAAGACATCACACTCACTGATATCCTCGTAGCAATTTGCATTAATGCATTTTAGACTAAAGCTCAGAAAAAAATGTTAATGAGTGACTAAACAAGATTGATTTTGCTGAGAATGTAAAGCTGAAATCTTAAAGTACAGCTTAGAGCATAGTCAGTGGTCAAATTTCATGATAACTTTCTAATTTTCTAAACTACACAGACTTGTCTACCATTTTCAGTGACACCATAGATTTTCACGTTCAAAAATTAAAATGCATTCTCTCTGTATGTAGCTTAATTTGTATTGCCCCAAAACAGACCATGAGACTAAGATTTTAGTGCAAGTAGTTTATTCGAAAGGTGATCATAAAAGGACCATAGAAGAGGGGGGCAGTAAGATAGGGAAGAGAAAAAGCCAGTGCAAGGTACAATGATAAGCAGAATACCATTGTGAGAAGTGGGGCTCCGTCCTACTGGGAACACGTAGGACATACTATAGGAGTGCCTCAGAGCTATCTCACCTGGGGATTGAGGAGACTGGGATATTCATCTACCAGTTTCCTGTTGTTATTGGTTAAGGTTCTTTTCTGCCCTCACTGTCCAACCACAGAACCTTGCATCAAAAAGCCATTGGTGGGCATAGGAATGGGGGGTGGGGTGGGCAAGGGTATATGAGCATTACACTAATAGTGTCTGCTCTATCTTAAAGCATAAATATTGAAGACACTGACTATTACCTCCCCTAACAGATAGATGGGGAGGTATACTGAATAACATTATAATTTTAATTCTAAAGGAGACATCAATGGCTTTCTTTGGAGTAGTACACAAGAGAACATCTATATAGTAAATACATCTACACACTGGAAATAAAATGAACGAAAAAGTGATTCTGTCCTATGAAGCTCTATTCCTTATTCTGTCTTCAAAGTTGCCCTTAGTTTTAGCTTGATTTCACCCAAAACAAGATCATGAGGAGTCCGGTGAAAGTAAGAAGGAAGAATAGAGCTGGGAGGATGCTGCATAAAGACTGATACAAGAAGGAGGAAAACCTGCTGATTTTCTTACAAGTCTGAATTGATAGGAAACTAACATTCATAACATCTTAGACACAAAAGCTCCCAGCCAGGTGATAGTTATTTTATCTCTAAACAAGCTTCTCTACTCTTGTTTTTCAAAGGTCTCCAAGATAAAGGACATGGACTTTAATTAGCAAGTTTCAATTGACAGAGAATTAAAATTGAACCTTCTATTCATCAATAGTTTAAGGATGAAGTTTCCCAAGTAGTGCCTGGGAAAGGTGGCTGTCAGAGCTGCTTGCTGTTTATAAATATTTTACAAAACTGACAATGCTGATAGAAGCAGCTTGTAAGTTTCCTCCAAATACACCTGAATTCAGGTCTCTCTAGTAGTAAAGAAAGAGGCAAGCTAACTCTTTTCCAATTTCACTCTCATCTTCCCAAAAACACTTTACTTGCTAAGACTTTCTATGGAAGTTTCTTAACAGTGATACATTTTCTAAATGCAGGTCTCCCAAGTCCCTGAGCTGCCTCAGATACCATCTGCAGATCCTTCTCCATGATGTATATAGTGAGGGGTCCACACAACCCCATTCTCTCCTCTACATGCAAGGAATTCTACACATAGAGATGGACAAAAGAGAAGTAGGAAACGGGAAAAGAAGGAGATGGATTGCAGCACAGATAAATGGAAGAATGGAAGCAGAAAGAAGGGAGGAAGAGAAATAGAAGGCTGATTATCAAAGCTGGTGGTTGAGCTTCCTGCTATCTCCATGCCTAACTGAGAAGACACTGGAGAGTCATGCTGTATCTTCATCTCTGGTCTGGAGGAGTTCTCCAAGCTAGGAGCAGTTTCCCCTGGTGTACGTGTCAGAGGAAATAAATAGATTCTGGGAAAACAATGTTCTTTTGGCACATATTGAACAATTTTTACTCTAGAGTGGACTCTTCAAAAGATACCAAAGGCTCAAGGGTTTCATACACCTCAACATAACCTGAGACATCTTAGTCAAAAGCAGAAAAGGACAAGTAAATTTGTCTTACTCTTTTTTTGGCTCCTGAAGTACAGAAGTAGAATGTTTTATATGTCAGTGAATTTCCTGCTACCAGGAATGTTTAGAATATTTGTCATAAGATAATATTTGAGGAATATTTTAAAAGATCTCTGCTTGAGGAGGGAAATGGGATTCCATTTACAATTCAATTCGATAGATATTTAAGTGCCTCTGATTACGAAAGTGAACACAAAGTTGTTGCTGATGTCAACAAGGCAACGCTCTAGCAGAAAAGATGGGTACAGACAACTGTGATAACGAAAGTGTTATGCCTAAATGTATATGCAGAGAGGAAAAGCATTGATTTTTCGAGAATATTTAAAAACAGTCCCAAAGAAAAATAGAGTGATTATTTTGTCTGGTAGATCTGAGATCTTTCCTCTCTTTGTTTTCCACTGGGTATCCACCCCTAATCCTTGGTCTCAGCAAAGAACCTGATGAACTCACCTACTGAAAGACGTTGAAGGGAAACTGGACCCTAAGAACTAGCTCTCCATGAGGTTCTTCCTTTGTTCACGTTTGTCACTTTTTTGCTAGCCTTCGGACAGCAATTTTCTTTAAACAATATAATCAGCTGATTCACTGAGCAGTAAGAGAAAATACCATCTTCTTGTTGGATTGGAGGTTTCCCAAGGCCTACTTGACCCTTTGAGTATATTTACCCAACTCTCACATGAGGGCAATTTTGTGTGCATGTTGAGAAACAGAGATATTTTGATTGCCATACTTTCAGCCAAGTATTGTTTTCTGCTCAAAGGATTGCTTTCCTCACTGAAATCAAATCAAGGACCCCAAGGTATTGGTGCCAGAAGGAGGAGCTTCATGGTGAAAGCAGACTGTACAGCCTGATTCTGTCTCCCAAGTTTGCTCCTCCTTTGCTATCCTCACCTTTCAAATTTAGCTGATGTTGTCTCCTGTTAAATTGCTTGTATAAATTTGGATCAGACCATCTTCCTTTCATTCTCCTCAGTCCTATACCATCAGGATTTCAAACATGCAGAACCTTACTGAATACTAAGGAATGGCAAAGGGGAACTGATTCAAGAAAAATCTGTATACATAAAGCAATACTAGTTAGATTTTCACCAAATTTTGAAGGAATGTTTGAAGTGATCTAAACTTTATAAGCAGAGACTATAAGGCTTTCATCCAGGGAAGCCCCTAAAATGAACAGGCAATGATCCCCCAGAGCAGGTGCAACTTGGTACCAGAGACCTATGTGCCTGCTGTTAAGCAGACATACCTTAGACTCCAAAGAAAACAAAACAAACAACAAAAGTATAAAAATTGTGTCAAATATGACCTCCAAATGAAAAATCACAAAAGCAGATGCAAAGGCAGGGCTACAACGCACTCAAGCCGCCCCTCTGCACCCACGAGCATTTCTGTACAATCTACTTCAAGGTCAGTGTGGGCAGAGACATATTTACTTGAACAATGGCTAATGATTTTTTTTGTGCAATGCTGGCAAGCTCAGCTAGTACCAGAAATTGAAAGCATTTCCACTTAAAAGAACATACTTCTGGGGCTCCCATAGCTAACTCTAGTCTCAAAAACAGTACCACATTCCATTATCTTTCTTTCTTGTTTTTCTTCATTTTATTTTTAATTTACAAATAAAAATTGTATATATTTGTGAGGTACAATGTGATGTTTTAAAATTGTATACATTGTGGAATAGATAAATAATCTGATTAACATATTCAGTATTTCACATGTTTATCATTCATTTGTAATGAGAATGTTTAAAATCTACCCTCTTAGCACTTTTCAAGTATATAACACACTGTAATTAACTATAGTCACCATGTTGTACAATAGATCTCTTGAGGTTATTCCTCCTGTCTAACCAAATTTTGTATCCTTTCTCCAACAATCCCCAATCCCACCCAATCTCCCAGGCTCTGGTAATCACCATTCTATTCTTCTCCTTCCATGACTTTGACATTTTTAGATGCCACATATATGCCATTCCATTTTCTCCCAGAAAGTCTATCATAATCTTATGCCAAAGAGATGATTCCAGTGCCAAAGAGATGATTCCAGTGCCAAAGAGATGATTCCAACTATTGGCTATATGTTTTGCTACTATGCTTTCTACCCATTCTCTTTTTTTATAATGACCACATGGCAATTGATTTCCTCAATATCTTTATTCTTTCATAGTCCTTCGTTCAGCCACTCACCTGAAGTTTCTCCACTCTGTTTTGCTTCTGTTTTATGATACAAGAATAGGCAGATGTGAGTTCAAATCCTGGATCAATGACTCACTAGAAACATTTATCCTGGTCAAGTTATTCACCTTTCTTAATATCTTTACCTCATCTGTAAAATTGGACTAATAAGTGTTTTACAAAGTTGTTTTGAGAAATAAATTAGTTACTTATGTTTTATAGAGAGGCCAGCATGGCACCTAGCATGTGGTAAGTACAAAATATATTTCCTCAGTGGAATTTATAAGCTTTCTCTGCCTAGGGTTGTGCAAACTTAGACTCCAATGCTTGGTCAGGCTACTAACTTCATGCCCTGGAAAGTTTTGTCCCAGTCACTTTTCCCCAGAATGGTATAGCCAGTGATTTGCCCAAAGTCTCTCAGTCCCTGGTGTTCTTGAGGGCCATGGTTCAACTGTGTGTTCTTTTTAGACTCTCCAAAATAATGGTCATAACTTTTAGGCTTCTATATTTCAATTTTCCAAACATCCAACTCTGCAGAAGTTATTTTCATCAACAAGAGAAAAATACCTTTTTTTTTGGCATGGATTTAGACCTCCCAGGAATCTATTAAATCACACAAGAACACCTCAAAACACCAGAACTCCTCTGAGGGTTAGAAATAGATCACAATGTATACTGGGTTAAATAAAGTCTTCCCAAATATTAATGTCCATTCACAACCTCAGAATGTTACCTTATTTGGAAATAGGGTCTTTGCAGATATAATTGGTTTAGATAGAGTCACACTGTAGTGGAGTGGGCCCTAGATCCAATGACGGGTGTCCTGTCTTAGTTCGTTCAAGCTACTATAACAAAATATAGTAAACTGGGTAGCTTTTAAACAACAGGAATTTATTTTTCATAGATCTCGAGGCTGGATTGCCTAAGATCTAAATGCTGGCAGATTTGGTATTGGTTGAGGGCGTAGTTCCTTTTTCACAGATGGCACCTCCAGCTGTGTCCTCACAAGACAGCAGGTGCTAACTAACTCCCTGGGATCTCTTTTATAAGAGCATTAATCCCATTCTTGTGGACAGGGCCCTAATGACCTAATCACCTTCCAAAGGCTCCACCTTCTAATACTTTCACCTTGGTGATGAGTTTTAATGTGAACTTTGGAGGGATGCAAACATTCAGACCATGCCTATCCTTACAAGGAAGTCATGAGAAGACACAGAAACATACCCAGATTGAAGCAGGTCATGTAGTGATAGAAGCAGAGACTAGAGTTATGTATCCACAAGTCAAGGAACACCAAAAATTCCTGACAACCACCAGAACCTAAGAGACACGAGACATATTCTCTCTCCAAGTTTACAAAAGAAACCAATTGCATTAGTTCGTTTTCACACTGCTATGAATGCCTGCCTTCATAGACTGGGTAATTAGTAAGAAAGGAGGTTTATTTGACTCACATTTCTGCATGGCTGGATTGGCCTCAGGAAATTTACAACCATGGTGGAAGGCGAAGGGGAAACAAGGCACCTTCTTCACAAGGCAGCAGGAAGGAGAAAAGCTGGGCAAAGGGAAAAGGCCCTTATAAAACCATCAGACTTCATGAGAACTCACTCACTATCATGAGAACAGCATGGGGGAAACCACTCCCATGATTCAACCACCTCCACCTGGTCTCTCCCTTGATATGTGAGAATCATGGTGATTACAATTCAAGATGTGATTTAGGTGGGGACACAAAGTCTAACCATGTCACCATTCCTGCCAGTAATTTGATTTTAGATTCCAAGCTTCCGGAAATATGAAATCATACATATCTGTTGTTTTTAGGCATGTAGCTCATGGTAATTTGTTACAGCAGTTCTAGGAAACTTGTAACTGAGGATAACTGAGGATTTTCATTTCTTTATTCCTCCATTAACCTGACTCTCCTATTTCCAATTTCAGCAGCTGAAACCATCATTTTCTCAGTTTAAATATGACTGACAAGTTTAAATTACACAAAAGAAGGATGCTCATGCTGTCTCAGAGGGATGATAGGGTCAGAGAGCAGGGTAGGAAGCAACCAGAGCAAAGGAGTAAACCTTTAGCTCACAGGCAATAGCTGAACAGCACTAAAGAACCCAGAAACTGAAGAGAAAGGAAGTACATCAACTCTGATGGAATGAGAAAATGGGAAGTAGAAAGTTAGGTGTAAGCCATGTAATGTGAAGTGCAGAAACATGCCTTCAGAAAATAAAACTAAATATGAAAGGGCAATTCTACCACGTGAGAATCAATGTATGCATTCTGAAAAGGTACACTGCTTGTCCTTAGAAAACTGCTTATAGTTGGCCGGGCGCGGTGGCTCAAGCCTGTAATCCCAGCACTTTGGGAGGCCGAGACGGGCGGATCACGAGGTCAGGAGATCGAGACCATCCTGGCTAATACGGTGAAACCCCGTCTCTACTAAAAATACAAAAACTAGCCGGGCGAGGTGGCGGGCGCCTGTAGTCCCAGCTACTCGGGAGGCTGAGGCAGGAGAATGGCGGGAACCCGGGAGGCGGAGCTTGCAGTGAGCTGAGATCTGGCCACTGCACTCCAGTCCGGGCGACAGAGCGAGACTCCGCCTCAAAAAAAAAAAAAAAAAAAAAAGAAAACTGCTTATAGTTCAAGGATATTTGTTTTAGCATATTCTGAAAAGACTTTAGGACCGTTATCAATCCTGTAATAAGCCCAAGAGGAAATTTCAGGAAGCTGCAGTTCTCCTACCACATTTTCAAGTGTGATAATACTGGTCTTGAGAGAACAAGAAACACAGTTATTGTCCCGTATCACCATCATGTTAAAAACAATGCATGTCAAATTGTCACAAAGCATAAAATCATTTAAAATACAAGGTGTTACTACTGCTGGTAGTATGGTACAATGATAGATGGAGTCTGTAGTAAGAAAATAGGGACCAAAATTCTACTATGCACTCACTAAGCTATATAGGGTGGGATAAAAGGGACTGGTAATGAGGAGGGAGAGCAGTTCAATTTTAAATGAGATAGTAAGGGTAACCATCATAATGAAAGTGACCTTTAAACAGAGATCTGAAGTGTGTGATTCATTCATGTAGATAGATAATAGGCAGTTGTTTATTACCCTCAAGAATTCTGGAACTCTCCTGGCATCTTGGATTCTGTCTAGTTCTGTGGAAATTATCTGAATCTTGTTTGTAATCTTCACACAATCACTTAGCAAATAAAAACATAAATATCCATCATGTTTTGTTAAAACCTATTGTTCCAAAACATTCTGTATGCTGTTAACTACAAAATATGTATGTACAATGGCTAACTTTTTTCTAAAAGAGATAAGTTCAGGATAGAAAAATAATATAGTCATTCATGTTGGAAAAAAAAAGAAAAACAAGTTCTTAATCTCTAGACTTACCCATTTTATTAATGCTATAAAGTAGATGTTTGTGTCCTCCTGACACTCCAAATTCATATGTTGAAATCTGTTCCCTAATGTGAGAGTATTTGGAGGTTGGGCCTTTGGAAGATGATTAGGTCATGAAGGTGGAGCTCTTACGAATAAGGTAAGTGTCCTTATAAAGGAAATCCTAGAGAGATCCCTTGTCCCTTCCACCAAATGAGGACATAGCAAAAAGATAGCCATTTATCAACCAGGAAGCAGCCTCTCATCCTCTCACCAAACACCAAATCTGCCAGCACCTTGATCTAGGATTTCTCAGCCCCCAAAACTGTGAGAAATACTTTTCTGTTGTTTAAAAGCCACATAATTTATTGTAGTTTGTTACAGCAGCCCAAATGGACTAAGACTATTAAGAAATATTATTTCCCTATTGTCTTCTTACTATTTTAAAAAAGCAATGGGGTTTTATGAGAATACATTAGCACTAATGGGAAAACATACATACCCAACCCATACGATTCAATGCGGCATACGAACTTTCTGCAAAAATAAATATTGAAAATGTTTTTGCTACTTTATAAGCCTGAAAAACAATTCAAGCCAGTGTAAACCCTTGAAATTCTGTTGGATAACCAACTTAAGGAGCTGTTGACATCCATGTGGCCTGGTGTCCACTCTTGACCTCATATCAGACAGCCGCTGGAAAGCGATTGGCATGAACCTGTTTCTTAGAACCCTCTGTTTTATTTTTAAATGATAACAAAAGTAAGTACAACCATGATAGTAGCCTACTAATAATAAAGGGAGCTATTTATACATTTTTTAAGTGACTGTGGTAGATATAGTTAGCTATCAACATGAAGTTCTTATACCTTGGAGATGGCAGGTCACTCAAAGATACAGACTCCTGGTCATGGGAGTTCCAAATCTCCTCTCAGATTATTGGAACCCAAGAGTACACCCCTCCCCAGCATAACCTGCATATAGAAGAATAGCCCACTCCTGAGGAACCTGTACCTGTGACCAGCACCTCAGATACAATGTTGGGAGGACATCTGTACTTAAGCTGTCTGTATTCAAGTGACCTTTGCTCTCAGAGAAGTGGGACTATATTCAAAATGGTGCCTTTTAACGTATTCCACATAAACCCCTTTCACCTGTTTTGTTTTGAAACATTCTCATGGGACTAGGGTTCTTAAAGCTGAGGAGGTACATGAAAGCTCATACCATAACAGGTCACCTTTTAGAACACATCAGTGGAGAAAGATGAGCACTGAGAAAATGCGGAAAGACTGGGCCTTCCCTGTCCTCTGTCCTGAAACTTTGTGTTTCAGCTCACTCTCCATAAAAATGATGTCCTGGAGTTCTAAGAAAGAAAACAGTCATAGACCACAGAAACACAGGGCTGTAATGGATGTAAGGGAAAACTGTGTAGACATGGGGAAAAAGGAAAAAATAGAGGCACCAATTTTAACTTACGGGAGAATCAACCATCATTATGGTTGCTTAAGATACAACAATGATTTAAAAGGGAGAAACTAAATAGGAGTTGTTACTGGAACAGTGTTCAACCTGCATGTGTTTTCCCTACTCCCTCTCCCTGTGCCTGATAATGTCAATAATGATAAAAATGAGCTAGATGGAAGAGGATTGAAGGTGGTCAGTGTAATACTTTAGAAAACAGATTCAAATATGACTCAAATACCTGAAGCTTTAGGGATTCCATATTTAAAGAACAGAATATAAAAGGAATAAAAAACATATTGAACAGCCCAAGAATCTCTAGTGGAAGTGAAAGATTAGACAGAGAAACAGGAATCTGGAAAAATAAAACCAGAATTAGTGAAAATGTAATTCTGAGAGTTAGAAGGGATGAAGAAATGTGACCAGGCTGAATAAGAGATATAAAAAGCCATTTATTTACCTTGATAATAAAAAGTTTGTCAATGACAAGGAAAGTTGGGGTCAAAATTAAAAAGTTTAACTATTTTCATTCAATAAATGTTCACTGAATTGTCACCCTGTGCCAGAAACTGTGTTAAGTGTTGGGATCAAGTGGTGGAAAAAACAGCAGATTTAAAGTGAGTGGCCAGGGCAAAGGGTCAGGTCATTTGACGCTAATGCTAAAATCCCATGGAAATCTGAATGATTTTCTTAGCACCATGAGGTCACAGAAAACTAAAGCAGAAGCAATGGGCTGAAATGAAAAATAAGGGTTCAGAAGAAAAACACTAAAAGGCATCTGTTTAAATAAGTTACACTTATTCCAGGTGCTACATACACATCTGAAATGGAAAAGTCCTTGTGAGACCCTGTAAAATAATTTACAAAGAAATATTGAGTGATATTACGCAGACAAAAGCAATGTATGCTACATTTTAGCTGTACATTTTTCAGTTAAGAGATATATTTATATTTCTTAGAATATCTATTCCTATAACTTATTTCCTTATGAAAAGCATGTTTTGTTTAGACATTCCTATAGAATATTGCTTGATTTTCTTTTTCTCTCTTGTCTGTTTTTCTAAGAAAAATATTTCCCTTCAATGTCAACTACTCTTTCAAGGGTCTAAATAGAAAAATATTAGAATCATCGATCAAAGAATCCCTTCTCTTTCTGAGTGTCTTCATCTACATTTAAGGTTTGAGAAGACAAGTGACAAACATATTTTTAGACATTTTCATGTTTGAACAGGTTGGGAGGGGTTTATGTCTTGATTCTTCCTAATATAAATGGCATTCAGGCTAGACAAAAGGAAAAAAATAGTCTCCAGGATTTCAGAAATGTTATTTTAAAAAATCATCCAAATCAATGTGGCAGAGTGACTTGCTTAAAAGCCCTTCGATTAGATTCTATTGCTATAAATGGAGGTGAAAAATCAATCAACACAACCCGGGACCAAATATAATGTCACAATGAATAAATACTTCATTAGAGGTCCAGCCTAATCTTGCCAATTTTTAAAGATTTGGTACATTCATGTGACATGTCAAACTAGCATCACACTGCTCAAGTCCATTTAGAGTATCAATACCAAATTAATATTCCTAAAATAACAAAATCAATAACAAAATTTCATAGCTCTGACTTCAGAACTGCCAACTAGATAGCCACCATTGTCTCTTACTGCTTCCTAACACATTCCACTCAATTCCATTAGAGACACCTCCCTGCAACAATTTCTCAGTCAACCATTAAGTTATTTCTCTGCCAACATCTTCAGTCAACACTGTTAATCTACCTGTCAGATTTATATCACTTCTTGCAAACTTTCTTTTGTACCCAACTTAAGGATTGCCGCCATTAAGTGTACAATCAAGCAAGCGATAATGATTTACTGAGCATCTATTCTGTGCTTGTCACTGGGCTAAGGAGAGGCAAAGGAGAAATGATTAGATAAAGACAAATCCTGCAAGGAGCTAATACTAGAGTTCAAGGTATAGCATCAAGAAACAACCCCAGATTAAGATCATGTGTAACAAAGGGCATAGCTATGCCTTGCAGAGAGAAAAGGAACTGCAATTTACGAGACCTTTTAAACCTGTTTTCCACACAAAGACATGTGTATATAGAGTATAACATAACGGTTCCCAGTCTCCTCTGGGATATGATTTCATGGATGCTGTGTTCCCATTTGTGTTGCAAACCTTTCAGAGGCAGGAAATGTTCATTCCTAGCACTCCAGTGCCTATCATATTGGTGAGTATGCTGTTAATTCTCAATGGTGTTGGTTGAATTTTAATATCCTTTACCTTTGATCCTGTTGAACTGTACTTAATTCATAGCATGGATAAACAGAGGTGCTTAGACGTACAGTCTAATTTCGATGTGTGCAGTTAATACAAATGTGTTCCTCATGTTCTATAAGTATATGTGCATTATCACATCTGTAATTTCGAAAGTCAGAGAAACTTTACAGTGAGAGCTGTCAAATACCAGCGTGAAAATTCCAGGGTTTATCACAACTCATCAACATTTATAGCAGAGTACCTGGCATATTGAAAGAAACCAAGCAGTTTATGTATGACATCTACTTTTGTGCTATTGTACCCTTGGTGAGCAGGAAATTAAGTGTGTTTGCACACAAATAACTTTATCTAGTGAGCCCTCATTATGCTACAAGAATTGCAAGATTCATTGCCCTTTTTATAATAGTCATTATGAATTTATAAAATGCAATTTCACTTGAAATCTTTGATAATTAGATTTCATGTATTATCACCAAGTGGCTTATAGTTTACATTCAATAAGTATTTTAAAATTCTTGTTTATGAATGTGCAAAATTATTGGAACTATTCTTTCATTGTTTGGGAATTGTGAGTTTTTTTTTCTTATTACTATTGTTGCCTAAGTGTTTCATGTCTCTGGAGCTAGAACTTCTTATAAATTATAACAAATTTGGTATAAGATTACATTTTTATATTTTATCAATCAGCAATACATTCAGAGTAGTGTTATTCTCAGTAGTGTTGAATCTTTGTCTTGCAACAATTGGTTTATTGTTTTCTGATAGGATCCAAAAGTTATCTGGACTACATGTGGAAAATAGAATAAATAATCAAAGCATATAATATATTTTGGAATTGTATTGGTTTATTGGTAAATAAACTAAAAAAATTCTTTCTATGAATTGGAACAGGTTTTTGTATGTAGTCTATAAACTGACTCAGCAGAGAAAATCAACGGGGTACATTAGAGTAATACACATTGAGAATAAAAGGAAGAGAATCCTAAGTTTTAAAAAAATTCTACAGGAACAATGTAAAACATGACTGAAACATTTTTTCTTTCTTTCTTTCTTTTTTGGTATCCTACTAAAGATCAGAAAATTATCCCTCCTACCTTAAAAAACAATAAAAGGGGAGAAAGTGTAATATGATTTTTTTGAAGCGGTAATTCTCCACTGAGTCGCTGCAATCTGTTTCATGTACACTTGGAATTTTATTTTTCTCTTCTCCATAAAGTGTGCTACAAAACCATGGTGGTTTCCTGCTTTCTAAAACGCTGGGTTGCAGGACCATTTATCATCACTGCCTCACTTGTTAACCTGCACTGATATTTCTACATTTAGCCTTGTTTTTACAGTGTTTCAGAGGTGTCTGATCATCTTTCAAATAACTAGGTGAGAAGAAAATCGAGAGAGAGAAAGGGGTGGTAACACCATACAAGGAGTCACCACAGCTACTTGAACATAAGCGAATGAAACAGCTTATTCTGCTCCCAAACCATAGCAGCAGACCAAAGCAGTGTCATGGTCAGAACTCAATCAGACTCCACATTGACACCTCATCCCCTTCACTCCCATTCCAGGGAAAACACATTAGAAATTGAGTTGTGATAATTTAGTCCTATATTCCTATGTTTCCATTAAGAGACTCAATTTTAATTTAGGTATCAAATCTACTCAACAAGCATGTGCCTTGTAATTGACAACTTGGTTCTACCCACAGTCCTGAAGAAATACTGTATGAAAACCTCTCCCAGTAGCCTGAAAGAGCCGGAAGCTCACATGTGCACTCAGGCTAGGTTTTAGCAAGGCGTTTAATCTAGGCAGCAGTTGTCATACGTCTGTAGGAAACATACACAGTTACAAGAGTTGCCATATTCAGGAAAGCCTAAAACTATGAGGTCCACATCATAACGGTTGCATACAGAGTTGCGCCTAGTCCAGATTCAGTTTAGAAATCCAGGGTCATTTTATCACAAGCAATTCAGCCTAAAAACATAGCTTACATTTTACCCTTATCAGGTTGCCAGGAGAACAGAACTAGTGAGCTAATCAAAGGTCAGATTCTGCTGCAGCAAGGGAAATGGGTACCAACAGAAGTGAAGTTTAAACATATTTGCAATACCTGTGAGACAATCCAATGAAGATGGTATATTGGTATTTGGGTAGTCCTGGAACTCAGATAGTTAATCTTGTCTGGAAATATACATTTGGGACTTATTTGCACATAAGTATTTTTCAATACTATAGGAATAATTACCTCATCTAAAGTGAGCAGAGGGCCCAGGATAAAGCTAACTCTAGTATTTTGAAATCTGATAGAAGAAGAGTGGCTCAAGAGCTAGGAGGAAAATCCATGAGAGTTCCATGTAGCAGAAGCCTGTAGAATAATGTGTCTTCTTAAAGAAAAAGAATGGCTATAATCCCAGCTACTCGGAAGGCTGAGGCAGGAGAATCACTTGAACCTGCGGGGGCGGAGGTTGCAGTGAGCCGAGATCAGGCCATTCACTCCAGCCTGGGCAAAAGAGTGAAACTCTGTCTCAAAAAGTTAAAGAAAAAAAAGAGAAAGAAAAGAAAAAGAATGGGCCCAACTTTGGGAAATGATGCTGAGATGAGAATTAAAACTGTCCATTTTCTTTGGCTTGGCCAACCTAGAATTATCAGTGATTTAGAAAGAACATTTTTAGTAGAATGAGAGTGCACCAACTAGACTGATTTGAGTAGAAGAATTAATGAAAAGTAAGAAAATCAAATAGCATAGCAGGACTCTTACAGTGGGAGGGCACCAGCTAAACTGATTTGAGTAGGAGAACGAATGAAAAGTAAGAAACTGGAAATAGCACATGTAGGCCTCTGAGCAAATTATTCTTGAGTAAAGTGACTGTATCTTTTACAATAAATTTTATACAACAGTGTGATTTCACCTAACCATCGATCCCACCTGTATTCATCAGTTCTGGTTACTATAACAAAGTACCGCAGACTTGGTACCTTCTAAATGACAAAAATTTATTTCTCACAGTTCTGAAGGCAGGAAGTCTGAGGGCACCAGCATGGCTGGGTTCTGCTGAGAGCCGTCTTCTGGGTTACACATGACCATCTCGTTGTATCCTTAAGTGGCCGAAAGCGGGCAAGAGAGCTCTCTGGGGTCCCTACTGTAGGCACACTAATTCCATTTGTGAGGGTCCCACACTCATGACCTAAAATACCTCCCAAAGGTTTCATCTTTTACCACCATCACACTGAGTGTTAGGATTTCAACATATAAATTTGGGGGGGCACAAACGTTCAATCCATATCACCACTTTAAAGAGAATATACTTGCTTCTTTTGCAAGAGATTCACATTTCTGGTCTCTGATTAGTTTCTTTCCATTACTAATTCATGTTTACAACTTCTTAGGGATCTTCCTAGACCTTGCTGAATGGGGGCAGAGGTTCCATATTTTCCCCAGCACTAAATTACCATAACATAAGAGCTAGGAGTTCTCAGTGTGGCAGATGTCCTCATATTGCTGCTGCACTGTTTTCTTGAATCATCTCTGTGTAGTGCCTTGGCACTCACTATGAATGGCCTTTGTCTTCCTTGTTTCCTTCTTTTCTGCCAATGATAGCATCACTTTCAGGGCTACCCTTCCTCTTTGAATACTTATCCTCTCTAAGAGAATTTGGTCTCCTAAATCCTTGGGAGCTCAACACAATCATAACAACACTTTTTAATGTAAATATTATATTAACAATTATGCTACAGGCATTATTAGACACTTTCTGTCAGGTTTTTGCTGACTACCTTGGCTACCATAATTGTATTGTCTAATGTATCTAATTGCCACTCACAGACCACTCCAACCTCATACCCACTACTGATTACAAAATTATCATTAGTCCATCATTTAGTGTGATGGAATCCCTCAGTCTGCCCTGACTGTGTTCATTTACTAGTCTGCTTTAATCTGAAGAGGTCTTTAATCTGTAGTCTCAGGACAGATGAAGAGCCATTTATTGAGTTCTCCCAGTTTTGGTTGAGCTCAATTACCTACTTAGTTAAGTGTTTCAAAGATCATATTCCTAAGAAATAAACATCAGTGAGTTCCAAACTCTTTTGATTGTGCACCACTATTGGTAGACAAAAATGTACTTACATGTACTATTGCCTTATGCACTGAGAACGGTAGAATGCATATGCTAAAAATACAGATTAGATAATATAAAATTACATGGGCATTAGGAGAAACACTTAATGTAGATGATGGGTTGATGGGTGTGGCAAACCACCATGCTATGTGTATACCTATGTAACAAACCTGCACGTTCTGCACGTGCATCCCAGAACTTAAAATATAAAAAATTGAAAAAAAATATATATGATAAAGTTTTCTTCACTTTTAAAAGGTTTTTGTTTTTCCCAGTTATTGTTTATCTTACTCAGTACTCAGAGGTGTTTCTAATCTGAAGACTTATGTCTTCTTCATGGTGAATTCTCATCCATTATCTCATTAAATATTGTTATATACCATTCTCTGTATTTTCTCCTTTCTGAATTCATAGCATATGTATGCTGGACTTTCTGAATCTATCTTCCAAATCTCCTAACTCTTTCATAGTTTCCATTTCTATATCTTTGCGTTGTGTTCTTTCATTGCGTCATTCTTTCTTCAGCTGTTTCTGATCTTCTATTCAATGTACGTGATTATGCTTTCTTTTTATTTCAATAATGACTTTACTAAATTCTAAGAAATGTAATGGTCATTTTCAAAATATCTGCTTCTTGTTTCATTATCCCTTGTTCTTATTTTGTTATCAACTGTACATTTTTTAGGGGTGTTCTCATTCCATTCTTTCTTTTAAAAATTATTAAAAGCATTTGTTGTAAAATTGTTTGTAATTATTTAATTATCCATATTTTGGGGAGGTAGATTCCTAAACTTACTAAACATATGACATGTTTTTCATTATTTTGGCCTTCTCAGTTACTCTAGGTTTCTTGCTTGTAAAGACATCTGTGTAAATCCACAGTAGTTTCATGGAGGCCTCAGCATTGACTGTGTGGTGCTGTAGGGAAATTCAGCTTAGGAATATCACTCTATGTCTCTAATCTTCAGTTCCTACTTTTCCCTATGAATTCTTGTCTTTTTATTGTTTTTTGTTTGTTTGTTTTTTTGTTTTTTTTTTTTTTTTGCATTTCCACTTGTATTCTCCAGAGATTTCTCTTTCCTAGAATTTAACAATAATTGTGTGTTAATTATTATAAGTATGTGCCCAGTATTTTTCATGAATTTAAAGCAGATGGAAGATAATTCAGCATGTGCTCATGTTCAATGCACTCTCTTGAATCAGAAGCCTTTCCTTGGTTCTTGTCTCAGCTTTGCTATCAGTATAATAATGAACCAAGGGAATAAAAGAAATTGAGGTTGAGTAGGGAAGTGACTCAGAGTCTCTTTAGAGATATCCAAACACCGCATTTTCTAAGATGATGCTCTAAGTAGGCATGGGGGCCAGGGAGCATGTGTCTGTGGTCTGAAAACTGGATTGGCCATTATGAACATCTATTCTTAGCTCTGCTCTTGATTTTTGAAATAGTCTGAAGTAAAAACTGCTGTCTCAGCTCCCTTATTGATGCTTCTTACTAACCTCAAAAGACCTTTCCCCTCAATTCAATTTGAGAATATAATCTGCTATGAAATTAAATGAGTTTTTAAGCCCCAATTTTCTTTACCCACCAAACAAGATCTTAGCTAAGAAAAGAAACTACCTAATTACATCATTTTTACCTTTTCTCACTTTATCCTGTGCAAACACAAAGAAAAACACATTTCTTTTATCTTTTTCCCCTAGATCTCATTAACTAACACTGGAAAAAGTATTGTTTTCTTTTGTACTCTGTTTTCCAGTCTCCTGAAGTGTTGTAGTCTCCAAATAGATTAAAATTTTTATTTAATTTTTACCTTAAAATACAACTGTTTAATCAAAACAGATTTGAAGGGTTAAAAATTGTTTTTAAAGATTTAATTAAAAATTTTTTTCAAGTGTGTAAGAAAATTGAGCACTGAACAGAAAAAATACATTAAAAATGTTTATAAAGTTAATAATTGAATCTACTTAGCAATGTAGGGAGAAAAATCATATGTACTATAAAAATGTGAGTATTACATATTCATAAAACAACAGTAATGTTTCTTTTTTCAGTTTAATTTTAAAAAATTATTATTTTTATTGAAAAATCATAATTGTATAATTTATGAGATACAATGTGATGTTTTTATATATGTATACAATGTGGCATAATTAAGTCAAGCTAATCAACATATCCATCATCTCACTTACCTATCATTTTTATGGGGAGACATTTGAGATTTATACTTAGTTATTCTGAAATATATAATACATTATTACTGTCTATAGTAACTCTGCTTGCAATAGATCTCAAAATCTATTTTTCTTGTCTATCTAAAATTTTGTACCCTTTGATCAACAACTCCCATTCCCTCACTCCTCACCACCAACTCCCTGCTTCCCTCAGCCTCTGGTAATCACAGTTCTACTCTGTAACTTCTATGAATTCAACTTTATTAGATTCCCCATATAAGTGACACCACGTGGTATTTGTCTTTCTATGTTTGGCTTGTTTCACTTAGCATTATATCCTCAAGATTCATCCATGTTGTCATGAGTGACAGAAATTTTCTCTTTTTTAAGACTGAATAGTATTCCAATGCATATATATACCCTATTTTCTTTATCTATTCATACATTGATAGACACTTAGGTTAAGTCTATATCTTGGCTATTGTGAATGGTGCTGCAATGAACATAGGAGTGCAAATATTCCTTTGACATGTTGGTTTCAGTTTCTTTGAATACACATGTAAAAATGGGACTACTGGATTGTATGACAATTGAAATTTTAGCTTTTTGAGTAACCTCCATACAATTTTCCATAATGGCTATACTAATTTACATTTCCACCAGGAATGTTTAAAAATTCCCTGTTTTCTACATCCTCTCCAACACTTAACTTTCATCTTTTTTGTTAAAGCCATTCTAATAGATGTGAGGTGATATCTCATTGAGGTTTTAATTTGAATTTCGTGAATGATTAGTGATGATGAGCATTTTCTCATATTCCTGTTGGCCATTCATATGATTTCTTTTGAGAAATGTGTGTTCATGTCCTTTGTCCATTTTTTAATGTGGTTATTTGTTTTCTTGCTATTGAGTTGAGTTTCTTATATTTTTTGGATATTAACCTCTTAACAGATTTATGGTTTGCAAATAGTTTCTCCCATCCTGTGGGTCATTTCTGCACTTTGTTATTTGTTTCCTCTGCTGTGCAGAAGCTTGTTAGTTTGATGCAATCCCATTTGTCTATCTTTTCTTTTGTTGCCTATGCTTTTGGGGTCATACTAAAAAAAAAAAAAAAAACATTGCGTAAATCAATGTCATGAATATTTTTCCCTATGTTTTCTTCTAGTAGCTTTATAGTTTCAGGTTTTATATGTAAGTCTTTAATCCATTTTGATTGATTTTTGTATGTAGTGTAAGATTAGGGTCTAATTATATTCTTCCAGATGTGGATATTCAGTATTTTAAACACCATTAATTGAAGAGATTATCCTGTTCCCATTGTGTCTTCTTGGCAGCTTTGCCAAAAATCAGTTGACTGTAAATGCATGGGTTAGGCCCTTAGTTTTCTACTGTTTTCCATGGGTTGATGTCTTGATGTCTCTGTTTTTACGCAGGTAACATGATGTTTTGATTACAATGTGTTTATAATATATTTTGAAATCAGGAGTGTGATACTACCAGCTTTACTCCTCTTCTTCTTCTTCTTCTTCTTCTTCTTCTTCTTCTTCTTCTTCTTTTTTTTTTTTTTTTGAGACAGAGTTTTACTTGCTGCCTAGGCTGGAGTGCAACTGCACGATCTCGGTTCACTATAACCTCCACCTCCTGGTTTGAAGCAATTCTCCTGCCTCAGCTTCCTGAGTAGCTGGGATCACAGGCACCTGCCACCACATCCAGCTGATTTTTGTATTTTTAGTAGACACAGGGTTTTACTACGTTGACTAGGCTAGTCTCAAATTTCTGACCTCAGGTGATCCACCCGCCTTGGTATCCCAAAGTGCTGAGATTACAGGCATGAGCCACTGGCCTAGCCCAGCTTTGCTCTTTTTGCTTGAGATTGTTTTGGCTATTTGGGTTGTTTTTTGTTTTTTGTTTTCTTTTTTGTGTGTGTGTGTGATTCTATGCAAATTTAAGGACTTTTTTCCATTTCTATGAAAAATGGCATTGAAACTTTGGTAAGAATTTCTTTGCATCTGTAGACTGTTTTGGGTAGTATGAACATTTTCACAAAGTGAATTCTTCTAGTTTGTGCACACAGGATATCTCTTCATTTATCTTTGTCTTTTTCAATTACTTTCATCAATGTTTTATAGTTTTCAGTGTTCAGGTCTTTTACCTCCTTGGTTAAATTTACACCTGAGTATTTAAATTTTTTGTTGCTATTGTAAATGGAATTATTTTCTTATTTTTCTTTTCAGATAGTCTGTTGTTAGTATATAGAAATGCTACTAATTTTTGTATGTTGATTCTATGTCCTATAACTTTACTGATTTCATTTACAGTTCTAACAGATTTGTGATGGAGTTCTTAGGATTTTTTACATGTAAGATTATGTAATCAACAAATAGAGACAATTTCACTTCCTCTATTGCTATTAGTATGCCTTTTGTTTCTTTCTATTGCCTAATTCCTCCAGCTAGGACTTCCAATACTAAGTTGCGAGGAAGTGAAGAGAGCATCATTATCTTGTCTCTGATCTTCGAGGAAAAGCTTTCAAATTTTCACCACTGGGAATGATGTCAGCTACAAGTTTGTTATATATGGCTTGTGTTGAGGTGCATTCCCTTTATAGCTAATCTGTTGAGAGGTTTTATCATGAATAGCTGCTAAATTTTATCAAATGCTTTTTCTGCATCTATTGAGATGATCATAGGAAAGTTATCTCTAACTTTGTTAATGTGGTATATCACATTTATTGATATGCATATACTGAACCATCTTTGCATCTTAGAAATAAACAAGATATGATTATGATGAATGGTTCTTTTAATGTGTTTTTGAATTTGGTTTGCTAATATTTTGTTGAGGATTTTTGTGTCTATGTTTATCAAGGATATTGGCCTATACTTTTCTTTTCTTGTAGTCTAGTTTTGGTCTCAGGGTAATGCTATCCTCATAAAATGAGTTTGAAAATATTTCCTCCATGAGTTTTTTGGAAGAGTTTCAAAACGTTTAGTATTAGTTCTTCTTTAAATGTTTAGTAGAATTCAGCCATGAATCCATCTGGTCCTGTGCTTTTTTTTTTTTTTTTTTTTTCCCACCTGCTGTTTCAATCCCTTATTTGTTATTGGTCTGTTCAGATTTTCTATTTTTCATGATTCAGTCTGCTGAACTGTGTCTAGGAATTTATCTACTTCCTCTAGTTATCCAATTTATTGGTCTATAATTGTTCATAGTAGTTTTACGATTCTTAGAAGTAATTCATTGTTTTTAAAAAACACCATCAATTAAATAATAAATGGGAAAGAAATTGAAGTGTATTTACACGTGTGTTATGCTTATATACCATTTTGGTAGGAAGACATTCTTTCTGTATTATAACATGCTAGTGGTGTTTTCTTTACTTTTTAAAGGGTGTGAGAGATAAATTCACCTAACATATTCTTTCATCCAAATGAAAGTTCTTAGGTACCAACAAAGATTATCCACACATTTGTCATGTATGGTTTTTAAACACCTTGCCTCTCTTGAGTGAGATGGAGAATGGGAACGGTGGGACCAAAAGTGAGACTGGGCTGATAAGAGCTAGTTTAGAAAGAACTCAACAAAAGCCTCTGAAGTGTGATCCAGACCAGCAGCTCTGTCCAGTGATTTTGCCAGCTAAGGCATTATACAAAAACACACAATGTGGAATACATTTAGAAAACACCGCAGATTAGGCCGGGCACGGTGGCTCACGCCTGTAATCCCAGCACTTTGGGAGGCCAAGGCGGGTGGATCACAAGGTCAGGAGATCGAGACCACCCTAGCTAACACAGTGAAACCCTGTCTCTACTAAAAATATAAAAAGTTAGCTGGGTGTGGTGGTGGGCGCCTGTGGTCCCTGCTACTTGGAAGGCTGAGGCAGGAGAATGGCTGTGAACCTGGAAGGCGGAGCTTGAAGTGAGCGGAGATCACGCCGCTGCACTCCAGCCTGGGAAAGAGAGCAAGACTCGGTCTCCAAAAAAAAAAAAAAAAAAAAAGAAGAAGAAGACGAAAAGAAAGAGTGAAAACACAGCAAATTAAATATGCATGTTTATCTCTATCTCCTTGCCAAACAAAGGGGGGTGGCAGTTAAAAAAAAACATAAGAATTATGGTAATTTGAAAGAGGACAAAGATACATCAATGAGTATCTGAAAGATAAAGAGTAGATGAACAAATGAATGGTAAATGACTTAAAAGAGCAGCAGGCCGGGCGCGGTGGCTCAAGCCTGTAATCCCAGCACTTTGGGAGGCCGAGACGGGCGGATCACGAGGTCAGGAGATCGAGATCATTCTGGCTAACACGGTGAAACCCCGTCTCTACTAAAAAAAAAAATACAAAAATCTAGCCGGGCGAGGTGGCGGGCGCCTGTAGTCCCAGCTACTGCGGAGGCTGAGGCAGGAGAATGGCGTAAACCCGGGAGGCAGAGCTTGCAGTGAGCTGAGATCCGGCCATTGCACTCCAGCCCGGGCGACAGAGCGAGACTCTGTCTCAAAAAAAATAAATAAATAAAAATAAAAATAAATAAAAAAAAATAAGAATTATGGTAATTTGAAAGAGGACAAAGATACATCAATGAGTATCTGAAAGATAAAGAGTAGATGAACAAATGAATGGTAAATGACTTAAAAGAGCAGCAGGCCGGGCGCGGTGGCTCAAGCCTGTAATCCCAGCACTTTGGGAGGCCGAGACGAGTGGATCACGAGGTCAGGAGATCGAGACCATCCTGGTCTACACGGTGAAACCCCGTCTCTACTAAAAAAAAATAAAAAAAACTAGCCGGGCGAGATGGCGGGCGCCTGTAGTCCCAGCTACTCGGGAGGCTGAGGCAGGAGAATGGCGTAAACCCGGGAGGCGGAGCTTGCAGTGAGCTGAGATCCGGCCACTGCACTCCAGCCTGGGCTACAGAGCGAGACTCCGTCTCAAAAAAAAAAAAAAAAAAAAAGAGCAGCAGAATTTGAAACCCGAGGGTCTGGAGAGGAGAATACTGATGAAAAGAAAGACAATTATTTCAGACAGAAATCTGAAAAAAAAAAGCATAAGGTTTAGAAGCACCAAGTATCATGGAGGAGACAAGGTGGAAATCAGGAGAGCATCAGTCTATGACTCAGACCAGTTAGATCTACATGGCTCTTCCTCCAGGCCATACAACTGGGCAGGAATTCTTCCCCCTAAAACTGAAAGTTGAACTAAGGTTTTCCTATAGAGAAGTTGATCCAGGAGGAGCATGCATACCATGGAAATTGAAGGTGGACAAATGCCACTAAACAGTAAAAATGTCTGCTCTTTTATTGGCTTAGTTCCTTTAATACTAGAAGCTAAACAGGAAAAAGACTAGAATATTCTTTTTTGGGTAGTCCAAAGAACTCCTGAGAAAAAAGAAAAGAAAAAGAAAAAAACCTTCCACCAAACAACCTGGGGAGGTGTCTACCTCAGTAAGCAGACACATTTGCCACCTGATCACCTTGCAGTGAGTCCCAAGAGTTAATAAACTGCATTCCCAAGTGCATCCTGTCAAAGCAAACCAGAAATGAATAGTAGTTAAAGTGGTAAAAACAGATTTTACCCAGGAACTAATGCAACTGGGGAAAAGAGACCTCAGTATAGAACTTGGCTCAATTCTAAATTCATCGTAGATAACTAAGGACTTACAGTCAGGGAGCAGGGCAGGGGTCAGTGTATAAAAATTACTAAGAGGGGAGAGGGAAGAATGGAAGAATAGAAGATGGAAGAATAGAAGGCTGCACTGATAGTACCCTCTGCAAGGACACCAATTTAACAACTATGCACACAAACAAAGCACTTTCATAAAAACCAAAAGTCAGGTGAGTAATCACAGCAACCGGTTTTAACATCATATTGTTGAAAGAGGCACTGACAGTGTTGAATTGCCAATGCCACCCTTCCTTCATCCCCAGCAGCATCTGGGTGGGTGCTGCAGAGAGAGAACCTGTGCACTAGAGATAAAGAGAGTGCAACAACTGTGAGACATTGCATTGAATGCATTGTAGCCCTGTCACAGCAAAAATCAAAACTCGGTTTCTCTCAGCTGATGCCCACCTATGAAGGGAGTATTTAAACCAGTCCTCGCCGAGGGAAATTGCCCATCCCAGTGGTTAGAACTTGAGCTCTGGCAAGTCTCGCGACTTCAGGCTAAAGTATTCCCATTCTACAAGAAATGTGAAAGGGGACTACTCCAATTAGAAGGAAAGGATGTTCATGAGCAATAAGAAATCATCTGAAGGCACAAAACTCACTGTAATAGTAAGTACACAGAAAAACACAGAATATTAAAACACTGTAACTCTGGTTGGTAAACTACTCTCATCTTACATATAAAGACTAAATGATTAACCAAACAAAGATAATAACTACAACAACTTCTCAAGACTTTTCCTTCCTTCCTTCCTCCCTCCCTTTTTCCTTTTCTTCTCTCCTTCTCTCCTACTTTGACAACCAAGACTCCAAGCACCTGGCTCAAACCCAGAACAATGCCACATAATTTAAATCTGGATATATTTCCCACCTAAAATGCTAATTGGCAAATGTAATGAGTTCACAATTTAAAGCTGCAAATTGAATATTTAGGCCTATGACAAGATTCATTGTTGAAGCATGTGTGTCTTTATCTGTTAAACTGTGATGCTTCTGCCATCCCTTAAATTTGAGAAACAGGAAGTTAACTCTTCAAGTATCAATGGCAACATCTGATCTGCCTTGGCTGGTTTCTGGACCATTTGGAGAGTATGGCTTAAGAATTGGGAAAACCATCTATTTTCTTCATTCTCTAACTATACTGTTTTTCTCATGACTTTAGATTTCCTGTCTACAAAACTCAGCAACAGATTTTAAGGGGACAAAGAAGAATATAAACTATATTAAATTGTATGTGACAGCATTGGAAATGGCTATATTATTAAATTTTCATCCAAGTGGAATTCTTTTGAAGTCCTTGAATAATTGAATGGGCACTTAAAAAATATTGAACAATCTATACCATCATTTCTATATAATAAAATAACATAACATCTCATCTCAGAATAGGCTTGCCATGTTGTTCTATTTCAGAAATGACATTGAAGTACCTTAAGGCTCTGCTTTTTAAGAAGCAATAATGGTTTGAAGGTGATGATATTTGTTAGCAAGGTGCTGGATTATTAGCGTTGATAATCTTTAGGTTGGCCTAAATTGCTCAGTACTCAGGGAATTCATTAGTCGACCAACAAAAGAAAGACAGATCATTGTTGGTACTAATATAAATCTTAAGTTATCTCTCCATTATAAAAAAAGATAACTGTTTTACCTCATATGAGGAATATTTTGTGCTCTTTCTAGGGAATACGTGTATTTAGAAAAAACTCATGGTTGATTCAAACAACCACATCAAGTTTTTGGATAATCTAGAATAATAAATAAATTATAAGCCACTCCTATCTATATTCTTAACATTTTATATGATGTTTTATGAAGAGATTTAAGTGTTTTACTTTCTAAAGCATTTTTATTGCCTAAAAAAAATCTGCAAGTAAAGAAATATTCTTGGTGGTTAGGGAGATTTTGCCTGGTATTAAAAATTAGTATCTAAATTAGCCAACAAGTGGAAAATCCATAGGCAGATAATTGAGGATTAACAGTATTTCAAAATAATAAAGGAGCAATTCTAACATCTTGGGCCTTTAATGAATCAATTTGCAATCACTTTTGTGCTAAGATTTCTATAGCACAAAACAAACTAATGACTTGCTCCCTCATACAAATTTTTTTTTCAGAGTTTTAAAAATAAGAGGTATTATTTTATTAAGTCCTTATAGAAATTATGCATATTAAGAATTATTACTACATTCATTGAGAGGCAGATTAGTGGAGAGATAAAGAAAGGCTTTTAATTTAGCACTTTGAAAGTGAAATTCCATTATCTTCTGACTTGAAATATTTCTGATAAGAAGTCCAGACGAGTCACGTTTCCTGCCTTTAGATAATGTAATGCATGTTATTTCTGTGTATGCTTCTAAACTTTTCTATTTATCACTGGTTTTTGGCAGTTTGATTATGGCATGAACGGTGTTTCTTAAAAATCAAATTTGGAAAAATTTTAGCCACTGTTTTTTCAAATATTATTTCTGTTACTGATTGTTCTGATATGTTCTGATTACTGATCTTTTAATATGCTGTAACCTAGTAAATTTATTAACTTTGGTAATGTAGTTTTTATTTCTAGAAGATCCATTTGATTCTTTTGTTTTTACATCTGTCAGTTCTTTTTATATGTTATTATTATTATTTTTTTCCTCACATAAAAAGAGGTTTATTTAGATGTAAAGACTAAGTCTTGAAATAAACCAAAAATGCATGATTGGAGAGGGGAGGAACTTTTCTGACACAACTGTACATTGGGTTTTGCTTCCTGGTTGATTTTACAATCTTATAAAAAGAATCGTTTTTACAAAAATATCCCTAGCTTGATTCATTTTCCCAAGGGCCTTTTTAAATCCTTTGATGTTTAAACTATTCTTTGAAGCACCTATCTTGCATCGTGCTTGCAAATGTTCTCTTCAATTTTAAACAGTCTTTTTTTTTTTTTTTTTTATACTTTAAGTTCTAGGGTACATGTGCATGATGTTTATATCATGTATAACTCCCCAAAGCAATCCCTCCCTCCTCCCCCCTCCCCATGATAGGCCCCAGTGTGTGATGTTCCCCTTCCCGAGTCCAAGTGATCTCATTGTTCAGTTCCCACCTATGAGTGAGAACATGCGGTGTTTGGTTTTCTCTTCTTGTGATAGTTTGCTAAGAATGATGGTTTCCAGCTGCATCCATGTCCCTACAAAGGACGCAAACTCATCCTTTTTGATGGCTGCATAGTATTCCATGGTGTATATGTGCCACATTTTCTTAATCCAGTCTGTCACAGATGGACATTTGGGTTGATTCCAAGTCTTTGCTATTGTGAATAGTGCTGCAATAAACATACATGTGCATGTGTCTTTGTAGTAGAGTAATTTATAATCCTTTGGGTATATACCCAGTAGTGGGATGGCTGGGTCATATGGTACATCTAGTTCTAGATCCTTGAGGAATCGCCATACTGTTTTCCATAATGGTTGAACTAGTTTACAATCCCACCAACAGTGTAAAAGTGTTCCTATTTCTCCACATCCTCTCCAACACCTGTTGTTTCCTGACTTCTTAATGATTGCCATTCTAACTGGTGTGAGATGGTATCTCATTGTGGTTTTGATTTGCATTTCTCTGATGGCGAGTGATGATGAGCATTTTTTCATGTGTCTGTTGGCTGTATGGATGTCTTCTTTTGAGAAATGTCTGTTCATATCCTTTCTCCACTTTTTGATGGGGTTGTTTGTTTTTTTCTTGTATATTTGTTTGAGTTCTTTGTAGATTCTGGATATTAGCCCTTTGTCAGATGAGTAGGTTGCAAAAATTTTCTCCCATTATGTAGGTTGTCTGTTCACTCTGATGGTAGTTTCTTTAGCTGTGCAAAAGCTCTTTAGTTTAATTAGATCCCATGTGTCAATTTTTGCTTTTCTGCCGTTGCTTTTGGTGTTTTAGACATGAAGTCCTTGCCCATGCCTATGTCCTGAATGGTACTACCTAGATTTTCTTCTAGGGTTTTTATGGTATTAGGTCTAACATTTAAGTCTCTAATCCATCTTGAATTAATCTTTGTATAAGGGGTAAGGAAAGGATCCAGTTTCAGCTTTCTACTTATGGCTAGCCAATTTTCCCAGCACCATTTATTAAATAGGGAATCCTTTCCCCATTTCTTGTTTCTCTCAGGTTTGTCAAAGATCAGATGGCTGTAGATGTGTGGTATTATTTCTGAGGACTCTGTTCTGTTCCATTGGTCTATATCTCTGTTGTGGTACCAGTACCATGCTGTTTTGGTTACTGTAGCCTTGTAGTATAGTTTGAAGTCAGGTAGCGTGATGCCTCCAGCTTTGTCCTTTTGACTTAGGATTGTCTTGGCAATGCGGGCTCTTTTTTGGTTCCATATGAACTTTAAAGCCGTTTTTTCCAATTCTGTGAAGAAAGTCATTGGTAGCTTGATGGGGATGGCATTGAATCTATAAATAACCTTGGGCAGTATGGCCATTTTCACGATATTGATTCTCCTATCCATGAGCATGGTATGTTCTTCCATTTGTTTGTGTCCTCTTTATTTCACTGAGCAGTGGTTTGTAGTTCTCCTTGAAGAGGTCCTTACATCCCTTGTAAGCTGGATTCCTAGGTATTTTATTCTCTTTGAAGCAATTGTGAATGGAAGTTGATTCCTGATTTGGCTCTCTGCTTGTCTGTTACTGGTGTATAAGAATGCTTGTGATTTTTGCACATTAATTTTGTATCCTGAGACTTTGCTGAAGTTGCTTATCAGCTTAAGGAGATTTTGGGCTGAGACAATGGGGTTTTCTAAATATACAATCATGTCATCTGCAAACAGGGACAATTTGACTTCTTCTTTTCCTAACTGGATACCTTGATTTCTTTCTCTTGCCTGATTGCCCTAGCCAGAACTTCCAACACTATGTTGAATAGGAGTGGTGAGAGAGGGCATCCCTGTCTTGTGCCAGTTTTCAAAGGGAATTTTTCCAGTTTTTGCCCATTCAGTATGATATTAGCTGTGGGTTTGTCATAAATAGCTCTTATTATTTTGAGGTACGTTCCATCAATACCAAATTATTGAGCGTTTTTAGCATAAAGGGCTGTTGAATTTTGTCAAAAGCCTTTTCTGCATCTATTGAGATAATCATGTGGTTCTTGTCTTTGCTTCTGTTTATATGCTGGATTACGTTTATTGATTTGCGAATGTTGAACCAGCCTTGCATCCCAGGGATGAAGCCCACTTGATCATGGTGGATAAGCTTTTTGATGTGCTGCTGGATCCGGTTTGCCAGTATTTTATTGAGGATTTTTGCATCAATGTTCATCAGGGATATTGGTCTAAAATTCTCTTTTTTTGTTGTGTCTCTGCCAGGCTTTGGTATCAGGATGATGTTGGCATCATAAAATGAGTTAGGGAGGATTCCCTCTTTTTCAATTGATTTGCATAGTTTCAGAAGGAATGGTACCAGCTCCTCCTTGTACCTCTGGTAGAATTCAGCTGTGAATCCATCTGGTCCTGGACTTTTTTTGGTGGGTTGGCTATTAATTGTTGCCTCAATTTCAGAGCCTGCTATTGGTCTATTCAGGGATTCAACTTCTTCCTGGTTTAGTCTTGGGAGAGTGTAAGTGTCCAGGAAATTATCCATTTCTTCTAGATTATCTAGTTGGTTTGCGTAGAGGCATTTATAGTATTCTCTGATGGTTGTTTGTATTTCTGTGGGGTCGGTGGTGATATCCCCTTTGTCATTTTTTATTGCGTCTATTTGATTCCTCTCTCTTTTCTTCTTTATTAGTCTAGCTAGCGGTCTGTCAATTTTGTTGATCTTTTCAAAAAACCAACTCCTGGATTCATTGATTTTTTGGAGGGTTTTTTGTGTCTCTATCTCCTTCAGTTCTGCTCTGATCTTAGTTATTTCTTGCCTTCTGCTAGCTTTTGAATGTGTTTGCTCTTGCCACTCTAGTTCTTTTAATTGTGATGTTAGAGTGTCAATTTTAGATCTTTCCTGCTTTCTCTTGTGGGCATTTAGTGCTATAAATTTCCCTCTACACACTGCTTTAAATGTGTCCCAGAGATTTTGGTATGTTGTATCTTTGTTCTCATTGGTTTCAAAGAACATCTTTATTTCTGCTTTCATTTCGTTATGTACCCAGTAGTCATTCAGGAGCAGGTTGTTCAGTTTCCATGTAGTTGAGCGGTTTTGATTGAGTTTCTTAGTCCTGAGTTCTAGTTTGATTGCACTGTGGTCTGAGAGACAGTTTGTTATAATTTCTGTTCTTGTACATTTGCTGAGGAGTGCTTTACTTCCAATTATGTGGTCAATTTTGGAATAAGTGCGATGTGGTGCTGAGAAGAATGTATATTCTGTTGATTTGGGGTGGAGAGTTCTATAGATGTCTATTAGGTCCGCTTGGTGCAGAGATGAGTTCAATTCCTGGATATCCTTGTTAACTTTCTGTCTCGTTGATCTGTCTAATGTTGACAGTGGAGTGTTGAAGTCTCCCATTATTATTGTATGGGAGTCTAAGTCTCTTTGTAGGTCTCTAAGGACTTGCTTTATGAATCTGGGTGCTCCTGTATTGGGTGCATATATATTTAGGAGAGTTAGCTCTTCCTGTTGAATTGATCCTTTACCATTATGTAATGGCCTTCTTTGTCTCTTTTGATCTTTGATGGTTTAAAGTCTGTTTTATCAGAGACTAGGATTGCAACCCCTGCTTTTTTTTGTTCTCCATTTGCTTGGTAGATCTTCCTCCATCCCTTTATTTTGAGCCTATGTATGTCTCTGCATGTGAGATGGGTCTCCTGAATACAGCAGACTGATGGGTCTTGACTCTTGATCCAGTTTGCCAGTCTGTGTCTTTTAATTGGAGCATTTAGTCCATTGACATTTAAGGTTAATATTGTTATGTGTGAACTTGATCCTGTCATTATGATATTAACTGGTTATTTTGCTCGTTAGTTGATGCAGTTTCTTCCTAGCCTCGATGGTCTTTACATTTTGGCATGTTTTTGCAATGGCTGGTACCGTTGTTCCTTTCCATGTTTAGGGCTTCCTTCAGGGTCTCTTGTAAGGCAGGCCTGGTGGTGACAAAATCTCTAAGCATTTGCTTATCTGTAAAGGATTTTATTTCTCCTTCACTGATGAAGCTTAGTTTGGCTGGATATGAAATTCTGGGTTGAAAATTCCTTTCTTTAAGAACATTGAATATTGGCCCCCACTCTCTTCTGGCTTGTAGAGTTTCTGCCGAGAGGTCTGCTGTTATCTGATGGGCTTCCCTTTGTGGGTAACCCGACCTTTCTCTCTGGCTGCCCTTAACATTTTTTCCTTCATTTCAACTTTGGTGAATCTGGCAATTATGTGTCTTGGAGTTGCTCTTCTGGAGGAGTATCTTGTGGCGTTCTCTGTATTTCCTGAATTTGAATGTTGGCCTGCCCTACTAGGTTGGGGAAGTTCTCCTGGATGATATCCTGAAGAGTGTTTTCCAACTTGGTTCCATTTTCCCCTCACTTTCAGGCACCCCAATCAGACGTAGATTTGGTCTTTTTACATAATCCCATACTTCTTGCAGGCTTTGTTCATTTCTTTTTCTTCTTTTTCTTTTGGTTTCTCTTCTCGCTTCATTTCATTCATTTGATCCTCAATCGCTGATACTCTTTCTTCCAGTTGATCGAGTCGGTTACTGAAGCTTGTGCATTTGTCACGTATTCTCGTGTCATGGTTTTCATCTCTGTCATTTCGTTTATGATCTTCTCTGCATTAATTAGTCTAGCTGTCAATTCTTCCACTCTTTTTTCAAGATTTTTAGTTTCTTTGCGCTGGGTACGTAATTCCTCCTTTAGCTCTGAGAGGTTTGATGGACTGAAGCCTTCTTCTCTCATCTCGTCAAAGTCATTCTCTGACCAGCTTTGATCCGTTGCTGGCAATGGGCTGCGCTCCTTTGCAGGGGGAGATGCGCTCTTATTTTTTGAATTTCCAGCTTTTCTGCCCTGCTTCTTCCCCATCTTTGTGGTTTTATCTGTCTCTGGTCTTTGATGATGGTGACGTACTGATGGGGTTTTGGTATAGGTGTCCTTCCTGTTTGATAGTTTTCCGTCTGACAGTCAGAAGGACTGTCTGTTGGTCTGTTGGAGATTGCTTGAGATCCACTCCAGACCCTGTTTGCCTGGGTATCAGCAGCAGAGGTTGCCGAAGATAGAATATTGCTGAACAGTGAGTGTACCTGTCTGATTCTTCTTTGGAAGTTTCCTCTCAGGGATGACTCCACCCTGTGAGGTGTGGGGTGTCAGACTGCCCCTAGTGGGGGATGTCTCCCAGCTAGGCTACTCAGGGGTCAGGGACCCACCTGAGCAGGCAGTCTGTCCGTTCTCAGATCTCAACCTCCGCGTTAGGAGATCCACGGCTCTCCCCAAAGCTGTCAGACAGAGTCGTTCGCATCTGCACCGGCCCCCGCTCTTTCCCCTATTGGACTGCAGCTGTGCGCTGTCCGCAGAGGTAGAATCTACAGAGACAGGCAGGCTTCCTTGAGCTGCTGTGAGCTCCACCCAGTTCGAGCTTCCCAGCGGCTTGTTTACCTACTTAAGCCTCAGCAATGGCGGGCGCCCCTCCCCCAGCCTCGCTGCTGCCTTGCGGATAGATCCCGCAGACTGCTGTGTTAGCAGTGAGGGAGGCTCCGTGGGCGTGGGACCCTCCCGGCCAGGTGTGGGATATATTTCCTGGTGTGCCTGTTTCCTTAAAGTGCAGTATTGGGGTGGGAGTTACCCGATTTTCCAGGTGTTGTGTGTCTCAGTTCCCCTGGCTAGGAAAACGGATTTCCTTCCCCCTTGCGCTTCCAGGTGAGGCGATGCCTCGCCCTGCTTCAGCTCTCGCTGGTCAGGCTGCAGCAGCTGACCAGCACCGATTGTCCGGCACTCCCTAGAGAGATGACCCCAGTACCTCAGTTGAAAATGCAGAAATCACCAGTCTTCTGTGTCGCTCGCGCTGGGAGTTGGAGACTGGAGCTGTTCCTATTTGGTCATCTTGCTCCGCCCCTTCCCCTCATACAAATTGATAGCACATGTATCATCCTTTCTTAGTGCCAATTCTGAGAAATGCAACAAGTATACTGGTAGTATTAGGTTGGTGCAAAAGTAATTGCAGTTTTGCCATTACTTTTTATGGATAGAACCATTCCATACTCAAGCATCCTCAGTAGAGGGAAGGGCACATAGTGAAGCAGTCCACAGAGGTAACTCCATTAATTACCATTATACAATGACTTGGGTTCCCCTCCCCCTGCCCCCATCCTTCCATGTAAATTTACGAGAGGCGCCTTCCTCTTTTTAAATTTCAAACTAATCTACAAACCCTCAGGAAACCCATGAGAATTGTGGTTGACTGCCACAATTACTACTTGAGACCATCACTACAACAGTTACTACTTGAGATCGTCATTACAACAGTTACTACTGTTACTCCTTGAGACCATCGTTATGAGAATGAATGAAGGGACAAATGTAGAAATGAAAACTTAAGGCAAACAAAACTGTTTTAAAGGAAGTGTCCAGGGGAAGAAGAAGAGAGCTCCCTGCTTCTAGTGAACAAAGGCAGCCCCTGAGCTTCCACAGCCCTTCGTATTTATTGGGTAGCAAGAGCAGGGAGGAGGAGGTAACTTGTAAGCTTCTTAATTGATAACAGGTTCATACTATTACTAACAGGCTTCAGATATACCTAATCAAAAGAAACATTGCGCTTGGGGCATGACTGCCCTCTGCATTCTTACTGGGTGGCAGACACAGTTTGTCAATTTGCCAACATTCTGCATTTATGAGAAACAGTTTGCTGTTTACTCATGTAGCTTCCACTAGTATACTGAGTTGATCACACCCCTCATTCTTTCAGCCTCCAACATTTCTCCCTTTTTGTTTTTGAATTGAGAAAGGCAATTGCATAACGTGCAGCCTTCAATTTGTACTGTACAGATGGGTCCACTAAATGCCGTGGGTTGTGATAGATAAATCTCTCTCCGAGTTGCACTTCCAAATCCCTGATTCTCTCATTTCTCCTTTCATGAAGAAGGGTGCAATTTACAGAGAATAAACAACAGTTGAGCAACATATTCTCCGGGTTCAAAAACCCAGAGATCTTGTGACATTACCACTACTACCTGAATTTCTCCTTCACAATCAAAATCAACAACTCCTGGGACTATAGAAATGCCCCGTAAGTTAAGATGACTTTTACCCAAAATTAATCCCATGTATCCTGTTGGCAAAGTCCCCAAACACCAGTGGGAATCTTAGTGAGTTTGTCTCCTCCAACTAATGCAACCTGTTCTCTGGGAGATCTAATCCTGCACTTCCAGGTGTTCTGCAATCCACGTTTGCATTCTCAAAAGCTAGAGCCAAAGTCAAAGCTAGCATTTCTGCAGCCATGGAAGAAGACAGTACAAGCCAATTTTCATTCTCCCTCTCCTGTTTGCCACCCTTGATAGGTGCTGTAGGTGGGGCAAAAAATTCTCTCAAACTCTGAAATAATAACAAAGAGATGGTACATACCAAACTCCAAACAAAAAAGAGAAAAGAAATAACAAAATTCTTCCCCATGTTACCCTGATTCAAAAACTTCCTGTTCTTTGTACCTCTAGGGCACTGACCAGTACCTTTTTAGAGCACTGACCCTATGTTACTGCCAGGAGACTTGTAACGGGGTTTCTCATTCATCTGGTTGGTTTTAGTTTTTTCCGTTCCAGCAGACCTTCCTCATTCAAGTCCCTATAGGACCCTATCTGACCCTGTCTGTCCCTGCAAGTTTCTGCTGGCTTCTGCTAATCTCTGCTAGTCTTTGCTAGTCTCTGCTAGTCTTTATCTATCCCAATCTGTCCCTATCTGTCTGTATGGTCCCTGTTAGTTCCTGTGAATTCCTGTAAGTCCCTCTCTTTCCCTACCTGTCTCTATTTGTCTCTGTCTCTATGTATTTCTATTTATCTCTATTTATCCCTATTTATCTCTATTTGTCCCTGTAGGCCTCTTCAGGTCTCTTCAGATCTCTGTTTGTCCCTGATGTCCCTGTTTGTCCCTGTTCAGGTGCCACTTGTGGCTGTCTGCCATAAGTACTATTTGAGACCATCACTCCGACAGTTACTACTTGAGACCATCATTACAAGAGTTACTGCAGTTACTACTTGAGACCGTCATTATAACAGTTACTGCTGTTACTAATTGAGACCATCATTATGAGACTGAATGAAAGGACGAATGTAGAAATGAAAACTTAAGACAAAAGAAACTGTTTTAAAGGAAAGATCCAGGGGAAGAAGAAGAGAGCTCCCTGCTTCTAGTGAGCAAAGGCAGCCCCTGAGCTTCCACAGCCCTTTGCATTTATTGGGTAGCAAGAGCAGGGAGGAGGAGGTAATGATTGGTCAGTTGCTTAATTGATAACAGGTTCATATTATTACTAGCAGGCTTCAGATGTACCTAATCACAAGAAACACTGCGCTTGGGGCATGACTGCCCTCAGCATTCCTTCTGGGTGTCAGACACAGTTTGTCAGTTTGCCAACATTCTGCATTTATGAGAAACAATTTACTGTTTATTCATATAGCCTCCAGTGGTATACTGAGTTGATTACAACCCTCATTCTTTCAGCCTCCAACAGAGAAGGAGTATCTTCCACTCTTGGAGGAATCCTGAACCTCAGGATGACATTGTCTCTTGTGTGTGGATGTCTTTGTTTGACCGATAAGGGATAACACTCAAGAGATAACTGGGGAAGCAATGATTGTTATTGCTGTAGCTTGACAGGTGAAATGAATGACATTTTTCTATGTGGTGATATTTGTACGTAATGATTCATAACACAAAAATATATCTACAAAAGAATGTGCCATATCTGAGACCATGTGAGATTTTCTCTTTAGGTGTAATACTTCTTGCCACCTGGTTAATATGCTGAGAGTGAAGTGTGCAATTTGTAGGCTCATCTCTGCTGATAATTATTGAATTACAATACAGATCCTCTGGACTTACAATGGCATTACACATGAATAATATCTGTACATAACCCCATCATAAATCCAGGCATGTACTGTACACATATCACTTTCCCACCATCATAAAATAGAGAAATCACAAGTTGAACCATCTTAGGTGGAAACATTGTAAGTTGGGAACAGTCTGTACATTATCTCATTTGATCCTCACCACTTTGGGAGAGTGTGCAGAAAAAAGTTTATATAGCAGGCCTGATTGCTATCCTTAGAAAGGCTTTATTACAAGGTTTACCTTTGGCATCTAAAAATCTGAATTTCAGGCATGTCCTCACCATTCCCAGAATTAATAAGAATGGCTCAATGTGCCTTAACTATTTGGACAAATAATGTGGTTTATGTTGAATATCTTAACCATCTGGGTGTCTAGAATTTGATACATGCCAGGTAAAGTCTGCCTCCCTGATCAGCCCCTATTGAAAACTGGGTGCTGATAATCTAATGAGCTTTTCTGGTTGGCAACATCTTATATGTGTTGTCTCCATTTGTTGCTAAGAGGATTAAACGTGTTCTGTGTGACTCCACTGGGAAAAGACTCTTGGAAGCTTGCACCTGGCTTCTCCCAGACTTTGTCCATGTGCTTTTTTTTCTGATTTTTCTTTGTACTCTTTCACTGTAGTTAAATCTTAGCTGTGAATGTGACCATATGCTGAGTCCTGTGAGTCCCCGTAGCAAATTATGGAACCCGAGGTTGGTCTTGAGGACACCAACACAGAGAGTAAATACTTTTATTATCCACATTTTACAGAAGAGAAAATTGAAGCACAGAAAGGTTAGGGAGGTCATAGTGTTTCCATCAAGGCTTTTATAAGGGTCAAATATGATTCTGGGGAGACATGGTACTTAATACCTTAAACTTCCACTGCTTTTGAGATGTTTCCATAATGTAGTTTCCACAGATATTCATGTTTTTCTGTCAGTGACAATGTTCTTCCCATTTCCTGCTGCAAATATACATTTGTATATAAAATATGTAAATATAAATTATATATACAAATTATACATGCCCCTCCACACACACACACACACGCACACACACACATAATGTACCGGCAACACAAGAACAGGTGAAATCTGAGCCAGATTTAGTCTGCTACCTGCTTTTGTACAACCTGAATGCCAAGAAAAATTTTATATCTTTAACAGGTTGAGAAAAAAGGCAGCATTGTGTAATGCATTAAAATCACGAGAAATTAAAATTTAAGAGAGTTCATATATAATGCTTTATTGGAAAATATGTATTCTCATTAGTTTTTGTATTTCTATGGGTGCTTTCATGCTGCAATGGCAGATTTGAGTAGTTGAAACAGAGATCATATCACCTTCAAAGCCCTTTATAGAAAAAGTTTGAAACCCCCTCCTCCAGACCCTTCATGTTCAAGGCCTTCCTCTCCTAGCCAACCTTGTGCAACGTATACTGTTTTTATCTCCCACATATTATTTTTCTAGCCCTGTGATCCTGAAAAAAGTCCCTAATCTCCTAAAATCTGGAGCCCATATATTTCTGGCCCTCTGAACTTGGAGAAATTTACTTCTTTTCTCTGGACTTCAGTTCTTCCATCTGAAAAATGGGAATAATATGTTATCCTAACAGTATAGAAATGGTACTTATTACTAGTAGTAATTGTGGTTTCTATAATACTCAGTATTTATCTCCTAGTATAGAGTTTATTGTAGATTATCAATAAACATTTAAAAACAGAAACAAGTTTATTAGCATGGTACAAAAGAAAGTCATCAGGATTCTGGAATCAGAAGACTTAGATACAATTCCCATACCTGTCACTCCTGGTTCAGAAAATTTGGGCCAATTTCTTACCCTCTTTGTGTGCCAGCTTCCTTGTTGCAAATAGGCCTGTAACATTTGCCTGGGTTCTGTTAAAAAGGTAAATCAAAGAATCAGGTGCATATTTTCACAGCTCCTTGGTCTGAAGTGGTACCCAGGATCAAGATGTCCCTCCCATGATTCTAATCTCCAGCTCCCTTACATCATAGTCACTTCCAAACTCTGGATTTCTTAGCATTGAGTTTGCTTCCAAAAAAAGTTAAAAAAAAAAAAAAAACAAACACTTCATCTGGGCATTAGAAGTCATTCTGAAGAGGCTGTCCTACATCTCAGTGCAATTTCCTACTTATCCACTCCAGACTATAGCCTGCTTTCATCAGATTGCAACTGACCTAATTTGTAAAGACTTCAGTGAAAAGAGGCTCATTAAAAGCCTTCATCTCTTTAGCAGCCTCTCTTTCCTCCCTCAAATGATCTAGGTCAGAATGGCCCAATAAAAATAGCTGGGAAAATTACAAAGTCACTCAAGACTCTGCCAGGAGTAGAGACTTTAAGAACTGGTGACAGACATATACTGTCTCACAGTAAGATGGGAGTGGGTTGCATGGCTTAGGGACATACAAAATGCCTGACAAAGTATAGCAATGGCTGACTACTATTCCACTCTCATCTCATGATAGGCTGGCCATGCTGTTCTGGTTCAGAGACGACATTGCAGTGACTTAGTACTTTGCCTTTTAAGATGCAATGATGGTTCAGAGGTGATTGTATCTGCTACCAAAGTGCTGGATTGTTAGAGAGTTGATCTTTAGCTTGGTCTCAATTTCTCAATTCTCACTGGATTTGTTAGCTGAGCAACAAAGGGCTTGACATAGATACAAAATAAGCAACCATAAGTAATAATAATTCATGAGTTTAAAGCGAAAAGGTTTTACTATGGATATTATCCAATATTTGGTCCCTTACCGGAACATATAATCATACAGAGTTAACATCTAGATTTTTAAATCTTAATTTAAATAACTATGTCACTTTTCTAGAAGCCATCACTCTTGTAATCTTAATTATCTAAAACATCATTAATAAGTTGAAAGTATATGAAATAGGAAGGCTTTTCAGTGATTAAAACAGATGTCATAAAATGTATTTACTAAAGCTGATGTACTTTAATTAATTAAACATTTCTTGAAGCCTCACTCAGAGTCTATTCTGTTTTAAGAATGATTATAATCAACTTAGCTAAATCACTCTTCAGCTAAAGGAAAATAAACAGCAAAGTGTAAAGAGGTGTGTATTAGGCTATTCTCATACTGCTATGAAGAACTACCTGAGACTGGGTAATTTATGAAGAAAAGAGATTTAATTGACTCTCAGTTCCACAGGCTGTACAGAAAGCATTGTTGGGGATACCTCAGAAAACTTACAGTAATGGCAGAAGGGCAAAGGGGAAGCAAGCACCTTCTTCACATGGCAGAGCAGCAGAAAGGGAGTAAAGGGTGAAGTGCTACACACTTTGAAGCAAACAGATCTCGTGAGAACTCACTGACATGAGAACAGCAAGGGTGAAGTCTGCCCCCCATGATTCAATCACCTCTGACAAGGCCCCTCCCCCAACACATGGGGATTACAATTTAAGACAAGATTTGGGTGGAGACATAGAGTCAAACCATATCACCAAATGTTCATTGACAGAAGAATGGGTAAACAAAATGTGGTATATTCATATAGTATTTTATTATTCTGTCTTAAAAAATAAGAAAATTCTGATACATGATACAGTATAAATGAAAGTTCCAGACCCATGCTAAGTGAAATAAGCCAGTCACAAAGGACAAATATTACATGATTCAATTTATATGAGGTGCCTAGAGTAATCAAATTTATAGAGCCAGAAAGTAGAGTGATGGTTGCCAGGGGCTAGGAGAGGGAGGAATGAGGAGGAGTTAGTGTTTGATTGGTATAGTTTTAGTTTAGGAAGATGAAAAAATTCTGGAGCTTGATAGTGGTGATGTTTGCATAATAATGTGAATGTACTTAATGCCACAGAATTCTATGCCTAAAAATGGTTTAAAATGGTAAATTTTATGTTGTGTATATTTTACCACGATAAAAAAGCTGTAACATTCAAACACAAAAGCTTAAAAACATAGATGTCTAGTTTAGTGAGTGTAGGCATAAACAGCTATGCGCATACCAAAAGCTTCTTCAAAATATCTCTTTGTGATATACAGTTCAATAGGCTAATAATAATTTTGTAGTATAAAATTGATTAAATTATATTGGTCCTTAGTACTCTGCTGAGAAGGAGAGAGAGAGAAAAAGAGAGAGAGAGAGAGAGAGAGAGAGAGAGAGAGAGAGAGAGAGCAAGCATGGACTTTAAAAACATTTATTTGAAATCATTGAAATTAATCATGGTGTTACCTTAAAAAGGCAAATTCTATATTTTAGAAAATAACCCTATAGGTTCAATACATACGAGTATTTGCCAATACTTGTCAAAACAACTAATACATCACCTAGAATATAGAAACTAATTATTAAATGTTGGTTGCATTTGTTACATTTTTAACAGAGAAAAGAATCTAGTAGAATTTATTTCTTTCATTTAATTTTCTATTAAAGCATTGTCTCAAAATTTGGGAAAATGCATTTGTTATGATTGTCAGTTGATATTATAATGAAGCCAAACCATTTTAGAGGGATACGAGCAGAAGTTTTTCAGTTCTGAATTCTGGTGAAAACCTTCCTTTCAATAGGAATTAAAATGATTTTTGCCCAAACATTAGCCAAGAAAAATGCCCTGAAAGCTGGGAATATACTGGGAAAGGTTCTAAACTCTTGATAAAAAAGCAATCAAAATCAAAATGCCATCTCCCAGGGTCAAGGACCAATGAGTCACCCACTGAGAGGCTCTCTGAGCTCCAGGACACAGCAATGTCCTTTTGAATATAACATCAGGATTTAAAGTTCCACTTGGGTACTTGTGAGGCTGATGTAGTTGTACCAGAGTTTTTTGTTTGTTTGTTTGTTTGTTTGTTTCATTTATAACATTTGCTTTTTTTCTCTTCTAATAGAAATTGATATGATGACATTTTGCAGCCAGAGGTTAGGTACAGAGAAAAAACATAGTTCAGGGTTTAAGGAATTAAGAAAACTTTTAATCTCACTCTTGTGGAAATTCAGTACTGTTTAGTTTGTTCCTTTACTTGTTTAAGGATTTAAGAAAATGTCTAGGTCTGTTGTTAAAAGTATAGCATAGTAGGCCAGGCACGGTGGTTCACACCTGTAATCCTGGCAGTTTGGGAGGCCAAGGCAGGTGGATCACCTGATGTCAGGAGTTCAAGACCAGCCTGGCTAATGTAGTGAAACACCATCTCTACCAAAAATACAATAATTAGCCAGATTTGGTGGTGGGCACCTGCAATCCCAGCTACTCGGGAGGCTGAGGCAGGAGAATCGCTTGAACCTGGGAGGTGGAGGTTGCAGTGAGCTAAGATCACACCACTGCACTCCAACCTAGATGACAGAGAAAGATTCCATTTCTAAATAAATAAATAAAACAAAATTGTAGCATAGTGGAAATATAAGTTGAAGCATTAAAGTATACTAATACTGACTGTTTCTAAAAGGGGTCAAATTAGTATGCACTTAATGAATTAATCAGAAAAATACCCTCCCAAATTTATAATTGTCAATGGAGAGAATCCTGAAGAAATAATGAAGACCTAATTTGTAAAATAGAATAAAAAATAAAGGAAGGACAAAAGCTTGGACTTAGAAATCCAACAACTCTTTCTCTGTCTGCCTCACCTAATACTTCCTGAGTATTTAGTCTCTCCATTTGCATATCTGCAAAATGGGAATGATATTGACTCTGTAGAGTTGTTATAAGGATTAGAGTTAATATATGTAAGTGATTTTCAGACAGCAGCCTTTAACAAATGGTCACAATTACTGTGATCTCTTCCTATGAATGTAATGCTATAATACATTAGCTAGATCTCCCAGAACTGGACTTCTGCCTGCATAAGAGCTACCCAGCATACTGAAGATGAGTCAGATAATACTTTTGGAATCATACATATGGAGCAAAACCAACAATTATCTGTTCATCACCTCTGAAACAACTTCCTTCAGGATTCTAAGGTGCAGAGGGACCCTGAAACTCAGCAAGTACTCTCCAACAGCTTCTGAAAAAACCGGGCAAAAGCAGGGATGCTATCTTCTGAAATTATCCTAGTCAGTGTCTGAAATGGAAGGTGCAAGTAAATAACAAGTATGATATGGTTCAAGTAACTGCCACCACACCTGAAAGGAAACTGTGAAAGGAACTGAAGCTGTGTCTGGAGCAAGGTCGAAAAAAGGGAGAGAAGCTTCTGGGGCACTGCTTTGCCCTCTGGGGTGAGCGCCTTAGCTACAGCCTCCTTCCCTTCTCCCTTCTGGCATGGACAGCAGGGTGTAGGCCCTTGTGAAACATGAATAGGTCAGGCCTTCATCTGGATATTTGGGCCTACCAAAAATGAAGACTGAATTTTTCACTCTTTAATTGGACATTCAGAGCCCAAGCCATGTGAATAAGGACCTAACTAACAGTGTTTACAGTGTAAGGACATGTGATGGGCTACCAGTTATTATGCCCATTTTCTAAATTTTGTTGTGAAAATGAAAAGTCCTTCAAGATGCCTTTTTTTTTTTTGATATGGAACTCAGATATGTCAATAAAAAAAGATATATTTCTTCTGGCTTAAGTGAATTCTTTCCATGGGTCTTTTTCTCTGCAGTTGTTTACAATCTCCTTCCTAACATTAGAATGGAAATGCCTCATCTAGCTTGTTTATCTCCGTTTCCAGCTCGCAGCATAGCCTGGAACATATTCACTGTTTAGTGTGTAATTTCTGAATGAATGAGTCCTGAATCCAAGTTGTATTATGGTGCTACTGACCCTATCCAAGAAGAGACATTGTCTTTGTGGGTTATCTCTGGGACACATGACTCTTAACATACTTACAAATCTAGGAAGATGGTTTCAATATAAATAATTTGAAAGCTTCCCATATATTATTCCATTAACCCTTACCAGCAGGATACTTAAGAGCACAAAGTATAATACATTAGTCTGATATCATACTAAAGGCAGAGACCTATGAAAGTAATGTGATTTGGCCATCTTTAATCAGTGAAACCATTAATGAAATAACAAGAGGAAAAAACAAAGTTATTGGCCATGTAGCTGGAAGCAAAGTTAAAGAGGATGACCCTTTCTTGCTGTTAGAGCCTCAGAAAATTAGGAACACTGCAGAAAACTACAGGGCAAAAGGTGTTTATGTCAAAAAATATTTTTAAAAATCTGACTAGGCCATTTCTTTTCTTGTTTTCTTCAATTTTGGGTTAAAAAATACCTCATACTTACCATCTTAACAATTTTTAAGTGTATCATTCAGTAGTGTTAATAATATCACATTGTGTATCAGCAATCACCAGAACTTTTCCATCTTGTAAAACTGAAACTGTACACATTAAACAACTCCCGTTTCCCCTCCACCCCAGCACTGGCAACGGCCATTCTTGTCTCCATTTCTTCAAATTTAACTATTTGATATATCTCATATAAGTGGAATCATATAGTATTTTTTTTTTGTGGTTTGCTTCACTTAGCATAATATTCTCAAGGTTCATTCATTGGACAAGTTCATTTGAAGATCAGTTTCTACCTACATCATTTAAAGCTCTAAGGATGTCAATTAAAGTGAACCTGACATGATCTTAATTTTATCAGAACAAAATACAAATCTCAAATACTTAGGATTAAAGGAGAACTTGCAAAGCAAGCACAAAGTTTACAGTAGGTTAACAAAATTCAATATAATTCCAGTTGCTTGAGAGATCAGGTGAAACAGACAATCAGTGAGTTTTGCATTACCTATGAGATTAAGCAAGAAAGAACATTGGGCCAGATGAGAAATGACCTGAGTTCAAGTTCTGGTTCTCCAATTAACCAGAAGGGTGAGATTTAGCAAGTTATTGAATGGTTCTGAGCCTTGAGACCCCATCTTAAAAGGTTGTCGTTGTAAAATAAGATAAAACATATGCGGTATCTTCATAATACATAAAGTGCTTTATAAGTGAAATAAAAATTATTTTTAAAGTAATTTTTAAATGTTATTGCTTAATGAGTACAGAATTTCAGTTTTGCAAGATGAAAAATGTTCTGTGGATAAATGACAGTGATGGCTGTACAACGATGTGAATGTACATAATGCCACTGACCTGCACACTTAAAAATGATTAAAATGGTAACTTTTACATTATGCATATTTACCACAACTATTAAAAAATGTTTTAAAAATATGATAATATTTCAGCCTTAAAAAGTAATTGCTGAATCAGATGAAATATTTTAGAAATAGCAATTCACATTCGTTTTCTATTTAGATTATGAATTGCCATTTTTGGTCCTCCCCTATCCAAAATATTGTCAACACCACAACACACACAAAATTAAATGGTGTAATTTTACTGATCTTGGTATTCTCATACATATTTTTAAAGGCTCCAAATGCATTAATGTAGGTTTCCTCTCATTTTGAGGAGGCAGTTATTGATCTCACCATCTAATATGTAAGAAAATAGAAGCAAAAACATATTAAGGGACTTGCTCCACTTTAGGAATCCAGACTTCCAGTTATGACCCCAAAAATGTAATAACCATTTTAATATGAACATTAGGAGTATAGGGGGCTGCAGCTATATGTCTGATTTTCAAAACTCAAGCATATTGACTTGGTTAAGTAAATTCTTGTACTCATAAAGTCTGTGACTTAAGATCCTGGAACATGCACACACACACACACACACACACACACTAACTGTATTCTAAGATATTTTTGCACATGTTCATTGAACAATTAGGACCAAAATAGATGAGCCAAGTTTAAGTTACTGTATGCATTAGTCACACACCTTTAGTTTTGAGCAACTTTTTGTAAAGTGTTTATCCTTACATTTCTAGGCTTTGAAGTCCAGCAGCTTTTTCTTTTTCCAATCATTGATTTGATCCACATTTAGTAAGCAAATACTGTTGCCAAATATTATTGTATGCCTTATTAAATTGTTTAAATGGCCCTTAGATGAAATGTTCATTAATATAAAATATCTAAATGGTAAGCTTGCTTTTGGGAGAAACATATTGCTCACAAAATTTTAAGAACTCTGTCCTGAGGGTCATTTTAGCATCTTGACTTCAGGAACGGCCCAGGTAATCCCAACCTGTGTCTAGGTAACAGAATGATCACAGTCTGCAGTCTGCACATCTTCTATTGCAGAAGTCTCTATAATTACATTGACATATGAGAAAAATAAATTCCATCTACTGACATGCTAAAATATTGTTCTTAATCCAATAGCCTTGGAAATAACATTCGGGTCCTAAATTGAGATTTGTTCCTGCTGAATTCAATTTTCAGTTTCATGTCCCACCTGCTAAGAAACTGCTAAATCCTTGTCGGCAATTAAATAATAAATAAATAAAACTTCATAAGAAATGAAAGTAAAGACCAGAACCATTTTATGGATAGAGGATAGGAAGGTATAAGCAGGGATAGGTGAGATTTGATTTATTCAGTATATCAAGAATTTGCTAGCTTAACTCATAACTTATTCATTGAGAACTTAGTAGGTATTAAGCATTATCCAAATGTTTCACACTAATTATTTTGTTTAATTCACACATAATCTTATGAAGATGGACACTATTCTACTTCCGTTTTTAGGTAAGAAAAAAGACATTCAAAGAGGCCAAGTAACACACTCAAAATCACACAGTATCTTAGAGTGAAAAAATGTCTTAAAGGTTATTGAGCTCAAATCCTGTGTCAATGCAGATGTTTGGAAGATAGCCATGAGCCTCTCTTTATAAACTTCTACTAAAGAGGATGAGTTTACTACTTAAAAAATCACATTGAAGAAAGTTTCTTTCCTTACTTTCAGTTAGCCAAAACCTTCATCCTTCTAAATTGTATTCTTTGGTTGCTTTAATTTAGAACTCCAGAGACCCCCTCCTTCATATATATGAAGAAAGAAGGCTCTATTCTATTTGTGGTGGCTTCCAGAACCTTCAGAGTTATGACCTGGTAGTGTCCTCCCACACAATCCCAACCCTTCAGTCCCAGCCCCATCTCTAAAACACACTGAAGCTTTCTAGAGTTTTTGTGGAAACTTGAATCCCAAAACAAAGCAACACCATGCTGCAGATAGGCTCTGCCTGGTACAGAATCAGCAGGACTATCACACTGCTTACTCTACAAACTATATCTGGTTATGCAGCCCAGTATGCATTACACATTTTCACTGCCATGTCATGCTACTGACTTATAGTCAGTTATCACCAGCTGGCTACTTGCCCTAGGACTTTTTCTCACAAACCATGGTTAAGTCATGTTTCTACTGACCTGCTCTTACATAGTTCATTTTTTGATGTTCCAATTTTTTTTTAGTATGAGTCTTGTTGAAGCTCATCAGAATAGGTCCAATTAATCTTCAAGTTACAATCAAGTTACAAAGGTTACAATCAGCCTTGTAACAACTGGAAGTTTTCTCCCACAGTGAGAGACAGCTCAGTTAGTACGAGGCATCAGGAGCCTGAGCAGGAAGAATTACAGGGAACCCTTCTCATTCTAAGATATGAGGACAGTCCAGGGCTGAAGAACTTAAGCCTAGAAAGAAAAGTCTGATGATACAAGCTTGTCCAAAGCTTAGACTTGGGCGAGTAAATATACAATGAAGTCCAATCTGGCTGAAGCTTCCCTGTGTTTCTGGGAAATCTGCTTTTGGATTTCCTATTCTCTCTGTCAATATATATTAGACTCTGTTTCCTCTGCTGAATCAAAACTCTTGGTGGTCATTGTCCTCCCCGGATAAGGATATTCTCCTAATCACTTGTCACTATGTCTGCCTGGCTAACATCTCCACCAATAGGAAGATCACCTCACTCTCTCTGGGTACCTCATGTCTGCCCCTCCCACAACAGCCCATTTTTCTATGTCCAGCTGCATCACAGAAGTTGAGTGCTAGACACAATAAGTTAACTATTAAAATAGCTTTCTTTACTTTCCCTCTTCACAGTACATGGTTGGACTGCTTCTGGAGGCTAAGCAGAGCTGAGCCTCAAATGGAAGGACAGAAAATATGAGAATCTTCAACTGAGGTGAGACAAGAAACAAAGGAGCTTAGTCAGAGAACCAGGAAGTCCCTGCCAGAGACCCTGTTAGCAAAGTAAATGAGGTTAATTAGACATGATGTAATGCTTGAAAGAGCTACGTTTATTGACTACTTACTCTGTGATACACATACTATGTATATTATCCTGTTGAATTCTGACAACAAAGAACATGAGGTTAATACTGTACTCATCTCAATTTTAGGGCTGAGAAAATAGTACCTCAGAGGATATGTAGTGGTTCCCCTGGAGCTAATTTGTAAGTAGCAGAGCCATAGTTTAAACCAAGACTGTCTATGACATGAATCCCCCAGCAGTTTTACAGATACAACACCTGATCCTACTTGAATTACCAACTTATAGATAATTGGAATGAGAATTTAAAAACCAAACCAGTGTTAAAAATAGCATACATTTTTTTTTCTGAAGGTACCGTCCAATCTAAAATTTCTTCAAAGCTTTTATTATGATTAGTAGTCATTAAGTATATAAATACAGAAATAAGAAATGTGATTGCACATATAGTGCCATAATGGCTAAAAATTGTTCCTTGAAACAAAATCTTATTTCATTTGGTTTAATTATCATGTGCCTTGTTCAAAAAATATTGAAGGCCAGGATAGTCTTTATTGAAATGTAACAAGATGATCCCTTGGCTTGAATTAACTTATTTCAGTTAGAGCTTCTTGAAAGATTTTGAAAAAAAGAAGCTCACTTGACTACTCATTTTGGGTTCTCTTTCTCTTAGATCAACAGAGTAGAAGCCTTTGTACAAGGCCAGAGTCTCTCTATGCGTATTTTGTCATTTGATAGGCAACAAATACTAATTGGACATTGACTATAGGCCAGGGCACCAGGAAAGATCCAGACAAGTTCCTGACCTTGAATAGCTTATATTCTACTCATTTGAGAAATAAAAATATATAAACAAATAAAGTAGTTATTCATAAGCACTAGATAATGTATAAGCACTATGAGTAAGACAAAGTAATTGTTAGAAAAATGATAAAAATGGAATAGACTGAATTAGCTAGCATGGTCAGGGAATGTCTCCTGAGGAGGTGTCACACTGGAGAGTAGACGGGGAAAAGAAGGAAGCCTGGTGATGATCTGGAGGAAGATGCCAATGAAATCTTAAGACAAGAAGCCTGGAGGGTATGAGGGCCAGAAAGAATGGATAGGATTAGTGAGAAAGGAAAAGGTGAAAGGAGTTGAGGTCAGAAAAATACACAGGAACAAGTAAGTTTAGTAAGTTACAATGGAGGATTTTATTTTTTACGTATTTATTTTTGAGACAGGGTCTTGCTCTGATGCCCAGGCTGAAGTGCAGTGGTGTGATCAGAGCTCACTGGAGCCTTGAAGTGGACTCAAGCAATCATCCTGCCTCAGCCTCTTAAGCAGCTGGGACTGCAGGTGTGGAGGGTTTTATATAAGCAAATTATACACCTAACTTACACGTCCGAAAGATACTCTGTATTGAAGGTCAAAAGTGAGGACAGGAAAACTGGTTTGAAGAAAAGTGGAAATATTCATGTGGGAGATGGCAATGCCTAGATTAGGATTGTAACAGTGGCAGTAAAGAAAAGTGGAAGGATTGTAGATATATTTTAGAGAAATATTCCACAGAATTTATTCCTTGAGTGGTTTTAGGATTTGAGTTAAAAATAAAAATGAAGAATCACTCCTAGGTTTTGGGCTTGGGAAACTAACAGGTAATGATACAAAGTACTTAGATGGGGAAAGCTTGATGAGGAACACATTTGGCAATGGATGGTGATATTAATAGCACTATTTGGGTCAAGTTAAGTTTAAGATTGCTATAAGAAATTCAAATGCATATGATGGGAAGGTAGTAGGATATATGAGGATAGAGTCCAGCAAAGAGGTCTGGGCTAATGATTTAAATTTGGCAGTCATTAGCATATTGATGTTATTTCGAGTGATTGGATTAGATATTTTCACCTAAGGTAAAAATGTAACAATAGAAAAAAGGAATCAAGGTCTGAGCCCAGGGTAATTTAAGATTTCTTCAGATGGCAATAAAAGAGGCTACAGCTCACAAAGATAACCTTACGGAAGCATGTAGGGAAGGCAGTGAAGGAAGAAAAACAAGGTAAGCGTGGTTAGGAGTAATGTCAGCAAGATGGCAGAATAGGATGCTCCAGACTCTCCTTTCTCTCATGGACACACTAATTCAACAATACATGGACTAATTTCCTTTATGATACATCCTGCACTCCAGGTGAGTATGAAATGTGCCACATCAAAGCCAGAAGGAAGATTTTTGGCATCCTCTCACCAGAGTCCCTTCTTCCAGCAGAGTCATGCAATTGGGAAGACACTTTGAGCTCCCAGATTGTCCCCAGAGAGAGAAAGAGGAGACTAGACTGCATGTCCAACATTCTGACTTTTGGAGAAGGCTGCCTAGGGGACTGGCTTTTGTCTCACCTGTAAAAGAGAGCTAATGAGACCCAGAGTATTCTGAATGTCTGGTGGTCACTGAAAACAAAATTGTTGGGCAATTTACTGCCTCTCCAGAGGGTCTGAGGTACAGCTGACAGAAGCCAACACAGTTCAGTAGCTTCTCCCTCAGGAAGGAAAGGGAAAGGTAAAGTATGCAGCCAATGTTCCTGCTTTTTGATGGGATACCCAAGGGATTAGTTTCTGTATATCCTGGCTTTAGGGACTGATAGGACCTGGCAATATTCTAGATGCCTGGGAAGCTCTGAGAATATAACATAGCAGGTGGTGTGCTGCTTCTTCAGAGGACTCACAGTACAGCAGTCAGGCATCAGAGGGAGTCAGAGATTAAAAGCTCCTGAAAAAATCTAATAAACCTTTCTAATTAGAAATCTATATGCACAGGTCCAGAGAAGACACATCACAGAAAAGGTTTGAGAGTCTTACAGAATCCCTAGTTGGGCTGATTGATGAATGCCTTTCCCTTTACAAATCCAGTCTGTAAAGATTACGGGAAGTGGACTTTTTTCAAGTGCCTAAATACCAACACAAAGGTACAAGAATTAGGAATAAATGGGAAAATAATCAAATCAAACAAATAAAATAAATTTCTGGAAACCAACCTCAAAGAAACAGAGATATGTGAATTACCTGACAAGGAATAAAAATAATCATCATAAAGATGTTCATTAATTCAGGACAACAAGATATACAAAAAATAAAACCTTCATCAAACATAGAAAATATTTTAAAATAACAGAAATTTGGGAGCTGAAGAATGTAATAACTGAACTGAAAAAATCCACTGGAGATAATCAACAGCAGACTTAATCAAGCAGAAAAATATTGCAAACTTGAGGATAGATCATTTGAAATTATCCAGTCAGAGGAACAAAAAGAAAAAAGAATAAAACAGACAGAAGAAATCCTTAAAGATTTATGGAAAAGAATTGAGCAGACCAATATACACATTATGAAATTTAAAAGAGGAAAAATGAGAGACAAAGGGGGAAGAAAGCTTATTTAAAGAAATAATGGCCAAAAACTTCCCAAATATGAGGAAGGAAATAGACATTCAGATTCAAGAAGCTCAAATCTGAGAAACCCAAATAAGTCAATACCAAGACACATTATAATGAAATTGCCAAAATCAGAGACAAAGAAAGCATTTTAAAAATAACAAGGGAAAAGTGACTAGTCACATACAAAGAAAATTCCAGACTATAAGTAGATTTCTCAGCAGAAAACTTGTGAGACAGAAGGAAGTAGAATAATAGCAACCAACCAAGAGCACAATATCTGACAAAATTGTCTTTTAAACATAAAGGAAAGATAAAGCTTTTCCCAGACCAAAAAAACAAAAAACAAAAAACAAAAAAGCCTAGAAAGTTTATCATCATTAGACCTACCTTAGAAGAAATGCTAAAGGGAGTTCATTAAGTTGAAATGAAAACATGCTAAATAGTAATGTAAAAGCATAGGAAACTATGTAACTTAATGGTAAAGATAAATATAGAGATAAATACAGAATACTATAATGATATGTAAATCACTTTCAATTCAGGTATAAGAAGTTAAAAGACAAGAATATTAAAAATAACTTATAGTTATAAAAATATATTAATGGATAGAAAATATAAAAATATAATTTATGACATTGGTAACAAAGTATGTGCAGGGAGAAGTAGAGGATTTTATATGTGTTTTATGTTTTTTTAATGTAAATAAAGTATTATAAGATATTTCATGTAAAACTAATGGTAGCCACAAAGAAAAAATATACAGAAGATACAAGAAAAGAGAGAAAAAAATCAAAGAGTATTACTACAAAAAAATCAATAAACCCAAATGAAGATAGCAATGGTGGAAAAGAGGTATGAAAAAGTTACAAGACGATAAGAAAAACACAATTAACAAGACAGCAATAGTAAGTCTTTTCCTATACAATTTTTTAAAAATGTAATTAAACAACAAGAACAACAATTCATAAGATATATGTGCTGTCTACAAGACTTGCTTTAGATTTGAGAAAATACATAGGCTGAAAGTGAATAGAAAAATATATTCCAGGCAAATGGTAACTAAAAGAGAATGAGAGTGGCCATATTTATATCAGACAAAATAGATTTTAAGTCAAATATTGCTGCAAGAGACAAAGAAGCTCATTATATGATGATATAATTTGATGAGTCAAGTCAACTAGGAAGATATAGCAATTATAAATATATGCACACCCAATATCAGAAACCTAAATATATAAAGCAGTGACGTAACTGAAGAAAGAGATAGACAACATACAATAATAAGAAAAAAATTCATATCCTACATTTAATAATGGATTAGTTATCCAGACAGAAAATCATGAAGGAATTGGACTTCAACTACAGTTTAGACAAAATGAACCTAACAAACATATATAGAACATTCTATTTAACAACAGTAGAATACACATTCTTTTCAAGCACACATGGAATGTTCTTCAAGATTGATCACACAATAGACCCCCCAAAAAATCTTAACAAATTTAAGAATACTGAAATTATACCTAGTATCTTCTTCAAGTATCTTCTTCAACTACAACTAATAGCAGATGGAAAGCTGGAAAATTCACAAATGTGTGGAAATTAAACAATGCACTCTTTAACAACCAGTTGATCAAACAAGAAATCAAAAGGGAATTTTAAAAAATTATCTTGAGACAAAAAAGGCGAGATGAAAGCACATCATTTCAAAACGTATGGAATGCAACAAAAGCAGTACCAAGAGATAAATTTACAGTAATAAATGCCTACACTAAAAAAGATTAAAACCTTAATCTAATTCTATACCTCAAGGAATTAGAAAAAGAATAGCAAACTAAGCCAAATTTAGTAGAATTAAGGAAATCATAAAGATTAGAGCAGAAATAAATAAAATAGAGAATAGAAAAGGCAATTGAAAAAATCAACACTAGGAATTTTTTGAAAAGATAAACATAATTGACATTTAGCTAAAGAAAGAAAGAGAGAAGATTCAAATAAACAAAATCAAAATTGAAAGAGAAGACATTACAACTAATTCCATGGAAAGGATTATAAGATGCTACTATAAACAATTATATATCAAAAAATGGGAAAAACCAGAAGAAATGAATAAATTCTTAGAAACATACAACCTATTGAAACTGAATCATGAGGAAATGGAAAATGTGAACAGCCCTATAATAGTAAGGAGATTGATTCAGTTGCTAAAATCTCTCAACAAAGAAAAGCCCAGAACCAGATGGTTTAAAGGTGAATTCTACTAGAATTAATGCCATTCCTTCTCACACTCTTCCAAAAAAAACTGAAGAGAAGTGAACACTTCTAGATTCATTCTATGAGATCAGCATTACACTGATACCAAAGGCAGACAAAAACACTGCCAGAAGAGAGCACTATAGACCAATATCCCTAATAAACGCAAACATGAATAAATATGAATAAATTATCAATAAAATACTAGGAAACTGAATTCAACAGCACATTAGAAGAATCATACACCATGATTAAGTGGGATTTATCTATTGTAGGCAAAAATGATTCAACATATGAAAATCAATTAATGTGATACACCATGTTAACACAATGAAGGATAAAAATAACATGATCATATCAATAGATGCAGAAAAAACATCTGATAAAATTCAACATCTTTTCATGATAAAAATGCTCAATAAATTAGATATAAAAGAAATATACCTCGACACAATAAAAGCCACATATGACAAGCCCATAGTCATACTCAATAGTGAAAGTTTAAGGCTTTCCCTGTAAGATCAGGAAGAAGGCAGGGATGGCCATTATTACCACTTCTATTTAACAAAATACTATACACCCTAGTGAGAGTAGTTATATTAAAAAAGAAAAGAAAAAGAAGGAAAAGGTATCTAAATAGAAAAGGAAGAAGCAAAATTGTCTCTGTAGATAACATGATTTTATATGTAAAAACCTAGATTCCAATAAATAAATAAATTTGCTAGAATTAATAAGTGAATCTAGTACATTGCAGAAGATAAGATCAACATTAAAAATCAGTTGTGTTTTTATACACTAAAAATGAACAGTCTGAAAAGAAAATTAAGAAAACAATCCCACTTACAATATTATCAAAAAGAACAAAATACTTAGGAATAAAGTTAACAAAGGAGACAAAAGACTTCAATGAAAATTGCAAAGCATTGCAGAAAGAAATTAAAGAAGACACAAACAAATGAAAAGTCATCATATGTTCATGGACTGGAAGATTTAATATTGCTCAAATATTACTACTCCCCAAAGCAATCTACAGATTTAATGCAATCCTTATGAAAAGCTCATGGCCTTTTCCAAAAAGAGAAAAAGTAATCCTAAATTTATATGGAACCACATAGGACTCCAAAAACCCTCATAGTTTTGAGAAAGGAAAACAAAGCTGGAGGCCTCATACTTTCTGATTTGAAAACATTATACAGAGCACAGTAATCAAAACAGTATGGTTCTGGCAGAAAGACCAACATATAGACCAATAAAGCAGAATAGAGACCAGAAATAAAACCTCACATACACGATTAACTTATCTTTGACAAGATACCAAGAATACACAATGAGGAAAGGATAGTATCTTTAACAAAGGTGTTGGGAAACTAGATATCCACATGAAAAATAATGATTTTGGATCCTTATCTTACACTGTACACAAAAATCAACTCAAAATGAAAAGGACATGAATAGACATTTTTCAAAAGAAGATATACAAGTGGTCAACATATATATACACACACACATACACTTTACATATATACACTTACATATATAAAGTGTGTATATATAAAGTATATATGTATATATATAAAGTATATATACACACTTTATATATGTAAGTGTATATATATAAAGTGTGTATATATATAAAGTTCCATATCACTAATTATCAAAGAAATGCAAATTAAAAGTGCAATGAGATATCATCTTACACCAGTTGGAATGATTATTGTCAAAAAGACAAAAAACAATAGATGTTGGCAAGGATGCAGAGAAAAGGCAAGTCTTAGACATTGTTGGTGGGTATGTAAATTAGTACAGCCTCTATGGAAAATAGTATAGCTATTTCTCAAAGAACTAAAAATAGAACTGCCATTCAATCCAGCAACCCCATATTGGTCATCTACCCAAATGAAAAGAATTCACTACATCAAAAAAAAAGAAGAAGAAGAAGAAGAAGAAGAAGAAGAGGAAGATCACCTGCACTCATAATGTTTATCTCTGCACTATTCACAATAGCCAAGATATGGAATCAAACTAGTGTCCAACAATAGACGATTGGATAAAGAAAAGGTGGCATATATACACAACAGAATACTATAATATGCAGCCATAAAAAATAATAAGGTCACTTCTTTTGCAGCCACATGAATGGAAGTAGAGGTCACATTGTAAGTGAAACAAGCCAGACACAGAACGACAAATATTGCATATTCTCACTCACAAGTGGGTGCTAAAATATGTGTACGTATGGATGTAGCAAGTGGGATGATAGATAATGGAAACTCAGAAGAGTAAGGGGATAAAAGGGGAGAGATAATGAGAAATTACTTAATGGGTACAATGTACATTATTTGGATGACAGATACTCTAAAAGCCTGACTTGACCATTATTCAATCTATACAATTTTATCCCATAAATGTGTATATTATATATATATATATATACACACACACACACACACACAACTTAAACATAAGACCTGAAACTGTAAAACTCCTGGAAGAAAATGTAGGAGGAAAGATTTATGAAATTGGGTTTGACAATGAGTTTTTGGAAATGAAATCAAAGCCACAGGTACCAAAAGCGTAAATAAACAAGTGGAACTACATCTAACTAAAAAGCCTCTCTGCAGCAAAAGAAATAATCAACAGAATGAAATAGGAGAAAATATTTGCAAACCATATATATGAAAAGGGGTTAATTTCCAAAAATATATAAGGAATTCCTACAATTCAGTAGCAGAAACTAAATAACCCTATTAAAACTAGACAAAGAACAAATATAGACATTTCTCTAAAGAAGACATGAAATAGCTAAGAGGATTATGAAACTCAAAAATCATTAATCACCAGGGAAATGAAAATAAAAACCACAGTGGGATATCACCTAATACCTGTTAGGATGGTTACTATCAAAAATATATAAAATAATAAATGTTAGCAAGGATGTAGAGAAATTGAAATTCTGTTAGTGGAAATGTAAAATTGTGCAGCCTCTATAGAGAACAGAATGGAATTACCTCAAAATTTCAAAGATAGAACTACCACATGATCCAGCAATCCCACTTTGGGGTATTTATCCAAAAGAATTGAAATTGAGATCTTGAATCGGGATTTCTATTCTCACTGCAATAAACTTCAGTATTGTTCACAATCTAAATGTACATCAACAGATGAATGGATTAATAAATATGGCATATACATACAAATGTACTATTATTCAGTCATAAAAAGAATAAAATCCTGTCATATGCTACCACATGGGTAAACCTTGAAGACATTATGTGAAGTGAAATAAATTAGTCACAAAAGGACAAATACTGCATGATTCCACTTAGATGAGGTATCTAATAGTCAAACTCATTGAAGCAGAGAGCGGAATGGTGGTTGCCAGAGACAGAGAGGAGAGAGGGGGAAAAGAGAAGTTTCTATTCAACAGGTGTCAAGTTTTAGTCATGCAAGATGAAAAAGTTCTAGAGGTCTGCTGTACAATATTGTACTTACAGGTAGCAACACTGTATTGTATACTTAAAATTTTAAGAAGTAAATTTCATGTTATGGATGTTATGGTTTTATCATAATAAAAAAAAAATGAGGTGTGCTAAGAAGCCAAAGGAAGAACATGTTTCATGAAGAAAGGTGTGGTGAACCACATCAATGTTGCTGAAAGGTCAAATAAGATGACAGAGAAGTAACCATTACCTTTGGCAAAATACAGATCATTGGCTACCTTGATAAGAACAATTAATGAGATTAGTATAGACTAGGGAGAGAAAGAGATATAACAACCTGAAGGCAGACAAGATATTTTTACAAGAATAAGAGAAATAGTTTACTGATAGAGAGGCAAGTGTGGTAACAATTTTTTTTTTTTTTTTTACAAGGGGCATTATTACATATATTTGTGTGCTAATTGGAATGATCCCATAGAGGTAGAGAAAAATGACACAGAAAAGAGAGAGTGGATAAATTCAAAAGTAAGCTTTGAACAGATTTGTGTGGATGGGATCCAGAACACAAGTGGGAAAACTTAGCTTAGGTATGAGTAGGTCCAGGTCTTCCTCTTATCTAAAGGAATTCCGAAGTATATAGAAATAGATGCATTGTAGGTTCAATGGTGGAAAACTGAGGAAGATCTTGTCTGTTTGCATCCAGTTTTTAAATATAAAATCAGAGGTGAAGTAATCAGTTTAGAAGAGGTGGCAAAGAGGAATTAATAGGATAAAATTATGTGTGTGTGTGTGTGTGTGTGTGTATGTGTGTGTGTGTATGAGTGATTTAACCTTTTCTTGATAGGTCAGAGCACATTCATTAACTGTGAATGTGCTTTAATACAATGGAGCCCTTTCTTTAATATAAAATAAGATGTGATGTAATCAGTACAGATGAAGTAGGAAGAAGGTACTGATTTGAAAATCAAGAAGAGTTATAAAATTCTCATCTTAGAGAACAAGAAATGAATTTACTAGGGAAGTGTAGTAAGTCTCTCTGTCTGTATTGAATACCCATTTAAAATTTCTGGTCAGAAATTTCCAGTGAGTCCAGTCATCCAAGCTGTGTAATTTCTCACCAACAATGTTCATCCACTGAAGTTTTCTAGTATCTGAGTAATTAGAAAGTTGAGTTTAACTGAATTGGGGTTTTCCAGGTACATAGAAGAGAAAAAGTGAGACAAGAGAATTAAGATAATTTCCAAAGGTGGGAATCTCATGTTGGATCAAGAAATTTGGCTTTATCAGAAGAGAAATGAGGACACGAAGGGGTGATGAAGACTAAACAAGACTTCACATTCTGTAGCCTTCTTCTCTAGCAGTATTCATGGCAGGAGCTTTACATTCCCTGACAACCTTTTCTTGAGAAAGGGCCAGGAGAGGTCACATGGGTGTGTATTTAGGGCTAACTTCTCTCTAAGGCAGCTGTGGTTATCTTCCTCCTACTCTTCTTCCTCCTCTAAATGGCAACATGGGTGTATGGCCTGAGACATGCATTGAAGATAAGTCCTATTTGCCCAGTAGGACTACAAGGGCATCTTTCTCTCCACTACCTAACAAGCCATAGGGGGTTCCAGGAAAGCATAGCAGGAAATTAAGATGACCATTTATCATAATCCACTTTGCCTCATGAAATGAACATTTTTCAAGTGAATGGAGGAACCAAATTTTTCTTTATAATGATAATTAAGGATAAATGTGACTGCTTCATAAAAATTAACTCACAGAGGCCGGGCGCGGTGGCTCAAGCCTGTAATCCCAGCACTTTGGGAGGCCGAGACGGGTGGATCACGAGGTCAGGAGATCGAGACCATCCTGGCTAATACGGTGAAACCCCGTCTCTACTAAAAAAATACAAAAAACTAGCCGGGCGCGGTGGTGGGCGCCTGTAGTCCCAGCTACTCAGGAGGCTGAGGCAGGAGAATGGCGGGAACCCGGGAGGTGGAGCTTGCAGTGAGCTGAGATCGGGCCACTGCACTCCAGCCTGGGCCACACAGCGAGACTCCGTCTCAAAAAAAAATAAAATAAAATAAAATAAAATAAACTCACGGAAATAATTCGTCTATGTAAAAAATAACATTAGCTGGCATTTAAGATAGAGTGTTGTAAGAGCTGTCCACTCCCAGGATCTGTAATGAAATATAGGAACATAACAAGAGCGCATCTAACAAATCCGTGGGCCATCTGTTTCAGTACCTGACCTCCGGAGGTGACTAATCCTGGCTGCTTCTCAAGAATATTTAACTATCTCCTCCTGCCCCTCTCTTACTGACCTATCTTCCTCTCTTAATAGAGCATAATAAAAACATATGGTACTGTGAAAAGCTTCTGGCAGCGAAATTCCATCTGAACCACGATTAAATTTTTTGTTCACATTTCCCTTCCTTCTAGAATATACGATATAGATAATTTTTTGGTCCCCACTCTTCTGAGATCGATTTGAACCCTATCCAAACCAGAAGACATGAGAAGAGTCTATAAACTTCTTGAGGACATTAATTTCAATGATTACGTCTAGGACTTCCTTGAGTGCTCATCATGGTGTCATGTTCTCTGGTTTCCAAAAACTAATACTTTTGAGCGAGAGGCATCCTCACTGGTGGTAATAGTTAAGTTTTCCAGAAAACAGAGCTTTCCCCTTTAACAACAGGAATTAAAATGTGTGTGTGTGCACGTGTGTGTGTGTGTGTGTGTGTGTGTGTGAATGATTTAACCTTTTCTTGATGGGTCAGAGCACATCAATTAGCTACTAATGTGATTTCATACAATGGAGCCCTTAGGGATTACTTTAGGGACATGGGATTAATTGGCTCTGTTTACATTATCCCAGCCTGCTCAGTGGGAAAAATATAGACCCTAGCTGTGCTCCCACTCTAGATTTGTCTAAAGGAATGATTACATTGCACCCACTGGAAGTTTACTTATAGGAAAAATCAAGACGCTTCCTGAAAAAGAAGTTTTCTTAAGAGGAAGTCAATACAAACACATATGTGCCAATGCAGAGAGTGAGCTAACATTGAGCATAATGCAGAGTACAGAACAAAATTTGTCCCACATATTTTTCCTCTGCCCAGCCACATAAAATCATACGTTAGTCCCCGGGCAATGGAGCAACAACAAAATAATCAATATAAACCAGGCAAAAAGATGCCTGGTTTTGGCAGTGCCAGCACTCAGGGCTTCAGCAGTGATGGCAGAGTCAGCAATAGATGTTGGCATCAGCAGCTTCCACAATGGGGGATCAAGCTCTGGGAGCCTTTGACTCTTGTTAGACATTAACATGCTCAATGTTGGGCCTCTGCAGACACAGAATACGCTCTGGAGGAGCTATTAGTAGTGTTAGTGATATTTGGGGCATCAAACTATAGAAGCACAGTTTCTCTATATGTCAAAGGAGCAAGGGTGACAACTCTCCAAAGCTTTCCCAAAACAGGAAAGAAGGAAAATGACAGATACCATGTTGTAGCCTAAAGGACTAGTTTCTCAATCCAGCCCAAATGACTGGTTTGTAGATCATACTTAAGAATCCATCCAGATTTTTAAAACTATTTGGAAGTTCATTAAGGTGGTATTTGGGAGGAGTTGAACAACTGACAGTTGCTGTGATTCTGATTTTACTTTTGGACTGGTAAAGTGTAGAGAACACTATGTTTTGTGTCAGTGTATCTCCATTTGTTAGTCTCCCCTCATAAATATTCCCTATTGTCATTAATGATGTGTGACACTCAACAGTTTTCATCTTCTTTATAATTTACTCTTTCTATTCTCATTGGGTAGAGTTGGAATTAAATATGACTAAATAAACTCTAAGTAAGGGTATAATAAATCTTTATATGAGTAAAGTTTATGAGCCTTAATTTATGAACATTGTGATATCCATTTAAGCAATTGGAGGACTGTGTGTGCGTGTGTGTGTGTGTGTGTGAAGTTTAACTATTTTAGAACAATTATAGTATCAAACAACTGACATCCAATCTAGTGGATTATAAACTGTTATATATGCCTGTACTCCATGTAAGCTATGCTTCAAATAAATGACATGTGACTTGCCAACACAAACAAGATAGGTCATTTTCTATTGAAAACCAATTTACTGGCCGGGTGCGGTGGCTCAAGCCTGTAATCCCAGCACTTTGGGAGGCCGAGACGGGCGGATCACGAGGTCAGGAGATTGAGACCATCCTGGCTAACCCGGTGAAACCCCGTCTCTACTAAAAAAATATAAAAAAATTAGCCGGGCGAGGTGGTGGGCGCCTGTAGTCCCAGCTACTCGGGAGGCTGAGGCAGGAGAATGGCGTAAACCCGGAAGGCGGAGCTTGCAGTGAGCTGAGATCGGGCCACTGCACTCCAGCCTGGGGACAGAGCGAGACTCCGTCTAAAAAAAAAAAAAAAAAGAACACCAATTTACTGTTTACCTTTAATGTTGATGCTTTTGATGGCTTTCTGATGCTACATTTTGCATTATTTCATGATGCCACTTTTACTCAAGAACAATATTGCAAAGTTCTAGCTTATAAATAAAATGAATCAACCTGCAACTTATATCAGAAGGAGCTGGTCTTATGCACAACAAAGAACGACTCCAAATGAACAAAGAACCAATATAGAGATGTTTCCTAAATTGGCATTAGGGATCACTAGCATCATCAGATGAGCTGATTGTAAGTGCTATGAATGGCCAATAAGAAGCAGCAGAACTTTAAGGAAATGAGAGGAAAGATTTTACTTTTATCACAGTGACCTAATTTGAAGAGTTAAGTAGCAATTAAATCACATTTACTGCTCAAGGTACATGATGACCTATAATGTCAGTTATCAGAAATGTCCCTAACTTGTGCAATTAGCTTTGAGTCAAATATGATGTTCTGACTTTATGCCTAATTATAAATTTGGAAACATGTATAGACTGCATGGTGCAATAGAAAGGGCCTAGTAAAAAAATGTATATTTAAATTTGGCTCTGACATTTACATAAAAGCCCTCTTTAGAGATACACTAAAGCAGTTTTCTCAAACTTTAAATGTGTACATAAATCATCTAGGGATTTTGTTGAAATGTAGATTGTAATTAAATAGATCTGATGTGTGATGCATGGAGTCTGAGATGCAGCATTTCTACCAAGCCCACATGTATGTTGATGCTGTTGGTCCCTGAACCAACTTTGAGTACCAAGGTCTTAGAAAATTATTGTTAGAATGGTGAGAAGGCACATGTGTGCATAGGAAGACACTTTGTGAATGGTAAAATAGCATATATAACACTTTACATTGATTAAAAATAGTCAAGGATTCAATTCATCAGAAAAGTCCTAGTAGAACAAATTGTGTTTCAGATACTGTTCAGTTTTTCCTTTTTCACAAAACCAAAAACAAAACTGGGAATTAGAGAGGCAGAACAAGAGAGATATTCATCCTAAACAATATTGTTGCTTTTTTACTCTCTTGAAAGATTCACTTCTGTATCACTATCCACTAAAAAATGGGGTGGGAGGTGGGAACTGCTCTTGTTTTGTTCTTTAGAAATTTGCACAATTAGACCCAGTACCAGATACATCCTAGAGATTGACTTGTTCCAAGTAAAATAGAAATAGAAAATTACAAAGAGGAGGAAGATGGTTGGCTCCAGGAACACAGGCAGCAACAAGAAGGGATCACTGTTAGGGGAAGAAATTAAAAACTAGTAAATCAGACACAAGAACAGAGACTCAGACGCAGATTACCAACACCTTACTTGTTCCCATGATGAACCTCTTTACAATAGTTCTGGAGCCACCATGATTACAGAGTTAGAACTCTGCTTCAGAGAAACTGAATTTTCATCAGTCTCACTTTTACCTAAATTTTATACTTTGTCTTCCTGCTCCCATCTCTGTTTATGCTCTTTCACCTGCTTATAGTGAAGGGCAGTATCATTCATAATCCAAAATGCCATTATTAAACAAATATGCATGAATGAACACTTAAGGTTAGTGCCATCAGAGAGAGAAAGAAATGATAAACAAGGCTGAAATTCGAGTAACTGTCAATGTGTTCTGGCTGTGTCATTTCTTTAAAAAATAAATTCAAAGTGAAATACTAACACCAATTACTAACTTAATTCCTCAGTCCAGTCAATATCAATCATATCATGGAGCCATTTAAATGCAAAACAGCTATTGAGAGATTACTCTGAAAGTATTCAAAATGCAGAGATTTGAGAAATATTTAAAGACACCAGAACTGTGCTCTGGTGGGGAATATCACACAGCTGCACGTTGTTTTCTTCTGTAACTCTGGGTAATCTGGGTCAGCTGCCCCAGGTGGGTAGCCTTATAATTAGGCAGCTCTTCATTTTCCAGCCGCTTTACCTAAGAAAACCTGAAGCTTTGAGGATGACTGAGCAGCAGTTCCCCTCAACAGAAACACTTGTGTGGTGCACCAGGAGTGGTTTTAAATGGTGGAGATAATTACTTAATTTGAGCTGTAGCAACTGGCCAAGTAAACATGTAGCAGCCAGGAAGCTATTAGCATGATTTTAAGGCAATTATTCCATTAGTGTTTAATAGTCTCCAATTAGTCTTCTCTGACTATCAAAGTTTGAATATCTTTTTTTCCTCCAAAAATTCTCAGTGCTGAATTATACAAAAAGGTGCCAAACCTGTTTTTAAACCTGGTTTTTTACATGTATGTATCTTCCAAACCAATTTACAGAAACATGGGGGTATTCAGGAGTATAGATTTGATGAAATATGTTGTGTCTATTTTTTTCTTACAAGTATTGGAGTGAGAAGGAGAAGTTTTACAGAGGATCCATTTGAGTGTAATACCAAGAGGAGTTGGGAAAACAATATAAATTCTCATGGAAGCCCAATGCCATCATCATCTTCATGTCTGTACTCTAAGATCACCCAGATACCAAAATCTCTCACTTCAGGTTTTTATTTTGTCCATGGGAGGAAAGGAAAATTACTCTGTTCCCACTAATGCTTTCTTCCTTGTTTCTTAACCCTGGTTAGTCACAGTTGCTGCTGAATCATCCAGATACAAATCAAAAAGCCTTTCCCTCCAAAATTCATAGGGTATCTTCCCAAAGGTCCAATTAAGGGGTCAGATCCCTGAACTGATAGGGATCTTCATTTGTCTTTGCTTAGCTTCAGTTTTTTCATCTGTGACACGGAGGTAATAGTGCCAGCACTGCCTACTTTATGGGGTTTTGGAAGGATTATGTGAGCTGGTGTACATAACAGAGATTGTAAAGTGAAATATTACAGAAATGTAAGGTAGACTCAAAAAGGTATCACACCATCTCTCAAACTACATAAGCAAACTTAGGCTTTTAATCCTGTATGTCTAGAGAGTCACCTGCCAGAAGGTTTGCATCACAGTGATTGCCCTTCTTACCTTCTATGCATATAAAAACATTCAGAGGAGACCATGTGAAAGAAACTGTCAAAAATCCAAATAAAAATGAAGACGGAAAAGGAATGGGAATGCCTATAGAAGAGAGAATGGAGTTATGCCAAAGTTGTGCTTTCTACTGTCTCCTTGAAAAGAGCAATCCCCAGGCTCACCTAGGTAGCAGAGTAAGTGCTGCATGGAGAACCTCGGGTTGGTTCTTTTCCTTGGAGATCCCTGGCCCTTAGGAAGCTATCTGTTGAAGAAGGACAAAAGGAGACAGCTCCTTCTGTGGATAGCACTTGTAGCAGAGACTGTGCCTGCCATTGCTGTCAAATATTCACTTGACTAACAACCATTGATTTGAGGGACTAATCAATGGCAGCACTGTTGGTTGAAGCATCTAGTGATTTTCAAAATAACCCTTCTTTTGTTTTTGTTTTTGTTGTGTTTTGTTCTTTATTATATTTTCCTCCAATAGCTGAGAGGGGGCGCTGGATGGAGCAGATCAAGAGGAGGTAGACCAGAACGCTGAATTTAATAATCCAGCTTACTTCAGGGCCAGAAGTGGACTGTTCATGAGTAATTTGCCCTCCAGCCCAGCTCTGAAAAGATCAGGTGTGTGCTCTCGTAGCCCAACTGCATAGCCAAATTGCTAATAAAGTATGGCCGTGTCCCCAGCTGTCATTGTTGTAAACTGTCTGAAACAACCCTCACTCCTGGATACCTGATCTGGGGGTTGCTAGAATCTCCCACCCTAGAAACCTGCCCAGTCTATGGTCCAAGTCGCACACATCAAGCCGAAGCTTCTTGATCCCTCAGGTCTCTTCCTCGTTTTGTCCACGCTTCTTTCCTTCTACGCTGTCTGGGCACACTCTCAGTCACCTTTTCCCTAAAATTTGCCTATTAATCCCACCCCTCCGCTGCAGGTCACCCAGGTTCCCCTGCCCAGCTTCTGTCCCGAGCAGCAAACACACGGTTCACAAGGGTTTGCTTTTCTGACGAAGTGTGTTGCCAACACGCACTGGGACCAGACTCCAGACGGCGACCACTTGGCCAGGGCCCCCGGGGTGCATGCCAATACGCAACGGTGCCCTCTGCCCGTCGCCCCCTTCGGCTCCTTTTCAAGGACAGCTATCACGCCGCCTCTGGTCCCTGAACTTTCATCACTCTTCGGGAAGCGCTTTGTCTTTTTAAAGGAGATTGGGGACGAATATTAATGACTCTAGCCGAGAATCTATCAAATCCGCTCAATTCCATGCCAGGGATAGACTCAGGTCCTTGCACCGGAGGCGAGCTCCTGACACTAGCTCGCGTTCGCCGCACACTGTCACCCCACAGACCCAGAGATCGCTCCCACTCCCCCAAATCTGCAGAGGAAACCATAGGAGGGGGTCAGGAGGCACCATCCTGGAGCCCAGCTTCTCCTCTGCCCCAGTCCTCCGCATATAACCTGCTTCAAACGCCCAGGATAAAAGCAGTCACCTTGACTCTAGCGCCTCGGTCCTTAGAGGTCTGGAAAACGCCAGGAAGCCCAAGGCTACCCGGCGCGGGCTCGCCTGGCCTGAGACCCACCCTGGAAGACGAGTTTCCCTCCCACGGGCATCGTGGCAAGTTACCACTTAGTGGCAGATAAAGCAGGGCGGGGCAGGTGGAGCGGGCGCCGAGCGCCTAGCCGGCAGCCCCTGCGCTCCTACCTGGAATGGCTAAATTGGTGAGGGGGATGCTGTGGATGCTCTCCGGCAGAGTTGCCATCCAGTCGGCTAATTTCAGCTCGTTTTTCCCCTGAGACGAGGCCATCGTGCAGTCGGCGTGCAGCGCGCTGGTCCCAGCACTCCTCGGGCAGGTTGGCAGGCTGCTGCCGCTAATCCAATGTTTGCTCCAGCCCCGCTAGAGTTTACACTCCTCTGTGCGCCACACCCACAGGATGGCGCAGACACATGCTAATTTTAATAATTATTCAAAACACCCCGTGCTCCCTTAGTGCCTCCGCCAGACTCCGCTGGAGCTTTTGTTCCTGACGTCGGTGCTCTGCTCTCTCCGCTCTCCCCTCCCTCTCCAACTCCCTCCTCCCGTCTTACCCTTTCTAGGCGTCTCTGCCTTTCCTCGCCATTCTGCAGCTTTCCCTGGTTTATTTTTCTTTTCTATTCATTTTTTTTTCCAACTGCTTTGCCCATGGCTTGCTCGGTCCTTTGGTGTGACTTTCTCGTCCTGTTTGTACGAAAGACAGTCTTGCAGTTGAACCTAAAATCCTAGTAGACTTTGAGATGTTATTGCTTCCTGAGGAACAGACTTCTCATGCTGGCTTTCAGGGCTTTCCATCGCTATCAAAGAGCTTTCCTTTTTGTAATCTACAACAGGTTATACCTTTCCTCAGCCAGAGACCACAACCCTGTTTATTAAAAAAATGATGATCTTTATTCACTCTTTTGCCTACTTTGTGAAATATCTGGTAAGTGTGGGTCAGTGAAGGGCATGGTAAATTCTAGGTGGTTCCCACCTAATCCTGGGTACCTTGCTCCAGACATTTCAAAGTCAAGAAATGCTGTCCCCCCTTCTTTTCTCAGATCATGAGAAGTCTATATTATTTCTATGGAGAACACTGCCTCAGTCCTGTCAGTTTCATGGCACTCAGGGTAAGACTGGAGTCTTATGCTGGAAGAAAATCACCACATCTCCCAGTGACATGCTCCAATTATTGCCAGTAGCATTTGTTGGAATGTATTTGGTACCATTCAAAGTGATCTATGTAACTGTCTGGATTTTCATTCTTTGTAGACTGGAAAGATGTGCCTCTCTCAAGAGAAATCACTCACTGAGCCTCCAAAGAACTGTCTGGGTCCACCTGCTCTCAGACGAGTAGAAGGAGAGAGATGAAGTTTTACAAATGTAATGAGAACAGCAGTGGCCTCAATAGGAATTATAGGAGATGAACTGAAAGTGTGCTGGGCCTTTGCAACCCAGGAAATGGAGATGCAATAAAGAGACCTCTGTTCTTTCATGCCAGGGTTGTGTAAATTTTTATTTTTCTATGGGAAATGCTATTAGATTGGGGAAATGAAAATCAACATAGGAGACAAAGAGAGCCATAAAATATGACAATAATTATTCAAGGTTAGTGAATCCATCTAATCCCAAATAGCATTAAAAAAATAAGAAAAAAACCTAGAGCCTAGCTTATTTCCTGCAATGATGCTAAGTCCTGAGAATATTCACCCCAAATGGGGAGCAATATGGGAAAGATAGAGGACAGGTAATGTCTCATTTTGGTTATCAAATTTTCCATCTCCCTTATAAAATAAATTCATACCTTCAAGACAACATGGTACAGTTATCTTTAATGATGAGGAAGAGATGTACTGAATTTTTTTCCCCAAACAAATCTTAATATACATGCTAGTACAACAGAATCCACATATCCTTTTAATTAGGATGATAATTCAGCTTACTATAGGACTCCTGGTAAAGAGATCTACAAACACCACCCTTCTGTAAGAAACCTACAAACACCACCTAATGCTGGTGATCTAAGGGCATGATTGCAGGGCAATGAGGAAAGTTCAAATCTAGCGGTCAGCTGCTCTGTCTCTGAGCAGTTTGAGCAAGTCCTCTAGTCTCTGCTAGGACCAGTTTTCTCCATTATAAAGTGGTAATAAGAACTCAGAGATTTGTGGTGAAGCTTCCAGAAGAGAGTGCATATATGTTTAAGATAACAGGATATGTGTATTTACCATTCTTTGTCTTTTCTATACTTATGAAATATTTTTTCAAGAGCATGAAATAATTATTGAATCTGGGGTATATTTTTAATAAGACACATTTTAGAAACGTGCCCTGTTAAAGTATACTGAGCTTATGTGGCCCTAAAAGTTTACAAAGCATTTTTTGAAAAATGAAACCACCTTAAATGGTAAGGAAACTTCCCTCTCTAAAGAATCATATTATCTTTTGGCAAAACAAACAAACAATCCCTTCTGTGTTTCGTCTGATTTGGATTTCAGGATTTTAAATGTCTTGGTTTAATATAAGTTATTATCATTTTCTGCTTGCAACCCATGAAAAAAGACGGCCTGAAAGTTGATAGTTGTGAATTTCTTTCTCAACCTTATAAACAATATTTTGGGCAATTATATGACCCAGTTTCTCCATCTTTCTATCACCAACCCTGCTACCATTTATTAAAACACATTAGAACAATCACATAATTTATCTGGGCTTTAATTTTATCACTGGGTTAATCAAGGTTCTCCAGAGAAACAGAACCAGTAGTATATAGAGAGAAAAAGAGATTTAGTTTAGAGAAATTGTCTCATATGATTGTGAGAGCTGGCAAGTCCAATATATGTAGGGCAAACTGGAAGGCTGGAACATGAGATAAGAATTTTCCTGCAGTCTTGAGTTCAAAATCTGCAGAACAGACCAGCAGGCAGGAACTCAGGAAGGACTTCTATGTTACAGTTTTGAGGCAGAATCGCTGCTTCTTCAGATAGCTTTAGTCTTTGTTTTTAAGGCCTTCAACTGATTTAATGTGGCCCACCCACATTATAACAGGTAATGCACTTTACTCAAAGTTAAATGATTATAAATGTTAATCACATCCACAAACACCTTCACAGCAACATCTACACTAGTGTTTGACCAAGCAATTGGGCATCACATCCTAGCCTAATTGACATATAAAATAAACCATCAAACCCACTTGCAAATTGACTAGAAGTTACTACCAAACTCTAAAGCCCCCTTTGACTCTATTATTCTATCATTTTATTTTCTTTATGATTCCCATTTATACAGCTGCTCAAAATAGCAAAAGGAGGCATGTAATATTTACTTTCTTTCTTTCTTTTTTTTTTTTTTTTTTTCAGATGGAGTCTCACTCTGTCGCCCAGATTGGAGTGCAGTGGCGCAAACTTGGCTCACTGCAAGCTCCGCCTCCCAGGTTCACACCATTCTCCTGCCTCAGCCTCCCTAGTAGCTGGGACTACAGGAGCCCGCCACCATGCCTGGCTCATTTTTTTGTATTTTTAGTAGAGACGGAGTTTCACCGTGTTAGCCAGGATGGTCTTGATTTCCTGACCTCGTGATCTGCCCGCCTCGGCCTCCCAAATTGCTGGGATTACAAGCGTGAGCCTCCGCGCCTGGCCTACTTTCAATTTTTAATTCATGCAGACAACTCAAGATATAGACCAACATTTTTTCCCCCACAAAACAGATGAGAAAACACCAATGGTTTTTAATTATGGCATTAATAGTAGTCTACCTCTGAGAATCAAATGCTTTTAGGCATAAATGAAAAGAGAAAAACGACTCATTGCAGTGGCTTCGTGCTACCACCAAAAGTTGTTTGTGTAATGCTCTGCTGTCCATCAAATTCATACTATGCAAAGTTGATGAACATGGATACTCATCTGGAACATTTTCTTACTTCATATCCTCCTCCACCCATAAAAATGCATAACTCTTTGCCATGTATGTTCTTCCATTACTTCATAATCTTTCTTAATCATTGGAGATATATATTTTATTTTTGTAACTGGATTTATTTTGAATTATGCTCTGAAAAGCAAGGGTTCTTATAGATCAGAAAACTTTAGAACACATTTTAGTCAAAGAATATTTTGAAAGAGGAACTTTGTTTAAAACAATTCTGCCAAATTATTTTTTTAAACACAGTATTCTAAAATATACACTTACAGAGTCAGACTTAAAACATATCCAAAAGGGCAATAAAGAACCTTTGTGAAATTAACTATTAATAATCAAATTTTTTTACTATACAATTTTTATTTAGATATTCCACCCAAAGAATTTTTCTGTGTTTTAAGGACAAAAAATGCTTTTGTACTTAAATTCACAGTAGAAAAAAGTGATGACCCTCTCTTTTCACCACCAGTTTAACCCTGCAGAGTTTTCTGTCTTATCTCTCTTGTCCTCCCCTAGTCTACCTTTTATATGTCAGCCCTAAACAAGCTAATTTATACTCACTGAATATAATCTATTGGCTGGAACCACCAGTTACAGAATGCGGTGATTCAAATCCAGGTCTTCCCAGTCAATTACTGTGCGTTTCTTCATATCTTTTTCTGAAATATAAAGAATGATTATTTTCTCCTGGAGGTGGGGAAATGGAAGATGCTATGAAACTTAATAAAGTAAGGAATTTAAAGTTTATTGAACAGACTGGAACATGAAAAATTATACTTTCATGCTTCTTGCTCCCACCATGACTTTGCTCATGGACATGAAATGAATGTACTTCATGCTTTCATCTATCAAAATTCTTTCCATTCTAACCAACGCCTCTTTGCAATTTCCCTTACTATCCGTAAGTAGAAGTAATCTTTCTTATCTCTGTACACCCATTGCTGTTTGTTTGTAGTATTGTGTCTCTCATTCTCTAGCTAGTCTTAAAGCATAATGTAGGCAAGGATGATGTCATTTAACACTCTCTAATGTCTTTCACAGAGCCCAAGACATAATAAGGGCTCATTCTAATCATTCGTTTCACTCACTTATTTCATAAATATTTATTGAGTGTCTATTATGTGCTCTCAGAAAAAATAGAGCAGCAAGTCCCTGAACTCTTTGACTTGATGCTCCAGGCAGAAAGTGGCAAATGATAGCTTTATGGCTCAATAAATAAATGACTTGGCTGTATCTCTTATCTCAATGGCAAAATCCAAATTTTGCATCCCTATTTTTAGCACTTGGGTAAGTAGCAAAACACCAAAGACTTACACCTTAGTTTTGAAAATACATCTTAAAACAAAAATTGGAAGAATTGTTTTGTCTCTCTATACTTTTTCCCTTAATCTTTCCCATCTCTATTGCATTTTCCCCTAATACAATAGGGAATAAATTTGGAAATAACATGACAAATTCTTCTAGATTTCCGGGGGTCATTACTATAAAATGTTTGATTTCTCAGAGCTTGGGCATTGGTGGAGGTGGAAGTGGCCTGGGAAGGGAGAGGGAAACTGTTTTAAATTCATGTGCAGAGTAAAAAAAATCCTGGAACTCTTCTACCCATCACTGCCAAAAACTTAGGACCATTGTATAGCAATACTTGTGGAAGCATTATTCACAATTCCCAAAGGTGGAAACAACACAAATGTTAATTGACAGATGAATAGATAAACAAAATGTGTTATATACATTCAATGGGATATTATTCAGCCTTAAAAAGGAGTGAAATTCTAACACCTACCACAGCATGGATGAAACTTGAAGACATTATGCTATGTGAAATAAGCCAGACACAAAAGGACAAATATCTTATAATTCCACTTATATGAGATTCCCAAAATAATCAAGTTCATAGAGACAGAAAATAGAATAGCAGTTATCAGGGATTGGGGCAGGGAGAAACAAGGACTTTTTGTTTAACGGGTAGAGTTTCAGTTTGGGATCCTGAAAAGTTTCTGGAGATAGATAGTGGTGGTTGCACAACAATGTGAACGTTCTTAATGCCACCGGACTGTACCCAAAATGGTTAAGATGGTCAATTGTATGTTATGTATACTTTACTAAATAAAAAAATGACCATTGACTCTGTTGGACAAATTTACCCTATTTGTTTTTTCAGTTATAAAGTTGTCATTATAACCACTTAGTTTTAATAATAGTTTATTCTCCAGCTAATGACTATCAAGAACGCATCTCAAGTTGAACAAATTGAGCTTATCACTTGTTGCGCTGAGTGAGAATGTGCACCATGGGAACCTGGGGACACCTTAGAAAGAGGATGTTAGAAAGAACTTAAAATATTTGAGCTTGCATTAGGTGATTTGAAAGAGAGTTTAAGAAAGTGGAGCTTCACTCTGATTTGGATGCTGTCAAAAAGTGAGGAGAAGGTAATTCTATAATTAGGTATCATGAGAAACCTCATCTAGAGTGAAGAAACACTGAACTAAGGCTAAATCTGTAAATGATAAATAGGAGTCATTCATTAGAATAGAACCGTGGGTCATTTTTGCAGTGTAAGACAATATTAATATTTTATTTTCAGGCATAATTACAAAGACTTCATTTTCTTTTCTCTTCTTGATTCACCAAGGTCACCTGTATAATGCTCATGATCCAGAGCATGTGTATGTTCAACAGGTGGACACCAAGGCCTAGCTGACAGTACCAGGAGAGCTCCTAGATGCCAGGGACTATTTTGTGCTTTCTCATAAATAAGTAGAAGGACACAGTCCAGTCTCATTTACTTGAGGTTTCAAGAATGCTAGTCTAGTGGACCTTTGTCAATGATAGACACTACTGGCAACTTTGACATGTACTTCCCATTAATGACATTTTAACTTACATTTTATAGCAAGAGCAAATTGATGCAACAAAGTAAATTATATTCCTGTGTGTGCAAACTGATTGTTGTTCTTGCACAAGTATGCCCTCCAAGACTTTTTGTATATTTCTGTCATTCTCAAATAGTCTGTCAGCTACACAGAAGCAAAGATAATCCCTGCTGCAAGGTAACTCACTCAATTTGCATTTCTTTCCAGCCTCTTCTTGCAAACCCCAAAGGCAATCATCTATATCTAGGGCTGTCTGACAGGCACAGGTAATGCTGTGGGACACTCTGGCACTGTAGAGAAAGAGATTCTGAGAAGAAAAGTTAGATAATGAGCTCTCAGTCTAGCTCTAGTCCTAGAACTGCAGTTCAGCCTGTGGAAGAGTGTGTCAGAAATATGGACATGGTGTGAGAGGCGGGATAGATGTCTTGCTGTTCAGGGAACTCAGAGCAATGCTAAGCCCTTGGAAAAAGAAGAATTAGAGACTGATTTTTTGTAATTATTGATTTTTTTTCTGGCTGTCAGTCTAGCAACATTTAAGACTACAGCTTTGCCTAATAAAATTTTACTCTAAAGAACAGTCACCTCCATTCAGTACTAAACTCTTCTTTACAACTTTATGTAACCCCCTAATCCATAAGTATGATTTTTTCTTTTTGTTTTCATCATACGAACAATTAAAATTTGGAGCTATTTATTTTCATACTTGAGCTCAATGGCTCAAATGTAACCATGCATTAAGGAAATGTTACCATGTCCTATTCAATTGAAGAGGTTAATTCCACATAATTTATAGCACCTTGATTTTATTAATCAACACTGTAATATGTGGGCACATCGCTCCTGTCAAAGAGATTTTAAGGATGAGAGCAGCATGGGGGAAAATAAAGCAGAATGCATTTAATTTTTTCTTCATCCCTTGAGAAAAAAGTTGTATTTAAAAAGTTATTTATATTTTCAAAAACTTGAGAAAAAATATAAAATGTCGAGGTTTGGTTTTTTTTTTTTTTAAAACACAAAAATTTGAGGTATTTTGCATCAAGTCATAAGCTACAGAAACTGAATAGCTGTCCACAACTTCAGTGCTGAATACAAACAGATTCATAATTTGCTCTGGGCATGTGTTTATTGTGGCTTCTATTGTAAGCCTGTAACTACATCAGTATGGTGATAAATACTAAACTTTTTTTTGTGGTTCCCAACCAAATCTTTCTTTTGGCCCTGTCTTTGAAAACATTTTGTGATGAAAAAGTTCAAACAAAAAAGTAGAAAGTACAGTTAATAAACCTCCACATCTCCCTCACTGATCTCAGTAATTATCAGCTCATGGGCAATTTTAATTATATCACGTACTTCCCTTCCAAGCTGGATTATTTTGAAGTAAAGTCCATATATGATAACAATATTTAATCCATAATATTTAAATATATTAAATTAATACCTATTGTATCTAGACAGCCCATTCAGATTTAAAAATCACCAATGATTGGCTGAATTAACTGATTAAATTTTTCTGACTTAACAGATTAGTCACCTGGATACAATATAAATTTGAAGTTTTAAGTTCTCTCCTTTTTTTTTTTTTTTTTTTTTGTCACCCAGGAGACAAAAAAAATCTGTTGACCATTGCAACCTCCGCCTCCTGATACGAGATTTCACCATGTTGGCCAGGCTAGTCCTGAACGCCTGACCTCAGGTGATGCACCCACCTCGGCCTCCCAAAGTGCTAGGATTACAAGCGTGAGCCACTGTGCCCAGCCACTCTTCTCTTTTTATTAACTCATATGTAGATAAATGCATAGGACTTGCATCGTAGGGAAATTATGAAAAGTGAAATTAAAACTTCATGAATATAGACCATCCTAAATTCAAAGTAACCACAAACTCCAGTTGTGTAATCACTATGGACATACATTGTTAAGAAGATAATTAGTTTCCCTGTATCCATGTATATCATCACTGCAATTACAGTGTACTATACTCATTGCCTTTATTCCAAATAATGTAAAACCTTTTATTTTAAAATGATTGAAGTTTGTGTATTTTTATCACAATGTTGGTCCCTTTTTTCCAAAAAAAGCAAAATAAAATACATCTATCTCTAATAAACAAATGGATCTAGTCCTCATCTTGTTCACTATGCCATATATATTTTACATATGGGCAATAATATAATTTTATTTAATTACTGCATTTAGCTTGGAAATAGCATTCAACAAAATATTAAAAATACATTTGCAGATGTCCTTATTAATATATAAAGACATTTTTACTGTTATAGAAAAATGGCATATTTCTAAGACATAGGAATACATTACATAATAATTATATAATAACAAATAACATTTGAACTGAGTGCTAAATTGCTATATTTGGAATCAACGTATCTTTGAAAGGTTATATAAAGAGCTTGTTAATAAACTTGCCTTTACACACACTGCAGAAAGTGTTATAAAATTTCTACTACATTAAATAAGAGAAAATTATGGATACAAAATGGCTTAGGAGCAGCTTCCTTGGCTTCAGCAAAAAAATTTTGGGTCCAGATAAGTTGAAGGCCAAAATTTATCATAAATCATATAACAACTGACAGAAAGGTCCAAAAGAAGACCTGCAAATAGCACAATGCCTTATTTCCTTGACTGAATGATTCTAATTTATAAAGTGTAGTAGAAGAGAATAGGACAGATGAAAAAATATAACTGAAGAAGAAATCCCTGCATATACATCATGGTAGGATGAGGAAGTTATAGAGATACCTTCGTAAAATTAGTAAGCATTCATCCTCTAAATTAATGAGTTTAGTAGAAAGTTCACATAGGGCACTGAAAAATGGCATACTTCTTAAAGTGAATAATGCAGGTTTGCAGACACAAAGGGTCACAAGACTAGTCTTGATTTTGCATGGGAATTTGAAAATACAATACTCAAATTTATGGTTAGGTAATGTGGCCACCTGCAGGCTGTTAAGCAACAGAGGAAGAATATCCCATTCTTATGCTAAGAATAGGAAGTTATTTTCTGTTTAAAACAATTTATAAGCCTGATGAGGTGGCTCACACCTGTGATCCCCGCACTTTGGGAAGCTGAGGCGGGTGGATCACCTGAAGTCAGGAGTTCAAGACCAGCCTGAGATAGTGAAACTCCATCTCTATGAAAAATATAAGAGTTAGCCGGGTGTGGTCGCGCACACTTGTAATTCCTGCTTCTTGGGAGGCTGAGGCAGAAGGATCGCTTGAACCCGGGAGGCAGTGGCTGCAGTGAGCCAAGATTGTGCCACTGTACTCCAGCCTGGGCAACAGAGTGAGACTCTGCTAATTTAAGCATAGTAGAAGAGAATAGGACAGATGAAAAAATATAACTCAAGAAGAAATCCCTGCATATACACCATGGTGGGATGAGGAAGTTATAGAGATACCTTCATAAAATTAGTAAGCTTTCATCCTCCAAATTAATGAGATTGCTCTCATTATAATTTTCATCCTCCAAATTAATGAGTTTGCTCTCATTATAATTTTTCAAAAAAATTATAACACAGCATTGTCATATACTTTGTGTAATTATAAAACTTAAATTCTTCACACATGATAATTGTGGATATAATTTTCCACAATGATACTACTTATTATACCTCATCAACTTTGATTACCGAGATTGAAAAATAATATATTTACTATTATTGGTTTTCATCTTATTCTTGCCTTCTTTAACAAGCATTGAAAAATCTAAGATGTGGCTTTTGGCTAAGAGACATAGGGTTAGGTAAATTCGGCATTAGAAAAAGAATGGGCCTGAATTGACTGCAGTTCATTACAATGGCTATAAAGGGGATTGGTAGACCAGCGCCTAGTCAAAAACCATTGTGAAATAAAATACACTAAATAGTTGTTGGAAATAATAATAAATCAATTTGAAGGAAGTGCATTTCAGTATGTAATTGTGTTTAATGAAGTGATTTGATAGTAAGACATTTGTTAATAGTCATGGGAGAAATTAAAATATAAACAGTTTTTAAATTATGTGGACAGATTTCATATAAAGCAAATATTGGCAGGTCAACTAATGAGTAGTGTAATGCAATGGTTTCAGACCAAGAACCAATCATTTCAAGGGTCTGTCCCTGTTAATTATTAACTATTTTAATGTTAACATATAGATTAGCCTATATAATCTGTGCTGGAAGCAATGGACTGTAGAAGGAAGTCAAGGAGAGGAAAGAAGAATTAGAGGGAAATTGTGATAAAGGGCGAAATGGAATGATTATGAAATTAATCATGAACATTTTTGACCATTCTTTACAACAAAAAGTAAAATAGAAATTTGTAAATTACTTAGCTAATATAACTATTGTAGAAAATTTGACTAATTTAAATCAAGATATCAAATTTCACTCTACAAGACTCTTATTTGATAAAACTAATTAGTTTGTTCCTCTTCCCTTAACTTTCTGTTGCATGAATACTCCCTACAGCTAACCTCTAAGAAAACACCCAGATTAAAATAGGGGTAATTAATTCAATTATTTGGATATTTTGCTTACATAAGTAAAGCCTGAGGTTTTTTATTTTTTTCTTCATTTAGATGTTTTGGCAGTAAATATCATTTAATAGAAATCAATCCCAAGTACTGTCAGGCCTCTTAGCCAAAGCTAAGCCATCATATCCCCTGTGACCGGCATGTACACATCCAGATGACCTGTTCCTGCCTTAACTGATGACATTCCACCACAAAAGAAGTGAAAAATGGCCTGTTCCTGCCTTAACTGATGCCATTACCTTGTGAAATTCCTTTTCCTGGCTCATCCTGGCTGAAAAGCTCCTCCACTGAGAACCTTGTGACCCCGCCACCCCTGCCCATCAGAGAACAACCCCCTTTGACTGTAATTTTCCTTTACCTACCCAAATCCTATAAAATGGTCCCACCTCTATCTCTTTTCAGACTCAGCCTGTCTGCACCCAGGTGAAATAAACAGTCTTGTTGCTCACACAAAGCCTGTTTGGTGGTCTCTTCACACAGACGCACATGAAACTTGGTGCTGTGACTGGAATTGGGGGATCTCCCTTGGGAGATCAATCCCCTGTCCTCCTGCTCTGTGCTCTGTGAGAAAGATCCACCTACGACCTCAGATCCTCAGACCAACCAGCCCAAGGAACATCTCACCGATTTTAAATTGGATTAGTGGTCTCTTTTTACTCTCTTCTCCAACCTCTCCCACTATCCCTCAACCTCTTTCTCCTTTCAGTGGTGGCACCACACTTCAATATCTCCCTTCTCTTATTTCAATTCCTTTCATTTTCTGGTAGAGACAAAGGAGACACGTTTTATCCGTGGACCCAAAACTCCGGCACTGGTCACAGATTCGGGAAGGCAGCTTTCCCTTGGTGTTTAATCATTGCAGGGATACCTCCCTGATTATTCACCCATGTTCCATTGGTGTCTGATCTCCGTGAGGACACCTGCCTTGGTCATTCACCCACGTTCCCTTGGTGGCAAGTCAATTGTGGGGACACCTGCTTTGGCTGCTCACCCACATCGCAGCCCAGGGTTTCTCCCCGCCTGCCTTCTCTGTGTCTCTACCCTTCTCTTTAAACTTGCCTCTTTCACTACGGGCAGCCTTCCATCCTCCATTCTTCCTTCTTTTCCTTTAGCCTGTGTTCTTAAGAACTTAAAACCTCTTCAAGTCTCACCTGACCTAAAATCTAAGCATCTTATTTTCTTCTGCAACACCGCTTGGCCCCAATACAAATTTGACAATGGTTCTGTAGCAGGATGAGTGGCAGACAAAACTCTTCAGACACTGAGTTAAAGAAGGAAGGGGTTTACTTGGCCGGGGGCAATTGGCAAGGCTTCTGTCTCAAGAGCCGAGCTCCCCAAGTGAGCAATTCCTGTCCCTTTTAAGGACTCACAACTCTAAGGGGGTGCATGTGAGAGGATCGTGATTGATCGAGCAAGCGGGGGGTATGTGACTGGGGGCTGCATGACCGGTAATTAGATCAGAACAAAACAAGATAGGGATTTTCACAGTGCATTTCTATACAATGTCTGTAATCTATAGATAACAGAACCAATTAGGTCAGGGGTCGACCTTTAACTACCGGGCCCAAGGTGTGGCGCTGGCTGTCTGCCTGTGGATTTCATTTCTGCCTTTTAATTTTTACTTCTTCATTCTTTGGAGGCAGAAATTGGGCATAAGACAATATGAGGGGTGGTCTCCTCCCTTATTCCCCCCTTTTGAGACTCTCACTCATTTTATTAGTGGGATTTCTCACTTTCATTTTCACTACCCATGTCTTCTTGCAAGACAGATCGATAGTGATTTACATAGTACATTTGTGCTGAGGCATTTTGGTGACCTAAGGTAGCGATGAAGCTTTTTATCATTCAAAGAAGTACAGGTATCAAACAATAGGCAGGTTCCTATTATTATTATAGCACTATTATAAGAGTTTTAAATCCTCCTAGTGCTGGGAAACATTTTCCAAACATGGCCCCAGGATCAAATCCATGCCACACTTCCACAGGCACATGTGCCAGTTTTATCATATCTCTTAACTATGTCTTCAACTACTTGCCCTTGATTATCTATGTGTAGGCAGCAATTAGTAAGGTTAAACTTCCTTGCAGATCTCTCCTTCAGCTGCTAGCAAATAGTCAAGAGCTAATCTATTTTGATAGATAGCATTTCTCATCAGAGTTTCTTGCCGGGCCAGAATACTCAAGGCTCTGCCGGTTTTATTAGTGATTATTTCTAAGACAGCTTGTAACCGTATGATTCGGTTGATCATGTAAATGGGGGTTCAGTATCCCTATGAGCCGTCTTGTGCCCAAGTAGCAGGCCCATAATATTGTATGATTCTCTCAGGGAGCCATTCATCATCTTTCCAATTTCCTATAGCTATACTTCTCTTTCCACGGGAAGTATAGACAGGGAAGCCCAGGAATTCGCCTGTTTTTATGGGCAGTAGGAAGAAAGATGGTTTAATAGTGCCAATAACACAACTACCTGCCCACTGGTCAGGTAATTTGGTATAAACTTGATGCCCACATATCCAATACAATCCAGTGGGGGCTGTCCACTCCCGGTGGGACTCTGGGTGGGTCCACATGATTTGCAACTTTGGGAATCTGCTAAATGAATTCCTCTCTGTTTGATTTGAACTCCACAAAGTGACTGTTTTTGTGGTACTATTATATGGTTTCTGTCCCAGACAACTAAGTTGTCCCACAGGGTGAGCGAATTCTTTTCTTCTCTAGCTATGCAATATTGTCCAATAATTGAGGCTTTTAGGACCCAGAAATTATCAGGGTGATTCTTTTGAGCTGGGAATTCATCAGGAACTGGGTCTGTAGGCACTAATTCTCGGGCTTCCCATGGCCATTGATCTCCCATTAAATTTCATCCACATACATAACATGAAGTGACATTGAGAAATTAGGCTACATGCTCGGCTAATTGCAAAAACAAATTTCTTGTTTTTTTTTTTTTTTCTGGAATTTCTGGTACTGGTACATTTAGCTCATCATAAAAAGTTTGAAACACTGGCTCAGAAGAACGTATGTAAACTTCTCCTCAAACCAAGATATTTACTCAAGGATCCAGTCTGGCCCCGTCAATTCCTAAGGTCACACACTCCTATTTTTACCAGCAGGGATTAAGGGTATTGGTTATTACTAGCTCTAAGGGGTTACATTGTCCCTTAGTACAGGAAGGGCCATTTTTTCCTTTCTGAAGGTGGACTGGATCCTTTTCATCATTTTTTTCCTTTTATCCAAGTGGCCTAAATGACACAAGACCAGTATTTACATTTATTTCCACACAGTCCTAATTTATGACAGATGTACTTATTTTCTGTCATATAGCCTCTTTTCTAATTAAGAAAACCACACTTTATTCCTAACTTACTACTATTAATGACAGCACAGGTATCAAATCTTAAGGTGACTTGTTTGGGCACCCTTTTTTTTCCTCTGTTTTGGCTAACACTTTACTCATATTGTTTATGTGTCCCCACCAGTCCTCAGTCCTTAATCTTATTTTAAAAACTGTGGTCATGGGAGGCTCAGATGGGTCATAACACACATCAGGTTGGTCATTTCCTGGTATACGTACCTTGTATAGAATAACATTATACAAACAAGTTCTTTTCAGAGTTCCAGTACACTTATAATAACCGTAAAATAATAGGACCATAGCAACCTTTTGTCCTCAGTGACTTGATGTACACACTGGGAACAGCCCTCAGTCTGAGGAAGGTCAATTGAAGTCCTTACTGTACAAGTCCAAATTTTAAGGAAAATGAATCCCACAATGAGTTTCCTCATGCTTCAGCCGTGCGTGGACCAGTCAGCTTCCGGGTGTGACTGGAGCAGGGCTTGTCATCTTCTTCAGAGTCACTTTGCAGGGGTTGGCGAAGCTGCTCCCATCCACGTACCGCTTACAGTCTACTAATGTTTAAGGATGGTCTCGGAGGTTGGGCCTGCTGGAATAAACTGAGTCCAACACCTCTACATAGTTATGTTCAACTGGGCTCTCTGATACTAAAATATTGACTCAAATCCTGCAGCTATTTGATTTCAAGCTTTAAATTGATCTGGTATTTCTCGTAGGAACCCAATTGCGTCTAAATAGACATGAGAGTCAAAAGGCCCATAGGGGGCTTCTCTCACTTTATGATGTCTTATTATTTTTTTTCCTTCTGGTTGATGAAATGCCAAGGCTGAAAAGGATAGCCAAGTGGACTAAAGTATAAGTGCCACTCCAGTTATTCAGCAGAGTGCCCAGTAAAGGTCCACCACAATACCACCACACATCTGCTCAGGGATGAACAAGAGCTGACTGATTGATAAGCTCTTGAAAATTCTTAAGCTCACTGCATCCTTTCAGATCTCCAAGGAATGCTAAGTTTCCTCCCTGCCGTGAGAGACACAAAGTGAACTTAGTGTTGGGAGACGGAAGCTGGATGGCCCTCGGGGACTGACCCACAGGGACTTTGGGATATAGCAGAGAGAGCCTGGCATGACTTATTACTCCAAGCTATAGAATCCTGGAAAAGAGCTATCATGCAGCCTATGCCTGGTCGACTGGAGGACCACCTTAGTGGAAGGGAGACAATCTGGCCTCTGGCCTGCCATGTGCACAAGCATAACAATTGCTTTTGTTTAATGTGCAGATGGAATATTTAATCCATTTTAACCAGGCATTTGCATCTTGGTATCCTGTCTTAATTGCTAAAGTTTGTTTTAAGTCTTTAACTTCTATGATCCTCTAGTAAAATGAATGTATGGTTTTAGGGAAATTACAAAAACCAGTTGGGGCAGTCCATCCTTGCTCTTCAGTGGTCCACAGAATGTTGGACCAACTATGGCATGAAAGCTGTACATCGGGGGGTAACACTCCTGGTTGGCACTGGGGTCTTTATCGAAATCTCCCCAGATTAAATGGTCCTACTTTACTAATGCCTAGTCTGAGGACAGTCAGGAGGGACAGAAGTACTTTTCAGAAGTAGAAAGCTGTCTTTGACTTGGCAAGTCCTCACAGGGTATAACAAAGCAAGCATTAAATGCAATAGTTTGAGGCAAAATTGACTTGGTTATATTAATAACTAGATGGTCAACAATAGAATGAGGAAAGAAGAAAGAGTAACAGAATGGATTAAAAGAGTTAAATTTTTCTTAGCTTTAGTTTGGTAGGGTTTTCCCCTGGGACTATGGCCAATGACTCTGGAGGGGGTGGCACTTTCTTGACTCGGGTGTGATGAGTCCATCCTTTTTTTTTGCTGTACGAACAGCAGTCTTGGTGGTTAGCAGCACAAGGTAGCGTCCTTCCCAGGCTGGCTCGAGTTTTTCTTCTTTCTACCTCTCGATGAGAACATGATCTTCAGGCTGGTGCTGGTTTACTGGAAATTCTAGGGGTGGTACATGTGCTAAAAGACTTTTAGGGCCGGGCGCGGTGGCTCAAGCCTGTAATCCCAGCACTTTGGGAGGCCAAGACGGGCGGATCACGAGGTCAGGAGATCAAGACCATCCTGGCTAACACGGTGAAACCCTGTCTCTACTAAAAAGTACAAAAAAGTAGCCGGGCGAGGTGGCGGGCGCCTGTAGTCCCAGCTACTCGGAGGCTGAGGCAGGAGAATGGCGGAGGCGGAGCTTGCAGTGAGCTGAAAACTAGCCACTGCACTCCAGCCTGGGCGACAGAGTGAGACCCCATCTCAAAAAAAAAAAAAAAAAAAAAAAGACTTTTAGGGTTTTGTGTGTGTGTGTGTGGTGTGTGTGTGTGTGAGAAAGGAAAGTGGAAGATAAACCAAGTACATAATTTTTAAGAAAATGACCTTTTGTTTTAAATGTGGGGGCCTTGGCAGTGGATTTAGGTCCTTAGTGCCTTTTTACTGAGAAATTTCCTTTAGCACCTATTTTTATTAGTTTTTAAACCAAAGAAAGCCAAATACCATTTCACATTTAGCAATGCTTCTTGTATGATTTTTATACAAGATAAGCTACATTTTATCTTTATATTTGTGTGTTATTAATGTTAAACCTAATTTTAATAAAACCTTGTAGACATTTTTATTTAATTTTTAATGTTTGACAATAAGGTAAGATTTTGTAGACTCTTTTTAATCTTTTATAATTTTTGCTAAAGAGCAGGTTGGTGCTTTAAGAAAAACCTGTTATGCTTTTACTTTAATGTCCAGTTCACAGAAGAACTGGGTGATACTTCTTTAAATTTAGCTAATATGTTTACACACAGAATGTTCTTTACAATTAATGTTTTAAACCTTGCTGAAACCTTCAAAACAGTAATTTTTAACTTTTTAGTGTAGATAAAAATATACATTCTTATGCCTCCTTATAATCCTTTTACCAAAGTTATATTTTGCTTTTCTTATACACCTTGCACGTAAACTGTTTTTTGTTTTTGTTTTTGTTTTTTTTCAACAGTTTTACATTCAGGTAGCCTAGTTACTTTTAAATTATACAACATTTTTTGCATAAATTCTTTTTTTAATACACTTTTTAAATAACTTTTTTTCACGAATTTTACAGGCAATTTTTTGACATGCCTTAACTTTCTGACTTATTACAAACATTTATTTCTTTAAACAACCAGTTAATTTATTTCAGGACAAGAATTTACCATATAATACTCTTTTTAGATAAATTCAACCCCCCGCCCTTTTTTCCCCTATTTTTTTTTTTTTTCCGAAGATAATAACCATTCTTTTCCAAAGAGAGCCTTTTTTTATGTCTGTGGACTAGACTGTCTAAGGCCACAAGAATAGAATTACTGTAATACATGTTACACTGTTAACTTTTAACAAACTTTACTTTTGTTAAAAACCTTGTAAGTTTGGGATTTTAATTATCCTTTGCTATTAATACGACCTTGTTTTGTCCAAATTAGAATTGGTATGATGGCTTTTAAAGGAACAAGGTACACTTTTTTTTCCCTATCAACTACTTGTATATCTCTTTCTTTCTCTCTTTGACTTTGTCTCTCTTTCTTTGACTTTCCTTTTGCCTCTGTCTCTTCCTCTCTCTCTCTGCCTCTGTCTTTCTCTCTCTCTCGTTGACTCCCTCTTTGTCTGTCTCTTCCTCTCCATCTCTTCCTCTCTCTCTCTCTTTTCCTCTTTTCCTCTCTGTCTCTTTCCTTTCTCTCACTCTACTGGTCTTTTCTTGCCTCTGCCAGCCGCTTCTGCTGCTGTTCTCTCAACCACTGTATGTTGGGGGCAGGGGATCTAAAACAAGCTGGCCTGGGTTCCCTGGCTTACAGGTTACCTTGTGCCATACCTTTGAAACAAGGGACCTGTCAAGGCTTCCTTCTAATGGCCAATCTACCTCTCACGCTGGCCAGTCTATCTTACACAAAGTTTTACGTTTTCCTGGTGTCATAGTACTCCATAGTCTCCCTTAAATCTTTGTTTTGAAAATTTTCAACATAGTTCCTAGTGGGGTGGGCTTACTTTGTGCCTCACCCATGTTTCCTCTAGACAAAACACCACAAAACAAAGAACAGGTAAAAAGGGCACACACACACACTTTTGTAGTTTACACCAAACCAAAATCAGAGTATCCAGAAATCCAAGCCATGTCAAAACCAAAACGAAAGTATCAAACAATCTAAGTCAAGTCAAAAACAAAAACCAAAGTACCAGTACAGGTACACCATGGGTGATCAGGCCACAATTCCACTCAAATGGAGTGGGCAAGTTCCCAAGACCAGTCCTGTCAAGCAATTCAAACCAAATCAAAATCAAAACCAAAGTGCCGGTAAAGGCACGCCATGGGTGATCAAGCCATGCTTCCACTCAAATGGAGTGGGCAAGTTCAAAGATTAGTCTTACCAAGTTTTAGATGTCCAGACTCCAGGTGCCCATTCCTTGCCGGTGTTCAGTCACTGTGTTGATCCTCCATGGGGGCCTGCCACACACTGCTCTGACGGGGCGTCCCACCGAGGCAAATGCCTACCCTGGAGCGCTCTCAGGATGCGCATCGCTTGGGCTGGTTGGAGTCCCCATCAGGGATGTTCCACAGGGCAAGCTTAAGCCACCTAAGAAGCTGCCTTGACCATCCACCATTCACCTCGCTTCCCGGTCAGGGAATCAAGAAATGTAGCAGGATGAGTGGCAGACAAAACTCCTCAGACACCAAGTTAAAGAGGGAAGGGGTTTATTCAGCCAGGGGCATCAGCAAGACTTCTGTCTCAAGAGCCGAGCTTTTAAGTGCTCACAGCTCTAAGGGGGTGCATGTGAGAGGGTCGTGATTGATTGAGCAAAGAGGGGGTACGTGACTGGGGGTTGCATGCACTGGTAATTAGATTAGAACAAAACAGGATAGGGATTTCCACAGTGCATTTCTATACAATGTCTGTAATCTATAGATAACAGAACCAATTAGGTCAGGGGTCGACCTTTAACTATCGGGCCCAGGGTGTGGTGCTGGCTGTCTGCCTGTAGATTTCATTTCTGCCTTTTAATTTTTACTTCTTCTTTCTTTGGAGGCAGAAATTGGGCATAAGACAATATGAGGGATGGTCTCCTCCCTTAGTTCTAAATGGCCAGAAAATGGCACTTTCGATTTCTCCATCCTACAAGACCTAAATAATTTTTGTCGGAAAATGGGCAAATGATCTGAGGTGCCTTACATCCAGGCATTTTTTATGCTTCATTCCCTCCCTAGTCTCTATTCCCAGTGCGATTCCTCCCAAATCCTCCTTTCCCTCCCACCTGTCTCCTCAGTCCCAACCCCAAGCCCCCAAGCGTCTCTGAGTCTTTCCAGTCTTCCTTTTCTACAGATCCATCTGATCTCTCCCCTCCTCCCCAGGCTGCCTGTTGCCAGCTGAGCTAAGTCCCAATTCATCCTTAGCCTCTGCTCCTCCACCCTACAATCCTTCTATCACTTCCCCTCCTCACACCCGGTCTGGCTTACAGTTTAGTTCTGTGACTAGTTCTCCCCCACCTACCCAACAATTCCCTCTTAGAGAAGTGGCTGGAGCTGAAGGCATAGTCAGGGTACATATACCTTTTTCTCTACGAGACCTCTCTCAGATCAGTCAGCATTTGGGCTCTTTCTCATCAGACCCCACTAAATATATACAGGAATTCCAATATCTAACTGTCCTACAATTTAACCTGGAGTGACTTAAATGTCATCCTGACTTCTACCCTCTCCCCAGATGAACAGGAAAGAGTTTTTTCTCTAGCCCAATCTCACACTGATAACCACCAGCTTCACAAGCCAGACCTCCAGGAAGGCATTATAGCAGTTCCCCGAGAGGATCCCCAATGGAACTATCAGGCAGATTCCCCAGGTGTAGCTAGGTGAGATTACACGATTTGCTGCCTAGTTGAAGGGTTTAAAAAGGCAGGTTACAAAGCTGTTAATTATGACAAACTTAAAAAAACTACCCAAGGTAAAGACAAAAACTAAGCCCAGTTCACAGCCCGCTTAGCAGCAACCCTTAGATGCTTTATTGCCCTAGATCCAGAGGGGCTAGTAGGCTGCCTTATTCTTAATATGCATTGTATCACCCAGTCAGCTTCAGACATTAAAAGAAAAGCTTCAAAAATTGGAATCCAGACCTCAAACCCCACAACAGGAATTAACCTCACCTTCAAGGTGTACAATAACAGAGACAAGGTAGCCAGACAACAATGCATTACTGAATTACAGCTATTTGCCTCTACCGTAAGACAACCCACAACCAGGTCTCCAGCATAAAAGAAATTCAAAAAATCCAAGCCACAGCTCCCAGGGCTCTTTCAAAACATCCTCATGGGCCTTGCTTCAAATGCTATAAAGCCTGGCCACTGGGCCAAGGAATGCCTGCAGCCCGGGATTCCTCCTAGTCTGTGCCCTGTCTGTGTGGGCCCCCACTGGAGGTAGGACTGTCCGACTCACATCGCTGCCACTTCTAAAGCCCGTGGAGCCCAAACCCAACGTTCCTTGGCTGAATCCTTCCCAGACCTCCTCAGCTTAGCAGCTGAAGACTGATGCTGCCCGATCACCTCGTAAGCTCCCTGGACCATCACGGACGCCGAGCTTTGGGTAACTCTTACAGTGGAGGGTAAGTCCGTCCCCTTCTTAATCAATAGGGAGGCTACCCACTCCACATTACCTTCTTTTCAAAGGCCTGTTTCCCTTGACTCCATAACTGTTGTGGGTATTGATGGCCAGGCTTTTAAACCTCTTAAAACTCCCCAACTCTGGTGCCAACTTGGACAACATTGTTTTATGTACTCCTTTTTATTTATCCCCACCTACCCAGTTCCCTTATTAGGCCAAGACATTTTAACTAAATTATCTGCTTCCCTGATTATTCCTAGGCTACAACCACATGTCATTGTTGCCTTTTCCCCCAGTTCAAAGCCTCCTTCACATCCTCCTCTTGTATCTCTCCACCTTAAACCACAAGTATAGGACACCTCTACTACCTCCTTGGCAACCGATCATGCACCCCTTACCATCCCATTAAAACCTAATCACCCTTACCCTGCTCAACACCAGTATCCTAACCCGCAGCATGCTTGAAAGGATTAAATCCTGTTATCACTCACCTGTTACAGCATGGCCTTTTAAAGTCTATAAACTCTCCATACAATTCCCCCATTTTACCTGTCCTAAAACCGCACAAGCCTTGCAAGTTAGTTCAGGATCTGTGCCTTATCAACCAAATTGTTTTGCCTAGCCACTTCAGGAGGCCAAACCCATATACTCTCCTATCCTCAATACTTCCCTCCACAGTCCATTATTCTGTTCTAGATCTCAAACATGCTTTCTTTACTATTCCTTTGCACCCTTCATCCCAGTCTCTCTTCACTTTTACTTGGACTGACCCTGACACCCATCAGGCTCAGCAAATTACCTGGGCTGTACTGCCGCAAGGCTTCACAGACAGCCCCCATTACTTCAGTCAAGCCCAAATTTCTTCCTCTTCTGTTATCTATCTCGGCATAATTCTCATAAAAACACATGTGCTCTCCCTGCTGATCATGTCCAGCTAATCTCCCAAACCCCAATCCCTTCTACAAAACAACTCCTTTCCTTCCTAGGCATGGTTAGAGCAGTCAGAATTCTTACACAAGAGCCAGGACCGCACCCTGTAGCCTTTCTGTCCAAACAACTTGACCTTACTGTTTTAGCCTAGCCCTCATGTCTGGATGCAGCAGATGCCGCTGCTTTAATACTTTTAGAGGCCCTAAAAATCACAAACTATGCTCAACTCACTCTACAGTTCTCATAACTTCCACCTATCAATCTCTTCCCAAACAAGGCAAGTGGTTCTTAGACCAAGGAAAATACCTCCTTCCAGCCTCACAGGCCCATTCTATTTTGTTGTCATTTTATAACCTCTTCCACCTAGGTTACGAGCCACTAGCCCATCTCTCAAAACCTCTCATTTCCTTTCCATCATGGAAATTTATCCTCAAGGAAATCACTTCTCAGTGTTCCATCTGCTATTCTACTACCCCTCAGGGATTGTTCAAGTCCCCTCCCTTTCCTACACATCAAGCTCTGGGATTTGCCCCCACCTAGGACTGGCAAATTGACTTTACTCACATGCCTTGAGTCAGGAAACTAAAATACCTCTTGGTCTAGGTAGACACTTTCACTGGATAGGTAGAGGTCTTTCCCACAGGGTCTGAGAAGGCCACCATGGTCATTTCTTCCCTTCTGTCAGACATAATTCCTCAGTTTAGCCTTCCCACCTCTATACAGTCCAATAACAGACCGGCCTTTATCAGTCAAATCCCCCAAGTAGTTTTTCAGGCACTTAGTATTCAGTGAAACCTTTATATCCTTTATCATCCTCAATCTTCAGGAAAAGTAAAACAGACTAATAGTCTTTTAAAAACACACCTCACCAAGCTCAGTCACCAACTTAAAAAGGACTAGACAATACTTTTACCACTTTCCCTTTTCAGAATTCAGGCCTGTCCTCAGAATGCTACAGGTTACAGCCCATTTGAGCTCCTGTGTGGACACTCCTTTTTACTGGGTTCCAGTCTTATTCCAAACACCAGCCCAACTTGAACTGCATCCCAAAAACTTAGACAGAGCCTAAAAACTCATCAACCAAGCAAGTAATTACGCTGAACCCCCTTAGGCTGTCTCTAATTGGATGTTCTAAGTCCTCCCAATTCTTAATCCTTTAATACCTGTTTTTTTCTCCTTCTCTTATTCAGACCTTGTATCTTCTGTTTAGTTTTTCAACTCATATAAAACCACATCCAGGCCATCACCAATCATTCTATATAACCAATGCTCATTCTAACAACTCCACTCTTACCACAAAATCTTCCTTCAGCTTAATCTCTCCCACTCTAAGTTCCCATGCTGCCCCAACCCCACTTGAAGCAGCCCCGAGAAACATCGCCCATTATTTCTCCATACCACCCCCCCAAAATTTTCACCACCCCAACACTTAAACACTATTTTGTTTTATTTTTCTTATTAATGTAAGAAGACAGGAATGTCAGGCCTCTTAATCAAAGCTAAGCCATCATATCTCTTGTGACCTGCAGGTACACATCCAGATGGCCTGTTCCTGCCTTAACTGATGACATTCCACCACAAAAGAAGTGAAAATGGCCTGTTCCTGCCTTACCTGATGACATTACCTTGTGAAATTCCTTTTCCTGGCTCATCCTGGCTGGAAAGCTCCCCCACTGAGCACCTTGTGGCCCCCCACCCCTGCCTGCCAGAGAACAACTTCCTTTGACTGTAATTTTCCTTTACCTACCCAAATCCTATAAAATGGTCCCACCCCATCTCCCTTCGCTGACTCTCTTTTCACACTCAGCCTGCCTGCACCCAGGTGAAATAAACAGCCTTGTTGCTCACACAAAGCCTGTTTGGTGGTCTCTTCACACAGACACGCATGAAAAGTACTAATTTTTGTTTTGTCAGGGACATATGGCAACCCAAAAGAGGGTGAAAAATAACATATTAAAAATTAACTTAAATATTTAAAAATAGTATTAAAATATATCTTCATCTGCCATAACTAAAATAGAAATTAATTGGACATATTCAGTGACACAGACTTGCTGCCATTTGAAAAAATAACTGCCAGGGTGGAAACCAGGCCCACTAATAATATTAGGTGACAGTTACTGTGTTCTGAATATATGCTGTAGGCACCAGAATTAACAAAGCATTATGTATATGATTCTGTTATATCCTCACATGGGGATTAAGATGCATTAACCTGTCAGTGTTCATGGCCCCATCTCCAGGCTCGAACTTGAAATTGAGTCTGAGAAATGTAAAAGTCCCAGTGATATTCTCTCAAAATGTTTTTCTCATTTGGTTCACTGTAGCCATGATCTACATGTTTCTTTTGCTAATGTATTAAATATGCCAAAATTTTCCCTCTACAACCATAGCCCTTTTTTCAATCTCTTAGTATATTTTTCTAATAATTTCATTTCTTCTGTGCTTACTATCTTGTGATATTAAGGGGAAAGGAGTGGAAGAGTCCAGGCATAGCACCATAGTTGCCAGTTAGATGTTCATCCGTGGTTTTGAAGCGTGAGTATGATTGATAAACCTGAAATTCATTTGTAGGTGGGTTTTGCTCTTAACGTTTAGCTCCTTCTTTGATCTTCAATCCAATCTAGATATCTCTGCTTGATATTATTCTTCAATAATTTAAAACTCAAGGACAAGATTTGTGTACCTCTAGTTCATCTTTATTTTTTTTCAAACCTAAATTAATATTTTCCCTCTCCTCTCCTTTTCTTTCTTTTCTAACTAGCATACATCCTAAGTCTTTTATATTGCACAATAATCCAGATCAAGATTATTTCTATGGTTGGTCAAAATATTAGACAATAGCATAAATATCTCATTGTAAGCCCTTATTAAGTTATTAGTAAACTAACTTCTCTTAACGGTGTAGAAGAGCTCTGTACTGACTCCCAGGCTCTGTATTTGAGGAGGAGGGTGCAACAGATGGATAAGCAATAACACAGGAAGCAGCAGGAGGGAGAGAGTGTGGCAGGTCTCCAGCTGTTTCTACACAACAGAACCTCTTTCGGTTACTTATCACTGACACCAAACTTCTGATTGGAATACAGTAATGTTATTTACCTTCTATAACCCCCCCTTCTCTCCTGCCCTCACGCTCATATACTTCAGTTTTTCCTTTTCCTTTTGTGAATCATTTTCCCTTTACAGTGCCATTGTTTGTTTTAACCCAACTTCAGATATATGGTAACCTTCAGTGTGAATTTCTCCATGTCCCCAATTCCTCCCACTCAACCTCCACGGTGTTATGTCTTAACGTGTATGTGCTTGATTGCCAAGGTTCCAGATAGATTTACTCTACATCACCTCTTCCCAGGGTCCCAAAGACCTGAAACATTTATATAGGTCAAATTGAAGTTGGGTAGAAAGTTGGGGAGAGGAGAAGAGGAGGAGGAGGATCTGAATATTTTTTAAATGATCAAATTAAGTCCATTAAGATAAGTGCACTCCTAGACAAACAGTATTCCTATCTGATGAATAACCTCCTCAAAGCCTGGGCGTGTAAGTTAGAAAGGGCTCTGAGTTACTAATTAAGGTTAGAGGATAAAAAGCAGGATTAAATATGATTAAGATCACATTTCTATGATTGAAACGTTATTATTTTATATTGAATGCATTTGTCTCTGGCAATAGTGTAGTCCAAAAGATGTTCAAATTTGCAATAAATGTTCATACATTTTGAGTGTTGTTCCACTATAGCATACATCTAGAAATTCAAATGGACAGTTTCTTTGGGTAGCTTATTTGAAGACTATAAGGCTATATGATTTATAAATCTCTTTCCTTTTGCATCCCCCTATACCGTGTGCGTGTGTGTGTGTGTGTAAAATTGTATTAAGATCTTTACTGAGATGGACTATTAAATTACTGATATTCAAAAAATTCACAAATATTAAATTTAGTCAATCTAAATAAGTTTTCAGCACAGTTTTAACTTTAGCTGGATTAAACTTTGTGATACTCCTGTATTGCATTCCTCTAAATAATTTTTCAGTTTTAAAATAATCAAAACCAATATGAGTGACTTTTGGAATTTGGATGCTCCACATTAAAAAGAAAATTTGACCCTATAGCCCTGTGAAATGATTTTTTGGGGAAGATAGACATGTCTTTCTATGCCATGAAGCTTCCTGAAAAAGAAGTCGACTTGATATAATTTCTCCTTGCTCACAGCTATTTCCACCTATTTCTTCTTGGGCTATGATTCTTTAGTTTTGTCTCCATGTATTGGGAGAGTTGAATAACTAATCATAGTGCAAATGTAACAGGAGAACAAAAGTACACCAAGTATTTTCAACCAAGATATTTCAATAAAAGGAAACTGTTAAATAGATGCTGGAGAACTGAAAAAAAAAAAAAAAATCTAAAAATGAACACTACAGTAATCATTGCAAGAACCCGCTGTCATCTCTAGGGCTGAGGAAGTAAAGACAACAATCTGAGGTTATCAGAACCCAGATGCTTGGAGCAGTGGTTCTGAATAGCAGTACCTCTGAAAGACTGACATTGCCCAGCTTATATGGGCACCTCTTAGGGTGATGAGACTCATTCTAGAAGTGTGACCGTTCTGGACATTTAGAAAATAGCTGGAATCTTTCCCCTCTACTGCTGCCAGTGAGAAAGAACTGCTAGGGCAACCAATAAAACCATCAAGCTAAACAGAAAAAATTGAAGTCCCTCCTTCCTCTTCCTGCCTTCCAGTATCTCTTAGTGCCCCCTATTGGCAGAACCTGACAAAGAACCAGCTGAAAAAAAAACAGAAGTATAGTTTGCAGAGTTCCATTATCTCAGATCAGAGATATGGAAGAGTGGATTTGTTACCAAGGAAGAACAGCCTAGTAACCGGCAGGTGTGGTAGACAAAATAATGGTACCTCCAACAGTATCCACATCTGAATCTTTGAAACCTGTGAAAATGTTACCTTACATGGCAAATGAGACTTGGCAGATTTAAATAAGTTAAGGATCTTGAAATGGAGAGACTATTCTAAATTATTTGAATGTGTTTAATAGAAGTATAAATGTCCTTATAAGAGGAAGGCAGGAAAGTCAGAGTCAAAGAAAGAGATGTGAGGTCAGAAGCAAAAAGAAGCAGGAGGGAGAGAGGGAAAGAAGGAAGGCGAGAAAATGAGAGGGAGATTTAAAGGTGCTATTCCACTGGCTTTGGGGATGGAGGAAAGGGCATAAGCCAAGGCATGCACATGCAGGAAGCCTCTAGAATCTGGAAAAGGCAAAGAAATAGATTTCCTTCTAGGGCCGTCAGAGGGAATGCAGTTCTGCCAATACCTTGGTTTTAGTCTCATAAGACCCGTTTTGAAATTCTGACCTCCTCTTGTTATTTTTAAGCCACTATGTGTGTGGTAAGTTTTTATAGAAGCATAGCACTGAATTATACCATTTTGAAGGTAGAGAAGTAAACAACATCCTTTGCCCCCAAAAAGGTCATTCTTAGTCATGGGATGAGATAGGAGGTCTTCTGCCATGTCTGATATGAGCAGACATATCACACACACAAAAAAATATATGAATGGTCAACACATGAAAAGGTATTTATCATTCTTAGTCATCACAGAAATGAAAATTAGAGCCAAATGAGATATCAGTACAAACCTACTAGAATGGCAATAATTTAAAAGATGACAATATCAATTCTTTTTGTTGTTGTTTGTTTGTTTTGAGGCAGAGTTTCGCTCTTGTTGCCCAGGCTGGAGTGCAGTGGTGTGATCTCAGGTCACTACAAACTCCACCTTCCAATTTCAAGTGATTCTCCTGCCTCAGCCACCCCAGAAGCTAGGATTACAGGCACCCACAACCACGTCTGGCTAATTTTTTGTATTTTTAGTAGAGACAGGGTTTCACCATGTTGGCCAGGTTGGTCTTGAACTCCTGACCTCATGATCTGCCCGCCTCGGGCTCCCAAAATGTTGGGATTATAGGTGTGAGCCACTGCGTCCGGCCCCCAGGAGTATCAATTCTTGGCAAGAAAGTGGAATCATTGGAACTCTCATGAATTTCTGATATATATGTAAAATGATACAACCCCTTTAAAACTCTTTGGTTGCTTCCAATAAAGTTAAACATACACTTTACCTATTACTCACTCCAGGATATATATCTCAGAATAATTAAGTATATTACCACAAAGGGAATTATACAAGTATGTTTGCAACAACTTTACTTATAGTAGCCCCATTATGGGTCAAATTATAGCCTTCCAAAAAGACATGTTAAAATCCTAACCCTGGGTAACTCAGAATATCACTTTACGTGGAAATAGGATCACTACAGAGGTCATCAAGTAGAAATGAGGTCATTAGGATAGACTCTAATCCAATATGACTGCTGTCCTAAAAGGGAAATATGTCCAAAGACACACACAGAGTGAAGATGATGTGAAGACAGACAGGGAGAAAAGTTATATGACTAGAGTGATGATATACCTGGAAGCCAAAGAATGCCAAAGTTTGCTGGCAAATATCTGTCAACGAAGAGTCAAACTCTAAAATATTTGAAGAGATTTATTCTAAGCCAAATATGAATGACTATGTCCTGTGACACAGCCATCAGGAGATCCTAAGAACGTGTGCCTGAAGTGGTTAGGGAAGAGCCTGGTTTTATACATTTTAGGAAGACATGAAACATCAACCAAACACATTTAAGATGTACATTGGTTTGGTTCAAAAAGACAAGACAACTTGAAGAGGTGGCTTTCAGACTATAGCTAAATTTCAACATTTTTTGGTTGACAATTGGTAGAGTTTATATAAAGGCCTGGGATCAATAGAAAAGAAATGTTTGGGTTAGAATAAAGGATTGTGGAGGTCAAAGTTTTATTGTGCAGAGGAAGCCTTCGCATAGTAGACTTCAGGGAAAATAGGTTATAAAATATTTCTTACCAGACATAAAAGGGTGCCTGACTCTTAGTTGAAAAGTGGATTCTCTACAGAATGTAGATTTTTCCCACAAGAGATGACTTTGCAGGCCAATTTCAAGATATGACAAGAAAATATATTTAGAGTTAAAATATTTTGATTTCCTTCCTTATTTGTTGTGTGATGTCATGCCACAGTCAGGTTGGAAAGTAGTCCATGTTATACAGAGTTAAATAAAACTCGTCTAATGAGACTTTATGGTTTGTAGGGCATGCTCTCCAGACCCCTTAGAAAGGAATTTGAGCAAGATAACATTAAAAAAAAATACGGTCAGAGTTTAATCCTTACACCAAAGCTAGAAGAGGAAAGGAAATACTCTCTCCTAGAGATCATGGAGAGAGCATGGCCTTGCCAACACCTTGATTTCAGACTTCCAGTCCCTAGAACCATGAGATAATACATTTCTGTTGTTTTAAGCCACTCTGATTGACTTAACAATATGGATAACCCTCAAAAACTTTATGTTAGCAGAAAAAAATACCAGAAGAAACAAAAGAACACATGCCATATTATTCCCTTTATATAAAGATAATAGTAAAAATGACCATATAACTCTTTCTCACATCCATACCTTTCTCAATATTTTTTTAACCATCCATCAAGAGGTGGCTAGTTGTCCACCTCTTCAATCTGGACTGGAATGTGACTTTTGTCAATTGAATGCAGTGGGAGTAATCGTGTACCAGTTCTCAGACAAGATTCTTCACATACCCAACTCTGTCTCTGAACCATATCTAGGCACCATGTGAGCAGTCCCAAAATAGTCTGCTGATGTGTCAGAGGCATTCAAACCAGCGTGATTCCATCTTAAGGAGGGGCTGGGTAAAATAAGACTGAGACCTGCTTGGCTGCATTCCCAGAATGTTAGGCATTCTTAGTCACAGGATGAGATAGGAGGTTGACTCAAGATACAGGCCACAAAGACCTTGCTGATAAAACAATTTGTGGTAAAGAAGCCAGCCAAAACCTACCAAAACCAAGATGGTGATGAAAGTGATCTCTGTCATCCTCACTGCTCATTAGATGCTAATTATAATACATTCACATGCAAAAAGATACTCCCACGAGTGTCATGACAGTTTACAAATGCTATGGCAATGTCAGGAAGTTACCTTATTTGGCCTAAAAAAGAGAGGAACTCTCAGTTCTGGGAACTGCCCACTCCTTTCCCAGAAAACTCATGAATTATTCACCCCTTGTGATATGGTTCGACTGTGTCCCCACCCAAATCTCATCTTGAATTGAACCTCCCATAATTCCAGTGTGTTGTGGGAGGGACTTGGTGGGAAATAATTGAATCTTGAGGGTAGTTTCCCCTATACTATTCTCATGGTAGTGAATACATCTCATGAGATCTGATGGTTTTATAAGTGGAAACCCCTTTTGCTTTGTTCCCATTCTCCCTTGTTTGCTGCCATACAAGACATGCCTTTCGCCTTTCACAGTGATTGTGAGGCCTCCCCAGCCACATGGAACTTTGAGTCCCTTAAACCTCTTTTTCTTTATAAATTACCCAGTCTCGGGTATGTCTTTATTAGCAGCATGAAAACAGACTAATACAACTTGTTTAGCATATAATCAAGAAGTAACTATAAGTATACTCAGATGAGCAGACCATGCCATTGTTCTGCCTGTGGAGTAGCCATTCTTTTGCTTCTTTACCTTCTTAATAAACTTACTTTCACTTTACTCTGTAGACTCATCCTGAATTATTTCCTGCATGGAGATCCAAGACCCTCTCTTGGGGTCTGGATCAGGACCTCTTTCCAATAATAGAAGGATAAGAAACCATATAAAGTAGAGGTAAAATGTTATAACCAAGGCCATCCTGGAGCTGCAGACTTAGCAGTTAATCACAAATACTTGCATGAGCCCAACAGAAACAAGAACCACACAGACAAATTCAGACCAAATTGCTGATCCATTTATTTGTGAATTAAATAAGGAGTTGTTTTAAGTTATTGAGTTTTGGGGTTTGTATGTAGCAGCAATTAACTAATGAAGTAAAGAAACAAACTAAGTAAAATCTGACAATAAACATCATAAAAGTGAATAGTTAAGAACAAGGAAACAAAGCTAAATGCATTACACTATCTGATTTCAAAATATACTACAAAGTCATAGTAATCAAAACAGCATGATACTGGCTTAAAAACAGACATCTAGATAAATGGAACACAATCTAAAGGCCAGAAATAAATCCATGTTATAGGTAATTAATCTTTAATAAGTATGCCAAGAACACACAATGGGGGAAGTCTCTTCAATGAATACTGATGTGAAAACTGGATATTTACCTGTTGAAGAATAAAACTGGACTTTTATCTCATATCTCATACAAAAATTAACTAAAAATGCATTAAAGACTTAAACACAAGTCCTGAAACTTTAAAACTACTAGAAGAAAGTGTAAACCAAAAATAAAATTCAAAGGGCCCCCTGCAACCATCTGAATGGACTCTCTCTTTGACCAGTGCACTCTAAATGTAACCTGAAAGACTGGTTCATACCATGATGGAAAGTTGAGATCAGACATGCCTTATTATGCCCCTCCAACATTAACATCAACAGAGACCTTAAGTCTGATAAGAAACATTTGCAATATATTTTCTCTAAAGTCTGCTACTTGGAGGTTTCATCTGCATAATAAAACCTTGGTCTTTACAACCGCTTATCTTAACCCAGACATTCCTTTCTACTGGTAATAACTCAACCAATTGCCAATCAGAATGTGTTTCAATCTACCTATGATGTAGAAGTGCCCCTAAAGTTGTTTCACTCTTCCAGAGTGGTTGATGCAAAAGCAATTACAATTTTATTATTACTTTTGATTACTTAGATTGCTGCTAAGTCTGCTGAGATCCCACATATAAGAGACATAATGTGGTATGTCACATTATTTTACACATAACAAGTAAAATTACATTTAATTACAAAAGCCACAATTACTTTTGCATCAACACAATAAATCTTACCTGTACTGATTGATATATTATGTCTGCCTAAAATGTATAAAACCAAGCTGCATACAAACCACCTTGGGCACATGTCATCAGGGCCTCTTTAAACCATGTCACAGGCACATCCTTAATCTTGGCGAAATAAACTTTCTAAATTGACTGAGATTTTCTCAGATATTTTAGGTTCACAAAAGCATAGGAGAAGAAGCTTCTTGAGATCAGTCTGACCAGTAATTTTGTTTTCTATATGATCCAAAAAGCACAAACAAATAAAGCAAAAATATGAGAATGGGATTCCGTCAAACTAAAAAACTTCTGTACAGCAAAGGAAACAACAATGTGAAGAGGCAAACTACACAGTGGGAGAAAACATTTGTAAGCCATGCATCTGACAAGCAATCAATATCCAAAATATGTTTAGAAAGTCAAACAACACAATAGCAAGAAAACAAATAACCTGATTTTTAAAATGAGCAAAAAACCTGAATAGACATTTCTCAAAAGGAGAGATATACAAATGGCCAACAAGCATATGAAAGAATGCTCTATATTGTTAATCATCAGAGAAATGCAAATTGAAACACTAAGCTATCACCTTACACCTATTAAAAGAGCTATTCTCAAAAGACAAAAGATAAGTGTTGGCAAGGGTATGGACAAAAGGAAACACTTGTACGTTGCTGGAGGGAGTGTAAATTAGTATAGCCTTTATGGAAACAGTATGAAGCTTCCTCAAAAAATTAAAACTAGAACTACCATATGATCCAGCAATCTCACTACTGGGTATATATCCAAAAAACATGAAATCAGTATGTTGAAGAGATAACTGCACTTCCATGTTCATTTCAGCATTATTCACAATAGCCAAGATACAGAGTTAACGTAAGTCCCCAGCAATGGATGAATAGATAAAGAAAATATAGCATATACACAATGAAATAATATCCAGTTTTAAAAACAAAGAAAATATTGTCATTTGCAACAACATTAATAAACCTGGAGGACACTGTGTTAAGTGAAATAAGCCAGGCATAGGAAGAAAAATACCACATTATGTCACTTGTAAGTGGGATCTAAAAATGTCAAACTCACAGAAGAAAAGAACAGAATGATGGTCACCAGGGGATTGAGGTTTGGAAAGAACTGAGGGGGTGTTGGTCAAAGGGTACAAAGTTTCAGTTAGATGGACTGAGATAAGTTTAAGGAAAAAAAAAAAAAAAAAAACTCAGAGCAATGATTACCTTGGAGAAAGATTAACTGTAAAAAGTTGCAAAACTTTTTGAGATGAGTTTTTAGTTCTATATCTTTATTTGGGTGATAGTTATATCATCATTAAAATGTAATATAAATTTGTGAAAACTTATCAAACTGTATATTGAAGAGCTATACATATCACAGTATGAAAGTTATACCTCAGCTGCAAAGGCAGAGAAACATTGGGTGTCTTCTTGTCAGGGTTAGATTACTGCTAAGTCTATTTATCAAGAGTGCCCCTACTCTTGATGTAATCTCTTACTGATTTTTTAATCTACTGATCCCTTGATTATAAATTCTCTTTGGTCTAGCTGTACTCAAAGTTGAGCCCAGTTTGTCTCCCCATTGCAATATTTTATTCCAATAGTTTTAAATAATCTTATTTATCATTTTAACAAAAATCAGAATAATTTTTTCTTCAACATTTATGAAACATGATGGCTGACACTTTTTATTAATCAAAACTTTTCAGTTTTTTGAGAATTACTAGTGATACTTTCTAGAAAACTTTTACAATAAATAAAAGTGTTCATAATTATCTACATATATTTGGAGGTATATAATTTATTCGTGTTACATAAACTAAAACAATAAGCTTAAATAAAATTTATGGTAGAAAATGACTTGTGTTAGATAATAGTGCCTTTTGACTAGACTTAATATTGCAGCTTAGACCTATTGCATGTTCCAAGTAACTATTATCGGATGTGAGGGCGATCTGGCTGCGACATCTGTCACCCCATTGATTGCCAGGGTTGATTCGGCTGATCTGGCTGGCTAGGCGGGTGTCCCCTTCCTCCCTCACCGCTCTATGTGCGTCCCTCCCAAAGCTGCGCGCTCGGTCGAAGAGGACGACCATCCCCGCTAGAGGAGGACCGGTCTTCGGTCAAGGGTATACGAGTAGCTGCGCTCCCCTGCTAGAACCTCCAAACAAGCTCCCAAGTAACTATTATTACGAGATAATGTATTGAATACCTATCATTCTTGAGGTGCCTGTTATATATGGACTTTTTAATTCCTTATGGCATCTTATTTTTGAACTTCAAGTGTCAGAAAACTAAGTGTTGAGACTTCATGCCAGAAAGAATGAATTATGAAAAAATATGATCTGGTTTTGGACAACTGACATTGGCCTAATAAATCTAACCAATGGGCCTTAACTTTTCCCACTATATATATATATATGTGTGTGTGTGTGTGTGTGTGTATATATATATATATATATATATATATGAACATACTGTACTGCACCTGGGCAAACAAAATTTGAAGTAGTTGCTTATTAAATAGAGCTGGTTTTCTTCTCCAATGGCATACCATGTCTTTGATCTTCATAGTCTTCTTCTCAGAGAAGCATTATTCATTTTCACAGGAAGAAGGAGATGAGGCTGGGAACGTTTATTGAGATTTGATTAAATGTCAGGCTAAGAAGCTTACTTTTAAAGAACTAGTTATTAAATCCTGGAGGAGTCTTCTTGCACTTCACCTCTGATTTGAGTATTGTAGTAGATAGGTATAGTATAGGATTTCATACTTCAGAGTAGTAAATAAAATGTTTATTATTCTTTTAAAAATATATTTACTCTACTGGCAGTTTCTCTAATACTTTTGTTAGCCACCACAGCTTTAACTCAAGACAATTTCGAAAATGAGCACTCTCCACATTGCTCTGTAAAGACAAGGAGAATGAAGCCAAGAGCAAATTGTGCAGACATTGTACTCTGCCCATAAATGCTCAATAAATATCGTGAAGTAAATAGTACCTTCGTTTACATTTCTATTATTTTCTCTGAGAAGTTTGAGTTTAATAGATTATTTACCAGAAACATTCTCCCCTCTAAACTCAACAATATGGTTCTTTGATACTGAGAGAGCACAATTAGTTTCATAATCTCCTGAGTTCTGTAGCCTATGCAGGCTGATTCTTGGGAGAATTCCAGAATTAAGTCAGTTCTTAAAGGGAAAGGGGGAAGAAAGAAATGTAAAGGCTTTTACATTTGGAGAAAAAAAGTGCTTGTGTAGAAAATGAGGGAAGTGAGAGAAGTTAAAAAACATGCATTGATAAATATAATTGAGGAGCTGACTGATTCGTTAGTGGTCTGTACCTTTTATTTTTATTTTAATATTATTATTATTATATTTTATTATACTTTAAGTTCTAGGGTACATGTGCATAACGTGCAGGTTTGTTACACATGTATACTTGTGCCATGTTGGTGTGCTGCACCCATCAACTCGTCAGCACCCATTAATTCGTCATTTATATCAGGTATAACTCCCAATGCTATCCCTCCCCCCTCCCCCCTCCCCCCTCCCCCCTCCCCATGATAAGCCCCGATGTGTGATGTTCCCCTTCCCGAGTCCAAGTGATCTCATTGTTCAGTTCCCACCTATGAGTGAGAACATGCGGTGTTTGGTTTTCTGTTCTTGTGATAGTTTGCTAAGAATGATGGTTTCCAGCTGCATCCATGTCCCTACAAAGGATGCAAACTCATCCTTTTTTATGGCTGCATAATAGGAACACTTTTACACTGTTGGTGGGATTGTAAACTAGTTCAACCCTTATGGAAAACAGTATGGCGATTCCTCAAGGATCTAGAACTAGATATACCATATGACCCAGCCATCCCACTACTGGGTATATACCCAAAGGATTATAAATCATGCTGCTATAAAGACACATGCACACGTATGTTTATTGCAGCACTATTCACAATAGCAAAGACTTGGAATCAATCCAAATGTCCATCTGTGACAGACTGGATTAAGAAAATGTGGCACATATACACCATGGAATATTATGCGGTCTGTACCTTTTAAAGAATATGGCATTTCCTGTTGTGGGTCTTATGCTACTTTCAGGCAAGGCCAAAAAATGAAAACAAGTCACAAAGAGTGAGATGCTCCCACACCACAAACATTTAACCCTCTACAAATAAAACAAAAGGAAGGACTCTTGCTTCATTTTTTATTTTCTCCCTTTCCATTCATGTCCTCCACCACTGAAATTTCTCAGTAACATTCTACCTGAACATTATGCCAATTTTTGCAACATGATATGGACCATTTGTGGTCTAAGAGAAAAATGGGCTTTACCATACTCCTTTAGGTCTCCTTTTGCATTTTTAACTAGTTTTATAGTTATCAATATAAATATTATATTAACAAATAGGAAACTTCACCATATGGGTTTTATTAAATACCTATAAATTAGCTCAGCTGGTCTGCCAATGCTGAATAACATAGTGACTTACATGCATCCTGTAATTGCAAATGAAATGAGTTTGATTTCTCTTGAGTTTTATTTTTATTATAAATTTCCCTATCTTCTTATTCTCTTAATATCCAATTGGTAACTATAATTTTTATTTAATTATTTTTATCATGTCAATCTACTATAGATTTAATGAAAATATTTAAGTATTTTCCAGGAAGAAAATTACCCACATGATATTAAATATAATTTTCCAAAAAATGTACTGCATTTTTAATAAACAAGGGACTGAACTTCTTTAGTACTTTATAGAATTTTATTAACTATTGTACAGTATACTTTTCTTTGTATTCTCAGGATGTCTCTACAGTTTTGGGAAACAGAAGCAGATCCCACAGTAGCAATCCTTTAAAAGGGAACTTTTATTGACTAACATTCATTCAAGACGAGTGTTCCCAGCATGTTAAAATATAATGATGCTTGCTATCTACACAGTTGGATAATACTACAAGAAGCAAATTTTTGCTTGTCTCATTAATAATCCCCTCTTCCTCTGTGGGGTTTCAATTCAGGATAGCTTGCCCATTGATAAAACTAATCATCTTGTATGATCAAATTGCAGCTAGAATCATAGAACTGTGGAATTAATCATTTCTACAAATACACCACAGTTCTATAAATTCAATTCAAATGTCTGCAGTAAGATCAGAGCAGTATTCATATAGAAGAAAAGTCTCACAGTTGGAAAAGTCAAAAATTATTGATGAAGAAGCATTTGTGTGGTGAAAGAAAAAAGAAGACCAACACATTTATTGTATAACTAGGGAGTTGTAGTCTATCTCCAGCAGGTTCTACTTTTCTGACTGAGGGTATTTCTTAGCTCCACCTACATAAAATAGCATAGCCCTTAGATTTATATATCCAAATCTTAATTGTGCATACCCTGGATAAGCAGGGTAGTGATAATAATTCACTAGTTAGACATGCTTTCAACCATGGCTCTGCTACTCAGGCAAATTATTTGCATCTGTATCATCTGTTTTGGCTGTTGTAACAAAATACCATAGCCTGAGTGATTTAGAGAAAGCAGACATTTATTTCTCATGGTTCTGGAGGCTGGGAAGTCCAAAATCATGGCACAGTAGATTGTGGTGAGGACCTACTTTCTGATTCATAGATGGCATATTGTCACTTTTTCTTCACATAGCAGAAGGGAAAGAGGACTTCTCTGTGGCTTCTTTTATAAAGGCCCTCATCATATTCATGAGAACTCATGACTTAGTCACTCCACCTCCTAATACCATCACACTGGAGATTACGTTCAACATGTGAATTCATGGGGGAGGGAGGGACATAAATAGCCACCGCAACCTCCCTTCACCTCAATTTTCCAATCTGTAAACTTAGTACAAATAATGCCCAAATATACACATATTTGGCATATACAAACTTAACTTCTATGTGTGAGGATGTCATGGTTTGTAAATACACTTTAGATAATTGTATAAAGTCATAAAACAAGATTGGTATAGAATTTGGAGAAGTAATGGGACTGTTCTGCTTATTAATTTTGTTGGTATTTATATAACCATATGTGTTATATGTCTTAATAAAACAACAGAGAAAAATAACAAGGACAGTGCAGGAAATAGTGATAGTTCATGAATTATATCCATTATTAATCACTTCAGATGCTGAATGAACTTACAGAGAACTTAATTTTTCTAATTCATTTCCTTCTTAGAGTTAGGTTCTGTATTTTACACTTTATAAAAAATTAGTGTTACTTTCCAGGTGTTAGAGACAGGAGTTATGATTTCATAAAAGTTTTTCTGACACTCTCTAATCCTAAAGCAAAATGTGCTTTATTTTTTAACCAGCTCCCTATTTTGATCACAGATGTCTAATAATTTTGGAAAATATAACAAGATCTCCATGTAGTCCATGTTCCTAGTATAACCTACTTCATCGGATAGAGTGATAAACACCTTCTGTATAACTGTCAGCGGTTACAAAATTCTGAGTCGATATGAGGTAGAAAAGGAAAAGGGCACTAGCTTGTTCAAACTCTCAGACTTGAGAGAGCAACAGCAGATTTAACTTGTGAAACTTCAGTCCCACTAGCCACAGAAATTGGAGTATAAAACATCTGGATTCTAGTACCAACTCCTTCACTTACTGGGTGATCTCCAACCAATATGGTACCGATTTTATGGAACATTTTGAGAATCAAATGAGACAATGTATACAGAAGCATATTGACATTGAGAAGTGCTATACATATATAATATACATTAGTATGAATGTGTGCTGGGCTAAGAGCTACAATTACAATACTCTATTGTTCTTCATAATGCCCCATTCCTAAAAACTATAGTTTTATGTTTGTGTTCTTTATTCAGCTCAGAATTTGGGCCAGCATCCACAGTGAGCAAGATTAGAGCAACAGAAAGCAATGGTTTAGACCAGGTTCCTTGGTTGGTAATTTCATTCATTTTCTATAACAAAGCTTGATGATGTGTTAAAAAACCCAAACACGTGATTCAAAATACTTTTTCCATTTTTAAACAACATTTTTCATCAGAATTTATTGCAAATAGTTTTACAATGTCCTTAAATAGATTACCTAGTGGTGATCTACTGACCATGCCCAGAAAACTCACCATCAAAAAGAAGGTCTACACAGAATAGAATTGCTTTTTTGTGGGTAATGAACAAAAGGTAAATATCATGTATTAGTCTATGCCAGAAGCATTCTCTGGAAGTCCACCAGTGAGAAAAGGGAAAAATTAACTCCCAAAGCTCATTTCTGGTTGCTAGAGGCTACTGGACTGTAGAGAGTTCAGCTGTGCTGCCTCTTCTCTCGGGGCTACTGGTGCTCTTCTCTTTTTGAAATATTCATGCCTATCTGGCGTCAGCTGAGCCTCTGACAAGAGCTGAACGGTTGTTGCCACTGAAGCTTGCTGTCTAAATTTGCTGACCTCTAGTGAATCTAAACTCTGCACAGATTTCGGTACATGCTGCCTGCTGTTTCAGTACAGTGTTGCAATTTGGTGGTCTGTACATGCCTGCATGAGAAGTGAAATTTGGAATTTGTGTTCATCCACTTGTTGATTTACCCGTATGATTTTATACCACTTGATTATTCTTTAATTGAAACTACTTTCACTAAATTCAAATTTTTAGTTTTTCTTACTTTTAAATTGAAGCAAAACATACTTCCAGTAAAGCACATAGAGTACATTAATCTTGACTGTGTAGCTGCATGTGTTTATTTATTTTTTTATTATATTTATGGATTTATGTGTACAAATGCAGTTGTGTTCCACAGATATTTGCATAGTGGTGAAGTCTGGGCTTTTAGTGTGCCATTCATCCAAATATTGCACACAATAAGTAGTGTTTCATTCCTAACTCCTTCCCATCCTCCTGTATAACTGTCAGTGGTTATAAAGTTCTGAGTCGATATGAGATAGAAAAGGAAAAGGGCACTAGCTTGTTCAAACTCTTAGACTTGAGAGATCAACAGCAGATTTAACTTGTGAAACTTCAGACCCGTTAGCCACAGAAATTGGAGTGGGTGTTTTGGAGTCTCCAGTGCCTATTTGCAATGTATCTCCTAGGAGTTCTTTGAGCTTCTTATATCTGGATATCTAGATCTCTAGAAAGACCAGGGAAGTTCTCCTGAATTACTCTCTCAAATAGTTTTCCATACTTTTTACTTTTTCTTCTTCTGCCCCTGGAATGCCTATAACTCATAGGTTTAGATACTACATAATACCATATTTCTCAAAGGCTTTGTTCATTAACTTTTTTTAATCTGACTGGGTTAATTTGAAAGACCTGTCTTCCTGCTCTGAAATTATTTCTTCTGCCTGGTCAAGTGTATTGTTCAAGCTTCCAACTGTATTTTATAATTCCTTTATTGAATTTTTCATTTCCAGAAGTTCTGTTTAAAATTTTAAAATAGTATTTAATCTTTTATTTTATATCGTGTATTTTTTTCTGATTTCTTTACATTTGTTTTCAACTTTCTCTTGGATCTCATTGAGTGTCATTAAAATCAATATTTTTAATTCTTTATTTGATATTTTACAGATTTCAATTTTGTTAGAATCCATTGCTGGAGAGTTAGTATGATCATTTTGGGGTGTTGTAACATTTTTTTCATACTTCTAGAATTGTTTGCCTGGTTCCTTCTCATCTGGATAATCTCTCTCTCCTTTTGTAAAATAAATAAATAAATAAAAATCACTTTCATTTGGATGGGATTTTCCCACTTGAGAATGTGACTATAATGTGTACTATGTAGGGTCCCTTGGCTTTGGTTCTGGATGTTTTCAGTGGCCAAGACTCTGTATAAATTCCTTCCTTATAAATAGCCTTTGTATGGTGGCATTCCCAAATGCTGATTGTAGCAGTGATATACTGGGCATGTGAGTGGGCTCACTGCCTTCTGTGGGGCCAGGGTGACAGAGGTCTTAGGAAGTTTATCTCATTCCCTAGTGCTGTGCACTTATGTCAGTGGATTTTCTATTGGGTTATGCAGTTCAACCTCCAGGCCAGTATATACTGCTTATGGATACAGATGGGTATATTCCTGATCTTTGTTTACTATGAGAAGCTCTCTGTCTCCTCAGGCAGTGAGTTGTCGTATGGAATATGCCTTGTTCTGAACTACCTGCTCAGACCTACAGGGAGTCAAGGAGCACCAGGCTGGACAGGGTTGCACCGGGCAGGCGTGCCTACATTTTGCCAGTGACAAGCATAAGCAGGAGCTCCAAGTTGGAGATTGGGGGCAGTTGCCAAGCGCCCAGAGATATGCTGGGGTATGAAGTGGAGAAATTTCTGCTGTCCCACATTCTCTGCTGGAAAGGGAGGACTAGCATTAATTCCTAACCTAGAAGAGTGGGTGCTCCAAATGCCTGGAGATACTACTAGGCATCAAGTGGCAACACCAAGATCTCTGCATCTGAAGAGACAGGAAGCTAAGACTCCTAATCCAGGTAAATGAGTGCACCAAATGCCTGGAAATATTCCTGGGCATGGAGGAGAGAGGGCACTCTGCACCAAGATCTCTGCACAGAAAGGGAGGGGTGACTCAAGCTCCTCATCCATGCAAGCAGTTGCACCAAATGTCTGGAAATGTGTTGCCCAGAGAACAGCAGAGTAGCCACTATGGAACAGAGTTACCACCATTACAACAGGGTGTTTGTAGTGGAAGGGAAGGGCAGTTCAGGCCACTATTCCTGGCAAGTGAGTGCACCTAATGCCTGGAAATATGCCCAGGTGGTGGGTGGAGGGGGCACCATTGCATCTGGTTCTTGTAAGAGAAGGGAAGTGTGGCCCTTGCTGCCAATCCAGGCTAGCCAGAGTGGGGTCTGCCTTGCTCCTGCTCCTTGGAACTGGAACACTCCTTGGAACACTCCCCTAACTGACTAAAGGAGCAAGCTGAGGCACCTAGCAATGACACACGCAGATCAGTTCCATGCCTTATGGCTGCTCCTGGCTGCAAATCACACAAGCCCAGGAGAAAGTACAGCTTCAGCAACTTTCTTCTTACTCCAATTCAGTGACAGGAAAGAGCACAATTCCAATGCCTATGTCTACAGCGCACTCCACACTCATTTCTCAATTCTGGCTGTAGGAGCCCTTTCTCACTCCAGATCAAGTGCTCGAATCTCCAGCTGAAGATATATGCCTGTGGCAGCTGTTGCTACCAGGTCACCAAACAATGACTGACTTTGTATGAACCCAGACTGAAAATGGGTGTCTTGGCCGGGCGCGGTGGCTCAAGCCTGTAATCCCAGCACTTTGGGAGGCCGAGGCGGGCGGATCACGAGGTCAGGAGATCGAGACCCTCCTGGCTAACACGGTGAAACCCCGTATCTACTAAAAAATACAAAAAAAAAACTAGCCGGGCGAGGTGGCGGGCGCCTGTAGTCCCAGCTACTCTGGAGGCTGAGGCAGGAGAATGGCGTAAACCCGGGAGGCGGAGCTTGCAGTGAGCTGAGATCCGGCCACTGCACTCCAGCCTGGGCGACACAGCGAGACTCCGTCTCAAAAAAAAAAAAAAAAAAAAAAAAGAAAATGGGTGTCCTCTGTGAACAGACACTTCTCAAAAAAGGACGTACAAGTGACCAAAATCATAAGAAAAAATGCTTATCACTAATCATCAGAGAGATGCAAATCAAAACCACAATGAGATACTATCTTCTATCAGCCAGAATGGCTATTATTAGGAAGTAAAAAAATAACAAATATTGGTGACGTTGCAGAGAAAAGGGAACAGTTATACACTGTTGGTGGAAATAACATATTAGCTCAGCCCCTGTGAAAAGTAGTTTGAAGATTTTTCGAAGAAGTAAAGATAGAATTACCATTTGACCCAGCAATCCCATTACTGCATATATACCCAAAGGAAAATAAATTGTTCTACCAAAAAGACATCTGCATTCATTTATTGCAGCACTATGCATAATAACAAAGACATGGAATCAACTCAGGTACCCATCAATGGTGAATTGGATAAAGAAAGTGTGATACATATACACCATGAAATACTATGTAGCCATAAGAAAAAAAGACATCATATCATTTGCCAACAACATGAATACAGCTGGAGGCCATTATTCTAAATGAATTAATGCAGAAAGAGAAAGCCAAATACCAAATGTTCTCACTTACAAGTGGCACTTATAAGTGGGAACTAAACATTGAGTACACACAGACGCAAAGATGAGAACAATAGACACTGGGGATTCCAAAAGAGAGGAGGGAAAGAGGGAGCAAGGGTGGAAAAACTGCTTATCAGATACTATGCTCACTACCTGGGGTGATGCAACCATTAGAAACTCAAACCTTAGCATTACTCTAAATATCCTTGTAAGAATTCTGCATCCCCTGAATCTAAAATTTAAAAAGAAAGAAAAAAAGAAAATGATGTCATCCTCTCAGTCCCAGGTCTGAAAAACAAAAATACCTGCAGCTTTTCCCAGTGTCTTTATCTCCCAACCTCTCTGCACGTTAGCTCCAGGACTTGGGAGAAACAAGGAGTTCCCCTGTGGTCTCTGTCGCATAGCCATACAAATGTTAGGATGGATTTTTTTCATTTCTACAAAAAAATCATAAACTATATTGGGACTTTGAGAGGGGTTGCATTGAATCCATAGATCACTTTGGACATCTTAACAATAATAAATTTTCTGAAACAAAAACATGAAATATATTTTCATTTATTTTTGTTATTTAATTTTATTTCAACAATATATTATAATTTTGGTATACTTTTGTCTCCTGAGTTAATTTTGCTTCAAAGTATTTTTTGATGTTATTATAAGTGAAATTGGTTTTTTAATTTCCTTTTTGAGTTGTTCATTGTTAGTGTACAGATGTGTAACTGACTTGTGTATCTTAACTTTGTATTTTGTAACTTTACTGAATTTTTAATTTATTTCTGATAGGTTTTTTTTTGGCATGCATGGATGCTTTAGGGTCTTCTACATATAAGATCATGTCATCTGTGAACAGAGATAATTTTCTTTCCCTCCAATTTGATGCATTTTATTTATTTTTCTTGTATAGTTATTCTTGCCAAGACATCCAGTACCATGTTGAATAGAAACAGTAAAAGTGGAAGTTCTTGCCCTGTTCCTGATCTTAGAGGATAAGTTTTCAGCCTTTCACAATTGACTATGATGTTGGCAATGGGGTTTTCACACTTGGCTTTTATTATGTTTCTTTTTACGGAAACAGGTTTTTTTGTTTTTGTTTTTGTTTTCTATTCCTAGTTTGTTGAATTTTTTTTTTTTTTAATATCATGGAAGAGTGTTGAATGTTTTCAAATGCTTTTCTGTATCAATGGAAATAATTATTTACTGTAATTCTTTATTCTGTTAATGTGGTGTATTACACTGGTAGGTTTTCAGATTTTGAACCACTGACTTTGCTTTTTATTACTTAATGATTTTAAGCAAGTTCTTTAATTTAAATTTTAGTTTCCTTAGCTATAAAATTCAGCCAATACTAATACATACTTCTACTATTGATAATATAAGATAAATAATCCATTCCATTCTTGGGATGTGGATTCCCTGCATAGGGCATGGCAATGATTTCATACTCTTTTTCCAAAAATAAATATTTTGAAGAGTGACAATTTTTCTGCAATTTCAAAGAATCTGGTTTTCTAAACCACTGTGCAAGCAAAGTAAGGCAGCATATTTTCTTTCTCATCATCTTCTGGAACAGCAAAAGTCGGATTTTGTAAGAGTCCTATGGCAGGAGAGACTTATTAAGCACCTAAGGTACAATCTCCAGACCTACACTGTTGTCATGTGTTGTTGTGATGTAACAAAAATTCTTAGTTAAAACATGCCTCGTTTGTTGACAGCCACACTCCCTGTTCAGGTTGCCAGCTAAAGTTCAGATCCAATCAAGTTCCTGGTTCAGTTGATATTTTCCCTTAGCTAGGTAGTTTTAAATGTATAGTTATCCAATAGCCATTCCTACTTAGTTAAAAAGGAAATTGAATGCTCGGTTAGGTAACTCTTTGCCATAGCATAAAATCAGAGAGATGAAGGTAATGCAGGGGAATCAGAATTTATGATATCAAGTCTTAAAAAGGAAAATAATTAAAATAGGAAAATCACAGTTTTAGGGAGGGACTAATTGTCATATCATAGACCATGGTCATTCAGGCAGTTGGTAAAAGTTTTTCAAGAGAACTTGCAAATAAATAAAATTAATAAGGCAACAGTAAAAATGTTTAACTCCTGGAATAGCCTTTTCCCTCCTCTACATGATGCTTTAAAATTTGTGAGGCTACCTCTCTTTCTCTGCTAGAAAATCAGGGGCAGGTTTTCTCTTCCCCCAAGCTAAGTTTCTCAACGGTACAGTCTAGAAAAATGGGCAGATCTGCCTAATTAATTCATGACTGGAAAACACTTTGAAAATACTGTTATCAAAGAAACTATTTCAATGAAAGGATCATTAAATTATATATTGATAGTCAAGTAAGATGAAAAGGATAATGATGGGAAGTGATATAGTAGTTAATCAGAAAGACTGTGAAAGGTTTCTTTCCCACAATAACAATTACTGTCAACAAACACACTCAGATCATTTCCTGAAAGGAGGTTCTGAGCAGCTCTACAGCAGTGAGCTGAGTCTTTTTCTCATTATATGCTCTTTCACAATACATTAAAATAAGTCTCACTTACAAGAAATTTCATTGTGTGACATAACTAAAATGGGTACCATTTGCTGAGCAGTGAGCTATTTTCCATGTATGTTTTCTCTACAGCTCACAATAACACTTTGAGGTAGATATTATTCCTGGAAAATATAACTGATAGTGACCATCCACAGCTACTAAGTCTTGAAGCAAAAGTTCAAGTCCAGTTCTGTCTAACTGCGGGTATCTATTCCTCCAACTACCACACTGTATTGCCCCAAGAGTTCTCATTTTCCTACTTTTTCTTCCCCTAACATTTTCCATTTATATTTACAGACCAGGGACAATATAAAGGATATCTCCTAAGTGATGGACATTTCATTTTACTATCATTCTAAGTGCTGTGATGCAATCTAGAGACTATGCTGTACAACGCACATTGCTTTTCTAACATGTTTTGCTTCAGAATTCAATAGTGCATAAAATATTGTGTTACAGAATTAATACATTTCCCTTTGAGGCAAAGTGTTATTGAGACACTGAGTACTGTGAAAAAATCAAAAGCTATTAAAACTGACAGTTTGAGAAAGTACAAAAGATGAGTGGTGTATATATTTCTTTTGTATCTAACTGATCCATTAGTATTTTCTTTACCTAATTCACAGTCAAGTATTTGGTACTTTAACCAGTTGGTCTGGGCTCATGGTCATCATTAGATGGAGTCCAAATAGATACCACTGTGTGGTAGCACCAAAGTCTCTGTAATTGCCAAGGTTCTATCTAATCCAAATTACTCTTCCATTCTTCTAGGGAAGTAGTTGGAATTTTTCACTTCTTGCCTTGAGTTCAGTTCTTATCATCAAGAGATTCATTTGCAGGTTCACCCATGAAGCATTAAGACCAATCAATCTTTAGGCAGAAGTCAATTCAGTAGAACCCGGTAGAGTTAATGGCAGTGGGACACACAGGGCCAGAACTCCTGTGCCTGCTTTGAAGCTTACATTACAACGTTGAGGAGATAGAAAATCAATAAACAAACAAAAATAAATTAGTAAAGTTTGTAGCGTTTCAGAGTGATACATGCTGTGTTAGTTTCCTAGGGCTCCATAACAAAGTACCACAAACTGGGTAGCTTAAAACAATAAAAAAATTGTCAGAAATCAAGTTGTCTGCAGATCTATGCTCTCTCTAGAGCTCTGAGTAGAATCCTTCCTTGCTTCTTCATAGCTTCTGGCAGTGACTGTCACTCCTGGCTGTCCTTGGCTTGCAGCTGCATCATTCCAATCTCTTCTTGTGTCATCACATATATTCTCTCCGTGTGTCTCCATCTTCACTTGGTGTTTCCTTCTTGTTGCAAAGACATAGTCATATTGGGTTAGGGCTCACCCTAATAACATCGTCTTAACTTGATTAAATCTATAAAGCCCCTATTTCCAAATAGATCACCTTCATAAGTACCTCAGGTTAAGACTTAAACATATCCTTTTGAGGGACACAATTCTACCCATACCACACACTATGAGAAAAATTAAGCAGGAAAACTCAAGAGGATGTGTGTGTAGGTAGGAGGTGGAGGTCAAAAGTAGTATAAATAGAGTAGCTGAAAGAAGTCTGACTGAAAATAATACATTGGCACGAAGATCCGAAGATGAGGGAGCCAGTGCATGGTTGGACAAGAGCAGGTGCAAAGGCTCATAGAATAAACCATACATGTTCAAAGAACAGCAAAGGGGCTGGTATAGCTGAACCAGAGTGAAAAAAGGGTGAAATATTAGGAGATGAGTTCTGAGAAGTAACAGGAGAACCAGATTGTAAAGATTTTGGTTTTTATTCCAAGTGAGATGGGAAGCCCGTGGAGGGTTTTGACCAGAGTATGACATGACCTCACTTACATCTTAACAGGACCTCTCTGGCAACTATTGAAATTAGAATATAGGAGAGCAGGGTGGAAGCAGGGATTCAGCTTAAAAGACTATTGAAATAATCCTGATGAAAGATAATGGTGGTTTGACAGTTGGTATAGTGATTAGTGGTCCATAACTGATTTTTCTTTTTTCAGTTTTTAGAGAAAAGGTCATGCTCTCTTGCCCAGGCTAGAGTACAGTGGCAAGATCATGGCTTACTGCAGCCTCAACCTCCCAGGCTCAAGTCATCCTGCTGCCTCAGCCTCCTGAGTAGCTAGGAATACAGGCAGAGGCCAACACACCTGGCTAAATTATTGATTTAACTTTTTGTAGAGCTAAGAGTTTCACTTTGTCACCCAGGCTAATTTCAAACTCTTGGCTTCAAACGATCTGCCCAGCTTGGCTTCCTAAAAGCTGGAATTATAGGCATGAGCCATTGCACCTCACCTCTGGATAGTTTTTGAAGGTACAAATAATGAAACTTGTCGACAGATTTTGGTTGTGGGGTCTGAAGAAAAATAAAACAGATGAGTCAACAATGAAACAAGGTTTTTGGCTATAGTAAATGAAAGAAGACAGTTGCCAATAACCTAGACATATAGAATATGGAAACAGCTGATACTAGAGAGAACACCAAGAAATCAGTGGACATACTAAGTTTCAAATGTTTTATTTGTAAACACAAATTTAGATGTTCAGTATAGAGTTAACTGTAAGGGCCCGTATGTGTGAGAATAAACATCCATACTCCATATCTCATCTTGGCAGGTGCACTGCCAAACTAGCCTATGTTGTAGTGTGAGCAGAAACCTGAACAAAAGTCTAAGTGATTTGTTTCTAAAAACGTTCCATGGACATGGATAAGGGAAAATCAAAATTGATAAAATGGCCATAGTACCCAAAGCAATTTACAGACTTAATGCTATTCCTATGTAACTGCTAATGACATTATTGATGGAACCAGAAAAAAACTATTTTAAAATTTATATGGAATCAAAAAAGAGCCTGAATAGCTAAAGTAATCCTAAGCAAAAAGAACAAAACTGGAGGCACCATGTTACCTGACTTCAAACTATACTACAGAGCTACAGTAAGCAAAACAGATGATAGTGGTACACAAACAGACACTTAGTCCAGTGGAACAAAATAGAGGACCCTGAAATAAGGTCGCACACCTACAACCATCTGAGTTTTGACAAAGCTGACAAAAACAAGCAATGGGGAAGGGACTCCCTATTCAATAAATGGTACTGGGATAACTGGCTGGACATATGCAGAAGATTAAAACTGGACCTCTTCCTTACACCATATACAAAATCAACTCAAGTCAAATTGAGGATTTAAACATAAAGCTCAGAACTATAAAAACCCTGGAAGACAACCTAGATAATGCCATTCTGTACATAGGAACTAGCAAAGATTTCATTACAAAGAAGCCGCAGGCAATTGTAACAAAAACAAAAATTTGACAAATGGGACTTAGTTAAACTATGCACAGCAAACTAAACTATCAAAAGAGGGAAAAGACAACCTGAAAAATGGGAGAAAAAATTGAAAGTTATTCATCTGACAAAGGTCTAATATCCAGAATTTATAAGAAACTTAAATCAGTGAGCAAAAACCAAACAACCCCATTAAAAAGTGGGCAAAGGACATGGGCAGACACTTTTCAAGAGGAGACATAAATGTGGCCAACAAGCATATAAAAAAAAGTTCAACATCACTATTCACTAGAGAAATGCAAACCAAAACCACAATGAGATACAACCTCATGCAGTCAGAATGGCTATTATTAAAAAGTCTAAAAAAACAAACAAAAAACAGATGATGGTGAGGTTGTAGAAAACAAGAGAATGCTCAAACACTGCTGGTGGGAATATAAACTAGTCAGCTACTGTGGAAAGCAATTTGGAGATTTCTTAAAGAACTTAAAACGGAAGTACCATTCCACCCAACAATCCCATTAATCAGTATATATCCAAAGGAATATAAATTATTCTACTATGAAAACATATGCACACATATGTTCATCACAGCACTATGTACAATAGCAAAGACATGGAATTGACCTAAATGCCTATCATTTAGTTGCAGCAACATGGATAGTGGTGAGAGTAAGAAATAAAGGGCATTCAAATAGGAAGAGAGAAGTCAAAGTATCATTGTTTGCCAATTATGTAATTTTTTTGAGATGGAGTCTCACTCTATTGCCCAGACTGGAGTGCAGTGATGCGATCTCAGCTCACTGCAACCTCTGCATCCCCGGTTCAGGTGGTTATCCTGTCTTCAGCCTCCTGAGTAGCTGGGACTCCAGGCACACGCCACCACACCTGGCTAATTTTTATATTTTTAGTAGACATGGGGTTTTGCCATGTTGGCCAGGCTGGATTTGAACTCCTGACCTCAGGTGATCCACCAACCTCAGGCTCCCAAAATGTTGAGATTACAGGCATGAGGCCCCATGTCCAAATGATGACATGAGTTTATATTTAGAAAACCCCAGAGTGTTGGCCCAAAAGCTTCTTCAGCTGATCAACAATTTCAGTGAAGTCTCAGTGTACAAATCAATGCAGAAATCACTAGCATTTGTATACATCAACAACAGCCAAGCCAAGACCAAAATCAGGAATACAATTCCATTCACTGTTGCCACAATAAGAATAAAACACCTAGAAATAGAGCTAACCAGGGAGGTGAAATAAGAATTACAAAACACTGCTCAAAGAAATCAGAGATAACACAAACAGAAAATCATTTCATGCTCTTGGACAGGAAGAATCAATATCATTAAAATGACCATACTGCCCAAAGCAATTTATAGATTCAATGCTATTTATATCAAACTACCAATGACATTCTTCACAGAACTAAAAGAAACTATTGTAAAATTCATAGGGAACCAAAAAAGAGACTGAATAGCCAAGGCAATCCTAAGCAAAAAGAACAAAGCTAGAGGCATTATGCTACCCAACTTCAAACTATACTACAGGTCTACAGTAACCTAAACAGCATGATACTTGTACAAAAATAGACACATAGGCCAATGGAACATAATAGAGAGCTCAGAAGTAAGGCTGCACACCAACAGCCATCTGATCTTCAACAAAGCTGACAGAAACAAGCAAGGGGAAAAGGACTTCCTATTCAATAAATGTTGCTGTGATAACTGGCTAGCTAGAAGATTGAAACTGGACCCCTTTTTTACATCATATACAAAAGTCAACCAAAGATGGATTAGAGACTTAAATATAAAACCCAAAACTATAAAAAACCTGGAAGACAACCTAGGCAATACCATTCTGGACATAGGAACAGGCAAACTGTACATCGTGTATATGTACCACATTTTCTCTATTCATTTATCACTGATAGATGCTGCAATGGATGTGGAAGAGCAGATATCCTTTTAATATATTAATTTCAGTTGCCATGGATATGTACTCAGAAGTAGGATTACTGGATCATATGGCAACTTGATTTTCAATTTTTGGAGAAACCTACATACTGTTTTCCATAATGGTTGTACTAATTCACATTGCCACTAACAATGTGCCAGAGTTCCCTTTTCTCTTCATTCTTCTCAACACTTATCTTTTGTCTTTTCGATAAAGGCCATTCTAACAGGTGTGAGTTCATATCTTATTGTTGCATTTCCTTGATAATTGGTGGTGCTGAGCATTTTTTTTTCATGTACCTGCTATCATTTGTATGCTTAACAAAATAAAGAGATAATCCACAGAATGGGAGAAAATATTTGCAAACCATACATCTGATAAAAGGTTAATATTCAAAATAGATAACTCAAACAACTCAATAGTAAGAAAACAAATAATCCAATTAAAAATGGTTAAAGAAACCACAAAGACAGACCTCAATAACCAAAGTCATGTTAAGCAGAAAGAATAAAGCTGGAGGCTCTTAATTTCACACTCTCTGATATCAATTCTAAGCAAAACAGTATGGTACTTGCATAAAAACACACATTTCAACTAATGGAACAGAATAGAAAGCCCAGAAATAAACCAAAGCCTTGTTCTGATAATTAATTATGATGCTGTATATAGAGTGTAGGAGGCAGAGAATAAATAACTGCTGATTAATAATTATTATTATTATCAAAAGAAAGTTGCAAAATGAAGTGGTACTTAAGTTGATAAAGAGGTAAGATAAAGTTATGAAATGAAAGGTTAAAAAACAAACAAAACCCTGGATACAAACAGATAAGTAAATTTGATAGCGAATGGGTAACTAGAGGCTACTTTGACTAAAGTAGTTGGCAAAACCAAGTTTTGCCATTGAAAGTAATAGCAAAAACCGCAATTACTTTTGCACCAACCTAATACAACCTTGAATCTTTTCCATGTCTTATTTTGATGTGGTATTTTTAGTACATAGTACCAAAAATTTTGAAAATTTATCTTTAATAAGTTAGAAAATGATAAAGAGGAGAAGGAGGAGAAAGATCCAGTTAGGGAAAGGAGGTGTTGGATTGTACTCAGTATAAGAAGATATATGTGCCCCTCAGAACAACTTGTACCTAAGGCTTTCGAAATTTAAAATGAAGTACAGAAATACTGACATGACAGTGTCCATAAAATTACCTTTTCATCTTCTTGTCCTTCTAGAAAATATGTCTGCAAATCAGTGCCTTTGTGTAAAGGAGGATCTTAGGGAGATCATAGGAAGATCCCAGATAATACCTTGGCCAGGTACACTCACTCCCAGAGTCCAACACTCTCATCCCTATGCCACCTATGGGAAAGCTGAAGCAAAGAATGACTTCCTACCATCATATGGTCAGAATGTGGAGTAACCAAAGAATAAATCTTCAGATCCATCATGTTCCATGCTCTACATGCAACATTTGACCACAGTAAACTTTCAAAAGCTCATGAATATTATTTCCAAATGAACAAAGACACTTTTGGTAAAGGGGCCACTCAGGCGGTGGTTTTCTTCTAACTCCTTTTTGAAGTTTCCTTTCCATCCAATTCATGCTCCTCCCAGTAAAAGACAAATCTAGGGTTTGCCTTGAATGGCTGCAATCTCCCTCAAGTATGTGATACTGTTTCCTCCACTGCAGTACAGTTGGCCTTGCTAATGAGACCCTAGAGGGAGAGTTCATGGTTACTGGTGCCTCTCTCACCCTGGTTGTTTATTACAACCCGACTTTAAAGCTTCACAGAGTTTATTACCATATGTTCCATTTCCCTTTTTAGCACTGTTTGGGCTCTGTGTACAGAGACAAAGTACTTCCTACAGTCAGGCTCTGGCAATTTTTAGATGACGACAAGCTATGAAAAGAACTCTGAGCTTTTTTAAAGACACTGTCTAGAGGAGATCATTCTCATTTTCATGCATAGCTATATTCCAGCACACACTGATACATACATGTTAAAAGGTCTGTCAGCCAGACTGGGCAGACTCACACTGTCAGCCTCAATAATTTTAAGGCAACCTGTCTGGGTTTTGATTGAAGGAACCTCTCAGATGGTCATAATGTTTCCTTGTAGCTGGAGAAACAAAATAGATGCTGCAAATTAACTTCTTGTTTGTTTTTCCTGGAGTTAATTTTACAGTAGAACTGACATTAGCAAAGAATTTCTCCTGCAAATCCTATGCTCTGATGTGAAAGAAAAGTTTGTAGAACCAAAATCCTTCAAATGTTATCCCTTAAAGCACCAATAATTTTATTTATACCCTGTTTTATGAAATGTTTCACAAGAGTGGTTTGTGTTTATATTTCAATATACTGACCACCTCCACATGCCATGTAATGTGATCAAACTTACTATAAAAGGCTTACATAGAAATATTTATACCACAGGCAGGAAAAGATTACAGAAACTTATAAAAATTAACTTGCCTGTGTAGAAATACAATTAAATCACTGTTTACATATAGTTATTCTAAAACTCATAATAAATTTTTTTTCCAGTTTGTAGTCATGAGTCTCGAAGGAAAAGCCCAAAGTTTCTCCGGTTTCCTTAGCAACAGAATCAGGTATAAATGGTGCTCCTATATTTCCAAACATCTGTATCTAAGCAACACATTAAAATGTGCTTCCAACTGATGTATGTACAGTCTGTAGGTGAGCTTGACTTTATAGAAAGAGGTTAAAAGTAAGGAAATCAAGTGGCATAAAAAGAAAAAGCAAAATAAAATCACGAGGGAAAGCATAACAGTTTCCCAGCTTGTTTGTTACTTTTATTTTCTGTTCAATTTTTTAAAAAATGATGGGCAGGCTACTATTGTTTAATAAATTACTAATTTCTAGGGAAATTTGTACATTTGGGTAAAGTGATATACTTTCCTAGACTATTTCATGGCTAGCTCTTCTATCCTGAAAGGAAATTCAAGAACGTTTTCTGGTGGTCATCCAAAGGCTATTCTTGGCCAGCAAAAGATAATTATAAAGGCCCACGTATTGACTGTGAGTAAGAAAGACTGTGGAATAATGAACTCTTTACGCAGGTCTATAAGAGTAATGTGTTAACTGTTCTAAAAACACTCTGGTATTCCAATCTCAGATCTATTTACACTCTCAGCCCAATCTTTCTTCAATGAATCCAGGAACTTAAGGCATTGATGGGAAATTCTGCCTAGAAATTCATATGCACTGCAGATTAAGCACTTCCAGGCCATGGCTAGACCCCAACTTGAGAGCACATACCAGCTCTGTGCCCTTATAAAATGTTTTTATATTCTGTAAGACTTAGCTGCCTTATCTTTAAAACAGGAATAATAGGGAGGAGGAAAAATAGGTAGTAACTGTTAAGTAGGCATAGAATTTCATTTGGGAATATGGAGAAAAAATCTGGAGATAGAAGATCATCCTACAATGTTAATGTACATAACGCCACTTAAAATGAATAAAATTGCACATATTATGTTATGTATATTTTATGACATTTTAAAAAAACAAAACAAGAATAAGGATATTACCACATAAGATTGTTTTGAGAACAATTACATGGAAGAATGAACAACATGCATGGTGCCTGGCACATAGTAAGTCCTTAATAAATGATCATTATTATTGTTATAATCTACATTAGCATTAATAAAAATGGACTCCTGGGCCCCTACAGGAGTCACAACCAGTATCAGTACCTACCAATTGCAATTTCACCACCTTATCCTTTCCACTGCACCATTCACCTTCATGCCTTGTTCCTAATTCATCTTTTCATTATGTCCCTATTCTAAGTGTGTAGTATTTCAAACCTTCTAATATCAGGCACAGTCATCATAGAAGTCCAAAAGATGTGTAGGACCGGCAAGCCCTTTTACTAAAATTGCATATAAAAACAATCCTAAAAGGAATGTTAAGTTCAACTGCCAGTTACAAAACAAAAATCTTTACTGTGACTCTACAGCTCTAATAGTTGCAAGGCCAGCCATAGGTAAAACTGCAAAATGTAATTTGATTTCGGTTTCCTCCTGTCCTTGCTCAGATGAGAATAGTGCGAAGGAGCACTTCAGGGTTAAGAGTGATTATCACAGGTGTCGATCCATTCATTTCATCCTCCTACAGGTGATATTCCAGGAATAGTCACTCTAAGACTGTTATTTCTGACCCTATAAATTGATGATATCATGTGACTTTTTTACACCCTTGCTGCCTAATAGGATCCATCCTCTAAGTCCTCTACCTTTCTCTAAACACTTACAAATATAAATTGTAGATCCAGAAAGAATATTGAAATTTTTTTCAGTCCATGCCCTCATTTTACGAATAAAAACTTGAAGCCTAACATGGTTAAGAGAATGTTTGCCTGGTCACTGTCTTTGGCCACAGCCCCTTTATTTGCAACTTATTATTCAACTTCTCAGTTCACCAGTTACCCCTATTTTCTCACTGTCCATTAGCCTTCTGTTATCTCCAAGTCCTCTTCTTTTAAGATTAGATTTCAGGACCAACATATCAGCCAATATTTCCAGTGTTCCAAACTCCTATGTCTTATACTCTGCAAGGAAAACTTCAAACTTGAATGAGGCCAACCATCTGATGACCCTAAACCTCATCCAGACAACTGGAATACAGTCATTTAAGAACAAAATAGTGATCTCACTCAAGGTTTGGGGTCTCTCATCTCACTAGACTTTTAACACTGCCCAGAAATCTTGCTCTTCCTCTGATCAGCTCAATGTTCCTTCTTCAGTTCTTATCTCAGTCTTCATATGTCCTCCGTAAACCTTCACCCCTCTCACATTGTCAGAAAATGTCCTTGCCTCCTACTTTTCGGAGAAGATAAAAGCCATCAGACAAAAAACCACTCATTTTCCTACTCTAAAATTCATGCAACAAGCAAGAATCTGCATCCATGCTCTCTTCCATTCCTCTGCAGTATTAGAAGAGCCATCTCTCCTATCTAAGCCTGCCTTCCATACCTCTGCCCCTAGACTGTACCATCTCCAGTCTTCTCAGAGAACTTGCACTGTCAATTATTCCTTCTCTTCTGTAACTACATTTTTACCTCACAACTTATTATTTCTAATTTGCATTTATTTATGTTCAAATGTCTCCCACCTTTAAAAATGAATTTCTCCCTCTATCCATGCCTCCCTTCAATTCTTAGTCTGTTTCCCCTCACAGTCCAAATTCTTGAAGGAGTTAGCTGCACTCGTTCTTCTCATTTCTTACTGCTCACTCAGCTTTGCAGCCCAGTCCTATTTCATGTCTGCCCTTATTACTCTTCCAAAATTGTTCTCTCAGGCCAACAGCCAAAGTTTTACAGGGCTTTATATTCATTCTTCAGATCCATCTTGTTTGACCTCTCCATAGTATTTGACACTGTTGACCCCTACTTCCTTCTTAAAATACTCCTCCTTTGATTTCCCTATTGCTACTCTCTCTTGTTTTGTCTCCAACTTCGCTGGTCACTGGTCCCCAGTTTTCTTGGCTAGTTGCCTTGCTTTACCCATACAGTAAGTGTCAGAGTGCCTCTGGGCTTTGTCCTGGACTGTTTTCCTTGAGCTCTTGCTCTCTAAACTCTTCCTGGGATTTTTTTTTTTCTATTCTAATTGCTTTGATTATGTGATTGACCACTAATTCTGAAATTCTTTGCTCCTGAGCTTTATACACAACTACCAGTCCTGCGCCTTCTCTTTCGTGAACTATAAGAAACCTCATACTCAATCCGTCCATATCATTCTCCTTTAAAAATGTGTTTCTTGTTTTTTTCCTTTTTTTTAAAATTTTAATTAATGGTCTTATTATGCCCTCAGTTGTTCAAGCAAAATATATGGAAGGCATTCTTACTTCTCTCTCTTCTTTAATCCCATGTTAACTCCAAGTCAATGATCTATTCATTGAGACAATTGAGTACCTACTATGTTCCAGGCACAATTCCAAATGATCATCTTTAATCTATTCTGTTAATCCATTTTGTTACCAAAATAGTGATTAAATTTGCCAGACTGTCTCTTCCAACACTCCCTTCATGTATACTCCAGGCCTTAGCTAAACTACTGCTAAAACCACCTAACTGACTGCCTGACATCCACCCTTTTTAAATTCCTCTCTATTCTATAATACTTGTCCTTTCTATGACCAACTTTTCATTATGAAAATATTTAAAGAGGTTTAACCATGAATGATGAACATGCATATTCATTCCACTTCTTATTTTTGTTTGCTTTTTGTGAGACAAAGTCTTGCTCTGTCACCAGGCTGGAGTGCTGTGGCATGATCTCAACTCACTGCAACCTCTGCCTCCCGGGTTCAAGTGATTTTCCTGCCTCAGCCTCCTGAGTAGCTAGGACTACAGGAGTGCACCACCATGCCCAGTTATTTTATGTTATTTTATTTTTGTATTTTTAGTAGAGACCAGGTTTTACCAGTATTGGCCAGGGTGATCTCGATCTCTTGACCTCATGATCTGCTGCCTCAGCCTCCCAAAGTGCTGGGATTAAAGGCTTGAGCCACCTCGCCCAGCCTCATTTCACTTCTATTCCACAATTATTAACATTTTATTATATTTGCTTCATTTTGCTCTTTTTATATATCGTTTGTATATGTTCACATTTTTATTTGTACTATTTGAAAGTAAATTGTAGATATATTATATCTATCTATATCTTTCTAAACTAAGGTGCGTTTTCTCTGGTGCAGTCTTGAAGATAATTCCTTCTTTGGAAAACCTCAGTCTTTGCTCTTAAGACATTCAACTGATTAGATGATGCCTACCCACATTATGAAGGATAATCTGCTTACTCAAACTCTACTATTTCAAATGTTAATACACCTGAAAAAACAACAAAAAAAAAAACAAACAAAAAAAAGATTTTCATAGCAACATCTAGATGGTGGTTGACCAAACCACTGGATACCTTAGCCTATCCAAATTGACACATAAAATCACCACAGCATCCCTGAATATTATCATTTGCATCAGTCATTAAGTTTGAATGATCTTTCCATTCCCGCAGAAGTGTAATCTCATAATTGTTTCTCTAAGGAAAACCCTCATTTTCTATTACCATATATACAACAAAGTCCAAAACACTAAAAATGTCTTCAAAGTCCCTTCCAGGTCCACTTGCACCTCTAAAACAGTTTTCTCACATTTCTAACTCTACACAAATTCTGCCCAAATAAGTATTCTTTCAGTTTCTATGCCTAGATACTTTACACATTTCATTCTCTTCCTTGCAACATTAATTCATATTCATCATTCAGTTCTGATTTTTTATATAATTCCATCAGGGAATTCTTCTTGCTCCACAATATGCCTCATTGTATTCCACACTCATGATAGTAATCACCTCCAGAACTCCTGTTCAATGTCAACTCTACCAGCTATTCCACAAGCTAACAGGAGATCCTAAAGGAAATATGCACATTAGGCTGAGAATGTTCACATATTCTGTCTTTAGTGATATATTTAACCTTCTAAGTATCTGCTTTTCTGTCCTTTGTGTCTATTTATTGTTTTGGCGGGGCGGGGGGGAACCCTCATGACTTAAAGCAAAGCTGAAAATCTCTGTAAAGCCAGATATTAATGTGTTATTTTAAGCTAATCTCTTCTTCAAAGCTGTGAATTCCAAAGGTTCTTAGTAGACAATAGTGGGCTTGGTTCTTGAAGAGATAAAATGCCCCAAACAGTTTCACCCTAATTCATGGGAAAGGTGGGGGAAGCCATTTGATGCACTTTCTGTATAAATGTTGTTGATAAAAATGTTTGACTTAAAATTTCTGCCCTTCTTCTTTTCCCAGAGGAGGACTAAAAGGAAGACAAATGATAATGTGCTTAATTTTTCTTCCAGCAACTTCAGCCTCCCCTAAATTTCACTTTTAAAATTCTTTTAGCTTTCTGGGATTCCTGCTGTTAACAGAACCAATAATTGCTGTTATCATTATGTCTGTAATATAGAAGCTGCACTTTTATTCTGTCACCTGGAGAACACCAAAATTTTAGCAACTTGTTATTATCATTTTAGGTGAAGGAACACACCTGTAGCTCAACTGCTCTGGCAACAGTCAGAATGTGTCCCTTTGAGGCCAGTGCTCTGGACCATTCAATTTTGCATACCAGTGGGTAACCTTCACTCAAGTTAATACAACTGACAATCAACTTAGGAAATGTTTGTTAAAGATACAGTTTGATGCAAACTTGCAAGTTTTCCAAGAAGATATTAAGTCATGTCCATCCTTGTGTACTTTAACAGCAAACCAATATTTGGGCCAGCAATAAGCAGGACTCTTTCTACACACTTCTCACAGTTACTTTTGTGTACCAAGGATGGTTTTGCAGTCTCGAAGTTCGGTATCTTTTCACTCAGTCATGTGTACAAGGAGGAGTTTCTCAATTCTTACCACTCCTCTTCAGTATCGCCTTTATGTGTCTCACAGCCTTCTAGGGCAAAATATCCTAACTAATTTTATTCACAGACCTTACACAAAATAAGCCTCTGGTGTAAAAGAGACCTTTAGAGAGCCAACCAAGATGAGCTCTAGTCCATGGATGACTGGGCTAAGCCTAGTGGAGGGCAGTCCTTCAGAGGAAGCAGATGGAAACCTGAGTGTAAAGGGGCCAGATGCTGCCAGCCCTCTCCAGAAGCCACATTTTAGGTTATTTGTCATGGTCTTTTTGAATGCATGATCTCCACCATCTCTTTACTCTCTCCAAGCTTTTCTTGTTTCCTCAGGGGAAGCCACTTATTTACATCTGACAGATAATAGAATATCCCTACTAACATGATGATGGTCTGGTCATTTGGACTATGAAATTAAGCAGCCACACAAAATGCACTGCCTCAGTCATACTAGTTAATCAAAAACTACGTGTAAAAACTCACTAAAGACAAAACCTAAACCAGTGAGTTAAGATATTATCCTTTTTGGAATTACAGAGGCCCAATTGTCTTCATTATACTTAGTTGAAAGTACATGGAAAAGTATAGATAACCTCAGTTTAGTTGAAATGTAGAAATATTCAAAAATATTTACTATTTAGAGAATACTTGCTAGGAATATGCTTTACTCTCATGATAAAATTCCTTGCCCAAAAGCCAACAGATAGATAAATCAACAATTTACAAATCACTAACACAGAAATAATTGTGTAATGGCCGAACACGATGGCTCATGCCTATAATCCCAGCACTTTGGGAAGCTGAGGCAGGCAGATCACTTGAGGCCAGGAATTCGAGACCAGCCTGGCCAACATTGGGAAACCCCCTCTCTACTAAACATGCAAAAATTCGCTGGGTGTGGTGACATGCATCTGTAGCTCCAGCTACTTGAGAGGCTGAGGCACGAGAATCACTTGAACCTGGGAGACAGAGGTTGCAGTCAGCCAAGATGGCAACACTGCACTCCAGCCTGGACAACAGAGCAAGACTTTGAAAACGGAAGGATGGAAGGAAGGAAGGAAGGAAGGAAGGAAGGAAGGAAGGAGAAAAGAAAAGAAAAAAGAAAGAAAAGAAGAAAAGAAAAGAAAAGAAAAACAATTGTGTAATAAGTCATGTGGTATCATAATAACAAAGAGATTATCCCTGGGGAAGATAGAAAAGAGTTCACAGTAGAGGTACAATATAAAAGGTGGCCTTAAAAAATCAGTAGGAGTCAAATAGTTGTAGCAAGAACAATGATATGTTAGGGCAAAGAGAAATGTAGAAACATTTCCCTATATTTCTTAGTGATAACTCCTGTAGGCAAGTTTCTCATCTTAGTGTTGTTTCCCCATCCACATCATATGTCACCTATCACCATCAAGCAATTTTGGGTAATAGGTTGCAAATGAAGAATCAGTAGTCATCTAAATGAGATGAGATAAGAGAAATGTGCTATCCAAGAAAGTCAAATGTAGTTTTATTAGATTGTATATAATTGAATAAAAGCATTTAATGTGGGGAGGTTTGCAGTCCTTTCCTGACATCTTTTGCCTGATTATTTTCTGCTTCTTTCCTTCTTCATCAAGGAGAAAAAGGATAAAATCCCATCATGTGTACTCTCTTGAGAAAATAGTGCAAAAGGAAGCACCCTACTCCCTGGGAACCTGACTACATCTAGGGGACTTGAAATGTCAAGAGCATGTCATGGGGTCACAGATAACAGAGACAAAAGAGTTTGTCTTAGAACTAAGATAAGCACTGAATAGCATGGAGTACAATGTTTTTGGGAGGTCAAACAATGAGACACTCCCAGTTTAGGGGTAGGAAGAAATAGAAACAGGAAGTTTTTAAAGAGTTGCCGTGAAATATCTGTTTGGATCTTCTTAATTGAAAGAAAAAGACAAAGATTAGAATTTCTGATCGGGCTTGATTTGTTTAGATATAACTGTGCTTCAGAAGTATTTCATACATGAAACATAATTCTGCAGAACTGATTTATTTTAGCAACATGGGAAGGGAATCAGGATGGGAACTCACATTTATTAAATACCTATCAGCTGCACTCACTTGGGAGCCTTTAGCTGCTATTAGCTGTTCCTGCTGCACCAGGTTTGCTGTGGTTATACTCTCTCTTCAGTGCCAGATTTATCTTCCCACTCAACACTCAGGAAGCCAGGCATATGCTTACATTTTACTAATCTTCAACACAATTTACCTGTATGCCAGATTTCCTGGGAGACAGCTATCAGCTAGGGAATTAATACATAATTTTCATATTAATATTTTCCCATATACCACTCCCCACATACATGCAATTTTTTAAAATGTGGGTGCATATAATAAGATATTCACTTGGCTGGGTTCACTCCACTCATGCCGTGTTATCTGCTATTAGTCTCTCTCTACTAACAAATGAGATGTTTTCAATCTGAGCAAGCCCACCTCTATGTAGTCCGATGCAGTGGGTTAATGCAGACTTGTGATTGTCTCAGGCAGTTTTACCGAGTTGTTTGCTCTTTTGATCAGTTTACTAGAGCTGCCATATCAAAATACTACAAAGTCGGTGGGTTAAAACACCAAAATATATCCTCTCCCAGTTCTGCAGGCCAGTTTCAGGAGTCTGAGATTGAGGTATCAGCAGGGCCATGTTTGCTCTGAAGGCTCTAGGGAAGAATCCTTTCTTCTTTCTTCCAGTTTCCAGTGACTCTTGGCATTCCTTGGTGTGTATGCAGCATAACACCAGCCTCTGCTTCTGTCTTCACTTGGCCTTTTTCTTCCCTGTGTCTGTGTGTCCTCTCCTCTTCTCACAAAATGCCAGTCATTGGATTTAGGACCCACCCTAAATCCAAGATAATTTTATCTCAAAATCCTTAACTTATTACAACTGCAAAGATCCTAGTTGTAAACAAGGTCACATTTGGAGGTTCTGTTTGGGCATGAATGTAGGGGTTGGAGGACACAATTCAACCCATCATACTCCTTTACATAGTCAATCCAAATGAATAAGGCAGGCAAAGCAGGGTAAATGCTACCCTGACCCCCCCGGGGACTGCTTCTGGTGTTTCTGTTTGTCTGGTTCATGAAGTGGCTTTGCATCACAGCAGTTCCCCCTCGCTGGTTGTTGTCTCTTCACAGCTTGGAAGAGGGGCTGCCTCCTCATACGCAGCTCAAACCCTTTGCCTTCCTGCTGTCTTTCATCATTTTTTTTTTTTTTGAGACAGAGTCTCGCTCTGTCGCCCAGGCTGGAGTGCAGTGGCCGGATCTCAGCTCACTGCAAGCTCCGCCTCCCGGGTTCACGCCGTTCTCCTGCCTCAGCCTCCCAAGTAGCTGGGACTACAGGCACAGGCGCCGGCCACCTCGCCCGGCTAGATTTTTGTTTTTTGTTTTTTTTTTTAGTAGAGACGGGGTTTCACCATGTTAGCCAGGATGGTCTCCATCTCCTGACCTCGTGATCCGCCCGTCTCGGCCTCCCAAAGTGCTGGGATTACAGGCTTGAGCCACCGCGCCCGGCTCATCACTGGTTTTCATGAGTCTATTTTTGAGATGTGATTACTACTCAGCCTACTAACAAATAATTACCTTTCAACCTGTGCCGCCTTCAGGCTGAGTGATTTGTGAGTTTCTCATTTGCTGAGTATTGCTGTTTTCAATGATTTTTCTCTAGTCCAATCTGCATTCTAATAAGCTGATTTCTAGATGTGACTTAGGAACGAACTGTTGTGTCCATTTTCAAACTGCTCCTGGTATTGTTTACGTCACTTTTCCTTACATGACAGTTTTCCCATTTTAGCCAATTTGAACTAAGCTTTCCAAGTAAAAATTGGAAAATTGGTAAAATCTATACAACCCTTGCTGTCTTAGTGTAATGTCCATGTTTTCTGAACATTAAGCCCAAACACATGGCCTAATATGGATGAGTGCATTCTCTGGAAATTCAATTTGTCATAAGTATAGGAGTGCTCAACAAATACCAGGCCAGTTTTTATAAGAAACGTCTAACTACAGTACCTTATCTTCTGTAAAGATACAAATACATCCATGAAAAGAAAATTATCTGATCTCAAATATAAAATTTGTTTACTGGATTTAGAATCAAAATGAAGATAGGAAATAGAAAAGGTACTTTAGTTTTAAAGTAATCTGTTAGTAAAGCAAGATCTAAATATTTGTCTTAATAAGTGTAAACATGTCACAATTGTAAGATTTAATACGGGATTTCTAAAGTCAGGCATTTTACCAGTGAAGATATTTAAGCTCTAGTCAATAGAATGGTAAGAATATTCTAGACAATCAATTTAGCAATGCAATATGCAAATTTTCTAGCAAAGTAGATAGAAGTATTCTAATTTGTTGCAGACTACAATATCTCTGTTTTTTAAAAACAAGTTTTTGCAATGTCTCAATCCTAATTGACTTATATTAATATATGTTCATTTTATTTCATTGGTTAAAAAGATACTCTTAAATGATATAATTAGGCCATCCATTCAAAATTATTTATTTCCTTCTTTTAAGAAGAGAATATTTTAACCTATTTCCCTTCCTGTCATCATTTCACACAGTTATTTTAAAATAACTTCTCATTTCTTTAGCTACTTTTGGCAAAAAAAAAAAAGAAAAAAATATGTTTAACTTCATTTCTCTTCTAGTTCAGGTCAGACCCCTCCTTTATGAGTCTGCTAACAGCTCAAATTAAGCTCAGCTATTATCCTTGGGGTACAACATAAGTAAACAAACACAATTCAGACAAAACAGAATTACCTGCAGGAAATAGCTGTTCTATTATAGCACAAACAAAAAATAGCTCAACCCCATTTGTCCAGTCTTCATCTGCTTATTTTTTACGTTTCTTTCACAACAAATCTCTGTAAATAGCCATAGGGTTGTCTTAGTCCATTGATGTTGCTATAATGAAATACCACAAACTCTGCTGCTTATAAATAAATACAAAAAACAGAATATAAACAAATATTGTTTATAAACAACAGAAATGTATTTCTCAAAGTTTTAGAAGCTGGGAAATCCAAGATCATGGTGCCACCATATTCGAAGTCTGGTGAAGGTCCACTACCTGGTTCATAGATGGAAACTTCCTGCCATGTCTTCACATGGTGGAAGGGACAAGGGAGCCCTCTGGAGACTCTTTTATAAGGGCAATAGTCTCATTCAGACTAGTGCCTCGGCACATCCTAAAAGGGCCCCTCTCCTTTCAAAGAGGCTGAAAAGGTATGGTTGAAAGAGGTAAAGTAAAACCAGAAAAGGATAACATCACAGAGATAAAAAGAAATAATATTCAAGAAAAAGTAAATGAAATGGTTAGTAGTTTCAACTGCACTCCCTATGTGCCAGGCACTGAACTGGAAGGTGGGACTGAAAAATAAAGAAGATACTCTTTCTGCTCTTACAAAGATTACTGCGTTATTCCTCTGCATTTAATCTCTATTTTGGTTCCTTGGGACTGAGAAATTTATTCTTCTGCCCACAGTTATCCTGGAATCTGGAGTCCTCACCTAAACCCTAGTTCCTACAGCATGGTATCCAGTCATGCTAACTCTGCTACTTTTTCATGTAGTATCATAGATGAGTTGCTTGACTTCCTACTGGTAAAAATTATCTTAATTTCTTTTCCTACTTAATCAAGGTCTGTTGTTTTCAGGTCCCTGTTACCATCTGGCTCATTTTGTTTCTAATTGGGTGCAAAGACACCCTTCTTCCCATGGGCCCTACCTAGCACGGACCACTTGTTCTTATATATGGAATGGTCCTGTTCTTATATACAGATGTTCATAAGACAGAGAGGATCTGTATTGTTGAGGATAAAAGTTCAAGAGGAGTCTCAAGATTTGTTTTCAGCCAAGGTTTTTTTCTTGCCTATAACTTGGGTAGCTCTTTTGTGTGTTCCCTTAAGAAAGTTAACTTTGAGATTTCTTACTTCTTTCAGAGGACATTTGTTAGCAGGTTATTGACCCTGCAGTGTTGTTGGACAGGCAGGTTTTTTTCAGGACTCGAGCTCTCAGCTTTTCCTCCTGTTACATTCTATGCATTAGACTCCCTGTCGATTGAGGGAATCAGGGCAGACTATGGAATCATCTGTTCCTTGGTACTGCAATATCACCTGGCAGATGGAACCTTTTGGCTGGGTTGTGGAGGAAGGCATTCTTTTCTGCCATTGGTAGGAATTTAGGGCAGTTTCTTTCTGGCTCATAAAGTTGTCCTTTGTAAACACTATAATTTTGACTGTCTGGTCCCTTTTCAATTTTCCATGCTAAAAGTAGCTGAGCCTTGGTGTAGATGAGCCTTGGTATAGATGATAATTTGTGAGCATATTATAATGGACTTTTTTTTGTAATAGATGTAATTTTTCCATCTAAGCTTTGCCTAGACTGGTATTAAATAAGCACACAGCCACTGCCAGCAGTTTTATGGAGAGCAGGAGGCGTCAAGTAAAACCCAAGCTATTAATTTTTCAAATTTGTGGTGAAAAAGATTCACATACAGTTTATAAAGTGATGATTGTGATTTTTATCAAATAACACAAGAGAATTTAAAGTTCAATTTACCATATATCAATCATTTTAGAAGAGTTGAGTCACATCATACAGGAAGGTTACCTTCAAAAGAGTATCCCATAAACACACATTTGCATATAGTCAGAAATATTATTAAACTTTCTTAAATTTTGACAATACAGTTCACACTTTCAATAGGAACACATGTTTTAATAAGTTCAGAATAGGCTCTTTTTCTTGAAGAGTTAATACAGAGCACTACTCTACTAGAACTCCAGAGCATGTGACAACATTTGAATTCTCATAGTTAGCTTGTATTTTCAAGCATTGAACAAAAACAGTAGTCTTTTAAAGATTAGAATAAAATTATCTGTGCAGCAAACTTGTACAACTTGAGATAGGCATAAGTTGGCAATTCAGTGGGAGGATATAAGGAACCTCATTTCCAAGAATAAGTACACAGTAGCTTCTTTTACCTTCAGGACACAAGACAAGGATCTCACCAGCCACTATCTTAGAGCTTTCCATTGGATGAAGGAATAATAATAACTATGCTTAGCCTACTTCCAGCTGGTCCACTGGTCAAGGGATGACCTATATCAAGGAACTAGCACTAAGGTTCCAGTTCAAAGTGCTGGTAGTACATAGAAATAATTGGAAGTCACTTTTTTTTTTTTTTTTTTTTTTTGAGACAGAGTCTTGCTCTGTAGCGCAGACTGGAGTGCAGTGGCACAATCTCGGCTCACTGCAAGCTCCGCCTCCCGGGTTCACGCCATTCTCCTGCCTCAGCCTCCCCAGTAGCTGGGACTACAGGCGCCCGCCACCATACCTGGATAATTTTTTGTATTTTTAGTAGAGACGAGGTTTCGCTGTTTTAGCCAGGACGATCTGAATCTGCTAACCTCGTGATCCACCAGTATCGGCCCCCAAAGTGCTGGGATTACAGGCGTGAGCCACCGCGCCCGGCTGGAAGTTACCTTGTTTTGACTGAAACATAGTCATAATTTTGTGAAATAATTGAATGGCCTATATGGAAAGACTAAATATGTTACATTCCAACAAGATACAATATGACTATAGAAGTCAACTTGGATCTCATTCATAGGAGTGAATTTAAATTTGTCTACTTAGAAGCTTAAAAGAGCATGCAGCAAGCTGATTCCAACAAGGGCTTCTGAAAAGTATCTTTAATATATCTCCTTTGTGAAAGATAACTGAAAAGAAAATATTATAGAAGCTTCTCCTGATTCCAAATTCTTCCCCAATCCCAGTGACTTCAGCAGTAGCATATGACTGCTTCTCCTTAACTTGTACAGCATTCCTTAAGTCTCAATCCAAAATTGTCCATCTTCAGATCTTTCATTTTCAGATTTAATGTCAGCAGTATTTTAGACATTTTCACAAATGATACCAATTGAGTAATGTACTAGAATGTAATTTATATTGTTGTTTTTGCTGGTGCTGCTTGAGGCTGAATAGCATAGTGGGGATGTGTGAGTTTTAACGTAGACAAATATGGGTGTGAAATCTCAGACTTTCATTTACTATCTGTAATAATAAAGGAGAATTGCACTTTGGGCAATTCTCCTTGCTTCTTTAAGCTCCAGTATCTCCATCTGTAAAATGGGGTTAATATTTATTTCTTAAAGTTGTTGTGCAGATTACATAATATATTTTAAGTTCCTGATACCAGCTAAGCCATTGGTTCTCAAGCAGTAATTTGCAAAAGAATCAGTTTAAAAGCTTGATTTAAAAAAAAAAAATTACTGCATTCAGAAGTGCTGATTCAAAAGATCTGGGGAGGGGTCTGAGAATCCACAACCTATTAACCTCAACACCTCAGGTACTACTAATTCAAGTGTTTTAAAGCATGTGCACACTTTAAGAAACACTATATTAGGCTCTTAATGGATGGTAATTCCCTTTTATTTTCCTTACAGTAAACTTACTAACAAAGTATAGAAATTTGATGCTGGTATCAGACATTATCCCAAACCAGCAGTTACGCTGGAACTTCATCAATTATCTCAAAGTCCCAACTCTATTTCACCATTGATAGCTGACCACCTCACACTGCTAATACTCAGAGAAAATAGAAACCATCAGACAGTGCCAAAACTATAGACTGATTCCTTCTTTATTCATCTAGTGAATGAATGTTTATTGAATGCCTAATACTTACCAGGCACAGCTCTAAGGCAGCTGTCAGCAAACTATGCCCTATGGGCCAAATTCTATCTGTTGCCTATATTTATAAAGTTGTATTGAAACAGAGTCATGTTCATTTGCTTATATGGTTTATAGCTGCCTTTGTACTAATAGCAGAGTTGAGGGCTTATTATAAATACTGCGTGGCCCTCTGTCTTAGTCAAATCAGGCTGCTCTAACGAAAGTACTATAGATTGTGTGAGACTTATGAACAATAAAAATTTATTTCTCACAGTTCTGGAGTCTGCAAAGACCAACATCAAGACGCTAGCGGATTCAGTGTCTGGTAAGGGCCTCTTCTTAATAGAAGGTAACTTCTAGCTGTGTCCTCACATGGTGCAAGGGGCAAACAAGCTCCCTGGAGCCTCTTTGATAAGGGCACTAATCCCATATGAGGGCAGAGCTTTCATAATCTAGTCATCTCCCAAAGGCTCTACTTCTTAATACTATCACCTAGGGGCTTAGAATTCAACATAGGGATTCGGGCAAACATAAATATTCAGACCATCATATCCTAAAAGCCTGAAATATTAACTCTTTGGCTCCTTCAGAAAAGTTTCTTAATCCCTAATCTAGAGACAGACTTTTGGACATGATTTCCCTTATTAGATCCTTATTTCTTACCTGATACCCCTAAACATCTAGCTTTTCCTCTTCTCTTCAAGAAGCACCAATATTGTAACCTTGAAACTTTCTCTTCTACCTTAGTAATCAGCAAAAACAGTATTAAAAAATGTAGTGTTTGGAGGGGAAATTTCAAGTTTCTCTGTGTATTTCATTAGATAATGACTTAAGTAAATATAAAGTCATGTCAGTTTGGATACTTTACACCAAAAACTAACTTTGGCTAATGTATGCAGAAGATGGAATTAGTTGGAAGTATATTTATTAGCTAAATTCAGAATAAGCCAGAGTTCAGAGATCCAAGTCAGGAACCTGGGCAAACCCTGGAGTTTTAAACTGCAGAAATTTCTTAGCCATGGAGTTCAGATATCAAGATAATGAACAGCTAAACTGTTATATATTCAGTCCATGTATCATTCCCTTCACAATTCAAAGTCCTAGGCTAAAGTGTTTGAAAAGCATGTTGGATCCACGTCTGTTCCCTAAAGATAAGCAGGGCACCTTGGTTTCCTCCCCACAAAAATTGCCTTTGACGGCAAAGAGAAAATTCTCCAGAAAAGAAAGCAGGGTGTTATTGAAAAGGGTCACAATTTAAATAGACAAAAAACAAGCAAATGCTGAAAAATGATCTGTTGGGAAAGGAGAGGTAAAGGCTTAAATTATGTTCCCAAAATCCACTTCAGGCTTAGATTGAAAGGATGATAAGAGATCTGAAATGAAGAATTTTTCAAGAAAATTTCCCTTTAAATTCAGATGATACCAGATTTCATTTAAACCTTGGCTGTTTCAGTTTTGCCTTTTCACAAGTTCTGCTCATCAATTTCTCATATTCTCCAGCTTCTGTATGACTTTTAGAATAGTCATTTTAACCGTGAGCCTGTCATGATGTTCATTATGCTACCCCACCCCTTCATACTGATAGGGTCCTCGAAGGTAGGGGTGATGGTCCAAATACTGACGATGTCTATCATCAATCATTTTTTTCCTAATTCCCCTTCTGATCAAGATACATGATCCCTACCTAGGGATATTAAATATTTTAAAAGGTAAGTTTGATTTTGATTTATTTAACAAATGCTTAGTTCTTTAATGTGTGCCAAGTATCATCTGAGTCCTTTAGCCCTTTGCAACTTTGTAGATGAAGAAGCTGAGCATAAGAAGTTTCATGGGCCCAGCGCGATAGCTCACACCTATAATCCCAGCACTTTGGGAGGCCAAGGCGGGTAGATCACCTGAGGTCAGGAGTTTGAGGCCAGCCTGGCCAACATGGTGAAACCTTGTCTCTACTAAAAATACAAAAATGAGCCAGACGCGGTGGAGCGTGCCTGTAATCCCAGCTACTCGGGAGGCTGAGGCACGAGAATTGCTTGAAACTGGGAGATGGAGGTTGCATTGAGCCGAGATCACACCACTGTTCTCTCTCCAGCCTGGGTGACAGAGCAAGACTCCATCTCAAAAAAACAAAAAAAGTAGTTTCATGTAACTTGGCCAGGCATGATGGCTCATGCATGTAATCCCAGCACTTTGAGAGGCTGAGGCAGCTGGATCACCTGAGGTCAGGAGTTTGAGACCAACCTAGTCAACCTGGTGAAAACCCCGTCTCTACTGAAAACACAAAAATTAGCCGGGCATGGTGGTGGGCCCCTGTAATCTCAGCTACTTAGGAGGCTGAGGTGGGAGAATCTCTTGAACTCAGGAGGCTTGTGAAGTTTGCAGTGAGCCAAGACTAGCCGCTGTACTCCAGCCTGGGCAACAAAGTGAGACTCTGTCTCAAAAAAAAAAAAAAGAAAGTTTCATGTAACTTAACATCTTCTCTGATATGGCTAATAAGTGACAGAGCAGGTATTTTAATCCAGACTCTGAAATTTGTTTATCTCCAAAACCATGTTTCCCTCAAACATTACAAAATTAATTGATCCACAAAGGAATTGGAGACATGACATTGACCTTATTAGCAGCTAAAGATCATTAACAGTTTAATTCTCTGGAGCTCAGCTTTGTGGAATTTTATATAGCAAATTTGGAGTACAAAAAACCATTATCTGCTAATTACCAATATCTACTCATGCCTGACTCAGTTAAGTGAGTCTGCCTCTTCACTTTTTCATTTATTTATGCAAGTGTGTGTAGAAAGTGCTGTATTCAGGCAGTCTTCAAGGTACTGGAGATACCAAGAGGCATAAGTTTATGATACCAGAAGAGGTGTGTCTAATCTGGACCTGAGGGTCTCAAGGAGAGGGTCTTGGAAGAGAAACCTATATATTCCATGGAAGTGGATTATGTAGGGAAGAGGGTGGTGATTAGGGGAGAGCTGGCTCCTGGAGTGGGGATATTGTGCCTAGATCCCAAGGCAGGAAGCTGCATGTTGAGTACAGCTATCACATAGGAAGTGTCTGAGACTGGAGTCTAAACTTCAACTCTCTAATTTGGTATCACTCACCACCTATTGATATTTAAGTTTAAATTCATTAAATAAAGTACTATAAAAATTAAGGTTCTCAGTTGCACTAGCCATATTTAATTGCTCAATAGTTACCCGTGGCTAATGGACACCATACTGGACAGTGCAGATATAGAGCAATTCCATCATCAAAGAAAGTTCTGTTTGGATAGCACTGCTCTAGAGTATTGAGCCTAGGGTACTGTTTAGAAATGTTAATTTTTAAGTTAAACTTACAAGTAATGGAAAAAAAAATCTCTAGGGATGGGACTTGGGAATCTGAACATTGTAACATGTCTGCAAAGAATTCTGATTGGAAACCTGATATGTAAACCATAATAGAGGGTGCAGTGACTGATTAAAGTGGTGGGAGAGGCAGAGATAGTTCAAAAAGAGCCTTTGAATATTAAACTAAGAGACCAGGATTTAAATATAAACATGAAGAGATCATTTGAAAGGAAAGAAGGAAGAAATTTCTATTAGATTAGCACCCTCCAAACATTTCTCCATTCTGTTGCTAGAATGGTCTTCACAAAACTCAGACCTCCTCTTGTCAACAACTTTCCCCTGGTCAGTCTTTCTGTTGCTTTTAGCTAATAACCAAAATCTCTGACGTGACCTGCAGACATTACTATCTCAAGGATCTTTTAGAACCCTGATTCTCCCCTTCTCCCAACTGTATCATGAACCTGGGCAGTGATCTCAAACTTCTGTCACTTTCCTTTCAAAGATAAAAAATCATTGTGTGTAGCTGTCCATCAGGCTGTAGGCTTCCTGAAGTCCAAGTCTGTCTCATTGTCTGCCTAGTACCCAGCAGAATGTCTAACTCATAATAGTTCATAACAGGTATTTCACAAATATTCAGGTATAGTCACAAAATGAATGGATCCACAGAGATTCTCAGTGAAGATCTCTCGTTGGTCTTTTCTTAAATCTGTGAGCTGCAGTTTGATTTTTCTGTCAAAAAGCAGAATGAAATTCACCAGGAAGCTCATTTGTCCAAAAGAAAAGCATCTGATAAACTCTGGGCTAGCTCTTCCGGAAATGTCAGTTCTCTGAGATAAATTCTTGAAAAGGTTGTCTTATACAGCTATCCCCTTTTCACCTAATTCCACTATAATGCAGCAGCTTTAATGCAGTAATATCAATTATTATTATAAATAGCATCAAATTTCAAATTCTATGTTAAATCTCTACTTTGCCCTCTTTTATTACTCAGGATCTGGATGATCACTAACTACACCAGTAACTTCTTTCTCTATACGCTTCTGTCCTAGGTGAACCATACAATTTTGAATTTTGTTACAATACACTTCATCATCCTTGGACTATCCGTGTGTGTCTGCCTGACCTTCCCATGCTGACGTGAGCAGGCAGGAATGCAGTAAGTCATTCCCTGATGTTAATGAACTGCTTTGCTTTCTTCAGAAAACTCTTCAATTACCTAACCTCCCTGCAACAGATAGGATAGCCAAGCTCTGAAATAGCCTCAGACTACCCTACTAATGTTCTGCTTTAGTCAAGTGAATCTTTTCACCATCTCTAATACCTTCCACATCTTCGCTCATTGTGATTGCCCGTATGCTTCATTCACTCCTTCCTTTTCACCTAGCTTCCACTTTTCCTTTAAGATGAAGCTTCTTTTTGAAACCTACTAGTGACTCTAGTCACTAGTGGTGTGTCTTAACTCAGGTTTTCAAACGTAGCATCTAAGATTGAGATTCTTGTAAAACTAATTTAATAAGGGTATGCTCTCTACAGATGAGGAGTAAGAGGAGTTAAGGAAGGAAGCAAGACAAAACAAGAGAGGAAAGGTAAGCAAATATGTGGTACCTACCTAGAGATTAGCTTCTAGAATAGCTACCTAGAGATTAGCTTCTACTTTATCCCACAGGAAGCTGCTAAATATGAATTTTATCACAGAGCTGTTTCTTCCTTGAGAGAGGGTCAACCTTTCGTGCCCTACTGTCAGTGAGTTATGGGTCACTGGTTTTGGTGGGAACCCAGGGTATAAACACTTTGATCAAGATAGTTTCCTTTGACCTAAGGCAATCCTCTACAGAATTCTCCTAGAATCGTTCTCAGAGCAGCTAGGGGACAGGGGAACAACCAGTGAAGAAAATCTGGGTGAGGCACCACTCTAACTTTTTTTTGACAGCTTGCTATACTTTAATGTATAATACTCAATTCAAGGTACAAGACAATTGCATCTAACATTGTTATAAATAAAAGAGACATCAGATCAGTTATTAAGGGCTTCAGAACATCAAGGGCCCCAGTTATGAGCAGCATCTTCATAACCTCCATGTTTAACATGTTTATTTTCTGGGCATAATTTAATAAGATCATCAACTTGAAGATTGGTAACTGCAGCTTCTGTTGCAAATTTCAAACTCTTTAACTATAGTTGGTTCAAACACCCTTGCTTGTTTGTTGTGTCTAGGTTTACCGCTGCTCAAATCAAGACCAATTCATTTTAGATTTTTACGTTCTGGGTTAACTTGAGCCTCATTATGAAAAGCTCTTAAACTGTTCAACCAGATCTGTGGAGTTCTGGGCAGCATTAACTGTCAGTGTATTAGGAATAAAAAGAAGAGGTCTTGCAAACTCTGCAATAGTTTGCAAACTCTGTTCCTGAGACCCCATGCTGGTTTCATAGTTTTCAGGGTATATGGAAAAGGCTGCTTCTACAGCACTCCCAGCTAATGTCATGGATTTTGACTCCAAAACGTTGTTCACTCTGCAAAGAGCATCATGTAGAGTGCTCCATCTCATCACATATGAAATCATTTGCCTCACATAAGATAATTGATGCAGATGCACAAGCCTTACTGGTTTTGATTAAGATCAGCTTATCATCACAAATTCTTTCCTGTACCACTTCTTCCATGTGTGCCAACATTGCAATTTCAAAAGTTTCTTCACCCTTCAAATTGGCCAGGGTTGACAGAATAGTCCCTCCGGAAGCTTTAGCAATGCATTTAAGGTCCCTTTTTAGAGCTCTTCTAGTTGCCATAGCCCCAGCCTCTACAAATTACTTTGACACATATCATCAATTCCACCAGCTATTAGAATAATATTGGCATCAGTTGCCAGGATCTTCGGAATTCTGTCCTTGATAATATCTGATTCTCTCTGTCTCATTTGGTCCAGTTTTTCAGGGTCTGTAATGACCAGCTGTACATCAAGTATATTAGTCCATTCTCACACTGTTATAAAGAACTGCCCAGACTGGGTAATTAATAAAGGAAAGGGGTTTAATTGACTGACAGTTTTACAGGGTTTGGGAGACCTTAGGAATTTACAATCCTGGCTGAAGAGGAAGTAAACATGTCCTTCTTCACATGGCAGCAGAAAGGAGAAGTGGAAACATGTCCTTCTTCACATGGCAGCAGAAAGGAGAAGTGCAGAGGGAAAGGCAGAACAGCTCCTTATAAAACCATCAGATCCTGTCAGAACTCACTGTCATGAGAACAACATGGAGTCCCTCCCCCAACATGTGGGAATTACAATTTGGATTGCAATTCAATGTGAGATTTGGTTGGGGACACAGAGCCAGACCATATCACAAAACTTCATTTTTGTTTTTTACAGGCTAAAGTTAAGGCAAGCAATTTTCGCATTAACAATTCTTTTGGGCATGTCCTGGGATCCCACCACACAGCTGAGTGCATAGCCACTGACCAGCATACTCTCCATCTGACTTCTTGCATAGACTTTCAGAATATTAGCAGAATTGACTGGATAGCGAGGCTGGCCTCTTAATATCTGTGTATGTAATAACAAGTAAAACATCTACTACTGTATTAGTAAAGAAATCACCATTTATTCCAATGATTTTGGAAGATATCCATGTCTCAGTGGCATTAATCAGGACATCTCTTCCCAATTCATCTGTGTTAATAATTAGGTTTTAACTGATATAACACAGGGCTTCCCACTGAGGTAGTTCCATCTCCAACTTCTTTGTCTTGCAGGTCAGTCAGCTCACAAAGAACTTTAGCTACAAGATTGTTCTACCTCCAGTAACTTCAGGATGGCTGCACCATCATTAGTAATGGTTACATCACCAACATTTTATCCAAGCCAGTTGGACCAAGAGAACTTTTCACAGTATTGGCAATTGAAGTTTAAGCCATAACGTTCTGGGAGCAGACCACCTCCCCAGGGCTGCAGTCTCGTTCCCTGAACATGGACAGAGGCCCCTCTATCTTCATCCCAGGGGTATACATCAACTTCCACTCACACACATTATGCACCTCAGCCAACCAGCTACCACAGCAGTGATGCGTGGAGCCAACCCGAGTGACACTGCAGGGACTGCTGGGTAATACCGCTCCACCAGCTTCCCAGCTTCCCCGCTTGCCCCATGCCTGGCCGCAGGACGTGGCAGGAAGGCTAGTGTGAATTTTTAACTTGGGCAAAAATTTGTTTTTGGAGGGCATGGGAGGGGGGAAACTAAGACACTGCAATGCTTCATGGTTCTCCAAAGGACCAGTGTATAAAGAGATGTGCAATATATCCACAGTATCAACATTTTATGGAAGGAGGGAATAAATAGGGGGAAAGAAGTCTGAAAGTTCCTTAGGGGGGTAATGATGGAAAAAAAAAAAAAAAGGTTGAGAAACACTGCAATATGGGAGGCGGTCTGTTTGTTCTCTGAAGTAGTAATGCATTGATTGATTTCTACATCAACTGATTGTACATGTGCTATTTGTTTTGTATTTCCCTCAGTGCATAGTACATCAGCATATAACAGTTAATAGTAGTGGTCCCCTACTTGTGGAATTTATATATAGCAGCTGTCCCAGGTCATGAAAGAAATTCCACCTGGATCTGTTTATTTCCTTCTTGAATAGAAGACAAGACTTTCCTCTTCATGTTCTCAACTCCATCCAAAATGTTTAAGTACAAAACTCTCAATTCCCGAAGTTGGAGGTTACAATGCGCTATGATCGCTCCACTGCATTCCAGCCTGGGCAACAGAGTGAGACTCTGTCTCTAAAAAATAAAAATAAATAAAAAATAGAAAATAGAAAATAAAAATAAAACTCTCAGTTTAGGGTTTAAAAATATTTGATGTTGGTGATCAATCGACTTTATCCATTCTAATATACTTCCTGAAAAGTCAGTCTTTCTTCCCTTTCCCAATTCCTCTGCCTGTTTCTCTCCAGTTCTCATTTGTTTCCCCATTTCCCCTCTTTCTACCAGCTTCCAGTGTGACTTAATCTTTCCGATCTGAAAATCTGGCCCTGTAAATTTGCATCTGCTGATTATTGAGATATATCTTTCAGCTCTAACCCCACCTGTATACATTTGAATTGTGATGCTGGTTCTTGGACTCTTTCACCCATTGTCTCCCCTTTGTTGGATGTCTCCCAGTTCAGCTCTACCTAAAGAGGGTACACAGAAGGGATGCTGAGGGTAGGCAGAAGGAAAAGACATGTGTTCCTTGCTATGTGCTGGCTGCTCCCACCAGGTTCACCACAGCAAAGCAGTTCATCTGAGCAGTGGCAGTGGATCTGGCTTCCAATTTTTCCACACTCATGTAACTAACCTCATTGTACCCTTTAGAGACACCAGTACTGACGGCCGCATGTTACCTCCAACAGGAGTCTGAGTCCCAGCTCTGTTAAGCCCCTTTCCCAAGTACCTGTTCCAACCACTTCACTTTGTTCCTCTGGCATTTACTAGATCTGGGTCACCTCCATGCTTCTTTTTTTTTGCCTTTTCAGCTCCGAATTCCTTAAATTCTCTCTGTTAAAATAACTGTTAAGATTTCTGTGTTTTTGACTACACTCTAGGCCCCAAATGCTATATGCTGCTCTTGGTCCAAGATTTCTCTGATTCTTTGTTTTTACTTTGTAAAAACTAGAGGATGAGGGGACACTTGTTTCAGGGTACCTGAGAGAAAAAACTGATGAGAATGGAAATACACAAAAAGCAGAGTCATACTTTTGGGATCTAGACCACAGAATTATGTAAATAACTAATAGTATAATATTTCTACTGAATTTCTGTACTGGGTTGAATTGTGTCCACCAAAACATATGCTGAAGTCATAATCTTTGGTATCTATGAATATGACATTTTTTGGAAATAGGGTCTCTGCAGATGAATCATGTTAAGGTGAGGTCGTACTGTGTTAAGGTGGGCCCTAATGTAATGATGAGTATTCTCATGACAGAATGGAAACTGGGACACAAAGACAGAGGCATATAAAGAGATGGCCATATGACAGTCAAGGCAGAGACTGATTTCATCTAAAAGCCAAGGAACACCAAGAATTGTCAGCAGCCACTAGAAGGTAGGAGAAGGGCAAGGGAGAATCCTCCCTTAGAGCCTCCAGAGAAAGCATGGCCCTGCCAATAACTTGATTTCAAAACTGTGAGAGAATAAATTTCCATCATTGGAAGGCACCAAGTTTCTGGTAATATGTTACATGAGCCCTACTAAACTAATACAATTTCCAACTTCCAAAAACAAAGAAACATCATTAAAGCATTTGTTCCTTATTTATGTGTTTGGTTTCAATATGTCTCTGCAAATAAACTACTTTGTTTAATTTAGGAAGCAATTTTCACTTCCACAAGAATGACAGTGAGGATGGCAAAGCCTGCCTTTGTCTTGGTTTTGAATGAATGATTCCTAATCATTATAAAATTTAAATAAAGGTTTTTCTGGTGTAAGCTTTTATATCTTGGCATTATGGGCTCTTATGCAGTTCCTTAAACATTAGTACTGAAAAGGTACTGCACTGTTTATTCACAACCCACAGAAACAATACAATGTATTATTTACACCAGGCAGACAGACACGAACTCTTTTTTTATTTTGCCAGTTACTTATATTTATTTTTAAACAAATTATTAGAAAAATCACAATTAATATAGCAATGACCTCCTATTACTTTTGCTATTTTCCCTTACCTAATGGACTCTTTTGGCAATAATAAGGCAAGAAGAATTTTGACCTTAAAAGCCAGAGAGAAGCTATGTTCTCAAAGTACTTTGCCGTGTTAATTAATGGCAAAACTTTGGGAATTTCCATTTCCGTCCAACCAAACTTAAAATATCTGAAAGCCAATTATTTCAATCAGATCCTTAATTAGAACTGGGACAAACATGTATTCCACGCAGTATACCTAGGTTATTATGTGGTCAGTCCACCCACCCCACTTCTTCCTAGCTATAAATCTACTTGGGTTCTAGCCCTTGTTTTAAGTTGACCTGTTGAAACATCATTGCCTTTGTTCTTCCACTAGCCTTGCTGATGAGTCTGCTGGAATGGTAGTGAACCAACCTTGTCCATGAAGACCATAGCAAAACATCTTTGTCCCAAGCAATATTCTGGGAATGTGTTTTCATTTAAATGCCTCCATCTTTCCATTTTCTCTTTTTCACTTTCATTAAGGCCATGGCCACAAGCCTGCTAACATTCAAGTAAAAGTCACAGATGTCTCAACTCTTTGTCTTCTCAGACCTCCTCTATCTGTCTACCCTCACCCTGGATGTTTTCCAGCCTCCTAAAAAGGAAGGCAAGTCAGCCTTCTTTATGATTCTTTATGACAGTATTTTTTGTTTTATTCTTTCCTTTTTGTGGGAGGAGAAGCATCACAGTGTAGTAACTAAGGACTTTGAAGAAAAGTGAAAAGATGGGTTTAAACTTTAGACTCTGCCATTTATTAGTGGTGTGTCCTCAAACAAATTATTGAAACTTCCACAAAACTCATTGTCCTTAGGTACAAAAGAGAAACATTACTTTATCCTTGAGGTTATTTTTGAGGATTAATGAGACAATATATATAAGGTACTAAGTGCTTTTGATATAATAAGTAACAAAAGAATTTTTGCACCTGTCATTGTTTGCTTCATATTTAGCCATAGTCACATTTATATTAGACTCAAGTAAACTTTGGCACATCCTGTATTTCAGTGGGCCCTAATAGTAAATCTCAGGGTAAATGAATATCCAATTTTGTTCCATAGATTATAGCATATTCATGCAAGGGCACTGTCAGTATATGGGAAATGAAAGAACTTTCTATGCATGGAACAATGAATAATTATAGTAGATTAAATGCTAGTTGTTAAAACACACTGTATCTATACAACAGACAAATGAGAGGGAAAATTAAAACTAAATATATTTAATGAGACACATAGCCATCTTCTGCTCATCTTAGTTGTCAGTGTGTTTTTTATTTTATTTTGTTTTTTCCTGTAAAGCAGTAAAGATGTTGCATTTTGCTCTGGAAATTAAACCGAGAGAGGCAAAATTTGTTTTTTCCTCTGAGAAATATTGCAGATTATTGTGTTCCATGAATAGTATAATTACTTCCATAATAACAGAAGACTAAACAGTCACAGGTGTTGGGTTTTGCATTGCAAACTGTGCGTGAAGCCATCATTAACGGCTTTGTTCTCAGTGTCACGAAAAACAGACATCACTGTGTGCCTCATAGTTGCCAATACTACAGGGTATTTCATAGAGTCAGACTCTCAAACATCTTGAACCAACAATTCCTAGAGGAGGCTACCCATTTTACAATGTAATTTTTATCATGTCCTTCTCTCCCTCAACCACAGACCTGACATGAGCAGCAAGTGTCCAGAACTGCAGGACTCTCCTTGAAAGGCACATCTAGCGAGGAGTCTTCACTGTCAAATGTCTCCTCCTATCATGCACTTTCTAAGACTTCCTATACATACACTAAAATAAGACTGGGTCCTCCTTTATATATGCCTACCTTCCCTCTTCTTCCCACAAATTTGCCATGCATCATGTCCCTTCTGCAGTGATCAGAGAGAAGCAGTGGAGTCAAGCGTGACTTCAGTAGTTTTGATCTGAGCAGATGAAGGATTAGTTGTCACTAATTTATATGGGGAAGAATGCACAAGAAGCAGGTTTGGAGATAGGGGATGAAGGCAGTCAAATAAAGGGAGTTTTATTATTATGTTCGAAACATCTATTATGCATCCATATGAAAATGTCAAGCAAATAGTTGAATATGAGACTCTAGAGTTCCTGGGAGAGGCCAGGAATAGAGATAGACATGTGGTAGTTGCCAGTATACAGATGGTATTTGAAGCCATGAGACCAGATGCAATGGCCAATGGAGTTAGGATATATGGAAAAGAGAGTACAAATAACTCACTTTTGTGACAATTCAACAACAATAAGATGTGAAAGAAATGAGAAGAAGTAAGTGAATCTGTTTGCTACTCTTGGCTAAATATTCGAAGATTTACTAATCATTTTAATGGGACATGTTTGCTCAATCCCAGTACCATGTTTCACTTCTTTGTGAGAAGTAAATGAACCTCTAATAATTTAGTAATCAGAATGGAATAGAGCAAGTCAGCCATGACAGGAACTGTACGGAGGAAAAAAGGGACCAGTGTCCCATGATCTGAATCCCAACCTTTAATCAGATCATTAGACTATGTTCCATTATTGTCTTTAAAAAGCAAATAACTTTGTCGCTTAAAAATCCTTCTCTTTCTGTCTTAATCATTTCAGGTTCAGTTGTCCTAAAAATATACTTATGAGGTTGAATTATTGAACCTAAACATAGTAATTTTTATTTATTTCCTATAGATTTTATACTGATGGATTTAACTCATCATTAGTCAAGCAAGATATTTTTTAACCCAAAGCTAAATAGTCACTGTATTAACATTTTTTAGCTTTGTGTTACCACATACAAGAAAATCATGCCTTCTGTAGCTATCTCCCTTCCTCCAGACAAATTTATTTTTTAATTTTAAAAAAATGTGTTTTGTTTTTGTTTTTGTTTTTTGAGATGGCGTCTCACTCTGTTACCCAGGCTGGAGGGCAGTAGTATGATCTTGGCTCACTGCAACCTCTGCCTCCAGGTTCAAGCAGTTCTCCTGCCTCAGACTTCTGGGTAGCTGGAATTACAGGTACATTACCATGCCCCCGGCTAATTTTTTTTGTATTTTTAGTAGAAATGGGATTTTACCTTGTTGACCAAGCTGGTCTTGAACTCCTGACCTCAAGTGATCCATCCGCCTCAGCCTTCAAAAGTGGTAGGATTACAGGCATGAGCTACTATGCCTGGCCTGTTTTGTCCTTAACAGCAAATAAGACTTATCAAGATTAAACAAACCAACTTGACAGGAAAATGTTTATTTCAATCAGAAAGGCTAGAGAAAAAACCTTGATTGAAATAGTAGAAACTTTAATTACTTCATGGTAGGTTTATAATATTTTTCTTTATTAATTTTTCTCTTAGGTTACACACGCACAATGTAAATTTTAATGTAACTGAAACTTTTATTTCTGTGAAAGATTTAACCTTTTAGAAAAAGTACAGTGTTGATATTTTACAGCTGGGATCTTGAAAGGTAAGGCAATTTACTTCCATAACAGATCCGAGACAGATCCAGATCCCCTGAGATTCATTCTGGTGACTTTATCCACATTTGGGAGTCTCTAGTACCAATTAAAGACCCTAAACAGCCTGAATTTACTATATTCATCATTTTAACTATGAAATAATTATTTGTCACTTGCATCGTATAACTCTGACTCCAGTTACTTACAAAGCTGAAATATGCCATAAAAATATGTAGTCAATAGGTTCAAAATATTAAAGACCTAAATAAGCTCACATAGACATCAGAAACAGCATCATAATTATTGTCTTTACAAAATTAATGTGTACTTCATTTATCTAGCAATTGTTAAAAAGACTAAATGTATTAGTTAATAATTTTAACAGTGAAAAAGTTCATTTTCTGGCCACATAAACACAGAAATAACATACTTCTCTGTTATAATTTGTCAAAGGGTCCTTCCAATCACTGTCAGAAATACGTTCTCTAAGTATTTATTCTGCTGAATCTAAATATCATTGGCAATAAAAACTTCCCATCTTTTGATTAAAGAAATTGATTTTGCAAAGTGCACTTGGTCATGGCAAATGATGTGCTTTATGATCAGCTTTATTGAGAGATTTCTATCATCATTCACCTGGCATCTGGCAGAGATCAAACGATATGCCCTAAACACATATTAAAACAAATGTAATAGCTGAGGAAAGTATTTTAAAAACAATTTTAAACAAGTCCCTGAACTAGCACGTCAAAAAATTAACTGAAGGTAGAAACTCTGGATGTTGGTGCATGCCAAAGCCTGATGGTATCTGCTGACACACTTCTGTTTTGAAGGATAATAAGATCGTGGATAAAGAAAATAAAGCCTAGGGTCTACTCAAGGCTTAGAACATTCGAATAAGAGAACTAGACATAAAACTGGAGTGCTATAGGATTATACAATCTATACAGCATAAACAAGAAATAAGCTCTCTGTGCAGAAAAAGACAGCAAGGAAACTTGCCTACCTTTATCTTGTGGTTGAAATGGATAGAATCTTCCCTGAAAATTGATGAATACAAAGACTATCCTCACAAGTTTTTGTCTCCATATTCAACCTGTCGGGTGGGGTCTCTGAAAGGTAGGGGAAATGCCCTTAAGTTAGAAATTTAATTTAATGTGACCAAAGATATCTAGCAGAAGCAATTGAAACTTTGTTCCAAAGAAATGAAATCAAACTAAGTTCCCCAAGAATTTTTGATGACTGTGTTCCAAGGGTCATGTGTTTACAGCCAAAAATCACAAACAACAGGCATCAGATGCCACCTAGGAAACACTTAAATTCCTGAAATTATCAACCATCTGACAGTTACATCTAATATGGTTTAAGACACAAAAATTGACTTGAAAATATGAGCAAGATACAAGTGATCATATAAAGACAAACAACCAAATAGAAATTCAGGAAGTAAAGAATATAATAATATGAATTTAAAACAAAATGTAAGAGATAACAGCCAATTAAATATAGCTAAAAAAAGAATTATAGAATTAAAAACTTAAAGTTGTTTATAATGCAACTATAGAGACCAAAAGATAGAAAACATGAAAGAGAAGTTAAGGGACGTAGAAGATAAAATAAGTAGATCAACATATCTAATTATGATACCAGAAGAAGACAATTTAGAAGTGGAGAGAAGGTAATAGCTGAAGGTGCAACACCGTAGACTTTTCTAGAATTGTTGAAAAACATTAAAGCAAAAAAAAAAAAAAAAAAATCCCAAGCACATAAAAACATCCATGCCAAGAAACATCATGAACAAACCACAGAACATCACTAACAGGCAATCATAAAGAGAGATGATCTAAAGGGGAAATGATAATTAGTGTAACAGCTGACTTCATAACAAGCAATAACAGAAGCCAGAAGATGATAAAATCATATCTTTTAGAAGTTTGAAAATTTAGGATTCTGGCAAGATGGCCAAATAGGAAGAGCTGTGGTCTGCAGCTCCCCGCGAGATCAATGCAGAAGATGGGTGATTTCTGCATTTTCAACTGAAATGTCTGATTCATCTCATTGTGACTGGTTGTACAGTAGGTGCAGCCCACAGTGGGTGAGCTGAAGCAGGGCGGGGCATCACCTCACCCAGGAAGCACAAAGAATCAGGGAATTTCCCTTTCCTAGCCAAGGGAAGCCATGAGAGATTGTACTGGGAGGAACGTACACTCCTGCCCAGATACTGCACTTTTCCCACTGTCTCTTCAACTGGTAGACCAGGAGATTCCCTTCAGTGCTTGTCTTGGTGGGTCCTATGCCCACAGAGTCCAGCAAGCTATGATCCATTGGCTTGAAATTCTCTCTGCTAATGCAGCAATCTGAGAACGACCTGAGATGCTGGAGCTTAGTGGAGAGAGGGGTGTCCACCATTGCTGAGGCTTGAGTAGGCTGTTTTAGGCACCTATAAGTCTATATTGAAATTATCTTTCAAGTGATACTATTTCTCCTGAATTAGAGTGACATTATCTTTCAAAAATTAGAATACATAAGGTATATTCAATTAAAATAATTGAGAGTGTTTACTGCAAATAGACAATCTCTAAAAAAAAGCTTAATATGTGTATTTCAGTCAGAAAAAAACAATCCTATGTGTATTACTCAGGGATTTTCCGGAAAAACAGAATCAATAGTGTGTGGTGTTTGTGTGTGTGTATTAGTCAGGAATGTTAAGGGAGATAGAACCCATAGGAGATAAAAAGAAGATATAGATAGATAAATAAAAAAATAGATAGATAGATAGATAGATAGATAGATAGACAGACAGATAGATAATAGGAGATTTATTCGGATAATTGGCTCATGCAGTTCTGGAGACTGAGAAATCCCTGGACAGGCCATCTACAAGCTGAATATCCAGGGATGTCAGTAGTGTGGTTCAGTCCAAGTCCAAAAGCCACAGAACTAGATAAGTCAGTGGTATAACTTTCAGCCTGAGGCTGAGGGACCGTGAACCCAGGGGGCTACCAGTACATGTCTTGGAGTCCAAAAGGCCAGAGGGAATGATGTTCTGATAACCGAGGGCAGGAGAAAAAAGCTTCATTTCCTCTGCCTTTTAGTGTTTTATTTTGCTTTGTTTGTTTGTTTTGAGATGGAGTCTCCCTCTGTCACCTAGACTAGAGTGCAGTGGCGTGATCTCAGCTCACTACAACCTCTGCCTCTGGCATTCAAATGATCCCAAGACCTCAGCCTCCCCAGTAGCTGGGATTACAGGTGCACACCACAATGCCCAGCTAATTTTTGTATTTTTAGTAGAGGCAGGGTTTCACTGTGTTGGCCAGGCTGGTCTCAAACTCCTGATCTCAAGTGATCCACCCACCCCAGCCTCCCAAAGTGCTGGGATTATAGGCATGAGCCACTGTACCCAGTCTTCTTCTGCCTTTTATTCTATCCAGGCTGCCAGCCAACTGGATGGTGCCTGCCCACACTGAGGGCAGATCTTGCCCACTCAATATGGCATCTCATGTGCCAATATCCTCTGGAAACACCCTCACAGATACACCTAGAAATAATGCTTTATCAGCTATATAGCGATATCTTAATCCAGTCAGCCTGATAGCTAAAAATAAACTTCACTCTTTATATCTATCATCTCTCTCTCTCTCTCTCTCTCTCTCTCTTTCTCTCTCTACATATCTATCTCTACCCATCTATTTATCTGTCCATCTATCCAGAGAGAGAGAGAGAGATTTATTATGGGGAATTGGCTCAGGTAATTATGAAGGCCAACAACCAACAGGAGAGCCAATGGTCACATTCCAGAACAAAGGCCTACAGGCATGAAACCCAGGGAGAACTGAAGTTTCAGTTCAAGTCCAGAGGCATGACAAAAATCAGTCTGTTTAAAAGCAGTCTAGTAAGAGGCATTCCCTCTTGCTTGGAGAATGGTCAGACTTTTTGTTCTATTTAGGCCCTCAACTGATAGGATGAGGTTCACCAAAATTAGGATGAACAATCTACTTTACTCAGTCTGCCAATTTAAATATTAATCTCATTCAAAAGATCCTCAAATAAACACCCAGAATAATTTTAGACCGAATATCTGGGCAACCTTTGGCCCAGTGAAATTGGCACATAAAATTAACCATCACCTCAAACTAAGTAGAAGATTTGGGGAAAAAAACAAAGATGATGAGTAGATATGTGGGGATCTAAACAAACATTGACTATATAAGAAAAGAATAATAGAAATTAACCTGTTGAAACAAAAAGAAAGCAAAAACTGAAATATTGGGTTAAATTAGCATTTAAATTGGTGGGGGCCAGGGACGAAGGTGAGTGGAATTAGAACAGTCAAAGATTACTCAATTATTTTTGAGGTGGCAAGAGCTATTAATTCCAGACTTGTTAAATTATTTGTTCTAAAATACCTAGAGCAACTTCTAGAAAGTAGACAACAATTTTATTTGCCAATTTATGGGCCTGAAACTTCCCAATATAACTATAAGAGAGATAAAGAAACAGTGCTTCTGGGCACCCAGAAATAAGAATGTAAGCTAGGACTTGAACACAGCATTTTCTCTGCCACAGATTTAATAATGTTCAAACTAGCAGAGGAGGGGGAAATTGTCATGAGAAAAATGAAATATCTAATCCAAACAGAGGCAAGAAATGAGGGAGGGCAGAGAAGCAGAAAATGTAGAACAATGAAAGAACAAAATAAAATGATGTAAATAAATCAAATATATTTGTTATCATAGTAAATATAAATACACTAAACTCTCATTAAAAGACAAAGAGACTGGATTTTTAAAAAGACAGTTACTCAAAAAAATGCAAGAAATTAGTACATGTGGTACACAGAACAATAGAAAAGAGCAAATCTTTGTCTGAGTGGGAAGATAATAGACAAATTCTAAAAGTGGAAAACCAAGAAGTACCAATATAAGCATGTTCTTTAGAGAAATTACAATAAATAAAAAATGACGAAAAAGTTTAAAGTAATTGTTTCTGAGCATCAGGAAGTCAGGGTAACAGTGGGATCTACTGTTTTTCACACAAGACCTTGTATGGTAAACAAACATTTTTATCTTTAAACTATGTACATGTATAAATTTTTATTTCTTTATTTATTTTAAACAAGAGTTCCTTACTGCTTATCAAACCTATGCTACCTTTCAGTTAGGTTATTTTGTTTCACTGCATGGCATGTTTAAGCTTAGTTGTGAAATAAAGAGTTCATGACTAAATTCTACAGATCTCCTAATAATGAGTATACAGATCCAAGGTTCAATCAGTATGTATTGGAAAATGAATAAATAGTGAATGAATGAATGAAAAATTAAATGTTCATTTTGTGTTGAATGTCAGAACCATATATAACCTCCCTTAATTACTATAAACAGAACAAAATTAGACCAATTTGCTGAAAATTTCTGACAAACATAATGTTTGTCATCATCAAAAAGAAATAATCTGGCTATAATATAGAAATTTAACCAAGAAAATACTGAATAAACTATAAACCATATTTTTAAAAATCCATCAGAGAGATAAAGATGCACAGACACCTAAATGACCAAAACCCAGAGAGGGACAATCCCTACGTGGGCAGAGTCTGGAAGGTTCTTTCATTTCTTGGGGTCACAGGGCACTGAGAAGTAAGCCCACCACACACCAGGAGAATTTGCTGCAACCTAAAGAAACCAGCTAAAATTTAATAACCCTATGGGCTATGCTATAGATGAGACACTGAAGAAGCCCCACACAGAACTAGCTTACCTTGCCCATTGTTTCCCCAAGGGATTTCTTTTTTTTTTTTTTTTTTACTGAGTATGTGGCTGCTTGTAGGAACTGTAAAGCAAAAAGGAATATCCAGTGATTAATGGAGCCCATACCAGTGCATAAGAACCAATTGTGTATGTCTCTTCCTGAGTCTGTATTCAGTAACATGTCAGTAGACTGCAATTGCACATGGTGACAGCATTCACACTGCAGGCATCAGCAGACGCTGCAAATCAGACTTTCTTTTTAGGACACTTGATTAAGCATTTACCAGCACACCACCGGCTGTATTCCATGGCACAGGATACTGCAGGCTGGGCAGAAAAGTTGAGTAAGTATAGTCTCAAAGTGCCTAAAACTCAAGCCTTGCTAGAAGAAGTAACCTAAATCTGCTCCGAGGGTATTTGTAACTGGTGGTGAACTGAAATTAAATACAGCCCAATCCTGACCTAGGTTAATTCATAATGAGAAGAGATCAGCTCCTAAGTAGAGATTGATTGATTTCAATCTCTACTTTTTTATACACAATATCTAATATCGAAATTTTTCATATAAGCAAAAGTAGGAATATACCATCCATCAGAAGAGAAAAACTGTTCAGTGAAGTAGACTCACAGAAAATCCAGATGCAAGAATTAGAAAACAAGAACTTAAAAATAACTATTATAAATATGTTGCAGAAATAATATTAAAAGGTAGATATTATAGGTAAAAAAGATAGTGAATCTCAGCAGAGAAATAAAATAAATTAAGAAGTAAACAAAGGGAAATTTCTGGAACTGGAAAGTATAATATACCTTATGAATAATTCATATAATAAGGTCAATGACAGACATAACAGAGCAGAAGAAAAGATCAGTAAACTCAGATAAGTCAATAGAAATTATCCAAACAAGCACCAAAAAAATGTAGTATATATACATAAAAACGCACATATTTTACACACACAGTTGATCCTCAGCATCTGTGGAGGATTGGTTCCAGGACCTCTTGCAGATGCCAAAATCTAGAGATCTTTAAGTCCCTGTTACAAAATGCTGTGTATTTGCATATAGCCTACACACATTCTCCCGTATACTTTAAATCATCACTAAATTATTTATAATATCTAAAATACTGAAAATGCTATAGAAATCGTTGTTATACTCTTTAGGAAATAATGACAAGAAAAAAAAATCCGTATATGTTTAGCACAGATGCAATTAAAAAAATATATTTTCAGCCGGGCGTGGTGGCTCACGCCTGTAATCCCAGCACTTTGGGAGGCCAAGGCGAGCAGATCGCCAGGTCAGGAGATCCAGACCACCCTGGCTAACACGGTGAAACCTCGTCTCTACCGAAAATACAAAAAATTAGCCAGGTGTGGTGGTGGGCGCCTGTAGTCTCAGCTACTCGGGAAGCTAAGCCAGGAGAATGGTGTGAACCCAGGAGGTGGAGCCTGCAGTGAGTTGAGATCAGGCCACTGCACTCCAGCCTGGGAGACAGAGCCAGACTCCGTCTCAAAAAAAAAAAAAAAAAAAAATTACATTTTCAATCTTTGGTTTAAGAAATTCATGGATGCAGAATCCATGAATATGGAAAGACAACTGTATTTATAAATACATACCCATACATATGCACATGCATGTATGCATACACACATCGAAAGAGAAAAACGGAACGAGGCAAACAAAATATGTAAATAATCGGCCGGGCGCGGTGGCTCACACCTGTTATCCCAGCACTTTGGGAGGCTGAGGCGGGCAGATCGTGAGGTCAAGAGATCGAGACCATCCTGGCTAATGTGGTGAAACCCCGTCTCTACTAAAAATACAAAAAATTAGCCAGGCGTGGTGGCGGGCGCCTGTAGTCCCAGCTACTCGGGAGGCTGAGGCAGGAGAATGGCGTGAACCCAGGAGGCAGAGCTTGTAGTGAGCCGAGATCACGCCACTGCACTCCAGTCTGAGTGACAGAGTGAGACTCCGTCTCAAAAAAAAGAAAAAGAAAAAAAAATAGATAGATAGATAGATAGATAGATAGATAATAGGTAGGTAGGTAGGTAGATAGATAGATAGATAGATAGATAGATAGATAGATAATGTTAAAGGATTTTTCAGAATTAGTAAGACATTAACTAATAGATTCAAAAAGGGAAACACATATAGAAGCACCATAATCAATCTGCTAAAAAATCAAGGGTTAAAAATACGGTAAAGAAGAAAATCTTAAAACTAGCTAGAAGTAAAAAGACACATATTCAAAAGAAAAACAGTAATAATTGTCACTCTCCATTTTGACTAGTGAATCGTGGTAGTCTTTTGGGATTCCAAAATAATTAGCACTAATTCAGAGCCACAGGGAAAGGTAAACAGTTGGGAATGCGTGTACAATTTTTTTAAAGATCATTAGCTGTTCATGGAAAAGAATAACTGTGGATTTTGGCGTTTTTAACATTTGTAGAAGTAAAATTTGTGACAATAATAGCACAAAGGGCAGGAGATATAATGGAATTCTATTGTTTTCAGCTTCTTATTTTGTGAAATGATAAAATCCATTGTAGACTGTTTTAAGTTAAGAATATATATTGTAATCTCTGGGGAATAATAAAATCTAACCAAATGAGTATGATTAAAAAGCCAATATACTTAAGTAAAATTAATCCAAAATAAGGCAGGAAATGAGGATGGTACACATAGGAGAAATGAAAAACAAGTTGCAACATGGTAGTCTTGACCTAACATATATGAGTAATGGACTGAATGCCCACTTCTGCTATCTTCTAGCCCTATTTTATCTTCTTTAGTTATTTTCTCATTTGTTAAGCCATTTGGAATCTTCACTGTTTTAAAATTTTCATGAACAGGATCATAAAAACTTCTCTCAAGAAGAGAAATAATATATTGATAATTTAAACAACTCCGATCAGATGAACTTAGTAGTCTCCAGTTTAACGCTGAAACCTTTTTCATTAATAGTGAGAAAGTAAGCTAATTATATCAAACAAATTGAGGCCCCTGTGAAAAGATACACATAAAAGTTTTTAATATTCCATATTGACAACATTATAAAAATTGAGCAGTTATTTTCAAGCACCATTTCTTTTTTTTTTTTTTTTTTTTGAGACGGAGTCTCGCTCTGTCACCCAAGCTGGAGTGCACTGGCCAGATCTCAGCTCACTGTAAGCTCCGCCTCCCGGGTTCACGCCATTCTCCTGCCTCAGCCTCCCGAGTAGCTGGGACTACAGGCGCCCGCCACCTCGCCCGACTAGTTTTTTGTATTTTTTAGTAGAGACGGGGTTTCACCGTGTTAGCCAGGATGGTCTTGATCTCCTGACCTTGTGATCCGCCCGCCTCGGCCTCCCAAGCACCATTTCTATTAAATTACCTTCAAACAGTTGTTTCCTTACTAGTTGATGTCTTTATTATGTAAATTATGAAGTGATGCTTCACTTATGCTCTGGTATCCACAGTATGCTGCCCAGACACTTGCAGATATAGGAAGAGAAGAGGCATGCATGTGTCCATTTTTATTTCTAGCAAAATTACTTTTTATTCAATGTAGTAATCTTCAAATAAAAGTCACTAGTTTCCTATCTTTTTTTTCCCATGGGTGATTACCATGACAATCAAAAGTGCAAAATGTCCTTATTCATGGAGATGTGTTCTGGAAAAATTGTCTCTAGTTCAAACTTTTTGGTAAAAGCAATTATAGTCTCACTGTTCTAAATAACTCTGAGATGAATCTTTTATTAAAATGAAGAATCCTTTTTTTTATTATTATACTTTAAGTTCTAGGGCACATGTGTACAACATGCAGGTTTGTTACATATGTATACATGTGCTATGTTGGTGTACTGCACCCATTAACTCATCATTTACATTAGGTATGTTTCCTAATGCTATTCCTTCCCCATTCCCCCAACCCCATGACAGGCTTCAGTGTGTGATGTTCCCCTTCCTGTGCCCAAGTGTTCTCATTGTTCAGTTCCCACCTATGAGTGAGAACCTGTGGTGTTTGGATTTTTGTCCTTGCGATAGTTTGCTGAGAATGATGGTTTCCAGCTTCATCCATGCCCCTACAAAGGACGTGAACTCATCCTTTTTTATGGCTGCAAAGTATTCCATGGATAAAAACCCTAGAAGAAAGCCTAGGCAATACCATTCAGGACACAGGCATGGGCAAGGACTTCATGTCTAAAACACCAAAAGCAGTGGCAACAAAGGTCAAAATTGACAAATGGGATCTAATTAAACTAAAGAGCTTCTGCATAGCAAAAGAAACCATCATCAGAGTGAACAGGCAACCTGCAGAATGGGGAGAAGATTTTTGCAATCTGCTCATCTGACAAAGAGCTAATATCTAGAATCTACAAAGAACACAAACAAATTTACAAGAAAAAAAACAATCCCATCAAAAAGTGGGCAAAGGATATAAACAGATACTTCTCAAAAGAAGACATTTATGCAGCCAACAGACACATGAAAAAATGCTCATCATCACTAGTCATCAGAGAAATGCAAATCAAAACCACAATGAGATACCATCTCACACCAGTTAGAATGGCCATCATTAAAAAGTCAGGAAACAACAGGTGCTGGAGAGGATGTGGAGAAATAGGAACACCTTTATACTGTTGTGTAACACTTTTACACTGTTGGTGGGACTGCAAACTAGTTCAACTATTGTGGAAGACAGTGTGGCGATTCCTCTAGGATCTAGAACTAGAAATACCATCTGATCCAGCCATCCCATTACTGGGTATATTCCAAAGGATTATAAATCATGCTACTATAAAGACACATGCACACGTATGTTTATTGTGGCACTATTCACAATAGCGAAGACTTGGAACCAACCCAAATGTCCATCAATGATAGACTGGATTAAGAAAATGTGGCACATGGAAGAATCCTTTTAAAATGAAAAGTAGGCGTGTTTCCCAAGCCACTTTAGCCTTGAGGGGAAAGCAATATACCCATAGAGTCACAAAACAGTAATTCTGCTTTCTGCACTTTTGCCAATGGAATTCCCCATCTATTTATGAACACTGCTGTGGTTTCTGTGTTTTAGATAATCAAGTTCTTATATACACTTATTGAACTTGCCATTTTTCTTCTCTCACCTCCCACTGAGAGACTGACATCTTCTGAGTGGTGAGGCCTTGTCCTTCTTCACTCCAGATGGTGACCTGTTCAATCGATAATTCAAGCTACTCTGTCTATTCCATATTTGAATATTCTACAGCAGTAATCCACAGCAACTTCAAATAAAGTCTCCTTCTCTTGTTTTGGCTAAATTCTCAACATAAGCTACAAAGTAATACCATCAGGTTCATGATCTCTTGATAATTCACTGAGATGACTACAAAATCATGTTTTTATTTATTTACTTTTAATTCAATCTCTTTTACTTTAAGATTGAGGTCCAAACTCTTCTGGAGTAGGGAGTGCTGAGTGGGAGGGCAATTTTGATGAGAGATTCTGTGTCGTACAAATCACCCCTATTCCTCCAGTCCTAAGGTATTATTCTTTTTATAATCTTTTGAGTATAATCTCTAGCCCTTTCCTTAAGATAGCTGCTTCCCCAGGGGGATCTAGTGTTCTTTATACAGATGGGTCTCTGGCAATCCCATTCCTACAGACCTCTGACTGAAGTCAGACATACTTAAGACCTAGAGAGAATACTGCTTAGGCTTGTTTGGGGCCCTGGTATTATAAAAATTATCTCTTTTTTTTTTTTTTTTTTTTTGAGATGGAGTCTTGCTCTGTCGCCCGGACTGGAGTGCAGTGGCCGGATCTCAGCTCACTGCAAGCTCCGCCTCCCGGGTTTACGCCATTCTCTTGCTTCAGCCTCCGGAGTAGCTGGGACTACAGGCGCCCGCCATCTCGCCCGGCTAGTTTTTGTATTTTTAGTAGAGACGGGGTTTCACCGTGTTAGCCAGGATGGTCTCGATCTCCTGACCTCGTGATCCGCCCGTCTCGGCCTCCCAAAGTGCTGGGGTTACAGGCTTGAGCTACCGCACCCGGCCTAAAAATTATCTCTTAATTTATTGGTTGTTTAAATAAATTTTGCTTAATGTGAAATTAATTTCTTAAAGATATTCATTTAAGTGTGTGCATGGGTTTAGAGTAATTTCTATATGTATTAAATATTGAGGGAACTGGATTTTAAACTATTATTTAGTTGCCAGGATTTTGCATTTCAAATATTGCATTACAGCTTCATTCTTTCCCTGAACTAGATTTTTAAATGCAGGAAATAACCTTGAGCTTTCAGTTGAGAGTGCCTCCTTGCTCACAGACAAAGGATAAATCAGGACGGTTTGAAGCACGCTGGGATGTACTCTTAGAATTCCCTACAATTCTGTGTGGCTCCATTGACAGTGACAAATGAAAGTGGTTTCCACACACCAGTGGACTATACACCATGCTAACTAGGACCCATTTAGCACTAACTAAGTCAGGGAGTAAGTGTTCTTGTATTTTTCTGTCAGCCAATTTTTAGTGTTTTCCCTATTGGCACTGCTGATTTTTCTTTGTGTTGTTTTACTGTTGAGCCACAGCAAATAAGAAAGAATAAAAAAATGAAAAACATAAGTTAGCACAAATTTTTGGGATGTGAATTGCAATTGTTCTTTGCTATTCTTTCTCTAAAATTGAGTTTCATGTTACTATTTTAAAGATAGATATTGTGGCTCAGAGGGAGTTTTAGGTTATTAGAGAAAATGTTTTCATGAAAGAAAACTGATGCCAAAATTGTATTTATGCAGTACTCTAAAATGATCATGACATTTGAGAAAAGCAGTTAAACACTGCCTCCAATAGAAGTCATAAGATCATACAATTTTCTAGAGAAATAAAAGAACGTTTATTATATCAAAACTTTTGAGCTGCATTTTTAAGTTTTATCCACTGACTAGCATTTCAATTTATGAGGTAGTCGGATTTTGTGTCATGAAATGTTGGTTAGTGTTCTGTCCAGGTACAGAAATTGTTAGAGCGATTTATTCTACAGACACTAAAATGATAGCAACGATCCATGGAAATGAAAAAGCTATTTGCCTGATGAATAGCAGGACAATAGGCAACCTAGACTGCATAATTCTACTTTCCACTAAGTTACCCTTGGGATCCATAGGATGAGATTACCTTAAAAGTGAACATGTCTCCTAGTCAAGTCCTTCCAGTATTCAGGAACTAAACACTCAAGAAAAGACTACAAGCAGGGAGTTCAATGTGGAAGCTAATATTATAGCAGTTCTCAATAGTCTCTGCAACAAAAACTTGATTTCTTCAAAATTACTCTAGGAAAGAAAGTGACTCCTTATCTTGTGACAACATGGAGTACTTAGCACTTTATTTCAGACACCATTAATGACCTAATCAAACTGGGCATCTATTGGGAAAAGGCATGAAGAACAACCATGTAAGAAATATGCCAACATAGAAAAAAAATCTTAGATTAATTATGTTTAGCTTATGTTGTATTTTAAACCTGAGTTTAGAGCATAATGTTCAAGTCCATTATTTCTAGCATTCTCAGTCCAAAATAGCTTTTATTGAATGAATACATTTGTTCCTTGACTCTTTAGGACTGTTAACCAGGCCCAAATAGGAGCTGAGCCATCTAAGCATGTTGAGGGATTACCAGAGATCATAATCTCATAGAGAATCAATTTTCTTCTCATCTTTATCTGATTCTATTTTCCTATCTCCCTGTAATGGGAGCCAGATTCTTTGAATATAAATTTCCTGAGCCAACATGCCAAAGAGCTTACCTGAGAAGATGAAACCACATGACCTGGGGTGAGGAGAGTATTAGAAAGTGAGAGAGCCCCTGAGCACCCCTATAGACGACACTCTAGTTTGTAGGTATTGTTAATCTTCAGTTATAGAAATCTTCAGTTCAAGTTATAGAAAACCCAACTCAAATAACTTAAGCAAATAAGGAATGTAGAGTCATGTAATACAAAGTCAAGAATGGCTAAGCCTAGTGCAGCAAGCGCTGTGAGTAGGGCTCATGGGTCTTTACGTTGCCTCCACTTTCCTCTGTGGGTCCTTTTTCAGACAGGCTTTCTTCACATTGGTGAGCTACCTGACAACAACATTTGCTTATATCAACCCAGGTGTAAATCCAGAAAAAACAAGAATAACACAATCTTATGAGTAAAGCAAAAGTCTTGGAATTAACTCTGATTGGAAAATAATCACCTTGATTTAGGTCCTGCTCCATCCCTACAACAATCTCTATGGGAAGAAGTAGGTGAGCCTCAAATCACCCAGTTTGGAATAACCTGCTTTTCTTGAGGCTGTGAGTGGAATCAGTTTTACCAAAAGCGCCTAGGCCAGGAATGGGTTCAGGATGGTGTCCTAGGATCAGGTCACCACGACCACAAAAGCAGGCCACCAATATGGGCAGGCACAATCAATAACTGTCCATTAAACACTATCCCAATGGTTTTTCAATTCTGACTATACATTATCCATAAATCTTTATATAAATACATAAAAAACATACTTGGACTTTATCCCTCAAAAATTCTGAAACGTTCAGTTCAGGGTGGGAACTGTGTTTTGACAAAGCTCTGTAGATGAATCAATAATTACCAGATCTAAATCATTAAGTGGTCGCACTGAATTTATTTATTAAATGAGTGTGATACAATAACTTACCAATTCTCAAACTTTTCCAACTATGAGCCACCTAAACAGTGTCAAGAGTCCTAGAACCTACGTATCCATTCACCCACCCATACTTCACCAGCACCGAACATACCTCCCTCATTGATATTATTTCAACAGGGTACCACTCAAGAAAATTACGCTTTTGAGGAGTTCTTACTAGGACTTTGAGCTCTGCGCTAGTTACAGCAATATTCTTGTCAAGGTTACCGCAGTTCTTTAGAATTTATTTTTTAAGTGTATGATTAATGGAAAAATTATATTTATGTATTAAAAGATAATATGTTGAATTCACAAACATTTTGCCTCTTTTTTTCCTAACCTTCTCACTTAGTCACTCTTACCCATGGTTACAACATGGATCTTAGGACCGCATGACACTACATTACCTCCCACACCTGGACCACAATCTTCTTTTGGTCTTGCTAGTTTGTTTGACTACTGTTTTTCCTCATGAATCTTCAAGTTCATTGACAATTCTCTCCCACCCCTCTCCATTGGTCTCTACCTGTCTTTATGTCTTTACTGACTCAGATTAGATTCCAGAGTCAACAAGGGCAATAATTCTATACTCAATACCTCTCTGTCTTTTCTTTGTGTCTGCCACTGCAACTCCAGCTCTTCCTCCAAGTTTACACTAAGGCAGCTGAGTTTTGCTAGAGAAAAATCCCAACATTCAAATATGTCCTGTCATTCCTGTGCCCAGATCCCTCCAATGGCTTTCTTACTTTGATTAAAACCCAAATTCCTTTCCATGCTGTGAAACACTGTGATTTGGTCGACAGTTTCCACTCTGGCCTCATCTTTTCTTCATGTCACTACTGTTGCTCTGACCTCATCACTGGTCCTTCAACAAGCAAGTGTCCTCCTGCCTTAATGCATTTGCATTTACTGTTTTCTTTACTCAAAATACACTTCTTCCAGATATCTGCAAGTCTCATGCCCTCATTTTATTCAGTTTTGTTCTCAAACATCTCATTCCCTGACTATCCTAGATAACAGATATTTTCCTAGATAGCAGGTATTTATGAGTTGACACACACACACAATTAAAGCCTGAAACACATATAGATATGGGTAGCATCACGATGCTGGTCAACTAAATTGATTCCACTGGGATGATATTGCACTAATCAGCACCTAACATAATACATGTACTACGTTTATTCTTTAATCTTTGCCTGTCTTCTTCTGCTTCATTATAGGCTCCATAATGACAGAATTTGTTTTGTCCACTGCTGTATCTTCAGTACTTAAAACGGCAATAACACTTAATGAATATTTGTCAAATGAATGAGTACATGAAGCAATTATGTTTATACCATTATGAGTTCACAGTCACTTACTTCAACTGGGCCTCAATACTACCTGGCAATTCCACTGTTTTTATCTATTCAACTGAATCTCCCACCCTTCATAATGACTCTGTTAAATTTTCACTCTCTTTAAACCCCTCATGAACACAAACCTACACACACACATGTACACTCACATGTACACTCCACAACCTAAAAACACATGCTCACAACAGACAACTTTGCTTCCTGTGTTACAGAAAAATAGATGTTCAGAGACAAGAAATCCCTGTAAGTCTTATTACAAAACCAACATGCATTACCATATGGGTACTTGTACTTCTCTAATTGCTGTTGTTATTTAAAAAAAAAAAAAAATGTTGTATTTCCTCCTATCTAAGCTGATTCCTCCTCATTTTGTTAGGACCTACTTCTTCCTATCATTTCAGGAACCATCTCATTGTGAATCTTCAAATAGCCTTACAAAGCAAAATTAAAATACTTCCTTCAGCCACATAATCCTCCACAATCACTGTCTCCTCCCTTTCACTGCAAAACTTTTTAGAGTAATGGCCCCCTTGTCTCTTTCCTCTCTTCCCACCCACTCCTCAGTCCACTCTAATCTCAATAAACACTCACTGCTTCACTAGAAAGACTTTTGCTAAGATTCTCAGTGACCTACTTCTACATTGCTAAAATGCATGGGTATTTTTTAGTTTTCATTTTAGGTGAATTGTCAGCAGAGTGTTGTACTATTAACCACTCCTTCTTTTTAAAAGTTCTTACTGCAAACTTCCTTAACATTGTATCCTCCTAACTTTCCTCCTACATCTTCATCCAGTGCTCCTCAGTTTCCATTGTGAACTCAACCTTCTCTAGATGGCCCCAAGTATGAAAATTCCTGAAAACTCAGCCCTGGCCTCTTCTGTTCTCTTCTTATTCTATACTTTCTTTTCTGGCGATCCCACTATTAGCCAAGGCTTTAATAACCAACCATAAACCAGTGATGTTCAGATATATACCACTAGTGATAATCTCTCCTCTGAGCTCCTAGCTTGCCTCTCAAGTTTTGTAATGTGTATTCTCCACTTGAAAATCTTAAAGATACCTAAAAAACAATCTATCCAAAACCAAATTCATTTGCTTTCCTTTCCAAAGTAGGCCTTCACCCTTGTTTCCACTGTTAGGAACACAGCACCCTGTATCTAGTTGTGAAAGCCAGAAAACAGGGAGTTGTCATTGCTACCACCCTCTTTCCTTAATTCCTTTATATAATTCATCACCAAATTCTGCTAATTCTGCATCTTAAATATCAAATATCTCCTTCTTCTCTGTTCTTTCTCTCTAATTCCCTTGCTACCATCTTAGTCTAAGACATTACAATCTCTCAACTCTCTCTTTGTGGTCTCCTCATTTGCCTTTTGCCCACTCCAGTCTGTCCTCTACCTGGCAAACAAAGAGATTTTCTCAAAGCACAACCCAAATCATGCCACATCTCTGTCCAAAATCCTTTGTTTCCCATTGTTCTTAAAATAAAGAGCAAAGTTTTTTTTGTTCGTTTTATTTTGTTTTGTTTTGCTTTTAACATGCCTTGTAATCAATTAATGAAGAAGCTGGTCCCTGCCAAGGTCTACAGACTACCCCACCCACTGTACTTCAGATACCCTGGTCATTAGAAGTAGAATGAACTTTGCTCCCCACTCCCACCATGGCCTTTTCTTATGCTGTTACCTTTGTATCCAAGGCCTTTCCTCACGCACCTTTCCCCAGTTCATTTCTGTTTTTCATTCTGCAAATTTCAGTTCTCAACTCAACTTTTAATTTTCTTAGGGAAAGTTTTCTTACTAGCAGACTGGAAAAAGTTCTCCTACAATATATTCTTTCAGTTCACAATATTATCTTTGGCACTTGTCACAGTAAATAATTATAAACTTAAGCAGTTATATGGTCAACATTGGCCTAATATGGAAGCCCTTCAGAGAATGACTATGTCTTTAGTTGGCCCTTCATATTCATGGGTTCCACATTCATGTATTCAACCAAGCTCATAAAAATATATTTTAAAATGACACCTGTACTGAACATGTACAGACTTTTTCTTGTCATTTGTCTCTAAACAGCACACTATAACAAATATATACATAGCATTTATATTGTACTATTATAAGTAATCTAGAGATTATTTAAAGTACATGGGAGAATGTGTTTAGGTTATACACAAATACTACATCGTTTTATTCCAGGGACTTGAGCATTTGTGGATTTTGGTATCCATGGGAGGTTCTGGAACCAGTCTCCCATAGACACCAAGAAACAACTTCACTTAACCATTACTTCTCTATTTGATATTTTGATGTCTTAGAGGTTTTTTGCTATTATTTTTGAAAATGTATACAATGAGAATACACAGCTCTCACATTGTGGGTAAGATAAAATTTATTTTAAAAATAAATATTTGCTGATCAAAGTTGGATGACAATATTTGTTTTTCAAAAACAAGAAAAGACAGTGTCATTATCAAAAACATCAAATTTTGAAGTATCAGCTGATAGCAAGGTACTACCTCTAGAGATTTGTGAATTAATTGGTCTGTAATGAGATTTGGGCATTGAACATTTTTAAAGTTCCGCAGATGATTCCCATGTACAGCCAAGTTTGAAAGCCACTGCAGAAGATGCTTATCAATGCCCTTTTCACAAGTTAAGTGCTACCACAATTAATGTACCAATGGATATAAATACAGATGATGTGGCTCTCCAAAACAAAGACCATGTCAGCTAACAGCTTTATGTAGCACTTGGCAGGAAACCGTGTAATCACAGGCTCATAGTGATTAATAAATCTAAGTAGAGAATCATTTGGGTGAAATGATTCAAGAAGCATTCTTTCTCCCTACTAATTTGGAATGCGACTTACATCTGAAAGAGACATTGCACAGATGTCAGCCCAAGCAGCAATGTTGAATCCCTCCAATGAAGAAGCTAGCCAGCTACATAACTAGTGAATCAGGACAACAGACACTCTCATCATGCCACAAGGTCAAAAAACCTGCCTCTGTGCTCAGAATGATTGGGTTTCAATCTTAGGTCTGCCACTTGCTAGTTTGCACCTTGGTTGAGTCTTTTAACTTTTCAATGCCTCAGTCTCTATTTTTAATACTAGAAAAATGATAAATATATAATAAGGTATATAATAGTAACTATTTCAAAAGCTTGGTTTGAAGGTTAATTGAAATAATTCATGTAAAGTACTGAGCCTAGGTGCCTGGCCTATAGTTAACACTAAATACGTATCAGCTGTTACTACTTTCTCACGTTAAAGCTGGAAATTCCTACTGAAGGATGGAAACTCGTCAATTTTGTTGTTTTAAAGCTTATTCGTAAGTCAAAGAAAATTAAAACTACAATTGCAGAATTAGCCTAGAATGAAATAATATCAATAACAGAACCAAAGAACATCACTAAAGCTGTATTCATTTTCCTAAATCCTGATACCAATGAAGAAAATACACTACAATTGGTGAAATGAGTTTGACAACAAAATAACCCTAAATCTAAAAGCAAAAAAAGAAAAATTAATAGAGATAGTAGCCAAAATTAATGAATTAGATAATAGAAAATTAGAGAACTAATCAATAAATTCCAGACCTAGTTTTCAAAGAAAAAAAAAAGAATAAAATAGATAAAATCTTAGGTAACCTAATAAAAAAAGGGGGAAGGGGAGAAATCACAAATTTAGGATTTGGATGAAGACTTACTTAGTGTTTACATTTACCTTTTCATTTATTTTGAATTTTATACTCTAGGCCTGGTTTCAACTGGTAGCATGTCATTTACATTTGGTAAGTGTTACGTTGACTTTGTTTCTTATAGTCTATCAGTGGTTTAGAACAAGCTGCAGTGGCTCTTGGCGTTTGTGTGTCCCCAGGAGATAACTCAGCTGGAGAGATATTGTTGACACTTTGGGAACTAGCTGCCAAAGCAGCCAGTGAATTATAAGTGGCAATATTTTTGTATCAAATTATGGTTTAGATTAATAAATTTGTCTTTTGGTGTCTGTTATTGAGGAAATTTCTTTGACACATTCTGTAAGTAGAAGCATGAAATCTCTAGAGAGGCCTGATGCACTAAAAGCCACAGGGAGAAATATAATTGAAAGACATTTTTACTGCAACGACAAAGCAATGTAAAGGCTGAAGTTCAAATCGCAACAGACTCAAAATATCAACACTTAAGTTAAACTACCAGGGCTGGTGCCTGTACAGAAACTTTGGAGAGCAGATTTTTTTTTTTTAGTTGAAAGTTAGTTACTAGTACTAACCTTCCTTTGAAATCAGGAAAACTTCTCCATTCCCTTGCAGAACAAAGTCCTGAGTTCGTGTGATAAACTAGCACCTCAATGGAGTCCAGAACTAGGCAAGAGAAGGTAAGAATGTCTTCCAAGTCCTCCTATGCAGATTTGTATCACAGTCTCAGTTTTCAGAACTTATCAGTCAAGCAATAGCTGTCCAATCCAGACTCAACTCCAAGCAAACTGTGTTCAGGGAACCTAAGTCTTTTGTCTACAATGTCTGTAAAAGCATAAATCATTGAAATGTGCCATTTATATTTTAAATTACTTATTTCATTAGAAATTTATAATTTATATACTTTATGAGAACAAATTAAACTATGACTTATGTTTAAGAATTTTGTTACTAATTGTTTGTACTTAAAAGCCCAATTTACAAGCTTTTTTCTCTAGGAAATGGGGGATTCTGCATCCTTTCACATTTTTCCCCCCATCCTTCACCCAATCCCTTATAAGCATACACACGGACACATACTATGTCTAGGAGTCAGTGGATATGCTCATAGACCATCTCTCTGGAAGAGAGAAAAGTCTTGATTTGTACTATCTTCCAATTTCCATGGTGTAAATATTCCCACAGTGGCTGATTTCAAGCTAACAACAAACTTTAGCCACTGGCTTACAAAATTCCTGAATATTTAAAATCAGCCCTTTTAAGTCATTTTCACTGTAGTCATTTCACATCTCTGCTCAGACTGTACTGCCTCTGTATTCTGCTCCCTACCCTACAGCAAGCACTTAGTGGTTAGGAAATTTATGAGTTGAAACACACACACACAATTAAAGTCTGAAACACAAGTAGATATGGGTAGCATTGCCATGCTGCTCAACTAGATTAATTCCATTTATTTTCTTGTCACTCAGTCACTCTATGCTTACTGAATGTCTAATACGTGTCAGACACCATGCTAGGTATTGAAGTTAAAAGCAATAAACTAATATAAGCTTATTGCCCTGGAGGAGCTCAGGGTCTGGAAACAGAAGAAAAACAAGAACAAAAAATATTAAAATGAACACATTGTTTGATGCAAATACATGGAGGCTTCATTACATGCCCATTTTGAAGTATTGCTCATTTTCTATTTCTTTTATAAAGCCTCCTCTAATTAATACTCTCCACAGAGAGTTCTCAGAGTGCCTTGATTTTTCACAGGTATAAATCTTGTCATCTCAACTAAATTGCAAGCTTTGTACAGGCACTGACCATATTTTGCATTTATTTCCTATGCTTTGCAATACCAGATATCCCAAAATAATAAACTAGCATTTGTATTTGCAAAACATTTTCATAGATGTTATCTCATCTGAGCCTCACAGCAGCCCTGTGGTGTATGTAGACCTGGTATTATTACAACTAGTCTTTATCTTTGTTTTATAACCAGAAACTATAGTCTAAAAAAGGTTAGGGAACTGACCAAGGTCATGTGAACTAGAACACAAACACATGTCTCTGAACTCCAAATCCCATACTCCCTTCATTATATGATAACTCTACAACTTTTTATTGATTTGTCAACTGCATATAAAATATTCAGTGGTCCTTAACAGAGCACAGATGAAATTCTTATTCCTGCAGACCCTAAATGTCTAGAATAAGAGCATGTCCTTGTCCTAAGTGCCTATTTCCACAATCTTAGCCAGCATGCAGGACCCAAAAGATGTAAAGCACATCACTGTCCTAAATCTCCCTGTTTCCAATGTAGATGGCTAATTCTTTTTTTTTTTTTTTTTTTTTTTTTTGAGATGGAGTCTCGCTTTGTCGCCCAGGTTGGAGAGCAATGGCCCGATCTCGGCTCACTGAAAGCTCCGCCTCCCAGGTTCACGCCATTCTCCTGCCTCAGCCTACAGGTGTGCACCACCAGGCCCGGCTAATTTTTTGTAGTTTTAGTAGAGACGGGGGTTTCACCGTGCTAGCCAGGATGGTCTCGATCTCCTGACCTCGTGATCCGCCCGCCTCGGCCTCCCAAAGTGCTGGGATTACAGGCGTAAGCCACCGCGTCGGCTCGGAGATGGCTGATTCTTATTCCATTTGGCTACTTGGTGCCATTTATTGTTTCTATTTTATCTCCCTAATGATAATTTAAAGAAATAGAAACTTTAAGGCTTAATTTAAGACATTGTTTCCAATAATCCATCATGACAGGAACGCTTTTAAAAACATCCTAGGCAAGAAATGTGAAACAGCAACTTAATCCTCACCCTGTCCTCTCCACTGTCGTGTACAGAACCCACATGCCACTGCTAACCAGTTCCACATGGGATTGTTAGGCATTCTGAAAGTCAGAGGCAAAGTTAACATAATGTGTCTACCTCAAAGGGATGTTTATAATTTTCTGCTAGCTCCTAGATGGGTCTAGTCCCTTGCTCTAGTTCAATCAAAGATTTTGCAGGAACTTTCAGCATGGATTTCAGCTTCTCATGTTGTCATGATTAGAGGAGGTTCTGCCCCCAGGTACCTGTCCTGTGCCCTGACAGCTTCAAGAGCTCCAACTGGAGGATGGCAACTACAGGAACAGACTGTGTGCTGCAGTATTAAAATAGACTAGGAAGATAAAAGAAAAATGCGTAACCCTTAAAGAACATTTTTAACCTGAATATCCAGATCTCATTAGTTTACAAGTACATGCAAGTATATATAAGCACAGCATGAGGTATAATGTGTCTCGCACAAAAACAGATTCTCATTTGGTATTTATTGAACAGATGAATTATTTTGACATGTATGCACGTGTGTCTGTGTTGACACAACTGACTTACTTAAGTGTCTTTCTTGCCTATTACAGTGTAAGCTCCTTGAAGGCAGGGACTATGGCTTATTTTTGTCTTTATATCTGGGGCTTAACACAGTCAGGCATATAGTAGATACTCAATATGCATTTGTGGAATTAATGAACAAACTTGGCTGATATTAGCATCATTATTTAAATCTTGCCAACTATGTCTTACTGTTTATGAACTAATTTTAGGTCCTTGCAGGAACATGGTACACACATCTATAAAACCATCCCAGCTGCCCCTCCCCTTCTTCTGTTATTCAAGCTCAGGCACTGCTGCTTTATTGACATAATTGTTCTCTCTGCTTCTGCCAAAGTGTAGTTCTTGGCCCCCACTGCCACAGTGATAATTGGGTGGAGTATTTGCTGATGTTTCCACTTTCACAGCCAGCTCATCCGGGAGTCTATAGCCATAATTCTCAACAGCACTTCAGAAGTGTTGCTTTAAGAAAAGCTATGTAACCTTCACTGACCACTGACCCCTGTCTCCTCAAGACATCACAAAGGGACCAAAGCTCAGCATTTTATGAAAGATTGGTACTGCCTTCACCACCACTGTTTCTCATAAAATGCAAATGTCTGCTCCTTTATCTGGACACAAGAACTCTTGAAAACTGAGAGTAGTTCCCTTCTTCCATATTGTACTCTGTGTGAAAGGAATCTGACCACAGAGTTTAGAATCCAAAATGTTACAGAGTTTCAATGGGTATATGACCCATTTTCTCTTTGGGCATTTTCTCCCTGGCTGAACTAGGTTGAAGTAACAGCTGCATGCTCTCTACCCAGAATCAACACACCTCTCCAGACTTGAAGTCCTGTTACTAAGACCCTCTCCTCAGGTAAAACTTATTTCGCTTTAGGATGACTTGTCCTTCTATTTTCATCCTGAAGTCTGGTTTTTATTGTCTTTGTAACTACCACCACAACTGGTTAGTCATGTCTGTTCTTCTCTGAGTCTCGCTTCAAAAATCCCTTGCCCATGAGCTTCTTAGTACCCCCTCATGAAAATCAATGCATTCACATAGGTATTTGCCCCAGGGGGAGGAAAAGGGTATGTTATTCCTCACATTAGACCAAACCAACCAAATCTCAGCTCCAACCTATCTCGGGGTCCATTAAAATACACAACACCTAATTCTAAAATTTTAACTGGAGCTTCTGCAGATGTAGAATTCTTCTTTTCTGCAGCTAAGACAAAGAGAGAAAAACAAAGGAGTTGGAGACTCCTTTATTTCCCCCAGGGAGAAGATTCCACAACATGGCTGTGCTGCATCTGACACTTACGCCTAACTTTTCAGAATGTGGTATACTTTTACAAAACGATTGAGTGGTCCACTTGTCAGAGTAACAGGCTAGGTGAGTCATGCATACTCAAAGAAAGAAGCATTTGTATCCGGGTCTTCAAAAGTGACACCTGGGAAAGAGAAATAATCTGTCCTGTCTTGATCAATTAGGAATCAAACAAATAACACTCAAAGACTGGGGCTTCCTAGGGGAATTCTAAGTATCAATAGACAATCTGCAAAATTATTGTTTGGCAGGTGGTTTTCTAATTATCATATATATTATTTGGGGAGTGGGATATTGGAGAATATAAATAACATCCTCTTTGTTTCATGCATTACATAATACAGTATTTGTGGAGGGAAGCTACAAGTACTAAATAAGTGAGGTGGGAGACTCATGCAAGAGTATCATGTGCCCATGATGGGATTCACACATATTACGCCATCTACTGGTATTACTCCCTTCCGCTCCATTGGCATACTTACCAGCCTTGTTTCACCCAGGAAGATTTTGTGTATCAACCAATTGTATACTTTAGGGACAGGCTAGGGACTAGGGTGCCATGGAAATTCTGATATGACCCAGGAAGCATTAAAAATGGGGAATTCTTCTTCAGAAGGACAATCCTTTTGTACATGAAGTTCAGTAGCCTATTGACCTTTGGGACTGGGGTAACCCAAGCTCTAGTTAACTACATTTAGTTATCAATAATGAAAAAACAAGATAACCCCCAGTGTCTACTCCAATTTTACCATCAAAGGCACAGGTGCCAACACACTTGTAATTCATGCTATATCAACCAGGACCTTGCTAATTGCTGCCCTATGCACAGAATGTTTCAGAGTTAGTATGTTCCTTTGGAAGCAGTTTCATAAATGATATGAAGGGTATTATATTGAAGTTCATATAGAATAATAAAATGATATAGGGAGTCTGAAGTAGAGATGACCAAAAAAAAAATCCATCACGTAGTCACTGACTGGGCTAACCAGGACACAAGGGAATAAGAGTCCTATATGGAGTAATTTCTAGTCTCCCACAGCTGTCACATTGCCTGAAACTCCAGGATCCACACATCTCCATAAAGGACTTTATGTTTTGGCTATGATGAAGAATTCTAGAATTCTGTTCCCTCAATGGGGCTAATGCATTGAAGGGATAATCTGACGCATCATGAAGCCATTTGTAGCAAGATGAAAAATCCAGAGCATAAAGATTCATATGCTACAATAGCATCCAAAAGAATAAAATACTTAGATACAAACCTAACTAAGAACACGGAAGTGTGTACACTGAAAACTATAAAACACTGCTGAAAGAAACTAAAGAAGACTCAAGTAAGTGGAAAGACATCACATACTCATGGATTGAAAAACTTAGTGTTGTTAGCATGTCCATACTACCCAAAGCAATCTAGAGATTCACCCAACCCCTACCAAAATCTCAACAGTATTTTTTGCAGATATAGAAAAATTCCTTCTAAAATTCATACGAAGTTTTGGGGAACCCCAAATAACCAAAACAATTGGGAAAAGGAGGAACAAAGTTGGCAGACATATACTTCATAATTTCAAAATTACAGCATTTAAAACTGTTTTACTGGCATAAAGACAGACAAGTAGATCAAAAGAATAAAATAGGGAGCCCAGAAATAAACCCTCATGTACACAATCAAATGATATTTGACAAAAATAACAAGATTGCTCAGTGGAGAAAAGATGGATTTTCTACAGAGAGTGTTGGTAAAACTGGGTATCCACATGTAAAAGAATGAAGTTGGACCCTTACCTTATATTCTATACAAAATTTAACTCAAAATAGATTAAAGACCCAAAACTATAAAACTACTAGAAGAAAATACAGAGGAAAAGTCTCATAACATTGTACTTGACACTGATTTTCTGAATGTGATGCCAAAAGCATAGGCTACAAAAGCAAAAATAAACCAATAAGACTACATCAAACTTTAAAGTTTTTGCACAGCAAAGAACACAATCAACTGAGTGAAAGTGCAACCTATGAAATAGAAAATATTTGCAAATCATGTATCTGATAGACGTTAATATCCAAAATACATAAAGATTTCCTATAACTCAAGAATAAAAAATCAAATAACCCAATTTAAAAAATGGGCAAAGAATTTGAATAGACATTTCCCCAAAGATGACTGAGATACAAATGGCCAACAAGCATATAAAAAGATGCTCAACATAACTAATCATGAGAGGAATGTAAATGAAAATCATAATGATATATCACCTCATACCCATTAGAATGCCTACTATCAAAAACCAGAAAATGACAGTGTTAGAGAGGATGTAGAGAAATTGGAAACTTAGTTGCACCATGGGTGGGATTGTAAAATGGTGTAATTGCTATGGAAAATAGTATGTATGGTTCCTCAAAAAATTAAAAATAGAATTACCATATGATCCAGGAATTCCACTTCTGGTTATATAGCCAAAAGAATTGAAAGCAGGATCTCAAAGAGATACAGTCATGTGTCACTTAATGATAGGGACACTTCTGAGAAATGCATTATTAGGTGATTTTGTCATTGAGTGAACATCATACAATATACTATACTTACACAAACCTAGATGATATAGCCTAGTACACAACTAGACTGTAAGGTATAGCCTATTGCTCCTAGGCTACAAACCTAGACTACGGCATGTTACTATACTAAATACGGTAGGCAATTGTAACACAATGGTAAGTATTTGTGTATGTAAACGTATCTAAGTACAGAAAAGATAAAGTAAAAATACCATATTATGGAACGACACACACCCACGTTTATAACATCACTATTCACAATAGGCAAAGAGGTGTGAGTAATCCAAATGTCTATCAACAGATGAATGAATATACATGTAGTGGAGTATTACTCAGCCTTAAAAAAGACAAAAATTTTGTCACATGCTACAACATGGATGAATTTTGAAGGTATTCGTGTTGCTAAGTAAATATCATTTGCTAAGTCAAACAAGCCAGTCACTAAAATGCAAATACTGTATAATCCCACTATTGTGAGGTATCTAAAGTAGTCAAATTCATAGAAACAGAAAAAAGAATGGTGATCACCAGGGTTTGAGGGGAGAAGAAAAAGAGCAGTCATTTAATGAATATAGAATTTCAGATTTGCAAGATAAAAAAGTTCTGGAGATCTGTTTCACAACAGTACGAATATATTTTACACTGCTGAACTATACACTTTAAAATGGTTAAGATGCCAAATTAATGTAATTAATTAATTAAATAAATACGATGTACACCCTAAAAGAATAAAAAGAGATAAGTAGAATGTTCCCTGAACAAACCTTGATCAGCAAATGTCCACATTGAGGTGCTATGTGCTTGAAGGTTAAAAAGGACTGGAGTGCCCCCAAACGCAACTAAGTTTCCGATTTCTCTACATCCTCTCTAACATCGTCATTTTCTGGTTTTTGATAGTAGGCATTCTAATGGGTATGAGGTATCATTATGGTTTTCATTTGCATTCCTCTCATGATTAGTTATGTTGAGTATCTTTTTATATGCTTGTTGGCCATTTGTATCTCAATCATTTTCGGAGTTTTATGGTTTTGCCTCAGGCCAGCTCTTAGCCTGGTTTTGCTGCTTTCGGGAAAAGACAGTACAATTCTGAGAGGGGGCATTTATACACTCACAGTTTATTCATCCATTCAGCAAACATTTTCTGAGGCTCAACTATATGCTAGCTATTGTGTGAAGCCCTGGAAATACATAAAGAAGGAAAAGTCCAGACTTTAAGGAGCCCTTAGATCAAAGCCTCCCTGAGAGGTGCCAGAGCTGCATTCTCACATGAGAGACATAAGATTGGTCACCTGAACAATTGATGGACAAACAAAAGCAGCACCACAAAGCTAAAGTGACAGAAACCTAGAAATCTATTAGTTCAGTCCTTCCCCGCTGTCTTCCCCACTCATTCAGTCCCGAGTCAAAAAAAGCAAAAGTTGCTGTATCTACACGCATACCTCAGAGATACTGCAGGTTTGGTTTCAGACCACTGCAATAAAGCAAATAACACAATAAAGCAAGTCACACAAATTTTTTGGTTTCCCAGTACATATAAAAGTTATTTTTACACTATACTGTAGTCTAGTAAGTGTGCAGTAGTATTATGACTGAAAAAACAATGTAAATATCTTAATTAAAATACTTCCTTGCTAAAAAATGTTAACAATAATCTAAGCCTTCAGTGAGTTGAAATCTTTGCTGATGTAGGGTTTTACCTTAATGTTGATTGTTGAGTGTTCAGGTCGGTGGTTGCTGAAGGCTGGGGTGGCTGTGTCAATTTGTTAAAATAAGACAATAATAACATTGCCACATCAATTAACTCTTCCTATCACAAAAAAATTTCTGTAGCATGTATTGCAGCTCGATAAGCATTTTACCCAAAGTAGAACTTCTTTCAGAATTCAAGTCAATCCTCTCCAACCCTGATAAGACTTTACAACTAAGTTTATATACTATTTTAAATTATTTGTTGTCATTTAAACAATGTTCACAGTATCTTCACCAAGAGTAGGTTCCATCTCAAGAAACCACTTTCGTTGTTCATCCAGAAAAAGCGTCTTCTCTGCCGGGTGCGGTGGCTAATACCTGTAATCCCAGCACTTTGGGAGGCCAAGGAGGGCGGATCACAAGGTCAGGAGATCGAGACCATCCTGGCGAACATGGTGAAACCCCGTCTCTACTAAAAATGCAAAAACTTAGCCAGGCATGGTAGTGGGCACCGGTAGTCTCAGCTATTTGGGAGGCTGAGGTAGGAGAATGGTGTGAACCTGGGAGGCGGAGCTTGCAGTGAGCTGAGATTGCGCCACTGCACTCCATCCTGGGTGACAGAGTGAGACTCCATCTCAAAAAAAAAAGAAAGAAAGAAAGAAAAAGAAAAAAGCAAGTTCTCATTTGCTAAAGTTTTATTGAGATTAAAATACTTTAGTCATATCATCAGCTTTCCACTTCTGATTCTAGTTCTCTTATTATTTCTACCACATCTGCAGTTACTTTCTTCCAGTTTCACTGAAGTCTTGAACTCCACAAAATCATCCATGAGGTTTGAAACCAACTTCTTCCAATCTCCTGTTACTATTAACATTTTTTACTTCTTTCCATGAGTTATGAATATTCTTAATGGCATCTAGAATGGTGAATTCTTTTTAGAAGATTTTCAATTAATTTTGCCTAAATTCATCAGAGGATCTATGTATCTATGACAGGTATAGTTTACAAAATACATTTCTTAAGTAATAAGACTTGAAAGCTGAAATTACTCATTGATCCGGTGGCTACAGAATGAAAGTTGTGTTAACAAGCATGAAAACATTAATTTTCTTGTATACCTACATCCGAGTTCTTGGGTCACTATGTGCATTGTCAATGGGCAGTCATATTTTTAAAGGTATCTGTTTAATAGTAAGTCTCAACAGTGGACTTAAAATGTAAACGCATGTTCTGTCATCCTGACTTTATGATTCCAGTTTTACAGCACAGGCCAAGTAGATTTAGCATAATTCTTAAGGGCCCTAAGATTCTTGGAATGATACGTGGGTGTCGGCTTCAACTTATCGTCACTAGCTGCATTAGCTTCTAACAAGAGAGTTAGTCTGTCCTTAGACACTTTGAAGCCAGACATTGATTTCTCCTCTTTAGCTATGAGAGTCCTGCATGGTACCTTCTTCCAATATAAAGCTGCTTTGTCTCCACTGAAAATCTGTTGTTGAGTCTAGACACCTTCATTAATGTTCTTGCATAGACCTTCTGAATAACTTACTGCAGTTTCTACACCAGAAAATGCTGCTTCATCTTATGCTTTTATGATATGGAGACAACTTCTTTCCTTAAACCTCACAAACCAAAATCTACTAGCTTAAAACTTTTCTTCTTCAGCTTCCTTAACTCTCTCAGCTTTCATAGAATTAAAGAGAGTTATGGTCTTTCTCTGGATTAGGCTTTAGTTTAAGTAAATATTGTGTCTAGCTTGATCTTCTCTCCAGAACATGAAACCTTTCTCCATATTGGCAATAAAGCTGTTTTGCTTTCTTATCGTTTGTGTGCTTACTGAAGTAGCACTCTTAATATCCATCAAGAACTTTTCCTTTGCATTCACAACTTGGCTATTTGGCACAAGAGGCCTAGACTTTGGTCTGTCTCATCTTTTGACATGCCTTCCTCAGTAAGCTTAATTATTTCTACTTTTTATTTAAATTAAGAGATGTGCAACTCTTCCTTTCACTTGAACACTTAGAAGCCATTGTAGGGTTATTAATTGGCCTAATTTTAATATTTAATATCTCAGGGAATAGAGAAGCTCAAGAATAGGGGAGAGATGGTGGAATAGTCTGTTGATACAACAGTCAGAACACACAACATTTATCGATTTAATTTGCCATCTTCTATGGGCACTATTTGTAGTGCCCAAAAAGAATTACAATAGTAACATCAAAGATCACAAATCACAGATCGCCAAAACAGATATAGGAGTGTTTAAAAAGTTTGAAATATTGCTATAATTAACACAAGGTGACACAGAAACACAAAGTAGGCACATGCTGTTGGAAAAACGGTGTTGATAAACTTGTTTGTCCCCGGATTGCCACAAAATTTGCAAAAAGCACAGTATTTGCAAAGTACAATAAAGCAAAGCACAATAAAATGAGGTATGCCTGTATAAGCTCCTCAATAAGCATAAAAGTTCATGAACGATAAATACCCATTGAAATAGAGACCACAGAAGATGGCTTCAGATTTATGAACAGCTGCTTCACTAACCAGCTTCCTGTAAAACTACTACAACTGAAACAAATAGACCTGTTCAAAGTTCTTGCCATGGAAGCAGGTGCTCTGCCTCCATCCTAGTGTTTGCTTTGCAGTTTGTCTCTGTACAGATGCCCAAACCCACCTCACAAGCCATTTTCCATCAGTACATCAATACTCATAAGAGTGACAAAAACCTGTAACTGGTAGATTGAGAGGATCAGCGAGCTCTATGAGGTAAAATTACTAGAAACTACTATTTAAAAAGCAGTGTAGAATCAACTTTGCTGCTGACTAACCAGACAATGTGCAAATCACTAAAAATTTCTGGATCATGCTTGCCTCTTCTATAAAATGAGAATTTTTATTCATTGATCTCTGCCATTCTTAGATTCTATGAAAAGTCCTAAAAAATGATCCAGAGAATTACCTGGCTAAAATAGTGATTTCAAAGGTTATATCTGCCTCTAAAGCGGTGGTTCTTAAAATGTAGTCCATGCACCTGCAGCATCAGCATCACCTTGCTAAAAATACATTCACCCTAGACTCATGAATCAGAGTTGCTGGAGATGGGAGCCAAGGTATCCATGTTTCAACAAGCCCTCTAGGTGATTCTCATGCACATTGAAGTCTGAAAAGCATTGCTCTAAAGCATGATGGTATCATAATTTAGAACAGCTGGTTGGGCTTTAAATCCCATGAGTTACTGTATTGTGAATATGCAATGTATTTTCTCTCTAAAGGGCCCCAGATAGAATTTACGACTTCCACCTTTTTATTTGTGAAAATATTTCATGTGCATACATCTGTCACAGAATTTGCCTTATTTTGAAGAACATGCTATTGTCTGTCTCCATTAGACAGTTCTTTGCAGGAAAGGACTAAATCTTTTTCAACTTTGTGGCTGTAGGATTTAGGATAGTGCCTGTGGGTGCTTTGTTGAGAAACATGGATGGATGAATGGGTAGATGGCAGATGGATACATGCGTGAATGACAAAGTGTTTGAAAATTGAGAAAGCCTTGTTTGAGTAAAAGGAAGGGTTAATATCACGCAGCAAGAAACTGTAAATTTGGGCTTCAGCAATACAAGTATTGCTGTATTGGGGCCTAAATTAATTTTCTATTTATTCCTGCTCTTCCTGTACTTGGGCCTAAATAAATTTTTTTCCGACTAAAAATTATACTGGTGAGAGTGTTTATTCTGAGTAAACAACTGAGATCTGCTCCTGAATCTCCCAGTCCCCCTTGGAACGGCCAGGAGGCATCACGCTGACTTCCAGTTCTCTCATGTGAAAGAGGCAGATAACACCACCTGCCCTGTTCCTGTCTCACAGGGACACTGAGCATATTAACTAATAATGACTATGAATTTCTTTTGAGGTTCTAGGAGAAGATTGCTATATAGATACAGGAAATATTAATTAAAAGATCAAACATTTGGCAGTATTTTAAATAATCAGTTTTGCAAAGGTGAGTCAGGAAGAAAATGAACTGGCTGTCTTCTCCTTAAATAGAGACCAAGAGTCACCCACATTCTGTGTCTGCTTGTTCTGTGAAAGACTTTGTGTGTGCAGCTCATAGAAATCTTTCCTTTAAAATGTGAAAGGAAATGCAACGCTGAAAACCCAGGAGGGAGAGGAGATGAGAAGTTAAATTGTACAACTAAATTATCAGAATGAGATGCTTCTCCTAGCATGATATGGTCGGGAAGAAAAATAAAGTATAATGTTCCCCTCTATAGTTTTATGACCATTTTCAAAGATGATAACATAAAATCAACCTATGCTTGTCTGTGATTCAGCTTCTTCACCTTTAAAACTGGCTAAACTAAGCTCATCTCCTAAAGATGTTGGGAAGAGAATATGACATGGCAAAGAGGATTGCTCTGGTGGCAAAGGAGGCTTTTTGCCAAATGATAACTTTGGTTTTTATGTTGCACTTGTTGATGTTTTACTGTCATGGAAAACTCCTCAGCACGAATGCTTGAACTTTCAACATAGAGAACATATATATTACAGTTTACTGACGGCTCTTAAAAACATATTCTTAATTAGTCTACCCAATAATGCTTTCAAGTGGATACAATAATTCCTATTTTATGTATAAGAAGAGTGAATGTCAGAGAAGTTTAGTGAAAAGCTCAAGGTCATGGATAATAAATGGCAGAATTAAAAGTTCCCCCAGGACTTCTGAGTGGGTTTCCAAGTCAACTGTTCATTCTACTGGTGTAAGGAATATTAGGAAAGGAGGAAGGGAGAGAGAAACAGTCTAGGGATGTAAGTATGTTTTTGTGGCTTTTTTTTTTTTTTTTTGAGGCGGAGTCTCACTCTGTCTCCAGGCTGGAGTTCAGTGGCGTGATCTCAGCTTACTGCAACCTCCGCCTACAGGGTTCAAGTGATTCTCCTGCCTTAACCTCCCGAGTAACTGGGACTATAGGCACACGCCACCACGCCCAACTAATTTTTGTGTTTTTAGTAGAGATGGAGTTTCACCATGTTGGACAGGATGATCTTGATCTCTTGACCTCGTGATCTGCCTGCCTCGGCCTTCCAACGTGCTGGGATTATAGGCATGAGCCACCATGCCCATCCATAACTATGTTTTAACAAATAAAAAAAAATCAGCGTAATTTACTGTATTAATAGGCTAAAAATCAAACAAACATATGACCATCCCAATATATGTTAAAAAGCACTTGACAAAAATCCAAAAACCATTGCTGATAAAAATGTTCAGCATACTAGCAATGGAAGCAAAATTCTGCAGCCTGATAAGGAATATTCACAAAAAAGTCTACATTCAACATCATACCTAACTGTAAAGACTAAATGTCTTTCTTGTAATATCAGGAACAAGGCAATGATATCTATTGTCATATTCAACATTGTACTGGCTGTCCTAACCTGAGTACAACCAGGCAATAAAAATAAATAGGCACCCAGATTGTGGAAAAAGGTAAAACTGTCTTTATTTACAATTTTTATTCACATAATACATAATCATCTATGTAGAAAGGCCTGTGGAATTTTAAAAGAGATACTGAAAGTAATCGGTGAGTTTGTCAAGTCTCATAATACATAAAAGTCAACTGTATTTCTACTTACTAGCAAAATGCCACCTGAAGTTTAAATAGAAAACAACATTGTTTATAATGACATCAGAAATAGAAAATACTTAGGGATATATCTGACAAAATTGTGCAATCCTTACACTGAAAATTATGAAACATTGCTGACAGACATGTTTTAAAAAACTTTTAAAAAGGGAGAGATCTACCATTTTCATGGACCAGAAGACTGAGTATTCTAATGATGCTTGTTCTCCTTAAGATGATCAATGAATCCAATACAATTGCAATAAAAAGCCTAATAGGATTTTTGTAGAAATTAATACACTGATTCTAAAATCCATATGATAATGCAAATAATATATAGAAGCTACAACAACTTTGAAAAGAAAAGGAGAAAACTTGGAGGACTTAACCTGATTTCAAGACTTATTATAAACCTATAGCAATCAAGACAATATGGTATTGTTATTAAAAGGGACAAGTACATAAATGGAACATAATAGAGTGTTCAGAAAGACACATTTATTATCAATTGATTTTTGGAAAATGTGCAAAAGTAATAGAAAAGAATACTTTCTTCAATAAATGGTGCTACATTACTGGATATAGGGAGGTAAACTGATTAACAAACAAGAACTTGATTCTGTATTTATATCATGTGCAACTATTAACTCAAAAGAGTTCATAAACAAAATGTCAAATCTGACTATAAAACTACTAAAAACTGGGAGGAAATCATTGTGAACTTGAGCTAGACAAATATTGCCTAAATACAACACTGAAAGCATTATCTGGAATGTAAAACAGTTGATATCAAACTTCATCAAGATCAAGAACATAGGTGTATTAAAAATGCCTTTAAGAGAATAAAAAGACAAACCACATATTGAAAAAAATATTTGCAAGTCTCATATCTAGGAACTTTGCATATAGAATATGCAAATAATTCTCAAAAATACAATAATAAGAAAACAAATGACCCAATTTTAAAAAGGGGGCAAAAGTTTTGAACCAGCCTGTCACCAAAGATATTTAAATAACAAATAACACATGAAAAGATATTCAATGTCCTTAGTCATTAGGAAAGTGCAAATTTAAACCACAGTGAGATACTGCTACATACCTTTTAAAAGGTCAAAAATTTTAAAAGACTGACATTATCAAGATTTGGTGAAGATATGGAGCAATTGGAAATCTCATATACTATCAATATGAATGTAAAATGATACCACTATTTTGGAAAAATTTTGGAAGTTTCTTAAAAAGATTAATATGCCTGTTACATTACCCAACTATTTCACTTCTAAGTATATGGTAGTAGTGAATGAAATAATATGTGCATACAAAGACCTGCCAACACATGTTCATAGTAGCTTTATTTGTTACAGTCAAAAACTAGAAATAGCCCAAAATGTCCATCAACCAGTAAATGGGAAAACAACTGTGATTTATACATGTTATAGAATGTTTAACAATAAAATGGAAAGGAACTATTGATGCAAGTGGATGATTGATACAATATGGATGAATCTCAAAAACATTACTCTGAGTTAAAGAAGCCAGACAAAAAAGAGTACATATATAAAAGTCTACAAAATACAAAACTATTCTATACTAACAGAAAACAAATCAATGATTGTGTAGGATGTCAGAGTGGCTAGAGGTGTTTATTATCTTGATTATGATGGTGATTTCAAAAGTGTGTCTGTGTGTATTGTATATGTGTTTCAAAACTTATCAAATTGCACAATTTAAATACGTGAAGCTTATTGTATGCCAGTTATATCCCAAAAAGTTTTTAAAATAAATACAGACCATATGCATGATGCAGCTACACCACTGATAGTTGTCAGACAGCTACTTTAAGGCAGAGTAATAGATGGCATATATAACCACTCTGGGTCACTTTCAATTTTTTGTGCACGTGGTCTGGTTCCCTAAATAATTTGGTGGACAGAAGTAAGTGATTTCCAGAGCTGACAAGATGTGCTAATGAATGCTGTTGAAACAGACTTATACATTATTTAAGTTAGAGACTAATTGTATCTGACTGTACGACAAGATGAGAAAAGTCAGTCTACTTGTTCTGAGTCCTGTAGGAAATCCTTCATCATGTGGGAAGTAGACACTGTTTAATGGAAAGACCATAGGGATCTGAATCAGATCTGGACTTGAATCCCAGCTCTACTACCTACTATCTCAGGAAAGATAACTGAACTCAATTCTTTTATTTCCATAGAGTGAGGATAATAATACTTGCCTGGTAGCCTTTTGATGATTAAATAAGATAGCATACACTCAACATTCAATATTTCATTTTCCTTCCTCCTTCCCCATACATTCCAGTAAGATCCATCTTCTTCCTATTCTCTAGGCAAGCCAGGCTTGCCTCTGTCTCATTTGCTCATGGCCGTGGGTTATTCATCCAGGGCACATACACCTGACTTTAATGGAGCACAATACACAGATAACCAGATTTATGTGTCAGCTAAATTAGGGAACAGTTATTCATGTTAGCAAATTGGTCCTCATGTTACCAATAAATTGGTCACCAGCTTCTCCCAAGATATGCAAAATCCTCAGAGTATTTTAAGTGCCACGTGACTTGCAAACTTTGATTTACATGTGAAAGTAAGTTTAATAAATATCTAATTTTCCAGAAATTTCTCAATTTTTCAGCCAGAATAAAAGTGAATTTGTCCTCTCATCTGTTGGGGCAAACTAATAATTTGATATTTAAAGTGTCACTGAAAATAAACTCCACTGTGAGACTCATTTATGCCGTGAATGCTAAAAATCTGATCCAACAGAAGCAAATAGTTTCCTTTCACATTGAATTAAAATCAAAGAGAGACAAAGATACAGAAAGATAGAGGCACAAAGAGACAGACGAAAACCTTATAGGTTGGAGAAGAAAGTCTGACTTAGTTTTTAAGAATTTCAGTTTCATCTTGACTATTAACAAATATATTTTATTTCTGTAGGATTTCAATATGAGGAGAAACATTATACAATTTACTTTTCCTCTAAAGCTTATCTTAAATTTAGTCTTAATAGAAATGAAATCTCTGGTTTGATTTTGACTGTGAAGCAACATTTGGATATGTATTTTCAAGTCTTAAAAGTTTACTCAAGTATAGTGATAAGTTAGTGACATAGATTTTTGGAATTCTGCATTTAATTTGTTTTTTATACAGCTTTTAAATCCTGAAATTAAAAAAAAGTACATAAAAGCAATGAAGCTAAAAATGTATTCATACGTTATACAAGCACTGATAACCCATTAAGCTTGAACAGCAAAGTCTAAAGTAGTGCTCTTAGAATACAGGCTGAGGAAGGACCCCCTGCATCAAAATTATCCGTGTTCCTATTATAATAAAAATGCGAATTTCTGGACTTACTCCAGATCTCTTGACAGTAGCTCCCAAGAATTGAGTTTTTTGTTTGTTTGTTTGTTTTGTTTTGTTTTTTTGCTAGACGCCTTATGTGACTTTTCACACTGGAAATTTAAAAACACATGGGCTTTAAATTGGAACGGAGGCTAGCAAGTAAGTTAGGAAAGAGAAATAAAAGAATTGAAAGAAAAGTTCCTATCACTAGGCAAAATAAAAATCAGCATGAAACCATGTGAAGGATCCTTTACCACAACTCTGAGAGATGCTATACTAAGCCCATTTTAAAGAGTTGTCAAGTGGGTTTTAAAAATCCCTCCAGAGCCTGCTGAAAAATACAGTTTTTAAACACTATGCTGTTGCATTACTGTGTCTCTGCCCAGCAGGTGTATGTTGTTTAGTGTCCTTCTGTAGAAGCAGGATGCTTGCTAGAGCAGTCCATGGTACTGGGGAGAATGAACAGCATTATTCGGTAAGCCTTGAGCATCTTTTTATCCAGAGCTCCCTGAATGAAATGGCCAGAACTGGGAAAAAAACAGCAATACTGGACATTAACGGGAAGCCATGCAAGGATTAGTTTGGATGGAGAATTGCTAGAAAAGACCATACTCCATAAGAAAGCCAGTTTCTTATGCCCTACGATGCCTGCTTTTTCTTACTCATTCACAAATGAGCCTTCGTTCATAACTATGAATATCACTGCAGGTGACCCTGTATGAAAAAGGGCAGACTGACATGTAGATAAGAAGATCCTCCCCACTGGGTATCCCACTGTTTATTGCCAGCTAACAGATGTTTACTCAAATCTCCAGAATATTACTTATTTTTGAGATGGACTCTTGCTCTGTCTCCCAGAATGGAGGGCAGTGGCTCTATTTTGGCTCACTGTAGCCTCTGCCACCCGGGTTCCAGCGATTCTCCTGCCTCACCTCCTGGGTAGCTGGGATTACAGGCACATGCCACCACACCGGGCTAATTTTTTTATTTTTTGTAGAGATGGGGTTTCATCATGTTGGCCAGGCTGGTCTTGAACTCCTGACCTCAAGTGATCTGCCCCCCTCGGCCTTCTGAAATGCTGGGATTACAGGCGTGAGCCACCATGCCCAGCCTCAAATCTCCAGAATTTAAAAGGGCTTTCCTGCTGTTCCTGTTGTGCCTTCCACCCTGCCCACCCAACCTCAGCCCACTGCAGGCTGAGGCCTCTCTCCTGAGAGCGGCTTCCTGCTCAGTTGACGAATAGTCAGGCAAGCCTGAAGCAGTAGCCCCCACACAGACCACAGTTTCCAGACTGATAAACACAAATTCTCTTGTAACTCATTTCTCTTCTTCCTGTTTGAAAGAGTGAAGATATAATGCGGGCACATCTTTTGTTGTTGTTGTTTTTTAAGGCTATTTTTACTTATAATAATAACTAATAACTGTGAGCTTGTTCTGAGAGGGCTCCTCTTGTAAAGGTTGGGGAGGAAGAAACAACGCACATAACCCCTGAATATGTGAGGAGATTATGATGTGGATGAGCTCCATAGATTAAGGTCTCCTCTCCTGGAAACTAGGAAACTTATTGAAAGTAGAAACGTCAAAATCCAGAGACATTCTTCTCTTTTGCAGAGGTCTTTTGCCTTTCCTGATTTAATATCTGCCACCTAGCGAGAGGTTGAGGCACAAGCATTGGAGAAAATTGAACATTCATGGCTATCTTCAGGCTACAATGGCTCCCTGAGGCTGAGAGTAAAGAGGAAATTGTCGAAAAGAGATATGGCAGCAACTTAGGAGAAAGAGCTCTTGAAGCTTTCTGAAGGTCTTAAACCCCACTTCCAATCCCCCCTCTAAACAAGTACAAACCGTCCCAAGCCCCCATCTCCTCTTCCTCCTTTATTCTTCCTTCTCCCCTTCCTCTTTCTTTTCCTTTTTCTATTCCTACCACAGAGGCCAAGTGGCAGGTGATCATTTTCAGGCCCTAGCACAATAGACAGACACTTAGTTCCTTTCCACACACTCTCCACCCTGACCCCTCATCTGTAGTAGCTTTTTCCATGAGCTTCTGAACAGCTAAAGGAAGATTATCAATCAGGACTGAGGCCATACATAACTTATTAGTAACATTCTTGTACAATATTCAGAAAATGTCTTTATCTACGACTCAAGGCAGAAATATATAAGTATGATTAAAAGGAGGTTAACCTATCTTAATGGAAACCAGATTAACTGCTGTGTTAGTCAAGATTCTCCAGAGAAACAGAACCAATAGAATGTATATAGAGAAATAATATGAAGAATTGGCTCTTACAGTTATGGAGACTGACAAGTCCCAAGATCTGCAAGGTAAGTCAGACCCTGCAACCCAGAATAGCTAATGTAGATCCAGTCTGAGGTCAAAGGCCTAAGAACCAAGAAATCTATTTGCTTAGTTTCAGACCCAGGAAGAGCTGATATTTGAGTTCAAGTAGAAAAAAGCCAACATCCTAGTTCAAAGGTAGTTTGTCATGAAGAATTCTCTGTTACTCAGTAGAGGGCCAGCTCTTTTGTTCTATTCAGGCCTTCAACTGACTACGTGAGGCCCATCCACATTAGGGATGAGTAATCTGCTTTATTTAATATGCTGATTTAAATCTTAATCTCATCCAAAAGCATACCCATAATAATAATTATTTAAATAATAATATTTGACTGAATGTGTGGGCACCCCATGACCCAATCAAGTTGATACATGAAATTAAACAATCCAATTTCCCAACAGCTGGGTTTTCATAAATCTGACTCATAAAATACAGTAAGTGAAACATTAGTCCACTTAAAAATAAGATCCAAGTGGATCTTATTTTTTAACAGTATGAAATCCTTTCTCAGGAGCTATTCACTGGAGTTTTAAGAAAAGTAGTTGCTAATCTAGAGGTCATATCCAGAGTGACATCATTTTATGAGAGATGACTACTGGTAAAATGATATACGTTTCCCAACCATCACATAAATGGAAAAGATGGACCTATTTCCTTTCTGAAGGTATTTTCAGTGAGAGGTTTTGTTATTAGAATATCTTTCTAACCTCCAGAGATCTCAGCAGTCTCCAAAGGTAAAGAATGGCATGATGAGCAAATTCAATCCATTTAATTCTATTCCACGACTTCTAATTGGTTATGTTAAACTGGGAATGCACCTCAGCTCAGGGTTATGATTAGTATCACAGATTGCTTTCAGATGAAAGTCTTTGGAACTTTCCTGTTAATAGTCCTTTATGGAGGATATTGATCTTTGTGAGAATACTGCTTTGTGAGAATCTGTACCTTTAGATACTAAGGCAATCAATCCTCACTATACAAACAAGACTGATACATTGAATTTCTTAAGCCATTACCTCTTCCAGGTACCCTAGTGAGAAGTTCTAGCCTTTATGCAAGCCTCAAAAAAATTAGGTATACTTTTAATGACTGAAAAGTGTACATGGATCCAAACCTCCAAGGAAGGTAGCATGGAGATTTGCTCAAGTGCTTCCCTGACCTTCTCTTGGCTCTGGAAAAGTTTGGATCACTTAGACAATTTTGCCTGAGTGTACAATGAAGGCATTACTTCACTGAGGACAAAAAGGAATCCCAGCCAGTGACAGCAAAAGGGGCATCATCACACAAGCATGAAGCTCCCAGGACAACCCTCCCTACCTACCAAAGACTACACCATTTATTTATTTCAATCAATCCAGAAAAGGAGGAAGGCAGTGGAATTGCTTAAAGCCAACTCTGAGAGCTGAACTTAAACTCAAGGGACATGTGAAGGCCTAGACTTTATTACAATTGCATAGTAAAGTGGCACAATTGATTTATTTAAACATTACCTCACTGGCAATAACAAATATTCTGATGTGTAAAACATTAACCTGAACAATGGCAATAAATTCTCTTCAGAGAGACATGTTGTGGTGTCTTTATACCATCAGTAAAAACCATGCCATCCGCTGGCTAATGTAATAACACACACCCAGACTCCCCCATACATACACTTAAACTACTTTTGGAGGATATGAGAAGCTTGTTTTTCAAACAATAAATCAATAAGATTCCACTCTGAGAATCATCAATATCCAGAAAGAGCAGCTCACTCCTTTTAATTCAAGTCCCAGATATTTATAGAGCAAGGAAAAGATTCATCACTTAGGTAGAAAGTCGCTTTCAGTGACTTCTTTTTTTTCTTAAATCTCTTAAATGGAAAGCAGCTATCCTTTGGCTATAAATAGATAGAAGATAGATAGATAGATAGATAGATAGATAGATAGATAGATAGATAACATTATTTATGTTTGAATTTAATTAAAAACATAAAAGATTAAAAAGCCAGCATGTTTTTACTGCCATTTTGTTATTGTATATCAGATAAGAAAAAGGATAACAAAGATCTCTGTAGAATAATGCAGAGTGGCTTGAAGCTGTGTGTGAGATGGAATTATGTTGTGAGAGTGGGAGTCATGGGAAGAGGAACCATTGTAAACTAACTGGCTAGCTAGAGCCTGTCTATGCGTGTGTGGAAGGGGAAGGCAGGAATAGAGCAGAAGTAATAGGAGAAAGAAGAGAGAAGAAGCTGGAAAACTGATAAAGAAAAACAAACACACTAGGGAAAACAACACAGTGGTTGCAAAGTGGAGGAAAAAGTAAGTCCAAAAATGATAAGGTGAGGATTATTATCCAAGCACCTCTGACAATAAAAACTTGCTGAAAAAGTTGAATTAATGAAATCAAATATTTCTTTGAAATCGAATATGAAACTGACTCTTGTTCCTTGTCAGAAATCAATGTAATTTTAAAATATTAAGTCCTTCTTTGGAAACAGTAGTCTCTTAGCAATGTTGAGCTATTTTTTAAAAAATTATCATCAATAAAACACAAATTAAAAATCCCATTGGCAATGAAACCAGTCAAAAACCTTAGGTTGAAAATCATTTAATATGTCTGTTTTAACAATATATGCTATGCTTAAACAATGTTTGGAAAAACAAAATCTAAATAAGGCTGAGATTTTACAAATAAGTCCCTCAACAGAACATGTTACAGAGAAGAGAAACATATGTTCTCAACTTGAAGAGTTTTTATGTGAATTACATGTAAACCCCAGGAAAAAGATGAGATGTTCTGAGATTTAGTAAAGCCATCTTGGGTCCTCTAGCAATAAGTAGAAGACCGTCTCAAGGATTACTTCCAAAACTCTATTCTTTAATGGGTATGGAATATTTATTTACTTCAGCTTAACTGTTTTAATAAAGGGTTTTATCTTTGTTTTGTTTTGTTTTTGGAACTGCTTATGTTCTACTCTTAAATGTGACTCTGCTATACTATGACAAGTGGTGGTCACATATCTAAATTGAAGGTTCTATATTTTGGAGAAATGAATGTTATTCCACAAACTTAAATAATAGAATGGTAAAAGAAGTAATAGAATATACCATTAATCAAAGTCCTAAAAATAAATGTTTGCATAATTGGGCTCACTAAAAGAAGGCCTTTTTAATGTCCCATTTTGGGGGGCTCAGTTCAGAAGCAGTCTGAAATCTGATGCAATCTTATGAACGACTTCATGTCAGCTGATCAAACCCTCAGATGATGGTGCTGGATGAGGCCCTGAGAGTCAGAAAGGAAATTATATATTTGGAATATGTCTCTCATATATAACACATTCCATGAGGCCAGTATCATCCTGATAGCAAAACCTGCCAGATATACAACTAAAAAAGAAAACTGTAGACCTATATCCTTGATAAACATAGATGCAAAAATCCTCAACAAAATATTCGTAAACCAAATCCAGCAGCAATACATTAGAAAGCTAGGCCACTATGATCAAGTAGGTTTTATACCTGGGGTGCAAGGTTGGTTCAACATACACAAATCAATAAATGTGATTCATTGCATAAACAGAACTAAAAACAAAAACCACATGATCATCTCAATACATGCAGAAAAGACTTTTGATAAGATTCAACATCTTTCATATTTAAAACCATCAACAAACTAGGTATTGGAGGACCATACCTGAAAATAATAAGAGCCAATCTATGACAAACCCACAGCCAATAGACTGAATGAGCAAAACCTGGATGTATTCCCCTTGAAAGCTGGAACACGACAAGGAAGTATGCCCATTCTCACCACTCTTATTCAATATAGTACTAGAAGTCCTAGCCTGAGCAATCAGACAAGATGAAGAAACAAAAGGCATCTAAATAGGAAGTGAGGAAGTCAAACTATCTTGAGTGTAGATGATATTATTCTATACATAGAAAACCTCTTGGTTTCTGCCCAAAAGTTCCTAGATCCAATAACGAACTTCAGAAAACTTTCAGGATACAAAATCAACGTAGAAAAGTCAATAGCACTTCTTTACACAAACAACATCCAAGCTGAGAGTCAAACTAAGAACATAATCCCATTTCGTATAGCCACAAAAAATAATAAAATACCTAAGAATATAGCTAACCAGAGAGGCAAGAAAATCTCTACAATAAGAATTACAAAGCACTGCTCAAAGAAATCGGATATGACATAAACAAATGGAAAAACATTCCATGCTCCTGGATAGGAAGAATCAATGCTGTTAAAATGGCCATACTGACCAAAGCCATTTATAGATTCAGTGCTATTCCTATCAAACGCCAATGACATTCTTCACAGAATTAGAAAAAACTATTTAAAAATTCATGTGGAACCAAAACAGAGCCTGAATAACAGAGGCCATCCTAAGCAAAAAGAGTAAAGCTGGAGACATCACATTACCCCATTTAAAACTGTATTACAAGGCCACAGTAACCAAAACAGCATGGTACTGGTACAAAAACAGACACATAGACTAATGGAACAGAATAGAGAGCCTAGAAATAATACTGTACACCTACAACCATCTGATCTTTGACAAAGCCAACAAAAACAAGCAATGGGGAAAGACTCCCTATTCAATAAATAGTGCTGGGATAACTGGCTAGCCATATGCAGAAGATTGAAACAGGACCCCTTCCTTATATTGTATACAAAAGTCATCTGAAGATAGATTATACAGTTAAGTGTAAAACTCAAACCTATAAAAACCCTGGAAGACAACATAGGCAATACTATTCTGTAAATAGAAACTGGTAAAGATTTTATGACAAAAACACCAAAAACAACTTCAACAAAAGTAAAAATTGACAAATGGTACTTAAACTAAAGATCTTCTGCACAGCAAAAGAAACTTTCAACAGAGGAAGGAGATCACCTACAGAATGGTTGAAAATATTTGCAAACTATGCATCCAACAAAGGTCTAAAATCACACAAACAAGAGAACAACAGACACCAGGATCTACTTGTGGGTGAAAAGTGGGAGGAGGGTGAGAATCAAGAAACTTCCTATCAAGTACTGTTCTTACTACCTGAGTGATATAGATTATTTCATCTATACAACAAACCCCCATGATGCACAATGTGGCTATTTAACAAACCTGCACATGTGCCCCTGAACCTAAAGCAAAAGTTAAAAAAATTAGAAACTAAATAGGCAAATAAATAAATGCCAAATATGTGAATGACAAAGAGGCTCAGGGTGGTTAAATAAGTTTCCCAAGGTTATGTACTAATATTTAGTAAATATCAAGGGTCAACACTTCAATCCATTCTGTCTTCTCTAAAACATACATGCTCCCATTGATACCACAGTGATTCGAAGGCAAGCTTTAAGAGGTTTAATAGTTTAACTGTCTCTTCATGCGGATGTCTTTTATTATTTAGTTAACTTATTTTGACATGAAATCTCTTTCTTGAGCTGCAGGAAGCCCAGCTTCAGGATCTATTTTCCACACAGTACTAGAATCCTTGGAATACTTGGAGATACATATGTCCTCCTAAACTCCTAAAAAAGAAAAAAAAAAAATCTTCAGTAGGAAATCACCTGTATCTTTTCCCTATTCTCCTAGGAGTCTGATAAAATTTTTATCCATTTATATTCCCTTGCAAAGCAAATGACCATATTTAGCTTCCTGATGAGATCTTTTCTAATTATGATTCTGTACCTTATTGCATATCACTAATATCTACCAATATTCTACACTGAGAGATTTAATTCACATCCTCACATTTGCTACTGCATTAATCCACACTTCAGGCATGAATTCTAGAGACAATTTTCTTCAGATGCATTGCAGCCCTTTGGTGTAACTTTAACCCAGCATATGCTGGACTGAATTGTGTTTAGTTGAATTCCTAAATGTTAGAATCTTATGTTCAGCCTTCAAACTTCCACCCAGTTCTCTTATTTTCCCATCCATTTAATTTACCATATACCCATCATGTTCTACCCAGTATTTAAGGGTATTAAAGACATATAACTTAAAAAAGAAACTTGTATGAATCTCTTCCCTATGTAAGTTTTTTTAAGGGTTATAATAGCCCTAGATTAAAATAATTTTCACCATCTATGGACTACCTGCCTCTAGATATGAGAATATAAACCCATGATCCAGCTATTACCTACAGCCGGTCCTGACTGATGGGGTGAGGAGACAGAAAAGGAAAGCAGCTGGAGCACATTATAGGTTGCTTGCAAGAATATATAAGGTCATCAGGAAAGGGTTCTAAAGGGAAAGAAAACATGTAAAAGGGAGACTATAGAGAGTCATTAGAGAAAAATCAATATTGACTGTGTTAATACTTGTCCCAAGGCTCAGCCCAACCTCTTCAAAAGCCTGATAACTATTGACCACAGTAGGGATTAAACATAAGCTGCACAGCAAAAAGCAACTCTCTGAGCAACTCTCCCTGTAGGATAGATTTCTTATTTCTCTACAGAAAAGTGTTCCTTGCTGCCATTTTTCTGTTTTATTAGGTAAAACTCATTTCATAACTCTCAAATTAATTTTGAACCATTCATCATGTTTATGTTTCAAAAAGTCTTTTTCATTGCCAAGCAAATAGAGGATGATAATAATGGCTGGATTCATTTCAGTCCAGGAGCAATGGATTCTCATTTATTTTCAGTACTAAATCAAAACATGACTGAGTTTGGTTTCTACTTTTAAAGAAATTATACTGATTTTAACTACACTGCATATATAAAAGAGCTTGTGAAGAAGAGATGGCCAATCCTTAATAAAAACCCAAGCCATGGAAGTTTGCTGACTTCTTACCATCTCTCCTAGGTCCTGGGTCAGAAAGTGCCTCTTCCATATCACTAGAAGGTACAATTCCCTAAACTCCATGAGCACCCATGGGATCATTGGTTTAGTCTGTTGCTGTGGAAATCATATCCTAGGACAAGTCAAGGACCAAATCATGGGAACAGGGTGAGGCAAGAGAGGCACTCACCTCAGGCTCAAAATTTAAGGTGGGTAAAAATATAGGTTATTAAGATAAATAATATTTTATGTGACATTTTTGAAAAAGCAATGACCCAAAATCCATGATGAAGAAAATATCAAAGTTTATAATACAAACAGAATCTGATCCTACATGTTCATGACACCTTACTCATTTCACCCTAATCCTAGCTCTGATGTCAAGTTGGACTGGAAGGTCCCCATTGGCTAAGATGTAATCCTTCCTGTATTTGGGGGACTGTTGCAAAATAAAAGCACAGAGATAAGAGGCAACAATCATTGAGGTGTAACCTTGGGAAGGATACTGACTATTTATAGACTATTCAAGGTCCCACATGGATCTTATAAATGGGCTTTCCCAGAAAATCATTGCCTTCCTCCTCCCATCATTCCATCTCCAGAAACATGCTGATGTTGGCCTCTGCATGGTCAAACATAGCCTAGGATATTTCCATACCACCATGCCCTCAGACAGGACATCCTTGCTTCAGCTCCACTGGCAGGGATGTGCCCCTATAGCTTCTGAGTCTTGATGATGCCCAGAGGTCTCCTCTGAACCCAGGCTTTTCTCAGGTCTCACTTTGTCTTGAGCCCAAGCCCTTCTAGTTCTAACATAGCATGGTTAAAAAAATTTGATGTCTCCACAGATTGTAAACTAGTTCAACCATTATGGAAAACAGTATGGCAATTTCTCAAGGATCTAGAACTAGATGTACCATATGACCCAGCCATCCCACTACTGGGTATATACCCAAAGGATCATAAATCATGCTGCTATAAAGACACATGCACACATATGTTTATTGCGGCACTATTCACAATAGCAAAGACTTGGAATCAACCCAAATGTCCATCTGTGACAGACTGGATTAAGAAAATGGGGCACATATACACCATGGAATACTATGCAGCCATAAAAAAGGATGAGTTTGCGACCTTTGTAGTGACGTGGATGCAGCTGGAAACCATCATTCTTAGCAAACTATCACAAGAACAGAAAACCAAACACCGCATGTTCTCACTCATAGGTGGGAACTGAACAATGAGATCACTTGGACTCCGGAAGGGGAACATCACACATCGGGGCCTATCATGGGGAGGGGGGAGGGGGGAGGGATAGCATTGGGAGTTATACCTGATATAAATGATGAATTGATGGGTGCTGACGAGTTGATGGGTGCAGCACACCAACATGGCACAAGTATACGTATGTAACAAACCTGCACGTTATGCACATGTACCCTAGAACTTAAAGTATAATAAAAAATAAAATAAAAAAATAAAAAAAAATTGATGTCAGTAGGCAACAGTGACATGATTTTTTCTATTTTTTTAATATTTGGAAAAATATAACATGATTATTTTTTCTGTTTTCATTAAGGTAACCCAAAACCATGACTTCCAATTAACAGATGTCTCATTCCTCCCTTAGGTGTGGCTAGAACCACCCAGGCTGAATAGGTCTTTTTTGTGAAACCTTCATTAGTGCAAATGGCACAGTAGGTGAAAATGGAACTTCACACCCAGGTCTTGTCTTAAATATGATTGCCATATGTACTTGTGAGTCATACATTATGCTTCTAGGTAATCCTGCCAGCAACAATGACAGATTAAGGAAGGTCTCTAACCTGAGGCATTAACTAGAGAAAATAATTTCTTCCTTCAATTCTGTCCCCACAGAGTACCATATTTTGAAAATTAAACAACCTATGTGCCCATGTGGGTCACACAGCAGTGTGCATGGCTACAAAAGCAAATGTTTCCAAAAACTTATAGACTATATTTGAAAGTGGTCTTCATGATCTCCTGAAGGTTACTGTGAATAATATATTGAACCATCACTAATGCCATTTGATTTAAGCAAAACTAATCCTTGAAATCCAAAAAAAAATTCTGAAGTTCCTTTTTTTAGAGACTAGACACTATAATTTTTCATAAATTTATGTTGAAATGGGCCTCAATTTGTTGTTTTCCTCTAGTAGCTTTTTATATGAGTTTCTTTTCTAAGGTCAAACATTGAACATTATGTCATATTTATAAGGATTCTGAACACTTGATTCATACCAAAAATGGTTATGATGTTATGGTTTTCTTAACTTTTTATGGGACAGACACAATTACTCTCCACTTCTCATATTTCAGTCTTTTTCTTGCTTCTGAAAAATTGTACCAAATAGGGATAGGAACTGCATCTAATTTAGCTTATTCCTTTTTTTCCTTATTATGTATTGTTATTGTTCTCTACTTCAGTACCATAGAGGGAGACTAGCTCTGCATATACTGTGGTACCTCAATGGTTGTGGAATCTCAGAGGGAGGGTGGCTCTGCATATACTGTGTTACCTCAGAAGGAGAATGGCTCCGCACATACTATGGAACCTCAAAGGGAAGCTGGCTCTGTATATACTGTAGAACCTTAGAGTGGGGTGCAGGGCTCTGGATAAACTGTGAAACCTCAGAGAGAAGGTGGCTCTGTACATACTGTGGAACCTCAGAGGGAGGTGGCTCTGTGTATGCTGCAATGGCCATTTGCTAGTACAGGAGGAGGGGAAAGCATGCCTTGAAGCTGACTAATAGATGGCTACTTTGCCTTTCCACCAAGCCACACTTGAGAAGCTGATTGTTCTCAGTAATAATGTTCATCATATTATGTTACAGTCTTGAACTGTACTGAAGGAAATTGGTTGTCTAAGGTCACAAAAGAGACAAAATAATCTTTTATTTTGCATGGGATTTTAATATTTTTTTGCCCCAGGCACAACAGCCACTCAGAAACCTGCCTCATTATCCATGTCTCCTTCTGCCTTGTGTATCCCATTTTATTCATCTCTCCATCTTCCTCCATCTTAATTTCTTGTCTCAGTTAAAATAGACAGTAAGGAAAAGGCTAGTGTCTCAAGATCTAAGTGAGAAGTGGTGGTGGGGATAAGAATGGCTGAGGTTGAAGCATTCCTATTTTTTTCCCCTCTGATTCAGGTATGGGGGGTCTGTTAGACAGGTTGTCTTGTTTTCTGTAACAGTTACAGCAGGAAGTCTGAATACAGAACCTGAACAAACCCGCTTCTGAAAACAGACCTGAGATTATGATTATCTGGAACTCCAGGCTCAGTGAATATGCTTATTGCTGGTACACAGCCAGTCATTCAAGGGTTAGCTTAGGTAAACGCCTGCATTTGGCTGCAGTTAGCCTGGCCCAGACTGATAAATTCAGTGAGCATGAGACTATCCTTACAGGCAGGTGTCTGCTCTCACTGTGACCCAACTCAGAGATCAAATACTCTCCTGGAGTCAGCTTTTCATTCTGTTCTGTCACTCGGCTCTAGGATCCTTAGCAATATCAAAGGGTATTCCCACAGGGCATGATGAAGAAGGCCAGGCTGGCCCTCTAATTGAGCTAGTAGGACCACAGGAGTGTGGAAGTTATGATTCTTTTGAAATGTGTGCTAACCTGTATGGTGCAGCAGGGGTCCCAGCAGCACTCCATCACTTGCCTCACTTTTGCCAGTTTCATTCTAGAATTTCTGTTCCAAAAGAAAGACACGAGTAAATTCACTGATTTCATCAGAGATAATATACAGAAGGGCACATAACTTATTTTTAATGTGGGATAATATGCATTTATAGGCATTTTCTGGTTTTCTCTACCCTTTAATGAAAGCAGCTTAATCTATTCATTACACACGATTGTGCTCTCCATTAAATATAGCCTGGTGCTAATTAGGTCAATGACTTCACTGCCAGAAGGACCCATTGGTTTTGTCTCCTTCCAAGGCTTCATTCCTCACAAATTCCAAAGAACTTGGAAATGTCCGTGTAAGGAACATCGCTGTGCTTTGGTCAAGGAATAGGCCAAGGTAAACATCCAGGCTGACTCAGTGAGTTTAGAGCGCAGGCATGTAACTCCCCTTGTTATCATAGCCACATAGACATAACACAGAGAAGCTCACTGCCATAGCTATAACGTAAGGAAGACTCAGCACTTGGCTCTATGCCACTATTGTCTGTAAAAGGTATAACCGTCCTGTTGACACTGTGCAGGAGTGCTGGTGCCCAGAGAAAGAGAGAGAGCCAAAGCTGTCCATCTTTGCAGATGGACAGAGGGGAGCCAGGATACATCTTGACTCACTTGTGCCCAGAGAGAGAAAGAGTTAAGCTGCTGACCCTGAAGTCAGGGGAGAGCTGGCCGCACAGCTGTATGTGGGACCCGCTGGCTCAGGAAGCCGAGACAGGGCAGACAGTGTGAGAAAGCTGTTGTTGAGAGCTGCTGCTGAATAAAATCATCCTTCACCTGCCTGTGGCCCCCAAGTGTTTTTTGTGCTCATCCACCCACTCCCTCAAACCTCAGCGTGGGCTGGAACCTGACGCTGGGCATGACATTTGGCATAGTTGTGAACCTGACCATCTGCCATTGTCACATGAAGTATAAGAAGATGGATTTGAACCAGCCTTTCACGGTATCCATATAGCCTACACATACAAGGGACCACATTGATTTCTTGTTGTTGTCGCTGCTGTCACATGATGCTCTGTGATGGCCAAGAGAGGCAACAGTCACAGGTAGAATGCATAGACCCAGAAGGCCTCAGTGCATTTATCTCCTTCCAGTTCCTCGGTGTGTGACTTTGGGTAAGTTACTCTCCTTCAGCTTCTTCATCTGTAAAATAAGGATGAAAAATTAATCTACAAGATTGTTTTGAAATTCACAATAGATCATGCACATAAAAGTGCTTTAAAAACTATAACATCTCGATCCTTGAGGAATCGCCATACTGTTTTCCATAATGGTTGAACTAGTTTACAATCCCACCAACAGTGTAAAAGTGTTCCTATTTCTCCACATCCTCTCCAGCACCTGTTGTTGCCTGACTTTTTGATGATTGCCATTCTAACTGGTGTGAGATGGTATAGAACAGAAAACCAAACACCGCATGTTCTCACTCATAGGTGGGAACTGAACAATGAGATCACTTGGACTGGGGAAGGGGAACATCACACACTGGGGCCTATCATGGGGAGGGGGGAGGGGGGAGGAATTGCATTGGGAGTTATACCTGATATAAATGATGAATTGAGGGGTGCTGACGAGTTGATGGGTGCAGCACACCAACATGGCACAAGTATACATATGTAACAAACCTGCACGTTATGCACATGTACCCTATAACTTATAGTATAATAAAAAAAAAAAAAAAACTATAACATCTCTTAAAAATTACTGTTGTTATTGCCATTCACCATTTTGAACCATAGTGTCCCATTACTCATGGGGAGAAATCATCAGGGCACAGCTGGCGATAGTACACAATTTTTCAAGTTTAAAACCAGGACCATACAGTCATTGACTTGGAGTAGAAAGAAGATGGTCTTTCCTGTTACGTAGAACCATACTAGGACTGGATTCTGAGAGCCCACTTTCTCCCAAAGCAGGTGAACCAGGTATGGAAAAAGAAATGGACCCTCATCAACGAAATTTAAGTTAGGAAAAGAACAGATGTATGAGTTAGGAAAAGAACAGATGTATGGGGAATCCATTATTACCAGTAGAGGATTGGACCTAATTTAACAAGCACCTACTGAATTTGTGGCACAGAGGTATAAAAGAACTACAGCCCAAGACAGATAGGAGTGGGGTGGAACATTTCTGATTGGGAAGATCTTTCTTCCATCAGCAAATATTTGTCACAGTAGTCCTGAGGATTTCTTAGAGTGACCCAGGCTGTCATCACTAACTCTCATTTTTCCCATTACTATAGATACTTATTGCCCTGAAATAATTTATAAAAAAAATCTGATTACTGAAACTTTGAGTTTCTGAGTAACCTTAGCTAAGTTCCCCAAACTGGTGATAGATGAGACATTGCACAAGTCCCACCAGCACCTCATAGTCTCCACCATAGGCTGTGAGATAGAGAGCAAACCCAAAGCAATGCATTTAGACAGCATGGGTCATTCCCACTAGTCAAATTTGGGAAGCAGAGGTAAGTAATGACCCCTGAGGATTTCTGACTCTGGCTTAGAATAGTTTTATTTTCTGGGCCTTTGATCCATGGTGTTAATTAAGTGCGTCTGGAAGGGATATTCAATTTGCTGTGCTTCATTAAGTATCTACTTACAACCTCACAAATAATAATTTTCAAATCTTTTACTAAGATATTTGAAAAACAAAACCATTAATCTACTTCTCTCTGGGTAATTTCAAAGCATTTATCTCCCTAGTACCCAAGAATTCAGACAAAGACAAATCTAATAACAAAGGAGAAGAAAATATCCTTGGTGTCTCCTAAAAAAAAAAAAAAAGAAACAAGGAAAATCTGAATAAACACAAACATGATTTGAGTACCTTTCTGTCTACTGGATATAATACTGATATATGAAGAGCCAAGCTTTTTAGGATGCTAAGGTTTTTTTCGCCTAGTTTTGGTTGTTTAAATGAGATTCCTCTACTCCACTGAAAACATTTGCTAACTGACTTACTTCAATCTGTTGTTGATCAGACTGAAGTTTACACGGGTTGGAGAATTTATCTTCCCTACAGCTTCCCAATGGAATATTCATAACTAGTCAGGTGTAAATATTTTGTTGATAGGACAGAGCCCCTATTTGTGTGTGTGTGTGTGTCTCTTCCTCCCCCCCAACCCCAATTGCAACCATATTAGGAAGAGAGACAATATACTATTATTGAATTTCATTTGAGAAAATATGATCTCATGAATGTTTCAGTTTGTCTATGAAATCAAAATTGCATTATCTGTACTCTTCAGTGTTCACCACATAAGACACCTCATTTATTTGACATTATCACAAAATAAGGTGTTTCAAAGAAATACATTTTCCAGGTAACCATAGCTTATCTATTAGAGCCTTACAATGTGTTTTATTTGAACTATTTTACTTGAAAATGTTTGTAAAGTTTTGAATTATTTGCTGTGGCTCTAGCAAGGGTAACTTGTTATAAATTTCCCACTTTACTTTTTGTTTGATGATCCAGGGTCAACACTATGAACATCCTATTACTCTGCCATGTTGCAATGTAGATGTTCTGCTTCCCAGCATGAGTGGAGAGGGCCACCTCTCACACACAAAATGGCCCCAGGCACTAAGATGTTTATTTATAGTTCTTGTGTCTACCTTTCCTCATTTCTGTGCATTCTTTATCACAATACAATCACCTCTTGTGACCTCTTAATGATCCTAATATGTTTGCCCTTTCTAACATATTGTTTCTAATCTACTATGAGCTGGGACACCATACTCTTACACTTGTTAAAATTGTGTATGGAGTAAGAATATACTGTCAAGATCAGAGAGATTATATACATAAAGCACATCAACTTAATATATGGGTATTGAGAAATCTAGTTGGTTCCTATCAGCTTTTCAAAATATTACCTTCTATTTCTCAGCTGAATTTTCGATAGAATAAGTGACCAGTAGAAAAGGGAAGTGTTCTAGAGTTCAAACATGTGAGATGGCTTTGAGTTATATTTATTCATGGCATATTTTTTAGAGAAACAGTTCACCAGCCAGATTGTGAGTGTAATCCAGATCTTGGAAAGGATTTTTGTATTAGAAAAGTTATCTGAGCATTATTAATTTGTCAATATACAGGGTCTTGGTCTTGATCATTTTGTCATTGATATATCAGTTTGGCCACTGTCAGCTCCTGCAACCACGGGCCCTGGTTAGAGATGTCTTGTTAATGCCATGGGTCTTGCAGTCGCCATAATGTTCAAAGGAAAAAGTGGCTGTAACTATGTCAAGCTCTCCAGTCTTCATAATCTAGATGGGATGGCCACATGCTCTGCAAAGGCAGGAGGAGGAGAGGGACTGGAGACCTGGGAGTCTGAGTTAGGAATGTCACTGCCAGGGTAATCTCAGAAAGATGGAAACTGCCCTGAAAGAGGTCAGAAGTAGCTAATTTCAAAGCTATTAGAATGGGGATTTCTGAACTCTTTGTTAAATAAATGTTTCTAAAAACAGATCTTGCCTTTTCTCCCAAACATCTGATACCACAGGAAGCTGAAAATTGGGGTACCTGAGTGTAGTCAAAGGATTCTCACAGACAACCTAACAAAAAGGAAGGAGCATCCCTGACTTAGCTCCACCACCTCCCTTGCCTAAACAGTTGAGGAGCTCAGTAGCCCAAAAAAGAAATATAGTTAAGTTTGTTTTATCTCCAATACTTGGAAAGGGCTCTAGTCAAAAGTTTTGCAGTTTAGTCAATTTTCTTCACATTTTTAAGTGAAACCTTTACAAAATAACAACAGAAATTGTTCTCCGCCTGTTATGAATTGAAGTTTGAAAAGTTTGAACAAATGGCTGAACCACACCCTTGGCCTCTTATAGAAATTATCTGGCCATGGATTCCATTCAGTCTATTCTGTCATCTGACCCTGAGCTTTCATCCTCTCCTATTTCTATAAATCAGAAGCAAGTTGAAGTTCTGACAAGGACTGTGCTAGATCTGAGCCAACCAGCTGACATTGAAAACATGGCCTGGGAGACCACAAACTATTCCTTTGATTATATATATGGTTCTTAACTCTTACCTAAAAAAAGACTCAGTCTTTAAAATAAGTCACTGCTACAGCAAGGAAGGACTCTCCTGTGGGGAAAGTCCATTTAGTCAATCAACAAACAAATATTGGGCACCTAATTCCTACAAAGACTGTACCAGAATTTGGGACCACAATGGGACATAAAAAAACCCAATTTGGGTACTTTGAAGTCCAGTGAGGTAGACAAGCATTAATAAAACCTTATGCAAATTAATTATTTAAATATCATTATGGAAACTGCCATAAAGGAAAAGTTCAAGGAATTCTGTAACTGGGTATCACAACCAAACCTGGGAGTCAGCAAAGGCTTTCTTGAGGATGAAACATTTAAACTGTCTTGAGGCTGAAGAGGCATTAACTAGATGAAGAAGGGGAGACAAGTATGTCAGTCAGAGAGGACAATACAGAGCCCTAAGCGCTCTGTTAGCTCAGATCAATCACATGAATTATGAGTAGGCACATTCGAATCTGCGTGATCCTTAAGTACTCTTGCTTGTGAGTCTGCAGCCTGTTACCCCACCCCAATCCCACTAAGCCCTGGGAGTCTTCTTCTATCACCACAGCTGCTCAGATGATTCTGCCCCTAAAACATTTATCATATTCTTCACTTAGTGCTAGGTACTTACTGTCTTGAACTACTTTTAAAAATTGTATCTTACTTATATTAGTCAGCTCAGGCTGCCATAAGAAAATACCATAGACTAGATGACTTAAACAGCAGAAACATTTCTCACAGTTCTGAAGTCTGGGAAGTCCAAGAGCAAGGTGTTGGCAAGGAAAGTTTCATTCTGAGGCCTCTTCTTTTAGCTTATATGCAGCCACCATCTTGCTGCATGCTCACATGACATTTTTTTTGTGTGCAGGTTCAGTCCTAGGGGAAGTGGGCAGAGCAAGCTCTCTGGTGTCTCTTCCCAAAAGAGCACTAATCCCATCATGAGGGCCCCATCCTCATGACCTCATCCAACCTTAATTAGTTCCCAACATTCTCATCCCCAAGTACCATCACATTGGGAATAAGAAGTTTGACATAAAAATTTTAGGGGGATACAAATATTCAGTCCATAACATTTTTCTGTGCATATATATCTTGCCTCCACAACTATACTGTCAGCAAGAGAGTTTAGTGGAATCATTTTACATGTCCCTCAATCCTCAAAGTCCCTTATACATATCAAATCCCCATATCAAGCTGCATACGTGGCAGTTAACTAGTTGCCAATGAATTATCTATGACCCTGTGCAAATAATAAAACACAGCCATTAAACACACTGAGTCTTATTTAAGTGACCCCTGTGAAGGTCACTCTACATGTCAAACGATTCAATACTTGACTAGTGATATTAGCATTAGTTCTTTGGTTTCCTGAGTATGTATGTGTGTGTGTGTGTTGGGGGTACATCTTTTTCTACCTGATTTTTTAGCAGCTATTTACTGACATATTCTTTCCTTTCTGAAATACTTATTTCCATACCTAGTTACATTTGGTATGATCAAGAAAAAAAAACTGCTATGTGAATGCATGCTGAAGACATACAATTAGATAAAAATAAAACACAGAGAACAGGAATGATTCCAAGTTTGCAATGTATGTGTATGTGAGAGTCCATAGATCAGAATGATTAAGAATAGGAGCCAAATACAAATCCAATTGCCCATAGTTGAATATAAACTCACCATTCACTAGATATGTGACTCTGGACAAATTAACCTCTTTAATCTGTATGATTGGCATAATAATGATACCTACCCTCATAAGACTGTTATGAGAATTTATTGAGTTAATATTATAAAATACATAGAATAGTATCTGACACATTTAAACTTCATATATTTTCATAAATGAAATGAAATAAATTGAATTAAGATGAATATAATAAAATGAAGTTAAAATGTGCCATATTAAATGTACCATATAAAACAGATGTGAAAATATGTTAATAAAGGTCATTCATGATGAAAAAGTTATTAGATTATTACTTTCTTTTTGAAGAGAGGGAACTGTATTTCCAAATTTTCTACAATAAACACATCATACTTTTAAAAACAAAAATAAAAATACAAACATTGTATAAATATGTGGAATATATGTGTGTGTATATATACAAAAAAAAACAGTAAATTGTTTACTACTTAAAAGTCAGTGTTCTCTTCTGACAAACTGGAATAATAGTTATCTCACGAGGAGATTGTAAGAATTAAATAGGTAGTCCATGCAAACAGCTCTATCTATGCAGAAACATAGAAACCCACCTTTCTCTACCCTGACTAATATAGATTACAGCAAGGAGCTCTCTTGACATCTGGCTTCAGGTTAGGTTTGGCCACAACAGAGCCCTATCATGAGGTCACAAGCAGAGGAGAATGATATTGGGGCCCCTCCTGGACACCTTCATTTGAGGTCACCCTGCAGTGTGGCCACATCCTACTAAATAAGGTCAAACTCTATCAAAATAGCCTCTGCTCAGAACTGACTCTGGCAGGTTTTAATAATAGCTCCTTCTCTCCTACTTCATCCTAAGGTGATAATGGCCCCACTCTTATTAACTAGAGGTATTACTCAATTGCTTCTATGTTCCCTGCACTTCGCTCACATCCATATGAGTATCCTTTTATTCGAGCTTCTCATGAACTATTCTAATGGAACTTGCTGTCCGTTTCCTGCTGGGGACTGCATGACACAGGGCTGACACCATCTGACACCGGATGACTCCTCAGTAATTACAAGGTGGATATCACCACATGGGTGAGAAACCAAGTGCAAAGGCTGAATCCCCAGGGCTGAAGTCTCATGATCTGCTGGTAGTGCAAGTTACTTGTCCTTCACAGAGCCTGATGCTTTATTTCAGAGAAAAGAGTGAAGTGTATGCATATACAACACATCGAGTGCTTACTTTGTGCTAGACAGTGGTCTATCCTGGTTTTGTCCTTCCCTCATGTTGAGTACCCTCTTGGAAACCAGAGATCTTAGAGAGCCTTTCTATTGTTCTGGCATAAGTTTGCCCTTATAAGGCAACTTTGAGGCTAGTGACAGAAGCTCTGACTGACTAAAATCTAAGTGTAGTCGATCAACACACTACTTCAGTTCTGGTAACCAAATTGTGTGAGGATTTCTCCCTATCAGCAACAAGTTTTTCAGCAGACACCAACTAGTGTCCTATAATTAAATTCAATTTTGACATTATATACGTGGAGTTCATGTCAGATCCCACAGGGTAAGGGTTCAGTCCAATAAGACTGATCCCCTACATTAGACACCAATCACAAGTAATAGATTTTCACCTATATTTCTTACTGACTATAAATCAGGATTCCCACTACTCCCTCCTTGGGTTTGTTTAATATGCTGGTTGGCTCACAGAACTCAGGGGTAAATTTAAGATTTGCCAGTTTATATATAAAGGATATTACAAAGGAAGGATACTGACAAACAGCCAAATGAAGAGATGGATAGAGCAAGGTATTGGTGCAGAGGGTTGCAGGGGAAGATTTTCCCTGTCCTCACTTGGTACACTTCCAAGCACCTCCAGCAACCCTGAAACTCTTCAAGTCCTGGAGAGGATTTTATGGAGGCTTCACTATGTAAGCATGACTGATTACATTGTTGGTCATTGGTGATCAACTCAACATTCAACCCCTTTCCTCTCCCCAGAGGCTGAAGAATAGAACTAAAAGATTTAACCCTCTAATCACATAGTTTGTTTTCCTGGCAACTAGCCTTCATCCCAAGGTTATCCAGATGCCCAGCAAGAGTCACCAAATAAAACAAAAGATACTTTTATCAACTGAAAATTTTCAAGAGATTTAGAAACTTTGTGTCAGAGGCTCCTATCACTCAGAAAATTATAGAAGTGTTAGGAGCTCTATGTCAAAAACCTGGCTAGTGGGGGGTGTCAAAGACCAAATATAACAAAAGATTCTCGTCGTGCTCCTATTTACAAGAGTTTCAATATATTTATATCAAGAGTTGGGGGAAGAATGCAAATAAATGTAATTTCTTATTATATCACATTATCACACCAGCTTATGAAGTGTATAGTATATGTATGAGGAAACCGAGATTCTACAACATTAATTAATCAGATTAATTAGGACTAAGTAGTGTCTGGCTCCAAAATGTGTCCTCCTAACATATATATAAGCAGCTCTCAGAGCACAGGTCACACAAAATCATCAAGGGCTTCAGCCTTTAGGGCACTTGTAGAAAGTTCTAATGATGCTAGGGGCAGCTGAAGCCCCTTAGCAGCAACTGGCAGGGGTACCGCTGGTCAGGAAAGAGAAGGACATTGGAAGAACATTTCCATGTGATTTTTTATGGCATAAAAATATATGGTTACTATAAGCTATTTTTTCTTTCCTCATGCAGAGTGATTGAAGCTACCATTTTCTGATCCAGATGGGTGACAGTTCTCCATTGTTCCCTAAGCCTGGTTGTTTTCACTTTTTAGCCTAGAGAATAGGTTTTACACCTCTAGATTATTAGCACTCCAGGGCAGGGCTGGAGCTCTGTTTGATCTAATCCCATCTATGGTTGATCTGCTTGTGCATTCATGATGTTGTGGATAAATAAACCATGCTCATTATTAATATGATTTATTAACATGTGCAGGGCAGTCTTCTTCCCCATGTCTTAGCCAAGACTCCCTTCTGACATGCACTAGAATTTCATAAATTGGGCCATTCCCAAATAAACGGGTAGATGCTATAACAATTGGAGAGGCAGTTGGTCTAGTGATTAGGAACACAAACTCCAAAGCCTAATTGCCTTAGTTCATATACAATGCTGTTACTTTACCACCTTGTGCCTCAGTTTCCTCATATTCAACATGAGGATAATTGTATTATTTCTTCACAGACTGATTGTAACAATTAAAAGAGTGAATACAAACAAAATGTTTAAAAGGGTTCATGACACATGTGTACACTACTAAGAGTGTTAACTGTGTTTGACCAGGAACCAGGAGTATTTCTGAAATCTTGATAAGGCAGGGAGTGTCAGAAAGCAGAGGCTCATGGAGTAGATTAACTGACTGTCTTGTAGATTTTGAAGTAAAAAGAACCTAAAAGAAATAAAACATCATGGCTTCTCAGATGATCCAATCATCAAATATTTTGGAGCACCAAATATGTGCCAGGCACTATTTGTTAGGCATTAGAGATACAGCAGTGGAGTAAGTCAGGCAACAGAGGGATGATATATTCTAGTGGAGGAAGATTGGCAACAACTGTATTAATAACATGTTGGCTATATTCAGTCAAGGTACTGTTCCAGTCACTGGGGTTAAGATGTACAGACCTATCTTAAAGGAAATCTCTGTCTCTTCAGGCACCCTGGGAAGTTACATGAAAAGGTCACATTTACTTAAGGCCTGATGAGTGCTGTTGAAGACAGGGATTAAAAGCCTGAGAAGGAGCCTTCTGGAAGGTCAGGTGTTCACAGGGGCAGGACCTAGGGAGTGAACCTGCTTCAGGGTGTAGGCCTCAAGTTTGCAGAATCAGAAGCTCAGCTTGGTTTGGTGGCCAGCACTGATCAGGATGTGGGAACCTGACCCCTAGTAACCATATTCACAAGACAGTAAGGTAAAAAAAAAAAAAAAATCAGGATATCGAAATGTTTACAAGGGTATATTCTTTTCTAATGAAAAAACCCCATTGATCCATATGGGGGAGCATCCTGCTATGATCTCAAGGTGTCTGAGAGGATGAGGGAGGAAGAGGGGAGCCTGAATTCATAATTAGATGAGTATGTAATGAGGAGACATCAAAAAATGAGTTAGTCACAGGCCATAGTTAGCTAGTCTCACATGGGATTTCTGAACCATAAACCACTCCCTTCAAGAGCCTGCTGTTTCCTTACATTCTCCACATCCAAATTCTCCCTTCCTGAGCTGAGCTGGATATCCTCTCTGCTAGTTTTGACTCCTTCCTATCTTTGCTCCATGCAGACCTCTCCTTTTTTAAGAAAAGATTCTTCAACAACAGACTAAGCAGTTTTTGCCTGATTTCTATATTCTATGCATTTTCCCTTCCAGATTTCCTGTGATCCTGTCCCACAAGGTAACATCTGCTGATAGTTAATACTACATTTTGGGTACTCTTTATGAGTTTAACATTCAGAAGGGGCTCTGAAAATACCATATAGCCTCCTGTGATCTCCCAACTACTAGACAGTGGGAAGAATCACTGACCTGGGGAAGCCCTAGAAAACCTAAGGTCCTCAATTGAGTGGGATCCAGAAGAAGGTAGGCTTACACACCCTGACATGAGTAAAGAGGATCTTGCATGCAAGAGGAACACATTGAGCAAAGGACGGAAGGAGGAAGAGCATGGAGAACTGGATGAAGCAAATTTCTAGCAGAGAGAGGACCATAAAGGGAGCATGATTCAGGATGAGAAAGAAATGGACAGGACCATAATATGGAGAGACTTGGACCCCAAGCCACAGACAGGAGTCTTTTATAAAAGCAGAAGGGAAATACTGAATATTGTTGAAGAGGAAGGTGACACATGCAGACCAAAGTTTTTGGAAAATTAATTTGCAATAATGCAAACAGGATAGTGAAGGGTTGGATCTGGAGGAAGAGCTGGCAGCAAATTACTCCTCAGGCTTGGATAAAGGAAAAGACAAGACAACAAATAGCGAGTCTTTTCTTAAGCCTTGTATATTCATCACCTGAAATGATTATAGTAACAGGGAGATGGCAATAATAATATTGCAGGAAAGACACCCCCAATTGTTCATTTATTTAGAAATTTAAAGTTACAGAACATTGACCAGTGACAGAAATGAGCTGGAACCTTCTTTCGTCTTATTCTCAACTGACTTTTCATAAAGCCTGTTGCCTGGCTTTCAAATGTTCCTGAACCTGTATCAGTTGTTTTCCTTCCAGGTAAATCTAGGACAGACCATGGTGTCTGGAAGAAAAAGGGCTGAAGGAAGAATCTATAAACAGAGTGAAGAGTGTTGGATACTATATTAGTCAGGATTCTCTAGAGAGACAGAACTCTCTAAAGGGGAGTTTATTAAGTATTAACTCACATGATCACAAGGTCCCACAATAGCCATACACAGGCTGAGGAGCAAGGAAAGCCCATCTGAGTTCCAAAACTGAAGAACTTGGAGTCTGCTGTTTGAGGGCAGGAAGCAGCCAGTAAGGGAGAAAGATGTAGGCTGGAAGGCTAGGGTTGGCTCTCTTTTTACATTGCTCTGCCTGCTCATATTCTGGCCACACTGGCAGCTGATTAGATTGTGCCCACCCAAATTGAGGGTGGGTCTGCCTTTCCCAGCCCACTGACTCAAATGTTAATCTTCTTTGGCAACACCCTCACAGACACAACCAGGATCAATACTTTGTATCCTTCAATCCAATCAGATGGACACTCAGTATTAACCATCACAAGTCCACCCCTTGTCAACTTGAACCCATACATATCTCCTGAGATCATACATAATCTTCAAGTAAAGACAATAATAAATTCATAATTATGCCTAATGTAATACAACTATCCTTCATACAAGCAGAAATGTACCAATCCCCAACTCAAATACTATTACATAAAGTTAATGATACTTAAATGCTGATGTGAAGTCAGTAAATCTTATGTCACACAATAAAGGAGAAAGGAAATAAAATGAAGATACTTTCTTAATACAAGCATATACATGTACAAACATGTTTTTAAAAAAGAGGGAGAAAGTACTCGCGACAATTACAGTCCTCATTTCTGCAGCTGGTCATGTGGTCATAGCTGATATTGATGACTACCTTCTTCTACTACCCATTCTGTATTCCTCTTGCCTTCAACAGTACCTCAGCAGGTCGTGGGTTTTTTCCTGGTAGAGTGACCCAAATCTTCATTCCTGAAGGGTCTGGGTCATTTGTAGTCCTGCCTGGATTGGGCTGTTGTAATTTCCCATTGACCTTAATCACAGGGCATAGTAATAGTAAGAGACGCCCTAATGGATCTCCTGTATTCCATGCATACACTTCCTTACCTCCATTATGCAGTAGAAGACTGATTTGGTCTTGATAGTCCAGATCAATCACACCAGCCAACATTGTAACTCCCTTCTTAGCTTGTTGACTTACAGGTAGGAGGACCCAAAAGTGTCTAAGTGGCAATCTTCCAGTTTAATTGAATCATTCTCATGTCTCTGGGTGGCATCATTCCTCCCTCTGGAACTAAGACCTCTAGGCCAGCAGAATGTAATGTTGTGAGAACAGGAAGCAAAAATTTTTCTGGTGGATCACTAGGGTTGATGGTGAGTGGTGCCACTTCCACTTCCACCCTTGATTCCTGGACCCATGTATCCTGGCTATGGGAGAAACAGTACCATATACTGGATGCTGATTCAGAGCATACATGGCCTTCTGGAGAACTTTGCCCCAGCCCTGCAAAGTATTGTCACCTAGTTGGTGTTGTAATTGTGACTTCAGAAGGCTATTCCACCATTCTACCAGTCCATCTGCTTCAGGATGATGTGAGACTTGGTAAGACTGGTGAATTCCATGAGTATGAGCCCACTGCCACACTTCTTTAGCTGTAAAGTGAGTACCTTGGTCCAAGGCAATGCTGTGTGGAATACCATGATGGTGGATAAGGCATTTCGTGAATCCACAGATGGTAGTCTTGGCAGAAGCATTGCATGCAGGATAGGCAAACCTATATCCTGAATAAGTGTCCATTCCACTAAGGACAAACCTCTGCCGTTTACATGGTGGAAGAGGCCCAGTAGGTCTGAAGTGACTAATCCACTCCACTACCCCAATCTCCCTAAGCCTTTAGATCTCTTCCCCTATATTAAACCAAGGGAGATCAGGTATTTCCAGCTTGCTCACAGTGGACCATCTTTTAATCCATATTTCAGCTAACCAAGCAAATAAACTACTAGGACCTTTTGTCTCCTCGGGCTACAACATTAAATGCAGAGTCCCTACTTAGTGGGCCTAAATTAATAAATTTAGCCTGATCCAGTTCTATGTTCCTTCCACCATTACCCCACACCCTTAATATCCATTCCCATGCCTGTTCTCCAAATTGCTGTTTATATAAATTAGAAAACTCAAACAGTTCTTTTCAAGTGTAGCGAACCTCCTTATGGGTCATACTCTCAACCTCATCTCTAGGGGCCTGCCAGGACTTTAGTTATAGGTCTAGTACCAAACAGGGGTGTTGGGGGTGACTCCTAATGATAATCAACATTATTTTGCCTGGAAACTACATCAGGGGAGGCCATCACTGTTGCTTCAGCCAGCACAGGGTTTATTTCCTCAGACAAAGGTGGAAAGGTTGATGTCAGTTTGGATAGGGAGGGGATATTGCCACTACTGGGGATGGGGAGGCTGTTTCTGCTGGCAAAAAAGGTTCATCAGAGTTTACAAGCTCAGTGTCCCCAGCTTCATCAGGGTCCTCCCATAAACCCCCACTCCAAATTTCAGGGTCCCATTCTTTTCCAATCAATGCCTTCACTAACAGTAGACCCCTGGCAAGGCTGTGCATGCACCTTTTGTTGCAGGTCAGCCACTTGCATGATAAGAGCTTGTGTCTGTTTTTCCACAATTTCAGCTCTTTCTCTACAAAAGAGAACACTCTCACTCAGGGCAATCTTGGCAGATTTGAGGTTCAGTATCTGCTTCTGAAGCTGGGAAACAGAATCCCTGAGTTCATCATTTTCTTTTGTCACTGTGTCCACTGAATTTAGGAGCAACAAACTAGCTTTATTACATTCCTTGGTTCTCTACATATGGTCAAAGGTATTATGTACAGAGTCACTAAACTCCTTACCTCTCAGGAGTGATGAATCAGGAGTGTCAAATGCATTTATTTTGCATAAGTCTCTAAACAGTTCACACTAAGGTCTATCAGTGTTCTCCATACTATTAGAAGTAGAGTCCTTAGCATTTTGGGGTCTAATCATATTAAGTAGCCAACTCCAGAAACCCCAAAACCAATGAAAGAACTTCATCCTTAATATTCTCTTCCTCTAGTACAAAATTTGTATTAGTCAAGTTTATATATATATATATATATATTAGATATTAACTCACACAATGTCAAGGTCCCACAATAGGCCATCTGCAGGCTGAGGAGCAAGGAGAGCAAGTCCAAGTTCCAAAACTGAAGAACTTGGAGTCTGCTGTTTGAGGGCAGGAAGCATCCAGCAAGGGAGAAAGATGTAGGCTAGGAGGCTAGGCCAATCCCTTTTTACATTTTTCTACCTGCTTATATTCTAGCTGCCCTGGCAACTGATTAGATTGTGCCCATGCAGATAAAGGGTGAGTCTGCCTTTCCCAGCCCATTGACTCAAAGGTTAATCTCCTTTAGCAACACCCTCACAGACACACCCAGGAATAATACTTTGTATCTTTCAACCCAATCAAGTTGACACTCAGTATCAACCATTATAGACACTTTTTGCTGAACTAACATACCAAAGTTTATCAGCATCAAGGCACAAGCCATAGTCAGTAACATTAATACAGTCATCAAGCCTGGGATCACATTAGCAAAATGGGATTTTCCACATCAGTGAAATAAGTTAGTTGAGCTAAAGGGCCTTAAGGTCAATTTCCAGTATCTATAGAGTCTCTATATTCTAGGAATTCAGGTGGTGCCTGCAGACTGGGGTGATAAATATACATTAATTTGTCTATCTATTGAACAAATATGTTTTGAGAGTCTACTATATACCAGACATTTTGCTGAGCTTTGGGAATATACAATAATGACATGGTTCCTACCTTTCACAGTGTTTATGGTGTAGTGGGTGAGACAGATAATATAAAAACAGGCAAATCTGCAAAAAGGAAACAAACAAGTTGTGGTCGTAGAGAAGGTGGAGGAAGGGGTATCTAATTTAAATAAGTAGTCATTAAATATCTCTTGGAGAAGATAACATCATGTCTAAAGGATGAGAAGGAGGCACCAAAACAAAGTGCAAAAGGAAAAACTTTCTTGGCAGCAGAAACAGCACTATTAAAGGCTAAAATGAAAATAGCATGACACAGAATACAAAGGAGCAGAAAGAGATAATAGGTCATATTTACTAGACACTCTCTACATGTCCTAAGTGTTCACATTTGTGATCTCTTTTAGGCCTCACAATTTTCCTATATCTAGGTGATATCATTATTCTCATTTTATAGAATGGAAAAAAGAAACAGAAGCAAAGTAATTAAGTCCCTCTCTCATGGTCATAAACACAGTAAATAGTGAAACTGGAATTGGTTCTCTAGAAGACTGACTGTCATGCCCACACCCATAATCATGCTTAGAGTGTTTAAGGAACTGGAAAATAGCCATGTGGCTAGAGTACAGGGAGCCAGAATAATGGCAAGAGATGAAGTTGGAGAGGAGGTAGGGGCCAGGTCAAAAAAAAAAAAAAAAAAGAGAGAGAAAGAATGAAGGACTACGATATAGCTTTATTTAATCCAATGTGTAACGGGAAGCACAGAAGAGTTTTAAGTAGGAGAGCGACAAGGTACAATTTGCCTCTTAAAAGATCACTCTGACTGCTGGGTATGGATGGAACAGAGCCTAGCCTTGGACATTCAGCATGATCATCATCTAGGAGCTTGCTAGAAATGTAAACTGGGCCGAGCGCGTTGGCTTACACCTGTAATCCCAGCCCTTTGGGAGGACGAGGTGGGGGCGGATCACGAGTTCAGGAGATCAAGACCATCCTGGCTAACACGGGGAAACCCAGTCTCTACTAAAAATACAAAATAAAATTAGCCAGGCGTGGTGGCGGGAGCCTGTAGTCCCAGCTACTCGGGGGGCTGAGGCAGGAGAATGGTGTGAATCCGGGAGGTGGAGCTTCCTGTGAGCCGAGATCACACCACTGCACTCCAGCCTGGGCTCCAAACCAGGTATACTGAATCAGAATCTTCATTTTATAAAGGAGCATGTGTAAATATATGTACAGTAAAACTTGAAAACCACTGGATTAGAGCAGTAGTCCTTAATCCTGGAGATACATTTGAGTCACTTGGAGGATACTTTCTATAAACTCTAGCCATGTGGAACTGAAATCCAATTAAACCTCTTTTGCAAACTGCCCAGTCTCAAGTATGTCTTTATCAGTAGCATGAAAATGAACTAATACAGTACCTTTTTGCTACATCCTCCAGAGGGGAAACATGCTGTGTCCTCACATGGCAGAAAAGATGGAAGGGCAAAAGGGCCAGGCAAGTCTTTTGAAGGCTTTTTTATAAGAACATTAATCTTATTCACAAAAGCAGAGCCCTCAGGCCCTAATCATATCCTCAAAGCCCTACTTCTTAATACCATCAGCTTGGGGTTAAAGGTTCTAACATTAATTTGGGAGGGACACATATGTTCATTCAATCCATAGCAGGAAGGTCCTAATGACCATGTAAAAATAGGCCAAATGGAGGGTGGTAGTGAAATCAGAAATCTGACTATAATCTTGGGCAAACAGAACAGGTCTCTGAGAACCCAAGTCAAGGTGCGGAAGGTTTGAGCCAAATTGACTTACTAATGTCAGAAAGTAAATAATTACGAAGGAAAGAGGGAATCCCATTACGCCAGGGACAGGGTCTAGAAGAGAAAAGGTCAGAGAAACAAAGATCTATCCACATAAAGATTATCTGAGGGTCTTAACCACCAGTTGTTCTCTCCACCTCTCTTGAATAATGTAATGTACCTAGTAAAGTCACCCATTTCTCAGGTAGGATCCAGGTCAATCAGAAAGTCACAGTAAACTTGGGAATTATCCAAAAGATTTATTCACCTATTATATGCCAGGCAGTGGTCTAGATACTGAAAATAGTGAACAAGAGAGACATCTCTGGTGCCTGCCTTTCTGATCTTACATTGGCATTGGGGAGAGGGAATGGGGGATGTCCACCGGAGAGGAATAGAAAATAAACAAATAGATACAAAAAATGATGTCAAGTAGTAACAGTATTGCACATCAAACTAGACCAGGGTAAGGGGAAGAGAAGGATGCCCCCCCCGCCCCATCTCCCTGGGGTAGCAACATTTAAGCAGAGATTTTAATAAAGGGAGAATTAGGATACATCAATAACCAGATTTATTTTTAAAGAACTTACCTACATAGAACAACCCTATACAGATTGTTTTGGAAATGCCAGTTTGTTCATTGAGCAAGCCCTCTTCCAAATTGATAATTACTTGTAATAAATAACTAAGGACCAGACCTCTTGGAAATAATAACAAGCCCTCTTGGGCAGTGGCTTGAAGCTCTGTCTTTTATGTATGTCTGGGCAGGATGAGGCCAGTGAATCTGTGAAGCCTTGAGGATGAAGGGGCTGTCTGAGCCATTCATCAGCTTAGTCTAGACACTGCTGAGTTATGGGATATGGGGGTGCTAAAGGGCCCAGCTCACTCCTACTCTCATAAACCTCTTTTCTTTCCTTCCGCTTTAATGCATTATTACACCATTTTCTGCCAGTGAGTTCTCAGAACCATAACTCTGTTACAGCACTGTAATGGTAATTCTCTCAGCAACAGCTTCTTACCAAACTCCCACCCACAAAAGTACCTAACCAGACTGAGGAAAGATGTGACTCAGCTTCTATTTAAAAGTCAGTCTTGAATCAGGCACGGTGGCTTATGCCTGTCAGTTCGGCACTTTGGGAGACTGAGCGGGGAGGATAACTTGAGCCCAGGAGTTTGAGACCAGCCTAGGCAACAAAGCGAAACACCTGTCTCAAAAAGAATAATTTTTTTGAAAGTTAGCCAGGCATGGTAGCATGTACCTGTAGTCTTGGTTAATCGGGAAGTTGAGGCAGGAGGATCACTCAGAGGATGCAGTGAGCTATGAGCCTGGGTGACAGAGTACTGCCACCTCACAAAATTAAAAAGACGTTATGTTTTTCACATCTATTTAAACCATTGCAATCTTTCCTGCATCTGAAGCCAAGACTTGAAAATATAAAGGCAAAGATTTTTCCCTCCCCAAAAAACACTATGTCTATGCTGAGTACAACACATTTACTCCAAATTTTCTATTTCAGCCAGTAGATATTTGTCACAATATGACACACTGTACATTTCCTTATAGCATATCAAGGCCATCTGAAAAACTGTATTACTTCAATTAGATGTGTCAAACCATCTGCCACAAGAAAATTCGCAGTGCCCTTTCTGCCACCTGATGGAACATAGTTGATTTATTCAGAAGGTGGCTGGAACATTGGCAAAGGCTCAGCTTTTCATGGAGGAGATATTGCTGTCATAAGACACAAAAGCAAAAACTTCACTCAAAATAAAAAGGGAAGGCCTGCTGAAGGCAATGTGAGAGATAACACAACAGATGCCCTTCTTAAATTAGTTTAGTTTACAGTAGACTGCAGATCCCAGGTCAACTTAATGTGAATGAATCTTGACATGATTCGTGGAACTTGGAAACTCTATCAATTATTCTGCAGCTGCTTTGCCATAACACCTGCATATTTTGGGTGTGGATGACATGCAGCTTCTACAAACCTTCTCATTAAAGGTTGACATGGAAATTACCACATATGTATAATATACAACCCCTTGTAAATTTGGGAGGGAGGTGCATAGGACTGTAAGAGGAACACAGCATGTCAGTAATTTCTCTGGATTTCTTTACTCCCTGCAGGACAACCAAGAAGTAGGGAGGTAAACACCGAATGTTTTATTTTAGAAAATCAGTAATGAGGTGTGAACAATATTAATGTAATCTCAAGAAGAGAATGGATAATTTGTCTTTCTTATAACAGGAATGTGCTGAATCATACTTTATCACCACCAAATCTGATGTTTCAAAATACCCCACGTGGAGTGGATCTGACCAACATTTGTAATTCCTTCTCCTTACCCTGCCAACTGTCTCTGAAACCCTTACCTTAAAGACAAGGTTTTCCTAACTTCAGCACTGCTGACATCTTGCACCTGATAATTCCTTGTTGTCAGGGATGGTGGTGCTGCTGTCCTGTGCATTGCAGGATGTTAGGTAGCATCCCTGGCTTCTGCTTACGAGATAACCAGCAGTACCTCCCTAGCCATGACAATAAAAAATGTCTCCAAACATTTCCAAGTGTCCCCTGGGGTGGGAAGGCTAAATGGTACCCAGTTGCGAACAATTCCTATAAGGGTTTTGGGGAGTATTGATGTCAGAGTTCCCTATGGCAACTCTGACATGTGACAATAAAAAATGTCACATGACATTTTTCAACCAATTGTAGCCTGTTGGCACCTTCAAGATGACAGCTGTGTCAAGTACTAAGAAGGAGTACCCATTGTTTCTTCATGCTGGTAATGAACCTGCCAATGAGACCCAATTCTTGGACATAAGTGATGTGTGAATACGACATTACTAAAATCCCTTTTTCTAGCAGTCCCAATAGAGACAAATATGCCATTTGTGTGAGCTGGATTAAACTGTCCCAGATGATGAAGTATCTTGTGGTCCTCTCAGCCAACCCATGGCAGAACACATCAAGAACTCATAGTCTTCATTTCTCATTGTCTAGCTAAACACAACAAAAGCAAAGTATTATTCACCCAGATGACAGAAGATAGTAGCTCAGATTTCAGTACAACTCCTATATGAGGGCCATGTCAGGAAGCAGTGAGATCCATGAAATATGTGGGTTATAAATACTATGAAACTCAAGATAGTAATAAGTTCACATGCCCAAATGACTTTATAAACTGACATGTGAAAAAATACTTCATGCTTTTAATTGAGAATAAATATGTCAGTAATAATATGATTAGCTAGATATAGTAGCATTGATATTTGACAATATTTTCCTTTTTATTGTACACACACACACACACACACACAGTTACCCCACGGTATATTTTAACCTAGGATTTTGCTTCTACTTTACTCTATAAAGAATATAGTCCCAGGTCCTACACTACCAGTTTTCATTATCTAAAAGTAATCATTTTTTTAAAATTATTATTATACTTTAAGTTCTAGGGTACATGTGCATAACGTGCAGGTTTGTTACTTATGTATACTTGTGCCATGTTGGTGTGCTGCACCCATCAACTCGTCAGCAGCCATCAACTCGTCATTTACATCAGGTATAACTCCCAGTGCAATCCCTCCCCCCTCCCCCCTCCCCATGATAGGCCCCAGTGTGTGATGTTCCCCTTCCGGAGTTCAAGTGATCTCATTGTTCAGTTCTCACCTATGAGTGAGAACATGCGGTGTTTGGTTTTCTGTTCTTGTGATAGTTTGCTGAGAATGATGGTTCCAGCTGCATCCATGTCCCTACAAAGGACACAAACTCATCCTTTTTTATGGCTGCATAGTATTCCATGGTGTATATGTGCCCCATTTTCTTAATCCAGTCTGTCACTGATGGACATTTGGGTTGATTCCAAGTCTTTGCTATTGTGAATAGTGCCGCAATAAACATACGTGTGCATGTGTCTTTATAGCAGCATGATTTATGATCCTTTGGGTATATACTCAGTAATGGGATGGCTGGGTCATATAGTACTTCTAGTTCTAGATCCTTGAGGAATCGCCATACTGTTTTCCATAATGGTTGAACTAGTTTGAGACTTTTACTGAGGGAACACATACGAAGTAGAAGGTAAGGTATGCAGATTATGAGATATGCAGATTATGGTTGAATATCAGATAAGGGTGAGGAAATAACCCCAGGAGTCATCACCTAAAAGAGAAAATAAAAGATGTAGACATGTTTGAAGAGGTACATGATAACTTTGGTTTGAACAAAGTGAGATTTTGAAATCTCTCTGTTGAATTGATTAAGAGGATCAAATATATAAATGTAAATTCCAGGGGAAGGTCCAGATGGAGATTCAAGTTGGAGAAGCACAACATAGAGGGATAACTTAAGCCTCATAATTTGATTATTTCACCTAAAACAACAAAAAATACTACTGAGAACAGAGATGAATAATGTACCAGTGTCTAGAAGCAAGTCAGAATGAAAGTGGTCCATAAATAAGACAAATAATGGGAAAAGAGAAAGAAGCTTCAGGAGACAGGAGTATTATAAAAAGGAGAAAATTGTACAAGAGGAAGTGGTCAATAGTGCCAAATGCTTTAGATTCTCAGAAGAGGAGGTAAATATATGCCATGCAGTTGGCAATATGAATGTTATGACATCCTAAAATGTTATCATGGTTTATGATTCCAGAAGAGACAGAGAGTCAATGTCAATGTGGAGATTTGTGAACAAATGATATGAAACACAGTAGCACAGAAAAAAGCTGAAAATAGACTTGCAGTTCACAGAATCAGTCAATATTTGCACTCTAGGTATGTTGTTATTAATTAGAAACCTAAATTCAATATGTCCAGTTTCCTGAATCTTTGCCTCTAAGAATATTGTCTCTCTGTTTTCACATGGATTCATTTTAAGTTTGCATCTATTGTAATAAAAATATGTGGTTTTGTAGTAAAATAAATAAATAAATAAATAAAAGTAATCATTTTTCATTATGCATAAAAATGATTTAAGACACTTTAAAATGTCAGGAAATATTTTCTAAAATTCTGTTCCATTCTTTGTGAAGTGTAAAACATATTCCTTTAGTGGACAAGGATCCCCTTCTTACATGCTTATTGGATGCTCCATAGATCTTGATTCTCTTAACACCAGAGCATAATATTGCTAGATAATAATAGCAAGATTTTGCATTTTTATGGCACTGTTCCATATAGCACTTAGAACTGTCCCAGATATCATCTCAATTAATCTTCGCAAACTCAACAATCCTCATTTGACAGTTGAAAAAACTGAAACTGATTTTTTTTTTTTTTCAGAAGCATCTGGGAAGAGGAGGAGAGAGAAAGATTAAACACTGCGTCTCTGGTTTTCACCAAAAAAAAAAACAGCTTCAACCACCTGTGTTTGTTGGATATAAGAGACATATTGGTTGCCGAAACGGTTCAATGCCATAAATTTAGATGCTTAGATCTGAATGGTGGAAGACGAAATGTTTAAGGAAGAAATGGTAACACATTGTAATGTTACAGTCTACACTGGCTCTTAGAGAAGTTTAAGTGTTTGGTGTACCATATTCTTTAAGGATAGCAGTACCAGTGGTCAGTGAAAGTTGTAAATACAAACAGTCCCAAAGTATATCATTTAATGTATGTTCCTCACCCTCCACCACAAATTTACCCAAGTGAAATCAGGCTAACATAAACACCAACAGTAGCCTGGTAGTTAAAGGAAAATCATAAAAAGAGAAGATATGACCTTTGACTAAAGAAGGAGGTAGTTTCCATTATCGTAGCTTGGTAATAACAGGAGGGCTTATGGGCACATTTTATTATGGAATCTTAGATACATTTTTAACACCAGCTGACAGAGCTACCTTCTTTTTTCCTTCCAAGCAAACTGCCTTTCTAAGCCATTACTTTTTAGCAACAAGCCCAGGTCAGCCCTCAGGCTTATCGCCCCAGCACCTCCAAAACTACTGGGTCTAGGGAAAGTGTTCTTACCTTGGGATGGTATTGAGAGTGTGGGGGGGGGGGGCGGGGGGGGGGAAGCTTCATAATTCAGCACTTAGGAAAGCATGAATAACCTGAGTTTCATGGTCTCACACCCTCTCTCAGGAACCAATTTACTCTTAGATATGTTTAAACGTTCAGGGGCTTATAAAAAAATTGAGGCTCATAATAGAAGCCAGCCTCCCTAAGGTGATGTGAATAGCTCACAACAAAACACTTTTGACTCAGGCAAATGTTCAGCAGACATCATAAAGAACAGTACTCAAGTGGTGGGCACTGTATAACTTAAAACTGGATAGATTTAGGAATTGAAAGCATTGAGGGTTAATCAGCCACTCCCATGTATTAACGTGTGGTCCTGCCAAACACTCTTGTCCATGCTTGTCGTCCTTTTGCAGTCACTGTGCACCAATTATCTCTGCACATTATTCTCATTATCTCTGATTATAATAATAAGAATCCAAATGTTTCCAGAGCCTCGAGTTACTTTCAGATATTAAAGAAAGAACGTTAACTCTTTTAAGTTTTTAGAGTGTCATTAAGGGCACAGCAACGGTAACATGCTAAATGGTACCGAGTGGCCAGAAAAAAAAACAAACCTGCCTCTTTCAGAGCCCAGCACAAATCCATGAGTTCAGTGCAGGTGACAAGACAGGTCAGTAATAACCATGCCACATAAAATAGTGACAGAAAGCATTATCCTTATTTAAGCATTGAGTTACAATAATAATAATCCTAGTGTTTTGGGGCCTCTCCTTGGTTGCAGCTAATTTTAATTTCTTAGCGTTTTTGCGGCACACAGTCAGGCTGGAACTTTGTTTTTTGTACATAAATTCCATAGCTCTTGCTAAGTAATAAAGGCTTACACCTTATAAGACAGTGTCTCTGGAATCTGATAACTCTTGAAAACACGTTTTAAGAGACTCAGGGACCTTCAAGAGAAGCCAGTCAAGAGAAGTAAGGTTCCTAGAATTTAGAGAGTATTTAGAGACTACAGAAACATGTCATTGGTGTAGGAACCAGCTTCTTTGCAGTGAAAAGTTATTGAAGGGCTGAAACAACACACCTGTCCTTGCAGCAGGATTACTTGTCTTTTCTGACCAGACCGATTTATTTCTCAGTGCTGTGGGAATCCCAGATTGTACGATGGAAGCCACTGTGCTCAAAATGTTTTTCATTACGCCCAATTCCTTCAACATAGCAGATGGCATTCCAAACTTGTCTAGAAAATGCCTTTAAAGACTTTCTGTTTATTACAGTGATTTTTTTAGACCCTTATACTTTGCGTTATCAACCAGCACTACAATATTTGAGTATTCATCAGTGTGTCGACACCACATCTGCCCAGAATAGGGACATGTGTTCTTTTCCTCCCAAACTTGATGCTTACATACCAGCTGAAGAAATTCAAATAACAGGATGGGAACTTTCAGTTTTTCAATTAAACTTCTGACCATACTGTTAATATTGTATTCTCATAATTTTTCAATAAATAAAGAGACATGAAGGAGTTTTTTCTCAGCACAAATAGTGTCCTTCTTACTTAGGTAAGTGGATTTGTTTACCTTATTACAGCAGTGTAAACTTGTATTTTTTCTGAGACCACATCACATTTCAAGTTAAGACTCTCACCTATCATATGTACACAGGATAATCTCCATGGCAACCTTCCTTCTTTTTAATTTTTTAGGATTGTCATTTTAAATGTAAATGATCTGGTTGTTTAATTGCATACACAACAGGTCAAAATATGCAACTCATTAAAATGTGCTTAACATTGTGCTCTGATGTCTCTAGAAATGAAAGAACATTCAATAAAAGCCCAAATTTTCATTATCATGTAGCTTTGTGCTATTGTTTCTTACAGCTTTAACCTCTGGACCCATGCCAAAAAAAAAAAAAACCAGCCAAAACATAACAAATACTTTAAAAGCTGATCCCATCATCAAGGTAGTTACTTTCCATTCCTTTTATCTTACCTTATTGTAGCTGCTAAAATGGGGGGTTCTGGAAAGATTTACATTGCCAGAGCTGCTGCTTCATAGATTCTAAGAGTCATTAGGTTATCTGAAGAATGCTTGACAAATTTGATGGAGAAAAAACACTCCATGAAACATACACTTTAAATCCCATCATCCATGTGACAGTTTATAACGAAAAATTATAATAATTTAAGTGTATGTATATCACAAACATACACATACCTAATAGTTAACAACACCTGGGTGCCTTTGTCACTTGGGATCCATTGCTCAGCTGTGGTAAAGTGCACATCATAATCACCAACACGTGTGCTTGTTACTAACACCATTCAGGCCCTTGAGAAATGCTTCTTCTCATCTCCTTTCCCTGTCCTAGAAACAGATGGCTACAATATTTAAACACCATGAAGGTTTTGGGCTATGTTCCTTTTGACACTGAAGATGAACACAGCTATGAAGTCAGAGGAGGATTTAGGCAGCAGATTAACTTAGGTAAAAAGAAAATAAAAGACTAATTTATCAAATCCTTCCGCTCCAATAGCATGGATACAATATTCTTGCATGATAAAGCATCATTTCCCAGTAGTGCTGAACATCTTTTTTCTTACCCTTTTATTATTTTCCAACTTGTAATTCTGAGGATATTCATGAATTAGCACAATATTCACAACAGTTACACTTGGCTGAGAAACATTTTAAAATATTAAAGGTTCATGTTTCTCTTAAATGTGTACATCTAGGTATAACATCAAGGAGCACGATACCTCTTACTAAAATTGCCAACTAGTTGAGAGACTAATGATAAAATAATATGTTTATAATAATATTTAATAACATTAAATTACATTTTAAAATATATTTTAATTTCAACTCTAAATAATTTTTATTTAAAATGTAATATACATAATTGCAATTTATATTTTTATTTTAAATATAGTTGATAATTATGAATATTAAGTTACGTAAAGTTATGTAAAAACAATAACTTTACATAAATTTTTAAATTTATCATTACTAAGGTAAAATTTTCAGATAGTTGATTTATGACTTATAAATGCTCAAGCCACACAAATGTTAGGGGTGAGCCCGTTCTTTGCTTTTAGTCAAGAATTCCCAGTTTTGTGTTCAGCTCTACCATACCTGGATGGCCTCTCACCAGGTTCCTCTCTCCACACTGCATTTCTAGTGTTTCCTTGGCTTATCAGAGGGTAATATAGATGGACCAAAGGGATGAAGCATCTCCAGAATTCACCCAGGTTTTTATCTTCTGCATTCTCTTCTGATACTCATAGACATAAAAGGACAGGATCTCAAGGCTTTAAGGAAATAAAGGCTATCAAACGCTCACCAGAATGACTGGAAAACACTCCCAAATCTATCCCTGGATATGCATCCAAAGAAAAAAAAGAATTTTCTTCTTGCCCTTAATCCTGTCACTTTATAATAAATTCTAAAAATATGAAAGATTTATTCAACTTAAGTATGCAATGCATATTCTGTGAGCAAAGCAAGATTTTCTGATCAGTGAGTCATTCCCTCAAAACAAGAAAAGAAACAGTAAAAGTACTCACATGGGCTACAATCACTTGGTGAAAGTTTCTGAAACATTACTTCTTAACACTCTTCGTTATAATTTTAGATGTTTTCTTTTATGCTCTAAATTTGAAAAGTTATCTCTTTGAACTTTATTTAGAATAGACACTCTTTGTATCATTATTTTAGAAATGCCTAGGATCTAGCCAATGAAGGAAGAGACTGTTTCACCAATCTGTGCACTCAAGTCTGCAAGAATCCATCTCTCAAGATGTTTAACACATGTGTAAGCTACTATTAATAATTTGTCATGATTAGGGAAAAAATTAGGTAGTTGTTTGACTGTCAGGTTGTTACTCTAATGAAAAGCTGTCAAGATCATTTTATTTTACTCTGAAATGTCTCCATCATTTAACTGTATCTGATTGCTAGAAAATTAACCTTGGTTTTCCTTTCAGATCTGCTAGTCCCACAATGATGTGTAAAGTAAAACATAATATCAAATATTTTACTGTTTAAAGTTGATTTGTTGGATTTTTTCTATGCTATATAAATAAAATCTAATATCCTAATCAGGAAAATGTATTAACTATTTTCCTCGGATTAAAAAAGTATATCTATTAGAAAGCACCAAATTAATTCTTGATCCTATAGCAGGTACAAGTCTTATTTAGCTTTTTTGATGTCCGCAGAACTGTATGATCACATAAAGCTGTAAAATAATTGACCCAAAAAGTCACCTCCGCTGTTATCATTGCTAGAAGTGACACCTATACAAGATTTCCTTGACAATGTTGGGATAGTAGGCTCCTCATACTAATCTTTTCCATGCATGAAGCAGGTTCAGATAACAGAAGAGAGCAGACTATATCAGCATTTTAGTAGCCCCAAGAGAATAGGTTTAGCAGGTGATAATATCTCTGGAACTCTCATCTTCATCCCAGTTCTATTGCTCAGTCCCCTTCTGCTGGAGCTCTTTCCCCTCATAGAAACCAGGACAAATTGGGGTGTTGGTGCAGGGAATAATGATTCATAAGATTCTAGCCAGAGTTGGGTTTATAATTACTCCAAGTGTGTTTAAGAAAAACATAGGGACATCATGTTATAGTGTTGATCTTTTCTACAATTCAATAAAATATTGTATTAAATAGACTTTGTGCACTTCCTTCCCTAGTTGATTGTAAGTTCCTCATGACAGGAATAATATCTAATACATAATTGCCTTCCCCAAATATCTAACACAGTAGTAGACATTTATTAATTGTTGGCTGATTGAGATAATAAACTAACAGCCTTCTGTTCTCGAAGAAATGTTTGGCCAGGTATCCAACTAGGAATAACCACAAAAGACTGAAGAAAATATCTTTAAGCCTTTTTATTTGAACTGAAAACCTTGAAAAATTATAGGGATTTTTCAGGCCAAATTCTACCTGCAGGAGGAAACTCATAAAAATACATTAGAATCACTTTTGCCCTGAGAGCATTATTTGAACTTTACAAACTTGAACTTCACTTTTCATGACCTCACTGGTATGGGAACAGAAAACCAAGCTCGGAGCCTGCCAAAAGGAAAGTTTAATGGGATACCCTCCCCCCAATAAAGTTCTACTTTCAGTTTACGTTCAAATCAGAGTTAAATTGCTTCTTCTCTTAATATGAGAGCACTTCAAGAAAATTTGCTTTGGTGTTGAGTAGAGAAGAAAGAAAAGTCCCTAGGAAGTTATAAACAACAACTGGCCGTTATGCAGATTTGTAAACTAAATTTAAATTCACTAGAGGTCTGTAACAAATTTACCATACAGATAAATAGGGATATTGATGGTGGGGGATGCTGGGGGGAAGAGGGGAGATGTATAAACTTTCTTAAATTTTGTCTACTTTGCTGTGAACCTAAAATTGCTCTAAATAATAAAATCTATTATTTTTTTTTAAATATGTATCAGTGGGATTTACAAAAACTTGAAAGCAGTAATTTTGTTTTACATTTCAACTTTTATTTTAGATATGGGGGTACCTGTGCAAGTTTGTTACATGGATATATTGCTTGATGCTGAGGTTTCAGGTATGGATCCCGTCACCCATGTAGTGAGCATAGTGTCCGACAGGTAGTATTTCCACCCATGTCCCCCATCCTCCCAGCCCCCTCTAATAGCATGCAGTATCTATTTGCCCACTTTTTAATGTGGTTATTTGGTGTTTTTGCTTGTTTATTTATTTAAGTTACTTATGGACTCTGGATATTAGATCTTTGTTGAATGCATAACTTGTGAATATTTTCTTCCATTCTGTAGGTGGTCTGTTCACTCTGTTGATCTTTAATTTCATTTGTTTGTTTGTTTTGCTGTGCAGACAGTTTCTAGTTTAATCAGATCCCACTTGTCAGTTTTTGTTTTTGTTGCAATTGCTTTTAGAGACTTAATCAGAAATTATTTGTCAAGGCCAATGTTGAGAAGGGCATTTTCTAGGTTTTCTTCTAGGACTTTTTATAATTTGAGACCTTACATTTAAGTCTTTAATCCACTTTGGGTTAATTTTTGTATATGGTGAAAGGTAAGGGTCCAATTTCAACCTGACAGACCCACAACCCACATCATATTGAATGGACCAAAGGTGGAACCATTCCCCTTGAGAGTTCAAACACGACAAGGATGCTTTACCATTCCTCTTCAACATAGTACTGGAAGTCCTGGATAGAGCAAGCAAAGAAGATAAAGAAATAAAAGGCATCCAAATAGGAAAAGGAAGTCAAACTATCTCTCTTGAGTGATGATATGATCCTATGCCTAGAAAACCCTAAAGGCTCCTGGAACTGATAAGCTGACAAAAGACCCCTGGAACTGACAAAGAACTTCAGTAAGGTTTTAGGATGCAAAAATCAATGTATAAAAATCAGGAGTATTTGTATACATGTATAATATCCAGGCTGAGAGTCAAATCAAGAACACAATCCCATTTACAATAGCCACAAAAAAATTGAAATACCTAGGAATACAGCTAGCCAAGGAGGTGAAACATCTCCACAAGGAGAACTTTAATACACTGCTGAAAGAAATCAAAGATGATGCAAACAAATGAAACAATATTCCGGCCCATGGATTAACACAATTGATATCATTAAAATGGCCATACTGTCCAAAGTAACTTACAGATTTCAACACTATCCCTATCAAACCACCAAAGTCATTCATCACAGAATTAGAAAAATCTATTCTTAAATTCATATGGAACCCAAAATGAGCCTGAATAACCAAAGCAATCCTAAGGGGGAAAAAAAAACCAGATGCATCATATTACCGAAGTTCAAACTATATTATAAAGTGACAGTAATCAAAATAGCATGGTGCTAGTATAAAAACAGCCATGTAGATCAATGGAACAAAATAGAAAGCTCAGAAATAAAGCTGCACACCTATTACCATCTGATCTTCAACAAAACTGACAAAAATTTTTCCTATTGCTTAATAGGAAAAGGACTCCCTATTCAATAAGTGTTGCTGGAATAATTGGCTAACTATATGGAGAATTTCATTTAAAAGTGTTCCGGACTATTGAGACTCCACATTTCCCAAGCAAATGTAAGTCTACTCCAAAGAAATGCTCCTTTACCATAGGCATCAAGAATTCCTACAAATACTTTCATAAGGATAATGCACATAGTTAAAAAACAAAAATACCCAAGGAAACAAGGCTTCACAAGTAAAATCTGGCAAAAATAAAGTGTTTAAAATTTCAAATAATAAAATAAGGCTCCGAATTGGAGATAGATCAACTACAAGCTTGAAAATATTTTCAGAGAGTGTGAGATATAAAATATAATACAAAAGAATTGAACAACAATATAATAGTACTTTTAGAAATGATCAATGTAATTAAAATAGAAAACTCAGCAAATGGATTTATCAGCAAATTGATACAGCTTACTAAAGACATTGTAAACTTAAAACTAAGCCAAAGGAAATGCTTCAGAAAGCAGCATAGAAAAAGGTAATGGAAAGTATGAATAAGCACCTAAGAAAGCATAACATACATATAATTGGAGTCCCAGGAAGAGGAGAAAAAGAAGGGACTAGGGTAATATTTGAAGAGATAATGGCTGATATTTTCTATAACTGATGAAAAGCATTGATTCATCTATTCAGAAATCATAAAGAATTCCAAGAAGGTAATATAAATAAACTCATATCTAGTCATATCATGGCAAAATTGCCCAAAAACAAAGGTCATGAGGAGATTTAAGGCAGTCAGAGTAAAAAAAAGTAGATTATCTTCAAAAGAGCAACATTTACATTAAGCAAGCCATTGGAGATGAAAGGATTTCTTCAATTTGCTGAAAGAAAATAATTGCCAACTAAGATAAGAGAGAAATAAATTCATTTTCAGATAAAAAAGTTTGCCACCAACAGATCCTCACAAAAGGAAATTTTAAGGAAGAAGTAAAGTGATCACAAATAGATCTGTGATTTATGAGTAATGAAGTCATATCCTCCAATTAAAGCAAGATGAGAATTAAAAATTCACCTTTGAATTTAGCAATATGATAGTCAATCATGACTTTAGGTTTTTAAAAAAATTAAGGTCTTTGTGGGTATAAAAGCCTGGAGCAAAAGAAAGATTGAAAAGAGAGAAATTTGAGACAAATATAGATCACCCATTCAAGGAGTTTGGATCTAAAGGGGAAAGAAGTGGGTATCTTTTGAGAGCAATGTCTCTAAGTGAGCAGGGTAGATTGAGAGATATTGGAGGGTTTGACCTAGCTAGGAATTCAGGGTAGTTTAATCTGTTCATTGTAACAGAAGAGAACACAGAATATACAGGTCCAGATATAAACAGGTGGGTAGATGCAGTGGGGGGAGTCTGTGGAAAAGCTCTCTGACGCTTTTATTTATTTATTTATTTTTGTAACATAATAAGTAAAGTCATAGCCAAAGAATAACTGTGATAAAGAAGGTATAAGAGGTCAGGAAAAAGAAAATATGACATAGTCCTATGAAAAGTGGAAGAATGAATAGGCCAGGGAAATAGTAGATTGCCTGTTTACATTAAAGATACAGTTGAAGCTCCAGGGTCAATAATTTAAAATAAGACTGTGTTATGTTTTTTGGTTTTTGTTTTTTCAGCCACATCTACCTACACATAAGCAGGCATTAAAGAGGGAGACAATTGTTTTTAACCACATAGGTGGTTTGGCCAAGCAAGCTCAACAAGGCAGAAGAGAGCAAGGGAGTTAACAGTATGTATAAAAGAATGATTATAATAATTAATACTGAATGTGTTAAGCCAGGCCCTCTGAAAAGCAGACACCAAGATGGGATTAAGCATGCAAAGATATTTTCTAGGGAAAATGCCTCCATGAGAGAAAATGAAGAGCCCAGAAAAGCCAGGCAAACTGACAGACATTGATGCATGTGAAACCCTGTGCAAAGGAGAAAGGGAAGGTTGGTTTGCTGTGCAGCCTAAAGAAATCTAAAGAAGCTCAGCAAAGCCTTTGACTCCAGCCACAGTGAGGCATCTAGCTCAGAGAAGAATCCAGTGTCTCCCATGAACAAGCCTGTATCTGCAACCCTGCTACACTCACCACTGAGAGGAGTGAGACGCTTGCAGGAAACACAGGCTGGCCACAAACATAGCCATGGATTTCAAAGCTCAAACACGGGGGCTCTTAATCACTCCCTGTGGATGGAGGTCTGAGAGGCTCAGTCTGCGAGGCTCATTCTCATAGCCACCATAGTAAGCAAGGAAGAAAATGAAAATGAAAATGGTGTGAGATACAGTGTAAAAATTAAACTCATAAATGTCAGAATGAGAAAAATGTTACAAATAACACATGTATTATGATTCCATTTATAGAATCCAAAGATGGACAAAAGGAAAAAATATACATGTAAATGTATGTATAGCTTAAGTTTGCATACATAGGTGGTAAAATTAAGTAAAATCAAAGAAATAACTAGGTAACCTGTAGGGAAGAGGGGGACACGGTGAGAAAGAGCACTCAGGAGGCATCTTCTAATTAAGTGGTCACTGTTAGGTTCCTTAGATTACTTGGGTGTTTGCTATATAATTGCTCTTTAAAATCACTATATATTGGCCGGGCGCATTGGCTTATGCCTGTAATCCCAGCACTTAGGAATGCCAAGATGGGTGGATCACCTAAGGTCAGGAGTTTGAGACCAGCAAGGTGAAACACCAGCTCTACTAAAGATGCAAAACTTAGTCAGGCATGGTGGTGCACCCCTGTAATCCCCGCTACTAGGGAAGCTGAGGTGAGAGAATTGCTTGAACCCAGGAGGTGGAGGCTGCAGTGACCTGAGATCATGCCACTGCACTCCAGCCTGGGAGAGAGAGAGAGACTCTATCTCAAGTAGTAGTAGTAGTAGTAGTAGTAATAATAATAATAATAATAATAATAATATTACTATATATGGTTTATACACTGCTTTGTGAATGTCAGCACTTTAATAATGAAAAAGAGTACCGAATGAATGAGTAAACAAATGATCAATGGCTCCTGATTGGTAATTGCCTTTTCCACAAGAGCTCTTAATCTGGGCTTCATTTGACATGGCTGCTTACATTTGGGGAAAGTTAGTTGAACCAGTCCACTACCATCCTTATTTGAATTTCCAGCACTCTTGTGTTCTTTTAAGAGAACAAATTTTTTTCTTTTAAAATATAACAATAGCCATTCCTGGAAACTCATTCAGTAGCACTTTAAACAGTCATTTGTTCCTTTTTAAAAATCTTTTAATCTTCAAATTCTCCTCTAAAGTTTCAGATTTTGTATGCTTTTTGTTCCTAAGCCAGGCAATCTGTATAACAACTGTATTTCTTTTGAAACTTCTGTGCAATTTCTGGAAATAGTCTGCTTGCCCACTATTTGTTGTGTGTTATTGGTCCAGCTGAAGATTAGCCAAATGAGGTGATAGTTTTAATTATTTTAGCTGTATTTAACTCCTACTCCTTTCTCAAGCTTATCAACAGGCTTTGGAGCTAAACATGCTTATTGTCAAATTCTACCTTTGTCATTTATTAATACATCTCTAAGCTTCAGTTCCTTCAATTTTTAGGGTTGATTAAAAAGATATAAAACAGATATAAAAGATATGAAATAAGACAGGTAGGGCATCTCTCACCAATATCTGATGCATAATAGTGATGTATGAGTTTTCTTGGTCACTGTGCAAGCAGGGGACCTCTGGCCAGCAAAGCTCCCACCCAGGCCTCATTTCAGCATGCTACCTATCACAGGAGAGAGGCTGCCCACTCAGCCCACCCAGGCTGTGCCTGGCTTGTGCACCAGCTCAGTCTGTGGTTGGGCCAGGCATGCCCCAGCCTGCCTGTGTTACAACTTGTACCTGCATTCAGCAGTTCCTGAGTTCTTGTCCCTTACCCAAGAAGAATGAGGATATGCCGCCCATCGAAGAGTGATGAAGGCGGAGAATGTTACTGACAGACAAAACAGTTCTCAGTGGAGAGGGAACAGGAAGGTGGTCTCTCATCTAAAGTTGGGTTGTCTCTCTCCCAGTGTGGCTGGATCTAGGGCCTTTTGGGCTCCGAATAAGAGTGTGAATGCTGATTGGTTTCTGAGCATGCAAAAAAGTTAAAACAAAGGCACCACTAAAAGGTGGGCATAACACTGCAAAAAATCTAATTAGGGAAGGGTATATATATGTAAAATAGGTGAAAGGTAGGGATCGGAGGACAGCATACCAAACAGGAAGACAGGCTCTCAATCCAGTCTGTAGATTTACCTGGAACTTGTAGCTAGGCTTTAAATTGTCTTCAGCTTGAAGGTGGGGTTTCACTGGGGACTCATCTCTGTCTTCCTAGGCATTTGTCTGCCTCCTGCCACCATCAATAGTTATTCACTAATGGAAATAATTATTACACCTGACTACATCTGACTAATTCAAAGAGATGAAGAATATGAAAATGGGAGTAAGAGGAAAAATCTAGGAGGGAGAATAGAGTCCATTTCTTCCTACAAATGCTTTTTTTCAAAATGTAGGTAGTAGCTAGATAATTAACCAGTTTTTGTAGGTGACAGTGATTTATCTGTGACCATAAACATATCAAACCTGAGATAGGAATGCTGGATTCCCCAGGGGCTAACCCTCAGTCCAGTCATCTTTCAACAAAGTCTCAGTGCCTCCAAGGACATGTAATCAGATTCTAGAGCCCTCCTGAAGAATGGAGGTGTGTATCTCAGTATCTGGCACCTGAAACTGTATCTGACACTGTGGGCTTTAAAGATACCCCTATGCCCCTGTGAATGCTTCCTTAGCTCATTTAACCTAATTTTCTCTAGACTCTGAGAGCACATTATGGTCACAGTTTCATCAAGAACCCCAAGTTCTTCCAACTGAGGTTCTTGAGGCCATAGTTCTGTTAGCTACTAGGAGTTCCTCATTTTTGATGTTACATTAGTCCTTTATTCCCTCACACACCTGAGGAGTTACAAAGTGATCCTGGTCCTTTCTTCTCCGCATCAATTTAACTTCAGAGCTAGTCAAATTTTATAAGGGAATGAACAGGAAGTGACATGATCATTCATGTTATAGTAGGTCTCTCTGCAAGATTGTGCTTATAATTTTTCCTTGCTCTTCATTTTCTCTAAGTTTTATTTTAAAAATGTAATTCTTACATTTTTCTAGGTGAAACAGGAGCATGAATTATGTCACAATTTATACAGTTGCTTATATGTCCTATTATCTGTGTGTTCTTCTAGAAGCTTTCTTCCAACCCCTCTCCTGCCACCCTGCACCTGTGTTCTGTCTTCTCATCATGCCATGTTTGCCCTGCTATCTTGAAAGAGTTTGCGTATTGTGATATAGTTAGGTATGGACAGGGCAATATTTCTTCTCTGTAAGCAGAATATTCTGCTTACCTAGAGTAGGAGCTAGTACAAATGTAATGCTCTCTGGGTGTGTAAAACCAATAGTTTCCATTTCAAAGAAGAGCTAGGAGTGTGGGTCACTCAGATTTTAGTGAAGTCAAAGAAGTAAAGGAAACTTTATCACTAAAGATATCTTAATGTAGTCTAGGCTTTGATTTTTTAAGTCAAATATTTTAGTAGTTTAACACAAAAGGAATTCAATTTTTAAACTCACACATACACAAAAGGTATTCCTGGATAGTAATACTGTTCTCTACATCAAATTTGGATGCCATTCCTTGAAGTACCATGACCAAAGAACCAAAAAAACAGGTTATCTATCCCTTCACACCCCGAAGAAAATGATGAAACAGAAACCAGATATTTGCAGTAGAAACTCCCCTCTCAGAAAAGCCAGAATGGGAGACAATGATGCCTGTGATCCACAGCATTGATGTCATAAAGACTGCCCCAGTAGTGGTTCCATTCCTTTATTGACTCTGACCCTGCCTTAGAGGACTTGACCAGTCTTTGCATGGGGTGTATTATTTCATAATTTCAGCATGCTTCTTCCTGTTTATACAAGTTTAGAAGGCTGAAGGCTTTTTTTTTTTTTTTTTTTGAGATTGATTCTCACTCTGTCACCTACCCCCAGGCTGGAGTGAAGTGTCATGATCTCAGCTCACTGCAACCTCCACCTCCCAGGTTCAAGCAATTCTCCTGCTTCAGCCTCCTGAGCAGCTGGTATTACAGGTGTGCACCACCACACCCAGGTACTTTTTGTATTTTTATAGAGACAGAGTTTCACCATGTTGGCCAGGTTGGTCTCGAACTCCTGACCTCAGATGATCCACCCACGTCAGCCTTCCAAAGTGCTGGGATTACAGGCGTGAACCACTGCACCCGGCCTGAAGGTTTTTTGAGGCTTGAATACTCAATGACTTTTTCAGATCATGCTGCTTGTTTCATTGTCAAATTAATTCTCTCAAAATATTAGCTCTTTTATTCATTTATCAGTAATCATACTTTTCCGTGTATCAGTAACTATACCTACCCAAAATGCTTTCCTAGACATAGTTTTCAAGTTTGATTTATGTTTTTTATATCCTCAACCTCATTGTTACTTGTGAATGAATGAACACACAGTGGTAGAATCTTCTGTACAAGTCAGAAACTTCTTTCAATACTTATTGGGCAGAATGCAATGGGGTAGAAGACATGACCTCAGATCTCAGGAAGAAATATGGGTAGGGTGGGGGAATGTATATGCATAAAAAGGACAAAGAACAATTCAGAGTATTGTTTCAGTACTAAGTTAATGGTATAAATCATGTTTTATACCAGTTCAGAAGAGGAAATGGTGGTCAAAGTGGTGGGAGGAGATGAGTTGTTGGCCTGGAACAAAGGTAAGAACTCAGATAGGCTGAGAAGGTTTGGAAGGAACTGTAAGGTATTGCAAATGGTGGGAAAACAGTCAGTGAGATACGAAAGCACATGATCTGCTGAGTAGACAAGTAGTAGACCAATGTGGCTGGCATGAATAGATTATTCATATAAGGGAGGAACAGAAGAGAACTTTGGTGAAATAAAGAGGGATCAGGCCTTAAGTAGCCTTAATGCCAGACTGAGCAATTTTGACTAGAAAGTCACAAACTACAAAGAATTATGGGAATAATGAGAGTTGAAGCTGCATGGAGACAAACATTATATATCGGAAGCATGACTCTGTCCCTACTAACTATGTGATTTCATTTAAGTTGCTAAATCTGTCCTCATCCATACAAGGGGAATGATCCAACTTACCTCTTTGGTTTTGAGCAGATTCAATGAGATAATTCCTGTAAAGAGTTTAGCATACTGTCTTGATAGTACTAGGCAACAGTAATAGCTCCATTAAGAGATACACTGCAAAACTATGGAAACAGTAAAAAGATTAGTAATTGCCAGAAGTTAGTGGAGAGGGAGGGATGAATTCACAGAGCACAAAGGATTTTTAGGGAAGTGAAACTGTTCCGTATGATATATAATTATAGATATCTGTCATTACACATTTATCATAGCCCATAGAATGTTGACAACACCAAGAGTGAACCGTCCTGTAAACTATGGACTCTTAAGGTGTCAGTGTGGGCTTACCAACTGCAACAAATGTACTATCTAGATGTAAAATGTTGGTAGTTGGGGAGACTGTGCATGTGTGGAGGGAGGGGGTTTACAGATTCTACTAAATTTTGCTGTGACTCTAGAACAGATTTAATTAATGAAGTGTATTTTAAAATTCCTTTAATTTTTTAAAATTACTATCACCAGGGATTAGTAGTAAAGTTAACTAATTGTGGCAAAATATTATAGGTAAATAATTCAATTACAATGATGTCATAAGTAGAGTTGAGTCTCTATACTCACAAAAAGTTTTCTAGAAGGAAGGTACATTTTACTTTGATTTCCAGGAAAGGCTTTATAATAGTTAATGTGTTGTTTTCAGTTGTGCCATCACTGTGATGATGCTTTTTCTGCCAAAAAGTAAATGACTTGTGTCCTAATTGAAGTAACTAATGTCCAATTCATTTTTTCTTCTTCATCCTATGGTATATAGATCTGAAAGAGTAATTCTTCTTCCCATGCCCTCTCCACTCCCCAATCCCAAACTAATATTTATTCTCTTCAACCTAATGAAAGGGGACACTATGTATTCCCTCTAGAGTGTCACAGGGGCCTTATCTTATTTATTGTATTGATGTCATTTCCCTAGTAGGACTCCCATTCACTAGACTTCTAAATGAACTCAGGATAGCCTAAAATTATTCCAAACAACAAAAAAGTATACTCCATAATTTAAGAGACAAAATATCACTTATTCATTTATATATGCCCTTAAGAAACTTCCATTTATTACTGGTATAAGAAATGAACACAAATGAGGATTCATCAGAGGAGGAAATGACATCCTACTTCACTGAAGAGACACCACTGGGCTGATGGTAAAAGATGGGCAGGATTTAAACTTCTAGAAAGGTATTTCAGAGAGAAAGAACAGAATGAGGAAAGGCTAAGTGGAAAAGTATAAGACCATATGAGTACCAACAAGGTGTTAATTGTCCTGCTATCTCAGTAACTCCTCACCAAGAAGTAATACAATACATACTTACAAAATAATTTTTATTTCTCATAAAGTTGCCCAAGATATCTAAGTCATATCGCATTAGGAAATTACCATATTAGCAAAAATTACAAATGCCTTTTCTACTGTCAAATACAAAAAGAAAGGCTTTTACATCATTTCAGTACATTTACTGTACTACATTTTACACATATCTTTCTTGATAAAGTGATGAAGAAAAAAGTTGCAACACAGCTCAATTTTCTTTGCAGAATATTTCTGATTATCCAAACATCCAGGGAGGGAGAGTGCCTGATCCAGCCTGCCACATTAGATTCATTGTACTTTGGGAGTTGTAAATGTATTCAGATAGAAATTAAATTTGTTTTTGAGGATCTCAACCATTTAGGAAGCAAAATTCAGGTGGAGAGCTGCATGGTACTGGAAAATGTGTCTGTCCTGTGCACTAATGTTTCTCCAGTTTTTAGCATGTCTGGTATAGTTTACCAACCAGAGTGTCTTTTGAGGTTTTGGTCTCCATACATGTAATATGAGGACCTGGAGGTGGAATCAGGTGTGATTCTTTTAATTTTTTTTATATAACAAAACTTATTTTTTAACTGTACATAATTATGAGGTAAAATGTGATATTCCTATACATAAATATGTTGTATAGTGATCCAATCCGGGTAGTTACTGAATCTATCGCCTCATGCATTTCTTTGTGGTAAGAACATTCAAAAACCTTTCTCCTAGCTATTGTGTAATATACAATACTTTGCTGTTAACTATAGTCACCTTATGTGCAGTAGACCACCAAAACTTCTTTCTTCTCATTTAAACTTGGTACCCACTGACCAACCTCTCCTCATCCTTCTGTACCCCCTCCCTTCCCCAGCCTCTGATAACCACTGTTCTGCTCTGTTTATTTCACTTAACATGATGTCCTCCAGTTTCATCCATGTTGTTGTAAATGACAGGATTTCATTATTTTTATGGATAAATAGTATTTCATATATCACATTTTCTTTATCTATTAATACATTGCTAGACACTTAGGTTGATTCCATATCTTGCCTACTGTAAATAATGCTACAATAAATATGAGAGTTCAAGTTCCCATTAAGCATCAAAATCTGAAAATGGAAGTCATACATGCTGAAACACATCACATCCAAGCAAATATCTCTTTGATGTACTGATTTCATTTCCTTTGAATCAATATTCAGTCGTGAGATTACTGGATTATATGGTAGTTCTATTTTTATTTATTTTTATTTTTAAGGATTTAGGTGTATAAGTGCAATTGTGTTACATGGGTATACTGCATAGTGATAAAGTCTGGGATTTTAATGTACCCATCATCTGAATAGTGTACATTGTATACCCAATAAGTATGTCATTCCTCACTGCCCTCCCACCTTCCCATTTTTTGGAGTCACCAGTGTCTATTATTCCACTCTGTATGTCTGTGTACCCATTATTTAGCTCCCATTTATAAGTGGGAACATGCAATTTTTGACTATTTCTGAGTCATTTCACGAAGGATAATGGCCTCCAATTCCACATATATTGCTGAAAAAGACATGTTTTTTTTCTTTCTATGGCTGAATAGTGTTCCATGGTGGGGCGTGTGTGTGTGTGTGCATGCATGTGTGTCTGTGTGTGTGTGTGTATTTTTTAATGCCATGATCCACTGATGGACACTTAGGTTGATTCATTATCTTTGCTATTGAGAATAGAGCTGCAGTAAACATACAAACACAGGTATCATTAATAAAATGATTTCTTTTTCTTTGAGTAAACACCCAGTAGTGGGAGTGCTAGATCACAGTGTAGTTCTATTTTTAGTTCTTTGAAAAATATCCATACTGTTTTCTGTAGACATTGTATTAATTTACATTCCCACCAAAAGTGTATAAACATTCCCTTTTCTGTGGATCTTTGCCAACATCTGCTGTTTCTGTTTTTACTTTTTACTAATAGCCATTCTGACTGCTGTAAGATAGTATCTATCTCATTGTGATTTTAATTTGCATTTCTCTGATGATTAGTGATGTTGAGCACTTTTTTCATATGTTTGTTGGCCATCTGTATGTCTTCTTCTGAAAATGTCTGTTCATGACATTTGCCCACTTTTTAATGGGGTTGTTTGGTGTTGTGGTGCTGGTGGTTGTTGAGTTGAGTTCCTTATAGATTCTTGTTATTAGCCCCTTGTTGGATGCAGATATGGTTTGGTTGTGTCCCCACCCAAATCTCATCTTGAATTATACTTACAATTCAAGTTAAATTTTGATATTTTGATATTGAATTACAGTTCTCATAATCCCCACATGTCACGGGAGGGACCAAATGGGAGGTAATTGAACCTTCCACTTCTGGTAAATGGTGGTTTCCCCCATACTATTCTTGTGATAGTAAGTTCTAATGAGGTGCAATGGCTTTATAAGGGGCTTCCCCCTTCACTTGGCTTTCATTTTTCTTCTTCCTGCTGCAATGTTTGCTTCCCCTTCTGCCATGATTATAAGTTTCCTGAGGACCCCCCAGCTCTGTGGAACTGTGAGTAAAGTAAACCCCTTTCCTTTATAATTTACTCAGTCTTGGGCAGTTCTTTATAGCAGCATGAGAACAGGCTACTACAGATGCACTGTTTGCAAATATTTTCAACCATTCTGTAGGTTGTCTGTTTACTCTATTGATTATTTCTCTTGCTATGCAGAAGCTTTTTAGTTTAATTCTCTTTTCTCTATTTTTGGTTTTGTTGTGTTTCTTTTTGAGGACTAAGTCATAAATTATTTGTCTAGACTAATGTCCAGAAGAGTTTTCCCAGGTATTCCTCTTGGATTTTTATAGTTTCGGATCTTACATTTGAATCTTTAGGCCATCTTAAGTTATTTTTTGTATATGGTGAGAGATAGGGGTTCAATTTCGTTCTTCTACATATGCCAGCATCATTTATTTAATGTGATGTCCTTTTCCTTTCCCCAGTGTATATTTTTGTTGACTTTGTCAAAGATCAGTTGGTTGTGGATATGCGAAATTATTTCTGGGTTCTCTAATCTGTTTCATTGATCTATATATCTATTTTTATGCTAGTACTATGCTGTTTTGATTACTATAACCTTGTTGTATAATTTGAAGTCAGGTAATGTGATTCCTCCAGCTTTATTCTTTTTGCTTACAATTACTTTGGTTACTCAAGATTTTTTTGGTGTCATATGAATTTTAGGATTGTTTATTCTATGTGCAGAATCATGTTGGTAATTTGAAAGAAATCGTGTTGAATCTGTGTATTATTTTTGTCAGTATGATCATTTTAATGATTTAATTCTTACAATCCATGAGCACGTAATATATTTCCATTTTTGTGTTGCCCCTTATTTCCTTCATCAGTGTTTTGTAATTCTCCTTGTAAAGATCTTTCACCTATGTTAAATGTATTCCTAGGTATTTTTTTGGAGCTATTTTAAGTGGAATTGAGTTTTTGGTTTGGTTCTTGGCTTTATCATTATTGGTGTATAGAAATACTACTTATTTTAGTATGTTTATATGGTATCCTAAAATTTTACTGCAGTTATTTAGCAAATCTGAGAGTATTTTGGAGGCATATTTAAGATTTTATAGGTATAAGATAATATCATCAGTAAACAGGGATAATTTGACTTCCTCTTTCCCAATTTAGATGATTTTCATTTATTTCTCTTGCCTGCCAGTACGACGTTGAGTAGACTGTTGAAAGTGAGCATTCTCGTCTTGTTTCAGTTTTTAGGGGGAATGCTTTCAACTTTTGCTCATTCAGTATTGATATGGCTTTGAAGTTTGTGGACTCCAATCTCTTCTGGCTTTGAAACTTTCTGCTGAGAAGTCTGCTGTTAGTTTAATGGAATTTCTTTTATTGGTGATTAGATGCGTCTCTCTTGTCACTTTTTAGAATTTTTTTCCTTCATGTTGACTTTGGATAGTCTGATGACTATGTGCCTTGGTTAAGTTCTTCTTGCAATGTATCTTCTAAGGATTCTCTGAGCTTCTCATATCTGGATGTCTACATCTCTAGGAGGACCAGAGGAGTTTTCCTCCATTAGACCCTCAAATAGGTTTTTGATACTTTTTACCTTTTCTTCTTCTCCCTCTGGAATACCTATAACTCATAGGTTTAAATACTTTGCACAATGCCGTATTTCTCAAAAGTTTTGTTCATTTAAAAAATTCTTTATTTTTGTCTGACTGGGTTAATTCAAAAGACCTATCTTCCCACTCTAAAATTCTTTCTTCTGCTTAGTCTAGCCTACTATTAAGGCTTTCAAGTGTATTGTACGAATCCTTCCATGACTTTTTTTTTTCAATTTTCGAAGTTCTGCTTTCCTTTTTAACATACCTATCTCCTCTTCATATCCTGAATTGTTTTCCTGATTTTTTTTGTGTTGGTTTTCAACTTTCCCTTGGATTGCATTCAGCTTCTTTAAAGTTAATATTTTGAATTCTTTATCTGATATTTCAAAGATTTCATTTTGATTAGGATCCATTACTAAAAAGTTAGTGTGTCTTTTGGGAGTGTTTTAACACTGTCTTTTCATACTTACAGAATAGTTTCTCTGGTTCCTTTCCATATGGTTCCTTTCCTTCTTACTTTTAAATTTATTTTCATTCCAATGGGATTTCCCCCCATTTTGAGGATGTGACTAGAGTGTGTGTTGTGCAGGATCCTTTGGCATCAGTTCTGGGTCTTTTGAATGTTAAAGATTCTGTATAAGTTCCTTGGTTATAGATCGCTTTTGTTTGGTGGCTTTCTCAAATGCTGGTTGAAGTCATGATATACTGGGTGTGGGAGCAGGCTCACTGCTTCCTCCTATGGGGATGGGAGGGTGGTGGTCTCATGAGGATTATCTCATTCCTTAGTGCGGTGCACTTATGTCAGCAAATTTTTCTATTTCTAACTCAACCTCCAAGCCAGTAGGTGGCACTGATGGATAAAAGCTGGCTGCAGCTGATGAAGATGGTATATGTTTGATCTTTGTTTACCATGAGAAGCTCTCTGTAGATTCAGACATTTGACTATCCTGTGGCATACATAATAGTCTGAGCTCCCTGCTTAGCCCCTGAGTGGGGACTAAGGCCTGCCTAAACCATCACTCAATGGCAGGCATAATCACCAGGTCCAAGGTGGGATCCAGGGTACAGCCATCAAGCACCCATGAATATACCAGGGAGGAGAGTGTACAAACCTCCACTGCTCCAAGTTCTGTGCCTAGGATGGGTGGTCTAAACTCCTAATCTAAAAGAGTGGGTGCTCCCGTCATATGCCTGCAGATATGACTGGGAATGTAGTGTAGAGGGTGCCACTGCACCAAGATGGGTGGTGAGAGGGAAATGGGGTGACTTAGGCTTCTACTCTAAGTGAGCAGGTGCACTGATTGCTTGGAATTATGCCCAGGTGTGGAAAGGAGAGGACAGCACTGCACCAAGATTTGTGCACAGGAAAGAAGGGGTGTCTCAGGCTCCTATTTCAGGCAGCAGGTGTGCCAAATACCTGGAAATATGTACTCTGGCAAGAAGTGGAGTAACTCCTGTGTAACATTTCAACAGCTGATGCAAAAAGGTCTTTGTAGGGGAATAAAGGAGCAACTCGGGCCCCTATTCCAGTCAAGTGGGTGTGCCAAATGGCTGGAAATATGCCCAGGTGTGGAACAGAGGGAGCACCATTGCACCAAGTTCTTTGCAAGGGAAGAGAGATGTAGCCCACATTCACACTCCGGGTGAGGAGGAGTAGGGTCTGCCTCCCTCTTGCACCTCAGAGCTGGTGGGGTACTGTCTCCTGACTGACCAAGGGAGCAATCTGGTGGACCCAGCAATAACAGAGGCAGACCAGTCTCAAGCCACAAAGCTGTTCCCTTCCAGAGATTACACCACTCAGGAAAACCTGCAGTTTTGGCAATTCTCCTCCTGCTCAAGTTTGAGGGGAGAAAGCCCAATTCTAGCACCTTCTTCTGGGGTGCACGCTACACTTGCCACTCAATTTTGGCTTTGGGGACTCTTCCCACACTCCAGAGCAAATGCTCTAATCTCTGGCTGGAGACTAAATTGCTTGTGACAGATACCACTGCCAGATCATCAAGCAATGACTGACTGCATGAGTCCAGATTAAAAATGATATCTTCCGGCCGGGCGCGGTGGTTCACGTCTGTAACAACAGCACTTTGGGAGGCCGAGGCGGGCTGATCACAAAGTCAGGAGATCGAGACCATCCCGGCTAACGCAGTGAAACCCCGTCTCTACTAAAAATACAAAAAATTAGCCGAGCATGGTGGCGGGCGCCTGTAGTCCCAGCTACCCGGGAGGCTGAGGCAGGAGAATGCAGTGAACCTGGGAGGCGGAGCTTGCAGTGAGCCAAGATCGTGCCATTGCACTCCAGCCTGGGCGACAGAGCGAGACTCCGTCTCAACAGCAACAGCAACAACAACAAAAAGATGTCTTCCTCTCAGTCCTGGGTCTGGGAATATGCCTGCAGCTTTATTTACCCAGTGGCTTTTCCTGTTATTGCCTCCCAGTGTTTCCCCAGGTTAGCTCCAGCACTTCAGAGACCCAAGGTGCTCCCTCATGGCCTGAGTTGCATGGATCCCTAATGGAAAACTGAATCACAGGTATGTTCTCTGCCTCTCATATACTGGGGATTCACTCAATTTTATCAGCAAATGCTGTCACATAGCCTGCTTCCTGCCTTCTCTTTCCCAGAAAATGTAGAGTCCTTGGCTTTTTGGGTGAATTCATTCATTCTTAAATAAAATTATTCATTATTCTTGAATAAAAGCTCACAATATTGATCTTCATGCACTATTTTACTGTGTTCAAGTGTATGAGGCACACTAAAAGCCTCTAATTTACCATTTTGGAAAAAAAAAAAAGATAGCTCTATTTTCAATTTTTTGAAGAACTCCCATACTGTTTTCCAGAATGGCTGTACTGATACACAATTGAACCAACAGTGTGTAAGTATTCCCTCTTCTCCACATCCTTGCCGACACTTGTTTTCTTTTGCCTTCCTGATAGTATCCATTCTAACGGAAGTGAATAGACTGACAGCCAACTGAGTTTTCTACAAAAGTGCCAAGAACACACATTGGGGAAAAGACAATCTCTTCAATGATTGGTGCTGAGAAAACTGGCTATCAACATGCTGAAGAATGAGACTAGACCACTACCTGTCACCATATAAAAAAGTCAACTCAAAATAGCTTAAAGGTTGAAATATAAAACCTGAAACTCTAAAACTACTAAAAGAAAACATAGGTAAAATGCTTCCCAAATTGGTCTGGGCAAGGATTTTTAAAATAAGACCTCAAAAGCACAGGAAATAAAAGCAAATACAGATGAATTGGATTATATGAAACTAAAAAATTTTGGACAGCAAAGTAAGCTATTAAGAAAGTGAAGAGACAACATACAGAATGAAGAAAATGTTGTGAACTATACATCTGACAAGAAGTTAATATCCAGTATATATAACAAACTCTAACAACTCATCAGCTTAAAAACAAATGACTTGATTAAAAAATGGGCAAAAGATCATAATAGGTATTTCTCAAAAGATGACACACAGTCAACAGAAATATGAAAAAAAAAATGTTTGGCATCTCTAATCATCAGGGAAATGCAAATCTAAACCACAATGAGAAACTTTTAATGTTCTTTTGATGGCATGCTCTAAAGTAGAGTTCACATGGTGGTCCAGAAACACTCTGTTTGATCAGCACGGTGATCTAAACTTTTTCAATTAAATGCAAAAAAAAAAAAAAAATGGAGATTCACACATAAAATACACCTGAAAAAAATAAAAAGACATGACACATTTTACCAAGTGATTTGCCAGTCAGATGGTTTAAATGAGTTCTTATGTCTCCCGTGTGTGTACTATACTTCCCACCATTCCTATTACTTATTCTATAGCTTATTTCACCCATTTCCTCTAACTCTTCAAGCCCTGTAGACATTTGATTTTGTAATCTTCTTAAAATTTCATAAAATATAATATCCTTCCCATTTAACAGATGGGAGTAGAGTTACAAAAAATGCTGTGTGATTATAATAAGGTTCTCATGAACTATCAAAGTCTGAAAAAGGAAATCAAATTCACCGAAACTTCATATTCAAACCATAATATACTTCTTCAAGCTTTGAATTTCTTACTGCCAAGGATTAGCTATCTTTCATGTAAAAGTATACTGGAGATTCATTTGGAAAAGTAAAAACACCATACTCCATGCAATTATAAATTAGTTTCCGTAGAAACTGTAGCACCAACTACATTTTATAATTATAAATGTGTGATTTTTATAAAAAATTAATTTTTCCATTAAGCATTAGCTGTAGTGACTCATACTATTGCATTAGTCAATTTCCATCTCCTTACCCTATAGATTATTGTTTCTTACATTGTTTGGAATCACTGTTAAGGATCTGAGAGATGTTCCAGTACATTGTTAAAGCCATTTTCCATTGTCTACAGAAAGGCTGCTCTCAGTGGATGGCAAAAGTCTATGGCTTCATTGACAGAGGAGAAAAACAGGGCTCCCAAAATTAGGCCACTTGCTCACAGTCACAAAACAGAAAAATGGCAGAACTAGAAAAAGAACTGTATGTCCTCATCGTATTTGAACTCTTTCCTTTACACCATGCAGACTATTCTGCTCCCATCTACACTCTTTTCCTTTCAGTGCTGCAAAGAGAATTATTACTTTCTGGAAGAGTAGTGGTAATAAGTTTAATCATGGCCCATTCTACCAACCTTAGAGATGTCAACAAACTTGTGAAATTTCACAGATTGCATGGCTTTTTGTTTATTTCTGTAGAATCCTTCTTATCTAAAAATTGAACTGTCACTTCTTTTTTTTTTTTTTTTTTTTTGGATAGTTAGCTCTTCCTGATGAATTGATCCCTTTACCATTATGTAATGGCCTTCTTTGTCTCTTTTGATCTTTGATGGTTTAAAGTCTGTTTTTTGTTTTTTTTTTTTGAGATGGAGTCTCACTCTGTCACCCAGGCTGGAGTGCAGTGGCCAGATCTCAGCTCACTGCAAGCTCTGCCTCCCGGGTTCATGCCATTCTCCTGCCTCAGCCTCCCAAGCAGCTGGGACTACAGGTGCCCACCACCTCGCCCGGCTAGTTTTTTGTATTTTTTAGTAGAGACGGGGTTTCACCGTGTTAGCCAGGATGGTCTCAATCTCCTGACCTTGTGATCTGCCCGTCTCGGCCTCCCAAAGTGCTGGGATTACAGGCTTGAGCCACCGCGCCCGGCCTGAACTGTCACTTCTTAACAAAATACTGGTTAAAATGGAATATCACTAGGAAATTCTACTGCTTTCCTGTTGGTCATGGCTAAATATTAGTCTATATTAGGAAAATGGTCAAATCATCTGAGAAACTAATAATTCTGCTAGCAATGTCAACCAATTAATTAAGATTAATCACCTAATTATGGCCTCCCCATTGTTTGTGTTGAAGGGTACAGTTATATGGTATCTAAAACAAAAACAAAGCCTAGAAAACAATTATTTTCCAATCTGTGTGAGACTCAATTCTCATGCATTTTCACATGCATTTCCTACTGTATTCGGAATTCAGTGAAGAAATTGATAAAGCAGTCTGTGATAAGAGGAGCAGGCTGCTCAGAAAAGATGGGGCTCTACCTGGGTCTTAAAGTAAAAGTGGATTACAGGTGACTGAAGAGGAAGAAAGGCAATGAAAATGCATGAGAATTTATACCAAAACAGGAGCAAATATAGAGTATCTATAGGTTGCAAACAAGAACTCCACTTTAAATATTTCAGGAGCAGTGTATAGGGAATAGTGAGAGAAGTAGTAGGTATAGTGAGAGACTAGACACAGTATTTAACACTGAATAACAACCAAGGAGGTGACTGAATATGTAAATATAAAAATAACCAAATCAAATATAAAAACAAAAACTAAATTAAAAATATTTTAAAAACCCAAATAGTCATTATTTTTTCATCCTGTTTAGTAATAGCTTTCCTTATTAAAACCATTGTATTCCATTTTATAATAACCACCCCATGACAGATACATACAACTAAACATTGTGTTTGCTATTAGCAATACCTATATGAAAGAACTTATATTCCTGTAAAAATTTTGTTTACTTTCCACATGTTGGAAAACAAGATCCAAGGATTTACCCTGAGAGCCTTTTCACTTTAAAATTCTCTTAAATTCCTGCATAACATCTTGTACCTTATTGTAGACTGGTAAAACCTGTCTCACTTCAAGTCAATTCATGGCAGATTTGCAGAACTGTTTCTGAGGAAAGTTATCTTATTTGTTTTTAAAGATATAATTTCTCTTCAAATTATCACCAATCTGCTGTCTCACTCATTGGTATGAATCAATAGCCAGGGCTGTAGCTTCTGCAGTTTATGCCAGATGTCCTCCTTCAAGCTTCTCCAGGTCTGACCAGGTCATGCGTAAATCCATGATGAAGGGAGCCAGCTTCTGTAGGCCACACGTGCTCAGGTTGAAAGCAGAGACACAGGCAAGGGTTCTAGTTTATCTGCATGGCTTCCATTTTGTCTTCCCTTTCTCCAGCTTCACATTCAGTTTTTCTTTCCAGCTGCTTGCCCGACTGGCCTAGAGAGACAATAGGCCATAACTAAACACAGCGATAGCATCCTTCCATAGAATTCTATCCCATCTCCTACAAATATGTCAGTTATAATTCCCATGAAAATTCTTTATCTTTCATAGTGATTCTGCGTCATTGAACAAACTCTAGCTGAAACAAAATTGTTTTACCTTCAAACTTTCAACATCCATATATTTTGGGTAGTTTTCTTGTAAACCTTATAACTTGGGCTTATATATTCACATTCAGAAAATCTTTTAATTTGATTATGTTTTTCATACTTAATGTTATTTTGAGGACATTTGACTTTAAATAGACTACATTAATTTATTTTTTCTATTCGTTCCACATGTTCTACTTTACTTTTTACTCTGTTTTTGGCATTCTTCTGAATTAATCTAGTATTTCCCTGGTTGGTTTTACATTCTTTCACTATTTTATTTTTAGTAGTTTATACTCATTAATCTTTGATTTACTCAAGTTTAATGTAAGAAATAGATTTATATTTTCCTGTCGTTAATGGTGTATTTGGGTTTAAATATGACATTTTAAGACTTACTTTCCATTTGTTACAATGTTTCATATAACTTTCTCCCTTTATTATTTTTTAAATAAATCAATTTTATTATTCCAGTTTTTCTCTATTTTAGCTTGTTATCCATTATTTTACTCTTCTTTTTGTGTCCTAGAGATTAAAATATGCATGCTTGAGTTGTTAAAGTACCATATAAATTTTTCAAACAATTCAAGAATCCTCAACACATTAATTCTACTTATCCTTCTCCCATCATTTGTGCTATTGTCATATATTTCCTATATGCATTTAAAATTTCATAAAGTATTGTTTGTTTAGATCATTCCATATATTTCCTCTTTCTATTACTTTTTATATCTATTCACATTTCTGTATTTTCCTTCTGCCTCACAAACTCCCTTTAATATTTTAATACAGGCCTTCTGGTGTTAAATTCTCTAATACTTTTGTCTGCTTAGTGATAAGTTTAGTTTGTCTTATTTTAAAATTTTCTGTCCATCTTTTATATGTTTGGGGGTATAAATGCAGGTTTGTTAAATAAGTAAAATCACGTGTTGTAGGGGTGTGGTGTACAGATTATTGTGTCATTCAGATAATGAGCATAGAGCCCAATAGGTCGTTTTTCGATACTCAACCCCCTCCCAACCTCCACCCTCAAGTAGGCCCTGGTGTCTGTTGTTCCTATCTTTGCATCAATGTGTACTCAGTGTTTAGCTCTCACTTATAAGTGATAACATGCAGTAATTGATTTTCTGTTACTGTGTTAATTTGCTTAGGATAATGGCCTCCAGTTCCATCCATGTTGCTGCAAAGGATACAATTTCATTATTTTTATGGCTGCATAATGTTTCAAAGTATATATGTATCATATTTTCTTTATCCAGTCTACTGTTGATGGGCATGTGTGTTGATACCATGTCTTCACCATTGTGAATACTGCTGTGGTGAGCACACATATGCACGAGTTTTTATGACAGAATGAGATATATTCTTTTGGACACATACCCAGTAGTGGGATTGCTGGGTCAAATGGTAGCTCTGTTTTAAGTTCTTTGAGAAATCTCCAGACTGCTTTCTTCAGTGGCTGAAGTGATTTACATTCCTACCAGCAATGTGTAAGCATTCCATTTTCTCCCCAACCTCTTCAGCATCTGTTATTTTTTACTTTTTAACAGTAGCCATTCAGACTGGTATGAGATAATATCTCATTGTAGTTTTTTTGATTTGTACTTCTCGAATAATTAGTGATGTTGAGCATTTTTCCATATGCTTGTTGTTCATGTGTACGTGTTATTTTGAGAAGTGTGTCTGTTTATATCCTTTGCCCATTTAAAAAATGTTATTTTCTGTTTGTTGATGTTACTTATAGATTCTATACATTTGACCTTTGTCGGATGCGTAGTTGAAATATATTTTCTACTATTCTGTAAGTTGTCTGTTTACTCTGTTTATAGTTTTTTTTTTCCTGTGCAGAAGCTCTTTAATTAGATTTCACTTATCAATTTTTGATTTTGTTGTAATTATTTTTGTAGTCTTTGCCATGAAATTTTTGCCAGGGCTGATCTCCAGAATGCTATTTTCTAGGTTTTCTTCTACAGTTTTTATAGCTTGGGGTTTTACATTTAAGTATTTAGTTCATCCTGAGTTTATTTTTGGATATGGTGAAAGGAAGAGGTCCAAATTCCATCTTCTGCATATGGTTAACCAATTATCCTGGCACAATTTATTGAATACAGAGTCTTTTCCCCATTGCTTGTTATTGGTGGCTTTGTCAAAGATCAGATGGTTGTAGATGTATGGTTTTATTTCTGGGTTCTTTAATGTATTCCATTGGTCTATATCATGTTTTTTTGTTTGTTTGCTTGTCTATTTTGTGCCAGTATCATGCTGTTTTGGTTACTATCATTTTTTAGTATAGTTTGAAGTCGGTTAGTGTGATGCCTCAAGCTTTGTTCTTTTTACTTAGGATTGCTTTAGCTATTTGGGCTCTTTTTGGTTCTATATAAATTTTAGAATAGTTATATATATACTTTAAGTTATGGGAGACATGTGAAAAATATGCAGGTTTTTTACACAGGTATAAACATGCCCTGGTGGTTTGCCACACCCATCAACTCATCATCTGCATTAGGTATTTCTCCTAATGCTATCTCTCCCCTAGCCCCCCAGCCCCTGACAGGCCCCAGCATGTGATGTTTCCCTCCCTGTGTCCAGATGTTCTCATTGTTCAACTCCCACTTAAGAATGAGAACATGTGGTATTTGGTTTTCTGTTCCTGCGTTAGTTTGCTGAGAATGATGGTTTCCAGATTCATCCATGTTCCCACAAAGGACATGAACTCATCCTTTTTTATGGCTACATAGTATTCCATGGTGTATATGCACCACATTTTCTTTATCCAGTCTCTCACTGATGGGCATTTGGGTTGGTTCCAAGTCTTTGCTATTGTGAATAGTGCCACAATAAACATATGTGTGCATGTGTCTTTATAGTAGAATGGTTTATAATCCTTTGGGTATATCCCAGTAAAGGGATTGCTGGGTCAAATGGTATTTAATAGTTCTAGATCCTTGAGGAATCACCACACTGTCTTCCACAATGGTTGAACTAATTTACACTCCCAACAGTGTAAAAGCATTCCTGTTTCTCTACATCCTCCCCAGCATCCGTTGTTTCCTGACTTTTTAATGATTGCCATTTTAACTGGTGTGAGATGGTATCTCATTGTAGTTTTGATTTGCATTTCTCTAATGACCAGTGATAATGAGTTTTTTTTCGTATGTTTGTTGGCTGCATGAATGTCTTCTTTTGAGAAGTATCTGTTCATATCCTTCTCCCACTTTTTGATGGGATTTTTTTTTTTCTTGTAAATTTGTTTAAGTTCTTTGTAGATTCTGGATATTAGCCCTCTGTCAGATGAATAGATCGCAAAAATTTTCTCCCTTCTGTAGTTTGCCCATTCACTCTGATGACAGTTTCTTTTGCTGTGCGGAAGCTCTTTAGTTTAATCAGAACCCATTTGTCAATTTTGGCTTCTGTTGCGATTACTTTTGGTATTTTAGCCATTGAAGCCTTTGCCCATTCCTATGCCCTGAATCTTATTGCCTAGGTTTTCTTCTATGGTTTTTATGGTTTTAGGTCTAACATTTAAGTCTTTAATCCATCTTGAGTTAATTTTTGTATAAGGTGTAAGGAAGGGATCCAGTTTCAGCTTTCTGCATATGGCTTGCCAGTTTTCCCAACACCATTTATTAAATAGGGAATCCTTTCTCCATTGCTTGTTTCTGTGAAAAAATGTCATCAGTAGTTTCATAGGAATACCACTGAATCTGTAAATTGCTTTGGACAGAATGGCCATTTTAAGAATTTTGATTCTTCCTATTCATGAGCATGGAAATTTTCCATTTGTTTGTGTCCTCTGATTTCTTTGACCAGAGTTTTGTAATTCTTGTTGTAGATTTCCTTTACTTCCTGGTTAGCTATATTCCTTGGTATTTTATTCCTTATGTTGCTATTGCAAATGAGATCGCATTCTTAATTTGGTTCTTGGCTTGGGTGTTATTGGTGTGTAGAAACACTACCGACTTCTGCCCATTGATTTTGTATGTTGAAACTTTGCTGAAGTTGTTTATAGGACTGAGGAGGCTTTGGGCAGACACCATGGGGTTTTCTGGGTATAAAATCACATCATAAGTGAAGAGAGACAGTTTAACTTTCTCTCTTCCTATTTAGATGCCATTTATTTCTTTCTCTTGCCAAATTGCTCTGGCTAGTACTTCCTATACTGTGTTGAATAGGAATGCTGAGAGTGGGCATCCTTTTCTTGTTCAGGCTCTCAAGAATAATCTTGTTTATTCTTTCAAAGAATCTACTTTTGGTTTCCCTAATCTTTTTTATGACTTTTTTCATCTCCATTTTGTTCAGTACAGTTCTGATTTTGGTTATTTCTTTTCTTAAGTTAGCTTTGGGGTTAGTTTCCTCTTGTTTTTGAATTTTATCTAGGCATGATGTTAGGTTGTCAATTTGAGATCTTTCTAACTTTTTCTTGTGGGTGTTTAGTGTTATAACATTTCCTCTTTATGTCTGCCTTAATTTCATTGTTTACCCAAAAGTCATTCAGAATTAAGATTATTTAACTCCATGTCATCATATGGTTTTGAGGGATCTTCTTGGTATTGATTTCTATCTTATTGCACTGTGTTCTGAGTATAGTTAGAATGATTTCCATTCTTAAAACTTGAGAATTGTTATATGACCCAGTATGTGGTCCATTTTAGAGTATGTACCATGTGCAGATAAGAAGAACATACATACTGCTGCTATTGGGGGGAGTATTCTGTAGCTGTCTGTTAAACCCATTTGGTTAAATGTGGAGTTCAGGTTCTGAATATCTTTGTTAGCTTTCTGCCTCGACGATCTGTCTAATACTGTCAGTGGGATGCTGAAGTCTCCAACTGTTGTTATGTGGTTATTTAAACCTTTTCATAAGTCTCTAAGAACTTGTTTTATGAATCTGAGTGTTCCAGATTCATATATATGTTTTTATATATTTAGGATAATTAAGTCTTCTTATTGATTGAACCCTTTATCATTACATAATGCCTTTGTCATTTTTTTATCATTGTTGGTTTAAAGTCTGTTTTGTCTGAAATAAGATTAGCAACCTTTGCTCACTTTTGTTTTCTGTTGGTTTGATAGATCTTTCTCCATCACTTTGAGTATATGGATGTCATTGCATGTGAGGTGGATCTCTTGAAGACAGCAAACAGTTGGGTCTGGTTTCTTTATCCAACTTGCCACACTTTCAAGTGGGAGCATTTAGCCCAATGACATTCTAGGTTAACATCAATGTGTGAATTTGACCCTGTCATGGTGGTGTTTGGCTGGTTGCTATGCAGACTTAATTGTAAAGTTGCTAAAGCAATACCATAGATGCTGGTATCAATAGTCTATGTACTTACGTGTGTTCTTGCAGTGGCTGGTAATTGTTTTCAGTTTCTATTGTTAGCATTCCCTTAGGAATCTCTTGTTAGGCAAGTCTGCTGGTAATGAATTCCTTTAGCATTTGCTTGTCTGAAAAGGATTTTATTTCTCCTTCACATATGATACTTAGTTTGGCTAGATATAAAATTCTTGGTTGGAGAGTTTTTATTATCCTTTTTTTCTCTAAGGATGCTGAATATAGGCTTCCAATTTCTTCTGGCTTATAGAGTTTCTGCTGAAAGGTCCCCTGTTAGCCTGATGGTATGTCACTTGTAGGTGACCCACTCCTTCTTGCTAGCTACCTTTAATATTTTTTCTTTCATGTTGACCTTGGAGAATCTGATGACTCTGTGTCTTCAACATGGTCCTCTTGTATAATATTTCACAGGGGTTCTCTGAATTTCCTGTATTTGAATGTTGACTTCTCTGGTGAGGTTGGGGAACCTGTCATGGACAATATCCTCAAATATGTTTTCTATGTTGCTGGCTCTCTCTCCTGCTTTCTCAGGGACACTAATGAGTCACAGGCTTGTTCTCTTTACATAATCTCATATTTCTTTGAAGTTTTCTTCAGTTTTAAAAATTCTTTTTGCATTATTTTTGTCTGACTGAGTTCATTCAAAAAGCTGGTTCAAGCTCTGAGATTCTTTCCTCATCTTGTTATATTCTGCTGTTAATACTTCTGATGATGTTATGAAATTATTGTAGTGAGTTTTTTAGCTCAAGATCAATTTAGTTCTTTCTTAAAATAATCATTTCATGTTACATCCCTTGAATTGTTTTACTGAATTCCTAAGATTGTTTGTATTAGATTTCTACTTTTTCATAGAATCTCTTTGACTTTCGTTGGTAATCAGATTCTGATTTATATGTCTGTTACTTCAGTCACTTCATTCTGTTTAAGAACAATTGCTGGGGAGCTAGTGCAGCTGTTTGGAGGTAATAAGACACTTCGGCTTTTAGAGCTGCTAGAGTTCTTGCACTTTTTTTTCTCATCTGTGTGGGCTGATATTCCTTTAACTGTTGTGTAATTTGAGTATTGTTAGTTGGCTTTATTTCTGAATGTTTTTAGAGGGCCAAGACTTTGTGCAGGATCTTTATTTGTGGCTGAATTCTTGCCCTTGGTTTTGTAGAGGGTTATATTATTATAGGAAAGTATTTTTGGTGTTGTAGTTTGGGCTGCAATACTGCAGATGGCACTCACGTGTAATGGTCAGTATAGGCTCTTACCCTGCTGGTGAAGAACAAGGGGGTTAGGGCCTACAGGGAAGATTGACTGGCTGCTTCTCCATAGACTGTCTGTGGTGTGATGGAGGTGCTGGTAAAGCAGTCAGGCTCTTTGATTCTTTCCCAGTCTTGGGCAGTCAGTGCCCAGCATCAGTTCCCAGAGGCAACTGACAGCCTCTCTGCCACTGTTGCTACAGCCATACCTGTCCCAGCAAGATACTGACACTGCTGCAGTGGCAGTGGCAGTGGCAGAGGGGCTGTCAGTTTAGCTGGGAGTGGGACAGCTACTCTGTGGGCCCAAGCTGAGGGCTCTGCTTGGTGAAGAGCAGGGGGAGTGGAGGCTCACATGGAAGACAGTCTAGCCTCCTCCCTGTAGGACAACTGTGGTATGCTGGATATGAGTAAACCACTCAGGCTCTTTGTTCCTTCCCCAGACCAGTGGCAGCAAGAGAGTGTACTGCTACAGAAACATAGGCAGAGAGCCTGTGGATTGTCTCTGGGAAGTCCAGCCCAGAGAAATGCAGAGCCACATCTGGCTGAAGTGATCCACTTGTTAATTACTTGTATATAAGAAAGTGATTGACTTTTGTATTCTGTGATTTTGCTATAATCATTTATTAGTCCCAGGACGTGTGTGTGAGTGCATGTGTGTGTATGAATTTTTTGATTGTCTATTGTATTGTCTACATAGATAATTATGCAAACAAAGACAGTTTTATTTCTTCCTTCCCAATCTGAATAATTTTATTTCCTTTTCTTATCTTATTGTATTAGTTAGGAATTCCAGTACAATATTTGAAAGCAGCAGTAAGAGGAGACATGTTTGCCTTATTCCTGATATTAGTGGGAAGACTTCACGTTTCTCAACATTAAGTATGAGATAAGTTTTTTTAAATAGGTAATCTTTATCAAGTTAAGGAAGTTTCCCTCCATTTCTAGTTTACTGGAGTTTTATTTTTTATTATGAATGGATATTGAGTTTTATCCAGTGTTTTTATCTGAATCTATTGATATGATTGTGTGATTTTTCTTCTTTAGCATGTTGATGTGATGTAATGTATGTGATTACATTAATTGACTTTTGAAAGTGGAACAAGTCTTGCATACCTGGAATAAATCCCACTTGGTCATGGTGTATAATTCCTGTTACACATTGTTGGATTTTATTTGCTAATGTTTTGTTGATATTTTTTGCATTTATGTTCATAAAAGATATTGCATAGTTTTTCTTTCTTGGAATGTCTTTATTTGGTTTTGATGTTATGGTAGTCCTAGCCTTACAGAATGAGTTAGAAAGTATTCCCTCTGCCTTTATGTTTTGAAAAAGATTGTTAAAAAATTGGTATAATTTCTTTCTTATATGTTTAGTAGAATTCACCAGAGAATCCATCTGAGCTTGCTTCTTTCTCTTTTGGAAAGTTATTAATTATTTATCTAATGTCTTTAATAAACATAGGACAATTCAGATTGTTTCTTCTTGTGTGAGTTTTGGCAAGTTGTGTCTTGAAAGGAATTGGTCCATTTAGGTTGTCAAATATGTGAACATAGAGGTGTTCATAGCATTCCTTTATTATTCTTTTAATGTTCATGGTATCTGTAATGGTATTCCTTCTTCGTTAGCCTGGCTAGAGGCTAATCAATTATAGTTAATCTTTTCAAAAAACCAGCCACTGATTTTGTTAATTTCTTGTACTGACTTTCTGTTTTCAATTATATTAATCTATGTTCTAATTCTTAACATTTCTTTTGCTTAATTTGAATTTAATTTGCTCTTCTTTTTCTTTTTTTCTAAAGTGGAAGGTTAGGTTACTGAAATTAGATGTTTCTTCTTTTCTAATATATTAATTAAATGCTATAACTGTCTCTTAAGCACTACTTTCATTGAATTCCACAATTATTAATAAATTGTGTTTTTTATTTAGCTCAAAATATTGTGTAGTTTCTTTCAAAATTCTTCTTTTGTCCATGTTATTAAAAATGCATTTTTTTTTAGTTTTAAACTGTATTTCTGTTATTACTTTCTAGTTTAGTCTCATTGTGGTCTGAGAGCAGACATTATATCATTTCTATTATTTTAATTTGTTAAAATGTGTTTTATGGCTCAGAATGTGGTCTGTCTTGGTGAATGTTCCATGTCAACATGACAAAAATATGTATTCCAATATTGTTGAATGAAGTAGTATAGATGTTCATTATATTCATTTGATTGATGGGGTTGTTGAGTTCAATTATACTCTTACTGATTTTCTGCCTGTTAAATCTGTACATTTCTGACAGAGGGGTGTTAAGTTTCCAACTATGATTGTGGATTCATCTCTTATTTATTGCAGTTTTAACAGGCTTTCCCTCATATAATTTGATGCTGTTGTTAGGCACATACATGTTGAAGATTGTTGTCTTTCAGATAATTGATCCCTTTATAGTTATATAATGCTCTTTTTTATTCCTGATAACTTTCCTTGCATTAAAATCTGCTCTTTTTGAAATTTATATAGCTATTCCACTTTTGTTCTGATTCATGTTAGCATGGTATATTTTCTCCATCTATTCACTTTTGACATATATGTATTTTTATATTTAAAGTGAGTTTCTTGCAGACATCTAGTTGTGTCTTGTTTTCTTGATGTGCTCTGACAATCTCTGTCTTGCAGTTGATGCGTTTAGACCATTGATGTTCAAAGTGATTATGTAGTTGGATTAATATCTACCATATTTGCTACTGTCTTCTATTTGTTGCCTTTGTTCTTTGGTCCAGTTTTTATTTTCCACTCTTTTTCTACCTCTTGTGATTTCTATTGAACACTTCATAAAATTTTCTCTTCTTTCTTAGCCTATCAGTTAGACTTCTTTTCAATGTTTCTCCTGGCTATCCTAGAGATTGCAATATACATTTATAACTAATCCATGTCTACTTTCAAATAACACTATATTATGTCACAGGAAGTGTGAACACCTTATAAACACAAAATATTCTTAATTTCCTCTGCCATTCCTTCTGTCATCACTTACACATAGTATATGTAAACATATATATGGTAGACACATAAGCATACATAATTGAACATATTGTCAGTATTACTTTAAACAAATGGTTATCTGTTAGATCAATTAAAATAAGGGAAAAACCTTTTTTATTTTGCCTTCACTTACTCCTACTTCAATGATCTTCCTTTCTTTACATACATCTGAGTTTCTGACCTGTATTATTTTCCTTCCATCCCAAGGAATTATTTTAACATTTCTTGCAAGGCAGTTCTGCCCCCTCAATTTCTGTCTGAGAAAGACTTCATTCCTCATTCAACTTTGAAAGATGATTCACAGGGTACAGAATTCTAGGTTGGTAGGGGATGAAAATCAACAGTTTGTTTAGCTCCTCTTCCAGTATGCCTGGTTTCTGAAGAGAAGTTGGTTGTAGTTCTTATCTTTGTTCCTCTACAGATAAGTACAATGTAGGTAAGGTGCTGTTTCCCTCTGTTTCTTTCAGAATTTTATGTTCGATTTTCTGTAGTTTGCACATGGCATGCCTAGACATAGGCTTTTGTTTTGCTTTTGTTTTTGCATTTATCCTGCTTGCTGTTTTCTAAGCTTCCTGGTTCTGTGATTTGGTGTTGAACATTACTTTGGGGAAATACTTGGTCATTATTATTTCATATATTTCTTCTGTTTCTTTCTTCTGGTATTTCCATTATATGTATATTACACTTTTTTTTGTAGTTGTGCCACAGTCCTTGGATATTCTTTTGTTTTTTCAAGTCTTTGTTTTCATTTCTTTTAGTTTTTGGAAGTTTCTGTTGATATATCCTCAGAGATATTTTCTTCAGCCATATCTAGTCTATTGTAAACCCATCAAGGACATTATTCTTTTGGTTACAGTGTTTTTTATTTCTAGCATTTTTTAAGAATGTTTATCGCTGTGTTTACATTGCCCACCTATTCTTGCATTCTGTCTACTTTATTCATTAGGGCACTTAGCATATTAACCATAGTTATTTTAAACTTTCTTTCTAATAATTCCAACATCCTTGCCATATCTGATTCTGGTTTTGATGCTTCTTTTGCCTCTTCAACTTGTGGGGTTTTTTTTGTTTTTTTTTTTTTTTTACCTTTAGTATGTTTTGTAACATTTTCCTGATAGCCATATATGATGAACCAGGTAAAAGGAACTGCTTTGTATGGGCTTTTAGTAATGTGCTGCTATGGTTTAGGGGCAGGGGAAAACATTCTATAGTCCCATGCTTAGGTCTCAATTTTTTAGTGAGCCTGTGTTCCTGGACTGTGAACTTCACAAGTGCTTCTCAGTTTCTCCCCTATCCCTTTAGGTGAGACATGACAGCTAGAGTAGGCTGGAATTGGGTATTTCCTTTTCTGGGGTCAATTAGTTTCTGATAATATTCCAGAAAGTTAGGCTCTGGTTCTGGAGTTTCTTCTGGGGTCAGTTCTGGTTAAGAAGAGCATAGTTCTCTAGCATATTGTAAAATAATTCTTTCTTCTTGCCTTCCTCTCCCCTTCCCTACCAAAAGCATGAGGAAATTTTTGTCTGATGTTTGCTGTAAGAACTTGGTTGAACTCCTCAAGGTAAAAGTCACAAAAGTGTAGCAGCTCCCATGTAACTGAATCCCCCTTGAAGTTTTTAACTCTCAGGCTCTCTGTTTCATTTTTCCTCCTTTAAGAGTATTATGTCTTCTATCACTCTGATTGTTTTTAGATCTTTCTTTGTCTTTGACTTTTAGCTATTGGCCCCTTATATACCTACCTTTTTGTTTTTGTTTTTAATTCTGCTTAGGTTTAACAGAGCTCCTTTGAATCTGTTGTTTAAGTGCTTTTGATAATCTTGGAAATTAATTGGCCAAAATTTTACCTATTAAAGCTTTTAGCCCCTCCCTTTCTCACTCTCCTCTTCTTCTCTAATATTGTTACACAGATTTTAGACCTTCTTTTTACCATGTTTCATAGGTCTTTTACATACGTTTTGTATTTATTAATCTGTTCATTTTTTCTATGTTTCACTCTGGATATTTTATATTATCCTATCTTACTGTTTACTAATACTCTTTCATTGTCTCATCATTGTCTCATCTACTGTTACACACATATATTTTTGTTGTTGTTGTTTGAGATGGAGTTTTGCTTTTGTTGCCCAGGCTGGAGTGCAATGGCGCAATCTCGGCTCATTACAACCTCCACCTTCCAGGTTCAAGTGATTCTTGTGCCTCAGCCTCCCAAGTAGCTGGGATTAAGGCATGTGCCACCACGCCTGGTGTGTTTTTTTTTTTTTTTTTTTTTTTTTTGGTATTTTTAGCAGATATGGGGTTTCTCCATGTTGCTCAGGCTGGTCTCGAACTCCTGACCTCAGGTGATCTGCCCACCTCAGCCTCCCAAAGTGCTGGGATTAGAGGCATGAGCTACTACACTCAGCTATATTGGGTTCTTGACTTTATTATGTTAGAGTTTCTATGGTTAAATTATCCACCTCATCATTTATTTTCTTGAATGTATTTATCTTTTTCTATGTCCATGTCTAATGGTTCCAACATATGGCACATTTGTGTGTAAAAAATGGGGGCAATGCTTTGAAGCTCTTTCTGAGATCCTTTTTAGAGGAATTTTCTTTTTCTTTCTATTAGGTACTTCTGAAGTATAGTCTTCAGGAGAACTATAGTTGACCCTTGACCAACATGGGGGATAGGGAAGCCATCCCCCTCATGCAATCATTCTTTGACTTCAGCAATCCCATTACTGGGTATATACCCAAAGGATTATAAATCATGCTACTATAAAGACACATGCACATGTATGTTTATTGCAGCACTATTCACAATAACAAAGACTTGGAACTAACCCAAATGACCATCAATGATAGACTGGATAAAGAAAATGTGGCATATATACACCATGGAATACTATGCAGCCATAAAAAAGGATGAGTTCACGTCCTTTGCAGGGACATGGATGAAGCTGGAAACCATCATTCTCAGCAAACTAACACTGGAACAGAAAACCAAACACCGCAAGTTCTCACTCATAAGTGAGAGTTGAACGATGAGAACACATGGACACAGGGAGGGGAATACCACACACCAGGGCCTGTTGGGGTGTGGGGTGCTAGGGGAAGAACAGCATTAGGAGAAATATCTGATGTAGAAGACAGATTGATGGGTGCAGCAAACCACCATGGCATGTGTATACCCATGTAACAAATCTGCACATTCTATGCATGTATCCCAGTACTTAAAGTATAATAAAAAATTGTATATAAATTTTGACTCCTCAAATACTTAACTACTAATAGCCTTCTGTTGACTGGAAGCCTTAACAATAATATAAGCAGTCTAGTAACCCATATTTTATATATTATGTGGATGATATACTGCATTCTTACAATAAGCTAGAGAAAAGAAAATGTTATTCAAAAAATCACAAGGGAGATAAATTATACTTATTCATTAAGTGAAAGTGGATCATCAAAAGGGTTTTTATTCTGATGGTCTTCACATTGAGTAGGCTGAAGAAGAGGAGGGATGGATCTTGCCATCTCAGGAGTGGCAGAAGTGGCAGAGGTGGAGAAGGTAGAGAGGAGGAAGGAGAGGCAGGCACACTGGTGGAACTTAATGGAAATGCATCATAATTTCTGACTTTTTGCTTGTTTCATTTCTCTAGAAATATTTCTATACAGTACCAATACTTCTTCCACTATTTGCATCAGTTTCATTGCCTGTATCATAGAAGGGTCCGTGTCATAAAAGAAGTCTGGCTGGGCGCGGTGGCTCAAGCCTGTAATCCCAGCACTTTGGGAGGCCGAGACGGGCGGATCACGAGGTCAGGAGATCGAGACCATCCTGGCTAACACGGTGAAACCCCGTCTCTACTAAAAATACAAAAACTAGCCGGGCGAGGTGGCGGGCGCCTGTAGTCCCAGCTACTCTGGAGGCTGAGGCAGGAGAATGGCGTAAACCCGGGAGGCGGAGCTTGCAGTGAGCTGAGATCTGGCCACTGCACTCCAGTCCTGGTGACAGAGCGAGACTCCGCCTCAAAAAAATAAAAAAAGAAGTCAAAAGCAGTTTTGAATAATTGGAATCCTTCTGCCACATTATCTAATGTCAATTTGTTTTCTGGCACTGCTTCTTCTGTCTTCTTTTTCATAGTTTGGCATGGTTTAGAAGCACTCATCTTTATCAAGTCATATTCTGTTAATTCCTCTGCTGTGGTGCCTATTACCACTTGAATTTCTCTAAGATTCACAAAATCTTTGAACACTTCACCCCCTACTTTTTTTGACATATCTATAACTTCTTTCATGATTTTCTTGACTGGCTCTGTTGTAAATCCTGTGAAGTCATGCACACATAGACACAGTTTTCTTCAGCAGGAATATATTATTTTGAGCTTGATGGTTTTCATCGGTTTTTCTATAACAAGGATGGCATAGTCAATGGTGTAATCCTTTTAGACTTATGTTACATTCTAACTACCAGGTTTCTCTGTCATAGCATTGACAATCTTTTCCATAGAGTAGCATGTGTAATGAGCCTTAAAGGTTCCTATGACCCTCAGTCTAGAGGACAAATTAGAGATGCTGTGTTTGGAGGCAAGTGGACCACTTTGACACCTCCAATATTAAACTCACAGGGCTCTGGATGAGCAGGGGTATAGTCCAATATCAAAAGAACTTGAAAAGGCAGTCCCTTACTGGCAAGGTACTTCCTGACTTCAAGGACAAAACATTGATGAAACCAATCCAGAAAAGGGATCCTACTGTCCAGGCCTTCTTGTTGTATAATCAGAAGACTGGAAGCAGGTGCTTATCTTTTCCCTTTGTTGGCCTAAAGAAAGAAACTGAAGCATAAAATATAATTTCAAACTTGAACTAAAATGGGAAGAGCTTCCCAGAAGACTCACAGCCAAGCAACCTTGGATATGTGCTCCATGTAGCCTTTATTATAGTAGGTTTTTAAGGGCAAACAAGGGGAACAAGGAGTGGGCTAATACAAAGTTGTTTGTCAGGAATTCTTCATGGGTTCACAAAAATAGCATTTATTAGTGATTGTTGTACACTGTGGAACTCTAGGGTATGATTTATGGTGTCCAGTATGTGGGATTGTTAGGTTAGTTTATAGCTATTTGTGTCATCGGTCAGTCTAGAGTCCACATAGCATGCAGCTTCAAGTGATGATTACTCAGCTCAATGGGGAAGTTGGACAAAATTGGTGTCTCATTCCTATGCCTCCCTAGGCCTGATAATTTAGAGGAGATGCATATTCCTCAGATAAAATGTTTATTTTCTTTTTTACCTTCAAGGTTCAGCAGATAGCAGTTTTATAGGTAAGGGCAATCCTGAGCATAAACCTGACTGAACTTGCATAAAACAGTAGAATTCGCCTATCCCTTCCTGCTTTAAATCCAGGTGCTCTCTTCTTTTCCTTACTAATAAATTTCTTTTGTGGATATTCTGGAATAGGGCACTTTCATATGCATTAAGAACTTGGTCAGGCAGATAGCCTTTCCCCTCAATGATTTTCTTAATGGCATTTAAGAACTCATCTGCAGTCTGTTGGTCAGCAGAAGCTCCTCCTGTTGTCTTGACATTTTAAAAGTCAAACCTCTTTCTCAAATTATCAAACCATCCCTTGCTGGTATTAAATTTTCCAGTTTTAGATCCTTCATCTTCTTTTTGCTTTAAGTTGTCACATACAATGACTTTGCTTTATCTCAAATCATATTAGAGTGTATAGGTATGCCTTTCCTATTATGCAACCCTGCACCCATATAAAGCTGCATTTTCAATACAGATACAAGATAATACAAGATAAATAAATAGGCACTTCACAAAAAGGGCAAGGATTTTGTGCCTGCTAGCATAGCTGCTGCAAGAGCTTCACAAATTTCCTTCTTTTTTTTATTTTTTAACAGTGGTCCTTACACTGGATTCATTTATCTTGAAATGGTGGGCAATCACAGCTTTAGACCCCAATCTGTGGTACATAGCAAGTGACCCAAACTTTTCTTGTAATGCCATGACATTTCTATGCTTCTTGGGAGCACTTTCAGCACTACTAGTGGCACTTTGTATGAGTCCCATAGTATTATTTAAGGTTTATGGTATTGCATGAAACACAACAAAAATGTCCACATGAGAGATCACTTTTTACTGTGATAAGAAGTTTATGAGAGAGACAAACTGTGCTATTATGGAGAGGATTAGTATGGCATGGCATTTTAAATGGAGACTTGGATACTCATAACAGGAGCTCACTGCATTTGCAAAAGAAGGTAGTTAGAAAGTTATTATAGTAGTACAGTACTACTATAGTTAATTTTATGCAGTTATCACTTACTACTGTATCTTTATGTTTATTTATATTTCCTTAGACTGCAAATGACATTGTGTATAGTGAGTGTGTGCACAAATTTTGATAAATTTTAACTTTTTATGTTAGATTTGTATATATCTTATGGTAGCAAAGGACAAAATAGATTAGTATCTACATATATTTTATGTATTCTTGACATACCTAACTTTATTTTTCTAAGCTACTTGGTTCATCTGCAAGTTATTTCCAGTTGCTGCAAATCTCCAATATATTTTCAGTGTATTTATTGAAAAAATATCTGTGTACAGTTCAAACCTATGTTGTTCAAGGGTCAACTGTAATTGGAATTCTGAGGTCTTTAGTAGGACCATTTTTTCTTGGCTGGCTCTGATTCCTAATTGTTGTCTCCCCAACCGATAAGACAACTGAAGTTCATCTAAGTTTCTCAGACTCTTAGCTGTCACTTTGTATTTGCTTTCTCAGTGTTTTGGCCCTACAAGTTCTGTAAGTTAGCAAACACCTCAAAGGGAACAATGCCATGGAATGTCAAGTTTAAGAATATAAAACTAACCTCATTTTGCTTCTTTATTGCTCCAGAAAGTTTCAGCTTTTCTTTGATGTCCTCAAACATTTGTGTGTGTGTGTGTGTGTGTGTGTGTGTGTGTGTGGTGGTGGTGGTAGTGGTGGTGGTGGAGATAGTGGAACAGGTGTGGGGGTATTTTATCCAGCCTTCCTGGTAGCTTTCCGTTGCCAGATTTATCTATACCAATCTATGCCACTATTCCTGGAAGTAGAGAACTTCCAGCTTGGTTTCTAAAAGAGTGATTTTCCTCATTTGCCTTCAAAAATACTCATTGTCTGCTTCATAAAATTACATGGATCTGGATATGCACATAGTCACTAATGGGACAATGCTGATCTTTCATAACTCCTCATTATAAGAACAGAACAAGCTCTCACTCAGTACTTCTACACTTTTAAATCAACAGGTGTCCTTGGTAAAAAACAAGAATTGATGAAAAATCACCGTGAGAATTTATATTCATCTTTAATGGCTTAATTAAGCAGCATTTTAAATTGCCATTCAATGCTGCTAGTCCCTGATTTCATATGCTACACTTGGCCAAGAAGAGGATATATCACTGAAAATCACAGATAATCGAACATCTCTTTTGGGTCACTAGTTTCAAGCTTTCTCTCCAAACTTTCTTTATTCTTAACCAGAAATTTTACTGTCTATAATATATTCATATTCCGGGGAATACACAAACACATATGGAAATTCCTAAAGATGAATGGGAAAAAAGAAGTTAAAAAAAGCAGGGACTATAAAATCTTATAAATGAAACATTATCTCTAGTGTAAAGAATTTTTTTAATTGGCAACTATGTGCCAGGAACTTCAGATATATTTTAAATCCTTTCAACAGCCCTGTGAGGAAGGTATTATATCCATTTACATATTAGGAAATCCACCCAGTGAGGTTATGAAACTTGATGAGAGGCATCCAGCCAGGGGGTGGCATTCCTAGGTAAACCAAGTAAAGAATTTCCTATCATTAGTAGGAAGATTACAACCATTTCTTTTTATTTCCTTTGAAAAAAAAGAAAGTCAAGAAGATCATCTATCAAGGTTTTGAGCAGATTAAAAAGGCAGCCTTTCAACACTGATTTTTGAACTTTATTTGTAGCTGAAATTTTTATTGAGATAATTTTAGTTTCACAGGAAGCTGTGAGAGATAACAACGGGGAGATCCCATGTACTCTTTACCTATTTTCCTCTGATGGGATCATCTTACAAAATTATATTACAATATCACAAGTAGGTTAATGAGAATATACTCATTTTATTCATATTGCTTATGCTCACTTGTGCTTTACTTGTGTGTGTGCATGTGTGTGTGTGATTTAGTGCTGTTCACTTGTATTACGTGTGTAGGTTCATATATCCACCACTACAGGTGAAATACAGAACAGTTCCATCACCCCAAGAATCCCTCCTGTGACTCTGTTATAACCACACACATCTCTCTTCTACTTTCCCTCCCAGGTCCCTAACCCCTGACAACATTTGATATGTTCTCTGTTCCTAAAATTTTATCATTTCAAAAATGTTACAAAAGGGAAATCATATTGTATATAGTCTTTTGGCACAGGCTTTGTTTTTCTCAGTGTAATTCCCTGGAAATTCATCCTAGTTGTTGCATATATCAATAGTTTATTTCTTTTTATTGCTGAGTAGTATTCTATTTAAGGATTTCCCACAGTTTGTTTAACCATTCACCCATTTAAGGATAACTGGGCTGCTCCCAGTTTTTGACTTTCGTAAATAAAACTGCTGCTGATATTCTTGTATAGGTTTTTATATCAACATACGTTCATTTTTTCTGGAATAATGCCCAATAGTGCATATATTGGGCCATACAGTAAACTACATGTTTAGTTTTATAAAAAAACTACCAAACTGTTTCCCGAAATGGCTATATCATTTTACATTCCCCCAGAAATGTGTGAGAGATTTAGCGTCTCCATATCCTTACCAGTATTTGGTGTTGTCACTGTTTTTATTTTAGTTATTCTGTCACGTGTGTAGTAGTATCTTAGTATGCCTTTAAGTTGCATTTCCCTGATAGCTAATAATGTTGTTTTTTTCATGCTTTTTGTACTTATTTTCATTCTCCTGGGGTTTGCATTATTAGTGATTGAAATAATAAAAGTGAACTTAATTTTTAAAAAATCCATCCTCATCTTCTCTCTTCCAATGAGATTGTAGTTCCTCTTGACTAAATTCTTAATCCCAGCCTCAGGGAATCATCACTAAGTTTTCTTATTCAAAACTGTAATTATCATAAATATGCTATAATGGATATTGCATTTATACCTTTCCTAGGAAAACTCTTCTAATATGACAAATTTCTAACATACAGCAAAGAAAACAGTATAATTAACCTTCATGTACCTGTCACCCCCAGCTTTACCCAAATTTTGCCAATATAATTTCATCGATTTTTCTATAATTGTCATTATCATCATTACTTGACAGAGCATTTTTAAGCAAATCCTCATGTCATATCATTTTCACCCACAAATTAATACTTTTCCTGACAAGGTCAAGTCATGAGATTCCCAAGATTAAGGGACATAAGTTGGTTGCGGAACAAAGTTTCAAAATGCTTTCTATTTTTATTATTAAAATTAGTGCTTACAAACTATGACCTATTTGGCAGATGAACATCTTAGACTGTTTTAGTAATTTTTTAAAATATAATTGCTCTTTTTCTGGACTAGATTTACAGGTTGTATACATATTGGTAGATTGATAGATCATTCTGTGCTATGGTCTTGTTAAATGCAAAAAAAAATTCCTTATTAATTGGATACTCATATGAAATAAACAAATGGATGTATTCCATGTATAGAACAGGTATGTTTTCATTTTTCCCTTCTAACCATATAAAGTAGTTTCGTTTATGCCAGAGTTAATTTTTGTAAACATGTTCGGGTTTAACACCGGCTCAGATGTCCTTGGAACATTTCTGCTTCTCCATGATATTACAGATGACAATGAGGTCATTTCACAATTGCTTCTTCTCTGAAAAACACAGCTGGCTCAGTTTGGTCAGCAGCATTCTCATTGCTGCATTTCCTGAGTCACCAGAGTATTTCAATTGACCCCTTCAGAACAGATTGTATCTATGTAATATTCTTCCACAATAAAACATCTATAATCAAATGACTACAATAGCCACTGAGTGGTATGGCTTTCACCCTGGGCCAGAATCATTCTATTTCATATCCTTTTAATAACTCTATTATTTCACTGAAACTTTAAAGTTGAGATTTTCTCAAATCAAGCATAAGTGATGTTTGATTTTTGTCCTCTAACCACTTCTTACCAGAGTTCTGCCTTGTGGCTGAATTCTTTTTGTAATTTTTCACAGATGATAAGTTAGTTGATCTCCATATTGTTTTGAGGGCTTTTTTTTGGTTGGTTGGTTTTTATTGTCAAGAGTCACTTTAGCTTCTTTTTACACACGCTTACACATTTTATTGAACAACCTGTGGCAAATGCAAGGATGTGCTGAACAGAGGCAAGTAAGAAATAATAATATAATATAAATAAAATATTAATATTATTCAAATATTATTGAATAATAATAATTCAAGACCCTTTAAAATAACCTCTCATGGCACTCATCCTTTTTCTTCATAAAAAGAAAACTCAACACAATTATAAGTTAACTCTTAAGTGTGATTATGTGATTAAGAGCTATTTCTCGCCACTAGACTCTAAGCTCCACGAGGGTGAGACAATACGCTTTCTTATTGCCATATCCCTAGCATCTAGTACACTGCTGGCTCATAGCAGGCACTTATGTCAGTTAGCAACTTGCTGACCTCCGGCTCCAAATTCACCCTTCATTGCTTTGTCCAAGATAATACAGATGAAGCCTGCAAATATGACTTCTTTGCCAACTGACACTATATTAAGCTTTGTGAATAAAAGGTGCTGGACAGACACTGGAAGAGGAAGAGCTTTATCCTCCTAGTTCTGGTATGCTTCTCTTTCCAGGATCCTGCAGCACACATAGCTTCCCCAGTACCCAACAATCACAGCAAAATTGGCTTTTCCCATTCCTGGCTCCTGCAGTATGTGGCAGGCAATGGGGCCCAGCAGCCAGCTACATCCCCCAGCATTCTCTCAGGTGTCTGTGCAGTAGAATGCCCCAGATGAGACACCTCCCTGTTAACAGCTTCCCTAGCACCTCTTCAGGTGGCTTTGTGGCACCAGGAGAAGCATGGCTCCACCTCTGTGACAGCTTCCTGTTGCACCCCAGAAGCAGATTTCGAGAAAGTTCTGTTGGCATAGAATCACGTTGACTTCTCTGCCATCCAGTGAGCCACAGCCATGCATTTTTGAACAAGGTCTGGATCTCAGCCTTGGAGGCCTGTTCCTTGGATGCTCTATTTCAACCCTTAGTGTAGTGGTTGCTCCTTATAGCTGTTACTCTCATGTTGCTTAGAATTTGCTTTACTTCTTAATAGTCAATTATGCATTCCTCCAATTTCCTGTTATAGTTAACCATTCTTTATTTTAAACGTTTCCTGTTCAACTCACCATGTACTTTCTGTCTCCTGATTGGACTCTGACTGATAAGACTGCTCAATACATCTCTCTTAAAAGGAAGTAAAGAAGGAAAAAAGAAAGGAAGGGGGAAAAGAAACAGTGACAGAGAGAGACCTTAACTATCCCTGGTATCTCTGGGCCAGTTGTGCTTGTTTGCTGTTATTATTTGGAGTTAGAAATTTAAAAAGACAAACTGAATTTTGTGTAAATATGATTCTGTGCCACTGAATTATTAGTTCATATTCTCTTTACTCACTCTTTCACTAAAAAGTTATTGAGCATCTATTATTTGCCAAGCATATACAAATAGATTTTTTTGGATGATGAAAGAATTAATACATTTACAAAGAGAATTCAGGCTATAAAGCCAGTAGAAATTTCCTTGAATACTAGATTTTAGGAATGCTAGATTCCAGAACTGTCTTCAAATTAGACTACCCAACACCTCTCCTCTCTCACCCTCTCTCTCTCCCCCTCAATTCCTACCAGTAAATAAATGAACATCATGGTGTATACCCTAAATATATGTAATACAATTTAACTTAAATGAATGAATAAATAGGCCATTTAATTCCTGTTTCTTAAAATCTCATTGTCATGAAATGGTGCTTAGTGTCTAAATTAAATTCCACATCCTCTTCTTCTTTCCCTTTGGACCTGGGCATTCGTTAGTTATAAACAGCAGTTCTCTAAATTCTTGTTAAATCACTCTTTTAACTTCTCTTCTGCAAGTTAAATATTCCATGGCATTTTATTCTTTCCCCATAGTTGTATTCTTTTTAATTATTTGTCTTCCTGTGCTTTGTCCAATTTGATCACATTCATCCTAAATGGCATTGTTCACTTCAACAATCTCATATGGAGTTTCATACTACTGACTTAATAGAAGTACCTCCTCAGATGCACTGGCCTTCTATACTTTGTTTATATATCTAAGTATCTATACCATGTTAAATATCTTTAATTACAACATTAAAAGTTTTTCTTTTTTTGAGACAGGGCCTCACTTTGTCACTGGAGGGCAGTCGTGTGATCTCAGCTCACTGTGGCCTTGACCTCCTGGGCTCAAGCCATCTTCCTACCTCAACCCCCAAAGTAACTGGGACTACAGGTGTGTGTCACCATGCCCAGCTGATTTTTTTTTTTTTTTTTGTATTTTTGGTAGAGATGGGGTTTCACCATGTCTTGCCCAAGCTGGTTTCAAACTCCTGAGCTCAAGCTATCCACCTGCCTCGGCCTCCCAAAGTGCTAAGATTATAGGCATGCACCACTGCAGCCACCTCAATATTTAAAATTTTTCACAGATAAACTTTTCTTTTTTTTTGCGATGGAGTTTCACTCTTTTTGCCCAGGCTTGAGTGTAATGGTGTGATCTCAGCTCACTGCAACCTCTGCCTCCCAGGTTCAAGTGATTCTCCTGCCTTAGCCTCCCAAGTAGCTGGGATTACAGGCATGAACCACGCCCAGCTAATTTTGTATTTTTAGTAGAGACGGGGTTTTGCCATGTTGGTAAGGGTAATCTCGAACTCCTGACCTCAGGTGATCCATCTACCTTGGCCTCCCAAAGTGCTGGGATTACAGGCAAAACTTTTATATACCTGAGATAGAAACTGTGTGTATGGAAAAGATGGGAGTGAGGGGAAAAGGTTAGGAGGACACAGAGACAAACCTGGAAGGCAAATCATGATGGAAAGTTTCCACAATGAACACTTGGACTGCTGGAGGAACCATTTGTATGCACTTATTTACATACACACTAATATAATTACCAACTCTTATTTGTGAAAGAGGTCCTTAGGGATCATTTCCTATGCAATCAGTGCTGCATGTTATAGAATGTAATGACAAGATGTTTCTTTAAAATATTCTTAAACATTATGTCAATTCAGAAAGGCCTGAGAGGACTCCCTGCAATTCATTGATTTTAGCAAAGATAAACAATTTTCCACATTTTATCACCTTTGATTTTTTTGAGATGCATCTCACAAATGGTGGCACACTACAATTGTCTTGGTGCCCTTGGCCTCTGGTTGCCCTACTGTTCCAGAGGGGGAGCTGAGGCAGGCACCAGCTCCCCACACCTCCACCCTTCTCCTGACCTGATCCTCACCCTGACCCTGTCTCTTTGACCACTTGACCCCTCCTGTCTCTGAAAAACTCCTGGATTTCAAATGCACAGATTTCAAGACTGCTCAATTTTCTTGGGTGATTAACTGCTCGCAATGCCTATCAGCTGCACAAGGCATCCATTAATGACTCTTGGGCAGGAAGTAATTGGTGAACTCACCTGGGACTGAGGAGAAGTCTAAAAAATCTTAGTATCTACACAATAAAATTTCTAAGTGATAAGAAAGCAAACAAAATCATAGTGCATTTAAAAATTGATGCTGTCTTAACATTTAAAAAAATACAGTAATAACAAATGTTTCATATAAAGTGTGTCTTGCTGAACCCTAATGCCTTCTCACTCCAACCCCAACTCCAACCCACTCCACGGGCTCCAGTGTCATGACCAGTTTTCCTCTTTCCACGGATCCTGTTTTTCTGTTGGAGGAAACTATTAGATCTCACTGAGTATTCCTCTATGTCACCTGTAACATTTACTTTGATGATGTAAATATTGAGATGGAGCAGGGACCCCTCTTTGAGGCCTGATGGGCCCACAGAACGTAGAAATAAAAGAAAACCTAGAGTCCCTTCGAGGAAAATCCCAGGCACCTAGCTATCCTTGAGAAGTAGCTAGCCTTATGAGCAACCTGTTAAGCAAAAAGGTAACTATAGCTTAAAACAGCCAAAGAAGTGAGAGCAATGAAATATTTGGTTCCCTATAGAAACTCCAGAGAACATCTTAATTTATGTCCCTGAGTTGTTTTTCAGAAACCCAGATCCCCAACAAATGGAAAATGCTCTTTGCTGGCACACAGACCTCAGATATTAGGGAACTGAGGACTGAACTCTGACCAATGTTCTTCATTCTGAATTTCTTCCTGAGGGGCTTGGAGGAAGTCATGCCCACAGGCCAGAGCTTAACACTTTTTTTCTACTGACCCCAAGTTTTTAAGCAAAGCTTAATCAATTGCAAATCAGAAAATCTCTGAATCCGTCTATGACCTATGGGCCCTGCTTCAAGATGTCCTTTTTGGGCTACACCAATATACAGCCTCCATGTATTGACTTATGACTTCACCTGTAACCGCTGTCATCCTGTCTTTAAAAACTCTTACATGTAAGTCATTGAAAAGTTTGGGTCTTAAGCATGAGCTACCTAATTCTCCTTGCTTGCTGCCCTGCAATAAATACCTCACTTTTTCTTGCTGCATATCCCAATATCAGTGTTTGGCTTTGCTGTGTCAAGCAGGTAACTCATGTTGTTTGGTAACAATCTCAGCTTTATTTCTGGGGCTCAAGTGAATTAGTCTGAAGTACAACTCTGACTTTGAACATGGGTAAAGGTTAATTGCAAAGAAACAATTTCAGAAAGTTGCTCAGCCACAAAGATAAAGCAAAGTCTCTCAGTCCCTCTGGTTGATGTCAGGTGAGCATGCTTACCTACATAGAACCTTTCATGTAAGCACATCTGGTAATTACAAGTCTTCCACAGGGACATTTTGCCTGGTGGGTGGCATCATCCTTTTTTACTTGACAACTACTCATTTCCCTTATAAATTGGGTTGTGTATAAGAACTGTGAGCGCAGAGGGAACAAAATTTGAATATTTGTTCCATTAGGTTTAGAGAATTTGGATTCTGTTTTATAGCTTACCAAAGAGCCACAAATGTAGTTTTATTCAGGGGATTTAATTCACATCTCATTAACTACCTTGACAAAATCCAACATTAGCCCTGAAAAGCTAATGTGATTAAAGAACTGACAGACATTACTTTTTTCCAACTAATCAAGTTAATTTTAATGGAGGTAATAATGTCTCCCTGGCAGGTTATTACGAGAATCAAATAAGCTAGCTAGCATATTTTGGGTGCTTTATAAATTATGAAGTGTTAAACATGTGACCATTGCAGGTCTCTTTATTCCTGTGTTATGCCCTCCATATTCCACCTCTTGTTTTTCTTTTCTTACCTCTGCCTAAGGTCTTACCTAATTATTTAGCTGAGGGAACTCCTCTAAGTCTGGTGTACTATGACCCATGTTTTCAACGAGCAAATTGATTCAATAAATATTAACAGAGCAATTACAGAAACAGTTTGGAGAGTTGAGTACTCCAACCCCAAGAATGCAAAATGGGAGAAGCTACCTTCTATCCCCACATCAAGACAGAGGGTCTTCCAAGGGAACATCAAGGTTTTATATGCCAACTTCTGGAACCATCTGATTCCCTCTTAAAAACTTTAAAGGGCAAGAGATAGAATACCTGGTGCTTAGGAGTGAGCCAAAAACAAAAAAATGGCTGTGTTGGGCATTTGGGATCCTGTAGTTTGTCAGTAGAAATAAGGGTGTTTCCAACATACACACTGTTGGCCATGCAAGAGTCAGCGTAGAGTTTCCTGAGGCCCTTTTCCACTGGACCATCCAGAGTAGCTCCCCATGAGGGGTGATAATGACCACAATCAAACACATTTGTTTCCCATAGACAAAGGAGTTACCAATTAGTTATCTGGAGTGGTGTAGGCATCATGCTCATGGAAGCTGCTGTGTGATCCACAAGGGGCGTTTGGATGATTTTACACAGATGTGTCTAACTTTATGGAGGCAGGATCTTCAAATATGTCACATAGATGCGCACTCAGATCACAAATACTTATTGTTATTTATACTTAAATCCACTTTGATATTCAGTATTGTCTCCAGTGGGAAGGCAGTGTAGACATTAAATAAAAGGACAGGAACAATAAACAATTCTGTCACCAAAGTAATATGACGGCACAGCATTTTTAAAAGATGTCAGTTTTATAGCCAGATATTTTAATTATATCTTATAGAACCACAGTGGAAAACAGCGTATTCTCCCCTATCTTAAAGATGGAGGATCTGAAAATAAGCTTAAGAAACTCAAGATCACACCCTGAGAAACGGGAGGAAGTTAGTGCCAAAGAAACCCACCTAATGATTAAATCTTTGCTTATACTTCCATTGAAATAACATCCCAAACTTGTGCTGAATATACTGAGATCGGAAGAGAATGAACCTCTACCCATAAATTCCCTACTCACTGTAAATACCCAGAAATGCTCTTGTGTTCTCTGGGACCAGGTGCAAGCAGTTTTGCTCATATTCTGCATAACTTCTCTAGGAGACCAGGTCCCTCTCAGAACTCAAGAATTATGGCATGCATGTTGAGTTATGCCTGCATTCCCAGCACTATGGGCGACTCAGGTAGGAGGATCACTTGAGACCAGGAGCTCCAGGCAAGCCTGGGTAGCATAGTGACACTCCATTTCTACAAAAAATAAATTAGTCAAGTGTGGTAGTGCACACCTATAGTCCCAGGTACCCAGGAAGCTAAAGTGGAAGAATCACTTGAGCCCAGGAGGCCAAGGCTGCAGTGAGCCATGATTGTGCCACTGCACTCCAACCTAGGTGACAGAGTGAGACACCGTGGCGAAAAAGAATTACAAAAGCTGTATGATTTCACTGTGCTTACAGGTGACAAAAAGTCTGCTCAAGCAAAAAGGAGATTTATAAACTCTATCCAGGCATGGCTGGAAGGAAGTTGGCCTTAGGCACTTCCAGAACCATCTATCCAAATACCACCAGAATACTCCCACTGACACACTTCCTGTACAGCTCCATGTTTTGTGTATCAGTTTCTTTCTCTCCAGCTGGAGCTCAGCTAGGTGTGTGCATGTGTGTAGCAGAGAAATGGGGTACTGGTGTCAGATTCACATTCTTATGGCTTCATAGCCCAAGAGGAGTAAGAAAGATGACTTCTCATCTGTTTTTAAATGCTGGAGAAATAAACTGGTACATCCTTGGTCATATGCACAACCCTGGGTATAACCACTGTCGACTTAGGAGAGCTACCAGAAGTAGCAAATCCTGGGGACATCCCCACCCCTTTGTTACCACACAGATGCTGAGCAGACTAGCACTAGAGCCACTTCAAAATGGAAATAAACTCACAGCACTAGGCAACTAATGTGTACAGTAAAGGAAAACGTTACACAAAAAGCGAACAAGGATTCACCCATGAAGCCTTGGATAAATGATTTTTACAAACATAGCAGGTTCTGACAAGGAGCAAGTTGTGAAACTCAATGTTCATTTGATCTTTCTAGAAGAACAATATCTTTTCTCTGGTAAGATAAAAAGAAAAGCAACAACTTGACTAGAAGTCGTGATGTGTGCTGACTTTATTGTTAGCTATCCTGACAATCTGTTGCATTATTCCCACATTTAGCAATGCCATACCCAAGTGAAATAAAGGACAATCACACTGATCTATATCACTTTGGAATATTTATTATATTCCTTAATGCATTTCTTAACATGTATAGCACTCTTTAATCAAGAATATAAAGTCATCTACTTAGAATCACAATATCTTAAAGTTGCATACTGGAATGATAAGCAAGTTTGAAGATGTAACTATCAACAATTCTTTTCAAAATCATATCAATATATTACTCTCATGAAACTTGCACATTCTAAGAAAGGTCATTTTCCCCCCCAGTACTGGGAAGGTATGCATTTAACCACGTGGCCAGCCAGAAAGGCTATTTTATATACGGTGTGTGTTACTTATTAAAAGCCTGTCCTTTCTCTAATATTGTACATTACACAATTGTAGCTACACCTGAAGACAAGTGAGTTTCAATGACCACCATCACCTAAAAACATGAATACATTCCTATATTTAGGACCAGAGGAATGATATACTCTACTGTACTATGCCTACCTCTGTCCAGAGGCCAGCTGTCTCACTTGTTCTTCAGGGTGCCTAGACTTCTTACCCATCTATTATCTGGGATGCTTCTGAAGTTATTCCCATGGGCCCCTGTCTGGTATTGAGAATACCTCTAAGGAAGTCTCTTTCAAACCTGATCTACCCACCAAGTTTACCCCTGACACTAAAAGTTCACTGACTTCAAATCCCTAGACTTGTCCATCATTATTTTCCCTAGTTGGACAATACTGAATTAAAGAGACTTTGTTAAAGGAAGTAGCCTTGGCAGAAGAAAAATCGTTGTTCTGTAGAAGTGTCATTCAATATTTAAAATCTTTTCTGAACCAAAATGAGAGCCTGAAAGTAAAGCACCTTTTATTTTTTAACTCTGCTGTCACTGCTACTAAGGATTCATGGTAAATTATCCTGCAGCCCTTCTTGGCTTGAGAGGAGGTACAGTACAAGTAGCCCACAGGGTCACAATAACAGAAATATTCTCAAGGACCCTTGAGAATACAAAGGAATACTGGACTGTTTTAAAATGAGAAAACAGAAGAATCAGTTTCTTCTGTTCCTATTCCTATAATATGCCTTAGTCTTTGAAAAGCACAGACAGATAGTTGGTTTGAACTAATTATTTCTCCCTGCTCTCCCCCACAAGAGACATTCCTGCTTGCCTTCTTGGGCATTTGTTTAAAAGCAGTATAGGAAGAAGGGGGATGCTCTAGAAGATGTAATCATAAAATCTGAAGCCCCAAAAGAAAAGTCAGAGGAGGGTGAAGAAAAAAACAATCATGACAGCAACTCTCCTAACCACAAAATCACATGTGTTATCTTTCTTTCAGGATTAATAATTAATAGTTAAGAGGAAAGCCACATCAATTTCTAGGGCCCTTCTTGGGGAAAGGTTCATATAATTTAGCATACATACTATATTCAGTGAAAATGCATTCAATATAATTACCTATTATAAAGACAACCTTCTCAGAACTTAACAAATGAGATAATTATAAATGCTCCTTTTGCTTTTTATTAAAATGTCACAGCATGCCTAGAGAACAGTTTATATGGATGCATAAAGTCTGAAACCCTAGAAGAAAACTAATCAAAAACCACCTGTTAAATACACAATTATGATTACTGGTGTCCTTTCAATTAAATCCTATGTGTTTAAAATGAAAAACACGCAGCCTGGTACAAATATTCACGTTTCAATTTGCGATCTGCTGCATTGGCATGAGTTTTGGTGAAACCTGGTAAAAGAGAAAAAAAAATCAAGTTATGAAAAACTGCATGAAATAAATCTCTGTCCTTTTAATTTGCAAATTTCAATCATGTAGGAAACAAGCGGCCTTGCCATAGACATTCCCTGGAGTTTCCACATGATTTTCTACCCTGAAACACTGAGACAGAACAGTTCTGTTTACATTTTGGGTATTTCACAGTTCTCAACCTTCTTGTATTAGCTCCTAAATTAAGGATGGACAAGGCTGGCAACAAGGAGCAGGTGGAAAAGGAGCAGAGGAAAACAAAGGATCCCAATAACCAAGCCCCCTGTCAGATCAATCACTGATCTCTGAGACTGATGCCTCTGAGACTTCATTTAAGACACAGTACAAACCACAAGTCTCCAAAACCTCAAAAGAGATCCAGCCAATTCATAATATTGTTGAAAGAAGCTTTATGTAGTCTTTCAATTACCTAAATACATATTAATGAAGAGACGTATGATCAATGATAAATCTTATCGGAAATTTCATAATCAGAACAGAAATGATACAAAGGCAATAAGAGGATTCCAAGTTATTAAAATATGGAAGTTAGAGCATTAAAACAATCAAATGTTGATTATAATTATGTTCAGTGTATAAAATAGTCAATGCTTTCCTGCAAATCTTCAAGCAGAGAAAAGTGACAATGAACGTATATTTAAGGTAGAGCTGGTTGCAGGAGAACCATAAATATAAGTGGTCAGTTTAACTGTGACAGATTTTTCAAAGTGTGGTACCAGGTTCAGATTCCTTAATTCAACATGGCAAATATTGATTGGGTTCTAGTTAGTAACAGTCCCCATGGAAAGAAGGAAATACCAAAACTTGGGTGCTTTGTGAAATTCTCAAAGATGTGGCAACTGAAATGAGCCCAATTAGCATTTTACCTTCCAGAATAAACAATATTTTCTTAAATTGATAAATGAACAAATGAATGAATAAGTAGATAATTAAGTTTCAAAGAACTAGAAGGGAGGTTCCTGATAGTTAAATCAGTATTAAAAACTGAAAGAACAGGCAATCATTCGGCTTTCATTAGGTTAAATAGTTTTAGTTCATTTATAAATAATGTCTGCATTAGCTCTTCACAATTAACTCTTTATGGTATCAAGAGTTAATGTCCTGCCTTCCATTTTTCTACGAAAGTACTAAACCAGAATGGCAAAAAGGTCTACTAAAAGAATAAATAAGAATAAACAAGAATAAAAAAGTTCAGCACGATTTGGTATATAGCTTAGGGTAAATGAGAATGCATTATGACTGATTTCTAAGAGTAGACATAGAGACAAACAGAATAAGTAGACAAAAAGTAGTATCACACATATACACAGATCTTCAACTCTACTAAGAATAACATTTAGTATTTAGATAAGTATGTCTCACAGTCCATTTTCTTTCTTTTTTTTAAACAACAGAGCATCTGTGGAAATAACTTAGTGAAACCTCATTTTTTTTTCTCTCTTTTTTTTTTTTTGAGACGGAGTTTCCCTCTTGTTGCCCAGGCTGCAGTGCAATGGCACGATCTTGGCTCACCACAACTGCCACCTCCCGGGTTCAAGCGATTTTCCTGCCTTAGCCTCCCGAGTAGCTGGGATTACAGGCAGGCGCCACCATGCCCAGCTAGTTTTTGTATTTTTAGTAGAGACGGGGTTTCTCCATGTTGGCAAGGCTGGTCTTGAACTCCTGACCTCAGGTGATCCACCTGCCTTGGCCTCCCAAAGTGCTGGGATTACAGGCATGAGCCACCGTGCCTAGCCCAATTTAGTGAAACTTTTTTTTACTACAAATTATTTTCTATAGATGCTTCATAGCACTTCCTTGAAAAAGAAACTGGACACATTAATTTTTTTAACTGAACATCTGATCCTTTTCCTTGTTATGTCAGCCCTATTTTGAGCTCTTAATGTCATTTACATTCTCAATGTGAAAAATGACATCAAAAATAACGCTTTATATAGACTGACTTTGCCTGCTTTTTAATGAAAAACATCTACTAAATCACCATTTCTCATTCTGTTCTCCCAGTCTCATCAACACTGTAAATTCATGCAAGCCAAAGGAGTTTATTCTGCCAACGTGATCTACAGGCTAAGCACAAGGTGACATGATTTAGGTATAGAAGATAAGCCAATGATTTGTCTTCCCAGTGCATTAATATCCCAAAAGTATATTGCTTAACTCTGGTAGAATGCCAGTTCATAGTAGATACTGAAAGTATAAATTTATTCAATTTGGCAAGGAATGTCTGCAGCTGGCCTCTTTCAGATTCCACTGCAAACATATTAATAAGCAATGCTTTTACTAGTTTTTGTTTGTTTGTTTTGCCACTGGTTTGTTAGGGTATATTCCTGCCTGGAGAATAAGGCCAAGGCTCTTGGGAGCAACAACTATAAATTAGTTCTATTTTATCGACTTTTTACAGCTCAATATGGAACATACATTGGGTGTATGACTAGTGACGTCTGGAAGTTTATTCTACCACATAATGTTTAAATATGGATTACACTTTAATTTTTTAAGTTAAAAAGATAAAATTAAAGAAATACTGTTCAAAAGAGGTCCACAGACACATGGTTTATAAAAACACCTATTTTACATAGCTTAAGCATTCACCAGAAAAGAAACAACCCAAATAACTAATTGAAAGCTGATATTTTCAATGACAAAACCATTTATTAAGCCACAATTACTTTTGCATCAACCTAATACTTTGGCCCATCAACTAATTGGCATACTGAATGCTGTAAGTATAGCCAAAAAATGAAGAAATTTGACATATTCATTAGCTTGTCACAGCTTTAATATGACATCATTTTGACTCTTTAAATATCTGGGAGACAGACTTCTTACAAAATCTGAGGACAATGGGAGAAAAATAAGCCAAAGGATTCCTTGGTTGTGAAAATGTTGGGCCCTAGTAGCATAAAAAACAGAAGACTATATCGAACTTAAAAACTACCATGTGTCAAAGAAAACAAACCTGTGGAATGGGAAAGAATATTCAAAAGTCATATCTGATAAGAGATTAGCATCCAGAATATATGAGAAACTTTGACAACATCACCAGAGAAATGCAAATCAAAACCACAATGCGATATCACCTCACACCCATTAGGATGGCCACTATTAAACAGAAGATAACTGTTGGCAAAGATATGGAGAAATTAGAACCCCTGTGCACCAATAGTGGGAATGTAAAACAGGGCAACCATTGTGAAAAACAGTATGGCAGTTCCACAAAAAATTAATAATAGAATTATCATACGATCCAGCAATCCAAATTCTGAATTATATATCTAAAAAATTTCAAAGCAGAATCTCAAAAAGATACTTGCACATCCATGTTCTTTGCAGCACGATTCACAGTAGCCAAGAGGTGGAAGCAGCCCAAATGTCTACCAACAGATGAGTGGGTAATGAAAGTGTGGTATATATGCACAAAGAAATATTATACAGCCTTAAAAAGAAGAAAATCCTGTCATAGATGCTACAATACAGATGAACCCTGAATACATTATGCTAAGCAAAACAAGACAGTCACAAAAGGGCAAATACTTACGATTCCATGCATATGAGGTATCTAGAACAGTCAAAATGATAGAAACAGAAAGCAAAAACAGTGGTTGCCAAAGGCTGTGGAATTAAGTGTTTAATGAATAGTTTCAGAGATGCAAGTTATAAAAGTGCTAGAGATCTGTCGTATAACAATGTGAATACACTTAATATTACTGAATTGTACACTTAAAAATGGTTAAGATGGTAAATTTTTTAAAAGTTTTTACCACAGTTATTTAAACATAGGAAAGCATTACTGAACAGCATCACGAGCACTTGTAGAACATGAACATATGTACACGGCTCTACCAATAGTGCTGGGGACAGGGGAGCCTTTATTCCCCACTTCTCATATTCCATTCCATGCGGAAGGACACCTATCCATTCATGTAACTACCCTGGTCTCTGGTGTGTCCCTTATTGATGTAGTTAAATGATTATTTGGGCAGAGGAACCTTAACATGTGAAACGCAGCCTGACTCTTACTCTTCATTGAGGTCTTCACATAGAAAGCAATGCTCTGTTTTGCTCTCAGCCAAGTGGATGGAAGCTTAGCAATGAAGGCTCCCCTTATGTAGGAGGCCTGGGTTTCTCTGGTGTTGCCTATATTTGGAAGCCGAAGCCTCTGTATTTGTGGGGTTCACATTTGGGAAGCCTGCTGCGGCTGTACACTGAGGCCACATCCCTCACTCTAGCCTGTATAATAGTAATACTTTTACCTCTACCTGCTCAGCTCCCTTCTCTCAAGGGATTCAGCACTCAATCCCCAAGAAACAGCAAAGTCCCTATCTTCATAGCATCCACATTTTGAGGGAGAGTAATCATATGGCTGGCTTCTCTAGCTGTAAACAGCTCCTGATTAGAATCTCATTTTGGGTGTGTTCTGAAAGTTCCAGAAATATAATCAATATTTGCATTTCTACAACAAAATTTCCACAGCCTCTACCAAGTTCCAGATATATGATGACCTTCAAGATACTGCCCTCTGATGGAAAACTCCAACTTTCAACTGATACAAAATCATGAACAAAACTGTGACAGTCATTACAGAATTTTTAAAGAAGCTGTTTTGAGGGGTTGCCCAAGATGGCCGAATAAGAACACCTCCAGTCTCCAGCTCCCAGCGCGAGCGACACAGAAGATGGGTGATTACTGCATTTTCAACTGAGGTACCGGGTTCATCTCACTGGGGCATGTCGGACAGTCGATGCTGGTTCGTGGGTGCAGCCCGACCAGCGAGAGCTGAAGCAGGGTGAGGCATTGCTCACCTGGGAAATGCAAGGGGGAAGGGAATTCCTTTTCCTAGCAAAGGGAAATTGAGACACACAACACCTGGAAAATCGGTAACTCCCACCCTAATACTGCACTTTACCAACGGTCTTAGCAAATGGCACTCCAGGAGATTATATACCACACCTGGCCCAGAGGGGCCCACACCCACGGAGCCTCCCTCATTGCTAGCACAGCAGTCTGAGATCTAACTGCAAGGCGGCAGCAAGGCTGGGAGAGGGGCGCCTGCCACTGCTGAGGCTTAAGTAGGTAAACAAAGCCACTGGGAAGCTCAAATTGGGTGGAGCCCACCACAGCTCAAGGAGGCCTGCCTACATCTGTAGACTCCACCTCTGGGGACACGGCATAGCTAAACAAAAAGCAGCAGAAACCGCAGCAGATGTAAATGTCCCTGTCTGACAGCTTTGAAGAGAGCAGTGGTTCTCCCAGCACGGAGGTTGAGATCTGAGAACAGACAGACTGCCTGCTCAAGTGGGTCCCTGACCCCTGAGTAGCCTAACTGGGAGACATGCCCCACTAGGTGCAGACCGACACCTCACACCTCACAGCTGGGTACACCCCTGAGACGAAGCTTCCAGAGCAAGAATCAGACAGCAATACTCGCTGGTCAGCAATATTCTATCTTCTGCAGCCTCTGCTGCTGATACCCCGGCAAACAGGGTCTGGAGTGGACCTGAAGCAAACTCCAACAGACCTGCAGCTGAGGGTCCTGACTGTTAGAAGGCAAACTAATGAACAGAAAGGACAGCCACACCAAAACCCCATCAGTACGTCACCATCATCAAAGACCAAACGCAGATAAAACCACAAAGATGGGGAAAAAGCAGGGAAGAAAAGCTGGGAATTCAAAAAATCAGAGCGCATCTCCCCCTCCAAAGGAACTCAGCTCATTGCCAGCAACAGAACAAAGCTGGATGGAGAATGACTTTGACAAGTTGAGAGAAGAAGGCTTCAGTTGATCAAACTTCTCAGAGCTAAAGGAGGAACTATGTAACCAGCGCAAAGAAACTAAAAACCTTGAAAAAAGAATGGAAGAATGGATAACTAGAATAATCAATGCAGAGAAGACCTTAAAAGAACTGATAGAGATGAAAACCATGACATGAGAACTACGTGACAAATGCACAAGCTTCAGTAACCGACTCGATCAACTGGAAGAAATGGTATCAGTGATTGAAGATCAAATGAATGAAATGAAGCGAGAAGAGAAGTGTAGAGAAAAAAGAGTAAAAAGAAATGAAAAAGCCTCCAAGAAATATGGGATTATGTGAAAAGACCAAATCTACGTCTGATTGGGGTGCCTGAAAGTGATGGGGAAAATGGAACCAAGATGGAAAACACTCTTCAGGATATCATGCAGTAGAACTTCCCCAAACTAGTAGGGCAGGCCAACATTCAAATTCAGGAAATACAGAGAACACCACAAAGATACTCCTCGAGAAGAGCAACTCCAAGACACATAATTGTCAGATTCACCAAAGTTGAAATGAGGGAAAAAATGTTAAGGGCAGCCAGAGAGAAAGGTCGGGTTACCCACAAAGGGAAGCCCATCAGACTAACAGCAGAGCTCTCGGCAGAAACTCTACAATCCAGAAGAGAGTGGGGGTCAATATTCAACATTCTTAAAGAAAAGAATTTTCAACCCAGAATTTCATATCCAGGCATACTAAGTTTCATAAGTGAAGGAAAAATAAAATCCTTTGCAGACAAGCAAATGCTTAGAGATTTTGTCACCACCAGGCCTGCCCTACAAGAGATCCTGAAGGAAGCACTAAACATGGAAAGGAACAACTCATACCAGCCATTGCAAAAACATGCCAAAATGTAAAGTTCATTGATGCTAGGAAGAAACTCCATCAACTAACGAGCAAAATAAGCAGCTAATATCATAATGACAGGGTCAAGTTCACACATAACAATATTAACTTTAAATGTAAATGGATTAAATGGTCCAATTAAAAGACACAGACTGGCACATTGGATAAAGAGTCAAGACCCATCAGTTTGCTGTATTCAGGAGACTCATCTCACAGGCAGACACACATAGGTTCAAAATAAAGGGATGGAGGAAGATCTACCAAGCAAATGGAAAACAAAAAAAAGGAGGGGTTGCAATCCTAATCTCCAATAAAACAGACTTTAGGCTGGGCGCGGTGGCTCAAGCCTGTAATCCCAGCACTTTGGGAGGCCGAGATGGGCGGATCACGAGGTCAGGAGATCGAGACCATCCTGGCTAACACAGTGAAACCCCGTCTCTACTAAAAAATACAAAAAACTAGCTGGGCGAGGTGGCGGGCGCCTGTAGTCCCAGCTGCTCGGGAGGCTGAGGCAGGAGAATGGTGTGAACCCGGGAGGCAGAGCTTGCAGTGAGCTGAGATCCGGCCACTGCACTCCAGCCTGGGCGACAGAGCGAGACTCCATCTCAAAAAAAAAAAACAGACTTTAAACCATCAAAGATCAAAAGAGACAAAGAAGGCCATTACATAATGGTAAAGGGATCAATTCATCAGGAAGAGCTAACTATCCTAAATATATATGTGCCCAATATAGGAGTACCCAGATTCATAAAGCAAGTCCTTAGAGACTTACAAAGAGACTTAGACTCCCATACAATAATAATGGGAGACTTTAACACCCCACTGTCAACATTAGACAGATCAATGAGACAGAAAGTTAACAAGCATATCCAGGAATTGAGCTCAACTCTGCACCAAGCGACCTAATAGACATCTACAGAACTCTCCACCCCAAATCAACAGAATATACATTCTTCTCAGCACCACATCGCACTTATTCCAAAATTAACAACATAGTTGGAAGTAAAGCACTCCTCAGCAAATGTAAAAGAACAGAAATTATAACAAACTGTCTCTCAGACAACAGCGCAATCAAACTAGAACTCAGGACTAAGAAACTTAATCAAAACCACTCCACTACATGGAAACTGAACAACCTGCTCCTGAATGACTACTGGGTACATAACAAAATGAAGGCAGAAATAAAGATGTTCTTTGAAACCAACAAGAACAAAGACACAACATTCCAGAATCTCTGGGACACATTTAAAGCAGTGTGTAGAGGGAAATTTATAGCACTCAATGCCCACAAGAGAAAGCAGGAAAGATCTAAAATTGACACCCTAACATCACAATTAAAAGAACTAGAGAAGCAAGAGCAAACACATTCAAACGCTAGCAGAAGGCAAGAAATAACTAAGATCAGAGCAGAACTGAAGGAGATAGAGACACAAAAAACCCTACAAAAAAATCAATGAATCCAGGAGCTGTTTTTTTGAAAAGATCAACAAAATTGATAGACCGCTAGCAAGACTAATAAAGAAGAAAAGAGAGAAGAATCAAATAGAGGCAATAAAAAATGATAAAGGGGATATCACCACTGACCCCACAGAAATACAAACTACGATCAGAGAATACTGTAAACACCTCTATGCAAATAAACTAGAAAATCTAGAAGAAATGGATAATTTCCTGGACACTTACACTCTCCCAAGACTAAACCAGGAAGAAGTTGAATCCCTGAATAGACCAATAGCAGGCTCTGAAATTGAGGCAATAATTGTCTAACAAACAAAAAAAGTCCAGGACCAGACGGATTCATAGCCGAAATCTACCAGAGGTACAAGGAGGAGCTGGTACCATTCCTTCTGAAATTATTCCAATCAATACAAAAAGAAGGAATCCTCCCTAACTCATTTTATGAGGCCAACATCATCCTGATACCAGAGCCTGGCAGAGACACAACAAAAAAAGAGAATTTTAGACCAAAATCCCCGATTAACATCGATGCAAAAACCCTCAATAAAATACTGGCAAACCGAATCCAGCAGCACATCAAAAAGCTTATCCACCATGATCAAGTGGGCTTCATCCCTGGGATGCAAGACTGGTTCAACATATGCAAATCAATAAACGTAATCCAGTATATCAACAGAACCAAATACAAAAACCACATGATTATCTCAATAGATGCAGAAAAGGCCTTTGCCAAAATTCAACAGCCCTTCATGCTAAAAATTCTCAATAAATTTAGTATTGATGGAACGTATCTCAAAATAATAAGAGCTTTTTATGACAAACCCCCAGCCAGTATCATAGTGAATGGGAAAAAACTGGAAGCATTCCCTTTGAAAACTGGCACAAGACAGGGATGCCCTCTCTCATCACTCCTATTCAACATAGTGTTGGAAGTTCTGGCTAGGGCAATCAGGCAAGAGAAAGAAATCAAGGGTATTCAGTTAGGAAAAGAAGAAGTCAAATTGTCCCTGTTTGCAGATGACATGATTGTTTATTTAGAAAACCCCATTGTCTCAGCCCAAAATCTCCTTAAGCTCATAAGCAACTTCAGCAAAGTCTCAGGATACAAAATCAATGTGCAAAAATCACAAGCATTCTTATACACCAGTTACCGACAAACAGAGAGCCAAATCATGAATTAACTCGCATTCACAATAGCTTCAAAGAGAATAAAATACCTAGGAACCCAACTTACAAGGGATGTAAAGAACCTCTTCAAGGAGAACTACAAACCACTGCTCAGTGAAATAAAAGAGGACACAAACAAATGGAAGAACATACCATGCTCATAGATAGGAAGAATCAATATTGTGAAAATGGCCAACTGCCCAAGGTAATTTATAGATTCAATGCCATCCCCATTAAGCTCCCAATGACTTTCTTCACAGAATTGGAAAAAATTGCTTTAAAGTTCATATGGAACCAAAAAAGACCCCACATTGCCAAGACAATCCTAAGCCAAAAGAACAAAGCTGGAGGCATCATGCTACCTGACTTCAAACTATACTACAAGGCTACAGTAACCAAAACAGCATGGTACTGGTCCAAAACAGAGATATAGACCAATGGAACAGAACAGAGCCCTCAGAAATAATACCACACATCTACAGCCATCTGATCTTTGACAAACCTGAGGAAAACAAGAAATGGGGAAAGGATTCCCTATTTAATAAATGGTGCTGGGAAAATTGGCTAGCCACAAGTAAAAAGCTGAAACTGGATCCTTTCCTGATTCCTTGTACGAAAATTAATTCAAGATGGATTAGAGACTTAAATGTTAGACCTAAAACCATAAAAACCCTAGAAGAAAACCTAGGGAATACCATTCAGGACATAGGCATGGGCAAGGACTTCATGTCTAAAACACCGAAACAATGGCAACAAAAGCCAAAATTGACAAACAGGATCTAATTAAACTAAAAAGCTTCTGCACAGCAAAAGAAACTACCATCAGAGTGAAAAGGCAACCTACAGAATGGGAGAAAATTTTTGCAATCTACTCATCTGACAAAGGGCTAATATCCAGAACCTACAAAGAACTCAAACAAATTTACAAGAAAAAAACAAACCACTCCATCAAAAAGTGGGCAAAGGATATGAACAGACACTTCTTAAAAAAAGACATTTATGCAGCCAACAGGCACATGAAAAAAGGTTCATCATCACTTGCCATCAGAGAAATGCAAATCAAAACCACAATGAGATATCATCTCACACCAGTTAGAACGGCAATCATTAAAAAATCAGGAAAAAACAGGTACTGGAGAGGATGTGGAGAAATAGGAACACTTTTACACTGTTGATGGGACTGTAAACTAGTTCAACCATTGTGGAAAACAGTGTAGCGATTCCTCAAGGATCTAGAACTAGAAATACCATTTGACCCAGCCATCCCATTACTGGGTATATACCCAAAGGCTTATAAATCATGTATAAAGAGACATGCACACGTATGTTTATTGTGGCACTATTCACAACAGCAAAGACTTGGAATCAACCCAAATGTCCATCAGTGACAGACTGGATTAAGAAAATGTGGCACATATACACCATGGAATACTATGCAGCCATAAAAAAGGATGAGTTCGTGTCCTTTGTAGGGACATGGATGCAGCTGGAAACCATCATTCTCAGCAAACTATCACAAGAACAGAAAACCAAACACCACATGTTCTCACTCATTGGTGGGAATTGAACAATGAGATCACTTGGACACAGGAAGGGGAACATTACACATTGGGGCCTATTGTGGGGAGTGGGAGGGGGGAAGGACAGCATTAGGAGATATACCTAATGTAAATGACAAGTTAATGGATGCAGCACACCAACATGGCACATGTATACATATGTAACAAACCTGCACATTGTGCACATATACCCTAGAACTTAAAGTATAACTAAAAAAAAGAAACAGAAGCTGTTTCATGTGATAGAAATCATATTTTTTCCATTTTTTTATTATGGCTAATAACACTATGATATATATGAAAAAGTCTTAGTAATTATTTTTTTAACAGTGCCCAAATACTTCATTATCATTCTTTTTTTGATATCCTACAACCAAAATTTCGTCACATCCTATTATCTGATGCTGTCACATTTAGTCTTTTACTTTGGAATTCCCAGTATTTTCCCAACCAGCTAATATCCACATTATGTAGCTTTTGCCCATTCACTTATCCATATCCTTAGGGATACAGGACTTTTACCAACACATTTTAAAATTGTTTTGCACTAGGATTTTACCTTTTTTTCTTTATGTGGCAACACTGGCCAATCATTCCCTTGTAGAATGTTCACTGCCAGTTGAAGGCTGAGTTCTAGGGACTTTTCTCAAATAGAACTTTAGCAACTAGTACATAGTCACATATGGAGTACAATGCTAGCTATGCAGTGATAACCACAGGGAATATTTTCTGAATTAGGACATGGAATGTCTTCTGAATTATCAAAAAAGAAATACTATCTTCAATGTACTTTTGTAATTGAATGTATCCTTATTGATAATCCAGGTATTAAGTAGAATATTTTATTAATTAGGGCACTCCAGCTCTAGCCTTACAGAGAAATAACCTCTTATATGTGATTTCATCTGTCAGAGTCTAAAGAGATGCCATTGATTGTGAGATGCTCAAAAGCTAGTCCTCTGGATGGTTCCATTGATACCATACCTTTTCAATCTCAGGATAACACTGACATACAAATTAACATTGTATCTCAACATCCTAATTTGGAGAAAACAAGATTACATATCCCTGTGAAAAGAAGAGATGGCACTGAAATAGAGAGGGTCTACAGAGATACTTTTCATTGGAACAGCACCTTTTATTGGAAAAACAAAGCAAGAACAGTAAAAACCCATATTTTCATTCCTTATTTACCCATATGAATAAAAAAAGAACTATATAACCAGGGTCTTCCTTTGTACATTCTCTTTTGCTAAAAAACTGATCATTCTGTGGATCTTGAAAATGTTATCTGATGAAAAGGTTAATTTTTCCACATAGAAAAAAAATAAAGAATAGCTGATTACAGATTGTTTGCTTTTCTCACTGGAGTAAGAAATCCTAAATAGTTTAAGTGTAAGCATATCCCTCCCCTTGAAGTTACTGAAAAGTTAATTAAAGATGTGCTTTGCATGCAAGGTATGACTGGGAGACTTGTTTTTCCAAAGGGACATTCAAAAAAGGTTAATAGACAAGGACCTTGGTAGAGTACCAGGAACAGTTATTATATGGATAATGAACTATGAAACACAAATTGTTTTTAAAGAAATGTGTAGGCCGGGCGCAGTGGCTCACACCTGTAATCCAGCACTTTGGGAGGCCAAGGCGGGTGGATCACAAGGTCAGGAGATCGAGACCACGGTGAAACCCCATCTCTACTAAAAATACAAAAAATTAGCTGGGCATGGTGGCGTGCACCTGTAGTCCTAGGTGCTGGGGAGGCTGAGGCAGGAGAATGGCATGAACCCAGGAGGTGGAGCTTGCAGTGAGCCGAGATCACGCTGCTGCACTCCAGCCTGGGCAACAGAGCAAGACTGTCTCAAAAAAAAAAAAAATGTGTTATGCACTGATAGGCACAAGCAAGGCATATAGTACACAGGAAAGACATACATAAAATATTTGTATGACTTATGAAATAACTTTTGTTAAATTAGTTTATCTAAGATGTGTAGCTATAACATTAACATATTTTCTTCTCATTATAAATATATTTCATTTTAATTAGGTTGGTTCTTAAATAGGTATGAGAATAATATCCCTTTCTGATATGGTTTGGTCATGTCCCCACCCAAATCTCATCTTGATTTGGAGCTCCCATAATACCCATGTGTCATGGGAGGGACCTGGTGGGAGGTAATTGAATCAGGGGGTGGATTTTTCCAATGCTGTTCTTGTGATAGTGAATAAGTCTTTGATCTGACGGTTTTATAAAAGGCAGTTTCCCTGCACACACTCTCTTGCTTGCTGCCATGTAAGATGCGCCTTTGCTCCTCCTTCACCTTCCGCCATGATTGTGAGGCCTCCCCAGCCATGTGGACCTGTAAGTCCATTAAATCTCTTTTTCTCTATAAACTACCTAGTCTTAGGTTGTCTTTATTAGCTCTGTGAGAATGGACTAATACACTTTCCTTCATTTCTTCAGAGACATTTTAGTTTTACCTTTGGTTAACTTCAAATAGACTGAGCCATGCTTTCAATGCCATTAGCTAGGTGATTGATTTATGAATAAGCACTTATATTAAAGAGCAATTATTTATATTTCAGTAATATTCTATTTTAAAAAGGGATTTAGAGGTTTCTTAAATGGATACTCCCCTGACATATTTATCTGCTTTGTAAGTCTGAGTGTTTTATGTACTTATCTTCAAATACAGGGCATGTCTGTTTTGTGATGATTAACCTGGTGATATCAGAGGCCCAACATTTTAATATTTTCAACAGATGAAATATGGCATAGAATTTAGAGAAAGTCGTAAGTCATAGATGGGTTTAAAAATAAGGAAGTATCATTTCTCCATATGTGGCTCACATTTTTCAGTTAATCAAGTTCAACTACAGTTGCCATATAACCAACGAACAGAGGAATACAGGGCCTTCAAAACATAAAGTAACTTAGAGCTCAAGCTCAACCTTGTTTCTAGCAGCTCCTGGTGGTGGGTCCCCCTCCTGCTTCTGAGTCCTAAGCCACCTTGGCCCGTGAGTCAGAGGACAGCTCTGTTCCCACCTGCTCTCATCTAGAGGCACCCTTCCTTCTACTCCTGTTCACTACAAAGGTCAACTCCAAAAATGATCACAAATTAATGGTTCATGTCCTGTAAACACCCGTTAATCAAGCCTATAATATAAGACAAGTGGCTGGATTTGTTCACAGAAATACTTACTGCAAAATCACACCCGGTACTCTTCTGTATGTCATCTACTGTCAAGCCTTCCCAGAGCTCAATCAGAGTCAGCCCTTTTTTCTTGTCCACATCAAACACAGCCTGTCAGAGTGGGAAGAAAAAGGACAATGACAATTTCCATCACATTAATTATTATATGGCACAAAAGAGAAATAACCTCACAAGTTATATAAAGGAAAGACAAGGCCAGGTGCGGGGGCTCACGCCTGTAATCCCAGCACTTTGGGAGGCTGAGGCGGGCGGATCACAAGGTCAGGAGATCGAGACCATCCTGGCTAATACGGTGAAACCCCGTCTCTACTAAAAATACAAAAAAAAAAAAAAATTAGCAGGGCATGGTGGCAGGCGCCTGTAGCCCCGGCTACCTGGGAGGTTGAGGTAGGAGAATGGCATGAACCCGGGAGGCGGAACTTGCAGTGAGCCAAGATCACGCCACTGCACTTCCAGCCTGGGTGACAAAGCGAGACTCTGTCTCAAAAAAAAAAAAAAAAGGAAAAAAATACGACCCAGGACAAAAGAAAAATCAGCAGTGGAAAAATGTCAACTGTAACTATGATATTTTGGTGAGAATAAATGCCAACTCCCTAATCAGCAATTACTTGTGGAACAGTGTTGATGCCAGAAAATAAATGAGTGTTGACCATGGAAAAACTACCTCCCTTTTGTTAAGTCTAACACTTTTGGTCAAAGGTCAATTCATGATTAATAATGATTTAAAGAAAGGAATGAAGAAAGAGGGTGAGAGAAAGGGAATTTTTGGAAGGTGAAAGCACATGAATGATAGGAAAAAAGTTTATAAATGCTGTTGGGTAAAGAATTACAGGAAACAGAAGAAGGTGCTTTGAAGTGTCTAAGAGTAATTATAAGAGGATAGCTATCCTGGTCCTGAAGGACATGCAAGTAACTGTTAAAAATATTCTCAAATCCTGTGAAAACATACAGTCTCCGAAAGAGAGCATGGGGATCTCCCTTTGCTATGTAAATCAAATGAAGAAGCTTATATTTAGGGCAAGCACCAGAAAGCCAATGTCACCTGAAATATTACATCATTCTGGTCCGTAACACCAGGTGCTGGTAGTGCCAATTGATATGGCTTGACCTCAGCAGATAGACCCCGCCTGTTGAATCTGATTTAGAACACATGCTTTCACACTTAGAAATATAACTCGAGTGGAAATGACCTACGAGGTCACTTAATATAACCTTCCGCCCAAGAATTCTTCAAAACATTCTTCTCAGATAGCCAATGGGATTCTGCTTAGATACTTGCAGTGGCAGGAGGCTCACTTATTTCAAGGCAGATTGTTTACTGAAGGGAAGTTCAAACCGTAAGAGCTAAAACTGCTTCTCCTATGGCTTTAACTCCATGCTACAGTTACCCTCCAGCACATTAAGTACTGTTCCCTCTTTCAGTTCTCATGGTTTCCTCTTTCTCAGACTAAAACGTTATGCATCCCAGAGCTTTCCTCTCCTCTAGAGTTAACCTAAATTCAACTATTGTTTGCAGGCTTAGAATTATTTTATTTTATTATTTTAATTTTTTTGAGACAGTCTCACTCTGTCACCCAGGCTGGAGTTCAATGGCCAGATCTCTGCTCACTGCAACCTCCACCTCCTGGGTTCAAGTGATTCTCATGCCTCAGCCTCCCGAGTCGCTGGGATTACAGGCATGCCTCACCACACCCAGCTAATTTTTTGTATTTTTAGTAGAGATGAGGTTTTACCATGTTGGTCAGGCTGGTCTCAAATTCCTGATCTTAGGTGATCCACCTGCCTGCCTCAGCCTCCCAAAGTACAAGGATTACAGGCATGAGTCACCGCACCCAACTGATTTTTCAACTAGCTAGGAAGTCAAACCTTGAATTGCCACTTTTGAATACACTAACTAGGAGGGTAATATCAAGACACAGCAACACGTAGAGAAAAGAACCCTGGCTTTTGAGCTCCATGAGAATTCCACTCTGCTGCACAACAGTTATGCAACCTTTAGTGAACCTGTCTTTGCATCTGTAGACATATATAATAAAAATGTACTTCCCAAGATTGTGATACAGGACAAATATTAGAAAACATACTCTGAGCACCATCCCTGAGACAGTGGGGGCAGCACACAAGCAGTTTTTTACTTTTTACTCCTTAGTTGCTTAACATCTCACTTATATGTGACCCCAGATCAAAGCCCTGAAATGATTATTGACTCTAGTTGATTAATATTTTTCCCCAGAAACACACATTGCTGGGATAACTGCATTCTTGGTTTGTCTGATGAATTCACAGATAACCTGGTTGACATTACTGGAAAAGAGGTTTGAAATATAAGACAAAATGTTTCAGTAAACTTTTCTTTTGCTTGTACATTTTATGTTCCAAAAAAGTTTTCTGGCAGAAATGTGTGTTTCAAGAGGAAAAAAATAAATGGATAATTTAGGAATGTTTGTATACTCATTAGCTTGCTTCATTCCAAAATGACAATGAAATTTTAAAAAAATGAACACTTTCTTTGCAGAAAATGTGTCTGGAGCACTATTGATAAGATTTGCTTTTTCTTGCATTCTGAACAACTGTCAATTTATAAAAATAGAACAAATAAGAAAAAAAGAGCATCTGGATTGTGTTATTAAGAACAGGCATGGGAATGATTTAGAGAGAAGATAACTGTGGTATCAAAATTTAAGGCTTCAGTAATCAAAGAGAATAAATCTATCACAAATTGACTCATTGCTTTTAAAAAAACCTTATTAACACATTCATCAAATCCTAATTAGATATATTAGAAAGCCAAGTATCTATTAATTTAAAAAAGGAAACTTACTTTTGAAATATTTAGGAAACTTTCCATTTAGTGATATAAGGTGCAAACAAAAACTTGACAAAAATGGAGACTAAAACCTAAAAGCCACAATAAATTGTTCAACTATCCAGAATATTGCAAGTACTTTGTCTAAGAGATAAATGTTAATTACTTTATCACCATGACAAAAGCTTACATGGGTAACACAGGTCAGGTGCTGGTGAGGAATGCATCTTTCATTACTTCATTCTCACAGTTCAAAACTAGGAAATCAGGGTCATAGCATCCTCCAAATTCTCTTTCAAAAGGCAACTGAAAGGAATTTTCTCTAGATCTGATAATGGCATTCTAGTCCATTGTTAGTGAGGGCTGGAGAGCTTCATTGCCCTTAATGGCACTGCATTCTCACTACTCATTCAACAAGTATTTATTGAGCACCTGCTCTATGCACAGAGCACAGCGATAAGACATGCAACCTTCCTTTTCTTGAGGTACCAAAAGTTCCAGACGTAGATGCCCTTCTCTTTACTCATTCTAGCTATACAATGTCATCTATAATTAAGGCTCTAATTATCCTCATATGTTAATGACGCCCACAAGTTTATTCCAATACTGACTTCTCTTGTGAGCTCTGGATCCAAATCTCCAATTGCTTATTGCAGTATCTGACTGGGTATTCCCAGGAATATCACAGTGAGGCTGTCCAAACTGAACCTATTCATGTCTTGTATTACCCTCTTGCTTCTCCTCCTATAGTCCTGGGCTTCCTAAAGGATGCACAGGCCAACCATTCTCTCTAGTCAGAAAACTTAGGAATCTCCTCTGTCTTACCAAGAATGTGCAATTCATCAAGTTAGGTCGAGTCCATCTCCTAAATCTCTTTCAAATCTCTCCATCTGTCCTATGGTTTAGAATTTTGAGATCTTTTGCCTAGATCTATGGATCCTCTTAACTGGCTTCTGCCTTATCTGTTTTCTGCCCACTTTACATAAAAGCTTACAGTGTTTTTCCTAATGCAAATCCAATTTATTGTGTCCCCAACCTTAAAAAAGTGAAAAATCACTGAAGGGTTCCTTACCGCCTTCCTTATAAGACCCACAGCTCTTAGCAAGACATCGACATCCCTCCATTATTTGACCCCTCACTGCCTTTTCCATATCAGCCTCCAGAATCCAGTCATGCCCTTGCTCCAACCAGCTCAACTTGCAGGTTATAGGACAAGCCATGTTTTCTTCACACCTCTGTGACTGCATGTTTTCTTCTTTTTTTCCAGAAGGTCCTTGTTGGTTTTCTAACTTGTGAAATTCCTACTGATCTTTTGAGGCTCACCATTCAATCCAGTTTTTTCAGCAAAAAAAGCACAAGTATTCACTGAGTATGGGTTGGCACTGTGCCAAGTGTTAGATAAACAGTGGTGAGTGAGACAGGCAGAGATTAGAGTTTATTTCAGTATAGTGGTTTATGCTAAGTTAGGATTAGTGCAAAGATACAGAGAAGCACCCAGAAAATTTGGGGAGGGATTGAGAAGCCTAGCAAGAGAAATATATAGCCAAGATATAAAGGATGAGCAGAAATTAGCTAGATGGATGGGGTGGGAAGAATGTTCCAGAGAGAGAAAAAGGATGTGCAAAGTCTCAAAAGAACATGGTCCAGGGAAGAACGGAACGTAGTTCACAGCATTTTAGTATGGCTCAAGTAGGGAGAAAGTTAAAGTAGAAAGAAATAGGCTAGAGGAGAAAGGTACATACTGTGAAATGCTTTGCAAGATATGTTAAAAGCTTGTATTTAATAACACCAAAAAGCTTTCCCTGATACCTCTGCCTACGCTGCTGGGCAGTTTTTCTCTATGCCCCTAGATTAGCATCTGGTGTGTGTCTCCATATGGCCTTTATCATGTCAATTACTCTGACTGCTGGCAAGGCTGGATGTTTGTTGTCTAACCCTTCTTCCATGTTGTCCTTTAGGACAGAGTCTTTGCCTTCCTCCTTTCTGTAACACACCGTTGGGAACAATCTGGTTCAAAAGTTTTTAAAATGATAGTAAAGTTAAATACCAATATAAGTTATAGCATAAGAATACATTAGATTATGAGTGCCAAAATGAACAGTGGGCCACTATGAGAATAAATTGTTGTGTGCTATGATGGTGCAAAACCTCTTCATGATGAAGAGGGAAACTGCATTAGGTTTAAAGGACAGGTAGTATTTGGGGAGGCCGAGGATCAAGTGGGAGCTATGGCAGATAGAAGAACTGAACTGGTAAGAACAAGGGCAGGTTACACGTGGAGGTGAGGAGAGGGCTGATGGAAGGAGGAGAGGACCCACAGGAAGAAAGTTTCTGGAATTATCTTTAGAAGGACTACCACTTTTTAAAAAAATAAACAACCAACCAACAGGGTAAAAGATTGCTTTGCTTTTATCTTCCAAGTAATGGATTCTTTTCAACAAGCCCTGTTCAGAGTTTTGGGGGGGATTCAAGAAATGGTAAAGATTCAGAATAGATGGTGGGATAAAATATTCTGCCCTTTTATCTTGTTCTTTATATGTCACCTTCATGGCATTCCACATAAGTAGTCCTGCAGAATGCATCATTCAGGACAGAACCTCCCTTAAAAGTAGCTTCTGGAAATAATAAGCCTCCTAGCCCATTTCAAAGACTGCTTTAGGGTGCTCACTGTCACACCTCAATGAAGTTAGTGAGTTAGATTAATGCCAAGACACTAATGCTACTGTTCTTGGCAAATGGAACAGCACTAAAAGAACCTGATATACATAATTCTGTTTTATGGCTTCTTCAAGGTACTGAATCAAGAAAACACACCCTCCCAGCTAACTTAAAAGCATTAAGTCATTCCGACATACTAGGTTCAAATCTGAGTCAGAAGGGTAACTATAGGCAGCTGCTGGTGATGCTTCTCTGGTCTGAGCAGCTTTCAGTTGTACTACTGACCAACACGTTCCAGCTAGTAAGAAGAATCTAGAGAGTCACTGTGTGTTTTGAAACCCCACTCTATAAAAGACAGCAGAAAGCATGCAAGAAACAGAATCCATTTCTTGGCTTACGGTGGGGCCTATACTATAATTTGCACTGAAACAATTAAAAACCCAACTTACACTGAATTTCTTAAAATCCAAAAATTTGTACTTGTGATTTAGAAAAGGTAGAAATAATATATTCTTAACTTTGCATATATCATCATCCAGCCTGACATTGTAATAGTCAAAATATAAAGATCAATAAAACTTTTCTCTGATTATAGCACACTGTCAAAGTTACCAAGGACAGTGATTCAATTTTGCTTGTACGTTTCCAAAGACTCACACATAAAGAATTCTACATTTAGAAACATTAAGTTGATGAGCTTTCCTATTCATTCTGCCCACAGGCTAAATTAATCCTGGGACTACTGGTGTAATACACTCTTAGAAGGTAACAACAATTTCTGTAAATGTTTACTTAAAACGTGGTTAATAGATAGCAAATAAGAGAAAAAATACATTTTACCTTTTCAGTAATAATGCGGTTGACACACTGCTTTCCAGTCAATGGTAATGTACATTTCTCCATGATTTTATGTGCATTTCCCTGTTTTAAAAAGAAAACATCAAAAAGAGTAGTTAGGGAGCAATTTTTATTTACAATTGACGTAACTATAGGATAAACAGAAACTGTCAGATAAATTGTCTCCTAAGTACAGACTCTTTCAGAATTTTTGCACAGTTACGTTTTTTACTTTTTATTTGGAGGCAGCTTCTGTCCCTGAAATAATTTAGGGAATGCCAGATGAATGGCCAAAGGCAGAAATGATTTAATTGGGAAACACCCTGCCAGAAATTTGACTTCTCAATCCTCAGCCCTTGTATCATTTGATGTGAAATTTCACTAATATCCTGCTTATTCTTCCCTTCCAATGAATGGTCTCCTTAAAAAATGTGAGCAGACATCCGCCCAGGATGCAAAGCACATACAGAACACAAATGCATAAGTCCCTTTCTAAATAATACTTTATCTGTTAAAAAAGTAATATGTACATGGAAAACAGCAGTGCCTTGCCTCCCTTCCCCACTCTTAGAGTTGCTCTTAACTGGAATTCATTCTAGTGTTTTTTGTTTGTTTGTTAGCATTTTCTTCTGTTTCTAACATTTTCTTCTTATATCCACTTTTAAAATATTATGTTTACCATGTTATTTCTTGATTAATCAATTTTAGACTGTATCTACTAATTTCCTATTGTGGCAGAGGAATATTTAAGAAAAACTAAAAGTGGAAAAAATGTTTTCATTCATTGACTCCTTCCTCCAGCCCTTCCTCCCACCTGCAATGTAGAATTGGCCTCTGAGGCATGTCTGAGGAACAGAGTTGAAACACTGGCTCTGAGGATCTGATCTTCAGATCATTTTCTTCTGTTCATGATTAAGCTACTTTTTAAGAGTCAAGCACCAGGAGCCTAAATTACTGTCTCTCTTGGGGCTGACAGCTACTCTACCACATTCTAGATCTTCTCCAAAAATGACAAAATGCTTTTATTGCTTTCTTTTGGATCTAATGTACCACATGTGACGCCACTGTCATCCTTAGCCATCTCAATGTTTTACCTACTTAAATGCGCACCTACTATCTAGTTTATATCTCTCCCAAAACTGGTGTCAAGCTAAGTATATGGGCAGAAGCTATGAATTTCAGATAGGCAGGCTCCATTCAGATTTCATTCCTTGTGATAGCCTGCCAACTCAGCAATGTACTAGTAATTAAAAGGCTTTAATGTACTTAAGCCAGTGCAAGGAATAAAAGACATTCAGTAGTTTTTGAATAAATGCATGTAAGAATGAATGTGAAGAGAAAAGGAGGTCTATTGGGAATCTTGGATAGATTTTTTTAAAAACTATTACCTTAGTTCAGACAAAACTGGTGCTAAATACATATGAAGTAAGTTGACATAACACCTTTTAAAACAATTCATGTTTCCAGATCTTACTGTATAAGAAAATTTATAGTTGCAGAAATAAAGTCTCATTTTCACTTCACTTCTAATTATTTTTCTTTTAAGATTTCAAATTCTGCACATGACACGGAAGCTAAATTAAACAGCTGAAATTAATGACAAATACTTGAACTTCTACAGTTGTCAGGTCTCCTTACATTTAATATATATCAAGGCATGTCACAACGAATTCTGGGCCTGACTTCAAACAAAGTGAACTATCTGCCAGCCTCTGAAGAACATTTTCTCCAAGGAGCTCTTACTTTGTTCTCATTATTTGAACAAGATCTACATCTGGCATGAAAGCAGTCACTTGGATTTTAATGAACAACCAGCTTCATTTTAGGAGAAATCAAGGATTTCAACTGACAGAATTGGCTATGTCCTACCAATGGAGACCTTTTCCTAGACCATTCTCTGCATACACCCTATAGCATTGTGGTTAAGTGTGTGGGCTAGAGCCAAAGGACCTGTGTGTAAAACCTGGCCATGCCCCACATTGTCTCTGTAAGAGCCACATGCCCATGCTTCTCCATCCACCCTACCTCGAAAGATTCGGGTAAGGTCTACATGAAATGCAAGGGTCCAGCACTTAGTGCTTAATGAATATTAGATGGTACTGTTTTTATACAATCCATAATTAATATTTCTATAACCTGTGAGGAAATTAAGTTCCTATATGAAGTCTGACATAGGATTATGTAGAAAATGGCCTAAATACAATTCCTGAGACACACAAAACTAGCGAAAACACAACACAAATTTGGGGGCAAACCATATGGCTCTCCTAAGAAACTGGCACCAAATGTATTCCTGTTAGAACAATGGAGCTAGATGATTCCATTCACATTTATAGTGCCAAGATATAACACAGATCAAGAAGGAAAAAGAAAATGAGATGCAGAAAGATTTTAAAATGTCACAATTTCAATATTCAATAAAAGGTTAGCTATGAACCCAAAATATGACTAGCTCCTACGTTAGCACTCTATTCTAAATATGCTGGGCTGAGCCCTACAGTGTGCTATGGCAGCTGCATGTATTAGTGACACACAAAGGAGGAACAAGTGCTGAGTTTTAGCATTTAAAAATAAATCCTAGTAAAGGAATGCAGTATGGTGTGGCAGCAAAGAGCACTCTACTAGGAGTCCAAAGACCAGGTTTGTAGTCTTAGTTCTGCCATTTAACAATTTTTTGGTCCCTTAAATTCTTTGTGCCATAGTTCTCTCTTATCCTTTGCCTTATCCTCCTTACCTGATCATTGTAGGAATCAAATGAAATGTTCTGAAACTGCAATAAACTAGGGCGAGTTGAATCTATGTGCAAATATCCAGGGTTACTCGGATCTCATTCATGCTTATATATTGTGTTTCTTTCCTTCCCCATGAAGGGTGGTCAGAAAAGGCAGAGAAATAGATACAAAGCATAGCACTAAAAATGCTTTGTGCATTGTGGGGTGGGTCACACCTGTAATCCCAGCACTTTGGGAGGCTGAGGTGGGAGGATCACTTGAGGCCAGCAGTTCTAGAACACCCTAGGGAAGACCCTATTTCTACAAAAATTTTGAAAGTTAGCCAGTTGTGTCTGTGTGTGCCTATAGTGCCAGCTATTCAGGAGGCCAAGGCAGGAGGATTGCTTGAGCTTGGGAGGTTGTAGTAAGCTATGCTCATGCCACTGCACTCCAGCTTGGGCAACAGAGAGAACTGGTCTCAAACAAACAAACAAACAAACAAAAACTTGACTAGTCCTGAGGCTCCTGATTTCAATATGTCCTTACTTATTAACTTCATCACAACCTTTGGTGAACATCTACCTTCTTTCCTGCATCAGCTTCCCTAATCTTTCTCTTTCTCCTTGAGCACTTACAGGCCTCGAGCAATACATAGGGTAATTCACCATTTTCAAGTGACTAAACACTCTAGTACTTTCTATTGCTTGCTTCATGGTGATCTCTTTAATTCTTTAGATGTCTGAATAAAATCCTGGGCCTAAGTTATGCAGTATTAAACAACTCTAGTTAAACAGCAATAAATCCCTTTGCTATCATAACAATAAGTTTCATGTTATTGCAATGAACTTAATCCCAAATCCAAATAAGCTCTTTATCATAACAGAATGATTTCTTGCATTTCATGTCAACATGTTCGCCTGAAATCTTTAAGACTGTGCTTTACATAAAACCTCATTTCACGCTCATCTTTTCTGTTAAGTGCTTGTTAAATGTGGCTGCAATACACACACACACACACACCACACACACACACACACACACACACGTGTGCACATATTTTTTCTCTCAGGCACTTTCTTTGGCAAAGCCCTAATGATCAACTACAGAGAAAGCAAGTTCTGGGATTTGCTTGTTCCTAAAAAGACCAAGCCTTTCAGCTTTTGTTCATGCTGCCTGTTACCTGGAACACATACCACCACATACCCCATCACCCGAGATTCAAATGGCAACACCTTCCTATTCAGGATTTGGCTCAGACACCATCTTCCCTAGGAAAACCTTCATCCAGCATCCTCATCTGGTGCTGCAGTAATGTCCCATGGGTGTCCCCAGTCTGTGGCCTCCTGGGTGCTCCTGTGCTTCCTCCTCCCTTCACATGTTGACCTCTTGCCACCATGCCCACTAGATGCTGAACTCACTAAGCTAAGACTATTTTTCTTCATATGTAGCCATGAGTAGAACATTAGGCAAACCACAGTGATCAATAAAGGCTGTATTTCTGATTCAAGGAACTCCAGAGGGGAGCTATAAAATGCCATGTGACTAATGTCTATGGACCACTAGAGACTGCTTTTCTAGTTCTAAGATAGGTACTTGTACATTCCTAGTATCTCTGAGCTCACTAGAAGCAGCACAGCTAGCAGAAGCACATGACGGGGCTCATAAGACTTTGGTAAGACAGATAAAGGTGCGGTAAAAGGAAGCAGCAAAGACACTTTAGGACTGTAGCCCAAAATATACAAATGTGAAAGTAAAGAGAGAAACACTGAATTATAGTTATTTTACCTCTTCCACCTGCTCCCTTCTAAAGTGTAAAGGAACTTGTCATAATTTGCTGAAAAGTAGGACTACAAAGGCTGAACTTGGCAAGAGAATATTAAATACTTTGTCTGGTAGAACAAGGAAGCCAATGGCAGGTCTCTCTTTGGGCTTGCCAAAATATCATGGATGAAGCCTGATTATCAACACCCTTGCTCATTCCTTCTCCTGCTTAATCTCAATGCTTAAATCAAGTATACCAAATACACACACAGATATAATAATGGGAAATGCTGTATTTCAAAATACATGACTGCCACATCACTATAACTGATGTAGCTGGATTATCTGTAAGACAAAAGATACATGCTTGAGAAGATAGATACTCCATTCTCCACAGTGTGATTATTTCACACCATATGCCTATATCAAAACATCTCATGTACCCCATATATATATTCTTATGTGCCCACAAAAATTAAAAAAATTAATTTTTTTTTAAAAAAGAAAAGAACCAGATTTGCTAAATAAAGAAAATCAAGGTACACAGAATAAAAGGAAAGAATGAGATAATTCACACTGCATTTGTCCTCATGGGATATGATTGACCTTTATACAGCGCCTGCTCTATAGAGTTTCCAACAATCCACACAGGACTTCAGTGGAGAGACTCAGCTAACTTAGAAATACAGAACATTTGCTATTACAAATGATATGTGGAGGTAACATATGGAGGTAATAAAAGTTTGTGGTTACAGGGATATTCTCAAGGGGAAGACTAGCCAAATGAAACAGTAGATACAGCAAGCCATTTGCCTGAAAACCCGTCTTCAAGGTTTTGAGATCTTAGAATAGAAAGCCCCTTATATACTGTATCATAGACATTTCTTATACACTGTATCATAAAAATCATTATCATAAACACACTTATTTTTTCTAAAGGTTGCATCCTATGATCTCTAACCTCTAGATGGCAGAGCACAGAAGTCAGCAGGAATTACTTTCTCTTTTCATTCATGAAGTGTTGTGGTACCTTAGAAAGCCTCTGTTAGCATTAGTTTTCCTTTCTATTTTAGAAAATGGGAGACTTTGCACACAAATGCAAAGCTATTGAATTTAAAGTGATAAGCTTAATTAAATTCTGTAACACATTTTAAAGAGCTTTACTAGTTGTTGGACTGTGTTCTGCTTTTTTTCTCCTATTATATAATGTTTTTTGCAGGCATTTCTATCATAAAGGAGAAATAAAAAGGCAAAATCAGGTAAGGATTTATATTTTTTAAAGGTGATTTTTTTTTCCCCAAACAGAACCTGGCTACTATGTATTCTTATTGAAGCTAGGAAAGAATTACAAGCTTTTATAAATGAGAAAAAATTAAGCCAGATGAAACTCTTATTAATTATGAATTCTCCTAGCAAAAGAATACTTTTATTTTGAGCTACTTTTCAATGTTGCTGAAAATTATTTGAAGAATGTCTCCCAAGAAAGGGTTTTCCTTAAAAAGCCTTCATATTTTTTTGGCTTTTGATAACATATTTCATCCAAAATAAACAGGATTAATAACTCCATTTACCTTTTATAATTCTTCTCCACAAAACATGAAGTCAAGATAAGATAGCTTTCAGTTCTATATGAGACCTGTGCTATCAGACACAGATTAAAGGCTGAAATGAAAGGATACTTGACTATAATTTGAATCAAGGTGAAGAAATAAAGAACAGCAGGAAAGGTAAATATAAAAGGTCATCTAAAAGCGAATATAGGTACACATAAAGGTACATACATAAATATAACATTTCCTTTTTTTTTTTTTTTTTTTTTTTGAGACGGAGTCTCGCTCTGTCACCCAGGCTGGAGTGCAGTGGCCGGATCTCAGCTCACTACAAGCTCCGCCTCCCGGGTTCACGCCATTCTCCTGCCTCAGCCTCCCGAGTAGCTGGGACTACAGGCGCCCGCCACCTCACCCAGCTAAACATTTCCTTTAAAAGACTGTAAACACAGTTGCATAAAACAGCAATTACAAATATGTTCTGATGGGCAGATGACTATAGAGATCGCTACAGTTTATATGATAAAGGCAGCACAAGCCAGGAGAGAGTAAGTGAAGCTATATAAGAGTATACTTTTTAACACTACTAAGATTAAGGTAATCCAAACTAAAAAACACAAGGTTTATTCTTTTATTCACAAGGTTAATTCTCAACTTCATAACAATTATTCTTTTTATCCCTTCAGAATCCAGACCTCCTACTGTAATATGAAAATCTAAACCTGTTTTGGTAATAGAGCTCTCATTTTGTCTCCAAAATTAAGAAACCAAGCTTTGTTTGTTGCCATTAAATGACAACGGTAACTGAATTCCTTTGCTTTTGTGGTCTGAAAGTTATACTCAGGAACACGTTTCCCGTATATGATATTGAGAACAAAACAGATTCTTCATGTTGTTAGTGGTAATGGTACTTGCCAGCAGAAAAGCTTAACAAAAGGAAAAGGAAGCCCAGAGGCAGAATGCATGGACTCTGGGCTTGGTTTTCCTTTCTATTTTATTGGGCTACTTAACCTCTATGAAATTCTGCCTCTAGAAAGAAAATATCAAGAACCATCTCATGAGAGGGTTATAATGATAAAATGGAGACAGAAGTATGTAACAACTTGAAAAGCTTAGAAGTGCTTTCTATATATTCAAGGTGGATTATTTGAAAAACTAATTCAACAAATACGTATTCAACCACAGTGTACATAAGGTTGTATTCTACTTGGTGCTTATAACACAGCCTATCTTCATGGAGTTTGCATTCTGCTGAAGAAGGGGGAGGAAGGATCGTCTGAAGACGGAAGACTTCTGTTGTATATAATAAGGTAGTCAGAGAAAGTTTCTCTGGTATTTTGAGTCTGAGTGAAGTGAGGGAGTGAACCACATAGATAGCTGGGAAAAAGTACTCTAGGCATAAAGAATAAAAAATGCAAAGGTCCCAAGGCAAGATATTCTTACGATGTTCTAGAAACTTTCAGGAAGTGAGTGAGGGTGAAGTTAAGTGGGCAAAAGAGATAACAAATTCAGAGAGGTAGTCGGGATGGCAAAGCAGGGGGAGTCTACAAACCATGGAAGTCTTGGAGACAGTAGTAAGGACTCTGGACTTGAATCTAAGTGAGATGGGAAGCCATTGATGGTTTTTGAGCTGATGAAGAAGTAGCATGATCCCATTTACATTTTGGGGAAAAAAAAAAACCACCCTGGCCACTGTGTGTGTTTAAGTGTGAGTATATTTTTTCCCACTCAACGTTTCTTCCTTTGTTCCCTGAAAAGAGGGACCTAATTACAAATCTCTTAACATGCACCATCCTCCCGCACCCCAGTGTCTCTTCTCTTATTTCCTGCAAAACTTAATCCCTGTCAAGCTGCCCCATCCCTCAGATCTGCAAATACTCCGTACATCCCACGGGAAGCCTCTTTGTTGCTCCCCAACAATGGAACTGGGAATGAGATGCCGGGTTCTGCAGGCTCTGCTTTGCTCAGCTTTCATGTTAAGTACTGATTTCCACGACTCTACCCCCATGAGACTGGGCTGCCTGAAGGACCGTATCTCGTTGTTTATTTCCTCAGAGCCTATGATAGTGCTTTGCACATATCAGGTCCTCAGTAAATATTTTATGTCTGAATAAACAAGTAAATTAACACCCTCATAAGATAATTTTACCAAAATTCAAGACAAAACATCAAAGACTATTCCTTTGGTCATTCACAATATCTAGAAGACAGAAGGAACTAAACCAGCAAATTCATAAAACATTGACTCATTCATCTGTGATTTTACAGAGGTAGGAATAAGTCAGATAAAGAGGGGGTGGGCACTGAATTTAGAAACACCTAAGAATAGGAAACATCAGGATGTCTTTCTTTAGATCTTAGTAGACCTTAAGTTCTGGGGGCAAGGATGAGGTAGGCTGCTGGGGAGAGAATCGCAAAGGCAGATGGGCTAAGTAGAACCAAGCAGTGTTGACTATGTTTACAGATTTTAAATAGCAACAACTCCATCCAGCTTTAGTTTTAGACTAGTCAGTCTGGCAATCGTGTGCTTGATTACCAGGACGTAGGGGCAGTCAGCAGTCAGGGACCTTTGGAATGCTGCGATAGTGATCTATGCAGATGTAAAGAAGGCTTTAACAGGGATAAGCAGAGTAGAAATACATAGTGGGGAGCGGACAGCAAGAGTCACGTTGATGCAGTATTTATAGTGCTTGGTGTACGTAGGGGTAGGGGCAGAGAGGGACCATGGATGCCCTGCAAAATGATAGCTGGGAGATCATCACTTCTCTAATTGGGCCAAATAAGCAGAACATATTTAGGGGGAATGACGATTTAGTTGGTGAAATTTGTTGCAGCTGAGGTGGCTGTGGAACAACCAGGTGGAGTTGTCTAATAGGAAGTTAGAAATATAGTTCTATGGCTCATCAGAAGATTCTAGTGTGGAAAAATGATTAAGGAGCCACTGAGTGAAAAATAATAGTAGTTGGTACCAAAGATTCAGATGGCACCTTAGAAGGCTGCAGAGGGCATTATAAAGAGTTCTGGAGGGAACCCATAAAGGAAGGAATGGGGAATCTATCTATGGATACAAGTGGTAGAGGCAGCTCTGCAACCCGCAGCACATGGTTTACAGGTTTGTACCCAAGGCTGCTATTGCAGTCAAGGCCTTTATCAGACAGAGGGGACACAGAAAATCTAATGCAATTGGCTTTAACTTTAAAGACATACCTCAGAAATTACATACATCATAAATACTCAAATCCCACTGATCCAAACTTGGTAGCATGGATGTATCTATGCACAGGAAGGCTAGGAAATGTAGCCAGTCACTGGGTTTATCTGTGTGCCCGGATAAAACAGGGAGGAGTCTAATGCAAAAAGGAAGAAATGGAGATAGGTGCTAGAAGATATAATTAGATTTTTGGGTTATTTTCTTTTAAACACGTTGCTGATGTAAGTCTCATCTAAGCAAAGAGAGCTTTGTCCAGGGAAAATGGAAAAAAAAACCTGAAGCTTCCCAAAGGGCAGATGTGGCTGGGACGCTGGTGCAGAGGTAGCTTTGTGAGGATGTGGCATGGTGCAGTATGAACACAGCCTGCACCACACTGAATCAAACTCGAGCTCTATCACTTTCCTGGATAAGCTTCTTAATACCCATATCTCAACTTACTTCAGAGGATCAATGAGATTAAGCATATGCAGTGCCAAGCACAGCACCTCCACCTGGTAAGGACTCAGCTTGTTACTCTTTTCCTTTCTTTTCATTTTTAAAGGGCAGAAGATAAGATATACTTAGAAATGAAAAAGAAGCTTAAGAAGAAAGGTGGCTGGACACCAAAAAATTTTTTGCCTACTTTAAAACTTTGCCTGGAACTCTGATGTCTAGATTTAAACGAAAATCAAGTTACAATGCCAGTTTGCCCCGTGTGCCTGACATACGTTGCAGAGGTATCTAAGGGCAAGTGTTACTCCAGAGGAGCACCCGTAGGTAGCCAGGTCTCAGGTTTTAGAAGCTGCTGGAGTTTGAACTAAAGGCAGTAACTGGTTGCAAGAGTTTCCTTTGTCTTACTAAAATAACAAAAAAAAAAAACACATTTTTCCAGTCAGGCAATGCTATATTTATAAACAACCTGTAACTTAACTGTAACCCTACAGATAAGGAAAAAGGTAGCCCTACCCCAAAACCAGTTAATAGCTCCATCCACTTACAGAAAAAAACAAAATAAAACAAATGAACAAACAAAAACAGCAGTACAAGAATACAAAACTATATTTCTCAAGTTTTAATCCTTCTTTGCAAACTTTACTCCCATGTCTTACAAAACCCTAGAGATTGCTCCCCTAGGCTGTTCACTTAATCATAAGGCAGCAGAAGTTACCTAGCATGTCTAAGAGAATGGATCCTTAACTGGAAAAGTTACCAGGAGTGAAAAACCTCTCTTCCCTACCTCCTTTCCAGCTCCTCTCAACTTTTAACAAGAGCAAAAGATGCAAAAAAGAAATAGCAGGTTCCCTATCTTCCCGTGAGGTGGGCCGGTAACCATGAGTCCAGATTAACAAAATAGTAGCAGCTACTTATTCGAGGGCCACAAGTAAAATGAGAGGGTGGTGAGAAGAGAAACTGTTGATTAGTTTTCAAAGGTTAACTGTTAAGTGTGAATAAATCATTACTATTATTTTAGTCAGAAGTACATTGCTTTATTGACTTGTTGAAATGAAACTTATCTATGGAAAAATACCTGATTCCAATTCTGTCCTAAAACTCAATGCTAATTTCCCCACTAACAGAAGGAAAAAGGTAAAAAATATGATCTTTCTTCTGTGGAAAGCTTTAATAAGATATTTCTAGTCTGAAGTTGGTGGCACCATTTATTTTCCTCTACCAGCAATTCCAGCTGAGGAGAAAGAAAGGACTTGGGGGGAAGAAAAGAATTTGCAAAATACACGCCTAATGTTTTAAAAATGAATACACAAAAATAAACTAAAATAAGTTGAACTTCAGTGCCTTCGTGTGTCAACAGTAAGGTTAACAACAAAAAGTAAGTCTGAAAGAGTTTTTTCCAAATAGACATTATGTTCCAGAAAAGATTTGGATTTGATTTGCATGCTTGGCATCTTCTTGCCTCTGAAATGAAGTGTTTTGGATGATCTGCAAGGCATTCTCAGAAGTCACCTGTGTTGGTTCCATTTCTATTGTTCCATATTTATGCACCACTGCTCACCTCCCACTGTTTACTAAACGATTTATGATAACACACATTTATAGCTGTTTTCACAACAAAATCATTTTGTAGCATTCATTTCTCTGTAACCAAACTTCCCCAGGGGAAGCGGGTGGGATGTGAATCTTCTAGTTCCGTGCTTTAACATAATGCTGCATCACTAAACAAGAAGAGGGCAAATGAACTGTCATTTCCACTCAGATTAGCAGGTCTCAAAGTGAGAAGAGGTAGATTTTATTTTAAAACTAAGAATGATAAAGAATAAAGGAAGATGAAGAGAAGGCAAAGAAGATGAAGAAAGCACTCAATATCAACTTTTCAAATCAGCAGAAGTCAATGGATTCAGGTTAGGAAGGCAATTAAGCTCAGTTCGTTCAAAGACACTGAGTCAGGAACAAGGAAGAAACTTATACTGATAGTTCCTTGGTGAGACAACTGGGCTTTGGAATCAGAGACGCCAGGTCTAATCAGAGCTCTACTAGTTCTAATATAACTTCAGGCAAGTTACTTAACCTCTAAAGCTCTGTTTCTGGACATCCTAAGAACACCGATATCAAGTTCATGGGCTCATACATATACACAGAGCTTGGTGTATTGTTGGCACACAGTAAATACTAAAAAATGGTAGCTATTATTATTTTAATGTGAAGGAAGAGGAAAAATACTGAATGTAAGCTTCATGAGATCAGTAATTTTTGTCCAGTTTTGGCCACATCTTAGCATGCCTAACATGAAATAGGCACTCAAATATTTAAAGATTTATCAAAATAAAAGAGCTATCACCTAGTCCATTATTTTGTAACATCTTCTGGATACGGCATCTCACAGCTGTGAAGGCCATATGGTCCATTCGAAAATAACTGTTGTTAAGATGTATGTTCTGTTGTGGCTTTTCATTTCACTCACGGATAGCAACCACTATAACCATCTTAAAACCTGAATCAATACATCCATACCAACATCTTTTCACTTCCTTTGGAGATATTAAAGCTTTTACTTTTAATATGTATGCAGGACAAATATTTGAAGAACACACTGATGTTTGGTTTCACTCAAAGTTAAACAACTATTTAGCTAAATAATAAATAACTGTTTTTGTCATCTTTTTCTCTCAAATGTAAATGCTATCACCTTGAATGAGCCAGAGAAAATAAAATCCACAGTTAGGTGACCTGGTGGTACACTGGGTTTTGATGTATTGTAAATTCCCAAAAGCAGTACTTAGGGAGCATAGTATATGTTACCTTTGCAGAATGCTCCATGGTGACCACCACTTTGGTTTTGGCACTGGACACTAAATCCATAGCACCTCCCATTCCTTTCACCATTTTCCCCTGCAAAACAAAAAATAAATAGTTCTGTATCTTTCACTTCTTTTGTATGTGCCAGAACAAAATTAACTTGCAAAAATAACCTACTAGAATCATTAAAAACTCATTGTCCTTCATTGCTTAGTGCTTGAAGTCTTATAATGTAATATTCTGTCATTCTATTATTCTGTGGTTGAAGGATAAAGTTCAGAATAAACATTACGTCACTTTTGTTAAGTGTGGCTAATATGATTTTCTTGACATTTTAGCAATAAGACAATCAGTGGATTAAAAAAAATTAAAAACCTTTCCAGAATTCTGGAACATAACTATTATTACAGTATCAGATTGAAATCTAAACACCCCTGACATTCACTTCTTTCTTTTTAAACACAATCAACTCTACTGAGTCTTCAATTAAGGGCACTTTCTAAAGTACCCTTGGATTTCCAGCAGATTAAAATTCCATTATGTAGTAGTAGACTGAGGCATTAATGGTGTTTTTCTAGTAATGGCTAATATGAAAGGTGGCTCTGCCTTTCTAACACTTGGCATTTATCTTGCTCTTAGAAAAATAAAATGAAAAACATGCTTGCTAAGCAAAAACAGAACACAGAAACAGAGTTCAGGAGCATTTCACCATTATCATTCTATTTTTGATCATCTGGCCATCCCTTCTTTCATTATACATTTTACCAACCACCTTTTATGTACCACATGCTCTGAAAAAGTCCCTCCATCTATTCTATCTCCTAGTTACAGAGTTTGGAAAAAGAAAGTTTTCCCAGAGATGGTAAAATGATTCTTACTCAAGTATATTGAAGAGAAATGTCTTTGAACTGAAACCTCCTTAACATTTTTTTTATTTTTTAGCCCAAGTCCTCTTGCTGATTTGCCAGTAAAGTCTTAGAGGGCTTTTAGCTCCTTTTTGATAATGGTAGAGCTATAAGGAGATCAGGAAATGCACTCAACATGCCTTTAAAACAGGGTCTCGAATTCCATGACTTCAGAGACATTTTACAGGTCAATGAAACAGAACATGAACATGAATTAGATGAGCAGTATGAAGAAAAGAAGTAGTCACCACATTTCTGTGGTTTGGAGTCTGTCAATAAATAAGACAGATGGCAGCTGGCAACAGCTGGGGGGCAAGGGATGAGGGTGGCAGGGGAAAGAAGTGCAGAGTACAAGATGAGCCTGGTTTCAGACAGTTTGAAGCAGAACATAATGTGCAAATGTATACTTTTAAACTTCTATAAGCAATGCCTTCATTCTTAGCTGCAACCCTAATAAACTTAGGGCCAATTTATTAAGTTGGTCATAATATTTCTGTAGAGAACACTGATATGGTACAAAATATTATAAATAAGTGAGAGATGGAAGCAATCAATGTCTATCAAACTCTAATGAGAAAGTTTGAGATTTGTAGAGCAACAAAAGACACTAAAGCAACCCTATGATAAAATGTGTCAATCTGCTATGGTAAGAACATCCAAGCAGTCTCAACTTCTATATATAGTGTCCTTGGCAGACTGAGGGGGCAAGCACTGGTAGAATGAAAAGGCAGCAGCCAAAGAAAACCAGAAACCAAGCTAGAGAGTTAAAAACTCCTTGAATTAAAAAAAGTCCCTGAATTAGAATACCACAAGCAAATTCTGTCCCCTGTGCCACAATGGTTACATAGGTAAAAACTTATGCCAGCCTCTAACAAGAAGGAAGCCTGTCCAATTTAGATGAATCTGATTTATACATTTTAAATTACTGTCAATTAGTTTAGAAATATGTATAGAGGCCCTGCAGGGTATGAACGACTGTGCTGGCAAGAATATAACACACTATAAAACATGGTAGACCAAGCATGTCTGTTTTTGTTGAAAACACTCTTGACTCAATATAAGTGAATAGCCTTCACTCAAACAGATTCAGCTGGCTTGATGTCTCATCCCCCCCAAAGCACACGTTACAACCTTTACAGCACTATTTTGATTCTTAAATTTAATGCTTTTTTTCCAAGAGTGAAAAATGCACAAGATTAGGTACAGAACACCTGAGATCTATCCTGTTAACTATGCAATGGCAAAACACCAAATCTCTCTGAATTTGGGTTCATTATCTATACACCGGGAATAAGAATATCTGTCCTACCACAGAGCTGTGGTGAGCACTGTATGAGACGATATATGCAAACGTGTAATAAATAGAGTTTATAAATGTATTCACTTATCTTCAATCACTTCAACTTACTGAATGTCTAGTTTAAGTGTGGCTCTATACTAGGGTGCTAGAGAAGAACAAGGTTCGTCTCCTGGAAAAGCTTGTTGCCTATGGAAGGAAATGTATCCATGAATACTAAAAGACTCAGACTACAATTCCTTCCTCTAAAAGGAACATTTTCATCTCTCTCCTATCACAAAGTAGAGATAAATGTCTTTTCCCTAAGCCTTTGTACTATTCGGTATGTAATGCAATCACAGTGAATTTCAACTGTTCTCTTTTCCTCCCTTCCCTCTTTCTCTCCTTCTCTCCATTATAAATATTTGGATGAGTGAGTGGATGAATGAATTAAACCAACAAAGGTATAACACTGAGGATGCAATTGTTGACTGTGGCTGGGGAAGCAGGCAGGGAAGGAAGTAGCTCAGGGAGATTCACAAATGAGAGGATTCACAAAAGTAGCCCATCAGGTGGGAAGAGCAGTCCTGTGAAAGATAAGAGCAGTATCTTCTAATAGCATTTCTAGCAGGTTACAGGAAAACCTTCAAATACCTGGTTTTCCTGCTTTTAGTGTGTTCATTGTATTGGAAACAGAAAATAAAATATTTCCTTCCATTTTAATTCCCAAAGGATTTCTGAAACAGTCAATTACTAAAAAGAAGAAAAGGTGTTCTATTTATGCCAGCAGGAAAACAAAACAGGGTTATACAAGGCATACTCTCTGACAAAAGCGGGAAATGCATCATCATGCTTCACTCCAGCTTAGCTAGGCATTCTTCTGGGATGCCACTACTTGCATCTCCCAGATCTCTATTCCAGTGAGGAGTGGCCATGTGCCTGAGTTACAGACAATGGAAAAAATGGAGGTGATATCTATGATTTTCAGCTCTGGCCTACAAAAATCTCTTTCATGCAATTCTTCATGTTTTTTCACCTTCTGCAATCTGGATGCTGACATCCAAAGCGACTTTGGAAGATGGCCAAGTTTCCTTCAGCCTTGGTCCTTAAAGGACCTTCTGTTGTATGGCCCACTTCTTTAGAATCACATTGCACCATTCAATATGAGTAAAACATAAGTGCACAGGGTGCTAAGCCACTCAAACTGAAGGGTTTATTTGTTACAGAAGCTAGTATGACTAATATATTAAAGTGGCACCCCAATTATATGTAAGGGTGAGAATTCGGTGTCAAATTGGAACTGTTATAGCTGCATAATGGAAGGGGATCTGAGCAAGGCTCTTAAGGGGACATTTTACTACTGCTCTCTGAGTGAGGTGACTATGCCAGATACTGTGCTAAGCACAGTAATTCACCTTTCTATCCAGATGTCCAACACACTACTTGACATTTTGCAGAGGTACAACATGATTTCTGAGTGAATAAAATGAGTGAGTGAATGAATGAATGGAAAAAATTTTGAGAAGATGAGAGCACTACAAGTTAAGGGAATAGCTGAACAGGGGAATATAGATTCCATCCCCATCCATCATCTTCGTCCCCAAAATTCAACATCCTATTCAGCATACAAAACAAGAAGCTGATAAAACGGGGAGATTAAGGAGCTAAAAATATACCTTTAAATAAGTCACAGAGGGAAAGTTATACTTGGGGAAAATAGGCCTATAATGAAGAAGAGCTTCTGGGCATGATTGAAGCATTGGGCCAGCATGACACAAAGTATGGCTTTCTTTAAAATCTCATCAGCAAACATACATTTCTTAAATGATGCAACTCTAGTTCTGAAATGCGTTCTGGCTAGCATAATGGAGGGATGATTGCTGGATGCTCATTTCATAGCCAACTCATCTTTTTGCTGTTAAGGATTGACCCTGATATCAAGTATGAAAGATTCTGCAATAAAATGAGCTAGCAATGCTGCATACTCCATTACAACAATTATACAACCTTTCTAAAGATACTGATTCAAGTATCCTGAATTCACAAGTAGTTACTCAGAGGCTATTATAAACCAGGCACCAAGACAGGAATTAGAAATAAAAGATGAATATGATGATTCACTTTTTTCTAGAAAATAGATTTAAGCTGAAATCAATAATTTCATCTACTTTGATCCTATTTCCTAATACTAGAATTTTAAAGAAAGTAAGAGAAAAACTATTATAAATGCAGTAACATTAAAAAGTCAACGCATCAAAGTATAAATATTACATTGCACTCCCCCCCTCCAAAAAAAAAAAACAGGAATTCAAGTTGTAAACATGATCTTTGGTGATATTTTACAGATTTTACAAAAAGGAAAAATGAATGCATTTGAAAAGTTCTGTGAAATGCTATTTAAAATAAAGTACGGAACACACTGAAAATCATTCTTGCCATCACCTTTATCATTAGTACATAAAGAGTAATGGTTCATTTCCAGATGTTACCTCTAAATATTCTGGTCTTAAATGAGAAACAATTTATAATACATAGAAACAATTTTTAAAGCATTTTAAAGTAATGCTATATGCCATAGTAGAAAGTGTGAATCTATTGGAAGTCAAAGAGAAAGATGATTGTAGAATGATTTATTAATAAAACTAGCTCTTGTTGCTCAGTATTAAATACCAGAACATTAAGTACCCACCTCAATCTAAATGTAAGCCTCTTTATATCTGTCTTCCCCATTATTAAAAAATGCTCTATAAAAGAAATAGTCCTCTAAGCATGCTCCTAGCTAAAGAGTAGGAGGGAAAAAAAATTGAGAAAGATAACATTAATTTAAACATATACAGGTTATAAACTCCTTTCTCTAGGAAAAATAAGAGACTTAAAATTTGCCATAATATAGCAAAGTTATAGCACAGTTACATAAGAATATTTCTCTTTTCTGTGTTATACTTTCTTTTAAAAAACCAAAAACAGTTCTTTTCAAAGATTAATTGCATTTTCTAGGACAGGTGAATTGATTATGTAAACCAACTAATATGGAACGAGAAATATAATTATATTCTCTATTGTTAGGTTAGAAAAATTACAATAAAAATCAGTTATCAATCATTATATGGGCTTTTCAAAAAAGCATGTCAAAAGAGCAGTATTCTGATAAACTCAAAATTTTATTTTAATAAGTTCTTTTGTTCCTGTTCTCTCAGGGACCCTGTATGTCATCAATTAGCCCCACTCCTCCAGTTTCTCCATTCTCTCTCCACAGCTACTCTCTGCTAATTCCCTGGAGAGATAAAATCTTGTTTCTGCTTGACTGTGCCCTTGAAGTGAGAAATCTACTCAGTCATGTCTCTAATAGTTAATCATCTGATTCAATAGACACCTTGTGGGTTTACTTTACTACATTCCTGTATCTATCTACTGCAATCACAGTGTCTTCCATTCACTCCTTGAAACTCTCCACTTAGGGTCTTCTATGGTCCTGGTTCCTCCTACTGCTATTGAGGCTTTTAGTTTTCTACCTAGCATCCTTTTTCTCAGAAGACTTTATATGTTGGCCAAATTAACAGCTCTGTCTGCAGCTCTTGTTTACTTGTTCTCCAAGAGTGACTTCATCTAGTTTCATGATAAACTGCACCGTCTCTGATGAGTCCTAAAACCACATTTCCAGCTAAGGTCTTTCCTCCAAGTTTCAGACTTCAGTATCCAAAAGTGTCCCTGTCACCCTGTGGCACATCCTGTTAACTAATTCCCAAAATTGTTTCTTTATTCCTGAGCTCATAGGCTACATTTTCCAGCCTTCCTTGAAGTTACAATTGGTCACATGGAATAAGTTTTGGACAATGGAAAGTGAAAGTGATGTATACTACTTCCAGGGCTGGACCATAAAACCCTGCAAGAACAATCCTCCACATTCTTCTACCTTCTGCAAACTACAAGTTGAAAATGGTGGAGCCACAGGATGGGAAGAATCTCAATCCCTGAAGTACTGCACAGAAGAGAGCTGACTGACAATTAGGGATACTCATTTGGTTCTAGGTGAATGAGAAATAAAAACTTCTGTTATATTAATACATGCCTCAGCTCAATATGATCCCAACTAAATTAAGTATCTTTATAAAGGCAAATCTCACCCACCTGCAAATTTCCTAGATCAGTTAATGGCCAATATTATCCACCTCAAGATACAAATCAGAAACCTCCTTGTCTCCTGCCGCTCGCTCATAATCCACATCCAATCAGTCACTCAACTACTAAGAACTCCACTTCTCCCAACATTTCTTGAACTTGACCTTTTCTCATCCTAGCTAAGATCCCCATGATTTCTCCCTAAAGAGTTATGTAGTCTTCCTACTGGTCAACCTGTGTCCAGCTTTGTCCCTCTCTGTCCAACTTGCAGCCACAAAAACCGCCTCTCTAAAATGCACATCTGAATAAGTTGCTCCTCTGCATAAAACCCTTCAGCCATTCAGGGTAAAGTCCAGGCACCTCAGCCTGGCATTCAAGGCCTGTGATAACCTGACCCCTCCCCTCTTCATTTCCTCACACCCCAGTTCCCATTTCCATGCCAGGAATAGTGAGTTGCTTGTACACAGCATATGGCTCCCACATGCCTTGAGGTTTCTCCTTCATACTATCAAGTGAGCTTTGGCTTATTCTTTTTGTATCAAATCATGATGACTTCTCTCAGGAAGTGTTCACAGATCTCTGTCCCACACTATCCACATGATTACTTTAGGAACCTCTCACAGCATCCTTGAATATTCCCATTTTAAAATTTACCACAGCTTTAAGATCAGGGCTGATGTTGTACTGGCAGGTAGTGGCAAGGCCATACAAGTAGTTATGACCTCTCCTTTTTGAGACACCTTCTCCTTTCTCTCTAACCACTCTTCCGCGCAAATTTAGCAATTAAAAACACAACAGGGGGCCTCCAAGACCCCGTGGAGCTATGACTACAAGTGCTCTGATTTCTCACATCTGTTCTGATTAATCAGTGCCTATGCCTTACCGCCTAATCAAGATCACCTGTCAAAGGGCCAGGTATGGCAGTTCACACCTGTAATCTGGACATTTTGGAGGCTGGGGTAGGAGGATCACTCGAGCCGGGAGTTTAAGACCAGCCTGGGCAATACATAAAGACCCTATCTCTACCAAAAAAAAAAAAAAAAAAACCTCAGCTAGATGTGGTGATGTGTGCCTGTGGTCCCAGCTACTCGAGAGGCTGAGGCAGGAAAATCACTTAAGCCCAGCAAGTCGGGGCCGCAGTGAGCAGCCACTGCACTCCAACCTGGGCGACAGAGAGTGACCCTGTCTCAATTAAAAAGGAATCAAAAAGGAATCACCTATCGCAGATGTAAGATATCATCTTGCTCATTATTATTACTATTATTATTTTTGAGATGGAGTCTTGCTCTGTTGCCCAGGCTGGAGTACAGTGGTGGGATCTCAGATCACTGCAACCTCTGCCTCCTGGATTCAAGTGATTCACGTGCCTGAGCCTCCTGAGTAGCTGGGGTTACAGGCAAGTGTCCACCACGCCCCACTAATTTTTGTGTTTTTAGTAGAGACGGGGTTTCACCATGTTGGTCAGGTTGGTCTCAAACTCCTGACCTCAGCTGATCACACTGCCTTGGCCTCCCAAAGTGCGGGGATTACAGGTGTACAGCCACCATGCCCAGCCCTTGCTCATTATTTATTAGACTATAAGTCCTTTGCCTTCCCTGTTCATCTTCAACCCAGTGCAGTTACTGATACATAATAGATTGTTTTCAGTACGTATTTAAGTAAAACTGAATTCCATCTTCAAGTAAAAGTTTGTTTCTACAAATTACAGAATCAAAAAGATATTAAGGTGTACTAATGAGAATAATCAAAGCTAGGGGCATTATCTACAGAGAAAATAATAGCAAGAAGAAAAAAAAGAAGTGGCTAAAATAAAAAGTAAAATTAAAACTTCACCTCAGGAAGTCACAGAGTTATAGAGAAGAGAACATGATGTCCTTCAAAATTGACCCTACTAAGGACATTTTTTGTTTTATATCTTCTTCAGTGCTGAACGTTAAATAAACATTATTTAATAAATATCTGAAGTACACTGAATTTGTTTTTTCAAGTGGGGAGAAAAATCATTTATAAGACACCCAAGGAAAAGTCCTAAGAAACTGGATACCCCAATTATTAGTCATTAACTAAGCATCTACTTAATACCTATTAGGTGTTCTGTGCTTTTCACTAAGCACACAAAACTCCTGCTTTTGAATAGCTCATAGGTCTTGAAAACACTCTCAATGTTTCTGCGGCCAAATGAAATAAAAAATGCAAATTCTAAAATCCTAAAGCTACCACTTCTGTTTTCTTTCAAACATTCACAAAGGGTAAAGTTCATTTTTTCTCTTAGAAGGGCAAAAGAATAAATTCCATTATAATAAATAACAGAAGCACTGATGTGTATCAATTCAAAATGATTTTATGATAATTGTATACATTAGATCTGATAAATGTGCTATTTTCTGATTCCAGGCAGAATATTTGAAAATAAAAATTTACTTTACAGAAACTATCTATACTAGTTTATACCAGAAATTATACCAAAACCACATCAAGTTTCTCTAACACATTTTCTATTGCAAATGAACCTGAGCAAACAAAAATGATCCTGGTGTAAGTAAAACTCATTTTATTACCATGATCAGAGTCTTCATTCATCTATCGTAAGACAGTCCAGACCAACCACTTTATGCAGGTTAGAAAATGTCACAAATATAATAGGTTTGATTCTTAAAGAAATCAATTAACTTCAAATAAGAAAAATGAGTTCTGTTCCTAGCTATTAATGACACCAATTTATCTCATTTTGTAAAGTGTAAATACCATTCAAGAGAGTCTCCATAGTTCACTTACGAAACCTCATCGCTCCAGGAAAAAATTCCAATGCATATAAAATTGTCATTAATTATACAAGGTAATTAACTCCACCTTTGTATAGGAAATTAATAAGTATTTATTAAGTTAACAGTTAGAACTATGAAACCAATGTATTTTCTCTTCTTAAGGTACAATCAATATGTGACAAAGTTTTTTCGTTGTTATTAAGGCACTTTGGATTGGTTAAGCTCTTTGTATAAGGTCACATAGACTAACACTCTGATCTATTTGTTAGATTTTGAAAATGGACAGCAAGAGAAAAACATACTCCTAGCTCTGTTCTGAAGCTGTACTTGCAGTTTTCATAGAGTCTATTCATAATACTATAGAGATGAAAATAAACATCAGACAATCTGGCTAAGTGAGTTCACCTTGTTTTATCAGGCCTCTTAAAAAAGGCATTGATGGAGAGAGCTTGACCAAGTATTTCAGGATAAATAAAAAGGTACTCTAAGTTATTTAATTGAGTTTATTGAATTCAGCTAAGCACTGGAGCTTCTGGGCCTATATACTACCCAGAAACAGAATAAATTACATATTTAAAAACCAATGTGTATCAATTCAAAATGATTTTATGATAATTGTATACATTAGATCTGATAAATGTGCTATTTTCTGATTCCAGGCAGATATTTGAAAATAAAAATTTACTTTACTTTACATGTGTGTGTAAAGTAAACGTGTGTGTAAAGATGTGTGCCTGTGGTCCCAGCTACTCGAGAGGCTGAGGCAGGAAAATCACTTGAGCCCAGCAAGTCGAGGCCTCAGTGAGCAGCCACTGCACTCCAGCCTGGGCGACAGAGCGAGACTCCGTCTCAAAAAAAAAAAAAAAAAAAAAAAAAAATTCAAGGATAATTTATTTTCTTCCTTCCACTGAATCACTGAGAGAAATATATTAGAATCATATGAAATTGCTCACATAGGAGTATGACCTGCAAATATAGGAATTTCATGTGGTTGGTTCAACCTATGTTCTAATGGTGAGGTTTAAAAGATCACAATTACTATCACCTGATTTTTTAAAGGTTTATAATTTTAGGAAGTCTCCAATAGTCACTACAAAATAGGAAACTAAAATACAAATGGAAAAACATCATTTATGTGTCTGCATGTACTAAAATATATTAATCTCAACAACTCATTCACATGGAATATGAAATTATTATTATTTCTTTTGCCATTAGGGAATAGTTGTTCTCAGAAAGTTTATTTTCTGATCCCTCAAAGAGGGTGTGGGTTGGCTGGGGAGAAGGCGGAGGGAATGAGAACTACAACCATGGGCAGCACACACTTGCTCCATCACCTCCTCCCACTGTCTGCAAAGCTCTAAGAGTACAATTAGACACAGCTGGATGAGATTTAAAAAAAAAAACAGAGAGACAGTGACTGAAATAACATTAATAAATCAAAATCATTACCAGTGTTTTTTCCACAAAAGAAAGGATCAGAAAATAACTCAGACGATAAATTTTAAAGATTAAAAAAAAAGCAGTTAAGAGCAATTGCAAAAGAGCATGCTATATATAATAAATGTACGTGTCCTATTGAGCAAGTATTATAGGATTGGGTGGAATAATACAAAAGTATTTTGATTCTACATTAAATTAATAACTACTGTTTATCTCACGATGTCCTCTGGATTCAGTTGATGACCCCGTTTAATGACTGCTTAAGTACCTACTGGGAATTAATAGCTATGACATTCATAGCAAATTGATAACTCTGTGTTAGAGTCTTAATTTGTTCCTCCTGTGCAAGTCTTATTCTATGAAATAGGGATCCAGTGCTTCTCATATGTGGAGGCAGGTCTAACCTCTGGTTTGCTAAGAAAGCATACCCTAATCTCAGGACAAGGAGAACCATGGGCCTCCTATGTAACATCATTCCACACAGACTCAGGGCATGGAATGAGTCTCAGGTCTGAGTCTCAAGAGGGAAAAGCACATCCTCTTTGTGAGAATGATCCATCTCTGGGAGCAACAGAGAATGCTGAAGAGCAATGTCACTCTGGGAGGGTCCTATCATCACAGGCAGGAAAAACACAATTTCTCCTTTCAACACCAAAACCAGTTAAAAGAACGACTTTGGATGATTTGCCACAAAGTTAATATTTTTGAAAGATATAACAAGAGATTCAAAGAGCATTAATTTCTACCTTATCTTTTCAAGTCAACTGTGCATGCAATCTCTAAGATGGGGAAAAAAACGTGATGTGTCTTTAGAGAAAAGTAGTAGTAAAACAAAAGCTTTGGTGAAGAACTTGGTGGTGCAGAAATCAAACTACTGAGAACAGCTGGGCATGGTGGCTCAAGCCTGCAATCCCAGCACTTTGGGAGGCCAAGGCAGGCAGATCACTTGAACCCAGGAGTTCAAGATCAGCCTGGGGAACATGGTAAAACCCTGTCTCTACAATAATAATAATGATGATGATGATAATAATAATAATTAATAATAATAATTTAAATCACCTGGGTGTGGTTGCATGCACCTGTAGTATGAGCTACTTGGGAGGCTGAAGGGGGAGGACCACCTGAGCCCAGGAGGCCAAGGCTGTACTGAGCCATGATTGCACCAAGGAACGCACTACAGCCTGGGCTACAGAGTGAGACTCTATCCCCCTGCAACTGCACCCCCCCCACAAAAAAGTGAAAAACTGAGAATAGAATGGAAAATTGTTTTCAAAGTGAAATACAAAGAAAGATCAGAAGAGGTAAAAGATATATAGGAATATACAAAGTTTAACTCATTTCTTGATAGGCCAATGTTTCAACTCCCTGAATTTCATAGGAGACCTTTTAAATTTCTGATCTTGATGTTTACAATAACTTTGACCATTCATAGTACCAGGAATGAATGTTAAATGTGTGAAAAAACAGTATTTTAAAATCCCTGTGAGTAAAATCCCTGGTTACTTCCATTTCATTTTATAGGGACCTACATTGAGGTGCATGTTAAAGCTAGTACATTCTCAGATGAGAAGCAGGAGTTACAGTAAGTGAGAGGACTTTATTCCTTTTACAACATTACTATATGGCTACATGGCAGATATGACCTCATTCACATTCATCTGGAACTCAAGTGTCGCAGATACTTGGTGGTGAGGTGTAATTGCTGAAATGTCACTATTTTTAATCCTAAGAATGCCATTTTCTAGGTCTGGTATTTGGAGAAAATCACATTCTTTTGACACCACCTTGAGATTGTTATTCAGTAAGGAGTTACTTTTTTCCTCTATCTTTAGGAAAATGGTCTAAAATGAAAAGTTGTTTATTATTTAAAACCGCATGAGCATGAGTTAGTATGTGTGCATACATTACATAGCTCTGTCCATTGAGAAGGCCTAGAAGCAACGATAGGCCAGTAGCTACAAGCACACCTAGCACCTAGATCTTGGTTTTCTATATGTCATTCTCTTATTAGAGAATGACTTTTGAAGAAAAAGTTGACTCTAGGGGCACAAGAAATATAAGATGAGCATCTTGTAGTAGCAGAAAGTAAGGAAGTGCTCAATGAAAAACAAAAAGAATGGAAGGACACCAAAGGGGTACAGGAGAAAACCTGAAAGAGCTCCCAATGACTATAGCTGGAACAATGCGAGCATAAAAATAAACACGGGGTCAGGTGCAGGGGCTCACGCCTGTAATCCCAGCACTTTGGGAAATGGAGACGGGTGGATCACGAGGTCAGGAGATCAAGACCATCCTGGCTAACACGGTAAAACCCCATCTCTACTAAAAATACAAAAAATTAGCCGGGCGTGGTGGCACACACCTGTAGCCCCAGCTACTAGGGAGGCTGAGGCAGGAGAATCGCTTGAACCCAGGAAGTGGAGATTGCAGTGAGCCAAGATCACGTCACCGCACTCCAGCCTGGGTGACAGAGCAAGACTCTGTCTCTAAATAAATAAATAAATAAACAAACACAGTAGTGTATTACAACCAAAATATAAAACATACTTGAGAACATATTGATATAAACAAATGATTAAATAAATGGGAGAGAAGAGACAAATCTTTTCTCCAGAAGAATTGCAAAATACATAATATCCCTTCAACTGTTTATACTCAACACTTCTGACATCAAATATGTGGGTTTTTTCCTTACACCACCCAATTCTGCAACCAGTTGAGTGCCCAACAATTCAACTCACTTCTGACCCTAACTACCTGGAGTTAGCACAGGACACAACAGGTTAATGATTCAGTCTTACAAAACTGCTCCCCATTTCAAACCCTGACAGCAAGTCCAGGCCACCAGTACTTTTGCCGAACCAGCTATAAAGTCAAGAGGTTTCTACAACCCCCTCTCAGGTTCAATAATTTGCTATAACAGCTTACAGGGATTCAGGAAGGCATTTTGCTTGCTATTATTGGTTTATTATGAACAGACAACTAAGGAATGGCCCAATGGAAGAGATGAATAGGGCAAGGTTTGGGGGTGGGAGCACAGAGCTTCCATGCTGTATGCAGGTATGCCACTCTCCCAGAACGCTGATGTGTTCAGCAACCCAGAAGCACTTAGAACCCTGTCATTTAGGGGTTTTTATGGACATTTCATTACACAGGCATGATTAAGTCATTGGCCATTGGTGATTGAACTCAATCTCCAGAACCTCTCTCCTTCCTAGAGATTGTGTGTGGGGCTGAACTTTCCGGCTCTGTAATTATGTCTTGGTCTGTCTGGCAAACAGCTCCATACTGAAGTTATTTAAGGGCCCACCGAGAGTCATATTAGCATAAATTCAGGTATGGTTGAAAGGGGCTTATTATGAACAACAAAAATGCTCCTATGGCCCTATCGTTCAGGAAATTCCAAACATTTTAGAAGCTCTGTGTCAGGAATTGGGGGTCAAAGACAAAATATACTCCTTATCACAGTTTCCCTCCAAGAGGTAGAGCTTAATTTCCCTCCAGACCTTTGAGAGTGGGCTAAAAGTACTAAATTGCTTCCACAGAGAACAAAGTAGGGAAAGGAAAAAATAGTAATTTTATATAGTGAACAAACCTGGTAAGCACTATCTTCACCAAGTAATAAAGATTATTATCACCAGGGATGCAATGTAGATATCCTATAACCCCTGATATAAGAAGGGCACTCTACTTCTATGGTATTCTTTCTAAAAACCCATAACCTACATCTAATTATGAGAAAAATATCAGACAAATCCAGATTGGGGGACATTCTATAGGACATCCAGTTAATGCTTCAAGACTGATAAGAGTTATGAAAAACAAGGAAAGACTGAGAAACTGGCACAGATCAGAGAAGGCTAGAGAGCTATGATAACTAAAATGAATGCAGTACCCTGAACTGGATCCTGGAAAACTGGGTGGGGGGAATGTGGAAACTCTGTACTATCTCTGAAGCTTTTCTGTGAATCTAAAATAATTTTAATTTTTACAATAAAAACTTTATTTTAAAAACTCAATATGTGGCCTGTTCCTGTGTTGTTTTTTTTTTTTTTTCATCACAATGAAAACAAAATGGTTCTCAGATTTCCTAGTAACTCTTTAAGCCTGTTGCTAAAAGGCTTTGCAAAATCTGACTCAGAAAACAAGTAAATTTGAGAGAGTCAAATGAATCTTGCTTTGTTTTCAGCAATGATTTACTTTCTTATAGTAACTGAACTTTATTTCTTCGCAGAATCCAACACTTACCAGAACAGAGTACGCTAGCATAACAAAGTCATGAGTTAGTCTCTGAATAAATAAGATAAATCTAAGAATGGCATGCGTGGGATTTTTGTTTTTATTCTCAATGAAAAAAACTTTACTATCCAATTCATTATGTTGATAAGCCTATCTTGATGCTAGACATCTTAGATTCTGATAGAGCTTTGGAAAAAAAAAATCATACATGGTCTTTAGGACTTTTTAAAACAATGTCCTTTGATCATATTATTACCAGTTTGAGAAAATCAGAAATACAGACTGGACCTTTGCTCTGTGACAAATGATGTACCATTTCTATTTTTTAATATTCTTATTTTTCTTGTTATGATTTACTTTGTTCATATTGAACATCTTTTAATCAACTCAATTATATAAAGATAGTCCTCATCACCTAAAAAGTACTTGCAGAATGTATAACAAGCTCTCCTTTACAAAAAGGGGGCTGGGAGTGGTGGCTCATGCCTGTAATCGCAGCACTTTGGGAGGGTGAGGCAGGCGGATCATGAGGTCAGGAGTTCGAGACCAGCCTGACCAACATGGTGAAACCCCATCTCTACTAAAAATACAAAAATTAGCTGGACATGGTGGCGTGGGCCTGTAATCCCAGCTACTTAGGAGGCTGAGGCAGAAGGATCGCTTGAACCCGGGAGGTGGACGTTGCACAGCAAGCTGAGATCGTGCCACTGTACTCCAGCCTGGGCGACAAAGTGAGACTCCATCTCAAAAAAAAAGGAAAATACTGTTCAATGAAGAAAAGCTAAATACATCACCTGAAGTCACAGAACAAGTCAGAAAAATACCTGGCTGAAGTATTTCCCCCAGACTCCAGAAAGAGGTAATCGAATCCCCATAAAAGATGCCTCCTATTTTTAAAAGTCCAATATGTTGAACTTATTGCACTATTTTCTTTCTTATTGTTCCTAATCTGTTGGATGGTGTTAATTAATTTTGTTAAGAAGCAGACAACAAGCCTAGAGATGTCCTATGTACAATTTCTAAAAATATAGTCAGATCCTTCAGGACTAAAGTTACAAACCTTTCCAATATGCTTATAAATAAACCATTCATTTTTCACCAACCTGAAAGCCATGATTTATAAAAATTAAGTGTCCTAAAAACTACATGATTATAAGCAGAAGTTACATTCATGATGGAATTATGTTAGCAGATAAAGTTTCTAAGTGTTAGAGTAATAAGTTTGTTTTCATAAAGTTGTGGCAGTAAAAAAGTAAGAAAAATTTTGCCTTTCAATACAGCAATTTTTGTAATATTTGTGGATTAATTTTTGAGAGTCTGGTTATTTAGATCTGTCCTAGGCTACAATTATAATCCAGAAATATGCCAAACAAATAGTGAATGGCTAAAACATGTACTTGAGTCAAAGCTTATGAGGATTCTGTGTCAGGCCTTCATGCAGAACCTATTTATTTTCCTTATGCACAAATGTAAAAAGATTGATTAGATAATTTTCTATTCAGAACTATATTTAGAAGTTGGTACTTACATAGCTAAATTTGGATAATGTAAAAAAAGTCATAGATGGAATATCTTATTCTCTAATAATTCTCTATAAATGAAGTATTAGCAGAAATACTCCAATGATCTACCTGAGTTGTCAAATGGTAATATGGGTAGTGTTGAATTTATTGGAAACAAAGTTTAAAACTCTGCCTTTTACTTAAAATAATTCCACTTCACTGGTTAAAAGGGCAGAGAGAACGGTAAATGTAAAATACTGATGATTTTGCCTGGCATTCAGTTTAGACAGAAGAGGTCTGGAAACAGACAGGATAAAATGGGAGATGGGCAACTCATGTTCACCCAGTCCCAATCCCATATTGCTTTCATAACATGAATTTATCAAGATAACTCTAGGGCTTAAGGATATATGTCATATGACCCCCCAAAAAAAGCCAACTGCTCTATCTGGACCTTAACAATAACCATGATCATCTGTTCCAGTGCTGATACGCATCCCAGTTGCTAGTATGATCGAATGCTGCAAGTTCTTCAACAATGTCCCCCTACATCCATTAGACAGGTAAGGAATGCACACAAGCCAGAAGTGGTCAATGTATCATTTCTGCAAGTAATAAAAGCACTTAAGGTTCTCTTATTATCCTGAGTATAATTTTAATTGTATTCCTCAAGCTTTGAAATAAAGTTCTTATTTTTATTAGTTTCTAGATAAGTTATAATTTGTCTTTCTTTTTCGATCCAATGCCCCTTGGGAAAACATCATATGTTAGATTGTATGTGTTTTGCAACTTCTGACAAGGAAGTAAAATATTCTCAGAAGCAATACTGGAATGTGATTTTCACCATAGCATTGACTTTCAGAAGCAAATCCTCATTAAAATAGCTCTCCACATTTAAAAGTCTAAGATTACTATAGGCTAAATTATTAAATGTAGATTATTTCTAGATCTTATACGTGTTAGATGCTTGAACCAGGTAGAAAAATGTTGAAGTTTTACCACCTCTCAAATATCGATTTTTTTCTAAGTATTCAAAATTCCCCATTACATCGTAGCATCTTTAGAAATGTGTATATCCACAGCTTAGAGGTTAAATTTTAGCTTTCAGTTCTGTTAGGGATTTAATGAATCCAAGAACTTGATTTCAGAGATCAGATATGCACTGTCTGATAAGTTAGACTAGCTACATGTGGCTATATAAATCTGAATTAAACAAAATTAGAAATTGAGTTTGTCAGTTATACTAGCCACATTTCAAGTACTCAAAAGCCACATGTGGCTAATGGCTACCATACTGTACAAGCACATATAGAATTTCTCCATTATCACAGCAAGTTTTCCGGACTGTACTGTATTAGACCAACAGAGAGAATGTAATCTGTATAAGGCCACAATTTGTTAGTAACAAAGCTAAAACTAGAATTCAGGTCTTTAAATTTCTATGCTTACTCACTTGCTACTAACCACACTATCTCCAGGAACTAACACACAAAGAAAGTAAAAGATCTGAATACAATAACTAACAAGCTCAATCTTATATAAAATTATCTTATTTTCATGTGAAGTTTAGAAAAAAATCAAGTCACCTGGCCACCAAGAAAACCCAATAAATTCCAAAAAGCAATGTAAAGAGTAACTCCTCCAAGCCTTTGAAATTTGAAGAAAAAACAAGCATTCTTATACACCAGTAACAGACAAACAGAGAGCCAAATCAGGAATGAACTTTCATTCACAATTGCTTCAAAGAGAATAAAATACCTAGGAATCCAACTTACAAGGGATGTAAAGGACCTCTTCAAGGAGAACTACAAACCACTGCTCAGTGAAATAAAAGAGGACACAAACAAATGGAAGAACATACCATGCTCATGGATAGGAAGAATCAATATCGTGAAAATGGCCATACTGCCCAAGGTCATTTATAGATTCAATGCCATTCCCATTAAGCTCCCAATGACTTTCTTCACAGAACTGGAAAAAACTGCTTTAAAGTTCATGTGGAACCAAAAAAGAGCCTGCATTGCCAAGACAATCCTAAGCCAAAAGAACAAAGCTGGAGCCATCACGTTACCTGACTTCAAACTATACTACAAGGCTACGGTAACCAAAACAGCATCATACTGGTACCAAAACAGAAATATAGAACAATGAAATAGAACAGAGCCCTCAGAAATAATACCACACATCTACAGCCATCTGATCTTTGATAAACCTGAGAAAAACAAGAAACAGGGAAAGGATTCCCTATTTAATAAATGGTGCTGGGAAAATTGGCTAGCCACAAGTAGAAAGCTGAAACTGGATCCTTTCCTTACTCCTTATACGAAAACTAATTCAAGATGGATTAGAGGCTTAAATGTTAGACCTAAAACCATAAAAACCCTAGAAGAAAACCTAGGGAATACCATTCAGGACATAGGCATGGGCAAGGACTTCATGTCTACAACACCAAAAGCAATGGCAACAAAAGCCAAAACTGACAAATGGGATCTAATTAAACTAAATAGCTTCTGCACAGCTAAAGAAATTACCATCAGAGTGAAAAGGCAACCTACAGAATGGGAGAACATTTTTGCAATCTACTCATTTGACAAAGGGCTAATATCCACAACCTACAAAGAACTCAAACAAATATACAAGAAAAAACAAACAATCTCATCAAAAAGTGGGCAAAGGATATGAACAGACATTTCTCAAAAGAAGACATTCATACAGCCAACAGGCACATGAAAAAATGCTCATCATCACTCGCCATCAGAGAAATGCAAATCAAAACCACAATGAGATACCATCTCACACCAGTTAGAATGGCAATCATTAAAAAGTCAGGAAACAACAGGTGCTGGAGAGGATGTGGAGAAATAGGAACACTTTTACACTGTTGGTGGGACTGTAAACTAGTTCAACCATTGTGGAAAACAGTGTGGTGATTCCTCAAGGATCTAGAACTAGAAATACCATATGACCCAGTCATCCCATTACTGGGTATACACCCAAAGGATTATAAATCATGCTGCTATAAAGACACACGCACACGTATGTTTATTGCAGCACTATTCACAATAGCAAAGACTTGGAATCAACTCAAATGTCCATCAGTGACAGACTGGATTAAGAAAATGTGGCACATATACACCATGGAATACTATGCAGCCATAAAAAAGGATGAGTTTGTGTCCTTTGTAGGGACATGGATGCAGCTGGAAACCATCATTCTCAGCAAACTATCGCAAGAACAGAAAACCAAACATCGCATGTTCTCACTCATAGGTGGTAACTGAACAATGAGATCACGTGGACTCTGGAAGAGGAACATCACACACCGGGGCCTATTATAGGGAGGGGGGAGAGGGGAGGGATGGCATTGGGAGTTATACCTGATGTAAATGACGAGTTGATGGGTGTTGATGAGTTGATGGGTACAGCACACCAACATGGCACAAGTATACATATGTAACAAACCTGCACGTTATGCACATGTACCCTAGAACTTAAAGTATAAAAAAAAAAAAAAAATTATTGGGACAAAAAAGAAATCAAAACTGAAATTACAAGCTACCCAGAAATTAATGAAAATAAGAACTTTCTCAAAGATTATGACATGTAATTAAAATTATTTTCAGAAACATAGAGAGCCTTAAATGATTTTAATAGTAAGGACTGTAAATAAAGTAAACATTTGAATTTACAAATCTAGAACTAGTATAACATTAAAAAGTGAGTAAAAGTAAAGAAAATTAGTAACTCTGAACATCTACAGCATTAGGATAAAGAGAAGATAAAATAAGTCTGAGGAAATTAAAGGTATACAAGAATATGACATGTTTTGGGTGAATGAATTTGAAAATCCAAAAGAAATGGATGCTTTTTGGAAAATGCAAATTAACAAAATTGCCACAAGAAGTCAGAAAATCTGAGATGAAAAGGCACAAGAATAACTTACAAATTGTTAAAAATTGACTATTTGTATTAAAAACGAATTCAACATCAATTTAAATAATGACATTGATAAATTCAGGGTGAAGAACTTTGATTAAACACATGGAAACCACTGACTACATTCAACTGCCATTCAGTTTAAAAAATTAAGCAAAGGTCGAAAGGCAAACTGCTAGAACAGTATAAAGAACATTTATTAGAAGCACAAACAGCAAACATAATATTAAGTTAAAACTCTAAATTAATTCACCAAAATCAAGTTCCTCAATCATTACTATTTACATTGTTTTAATGATTAAATTTAAAATATTTTCGGATAAGAGAATTGTGTAGAGTATCTAATAATTTTTTTAAAATTATTATCGCTAATAAGAAAATTCAGTAAAATGAATAGGTATAAGAAATATACAGAAATCAATAGTTTTCCTTTATATTCGCAATAGACATTTGGAAACTGAAATTGACTATTCAGTTCAAAATATTGACAAGAAGTATAAAATAATGTAACAAATGTAATGGAGGTAAAATGAGAACTGGATAGTAAACTATACCATGTTACTGGACAAGATGACTTAACTAATGCAAACTCATTTAGTTCTTCCCAAACCAACATATTTCATGTTTAGTGTACTGCACTGACCTTATAGTACTGTCTCCCACATATTATTAACCTCATCATAGATATAAAAATATTCTCTACACAGGAAAGGAGTTTATTGGGTTTGCTCACCACTCTCCCCTCATTGTTAATACAACACCTAATGCAAAAAGAAAAAAAAATTAATTTTGTTGAATAAAAGCTATGCCATGGATCACATTTTACAAATAAAGAGTTGAGGTATAGAAAGGTAAAGTGACTGGAGGGACACAGCTGCTGCTTTTTTTTTTCCTTCAATTTTTATTTTAAGTAGCAGGGTACATGTGTAGGATATGCAGGTTTGTTACATAGGTAAATGTGTGCCATGGTGTTTTGCCATATAGATCATCCCATCACCTAGGTATTAAGCCCAGCATCCATTAGCTATTCTTCCTGATGCTCTCGCTACGCCCATACCCCAAAAGGCTGCGCATGTGTTGTTACCCCAATGGTGTCCATGTGTGTTCATCGTTCAGCTCCCACTTACAAGTGAGAATATGCAGTGTTTGGTTTTCTGTTCCTGCATTAGCTTGCTGAGGATAATGGCTTCCAAATCAGTCCAGGTCCCTGCAAAGAACATGATCTCTTTTCTTTATATGGCTGCATAGTATAGTATGGTTTATATGTACCACATTTTCTTTATTCAGTCTATAATTGGTAGGTATTTCGGTTGATTCCATGTCTTTGCTATTGTGAACAGTGAAGCAACGAACATAACACACACGTTTCTTTATAATAGAATGATTTATGTTCCCATGGGTATATACCCAGCAATGGGATTGCATGGTCAAACGGTATTTCTGCCTCTAGGTCTCTGAGGAATTGCCATACTGTCTTCCAAAATGGTTGAACTAATTTACACTCCCACCAACAGTGTAAAAGTGTTCCTTTTTCTCTACAACCTTGCTAGCACGTTTTTTTTTTTTCCTTTAATTTTTAGTAATAAGTCATTCTGACTGGAGTGAGATAGTATCTCATTATGGTTTTGATTTGCATTTCTCTAATGATCATAATGATCAGTGATGTTGAGCTTTTTTTCTTCTTCTTCTTCTTTGTTAGTGGAGTCACGCTGTGCTGCCCAGGCTGGAGTGCTGGAGTGCAGTGGTGTGACCTCAGCTCACTGCAACCTCCACCTCCTGGGTTCAAGTGATTCTCCTGCCTCAGCCTTCCAAGCAGATGAGATTACAGGTGCATGCCACCATGCCTAGCAAATTTTCATATTTTTGTAAAGATCAGGTTTCACTGTGTTGGCCAGGCTGGTCTCGAACTCTTGACCTGAAGTAATCCACCTGCCTTAGCCTCCCAAAGTGCTGGGATTATAGGCGTGAGCCACTGCCCCTGGAGATTTTCTTCATATTTGTTGGCCACATGTATGTCTTCTTTTGAGAAGTGTCTGTTCGTGCCCTTTGCCCACTTTTTAATGGGGTTAGTTTTTTCTCGTAAATATGCCTAAGTTCCTTATAGACTCTGGATATTAGTCATTTGTCAGATGGACATATTGCAAATATTTTCTCACATTCTGTAGGTTGTCTATTCATTCTGATGATAGTTTTTGGACACAGCCGCTTCTAAGTGTATTTGAAAGAAACACGGGAGGTTCTTTGTATTGGGATGTTGTTTTTCAAAGGTAAACTTTCCTCTGTGTAGTGGAAATAGCATCCCTACAAAACTATAGACAGAAGAGATGGGTCCTAGGGCTTAGCTACTAACTAGAGTTTTGCAGCCTGAGCTGAGTCACTTCATTTCTCCTGATTCAGGTTTTCTGCTAATAACATTAGGGTGCTGTATAGCTGAATGATATCAAAGAATTATATCCTTAATTCCTTACTGTTAGGTGGAATAATGGAATTGCAGTTTATGAAAAGAATCCTTTTATAAAGAAATTTGAAAATAATCTTTCAGATAATGCCAAAATGTTTATGGATGGAATACGTGTAGCATTTGCTTCAAAATAATCTGAGGAGAAGGGAAATTGAGTACAGATGAAACAAGACTGACCATAAGTGGATAACTGTCTAAGCTGGATGTATGCATTTACTATTCTATTTTTATAGAGACTATATTTAAACATTTTTTCAAAAGTGTTGATGAAGATGATCTCTAAACCAAAAGAACAGAGAAAGATTTCGCCAACTGGGAATGCGAAATTCAGTCATTTAATAAAATTCAGTCTTCAGGATTCATTAGCTTTTAGCTGCAGGGTCACCAGCAGTAGTCATTAGCCCTTTGGTTTCATTCCCTGCTAAGTCATATCAGCAACACTATGATTTATCATATTACTAATAATGGGTTTTGAGGAAGCCTCATCTACCATTTTTAATATGTCTTCTCCTCCTTTTAAGTGAGCTGTTTAATGAGAAGAGGATGCTGCAGTCATACAAATGCATCATTAGCCAAAAGGATATTTATAGCAAATATCAAACTCACTCATTGTTCATGAGAGAGACAGAGATCGACTGATTCGAAAATGACCAAAATCCCACTCTATGCAAAGAAGTCTGCCTTTCAACAACAGAGGAGATGGAGAATATTTGATTAAATTCTTACAAGAGTGTCTGGTAGGCAGTGTAGCAGCATGGTTTGGAATCAGGTATCTAGCTCACCTTTCTTTCAGTCCATGGGTTGAATATATCCACGTTCCAGTGAAGAAACAAAGTCTTAGAGGTAAGCAGTTGTTCAAAATATATCATATGAAACACAGCAAGGAGAGAAATATTTCCTTTCCTCCAGATAAAAAAGACTCAGGTAGCAATCAAAAGGCAAAATCTCTGTAAGATTGTTGAAGATGGAGAAAGTCTTTCACATTCTCATGTCCCTTTGCTTCTGTCAAAGGTTAACATGAGGGCCTAGGCTGGGTGAAATGGCTTGCTAATGAATTTGCTTTTGTTCCTTTCAGGTATTAATCTTTTAAAAAATTATCTTCAGTATTCCTCCCTTTGCAATAATTCTGATATTTCTCCAATTGTGCTTCAATGTTTCCCATTTAGCAAGTATTGCAAGATAATTTTATAAACATTCTTTGTGGAGGGCCTGAAATTTTCCAAAGAATTCTTTGATTGGTAGATTATAAAAAACAAAATGGGTAAATAAAATGGATAAAGTACTTCATATATGACATTTAGGTTAATTAAAAGTGACTGGGCAGTAGAAACTTTTGAATTTGGGTAAAAGCTTAAAGAAAACAGGATGCAGAAGAACAAACATGCAAATGGTCCACCTACAATAAAATGCTACCACGAACAACAGTCATGTATACTCAACATATATCCTTCAAACTACAACAGGCTTTACCTGACAACCATTTCTTCATAAGGCTTACAGAATGCTATACAGATTTTTATGTATTTTGCACGTTGTTTTGCTTCCATTCTGAAAGGCAGTTAAATATTCCCAAAAGTACCTGAGGCAGAATGTGAAGCACATAAGAGCAAAGAAGACTACTTCCACTTCTCTTTCCATCACTTGCCACAGATGTGAACTTGAATAGTTAACTCCCTTGGCCTGAATCTCTTCATCTATAATAACAGGAATATTTGTATTTAACTCAGTTTCTGTGAGAATAAAATGGCAATAAATATTCAGAACCTGGCCAGTGGCATATGCTTAATAACTGTTAGTTCCCTCCTTGTAAAAATAGATTTAGAATTTAGCTGTGGCTTTTAAACCTTAATCATAGCTTTTAATCATTGACAGGATCTTTCAAGTAAGAGAAATTTTCCTCACAAAATGAATATATCAAATATGTCAGTTTCTAAATATACCTGTAGTCTGAAAAATATCAGGTGTAAATAAGGAAACTAAACATTAATTTTCAATATGTTTTCCAGATAGTCATAGATAAAACTATTTTTGGATAACCAAATATAGCACCCAGGAAAAGTATAATCAATAGCTTATGTTTCTAATAACATCCTAAATCGGTGAATCACTAATAAAAAGTTGCCTTTCTGAAAAAAATGCATATCCATTTGTTAAATCGTATGAGAGGAAATAATATTTTGCTCTTGGAAATTCTGAAGACATTAAATGCACTTTTAATTAGCACAGGAAGTAAAGCTCCATCCCAACGGGTCAGTATTTTTATTCTCTAGTAGGGCAACAGGGCTTGGCCGGGTTCTTCCACAGTCCTCTGTGGAAAACAGAACAGGCTAGGGGGAACTGCCCAGAGGTATTAGAACCATAGATGGAAAACACCCTTATATGCACCAAGGCTTAGCTGAATATGAGCTTAAATGGGCAAATATGTTGGAAACATATTAGAGTTTTTTTCTTCATTTTTAAAGATTACTTAAAAAGACAGTTGACTGTTTACAGCAAAAATAATAGCAAAATATTGTAAGATTTATATCACGTGCAGAATTAAATATGATAAATAGAGAGGATTAATGGCAACAAGAAAAAGCCAGGTTCATGAGCAAAAGTGGTGGTAATCATATGTTAGATGAGATCTTACTGTCTCACTTTTGACTGACAGAAGAGCTAGGAGATACCAGCATGTAGGATAGATGCTCAGAAGTAGAATTTACAAAGGAAATAGTCAAAAGCACATCCCAAGGCTCTTAGTACCCTCAGCTGGACCAAGGAATACAGTATAGGAATAGCAAAGGTTTTGTATGAAGGATTTATTTGATGAAAAGTATCCTACCTACCCCCACATTTCTCAGCAACCAAGGAAGGGGTAAGGGTATGCCTGCTGCTCACTCCATTGACAACTCAGAGCCTGAAAGATGGGGAGTGCAGATAGGGAGTGCTGTCTGACTCCTACCTAAGAAAGTTAAAGGGGTTGTTTTGAGGAAGTAACTACACTATCACTGGAGGCAATACAAGAAATGTGAGTGCTTCCCACATGGGGGCCATGTGAGAGAGGACCAACCTCAACAGGTTTTAATGCTTTGTTAACAGGATAGCCGAGGAAGAGGGACCCCACCGGTAAGAGTCTATGTGTTAAGTGGACCACAAAAAAGTCAGAAGCTGCTGGAGAAACATCCAGCCATCACCCATAGGAGCAGCTGCTGCAGGAGGAACCAAGAAGGGGGTCTCTAAAGATGACCGCTCACCCCACTCCACATACACAGAGGGATCAGCTTTAAATACTTTTATGGACCAGAGATCACGGAGCCAGCAAACAGTATTACCAATCTCCTGCTATGTAAAATCTTTCCTGCCCTATTTCCTTGCCTTCCCTTTCTCTTGAATTTTGATCCTGGTGGATGCCAAACAGTGAGCTAAAAGAGGAGGGGAGTAGAGAAAGAGCAAAACAATACCATGTAACCTTCTTCAAATGCAGGCAGACTGTAGCTGGGAGATCAAAAACGAGGAAATTCATTGCTTTTGAATGATTATTAAAGCATTGTTCACTGTTTTGGAATGGACCCTCTAATATCTGAATGAAGACTGAGTTTATGAATTAAAGTGACCTAAGAGCTGTTTATTTTCCTGGAGTGAGCTGAAATGTCATGCAGCCGAGTATTCATTAATGGCAGAGGAAAAGCTTCCCTAACAGAATAGGTTAAAGAGTACCACAGGAGATAAAAATAGCTGTGCTTTTATTCTATCTCATATCTAGAGTTTGTTCAAAATATTATAAACAGAAGAGGTACACACACATTCACATACACGCTTGTTACAATGGCTCTCCTAAGATACATTCACTAGCACAGAATAGTCATTATCAATGTTGTTTTTTTAATATAACTAAAGAGAGCAACACTGGAATTTGATGAGAGATAATTGCTAGAAGCCAAAAGGAAGGTCTCCAAAACAAGAAGAAAACGAGTAAATGCCCTCCAGAAGAGTAAGGTACGGCTGCCCTTTAAACAATCCCAGAGAGCAGCTTTTTAAAGAAATGCCAAATTACAGAAGAAAATAATAAAGCTTTTAAAAAGCTGATCTCAGTGTTGGTAATAGAGTAGAAACAGTGTGAAAGTAAACTGGGATAATTTTTCTGGCCAGTAACTCAGTGATACATCAAAATCCCTAAAATACTGACAAAGATATTCTATTTCTAGGGATTTGTACTAAGAAAACCATCGGTAAATATACAATGACATAAATTCAAACATGTTATTAATGATATTAAACAGTTAGAAAAACCAAACTGACACGAAAAAGTAGCTTTCAGACATTAGACAACACACAGTATGGGACTACCATTTCGAAAGAAGAGAAGCCAACAAGATAGATCTACAATTTCCCCCAGCTTACTGCCTGGAGAGAATTTGTAAGATGCAGTACAGGAAGTGAAACCCAGCAATTTTGTTGGCTTTAGAGAGCCTGAGGCAACTACAATTTGAGATCTGAAAATACCAGAAAGGAGATATTATACAGAGTGAGAGCTCAGATTTGCAGAGGAAGAAGGTCTCAAGTCTTTGGCAGAGTATGGATATGTGCATACATGAGAAGAAATTAGTCAGAGCCTGAAAAAGAACCACTAAGCAAGCATTAGACAAAAAGAAGGAAAAAAAAGGCTCAAAACTAACACAGGTCTAGGCACAATTCACAATCCTACCAAACAGTGAGGAAAGATTGTGTAATATAGGGGGCATCAGGCAGAGTCCTCTGAAGAAAACAGCCTCAGTAGTGGGGCTAAATTAGACTGCAACTAAAGGCTACTCTCAACTAATCTTAACACAGCTTAAAAGGAAATATTGAAAAAGATCAACCTGAAAGACATCCACAGATTTTATACCACAAGAAACATCCAAGGATGTCCTTCAAGCAGAAGGAAAACAACATCAAATGGCAATCTAGATCTGTGCATAGAAAAAGTGCAACAAACAGAAAATATGTTGGAAAAATACAAAAGATTTTTCCTCATTTTTAAAGATTACTTAAAAAGATAGTCGAGTGTTTAGAGCAAAAATAAGAGCAAAGTATAAGGTTTATGTCACATGCAGAATTAAATATCACTAAAGAACACACAATAAGGGCAGAAAATAGAAGTTTACTATTGTATAATTCTTACATTATATATAAAGTCATATATTACTTGAAGTAGATTGTGATAAAATACATATATGGTAGACCCTAGAGAAGCCACTAAAAAGTAATCCAACAGTAAAGATAAAATACTCAAAAAATACTTAACTGATCCCAAAGAAATCAAAGGGCAAAAAGGACAGATGAAGTAAACAGAAAAAAAAAAAAAAACCTGACAGATTTAAACCCAACCATATTGATAACTACATTAAATGTAAATGGTCTAAACCTCCAATTATGATTTAGAGATTATAAGATAACAATCTAACGATATGATTACAAAAACTTACTTAAAAATAAAGGTGTTCACAGGTTATAGGCAGAAGAATGGAGAAACATACTTTGAAGAGTGACTATATCAGCATCAGACAGTAGACTTCAATATAAGGAATATTATTGAAGAGACAAAATGACAGATCAATTCATCAAGAGAATGTAAGCTTAAACGTGTATGAATGCAAGCAGTAACAGCTCTAAAACAGATAAAGCAAAAAGTCATATAACTGAAAGAAAAACAGAAAAATCCACAATTACAGCTGAAGATCTCAAGACTACTCTCTCAGTAATTGATAAGACACAGAACACTTGAACAATACTAACTGCCTGTTTGATCCAATTGGCACTTACAGAACATTGTACCCAACAAGAGCAGAATATATATTCAAGTGCAAATGGAACAGTTACTAAAATAGACTACATTCTGGGCCATAAACAAGTCTCAAGTTTAAAAGGACTGAAATCATAAAGTGTGTTCTCTCACCTCAAAATAATTAAACTGAAAAATTTTTTAAGGTTATGTGGAAAATCATCAAATATTTGGAAACTGATATACTTTTAAATAAACAATGGGCCATACAAAAAATAACAAGAAAGATTAGAAAGTATTTTGAAGAGACTGAAACAATATAAAAATCTGTAGGACATTACTTGCTTATATTAGAGAAAAAAAGTTTCAAATCAATGATCTAAGGCAGGAGTTGGCAAACTTTTTCTGTAAAGGGCCAAATGGTAAACATTTTAGGCTTTGCAAGCCACACAGTTTCTAACCTAACTACTTAACTCTGCTGTGGCAGTACAAAAGCAGCCATAAAAAATACGTAAATGAGTGGATATGGCTATGTTCCAAGAAAAATTTACAAAAATAGGCAGTGGGCCAGATTTGGTACAGGGAACACAGTTTGCTGACCCCTGTTAGAATATCAGCTCCATAAATGCAGAGAATTTTGTCTGTTTTGTTAACTATTGCATCCCCCAAAACATTGTCATTTATATTTAACAGTGCCTGACCCTTAATATATGCCAGATCAATACATGTTGAATGAATTAGTGAATTTAATCCTCAGAACAAGCATGAGTTAAAAACTGTCATTTTACCAATGAATATACTATAACAGTGATACACTACATGATCAATAAGAACCAGTATTTATGCTCAAGTCTGTCTAATTCCAAAGTTTTATGAGCTTTCCACTACATTACACTAATAAGACAAAGGCATTACTAATTGTAAAAGTTTCATATGACTTCATATGGATTTTCCACCTGTCTTTCTTTTCCTGAACCTCAGGACCAAATGAACAATACACTAAAGTTAAAACAATATCTAGAGATTTACGCTTATTTCTTCACCTATGTCATAATATATTTAAATATCTATATTTTAGATTAATATTTGGATTACAGTTGATGCAACTAAACAGATTGAATCTTGAACACAAACTCCCTTGTAGTTTTATAACCAGGAATACTAGAGACTTAACTTATTTAAAACAGGTAGCATGTCGAGAGAACCCAATCAATTTTATGTGCTCAAATACGTAGCACATATGAGTATGACATTAATTCGTATTTATTCTTTTCAAATGCACAAAGATGTGAAAAATGTGAGGGAGTAAAGGGAAAAAAAAGACACCAAAAGTGTCCCATTCTTTCTTGCCCTAAGAATGCCTCATTCAATCCTCTCCACATAGAGCAGGGCTCTTGGCTCTTGTGCCATTCACGTACTGCAGCCCTGTCCAGTGCGTTGCTATTTTGTGCTTTCATAACCAGCTCTCATTGCTGACCATACACATCTGCTTCCCTTTATAAGTCAATAATCAATGCCAGCTGTTCTCCAAAAATAGGCATTCAGAAGGCACTAGAGCAGCTCTGAATATAGATTCAGCGGACTGCACATCTTTCCATCATTTATTTGCTTGCCTGGGGTTTTACCATCATCACAATCAACAGGGAGCTTGAAGGAGCCAACTACTGTTTTGTCAAGTTTTCCTCCTTTGGATGCTCAGGGTAGAACTGTTAAAAATCTGTGTACATGAGACCAACACTGCATACTAAGAAGCTATTAAAGGGTAAGACAAATAGCACCCACACTGTTTGCTTGCCCTGAAGGCTTAATGTTTATTGTAATCTGATGCTGTAATGATTGATGACGATGTCATGATGCTGAGAACTCATGGCTCATACAGCCATTGAAAGATTATTAAACTCAGGAAAAAGATAAAAGTAAATGAAAAATTATATAGTAAAGTTGAATTTTTCAGCTTCTTGACTGCCAGATCTTGCAATAAAAACATATTTAAATTATATAAGTCAACAAATCTTTGGGACAAATAAAAATAGATAGCTTACTGAAATTACATAAGGAAGGTAAGCTCTATCTTTATCCATAACCAATAAATGAAAAAAATGTGCCCTCAAAGGGCTTAATTTTGGTGCTTGAATAGGGACTTAGGATAAGCAGGTTGTACTGACTCCTGTAAAATCATCTCACTTATACCAGTGTATTTTAAGGTAAATATTTCCTTTTTAATTTTAAGTAATAGAGCATTACTTAATAGCTACTATTTAGAGAGTGCTTGCAGTGTTCACTTCATTTTCTTCTCACTTAATCCTAGCCAAAACATGTGCTCCAGATCACATAATTTGTAAGGGGTAGGGCTGAAATTAAAACCAAACTAAACCTCATGGAGTTGATTATGAAGCTGCCCTGAGTCTCAAACAGTGAAAATATGCATGGTGCATCCCATACAAAGAAGTTAGGAAATGATTATCAGTTATGAAAGTAACAAAAAAATTGCTAATCAGAAGTAACACTACCAACTTCCACTACCAAAACAGTGGAACCAAACCCCAGAACACTTCTTATGCTTAATTTTTCTCAACTAGATTTTCATGATGTTCCTACAGAACTCCAGAGCTGTTCACCCCACTAGGTCCATTCCTTCGGGAACTCATGGGCTCCAAGTTATATTGAGAAAAGTATAAAGTAATAAACATTTGTATTTTAATCATTCACAGGAATCTTAACAGGATATGTAAAAATATGATACACATCTGCAAAGCTTTCCTACAAATAACTACACAGTGTACACTGTCACTATGAGAACTTCCAGCCTTACTACGTGCTAAATCATAATATAAACAAATGTTATACTGATATAAAGATGCCCATGTTCCCCGAAGGGAAGAAGATATTTAACACATTTCTGCTTCATACCGAGGACCACTGTGCAAACTGATTTCAAAAATCATTAGTACAGAGAAATAGATGTATTTAAAACCCTATTGCATTTGTTCATAGGACCCAATGCTTTTCTCTTCCTTCCCAGGAATCTGCAACTTCTTATAAGAACAACAACCTATTTACCAGGTACTATGTGTCAAGCTCTGTGCTATGTACTTTGTACTCATTGTCACATGTATTCCTTCATATAGTCCTATAAAGTAGGTACTATTATATGATTCCTATTTTACAGATGAGGAAAAAATAGGAAATTAGCTCCAGTTGCACTGCCAGCAAGTGTCAGAAATAAGACTTTAATCCAGGACTATCTCACTACAGGGCCTTGCTCTTACCCACTAAGCTAAGAAAACCAAATGAGACCCCTAACGTTATCTGGTTTCAAACCCTCACTTTATAGATGAGGGCATTTTAAGCCAAAGAGCATAAGTGAAATGTTCAAGGTCACACCTTGATTACTGGTAGAGTGAGTGCTAAAATCCAGGGCTTGCTTTCCTGTACTCACTCTACTACCCCATATGGCCCTTTTCTAAAATTTGAAAACAGAAATACATTGTAATATCTTACGCAAGTATTTCCATAAACTTTCTATCTGATTCACTGTGTGATACTCAGGAGACTCTCCCTGATTTTTTCGAAGCAATCAAAAGCTGCTAACCCTTGTAACTATGGCTGATTCTGAAAGATCAATATTTTTACAACTAAACTAACAATATAATCCACAATTTGCTAAGAGTTCTTACTATGATGGCTCAATGATGTTTTTCTCTTACATTTTAAAATGAGGTGAGTTGTAATCAATCTTTAATATGCTGGTTCCAAACCTGGTCACATATTAGAACCATCTGAGTTGCTTTGAATGACCCAGTGTCCAGGCTACATCCCAGATTAATTAAATTAGAGATTACCTGGGCTGGAACCTAGGCACTGAAATTTCTTAAAACTCTGATTTGGAAACTAGGGTTTGAATAATTATCAAAACTTAAACACCATTTCAAGTGACATTAGATCAAATGAACTAGACTAACATGATCTCTAACACTGTTATCAACTGCATTAATCCACCTTCCTCAAAAAATTATTAAAAAACAAATTTAAGAGATTTCAAGAAAACTGTCATATCATAGACCACCAGCCTCAGTTATTTGACAAGATTCTTCTTAGTTGGTTCTATAGAAAAATATGGAAATCCTTGAATACACACACAAAGAGCAACTGAGCTACCAGCCAAAATGAGCTCATAATCATAAACATACCCATTGTTGTTTCCATGCATGTACTTGGGAAGCAACAACCTGGTCTACAATGAACTACACTCATGAATTAAGCAGTGATAACAGTCCACTTTCCAAAGCTAATTCTAGGAGGTTTCTTCCTTGATTTACGTCATTAAATGACAACTGCGCATTTCACAATGATAGTAAACTCTCATGTTTTGAATTCCATAGTAGAGGACAATGATTATGGGGTCACATGACCAATCAAGATGATTTCAATCACTGATTAACAGAATTAACAATTAACAACGTTAATTAACAATTAACAATGCTAACAAACTTGTTAATTGTTCTTCCTAGTTTAAAACTTTAGTTATGGTAAATATTTGTATTTCTTATTTTCAGAGTATAATTAGCCCTTTTTCTGTTTTTTAAGTCTTCTCTAACTTGGTTTCTTCTAAGGAAGATGTTTTGGCTCTGATCTTGCCTACTTTCAGTCCCAACTGAAGAGTAAATTGGCAAAGCTGAATACTTCTCAGTGCTTACTTAATTAAAATTTGATTCTAGTAAGAAATATATATTAAAATATTTCATTTTTAAAGAATTGTGATCTCATGGCCCTTTTTCTTAGTATTTAAAAAGTAACTATTCTGATCCAAACGTAATTCAGAATAAAAAATGTCTACTTACAGGTATCATCCAGTTAGCCAGGTCACCATATTTGGAAACCTGCATCGCTCCTAGCATTGTCAGATCGACATGTCCCCTGAGAAAGAAAGAGGAAGAATAAAGTGAACCTCACAAGCTTTTGTCCCCTTTGCTTGAACTTGCCAGCAATTAGAATAACTTCATACCACCAAAATATATTTGCTTCCCCCCACCACACAACTGATTTCCTAATAGAGCTCCACGCTGACAGAGAAATAATCATTAAGAATTCTTTTGTGAAAAAAATGTTATAGTATATATTGGCTCAATAACAAACTATGAACAGGTGTACACAGGAAGATTGTTTCCTTCAGTGAGGCAGAATATGACTATCTGAACACAAACACTAGCTAGAAAGTGAACACAGTTTGAAGAAAATGTTAGAATCCTCAGAAAGCACCTTATAAATGTTTATTTCAGTCTGGTTGGCACAAAGACATGGATTCCATTTTGGGGATTCTTTTCCTAACAGTGGGCTGGATATGCAATGTCCAACATTCGATGTGAATAATTTCACATCATGCAGCCAAACAAACTCCTGATAGTTTTCTGGCTGGGAAATGTGACTGTGTTTCAGAGCCTTGCTAACACACTCAGAAGATGACTCAGCTCATTCCACACAGTGTGAAACATGAGGGGCTCTGTTATTACGTACCCTCTAATCATTGCAAATGATTCATCGCTGGAGAAAAAAGAGGCTCCTGGAAGAATAGTAACTGTTTCCTTGCCTAAAGACACACACACACAAAAGAAAGAAAAGGCTATTAGATTTCTAAGAGTATCATGGTGAACAGAGGTCCGTATCTTCTCCATTCCCAAAAAAACTTAAACTCCCTTTACCAAAATGCAGTGACATAGCAGGTGGGGGGACACAACAGGAACCTTTTGTGGTGGAAAGTATTTTGTCACTGACATTGCTTTTGCCTTTGCACGATGATAATAAAAAGCAGATCACTTTTTGTTTTCTTATTGTCTGGAAATTCTCTACAGCAGCAGTCCCCTTTTTGGCACCTCAGAGCGGTTTCGTGGAAGACAGTTTTTCCACGGATTGGGGGATGGGGATGGTTTCAAGATGAAACTGTTGTTCCACATCAGCTTATCAAGCGTTAGGTTACCATAAGGAATGGGCAACCTAGATCCCTCATACGCACAGTTTACAATGGGTTCGGTTGGGCTCCTACCAGAATCTAATATTGCTGCTGATTTGAGAGGAGGCCAAGTTTAGGTGGTAATGCTCTTTGGCTTGACTGCCGCTCACCTCCTGCTGTGCAGCCTGGTTCCTAACAGGCCATGGACCGGTACTGGTCCACGGCCCAGGGGTTAGGGACCCCCGTTCTACAGGAAATGCACTCCTCTATTATCTATACCTCTCTAGCCTCTCACCATCCCCATTCCCTTCACAATCCTCTGCTAAATACTACTTGGGAATGAGGAGGAAGGGAGTTCTGGGGTAACACCTGTCAGAATCCAATGCTACTGTAAGTCACTGGGACAGAGAGACTGTGGAATCAGTATGAACATGAGAAGGAATGCAATTTTGAAGAGAATTACACAGGATATGCACCGCAGTTTCTTTTTTAATCAACAAATAACTTTCAGTGATAAGAATAACTTCGGAAACTCTAATGTACAGCATATAGTATTAACTATAGTTAATACTATACTATATAATTGAAATTGCTAGAAAAGTGGATCTTAAGAGTTCTCACTACAAAAAAAGGTAACTATGTGAGATGATGGATGTGATAATTAACGATTGTGGTAATCATTTCACAATGTATATGTATATCAAATAATCACGTTATACATCTTAAATATAAACAATTTTTATTTGTTAAGTATATCTCAATGAAGCTGGGGAGAAACAAAACTAAAATTAGAAAACACATATAGAAAAAAAGGACCCACCTAATTCCTTAATTTCATTTGGCCTGAACTCTCCACTTTTCATCTCTCTCCACTTTTCTTCGTTTTTCTGACTCATCTGTACCCTCTTGCCCCATAAGCTTCTATTAAAACCACAGGATTTTCATAAAATCAGGGAATAACATGGTAATACTGGCCAATGTATTTAAGGTTATCTTCCAAGAGGTCTCCTTGGAAGGACATCTCCCAAGACTTACATCTCATAATGAAGTTCAGAGCTGGAAAAGATTTTCAAGGTCATCGACTCCCCATAGAACTAATAAAATCACCTGACTCATATCTAAGCCCCTCCCATCCTGTGATCTATTTCCTGTCTATTCAGGAGCTTTAGGGGCCTGGGAATAGCTTCTGGTCTCAACCAGGAAGGTGCTAACATACCACTGTGCCAAAGATAAGTCACCTGTTTGAGAACACCCCATGCATGGCCCCAGTATAATAGGGCAGACAAAAAGAAAGAGAAGCAAAACTGTTATTCCAAAATTGGAAAGAGAATAGCTCTCAGAAACAAAAGGACCACAAGCAGTCTGAATATCCCTAGCTATGTAACACAGTTATATCCTCAAATTCTCAAGTCGTTCCCTAAAGCTAACTTTTCCATCAATATCCCCCTCCATTCAAACTTGAGTATGGAGAAAGAGTAAGCTTATTTATAAATAAATAAATATTTCATCTTGATATAAATATATATCTCTCGAGGGAGTTTTATTCTAAATGATGGAAACATCTTTGTATCTTTTAAAGTACCACAAAACTGAAAAGTTTTTAAAATACTTCCTGGTATGGTTAGCAGTGGCTCTTAAACAGCATGTAAGATTTAGTGGATTAAATTAGATAATGCATGCAAAGTCCTTACTCTAACTTGCCTGGATCAGAGAAAGGGCTCTATAAACATCACCTTTTATTATCGCCATTTTTGTTATTCCTCTCTCCAAAGCTACTTATAAAAGAGACAATGCCATTGCCCCTCTAGGGATAAATGCCACAGGACCAAGCAATTGGTTATATGGTGGGGTTGGACAGCCAGCCTATGTGAGCTCTAGGTTTTAAGACAGGCATAACACAACTAAATCTTATTCTAGACACAACGTCTATAACCTGCAAATTCAGACCCTCATCAGTCCTGTAAGGCGGCAAGTCGAAGAGGAGGAATTTGTAGGACAAAAAGGAAGAAAAACATTAAAAATTCCAGTTCTTTTTTTTAGGAGCTAAATAACACTGACTTCCAAAAGATAATCTGTACTGGCTGATAATACATACAATGCATATTTACCATGTTACAGGAAACTGAGATCAATGGGAAGAGCTTTGGATCTCCCTATATTATTTGTGAAGCATAGTTTTATTAACGAGCCCAGAAAACAACTCTCTTGAAAAAACATTATCAAGGCCTCTGCTAATACATTACAGTATCTTAAAAATTACATTCTTTTGAAGCAAGGTTAATTTTCAGCATTTTTAAACATCTAATATCTAAACAAAAATAAGTATCCTAAAGTTGAATCCATGGTTTTCACATACAATGTCCAAGTTTGGTCAAGAAAAGTCATCACTAAAGACAAGCAACATAAAGAGGGCTTTCTTATTTGGCTATTCTTGATTGATTTCTGTCTCCTCCAATTTTTCTTTTATGTATATCTGAATTTTTCATATTTGGGCAATAAAGTTATCAATTTCATGGTCACTGAGTCCTTTGGCTCATGATTTAAAGGTCATCCACACAATAGTAAATGCCTACTATATGCCTTAAACAGTGTTATAAACCAAATTTGGGTGATCTAAACTAGTGGTTTGCAAACTTTAACATTCATCAGAATCACATGGAAGATTTATGAAATGCAGAGTTTCTAGTTCAGTAGGTGTGTGGTGAGGTCTGAGAATTTCATTTCTAAAACATTTCCAGTGATGCTGATGCTGTGGGTCTGGGGACCACACTTGGACCACACTGCCCTAAGCAAAAGGAACTTACTATACAGCAGGAGAGATAAATAATTACAAGCCAAAATGTGATATGCTTCTCAGAGAGACACTAGATATTTTGTGGGTTTAGGGGATGGGCATTTCTGAGCTACAGCAGGATTTGGAGAAGAAAAATGAGCTGGAACTTGAAACCTGCCCCAGAAAGCCCAGAGGTGATAACTCCCTGTGGAATTTTACCATCCTTTCATGGTCTCTTTTAATCCTATCCATGCCCTTGTAAATTGTCCCTTCCTCTAACTCTCAATTACCCTATGTAAGAGTGCTCTCTATTCATAGGCAGGATAAGCATAATGAATGTTGATAGAAAGTTATCAGTAAGGAGATGGGGTAACAATGGAATGGAGCAGAACAAAATCTCATGAAAGACACACCAAGAGCAAAGACATGCAAAGAAGAGTATGAGCCATAATCAGAAAACACCCAGCAGTCCAGAATGGGTACACAAAAATATCCTTGAAGGGTATAGCAAGACAAAAAGCCATAATGGCAACCACTACAGAGGCCTGGAATGCTGTATTATCTGTACTTTAGACTGCAGGCCTGTGATTCTTCAGATGTGATACATATACCTCTAGAGCAGAGTTTCTCTTGCTTAGCACTATTGACCACTGGGGCTGGTTAACTCTGGGGGATGGGGAGACTGTTCTGGTTGTTGTAGGATGTTTATCAGCATCCCTGGCCTCTACCTACTAGATATCACTCCCCCAGGTGTGACAATCGAAAATGTCCTCAGATATTGCCAAATGTCTCTGGGGGCAAATCAGATCCCACCTCATTGAAAACCACTAGCGTAGAGAGGACATGGCAGGGGGCCAGGGATATTAAACATGGTGATTCTTTCTAAAGCAACTTAAATTAAAAGTCAAGTCATTTAAAATACTGTATATTAAAATAAGAAAATATTAAGAAATGAAGAACTCAAAACACACAATACAGAAGCAAAAATATGAGACTTAGAAATTTCACAACTGCATTGGGTTAATCTAGGTGAGAGCCCAGATCTTGATGGGACCTCTGGAATGTTCCAAGCACTGCTGTCTGCACCTCTGTGCAAGTGAGGTTATCAGCAGGTATAACTCAGTGTATACAGAAGAAGGCCGGGGTCACAAGCAGGAGACTGGGTATGAACTCAGTCCCTAGCAATGTTATCTTGAATCTATCACTTCAATTTTCTGAACCTCAGTTTCCCAATTTGTATAACAAGGTTTCATCTGAGGTTCCAATGGTATAATACATGTGAAAAAGTATGCTCTAAGCCATATAATACTATACAACTGGTAGTTCATTTTTACATAACCTTATAAGACTTTTTAAAAAGAGATCCTTGGAAATAGTTCTATTATAATTTTGAATTTTTAATATACAAATTATATCCAGAAACATAACTCTTTGTATTCAAAGAGATTTCCATAAAATGCTTTGAAACTAACACAAATAATGGGTTGGTCTTCCAGTTAATTTTGGGAATTGAGGAAACCACCAATTTATATTCTAGGTTCTCCAGCTTAAAGTATTTCCTCCCTAATTTAAAATCAAAAGTATCGAAGTATCGAAACTTCCAAAAAGGACTTTGAAAAAGTTATAATATTATTAAACTAACTTGCAGCTTGGCTTCCCATAGGCAATGAATTCTTGTTTTATAAAGTAGTTTATAAATGTGGCACTTCATGTGTTGAAGTTGAAATTTAAGATTGGTGGAAATATAAAACTGGTGGCTTCATTTGGACTGAGTTACTTCTAAGCTCTATGGAATCAGAAACATCTAATGTCCAACCACGTTGAAAAAGTTAACAACTTTTCCAAGGAAAGTGGGTTTTATAAACGGAAGCCTGAAATTTGGAACATGCAGTTATTCATTTTGCAAATAACTCACTAACATCATAAATCAATTAAACCAAGCAGCAAATATTTTCACAGATCAATGAGCTACTGCTAAAGGGTACAGTACAATTAAATTACAGCCTTGGTTAAATGTCATTGCTTTATCACAGTAGGCCTTTCAGAGTTGAGTCGTGTTAACTAATTCAACTATTCAACCAGAAGCTGTTTCACTTCCAAAAATTCTAAGTATCAAACATCAATTTTACTTGGCAGCTGGCCTTTATGTTCAGCTCATATTACTTGTCATCTGAAATTTACACATACTATTTTTGAATGCAAAGTAAGAATAATAGTTTTGCGGGGGCAGAATGAATAAAAGAAGGATACAGAAAATCATGCTAGAACCTAAAAATTAGCTTCTTATGGGCAGCTGCACTCCAGGGATTATATACGGCTCCAAAGTGGTGGCAATGTTGCCTCAAGCATAGGCAGTGAAGATGACCAAAAGACCTGACCTGTTCTTCCTCCTCTAGGCTGTTAATATATGAGGCTATGTCCCAGTCAAAGAAAAGGCTAGTAATAAAAGGCAAAGCATATATATGCCTGTAGGAATAAAAGGGAAGACAAGGCTCTAGTCCCCAGTTCAACAAAACTACATATATTACATCACCAGATCGTACTTACCAGCAGAGAACCTCCTTAAGCTCCTCTCCTGCTCCAAGGAGAACTAGAAAATAGTAAGCATCACCACCAACAAAAACGCCTGTTTTTACCAGATCTTTTCTTTTTGCTGCTATGGATTCACTCCCACTCTTCTCTATCCTAAGAAGGCTGACCTACTTTGACTTGAGATTCACCGATGGAAGGCACAGGCAAGCAATCCAGCAGTGGAGACCCTCCACCCAACCAGGTTGCTGTGATTTGACTGAGTTATTCTACCAAAGGTCACAGTTCCTATTAAGTGGCCTTTGGTAGAGGAACTCAGTCAAATCACAGCAACCTGCCCCAGAAAGCCCAGAGGTGATAACTCCCTGTGGAATTTTACCATCCTTTCATGGTCTCTTTTAATCCTATCCATGCCCTTGTAAATTGTCCCTTCCTCTAACTCTCAATTACCCAATGTAAGAGTGCTCTCTATTCATAGGCAGGACCCTGATTGATTGACCCATCAAAGCTCTTCCACTAAATGTGCCGTCATCTGCATTTCCTCCTTTATCTTGTTCATTCCTGAACAAGGGAAGACCTAAAAAAATCTTGTCTCCCCTCCTCAACAATGAATACTATGGAGTGCTCTCCAGGAAAAGACAAAGAATTGAGTCCAAACTCTTATTATTTAGCACAATATTAACAGCAAAAGGAAGGGCTAGAAATAAGTGAGCTTACCTGCATTGATGAGATCTGCATCAGCTTCATGTTGTCGTGGATATGGACCCTGTCAAATACAGCATACATCCAATCAGTAAATGAAGATTCTCACTGAATCACATTAAAACTGTAATATAAGTAACTTCCCTAAAAACCTTAGAAATTTATCATCCGAAGACTAGAGGTAAACTTTTGAAAAATAATTCTGTTGTGTCCATGGCTCTGTTTCTTATGTTAGTCTTTTCTATACTAAAGTTGTGATTGGGCAAATGAAAAATATTTTCTAAAAATTACCAATTTGAAAGAAATGCTATACTATTAGAAACACAAGTCCATAAAACAAAAAGTAATTATTTAGTCCCTACTATGAAAATGTATTAGAAATGTAGGTCAGCAAAACTAATGGTAACACTAATGTAGGCCAGGGCAGTGGCTCATGCCTGTAATCTCAGCACTTTGGGAAGCTGAAGCAGGAAGTTCACTTGAGGTCAGTTCAAACCAAGGCTGGCCAACATAGTGACACCCCATTCTCTTAAAAATATAAAAATCAAAGAAAAAAGATTTAGTACCTACTATGCAACCAACGTTATTCAAAAACTTTTCCATGAGGATTAATGAATACAAACTACATCACATTATTTGGCTAGAAGGACCTGGAGATACAAACTTTTAGCTTTCTGATTTGTAAACTGTAGGCCTGAATTTGAGTTTCTAATCTTACTCCTCACTACATCTAAGTTTTGATATACTTACGTCCTTATGTTCCTTTTGCACAGCTACTCTCAGTAAAGTTTTTAAAATTTTCCATATGTTTTTATAACATAACTCTATTTAAATAGGGCAAGTAGTTAAAGAATATCACATATATTCGATGAAAAGGGAGGAAATTATAAAAAAGTGAAAAGGCATAAGATAAAAGATGGAGCCAAAAATGAAGAAATATTGGCTGTGAAATTTTTACATACTTTCTTGAGAGAGACCACAAATTTATCCTGTAAACTGAAGTGGCAACTAATGTTCAGAACGATGTAAATTTTCCTTTAAACACTGGCCACGGATAATCCACAAATTTATTTCCCTTTTCTTCAAAACTAGGAATTTGATCACTCTAGATAATCTCTAAGGCACCTTAAAAACGCAAATCTTTGGCCAGGCGCAGTGGCTCATGGCTGTAATTGCAGCACTTTGGGAGGTCAAGGCGGGTGGATCACGAGGTCAGGAAATTAAGACCATCCTAGCTAACATGGTGAAACCCCGTCTCTATTAAAAATACAAAAAAATTAGCCAGGCGTGGTGGCGGGCACCTGTAGTCCCAGCTACTTGGGAGGCTGAGGTAGGAGAATGGCCTGAACCCAGGAGGCAGAGGTTGCAGTGAGCCAAGATCGCGCCACTGCACTCCAGCCTGGGCGACACAGAGAGATTAAGCCTCAAAAAACAAACAAACAAAAGCAAGTCTTTGACTTCCACATGAATCTGTTTTTATCCAAACATATATCATTTTTGTGTCTTTGAAAATGGCACGATTATTGCCTCAATGAGTATCAACTGTATGCCCATGATCATTATTTATATTTCGAATTATGAATATGTTTCCATATGCATAATTTCTATTGCATTAACAGTTATGATCTACTGAGAAATAAAAGATTATGAATAGACAAACCAAATCCCTGCCATTGTTAATTAAATTAAAATGTCATACAGGAAGCAAAAAATATATGATTTTATTATAATAATGAAAAAATATGGCCTAACTAAGAAAACTGAGCTCATCTGGATGCTTAATCTTAAGGAAGAAAAAAATTTAACCTTTTGGACAATAGGGCCTCGAAAGGATAACGAGAGGAGAACTTCTACAGTTTTTTTAGGCAATCAACTCAAACAATGTCCCTGTCCTAAAGTAGAAACCTTCCTCTTCAATTTCTCACTCTGAGGCTTAATTTTATTTAACATAGAACTATTAAGAATCTTCATTATCTTGTCCAACAACAGAAGGATGAAAAAGAGTTTACACAGGAAATCCTGAGGTCTCTCTGAATCAGGTTCCACATGGGAGATGCAGTCAGAAAGCCCAGAGTCAGGAACTCACCATCTACTACATAAAATACAATACTATCTTGCTCACATTTTAAGGGAAAAATTAAATATTTTATTATGATAAAAAGAAAAATAAGGTTGGGCACTTTAAGCAACAACTCAGATTTCACTGTGTGTGACGGATGCACTAAAATCTCCGGTTTCAGCATCATACAATTTATCCATGTAACCAAAAATCACTTGTACCCCAAAAGCTATTGAAATAAAAAAATTTAATAAAAAATTTCACAACATGAAATATCTCATTCTTTATTAAGATTGGATTTTAAAGAACAAATTTTCATCTTACCAAACCCAGGACTCCATTTTCACTTTGAAGATGAACCGTCATATTTGGGCTGATAAAGTTGCTGGCCAGGAGAGGGATTCCTATGCCCAAATTAGCTAGAAAAAAAAGATGTTAAGGTCCAGCATATAAAAAGTAGAGAAGTTATGCCATAAATCTTCTACATATATAGATTTGAATGGAAACTTTATTTAAAGGTGGCTTACTCTGAATGTAATAAATGAATATATTCTCCAATCACCCTCTGGGCATTATTTTGTAATTTTTCAAAAAAAGTCTCCAATTAGTCACATCTTTTTCAATAACATTAATATGCTTTCTCACCAATATCAAAGTAGTGGCCTCAGAAGCTAGCCATTTGCTACATTTTAACAAAAATATAAGCACATTTTCATTAATGTGCTCTACAAATTTGGGTTGATGTATTATGACTGATTATTAAACACGGCTTGACTTTTAAAGAATTATTTTCACTATTCAAAACTCCTGCCAAAAGATCATTTTTTATCATCTTTATTGATAAATGGAGTTACCATTTTTAAATTTTAAAAAAGTTTTCTGACAATACCAAAATTTCTGCCTAAAAGTATATCAGATACTTTGGGTCTCTATGGTAACATTCATTGGTAACTGAATGTTCTGTGACATAAAAAGAAAAGTGGGGAAGAAATTAAATTTCAGCAAATACAATTGAGCCCATATATAAAGTAGTTGTTGTTACGGCATCAAAGAGTTAACTGAGGTTGTTGCATCTTCTTCCTTAAATGATCAAAACAGGAGAGACGATGATTACTACTCAATGATGTAGGTTCAATCCTGCCTATCAACACAGGCAGGCTGATCAGATCAAAGATACACTGCTCGGAACTACTGCCCACTACTCTTCACTACCACTGCACACCAAATACCTCACCAGAACTAGTACAAAGAATGATGGCACTCTGATGAGATTCTAACAGTGAAATCTTCATGAATCAAGGCCAGAGGAGGTTTATATATGGTGCCATATTACACACTACAAAGGCCAGCAGTACAACTCAATGACCCAGGTCACTTCTTGTGGATACAGTAAATCTATGAAGCTATGATTATAGCTACTTGATTTACCTCTAATGTTCTATCACAGTCTAGTACAGTGCTATTTGTGATTTATTTCTCAATAATGCACAGAACACATTGGGATATTAATTCCATTATGAGCAGGTATTTTTAGGACAGAGCAACCCAAATTACAAGCCTGGTACCTCAACTCTTTCATCATATTCTAGCATTCTCTCAGTTCTTTAATATTTTAAAGTCAAACACCAGGGAGGAAAAAAGTCTATGTATTTTGGGTTGAAAAGTAGGAGATACGGAAAGACCATTTACATAAACTGACTTGCAAATATTTTTCACAGGCAATACAATAACTGAATAAAGAACACGCAAAATCAGTATTATAGTCAGTGTTTAAACATCAATGGTAAGTCAGGGTAAGACGGGTTAAGAAAAAAGTCCAGTGACCATCTTTCACCTACTAATTCAACTTGGTTGACTCCACACCTTGCTGATACAAGAGCTGGAAGAGCAGCAACATGCTATTCTTTTCCCTTATGTGGGTTTGCACCATAACACAAGGTGTAAACTGAAAAATGAATAAAAATGAGGTAGAGGTAAAAAGAAAGGAGAAAAAGAAAAGTTCTTCCAGTCAAGATCACAGTCTGGAAGACTGACATTCATGGACTAGGGAAGCTCAGAGAATGGAGACATTTGTCATGTCTCTCATTCTTTAGGTGCTAGGTCTTTAAGTATGGCTTTACTGTATCCACCATTCAACAAAAATTCATTTTATCATACGCTATGTGTATTTATATGTGCTATTTGTATTATATAATTCAATGTCTGCTGTAGTGAAAACTAGCAAAATGGTGAACAGACTTGTTAAATGCATTCAAAATCCAAATATTAATTATGTCTACTCTACCTCCTTTTCTTGACAAAGTATCTAAAGCAGAATTTGAATCATTTGTTGAATACCCTTACAAAATATCAGATATAAAAGGGTACTCACAGGATCTTTGTCAAGAGAATAAGAGGGCTGTTAAGAAGCTGGATCTTTCAATGAGTATGCAAATGTCAGGATAGAGAGCAAGTAAATAGCATTGGTTATTACTAAGAATTCTGAGATTTGAAAACACTCATCTTGGGTAATCTCTTTTCCCAATAATCTCCCATTAAATGCAAGTTTTACTGAAATCTATTGTGTATTAGAAAATAGCTAAGCAAATTATTGATTGCCATTTTGTTTCAAGAAGGCAAAGAGGTATCTGTTATATATCTTGACATCTTTGGGTTATATGCCACATTTTGTAAAAAAAAAAAAAAGCATTGATTAATTACCTTAAAAGTTACGGTAGACTAGAGATGACTCACTATGCAAGAGGTCTAATAGCCTGATCAATATGGGAAAAGCAAAGGCTATGTCTTTGCCCAGGCTCAGAAGGATAAAGGATACCATACATGCCATCCTCAAACTCAAGAGCGGCCCTCTTGATGATTCGTTCCCTTACGTCATCTCCAGGTTTAGCAGATTTGGCTTCCTCATCTCCCTCTTTCCGGATTGATAAACGCTTTAAATTAAACAGAAATAAATTATTCGTGGTTGAAGGTATGCTTTATATTTTATCACTGCTGAAATAAATTTTACTGGAAAAAAGATGAGCTCGCTCCCATTATTATGAGACAAATCTGCAATATACCAGAGATTTAAAAAATACTATGGGTGATATTTGATGGTAGAAATAATTCTTCAGGAACTAAATGAAAGTGATCAGATTTGTTTAAAGAGGAAGATATGCTCTTCAGTCTGTTTGAAGCAAATAATCTGTTCCTATCATCACACTGCTACTTCTGTTACTCTTCTAACTAAATTATCTTCTGGTGCGCAGGGACTGGCCAGAAGAATGAAAGAGGAACATACTTTGGGAATGTGTTTTTCAGGACTGTCAGAATGTGTTTACCAGGTATTGCTGCTGCCAATTGCCTGTTTCCACCTGCAAACTCTAGACTACTTTTACCACAAATGCATCACAGGAATCACAGAAATACACAGAAACCAGCCAGGAAACTATTTCCTTTATTAAGTCTCTTTGACACAAACAGGCTCATGTTTGCAAAAGTCGCATCCTTTCTTCCTAGGCCCCTGACACTGGTTTTGTATTATAAAATGTCTTCCTGTTTGATATCTATAAGGTAGATATCTCTGCAACCTACTATATGTCTATTCTGTTGCTGATCCCTAGACAATTCTGAATCATGATAGTAATTCTGGCAAGGTGGCCGTTCTCTGTTCTCACTGGCTGATGATTTAGATATGTGTTCCCTCCAAATCTCAGGTTGAAATGTACTTTCCAATGTTGGAGGTGCAGCCTAGTGGGAAGTGTTGGATCATGGATGCAGATCCCTTATGAATTGGCTTAGTGCCATCCCCTTGGAAATGCAGGAGTTCTCCCTCTGTTAGTTTACATATCAGTTGGTTGTCTAAAGGAACCTGGCACCTTCTCTCTCGCCATGTAACATGCCTGCTTCCCCTTTTCCTTCTGCTCTGAGTAAAAGCTTCCTGAGGTCCTGATCAGAAGCAGATGCTGGTACCATACTTCATGTATAGCCCACAGAAGTGTGAGCCAAATAAACTTCTTTATAAATTACCCAGTCTCAGGTATTCCTTTACAGCAATGAAACAGGGACAAACACACTGGCCTTAGAATACCTTCAACGCTCCTGGTACCTACATTCCTCGCCACAATCTCATACTCACCAGCTACCCACAGCCCGAAGCTAATTAGAATGACATTCTGCACTCTAGAAAAGTGCAAAGCACCTTCAAGATAGACAATTTTGAGGCCGGGCACGGTGGCTCAAGCCTGTAATCCCAGCACTTTGGGAGGCCGAGACGGGCGGATCACGAGGTCAGGAGATCGAGACCATCCTGGCAAACACAGTGAAACCCCGTCTCTACTAAAAATACAAAAAACTAGCCGGGCGAGGTGGCGGGCGCCTGTAGTCCCAGCTACTCGGGAGGCTGAGGCAGGAGAATGGCGTAAACCCGGGAGGCGGAGCTTGCAGTGAGCTGAGATCCGGCCACTGCACTCCAGCCTGGGCGACAGAGCGAGACTCCGTCTCAACAAAAAAAAAAAAAAAAAAAAAGATAGACAATTTTGAACAACCAAACATTAAGATAAGACTTCAGCAGGGGTAAAACCACCAAAGACATGATTATTCTTACATCCCCTCTAAGACAGCCAGAAAAACTATACATCATAAATTAGGACAATAGAAGCCTGGTAGACACAGCCTAGAGAATCTCATGACATGGTGATACATATCTTGTGATGACAAGGCACTGTCAGGCTGCACAGAGGCATAGACCATCATATCCCCATTATGGTAAGACACATGAGAAACTCTTACTAAGATCCAAAACCAGACTTTCTCCTCAGCTCCAGTTCCCCATCATCCGGAATGGCCTCAAGGATGCATTATCTCTGTAACTGGATCCGTGAATACTGACAAAGCAGCTAAGTCAATTACCTCAATTCTTTTCTCATATTTTTCTCCCTTTATAAGGCGATGTACATAAATCTGAGGAATATGGATGTCTTCTGGAGCAAATGCTCCAATATCCACAATTTCTTCAACCTAGACAAACAGAAATTTCTTTCAAAGTTAGTGAAGCTTAAAGTGAATATTTTTAATTTTTTTAAAAGTATATACATCTTCACATACAACTTAGGCTGGATACACGATGTAAATATATATGACAGAATATGAACATTTATCTATGTATGTATATGTGCCCATATGAGTAATGTCTATACACCTCCTGGACCCACAAAAGAGAAGAAATTCAAGTGCATGTTTCTGAACAGAAAATACAGACCATAGAGCTCCAGAAGTTAGCCTTTGCTTAAAAGACAAATTTTTAAGCAAATTTACAGTTTTGCTCAGTTACAAATTTGTCAAATGGTTTGTCAGTACGGCTGCTTGAACTTTCACAAATTGCAGCTCAACTATGCAAAACTTGATAGCACATTCCTTAAACACAGATTTTCCTAAATTAATGGGAAATTTATCATATCAAAGACAAAAATCTGTAATAACATCTGCATGGTCAATTGAAGAGCTTTTTAAATAAAGATACGAATGCTATTTGTAACAGTTGTAAATTATTCTTGTTAGCTTCCTGGGATTGTGATACAACTGCAATTGCTGAAATAATTCACTTAAAGACAGATAATTAATTCCAATATGGAAACTCAAAACTGAAATATTAATTAATAACTAGAAATACTCAATTTAATTAGAATCAAAGTCATTCACCAAGAATAAGGTCATTATCACAGCAACATGAAATGCCTCCACATTAGTCTGTTATTTTAGAATTCATTTAAAAGACAATTTTTCTATCAACATAAAACAGTTCAAAATAACAACGATCAAGAAAAACTAAACTTGACATTGTTGTGGTCAAAGAATGAGCTTTCTGGTGACACACACGCACACAAACACACATACCTTTAAGTTGTGAGTACTCAGCTTAACAGATACAGTATCTAAAGCAAATAATTGTTTGCTTCCATGAACTGACTTATACAAGGACAGTTGTATTGATTTTTGTTTCCTAAACTATTCACTGAAATCTGGAAATCTGTGAGGTTAAGTAGCCCTTCTTACACTGTTCTACTACAATATGCCTTCACTAGGCTCTTCCTACAGTGCAAGAATACCAGGGCTTACAGAAGACATTTTACTCATCGTGCAATGCACACAAATAGCTGAAAAAGGCAAGGACATGGTGGATTAAAGCTATCATCTTTGATAAACAGAAAAATTTTGACCAAAATCAAACAAAAATTCCAAGGAAAGATCAGAAAACATGTCAGCATCCAAGTTGAACTACTGGGTAGAGAGGCACCTGGGGATGAGTGAGGAGACAGGGAAAGTGGGGCCGAAGACCCCTTGCCACTGCACTCTATGTCCTCCCCTTGAAAACTCTCTATGTTCCAGTATTTTCTATTCAAGGTGGAGGTGAGGAATGCAGAGCAGCTAAGCACTGCTGCTACCTCTTCAACTGGTTGGAACTTTCAGCCATTAGGGCTCATTCACATCTTTACATATTCAGTTTTAGCCTTCAAAGAAGTTTGTGACTTTAAAAATGTGTTTGTACATTAATCCAGTATCCTGAGGATAGACATGAAGATTTATTATTCATGAAAATACTAAGCCCAAAATTTATTATAATAATGAAAACAACTTTAATGGTCAACAATAGGGAAATGGTCAAATAAACATGGTGTATCCATGTGATTAATCAACATTATGCACTCATAATATTTAATGACATCTCATAATTTCATGTTTCATAAAATCAAGATTTTGTATAAGTAAATAAAAATTTATAGAAATGCACTTTGGCATAGACAATTATTTATATACCTACAGAAAATAAAAGGAAACACATGGAAATGCTAAGAATTGTTATCTCTGGGTAAGAGCACAAGTTGTTTTTATTTTCCTTTTACTTTTATAATCAAAAGGGAAACCCACAATGTTATTTTTTCAAAAGATGCGATAAACACTAAGTTTCTAAAACTAGGAGATCATAAGTGGGTCATGTGATGAATTTCACAATTAGTTAGACATGTACCAAAGAGGGCATGTTAAAAAGAAAATAGAGATTCTAAGAAAAACTGAAGTTTCTAAGCCCTAAAAGCAGTCACAACATTATGAGCTAAACTAAGGAAACTCTTCTTGCCTGCATATTTGAAAACAATAATGCGAATTATTTTTCACGCCTAATGTTGCTCCAAAAGGTCAGGCCCTCAAATCTCTTGCTACAATTGAGACAGCAGCTTCCTATTTGGTCTTCCTGCCTCACCCTCTAGCAGGGGCAAGGAACATAATAAAAAAGGAAGAAAAAAAAATCAGTATTGCTCACTTAAACTGAAAATGCTGATGGAAACCCGTCACTATTTTCTTTTGGTTCCATCAAAGAATGTTTCAACAGAAAACAACAAATCAAGACAAAGCTTCATTACCAAGGACAATTACATCATAACTCTCAGAACTAACAGAATGAATATGTCCTGGTAAAACAACTCTGATAAGCAAGAATCTCGCTAAACATAAACAATTACATGTTTTGTCATCCTAATATGAATGGCTTTCAGACTGTAGAAAATGCATGTGCAGCATTTGTCAAAATAACAACACTCAACAATATTGAAAACATCTATACAAAAATCAAAGCTTTCTCAGAGTTGGTTAGCAGAGTTAAGAGCTAAGATAGAAAATATTTGAAGTACAAACCAAAAGAAGAAAACATGTTTTCAGACAATCTATGAAAAGAGTTTAAAAAAAAAAAATGAAGAGGCAGAACTATCTTAATGCTAGCTATTGAAGGGACTGACTTCAGTACCAGTTTTGTGTGATCTTGAGAACAGTAAGAAAGAAGCAACAGAAGGATTAAAAAGTCTAGTGAGATCAGGTGATAACATGAGCATTAGTGGAAAACCTGATGAGAAAATGATGACTAAAATGAGCTGGTTAGGAAAAACATAAAAATAAAAGACCCCCAGATCCCTTACCAAAGACTGCAGAGTTTTCCTCCTGAAGTCAGAAATGGGTAAGACAGAATAAAGGACAAAGAAAAAGCCTCAGGGCAAAGCAATGGGCAGATCTAAGTGTCCTCAGGCAAGATCCAGACGGAAGAAAGGTAGCTAAGAACAACCTGGACTTTTCCATGGCACTATGAATAGATCTCAAGTCCCACCACTTGCTACAACCAGAAATCTAGACATTTGAGACTTCTCTAATTGGTACTCGTCTTCAGTCATTAGCAGAAAAGTAGAGACTAGGAAATGTTGTTATTGATTTGAACTTTGTTTTAAAAGGTTGCTTTCTCTGCCCTGCACTCTTCCTACTTTATAACTCTGAAAACTTAATTTAAAGCTTAGAGAAGGATAAGAATTCATCCCTTGGTGACAATGTGTTTGTGATTGCTTGGCAAACATTACTTATATCTAGGTAAGGGAAAAGAAGAGCTACAAGGCAGTAACGTCCTCATTTTTTATTTTATTTTAGTGACAACCTCAATCTGTTATAGACACAAAAACAGGCCCAACCCTAAATGGTGTTAGTGAAAAATGCTGCACACCTGCAAAACTCTGTGTATAATACAAAGTAAGGGCTGTTGAGGGGGAGAAAGGAGAAGACTCACATTCCAGGCTTTCTTCCTGACTCATTTTAAGTTTCAAAAAAGTTTAGGAGGAACGTGCTTCTTTTGCCAAAAAGAAAAGAAAAAATCAGAAAACAAGCAATAACGTCTAGAATCATGAGAAACATTAACTCCAAAAGAGAGGGGAGAAAAAGTAGCTGTGGAAGACTAGAAAAATAGAAGGGGGAGACAATAAGCAATAAGAGAAGTTACAAGTTAAATGCAGAGGTGCTCTGGATGTTAAAATGAGTAAAATGAAAAGAAAATGTGAATAAGACCTCATGTTCAATAGATCAATAGGATAACTATAGTTAATAATCTACTGTACCTCTCAAAGCAGCTAGAAGAGAATAATTTGAATGTTCTTAGCATAAAGAATAGATAAATATTGTAATGGGTACCCAATTACCCTGATTTGATCTTTATGTTATACGAATGTATCAAATTATCACAGGTACCCTGAAAATATACAGGTCTATTATGTATCAAAAAAAATAATTTTTTAAACAAGAGGCAATGTAGAGAAAGGGGAGGTCAGCATGTAAGGCATCTTTTTCAAAGATTCAACTGAAGAGAAAAAATCCAAAGGAGCAAGAAAGTGAATATATTCTTAGGCTTCATGCTAAGGAATGATAGGATTAATACAAAAAAACGGAAGAAAATGGTATGAAAGCTAAAAGGGCCAAGGACAGATACATATGGTCTTAGATGTCTATAAGGAAACGCACAAAGAAGGAAAAGTTGAGAGGCTACCAACAAATTTGCAACCTTTAAAATGGTGGTACATATGATTGCATAGTCATTATTGAAATTGAGTAGATGGGATCTCATGCCAACAGACATTCTACAATGCCCAGTGAAAAATAAACATAACAAAAAAGCATGTTCTGTCAAGAAAATATGCATACAACTGGGATGCCACTGACCTAGGCATGAAGTGTGGTGAGGAATACTTAAAGTGAGTTTAAAGGGAGAAAGAATATCACACTGATAGTTATATAATGCCCAAAGACAGAGATGATATATTTGTAATAGAAGTGACAAAAATTGGCTCAAATAAGAGACACCAATTATTTGAACATCTTCTATTCATCACAGTCTGCTGATAACTCTATATTGCCTTCTGGTAACTTCTGTATTGCCTTCAGAATAAAACAGTGAGAGAAACCACGATTCAGGACCTCTAACCAGTAAGAATAAATTGCTTGCTAAAGTAGAAATGACAGAAATATTGAGAAAAAAATGACAATGTAAAATTGGAATTGGAAATAGACCAGGAAGTGAATCCTAAACGTACACAGAAATATATCCTGGTCTTTGAAGAAAAGATTTCAGTAAGTTCAGAGAAAAGAGAAGCAGGATCAAAAGGTCAGAAACTCAAAATGACAAATGGGCTTATGAAAGATGAGGATTGCAAAACTTCCATTCTGACAATATAAAGATGGGTTATATTGATAAGGAAGAGAATGGTTATAAAGAAATGAGTGTAACAACATGGATAGCTTTGTGTTTCTTCATATTTTATCAGGGCTCCCACAAAAGAGACACATATGACCTAGGACAAATGGAAGTTATGAAACCTTAAGAGGTCTATCAAAAGATACAAAATCAGAATGAGATGAGGACTCCTCAAAATGCTCAAGATGAGGAAAGGGTGGCTCCTGGGGTGATTTTGTCTTTGCTGCTGCTGCTGGAAAATTTGAAAATGATAATCACTACTGCTTGGGCAGAAGACAGGAAAAAATAGAGCAGTTGAATTTCATTTTGTTTCTGACTTCACCAGGAAAAAAGTAAGTAGAACTAGTATGATTATGAAGAAATTCAATTCCAAGAAGAGATACCCAGATTCTCTGTACCAATTCTAGGCTGTAGACCTACAACATCTATATCCCAGGACCCTTAAAGAGCCTGAAGATACGATAACAGAATTACAGTCAAGAGAAAAATGGTAGAGGTGTCAACTGAGAGGCAAATATACTCCTTTTCAAAAGGAGGGCTCAATCTACAACAGTATTCTAAAATGGATTATTATATATGTGGTCTAGATGGCCATAAAGAGAGAAAACAATTGGACAGCAGTCTAAGTCTTCCCCCCAATTAAATCATGTCATATGATCTTTATTAATTTGTGATCAGGCTAGAACATAAGTAGGCCAGGAAAAAAGCACAACGTGTAGTTCCACAGAGCCTCTGACCCAGCCCTTCACATAAGAGTCTTACAGACATAGCAGGAAAATGTGACTTGAGCTCATCCCTTAAAATCAAGAAATACAAACTAAGCACCTACTAGATTTGGCAAGGAAGAAAACAGAAGAGGTGTATGCTCTGGTGTACAGATAAGTAGACAAATACTTGAAGAACCGTAAGTATATGGTGGCTTGACAAAGCCTTAGGGGGAAGTCTTCATTGTTGTGGTTTTTAACTTTTGAGGGTACATGTATTACTTTAAGAATCTCATGGGTCATTTCAGGTACACAAAGGTTTCTTTAGCTATAAAATCCTTTGTGAGATTCCATGGAATTACTCCACAGACATCTGTCCACCCTTGTCCCCTAGCTCTAGCCTAGACCCCTGCTCTAACGATTTGATGTCTTTGTCCTATCCTGTTCAGTCAACATATTTACAAGGCTTTAAATGAAGATAAGGAAGTCAGCATTATAGTTAAGGGGCAAGGGTTTGGGTGCATCCCTTTCTCTAAGAGAGAAGACAATCTGATGCTCATGCCTCCAAGTATTTACCAAAAGAAGTGACAACCATATTCAGGGAGTTGAACCACTCTTTTAAATGCCCAAAGAATGGTATGCCCCTAGAACAAACCAATTACCTTTATACCACAGTCATAAAGAGTCAGTTTTTCTTTCTTGCAATCAAGTGAGCATTTCTTACCATTAAAACATAGTGCCTGACATAAAATTGTCTGGTTGTAGTAGCAAGAATAGTTGTATTTCATCTGATCATCAGCTTTCTTTTATATGTACTATTAACTATATAAATACTTTGATTTTTATTTGGCATCCCAGGCCTTACTCATGTTTATCATTATAGTATCAATTTTTAGTCCAATCCTAGAACCACTGTACAGTTCTACCATTCCTTTTCATTCTTATAGCTCTGTTCCTAATTGATGCTATCATGTATATTTATGTCTTACAAGCTATTTTAAATCACCTTTGGGGAAAAAAAACAGGTAAAAATTAAACAGCACATTTATCAAACTGGAAAGTGATCCAAGGCCAGAAAGAATAGCTAATTCAATGAAGACAGAAAATGATCTCTACTGGTTAGGGAAATAAAATGGGCAAGTGTTAACTGAATGAACTTCAGCAGGGAGTAAAGTTAATATCCTAAAATACCTGGCCTAATAGTTTTTTGAAATGCAAATAGAAAGGTTTAGCTAACCACCAGCACAAAGACTATTACATGACAGAAGTACTTCCAAACACCAAGAGTCTTCCTTTCTCTGTTTGCTGTCCAGTCTCAGAGTTAGTGATAGCACCTTCAACATAATGTACCTCAATACAAAACAGAAACAGTCCTTCCTCCCTACAATGCCTCATTTTAAAATGCAGGATGTGAAAAATGGATAAAGCAGTCTGAACTCTAGAGGAAAAGCTTTATCTGAAATAACTCAGTTTGTTAAAACTGACTAGCAGCAAAATTAATAGCTTACATATTAAATCCTTATATTATACAACTTCTGACCCATATTGATTTTAAAAAAGTAGAAATGGCCGGGCGCGGTGGCTCAAGCCTGTAATCCCAGCACTTTGGGAGGCCGAGACGGGCGGATCACGAGGTCAGGAGATCGAGACCATCCTGGCTAACACGGTGAAACCCCGTCTCTACTAAAAAAATACAAAAATTAGCCGGGCGAGATGGCGGGCGCCTGTAGTCCCAGCTACTCGGGAGGCTGAGGCGAGAGAATGGCGTAAACCCGGGAGGCGGAGCTTGCAGTGAGCTGAGATCCGGCCACTGCACTCCAGCCTGGGCGACAGAGCGAGACTCCGTCTCAAAAAAAAAAAAATAAATAAATAAATAAATAAATAAATAAAAATAAAAAAGTAGAAATGTTACTTCATATACCATCCCAATAGTTTTTGTAATGTGGAAGAATTGTTTAAAAAAATTAAAAGCAGTTTAAGACAAGTATTTTCATTTCCACTGACTCTCAAACCAAGCTAAAATAGCAAAATACCAGCATTGATTAGACTAACACTTTATTTTTATTTTACTTTTTGAGATGACATCTCATTATGTTGCCCAGGCTTGTCTCAAATTCCTGGGCTCAAGAGATTCTCCTGCCTCAGCCTCCTGAGTAGCTGGGATTACAGGCATGCACCACTATGCCCAGCTGCTAACATTTTTTGTTTGCCCAGAAATGCCAATCTTCTCTTTATGTGTGACTTACTAACATTCAGGCAATATTCTAAATATCCAGATTTCATTTGTCATATCTCTTTTAAAAAAGAAACTTCATTAGGACTGTAGCAAATCCAGAGAAATAATTAAAATGAATACAGTTACCCAAAGGAATTAAAATACATCTAACATGTTCATTCAAAGCACCAGTCTTACCTGTAATAGTTTTTAAAAAATTACACCATTATCATATACCCCAAGGAAAACAGGGAGACATAATATAATTAATAGAATTAAACGAGGAACATTTTCTAGTGAAGAGAGTCACAGAGAAACAGAAAGAGAAAAAGTTCGTGTTGGGTTTTTACAGCTACAGAAAGGCTGCCTATTAGTGATGCCAATTCAACTTTAAAATGTTACTCTAAGACTATTTCCTTCAATTTGAGGCTGTTAATCATCCCTGAAGCACTTTATAATGCAGGAATACAACACTTAACACATAAAATGCAAAATGGGATTGGGTTAAACCCTAGCATTTCCAGAACACAGTTAATGGCTGCTAAATCTAACAGATTTCATTTGAATTCAGCATGAGAATGACTCAACAGTCCCTAAATTTAAAATTGTTTAGCATGTGCATTAGAAGAATTTTACTTTATTCATTTCATTTTTTAAATGTCCTCCACGTTTTCATTTCTACAGAGCAGTAAGTAGAGTAGAATCCTACATATTTCATCAAGAAAATTAAGATGCCATGTTTGTTTTCCCTGATTTATATGAGGTAGATATAAAATGGAAAAATAAACTTTAAAACAAAATATTTATTCCTCTCTGTGGTTCAATTTTCAAAACTAGATCTTTAAGTCCTAAAGAAATTCAAACATGTTTATCACATTTCAACTATGACTTTAGCATTATGATCATATGGCTCTTCTCTTAGTACAAGTAAGGGGATGCACAATCAGTTTTACTGCTGGCATCACTTGGTTCAGGTTTTCCTAACTCACTGAATTTCAGCATCTAGTCATCACTGGAAAAACAGGGCAAGTCTTAATTCTGGTGTTAAATTAAATAATTCAAACTTAAAGCTCTTGGAATTTTAAATCATTCTGACCCTTGAGAGGAGTGTGGCCGTGCAGCCAGGGTCTCTTGGCATGCAGCTGCAACTTCTGCCCTTTTTCCTATAAATAATTAGACAGACCAAACAGCACTAGAGATAAAACCCCCTTAAGATCACTACCCTTCATCATGGAGTAATAAACTAACCTTCCTTGTGTCAAATCATTACAACATATTATCTGGTCTCATATGGAAAATGTTGTAGTACTGCTAGAATTTCTGTGCCTCTATGAGTGAAAAGTTTTCAGTGTTGGCATGCTAACCCCATTTGTTTATTGAGTGTATCCTGTGTGGCTACCCTCAGACTGTACTCAAACTCTACACTTAATCACATCTTCTGAATCTCATTATTTATGGTTGACAGTAGCCATCATTCAGACAATGACTGAAATCTACCATGAGTAAAGCTGATCAAGGTTCCAAATCCAAAATATCTTCCTGGCATATAAACTCATCCCCAAAACTCAACACCATATTTGAAAAGTCTTAACTTTTCAAATATGGTGATCAAATATGATAATTAAAAGAAGAGTAGGAATGGTTGATAAAGAACAGCAATTTATCGATGTCAATATTTAGTAAGGGACATTTTAGCCCATATAATTCTAATGCCATGTATTTCACTGAGCTTTCCTATGGATAAAAAAAAAAGACAGTATCATAAACAAAGTACTGGATTTGAAGTCAGAAGACATAGATTTGTGGTTTCAGCCCTAACATCATCTAATACTACATTCTTACATGAATCACCTAAAGTCATTTCACCTTTAAAATGAAAAAGTTGAACTGTAAATCAAGTCTAATATTCTTCCCAGCACTTGCATGATCATTAAGTCTATACTAGTTCCTAGATATTCTATTACAAGACCATAAAGTATGCACATTATTGTGTAGTATCTTTCTAACTATTCTGGATATTGAACACTCTAGATTAATGTCATCTTACTGGACATATCGGTTAAATGGAAAACATGATTTTAATTCCATGCCACGCAGCATATCTTCAATACCCCTCTGTACTTGTGTACTTGCTATATCCACCCTTTTCTGACCAAACAGGCTGTTGAATTTACAAGGCCAGTTTATTTGCCAATTTATTACTTTACAAACCTTTGTATAACTAGGTAACTACCATATGGCTTGTTTTGCTTTTGTAGAGTAATAAAAGCTTACTGAATGAGACACACTATACCAGCCAATATTAAAAGACACACCTTGAGATAAAATGATCTCAGAAAAGTCAGAGGAAACTAGTCACGGTAATAAGGGAGTTACAAAACAGTTGGTGGCACATTATCAAGACTCTCAATGCAGGACTGACAATGGTCTCAAATATAAAACCATCAGGAAGAACCACTGAACACAAGGCATTTTTGCTTTCTTAGACCATGGCAGGAAAATGATGTCAATCAAGTAAAATCCATAGAACATTTCTAAGCCTGCAAAGTGTTGTGTATGTTTTGAACCTGCTGACTCAGTGACTTAAATATCATTTAATGAGCAGCTATTATGTCCCAGGCATTGTGTTACATACTGGGACTACTGAGATGAGTAAGACAAGGTCCTACAAGGTGCTCACAGTTTCATGGAGAAGACAGGTAACCAGAGAATCACAATAAAACATTAAAATAAGTGCAATAATAGAGGGAACATTCCAGTGACCAGGCAGAAAATCAGCCACAAAAAGAGGGAGAACATTCTAGGCAGTAGGAATGTCAAGGGCAAAGGGTAGGGAAGGATGTGATCTCATGAGAGAATGTGAGGATGTGTTACTTGTCAAAGGACCTAGGGTAAACTGGAAATAAAAGCATTGCATCAGAAGTTCAAAATTTTTATTCTGTGGAATGAGGAACCTAATTTTGGAAAAGCTATCAGAAATGGTAAGAGCTAACTGAACAAAAAAGGAAATATGATGCCCTTTACACTTCAAAAAATTCTCAAGAGAGTTCACTTTAGTTAATGCTGCTGGGACAGTTTCTTCTGATTATTGTGGCTTCTCGCCAGAATAAAATTTAACACATTGGCAATTACCTTTTCTCGCTTTTATTAATTTTTGGTTGTGCACCTGGATTTTCAAGGGGCCTAGTAAAAGGCCAGATATTTGCATATGTTCTAATATTAGGAGACTGCCAGATGCTACATGCTCAAACTATACTAATACATGAAAACAATCTGTTTGTAAGACAAAAATTAACAAAAGGGGTCAATGAATCACATTTATCACTTTTTCCCACATTTCTTACTAAAATCATTTATATAAGCCATGACTTTAAGAGGCCTTCTTTTAGCTTTGTCCTTTAACCAGAAAGATTTGAAGAGTGACTCCTTTAAAAACAAAAAAAAGAAAGAAAAAAAGCAACTAATTTTTCAAATGAAACAATCTTGCATAAGCCCTAATTATCACTTCAGTATTTGCAGACTAGATCTATATTTGAAGTTGGAAAAAAATAACATTTTTTGACAAGGTCTCTGGAAGGAGTGAGGAAAGCCACTATTATTTTTAATCAGAGTGACTCTCAAATCATAAGTTATATTCTTAACACAAACATGAAATAAATTGATAAGTAGGTCACAAGTTGTTAAACCAAAAGAGAGCAAAATTAGGAAAAGGAATCCATGTCATTCTTTGTATTAAGATAATTCTTTTTTTAGGAGAACATCCCCTCAGTTTGTATCAGTGACAGTGTACCTTATTTAATAACCTTTCAAGAGGGAGTATCATAAAGATTCTAAAACCATTAATATGTTAGAAATGCCCTCTGGCTCTTCCTTTTTTGGCAGGTGGGGAACGGAGCTTCACTCTTGTTGCCCAGGCTGGAGTGCAGTGACGGGATCTCAGCTCACTGCAACCTCCGCCTCCCAGGTTCAAGCGATTATCCTGCCTCAGCCTCTCGAATAGCTGGGATTACAGGCACATGCCACCACAAGGACTAATTTTTGTATTTTTAGTAAAGACAGGGTTTCACCACATTGGCCAGGCTGGTCTCGAACTCCTGACCTCAGGTGATCCGCCTGCCTCAGCCTCCCAAAGTGCAGGGATTACAAGCTTGAGCCCTTTTTTTTCTTTCCTAACACAATCTATGTCCTCATTTGCAACGAGATTATTTTGTAAGAAATCACGACTCTAAGTTTTAGAAGGTTATCTCAACACAGTGAATCAACAGCACTTGACTCACACCTTATTTTATTAAGGGCTCTGTGGGTACAGCTGCTGGCCATGGTTACCTTCTCTCTGGGAATCTTATCCATATTTACTTCCATAACTGGTTACTGCTCTAGGTTCAAAATGTTCTTCCTTTTCTAGTCTACTAACTATAGGCAATCAAGTTCTTGTCCTGGGTCAAGCAGCCAGGAGGATTCTCCAGGAAGCTGGGTTCTAATCTAGAGTGCCTGGCTCCAGAGCACACATATCAACCATACCCTGTACCTTTTCTTTCCTCTCACACAACTCCTCAACTAAGTGGGAGATTTAAGAACACTTGGGAATAAAATATTAGTGACATTCCCATTAAAATAAGACACAAAATCACAAAAGAAATAGAGTCAATAAATACATGAAAAATATTTCATGTCTCTTGTCAAAGATATCGAGTTAAAACTATAGGGTGGCATTTTTCACCTAGCAAGTTATCAACTGTTTAAAGTACAACATCCATGTTGTTGAGAGTAGTTCCAAATGATACTTTTACATATCACTGAGGGGTTATAACTAAAGTTATCTTTCTAGAGAATAATTTAGCAATACTTTCCAAAACCTTAAAATGTTGATGCTCATATAAAGAAAACTACTTCTAGAAATGTGGTCAAATAATCAGACATGCACAAAAACAATATTCACTAAAGCATTAATAGTGAAAGATGGAAAACATGAAAGTCCAACAATAGAATTGTTGATATGTTTTACTAACTATTAAAATATCTTCCTTTAGGGATTAATGAGCTGCAAAAACATGCTTAATGTTTTATGTAATGAAATACACATTATACTAAAATGGTCCCTATTTTATAAAAAAGAAACATTATGTATGAACAGGAATTAAAGAAAATCAAGCCAAGACACTTCCATGTTTTCTCTCAAGTCTCTTTGTTCCATGCAGAAAGTGTCTCCCCATCCCATTATGGTCCATCCTCACCCTAATGTCAATCAAGACGGCAAGTGTAAAATGCCTCAAGTCTTCTCCTTCCTTCACAAATGACCTTATTTTTCTTGTTTATCTGCATAAACAAGGCCAAGAAGTAGAGAGGGGTTGCGTGGGGTTAGTGCCATAAACTCTCAGCAAACCACCACCACCAGGATCCCACAGCAATCAGTATCTTTATTATTGAATTGAGCACTCACTGCTCTATGTACAACTTATTTTCAGGTTAGTCTTATCTCAACTAGATTGTAAGATGCTCTGAAACAATCACAGTGTCTTATGTAGCAAATCCTTAACATTTGTGTACCTAATAGCCATGTTGTTGGCTACATCCCCAAGCAACTCTGAAGGTAGCAATTTGTAGTTTTGGTAAGCTAGAAACTTCACTCAATATGCAGCTGAAACGGACTTCAAAGACAATTACCTGTCTCCCATATTTAAACAAAGAATTATTTTTATCTACACAGGGACACACATGCAGTCACTTCCTGAAGAAAACATTGCCTCTTTATGAAAGTCAGTACACAGTGCCAATAAAGTGGTTCTTAGATGTTTAGGAAAAATACAAGAAATGAAATATAAAATTCAACAATGGCTCAGAATCAGAGCATGAACAAGTCTATCATATATTCTACATGGAAACAAAAATAGGCAATTTATTAATCTTTCAGGAAGCATTCCAACCAACATATGGTTTAATTCCAAGGAGTGTAATTGATAGATTATTTGGTAAGAGTTTGTTTAGTTTTATAAGAAAACACCAAACTGCAAAAGAAGCTGTATAGCATTTTGCATTCTCACCAGCAATGACTGAGAGTGCCTGTGGTTTTACTTCCTCATCAGCATTTGGTTGTTAGTGTTCTGACTTTTAGTCATTCTAATAGGTGTGTAATGGTATCTCATTTAGGTTTGCAATTCCCTAACGATATGATGTTAAGCATCTTCTCATATGCTTATTTGCCATTTGTGTATCTTCTCTGGTAAGGTGCCTGTTCAGATTTTACCTATTTTGTGGTAGGGTGATTTTCTTATTGTTGAGTTTTAATTGTTTTTGTATATATTTGACACCAGTCTTTTATATGATACGTTTCAAATATATTCTCCCAAACCACAGTTTGCCATTTTTTTCCCTGTACAGTGCCTTCTACAGAGCAGTGGTTTTTAATTTTAATGAAGTCCAACCTATCAAGTTTTTCTCTCATGGATCATGTTTTTATCTTAAAAAGCATGGCCACTTTTTCCTTGTTATTTCCTATGAGTTTTCTATTTTACACTTTACATTTAGGTCTTTACTCCTTCTTGAGTTAGTTTTGTCAGGTATTTTAATAGAATTTAAATAAGAAATTGAGAACCAAAAAGGTAAAAAAGCACGCAGGTGACACGATCTAGTAACTGCAGGAGGAACAAAGAGAAGTAAATGGAACTGGTGCTGGGGCCAGGGGTTTCTGAGAGCTGGGATCCAGACCCCTAATGGGAGTCACAGGAAGCAGCCAGTACTGGTACTTCTGAAGCTCATGAGGCTAGTTCTGCAGTAGTGGTTTGGGAGTTGGGGGGAGACCAAAAATAAGAACTGCCACACCATAAACATTAAGAATTGTTCTGTTTTTGTGGAGAATTGACCTTTTTATCATTATGCACCACTTCTCTTTATACCTAATAGTTTTCCTTGCTTTGAAGTCTACTTTGTCTGAAATTAATATAATTGCTCCAACTTTTGTTTTGTTTTGTTTTGAGACAGTGTCACTCTTTTGCCTAGGCTGGAGTTCAAGGATCTTAGCTCACTGCAACCTCCGCCTCCCAGGTTCAAGCGATTCTCCTGACTCAGCCTCCCAAGTAGCTGGGATTACAGGCATGTGCCACCATGCCTGGCTAATTTTTGTATTTTTAGTAGAGACAGGGTTTCGCCATGTTCATCAGGCTGCTCTTGAACTCCAATCCGCCTGCCTTGGCCTCCCAAAGTGCTGGGATTACAGGTCTGAGCCATCGTGCCCAGCCTAATTGCTCCAGCTTTCTTTTGATTAATGTTAGAATAATTTTTTCCATCCATCTCTTTACTTGTAATTTGTGTCTACATATTAAAGTGGATTTCTTATAGACAACATATAGCTGAGTCTTGTTTTTAATCCACTTTGAGTCTTAATTGTTTGGTATGTTTAGACCAGTAATGTTCAAATTATTTAGTTGGATTAATATCTACCATATTTACTACTATCCTCATCATGGTCCTTGTTCTTTATTCTTTTTGCCCTCCACTCTTTTCTGCATTCTTTAGTTTTAATTAACCTTTTTCATATAATTCTTTTTCTGCTTTTTTTTGTTACACTTGAGTTTGCAATATACATTTACAATTAATCCAAGTCCTCTTTCAAATAACACTATATCACACTACATTACTTCACAGGTAGTGCAAATATCTTAAAACATGGTATCCCCAGCACTTGTCTCTTATAACATTGCTATCATTCATTTCATTTGAAGGCCGGCCTTGTTAACGCTCTGGGTATATTTCAAAATGTCCACTTTTCCCCACTCTCCTTGCCAGAAGCACAAGGAAATTTTCCTTTGGTCTTCACCAAAACTCTGGTAGGGATCCTAGAGGTAAAACTCACAGAAATATGAAGCCCCTCCCAAGACCAGACCACTCTGGGGTCTAACTCTCAAACTTGTCCACATGAGCCTCCAACAATTCATCAATTACAGTTTGAGATTTTCTACCCCAGGACAGGTTCCCATGGAGATTTCTGCTACTAGGCTTCTGCTCCAGTAAGTTGTGATTCTCCATATTAGCCCATCTCTCTCCAATTTAGGGGGTAGTGGTTTGCCCTGTGACTTTAATCCTCTGATGGATCTAAGAAGAATTGTGGATTTTTCAGTTTATTCAGCATTTTTCTTATTGTGAGAATGGGTGTGGCAACTTCCCATCTCCTTGCATGTTTGACCTGAAATTGGAAGTGGCTATTTTTTAAATAATCATTACCAGTAGTTATTACATAGAATCCTAAAGTTTCTATTTTGAATTCAAACAACTATGTAACACTATCTACCTCATTTTCAATTGAGGGGAAAAAATTATATCTTCCTAAATGTGAAGGTTCTCATTTTACAGCTTTTAGGAGATTATCCTATTTCATATGCTCTAAAAGGTTAACATTACTGAACAATTCTTAATTCTGCATTTATGAAAGTATTAACATTATTCTGGGGCTACACTAAGTTAACTGAAAAATTCAGTCATCTAAAGGTCTATGAGCCTGCAAGTAAGGAGACTGTAAATTAGATAAAATTGTTAACATTGCAAAGCATAATGTAAAATGCACCTCAAAATATACCAAACATCATTTGTTTTTGCTTCAGAACATACGTTTTAGAGGCACAAAGAAGTGTTTAGATCTTAACTCTTCCCCCTGCCACCTCTGTTATCTTAAAGTCTTTCCTTATCCTTACTTGTTCTTCTATAAAATATAGACAATAAAACCTACCTCACTGGGTTACTATAAAGTGCTTTGCATGTAAGTTCATGGTATAAACAGGAGTTGTCACTATTCTTGTTTTCATAATTATTAGGCTATATATCTCCTTCAACTGATATTACCACTATTGAAAATATTTCAATTATAGCATCTACCATACTCTGTGTAGAGCACACTTTAGCTATATAGAGTCTACTTGGACCATTTCACTGCCCATATTTCCTGGGAATGAATTTCATTAAGAAAGTTTTCCATTCCATTTTCCTATCTCCTTATAAAACCTAGTCCTCAATCTACATATAAAATATTACCTTGTACCTTAAAAACACAAACCACAGAGGAAAGATAAGTGAAAACATTTTGAGTGCAAACATATTCAGATGCCAATAGCACTGAACAAAAAACTATAAATAAAACAGCAGCTAAAATACTTTTTATAGCAGAAGCTGAGTTATAAAAATGTCTTTCAGATTCTACTTAATACTACTTTTATTTCTAAAGGTCTAATTCCAATTCTAAGAAGCCAATTCAAGATGAATGACTTTTGTAAATTTCTCAGAGAAATTTAAATTACACCAAAACTTTCAAACTCATTCTTAATCTCATAGCTTTTTATAGTTAACCTGTATTCGTCTGAGTTTGGTAATAACGATGAATTTTTCTCGAGGTTTGTCTGTGTCGGCAAAGTTTTTCCAAAATTTAAAATGAAATTCAAAACTGAACAGAAATTTTTCACAATACATGGCAAAACTTGTATCCTTTTCTGCAATTATTAAGGAAACTAAAATAGATTCCTTAAATGAATGACCCAGATCCTTTTCACAGAAGGCACAGAAAAGGTAGCAGGGTTCTTCACATTTCCTCAGGTGGGATTTGTATTTAGAATTCTGAAGAACCCAAATGTGTTACTCAGTGGCAGAAACACTGTATATTATCATTAAACTTCAAAAGCTGAATCAGAGAGAAGGTGACGTATACTTTTGGACATGAGTGGCTGAAGAATCTGAATGTGGACTTTGTTACTCAGTGGCAGAAACACTGTATTATCATTAAACTTGAAAAAGCTGAATCAGAGAAGGTAACCTCTAGTCTTAGACATGAGTGAACTTGATTTCTTCATGGAATAAACCACAGAGCAGAAGACCATTACATTCTAACAGTTAAGTAATTCTTAGTTCCTAGTCTTAGGAACTATTAATTGTTTTAAACTGTTCCATCCAAAAACAAAAAGATGTTTTCATAATTCTATAAAAATTCAATAAGGCAAAGCTATCATAAGGAAGAAAAGAAAATATTTCCTTCACATAACTTACATTTTGAACCTTAAGTCCCTCTTTGTTCACGGACTGGTATGCCCACAGGTGAACAGAAAGCATCAATATCTGAGGCCCTCTTTATTTATGCCGCCAAAAGAACAACAACAGATGTGACTTTTGTTCAAAAGAAGTCAAATAGCTCTTGCCTCCTCTCTCATCACATGATCTCTTTGTGCACACCCACTCCTCCTCCAATTTAGGCCATGAGTGGAAGCAGCATGAGGCCCTCACCATACACAGCTGCCCAGTCTTGGACTTTCTACCCACTAAAATCATGAGCTAAGTAAACTTTTCTTTATTAAAGAATAAAAAAGTCAAGTGGTTATTCAGCACGAGGAAGTTTTAAGCAGAAAATAACCTTACTCTTCATCCCAAACCAAAATATGTGAATCTTTTGAGCCAAAGTATAAAAAGAGATAAAATGGGTCATTAACTAATGCTCCATACTTCAAATACAAAGGCAGAGAGAAGTCATCAATTTGAGGGTGTACAACTCAAGCTAATGAAGTGACAGATTTATAAGAACCTTCCTCTCTTGAAGGTGTCCATAATATTCCCCTCAAGAGTCATTATAGTTTTTGCTTGATGTAAGGTATCAGCATGTTTAAGTTGATTTTATGGACTTCAGATACTGGCTAGTTTTCTGAAGGATTTAAGCTAACAATATTTTTAAAACAAAATTTAGTTTTTTGATCATGCACTAAGATTTTAGGAACTGGAGGCATTATGGAATTTTCATTTTCTTAGATCAAGAACTTTGGAAGACAGGGAAAGGATACAGAGGATGTGCCTTGCCACCTGCCATTTATAATGTAGTTCAATAGTCATCATCACTGGGTCAATGAGAACAACAGTCATCTAGGGTTTATTAATTAAAGCAGCAGGAGGGATTAAGGTGAGAATGTAGCACTTCAAAGCTTTAAAAACACACTGAAATGCTCTATCCTACTGATGCTCAAAATAAACCCATGAAATGAGCAAACAACAGAGGCTGTAAGGAAGCCGAGATTCTAAAGTCATTTGTCTAAGGTTGCAAAAGTAGTGAGAAGCAAATCTTAATCTCAGATTCTGTTAAAAAAAAAAAAGAAAGAAAGAAAAGAAAAAAGATAAGACTCCTCAGGATTAGTCCCAGAGCTTCTTCCCTATGTGATCTTTTCCATTCCATAACACTAACTCAAGTATTTGTGAATTATCCCCAAATGTGTAACTACCTTCCTGACCTCCCCTCTGACCACTACACATAACATATCCATCTGCACCTGTGTCACTACCAATTGAACGCCTAAGAAGCCAATCAATCCTAAGTGAGCTCTTGATTCATTCCCCCAACAGGTTCATTCAAGGTTTCTCATCTCAGTAAGTGATATATCATTGCTCGAGCCAAGTGTAGGCGTAATTTTAATTTCTACCTTTCCTCTATCCAGGCTCTCCACATCTAAGGCATGGGCATGTTGGATAGATTCCTCTCCCAACATACTGTATCTCTTAATTCTATCCTTCTCTCCACCACTTAAGTCCAAGCCACCATCAAGCACTCACCTAGATCACAACGGTCTCCTCATTGGTCTGCCCCTTTGTGCCTCTAAAGTCTGTTCTACACACAACATGCAAACTAAAATTATGACCTTTCCAAATGCACTTAAAATCCAAGCTCCTACAAATGCCTATATACCTACCTACATTCAGATTTTTATAATTCCTCTTTATACATATCCTGAAATAAAGCCTCAATATTGTCAGAGTAACCAGAAAGTCACAGAGGGACTCAGGACTTAAGCCAAGTCTTCTAAGTGTCCTTTTCATGAAGCCATTCAACTGCCTAGGTTTCTAGTCCAAGAAATTTATCGACGTCAGTTTTCTCATTTACAATATTGTAACAAAACTGCTTCTCCTCCAACTTCACCTGGTGATTAGAGGATCCGATGAGATATTATATGTGAAAGTGATTTGAAAAGCCCAAAGTATTATGCAAAGTAACATCAAACACATGGTACTGCAGAGATGGTGCTCAAGTGTGAAGTTCTGAACACTGTTTATAAGAAAGGGGAGTTAAGTGAATCGAGCTAAATAATTGACTTGCCACTCATCACTAACCTTGGCTGTTTCAGTCCTTTTCTGCTGCGTAAGAGAACTGGTGCAAGACAAGAAAGCACATTGCTACCCTGGTTAAACTTCCTGATTTGAGGCTTTACCTTACCAACAAATAAGAAATAAATAAGTCTTACAAAAGTGTTTCTGACCAAAAAGAAAACAGAGAGTTACAAGGCAGTTTAGAAAGCTGGTGGGGGGAAAACAAAGTAATCAGTCTCACCATCCTCAAAGTCTCTCCATCACTGCCTTCCTCCTCCTAAGATGCTGATGATACAGATGAAAAATCAGATATATAAGGCTCTCCCAAACCCCAAGAACACAGCGTGACTTCAACCCTGGACTATTTCTGTAGCTCTTGGAAACTCTGCCAGCCAGCAGAAGCTACAGCCACGTGCTGGACACTAGTCAGGCTGGAGGAGATTCCACCTATTATCCTGGTTACTGACATTCATCTGGCTGTGCATTTTTTGTTTGTTTGTTTCATTTTGTTTTTGAGATGGAGTTTTGCTCTTGTTGCCCAGGCTGGAGTGCACTGGCAAAAATCTCCTCTCACTGCAATCTCTGCCTCCCAGGTTCAAGCAATTCTCCTGCCTCAGCCTCCCGAGTAGCTGGGATTACAGGCGCTTGCCACCATGCCCCGCTAATTTTTTTTTTTTCTTTTGCATTTTTAGTAGAGACGAGGTTTCACCATGTTGGCCAGGATGGCCAGGCTGGTCTCAAACTCCTGACCTCAGGTGATCCACCCTCCTAGGCCTCCCAAAGTGCTAGGATTACAAGCATGAGCCACTGCACATGGCCTGGCTGTACATTTCTATACATGAGAAACTGGCCCTCAAGTATAAGTCAAATAATCAAGAAAAAGGCAAGTGCTTCTAATGAGTCCATCAATATGTAATTACATCATATTAATGTCAGATCTATTGACAGAGGCATTGTGCTTTTAAAAGATGGTAGCAACTAGAGCTGGATACACAAATTGCTTGCACAAGATCTTCCCTTCATAGACGCCCCATAACCAGTTCCACAAAATTGCAGTCATTTCTCAGCATCCATACAAATTCACATTATTCTAATTAATTTTCTATTCATTGCCTTCACACCAGCTATTTCAGTTCTATTTAAGTATGTTCGTCCTTTAAGAAATACTAAGTGACTTAATATGTTCAGACTACAGAAATAGAATTATGCTGTAAATGAAGGGTCTGCACACTTTTTTCTGTGAAAGATTAAATAATATTTTAGGTTTTGCAGGGTATACACTGTTACATACATTTTTTAAAAAATGGTCTTTTCAAAATATAAAAATATTCTTAGCTCTTGGACTGTACAAAAACAGGCCATGGACTGTATTTTGTCAATCCTTGTAAGTAATAACTGTGAACTAATATTATAGAGGAAAAAAAAATGTTCTATACAACATGAATCATCCTCTCATTTAATACAAACCACATTAGTTCAACAGGCTCTCCTGATGTCCTGAATTAGCAAGTTCTATATTAGAGAAGGATGAGGAATATGCCCTATGTTTCATGAGGCAAAAAAATTCCAAAAAATTCCACCCAGATTTTTCTCTTAAGTGGTCAAGGATAAAAGATGTTCAACAAGGACTATGAAGCATCACTTATAATGTGTATATTTATAACATTTAAAAGCCTGGATTTACATAATACAGGTTAATAAAAACACAAATTTGAGGCCTGAAAAACTATAACTAAAGACAAAAAGCCAAAAATAGCTAGGATAAAATTCACCAATCCATCAAGAAAGGGGAATATATTATTTAAGTGACTTTCTTTTAGGATCTCTATACAAACTATAAAAAATAGCTCCAAAATTTTGTAAGGATAATGGCATACAAATGACTTGCTGTAATTGGTATTTTTATCCCACAATGCAATGAAGTCCATTGTACTTGAGATAATGGAACTCTCTCACATAGCTGCAGCATTGTTACCAAGCAACAAGAAATAAAATGTCAAGATTAGCACTTTGTTTAATACATTTTTATCAGCAATAAACTATTTCTATTCTGCTATTCTTCTGGGTGTAAATGGTCATTAAGTTAAGAATTATATTTGTTAATATACAAGCGTATGTAAAATAATGCAGTAAGTTAATACTAGGCATTCATTCAAGTCCATATTTTTATATTTATTGCTTCCTTGGTAGAAACAGCAAATACTAACATAACAGCAATTCTATTAGGTTATTTTGCCAAACTACTCAACTGCAATATGTCTTCATTGAGTACATCTTCATTAGCATCCAAATATTTTCAAACCAACCTAGCATTTCATGAAAACTCAAGGAAACGAATGAATTGTCTTTAAATACTGCTTATGTTAGGATATTATATTTTCAAAGCATTCTATACCTGGCTAAATATGTGGCACAGAACTTACAGATCTCTTTAAGAATGATTTAGTAATCAATTTTTAAAAGTCCAAAAGCACAAGTAAAATATTATAACTAAAAAACAATAAGGAAAATAAATGTAAGTTGAAGATTTTATATAATTTACCATGTCTAAAAAATCAACCTGTGTAAAATGATATCCATTACTCACCACATCCATCCCAAAAGTTAACACTTAGGAAGGTGATAGTATTCTGCCGAAGGACGAAGGATTCTTCAGGGAGGGTTGGTGGAAGGAAGGTATTTCTTTTTTCCATATTGTACCAAACAGACACTTTTATTTTTCTCTTAAAAGAACTTGTGTCTAGTGTTTAACTCAACTGGCCCATGTGAGTAGATTCAAGAAGATGAGGAACAGTTTTTTGCTAACCTCATTCTACATAGCTAACTGAAATAGAGAGCTTTAACCAGGTAAATTCTAAAGTGCAGCAAAGAGCATGTAGCATAGTAAATTCACACAGTGAATGCCAAATCTGACATTTCAGCCAAGTTCTCACAAATATGCCTCCATATGTCAGAGATATTTATGTGTGAATGTATTTCACACAGGAATGAGCCTGTGTATAGATGTGTGTGTTCCTGAAATGAAATCTAATGACGTTTTTCAACATGGTGAGAAGTCTTTGTCTTATACGGACAGAAGCTTCATTTTTCTTCCTACCGCAACTTTCTTTTTATTGTCTCTTGAAAAATTACGAGTTCTACTGCTTTTAAAACTGTATCATTAGGGATTAGCAGTCTAAACAACAACAAAAATTTAAGAGGGAAGGAATTATGCTTACTCCTTAGGTATTTTCATTTCTCTAAAGCAGGAAGCAAGATGGCCCAAATCTCTAAACACTGATATATTAATTGGCCTGCTTAATAATGAAAATTAAATGTTCATAGGATCCACTTTAGTGCTTAAGTCACCTGGTTAAAATCCACTGTGTTCCCACCTTCTATTGTAAAGTAAAACAAACAGCTTGATCACTTCTAAGATAATGTATGATGAATTATTAACACAAAGCTCTCCAAACAGGGCCAGAGTCACAAATACCAGGAGGCTCCAATGTCAAAAGTCACAAAGTCTTTGAAAAAGATACTGCCATTACTCTCGAGAAAGTTAATTCTCAAGACTCCATACCCTACGGCCATACAATGAAAATAGTTGGTCATCCCTGTTCTCCAAACCCACAATGGATGCTCTTGCCTCAGGCCTCTGCACATACTACTCATTTGGCCCTAAAAGACTCCACCATCAGTTAGCTGCAAATCTAGCTTCCTCACTCTCTTGAGGTCTTTACTCAGAAGTCATCTAACCAAGGCCTTTCACAGTACCACCCTAAGTTTCAGTTTATTTCCCTGACATTTCAGGCACCTTTTCACGCTTTGTTTTTCCTCCCTTAACACTTAGCAGTATCAAATATACTACAAATTTTACTTATTATTCATCCTATTATCAACATAGACCATCAGAATGTAAACTCCATCATGAGAGCGGTGAATTTTGTTTTTTTCCACTGCTATATTTCCAGAACCTATAAAAATACCTAGTACACTAGAATTTGAATATCAGTGAACTTTCCTTAAACTATCTTTGCACTGTAATATCTGGTACTTGCTTCAAATCAATTAGAGGAGAGAGAAGGCAAAGAGATGGGGATATGAATGGGGCAGGAGTGACCATGGGTTGATAGTCATTGGAGCTAAAGTGTTGGGCTCAGGAAGGTACATTATACTCCTCTGGTTACTATTGTATATGTTCATTATCCTCCAAAATAAACATTTAAAATGAAAATTTGTATTATCAGTTACACTGCAATCTTTACCTTTCCTCATTCACCAACCAGAAACACTACATGTCTGCTTGGCAGGACGGCAGACATACCCATGATCTTTTCCTCTGATCAATCCCCTAAAAAGAGATAGAGAGGTGGTTGAGCAAGATGGTGGAAATGAAGCCATTTGTCCACACCTCAGGAGTACCAAATTTTAACAACTATCTGTACACAGAAAAGCACCATCACAAGAACCAAAAATCGAACAGCATTTGGGGAACTCACAGCTCTGAAGGTAAGAACGCAGACCTGGCTGGCTTCACCACCTGTTTATTGTAGAACCCCAGGGCCTTGAGTTAAAATAGGTAGTAGTCAGGTAGTAGTTACAGCAGGCCTTGGGCAAAACCCAGTGCTTTAGGCCTGACCCAGCACAGTCCCAGTGAGGGTGGCCATAGGGGTGTGTTTGAATAACCACACCCCCAGTTCCAGGGGGTTCAGCACAGAGAGAGAGAGTGTGTGTTCACTTGTTTGGAAGAAAGTAAGGGAAAACAACAGCAGTATCTACTGGTAACCCAGAAAATTCTTCTGGGTATTAACTAAGGCCATCAAGACAATACCTCTTACAAGTTTACAAAAACCACAGCAATTATGATTGGAGCCCAAGTCCCTCTGAATACCTAGAAAGCCTTCCCAAGGAAAGGCATTAACAAGACAAGACTGCAAAGACTACAATAAATACCTAACCCTTTAATGCCCAAACACCAACAAACATCTATAGGCCTCAAGACAATCTCAGGAAGCATGACCTCACCAAACAAAATAAGGCACCAGAGACCAATACTGGGGAAAGAGAGATATGTGACCTTTCAGACAGAATTCAAAATAGTTGTTTTGAGGAAATGTAAAGAAATCCAAGATAACAAAGAAAGAATTCAGAATCCTATCAGATAAATTTAACAGATTGAAATAATTTAAAAGAATCAAGCAGAAATTCTACATTTGAAAAATGCAACTGACATACTGCTGAATGCATCAGAGTCTCTTAAATAGCAGAACTGATCAAGCAGAAGAAAATCACTAAGCTTGAAGACAGGCTTTTTGAAAATACAGTCAGAGGAGACAAAAGAAAAAAAAAGAACAATGAAGCACTCCTACAATATCCAGAAAATAGCCTCGAATGGGCCAATACTAAGAGTTACTGGCCTTAAAGAAGAGGTAGAGAAAGAGATAGGAGTAAAAGGTTTATTCAAAGGGATAACAAAATTTCCCAAACCTAGAGAAAGATAAACATTCAAGTACAAGAAGGTTATAGAACACCAAGCAAATTTAACCCAAGGAAGACTACCTCCAAAGCTACCTTTTGGGAGTTAATCAAACTTCCAAAAAATCAATGATAAATAATTCTAAAAGCAGTAAGAGAAAAGGAGAAAAGAAACAACAGACAACAGAGCTCCAATATGTCTGGCAACCGACTTTTCAGTGGAAACATTACAAACCAGGAGAAAAGAGCACGACATAGTTACAGGACTGAAGGAAAGAAACTTTTGCCCTAGAACAGTATATATGGCAAAACATCCTTCAAACACGGAGGAAAAATAAAGAACTTCCAAGACAACCAAAATCGGAGGGATTTCATCAACTCCAGACATGTCCTACAAAAAATGATAGAGGAAGTTCTTTGATCTGGAAAAAAAAAAAAAAGGATGTTAATGAGCAAAAGAGAAATCATCTGACGATACAAAACTCACTGCTAATAATAAGCACACATAAAAACAGGGGATATTATTAATATAACATTGTAACTGTGGTGTGTAAACACTCTTAAGCATAAAGACTAAATAAAGAACCAATTAGAATAACTACAATAACTTCAAGACATAGCACAATAAGAAATCAAGAGAAACAAAAAATTAAAAAGCATAGGGATGAAGTAAAAGTGTAGAGTTTTGGCTGGACACAGTGGCTCATGCCTGTAATCCCTGCACTTTGGGAGGCCGAGGTGGGTGGATCACCTAAGGTCGGGAGTTCGAGACCAGCTGGCCAACATGATGAAACCCTGTCTCTACTAAAAATACAAAAAATTTAGTGGTGGTGCACCTGTAATCCCAACTACTCAGGAGGTTGAGGCAGGAAAATCACTTGAACCCAGGAGGCAGAGGTTGCAGTGAGCCGAGATCTTGCCACTGCACGCCATGCTAACATCAAAGTCTCATGCTAACATCAAACAAAAAAAACCACAACAGACACATAAAAAAAAAAAAAAGCAAGAAATCAAAGCACCCCAGAGAAAAATCACCTTCACTAGAAGGAAGACAGGAAAGAAGGAAAGAAAGAAGACCACAAAACAACCACAAAACAAAAAAACAAAATGGCAAGAGTGAGTCCTTACTTATCAATAATAACACTGACTGTAAATGGACTAAATTCTCCAATAAGACACAGTAGCTGAACGGATGAAAAAAATAAGACCCAGTGGTCTGTTGTCTACAAGTGACATGCTTCACCTATAAAGATACACAGAGATCAAAAATAAAGGGATGGAAAAATATATCCCATGCCAATGGAAACCCACAAAAAAAAAAACAAAACAAAACAGGAGTAGCTATACTTAGACAAAATAGATTTCAAGAGAAAAACTGTAAGAAGAGACAAAGAAGCTTATTATATAATGATAAAGGGGTCAATTCAGCAAGAGGATACAATGATTATAAATATATATGCGCCCAACACTGGGACAGCCAGATACATAGAGCAAGTATTATTAGAGCTAAGGAGAGACAGTTAAAATACAACAGCTAGAGACTTCCACACCCCATTTTCAGCATTGAACAGATTTCTCGGGAAGAAAAGTCAGAGACATAGGACTTACTCTGCACTATAGAATGAACCTAATAGAGATCTATAGAACATTTCATCAGATAAAAATTACTAAGAGGAAAATTTATAGCTATAAGTGCTTGCATCAAAAAAGAAAAAGGAATAACCTAATGATGTAACTTAAAGAACTAGAAAAGAGCAAACCAAATCCAAAACTACTAAAAGAAATTCAGATCAGAGCAGAAATAAATTTGAAACGAAGAAAATACAAAAGAACAATGAAACAAAATGTTGGTATTTTGAGAAGATACACAAAATTGGCAAACCTTTAGCCAGACAAACAAAGGTGGGGGTGGGGGTGAAGGTGAAGACCCAAATAAAATGAGAGATGAAAAAGGGGACATTACAACTGGTAAGAAATTCAAAGAATCATTAGTGGCTACTAGGAGCAACTATATGCCAATAAATTGGAAAACCTAGAATAAATGAATAAATTCCTAACTATATATAACCTATTAAGATTGAACCAGAAAGAAATTAAAAATCTGAACACCCCAATAATCATAAATATATACACCTACTATGTACCCACAAAAATTTAAAAATTTTAAAACGATGCCACGTGCCAGGCACTGGTAACAGAACACAGAAGATGCAGCTCCCTGAAGCCTGGCTCTTATAAATATAAGTCTTAGGATATCACTTTTGAAAATAATTTTCTATATGTTCATTAACCTCTAATTCTTATATTAGATGGGTTCACCGATATTCAATTTATATTGTACTTCATAAACCACACAGGCTATAGTAAATATTTGTGTGCACCAAATATCGTATCATCTAAACAATTCTTTTACAGGCAAACATACCACAATATAAATACAATAAAAGTAAGTATATTTATGTCATGATAAACATACTTATTTTGACTGAAAGCTGAAGTTAACTAAAATAGTTGAAAGAGCCTTGGGTAAACCTTTGCTGTCTTGTAAACTAGCCACGGCACAAGCCTGACAGCACAAAGAAATCCACAGCAGCGAGGTTATTTCAGTCACAGGCAGCCTCAGCAGCTTCAGTGGCTGAGTCAGACAACCTTTTCTGACAGCACATGCATGCCAGGCTGCTTGCAGGAGACAAAGCATCAACAGTTTCCTGAGTGAAGCACTCTCATCCCTCCCCATTGGATGGGGAGGTTTTCTATTATAGGCTCCTTCAAAAAAAAAAAAAAAAATAGAAATAGGCCATTTCCAGAGAAACTTGGATGGTAGCTTATGCACACAGAAGACTAGCAGAGGGGCTCATAGGGAGTTGAGAGCTGAGCACAATAACAGGATTCCTCCTGAGAAACAGCCCAATTAGTTCCCTTTGGAAGACTCAAGAGTCCTTGCTACTCCTTGTCATACAAATGGAAGGCAACACCCAAGAGTCATTCCCTGGCTGGTTTGCACTTGAACTTGTAAAGCTTATAAGGGAAGACTTCACCCTCACTCAAAGAGAGGAAGGTCCAGAAATAACACTGTCTGGACTGAAAAGAGAAACATCTGTCTGGCATGTGTGGCAATATGTGCCCATGTGCACTATTTTTCCCAAGTAGATACCCAGGTCTATAAGAGGGGTAGGAAGATACAGCCAGCATCAACTGTGTCACAGCTTTGTGGGGAAGCATGCAAATGGCTGTACATTTAAAGAAATATGAATGTAATGTTCATATTGGTTTTGTTAAAAACACACATAAGTGATCACCTCTATGGTTTTACACAACTCGTAAGTTTGTCTAGAAAAGTGGTCCAACTTTTTTGGCTGGTACTAGGGATCAGTTTTGTGGAAGACACTTTTTCCACAGACGAGGGTTGGGCGGGGGCATGATTTTGGGATGAAATTGTTCTACCTCAGATCATCAGGCATTAGATTCTCATAAGGGCAAGCAACCTAGATCCCTCACATGCACAGTTCATAATAGGGTTCCCACTCCTATGAGAATCTAATGCCAGGGCTGATCTAACAGGAGGCAGAGCTCAGGCAGTAATGTTCACTCACCCACCACTCATCTCCTGCTCTGCAGCCCAGTTCCTGTATAGGTCCATGGCCAGAGGGCTGGGGGCCCTTGGTCTAGAACACATCTGAAAAAAACTTTGCCAAAAAGGACTAATGTTTCCCTTTTGCAGAGTCTAGAAATAAGTAACACCAAGGACAATTTGATTTTATTTTAAATTCACAATAAACATACTCATTTACTTCTCTATGTAAAACATTTGTTGTAAATTATATAATTTAAAAATTATAAACAGAAAAGCAAGAGGTATATTCCTTTGCCACCCTGCTTCTAAATCCAAAACAAATTTAAGATGCCAAAGGGAATCATTATTAGTACTTTAAATATTTATAGTTCTATCTTCCCTAAAACTCAAGTCAAAACTCAAATCACCAGGGAGAAGAAAGGTTGAGAATATACAGCACTGTGGAGTGTGAAGACGCTGGCATAGAGCTTTAAGAGACAAGTTCTAATCCAGATTCTACAATTCAAAAGAAAGGAGATGAGCTAAGAGTTCTTTATTTAAAAAAAAAAAAAAAAAGACACCATTGACTATGTTATATAGGGTGTAGTCACGCTGGTTATGCCTCCCACTGCTTAAGATACTATAGTACTAAAACAGACATTCAGTCACCACATTTAGAGAAATATGTAAAAAGTTTAAAGGTCAAAGAGGCTAGACAATTGAATGAAAACAGTTCAAGAGAAAGACTGAATGAATGCACGGGGCCACTGAACACAAGATGATGCCTTTCTCAAAGACATCTCTAAGGTAGACAGTACTAGAAGAAAAAAAAAAGACTACAACTGAAATAATTGTCAAGGAAGGTCTGGGATAGAAAAATAAGCTGGGGGGGAAAAAAATTCCTTATTTGCTTATATCTAATAGTTAGCATTGAAATGGACTACCTCTGGAGATATCTTCCAAGAGTTTAAAGCATCCATTGATAGATAATATGGAAGCATTTCATAACATAATGGAAAAGAGTAGACACCCTGGAATAAGTTTCTCTGTAGGTCTATTCTGGTTCCACCTAAGCTGTGTGATATGGGGTATATAACTTAACTTCTCTATGCCTCAAAGTCATCATCTCTAAAATAAAGATAATTATTATTCCTATCTCATAAGACTATTGTGAGAATTTAAAATAATGCACATAAGGAATACGGTAATGACCGACACATAGTAAATGCTTGAATAGTAGCTAACATTATTAGCATTTTGCATGCAGAAGAATATGCAGTTAACTTAATGATCTCTGAAGATTCCTCTTAAATGTTGCACTTTAGAGACTAGTTCATAATCATCCATCCCACTATGACCCCCATAAAAGAAAGCAAGATAGGGCTTGAAAAGTCATAGAAACCTGGAGGCCAGTGCAGGGGGCTAGAGGTCCAGGGTACTCACTGGACTCAAAATACAAGTCACAAAGCTAAATCAGAACTTCATATCAGAAAATGCCCAATCTAGGCACTAACTCCAATTCTAAATTATTTTCCACTTTCGAGAGCACAGTTATTACAATTCAATCTATGGTCATGTTTCTACTATGTATACTATATGTTTCTACTATGAACAGGTGTCAGGGGTAGGTTTACAATAATCCTATAGTCCAAAGAGCTGTTTTGCTTATGTTCCTGAACTAGTATAACAGATTATTCTTGATCCTTCTAATCCAGCTTTGTCCAGTAAAACTTCCTGCAATGATAATGTTTACTTGTGCTGATCAATATAGTAATCACTAGCCACATGTAGCTTTACTTGATATGGGACTATTATAAATGTAAATTCAATTTCTCAGTCAATTTTTCGTTTTGCTTTTTTTTTTGAGACAGGGTCTCACTCTGTGGCCCAGTCTGGAGCACAGTGACACAGTCACAGCTCACTGCAGCCTTGACCTCCTGGACTCAGGCGATCCTCACACCTCAGCTCCCGGGTAGCTGGGACTCACGCACATGCCACCACATCTGGCTAATTTTTTGTAATTTTTTGTAGACACAGGGTTTCACCATGTTGCCCTCCAATATCTGGGCTCAAGCGATCCACCTGCCTCAGCCTTTCAAAGTGCTGGGATAACAGGTCTGAGCCACCATGCCATAATTTTCATTTTAATTTTACAAGTCACATGTGGCTAGTGGCTACCATACTGGAGAGTGTAGTGAATTAGAAGTGGTTGCCCACATCACTGTATTGAAAGAGACCCTAATGTGTGTCTTGGCCTACCAGGAAAGCATTCTGTGATCCATCAGAAATGTTTGTTCCTGGACACAGAAGGGCAGGCTTTATTACATTTGCAGGCTCAGTGAAAGGATTTTCTCTCCTTAGGCCAAAAGAGAGTCTCTCTTTCCTAATACCTACAATGATTCTTCAACACAAGGTTATTTTCTGCTCTTGTAAGAAATGAGATGAACTGAAAAGAACCAGATTATAACAGGAAAAATTTTAAAGAGAACTTCACCCAGAATAATGCATAATGCCCCTCTGTACTCTGTGAAGAAATACTGGTTTCTGACAGTTTTACAAAAATACAGGAAGTCAACAGAGTGTAAAAATATTGATTATTTTAAGCTATGCTGTAGGTCTTTTTTCAGTAACGCTATAGTTGTGTGTCATCGACAGGTCATTAAGATGGATGAATAAATTAAAGACAGGTTACACAGAAAGTGTAAGCCACATTATCCATTTTAAAGGCAGAAAATGTAAAGTCATTGCAAAAGGAACCACCACACCTTGGTTGAAAGTAACATATACCTCAGCACTTTAAAAATAGCACACTTCATTTTCCAAGAAAGGAACAAAACTCTAACATTTGATTATTTCAAAATACACTGTACTGACTTCATGAAACATTACCTTAAACTTGTATAAATTAATCAAAAGATACCATATACAACACCTGCCATCATGAGAAAAATCACTAAGGAACCTATGTATTTCCAATTCCAGATCCCAACAGGGGTCCTATAAAGTCCTCCCAAGGAAAAACTATCTCAAACTCCCACGAAAATTTGGTTCCAAGTTGATCCTCAAGGCCTCAAGTTGAGAACCATTTGAAGTCTTCTTTGAGGTTCAATATGTTACAACCAAAATGGCACAGTTTTGGTATAAGCCCGTTTCTGCCCTGGATCCTTAAGTCTGGGAAGGCTACAGAATTATTCAAGCCTCTTCCAAATACTGAGATACTCAAAGGACAGTCAGTGCCTGAATATGCTCTGAATGGAACCACATCAAAATAGTTATTTGTGCAACGCTCTTCCCTTAAAGAAGTCACAAAATCTATCACAGTAAGATCATGAACTTCTTCTGACACATTTACTATTTTCCAGGGATTCCACATACATAAATTTATATTGGGATTTCACTCAAGGAGATCTATTTCATTTAAGGATCAAAGGACTTTTATAAGCTGGTCCCATTGCTTGATTCCCAAAGAGAGCATTCTAGTGAGACCCTATCTAACCAGAAAGCTGAAGTTACAGCAAAATTTTAACTATTATATATTCAGATAGAATGGATCCACTTCCAAAACAAAACAAAACAAAATTTGTCATTGTTATCCAGAAAACAAATGAACTGTGGTACTTTTTATTGAATTAATACTTAACATCAAGTTAAATAATTAACACCAAGAATTCAAAAATAACCTCTTACCTCTACCACTGTGGTGTCCGCAGCTTTGCACATTGGCAAGTTGAAATTCCTTGCACTTTTCCTACATCAGGGGTGGAGGAGGTAAGAAAGTGGGGGGGAAAAAACCAAAATCTGTCACCTTTAAGGGTTTATAGACTAGAATTTCTATGAACTAAGAATCTAAGAATCTTTCCAAAAAGAGTGTATCATATTTTCCATTAATAAAGTTTCATAAATATCTCCTAAATTTTAAAAAATCATAACTACTTTATTCAATGTATATAGTTTTGTTTTGAACAGGATTGAGGGAAAGAGGAACTATTTTTTCACATTCAACATTCAGCTACAACAAAAAAAGAATATTAATAAATCTATTTTATTTGAAGTTAATTTCCCTTAATCTTTTAACAAGTATGCTTTGTCCCTATTAGTTAAATATTTCATTCAACCACTTGCTTTCATTAAAATATTAAGAAAGGAAAAGTAGCAAATGCTTCACATGAAAAGGTATAGTAATTACATTCTCTATTGAAGAGAAGAAGCCTATTGCTGAAACTAAATGAAACATTCATTGATAATTTGTGAGTCACCTATAAAGATAATTCTGGAGAATCATTTTCTGATGAAGTTTTTGAAAGTACAACACCCACATCGGACCCCGAGGTGTAAAAATTTCGAAGAGGTGCCAGTTTTGCTGACGGTTTTGCACTCTGATGTTCCTCAATACCGTTCCCCTAATGATAAAAATTAAAATAAACTTTTTGTCTCTGGGAATATAGGTTGACAGCAGAATTTCTTTGGTAGAAGGAAGTAAGTCACAGCTATGTTTTACTAGCTCTTTTGAGTCACCAATATTTCTTTTGCTCAGATTGAAGAATTAGTACAGGAATAGGAACATCCTTGAGAAAGGAGCCCTCGTGAACTTTCACAAGTTGCTGGGTTAGATCCCACCAGACATCCAGGCATCAAAAGCTCCAAGGGCAGAATAGTCAGAGGCAAAGGAGTCCCAAGTCCCTCACTTGAATAACCTAGACAGACTTCTGTTCCAGCTGTCCCACTAAATATGAAGTCAGTCCTAAGGTCACTTGATCATTGGTGATGCAAGCTTTCATTTCACACCAGAACTCATTAACCACCAGCATAAAGTCAGTGCCTAGAATAGCCCTTGTGCAGCCTTTAAATACCAGAGCCAGGCACTGTAGCACAGAATAAATGTGGGAATATTTTCAAGAATTCCTTTCTGCTTGGTAGTATATAATTTTGTTAATCTTTTTAAAAAAGCAACTAAGAATTTGCAAATATTACACAAACGTGTCACATAAGGTAAAGATGATATAAAATATCTCCTGTTATTGCCAAAATTAGTTGTACTTTAAAAAACTGACTAGATTAAAGAAATCGAAGAGCACTAATATCACGTAAGTCCTTCAGAAATAAAAAGCGGTATGAGAGTATCACTGAGAACTTAATTGTGATTGCACCAAAGCTGCATTTGCTAAAGATTCAAAAATTGTTAATCAAAAGCAGCAAATGATAAATGAGCAAAAACAATGATTTCTGTAATCTGATAGGTAAAGTCTTCAAGATCAAACAGTTTGGAAAACTCTAAAGTATACACTCAAGATTTCATAATCCTCAAAAAACAACTATATAAATCTATAAACCCAAGAAATACTTACTATGCTTAGAATAATCAAAAGATTTTAAAATCTATAAAGTCTGTCACTAACCAGAAAGTGAGGATTGAAAATTTAGTATTATAAAGGTTAACCAATTTTTCAGATAGGACCTTTGTAAGCATTTCCTAGAAGACACAGAAAGGACTGAAGGACTGACCCCAAAGATTATTAGCAGTATCCTTCCAAAATTATCAAATTAACTTTGACATTTTAAGACAATACATGTAAATTAGAGTATCAATTAAATTAAATCGTATGATGTCATATTTTCTAAACATGTAACTGGTCTTGGCAACTAAAATACACAAGAAGAAAAACAATTGGACGAGCCTATATAAAAGGGCATATAACTTCAAATATTTAACAAGCAGTGCAACATGGATATCAACCAGTCCAAACAGACTCCCACAAGTGGACATACCAGCAGCCCTGCACACACCTATGTATGTGCAATACACATGGGCGTGTATGATCTTGGGCCATTTCCAAAATACATTTTTAAACTGCAAATTCGCTCTGATGTCCATTTTTGTAATCATAATTTAGAAAATATAGAGTTGCTGATATGTAGGAGTGTTTTTATTTTCTTTTTTTTTATTTTTTTTAATTTTTTTTTATTATACTTTAAGTTCTAGGGTACATGTGCATAACGTGCAGGTTTGTTACATATGTATACTTGTGCCATGTTGGTGTGCTGCACCCATCAACTCGTCAGCACCCATCAATTCGTCATTTATATCAGGTATAACTTCCAATGAAATCCCTCCCCCCTCCCCCCTCCCCATGATAGGCCCCGATGTGTGATGTTCCCCTTCCCGAGTCCAAGTGATGTCATTGTTCAGTTCCCACCTATGAGTGAGAACATGCAGTGTTTCATTTTCTGTTCTTGTGATAGTTTGCTAAGAATGATGGTTTCCAGCTGCATCCATGTCCCTACAACGAGTGTTTTTAAAACTATCACAATACCTGAAAATCACGTTTCCTGCTCGGTCTGCCTTCCAGGCTTTCACCAAAGCAAAATCCCCTGTAATTGCTTCCTCCAAAATAAAGTGCTGACCATTGAACTCCCTCACCTGCAGAAGAGGGAGAAGGCATTGTCAGGTATTTGCACAGGTCTTGATTGTGATAGAGGCCCTCTGATAGAGACACTCTGACAGAGGTAGATAATAAGGATACAAGCCTAGCAAGGGAAAATTTCTCAGAGGGAAAAGCATCTCAGAAACTTCAAGGATAAGCAGTGTTAGGCAAAAAGGACTTAGTCAAAGTGGTCAAAGGGGAGCTAAGGAAACAGACAAGTAAAGGTCCAGTGACAAAAGAAAACTTGTGCATTTGAGGAACTGAAAGTTCTATGGCCTAAGGGATAGACTATTCTCATTTTACTATTTGTATGTACAGGTTATATATTGAATATGAAAAATAGTCCTTCTCTCCCTCCCCCTGAAAAAATTAGTTTGCATAAAACAGTCTATGCAATATTGTTTTTCTACATAAAACAGTTACAAAAATGTATCATTCAGATATCCTCATTAACCTATAATCACCTGTTGAGATTTTAAATGAGATTCACAGAATCAGTAAATTTGGAGAAAACCAACATGCCGTATCTTCCCATCCATGAGCACAGTATATGTCTCCATTTACTGAGGTTTTCTTTGACCTCCTTCAATAGCTTTATCACTTTCTCCATAAAAGCTTTATATATTTTTCTTAGGTTTATTTATAGGTACTTAGTGGTTTCTCTTGCTACTGTGAATATTGCATTTGCTCCTATCTACTCTTCTGACATTACTGGTCTAGGGAATGCTATTGATTTTTATTTATATTTATTGCCTTTTAATTATACTACGAATTTTGGGGGGAAGAACATAAAGCAAAACTGTCTTGCCATCATGTTCTTTTATTCTTGAGGGTTTATCTCCAGGAATTAAAACAAACATCCATTGCCACACTTCAGCATGGCACAAAATGGAGCCATGGGAATGCAGAACTCCATTCTCATCCCTATTGCACCCCCTAGTGGAAAAACAGACTGCGTTTTACAAAAAGCTGCTATAGAAAATTTTGGTACATTTACTTCAACCATAGTTTGAAACAAAACTTTTCTTAAATAAAAGCTACTTTAAAGACATTAACCAAGTTGCCTGCTAGAAAAAAGACTGATGAACTTAGGGAATAACTGATGAATAAGGATCTTACTATAGGAACTAAGATAAATTATATGAAAGATATTTCTGAACCACATATCTATATACTAAGTTACTTTGTAATGGCTTATGTATTTCAAAAATCACTGTAAATACCAACAACGATAGTTCAGTATTTTACATACAGATCTAGAAAACTGGGGTAAATATATGCAAATTTAAGGCAAAGTCAATAAATAGGCTTCTTTTATATTCCAGTTACATAATTTTCTGATATGTCTACACAACAGCTGTTGCTGAGTGTTAGTTTTACTGAAATTTAAAAATGGGGAAGGGATTGGTTTTATCAAACTAGCTATTATACTCACTTGAAAGAATTGTACATTTCATAGTCACCACTTCTTCACTTTTTGGGTCTTTCTCAGATCTAATGAGATTTTCATCCCCTCTATTCCAAAAAGGAATAATTCTTAAAGTTGTCATTGACCTGTGTTTTTGCAAATCCAGTTATTCAACTCCAGGTCCTGTATTACCAACCTCTTCACACTCAGTTAATCATTCCCTTCTTTTTAAAATTTCTGTTATCTTTCAAGTTGCCAGATGCCCCTGGGTTTCTTCTTCACTTTACTAGTCACTCTTTCCCATTTCTCTTTGCTGCTCCTTCTCTTCCCAATCTCGAAATGTCAACGAGGTGTTCTCTATCTGCACTCAGCCCCTAGACACTCATCTAGTATATAGATTTAAATACTATATGCTGATGCCTCCAAAGTCTCTTGTCCTGGCTCTAGACTCTGCCCTGATCTGAAGTCCACTAAGCACCTCCTCTTGGAGTCTAATGAACATCTCCAATGCACCATGTCCCAAACAGAGCTCATTGATAAGGTCCATGCTTCACTCATCTTACACAGTATGCTTGACTCCTCTTATACCCCTTACCCATCCACCAGCAAATCCTGTGGGCTCTACCATCAACGTAACATCAACTCCAACCACTTCTCTCAAACTCCACTGTTACCACCTTGGTCTAGCCACCTTTCATTCCCACCTAAATTAACACAACAGCCTCCTAAACCCTCTCTCACTGCTTCTGCTCTTGGCTTCCTAGCAAAAAAAGAAAGACTGGGCACAGTGGCTCATGCCTGTAATCCCAGCACTTTGGGAGGCCGAGGTGGGCGGATCACGAGGTCAGGAGATCGAGACCATCCTGGCTAACAAGGTGAAACCCCGTCTCTACTAAAAAATTCAAAAAATTAGCCGGGCATGGTGGCGGGTGCCTGTAGTCCCAGCCCTCGGCGGGCTGAGGCAGGAGAATGGCGTGAACCCGGGAGGTAGAGCTTGTAGTAAGCCAAGATAGCACCACTGCACTCCAGCCTGGGCGACAGAGTGAGACTCCGTCTCAAACAAAAAAAAAAAAAAGAGAGAGAGAGAACAGGAACCACCACTCCAGCAGCCACAGTGATGGATACAAAAGACAACTCAAATTACATCACTCTCACCCTTATTCAAAATCCATAGGCTTCCCACTATGTCCAGTAAAATTCAAACTTTGCATGAATTTGGCTCCTGCCTCTCTTCAGTCTCCATCCTTATCACTCTCTGTCTCGTGCTGTTCCAGGCTCACCACCCTCCTGTTTCCCAAACACGGCAAGCCTGTAGCTGCCTCAGCACCTTGTACTTACTCTTCCTTCTAAATAGAGCACAAACCCTCTTATCTCCACTTGCCTCGTTCTGCTACCTTATTCAGGTCTCTACCAAGTGTCACTTCCCGAGAGAAGCTCTCCCTGGCCACCAATCTGGAATACCAGCTGCCTGGCCAATGATAATTAATTATCTTTGCCCTTAATCTATTTGATTTGTCTTCACAGTACTTCCACTATAGACATTATGCATTTATTCATTCACTGTCAGTTCCTCCACTTGTAGGAGGACTTGATCTAGATCATTTTACCACAGTGCTTAGACCAGGGCTAGGCAAAGAGTAGGACCTCAATAAATATCACTAATTTAGAAATTAACTCACTTCTTCCTACTATAAGTAAAAAAAAGAAAGTGCTAAGAATTAAGAAATAAATTATCTGTCACATTCCTAGGGAATTCAGACAAAATTACAAAACTACTAGTTTGAGACACCTGACTCCAGGCAGAAATGAATCAAGAAATATTTTAGTATCATATTTTCCCGAGGTGAATTAATTCTCCAACTTCTAGCAAGCTATCAAAGTATTTATCACAAGTTTTCTGGGAACCTTTATGACATACTACTACAGTTCACTTTAATAGTTAAGCTCCTGTCTTTTACTTTGTCAAGAAGCCTTTTAAACTTATTTAGACAGTAAAGGAAAAAGATAAAACATAAAAAACACATTAATAAAAGCTTTGAATCCACATAGATCACTCTCAACAGAAAGATGTCTCCAGATGGAAGACACGGCTGGAGACCAACACTGAACATCAAAGGACGTATTCAGTGACCTCTGATCTTCCCTCCGATCGTTCCTCAGAATGGGAGGGGCAGAGCCAGCACCCCCATATGCAGAAAAGTGATAAGAGATCCCCTGATTTACTATGTTCACTTCCCCAGAGATAAGTACAGCATTTCTGCAACCTGTGTTAACTCTCTTTGGCCATCGGGACAAAGAGAATGGAAAGATACTAAAAAATACTGTAATGAAATACTGGCCAGTGTAATTTTTGAAATTTTCTCCAATCTGAGCATCTCAAATACCTTTATCTGAAGTTCTACTCTTCTATAATATGTAAGTGATGTTGCCTACAATAAATGTACCCCATCCTACTTAGCACTTTAAATAGAAGTAGGTTATTCTGTCAAAAGCTCAAATGTGTCCAAGATACAAAATAAAAAGTGATCATATGATCTCTCTATTCTATCATAACAGTTCCTTTCAAGGTTTCAGACAAACATATTATTTCCTTGTATTTTTCTTCCTACAGTCACTTTAGGAAGGGCCTGAGCATAAAGAGTTTGCTAGCATGCATATCACAATTGCTGTATTTTCCATATAAGCATAATCAGCAAGTACAACTGTTTCTCAATTTGTTAAAGCCTACCATAAAATCAGTTCTAGTAACTAACCTTGACTAGTACATCACATGTGGATTACACCTTTTTTTCCTTCTTTTTATTCTAGTTTCTCTATGTGATTTTAAATGCTAGTAGATGCCTAGATTTAGCTAGATTTTCACCTGTTTATGAAAATGAATGAGTGCTTTTTCTCACACAGAGGTGATTTTACACTTATTTGCCCAATGAGTCCACCCAGAATCCCACGTGGCAAGAGGGATCCTGGCATAATCTGGATAAGAGTGTTTCTTACCTCTCTTGGCTTACTGGCAATGGCAACACTACCATCTCTATTGTATTTGATAGGTGATCCTCCTTCTTGTACCAGGGTCCCATACCCTGTGGGGGTGTAAAATGCAGGAACTCCAGCCCCGCCTGCACGGATCCTCTCTGCAAGTGTGCCCTATAAGTGAGCAACCAACACCCCATAAGTTCACTAAGCACACTTCTGTATGTGAACACAAACATTTAGACATGACTCCTACTCTTTAGAGGCTTATAATTCTAAAACGTAGCTAGCATTGTATATTAGCATGAGTATTTCACTAATACTGTATGCTAGAAGATCAATTTTAAGAAGTTACTGCCCCTCTAGATCCATTCTAAATCCGCATTCAAAATGTAACTGCTTATTTGTATAGTCATGCTTTCAGTTTCCATACCTCCCAATGATCTCTTGACATATTTTAAATGTGTCTACTTTTGATATTCTAAGTCAATTTTAAAATCTGAATTATGAAACTTTAGTTATATGCCTTAAGTAATGCAATTAAATTTTGTTTTATTTCATGCTCTATGTAGGTATGCTAAATTTTATTCAAGTTAATAATGTAAAGTGTTCAAATTTTAGAGCTTATTTTAAACCATTTTCATTAGTATTTTTATCTACAAATTGTCTAAGAAAAAAAACAAAGTGAAAAATACGGCACACAGGTGAATTGGTTTTTAAAAGCCAAGAGTACATCAAATCGTTTCAGAGTAGAAACAGCTGCAAGCAAAGTTTCTTTGTATCTTCTTTGGATCATCATCTTTCCCATGGGTGACTCTTCTTCCGAGGTACCAGTGATTTCAAGACTAGTTTCCCTAGTTCTCTCACTCTCAACTGTTTTTCTACCCAGGTTTTCCCTAAGGAATAAACTCTGGCCCTGAACCTTGACACCCTTCCTAACACTGAAGCTACTGTGATAGCCTTGTTACATGACAGTGTTACTAGAAAACTGACTGGCTAGTCAGTAGTCAAAAATTGGGGCTGGACACCATGGCTCATGGCTGTAAATCCCAGTGCTTTGGGAGGTGAAAGATCACTTGAGGCCAGGAGTTCGAGACCAGCCAGGGCAACATAATGAGATCTGTCTCTATGAAAAAAAAGAATTGGTTCATGGTATTAATGATGATGTGTTCATATTGTCCCAACCTTAAAAACTATTTTCTACTTTAACAGGACTCTAAGTATTCAACTCGAAGAAGAAACCAACAGTTGGTACTTGAGACATTCATTCAGTCATTCAAGTAGGCGGAATATTCTGGGGAAAGAGAGACCTGGGGTATAACTGAAAATCTTCCAGATAACTGATTATCTAGTCAATGGAAAGAAATGACTCTACCTTGTGTTATGAAGTTAGTAACATTCACAAAAAATTAAATCATCAAAATTACCATAATACTACTCCCTGCCTTAAAATACGTTTTATATATACCGTCCCTGAATACTCCCCTTCTATCATACCAGGTAAGGGCCTGAAAGTGGACTATTTCTGCAGACAGGCCTTCTGTAGGTGCCACCAGCTCCTTACCTTCACCCACCAAAGAAGTCCTGATCCCCACCATCAACAATCCTCCCCCTAGCCTTCAGGCTGCAAAATAAGCTGCCAGAGCCAGTGTTTACTAATGGGCCACTAAGTTGGGGAAAGAGACACTGACCTCTCTTAGCCTGAGGAAAAACTGAAAAATATATATATATAAACGATGTACATATTTCTGACAAAATAAGGAGTAAAAGATACCAAGGGTAATCAAAAGGTTAATTTTCAATAGCTCCACAACCCAAAGAATACTGTATTTCAACTTATCATGTGAAAAATACTGCTATGGACTGAACTGTGTTCTCCTCAAAATTCGTATGTTGAATTCATAGTCAACAATGTGACTGTATTAAGATAGGGCCTATAAGGAGGTCATCAAGGTTGAAGGAAGTCAAAAAGGTGGGGCCCTGATCTGGTATGATTCGTGTTCCTACAAGAAGGGTCCTACAAGAAGAGACACCCAGAGAGTGAGCATGCATGCTCTCCGCCACACAAGAACAGTGAGAAGTCGATCATCTGCAAGCCAAGGAGGACTTCCAAGCCTTCAGAACTGTGAGAAACTTCTGTTGTTTAAGCGGCCAGTCTGTGATATTTTGTTATAGCAGCCTGAGCAGACTAAGACATCTTTGTTTTTCTGGGGTTTTTTTGTTTTTGTTTTTTTTCAAAAAACTGAGAAAACTAAATAAATACCAAGCCCAGTGCAGTGCTATGGTATGTACAGATAAGAGTGTTATAGAGTGAACAGGTGTGACTACAACACATGAGCCTCAGAATAGTTCCCCACGTGTGCTTTCTAGACAAACACACCATGATTTAATTACTAATTTTTAAAAATCTACTAAATTATGTTATTACCAACTTGGCAAAGTCAGTGGCAGTATTTTCTGTTGACTAAAATAAAGCGGAGTGACTCAGTTCAAGAGCTGAGAGCAGAGCATGTCAAAAATGAAACTGTAGACCCTTCTTTTACTTAAAGGCTTCAAAAAGTTTTCCTTTCTTTATAAATAACTCCAATTAGTTGAGATGATACAGAAAATGAGTGAAAAGTTGCTAGATTAATTATAGTAACCACTTGCTTTGTAGTAACACCAGTTCCCTGGAAATCTAGGTTCTGATCCCAGCACTTACTTAGATATAGTCACCTGCACCTTTCATGGGCTTCACTCTGATGTGTCTCAGCAAGACCAGATCACTCACAAATTTCTAGTTCTAAAGCTCATAGAAATTGGAGGGGCATGGTGGCTCACACCTGTGAGGCCAAGGCAGGTGGCTCATTTGAGGTCAGGAGTTTAAGACCAGCCTGGCCAACATGGTGAAACCCTGTCTCCACTAAAAATACAGAAAATAAAAGTAGCTGGGCATGGTGGCACATGCTTCTCAGCTTCTCAGGAGGCCGAGGCAGGAGAATTGCTTGAACTCGGGAGGTGGAGGTTGCAGTGAACCAAGATCACACCACTGCATTCCACCCTGGGTGACAGAGTGAGACTCCACCTCAAAAAAATATATAAAAATAAATTCATATAAATTAACTTTTTAGGATGATTCTCAAACATTCCAGCAAATCCTTTTTGTATACTTCTGGCACAATACACATTACAGTGCCAAACTTAAAATCTTATCTTGCAGCCTAGATATCTTTTAGAAATACTCCTTTTGGCCGGGCGTGGTGGCTCAAGCCTGTAAATCCCAGCACTTTGGGAGGCCGAGACAGGCGGATCACGAGGTCAGGAGTTTGAGACCATCCTGGCTAACACGGTGAAACTCCGTCTCTACTAAAAAATACAAAAAGCTAGCCAGGCTAGGTGGCTGGCACCTATAGTCCCAGCTACTTGGGAGGCTGAGGCAGGAGAATGGTGTAAACCCGGGAGGTGGAGCTTGCAGTGAGCTGAGATCCGGCCACTGCACTCCAGCCTGGGCGACAGAGCAAGACTCTGTCTCAAAAAAAAAAAAAAGAAACATCTCCTTTTTCAGTATACAGTAGAAGAAAATATTAATCTTCTAGCAATCAACAGGTGTGACTTAGAAACTAAATTCCTTGGTTTGGCAAAGTAGTATTCCCTCTGCCTTACCTCTCTTGCACAGAGAAATTTCTAGGAAGAAAAAAGGAATTTTTAAAGTTTAAGTTAGTATTATAAAAGCAAATCTTCTCACCTGTGGTGTCAGCTCCACTTCTAATTCACCAGATAAGTACTGTCGTTCAAATTCTGCATTTTCTCCCACATATGAAGAGATCATGCGTTTTATCTGCTTGGAACGAAGCAAAAGCCCCAAACCAAAATTGTCAACCCTAGAAGGAAAATGAAGGGAGCTTACCAATGAGCATCTGACAGAACACTATTACATCTTTTCAAAGAGATAAAACTTGGTTAATTTAAAGAAAAATAAATCCTTTCTTATAGGGATTTAATCCACATTTTCAGTCTCCCATAACCCCAAAACTCTTGCAAGGTAGCTACCCTTTTATTTTACAGTTGAGGAAACTAAAACTCAAGAAGTTTAAGTGATTCTTTTGTGGGGTCGGGGCATGCACAGGGCAAGGTCTTGGGCAGTAAGGGACATACGCTAAATATTCATACCCATGCCTACCCTACAGTTTTACTCCATACCTTTTGTTATTTTCACGGCTACAGAGTGATTCTGAGTTAGAAGATAAGCAAAGAGATAAATTGGTTCTTGTCCTATGCTTTGAAGGAACACATAAATGCAGTGGCAATATACTGACCCAAAAGAAGATTTGGATGGAGAAGCTCTTTCTTTTCCAAAAAGGAGAAGAGGGCATTCTGGTATTTAAAAGAGAGATTAACATACTCATTGAAATGTGGACCCAAATTATAAATAGCTATGAACATTTTCCCTATATCATAAATATTTTGCTGAAGATTTCCACATTTGAACATTCTTAACAAAAACAAACAAAAAAAAACAAACAAAAAATTAATCACAAGCCAGTGAAGAGTATAGTGGAAACAATAATCCTGTATCTGTTAAATTACATATACTATAGTTTAATATCTTTATTATTTTAAAGCTGGTGCTCAATTTATTCTTAGAAATGGTATACACAGTGTTGACTTTATTTTTCCATTGGGTGAAGGTCTCCAGGTTTATGCCTTTCTTTATTTCTATTACTTTTCAAAGCAAAATATGCCTAGAATTTAAAGCAAAGTCAATGTAACAGGACAGATAACTGAATGAATTATTTTTCCATTTCAGTCACCTTTAAGACTGAAGATCATTTTCCATTCAAGAGTCAGAAATATTCTAACCAACTAGAGAAATAAAACATTTCTAAGATAAGAATACTTGACCTTAAGCTTTTTTTAATGGTGAAATTTTTTAATGGCGAAATATTTTAATGATGAAATATTTATTTAATGGTGAAATATTTTTAATGGTGAAATATCTTTTAATGGTGAAATATTTTTTAATGGTGAAATATTTTTAATGACGAAATACTTTTTAATGGTGAAATATTTTTTAGTGGTGAAATTTTTTTAATGGGGAAATATTTTTAGTAGCAAAACACTTTTAATGGCAAAAAGTATGATGAGACACCACCACAAATATGAAGCGATGGCTAAAAAAGAAGAAAATACCAAATCTCGACAAAGATGTGAAACAATCAGAACTCTCATATGTGCTAAGGAGAATATAAACTGAAATGACCATTTTGGAAAAACTGTTAGTACCTACTAATGTTGAATATATCCGTATCCTTTGGGTCAGCAATTCCATTCTAGGTCTATAACCAACAGAAATGCATACTTAGGTTCACCACAAGACATATACAAGAAAATTCATAGCAGCACTGTTCATTATGGCCAAAATTGGAGCCTCCAAAATGCTCATCAGCAAATAGATAATTGCAGCATACTGCATAATGAAGTGGGTATAGCAGTGAGAATGACTGATCTATAACAACTAGCAACATGGTTGAATCTCACAGATTAATGTTGAGCTAAAGCCAGACACAAGAGTATACACTGAAATATTCCTTTAATATGATGTTCAAAATCAGACAAAACAAATCTATAAGGATCAAAAGTAAGGCTAACGATTAATGTTGGTAGTGGAATAAGAGAATAGTGACTGGAAGGAGCAGGAAGAAGGCTTCCTGGGGTACTGGTCATGTTCCATTTATCTATCTGGGCATTGATGACATGGGTGTGCAGTTTGTAAAACTCCATCAAACTGTATTTATGAGATGCTCACTTTCCTACATTACTTCATACTATGCTTCAAGAAAGCCTTTTAAGAGACAGAAATGTACTGATAAGGACCAGAGTGCTTCCTAGAAACAGAAGTTTTTATTTACAATCTCTCCCTCCTAATTCCTTTAGTGCTCTGATGGTTCCTTCCCTACAGAGCTTGTGTCATCTACACGGTTCATTCATCTAGAACTCCCTTACTGAGTGCTTATTCTATCCCTGTGTCAGGCTCCGGAGCTACAATCATGAATAAGACCTGGTCCTGGGCAGCTTTGAAACTGACAAAATAAACACGTAACCTATAATTACAACAGAGGGAGAGACATGCTAAGGGAATTAGGTGCAAATTGTGATAATTCTGAAAATGGAGAACCCAACTTTTGGGGAGGAGAAAGATAGCAGAAAAAAAATCTTATAGGAGGTGGCACTTACACAGACATCGGTAAAGGAAAACATTTTGAGAACAGAGTGTGGAGCGGACGTGTAGAGAGAAACAGGCAGATGGACAGCTTTGCAAAGATGCACTCAGAAAACTACATGTTGAGTGTTCCTGGAATATGGACTGAGGGCAACAGCATGTGGGAGGGGAGAAGGCAAGAGCAGTTGTGATCAGCCTTGTGGGATTTCATCCTGAAGGATAGGAAGTCCCTGTAAAAAGTTTTTTTTTTTTTTGAGACGGAGTCTCGCTCTGTCGCCCAGGCTGGAGTGCAGTGGCCGGATCTCAGCTCACTGCAAGCTCCGCCTCCCGGGTTCACGCCATTCTCCTGCCTCAGCCTCCCGAGTAGCTGGGGCTACAGGCGCCCGTCACGTAGCCCGGCTAGTTTTTTGTATTTTTTTTTTTTTTTTAGTAGAGACGGGGTTTCACCGTGTTAGCCAGGATGGTCTCGATCTCCTGACCTCGTGATCCGCCAGTCTCGGCCTCCCAAAGTGCTGGGATTACAGGCTTGAGCCACCGCGCCCAGCCAAAAGTTTTAAGCAGAAAAGTAACAGCATGATTAGCTGGAAAGGTTGAAAGATGAAAGGCCGGGATATCAGTGAAGAGGCTCGAAGTAGTCCAAACAAGCAACACTGAGAGTCTGAGCTAAAATAGTGGGAATGGGAATGGAGAAGGGAGAAATCAAGAGGGTCTTTCAGGGAAATAATTCATAAGACTTGTTGCCCATCCTGATGTAGCTGCAGACCCACTCCAGAATTCCGGCTTTAGTGATGGAATATAAAGAAAGTTGGTTGGGGGAAATTAACGAGCACTACTGACGCCTACTTACTTGATCTGGAAAGGCGTTAAGTATGTAACAAACCACTGACATTTCTCCCGATACCACCTGTTCTCCCAACTTCATTCCACTCTCCACCCTCATACTCCTCACACCCACAAGTGACCATTCCAGCCCAACTGACTCCTTCCCAATTCTCAGAATTTCATTTCCAAACCTCTTTCCTACCCCCAGCACTCCTGACACAATGAACACTTCAAAGTGTCTGGGTAACGGGTAACTGTCAACCTCCTATTCAACTTGTTTTGCACCCCTAGCCTTCAAATGCTGAATCTGATAAGATTTCCCATCCACCATGGGTAGAAAAGAAATAGCTGCATGACTTACTCTCACCTTGTTCAAAAGAAAACTAATGCCTAAGTAACAAGTATTTTCAAGAGTGTAATTTTGAGCTAGAATGCCCTGCAAGTTAAGAATACATTTGTCCACTAGGGGTCACCAGATGCCTAATGATTCCGTTGTTCAAGGGTTGTCTCCCCATACTCTCAATGCACACAACGCCTTTTGAGTTTTTAACCTACTCCTAATACCTGGCTAGGTCCCCACAATTCTATTCCCCCAAATTCAACTCCACTGCAGCTTCCCATCTCACCTCATGGCAGGCCCACCTTACAGATCCTCAGCCCAAAACTAACGCAGTGATCTTCAACTTCTCTCACAAACTCCACATTGAATCTCTCAGGAAATCCTGATTCCAACTTCAAAGCCTATTCAGAATCTGATCATTTCTCTCTCACTCCTTGTACTCTGCACTGTCTTGCCAGGGAACTGCAAACCCTCCCTGCTTCTGCTCCCTCACAACATGGCAGCCAAGCAAGCCTTATAAAATGTAAGTCAGAACATATCACTGCTCTTGCTCACACCCCTGTGATGGTACTTTCATTCAGAGTAAAATCAAAGGTCTCTAGAGCGGCCTGCAAGGTCCCATGAGATCAGATGCACTTTGATGTCCCCAACCTCACTCCACCCATTCTCCTTTTTGCTCACTTCTCTTCCTCTTCTGACCTCACCATCCCTCCAACATACCTACATATCCCCCACCTGGTGCCTTTGCACTGGCCTTCCCCTGTCTCAAACTCTTCTTCCAGACATCTGCATGGCTCACTCCCTCACTTCCTTCAAGTCTCTGGTCAAATGTCACCTCAGTGAGTCCCATCCTGATCACCCAATTGAATATTAAAACCTGCCCCTCCATTTTCACACTCCCATTCCCTATTACTTTTTTTTTTTTTTTTTTCTTTTCCAAGGCACATATAACTTCACATATTGGAAAGTTTACTTACATGTTATGTTACTATTATAGTCCACCTCTCCCAAACTAGAGCATTTGGTCCATGAAGCAGAAATCTTGATCTGTTTTATTCACTATTGTATTCTAAGCTGAACATCTGTTAAATGGATTTATTTCTCAATTCCACTGTCCCCCTCCTCACTGGCTCTTCTCTAATAATAGTGAAAACCTCCAAGTCTTTACACTGGATATTTACCGTTTGTCCCTCTGGATCCGTTCTCCAACCTCCAGCCTCCTCTGGACCTCAGATGGCTGCCCTGTAGACTAAATTGAGGGGTCCCCTTGCCTTCTGGCTTCTGATCGGGTTCAGCCACTCTGATTGGGTTCACCCAATGGGAGGCACCATCAAGAGGATGTGGGTGAGGGAAAAATATATTCCTCTGGCTCTCTCCCTGAGAAGTCACAGCCCATTGAATAACCCCCTCCATAAAGCTTTCTTCCAGGTCCTACTAACAGCTCCCTCCCTTCACTCCTTCAGACCTGGGGCTGGTAACAGCACCCCTCCATTACAAACTCCAGGGTTCTTTATTACTCATGTTTTCCCTCAGCCCTGACCATTCCAATGAAAAGTCTCCCTTTGGTAAACTCCTCAACTACTCAGAAAATTAAATTACATTTGATATCCTCTGGAACCCAGACTAATAAAGTTGTAACGAAATAATTCATGAAGGTGGATACGATCCATTTTACTTTCTGTAGTTTTAAATATCTGAAACTCCTATAGGCCCATAGTAAAGCCAGAATACAGTTGGTCATTGATTGACTTAGGAATTTTTCTAACTACTCTCTTCTGGATCTCTTTGGCTTTTCAACCTATTACCCATTTTAAGTTGGCTCTATTTGGAGATTACATCTCTTTATTCATTTATTTTAGCTCTGAGAATCATGGTTTATATGGGCTTTGCTTTGTTATTAGACTAGTATTCTGGCATAGCAATCAAGCAGTGCATAAGACGCTAGCCCCAGGTGCACTACCTGACCAGTTCTTCAGGTCTTGAAAATGCTGTCAGCTTACAACGAGAGTGTTTCTTGCCACATAATTTACAACTCAAATTTGGCAAGTGTATATCTTACCTATTATCAGACATTGATGATAAAAAATGAGTCAGACAAGTCTCTTACCTATAAAGGCTTACAAGAGAAAGAAAAATAGATGTGATCTTTTGCAAATGGGGAATATATCATTTCTAATAGAGACATGAATATTAAAACATCTTTTAGCTCTTTAACACTAAAGACAATGCTGATAAGACCTTCAAAGATTGTTGCTTTCCTTTAGTAGCCAACATTTTGTAGTATACTAAAGAGAGATGTAATCTTTTTCCCACATCACAACAAACCCGGGTTTCAAACATTTTGGTGACGAGAAAAAGTCTAAGGCCAAGAATTCATTAATGAGACACATTATTATACAGCAAAAAGATACTGTATCAGAAACAATGTTCTGCAAATATTTTCATGTTCTGAATCTAAAATTTAATTTGCTGATTTTCTGAAATCTCATTAACTGGCAATTCTTGTCAGAATAAAATAAATAAAAATAAAGTTGCGATCACTTACCAAGTTCTATTTCTTTTGTTTACTTTTCATTTTAGACATACTTAAATCTGGATTAGATAATTATATTTGCTATGTCAAGAGTACCAAAAAGAAAATGCTGCATTTAAATACAAGGCTAATTTATGACATACAGTAATTTCCCCCCTGCCCAAACTGCAGTTTCACCTTCTGTGGTTTCAATTACCCAGTCACTTGCAGTCCACAAATATTAAATGGAAAATTCCAGATATATAAAATTTGTAAGTTTTAAGTTGTGCACCATTCTGAGTAACATGATGAACCATCATCATCCTACTCCATCCTGCCCGGGATGTGAATCCTCCCTTTGTCTAGCATATCTACACTCTACATACTACACTCCTGTTCTTCACTTAGTAGCTGTAATGGTGATCAGATAGATTGTTGCAGTATTTGCTGTGCTTGTGTTCAGCCAGTCCTTATTTTACTTAATAATGGCCCCAAAGCAAAGAGTAGTAGTGCTGGTAACTTGGATATGCCAAAAAGAAGCCATAAAGTGTTTCCTTTAAGTGAAAGATCTAAGTAAGAATTAATCTTTTATCCATTAAATTTCAAAGAAAGAGAAAAATATGTGCTAGTTTTGCTGTCATATCTCAAACTGCAAAAGTTATAGCAACAGAGCATAATAAAAGCTTAGTTAAGATGGAAAATACATTAAATTTGTGGGTGGAAGACAAATAGAAATACATTCCCATTGACAGCAGTTGGGTTGAGTATTAGCCATGATTTCAGAACACATCCCCCTCAAATAAGGGAGGACTACTGTAGTTACATGAGACAAATGAAATCTTTCATGAGCTGAGCACAGAAGTTCAAGTATACATCCCAGGAATTAGTTAGCCCTTCCCAAACAAAATAACTAAATCCTAGGGAATGCCAATAATCAGCTCATGGACTACATCTGACTATTAACTCCTTCAGAGCTGCAGCTTCCTCAACAAAGAACAAGGGCACAGCAGAGGGGTCACTGCCTTTATCTCAAAGTTCAAAGTCATTGGTACAGAACCAGACATTTTAGAGTGATAAGACTGACCATTGGGCTCTCAAAAAACTATTATAGCTGACTAGTACAGTAATATACATATATACACACACACATACACACGACAGTAATTATAAGTGTAGGTACACATGTATAATCAGATTTCTTAGCCTTTGACATAACAGCAACTATTCTGCATTAAGAATTTTATATTGATCTGTAGTATCCCTTATAAGCATAAAGCTATCTGGAAAACTGAAAGTGCTGATAATCAAAAGTATGTATAATCAAGTCAAATTAAAGGGCATAAAATATGTTTAAGAGTTATCAAGTTGTCATAAACAAGTTACTTCTCTATTTTCAGATGATCTGAAAAGTCAGTTAAACAAGGGACAGATGATTTCTACAATCCCATTCCCCTCCAACACACAGTAACTCTGAGACTCAGACTTACAGGCTCAGGACAGTAGGGAATACAAAACTACCGTAAATAAATGAGATTGGTAATGTAATATATATATCAAAGATAAGTAAAATTCAGCATACAAAGAAAGGCTAAAAGTCTCTAAAGGAACTCGAAAAGGGGCAAGATCAATAAAGACTAGAAAAGTTTCTGTAATTGGATAAGGATACTTTGAGGATGTATAACTTAAGTCTAATTCTGAGAGATGTGGATAGACAGGAAAGAGGAGAGACAATCTTCCAGATGGAAATAGACCCAGAAAAGGAAAAATGGGAACAAAAATAGCATCAGTTTTATTTCCTAAATAACCTACACTATTTATTCTAAACTGCTTTTATAATCAGCTAAAATGCCAATTGGGTGATTAAAAATGTAAAATCCTTAAAGTCTTTAATTGTTGAGAGCTGATGACTTACCATTTTGTAAGAATAAAAATATGGCTTTTCGTAACATAGCTAAATGTACCTTAATGTGCATGCCATTATTAAAATGATGGCTTATTTCTGACCAACATAATATGCAATCCTATTATCTTAAGTGCTGGCTGCATATCCACCTTCCAAGACCAGCCATGTTTTTATGATTAATGGTATCCTTTTATGTATGATCTAGAATGATGGCACTGCTAAAAAAAAGGCTTTAAACAGATTTCAAATTGATGCCAACCTTGCTTTATAAATGATCTAATAAATAACATAAAACAATACCTTTAAATTTTAAAATGCAAGACTTAATTTGAAGATATATATTCTAACTTTAATATATTATAAGTTTAGAAAAATAAAAGCACATCAGATTAAGATATAAAGTCTTAATTTATATCTTTATACTAGATGAAGCAAGTCTGCTTTACTTATGAAGGATGGTACCAAAAACATTTGGATAAATGTAACCCTCTTGACCTTGTTAAACACTAGATTTTGATGCTCATGTGAGTAGGAGAAAACTTCACTTCACTGATAAACTCTGCTTAAATATTGAGAATTGGCATTTCTCTCCAGCCAATTGTTTTTAAAATGTACACTTACCCTGCGTTGTTGCTGACTGCAGTTAGTCCTTTTACTCCAGTTTTCAGTAAAGCATCTATAAGATTCTCTGGAATTCCACATAACCCAAAACCTATATTAAGCCGAAAAAATAAACAATTTGTAAAGGGGGTAATAAAGTTCTTTCAGAGAAGTGGGTGTTATTCTTTTTAAGAGGGAAATTAAACAAAGCACATTATTAGATCCACTAAGCAAAATACACATATATATCTCAGCAGCTTAATAAACAGTCATATAGCTGTATCCAAACGTTTTGAACCATTATATCGCATATCACCGCCCAGTCTTTGAACCACAAGTATAAGGCCAAGTGCAACCAGTTTATATAGCTACACATTGCCCAGCTTGCACTTAACTATATATCTATTGTTGTCCTGCTTTATAAATCAGTTTTTCTACAACTTTTTTAAGAATGTTTACATGTCTGAGTAGATTTTGCACAGTTGGAAGCCTAAGCCCAAAACGGTCATTTCTTTACATTTTCCATGATTACTCAAATTGTTTTGGGTTTAAAATAAACATTCAATGACTTACTTGGATGAGTGGGGATCAATCCTAAAAATAATCCTTGATATTATTTATCAGAAGCAGGCAGCAAGTTGGGTGCAGGTGACTCATGCCTGTAATCCCAGCACTTTGGGAGGCCAAGGTGGGCGGATCACTAGAGGTCAGGAGTTCAAGACCAGACTTGCCAACACGGTGAAACCCCATCTCTACTAAAAATACAAAATTTAGCCAAGAGTGATGGCAGGTGCCTATAATCCCAGCTACTTGGGAGGCTAAGGCAAGAATCGCTTGAACCGAGAGATAGAGGTTGCAATAAACTGAGATCGCACCACTGCACTCCAGCCTGGGCGACAAAGTGAGACTCCCTCTTGAGATTCCAAACAAGCAGCAGCAATAGAATTGGCAGTGGGGGAGGTCAATACAGATGCCTATGTCTACAGGGTCTCTGAAGGTGTAAGCTTATGAGATTAATGCCAACTTTTTAAGTAAAAAATTGGGATCTAGGGATTTTTTTCAAAGCTATTAATAAAACATGACTACTTTGAAGCTTCAGTTTTTCAAAACAGAAACACACAAATACACACACACACACACAGAAAATAAAATATTGAATGCTAAACCTTGCTAAACTTTGAGGAAGAAGACACTAATAAAACAGATGATACTATAATATACAAAATAAATAATGCATAATAAAATAATTATCATTTTTATACATCTTTGTCATTGTGACTTGCTGGTTTCATTTAAACACATAAGGACATTACCGTAATATGAAAAACAGTATTAGTACTCACCACCAACCAAAACCGTTGCACCATCAGGGATGTCTTTCACAGCTTCTACTGGATCTGTATACAACTTGGTATGGCGATGAGAACTGGTGGAAAAGGAACAAACACATCCCTGAAATATTAAAAAAAAAAATTGATAATCATTTAGAGATACAGCTTTGTGTGTGTAGCAATTTATTAAATTGACAGACAAATGATAATTTCATTATCCCCTTTATATATACATGTTTTTAATTGCTGGGTAATAATTGTATATAATGCATATATTTATACAGGTAATAAATGTATATATTTATGGCACACATGGTTGTTTTTATATGTATAGTAGACCCCCCTTATCCACAGTTTCCCTTTCTGAGGTCTGTCACCCCAGGTAAGTATGGTACAATAAGATTTGGGAGAGAGAATGCATTCTTATAACTTTTATTACAATATATTGTTATAATTGTTCTATTATTAGTTATTGTGACTAATGTCTCATAGTCTAACTTGTAAATTAAAATGAATGACAGACATATGTAGGAAAAACAACTTATATATGGTTTGATACTACCCACAGGTCAGGTATCCACTAGGGTTTTGGAACACATTCCCCTCAGATAAGGGAAGATACTATATACATTGTCTAATGGCTCAATCAAGCTATTTATAAATGCACACGCTTTTTTGTGGTAAAAATCTCTAAGCAATTTTCTAGTATACAATATATTATTAACTATAGTCACCGTGGTGTTCAACAGATCTCTTGAATTTATTCCTCCTAAATAAAATTATGTATCCTTTGACCAACAACTCACCAACTCCTCACCTCCAGCCTCCATAACCACCATTTCACCTTTCTGTCTGTGATACTATCCCCCTCTTTAAAAGCCTGGAGCTTTAAGTGACTCATACTTAAAAGTAAGATGGGTATTTTATCCACAGATTATCACTGAAGTCCCCTTGTAACAGATGTCTTCTACTACATAAGGGAAAGTTCTAATTCCATCCTTTGTGGCCACCCAAAAGAATGAAAGTAGAAAGAAAAGTCTGTAGGGTCCAGCCCCACAGGGTCAGTGGGTTTTTCTCCCCGTGTGCGGAGACGAGAGATTGTAGGAAAAAAGACAAAAGACAAAGAGATAAAAGAAAAGACAGCTGGGCCTGGGGGACCACTACCACCAAGACGCGGAGACCGGTAGTGGCCCCGAATGCCAGGCTGCGCTGATATTTATTGGATACAAGACAAAGTGGCAGGGTAAGGAGTGAGAGCCATCTCCAATGATAGGTAAAGTCACATGGGTCACGTGTCCACTAGACATGGGGCCCTTCCCTGCCTGGCAGCCAAGGCAGAGAGAAAGAGAGGAGAGAGAGAGAAAGCTTACACCATTATTTCTGCATATTAGAGACTTTTAGTACTTTCACTAATTTGCTACTGTTATTTAAAAGGCACGGCCAGGTGTACAGCATGGAACATGAAGGCGGACTAGGAGCCTGACCACTGAAGCACAGCATCACAGGGAGACGGTTAGGCCTCTGGATAACTGCGTGTGGGCCTGACATTAGTCAAGAGGTGGAGGAGTAGAGTCTTCTCTGAACTCCTATGGGGAAAGGGAGTCTCCTTTTCCTGCTCTGCTAAGTAGCAGGTGTTTTTCCTTGACACTGACGCGACTGCTAGACCACGGTCCACTTGGTAACAGGTGTCTTCCCAGACACTGGCGTTACCACTAGACCAAGGAGCCCTCTGGTAGACCTGTCCGGGCATAACAGAAGGCTCACACTCTTGTCTTCTGGTCACTTCTCACTATGTCCCCTCAGCTCCTATCTCTGTATGGCCTGGCTTTTCCTAAGTTATAATTGTAGAGCAAGGATTATTATAATATTGCAGTAAAGAGTAATTGCTACAAACTAATGATTAAATGATATTCATACATAATCATATCTATTATCTATATCTAGAATAACTATTCTTATTTTATATATTTTATTATACTGGAACAGCTTGTGCCCTCAATCTCTTGCCTCGGCACCTGGGTGCCTTGCCGCCCACAAAAGTCCATATACTGGAATTCAAATTCATAGCAATGGTGTCATCGAGCATCAGTTTCTGGTAACCCAATCTTCCATTAATCAATAAGTATTTACTGCAAACCTACCATGTGTCAAGTCCTGTACTATTTGTTCCAACATAGTTAAGTATTAAGACATGAGCACTGCTCTCTAAGAAATTAAAGCCAATGTGAATAAAACACATACCTACAGAGTTGGGCTCCAGGTTCAATCTTAAATGTCAAGATTTAAGGGACAAGAACACCTTACAAAACAACTCATCCTCCTACAGGGCTTAAGGTTTATGGAGCCTACATAAAAGGAACAAACCATTATCTACAAGGAAGGTAAGTCTAGCCTTACCAGTGTACTATTTGGTCCCAAATGAGTCACCTAGTGAATATTCATGAGCAATCAGTTGTAAACTTTTCCCTTTCCCCTACTTCATCCACACTATGCACAAAAGGAAACAAGAAAGCAGATTCTGTAGCAATCATTCATACAGAATATCACCTTTCCTTTATTCTCATTACACAGCCTAAAAAGAAAGAATAACATCTGAATCTTGGTATACTGCCACCTTAAAATGCCAGTTGTGAGCTCACATCCACTGCCTAAAAGTCTCCCAGACAGACACAACTGAAGTAGTCAAGGTGACAGCATAAATGTCTATCATTCTTTTCTTCCTCTAAAAATAAGCGAGCACACTGCCCAAACCCTGAGAAATAAGTCTAGGCAGAGATAGAAAGGGCTTGAGCCACAAAGAGTTTTCCCTCTTTCCTATCCTCAAGTAGCAAGTATTCATCTGCTTCTATTTTAAACATACATTTTTTTAATATATTGAAAATGACAAGTGTGACAGCCTGAATAAACAGGCCAACAGAAGGATCGCAAAATAAAGTTGAGGATATCTCCTAGAGACACTTAAAATGACAGATCAAGTTTTTGAAGCTTAGAAGGATCTTGTAATTTACCCAAAACTGTGTTAAAGCAAGACCAGATCCAAGATTTTGTTTGGCCTTCTACCTCAGGATCTTTCCACTACAGTATGCTTCTCTCCAAGTTTTTTGAAACCTCTCATACTCTACTTCCCGTTTATTGATATATAACGAATCTTTGTGAGTGTTCTATTTCTTCCTGTATAACTCTGCTGTCATTATCTCCACCCAGAAGTGAAGAGTCAGGCCCTTATAGCTAGAAGGGGAAGAAAATTAAAGAGTTTGTCCACAGCTCAACAGTCTGTGCAGTAAGATCACCCTAACTATTTCAATATGCTGAGAAACACAAATCCCACATAGAGAGGAAGTTGGAAGAAAACTCATTTCCCCTATACACCTATACAGGCTTTTTGGATTCAGGTATCCATTCCCTCAAGCATTTACCCTTTGAGTTACAATCCAAATACACTTGAAGTTATTTTTAAACATACAATGAAGTTGTTATTGACTATAGTCTCACCCTATTGTGCTATCAAACAGTAGGTCTCATTCATTCTTTCTATTTTTTGGTACCCATTAACCATCACCACCTCTCCCCTGCCCACAAATAAAAGCATATAACCATAGGCTTATCAAGAATTCTATTCTTTTGTTTCATCTGATAGTTTTCATTACAGTTAGAGATTACCAAAGAGCTTGCCACACTCCCTGAAAAAAAAAAAAAATTTCCTCAAAAGTATTTTAGAGAAGATATGTTTAGCCAGATAATCAAAAGTGAAAAGCATAAAGTGAAGATGTTTCCCAGGTAATCTGAGAAGGGCTCAAGACAATGAAGAACTTTCAGGTACTCAAGTTTGTTTTTTTCATTATTCATATATTCAGTTAACAATATTTGTTGACATTTGATATCTATTTACTAAAGAGTCAACTTGTACTACAACAGATTCTGGAAACCCTAACATCTAGTTTAGGAGATAGTATGGCATGAAAGATCATGCTCTTGGGATCAAAAATACCCTTGCTTCAAATTCCAATTCTGCCACAGTTACATGAACCTAGGAAAATTACTTAACCACTGCATCTCTTTTTCATGGGGGGAGAGGGTATTTTAAGTTTACAAAAAGATGATAATTGTTTTCTAGGAATGGAGTAAGGATCAAATGATGTTATATACAGAAACCCTGTGCCAGGACTATAGAAGATACCCAGGGGATACTAGCTTCCTTTGGAAAATGCAAGCTTTTCTTCATTCTCCACTAGGGCAGTAAGATCAACTTGTCATTTAGTGGAGTTTAGTTTTAATTTTAATTGTATATAAATATTTATGTAGGCAATAAATGTATATATTTATGGCATACATAGTGTTTTTATATGTACAGTAGACCTCCCCTTGCCCACAGTTTCCCTTTCTAAGGTTATATATGTATAAAACATATTCTGATGTTATATACAGAAGCCCTGTGCCTGGACTATAGAAGACACTCAGGGGATGTTAGCTTCCTTTGGAAAATGCAAACTTTTCTTCATTCTCTACCAGGGCAGTAAAACCAACTTGTCATTTATTGGAGTTTAGTGTTAATTTTTAACCACCTCACTCTACCATATATATACACTCCACTGATTTTACAAAGAATGTTTTTAAACACAATTCTTACTGTAGCAAATTAACTCAGGTGATTGTTGTTGAAAGTTTTCAAAAAAACACGGGTCTTAGCTTTAAGATTACTTTAACATGAGGTGATATTTATTTTGTCACCTTATGGTTAAATAAATGACAAGGAACAGCTGATATTGTTCAAGTCAGTATCAGAGTTTGAGAAACACAAGTGGGGAGAAGTTATATGGAGAGAAGTCAAGAGATACACGTTGTAAGGAAAAGGCAGTAACATGTGAGTGGATGCACTCACAGACCTGCAGAGCATGGCATCACTGCCAAGAGGTGGTGATGTGTGTGAAAACACTTTAGCTGTCCAGAAGTGGACCAGTGTCTACCAAAGGTGGAATGTTCACCTTCAGCTAAACACTGCCAATTATGCACATGTAACAAGAATAAATCTCAACAAGCTCACAGGGAGTTACAACACTAGGCAATTCTCTACAGCAGTGGCGTGCATTGTTACTCCAATGTTGGAGGGGTACTCAGTGCTCCAAAGGAGCACAAATGAAGGAGTAATTCATTTTACCTGGTGGACTAGAAAACCAGAGTTTGCCAGGTGTTAAATACTTGTCAGGATGGTGATTCCAAACAAGGGAGCCACATAAGTAAGAATTCAATGATATGAAAAGGCTCTGTGTACTCACAAACACGTGGGATCAGGTCTTATGGAGAGAGGTTCATGAAGATCAGGCTGGAGAAGCAGATTGAGGCAGTTTGTAAAAAGTCTTACAGACTACACTGCAGAGTTTCTTTTTCCTTTTCTTTTTAATTGTTTTATTTCCATAGGTTTTTAGGGAACAGGTAGTACTTGATTACATGAGTAAGTTCTTTAGTGGTGATTTGTGACTTGATCGTTCAATGAGGAAGGGACAGCAAAGCTTTTGAAATAGATGTCATAATTCAAAGGAAGCCTGAATTAAGAAAGTGCTATGGAAACTCATTATTTCTTTCCTTCACGCATTTGTACCAACTATACAAAATACTGGGGCTACAAAGTTAAAATAAATATTAAAAATAAAACACATAGTCCCTGCTAGGATGAAACTTACAAACTAGCAAAGACAGTAGTCATTAAATAATTACAAAATTTTAAACACAATCATAGTATTTACTTGAGGAGCTATAAAGAAGAAACAGTTGCTGAGAAAGAATGCCAGGGACAGCACTGAGGAACATTTCAGAAAGAGGCACATATGACACTTGGTGATCAACTGGAAGTGCAGCAAGGAGAAGAGAAGATGGTTCCAGGATTTCCAGCTTATATACTGGATGGATACTGGTGCTGTCAAGCACAGTGAAAGAAGAACAAAACAAGGAATGGGAAAGTCACTTTATGGCTGGTTTGCTTTGGATCAGAAAGAGCTTTAAGCACCAAATGACATCCAAGTGAAGTTCACCAGTTGCACCAGAAGGACTGCAGCTCAGGATAGTCTGAGCTTGGAAAGAGATTTCGGAAAAGACAGTGTCAAGGATGAATGGTGGGTTAAGTGTTAGTGGTACTCTTATCATCTTTTTCCCACTAATAATTTTCTATCGTTAAAATAGTTATTAAATGCTCCCCACTGCCCTGCAGTAATAATGAAGAAAAGAAGATACCTTCCAATAGTCTATTCTCACCTAAGTCCATGCCAGATAACTCTGAAAGGGGCAGTCAGTCCCCAGACCAGCAGCATCAACACCATCTGGAACTTAATGTAAAGTTTAGGGCCCTACCCAGGACCTACTAAATTAGAAATTCTGGGGCTGGGTACAGCAATCTGTTTTAGAAAACTTCCAGGTAATGCTGATGCACTCTCAGGTCTGAGAGACACTGGGCTTGCCCATCATAAAAATGGTAAACATTTAAGAAAATAACTATCTCATTTTAGCTGTTAGTTCTGTTTAGTGGAAAAACTCAAGGTTTCTGTTTGCCTGCAGGGTTCTCTCATCCCTATGTTAAACATGTGTAGAATATCTCATCTATGCAGAGTAGCGTGTTTGTTGAGGGATACTGAGTGTAAGGCATAAATATGGTCTCTGCCCATATTTATCTGTCATCTGCTTGAGGAGACAATATACACATCTGAAAAGTTCAACAAGCAGATAAGTGGTACAGTTCAACAGAAGCAGCAGGTGAGGATTTAAAGTGCTAAACAATAAGGACACTAAGAGTCACAAGCTAGGGGAACAGTGGGAGGCAGGAGTTAGACCTATGATAATTAAGCCTGACAGGGGTAAGTTTGAACTCTGTATGAACTTTTAATGAGATACAACAGAACCCCTTATTTGCATCTCCTCCCTCTAAGAAGAGGTTTGCTGAGCTTCGGAAATGGTTTAATGATACACTCAAAGTGGAAAAGACTCGAAGTTAGTAAATTACGGTTGGGCAAATAACTATCAAAAGAAGGAACATTCTTGACCTCGGCCCAAGGGTATCGCTGTGCTCTGGTTTGCACTAGCTTCAGCACCGCTGCAGTCTCACTGAAGGTCAAGTTCCCTTTTAATAATGCTTTATATATCCAAGTCTACCTGCAGTTATCAAAATGCTTCCTAAGAGGTATTTAAGAGTAAAATAGACCAGTTCTGAATCATTCCCTAGCACCTACCGAAGGAGCTCAGTGGCTCCTCTGTGTTCTCAGCGGTCAGGGATTGGATGCAGGAAAGAAGAGCAATGGGGTCTGGCAGGCACGCTTCAGGAGTAAGCACCGTGTGCATGGCATGCCGTCAAGCTCAGACCTATTATTGAATACCAAGGAAGAGGTTCCCGCGATTGAGACAGCGGGGATAAAGCTACCCTCCTGGACCTGGCGCGCTGGTCCTGCAATTCGCTCCTAGGGCTCCAGACAAGGGTGGGCTTACAAGCGAGGACAGTGCATAGGGCAAAACCACAAGTCAGTCCACGGTAGGAATGCCTCCGGATACCACTTGGTGGAGAGTTGGCAGTGGGCCACAAAAAGGATTTCAAAGGGCTCTGGAAACCGAAAGCCCCTAACCCGGATACGAGGGCCCTCGAGAGAAAGGTTTGTCCGCCCCTGCAGACCAGACGCGAGCCAGGGACCCACCTCGGATGGTTTCCCAGCTTGGCCGGCAGGACGCCCTGGCAAGCGCTCCAGTCTGCCGGGCAGCAGAGCCAAATAGGGGAGGAGAGGATGGGAGCTGCATTCCACACCCGCCGCACCCGGCATCCAGCCCCGGTGAACTCGAGCACAGAGCCATAGCGAACCCAGCCTCAGATTCTGGGCCTCTAGAGGTTCCTCTGCCCACACTTCCCACATCCGGGGCGCGAACCTACCCGCTGTCGCCTCACTCCTTCACCTCCATACACTGGCGCCCTCCTCCCCTAGTTCAGACCCTCAGAGTCCCTTTCCAAGGGCGGGTGCCAGGAGGGACGCCGGCGACCGCCAGGGAGCTCGAGAGCGCTGCCAGGAGTCCTCCCGCCCCTTCTCAGCCTCTCCGCGCGCTTCCTTAAGCTTCTCGCTCCATCAGGGAAGCAACTGCAGAACCAAGCAAAGGCGGTCATCCAAGAGGCCGACGAGGCCAAGAACGCGTCACCGCGTGTCCGTGACGAGGGCACCGCGCCACGGATGCCAGATCCCAGGCTGGAGAGAGCGGGTAGGGGCAGAGGAGAAAACGCGGGCACCACTCAGGGTTTGGTCCACGTCCTTCCTGCCCGTGGCCTTCCTCTTCCCCCGCACTTTACCTTGTACCAGGCTCCCCTAGATCCGCAGGCAGAGGCGCAGAGCCGAAGCCCGGAGGAGAGGAGTTTCACAGCCGCCATCTTCGGGCCGTGAAGCAGGAGGAGGCTACCGGGTGGAGCGCGCGTTTGGGTGTAGGTGCGCGCTGTCCCGGGCGCCGCCCAGTCACTGCGAAGGAAAGCGGGGCGTACTGGAGCCTCCACAGCACGGCTATGACGTCCTCCCGGCCTTTCGAGCCGCACGCCGCTGGCGCGCTGCTGGCTGCTGCTTTTAAAAGAAGTGAGGCTGGGCGGGGCCCCCGGCGGCGAGAAGAGACTCTGCGCAGCCGGAGCGGATCGCGGGGAAGTTCCTCTCAGAGCCTCAGGTGTCTGGGCGTTTGCGAGACCGGGCGTGTGTTGGCGCGCACTTGCCGCTGCAGCCCTTCTGTCAGCCCTTTAGCTTAGATGGGGCGCTGGTGGCCGCCTCCCCCTAGGTTGTGGATGAGTCTTGGCCTAGGGTTCAGGACCCTCTGGCCGCAGGAGGATCTCCCGCCAAGCTTGTTGCTTTTCCAAGTCAGTGCTTGGTGTGTGTGTGGGCTGCATAGGGGCACCCCTCGAAACCCCCTTCTCTTCTCCCGCCTGGACTGCGTTCAAGTTTCTAACATTTCTCAGCCCCTTCTCCCCAAACCTGGCCTTGGCTTACGTAGAGTAAGTTTGCTGCGAGGACCTGCCTCGAGGTGTCGGTCAAGAGGTGTGAGCAACAAGGCTTGCAGAGGAACGAGATTAAGATTGAACCTCTGTGACCTGACTTTAGCACACCTTTTCTTCCCCATCATCCAAGTTTGCGAATTTCAGGCTCTTTCTCTCACTGGAGTCCCAGCGACCCAGAGATTTACTAAGGAGATGCAACCATAAAGGTAGCATATTGCTTTAACCTTAGGCAAGTTAGAAAACTTCCCTAAGTCTCAGTGTCCTCATCTGCAAATTAAGATTGCTTATAATACAACATCATAACGTTTCTATGAGTTAATTCATGCAAAGTTTCTGGCCGTATTATGAGGAGTCAATAAATGTTAGCATTATTTTAAGTTTATTCCATTGTAGCAGTTCATTGACATGGCACGTACATATTCTGCAACCCTTGTCTTTTGATCACCTCCTTGAGGACATGAGCCAAGACTGATTTCTCCAGAACTGTCTTTGCACTTAGCAGAGTGGAAAGACCAAGTGGAAGCTCAATAACATTTTATTTGATTAAGGCCTGACCAAGTTCTGAGAATGTGATGTTAGTTTTGAACCAAAGCAAAGCACACAAAAATTAAATGAGATCTTAGCTTCCTTAGCAAATACAGTAAGGTAATGAACAGTGAAGATCCAGTTCAAAGTTTGTCCATAAAAGCATTTGCCCTTGCATGGTATTCTTTTAACTCTGAACTTTTTTTCCCTGTAAATGTTATAATTTTAGGCAAAATCAGTTAAGGACTAAAATACCAAGTTAGACTATTCAATTACATTGGAGAAACTAACTTGGTAATGGTTGGTATTTCAACACATTTTAAGAAGTTGGATTGAGGGGAAATTCAAGTACTGTAACTAAAGTCCCACAACTAGTGATAATTTAGCATATAGCAGCTGTTGTACCTTTATAAAACTTACACAATGTGAAAAAAAAACTAGCATTCCAACTGAGTCTGCTTTTCCACTTTTGCCCATTCCAATTGGGTCTACTTTTCCACTTTTGCACTTCCACAGGGCACATGAAATGGAAAAACTGCGTTGGCAACTTTGCCGGTGGTCATATGACTGACTCTTGGCTGGTCTCACTTTGTTGCTCTTGGCTGAGGAAGACACATTTTAAATGTTGCATGTTATGTGACTGAGTCTCCTGAGAAAATCAGCCTCATTACTGTATGTTCAAAACACACTGTACTGTATTTTTGATGACTATGACTTCATTTTATACTTTTAAAATAATGTGTAAGTCTCCTCGACTTGAATAAATTGGATTACAAATTACAAAAAAGTTCTTATATGCTGATTTGCCTTCTAGTTACACAAAGGCACTTCAATTTTAATTGATGTGCAAAATTTTACTTCTTTTAAATATCTGAACTTTTCTAAACTAGTAAGAATATTTCCCACTTGCTTTGAAAGGCAGTTTCTGGCAAATATGTTATATTCTGGAAACTTTACTTTGTGGAATCTTACAGTTTAGCTTCCACACTTTTAAAAACTGGGAGAATTGGATTCAAAGCCTTTAAACAAAAGGTCTGATTCCAGTCATGCAATGAGGAAAGTTTTTTTTTTGTTTTGTTTTGTTTGTATTATGGGTTTTTTTTTGTATTATATTGTGATACATATGTGTATGTGTGGGTGTGGGTGTGGGTGTACATACACAGAGTCATGTGCCCCATAACATTTTGGTCAATAATGGACAGCATATATGATGGTGGTCCCATGAGATTATAATAACATATTTTACTGTAGCTTTTTTATGTTTAGAAATGTTTAGCCAGGTGCAGTGGCCCACGCCTGTAATCCCAGCACTTTGGATGGCCAAGGCAAATGGATCGCTTGAGCCCAGGAGTTCGAGACCAACCCAGGCAACATGGCGAAACCCCATCTCTACAAAAACAAACAAACAAAAAAAGTAGCCAGTGTGGTGGAGTGCACCCATAGCCAGCTACTGGGATGGGGTGTGGGGTGGGCAGTGGGGACTGAGTCAGGAGGATTGCTTGAGCCTGGGAAGCAGAGGTTGCAGTGAGCCGAGATCGCTCCTTTGCACACCAGTCAGTGCAAGACTCTGTCTCAAAAAAAAAAAAAAAAAGAAAGAAAAGAAAAATTTAAATACACAAATAATTACCATTATGTTACAATTGCCTACTAAATATTGTGCAGTAACATACTGTACAAGTTTGTAGCCTACGAGTATAAGCCATACCATATAGCCTAGGTATGTAGTAGGTTAGACCATCCAGGTTTATGTCAGTATATTATAGATTAGCACAATGACAAAATAGCCTAGCATCTCATTTCTCAGAACCTGTCTTTGTCATTAAGCAAGGCATGACTGTGTGGCAACATTTTATCAGATAAATGCAGGTAATGTGTCAGAGTTTAATTCTCTGTTTTAAGGAGTTTCATTTTAATTCTCCTTAAATATGATGCATTAGCATCTCTCATTAGTGCCAGATAGGACATCCTGTTCTCACAGTTGATGGTATACTCCTCCAGGCTGATAATCAGGGGCACCTGAAGACTTGTTTTTCAAATGTTGATTAACTGGTTTCACTAGAAATAGCAGTTTTTAAGTAGGTCATTTGAGTCACTTATAAAAGTGCATGCGTGCTTCATTTTATGACAATAGTCTTTTAATATATGGAGAACACAGTCCTTCAAACAATTTGCCTTTAGTAGGTTTGAAGAACATAAATCTGAGACTTCACATAAATCTGTAAATCTAAGTATTGTTTTATGATGCAAGTCATCACCCATTAATTTGCATATTTTGAAAGCTTATTTGTATAGATCCTTTGAAGGAGTCCCTTGTATTAACTAGTGTGTATTTAATATTTGTTCAATGAATAAAGAAAAAATAAACTGATTTTTTTTAATGTAGTTTTCTCAGAAAAAATGTAAAATAAACGCATGAGATACTTGGAGAAGGCTTAAGGCCTGGAATGAGATTGAAAATTATGATAAGGTACTAAGGAAACCTAAAAGAGTAAAATGCACCAGAGTGATCTTGTATACATTCAAAACTGATCATCTTATTTCTGCTTAAAACCTGTCATTGATTTTCTCCACTGCCTTTGAGATCCAAAGTTCATACTTCAAAACATGACATAGAAGAGGATCATCTCTCCTGGTCTTCCTTTCCTCCACACGTCTGCTTTTTATTTCAAACTATGTGTGCTTCTTGATTTTTACACAGTGAATTTGCACAACCTCAGAATCAAGTGTTGACAGCAGAATAATAAAGAACAGGAATTCTGTGGTTAGGCTGCTAGGGTTCAAGTCTCAGCTCTGCAGTCTCCAACTATGCGGCCTTCTGTGGTGCAGTAGTTAAGCAGGGCTTACAGAATGTCAAGATGTAAGGTAATCTCTAGATCAGTATTTGTATTATTCAGGTGTTAAAAGATTATACATTATTATTTCGCAGATGCTATCTTAGTCCATTGTTGCTCCTACAACAAAATATCTTAGGCCGGGTAAGTTACAAAAAGAAATGTATCTCTCACAGTTCTGGAGGCTGGAAAGTTCAAGATTAAGGCACCAGCATATTGAATATGTTAAATTAAATTAAATTTGGCCTAAAACTGCTTCCATACTTTGAAATTCTGCGTAGCAAACTGCACCTAAGTTAGTGTTTAAATAAACCTTACTTAAGAGTATATTCTTGTAACAAATAGCTGAGTCTCAGCTAACTACAGCAGCCAGATTTCATCCAGTCACAGACTACCAACTAATAAGACCATGTCCACATAAGGCAAATGCCTCATTGCATTGTGCCTAAATAAGGCAAATGCTGGGCTGTAATCAAACAAGCTGTTTCTGTACTCTCAATTCCTCTTTCTGCCTATGAATATTGCCTGCTCACATTGCTGAATGGGGCTTTCTGAATCTCCACTGGTTCAGAGTACTGCCAGATTCATGAATTGTTCTTTGCTCAAATAAACTCTGCTAAAGTTAATTTGTCTAAAGTTTTTCTTTTAACAAGGGTCTGGTGAAGAGCCTGTTCCTCATAGATTATACCTTTTCTGTGTCCTCACATAATGGAAGGGGCAGCAGGCACAAACAGTTCCCTTGTACCTCTTTTATAAGGGCACTAATCCCATTCATGAGCTCTCATGATTTAATCACCTCTTAAAAGCCCATCTCTTAATACTATCACATTGGCAATTAAGTGTCAACATATGAATTTGGGGAGGACACATTCAAACCATAGCAGATGCTTTCTATATTTTCATAAACTGAAAAAAACACAAGGCAAGATTCAAACTCTGGACCATATGTTATTAAAAGCTGCTATTTCTTTACACCTCCCTCTTTCTGAGATATCTTTGAATCTTACCACAACTCTCGTTTCACTCCTTTTGCGCTATCTCAGGGCCTCAATTTCAGTTTCTTTCATCTGAATTATTTCAGTTTCTTTCCAGATAACCTTCCATTCTCCCTCAATTTAAACATACTTAAATTATCATTTCAAATACAGGATCTGGACTTCTCACATCTTTTTCTAAAGTATTTCAAGAAATCCTCAAAGGCTACAAGTGAAGTCCAACATTCAATTACAGCCAAGATTTTGTTTAGTCTAGCTTCAACAAAGCATGTGGCCTTAAGGGCTCTGCAGAGGCATTTTAGGGGCTACGCAAACATGATATTTTGAAATTAAATTTTAGATTACATTTTTACTATCCTATCAACACTAATAAAGAAGGAGCATGCACACTCAATTGTGATCTATCTTCAATTTAAAAGTGTTAAAAATTACCAGATTGTGTCTGGGCAAAGTGGCTCATGCCTGTATTCCCAGCACTTTGGGAAGCAAAGGCGGGAAGATCACCTGAGGTCAGGAGTTCCAGACCAGCCTGGCCAACATGGTGAAACCCCATCTCTACTAAGAATGAAAAATTAGCATGGCATGTGGCACATGTACTCCAAGCTACTCTGGAGGCTGAGGCAGGAGAATCACTTGAGCCTGGGAGATGGAGGTTGCAGTGAGCTGAGATCGCACCACGTAGTCCAGCCTGGGTGACAGAGTGAGATTCCATCTCAAAAAAAAAAAAAAGACCAGATTATGCAGTTGGAAGACAAACCTTAGATTAAAGTTTCCTCATCATCGAATTTCCTATATTTGGATATATAAAATATGTCATTTATAAAGAAGTTTGTAGCTCTGTATTTACCTTTTTATCATTTAGCCTCTGCATTTTGACTCACTTAAATTTGTATAAATATATAATACTTTGAGGCTCTGGTCAGAGACATGTACTGCCTAGAATTATTTCTTATCACAGCGTAGTAGTTGTTCAAAAAGAGCATATAAAACACTTCATAATAATATTATATACTATAAATAATTTTAGAGATTATTTTCCATTTTGGCTACATCTTGTCTGATGTTTACATATGTGAACAAGAGATAATTGACATTATTAGTTATTGACCATTGAAGTAAACATTTCCTGCTACTTTTCTTTCAAGCTTCTGATCTACTTTAATTGAAGCACATACTGAAATTCTAGGACAAGCTGCAGTGTGAATCAGAACTTTCTTGTTATTGTGCAGCCAAACAGAAATAAAATAAGCAAAGTATCAGATGTAACTCCATGGTTGCAATTTTTTAGGTTCTCAGAAGAGTGTTATTATTCTCATTTTTTCCATGTATAACAGGAAAATATGTCATAATTAAAATGATAAAATGCATTTAAACTGTAAAGTACCACTTTCATGCATTGTATATGTTGGGTTCTAAGTACAGTTTTATTTGAAAGGGAGACTCATATTAAATATGTTTGAAAATTATGGCTTTAGCTAAATTGGACTACTTTCTGCTCCCTGCACATACCAAGCACCTTCTGACAGTGAACATTTGCTAAAGCCTTTTTCTCCTGTGCCAGCTGAGCAAACTCCTACTCCTCTTTCAAGACTCAGATCAAATGTCACTCCTCTGTGTACCTTGACTGTTCACACTCCGAATTCCACCTCTTAAAAAACTATTTTCTTTTTCTTTGTGCTCTCAGGGCCCTTGGTTACCTGGATTATGAGCTTATCAAGTTTTGTTCATTTTTGTATCCACAGTGTCCTAGGATTTCTTTTAAGCATAGAGCAGTTCAACAAATATCAGTTATGTTGACTTGACTCGGGCAGCCCTTTTTGCTGCCTTAATACAAGCCATGAACTTAACCTGTGTCTCTCAGCTCAGCTCTTTAGATTGAATATTTTCTTTCTAATCATAATGTGATAGTAGTAACTATTTACATTTGCATTCTCTTTTACAGCTTACTTTGTGCTCACCTTCATCCCTTGGCCTTTCTTCTCTAACACAGTTCCTGTATCCAGCCTCATGCTCTGCTGTACCTCTAGCTGTCTTCTCCCCACAGATAACCTGACATTGAAGTACATGAAGTAAATAGTCAAATAGTGAGTTACAAATTGTACTTCCCTCTTTCAATTGGCCCCTGTTTCTCTCATTATTACTTTCTTCCATTCTTGTGAGTATTCCATTTGGTTAAATCTTTTTCACAATAAAGTAACCCAAACCAAGTATGATATTTTGGCTACATGATCCCACTGTTTATGTTGCCAGACAATCAGTAATACCTGCAATAATAGATTTCAAAAAAGATACTGCCAAGAGATTGTGACACCCTGGCTCAGTAGAATATGTCAGGGTCACTTATAAATATCCAACCACAGAGAAATGATTCATCACATTATAGTGCATCATCTTGAAAAACTATTATGCCACTATTCAAAAGTAAAAATTTTAAATTATATGTGGAAATGTTTAGGATAAGTGTAAAAGTCAGAATTCAAATTGTATTATATAAGGATTACAACCATGTATTATATATTTTTGCAAAATAAATTAAAAGACCATCTAAAAGTGAGGAAAAAAATCAATACGATGAGGGCAAGAATTTAGGTACTTTTATTTAAACTATTGTACAGCTTTTATTTAACTTTTAAAAGCACTAGACATATAGTTTTAGTATAAGAGTTCTAAATATGCATGTTAGATGTATATTTGGTTACTTGAAAGAGGTATTTGCACACCAGCATTCATTGCACTATTCACAATAGTCAATATGTGGAAACAATCTAAATGTTGATAAATGGATGAATAGATAAAGAAAATGTGGTATATACATACAACAGAATACTGTTTAGTCTTAAAACAGAAGAAAATCTTGCCATGTGTGACAACATGGATGAACACTGAGGATATTATGCTAAGTGAAATAAGCTAGTCACAGAGGAACAAATATTGTGTAATTCCAATAACATGAGATATCCAGGAGTTCTAGTCAAACTCCTAGAAACAGAGCAGAGTGGTGGTTGCCAGGGGCTATAGGGAGGAGGAACTCAGGAGTTCCTATACAGATTTCTGTTACAGAAGGTTAGTAAGTTCTAGAGACCTATATACAGCACTCTGCCTGTAGTTAGTAATACTGTATTGTATAGTTACAAACATATTAAGAGGGTAGATCCCATGTTTAGTGTTCTTACCACAATAACATTTATGTTATTTGGTTGCCAACTTTTGCCTTCTCTAGTCTGAACCTGTGAACCCAGGGGAATGTTTCAGGATAATAGATGCTGTGTTTCACATCACACACTAATATTTCCTTTGGCTGCCAATTCAGAAAATGGAATAACAGGCTAATCTTTCAATATGCACTTCTCTACAGGTGAATGAGAGTAGTAGCCTTCAGTGAAATGAAACCAGTAAGTTGGAAAACCAAAGAACCAACAATATAGAAATCCCTCCTCATTTGTAAATCATTAATGAACATTAGCCAGTTACTAGTAGCTTTGAGCTGTGACTTGAAACACTGCTACTCTCTAGCCAGATCTATATCTGTGGGTTTTCTATCTATCTCAGATTTACTCTGCAGTCATTTGTTGATGTCTAGGAAAAACCTCCTGAGTGTTAAAATGATAAAACTGATTATTTCACTGGCTAGTCCTAAATCATAATCAGTACAAAAGTATTGAACTGCTATTCACTAGAATGCAACCAGGAAAGTACTGGGAGAAAAGGAAGTGCTATGGTCTGAATGTTTATGTTTCCCCAAAATTCACATGTTAAAATCCTCACCCCTAAAGCAACGGTGTTAGGAAATGGGGCCTTTGAAAGGTGATTAGATCATGGGAGTGGAGTTCTCATGAATGGGATCAGTGCCTTTATCTGTGTCCTTATCACCAGATCTGCTGGTGCCTTAATCTTGGACTCCCCAGCCTCCAGAATTGTGAGAAATAAAATTGCTGCTGTTCACAACAGCAAACTACTGAGTTTATGATATTTTATTACAGTAACCAAAACAGACTAAGATAACAAGGGTCACAGAATTTGTAATGAGCTTTTAATGATCAGATGTGGAAAAAAGGCAAAGCAAATTTTAACAGCGCTCAGACTTCATTCCCTGTTTTCAATAATAAACTTGGATGAAAAATTGGTTTTATATCAACATCTTATGACAATTATGAATCTTCACTATTTTTATTCTCTGCATGTTTTAGAACAGTGATGTAAAAACTTCTGTTTGTGTTGTCAGTGTAAATGTATATAGAAGTTGTATCCTATACATACATACATATGTGTAAAGTATGTGTATGTTTATTTTTTATAAATTAAATACATACACTACAGTACATTTTAAACACAATTTTGAAAGATTAGTTAAAAACCAATATAAACAGACCTTTTTATATTTTTTTCCAGTGTGCCCATGGGTTTTCCTGAGTACTTCCTACAGGGTGTGCAGTCCACTCTGAAGATCACAGCCTAGTACCATATGTATGTGGTGAATATCTTAGAGATAAGACAATAAAGCTCTATCCACATAATTCTGAGGATGGAGCTGATGCTGGAAAATCAGTATTCTCTTATGCAATGTTACATCATCTCCTTATAACTATGCTACATGTTCTCAGTATTATTTATATCATCTTTCCTTCCCTTCCACCCAGCAGTCTCATTTCAAGAGATTTAACCTAAGAAGATACCAGAACAGGCACAAAAATATATATGGACAAGGTTATACATCACAACAATTTTTAAAACAGCAACAAAAATAATAGCAGTATGGTTAAATGTGTCAATCATGTGTTGGTCTATAAAAGTTTCATTAGTCTACAGACTAATTGGGCTACAGACTAACCATTAAATGCTTTCCTTCATGTGGCACTATACTAAGTGTTAGGTATTCAATTGTGAATAAGACAACAGACATGGTCCCAGATCTCTGGGAGTTTACGTCTTATGAAGAGAAGAAGACCGAACAAGGATACACGCATTCTTATGCAGGGTATTGTCAATGAGAAATAAAGAGTGTTCAGAATCTGTGTGACGGGCTGACTCAAGTTGAGGAGGGGTGGTCAAGGAAGGCTTTGTCAAATCATCTCTGGTCTTCAGAATAACACAATTCTGGTTTTCTTGGAAGAAGTAAAGCTATGAGAGATTATGAGAGATAAATAACATTAATAATTTGACAATTAAAGAAGAGAATGTATATGTCAGAACAGAAAAAGTGATCTATTCTATTAGGGTACTAACAAAAAACCTGAAGAAAAATTGTAACCTGGTTCATCTTTAGAGGATTATTATAGCTAAGGAATAACTCATGATTTAATCTGCAATCAAAAGAAAAGTCAGGGCTGCAATCTAGTAACAGAGGTTATAGTTTTCCTTTAAAATAATTTTTCTTTCTAGCCCTCCTTTTCTACTAAGGAAAAGTTATAGTAAGACCAATTTGTGTGTAAAGTAAGTTTTAGGCTTATTTTGTAGGAATCATCTTTAAATTAGAACCTTAAGAATCAGAAGAAATTACCTAGGTGAAGGGAGAATGGGAAACACTGTAGTTAGGACAGTGCATACAAAGTATTGACATTGAAAAAAAGTATGGTGGGTATAAGAAATAAAATCCATAATGAGTAATGATGGACAGGGTACAGATTTTGTAGGACTTCATAAAGTATGTTAAGGATCTGTTGACAAAAGGAGTCAAAGCTAAAATATTTGAAGATAACAATTCTGAGCCAAATATGAGTGTCCAATAGCCCATGACACAATGCTCAGGAGATCCTGAGAACATATGCCCAAAGAGGTCAGGCTACAACTTGACTTTACACATTTTAGGGAGACATAAGACATCAATCAAGGCATAAAAGATGTACATTGGCTTGGTCCAGAAAGACCAGAAGTGGGGGTTTCCAGGTCATCAGTAGATTCAAAGATCTGATTGGCACTTGGTTGAAAGAGTTAAGTTATTGTCTAAACACTTTGAACCAATAGAAAGTAATGTCTGGGTCTTCAAGATAAGGGGCTGTGGAGACCAAGGTTTTATCATGCAGATAACGTCTCCAGGTAGCAGGCCTCTGAGATAATAGATTGTAAATGTTTCTTACCAGACTTAAAGAGTCTGTGCTATGAGTAATTTCAAAAGAGTAGAGGGTATAATGATGCATGTGTGGCTCTCCCTTCACATTATGGCCTGAACTAGTTTTTTCACGTTAACTTTGGAATGCCCTTGGCTGAGAGGAAGGATCCATTCAGATGATTGCATGGCTTAGAATTTTATTTTTCATTTACATTCTCTCCTTTCTGGCCAATATTTGCCAGAGGCAACACCAATGGCCACCAAACTTTTATTTTGTCCCATAGCATTGCCAGGGTGGCATGGCTGCCTGCCCCAGGTCCATTCTGCCCCTCAGTTGAACCCCAATGGCCAAGAAATTTAGTGCCAAAAGACTTATAGCTAGATTAAATGTTCCTAGGCTAGACAGGAATAAACGTGGACAGGCATTTATTAACTCTTAAATTTTTTTTAAGTAATATAACAGCCAACAAACAAAAACCCTAAGGCAAGGATACAAAATTGACTTATCTTTAACTTCTACGCATTGGACTATTGTAATCTTGACTTTAGTTACAGACTTGTAGCAATTAGCATAAAAACATAGCATAATAAAGCATGAGCATTGGTAAAACCTTTTAAGCTAAGGAATTTAGGGATTTTGTTGTGTCACAATGCTTTTTGCAGTTTTTTAGTAATTTGTCCTAAGCTGGCTGATAAAATTTTTTTGATAAATATATATACATATATATATCTGCATGAAACACATTACTGGGAGTATTATACCCAGGAGACTTTGTCATGTGGTATCTTTATATCCTTTCAGTAACAATTTTCTTTTAATTCTATAGGAAGCAGTAAATTGTTTACAGTTGGGATGGATGAAAAGATGCCACATAATAGCTCAAAAAGCAAAGTTCCTTATTTTGCCAGCTGTTTAGGCATTTGTATACCTATCCTTGATTTGCAGGGTCTGAACAAATTCTATTCCTCAAAACCAGCCCTTAAAATCTCATATGCCCACCACTTTTGCAGTAGTTTCTGGGGCTGGAGGGAGAGTGCTTATATAGTTTTAGCAGCAGGGCATTTGTAGTAAAAAAGGGTGGCAGAGCAGTAGCGTAAATGATAGGTGTGGAAGATACTCTGGCATAGCCTGTCTTTGCTGGAGAGTGGTGATTAGGCCTGGTGGAACTACCATCGATAAACCAAGTGTGTTCAGGGTGAGGAACACGAAAGAATATGGGGAAATGGAGTGAATGTCAGGTGGATCAGAGAGATACAGTCATGGGGGTCAGGTATGGTATCAGGAATAATGTGGGAGGCTGGACTGAAGTCTGGGCCAGGAACAATGGTAATTGTGGGAGACTTAACGAAGACTGAGTATAGCTGAAGGAACCGGGGAGCAGAATGTCTATACATCAGTTGAGAGGAAGAAAATAGATTTTGGAAGTTATAAGAACTGTAGAAAGTGAGTTGAGCATAGTTTATGATTTTTAGGGCCTCTAAAAGTATTAAGGCAGTGGCAGCCGCTGCACATAGACATGAAGGCTAGGCTAAAAGAGTAAGGTAAAGTTTGGACAGAACAGGACGTGGTCCTGGCTCTTGTGTAAGAATTCTGACCTTACTAACTATGTCTAGGAAGGAAAGGAGTTGTTGTTTTGTAGAAGGGATTGAGGTTTGGGAGATTAGCCAGACACGATCAGCATGGAGAGCACATGTGTTTTATGAGAATTATGCTGAAATAGGTAACAGATGAGGAAGAAATTTGGGCTTCACTGAAGTAATGAGGGCTGTCCCTGAAACTTTGCAGCAGCACAGCCTAGGTAAGCTGCTGGGACTGATGGGTGTCAGGGTCAGTCCAGGTGAAAACAAAGAGAGGCTAGGACGAGGGGTGTAGGGGAATAGTGAAGAAAGCATCTTTAAGATCAAGAATGTAATAGTGAGTTGTGGAGGAAGTTATTGAGGACAAAAGAGTGTATGGGTTGGGCACCACAGGGTGGATAGGTAAAACAATTTGGTTAATAAGGTGCAGATCCTGAACTAATCTGTAAGACTTGTCCAGTTTTTGGACAGATAAAATGGGGGAATTGTAAGGAGAGTTTACAGGTTTTAGAAGCCAATTCTGCAACAGGCGAGTGATAACAGGCTTTAATCCTTTTAAAGCGTGCTGTGGGATGGGATATTGGCATTGAGCGGGGTGAGGGTGATTAGGTTTTGATGGGATGGTAATGGGCATGTGATCGGTTGCCAGGAAGGGAGTAGAGATGTCCTATGCTATTGGGTTAAGATGGGGGGATACGAGAGGAAGACGCAAAGGAGGTTTTGGGTTGGGAAGAAGGGTGGCAATGAGATGTGGCCGTACTCCAGGAATAGTCAGGGAAGCAGATAATTTGGTTAAAATGTCTTGGCCTAATAAAGGAACTGGGCAGGTGGGGATAACTAAAAAAGAGTGCATAAAGAAATTTTGTTGAAATTGGCACCAGAGTGGGGGAGTTTTAAGGGGTTTTGAATCTTGGCCATCAATATCTATAACAGTTATGGAGACAAAGGAAAAAGGCCTTGGAAAAGAAGGTGATGTGGAGTTGGTAGCCTCCATATTAATTAAGAAGGGAACAGACTTACCTTCTACTGTAAGAGTTGCCTAAAGCGTCTGTGATGGTCTAGGAGGCTTCCAAGGTGATTGGGCAGTGTCAGTCTTCAGTCACTAAGCCGAGAAGATCTGGGAAGGAGTCAGTCAGAACCTTGGGCCAGTTGCACAGTCCAATTTCTAGTGGGGTCCCGCACAGATGGGACACAGCTTAGGAGGAATCCTGGACTGCGGGCATTCTTTGGCCCAGTGGCCAGATTTCTGGCACTTGAAGCAAGATCCTGGGGGAGGAAGTCCTGGAGGAACCCCTGTCAGCTGCGGTTCAGGCATTTGGAAGTTCCTGTGTGCTGGAGATGTGGCTGGGATTTGTCTCACAGTGGAGGCAAGGAATTGCAACTCAGAAATATATTGCTACTTGGCTGCCTCTACTCTATTATTGTACACCTTGAAGGCGAGGTTAAGTCCTGTTGTGGGGTTTGAGGGCTGGAATCTAATTTTTGGAGCTTTTTCTAATGTCGGGAGCTGACTGGGTGATAAAATGCATATTAAGAATAAGGTGACCTTCTGGCCCCTCTGGATCTAGGGCAGTAAAGCATCTAAGGGTTGCTACTATGCAGGCCATGAACTGGGCTGGGTTTTTATATTTGATGAAAAAGAGCCTCAATGCTAACTGATTTTGGAGAGGTAGGATAAAGAAAAAAGGAGCATTAACCTTGACTATGCTTTTAGCTCCAGCCACCTTTTTAAGAGGAAATTGTTGGGCAGGTAAGGGAGGGCTAGTCACGGAATGAAACTGTAAACCAGACCCGGTGTGAGGAGAGGAGGTGATAGAAAGATTATAGGGTGGGAGAGCAGAGGCTGAGGAAGAACTGGGGCCTGGTGAGGAGCAGCCTGGGGAGAAGGGGAGAGGTCAGACGGGTCTGTAGAAAAGGAATATTAGAAAGATTCAGCGACGCTTGCGGTTGTGACAGAGGGGACAGGCGGGAGGGAAAGAAGGAGGATTTGGGATGAGTCACATGGGGAACAGAGACTAGGGAGGGAACAATGTGTAAAAGAATGCCTGGACATCAGACACCTCAGACTGTTTGCCTATTTTACGACAAGAATTGTCTGCATCTTGTAGGATGGAAAAATAGAAAAGTGCCATTTTCTGGCCATTTGGAACCACTGTCGAGTTTGTACTGGGGGTCAAGCGGTGTTGCAGAAGAAAATAAGACACTTAGATTTTAGGTAAGGCGAGAGTTGAAGAGTTTTTATGTTCTTGAGAACACAGGCTAATGGAGAAGAGGGAGGAATGGAGGGTGGAAGGTTTCCTATAGTGAAGGAGGCAAGTTTAAAGAGAAGGGTAGAGACTCGGAGAAGGGGTGTGGGAACCAGTCCTGGGCTGTGATGTGGGTGAGCAGCCAAAGCAGGAGTCCTCGCAATTGACTTGCCACCAAGGGAACATGGATGAATGACCAAGGCAGGCATCCCCACAGAGATCAGACGCCAGTGGAACAGGCGTGAATAATCAGAGAGGCATCCCCACAATGATTAAACACCAAGGGAAGGCTGTCTTCCCGAGTCCGTGACTGGCACCGGAGTTTTGGGTCCACAGATAAAATATGTCTCCTTTGTCTCTACCAGAATATGAAAGGAATTAAAGTTAAGAAAAGGGAGAGATTGAAGTGTGGCGCCAAGATTGAAAGGAGAAAGAGGTTGAGGGATAGTGAGAGAGGTCGGAGAAGAGAGTAAAAAGAGGCCGCTTGCCAGATTTAAAATTGGTGAGATGTTCCTTGGGCTGGTTGGTCTCAGGACCTGAAGTCGTAGGTGGATCTTTCTCACAGAGCAAAGAGGAGGAGGACAGGGGATTGATCTTAAAGATAAATAAAAATAAAAAATAAAAAGATACTACTGTAGTTTGGGTAGATAAAACCTACTTAGTTTTAATCCTAAAATAGAGAGATGCAATTAGGGGCCTTCCATGTAGAAAGTGAGGTCAGGAGGCCAAGAAAAGGAATATGAATGTATATCCAAGTCACAGCACCAAATTTCATGCATGTCCGTGTGAAGAGACCACCAAACAGGCTTTGTGTGAGCAACAAGGCTGTTTATTTCACCTGGGTGCAGGCGGGCTGAGTCTTAAAAGAGAGTCAGCAAAGGGAGATAAGGGTGGGACCGTTTTGTAAGATTTAGGTAGGTAAAGGAAAATTACAGTCAAAGGGGGTTGTTCTCTGACGGGCAAGGGTGGGGAGTCACAAGGTGCTCAGTGGGGGAGTTTTTGAGCCAAGATGAGTCAGGAAAAGGAATTTCAGAAGGTAATGTCATCAGTTAAGGCAGGAATAGGCCATTTTCACTTCTTTTGTGCTGGAATGTCATCACTTAATGCAGGAACTGGCCATCTGGATGTGTACGTGCAGGTCACAGGAGATATGATGGCTTTGCTTTGGCTCAGAGGCCTGACAGTTGTCACTGGAAGTGCTCATCAGTTTGTTTTGTTTTGTTTGCCATAATCCCCAATAAATGTTCCACAAAGAGCTGTTAAGTGGAGGATTTGTTCCAACTATAGCTCCAGTTTCTACACTATTTTCTGTGGGGTCAGATAAGCTTACTAGTTCCCATTTAGCATGTCAATTAACATACTTATAAAGCACAGCTTCACATGCCTTTAGTTTTATAGTACTAGATAGGGGAAACATCCCCTAATCAGATGCATTACCCATTTTCATAAGATATTTAGGTAAAGGAGTCACAACCAGTTTACATAAAGGCTGTTTAAGCATCTCAAATTTCATAATTTCATAATCCTCTCAACCTTTACATTTTTACTTTCTGGTCCCAGGAACTTTTCTTCTCTACTACCAGATCATTTTACCTTTTCTGGTGCAATGATTTGGGCTCCTAACAGGGAGTTGAGCCAAGGAACTCAGGCCCTTTTTTGCAATCTATATCTGTCTTAATTTGCCGCAACATTGTTCCAGGCAATGTCAGCTTTCTCATTATAACCTTTGCCTTTTGATTTTTTTTTTTTTTTTAATTTCTTCAATCCAGGGCAAATGCAGAAAACTAGTTTGAGGGCCCATAAATGTTGGGGAACCAGCAGGGGTTCCCACTGGTCCACCCAACCTTTGATGGTTATTAACCTCATCAATTTTTTAAATTAATTTCATTTCTTAATAATCATCTAAAGATTTCCACCACCCTTCTGGGACGAGTCCTTTGACTCCCTTCGCCTGTCTCCTTTTTTGTTTAGTTTTGTTAATTACCATAATGTTTTATTAGTGTCTGTAAGAATTTGATAAGGCTTCTCAAACAGTTGTTTGATTCTGTAGTAGTAATGTCACCCAGGGTGCCCATGTAGAAGCGGGCCCTCTCAACCCCAGCATTTATGATGACCTGGGTAATAGGCATATGAAGTGGGAGAATATCCCATTCATCATAAAGCCAGTCCCACACGGCTTGCATATGAACCATACAAGCTGCTTCATCTGGGGTGTTCCACTTGGCAATTTATAGGGAGATTTGGGAATTCCCCTTTTCAGGGTAAACAGAAATTATAGTGGTGTTTATTCCATCCACTAGGCTGGTCATTCTCTTAAGAATAACCTCCTGTGCACCTGAATCACATATACTCATCAGCAATTGTTTATAGTGAGCTGTGGGTCATGCATCAATCCAAACATGCTCTTTTAGTCTGTTGCATTTAAAACTAAAGATACTGTCCATAAAGTAGTAATTTTACAGTCCATTATAGTAAAAGTTTCTCAGGAAGCTGAGGATACCAATCTACAAAATGAAACAATTCCTTTGTATTATACATTCTGGTTTTAATAGTTACTTGGTTTTTGCCCTTTTCGCACATTGACTATCTTTTTGGTAACTACAGGTCTCAGAGGTAACTTTTGTTACCCCAGCTTAATTTTTCCTTCTGTGGGTAGTTTTGAAGCTAGTGGCCTGAGCTGAGACAGACCCTCATCTGAGCTTCCTCTGGTCTTAGGGCCGAACCCAGCACTCTTTTACTTTCATTTTAGCTATTACATATAACAATAAACAAGAGATTGAATGTTTTGCTACTTTTTTTTTTATTAGTTTTCATTTCCTTTTGCATTGAGTGAACTAACTCTCTGGGAGTATGGGATCCATCTCTAAATTCCATTGGTAAATTTTACTCTTTTTTAATTGAATGCAGCCCAGCTGCAGCTCCTTAAGATGTGTGACCATGTGGTTACCCAAGAGTCAGAGTTTCTTATTCCCCACCTTTTAATTTTTCTCTTTATCCATTTAGTTATACTTATATAAATTTTTTTCTCTATTTTAAAGTGACAAATAGCCTCTAAAGTAGAAAAAAAACACGTTTCTTTTAGCAAAAATCACATCCTTGTGTTTTTATGAACTTCATCAAAAACATTTTTTACTTTACTACTATTTTAACTCTTAGTATAACCCAAATTCCCAGTGAAAAAATTTGAGGTAATTTAATTTAATATAACACAACTCTAAGATTTCAAATTACTGAAGAAAATTTTGAGATTAAATTTATCAAATTAATCTTTTCAAGTATAGCTATAGTCATATAAACAAAAAGGCATCAGAGATAGATTACTTTTATTAGTCTGATAAGCATTTACTTTTCTTTAAGCCAATTGATTAGGGCACTCATAGAATTTGATAGCAAAGTATCACTTCCACATAACACATATAAACATGTAGACATAAAGCAAATCCTGTGAGATTTTTCATTTTCCTGCTTTTAAAAATTCTCACCCTTACTTTAGATTATTAATTTTTAAAAAAATTTAAAACAAACATTGAAGGAGAGAATTACCACCACAGGTCTTCTCAAAAGGGTGCTGAAGCAGAAGTATACAGTAGAAGTTAAACTGAAATATCAATATGAAGAATTTCAAAAATAAACAGATTATACAGTTTAAAACTTAAAAACTTCTTGTATTAAAAGTTAATTTTAATAAAATATTGTTCTAACCGATCCTTTAGTTTTGTATTAATGTATTTTTAATATCAAAGTTGAATTTCTAGAAAGACTTAAAATTTTACTTTATTATAGCCAACTTAATTATATAACTTTTTAAAATAAATTTTTTTAACTAACCTATTAAAGCTTACACAGACCATTTACAGCATGCTTGGACTTTCTGGTTTATCCTCAAAACCCCTCTTTCTTTAAAAACTAGTCATTTTATTTTAGGATAAAAATTTATCATACAAAATTCTTTCTCATAGCCTTTTCTACCAAAAGTACTCCTTTATATTTATAATTTTCTTTACATCTATCTCCTAGTTCCTTCTATCTTATTTTATATATAACCTTTAAATAGTTTTTGAATTAGACAAAAAGTATTTCCCTTTTAATAAGAACACTGTTTAAGAAAAATGCTTTTCTATAATTTTTAATTGAGAATTACCCAAACATTTAATGAACATTTATTATTTAAAATAGCTTTGGATTCTAAATTATATGTCACATTTGCTTACAAGCATTTATTCCATTACATTTACCTAATTATTTATTCTTAATAGCTTACCTAGATTATTCATGAAAGCTGTGATAGTCATCATTTAGTGTTATTTCCCTGTTAACCATTTTTATAGCCTATGAATTTCAGGTGTTTACCTATATAAGAAACTTAAGGTTAAATATATGGGTATTTTACCTATAACTCAGGATTTAGCTATTTTCATTAAACCAACAATATTAAAAGCCTCATGTATCAAAAAACAAACAAGCAAAGATCATTCTGTTTTGAGCTGGGTTTATACTTTTTTAACTCATTTGGCAAGCTTTGACAGCTTATAGTATATGTTAGGGTACATTTGCAATTGCTTAATCAATAAATGTAAACAAAAATGCTGACAATTCTTAAGACATCTCTAATATTACTTTACCAATAATTTTAAAGCCAGGTTATTTATTAAAGATTTTAGTTACATCACATGAACTTAAAAAACAATTGGGCTGAATATTCACTTAATTTATGAGTACTTCTTAACTTTAAGCCAATTTGATACCTTGTGGTAACAACACGTAAAATAGTGTGTAAACATAAATACATAGGCACTCATAAAAAGATCACATAGCTTTTACTTCAGAACTCAAGACATGAGATGCTAATATACACTCACCAGTTTCGGAAAAAAAAAAAATGTAGTTGGATCCAAACAGTCGTTTTCATCTCAATAGAAAAGTAACAGCAGAAAAGAAAGTAGAGAACTTAGGAACTCTATAGTAACAGTTAGTGGAAAGTCAACTTCTGGACTCCAGATTTTACCTCAATGTAGTTCGTCCATGAGTTTAAAGTGTGCACAACAGATCATAACATATACAGAGCTAGAAAAACTGGCATGCCCTCGAGCCTTTCTATTTCACACAAACACTTCAATGTAGAGGTGCCATAAAACCAATGGGGTGCCTGAAAGGGGATCATTCTCATTATCTTTCTTCGTTCTCAGATATTTTGTTTCTTGTCTTTTTTTCCCTAAAAGAAGTACCTGAGCTGTGGCTTAGAGTTTAGTGTGGTGGATCAATGTGTGTTGATTGTGGGCAGGATTCCAGTGTTTCACTACTGAATCATTTTTGCCCTCTTACATATTTCAGTTTCTCTCTCTTGAGGTCTGGCACCTTTGAGATGATCCAAAACACATAGTGATCAGGTTTTATATGTGTTTCCTAGATAAGGCTTTTTGAACTAAGTTTTTGGGGGGGGCTTTCTGTAGGGCCACCATATGTCATGGGGGTCAATCCCCCAGATACTCCCACTCAACCTCTGGTCACCCAGGGGTGCCTTTCAGCTGAGAGGAGCAAAATGACCCTTTTCTTCAGAGCTGAGGAACTCAGTTTCTTATTTATCTGTGAAAATAACACTTCAGTTTCTCATGCAAATGCACAGATGGGTCAATTGAGTTTAATTTGGGGACAAAAAACAAAAGAGAAGACCTTTTAGAATGCACCTTCAAACTGGAAACCAAGTTGGGGTCTCAAAAGTGGGTGTTTCTCCTTATCTTTAGAAAAGGGTAATTAAGAAATCCCTTTAGAATGCACCTCTAAACTAGAATTAGGGTCCTACACAACAACTTCCTCGGGGAAAATAAAACCCAGCTCAGAATAAACCAAGGACCATCAACCAGAGAGAGGTCCAGGGCTCAGAAGGACATACCTGTTCCACTGGAGAAGACTGAAGTTAGGTAGACTTTCAATGGGTCCCTGCTGGTACTATAGCTCTGAGTTTGGGCAACTCCTTTGGTGTTCTGAGTCTTCTCTGAGGCCCCACATGTGTGGATGTTAAATTATTGTTGATGACAACAGCGAAATTCTGTAAAATATTTGAAGAGATTTATCCTGAGCCAATTCTGAGTGACCAGTTTCCCATTTCACAACTCTCAGGAACTCCTGAGAACACGTGCCCAAGGATGCCAGGATACAACTTGCTTTTATATATTTTAGGGAGACATAAGGCATTGATCAATACATATAAGAGGTACATTGGCTTAGTCCAGAAAGGCAAGACAACTGAAAGTGGGGTTTTCCAGGTCATAAGTAGAGTCAGATTTTCCAATGGGCAATTGATTAAACAGTTAGGTTATTGTCTAAAGAGTTAGAACCAATTGAAAGGAATGTCTGGGTCAAGATAAGGGATTGTGGAGACCAAGGTTTTATCATGCAGATAAAGCCTTCAGGTAGCAAGCTTCAGAGAGAGTAGATTGTAATTTCTTTTTATCAGACTTAAAGAGTCTGTTGTATCAGTAATTTCAAAAGAGAGGAGGGTACAATGAGGCGTGTCTGGCTCCCGCTTCCTATCATGGCCTGAACTACTTTTTCAGATTAACTGTCAAATGCTCTTGTACAAGAATAGGGATCCATTTAAATGGTTGAGGGGGCTTGTAATTTTATTTTTGATTTACAAATTGTCACTTTGATATTATGATATATAACTATAAATATATACCTGCATATATATATTTTATCCATGATTCCTAGCTCATAACTTCTAAAATCCTTGGGATCTGCAAAATGCTGTGTTTTACATGTCTTTTGTTTGCTGGCTTCAGGTTGGTGCTAGTCACTTGAAAGACCAAGGCAAAATTAGAATGTTGGGCTTTCAGCACCACCATCAACCTCAGGGGATAGAAGGACTGAAGACCAAGTTGATCACCAGTGGCCAATAGCTTAATCAATCATGTCTACATAAGGAATTCTCTATGCAAACCCAAGAGGACAGGTGATATGGTTTGGCTCAGTGTCCCCACCCAAATCTCATGTTGAATTATAATTCCCAATGTTGGGGGAGAAACCTAGTGGGAAATGATTGAATCATGGGTTAGTTTCTAATGATTTAGCCCCTTTTCCCTAGTGCTGTTTCATGTTCTGTTCTCATGATATTTGCTTGTTTAAAAGTGTGTAGCACTTCCCCCTTCATTCTCTCTCTCTTACTGGCATATAAAGATATACTTGCTTCCCCTTCACCTTCTGCCATGACTGTAAGTTTCCTTAGGCCTCTCACTCATGCCACCTGTACAGTCTATGAAACTGTGAGTTGGTTAAACCTCTTTTCTTTATAAGTTACCCAGTCTCAGGTAGTTTGTTATAGCAATGTGAGAATGGGCTAATAACTAATACAGTAAATTGGTACCAGAGAAGTGGGGCATTGCTATGAAGATACATGAAAATGTGGAAACAGCCTTGGAACTGGGTAACCATCAGAGGTTGGAACACTTTGGAGGGCTCAGAAGAAGATAGGAAGTTTGGAACAGTTTGGAGGGCTCAGAAGAAGACAGGAAGATAAAGGAAGTTTTGGAACTTCCTAGAGACTTGTTGAATGGTTTTGACTGAAAGGTTGATAGTGATATAGACAATGAAGTCCAGGCTGAGGTGGTCTCAGATGGAGATGAGGAACTTTTTTGAAAACTGGAGTAAAGATCACTTTTGCTATGCTTTAGCAAAGAGACTGGCAGCATTGTACCCCTGCTCCAGGGATCTATGAAACTTTGAACTTGAGAGAGAAAAGTTAGGGTTTCTGGCAGAAGAAATTTCTAAGAAGCAAAGCATTCAAGATGTGATCTGGCTGCTTCTAACAGCATATGGTCATATGCATGAACAATGAGATTATCTGAAACAGGAACTTATATTTAAAAGGGAAGCAGACATAAAAGTTTGAAAAATTAGCAGTTTGATCATATGGTAGAAAAGAAAAACTCATTTTCCGAGAAGAAATTCAAACCATATTGCATAAATTTGCATAAATAAAGAAGAGCCAAATGTTAATAGCCAAGACAATGGGGAAAATGACTCTGAGGCATTTCAGAGACCTTCACAGCAGCCCCTCCCATCATAGGCCCAGAGCCCTGGGAAGGAAAAATAGTTTTGTAGGCCAGGTCCAAGGCCTCGATGCTCTGTACAGCCTTGGGACATGGCACCCTGTGTCCCAACTGCTCCAGCTCCAACAATGGCTAAAAGGGGCCAAGGTACAGCTCAGGCCATTGCTTCAGAGATGCAAGCCCCAAGCCTTGGTGGCTTCCAGGTGGTATTAGGCCTGTGGGTGTGCAGAAGGCAAGAGTTGAGGGTTAAGGGCCTCTGCCTAGATTTCAGAAGATATATGGAAATTCCTGGATGTCTGGGCAGAAGTCTGCTGTAGAGGTGGAACCCTTGTGGAGAATCTCTACTAGGGCAGGGCAGAGGGGAAACGTGGTGTTGGGGTTCCCAAACAGAGGCCCCACTGGGACACTGCCTAGTGAAGCTGTGAGAAGAAAGCCACTGTCCTCCAGACTCCAGAGTGGAAGATCAACTGATGGCTTACACCATGTGCATGGAAAAGCAATAGACACTCAATACCAGCTCATGAAGGCAGCTGGAGAAGGGGATATCTCCTGCAGAGCCACTGGGATGGAGCTGCCCAAGGCTGTGGGAGCCTTTCCCTTGCATCTTCGTGCCCTGGATGTTAGACATGGAGTCAAAGGAGATTATTTTAGAGTTTTAAGACATAACTACTGCCCTGCTGGGTTTCAGACTTGCATGGGACCTGTAGCCCCTTTATTGTGGCCAATTTCTCCCATTTGGAATAGAAGCATTTACCCAATGTCTGCACCCCCTTTGTATTTAGGAAGTAACTAACTTGCTTTTGATTTTATAGGCTCATAGGTGGAAGGTACTTGCCGTGTCTCCAATGAGACTTTGGACTTGGACTTTTGAGTAAATGCTGGAGTGAATTAAGACTTTGTGGGACTGTTGGGAAGTCATTATTATGTTTTGAAATGTAAGAAGGACATGAGTTTTGGTAGGGGCCGGGGTGGTATGAATGGTTTGGCTCTATGTTCCTATTCAAAATCTTATGTTGAATTATACCCAGTGTTAGGGGAGGGACCTCGTGGGAGATGATGGCATCATGGTGGTGGCTTCTAATGGTTTAACACTATCTCCCTAATGCTGTCTCATGATGGAGTTCTCATAAGATGTGGTTGTTTAAAAGTGTGTAGCATTTTCCCCTTTGTCCTTTTCCTGGCTGCCTTGTGAAAATATGCCTCTATCCCCTTTGCCTTCCACCACGATTGTAAGTTTCCCAAGACCTTGGCATCCTCAGCCATGCTTCCTGTAAAATCTGTGTTAGCTATGAGTTGATTAAACTTCTTTATAAATTACCCACTATCCTGTATTTCTTTATAGCATTGTGAGAATGCTATAAAGAACTCTAATGCTATAAGGAACTCTAATACAACAGGGTTAAGAGAACTTCTGGATAGCTGAACACATAGGGATTTCTAGAGGGTGGTGTACCTAGGGCGGTTATGGAAGCTCTACATCCCTTCCACCATACCTTGCCCTATGTGTCTTTTAATCTGTATCCTTTGTAATGTCCTTTGTAATTAATTGTTAAACATAAGTATTTCCTAAGTTCTGTGAGCTGCTCCAGCAAATTAATTGAACCCAAAGAGGAGGTCATGGGAACCCAGACTTGAAGCTGGTTGATTGGAGGTTCCAAAGGCCCAGACTTGTGACTGGTGTCTGGTGGGGGAGAATGAGGCAGTGTTGTGGACTGAGCCCACAACCCACAGGTTCTGACACTATTCCCAGGTAGAAAGTGTCAGAATGAAATTGGAGAACAGGCATCTCGTTTCCAAAACTCCCCTAATATTTGGTCATAGAAGTCTTCTTCTGTGTTGATTGCTGTGGTGGTATAACAGCTCAGGGAAAATTTGGTTTGAGTGAGTTTTTCCCAACATATTTTTCATAAAGGCAGAAGGAAGCCATTGAAAACTTGAATCAGAGAGGAAAAACCAATCAGATTTGTACTTAAAAAAAAAACTCCAGTTGCCATATGTAGATTTTATAGTTATCAATTTGTGTGATTTTTTAATTAATACCATTGAAATGGTGTTCTATATTTATTGACATAGAAAATCATCCACTATTCAATGTTAAGAGAAGGGTTACAGAAGAGCATGTATGAGTTCATTTATGTGAAACTATTAAAACATGTATGCATACATAATGCACAGAGATATTTGTAAAGAAGTGTTTGAATGTGTTGCTTAAATGTATACATGTTTTAAAATAATTACATATGAGTCTTGTAAATTGCCCTCTAACACCCTGGCTTCTGAAGTAAGCAAAAAGAAACAAGCTCAAGAAATCACAGGCAAGCATTGCTCATTCTCAAACTTTGCCAATCAGAGACTGCCACTTTCTAACTAGAGATTCTAAGGCTGCTGCTCCACTTTAACCAATCAAGTATTTTGTTTATCTTGCTTCCATAAACACCTTAGAAAAGTTTTCTCCTTGCTCCCCTTCAGTGGAGCCCAGCTGCTTGCAGTTTGGCACTGCCCAATTTATGAATTGCTGTCTACTCAATAAACTTTTTGATATTTTAAATATACCTAAGTATATCTTTAAACACATGTATATAGATATATGTGTTCTTAAAAGAGAAACTTTAGACAAACTGAATTTAACAGAGTGTAGCTGAGTTAAGAATAATTCACAAATTGGGCAGCCCCTTCATTAGAATAGACTCAGAAAGACTGCTGTTGCAGTGTCGTCAGTGAGAATTTGTGGACGGAAAAAAAAAGTGACAAGAAGAAGACAGAAGTGAGGTACAGAAACAGCTGGACTGGTTACAGCTCAGTGAGTGCCTTGTTTGAAAAGCTGGTCACCTTTGATAGGCTGAGGTTTTAGTCCATTCACACATCTATTTAGGTTGCAGTTCACTATGCATAGAGAAACTTTTAGGTCAAACTTACAAGGAGGCAGCTTTAGGCTAAACTGAATTTAACCATGTGTAGTTGTATTTGCGTGTATGTATATTATGTATTTTATTTATGCACACACACATAGACACACACACCCCAAAATGTTAATAGTGGCTATTACTGGATGGTAGGACTTTGAATGAAATTTGCTTTCTTCTTTGCACATTTCTGAATGATTTTATTCTGTGTACAAATCATGTTACAGGGGCAAAAAGTATATTTTCTATAAATGTTTACCTGTATTTAAATACTTTTTAAATGGCAGGAATATGTCGTTTTTTGCCTTTCTAATGCCCTTTGACCTCTTAGATAGTATTTAGGCTTACCTAAGCAGGCCAACTTTTCAGGTAAGAAAGTAGAATCAATTTGATAAAAACAAAAGTGCTTCTGAAGCTCTTTGTGATAAGACAGTAGTCTAATAATTTAGGTCATGCTTAGCTTTACATCCTCTAAACTAAGGGTTGGGAAGAGGAACATTCTTTCTTGCCAGATCACTCATAAGTAAACCTGTGTACGCATCAAATCATTGAGGTATAAAGAAACAAGATGCTATCCCTCTATTACCCTGCTGGATATTATCATCTAATACAGAGGTCAGAAAGATTTTTCTGCAAAGGACTAGATAGTAAATATTTGTACTAATATGTGCCATACAGTCTCTGTCTTAAGTATTCAACTCTGCCTTTGTAGGACAAAAATAGCCATAAATTATATATTACACATTATGCAAGGTTGTGTTCTTAGAAAATTTTATTTACAAAAACAGTTTAGCTGACTGGATTTTGTCAGCAGGCCATAGTTTACCACACTTGAATTATAATCCATCAAAATAAACTTTTTTAGAATGTGGAATTTTAAGGTTCAGTCTCTGCATAAAAATCAACAACCAAGGGAGAGACTTGTGTACAACAGTATGAGGATCTCATGAACTCACTCCCTAGGGAAATGGGTTTAAATTAATTTTTGAACAACTCAACTGTATATAGTTTCTGAAAATGGCTTTAAAGATATGTAGCAAATAAGAAACGTTTACTCCAGAAAATCTAAAAATCTGGCAGAGCAAAGCCAAACACCAACATTGGCATTTGCAGCAAGAGAAAGTGAGGCATTTATTGCAGGACTCCAAGAAAGGAGAATCAGGTAGGATGCTTAAGACCAGAACTCCTCAATGGCTTACATGTAGGGGTTTTAAAGGTAAGGAGGCAGAGTTACAGGCAAAGCCATAACTCAATACTTGGAGGCTATACATTGATTTGGTCTAAAGAGGTGGGGCATCTTGCAGCAAGGGGTCACACATTATTGGGAGATTTAAAGATTCTCTGATTTATGATGGGTTAAAGAAACAAAGGTTTGTCTAAAAACTTGGGGTCAGCAGAAAGGAATGTTGTACTCCAGCTTGTGGGCACGACTGTCCAGGCTCGCAAGAAGAAATTTGGAACAAAAAACAGTGCTCTGGGTTCAATCTTCAGTTCTCCCTTATCTGAAGTCTATGTGCCAACAGATGGCATTTTCCATTTTGTGGGGGTCTAGGTTTCTGAAAAACAATTCAGGAACATATGTTAAGATGCTATCTTTAGTTTCCATAGGGAAGTAAACATTTTGTGGCTCTAATTTCCTTCACTATTGTTTTAAGCTACCTTCTTGTTTATCAAGTTGCTCATTTACTATTCAAGGCTAGCTAGGTCCTTGGAATTTTCCTTGAAGGAACTCAAGATTTTCCTTTATTACCACGCTTGTGGGGGCTTGGAAGGCCCCTAAAGAAGGGTCCTTGCTCCACTTCAGGTTCATTGATGATATAAGTTGTAAACCAAAAATAAAATTTTAATTCTCCCAACTAACTTTATGGACCTCCCTTTCAGCTAAGGGGATTCCAAAGAACATGAAAAACTATTAATAGTTTAGGCCAAGATGGGAAGAGAGGGGAGTCAAACATGCTTCATTATGCCTTTTCCCTTTTGGAGTTTGGACAGAATTGAACAGTGTTAGCATTAAAAATAGAGATCCTAAGACTGACAGAGCCGACTCTTTGTAGCAATGTGTTACCAACTCAAACCTGATTGTGGTATAACATCATATGACAGATAAGAGGCCCTAAAAGAATTAAAAGTATTTTACTCCAAAAGGTTTTTTTTTTTTTTTGCTCTGTCACCCAGGCTGGAGTGCAGTGGCACAATCTTGGCTCACTCTAACCTCTGCCTCCCAGGTTTAAGCAATTCTCATGCCTCAGTTTCCCAAGTAGCTGGAATTACAGGTGCATCCCACCACACGTGGCTAATTTTTGTATTTTTAGTAGAGATGGGGTTTCACCATGTTGGCCAGGCTGGTCTCAAACTCCTGATGACCTCAAGTGATCTGCCCACCTCAGCCTCCCAAAATGCTGGGATTACAGGCATGAGCCACCACACCTAGCCCCAAAATATGTTTCTTTGACATATTTTGGAATAGTCCTGCAAGTCTGCCTCATGTGGGGAAAACATACATTCTATAGAAAATCCCCTTCCCTTTCCCTTTCCAGGTATTTTCCTGATCTACAAGAGATTTAAGTAGGAGTCTGAAAACCTTTAAGTCCCAATTAGAGACATTTACCACCTATTCTCTCTGAAGCCCAGTACCTGGAAGCGTTATCTACGTAACAAGAACCTTGGCTTCTATAACCTCCTTTATCTTAACCACAAGCATTTCTTTCTGCTGACTTCAACTCTATAGCAAAGCTTAACTCTCTCAGCCAACTGTCAATCAAGAAACCTTCAAATCCACCCATCACCTCAAAGCCACCCCCATCCCTTGGAGATGTCCTGCCTTTATGGGATGAACCAATGTATTCCTTACATATATTAATTTATGTTTTTGCCTGTAACTTCTGTCTCCCTAAAATGTATAAAATCAAACTGTAACTCAGTCACCTTGAGCACATATTCTCAGGACCTGAGGCAGTGTTATGACTCAGAATAAGCATCATCAAATATTTTACAGAGTTTGACCTTCTCTGTCAATGAAGCAAAAGGCAACTGGAAGGTGATTAGTAAGTAGTTTCACTGGCGATATAAGGTAAACTGTAGGTCTGCTAGTTTGTTGGAGAGAACCAGAGGAAGAGGCAGCTGTGAAGAGATCACCAGGGGTCAGAATAAATCTCAATAATTGACGACAGGAACTGTTCCTTCAAAGGAGCCTCGTTAGATTGATTTAGTCTATGGAACTATTTATGCCCTCAAGGCATTGCTGAAAATAACAGAACACTAACTAGAAGTTACTAGAGCTTGATAGTTAAGTTGTGGTCAGGGAAAGACATAATCAAAAGTGACCTAACCACAAAAACTGTCATCTAAAAGTGACTCTGAGTGTACCACAAAGGCTGGGCCCTGATGAGAATCAGAGGCTTCACACTGGGGCTTGGGGGTTGTGGGGATGGATATAAATTCTGTTAAAACAATTCTGCTGGTCACTAAGCAAATAGCAATAACAAGTATGGGCAGGGGGTGAGAACAGTACTACAGTTTATTATCTAAAATGTTGAGTTTTCAACAAAAAAATTATGAGACATGCAAAGACACAGAAAAGCATGATCCTTATAGCAGGAGAAAAAAATTAGGCAACAGAAACTGCCTGTGAGATTTCAATAGTACCTATTATAAATATGTTCAAACAACTAAGGGAAATCATTGTTTAAAAAGTAACATGAGATGACCATGTCACATCAAACAGAGGTTACAAATAAAGAAATAGAAACAGGCCAAGTGCAGTGGCCCATCACTGTAATCTCCCAGCACTTGGGGAGGCTAAGGCAGGAGGATTGCTTGAGCCCAGTAGTTTAAAACCAGCCTGAGCAACAAAGTGAGACCCCGTTTCTACAAAAATTTTAAAAATTAGCCAGAAATGGTGGCATGCATCTGTAGTCCCAGCTACTCAGGAGGCTGAGGCAGGAGGATCACGTGAGCCAGGGAGGTCAAGGCTGCAGTGAGCTATGATCTCACCACTACGTTCTAGCCTGGGTGACAGAGCAAGACCTTGTCTCTAGAAAAAAAAAAAAAAAAAAAAATAGAAATAATAAAAGAGAACTCAATAAAAATAACGGAATTTTCAATAAAGTATAATGTACATGAAAAATTCATATAGGGGCTCAACAGTAGATTTCAAGTGGTAGTAGAAAGAATTTACAAACTCAAGCATAGATCAATAGATTCTACAATCCAAAAAATAGAAAGAAAAATAAACCAGGAAGAATGAACAGAGTCTCAGAGAAATGTGAAAAACATAGGGCAATGACATACATACAATGGAGGTACTAGAAGGAGAAGAGAGAGAAAAAGGAGCAAAAAATATTCAAAGAAACAAGGGCTGAAGCTGGGCGTGGTGGCTCACACCTGTAATCCCAGCATGTTGGGAGGGCGAGGTGGGCAGATCACTTGAGGCCAGGAGTTCAAGACCAGCCTGGTCAACCTGGTGAAACCCAATCTCTACTAAAAATACAAAAACTAACTGTACATGGTGGCATGCATCTGTAATTCCAGATACTTGGGAGGCTGAGGCACAAGAGTCGCCTGAACCCAGGAGACTGAGATTGCAGTGAGCCAAGATTGCACCCATTGTACTCCAGCCTGGAGGACAGAGTGAAAATGATTCGAAAAAAAGGAAAGGAAAGGAAGGGGAGGGGAAGGGAGGGGAGGGAGGAAGGGGAGGGGAGGGGAGGGAAGGGAAGGGAAGGGAAGGGAAGGGAAGGGAAGGGAAGGGAAGGGAAGGGAAAGAGAGAGAGAGAGAAGGAAAAGAAAAGAAAAAAAAAAGAAAAGGCTGAACACTGAACAAATTTTTTTATTGAAAAACAATCTGGACAACCAGGAAGCTCAATAACTCTAAGCAGGAATAATTCAAAGAAATCCACAAAAAAGACATATTGTGATAAAAATAGTGAAAGTCAAAGATCAAGAGACAATCTTCAAAATATCAAAAGAAAGCCCCGGCGCGGTGGCTCAAGCCTGTAATTCCAGCACTTTGGGAGGCCGAGACGGGCGGATCATGAGGTCAGGAAATCGAGACCTTCCTGGCTAACACGGTGAAACCCCGTCTCTACTAAAAATACAAAAAAAAAAAAAAAAAAAAAAAAAAAAAACTAGCCGGGCGAGATGGCGGGCGCCTGTAGTCCCAGCTACTCGGGAGACTGAGGCAGGAGAATGGCGTGAACCCAGGAGGCGGAGCTTGCAGTGAGCTGAGATCTGGCCACTGCACTCCAGCCTGGGCGACAGAGCGAGACTCTGTCTCAAAAAAAAAAAAAAAAAAAAAAGAGAAAAATGACTTGTCACTTAACCAGGGAAGCTTAGTGATATTAAGAGCTTACTTGTCAGCAGAAATAGTGAAAAACATAAGATAGTGGTATAACATATTCAAAGTACTCAAAAAACAAGATCAACCACAAATCCTACACCCAGCAAAGCTGTCTTTCAAAAATGAAGGCAAAATGAAGACAGACCTTCCCCAAGAAACAAAACTGAAAATATTTCCTGTTGTCAGACTTGCTATATAAGAAAAAATAAAGGGAGTTCTTGAGGCTGGAGTTAAATTACCCAGACAGTAATTGTCAGAAAATATTTGTAAAACATACCTCTCATAAGGTACTTGTATCTAGAATATATAAAGAACTATTATAACTCAATTATTAGAATATTAATAACCTAATTTAAAGTGGGCAAAAGATCTGAATAGACACTTTTCCAAAGAAGATACATAAATGACCAATGAGCATATGCAAAGATATTCAACATAATTATTCACCAGGGAAATTCACATCAAGACCAAAAGATACCACTTAATATGGACAAGAATGGCTTATGAGAATGGCCATTAATCAAAAAGTGGCATAATAAAATTAACAAGGATGTGGAGAAATAACCTTCATATACTGCTAGTGGGGATGCAGAATGATGTAGCCACTTTGAAAAACAGTCTGGCAGTACCTCAAAAATTAAACATAGAGTTGCCATATGGCATGCAATTCAACTGGTATGTATATATTCAACAAAAGTGAAAACGTGTCTTCACAAAAATATGTATGGGTATGTTTCTAGCAGCATTATTCATAATAACCAAAGGTGAAAGCAACTCAAATGCCCATCAGTTGATGACTAGATGAACAAAACATGGTATATCCAAACAATGGAATCTAATTCAGCCACAAAAAGAAATTCAATACCAGTATGTACTACAACATAGATGAACTTTGAAAACATTATACTAAATGAAAAAAGCCTGCCACAAATGGCCATCTATTATATGATTCCATTTATAAGAAATGCAGCACAAATATAGACCATTTCCTTTACTGCAGAAAGTTGTATTGGACAGAGCTATTTTGCCTGATAGTAAAGGAAAACATGGTTATCTTTTAGGCTTAAATAGTTTCTAAAATTCAATCTTGTAAGAGCTGGCATCAAACCAGTAGATGTTAGATTCTTAGGCAAGAATGTAGGATGTAAATTTTTTGGTACAGATTAGAGGCAGATCTGCATAATTCAAAAGTCAACTGAGGAAATGGGTATGTTAGTTTTCTGTTGCTTCAGCGACATACTACTACACCTTTAACAGCTTAAAACAACACAGATTTGTTATCCTATTAGTTCTATAGGTTAGAAGTCCAGCCTAAGGCTCAATGGGCTACAATTTAAATATTGGGCTTCTTTGAGAAAATATCAAATGATAGATGTTCCTAGTGCTGCCAGAGGGCCCCCCTGCACCTGGGTGTCCTGGAAAGAGAAGTCTTGGCTTCCACGGAGGTTTCTGTGGCAGCATTTGGTCCAAGTTCAGAGCTTGTGAAGGAACTAAAGACAAGAGATGGCTTCCTATCACCAAGCTGTGTCACATGGATCAAGTCCGCAAAGGAAATCTTTCTGTTTTCCCTACCCATTCAGTAATCTGAGATCATCTACTTTTCCCTGGGAATATTCCTCAAAGTCAAGGTTTTAAAGATTATACCCTTGCAAAAGCAGATTCATGCTGTCCAGCTGACCAGGAACAATGAATTTTTCACCATCTTGGACTATAAGCAACATGTCATCTGGGTGTGAAGTGCTCCGAGGAAGTAGCCATTGCCATCAATAAGGCCGTCATCCTGGCCAAGCTCTCTGTAAGTCCCCATGCAGTGAAGCTACTGGAGGAACAAGATTGGCAAACCCCACATTGTCCCTTGAAAGGTGATAGGCAGCTGTAGCTCTCTGTTGGTACCCTTCACCCCTGCCACCAATGAAGCTGCTAATAATGGCTGGCATCCTCAACTACTATGTTTTAGCCACGGGATTGCACTACCACGTTGGGCAACTTCACCAAAGCCACCTTTGATGCCCTCTACAAGACCTATAGCTATCTCACTCCAATCTCTGGAAAGGCACCGTCTGCTTATCAAGAATTCATTGACCCACACGAGAGTGTCCATGCAGAGGATTCAGGCTCTGGCTGTGACCACCATGCTAATGTCTTTATACAAGAAGAATAAGGTGATTTAATCAAGCCATTAAAAATTGCTGGTAGTGCTTTATTTTTCTGGAGTATATAGGTTAAACAATAGTCCCTAAGATATCCAGATCCTAATCCTTGAGACCTTTGAATGTTACTTTGCATGATGAAAGGAGCTTTGCAAATGTTACTAAGTTAAAGATATTGAGATGGGAATATTATCCATAATAATCAGAGACAGGAGACTGTGTAGACTGTACTTCTGTAGTGTTTGGATTTTGAGACTTACATAGAGAATAGAACGGAGCCAGAGAAAAATTCAGGGACAAGAAATTGGAGAGATTTGAAGATTTTTAAGGTGTACTCACTCATTTAGTATAAATGTTAATGAGTTAACTCATTAATATTTAGTAATTTGACAAATATTTAAGTGTTCACTATAGGCAAGTCAGTGGTATCTGCAAGAGATGCAACCGTACATGAGGTATTCACTCTGTCCTCAAGGAGTTTACTATCTGAGGGGAATGCGCCAGAGGAAACTGACTAGGGATAAGTAAGAGAACTGTCAGAGAGCATGAATGATCTAGTTCAATTTATAGTGGCAGCAGTCTGTGTGTAAATGAGCCTGTTGTGCTGCAGAGTTCACCACCTGAATGGCAGGGCAAAGAAACATTGATTGAAGATTTGTTGGATTTTATGGGTTAAAAGGATAGGGAACTGAGAGTGCTGAAAAGATAAGGAACTGAGGGTTTTGGCTTAAGTGATCAATCATGTGACTCAAGCTACAAAAAAAGGGAAGAGAGGCCAGAAGGGAGTTAAAAAGATTGGGAGAAAATGTTGCCAAAAGGTTTTCTAGATGAAAGATCTCTTATGGTATGAGATCATGAGACAAGATGCAGTCACAGATTGGGCTTTAGAGTTTAAGATTTCTGAGATCCACAGCATGGCTTGCTGGTTACAAGGACATTGGACTCTCTTAGGATTATGGCAGGATTTAGGGTGAAGATAAATAATTTAACCCTAGATTCACTGGCTTTACTGAATATGAGCAAGGGATCCAGAAGTATAGTCGGGGAGCTTGACCTCATAGCAGATGAAGCATGGATTAATAGGTGTTTGCTGGACCAAATTTCCATCTAATTTTGAAAATATGAAGGTATCTTTTAATGTTGAGAAAAGTTCCAGGCAATAGAGTGAAAGGTGAGAGGAGGGTGGTTGTTGGAAAGAATCTTGGGAGAGGGAGTTCAGGATAGTAAGGAGATGATGGCATGAAAGCAGATTGGAGATTGTAAAGTTTCCATTGTATGAAGACTGTAGGGCTAAGAAATATGCTTAGAATTGACAGACTTCAAAGGATTTAACCTGGGCATAAGTTGTGTTTTGTTGTTGTTGTTTTTGAGACAAAGTCTCACCCTGTGTGTAGGTTAAGATGCAGTGGTACCATCTTAGCTCACTGCAGCCTCAAACTTCTGGGATCAAGCAATCCTACCACGTTAGCTTCCCAAGTATCTGGGACTACAGGCATGTGCCACCACACTGGCTAAGTTTTTAATTTTCTGTTTTCACAAATTCTTGCTATGTTGCCCAGGCTGGTTTAGAACTCTAGGGCTCAAGCAATTGTCTCACCTCATCTGGCCAAAATGCTGGGATTACAGGCATGAGCCACCATGCCCATTCATAAATTGTTTTAAGCCAGAGACAATTATATTATTAAGGCCAATAAAGTAAAAGGAGGAAATTTTCTAGCTTGAATACAAGAAAGTGTATTTAATTTATACAGTTCTCTGATTTTGTATTATATGACCTGCTTATTTTTTATCAATTAATTGAAGATACAAACTAAACTTTATAAATGTTGTGCATGGTCAAACTACATTAATGCTGTCTTTAAATCTCCAAAGTTAATATAATCAACATTGTACAATGGAATGGAGAGAACTTTGACCTCAACAGATTAAGAATTTAGAAGGTAGGTGATGGATTTTTCTTGTTAATAGGCACAAAGCAGTGATCTTGGGCTTTAACTTTGTGCTAAATTAATGACCAATTCTTACTGATTTTACCTCTTAATAATATTTATTTTATCATGTCCCTCTTCCCCTCCTATGCTGATACTATCCTTGTTTAGGCCATCATCCTTTCTCTCCTGGATTACTTTAAAAGCCTCCCCACTGGTCTCCCTCTCTCTAGATTTAAACCTACACGTTCATCTTCCTTACCACCAGTGTATCTTTCAGAAATCTAACCTTGTCATTATCCTACTGAAAACCATTCCAGTCTCTCCACTGTCTACAGCTGAGAGTACAAACTCTTTATCATGGCATCATATCGGCTCTATAATGTGTCCCCTCTCAACTTTTTCAGTTTAATTTTTTTTTCCTTGCTGCCAGTAGATTCCCATCTAATCAAATACAGTACATCCTAGTTTTTTAAACAATTAAAAACTGGGATATACTGTATTTGACTAGATGGGAACTCATACTATGGGTGTACGTATGGGTGACTTTTAATTTTTTTAATTAAAATTTAAAAAATTACTAGATATCCATCTAAAATATATGCCTGTTCTGTGCTTGACAAATTAGTTTCAGAGTAATGAATCTTAAATGAGTTGGCATTTAGACATGGCTATTCCACTATTGACAACTGGATTATTTTAGGAATTACAGACAGTTATATTGGAGCTACAACCTTTGAATTTGTGCATAGGAATTGCTATGGATTATACTTCAGATGCTCAGTATAGGACACATTTTTTTAACAGTTTTATTGAGATATTCACATACCATATAACTCATTCATTTAATGTATACATTTCAATGGTTTTTAGGATATTCACATATATTGCAACAATCACCACAATTTTATTTTTTTATTATTTTTTAATTTTCACACCCTCATGAGGCATCCGACATCACCACAATTTCAGAATATCTTAACCCTCCCCCCCAAAAAACCCTATGTCCGTTAGCTATCATCTTCATACACCCCATCTACCTTAACTCTGAGCAAGCATTAATCTACTGTCTATCTCTATGGAATTTACATATCATGGGCATCTAATATAAATGGAATCATATGACATGGTCTCTTGTGTATGGTTTTTTCACATACCATAATGTATTTAATATTTAGATTCTAGCATGTATCAGTACTTCATTTGTATAACAGAAAAATATTTTATTCTATGGTTATACCACATTTTGCTTCTCAATTCACTGACACTGAGGTTGTTTCCAGCGTTTGGCTATTATGAATAATACTGTTTGAACATTTGTGTAAAAATTTTTGTGTGGGTATATATTTGAATATCTCTTCAGTATATAGCTAGGAACGGAATTGCTGCATGTCAAGTGGAATTGCTGCATGTCAAGTTGTACCTCACTGTGGTTTTGATTTGCATTTCCCTAATGCCTAATGATGTTAAACATCATTCCATGTGCAAATTGGCTATTTTAATTTTTTTTCTGTGGATAACTACTTATTCAAATCCTTTGCATCTTTTTAAATGGATTATTAATATTTCTACTATTTCATTGTAAGAATTCCTTGCATATTCTGGATACTAGTCTCTTGTCATATATATGTTTTGCAAATATTTTCTCCCATTCTGCAAGTTGTCCTTTTACTTTCTTGATAGTGTCCTTTGAAGCACTGAAGTTCTTAATTTTTAGTGAGTTTAATACATCCAGGTTTTCTTTTGTTGCTGCTTTTTTTTTTTTCCCTTGGTGTCATATCTAGGAAACCATTTGTGCCATTATTTCTTCAAATATTCCTTTGACTTAGCTGCCACTTTGATTTCAGATTTCTTACGGCCAGAGCTGTGAGCAAATAAATTTCTGTTGTTTTTAAGAAACATGGTTTGTGGTTTTTTTCTTACAGCAGCCACAAGAAACTAACTCTGTTGGCCTCATCACATTCTCTTTCTCATTTTCCCCAAGGAAGAAATAGATCATCTGACTGAGTGTGGCTCTAGGGAGTATCCTTTCATTCCCCTCCCCTAGCTGCCAGTGGCTGTCATCAATCCGTGGTATTCCTTGGTGCATCACTCTAATCGTTGCCTCCATCTTATATCTGTGTCTTCTCTTCTGTCTTCTCTAAAGATATTTGCCATTGGATTTAGGACTTACCTAGATAATCCAGGATGATCTTATTTCAAGATAATTAAATTAGTTCCATCTGCAAAGACCCTTTTCCTATAAAAGGCCACATCCACAGGTTCTGGGGTTTAGGACATGGACATATCTTTTTGGAGGCCACCATTCAAGCACTACAATTACTCTCATGGTGGTCTCTCCATATGGAAACATGGGGGAAGGGAGAAAAGTTCTACTTTAACTTATGCTCATTGTAGCATTTATAAAAAATAAAAGAAAATTAAAAAAATTAAAAGTCACCCATATGTGCACCCGTAGTATGAGTTTATTATTCATAATTAATATTCTCTCCAATTTTGGATTCATAAACCCAGATTAAAACTGACGCTTGGCCAGCACCGTCACTCACACCTGTAATCCCAACACTTTGGGAGGCTAAGGCATGTGGATCTCTTGAGCTCAGGAGTTCAAGACCAGCCTGGGCAACATGTCGAAACCCCATCTCTACAAAAAAATACAAAAATTAGCTGGGCATTGTGGCATGCACTTGTAGTCCCAACAACTCAGGAGCTGAGGTGGGGGGATCACTTGAACCTGGGAGGCAGAGCCAAGATCACGCCAGTGCACTCCATCTTGGGTGACAGAGTGAGAGCCTGTCTCAACAAAAACAAAAATAAAAAGCAAAATGAAAGCACTACTCTACGTAGTGTTATACTTATTTTTATTTAATAAGAAATTATGATCATCTTAATCTGTCAGTAGATATGGAGATAAAACATCATTTTTAATGCCTACAGTATATCCTGCTGCATGAATATGTCAAAACTTACTGAATCAATCTCCTATGACAGATATCTGTGTTATTTCCAAATGTTCACAATTATGAACAAAATTGTGCTGAACCTCCTTGTTTTATTGAGCTTTACACACTTCTCCAGTTGTTGTCTTAGGATAAATTACTGGATCAGTTATTTTTTATTTTTTATTTTTTGAGACGGAGTCTCGCTCTGTCGCCCACGCTGGAGTGCAGTGGCCAGATCTCAGCTCACTGCAAGCTCCGCCTCCCGGGTTTATGCCATTCTCCTGCCTCAGCCTCCCGAGTAGCTGGGACTACCGGCGCCCGCCACCTCGCCCGGCTAGTTTTTTGTATTTTTTTTTAGTAGAGACGGGGTTTCACCATGTTAGCCAGGATGGTCTCAATCTCCTGACCTCGTGATCCGCCCGTCTCGGCCTCCCAAAGTGCTGGGATTACAGGCTTGAGCCACCGCGCCCTGCTGGATCAGTTATTTTTAAAGGCTTTAATACATAATGCCAGGTCATCCTTCAGTAGTTTGTATAAAAGTATATTCCTTTTTTTTTTTTTTTTTTTTGAGGCAGAGTCTCGCTCTGTCGCCCGGACTGGAGTGCAGTGGCCAGATCTCAGCTCACTGCAAGCTCCGCCTCCCGGGTTTACGCCATTCTCCTGCCTCAGCCTCCCGAGTAGCTGGGACTACAGGCGCCGGCCACCTCGCCCGGCTAGTTTTTGTATTTTTAGTAGAGACGGGGTTTCACCATGTTAGCCGGGATGGTCTCGATCTCCTGACCTCGTGATCCGCCCGTCTCGGCCTCCCAAAGTGCTGGGATTACAGGCTTGAGCCACCGCGCCCGGCCAAAAGTATATTCCTAACAACAGTGTGTCAGAGTGAGTGTTTATAATTTTGGGTATCACCCATTTTTTAAATTGAGTATATTCTAATTAGGATTTTTGCAAATATATTCATATTTGTTTGTTGTGTCTCCTTTTGTACCATTTTTGTAACAAAGCTTTGTGTTTACCATAGAGGCCTAAAAATTAGAATCACACTCATAGCTAGAGAGAAAGACTTTATTAGGAGTCTGGTAAATTTGAGAGAGTCTTAACTTCAGGACTCCATGCTCCTTGGTAGTCTCAGTTTAACCACACAAGACTGGCTCAGCCTGATAGAGCCAGAAGAAATGTAGCAGAGTCTGAAGAGATTGAGCAAAGACAGCAAGGAAGAAGTTATGGGGGTAAGGGTGATTTTGTTTTGTTTCAGTATTTTACAGTTTATGTACACTTTGAACTAAATGCATTAACAAATATGAAGTTTCTATATTGGACCACGGCATTAACTAGGGAAAGAGAACATAAAGGAAAACAAGAAAAAGACTTCGAAGTATTGGAAACACACTCCACTAAAATGTTTTTATTTTTTATTTTTATTTATTTATGTTTTGGGACAGAGTCTCTCTCTGTCACCCAGACAGGAGTGCAGTGGCACGATCTCGGTTCACTGAAACCGCCACCTCCTGGGTTCAAGCAATTCTCCTACCTCAGCCTACTGGGCAGCTGTCACTCCAGTCATGTGCCACCATCCCCAGCTAATTTTGTTTTGTGTTTTTAGTAGAGAAGGGGTTTCACCATGTTGTCCAGGCTGGTTCCGAAACCCTGACCTGCCTAGGCCTCCCAAAGTGCTGGGATTACAGGCATGAGCCATTATACCTGGCCTAAAATGTTTTTAATAGCCACATTTATGGAGAGGGAACAGATAAAGCTGTGGTTGTAATGAAAAAACTTTTTGAATATTTGACTCTAAATTAGTTTATTTTAAAAAGGAACTCTTGATTCAAATGGCGATCCAAGATCACTTCAAAATCATGAGCAAGATCTCTGAGACCCAAATCTCACGGCTAGAAAATAGATGACCTGATTACATAGACCCTAAGATATCTTTTATGAAAACCTGAGAAAAACAGTGGACGTGAGAATAAAACACTTCTGCAGAGATAATCTGTAGGTCCAGTCAAAATATTTCAGCTGTGCCCACATGTCCAGGTAATTTTTTTTTTTTCTGAGACGGAATCTCGCTCTGTCCCTCAGGCTAGAGTGCGCAGGATCTCAGCTCATTGCAAGCTCCACCTCCCGGGTTCATGCCATTCTCCTACCTCAGCCTCCTGAGTAGCTGGGACTACAGGCGCCCGCCACCACGCCCACCTAACTTTTTAAATTTTTAGTAGGGACGAGGTTTCACCGGGTTAGCCAGGATGGTCTCGACCTTCTGACCTCGCGATCCGCGCACCTCGGCCTCCCAAAGTGCTGGGATTACAGGTGTGAGCCACCGCGACCGGCCAAGATAATTCTTTTAAGTAGTTTAAGAATGGTAAATTACACATTTTCTAGGAGACTGAAAATTCCTGATCAAAGGTTAATTATTTTTTGAAAATTATTTTTTGAAAAGTTTAGTAAAAACTTCCGAAGCCTTCATTTAGTTCTACATCTTGTAGAAGATCCAGAAGGCATCAGGTGTAACCTTCTGCTCTTTTCTCTATCCATTACTAGCTCCCTACTTTCATTTTGAATTTCTCCCTATTTTTCCCCCTTTGTGTATAGATATGCTAATTCTCCACCCTACCTTCCAGCACCTGCCCCTCCTCAACTACCACGTTCTCCACCCCTTACTGAGAAAACCTTCTCTCAACTTCTTGTTTATACTTAGATTCTTTTTTTCCTCACCTACAATTCCCTAACTATTGAATAATTGTCTTCTCCCACAGACCACATCATATCTCCTTGCCATCTAGCTTGTTGACAAGAGTGCATATGTGCCAGGCACTGTATAAGGAACAAGGACACAAAACACGTGATTCCTGTCCTCTATATTTAGGGTGAATCGACAGAAGAAGAAACTGATATTACAAAGATCAGTTAGAAAGTCATTGTGGTCAATCACTTATAAATCACAATACACTTCCCCCCTCCCCCATTTTTAGTATTTTTCTATTATATAAAAAACTACCTTCCATAAGAAATGGTAGGATGGGGATTTTTCAAGATACAGTGTGTTAAACTGAAAAATGAATCCACAGAGTTAACGATTTGTTTGACCAGAGGCAAGAAAGTAGTCACGGAATGCAAAGTGAAGTTAGACTTGCTCACTGAGTGCTTTGAAACTCCCAATTGAGAGGATGAACTTATGCACAATTAGCGCCTTAAGGGAAGGGCTTGAGATCGACAATGAAAATAGTTTTGTGGCTGCAGAATTCAGTACCACTGGACGCAAGATGTCTGAAGAACTTTAAATGTGAACTCCAAGGGAGGTCAGAGATGAATTCGACTGCTAAATACAAGATTTAGAAAAGCAATATTCAACCACGTAGACTGGCAACTCCAGTAGTGTTTGGAGCTCCCGATCCAGAGGTACTACAAACTCCTGGAGACTTGGATGTGTTACACAGGGGACCGGTGGGGTTTCCGCTTCGGACCAGGAGATTATAATCACTTTATTTTAACAACCTCCTTACTACAAGGCCAAAAGTGACAGCCCTCTTTCCAGACCCTCGCGCCCGCCCTCCAGACTGTGGTTCCCATGCCGGATAGGGAAGCGGGAATGCGGACGACAATCCGCATCCTGCCCCCCTCTCACGTCACCAAGCTGTCTTCCAGGAGGCAGGAGGAGAGAGCCGACTTCCCATTGGGTCAGTCGAGGGGCACGGCTGGCTCCCTATTGGCTTACAGGAGGGGGCGAGAGAGAGGCGTGCCTCAACGTCACACCCGCCCCTAGTCTCCTTGCTGCTCAGGATTATGGGAGGGAAGGAAAGTCCAGGAAAAATGACCCGGAACGACCTTTGCCGGCCTGGGCCGGACCTCTTCCGGAGCTGATGTCTCCTCCCACCAACCACAAGAGTTCCGCCCTACGCCCCGCCTGTGCTGGAGGATCAGGTGATTGCGGGCAACACGGTCACGTGGCTGGGGCGCGCCCGCAGATTGTGGCCATGGCGGCCGCATTCTATAGTGTGGTGAGACGAGTGGAAGAGCTCGGGGACCTGGCTCAGGCCCACATACAGCAACTTAGCGAAGCTGCCGGTGAAGATGGTGAGGGAGCGGAGGAGCGGGAGGCGGGCGGGGCAGACGGCGCTAAGATACTGGCGCTCGATGGGTATGAGGGCTAGAGGCTGAGGCCTGTGTTCCTTTGGGTCCCAGGCCGCAAGTAGCCACCCGAGGTCTGTTGCTTCTGATCCTCGCTGCTCCATCGATTGCCCACTCCCCAGAACTCACGTTGCCAAGGCGTTGTCTTCGGAAACTGCATTTTTCAGAATTCATGGAAAATCTGTCCAGATCCATGCTGGTGTAAACTGTCTCGGTAGCGATTGGGAAAAGGGCAGAATCTAAATAAAATACAGAAGTTTAAATAAATGGCTAAGGTGAATGATAACACTCAAATTGGTAATGGTCGTTTGCATCCTGTAAAGATAAAAAGGCAGGTATAACAGTTCCACTTTTTCATTGCTGCGTTGTAAATTTGCATCTTACGTTTTGGATTCTAAACATTCTGTAGAAGAGCTTTACGTTAGTGTGTAGACTATTCTGCCTAATACATCATGCCAGTTCTAACAAGGGCTCTGTTAAGTATTGGCATAATTGTTTTGGAAAGGTGTAAGCTGTTAGGAAAAACTGGGCTAGGGAATTACCTCAACCTTCTGAGTTTAAGTCCAATTCTCTTCATTACGTCTCACCTGCCTTTAGGTTCTACATTATTCCTTTTCGAGTTTGAGCTATTACTACAGATAGTTTTTAAAATTCTTGTGGACTGACTGATGTCATTGGACTCATAGGAAAACAGTGGTGGAACATTTTCTTAAGCTATTGAATAATTGGTGAATTTCTTATTAAATAGGGTCTATGATGAAATGCCTTAGTTTCAGTGAATATTTTTTGCCGGATTATCTTTTCTCAGGAGTGTAGTGTTTTGTTTTGTTTTGTTTTTAGAGACAGTCTCATTCTGTCGCTCAGGCTGTAGTCCCTCTAGCAGTGGGACGACAGGCGCACACCATCACGCCCGGCTAACTTTGATATATTTTGTAGAAACGGGGTTCATCATGTTGTCCAGGTTGGTCCTGAACTCCTGGGCTCAAGCATTCCACCCGCCTTGGCTTCCCAAAGTGATGGGATTACAGGTGTGAGCCACTGTGCCCGGCCAGGAGTGTGTTCTTTAAAGACCTACTACAGACCATCCTGAAGCGGACTTATATTTTGGTCTGTGGATTCACATGAATAATTCTTGGGTAGTAGGAGCTATTAACCTGAAAGTGTGTCTAAGTTACCTCTAATTCCCAGATTCACTTGAACCAGTCCAAAGAGACCAAAGAGTGTTTTTTATTCACTTATCACTGAACCAAAAGCCATTCTCATTTCCCTTGAAAGAGTTCTTTAATCTGGAATGAATGAGAACTGGAAATAAAAGTCATGTGCTATATATGGAATTCTTGTTTGGAGGCTTTATACTTCTGAAAATTTGCTAAAATAAAATGACAATGTTACTGGTTCATATTATGAGCCATGGTCAGCATGGAAATCAGTTCAGCATGGAAATCAGTTCAATCTTAAAAATATTACAAGATTTATGAACTGTAATTAAAACAAAATTTCATGTACTTGAATTGAATTTGACATTTTTCCATGCAACAAGAATAAATACATTCAAAATTTGTTCTTTAATGTAACGACTATGTATTTATACTAGGGTATAGGGGTTTGATAATTTCCATTGTCTTCTTCAAATTAGATGAGATACAGCCAGATATTATTTCATCTAATAATGCATTTTTTAATTCTAGCCAATTTTTGTTAATTTATTTCTCATTGTACAAGCACAATCTCTTTACTCTATGGAAGTATGTCATGAGGGAGTTTTTCCAGAGATTATATAAGAATCAGTTTCATCTTTTGCTTTACCGGTCATTACTTTGACTAAATAGTTCTAGTAAAACTACATTTCATGGGCTTTTCCAAAATGTGAGCTATGCCACCACCACACCCCTGCCACAGTAATTATGTCATCAGTTTATGTGGCATACTCTTTCAGCAATGGTTTAATGAGTTCGATGCAAATCTTTACATTGAAAATAATCCTGCAAGTTAAAAAACATATCAACACACTCTCTAAAGAAGCGCCTAAGGAGTATCATGTTCCATATAATTTCAGTTTATAGTAGGCTCTTTTTCTACATTGTGTGGATGTCACTTCTGGGCTAATGAGAGGTGGGAAGACAGTGCTAAGAAGCAGATTTCAACTCAAGTGAAAGTGGATCTTGTAGCAATCAAAATCCAATCTCAGGCTTTACCTGAGAAGACTTAAGGCAGCAGTCACATGATTGCCAACAGACATAACCTGATGGTGCTTTTGCTGCAACAATGAACAGCTTATCTGTCCGTGTAACTCCTGAGGCTAGATCAGGTAGGTCTACACCAAGTGCTACACTATCTGTTCATTGGCCTGTGAAGAAGAAAGGGATATATTTTAGAATATCAGAGTATGTTTCAGAAGGGAAGCACAGAAAGGCAAACTCAGGGAGTTTAGTGTCTTGATAGTGGGTGTATCGAAATGTGACTACATGAAGTGCTGCAGAAGGGTGGATAGTACCTTGGAGTGGACACATAAGAAAAGGTGAAATCATAGAAGCAACAAAGGGATTATGACATTAGAGAAAGGGAAAAAAAAAATCAGGAGATGGTGAAGGTGGAGGGAGGGTGAGTTGTGATTAGAAGACTTATTAGAAGTGTTTAGTTCCTTTTCTTCCAAGTTTTGAGGAAATGAGGTAATTTGTTTCTAAGTTTTTAAAGGAATTAAATACATAGATGTATTATATAATTTTAATCGTAGTAGATATAAACAATTATAAAATTATAACTGCTCATAATGCTGGCATTTTATAAGGAATTCGATTTTGTCAATCATGGTTTTTTGCATAACATTTGCAACTACATTTATGAAATTATAAGTTTTCAGTGGAAGCCCTTTCTGTAGATTTATGTGTATTATTTGTATATTCCAGTAAGTTTTAAATTTAACTATTTTGAGTGCATTATCATCATAAAAGAAGCATAATGAGAATACAGACTGCATTTGAGAAATGGCAAGATTGACTCTAGAAAGTTTTCAGTATTTTGCTTTCTAGAATAAATTTTCATGATAAATTTACTTAATCAGGATTAGACATTATGAGATATTTCATGTTTTAGATATTATGAGCCATGGTCAGCATAGATATTATTACTATAATGCTGTTTCTCCATATGCCATAATATTATTTCATCTTGTCATTTCATCATTTCATCTTCATACATAATTTGTTTTTTGTTTAAATAACACTCTGAAACTATGTGATGTAATCCTTATGTTTTTATTTCTTATAGATCACTTTTTAATTCGGGCCTCTGCAGCATTAGAAAAATTGAAACTCCTGTGTGGAGAAGAGAAAGAATGTTCAAATCCATCAAATCTTCTAGAACTTTACACACAGGTACTGAAAGAGATGTGGACTCTGGCATTTTATGAGGGCAGGTTGTTTATTTAGATGATTGACTCCAATTTTAGGTAAAATGAAATCAGTTTATTCCATATTTCAAGTGTTTAATTTTGTTCAAAAAACTATGAATAAAACACAAAAACTTGAAACTTTGAGGCAGTATGAAAAGAAGTAAGATTTATTAGATGTGTTAATTAGAAAAGTCAGGAAAAAAATCTTACAGATAATAGAATTGTTTTCTTTTAGAGATAATTGAACAGGACACTACTGTGTGCAATGTCCAATCTCTTGAAAGTTTCAGAGGGAGCAGGGGTTGATATAAGGGCCCCGACTTTTTTTTTCCCCCTGAAATTTACCTTCCCTAGGATTCTCAATATTATTCTCCCTGCTAGTGTCATGCATATCCAGGCGATTTTTCTGTTCACCGACTTGTTTTTTAACTTTCCTTTCCAAATCAGGCTGCTGTGTAGACAATGTCTTTTTTTCTTGGTTTTCGGAAACACTGCTGAGGCATGCTAACATCAAGAAATGTAATTTTATTGTAGTAACTAACATTTATATAGCACTTTGTAGTTGATAGAGTGTTTTCATGTGCCCTTTTTGGATTGCTAAGGGATAATAAAACTGAAGTGGTTACAGAAAGTACAGTAAACTTAGGCTTCCAGAGTGCCCGTTTATAGCATTTAAATGCCTCGTGCTGTTCTTCCTGTTACGAAGTTTCTAAAGATAGCTTCTGCCTTCAAACACCATGGCTGAGTAAGCCTAACAGCTACTCATAAACCACAGAGAACTGTTTAAGTTTGGCAGGTATTTTGCTTGGCTTTCTTTCCTTTCAGAAAACTCTGTGCTTGTCCGCATATGTTGTATGTCATCTCATTTTTTTCAAATGAGAGTGTTCCAGACATTTAACTTAGTTACTAGAATAAGGCAAAAGACCTAGAGATACAGATTTCAATTTTCCAGATCCTCTTAAAACCTATTTATGGTTCCGAATCAACAGATCACCTTTCATATGATGATGAAATCATATATGATGATCTCTCCTTACTGGCTTAGGCCTTTCACACAATAACACTTACTGCTCAGGTTCACAGAAAGTAAAAGCACTTACTGTGTGCTAGGTAACATTTCTAGTACTTTACATATGTTAATTAATTTTATACTCCAACAAGGAACTTTGAAAGGTATTTTAGTCCAATTTATCATTTAGTCAATTAAGAAGCTGAAGCTCAAAAAAGATAAAACTGACTTGTCTTTGGTTAGTTAAGTGATTAGTGGTAGAAATGACACTAGAACCCAGTTTCCTTAGTCTTAGTTCAATGGATTGAGAGAGGAAAAAGGATTGAGGAGTTTTATATGCTCTAACAGCATCTCTAATATTTAGGAATCTGGGGGCTTAGTGTTTGAGTTGCATATGTTGATGGTATGTTTACTCTATTGGGTGGCAGGATACATATGCCCCTAATACTAGCTCTGTATTTGGGAAAACAAATAAATCCTTTGAAGGTTCAAAACTAGAAGTAGTGACCTTAACTTGATAACAGCAGGCATTTAGGAAATTTTCAGGGATTATATAAATAGCAGAATATAATAATTACGTTTTTCATAATTCTATATAAATTCTGTAAATTAAACCTCTTTTTTTTTTTTTTTTAGGGAAAGAAAGATTATCATTAATTCAGTACTTTAGTAAAATACCTATGAAATTTTCTTTAAAATCTTTCTCAAATTATATTTACATCTAGACATTTTGCCTACTTCTCAAATTTACATATTGAGCTAGAAGATTTAAATGTGTAATAAAGCACCTATATGTGCAAGGTTAAACTGTAAGAATTTTTTTTTTCAATTTTAAATGTGATAGATACCTTTCTTTTTTTTTTTTTTTAGGCTATTTTGGACATGACATATTTTGAAGAGAACAAGCTAGTAGATGAAGATTTTCCTGAAGACTCTTCTTCACAGAAAGTAAAAGAGCTGATCAGTTTTCTTTCAGAACCAGAAATTTTAGTCAAGGAAAATAATATGCATCCAAAAGTAAGGTTTACATTCCTGTTAATTATGATGGAATATTGCTGGTACTGTCCTGGTCTTTGGAGTCTATATTTTTTTTCTTCTTGATTGTATCTTTGTTTCTTAAGATTGGAAGAGGGAGATAAAAGAGCTTAACACTTCAGACCAGTGTTGCAACAAAAGTATCATATTTTACTAAATGTATTTCAGAATATTTGCATAATAGAATTGTAATAGCAGTGCCTACTCATTTTTTTTAACATAGATATTCCCATATCCACCCCGTTTACTTTTGCAGATGCTGTTTTCTTGAAGGTCACTATTAATCTAATTACTACATCTGTTGTCCTTATAGTCCTTAGTCTCTCGAACATTTGCTCCCCTTCTTAACATTGATCACCCCCTCCCTCTGAGACCCTACCTGCTCCTTTTCCACTTCTTCATGTCTGAAATATCTTCTCTTGCTAGCAACTGTCCTGCCTTCCATTCTAGAAGCACAGGTACTAGCCAAGGATGTCTCCTTCACCACTGATAGTCTCTGTTCTGTCTTTGCTTGACAACCTGTTCACAGGCTTTGTACTGTCACTTCTATTTGGATAATCCTATTATTTTTTATCTCTAGTCCTGGATACTCTTTCAAGCAAATAATTTCTCATCTTTAACTGCCTGCTGACTATCTACCTAGATATTTTTTTTCTCTGTTTATATATCAGGGGAGGCTGTGGAAACATTATCCCCAAATTTAAATGACAAACCGCTTTAACAATTTTGATTTATTAGAATTATTTTTGGGTGTAAATTTTCATTATTTTATTCGAGTGGTAGTAGAAATAGATATGATCTCACTTCAAGTAATGTATTTGTGAAAAGTTACCTTTTTAATGAAATGACTGCTTATGTTGCAAACCTGTTAGGGGAATTTGCTAGTAAAAATGTTTTTTAAATTACTTTGTAAAACTACTTGTGAATTGAAGTAGTTATTTTAATTTTCATGTATTGATAGGCTTGCATATTTATAATTGATTGAAACTAAGGCTTCCCTGTGTAAGTAGCTAAACAAAGGGCACATTTTGTGATGCGAGAATGTTTTCAATTGCTGAGTTTTTGAAATTTAACTTCAACTTTTACAGACATCCAATTTCCCTTTTTAGCTATGTCTTTTTGTGTGTGTTTCAGCACTGCAATTTGCTTGGGGATGAGCTACTGGAATGTCTGTCTTGGAGACGAGGAGCCCTGCTGTATATGTATTGTCATTCTCTTACCAAAAGAAGAGAGTGGCTCTTAAGAAAATCCAGTTTGCTTAAAAAGGTAAGAAGACATTCCCTACACATTTTTCATTGTTGACATTTATAGGTTTCAGAAAGCTGTCTTTGTTGTACTACTAAGAGTAGTGGATCAAAGGGTCTTTGGTTTGTATTCTACGTCTTTTATTTACTAGCTGGGTAATCATAAATAAATTGGGCTTGTTGTGAAGACTAAATCAGATAACATGTGAAAGCACTTTGTAATCTGTGAAGTTCTTTTTTTAAAGGATTTGTATTATTTTAAATATAAGATAAACTATATTAATTTCTAAACTTTTAAACAAATTTTGTCCTGAAAGAAATACTTGTGAGCCTGTCAGCAGATCACTTCTAAGGAACTCATATGACCCTGCTTCTAGAAAATTGTGGCCCTCTGATTCACTTGACCATTATGACTGAATCATTAAATCCAAAATATGAGTCTTGGTATTGTATCACTAAGGATTCTAACTTGGGTTAAATGTACACACAATTTAGGTGGGCTTGGAAATGGGAGACCACACTTGCAGATATAAAAGTTTGATCATAATATTTCTAAATTATAAGTACATACGTGCTTTTAATACATTGTTGTTGAGCACATCTTTATTATCTTTATTCTTTTCTTCCTCTGATAACATCTTTAACAAATATATTACTGAAATGTGTTTCTGGTTAATGCGTTCTTTTTTTTTTTTTAGTACTCTTTCTTACTACTAGAGCATTTCAAGGGGTATATTTATATTATCAGAGTCTTGGGATAGTGGGTCTTTATACCATTGAAATAGAATAGCTGTAAGCTGTGTCTATATATTAACCAATTTTCTCTTGAGTAAAGAATGGAAAATATTAATATTTGAAGTTTATATTATCTCTGCTGATAATACTTTCAATTCTTTGGCTCTGACTTTTATTTAGTACCTTCTTGATGGAATCAGTTACTTGCTACAGATGCTAAATTATCGATGTCCTATCCAGTTAAATGAAGGAGTTTCTTTCCAAGACCTAGACACAGCTAAATTACTGAGTGCAGGTAATGTGATCTCTCATTAAATTTTCTAAGTAATTTAAAGCTTCTTAAGATTTTAGGAAGTTTATTAGATTTCACTTTGATTTAAATAAATGTCAAAGTAGATTATAGACAAAAAAGTAATAAGTAATAAAAGGGCTTATACAAAATTCAAAGATAAAGTCTTTTGATGTAATACAGAAAAATACTTCTCATCCCTTGTGTTAAGCAATTTTGGAAGTTATGTATTGTATTCCTTCTGCTCATTTTGCATCCTCACACAGCCGTGTAATTAGTTTGTTTTCACACTGTTATAAAGATACTACCTGAGACTGGGTAATTTATAAACAAAAGAGGTTTAATTGACTTTCAGTTCCTCATGGCTGGGAAGGTGTCAGGAAACTTACAATCATGGTGGAAGGGGAAGCAGGCACGTCTTAAATGGTGGCAGGTGAGACAGAGCATGTGTGAGTGCAAGAAAAACTGTTATTTATAAAACCATCAGATCTCATGAGAATTCACTCATTATCATGAGAATAGCATGAGGGAAACCACGCCCATGATCCAGTCCCCTCCCACCAGCTTCCTCCCTCAACACCTGGGGATTATAATTCAAGATGAGATTTGGGTGGGGACACAAAGCCAAACCATGTCAAGCCTCAGTCAGCATTTTATCAGAACTAGATTTGGCTACTTGTAACTAACTGGAAGTAACTTTTAAACAAGGTAGATATTTAGTGATCTTTCACACAGGAAAGGTCCAGAGCTGGTACAGTGGCTCCATCTCATCATGTTCTTACCTTTTTCCTCCGTTCATCTTTAAAACAAGACTCTCTCTTCATGAGGAGGCACTTTATTTAGAATATAATACTTTCCAGACTGTGCAGCATGCATCTCTGTTTAGGACATTGCTTTTATTCTCAGTATCCCAAGATGTTCCTGGAGCTCCTTCAGTCTCACCTGTGTTTCAGGCTACAGGCATGGCAAAAGGGAATTTCAGCCAAGTATGTTCCGTTAGACCGTCCTTCTCAGAAGTTTCTTACAACCTCCATTTCACTGGCCAGAATTTAATCAGATGACTTTACTTAGCTGTAAGGAAACCTGGAAAGTATAGTCCTTAACCTGATACATTGCCATCCCAAATAAAAGTAAGGTTGTTACTAAGAAAGGGGTATTGGGGAGAATGAGTACTGGTTGGCAACTATAAATTTCTGCCACAAGCATCTGTGTACTTGAAAATTCAAGGAACTGAATATAGAGCATCATCTGGGTTTTAGACTTGTGTGTGGGAAGAGAAGAACCATTTACTTTTACCATCTTCTTATAAATGGAAGAACTGAGGTCCAGGTAAACCCAAATGAATTGGTCAAGGTCAAATAGCTGCAAGTAACATTAGATCACATGTGTAAACTTTTTTTTACTTCATCTGAAGTTTTGATGGGAAAAAAATGAAATATGAAGAATAATTAGAATACCTCTTTGGAAATATTCTAGTATTTTAAGTATGTTTTAATTCTTCCTGTTTCTTTGTTAGCCTCTCCAGGATTGTTCTATCTGAAAGCATTTCATAGAAAAAAAATGGTGATTTAAGTGACATGATGTCCAAAAATTATTACTTTCTGCTCATTTAGACAAATATTTCATTCTAAAACAACTTATTGTGAATACAAAAAGCTCTCTCAGTGAGCATGACATTTTGACAAACATGGGGTATTTGATGTATTTATGGCAAGTATATACTAGTTATTAGTTATTTCAGATAACTAGGAACCAATTAGAGGCATTGAAAATGCCTTGTTAAAAATTTCTATTTACACACATGGACTGATTAAATTGAATTCTTAATGTGGGACACTTTAAAATATAAAGGTGGAGGTAGGCAGTAAAGCTCATTTAGAACCAAAGGGAGTGGCACAAATCACCTGCTTTCCTAATTCTCCCATTTCTATAGTAAGACACTCTCATAGCCTGGAATTTTTTCTTCAGGAAGCAGGTAATATTGGTGACATCTCTTTGTCATACTTTGAATTTACTAGCTCCTAGTTTCAGTTGCTTCTTCAACAAGGGAATTAAAAGGGTCAGATAGGGTAGCATTTTCCAGACAAAAAGAAACAGTATAGGCACCACAGCAGTTTTGCTACATATTGTCCTAAGCCCTCTTATGGTGCTGGCTTTTTGTCCTCATCTAAAGAAGTTGGCGCTTGAACCCGGGAGACGGAGGTTGCAGTGAACTGAGATCTCGCCACTGCATTCCAGCCTGGGGGATAGAGTGAGACTCCGTCTCAAAAAACAAAAACAAAAACAAAACAAAAAAATGTAAGTTTGCCTCCTTTAGGAGGCCAAGGCAGGGTGATCACTAGAGAAAAGCCAGGAGTTCAAGACATAGTGAGACATCATCCATCATCTCTACAAAAACTAAAAAAAAAAAAAAAAATTATCCAGGCATGGTGGCACGTGACTGTAGTTCCAGCTACATGGCAGGCTGAGGTGGGAGAATCAGTTGAGCCCAGGAGTTTGAGGCTGCAGTGAGCCCTGATTGCACAGCTGCACTCTAGCCTGGGTAACAGAGTGAGACCCTATCTGAGAAAAAAGAAAAAAAGGTTGCTTTGCCCAAATGTATCTATTTGAACATGATTAGATTAGAAGCCAGGAAACCTACCTTTCATAGGCTGAATTACTCCTAAGTCCCTTTTGGAGAGGCTCAAATTATTTTTTGTTAGTCGATATAAAATACAATTCTGAATAATTCTTAATATTTAGGGAGAAAAGTTCTATATGAGACATCAAATTTTCTGTGGCTAGATCTTGGTGATAATTTACCTAATTTTAGATAAAACTCAAAACTGTGTATGGTTTTTGTTACTTTTTCTAAGGTAAGATAATCATATTATTGTTTAGACATTATCTGTATATCATTGAATGTTATGCAGTAAGCCCTTGTGTCTCACCTCTGAGCCTCATTGTTCTGTGAAGTGGGGCCAGAGAATTTTAATCTTTGGACATGGCCTTATCAGTTGAAAGTGTTATAAAAATTGCCTTGTCAGAATAAACCTGGAATCACATGAGGGTAAATAAAAAAACTGTCCAACTTTTACACCCTTTGTTTACACCCTTACTACCACTGAGGACCCTCTCCCCCCTACACATCAGAGCTGGTATCACAAAAGGTTGTATGAGTGGGAGGGAGGTGATGAAGCGAGATTGGGTTAATGGGTACAAACATACAGTTAGAAAGAAGGAATAAGTTCTGAAGGCAAAAGTTTGAGAACCACTATTTATTGTATAGCCATTTGTATTAGTCCATTTTCATGTTGCCGATAAAGACATACCCAAGACTGGGAAAAAAAAATAGGTTTAATGGACTCACAGTTCCACGTTGCTGGGAGGCCTCATAATCATGGCGGAAAGCAAAAGGCACTTCTTACATGGCGGTGACAAGAGAGAAGGAGAGAGAAATGAAAGCTGAAAGACCTTATAAAACTATTAGATCTCTTGAGACTTATTCACTACCACAAGGACAGTATGGGGGAAACCACCCCCATGATTCAGTTATCTTCCACTGGGTCCCTCCCACAACACATGGGAATTATGAGGGTACAATTCAAGATGAGATTTGGATGGGGACACAGAGCCAAACCATATCACCATTCATTCAGCTATTCTGCTGAGCCTGTTGTTTCTCTTGCTACTCTTTATAAGCAGAAATTGAGGTGAAGTGAATGTGAATACTGCAGGAACAAATTTTGATACTTTAGAAAGCTTGCAATAGATTCAAAACAGAAACTACCACCATTTTGAAAGTTGAATTTTTCATATCCAGTGCCATCATGGTCACTCAACTCATATTAGGTGAACAACAGACATTATGATGCTCATTTATTTGAAGTAATCTTTTCTAATCACAGAAGCACATTAGAATACGTCATTTATTTTTTTCTTTAATGGCTTTTAAGAAGTTAAATTTTTATTTCATATGTTGTTTAGGAAAATTCCATGAATTAAGTAGGGGATACAAACTCCTTATTTTTCAGATTTAAAACCTGAGATTCAAAGAGCTTTGGTGACTTGCCCAAAGACACAAAGCCACTAATTTATACCCAGATCTTTTTCATTCTAGGTTTATTTGTCTTTCTGCCAAATTAATACACTTTATGCACCATAAATGTTTAATTATATAATTGCCTACTGGAAAAACTACCCATAAGAAGAAAGAGTTCAACTTTTGATGAAAATTCTGCAGCATATTCTCTTTTTTTCTGGTAATACAAAGCATCTTGGAAAAACACCTTTAATAATTGTATGGACTCTCAGGCATGATTATGCATGATAATTTCTTAGACTTTTAGAGAAATATAGGATGTTTAGGATACCTGACTTTAGCTATATGAATCATCCTAGAGCATACCCCAAAATAAAGGGTGTGTCCATGGATGGAATTCAGAGAGTTTATAAGTACTCTGAAATTGACTGCAGAATTTGGGGTGTATATTCTGGGAGAAGTTCTCTTCCTTAGATTCTTGAAGAAGTTCTAGAGTGGACCCCAAAAAGGTCAAAATCACTTACCTAAATGATTCTCTAAAAAAAATTCTCTGGTACTCTGTTTCTCTTTTTGTAATGGGCCTCCTTTATCAGTAAAATAGATATAAACATGCTTATTAAATGAAGATTGTATTAGTCATATTTTGCTTTTGTGTTACTGTTAAAGTGAGAATAGAAAAGCTTAATGACAAAAGGAACTTTAATTCAAGTTTAGTTAATAACTAGGGTTTCTTTTTAAGCTTTTAATTCTAATCTGTCGACCTAAATGACTTTCCCAGGAATATTTAGTGACATTCATCTGCTGGCTATGATGTACAGTGGAGAAATGTGTTACTGGGGATCGAAGTATTGTGCTGATCAGCAACCAGAAAATCATGAAGTGGATACTAATGTTTCTGGAGCAGGCTGCACTACACACAAGGAACCCTTGGATTTCCGAGAAGTAGGAGAAAAGATCTTGAAAAAGTATGTATCTGTGTGTGAAGGACCCCTGAAAGAACAAGAATGGAATACAACGAATGCAAAACAAATTTTAAACTTCTTTCATCATCGCTGTAACTAGAAAGTTCATCTAGTCCTTTTCAAATAGAAAAACAACGTAACCCATGAAATGGAAAAGAGAGTTCCAAAAAAGAAGACATGTTGATACTGAATATGAGAACATTACACTGCATAAAGATATCCAACTTGGGTACCCTTCTTTAAACACCGTCACCATCTTTTTCATTATATATTCTTAAACCTATGAAGGGATGATTCTTTAATGTCTAAAAGTTTGTTTTTCAAACTCACCTTAAAATACAGATGTTATGTCACTAATAATGAGTAGTAACCCAATTTAGCTTTACAAAGATTTTTTCTGTTACTTTAGATTTTTTTAATTGTGGTATATGTAACACAAGTTTACCATTTTTGTCATCTTTAGATTATTTTGTATAATCTCCCTACCTTGAAATTTACCATGAATCAGAAATTAAAAGTTATCTCACTGCTTTGAATACATACTATAGATATAAATGTAGGCAAAATGAAAGATTATGACTAATTCAGATTCCATTTTCAGTAAGGTAAATAATGAAAGATCTCAGAAAGGAATCACTGTGTTTAATTATTTTGCCATGTATTACTAATTGTATTTAAAATTTCTACTTCCTTTAGGCATTTTATAAAAATTTAAAAATTATTTTTCTATTTTGTTTAAAAGAAAATGCATGGCTTTTCAAGTAAGTAATGAAGATAAAAATCAAGTTAGGTTAGTCTACCATTAGTTCATATGCTTTTATAGCACGTCTTTTCATACCGTAATGAAATTTTAATGTTTTCTACCTTTAATAATAGGGGTGAGTGTTAAAGGCCAGAGAGCCTAACTTGATATCTTGCTCATGATCTTTCTGTCTACCTCAACTCCTGTTGTCATCTTTGGATGATCTTTCTGATACCTTGCTGATATCTTGGACTTCTGCCCAGTGACTTTATCACATTCCAGCAGCTTACTCCTGTAGCCACACTTTGAATGTCACCATCTTGAATTTCTCTTTCTGGTAAAATTTCAGTAACTGATAACTGCCCTCTTTTCAGTTTTTTCACTTCCTTATTTTATTGACTTTTCTCTCCTTTATGTTCGTTCCACATTCTTCAGTTCCTTCTTACCCCCATTTCTTGACTGTTCCCCTTCCTCCTAAACTATCAGCCACTTTCAGGCTTTCTTCCCTATCTACCCTCAGCTTTATGGGACACTATATGAACTAATCTCACCAGTTATTCTTCTTCCCCTGGTCTTTTAGTCTAATCCTTCAGCAAGCCCCCAACCTCAGATTAATCCTATTTATTATCTACCTTTTCTGGGATGCTGAGTTCTTTGTGAAGGGTAGTCCTTCAAAGTAAAATCAGTACAAGTATCTCGCTTCAGCCTTAGAAAAGCCCTCAGTGTAAACCTTATGTTTGTTACTAGGGTGGCCTCTCTCCCATTTCCCGCTGTGGCTGAGCCAAACTTCATTACTTTCCTTAGGCCCTCTGCCCCTCCCCTAGCATATGACTCTTCCTCCTATTGAACAGAAAATTGGGACTATGAAGAGGTCAACTTGTATTTTCCAACTTTACTCATTTTCCCCTGTTTTAGAGGAAAAGAGGTTGCCTGCTTCCTATCAAAGGCTACTCTGTGCTACACGTTGGTTTCATCTCTGCTGTCTCTGTCATTTCCCCACAAAGTGTTGTCTCACTTTCTGCCTACCTTTTAGGTGTTGATCTTCACTAGATTTTCTCTCTCTCTCTTTTTTTTACTTTACATATTTTATACAGTGTCATTCATAACTATGGCTTCTTTTACCACCTGTAATATCAGACTGAGTCTCAAACCTGTAACTTGTATCCTGTCTTCTCTCTTGCTCTCTAAACCTTGTTTCTAACTACCTATCAAATGTCTTCATTAGACATCCCACAGTAATTTTAAACTCAGTGTGTCCAAACATCAAGTCCTCATCTTTTATATAAAATCCTTTCTGCTTTGTAAGTTTTCTCTTTTTGGGATTTTCCACAGATCAGGGCAACACAGAACGGCTACCTTCCCAGCCATGTCTCTGTAGTCATCCTGTGTAATCATGTTCTAGTCCAGTGTTGCTCAAACAGTTAAAATCCAGGGTGCTTTTGGTAAACATACAAATTCTGATATAGAGCCTTTGTGGCAAAGGAAATCTCTCAATTCCTGCCCCAGCCCCCTTGCTTATCCTTACACAGCTAAGATTTTTGTTTAACTTAACATTTTAGCAAGTTTTATTATGAAAATACCTTTGTGCTTTCTAAGTATAAAGATTTAAATTATTTTTAATATGGTTTTTAGAACCACAGACTATCCCTCTTTTTAGAGCATCCTGATCAATTGCAAGTACTTCCAGTTCTTCCCCAAATGTGCTTTGTGTTTTCAACCTCAGTAGCCTTGCACACATCATTACTTCTACATCCTTCTTTGTGACCAAGTGAATACCTACCTACCTCTTAGGATTCAGCTTCAGTGATTCTGTTTTCATAGGCTTTTTAAAGCCCTTTTCAGTCAAATTAGATGCTCCTTTGTTCTTGTCCTTTACTCTTCCCCTCCAGTGTTATCACACTGATCACACTGCTTTGTAATTATTTTCTTTGTTGTTGGTAAGCTCCATATTTTAAAAATTTACCTGTATACATAGTGCTTAATGCATGGTAGGCCCTTAGTAATGTTTTTGAATTAATGAGGCATGATTCTAAATGCCAAACTTTGCACAAAAAGGTTGTTGCTATTGGATTCCAAACTGCCATGCCCTCTATACCAGTGGCTGACAAAGCATATAGGGATATATGTCATCCTGAGAGGAGTAAAGATTTAGATTCTGAACCTGAGGAAAGAGAACTTTGACTTAAGAAGTTGGAAACTTCCATTTTACCTTCATGACCCTTGTAGGCCATTTTGTCTAACTGGTTGATACAATTATGAGGGTAGTACTGGGTGCTTTTTATACAACTTTCCATCCCCCACACAGTTGGAGAATAATTTGTAGACCATAGCAGTTAAAATGCTTTTTACTCTGGCATATTATAAAATAATGAACACATTTTCTATATATGTTAAAGCCTGCTAAATCATTCACTTAGAATGAAGTAACCTCAAGGTACTAAATACCCCACATGAGGAAAGTACTACACTAAATTCACTCAACTATTGTATGCCTACCATATGCCAGATTTTATCCTAGACACTGAGAATATAGCTTTTTAAAACCCTCTGCTGTTTCAGAGCTTGTATTCTAGTGGAGGAAGTTAGACAAAACATTTTAAGAAATAAATGTATAGAGAGTGTCAAGTGATGAGTACCATCAAGAAGAAAAATTAGGGTAAGGGGGCTAGTGTGATAGGGAGAGGGGTGGGATGCCATTATATTTAGGGGTGGTTGGGAACTGTCTACTGCTTCAGCATTCGTGTCTTCAAATTTCCCTCCTTTGGTTATATACCTTGCATATTCAGCACATTCATATAGAAGTTCTGATACTGAATTAAGGAATGGGTCACTACTTAAGACTTTATCATTTCAGCTACACATAAAAGGTTTCTCTCCACTGTGGATTTTGCTAATGGTTGAGTGATACCTAAAGGCCTTGTTGCGTTTTTTTACACTTGGGGTTTCTCTTCAGTTTGAATTATCTCGTGGTTACCAAAACTCTGTTAAAAGACTTTTCACAGTCCTTAAATTTGTATGGCTGTTTCCCAATGTGAATTTTTTTTATGTTAACTAGACTTTCATACTTAAAGACCTGTGTGCTCTGCTGCATTTATAGGGTTTTGGGCTGCTGAGAATAATTGATGCTGATTAAGGTGCAAATCATGACTAAAGACTTTTCTTTTTTCTTTTTCATATACTAGAGTGAGGTGAGGGTCATGGCTAAAACCCCACAGTAACATTACATTCCTAGCTTTACAATCTTGCTGTGAATTATCTGGTATTCATTAAAGTGTGAGCTGTGTTAAAAGGCATTCTTAGATTCATTTTAACGGCATTTTTAAAAACTCACAGTTGGTTTAACATGCTGGCTTTAGATTGCTTGTCTCTTCTCTTTCTATCTTACAGGCTCCTTTTCTAGCTTAAATAAGGGTACTCCATCTGCCATAGAATCCAGGATTCTGTAGTTTTTTAGTTTCATTTCCCTATATTCTTTTTTTTTTTTTAATTTTTTAACGATGAGATGATACCATGTTACAGCAGTATTACATTAAGATACATTTAATATAACCACAATTAAAGTATGCATTGTGTATTTATGCTGGTGTTCTTTCATGTTTTTTATTTCTTCTAGTGAAAATTTCCAAGTAAACTGTTTTTGAGCATATACATTTTTAAAAAAATAAAACCATACACCCCTACTTGTTGCTTGTTTTCTTTTATATTTGGCTGTTGCATCAGAATTAAAACTTTTATCATCTCAGTTTACTATTTTTACTTCTGAATGTTATTTCTTCTGGTCCTAATAACTTTTAAAGATGGGGTAATATAGTGGTTAGGATTCTGAGCTCTGGAGCCAGAAGGCCTAAGTTTAATCGTAGCCCTGCCATTTATAGTACTAGCTGTGTGACTCTTTCTTTAAGTTATTTAATCTTCCTGTGCCGCCTTATTTTTAATGCAGTAATAGTACCTACCTCAAGGATATCGAAGATAAATAAGTTAATGTTCAAAGTGCTTTAGTTCAGTGCCTAGTACATAAGAGCACAAGAGAATTAGCTATTACTACACTGTTTCCCTTAATGTTTAGTTCTGTATATAGGCATACCTCATTTAGCATGCTGACTCATTAGCCAGACAATTGAATGACAAACTTGTTGGCCAGGAAAGCACTGCCTTTTTCTTGGTTCAAGTCATGCCGGCCTTTCTAGGTAGGAAGCAGATTTCAGAAAAGAAATCAGGACTTGGATAGGCATCTCAAATGTTTTTTGTGCATATGACTGGAAGAAAACATCCAATTAATTTTCAAAACATTTTCAGCCCTCCCTCAAAATATATATAAAATCCACTGTATTGAGATGTACTAGTCATCTAAATATGTTATACATACCCTATTTAAAACTGAATTTTTCAATCAACCTGATTGCCTTGACTTCTCATACCTTTTGATCTAATTCTTAACTCACAGGTCAGAGGCATTCAATGAAATACTGGTTATTTAAATTTAAATACCATACTTAAAAATAGATTATTCTAAATCCTAATATAGCCGCATGATTGAGTAGTATGTAGCTGTAAAAATCCATGAGGTATATTTCTGTATAACGCTGCAGAGTGGTCTTATTAAGAAGTAAAAAACAAAATGGAGAAGGTATATATATATATACACACACATATATATAATCATATTTAAGAAGGGATATAAAATGTGTGTGTGTGTGTGTGTGTGTGTGTGTGGTGTTAAAAAAAGAAACAATGGAAGGATAACCAAAACTTTAAAAAGTGGTGGTTACTTATGGTGCTTATGGTGGAGGCAGGAGGAGAGAAACCAGATGGAAAGAACCAGGATGGAAGCTAGATTCTCTGAATATATCTTGAATTTTCAACATTTGACTTTGGTACATATGTTATTCTAAAAGGAGGTTTAAGTAAAGTTAAGGAAAGCCCTACAAGTCCAAAGCAAAATGAAACATGACCTGCGTTGCATATCAAGTTGATGGCTTGAATACACAGGTATGTTTCAATTATCTTTAAAGCATAGTAATTTGTGTGTCCATTCTTAATGGGGTATATCCAAGGGCAAAAGGAAATGTGAAAAAATCTTAAACTCTTCAGTAATTAAATTGTTAATCATAACTATGTTAATATAATTAGAAATGAGGATTTTTAGTGTATGAGAAAAGAGACACATACAAAATCAAAGAGTAAAAAAAATCTGTAATCCTAAATTTGGGAAATAACACGAAGTTATGTTTTCTCTATATGAAAGACAATAGAAAGGCCTGGAAACCATGTTCAAATACCATTCCCATCAAAATAAGCCAGGGTTTTCTGGAAATATAGCTAACTCTGGCTTGAGCAGGACAATCAAATGACCGATGAGGGAAAATTTTTCTTTAATTCATCTAATAAACGAAATTATAGAACTAGAATACTAACATAACTTGTAAACAAATAATATTCATTGATAAATACTGTATCTTTGAGGTGAAAAACTTGCAAGAAATTTGAATGGATCAGTCCAGTGAAACCAGTGATCCCTCCGAACATTAGAAAATGAGAATGACTTACAGCTTTCAGTCTCAGTATATAATACCATTTACGAATGTGTTAAAGACACTGTTGAGATGCCATCAAGAGTGTCCAGGCCGAAAACATGGTGAAACTCCATCTCTACCAAGAAAAAAGAAAAGAAGAAGAGGAGGAGGAGGAGGAGGAGGCGGCGGCGGAGACGCCGGCAAGAAGAAGAAGAAGAAGAAGAAGAAGAAAGAAGAAGAAGAAAAGAGGAAGAGGAATTAGAAGAAAAGAGGAAGAGGAAGAAGAAAAGAGGAAGAGGAAGAAGAAGGGAAGAGGAAGAAAAAGGAAGAGGAAGAAGAGGAAGAGGAAGAAGAAAAGAGGAAGAGGAAGAAGAAGGGAAGAGGAAGAAAAAGGAAGAGGAAGAAGAGGAAGAGGAAGAAGAAAAGAGGAAGAGGAAGAAGAAAAGAGGAAGAGGAAGAAGAAGGGAAGAGGATGAAAAAGAGGAAGAGGAAGAAGGAAGAGGAAGAAGAAAAGAGGAAGAAGAAAAGAGGAAGAGGAAGAAGAAGAAAAGAGGAAGAAGAAGAGGAAGAAAAGAGGAAGAGGAAGAAAAGGAAGGGGAAGAAGAAAAGAGAGGAAGAGGAAGAAAAGAAGAAGAAGAGGAAGAAGAAGTAAAGAAGGAAGAAGAAGAAGAAGGAAGAAGAAGGAGGAAGAAGAAGAAGAAGGAGAAGAAGGAGAAGAAGATAGAAAAAAGAATGTCCAGAGTGGTCCAGAAAGACCAACCTGGTTTCTTTAACAAATTTCAAGGGAAGATAAAAGAGGGGGAGTTGTACAATGAAACTTAAGCTTTAAGAGTATGTGTAATGTGTGGACCTTGTTGGGCTATGATTCAAACAAATCAAATGTGAAAAATTATTTTCAAAGCAGATGGGGAAGTTAAACACTGACTCGATATTTGGTGATTTTAATGAATTAAAATTGCTTAGGTACAGTGGTCTGTTTCTTAAAATGTGTTTTTTTAGGGACAGATACTGAGATATTTACAGATGATAGGTCTGGGATTTGTTTCAAAAGAATTCAGAATTGGGGGTGTAGTATTAGGTGAATATAGCAACAGAGCAAGATTAACCAGGTGTTGGTCATTGAATCTTGGATAATGGGCACACAGGAGCATATTATTCACTCTCCTTTTATAAATGTTCAAAATTTTCCATAATAAAAATAAAGTTTTTCTCATTCATTTAACGGATATTTTAATACTTCATACTTGAACTGATTTTTTTTTCTTGCTCTAGTTCTAGTTTTTTGCTCTCAAAGTAAATCATGTTCTAGAAAGTGATGAGAAATGCCATATGGTTGCTTTGTGGTCCTTGTCCACATTGCCTCCCAGAAATGAGGCTGCAATTTTATTGGTTATTGGCCCCTACCAACGGCATGCAAATAATAGAATATAATGAAACTTAAACTTGTATGTTACAGAGCCTTGCAGAACCTTAGTTATCAGGCTTTTTTGGATTCTGTTAACATTTAGATCCTCAGAGACTTACTTTTTGAATGTATACATACCCAGTTCTATATAACAGATTGACTTGTAATATGTTCTCTTAAAGCACTTTTAAAGTAAGCCCAAAGTAAGTAGAATGAGCATCTGTTTTGAGAATTAAAAAACTCACTAGTGGGATTTCAACGCCACCACATCTGGGTTCTCTTCTGGCCGTTTTTTGCCCTTTTATGAGATACATAGGTTAAGCAAATTTTAAATGTGCTTATATTTTTGCATAGTGGGTCCAGACTCCTCATTTTGGCAAAAGGTTCTTTATAATTGGCCTGCTGACCGCCTCTCTAGTCTGTTTTTGCTGATACTCAATAAAATAAATGGTAACTTGGTGACTGCGGAAACCACACACACACACACAAAACACCCCACACGTCGTATGGCAGTGCTGAAAAGGAAGCAAGTGGTTATTAAATCCAAGATAGTGGCAGAGGGCTATAGAACAAGCGGAGTCGCCTAGGACCAGGCCTAGTGGAAATGCTCCCAGAGAGAACATCTTGAATGAAGTCAGGAAGTCAGCGGGTTGGAGGTTGTACAGGGTCTCTGCGGTTGGCGTGGCTGAGGTTGAGGCCACAAGTTACTGAGGAAGTAACTGTTGACAGGAGCTTCGTACTCGGCTCACAACCACGCACATTGGACTTCCTCCCAATAACCTCCCTTGCCCCTGGGCCTAACCCTGCCCTGGAGGCGGACTCGCGGGAGAGGCGGGAGGCTGAACGCCCGAGGGCGACCGCGGCTGGCGCGGAGCTGCGCAGGAGGCTGACGCGCTGGCGTGGCTCTGCGACGCGTCACCCGCGCTGCGGGCAAGCCATGGCGGGAAGCGAGCCGCGCAGCGGAACTAGCTCGCCGCCGCCGCCCTTCAGCGACTGGGGCCGCCTGGAGGCGGCCATCCTCAGAGGCTGGAAGACCTTCTGGCAGTCAGTGAGCAAGGAGAGGGTGGCGCGTACGGCCTCGCGGGAGGAGGTGGATGAGGCGGCCAGCACCCTGACGCGGCTGCCGGTGAGCGTCGGCCGCAGGCCGCGGAGGACAGTGGGGCCGGCCCGGGCCGGAGTGACCTCCCTTGGAGCCCTGCGGGGCCTGGGGAACTCCCGCGCCCGGGCCTGGGTCTGGCTCCGTCCATGCAGCCATTCCTGGCAGTGTAGTCACCGAGAAGCTACAGTTGACCAGAAGCGTCTTGGCGTTGACCCTGGTGCTCCGCAGGGGGCCTGAACATCTCAGGGAAGGAACTTCACTGGGCCCCTGGCGACCCTCCCGATTGCCCTCAGGTTTTCCACCCCCCAAAACAGGCACATGTGACTAGGACACCCTGAATGTCCGGTTACGAAATGAGACCGTTCCCAACTTGCTGATTAGCTTGGGAAAGCATTCCAGCCTCCGTGTTCCCAGCATCTTTAATTCGGGATCATAGTACCATAACACCTGGAGGGCCAAGGTTTTCACCCTCTCAAGAGGACATTGTGCCTGTGGCTGTTACTGTACATTTGAAGAAACAAAGCTGCCCCTCAGTTGAAAATAAATGACTTAAGTTACAAGTACCTCAAGTTACATCAAGGCCACGAAAATGATACACATAATTTATTGTTAAACTTTAGGTAGATAGGTAAATGAAGAGAACAAAAATTATTGAAAATTATTACAATTTTTTTGTCTCATTTGGACTATTGACACCTCCCTCCGACGTGTATATCAACATGAAAACTGCAGGTTTAGAATGCTTGCAAGTTTCTCCTCGCAGAGGTTTTTCATAACATTTTAATAGATTCTGTGCAGGAACTAAAATGACAAATTTACGGCCGGGCGCGGTGGCTCACGCCTGTAATCCCAGCACTTTGGGAGACCGAGATGGGCGGATCACGAGGTCAGGAGATCAAGACCATCCTGGCTAACACGGTGAAAACCCGTCTCTACTAAAAATATATAAAATTAGCCGGGCTTGATGGCAGGCACCTGTAGCCCCAGCTACTCGGGAGGCTGAGGCAGGAGAATGGCGTGAACCCGGGAGGCGGAGCTTGCAGTGAGCCGAGATCACGCCACTGCACTCCAGCCTGGGCGACAGAACGAGACTCCGTCTCAAAAAAAAAAAAAAAGTACACTTTTTGATTTGGTCTGATGATAAAATCAGATAAAGGTTGATACAGGTTTTATTTTGAAGAACAAATTATTTCCTTAACTAATTTATGTAACGAACTGCTATATCCAAACATCTCTGAGGAAAAACTAAAGGAACTGGTAATTTTACTGGAAAGATAGCAAGACGGTTGGTTTTTCAGGAATGTTTCAGTGTTTCAGAAATCAGTTTAACAAATACAAAACTAAAATGTTCAGTTATGATCCTTTGCTGATGGCAGGAAAATAATAGATTTAATTATTAATGGTAGATTTAGTTATTAAAAATACTCACTAGTCAGTTGACCTTTTGTTATTTATTTGTTGATTGTGTGATTTATCACCCAAAAACTATTTTCTTCATTCCTTTTTCCTACCTGCTGCTTTCTTCTGTTTCAGATTGATGTACAGCTATATATTTTGTCCTTCCTTTCACCTCATGATCTGTGTCAGTTGGGAAGTACAAATCATTATTGGAATGAAACTGTAAGAGATCCAATTCTGTGGAGATACTTTTTGTTAAGGGATCTTCCTTCTTGGTCTTCTGTTGACTGGAAGTCTCTTCCAGATCTAGAAATCTTAAAAAAGCCTATATCTGAGGTCACTGATGGTGCATTTTTTGACTACATGGCAGTGTAAGTATCTAGTTTTATGAATTAAAAAGAAGATATTAAATTTTACTGTATTACCAGTCAATATCCAATTTAGTCCTTACCCTGCTACTGATTTGTTATGTGGATTTGCGGTCTAATTGTTCTCTTGTCAAAACTGGGAGTTAAATGACTTCCTTCATAGTACCCTTTCAGCTTTAATATTTTATTATTTCTCTGTGGTGCCTAACCAGTATTTGAATAATTATAAGTAGTATAGATGGCAAGTAGTAAAAGACTTCTTAAAATTCTCATGATCTTTAGAACAACTGTCAGTTTGTTAAATAAGTAAATACTTTTCCATATCCAGAAAAAGGATGATCAGAGATCCCTGTTGTTTAGTAGGGAAGAAGAAAACCATTCTAAAGGCTGTGAGAAATAAGATTACATTAACACCCAAAAGCACTGACATTTTTTAATATCATGTAGGTGAAATAATTAATGTTACTGAGCAACTGCAGTGTACTGGATTCTACAAGGGATGCTTTATGTATATTTTACTCATTTAATCCTCATGCAACAAGAAGGTGTTATCTTTGTATCACAGATGTGGAATTAAGGTTCATGGAGGTTACATGATTTGCCTAAAGTCATATAGTTTGTAAGGGACTATTCAGACTGGAACCCCATTATGCTACCTCAAAGATGTATAATGTCATTGGATCTGGATATAGCCTGTTTTACTGAGAAACTCAAACTTCATTCATTATTTTAAAATTTTAAAAATATTTATTCTTTAAAAATTGTTTTGTTGTGCTTGACTCAGTAGCAAAATATAGGATTTTTTTTCAAATTTTAAGTTATTCAGAGTGTTTCCCTATTCTAATACAGATGCCATTATGTCAAGTGTTGTGAAACTATTTGATTCAAAGATGTGTCATCTGTTATACATAATCTCAGCAAGTGCCACTGTATCTCACTTGCTAGGCAATACCTGTACAATGCCCCGTAGCTAACCATTGCATCAAGTGTATGTGAGGCTGTGGAATTAGATTTTGCCCAGAGAATAGTAATAATAGTAACTACCATTTATGGTCATATAAATTACTTCTAATTTTTACAACCCTGAGTTATTTCTGTTGCTCAAATAATACAGATGAAGAAACTGAAATTCAGACTGTGAATGGCTCATATAACTAAAAGTGGTAAGGCTTGGTCAGGTCTATCCAGCTTCAAAACTGTTTTTTGTTTGTTTTTTCCCCTTCATGAGTTACAAGGTTTCTTTTTTTTTTTTTTCACCACTATTCAGCATTTTATTGAAAGTTCTGGTCAAGGCAATCAGGCAAGAGACCGAAATAAAGGACATTCAAATAAGGAGAGAGGAAGTCAAACTGTCCCTGTTTGCAGATGACATAATTTTATATATAGAAAACCCCAGTCTCAGCCCAAAAGCGTCTTTTATTTATTTATTTATTTATTTATTTATTTTATTATACTTTAAGTTCTAGGGTACATGTGCATAACGTGCAGGTTTGTTACATATGTATACTTATGCCATGTTGGTGTGCTGTACCCATCAACTCGTCAGCACCCATCAATTCATCATTTATATCATGTATAACTCCCCAGTGCAATCCCTCCCTCCTCCCCCCTCCCCATGATAGGCCCCAGTGTGTGATGTTCCCCTTCCCGAGTCCAAGTGATCTCATTGTTCAGTTCCCACCTATGAGTGAGAACATGCGGTGTTTGGTTTTCTCTTCTTGTGATAGTTTGCTAAGAATGATGGTTTCCAGCTGCATCCATGTCCCTACAAAGGACGCAAACTCATCCTTTTTGATGGCTGCATAATATTCCATGGTGTATATGTGCCACATTTTTTTAATCCAGTCTGTCACAGATGGACATTTGGGTTGATTCCAAGTCCTTGCTATTGTGAATAGTGCTGCAATAAACATACGTGTGCATGTGTCTTTGTAGTAGAATAATTTATAATCCTTTGGGTATATACCCAGTAGTGGGATGGCTGGGTCATATGGTACATCTAGTTCTAGATCCTTAAGGAATTGCCATACTGTTTTCCATAATGGTTGAACTAGTTTACAATCCCACCAACAGTGTAAAAGTGTTCCTATTTCTCCACATCCTCTCCAACACCTGTTGTTTCCTGACTTCTTAATGATTGCCATTCTAACTGGTGTGAGATGGTATCTCATTGTGGTTTTGATTTGCATTTCTCTGATGGCGAGTGATGATGAGCATTTTTTCATGTGTCTGTTGGCTGTATGAATGTCTTCTTTTGAGAAATGTCTGTTCATATCCTTTGCCCACTTTTTGATGGGGTTGTTTGTTTTTTTCTTGTATATTTGTTTGAGTTCTTTGTAGATTCTGGATATTAGCCCTTTGTCAGATGAGTAGGTTGAAAAATTTTCTCCCATTCTGTAGGTTGCCTGTTCACTCTGATGGTAGTTTCTTTTGCTGTGCAAAAGCTCTTTAGTTTAATTAGATCCCATTTGTCAATTTTGGCTTTTGCTGCCGTTGCTTTTGGTGTTTTAGACATGAAGTCCTTGCCCATGCCTATGTCCTGAATGGTACTACCTAGATTTTCTTCTAGGGTTTTTATGGTATTAGGTCTAACATTTAAGTCTTTAATCCATCTTGAATTAATCTTCGTATAAGGGGTAAGGAAAGGATCCAGTTTCAGCTTTCTACTTATGGCTAGCCAATTTTCCCAGCACCATTTATTGAATAGGGAATCCTTTCCCCATTTCTTGTTTCTCTCAGGTTTGTCAAAGATCAGATGGCTGTAGATGTGTGGTATTATTTCTGAGGACTCTGTTCTGTTCCATTGGTCTATATCTCTGTTGTGGTACCAGTACCATGCTGTTTTGGTTACTGTAGCCTTGTAGTATAGTTTGAAGTCAGGTAGTGTGACACCTCCAGCTTTGTCCTTTTGACTTAGGATTGTCTTGGCAATGCGGGCTCTTTTTTGGTTCCATATGAACTTTAAAGCAGTTTTTTCCAATTCTGTGAAGAAAGTCATTGGTAGCTTGATGGGGATGGCATTGAATCTATAAATAACCTTGGGCAGTATGGCCATTTTCACGATATTGATTCTTCCTATCCATGAGCATGGTATGTTCTTCCATTTGTTTGTGTCCTCTTTTATTTCACTGAGCAGTGGTTTGTAGTTCTCCTTGAAGAGGTCCTTTACATCCCTTGTAAGCTGGATTCCTAGGTATTTTATTCTCTTTGAAGCAATTGTGAATGGAAGTTCATTCCTGATTTGGCTCTAATAAAATGATTTTGTTAGGTTACTGATTTTGTTAACCAGCTTGACTTATTTGAAGGACTTTAGGTTTTATTTTGATTTGGGTAACTTTTAATTTTTGATAAAATACATAATTCGTACTTTAGAGATTTATAGCTATTTCAAGAAACGGAATTTTTTTACATGATTCTTAGTTTGCTAAGTTTGCTGCAAGGATCATTTGAGCCTCCCTCATTTAACTCTTACTAAACTGTTATATTTGAGGCTATTAATAGAAGTACCTAAGACATTTGAAATTTGGTTATATTGGTAGTGTTAGCAGTTTTTTTGTTTGTTTGTTTTTTACCTCTAGGGATATTATGCTAGCTATCTGTGTGTAGCTTATCTTTAGTGCTGAGTTTCTCAATCTTGGCACTATTGATATTTTGAGTCAAATAATTCTTTGTTCTGGGGCCTGCCCTATGCATTATAGGATTAATGTTTAGCAGCATCCTTGGCTTCTGCTCAGTCCTTCTCCCCTCCCCAGCTGTGACAATACACATGTTGTTCAGACATTGCCAAATGTTCCAGGGGACGGGGTAAACCTCCTCGGGTTGAGAACCTTTATGTAGTAAAATTTCACCATTCAAATGTTCCATGAGAGAATCTAAATTAAAGATTAGAAAGGAAGTAACCACTTCATGGGGGAAGAGTTTCTTACCTTCTGGGCCACTCCCACCCCCATGGCACCTTGTGCTTTTCCGTGTCAGAGTGCTCCACATATGTATTATAAAGGTGTCTGTCTACCATTGTCCTCCTGGAGGACTGGGACTGTATAATCATTGTATCCCTTGTGTCTAGCAAGTACTCAATACCTTATATATTTTTGAAGGAATAACTGGCTAAGTGTTTTCTATGTTAATGTTCTAACTGTGACAATTTTATACAGCTATAGAATGTGCTGTCCATATACAAGAAGAGCTTCAAAATCCAGCCGTCCTATGTATGGAGCTGTCACTTCTTTTTTACACTCCCTGATCATTCAGAACGAACCACGATTTGCTATGTTTGGACCAGGTTTGGAAGAATTGAATACCTCTTTGGTGTTGAGCTTGATGTCTTCAGAGGAACTTTGCCCAACAGCTGGTTTGCCTCAGAGGCAGATTGATGGTAATTTTCATGTTAATCTACAGTTAATTCAAACACTTTGAGCTTGACATTCTTGTTAAAAAGAAAGAAATTCCTTTTAAATTAATTATTTGCTATAATGAAATACAGTACTTTGCTTGTTGGGAGCCCCACCAGGTTCCACTGGACTGACAGAGTTAATTTACTTACTATAAGAAAGCTTCCTCTTAATTCCTCAAATTTGTACAATCCAGATTTTAAGATTATGTGAAAATAAGTTATTTGTTGTCAAGATGTTGCATTTGTACAATGGGATATCATATTTATCATATTTGAAAAAGCAGAAAATATTGAGCATCTGTATGGAGAGTATTTTGATATGTATTGGAATTCAAAAGAGTTAAATCATCACCTTCCCCTCTTTCTATTAAAAAAAAAAACAACAACAATGTATAAGTATTTGGCAAGGCAGGATAAATAGTAAGGATAAGTGATAATAAAATTTAGCCTTTGCTTTACTTATTTATTGAGAACCAGCCCCTATTAGTGAGATGATAGGGATGCGGAGATTTAGAACAATGTCTCTGTCTGCCTTAAAGACAGGTGTAGGTATAGGTGAGGACATAGACAAGTGTACAGATAATTAGAATATGATGTAATTAGTTCCTGGGTAGAAAGGTAAGGGTGAAAGAAGGCTCCATATTGAAGATGAGGTTTCATATGAGTCACTAGGGTGAGTAGTTGTAGGCCATCACAAAAAGACAGTAAAGGTGTTCCAGGCAGCGAGAACTACATTTTTTTTTTTTTTTTTTTTTTTTAAGAAAGAGTATCGCTCAGTCGCCCAGGCTGGAGTGCAGTGGCACGATATCGGCTCACTGCAAGCTCTGCCTCCCGGGTTCAGGCCATTCTCCTGCCTCAGCCTCCCAAGTAGCTGGGACTACAGGCACCCGCCACTACGCCCTGCTAATGTTTTTGTATTTTCAGTACAGACGGGGTTTCACCGTATTAGCCAGGATGGTCTCGATCACCTGACCTCTTGATCCACCCATCTCGGCCTCCGAAAGTGCTGGGATTACAGGCGTGAGCCACCACGCCCGGCGGAGAACTACATTTCTAAAAGCACAAAGCTCTGGATGTGGAGGACACATTTGAAGTATCACTGTGTATCTAGAAAGAGTGGAGCTATGTGAAAAAACACATATGTACCATGCTTAAGCATTTGGGAGCTGTTGGAGGATTTTAAGTAGAGGATTGAGATGATCAAGATTGCATCTTAGAAAGATTACTCAGGCTCTTGAGTGAAGAATTGATTAGAAGGGGCTAAAGATATGGAGACCCGTTAAGAAGCCACTGTCATATTATGATTAAAATATGAAGAGGATCTGAACTCTAAGTCACTGTTAGTGAAGATGAGAGAAGAGAATGAATAGTAAGGATATAAATTTGACAGAATTAATGTATTAGCAGTAATAAGGATGGCTCCAGGTTTCTGACTTGAGTTTTGTATTGGATGATAGAGGATTCACTAGGGTAAGAAGTCACTGGAGAAGTAAGAAAAATTTGGAAGGGAGCAGGTAACAGTAAGATCTGTATAGGGAGAATGGCAGCTATTCTTTGGAATATGTTGACTTTGATAACTATGGAAGAGCCAAGTAGAGATACCTACTATAAGCAAATCTGCTAGAATGGAAGCTCCATGAAGGTAAGAATCTTGCCACTTTATTTTTAGCTGTATCTGTGGTGCCAGGCACATAGCAGGCACTCTCTGTAAATTTGGTGAATGAGTGAATGACTTTATGGATTACTATATGCATCCAGCTCTGAAGAGCAAGTTCTGGGCTAGAAATCGAGATTTGGGAGTCATATGGAGTCCACATGGACGTGGAATTTATTGAGGATGGAGAGGAAGATTGGAGACAGGTGCTGAAATGTTCAGTTTATGTTTGGGGGAAGTGATTATTAAATGGAGATTCATAAATAATAATGACAAAGAAGGGAAGAGTGCTACAGCTGCATGATGTGTTTCTCAAGTAGAAGGATTTTTTTTCAGAGGGTTGGTGAGTAACATGAATCCCACCTCTTTACCTTCAGTTGTGAGAAAATAAGCATCTTTGCTACTTGAGAGTTCACTGCAGGAGAAGCCTCACCTAGGGGTAGGCCAATTTCAAGTACGGCTATTAGGTCGAAGGAACACCTCAAGAAGAGGTTGAGGAAATGGGGAAGTTTGATGGTTATAAAATGGAGAAGTAATAAAATGGCACTTCCATTTTCCATAGAGCAGCTGAAGTGATTGTTTTAAAATTTCAGCCTATGACTCACACTCAGCAAGATGAGAGAATATGGCGTTACATGATTGGCAAAGAAGGGCAGAACAGTATGGCGACTGTATTGGACTGAAGTTAGACATGTTGAGAGGATAATCTCTGGGAGTGCAGCTGGTGAAAACAAAGATCAGAAACATGGTAGATTTTGATTCTGTGGTCTCTGTGAAACATGCACCAGACCTGGTGGCTGGAGGACTAGGATCACGTGGGCTGGGATGGTTGCAGTCCTAGTACTTAAGAGCCCTGTACGTGTGTTGCCTAGAATGATGACATGAGATGGTATGGCATGGCTTATTTAAACAAATAAATTAGTTATAATGCAGGAATTAAGAATATGAAAGGCTGGAGTTGTCTCTAATGAGGTTAGTAGGGGCCAGATATTAAGGTTTTATTTCTTCATCTGAAGAGCAACGGCTTTGTAGAGAAGACAGTTAATGACATACCATTATTAAAAAATTCTTCCAACTGATGTCAGAGGAAAGGACAATAGGAGGCAAGAAGATCTAGGAGACGGATTAGAAGTGATTGCAGAGGCCCGGGTGAGTGATGATGACAGTGTGAACTAAAATGTGGTCGTGGGGATGCAGATAACTGAACAGATCTAAAAGAACATTTATATAACAGGATGAAGTAGAGCCATGGAAGCCCAGAAAGGTCTTTCGAGGAGGCAAAAGGGGAACCAGCCACTGCGTGTTAGCACAGCCCAAGGAGGGAAGAGGTTAAGAAAGGACAAATAACAGTGACTAATGACTCAGATATAAAGCAGTAAGAAGCTAATATTTAGCACTTGTGATTTACTAGTTAACCTACTAGGAGTTTTACATATATGATCTCATTTAATCTTCCCAGTAAACCTGAGAAGAATATATTAGTTCAACTTCTTTTTGGTATCAAACTGAGGGATACAAATACATGGCTATAAGTGAGAAATTCAGAATTATAATCCAACTCTGTCAAATTCTAAATTTCAGTATCTTCAGTATTTTCTCAATTTACTAATATGCTGTTGGCAGCTCCTCATTAATTTATATTATTTGAGACAAGGTCTCTGTTGCCCAGGCTGGAGTACAGTGGCATAATCATGGCTCACTGCAGCCTTGAACTCCCTGGCTCAAGTGATCCTCCTACCTCAGCCTCCTAAGTACCTGGGAAACAGGCATGGGCCACCATCCCTGGCTAATTGTTTTGTATTTTTTGTAGAGATGAGGTTCTCACTATGTTGTCTAAGTTGGTCTTGAACTCCTAGCCTCAAGTGATTCTTACACCTCAGCCTCCCAAATTGTTGGGATTACAGATGTGAGCCACTGTGCCTGGCTCCCCATCAATTTAAAAACAGCTTTTCAGAGGGGGAGAAAGACACTTAGTTGAATGTATACATGGATTATTAGACTAATGAGAAACATAAAAATATGAAAATGAGTCTTAGTCTTGAGGATAAATAGCAGTAGCTGGGATGATGCAGCTGCTACTGATAAGATGATAAAGTTGTTGACGATAGTGATGATGATATAAGGACTGTTATAAGCCTAGCAGTTTTTTTCTTTCTCTGTATTTTTATTGCCATGTGGATGAAAGTTACATACAGTATCTTTTCTTCAATGTATACGTTTTATTTTATTTCAAATCAATGCATAAGTTGTTATATAATTTTTTTCTTTGCTCTTTTTGCTTTCACTGGGTAATTTTCAGTGTGATCTTTTGCTATTTTAGTTAACGACTTGCTTTGGTAACTGTGATTTTCTTTCTTAGGTATTGGATCAGGAGTCAATTTTCAGTTGAACAACCAACATAAATTCAACATTCTAATCTTATATTCAACTACCAGGTAAGGCTACATACTTAGTGGCTTAACTGAAACATCAGAACTAAAACATTTCAGGTGAGTGGAGCCTGTTTAGTGTCTTTTTATATTCTGTCTTTACAATTTTTTTTTTCTAGAAAGGAAAGAGATAGAGCAAGGGAAGAGCATACAAGTGCAGTTAACAAGATATTCAGTCGACAGAATGAAGGTGATGATCAACAAGGAAGCCGGTACAGTGTGATTCCACAAATTCAAAAAGTGTGTGAAGCTGTAGATGGGTTCATCTATGTTGCAAATGCTGAAGCTCATAAAAGTAAGCACTCATATATATATTTTTAAGCATATTGTTCTTTTCAAAGCAAATAGAAATTACCTTTTTAGTCTTTACGGTGGCTTCTTAAGAATATGATGGCTTATTTTATCAGTGTGATTTTCCGACCCTTACTATTAATAGGGGTGTGTATTAGGATCACCTGAGGAGCTTGTTAAACATGTTAACAAGCTGATTCCTACCCTGGTGAATTTTATTCTAGATTTGGGTTGTGTGAATAAGATTTGGGCATCTGTTTTTTCTAAGCACCCAGGGAATTCTGATGCATTCCAAAGTTTGGTACTACAGCTATACAGTATTTTTTTGTTGTATGCTTCTACATTTTTTTTTGATACTGACATTTTGTCTGCTTCTGGCTTTACTCAAATAATCTATGCAAATAACTATGAAAAATTTTACCTTTGTTTTATCCAAATAGTAGAGAGATGTGATGGCAGGGTGTTAAGTAGATTAGTTGAGAACACTGTCCATATATTCTGAATAATTGTCATTCAGAATGCTATTTTTGTGTGAAATCAAAATATCATTGGACCATGAGCTAGTATTACAATATCTTTCCCAAATCCTTTGTGAACAAGGTAGAATATAAATATATAATATACTGTATATATATTATAGTTCTCTAATACACTGGTTTGAATTTCTATTGAATTTATTTTCCCTGTCATCTATTAGGCATGAACGCAGTTGCAATTACTTTCTGTTATTACAGGTGTGTCTGTAAAAAGAAAACTTAGAAGCAAAATAAAAGATGAGTTCATTTAACAAATAGTTTTTTAGTTCCTACAGGCATGTTGCAGTTACAACTGGGAACTAAAACAGATACAGCCCCTATTTTATCTAGTTTTCCAATCTGCTCCTATAAAACAAGCAGACAAAAAATAAATTAAAACAATTACAAGACACAAAGAAACTATACTCACTTATCAACTTTTTCCTACTGGCCTCTACTAGGTGCTCATGTAAAAGGTTAGTGGTAGGGCAGAAGACCTATGAGTACCCTCCTTAGTGGTATAGGCATGCATGTGTTGACCGGCCGGTGCTTGGAGACAGGTATATCCTCCTGCTTTCTATATTCTTTTCTCAATGAAGCCAAAGCTGTTTTCCACAGACAAAAGTTAACTGCTGCTATCTCAAGAGAGATAGAAACAAAAGCTGTTTAAGGGGAGGAGCAGGATTTCCAGTTGTACTGAGGATCTTGCACTGATACAAATTAAATGTTTGCTGACTCTGGAGGAGAGGCAGGAAATTTGCAGTGGAGACCCTTCTACCAATAAAGGGCAGAATTCAGCAGTTATACTGGAACACTGAGAAAGCCCATACGACTGAGGCTGTGGTGCACAGGGCCTCTAGGGCCTTAGGCTGGGATGAGAAAACTGAGAAATCTCCATGTCCCTACAAATTAAGAAGCAATAGCAGGGATGGGGGAAGGGTGTGGAGAGGCTCTCCTTGCCTCTTGCCTATAACCCCCCATGGCACAGATACAAAGATAGGCTGAAAGCTGAGAACAAGTAGAAACTCTAAGAAACTCTGGCACTCCAGTGCTCTTACTGAGAACAAAATAGCAGCAGCATACTGCTGAAAGAATTTAAAGTCTGTGTGTTACAAAGTTAGCTATAGCAATAAAAGCCAAATCCAGCTCAACTAGACTAGTTTGATTCAGCCTACTGCATTAATACCCTAACCGAAGTATGATGCCTGTTTTTAGGAGTAAATCCTGTTTACCTTAGTCTCTACTGCTCTTCTACATAAAACATCTAACATTAAATCTAAAAATTATGAGGCACACACAAAATCAAAATGAAATGACACATTGTCATGAGATAAGGCAGTCAGTTGAACTGGACCAGAGATGGTCTAGATGTTGGTATTCTCAGAAAGAGACACTAAAATAACTGTGATTAAGAGATCTAGGTCAGGTGCAGTGGCTCTGGGAGGCCAAGGCGGGCAGATCGCTTGAGCCCAGAAATTCGAGACTAGCCTGGGCAACATGGTGAAATTTCACCTCTACTGAAAATACAGAAAATTAGCCAGGCATGGTGGCATGTGCCTATAGTCCCAACTACTTGGAAGGCTGAGGCGGGAGAATCGCTTGAGCCTGGGAGGCAGAGGTTGCATGAGCTGAGATCACACCACTGCACTCCAGCCTGGGTGACAGAGCGAGACCCCGCCCCTTGCCCACAAAAAAATGAGAGATTACGAGAGACCTAGTGGAAAAGGTGGACAATATGTGTGAACAGATAGATTTTTCAGCAGAGAAAAGGAAGCTGCTTTGAAAAAGTTAAACAAGAATGCTAGATATGAAAATATGACAACAGATGAACAATTCCTTCAGTGGGCATATTAGCAAAAGAAAGAATCATTGAAAGTGAAGATAAGTCACTCAGAATTATCCAAATTAAAACACAAAGAGAAAAAAAAAAGTAAGAGCAAGGAACAGAGTGAGAGTTGGGGGAATCTGTCCAGTGATCTAACTCAGGGGTTAGGAAACTTTCTTAAAGGGACAAATAGTAAATATTGTAGGCTTATGAGCCATACAGGTTTTGTTTGTTTGTTTGTTTTTTAACCATCACTTAGCTCTGCTATTACAGTACAAAAGCAGCAAAGACAACACGTAAACGAAAGGACAGACTATTTTGCAATAAAAATTTATTTAGAAAAATTGACCCACAGAATGTAGTAGGCTGACCCCTGATCTAACTATCTGTAATTGGAGTCCCAAAACATGAAGGGAGAGAGAAAAGGGGAAAAGGAATTTTTGAACAGATAATGGCCAGAATTATCTCAAAATTATGGAAAGACAACAAACCACAGATTGAAGATGCTCAGAGAGCACCAAGCATAAATATAAAGAAAAATACATCTAAGCACATCGTAGTCAAACTGATAAAAATCAAAGATAAAGAGAACATCTTTAAGGCAGCCAGAGGAAATGAAAACATACATATAGAAGGCCAAGATGATAGTGACAACAAATTTCCTGACAGAATTGCTGCAGGATAGAAACCAATAAAGAGAAATCTTTATAGTACTACAAGGGGGAAAAAACATCCTACATCCAGCAAAAATATTTTTTGGAAATAAAGGTAATGTTAAGACGTTTTCAGACAAACAAAAGTTCCATGTCTTAGTTCATTTGTGCCACTATAACAGAATATCCCAGACCTGTATATCAGTGCATTTCTGTTTTTAGATTATGGAGACATCTGAATGGTACTGTGATTTTTTTCCCCTCTGGCTTCACCTAAATTCCTATTCTCCCAAGACTACTTAGTCTAATTTTATTACAGATCAATAAATGAATTTTTAAAGAACAGAAATTTATTTCTGACAGTTTTGGACACTAGGGAGTCCAAGATTAAGGCACCAGCATCTGGTGTCTGGTAAGTGCCTTTCTTGCTGATTTCTTATTTGGCAGAAGGTAGAAAGGGAAGCTGGAGACAAACATTGCATTCTCACATGACAGAAGAGGGAAAGACAGAGCTGCAAGCCAATTTTAATGGTAATATTAATCTACTCATGAGAGTAAAGCCCTTATGACCTAAACAACTCCCAAAGACACCCCTTCCCCCAATACTGTTGCATTGGGGTTTAAATGTCCAACACATGAATTTTGAGAAACACATTTGAACATAGCACTGAGAAAATTGATTGTTAACAGATCTTCACTATAAGAAATCTTAAAGGAGCTCTTTAGGCAGAAGAATATGATAACAGATGGAAATCTGCATCTACCGAAAAAGATGAATACTCCTGGGATGGAAACAAAGGAGCTAAATATACAAAAAAGTTTTTTTTCTAATTTTAATTAAAAAAAACTAATAGTGTATTATACATGTATGACATTTTGAAGAAAAGTATGTGATAATAGAACACATCATGGAAGAGAGAACATTGAAGTATATTATTTTGTAAGTTTCTTCTATATGTGAAATCACATATTTAAAGGTAGACTTATAAATTAAAAATGTGTATTATAAATACTTGAACAACTACTAAAAACTATATAATGAAGTTGTAACTAAGCCAGTAGTGGATATAAAATGGAACCATTAAAAAACTCAGTCCAAAAGAAGGAAGGCAAAGAGAGAAGAAGGAATAAAGAATAGATGGACAAGTCAAAATCTAAGATGTATAGGATACATTTAAATGCACCTTGTTGTTAAGTACATTAAATGTTTATTAATTTTCAATTGCTATTAACAAATTACCTCAAATTTAATGGTTTAAAACAACTATTTTTTTAGCTCACAGTTCTCTAGGTCAGAAGTCTGGTCATGGTAGTACTGAGTTCTCTGGATAGGGCCTCTTGGGTTGAAATTTGTATATCATATTGTTGCATCCTTTTCTGGAGGCTCTGGGAAAGAATTTGCTTCCGAGATCATTCAGGTTATTAGCTGAATTCAGTTTCTTATTGTTGTAGGACTGACCTTCCTGTTTTCTTGCTAGCTGTCAGCTGAGGGCTGCTATCAGCTTCTAGAGGTCACTTATATTCCTTCCCATGTGACTCCCTCCATCTTCCAATCCAGCAATGGAGAATCTCCCCTGTATTGAATCTTTCAACAAGAAGAGCCACTTTTAAGGGCTCACCTGATTAGGTCAGGCTCAATGAGGATTACCTGTCTTTCTTAAACTCAGCTGTGTCTTAAAGCCTAATCATGGGAGTGATGCCCCATCTTATTTGTAGGTTCTTCAGACACTAAAGGGAAAAGGGATTATGCAAGGGTTTGGAACATTGAGGTTATCTTAAAATTCTACCTACCACAAAATGCAAGTGGTCCAAACACTCCAATAGAAGGTTGAGATTGTTGGTATTCATAAAAAAAGCTAAACTCAACTATATGCCTAAATTTTGAAAGTAAGCCCTTTGAATGAAAGGGTAGTGACATCTACAGAATTTGTGAAAGGAAATACCTGTATCAAGCATTTTTGCTTTTAGACTATGGAGACATCTGAAGAGTACTGTGGTTTTTTTCCCCTCAGTTTATGTTTGGATCCTGGTAAATTTTTGTTCCCTCCCTTTGTTAGTTTTTTATTTTATTGTTTTCAAAACTATTAAAAGTAATGCAAATTAAGGGTTTTGACTTACATTCCTTAGGACATGAATGGCAAGATGAATTTTCTCATATTATGGCAATGACAGATCCAGCCTTTGGGTCTTCGGGAAGACCGTTGTTGGTTTTATCTTGTACTTCTCAAGGGGATGTAAAAAGAATGCCCTGTTTTTTTTTGGCTCATGAGCTGCATCTGAATCTTCTAAATCACCCGTGGCTGGTAAGATCATTTATACTCTAGTGACAAAAATTTTATTTTGCACTCTATTTTCTATTTTATTTTTTAAATTCAACTTCTTTAATGAAATAGCATTCTAAAATCAATTTTAATAGCTTAGTCTATGGAAGCTGTTTGATTGATGATAATAAATGTTAGCTGATCAATTGTTTCTTACTTGCCTCTTCTCTCGCAGAAACAATGAGATAACAATTGGGGATTTTTTTTTTTCTTTTTTTTGTTTGTTTTTTTGAGACAGGGTCTCACTTTGTTGCTCAGGCTGGAGTGCAGTGGCACGATCACAGTTCACTGCAGCCTCAACCTCTCGGGCTCAGGTGATCCCTCCACCTCAGCCTCCCAGGTACCTGGGACTACAGATGTGTGCCAGCAACCCAGATAATTTTTTGTATTTTTTGTAGAGATGGGGTTTCTCCATGTTGCTCAGGCTGATCTCAAACTCCTAGGCTCAAGCCATCTGCCTGCCTCGGCTTCCCAAAGTGCTGGGATTACAGGTGTGAGCCATCGTGCCGAGAGCCAGGTTGTTTTTTTTAGATGCTACTATTACGTTTCTTACAACATCAATGTATTATGCTTTATGGATCATCAAAGGTATATGCTCCATCTTATAGTTTATTGCTTTCTTTTTTTTTTTTTTTTTTTGAGACGGAGTCTCGCTCTGTCACCCAGGCTGGAGTGCAGTGGCCGGATCTCAGCTCACTGCAAGCTCTGCCTCCCGGGTTCACACCATTCTCCTGCCTCAGCCTCCCGAGCAGCTGGGACTACAGGCGCCCGCCACCTCGCCCAGCTAGTTTTTTGTAGTTTTTAGTAGAGACGGGGTTTCACTGTGTTAGCCAGGATGGTCTCGATCTCCTGACCTAGTGATCCGCCCGTCTCGGCCTCCCAAAGTGCTGGGATTACAGGCTTGAGCCACCGCGCCCGGCCTAGTTTATTGCTTTCTAAAAAATATTTTATTTATTTTTTTGAGACAGGGTCTTGCTCTCACCCAGGCTGGAGTACAGTGGTGGAATTTTGGCTCACTCCAACCTCTGCCTCCTGGGTTCAAGTAATTCTAATGCCTCAGCCTCCCAAGTAGCTGGGATTACAGGCATGTGCCACCACACCTGGTTAATTTTTGTTTTTTAGTAGAGATGACGTTTTACCATGTTGGCCAGGCTGGTCTTGGACTCCTGGCTTCAAGTGATCCGCTCGCCTCGGTTTCCCAAAGTGCTGGGACTACAGGCATGAGCCACCGTGCCCAGCCCTAAAATATATTTTAATTATGGCATTCTTTCTTCAAATGAATCCTGACATGATAACCCCTGAGTAAAACAGATAAAGAAAAATTAAAGTTGGAAGCGGAAAAAGTAAGAGGATTTTCTTTGTTCCCCTTCCATCTCTTCCCTGGAGCTCCAAAGACTCTTTGGAATGAAGTTTGAAAACTACTAATAAAGTTTCCCCTTCTGAATGGTGGCAATTTTAGCTTTACCATTAGGAGGAGTGGCAGTATTAAAGACACATTTTTGTAACATGATGTCACACATATGACGAGCTGGGTCACTAAAAGTGTTTTAGTTTTCAAAGTGGATCCTTTGGAGAATGTTTTTTCCCCTCATATATGGAAGCAAGTCATAGAAATGGTATTTCTTTCCATTTCCAAAGCTGAATTTCAAGGCAAATAAGTTTTATATTGGTAATAGTTACAAGAGAAATTATCATATTTTTATCTAAGTGCTCTACAAAACAAAACTTGAGCAACTTATCCAAAGTTTATTGGGATTTTTAAAAGTTCTGTTCTCTTTTTAGTGTCTAGAAAAATGTTCCTCCTACTCATAAGATTTTGGACTTAGTTTCTTACTAACAACATTCTCTGTTATGTATTCATAGGTCCAGGACACAGAGGCTGAAACTCTAACTGGTTTTTTGAATGGCATTGAGTGGATTCTTGAAGAAGTAGAATCTAAGAGTGCAAGATGATTCTCCTTTCAGATCTTGGGAACTGAAACCGTTTGAAATTTATTACTAAGGTCATGATGTGAATATTTGCTCAGTCAACTCACCTTGTCCTCCCTTTTTGCAGATCGGCTTTAAATTGGACAGCTATAGCTGCTGTGTTTTTGATATTATTTTTACTCTTTACCATAAATCAATTGCAAGAAGAGTTTCAATCCTTGTATTTAGCCCCAAAATGAACCTTTAAACATTTTTTTTGGTAATTTTTATATTTTCTGTCTTTTAAAAAATATTAAATTCTGGAAAAAATACATTTGTGCCTCTCATTCCCTAAGTTTCTATTCTTTTGAGTACAAAGATTGCCTTAGTGAGAAATAGCAAATTTGCTAAACTTTCCATTCAGTCTTTTCAAGGATTCATAAGCGGTTATCAGAAAAGAAATTTTTATCTATTCTTAATAAATACACAGCTTAAAGACTGAAAAATATACTGGAATTGCATTTAATATTATGGCCATACAATCCCTGTTTTATTCTGAAACAGTGAAAAGCAAGCTTATATCATATTTAATACTGCTTTCATGAAAAATAACTTTTCCTGATAGTTCTTACTATTTTCAGATAACTTCACAAGCTCATAAGATACTAAAGCCAAATTCTATCCATACTCAGAATGAAAACTTCCCGGAGACTTGTATGCATCATATTACTTCCTTCCACAAATGGCTTATACTAATATAACACCCTAATATCTCACTGGAACTCAGGAATCTTAAGATTATAGTAAAAGCCATAAATATCTATATACAGTTTATATAAGTTCCATATTTAAATGTATTTCTGTTTTGGACAGAAAGTTTGTAACATATATTATACATATAATTGTATTTATTCTCTTTTAGGTCAATGCTATTACTGTTTTGACCTTTTTGTTGAGGGGGCAGAATTTTGCCTCATGGACTATTGGGTTAGGAGACCTTTGAGAAAGACCTGTGTGAACATATGGTTTCACATTTGTCAGAATGTTTACTTAGATATTTGTAGTTTTACTATGATGAGACATTATTAATATTTCTAAAAATTAATAATCCAAAGTTATGATAGAAGAGTGATTTGATTTATTCAGTACCACATGGAAGCAGAACAATGCTCTTACATCAGCTATCTTTTTTTAAAATGCCATTTCAGTTCTATAATTAAGATATTATATCTGATGAATGGAGAAAATGAAATAGTTTAGTATCAAATGCTAGGTCACTCACCAGATTTAAACTAGTACCTTATGCTCTTTTTTGCTTATAGCACACTCCAGCATTTATAATCTAGATTTTTGTTAAAGCAAGATACATTCATTTTTCTAGTTTTTAGTTTAATTTTCCACAGAGTCCCAATCAAATCTTTTTTTCCTCTCTATGCACTATGAAATTTGTCTCTCTTATATTAACTCATTTTATATGGTCTTTTCCTAGTTCTAATTATCTTTGGATAGGACTTGCTGCATGTCTTGGGGTTCTTCCCACTCTGACTCTTTGTAGCATGAGATACAATTTATTATATTTGATCCTTGATAACTTTGACAAGTACATGAGCCATTTGCATTTTAGGTGTTTTTCTCCATATAATTGTGGGTAACAAAAGAGATTTTTAAAATTACTAATTATGAGGATACTGTAAAATTTACAAAATCTTCAAATATTGGAGCTAAGACTAAATGCTAGCCTTTATGACAGCTATGTCAGGCAATGTGTATAATACTTTGTATACATAAACTTTAAATCTTAGAAAAACCTGATAAGCCCACTAGTATTATCCTCATTTTTTAGGTAAAGAAATTGAGACCCAGAGAAAAGCATTCTATTATTACTCAAATCCATATCATGGTATATGTAGCAAAGAAGACATTAGACATGAAGTCTGAAAATCCTCTCATCCAAGTTAAAAAGAGCTACAAGCTATTTTGATGTTTAATTAAAAAATCGATTTCCTGGACTCTACTATGGTTCATCATCAGTGCTATATTAGCATTATCCAGGGATGAAGCAAAGCAAAATTGTTATACATACAACCTCTGGAGTTGAGAATGACCTAATGCAAATTTCCACTCTGCCAATTTTTATTGACATGGCCACAAGTAAGTTCCTTAAATTCTGAATCTCAGTTTTCTCATGTACAAAATGAGAATAACAATACCTACCTTGAACAAAAGTTTTGCTTTATCAAAAACTGATGTAAGCATCTGGACAAGTACTTCTCTGTGGGAAGGCCTCAACTTTAGCACTAATATTCTAAGAGTTTTTATGGGTTTTTCAATGTCACTTTCTGAAATGATTATCCTGACATAGAACAACTATTTTATAGGTATGTTTAGATGGTCATATAAAAAGTAAGGGTCAGTGTTTAATCATCCAAACTCTATCACCACTATTGAAAATTACTTGAAAACTGTGCCTCTATATAGTGTGTGAACTGCATGTGCATATTAGTAACTGTTGATGGATTGAATTTTGTTTCCCCACATTCATATGTTGCAGTCCTAACTCCCAGTACACCTCAAAATGTGACTATATTCGAGGATACCTTCAAAGAGAGAATTAAGGTTAAATGAGGTCATATAGGTGGCCCTAATCCAATAGAAGAGGAGGAGACACAAAGGATGTTTACAGACAGACAAAAGACCACATGAGGACATAGTGAGAAGGTGGCCATCCTACAAGCCAAGGAGAAAAGCTTCAGGAGAAATCAAACCTGTTGGCACTTTCATCTTAAACTTCTAGAGTCAAGAATTGTGAGAAAATAAATTTCTGTTGTTTTTTGTTAAGATCTCAGGCTGTCCTTCTGTAGAAATCAAATGGAAGTTCTTATTTAACATATTGAAGCATCCAGTTCTACAACTGCAATTAAAATAAGCATATATTAAAAGAATATTTGTTTTACTTATACCTAGAGAAAGTACAATTCTCCATATTATTGTCAAAACAATTTTTCTAAATCATGATATACGTGTAGTTCCTCTGTTGAGAAACTTTCAGTGGTTCACTATTACCTCTAGGATAAGGTCTAATATTTCTAGCCTGATAGCACTATAGAAAAGAAACTTTCTCAGCCCATTTGTTATTTTTAGTGACACAGGAAAACCTAGTGTTTGTGAAATTATGAGTGTTTACCATCATGATGAACTACAATATCAAACATTACTCATAAATTATTCCTAAATAAGTCAGATAAAAGAATGAGACTAGATAAATGTTAGAAGTTTTTCCCTTTTACCAAATATTCCATATTTAGCAGTCATAAGAAATGTGGAAATAATAAAGTTCAATTTGTAGTGCATGCCTACTATATGCCAGGTCTTGTGCAGTTTCAGGATAACTGAAACAAATAACAGCAATTTGGAGCCATTAGCACAAATTGCTTCTTCAGTAATTTGCTCTTTTAGCTAAGGTTAAGATTGTACTCATGCAGTATTTTGCAATGGTACATAAGCTGATAACTTAAAATGTAGTCCACAACCAAGTAGATACTTCACTTGATAGGAAACTAAAGAAGCAAGGGTCTTAACTCCAATTAGCAGAGTTTCTATTTGAAACATTTAAAATGATAGCAGAAGTGATGAGAGTCTGGGGGAGATTTAAGCTTTCTAGGAAGGACTTGACAAATTGTGTCAAGGGCCTTAGAGCTATTGAATGTTCTAGCCTAGTAATTTTATTTCTAAGATCTCATCTTCAGGAAACTGTCATTAACGTGCACAAAGCTACAACTAAAAATATAGTCAATGAAGCACAATTTCTAATTTACAGTAGCAACGTTGTTTTAAAAAAAGTGTAATAGACCAATATGATTAAGAAACTTTTACAACAACTATGTAAAGGAATACCATATGAGCTTTATGAAAGTGACTATTCTATTTTGTTCCTTGCTTAGTATATATCATTAAGAACAGTGGTTGGAACATAGTAGATGGTTGGTAAATATTTTTTAGAATGAATAATGAATAAATGGCTAAATGTGGACATTAAAAATAATGCTTTTAAATACTTAAATATATAAAATATTCACAATCTATTAAAAAGCAGATTATAGAATTGTGTTTATAATGTGGCCATTGTCATGTCTATTCACCTGTTATTGTGTTCTCCAGATAAAAGGGCATAAATCACAGTTGAAAAAGGCATTTGCCTGTTGAGAATCAACATATTAAAACTGTTGTAGCTGTTTGAATAATACGCATCAGGAGAAATCCTTCAAATATGTCAACAGAAAAAGTAGGACACTGCTTTCTGAAAAGCACTTGCCTTGAGTAATTTTCCATTGCAGAAACAATGTATCTGATGACTTTTCAAGACTCCTAGTCAATTCGAAACAAGTAAGCAAGCTAAAACACTTTTACATGCCAAATGATATCTAAAAATACTCCCCTTGGTTCAACTACCATTATGACAAACAACTTCACATAGTTTTTGACTAGCTTTCTTTTACCAAAAAACAAAAACAAGAAGTCAAGCCTTCCCCCAAACATCCCCACCAAGAATTTCTATCCGTAGCATTACAATTCAGAAATATTTGTTTTGATCAGAAGATTCAATAGAAGACCTCACACTGTCTCCTCTGCTCTCTTCATTTACTGTCAAACATTGAAAGGCAAGGGTACAGAAGCATATGGCTTTCTTCAAGATTTCAAATATAGCCACAACAGACCCATAATTTCAATCCCTAAATACTCAGAATCAAAAGTTTATAGACAGCATTGCTCACAAGTTTCCAAATAAAGGACCATTTATACTCTGATTTCTTCAGAAGACTTTGGATTCACTGCCTAAGCTCATATTATTCTATTGAATAAATAGGTGATACATAATATATTCCAACAGAACATAAAGAGCCCTAAAAAATTGAAATCTTATTGTATAAGACAAGGGATATTTCCTCCTTAGAGGAGGAAATGAGACTAGGGCAGATGAAAGTATCTGGAATATTTGAGGTACAAAAGAAATGAAAAAAGATCATGATGTATGTTCTTAACTACCTTCATCAATTAAGAGATAAAATCACCTACCTGTCAAAGATGAGGAGGCAGGATTAGGTTTAGGCTGAAGGAGGAAGGATTAAAATGAGGCATAGAACAGCTGTTGTGAGAAATACACCAGGATCCAAAGGAGATGAATAGATTGTTGAATAGGAATGAAGAACCATTTGAATTTGAATAGCAGGAAGATGAGCAGGTTAGCATGGTTTAGAAATTTTTCAACTAATGTTCAGGAGTCCAGAAGTAGAAGCCAAGAGTGTATTTTGTGGAAGTTAATCAGGCTTAAGCATTCACAAGAGGAGCCCAGAGGATTGTCAAGGAGGGAAAGACTGGGGAGTAGTGGGAAAATATCGTCAGCCTAGTATAGGCTAGAAGTACATTCAAGCATTAATGGGAGGAGGCAGGAAATTGGGAGAACATGGATAGTAACTAAGCTGCCACTTCTGTAAGATAAAGTAAGAGAGGTAGTCGTATGTAGGTTGTGGTCAAAGTGAGAAAGCTTACAGCTAGGTATGGGAGGATGAGAGTTCTGAGTGATGATAGTTTCTACAGTGTAACCATGGGAGGGTGATATTGATATGATCTGTACTTTCCTTGAGGCTCAAGAAGTAGGGATCAGATATCACAAGGGACCCTAACATAAGTGTTGACTCACTCAAGATGGTGATGGGGCAGAGAGAGGCAAGCTACTCAATTAAGTTGGTGCTATTCAATAAAACTCTCTAAAACAATAAAAAAGTTCTACAGCTGCAATGTCCGATCTGATTAGTCTCTAGCTATTAAGATTTTTAAAGTACTTAGTGCAATGAGGAACTAAATTTTAAATGTTATTTAATTTTAAATGACCCTATTATTAGCCACATGTGGCCAGTGGCTACTGCAAGCTCCACCTCCCGGGTTCACGCCATTCTTCTGCCTCAGCCTCTGGAGTAGCTGGGACTACAGGTGCCCACCACCACGTCTGGCTAATTTTCTGTATTTTTAGTCGAGACGGGGTTTCACCGTGTTAGCCAGGATGGTCTCGATCTCCTGACCTTGTGATCCACCCATCTCGGCCTCCCAAAGTGCTGAGATTACAGACATGAGCCACTGCGCCCAGCTGCTAGTGGCTACTATCTTAGTGCAGCATCCAGGGAACATAATGTATTTCCTTTGTTTATCACAGTCTATCTTATATTAATATTATACTACTTCACATATAATGAATGAACGTTACAACAATAGAATTTCCCCTCTCCTCCCTTTGGTGATACTGTTGTCATACAGTTTAATTCTTCATGTATTATAAACACTATGATACATTATTTTGCTTTTATCAGTCAATAATCTTTAAAAGAAATTAAGACAAACAGTCTCTCATATATACTCTTATTTTTGCCATTTTTAGCATTTTGTATTTTCTAAGTAGATGCAATATTTTTTCTGATATAATTTCCCTTCAGTAAGAAGAATGCTTCATTTATATTCCTTTTAGTGCGGTTCTGCTGGTAACAAAATCTCTCTGTTTCTGTATGCCTCCAGAAAGCTTATCCACCACCATCAAGTCGGCTTCATCCTGGGGATGCAAGGCTGGTTCAACATAGGCAAATCAATAAACGTAATACATCACATAAACAGAAACAATGACAAAAACCACATAATTATCTCAAAAGAGGCAGAAAAAGCCTTTGACAAAATTCAACAGCTCCTCCTGCTAAAAACTCTCAATAAACTAGGTATTGATGGAACGTATCTCAAAATAATAAGAGCTATTTATGACAAACCCACAGCCAATATCATACTGAATGGGCAGGAACTGGAAGCATTCCCTTTGAAAACTGGCACAAGACAAGGATGCCCTCTCTCACCACTCCTATTCAACATAGTGTTGGAAGTTCTGGCTAGGGCAATCAGGCAGGAGAAAGAAATAAAGGGTATTCAATTAGGAAAAGAGGAAGTCAAATTGTCTCTATTTGCAGATGACATGATTGTATGTTTAGAAAACCTCAGCGTCTCAGTCCAAAATCTCCTTAAGCTGATAAGCAACTTCAGCAAAGTCTCAGGATACAAAATCAATGTGCAAAAATCACAAGCATTTCTATACACTGATAATAGGCAGAGAGCCAAATTATGAGTGAACTCCCATTCACAATTGCTACAAAGAGAATAAAGTAGCTAGGAATGCAACTTACAAGGGATGTGAAGGACTTCTTCAAGGAAAACTACAAACCACAGCTCAAGGAAATAAGAGAGGACACAAACAAATGGAAAAACATTCCTTGCTCATGGATAGGAGGAATCAATATCACGAAAATGGCCATACTGCCCAAAGTAATGTATAGATTCAATGCTATCCCAATCAAGCTACCATTGACTTTCTTCACAGATTTGGAAAAAAACTACTTTAAATTTCATATGGATGCCCTCTGTCACCATTGGTAAAAGTGAGAGCCCACATAGCCAAGACAATCCTAAGCAAAAAGAACAAAGCTGGAAACATCATACTACCTGACTTCAAACTATACTACAAGTCTACAGTAACAAAAACAGTATGGTATTGGTATCAAAACAGATATATAGACCAATGAAACAGAACAGAGACCTCAGAAATAATGCCACATATCTACAACCATCTGATCTTTGACAAACCTGACAAAAACAAGCAATGGGAAAAGGATTCCCTATTTAATAAATGGTGTTGGGAAAACTGGCAAGCCATATGCAGAAAGCTGAAACTGGATCCCTTCCTTACACCTTATACAAAAATTAACTCAAGATGGATTAAAGACTTAAACGTAAGACCTAAAACCATAAAAACCCTAGAAGAACACCTAGGCAATACCATTCAGGACATAGGCATGGGTAAAGACTTCATGATGAAAACACCAAAAGCAATGGCAACAAAAGCCAAAATAGACAAATGGGATCTGATTAAACTAAAGAGCTTCTGCACAGGAAAAGAAACTATCACCAGAGTCAACAGGCAACCTACAGAATGGGAGAAAAATTTTGCAATCTATTAATCTGATGAGGGGCTAATATCCAGAATCTACAAAGAACTTTAACAAATTTACGATAAAAAAACAACCCCACCAAAAAGTGGGCAAAGGATGTGATCAGACACTTCTCAGAAGATATTTATGCAGCCAACAAACATATGAAAAAAAGCTCATCATTACTGGTCATTAGAGAAATGCAAATCAAAACCACAATGAGATACCATCTCATGCCAGCTAGAACGGTGATCATTACAAAGTCAGGAAACAACAGATGCTAGAGAGGATGTGGAGAAATAGGAATGCGTTTACACTGTTAGTGGGAGTGTAAATTAGTTTAACCATTGTGGAAGACAGTGTGGTACTTTCTCAAGGATCTAGAACTAGAAACAGCATTTGACCCAGCAATCCCATTACTGTGTATATACCCAAAGGATTATAAATCATTCTACTATAAAGACATATGCACATGTATGTTTATTGCAGCACTACTCACCATAACAAAGACTTGGAACCAACCTAAATGCTCATCAATGATAGAATGGATAAAGAAAATGTGCCACATATACACCATGGAATACTCTGCAGCCATAAAAAAGGATGAGCTCCTGTTCTTTGCAGGGGCATGGATGAAGCTGGAAACCATCATTCTCAGCAAACTAATGCAAGAACAGAAAACCAAACACCACATGTTCTCACTCATAAGTGGGAGCTGAGCAATGAGAACACATGGACACAGGGAGGGGAACATCACACACTGGGGCCTGTTGTGGGGTAGTGGGCTAAGGGAGGGATAGCATTAGGAGAAATACCTAATGTAGATGACTGGTTGATGGGTACAGCAAACCACCATGGCAAGTGTATACTATGTAAGAAACCTTCACGTTCTGCACATGTACCCCAGAACTTAGAGTATAATGATAAAAATGTTGTAGAAAGAGAGAAACTGATGATTTTTTTTTTCATCAGCCTTATTTCCACCTTGCTTAAATGCCTGTGGAAGAACGGCTTTAACACTATTTAGCGGTTCTTCCTACCCATTCAGTGGCCTGAGTAGTAGGAGGGCAAACCACCTTTCAGTGGCAGGCTGAGTGTTCCAGTGTTCAGTAGGTAACTGCTGAATAGGTACAAAGCACAAGTGCAACCTGCACACCTTCAGGCCAGTCTGCAACCTCACACTAAGTAGCAGTGAACTCAGGTGCTTAAGAAGTCTGTTCACCCTGAAATTCCTCCTTGGTTACAGCTTTTTCAGCAGCAATGTTCTCTTTCTTTACAATCTTTTCAGGATTTTTGTAGAAGTAGAGATCAGTCATAATCTCCCATGGGTGTTCACAGGAGATGGCGCCAAGCACGTGCATAACTTCTTGGCCACCATCCACCACATCAGGCCCACCGAGTGAGCTGTTGTTGCATGGGATGGAAATGTCCACATAGCACGGAGGAAAACCCGTGTGACCTAGAGCAATGGTAGACAGGTTAGCATAACATGCCTCTATGAGAGGCTTGTGGTCAGCCCTGGAATCAGTAAAGACCAGCAATGCAACTCCTGTAAGGTTGCCTGGATCTGGTTAATGAAGTTTCCAGGAGGAAGTGGTCATCAACAGGAGTAGCTCCAATGGCAGCAGTAAACTTCAGCACAGCCTGGTGGCCAGTATTTCTGGAGGATATGACACTGACATCAGCAGGGTTTCCAATCGCAGCAATGACATGAGCTGCCAGCAGAAGCCTCTAGGTCCTCTTCAGATTTATGATGCAGATGCTATCACTTTTTCTTTTGTAAAAGTGCTGTTCCATTTGGAAGTCAAGGATGGTGCCACCTGAGTGGGTTCATACTACAAGAAATTTGAGGACATTTTCTGTCCTCCTTCATTTTCAGGACATCAAGGGCTCTGAACATCGTGAAAATTTCCCTTTAAGTTCCCTTTATGTCATACCACAAATCTAGAACAAGTCCATGTGGATCTCTCCACAGTGCAAAGCTGTGGGAAGGTTTTAAACTGAAAATTTAGTATATTTAATAAAGATAGGACAATTCAGATGATATATTGATCTATTTCCTCTAGAGTAGGCATTTGTTGTTTGTGCCTTTCAATTAATGTGTCCATTTATAAAAATTGACCAATTTATATAATATATTGGCATGAAGTTGTGATACCCTTATTACCTTTTAAACAATAATATAACCCAGTGATTAATATATTTATAATTCAGTAGTCAGTACCATTCAGTTATTACATATGTGTAACCATCAACACAGTCAATTTGAGAACATTTACATCACCTCAAAAAGGAACTATGTGCCTTTTAGCTGTAAATACCCTATCTTCCCATTTCCTGTCCACTCTCTCCTAGCCCTAGGCAACCACTAATATAGTTTCTGTCTCTATAGACTTACCCATTGTGGACATTTACTGTAAATGAAATCATAAAATATGTAGAATTTTATCTGTGTTTTAGTTTAAATATTTTCTGTTGGCCTCTCTTTGAGTTTACTATTCTTTTCTTCTTTGTCTAGTCTCCTTTTATACCTGTCAATTTTAAACAATTTTAGGTGTATTTTTAAGTTCTAAAATTTTCATTTTGTTATTTTTAGTTTCCCTTTTTCTGCTAAAGTTTTTAATCTCATTAGTCATTCTTTCATCTCTATTCTATCAGTTTTTTCTTTTTTAATGTCATTTGTGTGTATTCTTTCATTGATTATTTTTTCAATTCATTTGGGGCTGTATTCTTCCTGTTTCTTTACATGTGCCCAATTGTTTATATATATGAAAATTTTAAAAAAGAATGATATATTCTGAACTAGAAAATATTTTTTAATAATATTCTCTTTTTTTGTCAGTTGCTGTGAGAGGCTGATTATTCAGATTCCACCATGCATACAACTCATTTGGAGCTGGACGATGTCTTTATTTCTAGTTCAAATCATACTATAGCTCTAATTTCCTTTTATACTCATCCCAAATAAGCTGTGCTGCTACCAAGGAGTTGATCTCTTTGAGCTTATTAGTTCAAAAAGCATTTGGTTGCTTACGCAGTCACTTTCAGACCGTATGCAATTCTAGCAGGGCCCTGAAACCCAAGCATAGAATGACACAGATATTTTCCTGCTTTTCAGGTTTGTCCTTTCTGTTTCTTACCAGAATTCCTGTGGGGGAGAATTGTTGGGCTAAATTTTTTTTCACTGGAGTTCTTCCATTTGTAATCCACTTCAGCAGCCATATTATCATTAAAAGCTTCAGTAGTACAATTTTTTAATTCTAGAAAAGTCTCCCTGCTTATTCTGAAGATGTGCTATTCAACCCATCAATACACAGAACAGGTAATTTGTCCCAAGAAAACAGTATAGGACTTTGATCACCAAGAAAAGTGTTTTTCTACTTAGAGTTTAGTTTTATTTAGATCTGTTTGCATCTACTGCTATTTGGTGGTTTAAAGTATGAATTTTAGTCTATCCTATGGTTTACCTATTACTGTTTGATGGATTAAAGAAAAGTGTAAACTGGGGCCGGGCGCGGTGGCTCAAGCCTGTAATCCCAGCACTTTGGGAGGCCGAGACGGGCGGATCACGAGGTCAGGAGATCGAGACATCCTGGCTAATACGGTGAAACCCCGTCTCTACTAAAAATACAAAAACTAGCCGGGCGAGGTGGCGGGCGCCTGTAGTCCCAGCTACTCGGGAGGCTGAGGCAGGAGAATGGCGGAAACCCGGAAGGCGGAGCTTGCAGTGAGCTGAGATCCGGCCACTGCACTCCAGTCCGGGCGACAGAGCGAGACTCCGCCTCAAAAAAAAAAAAAAGAAAAGTGTAAACTTCAGTTTATCCTGTGTTTTCTAGTTGCAGGAACAATCTTTTGTGACCTTCTACATTCTATCTGAAAGTAAACCCTTGGTGGCTTTTACATTGTTTCTTAAATACCTTATAATCCCCCAGTTTTGTTCATTTATTAAAACACTTCCTAGCATTATGTCTGTACACAGTGGCTGTACTAAACTTATTTAATTATTGATCATAATTATATATTGTGAAAAATTCTGTAGTGTCGTATTCTCCATGATTATCATCATCATTTCATTTTAATATATAGTATGATGACATTTTGCTGTTTTTATTTTTGTGATGGAGCTTCTTGACTTTTGGAATAAGCAAGTTTATGTAACATTTGAGATCTGACTCTTGCTACAGCCTCAAAAAATTAAATTTCCTATATTTTAATTTTCATATCCTAGCAAGTACATTTTTTTATACATTTGTATAAGAAGTTTGTAAACTATACTCTATTTGTAGAGTATACAAATAGAAAATTTGTATAATTGTAAGAATCATACAAATTTAGCCCAAAAGTTCTCCTGCACAGGAATTCTGGTAAGAAACAGAATGGACAAACCTGCAAAGCAGGAAAACGTCTCAATTTTATTCTATGCTTGAGTTTCAGGGCCCTGGTAGACCTTAAAACCAAGGTAGTTGGAGTTCAAATCTTAACTTTATCACTGGGTGATCTTAGACAAGTTTCTTATTCTCCATGTGCCTAAGTTTCCTGAATTGTAAAATGAAGATAAACAGGAATTATACCTTATAGGGTTCTTAACAGGTTTAAATAAATACATATTTCAAAGTACTTAGGATAGTGGTTGGTATTAAAAAAAAAAGTACTCTAAGCCTAGGCAATATAATGAGACTCCGTCTCTATAAAAAAATAAAAATTATCCAGGTGTAGTGTTATTTGCCTGTGGTCCTCACTACTTGGGAGGCTGAGGTGGAAAGATCTCTTGAGGCCAGGAGTTTAAGTTCATCCTGGGCAACATAGTGAGACTCTGTCTCTACCCACCCACCCCCAAACTAATTAATTAATTTAATGAAGCATTTTAAGAAACACTCTAAGAGAGTCTGTTTAATAAATAAGATGTTTTTGATCTTCAGAGCAATATCATTATCAAAATGAGATTTTATTCTTAGTCTCATAAAAACCTCACAAGACAAAGATGCCCTCTCTCACTACTCCTGTTCAACACAGTATTGGATGTCCTGGCCAGGGCAATCAGGCAATACAGAAATAAAAGGTATTCAAATAGGAAGGGAGGAAGTCAAATTATCTTTGTTTGCAGATGGCATGATTGTATATCTAGAAAACCCCTTCATCTCAGCCCATAAGCTTCTTAAGCTGATAGGCAACTTCAGCAAAGTCTCAGTATACAAAATCAATGTGCAAAAATTGCTAGTATTCTTATACACCAACAACAGGCAAACAGAGAACCAAATCATGAATGAGCTCCCATTCACAATTGCTAAAAAAGAATAAAATACCTAAGAATACACCTAACAAGGGAAGTGAAGGACCTCTTCAAGGAGAACTACAAACCACTACTCAGAGAAATCAAAAAGGATACAAACAAGTGGAGAAATATTCTATGCTCATGGAAAGGAAGAATCAATATCATGAAAATGGCCACACTGGCCAAAGTAATTTATAGATTCAATGCTATTCCCATTAAACCACCATTGACATTCTTCACAGAATTAGAAAAAACTTTTAAAATTCAGATGGAACCAAAAAAGAGCCCAAAGCCTAAGTCAATCCTAAGTAAAAAGAACAAAACTGGAGGCAACATACTACCTGACTTCTAACTATACTACAAGGCTACAGTAACCAAAACAGCATGACTTCAACCTATACTACAAGGCTGCAGTAACCAAAATAGCATTGGTACATTAACAGACACATAGACCAATGGAACAGAGTAGAGAACTCAGAAATATGACTGAATGCATACAGCCATCTGATCTTTGACAAACCTGACAAAAACAAGCATGGGGAAAGGATTCCCTAATTAATAAATGGTGCTGGAAAAACTGGCTAGCCATATGCAGGAAATTGAAACTGGACCCCTTCCTTACACCATATACCAAAATGAACTCACTATGGGTTAAAGACTTAAATGTAAAACCCAAAACTATAAAAACCCCAGAAGAAAATCTAGGCAATACCATTCAGGACATAGGCATGGGCAAAGATTTCATAATGAAGATGTCAGAAGCAATTGCAACAAAAATGAAAATTATCAAATGGGATCTAATTAAACTAAAGAGTTTCTAAACAGCCAAAGAAACAATCATCAGAGTGAACAGACAACCTACAGAATGGGAGAAAATTTTTGCAATCTATCCACCTGACAAAGATCTGATATCCAAAATCTGCAAGGAACTTAAACAAATTTATGAGAAAAAAAAAAAAAAAAACAAGCAGCTCCGTTAAAAAGCGGGCAAAAGATATGAACAGACACTTCTCAAAAGAAGACATACAAGTGACCAACAAACATGAAGAAAAGCTCAACATCACTGATCATTAGAGAAATGCAAATCAAAACCACAATGAGATACCATCTCTTGCCAATCGGAATTGCTATTATTAAAAAGTCAAAAAACAAAAGATACTGTGGAGAAAAGGGAACCCTTTAACACTGTTGGTGAGAGTGTAATGTTCAACCATTGCAGAAGACAGTGTAGTGATTATCTCAAAGATCTAGAAGCAGAAATAGCATTTGACCCAGCAATTCCATTACTGGGTATATATCCAAAGGAATATAAATCATGCTGTTATAAAGATACATGCACTGGTTTGTTAGTGTAGCTCTATTTACAATAGCAAAGTCGTGGAATCAACCTACATGCCTATTAATGATAGACTGGCTAAAGAAAATATGGTACATATATACCATGGAATACTACGTAGCCATAAAAAAGAATTAGTTCATGTCCTTCATAGGGACATGGATGTAGTTGGAAGCCATTATCCTCGGCAAACTAAGGCAGGAACAGAAAACCAATCACCACAAGTTCTCACTTATTATTATATTTTATTTTGAGATGGAGCCTTGCTCTGTCGCCAGGCTAGAGTGCAGTGGCACAATCTTGGCTCACTGCAACCTCCGCCTACTGGGTTCAAGTGATTTCCCTGCCTCAGCCTCCCGAGTAGCTGAGACTACAGGCATGCACCACCATGCCCAGCTATTTTTTGTATTTTAGTGGAGATGGGGTTCCACCATGTTGGCCAGGATACACTCCATCTCCTGACCTCGTGATATGCCGCCTTGGCCTGCCAAAGTGCTGGGATTACAGGCATGAGCCAGCACACCCGGCCTTGTTCTCACTTTTAAGTGGGAGCTGATTGATGAGAACACATGACACGGGTCGGGGAAACAACACACATTGGGCATCTGTTGGGGGAAGGGAAGGCATCAGAAAGAATCGCTAATGGATGCTGGGCTTAATACCTGGGTGATGGGATGATCTGTGCAGTAAACCACCGTGGCACACATTTACCTATGTAGCAAACCTGCATATCCTGTGCCTGTACCCCTGAACTCAAAAGCAAAGTTGAAAAAGAAAGAAAAAAAAGAAAATCTACTAGAGATATGAAGGTGGCAGTGTCAGGGAACTGGTGGTGGGAACCACCTGACCAGACCAAGCAGCATGTAGGCCATGGTGGGACACCCGAGGGAGAATGCTACACAGATGAGGTTTATCAGAACCAGCTCTTGTGGAACTACACTTCAAAGTGCTAGGAACCCACAAACTCTACACAGTATCACATGAATGCCCTCTGCAAGGGTGAAGGGCCTGGTAGGATGGAAGGATGGAGGGAAGGCCAGAGAGGAGAGATTCCTCTCTGGGAAAAAGAAGAGCCCTGGGAACTGTGGAATGAGGGGTGTGGGTACCAGTGAAGGAGAAAATGCCTTCTCACACCCCACCTCCTTTCATAGACTTTGGGAGCGATGTCTTTGGAGAGGTCCTTGCCCATATCACATCAGATGTATTAAATATATTAAAATGCATCCACATCACTATGAAACATTTTCATTATAGAAATAAGAGGTTGAATAGCTTTTTCTAATTTTGCTTCTGAAATATAACTATTTTGCAGAAAAAAATAGAAAACCACGATGTATTTATTTAAGAAGGGATTTACAAATCTATCAGTAGATATGTCTGATAAAGTCATTCAGGCGGACTATCAGGGATCTTACTTTTTGTAAAGATATAGTAAATTTTAATTAAAAATAGAAATTTACCAGAATATTATTTAAGTTTTCTGCTTGCCATGAGTAGCTCTGTCAATTTTACACAAAACTACATTGTAGGTCATCTTCTAAACTCTATCTTCTTCATACTGCTTTTCTATATCTTATTTAAGGACAATGCAAGAGTGAGAGAGAAAATAAGTTGTCTGTTTGACTAATTTAACAAGCACAGTTTCATGATTTTGCTCTCTAAAATATTTTTAAAATTTTTTATACCAATACATTTGCCAATAGTTACATTGTTCCTATGCTATTTGTTTCTAGAAAATATATATTAATGATGGCAAAAGGTCAGGGCTTTTTATTTGTTTTGTCTTGTTTTGATTTAAGAGAATGTAGAAACACAAAGTCCTAGCTCATTTGTCAAATGATACCATAATTAATGAAGACTATTCTTAAATTCTGAAAAATATGGCAGTGCTATCTTTAGATTTCCAGAAGGTGGTACTATTGCTACATATAAGAAGACAGAATGTATGACCTGAAAAACAGTTATTTTAACTTATATATATATATTTTTATCAGATTTGACTTTCAGTAGCATTTTCTAAAGTGTATTCTAAAGTATAGGGACTTCCTTGAATACTAAATCAAAACATTAATTCTTAGTGAGTTAAACAAAGTTAAGACAGTTTACACAAGACTTCTTAGAACTTTAATATGCTGATATGGAATGTGAATCGAAGATTTAGTGTGAAGCATTTCTCATAATTATTTTACCCTGGAATTCCCTTTTCACAGAATGTATTTAAGGATTTGTTTTTAATGGAATGAACTTAAGGACATCTTTTTAGAGGAATTCAAACCCAATAGAATATGTCATGACAATCCACAGAATGGGAGAATTTTTTTGCAAATGATATCAGTAATAAGACAATTGTATCTAACTATATCAAGAACTATTATATATCAAAAATAAAACACAAATAATCCAATTAAAAATGGGCAAATAATATGAACAAGCATTCCTTCAAAGAAGATATACAAATGACCAATAAGCATGTAGAAAGATTCAACATCATTAGTCATTAAACAAAGCAAATCAAAACCACAATGAGATACCATTTTGCACCCACTGGAATGACTATAATAAACAGAAGATAATAATACATGTTAGTGAAGATGTACTGCTGGAAGTGTAATTGATGCAGTCACTTTGAAGAACAGTTTAGCAGTTCCTCAAAATGTTAAACATAGGGTTACCATATGACCCAGCAATTCCACTCCTAGCTATATACCTAAGAGAAATAAAAACATATATGCATATAAAAATTTGTATATGAATGTTCATAGCAGCATTATTCATAATAGCTAAAAAGGAAACAACCCAAATTCCATCATCTGATAAATGGATAAATACAACTATTGTATATTTATTCACTGGAATATTATTTGGCAAAAAAAAGACTACTGACATATGCTACAACATGGAAAACTCTTGGAAACATTATGCTAAGAAGCCAGTCACAAAGGACCACATACTATTTAGTTTTACATAGGAAATGTCCAGTATAGGCAAGTTTATAGGAACAGGAAGTAGATCATTGGTTGTCTAGGGTGTGGGTGGGTGGTAACAAGATTTCAAACATCTATCTAGACATTTGGATCTCTCCTTGAAGAGTTAAAGTATGTATTTCTGAGTCTCAGTAGCCAATCCTGGGGCATGTGTGCTTTTCCCTTTTCCCTTTTGTGTGAAAACTATATATAGATACACATATATATATATATGTATTATACTTTAAGTTCTGGGATACATGTAGAGAACTTGCAGGTTTGTTACATAGGTATACACGTGCCATGGTGTTTTGCTGCACCCATCAACCTGTCATCTACGTTAGATATATTTCTTCTAATGCTATCCCTCCCCTACCCTTACCCCCTTACAGGCCCTGGTGTGTGAGATTCCCCTCCCTGTGTCCCTATGTTTCATTGTTCAGCTCCCACTTATAAATGAGAACATGTGGTGTCTGGTTTTCCGTTCCTGTGTTAGTTTACTGAGAATGATGGTTTCCAGCTTCATCCATGCCCCTGCAAAGGACATGACCTCATCCTTTTTTATGGCTGCATAGTATTTCATTGTATATATGTGGCACATTTTCTTTATGAGTTCTATCATTGATGAGCATTTGGGTTGGTTCCAAGTCTTTGCTATTGTGAATAGTGCCACAATAAACATAAGCATGCGTGTGTCTTTTTAGTAGAATGATTTATATATTATTAAATTAGAAATCAATCTATTTACTAAAAAAGGTAGAAAGTAGTCATTAGTAATAAGTTGATAGATTGTAACTGTGTAGACCAGTATTTTTGGTTTCTTGATCTTTGAATTAGAGTGAAGTATTAAGTACCTAATTGCTAGTGATATTTCTATTTCTTATTGTGCTTTCTGTAGCTTATGCTTTATTAAGATACTTTACTATTTGGTGAATATGTATTCAAAATTATCTTCCTTTTTTGAGTTGCAAGTTCCTTCCTTATGATTTCCACATATCAGTACTAATTGTGTCTTTTGAGACAACATAGAGTAAATCACATTTGTCTTCTATGTTCTAACAAAAGCTGATTCCAAGCCATATAATCTTTTCTTTGGAAGAATTATCCATAGATTCTTTAACCATTGCTCATATGATGAAGCTTTGGGTTACATCTTTCTCCACATGATCACTGTTTTTATCAAAGATGCTAACTCATCAGGCACGTTGTTTTCCATAATGTATTTATCAGCATAATCTAAGGACATTATTGCCATTGAAATAAGTTAACAATAGCAATTCAAAAGTTCACTCTTAGAACAATTACTTTTCTTTGTCTGAATATAATGACTTACATAAAAAAAAGAAAAATTGAAGATGGTACAAAACATATTTTTATATTTTGCTTTCAACAAAGGACAATCATCAGTTGGCTTATCCACAAACAGCGAGTATTTGTTCTGACTAGAAAAACAGCTAATGTAGCTTAATGTTTCTAATCAAACATAGTAAATAATTGTAGAATAGCTTGAATGAATATGACAGCTTATAACTCTCTTAATTTGAAGACAAGTGCTGCAAAATGAATGCTAATAGAGCAAAGTAGTACTTCTTTTCTTGTCCTCATTTATGTGGCAATAATAGGGTTATGCCTTTTTATATAATGAAGGAAGCAAACCCTAAGGTGGCTAAAAACCTTCAACATTGGGCGCAATATGCTTAGGGGGTTTAAGTAGGAAGATGATAGGAGAATGTGGGGAAATTGGGCAAGACAGTGGAAGTTTAGAAAGTAAAGTGAATATAAGGTTGATAAGAATGTTTCTTCTAACTTTGGTGGTGGCTGTTGGTATAAAACAAAAATGGGACTTAATGAAGCTAAATGATGCATTTTCCTTATGTGACTTTCCCCACCCTCACTTCCATATGATCTCATATTTTTATTGAAGAGCAAAGAAACCAACCTGTAGCTTTGGGACAGAAAGATATAGAAACTTAAGCCCAGACAATAAAGTGAAAAGTTTAAAAGTTCACTAATTTACTAGTTTGAAGCCATGGGAACATTCAGTGACAAAAATATATAAGCATCACTAGTACTTCCTTCACAAATGGGGTAATAATATAGAAACTCATTTATATTTGTGAATAATTTTCTAGTTTACCCATTTCCCATATTATCTCATTAAATCTTCAGAGCAACTGTATACACAACATGTGACTTGTCCATAGACACACAGGTAGTGGCAGAGCCAGTGCTCAAACTGATGTATTCTATTGCTGCTGGAACACAGCACGTTAGGAAAATACAATTTAATACATCATTCACCTCAATACTCAAATACTTCTAGACCTCAGATTTATGGTTTTGTAGTAGTAAGGCAAGGCTAATTAAATATTTAAGTATGTGCAACACACACACACACTTACATATATGGCCATTCACACATACTCATATGTGTATGTATATGCACATTTCCATACCTATGCACACACAAACTGAATAAATATTTCTTAACTATGTTGCTCCTACTAAAATATAAGCTTCCAGAGGGTAAGGGTGTTAGTTTTTTTATTCATTGCTGTATCTCAAACACCTGAAAGAATTACTGGTACATAACAGGTGGTCAAGAAACATTTTTAAAATAAAAGCCCCAGTGAGGTGTTAATAATTATTAAAATAATGGTTATTTTGCAAATGATGTTTATGTATATTTTCTATATTATTTAATAATAATCTTTCTTAGACAAAACTAAATAGAGAGAGTAAGCATGTAGTTAGTGAGACAGGCATAGATAAAACCAGTGGTAGAAGCAAGTAAGCACTCAACATTCATGAGGTATAAAATATTCAAGACAGTTATGATGTTCTTAAATAGGCTATTCATTGTTGACATTCGTTCCGACCCCATGTGTCTTTGGTTGAAGTTGCTCAGGAGGTTATTAGCAAGCTAGTGGCTCATAATACTTGCTCCTCCATGGAATACAGTCCGCATGTGTTGGCTCCAGGTACCTTCCATCTGCGTAGTCCTCTTTCTCCCCTTCAACCCTAGTCCTTGTAACCACACTGTAAGCAGGAGAGGTTCATGTGTCAGAGAGTGAACTCAAGCAAGAGTAAGAGAAAAAGTGAACAAATGAACATTATGTAACACAGAACATGTATCATGCTACCCTTATCCTGCTTGAATTCCAGACTAGGTATATTAAACTACCACATTTATTTCCTCTTGCTTCTTGCAGTATTTTATTTTTTAATTGATTTAATGAACTGCAATTATTTTCTGTTCTAATTATCTCTGGGACAGCCTGCTTTGCATATGAATACTTAGAGACTACCATACATCAAGTTATTTCCTACCACTGTGATGATTTATTTTAAATAAGTTGGAGAAAGATTAAGTTTAATTTCATGATGAAGTCACTTTATTTCACTTGTCTGTCAATTGGAAGCATAGCTGGCAAGCCTAGATAATGTAGATGCCTTGTCTTACATGTTACATTTCATGTGTCAAAACTGAAGAAAAGTTTGAAATCTCTGAATAAGTAAACTAGCATTCTGGATTCAAGGTTATTAAATTCGAATCTGAAACGTTTACTGACAGACCAGTTGGCCCTTCAAAGTGTTGAGATTAATTACAGAATATGGCTAAAAAGAAAATAAAGCATAGAATTTCAGAGTTGTAACATTCCATCAGGTTCTTCAATATAAAAGTCAAATATTTTTCAGTTCCTACAATTTTTTTTTGAATACTACAGAGGAAGAAATGCCTAAATTTACCACATAGTCTTCTCATTTGAATAAAAAATATTTAAGGAAATATTTAAAACTCATTATTTTTACTTTGAAAGTAAATGGCAAACTTGAAATATTTTAAAGAGTAAAACCTTTATGAGATGCTACTATTAATATTTGTTGTTTATAGTAAGTGATAGAAACAATAAAAATTCTATTAGGAATGTTATGCAATTCTCCTTTTTCTACTTTATTGTTATGCAATTTGAAATATGAATTTTCAATTAAGTTGCTTTGCCATCAGAGCTGTATAATCAGTCTCCTCAAAGCAGCACTCCTTACTATAGCACTGAATCATATAATCATAATGCATCATCTACAGCTGGCCAGTCCCTCCATTCTGAATTTATAGTAAAATAACTTGCAGCTATTTGAACACCAGCTAGTGGTCTGGCTTCAAATTCGCAAACAGAAATATTTGTAAATTACTCGTGTTGCCTTTTGTTACCTATTTTTTCAGTGTGCTTTTCAGGAAAACAAGATATTACTTTTTATTTAAATCTCTTCAAATTGTTGATTGTGACATACATGTTTGGCTCAAGTGAAGGGGGGATATCAAAAAGGGAGACGTCAGAAATTAATTACAGTTGTTAACTAAATTCTTAACATTTTCTGCTGAAAGCTAAAACACAGACACTAGCTTAATATGAAACTGATAGACAATGTGTGTTTCTGTTTCTTCACTTCTAGAAGAATTCTAGAGAAAGTAGGTAAGGCTACAGTATTTAGAAAAACTATAATTCAAAAATTTGCAAAATATTTGGCATCTAAAAGAGTTTTTAGTTGCTCTATGTCACTCCCTTTCCAGAGTAAAAGGTGATCACAGTGAATGCAGGAATATCTGGTCCTAAAGGAAAGTAGTGTCAGAGAAGAATTTTAAAAAGGGCTAAAGAAAGTAGGTAAATGGATGAGTACATGTGTACAGTCAATGTTCTTTCACACATCTCTAAGCTTCTGCTTATAGTTTTGCCTATTCACAAAGTTCATACTTTTTATTTATATTATATTCTAAATTTGATATCATATAGAATCTGGAAAGATATTGGAATTGGTCTAAAAGGAAACATCAGGATTTCGATCATTATGTATAGATTACATAGATTTAGTATATTTAAAAAAGGAAGATACAAAGATTTCTGTTTCCAGTGAAGATGAAGGGTAAATTTGGAGGGATCAGATTTACCTTCCATATAAAAAACAAAAAACTGAAAAATATTTATGAAACGATTTTCAGGACTTCAAACATCAAGTAATAAAAGGTAGTGATTCCTTAAGAGATGTGAAACATGTGATGAGACCTATGATTACCCCAGAGTTTCTAGGTCATAGCAAAAGGAGATAAAACCCAGACAAATCCTGGCAGTCTCTCTAAAGTTGAGAAGATAAAACTAGGGGTCTGAGGAGGCCACAGGAGTTAGAGTTCATAGGGCAGTTAGAGTTATAGTTAGAGTTCATAGGGCAGAATAGACAGAGTATCGCAAAAGAGAGTGCTGCATAGAGAGTGAGTCAGTTCCGGAGATCTTCAGAGTCTCCCTTGAGTTTTCAGCTGACTGCTGATAATTCATGAGTGGGAGAAAACTACCCAAGGATGAAGAAAGAACCACCAGAAAGAATTAGAGGAAATAATACCTGGGGCTTACATATGGTGCCAACCAGCATGGGAAATTTCATAATTCATGTAGAAAGTTCTCAGAAGTGGTTTGCCTCGGTAGTAGCAAAATCAACTCTAGACTCAATACTGCTCTGGTTCTTCCTAATGATACCTACAAGGAAGAACACAATGGATGAAAGTTTTTCTAATTAACTTACTATCCCAGATCAGAGTTTAAGAATATTTATAGGATTATAAAAAATACAAGATTTAATAAGATAAAATTCATAGTGTGATTCATTCAGTTAAAAATCACTGTCATATAAAGAAAGATTATAATCTATAAGCAGGAGAAAACCTATCAATAATAAAAACCAATCCAGATGTAATACAGAAGATATAATTATTAGACAAGGACTATAACTATACACTCTATGTTCAAGAAGCTGGAGTAAGGATTGGACACATTAAATAGAAACATAGAAGACAGCAAAAAGGCCCAAATTGGGCTTCTGGACGTATAAATTACAATGCTTGAAATGAAAAATACACTGGGTGTGATTAATGACAGATTAGAGGTTATAGAAAGAAATGATTGTTGAACTTGAAGATGCAACAAATATATTTTATATCCAAAGAAACACAGAGAGAAAATGACTGAAAAAAATTAAAGAGCATTAGTGAGTGTTTGATATTTCTTATAATGCAGGTCTGCTGGAGATGAAGTAAATTCTTTCAGTTTTCATCTGCTTCCAAAATGTCTTTATTTTGACTTCATTTTAACATAGTTTTTTGGCTGGATATAGATTTACAGACTAACAGTTTTCCCCCAGCAATTTAAAGATGATATTTCATTGTTTTGTTGCTTTCAATTTTTTTTCTGATATGTCAGCTGTCAATGTTTTTCCTTGTATGGAATATTTCTTTTTTCTTTCTTCTTCTTCTTCTTTTTTTTTCTTCTTGAGACAGAGTCTCCACCCAGGCTGGAGTGCAGTGGCAAGATCTCAGCCCACTGCAACTTCCACCTCTCTAGTCCAAGTGATTCTCCTGTCTCAGCCTCCCAAGTGGCTGGGATTACAGGCATGCACCACCACAAATGACTACTTTCTGTATTTTTAGTAGAGACTGGGTTTCACCATGTTGGCCAGGCTGGTCTCGAACTCCTGACCTCAGGTGATCTGCCTTCCTCAGCCTCCCAAAGTGCTGGGATTACAAGTGTAAGCCCCCCTGCCTGGCCTTTTCTTCTTTGATTTCAATATTTTCTAATGATTTTTATATTGTAGGGCTTTCACCATGACATAGTGAGGTATGGTTTTCTTTGTATTTTACTATTACTAGATTTCATTAACTTCTAAGATCTGTGGTTGATATCTTTCATTACTTTTAGAAAATTGCCATCCATTATTTCTTTCAATATTTTTTCTGGTCTGTTCTATTTTCTTGTTCTGGGACTCCAACTACACATATGATAACTTACTTGATAATCTATAACAGTTTGGATGTCTTTATTCTTTACCTTTATAGTTTTTTTCTGTTTGTGTTTTAGTCTGAATAATTTATGTTTTCTACAAATTCACTGATTCCTTCCTCTGCTTATTAGCATGCTGAATAATTATAATTATTTAATTAAGATTATATTATAACAATATATTATACTTATATAATATGATTTCTATAATTATATAAGTATATTTATATTATAATTGTATTAACTATATTGATAGTAATTATAATAATCTTTGCTCTGATTATTAGTATGCTGAATATTTACCATAATGATTCCATCAGCATAATTCTGTACCTATTATTTCATTTTTCATTTCTAGGATCGTCATCTGGTTCTTTTTCATTGTTTTCAATTCTATGATAAAATTCCCTATGTGTACACCTTTTCTACTAGATCCTTTAATATATTTATCATATTTTAAAGTCCCTCTTTGATAATTTTAACACGAGGGCCATCTTTGGGTTGACTTTTTCCTCTCTTGACAATGGGTCACATTTTCTTCTTTCTTCCATACCTCATATTTTATATTGGAAATTTGATATTGTATATAATAGAACAATACACTAAAGCAAATATATTTACACTCAGAAAAAGGCACATCATTTCTTTTTCAGACAACTAACATGGAGATATGAGTTAATCTAGTCCATAATTTAGTTGGGTCTGGGCTTGTTTCTTCTTAAAATTTTATGTACTTTTAAATCGATGAGTAAAATTATGTATGTTTATGGGGCACAATAAGATGTTTTAATATATCTTTGCATTGTAGAATGGCTAAATCAAGCTATTTGACATATACATTATCTCACATACTTATTTTTTATGTTAAGAATTCTTAAATCTAGTCTGTTAGCATTTTTTTTTTCTTTTTTTTTGAGATGGAGTCTTGCTCTGTCACCCAGGCTGGAGTGCAGTGGTGTGGTGTGATCTCGGCTCACTGCAAGCTCTGCCTCCTGGGTTCACGCCAGTCTCCTGCTTCAGCCTCTCGAGTACTGGGACTACAGGTGCCTGCCACCACGCCCCGCTAATATTTTGTACTTTTAGTAGAGATGGGATTTCACCGTAGCCAGGATGGTCTCGATCTCCTGACCTCAAGATCCGCCCGCCTCGGCCTCCCAAAGTGCTTGGATTACAGGTGTGAGCCACCGCACCCAGCCAACAATTTTTATGTATACAATAAGTTGTTATTAATTGTAGTAAACATGAGTACAATAGAGCTCTTGAACTCATTCCTCTTGTCTAAATGAAATTTTGTGTCCTTTGACCAACATCTCCCCAATCCCACCATCTTCTGGTAACCACCATTTTACCCTTTGTTTTTTATAAATTTGACTTTTTTAGATTCCACATATAAGTGAGATCATTCAGTATTTGTCTTTCTGTATTTGGCTTATTTCACTTAATATAATGTACTCCAGGTTCATCCACGTTATCACAAATAACAAGATTTCCTTCTTTTTAAAGAATGGAATAATATTCCATTGTATATATATATATGGAATTTTTAAAAATTCATTTGTCTGTTGACGGACACTTAGGATGATTTCACATCTTGGCTGTTGTAAATAGTCCTGCAATAAATAAGGGAGTGCAAACATCTCTTGGACATACTGATTTCATATCCTTTGGATACAAATCCAGTAGCAGGATTCCTGGATCATATGGTAGTTCTATTTTTATATTTTTAAGGAAACTCCATACTATTTTTCATAATGACTGTGTTAATTTACGTTCCAACCAACAACATACAAAACAACATCTTTTCTCTCCGTCCTCACCTGCATTTGTTATGTTTTTTCTTTTTGATAGTAGCCATTCTAACAGGTGTGAGGTGATCTCTCACTGTGGTTCTATTTGCACTTCTCTGATTAGTGGTGTTGAGCATTTTTTTATACACCCATTAGCCATCTGTATGTCTTTTTTTGAGAAATGTCAATTCATTTTTTTTTTTTTTTTTGCTCAGTTTCAAGTCAGGTTATTTGTTTTCTTACTAGTGAATTGTTTGAGTTTCTTATATCTTTTGGATATTAACTCCTTATGAGATCTACGGTGTTCAGATATTTTCTCCCATCCCATAGGTTGTTTCTTCACTCTGTTGACTTTCTTTGTTTGTTTTGCGAAAGTTGTTCACTTGGTGAAATTGGTAGAATTCTATTTATCTTCTTGTTGCCTGTGCTTTTGGGGCCATATTTTAAAAAGTCCTTGCCTAGAAAAATGCCTTGGAGCTTTCCCTCTTTTTTTTTTTTTTTTTTTCCTGGTAGTGTTACAGTTTTTGGTATTATATTTGTCTGTAATCCATTTTAGATCAATTTTTTTTTTTTTTTTTTTTTTTTTTTGAGATGGAGTCTCACTCTGTCACCCAGGCTGGAGTGCAGTGGCCGGATCTCAGCTCACTGCAACCTTCACCTCCCGGGTTTAGGCCATTCTCCTGCCTCAGTCTCCCGAGTAGCTGGGACTACAGATGCCCGCCACCTCACCTAGCTAGTTTCTTGTACTTTTTAGTAGAGACAGGGTTTCACCGTCTTAGCCAGGATGGTCTCGATCTCCTGACCTTGTGATCCGTCCGTCTCGGCCTCCCAAAGTGCTGGGATTATAGGCTTGAGCCACCGTGCCCAGCCTAGATCAATTTTTGTATGTGCTCTGAGATGATGGTCTACTTTCATTTTTCTGCATGTGAAAATTCACTCTTTATTAAAGAAACTCTTCCCCATTGTGAGTTCTTGACATCTTTGCCAAAAATTGACAATAAATATGCGGATCTATTCCCGGGCTCTCTATTCTGCTTCATTGGTCAAGGTGTCTATTTTTATGCCAGTACCATGCTGTTTTAATTACTATATTTCTGTAGTAGATTTTGAAATAAGGTAGTGTGATGCCTCCTGCTTTGTTCTTTTTGCTCAATATTGCTTTGGCTATTCAGTCTTTTGTGGTTTCATATAAATTTTAGGATTTTTTTTCTATTTCTATGAAAAATGTAATTGGAATTTGTATAGGGATTTTTTTGAATCTGTAGATCACTTTGGGTAGAATGGGCATTTAAAAAACATTAATTTTTCCAATCCATGAATATGGGATATCTTTTTATTTATTTGTGCATTGTTCAATTTTTTTCATTAGCGTTTTACAGTTTTCTGTGTACAGATCTTTCACCTTCACCTTCTTAGGTGAATATATCCCTAAGTATTTTATTTATTTGGTGGCTATAATTAGTGGAATTTTTTTTTTTATTTACAACTTTTTGTTAATGTATGGAAGCATTACTGATTTCTGTATGTTGATTTTGTATTCTGCAACTTTATTGAATTTATTCATTTTAACAGTTTTTTTGGTGGAGTCTTTAGGGTTTTCTATATATAATGTAATCTATAAACAGAAATAATTTAACTTTTTTCTTTCTGACTTGGATGCCTTTATTTTTTTCTTTTGTCTAGCTTGCTCTGTCTATAAATTCCGGTACTATATGGAACAGAAGTGTCAATAATGAACATTCTTGCCTTATTTCTGATCTTAGAGGAAAAACTTTCAATTTTTCACCATTGAGTATGATATTAGCTGTGGGCATCTCATATATGGTCTTTATTGTGTTGAGGTACATTTCTTCTATATATCTCATTTCTTGGGAGTTTTATGATGACAGGATGTTGAATTTTGTTTGTGCCTCTTCTGCACTTATTGAGATGATCATATGGTTTTTGTCCTTTATTCTGTTAATGTGTAATATCACATTTATTGTTTGATCATGGTGAATTATTTTGGTGTTGATGTTGTCTATTGCATGTTTCATTTCATTCATTGTGATGTTCAGCTTCAGAATTTCTGTTTGTTTTGTTTTACAATTTCAATCTCTGATAGATTTTTCATTTTGGTCTTTCTTTTTTTTAATTTTATTGTATTATTTCTCTGTATTTTCTTGAAGTTTATGGAATTTCCTTAAAATAATAGTTTTGAATTATTTGTTAGACAAGTTTGAATATCTACATTTGGAGTTCATATATCTTCATTGGGACAATTACTGAAAAATTGTGTTCTTTTGACGGTGTTATGTCTCCTTGGTTGTTTTGGTTCTTCTTGCCTTCTATTGATGTCTGCAGATTTGGTGGAGTATTCCCCTCTTCCTGACTTTATGTGCTATTTTTTTCTGTAGCAAGATCTCTCCCTATAGGGGGGTCTGAGGCCATTTCTGGGTGGGGTGCAGTGGTTTGTCACCAATGAGGTCAAAACTGTGTATTCACCTCAACACCCCTGTCTGCTGAGGTCAATATTGATGAAGGTTGCAGGCATCTTCAGTGGCCAATAATGTGGATATCCATAGCAGCAGTGAAAGTCATTGCAGTGTTTGATGGTGATGGCCGCTAAGGTACTCCCAATCTTTTTTTTCTCTCACTGGGGAAGTAGTGGCTGAAGAGATCCCTCTTGACACTGGGTCTACTTTGCAGTCCCACTCAAGTTGGCAGTGGCACTGGTGTCTGATCGTGGTGCTCATGGAGCAGCCATGAAGTTGAGGCCTGAAGCATGAGCATGCCTGGAGGGACTATGGTTCTGGAATCCAGAGTGATAATGGTACAGGTATCTAAGGCTCAGCGACCTCTGCTCCCCTGTCAGTAATAGCATGTGATGCGCGGGTGCTTGTGCAGCAGTCATAGAGTTAAGCAAGGGAGCACAGGCTTATGCAGAGTTAAAGTGGCTCTGAAGTCAAGGTAGAGACAAGATCTCTATGGTATCTAAGCCAGTAACTGGAATGAAACTATGTACAGAAACAGTTTGACTCTGGGTCCCAGAGTGCTAAGTAGCTCAATATGACTTATGGGCAGGGTACTTGTATGGTTGGGAGAGGTTTCAGCTTCTTGGGTGGTAGAGAAATGTGCAGACACATCTCCCTTTCTGGGGTTCCTGGACAAAAACGGCTGTTTGTTGCCTCATTAGCAAAAGTAGCCAGTGTCCCCTATGGAGCAGACTGTTAGGAAACTCAGTGGTTCCTGCCATGCAGCTGCCATGCAGCTGATAGCAACAACCTTTGTCTTTCTTATTTGTTCCTTGCTCATCTCAAGTATGCTAATTTCACCAGCAATCTTTTGTATGTGCATATTCCCAATATTTTTGCTCCACTCTGTTGCTGCAGACTCTTTAGTGGGCCTTTCAGACTTCTCTGGGATGTTTTAGTTTGTGGCTAGCTGTCTGTATTTGTTACTTTGTAGGTGAATGAAGGCTGGTACCACCTACTCTGCCATTTTGATTGATGTTTTGATAAATGCATATGAAAGTTTCTTTAGTTAGATTCATTTTACCACAGGCTGCAAATAATTTGGGAATTGGATCTGTGCCTTCGTTTTAGCTAGATTTGGGACCTCAGCATCTGAAGGATTTGTTTCCATTTTTTTGTTTTGCCTTTAGTCTTTCTCAATCCCTGCTTGTCTCCATCTCAGAGGGATACTTATTACCTATCCCGCCTTAGTCTCCACCAAAATCAACCATTGCATCAGTGGGGGCCCTGAGTACCTAGAGAATTTCTTTCAGGATTTTGTGTTGCCTGAAGACTCCAGCAATCCCCCTACACTTGCATCTCATAGTAGAGTTTATCTTAGCTTTCCTGCTCTTCTCTTAGCAACAGGTCATCGCAGTCTCTTACTCAGTGTAAAGCCCAGAGGGTTTATCTTCGTTCTTATGCCTTGTCCTTAGATTTCATGAGGTCCTGCACACTGTGTCTCAGTGCAGCAAGTCTCTTCCAGTATTCCTGACCCTCTTCCACCAAAGGTAACTGCCTGCTACCTTGTAGTGGGTGTGAAGTTCAAACACTTGAAGGTTTCTCTTAACATTCCTACCCCGGTCCAATATTTCTCATGAGTGCTCTGTGAATGCCTCTGAAAAAGTGTTGGCAAGTGGCATACTCTCTGTTCTGGGGACTCCAAATCATCATGCCATCCCACACTTGGTCAATAAAAATTCCTTAAACATTCATCAGTATTCTCATTTCCCATTTATCTGACAGCTTTCTCCCTTTTCCACTGATTCACCAAAAATGACAGAAACTGTTGATTTCTTCACTCCAAAGAGAGGTGTATAACTTTTTGGATTTTAAGTCATTAGGTTTAATCCCTCGTTCTTAGCACTCTGATAAATTTGTTTCAAACCATCACTTTACATATTGTCTGGCTGGTTACTGTTGTCAGGATGGGAATGACATTTTCTTGTGACTTTTTACATTCCAAGCAGAAGGTAATACCTGATAGTTTACATATAAATGATAATTTTTCTCTTTCAACATATGTATACATTATATATGTACTATATATACACACTACACATAATATATATGCTATATATGTTGATTAAAAATATTTTTGAAATTATTCTTTTAGAATGCATTGGAGGTATTCATCTTTTCTTTTTTAATACCTTCAGTAGTAGGAAATCTTTCACTAATTCCAAAATTACATCTGCTCTAAAATTAGAGTGACATTCAAAACAAAGTTTATAAATAATGGTGGTGATTAATTATGTTTTCTGTACAGTTGACTCTTGAACAACATGAGGGCTAGGGCTGATCCCCTACATTGTTAAAAATCTTTCCCAAAACTTAGCTACTAATAACCTACTTTGACCAGAAGTCTTACTGATAATGTAAAGTCAATTAACATGTATTTTGTATATGTATTTTGTTTTGTATTTTTACAATTAAAAAACTAGAGAAAATAAAATGTTATTAAGAAAATCACAAGACAGGGAAAGTATATTTACTATCCATTAAGTGGAAGTGAATCATCATAAAATTCTTCATTTTCATTGTCTTCATATTGAGTAGGCTAAGGAAGAACAGGAAGAGGAAGGGTTGGTCTTGATGTCTTGGGGTAGCAGAGATGGAAGAAAATCCATGTATAAGTGGACCTGTGCAGTTTAAACCTACATGGTTCACAGGTCAACTGTAATGAAATAATTGGGATGATTTTTTTAAAGGCTAGTCAAGTGAAGCAGTGGGTGTGGAAAATGAACAAATAAATCTGTAACTGGTTGTGATCGGTTAGTTGTAAACACCATTGCACCCAGACCAGCCCGGATGATTTTTTATGCTTCTTCTAGATACCTTTTGAAGGCAATGTTACACAAGCAATTCAAAATTGATTTTAAGTGATGGCAACATCATTGGAATAAGGACATTCTTCTGATGATGGCTGTTTAATTATGAGTAGTAAACAAAAAGCAAATATCTAGAATGCAGTAATTTTAAAATATATTTTCATTGCTCATATATACAGTCTTGAACATTTGTTGTTAAAATTACTTTAAAATATTTCAGATTTTAGTCTTTCTTGTACTCTGAATAATCTAATGCCAATTGATAATATATGGTTTGCCATTTTATTGCTTTCTTTATAAATGCAAAAAGAGATTTTTTTTAGTTTACTTGAAAGTATATCATAGGCATCTTCACCATATTAACAACTTACAGTGATTTCTCTTTTTTTCATACCACAGCAGACAGATGTGTTTTAATAAAAAAGAAAAAAAAGCCCCTTTAATCAGAAAGTCTGATTAAATTCAATATTAACTCAAACTCTTAAAAATATTTTGGAAAAGTCAGCAGGATACATCACAGAAAAGCAGGCAGCTGCTAAAACTTCTTTGGTGGAAAAGTAACTTGCATATTTATCCAAGCTGCTGAAATGATTATCAAAACGAGTTTTTTTTTCTTTTTCCAAAAACAGATTTTAAGATACACCAAAGAAGCTATACAGATATTCCCTAACAATACAAAACTTTAACAATGAAGTTAAACTATATAGCAAAAGCCAAGTATGACAATACACATGAATAATTTATAAAGTAAGCCGTTAAATCCAGGAAAACTAAAGTGGAGAGATCTTACTGAAGGGTAACACACATAAAATGAGGACTAAAAGCAGGGAACAATCCTTAACATTTTCCCAGTGACTGACTAAACCTCAAAAAGACAACTTAGGAAAATGATTAACATGCAGTTTTTATTTTTTTCCTAGCCAATTCAGTTCTACTTAGATAGATCTGGTTACCAGTCAATACATACATAAATTAGTTCTTTTTTTTTTTTTTTCTACTCAATTACTACCATTTTTTTCTTTTTCATCTTTTCCCTAATTATCCCTTTGGTTTGATGAGTTGAACTCAAAAGGTTTGCTACCTAAAATGATTATCAACGCTTATGGGAATAGCACTCGAGAAGTGCAATCCTAGAAAAGGCAAATTTTTAACAGAGGTGGCTTGACAAAGTTAAGCATTCATTCTCAATATAACAATGTCTCCCATGTTAGTCACAAGGTTAATGGCTTGCTCTTGGCTAGATCACATGATCCTGCATGATACTGGAATGCTTCCTGGTGAGGTACTGCAGAGCTACGTGCACATACACCCATGAAAGCTTTCAATAAATGCAAAGCATCGTTTTAAACCATTTCAGTAGAATAAATAAAAAAAATCGCATTTCTCTTGGCTTGCTTTGCTTCCTGAGCTGACTTGGAGTGCTGTTGGTGATACAGAAGTCACAACAGTTAGTTAGTGGCTACTCCAAGCTCTTTAGACTTCAGCACTTTCGTTTCTTCAAGCCTCAGCACTTTTCTTTGGCAGCAATTATGGTATTCTTCATTAGCATTGCCACTGTCATGAGGCCAACACCTCCAGAAACTGGAGTGATTGGCTTTTTGCCTAACTCCTTTAAAATCCACATTTCCAACCAACTTAGGTTTAGCAGTTACAGGATCTTGAACTGTATCTATTCCCACATCAATGACTATTGCTCCTTCCTTGGACATATTTGCTGTGATCAGATTTGGAATGACTGCAACATATATTACAATATCGGTAAGAATTGTATGTTTCCTCAACTGCTCTTTGGGGTTATATCAATGAGATATTATAACAGTGAGATCACCTCCGTGACGTTCGTGCACCCCATCTGTGTGCAGTGACATTGCAATGGGCATTCCAAGATTTTTTGACCTTCCAGCCAAACTGCATTCTTCCCTAGAGTTGGAATGCCAGTTTGCTTAATTATTTCCCACACACCGCATGAAGTAGCTGGTACATGGAATACTGGTCCAGATACATTCGCCCTACATTTATTACATGAAAGCCATCAACATTCTTATCTGGAAAAACAGCATTGCAGATCTTTCTCTCATCAATATGCCCTGGAAGAGACAGGTGAAGGAGGAGGCCATCTACATTACCATCATTATTCAATTTATTGATTAAATTCAACAATTCTTCCTCTGAAATTGAAGCTGGTTTCACAATTGTCTCACTGTTGATTCCCACATCTGAAGCTGCCCTGGTTTTGTTGAGGATATAGGAGTGACTTGTAGGGACTTGTAGGATTTTTGCTCACCAGAGTCAAGCCTAGGCATGGCCATTTGTTGCCAGAGGCCAGCTACTCCTCCACCTCCTGCCACACTTCCTGCTTGATCCATCGGGCCAGTTTCCTGACAAAAGCTTCATTTAGTTGGCAGTGGGTTCCTCCTGAGAACCGCACTGCTTCATCCAAAGCTGACAGACCAAGAGTGAGTATATGAGGGCAAAGGCAACAATTTTTAGGTTGGCCAGCTGTTCAGTTGGTGCAAAAGCTTAGCTCATAAGAGCAGTGAGAGTTATCAGAACTAGCAAGAGCTCTTCCCTGAGGAAGTTCAAAGGAACTGTCGCGAGGTGAAAAGGGTGAGGGGCAGCTCTGAGCGGGCTGGATCAGCGGGCGGCCAACGCTGACATGAGGGAAGTCGCAGCCAGAGCCCGCCCCCGGTGCCCTCGCTGGAGTGACACTGATTTTAAACTTTTTTGCCTTTGCGTCCCAGCCTGGTCAAAGTTCTGATAAGCATCCATTTTAAACTAAATTTCAACTAGTTATGAAATGATTAAACACGTTTTAAAAAATATTTTGACTTGGTGCCCAAGTATTCGATCTTTTTTTTCTGTTACATATCAAAATTTAAGAATATGTAATAATAGTGAATTATTGCAAAGTTACTACCCTCTATGTAAATTTTTTTTAATTGTTGAAAATGATTTCTTTTGAATTTCATTGACATCCTCATGTTTTGAAAATTGCAGGATTTGTTGCACAAAGCCGCAGTTCACGGTGTTCTTACATTTTATGATTTTATGAATGCCCATTCTGTTTGCATGGAAACTTTCAGTTTTCATCTTCTAGATATTTTTAAAGCTTGTTATTTATATTGAAGGTTTTTTTAATCCATAAAGTTCCAATCCAACAAATGTATCATTTTTCTAAGTGCAAGCTCCTTTGCAAATGTTTTTGTTCCTGTCTTACTTTGGGTACCCTTCTTTTTATATTCTACAGTTGTCATATATTTGTTGACATATAGTCAGATAGAGCAGCCAAGGGTTGGTGCCCCTTAGCAACATCCTGCAATCCTGTCTCCTTTATTAATACCTAAGCTTACTTTTTCCACTCACTTTTTCCTTGTCTTACTCTGAAACATATACATTTCCAGAAGAGGTCGTGAAAATATATTTGTAGTTGAATGAGTGCTTATAAAGCAAACACTTGTGTAACCTAAGTCAAAAAGTAAAACTGGCAGCATTCCAAAACACATATCCAGTCTATTCATGCCGTTCTCCCTAATTACAGTTCTATCCCTGCACCCTGGAGGAATCCCTATGTCTTAATCAATTTTGTGCTGATAGAACATCTCAGATGACAGCAGCATGATTTATAATCCTTTGGGTATATCCCCAGTAATGGGATGGCTGGGTCATATGGGACTTCTAGTTCTAGATCCTTGAGGAATCGCCACACTGTTTTCCACAATGATTGAACTAGTTTACAGTCCCACCAACAATGTAAAAGTGTTCCTATTTCTCCACATCCTCTCCAGTACCTGTTGTTTCCTGATTTTGTAATGATTGCCATTCTAACCGGTGTGAGATGATATCTCATTGTGGTTTTGATTTGCATTTCTCTGATGGCAAGTGATGATGACATTTTTTCATGTGTCTGTTGGCTGTATGAATGTCTTCTTTTGAGAAGTGCCTGTTCGTATCTTTTGACCACTTTTTGATGGGGCTGTTTGTTTTTTTCTTAAGTTGATTGAGTTATTTGTAGTTTCTGGATATTAGCCCTTTGTCAGATGAGTAGATTGCAAAAATTTTCTCCCATTCTGTAGGTTGCCTGTTCACTCTGATGGTAGTTTCTTTTGCTGTGCAGAAGCTCTATAGTTGAATTAGATGCCGTGTGTCAATTTTGGCTTTTGTTGCCGTTGCTTTTGTTGTTTTAGATGTGAAGTCCTTGCCCATGCCTATGTCCTGAATGGTATTCCCTAGGTTTTCTTCTAGGGTTTTTATGGTTTTAGGTCTAACATTTAAGTCTCTAACCCATCTTGAATTAATTTTCGTATAAGGAGTAAGGAAAGGATCCAGTTTCAGCTTTCTACTTATGGCTAGCCAATTTTCCCAGCACCATTTATTAAATAGCGAATCCTTTCCCTATTTCTTGCTTTTCTCAGTTTTGTCAAAGATCAGATGGCTGTAGATGTGTGGTATTATTTCTGAGGACTCTGTTCTGTTCCATTGGTCTATATGTCTGTTTTGGTACCAGTACCATGCTGTTTTGGTTGCTGTAGCCTTATAGTCTAGTTTGAAGTCAGGTAGCATGATGCCTCCAGCTTTGTTCTATTGGCTTAGGATTTTCTTGGCAATGTGGGGTCTTTTTAGGTTCCATATGAACTTTAAAGCAGTTTTTTCCAATTCTGTGAAGAAAGTCATTGGGAGCTTAATGGGGATGGCATTGTATGTATAAATTACCTTGGACAGTATGGACATTTTCACAATATTGATTCTTCCTATCCATGAGCATGGTATGTTCTTCCATTTGTTTGTGTCCTCTTGTATTTCACTGAGCAGTGGTGTGTAGTTCTCCTTGAAGAAGTCCTTTACATCCCTTGTAAGTTGGATTCCTAGTTATTTTATTCTCTTTGAAGCAATTGTGAATGGAAGTTCATTCATGATTTGGCTTTCTGTTTGTCTGTTACTGGTGTATAAGAATGCTTGTGATTTTTGCACATTGATTATGTATCCTAAGACTTTGCTGAAGTTACTTATCAGCTTAAGGAGATTTGGGGCTGAGACGATGGGGTTTTCTAAATATACAATCATGTCATCTGCAAACAGGGACAATTTGACTTCTTCTTTTCCTAACTGAATACCCTTGATTTCTTTCTCTTGCCTGATTGCCCTAGCCAGAACTTCCAACACTATGTTGAATAGGAGTGGTGAGAGAGGACATCCCTGTCTTATGCCAGTTTTCAAAGGGAATGCTTCCAGTTTTTGCCCATTCAGTATGATATTGGCTGTGGGTTTGTCATAAATAGCTCTTATTATTTTGAGATACGTTCCATCAATACCTAGATTATTGAGCGTTTTTAGCATGAAGGGCTGTTGAATTTTGGCAAAGGCCTTTTCTGCATCTATTGAGATAATCATGTGGTTTTTGTCTTTGGTTCTGTTTATATGCTGGATTACATTTATTGATTTGCATATGTTGAACCAGCCTTGCATCCCAGGGATGAAGCCCACTTGGTCATGGTGGATAAGCTTTTTGATGTGCTACTTGATTCATTTTGCCAATATTTTATTGAGGATTTTTGAATCGATGTTCATCAGGGATATTGATCTAAAATTCTCTTTTTTTTTGTTTTATCTCTGTCAGGGTTTGGTATCAGGATGATGTTGGCCTTGTAAAATGAGTTAGGGAGGATTCCCTCTTTTTCTATCGATTGGAATAATTTCAGAAGAGAATGGTACCAGCTCCTCCTTGTACCTCTGGTAGAATTTGGCTGTGAATCTATCTGGTCCTGGGTTTTTTTTGGTTGGTAGGCTGTTAATCATTACCTCAATTTCAGAGCCTGCTATTGGTCTATTCAGGGATTCAACTTCTTCTTGGTTTAGTCTTGGGAGAGTGTAAGTGTCCAGGAAATTACCCATTTCTTCTAGGTTTTCTAGTTTATTTGCATAGAGGTGTTTATATTATTCTCTGATGGCACTTTGTATTTCTGTGGGGTCGGTGGTGTTATCCCCCTTATCATGTTTTATTGTGTCTGTTTGATTCTTCTCTCTTTTCTTCTTTATTAGTCTTGCTAGCAGTCTATCAATTTTGTTGATCTTTTCAAAAAACCAGCTCCTGCATTCATTGATTTTTTGGATGATTTTTTGTGTCTCTATCTCCTTCAGTTCTGCTCTGATCTTAGTTATTTCTTGCCTTCTGCTAGCTTTTGAATGTGTTTGCTCTTGCTTCTCTAGTTCTTTTAATTGTGATATTAGAGTGTCCATTTTAGATCTTTCCTGCTTTCTCTTGTGGTCATTTAGTGCTATAAATTTCCCTCTACACACTGCTTTAAATGTGTCCCAGAGATTCTGGTATGTTGTGTCTTTGTTCTCATTGGTTTCAAAGAACATCTTTATTTCTGCCTTCATTTCATTATGCACCCAGTAGTCATTCAGGAGCAGGTTGTTCGGTTTCCATGTAGTGGAGCAGTTTTGATTGAGTTTCTTAGTCCTGAGTTATAGTTTGATTGCACTGTGATCTGAGAGATGGTTTGTTATAATTTCTGTTCTTTTACTTTTGCTGAGGAGTGCTTTACTTCCAATTGTCTGGTCGATTTTGGAATAAGTGTGATGTGGTGCTGAGAAGAATGTATATTCTGTTGATTTGGGGTGGAGAATTCTGTAGATGTCTATTAGGTCCGCTTGGTGCAGAGATGAGTTTAATTCCTGGATATCTTTGTTGACTTTCTGTCTCATTGGTCTAATGTTGACAGTGGGGTGTTAAAGTCTCCCATTATTATTGTATGGGAGTCTAATTCTCTTTGTAAGTCTCTAAGGACTTGCTTTATGAATCTGGGTGCTCCTGTATTGGGTGCATATATATTTAGGATAGTTAGCTCTTCCTGATGAATTGATCCCTTTACCATTATGTAATGGCCTTCTTTGTCTCTTTTGATCTTTGATGGTTTAAAGTCTGTTTTATCAGAGACTAGGATTGCAACCCCTGCTGTTTTTGTTTTCCATTTGCTTGGTAGATCTTCCTCCATCCCTTTATTTTGAGCCTATGTGTGTCTCTGCATGTGAGATGAGTCTCCTGAATACAGCAAACTGATGGGTCTTGACTCTTTATCCAATTTGCCAGTCTGTGTCTTTTAATTGGACCGTTTAGTCCATTTACATTTAAGTTTAGTATTGTTATGTGTGAACTTGATCCTGTCACTATGATTTTAGCTGGTTAATTTGCTTGCTAGTTCATGCAGTTTCTTCCTAGCATTGATGGACTTTACATTTTGACATGTTTTTGGAATAGCTGGTAGCTGTTGTTCCTTTCCAAGTGTAGTGCTTCCTTCATGATCTCTTGTAGGGCAGGCCTGGTGGTGACAAAATCTCTAAGCATTTGCTTGTCTGTAAAGGATTTTATTTCTCCTTCACTTATGAAACTTAGTTTGGCTGGATATGAAATTCTGGGTTGAAAATTCTTTTCTTTAAGTGTGTTGAATATTGGCCCCCACTCTCTTCTGGCTTGGAGAGTTTCTGCCAAGAGATCTGCAGTTAGTCTGATGGGCTTCCCTTTGTGGGTAACCCAATCTTTCTCTCTGGCTGCCCTTAACATTTTTTCCTTCATTTCAACTTCGATGAATCTGACAATTATGTGTCTTGGCATTCCTCTTCTCAAGGGGTATCTTTGTGGCATTCTCTGTATTTCCTGAATCTGAATGTTGGCCTGCCTTACTAGGTTGGGGAAATTCTCCTGGATGATATCCTGGAGAGTGTTTTCCAACTTGGTTCCATTTTCCATGTCACTTTCAGGCACACCAGTCTGACATAGATTTGGTCTTTTCACATAATCTCATCTTTCTTGGAGGCTTTGTTCATTTCTTTTTACTCTTTTTTCTCTACATTTCTCTTCTCACTTCATTTCATTCATTTGATCTTCAATCATTGATACTCTTTCTTCCAGATGATCAAGTCAGTTACCGAAGCTTGTACATTTGTCATGTAGTTCTCGTGTTATGGTTTTCATCTCTATCAGTTCTTTTAACGACTTCTCTACATTGGTTATTCTAGTTAACCATTCGTCAAATCTTTTTTCAAGGTTTTTAGTTTCTTTGCACTGGTTCCATAGTTCCTCCTTTAGCTCTGAGAAATTTGATTGACTGAAACCTTCTTCTCTCGACTCGTCAAAGTCATTCTCCATCCAGCTTTGTTCCATTGCTGACAATGAGCTGCATTTCTTTGGAGGGGGATATGCGCTCTGATTTTTTGAATTTCCAGCATTTCTGCACTGCTTTTTCCCCATCTTTGTGGTTTTATCTGCCTTTGGTCTTTGATGATGGTGATGTACTGATGGGGTTTTGGTGTGGGTGTCCTTTCTGTTTGTTAGTTTTTGTTCTAACAGTCAGGACCCTCAGCTGTAGGTCTGTTGGAGTTTGCTTGAGGTCCACTCCAGGCCCTGTTTGCTGTGGTATCAGTAGCAGAGGCTGCAGAAGATAGAATATTGCTGAACAGCGAGTGTTGCTATCTGATTCTTGCTCTGGAAGCTTCGTCTCAGGGGTGTACTCTGCCATGTGAGGTGTGAGGTGTCAATCTGCACCTCATGTGGGATGTCTCCCAGTTAGGCTACTCAGGGGTCAGGGACCCACTTGAGCAGGTGGTCTGTCCGTTCTCAGATCTCAATCTCCATGCTGGGAGATCCACTGCTCTCTTCAAAGCTGTCAGACGGGGGCATTTACCTCTGCCGAGGTTTCTGCTGCTTTTTGTTTAGCTATGACCTGTCCCCAGAGGAGGAATCTACAGAGGCAGGCTGGCCTCCTTGAGCTGTGGTGGGCTCCACCAAATTCGAGCTTCCCAGGGGCTTTGTTTACCTACCTACTTAAACCTCAGAAATGGTGGGCACCCCTCCCCCAGCCTGGCTGCCGCCTTGCAATTAGATCTCAGACTGCTGTGCTAGCAATAAGGGAGGCTCCGTGGGCTTGGGACCCTCTGGACCAGGTGTGGGATATAATCTCCTGGTGTGCCGTTTGCTAAGACTCTTGGTAAAGTGCAGTATTAGGGTGGGAGTTACCTGATTTTTCTGCAGTTGTGTGTCTCAATTTCCTTTGGCTAGGAAAAGGAATTCCCTTTCCCCTTGCACTTCCCAGGTGAGGTGATCCCTCGCCCTGCTTCAGCTCTTACTGGTTGGGCTGCACCTGGGGACCAGCGCCAACTGTCCAACAGGATCCAGTGAGGTGAACCCAGTACCTCAGTTGAAAATGCAGAAATCACCCATTTTCTGTGTCACTCATGCTGGGAGCTGGAGGCTGGAGCTGTTCCTATTTGGCCATCTTCTGTACTCATTTGGTTGAAGTTTTGAGTTGATACATAAAACATTATAATTTTTCTCATTTAAAATATTGAGAAAGTGGTTCTCTATTAGCACTTGTAGATGCCTAATTTACAGAGGTAGATCTCTGATTTTAAGTGGAGTATCCTGAAATTGAAAAATGCTAAACCTAAAATGGAAATGCTGGGTCATAGATTCTGTATATCTTTACCTTGGCTAGATAATGGCACATTGTTTTCCAAAGGATGGTACAAATATTCCCATCAGGTGTGTATGAGAATTCCATTTATTATATCTTCACCTGTTAACCAATTTTCCTAATATTTGAGAAAAAATTCTGTATTACAGAAGAAAGCCAGTTATAAAATATGCAAGAAATTATAGAAAATATAATTTTACTTGCCCAAATGATATTATTAGATTAAGAGGAAAATATTAAATATTAATTGGTACCAAAATCATTAAGCAAATGATTGATGAGAAACTGGTCATTGGTTAATTGTTAAAAAAACCCTAATAGATTACTTTTTAATCTCGAGGAAAAATGCTTATCTGTATAGTGAAAGGGAAAAACAAAATAACTTAGTGTAAGAATTTATCAATCATAGTGCAACCAATGATGGTTAACCAGATATTATGTAACTTTGGATATGATGCTACATGAAGTATACACCATCACTTTGAATTGTTATTGGAAAAAATAATATAAATGTATTAAGCTTCTAACATAATATTAATACAGAATATAGACTATAGATAGGGAATACAAGATACAGGCTAACAAGTTCAATAATAGCATAGCAAAGCAACTAGACAAATTCAGAAATATTCTACAGAATGTAATTGGCTTGGGTTTTTAAAAAGTTAGTATTATGAAAAAGAAATTGTAATCAATTGTAAGAAATTTAACAAATATAAAAGCCACATGAAAGATTGGATCTTACATTTGATATTTGAATGGACAAATGAACTGCATGTAATATTTTTGGGTCAACTGGGGGAATTTTGAACATCGTCTCAGCAGTAGATGAGGTAAAATGTACTGAAAGAGAAAGTTACCAAAAAAACAAAACCAGATTGAGGAATGGTATGTACAATAAAATTTTATATTGATGTAAAACTAGATAGAAGTGTGTGTATGTGTGTATAAAGATTGGAAAGGTAAACATTAAGGTAATTAGCATTGGTGCCCACTGATGGTAATTAAATTGATTTAATTAAATTCAAAAATTTCCTATAGTGCACATGTGCTGCTTTTGTAACTGTACTTTTAAAAGTACAAACAAGATAATAAAAAGTTACCCAATTTAACTGATTACTTTTTGTTAATTGATTACTTTTTAATGGAGTGTATTTCCTGCTAAGAATTAAGATATAAAGGAAAGATATCTTTGGCCTAATAATCATTCTATGCATGACTAGCATTTCATATGCTAGATAATCTTCCTGGAAATAATGATTGCCTTGATTGTTATTATAAAGACCACTCCATAGGGTCATAAATCATCTAGTGTCCTCATCTTCTTTCCTGATTATGTGCATTTTAGTATGAATCAAAATAGTTAAAGTATTTCTTTCTCTATTTTAGCATTTTACGGTTTTGGTTCTATCATTTTCTTCTCTGTTATATTATGTTTAGCTTATTAAAGGAAGAAATAGATTGATTAAAATAAATTACAAAGAATTTATGTGCAGATAGCTGTCAATAGTTGTGAACAGGTTTTTTACACTCCTACTTATTTCATTTTATAAATATGTATTTTCAAAAACATGCACATCTTCTTCCTATTCTCTTTTCAAAGCCTGAATCATAATTTCTCAGTTCTATAACCCAAAGTAATAAGAGCCATTTATGACAAACCCACAGCTAACATCATACTAAATAGGCAAAATCTGGAAGCATTCCCCTTGAGAATGTGAACAAGACAAGGATGCCCGCTCTCATCACTTCTATTCAGTGTAGTATGGAAGTCCTAGCCAGAGCAATCAGGCAAGAGAAAGAAATGAAAGGCATCCAAATAGGAAGAGAAGAGGTAAAACTATTTCCCTTTATACAGGTGATAAAACTCTATACCTAAAAAACCCCATCCCATAGTCTCTGCCCAAAAGCTCTTAGAACTGACAAATAATATCAACAATGTTTCAGGATACAAAAGTCAATGTATAAAAATTAGTAGCATATCTATACACAAGTAATGTCCAAACTGAGAGCCAAATCAAGAACATAATGCCATTCACAGTAGCCACAAAATAGATAAAGTACCTAGGAATATAGCTAACAAGGGAGGTGAAAGATCTCTACAATGAAAATTACCAAACACTGCTGAAAGAAATCAGAGATGATACAAACAAATGGAAAAACAATATTGTTAAAATGACCATACTGTTCAAAGCAATGTACAGGTTCAATGCTATTCTTATCAAACCACCAATGACATTTTTCACAGAATTAAAAACAACTATTCTAAAATTCATATGGAACCAAAAAATAAGCCTGAATAGTGAAAGCAATCATAAGCTGAAAGAATAAAGCCAGAGGCATCACATTATCCAACTTCAAACTATGCTACAAGACTACAGTAACCAAAACAGCATGGCACTGGTAAGAAAATAGACACATAAAATCAATGGAACAGGCTAGAAAACCCAGAAATAAAGCCATACACATACAACCATCTGATCCTCAACAAAACTGACAATAACAAGCAATGGGAAAAGGACTCCTTATTCAATAAATAGTGCTGGATACCTGGCTAGCCATAAATAGAGGATTGAAACTGGACCCCTTTCTTTCACCATATACAAAAATCAACTCAAAATGCATTAAAGACTTAAATGTAAGACCAAAAACTATAAAAACCAAAGAGGAAAACCTAGGAAATCTCATTCTGGTCATAGGCCTTGGTAAAGATTTCATGATGAAGACTCCAAAAGCAGTTGCAACAAAACCAAAAATTGACAAGTGGGACTTAATTAAACTAAAGAGTTACTGCACAGCAAAAGAAACTATCAACAAAGTAAACAGACAACCTACAAAATGGGAGCAAATATTTTTGAAGTATACATCTGACAACGATCTAATATCTACTATTTATTAGGAACTTAAACAATAAGCAAAAACCAAACAATCTCATTGAAAAATGGGCAAAGGACATGAACAGACACTTCTCAAAAGACAACATACAAGCACCCAACATGCATATTTAAAATGTTCCTCCTTACTAATCATTACAGAAATGCAAATCAAAACCACAATGAGATATTATCTCACAATAATCAGAATGGCTATTACTAAAATAGGCTCATGCCTATAATCCCAGTACTTTGGAAGGCTGAGGCGAGAGGATTGCTTGAGCCCAGGGGTTTGAGGCCAGTCTGGGCAACATGGTGAGACCCTGTTTCTACAAAAAAGTAATAAAAAAAAACTAGCCAGATATCATGGTGCATGTCTGTGGTCCCAGCTATTCAGGAGGCTGAGTGGGGAAGATGGCTTGAACCCATGAGGTTGAGGCTGCAGTGAGTTGTGTTCATGCAGCTGCACTCCAGCCTGGGTGAGAGAGTGAGATGCTGTCAAAAAATAAGTAAGTAAGTAAGTAAGTAAGTAAGTAAGTAAGTAAGTAAATAAATAAATAAATATTACAGATGTTGGCAAGATTTCAGAGAAAAGAGAACCCTCATACACTGTTGGTGGGAATGTAAATTAGTTCAACCATTGTGGAAAGCAGTTTGGCAGTTTCTCAAAGAACTTAAAACAGGATTATCATTCGGCCCAGCAATCCCATTACTTTTTACACGTTCAATTTTTTGTTGCTATTGTCATTCTTTTTATTTTTACATATGCTATTCATACATATGGGTTGATAATGGTTTTAAGCTAATATTTTTGCTTTAAATAGCTGATTATATTTTAGACCAATTAAAATATAGCAATTTCTGCCTGAAAAATTTTCTTTAACATTTACGTAGTATATAAACCTGCTGGCAATGAATTCTCCTAGTTTTTGTTAATTTGAGAAAGTCTTTATTTTTCTATTTGAAACATTACTAGGGATAGAATTCTGGGTTGAGAATTTTTCTTTTTCAGCACTGTAAGGCTAGACTAGGGTCTTCCGGTTTGCATCATCCCTCTAACTGTTATCTTTCTTTCTCTGTATATATGTATCCTCCTTTTTCTTTTGCTGTCTTCAATGTATCCTCCTTTTTCTTTTGCTGTCTTCAACATTTCTTCTTTGTCTTCTGCTTTCAGCAGTTTGAAGATGGTATCCTTGGTCGGTGGTGTGTATGTTTGTGTAATTATCTTTCCTGGTGTTCTCTGAGCTTGTTGAAATGGTGGTTTGGTGTTTGTCATCAATTTTGGAGAATTCTTCACCATTTTCCTTCAAGTATGTCTGTTGCCTTTTTCTCTAATTCTGTTTCTAGAATTTCAATTACATGTACGTTAGATGGTTTGATATTGTTCCACAGCTCTTGTATGCTCTCTTCTTCTTCTTCTTTTTATTTTTTGTTTTTTTGTTTTTTTTTTTTTTTGGATTTTTTTTCCCCCAAGTATGGGAAAGAGAAAAATCTTTGTGTTTCAGTCTGAGTAATATCTGTCAATCTATCTTTAAGTTTACTAATTCTTTCGCTAGATTTTCCTCTAAGTCTACTGATGACTCAGTTGAAGGCATGCTTTGTCACTGTTATTGTGCTATATGTTTCTAATATTTCCATTTGATTCATTCTTGTGTTTCCATCCTTCTGCTGAAATTACCTGCCTGATTCTGCATGTTGTTCACCTTCTCCCTTACAAGTTTAAAACTTATTGATCATATTTATTTTAAATTTCCTGTCATTTAGTTCCAACATCTGTGTCATATCTGAATCTGGTTCTGGTGATTGCTTTTTTTCTTGGTAGTGTGTGTGTGTGTGTGTTTCATTTTCCTTACTTTTTGTATTCCTCATCATTTTTTGTTAAATACTAGTCATGTTATGTAGGAAAGAATGGTTTTTATTTCTGGAAATGGGTGTATCTTTTTTTTCTGCTAGGCCTTTAGTGTCAGGGATTGAGTTAATCTATTTAGGAGGCAGGCTGAGTTTGAAGTTTGTTTCTGCTATGGCCCCAGTGCCATTCTGCAATAGCCGCAGTTCCTACCTTCAGGTTAGCACCATAAAAGTTACTTTCTCAGGACCCTTGCCAGTCTTTTTCATGAGTGCTGGTGGGGTCTATGGCGAAAAGGTGAGAACTTTACCTTCATCTGCAGTCCCTAGGACTCTATGGTCTCTCACTAGCCCACACTCAGCTTCTATTAATTAATTAACGATTCTAGCTGAATTATTCTTACTCACATCTGGCTTCATCTGCCCCAGGGAAGCAAGTGCTTATATCTCATTTCTTCCTACTGGAGTTGTCTTTCCATAGAATTCAGACTAATTAATTGATGTATGAGTTCAGCTCTCTAAGAGTCATGAATTTGCAATTTGCCCAGCATATGTTGTTAGAATGAGCTCTCGCTAATCTACAGTAGAAGCCAGAGTTTATTAGACTCCATTGTTGCTTTGTTATACTGAAGCAAGAGATCTAAAGTAAGTTTGCTCAATAGAAAGAATATTGTGTGTATTAATGGGAGACTGGTTAATCTATATTAGAATATATATGGTATACAGTTCTATTGCTAATCTTATTTTACAGAGGAGAAAATAAGGCTCAGAAGGGCTAAAAATCATACCGGAACCATTCAATAGTAAGTAATAAGCTGGTACCTCACTATACTATATTACTTTTCTTATTATTAGCTTTTAAAAAATTGTGGCAAAATATTCATAGTATAAATTTTAACATCTTAACCATTTTTAAGTGTATAGTTTAGTAATGTTATCTACATTCACATTTTATAAACTTTTTTTATCCAGACACTACAATTAAACTTAATGTGTTAGGCTGTTTTTGCATTGTTATAAAATAATACCTGAAGCTGGGTAATTTACAAAGAAAAGAGATTTAAATAGTTCCTGGTTCTGTAGGCTGTATGAGAAGAATGGTGCCAGCATCTGCTTGGCTTCTAGCGAGGGCTGCAAGAAGCTTACAATCATTGTGGAAGGAGATGAAGACACAGCATGTCACATGGTGAGAGTGGGAGCAAGAAAGAGAGAGGGGAGCGGTTCCATGCTCTTTGAAATAACCAGATCTCACATGAACTACCAGAATGAGAACTCACTCATCACCAAGGAGACAGTGCTAAGCCATTCATGAAGGATGTGTTTCTATGATGCAAACATCTCCCACCAGGCCCCACGTCCAACTATGGGGATTACTTTTCAACTTGAGATTTGGAGGGGAAAAATGTCCAAACTATATCATTCATCCCCTGACCCACTAAATCTCATGTCCTGCTCACATTTCAAAATAGAATCATGCCTTTGCATAAGTCTCCCAAAGTCTTAATTTGTTCTAGACTTAACTTAAAAGTTCCAAAGTTCAAATCCAAACTTTCATCTGAGGCTCAAGGCCAAGTTCCTTCCACTGATGCACCTATAAAATCAAATACAAGTTACTTTCTTCCAAGATACAATGACATTAAAAGCATTGGGTAAATATTTCCATTCCAAAAGGGAGAAATTGGCAAAAAAGAAAGGGGTAATAGGCCCCATGAAAGTCTAGAACCCAGCAGGGCAGGCATTAAATCTTAAAGCTTCAAAATAATCTCCTTTGATCCCATGTACTGCATCCAGAGCACACTGATGCAAGGGGTGTGTTCCCAAGGCCCTGGGAAGCTCTGCTTCTGTGACTTTGCAGGGTGAAGCCCCTGTGGATGCTGTCATGAATTGGAGGTGTGTACCCACAGGTTTTCCAGGCTCAGGATCCAGGCTGCCCATGACTAACATTCTGGAGTCTGAAGGCCAGCGGCCGCCTTTCCGCAGTTCCAGTAGGCCAAGTCTCTATGGGGGGTCCAGCTCCACATTTCCTCTTCACAATTGGCTAGTAGAAATTCTCAGTGAGGGGTCCAGCCCTGTAACAGGATTCTGTTTGGGCACATAGACTTTCTCATACATCCTGTGAAATCTATGAGAAAACTGTCAAACCTCCTTCATGCCTGCATTCTGTGTGCTTGCCACTTAACACTATATGGAAGCTAGTAAATTCTATGACTTGTGACCTTCAAAGCTGTGGCTCAAGCTGTACCTGGGCCCTGTTGAGCCAAGGCTGGAACTAGAGCTGCTGTGATTTGGGGAGTAGTGTTCTGAGACTGAGCAGGACAATGGGACCCTGGATTTGGCCCCCCAAACCATTCTTTCCTCCTAGGTCTATAAACCTGTGATGTGAGGGGCTGCCTTGAAGACGTCTGCAATGCCTTTGAAGTCTTTTTCCCATTGATCTTAGATATGAGCACTTGGCTCCCTTTTAGTCATACTAATATCTCTAGCAAGTGGTTCCTCCACAACCTGCTTATATTCCTCTCCTGAAAATACTTCTTTTTTCTCTGCCACATGGCTAGCTTGCAAATTTTCCAGAATTTTACACTCTGCTTCCCTTTTAAATATAAGTTTCAACTTTAAGTCATTTATTTGTTCCCATATCTGATTGCAGGCTGTTAGAAGCAGCCAGGCTAACTCTTGAACATTTTGCTGCTTAAAAATTTTTTCTGCCAGTTACTCTAAGTCATCACTCTTAAGTTCAAACTGCCACAGATCCCTAGAGCCTGGAAACAAGGCAACCAAGATCTTTGCTAATGCATAACAAGTGTGACCTTGCTTGACTTCCTAATAAATTTATCTTTTCCATCTGAGACCTCCTTAGCCTGGCCTTCACTGTCCATATTTCTCAAAAAACTCCTGACCTCAGGTGATCTGCCTACCTCAGCCTCCCAAAGTCCTGGGATTACAGGCGTGAACCACCGTGCCTGGTCGCTGTCCATATTTCTATTAGAATTTTGGTTACAATGATTTAATCAGTCTCTAAACTATTCCAAACTTTTCCTCATCTTCTTTTCTTCTTCAGTACCCTCCAAACTCTTCCAACCTCTGCCCATTGCTCAGCTCCAAAGCTGCTTCCACATTTTCTGGTATCTTTATAGCAATGCCCCACTTCTGGTACTAATTTTCTATATTAGTCCATTCTTGTGTCTCTATAAGGGAATACTTAAAACTGGGTCATTTATAAAGAAAATAGGCTTATTTAGCACACAGTTCTGCAGCCTGAATGAGAAACGTCATACCAACATCTGCTTGGTTTCTGGTGAGGGCTTCAGGAAGCTTACTATCATGGCTTAAGATGATGGGAAGCCAGCATGTCACATGGTGAGAGTGGAAGCAAGATAGAGATGGAGAGATGCCATGCTCTTTATTATTATTATTATTATTATTATTATATTTTAAATTCTAGGGTACATGTGCATAACGTGCAGGTTTGTTACTTATGTATACTTGTGCCATGTTGGTGTGCTGCACCCATCAACTTGTCGGCACCCATCAACTCATCATTTACATCAGGTATAACTCCCAATGCAATCCCTCCCCACTCCCCCTCCCCATGATAGGCCCCGGTGTGTGATGTTCCCCTTCCCGAGTCCAAGTGATCTCATTGCTCAGTTCCCAACTATGAGTGAGAACATGCGGTGTTTGGTTTTCTGTTCTTGCAATAGTTTGCTGAGAATGATGATTTCCAGCTGCATCTATATCCCTACAAAGGACATAAACTCATCCTTTTTTATGGCTGCATAGTATTCCATGGTGTATATGTGCCACATTTTCTTAATCCAGTCTGTCACTGACGGACATTTGGGTTGATTTCAAGTCTTTGCTATTGTGAATGATGCTGCAATAAACATATGTGTGCATGTGTCTTTATAGGAGCATGATTTATAATCCTTTGGGTATATACCCAGTAATGGGATGGCTGGATCACATGGTATTTCTAGTTCTAGGCCCTTGAGGAATCGCCATACTGTTTTCCACAATGGGTGAACTAGTTTACAATCCCACCAACAGTGTAAAAGTGTTCCTATTTCTCCACATCCTCTCCAGCACTTGTTGTTTCCTGACTTTTTAATGATTACCATTCTAACTGGTGTGAGATGGTATCTCATTGTGATTTTGATTTGCATTTCTCTGAGGGCCAGTGACGATGAGGATTTTTTCATGTGTCTGTTGGCTGTATGAATGTCTTCTTTTGAGAAATGTCTGTTCATATCCTTTGCCCACTTTTGGATGGGGTTGTTTGCTTTTTTCTTGTAAATTTGTTTGAGTTCTTTGTAGGTTCTGGATAGTAGCCCTTTGTCAGATGAGTAGATTGCAACAATTTTCTCCCATTCTGTAGGTTGCCTGTTCACTCTGAAGGTAGTTTCTTTTGCTGTGCAGAAGCTCTTTAGTTTAATTAGATCCCATTTGTCAATTTTGGATTTTGTTGCCGTTGCTTTTGTTGTTTTAGACATGTAGTCCTTGCCCATGCCTATGTCCTGAATGGTATTCCCTAGGTTTTCTTCTAGGATTTTTATGGTATTAGGTCTAACATTTAAATCTCTAATCCATCTTGAATTAATTTTCATATAAGGAGTAAGGAAAGGATCCAGTTTCAGCTTTCTACTTACGGCTAGCCAATTTTCCCAGCACCATTTATTAAATAGGGAATCCTTTCCCAATTTCTTGTTTTTCTAGGTTTGTCAAAGATCAGATGGCTGTAGATGTGTGGTATTATTTCTGAGGACTCTGTTCTATTCCATTGGTCTATATGTCTGTTTTGGTACCAGTACCATGCTGTTTTGGTTACTGTAGCCTTGTAGTATAGTTTGAAGTCAGGTAGTGTGATGCCTCCAGCTTTGTTCTTTTGACTTAGGATGGTCTTGGTAATGCAGGCCCTTTTTTGGTTCCATATGAACTTTAAAGCAGTTTTTTCCAATTCTGTGAAGAAACTCATTGGTAGTTTGATGGGGATGGCATTGAATCTATAAATTACCTTGGGCAGCATGGCCATTTTCATGATATTGATTCTTCCTATCCATGAGCATGGTATGTTCTTCCATTTGTCTGTGTCCTCTTTTATTTCACTGAGAAGTGGTTTGTAGTTCTCCTTGAAGAGGTCCTTCACATCCCTTGTAAGTTGGATTCCTAGGTATTTTATTCTCTTTGAAGCAATTGTGAATGGAAGTTCATTCATGATTTGGCTCTCTGTTTGTCTGTTACTGGTGTATAATAATGCTTGTGATTTTTGCACATTAATTTTGTATCCTGAGACTTTGCTGAAAGTTTCTTATCAGCTTAAGGAGATTTTGGGCTGAGACGATGGGGTTTTCTAAATATACAATCATGTCATCTGCAAACAGGGACAATTTGACTTCTTCTTTTCCTAATTGAATACCCTTTATTTCTTTCCCTTGCCTGATTGCCCTAGCCAGAACTTCCAACACTATGTTGAATAGGAGTGGTGAGAGAGGGCATCCCTGTCTTGTGCCAGTTTTCAAAGGGAATTTTTCCAGTTTTTGCCCATTCAGTATGATATTGGCTGTGGGTTTGTCATAAATAGCTCTTATTATTTTGAGATATGTTCCATCAATACCGAATTTATTGAGCGTTTTTAGCATGAAGGGCTGTTGAATTTTGTCAAAGGCCTTTTCTGCATCTATTGAACTCATCATGTGGTTTTTGTCTTTGATTCTGTTTATATGCTGGATTACGTTTATTGATTTGCATATGTTGAACCAGCCTTACATCCCAGGGATGAAGCCCACTTGATCATGGTGGATAAGCTTTTTGATATGCTGCCGGATCCGGTTTGCCAGTATTTTATTGAGGATTTTTGCATCGATGTTCATCAGGGATATTGGTCTAAAATTCTCTTTTTTTGTTGTGTCTCTGCCAGGCTTTGGTATCAGGATGATGTTGGCCTCATAAAATGAGTTAGGGAGGATTCCCTCTTTTTCTATTGATTGGAATAGTTTCAGAAGGAATGGTACCAGCTCCTCCTTGTACTTCTGGTAGAATTCAGCTGTGAATCCATCTGGTCCTGGACTGTTTTTGGTTGGTAGGCTATTAATTGTTGCCTCAATTTCAGAGCCTGCTATTGGTCTATTCAGGGATTCAGCTTCTTCCTGGTTTAGTCTTGGGAGAGTGTAAGTGTCCAGGAAATTATCCACTTCTTCTAGATTTTCTAGTTGATTTGTGTAGAGGTGTTTATAGTATTCTCTGACGGTAGTTTGTATTTCTATGTGGTCGGTGGTGATATCCCCTTTATCATTTTTTATTGCGTCTATTTGATTCTTCTCTCTTTTCTTCCTTATTAGTCTTGCTAGTGGTCTATCAATTTTGTTGATCTTTTCAAAAAACCAACTCCTGCATTCATTGATTTTTTGGAAGGTTTTTTTGTGTTTCTATCTCCTTCAGTTCTGCTCTCATCTTAGTTATTTCTTGCCTTCTGCTAGCTTTTGAATGTGTGTGCTCTTGCTTCTCTAGTTCTTTTAATTGTGATGTTAGGGTGTCCATTTTAGATCTTTCCTGCTTTCTCTTGTGGGCATTTAGTGCTATAAATTTCCCTCTACACACTGCTTTAAATGTGTCCCAGAGATTCTGGTATGTTGTATCTTTGTTCTCATTGGTTTCAAAGAACATCTTTATTTCTGCCTTCATTTCGTTACGTACCCACTAGTCATTCAGGAGCAGGTTATTCAGTTTCCATGTAGTTGAGCTGTTTTGGTTGAGTTTCTTAGTCCTAAGTTCTAGTTTGATTGCACTGTGGTCTGAGAGACAGTTTGTTATAATTTCTGTTCTTGTACATTTGCTGAGGAGCATAATTTCCTTCCAATTATGTGGTCAATTTTGGAATAAGTGTGATGTGGTGCTGAGAAGAATGTATATTCTGTTGATTTAGGGTGGAGAGTTCTGTAGATGTCTATTAGGTCTGCTTGGTGCAGAGATGAGTTCAATTCCTGGATATCCTTGTTAACTTTCTGTCTCATTTATCTGTCTAAGGTTGACAGTGGGGTGTTGAAGTCTCCCATTATTATTGTATGGGAGTCTAAGTCTCTTTGTAAGTCTCTAAGGACTTGCTTTATGAATCTGGGTGCTACTGTATTGGGTGCATGTATATTTAGGAGAGTTAGCTCTTCCTGTTGTATTGATCCCTTTACCATTATGTAATGGCCTTCTTTGTCTCTTTTGATCTTTGATGGTTTAAAGTCTGTTTTATCAGAGACTAAGATTGCAACCCCTGCTTTTTTTGGTTCTCCACTTGCTTGGTAGATCTTCCTCCATCCCTTTATTTTGAGCCTATGTGTGTCTCTGCATGTGAGATGGGTCTCCTGAATACAGCAAACTGATGTGTCCTGACTCTTTATCCAGTTTGCCAGTCTGTGTCTTTTAATTGGACCATTTAGTCCATTTACATTTAAGGTTAATATTGTTATGTGTGAACTTGATCCTGTCATTATGATATTAACTGGTTATTTTGCTCGTTAGTTGATGCAGTTTCTTCCTAGCCTCGATGGTCTTTACATTTTGGCATGTTTTTGCAATGGCTGGTACCGGTTGTTCCTTTCCATGTTTAGTACTTCCTTCAGGGTCTCTTGTAAGGCAGGCCTGGTGATTACAAAATCTCTAAGCATTTGCTTATCTGTAAAGGATTTTATTTCTCCTTCACTTATGAAACTTAGTTTGGCTGGATATGAAATTCTGGATTGAAAATTCTTTTCTTTAAGAATGTTGACTATTGGCCCCTACTCTCTTCTGGCTTGTAGAGTTTCTGCTGAGAGATCTGCTGTTAGTCTGATGGGCTTCCCTTGTGGGTAACCCAACCTTTCTCTCTGGCTGCCCTTAAGATTTTTTCCTTCATTTCAACTTTGGTGAATCTGGCAATTATGTGTCTTGGAGTTGCTCTTCTCGAGGAGTATCTTTGTGGCGCTCTCTGTATTTCCTGAATTTGAATGTTGGCCTGCCTTACTAGGTTGGGGAAGTTCTCCTGGATGATATCCTGAAGAGTGTTTTCCAACTTGGTTCCATTTTCCCCCTCACTTTCAGGCACCCCAATCAGACGTAGAGTTGGTCTTTTTACATAATCCCATACTTCTTGCAGGCTTTGTTCATTTCTTTTTCTTCTTTAGTTCGTTTATGGCCTTCTCTGCATTAATTATTGTAGTTATCAGCTCTTCCACTCTTTTTTCAAGATTTTTAGTTTCTTTGCGCTGAGTATGTAATTCCTCCTTTGGCTCTGAGAAGTTTGATGGACTGAAGCCTTCTTCTCTCATCTCGTCAAAGTCATTCTCCGTCCAGCTTTGATCCGTTGCTGGCGATGAGCTGCTTTCCTTTGGAGGGGGAGATGCACTCTTATTTTTTGAATTTCCAACTTTTCTGCCCTGCTTTTTCCCCATCTTTGTGGTTTTATCTGCCTCTAGTCTTTGATGATGGTGACGTACGGATGGGGTTTTGGTGTGGGTGTCCTTCCTGTTTGTTAGTTTTCCTTCTAACAGTCAGGACCCTCAGCTCTAAGTCTGTTGGAGATTGCTTGAGGTCCACTTCAGACCCTGTTTGCCTGGGTATCAGCAGCAGAGGCTGCAGAATATTGCAGATAGAATATTGCTGAACAGCGAGTGTACCTGTCTGATTCTTGCTTTGGAAGCTTCCTCTCAGGGGTGTACTCCACCGTGTGAGGTGTGGGGTGTCAGTCTGCCCCTAGTGGGGGATGTCTCCCAGTTAGGCTACTCAGGGGTCATGGACCCACTTGATCAGGCAGTGTGTCCGTTCTCAGATCTCAACCTCCATGTTGGAAGATCCACTGCTCTCTTCAAAGTTGTCAGACAGAGTTGTTTGCATCTGCAGAGGTTTTTGCTGCTTTGTTGTTGTTGTTGTTGATTAGCTGTGCCCTGTCCCCAGAGTTGGAGTCTACAGAGACAGGCAGGGTTCCTTGAGCTGCTGTGAGCTCCACCCAGTTCGAGCTTCCCTGAGGCTTTGTTTACCTACTTAAGCCTCAGCAATGGCGTGCACTCCTCCCCCAGCCTCGCTGCTCCCTTGCGGTTAGATGGCAGATTGCTGTGTTAGCAATGAGGGAGGCTTGGTGGGTGGGCGTGGGACCCTCCCGGCCAGGTATGGGATATAATCTCCTGATGTGCCCGTTTGCTAAGACCCTTATTACAGTGCAGTATTGGGGTGGGAGTTACCTGATTTTCCAGGTGTTGTGTGTCTCAGGTCCCCCGGATAGGAAAAGGGATTCCCTTCCCCCTTGCACTTCCCAGGTGAGGTGATGCATCGCCCTGCTTCACCTCTCACTGGTCGGGCTGCAGCAGCTGACCAGCACCAATTGTCCGGCACTCGCTACTGAGATGAACCCAGTACCTCAGTTGAAAATTCAGAAATCACCTGCCTTCTCTGTTGCTCGCACTGGGAGCTGGAGACTGGAGCTGTTCCTATTCGGCCATCTTGCTCCACCCCATCGCCATGCTCTCTTGGATAACCATATCTCTTTTGAACTACAAGAGCGAGAGCTCACTCATCACCACTTTGTAAAGGGGATGGCATAAAACCATTTATGAGGGATCTACCCCCATGAAAAAAACATCTTACACCAGGTTACACCTCCAACATTGGAGATTATATTTCAATGTGAGAATTGGAGGGAACAAACATTCAAACTCTATTACTTAGAAAGTTATAAAAGTACTAAAAACTCAATAACACATTTTTTTAAAAAGTGTGAAATGAAGAAAATATAGAAAGAAGAAAACAAAAAAGCATTTATAATCTCTAAACCCAGATAGAACCACATTAAACATTTTGGTAAGTGGGTTTTTTAGGGTTCTTTCTAAATACTTAAGTTTGTATACATTTCTTAAGTAGTATTCTGAAAATAATTTTTGAATGACATTTTAACTTACTAAACTTCAACTCATATTGTATTAGATTGTGTTGGCTTTATTTAGTGGCCAAGTTTTTCTCATATATAATCTGTAGTTACCTAACTTTCCCAAGTTTTTTTCTTTCAGAATCAAATAAACATATATTTTTATTCATTAAAAAAACTTAAGCTCAAGTCTTTTACATTTATTTTTATTTGATTTAAATTTGTGGGCTTTGACCACGATTCCAAACTCCTGAGTTTACTTTTAATCTTCATTCCATCATACATCATGCTTCTATTCTCAGAACTTGGTGTTGAGGGCAAAGCCCTTTTGACACATTCCATGAGAGCCTTAATTCTGTTGGGATAAAGATATTAATCCTCTTAAGCAGGTGTCAGCAATTATTATTTTTTTTTTTTGTAAAATGCTAGATGGTAAATTTTTTCAGCCTTGTAGACTATATAGTCTTTTTATAGGCAATGCATAAATGAGCTTTAATGTGTTGCAATAAAGCTTTATTTCAAAATGTTTAAGCAGTGCCTGGATTTTGCCCTTATGTCTTAGTTTGTAGCCCACTACTCTCAAGGTAAGATTGGTTAATTGGTGTGAATCTGCATAATCGTATTGCTGTCCAGACAACCATAGGTCATAGAACTCTCTCAAGTTGTTGGATTAAACTCTTCAGGCAGGATTGTGTTCTTCAGTACCCCAGAGGTCCTATTGCTTCTCATTATTAAAAGGTGGCAATCTATCCACATTTCTTATGTCTCTGCCTTTATCACTTATTTCTACCCAGTGTTAATTATGTTGCTTGAAATAGCACAGCTATTAAATATTCTAATTGAGGAATCAAAACCTCGGTTTGTTTTTTCATTATACAGCACTAACTTTTAAATAAGGCACAATCATATCTATCACTGATTATGTTATTAAAATTCTCAAAACTATACCCCCTCATTAACTGTGTGTTAGCAAATGTTTAACAATCACCTCTCAGGAAAAGACAAACAAACCTTGATTTATAGTGTTTGATGTTATCTGCGGTTTAACCACTCCAAACATGGCCAGTTTCAAGCTAGCAACATGACATTACTCAATGTGGAGGTAGGAAAAAATGAACACAGTGGCTTTCCTGAGCCAGAGCAAACTGGTGCCAGCATACCACTGTTAAGCTCAGCAGGTCCCCTGGCATGGCTAGGACGTGTCCTTGGTTTTTGGTTACTATTTATATTTCTAGAAACTACAACCTTAAATTCTGAGGCTTTCTATTATCCAGAAAGTCTGCAACAACAACATGCTTCACCTTTCTGCTAAAGTGTATCCTCTCTTATTGCTAAAGACTTCAGGTACATTTAAAATGATCCTATGCCCTTCATAGACTTTCTTTCTGCTTTCAAAAATACCACCAGAGGCTTAATTATAACAATTTGTGTTAAGCCTACATGAATCAATCTAAAGACAAAACAAAATAAAGAGACGCATCAATCTATTTTGCAGTTAAAACTTGTTTGTAACAGCCAGGAGGAGGTCAGGCTGTCCTAATCTGGGGGCTTAGTGCAAACTTAATATAAGGATAGTCTTAAGAGTCTTAAGAATATTTTAATTCCAGTCTTTTTAGGGAACGAAGAGACTGAGCCACTCATGGTAACGTTAAAATAAAAAGCTTTGAGGGGTATGTGTTAAATAAAAAAATTACAGAATCTATTCATCAAGACTTTTGACTGAGAACTAAAATACTAAGAGACAAGGAAGGTTCATAGAAAGTCTCCAGTATATATTCAGGATAACATTTGGAATAATGAATTTTAGTGAGCAAACACATGGGTTAATACTTTCTTGTGTTATCATTTCTCCATATTCTAGGATGAAATGAACAAAAAAGAATAGAAAGAATCTTGAAGTTAATTAATTTCTCATTCCTTACTCCTTTTTCTCTAATCTCCATATAGCACACTATCACCATTTTATCAACATTCTTCTAAAGGAGGAAATTGAAACATAAAACACATCCTTATGATAAATAAAAGCATACAGGCAGGAATTGTAAATTATTTAAATTTTTTTAGGGATTGTGATTCCAAAATATTCCTTAGTAAACTATTATTGCTATTAATCACCTTTATAGCCAATAAAGTATGTTTTATGATTTTTTGTGCCAAATATATGCATTCCTTTCTTTGTGAATTAAAGAACATTTACTTAGATTTATCCAATAGCATCTTAAATATATGAGAACCATTTTAGGTTACACTTTAGATGATTTTTTGTTTCTTTTAACCCAAGTATTTTTTTCTGAGATAAAAAGAATATATGCTCATTATTAAAAATCGGAAAATATAGACAAGATTAATAAATAAAACTGATCAACTGTAACCCTAATACTTGTAGAGAACTACTGCTAACGTTTCATAGTATGTCATTTAGACTTTTTCTATATACATAAATATTATTAAAAATTGGAAATTCACTCTCTGTACAGTTTCAAATACTAACATCTTCACTGGATATATATAAGAGCCTTTCCCTGCACTCTAAAATTTTTCAATTCTGTAATTTTTATCTGCTGAGTCATGGTCTATCATATGGATACTTCATAACTTAATACTATATCATTACAATTCATCAATCTTGTATGTATAATTTAAAATCCAAATAACTATGAAAAGTATCTTTGTAACTCATTTGGTGGGCACCTGAGCTGGTTTGATTTAATTTGGTGGCAAGATTCAGCTGAACTGAGTTGAGGCTATTTATTAGCTAATTTATCCCAGTTAGAGGTGAGATATTTCACAACCAAAATATTAACAAGATTGATTATGAGGTATTGCCTGAAACCTTCAGGGGTTCAGTATATGCATTCTGCAATTATTTTTTTAAATGGTTAATTAAGAAAAAAGCCTTCCAATGATCCAAAATAGAAGATTATGGATTTTTTTGGTTTGGATTTTTTTCTTTTTATTGCTAATATTTCAGTGAACATTGATATGCAGAAATCTTTTGCATACTTTATATTATTTCCATAACGTATGCTCTACTGAATAAAAAGAAAATATGTGAACATTGTTAAGGCTATAGTTTTTCAATTATTTACCTAAAATCTTTACTACCAGCAGTGTATGAAACTGCTCAGCCTATGACATCCTCTCTTGGTTTAATAATTTAAAAATTTATTTATTTGGTAGGTGTCTTCTAATTTCATTGCTGTTTTAATTTGCATATATTTCATGAATAATGAGCTTAAATTTTCTTTATATTTTTATTATATATCTGTATCACTTCTGTTGGTAGTCAGTCCTTTGCTCATTTTTCTATTGGGTTGCTAACATTGAAAAAGTTTATTTATATAAATATTTATTTACAAAATCATATCGATCTGTATTGTTGATGCCAAATAGTCTAATTTGCCTACTAATTCTGTTTATGATAATTGATGTAGTCAAATTTATTGATTTTGCAATTATGTTATTTTATTATTATTATTATACTTTAAGTTATGGAGTACATGTGCAGTATGCACAGTTTTGTTACATAGATATACACGTGCCATGGTGTTTGGCTGCACCAATCAACCCGTCATCTACATTAGGTATTTCTCCTAATGCTATCCTTTCCCTAGTCCCCCACCTCCCCAACAAGCTCTGGTGTGTGATGTTCCCCTCCCTGTGTCCATGTTCTCATTGTTCAACTCCCGTTTATGAGTGAGAACATGTGGTGTTTGGTTTTCTGTTCTTGTGTTAGTTTGCTGAGAATGATGGTTTCCAGCTTCTTCCATGTCCCTGCAAAGGACGTGAACTCATCCTTTTTTATGGCTGCATAGTATTCCATGGTGTATATGTGCCTCATTTTCTTTCTCCAGTCTATCATTGACAGGCATTTGGGTTGGTTACAAGTCTTCGCTATTGTGAATAGTGCTGCAATAAACATACATATGCATGTGTCTTTATAGTAGAATGATTTATAATCCTGTATTTTATTTTTAAAGGAGTGATACCTATATTGTATAACATACTGTGTATTGTCTATATGATATAAATTTAATGAGTGTGTAATTAATATCCTTTATATGCTAATTTTTGCCTACCAAATTTGCTAAAATGTGAAAGAGGGGTTATTATGCACTTCTAATACTATCATTTCTGTCTACTTTAGCATTTTCTAATTTTCATATTTGCTATTACAAGAGAGCATTATTCAGTACAACAAGTTTTGTGATAGTCATCATTTTATTATGAATTGAAATGTTTTTCAACATAAAATTATTTTCCTTATATAACTTAATTATTTACCTGAATTTTTTCCTTGGTCTTTTTCTAAATGTCTTGGCCCATCATTTTTCTTTTAACGTATCTGTGCTATTTTGTTTAATTTTTTTAGGCAAACTGATTTGTTTTGAATTTAAGCCACTGAAATTTCTATGTCTGCTCATTATTTTTCTCCTTGATTCTTTTGTCAATAATTATTTGATACTTCTCCTTTTCAGTTTTTAAAAATATGTCATATGTTTCTCCATTATTTGTGAAAGTAAATGCCCTATTTTAAAATTTTACTAGTGTTATATTTAAATTATATATATTTTAGTTTTTATTTAATTGTCATACTCAATACTTAAAATATTATCATTTGATTCCCCATGATGTAAATCTCATTATTCGGCCACATTTTATTTCTCTTCTGTTTATCATAACTCTGCCTATTATCATTGCTAATATAATTTCATATGCTCTTCTCATAATACAGCCTATCAGGACAGAGATAGTCAATAAAACTGTCTAGTAAATAAAAAATAGTAAATCAAATAGTAAATAAATACAGTAACCCACATTGGATAATATGAGATTACTATTCATTTTAATTAGCAAAGTTTATCCATGGCATTTGTAACAGTTTCTAACAATCAGCTTCCTGTCAATTTTAGTTTTTAATGTTGCTATTATTTTATATTTTTGTGTTTTTATAAGCATTTTACTTGGAAAATGAAAAAAGAGAACTTAGTCAATCTTATAATGTTAACTAAACACGAAGTAAAATCTTTCAAATTTACTTTTATGCAGCCTAAATAATTCACCTCCACTTCTTTAAATTAACTCTCTAGAGCTCAAAAAGGGATGTAAAATGTGGCAAGAGTGAGAGGGGTAGCTCAGCTAGGGTTGTAGTTATTTGTGGTCGTTGGTCATGTGTTACATTGCAGGGATATAAGGGCTCACTCTCTGACATCTCACTTATACTCTCAGGCTTTGTATCATCTTTCTTTCTGAGGGGGTGTCAGGAAATTTTCCTTTATGTCAGAAACAATTAGCTCCATACTTTTCTTCCCTTGTTTTCTCTGCTCTACAGAGCAACAGATCTCATTCCTCATTTGGCCAGGAGTGTATGAAAATAAGTAAAACACAAGTTGCCAGATTGAAGTGCAGGTAGGAGAACAATAAATGGCTCTTATTTATCTTACTTTTCATCTTCTTATGTGTGAAATCTCTGCATTGAAAAATAAATTAACTCCGGGTGATTGCAATCACTTCATCTTTTTTGTCCAGCTTGCCTTTCTGCCTGTCTGTCTTTCTTTCTTTCCTTCCTTCCTTCCTTCCTTTCTTCCTTTCTTCCTTTCTTCCTTTCTTCCTTTCTTCCTTTCTTCCTTTCTTCCTTTCTTTCTTTCTTTCTTTCTTTCTTTCTTTCTTTCTCTCTCTCTCTTTCTTTCTCTCTCTCTTTCTTTCTCTCTTTCCTTCTTTCTTTTTCTTTTCTTTTCTTTTTTTTTTGAGACCGAGTCTCACTGTGTTGTCCAGGCTGGAATGCAGTGGTGCAATCTTGGCTCACTGTAACTTTCACCTCCCAGGTTTAAGTGATTCTCCTGCCTCAGCCTCCTGAGTAGCAGGGATTATAGGCATACACCACATGCCCCGTGAATTTTTGTATTTTTGGCAGAGATGGGGTTTTACCATATTGGCCAGGCTGGTCTTGAAATCCTGACCTCAAGTGATTCACCCACCTTGGCCTCCCAAAGTGCTGGGATTACAGGTGTGAGGCAATCTTCCCAGCCCAGCGTTCCTTCTATGTATGAAAACTCCAGGGTTGATGTGGTTCTGTCTCTGTTGACACCCTGAGCTGTATGGAGGGACTTTTTATTCTCAAGTGTATTAGATATTTTTCCTTTTTGCTGTTAGTGCACAATTTCAGTCTGATTCTCCCCAAGTTGGGTTCTCTTCAATAGAGAACTTTTAACTACCCTACTCTCAATTTCTCATATCATGATAGATCCAACCTTCATTATTTCTTGCCTAGATTGGACAACAAAAATCCTCTTTACAGATATCCTTGCATTCAGTCTCACACACTCTTTTCTAAGCTCTTCTCCAAACATCTAGCCTTGTGATTTTTCTATCACCAAATCCGAGTATATCATTATCCTACTAAATATTCTAAATGTTTCCCACTACCTTCAAGGGGATGGTCTGGCCAAATGCATAATCCCCTTCACACTCTCATACTAAACTATCTCTTTATTAACTTATTCAACAGAGCCTGGAACATTATATCTGCTAAATTAATGTTTTTAGGCCATATGAGTAAATATTTGTGGATTTGCCAATGGTGAATATTGTGTTCAGGTGCATCATTGAAAGAAAGAAGAGTAGGAGGCACAGGTAAACAAAGCTAGTAATAGAAAAGCAGCAATATCAGAAAGTAGTTTCCAATTTACTTCCTGGAATTTTTATAATGACTAAGGGATGGTTCCTATTTAAAATAAAGTTTAAAGAATGAAAAGAAAATTTTCAGGTTTGGTGAGGTAGTAGAAAGGAAGAATATAGGCTTAGTGTTAGAGGCTGTGCAGGAGAGAGGTGAAGTGTGCTTTTGAGGAAGTCAGCCTGCATTATAATTTGACTTTTTCACTTTCTAACTTGGGAGAATTACCTAACTTCTTTGAGATTTGGTTTCCTTGGCTAAATAGTTATTACTAGAATCTACCTTATAGGCTGAAAACTAACCCAGCTCATTTAAGAGTTTAACATCATAAGCTTTCAGTAAAATATAGCTATTAATGTTATTATTATTCTTAACCTCAAAAGAGAAAACTGTTAGCTTTTTGCTAACTTTGTAAAACAGAGTTGAATTATATAAGCCATTAGCTGTTCCTTAGTCTGTAGGAAAAGTTGAACTGTTAAAATAAAAATAGAATAAGTCATCTTACACTCATTGATTTCAAATTTTCTATTTAAAATTTCCGACTCTTGTCTTTTTTCCCTTAGGTTAGACATTTGACTCATAAAATACACTTCAACCTCAGAATTCACTTATGGTAGTAATAATCATTGAAACTGTAACTTAAAAAATAAGTTTATAAAGTATTGCATAAGGCTAGATGAGAGCAGTCCCCATCCTTGAAGTAGTTCGAAGAGAATTTAAAGGCAGGTTCCACCTACGTTGTGACATAAAAGCCCTCATTTCACTTAAAATTGTTTTTCTGGTCCTACTATCTGTTGTCCTTCCTTCTAGGCCCCATTGTTTGGCCCCACTCAAAGAAAGATTTACCATCTTTTTGACTAAGAGAGAGGTAAAAAAAAACAAATCCAAACCCCACAACAACTATTGACCGTAAAATTGCTTTCACTTGGAGGCACAGGTGGAGCAGGTGGAGAAAAGATATAAAAACAAGGAAGAATTGAGTTATTTTCAGGGAATTTATTTGGTTTAAGGACACATCTAGCCTATTATTCACTTTCTTCCATTCTGAAACATAATTGAATTTCAATGAGCTTAAGGACAAAGAACAAAATGTGATGCTACTGTTTGTATTTATGTACTAAACACAGAGGGTGCTTCAAAAGAGTGTTCCCTTTCTCCAAATCGTTTGTTTGGTATGTTTATGTGAACTTTTGAACTTTGCTCTTCCACTCAAGTGCTAACTTGAGGCAAGATAGCACAAAGACCCCAAATTATGATATTATTACCTCTCAGAAGGCATAACACCACAAAAATGCAAACATGTTCTAAATACAAGGATAAGGTTTGTGAATCCTTAAAAAACTTCTGTTGTTCCTTTTCTCATGCAAAAAGTAAGATAGGTTTTAGGTGGATAAAACAACAGAATTCTAGAATTTATATAAATTGTCGTGATTTGTTTTTATTTTCATTGTTGTTGCCTTAATGTGGAAATGTTACAGTCATCCTGCTGTTTATAGAGAACAAAATGTCCTCTAGTTTAAATCCCTTTAGCTTTAATGCCTGAGTTAAGATTCATGCAAGTAAATGCTGCATTCTACCTAACAATAAAAAGATGAAACAAACAACACACAGGAGTTTGTTTATGAATCTGCTATAATCCAAGAATAAACAGTGTTTTTAGAAAAATCAGACCTTTAAGATTGCAATCTTAATGAGAGGCAATTAGATCTGGTTTTCTTAGAGATTATAACCTCATGTTCATTTAGAAAGCTTTATCTTAAGTAAAATGGAAATAATAAATATTAATTTCATTGCAATATAATGCAACCATCTCTGTTCCAAACTTGACTTCTCAGTTTCTGGCCCTTCACAGATTTCTTTACCCACCAGTGTTGAACTGACCTCCCCTAACCTGGGAAGTTAAATAATTTTTCAAAAGATTTGACCAAATCTCTGTTCCTGATGCCTGCATATACCCATCTTCAGTTGGGCTGTTTTCAAATTTCTAAGTTCAGTTTAGGCACTGAAATACCTTAGAAATGAAAAACCATAGAGAAGTATAATTGTAATAAGCTCCTTGTGAGGTATATTACTGTAGAGAAATGATCTTACACTTTCCCAACATTTACACAAGCCTGTGTGGCATCTCATTATGATGACTTTTTGCAGCATGAGTGTATTGAAAAGTATAGTATATGCTAAGAACATTCAAGTTTCAAATTAATTAATGAAATATTTGCTTGTGTGCTTTTTACCATCTTCCTGAAATTGAAAGTAATGGCAAAAATCATAATTACTTTTTTACCAACCTGATAATAAGCTCATCAAAGGCATTCTTCATTTCTATTACAGTTTTTTTAATCTTTAGTATTTCATTTTGGTTCTTTCTTAGGATTTCCATCTCTCTCCATAGATTACTTGTCTGTTCTTGTATGCTGTCCACTTTATCCATTAGAACGTCACCATATTAATCATAGTGGTTTTAAATTCCTGATCTGATAATGCCAATGGCCCTGCCATATCTGATTTTGGCTTTGATGCTTGCTCTGACTCTTCAGCTTGTGTTTTTTGCTTCTAGTATGTCTTGTAATTTTTTCTTGACAGTCAGAAAGGATGTAATAGGTAAAATGAACTGTTATACTCGGCTTTTAGTAACGTGGTGGTAAAATGTGGGGGGAGAGAAAAACGTTGTATAGACCTATGTTTAGGTCTTAGTCTTTTGGTGAGCCAGTATCTCTGGATTGTGAACTTCACATGTCCTTCTCATTCCTCAACCACTTTGTGTGGCATGGGATAGCTAAAGCGGGCTGGAGCTGGGTATTTTCCTTTCCCCGGGTCTGTTAGATTGTGGGAAATAGCAGCAGGTTAGGCTCTGGTTAAATGGTTTCTACTGAGGGCAGATCTTGTTAGGAAGAAGGGAATGCTCTTCATCTTTCTTGAAGGGTATACTTAAAAATGATTCATTTTTCCTTTCCTCTTCTCAAAGTATGATGATGTTTTTCTATGATATTCACTGTGAGAACACGGTAGAATTCCAGGAGGTAGAACTCACAAAAGTGTTGGGGCCTTGATGACTGGGTCCCCTGGATGTTTTAAATTCTCATACTTGTCTGCATTGAGACTCCAGCAATTACTTATCAACTACAGTTTAGGTTTTCCTACCCTGGCACTGGTTTTCATGGAGGTTGCTGCTCATGAGTTTCTGATTTGATGAGCTCTGTGATTCTCTTTATTCTCCCGTTGGTCTTTCCAGTTGGGGTGTAGCAGTTTGCTCTATGATCTCACTTCTCTTAGGATCTAATAAGAGTTGTTGACATTTTGATTTATTCAGCTTTTACCTGTGTTCAGGACAGAGTGATGACTTTCAAGCTTCTTATATTGCTTCACCAAAACTCAGACATGATTTTGATTTTAAAATATATTTATCCAAAAGACCAAAAAAGATATAGAAGATCTGAAAACAAAATTATCAAGCTAACTTAACAAAGCTGTGGAAAGCACTTAGCCACAAATAACAGAATTCACTTTCCTTCTAAGGCACATAAATGCTTAGCAAAATTTAGATCATAATGTAAGTTGAACAAATTTCAAATAATTGAAATCATTTGGGGCATAATTTCTGATCACAGTTGAATAAGTTCAATGTTTAAGAAAAAAATGGCCACAATGACGTTAATAGTGAACACAATACCAGTGAACCGGATATATCCCTTTTACCCTAAAGAATTTTCAGTTTGCCTTAGCAGGGTAGATTGTAAATTAATTAGATATTATCATTGATATACTTAGTAAGAGACGATTATGAAAAAGTAGATTCAAATGTCAGCAGTCAAGGGGTGACTAATTTCTATGTAAGTAAACATATATGTATAATTAATGTAATTAAGTTTACAGTGGCATTTTAAAGCCAAAATGACTGTTAATTCAGACTTAGCATAGAATTTAGCAATCTAAATTATTTTATGATAAAAATAATAAATATATTCCTTTACGATCTTAGCAAGTTACTGTAGAGAAAGATGAGAAAAAGCATTAAGTTGCAAAGTTATTAATGTAATTTACTTTAGAACTCCATTTGTATACATTAAAATATATTTGTCTTGAAATATTATTGCAGATCCAACTGAACAGTTTGAAGATGAGAGTGTGCACCCAATTAAAAGTTCAGTAGTAGTCAGGTGCTCTATATGCTTACTGTTATTTCTTTATTATATTTGTTGAATTGCTCAAGTCAAAGATGTCTACCATGTAATGATTTGCTAATTCAAGAAGTATCATCCCAAAACAGCTCCCCGCTGCCTCCCCTATCATCTGCTCCTCATTTATCCTAGTTCAAATATTCCACCTTAGATTCAGACCAAAGATGACTAATTAAATGCTTATAATTAGGAAGCATATCTATTGGCTACCTGACTGCTGGGTTTATTTAGCAGTTTAAGATTTTGCATCAGTTTTGCCAAAACTAGGGGAGGGGAAATAGGGCAGGGACCGAATATATGCCTGGTGGATGCACATTGATTTTAGAGGGACCTAGTAGGTTCTGATAGTAATCTATGAAGTAGGATTTAGACCTGGGGTGCATCTTGAGTCCTTCCCTTAATTTGTACAATAATACCATCATCATAAAGCTACATTCATAATTTTAATACATTACTAAATAATTTTACACCTCACACAGATAAGTTTCTGATTTCAATGAATCTCATTTGATCTTTTGACTCATTCAATGATTGCATGTTTGAGATCCTATGTAACTCATGCACTAAAACTGAATGTTGAAACTTTGGAATACTGCCTGGTTTGGAATCCTAAGGAAATTTAGACACATGCAATTCAGTAATTCACTCAAAAAACAGTTCGTTGTGGTGGGCAATCTATCAGATATTGAGCCTATACAGAATAAAGGATTCACAGTCATTGCTTTATGGAATTTACAGTCTATAGTGTATTCATGTGGATGGGGGACACATTCATCGAAGTTCAAACAATGTAATAGAACAACAGTGATGACTACTAGGAAAAAATATTGGCGGTGGGAATTTCAGAAAAGACTTCTCTGAGAAAAAAATGTTTGAGCTAAGATCTAAAATGTAGGAGTTAACCAGGGAACTCCCTCAATGTCTAACTAATGCTCCAGGAATAATACCAATTCCCTAAAACTCTTATAATTGCAAATTTTAGTTATTATCATTTTGGACAGCATTGTAGATAGTTTTCTATTTTTTATCTAAGTTGGGTAATGACATTACTTTAATAGCATTTTATTAGACCATGGAAAGAGAAGCAGAGACTAAAAGTAAAGCAAAAATAAAAAAAAAAGTCTTAACAGCTACTATTTATTTTCTTGGTTTTGGACTTATTAATTTTAATATTAGGCCAGGCAACTTTGAACTTTTATGGAAGAAGTTTTTGCTCTTCACTACCAAAGAATATGTATTTTCTGCCCCCACCATGAATAAAACTCCTTCCCTTTTGTAGTCTACATTTATATTGCCTTTTCTCATCCTCATTGTCATGAACGTTATTCTGCCACATCTTAAGGACAAAAGCCAAAGTCTAGATGAATTAAATATGATATGTTGCTTAGAATGTCAGGTTCTGCCTCATCACTATCCTGGGTGAGTCAACATTCACGTTAATGTCCCTTTCTCTATCTCACTCTTACATCCATATCCCCACCCTCTACTAACCTGCTGACCATTTAATCAAAATAAGCCTTCCATGATGATACCCTGGGGCTGAGCATCACTAAAACTCTTCTTCAGAATTTTAAACCATAACCTTTGTAATGTCAACCACAACCTATTTACTGTCCACCAACTTTCTTATTCCTACCAAAGTGGCAGTTTATTATCCAATTATGTTCTCCCAATTTCCTGGCTGTGTTCTGTTAAACCTTGAATCTACTCCTAACCTAAAACTAGGCTGATGATATCCTCCTCAGAAATTACTGATCTTTTCCCTGCTTAATCTTGTGAGGTCTTTTTGTGAAAGCATAAGCCTGATTAACTTACCCCAAATACATTCCTTGATTTCCTTTCTAGGCTCCTAAACATTGGTTGAGAAATAACCAAGCCATGCTGATTTGTCTCTTCAGAGTCCTGCTATCAAACTCAAATGGGTCTTCAGTGCTACTCAATAATTCTGGCATACATTTCTGTTGGACTCCGGTATATTTCCACTATTGTAAAATTTTTTGCTCCCTCCTAAAGTCCTTAACTCCAGCTCTGCCTTTTAACTCACAGAAGGTGATTTTATCTCCTAATCTGTAGAGGTATTTAAGAATATATACTGCTTGATCTTCCTCAACTTTTTGTGCCTTAAGTATTTATATACCTTCCGACCAGGTGCGGTGGCTCACACCTGTAATCCCAGCACTTTGGGAGGCCGAGGAGGGCGGATCACCTGAGGTCGGGAGTTCGAGACCAGACTGACCAACATGGAGAAACCCCATCTCTATTAAAAATATAAAATTAGCCGAGCGTGGTGGCACATGCCTGTAATCCCAGCTACTCAGGAGGCTGAAGCAGGAGAATCGCTTGAACCCGGGAGGCGGACGTTGTGGTGAGCCGAGATAGTGCCATTGCACTCCAGCCTGGGCAACAGGAGCAAAACTCAGTCTCAAAAAAAAAAGAAAAGAAAAGAAAAGAAAAAAAAAAGTGTATATTCCTTAATCTTGTATTTCCTCTTAGGAAAAAACATCTGTCCTCTTATATAATAAATAACACGCTGGTTTATTTAGATTTTCTCTAGCTCTTTATATACTACTGGAATGTAGTACACATTACTAGTTGGTTTATTAAAACTAATAGTAGTGTAAGCAGTCAATCCAAATCTTACTTATGAAATTAAGTATAAAGTCTTTGTTTATTTGAGGTACATGAACAATGATGGTTTATAAGCATTTAGTGGATCAGAGGACTTTGGGGCTAAAATCAAGGGTCTGGTGTGGCTTATTAGGAATCTTAAAAATAAATTTTTTCTGTTGGGAATCTTCATGAACCCAAACAGTTTTTTACCCTTACCTTCCATTGCTACAAAGAAAAATGGAGAAGCACAGGAGAAGTAGAGTGGGGTCCCTTATCCAAACTTATAATCCCAGAGCTTACGTTTCTGAGTTCTATTTTTGAAGGCAAACATTGGTAGACTGGGGACAGCAATGGTCTTTAGAAAGCTCTTTTCTTGATAAGACAGTCAATCAAAAAGTTTACATAAAGAAATTAATTACAATGGCAGGTTATTTCATTGGGGAGATTTTTCAGATTTGAATTGTTATGTAAAAGTGTTCTGGAATTTTTTAATTTTTAAAAATGTGCTTGCAATTGATTAGGAATCTTGAAGAGTCTTCATCAAATAAGTGATTTCTAGAATTTAAAAATTGAGTTAAAATCTTTTCAGCAAGTATGCTGCCTTATTCTTTCTACTGCCAGATTCGAAGACTTCTAGTTATAGTATTCTATTAGCTTCTAAATGTTTTGTATGCTGATTTTTAAGAAATAAATGCATTGTTCAACTGTAAGTCATGCTCTTTTAAGTGGAGAATGATAAAATTGAGAGGAGAAAATTGTGATCACATTATAAACACTATTTTTTAATTTGCTTTTAAATGTAAAAACGTATTGTAATCCCTTTTTAATAGACATATTACCTAGTAGTATTAGTTTTAGTGACTGCAGTACCTTCTATCCTTCATAAATTCATTTAACAAGTAGTTGTTGAGCATCTACTACTTATCAGGTGACAAGCATAAGGCAATGAACAAAATATACAAAACCCTTCTTCGTGAAGCTTGATAACATTTTCTTATACAGCTGTGTTGCAACTTTTTTTCCCTTTTTATATTTCTGCATGAAGTACTTAAAATTTTTCCCAGATTTATTGATATATATTTGACAAATAAGAGTTACGTGCACTTAAAGTGTAGAAGATAGTGTTTTGATACACAAAAACTTTGTGGAATGATTACTGAAATCAAGTTATTAAGCATATGCATCATCTCACATAGTTACTTTTTTGTGGTAAGAAAACTTATAATCAACTTTCTTAGCAAATTTCAATTATATAATTCAGTGTTAATTATAGTTACCTTGCTTACATCAGATATTCAGGACTTATACATCTCATATAACTGAACTTTTGTACCATATTAGTCAGGGTTCTCAGGAGGGACAGAACTAATAGATATATATACTAATAGATATGTATATGTATATATATATCTTATTATATATATGTATATATAATGTTATATATATTACATAATGTATATATATCTTGTTATGTATGTACATTATATGTTATATAACATATATTATATACATATATGTATATACATATATGTATATGTACACACATGTGTTATATATATCTTGTTATATATATGTATATGTATATAAAGGGCATTTATTAAGTATTAATTCACATGATCACAAGTTCCCACAACAGCCCATGTGCAAGCTGAGGAGCAAGGAGAGCCAGTTCAAGTTCCAAAACTGAAGAACTTGGAGTCTGATGTTCAAGGACAAGAAGCATCTAGCATGGGAGAAAGGTGTAGGCTAGGAGGCTAAGCTGGTCTAGTCTTTTTACATTTCTCTGGCTGTTTTATATTTGCTGGCAGCTGATAAGATGGTGCCCACACAGATTAAGGGTGGGTCTGACTTCCCCAGCCCATTGACTCAAATGTTAACCTCCTTTGGCAACACCCTCACAGACATACCCAGGACCGGTACTTTGTATCCTTCAATCCAATCAAGTTGATGCTCAGAATTAACCATCACAAGTCCACTCCTAGTCAACTTGAACCCATACACATCTCCTGAGATCATACATAATCTTCAAGTAAGGACAATAATAAGGTCATAATTATGCCTAACATAATACAACTATCCTTCGTACAACTGGAAATGTACCAATCCCCAGACCAAATGCTATTACATAAAGTTAACAATACTAAAATGCTGATACAAATTCAAAAAGTCTTATGTCACATGATAAAGAAAAAATAATAAAATGAAGATTTTCCTTAGTACAAGTGTATACATGCACAAACATGTTTTTAACAAAAGAAGGAAGAAATACTCATGACAATTACAGTCTTTGTTTCTGCAGTTGGTTACGTGGTCGTAGCTGGTATTGATGACTACCTTCTTCTACTACCCATTCTGTATTCCCTTTGTCTTTAGCAAGCACCTCAGCAGGTCATGGTTTTTTTCCTGGTGGAGTGACCCAAACCTTCATTCCTGAAGGGTCTGGGCCATTTGTAGCCCTGCCTGGATTGGGCCATTGTAGTTTCCCTTTGACCTTCATCACAGGGCATGGTAATGCTAAGAGACACTGTAATGCCTTGTGTTGTAGAGTAGTAGACTGATTTCATCTTGATAGTCCAGGTCAATCACCCCAGTCAGCACTGTAACTCCCTTCTTATCCTGTTGACTTAAAGGTAGGAGGAGCCCAAAATGTCCAGGTGGCAATCTTAACTTCCAGTTAAGAATCATTGTTGTGTCTCCTGGTGGCAGCATTCCTCCCCCTGGAACTAAGACTCTAGGCCGTCAGAATGTAATGTGGTAACGGGAAGCAAAAATTTTGCACCATCACTAGGGGTGATGGTGAGTGATGCCACTTCCACTTCCACCCCTTGATTCCTGGGCCTGTGATTCCTGGGCCCGTGAATCCTGGCCAAGGAAGAAAGAGTACCATATACTGGGCGCTGATTCAGAGCATACATGGCCTCCTGGAGAACTTTTCCCAAGCCCTGCAAAGTACTGTCAACTAGTTAGCACTGTAATTGTAACTTTAAAAGGGCATTTCACCATTCTATCAGTCTAGCTGCTCCAGGATGATGAGAAACATGGTAAGACCAGTGAATTCCATGAGCATGAGCCCACTGCCACACTTCTTTAGCCATAAAGTGAGTGTCTTGGTCAGAGGCAATGCTGTGTGGGATCCTGTGACAGTGAATAAAGCATTCCGTGAGTCCATGGGTGGTAGTCTTGGCAGAAGCATTGCGTGCAGTATAGGCAAACCCATCCCTGGAGTAAGTGTCTCTTCCAAAGAGGATAAACCTCTGCCCTTTCTATGATGGAAGAGGTCTAATATAATCAAGCTGCCACTAGGTAGCTGGCTGATCACCCTGAGAAATGGTGCCATATCAAGGACTCAATGTTGGTCTCTGCTGCTGGCAAATCAGGCACTCAGCACTGGCCATAGGGCCATAGCCAGGTCAGCCTTGGTAAGTGGAAATTCTTGTTGCTGAGCCCATGTGCAACCTCTGTCCCTGTCACCATGGCCACTTTGTTCATGGGCCCATTAGGTGATGACAGGAGTGTCTGGGGAAAGAGGCTGAGTGTTATCCACAGAACAGGTCATCCCATCCACTTGATTATTAAAATCCTCCTCTGCTGAGGTCACCCATTGGTGAGCACTTCACAGTTTTTGACCACTCAGAGAGGTTGATTCACATACCTCTTCCCCAAATTTCTTTGTCGCCAATTTTCCAATCATGCTTCTTCCAAGTCCCTGATCATCCAGCCAAACCATTTGCTACAGCCCATGAATCAGTATATAATCACACATTTGCCCATTTCTCTTTCTATGCAAAGTGCACAACCAGTTGCATTGCTTGAAGTTCTGCCCACTGGGAAGATTTCCCTTCACCACTGTCCTTCACAGGTGTCCTAGAAAGGAGCTGTAGTGCTGCAGTTGTTCACTTTTGGGTGGTGCCTGCATATCATGCAGAACCATCTGTGAACCAGGCCCTAGTCTTCTCTTCCCCTGTCAACTGATCACAGGGAACTCCCCATAAGGCAATCAGTGCAGGCTGGGGGAGAGAAGGCAGGGTGACAGGAGTGGAGACCATGGGCATTTGAGCCACTTCCTCATGTAACTTACTTGTGCCTTCAGGACCTGCTCGAACCTGATCACATATATACCACTTCCATTTGATGATGGAATGCTGCTGTGCACGACCCTCTTTATGGCTAGATGAGTCAGAAAGCACCCAGTTCATGACAGGCAGTTCAGATCACATGGTGACTTGATGATCCATAGTCAAACGTTCAGTTTCCACGAGAGCCCAGTAAGAGGCCAAGAACTGTCACTCAAAAGTAGAGTAATTATCTGCAAAAGATGGCAGGGCCTTGCTTCAAAATCCTAGAGGCCTCCACTATGATTCGCCTATGGGGGGCCTGCAAAGACTCCAAACAGCATCTCTATTTGCCACTGAGACCTCAAGCACCATGGGATCAGCTGCGTCAGATGGCCCAAGTGCCAGAGCAGCTTGCACAGCAGCCTGGACCTGTTGCAGTCTTCTCCTGTTTTGGACCCCATTCAAAACTGGCAGCCTTTCGGGTCACTCGAGAAATGGGCCAGAATAACACACACCACATGAGGAATGTGTTGTCTCCAAAATCCAAATAGACCCACTAGGCATTGTGCATCTTTCTTGGTTTTCTCTTGGTTGTAGGAGAGGCCAAATGCAGCAACTTATCCTTCACCTTAGAAAGAATATCTCAACAGGCCCCAGACCACTGGACCCCTAGAAATTTCATTGAGGTAGAAGGCCCCTGAATTTTAGTCAGATTTATTTCCCATCCTCTGGCACACAAATGTCTCAGCACTAAGTCCAGTGTGTTTGCTACTTCTTGCTCACTGGATCCAATCAGCACAATATCATCAATGTAATGGACCAGTGTGACATCTTGTGGAAACGAAAAGTGATCAAGTTTTCTCCGAATAAGATTATGACACAAAGCTGGAGAGTTGATAAACACCTGAGGTAGGACAGTAAATGTATATTGCTGGCCTTGCCAGTGGGAGGCAAATTGCTTCTGGTGGGCCTTACGGACAGGAATGGAGAAAAAGGCATTTGCCAAGTTAGTGGCTGCATACCAGCTACCAGGAGATGTGTTAATTTGCTCAAGCAATAAACCATATCGGGTACAGCAGCTGCAATTGGAGTCACCACTTGGTTAAGCTTATGATAATCCACTGTTATACTCCATGATCCATCTCTTTTCTGCACAGGCCAAATGGGAGAGTTGAATGATATGTGGTGAGAATCACCATCCCTGTGCCTTTCAAGTCCTTGGTGGTGGCACTAATCTCCACAATCCCTTCAGTGATGGGATATTGTTTCTGAGTTACTATTTTTCTAGGTAGAGGCAGCTCTAATAGCTTCCATTCAGCCTATCTCACCATAATAGTCCTCACTGTACCAGTCAGGGAGCCAATGTGGGGGTTTTGTCAACTGCTAAGGATATCTGTGCCAATTATGCATTCTGGCACTGCGGTAAAAACCACAAGATGAGTCTGGGGACACACTGGGCCCACTGTAAGTTGGACCTGAGCTAAAACTTCATTAATTACCTGACCTCCATAAGCACCTACTTTAACTGGAGGACCACAATGACATTTAGGGTCCCCTGGAATGAATGTCAGCTCAGATCCAGTGTCCAGTACTCCCTAAAATGTCAGATCATTTCCCTTTCCCCAGTGCACAATTACCCTGGTAAAAGGCTGCGAGGTCTCCTTGGGGAAGAATGGGAGAAAGACTAACAACATAAATTGTTGGTAGTGTAGTGGAGTCCTTCCTCAAGGGGACCCAACTTCCCCTTCATTCAAGGGGTTCTAGGTGTACAAACTGGCTCAAGTCTAGAAATTAATTGAGGGGCCATGATTCTCTGTTTTTATAATTCAATTTAGTCTTTCATCCATTTGACCTAGAAATTTTCTGCTTATACAACTTAAGTAGGGATACAGCAGGCTCCCTATCAATTTCACTTCTAGGAACATTGTAATTAATTAGCCAATGCCAAAGCACTACATGAGTCAGACTATTCTGATTGTCACTTTGCCTCTGGTGTCCATTATGGTATCTATGTCTACCTTTTCTTTGATGATTGAGTGCCGCCATTTGGTCCCTGACATCTCGTGATCCAATTATTCTCATTGTATTTAAATTTTGTAGTTGAGTGACTGTGGTTCCCACCATTAGATCTGATATACAGAGAAGAGCAATTACAGGGGCCTTGAAAGATACAGGTGCTGCCCTCACAAATCTATTTCAAAAGGCATTGGTTAAGAGTATATCTCCTGAACCCTCCCAGCTGGGAGGAGTAGGTCTAAAGTGACTAATCCACTCCATCATCCAATCTCCCTAAGTCTTAGGATCCCTTCCTCTACATTAAACCAAGGGAGATCAGGTATTTCCAGCTAGCTCAGTGGGTCATATTTTAATCTATCTTTCAGTTAACCCAGCAAATAAATTATTAGAACCTTTTGTAACTTCATGAGCTGACACATTAAATGCAGAGTCCCTACTTAGTAGGCCCAAATCAGTAAATTCAGCCTGATCCAACAATATGTTCCTTCCTTCCACAATTATCCCATGCCCTTAATATCCGTTCTCATGTCTGTTCTCCAGATTTTTGCTTATATAAATTAAAAAACTCAAGCAGTTCCTTTCGAGTGTAGCACACCTCCTCTTGGGTCATACTCTCAACCTCACCTCTAGCAGCCTGCTGGGACTGTAGCCTAGTTATAGGTCTAGAAGCAAACACGGGTGTTTGGGGTGGCTCCTGAGGAGAATCAACATTATCTTGCCTGGCAACTTTCTCAGAGGAGGCCATCACTCTTGCCTCAGACAGCGCAGGGTTTATTTCCTCAGACAAGTGGGGAAAGGCTGATGGCAGTATGGGTCGGGAGGGGATGTTGTCACTACTGGAGATGGGGAAGCTGTTTTTTCTGCCAAAATATGTTCATCAGAGTTTGCAAACTCAGTGTCCCCAGCTTCAGGAGGGTCCTCTCAGGCATTCCCATTCTAAGTGGCAGGGTCCCATTCTTTTCCAATCAATGCCCTCACTTTAACAGTAGACACCTGGTGACACTCTGCATGCATCTTTCTTTGTAGGTCAGCCACTCACATGATAAGAGCTTTTCAGCTCTCTCTATATATAGGAGATAAGACTCTCACTATTTCAGTTCTCTCTCTCTACAGGAGGTAAGACTCTCACTCAGGGCAATCTTAGCAGATTTCAGGCTCAGTATCTGCTTCAGAAGCCGGGAGTTAGTTTTCTTTCCTTACTTTCTCCACTGAACTTAGGAGCAGCTATCCAGCTTTACTATGTTCCTTAGTTCACATATAGACCACATATGGATCACATATGGTCAAAGGTATTATATATAGAGTTGCTAAACTCATTGCCTCTCACAGGTGGTGAATCAGGAGTGTCAAATGCGTTTATTTTGCATAACTCTCTAAACAGTTAATCCCAAGGACTCTCAGGGTTCTCCATACTATTAGAAGCAGAGACATGAGCATTTTTGGGTCTAATAATATTAGGCAGCCAACTCCAGAAACCCCAAAACCAATGAAAGAACTTCATCCTTAATATTCTGTTCCTCTAGAACCACTCCTGGTACCAAAAGATGTATTTATTCATTAGGGTACTCTAGAGGGACAGAATTAATGGGTGAGATAGTGATATATAACATATATATGTATATATATGTGTGTGTGCGTGTGTGTGTGTGTGTGTGTGTGTGTATAGTAGTTTATTAAACATTAAGCCACATGATCACAAGGTCCAACAATAGGCTGTCTGCAAGCTGAGGAGCAAGGGGAGCCAGTCCGAGTTCCAAAACTGAAGAACTCAGAGACCAATGTTAGAGGGCAGGAAGCATCCAGCATGGAAGGAAGATGTAGGCTGGGAGGCTCAGCCAGTCTCATCTTTTCACATTTTTCTACCTGCTTTATATTCACTGGAAGCAGATTAGATGCTGCCTACACAGATTAAGAGTGGTTCTGCCTTCCTCATCCCACTGACTCAAATGTTAATCTCCTTTGGTAACACCTTCACAGACACATCCAGGATCAATACTTTGCATCCTTCAAGCCAATCAAGTTGACACTCACTATTAACCATCACAGTACCCAACATTTCCCCATTTCCCTCATCTCCCCAGGCCCTAGCAACCATCATTATACTCTCTGCTTTTAAGAATTTGACTATTTTAGATTCTATATATAAGTGATATCATGCAGCATTTATCTTTCTGTTTCTGACTTATTTCACTCAGCAAAATGTCTCTAGGTTCATACATGTTGTCACAAATGGCAGAATTTATTTCTTTTTTAAGGCTGAATAACATTTCATTAAATAATAATAGTCTACACTTGCTTTATCCATTTATTTGTTGATGGGCACCTATGTTGATTCTACATCTTGGCTATTGTTAATTATGCTAAAATGAACATGGAGAAGAGATAAGGCACAGATATCTCTTTAAGATACTGATTTCATTTCATTTGGATATAGATAGAAATGGCATTGCTGGAACTTATGGTAGTGTAGTTTTAACTTTTTGAGGAACTTACATTCTATTTTCTGTAATGGCTGTACCAATTTACATTTTCACTAACGTGTACAAGTGTTCTCTTTTCTTCACATCCTTATACTTCTTATCTTTTGTGATAATTGCCATTCTAACAGGTATGAGGTGATATCTCAATGCGGTTTTGATTTGTATTTCCGTGATGATTAGTGATATTGAACACTTCTTCATATAACAGTTGGCCATTTGTATGTCTTCTTTAGAAAAATGTCTATTCAGTTCTCAAAACTCAGAAAGAAAGCCACACACCTAAAACCATCTGACCTTTCACAAGGCTGACAAAAACAAGTAACGGTGAAAGGACTCCTTATTCAATAAATGGTGCTGGGATAACTGTCTAGCCATATGCAGAAGAATGAAACTGGACTCTTACTTTTCACCATATAAAAATTAACTCAAGATGGATGAAATATTTGAATGTAAAACCTCAAACTATAAAAGTCCTAGAAGAAGACCTAGGAAATACTCTTCTTGACATCGGCCTTGACAAATAATTTTTTGCTAAGTCCCCAAAAGCACTTACAACAAAACCAAAAAATGACAAGTGGGAACTAATTAAACTAAAGAGCTTCAGCACAGCTAGAGAAACTATCAATAAACAGGGAGCCTACATAATGGGAGAAAATATTCACAAACTATGCATTCAGAAAAGGTCTAATACCCAGAATCTATAAGGAACTTAAACAAATCAACCAGCAAAAAGCAAATAACCCTGTTAAAAATTGGCAAAGGATACGAGCAAACACTACTTAAAAGGAGACATACAGGCAGCCAACAAACGGTAGCCATAAGAAAGAGTGAAATCATGTCCTTGCAGCAACATGGGTGCAGCTAGAGGCCATATGCTAAGTCAATTAATGCAAGAACAGGAAACTAAATATCACATGTTCTGATTTATAAGTGGAAGCTAAATGTTGAGTACATATTGACATAAATAAGGGAACACTGTGGACAACTAGAGGGATGAGGGTGGTGGGGGATATGGGTGGAAAAATGACCTACTGAGCACTATGCTTACTATCTGCCTAATGGGATCTATACCCCAAACCTCCGCATCACACAAAATATCCATCTAACAAACCTGTACATGTACCCCTTGTATCTAACTTAAAAGTTGAAATGGTAAAAAAGAAAAGTATCTTTTCAGTTCCTGAGTTCAGTTTTCATTGTGTTACTTGTTTTTGAGATATTGAAATATTTGTTTTAGATATTTTGAATATTCCTTATTGAATATATGGTTTGCAAATATTTTCTCTCATTCCATAGGTTGCCTTTCATTTTACTGATTGTTTTCCTTGCTTTGCATAAGATTTTTAGTTTGATGCAATCTAATTTTCCTGTTTGCTTTTGTTGCCTGTGTTTTTGTGTCATATCCAAAAAATCATTGCCAAGACCAATGACAAAAAAATGACAAAAGGTTTTCCCCTATGTTTTCTTCTAGTTGTTTTAAGCACTTACTCTATTTCAAGTTAATTTTTGTACATAGTGCCATAAGGATTCAATTTCATTCTTCTGCATGTGGATATTGAGTTTTCCCATAACCATTTATTGAAGAGACCATCTTTCCCCCATTGTGTGTTCTTGGCATCTTTGTCAAAAATCAACTGACTGTAAACGTATGTTCTTATTTCTGGGGTCTCCATTCTGTTTCAGTGATTTATGTCTGATTTTATGCCATAGCATATTGTTTTGGTTACCATAGCTTTGCAATACATTTAGAAATCAGAAAGTGTGATGCTTTCAGCTTTGCTCTTCTTATTAAAAATTGTTTTGGCTATTAAGGCTCTTTTGTGCTTCCATATCAGTTTTAGGATTGTTTTTGTGTTTCTGTAAACAATGTCATTGGAATTTTGGTAGGAACTGCATTGGCTCTCTAGATCAATTTGGGTAGTACGAAAATTTAAACAATATAAATTCTTCAAATCCATGAAACCATTATGTCTTTCCTTTATTCATTTATTTATTCATTCATTCATTGAGACGGAGTCTTGCTCTGTCACTCAGGGTGGAGTGCAGTGGTACCATCTCAGCTCACTGCAAGCTCCACCTCCCAGGTTCAAATGATCCTCCTCTCTCACCTTCCTGAGTAGCTGGGGCTACAGGCATGGGCCACCATGCCCGGCTCATTTTGTTGTATTTTTAGTAGAGATGGGGTTTCACCATGTTGGCCAGGCTGGTCTTGAACTTTTGACCTCAATTGATCCACCCCCTTTGGCCTCCCAAAGTGCTGGGATTACAGGTGTGAGCCACCATTCCTGGCCAATGTCTTTCACTTATGTCTGTCTTATTTCTATCACAGTGTTTTGTAATTTTCAAAGTACAAGTCTTTTACCTCTTTGGTTAAGTTTATTCCTAAGTATGTTATTGTTTTTGTTGCTATTGTGAATGGGATTGTACCTTATTTTTTTATTTTTTGTTTTATAAATTTTTTATGTATATATTTTTGAAACAGAGTCTCACTCTGCCACCTAGGTTGGAGTGGCAGAGTGAGATCAGCTGACTGCAAACTCCACCTCCCAGGTTCATAGATTCTCCTGCTTAGCCTCCTTAGTAGTTGGGACTACAGTGCCACCATGGCTGGCTAATTTTTGTGTGTGTGTTTTTAGTAGAGGTAAAGTTTCACCATGTTGGCCAGGCTGCTCTCGAACTCCTGACCTTGGGCGATCTGCCCGCGTCACCCTCCCAAAGTGCTGATTACAGGCGTGAGCCACTGTGCCCAGCCACCTTAATTTTTTTAAAATAATAGTTTGTTGTCTGTGTTTAGAAACATGACTAAACATGTATGTTAATTTTGTGTCCTGCAATTTTACTGAATTTATTTATTCATCATAATAGGTTCCTTTTTTGTTGAGTCTTTAGGATTGTCTACATAAATGATCATGTCATCTGTAAACAGGCCACCCAAAGTACTGGTTAAAAACAAGAATGCTATGGAATGACGATGCCTATGGTTACTCAATGTAGTAAGAACGATCTTAGTACCTCTTTCCCAGAGGGTCTTTGTGTACACAAAAAGAGTTATAGTAGTGCAGGGCTTAAACAAGTGCCTGCCACACAATGAGCACCATTTCAGAGTGGCTCTTACTGTGATGATCCTAATCTCACCTTGTTATATCTTCGAATTGTTTAAAGTATTCAAGAAAACTTTGTTTTACGCAGCCATAAAAAAGAATGAGTTCATGTCCTTTGTAGGGACATGGATGAAGCTGGAATCCATCATTCTGAGCAAACTATCACAAGGTTTCTGTATTTCTATAGATACCTCCTTATAAAATCATTTATTCCAAGTTATTCTATCACCCGTTTGCTTCCTCCAATGTCCCACACACATACTTCTGCATTTGGAAATAGTCTTACCTATTGAAACTTTTTTTAACTTAACGATTATATTGTAATATCTTTGGCAAATTTAACTTTCACAAGCATTACATTTGTTGATTTTAAATTAAGAGACAAAAGATCAAAATAATATGTGTGAGAGAAAGTGGATAATTTTGTTAAGGTGAAGAGTAGAAGTATAAAGGTGGGTATATTTGAGAGGTAAAAAGAATGTTAAGTCTATTTAAGAGATCTAGAATCCTAAAATAATGTATGTAATACTAAATTGATTAATGAACAAAAATAGCAGAAATGCTTAAATACATAGAGCCATAGAATAATACATGTAAGTTTAAAAATCATTAGGACTGGAAAAAAATATTTGGTTTTGAAAAATTGGTCACTTGTGTAGATTCAAAGCTCTTGCCTCTCTGACATGTAGGCTGTCTTTTCTATTTCAGATAAAAAGGAATTAGAATTGAGTAGGACTAACCATAAAGCACACAGTCTTGATTCCAGTTCAATTTCTGCTGTAAGGAAACACACACACACACACACACACACACACACACACACGAAGGTTCTAAGCTCCAAATTCCTGTTCTGTAGAATGGGTGGTGGTGAGGTAAGGTCAACTTACATTTGGCTCTACAATTCATGGTGGTGCTTTGAAATTTACAGTTGGAATGGACATTAAAAATCATGCTTTTCATCCTCTTCAACTTATAGATGTGGAAACTGAGGGACGGAGGCATTGACTGATGGATCTAAATGAACACATAGCTGGTTATTTTCAACACTGGTTAGCAAATTGCCTGAAACAATTGATGAAAACTTGCTGCAGGGGGGTGGATAATATAATGCTTCTCTCTCACCTCATCATCTCTGAACTTTCAGCCATTCCTGTTCCATGTAATATTTTATTCTAAATAAAATATCTTGGAAGAGGAAGGTGAAGTAGAGGAGAGAAGATACAGCCAGAGAACATGAGGGCTGCTGCAGAGGACTCATCCTCTGACATAATACAACAGTGAAGCTCTTTCTAAGAAATTGAAACAGAGTTTTATCTTGCTCTCCCTTGTTCAAAGTTCAAATTATAAACTTTATTTGCCTCATAAGTATACTTCGTGATGGCTATACGTACACAGCTCTTAGGGGGGATTTTGAACTGCACTCTAATGCAGTGCTTCCAACTTGTCTTATTTTGAAAGCCAATTGAAGTGAAAGACTATAAATACATTTACAAACCATTTTCAGATTTTTGAAGGTGTTTAAAATGAAAATTTCTATTTTCCCTTTCTCCACAAGTTCCCAACTCAGCTGATATTCTCTAATTACTGAAGAAATCTCTCTTCTCATTCTGAGTCCTACATCTGAACTTTTATTGCATATTGGCTACTTTTCAGAGAATAATGCTCTTAACTGTTGGGATAATTTAGATTGAATGTATTTTTGGCATTATTTCATTCTGAGGGTTTCCTCCATGCTTTATTCCGGCTGCACAGGATTTATCAAATCAGCCGTCTGTGCTGTATCACCTCTTCCTTACCAGTAGGGGGCAACTGAGAATTTTTAACCAAGTCTTTTAAACTCATTTCTATATCAAAGAAGCCACAATGGTCAAGATCTATTTGTTTTTGACCTCCTCTTCTATCACCCAAGCAAACTTTTTAGATTTCCCATTAAAAAAAAAAAAAAAAAACAGTGACCCTCTATTGCCTATCAGTAAATTTTCAACCCCTTAGCCTGGATCCTAAGGTCTCCTGTGACCTAACATTTACCGATGGAACACTGCCTCTCTTCCCCTCTTTCCATATTGAGTGCTATCATGTAACTAGTGTTCCCAAATGTTTGGCACTTTTGTATTTATGCACGTCAAAAATATACTGACTTATGTTGACATATTTTTGAGGTACACAAATACAAAAGCTTAGCTTAGCCTAAGCTTAAAGCACCACCTGAGTTTTCATAAAATTAGTTTCATGAAATTACAGTTCAATTACTACATTTCTATCATCTCACTAGTCAAGAAATACTGACATTTCCTCTTAATGTCAGTAAACGATTTTTAAAAACCAGAAGTTCTTCATGGAAATGCTAACCAAAAGTTTATTTTCTATTATCTTAAAGGAGAAAAACTGTAATGTGTTGTATATCATGCCAAGGACCCCCAGTTAATTTCTGAAATGTTGCTACAATATATCAAAGTACCTATGTATAAGCAAGAATTATATTAGGTTACAAACAGTTAAACCAAATAGCAGTTACTTTATATAAAATAATATACGTAGCCTACTATGATCTAAACACCTTGGTAACATGGAGTGGGAAATAGTATATAGCAATAAGTAAATTTCTTTTAAAAGTACAGCAAAAATTATATTTAAAAAGTCAATTTTCTGTCTAAACTGTTACCCATCAAGTAATGTGTAAATATGAAGTTTGAAGAAAGTTGAGAAGGAAGAAAGGAAGAAGGGTCTTAATAGCCTTTGTTTGACGCTGGTTGTGGAAGGTATTGTTGGGGGCAAATTGGGTAGTAATAGAGAAATTTTAGGCAAACCATCAGTTTCAGAGTAATTAAATATGATTCTCCTTCACTTTGGTTCTGTTGAAGATACACAAAGAAATGCTTTGCAGAATATAGCCAAAGCTTTATGATAAAATATTTGCAAAATGGAGCTTTGTCTACATTCCTAAGGTTCATGCTGATATGTATATATGTAACATATATGTGTGTGTATATATACATGACACATATAAACATGACACATATACATAAACATTATATATTTCAATATTTCAATATTATATATATTTTTGGGGGGGATCCAATACTTATTATGTGTTGAACTGCCTCCCTTCACCCAAATTCTTATGTTGAAGTCCTAAGCCTCACTACTACCTAAGGATGTGATCTTATTGGAAATTTACTTGTAGATATTTACAGAAGTAATCAAGTTAAAGTGAGGTCATTAGGGTGGGCCCTAATCTGATGTTACTGATGTCTTTATAAAAAAAAGAACATTTGGACACAGTGTTAGGCCCTGTCTCTAAAAAAAAAAAAAAAAAAAAAAAATGAAACAATGTATATTGTACTTTTTATAAATGATTTAGGATATTTTCATTTTTATCACATTTTTACTGCCTATGAATTGACTTTAGATTCTTAGCCTCTTTTGAGCTGTAAAGATCTGCAAATAATTTGTATTAAAAGTAACTTAAAAAGTATTAGCCATCTTCTAAGACTTGTAAATTTGCAAACTACTCAGGGGCAGAAATACATATTATTTCTCTCTATTTCTCAGACACAGTATTTAATAACTACTAACTACATATTATCCATAGATAAGTGTTACTCCTGAAGGAAAGAACTTTTCTATTGCAAACACTCCTTGATTAATCTGAGTACCCAGTCCCTTGCTTAATCTCTATAGTTTTCATAGGTGGACAATGCCAATAGTTCTAATGCAAAATTCATTTTCACCTAGAGCTAATAAATGTTTGATTGTTAGGTGATCCAACTCATTGGGCATCAATAGTTTTTTAAATATATTCAAACATTATTTCAAAACTATAAAATATTATGTCTTTTTGTACTTGAACAGTAAGAGTATCCTATTGGTGGAGTGGCGCCAACATATAGTAGACTAATCCCAAATATTTTTAGAATTGGGTGGTAGTAGGGGCTGCTCCCTAGTTAGTATTTATATAGGAAAAGATCTACTCAAGCAAAACTTTTTTCTAGTCATTTGTTTTCATTTGGGATCATGAGACAGGTATAATAATTTGGAATAGGTACAGAGAAGGGAAAGAACAGCCACAAGAAAATAAAAAGAATTAATAATGGACTCAGGAAGAACCACATGAAGATGACTCTCATTAAAAATCAATGAGACATTGTGATGTTACCATTAAGTTATTGCTAAGAGAATTGAAATCCAGAGAAAGTAGAGTCTACTGGGTAACATGCCAATAATAGGAAATACATTGGACACATATTTGCCCAGGGATAATTTCAGTTAATGATGCAACAAAATCAAGAGGTGAAGGGTGTTCCATGATCTTACATTAAGCTAACCTGTTTCATTGAGGAGCAAAGTATTGAGGTACCAAGGCTGCATGACTGTGATTCTTGTTTGGAGTTTTAGGGAGCTAGACATACCAGCCTGATTTCTTTCTGTTTTTCCTCCTGATTCCAGAAAAGGAAAGTCTGTGGCTAGAGCTTCTAAGGCTAAATTTGGGCAGGATGGTTGAAAATGTTTCAGGGGATTTGTTTTGATATGCACCGTGGATCCTTGTCCAGATTTCTGTACTGATTTCTTCCAACTGACTATGGTCCTGACTGTGACCCCAGCTCCTCTGTGCCCTAAGACTTTGTGCCTACAGACATGTCTAAGTAAGAGTCATAGGAATCACACCCATGATCCTGGTTATATTACCTTTGTGTGTGGGGGGGGGGAGGGGAATATCTTTTAATTCTCCTGTCCAGAAGTGCCTTAACATGGATTTCATTATTTAATCATTAAAATTATCATGTTTTTCTAAACTCCATAACATTTTTGTTGAATTTTTAATGTGTGATACTTGAACTTTTAGTATTTGACGCTTTAGATCTCTAATTATGTTTTATTGACTGTAAAAGCAAGCTAATCTCTGTCCCAACACTGTCCCAGATTGATGGGAGAGCATGAACTGGTTCCACCTATTGTGTCTTAGGCCAGGCAAGGGTTTTCTTTCCTTCCCAGATCACCATCTATTGCCCAGAGGTCTGCCATTTTCTGTTTTCTAGAGAGATACAAGTGTTCTGGACCATTGAAAGGGAGATTATTCTATGTATGGTAGATAGGATGGAGGTTAAGCAAGTTTTGAAAGCATATAGGCATCATTCCTGCTAGACTTTCAATAAGTAATCTCCTACCTACTGTCAATGGGAAGGGCAACAGAGGCAGTACTTCAGGGCAGGTGCTGTGCAGTTATCATTTAATGAAGACTGCAATATTTCCAAGCACTAACACCTGATCTGGCCGCTGACTTTGCTCTCATTTGCTCCCTGTTTCTCCCTAGTCTGTTTAATAATCCATGTCTGACAAAGCCAGGCCAATTCTTTAATGTCTAGACTTTAACTCTTGTGTTCCTTTGGTTTCCCTTCTCTTCATCCCCTATCCTGTGAAAGCTTTACCTACTCTGGGAATTGGAGTGTGTGTGTGTGTGTGTGTGTGTGTGTGTGTGTGTGTGTGTATGCGCGCGCGCAGAGGGGACTTCAATCTTCTAAATATTTTCCGTCCCTCTTTTAGACTGTGGCTTTGGAAAATGTTTCTACTTTTGTTATCTGAATTTGAACCACTAGGGCTAGGGGTACAAGTGACTGAATCACAATGGGCTGAGTGGAGCTTATTTCAAAATGATTTTTGAATTTTCTGACTTTAAGTAAAATGACTACTTGTGGAACATATTCAGCACAGGCAGTCTGTGACTGTGGAGCACAGCAATGATGTCTGTCTCATCAGTCACTGGACTGTTACATAATTGCTTGTTCATAAGTCTTTCTCCGATAGCAGACTAAATGTTCCTTTTAGTTTAAATTTTAAATTTTTAAATTAAATAGGATCAATTTATCATTTCAACCATTTTTAAGTTTGCAGTTTAGTGGCACTAAGAACATACATATTGTTATGCAATTATTACCACCATGTATGTATCTCCACAACTTTTAAATCTTCCCAAACTGAAACTCTATACATATTAAATGATAACTCCCAATTTCCCCTCCTTTGATAACCACTGTTGTACTTCATGACTCTATAAATTTGATTACTCTAGGTACCGTAGGTAAGTAGAATCATACAGTTTCTGTTCTCTTCTGTCTCTTTTGTTTCACTTAGCACAATGTCCCAAGGTTCATCTACACTGTAGTATGTCAGAATTTTCTTCTTTTCTGAGACTGAATAATATTTCACTTTAGGTATATATCACATTTGTTTATCCATTTTTCCATTGATGGACACTTGTGGTGCTTCTACCATTTGGTTATTGTGAATAATGGTGCTATGAGCAAAGGGGTTATAAAATATTTGTTTGAGTCCTTTTCAATTATCTTAGGCATATACCCTGAAGAAAAATTGCTGCATCATATGATAATTCTGTTTAATATTTTGAGGAATTACCATACTGATTTTCATAGGGGCCGCATCATTATACATTTCTACTAGCAATGCACGAGCTTTAATTTCCCCATATCCTGGCCCAATATTTGTTATTTTCTGCTCTTTCTTTCTCTTTTCTTTTAAATTGTACTTTAAGTTCTGGGATCCATGTGCAGAACGTGCAGGTTTGTTACATAGGTATACACATGCCATGGTGGTTTGCTGCATCCATCAACCCATTATCTATATTAGGTATTTCTTCTCCTAATGCTATCCCTCCCCTAAACCCCCCACCCAGTAACAGGCCCCAGTGTGTGATGTTCCCCTTCCTGTGTCCCTGTGTTCTATCCTGATGGCTATGAATACATTTTTCTTGGTGGGCTAGAATAATGTCTTTATCTGCATATTTGCTATGATTTGGATGCAATTTGTCCCTGTTAAAACTCATGTTGAAATTTGGTCTCTAATATGACAGTGTTGAGAGGTGGGGCCTAGTGAGAGGTATTTTGGTAATGGGGACAGATTTCTCAAGAATAGATTAATGCTGTATCATGGGAGTGAGTTCTAGCTCTCTCGGGACTGCATTGGTTACTGCGAAAGTGGGCTATTCCTTCTCAGGTTTGGTCTCTTCTCTTGGCACACGCCCACTACCAGAAAGCAGTGAGGCCCTCACCAGATGTGGCTGCTCATCTGGGACTTTCCAACCACCAGAATTGGGAGCCAAATAAACCTCTTTTCTTTATAAAATACCCAGCTTCAGGTATTCTGTTATAGCAACACCAAACAGACTAAGACAGTACTCTCATCATTGCATTCATGTGCCTAGCTCTTACGGGTATTTTATATATATTTATTGAACTGTTATTAGATGGCTCCAACTGAGGCTCTATAGTTTCTCATTATTATACAAAATTATATTATTCATAGGTTTAGGATAACTCTAAGGAAGGATTTCCTAATAAACTGTGGTGGCATAATCTCATATCTTGTTTAAGTTTCATTCCTATGTAGAGTGTGTGCAGTACGAGTTTAAGAATTATTTGCTAATTGTACAAACAACCATGCCAAATTTGCCAATGGCCTCTATCATCTATAGATGGACATTCTTTGTTTTGGGAAGGATTTCTTGAATGTGTTTTGTTGTTGTTTTTGTGGATTTTATTTTTTCTTATATGGATGTGAAGCAATTAGATACGTTTTTATTCTGGGAAACAAATACAATCTTCAAATTCCATAATTAACTAAGCTCCAAATATGTTGGTGGGAAGGTCAGCAAGGTGAGAACATTGATATAGAAATCGAGTAGGCTTCAGAAGAAAAGTTATGGAGATGTTAGATTCTATTTTCCTTGAGTTTCAATATTATTAGGACCTCTGATGGATTCAGGAAACCCTAACTAAGAGCAATTGTCAGTAATTAGACATGAAGATCCTCAAGGAGTATTCATCATGGTGGTATGCTTACCAGGTGGTCTGCACAACACCAGGGTCTCTATAGAATGCCCTGAGAGAGGGCTAGAAACCCTAGTTCTTTAGATGTACCTTAAGTAAAATCTCCAAACCTATACATGTGAGAGAGTGTGTGTGTGTGTGTACAGTGAAAGATCTATGTTGCTAAAGATCTGTAACATTGGGTGATTGGATGCCCAAGTCTCCTGATGCAGAAACACACTCTGAGAAACTTGTGCTGTTCTAATGAATCTGGAGAGTGGCGTCTTTTACTGGGCACTGCCTTCCGTAAATTGGAGCTCCTAGATTTTGTTGGCCATAATTGCAACAATCATTATAAAGTTTTTGATTGCAAATTAGGACTGTGTTCGGCTTCTAGAATGCTAAGTTGGGGGTCAAGCAAGCCTTAGGTCACCACTGAACTTCCAGCAGGGAACAATAGCTGTCTTGGGTGGCTGGGCTGCTTGTTCCTGACAACATCACCAGAAGCCAGTGCTGTCTGTGAAGGCAAAGGCAGTATGTGCAAGGGTTAAGAACAAGGTCTCTAGATCCAAATGGCCTGCATGTAACTTCTGACTCTGGGCTTCAGTTTTGTCCCAGGAAAAATAGATATGATTATAGCTCCTGTATTAGAGGCTTGTTGTGAAGATTTACAACGATGCCTATTACAAAGCAACACTCAGTAATGTTAGGTAGCAGAAGAAAAGAATACTAATTATATAAGGAATTGCCTAAAATTTCCACTTGTTCTCTATTAGTACGTAGAATCACACCTAGTACTGAGTGGTTTACCATGGAATTCAAGACTGTGGGGGAAGGCTGGGCACAGTGGCTCACACATAATTCCAACAATTTGAAAGGCCAAAGAAGGAGGATCACTTGAGGCCAGGAGTTTTAGACCAGCTTAGGCAACATGGGGAGACTCTGTCTCTACAAAAAATAAAAAAAAATAATAACCAGGCATGGTGGTGCACACCTGTGGTCCCAGCTACTAGGGAGGCTGAGGTAGGAAGATCACTTGACCCTGGGAGGTCAAGGCTGCAGTGAGCCACAATTGCACCACTGCACTCCAGCCTGGGCAACAGAGTGAGGCCGCATCTCAAAAAGAAAGACTGTTAGGAAAGAGAAGATTCCGTAGCCATTCGAATTAAAAAGAGGATAAATGCCACCTTTCACTCTAATTGGCAAAGTTGAACATTTTTTTTTCATATTTCCATGTAAGCATCCTTGGCAGATTAAAGTATCACTCAAATGGTCTTATTGGCTAATATTTCTATCAAGTTATAACCGTTCCCAAACCACTCAGGAGAAAAACATGGATTCTGTTTTTAGCCTTTTTCTTCCTTGAATTCCATGTTTAGTCAGTCACTACATACTCTGGTTTTCCTTCTTGATGACCCTTGCATCCCTTTCTTCCTCTCCATTCTCACTTCTATTTCTCCAATCCAATCATCACTCCAGACAGATTCTTAATAATCTACACATGCTTAAGTGCTGCAGGACAGAAATAGGTTTTATGAGCTTGTGTTCATTTGGGAGCAAACAGAACTGTACCCTGGCAACACTTGAAGTAGGCAAAGTTAGGCTTTGGTGACTCATTCTTTGCCAGCCTTTACTCAGAAGTGAGAAACACTTGCTGTGGCTTCTGGCCAGTACTGTACATCAGCAAGCACATTCTCCATGAATTGAGTATTAGTTAATGATTTCCCACTCAGCTGCAGAAGGAAGATAAGATCTGAGAATGGTCTCTTAGCTTCCCTGAAAGATCATATGCTCCATGAAGATAGAGCGATCTTTTTATTGCTGTAGCATAACCAGATGATAGCACAACCACATGCAATTGCAAGAAAGGCAGAAATATCAAGACTGCCAACATTTTAGAAAGACAGATGCTTGACTTGCGTGGCTGAGGCAGGTGTGGTTTCTCTCTGAGGAAAGACATTCAATGAGGAGTTTTCCCCTTATCACTCCCACCTTGCTTCTGTATCTTCACTTCTTCATACTCAGGGCTGGAACTTTTGGTCTATTCGTTGTGATTTGTAAAAATCTGCAGCAAATTAAACATCCCCTACCCCCAGCTTCTGATTTTATTTAGGTTGATTATCTACTTTTGTGTGAATATTAACAATAAGAACCATTTTCACGAATTTGTACTATGAAAGCAAATATATGTGGGAAATGTGAATAGACATTAATTTAATAACATTGAATATGCTTTAAGAAAACTCCACTCTTTCACTTTGCGTATTCTGACATGCATCCCTGACTGAGAACAATTGCTTCAAACCGTATAGGCATTTTAGGTTAAGCATGTGTCCTCATGAGTCAGACAGGTTTGACTTTAAATCCCAGTCCCGTCATTTGCCAATAATAGAGTTTCTTCTGCATGTTAATTATCCTCTTGTTATCTTAGTTTCCTCACCTACCTCACTAGTTTTTTTAAACACGTAAAATGTAATGTAAACTACTTAGCTCAATGCCTGGCCCTTAGAGAGCATACAATACAAGAAAGCTCAATTGTTTAACTAAGAAATCCTTTAGGTATCAATTCACTCTAGCCTCCCCTTTTTCAGATCAGGGATATAACCTTTGAGACTGGAATCCAAGTCTCGTTACATCCTATAAGCTAGGTGGCATCCACCAGAAACCATGGGTTTTGGAAACTAATGGATCTAAATTTAATTCTAATTGTTTTTCCAATTATCTCACAAGCTTTGTTTCATTACCCTCAGCCCAAGTTTTTCATCATAATGAAAAATACAAAAATATTATTAGAATATAATCTATATTGATAAAGCACTGAGGCGATTCTTGGCACAAGGTGAACATACCAAAAATATTTGTCTTTCCCAGTGGCATTCCAAGAGTAAAGCAGTGAGTATGATCTGCTCCAAGTACAGGCAATAAGCGGCGGGGGCATTATTTGTAGAAAATTTAGAAATGGGAATAAAAGCAACTCTTTCTTTTTTCCTTTTTTTTTTTTTTTTTTTTAAATTTGAGATGGAGTCTCACTCTGTCGCTCAGGCTGGAGTGCAGTGGCACGAACTCTGCTCACTGCAAGCTCCGCCTCCCGGGTTCACGCCATTCTCCTGTCAGTCTCTCGAGTAGCTGGGACTGCAGGCGCCCGCCACCGCGCCCAGCTAAGTTTTTGTATTTTTAGTAGAGACGGGGTTTCACCGTGTTGTCCAGGATAGTCTCGATTTCCTGACCTCGTGATCCGCCGCCTGGGCCTCCCAAAGTGCTGGGATTAAAGGCGTGAGCCACGGCGCCTGGCCAAAGCAACTCTTTCTTTAATTATCGCTATGCACAACAAATATAAACAATGACACAAATTCTGCAATAAATACTATTCTTTGAAAAAGTGTTTTGTTGGTCTAAGTTCCTAATTATTTTTGGGCGTACTGTTGAGAGAGTGTGTGTGTGTGTGTGTGTGTGCGCACACGTACATGTGCTTCAAACTGACATATTTCTCTTACTTTTCCTTTAGAAGACATTGTATTCTACATGGAAGTTAATTCAGGGAAGAGCTGGCCCCTGGCACATACAGACTGTGTTATAATCCTTCATTTTGTGTGTGCTTTTGTAACAGGAGCCTTTGTCTTCTTCCCCAGCCTCAGATCACATGCCTTCAGGCTGGTGCTGTTACCAGTTCATCAAATACACCCACCTATGTCTAAATCCAAGTTTAGTTTCAGGCAGGAAACCTCTTTTATGTAAGAATAAATGTGCTAATATGACACCCTCCAAATGTCAACTGTACCACAGTCAGAGGCTGAGAAGATTTAACCCTTGACTGCTTCTTTCTGCTCTGGTGGGGGAACGGTCAAAGGGAATTTGATTAATCTGATATTGCCAGGATTTTTAAAAAAACAGTATTCCATAGAAAAATGAGAATTTAATGTGTTTTTAGGGAAAAAAAGGAGAATAGAGGGTCTGAACTCAAGTGATACTGTTTTTAACTAAGTGATTCAAGATATCTATGTAATAAATAATTTGGAATGTAGTGGTCATCTAGGGTTAAAACTAGAAATAGAGACTGAGACTTTCCCTCAAAGTAACGGCACAAAATAAAGCCAAGCAAGCTAAAAGGGAATGACTGGGATGTGCATAGAGAGTCAGGGATGTCCTCACTCCCTATGCACATCCCATTTAATGTAGGAAAACATTAAAAGCGCATTTAGGTAGAAATGTTAAGTCTTGTGAAGGGAGAATGGCATTAACATTGGTAAGCACAAAGAAAAGATGGAAAAGATACATATATTAATTGATTAAAAGAAAAATAGAGTGGCAAGCAAGAAAACGGATAATTTTCAATCTATTAGGCATTCCCAATTCCCTTTTCGATGCTCGCCTTCAGGTTTAGAGGCTGAAAATGGCACTTTCTTTACCTTCCTTGCGAGAGAGGTGGCATGTTGCTCAGTTCTGGGCAATGAGACACAAACAAAAAACTGTCGGAGATTCTGCAAAGGATTATTCTCTCTTGTGAAAGGAGAATGCTGCAGAAGGAAAGCTTTATTCCCCCTCCCTCCTTTTTTTTTTCTTAGGATATTATTATATGACGACATGATGTTTGGAACTTCAATACCCATTCTGCCACCATGACAGCATGATAAGAGGCATAGCTAAAGCACAAAGGATAGCAGACTAGACAAACAAAAAATACCTGGGTCCTCCTTGGCATAATTCAACCACAAAGCAACCTTGCAACCTCCTATATAGAGACTTCTTTTTTATAATTTTAAATAAATAATATTTATTTTGTTTTATTTATTAGTGGTATAAAAACTATGTTCTCATCAATCTGTTAAAATGTTACTAATATATAATATTTTAAGTGAGAAAAATTGAATATAGGTCCCTTTTTTGAAATTTTGAAAACACTTTATGATACAAATAATGTAGTGGTCTGGTTTTTTATTTATTTATTTATTTTTTTTTTTTTATTTTTTATTTTTTTTGAGACGGAGTCTTGCTCTGCCGCCCAGGCTGGAGTGCAGTGGCCGGGTCTCAGCTCACTGCAAGCTCCGCCTCCTGGGTTTACGCCATTCTCCTGCCTCAGCCTCCCAAGCAGCTGGGACTACAGGCGCCCGCCATGTCGCCCGGCTAGTTTTTTGTATTTTTTTTTAGTAGAGACGGGGTTTCACCATGTTAGCCAGGATGGTCTCGATCTCCTGACCTCGTGATCCGCCCGTCTCGGCCTCCCAAAGTGCTGGGATTACTATTTATTTATTTATTATACTTTAAGTTCTAGGGTACATGTGCATAACGTTTATATCATGTATAACTCCCCAATGCAATCCCTCCCTCCTCCCCCCTCCCCATGATAGGCCCCAGTGTGTGATGTTCCCCTTCCCGAGTCCAAGTGATCTCATTGTTCACCTATGAGTGAGAACATGCGGTGTTTGGTTTTCTCTTCTTGTGATAGTTTGCTAAGAATGATGGTTTCCAGCTGCATCCATGTCCCTACAAAGGACGCAAACTCATCCTTTTTGATGGCTGCATAGTATTCCATGGTGTATATGTGCCACATTTTCTTAATCCAGTCTGTCACAGATGGACATTTGGGTTGATTCCAAGTCTTTGCTATTGTGAATAGTGCCGCAATAAACATACGTGTGCATGTGTCTTTGTAGTAGAGTAATTTATAATCCTTTGGGTATATACCCAGTAGTGGGATGGCTGGGTCATATGGTACATCTAGTTCTAGATCCTTGAGGAATTGCCATACTGATTTCCATAATGGTTGAACTAGTTTACAATCCCACCAACAGTGTAAAAGTGTTCCTATTTCTCCACATCCTCTCCAACACCTGTTGTTTCCTGACTTCTTAATGATTGCCATTCTAACTGGTGTGAGATGGTATCTCATTGTGGTTTTGATTTGCATTTCTCTGATGGCGAGTGATGATGAGCATTTTTTCATGTGTCTGTTGGCTGTATGGATGTCTTCTTTTGAGAAATGTCTGTTCATATCCTTTCCCCACTTTTTGATGGGATTGTTTGTTTTTTTCTTGTATATATGTTTGAGTTCTTTGTAGATTCTGGATATTAGCCCTTTGTCAGATGAGTAGGTTGCAAAAATTTTCTCCCATTCTGTAGGTTGCCTGTTCACTCTGATGGTAGTTTCTTTTGGTGTGCAAAAGCTCTTTAGTTTAATGAGATCTCATTTGTCAATTTTGGCTTTTGCTGCCGTTGCTTTTGGTGTTTTAGACATGAAGTCCCTGCCCATGCCTATGTCCTGAATGGTCTGGTTTTAAAATTAGGCTATTTTAATAGTCTGTTGTAATTACTGTTGAATTTGAAAATATAATAAAAGAAAGATATGATTGGCTGATGTTACTAAATTATGATACTTATTTTTCAGTTTTACCCACCAGTGGGCAAACTTTTTTTTTTAAACCTAACTCTTTTTGTTGAAATAAAAGACTTTATATTTCAGTAATGTTAGCTGGAAAATCTACTACTTGTAGCCAAAAGTATCCTAACTCTTAAAGAGGGATATCGATTAATTAGCAATATTTAAACAGTATTTTAGATGATACTAGTCTTTTCCTAGATATTCCAGGCAATTGCAAGACTAAAAGAAAATGTTTCTTTTATTTCTAGTTTATGTTAGGAGGCATGAAAAGCAATTAAGACCTTCTCATTCACCACATAATGTTTATTCTAATTTATTCATGTCTGATAGAGACAGAAGAATAGATACATATATCTGAGGAAAACTGAGGCAATCAATTGAGAAGAACATAGCTTGTCATCTAAGAAAAAATAAGTAGTAACTACAAAATGTACTGTAAAAGGTGTTTACGAGACAAATCTAAAATAGATGCAAGAAAGAAAAAATGTAAAAAGATTTGCAAATTCTAACAAAAAGGTCATGAAAATATTGATATCAAAAGGAAGAGATATTTAACCAAACATTATTACATGGAAAATGATCAGTATCTTGAAGAAAGGTACAATTCTCCAGGAAGATATTTTTTACCGTAGTTTTATTTTATTTTATTTTTTTTCAAAAACATCTTTTTTTTTTCTCATTTTAAACTTTTAGCTTTGGGGGTACATGTGCAGGTTTGTTACTTGGGTATATTGCATAATACTAAGGTTTGGGACATGAATTATCCTGTTACTTGGGTATCAAGCATAATATCCAACAGGTTTTCAACCCTTGTCCTCCTCTTTTCTGTCCCCCTCTAGTAGTCCTCAGTGTCATTGTTGCCATCTTTATGTCCATAAGTACCTGATGTTTAACTCCCACTTATGAGTGAGAACATGTGATAATTTGGTTTTCTGTTCCTGCATCAATTCACTTAGGGTAATGGCCTCCATGGGTGTTCATGTTTATCAGGGGAACCACGCCCGATATTTCAACATAGGTTCTTTTCTATTTCCCTAAGTGTTGGCTAGTCTGAGAAATAAAAAGAAAGAGTACAAAAGAGAGATATTTTAAAGCTGGGTGTCCGGGAGAGACATCACATGTTGGCAGGTTCTGTGATGCCCCCGGAACTGCAAAACCAGCAAGTTTTTATTAGTGATCTTCAAAGGGGAGGGAGTGTATGAATAGGGTGTGGGTCGCAGAGATCACATGCTTCACAAGGCAATAAAATATCACAAGGCAAATGGGGACAGAATGAGATCACAGGACCGGGGCAAAATTAAAATTGCTGATGAAGTTTCGGGCACGCATTTTCATTGATAACATCTTATAAGGAGACAGGGTTTGAGAGCAGACAACTGGTCTGACTAAAATTTACTAGGCAGGAATTTCCTCATCCTAATAGGCCTGGGAGCACTATGGGAGACCGGGGCTTATTTCATCCTCTGTCTACAACTATGTAAGACAGACATTCCTAGAGCAACCATTTTAGAGACCTCCCCCTAGGAATGCATTCTCTTTCTCAGGGCTGCTCCTTGCTGAGAAAAAGAATTCAGTCATATTTCTCCTATTCACTTTGTTAGAAGAGAAATATGACTCTGTTCCACCCGGCTCTGAGGCAGTCAGACCTAATGGTTAACTCCCTTGTTCCCTGAACATTACTGTTATCCTGTTCTTTTTTCAAGGTGCCCAGATTTCATATTGTTTAAACACACATGCTTTACAAACAATTTGTGCAGTTAACGCAATCATTACAAGGTTCTGAGGTGACATACATCCTCAGCTTACAAAGATGACAGGATTAAGAGATTAAAGTAAAGACAGGCATAGGAAATTATATGAGTATTGACTGGGGAAGTGATAAATTTCCATGAAGTCTTCACAATTTATGTTCAGAGATTGCAGTAAAGACAGATGTTAGAAATTATAAAAGTAGTAATTTGGAGAACTAACAAATGTACATGAAATCTTCACAATTTATGTTCTTCTGTCATGGCTTCAGCAGGTCCTTCCATTCCATTCAGGGTCCCTGACTTCCCACAACACATGTTGCTGCACAGAACATGATTTACTGCTTTATTTTTTATTGCTGCATGGTATTCCATGCTATGGATGCACCATGTTTTCTTTATCTAATCCACTGTCACTGGGCACCTATGTTGATTTCATCATGTTGCTATTGTGAATAGCACTGCAGTGGACATGTGAGTGCATGTGTCTTTTTGGCAGATGATTTGTTTTCTTTTGGGTATATACTCAGTAATTAGATTTCTGGGTCAAATGGTAGTTTTAAAAACATTTAGAATCTAAGAATTGATGTCAAAAACTGTTAAAACCAGAACCTTAATGGGAGACTGTAAGGTATTTATCTCTGCAATGATTGATTAAATTGATAAAAAGGAATGTATACAATGAACAATTTCATTATTACTATAATTAAACTATGTATATACAATTATATACATCTAATAAACTACAACACATATAATGTAATATTATATGTATTATATTTTTCTCCCATAATAAACTCTAGGTTGAGAAAAAATCAGAGCAAATGTTTCAGATTAGCAGTGAAAAATAATGAGATCACCAAATATAAAAATTGATTACTGAAAGCTTAGCATAATCCTAATGTCAAAACTAGCCATGAATGACACAGAAAAATAAAACCACAAACAAGTGAAAAAATGCTGATAAAATATTTCCAAATTAAATTCAGCATTGTACTTAGGGAATAACATGAAGAAATAAAAGTAAAATGTCAGTAAAACTCTTGACAGAATTAATTAGGTTAACAGTTAAATGGAAGAAGATTATGTGATTATCTCAATAGATGCCAAAAAATTGCTTATTAAGTTTCTGTTCTTTTTATAAAGTATAGAAAGTACTTTAAAAATTTACCAAGCAAAAGTATAGATTCTTTCATATTTTTATATGTTTTCTCAAGTATTTACAATAATCTTGTTCCCTAAATCAATATAATTTTTTTTTTTTTTTGGTGATTTACCTTTTTCCCCCCAAAAGCATTGAATTTAACAGAGAAAGAAGTTTTTCTCTTTATACTCATCTTTTATCAATACTTGTTTCTGTTGATCGATTGCATAATTATTATGACAATAACAAAGAGATCAAGCAGATTTTGTAATAAATGTAACTCCATCTTTGTCAACGTAAAACTCAACTAGGGAGAGAAATGCCTCTAGGGTTACTAATGAGTAACATCCTATTAGCAGCAGATGCCAGCTTCTTTTTTTTTTTTTTTTTTTTTTTTTTTTTTTTTTTTTTTATTATACTTTAAGTTCTAGGGTACATGTGCATAACGTTTATATCATGTATAACTCCCCAATGCAATCCCTCCCTCCTCCCCCCTCCCCATGATAGGCCCCAGTGTGTGATGTTCCCCTTCCCGAGTCCAAGTGATCTCATTGTTCAGTTCCCACCTATGAGTGAGAACATGCGGTGTTTGGTTTTCTCTTCTTGTGATAGTTTGCTAAGAATGATGGTTTCCAGCTGCATCCATGTCCCTACTTCTTGTCATTCAGTGTGGTGAACAGAGAGAAGGGAATACTGCTTAATTTAAAATTATATTGTCCAATCCTATAGCCATATCTGGCTATAGAGCACTTAAAATGAGATTAGTTTAACTGAAGAACTGAATTTTTTATTTAATTTAATTTCAATACATTTAAAGTTAAATTTAATAATCTAAGTATATTTGGGGCAACTTATATGCAATCTAAATTTTATAAAGTTTAACTAAGAATTTCCAACAAAAATGTAGCTTCTCAATTAAAATGTACTGTAAGTATAAAATATATACTAAATTTGGCTGACTTGGTATAAAAGGAGGAATGTAAAATATCTTCATAACTTTTACATAGATTACATGATGAAATAATAATGAGTTAAATAAGTTAGATGCTCAAATTTATTTTACGTTTCTTTTACTTTTTTTTTTTTTTTTTTTTTTTTTTTTTTTTGGAGACGGAGTCTCGTTCTGTCGCCCAGGCTGGAGTGCTGTGGCCGGATCTCAGCTCACTGCAAGCTCCGCCTCCCGGGTTCACGCCATTCTCCGTCTCAGCCTCCCGGGTAGCTGGGACTACAGGCGCCGCCACGTCGCCCGGCTAGTTTTTTGTAGTTTTTAGTAGAGACGGGGTTTCACCGTGTTAGCCAGGATGGTCTCGATCTCCTGACCTCGTGATCCGCCCGTCTCGGCCTCCCAAAGTGCTGGGATTACAGGCTTGAGCCACCGCGCCCGGCCTTCTTTTACTTTTTAAATGTGTCTACTAGAAAACGTAAAATCAGGCCAGGTGCAGCTTACGCCTGTAATCCCAGCACTTCGGGAGTCTGAGGCAGGTGGATCACCTGAGATCAAGAGTTTGAGACCAGCCTGGCCAACATGGTGAAACTCCATCTCTACTAAAAATACAAAACTAGCCAGGTGTGGTGGCACTTGTCTGTAGTCCCAGCTACTCAGGAAGCTGAGACAGGAGAATTGCTTGAACCCAAGAGGCAGAGGCTGCCAGTGCAGTGAACCAAGATCACACCACTGCACTCTAGCCTGGGTGAGACAGAGCAAGACTTCATCTCAAAAAAAAAAAAAAAAAAAAAAGAAGAAAGAAAGAAAGAAAAAAGAACATGGAAAATTATATATTTGGGTTGCATTTTCATGAATTAAAACCTTGTTAAAATAATATGCATTTTTCTCTACCTAGTGTTCTATATTCTTTCACATTTTTCAAAAGTATATGCTACATTTATTTTAAATAACTGAGTGACAAGGTTAGAGATATGCAAAATTTATTTACTACATTTTGATTTATGCAACTGTTTTAGAATGAAAAATAGCTATGAAATAATAATTTTCTAAATTATTGCTGATTTTTAAATTTGTAAATAAATCCACAGGCAAAGCATGAATGACTTAATTTTACATATAGAAAAGATTATGAATATTCTAAATCCTGCCAAAGTAAAAATTGTGGAATTAGGAAATAGTGGGAAGAGAATGCACAATTGTTGATTCTGTCATCTCAGATAACGGAATCAAGAAATAGTGCTCCTAATATTTCAGTTTAAATACTATTTAAGGTCAAAAAGTAGCCACAAGAAATTAAATATAACAACAAAATTATTTATAGGATAGTAATCTAAACTTTCATCCTTCCTATTAAGGAGTAAAATGAAATGATCTAATATCAATCAAGTAACAATTATTGATATTCCTTTATTTAACATTTATTCAACAATTTGTTGACTGGGATAAACATAACAAACTAGTAAAATTAGTAAGCAAGATAATTTCTGATCTAGACAAATATAGAGTGAATCAAGAAGGTAACATGATAGAAACTGCTGTGAGTGTTGTATCACTTAGGATTATGTTTATCTGTGATTACCAGAAAACTCAATAAATAGTGGCTTAAACAATTAAAAAGTTATTTGTCTCATGAAATAAGAAGTTTGATTTTTCAGTTCACAGTCAATATGGTGTTATTAGCAACCAGGCTCCTTTCGCTCTATTCTGCCCTGCTCATCAGGAATTGCTGTACATCCAGCTTTCCTTTTGCATTCCGGGGAGGAAGAATGAAATACAAGAAACCATGGCCAACTTCATCTTATGTCTTATGGGCCAGAACCAGTAGTATGGCCTCCACTAACTATAAAGAGGCTGAGCAATGAAGCCTTTATCTTTCCAATACCCACTTGAGAAAGGAAAGGGAAAGGAGGTTAGAATGGGTTAGCCACAGGTTGCTCCTTCAGGAAGTGATATTTAAACTAATACCTTAAAGATGAGAAGGAATCCAGGTAAAAACTAGGAAATTACCATTCCAGGCAGATTCTTCCTGGAATGCTCAAGGACAGGAATGGAGCCTAATGCAACTGGAGTATAGGGTGCATATAGAAGCATGACATGAAGTGAGGTTAGAGAGGAAGGCAAGAATCGGATTACACAGGGTCCTGTAGGTCACAACTAGGCATTATGATTTTTATTCTAAGTGTAGTGTAAGAGTTTTAAACAGAAAAGTTTTAGGATCTGATAGCATTTTAAAGACTTCTCTGGCTGCTATATAGAAAATAGATTAAAATGGGGTAAGAGTTGAAGGAAGGAAACCAGTTAACTGTTCCAGTTGTTCGGTTAGGAACCAGTGGTGGCTTGGATTACGTGGAATGGACATGGAGACAATGGGAAAGATTCAAGATATATTTTGGTTAGAGAGTATTCCTATGACTTGGTGATTAATTGACTAGAGAGGGAGAAGGAAATGGAAGAATCAGAGATGACTCCTAGGTCTTGATTTGAGTACCCTTTTAGATCATAGTGTCATTGAAATTGGAGAGACTTGTGAACTAAATTTGGGAGTGGAATCTACAATTCTGTTTTAGGGGTGTTAAGTTTGCAATGTTCATTGAACATACAAGCTGGCGGCTGCCTCTATGAGACTGGTGTTCAGTCACGAAGTCATGGTTACAGTTAAAAAATTTAGAGTCATCAACATAAGAGCCGTTTTTCCAATCTATAGGTTAAACATATCACTTAGAATTCGGTAGTGATTACCAGAAGATTAAGAGTAGAATTAGTTAAAAGTTATTTTTCCCCAAATAAAGGAACTGGAGTTTGTGAGATTGGGTAGGAGACTGTCGCTTCTCATTTGGTATTGTGTAATTTTTTAAAGTGTGTATTTTCATTTCATGTACATATTTTCAAAGAGACAGAATGCTGAAGAACAACAATAAAGAATAAAAGCATGAGTCAAATAGCAGGAAAAAAATGTATGCTTTAGTATATTTACTTCACACTTTTCTTACATTGATCTAATTACTCCTGTTGATGGTGGGAGCAAGGACAAACTAGATTAAGTTTTAAGAAAAGCTAACGAAAACTCAGATTTGGTTTCTTTCATGGTCTGGGTTAATTTTGGAAACACTTTGGTTACATCATTCTGAACGAGAACACTTGGTTTAGCCTTCAGATGATCTCATTCATAGTAAGGGCTTAAATTAGTTGTGTGGGACTCTGGGTCCGCTGTGTGCAGCAGACTGTGTCCATTCACTCTTCCGATATGTTTTTCCTTTACCTTCTTAAAGTGGCTTCCCCACAAATCCACTGGAATTTCTAAGCAAATAGGTGCAGACATTGGAGAAAAAGAGAACAGCCCCGAAGGAACATGCCAATTCATATACACTGGATAAGCCAATTTTATTATTGCATAAAGTAAATACCCCAAATGAATTGTAAGTACCCAGCAAGTGGCTGCAAAACTATGGTGAATTTTCAGCTTTATTTATATGAAAGTAAAGCTAAAGTTGTTATACATCATTCTGCTTGTATTAAATAACCAGAAAATATTCAATTTGCAACAATAGTTACCTTGAGCTTACTCTGATGTCCTGTTTTTCTTAATTATTTACTACTTTTATTCTGATGCTTTTTTACCACAATTCTTTTTCAGGCTCCCCATGAAGTTCTGATTTTAATAATTTTTTATGAGTACCTTCTAAAGGTGTCTCTGACAGACAGCATATCTTATATACATAATTAGTTACATGCTTCAATATTCCAAAGTGAGGTTGGATATTTTTGTTTACTCACACAGTAGAAGTGTATAGTGGGTGTAGTGGGGAAATAAAATCACATGATCTTTTGACACTCTCCAGACTGTTTAGGTTTGTAGATATATGACAGCTGAAGGGTGAGGGGTATGGCAATGTGGAGATGAGGGAGAAAAGAGACTTCAGATTATCTGGATACTCTTGTTTTAGTTTTCTCCATGAGAAGATAAGGAAGCAAGAAAGGCTCAGTTTATTTTGCTAACAGATATTCAAGCAAACACAAGATTTAAAAAATGAAATACAAATGTCAATTTCTACAATGATGCCTATGTAACAGTGCCAATATAAAATATAAGCATAATAAAGAATAATATTCTTATTTAACATTTGATGCACTCCATTGTCTGACTACGATAATGATTTGGGACTGTGGTGAGAAGAGAAGTGCACCAACCTTCTAGGAATGAATGCATGGGCAACCTGGGGAATGTTTTGTAAATTTCAGACATTTTTTAAAAAATTGTTATAATAGAATTGAGATTCATCATTCATTGAGAGCACATAGTATGAAGATATATTATACATATCAAACATATTGCTTGGAGAAACCTACCAAGATGGTTGAGATCTGTTGTTATTGTGTAATCTGTTAATTTTTTCCTGTTTAGCATCTCTGTTACCTTTGGAGAACGCACCTCCTTCAATGCCTGTGCACCTGATGATTCCTCACAACCATCACAGGGTTTGGGCAAATGATGAACTCTGAGAGAATCCTAGTAGCTTTATTTCTCTCTAGCTACAATAGGTATTCTATTTGGGTACATGGTCTGTGCTAAGCCAGTCATTCTTTCCTAAATTATTATACAGTTGCTGTGAGAAAGTTATTTTTTTCCCATCCAGTTTCTAAGCTAAGTGTATATGAAAGTGGAAATGTCCATGGCCATTTTCCCCAGCATGTGCAAACAACCAATTTGCAAATTGAAGTCACACCACAAACAAGAGCAAAGCAGAGAAATGGGAGAATAATAGCAAACCCTGAAATAATAATGAGCCCTCATTTGAAGGGAGTTCCAGCACTGGGGTTTTAAGTTACAAGAATGTATCAGTTCCCATTTGAGCCAACTATCTGCATCTTGCAACAAAGAAAATTGTGGCCAACATTGCTGTCCTCCACACTCAAACCTTCCCCTTTAATCAGGTTTGCTGGTTGTTGGCTGTATATATACATGCACTCTTTGCTCGGAGCTTTGGCTTAGGTTGTGACCTTACTGGTCCCTTACATTTATTGTAAAACTATTTATCTAAATTCTATTTATCTTTTATGTCCCAGGTAAAATTCTTTCTTCATCAACCTTCACTAATAGTCTTCTTCTGAGCTCACTGCATTTATTTTCTGTACTGCTAAATGAACATTTAATCTAATACTGCCTCAAGCTACTTCTTGAATTATTGTTATTTAATTTACATGTGTGCCACCAATTAATTTATAAGCTCACTGAAGACAAATAATATGTACTATACTGCTTATATCTTTCTAAAAGGTAGTCATAATGATAAACACATTATAAGAACTTGAAAAATACTGGTTGTCTGTGTAATAGAATGAACTGAAAACAATACCATACTCTTTTAAAAAAATTTTTGTATTTCCGTATTTTTAATTTTTGTGGGTACTTAATAGAGGTATATGTTTACGGGGTACGTGAGATGTTTTGATACAGGCATGCAACGTATAATAATCACATCCTGGAAAATGAGGTATCCATCCCCTCAATCATTTACCCTTTGTGTTACAAACAATCCAGTTACATTCTTTTAGTTATTTTCCAATGTACAATTAAGTTATTGACTATAGTCACCCTGTTGTGCTATCTAATAGCAGATTTTATTCATTCTTCATAAATTTTTTGGACCCACCAACAATCGCTGCCTCTCCACCACCCACTCACTCCTGTTCCTAGCCTCTGGTAACCATCCTTCTACTCTCTATGTCCATGAGTTCAATTGTTTCGATTTTTAGATCCCATAAATGAGTGAGAACAAATTATGTCTTTCTGTTCCTGGCTTATTTCACTTAACATAATGACCTCCAGTTCCATCCATATTGTTGCAAATGGCAGGATCTCATTCTTTTTTTATGGCTGAATAGTACTCCATTGTGTTTATGTACCATATTTTCTTTATCCATTCGTCTGCTGGTGGACACTTACGTTGTTTCCAAATCTTAGTTATTGTGAACAGTGCTGCGACAAATATGGAAGTGCAGATATCTCTTCAATATATTGATTTTCTTTCTTTTGGGTATATACTCAACAATGGGATTGCTGGATCATATGGTAGCTCTATTTTTTTTTTTTTTTAAGGAGGCTCCAAACTGTTCTCCATAGTAGTTGTACTAATTTACATTCCTGCCAATAGTGCATAGGGTTCCCTTTTCTTCACATCATTACCAACATTTGTTACTACCTGTCTTTTGGATATAAGCCATTTTAACTTGGGTGAGATGATATCACCTTGTAGTTTTCATTTGCATTAGATCTTTTGCCCATTTTGATTGGATTTTTGATTTTTTTCCTGTAGAGTTGTTTGAGCTCATTATATATTCTGGTTATTAATCCCTTGTCAGATGTGTAATTTGTAAATATTTTTCCCATTGTGTGGGTTGTCTCTTCAGTTTGTTGATTGTTTCCTTTGCTGTGCAGAAGCTTTTTAACTTGATGTGATCCCATTTATTCATTTTTGCTTTGGTTGCCTGTGCTCATGGGCTATTAATCAAGAAAATTTTTCCCAGACCAATGTCCTGGAGATTTTTCCCAGCATTTTCTTGTAGTAGTTTCATAGTGTGAGGTCTTAGATTTAAGTCTTTAATTCATTTTGATTTGATTTTTGTGAATGGAGAGAGAGAGAAGAGTCTAGTTCCATTCTTCTGAATATGGACATCCAGTTTTCTGTGCACCATTTATTGAAGAGACTGTCTTTTCCCCAGTATTTGTTCTTGGCACCTGTGTTGAAAGTGAGTTCACTGTAGGTGTGCAGGTTTATTTCTAGCTTCTCTTTTCTGTTCCATTGGCCTCTGTGTTTGTTTTTATCCCAGTACCATACTGTTTTAACTACTATACGTCTGTAGTATAATTTGAAGTCAGGAAATGTGATTCCTTGAGTTTTGTTTTTTGCTTATGATAGCTTTGGCTATTCTGGGTCTTTTGTGATTCCATATAAATCCTAGTATTGTTTGTCTATTTCTGAGAAGAATGTCACTGATATTTTGATAGGAATTGCATTGATTCTGTAGATTGCTTTGGGTTTTATGGGCATTTTAAGATTATTGATTCTTTAATCCATAATCATGGAATATTTTTCCATTTTTTGGTGTCCTCTTCAATTTCTTTCATCAATGTTTTATAGTTTGCATTATAGAGATATTTCACTTCTCTGGTTAATTCCTAGGTGTTTTACTTCACTTGTGGCTATTGCAAATGATATTACTTTTTTATTTCATTTTCAGATTGTTCACTGTTGGCATATAGAAATGCTACTGATTTTCGTATGCTGATTTTGTGTCCTGCAATTTTACTGAATTTATTCACCATTTTGTTCTAAGTTTGTTTGTGTAGTATTTAGGTTTTTACAAATAGAAGATTATATCGTCTGCAAGGAAGGACGATTTGACTTCTGCATTGCCAACTTGGATGCCCTTTATTTCTTTCTCTTTTCTGACTCCTCTAGCTAGGACTTCCTGTACTATGTTGAATAACTGGTGACAATGAGCATTCTTGTTGTGCTCCGGATCTTAGATGAAAGGATTTCCATTTTTCCCCATTTAGCATGATACTAGCTGAGGGTTTGTCATATATGGGTTCAATATGATGAGGTATATTCCTTCTATACCCAGTTTTTATAAAAGGATGTTGAATTGTATCAAGTGCTTTTTCACCATCACTTGAAATAATCATATGGTTTTTATCCTTCATTCCGCTGATATGATTTATCACAGTGATTGACTTGCATATGTTGGACCATTCTTGAATCTCAGGGATTAATTCCGCTTGGTCATGATGAATAATCTTTCTAATGTATTTTTCAATTCAGCTTGCTAACATTTTGCTGAGGACTTTTGCAAAAATATTCATCAGAGATATTAGCCCGTAGTTTTCTTTGTCTGATGTGTCTTTGACTGGTTTTGGTATCAGGGTAATGCTGGCCTCATAGAATGAGTTTGAAAGCACTCCCTCCTCCTATGTTTTTCGGAATAGATTGAGGAGGATTGGTATTAGTTATTCTTAAAATGTTTGGTAGAATTCAACGTGAAACCATTAGGTCCTGGGCTTTTCTTTACTGGGAGACTTTTTATTAGAGCTTTGATCTCATTACTTGTTATTGCTCTGTCCAGGTTTTGGATTTCTTCCTAGTTCAGTCTTGGTAGGTTGTATGTATCTAGGAATTTGTCCATTTCTTCTAGATTTCCCAATTAATCAGCATACAGTTGCTCATAGTAGTCTCTACTGATCCTCTGAATTTCTGCAGTGTCAGTTGTAATGTCTCTTATTTTGTTTCTGATTTTATTTGGATCTTCTCTTTTTTCTTCTTAGTCTGGCTAAGGGTTTGCCAATTTTGTTTAACTTTTTTAAAAAATAACTTTTTGTTTCATTGATCTTTTGTACTTTTTTATTTCAATTTCATTTATTTCTGCTCTGCTCTTTATTATTTCTTTTCTTCTACCAATTTTGTGTTTGATTTGCTCTTGCTTTTCTAGTTCTTTAACATATATCATTAGGTTGTTTATCTGAAGCTTTTACTGTTTTTTGATGTAGGCACTGATAAGTGAGAAACTTCCCCCATAGTACTGCTTTTGCTGTATCCCATAGGTTTTAGTATGGTGTGTTTCCATTATCATTTGTTTCAAAGCATTTTTTAATTTCTTCATTGACCCACTGGTCATTCAGGAGTCTATTCTTCAATTTCCATGTGTTTGTATAGTTTCCAATATTCCTCTTGCTGTTGACATTTGGTTACATTCCATTGTGACCAGAGAAGATGCTTGGCATTATTTCAATGTGTTCAATCTCTTAAGACTCGCTTTGTGAACATATGGTCTATCACTGAGAAGGATCCATGTGCTAAAGAAAAGAATGTGTATTCTACAGTCACTGGGTGAAATGCTCTGTAAATACTTATTAGATCCATTTGGTATATAGTGCACATTGAGTCTAATATTTCTTTGTTGATTTTCTGTCTGGAAGATCTGTCCAATGCTCAAACGGGGTGTTGAAGTTTCCAGCTATTACTGTATTGGAGTAGCTCTAATAATATTTGCTTTATACATCTTGGTGCTCAAATGTGGATACATATATATTTAAAATTGTTATATTCTTTTGCTGAACTGACCTCTTTATCATTATGTATTGACCTTCTTTGTTTCCTCCTATGGCTTTTGTCTTGAAATCTGTTTTGTCTGAAAGAAGTATAGCAACTTCTGCTCTTTTTTGGTTTCCATTGGCATGGAATATCTTTTTCCATCCCTTTATTTTCAGTTTGTGTGTGTGTGTGTTTCTTATAGACAACAGATCAATCGGTCTTGTTTTTTCATCTATTCAGCTGCTCTATGACCTCTTATTGGGGAGTTTAGTCCATTTATAGTAAATGTTACTATTGAGAAGTAAGGACTTCCTCCTGCCATTTTGTTATGTGTTTTCTGGTTGTTTCGTGGTAATCATTTCCTTCTTTCTTTCCTTCTTGTCTTCCTTTTGTGAACATGATTTTCTCTGGTGATATGACTTATATTCTTGCTTTTAATTTTTTTGTGTATCCATTGTACCTTTTTTGGTTTGAGGTTACCATGAAGCTTGAAAATGCAATCTTATAACCCATTATTTTAACCTGATAACAACTTAACATAGTTTTCATGAACAAATAAAAAAGAAAACTTAAAAAAAAACTCTATGCCTTAACTTTGACTCTTGCTTTTTAATTTCTTTAATTTTTATTTTTATTTCTTTGTACTGTACTGTCTATGTCTTGAAAACTTGTTGTAGTCATTTATTTATTTGGTTCATTGTTTAGTCTTTCTACAGAGGATGAGTAGTTTACACATCACAGTTAGTGTTATAATAGTTTGTGTTTTTCTGCATGCTTACTATTACCAGTGAGTTTTATATCTTCAGCTATTTCTTTTTGCTCATAAGTTCCTTTTCTTTCTTATTGAAGTACTCCCTTTGGTATTTCCTGTAGGACAGGTCTAGTATTGATGAAATCCCTCAGTTTATGTTTGCCTCAGAAAGTCTTTATTTCTCCTTTACATTTGAAGAATATCTTTACTGTATATGCTATTTTCTCATTCAGCACTTTATATATGTCATGCCACTCTCTCCCGGCCTGCAGTGTTTTCACTGAAAAATCTGCTGCCAGACGCATCGCAGCTCCATTGGATATATCTGTTTCTTTTCTCTTGCTACTTAGGATCCTTCCTTTATCCCTGATCTTTGGAAATTCTATTATTAAATTCTTTGAGGCAGTATTCTTTGAGTTAAATCTGCTTGGTATTTTATAACCTTCTTGTACTTGGATGTTGATATCTTTCTGTAGGTTTGGGAAATTCTCTGTTATTATTCCTTTAAATAAATTTCCCACTCTTATCTCTTTTCCTACCCCCTATTTGAGGCCAATAATTCAGATTTGCCATCTTGAGGCTATTTTCTAGATTCTGTAGCTGTGCTTTATTGTTTTTATTTTTTCTTTTGTCTCCTCTCACCGGGTATTTCAAATATCCTGTCTCCAAGCTCACTAATTCTTTCTTCTGCTTGATTCATTCTGCTATTAAACGACTCTGATACATTCTTCAGTATGCCAATTGCATTTTTTCAGTTCCAGAATTTCTACTTAATTCTTTTAAGTTATTTTAATCTCTGTGTTAAATTTATCCGATAGAATTCTGAATTCCTTCTCTGTGTTATCTTGAATTTTGCTTAAGTTTCCTCAACGCAGATATATCTAATTCTCTGAAAGGTCACACATCTGTGTTTTTCCAGGATTTGTCGTGAATACCTTATTTAGTTCACTGGTGAGGTCATGTTTACCAGGATGGTCTTGATGCTAGTAGATGTTCTTCAGTGTCTGGGCATTGAAGAGGTAGGTATTTATTGTAGTCTTCATGGTCTGGGCTTATTTGTACATGTCCTTATTGGGAAGGCATTCTAGATATTCGATAAGACTTGAGTGCTGTAATTTAACCTGCATCTGCATTAGGAAGCATCTTAAGCTCAGTAACACTGTGGTTCTTGCAGACTTGTAGAGGTACCACCTTGGAAAAGATTCAGGAGAATTCTCTGGATTATTAGGCAGAGACTCTTGTTCTCTTGCCTTACTTTCTCCCAAACAACTGGAGTCTCTCTCTCTCTCTGTCTCTCTCTGTCTCTGTGTGTGTGTGTGTGCGCCATGTAAAAAGCTGGGGGTGGAGTGACACAGTCACCCCGTGCCCACTACCACTGTGTCTATGCTGGGTCAGACCTGAAGCCAGCATAGCACTGTCTCACCCAAGTTCTGCAGTGACTGCCTCTGGCTACTGCCTATGTTTGTCAAGGCCCTGAGGCTCTATGATAAGCAGATCACAAAGCTAGGAAGGCCTATGTCCTCCCCTGCAGTCTAGGGAGTTCCCCCAGGTTTTGGGTGGGTCCAGAGGTGCCATCTGGGAGTCAGGCACTAGAATAAAAACCTTAGAAATCTACCTGGTGTTCTATTGTGCTGCAACTGAGCTGGCACTCAATTCACAAGGCACGGTCCTTCCCACTCTTCCCTCCCATTTCCCAAGGCAGAGAAGCCTTACCTCTTAGCCCCCACCATCATAGACAATGGGAACTACTGCCAGACTACTGCCAACATTCCCTTAAGGCTAAGGTCTCTTAAGTCAGCTTATAGTGAATGCTGCCTGACCTGAGACTCACCCTTCAGGACAGTGGGGTCCCCTCTGACCCAGGGCAGGTCTAGAAATGCCATTCAACATTCAGTTTCTGGAATCAAGAATCCCAAGGGCTCACTTGGTGCTCTACCACCCTGTGACTGTGTTAGTACCTAAGGTGCACAGGTGCTCTACCACCCTGTGACTGTGTTAGTACCTAAGGTGCACAGGTGCTCTACCACCCTGTGACTGTGTTAGTACCTAAGGTGCACAGGTGCTCTACCACCCTGTGACTGTGTTAGTACCTAAAGTCCCCTTTTGCTTTTCCGTCTGATTGTTTCAAGCAACAGGAGTTTTACACCATAGCCACTACAGCTAGTACTGTGCTGAGTCTCACCTGAAGCCAGCAGGTCTCAGAGGCTCACCCAAAGCCATCGACATAGTGCCTGGGTATCACTGCCAGTTATTCAGGGTCCAAGGGCTCTTCAATTAGCAAATGATGAACACTGTCAGACCTAGGTCCTTCCCTTCAAGGCAGCCAGTTCCCTTCTGGCCCAGGTTGTGTCTAGAAATGCCTGGAATAGGGGCTTGATGACTCTGACTGATACCATATCATGCTGTGGCCGAGCTGGTATCCAAAATGCAAAACAAGTTCCTCCCCACTGTTCCCACTCCTCTCCTTAAGTGGAAGGAAGAGGTCTGTTTTGAAGTTGTGAGCTGTGCAGCCTGGGGTTGGGGGAGGGGTGATGCCAGCACTCCCTTAGCTTCCACAGCTGGCATCTTAGCAGGTTGCATCTACCTCCCACCCCAGTCCACTGTCTCTTGTCCCAGTTCAACACTAGGAGTCACCTAAGAGCTGCAGTCCTTGTGTCCTAGGCTGCTTTTCATGTCCACTTAGACACACAGGACACTGTAGCCCTCGGTGGTGAGGTTTTTTTAAAAATTTTACTTTAAACTCTGGGATAGAAATGCAGAACGTGTAGGTTTGTTACACAGGTATAAGTGTGTCATGGTGGTTTTCTGCACCTATCAACCTGTCATCTAGGTTTTAAGCCCCGTATGCTATGCATTAGCTATTTGTCCTAATGCTCTCCCTCCCCTCGCCTCCCACCCCTCAGCCGGCCCTGGCGTGTGTTGTTCTCCTTCCTGTGTTCATATGTCCTCACTTATGAGTGAGAATAGCAGTGTTTGGTTTTCTGTTCCTATGCTAATTTGCTGAGGATGATGGCTTCCAGCTTCATCCATGTGCCTGAAAAGGACATTATCTCATTCTTTTTATGGCTGCATAGCATTTGGTGGTGTATGTGTGTGACATTTTCCTTATCCTATCACTGATGGGCATTTGGCTTGGTCATGTCTTTGTTATTGTAAATACTGCTGCAATAAACATACATGTTCATGTGTCTTTATAGTAGAAAGATTTATATTCCTTTGGGTACATACCCAGTAATGGGATTGCTGAGTAAAATGGTATTTCTGGTTCTAGATTCTTGAGGAATCACCACACTGTATTCAACAATGGCTGAACTAATTTACATACATTCCCACCAATAGTGTAAAAGCGTTCCTATTTCTCCACAGCCTCGCCAGCATCTATTGTTTTTGGTTTTTTAATAATTGTCATTCTACTGGAGTAAGATGGTATCTCATTGTAGTTTTGATTTGCATTTCTCTAATGATCAGTGATGTTGAAGTTTTTTCATGTTTGTTGGCTGCATAAATGTCTTCTTTTGAGAAGTGTCTGTTCATATCCTTTGCCTGCTTTGTGATGGGTTTGTTTGTTTTAACCTGTAAATTTGTTTAAGTAACTTGTAGATTTTGGATATTAGACCTTTGTCAGATGAGTGGTTTGCAAAAATTTTCTCCCATTCTGTACGTTGCCTGTTCACTCTGATGATAGCTTCTTTTGCTGTGCAAAAGCTCTTTAGCTTAATTAGATCCCATTTGTCAATTTTGGCTTTTGTTGCAATTGCTTTTGATGTTTTCATCATGAAGTCTTTGTCCATGCCTATGTCCTGAGTGGTATTACCCAGATTTTCTTCTAGGGTTTTTATGGTTTGGGATTTTACTTTACTTAAAGTCTTTTATGCATCTCAGTTCATTTTTGTATAAGGTATAAGGAAGGGGTCCTGTTTCAGTTTTCTGCCTATGGCTAGTTTGTTTTCCCAGCACCGTTTATTAAATAGGGAATCCTTTCCCCATTGCTTGTTTTTGTCAGGTTTGTCGAAAATCAGATGGTTGCAGAAGTGTGGTGTTATTTCTGAGGTTTCTGTTCTGTTCTATTGGTCTATATATCTATTTTGGTACCTGCACCATGCTGTTTTGGTTACTATATCCTTGTAGTATAGTTTGAAGTCAGATAATGTGATGCCTCTTAGCTTTGTTCTTTTTGCTTAGGATCGTCTTGTCTATACGGGCTCTTTTTGTTTTTTTTTCCATGTGAAATTTAGAATAGTTGTTTTCTAATGCTGTGAAGAATGTCAGTGCTAGTTTAATGGGAATAACATGGAATCTATAAATTACTTTGGGCAGAATGGCCATTTTCTTGATATTGATTCTGAAGATGGAATGTTTTTCCATTTGTTTGTGTCCTCTCTTATTTCTTCTTCCCACGCCTTGTTAGCTGTATTCCTATGTATTTTTTACTCTTTGTAGCAATTTTGAATGGGAGTTCATTCATGATTTGGGTCTATGCCTGTCTGTTTTTGATTTATAGGAATGCTTGTGATTTTTGCACATTGATTTTGTATCCTGAGACTTTGCTGAAGTTGCTTATCAGCTTAAAGAGTTTTGGGGTTGAGATGATGGGATTTTCTAAATGTAGAATCATGTTCTCTGCAAACAGAGACAATTTGACTTTCTGTCTTCCTATTTGAATGCCCTTTATTTCTTTCTCTTGCCTGATATTCCTGGCCAGAACTTCCAATAGTATGTTGAATAGGAGTGGTGAGAGAGGGCATCCTTGTCTTGTGCCAATTTTCAAAGGGAATGCTTCCAGCATTGGTTAATATTATAAGCAATCTTATCAGAAGCATTTTTAACTATTGGGAAACTGTTAATGTCATAGTTGCAGGTACAAGCTTTCTATAATTCTAATTTTCTCTTTAAAGGTTATACATTGTCATTGGCATTGGATTACTATCAGTTGTTTTCCTTTTAATGACAGGCTTATTTCATTTTTGAGAAAATGTCTACCAGATACTCAAGTCTGAAGAACCATGGTTTGTCTGCCAGCTTTCCTACAGATAAACATGGTGTTCAATGAGAAAAGAGGCTTGTTCAGCTTGCAGCTCAAACCGTCATGCAAGAGCTTTTCCCAGAGGCAATTTTTGTACTTTGGTATGCAGTGAAAGTGCTTTATGTGCACTTTCCATTTTTTCATACAGACTATTAAAGAGAGAAGTACTGAATGGTTAAGATTTAATAAAATTAGTATTTTTTATTGACTTATTAAGGACATTTTTAACTGAAACTTGCCTTTAAAAAAATACAAACTGAGTTTAAACTGACCCTGCCTTGATTTGTGGTAAGGTGACAGCAGTTCTATGCACTATTAATTTTGTGCTATCAGTGCAAAGGTCAATACAGTGAAAAAGGCAAATAATATCCTAGTATTATCAAAATAGTTTTGACATTGCAGGCTGCTTAAAACAGTCTCATATACTCCTGGTGTTTTTCAGATACTACTTTGAGAACCACTGGGGTAGAAATTAGAATTTTGGAAGTAAAAACCATAAATTTAAGTGGAAGCTTTGGGATGGGAGCCTAATCTGTAAAATAATCAAATTCTTCTCTTCATTTTTTTTGCATGTTTAGTGGATGGGTATGTGGGGAAAATGGACAAAAGTAAAGTTATGTCTACAGAAACAGCAGCATATTAGAATATGAGATTAGTCTTGTTACTGAGAAAAAAGAAAGGCTTAGATAGGTGTCAGCAAACTAGTACCCCCCTGCTACCTGTTTTGATAAAAAGTTTGATTGGAAAACAGAACATAGATCACATGACCTGCAAAGACAAAAACGTTTACTCTATGGCCCTTTAAAATAAAAAGTGCCGTTAGCTCTTGTCTTAGATAAATGTACTTACCTCTTAACTAAAATAGAGAGAAAATCAACCTTGAGTGAAATTCAAACATTTAACAAAAGGCTTTGAGTAGCGTTGTTTGCATCTAGCCCTATCTTGGGGAATTTAAGTTTATAATATACACAAAGGGCCTGAGGGAACAGCGTCACCTTTGATGGAGAAAGCTGGAGTTTCCAGAGGATAAGTGGTGAGATATGGGACTGGAGAACAAGAAGGAAAGATTGGAAGGGTTAGAGAAGAGACAGAGATAGGAGCAAAATATGTGATACAAACTTGTAAATGACTTCCTTTCTACCATAGGTAGACAGTGTCACAAGCTTTTTTTTTTTTTCTTCACATACTATATGCATTTTGAAATCTACCTAATCCTTGAGTAAAGAACTTTATCATCTTAATACGATGGTCTGAGATGTCTAGGGAATATTTGGAAGGGAGGGTACTAAAGAAAGGCTAATAAAACTCGTCAGTCATCAGTTGTTTCTTGGGTGTATTGGGAAGCTCCACCCTAATTTTCCTTTCCTCACAGAAAAGGGAGAGCTCTCCAGCACTCGGTTCAGAGATTTGTTTTTTTAAAAGGAAAAGCTAAAGAGTTTATTTTTGCATGGCTTCTATGAATTGGAAATATTATTTATCCTCACTACAATTGGAGTTCACTAATCAGTTTATTTAAGCTCATAGTATCTGTCTCAATAGAAGTACACAAAAACAAAGCTCTTTATTTTGTAGGCATTACCTTGGCAACATTATTTGAGGGGATTATTTGAGTACTCACTTGCAGGATGAGAGGCAAGGTTATGAGCAGGTATATTTCTAGCTAAGCACTTCCCCGCTCCCCCTTATTTCTAGCCCTGATAGAAAGAATCCTAAAATTGGAATGCGCTTCATAAAAATCTAAGTATATTGCACTGCCAAATTAGAGGAACTGAAACCATCCCTACAAACTTTATAAAGTGAATCAGGGAAGAAGGGAGGGGGAAAACAAAAATAAATTAAGCTTGCAGTACATTCAGCATTAATCATTAGGTCAGCTTGTTCTCTGACCCACGTCCTCATAGTTGTTTGCCTATTGCCTCAAAATCACGTAGACTCTGTTAGAAGATTATAATTCCTCTTAACTGCTCTATAGATAACAACTCAAACATTTTAAAATGTTGAGTTTTCCCTTTCAAATATTCTTTCATGTTCTGCGTAACAGCGAAACTACTGACATCCGCTGGTCCGAAGGGCCACAGGGGGGAAGCTGACTCGACAAAGAATGTAGTTTTCACGACCCCATGCTTTCATCCTCCTAACCCCAACCAATCAATGACCTCAATTTTCCATCCCCTTCAAAATCCACAATCCCCTTAAAAATACCAGCCCAGAACTCCTTGGGGAGATTTATTTGATGGTCTCCTCCCATCTCCTTGCTCAGAACCCTGCCATCATTAAACTCCTCTTCTGCTGTAAACCTTGCTGTCTTGGTGTGTTGGTATGTTACTGCACAGCAGGCAAACAAACCAGTTGGTCCTATGACAGAAGCATGGGCAGCCCTTTCAGAATTCAAACAGTAAAGAAATGAGGTGTGGTACCTCCTTGACGGCGTGCCCATTTAAAAGAGAGTGTTGTGACCTTTCCAGGAGCACTTTGCTGCCTTGCATTCTCAGGTAGAGCATGCCATCAATTCCCCTCTCCCAGTGGAGAAAATAGGTGGGTAGGATTTGGGATATGAGCCTTATCTGGTAAGGGATAACTCATATTCTGTTCACCACAAAGCAAGATGACACCTTTTAATTAAACATATTAAAGTGGAAAAGCAGTTATGGATTGATTTGCAAGTGCCAATCCACACTATAATCATTGCTTAATCTTGTTTTCATTAAACAATTGTTTCCATAAAGGGAAAAGGGAGAGTTGAAGCAGAGAACTTAACAGAGAATGATATTCCACTACCAGCCATTCCAGGAACTGGTTTTATTTTCTATTTTATTTTTAAAATTTTTATGTTAATTATTATAGGTACATGATACTTGTATATATTTATGGGGTACATGTGATGTTGTCATACAAGCATACAGTGTGTAATGATCAAATCAGGGTAATTGTGGTATCTAGCACCACAAGTATTTATCACTTCTTTGTATTAAGAACACTCCAATTCTATACTTTTAGTTATTTGAAAGCATACAATAAATTATTATTAACTACAATCATCCTGTTGTGTTACTAAGTACCCAGTCTTAGTAACTAATCCCTTTTTATGCTCTCCTCCCCGCTACCCTTCCCAGCTGCTGGCAATCATCACTGCATTCTCTACTTCTATGAATTCATTTTTAAGACTCCCACATTATAAGTGAGAACATGCAATATTTGTTTTTCTGTATCCAGATTATTTCACTTAACATGATGTCTTCTGGAACTCGTTTTATTTTTGCCTCTACTTTCTGTTTACTTCAGCAATACATCTTCCTTTTCATTTTCTATAAGATGTAGGTCCCAATGCTTTGCCTCTTTCCTTGAATTAAATGATCGTCCTTAGTTACATGTTATTCCCATGGCTTTATTCAGAAGGGAGTTCCATTTTATTCAAACTTTAAGGACAAAGTTGAGAGCCGCAGTATAGTAAAGTGACTTTGTTCGTTGCAGAAAAGCAACATGCAGCTATGTTAAAACTGAGCTTAAATTCTCTAAGATGAAAATAATCACAACTTGTCCTTTTTTGTGACACTTGATAGTGTCACAAAATACATAAGTACCTTTCATTTCTTGTTATTTCTCCTCTAGATTTGCTGAAGGAATGAGACTTCACGAAAATGTTAAAAATGTAGTATGTATACACCATGGAATACTATGCAGCCATAAAAAAGGATGAGTTTGCATCCTTTGTAGGGACATGGATGCAGCTGGAAACCATCATTCTTAGCAAACTATCACAAGAAGAGAAAACCAAACACCGCATGTTCTCACTCATAGGTGGGAACTGAACAATGAGATCCCTTGGACTCGGGAAGGGGAACATCATACACCAGGGCCTATCATGGGGAGAGGGGAGGGGAGAGGGATTGCATTGGGAGTTATACCTGATATAAATGATGAATTGATGGGTGCTGACGAGTTGATGGGTGCAGCACACCAACATGGCACAAGTATACATATGTAACAAACCTGCACGCTATGCACATGTACCCTAGAACTTAAAGTATAATAAAGAAAAAATGTAGTATGTAGAATATCTTGACAATGTTCCTCACAGCTCTGTAAAATCTGGCAACCTGTTCCCATTCTGGACCACTTCCCCACTATCCTTGTGCATTGCTGCTCCAATCACACTGGACTCCTTGCTTAATGTTAAACTTCCCAGGCATATTCCTACCTGTGGAACTATGCACTTGTTTCTACTCTGTCAGTTATGTTCTTCCCTTAAATATCCATTTGCTCTCTCTCCTTATTTTGCTGAAGACTCCTATAACCTCTGGTGACAGGCGTACTCTAGGCTGGGCTCAAATGAATCACAGCCTTGTGTAAACCCCTCCTTTTGAGTGTGGGCACATCTGTGACTTGCAATTAACTGAAAAAATATGGCAAAAGAGATGGGATAGTACTTCCATGATAACGTTACCTTATATGGCAAAGGTGAAAAGAATTTTTCAGGTATAATTAAGAGCCCAAATCAGTTTAAGTTAATAAAAATAGAGGTTATACTAGTGGGGCTAATCTAATCAGGTGAGTCCTTTGAAAGAGTGCCTATATTTTCCCGGAGCTCAGAGACTCTAAACTACAGGGAATCTTTTCTTCTGGCTGTGTAGAAGCATCCTGCCCTGAGTTCTACAGTTGGGAGGAAATGCATTTTGCTAACAACTACGTGAGCTTGGAAGAGGAACCTGAGCCTCAGATGAACCCAGCTCTGGCTGAGTACTTGATTGCAGCTTTGTAAGATCCTGAGCACAGCACACACTGAAACAGAGGCTGGACAGTGGGTGTTGTTTTAAGCCACTAAGTTTGTGATAATTTGTTACCTAGCAGTAGAAAACTAATACGCCTCCCTTTTGTAAGATGTACCCCATCTACCCTCTCTGTCCCTTTTTGCCACTTTGTTTTTCTTCATAGCCCATATACCTTTTATATTTTAAATAATTTAATATGTGTGTATGTTTTTATTGTCTTTCCCCACTGTGGTATAAGCTTCATAAGTGCAACTATTTTGGTCTCATTTGTTTACTGCTCTGTCCGCACTGCTTAGAAGAGAACATGGAACATAATAAACACTTAATATGTATTTGTTCAACCAATGAATAATAATGTTCTTCTGACCTCTTTGTTTTCTCTGTCACTCAACTGACTTCCGCATTTCCAAGTTTCCCACAAAAGAATTTTTTTTTTAATTTATTCAACTTTTATCTTAAGAGGAACTTACCTCTCAGCAAAAGAGAAAATTATGTCAGTCAATACCTTAACAATGGAGATTTACAAGCAATCTCGCTTACCAAAGGACCGAAAATAAGAAACAGATTGTCAGATTAATTACAATCCATGGCACAGAATACTTATTAGAAAAAAAATCACAGTAAATACATTCTACAGTTTTAATATTTTTTATGCTTTTTCCAAAATGAACAGAAGATATAAAATTTCTTTGCACATACAATCCCCAACACACTATGATCATTGATCTAGAAATATCTAGAGTTTCAGATTGGAAAACAAATTTTGAGGGCTATAGAGTGGGTTGGAACTCCCTTAGCTACTTTTGTTTGCTTCTAATAAACATTCACGTTCCTAGCCGGACTCAGGTCAGTTTGGTAGAGTATTCTCACCTGGTTCCTCTGCCTGGGACACTGCTGGCACAGAGACTCAAGGCTATTAATATAAACTGTTAGATTTAAATCACTGAATTTTATTGGCAATCTCTGAACTTCCAGGAGGAAATAGGCAAACTCATGAGAAGCCCTCCTGTGTCCTTCTCAGAGCTGTGCCTCAGAGAGATTTGCTAAATATCTATCGTGTCTCACAATTGTCTTGACTCCTTGCACGTGGGGAAGGGTATGTGCAAATTAGAGGACCCTGGGCAGGCCTTTCAGAAATCAAGTTTTCAGGACTAAGAAGCTTTTGTTTTTCCCTGAAAGCATACCTTTGAAAAAGAATTTTTAACCATGCTTTGAGCATGTGGCTTCTATATGTTCAGAAGTGCCTCCATGACATTGGGAACGAGTGTGAGTAATTTATGATATACACACAAAAGCATTTCACAGATGTGAAGATCTAGCTCTAATTTTCCTTTAAATTGATTGATTCCTCTGCAGGCTTTTCATCCATTTTTGCCTTTTTCTGTTTGCAATTACTCTCAGATTTCACTGAGGGTAGAACAATTACATATTCCTGGACCTGTGCTTGTGGCTAGGAGTAGGAACCCTACAAGACAGTAGGGCTTTTGACACAATCCCTGAATACATGTCTACCCAAGTAAGCAAAGACTGACCCCAATTTGGGGTGAGAATTAATCTTGTTAATCTTCAAAAATTTTCATTCCATCTTGTGCCCAATATTAAGTGAAGTTTGGGGAAAAAATGTCGTTTCTCCAATTTAGAATTTTTTAAATATATTTTTTAAAAATAGCATGCCTTCAAATCATTCCAACTATAATTATGGCAATATATTCATTTGTGAGAGGAATGATTCTTCTGCATATTTTAAATAAGAAAATTATGCCTAAATGATTTATTTTATTTAGCAAGACAAAGACAGTTACAAAATTATAATTAAAAACTCTTGTGTGGAGAGGCCAGTCTTAGATTTCCTCAAAGAAATGTGTAAAAGAAATTGATTACTTCTTTTGTATAGCTAAAAATATATTTGTTGATAAATCAAATATTGTTTTAAAATGTTAATATCCATTTTGTTCCTTACTGATTTGATTTTCTTTTTGTATATCAAGCCCTTTGAATAATAAAGCAATATTAATAAATTACATTTTTTGTTAGGGACCATAGCGCAATACTTAGATTTATAAAGTGTAGAAACAAAAAATATGAACAACAGAAGAAAAACTTTTTTAAATCTCGATAATTATTTTTATTATAATGTGTATTGAGAGACTATTGTCTGCTCAGCTTTATCATGATTACAAATATAATTTTCCTCTAATCTTTGCTGTTTAAGAAAACAGTTAATCGCTTTACCAGACCCTCTGAAGAACTGAATTCTGAGTTTCTCTTCCTTAGACACAGTCTGAAAGTTTTATGAATTTCTTTTAAAAAATAAAATTATCAGAAATTTAAAAATTCACTTTTGCATCTAATTTGATAAATCATTAGATATATCTTATTGAAGAAAGGTAGAAGTTAAGTATTATTTAATGTTTCTACCAATAATGGGTTATAACCCAGTGGTTTATAAAATCAATTTAGTGAATGAATAATATTTAAAAAACACTAGCTTGGACTAGACTAGAACAATACTGAAACTATCAGACTGCATTGTATACCCTAAGAGAGTAAGGTTGACATGGGTTTGTGAAACTTTTGTTTCAGTTTTGTGTATAACATGTGTTTCTTATATTGCAAGCCACTATACTATCATATTAATTTTAAATATTGATGTTAGTAGTATAATTGATGCAATCAATGAACAAGTTCTAACAAAATGATTTTAGCACACCATATAATCATAGTGAAGGGTACAGGTTTTTAGTTAGACTGACAGTATTCACATACAACCCTGTCACTTACTGGCAGTGTAGCATGCTCAAGGCACTGGGTCATCTAACAAATAAGATGGGTAAAAATTGCATCTATACCAGAGAATTGTTATATTTATATGAGAAATATACATAAAAGGCCCAATATATGTCTTACACAAAGCTCATAGAAACCAGTTACTATAACCATCACACTTTTAGTTTTTTTTTTTTTTTTTTTTTGAAACGGAGTCTCACTCTGTCGCCCAGGCTTTAGTGCAGTGGTGCGATCTCGGCTCACTGCAAGCTCCGCCTCCTGGATTCACGCCATTCTCCTGCCTCAGCCTCCTGAGTAGCTGGGACTACAGGCAACCACCAATACGCCCGGCTATCTTTTTTTATTTTCAGTAGAGACGGGGTTTCACCGAGTTAGCCAGGATGGTCTCAATCTCCTGACCTTGTGATCCCCCGACCTCGGCCTCCCAAAGTGCTGGGATTACAGGCGTGAGCCCCTGCCCCCGCCACTTTTAGTTTTAAGTTACTATCTCCTAATGAGAAGAACAAGATATTCTCAAGATATCTCCTAATGAGAAGAACAAGGTATTCTCAACGAATGACCTAGGTAAGAAAAACTTATGAAAAAGGAAAGAAACAAGCCAAAGAGAAAGAGAGAACTGGGAGACCAGGATTGTAATGACAAATGTTTGCAGTTATTTTCAGATCAATATTCAAAAATACAGTCCAATTGTTTATGAAAAACTAAATTTTAGGCAACCAACAACTTTACTGTTGTCCAATGTCAATAGGAAATTTTATATATGAAATGTGGAATTAATTTCTTACACTTTTAGCATTTTTCACACATGAATTAAGGGTTAGGTTCTCCCAGATATCATAAGTGGCATATCTGAACAACATCATGAGGAAGAGTAAGGTGGTCAATTCTTAAAGAAGATACAGCAATCCTTTATGTGTATTACCTAACATAGCATAAAAATATGTGAGACAAAAACTGAACTGCAAGGGAAAATATCCACTATCATATTTGCACTTCAACACTCCCTCTATCAGAAATGGATAACTCCAGCTAGCAGAAACCCTGAAAGGACATAGTTGAATTAAAAAATACAAATCAACGAACTGAATATAATTAACATCTAAGACTGCTTCATCCAACAATAGCAGAATACACATTCTTCTGAAGCTCACATGACATATTCACCAAGATAGACAACATTATGGGCCATAAAGCACACATTTACATATTCAAAAGAACAGAAATCTTACAATATCTGGTCTCAGGCCACAATAGGATTAAACTAAAATTCAGTAACAGAAAGATAGCTAGAAAATCCTCAAACATCTGGAGATTAGACAACACATTTCTACATAGCACATCAATCAAAGAAGAAATCTTAGAAATTTTAAAATATTTTGAGCTAAATAAAGATGAAAACACAATATATCAAAGTTTTTAGGATGCAGTGAAAGCAATGCTCAGAGGAATATTTAGACACAATGCATATATTAGAAAAGAAAGCTCTAAATCAATCATCTAAGCTTCCACCTTCGTAAACTTAAACAACAGCAAATTAATTAAAAGAAAGCAGAAGAAAAAATAGTGAGAATTAGAGTAGAAATCAGTGAAATTTAAAATGGGAAAATAATAGAGAAAAATTAACAAAGTCAAAACCAAGGCTAATAAAAATAAAGGAAATAAAGAAAGAAATGAACATCATTACAACAGAGGACATTAGGTAGATAATAAAAAATAATATAGACAACTCTGTGTTCACACATTTGATAACCTAGATAAAATAGAATGGACCAGTTTCTTGAAGAGAACAATATGCCAAAACTCATGTGAGAAAAATAATCTGGATACACTTACATCTTTTAAAGAAATTGAATCAATTATTAATAACCTTCTAAAATAGAAAGCATCAGCCACAGCTGGGTTCACAAGTGAATTTTATCAAATGTTTAAGGAAGAAATTATATCAAATCTCTGTAATCTCTTTCAGAAGTAGAAGTAGAAGGACTATTTTCCAACTCATTCTATGAGACCATAGCTGCCCAAATACGAAAACCTCATAAAGACATTACAAGAAAAGAAAACTACAGACCAATATCCTTATGAACATAGACATGAACCTCTTCAACAAAATATTAGCAAATAAAATTCAACCATATGTAAAAAATATGCACCAAAACTAAATGGGATTTATCCCAGGTATCCAAAGCTGTTTCAACATTTGAAAACCAACTAATATAATCCATCATATCAACAAAATAAAGAAGAAAAATCACATGATTAAGCAATAGATGCAGAAAAAGCCTTTGAGAAAATCAAATATCCATGCATTATAAAACTCTCAGTAAATTATGAATAGAGGGAAGCTTCCTCAACTTTATAAAGAATGTCTACCAAATAACCCCACAGCTAACATCATACTTAATAGTAAGAAACTTAGGTTTTCCACTAAGATCAGGAACAAGGCAAGGATACTCCCTCTCCTTACTGCTTTTCAATATTATATTAGAAGTCCTAGCTGCTGTGAAAGACAAGAAAATGTATGTAGATTGAGATGGAAGAAATAAAACTGTGTGCAGATGGCATAATTGTCTATTTAGACAATTGGAAAGAATCAACCAAAAAAAATGTTGAAACTGATAAGTGATTATAGCAAGGTTGCAAGATGCAAGGCTACCATAGAAGGTCAGTTGCTTTTCTGTGTTCCGGCAATGAACAGGTGGAATTTGAAATTAAAAACAATATAATTTCATTAGCACATTCCAAAAATAAAATACTTAGATATAATTCTAATAAATACATGTAAGATCTATGTGAGGAAAACTATAAAATGCTAATAAAAGAAATAACTAAGTAAATAGATACTCCATGTTCATGAATAATGAGACTCAATATTGTCAAAATGTCAGTTCTTGCCAACTTGATCTACAAATTTAATGCAATACTAGTCAAAATCCCCCAAATTATTTAGTGAATATCAATAAACTGATTATAAAGGTTATATGGAGAGGCATACATTCCAGAATAGCTAACATATTATTAAAAGAGAAGAGCAAGATAGACAGACATTACCTGATGCCAAGATTTACTCTAAAGCCACTGTAAGTAAGACAGTGTGGTATTGGTGAAAGAGTAGACAATGCATAAATGTAACAGAATAGAGTCCAGAAATATAGTCAAATGATCTTTGACCACAAACAAACAAACAAAAAACCACACACACACACACACACACACAATACAATGGAGAAAATAATAGACTTTTAACAAATGGTGCTGGAACAACTGGATATCAACATGCAAAAAAAAAAAAAAAAAATGAAACTAGACAATGACCTCACACTCTTCACAAGAATTCACCCCAAATGGATCAAAAACCTAAATATAAATCAAACAACTATAAAACTCCTAGACTATAACACAAGAAAAAAATATAGATGAACTTGGGTTTGGTGATGACTTCTTAGACCCAATACCAAAGGCATAATCAATGATAAAAATAATAAATTGAACATCATTAAAATTTAAAATTTCTGCTTTGTAAAAACACTGTCAAGACAATAAAATGGCAAGACACAGATTGGAAGAAAATATTCACAAAAGATATATTTGGTAAAGAAAAACAAACAAAAAACCTCTCAGTATTATACTTATTAGTAAAAGTGCCACTAAATACTGGAGTAATCAGTTCTTTAGATTTTATGAAAGAGCAGGAATGTTTTGGCCACTCAGAAATATCTTCAGCAAAACACACCTGAATTCAACATGGATCTAGAATGACATTTGAACTTGTGAGTTCCTAGTCCAGGCTGAGGATATGAGACAGCAGTATAGAAATTCTCATTCACATACTAGAAGAGAAAAATAAACAGGATTGTAGTTTTAATATTTTAATAGCTACCTTAGATCTAGCATGCTGTACGATGATGTTCTTGTCTGAAAAAATTGGTCAGTTCTGTACCCTAACTCACAGAATCTATGCCTGTTAAATTCTGATTGAGTTGAAAAAATCCAGCATTTAAAAGCCATGCATTCTAGAATGTCAAGTTCAAATGATGTCATTTTCTGTGAGTCTTAGAACCCGTTTGGCCATACATCACATACATAATCTTTCATTCCTAGATGACGACATTGTATGTTGTAATACACACACACCCTCATTTTAAAGCTTCTTTACATATTCATTCAACAATATAGTTAAGTGTGGGCAAATTGGGTATATAGTTTTGCTGATCTCAATTAAATTCAGAGAATATTTCCTGAATTTTCTGCACACATAATAATGAGAACAAAGGTCCAGAGATATTAATTCAAGGAAAAGAGATTCAAATAGGGCTTTCACTTCTGTGTTACTCCACTTTTCAAAGGTTCACTGAGTATAAGCCAAGATGCAGCAAAAGACCACTGGGCACTTGACAAGGGAAGAGAAGAAAGGAGAAGGGAGGAGAAGTAACTAAATGAGAGAAGGAGTTAATACATGGAGGAAAAGAAAATACTGCAGTGTAGAGGGCAATAAGACAGATTTTTTCATATGCTGAAGATTCATTCATAATTGTATACACAAGTTTACGTGTCCTGGGAGTTTAGAAATGGGTTTGTTTATTGTCCTGGGAGTTTAGAAATGGATTATGAATCATGTGATACATTCATACATTCATTCTATAAATAAATTATTGAGTAACTACTATGTGCCAGGCAGTGTACTGGGTCCTGGAGATACACCATGAACCAAAGAGAAAAAGATGGTGCCCTTAAGAAACTTATATCCTGGGGAGTGGGGATGGGAGATGCAATAAAAAATAAATAGGGAAATCAAATAGTAGGTTATATAATTGCTGTGGGCAAAAAAGGTAAAGCAGGAACAGTAAGGAGGATTAGGGTGTCTAGGTGCCTAGGGTTACAGAGAGAAGCCGGTTACAGTATAAATAAAGCAGTCAGGGCAGGATTCATTGAAAAGGTAATATTTGAGCAAAGATTGTAGGAGATGAAGTTAGCCAATCAGCTTTCTGGGGGAGTGTTGCAGCAGAAGGAAGAGACAGAGCAAAGGCTCTGTGGGGGAAGGGTAGGAGTTTAGTTTGGACATGGTGAGTTGGCAAACTATTGGACATCCAAGTAGAGATGGCAAGTCAGCAGTTGGATGTATGAGTCTGGAGTTTGGGAGCAAGGTCCGGACTAGAGGTAAGTAATTGGGAGCATTAACAGAGAGATGGAGGATCAAAGCTCAAGCCTGGACGAAATCACTGAGACAGTGAGGATATCGAAAGAAGAGGACCAAGTCTGTTCTGAGATGCTCAAAAATTGAAAGGTTGGGCAGAATTTGAAAACAAAGTGAAGGAGATTGAGGGGAGGTTTACTGAAGGATGGAAGAAGAGCACAATTACTCCCTCCATTTTCAAAACTGGTTAATGTTGGTAAGTCTCAAAGAGTGTTTGCTCTACCTAATAAAAGTCATCTCCTCACCTGTAGGAGGAAATAAAAATTATTCAACACTGGCAAAAAATAATAATAATAACCTTGGTCTCAAAACATGTACCAAAGGTGAGGGGGTGCCAAGATGGCTAACTAGAAGCAGCTAGTGCATGCTGCTCTTATGGAGAGAATGAGTGGGGCATAAACTCTATCTCATTCACTGGATCCCCCAGGTAGACACATTGGGATTAATTGAAGAAGAAAATGACCAATGGAGAACAGAGAACAGCTAGACAGGACAGCCACCCACATGGGATAGACACAGAGCCAGGGCAGGATCCCCACCACAGAAAACAGTGAGTGAGTGAGAGCCTCTGTGGACTCACATTTCTGCCACAGACCTTAGCAACCCTGGGCTCAGGAGATCCCCACTGACATCTCCCAACCCAGGGCCTCCAGATTGACAAGAGAACTGCATGGGGTCTGGGCAGACTCATATCTCAGATACATGCAGAGACCCAGGGACCTTGGATCTCTGGCAACAGTGGCTGTAGCTCTAGCATTTGGGGAGGCCAGGCAACCTACAGAATAGGAGAAAATATTTCAAACTATACATCCAACAAAGGTCTAATATTCAGAACCTATAAAGAACTCAAACAGATTGACAGGCAGAAAACAAACAACCCAATGAAAAATGGGCAAAGGACATAAACAGACACTTCTCAAAAGAAGACATACACACAGCAAAAAAACATGAAAAATGTTCAATATCACTAATCATTAGAGAAATGCAAATCAAAATGATAAGACACCAGTCAGAATGACTATTATTAAAAAGTCAAAACATAATAGATGCTAGTGAGGTGGCAGAGAAAAGAGAATGCTCATACACTGCTGGTGGGAATGTAAATTAGTTCAGCCAGTGTAGAAAACAGTTTAGGAATTTCTCAAAGAACGTAAAATAGAACTACCATTTGACCCAGCAAGTCTATTACTGGTTATATACCAAAATGAATATAAATTTTTCTACCTTAAGACACATGCATGTGTATGCTCATTGCAGCACTATTCACAATAGCAAAGACATGGAATCCACCTAAATATTTATCAATGGTGGACTGGAGAAGGAAAATGTGGTGACCAGGCATAGTGACTCATGCCTGTAATCCTAGCATCTTGGGAGGCCAAGGCAAGACATATTGCTTAAACCCAAGATTTTGAGATCAGCCTGGGCAACATGGTGAAACCCTGTCTCAAGAAAAAAAAATTAGCCAGGCAAGATGGCATGTACCTGTAGAGGTTGAGGCAGGAGGGTGGCTTGAGCACAAGAGGTTAAGGTTGACATGAACTGTGATTGTGCCTCTGTACTCCAGCCTGTGTGCCAGAGTAAGACCTGTCTCAAGGAAGAAAAAAAAAAAAAGCAGGGAGGAGGGAAATGTGGTACATACACATCATGGAATACTAGGTAGCTATTAAAAAATGACATCATGGCCTTTGCAGCAATATGGATGGAACTGGAGGTCATAATCCCAAGCGAATTCATGCAGGAACAGAAAACCAAATATCACATGTTCTCATTTATATGTGAGAGCTAAGCACTGGGTAAGTATGGACACAAAAAGGGAACAATAGACACAGGGGCCTGGTTGAGTGTGGAGAGTGGGAGGAGGGTGAGGATTAGCAACCTCCCTATTGAGTATTATTCTGATTACTTGGGTGACAAAATTATTTGTACACTAAACTCCCATGACACGCAATTTACCCAATTAACAAACCTGTATATATACCCCTTGATCCTAAAAGTTGGAAAGTGGAAAAAATTGTACCAAAGAGAAGACATGTTTTAAGCATATATACAAATTAAAGAAAAAAATCTTTTAGTTTAATGCTAGGAAAAAGCTTTTTATCTGAAAAGCCCATTAAAATTTTTCCTTGGGCAGTAATCCAACTCCTAACACTTCTAGTAACAGCAGTACTCTGGCAGCAGATCTTCCCCACCTCCTCAACTTAAATTTACACACTAATCTCCTCTAGAAACACCCTGGCAGACACACCCAAAATAATGCTGTATCAGCTTTCTAGGTATTCCTTAATCAGCCTACAAGTCCACCTCTTCTCAGCTTGGAACTCATATGTACCTCCTCAAATCATACTTAATTTCCAAATAAAGACAATAGCAAGGAAATAGTCCCACCTAACATGATACAACTAATATGAACCATCCTGCCTACAACCGAAAACACGTTAATCCCTCATCCAGAATCTGGTTTTCAGGATTTCAATATTTGGGATTTTAATCTTTTAGAATTTTAGACTTTAGAAATTTTAGATTTTCATGATTTTAGACTTTAGGGATTTTGATCTTTAGAGATGTTGATCTTTCTGTAGTTCAACATTCAGGATTGTGGCATTCAAGACTGTCTTTAGGAATTATGATCAGCACCAGACTCTGGCACCTAATTTTTCTTAAATTCTCTGACTCTGGGATGATAAAAGGCATCTGTCATCCAAAGACTGTGTTAGATTCACTAGAAATGAAGGTTAACAACTTTTCTTATGCCTGATAGAAATGTGCATGTAAAATTAGTAGTAACTTGATTTCATCTAATGGTAAAAAGTGGCTAATAATTCATAAATACATGTACTTTAAATAAAAAAGACTGAGATGTGCATAAGTACAAATCCAGTTATTTTATTACTCTAAGTATAAAAAACTTGGATTAATTAAAGATATGACTAGAATAAACTAGAAAATGAAAATTACCTTGATTTACTATTATCCAAAAAAACTCCTTTTGCTTGATTTATTACCCAAACTTTAAGAAGTCCACAGATTTCTTCGATAAAAAGCTATAAAAACCATAAAAGGTTATAAAACTAAAGGAGGTGAGTGCAATTCCTGTACATAGTTTTAGATATTTATAGCAAATATTTCAACATACTGAAGGCCTATCCTTTGATCCCAGTTAATTAGTCAAAATAAGCATATTTATTCTTTACTGTGAAGAACTCATGACCTAACGTTCCTAGCTGGTTGAGTGTAATTTGAAAGCAAGCTTAACATAGATCAGGAACGCTGACCTCATAAAACACAGTAATGTCTTGTGAAATTTAACTTAGGTTTAACAGTTACTCTATGTATAAATGTTATAGGAACTCATAGAACTTTGCAATAAGCAATTTCTAGAGGAGAATGTAAAAAAGCTATAAAAAGATGTTCTTTATTTGATATTACTACTAAAAAAATACTTGACCTGGCAATCAATACAGTCAAACAGTCATGAATGACTAAAAACTTTCTGAGAGGTTCCCAGTGACTCTCAGTGAATGATATCCTTGGTTGATTTGAATAGTTCTTCATGTTTATTAACATTGAGAAGCTAATATTTATAGCCAAAAACACTGGGAATGTTTTTTCAGTGTTTTTTGGCTTGCACTATACATGGCTTTGCCTAGGATGATATTTCCCTTGCTATTTGTCAAAACACAAAGATAATGCTCTCATAGATAATTGTCCCATGTTTATTTATATTATATGTTCCCATATTTGATCACTATTGATGTGTTTGCTTGCTCTGAGTTGATTTTCATTCAGACTTTTAATGCTAAATAAAATACCAAAAAAAAAAAAAAAAAGTAAAATAAGGGATGGTTCAAATTTTGGGCCTTAAATAAACCAATTTAGGACAAAAAGTTTTGCTGTCTTTTTATCTATACATAAGAACAAGACCAGGACAAGGGCAAGGTGGGCACTTTCTCAGGTGCAAATTCAAGGTGGCCTAGACCAGGTAATGAAGGATCTTCTGTACAGTTTGAATACTATTCTCTAGATAAGGAATTAGCTGGGCTATCTGAAGCAAAGGAGTGATGTGATTAAGTCTTTCTTTCAGAACCGTTCTTTCCCCCAAACCTGATCGAAATCATAAGTGAATAGTAGGGAGTAGTAGCAGTGGCATACTATGAATACAACATCAATGGATTTCTGGTATATATAGCACAGATGGCATCAGATTAATGGAGTCATCAAAGATTCCATTATCTTCTAAGAAGGTAATGAAGTATTGCAGCCTTTGTAGGAAACAAGGAAGTCCTGGCCTTTAATACCTTCTAATTTGGAGGGGTTCAAGTTATTAGTGAAGATGAGTATGGCAAGATAAGAACCATTTTTCTTGGAGTTCCTAACAATAAGCATTACTTGAAGGCATAGTCAGTTATATGAAAGGTACCTCAGAATAAAAACTCATAATCAATGTCATGATAGGAAAGCACTGATGTTGAGCACTGAAATCATTCAAAGACAGTATGAACAACTGTTGTGTGTTTAAAAAACCATAGTTTTTGAAAGTGATGATACATTTAAAATGATCTCAGATTATAATTTAAACATTATTGAACCTAACAGATCACAATTAAAAAGCAAAACAACATCAAAAAAAGTGTTGGTATGGAGGAAGGCACAAACATACTAATTATCTCATCGCTGAAACTGTTTCATTCTTTTTTTTTTTTTTTTTTTTTTTTTAAGACGGAGTCTCGCTCTGTCGCCCAGGCTGGAGTGCAGTGGCCGGATCTCAGCTCACGGCAAGCTCCGTCTCCCAGGTTCACGCCATTCTCCCGCCTCAGCCTCCGGAGTAGCTGGGACTACAGGCGCCCGCCATCTTGCCCGGCTAGTTTTTTGTATTTTTTAGTAGAGACGGGGTTTCACCGTGTTAGCCAGGATGGTCTCGATCTCCTGACCTCGTGATCCACCCGTCTCAGCATCCCAAAGTGCTGGGATTACAAGCTTGAGCTGTTTCATTCTTGACATTGATAATTAGAGGCTAATGGCTTGATTTTAAGGCTTACAAGTAAAACAGCACATGTACCTTCCAAACTTCTAGAGGTAAAAGATATCAATGAATATATGCACCATATAGCAGAAGACTAAAAACAACAGAAACGGCAAGGAGACAAAGCATAAAATGATATCTCTTATGAAATTACATGTAAGTGGGACCCTTCAATGAGGTAGGATGGGAAAGACGCAGTCATCAGCTAATTCCACTTCAGACTTGCCCCAAATCTCAGGTACTATGCTCGGTGAAATGTCACAATTTCCTTTAGGTTCCCTGTGGCTGGTTACCTATTGATGCAGGTAATGTGAAGGATGCTCTGAAAAATACTTTTATTCTCATTATTTGGTTTCTAAAGCCTCAAATCCCACCAATAGAATACACTCCCTCTTTCTTTTAGGTGAAAAATTCTAGTGTCCCTAGACATTTTCCAGTTTCTTCTTGAATCAATCACCCAACCTCTTCTTAAGCATTCAAGTATATTTTAGTGTGTTTATCCAGTTATCAGCTACTGATATCTTAGCGGAGGCAGATTTTCAGATCGTTTCTCAAGGATAAGGGAGAATAAGTTAGCACTGTGGTGTGGCCCAGGTAAGGGTTGACAGCCAGTGTATCTGGAGTGGTGATTTCCTTGCTGAAATATTTACTAGTATGAAAGAAAATATGAAAAATGCATTGAATTTCTAGAACAGCTAAATATATGCACTTGTTTCTGATACAATAGATTCTTGATGGTTTTTAGTGTTAAAGATTTCTTTGATTTAGAAAATCAGTCATTATTAGTTAGCAATTTTTAAAATGCTCATACTTGGCAAAATAGGTTATGACTAATCTTGTGCTTGTTTGCTTCTTTTTTTTCCCTGTAATATATGACTATTAATTGAGGTCAGAAAGACTCTTATTAATTCATTTACTTATGTATCAAATATCTATTGAGATCCTATTCTTTGCACTGGTTTGGGTCTTGGGGATATGATAGAAAACAACAAAATATTTGCTCTCTTGGATCTTAAACACTGGTGACAGTAGAGTCAAGTTATAAGGAAATAAGTATACATCAGGTGAACATAATGCGAACAAAGCACAGTAAAAAAGACAGTGAACAGTGTGGTGCTGTATTTGATTAGGTGATAACTGAGTAGAAGTCTTTACGAAATGAGGGATTATTTCCTGACAGGGTAGAAGGTGTCTGCTTGGTAAGGAACAGTGAAGAGGCCTATCACACTGCAACAGAGTGAGCTAGGAGAAGGTTGATAAATTGAGAGACAAGGAATAGGTTAGCACAATGTCTTGCAAATAATATTGTCTCAAATCTTTGTTTTTCTCCCATACTCCATATCTATATTTGTTCACCAAAGAGGACACAGGTTGACAGAAAATCCAAAGTATAGAAATTTTGAACAGTCAAGGAAGGAAGTAGTACAGTGACTGCTAATTAGGTTATATGACAGACATTTTCCATAATTTGAAAGAGTTAAATCTCTAGTGCCAGGTTTTGGCAAAAATATATTTAAAACACATGACAAAATAAAAATGTATGATCAAAAATTATACCAGGTAAGATGTATTGAAATTAGCATTTAAAATTTTTTTCCAACTCTTTTTTAGTGTGTCAATTCAAATAATTTGCTTCTATGTAAAAAAGTAAAAGTACAATTAAGAGTCATTTTATAGTCTTGATAAGTCCATCTGAACATACTTTACAGAACTAGAAAATCTATATTGCTGTCATGGTGTGTAACTATTTCATTTGCAACCCAAGTGGTTTCTAATTCTTGTTTTTAAATGATATTGTTAAAAATAATTTTTGTTGATAGATCAGTGTGATAGTTAACTAATACAATCAGTATGTGACTTTCACCATGTAAATTGAAAGCAGCTCAAATAATTGAGTGATACTGCTACACAAAATTCCTTTCATTTCCATCTAAATAATTTCTCTGCACTTATGTCTATAAAAATGAATAATAGAAATGAAATGTCTGTTCAACTCTAGCTCATTCTAGAAATGGCTAATATTTAACTATTGTGAACCAATTGTAGAAAACAGCCACATCTGATGACTTATGTTTCTAAATAAAATTTTACTTTTCTATGTTTAAAATTAATTATCAGTATTTATAATTTTGTTATATAATTATTTTTTACTAATTAAAATGGTAATTGAATCTAGAAGAAATATTTTAATACAACCTTATAGTCTAAAATTAAAAAAGATATATATACGTGTGTGTGTGTGTGTGTGTGTGTGTGTGTAGATTTTAGTGCCAAAAAAGATAGATTGATTAACAAAATAATTTCAAATATGAAAGTAGATTGTATTTGGGTAAAATTCTGTCAAAGTTAGTAGAAATACAAGGTGTAAGCAGAAAAGGGAGCATTGTAAAATTTTTGACTCATAAAAGAGCTAATTCAAGTATTTATTAAAACAGACAATGATATTTATATCTTTTTTGGATCTATTTAAAAGAAAGATTTAACAGTTTTATTTACATGTCAATGTTTAAATATACCAGAAATTATACTGTTTGCAGTTGTTTAAGCTTATGATAAAATATCTTAGTTGGTAAGTTAAAAATGTGCAGAGGTACACAGTTTGCCAAAAATCTTTATGCTAGTATAGGAGTAAGAAAAATACTGGAGACCATTCTTCTATGATATTTCTTAGTAGAGCCTTTATATGTAAACATATGCTAAACTCCCTTAACTTCACTGCAGTAATAAAGCTGAAATAAAATTAAATCTTAAGAAAACCCCACTGGTTATGGTATACCTGAAAAAGATTTCCACTTCTTATCATTGACCATGAAACCAAGCAAGAGCAGTCTGGTATTCTGTAAGTTGAACAAAATGTTCTGAGGCTAAAATTGAATGATATCAATCTTCTCGTTCTTTGATAAATAATATGATAATCAACAGAGTTAAAAGTTAAAAGTAGCAAATGAGTAAATATAGAAAAACTTGAAAATGATTCAATATATTAGACTTGATCATTTTTCTTTTCAAAGGGTGTGCGTACTAATGATTATGACTATTACATATATATAATATAATTTTAGTGCTTTTTGTTTTTGTTCTTTTTCTAAGAAAGTAGTTCCTGGTTTGTGTTAAGGAATTAAATATCAAAATTTCAAAGTGCTGTACAAAGATAATAATATTTTGAAGAGTCCCATTATGTTGCTACCATGTGAACACATTTGAGAACCATTAAGATGGATCATTGTTTGTAAACTACTATATAATCTGAAGAAACCAGCTAGTTTTATTTGGCACATAAAATGACTAGACTATTTTTTATATGCACAATATATTTAATTTCTAAAATAATGCACATTTCTTTATAAAAATTATAATAAATGATACTTCCCCAGAAGGACTTAATCTCCAAATATGGTTCTTGTTTTCTTGAGTAATTACAAAGGCCATGCAGGATGAAAGGTTGGATTTTCAAATACCTCAATAAATGGTGGTTTATGGAATAAACATTTCATAATAAGGAAGAATTATTGAGGATATTTCCCACTTATTAATAAAAAACAGAACTGTATGTCCCCACAACATGTGCATTTTAGTCCTGCATATGAATCAATAATTTTGTTTAAAACTTTATGTCTATTGACAAGGGTTCCTGACAAGCAGGCTTTTTCTATTAGCCTATTCCAGGAAGCATCTCATTTCAACTACATTAGAGTATCTTTAGAGTTGACTAAATGTATCAGCTGAATATAGCTTTCTATCAAAGATCAGAGTGATTTGAAATCACTTAAGAAAAAGCTTGCTTATAGAATTTATGGAAACATCCCAAGTGCACCAATTTTTACTTTCTTACATTAATTCTTGTTGAAGAGTTTTCTTCTTTGAGCTACCAATACAGCGTTTTCGGTTTTTTTCTTAACAATGTGTTAGACGAGAGATGGATTCACAGGGATCTCTTGTTTCTCCTCAGCCCAAGTTCTACACTTGAGAAATTTTTAAAACCCTTTTTTTTTTTTTTTTTTTTTTGAGACAGAGTCTTGCTGTCACCCAGGCAGTGGCGCTAATTTGGCTCACTGTAACCTCTGCCTCCCAGGTTCAATTTATTCTCCTGTGTCAGCCTCCCGAGTAGCTGTAAAAGCCTTTATTTTAAGGAAGAACATATTTAAAGGTACATTCTTAAAGGGGTTGATCAAGTTTTATGTATGTATATACCCATGTAACTACCACTAAGATCAAGAGACAAAACTTTCTTAGCTCCTCACAAGTTGTTCTTCCCAGTCAGCCCTGTACCTGAGCTGCCCACCTCTCCGTGTTCTATGACTATCCATGAAGTTTACGTCTTGCTGAATTTCATAAATGTTATCATGCAGTATGTCATCCTTGTGTCTGTCTTCTTTCACTTTACATATTGGCTGTATGCAGAAGCTATTTCATCTCTTTAAGGCAAATACAGACTATTTAATATGAGAGATTAAAAATAAGGTTTTTGGTTTTTTTTCCTCTGCAATAAAAAAAAAAAGATCTCCTATTCCTCCCTCCCCCCTTGCCTCTGGCAACCACCATTCTACTCTCTGCTTCTACAAGTTTGACTATTTTAGGTACTTCATATAAGAGGAATCATGCTGTATTTGTCTCTATGACTGGCTTACTTCACACAGCATAATGTCCTCAAAGTTCATTCATGCTACTGTTTGTTATAGAATTTCCTTCTTTTTAAAGGCTGAAGATTATTTCACTGCATTTATATACCACATTTTCTTCATTCATCCATCTGTCAAAGGACATTTAGGTTGTTTTCACATCTTGATTATTGTGAATAATGGTGCTGCAATGAATAAAGGACAGGCATAAAATTTTAGCTATGCAAGATGAATAAGCTCGAGAGGTTTACTGTGAAACATTGTACCTGTAGTCAACAATAATGTACATTTAAATATTTGCTAAGAGAGTATATCTCATGTTAAGTGTTCTTACTAAGTAAAAAATTAATCAGTGTGATAATCCCCTTGACAAGATTCTGGTGATTCCTTTAAGGCCTACCTCCCAGAGGAGTTTACCTGCAGCGTGGGAGTTTGTGCTCAATTCAATCCTTTCCGGGCACAGGTTAGCATGTCCGTGTCTGCCGCCTTGTGGTTAGGTGGGGTCACTGATGGCAGAAATTACACCTGTCATTTTTGAGCTAGAGCATTTAGTTGCTGATTGGTGACCATCCAGAGATCTCTTGCTCTCTGCCAGGGTGAGAAGCATGTTCTAGAAAGGAGCTGCTGCATTAGCCTGAGGGCTGAATAAATAGATGGTACAGAGCAAAACTACCGGTTGATAGACGTTCATATGAAAAGAAAGAAACCATTGTGTTTTAAGCTGCTAGGATTTGGTGGTCCTTTGTTATCAAAGCATAACAGGGTATGCTGATGGATTCTAAGGGTGAGGAGTAAAATTTGAGTAGGAATCACAGGAAGCAATGAACTCATTATTGTTAACTGTGGTGGTGTGGATGTCAGGAAAAGCTTCACAGAGTTGGTGGATTTTAAGCTAAATCTTGAGGCTGTCAGCAGTTTTGTACTTTTTTTTAAAGGAAAACAAGCATCACCTTTGACATGTGCTTTAATATTAGCAATATAACACATTTAAGTTTCTTAAAATTTTCCTACATAAAGATAATAGACTATTTTTCAAAAGAAAACATCCATGAGAACTCCTAGCTTTGATTTAAATTATGTTTATTGTAATAGTGCTAAAATATATATTAATGTTTTATATCTATTATGGTTATAGATCATATATTGCTTTAAAATAGAAGCAAATTTAACATATGTCATACTTTAATAAAAGTTTTCAAAAATTTTTAACAAATTTGGGGGGTTCTAATGAGAGTTCCTTACGATATAATATATGAATTTTTTTTTTTTTTTGAGACAGAGTCATACTGTCACCCAGGCTGGAGTGTAGTGGCGTGATCTTCGCTCACTGCAACCTCTGCCTCCCGGGTTCCAGCGATTCTCCTGCCTCAGCCTCCCGAGTAGCTGGGATTAGAGGCATGCGCCACCATGACTGGCTAATTTTTTGTATTTTTATTAGAGATGGGGTTTCACCATGTTGGCCAGGCTGGTCTCGAACTCCTGACCTCATGATCTGCCTGCCTCGTCCTCCCAAAGTGCTGGGATTATAGGCGTGAGCCACCACACCCGGCCATAAATAATGGTATTCTATATTCTGGTCGAATTTAAAGTTAGTTTTACTAAAAGTCTTTAACAAATTTGGTAAATTGGTACCAATGGAAACACTCAAATTAATTTGGCATGACAAATGATGTTTTAATTTGCTAAAATTTAGTTTAGTATTATAAAAATGTGCTTGGATAGTTTCTATTTTACTTGTGGTTAACTTGAATCCTTAAATTTTGATTATTCTGGACCATCCTCTGAGTCACTGTCATTAACACTGTTGATATTTTTTTCTTTTAAACACTACACCATTTTAAAACTACTCTGGCATTATTTCAATGAGCCAATCAATTCAATGTCATACTCCATATTATAATGTCAAAATAATTTAACAACCTATAACAAAATATTCTTCATATTCTCATGACTACACTTACTGCTACTGAATGCTTCAAGTTGGTACCTGCAGAGCTAGAATCAGTATAGTATATCTGCTCTCAATGAGTAGATGGATTGATTAACATAATGTCAGTCTTTTTGAGTAGAGCTTACTTATGCTACTATGTGCCCTCTAATCACTCAATTCCCCTTTGCTGAATTCTACTCATCTCTCCTTGAAGTACTCTGAAATCATTGTTTTCACCTTTGTCAAATATTTATTAACACATGAAGGTTGCCTCTGCTTTTTACCCATTAACTCAAAATAATTAAAATAAAAACAACACATGATCCTGATGCATTTTATTGTTTTAAAATGGAAAATTAAAGTCTAAATTTATTCAATGATAAGCAAAATTTTTATTTTATGAAAATACCTTCCAAATAAGTTAATACTGCAAAAGAGTAGGGTAGCCTTTATACCTAGGAACGTATTTCAATATGAGTGCAAGGTCAAATTTGGAATGTTTATTATCATTTTCACAATTAGGAAAACATCTACTACTGAAAAACTTCTAAGGTCTGAAATTCCAATCATATGAATTAGGTATTTAGTCACACTGGTAGCTTCTTTTTTTTTGTTCTTCATTACTAAGCAACCAAAAAAAGTGGTTAGATAACCTGAAGAGTATAGTATAAACCTGTTTGGCTTTGTTTTGTTGAAATCATGCCTAGAAAATTGCATATGTGAACAAAGTAATCATATTTGCAACTTAATTAGCACTTCACATATTTCAGGAAGTTTATGTGCGCTATTTTACTTAACCCTCACAACAGTTCAGACAACCTCACTTTATGTATTAAGTTCAGATTACAGATCCACTACTTATAAGATAATTTATATTTAGAAGTATTTAATCAAGAGGTTGCTATAGTGTGCCATCATGCTTCCTTTCTAAACTGAGGCACTAATTTTGATGCGGGAGCGGGTCAGCCATGTGCTGGGTGCAGAAGGGCTGAGTCCCTGGAGAGGGCTCCACCCTTGGACCTGTGTCCACGGACTTAAGCGAGAACAGGCACTTCTCTTTTTGCACCCTAATGTTGCATTTTCCAAGACCACTCTGGCCTGCCATGCCCCCCATCCAGTGCCCATGTAAACCTGAAACCTTATCAGGCACACATACAAGCAGTTGAACATTGAGACCAGCAGACCAGCAGACCAGAGGCGGCAGAACGATTTGGCAGAGAAACAGAGAAAAGGAGGGATGTTGGGACATTGAGGGGAGTTTGGCCAGGCGTGGTTGGAGAAGAGTCCATCCACTGGGCGATTCAACTCCAGGGAAGGACCACCTTCCCACTCCATCCTCCCTTCTGGCTCCCCATGCGTCTCGCAGAACTCTTACTCCATCATTCAACAAAACCTTGCACTCATCCTTCAAGCCTGCGTGTGTTCCGATTCTTTTGCAACACTGGGCAAGAGTTCAGGATACAGAAGGCTGTCACACTGGCTCTCTGCCCTTGGGATAAGGCAGAGGATCTATTGAGCTGATTAATACACAAGCCATCTGCAGATGGCAAAACTGAAAGAGCTTGGTAACACATGCCCACTTGAGCTTTGGGAGTTGCAGACAGCCACCCCTAGACTCTGAAATGGGGCTGGAGCCCAAAAGCATTCACCCTGGCCTCTGCACCTACCCGTCTGCATGCTTCCCCCAGGGGTTTGGGCTGTGAGGTGATCAAGCAGGCGAGCCACACCCCTGTTGCACATCCTGCAGTGGGAATCAGGGAACTCTTCCATTTCAATTTTCCCTGGTGCTGGGTTTGTTAGCTCCTGAGAGCTCGCTGTTGAGCCCATAAAAAAGAATGAGATCACATGTTTTGTTGGAACATAGGTGGAGCTGGAGGCCTTTATCCTTAGCAAACTAAAACAGGAATAGAAAACCAAATATTGGATGTTCTCACTTATAAGTGGAAGCTAAATGATGAGAACTCATGAACACAAAGAAGGGAACAGCAGACACTGGGACCTACTTGAGGGTAGAGGGTGGAAGGAAGGAAAGGAGCAGAAAAATAGCCATCAGGTACTAGGTTTAGCAGCGGTGATGAAATAATCTGCACAACAAACCCCCGTGACACAAGTGTACCTATACAATAAATCTGCACACATACCTTGAACCTAAAATAAAAGCTTTAAAAATTATAAATAAGTTATAACATCTTATATTTGTAAAAATACTTAGCCTTACAAAATGCACTTACAAGTACTTTATTATTGCATACTCATAACTAACCCCGCAAGAAAGAACACATTTTGTTGTTTTTAATCTTATAATGAGAAAATGAAGGCTTCCATAGAAGAACCCATGATCACTTTCACAGCTGTCAGAAACCAAATCCAACATTCTTTCTGCTAATTCTCTCATCTTTACTGATACCATAATGATGCAGACATGCTTTGCCACATGTTCTGGTTGATATCCAAGATGTGGAGATGCAAGACAAATAAATTTGAACACCGGTAGTTGTGGCAAAAATAAACCTTGTGTAATTTGGAGCAAAACAAAGTCACTGAGCCACAGAAGGCATGTTGAGGCAGCAAAGTGCTTGAGAATCTGTTTCTGAGGTGGTGTAAAACTGAAAACAGGAGTAAAAAAATACCAAAGGTATAATTCACTGATTTGACATGAATCAAGCTAAACAGCATCAGCAATTTTATTTTGGCAACTTGAGATGTTCCTTGACTTTTGTAAATGTATACTTCTCAAATGAATGACCCTGTAAATAACTATTTAAATGAGCTAGAAAAGTCACTTATAACCATAGTAAAATATAAATAATATTGAAATTCCTTGTCAAAAAGCCCTTAGTATTTTAATAAATTAATCCCTATTTGTCACATTTAAAAGCCACTTCTTTGTCTCTCAATAGTTGCATTCATATAATTTTTTATTTATATTGATATCAGGCAAAAAATTGATCATAACAAAGAAAACTTCCACTTAAGTTATACAAATGTCTTGGTGTGGCAAACTGAGAAGTAAATACTTTCACTTTTGAAATTTTGGAGACTATTTATAAAGGTGCTTGAAGGCATAACAGATTTTCAGAGGATATTATTTAAAACATTGGTAAGAGAGATTAGAGAAGACACAAGCAAAATGACATCCTGTGTTACTGGATTGTAAAACATTATTGTTAAAATCTCCATAATACCCGAAGTGGTCTAAGGTTCTATGCAATCCCTATAAAAATACCAATTGCAGGCCAGGTGCAGTGGCTCACGCCTGTAATCCTAGCACTTTGGGAGGTCAAGGCAGGCAGATCATGAGGTCAGGAGTTCAAGACCAGCCTGGCCAACATAGTGAAACTCCGCCTCTACTAAAAGAACAAAAATTAGCCGGGTGTGGTGGCACGCACCTGCAGTCCCAGCTACTCGGGAGGCTGAGGCAGGAGAATCACTTGACCCTCGGAGGCGGAGGTTACAGTGAGCTGAGACCATGCCATTGCACTCCAGCCCGGGTGACAGCGTGAGGCTCCGTCTAAAAAAAAAAAAAAAAAAAGAAATTAAAAAAAAAAAGGTCTTAAATTCATATGAAAGCACACAAGACCCCCAATTAGGCAAAACAATGTTGAAAAAGAAAAAAGCTGAAGGCATCATACTTCCTGATTTCAATATATCTTGCAAAGTTACAATAATTAAAACAGTATGGTGCTGGCATAAAGAGGCACATATAGACCAATGGAACAGAATGAAATCCACCACATATGGTCAACTAGTCTTTGACAAGGGTACCAAGAAAATACAACAGGGAAAAGATGGCCTTTTCAACAAATGGTGCTGGGAAAATTGTATATACACATGCAAAATAATAAAATTGGGCTCTTATACTGTATGGTATATACACATAATACACAAAAATAAACTCAAAATGGATTAAAGACTTAAATATCATGACTTGAAAGTAAAACTCTTAGAAGAAAATGGGAAAAGCTTCTTGATGGTTTTGGCAATGATTTCATGAATATGACACCAAAAGCACAGGCAACAAAAACAAAAATAGACAAATGGGATTGTGCTATACTAAAATGCTTCTGCACAGCAAGGGAAACAATCAACAAAATGAAAAGGCAACTTACGGGCTCTCTCTTCAAAATAAGGGATTAAAAAAGGGCAGATGACTCAGACATTTCCCCAACAAAGAAACATAAATGGCCAATAGGTATATAAAAAGATGTGCAATGTCACTAATCAGCAGTGAAATGCAAATGAAAACCACAATGAGGTATTATCTCATACCTATTAGGGTGGCTATTATCAAAAAGTCAAAAGATAACAAGTGTTGAGGTTGTGGAAAAACTAGAACCCTTGCACACTGTTCATGGGCAACAGTTATGGTGCAATCACTATGGGAAAGAGTATGGAAGTTTATCAGTAAACTAATAATAGGACTACCATATAATCCACCAATTCCATTTCTGGGTATTTATCCAAAAGAATTAAAATCATGACCTGAAAGAGATATTAGCACTTACATGTCTATTGAGGCACCCTTTACAATAGCCAAAATGTAAAAACAACAAAAATGTCCATCCAATAAATAGATTTTTAAAATGTGATATATATATATATCACATATATATATATATATACACACACACACACACACACACACACAGACACAATGCAATGTCATCCAGCCTTTAAAAGAAAGAAATCCTGCAATATGTGACCACAAGGATGAACCTGGAAGACATTATGCTAAGTAAATTAAGTCAGTTTCAGAAAGACAAATGCTACATGATTCCACTTACATGAAGTATATTTCTTTAATTATCTGTTTTCTATACACTATATATGTCTATGTGTTTGTATGTACAACCATATAAATAATGTACATATAACAATATTGAAAATATTTCCCTGAGATTTTTGAATCCTGCTTTTCATTTAACATTCTATCATGAGAACTGTCTTATGTCTTCACATAATCTTTATAACCATGCTTCTTAATGGTAGAATAGTATTCCGATATTGGGTTCTAGTCTTTTAAATCCATCATTACCTCTTTCTTGTCCATTTATGGTCCTTCTTTTTCTACTCTTTTGATAAGGGAAGATTGCAAAGCCCAACAGTTGTACCACGTATTGACAGAGCACTTACTTCATGCCAGACACAGATTAAGCACTCTTTTCTCTCTATATATTAGCTTTTCAATACTCCAATAATTATATGACAGAAGTACTATTATTATACCTATTTATAGAGGAATAAACTAAGGTGCAGCATTTTCAAGAAAAAGCAAAGTGAAAAAGCTGTCAAGCACATGGTCAAGAGTCTGCATTCTTAGCTACTATAGCTAAATGAATAATTGCTCATGTTCACACAGGACCAGACACTGCTGTAGGCATTTTGCATCTAATAATTCTACTAATCCTATTAAAAACAAACAAACAAACCTTAAGTGGTGACAAGGCTCGATTTAGAGGTATACAGCTCTCGTTTCAAACTGCAACTAACGTCTTGTTGGTTCTGTGGCCTTCCCACATGGCCTTCCTATAGAGATGTTAATTGCTCCTACCACACGTAATTTGGTATTATAATATCTGTAAATTGCTTTGCATAATACTTTGGCACATGGTAATCCTTTAATAGATGATAGTTGTGGATACAATAATTATTACTAATATCATCTTAAAATTAGCTTAATGGTCACCAATACATTCTTCTAATTATTTTTTAATGATTTTGGTATTTTAGCTTTTCAATCCATTTGGAATGTACTTCCATCTACCATGTGGAGTAAACATCTAGCATAATTTTTTCACCATGTAGCCAATTTTTAAGCAGTATATATTAAATAATCTATATGTTACTTTGCTACTTTCCGCTTTCCAACCAGAGTAACTTCTGTGTGTATAGGTATATGTACACAAACACATATAGTAGTCATTCTTTATCTACTGTTTCATTTTCCACAATTTCAGTTACCTGTGGTCAACTGTGGTCCAAAAATATTAAATGGGAAATTCCAGAAATAAATAATTTGTAAGTTTCAAACTGCTTGCTGGTCTGGGTAACATGATAAAATATTGTGCCATCCCACTCAGAACCTGAATCATTCATTTGTCCAGCAGTATCCATGCTGTATACACTACCTGCAGGTTAGTCACACAGTCATCTCAGTTGTCAGGGTATCACAGTGCTTGTATTCAAATAAACCTTATTTTACTCACTAATGTTGCCAACATGCAAGAGTAGTGATGTTGCCATATTGTCCTATTTTATTATTAGTAGTTGTTAGTCTCTTACTGTGTGTAATTTATTTAAGTTAAACTTTATCCTAACTATCTATGTTTAAGAAAAAACATAGTATATATAGGGTTTGGATAATCTATGGTTTCAGGCATCTACTGGGGGTCTTGGAAGGGGAATACTCGTGTGTGTGTGTGTGTGTGGTGTGTGTGTGTGTGTGTGTGTGTGTATACATATAACTGTTGGACTGTTTTCAGGGCTGGATATTGGATATTCTGGTCCATTTATGTGACTATTAATTCTTGTGCCAAGTTGTAACCTTCTAATTTTTTTTTAACAATTTAATTGTAAATTGATAGATAATAATTGTGCATATTCATAGGGTATGTTGCAATACATATATATATATATATATAGTGATCAGATCAGAGTAACTGGCATATCCATCATCTCAAACATTTATCACTTTTTGTGTGCTGGGGACATTCGCTATCCTCTAGCTATTTGAAACAATATAATTTATTATTAACTATAGTCATCCTCCAGTGATATAGAACACTATAATTTTATATTTTGGCTTTTACTGGGGAAACTCTTCACATATTTCTCTTCTTCTTGAAAATATACTTAGCTATTCTTACCAATTTTTATTCCAAATATCTTTAGAATCATTTTGTAAAGGCTTATAGGCCTTGATAGGACTATGGAAAGGCTAGAAATTTATTTAGAGAATGTCTGATATATTATAATATTTAGTCTTCCTATGAGGAAGTATACCTGCCACTTAGTAAAACAATTTACAACCATTAGAAAGCTTTTCTTTAATAAAGTCCTACATATGTCTTGATAGATGTACTCCTATATTATTTGTATTTTTGTTACCATTGTGAAGGAAATATTATCCTGCCTGTCATTTATTGTAACTAGTTATTATTGGGATAGAAGGAAATGATCGATTTTTAAACTTTTATCTTGATAGTAGACACTTCACTAAACTTTTAAATAAATTTTAACAGTTTTGTAGTTGACTCTTTTGAGTTCTGGGCATATAATAGTATGTTAAATAGTAATGATGGGAGCAAGCTCCTTCTTTTATAAATGATATTAATAGGACTGGCTCCAGTATTCTGCTAGTAGGCATGATGCAGCTGTTGCATTTAAATTGATATTCTTAGCTTTCTAAGCACTTTAATTAGGTGTCAAATGCTGTAGAACATCTTTTGTCTTCTTATCATCATATGATTTTTTTGGTGGCTATATTTTCAGTAGCAGCATAACGGATAGGAGGTAGGGCTTAATATCCTACCTTTCATTCTCATTAGCTACATTTCCCCCCATTCTTTGATACAAACAATTGAGATATTCTGAACCTTTTGGTAAAAAATTTAGATCTCTATCTCACTTTTGCTTTTTCATAATGTCATGCTCTATATTTCCTATGTAGTTTCTCTCTGTAGCCATTTTTGAACCACGTAATATATTTATAATCTGTATTTTAATATTTCTTTTAGTTCATAAAAAATCCATTTTCAAAGCTGGAATAAGAACGTAAAATGTACATTAGAAGCAAACTATCCTCTTTTAAGTCATGATAAAATGGATGTAAACAAATACTATCCCAGAAAAATGTGACATAAAATCACTTCATCTAGAAAGATCCAGAAGTGCCATTGAGCCTTGTTTTTTCTTCTGTCTTATTCAATTTATACTGATTTTAGGGGAAAATTTCGTTGGAACTAGAAAATTAGTCTTGAACGCTTACTTAAGGAATATATTATTGAATATGTCTTGAGAGGCTGGTATGAAATAAAGTTGATTAATAAGGCCCAGTAGCTCATAGTAAAGAATTTATTTTTTATGCTGAGAATAAAAGGTAGCATAATTAGATTTAAAATTTTTTTGTAATGTTTATGGGTATATAGTTGGTGTATATACTTATAGGATATATGAGATATTTTGACACAGGCATAGAATACATAATAATTACCTCAGGATAAATGGGGTATCCATCACCTCACAAACTTATTTCTTTATGCTGCAAGCATATCAATTATATTCCTTTAGTTTTTTAACATGTAAGAAATTATTATTAACTGTAATCACCCTGTTGCACTATCAAATGCTAAATGTTATTCCTTCTATTTAATTATATTTTTGTACCCATTAACTATCTCACTTTTCCCTGTCCCCCACTCACTACCCTTCCCAGACTCTGGTATCCATCATTCTACTCTCTATCTCCATGACTTCAATTGCTATAATTTTTAGCTCACACAAATAAATGAGAACATGTAAAATTTATCTTTATGTGCCTGGCTTATTTTACTCAACATATTGTCCTCCGGTTCCATTCGTGTTGTTGCAAATGATTAAATCTCATTCTTTTTTATGGCGAAATAGTAATCCACTGAGTATACATACATTTTCTTTATCCATTTGTCTGTCAATGGACACTTAACGTTGCTTCCAAAATTTGGCTGTTGTGAATAGTGCTACAACAAAAAAGGGAGTGCAGATAGCTCTTCAATATACTGACATCCTTTCTTTGGGATATGTAACTGGCAGTGGAATGGCTGGATCATAAAATAGTTCAATTTTTAGTTTTTTTAAGGAACCTCTATACTGTTCTCCATTATGACTGTACTAATTTACATCCCCACCAACAGTGTACGTGGTTTCCTTTTCTCTACATCATTACCAGCATTTGGTATTACCTGTCTTGTGGATAACAGCTATTTTAACAGGTGTGAGATGATATCTCATTGTAGTTTAGACTTGCATTTTTCTGATGATCAAGGATGTTGAGAATCTTTTAATATACGTGTTTGTCATTTGCATGTCTTTTTTTTCAGAAATGCCTATTCAGATCTTTTGTCCATTTTTAATTAGATTATTAGATTTTTTTCCTATAGAGTTTTCGGGTTCCTTATATATCCTTATTAGACGGTTTGCAAATATTTTCTCCCATTTTGTGGGTTGTCTCTCCACTTTGCTCACTGCTTCTTTTGCTGTGCAGAGGCTTTCTAACTTGATGTGATCCCATTTGTCCATTTTGCCTTGGTTGCCTGTGCTCTTGGGTTATTAATGAAGAAATATTTGCCCAGACATGTTTCCTGGAGAGTTTTCTCAATGTTTTATTTTATAAGTTTCATAGTTTCAGGTCTTAGATTTAAGTATTTAATCCATTTTAATTTGATTTTTGTATATGGTGAGAGATAGGGATATAGTTTCAATCGTCTGCATATGGATATCCATTTTCCTCAGCATCATTTAGTGAAGAGACTGTCCTTTCCCCAATGTATGTTCTTTGCACCTTTGTAAAAAATGAGTTTGCTGTAGATGTATGGATGTATTTCTGGTTCTCTATTCTCTTTCATTGGTCTATGTGTCTGCTTTCATGACAGCACCATGCTGTTTTGTTATTTGGGTTATAATAGCTCTGTAGTATAATTTGAAGTTTGGTAACGTGATTCCTCCAGTTTTGTTCCTTTTGATTAGGATGGTTTTGGCTATTCTGGGTCTTTCCTGGGTCCATATCAATTTTAGGAGATTTTTTTTCTATTTCTATAAAGAATGTCATTGGTATTTTGATGAGAATTGCATTGAATCTGTAGATTTCTTTGGGTAGTATGGATATTTAACAATATTGATTCTTGCAATCCATGAATATAAAATATCTATCAACCTTTTGTGTCCTCTTTAATTTCTTGCATCAATGTTTAATAATTTTCATTATAAAAGTCTTTCACTTCTTTTGTTAAGTTTAGTCCTAGGTTTTTTATTTGTTGCTATTATAAATGGGATTGCTTTCTTGATTACGTTTTCAGATTGTTGACTGTTGGCATATAGAAATCCTACTGATTTTTGTATGTTGATTTTATGTTCTGCAACTTTACAGCATTTGTTTACCAATTTTAAGAAGTTTTGGAGGAGTCTAGGTTTTCCCAAACATAAGATCATACCTTCTGCAAACTAGGATAGTTTGACTTCTTCCTTTCCAATTTGTATGCCCTTTCTTTCTTTCTTTCTTTTGTCTGATTGCTCTTGTTAGGACTTCCAGTACTATGTAGAATAAAAATGGTGAAAGTGGGCATCCTTGTCTTGTTCCAGATGTTAGATGAAAGGCTTTCAGTTTTTCCCTGTTCAGTATGATATTAGCTGTGTTGTATATGGTTATTGTATTTAGATATGCTTCTTCTATACTCAGTTTTTTGAGTATTTTATCATGAAGGAATGTTAAATTTTATCAAACCCAGAAATACACCCAATAATTTTCAGCAGCAATCAAAATAATTATATAGTTTTTGTCCTTCCTTCTGTTAATATGTTGTGTCACATTGCTTTGCATATGTTGAATCATCCTTGCATCCCTGAGATAGATCCCACTTGATTATGATGGATGACGCTTTTAATGGATTGTTGAATTCAGTTTGCCAGTATTTTGTTGAGGATTTTTGCATCAATGCTTAGCAGGGATATTGGTCTGTATTTTTCTGAATGTATCTCTGTCTAGTTTTGGTATCAGGGTAATTCCAGCCTTATAAATTGAGTTTGGAACTATTCTCTGATCCTCTGCTTTTGGAAATGTTTGAGTAGTATTGATGTTATTAGTTCTTCTTTAAATGTTTGATAAAATTCATCAGTGAATCCAGTGGGTCCTGGGCTTTCCTTTGCTGGAAGACTTTTTTTATTATTATCACTTCTTTGATCTTATTACTTGTTATTTCTCTATTCAGGTTTTGGATTTCTTCATAGTTTCAATCTTGGCAAGTTGGATGTGTCCAGGAATTTATCTATTTCTTCTAAGTTTTCCAATTTATTGACATATCGTTGCTCATAGTAGTCTCTATTGACTCTTTGAATTTTGATGGTATCAATTGTAATGGCTCCTTTCTGATTGATCATTTTGTTTATTTCGGTCTTCTCTTACTTTTAGCCAGTTAGTCTGGTGAAATAATTGTGAGGTTTTTTTGTCTCCAAGAAGGCAAATTTTTATTTTGTTGACTTTTTGTATGTTTTTGTTTCAATTCCACTTATTTCTGTTCTTATCTTTATTATTTCTTTTCTTCTACTAATTTTGGGTCTGCTTTGCTCTCGCTTTTCTGATTCTTTCAGATGCATCACCAGGTTGTTTATTTTACATTTTCCTACTTTTTTGACGTAGGTGCTGATTGCTATACACGTTTCTCTTAGCATGGCTTTTGCTGTATCCCATACGTTTTGGTATGTTATATTTCCATTTTCATTTTCATTTGTTTCAAGAAATTTTTAAGTTGATTTGAAAAGTTGATTGGCTTCTAGTTTTATTCCATTGTGGTCAGAGAGGATATTTAATACGATTTCAATTTTCTTGAAATCTTTAAGACTTGTCTTGTGGCTCAACATATGGTCTATCCTTGAGAATGATTCCTGTGCTGAGGAGAATAAGGTGTATTCTGCAGCTGTTGGATGAAATATTTTGTAAATATCTGTTAGGCCCCTTTGGTCTATAGTGCAAATTAAGTCCGATGATTTTTTATAGGTTAGATAAATAGACCAAAATAAACCTTCCAGAATCTATAGCAATCATTTCTGCAGAAATGTTGGTAGCCTGAATGAAGGTAGTAGATGTAAAACTGGAGAGAAGTGGATTAGATGGAGAGTTATCAAGGGAATTACATCAATAACAATTATTGACATGAGAAGGGAGAGTTGGGAATTACACAAGAGGAGAGTAGGCTTAGAAGCAAGATGTTATACCACTTGTGAACAGATTGAGTTTGAGTTAACTCTAGGGCATCCATGTGGTGACGTTCAAGATGAAGTTATGTACATGAGTCCAGAACTCAGGAGAAAAGTCTGGATTAAAGAGATAAATTCATGAGTTTAGCATTTAGTTGGTAACTGATGCTTGGATATAAATATGGATGAGCTTGCCCAGGGAGTTAGTGATTATCACAAAACTCTGTGGAACACCAAAATGTAAAGCATGGTCAAAAAACAAACATGTATTTTCAAAGAATATTGAAAATAACTATAAGTGGGAGGAAAACAAGAAGAGTGTGATTTCAGAGAATCCAAATAAAGAAGACAGGAGAGGTTGAGAGTCACGTGGTGCACACTGGTAAAATAAGATAAATACTGGAAATTAAAACAAGGAGGTAATTGGTGACTTTGGAGTCAGTAGTTTTAGAGGAATTTATCCATTCCTCTAAATGCTACATGACACTGAGAGTATCAGTGAGTAGCATCAAGATTTCAGTGGAATAAGAAATGTTCAAGAAGTAAGGAAATGACATGGTTCCTGTTTGCAAAAGGGCAATTATCCTGTGTAGGTGGATGCCATGAATTAGTATAAGACAAAACTCACAAGATCTAGAGGAAGAGCACATTGGTCAGGCAAGGGTGTTAATAGCATTCACCTTGGTTATGAAAGGCAAAAGAGGAATACATCAGTAGTTTAAGAGAGATCTGGGCTAATTTTTGTTTTTTTCTTTGCTATTGTCAGTTTTGTTAATAATAGTGGTGTGTGTGTGTAAACAGTAATTCTTGAGTAACTGTTCTCAACCCTAGATGTATATTATAATCACTTGAGAAGCTTTTTAAACAATCTCAGATATTCTATTTAAACTGTCCTGGGTATGGCTGAAAATTTGGTGATTTGGGTGTACAACAAAATGTTAACAATTACTGGTCTGAGCATGTGTAAACACTGATGGGAAAGAGCCAGAATGCAGGGGATGGGAGGGTGTTGCAGATATTGAGGGGGTAATTAATTGACAGCTATCCCTGGGTGTGAACTGAAATCCACATTACAAGTGGGGAGATTGTACATACACAAGAAGAGGTAAGGCAAGGAATGATGGAGAGCAGAAAAGACAGATGACTATTCTGGTAACTGAAAGTTTGGTATCAAAAGATACACTGAATTCCTTTCTTATGTGATCCGTTTTCTCTATGAAGTAGGAAAGGTAAGTTATGAGGTAGAGATTTTGAAAAGAATCCTTAAAAAACAAAAAAACCCCAAACAAACAGATGAGTAAATTTAAGGGTGGTAAGTAACAACTTACGTTTGCTTTGAGACCATGCCACTTTCTTCTACAAAAAAACTTGTTCAAAGATGACTGACAGGGCAATGGCTGTGAAAAAAGTGACCATAAATAACATAAGACCTCCAACTTCAAAGCATTAACCCATATAAGGACCTTTCTGAACAAATTTTCTGCACTAACAAGCCACAACCATTTTTTCTCTGAATTTTATTAGAATTGATAGTTGTCTATAACTCCCATAGATATGTAAGAAACAAAACATTTTTCACATTGCACGATAATAATTTGGGAACAACTTTATAATGAATTATCTCTTCAGCAGTTAAGGAAAGAAAAGTGAATTAAGTTAAGGCACAAAAGTGAATTACAAGGAATGGAGCTTCTAGAATGGTAAAATGAGGTTGGCTGAACCTCTAACCAGCAAAACAATTTAACTGGTGAAAATTACAAAATATGATTATTTAAAGTCTCTGAAAGTCATCCCAAGGACATATAGCAAATGGAAAAATATTCGTTCAAGAAAACTTATTATTTTCGGTAGGCGGAGCAAGATGGCTGAATAGGAACAGCTCTAGTCTCCAGCTCCCAGCCAGAGCAACACAGAAGACAGGTGATTTCTGCATTTTCAACTGAGGTACTGGGTTCATCTCACTGGGGAGTGCCAGACAATCAGTGCTGGTCAGTTAGTGCAGACCGACCAGCAAGAGTTGAAGCAGGGCAAGGCATTGCCTCACCTGGGAAGTGCAAGTGGGAAGGGAATCCCTTTTCCTAGTCAATGGAAACTGAGACACACAACACCTGGAAAATCGGGTAACTCCCACCCTAATACTGCGCTTTACCAAGGGTCTTAGCAAATGGCACACCAGGAGATTATATCCCACACCTGGCTGGGAGGGTCCCATGCCCTCGGAGGCTCCCTCATTGCTAGCACAGCAGTCTGCGATCTAGCTGCAAGGCAGCAGCGTGGCTGGGGTAGGGGCACCCACCATTGCTGACACTTAAGTAGGTAAACAAAACAGCTGGGAAGCTCGAAATGGGTGGAACCTACAGCAGCTCAAGGAGGCCTGCCTGTCTCTGTAGACTCCACCTCTGGGGACAGGGCACGGCTAAAAAAAAAAAAAGAAGCAGAAAACTCTGCAGATATAAATGACCCTGTCTGACAGCTTTGAAGAGAGCAGTGGATTTCCCAACACAGAGGTTGAGATCTGTGAACGGACAGACTGCCTGCTCAAGTGGGTCCCTGCCCCTGAGTAGCCTAACTGGGAGACATCCCCCACAAGGTGCAGACCGACACCCCGCAACTCATACAGTGGGGTACACCCCGGTGATGAAGCTTTCAGAGAAAGAATCAGACAGGAACACTTGTTTTTCAGCAATATTCTATCTTCTGCAGCCTCTGCTGCTGATACCTAGGCAAACAGGGTCTGGAGTGGACCTCAAGCAATCTCCAACAGACCTACAGCTGAGGGTCCTAACTGTTAGAAGGAAAACTAACAAACAGAAAGGACACCCACACCAAAACCCCATCAGTATGTCACCAACATCAAAGACCAAAGGCAGATAAAACCACAAAGATGGGGAAAAGCAGGGCAGGTAAGCTGGAAATTCAAAAAATAAGAGCATATCACCCCCTCCAAAGGAACGCAGCTCATCGTCAGCAATGGATCAAAGCTGGACGGAGAATGACTTTGACGAGTTGAGAGAAGAAGGCTTCCGTCCATCAAACTTCTCAGAGGTAAAGGAGAACTATGTAACCAGTGCAAAGAAACTAAAAATCTTGAAAAAAGAATGGAAGAATGGATAACAAGAATAATCAATGCAGAGAAGGCCATAAACGAACTCACAGAGATAAAAACCATGACACGAGAAATACGTGAAAAATGCACAAGCTTCAGTAACTGACTCAATCAACTGGAAGAAAGAGTACCAGTGATTGAAGATCAAATGAATGAAATGAAGCAAGAAGACAAATCTAGAGATAAAAGAGGAAAAAGAAATGGACAAAGCCTTCAAGAAGTATGGGATTATGTGAAAAGACCAAATCTACATCTCATTGGGGTGCCTGAAAGTGAGGGAGAAAATGTAACCAGGTTGGAAAAAACTCTTCAGGATATCATCCAGGATAACTTCTCCAACCTAGTAGGGCAGGCCAACATTCAAATTCAGGAAATACAGAAAACACCACAAAGATACTCCTCAAGAAGAGCAACTCCAAGACACATAATTGCCAGATTCACCAAAGTTGAAATGAAGGAAAAAATCTTAAGGGCAGCCAGGGAGAAAGGTCTGGTTACCCACAAAGGGAAGCCCATCAGAATAACAGCAGTTATCTCAGCAGAAACTCTACAAGCCAGAAGAGAGTGGGGGCCAATAGTCAACATTCTTAAAGAAAAGAATTTTCAACCCAGAATTTCATATCCAGCCAAACTAAGTTTCATCAGTGAAGGAGAAATAAAATTCTTTACAGACAAGCAAATGCTTAGAGATTTTGTCACCACCAGGCTTGCCCTACAAGAGATCCTGAAGGAAGCACTAAACACGGAAAGGAACAACTGGTACCAACCATTGCAAAAACATGCCAAAATGTAAAGACCATTGATGCTAGGAAGAAGCTGCATACTAATGAGCAAAATAAACAGCTAACATCATAATGATGCGATCAAATTCACACATAACATATTAACTTTAAATGTAAATATGCTAAATTCTCCAATTAAAAGACACAGACTGGCAAATTGGATAGAGTCAAGACCTATCAGTATGCTGTATTCAGGAGACCCATCTCACATGCAGAGACACACATAGGTTCAAAATAAAGGGATGGAGGAATATCTACCAAGCAAATTGAAAATAACAAAAAAGGAGAGGTTGCAATCCTCGTCTCTGATAAAACAGACTTTAAACCATCAAAGATCAAAAGAGACAAAGAAGGCCATTACATAATGGTAAAGGGATCAATGCATCAGGAAGAGTTAACTATCCTAAATATATATATGCACCCAATACAGCAGCACCCAGATTCACAATGCAAGTCCTTAGAGACTTACAAAGAGACTTAGACTCCCATACAATAATAATGGGAGACTTCAACACTCCACTGTCAACATTAGACAGATCAACAAGACAGAAATTTAACAAGGATGTCCAGGAATTGAACTCAACTCTGCACCAAGTGGACCTAATAGACATCTACAGAACTCTCCACCCCAAATTAACAGAATATACATTCTTCTCAGCACCACATCGCACTTATTCCAAAATTGACCACATAGTTGGAAGTAAAGTACTCCTCAGCAAATGTACAAGAACAGAAATTATAACAAACTGTCTCTCAGACCACAGTGCAATCAAACTAGAACTCAGAACTAAGAAACTCAATCAAAACTGCTCAACTACATGGAAACTGAATAACCTGCTCCTGAATGACTACTGGGTACATAACAAAATGAAGGCAGAAATAAAGATGTTCTTTGAAACCAATGAGAACAAAGATACAACATACCAGAATCCCTGGGACACATTTAAAGCAGTGTGTAGAGGGAAATTTATAGCACTAACTGCCCACTAGAAAAAGCTGGAAAGATCTAAAATTGACACTCTAACATCAGAATTAAAAGAACTAGAGAAGCAAGAGCAAACACACTGAAAAGCTAGCAGAAGGCAGGAAATAACTATGATCAGAGCAGAACTGAAGGAGATAGAGACACAAAAAACCCTCCAAAAAATCAATGAATCCAGGAGCTGGTTTTCTGAAAAGATCAACAAAATTGATAGACTGCTAGCAAGACTAATAGAGAAGAAAAGAGAGAAGAATCAAATAGACGCAATAAAAAATAATAAAGGAGGTATCACCACCGACCCCACAGAAACACAAACTACCATCAGAGAATACTATAAACACCTCTACACAAATAAACTAGAAAATCTAGAAGAAATGGATAATTTCCTGGACACTTACATTCTTCCAAGACTAAACCAGGAAGAAGTTGAATCCCTGAATAGACCAATAGCAGGCTCTGAAATTGATGCAATAATTAATAGTCTACCAACCAAAAAAAGTCCAGGACCAGACGGATTCACAGCCGAATTCTACCAGAGGTAAAAGGAGGAGCTGGTACCATTCCTTCTGAAACTATTCCAATCAATAGATAAAGAAGGAATCCTCCCTAACTCATTTTAGGAGGCCAGCATCATCCTGATACCAAAGCCTGGCAGAGACACAACAAAAAAAGAGAATTTTAGACCAATATCCCTGATGAACATCGATGCAAAAATCCTCAATAAAATACTGGCAAACCAAATCCAGCAGCACATCAAAAAGCTTATCCAACATGATCAATTGGGCTTCATCCTGGGGATGCAAGCCTGGTTCAACATATGCAAATCAATAAACGTAATCCAGCATATAAACAGAACCAAAGACAAAAACCACATGATTATCTCAATAGATGCAGAAAAGGGCTTTGACAAAATTCAACAGCCCTTCACGCTAAAAACTCTCACTAAATTCAGTATCGATGGAACGTATCTCAAAATAATAAGAGCTATTTATGACAAACCCACAGCTAATATCATACTGAATGGGCAAAAACTGGAAGCATTCCCTTTGAAAACTGGCATAAGACAGGGATGCCCTCTCTCATCACTCCTATTCAACATAGTGTTGGAAGTTCTGGCTAGGGCAATCAGGCAAAAGAAAGAAATCAAGGGTATTCAGTCAGGAAAAGAAGAAGTTAAATTGTCCCTGTTTGCATATGACATGATTGTATATTTAGAAAACCCCATTGTCTCAGCCCAAAATCTCCTTAAGCTGATAAGTAACTTCAGCAAAGTCTCAGGATACAAAATCAATCTGCAAAAATCACAGGCATTCTCATATACCAATAACAGACAAACAGAGAGCCAAATCATGAATGAGCTTCCATTCACAATTGCTTCAAAGAGAATAAAATACCTAGGAATCCAACTTACAAGGGATGTAAAGGACCTCTTCAAGGAGAACTACAAACCACTTCTCAGTGAAATAAAAGAGGACACAGACAAATGGAAGAACACACCATGCTCATGGATAGGAAGAATCAATATCATGAAAATGGCCATGCTGCCCAAGGTAATTTATAGATTCAATGCCATCCCCATCAAGCTACCAATGACTTTCTTCACAGAATTGGAAAAAACTGCTTTAAAGTTTATATGGAACCAAAAAAGAGCCCACATTGCCAAGACAATCCTAAGCAAAAAGAACAAAGCTGGAGGCATCACGCTACCTGACTTCAAACTATACTACACGGCTACAGTATCCAAAACTGCATGGTACTGGTACCAAAACAGAGATATAGACCAATGGAACAGAACAGAGCCCTCAGAAATAATACCACACATCTACAGCCATCTGATCTTTGACAAACCTGAGAAAAACAAGAAATGAGGAAAGGATTCCCTATTTAGTAAATGGTGCTGGGAAAATTGGCTAGCCATAAGTAGAAAGCTGAAACTGGATCCTTTCCTTATTCCTTATACAAAAATTAATTCAAGATGGGTTAGAGACTTAAATGTTAGACCTAAAACCATAAAAACCCTAAAAGAAAACCTAGGTAATACCATTCAGGACATAGGCATGGGCAAGGACTTCATGTCTAAAATACCAAAAGCAATGGCAACAAAAGTCAAAATTGACAAATGGGATCTAATTAAACTAAAGAGCTTTTGCACAGCAAAAGAAACTACCATCAGAGTGAACAGGCAACCTACAGAACGGGAGAAAATTGTTGCAATCTACTCATCTGACAAAGAGCTAATATCCAGAACCTACAAAGAACTCAAACAAATTTACAAGAAAAAAACAAACAACCCCATCAAAAAGTGGGCAAAGGATATGAACAGACATTTCTCAAAAGAAGACATTCATACAGCCAACAGACACATGAAAAAATGCTCGTCATCACTGGCCATTAGAGAAATGCAAATCAAAACCACAATGAGATACCATCTCACACCAGTTAGAATGGTAATCATTTAAAAGTCAGGAAACAACAGGTGCTGGAGAGGATGTGGAGAAATAGGAACACTTTTACACTGTTGGTGGGATTGTAAACTAGTTCACCCATTGTGGAAAACAGTATGGTGATTCCTCAAGAGCCCAGAACTAGAAATACCATGTGATCCAGCCATCCCATTACTGGGTATATACCCAAAGGATTATAAATCATGCTGCTATAAAGACACATGCACACATATGTTTATTGCAGCACTATTCACAATTGCAAAGACTTGGAATCAACCCAAATGTCCGTCAGTGACAGACTGGATTAAGAAAATTTGGCACATATACACCATGGAATACTATGCAGCCATAAAAAAGGATGAGTTTACGTCCTTTGTAGGGATATAGATGCAGCTGGAAACCATCATTCTCAGCAAACTATCGCAAGAACAGAAAACCAAACACCTCATGTTCTCACTCATAGGTGGGAACTGAGCAATGAGATCACTTGGACTCAGGAAGGGGAACATCACACACCGGGGCCTATCATGGGGAGCGGGGAGGGAGGAGGGATGGCATTGGGAGTTATACCTGATGTAAATGACAAGTTGATGGGTGCTGACAAGTTGATGAGTGCAGCACACCAACATGGCGCAAGTATACATATGTAATAAACCTGCACGTTGGGCACATGTACCCTAGAACTTAAAGTATAATAATAAAAAATAACAATAAATAAATAAAAAAAGAAAGAAAACTTATTAACCTTTGGCAAGACTAGTAAGATTTTATGAAACTTGAGCCATGACCCCCTCCTTTATAAACTTCCCCCAGCTCTTTGTTAGGTCTACTTCGATGAGTTACTCCAGCTATGGCCAAGAAGATGGGGACTCTTCTATCTCAGATCCTAGTCTTGGATTATGGTTTCACCCTAGGAAGAGGAGTCTTCCAAGTGTTTTTCACCCCTGTAGCTCTGTGTTGCAGAAACCCTATTTCAAGTCGACATGATGAAAAAGATCCCACCTCCCTCCAATGCAGCCCCTATTTATAGGGTGAAAGTTCTACCCCAGGCATGACAGGCCAAAAATACCAGGGTCCAAATTATCCCAATTTACTCATAGGGTATGGGTTCCATACCAGGAGAGTCAATCCAAGAAGACTAGGGACGCCACCCCCAATACCTTCTTGTAGAGAAGGGCTCTCACTTTGGGAATAGTGGGTCTTTCCACCAGCTCTGGTACCTAGCAGTTCTGCCCAGGGGGAAATGCAGGCATAAGTACAGATGAAGAAGTTTCATAACTCTACCTGGGAAGAATGACTTTATTAGGAACAGAGCTCAGAGAACTTAATACCTAAAAGTGTTGTCACAAACAATAGAGAGGTTGGTGAAGAGCAGTTAAGAGGAGGCTAACAGCACAATGATAAGAGCAAAATGGCTCAGCAGCCAGAAGTTTAATAGAATCAGAGAAAGATACAACCTCCTACTATCACTACTGTATTAGTCTGCCATTACAGAATACACAGACGGGGCAACTTCAACAACAAAATTTATTTTCTCACAGTTCCAGAGGCTAAAAGTCCAAGATCAAGGTGTTGGTGGAATTGGTTCCTTATTAGGGTTGAGTTTCAGATAGATACCTTTTTGCTGTGTCTTCAAATGATCATCCCTTTGTCTGGGTTGTCTGCTTACTAATCTCCTGTTCTTATAAAGGCACCAGTCATATTGTATTAAGGCCAACCCTAATGATCTAATTTAAGCTTAATTACCTCTTTAAAGGTCATATCTACAAATATAGTCACATTCTGAGGTACTTGGGATTAGGACCTCAAATATGAATTTTTGGGGGACATAATTGCCCATGACAACTGCTAACTTTGGGGATTTGAGAGGCTATGTACTATGTCCCAGGCTTTATACACTAGGGAGAAATTATAGCATGATGTGGGGCAGCCAAGATAGTATTCCCAAAGCCACACGTATTTCCATCCACAAGGGGGAAAACCTCACTGGCAAAGGGGGTTAAACACAACCTCTGACAAAATATTGACTAACAATAAGATATTCAAATGCAGGGACAACTCCTAAGAAGCAGGCCTACAATTAAAATCACATGCATCCCTGGGAATCTGAACGACTGTTTGCATGTCTGAGACTGTTTCATTGCCCCGCAATGAGAGCGGGGGCATCCAAACTGATAGTCCCTAGATGACATTGGGCAAACAAAGTAAACTCTCTCAACTGCAATAGTAGCCTCGAAGGAACACACACATCCAGCATTAAAAGGGTAAAAACATAATTAGGTAATGGGGCTTAAACACAACCTTTAACCTAGGAATAACTCTTAGATGCCCAAGATAAAGGATAAAACAAGTGGGAAAATATCTGAGTAGGGACAACAGAGACTCCACATGACAGAGAAAATAGACTTTGCAGAAGGAGTTCAAGAGTTCAGCGAAGTCATTAAACAAATAAACAAATAATCAAACCATCAACAACAGTATCCTTCCTCTTTACTGAGGAGAAGTTGCTAAATTTTATCTAAATACCCAATTTTAAACAAAAAATTAAAACACATATAAAAATAGAAAAATGTGATCTATATACAATTCTACAATAATAGTTGAAGACTTCAATGTCTTCTTTTACTTAAAAATAGAATTAGGCATAAATCAACAAGCAAATAGAAGACATGAACACTATGAACTATCTAGACCTAACAGACATCTACAAAATACTTCATCCAACAGCAGCAAAATAGACATTCTTATCACATTCTCCAGGATAGATCATATGTGAGGCTGTAAAAGAACCCTCAACAAATATAAAAGGATTAAAATTATACAAAATTTGTTCTCAGATCAGAGTAACAATTAAAATAGACAAAAATAACAGAATAAAATTTGGAAAATCTATAAATATGTGAGAATTAAACAAGACCTTCCTAAACAACTAATGGGTCAAGAAAAAGTCACAGTGGAAGTCCCTTCAGAAGAATAAAAACACAACACATAAAAACCTATGGGATACAGACAATCACTGCTTAGAAAGAAATTTGTATTTGGAAATGTCTATACCAAAAAAGAGGGCAAATCTCAAATCAATAAGCCAGTCTTTCACCATAAGAAATTACTAAAGAAGAGCAAACCAAACCCAATGCAGATAAAGAGAAAGAAGATAATAAAAATTAGAGCAGAGATAAGTAAAAATAAAAAATAGAAAAACAATAGAAAAAAATAAAATTAAAAATGTTTTGGGAAAACTTCAAAACTGATAAACTTTTTGCATAACAGACCAAGAGAAACAGAAAAAAATACTTATGATATAAAATGTGTTATAGGAAAATACTGTTAACAATTATATGCTAGCAGATTTGATAACCCAGATGAAATTGAGACATTACTAGAAAGACACAAACTACTAAACTGACTCAAAAGGAATAGAAATCTGATAAAATATGAAATACAAAATGTGATATTTAGTTAGTAATTGTAAACAAATTTTCTCTTCCCAACACACACACATAAAACCCAGGACCGGAGAGATCTAATAGTGAATTCTATCAGACATTTAAAGAAAAGTTAATATCAATCACTCACAAACTATTAAAAAAGCAGAAGAGAGAACACTGTTCGACTCATTCTACAAGGCCATTAGCACTCTTATGCAAAAATTCAAAAAAGAAAACTATGGACTGATATTCTTATAAATATAGAAGCAAAAATCTGCAACAAAACATAAGCAAATTGAATCTAGCAACATATAACAATGATTTACACAATAACAAAGTGAGATTTATCCCAAGAATTCAAAGTTGGTTTAAAACCTGAAAATTAATTAGTGTGATCCATCATATTAATAAAAGAAAAAGGTTTCATGATGATCTCAATAGATTTGGAAAAGTACAGTCAGTCCTCATTAACATAACTGATAAGTTCTTGGAAGCTGTAAATTTAAATGAAATGACATATAACAAAATCAATTTTACCATAGGCTAATTGATGTAAACAAGATTTAAGTTCCTACATCATATTTTTGGTCAAAAAAATCGTCACCAAACTTCTAAATAAAGACCCAAAACACTTTAATGTTAAACACTGAAATAGGAAGGGGGTCAAGACGGCCGAAGAGAAGCAGCTGCAGTCCACGGTACTCATGGAGAGGAACGAAAGGGGCAAGTGAAGACAATACCTTCAACTGAAATATGGAGGTTCTCGCATTGGGACTGATTAGCCAAACAAGTTGACCCACTACCTATGAAGACGGAAGAAAAGCAGGGTGAGGCGATGGCGCACCCGGGAGCAACACAGAGCTAAGGCAACCCCCACCCCCAGCCAAGGGAAATGGTGAGTGATTGTGCAACCCCACCTGGGAACCCACGTTCCTCCCACATCTTTGCAACCACGGATCAGGAGATCCCCTCATGATCCTATGCCACCAGGGCCTTGGTTCTGACACACAGAGCTCTGTGGAGTCTCAGCAGAGCAGCTGACCAGGCACACACAGAGACCCAGGAGCTTTACATACTCCATCCCGGGGATCCCCAACGATGGTGTCTGCAACTCAGACAAGGCAGGAGGACCGTGCATACCCCTAGGAAGGGGGCTGAATCCAGGGACCGTGCATACCCCTAGGAAGGGGGTTGAATCCAAGCAACATAATTCTGTGGTACCCCCTTCCATGTCGCCTCACCAGATAAGACTCACTGGCTTGAAATTCTAGCCAGCCTATGGCAACAGGGTGGAATTTGCCTGAGGCTGGTAGGAGCTCCCAGTGGGAGGTGTAGCCATCATCTCTGTGGTTTGGTCCACTCAGCCTTTCCAGCGCGCTGGCTTTGAAGAGTCCAAACGGCCCAGATGAGGAAGGGTCTCCCCCAACACAGCACAACTGCTTTTCCAGATCATGGCCAGACTGCTTCTTTAAGTGAGACCCTGATTCAGTCCTCATCACTGGATAAGACCTCCCAGCCAGGGCTTCATTCACTCCAGCCAGTTTTCCATGAACAGAGCTCTAATTTCCCCCTGGGAAAAAGTTCCTGGGGGTGGGGCAGGCCACCATTGTGGCTGTTCAGGTTTCCCAGTCAGTTCAGCCTGTGGGCCCACAGAAATACAAACCACCACCAGAGAATACTATAAACACCTCCACGCACATAAACTAGAAAATCTAGAAGAAATGCACAAATTCCTGGACACGTACAGCCTCCCAAGACTGAACTAGGAAGAAGTTGAAATGTTGAACAGACTGATAATGAGTTCTAAAATTGAGGCAGTAACAAATAGCCTACCAACAGAAAAAAAAAAAGAAAAAAGAAAAAGAAAAAAAGCCCAGGACCAGATGGATTCACAGCTGAATTCTGCCAGAGTTACAAAGAAGAGCTGGTATCATTTCTACAGAAATGATCTCAAAAAAGTGAAAATTGAATGATGCTGGCCTTGTTCTATACCAAAACCTGGCAGAGATACAACAAAAAAAGAAAACTTCAGGCCAACATCCTTAATAAGCATCAATACAAAATTCTTCAGTAAAATACTGGCCACCTGAACCCAGCAGCACATCAAACAGCTTATGCATCACAATCAAGCAGGTATCATCCCCAGGATGCAAGGTTGTTTCAAAATACACAAATCAATATATAAAATTCATCACATAATCAGAGCTAACGACAAAAATCACATGATTATCTCAGTAGATGCAGAAAAGGCCTTTGATAAAATTCAACAGTCCTTCATGTTAAAAACTCTCAATAAACTAGGTATTGAAAGAACATACCTCAAATAATAAGAGTCATATATGACAAACTCACAGCCAATATTATGCTGAATGGGAAAAAGCTATAAGCTTTGCCCTTGAAAACTGGCACAAGAGAAGGATATCCTCTCTCACCACTCCTGTTCAACACAGTATTGGAAGTTCTGGCCTGGGCAATCAGGCAAGAGAAGCAAATAGTTTTCAAATAGGAAGAGAGGAAGTCAAACTCCCTTTGTTTCAGATGACATAATCTTATATCTAGAAAATTCCATCATCTCAACCCAAAAGCTACTTAAGCTGATAATCAACTTCAGCAAAGTCTCAGGATAAAAAAATCAGTGTTCAAAAATTGCTAGCATTCCTATACTCCAACAACAGGGAGGCAGAGAGCCAAAGCATGAATGAACTCCCACTTACAATTGCCACAAAAATAATAAAATACCTAGAAATACAGCTAATGAGGGAAGTGAAGGACCTCTTCAAGGGGAACTACAAACCACTGCTCAAAGAATCAGAGATAACACAATCAAATGGAAGAACATTCCATATAGCTTGTGTTCATGGATTGGAAGTCTTGATATTGTATTCTTAGCTATGATACGACAAGCACAAGCAAGAAAAGTAAAGTAAATAAACTGGACTGCATCAAAATTAAAAATCTTTGTGCATCAAAGACACTCTGAAGAAAATAAAAAAAAAAAAAACAGAATGGGAGAAAATATTACACATCATGTATCTGATAAGGGCCTTGTATCCAGAACATATAGAGAACTCTTAAAACTCAATAACAAAAAGACAAACAGCTCAGACAAATGATCAAGGAACTTGAATAGACATTTATTATAAGAAGATATACAAATGGCTAATAAGTACATGAAAAGATACTTAATATACTTAGTCATTAGGAAAATGTAAAACAAAAATTCATTGCAGTAACACTTCATACCTACTAGCATGCCTGTAATTAAAAAGATACATAATAATATGTGTTGGTAAGGATGTGGAGAAACTGGAATTCTCTTATAATGCAGTGAGAATGTAAAATGGCACAGTCACTTTGGAAAACTGCCAGTTCCCCAAAATGTTAAGAATATAGAGGCATCATATTACCCAGTCATTATACACGTAGGTATATAACCAGGAGAATTGAAAACAAATATACACACAAAAAAACTTTGCAAACTTTTACAACTATTCTTAGTGGTATTATTCACAATAGCCAAAAAGTAAAAATAATGCAAGTTTCCATCAACTAATGAACGGGTAAACAAAATGGATTAGATCTTTACGATGGAATACTATTTAGCAATAAAGAGAATTGAATTAATGTTTCATGCTGCAGCGTAGATGGACCTTGAAAACATGCTAAATGAAAGCCAGTCACAAAACACCACATATAATGTGATTTAATTTACATGAATTATCCAGAATAGGCAGATCTGTAGAGATGGAAAGAGGATTAGTGGTTGCTAGGGGCTGAGGGAAGGGGAAAATGGGGAGTGATTGCTGATGAGTATGAGTTTTATTTTGTGGGGGAGATGGAATGTTCTAAATTTACATCGTGTTGATGTTTGCACAATATTGTGTATATATAAAATACATTGAATTGTATACTTTAAATGGATAAATTTTCTTATATGAATTATGTCTTGATAACACAATCAAACGCTAATTACAAAATAGCCTGCCAAATATTTTAGTACTAGAATTCATCTCAAGACCTCAACTCCTTTTAAATGTTCCTTACGCATTTTACTTTTGTTTTGAAGATAAGAATACCTTAGCTGTGTTTTAAATATTATACCAAATGCTCTCGACTTAAGTAAATTTGCTTCTTATTTGAAAATGTTGCCATTTTCACTCTCCCAGTGGGTAGAAATAATTCTGTTAGTTGAGTATCTTAATATCATAAACAGAATGCTAATTATTATTGAATTGATCGTTAAGCAAGTTACTCCAATATGGTAAGACTATTAAAGCTTATCCACATCACAGATCTATTGCTTATGTAGGTTTAGTCAAATAATGGCAAAGGCTCTCTAAACCTGTTGCATAGTCACAGTAAGCCAGATGATCTTCAGAGTAGGCTCAACATTATGGTTTCCTTGTGTATTAGGTCAAATGGGCACCTCTTTTCTTACCATGTTCATTTTAAAAGCCCACCATTCTATAAAAATTTACTTCCAGCATTTCCATGACTGAAGTTTTAAAACAAATTCAACCTTGAAAATAGCCATTAGTGTTAAGTGGTCTCTCGGTTCAACAAACAAGATGTACCAACCCATAAATGTTTAAAATCGGAGCGATGTTGACCAGCCATTTGTTCTGTTTCTGGTAAGTTAACTACCAATGTTCTGTGTTTTAAAATCTAGGACAAATAATAATGATCTTAATTTTGAGCTCTACCCTGCATCATTTTGCACAAATAAAATTTAGCTTTATTAGCTATTAGCACAAAACTCTTCTACCACATTCTATTCATCTTAATGAATAAAGGCCAAAATCTATGCAACTAAAAAAAATTACATAAAAAGCAAAGGTTTAGTTTGCTACCAAAACCAATGAATGATTTAGATGTTACAGTCTTTCTGTGGGAAATGGATAAAATAGAAAAGCAAAACAAATAGAACCAGGAACTGGTAATGACCTTGCTAGCATGGAAAGTCATGCCACTATTATCTAAATTGATATACAAGCACAGAAAAGGAATAAAAATTTATTCAGAAAATAAAGTGCTGATGCTGAGGGAAGAGATGTTAACAAGTGATAAATTAAAAGGAATATTTGTTCCCGTTTTTACTCAGATGTAATTTGTGAATCCCATAAAAAGCATAGGGTGCTTGTTTGATGTTCTTGCCTTATGAATCTTAAAATTTCTCTGCAACAAAGTGATCTTCTTTAAGGGTTTACACAAATCAAGTTGATAAAAGATTTGTGTGGCCCAACCTTGGCCAACCTATGAAGAACTTGTGATTTGTCTTTTCTCTCCCCTTTCCTTCTTATTCCTGCCTTCTGGTGCAACCTTCTCATTGCCCTAAAGATCTGTCCTAGAGACTCTCTAATGTGCTCTTATCACAGTCAGAAGTATTGATTTACCTTCATCAAGATGCATATCACTTTAAAGCCTAATAGTATCTGGAAGTTGGAAGTAATTTTTGGATACAACGCTTCATAGTATACCTAAGAGAGCCTACATTTGAAAAGGATAAATTGTCAAAAGGAAATGATGAATATCTAGTGATTTTTCACATAAAAATTGAAATAGGGTAAAGGACCGATGACTATCTTGGAAGACAAAAGCCCACTTTTACCTCAAGTCAGCCCTCTAGAAGTGAATGTGGGCATCAATTCTCTTGAAGTTTAGCATTGTGCGTCTCTCTCTGCCTAGACCCTACTACATCAAATTAAAGGAAGATTATCTAGTCTCATGTATTTTCATACTTTTCTCTATGTACGGAGACATAGAATTTCAGACCTGTTTCTTATAATTTCACTTTGGATAGTGAGAAAAAGAGAGGCACAGTAAGTGAGGTGAGGGTTTTAAAGGTTTACCTGTGCTTCAGGAAATTTGATCAATTAAAAATGTATTTAATATATTCACAAATTGGATAAGATTTTATCTGAGCAATTTCTGATTTAAAAAAGGTTTAAAACCCAATGTTTCAGCCCCTCTATTGTCTGCTGAGGGGCACACATGAATGTGGCAGCAGGGCTGGAATCCAAGTCCACTGATTTTCAACCCAGTGCACATACATACCATCTTGCCTCCATATTGGCATCTCTGCATTCCATCTTCATTTTTGCCCAGATTATTAAGTGAAAGCCAATTTTGATGGGTACCTCATCATATATGGATTCTACATTATCCCTTCAATAATATGGGCAAAACAAAATGAGGCAATGTAGCAACAATTGCATGTTACTTAGTTAACATCCCAATGTTGGACAAAATAAAATGAGGCAATGCAATAATAACTGCAAGTTATTTAGTTAACATCCCAATCACTCTTCCAAGCATCCCTCCTTACACTGCCATTGAAACAAAATTGATGTATTCTAAATCTCCTAGCATAACCATAAGCATAATAAATAAAATCCTCTTTATCTTCTGATTTTAAGTCCATAAGCAACCCACATATATCCTATGATAGCAGATGTTTACTGAATATGGTTCTACACCCCAGCACTACCTGAATAAATCTGTGTACAACATCTGGGTTTTCCTTTCTGCATAATGTTGCTCCCTGTTGTGTTGCACTGAAATTATTTCCAAAATGAGCTGCTCAGTGGAAAAGGGAGCTATGATGTTGGAGGCTACTGAGGTCTTAAAGTTCTGTCTTCTGGTTCTAAATGTGGAAAAACATTTCTACTTCTTGAGAACCACTCTTATCTTTTTTTTTTTGCTGAAAATAAATGAACCAGGAATGCTTTCTCCTCCAAAATTACATGCCATATTTTATAGAAAGAAGATTTAAAGAAAGAGTTTTTATTCTATCTATGAAGCAGGCCCCACCTTGAACATAAAAAGACAAAATCTTATGCCTGATAGGAATAGTTACTAAATGACTATTCAGATAATGCCTTCTGTGAATAATGCAGAGCACACCTGGTACTGTGAGGACACAAAGCAGAGTCTAGCAGCTGAGAGGTTCAGACCTAGCAACGATCAACATATGTTCACTTCCCAAATTGAGTAGTTATTAGCTATTTCACTTTGGCAAGTTCAGCTTTTTATGTCCCAGTTTCCTTATGTGTAAAATACAAATAAAACTAGTTCCAGCTTCAGAAGGATTTTTAAAAAATTGTATGTAAATGATTTAAAATAGCAATTTAAATAATTTATTTTATAAATAATACATATAGCATTTTGGGAGGCCAAGGAGGGCAGTTGCCTGAGCTCAGGAGATTGAGACAAGCCTGGGCAACATGGTGAAACCCCATCTCTACTAAAAAATACGAAAGAAATTAGCTGGGCATGGTGGCCTGTGCCTGTAGTCCCAGATCCTCAGAAGGCTGAAGCAGGAGAATTGCTTGAACTTGGGAGGTGGAGGTTGTAGTGAGCCGAGATCACACGACTGCACTCCAGCCTGGGCAACAGAATGAAACTCCGTCTCTAAAAAAAAATAAAAATAATAAAAATAACACAAAAAGAATTATTATTGACTTTATTAGGTTGTAATAATGGCATTGTGGCTTTGTTTAAAAATAAATCTTTGTTAAATATCCATTCTAGAGTATTGGTTAAATAATATGATACTTAGGTTTTGCTTTAAAATACTTCAGCAAAATTCCCCAGGGAAATAGATGAAATATGAATAGTACAGTAGTGACAATCCTTGAAGTTGAATGGTGTCACATGACTGTTAATTATGCTATCATGTTGACCTTGTGTACGTTTGAAAGTTTCCATAATAAAAAGTCACTGAAGGCCAGGCAGGGTAGCTCACATCTGTAATCCCAGGAGTTTGAGACCAGCCTGGCCAACACGGTGAAACCCTGTCTCTACTAAAGATACAAAACAAAACAAAAAAAAATTAGCTGGGTGTGGTGGCACGCACCTCTAATTCCAGCCACTAGGGAGGCTGAGGCAGGAGAATCACTTGAATCAGGGGGGCAGAGGTTGCAGTGAGCTGAGATGGCACCATTGCACTCCAGTCTGGGTGAAAGGGCAAGACTTTGTCTCAAAAAAAAAAAGTTACTGAAAGAAAGGTGCTGTTGTTCAAGGAACAGGTTGGGGATTATTTGTCCTAGTTGACAAAAAAAAAAAAAAAAAGAAAAAATGTATGTTGGCTTTGTTACTTCAGTACTTTAGTTTAGACATCTATTTAAAAAATTACAGATGTTAAATACATATTTGGAAAGATTTTGCTTTTTTCTTCTTATTTTAATTGTTTATAACTATAAACTTAAAAGCATTGCAATCACAGTGTTTCTATATATACTATTTGTAATATTTGTAGTACTGCTTACTATTTCAATTTATTTCAAATTGTGAGATTAACTTGGCAGTATGTAAAATAAAAATCACTCTTTTACTGAAATCTAAACCTACCAATTGAATTTTTGGATTTTTTAAAGAATAAAAAGGGGGTAACAGTGTTGAACTTTATCTGAACCCTGTGCTTCCACTATATTCTGTTCTAAGAAATGGCAAACCTAAAAAGGCCACTCTATTGCCCTTACATAATCCAAGATAAGAGTCACCTCTACCCTTCCTCAGTGACTCAGATGAAACAACCCTACACTTTCTCAGGGACTCATAGGGCGCACTTCCATCCTTTGTCAGTGACGCAGATGGTACCCATCTCTATCACCTGCAGGAGCTCAGAGAGAACGCATCTCTACCCTTTATCAATCACTCAGATGAGACCTATTTCCATCCTTCCTCAGTGACAGATGGAATGCAACTCCATCTTTTGATAGTATACATTTCCACCCTTCCTCAACGTTTAAGCTAGGACCCATCTCCATGTTTCCTCAGTGATTCAAATAGGACCCATTTCCATTGTTCCTCAGTGACTGAGATAGTATTCGTTTCCACCCTTCCCCCATGACCCGGATAGAACTCATCTTCACCTTTACTCAATGACATAGAGAGAGCCCATCTCCACAGTTCCTCAGTGACTAAGATAGAACCTATCTCCATCCTTCTTCAATGATTCAGAAGTAACAGACTCAATCCTTCCTCAGTGATTCAACTGGGACCTATCTTCATCATTTCTCAGTGACTAAGATGTGACCCATCTCTATTCTTTTGCAGTGTTACAGATAGAAGCCAACTCCATCCTTTCTTGAAGACTCAGATAGGACCTATTTTCACTCGTTCTCAGTGACTCAGATAGAACTTATCTTCACATTTCTTTCATGACTCAGATAGAATCTATCTTCATTTCTCTTTAGTGACTCAGATATAACTGATCTTTATTATTTTTCAATGACTCATATGGCACAAATCTTCACTCTTCCTCAGTGACTCAGATGGAACCTATCTCCATTCTTCTTCAGTCACTCCAGTAGGACTCATCTCCATTCCTTCTCAATAAAACAGATAGGATCCATCTCTACCTTTCCTCAATGACTCACATAAGACCTATTTCCACTTTTCCTTAGTAATTCAGATAGGACTCATATCTGTTCTTCCTCAATGACTCAGGAGGGAATCATCTTCACCCTACCTGAATGACTGAGATGAGATTCATTTCCATCCTTCCTCAGTGACTCAGATAGAAACAGTTTCACTCTTCCTCAATGACTCAGATGGGACCCTTCTCTCTTTCCTCAGTGATTCAGATTGGATCTATTTCCATCCTTCCTCAGTGACATATAAGACACTACTCCACTCTTCTTCAGTGACTCAGAGAGGACATGGTCTTATTTTTCCTTAGGGGTTTATATAGAACCAATATGGACTCAAGGAATCCTCCCACCTCAGCCTCTCAAGTAGCTGGGACTATAGGTATGTGCCACCACACCTGGCTATTTTTTTTTAATTTTTATTTTTATTAGAGATGAGGTCTTGCTATGTTACCCAGGCTGGTCTCAAACTCCTGGGCTCAAGAAATCCTCCTGCTTTAACCTCCCAAAGTGCTGGGATTATAGGCATAAGCCACCTCACCCAGCCTGAGACCCACCTTTGTCCTTCCTCAATACCTTGGAGAGGACCCATCTTTATTCTTCCTCAGTAACTCCAACAATAGGACAAATTTCCAACCTTAATCATGACTCACAGAGGAACCGTTTTCATCCTTCTTCTTTACTCAGATAGGACCGATAACTTTTCTTTCTCATGTATAAGACCAATGTACACCCTTCTTCAGTGACTCAGATAGGACCCATCTCCATCCCTTTTTAACGACTGATATATAACCTATCTTCATTCTGCCTCAGTTGACTGAGGTCAGACTCATCTTCATCCTTCTTCATGACCCTCATTAACTAACTGATGACTTCCTTGTTTATCTGCCTTCATGAAATCCCTGTCACCCACCACCACCACCTTTTTAGATGTTTCTCGTTATGGTACATTCTTACTATTGCAACAGCCTAAATAAATTTATTTATTTAATTATCCTGTGCATTTTGTCTCTTTCAGGGGTCATCATCTGTTTGATACACGTTTATTATTCTGGAGGATTCCAGGATATTTACACGTCCATTCTGATTATTATCAAACGTATGAAAGGATGCAAAACAAATTCTGTTTGTGACTTCAATAGCAGCAGCAACAGTATAAAAAATTTTCAGATCCTTCGCCTCTTCCCCAGTCTCATACGCTGCTAATAAGTTATAATGGATTAGACTTGAGCAAAACAAGATAACAATGTGGAACAGTTTTCTATTTATAGAATAAGGACCATTTTCTTTTATTTAAGGCAAATAAATTGGTACATAATGCAAGTTTCAGAAACCTTTTCTTTCAGTGTATCTGAAGTGTAGTTTTAAGGCAATTCTTTTGATGGGCTATGTTTGAACAACAGATGGGCTAATTCCTTTAATTCTTTTGATTGACTAGCGGAGCTTGTGAAAGTTTTACCAAGAAGGAAAATTTAGAAATATCTACATCGTCTGTATTTACTTGATCCTTTCTCCGTGTCAGTTTAATTCTGTTCCTTCTTCTAGGAACTCCCAAAAGCCCAAAATTGCATTTGTTGAGTGATTTTTTTTGAGAAAGGTTTTCTTGATATGATAGGATCAGCTTCACTGGGATTATTTCCAATTCTAATTGCTTTTCTGCATTATTGGAATAATATAAACTTATATGAATCTGTTTCCATTTGAAGTAATAGATATAGATAGATAGATAGATAGATAGATAGATAGATAAGAATATGGTTAATAGTAAAATATTTTACTTTTATTAATACTGGTCTGCATATACCATGCTGAAATCTTATATTTCTGATAGACAAAATGATATGCATTTGTCCTAGGTTTTTGTTATGAATTTCTGTTGATTTACAATTTCCATACAGATCAACTTCAGCCTTCAAAGGGTATTTTTTTGGGACCAACCTTTTAAATTTGGAATAAAGAGTAAGAGAGAAACATTTTTCATCAATTTAAATCTAGAACTGGTTAGCATCTTACCCCCTGAGGTCCTCATTTACTGTTTTCCTCTGAAGTTAAACTGATCTAATATATTTACTATATAAAGTATCAATGTCATTTCTGTCCTCAGAAAAGTTCTTAAGTAGCATTGTCTTAGATGTGACATTCTTCTTCTTGGAGAGACTCTCCCTGAAGACTTGAGACCTTCAGAAAAAGCCTTCATCCATAGAAATTTATCTTATTTTGACCAGAACTATGTCAAGTTCTATTTCGTTCCCATTTAGGCTTTGGAATTCTCCCATAAGAATTGTCAGTCCTTGCTGAGAGTCCCCTCCATCTGTGAGCTCGTGGTAATCACTGATTGCCAACCACATTCAATAATAGGCTTTTTATTTGTAGCCCTGTTTATTACCACCCTGCTATTTATTTTTCAGTCTAATTTGACCCCAATGGCACACCCTCATAGGAATCCTTGTCCCCCACTATTGAATCCTTGTTAAATGACAAAGATGTACATACAATGCATCTAAGTGACCTCATGTATCTTCCATTTTGGACCTCTCTGTGCTTCTTTCTGACTTTCTTCAGTGTCTCTATACCTTGAAGCTTTGCACTACTGATGTTTGTGCCATTCTTCTGAGTTTTTAGGAGGCACCTTAGTACATTAACTATTCTGTACAACATGTATTTGTATTTCCTTTATTTTTGTATTTATAATCTCTAACTGAGATGACAGCTTTACCAATTAGGGATGTGCTGATGGGTTCCTGAACGTGAGATACTCAAGTTCTGCTGTAATAGTATTTTTTAGAAATGTATCAGGAGGAAACTTCAGTTACCATCAGCTATAAATTAATGTGAAACAAGTTTCTCATGCAGTGGAGTCCTCAACAATTTGTGTGTTCTCATCTGCAAAATATTAAAGGATAATAATAGCAGCTAAAAATTACTGAGCACTTGCAAAGGCACTATGTACTCCATTGTCATGTTTGACTTCTGCTACAGCCCTACAGCCCTAATAATTGGACATTATTATCCTCATTTGACACATAAGGAAACTAAAGATTAGTTCATTAAATAACATGCCCATGGCTACCCAGAAGGTGTGGGACTCGCATATGGAATCTGACTGATACCAAGTCCATTCTCTTAGTGCCATATTATTCAAAATAATATAGCAAAGGCGAATATTTCAGCTTGTGCATATACAAATAAATCCCCAGTCAGTGTTTACCATGATGCCTGGTACAGGAAGTTACCAAAGGACTGAGAATTAATTGCAATACAATTGGACTAGCTTATAAAATCCTCTAACTGCTGTGGGAGGTTCATTCTCACAATAAACATTGAAACTATAATCTGTTACTTTAATCACTACCTTAGAATATGCTCAGGTCTTTAGATTTCAACTGTTGTCATCTAAATGAACCTAGTAGAATTTGCTGCAATTAAGTTTTCTGTTACCTGGAATTGGAAACTAGGGCATGCCTTCCCCTTGTACCATTGACCAACCCCTGAGCTAACACATTCTATCTACCCAAAAAGTATTGCCCATTTTCTCCAGAATCAGTATATCGAAGTACTACTTTAAGCTTTTTCAGCATCAAATCCTGTTTCTCTGTGTCTGGCAAGTCTACTGTCTAATTGGATCTGTGCAACGCTATAGTCTTACCTTTACATCTTAAGGTCTGCCTGTTTTAGGTCAGCAACCCACAATCATTAATTAGAGCTTCAGACCTAACAAAACTCCTGTAGAGTCTCTCAAAACACTTGATTAGCTTGTAACTCCCAGCTTGACCTGGACTGCCTCAAGTTTTGAACAATCTGAAGTTCTTGCCCCCACCCCCACACCACTGCACCTCCTGCCCCAACAAGCTAATGTCTTAATTCATTCTGGCTGCTATAACAGAACACCATAAAATGGGTGGCTTATAAACAAGATAAATTTATATCTCACAGTTCTAGAGGCTGGGAAGTCCGAGATCAAGATGATAACAGATTTGTTGTTTAGTGAAGGCCTGTTTCCTGGTTCATAGATGGTGACTTCTTGCTGTGTCCTCAAGAAAGATACTAGTTAGCTCTCTGCAGTCTGACTTTATAAGACCCCCAGTCTCAATCATACAAGTCTACCCTCATCATTTAATCACCTCTCAAAAAGTCTGAGCTCCTAATAACATCACCTAGGGGGTAGGATGTCAATATATAAATTTTGGGGGATATACAAACATTCAGACCTAACAACTCTTTCTGTGGGTTTTTGTTTTATGTGTTTGCTTTCTTTTCTGCCATCCAGAGCTTTGTATCCATACGAAAAGTCTTTAGTTCTTTTAAGGATGACCCAAGGCAAAAACATACAAGTAAATGAAATATATCACTTCCATGGATGGGTTATGTATTGCACAAATAGTTTCATTATAGCCTAAATGCCTAGCAGAGTTCCTGACATATACTAAATATTTGAAAAATGTTTTAAAAGTAAATGAATAAATACCAGATTTCTATCCAATAATAATCCTGTCCATTTTATATGCAGAGGAATGGAGCACAGTTTGAGGCAGTCAGCAATGGTCAACTTTGGTGTTATTTCAATGTATTACCAAGATTTTTTCTTCCACTTTCTTTCTATTGGTGTTGATAAAATTTTTGAAAACTTAAAAAACACATCTTCTCTTTTACTTGTTAATATCTGAAAGGTCCTTATATTAGATATGGCTACAAATAATATTCCATTATTGTATATGTATCACATTTTCTTTATTCATCTGTTGATGGAAACTTAGGTTGATTTAATATTTTGGTATTGTGAACAGTGCTGCAATAAACGTGGGTGTGCAGATATCTCTTCCATATACTGATTTCATTTCTTTTGGCTATATATCCAGCAGCGGGATTGTTAAATCATATCTGTGGTTTTTTGATCAGCCTCAGTAATTATTTTTCTTAATGGCTGCACTAGTTTACATTCCCATCAACAATGTACTAGAATTCCCCATTCTCTGCATCCTTACCAGCATTTATTATTTTTTTTTATTTTCGATAATAGCCATTCCAACGAAGGTAGGATGATGTCTAATTGTGGTTTTGATTTTCCCTTCGCTGATGATTAGTGGTGTTGAGCATTTTCCCCCATATGCCTATTGGTCATTTATATGTCTTCTTTGGAGAAATGTCTATTCAAATATTTCACCTAATTTTAAATCAGATTATTTTTATTTTTGCTGTTGAGTTGTTTGAGTTATATATTCTGGTTATTAATCCCTTGTCAGATGGAGAAATTCAACTATCTTCTACAATTATGTAGTCTGTATCTGCATTTCATAGTTTGTTTCCTTGCTGTGCAGGAGATTTTTATTTGGATATAATCACATTTATTTATTTTTGCTTTTGCTGCTTATGCATTTGAGGTCCTACCTAAAACCCTTTGCCTAGATCAATGTCCTGTAGCACTTCTCCAATGCTTTTTAAAGTATTAGTTTCACAGTTTCAGGTCTTATATTTAAGTGTTATATCTAAAATTGATTTTTATATACATCAAATGACAAGAATCTAGTTTCATTCTTCTGTATATGGATATCCATTTTTCCCAGCACTATTTATTGAAGAGACTGTCCTTTATGCAACGTGTGTTCTTAGTGCCTTTGTTGAAGATCAGTTGGCTGTAGATATGAAACAGCATAGAAAACCCATTAATGAATGGGTTCACTGGTCTCATTGGTCTATGTGTCTGTTTTTATGCCAATACTATGCTCTTTTGGTTACTATAGCTTTGTAGTGTATTTTAAAATCAGGTGGTGTGCTGCCTCCACTTTGTTCTTTATGCTCAGGATTTCTTTGACTCTTTGGGCTCTTTTGTGTTTCCATATGAAAGTTAGAATTGGGCCGGGCGCGGTGGCTCAAGCCTGTAATCCCAGCACTTTGGGAGGCCGAGACGGGTGGATCACGAGGTCAGGAGATCGAGACCATCCTGGCTAACACAGTGAAACCCCGTCTCTACTAAAAAATACAAAAAATTAGCCGGGCGAGGTGGCGGGCGCCTGTAGTCCCAGCTACTCGGGAGGCTGAGGCAGGAGAATGGCGTAAGCCCGGGAGGCGGAGCTTGCAGTGAGCTGAGATCCGGCCACTGCACTCCAGCCTGGGCGACAGAGCGAGACTCCGTCTCAAAAAAAAAAAAGAAAGTTAGAATTGTTTTTCTGTTTCTATGAAATTATTGACATTTTGATAGGAGTTACATTGAATTTTTAGACTGCTTTGAGTAGTATAGACAATTTAACAATAATATTTTTCTGATCCTTGAGCAGGAGATATTTTTTCATTTTTTGTGTTCCCTTAAATTTCTTACATCAGTGTATTATAGTTTTCCCTGTAGACCTCTTTACTACTTTGGTTAAATTTATTTCTAGGTATTTTGGGGGGTAGCTATGGTAAACAAGATTGCCTTCCTGATTCCTTTTTCAGTGATTGATGTTAATGTATACAAAGGGTACTAAGTTTTGCAAGTTTATTTTGTATCTTGCCACTTAAGTAAATTGGTTTATCAGTTCTAAGAGTTTTTCTTTTCTTTTCTTTTCTTTTTTTGTGAAGTCTTTCAGTTTTTCTAAATATAGGACCATGTCATCTGCAAGCAATTATAATTTGTCATCTTTCTTTTCCATTTGGGTGCCCTTTATTTCTCTTTTGTCTAATTCCTCTGCCTAGAACTTTCAGTACTATGTTGAAAAAAAAAAGTGGTAAAAGTGGATATCCGTGTTTTCTTCCAGTCTTAGCAGAAAGACTTTTAATTTTTCCTCATTTAGTGTATTAACTGTGGGTTTGTCATGTATGGCCTTTATCATGTTGAAATATATCTCTTCTATCCCCAGTGTGTTGAAAGTTTTTATCATGAAGGGATGTTAAATTTTCTCAAATGCTTTTTCAGCATCTATTGAAATACTCATTTTGTTTTTGTTTTTGATTCTGTTGATTTGATGTGTCACATTTATTGATTTACATATATTGAACCATCTTTCCGTCCCTGGGATGAATCTCACTTGATCATGGTGAATCATCTATTTAATGTGTTGTTAAATTTGATTTATTAGTATTTCTTTGTAAGTTTTCGCACCTCTGTTCATCAGGGATATTAGGTTGTAGTTTTCTTTTGTTGTTGTGTACTTGTCTAGTTTTGGCCTCAGGGTGATACTGGCCACATAGAATAAGTTAGGGAAAATTCCTTCATTTTCAATTTTTGAACTAGTTGAAGAGGATTGGTCTTAGCTGTTTTTTAAACTTTTGGCCGACTTCAGGAGCTAATTTATCAGGTTCTGGTCTTTTCTTTGATGGGAGACTTTTTTTTTTTTTTTTTTTTTTTTTTTAACTGCTTTGATCTCATTACTCTCATTACTTCTTATTGGTTTGTTCAGGTTTTCTATTTCTTCATGGTTCAATCTCGACTAGGTTGTATGCATCCTGGAATGTATTTGCTTTTTTGGTTATTCCACTTTGTTGTATAATTGCTCATAGTAGTCTCTAACGATTCTTTGTATTTCTGTAGCATGAGTTTTTTTTTTTATCTTTTATTCTACTTATATGGATTTTCTCTATTTTTTCTTAGTTAATTTAGCCAAAGGTTTGCTGATATTTTTTACATTTTTAAAGAATCAACTTTTTGTTTTATTGATCTTGGTACTTTTTTAAGTCTCAAGTTTATTTATTCTGTTCTGATCTTCATTACTTATTTTATTCTGCTAATTTGGGTTTGGTTTGTTCTTGCTTCTCTAGTTCCTTGAGATACATTGTTTAGTTGTTTATCTGAAGTCTTTCTGTTTTTAAAGTAGGTATCTATTGCTATAAACATTCCTTTTTTTTTTTTTTTGAGACAGTCTCACTCTGTTGCCCAGACTGCAGTGTAGTGGCTGGATCTCAGCTCACTGCAACCTCCATCTCCTGGGCTCAACCAATTCTCATGCCTTAGCCTCCAGGGTAGCTAAGATTACAGACTTGTGTCACCCAAACCAGCTATTTTTGTTTTGTTTTGTTTTGTTTTGTATTTTTAGTAGAAACAGAATTTCACCATGTTGGCCAAGCTGATCTCGAACTTGTGGCCTCAACTGATCCACCTGCCTTGGTCTCCCAAAGTGCTGGGATTACAGGTGTGAGCCACTGTGCCCAGTCAACTTCCTTCTTTTTACTGCTTTTGCTATATTTTGTAGTTTCTTGTATGTTGTATTTTCATTTTAATTTGTTTCAAATTTTGAAAATTTCTTCTTAATTTCTTCATTGACTTATTGGTTATTCAGAAGCATATTGTTCAATTTCCATGTATTTGTAGTTTCCAAAATTTGTCTTGTTATTGATTTCTAGGTTTTTTTCCATCAGAGTCACTAAAGATACTTGATATAATTTCAGCTTTTAAAATTTTTTTGAGATTTGTTTTGTGGCCTAACGTATGGTCTATTCTGAAAAACAGTCTATGTGTTGATAAGCAAATTTATATTCTGCAGTGATTGAATGAAATATTCTGGGCCGGGCGCGGTGGCTCAAGCCTGTAATCCCAGCACTTTGGGAGGCCGAGACGGGCGGATCACGAGGTCAGGAGATCCAGACCATCCTGGCTAACACAGTGAAACCCCGTCTCTACTAAAAATACAAAAACTAGCCGGGCGAGGTGGCGGGCGCCTGTAGTCCCAGCTACTCGGGAGGCTGAGGCAGGAGAATGGGGTAAACCCGGGAGGCGGAGCTTGCAGTGAGCTGAGATCCGGCCACTGCTCTCCAGTTCGGGTGACAGAGCGAGACTCCGCCTCAAAAAAAAAAAAAAAAAAAGAAATATTCTGTAGTAGTTTGTTAGGTCCATTTGGTCTAGGCTAGTTTAACTTTAGCTCCAGTGTTTGCTGATTCTCTGAAAGTGAGGTATTGATATCCTCTATTATTATTATTATCTTGCAGTCTTTCTCCTTGTATCTATTAATATTTGTTTATATATTTTGGTGCTTTGGTGTTGGATGCATATATTATAATATCTTCTTGATGAATGGATCCCTTTGTCATTATATAATGGCCTTCCTTATCTCCTGCTAAAATTTTTGACTTAACATGTATTTTATCTGATACAAGTAAGTGACCCTTACTCTTTTTTGGTTTCCATTTTCATGAAATATCTTTTTCCATCTATTCAGTTTCAGTCCATCTATAGCTTCATAGGCAAAGTGAGTTTCTTGTAGGGAGCATTTAATTTGGTCTTCTTAATCCATTCATCCACTGCATCTTTTTTAATTGAAGAACTTAGCCTATTTACATACATGTTATTATTGATAGGTAAAAACTTCCTATTGCCATTTGTTACTTCTTTTTTAGTTGTTTTGTAACTGTTCTCTTTCATTTTTTCCATTTCTTACTGTCTCCCTTTCTAGTTAAGTGATTTTATTGATAGTTAAGGACTTACTATTGCCATTTTTTTACCTCCTGTTTTAGTTGTTTTGTAACTGTTCTCTTTCGTTTTTTCCATTTCTTGCTGTCTCCCTTTCTGGTTAAGTGATTTTCTTTGTTAGTGTGTTTTGATTCATTGCTTTCTATTTTTAGCGTATCTATTTATTATAGGTTTTTGTATTGTGGTTACCATGAGGCTTACAAAAATATATCCTATAGTTAAAACAGGTTATTTAAAACAGATACAAACTTAACTTTGACTGTGAAAAAAAGGATAAAATAAATAACCAAAAATAACCTGTACAAATTAACTCCCTTCTCCACCTACATTTTGAATTTGTAATATCACGGTTTGATTTTTTTCTTTCTAAGTTTTATTTTAGGTTCAAGGGGTACATGTACAGGATTGTTGGGTAAACTTCATTTTGTGGGGGTTTGGAATACATATAATGTTGTCACCTAGGTAATCAGAATAATAGCCAATAGGGAGATTTTTCAGTCCTTACCTTCCTTCCACCCTCCGCCTTCAAGTAGGCCCCAGTGTCCATTGTTCCGTTCTTCCTGTCTGTGTATACTCAGTGTTTAGCTCGCAGTTGTAAGTGAGAACATGAAGTATTTGGTTTTCTGTTCCTGTGTTAATTCACTTAGAATAATGGCCTCCAGCTCTATCCATGTTGCTTCAAAAAAAATTATCTCATTATTTGTTATGGCTGCCTAGTATTCCATGGTGTATATGTACAACAGTTTCTTTATCCAATATACCATTGATGGGCATCTGGGTTGATACCATGACTTTGCTTTTGTGACTAGTGCTGCAATGAACATATGCATGTGTCTTTATGGTAGAATGATTTTTATTCATTTGGCTATATACCTAGTAATGGGACTCCTGGGTAAAAATATAGTTCTGTTTTTAAGTTCTTTAAGAAATCTCCAAATTTCTTTCCACAGTGGCTGAACTAATTTATATTCTCAACAGCAGTCCATAAATGTTCCCTATTTTCTGTAACCTTGCCAACATCTGTTATTTTTATACTTTTTACTAATAGTCACTCTGACTGGTGTAAGATGGTATCTCATTGTGGTTTTGAAGCATTTACCTAAATGATTTGTGATATTGAGCATTTTTTTCATATGTTTCTTGGACACATGTATTTTTTTTAATGAACTGTCTGTACATGTCCTTTGCTCAGCTTTTCAATGGGGTTGTTTGTTTTGGGCTTGTTGATGTGTTTAAGTTCCTTATTTGTACTCAATATTAGACCCTTGGTGGATGCATAGTTTGGAAATTTTTTCTCACATTTTGTTGATTGTCTGTTTTATCTGTTGATAGTTTCGTTTGCCCTGCAGAAGCTCTTATGTTTAATTAGTACCATCCCTCAAGTTTTTGTTTTTATTGCAATTGCTTTGGGAGTCTTCATCACAAAGCTTTTGCCAGGGCCAATGGCCAGAATAATATTTCCTAGGTTTCTTCTGTCAGGGAAAAGCTAAGTATTGGGAAAAAAGCTGAGGCAGGGCTTGCATGTCTGACATAATGTAAAACAGTCTTGGAACATGTCCGGGGTCCAGGGTCTAAAACCCCTCGTGGCCTTTGGAACAACAAGCTCTGTGCCAAAGGGTGGAAGGCTGCCCTGCCACACCACAATCTAAGCCCGGGGCATAAAATCCCTCGTGGCTTGGATGGAATCCAGGGCTCAGGGCATAAAACCCCTCGTGGCCTCTGGAATATGTCTAGACTTGCTGGCTTCTTGCTTCTAGCACTCCCAGGCTCATAAAATGATTGTATCTTAAACTAGAGGAACATGTTTCCCATTATGTCAAGTAGCAAAACATGCTCCATATGCTCCAAAGAAAATGCTGAACTGTCACAGCTGTAGGTCATGCACTTGATACACCACTTTCTTTCAACCCCCACATGCTCACCACCTGCTTCTTTGTTTGATCACCAATAAATAGTGTGGGTTTCCAGAGTTTGGGGCCTTTACAGCCTCCATACTAGTGTTGGCCCCTTGGTCCCACTTTGACTCTTGTCTTTTCTCATTCCTTTGACTCTGCCAGACTTTGTAGCCCCCATGGCCCAGTGTTGCGTCTGATCACTCCAACATTCGTCTCAGGTTTTTATAGTTTTAGACTTTACATTTAAGTCTTTAATTCATCTTGAGGTTTTTTTTTTTTTTTTTTTTTTTCACATGGTGAAAGGAAGGGGTCAAGTTTCAATCTTCTGCATATGACTAGCCAGTAATCCCAGTATTTTTTAAATAGAGAGTCCTTTAATCTTTTTGTCAGCATTATCATAGATCCTATGTTTGTAGGTGTGTGGCTTTAGTTCTGAGTTCTAACCTTTACCACTGGTCTATGTGTCTGTTTTTTCAGCAGTTCCGTACTGTTGTAGTTACTGTAGCCTTGTAGTAGTGGGTAATGTGATGCCTCCATCTTTGTTCCTTCTTCTTAGAATTGATTTGGCTATTTAGACTTTTTTTTGGTTCCAAATGAATTTTAGAATAGTTTTTCCAATTTGGTTAAAAAAAATGTTGGTAGTTTGATAGGTAATATGGTTTGGCTCTGTCCCCACCCAAATCTCATCTAGAACTGTAGTTCACATAATCCTCACATGTGGTGAGAGGGACCTGGTGGGAGGTAATTGAATCATGGGACCAGTTTCGCCAGTGCTATTCTCATGATAGTGAGTAAGTTCTCACAAGACCTTATAGTTTTATAACGGGCTTTTCACTTCACTCGACTCATTCTTTCTGCTGCTATGTAAAGAAGGATGTGTTTACTTCCCCTTCCACCACGATTGTAAGTTTCCTGTGGTCTCCCCAGCTGTGTAGAACTGTGAGTCAGTTAAACCTGTTTTCTCTATAAATTACCCAGTATCAGGCAGCTCTTTATAACAGTGTGAGAATGGACTAACCCAGTAAATTAGTACCGCATAGAGTAGGGCACTGTTGTGAAAGCGATTTTGGAACTGGGTAACAGGCAGAGGTTAGAACAATATGGAGGTCTCAGAAGACAGGAAAATATGGGAAAGTTTGGAATTTTCTAGAGACTTGGAGGGCTCAGGAGACAGGAAGATGTGGGAAAGTTTAGAACCTACTACAGACTTGTTGAATGGCTTTGTCCAAAATGCCGATAGTGATACAGACAATAAAGTCCAGGCTGAGGTGGTCTCAGATGGAGATGAGTAACTTCTTAGGAAATAGAGTAGAGGTCACTCTTGCTATGCATACAGACGGGTGGCATTTTGCCCCTGCTCTAGAGTTCTGTGGATCTTTGAATATGAGAGAGATGATTTAGGGTATCTGGCAGAAGAAATTTGTAAGCAGCAAAGTGTTCAAGGGGAAGCAGAGCATAAGTTTGGAAAATTTGCAGCCTGATTATGAAATAGAAAAGAAAAACCCATCTTTCTGGGGAGAAATTCAAGCTGGCTGCAGAAATTTGTATAAGTAAAAAGGAGTCAACTGTTAATTACCAAGACAATGAGGAAAATGTCACCTGGGCACGTCAGAGACCTTCATGCCAGCCCCTCCCATCAAAGGCTTGGAGGCCTAGGAAGGAAAACATGGTTTCATGGTCTGGGCCCAAGGCACCCCTGCTCTATGCAGCCCCAGGACATGGTGCCTTGTGTCCCAGCTGCTTCAGCTTCAGCTGTGGCTAAAAGGGGCCAAATTACACCTCAGGCCATTGCTTCATAGGGTACAAGCCCAAAGCCTTAGCAGCATACATGTTGTGTTGGGCCTGTGGGTGCACAGAAGTCAATAATTGAGGTTGGGAAACTTCTACCTAGTTTAAGAGGATGTGTGAAAATGCCTGGATATCTGGGCAGAAGTGTGCTGCAGGGGCAGAGCTCTCATAGAGAACATCTGCCAGGGCAGTTCAGAAAGGAAATGTGCGGTCAGAGCCCCCATACAGTGTCCCCACTGAGGCACTGCCTAGTAGAGCTGTGAGAAGAGGTCCACTGTCTTTCAGACCGAAGAATGATAGATCCACCTATAGCTTTTACTATGCACTGAAAAAGCTGCATCTACTCAATGCCTGTCCATGAAAGCAGCCAGGATGGGGGCTGTACCCTGCAAGGCCACAAGAACAGAGCTACCCAAGGCCATGGAGCCCACCTCTTGCTTCAGTGTGACCTGGATGTAAGACATGGAATCAAAGGAGATTATTTTGAGTTTTAAGATTTAATCACTGCCTCATTAGACTTCGGACTTGCATGGGGCCTGTAGCCCCTTCATTTTGGCCAATTTTGCCCATTTGGAATGTGTGTATTTATCAAATGCTTGTACCTTCATTGTATCTAGGAAGTAACTAACTTGCTTTTGATTTTACAGGCTCATAGGCTGAAGGGACTTGCCTTGTTTCAGTGAGACTTTGGACTTTGGGTTAATTCTGCAATGAGTTAAGACTTTGGCGAACTGTTGGAAAGGCATGATTGTGTTTTGAAATGTAAAGACATGAGGTTTGGGATGGTTCAGGAGTGGAATGATATGCTTTGGATACATCCCCACCCAAATCCCATCTTGAATTGTAGTTCCCATAACATCCATGTGTCATTGGAGATAATTGAATCATGGGTGTGGTTTCCCCCATGCTGTTCTCATGATAGTAAGTTCTCATGTAATCTGATGGTTTTATAAAGGGTTTTCCCTTTTGCTTGGCTCTCATTCTTCTCCTTCCTCTCACCATGTAAATAAGGATGTGTTTGCTACCCCTTCTGCCATGATTATAAGTTTCCTGAGGCCTCCGCAGTCCTGTGGAACTGTAAGTCAATTAAACCTCTTTCTTATAGAAATTACCCTCTCTTGGGCAGTTCTTTATACCAACATGAGGATGGATTAATACAATAGAAATCACATTGAATCTGTAAATTGCTTCAGGCAGTATGGCCATTTTAACATTATTGATTCTTCCTATTCATGAGCATGGAAGATTTTTTCATTTGTGTTGTCTCTGTGAGAGATTCTCAGCAGTACTCTGTAAGATCTTTCGCCTCCTTGGTTTGTTGTATTCTTAGATATTTCTTTTTTGTTGTTGCTCTTTTAATGAGATTGTGTTCTTGATTTGACTGTCAGCCTGAACATTATTAGTATGGAAATGTTAATAATTTTTGTACAATAATTTTGTAGCCTGAAACTGTGCTAAAGTGCTTATCAGATCTAGGAGCCTTTGGGCAGAGACTATGGGGTTTTCTTTTTTTTTTTTTTTTTTTTTGAGACGGAGTCTCACTCTGTCGCCCAGGCTGGAGTGCAGTGGCCGGATCTCAGCTCACTGCAAGCTCCGCCTCCCGGGTTTATGCCATTCTCTCGCCTCAGCCTCCCGAGTAGCTGGGACTACAGGCGCCCGCCACATCGCCCGGCTAATTTTTTTTTTTTTTGTATTTTTTTTTTTTTTAGTAGAGACGGGGTTTCACCGTGTTAGCCAGGATGGTCTCGATCTCCTGACCTCGTGATCCACCCGTCTCGGCCTCCCAAAGTGCTGGGATTACAGGCTTGAGCCACCGCGCCCGGCCGACTATGGGGTTTTCTAAGTAGAGAATCACATCATCTGAGAACACAGATAATTCGACTTCCTTGGTTTCTCTTTGGATGTCTTTTAAGTTCTTTTTCTTGCCAGATTGCTCTGGCTAGGACTTCCAGTACTATGTTGAACAGAAGTAATGGGAGTGGGTATCCATCTCTTGTTTCAGTTCTCAAAGGGAATGCTTCCAGTTTTTGCCCATTCAGTCTGATGTTGGCTGTGGGTTTGTCATATATGGCTCTTATTATTTTGAGTAATGTTTCTTCAATATCTAGTTTTTTTAAGGTTTTTGCAATGAAGGGATGCTGAGTTTTATTAAAGGACTTTCTGCATCTATTGAGATGATCATGTAGCTTTCGTTTTTAGTTTTGTTTATGTGATGAATCACATTTATTGATTTATGTACATTGAACCAACTTTGCTTCCCAAGAATAAAGCCACTTGGTTGTGGAATTTGTCTGTTTCTTCTGGGTTTTCTAGTTTATGTGCTTAGAAGTGTTCCTAATAGTCTACGTTCATCTGAGTGTTTTTTGTATTTCTGTGGGGTTAATGGTAATGGTCCCCTTGTCATTTCTGATTGTGTTAATTTTTATCTTCTTTTTTTTTTTCTTTGTTAGTCTAGCTAGTAATCTACCAATCTTATTCATTCTTTTGAAGAACCACTTTTCAGTTTGGTTGATCTTTTGTAGATTCTTTTCTCGTCTTCATTTCAGTCAGTTCAGCTTTGATTTTGGTTATTTATTTTCTTCTGCTAGCATTGAAGTTGGTTTGCTCTTATTCTTCATATCTCTCTAGGTGTGAGGTTTGGTTGTCAATTTGAGATGTTTCTCACTTCTTGATGTGACCATTTAGAACTATAAACTTCCCTTTGAACACTTCTCTGTGTCTCAGGGATTCTGGTATATTCCATATTTGTTTTCATTAGTTTCAAATAATTTCTTGATTTATGCCTTAATTTCATTGTTTAGCGAAGAGTCATTCAGGAATAAGTTAATTTTCATGTAATGTTATGGTTTTGAGAGAGCTTCTTGGCATTGATTTTTATGTTTATTATACTGTGGTTTGAGAATGTGGTTGGTATAATTTTAAGTTTTTCTTGTACTTTCTGAGAATTGCTTTATGACCACATATATGGTCACTTTTAGAGTACATGCCATGTGGAGATGAGAAAAATGTATATTCTATTGTTGTTGGGTGGAATGTTCTGTAGATATATGTTAGGTCCATTTGGTCAGATGTCAAGTTTAGGTCCCAAATATCTTCATTAGATGATCTGTCTAGTACCATCAGTGGGATATTGAAGTCTCCCACTATTATTGTGTGGGTATCCAGTGTTAGGTGCATAAAATATTTAGGATACTTAATTCTTCTTGTTGAATTGACCTTTTATCAAGTAATGTCATTATCAAATAATGCCATTCTTTGTTCTTTTAGATCATTGTTGGTTTAAGTTTTGTTTTGTCTGAAATGAGAATAGCAATTCCTGTTCTTTTTTGTTTTCTATTTGCTTCATAGATCTTTTTCCATCCCTTTACCTTTAACCTGTAGGAATCATTGCATGTGAGATGAGTATCTTGAAGACAATATACAATTGGGTCTTGCAATCTGATTTTTTTGTATTGCCTATCTGTTAATAAATTATTGGAGTTATTTTTATTCTTAATCATTTTGCCTTTTAGTTTTCTTAGGAATGATACAAGTGGTTTACACATCACAATTACAGTATTAGTGTCACCCTATTTTAGTGTCCTTTCCTTTTAATTCAAAAAACTGCCCTTAGCATTTCTTGTAGAACAGGTCTGGTACAGATAAATTCCCTCAGGTTTTGTTTGTCTGGGAGTTTTAATTTCTCCTTCATTTTCTAAGTATAGTATTCTTTATTGGTAATTTTTTACTTTAGCACTCAATATATTTTCCCACTGCCTTCAGGCCATAATATTTCTGCTAAGATGTCTGCTGCTAGGTGTATCAGACTTCCTTTATATATTATTTGCTTCTTTTTCTACTTTCAGGATTATCTCCTTGTCTTTAATATTTGAGAGTTTGATTATAAAATATCTTGGGAAATTTTTGTTTGGTTGCATCTGATTGTAATCTTTGACCTTCCTGAATGTAGATGCTTACAACTTTCTGTATGATTTAAAAGTTTTCTGTTTTTTTTTTTAAATAAACTTTCTACTACATTGTCTTTCTCAGTTCTGTATTTTGCTCCAATAACCCAAATGTTTGCTCTTTTAATGTGGTCCCATATATCTTGTAAGCTTTGTTTACTCCTTTGTGTTATTTTTCTGTTCTCTCCTCTGACTGCATTTTCAAATAGTCTGTCTTTGAGCTCACTGATTCTTTTTTCTGTCTGATAAATTTTGCTGCTGATTTTCTCAGATTCATTTTCTATTTTATTAATTGTCTTTTTCAGTTCAGGGATTTCTGTTTGATGTTTTGAAATTATTTCAATCTCTCTCCTAAATTTCTGAATTGATTATTTGTATTTTCTTGAATTTTATTGAACTTTCTTAAAACAGCTGTTTAGAATTCTTTCTTTCAGAGATCATGTATCTCTATTACTTTAGGTTCAGTCTTTCTTACTTTATTGGTCCATTTGAGGTCATATTTTCCTGAATGTTCTTGATGCTTATGGACATGTGACAATGTCTATGGATTGAAAGATTAAATATTTATTTTAATCTTCACAGTCTATCTTTGTTTGTGACTACCCTTCTTCAGACATCTTTCTAGCAATCCTAAGCAGACTGACTGTTGAGTTCTCTGAACCTATGAACACTGCAGCCATCTCAGCACTGAAGGACCCTCTAAATCCATGCTTGCTATGTGTCTTATGAGAAGTCTGAGGTTGACATGGCTTTCCAGTCAGATGAACCAGGGAAAGATCCAAGGCTGTGAGCACACACTGGACAAATACCTGAGTCCAGAAGACTGCCTCAGTGGCTCATACTGGCATACCTCCCAGCAGGTATCTCCTGACTGCAATGAGATGGGCTGGGGTTGAGACTGAGACTCCTCAGAATATGCTGTGGAAGTGAGATTGATGGGCCTGTTTTATTGGCCCAGATTGTTAGGTACCACCAGGAGGTTCCTGCAAAAGCTGGGTAGGTAGATTATTGATTGAAACAGGAGAGGCCAGAGCTGGGACTGGTCCTTCTTGGAATCTGCTGTGGGGTGGAGATTGGTGATCCTATCAGGGTGACTCAGATTTCTGGGCTCCAAGATATAGGTGAGACTCCCTTTGGATCCTTGTGCAAGCAGTTATGAGCAGGGACCTCAGCTGAGGGCACACTGGAGCTGAGTCACAAGGCAACTTTCAGGTTTTTTCCTGTGACTGCTACCAGTGGACAGAGAAGCCTTTCTGCCAAGGCACTAGTGTGTGTGATTTTTTTCTGGACCCTGTGGCAGATGGTTTTGGTTGTAGGTTCAAGGCAAGCAGACTTCTAGACAAGCCCCTTAGAGAACTAGGCTGTTTCTAAGCTTGGGCCTTGGAGGAAGTCGGAGGATTAGTGACTCAAGTATTGGTCTGCATTCTCAAAATCACCCTTCAAGGTTTAGGACTTGGACTCCAGTAGGATTTCACAAACTTCTATCTGAATCTTGAGGCTTCCAAAAAGAGATTTTTGCCTGTGGATGTATACAGAATTTTTTTTCTTATGGGGATATATAAGAAGGTTACCTTCCATCATCTTGGTAACCTAGGTGCAGTATTTTATATATGATCACAAATATTTTCCTCTGCCCAAACAAGGACCAAAAAAGACAAGTTACATTTTTATCTCCCTCTCTAAGCAGGAAGCATTTTTTTTCTTTAATCTTTCACTGACGTATGGTCTTTTGAAATGTCCAGCTTTATGTTAAGAACTCAGTTCCAACTGTACAACCTTTATGGGAATTTTTTCCTCGAGCCAATAAAACCAAGTCTCTAGGTTCCTCTTGTGTCCGGAATTGTTGGGTTCTTGGTCTCACTGACTTCAAGAATGAAGCCACAGACCCTCGCGGTGAATGTTACAGTTTTTAAAGGTGGTATGTCCAGAGTTTGTTCCTTCTGAAGTTCAGATGTGTTCGGAGTTTCTTCCTTCTGGTGGGTTCGTGGTTTTGCTGGCTTCAGGAGTGAAGCTGCAAAGCTTCGTGGTGAGTGTTACAGCTCTTAAAGGCGGCATGTCTGGAGTTGTTCGTTCCTTCCATCTGGACTTGTTCATCCCTCCTGGTGGGTTTGTGGTCTTGCTGGCTTCAGGAGTGAAGCTGAAGACCTTCATGGTGCATGTCACAGCTCATGAAGGCAGCGTGGACCCAAAGACTGAGCAGCAGCAAAATTTATTGTAAAGAGTGAAAGAACAAAGCTTTCACAATGTGGAAGGGGAGGGGACCCCAGCAGGTTGCTGCTGGCTGGCTTGGGCAGCCTGCTTTTATTCCCTTATCTGGCCCCACCCACATCCTACCCATTGGTCCATTTTACAGAGAGCTGATTGGTCCATTTTGACACAGTGCTGATTGGTGTGTTTACAATCCTTGAGCTAGACACAGAGTGGTGATTGGTGTGTTTACAATCTCTGAGCTAGACACAGAGTGGTGATTGGTGTGTTTACAATCCCTTAGCTAGACACAGAGTGCTAGACAGAAAAGTTATCCATGTCCCCACTAGATTAGCTAGATACAGAGCACTGATTGGTGCATTTACAAACCTTGAGCTAGACACAGGGTGCTGTTTGGTGTGTTTACAAACCTTGAGCTAGACAGAGTGCTGATTGGTGTATTTACAATCCGTTAGCTAGACATAAAGGTTCTCCAAGTCCCCAGTAGACTCAGGAGCCCAGTTGGCTTCACCTAGTGGATCCCACACCAGAGCAGCAGGCAGAGCTGCCTGCCAGTCCTGCACCGTGCACCTGCACTCCTCAGTCCTTGGGCGGTTGATGGGACCAGGCACCACAGAGCAGGAACAGAGGGCAGCGCTCATCGGGGAGGCTCAGGCCATGCAGGAACCCATGGAAGGGGGGAGGCTTGGGCATGGTGGGCTGCAGGTCCCAAGCCCTGCCCCGCAGGGGGGCAGCTGAGGCCCTGCAAGAATTCAAGTGCAGTGCCAGCAGACCGGCATTGCTGGGGGACCCAGCACACCCTCCACAGCGGCTGGCCCAGGTGCTAAGCCCCTCACTGCCCAGGACTAGCAGTGCAGGCCGGCTGCTCCTAGTGCGGGGGCCTGCTGAACCCATGCCGACACACAACTCTTGCTGACTCACTAGCACTGCACGCAGCCCAGGTTCCCACCTGCAGCCTCTCCCTCCACACCTCCCTGCAAACAGAGGGAGCCAGCTCTGGCCTTGGCCAGCCCAGAGACGGGCTCCCACAGTGCAGCAGTGGGATGAAGAGCTCCTCAAGCATGGCCAGAGTGGGCACTGAGGCCACAGAGGCACTGAGAGTGAGCGAGGGCTGTGAGGGCTGCCAGCACACTGTCACCTCTCAATACCCCTTCTAAACAGGACACCCCAAGTGCTGTTGGGAATTTGGCTGATGACTGCTCTAGCTACTTCCTGCTGGATGGGCCAATGAAGGGGTCCTGCAGTTGTAGTGTTCTCCAGAGGGGAGTTCTCTAGGCCAGTAAAAGTGCCAGTGGGTCAGTCCAGGGGTCCTCAGTAGAAGTCGTTAGTTGAACTCATTTGGGGTTCCATTTGTAAGACTATCTGTAGCTTGATGGCCTCAATTCTAGAGGAAACAAATTTGACAAAAAGTTTAAAAATACAGGGCCCAAAGGCAAGTAACAGCAATATGGCTGCCGCCAGACGTAGAAAGGGGAGAAGCCATTTTGCCCAACTCCAGAGGTTGGTATGAGTTTGAAAGGCGTTGTCTGATTTCAGAAGCCTTTTCCTGTAAACACTGGGGGGCATCTTGTACTATCCCTGAAAGGTTAGTGTAAAAACAACACTCTTCCCCTAAGAAGGTGCAGAGTCCTCCTTTCTCAGCAGTGAGGAGGTCTGGGTCTCAGTGGTTTTGGAGCGTCACTGCTGCTAAAGAGTCTATTTGGGATTGTAGAGTAAGGATAGATTCTGTTATTTCTTGCAAACAGTTAGAGAAATGCTTTGAGAGTGTGTAGTAGTAGTATAATGAAGTAGATAAACTGGCTGTTCTGTTTCCTGTAGCAGTAGCCATTCCTAACCGTATAAGTAGGGGTATTAGTTGTATGGGTCTCGCTGATGGACTTGAGCTCTGAGGGGTACCGATAGGATCTGATTTCCTGTGGCAATGTTAATGTTGGGACTTAGAAAGACTAAGGTGCAAGTGCCTGTCCAGTTAGTTGGGAGGCAGATATAGATCAACATTCCACATAAGAAGAATATATACCTTGGCTGGGTAGACAGAAATTTACCCTGGCTTTTAAAGGAATAAAAGCCTTTAAAGGCTTTTAAAGGAATGTTTTTTCTTTACTGCTTCCATCTCTCTTTCTTTATCTTTGACTTCTTTTTCTCTCTCTCTCTCTGACTCCTTCTCTTTGTCTCTATGTTTCTTCCCCTCTCTCTGACTTCCTGTCTCTTTCTCTCTTTTCTTTCTGCTGCCTCTGTTAGCTGCTTATGTTGCTGTTCTCCCTCCTCCTTTCCCTTTTTGATGGCTTTGGCGTGTAAGACTGCCACCTTCTTGGGTTTTTGCACTGAGTGCAGTAACTCCATGATTTCCTTGTGGTATTTAATGGGGGTTCCCCGAGAGGTTAGGAACTCCCTTTCTTTCCATATTGCAGCATGGACATGCAGGATTAGATAAGCACACTTGTTATCTGTATACACATTTATTCTTTTTCCCTTTCCATATTCTAAGGCTCAGGTAAGTGCCACTAGTTCTGCTAACTGGGCACTGGTCCCTGGGGGAAGAGGCTTACTTTCAAGTGTGATTACATCACTAACTATGGCATAACCTGCCCTTTATATCCCATTCTCCACAAATGAAATTCCATCAGTATATAGGTTAAGGTCAGGATTAGCTAAGGGGACTTCTAAGAGATCATCTCAGGCGGCATAAGTCTGGACTATAATTTGTTGACAGTCATGCTCGATTGGTTCCCCATCCTCTGGGAGAAAAGTGGCAGGGTTGAGGGCCATGCACATGTGTATTTGAAGCACCGGTCCCTCAAGAAGTAGCACATGGTATCTAAGTAGGGGATTGTCTGATAGCCATAAACTTCCTTTGACACCTAGTATGCCATTTACATCGTGAGTAGTCCAGACAGTGAGATCTTTTCCTTGTATTATCTTGATAGCCTCTGACACTAAGATGGCCACTGCTGCAACTACCCTTAAACAGTGAGGCCAGCCTTTTGCTACTACATCAGTTTCCTTACTTAAGTATGCCATTGGTGGTAGGGTTGTCCCACAAGTCTGAGTAAGGACTCGAAGAGCTATCCCTGCTCTCTCTGTGATGTATAAAGAGAAGTTTTGTCCTGTGGGAAGGCTTAAAGCTGGAGCTTGTACTAGGGTCTGCTTTAAGGTTTTGAAGGCTGTTTCTGCCTCTGGTTCCCATTCTACTAGATGAGAATGGGTCTCCTTGATTAGAGTGTAGAGGGACCTGGCTATCTCACTGTATCCGGGGATCCACAGTTGGCAAAAGCCGGTGATTCCTAGGAACCCCCACAACTGTTTTAATATCTTAGGGTGAGATAAGTCAGTATAGGTTGTATTTGTTCCCTGCTGAGGGCCCTGGTCCCTCTGGCCAAGATTAGGCCTAGATATTTGACCTGCTATAGGCAAAGCTGTACCTTTGACCCACACATCTCGTACCCTTGATTAGCTAGACATTTCAATCGATCTAGAGTAGCCTTCTGGCACGAGGCTTCTGAACTTGTAGCCAAAAGTAAATCATCCACATACTGAAGGACCAGAGTGCCTGGACTTGAGAAGTGGCCTAGATCTTGGGTCAGTGCCTGACCAAACAGGTGAGGGCTATCCCTAATCCTCTTGGGGCAAGACCATCCACGTAAGTTGAGACGTGTGGTTTGTGGGATCCTCAAAGGCAAAGAGAAGCTGGGAGTCAGAATGCAGGGGAATACAGAAGAAGGCATCCTTGAGGTTCAGAACCATGAAACGTTCTGCTTCCTCTGGTATTTGAGAGAGCAGGGTATAGGGGTTGGGTAACTGGATATAGAGGAATTACTGCCTCATTGATGAGACTAAGATCTTGCACTAGTCTCTACTCATCGTTCGGTTTTTGTACACCTAAAATTGGGGTGTTGCAGGGACTGCTACATTTCCTTACTAAATCTTGAGCTTTTAAGTGTTTAACAATATCCTGTAATCCTTTATGAGCTTCAGCTCTTAAGGGATATTGCCTTTGATAAGGAAAAGTGGTGGGATCTTTTAGCCTGATTTGGACTGGGGCATTATTTGCCCTTCCAAATTGTCCTTCCAATGCCCAGACTTCAGGGTTGATTCCCTCCTCAAGTAGGGGACAACAAATGGGTAACTTATTCCCCATATTCATGTAGATAATAGCTCCATCCTTAGCCAATATATCTCTCCCTAATAAGAGTGTAGGACTTCCAGGCATAACAAGAAAGGCATGTGAAAAGAGCAGACTCTCCCGATTACAACTGAGGGGGTGGGAGAAATATCTGGTCACAAGCTGTTCCAGGATTCCTTGAATGGTAACAGACCTTGAGGACAGTCATCCAGGATAGAAGATTAATATGGAGAAGGCAGTGCCAGTGCCCAGGAGGAAGTCAATTTCTTGTCTCTCAATGGTTAAACACACCGGGGGCTCAGTGAAGGTGATGACATGAGCTAGTGCTTGCCCCAGGCACCCTCAGTCCTGTTGTTGGATCATCTGGTTGGGGGTTTCTGACCCAGAGAACCTTCATCCTCTGGGACAGTGCACTTTCCAGTGATTGCCTCAGCATAGTGGACATGGACGAGGGGGCAGTTTGTTTCTCACTGTACAATCTTTTTTAAAGCATCCTTGCAAACCACACTGATAACAAGTCCTACCAGGTGATTGGCCTGCTCCATTTTCTGTCCTATCTGAACCACCAAGGTTTGTTTGTCTGAGAGCCATGACTAAGGCTGCAGCCTTTCTCTGATCTCGCTTTTCCTTTTGGGCCTGTTCCTCTTCGTCCCTATTATAGAACACTGAGGTTGCCAGGTTTAGTAATGTTTCCAAATTGTGTTCAGGGTCCAGGGCTTGCTTTTGGAGCTTTCTCCTGATATCTGCAACTGATTGGGTAATAAACTTATCTTTTAGGATAATTGACCCTCGAGTGATTCAGATGACAGGGGAGTATATTTTCTTAAGACTTCCTGTAGCCACTCGAGGAAGGCAGAAGGATTTTCTTCCTTTCCCTGAGTTATGGTGGACATCATTGAATAATTCATGGACTTTTTCCTAATTCTCCTTAGTCCTTCTAGAACACAGGTCAACAGTTGTTTACGACTCCAGTCCTCATGATCTGAGTCAAGGTCCCAGTGGGAATCCATACTGGGGACAGCTTGCTGACCAGTAGGGAATTTGTCCCTTTCTTCGGCTGTCATTCTATCATTTTCTTGACTAAGATACCAAGTATCTCCAAACTCTTGGGCTGCAGCTAAAGCTGTATTCTTTTAATTAAAGGCCAGGGTTTAATCTAACAGTAGCATGACATCTCTCCAAGCAAGGTTGAAGGTTTGCCCTAGACCCTGTAGGACTTCTATGTACCTATAGGATCATCTGAAAACTTCTGAAGGTATGCCTTGATCTGCTTTAAATCAGAGAGGGAGAAGGGGACATGTACCTGGGTTGGGCCAAATTCCCCTCTCCCTACAGCTTGAAGGGGACATAACTAATAGCCTGGGTTTTTTTGTGGTCCTTTGGAGATTTCTTTACTTATTTCCTTCTGGGCAGGGGAGATTAGAGGAGGATTATCATTAATAGGAAGGGGAGCTATAGGGAGATTAGGATATGGGGGGTAAACTGAGAGGTCCTCCTGTGGCATGTAAATTGCAAGCTTTGCATAGTTGTGTATTCTCCTTCAATGAAAAGAAATCTTGGACATAAGGTATTTCACTCCATTTGCCTTCCCTCTTACAGAAAAGGTCAAGCTGCAGGATAGTATTTTAATTTATACTTCCCTCAGGTAGCCATTTTTCCCCATCAGAGAGAGAATATTGGGGCCAGGCTGTAGTGAAGAAAAAAATGAGCTGCCTCTTTTTCAGGGTTTTCAGGTCAAACTGGTCCCAATGGCTTAGGATGCATTTCAAGGGTGAGCCTGTTGATGCCTGAGTGTTTCCCATCTGAAAGACAAAACCGCCCATGATTTTGGTTTGTTTGTTTCTACCCCTGCCCAAGAACCCACAACAGTCCCAGGACCCTGCTGATCGGAATAGTTGCACTCATCAACGCAGGAGCAGAAACAACCCCTGCCCAAGAACCCGCAATGGTCCCTGGACCCTGCTGATCGGAATAATTGCACTCGCCAAGGCAACAGCAGAAACTAGTTTTCCTCCCAGACCGCCAAGAGGACCAAGGAAAGTCAGATTTAGTGGCCCTTACTGATGCACTCTTGAAAACCTGCACCCTTGCCAGTCCTCCTAGATCACAAGAAGGACCGAGAAAAATTGGATTTAGGAGGCCTTACCAATGCATTCTCAAAAATCTGTTAGAGTCCTAAGAATCCTCCTGTTAGCACTTGGACTTTGCCCCTGTCCTATAAAGATGTTATGCCCCAAAAATGGAGTCGAGGGCATACCCTAAGGGAGGGAAGGGATCTCCAGACTTGGAAGAGTGGCATCTTTTGTCCACACTTACATGAATAGGAAGGATACAATTTCTGAGGCTTCCCATATCCTAGCTTCAGAAATAGCTTTTGTTGGGCCTGCTTGTCTGAGGAGGGATCCTAAAATTCCAGATAGTTCCCCCTATGAAGGGGCTTTGGACAAAAATTATATCTTTCTGATTGGTGAGCCTGGGTGCCTAAAGAAGGGAATAGAGTCTTGGAGTACATACTAGAAATCATTCTTATAGGATAAACTAGAAAAGCACCAGAGACAGAGAGAGATTTTTAGAAGCAAGACTAGCCTCGGAGAAGAGAGGCGAGAGGAAGTTTGTCTGGCAGGCATTAGGACCCAGGGGGCAAGGGTCAGGATAGATAGGATAGATAGGTGAGTCTCGCTTGGGCGACATGCCTTTGAGAGTTCTGCTTATGGCCGCAGGGTCAACCAACTTGTTGTTGGGACCCCAGAGCTGAATGGTTGTCCTCTCTGTTGACCCTCGGCTCTGCCCAGAAGTACAGGAAAAGTGGAAGCTCGTTCCAGGCAAACCAATGCTCCCAACTCCAAAGAGATGGGGGTTGTTAGATAGCCCTTTCCCAGATAATCTGACACTTGTGTCCTTAGTCTGGCCGCCATGCTAGTCACTTTTAACCGGCCAACAGGTGCCCAGTATTTAACCCCCGAATTCTAAGGAAAAATAGGACAGAATAGCAAGTGAAATGGGTCCAATGGTACTTACCACTTGGTGATAGGTGATAGTCTCATCTGGGTCGCCAAAATGTGTCTGGAATTGGTGGGTTCTTGGTCTCACTGACTTCAAGAATGAAGCCGCCAACCCTCACGGTGAGTGTTACAGTTCTTAAAAATGGTGTGTCCAGAGTTTGTTCCTTCTGATGTTCAGATGTGTTCAGAGTTTCTTCCTTCTGGTGGGTTCGTGGTCTCGCTGGCTTCAGGAGTGAAGCTGCAGACCTTTGTGGTGAGTGTTACAGCTCATGAAGGTGGTGCGGACCCAAAGAGTGAGCAGCAGCAAGATTTATTGTAAAGAGCAAAAGAACAAAGCTTCCACAGTGTGGAAGGGGACCCAAGTGGTTTGCCGCTGCTGACTCGGGCACCTGCTTTTACTCTTATCAGATAATGTCCTTGAGGCATAGATTCAGGTATAGAACTTCTTTCTCTTTGTAATCTCTGAAGAGTTCCTTAATTTTTAAAAACTCAGTTATATAAATAAAAAGAAATCTTCTGACATTTTATTCAGCATTCCTAGGTATTTTTTGTTGGAGTTTTTTCAGGAAACTTAGTTTACTATTTTTTCTCCCAGTTTCTCATGTAGTTCTCTCTTATTCTTTAAGTTATAGATTAAAATTTACCTCTTCAGTGAGGCCTTGGTAAATAACTCTAGCTCAAGTAACCAGCCTCCTCTATCTCATATACTCCATTTTCTATCACTTGTGGAATTTAAATTATTTACATATTAATTCATTAATTTCTTAAATTTAATATAAAGTATGCATAAATACAGAAATTTGTTTAATTAATGTATTTACTAACATGGCAATTTTTTGGTTGCCATATGCTATTCAGAATGGTGAAAAGTACTGGGACTTTGACTCATTCATAGCAGTATCCTTAAGATTTATCAAAGTGTCTGACACATGTTGCTATTCATTAAGTACTTGTTTAATGAATGAATCATCCAATAAGAAAGTGAGCACATAGATGGTTGTTTACCAAAGGGCTTTTTATTTGATATGTCTTAAATAAACAGATCCTTATCTATTTGCCAAACATTAGGGTTAAAGCAAGGGTTAGGATTAAAGCCAAACTCTTAGGAATAGCTTTATTTATAATGTAGAAATAAATGTGCTAATTAGCATTAAGGAGCCAAGCTGAAAATCATGTGAAAGAATTATCATGCAAACCACTTACCAATAAATTTATATTCAAATTTAGAAGAATTTGGTAAAAAAAAGAATGTTAAAGCACTATGGGATTAGGTAACAGGAAGAGTTTGGAGGGCTCAGAAGAAGATAAAATAATGGGGAAACTTTGGAACTTCTTAGAGATTAGTTAAGTGGTTGTGACTAAAATGCTGGTAGAAATATAGAGCATAATGGTCATACTGAGGTCTCAGATAGTGTGGGGGTTCAGTCAGGCTGGTGGGAAAAAATTTTCTCACAGTGAAGGACACAGGTAAGCACATAGACATTACAATACATTGTCATAAATGTTGTGATAGAGATGAGTATAAGGGAGTTGGGAAGCAAACAAAAGACACTTGAACAGAGAGGTGAAGAATCTTCTAAACAGAGTGTTTTGTAATCTGGCTTCTTAGAGATGAGTAGCTGTTTAAGTACTTGTTTCATGAATGAATGAATCATCCAATAAGAAAGTGAGCACATAGATGGTTGTTTACCAAAGGGCTTTTCATTTGATATCAAGCCACAAACCCTCTTGGAAGGCCTGAGAGTTTGTATAACTTCTGTAATAAATCTGACTGAAGGCAGCCTAATCCCCTTACCTTTAGTTAAACAGAGTAGAAACACAGGAATGTGGGGAATTTATCTGACAAACTTGTTTACTTATGTGGTCTTAAGACTAAGCTTTGGGCCTGGCGCGGTGGCTCAAGCCTGTAATCCCAGCACTTTGGGAGGCCGAGACGGCCGGATCACGAGGTCAGGAGATCGAGACCATCCTGGCTAATACGGTGAAACCCCGTCTCTACTTAAAAATACAAAAAACTAGCCGGGCGACGAGGCGGGCGCCACATGTAGTCCCAGCTACTCGGGAGGCTGAGGCAGGAGAATGGCGTAAACCCGGGAGGCGGAGCTTGCAGTGAGCTGAGATCCGGCCACTCTACTCCAGCCTGGGTGGCAGAGCAAGACTCCGTCTCAAAAAAAAAAAAAAAAAAAAAAAAGAGTAATGACCTATAGTACCTGGTGGAAGAAATTTCCAAGCATCAAAGTCTTCCAGAAGTGGCTTGGCTACTTTTAACAGCTTACAATTAGATACTGCAGCAAAAAAATAAAAATGACCTAAAGGTGGAATTTTTACTTAAAAGGGGAGCAGAGTGTAAAAATTTAGAAAATGTACAGACTGGTAGAGAATGAAATAATATTTCAGGAGAAAAATGCAAGGATGCAGCTGAGACCTTTTGCTAGAGATTGGCATGGCTAAAATAGAGCTAAGTGCTAATAGTCAAGACAATGGGGTAAAAAAGCCCTGAAATCTTTTCAGAAATCTTTGAGACAGCCCCTCCCATCACAGGTACAGAGGCCTAGGAAGACAGAATGGTTTCAGGGGACAGGCCCAGGGTGTCACTGCCCTGTACCACTTCAGAATGCTGTGTACCACCTTGGGATGCTGCTCCTTGCGTTCTAGCTGCTCCAGCTCCAGCCACAGCTCAAAAGGCCCCAACTATTGCTTAGGCCACCACACTGGAGAGCTCAAGTAGTAAGTCTTGGTGATGTCCATGTAGTGTTAAGTCTGTAGGTTGCAAAATGCAAGAATGGTGGAAATGCGGTAGCTTCCACCTAGATTTCAGAGGATGTATCAGAAAGTCTGTGTGCCTAGGCAGAAACCTGACATGGGGTGCTTTGTATGTAGCCTGTAGAACCATGAGCCAAATAAACCTTTTTGTGGAGCCGGTGTTTGGCAACACTGGCTCCTAACTCTTCTAGAAAGAATTATTTTAACAGAGAAATTAGAATTTTTGTTAAAATTAAAAAATAAAAGCTTGATTAAGTTTGTGAACTATAACTATTTCTGACAACAGGATTCAATTTTTACTTCTACTTTTTAAAGCCCAAAATCTTACCCAAACTTGGTGGATTAAAAAAAAATTCTAGAAAAGTGACACAGTCTGTTTTTAACTCATTTTTAAGCTGTAGTACTGTTTTCAGGTGAACCTTTCTCTGCTCTGATTAAAGAATGCTCCATTTGCTACCATTTGATTTCTTCCACTTTGAAATTTAGAGCATGATGTTCAAGAAGCATGGTGCTTCTGTAATTTTGTAAGCTCTTGTTCTGCCTTTCAGTGGTTTTGTGCTTGCAACTCTCTCTGTCTGCCTTATTTCATAACAGCTACTCATCTCTAAGAATCCAGATTATGAGACCCCTATTTATAAGATTCTTTATCTCTCTGTTCAAGTGTCTTTTGTGTGCTTCGCAACTCCCTTATACTCATCTCTATACAACATTTATGACAATGTATTGTAATGTCTATGTGTTTACCTTTGTCCTTCACTGTGACCTCTTATAAACTCCAGAAGGGTCTCTGATCTCTAGATGCCCAGCACCTAGTAAACGGCCCTGCACAGACCAGATATTCAATAAATATTTGTTGAATCAATAATGGCCTATCTACCTTCTTAAGAATAATTTCACTAATAAGAAATAGAGAACTCTCCAAATTTCATATATTAATAGGACACATAACTTTGAAATATGGAATAGAGATTTATAAGCCTAGAGGTTGAATGGATTAGCTTGAAATGTATTTTCTTCAGTCATTGACATGGAACCATTTCTAAGAAAAATAGATACCTGAAACTTATGGACAGGACAGGAATATAAAAATTTATATTTCTAGCTTCTGTAGTATGTGATAGATTTTAGAGCTGAGAGGCTTAGTGCAGTGAGAAGAGTGCCATACTCTTCAGGTAAATATAGCTTGAAGATGTGGCCCGTGGGGCACAGTCCTTGTAAAAAAAAGATGTCTCTTTTACATCTTGAAAAGATGTTCTAAATATTCAGAGAGACCAAAGATGTGAAAAAAACAGAGACAAAATAGATTTTTTGTGCCACCGTCATATCTACTCCTCTTAGTAACTCGAAACATAAATTTTGTCTAACTACAAAACACATAGCTGAGCAAGTCTTCTTGCTTTTCTTTTCTGACTTTCTTAAATTTTTGTTAGAAGAGAACATCTCTTAGTATGTAACAGAATGTCCTCTAATGGAGCCTGGTGGAAAAACAAAACCTGGTGGAAAGATGTTGAAGAATATAAATAGTATTTATTTGACTTAGAAAAATTAATACATGGTCCCCATTAAGTTTAAAAGTAATAGAGCATAAATGCTAGAAGAAAATTTCAGTGCCTTCTTTATTTTGCAAGTGAGGATACATATTAAGTATGTATTGAGATCTCAAAAACCTTGATTTCCTGAGAACATCAGAAATGTAAACAAATAATGTAAACATGATGAAAATACATGATATAATTGACTGAAAATAAATCAATGTTGTAATTTGCTAACATTGCACTTGTATTTTATAGGGAAAATATCTCTTTATCCATGATGGCAATCATCAAAATGTCCTTACTCATTAATGATAAAGTATATATTGGCCTATGCATACATGGAAAGCAGGCTCTTGGTGAATTGCGTGTTCAATATATTGAAAGTAGATAAACACAGTGATTTTTAAAAATGAAAAAATGTTCTAGATTACCAAACTGTAAGTTCTAAGGAACACTGAGAAGTCATTATATAACCCCTGCCTTTGGAATGGATGATACTTAAAATAGTCTCAGAGTGCGACATTCTTGTTATAGTTCCACAATTCCTGAAGCAGATATCATAATTCCCTTCAATCAGAAAATCCTCCATGTTCTAATGAATTATGAATAGGACATGTGCATAAAGCCATTTCTTCTTAAAGATAATCATATAATTTCTATCCCAAAGCAAAACAATATTAATGAATAATGATAATAAAATTTTATTTCTTATAAAATTATTCCATATACTTGTTAGGGTTATTTTATCCTCATAAAAGCCCAGCATGGTAATTATACTTTCCTTGTTTTACATTTGGAATGCCCAAGGGTTGGTGAGGGCTTAAGTCATTGACTTTGGAGACAAAGGGAGAATAGGTTAATCACATACTTGCCCATGGGAAATAATAAGGGGCCTTCTATTCCAGTTGTGGAGCCGGTGTTTGGCAACACTGGCTCCTAACTGTTCTAGAATGAATTATTTTAACAGAGAAATTAGAATTTTTGTTTTTAAGTAGGTAGCCTGTTATATAACTAACATTATCCTATATTTTACATGTTTTACATCCTATATTTTACATGTTATGACATTCATTTACACAGTGATCCTTCCCTGTGATTAAAGCAAGCTGATATAATTTCAATAATACTTGTGCCCCTGAAATCACAAATGAGAGGTTAGATACAGCTAATGCCTAAAACACATAAGTTTGAGGCATAATTTGATGAATGAAAGCTTTTAAAGAGAGTGCAAATCCAGTGGCTTGCAGATGTACACAATTTTACTATGAGAATATGTAAAAGCATCAACATAATTCATTTCCACAATGTTCTCTTTATCTGAATTCACTTTCATGTTTCAGAGAAGGCAATTAACACAGTGATACAGAAATTGCCTGTTAGTTGGCAGCTATCCTATCCTTCAAGCCAATTAATTGCTGTTGTTTTTTTAAAAGCATTTGATTAAGATTCATCTTTCACAAACATCAAGTTAGAGCAGTCACTTTATTTGTATCCAAGTCATCCATTCAAAGAGGCACTTGAGATGGAGAGGATTTATTCTTTTTTTTATTGTTAGTTAACATGAATTGGTGTTGTTGATGTTTAGCTCAAAAGGGACATTTTTCTTAAATAAAGAATTGTTATTTTATCACTTTTAATCATGAGTAGGTTTCATTCATAAAATTTTACTACTTAAAAAATAAAAGAAAACCTTAAAGTCCAATGAAGAATAAGCCTCCTAAAGTAGGGGATGAGCTATGAGAGAAAATCAGTAATTGTTTCAATTCACTGATTAAGCAAAGGCAGTGTATTCCAGTGAGAAAACATTAATTGTGAAGCCATTTTTAAACATTTTTGAGATAAACCACCACAATTATGGCAATATCTGAAACCGACAAAATGTATATAATTTTACAATAGAAATAATTTCAGGATTCTTTTAGTGCAATTCCTCCCAAATATAGTATATAAACTGAGGGTAGTGTGTTCAGTATAACATCATAGGGTATATGAATTTTCTAAAAGAAATTTTAAACTATTTTCATTTTGTTGACCATATCTAATGTAATATAAGCATATTGGGGACTATGCAAGGGCCTTCTATAAAGATCCCTAGTTTCAGTGGTCATATTTGCTTTTCTGCTTCTGATAGTATGCTCAGCCAAGAAATCTTAAATGATATCACAGTGCATGCCATTAATCAATGTGTCATAGAAGATTAAACTGATAAAATTAGTAGGAGCACTGAATCTTTATGAGGCACACAAAACAGATATACCACACTAAACCCATATTTCCAATGCAAACAGGTACCTTGCATGAATTTGGCTTTGCACGTTATTAACTTGCAACAATTAATTAACAGTTAGGTATGGAGATGGAAGATACCTCTGATGAAAAATACTTCTGTTCTGAGTTCAGTAAAATATTAGCTAGATACCATTTAATACATATTTCAATAAATCTACAATGCTTACTACTAAGTAACAGAAAAATATTTAAAATATTATCAAGTGAAAACTTACTGTTACCGCCATTAGAGAATTGTTTGCTTGCTGAGTTTTAGTTAAGAATGAGAGCTGATAGTCCTATACTAGCCAAAAAAAGGCTTGAAGTTATTAATGACATTTTGTATAGAATATACTTTAAAAATACCAACAATATGCTCTGAATTTGTATAGTTGAAGATAAAATACAGTAACAGACTAAATACAGAAACAAGCCTTGGGCTATATCTTTTGGTTTTTGAATTCAACACCAGTCATCTAGCTCCAGAAATAAAACAAATGTATCACATTAATGTTGTAAATTTAAATTTTATTTTGGCATTGGTTAATTTAGTTGATAAGTTTGCTTTGCTTTTATAGTTTTATTAGAGCTAATCACATAAGGAATCTACAAACACCTTTAAATTGAGCATCTTTCATTAATGTTAAAATACAAGAGATTTTGGACAACAAGAGTCTGGAAGAAATGTTTTCCTTTTAAAGGCATCTGTATCTGAGAAAGATTTGTCTACCAGTGATTCATTTGCTCCCTGTTGTAAACGGGCTTTCCTACAAACAGAGATATAAAACTGGATTCTTGTGCAAATGATCTATTGAGGAAGTGATTTCAGGAGAGGGGAAGTGAAAAGAGAATGAAGGAGCAGGGGGAGGAGGTAAGCAAGGATGTGTTCGCAGCTGGAGACCAGCTGGAACCAATCTGGCGCACCGGAAGCTACGAAACACGAATTCCACCATAGTTTTTCCAATGTCAGCAGGGGTTGCAGGCTGGGGTGATTATAGAAGTTTCAATTAAAAGAAGGGAAATAACTGTGAGCCTCTTACACCTGCTAAGGCATGGGAGCTGGGGATAGGTGTTCCCGTTTAGTATGGTGAATCTGGGCAGAGCAACAATAAGGCCTCTTGTAGCATCCACTTTGCAATTCTCAGATCCACCTGCATCTCAAATTAAGTTAACTCCATCTAGGCACAGATTTTCCAGGTTTCTGAAAGGTAAATTTTCTGCAAGGTAAATGGGAAAACTTACAAAGAGATTATTTAGGTAAATGACATCTCTTGCTGCTGCAATTGACTGGTTCTCAAATAGTCATCATCTATCTCCTCTACCTCCCATTCTCGTCTGCCCTCTCCCTTGGCTAGCACCGCTGTTGGACTAATTGGCTTCCCCTGTGGCATCTGAGGCTCTGGTTATCATGCCTTTACCAGTTTTATGGGTACTAGGGTTGTTCATTATAGTAAAACTGGTCATGGAAATATAAAGAATAGTCCAGCGAATTGCCTTGCTTATATTAGATGGCAGTAGCTCTACCTCTTCCTACTGAGCAGGGTCAATTACCCCTGCCAGTTGAGAAACTATTTTTTGTCTAATGGCCTACTGTTTTGAGGAGCCCAAAGTAATCAGGAATCAGCCAGAGCTTTATTGGGATTTTCCCTGTGTCTCCTGATAGAAGAATCCACTCTTAGAAAACCAAGACAAGCAGAGCCTGAAAGCAAGAGCAAGGAAACAAAAATTTCCTGATTGGATGTCTGGGAGGAATGATGGGTGGACCCACTCCTACTTTCACCCTTTGGTTTTCTTGCATTCTACTTTCTGTAGACACAGTACTATTTAGTGTCTGTTGGTTTAGGGTAAATACTTCAGCCTCAAGGATAAGGCATATACTGCATCCTTGCAAAGTGACTTCTTTGAGATGGAGCTTCAATTAAGCACTAAAGACTTCCCACTACCCTATCAAAGCATAAGCTTCTGAGTGATTTAACATATGGCGGGATCAATAAATAGATCCCATGGCTATATGCTGCCATTGAACATCTTTTGCCATAAATTTTATGTTTATGGCAATACTATTTGTGTGAAATCATAGATCAGAAACTCTGAGCCCTTGGAGTGGTGATATTTAGGCAGTGTGGTCAAGCACTGGCAGTTGATTGACAGTCTGGATGAAGTATTGCTCCTTGCAATGCAGAATGGGTTCTGGGTAATCAACTTGCCACCAAATGACTGATGACTGATGGGTCTTCTTTGAAGAATGATATTGTGTTCCCGCCGCTGCTATCTGTTGCTAGCATATTGAACATTCAATGGTGGCAGCAGTTGGTCAGCTGTCACGAGAGGGAACCCATGCTGTTTGGGTCCTTACATGGCTCTTATCTCAACTAGAATTGCTTCTCTGTTCTAGGGCCCATTGGCACAAGCACAGAGTTGGCAAGAACAGATGCTGGCTGCCATCTACTGGCCAAGTCGTTTTGTGAACTTTATAATTTAGTTTCTCTTCCATGATGATTGCCGTCTTGTGAGCAATGACTTGTGACACAAAGATCATTATGTATTGTATTCACTTTCACATCCATCCCAATGTCCCTTTCCCAGACCTCCTTGTCCCTAATGTAATCTTTTTCCTTTCAAGTCTCTAACTAACCATATAAGCTGTTTATAATGTTCATGAGTCAATTTTTACCCTTACTGTAAACTACTTCTTTGTCTTCTCAAAGTAAATGACAAGATGCACCCATAAAATGAGTTAGGGAGGATTCCTTCTTTTTCTATTGATTGGAATAGTTTCAGAAGGAATGGTACCAGCCCCTCCTTTTACCTCTGGTAGAATTCAGCTGTGAATCTGTCTGGTCTTGGACTTTTTTTGGTTGGTAGGCTATTAATTATTGCCTCAATTTCAGAGCCTGCTATTGGTCTACTCAGGAATTCAACTTCTCCCTGGTTTAGTGTTGGGAGAGTGTATGTGTCCAGGAATTTATCCATTTCTTCTAGATTTTCTAATTTATTTGCATAGAGGTGTTTATAGTATTCTCTGATGGTAGTTTGTATTTCTGTGGGGTCAGTGTTGATGTTCCCTTTATCATTTTTTATTGCATCTATTCAATTCTTCTCTCTTTTCTTGTGTATTAGTCTTGCTAGCGGTCTATCAATTTTGTTGATCTTTTCAAAAAACCAGCTCCTGGATTCATTGACTTTTTGAAGGGTTTTTGTGTCTCTATCTCCTTCAGTTCTGCTCTGATCTTAGTTGTTTCTTGACTTCTGCTAGCTTTTGAATGTGCATAGACATGGGCAAGGACGGCAACAAAAGCCAGAATTGACAAATGGGATCTAATTAAACTAAAGAGCTTCTGCACAGCAAAAGAAACTACCATCAGAGTGAACAGGCAACCTACAGAATGGGAGAAAATTTTTGCAATCTACTCATCTGACTCAGGGCTAATATCCAGAACCTACAAAGAACTCAAACAAATTTACAAAAAAAAAAACAAACAACCCCATCAAAAACTGGGCAAACGATATGAACAGAAACTTCTCAAAAGAAGACATTTATGCAGCCAACAGACACATGAAAAAATGCTCATCATCACTAGCCATCAGAGAAATGCAAATCAAAACCACAATGAGATACCAGATCACACCAGTTAGAATGGTGATCATTAAAAAGTCAGGAAACAACAGGTACTGGAGAGGATATGGAGAAATAGGAATACTTTTACACTGTTGGTGGGATTGTAAACTAGTTCAACCATTGTGGAAAACAGTGTGGCGATTTCTCAAGGATCTAGAACTAGAAATACCATTTGACCCAGCCATCCCATTACTGGATATATACCCAAAGGATTATAAATCATGCTGCTATAAAGACACATGCACACGTATGTTTATTGCAGCACTATTCACAATAGCAAAGACTTGGAACCAACCCAAATGTCCATCAATGACAGACTGGATTAAGAAAATGTGGCACATGTACACCATGGAATACTATGCAGCCATAAAAAGGATGAGTTCATGTCCTTTGTAGGGACATGAATGCAGCTGGAAACCATCATTCTCAGCAAACTATTGCAAGAACAGAAAACCAAACACTGCATGTTCTCACTCATAGGTGGGAATTGAACCATGAGATCACTTGGACACAGGAAGGAGAACATCACACACCGGGGCCTGTTGTGGGGTAGAGAGAGGTGGGAGGGATAGTATTAGGAGATATACCTAATGTAAATGATGAGTTAATGGGTGCAGCACACCAACATGGCACATGTATACATATGTAACAAACCTGCACATTGTGCACATGTACCCTAGAGCATAAAGTATAATAAAAAATAAAAATTAAAAAATTAAAAAAAATGCACTGCTTAAGTTCCTTTCAGTGGAAGATTTTCACTCATTGCTGTCTTCAGTGCCATCCCTGGATGAATGTGGTATAATAGCAGTTCATTTTCAGCTTATACCCACATACCAAGACAACCCACCTTTGAACCAACCTCAGGCTTCTTTTCTGTACTACAAATCTAAATAAACAGGCCTAAATAAAATCTATTAGAGATTTTTTTTTTTTTTCTGATAGGTATGGAAAAGAATCCTTTCTCAGATCAGCGGGCATATACTACATAATCTTACATAATAAGAATTTGTGTTAATGTGGTCTGGTAAATATATCACAACTGGTGTAGCAACTGCAGTTTTGGCTACAGTTGGTTAAACTCCAGTAATCCTTTGTTATGTTTTGATCTATAGAATTTTTGCAGGAACCACACTGGTGAAGTAAGTGATGGAAATGATGGGAATCATCATCCCCACATGTTGGCTTTTCCCACTGTAGTAGTTCACTTTCGCATTGTTTTAAAGAAATATCTGAGACTGAGTAATTTATAAAGAAATGAGTTCTAATTGGCTCAAGGTTGTGCAGGATGTACAGGAAGCATGATGCTGGCATCTGCTCAGCTTCTAGGGAGGCCTCAGGAAACTTACAATTTTGTTGGAAGGTAAAGAGTGAGGAGGCATGTCACATGGCCAGAGCAGGAGAAAAAGTGAGGGGAGGTGCTAAAAGTGAAGGGGAAGGTAGAACAGCTGAGACTGGATCCATGATCCGCTTTTATCCCTCCCAACCACCCTTTTTGCTTCACTTTTAAACAACCAGATCTCATGAGACCTCTCTCACCATGATGAGGACAACACCAATGAGATAGTGCTAAACCTTTCATGAGAAATATGCCCCCATTATCCAATCACCTCCCACCAGGCCCCCCTCCAACACTGGGAATTACATTTCAACATGAGATTTCGGTAGGGACACAGATCCAAACTATGTCACCCACAATAAATGCTATTACTCTATAGGTTATGGCACCAATAATGGAATTCTGCCAATGGTTAAGGATATTTATTCTGATTATATGTTCAGAAACCAGAAAAATAACAGCTAGGTAGAAATATGAAAGAGACCTGAACAAGGACTCTATTGATTATCAGAGAATTACCTGAGACTGGGTAATTTATAAAGAAAAGAAGTTGAATTGATGTTGCAGTTCCACAGGCTATATGGGAAGCATGGCTGGAAGGCCTCAGAAAAATTACAATCACAGCAGAAGGCAAAGGGGAAACAAGTACATCTTACCATGGCGGAGCAGGAGAGACAGAACCAAGAGGGAAGTGCTACACACTTTTAAACAACCCTATCTCATGAGAACTCACTCACTATCATGAGAACAGGAAAGAGGAAATCCATCTCCATCATCCAGTCACCTCCCACCAGGTCCCTCCCCCAGCATTGGGAATTACAATTCAACATGAAATTTGGGTACAGAGCCAACCCATATCACAGAGTAACATATGTTCTTACTACAGTGGGAGCCATAGTAGTTCCTTGGGCCTTCTGGTATCAATGTCAAAGTAAATGCTGTGTTCAACAGATTTCTAAAGATCTTAGTATTTCCCTTTCCCACTGCAAGTATTCAAGTAAATGATCTTAAGTACCTTTAAATATCTGCCTTGTCACTTAATGTGGAAATTTCATCCTACTTATGGGTCTTGTGGTCACTAGGAAAGGCGGGAGCAGATGTTGAGATGGGCAAGCATTGTCTTATTAGGCACATACCTCAGGTAAAGTCTCTGGAATGTCTTCAAACAAGATGAAGGCTTGTATTTTCTAGCAAAAATTAGTGCACATATTCTACAAGCCTAGAGGTTGCAAAAATCAGAAGGTTCAAGATTTTGGTGCATCTATCCAGGTGTTCCTACCTCAGGTTTTGATTTCTTCCTTATCAGAGCTCAGAATGCTGCACAGGAGACTTGCACAGCCTGAGAATTAAGCCATCTTTGATATTCTGACACTCTTGTGGGAAGTATTGTGCCTACTGTTTAGCTCTGTCTTCCCTTGGCTAAAAGAGATGGAATTATCTTTAAATGCTGCCAAAGAGGCTTCCAATTCTCACATTTTATTTTATATAATTAATTAATTAATTAATAGATCTGAGCTGGCCATTTCCGCTCTTTAATCTATCAGTGGCACTTAGCAGCATTGAAATGTTTCCAAAAGTCTTTACAGCTACTATTTCTTCAGTATATCTCAAAAGCCAGATATACCTAGAGGTGAATACTATTGTACCTGCATGCCACTCCAATTCACCACAGGTGAAAGCCTTAATGATTAGATCACTGAAGATGCCAGGGTCTGGCAATTCTCCACCTACCATTGAGGCTGGGGTGTTAATTACTATACAGCTGTCAATGATCTTATCCCCTGATATGGTTTGACTGTGTCCCCACCCAAATCTCATATTGAATTATAGCTCTTACAATTTTCACATGTCTTTCCTGTGCTGTTCTTTTGATAGTAGATTAGTCTCAAGAGATCTGATGGTTTCATGAGGGGGAGTTTCCCTGCACAAGCTCTTTGCCTACTGTCATCCATGTAAGATGTGACTTGCTCCTCCTTGCATTCTGCCATGATTGTGAGGCCTCCCCAGCCATGTGGAGCTGTGAGTCCATTAAACCTCTTTCCTGTATTAATTACCCAGTCTCAGTTATGTCTTATTTGCAGTGTGAGAACAGACTAATACACCCCCAGAAGCCCATCCTTAGAGTAAGCTTCCTAGGATTAATTATGGTACACACTGTTTTAGGTTGGGTTCTCCAGATTCAGTTTCCTAGAAGCAGAGCCTGAGGTAAAGATTTGTATTCAAGTGATTTACTGATGGAGTACCCCCAGGAGAAACTAGAATGAGAAAAGCTGACAAGGGTAGGTAGGGAAAGCTAATCATGGATCCAGTCTCAGCTGGAGTCTACCTTCAGCTTGATTCCACGGGGAGCTTGAGCATGACTTTCACCGTAGAGTTGGTCTCACTTTGAATCAAAGGGCCTGACTTCTGTATGCCAATGTCAGTCAGTCATTGTGTGTTGTCCCTGGACAATGGGAAAATCTGTCAGGCAAATCGTTTCCATTTAGCTGGAGGTAATTCTGAAAAATAGGGGGGAAGCTATGAGCTCTTACAGCAGCTAAGGGATGAGCTCACCAGCCCGATAGTGAAATTTAGGACAGCAACAGATTCCACTACCTATCCTTATTTTTTTTTCTCCCTTCAGTTAGGCTGAGCTATGTGACTACTTGTAGCATATGAAATGCACATATTTCCAATCTTTCTATTTCTGCTGCAATAATTAGGAATGTACAGGTTACAGTTGTATCTATGAGATGATGGAACCTTCATCATCCTAGGTCCTTAAGTGACTATATGGAGCTCAGATCCATAGAAATTCCTGATGAACATGAAACATAAATGAGAAACAGAATCTTGCGTTAATGTTCTAAAATTTGAAAACAAATTTACTATTGCATTATAACTCAGCCTATAATGTCTAACACATGGTTTATCTATTAATTAGATTCAAGAAAGATTACCCTGGAACCATGTCTACTTTGCAGATGAGGAAACTGAGGCCCAAGGATGTCGTGTGTTTAGCCTGAGAATGAACTAATGGAAGAACCAAGATTCAAATTTAGGCTTCCTAAATCTTCCTTACACCAGATCATAGGCACCAGGATTCCTCCATTACAATTTTTTAACCACTATGTGGATGGCAAAAGGAGTTTCAGCATAACTATAACTTACTAATTCACTTACTCAACAGATATATATAAACCACTTACTATTTGTTAAATATAGTTGTAAGTGCTGGGGATATGACCACCAACGAGACCAAGTCTCTAATCTCATGGAGCTTACCTTTTAATAGATGCTGAATCAGATCCCATTGATTGGTGTTTTCCAAAAGGAGTGATAAACCACTTTTAATACACCATGAATGTGTTCTTTCATATAAAATAAATTATCATTGTTGTTTTAAAGCAAAATCTGATACACTTATACAGTTATATTCATGGATATGATTCAAACTCTCAAATCTTTTTTAAGTGCTATCACATGTAAAAATTGTGTTTCTATTTACTTTTCATTTATGCTCTCATCCCCAGTGAAGGCAAATTTTAAAGAATATTTACCTTGATAAGTCATTGATATGAATTTAACCTAGAGCTTTACAGTATTTAATACATTTATCTGGATTTTGAATTCTTCTATCTCAATTAAATTTACTCACTTTTTTTTTTTTTTACCATTACAGTTTATCAGTGGCTTTATTGGATATAACCTTGGCATTCTAGAGAACACATGTCACAAATTGACTGAAGGAAAAGATCTACCTGCTAAAGTTTCATTTAAAAATTACCCAGGGTGCTCTTATATATGTGGCTGTCACTTCTTCCTCCTCATCATCCTTATCACTTCGATCAATAGGCAATTAACATTTACAGAACTCTAACTCAGCTACAAGCTGAGAAAAATGATATGAAAAGCAGATATAGGTACCCTTCTTATGGAGCTTACAGTCGATTTATATAGATGGACATTAGTTGAATAGCCACACACCTGATGGAAAATGTAACTGGGATGATTGTTTTGGTCATGATTTTGAATATGATCATCATCATTGTTAGGAGCAGCAGTAAATATGAGAGATGTTAAACACCATCTCTCATTTTCTGTAGAGTCTAAAGCATACATCTTTTCCAGATTTTAGCATTTCTAAAATAAAGATGCACCTTCTAGTTTATGTCATCTGGATGTTAAGATGTTTTAGAAATCATTTAGCCAATTACTTCATTTGATATGAGCAGTGAATAAAAAATATGAGTTTCACATAGTTCTTATACTAGGATGAAATCATTTAATTGGTAGTATGTTTTTTCTTTCTTAGTGGTATATAAGAATACATTTTTAAACAATGGTGTCTTAGAATATATGCAGTACATGGAGGCCACTGATATGTGTTCAAAATACATAGGTACACCTCACAGCCTCTATTCTAAAAAAAACCGCAAACTTTAACTAAATTTAAAGACTATGTCGTAGGCATCATTGAGTGATCTTAGCCCGGAGCTCCAAAATAGAAAATGGATAATAGCACTGTTTCATGGACTAAACATCAGGATTATTTGCACTTACATTTTCAGCCTGTGTTCACTTGCTAAAAGTGTTCATTCTCCATCTGTCTTCTGCTCAGTTTTCCTAACAATTTGTCTCTGTAACCAATAATGCTTTGAAACAGCAAATACCACATGCTGATTGACTTTATAATGGTATCATAGTAGTTTCATATAATTAAGCAACACTTAGATTTTAAAAACCAAATGGGGAATGATGGAAAGAAAGGACACTAGGTGAAAATATTGCTATGAGAAAATGAATCAATTTGGTCAGAGTCACATTTAGCCAAATATTTGATAATACCACATTTGGGGAGAACAGGTGAAGGCTTGATTCAGACTGGAAATGATACTGATCAAGAGGGGAAGAGTGCTTAGCCTGGTGGACAAGTTTACTTGTCAGATGTGAGGAAGAGGAAAGAAAATCTGTGTGTGTGTGTGTGTGTGTGCGCGCGCGGGTGTGTGTGTGTGCACGTGTGTGTGCGTGTGTGGTGGGAAGAGAGGGAGCATGTTTGAATGTTGCCTCTCAAGACTTTAAATTAGTTTTTATAACATAATAGATCTTCCATATGGTTTTTATTTAGTGTGTGAATGTTTAGAAAAGTCTGTGATATCCTTCTGAAATTCAGATCATCCCTTACTGTTCACCAGTCTAGAAAGGATACCTGGTAATAGTTGCAAGCACAGCTAGGTTTTAGGGTCAGATAAATCCTAAATGATTTCATTTTCTTACTTTCATGGAAGGTTTTACCCTATTGCTTCATTATATCTTTTTAAAACCCTTTTGAATTCACATTGTAAGAAAGCTTAATAGCTAAAGCTAGTTAGTGATAAGGTACTTCTGGCATATCAACAAACTTGAATCCAAGCCAAAATGGAGTTTTCTATTGCTATATTTTACCTTCGAATAATGTTTGAGAATATGTTCACGTATTTTTGTTAGGTTAATGTGGTGGTCTTCTGAACACACAGTTCCTGGTTAGTAAGGCTTATCTAAGCCACCTACATTTGTTTAAAAAGTGCTAATTTAATGAATTTGATGAGCAATTGATTTCTGGGTGTCTTTCTGTTTTGTCACAATTTAGCAAGTTTGAATTTATTTCTTAGCATTTTAGAGAGGATTCTCCTTATGAAATAAGCACCTTTCTTTGAGATAAAAACAAAATAAAACCGTTATTAAAGGGAAGTAGAAAGCATTTGGTATTTAAGAATCCCACTACTATAAAAGAGAAACATTGTGACGTTAGCAACGCTTCTTCTGAGATTGAAATGGTTCCTGAACTAGCATCATACTCTTCAACACAAATAAACAAAAATACAATGCAAACATGTTAAGCTCAAATTCTTTATTTTATTTATACTTGAAGTTCTAGGGTACATGTGCACAATGTGCAGGTTTGTTACATATGTATACATATGCCATGTTGGTGTGCTGCACCCATTAAGTCGTCATTTACATTAGGTATTTCTCCTAATGCTATCCCTCCCTGCTCCCCCCACCCCACAACAGGCCCCGGTGTGTGATGTTCCCCTTCTGTGTCCTAGTGTTATCATTGTTCAATTCCCACCTATGAGTGAGAACATGTGGTGTTTGGTTTTTTGTCCTTGCGATAGTTTGCTGAGAATGATAGTTTCCAGCTTCATACATGTCCCTACAAAGGACATGAACTCATCCCTTTTTATGGCTGCATAGTATTCTATGGTGTATATGTGCCACATTTTCTTAATCCAGTCTATCATTAATGGACATTTGGGTTGGTTCCAAGTCTTTGCTTTTGTGAGTAGTGCCACAATAAACATACGTGTGCATGTGTCTTTATAGCAGCATAATTTATAATCCTTTGGGTGTATACCTAGAAATGGGATGGATGGGTCAAATTGGTATTTCTAGTTCTAGATCCTTGAGGAATCGCCACACTGTCTTCCACAATGGTAGAACTAGTTTACAGTCCCACCAACAATGTAAACGTATTCCTATTTCCCCACATCCTCTCCAGCACCTGCTATTTCCTCACTTTTTAATGATCACCATTCTAACTGGTGTGATCTGGTATCTCATTGTGGTTTTGATTTGCATTTCTCTGATGGCTAGTGATGATGAGCATTTTTTCGTGTGTCTGTTGGCTGCATAAATGTCTTCTTTTGAGAAGTATCTGTTCACATCCTTTGCCCACTTTTTGATGTTTTGTTTTGTTTTGTTTTGTTTTTTTTCTTGTTTGTTTGAATTCCTTGTAGATTCTGGATATTAGCCCTGAGTCAGATGAGTAGATTGCAAAAATTTTCTCCCATTCTGTAGGTTGCCTGTTCACTCTGATGGTAGTTTCTTTTGCTGTGCAGGAGCTCTTTAGTTTAATTAGATCCCATTTGTCAATTTTGACTTTTGTTGTCATTGCTTTTGGTGTTTTTGACATGAAGTCCTTGCCCAGGCCTATGTCCTGAATGATATTGCCTAGGTTTTCTTCTAGGGTTTTTATGGTTTTAGGTCTAACATTTAAGTCCTTAATTCATCTTGAATTAATTTTTGTATAAGGTGTAAGGAAGGGATCCACTTCCAGTTTTCTACATATGCCTAGCCAGTTTTCCCAGCACCATTTAATAAATAGGGAATCCTTTCCCCATTTCTTCTTTTTGTCAGGTTTGTCAAAGATCAGATGATTATAGATGTGTGGTATTATTTCTGAGGGCTCTGTTCTGTTCTATTTGTCTATATCTCTGTTTTGGTACCAGTACCATGCTATTTTGGTTACTGTACCCTTGTAGTATAGTTTGAAGTCAGGTAGCGTGATGCCTCCAGCTTTGTTCTTTTTGCTTAGGATTGTCTTGGCAATGTGGATTCTTTTTTGGTTCCACGTGAACTTTAAAGTAGTTTTTTCCAATTCTGCAAAGAAAGTCATTGGTAGCTTGATAGGGATGGCCTTGAATCTATAAATTACCTTGAGCAGTATGGCTGTTTTCATAATAATGATTCTTCCTATCCATGAGCGTGGAATGTTCTTCCATTTGTTTGTGTCCTCTTTTATTTCGTTGAGCAGTGGTTTGTAGGTCTCCTTGAAGAGGTCTTTCACATCTCTTGTAAGTTGGATTCCTAGGTATTTTATTCTCTTTGAAGCAATTGTGAATGGGAGTTCACTCATGATTTGGCTCTCTGTCTGTTATTGGTGTATAAGAATGCTTGTGATTTTTGCAGAACTTTGCTGAAGTTGCTTATCAGCTTAAGGAGATTTTGGGATGAGATGATGGGGTTTTCTAAATATATAATCATGTCATCTGCAAACAGGGAAAATTTGACTTCCTCATTTCCTAATTGAATATCCTTTATTTCTTTCTCCTGCCTGATTGCCCTGGCCAGAAGTTCCAACACTATGTTGAATAGGAGTGGTGAGAGAGGGCATCCTTGTCTTATGCCAGTTTTCAAGGGGAATGCTCCCAGTTATTGCCCATTCAGTATGATGTTGGCTGCGAGTTTGTCATAGATAGCTCTTATTATTTTGAGATACGTCACATCAATACCGAATTTATTGAGAGTTTTTAACATGAAGGCTGTTGAATTTTGTCAAAGGCCTTTTCTGTATCTATTGAGATAATCATGTGGTTTTTGTCTTTGGTTCTGTTTATATGCTGGATTACGTTTATTGATTTGTGTATGTTAAACCAGCCTTGCATCCCAGGACTGAAGCCCTCTAGATAATGGTGTATAAGCTTTTTCATGTGCTGCTGGGTTTGATTTACCAGTATTTTATTGAGGATTTTTGCATCAATGTTCATCATGGATATTTGTCTATAATTCTCTTTTCTTTGTTGTGTCTTTGCCAGGCTTTGGTATCAGGATGCTGCTGCTTAGTTTCAGAAGGAATGGTACCAACTCCTCCTTATACCTCTGGTAGAATTTGGCTGTGGATCTGTCTGTTTCTGGACTTTCTTGGTTGTTAGGTTATTAATTATTGCCTCAATTTCAGAGCCTGTTATTGGTGTATTCAGGGATTCAACCTCTTCCTGGTTTAGTCTTGGGAGGGTGTATGTGTCTGGGGATGTATCCATTTCTTCCAGATTTTCTAGTTTATTTGTGTAGAGCTGTTTATAGTATTCTCTGATGGTAGTCTGTATTTCTGTGGGCTCAGTGATGATATCCCCTTTATCAGGTTTTTATTGCATCTATTTGATTCTTCTCTCTTTTCTTGTGTGTTAGCCTTGCTAGCAGTCTATTAATTTTGTTGATCTTTTTTCAAAAAAAATCAACTCCTGGATTCATTGATTTTTTGAAGGATGTTTCGTGTCTCTATCTCCTTCAGTTCTGCCTGCTCTTAATTATTTCTTGCCTTCTGCTAGCTTTTGAATGTGTTTGCTCTTGCTTCTCTGGTTCTTTTAATTGTGATGTTAGGGTGTCAATTTTAGATCTTTCCTGCTTTCTCTTGTGGGCATTGAGTGCTATAAATTCCCCTCTACACACTGCTTTAAATGTGTCCCAGAGATTCTGGTATGTCGTGTCTTTGTTCTCATTGGTTTCTTTTTTTTTTTTTTTTTTTTTTTTTTTTTTTGAGACGGAGTCTTGCTCTGCCGCCCAGGCTGGAGTGCAGTGGCCGGCTCTCAGCTCACTGCAAGCTCCGCCTCCCGGGTTCACGCATTCTCCTGTCTCACCTCCCGAGTAGCTGGGACTACAGGCGCCCGCCTCGTCGCCCGGCTAGTTTTTTTGTATTTTTTAGTAGAAACGGGTTTCACCGTATTAGCCAGGATGGTCTCGATCTCCTGACCTCGTGATCCGCCCTTCTCGGCCTCCCAAAGTGCTGGATTACAGGCTTGACCACACCGCGCCCGGCCTGTTCTCATTGGTTTCAAAGAACATCTTTATTTCTGCCTTCATTTCATGATTTACCCAGTAGTCATTCAGGAGCAGGTTGTTCAGTTTCCAAGTAGTTGAGCAGTTTTGATTGAGTTTCTTAATCCTGAGTTCTAGTTTGATTGCACTGTGGTCTGAGAGACAGTTTATTATAATTTCTGTTCTTTTACATTTGCTGAGGAGTGTTTTACTTCCAACTATGTGGTCAATTTTGGAATAAGTGTGATGTGGTGCGGAGAAGAATGTATATTCTGTTGATTTGGGGTGGAGAGTTCTGTAGAAGTCTATTAGGTCTGCTTGGTGCAGAGTTGAGTTCAATTCCTGGATATCCTTGATAACTTTCTGTCTTATTGATCTGTCTAATGTTGACAGTGGGGTGTTAAGGTCTCCCATTATTATTGTGTGGGAGTCTAAGTCTCTTTGTAGGTCTCTAAGCATCTGCTTTATGAATCTGGGTGCTATTACATTGGGCACATATATATTTAGCATAGTTAGCTCTTCTTGTGGAATTGATCCCTTTACCATTATGTAATGGCCTTCTTTGTCTCTTTTGATCTTTGATGGTTTAAAGTCTGTTTTATCAGAGACTAGGATTGCAACCCCTGCCTTTTTTTTGTTTTCCATTTGCTTGGTAGATCTTCCTCCATCCCTTTATTTTGGGTCTATGTGTGTCTCTGCACATTAGATGGGTCTCCTGAATACAGCAAACTGATGGGTCTTGACTCTTTATCCAATTTGCCAGTCTGTGTCTTTTAATTGGAGCTTTTAGCCCATTTATATTAAGGTCGATATTGTTATGTGTGAATTTGATCCTGTCATTATGATGTTAGCTGGTCATTTTGCTCATTAGTTGATGCACTTTCTTCCTAGCATTGATGGTCTTTACACTTTGGCATGTTTTTGTGGTGGCTGGTACTGGTTCTTTCTTTCTATGTTTAGTGCTTCCTTCAGTATCTCTTGTAGGGCAGGCCTGGTGGTGACAGAATCTCTCAGCATTTGCTTGTGTGTAAAGGATTTTATTTCTCCTTCACTTATGAAGCTTAGTTTGGCTGGATATGAAATTCTGGGTTGAAAATTATTTTCTTTAACAATGTTGAATATTGGCCCCCACTCTCTTCTGACTTGTAGAATTTCTGCCAAGAGATTCACTGTTAGTCTGATGGGCTTCTCTTTGAGGGTAACCCGACCTTTCTCTCTGGCTGCCCTTAACATTTTTTCCTTCATTTCATCTTTGGTGAATCGGACAATTATGTGTATTGGAGTTGCTCTTCTTGAGGAGTATCTTTGTGGTGTTCTCTGTATTTCCTGAATCTGAATGTTGGCCTGCCTTGCTAAGTTAGGGAAATTCTCCTGGATAATATCCTGCAGAGTGTTTTCCCACTTTGTTCCGTACTCCCCATCACTTTCAGGTACACCAATCAGATGTAGATTTGGTCTTTTCACATAGTCGTATATTTTTTGGAGGCTTTGTTTGTTTCTTTTTACTCTTTTTTCTCTAAACTTCTCTTCTTTCTTCCAGTTTATCAAATCAGCTACTGAAGCTTGCACATGTATCGTGTAGTTCTCATGTCATGGTTTTCAGCTTCATCAGGTCATTTAAGGACTTCTCTACACTGGTTATTCTAGTTAGCCATTTGTCCAATCTTTTTTCAAGGTTTTTATCTTCTTTGCGATGGGTTCAAACTTCTTCCTTTAGCTCGGAGAAGTTTGATCATCTGAAGTCTTCTTCTCTCAACTTGTCATTCTCTGTCCAGCTTTTTTCCGTTGCTGGTCAGGAGCTGTGTTCTTTTGGAGGGGGAGAAGCGTTCTGATTTTTAGAATTTTCAGGTTTTCTGCTCTACTTTTTCCCCATGTTTGTGGTTTTATCTACCTTTGGTCTTTGATGATGGTGATGTACAGATGGGGTTTTGGTGTGGATGTTCTTTCTGTTTGTTAGTTTTTCTTCTAACAGTCAGGACTCTCAGCTGCAGGTCTGTTGGAATTTGCTGGAGGTCCACTCCAGACCCTGTTTGCCTGGGTATCGGCAGCAGAGGCTGCAGAACAGCAAATATTGCTGAACAGCAAGTCTTGCTGCCTGATCGTTCCTCTGGAAGCTTCATCTCAGAGGGGTACCCAGCCATATGGGGTGTCAGTCTGTCCCTACTGGGTGGTGTCTACCAGTTAGGCTACTCGGGGGTCAGGGACCTACTTGAGGAGGCAGTCTGTCCATCCTCAGATCTCAAACTCCCTGCTGGGAGAATCACTACTCTCTTCAAAGCTGTCAGACAGGGACATTTAAGTCTGCAGAGGTTTCTGCTGCCTTTTGTTCAGCTATGTCATGCCCACAGAGGTGGCATCTACAGAGGCAGGCAGGCCTCCTTGAGCTGTGGTGGGCTCCACCCAGTTTGAGTTTCTCAGTGGCTTTATTTACCTACACAAACCTCAGGAATGGCAGGTGCCCCTCCCGCAGGCTCACTGCCACCTTGCAGTTCAATCTCAGACGTCTGTGCTAACAATGAGTGAGGCTCCATGGGTGTAGGACCCTCTGAGCCAGGCACAGGATATAATCTCCTGGTGTGCCATTTGCTAAGACCATTGGAAAAGCACAGTATTAGGGTGGGAGTGATCTGATTTTCCAGGTGCCATCTGTCACAACTTTCCTTGGCTAGTAAGGGAATTCCCTGACCCCTTGCACTTCCCAGGTGAGGTGATGCCTCACCCTGCTTCGGCTCATGCTGCATGGGCTGCACCCACTGTCCTGCACCCACTGTCCAACAAACCCCAGTGAGATGAACCCAATACCTCAGTTGGAAATGTAGAAATCACCTGTCTTCTGTGTCGCTCATGCTGGGAGCTGTAGACTGGAGCTGTTCCTATTCAGCCATCTTGGAACTACCCAAACCCAAATTCTTAATGTCCCATTTGCCATTTCTCTAAGGCAAAGAATAATTTCAATGAAAAAGTGCAGCAGAACTACTGGAAGAACATGGTAAAAGCTCAATTATTTTTCTTCATAATATGTTATGTAATATAAGACATCTAAAGCATTTCAAGCTGTAATCAAAATAAAAAGTAGATATTATAAATAAAAATATATATACATACACATATTTAGTAAGTCTTTCAAATCTGTTGTTAATTAAGTTTAGGCACAACGTCATACAGCCAATCTCTAAATGGATTAAAGATGTAAACATAAAACCTGAAATTGTAAAACTCTTGAAAGAAAACATAGGGATAAAGTTTTATGACATTGACCTTGGCAATGATTTCTTGGATATGACACCAAAAGTGCAGAAAACCATTGCAAAAATAGACAAGCAGGGCTACATGAAATTATAAAGCCTCTGCATTACAAAGGAAACAGTCGATAGGTGAAAAGGCAATCTACAGAATGAGAGAAAATATTCCCAGCACTTTGGGAGACCAAAGGGAGTGAATCACAAGGTCAGAAGTTCGAGACCAGTTTGGCCAACATGGAGAAACCCTGTCTCTACTACAAATACAAAAAAGTAGCTGGGCATGGTGGCAGGTACCTGTAATCCCAGCTGCTAGGAGGGTGAGGCAGGAGAATCAATCACTTGAACCCAGGAAGCAGGGGTTGTGGTGAGCCAAGATTGCACCACTGTACTCTAGCCCAGGTGACAGTGCAAGACTCCATAAAAAAAAAAATAAACAAAGCTACTACATATTGTATTATATTGTATTAGGAGTTAAGAGTCAGTATCCAAAATATATTAGGAACTACTATATCTCAATAGCAAAATATAAATAATCTGATTTTTAAATGGTCAAAACAAGTAAATAGACATTTCTTTGAAGGAGATGTCAAGTGTATGAAAAGATGTTCAATATCACTAATCATCAGAGAAAAGTAAATCACAACCACAATAAGATATCACTGCACACATGTTAGGCTGGCAATTATCTAAAAACAAAAGATAACAGGTATTGACAAGGATGTGGAAAAATTGGAATCCTTGTGTTCTATTGGTAGGAATGTAAACTGATAAAGTCATTACGGAAACAATATGAAGGTTCTTCAAGAAGCTAAGAATGCACTGTGGTCACTGCTGCCACAGGGAGAAAAGCATGCATTCTCCTGAGCCTGAGCTGCCTGCCTGAACCGCTTTTAGCAAACCCACCTCCACCAGCAGCATGGCCTCAGTGCTCTAGCATGCATCCTGAGTTCAGGCTCTCCCTGCACACTGCGGCTGCTGCTACTGATGCTGCCACTGTGGGCTGAAACACTTAATCCACTGAGCCTGAGAACTTCCTGCCTGCCTGGGTCTGTTGACAGCAACCCTACTTCCACCAGCAGTATGGCCACTTTTCCCCTGTGTTAGTACAGGCCCTGAGGATAAGCTGTACTCTAAAGGAATACCTGAGACTGGGTAATTTCTAAAGAAACCAAGGTCATGGTTCTGCAGGCTTAACAGGAAGCATGGTGCTGACATCTGTATCTGGTAAGGGCTTCAGACTGCTTCCAGGGGAGCAGGCAAAAGAAGAGGGACAGAAAAGAGAGGAGAAAACACTAGGCTCCTTTCAACAACCAGTTCTTGCAGGAACTAAATTTACTCACTCCCTCAAGAATGGCACCAAGCCCGTCATGAGGAGTTCAACCCTATGACCTGAACACCTCTCAGTAGGCCCCACCTCCAACATTGGGATCAAATTTTAACAGGCACTTTTGGGGGTCAAATATCCAAACCATAGCACCGGCTCTTCTCAAATATCACCAGGGATCACCCTGGCCCACATACTACAGCCGCACTTGTGTGGATCACTGGGAGGTCTTCCCCTCCCCAGGCCTGAGAGCACTGCTGGTGAAACTGGGGATCACTCTGCTTAGTCTACTGTCTCTAGCATTTATGCATTCCTCTGAAAGACCTGAAGATGTGTCAATGCAGCCTGCCTCCAACAGCACCACTGGAACTCCCTGCACATGCCACCTGGGTGCCTGAAGACTGGCTCACCTAACCCATTTTAGCCACTGTTAACATTAACCAGTGCTATCTGGGAGCCCAAAGATTGTCCTGCCACCACTATTTCCATTGCCTCTACCACACGCACTGCCCTGGGCTCTGAGGAGCTGCTCACTCATCTGGTCAACCACTGCCACTATTGGCACCTGAGCAAGCCATCTAGGGGGACGATGAATCAGCCCACCTGGACCTGCTATCATGAGTGCCCGCATATGCTGCTTGGGGGTCCAAGGACAGGCATAGTGCTTAGCTTGCCTACCACTGTCACCACCAGGGCCCAGGATTGGCTGATGAGGCATCTCTGTCTATGCCAAAGCCTCATCTCAGCCTCCACTAACATCTATAATCAAGCCACTGAGGAAATCAGGCACCACTGATGTTGTTTACAGCTGAAGAAATCATATGGAGCCTACACTATTGCACATACCCAGGATCAAAGTGAAAGTATCCTCCTCAACCATTGCCATAGACACATCTTCAGGAAAAACTCTTCCCCTACAAAAATCAGTCCAAAAATTGGAAGAGGCAACTGTTACACCAGATGTACAGATACCACTGTAAGGGCAACAGAAGCACAAAGCAAGGACAGCTCCATAGGATCACAATAATTCTTCAACAACAGATTCCAATTGGAAAATAAAGTTATAAAATGCTGGAAAAATTTTGAAATGATGATAGTGAAGTTCAGTAAGATACAAGACAGCAAAGATAAGCAATACAAAGAAAATAGAAAAATAATTCAGGATATGAATGAGAAATTCACCAAAATGACAGATATAATGAAAAAGAACCAAACATAAATCCTGGAACTGAGGAATTCAATATGTAAAGTAAAAAACATATTTGAGAGCTTCTACAGTAGACTAGATCAAGCAAAAGAAAGAATTTCATAACTTGAAGAGAAGTCTTTGGAAACAAGCCAGGCAGACAAAGAAAAAAGAGAAAAAAAAAAAAAAGAACAAATTCTACATGACATATAAGACACCAGAAAGCAATCAAATATTTGAATTTTAGATGTTCTAGTAAATTAAGAGAAGACCAACAACATAGAAAACTTATTTAACAAAATAATAGCTGAAGTCTTCCCAAGTTAAGTGAGATTTATACATCTAAATACAGGAAGCTCAGAGATCCCCAAATAGATACAACCCAAAAAGACCTTCATGGCATATCATAGTCAAACTATCAAAAGTCAAAGACAGAGAATTCTAAAATAGAATGAGGATAACATTTAGTCACATATAAGAAAACTCCCATCAGACTATTCCCAAAATAAATGAAGAGTAAGGAATTCTCCCTAACTTCCCCTATGAGCCCAACATTACCCTGATACCAAAAGCTGACAAAAAAATGCAACAACAACAAAGAAAACTAGGATCAATATTCCTGATGATCATGGACTCAAAATTCTCAACAAAATACTAGTAAACTGAATCCAACAGCATTTCAAAAAGATACTCTCTGATCAAGTGGTATATATCTTAGGGAGGCAACGATGACTCAAAATGTGAAAATCAATAAACATGATACATCACATCAACAGAATGAAGGATAAAACCATATGATTATCTCAATAGACACAGACAAAGCATTTGATAACATTCAACATTCCTTCATGGTAAAAACTCTCACCCAACTAGGCATAGAAAAACTGGACCTCAGCATAGTAAAGGCCAAATATAGCCAACACAGAGTTAACATTATACTGAATGAAGAAAAACTGAAAGTCTTTCCTCTAAGAACTAGTATAAGACAAGGATTCCACTTTCAACATATCTATTCAACATGGTATACTGGAAGTTCTAACCTGAGTAATTAGGTAAGAGAAAGAGGTAAAAGGAATCTAAATTGCAAAAAAGCAAGTCAAATTATCTCTCTTTGCAGATGATAAGATCTTATATTTAGAGAATACAGGAGTCCACCAAAATCCTCTAATAGTTGATAAGTAAATTTAGTAAAGTTGCTGGATTCAAGATCAACATACAACAAGGAGTAGTGTTTCTATACAACAAAAATGAACTAGCTGAAAAGAAAATGAAGAAAGCAGTTCTATTTACAATAGCTAAAAAAAAAAAAAAAAAAAAAAAAAAAAAAACAAAACCAAGATAACTAGGAATAAATTTAACCAGGAGGTAAGAGAGCTGTACAAGAAAACTACAAAACACTAAAGAAAGAAATTGAAGAGGACACAAACAAGTGGAATAACATTCTGTGCTCATGGAGCAAAATTAAAGTGATTAAAATGACCACGCAACTCAAAGCAACATACAGATTTAATGTAATCTGTATCAAAATACTGATGTCATCCTTCACAGAAATGATAAAAAAAAAAAAAGCACTCCTAATATTTGTATGGAATCAAAAAGAGCTTGAATAAGCAAAGCAATCCAGAGCAAAAAGAACAAAACTGGAGGCATTAAACAACCTGACTTCAAAATATATTACAAGGCTATTATAGCCAAGAGGCATGGAATTGGCATAAAAACAAACATATAGAGCAATGGAACAGAACAGAGAACCCAGAAATAAGTCCACATATTTACAGCCAACTGACATTAGATAAAGTCACCAAGACCATACATTTAGGAAAGAACAACATCTTCAATAAATGATGCTGTTAAAACTGGGTATCCATACCCAGATGAGTGAACCTAGACTCTTATCTCTCACTATATACAAAAATCAACTCAAGATGGATTAAAGTCTTAAATGTAAGCCCCCAAACTATAATAGCGCTAGATTAAAACACAGGGAAACACTTCAGGTCATTGTTCTATGCAAATATTTTATGGCTAAGAATTCAAAAACATAGGCAATAAAACCAAAAATAGACAAATGTGACTGTATTAAACCAAGCATCTGTACAGCACAGGAAACAACCAACACAGTGAAGAGGCAAGTTGTTGAATGGGAGAAAATATTTGCAAGCCATTTTTTCAACACAGGAAGAATACCAAGAATATACACATAACTCAAACAACTTGACAGTAAAAAAGCAAAATTTTTTAATCATTAAAAATTTGGCAAAGGACACAAATATACATTCCTCAAAAGAAGACACAAATGGCTCACAGGTATATGAAAAATGCTCAACATCCCCAATCATCAGGAAAATGCAAATTAAAACCACAATAAGATATTATCTTACCATAGGTGGAGTGACTGTCATCAAAAGGACAAAAAAAATCACAGCTGCTGATGAAGATGCAGAGAAAGGGGAATTTTTATACATTGTTGGTAAAAAATGTAAATTAGTAAGCAGTATGGAAGACAGTGCAGCAGTATGGAAGAGTCCGGAAGGCCAGACTCTTCTCTGAACACCCTGGTCGAATTTCTCTCAGCATCTTCATCGTTCCACCACTGATGGCCTACCGGCATCTGTCAGTGTGTTCTTCTGCTGGTGTGCTCCTCTCCACATCCAGTCACTTGTGTGTGTGTGTGCTCACTAGGGTAACGGGGTTCTTATGGGCACAGAGTGGAGGGCATGGCAGGCCAAAAGGCAACTTTTGTGGTGTGAAAAACAGGAGTGCCTGTTCTCACTTAGGTTCATGGGCACAGACCCAAGGGTGGGGCCCCTTCCAAGGACACTGCCCTTCCCTACCCAACACTTCCCTGCCCCTTCCCGTAACAAAACCAGGAAAAGTTAACCAAAACCACTGTTCTTTTTAGGAAGCAGGGAAGAAAAAAGGTAAAGAGAATATGCACCTGTTAGAGAATAACTATGCTACTTGTTGAAACAATTTCCTGAATGTGTTTATAATGCAGGAGCTTAAGTGTTGTGCTGCAGATTTCTGAAAGTTTCACAATATAAACATTTTGTTTGGGTCATAGAACCTAGGCAATAATCATGTGTATTTCCACTTGATAACCTTCATAGTAAAATGTGCTCACCTTTTTATTTATTCCAACCATAGGTCTCTTTTTCTTTTTTTGTTTTTTAGACTTTAGGGAGAAGGGAAAAGAAAATATTCCTCGTGAGAAAAAGAAACATGACCAAAGTTTCAGCTCTGAATCCATTACATTGCAATACTGTTTCCCAAAACACTGTAAGGGTCCAGAAGTCCTATATTTTACTTCATCTTCTGTGTGTATTACAGGATCTGCCAATAATATGCACTCTGTTCAGATGGAGTCTATCTATAAACTAGATTCATATTTTAAATAAAAAATGAAAATAAAAACTGGGAATAAATGGCCATGTACCTCTTAAGAGAAAATAATTCAGTAGCTGAGCATAGAACTTAAAATTATGAATTACACAAAGATTAACATAAAATTAAATTATGTATGCATGCATTTTATACAGAGGACACATAAGAAAACATAGGTAACTATATGTAAACTTCTGATATGGAAACACATGTAACCATATGGAAACATGTGAAAACCAATGTTAGTATCTGGAACTTTCAGGCAGGCTCTACCTTATTTGACATTTCCCAGCCAGTAGTAATCAACACCGAGCATACCCACAAATTGCCAGGGTTGTAGTCCCCATTTGAAGTCAAGAATAGCTCCCAAGTTATTTTCTTGTCTCATATTTCGAAAAGAGACCAGACCAGCTGCACAGGAGTGTTGGGTGTCTGCATGGTTCCTTCTTTGAGTGATGCTTCATTTACTTACGTTTGTTCCTATTTTTATGCAATTGTCAGTAATTTTCCTTACTCTTCTAATTGTCTACACTTTCCTGGCTCTTCTATTCAAATTGTCTCACACTCTTTTTCAGTTGTATTTAGTATTAGCTGCACTGACTTGTACAATTGGTCAAAGATGAGTAAAGAGTTCGTAAAGCAAACAGCAGATATACTTCCTAATTATACTCTTGTGGTTATGGCAATCTAAACTATTCTATGCAATAAGTTCTCAGATGATATATTCCAAATTTCCTTTTTAATTTGTGCCCTTTTCATATCAACAACACAGTGTTCTTCAAGGGAATTGTTTACTTTATTTCTTCTTTTCCTACATTAGATTATATTTATGCCTGCAGGAAATATCTCTTCCTCTTCACTGTCAGTGCTGTCATGCATGTTGTAAATTATCAATACATAAAAGATGGAGAGTTCTTTTTATTTTTAGCTACTTGAATTGTAGATTAGGGTAAATTTACTATTGTGTTAATTTGAAGAAAAGCCATTATTAATGAATCATGCAAGGGTTTAGAAACTAATCAATTGAGGTATACACTTATTGGTCTCCTTCACTCCATCTGCATATTTATGATCTCCTCCTGTTTTCCTCAGAGCCTAAGATTCCTTCTCTACTAAGAGAAGTTACAACTTTCACCGAATTTGAATTTCTACCAAATTCAAATACCAGCTGACACGTGAGTCACAACCCTTTGATAACAGCACCAATCTCAAAAAAAGACCCAAGAGCCAGGCGCAGTGGCTCACGCCTGTAATCTCAGCACTTCGGAAGGCCAAGGAGGGCAGATCACGAAGTCAGGAGATCGAGACAATCCTGGCTAACACGGTGAAACCCCGTCTCTACTAAAAGTAAAGTACAAAAAAATTAGCCAGGTGTGGTGGCGGGCACCTGTAGTCCCAGCTACTCGGGAGGCTGAGGCAGAAGAATGGTGTAAACCCAGGAGGCGGAGCTTGTAGTGAGCCGAGATCGTGCCACTGCACTCCAGCCTGGGTGACAGAGTGAGACTCCATCTGAAAAAAAAAAAAAAAAAGAGCCTCAGGGAGTTTGTCTGAATGGTTGGGTGGTGTGGAAGTATGTATCCAAAATGAGAATAACATTCATTGGATCTGCCTTTAATGAATATGAGAAGATGGTATCTCAGTATTGGAGAAAAGGGAGTACAAATGACACATCACACTTCTTGATTCTCTAGTTTTGGCTTGACCTGTAACTCAACCTACTTGATGACAAATTAATTGTTTTTAATCAAAAACAATCATGGTTCATTTCTTCTGGATATAGAAAGAGAAAGAGGAAAGAAATCCCTAAAGGTACCCAAGAGACCAACACTAAGTAGAAACAATTGCCTTCTGCAATACATAAAATGTTATACAAGAAGAATAATCACCTTGTAAACAAATAACATCTGCTCAGTATAAAAAGGTATTCTCATTCCCTGCTGCAAAGGACATTGTAAAAACTATAAAACTTCTAGAAGATAACATAGGAGAAAATCTAGGTGGCTTAGGTTTGGTGATAACTTTTTAGATTTAATATCAAAAGTCAATCCATGAAAAAATTGACAATTAGGATTTTATTAAAATTAAAGACTTCTGCCCTGCAGAGGATACTGTTATGAAAACGAAAAGACAAACAATAGGTTGGAAGAAAATATCTTCAAAAGATATTTGATAAAGGACTATTATTCAAAATATGCCAGGGATTCTTAAAACTCAATAATAAAGCAAATAATCTAATTAAAAATGGATAAAAGATCTGAATAGACACCTTATCAAAGAAGATATATAGATAGCAAAGAAGAACATGAAACTATGCTCAACTTCATAAGTCATTAGGGAACTGCAAATTACATTGACAATGAGATACCACCAAATATCAATTAGAATGGCTAAAATTCCAAACATTGATAACATCAAATACTGATGAGGAATGCAAAGCACAGGAACACTTATGTATTGCTAGCTGGAAGGTAACATGGTATAATTGCTTGAGAAACAATTTGGCAGTTTCTGAAAGGCTCAATTCAGGCTTACCATATAATCCAGCAGTCATACTCCTTGGCATTGATTCAAATAAATTGAAAACACACCTACACAAAAACCTGCACACAAATGTTGATAGCAGCTTTATTCATCAACACCAAAAATTAGTTGCAACCAAGATATCCTTCAATAAGTGAATGGATAAACAATCTGTAGTACATTCAGACAATGGAGTATTATTCAGAGAAAAGGAAATTATATATGAAGCCATGAAAAGACACATAGGAACTTTAACTGCATATTGCTAAGTGAAAAAAGCCAGTCTGAGCAAGCTACATACAACGTTATTCCAACAATATTACCTTATGGAAAGGGCAAAACAATAGAGGCAGTGAATGATCAGTTCTGGCTAAGGGCCTCGGGGTAAGGAAGGAGGGATGAATAGATTGAACAAAGGGCAGTTAAACTATTGTGTATGATATTGGAATGATTTGTAGAACATTACTCATTTGCCAGAACCCGAAGAACTACATAAGACAGAGTGAACCATGATACTATGGACATTAGTTAACATTAAAATATTCACATTGGCTTATCAATTATAAAAAATATACCACACTAATGCAAGATGCTGATAATAGAAAAAACTATGGGAAGATGGGGGAGGCAGAATAGTGGCATATAGGAACTCTGTATTTTACACTAATTTTTCTGGAAGCCTAAAATGGTTGTAAAAAATAGTCTATTTAAAAATTATATTTAAAAAATATATGTTGCACCAGCCCCTACAATGAAGGTATCAACTTCACTATCATATTTATCACTTACTTAGCACTAAAACAATATACTGCTGAGGAAAGAAAACACAAGACAATCAGACAGACTTGGTTTTCAATTCCAGCTATGCCACTTACTGTTCAGGTGATACTGGGAAAATTATATGACTTATCTGAGCCAAAGTTTCTTCATGTGAAAAATAAACATTGTATACATGTATAACTTATAGAATTATTATAGATACCATATGGGATAATATTTAAGTACCTCATAGAGAACATGACACATATTATTAGTTACTCCATAAACATTAGCTCTCTTTGTTGTGGTTTGAGATGGAGTCTTGCTCTGCCTCCCAGGCTGGAATGCAGTGGTGTGATTTTGGCTTACCACAACCTCCGCCTCCTGGGTTCAAGTGATTCTCCTGCCTCAGCCTCCCGAGTAGCTGGGATTGTAGGTGCCCACCACCATGACTGGCTATTTTTCTTTTTTTGTATTTTAGTAGAGATGGGGTTTCACCATGTTGGCCAGGCTGATCTTGAGCTCCGAGCCTCAGGCAATCGGCCACCTCGGCCTTCCAAAGTGCTGAGATTACAGGCTTGACCACATCCCTGGCCAACATTAACTCTTTTATCTAGGTTAAATTGTTTCAGGACCTGTCCTAAGATTTTATGTCCTACAGAAGGTTGCTTTGACAATTTTTCAAAGTTGAGAAAGGCAAAAAAGCACTTAATTAATTTAAAATGTTATATTTTTGTGGAAAGAATGAAATTAAAAGACCCTTCATTTTCAAAGAAACAGGAATTGACAGTTTCAAGGTAGAGAGTATGGTGACTCTCACAGCCAGCAGGAGAAAGTGGTAAGAAAAAGAGAGTTATTAAACCAGCACCACCTCTGAACACAAACAGTGAAGCTGGTAGGCAAGTGAGAGAATAGAATCTCAGCTAGTTCTTCACATAGAAATAAGCAACAGTTATAGAAGTTATAGAAGTTAAATCTATAAATGCTATCTTCCTTTATATAAAGTCTCAGGAGACTTATACTTCGTCAAAACTCAACTATTGCTGAGAGGTTTTGAATGCCATGAACACAGTCAAAACAGGTTCTCTTCATAGTCAATGCTGGAAGCTGAACTTTCTCCTGATTGAGCATCTTTTTGATTCTATACCCTGCTTTCCTCTCAGATATCCAGAGCACTTAATGTTACAAGCTCAGATTTGAGCATTACTCCCTCCCAACAAGCTGAATCCCTTTAAGTGCTCCAGATTTCTTTCTTTTTATTTCATCATTATTATCATTGTCTATCTACTCCAAGAGGGTTATGTAAAGCAATCTTTAGATATTAGGAGCAATTAGAAAGAAACAAGGAAAAAAATCTGAAAGCTTCTCTCCATTTGAGAAAAGCTCAGGTTAATTTTTTAATTACATTATTATTTTTTTCTGAAAGAGAAATGGCAAGATGTAAATATCTAGATGAACGTATTAGTTTCCTATCGCTGCTGTAACAACACATTACCACATAATTGGTTAACACTATGCAAATTTGTTATTTTAAAGTTCTGTAGATCAGAAGTCTGAATGGGTCACACTGGTTAAAATCAAGGTATTGCCAGGGTGTTGCATTCTGGAGGCACTACAGATGAATTTGTTTCCTTGCCTTTTCCAGTCTCTAGAGGCTGGTGATATCGCATGGCTCATAGCAATGGAAAGCCGAGTTCTTTTCATCTGGCATTACTGACGCTGACTCTTTGACCTCCTTCTTCCTCTTTTAAGTTCCTTTCTGATCACATTGGTCTTGCTTGATTAATTCAGAATAATCTTTTCTTTATGTCAGCCAATTAGCGGTCTTAATTCTACCTGTTGTCTTTACCCTTTGCTATGTAACATAACATATTCACAGGTTCTTGAGATTAGGAGATGAATGTCTTTTGGGGACTACTATTCTGCCTACTACAGTAATGACAAGTTAAGGGTTGCTGCCTATATTATCAGACATGAGTTAGCATATGCATTATATCCTAATACCTCAAGTCTTTTGGGGAGAAGAATAAATGAGCCCATTAATTTGATGGAGAGATTAGTAAAAGGTCTTTCAGCACATACTGCTCTGAAACTGTTGCCACAGAAGTTTGTGGCTGCAGGCAGGTGCACGTGACTCTTTGAAACCAGTTTATAGCTATTGAATCTGCTTACATGTTCTGGTGAATATACTGCCTTGCTTTGACTCTTTTTATTTTTTATTTTTTTAAATGAAGGAAATGTTAAGCAACAAGTTTATTTCCAGGAGACAGGTCTCTGCTTTGCATAGTCATTTGGAGGGAGTGAAAATAGACAAGAAGTCATAGCAAACAATCTCACTAATCATCTGATGACAAGTGAATTATGTTATTTATGGGTATGGATACATTCTCAACTTTCTTAAAAATGCTTTGGTGTGAAAACATTGACCATCTGAGAATCATCTGAACCTGAGCTCTGGGCACTGACAATATCAGAGACAAATAAAAGGAAAAGAATGAAAAACAGAAATGTTTTGTTTCCCTTAAGACTGACCAACTCGGAATGTATTCCTTTGTCTCACAGACACATCATTCTAAGAACAGTAAACCATAATTCATTGAGTTTCCACCACTCCCAAAGCCTGTCTACAGACCAGGGGATGAACTGACTCACTTCTGAATATCCCTCATCAATCAGAAAGCCTTAGAAGTGGAATTTAAACTGCCATATAATTTTAAGATTTATTCATTCACACCTAGGTTGGGCTCTTTGGTTGCAAGAATGAAAAATTAATTGTGATGTCTCAAATGTAGGATAATAAAGTTTAAAAATATTCACTACTTGTAAAGGTGTAAAATGTTTCCTAATTGTGTCCAAAATGGAATTTTTATGATTACAGAGTCATTCTTCAATTCTCAACCTCCTGAAATAAACATCTGGATAGGACTATAAATTCCCCATGGATAAGACTAGGTCTTCTATTGTTAGTTATCTATAATAAGCTAGGTTCTGGGCACAATAGCATTGCCTTCTCTATTCCATAACCCTTATCATTATACAATGATGACTCAGAAGAAATGTTGTTTTCAAAACTGGCAAACTCCAGAATGTTTCACAGAAATCAATTTTCTGGGTGTTTGTTCTAACTTGCTGAATCTCTGACCCCATCACCAGCAATTCTGATTTTTAAGGACTGGATGGGTTTAGGGAATTGGCATTTTTAACAGATTCCCCAAGATACTCTAGTCATAGAGTTTTCTAAGCACACTTTTTTTTGAGAAGTACAACCCATGTCCTCTGAACCATTCTGGATATACGTTTGTGTGCATCCACTCTGCACAGCCATCTTCATTAAAGAACACACTCTCACATCACACTCTCACATCACACTCATTAAATGGGCCAATTAATCTCATTTCTCTAATCATGAGTGTTATAATCGTTCACTCTTCCAAATGGCAAGAGATTTCTCAGAAACCACTTTGGTTTTTGCAGAAGCAGAATGATTGCCTCAACACTGATTTTGGTTTTGTAATGTGAGCAGAGGATAAAATTAACCTTTTGTTTTCTGGTTTGAGGCAATCATTTACCTCAAAAAGGAAAGCTGTTAATATATACACTGAATCGTTTGGATTCCTTACAAACTAAATAGATTTAGTAATTCAGATTTTCATGAGTCTTGACATTTTTGATGTCCAATCTGGAGGTTGGGGGATTGCTGCAGGGCAGAAGAGATGGAATAAGAGTAGGTGAGGAGGTTTTACAAGATATTTTGTTTTAGGAAAACTGCCTCTGTTCCTGATATCAACTTGAGCATTCCAAGAACAAATGATTCTTAACATTCTATGGGGAGTCAATAATTCATTTAGGGGCCTGGCATAGTGGCTTAAGCTTGTAATCCCAGCAATTTGGGAGGCCAAAGCAGGTGGATCACAAAGTCAGGAGTTCAAGACCAGACTGCCCAACACAGTGAAACCCCGTCTCTACTAAAAATACAAAAAAAATAGCTGGGCATGGTGGAGGGTGCCTGTAGTCCCAGCTACTTGGGAGGCTGAGGCAGGAGAATCACCTGATCCCAGGAGTTGGAGGTTGTAGTGAGCCAATATTGTGCCACTGCACTGCAGCCTGGGCAACACAGTGAGACTCTGTCTCAAAAAAAGAAAAAAAGAATTCATTCAGGGATCTGATTAAAGATTTAAACTAGGTTACTGGAAAAATGAATGTAGGCACACATACAAACAAAGATTTTCCAGAAACTTCAGGCACATCATAGGCCACCCAAAAGCTCATCCAAATTTAGAATGTATGCCTTCTCATGTGGTTTGACTTTGGGTCCCCCACCAAATCCCATCTCAAATTGTAATCCCACGTGTCAGGGAAGGGGTCTTGTGGGAGGTGAATGAATCATGGGGGTTGACTTCCCCTTGCTGTTCTCATGATAGTGAGTGAGTTCTCAAGAGATCTGGTTGTTTGAAAGTGTGTGACACTTCCACTTCACTCTCTGTCTCCTGCTCTACCATGGTAAGATGTGCTTGTTTTCCTGTCACCTTCTGCCATGATAGTAAGTTTTCTGAGGTCTCCTAGTCATGTTTCTTAAGTGTGGAACTGTGAGTCAATTAAATTTATTTGCTTCATAAATTACCCAGTCTCAGGTAGTTCTTTATAGAAGTGTGAGAATGAGCTAATACAGGAAATTGGTACTAGCAGACTGGAGTACTGCTATAAAGATACCTGAAAATGTGGAAGTGACTTTGGAACTGTGTAATGGGCTGAAGTTGGAACAGTTTGGAGTGCTCAGAAGAAGATAGGGAGATGAGGGAAAGTTTGGAATTCCCTAGAGACTTGTTGAATGGTTGTTACCAAAATGCTAATAGTGATATGGAAAGCAAAGTCCAGGCTGAGGTGGTCTCAGACAGAGATGAGGAACTTATTAGGAACTGAAGCGAAGATCACTCTTGCTATGCTTTAGTAAAGAGGTTGGTGTCATTGTGCCCCTACTCTAAGGATCTGTGGAACTTTGAACTTGAGATAGATTATTTAGGGTATCTGGTGGAAGAAATTTCTAAGCAACAAAGCATTCAAGATGTGACCTGACTACTCCTGACAGCATACAGTTTTATGAGTTCACAAAGAGATGGTCTGAAATTGGAACTTATGTTTAAGAGGGAAGTGCAACATAAAAGTTTGGAAAATTTGCAGCCTGGCTGTGTGATGGAAAAGAACAAACCATTTTATGGGGAGAAATTCAAGCCAGCTGCAGAAATTTCCATAAGAGGAGCTGAATGTTAATGGCCAAGACAATGGGGAAAATGTCTCCCAGAGGTCTAGGAGGGAAAAATGGTTTCATGGTTCAGGCCCAGGGCTCTGCTACTCTGTGCAGCCTCAGGACATGGTGCCCTGTGTCCCAGCTGCTCCACTTTCAGCCATGGCTAAAAGGGATCACGATACATCTCAGGCCATGGCTTCAGAAAGTACAAGTCCCAAACCTTGGCAGCTTTCATGTGGTGTTGGACCTGTGGCTGTGCAGATGGCAAGAGTTTGAGAGTCTTTTCCTGGACTTCAGAGGATGTATGGAAATGCCTGGATGTTCAGGCATAAGTCTGCTGCAGGGGTGGAGCCCTCATGGTGACCATCTACTAAGGCAGTTCAGAGGGGAAATGTGGGTTTGGAGTCCCCACACAGATGCCCAGTGGTGTACTTCCTAGTTGAGTAGTGAGAAGAGGGCCTGGTTCTCCAGCCCCAGAATGGTAGATCTACTGTAAGCTTACAACTTTCACCTGGAAAAGCTGCAAGCACTCAACACCAGTCTGTGAAGGCAGATGGTGGGGTTGTGCTGAGCCGAGTTACAGGGGCAGAGCTGCCCAAGGCCTTGGGAGACCACCCCTTTCATCAGTATGTATGTGGGACATGGAGTCAAAGGAGATTATTTTTGAGCTTTAAGATTTAATGACTGCTCTGCTGGGTTTGAGATGTGTAGGGGGCCTCTATTCCCTTTGTTTTGGGAAATTTCTCCCTTTCTGAATAGGAACATTTACCCAATGCATCTACCCACATTGTATCTTGGAAATAACTAACTTGGTTTTCATTTTACAGGCTCATAGGTGGAAGGAACTTGCCTTGTCTCAGATGAAACTTTGAACTTGAACTTTTGAGTTGATGCTGGAATGAGTTAAGACTTTGGGAGACTACTGTGGAGGCATGATTAGTTTTGAAATGTGAAAAGGACATGAGATTTGGGAGGGCCTGGGGTGGGGGGATGATACGGTTTGGCTGTGTGCCCCACACAAATCTCATCTTGAATTGTAATCCCCACATGTTGGAGGAGGGGCCTGGTTGGAGGTGATTGAATCATGGGAGTGGACTCCCCCCTTGCTCTTCTCATAATAATAAGTGAGTTCTCATGAGATCTGGTTGTTTGAAAATGTGTGGTAATTCCACTTCTTTTTCTCTCTTCTGATCCGCCACAGTGAGATATGCTTACTTCCCCTTCATCTTCCACCATGATTGTAAGTTTTCTGAGGACTCCCAGTCATGCTTTTCATTATGCCTGTGCAACTGTGAGTCAATTAAATCCATTTTTCTTTAAAAACATTTTTAAATTTTATTTTAAGTTCTGGGATACATATGCAGGATGTGCAGGTTCATTACATAGGTAAATGTGTGCCATGGTGGTTTCCTGCACCTTTCAGCCTATCACCTAGGTATTAAGCCCCACAAGGATTAGCTATTTATTTTGATGCTCTCCCTCCCTAGGCCCCCTGACACCCCCCACCCCCCGCAGTGTGTGTTGTTCCCCTCCCTGTGACCATGTGTTCTCATTGTTCAGCTCCCATTTATAAGTGAGAACATGCAGTGTTTGGTTTTCTGTTCCTATACTAGTCTGCTGAGAATAATGGCTTCCAGCTTCATCCATATCCCTGCAAAGGACATGATTTCATTTGTTTTCTTTTTTTACTTTTTTTCTTTTTGGCTGCATAGTATTCCATGGTGTATATGTACCAAACTTTCTTTATCCAGTCTATCACTGATAGGCATTTGAGTTGATTCCATGTCTTTGCTATTGTTAATGGAGCTGCAGTGAATATACACATGCATGTATCTTTATAATAGAATGATTTATATTCCTTTGGGTTTATACCCAGTAATAAGATTGCTGGGTGGAATGGTATTAGTCTTTAGGTCTTTGAGGAATCACCACACTGTCTTACATAATGGTTGAACTAATTTACATTCCCACCAACAGTGTAAAAGTGTTTCTATTTCTCCACAGCCTTGCCAGCATCTGTTGATTCATGACTGTTTAATAATCACCTGACTGGCATGAGACAGTGTGATATTGTGGTTTTGATTTGCATTTCTCTAATGATCAGTGATGTTGAGCTTTTTATCATAAGTTTGTTGGCCACATAAATGTCTTCTTTTGAGAAGTATCTGTTCATATCCTTTGCCCACTTTTTGATGAAGTTGTTTGTGTTTTTCTTGTAAATCCATTTAAGTTCCTTGTAGATTCTGAATATTAGGCCTTTGTCAGATGGATAGATTGCAAAAATTTTCTCCCATTTTGCTGTGCAGAAGCTCTTTAGTTTAATTCAATCTCATTTGTCAATTTTTGCTTTTGTTTCAATTGCTTTTGATGAATTAAACCTATTTTCTTCATAAATTGCTCAGTGTCAGGTAGTTCATTACAGCAGTGTGAGAATGGACTAATACACCTCCCTTCAGGTTTTTTTTTTTTTTTTTTTTTTTGCTACCACAGACACTCTTATATTAGACCTTACACATTAGAAAAACAAATTATCTGTGGATAATTATTAACTGTGTAGATCCCTGGTCTCCACCTAGATCACTGCAATTATTTTAGGATCCTCAGGGGATACTAATGCAGGTGATTCATGATCATAATTTGAGAAATGATCACACTTGAGAAACAAGGCAGTGACACAGAGAAAAGGAGGTAGCTCACCGATATAAACATATAGTGAATTCCCACCTAATATATACCTAAAAAAATTAAAAATTATAAAAAATAGTTGATGCAATCAATCCATTTTCCTTCACCAGATGGAAACTCAGGCATGAAAAGCAAGGCTGGTGTTTCTCATCCCAGACCTTGCTCTATTTGCTCTTCTGTTCAGGTTTGCCATCCTGGGACACCATTTTTATGTTTCCCAATTATAATTGTCCCCAGTGCTCATTTTATATATTTTTCTATGCAAAAGGTTGAAGATTATGTTGGGTAGACAGAGAAGTTTCTTTTTCACCCCAAACTCTCACAAAGTGGGCCTTGGGCATATTGTTTTCCTGCAAAGGACCTTCTTTTCCTCCGTGTGTTCATGGACTGTACTGCCTCTAACTCAAAAGAGATGAGGGGAGAGAGTGTTGAAAAGAAGGGCTGCAAATACTCCTCCTCACCAACCTCTAATTGTTTCCATACAGCAAGTTGCTGGGATATTTTGAAACAGTGCAGAAGATTTTTCGATAGTTTGGCAGTAGCCATGGGTAAGAAACTCTCTACAGTTTTTGAGAGTTATGCTTGTGCCAGTGGATGATAAATGTATAGAAAGATACAAAAGAAATTTTGTATCTTGTCTGAGAGGCAGGCTCATCATTTGCTTCATTAATAAGCAATTCTCTACAGTTTTTAAGAGTTATGCTTGTGCCAGTGGATGAGAATAGTATAGAAAGATGCAAAGGAAATTTTGCATCCTGCCTGAGGGGCAGGCTCATAATTTGCTTCACTGATATATCAAGATACTAGTTAGAATACAATACAAACACATTTAATCTACCTCGATCAAATCAGACATGTGGCCAAAGAATTCTATGAACATATTTCAACATCAAATTAAAATTTTTCGTTTCAAAGAGCAAATGCACATTGCTTCAACTGCATTGACCTCAGCAAACTTTCCCAACTCTAGCTTGTCAAATTCTCCTCTTTCATTTCTTACTATAAATAAAGATTGCTTTCAGATTGCTTGAGAAGAAATGAGAGAAAAGGCTTCCAGACAAACAACAGTGATGGCACAGGAACAGTAGCCTGTGGGGTGCTGAGGAGTGGTGGGGTGGCAGGTAGGTAAGGAAAGGCAACTGCTCAATTGTCATCAAAGTTTAAGTGAAGCAAAACATACTGGAGGCACTGTTTCATGAATATTCAAATCAATTACATTCAATGAAATCTAATTATTGTACATTGCTATTTGTATTCTAAGTGATTTCTTGAGGCAAAAAGAACAGAACCTTCTCAAATACAAAAGAACTAACAAATATTTTATTAAACATCAAATGAGAATTGTACTGTGGTAGGCCACAAAGTTCCAAAGAACAAATAAGATGGTTTAGGCTTTTGAGAAACTTGGATACTATGAGCTTCCAATGAAAGAGAAGGTTGGCATCCCCAACCTGTCATTGGGAAACCTGAGTGCACTGCAGGCCTCTCATTAAGACATTTCTGAGAAGAAAAAATAACAAAATGTAGATGTTTTGAGGCACTGCAGAGATGCCAACTAAAATGCTCAGGTGCTTCCATTCCCTTCTGTGCCTACAGTAGACATGGGGTTTCAAACAGGACTTTTTCTTTCTTGCTTTTCCAGAACTCTTTCCATTTCATAAACTTAGCACTGTCAGTTCTATGGAGGCATTAACTGCATCCAGACAACTTCATCCCTGGAAATATGTACTAACAACTTCCTTTGTTGGCTTTCTGTTGTAGAAATACAAAATGTATTGAATTTAGTGAGTTAAGATAGGAGCTTCCCAAGTACAAAAATAAAATAAATTGAAATATACATAAGTTTTTATAGAATTGAATGCCATATCTGTGGATATATAATAACCTAAAGAAATGAACTGAAATATGGTTAGTTATGTACAATAATGTTCGTCATAGTGTGACTTATAACAGTATAAAATTGAATACTGTACACATATCCTAATGTATAAAATTAGCTTAAAAAATTTGGCCCCTCCATTTCCAGCTACTGAAAATCATGTTTGCAGATATCAAAGGATATAGAAATATGTTCAATATTGTATATTACTCTTGAATACATAGAAAGCAAATTGTAAGATAATATAAACTAAAATATAAATAATATACGTTGTCATTAAAAATCTGGAACACTTGCCCTTTACATTTTTATTTAAAAGTAATTAACTCTTATTAAGGGTGAATTCTGTTTTCCACTTCATATGTCTGTGATTTCCAAATGTTTGGCAATAGGAATGTTCTATTTTTTCCTCACTTAAAAAAATTGTTGGCCAGGTGTGTTTGCTCATGCCTGTAATCCCAGCATTTTGGGAGGAAGAGGCAGGCAGATCGCTTGAGTCCAGGAGTTTAAGACTAGCCTGGGAAATATGGTAAAACTCCCTCTCTACAAAAGCAACAACAACAAAATTAGCCAGGCATGGTGGTGTAGTCCTAACCACTTGGGAGGCTGAAGTGGGAGGATTGCTTGAGCCCAGGAGGTCAAGACAGCAGTGAGCCGTGATCATGCCAGTGCACTCCAGCCTGGGCCACAAAGTGAGAGACCTCTTCCAAAAAAAAAAAAAAAAAAATGTTTTCTTATTATTGACTTATTTACTTATTATAGACACAAGTCTTATCAAATATGTGTTTTGCAAATATTTCCTCCCTTCTGTGGCTCATGTTTTCACTTTCATTTTCTTAATACTGTCTTTTGAGTAGTAGAAATTTTTAATTTCAATAAAATAGAATTTATAAACATTTTCTTTTAAAGGTTATTCTTTCAGTGTCATATCTAAGAAATCCTAGTCCAAGGTTTCAAATAATTTCCCCTGTATTTTTATAAATGTCTTATAATTTTAAGTTTTATATTTAATCCTACGATGCATTTGAGTAAATTTTTGTATATTTTTCTTTAATTTCCTTTAATTTATAGTAGTCTCCTTGGTTTTTAGTTTTGCTTTTTATGATATTGACTTTTTTAAGAAGAGAACAGACCAATTCTCTTGTATAATATCCAACATGTTGGATGTGTCTAACTGGTTTCTCATGTTTAGGTTCAGGTTAAACATTTCCGGCAAGATTAATTTACAGAAGTTGTGTGCTTAATGCACGACAACAAAGGGCATTAAAATGAACTCATATTGATATTTTTAATTCAAATTTAATATTACATGGTTTTTTCTTTAGCTATTCAAATGTTATATTTATATTTCAATACCTCTCACAGTGAAAACCTTGGTTCCTCTTAGTAATACACTTATTTCACATACTATAAATCAAATAGTTTCAGTATTAAAATAATATTACAGCCTGAAATAAACTGCTATGTAAAGCTTAATATTTCTTTACGGGTCTTTATTCTTTTATAATGGACTCTATTAAGATAAAACAAACAGTTTCAAAAGTGTGTGAATTAATTCTTCTCCTTGCATAGCTATATTATCAATTTAATATGAAGTTAGATTCATTTGTTTATCTTCATACTCAATTTTAGAGTTTGCTTTTCTATCCTTAGTTTTACTTTTAATAATTCAGTTTTATTGTTTCAATGTGTAGAGCATTTGCATAGCTCAAATTACAAATGATATTTGAAAAATTTTATCTTTTTGCCCATTCCCATTTCTACTCAATGGTTAACCATTTTCATTAGTTTCTATCTGCCCTTTCTACTTTTGTATTTGTTTTTTGTTTTTGCAAAAGTAAGCAAATTTGTGATATCTATTGTCATTCCTCCTTCTTTCTTATACAAAGGTAGCATAGTATATACACCCTTTTGCACTTTGATTTTTTTTTTCAGTTATAAATACATTATGGAAATCACTCCATGACAGTTCATGGACATGTCCCTCATTCTTTTTTACAACTTCATAAAAATCCATTTTGTGGCTATACCGCAGCTTATTCTATTTCTTTCACATAAATAGACATTTATTTGAAAGATACAAATATAGACAGTAATTTGCTATTACTAACAATATAACATCGAATAGCTTCCATTTTGCCCATATATAGAGAGATATGTCTTCAAGATGAATTCCTAGAAGTGAGGTTGCTGGGTCAAAGGGTAATTGTATATATGGTTCTAATAGTTATTGTCACATTCATCTCTTTAGAGGCTATACCATTTAGCACTCTCACCAGCAACATAATAGAGTGCCTGTTGCTTTTCAGAAAAAAATATTGAAATTAGATGCCCATGGAAGACACATCAATATGTCAGAGAATTTCTGATACAATGTATGCATTTATTTATTTGTTTGTTTGTTTGTTTCTTTGAGACAGAGTCTCTCTCTGTTGCCCAGACTGGAGTACAGTGGTGCGATCTCACCTCACTGCAACTTCTGCCTCCCGGCTTCAAGCCATTTTCCTGTCTCAGTCCCCCAAGTAGCTGGGATTACAGCTGTGCACCACCAAGACCAGCTAATTTTTATAGTTTGAGTAGAGATGGGGTTTCACCATGTTGGCCAGGCTGATCTTGAACTCCTAACCTCAAATGATCCACCCACCTCAGCCTCCCAAAGTGCTGGAATTACAGGCATGAGTCACCACACACAACCTAAAATGTATGCATTTAAAGCAGCTGTATATTGCTAGTAGGTCATACATAACAGAATATACAGGTGTAGAAAGATAACAAAGAAAAGCTGTAAATACATGAAAGGAGACAATGTCTGTGGATGAGGTCATGATCCTAGGAACTGACTTCTCACTCTTTTCCTGTCTTTTCACCTTTCCAGGCCAACTGCCTCTTATCCTTTCATCAAAACAATGGTTTTGTGAGATGGGGAGGTGCATTTTACTCCTGAACACCCCTTAGCCTGCCTGGCTCATGAGTGCTGTCTTGGATGTTTCCAAAGGTTATAAATCATTTATAGGATCCCTTAATCAGAAATAGTGTCTGAATTCTTTACTTACCAATTAATCCCATGAACAACTTTCTGGAAATAGCTAGAGGGGCAGAGGGGAATAAGGTTCATTCTTTTTTAAGTGAGTGTCAGCTATTCAGATTAAAGAATATGGAACTCTCTCTTTCTAGTACAATGTTATAGAGGAAAGAAGGTCTGGGTACACAGCTGCCCTCTTAGGCAAGTGCTGGGGAGATTGTTTCCAGATTATCTCTTAACCCTTCTCAGTTTTGTTCCCAGGGGAAGAGGACCAAGTTAGCTGATAGATGAGACAGAAAAGTCTCATTGACTGGGCTGAGCATTCAGGATGTAGGGGTTTTGCTTTGAAACTCTAGTTTCCATCACTCTTGGTCTTCCTGAAAGCTGCTTGATTTCAGACAGAGTATTTTCTTGTTGCTGAGAAAAGAAACTGAAATCTTGCTCTGCCCCCATTTTGAATAAACATTATAGTCTGTAGTCAGTAACAAAGCACATTGCACCTGGAAAGAACAATCAAAATGAGTCATTCTGTCTGGCACAGGTCCCCCATAGATGAAACCTTGATTCCTATTTTTCAAGGTGCTGATTGTTGAACACAAATAACTCTATCCCTGTCATTTGCAATACTGATATGTAACAACTTTTCAGATTTGGTAATTATGTGATTATATGCCATTTTCTTCACCTTGACAGATTATTATAACCTTGGGAAACTGGTGGTTTTATAACTTAAATACCTTTTTTTTTTATTTGATAAGTCAATTCTTCCAACATCTGAAGCCTCTTGTAAAATTTTATTTGTAAAAATAAAGTTTTACTTGTGTTTTCACATGGCCTACTTCTGCCTTGCAGTAAATGCCTCAAGTTGCCAATTTCCAGGTTCTACATTCACGATTCAGGGTGGGCAAGGTAGCAAAAGTCTAGAGACACAGTTAAAGACTCTGCAAGGCTACCCAAACAGACTTGACTAGTGATAAAGTTGATACCTTATCGCCTTTGATTCACTTGTATGAGCTGTTGGTCATAAACTGTAAGAGTCCCAGCACCAAATCCCACTTAGAACCTTTATGAAGGTGAAGAGAAGGTTCATTTGCTTTTTAATATTTCTCACTTTTCTATTCCTATAGAAATTTCTTCATAGTATATTAGTGGCTAATTCATTTTAGATAAATATTTTTTTCTCCAAACTTCTCTTTTAAAATAAACTGGGCCTGAAAACAAATTGAGTGAATGAAACATTTCTGTTTGACCAAATTCTCCTTCCATTATTGAAGGGACAGCATAAGAGCCCTAGGTACCTAGGAAAACGGGAACAAGGGAAACTGGGGGCACAACATCACATATCTTCCAATTTTGCAAGACTTGGTGTCTGTACCAAGGAAATCTGACAATGTGCATAGTGGGTTAGAAGGCCCTTTTGCTGGTAGGGTTTCCAACTCTGATACCATGGAGTTACTCTGGGATTTTGAAGTAAAAAGGAAACTAAAGCACCCAATCAATTGATTGAAGAACTGCAACAATGAAAGGCATGGTCTAGGCCCCAATAGTTTTCCCAGTGAGTATAGTAAGGCCACAGCCTCATTGTTCTGCCCTAACCATTAAATAGTTACTGAAACAGAAGTTTTCCTGAGCAGTGCAGACTGTCTTTCTGCTGAGTGTTGCTCTTTGCTGGCCTTCCTAAGGAACTGGTGATGTGTGAGAATGAGATTGTCTTTCATCCTCTAATTATTTTTTCCATGTTCTAAAAACAGTTGTCTAGACTGTTAGTTTCCGCCATGCCTGGCCACATTTTCCCAGCCTGAGAGGGCTCCTTGGGAGCATGGAATGAATATGACAATTTTATATTTTACTTTTATAAGCCATCTGCTCTTGCATTTGTGTGAAGACCATTGCAATCAATGGGGAAGTCAGTGCTTTGCTTTATAGACTCAGTCTTAACAGTAAAACGGGAAGAAAGAAAATTAGGTCTTCCTAGTGGGAATATGTGGCCTAATTAGACAATTAATTGACTTTTGTCAATTAATTTGGGGGTATAATCTGATAAATCATTTAATAATGAGAATATTACTTGAATAGCTTGAAGTCAGTTAAATGAAATAGATAGAACTTACCATTAATTCCTTGTTCCTGAAATAACAGTAAGGAAAATAAAAAGAAACATGATACTTCCAACTCTATAATCTCCAAACCAAACTCATCATTTTTGCCATATGATCTTTTCCACCTCCCAGGTTCCTAGCTGGAGAAACAGCACTATCATTTGCCCAGTTGGTTTAAGCCAGAACCCGGGCACCATCACTTCCTTCTCTCCCCGATGTATAATCTCAATTAATTGACTTGCTTAGAATCTCTGATTCATTCCCTGCTCTTCATCGTTCTTTGCTATATCCCTTATGGAAGCCACCATCATGGCTTACCTGAATACTGCAATAGTCTTAAGAGCAGTTTCTTTCTACTCTCATTCTTGTCTAGTTATTCACATTCCTCCTCCACACTATCTGTTCACAATGCAGCCAGAATGATGTTTCTAAAACAAAGTATGATCACATTCCTCTTTTAAAATCTTTTAATACTTCCAATCATTCAGTGAATGAACTCTAAAATGCCTCAGTATCTCTAATGATTCTCTCCTATATCCACATCTGTGGTCCTATATGGCCACTATCTGCACACACGTACTGTGCTCTTCATATTCCTTTATCACACCCCGCACTCGCTCACCTCCAGGATTTGACTTGCCCTTGTTTGTCTTAAGCTACATCTTAATCAGTCTCTCAGTCTCAGCTAAAACTTCACCTCACCTGGGCATCATTTTCTGATTCTAGACTGAGTTAGGTGCTCCTGAAGTATATTACCAAAGCACTCTGAATTTCCTTATTAAATACTCATCACTTTTATTTGTGATCAGAGAATTTCAATGGTTTTATTTGCTGGACTGAAAGCTTTGGAAAGGGCCTATATCTGTCTTGTTTATAACAAATGCTAAATAATTATGGGAATAAATAAGTAAATGAACAATGCCTGGAGATTTTGCATGAATAATGGCCCAAAGTCACCATTTTAAGATAACATTAACAAAGTACAATTTATGCAACAATGCACATTTTATGTGTGCAGTTCAATGAGCATTTAAAAATATATAGATTCAGGGCTGGGCATGGTGACTTATGCCTGTAATCCCAGAACTTTGGGAGGCTGAGATGGGAGGTATGGCTTGAGGCCAGGAGTTCAAGACCAGTCTGGTCAACATAGTTAGACCCCATCTCTACAGACACTTTTTTAGAAAATTACCTAGGTGTGGTTGTGTGCACCTGTAATTCCAAATACTCAGGAGGCTGAGGAGGGAGGATTCCTTAAGCCCAAGAGTTTGAGGCTGCAGTGAGCTATGATAGCACCACTGTGCTCCAGCCTGGGTGACAGAGCAAGACCTTGTCTCTAATATATATAACTAGATCTATCAATCTATCTATCTATCTATCTATCTATCTATCATCTATCTGTCTGTCCAGAACATGTCTGTCACTTCAGATAATTCCTTTATGCTTCTCTGCAATAAATTCACCCTTCTTGCCCCCACTTTTGGTAACTACTGATATCATTTTATCACTAGAGATTGATTTTGCACATTCTTGAATATAATATAGGTGGAAAACAGGGAGTGTACACTTGTATATATTTTTTTCACACAGAATAAAATTTTTGAGAGTCACCCATGTTGTGTATGTACCACTAGTTTGCTCCTTTTAATTGCTGAATTACATTCTCTTGAATGGATATGGCATGTCTTGTTTTCCATTCTCCTACTAATGAACATTTGAGTGGTTTCCAAATTTTAGCTATTATGAATAAAGCTGCTAAGAACATTTATGTACAAGTTGTTTTGTAAGGATGTATTTTCATTTTTTTGATTTCTAATTACTCCACATCTTCACAAACATTTGATATTTTCAGTCTTTTAAATTTTATGTATTCTAATGGGCATGAAATGGTATCTCATTATGGTTTTTATTTTCATTTCTCAGATGATAATTATATTATTTGAGACAGAGTCTTGTTCTGTCACCAGGCTGGAGTGCAGTGGCTTGATCTCGGCTCACTGCAACCTCTGTCTCCCAGGTTTAAGTGATTTTCCTGCCTCACCCTCCCAGGTAGCTGGGACTACAAGTGTGTACCACCATGCCCAGCTACATCTTTTGTATTTTTAGTAGAAACGGGGTTTCACCATGTTAGCCAGGATGGCCTCGATCTCCTGACCTCGTGATCCACTCGCCTCGGCCTCCCAAAATGCTGGGATTACAGGACTGAGCCACTGCACCTGGCCCAGATTATTAATGATGCTGAGCACATTTTTATGCGCTTATTACCAATCCAAGTATCTTAATTTGTGAAACATCTATTCATGCTATTGCACATTTTGAGATTGTTTTTTGTCTAATTATTGAGTTGAGAGAGTTTCTTAAATGTTTTTCCTCAGTTGAAGATTTGCCTTTCCATTCTTCATTTTTTTTACAGTGTCTGGAGGAGGATAAGGTTTTAATTTTAAGTCCATTTATCAATGTTTTTTTAAAAAAGGTTCATTTTTTTTTTTGGTGTCCTAAGACTGTTTTTCTTTTTTTTTTTTTTTTTTTTTTTAATTATACTTTAAGTTCTAGGGTACATGTGCATGACGTTTATATCATGTATAACTCCCCCATGCAATCCCTCCCTCCTCCCCCCTCCCCATGATAGGCCCCAGTGTGTGATGTTCCCCTTCCCGAGTCCAAGTGATCTCATTGTTCAGTTCCCACCTATGAGTGAGAACATGCGGTGTTTGGTTTTCTCTTCTTGTGATAGTTTGCTAAGAATGATGGTTTCCAGCTGCATCCATGTCCCTACAAAGGATGCAAACTCATCCTTTTTGATGGCTGCATAGTATTCCATGGTGTATATGTGCCACATTTTCTTAATCCAGTCTGTCACAGATGGACATTTGGGTTGATTCCAAGTCTTTGCTATTGTGAATAGTGCCGCAATAAACATACGTGTGCATGTGTCTTTGTAGTAGAGTAATTTATAATCCTTGGGTATATACCCAGTAGTGGGATGGCTGGGTCATATGGTACATCTAGTTCTAGATCCTTGAGGAAACGCCATACTGTTTTCCATAATGGTTGAACTAGTTTACAATCCCACCAACAGTGTAAAAGTGTTCCTATTTCTCCACATCCTCTCCAACACCTGTTGTTTCCTGACTTCTTAATGATTGCCATTCTAACTGGTGTGAGATGGTATCTCATTGTAGATTTGATTTGCATTTCTCTGATGGCGAGTGATGACGAGCATTTTTTCATGTGTCTGTTGGCTGTATGGATGTCTTCTTTTGAGAAATGTCTGTTCATATCCTTTCCCCACTTTTTGATGGGGTTGTTTGTTTTTTTCTTGTATATTTGTTTGAGTTCTTTGTAGATTCTGGATATTAGCCCTTTGTCAGATGAGTAGGTTGCAAAAATTTTTTCCCATTCTGTAGGTTGCCTGTTCACTCTGATGGTAGTTTCTTTAGCTGTGCAAAAGCTCTTTAGTTTAATTAGATCCCATTGTCAATTTTGGCTTTTGCTGCCGTTGCTTTTGGTGTTTTAGACATGAAGTCCTTGCCCATGCCTATGTCCTGAATGGTACTACCTAGATTTTCTTCTAGGGTTTTTATGGTATTAGGTCTAACATTTAAGTCTCTAATCCATCTTGAATTAATTTTCGTATAAGGGTAAGGAAAGGATCCAGTTTCAGCTTTCTACTTATGGCTAGCCAATTTTCCAGCACCATTTATTAAATAGGGAATCCTTTCCCCATTTCTTGTTTCTCTCAGGTTTGTCAAAGATCAGATGGCTGTAGATGTGTGGTATTATTTCTGAGGACTCTGTTCTGTTCCATTGGTCTATATCTCTGTTGTGGTACCAGTACCATGCTGTTTTGGTTACTGTAGCCTTGTAGTATAGTTTGAAGTCAGGTAGCGTGACGCCTCCAGCTTTGTCCTTTTGACTTAGGATTGTCTTGGCAATGCGGGCTCTTTTTTGGTTCCATATGAACTTTAAAGCAGTTTTTTCCAATTCTGTGAAGAAAGTCATTGGTAGCTTGATGGGGATGGCATTGAATCTATAAATAACCTTGGGCAGTATGGCCATTTTCACGATATTGATTCTTCCTATCCATGAGCATGGTATGTTCTTCCATTTGTTTGTGTCCTCTTTGATTTCACTGAGCAGTGGTTTGTAGTTCTCCTTGAAGAGGTCCTTTACATCCCTTGTAAGCTGGATTCCTAGGTATTTTATTCTCTTTGAAGCAATTGTGAATGGAAGTTCATTCCTGATTTGGCTCTCTGCTTGTCTGTTACTGGTGTATAAGAATGCTTGTGATTTTTGCACATTAATTTTGTATCCTGAGACTTTGCTGAAGTGCTTATCAGCTTAAGGAGATTTTGGCTGAGACGATGGGGTTTTCTAAATATACAATCATGTCATCTGCAAACAGGGACAATTTGACTTCTTCTTTTCCTAACTGGATACCCTTGATTTCTTTCTCTTGCCTGATTGCCCTAGCCAGAACTTCCAACACTATGTTGAATAGGAGTGGTGAGAGAGGGCATCCCTGTCTTGTGCCAGTTTTCAAAGGGAATTTTTCCAGTTTTTGCCCATTCAGTATGATATTAGCTGTGGGTTTGTCATAAATAGCTCTTATTATTTTGAGGTACGTTCCATCAATACAAATTTATTGAGCGTTTTTAGCATAAAGGGCTGTTGAATTTTGTCAAAAGCCTTTTCTGCATCTATTGAGATAATTATGTGGTTCTTGTCTTTGGTTCTGTTATATGCTGGATTACGTTTATTGATTTGCGAATGTTGAACCAGCCTTGCATCCCAGGGATGAAGCCCACTTGATCATGGTGGATAAGCTTTTTGATGTGCTGCTGAATCCGGTTTGCCAGTATTTTATTGAGGATTTTTGCATCGATGTTCATCAGGGATATTGGTCTAAAATTCTCTTTTTTTGTTGTGTCTCTGCCAGGCTTTGGTATCAGGATGATGTTGGCCTCATAAAAAGAGTTAGGGAGGATTCCCTCTTTTTCTATTGATTGAAATAGTTTCAGAAGGAATGGTACCAGCTCCTCCTTGTACCTCTGGTAGAATTCAGCTGTGAATCCATCTGGTCCTGGACTTTTTTTGGTGGGTAGGCTATTAATTGTTGCCTCAATTTCAGAGCCTGCTATTGGTCTATTCAGGGATTCAACTTCTTCCTGGTTTAGTCTTGGAAGAGTGTAAGTGTCCAGGAAATTATCCATTTCTTCTAGATTTTCTAGTTGATTTGCGTAGAGGCATTTATAGTATTCTCTGATGGTAGTTTGTATTTCTGTGGGGTCGGTGGTGATATCCCCTTTATCATTTTTTATTGCGTCTATTTGATTCTTCTCTCTTTTCTTCTTTATTAGTCTAGCTAGCGGTCTGTCAATTTTGTTGATCTTTTCAAAAAACCAACTCCTGGATTCATTGATTTTTTGGAGGTTTTTTGTGTCTCTATCTCCTTCAGTTCTGCTCTGATCTTAGTTATTTCTTGCCTTCTGCTAGCTTTTGAATGTGTTTGCTCTTGCCTCTCTAGTTCTTTTAATTGTGATGTTAGAGTGTCATTTTAGATCTCTCCTGCTTTCTCTTGTGGCATTTAGTGCTATAAATTCCCTCTACACACTGCTTTAAATGTGTCCCAGAGATTCTGGTATGTTGTATCTTTGTTCTCATTGGTTTCAAAGAACATCTTTATTTCTGCTTTCATTTCGTTATGTACCCAGTAGTCATTCAGGAGCAGGTTGTTCAGTTTCCATGTAGTTGAGCGGTTTTGATTGAGTTTCTTAGTCCTGAGTTCTAGTTTGATTGCACTGTGGTCTGAGAGACAGTTTGTTATAATTTCTGTTCTTGTACATTTGCTGAGGAGTGCTTTACTTCCAATTATGTGGTCATTTTGGAATAAGTGCGATGTGGTGCTGAGAAGAATGTATATTCTGTTGATTTGGGGTGGAGAGTTCTATAGATGTCTATTAGGTCCGCTTGGTGCAGAGATGAGTTCAATTCCTGGATATCCTTGTTAACTTTCTGTCTCGTTGATCTGTCTAATGTTGACAGTGGAGTGTTGAAGTCTCCCATTATTATTGTATGGAGTCTAAGTCTCTTTGTAGGTCTCTAAGGACTTGCTTTATGAATCTGGGTGCTCCTGTATTGGGTGCATATATATTTAGGAGAGTTAGCTCTTCCTGTTGAATTGATCCCTTTACCATTATGTAATGGCCTTCTTTGTCTCTTTTGATCTTTGATGGTTTAAAGTCTGTTTTATCAGAGACTAGGATTGCAACCCCTGCTTTTTTTTGTTCTCCATTTGCTTGGTAGATCTTCCTCCATCCCTTTATTTTGAGCCTATGTATGTCTCTGCATGTGAGATGGGTCTCCTGAATACAGCCTGATGGGTCTTGACTCTTTATCCAGTTTGCCAGTCTGTGTCTTTTAATTGGAGCATTTAGTCCATTGACATTTAAGGTTAATATTGTTATGTGTGAACTTGATCCTGTCATTATGATATTAACTGTTATTTTGCTCGTTAGTTGATGCAGTTTCTTCCTAGCCTCGATGGTCTTTACATTTTGGCATGTTTTTGCAATGGCTGGTACCGGTTGTTCCTTTCCATGTTTAGGGCTTCCTTCAGGGTCTCTTGTAAGGCAGGCCTGGTGGTGACAAAATCTCTAAGCATTTGCTTATCTGTAAAGGATTTTATTTCTCCTTCACTGATGAAGCTTAGTTTGGCTGGATATGAAATTCTGGGTTTAAAATTCTTTTCTTTAAGAACGTTGAATATTGGCCCCCACTCTCTTCTGGCTTGTAGAGTTTCTGCCGAGAGATCTGCTGTTAGTCTGATGGGCTTCCCTTTGTGGGTAACCCGACCTTTCTCTCTGGCTGCCCTTAAGATTTTTTCCTTCATTTCAACTTTGGTGAATCTGGCAATTATGTGTCTTGGAGTTGCTCTTCTGGAGGAGTATCTTTGTGGCGTTCTCTGTATTTCCTGAATTTGAATGTTGGCCTGCCCTACTAGGTTGGGGATGTTCTCCTGGATGATATCCTGAAGAGTGTTTTCCAACTTGGTTCCATTTTCCCCCTCACTTTCAGGCACCCCAATCAGACGTAGATTTGGTCTTTTTACATAATCCCATACTTCTTGCAGGCTTTGTTCATTTCTTTTTCTTCTTTTTTCTTTTGGTTTCTCTTCTCGCTTCATTTCATTCATTTGATCCTCAATCGCTGATACTCTTTCCTCCAGTTGATCGAGTCGGTTACCGAAGCTTGTGCATTTGTCACGTATTTCTCGTGTCATGGTTTTCATCTCTGTCATTTCGTTTATGATCTTCTCTGCATTAATTAGTCTAGCTGTCAATTCTTCCACTTTTTTTTCAAGATTTTTAGTTTCTTTGCGCTGGGTACGTAATTCCTCCTTTAGCTCTGAGAGTTTGATGGACTGAAGCCTTCTTCTCTCATCTCGTCAAAGTCATTCTCTGACCAGCTTTGATCCGTTGCTGGCGATGGGCTGCGCTCCTTTGCAGGGGGAGATGCACTCTTATTTTTTGAATTTCCAGCTTTTCTGCCCTGCTTCTTCTCCATCTTTGTGGTTTTATCTGTCTCTGGACTTTGATGATGGTGACGTACTGATGGGGTTTTGGTATAGGTGTCCTTCCTGTTTGATAGTTTTCCGTCTGACAGTCAGAAGGACTGTCTGTTGGTCTGTTAGAGATTGCTTGAGGTCCACTCCAGACCCTGTTTGCCTGGGTATCAGCAGCAGAGGTTGCCGAAGATAGAATATTGCTGAACCGAGTGTACCTGTCTGATTCTTTCTTTGGAAGTTTCCTCTCAGGGGTGACGCCACCCTGTGAGGTGTGGGTTCAGACTGCCCCTAGTGGGGGATGTCTCCCAGCTAGGCTACTCAGGGGTCAGGGACCCACCTGAGCAGGCAGTCTGTCCGTTCTCAGATCTCAACCTCCGCGTTAGGAGATCCACGCTCTCCCCAAAGCTGTCAGACAGAGTCGTTCGGTCTGCAGCGGCCCCGCTCTTTCCCCTAATGGACTGCAGCTGTGCGCTGTCCGCAGCGGTAGAGTCTACAGAGACAGGCAGGCTTCCTTGAGCTGCTGTGAGCTCCACCCAGTTCGAGCTTCCCAGCGGCTTTGTTTACCTACTTAAGCCTCAGCAATGGCGGGCGCCCCTCCCCCAGCCTCGCTGCTGCCTTGCGATAGATCCCGCAGACGGCTGTGTTAGCAGTGAGGGAGGCTCCGTGGGCGTGGGACCCTCCCGGCCAGGTGTGGGATATATTCTCCTGGTGTGCCTGTTTCCTTAAAGCGCAGTATTGGGGTGGGAGTTACCCGATTTTCCAGGTGTTGTGTGTCTCAGTTCCCCTGGCTAGGAAAAGGGATTTCCTTCCCCCTTGCGCTTCCAGGTGAGGCGATGCCTCGCCCTGCTTCAGCTCACGCTGGTCAGGCTGCAGCAGCTGACCCGCACCGATTGTCCGGCACTCCCTAGAGAGATGACCCCAGTACCTCAGTTGAAAATGCAGAAATCACCGGTCTTCTGTGTCGCTCGCGCTGGGAGTTGGAGACTGGAGCTGTTCCTATTCGGCCATCTTGCTCCGCCCCCCTAAGACTGTTTTTCTACTCAAAGGTTAGAAATCTTTTCTCTGGAATTTTTTCAGAATTTTCATAATTCTAGCTTTCATTTTAAGATATATGATATTTATCAAATTACTTTTATGTGTGGCATGATAAAAGAGTAAAGATTTATTTATTTTTATTTTTATTTTTTTGAGATGGAGTTTCACTCTTGTTGCCCAGGCTGGAGTTCAATGGCACGAACTCAGCTCACTTCCACCTCCACCTCCCAGGTTCAAGCAATTCTCCAGCCTCAGCCTCTCAAGTAGCTGGGATTATAGGAGTCCACCATCATGCCTAAATAATTTTTTTTTTTTTTTTTTTTAGTAAAATGGGTTTCACTATGTTGGCCAGGCTGGTCTCAAACTCCTGACCTCAGGTGATCCAACCGTCTTGGTCTCCCAAAGTGCTGGGATTACAGGCGTGAGACACTGCACCCAGCTGAGAGTAAAGATTTATTATTTCTATATGCACATTCAGTTTTTCTAGTGCTATTTATTGTATTGTTTGTGCCTTTGTCAAAAACAAAATGATTATATGTGGGTTTGTCGATTTCTAAACTATATTCTATTCCACTGAATTATATTTCTACTCTGAACAGAAGCTTTTTAGTTTAATATAGTCCAATACCATACTGTTCTTTTAAGCTTTATAGTTAATTATTTAAATCCGATTGGATAAATTCTTCAACTTTTTTCTTTTTTTTTCAATATTGTTTTGACTATTTAAGGTCTTTTGCATTTTCACACACATTTTAGGATAAGCATGTCAGTTTCTACTTCAAAAGTCTCTTCAATTTTGATTGGTATTATAGAAATCTATAAATCAATTTGGGGAAATGTATATCTTAATCATATTAAGGGATCTATTCTATCAACAAGATATATCATTTCATTTATCTAGATGTTCAATAATTCAGTAATATTTTATAGATTTAATGTGGAATTCTGGTACACTATTTTTTCTTGGTACATAATATTACACTTATTTATGGGGTACCTGTGACATTTTATTACAGGTATAAAATGTATAATGATCAAGTCAGAGTATTTGAAATACCCTTCACCTTGAATATTTATTATATCTATGTATTGGGAATATTTCAAGTCCTCTCTTCCAGCTATTTTGAAATATACAACACATTGTTGTTAATTGAAGTCACCTTACTCTGCTATCAAACATTAGAACTTATTTCTTCTATTCAACTCTGTTTGTACCCATTAACCGATGTCTCTTAACATTCTCTCTCCTAGTGACACACTCCTCTGAGTTGCTGGACATAATTTCATTCTTTTCTATGGCATGATTTCATTATTCATATTATTCTTTTTAATGATAACACAGTATTCTATTGTGTATATATACCCGATTTCCTTTATCCATTCATATATTGATGAATATTTCGCTTGATTCCACATTTTTGCTTTTGTCAATAGTGCTGCAGAAATCATGAATATGCAGGTATCCCTTTGATATACTATTTTCCTTTGGATAAGTAGCCAATAGAGGGATTGCTGGATCATATGATAGTTCTATTTTTAGTTTTTTAAGAAAAATCTGTATTGTTGTATTCTGGCTGTACTAATTTACATTCCCACCAAAGTGTATGAGTTCCCTTTTCATCACATCATCACCAGCATGTTTTTAAAAATCTTTTTGATGATAGCTATTCTAACTGGATAAGATAATATCTTTTTGTGGTTTTGATTTGCATTCTCATGATGACTAGTGATGTTGATCATTTTTACATATACCTGTGAGCCATTTGTATCTCTTCTTTTGCAAAATGTCTATTTATGTTCTTTGCCCACTTTTTAATAGGTTTTTTTTTTTTTTTACTGTTGAGTCTTTTGTATATTCTTCTTATTAGTCCCTTGTCAAATGAATACTTTGCAAGTATTTTCTCCCATTCAACAACAGGTTGTCTCTCCATTCCATTAACTGTTTCCATTGTGAAGAAGCTTTTTAGTTTAATATAGTCCAATTTGTCTACATTTGTTTTCATGGCCTGTGTTTTTGAGGTCTTAATCACAATATTTTTGCCTATACCAATGTACTAAAGTGTTTCTCTGTGTTTTCTTCCAGTAGTTTAATGGTTTTGAGTTTTTTGTTTAAGTCTTTATCTATCTTTGGTTGCTTTTGTACTTGGTGAAAGGTAGGGGTCTAGTTTCTTTCTTCTGCATATAGATATCCAGTTACTATAGCCTTGTAATATATGTTGAAGTCAGGTAGTGTGATGCCTCCAGCTTTATTCTTTCTGCTTTAAATAGTTGAGCTCTTTTTGTTTCATACACATTTTAGGATTTTTTTTTTAATTTTTACAAAAAATGTAACATTGGTATTTTAATAGCAATTGCACTGAATATGTACATTGCTTTGGGTAATATAGTCATTTTAATGATTCTAATTTTTCTGATTAATGAGCATAAGTTGTCTTTTCACTTATTTGTGTACTAGTCAATTTCTTTCTTCAGTGTTTTGCAGTTTTCCTTGTATAGGTCTTTCACTTCCTTGGTTAAATTTATTCCTACCTATTTTATTTTATTTATCTATTATAAATTAGATTATAGATGAGATTGCCCTCTTGACTTCCTTCCCAGCTACTTCATCATTTGCACATTGAAACACCACTCATTTTTGTATGTTGATTTTTTTACCTTGCAAATTTACTAAATTTATTTATTAGATATAAGAGTTTACTACATTTATGTATTAGATATAAGAGTTTTTTGGTGGAGTCTTTTGTTTTTTCTAGATATAAGATCATATCAACAGCAAAGAGGGACGGTTTGGCTTCTTTTGCAGTTTGGATGCCTTTTATTTTTCTTGCCTGATTTCTCTGGCTGGGACTACCGGTACTAGGTTGAACAGGAGCGGTGAATCAGGCATCCTTGTCTTGTTTCAATTCTTAGGGAAATGGCTTTTAGCTTTTCCCCATTCAGTAAAATGCTGGCTGTGGGCTTATCATATATGGCTTTTATTATGTTGAGGTATGTTCCTTATATTCCTACTTGTTGAGATATTTTGGATTTGTACATGTTGAATTATCCTTGCATTCCTGGGATAAACCCTACTACATTGTGGTGTATTATTCTTCTGATGTGCTGTTGGATTTGGTTCACTACTATTTTGTTGAGAAATTTTTGCATTTATGTTCATTAGGGATATTAGCCCATAGGTTTTTTTTTCCTGCATCCTTGTCTGATTTGGGAATCAGGGTAATGCTGACCTCATAAAATAAGTTAAGGAGAATTTCCTCCTCTTTAACTTTTTGAAATAATTTGGGGAGGACTAGTATTCGTTTTTCATAAGTTTGGTAGAATTTACTAGTGAATCCATCTGGCCCTGGGCTTTTCTTTGTTGGAGACTTTTAATTGCCAATTCATTCTTACTGCTTGTGATAGATATAGTCAGGTTTTCTATTACTTCCTGATTCAATCTTGACAGGTTGTATGTTTCCAGGTATTTATGTTGTCATATAATTGTTCATAAGAGTATCTGCTGATCTTTTTTATTTCTGTGATATCAGTTGTCATGTTGCTTTTTTCATTTCTAATTTCCTATATTTAGATCTTTTCTTATTTTCTTGATTAGGTAGTTTCTCTGACTCTTGAGTCAGATGCCTGTGCAGCTTCATGAAGAAGCCTGTCAACTTCCTCGGCAGGTCATCAGTGTCAATGAGCTTATAGGCAGAGGTAGGTGTGGCTTCTGATTTCTCTTGATGGACTCCAGATTGTACTGGAGCTTTAGCTGCATCCTACAAATTTTGACATACTGTATTGTCATAATCATTCAGTTAGAAATCATAATTCCTTATGACTTTTTCTTTGACCCATAGATGTATATCATTTTATTTGAAAATATTTGGGGATTTAAAGATACTTAATTAGACTTTATTTCTTATTTAATTATGATGTGGTCAGAGAATATCAATCTTTTAAAATTTATTGAGATATGTTTTTGATTTAAGATATTGTCTTTCTTGGTTAACATTCTATGTGTACTTTAAAAGACTATGTATTCTGGAGCTGTTAGGTATATGTTCTATAAACATCAATTAAGTGAAATTGTCTCATAGTGTTATTCAGATCTCCTGTATCCATAATGATGTCTTTGGTCTAGTCATTTTATCAATTATTGAGAGGGGCTTATTAAAATTCCCAATTATGACAGATTTTTATATTTCTCTCTCAAGATCTGTAAATTGTTTATTCATAAATTTTAAAGCTTTGTTGATTGGGGCATCCATATTTAAGATTGTTGAATCTTCCTGATGATTTTATATTACATTATTAAATGACCCTTTATCATTTTCAAAACTTTTGGTCTTGATGTTTAGTTTGTCTGATATTAATATAATTGCCCAACTTCCTTGTGTTTTCAATATATTCGTGTCTTTAAATTTTGAGCATGTCTCTTTTAGGCAGAATGTAGTTTGGTTTTACTTTTTCACCCAGTCTGACAACCTCTGCCTTTGTATTGGAGGGCTTAGGCCACTAATATTTTCTATAATTATTGATATGATTTGGTTTATATGCACCATCTAGCTACTTGTTTTCAATTTGTCCTATTTGTATATCTGTCTCTCTCTTGTTCCTTTTCTGTCTTCTTTTGTTTTTATCAGTTTTTTATTTTATTTTTTGTTAAATTATTATCTATACATATTTTTATTATTTTTAGTGGTCTCTCTAGGGTTAGTAACATATTTCTTAACTTATTCAAGTCTACTAACAGTGAATATTGTCCCATTTTACACTTCACACTTTCCAGTTCAGACATGGAATAACCTTATAATACTCCACCATGGTTTTTCTGGTGTTTCAGTTGAATGCCTGACATATAACTAAGGTGTTGAACCTGTCTTTCTATTCTGGCTGGGCCAGGACTTCAATGTTCTCAGCACTTCTGGATCACTAGCTTCCTCAAGTTAGCAAGACCATTTTGTTTTGCTGATTCCAGCTTGCTGGGTTTCAGTATAGATAGACCTAGGCAGCGAGATGGGACAAATGTGAGATTCCCTTTGGTAGTTTCCATTCTTTCAAAGACTTCAGTCATGTATAGCCTGTTGTCTAGTTTTACAAGTGTATAATGTAGAAGGGCTAGTCCAGTACCCATTACAACATATTAATCAAAACCAGGAGGTGTCGGGCACTTTTTTGTAATGAATATAATATGCTTTAGGGGAACAGGCTCACGACATATTTAAGTCAGAAATTTGTGGAGTTTAATTCTATTTTGCTTTCTATAGGACTTATCTGAGAGTCCCTATCGATGCAACTTGAATTTAAGAAGATATCATAGAGGTTCTTGAAACATTCTGAAAGAATTTTATTTTTCAAATTCTGAACATTTTAGAATTTTCTCCACAGTTTCTCTAGGATTGCTTGTCTTCTTTTGCCTTCTTTATTTTATTTTTTGCCTTCATGTTTTTCTTTGTCTTTTTAGTTAACAAATGCTTGTGCAGCACATAGTATGGACCTGGCATTATTCTAAATGCTTAATAGATATTTATTTAATTTTCAAGTGCAATGGATGAAGTAAAAACCGAAGTGGTAGTTGCAAAGGAAATATTCCTTCTTTATCATTTGTTTCTATCATTGTAGAAGTAACATCATTGCTACAATATAGTATACATTATCTAATACACCCAAAATATTTTTTCAGATTTCATGGAAAAATCCTTTTCATTTTTGAGAAATAATATGAACCTGATGAAATTTATGTAAATTCCTTTGTCAGTGCCTCACCTTTTATCTTATTAATAGCAAATTAATATTTAGGAGAGTCTGATTACGTGTAGTCAGTATGACAGATGATTCCTTTTGCCCTGCACTAAAATTTAGAGCCTGTTCATGTCACATGAGGACTGTAACCCAGCATAGGTTTATATGGAATATTGTTCAGCTGTTTATCTAAAAAAGAAGGATGAATATATCTCAGCAGGAAGAACCAGTACCCTTTGGGGATACCAATTAAGGAGGATAAATTGTTTTTTAACTTCTATGAAACACTCCTTTAAAGAAAAAATATGAAAGAAAACAAACACAAACATACAAAGTTTTTGCACTTTTATTGCTTGTTAGTTCTTTAAAAATTATTTATAAGTCAAAAACATATTTTCCTAAAACACATGAATGGTCCAGTTGCCTGGACTCAGGACAAGGAATTATGAACTTAGCCCTGTTACTGCAGCTGATTTTTCACTAACTGTTCTGGAAAGCTTCTCTATGACTCAGTTTCTGTTAAAATTACATTTTGAAATTGTCCTATTTACTTGAGGAAAAAAATGGAAAGTGTCCCACATTTCCTAAATGCGATCTATCTTAATGACATGAGAGATACTAGTAAACAAAGAATTTAGATTCTGAGGATAGGACTATATAGGTTATCTAAGTCAATATTCTCTTTTGACCATTGCATTTGAGGCCCAGAGCAATGATGTTCCATGTATGAGTACACTAGGAATTTGCAGAAGACCTACAATAATCTAGTTGGTTTAGGTGGGGGGCAAGGGTCATACAGATGAAAGGCAGCACCAAAAAGAGAAAAGGAAGCATTCTGAGTGAATGAAGTGAGTTATGTATGCGATAGAAAAAATGGGATAGGGAAAAAAATAATGCTTATGCTAGCACTAGACTCTGCCTGCATGGTGATACTTCCCCACTTAAGTTGGCCCTCATGGTATCAGCAGGTAAGTCTAATTCGAAACCTGTATTTTCAGAAGTATCTTTTTTTTTTTTTTTTCAGTTTTACTGGCAATAGCAACCGTGCAGCATGAATAGTTTAATTCCCTGTTCTCTGTCCATTAGTCTTCAATAACTGGTCCTGGCTCATTTCCTCCTTGAGTCCAGGACTCACCTTTAAAATTTCTTACAACCTAGCACTTTGGGCAGCCCTGGGCAATGGGTCAGACTTAGTCCACCAAATAAAATTTCTTTTCCATCTCTGGATTAGAATTGGGCATATTGGTTCCAAAAGTTCCCTGTTACACTGAAAAGATAGTGAGATATTTTTTGTTTAATACATTCTTTTAGTTGAATACTCAATTTTCAGTTGAGACTACTTCCTCAGGCAAGTATTTCCCCACTTGGCTGAGAGAAGGTGTCAAGATGCCTTCCTCTGTGCCTTAGCTCTGGAAGCTCTTATCCCAGTAAGCTGACTTTCTCTGGTATTACTTTGCTCTGTACTGGTTACTTTCATCATCCCACTCACAGGGAGGAAGATATTAATACCAGCATGTAAGAACCTCACTTTTTAAAAATCTTGGTTTGTAATAAACGAGCAATAAAAGCCCTGTCCTTTCCCCTGGCTTTATAGCAGGTGCCTTGGTAAATGTGGCTTGTGTGAGGTTCTGCTTTCTTTAGGTGGTTGCCAAAGTTAACCTTGCTTTTCACTGTTTGCCCTGCATATTTGTGACCTTTTCCATGGGGTGCTATTATAAGTCTTCAACATAGGTTTGGATAAGATGAATTTGCCTTCTCCTCTGTCTGGCTCCTGAAGCTATCTCCGCATGGCTGCCATATCCCCTGTGGGGGTACAGGTAGAGAAAAGGTGATTCATTCATTCAGCCAACAAGTATTTACTGAATGCAAACTATGGGCCAGTATCTATGCTAGAAATCATAGATGCTGTGGTTTGTCAAACAGATATGGTTCCTAGCTTCATAGAGCATATAGCCTAGGTGGAGAGACAAGCAATAAGCAAATAAACAAACAAACAATGACATATTTGCATAGTGTGACAAATGTTTTGTAGGATAAGAACACAGGGCTATGAGAGAATATATCTGGAGGATCCATTTGAATTGGGGTGATTTAGGGAGGCACCTATGAGGAGGTGGCCTTCGAATGGAGACCTGAGGATGTGGGCCGTGAGGAATAAGGAGGACAAGTGTCTCAGGCAGTGGGAAAAGCATGAGAGTAGGTCCTAAGGTGGTGTTTGCATGTGAACAACGACCCCAACCTCCCTGTGAGGACCATCTCTGACTCTCAAAAAGGCATACTATCTTTGGCAGGCACATACAAATTCCAGTCCAAGAAAGAAGAAGACCACCTCTTGAGCAGGTCTTATGTAAGAAATATTTTCCATTTCACCTAGGGTAACAATATGCCATTAATTAATTTAGAAATGTCTCACAGCATTATGCATGGACCAGGAATGAGGCTTTACGTTTATAGTAAAAACTGACTTTTGGGACTGCCATTTGTGGACGTCTGCACTGCAAAGGCCAAAGTCGAGGCTGGAATGTCCCCTTACATTTTGGTGTCCTTGCTGCTATAGATGATTTTCTATCACTTTGTTCTGTGGGAATTAACATGCCATATACACTGAAGAGAGTATTGTCCTGATACAGAAAAAACCATGTAAATACTGGGTGTTTTAATTGTAGAACATAGGAGAGAATGGTGGCAATGTTTTGGTTTGGTCTGGTTTCCCCTCAACTTACTCTACTTTGTAGACCAGATTGTCTGGACATTGACAGTTATGTTTTCACACTTCTCTTGGGGCATTTTGATTGCAATTCCAGAGCTAGAAAAAAGGTAACATAAAAAATCCAGGCAGGCTCTTATAAATAGTTGAATTAGTCCTATAATCAAAAAACTTTTTTTTTTCCCTAAGTAACTACTACCTGAACTATAACTTAGATGACCAGATCTGTCTAATTTGGAAGTTTTTAAAAAGAAACAGACAAAGTTTTATCCTGTATTGAAATTAGTCACATAATATGAGGAATAGGAAGAATTTTTCCAAGTCTCCAAAGGACAAGGTAAAACATAAAAAGGAGTTAATTGCCTATGTTTTTACCAAAAAGAAGTTGCTTGTAATTGTTCTACAGTTTCTCAAAAAAAGATTACAGGTGGTTTTTTCACTATTTTCAAATAGACTTAAAAAGAAGCAGGGGAAGGTGACAATACTACATTAACTTATTAATTAACTAATTAGTTAATTCATTAATTACTCATTACATACAATGCCTCTGCTTTAAACTTGTTGGTGCTATCCCATTGTCTGTAAGATTAAAGGTCAATCAAGGCCGGGCGCGGTGGCTCAAGCCTGTAATCCCAGCACTTTGGGAGGCCGAGACGGGAGGATCATGAGGTCAGGAGATCGAGACCATCCTGGCTAACACAGTGAAACCCCGCCTCTACTTAAAAAAAAAAAAATTCAAAAAACTAGTCGGGCGAGGTGGCGGGCGCCTGTAGTCCCAGCTACTCGGGAGGCTGAGGCAGGAGAATGGCGTGAACCCGGGAGGCGGAGCTTGCAGTGAGCTGAGATCTGGCCACTGCACTCCAGCCCGGGCGACAGAGCAAGACTCTGTCTCCAAAAAAAAAAAAAAAAAAAGTCAATCAAGTTCCTTAAAATGGCTTAGAAGACCTACTTTCATCTGCTAATTTCTACCTCCCTAACTTCATATCTCCTTTGCCTTGCACTATAATCATGAAAAATACCAAATTGCTAGTAATTCCCAGCTCATCAGTCATTCCTTTCTTTCTTAACTTTGGCTGTTTATAACTTTGGCTGTGTGACCCTCACTGCTTGGAATGACTCCTTCTCCCTTCTTTGCCTGATAATTTCAATGTATCCTTAATCAGCCCCTCCTAATACCACATCTCCAATCATGCATGGTAGGTACTCCTCCTTTATATCATAAATTGCTGAGTTTCTATCTTTATCACTATGCAAATAAGCGTATTTTTATATATGAATCTCTCTCTCTGCAACATAGGCACTTCTCAAGATAGTGAGCAGTGTATTGTTACTCTTTGCATACTCAGTGCCATATCATTGTCAGTGTTTGGCTCGTCAGAGGTGGACAGGAAATGTTAGCTGGTTGAATGAAGTACTGAATAGAGAAAAGTCGTCATCTCAGATAATGAAGGTGAAAGTACACAATAACTAATTCGTGGTGATAAGCGATAAGCCACAAGAACAAAAAATAAAACATTATGTGATTACTTACTTATTACACAGCTTATAGTAGAAATAAGGTGAGAAAATCTATGCAGATCATAAAAAAAAACTGAAGCTGTTTTGGTGTCACTTTGGTTCCTTCATTCACCCTCCTCTACACAGCAGCCATGTCACTTCTTTCCCTGATTCCTTCTCTGATAATCAGATCATCATTTCATGACCACTTTTTTTCACAGCTAAGTTTCCTTCTTCTCAACATTTACACAATTTTCTGTTTATGCTACTGGCTTGATATTTAAGTATAACCTTGAACTCTTAGATATCTTTTCTGTGTCCTGTTTTTCTATTAGATCATAGCCTCATGAAAACCAATGAAACCATTTTTCTGATACATTTGTGTTCTCTATAATATCTGGCAGTGAGTCTTACAGATGGAGAATGTCTTGCAAACATGTAATACATTCATTATGTGACAACACCGAGGAAGAAAGAGCTAGAATTGAGAATCAAGAAACCTGAGGAAAAATACTAAGCTTTGCAACCTCAGACAAATTATTTAACTTCTGTAATCCTCAGCTTTATGGTATGTAACAGAGTGGATGCAGGGAGATCATGAGATCATGTCTGTATAGAGCTTCATCAACTGTGAATTGCCCTTCAAATAATCAGTAATTATCTTAGCTCATTTTCTGTTGCTGTAACTGAATACTTGAGACTGGGTAATTTATAAAGAAAATAAAGTTAATTCTTTACCATTTTGGAGGCTAGAAAGCCCAAGGTCAAGAGGTTGCATCTGCTGAGGGCTTTTTTGCTGGTGAAAACATTCTGGAGGGTCCTGAGACATCGCAGGGCATCAGTGTCTTCCCCTGTGAAGACTTGGCATAAAAACTATTACATTGGGTAAGACTTCACCTTTTTATCTAACACAGAGCTCTGACCCAAAGAGTCATTATCAAATTCTCCCATGAACTTTAGGAAGTTTTTTAAATGAAAGCAGGACCAAAATCCAGCTGGATTTGAGTCTCAGAGCAGAGGGCATACAGGGAATAGTGATACTTGCAGAGAAACTGACTTGAATCTTAAAGAGATAAGACCAGTGGTCAAACTGTATCACTAAAACTGCTTCTTTATTAGGATTTTCTCTCTAATCTGTAAAATAATAAGCACCCTGACATAACCTACCCAGAACATTATTTATAGTTATTTGTTTAATTAAAGATAAGGGAAAATCAATTCTACCACTACATACAATATTTTGGTAGGAATTTTCTGCTTAAAAAAAAGCACATGCACTTTATTTGGACTTATTTTCAAGAAAATGACATAATGTTTTCTTCCACTACTCCTAAAAATAGTAGAGCTCTAAACATTCCTCTTTTCTTATTCCAAGATAAAAGTGGTTAACAGATATATACAAGCCATAGGCAGGTTTTGAGATTGGCTGTGGTTGTTTCTGTTTGTTTGTTTTTTAAAATGAGAGATAGAAGGGGAAAGAAGAGAGAAATTTGGCATTTTTCTCAGCAGTGGTTTAGTGTTGTGCCTTCTTCCCATTCTTTGGCTTATGATTTGAAAAAGGCAAAAGCAGCTAGCCAGGAGGACTTGACACCCAATTCCATTCATAGCAGCAGCTGCTGCAGACCCCAGGTGAGAGATATTTTCATTTCTACGCTGACTCTGTATAGTACATTCTCACGCTGCTATAAGGAACTGCCTGAGGCCAGTGCGGTGGCTCACGCCTCTCATCTCAGCACTTTGGGAGGCTGAGGTGGGCAGATCACATGAGGTCAGGAGTTCGGGACCAGCCTGGCCAACACAGTGAAACCCTGTCTCTACTGGAAACACAAAATGAATTTAGCCAGGCATGGTGCCATGTGCCTGTAATCCCAGCTACTTGGGAGACTAAGGCAGCAGAATCACTTGAATTTGGTGGGAGGCAGAGGTTGCAGTGAGCTGAGATTGCACCACTACACTCCAGCCTGGGTGACAAAGTGAGAATCCATTTAAAAAAAAAAAAAAAAAAAAAACCATGCCCGAGACTGGGTAATTTATAAAGGAAAGCAGTTTAATTGACTCAGTTTCATAGGGCTAGGGAGGCCTCAGGAAACTTACATTCATGGCAGAAGGAAAAGCAAACGTGTCCTTCTATGGCAGCAGAAAAGGGAAGTGCCGAGAAAAAGAGGGAAAAGCCCCTTTAAAAACTATCAGATCTCATGAGAACTTACTCACTATCACAAGTGAGCTTGAAGGTAACTGCTCCCATGGTTAAATTACCTTCCACCAGGTCCCTCACATGATAAGTGGGGACTATGGGAACTATAATTCAAGGTGAGGTATCAATGGGGACATAGAGCCAAAGCATATAATTCCACCCCTAGACCCTCCCAAATCTCATGCCCGCATATTTCAAAACACAATCATGCTCTTCCGACAGTCCCCCAAAGTTTTAATTTATTCCAGTATTAACCCAAAAGTCCAAGTCCAAAGTCTCATCTGAGACAAGGCAAGTCCTGTCCACCTCTGAGCCTGCAAAATCAAAAGCAAGTTAGTTACTTCCTGATACAAGGGGCATACAGGCCTTAAGTAAATACACCCATTCCAAATGGGAGAAATTGGCCAAAGCAAATAGGCTACAGGCCCCATGCAAGTCCGAAATCCAATAGGGCAGTCATTAAACATTAAAGCTCCAAAACAATCTTTGACTCCATATGAAAGGAATCACATTCAGGTCATGCTGATGCAAGAGGTGGGCTCTCATGGCTTTGGGCAGCCCTGCCACTGTGGCTTTGCAGGGTGCAGCCCCCTTCCAGCTGCTTTCAAAGGTTGGAGTTGAGTGTGGTCCTATTCTCACAGCTCCACTAGGCAGTGCTCCACTGGGGACTCTGTGTGGGGGCTTCAACCCCATATTTCCCTTCTGCACTGCCCTAGTAGAGGTTCTCCATGAGAGCTCCATTCCTGCAGCAGACTTCTGCCTGGATATCCAGGCATTTCTCTACATCCTTTGAAATCTAGGCAGATGTTCCCAAACCTCAATTATTGGCTTATGTGTACCCAGGGGCCGAACACCACATGTAAGCCGCCAAAGCTTGCACCCTCTGAAGCCATAGTCTGAGCTGTAGCTTGGCCCTTTTTAGCTAACAGCTGGAGCAGTGGTTGGGATGCAGGGCACCAAGTCCCTAGGCTGTACACAGCAAGGGGGACCTGGCCCTGGCCCAGGGAATCATTTTTCTCTCCTAGGCCTCTGGCCCTGTGATGGGGGGGGCTACCATGGAGGTCTCTGACATGCCCTGGAGATATTTTCCCCATTGCCTTGGCAATTAACATTTGGTTCCTCACTATTTATTCAAATTTCTGCAGCTGGTTTGAATTTCTCCTCAGAAAATAAAATTTTCTTTTGTACTGCATTGTCAGGCTGCCAATTTTCTAAATTTTTATACTTTGCTTCCTCTTGAATGCTGTGCTGCTTAGAAATTTCTTCTACCACATACCCCAAATCATCTCTCTCAAGTTCAAAGTTTCACATATCTCTAGGGCAGAGCCAAAATGCCACCAATCACCTTGCTAAAGCACAGCAAGAGTCAACTTTGCTCCACTTCCCAACAAGTTCCTCATCTTCCTCAGAGACCATCTCAGCCTGGACTTCATTGTCCATATCACTATTAGCATTTCAGTTAAAACCATTCAACAAGTCTCTAGGAAGTTCCAAACTTCCCCATGTCTTCCTGTCTTCTGAGTCCTCCAAACTCTCTGCCTATTACCCAGTTTCAAAGTTGCTTCCACATTTTTTGGTGTCTTTACAGCAGCACTCCACCACCTGGTACCAATTTACTATATCAGTCCATACTCACATTGCTATAAAGAACTGCCTGAGACTGAGTAATTTATAAAGGAAAGAGGTTTAATTGACACAGTTCCACAGGGCCAGGGAGGCCTGAAAAAACTTACATTCATGGTGAAAGGAGAGGCAAGCACAACCTTCTTCTCATGGTGCCTGGAAGGGGAAGTGCCAAGCAAAAGGGGGAACAGCCCCTTATAAAAGCATCAGATCTCATGGAACTCACTCACTATCAGGAGAATGGCATGAGCATAATTGCCCTCCATGCTTAAATTACCTTTCACCGGGTCCTTCCCACAACACGTGGGGATTATGGGAATTAAAATTCAAGGTAAGATTTGGGTGGGGACACAGAGCCAAACGATATCACTCTTTATTCTAGGAAAAGCTAAACCACATTGCAACATTGGATATCTGTGTGAGCTCATAGTTAGGTTAAAATTTTATAAAATTATATTCTGTGAAGTATACAAGAGTATCCAAGTATTTACTTCAATATGAATAAAACTGTTTTTGTTTCTTTAGTCAACAATTGGTTAGGACTAACCAGGAACTAATAAAACCTTCTTTTATTTCATTTCCTCTACCATGTTTTTCTATACGCAGTGGGGCATCAAAAGATTTCCCATGCTTCAGCTATGAGAAGTCAGTTTGGTTGGTTGAGGGCTCAGATGAGAAGCTGAGTAGGAGACTCAGCTGTATACTATACAAATCTTTATATATCTTATAATCTATATAAATATAGTGTATACTATATAAATCTTTTTCTGGAATCTATTTTTAAACTATTATTTCCTCTTCTAAGTCTTGCTAACGTGATTTGTTTTCTCATTGTTTACTTGCTTTTCTTGTGACATCCTCATTTTGACAATATCTGACAGCCAAAGAAGCAAATAAGAAGTCACATTTGACAAGAGTGAGGTTTTCTGCTATTGGCTTCTTGTAATGAATGATTCTTCTCTTGTCATTATGGCAGGTTTTTTGTTTGTTTGTTTGTTTGTTTTTTATGGAGTCTCGCTCTATCACCCAGGCTGGAGTGCAGTGGCATGATCTCGGCTCACTGCAAGCTCCGCCTCCCGGGTTCACGCCATTCTCCTGCCTCAGCCTTCCGAGTAGCTGGGACTACAGGCGCCCGCCAACACGCCCCGCGAATTTTTTACATTTTTAGTAGAGACGGGGGTCTCACCGTGTTAGCCAGGATGGTCTCGATTTCCTGACCTCGTGATCTGCCCACCTTGGTCTCCCAAAGTGCTGGGATTACAGGCGTGAGCCACTGCGTCTGGCTGATAGTTTGTTTTTTAACCTATTTGAAAGCTAAAAGTGATTGTATGCACATGGAAAAAAATGTACTTAGTATAGAAAGTTATAAAATGAAGTCTTGCTGCTGCATTCCTCTACCTGGGTTTCCGATTTCAAAGATAAAATTGTTTCTGGCCTTTGCTTTCTTAAAAGACAAGCATTTGAAGAGATTATTCTAAGTGTCTTTGAGAGACAAATAAAAGAGAAGGAAAACCATTGAAAGCAGCAAAATGAAGGTAGTGTGAATAATGGATAATTATCCCAGGAACTTGAAAGATTTGGTTGAAATGCAAGGAGATCTTTGAAGGTAGACAGGAAAGAGGGGCATGGAGGTGACTGCGTGGCTGCAGGTGCACCTTCCTAGGGAAAAAATTTTATGTTGTTATTTACAATAGCAAAGACTTGGAATCAACCCAAATGCCCATAAATGATAGTCTGTATAAAGAAAATGTGGCATATATACACCATGGAATACTATGCAGTCATAAAAAGAATGAGTTCATGTCCTTTGCAGGTAATGGATGAAGCTAGAAACCATCATCCTCAATAAGCTAACAAAGGAACAGAAACCAAACACTGCATTTTCTCACTCATAGGTGGGAGTTGAACGATGAGAACACATGGACACAGGGTGGGGAACATCACACACTGTGGCCTGTCGGGGATGGGGAGCAAAGGGAGGGAGAGCATTAGGACAAATACCTAATGCACGAGGGGCTTAAAACGTAGATGACAGGTTGATAGGTACAGCAAACCACCATGGCACAGGTATACCTATGTAACAAAACTGCGTATTCTACACATTTATCCCAGAACTTAAAGTAAAATAAAATATTTTTTAAAATATGATTGTGAAAAAGCAAAATAATAATAATAATAATTCTCTGTGCCAGGAGGCCAATCTTGGTAAAGGTTCAATGCACCATATGTGACACCGTAGCAGCAAACTACTGATAGCAAAAGGCCATCAATGCAACAGCAACAACAACAAAAACAAAACAAAACAAAACAAAAAACCCTGCTCAATCAAACGTAGGCAAAATACCTGAAGAGATATATCATCAAAGAAGATACTAGGTTGGTGCAAAAATAATTGTGGTTTTTGCAATTACTTTTAATGGCAAAAACCTGAATTATTTTTGCACAAACCTAATATAAAGATGACAAATATGATATGAAAAGATGCTCAACCTCGTATGTCATTAGGAAAGTGCAAATTAAAATGACAATGAGATACCACTACACACCTATTAGAGTGGTCAAACTCCAAAACACTGACAATGCCAAATACTGGTGAGGATGTGGAGCAACAGGAACTCTCACTGATCGCTAATGGGAGTGCAAAATGATACAACTGCTTTGGAAGACAGTTTTGTGGTTTCTTACAAAACTAAAATACTATTACCATATGATCCAGCAATAGTGCTTGTTGGTGTTTATCCAGATTAGTTGAAAACTTATGTCCACACAGAACCTACACACCAATGTTTATAGAAGCTTTGTTCATAACTGCTAATATTTGAAAGAAATCAAGATGTCCTTCAACAAGTAAATGAATAATGTGGTACATTCTGACAATGAAATATTATTCAATGCTGAAATGAAATGAGCTATCAAGCCACACACAAAAAAAAATGGAATAAAATAAAATGCATATTACAAAGTAAAGAAATCAATCTGATTTCAATTACATGACATTCTGGAAAAAGCAAAACTATACAGACAGTAAAAAATTAGTGGTTGCCAGGAACTAGGGGTTGGGGGAGATGGGCAAGGATGAATAGGTGGAGCACACAGGATTTTTAAGGCAATGAAAATATTCTGTATCCTATTTTAACGGTGGATACATGACATTATGCATTTGTCAAAACCCATAGAACTATACAACACAAAAAGTGAACCCTAATGTAAACTATACTCTTTAATAATAATATATTAACATTGGTTCATCAATTGTAAGAAATGCACCACACTAATGCAAGATGGTAAAAATAGAGAAACTAGTGTTAGTATTGGAGGTTTGGGAGTAAATGGGTACTATCTGTATTTTCCACTCATTTTTTTGTAAGCCTGAAACTGTTCTAAAAATAAAGTCTATTAATAACAGATTTTTTTAAAGACCAGGGCTTGAAAAATTGTAATGGGGCATCATTAGGAGGCTTCTCCTCCCACTTTTGAGGATCACATAAATGTTCCAGATGCTAGTGGAGAGGGAAGGGGCCCAGCAAGAATAAAATTCACTTTCCTACACATGTCTCACAATAGAGGCTTTACCAGATTCAACTGTGTTGAAAGAAAAGACATGTATACTCTTTTGAGTTTATGATACATGCATATCTACTACAGATGAGTTTAGGGTTTCCATCCCTTTTGTCATGTGTTCTTGGACATTGGGGTTTTCATATGTATTTTTATAGTATTCTAAAAGTACTCTTTCTGATTCATTTATTTTTTAATATATTATTGGTTATTTCCATTTTTTATTTATAATTGTGTAAATGTATACTTTCTTTCTGGAATAGAGTAGCCATTTTATTTTCCTTTTAAAGCAATATAATACCTTGGGTTTATTTATTTATTTTACTATTTCCTTTTTAAATTTAATCTATTTTTTCTTTTCTTTTATTATTTACTCTCCTATGCTTTTCTTAATACATGAGTTTAATATTTAAATCATTTAATATTATTTTTTCTTTGGTAATATACATATCTAAGACTAAATATTTTCTTTTGAGTTCAAGGAGTGTGACATTTATTATTTTCTTTTGCCAATATTTTCTAGTTATGCTATAAATTCTGTTTTATTTTTTTCTTTGATTTAGAAGTTATTTAAAAATATCTTTGTGGTTAATTTCCTCAGTAACATTCTGGTCTCTATATTATGTTCTACTTTTGATGCATAATACACTGAAAAAAATGTTTCATATAATTTCTATTTTGTGGGGAAAGGCCGCTTAAAATGTTCACTGTCTGTTATCAGAATATAGATTTTGGAGAGGAGGCAAGGCAAGATGACCATATGGAAGCCTCTACTGATAATCCTCCCTGCAGGAACACCACATTTAACAACAATCCACAGGAAATAAAACACCTTCATGAGAACCAAAAATCAGGTGAGTGATCCTAGTGACTGTTTTTAACTTCATAGCACTGAAAGTGGCACTAGAGAGAGTAGGAAAGAAAGTCTTGGATTGCCAGCATCACCCCCTTCCTCATCCCCTGGCAGCAGCCATGTGGCATGGAGAGAGAATCCATGCATGTGAAGGAGGCTGAGCACAGTGATTGTACAACTTTGCATTGTAACTCAGTGCTGCCCTGTTACAGTGGAAACTAGCCCTTGATGGAGCTCATCCAGTGCCCACGAAGGGAGCTTTTAGACAAGTCCTGACATATTTTTGCTCTTTGTTTTCTTGACTTTTTACTCTCCCATTTTATTGTAGTTTGTTGTTTTATCATCTCATGTTTGATGTACACTTTATTAAATTTACATTTTCTTTCAGGTCTTCTTTAGAAAAATAACTATAGGGATAGTTTTTCTTTCTTTGAGATTAATTTGTCTTGTTTTGCTTTGCTTTACTTTCCTTTGTTTTTGCAGACTTGATTTTCTTTCATTCTTTGTTTACTTTTTGTTTTTTGCTGTAATATTTTGCATTGAGTCATGCTGTTTCTTTTTCAGCTTATTCATATGTAAATTAAGTAGCCCTGTCAAAGTTTGATTTGCTTTGATGTAATATGGGTCAATTCTTCCAGACAATTTTAGTTTTAGAAAGATACATCACAATTATCTATGTCAGAAACCCATGAATCTTTGGAACTCAAAAGACCTATAGAGCTAATGTTTTAAAAATCTCAAGCCCAAGAAAGCAAATGTCACACACTCTGAATGGCAGAACTGAAACAAATACTATGTCTGCTGACTGTAATACAATTTTCCCTTTAAGTTGAGTCTATACTTCATTGGATTAAATCCTGCCGTCAGTTGTTTAATTTGGATGTCTCCACCTGTGACACTTTCTCAACATTGTAACACTATCTTAACATGTTGAGAGGTGAGTTGTATAAAATTTTGCTCGTGTAAATGAAGACATTGTTCTCAGGTAATGTATTGACCAATTCAATCCCTGAGCCTTAATTCTCCTGTCCCTAACATCATCTGTCTGAATCCAAACTAGACTTATGACCTGTCAAATGACACACATTTCAAGTAAACTTTTTACAGCTCTGATCAATCTTTTTTTTAAAAAAAAGACTTACTCAAACCCAACTGCCCTCTTGCCCATATTTGGCTTTTGGATACCCTGATTATCTCTCCCATTTGTTTGACATTTACTTAAGAAGTGATGATATTAATAAAATTTATTCTTATAGACTTCATTTATTGAGCACTTGCTACATGTCAAGAACTGGCTGTATATTTTACAAGTATTATTTCATTTAATACTCATGATAACTCCAAAAGTATAGTTATCACTTTACAGAAGAGAAAATTGTGATTCACAGAGTATAAATGCATTTTGTAAGGCATCTGCTAGAAAGTAATGGAGCTGGAATTCAAGTATGCATGTATATATTCCTAGCCACAATGCTACTGGCTTCTACATAATTATATATGAAAATAAGGTACGTTGACCTATATGTAGAAGGGTTATTTCATAAATCTTTATATCATTATCCTTCAGATTCTCCTTCCCTCTTTATTTTTCTCTTTGTGGTCAAAAGACTGTGAACAGTCCTTCAAACACTTCAAATTAATCAACTTATCAGCAGCGCTTGTCTTTTTACATGAAATCCAGGTAGTGCCATACGCATCTGCCCACAAATCTCTACTTATTTCCCACTGTCCACAGCTCAATCTCCAAACATAAGGCATCATCCTCCAACCTATATTATTTCTCACTATTCTTTAATATGAAGATTTCCTTCTGTCAGAGTCTCCTCAGTTATCCTAAACACATCCCACACAATTTCACCTGAAAACCTTTGCCTATGTTCTTTCTCCAGACTGGAAACTCCATTTTTCCCTCTTCTCTCAAAATGTCCAGTTTATTTATGTTTCAATTCAGATATCTATTCATATTTATTGCTCATAAAAATTTTCTGACTACTTGACTTCTTAAAATGTTTAAGACTCACTTTTATTTTAATGCAAATAAATGGAATGTCTATAAAAGAATTACAGGATTTTGGAGCCAAAAAGACCTTAGAAATTATTTTGTCCAATATCTTCATTTTATGGATGAGTAAATGAGGCTTAACAATGTTAATTAATTTATTCAAGTTTGCATAGATAATTTTTATCATAGTAATAAACTTGGGATCCAGACCCTAAATTCTTTTAATTTTAAGTAAAAGAAATACCTTGAAATCTATTTACCTTAAAATCTACAAACCGTCTTACATTTGTAAAAAAATTTTAATATGGTTTACTATTTTGTATTAGTACTCCATGAATGGACTGCCTAATAGCTAATGTTTGTCAAAAGAATAACCCAATGAGTTAATGCACAGATGAATACTTGAGTCCAGAATCTCCATGTACTTCATGAAGGTATGTGATCATCTTGAGACTTTTAATAACTATTTTCTTTCAATGTGTGTCCTTATAAATATAATCTCTGCATAAACCACTTTTTACTCCAAATGTTATATGTATAATGTATATACTATACATTTAATGAAAACAATATTCTTTAAAATGCCTTATTATATTTGCATTTCTCAGGAAACAACAAATTTTAGATAAGTTCAAAAATTATAATTTCACTAACAACTTTAAGTTCTTCAAATCTAACACAACAGTTCTTTTTCTAAGTAAATATCCAACTACCCTGTCATTTATGTTTTCCTCTTTCTTACTTTTACTACCAGCTTGGCGATAGTTACCTTATAATTAAACAATAGCTACCAAATGTCCTAGATAATAAAGTCATTGATTCTTGCTGACTTTCTGGCAGTCTAGGAGTCCCAGATGTATTCCATGTTGAGGTTTTACCTTTCATTTGAGACAAGACATTTGTTAGATTGATGGGATTACTATAATTATACTCATTAACACCATCAACACTGTTCACAGATTTAAATGTTACAGGTGGAAGGGAAGATAGCCATTGTATATGGAAGGCCTTGCTCTTTACAATACAGTACTATGGTACCATCTGTCTATATACTGTACCATGAGGGTTTCACTTTGTCAGTGGAAGTTATGATTACGCTTTCATACTGCCTCTTGAAAAAAAACAGAAGGCAGTAGCGCAGCACAGTAGTTAAGGCTATGAGCCTTGCACTCTGATAGATCTGGATTTAGTCCTGGCTTTTTCACTTCCTATTGGCAATTCCTTGAGCAAACTTTAAGCTTCCATTTTATCATTTGTAAAATGAAGATAATTAAGAGTCCTTACGTCTTAGGAAAGCTGTGAAGAATAAATGAAATGATGCATGTTAGATGCTTAGTGCACTGATCTAGTTCCAGTAAGCACTAATTAATAATAATCAAGTCATTGCGGTTATAGAAAAGGACCTATTTCATTATCCTACAGTAGTTCTTTCCTCAGACTTTAAAGGCGTGGCTTCTGTGAAACGTTAAGCTGCTGCCATTGCGGTCCGCCAAGCACTAGATTGTCTCCCTCCACTGGATTGAAGACAGGTCCATAAGCATGAGCATTTCTCCAGCTAAAAGTAATATCCTGCACTGTCTGCAGATTCCCAGATGGGATAGCAGGTTTTTCAAAACCAGTATTTAGACAAATAAGTTGACATTCAAAATGTCCTACAATGCAGTCTGGGAACTGCATTTAGCTTACATTGCTTGCCATCCAAGGAGACTGATTATTTAAACCAAATTTTGGTCAGTTCAGAGGCATCGTGGCAAGGTGTATTTCTTCTGATAGTGCTGTGCTCACGCCTCTGCTGGGACTGAGAATATGCTTCATAAATGCTAATATACTAAGATTATAAAAGATGGATTCCAGTTATGGTATTTTAATACTCCCTAGATAATTTCCAGCATGCTTTTTTTTACACTGACTTTGCTAATATGATAGAGGCTTCCAAGGACATATAATCAAGGAAAGAGGTCTTCAGGGACAGATAGAGAGAGCACATGGTTCAAATTCTGTAGGGTATGATTTCCAATATGCAGAACTACCTTGCCCCACACCTTAAAATGGTGATGTAGTATGGCAGTGGGAGCATGACCTCAGAACCAGCCTACCTGGGTTCAAATTCTGCCTTTGCCACTTGCCAGCCTATTACTTCAGCAAGTCATTTAGCACCTCTGTGCCTTAGCTTATTTCTAAAATAGAAATAATTATTGTAGCTATGTTAATAGAATTATTGAAAGAAACAAATGAGTTAATATACATAAAGTGCTTAGATTATTGCATATCATATAGTAAGTACTACATGTAGTTCATTGCTAATATTTTTATTTAACAGTAATAAGTTTATAATGCTGACCATAAGATACTAAAACAGGTAACCAGCTCTCCGAATGATTAAAAGAACATTAAGTGATAGTTATAATCATAGCCAAAAGAATCTATTTGCCTCATTTTTTGCCTGTGGTATACTCTGTACCTTATTGTATTCTATTTCCTTATAAACCAACCATTCATGCAGCTTTTATACTAATTAAACTCAGTTAACCCAATACCCTATTCAACCATTAGGATAACTCTTTGTTTCACATAATTAGCATTCTTGGGTAGATTAAGACAGATGATAATTTCACACTAAATGGTAAATTTTAGATGCTCTTCAGCTACTGGATAATAGAGTTAGATGATACAAATAAACAAAATACATTTTACAAGTTATGTGCTTAATCCAGATAACAATATAGGTTGGCTGTGGAAATAAAAACGCAATGTTATTATTCCAGTTTCCATATTAGTGCTGGCTCCCTTGTGCCCATTTAGTGAAATTCAAGGAAAATATTAAATACATTTGTTTGCTTAAAATGTCTAATATAAGTTCTCAGTCTTGCAAGTAAAATATTCTATAAATATATGCACTCCATATAAGAAAATTTGGATGTTAACATCCATATTTTGACTAACAGATTTCTTAGTTGTAATAGAAAGACATTGAGAAAGTAAATTTAAAAAGGAAAAAACTCCCCTCAGAGGGAAGGTTGCATGACACAGTAGTCAATACAACAGGAAGAAGGCTGTGTGATTTAGTATCTTTTGCATTCTTTATGCCAACCAAGTCATTTCCCCCAAAATGTCAGCTACATAATCAGTAAGCCTTATGTTTTTTTCAATACTGTGACAGGATAGGACTACTAACTCCCTCATTCGGTTGATCAAGTGATCTATTGGTAAATAGTCATGTGAAAGGGACCCAATCTACAATAATATCTGACTTTTCTGAAGGTTAGTCTTTTTCTAGGCTCAATTGTTTCCAATCCAGAAAAGAGAACTCCTCACAGCCTTGGAAAGAGTTATCTATAGCCATTATAAAGGTGACAGGCTCTTACTCCAATGTGACAAACTTAGTTGCTATAGTGGGTTGAATAGTACAGCTGCAAATTCATGTCTTCCCAGAATCTATGAATGTGACCTTGTTTGGAAACAGAATCTTTGAGATGTCGTCAAGTTAAGATGAGGTTACACTGGATTCAGGCGGGCCCTAAATCCTTTATGACCTGTGTCCTTGTAAGAAAAGTTCAGACACAGATACAGACACACAGAAAGATTATTATGTGATGGCAGAGGCAGATATTGTAGTGATGCATTTCCAAGCCAAGAAATGCTAAGGATGGCTGTTAATAACCAGAAGCTGGGAGACAGGCATGAAGCAGATTCCCACTCTGGATGCCCAAGAAGGAATCAACCCTGCCATCCTCCTGACTTTAGACTTCTGGACTCCTGAATTGTGAAAGAACATCTTTGTATTGTCTTCAATCACCCAGTTTGTGGTAGTTTGTTATGGTAACAACATGAAATAATATAGTAACTAATATAGATGCTTAGTAACCTGTTTTCCCATCCCAAAATTGACTAAGGAAGCTAATAAGAAGGGGTAGAAAGGTGGATTTTGAAATATCCTTTAATGTTCAACAGGTGTTCCACTTCAGGACAAATAGAAACTTCCTTCCCGGCTCTTGTGACTGCTCTAGTATTTATTTACAAATTGATATGAGAACTTTTGCTTTTGATTGATGAAGGATCCCATCAAACCAAAGATGCAGGGAGAAAGGAGAGGCAGACAATAGAAGGGAATGACATGGAAATTCTCCTCATCTTCTGGTCTACTGGATTGTTCTTTAAAAGCAGAACTCAAGTTACTGTTTCATAAGCAATTTCATGCAAACACTTGTGCTTCAAGGACCAATTAAAACAAAAATCAAGGTGGAGGAAAATTTCTTCTTTCACAATTTTGCTCTGTAGATCTTGTCCCATAGTTGTTGTGAGGACAATAGTGAATTAATGTAAGCCAGGCATGGTGGTTCATGCCTGAAATCTCAGCTCTTTGGGAGGCTGAGACAGGCAGATCACTTGAGGTAAAGAGTTCAAGACCTTCCTAGCCAATGTGGTGAAACCTTGTCTCTACTAAAAATACAAAAATTAGCTGGGCATTTTGGTGGGCACCTGTAATCCCAGCTACTCAGGAGTCTGAGGGAGGAGAATCACTTGATCCCAGGAGGCGGAGGTTGCAGTAGGCAGAGATCACGCCACTGCACTCCAGCCTGGGCCACAGAACGAGACTCTGTCTCAAAAAAAAAAAAAAAGTGAATTAATACATGTTAAGTGCTTAGAACAGGTCTGACATATAGTAAGTATAGTGTTTTCTATAATTATAAAAAGGGAAGAACATAAACAGATCTATTTCTAAGCACAAAAAATACTTCCTTGGGGACACCCCAAAATACTGGGAGAGTTGCTGCTCATATATCTGTAACTACAGCTAGCAAGCCTAAGGAATTTGTGTTACTAATTCATATTCATTAAGTTAATGAATATGTGTTGAATACCTTCTAAATGCATAAACTAAACGAAGGGAGAGACCGTTTAGGCACTGCTACCCCAGTGACAGAGCAGACAGTAAGTGGTGACTGACTGACTGTTCCTTGTACAAAACTGAATGCCAAGAATACCTGAGGGAACAAGACATCCTTGTCTCACAATCAGCAGAGCCAGCAGTTTCAGGTTAGAATGATGAACTTGATCCGTGTGGAATATTCTTAACAAAGTTTTAATTTTTTCCCAATGTTGCCAAAATAAATAGTTTTGACTAATTACATGGAAAACTAACTGGTGTGGAACAGTTTATTTCTTCCAAACTTTCAGATAAATTAAGTGAGAATGAAATTAGGAATAGTAACAGAAAAATCAGTCATTTCAAGCAACTGCATGGAAAAGAATGCATTTCCTTTGAAAACTCTGGGAATATAAATTCTTAACCTTTTATGAGGATTTTAGTAAACGTAGACAAGGCATTTCATTCTTACAGCTTTCTATGAAGACAGAAATACATAGTAGCACACCCAGTAACAACATTTCAGTAGTCTTCGAGATTTATTTTTTCTATAAATTATAGCAGATATAGGATCATTTTCCAAACAGTATGATTAGAAATATTACTTTGAAAAAGTCCAATAACCATTTCTGATCTTCTTCAGACAGAAAAAGTAGAAAATATCACCTACTGTACTATCCTTTGGGCTTTTGGTTGAACTTAAGCTATTCTGGAAAACTTTTGCTCATCACCCAACCTTGTAATATTTAGTGTTTCCAGCTTCCCATAATGTAAATGCATTATTACAAACAACATGACAACTGTGTATACAACAAATTTTGACAGGACTGCTGAAGATAGAAGTACAATTTTTTAAAGACAAACGAAGTCCCTTATAGAGTTTTAATGATAAATAGAAGGGTACTTAGTCTTCCAACTCCCATGTCAACTAGTGGTAAATTTTCCTCCAAACTTACCATAAAATGGCCACGTTCTGAGGTCTGGGAAGGGCATACTCACTGCCAAACCTTATCTTAAAGAACAGAAGTCCAATGTCATCGTGCAGAATGTGATTTAAACTGATTTTACTGTTTCATAATGGAGACAAAATCTTAGGCCCGGTACATTGGCTCACGCCTGTGATCTCAGTACTTTGGGAGGCCAAAATGGGCAGATCACTTGAGCTCAGGAGTTCAAGACCAGCCTGGGCAACTTGATGAAACCCTGTCTCTACTAAAAATACAAAAATAAATCAGGCATGGTGGCAGGTGCCTGTAGTCCCAGCTACTTGAGAGATTGAGGCAGGAGGATTGCTTGAGACTGGGAGGCAGAGGTTACAGTGAGCCAAGATTGCATCCCTACATTCCAGCCTAGGCAACAGAGCCAGACCCTGTCTCAATAATAATTATAATAATAATAATAGATATATAATCTTGTTAAGAATATATGTTATTGTACTAAAGCAATGCAGTGCTATGTACCACAACACTGCTCAGAATTCACAGGGTCATCATATAGTTCCAAATGAAAAACCTTAATTGCAACAGAGAGAAAAAAGGAAGTTAAGCATCTAGCATAGTTGCCTAACTAAAGTACTTGGTATATATTGTTCCTTTTCTTCTTTTTCTCTTTTGTCTAACTTACAAAACATGGAAATTTATTTCCAAGTTTTTTAAAAAACTTTTTTATTCTGTTTTGTATCTGAGAATTAAAGAGATGGTGAAGTGAGCCCAATTATAAGTAATACTGGATAATTACTTTGGAGGAGATTGCTAGATAGTGAGACAAGTGGATAATATCATAAGTGCTAGGGCTAAGTATGAAGTTCAGTGGGAACACAAAGGAGGAAATAGCTATGAACCTTAAGATTAGATTGTTATTTAAACAAAATTCTTTCATGGAAAAAAATAGCTTTTTAACACATTATCTCTTACAGATAACCAATTAATAAAAACAAAACAAAATGAACATTTTCCCTTTTGTTGGTTTCCCTTAATTCTACTGACATTTCTGTAAAAAGACATTTTATTAAATTATCTGCAGTTACCCTGTTTAGGTGTGCCATCTGTTTTCTACCAGGACTCTGGTTCATTCTCCATTTTTTCTTCCTTTAGTTCAATTCTATTTTAGGAAGTTGGAGGGTGCTCACTATATCTATATATGATATACCTGTCATATATAGCATGTGTCTTAAAATTTTATGAACTGAGAGTGGTCAACATTCACCATTGATAAGAAATGAAGAGTGAAGTGGGGAACAGAGAAAATGTCTGATTTCTAATTCAAGTTTTTATTAAACATCAATACTTTATAGAGAAACACGGCATGACCACAATTAATTTCAATATTTTCCACAAATTTAGTGGGATCCCCTACTGATCTTGCTTTCCTTTTTGCTCCCCATTCGTGAACAAGCCAATATCACCTCTTTGGCCAAGCTGGATGGTTTAGATAAAGGCCTAGTGCTGACTGTGACTGAATATAGCACTGTGTTAGTCCATTCTCACACTGCTGTAACTCCCTGAGACTGAGCAATTTATGAAGGAAAGAGGTATAACTGACTCACAGTTCCACAGGTTTAACAGGAAGCATGGCTGGCAGGCCTCAGGAATCTACAATCATGATGGAGGGGTGAAGGAGAAACAATCATCTTCACATGGCAGCAGAATAGAGACAGTAAATGGGGAAGTGCCACACACTTTTAAACCATCAGATCTCATGAGAACTCACTACTATCACAAGAACAACAATGGGGAAATCTGCTCCCATGATCCAATCACTATCCATCAGGTCTCTCCCCCAACACTGGGAATTACAATTCAGCATGAGATTTGCGTAAGGACACAGAGCCAAACCATATCAAGCACATTATGAGAAAAAAAGAGTACTGGTAAAGTCCAGGATGCCTCTGGCCCTGGGAGGAAGAAACACATAGTTGGAAATAGAAAAATAAAAGGCAGTGGCATGCAAATCTCACTTATCCATTCAGGAGGCATACTGTTTTTCTGAAATGAATATTCAGAATGCTTCAAAAGGCCTGCTAAGACGAACTCATTTGATGATAGCTATCTACTTCCCCTGATTCATGTGGGACTTAGTAATATAAGAAGGGAAGAAAGAAGGAAGTCCCTTCTGCACTGGGAAATTTTGGGCAGAAAAGTGAGGGTCTCCTGGGTACACAAGTGCTGTACTTCACTCTTTCTTCCAATCAAAGAATGAATCTACTTCATAATTATTATAATCTTTAATAATGATTGAGGATCATAGTGTATGCTTGGAGTTAGACCAATTGCTTTAAATATATTACCTCATCAACCACCACACCCCATTTATGAAATAGACACTCTGATTATCCCCTTTCTACATGAGGAAACTAGGGGACCTGGTGTTTAAGTATATTATATGAAGTTGGACTGAGTATGCAGAGAATCCAGGACTTAAATCTAGCCACCTTGATCCCAAAATTATGCTCCTAACCAGCATGCTATAGTACTCTCAAGAAGTAAGAAGATCTATGAAGGGACAATCCAGAGGATAAAAGTCAATAGAATTTAGGGAATTTATAATTATGCCGATATTAATAAAAAGAGTCTAGTTGATTCATATTTTAATGATGCGTATATGACTTAAAGCCTAGTTGTTAGAAAAGTATTAGCTAATATATTGTCACTAAATTTATTGTGCTACACTCTTGGATTATGCAAGCAGCCCACAGAAAACAAAATGGGCAATCGTAACACTAATCTGATAGTATTTTTATTTAAAATTTTTAATTACTAGATTAGTCTTTTGTCAACTACGAGAACAACAAAGCATCATGATAGCATTTTTCCTGTTCAGAAACTATAGGAATTCACCCTGTGCAAGAATGTGATCTTGCCCAAAATTTGAGTTTAATTTGAAAACTCCTGATCTCTCTTTCTAAAGAGAGGGATGACTACTGTCTTAACTTTATACATTCACAAAATTTAATTCCCATAGAACTGTGTCTCATTTTCTTGTAAGACCTTGAGAAAGCATTAGCTTACATGATCACTTTTCAATTAACTCCCCAGGAGGCATCTGATTTCTCCTGATTTTGAGAAATGCTGTTATGACTTTAAAAATCACATATTATGACCAACATCTTCTAACATGAAAAAGAAGCATAAGGTAGAGGACATTATATGAGAAGATGAATGTGTGAAAGTATTGACATATTTGGCAGTCATGGATCCTGAGAAATATACATGCTGCACTACAGGATAGGAGAAATAAGTATAATTCATGGGAATATCAGTCATAACAGAGTAGAAAACAAGATATTATTATGATTATTATGTATTATATAGAGTTGATTGTCTAAAATAAAATAGAAATATGACAAATGAAGGTGCACATTATTCAAAATAATTGTCTATTGGAAATAAAGATGGAATAACACTATATGTCAAGAAGTTATAATTAAAACAGCTTTATTATTTTTTGCTTTTTAAAGTAATGTGTTGGTTTTGCTCAACCCCATCCAACATCCAAATATTAAGAAGAAAAAATAAAAATACCTCCAATGTCACTATCATATATTCATTTATGTCCCAGAAGATGACATACACATTCACATAAACTTCTATATTTGACAAAAATGAAAGTAATTTAATAAAGAAAAATGAGAGGCCCAAAAAAGAAACAGCTGTCAGAGGTGACTATCTACTGCTTAATTGAAAAGACTGGATTTGAAGGCTGATAGATCACAAGCTGGTTGAAGCAAGTTACAGTGTTAATGGAAATAGCCATAGAATCACTAATAGAAATGTAAAGACAACAATAATAATAGCTGCCATTTATTACATTCTAACCCTGAGCTAGGCACCATGCAAAGTGAATATCTCTTCTAATGAATTATCTCTACTAATTCCATTTATCTATATGCTAGATACTATTATTTCCCTCAGTTTACAGATGAGAAACTGAGTCTCTGAGATACTAGGTAATTTGCCACCGTATGCACAGCAAGCACATTAAGGACTCCAAATCCTGATATTTAGAATAATTTTTATTCAGCACAGCACATTAAATGCTCACTAGACTGCTGACAGTCTCATGACCCTTATTGATAGGGAAATCATCGGGAAGCTTCTTACTAGAAAAGAATTTGTTGTTCCTATTATAAGAGAATTAGCAGCCATGGAGAAATGGCATATCTGAACTGTTCTTGCCTCCACTGTAGTAGCTTCTCCTGCTTCTCTGGGTCATGAGCTTCTTACATCTTGCTCTGAGTTGGAGAGAGCACATCTGGCTGCTCCCAGAACCACACTCCAATGGAAGACGGTATCTGACTTGTTTGACTATTAGGTCAGAGGCCATCTATGCCTCCTACCACCATGGCACAGAGTGAAGACTCTCTAACACCAGAAGGAGGCCAGACCCTAGGCTATCAAAAACCAGCAAAGCAGAGAGTGAGTTACAGATTTAGGATTACAACATAGCTTGAATTGTTAGCTCATATTATAGCCATTAACATATCTAAAAGTTACTAATTTTTTAACTAGACAAGCTGAGTTTATATTTCACTCAAGTCATATTTAATTATTTTGAGGTAGAGTAAAAAGATGTATATTTGATGAAATATTTGAAATAGTCTTCAAAACTGACTAAAACTTAATTCACTGTTTTGTTCCTTCTCATCATAGGAATGTATACAGTATTTGTTTTCTCCCTCATTCTCCATGTAAACCTATCATGCTGTCAAACAATTTTATACAGCAGTGCCCGCTGAAAGAATAGGCTTATAATGAAATGCCTTAACACTAGGAAATAACATTTCCAATGGAAATAGTTCTATTTCTATCTTTTATAGACTACTGAATTTTCCAGTGTTTTGTTGTTTTGCTTTTCCAGATAACAGAGCATTAATGCAGAGAATTCTACACAGAAAAATCTCTAGATTTGGCTCCCTCTCTGGGCATAATTCACATGTTCTATCTTATTTCCCATATCATGGTATCATACCTTCACAATTTATTTGGTTGGTGCCAAGCACTCTTATGTATATCACTTAGTATCTGTGGAAAAGACCTTCAGTAACAGCAGAATTTAATATCATGTTTCTTGCCACAGATTTACTCCCTGGTTGCTCTAGCAAAAGCATTCTTTTACAAGTATGTCAACATTATTGAAGCATTTTTGGGATTTCTGCAGATTTTTATTTGAAGAATGTAAAAGCAAACATTAGACTGGTTTCTTTTTCATATTCACAAATAATCTAGTCCCTTAAAATATGCCAGTTTACACTGAGTTGCAAACTAAATTCTTATTTCTTTCTATTTCTATGAGGCTCAAGGTTTGTAGGGATAATAGACTGACATATAGTATTGGTGGATTCAAGTTCATTCGCGAGATATTTTCTTCTTCCACTCATTCAAAAGGGCTATTTTTTTCCAGTGGTACCATGAGAAGCAACTGAAAATATCTAGATAAATTCCAAATAATTGCTACAACGGCCGTTTTCATGTGGGAGGACAAATCATTTAATATAAAAGAGTGACCATCCATGTATCACCAAACTAGCCATCCATGTAGTTTGGCGATGGTGACAATACAGAAGATTAACTGTAAGCAATTAAAAATTTTGCATTGCAATTGAATATGGCAAGTTTCTAGAAAGATAAAACCTCTGTTCCTCCCTATATTTCTGGATGTTTTAGGAAATGAAACACAGTAGGATATTTTTATTTGGAAAGTCTGATCTCAAGGTAAGAATTGAAATGAAATGAAATTTTATTTAGAAGTAAGCCAACCCCAAACCAAATAAAGAACACACACACACACACACACACACACACACACACACACACAGAGAGAGAGAGAGAGAGAATATAAAAATTGTAACACTACATAGAGATACACAGTGAAAACTTTTTTGAGGAAAAAGATCCACCAACTAAGCTCCTTCAATCATCCATGGGTTTTGCCAGCCATCACCTGTTAGTACGTATAGATTGCTGCTTATGTTTGATTCACTCTATTTCTCTCCACTTACAGCTGCCTAGTTACGTATGCATGGTCTTTCTGTTTCATACTCAAAAGGACTAGATAAAGCTCATACTCAGCATTGAAGATCAAGTTACATGATCTAGTGGAGAGTGCACAAATAATCTGATACATATCTTATGCCACACCATGACATTTACATTGATGTATAACATAATTTGGCTCTGTGTCCCTACCCAAATCTCATGTTGAATTGTAATCCCCAGTGTTGAAGGTGAGGCCTGGTGGGAGGTGATTTGATCATGGGAGTGGTTTCTAATGGTTTAAAGTGTGCACCTCCTTCTTCACTCTCTTCCTCTGCTTCGGCCATGTAAGATGTTCTTGCTTCCCCTTCACCTTCTGCTATGATTGTAAGTTTTCTGAGGCCTCCCCAAAAGCAGAAACCTGTACAGCCTACAGAACCATGAGTCAATTAAACCTCTTTTTTTACGTAAATTACCCAGTCTTGTGTACATCTTTATAGCAGTGGGAGCATGAACTAATAAAATGTATCTACCTTTTTTATATCAGAATTTTTGCATAAATGGTAGAACATTTGAAATTTCTCTTGCTACAACTATTGAAATTTCAAACTCTCAGGAAAAAAAGTCATCTTTTTATATTGCACAGAGCATTATAGAGTCTCTCATCCAATATGCTTTGTGAATGACTGCCACCGAGAATGTTTCTTATGAAATGGTTGTTCTTCCTCTGAATTCTCTTCCTTTCAAAGAAAACAAAGCTTGATTTTGGTTCCCAATTTATAATCAACTTTCTATGAGATATTAAGCCATGTTGGTTGTATTTGTTGTGTTTCTTAAATAGCAAATGACTTGGAAAGATATAATGAAAAAGTGTTAAACTTTCAAAAGCAAAATAATATTATCTTATAATTTTATAATACATCTTCTACATCTAAAAAGATTTCCTCAAGTATTTTTAATTTCATATCTTTTTATATTAAATTGGTATGCAAAAGGTTTTTTATCTTCTAAAAAATATAGCACAAATGTTTTTGTCTTTTACTGACTGTGGACTGGTCTCCTTGAGTAGAATATCAGGAAGTTTCCAGATAGTCTTTGCCAGTTTATCACTTACATGGCATTGAGTGGATGAAAAGCTAAAAACCCATTCTGTATTACCAAATTTGGGGAGCTGTCTTTCATTCTTGGCTCTATAATTATGTGATCTTCACCAAGTCAAATTTTCTCTGAATCTCTGTTTACTCATTTAAATAAAAGATTTGACTACATAAATTCTAAGATCTATCTAATTATTTTTCTTGAGACAGGATCTCAGTTTGTGGCCCAGGCTGGAGTGCAATGGTGATACCATGTCTCCCTGAATCCTCTGTTTCCTGTACTCAGATGATTCTCCTACCTCAGCCTCCCAGGTAGTTGGGACTACAGGCATGCATCACCACACCCAGCTAATTTTTTGTAGAGATGGGGTTTCGCCATGTTGCTTAGGCTGGTCTTGAACTCCTGAGCCCGAGCTATCTGCCCACTTTGGCCTCCCAAAGTGCTGGGATTACAGGTGTGAGCCATACCCGGCCTCCATCTAATGTTTAAATGGCTTTTTTCAAAAAATTTCACATCTTCATTGATGATTTTAAAATATTTTCAGCACACCAACATGGCACAAGTATACATATGTAATAAACCTGCACGTTATGCACATGTACCCTAGAACTTAAAGTATAATAATAACAATAATAAAAAAATTTTCAGTCCACACTCAGTAATGAGTCTATGAGGAAGCTACAGTAAAATGTTCTAAAATTATTCTGTTTTTCTTATAATATATTTAGATTCTTACCAAATTTTGTCAGATGTTTATAATACCTTAACCAAACTGGAAGTCAAATGTTCATCATCAATGGGATGAATGAATCAGTTGTGTTATAGTCATACCAAAGAATACTAATAGTTACACAAACAATATGGCTGAATCTCACAATGATGTTCAATAAAAAATAGGGCACAAAAGAATACTTACAGCTATATTCTTTTTGTGTAAATTTAAAAACCAGGAAGAACTAAACTCTATTATTTAAGGATGACATACAGGTTATAAAGCTACACACCCAAACCCCTCCTTATACATATACATTATACACACTTATATACATACAGATATGTATGTATATACATATAGATATGTATATATACACTTATATGTGTATATGCATACACATATGTGTGTATGTGTACTTAGGGAAGCTATTATTCTAAAGGTCGGAATAGTGTTTATCTCCAAGGTTCAAGGAAGGGAGGGTACCCAAGTAGCTTTTAAGGTACTAGAAATGTTCTATAGGCAGTGATTAAATGAAATTTTTTTGCATTATTTATTATGTATATGGTTCATAAATTTTTCTGTTTATGGGTATTATAATAAAAAATATTAATGCCAGTCCTATAAGTGTAGGAAATTGTCTTCTATTAAGACTTTATTTTGTCTGTATGGTATCTGTGAGTTATGTTCATACTGTAGATAATGTTTATTTTTCTGTAAACACTGTGGTGCCTCACCTGGAGGTATATCAAATTGACTGGTACCTGACTAAAATAAACAGAAAGGAATAATTCAGTAATACTAGCATAGCCATGTCTATTAGATTCTGTCCTTACTTGTAAAAGACAGACAATGACTTGGATAAGTCTGTATTGTTTCCAATTTTAATTTGATCGTTCATTCGGAACATATGAAAATGTAAGTTGTGTTTGATTGGTAGGGACAACTCAAAAACCAAATTTAATTTACCAAGACTTTAGGCATTGTCTGACAAAACAGACTATAGTGAATTTTCCCACAAGATATATAGTCAGCCTCAATGATCTCATGTTTTATAATGTGAAAAGGCAATTCATAATTTAATTCCTCCTTTCTTTCCTCTCTTCTTTCTAACATATAAAGATAGGAATTAGAAAATGTAGAAAAAAATAAAGACAGCTAAGAAACTCTATGAAACACACATATGGGGCCTGGCTAACTTGTAATTTTTACAAAATGATGACAAAATCTTCACTTCCTTCATCACTTCATGACTTTAGTAAGTATTAAATGATAGTCCAGAGTCTCTGCTTTGATGTCCTACCTGTCCAGGTGGGACCATATTCCTGCTCCCCCTCCCTTAAAAATCCCACTCCATCAGGAACCTGATGTCTGATAAGACCATATGGTAAGTTAATATGCACTAAGGTATTAGTAGATGAATAGTTACAGCATTCTATTTTTCCCAGGTTGCATTTATATTTTAAGTACCTTTAATAGCCAAATCAAAATATACACTAATTTTGGGAATTTCAACCTCTGAGGCTAGATGATAAGAGATTTTTTTATTTTTTGCCAAAGACCCTATGTTGAACGCTGCAGAGGTAAAGATTAAGGCATGATCTCTATATTCCAAGATTTCACTGTGCAGTGGAATTCAGAAGTAACTTCAATGAAGTATAACTACAACTGTACATATTGTGAGCACTGATAGCCTGAAGTGTTGGGAAATGAGGTCATGTATAAAAAGCATTTATTATGCCCACTTAGCACCTAGTGGACTTCTCAGACTACCTGTAATCCGTTTTCTTTCTGTCATTAATTGGTTTAGAGGTCTTAAGCAAGCAGCTCAACACCTTGAGGCTTTAAAGGACATATATATATATATATACACAATAAAGGACATAGGAAAGCCATCTGAGACCTTTATAAGCTTTAATACACAGTGTAAGTTTTAAGAGGAAGGGTTACATAAATCATAATATTTTTATTTTGCTGAATCTGAACCCTGACTGTTGTTATCCATAATGTCGCTGAGAAGTACTCAAAGTATACCTGCAGATGTCCTATGAATGCATTTTGTTGCCTACTGTGTGGTATCTAACATTTTCTTCCCTTCTGTTGACATAGTCTCTTGATCGTAGTCAGGATAGAAGTTATGCTAGAGTAACAAACCCTGAAATCTTAGTGGCCTTGTACATGAAATTTTATTCTTCCTCAAAAATCATGCATAGTTGACTGAGGATCTGACAGTCTTCCTGGGAAGGTCTCCTGCAAGTTGTGACTTATAGACCAAATCTAACAGGGATTCCACCATCTTATGTTTGCAACTAAACAAATGATCTGAAGGGTCATCAATACAGTGGAAAAAATATCTAGAAGATCTTGCATTGGCTCTTGAATGCTTTGGCCTGAAAGTGAACAGACCACTTCTATTTACAGAGCATTAACCAGAAGCAGTCATGTCATTTCACTTAATTGCAATGGGACTGGATAAATGTGAGTAGTATATGAATATTTGGCAAGAAATTATTGCTTCTGGTTCATTCTCCATGATAGCTTCCATGGCCATTGCTGTTATGGATTATTTGCAGCCTTGAAATACCAGAGTGGTGCTACGCTACATTTTCTGTAGACTCAAAGCACCAGACTCAGTGTTCCATCCTACAGTATGGAAGAGGTTTCTGCCCCCTTTATGTTATATATTATCCCTGGACAATAAAACAATGCCACTTGTGAACTAAAGACAAAAAGTGTTTAATGTGAATAGTTTTCATCTTCTGCTTATAAGTCCACACAAGCGGTACTAATTGCTGATTATCCAGAAGACAGAAATAATATTCTCCTTTTGACGTGATACATTTTCCTTCCTGTCTTTCAATCATTCTCATCTTTCTAGAGTTCATATTCAGGGCATATGACAAAAGTCTTGTGTTTCTCTGTAGAGCTCAGGCCATAAAAATATATCAAGCCATGTTTGTTTGTTCTTTCTCTTTCTCCTAATTTTTAGATCATTAGCTCTTTGAGGACACAACAGAACTTTTTAATACTAGGTATGCAATCTATCCTGATGTGATTATTTAATAAGCTAATATATTATTAGGCCAAAATTGTCATTATAGTTTAAAAATGAGAAGCAGTCTGTATTAGTCAGGGTTATCCAGAGAGACAGAACCAATAGGAGATAGAGAGATGATTAGATGGATAGATGGATAGACAAACAGATAGATTATAGATGACAGGGGATTTCTCAGAGAAATTGGCTCATGCGATTGATCAACCCAAAAAGTTCCATAACAGGCCATCTACAAGCTAGAGAACCAGAGAAGCCAAACTCTCAGTCTGAGGCCAAAGGTCTGAGAACCCAGGGAGGCTGCTGGTGCAAGTCCCAAACAAATTATGTACTGTAACTTTGTGTTTCTAAAGGTTCTGTATCAAACCCAAAGCTGAAACAATGCAAAATATAGTCACTCTTTTAGAATTAAAATCATAGTCGTTGGTGGAAATGCTGATAGCACCAAGTTCTCAGGTGTGTCCAAGGTCAGTCTTTACAATGCCACAGAAGTGAAGTAATTGGCTGTCAAAGGTTGACTGGCAGTTTTGATCTCATCCAATCATACCTATAAGCAACATTGTAAATATGTTCTACTTTCTAAAATTAAATAAACATAACAGTATTACCCTTAATTTTATCATAAATGATATATTCGTAAGGTTTTAATTAAAGAATAAATCCTCAAGGTGTTAAGAGTGTTTCTAATGCTTCAGAGGATAAAGAAAAATCTCTCTCATGGCCTAATAAAGAGAGGATCTTATTGTTCAGGAAAAGAAGAGGGGAGATGAGTAACAGTGAAGATAGAAGGTGAAAGGAAGGAAAAAGAACTAATGGTATCAGTGAAAGCAGGTGCTTGCTTGGAGAAGGGGCAAGGGATATCCTAAATGCAAAAGTGAAGAATAGTCCTTTTGACAAAAGGACTATTTTTTTTGACGTTTGGTTTCTTCTTTTTATTATTATTATTATACTTTAAGTTATAGTGTACATGTGCACAACATGTAGGCTCATTACATAGGTATACATGTGCCATGCTGGCCTGCTGCACTCATCAACCCATCATTTACATTAGGTATTTCTCCCCATGCTATCCCTCCCCACGCCCCTACCCCATGACAGGCCCCGGTGTGTGGTGTTTCCCACCCTGTGTCAAGTGTTTTCATTGTTCAGTTCCCACCTATGAGTGAGAACCCGTGGTGTTGGGTTTTCTGTCCTTGTGATAAAGGAATGACTTGTGTTTAGAAATGCTTTGTGTTAGTTTCATTTGTGAAAAATGGTGAAAAAGATGAACAGAAGCAGGAGTCTGGAAGCAGAAGAAACTGTGAGTATGTAAGTGACAAGATGCTGTAAAGATTGTAGCAGAGGGAACTTTCTCAAGCTGTGGTTTGGGGGGTGGGAGATTAATGCAATTGTATCTATAATTTAAGGGTCAGAGAAACCCCACCTGACATCTGGGTTACATGTCAATTGTCCTAACTCACTATTTTGTAAATTATAGGCTGATAAAAGTAATTTAGGGTATGCTATTGTCTGATTATTTATGTCCTCCCAAAATTATATGTTGAAAACTAATCCCTAGTGTAATTGTATTAGGAGATAGGGATTTTCAAAGTTGATTAAGTCATGAGGGATCTATCTTCATAAATAGGATTAGTGCTCTTACAAGTGAGGCCCAAGAGAGGTCGTTTTCCCCTTCCACCATGTGAGGACACAGCAAAAAGTTACTATTAGGGAGAGGGTGAGCTCCCATCAAACGCCAAATCTACTAGTACTTTGATCTTGGACTTTCCAGCCTCCAGAACATTTCTATTGTTTATAAATACTAAAGTATGTTGCTTTTGTTAGTCTATATGAACTAAAGACAAAGTACTCATACTCTCCCACATCCATCCCCTGAAGATTTTATTCTGTAAGTCTCTGATGGCAGGCAAATATGGCAAACACTATTCTTGCCTTCTTTCAGATTTATCTGATCTAATATAATTACAATGCAGCTAAGAAAAAAATGGCAAGTAGAACACCATAAGAAGATAAAATGATGAACAGAAATTTCAATCACTGGGATAATACTTTCAGACTTTCAGCAGTAGTCTTTGAGCATTCAGCTATAATGATTTTTAAGTTTTTCTATTTTGGTTCTAAGACCACGACAAAGTGAGATGAAAAAGGAATCACCAATAAAAGTGAAAAAGAAATAAGAACTCCCAAACCAGCATCAGAGGAGAAAACAAAAGAACTATTCAAATCAGATGTAACCATGTAAGCAAATTGAATTTCCAGCTATGACAGATTAATTAGGGTCAGATTATCCTTCCTTCTATAAGTAACTAGAAAATGGGATGACAAAGCTTTTAAAACATTTTTAGACATTGGTCAAAAGGCAACACTGGCTGTAATCTCTGAGAAGGAAATCAAATTAAGAATATCCCTTTATTTCAGCTTTTGCCCAGAGGTACCTTCTGAACTGTAGCTCTGGAAAGATAAACTAAAGCAGAGTTTGGCAGTCTTTCTGAGTTCAAGAAACAGAGATTAGAGTTGGATCAGAGGAATGAAAGGAGTTATTTAAAAAGAAAAAAAAAAAAAAAATTCCAGAAATCTTTGTGGGATTTTCCTTTAATCTATTGGTGAATACAAAAGTGTATATCTATATGGTGAATCTCAACATGATTTTAAAAAATGAACTACAGGGATTCATAAATTGAACAATTCCAAGAACTCGTATGGTTGAGACATTTGACTTCTGAATAGCCAGATTGGGAAGACCTTTCTGAACATGTAGGATATTTAGCAGAGACCTCATTAGAATCATACCTTAGTAGTAGGACTAAATTAGACCTAACCTTAAATGGCTCAAAACTAGCCTTAAAAAATGAAATAGCTTCATGAGTAACTTTAACACATGCCTCAAAACATCAAAACTATTTAAATGAAGACAATAATATCTAGAAACTCAACAATGTCACACATTAAAATGAACAAAATAAAATATAATACAATGGTAAGACAAAGAGCTGGAAGAAAAAATGGAAGTACATTTTTGCAAGGGTCTTACATTATACAAAAGTTATACAATATTATTTGAAAGTAGGCTGTAATAAGTTAAAGAGACTTAATATAGACCCAATACCATCAACAAAATATAAAACAAATCAGTCAATAGTAAAGGTAGAGTCCTAAAATATAAATACATAATCCCAAGGAAGACAAGAAAGAGGAAAACTGAACAAAGCACAAAGAAAAAAATGGTACATGAAGATCAAATGGTAGATTTAATATCAACAATCATACTGGTAATTACATTAATGTAAATGATGTGAACATGCTTTTTAAAAGGCACAGATTATTAAGTGGCAACTGCACAAAGAAGACCTGTATAATGTCTATTTTAAAAATCGGATAGGTTAAAGTGAAAAGTAAAAGAATGGAAATAAATACACCATTCACTCAGTAATGTACGCATAAGAAAGCTAGCATGGCCATATTAATATGAGACAAAGCAGACTTTAAAATGAGAAAAATTACCTGGTATACATATCAGCGAAATCTGACAGAACTTACAAACAAATAGGTAAATCTACCATTACAGTTCGATATTTCAATATTCAATATTCAAAATAGAACAAGTAAAATGGAAATCTGTTGAAATCAGATGACAGATATAACTTGAACACTACTATCAACCAACTTGACCGCATTAACATATATAGGTAAAGAAACATAGCCAAGAACATTTCTTCCAAGTACATGTGAAACTTTCACCGAGCTAGATAATATGGTGAACAGTAAGAAGACTTGGTAAATATAAAAGGACTATAATAATACAGAGCATGTTCTCTGACCAAAATTAAATTAAATTAATCAAATAAAATTGAGTTAGATATCAATAACTAAAATATACTTTTAAATTTTCAAATATTATAAAATTAAACAACATACTTCTAAATAATGTTTGGGTCAAAGAAGGAATTGCAAAATATTTTGAAGCAAATGATGATAAAAGCAAAACATATCAAAACCCATACACAGATAAAGCAGTGCTGAGAGGTAAGTTAACATTTATATTAAAACAATGAGAAGAATAAAAAATACAAACAAAACCCAAAGTAAAATAAAGAAGGAAATGATCTATCAATAATGAAAATTAATAAAATAGAAAATGTACAAATAAAAGAGAAAAATAGATTTAACCAAAACTGTTTCTTTGAAAAGAAGGATTAAATTGATAAATCTCTAAAAATGTTGATCAAGGAGAAAAATACACAAATTATGAATATTAGAATTAAAAGAGAACCTATAGAATTAAGTGAATAAGGAAATACTGAATGAACAACTGTATGCAAATAAATTGAAGCAACATGGAGAAAAAAATTGACAAATTTCTTACACAAAACAAATTACCAAAACATACACAAGAATAAATAGAAAATCTAAATAATCCTAGTTGATTAAAAAAATGAATTTGTAATGTAAAATCTTTGAACCATGAGAACTTCAGGCCTGGAGGACTTTACTAGTGAATTCTGCTAGACATTTAAGGAAGATTTATCAATCTTACACAAACTTTTTTGGAAAATAAGGAAAGAAATCAATATTTTCTAATGAATGAGACCAACACCACCTGATAGAAAGCAAAAACAGGAAAAGATATTTTAAGAAAGTAAAACTACAATCCAAATATATCTCATGAATAAGAATATAATAATCCTCAGAAAATTTTCTTGGCAAATTGAAGGCAGAAATACAGGATAATACATCATGGCTAAGTAGTTAATACAGAAATTGAAATTTGGTGTAACATTTGATAATTATGTAATTGACTATTTTATCAAAATAATTATTTTTTAAAATATGGTTAACTCAATAGATGTAGAAATTGCGTTCTACAAAATTTAACACTTGTTCATAATTACCTAAGAACTAGGAAGAACTTTCTTCACTTGACAAAGTATGTCTACAAGAAAATTACAAAGCAAACATTTCACTTATGATAAAAAACTGAATCCTTCTTCCCAACAAAAACCAGTAATAAGGTAAATATATTGATGTTCACCATGTCTATTTAACATTGTACTGAGGGTGGCCATTGTAATAAAATAAATACAAGGGGAACAAATATATATAATTTGGAACAAAATAAGTAAAATTGTTCTTGCTTACACAAATGCTTGTGTATGCAGGAAATCCTAATGAAGCTGAAAGTTAAAGCTCCTATAACTAATGAGTGAATTTGGAAAGATTGCAGGTTCTAAAATTGATATACAAAAAAAACACTACATGCTACGAGTAAACATTTGGAAAATAAACATTAAAAGCAATATCACTAAAAATAGCATCAAAAAAACCAGACATACTTAGGGATAAATTTTTAAAAATATGTACAAGTTCTGTAAATTAGAACCTGTAAAACTTTTAATTTAATTTTATTTTATTTTTATTATTTTTTAATATTTATTTTTTGTGGATACATAGTATGTGTATACATTTGTGAGGTACACAAGAAGTTTTAATACAGGCATGTAATGTGAAATAAGTGCATCATAGAGAATAGGGTAATCACGGCCCGGCGAGGTGGCTCAAGCCTGTAATCCCAGCACTTTGGGAGGCCAAGACGGGCAGATCACGAGGTCAGGAGATCGAGACCATCCTGGCTAATACGGTGAAACCCCGTCTCTACTAAAAAAATACAAAAAACTAGCCAGGCACGGTGGCGGGCGCCTGTAGTCCCAGCTACTCCAGAGGCTGAGGCAGGAGAATGGCGGGAACCCGGGAGGCGGAGCTTGCAGTGAGCTGAGATCCGGCCACTGCACTCCAGCCTGGGCGACAGAGCGAGACTCCGTCTCAAAAAAAAAAAAAAAAAAAAAAAGAGAATAGGGTAATCATTCCCTCAAGCATTTATTCTTTGAGTTACAAACAATCCAATTGCACTCCTTAGATTATTCTAAAATGTATCATTAAATGGATGGGTGCTTTGCAAATATTTTCTCCCATTCTGTGTGTCTTTTCACTGTATTAATTGTATCCTTTTCTTTGTAGAAGGTTTTTAACTTGATGTGATCCCATTTGTCCATTTTTGCTTTGATTGCCTGTGCTTGTGGGGTATTTCTCAAGAAATTTTTGCCCAGACAAATGTCCTGGAGATTTTCCCCAATGTTTTCTTGTAAGTAGTTTTATAACTTGAGATCTTAGATTTATCTCTTAGTCAATTTTTATTTTATATTTGAGTTTCCTCAATACAGCTATTTTGAATTCTCTGTCTGAAAGCTCACATGTCTCTGTTTATGCTAGGTTGGTCTCTGATGCCTTTTTAGTTCATCTTATGAGGTCATGATTTCCTAGATGGTATTGGCTCTAGTAGATGTTCCTCCAATTTCTAGACATTGAAGAGTTAGTTATTTATTATAGTCTTCACTGCCTGGGCTTATTTGTAGTTGTCCTTCTTGGGATGGCTTTCCAGATATTTGAAAGGACTTGAGTGCTATGATCTAAGCTGTATCTGCTTTAGATAACCCAAGAACCTCTTTGAGTAGCTCTATGAGACTGCAAGAACACCCCAAACCCAATTGATCTTGCAGACTCATAGAGGTACCACTTTGATGGTCTTGGACAAGATTCAGGAGAATTCTCTGATTACCAGGCAAGGACTCTTGTTCTATTCCCTTACTTTTACCCAAATATACAGAGTCTCTCTTTGTTCTAAGCCACCTAAGGCTAGGGGTGGAGTGACAAAACCACCTTTGTGTCCACCACCACTATGACTGTGCTGAGTGAGACCTGACGCTAGCACAGCACTGGGTCTTGTCCAAGGCCTACTGTAACCACTCTCTGGCTACTGCTTATGTTCACTTGGAACCCTGGAGCTCTGCAATCAGCAAGTGGCAAAGCCATGCAAGCCTGTTTTCTTCCCTTCAGGATTGTGAAGTTTCCCAGGACCTAGATGGGTCCAGAGGTACCATCTAGGAATCAGGGACTAGAGTAAAAACTGTAGAAGCCTACCTGATATTCTATTGTATTGCAGCTGAGCTGGCACTCAAACCATAAGATGCAGTCCTTCTCACTCTTCTTTCCACTTTCCAAAGGCAGAGGAGCCTCGCTTCAGAGCCACCACCACCCCAGACCACAGGGAATACTACGAGACTACCTCTAATGTTTCTTTAAGTCCCAAGGGCTCTTAAGCCAGCTTGTCATGAATGCTACCTGGCCTGGGACTCACCCTTCAGGGCAGTGGAATCCCCTCTGGCTCAGGGCAGGTCCAGAAATGAAATCCAAAAGTCAAATCCTAAAGTCAAGGACCCCCTTCCTGTGGCCATGCTGGTACCAGAAGCGAATAAGTCTCATAGGCTCACCCAAGGTCCTCAGCATAGTATCTGGGTATTACTGCTGGTTATTCAGGGTCCAAAGGCTCTTCAGTTAGCAGTTGATAAATGCTGCCAGAACTGGATCCTTTTCCTTGAAGACAGTGGGTTGGTTCCCTTTGGGCCCAGAACATGTCTAGATATGCCATCCAGGAGCTAGGAAACATGGGCCTCACAACTCTAGCTGGTGCTATATCCAGATGATAGCTGGTATCAAAGTGGATGAGCTGGTATCCAAGTATTTCCCACTCTTCCTTCCTTTCTTATGTGAAAGGAAGGGATGGAACTGTGAACTGTGCAGCCTTGGGTTAGGGGAGGAAGAGTGATGCCAGTACTTCTTAGCCACCCCAGCTGGTGTCTCAGTAGGTCACATGCCCCCACAAACTACTGTCTCTGAGCCTAGTTCTGCACTAGGACTCACCTAAATGTTGCAGTCTCTATCGTCTAAACTGATTTTCAAGTTTATTTAGAGACACAGAGCACTGTAGCCCATGGTAATGAGGTTTTCTGGGACTGGCAATTTCCCTCTGGCCAGAGCTGGTTTAAATGCTCCCTCTCTAGGTGGGCATCAGCTGAGTTTGGTTTGGTTTTCCTTTCTGCTGTAACAGAACAGCACTAAGTTTAGTGCCTCACAATTGCTGTGTTCTCCTTCCACCTTTACCCAGAGAGGCTCTCTGCACTACATAGCTGCACTGCTGTGGAAGGTCAGGGGAACAGGAAGGCGTGGCATACACAATTCAGAGCTGTTTTTTCTATTTCTTCAGTGTCTTTTACAGTGATGCTGAGAGAAAGCCAGGTACTATGAGGGCTTATCTGATTTTTGGTTCTTCTAAAGATGTTTTTTTGTGTAGACAGTAGTTAAAGTGATGTCCGTGAGAGCAGGGGCAGAGAAAAGAGGTGGAATCTTCTATTCTATCATCTTGCTCTACTTCTCCCAGAAGCTGTGAAACATTGCTGCAAGAAATTTTAAAAAGCATAAATAAATGTAGAGATATGGCATATTCATATGTGGGATGACCCAATATTGTTAAGCTGTCGTCTTTTCACAAATTAGTCTATCATTTCAATATTATCCTAATCAAAATCCCAGTAGTCTTTTTTTTTTGTTATTTGTAAAAATTGACAAGTAGACTTTAAAATTTATATGGCAGTACAAAATATCTAAAGTAGCTCAAATAATTTTTAATAGAAAAAAGTTAGAAAATTTACTCTAAAGCTTTGGTAATTAAGACTATGGTACTGGCACAAAGACAGGACATATATGTGAGTGTGTGTGTACCCACCTACATTTATTGTATCACTTTTATTGAATTTAGTCTATGGTAGAGTTTTCTAAAAACAATATAAGAAAACAAAACAAACACTTGTTCCAGGTTTCTGATTGCTTTCTACCTAGAGCACTTTCTAACAATACGTTAATTAACATTACTTCCTAAAGGTACCAAACATAACAGAGGAGAAATTTCTCAGTTTGCAGAACTTTCCATTTTTGTAGAAGACAAGGCCCACATCATGCCATTGTCACTGGGCTGACACTTTGCCTTGTTTTTAAACTACTGAAATGGAGAGTTTCATAATCCCCCTCACAGGACATGTGACAGGGGAGTGGCTCATCTGTTTGATTGCTGCATGCTCAAACCCCTTTTGGGAGGGGGAGCATGCAGACGGGCAGGTGCAGGAGACAGGGTGGGTTTTTTGGGGCTCCAGCCCCACAGTAGTGTCTAGGGGTGGTTGACTGTGACTTCCGAAGCCCCAGTGGGCATGTTACAGTGCTCTTTTTACTCTGCTGTCTACAGACAGCTTAAGTGTTAACCAGCTCAGTGCCCTCTTGATACCTGGGTTCTTGTCTAGCATCTAGGAAGAATCAGGTCACACAGACAAATTGAAGGATGGGAAATGTGGGGATTTTATTTGCCAGATGGAGATGTCTGTCAGCGGGATGGATGGGGAAGCTGGAAATGGGATGGAGTGGGAAGATGGTCTTCCCCTGGAGTTCAGCTGTCCTGCGGCTGATCTCTCTGACTATCCCCAGCCAAACTCATCTCTACATTCAGACGCTCCTTCTCTTCTCTTTTTGTCTGCCACACCACTCTTCTGCTCCTTTGTTCTTCTGCTCATAGAGCCTGGGGTTGGGGTTTATATGGATACAGGATGGGGGGCATGGCAGGCCAAAAGGCTACGTTTGGGGGTGAAAGCAGGAATGCCTGTTCCTATTTAGGGTCAAGGGTTTCGAGGCTTGAGGGTGAGGCCTTTGGCAGGGAACCACCCTCTTCTATCCGTTATTTCCTGTCTGTATCACTACTAACTAGAAAGTGGTAAACTATATACATTCTGTGGGTTATTCTGTCATCCTCATGAGCCCTGATACGACTTCCTTCAGATCTTGCAATCCTTTCAGGTAATCTGTTTTAACTTTTCCATTGGTGACTTTCTATCTTGAGTCACACTGACTCTTGCCTTACCTGAAACAAAGAGGGGACCAGTTTGGTTGCTTGGGTTCTTGTGAACATGTGGGAGGAAATGGTGACATACTTCCAAGTGTTCAGCTTGCAGCCTCTTAGAAGTATCTTTTATTCAGAAAAGGCCTCTCATCAATATCTTTGCACTATGCCTTTTTTTGCCCATCACTTTTATCCTACCAAAGGAAAGACAGTACAAATAAATGTTTCTTGTGTGGAACCTGGGTGACCTTTGCAGTATGTGTTCTCTAGTTTAGGCTAAGAGTTCATAACCTGACATATGATCACATTCTTTAGTCCATAGATCTAAAAAACAATTCCAGCATACTTTATCAAGTATCAGTAACTTGTTATCTCATGTATTTGCTTCTCCCTGTGCCTTAGACTTTTGAGAGATTTAGCTGGATCATCAGATATTCCAACTATGCCATCAAACCACCATGGCCTAAATAAACAAAGGTCTTTTTTTCTTTTTTCCATTTAAAATTTTTTTTTTTTCGGAGTGGGGGTGGAGGCAGGAGATGGCAAGTAAATTCAGCTTAATCACTAAACTTGTCTCTTTATTCATCCCATATGTTTGAAAGAAGAAAAGGAAGTTGGTTTCGAGATATGAAGTCACAAAATTATAAACGTTCTCTTATTTAGTAAACGATTCCCTAACAAATTTCTACTGCCTTCTTCTGAAGGATCATGCTTTAATTTGCAGAGGCCAGCCAACAAGCAGTTGACATGGAGGGAAATTTCCAAAAAAGCAATCTCTGCCCAACTTACAAGAAACAGCCTGTGAAGTGTTTCCAAACCACAGCTGCCAAAGAGACACTTTGCCAGCCAGTTGTGGTTCCCCAGTGTCCAGGGTTCTCAAGATCTCTGCCTTACAGCTCACTAAATGCACAATGGACACCTCTGAATTTTCCAGGGGCAGTTTTTGGCAGATACAGGATGGGATATGGGATGAAAACAGGAAGGAAAGGGAAAGACATAAAGCAGTGTAAAAGCCCAGGAAATTTCAGATTAAGCTGAATGTATTACATAGATGTGAAGAGTTTATATTAGGACATAAAATAAGACAATCTTAGCTGTGTTTGAGACACATTTAGGTTGCAAATGGAGCATATGTAAGGGAGTCCAAAGGTTAATCTTGAAAGTCAATGTAGTCTGGAGAGCCTTTAGGTAAAGATTGTATGCTTATGGATCTGAGATGAACCTGACAGGAAGGGAATGAATAAGAGAAACACTATGGAAGAAAAGATTGCACAGTGCTTTAGGATTTATTTGGATAGAGAGTTTCAGACAGATGTCAACAAAGATTTAGGTACTGAGCAAAGGAAACTGGTCATGCTGGTTTTATTGGATCTTATGTTTTTTAAAACATAACTGAAAGTTTATAAATATTTGTCTGAAAATGGTATAACTGAGTTTCTACCAAATTAGTATCATTTTAATGTAGACTGTCATCATTTTAATACAATATGATATGATGGTCACATTCCTAAGAAAACTTGTGTTATGAAGCTAATAATAGCATTGGAGGAAGCGAAATAAAGACTGTAGAATTTCAATTCTTGAACCAGCTGGTGTCTCCAATCCATTTACTATTGATTTTTTTCATTAATATGCATATATATTTAATTATCTCCTTATCCACTTTAGATCCCATTATCTTACTATAATTACTCTGCTTCATGCACTCCTAATTCTTTCTCTCCTGTCACCATATTCTTTCTCACCTTATTCTTTCTCTCCTGTCACCATATTCACTGGCAAACAACAACCTTGGTTAAATCTAACTGTCCACTTTTTCTTTTTCTGTGCCCATGGCTGAGCCACTGAAAGTGCTTAGAAGAAAGAACAGAACCATGCTATGATTTCCCAGCACTATCTGGCAATACTACAACTTATTCTAGTCAGTTCACTCTCCCATTCTCCAAGAACACTATTTCACATCTCTTCCACAGCTTCCCTTTCATTCAACTCACTCTGATGCCCTTTCTTCTCATTTAACTAATAAAATAGTGACAAGCAGAAGAGACCTTCCTCATTTTTCTCCACCAAAATTTACAAAACCATCTGTATCTATACTAGTGTACTCTGCCTTCCTTCATATTTTAGTAGCTGAATTATTCATGCTTCTAATTGTAACTGATGTATCACTTGTACACTTTGATACTACTCTTCTACTCAAGGACTTTGCTCCTAGAGTTATTCCTCCTTACCACTATATACCAGTTTTCTCCCTCTATTATATTATTCTCAACAGCATATGAACATGCTGCACTATATCTCATGTTTAACAACAACAACAAAACACACACACACACGTTTAACTTAACAACAGCAAAAAAAAAAAAAAAACCCATAAAACCAAAATTCTTAACCCCACATGCCCCTCCAGCTACTATCCTTTTTCTCTTCTCCACTGTTTTTGCAGAGCTACTAGAATTGGTTTTTTATTCTCTGTCCCCAGTTTCTCATTTGTCATATATTCTCAACTGATTTCAATTAGAACTTCATTTCCAACAGAAATATCACTTTTCAGGGTCACTAATAGATATAATGTTGCAAAACCCAATAGGCAAGTCTGTCATCTTACTTGAATTCTTAGTAGCATTTGATAGAATTGATCGTTATTTGGGGAACTTATCTTTAAATGCTTTCATCCTTTGGCTTCTGAGACACTACACTGTATTCCTACTTCCCTGACTCCACCATCTCTCCATAGGATCCTCTTGACTCAGTGCTTCCAATTCTCAGTCCTCAGAAATCTCAATCTGAACTCTATCTAACGATCCCATCTAGTTGTGTGACACCCAGTTGACTCTCATATTTCTATCTCTGACTCTACTCACTCTTCTTTCAGTCTAAGATATATAACTGTCTATATGATATCTCCACTTGGATGAAATTTCCCCTTAAATTTAATATTTCCCAAACCAAATTCTTTATTTCGTTTCCCTAAACCTACTCTTACTATTTTCTCCATCTCAGGAAGTGATTGCACATTTCACCCTGCTGCCCAGACCCAAAGTTAGGATTTACCTTCTTTCTTTTACAATTTCTCTTCCAATTCTACTTCCAAAATGTAACCTAAATCTAATACCTGTATCCATTTCCATGACTACTATTAGAATCTAGCTTTGTGTTAATTTGTAAACAGGAGATGAGTGAGAGCTGGCTGATCTCCCTTGTAGAGTGTTACATTTGTAATTTTCTTTGCAAGACTGTGTCTACCCTTTAGATTAGTCTCATTTCTGTTTCAGAGTTAAATAATATCTTCAAAGAGTATCATGGGTGAAAATTTGAAATTTAGGGGAAATTAAGAGCACATCCTAGCTAATCGGGGCTTTTAGTTGTTAGGACAAAGAGGTAAGAAATGGTACCACACACACATTTTAAGGACCTAAGTCATTCTAAGTGGTGATTGATGTTCACAAATGTATTAGTGACTGGTAGGTAATAATGTTTAGTAGAAAAATGGTCTTAGGCCGCATGGTGAAAGAGTCAAATGCCAAGTGACAGAAGTTCTAATTCTGTTCTTGCCAAGTAAGCAAGTCACTTAACCTTTGTATGTTTTCCCTTCTATGCACTGAGAACAGTAACTGCCCATTATTACAGCAAATTGTTGTGCAGATGGATGATGAATATGTGGGGAAATGTTCTGCATGCTTTTAAAGAAAGAAGAAATTTTAAAACCTAAATTTCTTAAAACACAACTAAAGGTTGCCCATCTATTATTTACCTGTCTATTGATTACTCTTTTCTTCTTTGTATTTTTTAAAAATTATACTCATATAATAAATATGAAAAAACTTTATAATAGAAAAAATAGCTTGGGTTAAATATAAAGAAGTCTTCAATCACTTAGTAGTCTTTCTGCATTTCACTTTACAATGGATGGACCAATCATGGTATCAATATTAATAGTAATTTCACATTCATAGAACATTCTTATTGTGGGCTAAGCATTGTGTTGAGTGTTTTACAAAGGTGCTTGTGGCAAGAAAAATCATTTCTTCTCTTTCTCTTTTTTTTTTTTTTCTGAGACGAAGTTTCACTCTTGTTGCCCAGGCTAGAGTGCAATGGCATGATCTCAGCTCACTGGAACCTCCATCTCCTAGGTTCAAGCAATTCTCCTCCCTCAGCCTCCCGAGTAGCTGGGATTACAGGCATGCACCACCACACCCAGCTTGTAAACACAGTTAATAGAAAAATATAAAAAGAACAAATGTTATTCCCTAAAAATTTTGATTAGCTGAGATTTGGGAGAGGTTATAATTTTCCTTCTTTATCGGTCTATGTAGATTATCTGGAAATTTTCAGACTTCAAGTACTCTTAGCTGAGGTTGCATATCATTGATGTTTCAAATATTTTGGAGTTCATAATTTCTGCACTAAGTGACAGAGTCCCAATATTGTCAAGTTGAATTTAATGTAATTAATTGGTTACTTTGCATTTATTCTTATCTTTTTATTTTTTACAATGGCTGGCTATATTAAAAGTTACATAATAGGAATTGTCACAACCAGTATGAACTTCTACCATCCTATTTCCTAATATCAAGCATTGCTATACAAGGAAATAGTTTCCTAGGCACTCTTGGCCTCATTTTAATAGGCTGTGTGGTTTTCTAAGTGTGTTAATCATTCCACTGTCTCTGTCACATGTTCTTACCCAATAATATATTTTTATGTCTATTGCTTTACTTTGTTATATATTCTTACACCAAGATTTGATATAAAATACCACAATATCTGTCTCTCTCCCACATAACTATTTGGAGTTTATACTGTGCATACTTTCAAAGAAGAAACTTAAAATGTTAAACCCATATTAAAGCAGAACAATTAATGATAAAAAGAAGTGTCATTTGCAATCCTTTTATAGATATAATATTTTATTGGAATCTGTGAATACAATTGTTTCCACCCAAAAAAACTAAATTTAATTTCATGCCTCCTAACAGCTAAGGCATAAAAGGAAACATGAAGGATTATTTGGCCTCCTTATCTCATAAAATGAGACACCCAGGTCATCAGGTGGAATTTACCTTTTTGATTCATTCAGCTAGCAAAAAAGAGTAATATGTTGGTGAGGATTTCATATAATAAAAATATATTACAAGAACTAAAATATGATTTGGTGTGTCACAGCAAGACAAGTGTCCCAATAACAACCTTAGACAGTCCCAGGCTAGTGACTCAGTTTACTTGCCAGTCCCTTTAGAACTCCTGCCCTACTCTATGTCCTGGCATAGGCATATGTATGTGTGTGTGATTCACCCTCTCATTATCTTCTTTCTCTTTCCATCTTCCTCTGTTGCTCCTACTTCTATTCTTCAAAGATCTGTTCATACTCGCTTTTGTGTAGAACTCTGAGCTTCTGCTTCTGACTCTGTCTCATTTAAACATTATGACTTGATTGAGCAGTATTCTGCGTAGAGTATCACTGGATAGATTTCTCATCCATTACCTCTGATAGCTCGCCTGCCTCCCTCATGTCCTGTCTGGAGATAGCTGCCTTTGCATCTGATGTTGTCTCAATTCAGTCAGTTGGAATTCGGGTTATAGCCTAACATAACTGAAAGAGGATCTGTCTTTTTCTTTTTCATTCTTTTTTTTGCTTTTTTGTTTTTTACCAGGTAAAAAGCTCTGGAGCTGAACTGGCTGGGTTGAAATCTCCATCTGCTGTTGTCTGTGCAACTTAACCCTCTAAGCCTCAGTTTCTTCATCTATAAAAATAAGGATAATAATAGCATCTCCATCATAGGTTTGGCATAAGAATTAAATTAGTTAATACATGCAAAACTCTTATGGGAAAAATATGACACATTTTAAGTTCCCACAGTATGATAATCATCATCATTATCATTCTTATCATTATCATTATGATTACCATAGCATTGGGATTGTGATAGAAGGCACAGTATGCTTTCATCAGAATAAAACTGTAGCAGGACCTTAATCCATAGATACTTATATATGGGTATTGCAGAGGCTGTTGGAGTGCTGCCAAGATCTCGGGAATCATTTTCATTGGTTTGCATCCCCAAATCTAGCTGTTGTAGGTGTTGCTGGTAAGAGTCTTTTCTGGAGGGTTGCTTATAGACAATTGGATCCATTTCTCCAAGGTTACCTGAGAGTTACATGCCTCCTGCTCAAACAGGCTGTATCTAATCACTGATGGATACAGTGTATAAAAGCCCAGGTTCCCTGCAACTCTAACAATGTGTCTAGGCAGGACAAATTCTATGGTACAGTTTATGCTTCAGATGGCCACATGGGATCAAGCTGTGGCTAAGCTATATCAGAAATCATCTCCTTACTAACTTGCTTTCCTTCACTATCCTGCTTCTCTCATTCCCATACAGAATTTTCCTGAGAGTATTCTTTTAATAGGCAACTGGCACACAAATCTCATCTCACACTCTGCTTCTGAACAACCTGACCTAAGAGAATGAAAAATATAAAAGACTCTATTTTCATTTGTGGTTTTATACAACCTTCTTTATTCAAATGTCATATCTGGTACAAATGTTAATACATATGTGCTTGTGACACTGGATTAATTCTTTTTTAACTTTTAGTTATCTATTTGATACATAGTTATTTCTTTCCTTCTATTTTATTTTTGCCTTAATTGTTGATTTTAACCTTTTCAAGTACATAAAACAATAATATAATTCAGAATTGTTTTCTTTTGTTTTTGCTTAGGATTATTTTGGCTATTCAGGCTCTTTTTTGGTTCCATATGAATTTTAGAAACTTTTTCTAATTCTGTAAAGAATGTTATTGGTAGTTTGATAGTAATAGCACTGAATCTATAAATTGCTTTGGTATGGCCATTTTCAAAATATTGATTCTTCCTATCTGTAAGCATGAAATGTTTTTCCATTTGTTTGTATCATCTCTGATTTCCTTCAGCAGTGCTTTATACTCTTTTTAGAGAGCTTTGGCCTCTCTGGTGAGCTGTATTTCTAGATCTTTTATCCTTTTTGTGACTATTAGGAATGGGATTCCATTCATTATTTGGCACTCAGCTTGGATATTATTGGTATATAAAAATGCTACTGAATTTTTTTTTTTTTTTTTTTTTTTTGGTGGGGTGGGCAGAGTCTCCCTCTGTTACCCAGGTTAGAGTGCAATGGCAAGGTCCTGGCTCACTGCAGCCTCCACCTCCGAGGTTCAAGCCATTCTGCCTCAGCCTCGCAAGTAGCTGGGACTACAGGTGTGTGCCACCACACCTGGCTAGTTTTTGTATTTTTAGTAGAGACGGGGTTTCACTATGTTAGCAAGGCTGGTCTAGAACTCCTGACCTCAAGTAATCCACCTACCTTGGCCTCCCAAAGTGCTGGGAGCTACTGACTTTTGTACATTGATTTTGTATCCTGAAATGTTACTGAAGTTGTTCATTAAATCTAAGAGCTTTTGGGGATACACTCTCATGTTTTCTAGGTATAAAATTATACCATCTGCAAACAGAGACAGTTTGATTTTTTTCTCTTCCTATTTGGATGCCTTTTATTTCTTTATCTTGCCTGATTGTTCTGCCTAGGACTTCCATTACTATATTGAAAAGGTACGGTGCAAGTGAGCATGCTTGTTTTGTTGTGGTTCTCAAGGGAAATGCTTCTAGCTTTTTCCCTTTCAGTATGATGTTGGCTGCAGGTTTGCCATAAATGGGTCTTATTATTTTGAGGTATGTTCCCTCAATGCCTAGTTTACTGGGGGTTATTTACATGAAGAGGTGCTGAATTCTATCAAAAGCCTTTTCTGCATCTATTGAGATTATAATGTGGTTTTTGTTTTTAGCTCTTTATGTGTGACAAATAACACTTACTGATTTGTGTATGTTAATCCAACCTTGCATCCTAGGGATAAAGCCTACTTGCTCATAGTGGATTAGCTTTTTGATGTCCTACTGGGTTGGGTTTGCTAGTATTTTGTTGAGGAATTTTGAATCTGTATTCATCAAGGATATTGGCCTGAAGTTTTTCTTTGTTGTTGTGTTTTTGCCAGGTTTTGGTATCAGGATGATGCTGGCCTCATAAAATGAGTTGGGGGGAGTCACCCCTCCTCAATTTCTTGGAACAGTTTCAGTAAGAATGGTACCAGCTTGCCCTTATTCATGTGGTAGAATTCAGCTGTAAATCCATCTGGACCTGGGATTTTTCTGGTTGGTAGGCTTTTTAGCTTTTTATTACTGATTTGACTTCAGAACTTATTATTGATCTGAATTTCTTTCTGGTTCAATACTGGAAAGTTGTATGTTTTTAGGAATTTATTGATTTCTTCCAAGTTTTCCAGTTTGTATGCACAGAAGTGTTCATAGTAGTTTCTGATGATTTTTGTATTTCTTTGGGGTCAGTGGTAATGTCCCGTTTTGTCATCTCTGATTGTATTTATTTGGATCTTCTTTTTTAATTAGTCTACCTAGCGATCCATCTATCTTATTTATTCTTTCAAATAATCAATTTCTGATTTTGTTAACTTTTTGTATGTTGTTTCACATCTTAATTTCATTCGGTTTAGCTCTGATTTTGGTTATTTCTTGTCTTCTGCTAGCTCTGGGGTTGGTTTGTTCTTGTTTCTCTAGTTCCTCTAGGTGTGATGTCAGCTTGTTAACTTGAGATCTTTCTGACTTTTTGATTTGGGCATTTAGCATTGTAAACTTTCCTATTAACACTGCTTTAGCTGTGTCCCAGAGATTCTGATATATTGTATCTTTATTTGTATTAGTTTTTTAAAAATCTTGACTTCTGCCTTAATTTCATTGTTTACCCAAAAGTCATTCGAGAGCACGCTGTTTAATTTCCATGTAATTGGGGGCGGAGCAAGATGGCCGAATAGGAACAGCTCCAGTCTCCAACTCCCAGCGCGAGCGACACAGAAGACCGGTGATTTCTGCATTTTCAACTGAGGTACTGGGGTCATCTCTCTAGGGAGTGCCGGACAATCGGTGCTGGTCAGCTGCTGCAGCCTGACCAGCGTGAGCTGAAGCAGGGCGAGGCATCGCCTCACCTGGAAGCGCAAGGGGAAGGGAATCCCTTTTCCTAGCCAGGGGAACTGAGACACACAAACACCTGGAAAATCGGGTAACTCCCACCCCAATACTGCGCTTTAAGGAAACAGGCACACCAGGAGAATATATCCCACACCTGGCCGGGAGGGTCCCACGCCCACGGAGCCTCCCTCACTGCTAACACAGCCGTCTGCGCGATCTATCCGCAAGGCAGCAGCGAGGCTGGGGGAGGGGCGCCCGCCATTGCTGAGGCTTAAGTAGGTAAACAAAGCCGCTGGGAAGCTCGAACTGGGTGGAGCTCACAGCAGCTCAAGGAAGCCTGCCTGTCTCTGTAGACTCTACCTCTGCGGACAGCGCACAGCTGCAGTCCATTAGGGGAAAGAGGGGGCGCTGCAGACCCAAAGACTCTGTCTGACAGCTTTGGGGAGAGCCGTGGATCTCCTAACGCGGAGGTTGAGATCTGAGAACGGACAGACTGCCTGCTCAAGTGGGTCCCTGACCCCTGAGTAGCCTACTGGGAGACATCCCCACTAGGGGCAGTCTGACACCCCACACCTCACAGGGTGGAGTCACCCCTGAGAGGAAACTTCCAAAGAAAGAATCAGACAGGTACACTCGCTGTTCAGCAATATTCTATCTTCGGCAACCTCTGCTGCTGATACCCAGGCAAACAGGGTCTGGAGTGGACCTCAAGCAATCTCCAACAGACCAACAGACAGTCCTTCTGACTGTCAGACGGAAAACTATCAAACAGGAAGGACACCTATACCAAAACCCCATCAGTACGTCACCATCATCAAAGACCAGAGACAGATAAAACCACAAAGATGGGGAAGAAGCAGGGCAGAAAAGCTGGAAATTCAAAAAATAAGAGGCATCTCCCCTGCAAAGGAGCGCAGCCCATCGCCAGCAACGGATCAAAGCTGGTCAGAGAATGACTTTGACGAGATGAGAGAAGAAGGCTTCAGTCCATCAAACCTCTCAGAGCTAAAGGAGGAATACGTACCCAGCGCAAAGAAACTAAAAATCTTGAAAAAAAGTGGAAGAATTGACAGCTAGATAATTAATGCAGAGAAGATCATAAACGAAATGACAGAGATGAAAACCATGACACGAGAAATACGTGACAAATGCACAAGCTTCAGTAACCGACTCGATCAACTGGAAGAAAGAGTATCAGCGATGAGGATCAAGATAAATGAAGAAATGAAAGAGAGAAGAAACCAAAAGAAAAAAGAGAAAAAAGAAATGAACAAAGCCTGCAAGAAGTATGGGATTATGTAAAAAGACCAAATCTACGTCTGATTGGGGTGCCTGAAAGTGAGGGGGAAAATGGAACCAAGTTGGAAAACACTCTTCAGGATATCATCCAGGAGAACTTCCCCAACCTAGTAGGGCAGGCCAACATTCAAATTCAGGAAATACAGAGAACGCCACAAAGATATACTCCAGAAGAGCAACTCCAAGACACATAATTGCCAGATTCACCAAAGTTGAAATGAAGGAAAAAATCTTAAGGGCAGCCAGAGAGAAAGGTCGGGTTACCCACAAAGGGAAGCCCATCAGAATAACAGCAGACCTCTCGGCAGAAACTCTACAAGCCAGAAGAGAGTGGGGGCCAATATTCAACGTTCTTAAAGAAAAGAATTTTCAACCCAGAATTTCATATCCAGCCAAACTAAGCTTCAAGTGAAGGAGAAATAAAATCCTTTACAGATAAGCAAATGCTTAGATTTTGTCACCACCAGGCCTGCCTTACAAGAGACCCTGAAGGAAGCCCTAAACATGGAAAGGAACAACCGGTACCAGCCATTGCAAAAACATGCCAAAATGTAAAGACCATCGAGGCTAGGAAGAAACTGCATCAACTAACGAGCAAAATAACCAGTTAATATCATAATGACAGGATCAAGTTCACACATAACAATATTAACCTTAAATGTCAATGGACTAAATGCTCCAATTAAAAGACACAGACTGGCAAACTGGATAAAGAGTCAAGACCCATCAGTCTGCTGTATTCAGGAGACCCATCTCACATGCAGAGACATACATAGGCTCAAAATAAAGGGATGGAGGAAGATCTACCAAGCAAATGGAGAACAAAAAAAAGCAGGGGTTGCAATCCTAGTCTCTGATAAAACAGACTTTAAACCATCAAAGATCAAAAGAGACAAAGAAGGCCATTACATAATGGTAAAGGGATCAATTCAACAGGAAGAGCTAACTCTCCTAAATATATATGCACCCAATACAGGAGCACCCAGATTCATAAAGCAAGTCCTTAGAGACCTACAAGAGACTTAGACTCCCATACAATAATAATGGGAGACTTCAACACTCCACTGTCAACATTAGACAGATCAACGAGACAGAAAGTTAACAAGGATATCCAGGAATTGAACTCATCTCTGCACCAAGCGGACCTAATAGACATCTATAGAACTCTCCACCCCAAATCAACAGAATATACATCTTCTCAGCACCACATCGCACTTATTCCAAATTGACCACATAATTGGAAGTAAAGCACTCCTCAGCAAATGTACAAAAGAACAGAAATTATAACAAACTGTCTCTCAGACCACAGTGCAATCAAACTAGAACTCAGGACTAAGAAACTCAATCAAAACCGCTCAACTACATGGAAACTGAACAACCTGCTCCTGAATGACTACTGGGTACATAACGAAATGAAGCAGAAATAAAGATGTTCTTTGAAACCAATGAGAACAAAGATACAACATACCAGAATCTCTGGGACACATTTAAAGCAGTGTGTAGAGGGAAATTTATAGCACTAAATGCCCACAAGAGAAAGCAGGAGAGATCTAAAATTGACACTCTAACATCACAATTAAAAGAACTAGAGAGGCAAGAGCAAACACATTCAAAAGCTAGCAGAAGGCAAGAAATAACTAAGATCAGAGCAGAACTGAAGGAGATAGAGACACAAAAAACCCTCCAAAAAATCAATGAATCCAGGAGTTGGTTTTTTGAAAAGATCAACAAAATTGACAGACCGCTAGCTAGACTAATAAAGAAGAAAAGAGAGAAGAATCAAATAGACGCAATAAAAAATGATAAAGGGGATATCACCACCGACCCCACGAAATACAAACTACCATCAGAGAATACTATAAATGCCTCTACGCAAATCAACTAGAAAATCTAGAAGAAATGGATAATTTCCTGGACACTTACACTCTCCCAAGACTAAACCAGGAAGAAGTTGAATCCCTGAATAGACCAATAGCAGGCTCTGAAATTGAGGCAACAATTAATAGCCTACCCACCAAAAAAAGTCCAGGACCAGATGGATTCACAGCTGAATTCTACCAGAGGTACAAGGAGGAGCTGGTACCATTCCTTCTGAAACTATTTCAATCAATAGAAAAAGAGGGAATCCTCCCTAACTCTTTTTATGAGGCCAACATCATCCTGATACCAAAGCCTGGCAGAGACACAACAAAAAAAGAGAATTTTAGACCAATATCCCTGATGAACATCGATGCAAAAATCCTCAATAAAATACTGGCAAACCGGATTCAGCAGCACATCAAAAAGCTTATCCACCATGATCAAGTGGGCTTCATCCCTGGGATGCAAGGCTGGTTCAACATTCGCAAATCAATAAACGTAATCCAGCATATAAACAGAACCAAAGACAAGAACCACATGATTATCTCAATAGATGCAGAAAAGGCTTTTGACAAAATTCAACAGCCCTTATGCTAAAAACGCTCAATAAATTTGGTATTGATGGAACGTACCTCAAAATAATAAGAGCTATTTATGACAAACCCACAGCTAATATCATACTGAATGGGCAAAAACTGGAAAAATTCCCTTTGAAAACTGGCACAAGACAGGGATGCCCTCTCTCACCACTCCTATTCAACATAGTGTTGGAAGTTCTGGCTAGGGCAATCAGGCAAGAGAAAGAAATCAAGGGTATCCAGTTAGGAAAAGAAGAAGTCAAATTGTCCCTGTTTGCAGATGACATGATTGTATATTTAGAAAACCCCATCGTCTCAGCCAAAATCTCCTTAAGCTGATAAGCAACTTCAGCAAAGTCTCAGGATACAAAATTAATGTGCAAAAATCACAAGCATTCTTATACACCAGTAACAGACAAGCAGAGAGCCAAATCAGGAATGAACTTCCATTCACAATTGCTTCAAAGAGAATAAATACCTAGGAATCCAGCTTACAAGGGATGTAAGGACCTCTTCAAGGAGAACTACAAACCACTGCTCAGTGAAATCAAAGAGGACACAAACAAATGGAAGAACATACCATGCTCATGGATAGGAAGAATCAATATCGTGAAAATGGCCATACTGCCCAAGGTGATTTATAGATTCAATGCCATCCCCATCAAGCTACCAATGATTTCTTCACAGAATTGGAAAAAACTGCTTTAAAGTTCATATGGAACCAAAAAAGAGCCCGCATTGCCAAGACAATCCTAAGTCAAAAGGACAAAGCTGGAGGCGTCACGCTACCTGACTTCAAACTATACTACAAGGCTACAGTAACCAAAACAGCATGGTACTGGTACCAAACAGAGATATAGACCAATGGAACAGAACAGAGTCCTCAGAAATAATACCACACATCTACAGCCATCTGATCTTTGACAAACCTGAGAGAAACAAGAAATGGGGAAAGGATTCCCTATTTAATAAATGGTGCTGGGAAAATTGGCTAGCCATAAGTAGAAAGCTGAAACTGGATCCTTTCCTTACCCCTTATACGAAAATTAATTCAAGATGGATTAGAGACTTAAATGTTAGACCTAATACCATAAAAACCCTAGAAGAAAATCTAGGTAGTACCATTCAGGACATAGGCATGGGCAAGGACTTCATGTCTAAAACACCAAAAGCAACGGCAGCAAAAGCAAAAATTGACACATGGGATCTAATTAAACTAAAGAGCTTTTGCACAGCAAAGAAACTACCATCAGAGTGAACAGGCAACCTACAGAATGGGAAAAATTTTGCAACTTACTCATCTGACAAAGGGCTAATATCCAGAATCTACAAAGAACTCAAACAAATATACAAGAAAAAAACAAACAACCCCATCAAAAAGTGGGCAAAGGATATGAACAGACATTTCTCAAAAGAAGACATCCATACAGCAACAGACACATGAAAAAATGCTCATCATCACTCGCCATCAGAGAAATGCAAATCAAAACCACAATGAGATACCATCTCACACCAGTTAGAATGGCAATCATTAAGAAGTCAGGAAACAACAGGTGTTGGAGAGGATGTGGAGAAATAGGAACACTTTTACACTGTTGGTGGGATTGTAAACTAGTTCAACCATTATGGAAAACAGTATGGCGATTCCTCAAGGATCTAGAACTAGATGTACCATATGACCCAGCCATCCCACTACTGGGTATATACCCAAAGGATTATAAATTACTCTACTACAAAGACACATGCACACGTATGTTTATTGCGGCACTATTCACAATAGCAAAGACTTGGAATCAACCCAAATGTCCATCTGTGACAGACTGGATTAAGAAAATGTGGCACATATACACCATGGAATACTATGCAGCCATAAAAAAGGATGAGTTTGCATCCTTTGTAGGGACATGGATGCAGCTGGAAACCATCATTCTTAGCAAACTATCACAAGAAGAGAAACCAAACACCGCATGTTCTCACTCATAGGTGGGAACTGAACAATGAGATCACTTGGACTCGGGAAGGGGAACATCACACACTGGGGCCTATCATGGGGAGGGGGGAGGAGGGAGGGATTGCACTGGGGAGTTATACTGATATAAAGTCATGCACATGTACCCTAGAACTTAAAGTATAATAAAAAATAAAAATAAAAAAAATTAACAAATAACAAAAAATAAAAAATAATAAAAAAAAAAAAAAGAGAAGAAGAAGAAGGACCAGAACCTTTCCCTGTCTTGCAAAGCAGGCTGTGTGAGAAGGCAGCACTGCAAGCAGGACGAGAAGACTTGCCAACACATTGGACCATTGCTGGAACCCTGATCTGGATTTCCCGCCTCCCATGTGAAAAATTAAATGTTTGTTGTTTAGCCATCAAAAAAAAAAAATTTAAACTTAAATAATTCCATGTAATGTATGTTTTTGGTGATCTTCCCAGTATTGATTTCTATTTTTATTACACTTTTTATTGGTCTGAAAATGTGGTTGGTATGTTTTTTTTTTCTGAGAATTCTTTTATAGCTGATTGTATGGTTGATTTTAAAGCATGTGCCATGTGCTGATGAGAATAATGTATATTCTGTTGTTTTGGGGTGGGGGGTTCTGTAGATATCGGTTAGGTTCATTTGGTCAAGTGTCAAGTTCAGGTCTTGAATATCTTCATTCTTTTTCTGCCTTGATAATCTGTTCAATATTGTCAGTGGGGTGTTAAATTCTCCCACTATTATTACATCTAAGTCTCTTTGTAGGTATCTAAGAACTTATTTTATGAATCTGGATTATTTTATGAACATTTTATGCTCCTAGTTCGGTGCATATATATTTCAAATATTTAGGTCTTATTGAATTGAACACTTTACCATTATGTAATACCCTTTTTTGTCTTTTTCTAAAATCATTGTTGGTTTAAAATCTCTTTTGTCTGAAATTAGCATAGCAACTTCTGCTTTTTTTTTTTTTTCCATTTGTCTGATCGATTTTTCTCCACCCCTTTATTTTCAGCCTAAAGATGTCATTGCATGTGAGATGGGCCTCTTGAAGATAGCACAAAGTTGGGTTTTTGTTTTTTCTTTTTAATCCAACATGTCACTCTGTGCCTTTTAATATGGACATTTTGCCTGTTTACATTCAAAGTTAATATTGATATGTGTAGATTTGATCTTGTCATTGTGTTGTTAACTAGTTATCATGCTGACTTGATGGTGTAGTTGCCTTATAATGCCAATGGTCTATGTATTTAAATATGTTTTATTGGTGGCTGGTAACGGTCTTTTGTTTCCATGTCTAGCACTCCATTAAGGACCGTATAAGGCAGGTCTAGTGGTAACCAATTCCTTTAGTATTTGCTTACCTAAAAAGGTTCTTATTTCTCCTTTTCTTATGAAGTTTAGTTTGTCTGGGTATGAAATTCTCGGTTAGAGTTTCTTTTCTTTAAAATAATGCTGAATATATTAATAGGTTCCCAGTATCTTCTGACTTGTAAGGTTTCTGCTGAAAGGTCTGCTTGTGGTCTGATGGGGTTCCCTTTGTAGGTGACCTGCCCCTTCTCTCTAGCTGCCTTTAATATTTTTTCTTTCATTTCGACCTTAGAGAATCTGATGACCATCTTGGGGATGGTTATCTTATATAGTATCTCACAGGGGTCCTCTCCATTTCCTAAATTTTAACATTGGTCTGTCTAGCAAGGTTGCAAAAATTTTCACGGACAATATCCTCAAATACGATTTGCAAGTTGCTTGTTTTCTCTCGCTCTCTTTCAGGGACAACAATGAGTGGTAGACTTGGTCTCTTTTCAAATTCCATATTCCTCAGGGATTTTTGTTAATACCTTTTATTCTTTTTTATTTATTTTTGTCTGACTTAGTTTGGAGAACCATTCTTTGAGCTCTGAAATTCTTTCCTTAACTTGGTCTATTCTGCTGTTAATATTTATAATTATATTATGAAATTCCTATAGTGTGTTTTTCAGCTCTATCAGATCATTTGGTTCTTTCTTAAAATGGTCATTTCCTCTTTCAACTCCTGTATTATTTTATTGTAATCCTTAGATTCTTGGATTGGAGTTTGACTTCCTAATGAATCTTGATGATCTTCATTCCTATCCAAATTCTGTTTCTATTCTATTTCTGTCATTTCAGCCTGGTTAAAAACCATTGCTGGGGAACTAGTGCAGCTGTTTGGAAGAAAGAAGGCACTCTGGCTTTTTGAGCTGCCAGAGTTCTGGTGCTGGTTCTTTCTCATCCATGTGGGTTGGTGTTTCTTTAACTGTGATATTATTTCAGTATAGTAAGTTGGTTTCTTTTCTGGATGTTTTCAAGAGGCTAAGGCTTTGTGTTGGGTCTTTATTTGTAGCAAAATTCTTGTCCTTGGTTTCACAGTGGGGGACATATTAGCAGAATATTTTTGGTGTTGATGTTTGGCCTGTGATCCAATAGGTGGCACTTAAGCTTAACAGCCAGTAGGCTCTTGCTCAGCCTCATAACTCCTCTATATTTCCTTATGTGTGCAGCTGTGTTGTCTCTCTCAGTGCTCTGAGGGTGTGGGTTCCTCTGCAACTCTGGGGCTAGCTGCAGGTCTTGGCTTAGCCCTCCTGGGCTGCACACTGCAGCCCTGGGGTGAGCTCAGGCTTTATGTTTCTTCTCAAGTTTGAGAGCAGTTGGGGTAGGGACCTTTGTAGTGGCCATGGCAGAGGACCTTTCACTTGTGTCTTGGGGGTCCACCCAAAGAAAGGCAGAGCCACTACCAGTTGGGGTGATCAGCCCGGGGTGGGGCAGCTGTGTTGTGGGCCCAAGTTAGGGGGCCCGGTCTAGTGATGAGCATGGGGGCAGGGGGCTCAGGGGGAAGACAGACAGACTGTCCGCTTCTCTTTAGGGAAGCTGTGGTGTGAGTAAAATTTTCAGGTTTCTTGTTCCTTTCCTAGTCTGAGGGCAACAAGGGCAGTACTGTTAGTGGTGGAAGGTATCCAAGTTACTGGCAGCAAATCCCTGTGGGTCTGCGGCAACCTCAATTCTTGCCTCCTCAGAATAAAAATTTCAAACGAGGGACATAAAGTGGAAAAAGGGACTGAGGCAAGTTTCAGAGCAGGAGTGGAAGTTTATTAAAAAGCTTTAGAGAAGGAAAGAAAGGAACATGCACTCGAAAGAGATCCAAGTGGTTGACTTAAAGTACAAGTGCCCTGTTTAACTGTGTTCCTAGGACTTTATAGGCTGGCCCACCTCTGGTGTCTTGTACCTTTTTCCAGTGATTCTTCCCTTAGGCTGGGCTGCTCACACATGCAGTGCTCTCCTTGCCCTTGGGAAGTGAGCACATGCAGTAGGTTTAGGAAGTTGTATTCATGCCCATCTGAGGCTTTCTTCCCTTTTCTGGTGGAGTGCCCTTGGAAGGTCATACTCCACCATTTTGTCATAATGCTCACTTGCCCAATACCTGAGATTTTATTGGAAGTCCTTTTTGCTACTCCCATGCGCCTGCATTCAATTAACACTTTAATGTTAACAGCTGTGGATCAACAGGAGGTTGTGTCTCCCTGGCACCAGCTGCTGAATTATCATTTTTAGAGAGGCAACATGATCATTGTTGAAAATCACCTGATGCCTGACATTCCTGGTTAGTGGGGAGCCCTCTCCTGCCCCACTCATGCCTGTCTAACTACCTGCAACATTCCCCCCTCAAGAGCCCAAGTTGAGGAAAAATGGACAAAGGTCAATCTTCTGTAACTGCTTCCTGCTGACAGAAGAACAGTGGTGATTCTCTGGGCCTTGGCCTCTTGCTGCTGTCAGGGCAGGAGATTGACTCTATGGGTTGGTAAAAGCAGTATCTAGCTAGGTTCAAGGGAGTCAGGGGCAGGATTTTACCTCCTTCCTGTCACATTGATGGGCAGTCTAGGGGTCCCCTGTAGAAGGGTGCCTCTTGAATATTGAAAGGATGGTATCCCTCACTGAGGATCATCCAGAATTTCATGGCTGGAAAGTGAGAGGAGACACATCAGGTTATTAGATTTAGAATACATGAATCAAAAAGGAGCAAAAGTCAGAGAGTAACAAGTGGTCCTAAAAAGGGAAGAACCCAGGAGAACTATTTCTAGGTTGCTTCCCAATCTAACTAACCCTGAGAGACTCATTCCCATAACCTGGAGGCATGATTTAAGAGGAGTTTGATGTTGTCTTGTACTTTTCTTGATTGATTTACCCAAAAACAATACCTTTCATCCAAGGCTAAGCAAATTCCTCCCTGTGCTGCCATTAACATATCTAGTCCTTGATTATTTTACTTATCTTAAAACCCAAGGATCCTTTTATATGTGTGGCTAATCAGTTCACCAGTGTCTCCCCACTAACTGGACTAGAATTTCTACCATAGGCTATGTATCCCCTGACATCTTTATAGTCCCTGACAACATCTCTCTTCAATCCACAGGTAGCCCATCCTGCCCAGGCTGAAAAGGCCTATACAATTAATTATGCTTGTGGAACTTGTGTTTCATCCCAGGGAAACACAGAGCCACTACCCGTGGGAATGCTCAGTTGGGGATGAGGGTTGCTCTGGGATCCCAAGCCAGAGGAACTGTCTGGTGATGACCAGGGAGTTGGGGCTTATGGAAAGGACTCAGCTCCACTCCATAGGATGGCTTCAGTGTGTTTCATTTGCCAGCAATGCAACCAGTTCCTTTGTTCCTTCCCTGGCTGAAGGCCACTACATGCAGTGTCACTGCAGCCGCAATGGGAGAGGGTCTGTGGGTTGACTCTGGAATTTTGTCCCCAGAGAAATGGAGAGCGGACATTGACTGAAGGGTTCAGGCAGGGGCAGAGTGCTGGGGCACCCATCCAGTGAAGAGTAACAGGGGGAGGGACCTGCATGGAAAACTGGCCACTTTTCTTTTTTTTTTTCTTTTTTTCTTTTTATTATACTTTAAGTTCTAGGGTACATGTGCATAACGTGCAGGATTGCTACATATGTATACATGTGCCATGTTGGTGTGCTGCACCCATCAACTCGTCAGCACCCATCAATTCATCATTTATATCAGGTATAACTCCCAATGCAATCCCTCTCCCCTCCCCCCTCCCCATGATGGGCCCCGATGTGTGATGTTCCCCTTCCCGAGTCCAAGTGATGTCATTGTTCAGTTCCCACCTATGAGTGAGAACATGCAGTGTTTGGTTTTCTGTTCTTGTGATAGTTTGCTAAGAATGATGGTTTCCAGCTGCATCCATGTCCCTACAAAGGACGCAAACTCATCCCTTTTTATGGCTGCATAATATTCCATGGTGTATATGTGCCACATTTTCTTAATCCAGTCTGTCACAGATGGACATTTGGGTTGATTCCAAGTCTTTGCTATTGTGAATAGTGCCACAATAAACATATGTGTGCATGTGTCTTTATAGCAGCATGATTTATAATCCTTTGGGTATATACCCAGTAGTGGGATGGCTGGGTCATATGGTACATCTAGTTCTAGATCCTTGAGGAATTGCCATACTGTTTTCCATAATGGTTGAACTAGTTTACACTCCCACCAACAGTGTAAAAGTGTTCCTATTTCTCCACATCCTCTCCAGCACCTGTTGTTTCCTGACTTTTTAATGATTGCCATTCTAACTGGTGTGAGATGGTATCTCATTGTGGTTTTGATTTGCATTTCTCTGATGGCCAGTGATGATGAGCAGTTTTTCATGTGTCTGTTGGCTGTATGAATGTCTTCTTTTGAGAAATGTCTGTTCATATCCTTTGTCCAGTTTTTGATGGGGTTGTTTCTTTTTTTCTTGTAAATTTGTTTGAGTTCTTTGTAGATTCTGGATATTAGCCCTTTGTCAGATGAGTAGATTGCAACAATTTTCTCCCATTCTGTAGGTTGCCTGTTCACTCTGATGGTAGTTTCTTTTGCTGTGCAGAAGCTCTTTAGTTTAATCATATCCCATTTGTCAATTTTGGCTTTTGCTGCCCTTGCTTTTGGTGTTTTAGACATGAAGTCCTTGCCCATGCCTATGTCCTGAATGGTACTACCTAGGTTTTCTTCTAGGGTTTTTATGGTATTAGGTCTAACATTTAAGTCTCTAATCCATCTTGAATTAATTTTCGTATAAGGAGTAAGGAAAGGATCCAGTTTCAGCTTTCTACTTATGGTAGCCAATTTTCCCAGCACCATTTATTAAATAGGGAATCCTTTCCCCATTTCTTGTTTTTGTCAGGTTTGTCAAAGATCAGATGGCTGTAGATGTGTGGTATTATTTCTGAGGACTCTGTTCTGTTCCATTGGTCTATATCTCTGTTTTGGTACCAGTACCATGCTGTTTTGGTTACTGTAGCCTTGTAGTATAGTTTGAAGTCAGGTAGCATGATGCCTCCAGCTTTTTTCTTATGACTTAGGATTGTCTTGGCAATGTGGGCTCTTTTTTGGTTCCATATGAATTTTAAAGCCGTTTTTTCCAGTTCTGTGAAGAAAGTCATTGGTAGCTTGATGGGGATGGCATTGAATCTATAAATAACCTTGGGCAGAATGGCCATTTTCACGATATTGATTCTTCCTATCCATGAGCATGGTATGTTCTTCCATTTATTAGTGTCCTCTTTTATTTCACTGGCCAGTGGTTTGTAGTTCTCCTTGAAGAGGTCCTTTACATCCCTTGTAAGTTGGATTCCTAAGTATTTTATTCTTTTTGAAGCAATTGTGAATGGAAGTTCATTCATGATTTGGTTCTCTGTTTGTCTGTTACTGGTGTATAAGAATGCTTGTGATTTTTGCACATTAATTTTATATCCTGAGACTTTGCTGAAGTTTCTTATCAGCTTAAGGAGATTTTGGGCTGAGACAATGGAGTTTTCTTAATATACAATCATGTCATCTGCAAACAGGGACAATTTGACTTCTTCTTTTCCTAACTGGATACCCTTGATTTCTTTTTCTTGCCTGATTGCCCTAGCCAGAACTTCCAACACTATGTTGAGTAGTAGTGGTGAGAGAGGGCATCCCTGTCTTGTGCCAGTTTTCAAAGGGAATTTTTCCAGTTTTTGCCCATTCAGTATGATATTGGCTGTGGGTTTGTCATAAATAGCTCTTGTTATTTTGAGATACATTCCATCAATACCGAATTTATTGAGCGTTTTTAGCATGAAGGGCTGTTGAATTTTGTCAAAGGCCTTTTCTGCATCTATTGAGATAATCATGTGGTTCTTGTCTTTGGTTCTGTTTATATGCTGGATTATGTTTGTTGATTTGCGAATGTTGAACCAGCTTTGCATCCCAGGCATGAATCCCACTTGATCATGGTGGATAAGCTTTTTGATGTGCTGCTGAATCCGGTTTGCCAGTATTTTATTGAGGATTTATGCATCGATGTTCATCAGGGATATTGGTCTAAAATTCTCTTTTTTTTTGTTGTGTCTCTGCCAGGCTTTGATATCAGGATGATGTTGGCCTCATCAAATGAGTTAGGGAGGATTCCCTCTTTTTCTATTGATTGAAATAGTTTCAGAAGGAATGGTACCAGCTCCTCCTTGTACCTCTGGTAGAATTCAGCTGTGAATCCATCTGGTCCTGGACTTTTTTTGGTTGGTAGGCTATTAATTATTGCCTCAATTTCAGAGCCTGCTATTGGTCTATTCAGGGATTCAGCTTCTTCCTGGTTTAGTCTTGGGAGAGTGTAAGTGTCCAGGAAATTATCTATTTCTTCTAGATTTTCTAGTTTATTTGCGTACAGGTGTTTATAGTATTCTCTGATGTTAGTTTGTATTTCTGTGGGGTCCGTGGTGATATCCCCTTTATCATTTTTTATTGCGTCTATTTGATTCCTCTCTCTTTTCTTCTTTAGTAGTCTTGCTAGCAGTCTGTCAATTTTGTTGATCTTTTCAAAAAACCAACTCCTGGATTCATTGATTTTTTGGAGGGTTTTTTGTGTCTCTATCTCCTTCAGTTCTGCTCTGATCTTAGTTATTTCTTGCCTTCTGCTAGCTTTTGAATGTGTTTGCTCTTGCTTCTCCAGTTCTTTTAATTGTGATGTTAGAGTATCATTTTAGATCTTTCCAGCTTTCTTTTGTGGGCATTTAGTGCTATAAATTTTCCTCTACACACTGCTTTAAATGTGTCCCAGAGATTCTGGTATGTTGTATCTTTGTTCTTGTTGGTTTCAAAGAACATCTTTATTTCTGCCTTCATTTCGTTATGTACCCAGTAGTCATTCAGGAGCGGGTTGTTCAGTTTCCATGTAGTTGAGCGGTTTGGATTGAGTTTCTTAGTCCTGAGTTCTAGTTTGATTGCACTGTGGTCTGAGAGACAGTTTGTTATAATTTCTGTTCTTTTATATTTGCTAAGGAGTGCTTTACTTCCAATTATGTGGTCAATTTTGGAATAAGTGCGATGTGGTGCTGAGAAGAATGTATATTCTGTTGATTTAGGGTGGAGAGTTCTGTAGATGTCTATTAGGTCCTCTTGGTGCAGAGTTGAGTTCAATTCCTGGACATCCTTGTTAACTTTCTGTCTCGTTGATCTGTCTAATGTTGACAGTGGAGTGTTGAAGTCTCCCATTATTATTGTATGAGAGTCTAAGTCTCTTTGTAAATCTCTAAGGACTTGCTTTATGAATTTGGGTGCTCCTGTATTGGGTGCATATATATTTAGGAGAGTTAGCTCTTCCTGTTGAATTGATCCCTTTAGCATTATGTAATGACCTTCTTTGTCTCTTTTGATCTTTGATGGTTTAAAGTCTATTTTATCAGAGACTAGGATTGCAACCCCTGCTTTTTTTTGTTCTCCATTTCCTTGGTAGATCTTCCTCCATCCCTTTATTTTGAGCCTATGTATGTCTCTGCATGTGAGATGGGTCTCCTGACTACAGCAGACTGATGGGTCTTGACTCTTTATCCAGTTTGCCAGTCTGTGTCTTTTAATTGGAGCATTTAGTCCATTTACATTTAAGGTTAATATTGTTATGTGTGAACTTGATCCTGCCATTATGATATTAACTGGTTATTTTGCTCGTTAGTTGATGCAGTTTCTTCCTAGCCTCGATGGTCTTTACATTTTGGCATGTTTTTGCAATGGCTGGTACCGGTTGTCCCTTTCCATGTTTAGTGCTTCCTTCAGGGTCTCTTGTAAGGCAGGCCTGGTGGTGACAAAATCTCTAAGCATTTGCTTATCTTTAAAGGATTTTATTTCTCCTTCACTTATGAAACTTACTTTGGCTGGATATGAAATTCTGGGTTGAAAATTCTTTTCTTTAAGAACGTTGAATATTGGCCCCCACTCTCTTCTGGCTTGTAGAGTTTCTGGCGAGAGGTCTGCTGTTAGTCTGATGGGCTTCCCTTTGTGAGTAACCCAACCTTTCTCTCTGGCTGCCCTTAAGATGTTTTCCTTCATTTCAACTTTGGTGAATCTGGCAATTATGTGTCTTGGAGTTGCTCTTCTCGAGGAGTATCTTTGTGGTGTTCTCTGTATTTCCTGAATTTGAATGTTAGCCTGCCCTACTAGGTTGGGGAAGTTCTCCTGGATGATATCCTGAAGAGTGTTTTCCAACTTGGTTCCATTTTCCCCCTCACTTTCAGGCACCCCAATCAGACGTAGATTTGGTCTTTTTACATAATCCCATACTTCTTGCAGGCTTTGTTCATTTCTTTTTCTTCTTTTTTCTTTTGGTTTCTCTTCTCGCTTCATTTCATTCATTTGATCCTCAATCACTGATACTCTTTCTTCCAGTTGATCGAGTCGGTTACTGAAGCTTGTGGATTTGTTACGTATTTCTTGTGTCATGGTTTTCATCTCTGTCATTTCATTTATGACCTTCTCTGCAATTAATTATTCTAGCTATCAATTCTTCCACTCTTTTTTCTAGATTTTTAGTTTCTTTGCGCTGGGTACATAATTCCTCCTTTAGCTCTGAGAAGTTTGATGGACTGAAGCCTTCTTCTCTCGTCTCGTCAAAATCATTCTCTGACCAGCTTTGATCCATTGCTGGCGATGAGCTGTGCTCCTTTGCAGGGGGAGATGCGCTCTTATTTCTTGAATTTCCAGCTTTTCTGCCCTGCTTCTTCCCCATCTTTGTGGTTTTATCTGCCTCTGGTCTTTGATGATGATGACGTACTGATGGGGTTTTGGTATAGGTGTTCTTCCTGTTTGATAGTTTTCCTTCTAATAGTCAGGACCCTCAGCTGTAGGTCTGTTGGAGATTGCTTGAGGTCCACTCCAGACCCTGTTTGCCTGGGTATCAGCAGCAGAGGTTGCAGAAGATAGAATATTGCTGAACAGTGAGTGTAGCTGTCTGATTCTTACTTTGGAAGCTTCCTCTCAGGGGTGTACTCCACCCTGTGAGGTGTGGGGTGTCAGACTGCCCCTAGTGGGGGATGTCTCCCAGTTAGGCTACTCAGGGTTCAGGGACCCACTTGAGCAGGCAGTCTGTCCGTTCTCAGATCTCAACCTCCATGTTGGGAGATCCACTGCTCTCTTCAAAGCTGTCAGACAGAGTCGTTCACCTCTGCACAGGCCTCTGCTGCTTCCCCTTTTGTTGTTTAGCTGTGCCCTGTCCCCAGAGGTGGAGTCTACAGAGACAGGCAGGTTTCCTTGAGCTGCTGTGAGCTCCACCCAGTTTGAGCTTCCCAGAGGCTTTGTTTACCTACTTAAGCCTCAGCAATGGTGGGCGCCCCTCCCTCAGCCTCACTGCTGCCTTGCGGTTAGATCGCAGACTGCTGTGCTAGCAATGAGGGAGGCTCCGTGGCCGTGGAACCCTCCTGGCCAGTTGTGGGTATAATCTCCTGGTGTGCCCGTTTGCTTAAAGCGCAGTATTGGGGTGGGAATTATCCAATTTTCCAGGTGTTGTGTGTCTCAGTTCCCCTGGCTAGGAAAAGGGATTCCCTTCCCCCTTGTGCTTCCCAGGTGAGGCAATGCCTAGCCCTGCTTCAGCTCTCGCTGGTCGGGCTGCAGCAGCTGACCAGCACCGATTTTCCGGCATTCCCCAGTGAGATGACCCCAGTACCTCAGTTGAAAATGCAGAAATCACCGGTCTTCTGTGTTGCTCGCGCTGGGAGTTGGAGACTGGAGCTGTTCCTCTTTGTCTATCTTGCCCAAAGTCCAACTGGCCACTTTTCTATAAGGCATATGTGGTGTTCTTGGGGCTTCTGTTAATCTTTAATCACTTTGCTCCTTCCTGAGGGCAGTACAAGCAGGTGGTGCAGAGCAGCAAAAATTGCTGACCCGCCTGCTACCACAGGAAGCTCTTCTCAGAGAAGTGCAGAGCTGCTACCAGCCAAGATCTGAGGCGGGGGGGGGTGGCTGGCATCCCGGGTCAGAAGGCCCTGCTGAGTTAGGAATATCAGGGGCATGGACCCACATGGAAAACAGCCTGGCCACTTTCTGTAAGATAGCTGCACTGTGACAGGGGTCTGCTTTAAGTCCTTAATCACTTTGCTCCTTCCCAATCCTGAGAGTAGTAGGGGTGGGAGGGAAGGAGCAACAAAGATGGCAAACTCTGCTTGGGGAAGTGCAGGGCTGCTACTGACTGGAGAACTCAGGTGGAGCTGAGGTAGCCATGTTAGGGTTCCAGGTCAGTGGGCCTTGTCTGACAAAGTGTAGTGGAGGCAGACCCTGCAGTACCTTCTCTCCTTGCCCCATGCATTTAGCCCCTATCTTGGTGGCATGTGAGGAAACCTGGCCTACCCTATTGCTGGAGCTGCAGCAGCTGATGTTGGTGTGGAATCCAAGGACACCAGGACTCCATGTATTCCTGCACAGCAGCTCTACCCAGACTCCACGCAGCTCTCCATTTCAGTCTGCAGGCCCTGGTGAAGTGAAGATTGCACAGGAGCTCCTGAGCCCAGGGTTGCCATGGTCCATGGCAGAAGACTGGGTTCTCAGGGGCTCTCACTCACTCTCCATTTGCGAATGGTAGGGAGCCACCCCTCACTCTACATGAATCCTGGGTGAGTAGCTGTCCTGTCTTGCTCCTCTCTGTTCTCCATGGGTCACATTACTTCCTTAATGAATCCTAGTGTGTCCACCTGGATGATCGAGTTGAGGAGCTAATATTTACTCACCACACTTTCTTCTCTCCATGACAGCAGCACACACTAGCTGCTTCTACCACCTTGAGCCCAACCCCTGTTTACAATATTACAGAATTTATTTGTATAGAAGTACTATGTTTACAACAAAGTTGAGTGAAAGATGCAGAGATTTCCCATATATTCCCTTCCTCTACACTTGCATAGCTTCCTCCATCCATCACCAGTATGGTACATTTTTTTACAACTGATGAACCTACATCGACACATCAGTATCACCTAGAGTCCATAGTTTACATAGAATTACTTGTTGTTGTACATTCTATGAGTTTGAAAACACTTATGACATATATCAATTGTAGCATTATATAGAGCAGTTTCATGGCTCTAAAAATTCTCTATGCTCTATGCCTATTTATCTCTCCCCAAAACTCCTGGCAATCACTGATCTTTTCACTATCTCCACAGTTTTTTATTTTCTAGAATATCATATAGTTAGAATCAAACAATATGCAGCCTATTCATATTGCCTTCTTTGACAGAGTAATACATATTTAAGCTTCCTCCATGTCTTGTTATGACTTAATAGCTCATTTCTTCTTACCTCTGAATACTATTCCATTTTCTGGATATTCCACAGTTTATTCCTCCATTCACCCACCGAAGGCCATCTTGGTTGCTCCCAAGTTTTGGCAATTATAAATAAAACTGCTATAGACATTTGTGTGCAGGTTTTTGTGTGAACATACATTTTTAACTCTTTTTGTAAACACCAAAGACTGTAATTACTGGGTCATAGAGTAAGAGTAGGTTCAATTTTGTAAGAAAATGCCAAACTGTCCTCCAAAATTGTTTTATCACTTAGCATTCTCACTAGCAATGAAAGAGTTCCTGTTGCTCCATGTCCTAAGCAACATTTGCTATTGTCATTATTCAGTATTTGGGCATTCTAATAGGTGTGTTGTGATATCTTGTTGCTGTTGGAATTTGCATTTCCCTGATGGCATATTATATGAAGCCATCTGTATCTGCCATCTGCATATCTTCTTTGATGAGGTGCTTGTTGAAGACTGATATAGTTTGGATATTTATCCCCACCAAATCTCATGTTGAAATGTAATCCCCAGTGTTGGAGGTGGGACCTAGTGGGAGGTGTTGGAACCATGGGGGCACGTTCTTCATGAATGATTTTTGTCATCTTCTTAGTGATGCTTAATATTTCTCACTCTAAGTTCACATAAAATCTGGTTATTTAAAAATCGGTGGCACCTCCCCCACCAACTTTCTCTCTCTTGCTCCTGCTTTTGTCATGTAATGTGCTTGCTCCAGCTTCACCTTCCATCATGAATAAAACCTTCCTGAGGCCTTCCTGAAAGCCAAGTAATGTTGGTACCATGTTTGAATGGCCCACAGAAACATAAGTCAATTAAACTTCTTTTCTTTATAAATTATCCAGTCTCAGGTATTTGTTTATAATAATGCAAGAACAGCTTAATAGAAGATTTGGGGCCCGTTTTTAAATCAGTAGTTTGTTTTCTTATTGTTGAGTTTTAAGAGTTCCTTGCATATTTTGGGTAACAGTCCTTTTTCAGATATGTCTTTGCAAACATTTTCTCCCAGTCTACGACTTCTCTTTTATTCTCTTGATTGCATCTTTTGCAGAGTCAAATTTGAATAAAATTTAGCTTATCAATTCTTTCATGGATTATGCATATATCTAGTTGAATAGATTGCTGCTACCATTATTTTGAATAAGCTATCTCTTAGATTGAGAAAAATAAAAATTTAAATTTTACCTTTACTTATTCCCTCTCTTATGCTCTTTATATAGATCTGAGTTTCTTTTCCTTCTCTCTAAGGAATTTTATAAAAATTTATTGCAAGGGAGACCTACCTGCAACAAATTTCCTCAATTTTTGTTTGTTTGAAGGAGAAAGTATTTCTCCTTCACTTTTAAAGGATAATTTTGAAAAATGCAGAATTCTAGGTTGGTGTTTTTTTCTCCCAACACTTTCAATATTGTATTCCATTCTTCTCTTGCTTGAAATTCCTGAAGAGAAGTCAAATGTCATTCTCATCTTTACTCTTCCATAGGTAAAGGGTTTTCTCCCTCCGACTTCCTTCAGTGTTTTCCTTTATTTTTGATTTCCTGTAGTTTGAAAATGATATGTCTAGATGTAGTTTTGTTGTTGTTGTTGGCAGAGAATACTATGAAATCAAATGTATACACAAGAAATATATTTTTTCTTTTTTCTTTTAATATTTTATTGCATATGTTTATGATATATGATATTGGTGTTTTGATATAAATATACCATTACATGTAAGCTGCACCTTTTATAGTTGCCTCATGGTTCTTGAATTGTTTGGCCTTTTTTTTTTTCTATTTTTTCAGTTTATAGCCAATGATAGAAGTGCCCCTCTTGGCTGACTACACACAATCTAAAGCTAATTCCCACTTTCTTGAACCCACTCTAAAATTACCTATGGTGTGCTTTCTTCATTACTGAAATGAGTAATTAAACCAAACTTGTTTCAATGGTATCTGTGTTCATGGTGATCTTTAGCTGGAGGTAAATGACAAACAAAACTTCAAAAGTACATAAAATACAATAATGTTAACTGTGGCAATGTTTAAATAACAACATACTGTAAAGCAAACTAAAGGTCCATCCTTTGGGAACGGAAAAAAAATTTTAGTACTCCCTTTTAAGGGAATACTATGTACCTTTTCAAAAGAATAAGGTATAGCTGTATGTGCTGATATGAAAAGATCTCTAAATTATGAAGCAACAAAGCAAAGTGCAAAAAAAGTGGACATTATAACTCAATCTTTATACATCTTTAAATGCTGCATAATACCTTTTGCTGTTCTCAACTGCCTTTTAGAAGAAGCAGAAGAAGGAAGCAGAGAAGAAGAAGATCTTAGAAAGAAAACAAAGGAATATATTTGCCTTTTCACTTTCTACAGAGGCCCTATGTTAACACAATTCAATAAGAATTTACTAGACACCTGCTAGACTCAAGATATTATGCTAGGTCACATAGGAAAAGAACAAGATAGGATCCTTGTCATTTAGGTACATATGATTTAGAAGTGGAAAAATATATGTTAAAAATGAAACAATCTGGAATACGATAAACTCAAATAAAAATGCAGAGTTCATGGATATAGAGTAAGATTTATTCCATTTGGGGCATCATTGAACATTTTATAGAGAAATGGAATTTGAGCAAGACATTGAAAACAGAATAAAATCAGGGGTAATGGTGATAGAGAAGAAAATAAAGGTGAAAATTAATGGACATAGGAAAAGCATTGTGAGTGCTCTGGAAATGAGCACTTCAGTTACACAGTACCTGACACATTGCAACACACAATACATATGTGTTGAATAAACAAAATGTGGAAATGAATTAATGCTGTACAAAAAAAAGAAAAGTGATCAAGGTAAGTTTGCCCACTCCTACCAACATGATATGAATAAGAACAACAACAAAATATTGTTCTTTAGCTGTGAATTCAGCTAAGTATTTTTGAAGGGTTTATATCTGTTTTCCAGTGTTCCCTTGAAGAATTCACATTTTCCAATTTTAAATTATTGCTACTGTCCAAGGAGTTTGAGTCAGATAATTAATGGGTACTGTTAGGAAATAAAACCCTGTGGCATAAATTTAAAGTTTCACTTATTTTTGAGGCAACTTTAGAATCACCTGACTTATGAGAACACACAGGTCAAGTCTTTCCCACCTATCCCCAAAGAACATAGGGCAGGCAGAGCCTGTATGTTCAATATTTGTCAGGTAAAACAAATATAATCAAAATCCAGGGCCTTTGTCCACAGAATCACTTTTGTTGTGCTCTGTAAATTAATCATTTATGTGATGACAGCATGAATAATCCAAAAGCTTAGTTCATTTCCTATCAGAGTAATAATGATGTTTGAAAAATGAACACAATAATATTTGATGTTTAATAATCAGTCTTATCAAATTTCCCATAGATTCTGGAACATCTAGTAATAGAGGAATTATTTCTAAAGGGGACAGAAATTGTGGCAGCCTTGTCTACTTTATTGACATTAATGATACCGGAAAAACTCATTGCAGTGCCCAGCCAAGCCACTTCCTCTCTATCATGTCTCTGGACTTTTAACCTAGCACATTCACACCGGAAGACTCAGGACCACATAACAAGCCATAGTGAACACTGAGTCCCCAGCTCAGGATATTTCTGGAGTTTGCCACTGCACTGTAATATTTGCCAAGCAGAGGCAGAAGCTTCTCACAAATAGTACATTCCATTTCTTCCTCCCATAGGAGCCCCTAAGCAACCCTTAGTTCATGACCTGCTTGCTTTTTGCCGATCTCTTTCTGTCACCAACAGATTAGGTAACACTGTCTCTCAGCTATACGCTCTCTGACTCCCCAGACGAGGTGCAGAACTTCTGCATGCAGCCCAGACATGGTTAGTCTGTTTATGCTGTTATAACAAAATACCTGAAACTGGGTAATTTACAAGCAATAGGTATATAGATCTAGAGGTCAGGAAGCCCAAGATCAAGGCACCGGCAGTTGGGTGTCTAGTGAGGGCCAGGGATCTGGCTCCAAGATGGCACCTTGAATGCTGTGTCCTCACATGATGGAAGGGATAGAATGGCAAAAGGGCCTAGCTGGTTACCTCCAGTCCTTTTATGATCACATCCCGTTCATGAGGGCTATGCTCTCCTAATTTAATCACCTCTTAAAGGCCATACCCCTTAATACTATCATATTGGTGATTAAGTTTTAACATAATGAATTTTGGGGCACACACTTAGACCATAGCACCAGTATAATCCAAGATCTAGAAAAATATGATTAAAAGTGTCCTGGTTGGTCTATACAAGGCTACCTAAAAAAAGAGAGGAGGGCCAGAGAGGCGTCCTCATTCTTAAAAACCATTTGAATATGACAGCCAAGAACGCGAGAGAAACACCTGGGAACATCTAAGACTGCATGTCCCCAGTATAGGAAACCAAATATTTTGAAAAAGAGTATCAAGACAAGCACAGTGACCCATGTAGTACACCTGGGTTTCACCCAACTGGTTTAGAGGCTTAAGCAGTGGCTTTGAAATGTAGTTATATATGTGCTAGCATGTTTTTTCCCAAATATACATGCCTGGGCTTACCTAGAAAAGTAACCTGGATCTCTGATAATGGAAGGTAAGTAATTTGTATTTTCAGAAAACTTCTCAAAAGATTTGATTGTTGTTCCTGCTTAAGGACTGGACTTGAGTAAACTAGAGGTATCGAAAATAAACATGATGATTGGTAGCTTTATCCATCCGCCTGGGGGAATAGTCTGTATTGTGTTTCCCAGTAGAAGGATGAGTGCCTATATCATTTGGATTGCTTTGCAAGGGAGTAGGAAGAAAGGACAAAAGTGGGGAGAAAAGTAGCTTACCACTGGGATGCCCTGCATAGAGTTAGGTATTGAAATTATAAGGCTCCAGGACAGATCTTTCTCTTGTATGCCAGGGTTGAATTGAGTGGCGGGGAAGCAAGGGAATGGTCATTTGTGTAACCCCAGTTTATAATTCCCTCTAGATTACAATGGTAAATAAAAGTTTATTTCAGTGGTTTAGGTTAACAAAGGCTTTCTTTATGGTGGTGGCAGGGATTCTGTAGCTATCACTAGTGACAATGATATTATATAACAGAGCTTCTAATATTTTTTCTATGTCCATTCCTGGGCCACAGATACTAAGGAAGCTAAAGTGATCGTGAAAGCTATACCAGGTGACTTGCTTTGGGAAAGATGTCTCCACATTGGTGTGGGAAAACTGATTCACAGAATTGTGGGGTTCTTACAAGCTGTCCCAAGCCATTCAGTTATCTTATATCTTCTTGGTTTAAAAAGGTGCTTTTTTCTTTTTTTAAAAAATCCATCAATAAAATTTGAGGTGGTATCAGTTAGTTATTCGCCTACGTTCAAGGTGGTAGCAGTTAGTTACTTGCCCACATTCTTGCCACTTGGTTTTTGAAGAAAGTCAGTCTCAAATAAAATGTTTTCACACATATAAATATTTTTAGACAAATATTTATTAGCAAAGATAATGGTTAAGAAATCCATTCTGTAAGCTTGATGAAGTTCCATTTCTCTGTCCTTTAAGATGCTCCAAGTATACCAGAGGTACCAGAGGTTCATGAGGCAATTCCCAAGTGTGGGCCTTCTAGTGGGCATGAGACAAATAGATATTCCCAAACCAATGAATGGCTGGACACAAGATCTATTAAGGAGCAAGTCTTGGGTGTTATTCGTAATGGGTTCAGAATACAAGACTTCGTATATCCTTACATTTACATCATGCAAAATTGAGAAAAATTCTAATTTCAGTAATGAGAGTTACATGTAGCTTCTATTGTTGAAAACAAGACATTATTTTTAGCAATAATATCCATTTTTTTTTACTTTCAGTATGTTAAATAGATAAGTATAGGTTATCTTCATATGGATTAATCAACATATGGATTGCCATATCAATGTATGGTTTAATCAACATATAATTGCCAACATGGGTTATGGTACTTGATACAATGCTGGCTGACCACTCCCAGACAGTGCATTCTTGATCACATGCTAACCGACTGCCTGCAGATATACAACTTAAACTAAGGCCATATATATCATATTGTCTAAAATAAAGCATTTTTAAAATCAATTGCCTATATTGATATAGGAGTCTTTTTTTTTTTTCCAGTGAAGCATATATCTACAGACCTAGGATGGAGGCTTACTTTACTCAGGACACTGATAGACTTATAACTTTTCCTATAAAATCATGTGACCTAAAAATAATCCACTAAAAATAATAATTATAATACTATTAACATTTATATATATATATTTATTTATAACTACAATACTACTTAACATTTATCAAGAATATTATATTTCAAACACTGTGCTAAATATTTTACATCTACTTTCTAAATTATTACAGCAACCCATGAGGAGTACTTTTAGTTCCATTTTGCAGAGGAAGAAATTGAACCAAAGAAAGAATAACATAATTTGACCAGCATCACACAGAGAGTATTTCACAGAAGGAGTCCAATGCCCAGACTCTTTTGTATTACTCTGTTGCCTCAAGGAAGTGGGTGTTGTTTTCTTTTAAGAAAACTTTCCGGCCGGGCGCGGTGGCTCAAGCCTGTAATCCCAGCACTTTGGGAGGCCGAGACGGGCGGATCACGAGGTCAGGAGATCGAGACCATCCTGGCTAACACCGTGAAACCCCGTCTCTACTAAAAAAAAAATACAAAAAATTAGCCGGGCGAGATGGCGGGCGCCTGTAGTCCCAGCTACTCGGGAGGCTGAGGCGAGAGAATGGCGTAAACCCGGGAGGCGGAGCTTGCAGTGAGCTGAGATCCGGCCACTGCACTCCAGCCTGGGCGACAGAGCGAGACTCCGTCTTAACAAAAAAAAAAAAAAAAAAAAACTTTCCTTTTCTAAATAGTTTCTACTTTCCTTTTCTAAAATAGTTCTCAAATCTGGTCACCTCTCTGAGTCTTTACTCCCATTATCCCTGTCCAAGCCACCATCCTTTCTTCTGTATAAATTATTGTTGTTTTAATTAAAGCCTTCACAGGCTGAAGATTATTACTGACAATGCTAAAACTTGTATTATTCTTGTGAATGACACTTTTTCTATAATATTTTCTAATTAATTATTGATTGGTTATTTAAAAGCATTTGTTTTTGTATTGTCCTATAATGTTTTTATCTTACTAAACCCTGCTATCAATCTAGTGCTTTCTATTGATTCAATTAGACCTTCTAAGTAGACAATAAAATATTTTTCAATCAATTTTAACATCTTATTTCATTTAAAAAATGTACTGTATGCGGATCAGCAACTGCGTTCAGTAAAGGGCCAGATAGTACTATTTTAGGTTTCTGAGACATATTGCCTGTATGTCAACTATTCAACTTTGTCATTATAGTGCAAAAAGTAGCCATAGATAATATGTTAATAGATGACCATGGCTATGTTTATTATTTTATTTATTTTTTTATTTATTTATTTATTTTTTTTTTGAGACGGAGTCTCGCTCTGTTGCCCAGGCTGGAGTGCAGTGGCCGGATCTCAGCTCACTGCAAGCTCCGCCTCCCGGGTTTACGCCATTCTCCTGCCTCAGCCTCCCGAGTAGCTGGGACTACAGGCGCCCGCCACCTCGCCCAGCTAGTTTTTTGTATTTTTTTAGTAGAGACGGGGTTTCACCATGTTAGCCAGGATGGTCTCGATCTCCTGACCTTGTGATCCACCCGTCTCGGCCTCCCAAAGTGCTGGGATTACAGGCTTGAGCCACCGCGCCCGTTTAAACAGAACTACTTACAAAAACAGGTAGGGGGCCAGATTTGGCCTACAGGCTGTAGTTTGCAGCCCATGACTAGAACCTCCAGAAAAGCATTGAATACTATAGTGATGGTGGGCATCATCATTATCTTGTTTCAGACTACAGTGGGCATGCTCCAGTGTTTTCATATTAAACATGATTTATGTTTTGATAAGAAGACTCATTATTACAGTAAGGAATTTTCTTTTTTTCCTAGCTTATTATTTTGTTTTCATAAAACATTAACATTTTTACAAGATATTTTAGTACAATTTATAAACCTGAATAAAATGTTTTATTATTTTTATTTTACATGTTGAATTTTATCAATAATATTCCAACAGTGATTTACATTTATATTTATGAAGTACATCCAATTTGGTCAAGGTACATTGTACTTTCAATATACTGACACATTTGAGTTGCTAAATTCTTAAAGGCATTTGATTCTGTATTCCTAAGTGACACGACTCTGTTTTCTTCTTTTTTTTCCTCCTAGTCTTGTGGAGTTGTGGAATTATATTTTACTAGACTCAACAGTTAATTAATACATTTTCTCTCTTTTTTTGTCCTAAAAAATTTTAGCTGCAAAGAAGCTATAATACCGTCAAATAGTGATTTAATTATAAAGTCAGAACATATTAAAATAAAAATATAGACAACCATGAAAATGGTTTGCTCTATGAAATATTTTAAATTATCCATAAAAATTATACGTGGTTTGGCTATCTTCCAGAAATGGTACTAAAATAATACTAACTAAGCCTTCTGATGATGCTAACTAAAAATCTAAATGAAACATTTAAAGCATATACTCGTAGAAATTATAAATAACTAACAACATTTTAAAAGTGAAAAGATTTAGGAGCAGCAGAATTCTAGTTGACAGCTATAAAAACTTGTAACATGCATCATACTTAATTCTGAAACACTGTGCATACATATCCCTCAAGATAAGGAACAACCAAGGATGCCTGTTATTCCCACTTTCAGTTCAGCATTGTCTAGAGTTCCTAGCCAACTTAGTAAGGCAGAAAACAGAATAAAAGCATGAGGATGAAAAAGGAGGTAACAAATACTGTGTTTAACAAATGCTATGACTATTTAGTTTTCAAGGGAAATTACGCATGAATTCGAATTAACAATACTAATAAGCAAAATTGCTAGATCCAAAGTTGATATCAAAATATAAATTGCATTTCCATATACAAGCAATAAATAAAAGAGAAATTTTGAAACAGCCACCAATTTTAGTAGATAATTTTAAAAAATTAAGAATAAATCTAACCAAGGATGAATAAGACCCTACTCAGAAACCTAAATACATAATTGAAGGAAATCAAAGACAACTAAGCAGAAGGGTATTCCGTGCTCTTGAATTTGAAGACTCACTATTATAAAACTATGAATTCCCTCGAGATTAATCTATAGATTCAATGCGATATCAATTGAAATCTCAGCAGTTATTCTTGTGGAAATAGACACGATGATTATTAAATTTATGCGAAAATGCAGAGTGAAGACCAGTTCAGATAATCTCAAAGAAGGAAAATAGAAAACAATGGAGAAAGACTTATTTTACTAGATACTAAATATCACTTATAAAGATACAGAAATTAAAACAATGTGGAACTAGTACCAGATTAGACAAATTAGCCAATGAGATAGAAGACCCCCATCACCACCCCACAAAGACCTACAAATATACAGCCACTTGATATATGATAATGGAGGCACTACAGAGCAGAAAGAGCAAAACATGTTATTATCTATAGATTGTACTGAGACATTTGGGTTTCTCTATGGGCAAAAATGAATCTAACCCTATCTTATACCACATAAAAATAAATCCTAAGTGATATTTGAATGTGAGAAGCAGCAAAATAGAATTTTTGGAGGATAATAGAGGGAAAGAGTTTTATTTTATAAAGTTAGGTGAAGATTGTATTAGAAGATAAACAAGCTATACTAATAATAAAGGAAAAGCATACATTTGATTATATTAAATTTTAAAACTTCCTTTCATCAAAAGATAACAGTAAGAATGTGAAATGGTAAACCAGATAGTGGTAGAGAATATTTGTGATGCATATACTTGACAGAAAGCTGTCACACATAATGTTCCTACAAATCAATAAGAACACAGAAACCAAGTAGAAATCTAGCGGAAAAATGGCAAAGGGACTTAAAAGGGATTTATTAAAAAGAAAAGCAAAATCACTAAAAACATCATATGAAAAGGTGTTCATTTTCTTTAGACATCAGATAAATTCAAAATAAAACCACAAGAAAATGCTGTTGCCCCCTCACCGGGATGACTCAACTCGGAAGACTAAATATCAAGGGTAAGCCAGGTTGTGGAACAAGATTTAAAAAAAAAAAAAATGCATCTATGTGCTAAGAGACAAATACAAGAAAATTCATAGTGATGTTATTCATAACAGTAAAAATCTGTAAACAACTCTAGCATCTGTAAGAAGTATAATAAACGAATGTGGCAACTTCATTTTATTTACTAGATGAACAAACTACATCTACATGGAGCAACATGAGAAAAATCTCATAAGCAACCTGAGAGAAATAAACCAAATAGAATATATATAAAGCATGAGTCCATTTATCTGAAGTTCAAAATCCAGTGATACTAGACAATACAGTTTAAGGATAAATTACTTAAGGGGTAAATGTATAAAGAATAGCAAGTAACATGAGATACCTGATATACAATCTTTTCCTACTTATCCACTGGGCGTGTCACTAAAATTCTCATCATCGTTTGTAAAATGAGTAATGTTATTTACCTCTCAAGACTGTTGTAACGGTAAAATGAGATACTGCGTGTAAAACTCTGAGTATAGAGCCTGGGGGTTTAGTTGGGAGTTTCAGTCTCTGAGGGGCCATTTGACTGCTATCCTTCAGAGTCCTGAATCAACTGATGTTGGAAAAGAATCAAAATACGAGCATAATGACTCATAAATCTAATAAACATGGTTAAACCACACTAAAGCTGCATATTCCCAGCTCTTTGGGAAAGGGAGTTTCCAGCGCCAAACTTAAAAAGTCCTTGGAGTTTTGTGAATGGGGAGAGAGAAAGTGCAGGCATAATACTTCATTATTCCACCTCTAATGAAGAAACAGTGGCCAAAAGATAACAGAATCTTTCCGTTCCAACCATCAGATAAACCATCCCCCTCCAATAGAGGAAATGTTATATCACTGAAGCCCCTCCTCTCATAGAAAGAGAAGGTTAGTTTCCCCTGAACACCTGATACATACTAAAGACTTACTGCTGAGATGATGATGAGGTTAATGATAATTTAAAAAATTAAAATAACCTGTACCCATTCAATAAAAGACCTGTAAGTTACAGCTCTACAGTTTAATTCCAAAACAATCTTAGGATCCAATTGGCAGAATATTTCACAAACACAAATGTTCTCATCATACCTTAAGAAAGAGCTTTGCACAATCGGTGTAAACAGTCATCTGCTGGTGCGAGTTCCAAGAAGGGGCCCTACTGAAAATAGCATCTTAACTCCCAGTCCAACAGCATATTGCTGTGTGTGTGATTGCATTGGGTTTGAGGATCATGGCACTAGAAAACTCTTGTTGAAAGGGTCACTAACAAGGTTCATTCTTTGCTGTAGTCACTTCCACTTGAAAGTTTTGTTAGTATACTAAGAAATTAGACATTAGAGTGTTTTAGAATAAAAGGAGCCAAACCCAGGGGGGTGGTAAGCCTGAAGCTGAAAGCTGATGAAAGGAGAGAGCAGGAAAGTTTTGGAGCTTGGAAAGCTGCCTGTTGGGAAGTGTGAGGCTCAGGGGAGGACATCCTGCAGAGAATCCAGGGCAAAGGAGAAATGAAGGCGAACTTTATTTACTTCAAGGTTTGGCCAAGTGCTATTCCCACTTTGGATTATCAGGTTTTAATGCCTTGATGTTAATAATTATGTAACTTGTACATAGAATATAATTCCTCTATGAACCCAAGGAGGCAGAGCTTATGGCATGCCTGGTTTATAATGCACTGCTAGGAAATATATAGAACCCTTAAGACCAAACACCTAATCTTTCCCAGAGATGGGTAATGGAATAACTGACTGGGTTACATATCTATTTATGAGACATTTTGAAACATACATAGTGGGTTTAAATCCAAAAGGCAAATATAAACAGTTACGATTGTTTATATAAATGTGTGTTACATGTACTTTATTCAACCCACAGATTTGTAGGTACAAGAATGAAACAACAGCAACAGAGGATAAAAAAAACAGCAAACCAAAACAATAGTAGATTTTATTTATTTGCTTGGGAACAGGCTTTGTGAAGAAATTCACTCAATAGTTCTCTAAGAGGAAAACGTTAGTGTTTTTTAAGTGCTAGCATATGGACAGACATTCGTGGTGCTTACACATCACGACATTAATTGAGACCAGTACTCTGGATAGAATAATGAGTCCCTACCTCTGTTCATAATTGGTTAAAATAAATCCCATTGTTTATTGGTCAGGAAAGGGTCTTCTGTTGGTTCCAGTGAAAATCTGGTGTGCTGGAGTAGCTCAACATTCACAGCCATTAATCAGCTTCAGCTGGTCAGAACCAGTTGCTTTGAAATGCAACATTGGTTTTGATATCTCGTAGGAAAGCATGGTTGTAAGTAGATAACTTTCCCTATATACAGGTAATTGTGTCCTTGTGCTCCTTTTAATTCTGTTAGAAGAAGCCCCAGTCTAGATGGACATGTCTGCTCTATTTGTCATCCAAGACAGAATTCCCCCAAGCCTGTTCCCCACTGAAGAACCTTTCATTGTACCAAGGTCAGACCTTCATATTTTCCCTTGTTCCTGTCACTGTTACACCCCCAGGGACTGTTCTCCTTCCCAGAAACTTCACCTTGTTCCTACTGCCTGTCTGGAGTTAAATGAAGACAAGCATGATTAAAACCACCAGTAAGACAAGTTTAGAAAATGAACTTTTTCTTCATTTCAAGAATATGTACAAATGCTTTTGATATAATAGTAAGTTAAATATAAGAAAAATTTCCATGATGTGCTTATTTCACATTGCATGTCTGTATCAAAACATCTCATGTACACCATAAATATATACACCTACTATGTACCTATAAAAATTAAAAATAAAAGTAAGAAAAAATTTATCGATGGTATGGTGTCAACTACATGGTAAAACAAACAAACAAACAAACAAAACTGGAAGGAATAAAGCCCTGTAGTTAACAAGGTAAACCATGGTTTATTTGGGGTAGTAGAATAACATGTGACTTTTTTCTACTTTTTCATACTCCCCAACCCTGTCCCTTCTTTTAAAAAGTATGCTTAGTATTCTGGTAATCAGGAAGAGAAAAATAACCTGATCCAAAAGAGTGAAGTCAATTCAGTGAAAATCGGTTGAAATGTTATAATTCAGGATTTGGAATCTCATTTAATGATATTTATACTACATAATAGTAAAAGTTACAACAAAAGAAATTAACATTAATGCTTCTTTTTCTTAAATACATTTATATAGACTACTAAAGTAAAGATTTTTTCATATTTTTTTCAAATATGTGAAAAGAGGAAATTGCATTGCTGATTTTTATAGGTATTCTAGGATCTCAAGAGTTTTATTGGTCTTGGTAATGTTTTCATAGTATGGTTTGTCATCCTCATAGTTGTCTACATCCATCCTACTTTGGATATTTCACTCTGGGAAATAAATGTGTTATTTTTATCAACTCACCACAACCTCTTATGTGCTATCTATATTTGATACTGTAACACATATTTAGTTCCATTTTGGCCATTAAGGAGTCTCTATTTTCCACACCATCTTCACTCCTCTGCAGGGGTCCACAGTCTCCAAGAACTTACATCTTAGGCTCTAAAAAGTGGAGTTGTCTTAAAGACATAAGCTGTTTGAATAACCAAACCCAGTCTTTGGTCACAGGCAGGCCTTATTCCTATTGGACATTTAGTGGGCGATAGAATACTGTTGATCAATGGATGCCACTAGATGGGTGGTCTGGGTTCTGTTTTGCATCTGTTTTGCTCCCTGCCTCAGAAGACTCCTGGTGTCTTCTTGGAATTTGAAGGTCTCTCTGTCAACATGGTCTTTCTCCTCTCTACTTTCCTTAGAAAATTATTTTCATTCAGACAAGGTATTCAGAAAACAAGATATTCAGAATACAAGACACTGTACTCTGTATATACATATACATCAGAATATTTCTGTTTTACACCTAGAGCAGTGACTTTTAAGAGCTAGGATTTGTCATCTATGTTTTCCTAGTTATTCAGTGATCACTTTTTCACAACATCAACAAATGAAGGCTACAAAGAAAGTGTATATGCAGCTGAATCCCTCATTGCTTTGACCTTACTATTAGAAACTGCATAATGTATTGATCTGGCACCCCTCTCGGCCCCCTGCCTTGTAGTCTCACTTCTATTAAGCAATCACAGTGGACCATTTGCAGCTGAGTATGCTGTGCCTTACATGCTTATATTCCTTCTTATTTGCTCTTCTTTTTACCAGAATGTTCTTCCCCTTTCTCATCTTGCAAACTTGAAAGCTCAGCTTCAATATCTTCCCCCAGAAAGCCTTCTCTGGATACCCATGCCTTTCTCTGGGATTCAGGAGCAAGAAGAAGGTCTATGAGAAGCTATAAAGGGAAGCTACAGCCACCTTGGTAACTAATCAAGTTGCTGGCCCAGCAAGTCTGAGTAGCTCAGCTGCAGAACAGGCTGATCCAGAGCCTGACCTCTGTAGGCTTCTCTCTTCACCAGAATGCCCCAGTGTCATGCTCCCATGTCACCTAGAGAGCCCTGTCTTTCTCTATGAATATGAATAGTGTTTTAGGGGCAGAGTCCCATGGACTGTCCTATCCCACTACGACTAGCCTAGGTGTACCACTCCATGAAAGAACAAGAACTCAGGGGATCATGTAGATTCTATTATTTCCCTGATTGATTGTTTACTAAATTTATCACTAATAAACTCTGTATTTCCATCACACGGTGGCTGTGGTATATGTGCCTAGGTTTATTATGTGCACACCTAGCCTGTTGTAGTAATAACTTCATGCAGTTGTGTCTCCCACTTAGATTGTAAGCTTCTTGAGGAAAGATAATGCTTTGGCTTTGCATCCCTAGAGCCCAGCACAGTTCTTACACATAGTAGGTGCTCACAAGGTTATTGAATATCTCCTTTTATTTATTAGACTCAACATATATGTCTCTCATTTGACTTAGCCAATGAATACCCAGTGCTTTTGAATATCATTTTTGAATAAGGGTCAATTCCAGGAGATTAAAGTAATCTGTGTGGATAAGGGATGCTACTAAACGAAACTGGAAACTTCAAAGATGTCCCTAATTATATAGTTAATAATTTTTCATAAATTTATGTCCAAGAATCACTTTTCCTTAAAATTAATTACACGGGGCTGGTCCAGCCAAAATGACTTAATTGGGCCTATAACTGTGTGGCAGGGGCAGGGCTAGTTTTCTTCTTCTTTATTTAAGACAGACTGCTAAAGCTCAGATGGTTTTATCTAAGACAAAATACAGGGTCAGAGAGAGTGCAATACCAATTGGGAAAATGTCTAACTACTTTGCCCATGAAACCATTTGTCCCTCCTAGGCCTCCAGGGCTGAGATGGGGGTGTTGCTGCATAGGTCTCTGAAATGTCCTGGAGGCATTTTCCCGGTTGTCTTGGCTGTTAGGTATCGGCTCTTTTTTACTTATGCAAATTTCTGCAGCCTTGAATTCTTCCCCAGAAAATTGGTTTTTATTTTCTACTGCATGATCAGGCTGCAAATTTTCCATAGTTTTATATTCTGCTTCCCATTTATATATATGTTCTAGTTCCAGGTCTGTTCTTTGTTTATGCAAATGAGTTCAGGCTTTTAGAAGCAGCCATGCTACATCTTGAATGCTTTTTTGCCAGATATCCTGAATCATCTCTCTCAAGTTCAAAGTTCCATAGATCTCTAGAGCAGGGCACAATGCCATAAGTTTGTTTGCTAAAGCATAGCAAGTGTGACCTTTACTCTAGCTCTCAATAAGTTCCTCATCTCCATCTGAGACCTCCTCAGTCTGGACTTCACTGTCCACATTACTCTCAACGTTTTGATCACAACAATTCAGCAAGTCTCTAGGAAGTTCCAAACTTTCCTAAATCTTCTTGTCTTCTTCTGAGCCCTCCAAATTGTTCCATCCTTGCCCATTACCCAGTTCCAAAGTCACTTCCACATTTACAGGTATCTATATAGCAATGCCCTGCTTTTCTGGTACCAATTTTCTGTATTAGTTCCTTCTCACATTACTATAAAGAACTACCTGAAACTGCATAGTTTATAAAGAAAAGAGGTTTAATTGGCTCACAGTTCTGCAGGCTGTATAGGAGGCATAGCTAGGCAGGTCTCAGGAAACTTACAATCACGGCAGAAAGTGAAGAGAAAGCAGGTATATCTTATGTGGCTGGAGCAGAAGGAAGAGAGAGAAGGGGAGGTGCTATATACTTTTTAATAACCAGATCTCATGAGAATTCACTCACTATCATAAGAAGAGCAAGGGAGAAATCAGCTCCCATGATCCAATCTCCTCCTGCCAAGTCCCTCTGCCAACATTGGGAATTATAATTTCACATGAGATTTGGGTGGGAACACAGAGCCAAACCATATCACAGGTCTCAAAGAGATATTTGTACACTCATGTACATAATTGTAGAGTATTATTTGGAAGAGTTAAAATGTGGAAGCAACCCAAGAGTCCATTATCAGAGAGATGGATAAGCAAAATGTGCTGTATACATACAATTGAATATTATTCCACCTTTAAAATAAAGAAAATTCTGACATATACTACAATAGTAATAAACTGAGGACATTAGGCTAAGTGAAATAAGCCAGTGCCAAAAACATGAATACTATATGATTCCACTTATCTGAGATACTTAGTCAAAACCATAGAGATAGGCTGGGCACGGTGGCTCACGCCTATGATCCCAGCACTTTGGGAGGCTGAGGCAGGCAGATCACCTGAGGTCAGGAGTTCGAGACCAGCCTGACCAACATGGAGAAACCCCATCTCTACTAAAAATACAAAAAACTAGCCATGCATGGTGGCACATGCTGTAATCCCAGCTAGTCGGGAGGCTGAGGTAGGAGACTTGTTTGAACCTGGGAGGTGGAGGTTGTGGTGAGCTGAGATCACACCATTGCACTCCAGTCAGGGCAACAAGAGTGAAACTCCATCAAACAACAACAACAGCACTATAGAGATAGCAAATAATATGGTGGTTGCCAGGGACTTGGGGTAGAAGAAAGTGGGAAGATTTTAGATATAGAATTTCAGCAGGAGAATATGAAAAGAGTTCTAGGGATGAACGGTGGTCATGATAGAACAAAATCATGTATGTAATGTCACTGAACTGTACACTTAAAAATTGTTACAATGTGAAATTTTATGTGCATTTCACCTACTTGAAAAAAATTGTAAAGAAAAAAAAGTAGGTGGGAATGTCAGTGTGCAAGTAATGCTTTAGAGACATGAAAATTCAGCTCATTCTCAAAGCCCTCCACCATGAGAATCACATGTTCTAGATGGTGGCTATTCCACTAGCCTGGATTCCCGAATGAGAAAACACATGAAGCCAGTTCAGGCCAAACCCATTCTAATCTATTTGACTTGCCTCCCTTATGTAATGAAAGCAAGACATCAACGTTTGTGGTTGTGAACCAGTGAATTGTTGAGATTGTTTGTTACTGCTACAAACTGGACTAATACGCACATTTTCTGCTGTAAGTGTTTCTGAGCCAGGTCTGTTTCTATAGTAGACTTGGAACATCTTTCCACCCCTATGTATTCATTCCACGTTTTCTTTAAAACCAAGCCTCTCACAAAAAACAGAAAAGGAGATAACTTCACCTTGCATAAAGCTTCTACTACTATTGAAACCAATAATCGCCAATCCACCACCAAATTCCCACTGATGACTTCACATAATAAAAACATGTTATTTAATAACTGCCATATTTAATACCTCTATAATTGCTTTTCTATGTATCTTTCTTCATCAACATTAATCTATTTCCATTTGTAAACCGTTGGGCTATGAGATTTCTTTTAATGAACTGGTGCCAAGCCTTGCATATGGGTACTTAATGATTTATTTATTCAGAAGTGAATTTACCTCACCATCTATTTCCATCTACTTTTTTCTTCTATCAGAAGATATTCCTGGTGGAATTTCAGATGGTTTAGGCACTTCTGATTATCCATGTCTAGGCATTTACCTTCACTCTAGTCTGGACTCAGTGAATTGTATCGGATCCCTATTGTATGTCAGAAATTTCATCTTTTTCTCTGATATAATACTAAATATAATGAGGCTTCCCATTCTCATTTCAAAAGAATGAGATCTCATAATTTGGATTAGAGAGCAAAATAGTTTGATTTTTAAAGAAAATTTAATTTTACCTTGTTTTGCCAGAGGCACAGGAAACTGCCAAGTTAAAAAAAAAAAAAAAAAAAACTAATTAATCTTCCAGGGAGATTATTCCTCCAAATCGAAAGATTCTTTTAGAATTTGGGCCAAATTTTGAAGGACCAATAAGTCTAGATGTAATTGGATGGTGACTACAGGTATTAAAGTGACTGGGTTGTTGACAGGCTTTTTTAAATGTGTATTTGATTCACAACAAAAATTCCTTGTGAATGCAGCTCTGGAACTGTACTCTATACACACATTGTTTTTCCTTCTTCATTTACTTGTTTCTTTTCTTTTATTTTTTGAATACGCTTATTTAAATACTTCTTGGCCTTTGAGTCCAGTAAATAAATCTTGTTCTCATTTGGAATGTACTCAGATATACTTTACTCTTTGCTTCAAATCATTTTAGACGATAGGAATATCATCTATGTGGTATTTGAATAAAACCCAGACCAGGATAAGTATATTCCTTTATATTGTTCCAAAATCTCACCAAATGTGCAGTCCTGTGATTATGTTATCGTCTGTAGTGAATCTCCTAATTTTCCCTCAGAAAAACATTTTGCAACTGGGAAGTTTGCCTCCACCTTAGAAAAATCAGTTTTAACTATTACGTTTCCAATTCTTTCCTCTTACCATGAATGATAGGAACTTCACATAATATCATCAAAATGGGGAAAATAACAGGAATAATTATAAATATTCTTATTATTTCAATGTGTAAAATATACAAAGATATTGTATATACATTCCCAAAATAAAAAGATACCCGTTTAAACAATGACATTAGAAGAAATTAATTGCATCTTAGAAAAATGCAACACCGCAGGAATGACCATTTCTATTAATGAAAAATAAAACTGTCTAGACGAAAGACCTTCTAGTGCTTTTAAAGGGCATCCTCTGTGAATACAATGGGCCTGAGAAAGGAACACACTTCAGGGATGCCTGTGGGAGCCAGCTTCTATAACCTGGACCAAGAAAAGGGGTTTCAATCAATCAGGAGAAACTCATAATGAAACTTTATGGCCCTGATCCACATCATGGTGCTAATCTTTTAGGCACCATAAGTTTGTGCTTTAAAGAGTCATTCCCTGTGCAGAGGTCATTGAGGTTGTCATGGGTATGCTATTAAAATGAGAGTTAACTGCTCTGGAAGCTCCATGGATGACTGAAGGGAACTCTTTTACCACAACGTTGGTTCTAGTGGTTTTAAGGGGATGAAACCTATGTCCCCCATGCAGCAGAGGATTCACAGATGGAGGACTTAAGTGGTGTACCACTGTGCACCACTTACTGGAAGTGTCCTGTCCTTTTTTTTTTTTTTTTCTTCCTGGAATAATTTCTTGTCTAGAAGGCATTTTTTTTTTTTTTCTGGCTTCACTATTTTGAGTTAAGTAGCATATAGACCTATTTTTCTAGTCTTCCTGGAGATTACATGAACTAATTAATGTTCTGCAGTAAATTTCTCATTGCTTAAACCTGCTTAAATCAAGCAGAGTAGAATTTATTGCTTGCAAACTAGAACCTTGACCTATGCAGTGCTCTCTTTTATGCTGAATAGTCCTGAAGTAATAACAGGAGTTTCTTTAAAAAATGTGTTCCCTTGAAAGAGAGAAGATGAAGTGTCTGCAAAGAACACAAAATTCAAGTAAGGAAACTAGTCAGACACAGCACTCTAGTACACAGACATAGCAGCAAGAGAATGCCAAGGATTGTAGCTTAGTCAAAATGTCTGCAACAGTTACGTGCTGAACAAGCGCTAGTGTAAAAAGCATTGCACTATCTCAGGAAGCCAGTAAGAAGAGAGAAGATAAAGAAAACAGAGATATCAGTATCAGTTGTAAGGTAAAGAACTCTGAATTGGGAGACAAGAGTACTGAATCACCTCTCTTAGGAACTGACTCTACCTCTCAGCCTCACTTTCCTCATTAGTTCAATGCAGTGGCTGAATGAAATGATTGCAAAGACCCCTTTGAGCTATAAATCCCCACAATCTAAAAAGAAGGAGGTACAGGGCAAAAGAAGGAGGTACAGAAGGAGGTATCAGGGCAGACAGAGATGTAAAACTAGATGTTTCTAAATTATTTCCACAAACATTGCCCTTTAATCATATACATGAAAATATTGTGTGCATACATATTATAATTTTTTTCTCAATTTGAATTTTGAGAATCAGGCTAAGGAGAAAACTTGGAGGACAAGCAAAGTTGTTTATACATCAGTCATAAAATTTCACCTGTAAAAAAACTTTTTTTTAGTTTTATTTTCCTTTTGACATGTAATCATTACACATACTTATGAGGTACAGTGTGGTATTTCAATACATGTGTACATTGCATAATAACCAATTGAAGTAATCAACACATTCATTACTTCAAACACCTGTCATTTCTTTGTGGTGAGAACATTAAAAATCCTCTTCTAGCTATTTTGAAATATACACTATTAACTATAGTCACCCTACTGTGCAATAGAACACCGGAGTTTATTCCATCTAACTATAATTTTGTATTCATTGATCAATCTCTCCTCATCCCTTCCTCCACTCTACACTCCCCAGCCTCTGAAAATCACTTTTATACTCTCTACTTTTTTGAGATCAACTTTTTTAGATTCCACATATGAGAGAGATCATTTGATATTTGTCCTGTGTTTGGCTTATTTCATTGAACATAATATCTTTTATCCATGTCATTGCAAATAAAAGGATTTCATTCTTTTTATGGCTGAGTAGTATTCCATCATGTATGTATTTCACTTTTCAAAGTGCATTCATCCCTTGATAGACTCTTACATTGATTCCATATCTTGGCTATTGTGAAAAGTACTACAGTAAACACAGTAATCCAATGTCTCTTTGACATGTTAATTCATTTCCTTTGGATATGTACCTAGTAGTGGAATTCTTGGATAATACAGTAGTTCTATTTTTAACTTTTTGGGGGGCCTCCACATTGTTCCTAGTTCACAATGGCTGTACTAATTTATATTCCCACCAATAGTATATAAGAGTCCCCCTTTCTCCACATTCTCACCAGCATTTTTCATTTTTTGTCTTTTTGATAGTAGCCATTCTAACTGGGGAAAAGTAATATCTCACTGTGGTTTTAGTTTGAATTTCATTGATGATTAGTGATGTTGAACATTTTTTCAAATACTTGTTGACCATTTGTATATCTTCTTTTAGAATGTCTACTCAGATTTTTTGCACACTTTTTAATGATTTTATTTTCTTGCTATTGAGGAGTTTGAGTTTCTTATATATTCTGGATATTGACTGTTTGTCAAAAGCCTAATTTGAAATGTTTTTAAATTCTATAAGTTGTCTCTTCATTCTGTTGATTGTTTTTTGCTGTGCAGAATCTTTTTAGTTTTATCTAATCTCATTTGTCTATTTTTGCTTTTGTTGCCTGTGCTTTTGGGGTTTTATCCGAAAAATCCTTACACAGACCAATGTCATGACCCTTAAGGAAAAATAATCTTAATACTGCTCTTTAAGGAGAAAAACTGTTCCAAACATTTGCAGTAATTAAGGTATTCAACAATTTTAAACAATTGCTTGTTGAAATGCTGGTGGTTCACACTTAGTTATGATTACCCAGTATAGCATCAGTGTGGCTTATGCATTGATTTATTTGAAAGAGAAAACACCACACTCACTATATTATCTGCGTTTGTTTCCAGACTTGAGTTTTAAAAGTGATAAAACTTCAGAGACATATAGGTCATTCATTGTTATAACCTGCCTGAGGCTTGAATTCCTACCATAAAACACCCTTGCCAAAAGGTTGACCAATTTAAACCTAGACACCTGTGGAAGAGGGGCCCTTCAGGAAGATTTTGTATAACCAAATCAAATTATTTCTCTCCATAGTTTTTACCTGCTAATACATATCGAATTATTTGAAATCACAAAGAATGAGAATATTAGTTCTTTCATAGGTCAGTTTTTCATGAACTGGTTTTTATTCTTTCAATACCCTAGTGACTCTTCCCCGAATGCTTTTGAATCTGCATCCTAAACTAAATTCAAAATTCCATTTGTAGTCTTTAGAGGTTGCTGAACAGGGACTTCTTAATTTTGACATTATTAATACAACCTAATATTTTATTAAGCTTTTCAAAGCACACTCATTGAGCTCACTTTTAATTTTAATAAGAGTATTTTTTTTCAGATTTCTTAGTCTTCATTCCTCTATCTTGTAGTTATGAGATACATTTTTTCTTATCCAAATGAAAAACTACACATTTAATCTTATAATTATTCTAATATATTTGATTTGCCTTTAAAAAATGTTTATAAGAAAAGATACATATATAAGACATATATAAAGCAAATCACTACAAATCACCTAAAAACAGCTACAAGGAACCTAAAATCTTAATACTCAGAAATAAGTTTATGATATGTGCTGAACATTATCCCAGATATATCTTTCTATATATGTTCAGTTGAGTAAATGAATAAGTAGATATAGTAGGAAAAATTAATGGGAATATATCATACTATATATAGACTTTAAAATTAACAATAAAAAATATATTTTCTTGGACTTTAAAAGGGAAAGAAAAAGAATTAAAACTGAATTGCAAACTTTAAATAAATATTATTTATACAAGATATTTTTAAGTTAAGAAAAATAAAAACTATGAGGAATGAAAGCCATATAAACATTTTATATGTGTTTTATATAGTATCAATTAAATTATTTGCTTTAAAAGACTATGGAATAGTAAAAAGATTAGTGGTCTCCAGAAAATTGAGGAAGGGAGGGCAGGACAGATAAATAAGTGGAGCACAGGAGATATTTAATACAGTAAAACTCTCATGAATGACACTATAACTGTGGGTACATGCCATAATGCATTTGTCAAAACCCATATAATATATACAACACTGAGAATGAACCCTAATGTAGACTATGGGCTTTAGTTAATAATAATCTATAAATATGGGTTTATCAGTTGTAACAAATGGACCACACTATTATGAGATGTTAATTATAGGGGAAATTGTGTTTGAGGGAAGAGGTATGTGAAAATACTATTCTTCCTGCTCAATTTTTCTGTAAACCTAAAACCTAAAGTTCATTTTTATTTGAAAAATACATTAATTAAATAAAAACTAACAAATAAATGAAAAAGGCCTAAGGCATTTTAAAAATAGAAATAATTACGTGTCATTAAGAGTATCATGCACCACGATCAAGAAGAATTCATCCCAGAGATGCAAGGTTGTTTCAACATACACATATTAATAAATGGACATAACACATTAACAGAATAAAGAATTAAAAACCATATAATCACATCAATACATACAGAAAAAGCATTTGACAAAATTTAACATCCTTTCATGATAAAATCTCCCAACAAATTAGGTATAGAAGGAATTCATCTCAACATTATAGTGGTCATATATAACAAACCCATAATTAAAATCAAACTCAATGGTGAAAAGCTGAAAGCTTTTCCCCTAGGATCAGAAACAAGACAAGGATGACCACTTGCACCACTTCTATTTAACATGGTAGTTGAAATACTAGCCAGAGCAATTAAGTAATAAATAGAAATAAAAGCCATCTAAATTGGAAAGGAAAAAGTGAAATTGTCTTTGCAGATAATATGATCTTATACACAGAAAACTCTAAAGACTACACCAAAAAGCTTTTACAACTGATAGATTCAATAAAGTTGTGGGATACAAAATCATAATACAAAAATCAGTAGCATTTCTATACAATAAAAATAAACTATTTAAGAAAGAAATTAAGAAAATAGTCTCATTATCGATAGCATAATCAGGTTAAAATATTTAGAAATAAATTTAATCAAGGAAGTGAAACATCTGTACATTAAAAACTATAAAATGTTGATTAAGGAAATTAAAGAAGACACAAATAAATGGAAATATATTTCATGTTCATAGATTGGAAGAATTAATGTTAAAATATCCATACTATCCACAGTAATCTACAGATTTAATGCAATTTCTATCAAAATCCAAGGGCAGTTTTCATAGAAATTTTAAAAAAAATTCTGAAATTTGTATGAAACCACAGAAGACCCTGCATAACCAAAGCAATCTTGAGCAAGAAAAAACAAAGCTAGAAGCATCACACTATCTGTCTTCAAAATATACTACAAGTTATGGTAATAAAAACAGTATGGGTCAGGCCTAAAGACAAACATACAGACCAGTAAAACACTACAGAGAACCTAGAAATAACTCCATGTATGGTCAATTGATCTTTGACAAAGGTGCCAACAAAACACATGGGGAAAGGACAATTTCTTCAATAAGTCGTGTTGGGAAAACCGGATATCCACATGCAAAAGAATGAGATTGGACACTTACCTCACACCTTATACAAAAATGAACTAAAAATTGATTAAAGACAAACATAAGACCTAAAACTGTATAGTTTCTAGTAAAAAAAAGGGAAAAAAATTCTTGACATTGGCGTGGGCAATGATTTTTTTGGATATGACCCCAAAAGCATAGGCAACAAAAGCAAAAATGAACAAATGGGATTACATCAAACTAAAAAGCTTCTGCACAGCAAAAGAAATAATCAACACAGTGAAGAGACAACCTCTAAAATGAGAGAACATATTTGGAAGCAATACATCTGATAAGGGGTTAATATCCAAAATATATGAGAAACTCAAATGACTCAGTAGCAAAAAAAATGAGTACCATAATTATATATATAGAGAGAGAAATTTTATATATATACATATATATATATATATACTTTTAGTCCTTTTTGTGTTGCTATAAAGGAATAGCTGAGACTGGATAATTTATAAGGACGTTTCTTTGGCTCATGGTTCTACAGACTGCACAGGAAGCATGATGCCAGCATCTGCTTCTGGTCAGGGCTTCAGGGAACCTCCAATCATGGCAGAAGGCAAAGGGGATGCAGGCATGTCACATGGCAATAGAGGGAGCAAGAGATGAGGTGAGGTGTCATGCTTTTTTAAACACCAGCTCTCATGTGAACTAATGGAGCAAGAAGTCACTCATTACCCTGAAATGGCACCAAGTCGTTCATGAAGGATCCACCCTCATAACACAAACACCTACCACTGGGCCTCACCTCCAACACTGGAGGCTGAATTTCAACATGAGTTTCAACATGAAATTTGTAGAGGACAAATATCCAAACTATCTATCTACCTATTTATCTTTCTACCTATCTATGTAGAAATAATATTCCATTATATTTATGAAAATTATATGTGATCAGTCATTCCACAGTTTTTTGGGGGGACTAGTTCTAGTACTTCCCATGGAAACCAAAATCCCTGGATGCTCAAGTACCTGATATGAGATAGTGTAGCATTTGGATATAGTCTACGCACATCCTCCCATATCTTTAAATCATCTCTAGATTGCTGAAAATATCTATCATAATGTATGTAGTTATTATACTGTATTTTTTAGGCAATAATGGCAAGAAAAAAGTCTGTACATCTTCAATACAGATGCAGCTTTTTTTGTTCATTTGTTTGGTTTTTGGTATTTTTGATCTGTGATTGGTTGAATCCACGCATGCGGAACCCACAGGTAGAAAGGCCCAGTTGTATATATTCGTTTGCATATAATATAGACAGATAGATAGATACATAGATAGAGAGAGAGAGAGAGAGAGAGATAAAAATTAAATATTATTCAGCCTTTTAAAAGGAAATCCCATCATTTGTGACAAAATGAATGAACCTGGAGGATATTTTTAAGTGAAATAAGCCAGGCACAAAAAGATAAATACTGCAAGATCTCTGTTATATGTGGAATTTAAAACAGTTAAACTCATGAAAGTAGAAGTAGAATGGTGGGTGCCAGGGGCTACAGGATAAGGGAATGGGGAGATGTTGATCAAAAAGTACAGAGTTTTTATCATGCAGAATCAATAATTTCTGGAAACCTAAGATACAGCATGGTGACTATAGTTAATAATACTGTATCACATACTTAAAATGGGCTAGCACAGATCTTAAGTGTTCTTACCACACACATAAAAATGGTAAACTATGTGAAGTGATGAATATGTTAATAAATTTGATTGTAGTAATCATTTCACTATATATGTGTGTGTGAGAGAGATATATGTATGTCTATATGTATATACATACAGACATGTGTGTGTATGTATATACATATAGACATACATATATGTATGTGTATGTATATACATATAGACACATATATATGTATATCAATCAAGTAATCACATTGCACAGATTATGCAATCTTTTTTTAAATTATACTTTTAGTTCCGGGGTACATATGCAGAACGTGCATGTTTGTTACATAGGTGTACACATGTCACGGTGGTTTGCTGCACCCATCAACCCATCATCTACATTAGGTATTTCTCCTAATGCTATCCCTCCCCTAGGCCCCCACCCCGACAGGCCCCAGTGTGTGATGTTCCCATCCCTGTGTCCATTTGTTCTCATTGTTCAACTCCCATTTATGAGTGAGAACATGCAGTGTTTGGTTTTTTGTTCCTGTGTTAGTTTGCTGAGAATGATGGTTTCCAGCTTCATCTGTTCCTGCAAAGGACATGAACTCATCCTTTTTTATGGTGCATGGTATTCCATAGTGTATATGTGCCACCTTTTCTTTATCCAGTCTACCATTGATGGGCATTTGGGTTGGTTCCAAGTCTTTGCTATTGTGAACACTTCTGCAATAAACATACGTGTGTATGTGTCTTTATAGTAGAATGATTTATAATCCTTTGGGTATATACCCACTAATAGGATTGCTGGGTCAAATGGTATTTCTAGTTCTAGGTCCTTGAGGAATTGCTACCCTGTCTTCCACAATGGTTAAACTAATTGACATTCCCACCAACAGTGTAAAAGTATTCCTATTTCTCTGCATCCTCTCCAGCTCTGTTGTTTCTTGAATTTTAATGATTGCCATTCTAACTGGCGTGAGATGGTATCTCATTGTGGTTTTGATTTGCATTTCCCTAATCCAGTGATGATGAACAGTTTTTCATATGTTTGTTGGCTGCATAAATGTTTTCTTTTGAGTAGTGTTTGTTCATATACTTCGCCTACTTTTTGATGGGGTTGTTTTTTCTTGCAAATTTAAGCTCTTTGTAGATTCTGGATATTAGCCCTTTGTCAGATGGATAGATTGTAAAAATTTTCTCCCATTCTGTAGGTTGCCTGTTCATTCTGATTATAGTTTGTTTTGCTGTGCTCTTTAGTTTAATTGGATCCCATTTGCCTATTTTGGCTTTGGTTGTCAATGCCTTTGGTGTTTTAGTCATGAAGTCTTTGCCCATGCCTATGTCCTGAATGGTATTGCCTAGGTTTTCTTCTAGGATTTTTGTGGTTTTAGGTCTTATGTTTAAGTCTTTAATCCATCTTTATTAGTTAATTTTGGTATAAGGTGTGAGGAAGCGATCCAGTTTCAGTTTTCTGCATATGGCTAGCCAGTTTTCCCAACACCATTTATTTAATAGGGAATCCTTTACCCATTGCTTGTTTTTGTCAGGTTTGTCAAAGATCAGATGGTTGTAGATGTGTAGCATTATTTCTGTGGCCTCTATTCTTTTCCATTGGTCTATTTATCTGTCTGTTATCTAAACCATGCTGTTTTGGTTACTGTAGCCTTGTGGTATAGCTTGAAGTCAGGTAGCGTGATACCTCCAGCTTTGTTCTTTTGGCTTAGGATTGTCTTGGCTATGCGGGCTCTTTTTTGGTTCCATGTGAAATTTAAAGTAGTTTTTTCCAATTCTGTGAAGAAAGTCAATGGTAGCTTTATGGGGATAGCACTGCATCTATAAATTACTTTGCGCAGTATGTCCATTTTCATGATGTTGATTCTTCCAATCCATGAGTATGAAACACTTTTCCATTTGTTTGTGTCCTCTTTTATTTCACTGAGCAGTGGTTCGTAGTTCTGCTCGAAGAGGTCCTTCACTTCTCTTGTAAGTTGGATTCCTAGGTATTTGTTTCTCTCTGTAGCTATTGTGAATGGGAGGTCACTTATGATTTGGCTCTCTGTTTCTCTGTTATTGGTGTATAGGAATGCTTGTGACTTTTGTACATTGATTTTGTATCCTGAGACTTTGCTGAAGTTGTTTCTCACCTTAAGGAGATTTTGGACTGAGACAATAGGGTTTTCTACATATACAGTCATGTCATCTGCCAACAGAGACAATTTGACTTCCTTTTTTCCTAATTGAATACCTTTATTTTTTTCTCTTTCCTGATGCCCTGGCCAGAACTTCCAATACTATGTTGAGTAGGAGTGATGAGAGAGGGCATCCTTGTCTTGTGCTGGTTTTCAAAGGGAGTGCTTCCAGTTTTTGCCCATTCATTATGATGTTGACTGTGGGTTTGTCATAAATAGCTCTTAAGTTTTTAGCATGAAGGCCTGTTGAATTTTGTCTAAGACCTTTTCTGCATCTATTGAGATAATGATGTGGTTTTTGTCATTGGTTCTGTTTATGTGATGGATTATGTTTATTGATTTCCATATGTTGAACCAGCCTTGCATCCCAAGGATGAAGCCAACTTGATCGTGGTGGATAAGTTTTTGATGTGCTGCTAGATTCTGTTTGCTAGTATTTTATTGAGGATTTTTGCATAGATGTTCATCAGGGGTATTGGCCTAAAATTTTCTTTTTTTGTTGTGTCTCTGCCAGGTATTGGTATCAGGATGATGTTGGTCATATAAAATGAGTTAGGGAGGATTCTCTCTTTTTTTGTTGTTTGGAATAGTTTCAGAAGAACGGTACTAGCTCCTCTTTGTACCTCTGGCACTGAAGGAGATAGAGACATGAAAAATCCTTCAGGAAATCAATAAATCCATGAGTTGGTTTTTTGAAAAGATCAACAAAATAGACCAGTAGCCAGATTAATAAAGAATAAAAGAGAAAAGAATCAAATAGATGCAATAAAAAATGATAAAGGGGATATCACCACCAATCCCACGGAAATATAAACTACCATCAGAGAATACTATAAACACCTCTATGCAAATAAACTAGAAAATCTAGAAGAAATGGATAAATTCCTGGACACATACACCCTCCCAAGACTAAACCAGGAAGAAGTCGAATCCATGAATAAACCAATAATAAGTTCTGAAATTGAAGCAGCAATTAATAGCTTACCAACCAAAAAAAATCCAGGACCAGATGGATTCACAGCTAAATTCTACCAGAGGTATACTTTTTATTTTTTAATTACATATGTACCTCAATAAACTTCAGAAAAAAAGGTTATGTGATTATATTCACAACTTATAATTATGTATTCTCTCTCCTTAATTCCAAATTTTTATTTATTTTCTTATTTTTAAATAATTTATTACATTTATAGTCTATTTGTGGACCATCAATGTATTAGTTCTGAGATTTCTGTTTAAATGAATTCAATGCTTTCTCTCAGGCCTTTTTCACACTTTCCCAGGTCAAGTTATTTATTATAAGTTCTTTTAGTTTGTTAGATTTTATTTTCAGAAGAATTCACAGGTGGGAGTTTTCTTCATATCTTTCTTTTCTGAGAATGAAGTTTCTCTTCCTTTATACTCACTCAACAACTTGGCTGGAAGTAAGATTACTGGGTCACTCTCTTCCTCAGATTTGAGAACAAGTCTTGTCTTTGGGAACTGAGTGTTCCTAGAGAGAAAAATGAGCCAGCCTGATTAATTTCACTCAAAAAACTAGCGTCCAAATTTCTTCCTCAGTTTTTCCTGGCAAACACTGTAAAAAAAAATTATCTCTTCATCTTAGGAAAAACAAATCATATACTTCAGCTCCACATATATTTCCTTTTACATTTATTAGAGCATCACTTTGAGGATAACGTTATTCTTATGTTAGATATTTTTATCTGTCAGTTATAGCATCTTTTTTCTTATAGCTTTGATTTGTCTGTTTTCTTGTAGCCTGTGACAATCTTTGGAGCTTCTAATTTTGTCTTTTAATACACTATCCCTCCAGACTGGTTTTTTCAACTTTACGTTAGATGAACATACCTTGTATAATCTTCATCTAAGTTATGATAAACATTGGCCGAAACAGAATCTTATTGCAAGTTTAGATACTTTGATCTTTTTAAAAAATTTGATTCAATTACATAAATTGTACTTTAATAAATACCATATTTTCTATCTGTTATTTTATACAATGTTGTAACTATCGATTTTGTCAAATGTCTTGGTGAATTTAAATTTCCATTAATTGCTTTCTCTGTTCTAGTAATTAAGTAATCTTATCAGACAGGATTAATTTATTTTTGGTGAGCTCCTAGTAATCTCTGCTTCCACTTCTAGGTACTCAAAAACCATTTCTTCAATAATGTTTCCTAAAAACCTATTTAACATTGACATCACATGTACTAATTGATATTTTATGAGATGACACCTAGTTTTTTAGATAATCTGAAGACATTTCCTTGTCTTCAGTCTCCTAATAATTCTCCCATTCTACATGAAAAATGTAAAACTCAAATTTAAAAACTCTGGAAGACAGCCTAGGCAATATCATTCTGGACATAAAAACCAGCAAAGATTTCATGGTGATGATGCCATTAGCAATTGCAACAAAAGAAAAAATTGACAAACAGTATCTAAATAACTAAAGAGCTTCTGCCCAGCAAAAGAAACTATCAACAGAGTAAACAACCTACAGAATAAGAGAAAAAGCTCAGTATCACTGATCATTAGAGAAGTGCAAATTAAAACCACAATGAGATACCATCTCGCACCAGTCAGAATGGCTACTATTAAAAAGCTAAAACAAAACAAAAAAACCAACAGATGCTGGTGATGTTTTGGAGAAAAGGGAACACTTATATACTGTTGCGGGGAGTGTAAATTAGTTCAACCATTGTAGAAAGCAGTATGGTGATTCCTCAAAGAGCTAAAAGCAGAACTACCATTTGACCCAGCAATTCTATTGCTGGTTATATAACCAAAGGGATATAAATTGTTCTATCACAAAGACACATGCACACATATGTTCACTGCAGCACTATTCATAATAGCAAAGTCATGGGATCAACCTAAATGCCCATCAATGGTAGACTGGATAAGGAAAATGTGATATATATATATACACCATTGAATACTATGCAGTCATAAAAAAGAATGAGATCATGTCTTTTGCAGAAACATGAATGGAGCTGGAGGTCATTATCCTTCGGAAACTAATGCATGAACAGTAAACCACATACCACAAGTTCTCACTTATAAGTCGGAGCTAAATGATGAGAACACAAGGACAGAAAGAGGGGAGGAACAGACGCCAGGGCCTACCTGAGGGTGGAGGGTGGGAGGAGGGAGAGGAGCAGAAAAAATAACTATTGGGTACTGGGCTTAGTACATGGATGATGAAATAATTTGTACAACAAATCCCCGTGACACAGGTTGACCTATATAAAAACCCTGCCCATGCATTCTAAAACCTAAAACGAAAGTTTTTTTTATAAAGTCTCATCTATGTTTGTTCTTTATTTATTTTTTTTAAATGAGTATTTTAATTCAGTTTCAGAAAAAAAGGGTACATGACTTCGATGAGAAAGCATAAAATTAAGAGGCTTTTCTGGAAATCCAGGAAAAAGAAATAACCATTAATATGTTCAATGATAATTTTCTGGATCTTATTCTTGTGTCAAAAGCTATATATTTTATCCTGAAAAGCAGCTGCTCCAAGAACTAACTAGCTCTGTTTATCTCCCTCTAGCTGGGACAGACTAATTCCCCTCCACCCCCACCTCTCTTCTTTCAATAACACTACATAGGTGTTAATGGCCTGGGCTCTCACCAATGAACAGAATTGTCCTTTAAGCCAGCAACCCACAGGCAGTGGCACCCAAAGCTTCACCCCCAGTCCCCAGGGCAGAAGCCACAGAGCTGGCATTGTTTCCACTGTCTCAGGAAGAAGGAGCGAAAAGCTGACCCTCAGCACAAATCAAAGCCCAATACGGAGACAGAAGAACTGCTTTTAGGCCGAGAGTAGGCAAGCTGTGGGCAAAAAACGAGATTTTTTACAGCCACTCCATCTTTAGAAACAAGGGGAAAACTAGACACTTTTCCACTATTATGGTCTGCAGGGTAGTCTACTGCTCCGAGGGGATCTGAAAGTACAAAATGATCTAAACAAGTATGAACTTTTTCCAGGCTGGAGATAAGAATGACAAACAGAAAGATGGGTGAATGTAATAAGGTGTAGGAAGGTGATGCTGGAAACCTCCATTCTTCACATGGCTGCCAGCCCCATAGAGGACAACACAGTAAGAACCAGGACAACCACTCCAGACTGGTATAGCTGGGGAATCTTCAGCCCTTTTCCTAGGTCCCACATCAAGTGTCGGATCCCATTCCAGGTATGATACATGAGAGGGAAGACGAGTGCAAACTTAGCTGTGTGGATCAGTGCTGGCCCCAGACACAGGGACTTCACAAGTTCCAAATAAGATGGCTGCACTCTTGCTCAGACATGTTGGTCGTCATTGCCTCTGAGCCCACTTTAGCCCTCAGCTCTATGTCAGAAATGCTGTTCCTTTGGGAACCACGGCCGAAGAAGAGATGGAGCGGTTCTGGAATAAGAATATAGGTTCAAACCGTCCTGTATCTCCCCACATCACTATCTACAGTTGGTCTCTTCCCATGGTGATGTCCATCTGCCACCGTGGCACTGGTATCGCTTTGAGTGCAGGGGTCTCTCTTTTTGGCATGTCGGCCCTATTACTCCCTGGGGTCTTTATTTTCTTTAAACACCAATGAGGCTAGGCCAGGAAATGAGGACTGCTTATTTCCCCCTCAGCCTAACTTGATCAAATTGAAAACTCATTTTTATTAGCCATGTCATAAAAGTAAGAAGATTCAGATTTTGAATCTCCCCCTGAAAAAATGTTTATCTTAATGTCTCCCAATTATCTGATATTTCTTGTCTCCCCACTAAACCATAAGCTTTTTGATAGCAGGCACAGTTGTCTTATTATTATTATTACTATTTGTGGTGGTGTTCTCAGTGCTCATCACATCACAGTGCCTGACCCATCACAAATACTCAATAGAGAGTTGTTGGGGAAATGAATTACTCAAGGAGTTTGGAAATATAAAAACAGGCTTTTTTGGATTAGGCTAGCTACTGACTGAACTACCACTACTCACTGACCAACTCTCTAAAGCATTATTACTTTAAATGAATTATGTTCCAAGGTCTAACCAACTAACTTTCAAAATATAACTCATTTGTCTTCTGAATAATTTCTCAAATTTATTTGGGGGCATTTGAATTCCCTGTTTTTTCATAATCTTTGTTTTTTATTAGCCCAGGGATAGATCAGCAGTGTAATAACAGAAGGGATGAACAAGTGGCAAAGGAGAAAATAATGAGAATGAAGATTGACTGCATTGTTTGGTGAAAGAGCATTCTAACTGCACAGAACTCTATGCTAACTTTGAAGACATACCAAAACATAAAACCAGGTTGGTAAATAGACTCACTGGGCCATCAGGCTACCTCAGATCATGGATCTTGGGTTGTGTGTGACTTTTCAGCATCCAGTGCTTTTTTATTTTCATGACCTTTAATCTTGGCATTATAATACTATACAAAACATTATTGAAAAACAGGACCCTCAAACGTATTGTTTCTTAGTCTTGAGAACATTCTTCTAGGTATTTTGAAATATACAATAAATTATTGGTAGTGTTTGAGGTAATATATATCCCAATTACCCTGATTTGATCATTTCACATAATATATATGTATCAAACTATCATATGCACCCCATAAATATGTACAATTATTATGTATCAATTTAAAAAATAAAACCCTATATAGTATCCAGAAAATGCCTTTTGGCAAAATACAAATTGTAGCAATTATTCTAAAGGGATGTAGCTGTGGGTACCACAGACATGTGTTTTTGAACTGTTGATTGAAGTCATTTGGAATCAGATTTCAGATAGACCTCATTTTGTCTAGAAACTAAGGTTGACTTGCTGCAGACTGCCTTCCTTCTAAGAGCAAGTCTTAATCTGAAACTTTCATCATTTGTAGCTTCTCGAATATCCACTTTATATGCAAGTTCTGAAGTGCTGTCTTGACAGGCAGGAAAGAAGAAATTAAACCATAGAAAATTGAGAACAAGTTTCCAATTTATAATAGCCTTAGCTAGAAAAGATTGCTAACTGGTGACTCAACAGAAAAGCTCCAGAACCTAACTTTTCAGTGCCATTCTAGAGTTCACTTACTTCTCAGTAGCTAATGGAAAATATGTTTCACACCCAACTTCAGACCACAGCTCCTTCTCACACAGAAACAAACTCTTCTGCTGATAATAAAACCAAATTGCTGCTGTAGATTGTTTGCTATGCAAAGTAATAAATAATATTGTTGGAGAGTTATGAGTCCAGTGTTGAAAGCAGATCTTGTAGCCAGCCATGGAACCCTGGGAGGCCTGTTTCCAGTCCTGAAAAACACCTGTAGAACCCAGTGAATAGGATGGAAGAATTTGGAAATACAGCTGCAAGGAAAAGAAAGAAGCCTGATGACACAACAAGGGCTCTGCGTGGGAGTGTTAGATTCACTGGAGATGTGGAGAGCTGTAGACAGTTTGTTGAAAGGGGATGTCCACAGATCCTGCCAAAGCTGTATATTTTAAAAAGCACAGTTCAGAATAATGTTTATTATAATGAACATTATTGCTATTTTGTGTTCTGAGTAAAAAAAATAAAAACCAAACTCAGAGACAAATTTGGTGAATTCTAGGTTATTCTTAAAGAAATGAAGCGTTGTTTCTTTCAGACCACTTAATTTCATAGCTGCCAGGCTTGCTGGTGTGAATAAATGAGGGCCATTTACCATTCCCACATCAAGACACCACTGGTTCCACAAGCCATTTTCTCCATAAACAGGGACTTTTCACTGCCTGAATGATCACAAATTCCAAGTAAAAGAAGCCCACAGCATAAAGTGGAACAGTAGCTACATAAGGTGACATGCTTGCCAAGCCTTGCATATTTTAAAGCATTACATAGAAAGTGTTATGAGCCTGATATTCTATAAATCTGCCTTGGATTGGTTAAAGTTCAGATCTTAAAATAGGAAGAGGCCTTAACCTAATTTTAATTCAAATAGATACATGATGTGGGACTTCACACTCTGTCCTTAAAAGCAGATATCTCATTTCTATTCAAACATCTATTTGTGCTAGGAAATTTACTCAACCTTTTTTTTCTCCTTTTTAGACAAAGCCTCTATCACCCATGCTACAGCACACTGACGCGATCACGGCTCACTGCAGCCTTAAATACTGTAGCCTCCTGAGTAGCAGAGACTACAGGGGCACCACTACACCTGGTTAATTTTTTAAATTTTTTTTGTAGAGACAGGGTCCCACTGTGTTGTCCATGTTGATCTCAAACTGCTCACCTCAAGCCGTCAAACCATCTCTGGCCTCCCAAAATGCTGGGATTACAGCCATGAACCACTGCACCTGGCCTACTCTCCCTTTTTGATTGTTAGTGATTTTATTGACATTGAGCAAAAGTATTATTTTTATAAGCCAGGCATTATTCTATATATTTTAGAGATAGCTCATTTGATCCTCACAACACTATGAGGTACATCGCAACATTATCTCCATTTTACTGAGGCACAGTGAAGTTAAGTAGCTTATCTGAGGATATGCAGCTAGTAAGGGCCAGAACTGGGGATTCAAAACAGGGTGGCCTACTGTTGGTAGACCAAAAAAATATAAATAAATGCCACAATAAAGTATTGCACTCCTAGGGTTTCTCCAGGAAGTGCGTGCATCAGATTCATCCTGGAGAAGCTATTTCAGGAGATGACTTCCAGCATTTGCAGTTGCAAAAGATTCTCAGCTGATTCAAAATACATCCCACATTGAAGTGTAGTGTAGATTCTCCAAAAAGCCAATTATATTTCTCTCTTAGTTTCAGCCCCTAGCAAATTAAAATGAAAAACAAACCCAAGCAAATTCTTCCAGATGAGGTACATCTTAATATCTATGGTTATTAAAATTCATAGATTGAGTAAATAATAATCGATTATAAGAAAAGTGAGCATTTAATTAATATTTGGTTTAATAAGTATTTGATTAATACTTTATTATATTTTTATGCATCAATGATCTCATGTGGTTCTCATAGCAACCCTATGGGGTAGCTTGTTGTTATCATGAATAAAGATGAAGAAAACAAGTATCAAAGACACTAAGACTTACTCATGGTTTGATAAGTAGAAGGAGAAAATGACAATTATTTCATTATTTTAGGTAAAAATACTTTTTAATGTTTATTTCTTACAGCTTTTTTAAAACTTCTAATTACTTTGCTTGTAAAAACACATCATCTCACTTACAATAAACTGTTCATTGTGTTTAAGCAAACAAACCAAAAGCAGGGTGGCCTGGCCCTAGAGTCTGTGCTCCTAAGCACCAGACATATTGCCAAAATGTATCACCCTATACCCTTGACATGTGTTGCCGCAGTGGTCTTCATATCAATATCTGTTATTGCTTTTAATGAATTCTGCAATTACATCACTGTTATATGCGTATTAATTCTCCAAGAAGTCTAAAAAGAAGGAACAAGCAAAAAAGAAAATGCTTTTATTTTTTTGAACACACTTTTTATTTTCCTGTAGAGATTAAAAGGTAGAAGTTAGCACAAAAATATTTTAGTTCAATATGATGAACAAATAAAATATACCTTTTTAATTTTATTAATTTATTTTATTAATATTAATATTCTATGCTGTGCAAACATACAATGAATCATTTGAGAAGTAAATGTGCCCTCCTTCACAAAAGTAACCTAAACAGAGCTTTGAATAATAATTCAAGGGATGCTGTTGAAGGCATTACAGTGTTTGGATGTAAGTTGGGCTCAGTGAACTCAGAGGTTCATATGACATAATTTTTGCTGCTATAATCGTACGGCTACACCTTTACTGGGTAGCAGGAAGGTTTCCCTCATTTATCATCTTGCTCCATATCTGTCAGTTTTGATATGTCCACTGTAGCATTCTTTCATTCAGGGTGTGCTGGGATATCAGACTAAAAACAACAAACCAAAATAGGTCACAAATTCCAAAAAGGTTACAGCAAATTAACAGTACAGTGTTTTGGTATTCCTCTGAACACAATAAACTAGACAGACTTCAACAATATCTGAGATTTCTCAGTTATAGCAAAACTCTTTTGCAACTTCATTTTTGGAACTTAACGCTGTTGCTAATATGCACACCTTGATGTCTAGAAATTTTAGTGGTCTATTTTGGTAATAGGCTCTACTTTGGTAATTCTTCACTCGGAGTCTGAGAGACTTCAGAGTCTTTTTAATTTGCTAAACTTTGGGCCAAGTATTGTCCAACTGTGCATTCTTATTTTTGCCACCATCAGACTCTCAAAGAGGAGGTTCAGAAAAGTTTGGGAATCACTGTAGTGTATTAGATTTATGCAAGAATTTGATGTCAGGTTCAGCATGTTCCAGGATAGAAAGAGCTGCTTCCAGTTACCATGGAACTTTATCTAGAAAGAGACAACTTCAGATGAAAGTTTCAAGGTAGTCACATTTACGATGCAGTAGGAGTGCAAGTTCAGGTCCTATTTTGTAAAATTTATAGGGAAATGTGGCAAGATGAGCAAATGAAAGAAGAAAACATGTGGCCCTGGGGTCAGAAAGACTAAGTTGCCTTTAGAGATGTGAGTGAATTCAAAAAGTTCAAGGGAAATTAGGTCAAAGGTTCAAATTCCCTTCTTTGATAGAAATATTTCTGTTAAGGAACACTAAAATTCCAACTTTCAGTTGAAATTAACCTTTGGAAAGAAGTATTTGAAAAGGGGAGTCCTAGATTCTAGCAATAGGTTTTGATTAGGTAGTAGTAGGTTCCAGTAACTTAATTTGATTAGGTCTTATTTAAATGCTAAGATTAATTTCTAGTTGTTGTCACTCTCAGACTGCTTACAAATGTAATATTTTTGTATGCTGAGCAATTAAAGAGGGATTTCAAGTCATTTTTTCTCAAGAGTAACTGAATATAAAGGCACATTTGTTTTCTAAATGTTCTCTAAATAGCAAATTTTGTTACTTTTAGATTTGGAAAATATTTCTTTTTCTTGTATTTTTCACGTCTGAGAAGACTTCAGTTTGCTAGATCTACAGTAATAATGAATGTAATTACGTTTCAATATCTAATTTTACCTCAATGGCGTCACAGCATAGATAATGTTTCACAATCTACTTTGATAACTAGAAACATCTTAGACTCCTTAGGACTCAGAAATGACTAAATTTTGCATAAGTGCTCATTTTACTCTGTAATGCCTACCATTGTCCATAAGTCTGAAAAAGATAATTTTGTCCAACTAAAAAGAGACATCTAGGGAAACATTCACGGGTAATTCGGTGCAGCTTTTAAAACCCAACATATGTTTCACTTAAGTTGGTCTCATAATTTGAGGCTTCCACTCTGTGCTTAAATCAAGATGACTAGATGGCATTTTAAAAAGGATCTGAGCCTATGATGATGCCAGAAGAATTGTGTATTGAGAGACCCAGGCATTAAGCACATCCATTCTGCAACATATAGGCAACAATCATAAAATAGAATGGCAGTGCTCAGTCTTTAAGCTCCCCATGGCACGTGACTGTTAACTGGATACTAGCTGCAATAAAAATGACCTAAATGTTAAATGCCTTTACAAAGACAATCACAAGTAGCCTGGCTTAAATTTCTCTCCAGTTCCCTTGTGCCAGCTCATCCTAACATATTCTTCTTTCTTTGCCAGTTCCCCTTTGAAGTCCCAGCATCCCTTGAGGATGAGATTACAGGGTTCCCACAAATACAAAATCAACTAAAAATATTGGTCTATCCGTTACTATAATTTAAACCTAGGAAAAAAGTTTGACTAGTAGTCATGGGAAGAAGAAATTTAGATAGAATTACTTTTATTTCTAAATTGTCTTTACAAAATTTATATTTCAACTGAATGAGTATCCATGCCATCAGGGCATTTTCATTATACTTAAAAAAGTAGAATGTCTTGAGACCAGAAGTCAGAAAACAGCCTGGGCAGCATAGTCAGACTTCATGTCTACAAAAATAAAAATGCTATACTTAGTAGGCATGGTGATATGTGCCTGTAGTCACAGCTACTGAGGAGGCTGAGGCGGGAGGATTGCTTGAGCCCAGGAGGTCAACATTACAGTAAACTACGTTGTGCCACTACACTCCAGCCTGGGTGACAGAGCAAAACCCTATCTTTAAATAAATAAAATAAGAGACTTCGCTCTAAAGTGAGGGAGTAGAAGGCTTAGGAGAATATTGTCCTTGGAAATGCCACTCTGATGCACCATCTGCAATCTTCAACTTTTTTCTTCTTTTAACCTGCATGCACTCAGCATGCCAGAATATTTTTCCCAGTTCTTCCTTCTCTTTCTTTTTCTCTCCTTTCTCTTCTCTCTGTTGTTCTCCATTGCTCAAACATGGTGAAGTTTGAACAAAAAGGAAATAAGGAAACATTCCTTTCTTCAAGTCTTTGGTTTCATCTTCTACAATAAATCTTGGACAGAAGCTCTTCACAGGGCATGGATCATGTATTCCTAGAGAAGCTACTAGCATTTTGGTCTCTGAGTGCATGTATTCATGCTTTCAAATACTTACTGAGCGCCCCTCTATTTCCAGGGATACATAAGGATACATGCTGCTGCCTAAGAGGTGCACTGCCTAATATCTCTTCCATAACATGAAAACCAGGTCTTAAAATAAGGAACAAAGAACAACAAAAATAGAATTGGTATGATTGCTTATTTCCCCTCCCCCCAGATATCAAATCTTACCATGTCAGTATCTACTACTTTGGAGTCTGGACGACACTGAATGGATAAATGGATGGATGGATGGATGGATGGATGGATGGATGGATGAGTGAACATTGTTGACTGAGATTCAACATCCTTGCCAGTTAATCCTGCTTCTTCCAAAAGGGAGCCTAAGCTTGTAAGAAATCAGTATAGAAAACCTCAGAGCTTTCTGATGGAATTGTATATATATATATACAATATGTGTATATATATATATACACATATAATTCCAGATATAAACATAGATATGTATGATTGTACATACCTGTACAAGTATATAAACACATGTATTTTTTACATGCACATCTATGTATTTAGGTATATATAGGCATATATAATTACATAATTATTTCTAATGCTCTATAGTTTATGGGACCAGTTCTACTCCTTAATTTTTCAGGAGTCTTAGGTGACTTTGTCCAAGAAGACAGAGTTAATGTAAAAGCTGAGACTAGACTCTGATCCCTGGGCTTAATAACACAATGCTTTTACTTCTAGGTGTTTCACCTCCATCACTTTGGACATGTTTTCTCCTTTTTGAGAGAAAGGAGAACATTCCTGGGGTCCATCTCAGGCCCCTTTAAACATATTTAAGATAAGTTAATAATTATTGTTCTTCTAATTTGGCCCCAGAAAGATAGCAGCTGATTTTTTCAAAGACATGCAGATGATGTAGAATTAGAATTTCTCATGATGGAAAAAATGGACAATTCTTTGTCATAAATAGAGAATATTATATCTGGGACATTTTCACATTTTTGCAAGTCTAAATTAAGCTGGTCCTTCTCAAAGGGATGTGCTGTGGAATGTGAGGAGAAATAAGTATTTGTCATATTGAGACATGAGAATTGTTGGTATCTCATAGGCTTTTTCCAACCAGCTACAAAACTTATGAAGGAAAAACTGTATAACTTTATTAAAATATATCTATAAAGAAGTCATTTTAAAGTAAGCAAGATTTGAGGTCCTAAAGCCATCAGAGTGTTGGAATTGGCAGAAAGGTACTGAAACAGTTTGAAATCACACACATTTACCCTGAATTCTATAGAACTAAATAAAAGCTATCAAGGGTTACTTGTGCAGATCTAATCCTGAGCTATACCAGTTTACTGACATCTAGGCTAAAAAAAATGGAATCTGACTGCCTCACTGAGTCTCAGTCACTGGATAGTGTCCTGTTCAGATATCAGGGCTCTAGCTCCTTAATTCCTAGCCAGGTCAGCCCTCCTGTTTCTCCTATGTGCTACAACATGAGAGGTCGAGCAATATCAAGTCCTCAGGTGAAAACTAATGCTGATGTAAGCAGTTATATGAAAAATAGAAAGGTGCAAACATGTTTACTGTGCCTGTCCCTTGTCCATCCTCCATAGTGTAAAGAAATCTGTCTATCCCAGTACCTTCCTTCCTAAGCAGCCATATTTTGAATCATGCTGTCCTCTTTCTCATTCGTGTTCCCACCCACTCCCAACACAATTTATTAGACCAGAGATGGCAATCTGACCCACAGGATGGCCAACTTGGAAAAACACAAACACTCAAATATTCAAACAAATGACTGACTTAGTTGGTTAGATTCCCAGTTTGGAAAACTGAGTGGAAACCAAAGAAAGAAATAGCTATTGGAAAGCAGGAAAACTAGACTATACGAGACAGGTAGAACACTACTTTGTGTTACTAAAAAAAATTAAAAAAAAAAAAGCCTTTTTATCTCCAATATCATACCCTGGCATTTTTGTAGTTCATCTACTTTTTACTCTGAGTGTCCTTATAGTAAACTTTCCTTTTTTTGAACTAGCCTGAATGATTCCTTCTTTCCAATCCAAAGATGACTGATTAAGACAATGACAAGGAAGTTATCTCTCAAAATGCATCTCATTATTCTGTGACTATACTCTGACTCTAAGAGTGAACCTTGCAGTTCTTAAATTCCTCCTTCTGCTTAGAATTCCCAGAGAGATATATGTCTTCTTGTGAATACCTCTCACTCATGCTCACTGTGTGCCCCTTATTCTTGCATGACAGATTGTGGAGCAAATCTGTCTCTCTTATCCTTAACTAATATGAACCTGGCATTCTACTGTCTTCATGCTCTGCCGGGCCTGAATCTTTAACATGCCTGATAGGATAGCCAGTCCTGTAAATGTTTTTGCTTTAGCTTTGGTTCTTTTTTGCTTTACTGGCAACAGAACTTAATTTTCTAGGTTATTCTCAAACATCAGGGACAGAGCTAGTTAGAAATTGATTTTTATAGGTCTCATGCCAGAGATTTTGAACGTATAAGCCTCACATGGACCCCAGAAATCCTTTTTTACCTTGTCTTCAGGTAGTGTTGACACAAGTGATTATTGAATCAAACTTGGAGAAACACTGCTCTGGGACATTGAATCCCAAATCCAGTAGGAAACCAGTGGATTATTATAATACTCAGGAGAGTGTTTTCTATGATCTCTTTCTGGGTCACACCATGGATGTTCTAATTAAATAGTTCTGAATACAAGGATGGAATCATGTTACAAGGTATAATTTCTCCTGTATGTCTCAGAGTGTGGACAATTTTTCGTGCTATGCTTGTTGCACAAAGTCTTGCTCTTCTCTGGACATAACAGTCACTATTTCTGGCAGCAGGCAGAGAACCTGCTCATCTGAAAAGTTCCTCAGCCTAAGACTTATATGGTCCTGTCTTTCCCTTCTTGCAGTCGCTAATCATCATTCAAGCATGAATATTACTGCATTTATGGGTTGTTACTGAATTTGAAAATGTCACACTTGGCCACATGAGAACCATTAGAACTGAATTCAACTTTCTCATTTCATGAGGTATAATTTATGAAGTATCCATTTGGATTCTCAGAACAGTTTCTATTTAAATGCTCTTATCAACATGAATACTTTAGTATTCCCAAGAGTCTCTTGGAAGTGTGTTAATTTATTGTGGCTCGCTCTTTTGCACAAACATCAACAGAGCAGAAAATGTCACTGGGCAGAGGTGGGGATGAAGTACTTCCTCAGAGAAGATTATATTTGTTCAAATATTGCTAATTTTTCCTTTCTTAAAGCTATTTAAAGGAAGTAACAGTACAGGTTACCTTTCAAGTTTACAAAATTACAAATGGTGGCAACTTTCAAAGAACACATAATGTATATGCCACTAATTTCTTCCTATATAGCTAGCTCTCAATTTTTTTTTCTATGTATCCTTCCCAAAGAAGCTCCAATACCTGGTTTCTTTGAATTACAAAAGACGGAATCACCTTGGGGGTTCATGTATTCAGCCTAGGGCAGACAGGACTACTTAGTTTCCCAGGACAGAACCAGGAATTGGGTTTAATTTTTCATCAGACAAATCTTAAGACCTAGTTATGCAGATCTTTCTTAATTTTCTTCCTGGAAATTAGAAACATTTTTCTCAACAATTAGTGGTCCAAGGGAATGATCAAGAAATAGTGATTTGGGTAAAACGTCTTAAATTAGTGATTCGTGTTTAACAGGGGTGATGATTGAGAATTTAGTTTAGCTCACCTCAGGATTCAGCCAAATCTGAACAATACTGAAGAATCCAGTGGCAGGTATGACCAGACTCTAGGGAATTTGAAATGACATTCTGAGAATTGAGACCTTCTGCCTCAACAGAAGACTGTAGACCACTTTTGCGAATATGACTTAGTTGTTTCAGAAAATATTTTTTTCTGGGAAAGATAAGACTGTAAGCCAATAAATCTCTTTATTGTTTACTTTAGGACATTCCCACAGATCAATAACAGGAGACACTAATCTGTTCACCTTAGTTACAAAGATTTGCCTCAAGACCATACGTTTATCTATTCTAAGCTATTTTATTGTTAATTTTTCCTAACGCTAATTGGTTCCTTGACTTAAAAGATCTACTGTAATCCATTTGAACCCAGATGCCATCTGACTTTCCCCTTCTGAAATGCTGCTAAGACTCTGTCAAGGTACTTTTCACCCTTACTGCAGCATGTTATAATAAATGTAGCTGATTTAATGAGTTTCCTGGTGAAATATTAGGTAATTTCACCATTCTTAATTCAGCATAGCTTCTATAATTTAGATAGTCCTTCCAGCATAGAACACATACTTTGACCCATAAGAGATGTTGGAAAATGAGATCTAGCTACATTGGTAAAAGGAAACCCAGTTAGGTAAGCGCAGCATAACATTCTGAGAATACAGTGGTACACGATCCAGGTGATCAGTTGGTTTAATATCAAAGTACATCAATTATCCCTCCAAATGGAGATAAGAGGATGGTATCAGACAAGTTCCCAGGTGGACAGCAAGCATAATCAACAGAAATCCACATGGTGACCAGTGAAAAGGAAAAGAGCAGGGACTGTTGGTCTAGAATGCCTGCATCCAAATCCTGACTTTGTCATTTACTAACCATATGACCTTACAAGTTCAATTTCATGCAGATAATTGTTGTACCTGCCTCCTAGGGTGGTTATGAGATGTGTGCGTATGTGCATGCACATGTTCATGCACATAATACAAAGTACGATATAATGTTTGACAGTATTTTATATTGTTTATTGGCAAATGTCAAATCTAAAGAAATCTTATATTTGAACAAAATAAGGAAAAAAATTAAACATTTATAAGGTGTCTTATAAGGGGTAGGGGACAACTGATGATAGTGAAGGGAAACACCATCTTTATTACTTAGAAGAAGAATGAAACTCTGAAAACAATTTTCTGTAGGCTCCAGAACAAGTATCTAGAAGGCTATTAAGGATCCCTCTCATGAAATGTGGGATTCACCCTACTAAGTATAAGCAACTCCTAGCAGAAAACGACTGTCCCTACCTAGTTGAGAAGGATGGAGTAGCCACAGCATCACATGGCTTATTATAAATACTGTAGAAATAAACACAGCATCTCTGGGGGATTCCAGAAGTACCTTGGAATGGGGAGGATTAGGAATTCCTCAGGAAGTTGCAGACATGTATTAGGGATCAATGCCAGAAATATTTGGATACAGGTGCTTCTATAACATCATTTGTATCCAGACTTATAAGTCCTGAAAACATTTTGGGTATCCTAAGATTATCAACACATGTTTATTTAGTACCTTTTAGTTTTCATTTGATGACTACTAACTTTCACATTTTTCATATTGTATGTCATATAATTCTCACCCATTGAGGTAGTGATAATTATTATTAGAATTTACTACAGTTATAAGAATGAGAACATTGAAACTCAAAGATTGTGACAGATGTATTTTCTTACAATGAACACAATGCTATTTCTTTCCCACATGCTCTCTAGACCCTTGCCCCACTTCCTGGGGCAAGAGGTAGTAATTAGTCTCTCCCCCATCCAGAAACTGGGCTGGCCTTGTGGCTGCCTGGACAAACAGGATGAGACAGAGGTGGCACTGCATAACTCCCAAGGTGGGATCACAAAAAGCAATATGGCTTTTCTCTAGCTGTCTCCATCTCAACACTCGTCCTTGAAATCCAGCCACCATGTCCCAGGGAAGCCTACACCACATGAAAAGTCCACATACAAGTGTTGTAGTCAACAGCCCCAATTAAAGTCTCAGTCAATAATCAACTGCCAGACACATGTGTGAGAAAACCTTCAGATGGCTCCAGTTTCTAGTTTTCAGGCTGCCTCAGTTTACACCAAGTATAACTCTCTCTGCAAAGCCCAGCTCAAATTGCAGGTTCATGAACAAAATAAATATGTATGCACTGTTTTGAGGTAGTTTTCTATGCATCATAAACACCTGGAACAGAGATCAAGCATTTGTATTTGAAAATCTGAGAACAATGTATTTGTAGGGGGAAAAGTATTTGTATTGAAATATAGGTCAACACAAAGTGCAGCATCTTTCTGTTAGGGCTCTCCTAGCATTTACTATGCACACCATTTATTGATACCTAGCCTATATGTGATATGTGATACTTGCTTATTTTTATTTTTAAGCATTTACACTTTATTTTTCCAGTTACATCATTAGTTCTTTGAGGAACAAACTGTTACTTTTTCATCGCAAACTATCTGGATTAATAACTTCAATACATAGCAGCCCTTACCCTATTTACTTTTCTTTCTTTCTCATAGCATACTTAAAGACATTATATAATTTACTTGTTTATGTTTTTATTGTCTGTCTCATATCATGAGCTTCATAAGTGGAGAAGTCTTTGTTTTGTTCACTGACATACTTTATTTAACTAGAATAGTGCCTGGAAAATAGTAGGCAGTCAATGTAGTTTTAATAAATAAATGAATAGATGAATTTTTTTCAGAAGACCTCTCTGCATCAAAAAAGAATGACAAACTCATTCTTGGGAAAATTACTGAAAGACCTTGAATTGTTTAACTCTCAAAACTTTTACTAATTGGCTGTCAGGAGTTTGTTATTAACACCTATCTGTGTAGTTTGAGAACATCTTTTGTTATTCTGTAAGGTGAGAGTAAAAGTTTTTATAAAAATGTTCTTGGTCACAGCAATTTTGTTTTCTACACGATTAAAATAAATGTAACCCAAAAGGTGAAGAATAAGGGAAGAATGTTGAAGAAATGTTTGAAGGAGGCAAGCCAAAAAACCATGTGTATCATACCATTTTTATTTAAAGTAAATACACTAATTGTGAGTATGTATTTCATAGCTTTTTCCCTCCTTTTTCACATCATGCTGGAGAGAATGCTGTTTACAAAACTTACCTGAGACACCACAAAAACTGAGTCATGATCTGGAAACAGACAAATGCAGAGACTGGGATAAATATGAAGGGAAAAGGGTGGGGAGAACTCAGCATGGATCATAGAGGGAGGGAACAAAGTAACGTGGAAGTGCCCAGAACCCAAGGACAAATGTGACTCAGTGCAGGATTCCCACTTATAGGATGGCAGAAGGGCATTTAAAAATGGAAACATAATAACATTAATTCAAAGATGTTTGTATTTGTGAAAAGCACACCCCACATGAATTCAAAGATGTTTGTATTTGTGAAAAGCACACCTCCTCCTATGTCTCAAATCTTCATTAAAATCTGTCAGCGTTTGTGTAAGTCCCCATAGGGTAAGCCAGGATATTAAAGAGAGAGAGCATTTGATTACAAAGCAAGAAAATTCTCAGACTTGGTTTATTTAACAGAAGCAGGAACTGCACACTCCTTTTGGACTCCACTGCACTTGGAGTCCACTGCATTTGGAGTCCACTGTATATGACTCCAAGAAATGTAGCCCTTGTCCCAAGGAATCACTGGAGAGAATAGGAAAGGAGTTCAGTCTCATAAAGCATGTGTGATTGAGCTAATTCCATTTGAATTTCAAATTATAAGGTAGCATCGGGGCTTAGTTTTCTCTAGGTATTATACATTTCTTTCTATTTCCCTATGGCCCATGTTTTAGAAACCTAATTTTTCTATTTCCATATCCTCTACCTAAAACATTCTATACAAAAATTAGTAAATCTGATATTTTTGGTAAATATCCCGACAATGGGCACAGTATTCAGTAAAATCTCATTTACCCAGGCCCCAAGTAACCATCAATTCACTTTGATTTTCTACATTTAATAATAGAAAGAAGAGAATGCTCAAAATTAAAGCTGTAGAAGCCAGAGATTTGGTTTGAAAAGTAATTTTACCTGGCTGGGTGCAGTGGCTCACACCTGTAATCCCAGCATTTTGGGAGGCCGAGGCAGTCAGGTCACCAGAGGTCAGGAGTTCAAGACCAGCCTGGCCAATATGGTGAAGCCCTGTCTCTACTGAAACTACAAAAATTAGCCAGGTGTGGTGGCAGGTGCCTGTAATCCCAGCTACTCGGGGGGCTGAGGCAGGAGAATCACTTGAACCCGGGAGGCAGAGGTTGCAGTGAGCAGAGGTTACACCAGTGCAACAAGAGTGAAACTCCGCCTCAAAAAAAAAAAAAAAAAAAAAAAGAAAAGAAAGAAAAGAAAAGACAAGAAAATTCTTCTTGCTATATGCCAAGCCCTAGGGAAATAGTTGTAAATATGGTAAATGTGGATTCTAGACACACGAAGTTTACTGGCCATTGCAGAACTTGTCTATTTTGTACAACTTCAAACCTAGGATTGTAAAAATTACATCCAAAATACTCCGTCAATGGACCAATTAATTTTTATTTCTACTGAGCCAGAAAGAAAAACCATTGAATGAATTTAATGCAGAGAAATTTTTTAAAACGCTTTAGAGACCAAGTCTCAAGCCTAACATTTCAATTTTCATTTCACTGAAGAGTCAAAAAAGATAAAAACAATAAATTTAATTAGAATTAGAATTGTGAAGAAAAGATAAGAATGTACCATTTTTTAAGTACTGGCTACTTAACTTGTGGACCAGTACAAAATAAAAATACAGGGCTTTTGTCTAAAAAAACTTATTTAAAACTTAAGACAGTGACAGCAGAGCATTAAGAAAGCAAATAGTCCTTCTAAGCACAGAGCCCTAATGCAAATGCAGAGGCTGCACAACCATGAAGCCAGCTCTATCTCTAAGCTCACAATTCATTTAATCTGTTCTAGCATTGTATTTGATATTTAACAAAGCAAACACCTAATGGAGGGGAAAATCTAGTTGTAAACAAAATGGCAAGTAAACAGTATCACCTAAGAAACTGCTATTGAAACTGATAAAAATAAGTGTTTTCATCCAATATTTACAACTGTTAAGTAGCCCCAAAATTCCAAAAATAAGCTTAGTAATGCATTTCATGGACATGTAGAAACGTAAGGTTTGATGGGTAGTCAGTATGCAGATGCTTACTCTGAAACAAGAAGGAATTATTAAGTATTCTCCTAAATGCAAATGAACCTAACATATTTTACTTTGTACTAAAAAAAGAAAAATTATTTTGGAAATAGAAGTTTGTCAGACAAATTTGTAACACAAGAAGCCATCCTGTAAGAGAAGTTGATTGTTAACAAGCAAGGTTTCTTAATTAATTATTGGCAATTTACTGTGTAATTGGATTTAGGTAATTGCACAAAACAGATTGGAAATAAGTTATATTTAAGTCTTTTTTTTTTTCATTTTAATTTGTGCACATTTTGTGGTTACTCCATCTATAAATAATTCATTTCCTACCACTCAGGGCTTCAGCCTCTTCATCTGAAAGATGAGAAGTTTCAGGTAATAGAGTTCTGAATGCTCTCCCAGCCCTAATTAAATTCAGCATTACTTGTTGGTAACATACTGCCTACAAATTCCTGCACTGCAGAATATATGAAGAGTAAGCCTCTGTTTCTTACCACAGACAGTTTACAATCCAGAAGGCAAAGCAAGCAAGGCAGTCAGAATTATAACACAAGACTGCTGCAAAATTCTTAATCTTTTATTTTAACAAAAGAATCTTATCAAAGATACACAGAAACTTTCAAGGTTTGGGAATGAGGCAAAATTAATAGGCTGGAAGCATCTGACACAAATCAGTATCCTTAAAAAATGTAGATGTACGTACCAGAGGCTTGAATGAGGTTTTCAAGCTCGTTTATAGCCAGTGTTTGTGTTGTTATGTTGTCATGCATACAAATGCCCAAAGTCAATCTTACCTTACAAGTAAGCTTCCTATATATTAGGATGTGTTGATGAAATGCATAGCATGGCCACTATTTCAGAACACATTTATCACTGACTATTGCAGTAAAATGACCATAAGACAAAACTTGGACTTTCTTAATCCACGTGTTTTGTACCCTGGGAAGTTGTATTTGGTTGGTAGCCTTTTCAACATACATTGCTTTCATCTCACATATTTGGTCCAGCTGATTGAATCAATGATATAGGACCGTCATTCATCTTATAATAAACAATGAAAATCAGGAAGATTAAAAAGTGACAGCTTGAAACAGAACATAAAATACATCTGAAGTAGCAGAAATTGAGTTACCATGGCGTTAACATGATTTTCAAAGGTCTCCAGTCTGGCTTTGGGGCCCCATTTCCTGGCTTGTTTAAAATGAAACCAAGGATCTTAAATGAGGTGCCAGAGAGGCCAAGAGTCAGTGGCTGAACTAGCTGGGCCTGTGGGCAGAGAGACAGCAAGAGATAGCAAGCAATATATGTTCTGAAGTTCAAAAGAGTTAAGGGTGCAATTTTGATAAAAAATTAAATTACTAAAAATGTGTTTATTTGGTTTTAGGATTTGAAATGTTATGTCCCTAGTTATCAACTTGAAAAATGTTGTAATATTGAATATTACAATATCTCAATAGTTTGAGATCCCACGAAAATAGACACTGGAATAGACTAGTGGCTTATTGTAGAGTGTCTTTGGGAAGACAGAGAAGGAAGCAGGACTAGGCTAGAGGAGAAGTTGAACTATGATGTCTTTGCAACAGAGGCCTCAGCCATTCCCACATGGAGTCCTGAGGCTGGTTTGGTTCTTCACATATGTCCCAACTTGAAGGAAAAGGCTAGGCCTTTCTGCCCCAGGAAGGCCTCAGCTGCAAGCAATAAGCAGGCAACACTCCTGACAGGTGGGGGTATGGGTGCCTTGGCACTAAAGAAGGGATGTGGGCCACGCATCCCTGCATCCATGATATTGTTGGGCTCTGTGTCCCTACCCAAATCTCATCTTAAAGTGTAATCCCCACATGCCAAGGAAGGGAGGTGATTGGATCATGGGGGCAGTTTCCCCAATGCTGTTCTCACGAGATCTGATGGTTTCATAAGCGTCTGGCATTTCCCCTGTTTGCACTTACTCCTTTCTACCAGCTTGGGAAGAAGGTGCCTGCTTCCTCTTAGTCTTCTACCATGATTCTAAGTTTCCTGAGGCCTCCCTAGCCATGTCCAATGGTGAGTCAATTAAATCTCTTTCCTTTATAAATTATGCCGTCTTGGGTATTTATTTATAGCAGTGTGAAAACAGACTAATACAATCCATTAGAGTTGTAAAAGAAAAATACCTTGTGTCCTTTCAAGCTGGGAACTGCTCAGGGCAAATCTACCTCCTATTCTATTCAAATCATCCTTTGCTCACAGAGACAGATGCATATTCTGATTGCCTTCTTTGCAAAGACTTATGAAAAAACCAAAAGAATGCAACCATCTGTCTCTTACCTACCTGTGACCTGGAAGCCCTCCGTGTGGGTGGCCTTGCTTTGAGCTGTTTCTGCCTTTTTGGATGGAACTAATAAACTTCTTACATATTGATTGATGGCTCATATCTCCCTAAAATGTATAAAACCAAGCTATGCCCAACCACCGTTAGGGCACATGTTGTCAGGACATCCTGAGGCTGTGTCATGGGTGCGTCCTCAGCCTTGGCAAGATAAAATTTCTAAATTAACTGAGACCTGTCTCAGATTTTCTTGTTTCGGAGTTCACCCACAGCCCACAGGCCATATTCATCCCACTGCCAATTGTGTAAGTAAAGTTTTATTGCAATATAACCCCACTAATTCATTTACATATTATCTATGGCTGTTTTAAAACAACAGTGGCAGAGATGAATAGATGCGACAGAGGGTATATGGCCCACAAAGCCTAAAATACTAATTATATGAACCTTACAGAACAAGGCTGCTGATACCGACTCAAAATCAACTAGGATTAATTTCTCTAAATTAAATTAAACTTACCACCCCTTTCTCATCTCATCAGCTCCCTGGCCCTTTCATTGTTACTACTGCCAATGTTTCCCCTACTTGTCTCTCTGATTTAACTAAGTCTAACATATTTCTGGACATTCAGAAGACTGTTAACACGGTCTCCCCCAGTAATACATTTGCAAATCTGTCCAGCTTCCATCTCTATTCCTGGTGATGTTACAATTATCTAAAAAAAAAAAAAAAAAGTAGAGATAATGAGACTAGAGTTGGGGAGGACCATCCTAGAGGCTTTGTTCAAGCTAAATTTCTACCTATTATCAGCCCCAGTTCCTAATCACTATTCTATGCTCAGCTATGATACCCTCTCTGTTTCTCCCAGTCAAGTCTGCCCTTCTTCCTCTGGACTCCAATAATAATCCTAACCTCTCCCATAATCCTAACCTCTGCCATTTATCCCTTTCTAACTTGGGTAGCAATACTGCAGAATAGAGGCCCAATATTTGTTATGAGTAGATTGAATACAGGTAGTAATTCTCCTCCTTTACTGCCCAAGGGATGGTCAGCAGTCCCCTCCTTTTCCTAGGTCTTGGATTCTTCATATACAGTGTGATAACACCTTAGGAGGCACATGAAGCTACTGTAAATTGTAAAATGCTAAAGACATGAAAACTAATAGTGGTATGGCATTTAGTAGAGATTTATAACTGGAAGAAACACTTCAGGTCCTATAAGCTTTCAGAGTGAAAACTTTGTTGTTTATGTCCATTACTGGACTATGAGATAACAAGAGGGCAGACAGCAATTGTATCTTGTGCATTTTTATATCTTCAGCACATAGAGTACTCAGTACATGGTTATTATATCAAATTGTCCCATTGAAATGAATACAAGATCTGATCCTAATAGTACTGATTATTTGTAGTCCATGCACCAAAAATTTTGGTTCAATTCATATTATTTCTCTCTCAATAATGGCTTTAGAATATTCAAGATACTCAAGGATATTCAAGAGGCATCTTAAATTATATTCTCATTGATCAAAATAATTATGAAACTCCTCTTTTGAGTCACTTAACAAGGATGTGGCACATTTTTATAAGACTATCTTGAGTATCAGAAAATATTCATTCTTTGAGGATGAATTTATTTTTAGGAAAATAACCAAAATGATTACAAGCCAAGTATGATTAATAAGGTGATTTATCACAATACATGATAATAAGTTAGTCAGAAATGACACTTTAGAATGAAATAATAAAAATGATGTTATTTCTTGCAAGCCTGATTGAAAGGCAAGTCCAATACAGAAACATTTAAATGTTTGAAGCAACAGAAACAACATTGCAATAAGCACTTATTTTGAAGGGTTCAGGAATTCGTTGGAAGCCTAAGAAGCATCTTTGTAAAATTCCAATCCACTTCTTTAGAGTCACTCATCTTTCTGCTAACGAATAATCCATAATAGCCTGCTCCAATTGGCAAAGTTGACTAGATGGAAATCATCGAGTACAGAAATTTTGGTAAGGAACCTGGTCTGACCTAACACCACAGAATTTTCAGATAATTTGATAGTAGGCAAATATTATTGACTTTGTTTTAAAGTGCATCTCTGGGCCTGATTCTCAGATCACAAACTCCTCCTCCATCACGATTCCTATTGGTTCTCATAACCCTCTCACAGTGCTAACATCATAATTTCTATCCCTGTAACCAGGAGTCTCTGACATATCTCTCTGTACCTTCATGTCCTCCAGATATTTTTCTACCTCCCCAGTTCCTGACTTCTCTCTAGAGTCATATTGTCTACTACAGGAGTATAGTAGACATCCTCCCCTACAAAGATGTCTACATCTTAATCCTCAGAATCTGTGACTACATTAGGTTACATGGCAAAAGGGACTTTGCAGATGTGATTAAGGACCTTGAGATGAGGGAGAAATTATTCTGGATTATTCAGAAGGGCCTATTGTAATCAAAAGTGTCCTTACAAAGGAAAAAAAAAAAGAGGCAGGAGAATTAGAATCAGAGAAAAATAATTGGGACAATGAAATCAGACATTGCAGTGATGTGGCCATGAGCCAAGGAATGCGGGCAGCCTCCAGAAGCTGAACAGATTATCCCTGAAGTCTCTAAAAAGAACACAGCTCTGCCAATACCTTGATTATAGCATTATAGGACTTATTTTGGACTTCTGACCTCAGAACTGTAAGATAAAAATATGTGTTGTTTTGAGCCACTGCATCCATAGTGATTTGTTATAGCAACAATGGGAAACTAATACAGGCAGCCATTGTTCTCATGGGGCTATTTAAATTTAAATAAACTATAAGTTTATAAAATTAAATTCCCCACTCTAGCTATATTTCAAGCCCTCAATAGAAACCTATGACTGATGTCTGCCATATTGGAGAGCACATATCCAACAGCATTGAATTGTGCTGTTATAGAGGTCTCTTTGATTCATCCCAGATATCTCACCACTACTGTAGATTTAATAAAGCTAAACTAAATGCCTCCCCGTTAATTTTAAACCTCCTTGTCAATAGTAGTGTCCCAGAAGGCTATCCTACGCAGTGAACACTATCTTGGCTCAAAAAGTTGTTTGTTTGTTTTTTGTTTTTTCTTTTTTTTGTTTTGAGACGGAATCTCACTCTGTTGCCCAAGTTGGAGTGCAATGGTGCGATCTTGACTCACTACAACATCTGCCTCCCAGGTTCAAGCGATTCTCCTGCCTCAGCCTCCTGAGTATCTGGAATTACACGTGCCCACCACCACGCCCAGCTAATTTTTTGTACTTTTAGTAGAGATGGGGTTTCACTATGTTGGCCAGGCTGGTCTCGAACTCCTGACCTCATGATCCACCCTCCTCAGCCTCCCAAAGTGTTGGGATTACAGGTATGAGCCACCGTGCCTGGCTTGAAAAGTTATTTAATGCAGTTTTTTTCAGGAATCAAATGACAGCCTCAGATAAAAGAAGGAAGAAGTGGCTTAGTCTCACTGTAAGTCCTGTACTTTGTTATCATCGGCCACATGAAAAACACATCATAAAATCATAGAGAATGTTCAAGTGGGGCAGAACTTTAGCAACCTCATGAGGAACCCCTCCTAGCTTTAATTTCAAAGATTTTTCCTTTCCTTTCTATACTGCTATAAGAGTTGGGTTGTTTGATTATTGATATGCTGACATTGGTTTTAAAGCAGAATATGGGATCATGTTTATTTGTGATAATATATCTTGATAAAATATAAGGATACAATATTACAATATCTTAGTATCCTAAGACTAAAGGGAGACATGATGGACTTTTGATTATCCAATTATACTCTGAGTAGAATAAAAACTGGAATAACAATTTCTGGAATTATTTTCCGCTGCATCCTACAAAAGAGGAAACTTTGTCTGATTAGAATTTTTTTGATGTGTCAGAGCACTTTACAGTTAAAAAAAGCAGCTGAGAGCCATTAAGCAGTAGCTGAAAACCAACTAAATTTTATTCTTATTTAATATGTTTCTGCCACAGGACACTTTCTCCCCACAGTAAATACAAACCAGGAAGATTTGCTGTCTTAAGAGAAAAAAGACAGTAAAATTCATTCACAAAAAATGAGTTGAACATGATGTGCTAAGCAATGGAAAATGTTCTTTGAAAGGTTATGAAATACCTGATTAAGTAGGGCAATTATATAAAAGTTTATAGAAGTCCATATTGTAAGCCTTAATAATATAAACATATGTCAACACACATGTGATTATGGAGAAAGACCATTACTGTAGGTATCTACTCCTAGTTTATCTATTTTTACAGTCTGAAGAAATTTTTAAAGGTCACAAGACCTTTCTTCAGACTTTGTCACTTAAATAGTATTTTCAAATAGCATTTTCCAAACTATCGCCACTTATTTATCTTACAATAAATTCATAGTTTTTTTTCTTTTAATGGAAATATATGTCATTGCATCTTTATCCTCAAATCTGTTCTCTGCACTCTCCTTGTTCCAATATTATTATATACTATGACTATTATATACTCTGTTCCCCAGACTCTCTTACCTTCCAGTTAAGTTTGGCCACTCAGAGGCTGTGGCAGGAGATTGGAAGGTTGGACGAGGGGAGGAACCACACCATTTCTCTACTGCCCGCTGCTTCAGGTGACATATCTACCAGTGGCTGTGTCTTTTTCATTTGTACGTATCTAGCTACCATGTGTTTTCCATGAGATATTCTTGAATCATTTAAATAAATGTCTAGCGAAGTTTGTTTATCACCAGTTATTGCAATGACTTTGTCCTGGACAGTTTCTTAATTTTTTAACCATACTCTAATGTATCATCAGACACTCACCTTCAGCAGAAAGTGATTTATCATTCTTTGGCCTTATAGTAAATGGCAAGAGGAAAAGTTGATTTACCCTATGAACATCAATTCCTGTATTTTCATAATAAGTTTATTTTTCTAATTCTGAACTAAAAAAAAATGATTCCATCTTTCATGTATTCCCATATCTTATAATTCCCCAGTGACTCTTCATAGAAGACCATTGGAGAAAGCCTATTACAATTAATAATGGAGCTGAGGAAGAAAAAATGAAATTCATTAAATAGCCTTAATGTAGGTCACATAAGTGGAGATGAATTTCTAAACTCTTGAAGAAAACCATAAAACCAGTATTTTAAATTATTTTTTGTTTCTATGTTTCTAGGAATTATTAGTGCCTGGACAGGATCAGTTGCCTTTAATAACTGTTTTACTACATCAGTCATAGGACTCTGCCAAAATGCTTTCACCTATAAAAAGTGATCACTAGTTGTAAGGATCCTTTTCTCAGGCCCAGGCAGGGGTGAGGCTTGAGGGACAGCACTGTCTGAGTTGAAATACATATGCAGATTCCTAAGTAGTTCAAAGCAAAGAAGAAGGCAAAGGTGATTCCTCTGAACTAGGTGTATATATCCTGAGGATATGATAAAAGAGATAACTGGGAGGAGGGAGGAAAAGGAAAGTCTTACACAGAGCTGAAGGGTACTAACTAAAAGGACAGGAAAAAGGCTTCCACTTCTGGCTATTAGTGAGTTATCTCATTTTATATCAAGTCTCCCAATGAGAACAACTATAAATCTAAATAAAATGTTTTTAAGGAAATTTGCTTGAAGGCATTAAAGACTTGAAAGGCCATGATTCCAGAAAGATGTTCAGAGAAACAAGTGCAACACAGAAGAGAAGAAGAGCTTTGCTCTTCTTTTCCAGGTAGAGTATTTTCCCCCTATTCAATGGAGATACGCTCTCAGTGGATGCCTGAAACCACAGGTAGTACTGAACTCTAAACATACTATGATTTTTTCCTATACATATTTACCTATGATAAAATTTAATTTATAAATTAGGCACAGTGAGAGATTAACAATTGAAACCAAAGTGCTAGCCTGACTAAGCCTGTCCAACTTAACCCAACTTGCCTGTTTTTAATTGCTTACTTCTAGTTGATCTTAAAAGTTACAGCTAAAGGTCACATAGCCAAACAATATATAACTAAATTCCCACTAGCTTCTTTGAGATAACATCTCTGACATATGTGTATGGTAGCAGTTGCTTAAAGCTTTCAGGATTTTGAAGGCTGCTTCTATTCAGTTCAAATTAGTTGAAACCACTGACCTGCCAAATGGTTTGTTGAGGTGCCCGAGGAGTAACCTTTGGACATCAGAAGGTCCAGAAGCCCACTCTAATATTATGATAATGCCACCATTTTTTGAACAAGCATCAGGGTTCTGCAAGTGTAATCAAGCTACATGTGAAGAACCATGTAGCTTGATTACACTTGCACAGCTCTGATTTTCTTACCTTTCCCCCTGCCCCATTTTTTGTCCCCTAAGTGTCCTCAAGTCCTATTTTCAGGGAGGTGGATTTGAGAGCTCTTCTCCAATCTCCTTGCTTGGCAGCCTCACCAGTAAACTCTTTCTCTTTTGCAAAATCTGTCATTACAGGATTGGCTTGCTATGTACTGGCAGAATGAGACTGGTTTGGCATCACAGTAACTAATAATAAAATAGAACAATTATAACCATATACTGTAATAAAAGTTACATGAATGTCTCTCTTTCTGTCTCTCTCTCCCTCTCTCTCTCCCAAAATATCCTATTGTATGTAATATTTTCAGACCATGGTTGACCATGGGTAACTGAAACTGCAAAGGGCAAAACCACAGAAAAGGGGGGACTACTGCATTTGACAATTCATACATGAAACTAACAATCTGGGAAGCTGGTGAGAGTTTGGCAGTCTTGAGGGATAGAAAAGGAAAAAAAAATTGAAGACTTCTAAGGAGGAAAAACCCTAATAAATTATTTCAGGTTTTCAGTTGGGACTCCTAAAGAACAAAATCCAAGTAATAAAGGAAATTGACCACCTCCCTGTTGGCTCAATTAAAAACAGATGAAGTGATCTGCCCTCATCTGACTTTCTTCAAGGAGCAAAAAAGTGTTTTTTTAATTTTTCTGGCTGGACGCGGAGGCTCACACCTCTAATCCCAGCACTTTGGGAGGCCGAGGTGGGCAGATCATGAGTTCAGGAGATCAAGACCATTCTGGCTAATATAGTGAAACCCTGTCCTCAAAGAAAGAAAGAAAGAAAAAGAGAGAGAGAGAGAGAGAAAGAAAGAAAATATCTGAGAAGAAAAATAATATAATCCAGAACCTCTAATTATCTCTTCAATTTTCTTACTCAATGTTAAGCATACACTCAATTGCCAGGCACACAACAAGACAAGGACAAATTATCTAAAACCAAGAGAAAAACAAAAAAATATGCAATGAAAAAATTACTACAATGAATAATTTCAGTAGAGAACTAGAACCTATTTTTTTAAAAAAGACTTAAATAGAAATACCAGTACTAAAAAAATAGAATAACCCAATAGACAATTTATAATAGAAGATCAGGCATGGCAGAAGAGAGTATTTTCAAACTAAGATATAATCCCAGTTTGTTATATCCCAACTTAAGTATAGAAAGAAAAAATGATACAAATATAGAAAGCTATTAAGAGACATGTAGGACACAGAGAGGTCTAAAATACACGATTTTAGTTCTAGTAAAAGAAGAGAGATGATGAGTAGAAGCAATATTAGGTGATGATGGCCAAACATTTTCTGAAATTAATGAAAGACATCAAGCCACAGATTCAAGAAATGCTGCAAATAAACAAGATAAATATAAACAAAACCTACCTAGGCCTATCGTAGTAAAATCACTTAAAATCAAAAGAAATATCACTGGGACAATTAGATATTCAAATGCAAACAAAGGACAGAAAAGATGTTGAACCCTACGTAATACAATGTATATAGAAAATATCTTCTCCCATGGTCTTTTCACTCTTTTAATGGTGTCTGAGTATGAGTTCTTACTTTTATGCAATTCAATTTACCAATCTTTTCCTTTTATAGTTAATGCTTTCTATATTCTGTTTAAGAAAACTTTGGTTATTACATGGTCATAATCTAATGAGACTAGTGTCCCTGTAAGAAAAGGAAAAGATAACAGGAGTGCACAGGCACAGAGTAAACGTCATGTGAGGACACATTGAGAAGTTGACTGTCTTCATTCAGGCTGCTATAATAAAATACCACACATTTGAAGATTTAAACAACAAACATTTATTTCTTACAATTCTGGATGCCAAAATCCTGAGATCAGGATGCCAGCATGGTCAGGTTCTAGTGAGGGTCCTCCTCTGGACTGCATACTGCCAACTTTTCCTTGTATCCTCACATAGCAGAGAGTGAGCCAGCACTCTGGCCTTTTCCTCTCATAAGAACACTAATTTCATTTGTGAGAACTCCACCTTCATAACCTAATCATCCTCCAAAGGTACATCTCAAAATATCATCACACTGGAAATTCTATTTTGACATATGAGTTTTCAGGACACAAACATTCAGACCATAACAATAGTCATCTGCAAGGTAGGAAGAGAGCACTCACCAGAAACCAGCCCTGCCAGCACTTGGATCTCCAGCCTCCAGAACTGTGTGAAAATAAATTTCTGTTGTGTAAGCCCCCCAATCTGTGGTATTCTGTTATAGCAACCCAAGCAGACTAATATATTGTATGATTCTATTCATATATCAAGTATTTTTTGAAGTAATATATGAAATTGGAAGTGAAGTCAACTCCCTTCAAGGAAGGAAATTTACAAGGACTATGAAAGTCATAGTGGACTTCTGGGGTGCTGCTAATACTTTATTTCTTGGTCTTAGTGGTGGATACATGAGCACATTTTTGTGAAAATTTTAATGAAATTTAGATTTATGGTATGTGGTGTTCATTGAATATTTAATTTAAATTTTATTTTAAAAATAAACAAGAAAAAGCAGACTCATTGGGTGAGGGTGGATGACAGATACCAGAAAACTTCAGGGGGAGTGGATAAAATAAAGCACCCCAATTCCCATGGGAATTGATACAAAACAGTTTCCTATACTCCTTTACTCTTCCATCTCTTTATTTTTCTCTTACTCTTCCAAGCATACGTCCCTTTAGGATAACCTATGGAAGAAGTTGTCAATGGTGTTGGTTATGAAAGGATGAGATGGGAAAAGGCAGTCACTCACCAAAGAGTGTAAGTCAAATTGGTATTTTTTTTTAGCATAGTAATGTTTCCAAAAACAATTTACAAAAGTGGATACTGTACAGACTGATTTAATAAACAGGGACCTCTAAATAAGTTCTCATTAAAAATAATTATTTTAAGAAAATACCAACAAAGAATTGATCACCATTTTGGATTCTACATGTCTTACAACATATATGTTTTTTCTTTAGATAAAGCTCTCGGGGGTGACATGAGGAGCTGCTCTTTATTCTTCTGAATGATTGCAAGAAGTTTTGGCAAGAATTTTCCCAGATTAGAAAAAACATAGCACATGTTTTTGGACTTGGGTGTGTAAACATAAACATATGTCAGCTTCAGGAGAGCATCTGTTCTTCACACACCTCTGCTTGAAGCTGCATTCAGCTTCACAGTTATCTCTAGGAACCAATTCTCTTTGAAGGCATCACTCAGCAATGTATATTTTACTGAATATTTGGGGAAAAATGGGAAAGCAGTTTTGTGTTAAACGCCTTAAGCAGGCATCCAATAAACATCCCATTCAACCCATCTTTTCTGCACTCAGGCCTCTCTTGGCTTCCTACCATCCTGACATCTTCCCACCCCAATTCTTTCCCCACTTGCTGGCTAAATATCTTTTGTTCCCTGGCCTTCCAAAAGCCCAACCACAGACAGCTAACCCTCCTGACAGCTTACTGGAAAATGTAGTTGAGTCTTTGCCCCACCCCCATTTATTTCTCCCCATTTTTCTACTGGCTTGACCAGCCTTCAATACCCCACTGGAACTTTGGGCGATACATTTTTGTCCAATGCATTACATGTATAAGCAGAAGGGTAGAAAACGTCCTTTGCACACTTGCCCTGATTAACAAAAATTTAGCTTAGTATCAGGATTCCTTGGGCCTTAACTTCTCAGTGCTACACATTCCACACAAATTTGAATAACATCTGTGAAATATTTTGGGACACTTAAAAATTGTGGTTATATGAGAATACAAAATGTCATTATTCTTCCGTCTTGCTCTCATAATTCTGGCCTAAATGCAGAAAAGCAATACGGAATTAGCTAATAACAACGCTTGGCCATAGTTAATAGTACAACATGCATACTGTGCAGGTAAAAGAATTTCCTTTTCATATGACATGCATTTAAGAAATATCACTGTCATAATTTGGCTCATGTCCTTGTGATGACTCCCAAACATAGCAGTGACTAAGTTGACAAATGCTTTTCTTTTGGATAAATCAAAATGCCCTGTGACAAAACTGCTCTGGCCAAATGCAGTGCAGAGGGATCTACTTACATTCTGTGTAAACTGCCATTCTCGGAGAAAAAGTGTTCATACCTGGGTTTCCGCCATTCGTCCTCTTTTAAAAATTTGGACTGGTTGCTTTCTTTGGTCCCATCTATGTGCTAATTCATTACGGCAGCCCCATGCACTTGTACAGATTATATCAAAGGCACATTTGGCTTTGTCCTGTCATTTCAATCATCTGTCTATTCAGGCATTCATTCACAAAATGATTGTTGGCTACCTATTATTTACAAGGCTCCTTGCAACAAAGCATCTTTATACCTTCTTATAGGGGTTATAAAGATACACAAGGTAATTCCCCATCTTCATTAAGCTCACATTTAATCAAAAAAGGTATACACACACACACCAAAAAACAGCAACAAAACAGACAACTGTAAACAGTAAAGACAAAATAGAAGTAGAAGAGGAAGTTGTTTCTTGCCTGAGGCAAGTACGGCAGCCAGAATAATGTTTTCCAAAAAGCACATCCAATAATGTCTGCCTTCTGCCTAAATCCCTCATATGATTCTCCATCATATTAAGAAAAAAAAAACCTAAGCACTTCAAACCAATACGCCACTTCTTAGCCAGCCTCAAGTTCTGCTCTTCTCTCTTATTCATTACACTTCAGCCACACTGGCCTTCAACTCAAAGAGGATGTTGAACATAGGTTTTTTATAAAATTGCTCACCTGTTGCCTCTCTTGTGTTTACTATGTCAAAGGGGCCCCACCTGTAACATGTCAACACAGTGGAGTCACCATGAAAATACATTTGGTAAGGAGTTTAAATTCCTAACAGATGTCAGGGAAAGGAAGGAAGAATGTATGGCATGACTTTTGGTCACACCCATAGCATTGTACTTTGGTTTTAAAATAGGGCCCTCCCACAGTAGCCCCAGAACTCAGAATTAGGAAAGGACTCTCCTGGAAAAGCCTTCTCTGTTTATCTATATTTTAGAAGTTTTACCATTTTAGAAGTGAGATGGTGTTTTTTATAATAACAATAGCAGCTGATTTTTTTGAGCTTTTTGCCATGTATGTATGTCTTTACATATATAATTTAGTTAATTCCCCCAATACTTGTGAAGTAGTGCTACTATTATCATTATCTTCCAAATGAGGCAGCACACTTAGAGAGATCAACGCTTTGTTTAAAAAATAATTTGTACCTGGAGTGAGTTTTAGAAACTATACGTCATTTCATATTGATAAAATAAATTTTTGTTAAACCATAGAACAGCTGGATTAGCTAAATCTTTCTGGATTGCTTGTAATTCCAAGGAGCATTTGCACCTATGATGTATATTGAAAACCTAGAAATATAAAACTATTGCAAATGACAGTTCTTCTGTAGGCTTCGACCTGGGGATGAACACATGAACAAACAAACATGTGGGCAAATTATTTGGATAGATAAAAACTATACCTTGGATTTTTTTACAGATTTAATTAAATACAGGTATATATTTTGACAATTTTTAGGAAGGCTTTAGAAATGAATACTGTCATTTTACACTTGATCTTAGCCAAAAGGCCGAGAAGCAATAATACTGTCATTTTAAATAATAAATAACATGACAAAAATGTAATCGTCTCTCAGTTCTATCGGATCTTAACATTTCTTCAGTGTCTCCACTGGTTGAGGCCACCATTACTCAAGGTAATATGCTGCAGTGAGAAAGGACACTCACATCAGGCTTTAACTGAGGCACAAACACCCTAGGTCAGGGGTTCCCAACCCCCAGGCCATGGACTGCTACCAGTCTGTTACCTGTTGGTACAGAGCTGCACAGCAGGAGGCGAACAGTGGGTGAGTGAGCAAAGCTTCCTCTGTATTTACAGCTGCTCCCTGTTGCTCACATTACCACCAGAGCTCTGCCGTCTGTCAGATCAGTGGTGGTATTAGATTCTCACAGGAGCGTGAACCCTATTTTGAACTGTATATGGGAGGGATCTAGGTTGTGCACTCCTTATGGGAATCTAATGCCTGATAATCTGTCACTGTCTCCCAGCACCTCCAGATAGAACTGTCTAGTGGCAGGAAAACAAGCTCAGGGCTCCCACTGAGTCTATATTATGGTGAGTTGTATAATTATTGTATTATATATTACAATGTTATAATAATAGAAATAAATTGCACAATACATGTGATGTGCTTGAATCATCCCCAAACCATACCCCCACCCAACCAGTCTGCGGAAAAATTGTTTATAAAACTGGTCCCTGGTGCCAAAAGGGTTGGGGACCATTGCCCTAGGTGTCATTTTTTTCTCATATTTACAGTGTGTAAGACTTTTTGGGGTTGCTTGAGAATCTTATTATTAAGCATTACTTAGGTGAGACACATAAATTAGCATTTTAATCAGTATTCAGGTGATTTAATTTAGTTATCAGAGAGAATATCTTGAAAAATATTGTTCTAGGACATACTCAAAGTACTTCCTTGCTAAGAAAAAGAAAAAAAAAATAAACCAAGCAACATTTTCTCATTTGATTAGAGGAACAGAAAAACAGGAACAGAAAAATAAATCCCATCTTTGGCAGAAAAGGGTTGCCAGATTGAGCCAACAAAAATCCAGGACATCCAGTTAAATTTGAATTTCAGGTAAATAACAGCAAATGTTTTTACTATGCATATGCCCTGTGCAATACTTGGGAGATACTTGTAGTAAAAAAATTATTTGTTACTTAATTAAAATTCAAATTGACCTGGGTATCTAGTTTTTTATCTGGCAACCCTTTGACAGATTCCAATCAAGTTTTCATTCAGTGGATTTTAAAGGCTGTGCTCATTTGTCTAGGTCTAAGTAGACATTTTGAAAGGAAATAATAGCATTGTTTTATTTTTTACAAAAATATTCAAAAAGAAACACAGAAAAACAAAAACAAAAATTCTGTGTCATTACAGGAGACATGTTGCTAGGTGCTTTCTTCCAGTTGAGTGTAGCTCAGTCTGATAAAGCATACTGAGATAGAATTCACCATCTTGATTAATGTTACCTAGGAGATGATCTATTTTCTGAACCAGCTGGACTGCCCTCCTCATCACCATGAAGATACCAAAATAAGCTCTCAACAGAGAAGACCTTGATGCTTTTCAAATGGTAAATTTGAAATAAATTTTTTTTATTAAAATAAAAATCCCACCTAAACTTGATACAAGACTTTCAGCCAACCATTAAACAGTTGTAAATGCACAATTCAAAGAGAAAAGCCTCAGAAGTAGAAAATAGCTGGCAAATGTTCTGTAGCTGTTGGCATGTGAGTAAACTTACTCTCCCTTTCTTTAAAAACGGGGTCATGATTTGTTCTGGTCTGTGGCTTAGATATAGCAGAAAGGGTGTTGGTTGACTGTGAGAATCCAATACACTGAGACATTGTCAGGGTGGAAAAGTCTGCAAACTGAAGACCATCCCAGGCTGGTTGGGGTGGGGGCATTAAGCTTTTTGCCTTTTAGTGACCCTGGAGGACTCTACCCACTTAGAGTAAGATAGACCTTCGGCAATGGGGAAATGGCTACCTGCACTTTCAAGTTTCCCAGAAGCTAACTCAGGCTTCATCTCCTGATTGAACCTCCTATTCCTCTCCTTGCCAGTGTCAGCAGGGAGGTAAGTGGAGGTGCTGCATGAGGACCCAATCTGGGTCCCCTTACTTCGCCCTGGCAGCATCTCACTGCTCTCAACTTGCCTGGCCCTCAGCTGCCTTACCTGGCTCAGCTCTGTTGGAAGTAACTTTCAGACCCTAACCAGTTTTACAATCATATCCTACTCCATTTGTCTCAGCAAATCTTTGTAGATATATTAGTTTGCTAGGGCTGTGTAACAAAGTATAGAAAACGGAGTGGTTTAAACAAAATAAGTTTATTGTCTCACAGTTCTGGTGACCAGAAGTCTGATATCTAACAAAACTCTGAAGAACAGTCAGATAAACAGTGGTCAGAGGCTTCTACTCCTGGCATACTCAGCAAAAATGTGGAGCAACTCTCAGGACTCACAGCAGATTGCCTCCCCCAACAGTGGCAATACGTCCTGATCTGCGTGGCACAGTCCTAGATTATCATTATTGCCGGAGCATAATTATTAACGTGGTCCCCTTACATTCTCAAAAGCAGGGTGGACTCGGAATTGTGAAACCTAAAGATTATATAATTGAGGAAACTTTGAGAAAATAAAATGCAATTTTGAACACAAAATGATATGCAAAAGTAAATACATATGGGAGCAAATGAAAATTGAAGCTAGATTCTATATCCTTCTCTTAAATGATAATTTATATACTCACTGTATTTGAGGACACTCACCATGTGTCCAACACTGTGCTAAGCATTTTGTGTATGTTATTTTATCCTCATAACAACTTATGGGCAAGTATTATGATTCCCATTAAAAAAAAATGATGAAATTGAGGCTCAAGACTTGGAGATGAAAGCTACCCAGCTAGGCAGCACTGGAAATGGCAGCAGAAGTCTAGGTGCGTGACCATGGTCTTATCCACTATGCACTGAGGAGGGCTGAATGTGGGCAGGGTGAGTGGAAGAAAGACAGAAAACAGTGACAGAGAAGGAGACAACTGTAAAAGACATTGAAAAAGAGGAATTGAGAGAATTGGGAGCAAGCTAGGCTTAAAAGGGAAGAAAAGATTGGCAGGGTTTACTCTGAGGTTTTGAGCTTGTGGGACTACAGAACAATGATAACTTTGACAGAAATAAAAAAGTCCAGAGAAGGAGCAATTGGGGGCAGGAAGGGGGAGAAGGGGTTGAGCTCAGCTTCAAACATGCCCAGTTTGGACCTCATAGTCCCAGGAGTAATAGCCAGGGAGACCACAGTGCCAGCAGTCCAATAACCCACGGGCAGAGATGCAGAGGAAAAGTCAAGTGTTGCAACAGACAAAGGAGAAGCTGGAAGGAAGTGAGAAACATCAGGTTTAAATTTTCCCAGGCTTGAATGTTGAGAACTTTTTCTTACAAGAAGCCATTTCAATCATGCTTACTGATGATTGATGAGAGGGTGGGGTGTGAATTGTATTTGCTCACCACTGCCTGGTTCAATTTAGTCTTTGGAGATCACATATTATTCCCCCACACTTTTTTCCCTCAAGAAATGCAAAACAAGGTAAATTACAAACTAGCCAAGAAAAATAAAATGCTATTCCTTATTAACTTCCATTAATGTCTGCCTTATTCAGTAAGAATAAAGGGAACTTAGCATTTTTCTTTCTCTTATTACTGTTTTGTTGTGAGATATTGAGTGCTTACTATAATTTCTGCTCCTCATTTTTCTGGTTGTAAAAGAAGTCTGTAACCATAAGAGGATTTTGTGGATTTATGAGCATAAAACCAATTGAGCTATTTAATGTACATTTTTGTGGAATAATTATTTAATGTGAATCCACATACATATGCTTTAAATTAACTTGAATGTGTATAAGAGGGAGAATATAGTACTAGATGATCTCCCACAACATAAATTCTCGTGCTTACCTAATGAATCTGGAACCTAAAATTACTGAGAACATATTGACATCTTGACACCTTGTAATATCTCCTCCCTGCTCTCTTACACTCACTAACACTCCTACCTTCTACTGTTGGTTGCTATAAATCCCCAGAATGAAAACTTTCTATATTATCTGTTCTTTATATCTGTCCTTGCTTCCTTCCAATAGTTTAATAACTAAGACTTAATCAGTCTCATTTGTTCTTACTCTTCCTATTTGCTTTAATGGATACAGTGAAATACTGTGAAAGAATCACCTTGAAGAAGATTTTTTCCAATTATTTCTTGATCACTGTTTTAATAAACCATGATCAGGTACTGATTGTTTCAGCTTCAGAGTGAAGTGCCTATACATGAGAAAGACAGAAATAATCAGTCCCAGTTGTATTCAAGCAATGTGTCTTAGTGTAATCTCTAAACCAGCAGTACCAGTTTCACCTGCAAAACTTACTAGAAATGCAAATTCTTGAAACTCATCTAGACTGACTATAGCAGACACTTAAGGAGAGATTAAGCCCAGAACTTTTCATTTTAACAAGCCCTCTAAGGTTAAGTAATTCGCATGCACACTAAAGTTTGAGAACCATTGTATTTTAGTAACTGAATTTATTCAACATGGAATGGAAGACTATTCTTGACAGAGCAAAATTAGTGTTCTCTGCCTTTCATCAGAAGGGACTGGTTCTCAGAGGAAGGGCCTTCTCTGGGTTTTTCTTTAAAAAAGAAAAATGGTGCCTTGCCTCTGCCATGAGCTAAGTACTCTTGGGCAAATCTCTTTAATCTTTCTAGGTCTCATTTTCCTCATCTATAAAATTAGAACCTCAAACAATATAATCTCCATAATTTCCTAATAATTTATATTCTAGGTTTGAGTATATCAATCTCTTTTGTGGCTAACACCATTTATTTGTAAGAGGACAGACAAGAGTCAGCATTATAGGGTTATGTTAACATGTGCACATGACAATGAAACCTGTATTCTTGGTCTCTAGACCAGCATCAAGCATATTTTATGCCCAAAGCAAACAAACATGTAAACAAAACATTGAATCACATTTCTATAGCAGAAGTGAGCAAAATTTTTCTGTAAAAGACCAGAGAGTAAATATTTTAGGCTTAGGGATTGATTAGTCTCTGTTATTACTACTCAGCTCTGCCACTGTAATACAAAACAGCCATAAATAATGTGTAAAGGAATATGGCAAAAGTCCCCAGATTTTACTTATGAAAACAGATGGTGACTGAATGTGGCCCATGGGCCATAGTTTTTTCAAACATTGCTTTATAAAGCCTCTATTTAAAAAAATAAAAATAAGGGATTTAACCACTTTGTAGTTGATTACTTAGTCATTAATCAGATATTTAATAACACATCCTCTAGTAACCCATTCACTGCTGCAATCTTCAAAAGCAACGAAACACATCTAACATCCCTCTTTGGCTTTGCTGATGGTTGATCTGTAAACAGTCAAAGTATATTATTGACCAGATCCAGCTTTATGCCTAATTCTCCTCTTTAATGTCCAATGGAAGAGAGTGTTCTGCTTTCATAGACACACTTTTAAATAGTTTGGGTTTACCATTCCTACTGTAACAAATATATACCCAAAGAGAAATTAATTTACCTCTACAGCTATGGTTCCTTACAATGATCATTTTGATTATACATTAGCCACTGCTTTACTGTATAATTCTTATCCAAAACTTCCTCTGCAGAATACTGTGTAGGAAAAAAACAACAACTCAATTTCTTCTATTATATTCTCACCACACAGATTACTTCTGTGACATTCGGTCACTAAAATGTGCAAGGAAATTTCTCCCCCCAATAACCAATTCTGTAGCTGACACCAGATGAGTGTCCTGAAATTCAATTCAATTCTGACACTCTCTATCTTGAGATAACATAAGATCCTACAGGTTGAGGGCACAGTCTCCAAGACTCCCCCAATTTAGATGCCAGTTACTAGTGTGAGCCTCTGGAACTTCTGGCCAACAGGCTACAAATCAGTTCTCACAACCCTCTCCTCACATTCCATTAATTGGCTACAGCAGCTCACAGAACTCAGAGAAACACTTACCTGTGTCTACCAGTTCATATGAAGGCTATTACAAAGGATACAGATGAACAGGCAGACAGAAAAGATGAATAGGGTGAGCTACAGGGGAAGGGGTGCAGAGCTTCCATGACTTCTCCAGGTATACCACCCTCCAGGGATCTCATGTTCAGCTATTCAGAATCCCCTCAAACCCAGCCCTTTTGGGGTTTTGTGGAAGCTTCATTCTGTAGGCATGATTAAATAATTCATTGGCCATTGGTGATCAACTTAACTTTTAGCCCCTCTGCCCTTTCTGGACGTTGTGGGATGGGGCTAAAAATTCAAATTCTCTAATTATGCCTTGATCTTTCCAGAAACCAGCCCCCAATCTAAAACTACTAAGAGGGTATGCCTGCCACCAATCTTCTCATTAGCACACAAAAGACACACTTATCTAATGCTTTCAGGAGTTACATGTCGGGGAACAAAGCCCAAATATATATTTCACAGCATCACAGTAGGTTATTGGTACTGTCTTATCAAACTTATTGAAAGGACATCTTTTACAAGCCTCCTTTATTTTAAAACCTTCAATGAGAAAGTCAAAGATACTATTGCAAGTCATGACACGCATGTAAATTCAGTACCTGCTAATTAGTGTCTTTTTCTAATTACCAGGTTAGTAAATGTGGGTAGAGAAGGAGAAAGGCCCAAGATAGTGCTTTAATTCTTAACTGTATGAAGGCATCCCAGAAACATAGCAATTGGGCTCATTTCATAAATGGAAAAGGAAAAAAAAGAAAAGAAAAAAAAAGCACTGGACATATTTCCAAGTACAATAAGAAAACATGTTGGGTAATTTTGAAATTTCCCACCCTTCACTCTGGTCCCAAGTGGAAGCATATGCCAGACTAACAGCTTGAACTTATTCTGAACTTTGAGTTAGATTCATTCTAACTTTTCTTATATTGTTATTCTCTCAATATTATTTATATTACCCTCTGTGCCCACATATAATTAGTCCTCAACTGAAATTTTACAGAATACAATGCTTAAAAGAGAGCCAAGTCTTGGACTATTGGTGTTTCTACCAACTTGATAAACATCTTATCACTGTGTGCTGACTGAAAAACAGACACCACAAAGATAATGGTCTGTTGTGTTTTAAATGGTTATATTAGGCCATATTTCCAAAAAGTATGTAAAATGAGAAATGGAGATGAGTTTAGAATGATGTGATCATGGCTACATGCATCTTTATGTGCTAAAAGGGGCCTATGGTCCATCTTTCCCTCCATTTTATTTTCTTTACTTTCTTTTTTTCTTTTTTTTTTTTTTTTTGATAGGGTCTCACTCTGCCACCCAGGCTGAAGTACAGTGGTGTGATCTTGGCTTACTGAAACCTCTGCCTTCAAGGCACAAGGAATCCTCCCACCTCAGTCTCCCAAGTAGCTGGGACTATAGGTATGTGCCACTACACCCGGCTAATTTTATAATTGTTTGTAGAGACTGGGTCTTGCCATGTTGCTGAGGCTGGTCTGGAACTCCTGGACTCAAGGAATCCTCCCACCTTAGCCTCCCAAAATGCTGGGACTACAGGCACGAGCCACAGTGCCTGACTCCCCGGCATTTTCTGATGTAAAATAATCTATTTCTTTAAGAACATTTCATTAGATAAATATATCTTATCACATTAAGGCACCACTCTTATGACCTCCTTGAACCTTAATTACCTCCTAGGTATTTCTAATGACAGCACAGGGAAGGTGATCCAAAGGATTGTTAGGGAAATCAAGAGATCATCCCAGACCATAACTGGTAGAAGGTTGTAAAAAGGAGCTCCTTCAGCAGAATGGCACTACTGCTTTGCCATCAGTTAATTTGCTGCTGTTGGTAGTTACAGAACTTTGTTTCAAAGCAAAAGTTAAATGGGATCCAGTTAAATTCCCTGCTCCTTGAAAATTCCAGTCTGTATCATACATGGGCTGAGAGAAAGCCATGAGGCAGGATATTGCAGTAGAATGCTGCCGATATGAACTTGATCAATGAGTTTGAAGTGAATATCAGTGATGCCCACTCTAGCATGCCTTAGGATAAAAATATTAACCACTGGAAAGCACCTGGCCCAAGAATGTGATTCATGGAATTGAGGCCACAGCTGTCCACTAGGCATGGCTGAAGCTGAAGGGTAATATCTTCTTCATCTGTCAGATGTGATAAATCTAGGTGTGACCTAGACCTAGTTCCTCAGAGAGATTGAGTTCCAGTTGCTCTCAGTAATAAGAAGCTTAATAATGTACTTCCTTTTCCTCCCTGTCTCACTTTCTGCTCACCTACTGATTCCCTTTGAGATCACCCCGCAAATAAACTATTTGCTCTCAACTGTGTGTCTCAGCATCTGCTTCTAGGGGAACCCAACCTAAGACACACACTTTGGAATATTTACATATTCCTATAAGCATTCAGTAAATTTGAACTGGACTTTCTTCTCTTCTTGATGTTTTATTTTTGAGGTAAACTGAGGAGAAGATGGATTTTGTAATCTAAAAATGGTTTTCACTAAAGGGGTCTTGAATCTCTATCCCTGAGTTGTCACAAGTTGAGATAGATGCTTTGCTGCTTGAAATGGTTGTGATCAATGCTACCTGAAACTCTGGGAAAAGATTCAGATTTCCAATGTATACACCCTATCTGGATTTGACAAATCAAAACTTTAGGACCAGTCTGCTAGTCAGAATTAATTTTGGTCTTCCTACCATCTATTTACTGAATTATATTGGCAAAAAACAAAGAGATAATCAAAATCAGGGTTAGAGGACTTATTCCGAAATACAGTGAGTTTATATATGTGCCAGAGCCTCATTTGACCCTTATAGTGACCTGTAAATTTAATGAGATTATAACTTCTATTTTACAGATGAGGAAACTGAGGCTAGGACAGGTTAAGTAACTTGTATAAAAATTACAGCCAGTAGAGCCATGTTTCTAAACCATCTCAGTCCAGGATGCAAACTCTTACCCACTAAGCTGTACTGCTTCTGCAGAAGGACCTTAACGATCAATAGTGATAAAGCCTGGCAGTGATACATGATGAGAACAGTCTTATCTGGAAGAACCATGATATAGGGAGAACAATTTTGGATCCAAAATAAAGAAGCATAGGTTTTAGACCCAGTCCATTGTATGATAGACAAATTTTTCCGTTCCTCTTAGTCTTTTTTCTTCAGTGCAAAATGAAGAAGTTAGAATAAATAACTTCTAGGGTCCCTTGTAGTCATGAAATTGTACTGTTCTACTCTAAGAAACTTCTTTTCAAATTGCTATGGTTTTATTAATATAGCATAATTGTAGTAGTCATAGATTCAGGAACCCTGCCTAAGATGTAGCACTAAGTTAGAGAGTTACAAAACACTTCTGTTGGATTGAAATATTAGGATGACTATTTTAATTATTTCTATTAAACTACTCTACATTCACGTCACACTGTACTACCTACTTCAATTTTAATATTATTGAAGAGGAGACAGCTAGTTGCAAATCTAGCTGAGGGACTGAGATACTGATGTAGAATTCAGAAGTCTTATCACTGGATATTCTTACCGTGGCTTCCATGTATTTTAAGGTGTTAAGAGATGAAAACCAGAAGCAACAAAAAAAATTTAACAAATGCTAATGCCCTGCCATTCTTGACCCTCCAGAGTGAAGGAAAATGCTGTCCCTAGTGAAAAAGTTAACCTGTTGTTTCAATCACATAATCCTTGTCTGCACGTTTCAGTTCTGTCAGAACTCAAATGTTTGAGGCTAGAATCTGGCAGCTCACAGGAATCATTAACATTAGAAATACATAGATGAGGCAGTAGGCCTGGTACAGAAAACCACATGGATAAACTCCTTTTGATAAGAAGGGTCGGGAGTACTCACATTTTTATCTTCATGTAACAATGTAGTCTTGACTTCATTTTATAGTCACAATACCATGGTCATCTCTGAATATGGAGAAATCATTAGATGATAGAATATTAGTATTTAGTATTTTCAGGACCTCTGGCTCATAATACCTCTGAGGATACACCAGAATGGAAGCTTGGTATGCCAGACATTATAATCTTCTGAGAACAAGTTAAAATAAGACAAGTAACTTGAAAAAACCAGCTGTGAAACAAATTTAGTTATAATTTTTATTTTGAGTTCAGGGTTAAAAGTGCATGTTTGTTATATAGGTAAAGTTGTGTCATGGCGGTTTGTTGTACAGATTATTTCATCAAACAGGTATTAAACCTAGTATCCGTTAGTTATTTTTCCTAATCCTCTCCTCCCTCCTACCCTCCACCCTCCAAAAGGCCCCAGTATGTGTTTTTCTGCTCTATGTGTCCATGTGTTCTCATCATTTAGCTCCCACTTTTAAGTGAGAATATGCAGTATTTGATTTTTCTGTTTCTGTGTTAGTTTGCTAAGGATAATGGCCTCCATCCATGTTCCTGCAAAGGACATGATTTCATTCTTTTTTATTGCTGCATAGTATTCCATGGTGTATATGTACCACATTTTCTTTATCCACTCCGTCACTGATGGACATTTAGGTTGATTCCATGTCTTTGCTATTGTGAACAGTGATGCAATGAATATACATATGCATGTATCTTTATAATAGAATAATTTATATTCCTTTGGGTATATACCCATTAATGAGATTGCGGGGTGGAATGGTATTTCTGTCTTTAGATCTTTGAGGAATCACTACACTGTCTTCCACAATGGCTGAACTAATTTACACTCTCACTAACAATGTATAAGCATTACTTTTTCTCCACAATCTCACCAGCATCTGTTGTTTTTTTGACTTTTTAATAATAGCCCTTCTGACTGGTGTGAGATGCTATCTCATTGTGGATTTGATTTGCATTTTTCTAATGATCAGTGATATCGAGCTTTTTATATATGCTTGTTGGCCACATGTATGTCTTCTTTTGAGAAGCATCTGTTTATGTCCTTTGCCCACTTTTTAATGGTTTTTTTTTCTTGTAAATTTAAGTTCCTTATAGATGCTGGATATTAGACCTTCAACAGATGCATAGTTTGCAAAAATGTTCTCCCATTCTGTAGGTTGTCTGTTTACTCTGTTGATAGTTTCTTTTGCTGTCCAGAGGCTCTTTAGTTTAACTGGATCCCATTTAACTTTTGCTTTGAAACAAAGTTCTGTAAATACCAACAGCAGCAAATTAACTGATGGCAAAGCAATATTGCCATTCTGCCAAAGCAACTCCCTTTTAGAACCTTCTACCAGCTGTAGTCTGGGATGATCTTTTGAGCTCCCTAACAATCCTTTGGATCACCTTCCCTGTGCTCTCATCAGAAATACCTAGGAGGTAATTAAGGTTCAAGGAGGTCATAAGAGTGGTCCCTTAATGTGATAAAACTATGGCCTAATAAGAAGATGAGAGTAGTAAGATCTCTTTCTCCCTTCCTGCCATGTGAGGACAGAGCAAGAAGGCACTGTCTGCAAGCCGGGAAGAGGGCTCTTACCAGGAACCAAAATGGCTGGCACCTTCATCTGGGACTTCTAGCCTCCAAAACTGTAAGAAAGTAAATTTCTCTTGTTTAAGGCAAAAAAATAAAGAAATATCCTTGATACCTAAAGCACACTACCCATCTTCAGGCACAACCACAAGCAGCTTATAGCAGAAAAAATATCTGACTTCAGCTCACTGGTAGGTAGATTCCTCTACTTCTCATTTCAATATGGTTTGTTCCCAATTAACCAATATACAAAACATCTTGAGAATTAAAACATCCTTTAGAAATTTATTTTCAGGACTAACTGGTATAAGCTACAATAAACAATGGACCACATATTCTTTCAAGGAAGAGTCAATGTTATTTTTACGTAGATTGATTAGAAGTATTATGTTCTATTAATAGTTACTATCAAATGTATGTTGATTATTTTTATATTAGCAAATGAAGCTATTGCTTTTTCCAGGATTCTCACAACTCAAAATCGATTTGGCTTTTCTTATTTGGGTGTCAGATTGCAGAATTCATTTTGTTTGCACACTCGTAAGCTTGTTTGGCAATATTACTCACCAGGTGTACTTTCCCCATTAGAATATCTGTGGTGGGTATTTTTTTTTCAAATGTATTAGCTTATATTTTGCCAGATGCATTTCAATGTATTGTTTTCTGCCTAGGACACTTCTGTATGTCTGGGGCTGCAGCTGCTTGCTGTTCTTACTTCAGACTGTGCTTTGGGACTATTACACTGTTTTTCAGCAGCCCACTAAGGAGCACATTCAGTGAAACCAACTTGCCTACTGCCCTATTTAAAACCCGACAAACCCCCACGCTGCTAGACACACATGTTGCCTTTTCAAATTTTCTGTTGTTTGAGAAAATTTTCCTTCCCATATATTTAGATAGGCTTCTAGGGTGGTGAATTCATTTCTTGGATTTGGCATCTTCTAGAAAAAAAAATCCTGGTAAAAATCTGAAGACTAAACACTCAGCCTAGGACAAAATGGTGGCAGAGGAAGCTTCTCTTCTCCCCCATCTCCTTTAGTGCCTTTCTCCATTCTCAATGTCTTTCTCTTTTTCTGATATCCTGGTCCCCACAGCATGGAAGGGAATGATCTGTGAAAGGAAAATATCTTGGGCCACCAAAATCACTAAGCAAAACTCAAGCTGGAAACTGCTTAGAGCAAATCTGCCTCCCATTCTATTCAAAATTATCCCTTTGCTCACTGAGACAGATGCATATCAGACTGCCTCCTTTGGAAAGGTCAATCAGAAACTCAAAAGAATGCAAGGAATCCTCTCTCACCCATCTGTGACCTGGAAGCTCCCTCCCCTTTCTGCCCTTGCTTCAAGATGTCCTGCCTTTCCAGACCGAACCAATGTACTTCTTACGTATACTGATTGATGTCTCATGTCTTCCTAATATGTATAAAACCAAGCTGTGCTCTGACCACCTTGGGCACATGTCGTCAGGACTTCATGAGGCTGTGTCATGGGTGCATCCTCAACTTTGGCAAAATAAACTTTCTAAAGTAAATGAGACCTGTCTCAGATTTTCTAGGTTCACAGATCTAACCAACTGTACTGTTAGGGCAGTGGTTCTTACCTGGGGTGATCTTGCCCTTAAGGGGGCTTCGACTGTGACTGTAGACATTTTTGGTTGTCACAACTTGGAGGAGGGGTGCTATTGGCATCTAGTGAATAGAGAGATCAAGGATGTTACTATGCATCCCAGAATCCTACAATGCAAAGAACAGAACCCCATAACAAACAAAAATCCTGCTCGAAGACATTAGTGATGTTACCTGTAACTCTTTTTAGAGTTTCTTCATCTTTTAAAAGGGACATGGAGAGAGACATTATTAACCTTATAACCCTATCTCCTATAGTTTCAGATGTAAAATAGGACACATGGTCCATCAGCTTTCAGAGATTCAAACATATTCCGAGATATCTATCACATGTGCACCTGCTGGCCCCTGCAACACACACACACACACACACACACACACCACACACACACACAAGTTTTAATCTCCAGAGAGGATGGGAGCAGAGACCAACGCTGGCACGTAGAACTCTTATTCTCCTCATAAGTTCCACCTTCCAATCCAGTACCTCCTTTTGCCATGGTGGGGAAATTTTCTCTTAAAACAAAGAATTCTTCCAGAATTTGTGGTTTGACATCTCCACATCAGAATATAGAAGCTTTTGAAATTGCAAATAAGTTCAGAAATATAAAGATAACTATATACAAATAAATGGTTTTCTCTTAACTGCTTAGCTTTATCAATGTAAGTCAGCGATTTCAAAACTGTAGCTTCTGCTATAGGTTACAGATGACTTTATAAAGGATTCAAAAATAAGGATTTGAATTTTATTTCTGTGTGTCATTTCCATTCTAATGGTCACAGCAATAGAAAACCTTCACCACCATTACATGGTGGGAGAAATGTACTTGGAAAATGAATGTGGAAATATGTGTTTCAATAACAAAATTTACTCTACTACTTTGTCTACTACTACTACTATTTTTCTTTTACTTTGTCTATAAGCCACAACAAAGGATGCTTATCATCTAATTTCTTCTCTTCTAAGCAGGTAGAACTATGTCTCTGTCCAGAATCTGTTTCTTTAGAATGTAATGCTAAACTCACCTAGATCATAGCAGCAAGTTCTAGGTACTGAACAAAATGTTCACCTCCCCCCATTATGAGTCACCGCTGCTCATTCCTCAGTGATTCTCACACCCACCAGCTTCCCATCCCTCAGAGATCTTGGCCTCAGGAGCTCAAGAGCCTCCCCTTATGTGAGTGTGACTCCACTGGCCTTCACTGACGGGGGTGAGCAAGTCACTGCTCAGATCTCCAGCTGTGCCTGATCTGACCCAGGGCCAGGGCTGTATTGTCTAGTTTCCCTCTGACTTCCAGAGACTTCCAGACCCCCACTAGTTCCTGTTCAGTTGCCCATTCTCTTTATGATAAAACTGCTGTCAAAGTTTCATTTTTTCTTTAACAAATGAAAACTGAAAAGAAGGGCATACTACTGCTTGAAACTCTTAATGGTTTTCATGGAAAGGTTCCCCCTCAAAGTCCTTCTCTCTTTTTAGTTAACATCACTGAAATCAGCCTTTTCTCTTAAAGGAAACTTCAATTCTTCCTAAACTTCACAGTCCAAGGTAGAAGATTTGTACTTCCCCCCCGCCCCCACCTTCCATACATACAGTTTCTTACTTCTGCTGAGTATTCTTTGGAAAGTTAAAACATTCTGCAGTAGATTTTCAAGTTAAATATTAGTATGTCCAATCCTCTAAATCAAAATGTGGCTCCTCTCTGCATATACACACCATTTCTCTCCTAGAATGGAAGTCGGGGCCTCAAGCTGCCTTGTTCCAATTCTCATGAAGGGTTTGTAATAGTCCATGGCACACAAGAAGCTTCAAAAAGCTTGAAGAAGCAGATGTGAAATGGGGAAAAAGAGATTCAATCTTTTCCTATAATTGAATTAGACATAGCACAGAACTCTCAACCCCCTCCCCACAGGTCTTAAATTGTGAGAAAGGACGGGTGCCCAGAGGAAAATAAAATTGTTTGATGCTAAATGATATTAAATGATACTTTAGTGATTTTGATTCTAAATGACTTGTTTTCTATTTCTTTTACTTTCTTCTCCCATAATTATTTGATACTTCTCCCACCATTCAGTTATTACTAATAGCTTTCTTCATTGCAAAACTCACAAAAGGAGGGTGAGCACATTTGAAAACCAAGGGATAGACTGAATTTCTGAATGGACTACTGTTGAACATATGGTATGGAAACGAAAGTAAGAGAAAGGTTTTGTGAGAAGAAAAGATATTTTTGTTTGATTTGTTTGGTTTGGGGATTTTGTTTTCTGAAATTCAGAAGCTTGACTTTTCAAAGCAAGAAGATAGCTAAAAACTAGATTATAGAATTTCAAAAATAAACAATAAACTGGAAGTGTTTATAGAATTTTAATGTTTTCCAATCTTCACCCAAAAGAAAAGTTCAATTAGAAAGTAGGAAGAGGGAAATTGGAAGAGGTGTGGCTATGATTTGGATCCTAGTGAGAGTATCCCCAAGAAATAAGACAGAAGGATTAAACTTTTAGTTTTTCCAAATAGTTTTAGTACAGATTTTGTAGGAAACAGATGTCAAAATGGAATTAGATGTGAAAGAGGTTTATTGGGGAAAAAAAAAAACAACAGTGGTGAGGAAGCCAAAAAAACAGTGGTGAGGAAGTCATTGACTGGAAGCAGCTCCTGGGAATTGTGGCCTCACTCAAACACAGGAATGCATTTCTGAACATGGCAGCTAGAGTTATCAGTCACTATATACCTCACAGTCAGATCTGAGAGGAACATTTACATGATCCACACAGAAACTCAGATGGGTTTAGTATAAATCTTACAATAGAAAGGACGTGGGCCTTGCCTCTAGCCTGGGAGACTGCAAACCTAGGAGTAAAGCCTCAAGTCCAATACAGCACCTGGGTGGTAGAGTACCAGTGACAAAGAAAGAGGTTATGCTAGATAGGCCTAGTTTGGTATAGTAGAGCATCCACAAAGCTGGCTAGGAATGAGTTAGGGACCCTCAGGATTTTGGTGTCAATATAGTATGACACCAAATGACCCTGTGACCATACACAATAGCAGAAACCACTGATATTAGTCAACAGTGCCAGTACACAATATCTGAAAATCCAGTGGCATTAATCACATCTTAGCTGATATCAGAGCTCATCACCCAGTGTTCAACTAAGAAGAGAAGCTACACCACAGCAAAGGTCAGTGCAGACAGGATACACCTCAGTACTTGCAATGGTAGATACTCTGTAAGTGTTAGAGACAAGTAATTAAGGATGGATGCAGATACAGATACCTGAATGTGGAAGGTAGGAAGGCTAAACAAATGTTCTCATTTGGTGCAGAACTATATTTGTGTGTTTATGGTTTTTCTTCCTTTGATCAAAATGAGTGTTATACAATTGTTAGATGAGAATTTGATCCCATAATGTTTGGGAGGCTATTGTTAATCAGTGTCACATATGCACTTAAACCATCAGAGTACTAAGATAATTATGTTCATCTTAATCTCATTAATCAACACACAGGGAATTTATTGCAATATTTATTTGTTTTTTCTTTTTAAATTTTAAGTTCAGGGGTACATTCTTTTCTATACTATATATTTTTTTAATTAGCTTGAAGCTAATATAACTGAATTGTTTGTAAGTTGCTAATAGTAAACAGGTTTGATTTCAAGAAAAAAAATCTATTTCAATAAGAGTTGACTCAAGTGTTTTCAGAAGAAGCTGAGTCTTAGCTCTACTTAAACATGATAGTTTTCATCAACTAGGGAAGGATTCTAACATTTCAGGAACTGCTATGACAACAGAAATGAATGGGAAATAGAGTGTCAGGGCTCTCTCTGGGAAGCAGAGCTAGGAAGAAGTCAAGCCAGCACGCCCAGCTGTAAGCATGTGTTTCCATGGGCCTCACCGTTCTGGTGAGAACAAATGAGCCCCAAGAAAACTTCGCTTCTCCTGGCTCTACGCTATCCACAATTCTGCGGCCTCCATTGTCTCCAATTCAAAGCCCTGTTTCTTCTGGTAAGTTTATGTCTTCTAAGATAAGCACTAATTCCTCAATTGTTATATGATACTAGTCAGTATCAGCCACCCTCTTCCTCGCATGGAAGTGCTTTGCTTAATGCTCCTAATAAAAGTGGAGTGGCAACTTCCGCTCCTGCCTCCCCACCTTAGTTCCAAGGAGAAGCATAATGCTTCCACTTGAGCTCTGTTTCTCCTCTCCTCGTTCACATTATAAAAAAACAACATTTATGTTGAGTCTTGAAGAAAGGAATGTTAAGAATCTGTCTCTGCTAAAGCCACTGTTGCCTAGCATTGAGAGCTTGACTGCCTGAGCAGAGGCTTGAGCAGGTCCCAGTGCAGTGAAAAAGCAGTTTGTTCCTTGAAGAAGCTATGCATTGTCCTCTCCAGATATTGGAGAATCCCACCATCATGTGGTACTCACTAGAACATGGACCCAGGATGGTCTGAACTGTGTTAACTATTCTCACAGGAATTTCCATAAAGCAGTTTTTTTTTTATTTTTATTTTTTTAATTGTCTCTCCTTTCTTCTTAGGATTCAGGACTATCTGAGTGGCAGACACCACCTTAAGCTCAGTTGTTTCTCTCTCAAATTCATGGCAAACTCCTCACATCAGAGTGTATCTGTAGGCTCCCTTCCTTGGGGATGAGTTTTCTGCAGGTAGAAGCCTTTGAGTTCAGGCTTCCTGCGTGGAACCCCCACACATGCCCCTGTGTTCCTGAGACTAAGTGTAAACATGGGCTCCAGATGGAAATCTGCTCCGATTCCTTTATCCTTTCATTTGAACCCATTTAGTGGGGTTCTTCTCTAATAAATACTAAACTGTGTACAAAAAAAGAACAAATGAGTGATTTCTTGCCTTCAAGAAATCTATGATCTTATCACACTGAAAAGCCCTGAACATAAATGACTTCTGATCATGTGCAATGGAGATCAGAGGAAGAAAAGATAAGTTTCCATTAGAGGCATCTGAGGAGATTTGTGAAAAATTTGACATTCAGGGCGGGCCATGAAAGATAGGTAGAGTTTTGATAAATGGCAACATTGTTGATGTCATCATCATCATAACTGTTTTCAAAATTTTTGTCCATGTTTAACATGGAGAAGAAGAAAGCCATGTGGGGGTATGACTGTTCTTTAAATATTTGAAGAGTTGTCAGTATTATAGAAGGATTCAATTTCTTTGTAGCTGCAAAGAATGGAAAAACATCACTAGATGAAAGTTATATGAAGACAGGATTCAAAAGTAACTTTTAAAAAATCATATCTACTGTTTTTTTAAAGGCTGCCTTGGGAACTACCTTATTAAGCACATGTGACTTATTTTGGATACCACAGAGCAGTGGTTTTCAAAGTGGAGTTTTGAGACCCAGAGGTCCCTGAGACATTTTCAGGGCATCCAGGAGGTAAAATCAAACATAATAATAATATTGTGTAGGCAGAATGATGCTCCTCACTCTAATGATTCTAGTTTCAAGAACATGTGAATATATTATAATACATTACATGTCAAGGGGAATTCAGCTTGTTAATCATCTGACTTTAAGATGGATTATACGGGCAGGCCAATGTAATCATGAAGGTCCTTAAAAGTGAAAGAGGGAAGAGAGAAGAGGAGACATGGTGGTATAAGAAGGATTGGGCCCAACATTGCTGGCTTTGAAGATGCACAAAGGGATCACAAACCAAGGAATATTGAAGCCCTTTTGAAGCTGCAAAAAACAGGAAAACTGATTCTCCCCAAGTCTCCAGAAGAAAACAGCCCTACCAAAACCTTTATTTTAACTCAGTGAGACCAGTTTCATATTTCTGACCTCTAGAACTGTAAGATAATACATTGCTGTTGTTTTTAAGCCACTATGTGGTAATTTGCTGCAGCAGCAACAGAAAACTAATACAAATACTAAGATGTTAATTTGACTTTTTCACTCTCGTTTTCTCAGGAGTGTACAGTGGGATTTTACAGGGGCTACTTGAATGTGGTAATACACCAGACTGTATTCAGAAGCAGATGTAAGAATCCAGCTGTCTTTCATTAAGAAGACATTAAAATGTTTTGTAAATATGTAAAATAGTACCACTCCTCTAACAAATTTTTGAAAAACACGGTTATTTCTTATTAAAAATATTATTTATATTGACATGTGATGGGTCCAGAATTAAACTGCTAATATGGTAAATCTTCATAGTTGTAACCCACATAAACAAAAGCTCTTTGGGGATTTCAATAATTTTTAAGCATATAAAGGGGATACTGAAGCCAAAGAAGTGAGAACTACTATACTAGGAACGCCTAATTTTGATGGATAGTTGTGTCCTTTCTGTTTCCAGGATTACAAAATTATACAACAGAGACAAAGCACAATGGATTTTCATGTGAAAGATAAACAGGAGAAGTCATAAATAAAAGTGTCATGTTGACACAAGCAGACCAGAGAGATGCACCACATGCATAATTCTGAAAGGATATTGGGGTTTGATGGGACCAAGGGAAGCCCCAACATCAAGTTGTTTGAAATGAATAGTTGAGAGGTGAATGAAGTGCAAATTACGGACCACCATTCTCGTACAAAATATCATCAATATTTTGAAGAAATGTTTTATTGGGAACATTTAGGAGGTTCTAAACACTTTATTCAAGAAAACTTAATCTTGAGAGTTGACCATTTCTTTCCTGTCTTCTTCTGAGCCTGCCAGACTGTGCCAACTTTGGTCTGTTACCCAGTTTCAAAATTGCTTCCACATTTTCTGGTATCTTTTCAGCAATGCCGCACTCTTCTGGTACCAACTTATAGTATTAGTCCATTTCCATGCTACTAATAAAGACATACCCGAGACTGAGCAATTTACAAAAGATAGAGTTTCATTGGACTTAGAGTTCCATGTGGCTGGGGAGGCCACACAATCATGGTGGAAGGTGAAAGGCACATCTCACAGGTCGGTGGCAAGAGAGAGAATGAGCGCCAAGTGAAACAATTTCCCCTTATCAAACCATCAGATCTCGTGAGACTTACTACCAGGAGAACAGTATGGGGGAAACTGCCCCCATGATTTCATTATCTCCTACTGGGTCCCTCCCACAACATGTGAGAATTATTGGAGTACAACTCAAGATGAGATTTGGGTGGGGAAAGCAAGCCAAAGCATATCATATCAAACAAGTCAAACCATATCAAAGTGCTACTGATTTTTGTATGTTGATATTGTAACCTGCAAAATTCAGATTGATTACTGAATTTATCAGTTCTAACAGTCTTCTGTGAAGTCTTTGTGCGTGTGTGTGTGTGTATATATATATAAATATATATATATATATAATCATGTTATAAGCTAATAGAAACAAATTTACTTTTTTTTTTTTTTTTGTAGTTGCCTTTTATTTCTTTTCCTTGCCTAATTGCCCTGGCTAGAACTTCCAGAACTATGTTGAATAGAAGTTGAGAGTGAAGATTCCTGTTTGTTCCTGATTTCAGAGAAAAAGGTTTTAACTTTTCACTAGCAAGTATGATGTTATTGGTAGGTTTATCATATATGGTCTCTATTGTGTTGAACAAGTCATCCCTCCATATGAATGGGATCAACATTTGTGGATTTAACCAAACACAGATTGAAATATGTTTTTAAAAAGATGGTTGTACTTATAATGAACATGTACATATTTTTTTCTTGTTATTATTCCCTAAACTCTACAGTATACAGTATAGCATGGTGACATGCGCCCATGCTCCCAGCTACTAGGGAGGCTGAGGCAGGACAATTGCTGCAACCTGGGAGGCAGAGGCTGCAGTGAGCCAAGATTGCACCACTGCACTCCAGACTGGGCGACGGAGCAAGACTCTACAGTATAGAGTTTAGGGAATAAACTATTTTTCAGTATAGAGTTTAGGGAATAAAACTATTTACATAGCATTTAAATTGTATTATATATTATAAGTAATCTAGAAATAATTTAAAGAATACAAGAGAATGTGCATAGGTTATACACAAATGCACCACCATTTTATATAAGGGACTTGAGCATCCATGGATTCTGGTAACCTCAGAGTCCCTGGAACACTAATCCTCCACAGATACCAAGGGACAACTCTACATTCCTTCTATACTTACTTTGTTGAGAGATTCTTGTAAAATAATCGTAAACAAATATTGAATTTTGTCAAATGTCTTTTCTGCATCTGTGGAATTTGTCCTTCATTTTATTAATATGATGTATCACATTTATTGATTTATGTATGTTGAATTTTCCTTGCATCCTTGGGATTAATCCCACTTGATTCTGGTGAATGATTTATTACATCTCCCTTTATAGAAGGAATTCAGAGAAAAGCTATTTAAATAAGAAGCAGATATTTTAATAAAGCTATATTTTAAAAGACTATATTTATTTTAACTAATTTGATCTTTTTTAGAATTAGTTCAGAAATACTTTTCTTACCAAAGACCTCCAAAGCCAAAATTTCTAGAGTTCATTGAAAAGAAGGGTAAAAGCCTCCAGTAAGACACTTTGGAGAAAAGCCAAGTAAGTGGTCCAAAGGACCTGTGCTCCACTAGAAAATGCCTCCAAGAATGAGGATAGAGCTGGGTAGAAAAATGAAAGAGGAATGCCTGGCTTCTTTCTATAATTTATTTTTTTTTTCTCTCTTTTAGTGGCTATTTTCTCCCCTTTGGTCTCAGAAAATCATTGTCTATTTCTGAATTCTCTTTTCCTCACCCCCCCACCCCAAACTTCTCCCCTTCTCTCTCTTCTCTTCCTCCCCGCCCCCATCCTTTTCCTTTTATCTTTGTTTTCTTCTAGAAGGCATTTCCTTCATTTTCATAAAGGAATATTATGACAATATTATTTGTACATTTTTTCACTTTTTTTTTTTTTTTTGACAGAGTCTCGCTCTGTCCCCCAGGCTAGAGTGCAGTGGCACAATCTTGGCTCACTGCAACCTCCGCCCCCCGGGTTCACGCCATTCTCCTGCCTCAGCCTCTCGAGTAGCTGGGACTACAGGCGCCCGCCACCACGCTCGGCTGATTCTTTGTATTTTTAGTAGAGATGGGTTTCACCGTGTTAGCCAGGATGGTCTCAATCTCCTGACCTCATGAACCGCCCACCTGGGCCTCCCAAAGTACTGGGATTACAGGCGTGAACTACTGCGCCTGACTTTTTCACTTATTTTTATGAACTTTTTTTTAATTTTCATTTTTCGAGATAGAGTCTTGCTCTGTCACCCAGGCTAGAGTGCAGTGGCTTGATCTCGGCTCACTGAAACTTTGCCTCCCTGGTTCAAGTGATTCTCCTGTCTCAGCCTCCTGTGTAGCTGGGATTACAGGTATCCGCCACCACACCGGGCTAATTTTTGTATTTTTAGTAGAGATGGGTTTCACCATGTTGGCCAGGCTGGTCTCAAACTCCTGACCTCAGGTGATCCGCCTGCCTCGGCCTCCCAAAGTGCTGGGATCACAGGCGTGAACTACCGCGCCTCGGCCTTAGACATTTTCATTTTTTTCTTTGCTTTGTCAAGTGTCTTTTCTGCATCTGTAGATTTTGTTCTTCATTTTATTAATATGGTGTATCACATTTACTGATTTATGCATGTTGAAGTATTCTTGCAAATTTCTATAATTTGGCCAACTACAATTTTTAATTTAGACCAAAACACTAAAGAAATTTTAAATTGGAAAGACTTTAAATTGTATAATAGTTCAGAAAAGAAATCTATTTAATCTTTTATTTATTTATTTGCTTTTTATTTTAATGGTTAAGGATCTAAATGATAAAAACTTATATATTATACAACTTCGCTTAGCCAGATAACTAGAATATATAATGAATATGATTTTTAAACTGTACTTTCAGGAAAAAAGACATGCACAAGACAAAATGCTAATAGCGAGATATTGAAGGAAACTATATCTGACTTCTAAGAATGGTTTGGTCAGTATACGTTATGCGAGCAAGTCTATTCTAATGCATCAACATCCAGAGATCATTGCTAAATACACTGGGAAATAAAGATCTCTACAGTTTTATATATATATATGTGTGTGTGTGTGTGTGTGTGTGTGTGTGTATCTGCCCTAAAATATCTCTCCATCTCTGCTGTATGCACATATGCATGTGTAGTGACTTGCTGACTACAGGAATATGTGTCTCTTTGTCAAAATTACATTATAACCCTAACCTTTAACACTATCCCTCTCTATTTAAAAAGGATATTTCCCAAACTTCCTTCTCTGAATCTACCCAGAAAAGTATTGAAATTTTTAAAAAGAAGGTGCTTCCTGGCTGTGTAATCCCCAAGTCAAAGAAAATAATGATTAACATAATTTTTCTTGTCCTCAGGGATGAACAGAAAACCAGCACACTGATGTAATGCCTATCTCATAGTTTTTATAAAAACCAAATCATTGAGGGAAAAAGACACATTAATGAATCTGCCAGTGAGTGCACAAACAGCTGCAGGAAAATATCACAAGTGCCAATATGAAGAGACAGGATAATTTGAGTAGGGAAGTAGTTTTTTTGTTGGTTTGTTTTTGAGATGGAGTCACAATCTGTCGCCCATGCTGGAGTATAGTGGTGCTATCTCTGCTCACTGCAACCTCTACCTCCCAGGTTCAAGCAACTCTCCTGCCTCAACCTCCTGAGTAAGCTGGGACTACAGGCACACGCCACCATGCCCGGCTAATTTTTGTATTTTTATTAGAGACAGAGTTTTGCGATATTGGTCAGGCTGGTCTTGAACTCCTCCTGACCTCAGGAGTTCCACCCACCTCAGCCTCCCAAAGTGCTGGGATTACAGGTGTGAGCCATCGCACCCGGCCAGGAAGTAGTCTTTTTAAAGATAAAATATCAAAGTCTCTTGAGTTCACAAATACATAACAATATATTCTTTTTTCTAAACATTTAAAATCATTGAAATTATTAAAGCCAAAGCATAATATTATAAGTAAAACAGAGAACAAAGCTCTATTTAAAGTTGTTTTGACCCTGGGTCTTAGGATAAATTCATACTTATAAAGCCCATGAAATATTTGAGAATTTCTGCTTTACTGTCTTTTTCTATAAATATAAATCATCATGCTACTAATGTACCTGGGTTAGTCCGGGTAAGCTCAGTTGACCCAAGGCCTGCGATAAGGAGCCTAGTGTTGTAAAGGATTGGATCTGAGCCCTTTGAGGCCAGATTGCTTTTCTCTGTCCTTGCCACGGTCTGTACCATTTCCTGATACCAAGGCCAATATTCTTTTCAAAGGCTAATGATTCTGCTTTATTAACTTTGAAGGGAAAAGGGCCAAATGAGGATGAGTGCTTAGCTTTTAAGAGAGTCACTGCAATCATCTTTATTAAAATTTAAACTGTAACCACCTTTATTAAAATTTGATTCCATTAGCCATTTATTGAGATTATGCCTTTTCCCTGAGTAACCCAGAAACTATGAAAATGAGCTCCAGAAATGAAATACAAATTCAATTAAAAACACAACAGAGGGCAAGACAGGTGAAAATCCCAGAAAATGGAAAGCGGACTCAACAGTGGAATAGCTGTGTATTTTCCACAAGACACCATATACCCAGGATTAAAGGAATTCTGCAGCTCTGTCAAGTTTCTTCTCTGACATAAGACTGGATCCCAGAATAAAGTCTTCAGGGAGCCTTGTTCTTAGGATTTGAGGGATGGTACTCCTAGCATGCAGGAAATATAATCTGTTCTTTGGAAGATTAGGGTTGTTCTACATCCAGGGAGTACCAATAATTTTTTTAAATCTCTAATCAGTAAAATGACACACTACATAGGGGACATTGCAGCAGAGACTCCTGGCAGTCCCCCAGTCTAGTCGCTTTCTACTGAAGTTGTATATTCCGATTTTTAACTTGGCAAATGACTATACTCAAAAATGAGTACAGTTTTCAGCTTCTCTTCTTTCTACCTAGGGAGGGAAATGCAGCAAAACAATTTGGTAACATTCAACAATGTGAGCAGAAAAAGAATTCTCAGTAAATTAAAATAGACATGAACTTCCTTAATCTGATAAATGGTCTCTGCAAAAAATATTTAAAATCCTACAAGAAGCATTATAATTAGTATTAAAAATTTTGAATCTTTCTCTTTGAGATGAGGAATGAGAAAAGAATTTATGTTGTCACCACTTCTATCCAACATCGCATTGGAAGGCCTAATGAGCACCATGCAATAAAAAAAATTTTAAAAGAAAAGAAATTGGAAAGAAAGAAAATGAAACTGCCATTATTAACAGATGATATGATGATGTGTACAGAAAATCTAAAAACATTAGTAATAGAGTTGATCAAAGTCCCAGAATGAAAAATCAATATACAAAATAAACTATTTCATACAACAAAATCAAACAGAAAATGAAACATTTAAAATGATACCATTTGTAAACATATCAACAAATATAAAGTGCCTAGAATAAACCTGACAAAAGATATACGAGACTTTTACAAAGTAAATTATAAAATCTTTCTTATTTAAAAATATTAAAATAGAATTAAATAAATGGAGAGATAGAGTTTGTTTATAGAAAGGAAGGCTCAATATTATAAAGAGATACATTTCCTCCAAATTGATTTATAAATTCAATGCAATCTTAGTCCAAATACCAAACACTTTGGGTGGGTGTGTGTGAGTGTGTGTGTGTGTGCGTATGTGTGTGATTTCAAAAATTGTTTCCAAAAATGTGTATGAGAATACAAAAGTCCAAACTATCATTTCAAAATAAGGACAAAGGTGGAAAAATTTGAATTACCATACAGTAAGATGTATTACAAAGCTGTGATAATCAAGACAATGTTTATTAACAAAATACAGACGAAAAGATTAATGGAACAGAAGAGATATCCAGAAATCGTGCCTTGTGTATATTATTTATAATAAAAGTGGCACTTCAGAGAATGGGGGAAGACAGAATTATTTTTAATTTAATAGAGCTTTTTTCTTAGCGGTTTTAGGTTTACAGAAAAACTGAGCAGAAAATACAGAGTTCCTATATGCTATTTCATCCAATCCCTGGTTTCCTCCATTATTTGTATCTTGCAATTATAACAATTCTTAAAGTACTGAGCTAATGTTGATAGATTATTATTAGCTAAAGTCTATAGTTTATATCAGGGTTCAGTCTTTTGTGTTGTACATCCTGTAAGTTTTGACAAATATATAATGATATGTGTTCATCATTACCTTATCATTCTGAACAATTTCATTGCCCTGTGCTCTACCTATTATCTTTCCCTCTTTCCCACACACAACCACTGGAAACCTCTGGTCTTTTTACTAAAAGGCACATCTTTAAATAAACATTCTCAAGATGCTTAGTTAACCATAAGTAAAAAAAAAAAAAAATGTAATTCAAAGATTTTCTCATATCAAACACAAAATCAGTGACAAATGAATTAAAGGTCTAAATGTATAAGACAAAACTGTATGTTTAAAAAAGAATGTAAGAGAATATCTTCATGACTTTGTGGTATAGGTGAATTTCATAAACACAATGCCAAAGTACCAACTGTAGGAAAACATTGTTAATTAAAATCAAAACTACTGTCTATCAAATGACATTATTAAAAAAAGTGAAAAGGTAACTCAGAAACCAAGGGAAGAAAAATATTTCCAGCAACATAACTAACAAAGAACTACCTACCAATATATTAACAAGATAGAAAGGACTATAAATCTGTTGCAAAGATGGTAAAACCGTATTTAACTCCAGGAGTTCAATCAGATTCTCACAGTAAATATTAGAGAAAAATCCCCTCTTACTTCAGGCAGGGAGAGAAGAAAAAGAATCATTTTAAAATATAGAAAAGCACTCTGTTTAACAAGGTCTTCTCCTAGTAAAAACTCCTTAACCAGAGAATAACCTATCAAGGCATTGTAAGAGTCCAGGAAGGGAAATACCCAGCGTCATTCAGCTCTAGTCATCCACATAAGAGAAGGACAATACCCAAATACAGCCTACTCTCAGGAGGGAGAAAAAACTGAGAAACGCGTATAAAGTCTACAGTCTAGAGCAATAAGCTCTCTAAAATTTGAGACCTAATCACAGGACTAGTGAATGCCTCCCCTCCCCCACACCTCACCACCACATTACTAAAGACCTCTTTACAGCAATTTCTTTTACCAAAAATCACAATTTGAAAACAGCAAGCAGCAGAACCAGACATGGCAGGGATATTGTAATTATCAGAATGAGAATTTAAAATAATTGTTATTAATATACTGAAGGCACTAACAGTTAAACAGAAGAAGAGATGGGCAGTGTAGACAGAAAGATTAAGTATTAAGAAAATCTAAAGGAATACTGTAAAGTACTATAACAGAAATAAAAAAATGCCTTTGACGGGCTAATTAGTAGACTGGGCACAGCTGAGGAAACAATCTCTAATTTTGAAGATATTTTAATAGAAACCTCTAAAACTGAAAAGCAGAGAACAAATAGTAAAGAAAAACAAAACAAAACAAAAAACAGAAGACCCACAGACTGTGGGATAACTACAAAAACCATGACACACTTGCAATGAAAATGTCAAAAGGAAAAGGAAGAGAGAGAAACAGAAGATGAAACAATAATGCCAATTTCTTCCAAATTAATGTCAGATACCAACCCACAAATCCAGGAACCTCACAGAACACCAAGCAGGTTAAAAAAAACAAACCAACAAAAAAACCCACAAAAACCATATACCAGAATGAGAATTTAAAATTAATTGTGATTTATATGTTAAAGGCTCTAATAGTTAAAGTAAACAGAAGAGATGGACATTTTAAGCAGAAAGATTAAAATTTTAAGAAAAAATATTAGAAATAATAGTACTACATAATAAATTAAAAATGCCTTCAATAGTCTCATTAGTAGACTAGGCACAACTGAAGAAACAATCTCATATCATTTTCAAACTACATTAAATCAAGGATAAAGAAAAAATTCTAAAAGAAGCCAGAAGAAAGAAAACATATCTATCAAGGAGAAAAGATAAGAATCATATTCAACTTCTCCTCAGAAACCATGCAAGCAAAGAGAGTGAAGTAAAATATTTAAAGTGTTAAAAGAAAAAAAAACCAACCTAGAATTCTATACCATGAAAAGTTATCCTTCAAATATTAAGAAAAAAATACATTATTAAGCAAATGACAGTTGAAGACATTGTTGCCAGTATAACTGCCTTGCAAGAAATTTAACAGAAGTTCTTTAGAGAGAAGAAAAAAATATGTCAGAAATACAGGTTGATCATTTTAAAAGAGAATTAAAGAAGGAAGATGTGGAGGTCAAATAAAAAACTTCTATTTCTTATCCTAAGTTGATATAACATAATAGCTTATACAAAATACTGGCACCAATGTATTAAATTACATATGCTTATGCATATGCATATACCATATATATACTTATGTACACATACATACATCTATATACACACACACTTATGTATGCATAAATGTAACTGAAATGAATGAAAGTAATGATACCAAGGATGAGAGGGAGAAATTAAAATTATTTTATTGTTATAAGTTATACTATATATAAAGTAGTATAACGTTATTTGAAAGGGGACTTGGATTAGTTATAAATGTATATTGCAAACCATAGGCCAACAAGTAAGGAAGTAAAAAATAAGTTATAACTAATACATTAAGAAAGGACAGGAAAAATAATAATATAAAGTGCTAATTTACAATCAGAAAAGGAGTAGAAGACAGAAATAAGAGAATATAGCAACCATTGGAAGGGCATGATTGTGTTTTGAAATGTGAGGACATGAGATTTGGGAGGGGCCAGGTGTGGAATGATATAGTTTGGTTGTGTCCCCATCCAAACCTTATCCTGAATTGTAGTTCCCATATTACCCATGTGTCATGGGAGGAACCCAGTGGGAGCTGATTGAATCATGGGGTTGGTTTCCCCCAGGCTCTTCTCATGATAGTGAGTAAGTACTCATGAGATCTGATGGTTTTATAAGGGGCTTTTCCCTTTGCTCAGCTCTCATTCTTCTTCCTGCTCCTCTGTGAAGAAGGATATGTTTTCTTCTCTTTCTGCCATGATTGTAAGTTTCCTGAGGCCTCCCCAGCCATGCTGAACTGTGAGTCAATTAAACCTCTTTCCTTTATAAATTACTCAGTCTCAGGTATGTCCTTTAAGCAGTGTGAGAACAGACTAATATATGTATACATTATTTCATCTAATCAAAATACACATTCTTCTCAAGCTCACATTTACCAAGATAGACCGCATTCTGGGCCATAAAACACACTTTAACAAATTTAACATAATAAAAATCAAACAATGTCTGCTCTCAGATAACAATGGACTTTAACTAGAAATTAGTAACAGAAGGATAACCAGAAATCCCAAAATGTATGGAGATTAAACACAGCACTTCTACATAACATTTGATCCAAAAAAAAACTCCAGTGAAATTTTAAAAATTTTGAATTAAACATAAATGAAAGCACAACATATCAAAACGAATGGAAAGCAGTGCTTAGAGAAAAATTTATAGCATTAAATGCCCATGTTAGAAAATTTTTTAAAAAGATTTAAAATCAATTATCTAAAATTTCCACCTTAAGAAAATAGGAAAGAAGAGCAAATGAAATCCTAAGTAGCCACAAGAAAGAAAATAATAGGAATTAGAGCAGAAATCAATGAAATTGAAAACAGGAAATCAGTGAAGAAAATAAAACCAAAAGCTGAAAATATTAATAAAATCTATGTATTGCTGAGAGCAAGATGGCCGAATAGGAACAGCTCCAGTCTCCAACTCCCAGCGCGAGCGACACAGAAGACCGGTGATTTCTGCATTTTCAACTGAGGTACTGGGGTCATCTCACTAGGGAGTGCCGGACAACTGGTGATCGTCAGCCACTGCAGCCCGACCAGCGAGAGCTGAAGCAGGAGAAGGCATCCCCTCACCTGGGAAGCACAAGGGGGAAGGGAATCCTTTTCCTAGCCAGGGAAACTGAGACACACAACACCTGGAAAGTCGGGTAACTCCCACCCCAATACTGTGCTTTAAGCAAACAGGCACACCAGGAGATTATATCCCACACCTGGCCGGGAGGGTCCCACGCCCATGGGGCCTCCCTCATTACTAGCAAAGCAGTCTGCGATCTAACCGCAAGGCAGCACCGAGGCTGGGGGAGGGGCCCCCACCATTACTGAGGCTTAAGTAGGTAAACAAAGCCACTGGGAAGCTCGAACTGGGTGGAGATCACAGCAGCTCAAGGAAGCCTGCCTGTCTCTGTAAACTCCACCTCTGGGGACAGGGCACAGCTAAACAACAACAACAACAACAAGCAGCAGAAACCTCTGCAGACGCAAACGACTCTGTCTGACAGCTTTGAAGAGAGCAGTGGATCTCCTAACATGGAGGTTGAGATCTGAGAAGGGACAGACTGTCTGCTCAAGTGGGTCCCTGACCCCTGAGTAGCCTAACTGGGAGACATCCCCCACTAGGGGCAGACTGACACCCCACACCTCACACGGCGGAGTACACCCCTGAGAGGAAGCTTCCAAAGTAAGAATCAGACAGGTACACTCGCTGTTCAGCAATATTCTATCTTCTGCAGCCTCTGCTGCTGATACCCAGGCAAACAGGGTCTGGAGTGGACCTCAAGCAATCTCCAACAGACCTACAGCTGAGGGTCCTTTCTGTTAGAAGGAAAACTATCAAACAGGAAGGACACCCACAACAAAATCCCATTAGTATGTCACCATCATCAAAGACCAGAGGCAGATAAAACCACAAAGATGGGGAAAGAGCAGGACACAAAAGCTGGAAATTCAAAAAATAAGAGTACGTCTCCCCCTGCAAAGGAATGCAGCTCATCGCCAGCAACGGATCAAAGCTGGACGGAGAATGACTTTGACGAGATGAGAGAAGAAGGCTTCAGTCCGTCAAACTTCTCAGAGCTAAAGGAGGAATTACATACCCAGCGCAAAGAAACTAAAAATCTTGAAAAAAAGAGTGGAAGAATTGATAACTAGAATAATTAATGCAGAGAAGGTCATAAACGAAATGACAGAGATGAAAACCATGACACAAGAAATACGTGACAAATGCACAAGCTTCAGTAACCGACTCAATCAACTGGAAGAAAGAGTATCAGTGATTGAGGATCAAATGAATGATATGAAGCTGGAAGAGAAACATAAAGAAAAAAGAAGAAAAAGAAATGAACAAAGCCTGCAAGAAGTATGGGATTAGGTAAAAAGACCACATCTACGTCTGATTGGAGTGCCTGAAAGTGAGGGGGAAAATGGAACCAAGTTGGAAAACACTCTTCAGGATATCATCCAGGAGAACTTCCCCAACCTAGTAGGGCAGGCCAACATTCAAATTCAGGAAATACAGAGAACGCCACAAAGATACTCCTCCAGAAGAGCAACTCCAAGACACATAATTGCCAGATTCACCAAAGTTGAAATGAAGGAAAAAAACTTAAGGGCAGCCAGAGAGAAAGGTCAGGTTACAACAAAGGGAAGCCCATCAGACTAACAGCAGATCTCTTGGCAGAAACTCTACAAGCCAGAAGAGAGTGGGGGCCAATATTCAACATTCTTAAAGAAAAGAATTTTCAACCCAGAATTTCATATCCAGACAAACTAAGTTTCATAAGTGAAGGAGAAATAAAATCCTTTAGAGATAAGCAAATGCTTAGAGATTTTGTCACCACCAGGCCTGCCTTACAAGAGACCCTGAAGAAAGCCCTAAACATGGAAAGGAACAACCGGTACCAACCATTGCAAAAACATGTCAAAATGTAAAGACAATCGAGGCTAGGAAGAAACTGCATCAACTAACGAGCAAAATAACCAGTTAATATCATAATGACAGGATCAAGTTCACACATAACAATATTAACCTTAAATGTAAATGGACTAAATGGTCCAATTAAAAGACACAGACTGGCAAACTGGATAAAGAGTCAAGAACCATCAGTCTGCTGTATTCAGGAGACCCATCTCACATGCAGAGACACACATAGGTTCAAAATAAAGGGATGGAGAAAGATCTACCAAGCAAATGGAAAACAAAAAAAAGTAGGGGTTGCAATCCTAGTCTCTGATAAAACAGACTTTAAACCATCAAAGATCAAAAGAGACAAAGAAGGCCATTACATATGGTAAAGGGATCAATTCAACAGGAAGTGCTAACTATCCGAAATATATATGCAACCAATACAGGAGCACCCAGATTCATAAAGCAAGTCCTTAGAGACTTACAAAGAGAATTAGACTCCCATATAATAATTATGGGAGACTTCAACACCCCACTGTCAACATTAGACAGATCAATGAGACAGAAAGTTAACAAGGATATCCAGGAATTGAACTCATCTCTGCACCAAGCAGACCTAATAGACATCTATAGAACTCTCCACCCCAAATCAACAGAATATACATTCTTCTCAGCACCACATCGCACTTATTCCAAAATTGACCACATAATTGGAAGTAAAGCACTCCTCAGCAAATGTACAAGAACAGAAATTATAACAAACTGTCTCTCAGACCACAGTGCAATCAAACTAGAACTCTGGACTAATAAACTCAATCAAAACTGCTCAACTACATGGAAACTTAACCACCTGCTCCTGAATGACTACTGGGTGTATAACGAAATGAAGGCAGAAATAAAGATGTTCTTTGAAACCAATGAGAAAAAAGATACAACATACCAGAATCTCTGGGACACATTTAAAGCAGTGTGTAGAGGAAAATTTATAGCACTAAATGCCCACAAGAGAAAGCTGGAAAGATCTAAAATTGACACTCTAACATCACAATTAAAAGAACTAGAGAAGCAAGAGCAAATACATTCAAAAGCTAGCAGAAGGCAAGAAATAACTAAGATCAGAGCAGAACTGAAGGAGATAGAAACATAAAAACCCTCCAAAAAATCAATGAATCCAGGAGTTGGTTTTTTGAAAAGATCAACAAAATTGGCAGACTGCTAGCAAGACTAATAAAGAAGAAAAGAGAGAAGAATTAAATAGATGCAATAAAATGATAAAGGGGATATCATCACCAACCGGACAGAAATACAAACTACCATAAGAAGAATACTATAAACACCTCTATGCAAATCAACTCGAAAATCTAGAAGAAATGGATAATTTCCTGGACACTTACACTCTTCCAAGACTAAACCAGGAAGAAGTTGAATCCATGAATAGACCAATAGCAGGCTCTGAAATTGAGGCAATAATTAATAGCCTACCAACCAAAAAAACTCCAAGACCAGACGGATTCACAGCTGAAATCTACCAGAGGTACAAGGAGGAGCTGGTACCATTCCTTCTGAAACTATTCCAATCAATAGAAAAAGAGGGAATCCTCCCTAACTCATTTTATGAGGCCAACATCATCCTAATACCAAAGCCTTGCAGAGACACACACAAAAAAGAGAATTTTAGACCAATATCCCTGATGAACATCGATACAAAAATCCTCAATACAATACTGGCAAACCAGATTCAGCAGCACATCAAAAAGCTTATCCACCATGATCAAGTAGGCTTCATCCCTGGGATGCAAGGCTGGTTCAACATTCGCAAACCAATAAACGTAATCCAGCATATAAATAGAACCAAAGACAAGAACCACATGATTATCTCAATAGATGCAGAAAAGGCTTTTGACAAAATTCAGTAGCCCTTCATGCTAAAAACGCTCAATAAATTCGGTATTGATGAAACGTACCTCAAAATAATAAGAGCTATTTATCACAAACCCACAGCCAATATCATACTGAATGGACAAAAACTGGAAAAATTCCCTTTGAAATCTGGCACAAGACAGGGATGCCCTCTCTCACCACTCCTATTCAACATAGTCTTGGAAGTTCTGGCTAGGGCAATCAGGCAAGAGAAAGAAATCAAGGGTATTCAGTTAGGAAAAGAAGAAGTCTAATTGTCCCTGTTTGCAGATGACATGATTGTATATTTAGAAAACCCCATTGTCTCAGCCCAAAATCTCCTTAAGCTGATAAGAAACTTCAGCAAAGTCTCAGGATACAAAATTAATGGGCAAAAATCACAAGCATTCTTATGCACCAGTAACAGACAAACAGAGAGCCAAATCATGAATGAACTCCCATTCACAATTGCTTCAAAGAGAATATAATACCTAGGAATCCAACTTACAAGGGATGTCAAGGACCTCTTCAAGGAGAACTACAAACCACTGCTCAGTGAAATCAAAGAGGACACAAACAAATGGAAGAACATACCATGCTCATGGATAGGAAGAATCAACATCGTGAAAATGGCCATACTGCCCAAGGTTATTTATAGATTCAATGCCATCCCCATCAAGCTACCAATGACTTTCTTCACAGAATTGGAAAAAACTGCTTTAATGTTCATATGGAACCAAAAAAGACCCCACATTGCCAAGACAATCCTAAGTCAAAAGAACAAAGCTGGAGGCATCACACTACCTGATTTCAAACTATACAACAAGGCTACAGTAACCAAAACAGCATGGTATTGGTACCAAAACAGAGATATAGACCAATGGAACGGAACAGAGTCCTCAGAAATAATACCACACATCTACAGCCATCTGATCTTTGACAAACCTGAGAGAAACAAGAAATAGGGAAAGGATTCCCTATTTAATAAATGGTGCTGGGAAAATTGGCTAGCCATAAGTAGAAAGCTGAAACTGGATCCTTTCATTACTCCTTATATGAAAATTAATTCAAGATGGATTAGAGACTTAAATGTTAGACCTAATACCATAAAAACCCTAGAAGAAAACCTAGGGAATACCATTCAGGACATAGGCATGGGCAAGGACTTCATGTCTAAAACAACAAAAGCAATGGTAGCAAAAACCAAAATTGACAAATGGGATATGATTAAACTAAAGAGCTTCTGCACAGCAAAAGAAACTACCATCAGAGTGAACAGGCAACCTACAGAATGGGAGAAAATTGTTGCAATCTACTCATCTGACAGAGGGCTAATATCCAGAACCTACAAAGAACTCAAACAAATTTACAAGAAAAATACAAACAACCCCATCCAAAAGTGGGCAAAGGATATGAACAGACATTTCTCAAAAGAAGACATTCATACAGCCAACAGACACATGAAAAAATGCTCATCATCATTGGCCATCAGAGAAATGCAAATCAAAACCACAATGAGATACCATCTCACACCAGTTAGAATGGCAATCATTAAAAAGTCAGGAAACAACATGTGCTGGAGAGGATGTGGAGAAATAGGAACACTTTTACACTGTTGGTGGGAGTGTAAACTAGTTCAACCATTATGGAAAACAGTATGGCAATTCCTCAAGGATCTAGCACTAGATGTACCATATGACCCAGCAATCCCATTACTGGGTATATACCCAAAGGATCATAAATCATGCTGCTTTAAAGACACATGTACATGTATGTTTATTGTGGCACTATTCACAATAGCAAAGACTTGGAATCAACCCAAATGTCCATCTGTGACAGACTGGATTAAGAAAATGTGGCACATATACACCATGGAATACTATGCAGCCCTAAAAATGGATGAGTTTGTGTCCTTTGTAGGGACGTGGATGCAGCTGAAAACCATCATTCTTAGCAAACTATCACAAGAACAGAAAACCAAACACCGCATGTTCTCACTCATAGGTGGGAACTCAACAATGAGATCACTTGGACTTGGGAAGGGGAACATCACACATCGGGGCCTATCATGGGGAGGGGGGAGAGGGGAGAGGGGAGGGATTGCATTGGGCATTATACCTGATGTAAATGATGAGTTGATGGGTGCTGACGAGTTGATGGGTGCAGCACACCAACATGGCACAAGTATACATATGTAACAAACCTGCACGTTATGCACATGTACCCTAGAACTTAAAGTATAATAATAAAAAAAAAATCTATAAGTCTCTAGGCAGGTCTAACCAAGAAAGAAAAAGAAAAGTTACGAATTACTAATATCAGGAATAAAAGGGCTGATTTCACTGAAGATCCTATGGACATTAAAATGATAAAGGAATACTGTGATCAATTTTAGTTCCCCAAATTTGATAACCTAGATGAAATGAACTAACTTTGAAAGATACAAACTTTTAAAATTTACACAAGAAATAGATAATCTGAATAGGTCTACATCTACAAAAGAAATTAAATCAATAATTAATACCCTCCCAAAATAGAAAGCCATAGGCCCCGATGAATTCACTAGTGAATATTACCAAATATTTAAGGAAGAAATTATACCAATCTTTATAATTTCCTTCAGAGGACAGAGCAGATGGAATACATCCTAATTCATTGTATGAGTTACCAAAACCAGATAGACATGACAAGAAGAGAAAACTATAGACCAATATCTCTCATGAACATGCATGCAAAAATCCTCAACAAAATATTAGCAAATTGAATCCAAGAATGCATAAAAATTATACACCAGAACTCAGTGTAATTTAGTCCAGGAATACAAGGCTAGTTCAACATTCATATATCAATTAATGTAAAACATATCAACAGCTAAAGAAGAAAAATTGTATGCTCATTTCAATGGATGCAGAAGAAGGATTTGACAAAATCCAGCACCTATTTATGATAAAAACTCTCAGTAAACTAGAAATAGAGGGGAACTTTGTCAACCTGATAAAAAGTATCTACAGAAAAACCTACAGCCAACACCATGCTTAATGGTGAGAAATTTGAAGCTTTCCCACTAAGATTAAGTACAGACAATGATATCCCCCCAATTACTCCTTTTCAACATTTTTCCTGAAATTCTAGCTAAAGCAGTAAGACAAGAAAATGAACTAAAAGGTATGCAGACTGAGGAAGAAGAAATACAACTTTGTGCACAGATAACATGATTTTCTGCGTAAAAGATCTGAAGGAAACAACAAAAAAACTTAAATGAATAAGCCATTATTGCAAGATTTTAGAATACTAGATTAATATGCAAAAATCAATCACTTTTCTATATAACAGCATTGAACAATTGAAATTTAAAATAAAAAACACACTACCATGTACATTAGCATGCAAAATATAAAATACTTAGCTAAAAATCAAACAAAATTTGTACAAGATCTATATGAAGACAACTACAGAATTCTGATGAAAGAAATCAAACAAAAATATAAACAGGTATTCCATGTTTATTATGGATAGGAAGATTCAATATTGTCAAGATAGAAGTTCTTCCCAACTTGGTTTATAGATTTAATATAATCCCAATTAACATCTCAGCAGGATATTTTGTGAGTACTGACAAACTGATTCTAAAGTTTATATGAAAAGGCAGAAGACCCAGAATAGCCAACATAATATTGAAGGAGAGAGGATGGGCTTCATGAAGACGGCTGCCTAGTGGCATCTGGTCCTGCCCTTTTCCACAATACAAAGAAACAAAATAGTAAGTAGATAATCACACTTCAAATATATCATCTAAGAGAGAACACTGGAATTCTACAGAGAAGTGACAGGAAACACCAAAGTAAGTAAGGAGTGGAAAGCTAGACAGCCTGCTCAATCAGGACAAGCTGAGAGCCTGGATGAGCTCCCTAATGCAGGGAAGTGGTAAGTGAGAGACCCTCAGCAATCATCCAAGCCACAGGAAATCCTCTAGTCTCTCATGGGGTCCAATACTGATATAGAGAGCTGCCTGGAGATTGTACAAAAACGTTTATTCAAAGAAGGAGCTTACACTGGGTCCCATATACTTCCTGAGCACTAAACAGCTACAGCAAGGTGCCATATTGAGAGCCCACCCTCCACCAGATTAATTCCTGCCTAGGGCCCCAACAGCTTCTGCAGCTCCACATCCCTGGAGCCCAATAAACATTTCCAGGCCACAGCCACTGCTACAGCTGCCTGCCACCTCTAGGGCTAAACTGTAAACCATTAGCAAAGACCCTGCTGCCCCAGCAGCAAAGCCACTACATACTTTCAAGCACTCTAAGCACAGAGTTCTCCACCCACAGCAGCCACAATAGCAAGCAGCCACAGCTGGGGCTGAAGCACAAGCAAAGTGAATGTTCTTCAGTCACCTGCATACAGATGCTGCCATTGAAAGCTACCCCACCCTCCCCAGTAGCAAAGCTGCTGTGCAGCCACTGCTGCTCTCGCCCAAGCATTCTACCTTGGACCTGGAGAGTATCCTGCTCCTGCTTCCACAGTCAGCACCTGCCAGCACCAATTGGAGGCTTGAGATCAGATTCACCTGGCCCAGCTCTTTCTCCTACCCAACATGCTATCTGGGGGCCTGGGAACCATCCAGCCAAGCCCTTTACTCCTGGCACCTGAGCACTCTTCCTGGGGACCTGTAGGAACCACAATCCAGCTGCTACCACCACAGGAGGTACCCACTAAAATGTAACACCTGTGAGCCTGATGACTGTCCCACCCAGTACGTTGCAGCCACTGGCAACACCAGCACAGACCACAGGGACCCAAAAGTTAATGCTATCACTACTGTAGTCATTACCCATTCCAGATCCACTGCCCAGGGACCCAGAAACCCACCAATTTCCCCAGCCTATCTCTGCCACTACCAGCCACTGAGCAAATTGTCCAGAGGCTCAAATGTAAGTCCCCCTGGACCCATTAACACCTGTGTATGTATACACTGCCGTGGGGCCCTAACACAGTCACACATGGCTCACCACTACAATACTGGGGTCCACGGACAGGTTCACCTGTCATCTCCATCTCCAGTGCAACTTCAATACAGCTTCTCCTAAAAATAGCACACTAAGCCACTGAGGAAACCACAGACACCACCAGTACTCTTTACAGCCAAATAAAGAACATGAAGTAATGCCTATACTACTGAATACACCCAAAACCGCAGCCATAGTACCCTACCCGACCAACATGATAGATCCTTTTCAGGGAAAAGACTTCTCCCACAAAAGTAAATTCAAAACAACTGTTACACCACATATGTAGATATCAACACAAGGACATCAGAAATATGAAAAAGGAAAGAAATATGACATTTACCAAAAAATTCCCCAGTAATACATTCCAATAAAAAAATAAAATCCCAAATAAATAATTCAAAATAATGATATTAAAGAAGTTCATTAAAACACAAGAGAAAACAGAAAAACAATACTGACAAATCAGAAAAACAATTTAAGGAGAATATATATCATAAAAAAACAAATTCTGGAACTGAAAATTTCATTAAGTGGAATACAGAATACATAGGAAAGTTTCAACAATGAACTAGATCAATCAAATGATATAATTTCAGGATGTGAAGACAGGTATATTGAAACAACTCAGACAGACAAAATTAAATAAAAGACTAAACAGAAATGAGCAAAGCCTAAATGACATATAAGACACCATAAAACAACCAAATGTTTAAATGTTCAGTGCTCCAGAAAGTAATGAGAAAAATAAAAGACTTAGAAAGCCTATTTAACAAAATAGTATTTTTAAAATGCTCAAATCTAGCAAGAGATTTAGGCATTCAGATACAAGAATATCAGAGATCTGGCCGGGCGCGGTGGCTCAAGCCTGTAATCCCAGCACTTTGGGAGGCCGAGACGGGTGGATCACGAGGTCAAGAGATCGAGACCATCCGGGCTAACACTGTGAAACCCCGTCTCTACTAAAAAATACAAAAAAACTAGCCGGGCGAGGTGGCGGGCGCCTGTAGTCCCAGCTACTCGGGAGGCTGAGGCAGGAGAATGGCGTGAACTCGGGAGGCGGAGCTTGTAGTGAGCTGAGATCCGGCCACTGCACTCCAGCCCCGGCGACAGAGTGAGACTCCGTCTCAAAAAAAAAAAAAAAAAAAAAGAATATCAGAGATCCTCAAACAGATACAATGAAATTATGTCTTCTCCATGGTACATTATAGGCAAGCTATCAAAAGTCAAAGACAAATATAGAATTCTAAAAACTGCAAAAGAAAATTGTCTAGTCACTTATACAGAAACCTCCATCAGACTTTTACAGTGGATTTCTCAGCAGAAACCTTACATGCCAAAGGAGACTGAAATGATATATTCAAAGTACTGGAAGAAAAACTTGCCAGCTAAAGATACTGTATTAGTTCATTTTCACACTGCTATAAGGAAGAACCTGAGACTGGGTAATTTAAAACTAAAGAGGTTTAATTGACTCACAGTTCTGCATAGCTGGGAAGGCCTCAAGACACTTACAATCATGGTGGAAGGTGAAGGGGATGAAGCAAGGCGTGTCTTCCCATAGTGGCAGGAGAGAGAGAGTGCAAGGGAGGAACTGCCAAACACGTTTAAACCATCAGATTTTATGAGAACTCATTCACTTTCATTAGAACAGCCTGGGGGAAACCACCCCTGTGATCCAATTACCTCCTACTAGGTCCCTCCTCTGATACATGGGGATTACAATTCGAGATGAGATTTGGGTGGGGACACAGAGCCAAGCCACATCATTTCACCCCTGGTCTCTCCCAAATCTCATGTCTTTTTTACATTTCAAAACCAATCATGCCTTCCCAACAGCCCCCAAAAGTCTTAACTCATTGTAGCATTAACTCAAAAGTCTCAGTCCAAAGTGTCATCTGAGATAAGAAGTCACTTCTCCCTCTGAACCTGTAAAATCTAAAACAAGTTAGTTATTTCCAAGATAGAATGGAATTACAGGCATAGGGTATTTCCAAATAGGAGAAACTGGAAAAAACAAAGGGCCACAAGCCCCATGCAAGCCTAAAACCTGGGAGGGCACTCATTTAATCTTAAAGCTCTAAAATAATCTTCTTTGACTCCACGTCTCACATCCAGAGCATGCTGATGCAAGAGGTCGGTTCCCATGGCCTTTGGCAGCTCTGCCTCTGTGGTTCTATAGGGTACAGTGTTTCTGGCTGCTTCCACAAGCTGGCATTGAGTGCCTGTGGCTTCTCCAGGTGCATGGTACAAGCTATCAGGGGATCAACCATTCTGGGGTCTGAAGGATGGTGGTGCTCTTCTCTCAGCTCCACCAGGCAGGGTCCCAGTGGGTCTCTGTGTAGGGGATCCAACCCCACATTTCCCCTCTGCATTGCCCAAGTAGAGATTCTCCATGAAGGCTCCGCCCCTGCAGCAGATGTCTGCCTGGACATCCGGATGTTTTCATACATCTTCTAAAATCTAGGTGGAGGCTCTCAAAGCTCAACTATTGTCTTCTGTGCACCTGCAGGCCCAACACCATGTGGAAGTTGCCAAGACTTGGGCTTGCACCCTCTGAAGTCATAGCCTGAGCTGCACCTTGGTCCCTTATAGTCACAGCTGGAGCTGGAGTAGCTGGGATGCAGGACACTAAGTCCCAAGACTACACAGAGCAGTGGGACTCTGGGCCAGCCCTGCCCATGAAACCATTTTTTCCTCCTAGGCCTCCAAGCCTGTGATGTGAGGGGTGCTAGGAAGATCTCTGACATTCCCTAGAGACATTTTCTTCATAGTCTTGGCTATTAACAGTTGACTTCTCATTACTTAAGCAAATTTCTGTAGCAGACTGTAACAGGCTTTAATTTCTCCCCAGTAAATGGGTTTTTCTTTTGTATCACATGATCAGGCTGCAAATTTTCCAAACTTTTATGCCCTGCTTCCCTTTTAAATGTAAGTTCCAACGTCAAGTCATTTTTTGTGAACTCAAATGACCGTACATGCTCAGAAAAAGGCAGGTTACCTCTTGCATGCTTTGCTGCTTAGAAATTTGTTCTGCTAGATACCCTAAATCATCTCTCTCAAGTTCAAAGTTTCACAGATCTCTAGGGCAGGGGCATAATGCCACCAGTCTCTTTACTAAAGCATAAGAAGAGTCCCCTTTTCTCCAATTCCTTATAAGTTCTGCATCTTTATCTGAGACCAATTCAGCTTGGACTTCATTGTCCATATCACTATCAGCATTTTGGTCAAAACCATTCAACAAGTCTCTAGGAAGTTCCAACCTTTCACACATCTTCCTGTCTTCTTCTGAGCCCTCCAAACTCTTCCAATCTCTGCCTGTTACTCAGTTCCAAAGTCGCTTTCACATTTTTAGGTATCTTTATAGCAGTGCTCCAGACTCCCAGTACCAATTTTTTGTATTAGTCTGTTTTCACACTGCTATAAAGAATGACTTGAGACTGAGTAATTTATAAAGGAAAGAGCCTTCTTTGACTCAACTGCAGCAGGAGAAACAGAGCACAAGGGAGGAACTGCCAAACACTTTTAAACCATCAGATCTCATGGAAACTCACTATCATGAGAACGGCATGCAGGAAACCACACCCATGATCCAGTCACTTCCCACCAGGTCCCTCTCCTGACATGTGAGAATTGCAATCTGAGATGATATTTGGGTGGGGTCATGAAGCCAAATCATATCAGATACTGTACCCAGAAAAGATTCTTCATAAACAAAAGATAAATAAAGTTTTTCCAAGATAAGCAATAGCTAAGGGAATTAATCACAAATAAGCCAGTTCTACAAGAAATGCTTAAGTGAATCCTACACCTGGAAGCTAAGAGACAATATCTACAATCATGAAAATGCATGTAAGTATAAAACCCATGGGAAGAGTACACATAAATAGGAGACAAAAAGACTCAATTCTTACCAATACAGAAAAGAACCCAATAACAATGTTAAATAGTAAGAGAAAAAAGAGAAATAAAGAATATTGAAAACAATTTAAAAAAGCTAACAATATGATAGAAATAAAGTCTCATATATCAACAATAAGCTTGAATGTAAACAGATTAAACTGTTCACTTAAAAGAGATATATAGAAACACTGAATAGATTTTTAAAACAAAAAGAAAAGAAAAAGGCTCTAATTATATGCTGCTCACAAGAATTTCACCTTAGTAGTAAAGACATTTATAGATTGAAAGTAAAGGGATGGAAAATGATATTTCAAACAGAAACCAAAAGTAAGCAGAAGTAGCTATCATTTGACAAACTGACTTTAAGTCAAAAACAGTAAAAAGAGACAAAGAATGCCATTATATAATAACAAAGAAATCAATTCAGCAAGATGATATAACAACTCTAAAGGTATATGCACCCAACAAGAGAGCACCCAGATATAGAAAGCAAATATTATTAGATCTAAAGGGAAAGATAATCTTCAACACAGTAATAACACTAATAGTTGGGGACTTCAACACTCCACTTTCAGCATTAGACAGATTATATACACATAAAATTAGCAAAGAAACATTGGATTTAAACTGCACATTAGGCCAACTGGACCGAACCGACATCTACATAACTTTCTACCCAACAGTGAGAAAATACACATTCTTCTCATCACACATAAAATGTTTGCCAAGATAGCCCACATGTTATGACACAAAACAAGTCTCGACAAGTTTTTAAAAACTGAAATCATACCAAGTATTAGATGACAGTGGAGTAAATCTAGAAATCAGTAACAAGAGAAACTTGGAAAACTATACAAATACATGAAAATTAAACAACGTAGCCCTTATGACTATTGGGCTTAGGAAGAAATTAAGGAGAAAATAAAAATATATGTTAAAATGAATTAAAATTAAAACACAACATACAAAAGCTTATAGTATGTAGCAAATGCAGTGCTACAAGGGAAGTTTGTAGCGATAAATGAATACAGTACAAAAGCAGAAAGATTTTAAATAAACAATCTAGCTATGCATCTCAAGGAACTAGAAGAGCAAAAACAAACCAAACCCAAAGATAGCCAGCAAGAAATTATAAAGATCAGAGTAAAACCAAACAAAACAGAGATTGAAAAACAATACAAGTAATCAACGAAATCAAAAGTTGGATGTTTGAAAAGATAAACAAAATTGATGAACCACTAGCTAAAATAACCAAGAAAAATGAGAGAAGACACAAACAAAAAAAACTTTGAAATGGAAGAGGAGATATTATAATTGATAGCACACAAATACCAAAGATTATCAGAGACTTTATAAACAACTATAAAATAACAAACTGGAAAGCCTAGAGAATACATTTCTGCACACATAAAACCTACCTAGATAAATCAGGAGGCAATAGAAAATCTAAAAAGACCAATTATGAGTAATGATATTCAATTAGTAATAGAAAAATCTCACCCATCCCACCCCCAAAAAATGTCCAGGACCCAATGGCTTCATTATGGAATTCTCCCAAACTTTCAAAAGGCATATAATCTCAATTATCCTCAAACTCTTAAAAAATTTGAACAGAAGGGAATTCTCCCTAACTCGTTTTACAAGGCCAGCATTATCCTGATACCAAAATCAGACAAAGATGCAACACCACCAACAAAACCTACAGGCCAATACCCTGATGAACAGAGACACAAGAATCCTTAACATAATGATAGCAAACGAAATTCAACAGCACGTTAATAAACTAAAATACACCATGATCAAGTTGGATTTATCCTAGAAATTCAAGGATGGTTCAACATATGCTGATAAATAAATGTGTTATTTTGCATCTAAAGTATGAAATACAAAACCTGTATGATCATCTCAATAGATGAGAAAAATCATTTGACAAAACTGAACATCCCTTCATTATAAAAACTCAAAAACTAGACATTGAAGAAACATATATCAACATAACAAACGCCATGTATTATTACAAACTCACAGTTAACATCATACTGAATGGGGAAAAGCTGAGAGCATTTCCTCTAAGAATGAAACAAGACAAGAATGCCCACTTTCAAAACTCCTATTCAACTTATTGCTGGAAGCCCTTTACAGAGCAGTCGGGCAAAAAAGTAAATAAATAAAAGACATTCAAGCTGGAGAAGAGGAAATTGTGTTCTCTCTTTTTGCAGATAATATGATCTTGTATCTAGAAAATTCTAAAGACTTCACAAAAAATTATTAGATCTTATCAATGAATTCAGTGTATTTGCAGTAAAAGCAACATACAAAAGTCAGGAGCATTTCTATACGCCAATTATGAACTAGCTGAAAAATAAATTAAGAAGGCAATCACATTTACAATTGCTACAAAAAAGATAATAAAATATTTAGGAATAAAGTGAATGAAGGAGATAAAAGATCTCTACAAGAAAACTGCAAAACAGAACCAAACAAATGGACAGACATCTCATGTTCATGGATCAGAAGTATTACTATTATTAAAATGACCATACTGCCCAAAGCAATCCACAGATCCAATGCAATCCCTATGAAAGTGCCAATGTCATTTTTCTCAGAAATAGAAAAAAATACATATCATTCCTATGCAATCAAGAGAGCCCAAGTAGCCAAAGCAATCCTAAACAAAATGAACAAAGCTGAAGGCATCAAATTAGATTACTTCAAAATATTACAAGCTATATAATCAAAATAACATGATATTTGTTTAAAAACAGATGTACAGACCAATAGAATGGAATAGGGAACTCAGAAGTAAATCCACATATTTATAGCCCACTGGTTTTCAACAAAGATACCTAGAACATACGTTGGAGAAAGGATAATCTCTTCAGTAAATGGTGCTGGAAAAACTGGATATCCATATGCAGAAGAAAGAAACTAGGCTCATATCTCTCATCATATATAGAAAGCAACTGAAGATATATGAAAGATTTAAAAATAAGATCCCAAACTATAAAACTACTGGAAAAAAAAATAGGGTAAAAACTTCAGGACATTGGTCTAGGCAAAGATTTTATGGCCAGACCTCAAAAGCACAGGCAACGAAACAAAACTAGACAAACGAGATTACATTAAACCAAGATGCTTCTGCTTAGCAAAGGAAATGAACAATAGAGTGAAGAGATAACCTGTCGAATGGGAGAAAATACTTGAAAACTATTCATCTGACAAGGTACTAGTATTCAACATATAAAAAGAACTGAAACAATTCAACATTAAGAAAATAAATAAATCCTGTTAAAAATTGGGCAAAGTACATGAACAGACATTTCTAGTCAAATAACCCACAAGTAAATGAAAAAAATGTTCAACATCATTAATCATTAGGCAAATGCAAATCAAAACCATCATGAAATATCATCTTACCCCAATATATAATGCTTATGATCAAAAAGACAAAAGATAACAAGTACTAAGGAGAATGTGAAGAAAATGAAACCATTGTACACTGTTGTTGGTGGACTTTGTTCACTCTCTTTTATTCTTTTATTAATAAATGAAAGTATAAATATATTTATATAAAAGCATAAAAATGAAAGTATTAATCAGTACAGATGCTACAGAAAACCGTACAATATTTCTTTAAAAAAACACCTAAAGACAGAAATATCATATAATCCAGCAATCCCACTGCTGGATATTTATCCAAGGGAAAAGAAATTAGTATATCAAAAAGATACCTTCACTATCAAAAGGACACCTTCACCCCAATGTTTACTGAAACCCTGTTCACATTTACAAAGATACTGAATCAACCTAAGTGCCAGAAAATGGATAAATGAATAAAGAATATGTGTTACATATGCACAATGAAATACTATTCAGCCATAGAAAAGAATGTTACCATGCCATTTGCAGCAATATGGATAGAACTAGAGATCATTATGTTAAATGAAATAAGCCAAGCATAGAAAGACAAATATCACATGTTCTCATTCTTATGTGGGAGCTAAAAAAGTTAATCTCATGGATGTAGAGAATAGGATGATAGTTACCAAAAGCTAAGAAGGGTGTATGGGGAGGTGGTGGTAAAGAGAGATTGGTTAATGAATACAAATATACAGTTAGATGAAAATAATCTGTTCTAATGTTTGATAGTAACAATGTAGTATACATTTCAAAGTAGCTAGAACAGAGGACTTGAAATGTACCCAACACATAGAAATGATGAGTGCTTGAGTTGGTAGGTACCTCAAATACTCTGACTTAATCATTACACAATCTATGCATGTAACAAAATGTCACACATACCCCATAAATGTGTACAAATACTTACATCAATAAAAATAAAATAATGATAATTATAATATTAAAGGAGAAGAACAAAGTTGAAAGAGTGATATAATTTGAATTAATGACTTATAAAGATATGAGATAACACAGGTGAAAGCATAAATACATCAATGGAAAGCAATAGAAATCCCAGAAATAGGCATTGTATAAATATAAACTTTTTTTTAACAAAGGAGCAAAGGCAATACAATGAGGCAAAGATAGTCTTTTCAACAAATAACCGAAATAACTGGATGTCCACATGCAAACAAAATAAATAAATCTAGACACAGTTCTTACAACTTTCACAAAAATTAACTCAAGATAAATTATACACCTAAATGTAAAATGCAAAAATACAAAACTTCTAGAAAATAACAAAGGAGAAAAACTAGAAGACCTTGGATATTGTGATGAGTTTTTAGACACAACCCCAAAGGCATAGTCCATGAAATAAATATTTGATAAGCTGGATTTCTTTAAAATTTAAAAAATTATTCTCCGTAAGAGACAATGTTGAGAGAATGAGAAGACAAGCCATAGACTTGGGGAAATTATTTGCAATAGACACATCTGTTAGAGAACAGAGATCCAAAATATATGAAGAACCCTTAAATCTCAAGAAAACAAAAGCAACCCAATTCAAAACGAGCCAAAAACAATAAGAGACACATCACCAAAAAAAAAAAATAGAAATAAGCCTATTAAAAGATGTCCCACATCATATGTCATCAGAGAAATGCAAATTAAAGCAATGAGATACCACTGCATATATATCAGAATAGCCAAAATCCAGCACACTGACAACACCAAATTCTGACAAGAATGTGTACCAATAGAAATTCTCCCTTGTTGCTGGTGGAAATGCAAACTTGTGCAGCCAATTTGGAAGACAATTTGGCCATTTCTTACTCAACTAAATGTGATATGACCCAGTAAGAATGCTTCTTCACATTATTTGAAAGGGGTTTAAAATTATGTCTATGTAAAAACCTGCACATGGATATTTAAAGCAGCTTTATTTATAATTTCCAAAACTTAGAAACAACCATGATGTCCTTCAGTAGTTGAATGGATAAATTAACTAAGGTACATCCAGACAATAGAATATTATTCATCCCTAAAAGCAAATGAGCTGTAAACCCATGAAAAGATGTGGAGGATGCTTAAATATATATATGACTAAGTGAAACAATCCAGTCTGAGAAGGATATGCTACTTAGGGTTCCAACTATATGAAAATTTCCAAAGAAAAAACAATAAAGACAATAAAAAATCAGTGGTTGACTGGAGTGGACAATGGGATAAATAGACAGAGTCCATAGGATTTTTGAGGCATGAAAATACTCTGTGTAATATTCAAAAGATGGATACATGTCATTACATTTTTGTAAAATCTGTAGAATGTACAACTCAGAGACTCCGCTCTAAGGTAAACTATGGACTTGGGTGACTATGATGTGTCAATCTAGATTGTAAAAACAGTGTCAATCTGGTGGAGAATATTGATAACTGGGGAGTGTATGCATGTGCGGGGGCAGGGAATACAAGGAAAATCTGTATCTTTCTATCCATTTTGCTGTGAACCCAAAACACCTCTTTAAAAAATATATTTTTATAAAGTAAACAAAGTAATTGAAAAGTAAAAATAAATGAATAAATAAATAAATAAATAAATAAAGTGGGGAAAATACATAAAATCTCCCCAAGTGCTTTTAAGATGAGGTAAAGTTTGATATGTAAAATCCACCAATCTACTACTGCTATTCCAGTTTTATAAAATGAGTGAAAGAGCATTTCTTCTTTTCTATTCTTGGAGCCCCTTTGTATAGATAGAATACCTGTTCTGTGAATATCTGGCCTTGCCTATAAGATCATCTGGGAGTACAAATCCCCACTGATATGTATTGGCTGTGTCCCCACCCAAATCTCAACTTGAATTGTAGCTCCCATAATTCCCAAGTGTTGTGGGAGGGGTCTGGTGGGAGATAATTGAATCACGGTGGTGATTTCCTCCATAATCTTCTCAGGGTAGTAAATAAGTCTCACGAGATCTGACAGTTTTATAAGAGAAAGTCTCTTTCACTTGATTCTCATTACCTCTTTGCCTGCTGCCATGCTTTTTGACTTCTGCCATGATTGTGAGGCCTCTCCAGCCACGTGGAACCATGAGTCCATTAAACCTCTTTTTCTTTATAAATTATCCAGCCTGAGGTCTGACTTTATCAGCAGTTTGAAAATGGACTAATACAGTAAATTGGTACCAGTAGAGTGGGTGCTGCTGTAAAGATACCCAAAAATGTGAAGCGGCTTTGGAACTGGGTAACAGTCAGAGTGTGGAACACTTTGGAGGGCTCAGGAGAAGACAGAAAAATGTGAAAGAGTTTGGAACTTCCTAGAAACTTGAAGGGCTAAGAGAACAGGAAGATGTGTGAAAGGTTGGAACTTCCTAGGGACTTGTTGAATGACTTTGGCCAAAATACTGATAATGATACGGACAATAAAATCCAGGCTGTGGTAGTCTTGGATGGAGATGAGGAATTTGTTGGGAACAGGAGTAAAGGTGACTCTTGCTTTATTTTAACGAAGAGACTGGCAGAATTTTGCCCCTGCCCTAGAGATTTGTGAAACTTTGAACTTGAGATGATTTAGGGTATCTGGTGAAAGAAATTTCTAAACAGCAAAGCATCCAAGATGTGACTTGGGTGTTGTTAAAAAGCCTTCAGCTTTAAAAGGGAAACAGAGCATAAAAGATCAGAAAATTTGTAGCCTGATGATGCACTAGAAAAGTAAAATCCATTTTCTGAGAAGAAATTCAAGCCAGCTGCAGAAATTTGCATACATAATAAGGAGCCAAATGTTAATACCAAGACAATGGGGAAAATGTCTCCAGGGCATGTCAGAGACCTTTGTGGAAGCTCCTCCCATCACAAGCCCAGAGGCCTAGGAGGAAAAAATAGTTTCATAGGCCAGGCCCAGAAACCACCTACTGTGTGCAGCCCAGGGGCTTGGTGCCCTGAGTCCCAGCAACTCTAGCCATGGCTAAAAGTGACCAAGGTACAGCTCAAGCCATGGCTTCAAAGGGTGCAAGCCCCAGGCCTTGGCATTTTCCACATGGTGTTAAGTGTGTGGGTACACAGAAGTCAAGAATTGAGGTCTGGGAAACTCTGTCTAGATTTCAGAGGAGGGAAACACCTGGATGTCCAGGCAAATGTGTGCTTCGGGGTGGGACCCTCATGAAGAACCTCTAATAGGGCAGTGTGGAAGGGAAATGTGGGGTTGAAGCCCCCATGCAGAGTCCCCACTGGGGCAATGCTTAGTGGAACTGTGAGAAAAGGGTCACCATCCTCCAGAACCCAGAATGGTAGATCCACAGCTTGCACTGTGCACCTGGAGAAGCTGCCGACACTCAATGCCAGCCCATGAAACCAGCCAGGAGGCAGGCTGTACCCTGCAAAAGCACAAGGGCAGAGCTGCCCAAGGCCCTGGGAGCCCACCTCTTGCATCAGTGTGACCTGGATGTGAGACATGGAGTCAAATGAGATAATTTGGGGGCTTCACAATTTGATTGACCTGCTGGATTTCAAAATTGCATAGGGCCTTTAGCCCTTTTGTTTTGGCCTATTTCTCCCATTTGGAATGGGGGTATTTATCCAATTCTTGTATCTCCATTGTATCTAGGAAGTAACTAACTTAATTTTGATTTTACAAGCTCGTAGGCAGAAGGAACTTGCCTTATCTCAATTGAGACTTTGGACTGTGGACTTTTGAGTTAATGCTGAAATGAATTAAGATTTTGAGGTAGTGTTAGAAAGGCATGATTAGTATTGAATGTGAAGACATGATATTTGGGAGAGGCCAGGGGCAGAATGATATGGTTTGGCTGTGTTGCCATAAATCTCATCTTAAATTGTAGCTCTCATAATTCGCACATGTTGTAGGAGAGACCTGGTGGGAGATAATTGAATCAGGGTATGGTTCCCCCATATTGTTCTCATGGTAGTAAATAAGTCTCATGAGATCTGATGGTTTTATAAGAGGAAACCCCTTTCACTTGGTTCTCAGTCCCTCTTTACCTGCTGCCATGTAAGATGTGCCTTTTCCCTTCCACCATGACTGTGAGGCCTCCCCAGCCACGTGGAACAGTGAGTCCATTAAATCTCTTTTTCTTTATAAATTACTCAGTCTCAGGTATGTCTTTATCAGCAGCATGAAAACGGACTAACATACTCACCTTCAAAAATAATGTTGTAATCACATCCTTATGGGATGGTAGCAGGTTTTCTTTGGAATATACGTGCAGTAGCAGAGATTCTGAGTCATGAGATATTCATACACTTAATATGACTAACTTCTGCCTGCCTACTCTTTGACGTGTACACTCAGCCCACATTTCACCAGCCTAGTGTGAGGGCTAGAATAAGTCCCATGGCCCTACCAACACTTGACAGTAAAGGGCTTTTGAAATTTTACTACTCTAACAAAGTTATGTCTCTATTGTTTTAACTTGGATTTATGAGACTACTAACAAAATTGAACCTTCCCTAATATGCCTGTTAGTCAGGTTTCTCTTTTACAAATTCCTTTATTCATTTTTTCTTTGTAGTGGCTTTCATTTTTGTTGTTGTTGATCTGAAGATTGTATATTGATCTTCTAGATATTAATCCCATATTCATTTTGATATTGCAAATATATTCATGTTTTCTCATTTCAATATCGATCTATGCCTTTGACCACTTTCCAAACCTCTTTAACAGAAAACCTTGACTTTAATCATATCAATCTTTTGCTTTAAATATTGATTAAGCAGTTCTTTTTGTCTCAATTCATTAACCACCTTTTCATTTTGTTGATTGTTTGCTTTGCTGTGCAGAAGCTCTTCAGTTTCACGTAGTTCCACTTACTTATTTTTGCTTTTGCTTGCTGTGCTTTTGGTAAAAGTACTCAAAAAATCTTCCAAAGGCCAATATCAAGGAGGTTTTTTCCTATGTTTCCTTTCGGGGTTTTACAGTTTCAAGTCTTATGTTTAAGTCTCTAATCCATTTTGAACCGATTTTTGTTTATGATGTAGGAGACCAGGTTCATTCTTCTGTGTGTGGATTTCCAATTTTCTCAACAGCATTTATTAAAGAGACTATTCTTTCTCTACAGTGTCTTCTTATCAGCCTTGTATAAAAGTCAAAAATTAGTTGACTGCATATACTTGAGTTTGTTTCTCATCTCTCTAGTGTTGCATTGGATTGTGCATCTGTTTTTATGCCAGTACCCTGCTGTTTTAATTGTCATTGGTTTGTAATATAATTTGAGATCAGAAAGTATGATGCTTTCAACTTTGTTGCTTTTCTTTAAGTTTGTTTTGGCTACTTGGAATTTTTTGTGATTTCATACAAATTTTAGAATTATTTTTTCTATTTCTGTGAAAAATGTCATTGAAATTTTGATAAGGATTACATCAAATCTATATATTACTTTGCATAATACAAACATTTTAACAATATTAATTCTTTCAATCAACAAATACAGGATATCTTTCCATTTATTTGTGTCTTCTTAAATTACTTTTATGAATGTTTTATAGTTTTCAGTGTATATATTTTTTACCTCTTTGGTTAAATTTATTTCTAAGTATTTATTCTTTTTGGTGCCATGATACATAGGATTTTTTCTTGATTTCTTTGGTAGTGAGAGAAAATACTTGCAAACTATATATCAGATAAGGGGATAATATCCAACTATATAAACAACTCATACAATTCAATAGTCTAAAATCAAATAACCTTATTTAAAAATTGACAAAGACCTGAATAGAGATTTTTTTCCAAAGAAGACATAAAAACATCACTAATCATTAGGGAAATGCATATAGAAACCACAATGAGATATCATCACCTCATATATGTTAGAATGGCTATTACCAAAAAGACAAGAGATTAAAAGAGTTGGCAAGGGTGTGGAAAAAAGAATACTGTTCTACAATGTTGGTGGGTATGTAGATTTGGTACAGTTACTGTGGAAACAATATGGAGGTTCCTGAAGAAATTAAAAGTAGAACTAGTATATTACCCATCAATCTCTCTTCTGGGTATATACCAAAAGGAACTTTACCATCTTGTAAAGATATCTGCACCCCCATTTCATTGCAGCATTATTAACAATAGGCAAGATATGGAAACAATTCAAGTATCTATTGATGGATGAATGATAAAAAATTGTGAGATACACACACACACAAACACACACACATATTACTAAATATTTTTCAGCCATAGAAAGGGAATAATGCCATTTGTGACAACAGGGATCTGGAGAACATTATGTTAAGTGAAATAAGCCAGACACACAAAAATGTATGACATAATTTCACTTATATGAGGATTCTTAAAAAACAACAACAACAACAAACAAACAAATAAAAAAGGAACTTAAATCCTTAGAAACAGAGAGTAGAATAGTGATTGTCAGGGGTGGGGTGATGGGAGTAGAATAAGGAGATGTAGGTCAAAGGGCACAGAGTTACAGTTGTGTAGGGTGAATAAATCTAGAGACCTAATGTACAGGATGAGGACTCTGGATATTTCCTGAGAGTAGATTTTAGGTACTTTTCACATATACACACACAGAGAGACACAAAGTAACTATGTGAGATGATGGATATTGTAATTTGCTTGACTGTAGTAATTATTTTACTATGCATATCAAATCATCATGTGGTACAATTTAAATAAATACAGTTTTTTAAAAGTTCTTTTTGATTCAGTGTTATAAGGATATTATCCTATACCCTACACATAAGCTACTCTTTCACTTCACCCCCATTCAGGATAATTTTGAAATAAATCCAAAATATCATATTATGAAGTCCACAAATATTTTAGTGTACATTTCCAAGCTCTGTGGCTCCTGAAAAGTAAATTCACGATACTATTATTAAGCCTTAAAAAGCAATTCATTAATATCATCAAAGCAGCTTATCTTTAAGTAGGAAAGATTAGGAAGTTTAGACATAGAGAGTTACAACACAGGACTCAATGTGCTAATGGCATACAAAAAGTACAAAGGAGCTGTGGGAGTTCAGGGAAGGGGGAGATTTTCAGCACTAAAGAACAAACTCACCCACGGGAAAGAATCATATAAGCAATTTAACAACTGTTTGTTTTTGGCTTTTCTCAGAAAAGTGATTCTGAAATAGTACACAGGAGGAAGTTTCTTTTCTACACAGAACACTTGCAGATTTTTGTGTTCTTTCTCTTTTCCCTAGTAAAGAGGAAATAACAGGAAGAAGGATTCAGTTAGAAGCAAAGGAGTTGTACCTTCTCTTTTTAGACAAATTCTAAGGTTTCAAAGCCCCTGGATACCATATTAGAATCATCATCTTGCTAACTAAATGTACTTTCTTTTTCCTAGTTTTCAAAATTTTATCTCTAGCCATTGAGGGTATCTTTGAATTGCTTGCTTGAGCCAACGTTCTCCAGAATTATGTATTACCAAAAGTTTGCCAAAGTATTTCAGCCTCTCTAGCATTTCTGAAAGATCCATTTAGGTCTTGCACTCAAATTTAGTATCTTGATATAGGTGAGAGGATCTGCTTTTTTCTTATATAACTTTTGCCTTTTAGGAGCTCAGAATGCATGAGGTTAAAAAAATAACCTATTCCATCAAATGATGATAATATTGGACTATAACCTATAGAACAGGGGAAAACAAATCCATGAGTCTATGCTGATGTAAATAAGTGAGTAAGTAAAACGTATTGACATGATGCATTGGAAAAGGTACAACATCTTTTCTATACTATTTTTGCACAAAAACCACAACTTCAAAGAGGAATAGTCTATAAAACTATTTATCAGTACTCCCCAAAACTGTCAAAGTCATGAAAGACAAGGAAAGATGAAGGAACTGTCACAGATTGGAAAAGACCAAAGAGACAGGATAATTAAAGATAACATGGGATCCTGAATTGGATCTTGAAACAGAAAATGAACATAAGGGGAAACTAGGGAATCTGAGAAAGGTCTGTATAGTTTCATTATGGTATTGTGCCACTGTTAATTGTCTGGTTTGGCTAATTGCACTATGGTTGTTTAAAATATTACCATTGCAGAAAGCTGAATAAAAGGTACATGGACACTTTCTGCATTATTCTGCAACTTTTCTTTAAGTCAAAAATTATTTCAGGAGGGAGGCTTCCAAGATGGCGGAATAGGAACAGCTCCAGTCTGCAGCTCACAATGAAATCAATGCAGAACATGGTTGATTTCTGCATTTCCAACTGAAGTACCTGGTTCATCTCATTGGGACTGCTTGTAGAGTAGGTGCAGTCCACAGAGGGTGAACTGAAGCAGGGTAGAGTGTCACTTCACCCATGAAGCACAAGGGGTTGGGAGATTACCCTTTCCTAGAAAAGCGAAGCCGTGACAGTCTGTTCCTGGAGGAACGGTACACTCCTTCCCAAATACTGCTCTTTTCCCTCAGTCTTCACAATTGGCAGATCAGGAAATTCCCTCTCATGTCTTGGCGGGTCCCAAGCCCACTGAGCCTCGCTTACTGCTAGCGCAGCACTCTAAAATCGACCTGCGATGCTGCAGCTTGGTGGGGAGAGGGGCATCCACCATTGCTGAGGTTTGAGTAGGCGGTTTTGTGCTCACAGTGTAAACAAAGAGGCCAGGAAGCTCAAACTGGGTGAAGCCCATCATAGTTCAGCAAGGTCTACTGCCTCTCAAGATTCCACCTCTGTGGGCAGGATATATCGCAAAAGGCAGCAGACAGCTTTGGCAGACTGAAACATCCCTGTCTGGTGGCTCTGAAGAGAGCAGAGGTTCTCCAAGCATGGCCTTTGAGCTCTAAGAACGGACAGATTGCCTCCTCAACTGAGTCCTTGACCCCGTGTAGCCTGACTGGGAAACACCTTCCAGTAGGGCCCAACAGGTATCTCACACAGGTGGGTGCCCCTCTGGAATAAAGCTTCCAGAGGAAAGATCAGGCAGCTGTATTTGCTGTTCTGAAGCTTCTGTTGGTGATACCTAGGCAAACAGGGTATGGAGTGAACCTCCAGCAAACTCCAACAGACCTGAAGCTGAGGGCCCCAACTATTAGAAGAAAAACTGGCAAACAGAAAGGAGTAGCATCAACATCAACAAAAAACACAACCACACCAAAACCCCATCTGTAGGTCACCAACATGAAAGACCAAAGGTAGATAAAACCACAAACATGGTAAAAAATCAGACCAGAAAAGGTGAAAATTCCAAAAACCAGAGTGCCTATTCTCCTCCAAAGGATCGCAGCTCCTCACCAGCAAAGGAACAACACTGGACAGAGAATGAGTTTGACGAGTTGACACAAGTAGGCTTCAGATGATCGGTAATAACAAACTTCTCTGAGCTAAAGGATCATGTTCTAACCCAATGCAAGGAAGCTAAAAACCTTGAAAAAATGTCAGATGAATGACTAAATGAATAAACAGTGTAGAGAAGACCTTAAATGACCTGATAGAGCTGAAAACCACAGCACGAGAACTTCATGACACATGCACAAGCTTCAATAGCTGATTCAATCAAGTGGAAGAAAGCATATTAGTGATTGAAGATCAAATTAATGAAATAAAGTGAGAAGACAAGATTAGAGAAGAAAGAGTGAAAAGAAATGAACAAAGCCTCCAAGAAATATGGGACTATGTGAAAAGACCAAATCTACGTTTGGTGTTCCTGAAAGTGATGGGTAGAATGGATCCAAGTTAGAAAACACTCTTCAGAATGTTATCCAGGAAAACTTCCCCAACCTAGCAAGGCAGGTCAACATTAAAATTCAGGAAAGACAGAGAACACCACAAAGACACTCCTCAAGAAGAGCAACCCCAAGATACACAATCATCAGATTCACCAAGGTTGAAATGAAGGAAAAAATATTAAGAGTAGCCAAGGAAAAAGGCTAGGTAACCCACAAAGGGAAGCCCATCACACTAACAGCAAATCTCTCAGCAGAAACCCTACAAGCCAGAAGAGAGTGGGGGCCAATATTCAACATTCTTAAAGAAAAGAATTTTCAACCCAGAATCTCATATCCAGCCAAACTAAGCTCCATAAGTGAAGGAGACATAAAATCCTTTACAGATGAGCAATTGCTGAGAGAATTTGCCACCACCAGACCTGTCTTACAAGAGCTCCTGAAGGACGCACTAAACATGGAAAGAAACAACCAGTACCAGCCACCACAAAAACATGCCAAATTGTAAGGACCATCAGCATTTTAAAGAAACTGCAACAAGTAATGGGCAAAATAACCAGCTGACATCATAATGACAGGATCAGATTAACACATAACAATATTAACCTTAAATGTAAATGGGCTAAATGCCCCAATTAAAAGACACAGACTAGCAAATTGATAAAGAGTAAGGACCCATTGGAGTGCTGTATTCAGGAGACCCATCTCTCATGCAAAAACCCACATAGGCTCAAAATAAGGGCATGGAGGAAGATCTACCAAGCAAATGGAAAGCAAAAAAAGCAGGGGTTGCAATCTAGTCTCTGATAAAACAGACTTTAAACCAACAAACATCAAAAGAGACAAAGAAGGCATTACATAATGGTAAAGGGATCAATTTCACAAGAAGAGCTAACTATCCTAAATATATATGTACCCAATATAGGAGCACCCAGATTCATAAAGCAACTCCTAAGAGACCTACAAAGAGACTTAGACTCCTACACAATAATAATGGGAGACTTTAACATCCCACTGACAGTATTAGACACATCAATGAGACAGAAGATTAACAAGGATATCCAGGACTTGAACTCAGCTCCGTATCAAGCAGACCTAATAGACATCTCCAGATCAACAGAATATACATTCTTCTCAGCACCACATAGCCCTTATTCTAAAATTGACCACATAATTGGAAGTAAAACACTCCTCAGCAAATGTAAAAGAACAGAAATCACAACAAAATGTCTCTCAGACCACACTGCACATCAAATTAGAACTCAGGACTAAGAAACTCACTAAAAACTGCACAATTCTGTGGAAACCAAACAACCTGCTCCTGAATGACTATTGGGTAAATAACGAAATGAGAAATAAAGATGTTCTTTGAAACCAATGAGAACAAATATACAGTGTACCAGAATCTCTGGGACATATTTAAAGCAGTGTGTAGAGGGAAATTTAAAACACTAACTGCCCACAAGAGGAAGCAGGAAAGATGTAAAATCAATACCCTAACATAACAATTAAAAGAACTAGAGAAGTAAGAGCAAACAAAATCAAAACTACAGGAGACAAGAAAAAACTAAGATCAGAGCAGAACTGAAGGAGATATAGACACAAAAAAGCCTTTGAAAAATCAATGAATCCAGGAGCTAGTTGTTTGAAAAGATCAACAAAACAGACCGCTAGCAGGTCTAATAAGGAAGAAACAAGAGAAGAATCAATCAGATGCAATAAAAAATGATAAAGGGGATATGAGCACTGATCCCACAGAAATACAAACTACTTTCAGACAGAGAATATGATAAACACCTCTATGCAAATAAACTAGAAAATCTAGAAGAAATAGATAAATTCCTGGACACATACACCCTCACAAGACTAAACCAAAAGAAGTTGAATCTCTGAATAGTCCAATAACAGGCTCTGAAATTGAGGCAATAGTTAATAGCTCAACAACCAAAGAAAGTCCAGGAGCAGATTGATTCACAGCCAAATTCTACCAGAGGTACAAAGAGGAGCTGCTACCATTCCTTCTGAAATGATTCCAATCAATAGAAAAAGAGGGAATCCTCCCTAATTCATTTTATGAAGCCAGCATCATCCTGATACCAAATCCTGGCAGAGACACAACAACAAAAAAGAGAATTTTAGGCCAATATCCCTGATGAACATCTATGCAAAAATCGCTAATAAAATACTGGCAAACTGAATCCAGCAGCACATCAAAAAGCTTATCCACCATGATCAAGTTGGCTTCATCTGTGGGATGCAAGACTGGCTCAATATACACAAATCAATAAATGTAAACAATCACATAAACAGCACCAATGATAAAAACTACATGATAATCTCAATAGATGCAGAAAAGGTCTTCAACAAAATTCAACAGCCCTTCATGTTAAGGACTCTCAATAAACTACATATTGATGGAATGTATCTCAAAATAATAAGAGCTATTTATGACAAACCCACAGCCAGTATCATAAAGAATGGACAAAAACTGGAAGCATTCCTTGAAAACCAGCAAAAGACAAGGATGCCCTCTCTCACCACTCCTATTCAACATAATGTTGAAAGTTTTGGCTAGGGCAATCAGGCAAGAGAAAGAAATAAAGGGTATTCAAATAGGAAAAAAGGAAGTCAAATTGTCTCTGCTTGCAGATGACATTATTACATATTTATAAAACCCAGTCGTCTCAGCCCAAAATCTCCTTAAGCTGATAAGCAACTTCAGCAAAGACTCAGGATACATAATCGATATGCAAAAATCACAAGCATTCCTATACACCAATAATAGATAAACAGAGAGTCAAATCATGAGTGAACTCCCATCTGCAATTACTACAAAGAGAATAAAATACCTAGGAATCAAACTTACAAGGGATTTGAAGGACCTCTTCAAAGAGAACTGGAAACCACTGCTCAACAAAATAAAAGAGGATACAAACAAATGGAAGATCATTCCATGCTCATGGATAGGAAGAATCAATATCATGAAAATGGCCATACTGCCCAAGGTAATTTAAAGATTCAGTGCAATCCCTATCAAGCTACCACTGACTTTCTTCACAGAATTGGAAAAAAACTACTTTAAAGTTCACATGGAACCAAAGAAGAACCACATTGCCAAGACAATCCTAAGCAAAAGGAACAAAGTTGGAGGCATCACACTACCTGACTTCAAACTATACTACAAGGCTACAGTAACCAAAACAGCCTGGTAATGGTACCAAAACAGACATATAGACCAATGGAAGCAAACAGAGGCCTCAGAAATAACACCACACATCTGTAACCATCTGATCTTTGACAAAGCTGACAAAAACAAGCAATGGGAAAAGAGTCCCTATTTAATAAATGGTGGTGGGAAAACTGGCTAGCCATATTTAGAAAGCTGAAACTGGATCCCTTCTTTACACCTTATACAAAGATTAACTCAAGATGGATTAAAGACTTAAATGTTAGACCTAAAACCATAAAAACCCTAGAAGAAAACCTAGGCAATACCATTCAGGACATAGGCATGGGAAAAGACTTCATGACTAAAACACCAAAAGTAATGGCAACAAAAGCCAAAATAGACAAATGGGATCTAACTAAACTAAAGAGCTTCTGCACAGCAAAACAAACTATCATTAGAGTGAACAGGCAACCTACAGAATGGGAGAAAAATTTCACAATGTACCCATTTGACAAACGGCTAATATGCAGAATCTACAAAGAACTTAAACAAATTTACAAGAAAAAAACAAACAACTCCATCAAAAAGTGGGCAAAGGATATGAACAGACACTTCTCAAAAGAAGACATTTATGCAGCCAACAGACATGTGAAAAAATCCTCATCATCATTGGTCATCAAAGAAATGCAAATTAAAACTACAATGAGATACCATCTCACACCAGTTATAATGGTGATCATTAAAAAGTCAGGAAACAATAGATGCTGGAGAAGATGTGGAGAAATAGGAATGCTTTTACACTGTTGGTGGGAGTGTAAATTAGTTCAACCATTGTGGAAGATAGTGTGGCAATTCCTGAAGGATCTAGAACTAGAAATACTACATGATCCAGCAATCCCATTACTAGGTATATACCCAATGGATTATAAATCATGTTACTATAAAGACCCATGCACACTTATGTTTACTGTGGCACTATTCACAATAGCAAAGACTTGGAACCAGCACAAATGTCCATCAGTGATAGACTGAATTAAGAAAATGTGGCATATATACACCATGGAATTCTATGCAGCCATAAAAAGGATGAGTTCATGTCCTTTGCAGGGACATGGATGAAGCGGGAAACCATCATTCTCAGCAAACTATCACAAGGACAGAAAACCAAACACTGCTTCTTCTCACTCATAAGTGGGAGTCGAACAATGAGAACACATGGACATAGGGCGGGGAACCTCACACACCAGGGCCTGTCTGGGGGTTGGAACCTGGGAGAGGGATAGCATTTGGAGAAATACCTAATGTAAATGACCAGTTGATGGGTGCAGCAAACCAACATGGCACATGTATACCTATGTAACAAACCTGCACATTGTGCATATATACCTTAGAACTTAAAGTATAATTTTAAAAATATTTTCAAAATAAAAAGTTAAACATAAAAAAAATCTGTTCCAATAATACATAAGTATACTATGACTTGGGTCCTCCTTACAAAGATCTTACCTTTTAAATAGCTATACTGGGCCAGATTGTGACAGAGCAGATTTGCTACACAGAGGCCTTTTTCTTGGAGGCCCCAAAGTCTCTCCCACTATATACTGTGTATCCCTCAGGAACAGCAATAAAACAATAAAAGCTGGAGATTTTTTTATGCTCCAAGAATGACTTAGAGCACCTCGAATACCTCATGGAATTATATTTATTTGCTCTAGTTGGAGACAACAAATAATTGGAGACAACAAAAGATGGTTTTAGACATAACTAGAGGGAGCTTTCTGTGCCACATGCAGACTTCTATTTCTAGTTTCTTATGCCTTGAGCATCTCTCCTTTACTCTTCCCTCTGTCCATGTTCTGCCTTTAATTAAGAACACTCTCAAGACTCTACTCTCTGAAGTGAAATTAAAGTCAGCAGTCATCAGAAAATTCCATTGAACATGTGCACATGTGTACATGCACGTGTGCATCTGTGTGTATGTGTGTCTCTGTGTGTGTGTGTAGTTTTGGAAGTTCTCATGGCACCAATCACCCAACTTCTATCTGTTCATTCACAGGAGAGCATGCCTGGACCTCAACACAACTGCAATTAAGTGTCTGTACCTGCTGCTGTAGTCTTTCTTTCTGCCCCTTTTCTCCTTACATGACATCTCCCCATCTGTCTTTCCATTTAACATGACTAGCTCACCCTCCACTACAGCAGAAGGAGATCCAATAACACTAATTATACTGACAGCATGTCTGTTACATTAATAAAATCATCCTTTCCATTCATGGACACCATGAACAATTAAGAACTTGGGAAACTGTACATCCTGCCAAAATACTAAGTCTTACACTGATTTCAGTGAGCAGGAAATGCTCCTCACCAGCCAATAATTTGGGGATGGGGATTAGGATTTTGAATCCACTGCCTTGAAACAAGATCTCTGACTTTGGAAGTTAATGAGTTAATTACTTTGAACATAATGAAAGTTAATGAAGTCTCCTTGCAAAGCTTGGTCCTAACTTGAACCTCTCACAGACATAGAGGAGCCTAGAAGACAATTTGGTCTGCCCCTATGAACTGTTCAATTCAGATGCAGAAACGTCCAAATAAAGCCGTTTCAATGATAATTGGGACTGCTTCTAGCCTTGCTCTGCTATCCCTGTTTCCAGAGATGGCAAATGTAGAAATAGTATCAGGAGATGTCCTTATCTTGTTAATTAATAAAAGAATGTTTGAGGAGAAAGGAAGATGAGTATGTACATACTGAATTTTTAATAGTTCAGTTTTTAGTGTGGGCTTCTGACCTCCCTACTTGTCTTCCTTATCCCACAATTGTTACAATACTCTAACTAATCTATAGCCCTTATTCAAATTTCACCAGTTTTTCTGCTTATGTCCTTTTTTTGCTCCAGGATCCCACAAAAAATGTAGTTATCATGTCTCCTTGGGTCTTTTCCAATCTCCAGATCCTTTGGGTTCTTTCTTTACCCCACCAAGATAGTAATTTTCAGTGTAGATTAAGCTGAGTTTCATTAATTGTCTTAGCCTGGCTGGGGTCAGCAGAGTCTCTTTAAAGAAGCTGCTACGCTGCAAGTAAACATGGGTCTGAACTGCAGAACTGCTTTGTTTCTCATACATAGCCACCCAGTTTGCCTAATAGGAGACTGGCTCATTTATCAAGGAAGTATTGGGGCATCAAACTGCAAGCACAGATACTTTTGAAGTCTCATGCATTCTATTTAAAATTTTTAGAGATTTTATATTTTATTCAATAAATTATACATACTTATTTTAATTCAAAAAAATATTTTCCCAAATACTCTAAACAAAGTTGACATACCAGAAAGATGCATTATATTTAGCACATGGCTTGAAGTACTCATTGGCCTGCTTCTGCATACTTCAGTTTGAGAAACTCTAACAGTGTTATTTTACTGTTTCAAATGTATGATACTGGATTACACAAGCCATTGTGACAAACTGCTGGTGTCCGGACATTACTTATAACACTGATTCTATGAGTAAACACTTTCCAAGTTACACACAACTGACTCATAAATAAACTTTTGGCCCACAATCCATTTATATGTTGGGGACTGTTTGTACTAATATAAGATCCTTGCCACAGTATTTTTAAAAGTCATTGCAACAAATAATTCTTTTAATTTCCAAGAAAACCCACCACTTCTGCAAGTTGTATGTTGTTTTTATCTCTAGATATCAAATTGCCTTAAAGCAAAACTTCCCAGTATGGATATCTAGTTGGGAAAATAGTCTGACAACAACAAAGAGAAGATAAATGAGAAAGCAAGATTGAACAGAACTCATTTACAAGCGAAGGCCTTTGATTCTGTACTTTGTCCTTCGGCTTCAGAATTCAATTTTCCTACTCAATTTTCTGCTGTTCAAACGCTGCAGTAGTTTCACTGCTTCGATATAGATGGTGGACTCCAGCTCTGAAAGAAACAAAATTGGTGAAAAATTCCCAGAAAGCCAACTCCTTCTTTGAGTCATTTGTCAAAGTGCTTTGTATTTTCAAAGTGATCAAAGGCACTTGCAGGTGAAAAGCCGAGTGTTGTCAGTGGTGATAGGCAGGGTGTGCTCTGGAAATGCTATTCTTTTAGAAAGACAGTTTTTTCTGGAGGAAGAGTGAGGGAATTGTACCAATAATCCCAGAGGCCATTGGAGTAAAATTTTAACTTCTCAGCCCTATTTAAATTTGGGTCACTCTTGTTACTGGTTCTGGTTATAAAAAACCTCCCTCAGGGATTAAGAATCCTTTCCTTTCCTCACAAGATCTTTTCTAATCCTGCTGCCTCACCTTCTTCAGGCATCATGCTTGGAGGAGAATGACATCATTTATGCAGCGGCCCATTCCAGGCTTCTTTCAGATGGAGATAATTGCAGATGGAAAATGTGCCACAGAAAGAGACCACCTGTGGTCAGTGCCCCACAAATGGAAATGTAAAAGGCAACTTGTATGGATCACAATGCTCTGCAAAGCTAACTCCCTGAGTAATTTTAAATTCTTTTAAGATAGAATACCTCTCTCTCTTCACTTATGATTTGGGATAATCGAATATTGTAAGGGAGCCTTGGGACACAGCATGTTTAAAGGGACTCGCCTGCGTGCACAACTCATGCTGAAATAGAAGTAGATTAAACTCCATGCCGCTCATATAAAATCCCTAGCCTGTGAGAATTTACTATTTATAGTAGAAGGTCTGCAAACTACAGCCCTCAAGCTAAATCTGACTCATAGCCTGTTTCTTTGTTGTTTTCTTCAGCTTACCAGTTAAGAATGATTTTTTTTTCTTTCTTTTTTTTTTGAGACGGAGTCCCCCTCTGTCGCCCAGGCTGGAGTGCAGTGGCCGGATCTCAGCTTACTGCAAGCTCCGCCTCCCGGGTTTACGCCATTCTCCTCCCTCAGCCTCCCGAGCAGCTGGGACCACCGGCGCCCGCCACCTCGCCCGGCTAGTTTTTTGTATTTTTTTAGTAGAGATGGGGTTTTGTTATGCCCAGACCGTTTGTTCCCCGAAGAAGACCACCAGAGTCCAGAGTCAAAGCCAAGCGGCAAGGATCTTTAATGCAAGTTCGAACTTGGTCCCTCCGTTCTACAACATACAAGAGGGCCCCAAACAATGCCTGCGCTTGCTATTTATAGCTCGAGGTAAACAGGACTTGTCAGGTTACAGAGGAACAAGGCATTTCTCTAGGCTACAGCATTACAATTGGTTTACATGTTAATGTTAAGTTATGCTTTTAGCAGCCTTCTTATCGGTTCCTGCGCTTTTACAAACGGTTGTAACCTTATTGGAGCTTCCCCAGGTGTTGTTTTTCTTAATGTGTTTGTCCTTACAATGTCTGGAGTCTATAGATAACCTTAATCGGTTAGGTCCGGGTCGATCTTTAACTAGGCTCAGGGCGCCGCCCGGGCTATTTGCCTGTGGACTTCATTTCTGCCTCTTAGTCTCTTCATTTGATCTCTTTCAGTTTCACCGTGTTAGCCAGGATGGTCTCGATCTCCTGACCTCGCGATCCACCCGTCTCGGCCTCCCAAAGTGCTGGGATTACAGGCTTGAGCCACCGCGCCCGGCCAAGAATGGTTTTTATAATTCCACGTGGTTGGAAAAAAACAAAAGAAGATAATGTTTTGTGACACATGAAAAGTATTTGAGATTCAAATTTCAGTGTACAGGAATATAGTTTTTTTGGAACATGATAATGCCTACTCATTTATGTTTTGCTTATGGCTGCTTTTATCCTACAACTGCAGACTTGAGTAGTTGCAAGGGAGACTGTGTATGGTCTTCAAAGCTTAAAATATTTACTATCCAGATCTTTCTGTAAAAAACTTGCTAATCCCTGTTTCATATTCATTGAGAATTCACTTTTCCTAGCAGTGCGCTACAACAAGGTAGGGCATTCTTGGGGCAGGAAACAAATGCTATAAAGGAGCGGGGGAAATAATCCCAGAGAAGCATGAGGTCATCAGAAGCCACACCTGTCAGCACGGCAGGTTGGCTCAACTAGGTCTGTGATTTGCTTTTCTCTGAAGAATTTCATGCCTACAGCCTATATTTTTAATAGAGGGAACTAGGATCCAGCAAAGGTTGGACAAATGAGGACACAGAAAATGAGGAGAGAATAGTGGCAGCTGTTCCACAGACATATATTATGTTCTATCTCTAACTCCTGTTCTCTCCCTCAGTATCTTTAGTGGTCGCACTTGAGATACAAAGAGGAGAGGGAAAAAGAGGGAGGAAAGTAGGGGGGTGACAGAAGGTCAGGATGGAAAGGTGGGAAGTAGGAGAAGGAGAGAGAGACTTGTAGAACAAAAGCCGAGTGTTAGAGTAGAAAACAAAGCAGAAATCAGAGTGGAGAAGGTAGAGAAAAAGAGACTATGGAATAGTGAAGAGGGCCTTCCAACTATCTATTCCTACCACAAATTAAGCTTTCTAAAAGGAGGCCATAGAGGCTTTGTTAATTAATTGACTGACTGATGATTGATTGAAATGAAGATCAAGACACTAAAGACAGATGTAGAAAGGGATAGAAGAGAGATGTGGCATGAAAAAATTAATTTTAAAAACTATAACGTGTTCAAAATCAGCTTTTGAATTTTTTGCAATTGGACTTTTAATTTGAATAAAAGCTTATACATGGGCCTAATATGTAGACAATATAGTTAGAAAAGTTCTGGCCTGACTTCCAGCCATGCACCACCCCTCTCCCTTTACTAGGGGATTCCACAGAGTACATTTCAAGGACCCCCTGCCCTACTTTGAAATAGTCATCATCACTTCCTCACCTGGGGTTGGGGGGGTCATTCTGATTTTACAGGAGGGAGTCGTTTTGAATCTAGTTACCAGAAAGAGAGAGGATACAATGTTATGCCCAGACCATTTGTTCCCCGAAAAAGACCACCAGAGTCCAGAGTCAAAGCCAAGCGGCAAGGATCTTTAATGCAAGTTCGAACTTGGTCCCTCCGTTCCACAACATACAGGAGGCCCTGAACAATGCGTGCGCTTGCCTTTTATAGCCTAATGTAAACAGGACTTGTAAAGTTGCAGAGGAACGAGGGAATTCTCTAGGTTACAGCATTACAATTGGTTAACATTTTAAGTTTATACATTTAGCAGTTTTTTTATTGGTTCCCGTGCTCTCACAAACGGCTGTGTTCTTATCGGGGATTTTCCAGGTGGTGTCCTTCTAAAGTTGAGATATATGGTAGTCTTTGAATTGAAAGATATATGGTGGGGAGACATATGGTGGGATGAGCCCAGGAAGTTGAGGGATATATGGAGGGGAGACATATGGTGGGATATGTTTATACTGGGCTCAGGAAGTTGAGAGATATATGGCAAGCACTAGTAATTAGAACAGAAAAAGAACAAGACAGGGACTTTCACATTGCTTGTCTATACAACATCTGAAATCTATAGATAACATTATCGGTTAGGTCCGGCGTCAACTTTTAACTAGGCTTAAGGCACCGCCCGGGCTGTTTGCCTGTGGACTTCATTTCTGCCTCTTAGTCTCTTCATTTGATCTCTTTCAACAAACCTGTATTTGCAGTCTCTGTCTATATCAAATTTGTATAACAGTAATAAAATGGTTTACAGTTTGGTAATAACACAGATGAATTTGAAGCGCACACATTTTTAAGCTATAATGTAATTCTCTCATGGAACCCGAAAACACTAAGTAAAGGGTTAGAGCATGACGTATATGAAGCCGTCATAGGTGTCTTTCATGTGGTGTGGGACAATTTTTCAGGACATCAGATCATCAGATATCTAGAAGAGAAATAACATTAATTCTGAATTTTTGTTACAGCACTGGCAGCACAAGAACTACGTGAATAGGATTCCTTGTAACCTTAATCCATTACAGATTTGGATTTAGAAGTGTTTGCCACAACATTGCTTTTACTTTTTTTTTTTTTTTTTTTTGAGACGGAGTCTTGATCTGCTGCCCAGGCTGGAGTGTAGTGGCACGATCTCGGCTTACTGCAACCTCTGCCTCCCGGGTTCAAGCAATTCTCCTGCCTCAGCCCCTCCAGTAGCTGGGACTACAGGCTCACGCTGCCTCGCCCGGCAATTTTTTTTTTTTTTTTTGTATTTTGGTAGAAACGAGGTTTCACCGTGTTGCCCAGGCTGGTCGCGAACTCCTGAGCTCAGGCAATCCGCCCGCCTCGGCCTCGCAAAGGCTGGGTTTACAGGCGTGAGCCTCCGCGCCCGGCCGACATTGGTTTTTCTTTGAAGCATTTTCCATCCTTGTCCATTCTGGCACACAGGCCAACTTGTTGGAAGACCAGGAGACACGGGGTTTTTTACACCCACTTTTGCCACTGTGTGGTTTGGTTCAGACCGCACAAACCAAGCACATTAGAAAACACAAATTCGCCAAGTGTGCCTGCCTCCCTCTCCATCACATTTGCAGCCCCCCTTTCCTATTTGAGTATGGAATACCATAACTTTATGACACATCAGGACTACTTAAAAGGGCACCTAAATGTCCTAATGAAAATAAATTTTAATGTCACTCATTGTTTTGCATTGAGAAATCTACTAGAAATATTTGTGGTCGAAGAGGAAGTTCTACTACTCTGAAATGTTGCCTTGGAGATGCACAGTGAGGAACAGGTAAATGAAATCTTCTCCCTCTAGTGTCATCTTTTCTCTGTGGCTAAAGGAAGTGTTATATAGAAATATAATCATCAGCTCTATCCCAGAATCAACAGAAAAAATGTTAAGGGCTGGGTGCAGTGGCTCATGCCTATAATTCCAACACTTTGGGAGGCTGGAGCAGGAGGATCTCTTGAGCCCAGGTGTTCAAGGCTGCAGTGATCTATGATTGTGCCACTGCATGTCAGCCTGGATGACAAAGTGAGACCCTGGTCTCTAAAAAACATAATAATAAAGTTAAGCACAAATTACAAATTGTCTCCTATTTACATAAAGAAGACTTCTTTGTGGATCCTACTATTGTAAATATGAGTTCTTCTAAAGCAAACCATGTGCCTTCTGGGTAGGCAGGTTATCTTGGAAATCAACAGATTTCAGGTTAAAATAGAGAATCACAGCCTCACACTGAAAACAGGAGCCGTATAATTCATTTCTAATGTAAGTTAAAATCATGGAGCCCACACAAAGTCCTGCTAAATAAATCAGTTGAAACAATCATTAATGGCATTATTGGAAGAAATTAGGGTAAAAAGTTACTGATTTTGTATAGGTTGTTAAAATTAAACAAAAATATAAGAAGTAATATTGGCATAAAATGACGGTTTTTCTTGTATAGAAATTCCATTAAAGTCAAAGGTGTACTTTGGAGCAGTAATATATATTCCCTTCATTTGCTCTGTCAGGGCTTTGAATAATTGCAAGACAATTATGCCTCAAATAGATTTTTAGAGTTCTATCTCCTTGTACTGACCTGCAAAAGGATTTTTCACACTCTCTTCTTTTCTATGAACAAACTGAGCTCTGTGTTCCTATGTAAAAGCTTAAGAAGGCTAGAGAAATTTAGAAAGATTAAATGAATTATGATTCTGGAAATAAATTGGGGCAGGAAAATGCTGTATGACTTCATGACTCTCTTGCAATAAACGTCTAGTTTGGAAGTTGGATGTGGGAAGAGAATTGGATGCTTGAGGGGGAAAAAATGTGCAGCATGAAAGAAAGCAAAAATATACAACGTTAAGTAATGGTGGGTTATGATTTCAGAGTAACTGAAAATTATTCCAAAAGATAGTCAATGAAAAGGCAAATAGGAGGGAAAGGTCGATATTAGTGAATACAGTAACTCAAGGGTAGTTTCCTCCAGGAGTGCCCACACAATACACTGTATTCAAAAGCAGCCTGGGTGTTGCAGACGAAGGGAGTCTGGGCTTGCAGAGGTCTTTCAGGTCTTCAGTAATAACTAAGCAGTAAGATTCACAATCCACAAGATATGGCATTTTTATAGTATGTAGGAGGATAGCAACTCAGTGCTGTAGCAATATAGAAAACACAAAGAAGGACTAAGCAAAGTGCAGAATGCAACAAATTCAAAGCAATCATGACTTCAGTAGCTATATATTGTTCTTGGGTAAAGTCTCTGACAGTCAGATGATTGACAGCAAACATTTGTGAAATATAAACTCTAGACCCAGTACTGAGCAAGGTGCTGTGACATAGACAAAAGCCCAAGGGCAAAAAGCTGTAGCTCAGAACACAGTGCTTATCCACAAGAGCCACTTAAGGAACCAAAATGTGTATAATATTGTGTCAGATTATGTGTCATTAATCATTCAAAACTAGGCATACATATAATAATGTGTCAGTTACTGCTATAGACAAAAAATAAAATGGGCTGGATTCAACAGAGGAGATCTTAAGAATAGTAATTTCGAAAGATTTCTCAAGAGGGAATGCAATAATTCAGCACTCCCCTCCATAGTGTCAGCGAGAGAGAGGTGCAACTAAAAATATGTGGGAGTATTTCATATTTTTATTTTTTATTGTGGTAAAATATGCAAAATATAAAATGTATTATTACTATGGACTAAATGTTTCTATTCTTCAAAATTCATATGTTGAAACCCTAACCCACAATGTGATTTTACTTGGAAATGGGGCCTTTGGTTGTTAATTAGGTCATGAGGATGCAACCCTCATGATAGGATTAGTCAGTTCCCTTATAAGAAGAGACACAAGAGAGCTTGCTTTTTCTCTCCCTGCTCTCCTTTATGTGAGTATACAAAGAGAAGACAGCCATCTGCAAATCAGGAGGAAGGCCCTCACCAGACACTGAATCTGCTGGATTCTTAATCTTGGACTTCTCAAACTCTGGAAGTGTGAGAGTAAATGTTTATTGTTTAAGCTGCCCATTATATGATAATTTGCTTTGTTATCACTGCCTGAACTAAGACAACCATCTTAACCATTTTTAAGTGTACAAGTCAGTGGCATTTAAGTACATTCACATTGCTATGCAACTATCACCACCATCCATCTCCAAAAGTCTTTTCAACTTGTAAAACTGAAATTCTGTGCCCATTACACAATAATTCCCCATCCTCTCCTCCCTCATTCCTTAGGAACCACCATTCTGACTTCTGTTTCTATGAATTTGACTACCCCACATACCTCATATAAGTGGATTCATACAGTATTTGTCTTTTTGTGACTTTATTTCCCTTAGAATAATGTCCTCAAGGTTCACCTATGTTGTAGCATCCATTGGACTTTACTTCCTTTTCAAAGCTGAATAATATTCCATTTTATGTATACATCACATATTATGTATCTATTCATCCATCAATAGATGCTTGAGTTGTTTCCAACTTTTGGCTATGGTGAATAATTCTGCTATGAAAAGATATTTGTAAATGTATAAATACCTTTTTGAGATGTGGGATTTTTTTATTTTCATAATCAGTGTGAAGGTGGAGCGGGGAGCATATGCAGAGGTAGGAGCAATAAGAATATCATTTATGACCTTGGTGTCAAGGTGGAAAAAAATGTCCAGCAATCGAAAGACAGTTTTCCACAATCAAGAACTGTCCTACCTAAAATGCCAATTAATGATCCCATGACAAAACACTGCAAGAAGAAGAAATATTAAGAAACAGGCCATTGCAGTAAATCAAGTACCAGGTGATGAAGCCCTGAACTATAGAGGAGATAGCAAAAAAGAGGAATAGATAAGTATGAGGACCCTTTGACAAGATTCAAGGCCAACAGTCTGAGATAAGAGTTCTCTGCATGGTGTAAGACAGTTTATTGATCATTACTGGGCCCTGATTTATTATTTATTTGCAAGATGAAAATATGAATTCTTTCACGTTTCTATCAGTTCTCACATTCTATGGTCTTTTTCCATTAGATTTTGACATTAAACATGACAGTCACACAACTAAATGAGGACATATAGATACTTGACAATCCCTGCTAAAAAACCTGATCTTTGGAAGGCTTGTGAAGTTGGCCAAGTTTGACTTGACAATCTCTCAACTATCCTTATGTCAGTACTTTCCCACCAACCACCTGCCCATGAACATTCTTATAGGTTCCTGGCTGCCTAAAACTTCCTGAGGTGCTTTGAGAGGATTTGCCTTTCTAGAGTCATACCCATGCTCACAAATATTTTTCATATTTCCATCAATTGGTAGAAATAATTAGCTACTGCCACATAATAAACCATTCTAAAACCTAGTGCCTTATATTTTAAGACTTAAAATAATTATCAGTTATTACTGCTCATGAGCCATGGGTGGGCTGGGCAGAATTGTTGAACGAGAATGGCATAAGCTGATCTCAACTAGGCTCACTCATAATTCTGTAGTCAGCTAGCTAATCAGCTAGGGCTGGCTAGTCTAGACTACCCTGAGCTTTTTTTATGGGTGTGACAGGTTTCACAAGAGCAGAAACAAAGTCTCTTAAGGTGTAAACTTGGAGCTGGCATGCTGTCATTTCTGTCACAATATTAGCAAGTAATAAGGCCAGGCTCCATCTCTTAATGAGAGGCACTTTCAAAGTTACACTGCAAATACATGATCACAGAGGAGAATAGAAAAATTGGGTCATTTTTGCAACAAATCTATCAAAACTTCATCTGTCCTCTAGTCTACTTTCGGGAAATAGCTAAGTGACAGCTAGTACTATCACACTAATCAAGAACTTGAACTCCTCAAGAATTACGATAAGTCTTTTATCTTGGTAATCTTGGTTAGCACAATGTAAGAGTTAAGGCAAGCCCTGAAGAAATAGTTGTTGAAATGACATGAAACCCATTTACAAAGGCATTTTAATGGTTACCCCAGAAAAGGGTTTTTCTGACCCTTTCTTCTCTAAGAGTTAAGTAGGCAATTTAAGGATGTGCTTTATAGAATGTTGTTGTGTTGATTTGGACTGTTACCCATCACTGAAAGAACTAAGTCTGTGATTGTAGTACATAGCAATTTTTAAAAATCTTATTTGGCTTGTAACTCTTTTATACCATGCAAGGGACTCAATATTTCTTCACTAATGAACAACAGACTGCTGTCAGTTAATAGCTGGACAAAAGCAGCTAAACTAACATCACTAGGGAATTCTCAAAGAGAAGAGGTGGAACTACTCTAAATTAACATATCATGTGGCTTTAGGTTTCTTTGGTTTCATCCCAAAACTGGGTTATCTTTCCTCCCTGCTCTGAGTATTTTTAGAATATTTTACTCAGTTATGAAATATCTGTTGCAGTTTACTCAACATGCATCTTTTCTCCTCTTATGATAGAGCCATCTTTAAAATCTTATCCACCACTTGGCTCTAACTACCAATGATTGGATTAATTGGGGCTTGCTATTTTGTTTTAAAAAACAAAACATCTAACAATGTGTCTTGTAATTAACACACCAGAAATTATTGTTAAGGTCAGGTAAAACATTGAACTATTTGGAACAATTTAGCAATTTTGGGTGATTACAGACACAATTACTGTAAAAACCAAATAATTTAGGCAGACCATGTCCCATTAATTTTGCAAAAAGCACTTATCTAAGTAACAATGAAGATACTGGAACAAATAGGATGTTAAAACATTTGGCCATATATTTTTCATTGGTGTGGATTTGGTCATGGTCAACACTAACTGCTGAGACTATTATTAAGCCTCTTCTGTATCCCTCTGGAAAACAGGATAATAATAGAACTTATCTCAAATAATATTTGCGAGGCTTAAATTACCTAATTCAAGTAAAATATTAAGTAAGTATAATGCCTGGCACATAGTAACTAATCATCACTATCAGCTGGAGTTCTGTTCATTTGCTTCACGGATTAGTCATTGCTCTTACACAAAATCAACCCTTCATTTTTATTTTGAACAAATGATGACTTTACTGCATTCCAGCTGAACAAATGATGACTTTATTGCATTCCAGCTGAGCATAGAGCATGATACTATCATTAATAATAATATTATAATATCAATAATGATATTGTGAAAAATAAAAGATCACTTTATCCAAAGTTTCTTTTTAGAAGGAACTTACCTTCTAAACAGGAATATAAAATATTACTATACCATGACCCCCAAAAAGTAAATATTTAATACCAATGAAAATTGATTATGAGTAAATACCAATATCCAAATGATGTTGATGATTCCCAAGGAAATCTAAAATTGATTGTTTACGTGGAAAAAAAAAAGTTAAGTATCTATGTCACAGTGCACACAAATAAATGCCAGATGAAAAAACAAATCTTTATGATCTTGGGGTAGAAAAAATATCTTATTAAGAAAAAAAAAGTGCTGGCCAAGCAGGAAAAGATTAATATATTGAATTCTTTTAAATTCAAGAACTAAAAAGAACATTTTGTGTGAAATAAACAGTGCCATAAATAAATTTTAGAAACAAATAATTGGCACAGAAAAGATAATTGCAACACAAATAACTGTACAGTAATTAGTATTCAAATATATATAAATAAATCTGCAAATGAATAAAAGAAAGTCAAACAACCTAATAGGAAAATATTGAAGAATATAAATATGCAGTTACAAAACCAGAAAACTGAATAACCACTAAACATCAGAAATAATGCTCTACTTCCCTGGTACAAATTAAAACAATTTCAATCTGTAACACATCATCAGGGTAACAAAAAATATTTACCTCTGGCAAAATCAATAGTTGACAAGAAATGGAGAAAATGGGATTGCTCGGGCATTGCTAAAGGGAATAAAAATTGGCGTCACCTTGACAGTACTTTGCCATATCTAGTGAATTCTATAGCCTAGCTATACCAATACCTACTATACACCCTAGAGAAAATCTCCCACATGTATAATAAGACATAATATACATAATGATGATTTAGGAATATTTATAGCAGCACTGTTTATAAAAGCAAAAAAAACTCATATTAATTATACCAGAGTCATATAATGAAATATTACATAGCATTTAAAATTAAGAACTGTAACTGCATGTTTATGTATTGTTTATAAGTTATACAGCCTGAATGAGCTCCTATAACAAAATACCTTAGACTGGGTAACTTATAAACAATAGAAATTTATTGTTTATAGTTGGGGAGGCAAAAAGTCTAATTTTCACATGTCAGTAAATTCAGTATCTAGTGGAGGATTGCTCTTTGTTCCAAACATTGCTCCTTCCCACTGCATCATCACGTAGAGGAAGGGAAAAACAAAACCCCTCAAGCCTGTTTCACAATGGCTCTAATCTCACACAGAGGGCAGAACCTTCATGACCTAATGGCGTCTTAAAGGCCTCACCTTTTAATACTATCACATTGGAGATTAGGTCCCATCATATGAATTTTAGGGGAGCACTAACATTAAAACCATAGCATGTATTGTATAGATCAACCTTGAAAAAATAATTCTAAATGAAAACAAATTACAAAATACTACATATAATATGGCATTCACATACAATTGTAAAATTTACAGCTTTGTTATGTAAATGAACTTTGAATGCCTGTCAACTTCAAGCAAGTGGCTATATCTGGAAAAGAAGAAAGAGAAGGAAATCTGTGAGGAATTAAAAAAATAACTTTAGTTTCTATAACATTTTATTTTTTAAATAAAAACCCTTAAGTAAATACGTATGGGAAATATCAATATTGTGTATAATCTGTTTTGGATATGTACACATTAAAAAATAACATTTGGGAGGAGTATTTTTGGTTTTTTTGAAATATTTCAGAATAAAAGAAAAGGAAAACTTACCAATCCTTTAGGAATACTCATAAAGCCATTAATAAGCCAAAGCCCATTATGATAATATCGCACCTCTAGAGCTGTCATTCATTGGATGATTTTGATCTTACAGAAGACAACGAAGACCAAGAAACATCTAAGTTGTCAAACCAAGCTCCAAAACTATGTGTCCAAACTCTTGTTATTCCTAACAGAGATTCTCAGTTCCTTATTTAAAGCTACTAAATCTTACTTTAAAAGCTTAGTTAAAAGTTGTAAAAAGCAAAATATTACTAGAAAGAAAAGGAGAAGAAATAAAAATATATTAAAGGGACATTAAATTATTAAAAGTTAAATGGTTGCTATTAAAAAATACACACACACACACACACACACACATGCAAATCCATAAAGCCAATAGTAGTGTACAAAATGGCACAAGAATATATACTGGTAATTATATCAAATAATTGATAACGTTTGTCATCATGTTCTGGGTACTCTAAAAATAGAGGGATATCAGCAATACATTTTAGAAAAATGCCCTTCAAAAATGTTAACATTTTTTGTTTTATGGGCTTCATCTCTGTTGTGTATGTGGTAATAAAAGGTTTAACCCAAAATTATGACTCTAATGATGGCAATTTCAAACAGAGTATAAGGTTGTCAGCTTTTTGGAGTTGTGGAACATGTATTTCATTTAGATGAAGTTTGCACCTTTTACACATACAGCTTCCCTCAAAGTGTGACTGCAAGTAGACTATCTAAAGGAGAGTGGAGGAGGACTGCTCTCAAAGAACAAAAAATAATTCTAAAATTCTTTATGTGCAGAAAGGATTTGTCAGCATTTTAACCCCTCAATGTCATACAAAATATCTATGAATCTCAAGAAAAAAGATTAAACATAAATAATATGCCATTAATATTAACTTTATAAATTTATTTTTTACCTCAAATTCTAGTTCTTAGTTTAACTGAAGTCATATATAATACACAGAGAAAATATTTTAATAAAGGAAAATGGAGCCACAGATGGTAATTTTGCAAGAAATGGAAAGGAGATTATGATGATAACTTTGGAAGTGTTATAAATTATTTTTTTAAGTTAACAGGAGAAAGGCTTGCCCTCTAATTCTCATGGTTAAGAGTTTGAAGAAAGTTGTACCTCTATCAGATAATGTAAAATCTAATGAAAGATTCTAGGACACCAATGGACTATTTTATTGATATGAAATATCAATCTAAAACTTTTTAAAGTTTCTTCATTTTCTTTACTATAACACTCCATCATTTGGATATATAATATTCAATAATATTTCAATAATATTTCATAAGTTTTAAAAAATATATTTTATTGTCCTTCAGAATTAAATAGATAATCAACCAGTTTGTTTGCAACATGCATCTAAACCAGGCTGACAAGCCACATTCTTTGGTCTATTTCATGTTCTCTCCATCTTGATCTTAATTGCATTATTGCTAATATTAGTATATTAATTTTTCATCTTACATTATTTATTTTAAGTGGTGCAGGAATATGTAATAAAACACTCAAATGTATCTGCAAACAAGTTCCATTTTTATATAATGATGGCTGCTTGATGGAGGCTGAAAAAGTTGACTAGTAGGCAGAGAGGGATGACAGTGCTTGATATTCACTTGCTGGATGGAAGTCTAAAAGAAATAAGAAAAGTGGTTTAAAGGTAGTAGAGTAAAAGTTGAGGTCCCAAAGTACACAAAGATAAGATGGGTTCTAGAAATAGCCTGCCTGGATATTTTGATTAAAGAGTAAGATTTAAATATCCTGGCTGTTGAGAGAGGAAAAACTAAACACATACACACCAGTTGTTAAAAGGTGTGGAAATCTCTGGTTTAGAATCTGATATCAGTTCTGAGTGTGTGGCATCTCTTATAGAATACTAGTGAGCTATACCACATAGTTTGATTCTGAACTTGGCAAAGATATATGACATGGGAATAAATGTACTCCTGTAAACAAGCTCATTTGATGAGGTCAGAATGAAGCTTTCTGACTAAAACTACCAGCTTTTGACCAAAGGTAAGTTGTCCTTTCCCACTAGCTTTTTATCCAATGCTACCACCTTATTTTGGTTCCTCAGTCTGGTGGACTGTGGTCATTAGTAAAATACTGTCATCAAGCAGAAATCAGCAAACTCCACTTCAAGCAGTTGGACATGAAGGATCTCTTCAAGGAGAGCTACAAACCACTTCTCAAGGAAATAAGAGAGGACACAAACAAATGGAAAAACATTCCATGCTCATAGATAGGAATAATCAATATCATGAAAATGGCCATACTTCCCAAAGTAATATAGATTCAATGCTATTCTCAGAAAGCTACCACTGACTTTCTTCACAGAACTAAAGAAAACTACTTTAAATTTCGTATGGAACCAAAAAAGAGCCCACATTGCCAAGACAATCCTAAGCAAAAAGAAAAAAGCTGGAGACATCACGCTACCTGACTTCAAACTATACTGCAAAGCTACAGTAACTAAAACAGCATAGTACTGGTAACAAAACAGATATATAGACCAATGGAACAGAACAGAGGCCTCAGAAATAACGCCAAACATTTACAACCATCTGATCTTTGACAAACCTGACAAAAACAAGCAACAGGGAAAGTATTCCCTATTTAATAAATTGTGCTGGGAAAACTGGCTAGCCATATGTGGAAAACTGAAACTGGACCCCTTCCTTACACCTTACACAAAAATTAACTCGGGATGGATTAATGACTTAAACATTAAACCATAAAAACCCTAGAAGAAAACCTAGGCAATAACATTCAGGACATAGAAATGGGCAAAGACTTCATGTCTAAAGTATCAAAAGCAATAGCAACAAAAACCAAAATTGACAAATGGGATCTAATTAAACTAAAGATCTTCTGCTCACCAAAAGAAACTATCATCTGAGTGAATAGGCAACCTACAGAATGGGAGAAAATTTTTGCAATCTATCCATCTAAGGTCTAATATCCAGAGTATACAAATAACTCAAACAAATTTACAAGAAAAACACAACCCCATCAAAAAGAGGGCAAAGGATATGAACAGACAGTTCTCAAAAGAAGACATTTATGGGGTGAACAAACATGAAAAAAAAACTCATCATCACTGGTCATTAGAGAAATGAGAATCAAAACCACAATGAGATACCATCCTAGGCCAGTTAGAACAGCATTAAAAGTCTGGAAACAACAGATGCTGGCAAGGATGTGGAGAAATAGGAATGCTTTTACACTGTTGGTGAGAGTGTAAATTAGTTCAACCATTGTGGAAAACAGTGTGGCATTTCCTCAAGGATCTAGAACCAGAAATACCATTTGACCAAGCAATCCCATTACTGGGTATATACCCAAAGGATTATAAATCATTCTACTATAAAGACACTTGCACACGTATGTTTATTGCAGCACTATTCACAATAGCAAAGACTTGCAGCCAACCCAAATGTCCATCAGTGATAGACAGGATAAAGAAAATGTGACACATATACACCATAGAATACTATGCAACCATAAAAAAGGATGAGTTCATGCCCTTTTGCAGGGACATGGATGAAGCTGGAAACCATCATTCTCAGCAAACTAACACAAGAACAGAAAACCAAACACTGCATGTTCTCATTCATAAGTGAGAGTTGAACAATGAGAATGCACGGACATAGGGAGGGGAACATCACACACCAGGGCCTGTCAGGGGGTGGGGTAAGCGGAAGGAGAGCATTAGGATAAATACCTAATTCCATGAGGGGCTTAAAACCTAGATGACGGGTTGATGGGTGTAGCAAACCACCATGACATATGTATACCTATGTAACAAACCTGCACATTCTCTACATGTATCCCAGAACTGAAAGTATAATAATAATTTTAAAAATCTGAATATAAAGATTTTTTAAAAGGATGGTATTCTTAGTTACCAGATCTCAGGCATAGTAAAAGGCATGAGCCATCAGTGCAGTAAAAAGGAGACAAATAATAATCAAATAAGCTGGTTGATACTGACTCCACAGATGAGGTCACAACAGGCACTTGGCACTAAAAAGGAATGAAGGGATAGAAATAGTGGGCAGATCTTAATATACTCTCTGCTAGAATGCTTTTGTAACTACACCTATCAGTTACCATTTTCATAAATTCTTCTGCTTCCATTCTGGCAACTGTTCAAACATTACAAAACCACCTTATCTGTTCCTCTTGTACAATTGTTCCTGCAACAGAATAATCACATTCAGGAACTCATTAGCATCCTGGTAGCCAGAGCAACTAGTAGAAGAATTCTTACATCCAAGTCTCCCTTGCTATATTCTTTTTTTTACAGTAATGTTGTCAACACCTGCTATGTGGTTTACAGAGGTCAGGCATGGCTGTGCCTCTTATAGATCTATCTCTAGGATATTGCATCTGTTCCCTTGGGTCATATGATTCCTCCTTATATGTCTGAGAGGCAGGCTTTTCCTGTCTTATGGCCATAATCTCACATATATCATTAGGATAGAGCTCATTGACAACAGGGACTATTTTCCTGTTTTGATGACAAACACCCAAGTGCTCGGGATATAGTGTTATGTGCCAGATATGTGTTTCTGAACTGATTGAATGTCATTTCCTTCAATTACTTTAAATATTTATAAATCAGTTTTCAGTGGCTTTGTTTTCCAAACAGCTCTATTGAAAGCCTTGATCTGAAATGATTAGCTATTGCTTTGGGTGTTGGATAGAATCAACACAACTTCTAGACCCTGGTTATTCATTTAAGAGGGCTTATATTAGATACAGAATTAATTTCATGATTGATTCAGCCTTCATGTCATAAAAAAGTCTCAGACCACATATGGATAATTCAGAATGCAACAGGAATTCTACAGCTACTGGGAACCTTGGTCATGGCTTTTAGCAGAACAGAACACAGGAAGTACCTGATCTCTTGCTGGATGCTGTAAGGGTAAATGGAGCTCAGAGAATGCCACATGCAGCCCTTGAGATGTCAAGATGCTTATACTCAAGGGATAAGCTAGACATTCAAATATATCTGAAGTTTGAATAAGAGTTTGAACTCCCCAAAAGCTTGACAGTTGACTGATCTATGTTCTGTAATATGAGGGGTTTTCAAAAAGTTCATGAAAAAAATGAGATTAAAAGATAAAAAATAAAATATATAAACTTTATTTCTCAACATAAGCTCCACAAAGTTCAAGGCACTTTAGTAAGCAATGATACCAGCCATTTGGTTCATCACTAAAGCATTGAGGGTCCTAGGAATTTACTCATATCAATGCAGTCTTTTATGCATTATTAACTGAAGAAAAAATGAATGTCCTTTAAAGATTTTTTAATATTAGGAAACAAAAAGAAATCAGAAGGAGGCAAATCAGGATTCTAAAGTGGTTGCCTAGTAATTTCCCATCAAAACTCTCACAAAATTATCCTTGTTTGATGACAGGAATGAGCAGGAGTGTTGTTGAGGTGGAGAGAAACTCTGTTGAAAATGTCATGGGCATTTTCCTGCTAACACTTCGACGAACTTTCTCAAAACACTCTCATAATAAGTAGATGTTATTATTTGGTACTTGAGAAAGCCAACAAGTAAAATGTCTTAAGCATCCCACAAAACTGTTGCCATAACCTTTGCTCTTGACTGGCCCACTTTTTCTTTTACTGGACAAATTCCATCGCTTGGTAGTCATTGTTATGATTTTGCTTTCTCTTCGGGATTGTACTGGTCAAGCTATGTTTCATCAGCTTCCACAATTCTTTGAATAAATGCTTCAGAATCTTGATCCCACTTTTTAAAAATTTCCATTGAAAGTTCTGCTCTTGGCCGGGCGCGGTGGCTCAAGCCTGTAATCCCAGCACTTTGGGAGGCCGAGACGGGTGGATCGCGAGGTCAGGAGATCGAGACCATCCTGGCTAACACGGCGAAACCCCGTCTCTACTAAAAAATACAAAAAACTAGCCGGGCGAGTTGGCGGGCGCCTGTAGTCCCAGCTACTCGGGAGGCTGAGCCAGGAGAATGGCCTAAACCCGGGAGGCGGAGCTTGCAGTGAGCTGAGATCAGGCCACTGCACTCCAGCCTGGGCGACTGCGAGACTCCGTCTCAAAAAAAAAAAAAGAAAGTTCTGCTCTTGTCTGCAGCTGTTCTGGGTACAATACTTTTTGCACCCATTGAGTGGAAAGTTTGCCCAGCCTTAATTTTTCAGTCAAAGTTGTGGAAGCTGAATACATTGAGATGTCTACAGTGTTTTCTATTGTTTATGCTGTTAATTGTCATTCTTCAGTTAGGGCACAAACGAGATTACCTTTTTCCCTTAACAATCAATCTGGATGGACTGCTGCTGCAAGATTCATCTTCAACCTCATCTTCTCCCTTCTTAAATTACATTATCCACTTGTAAAATGCTGATTCCTTTGAGGTATTGTCCCCACAAACATTTTGTAAAGCATAAATAATTTCATCATTCTTCCACCCAAACTTCACCTTGAATTTTGATGTTTGTTCTTGCTTCAATTTTAGCAGAATTCATGTCACTCTGACAGGGACTTTTTAAAAATTGATGTATTATATTTAGTGCCTCAAACCAATTCCTGTCCAGACACGATATAACAAGTTAGTACAAGTTTATTTTGATGCAAAAATATTTTGAGATCCATGCAAAGTCTTTTTTTATAATAGGCATTTTCCATGAACATTTTGGAGACCCCTCACATGACAGGAACAAATATGCAGGTAAGAATGGGCCAGTGTTTATGGCTGTTGTTACTTCTTTCTCTCCTAGATTATCAGTCTCTATCTTATTCAGCTGCCTTAAATCATTTGAATTATCACTTATGCTCCCCCTCAACACATCCTCTATCTCTCTCTTCTTGCTCTCTTTTTTCTAAATTATGTACTAATTCATTTTGAGTAAAGTGTAAAAAAAAATTTTTCTTCTTAATTCATCCAAACTAACATGAAAAGTTTTTAAAAGAAACTTTCAGGGAAAATAAAATCTTGGAAAAAAAAAAAACAAAGAGTGTCCAAAAAGATGACGTTCAGCATGATACTTGCATAAAAACAGACACACAGACTAATAGAATAGAATAGAAAACCTAGGAACAAATCCATACACCTACAGTGAACTCATTTTTGACAAAGCTACCAAGAACATACACCGGAAAAAAAAAAAGACAATCTCTTCAGTAAATAGTGCTGAGAGAACTGGATATCCATATGCAGAAGAATGAAACTAGACTAGTATCTTTTTCCATATACAAATATAAAATCAAACTGGATTAAATATTTAAATTTAAGACCTCAAACCATAAAACTACTATAAGAAAACATTGGGGAAAATCTCTGGAACATTGGTCTGGGCAAAAATTTCTTGAACAATACCCCCCAAGCATAGGCAACCAAAGGAAACATGGACCGATGGGATCACATAAAGTTAAAAAGCTCCTGCACAGCAAAGGAAATAATCAGCAAAGTGGAGACAACCCACAGAATGGGATTAAATATTTGCAAACTACCCACCTGACAAAGGATTAATAAGGATTTATAAGGAGCTCAAACAACTCTATAAGAAAAAAGCTAATAATCTGATCAAAAGATGGGCAAAATATTTGATTACTCATTTCTCAAAAGAAGACATGCAAATGGCAAACAGGCACATAAAAAAGTGCTCAATATCATTGATCATCAGAGGAATACAAATAAAACTATAATCAGAAATCATCTCACCCCAGTTAAAATGGCTTATATCCAAAAGACAGGCAATAACAAATGCTAGCTAGGATGTGGAGAAAAGGGAACCCTTCTAAACAGTTGGTGAGAATGTAGATTAGTACAACCACTATGGAGATCAGTTTGGAGGTTTCCCAAAAAACTAAAAATTGATCCATGGTATAGTTTTGCTGTGTCCCCACCCAAATTTCATCTTGAATTGTAACTCCCACAGTTCCCATGTGTCACAGGAGGAACACAGTGGGAGGTGATTGAGTTGTGGGGGCAGGTCTTTCCTGCACTGTTTTCATGATAGTGAATGAGACTCACGAGATCTGATGGTTTTAAAAATGGGAGTTTCCCTACACAAGCTGTCTCTTTTTGCCTACTGCCATCCATGTCAGACATGACTTGCTCCTCCTTGCCTTCTACCACAATTGTGAGGCCTCCACAGCCACATGGAACTGTATAATCTATCAATCCTCTTTCTTTTGTAAATTGCCCGGTTTCAGGTATGTCTTTATCAGCAGCATGAAAATGGACTAATCCAGCAATCCCACTCCTCTGTGTATACCCAAAAGAAAGAAAATCAGCATATCGGAGAGATATCTGCACTTCTATGTTTTTTGCAGCACTGTTTACAGTGCTAAGATTGAAGCAACATAAGTGTCCATCAACAGATAAATGGATAAAGAAAAAATGGGGTATTTATATGCAATGGAGTACTATTCAGCCACTAATAAAGAATGAGATCCAGTCATTTGCAACAACATGGATGGAGATCATTATGTTAAATGAAATAAGCCAGAAAGACAGACATCACATGCCTTCACTTATGTGTGAGATCTAAAAGTCAAAACAATTGAACTCATGGACATAGAGCATAGAAGGATGGTTATCAGAGACTGGGAAGGGTAGTGAGGGACTTAAAGGGGAAAAGGTGGTGATGGTCAATGGGTCCAAAAACATAGAAAGAATGAATGACAGGGTGACTATAGTCAATAATAACTGTACATTTTAAAATAATTTAAAGAGTATAGTTAGATGGTTTGCATCTCAATAGATAAATGCTTAAGGAGGTGGATACTCCATTCTTCATGATGTGCTTATTTCACTTTGTATGTCTGTATCAAAACATCCCATGTACCCCATGAACATATACACCCACTACATACCTACAAAAATGAAAAATGAAAAAAATTTTCAAAGCATGAGCTTCATAGAGCATATATTTACGAGCCAAATTTACTAAATTAAATAGGTCAGATGGGTTGGCACCACTTGCTTTCCTCCCCACACTCAGAACATTTACCATCAAAAGAAATAACTTTAAATATGACTTACAGTGGCTACATATCCACCAAAATGTAAACAAAAACCAAAAGAGACAAAAAAGTATTTTTGTAACTCCATTTACCACCAAATTTCCTGAGAGACAAGGCTAACCTCACTGCCTTCCCTCCACTTGACCACCTGCCACTCACTTCTCGACCCACTGTGTTTGGCATCTGCCTCCAGGGCTCCTCTAAAACTGCTTCCAGGAAGGTCAACAACAGCCTCCTGATTGCCAAATCCAATTCCCAGATCTCTTTAACTTGTTCTTTCACCCTGTTAACCAATTCTTCATTCTCAAACCTCTCTTTCCTTGGTTTCTGTAATCCGTTTAGGTAAACTCTTACCAGTGAATGTTCACGTTTGCTAGTTTCAAAATAAACTTGAAAAGACTGAAAAATAATATGAGTTTCTACCACATGTCCTTCTCCTACCTCTCTGACCATTTGACTATACCTCTCCCCAAACCCCTCTCTCTCTTACTGGTAGTGATTACCCCCTTATTAAATCAGTCTCTTTATTTTACTCTCATTTGTACTTACTTTCCCTCTTCTTAACCCAAAATTTCTTCTACTTCCATACCTCCAATTTCACTTACTGAGAAGAAAGACTTATTAATTGACTTAGCAAATCCTGGTCTCTTGGTTCCCATTTTCCACTGTCTGCTGACCACCTCTGCATTCACTGAATGGCTTTATTACTGCTACTATTTTGGCTTAGAGGAATAAATTGAAAGGGCAGTCTACCCATCCCGTCTGCAGTCATAGGTTTTTGCATTTTAAAGGTTTACTTACCCTTTAAGGTATAATTTGAATTATAGGGTTTTGATCTCATCAGTCGGAATTCATCAGTCTTTCCTATGAACTGAAATAATCCTTGTATTTTCAGACCTCTCATGTTAGCATATCATGAAAACTAGCTCCTTTTTGCTCCCCAATGTGACTGTTAGTAGATTTTAAACTCTCTGAGAACAGAAATCAATCTTGAACTTGCGTTATGTATCTTAGTACAATACCTTGCATTAATTCATTCACACATTCACTTATTTTTATCATGAAATATTTACTGAACACTTACCTGTGCTAGATATAGTTCTGGCCATTGGAAGCACAGTGGCATACAAGACAGATACAGTCCTTATCCTTAAGGGACTAGTCAGAGAAAACAGCCATATGAAAGGAAACAAGCTAATTACAGAGAGTGGCAAGAGCTATGAAGAAAACAGTGTAATAAGAGAGACACTAACATGTCAGGGACCACTCTGCATATCAAGTTTAGGAGGCCTCTCTGACATCTTAGCTGAGATCTAAGTGATAAGAATAAGCAAACCGCAAAAAAATCTTGAGGAATAACATTCCAGAAAAAGGGAATAACAAGAACAAGGGCCCAAGAAGGGAACGGAGAGGTAAGCAAAAACGAAGTTAAAGGGTTTTAGTTTTATTTTTAATGCATGCAGTGGGAAAATATAGGAGGGTATTAATCAGGAACATTATGTGATCTGAATTTCAGTTTTAAAAATCCAGTTTTCAAAAACACTCTGGCTGCTATGTGAAAAAGAAACTGAAGAACGGATGCAGGAGACTGGGTAAAAAATGGTGCAGGAGCCTAGGCAAGTATAATAGTGGAAACTAGTATGAGCTAGACTGGGACTGAGGAAATGGTGGAAAATAGTTCTATTTGTGATAGATTTTAGAGTTGACATCAACAAGATTTGCACTGGATAAGGTGAGGTGTGAGCGAGAGTTATTACATAGTAGTTAATAAAAGTTTGTTGATTCAATGATGACTTACGTGTTCAGATACTTCCAAGCTAAGTGGTCTTGTAAAATCCTCCAAATATGGTTTAAAAATAGAAAAAAAAAGAAAGTTAAGCAGATGTGTATGTATGACTGCCACTAAGGGAAAAAATGGTGTTTCAATTGCAGCCTAAGTCCATATATCACACCATCTTCCCTTCACACATACACACCACGCTCATGTTTCTATACTTCTTGGAGAAAGAATTGTGCATTTTTAAGTGGACTTAAAAGGAATATAGAATGAAATCTAAGGATATATATATATGTAGCAGTGTCTGACTATCTTTGGAGGTGTGGGAGGAGGATCATTTTATGTTCCTAACAACACAAAGGACTCCAGACTTTTAAAATGACTTGATACTTTAGCCTGGAATCAATCAAAGGGTCATACAGCCATGATTACAAGAAACTCTGCTTTGACAAGTTCATAAATACACCTTTTAGTAGTTCTTTAAAGTTATGAGAAAAAAGTTTCTCTATGAATGAACAATTTTTATGTAAGTTATATCTAAAACATCCTAATTGTTCCCAGCCCTTCTGTTTCCACAAATGAAAAATAAAAATACTTAGAAGGAAAGATTTTAGTGATTTGGGAAAACCAAAAAACCTGAATAATAGTTCAATTTATATTAGGTTTCAAAGTGCACCAGACCTATACATATGCTTCTCACCAAGTTTGCACTGATTGTTCTTATAGTAACTAATACTGCCTCCATGTATCTAAGAAAATGTACGTGTAGTTTAAGCTAATTGAGCTTTGAGAAGTGTTTTTAAAATAATTTTTGAGTTACACAAGAGTTGCAAAATAGTACAGAGTTTCTATATACCATTCCCCCACCTTTATCTAATACATACACTTTTATATAACCATAGAGAATTTATGAAAACTAAGAAATTAACCTAATAAAATACTATCAACTAAGGAACAGAACACATTCAGATTTTATCAGTTTCATCTACTAACTCTCCTTTTTCAGTTCCAGAATGCTACATTGTATTTAGATCATGGATCAGCAAACCATGGTCCCAAAGGCCAAATTTGGCTCATTGTGTCTTTTTGTAAATGAAGCTTTATTGGAACATAGCCATGGTAACTTATTTACATGTTATTTCTGACTGATTTTGCACTAAAATAATAGCAGTGAATAATTGTAAGAAAGACTGTATGGCCTACAAATCCTAAAATATTTACTATCTGGCCTTTTACAGAAAAAGCTTACCCACCCCTGATTTAGATGTAATGTCTCCTTGATGTCTCTCAGTCTGTGACCTTTCCCTAGCCTTCTCCTATATTGCGTGACTTAGGTTTCTTGTGATTAAATTGAGGTTACATAGTTTCATGAAGGGCACCATGGAGGGGATATGCTCTCCTCAGTGTATTACTGATTACCTTAGCCCTGATCATTTGGCCAAGGTGGAAAGTTTCTGTTTTTCCTTTTGTAATTAATAGATATTTTAAAAAAGATAATTTGAGATTATGCAAATATCCTCTTTTGACTACTGTAGCAAATAAATGTAAGCATTCATAATGGACTTTGCCTGCAGTAATTCTTACTATGATGCTCTGATGGCAATTTTTGTATTTGTTTCATTCCTTTTACATTTATTAATTGTAATTCTTCTATAAGGAAGATTTGTCACTTTGTCTTTTATTTATTTTTATTTATATCTGTATGCACTTATATCCATTTTGTGTTACAATCTAGTACTATCATAATTTATTTTGTTGCTCAAGCTGTTCTAAATTTGGTCATTGAGAGCTTTTATAGATTAGTTCCTGTGCCCTTTTGATATGCCACAATTTTTTAAGATTTTATTTTAAACACCACAGGATACTCAAGCTAATTTTTGTTTTCTCTGTCTCAGTCCTGAAATAAAACAGTTCTCAGGAGTCCAGGTTCCTTTTATTAGAGAATGGTATTTAGAAAACAAAATCTGCATGTTAATTGTGCCTGTTTCAACTGCAGTATGACTATTCTAGCCACTCTCAGTGGATAAAGCTAATACAGTAAGCTCACATGTTTATCTTCATACATATTTTAAAAAATACTCCATATTGATACCTCTGATATCAATCCACCTCTATAGGTTTTAATCTATTTTTTCTTTTTCTTATTTTCAAATTCTACTTCTGACAGTAAGAAATATGGCTTTTTTATTAATAATATATATATATATTTCTTTATAAACTATAGTATAAAAATAAAGTACTTTCAGAATTCCTAACCCATACCCCTGTGAGGGACAAAATTGTCAATTACAGTACAGTGTTTATGTATAAATTTTTTTACCATTAGCTTTATAGTTTGCTGTCAAAATGCTGTTTCCCAAAGTTACTTGGGTCAGTCCTTTTCTTCTACCCCCTTTGGTTTGATTTTTTTTTTTTTTCTGATTTATATTGCTAAAAAGAAAGACAAATTCCTACCTTTTAGGACACAAGACCCCAGGGCAGAGTTCTTATATATTCTATATTTTTCATCCAACCACTTAGGACTAATAACTTCACAAATTTGATTGTTAGGTCATATTGTGTTTCATTGATTAATCTTTAATTTTTTAACTTATTCAGTCAATAATGGAAAATTGAAATGACAGCACTGTGGCACAGGCATCCAGTCACTTCAACTCTTTTGACAACTGAGATGGTTCCTTAAACCACTGCCTTGACTCTGCTAGAACTGACTCAGGTACTTTTGTGCAGACAAAGCCCAAGAGGCCATAAATGACCTTTTATAGCAGATATATTCTACTTGAGTCTTGCTTTTAACATCAATTCCTGCTTAGGTCAAGCTCAGAGAGAAGAGAAAAGAAGACACCTAAGAGACACTGTTTAACTTTTACATTTTTTTCCTGGCCCACATTCACTTCATTTACATATTGGATGTGTTAACTAAAAGTAATTTTCATAATCATATAAGCTGGGGACTATGGTTAATTTTAATACATATATATTCCACATTACATTTTATATGGAAGGGCTGCCCTCAATTTGCTTACATTTCTTTCAATCCTTATGAGGAAACATACACAAAGCATTTGGGGATTAGTGTCAAGCCTCTTAGGGTTGGGACTCTTCCAGAATAAAATGAAGAACAAACCCCCTTAGAGAAGGCAACAGGCTCACCATGAGCTAAGAGAGTCATGGAATGGTATCCTGCCTTAGGGCAGAGCAGAAAAATTAGCAGGTTTAGTTTCCCATTAAACCTGAAGTAGGGTTAAATGGGCTAGAAGAAGCTGTTGAACTTCAAGGCTACTGCCAGGTAAGGACAGCCTTCTACACTAACTGTGTAGAAACCTTGAAAGCATAATTCTGAGCTGTCTCCTCACTCACTCACTGATCTGGCGGCAGGCCTATGACTAGCTCTAGGCTCAGCTCTGTACTTTGAAGAGTTTGAAATAAATATGAGAAAGCCTTGCTCTCCAAGGACCTTAGAGATTCACCTTTACTTCCTTCATGGTCTGCCGCCAGATGATAATAACCAGAATAACCTTGATAAGAAGGTTCAACTACTCTGAAATACCTGCTGAGAAGTTAATAGAAGTAGAAGCTAAATCACTGCATATTTTTAAATTGGAATATGCATGAAAAGGAAGATAAGTCTGTGCTGCTTGGGATAGTGGAGATGGCCAGGATAAAGAAAGACAAGAAATTCAGATGTATCACTCAGTCGTTGGCAGTGTTTCTGAAGACACAGAAGCCAAATGGCATGTGAACCAAAGGGCCCTAATGTTTCACTTTAAAGTGGAACCAAATCAGAGATTGAAGATGAGGCAGGCAACAATTTTCTAAGACCTCACAGCTAAGAAAGGGAAACTAGAATAACAGGCATTGTTTGAGTGTTTTAAGTATATTTTTGGTTGTTTGAATTATGACTGGAAGAAAACATATCAGGCTGAGGAATCTTACAGCCACAAAAAGGCTAAAGGGAAGGGAGAGGATGAGTGTTTTTTCAGAATTGCAAACTGGAACATGGGTCATCCAAACCTGATGAAACTAGGGTAACCATAATGGGCAGAGCTATAAAGGAGCAGTTAAAAAATATAGTGGATGAAAGCCAGCAGAAACCAAGATCAAGAACTGAGCGCGTGACAGAGCTACGTAAACGAGTAACTTCCCTGTTCTGGGTAACAGTAAAGGTTAAAGCACAGAAACTACTTTAAAAGCATACAGTAAAATTTCGGTCATCCTTCATATGCCTATAGTGAATTAAGTTTTCCAAAGCACTTTCACATCCGTTGATTGTGTTCTCACAACTACAGTAAGGTGTATTATCCATGCTTTACAGATAAGGAGTTAAAGGTCACGAAGGCCAAGTAGTTTATACCATGTCACACAGCTAGTTAGTGGCAGAAGAGGGTGGCAAATCTCTTGCTCTCTTTCTCCAGTACTCTTTCTAAAACATCATGGTGCATCTTCCTAGCAAACAGAGTCATCATCCACAAGCCGATTTTTGCAATCTGGGAAAAAGTCTAAAAATGTTCCACAAACCCCACATGGGCAGGCTCCTTCCCACTCTGTACCAAATATCCCCACACCACTGTCTCAGCTGGTGCCATGCACTGGACTTACTGCAAGGCTTAGCACATGACATTCCTTCTGCCTAGAAAAGGGATCCCTCCTTATTTCTCCTAGTTCATGGTGACTCCTCTTTCAGCCTAAATGTAATTTTCTTCAAGGAAGTCTCCCCTGAACTCTAAGCTAACTTAAATATTTCTATACGATATGGTTTGGCTGTGTTCCCACCCAAATCTCATCTTGAATTCTCACATGTGGGAGGGATCTGGTGGGAGGTAATTGAATCATGAGGACAAGTGTTTCCTGTGCTGTTCTCATGACAGTGAATAAATCTCATGAGGTCTGATGGATTTAAAAAGAGAATTCCCCCACACAAGTTCTCTCTCTTTACCTGCTGTCAACCATGTAAGACGTGACTTACTCTTCCTTGCCTTCCGCCGTGATTGTGAGGCTTCCCCAGCCATGTGGCACTGAAGTCCAATTAAACCTCTTTCTTTTGTAAATTGCCCAGTCTAGGGTATGTCTTTATCAGCATCATGAAAATGAACTAATACACTATATTGTATTACTCTATAAACATTTCATAGCATAACATTGTTTTATTTTACATTTCTTTAGATCAATAATTGATCAATCATTTATTCTCCCACTAGTTTAAAAGTCTGCTCACTTTTATATAGTAATTATTCACTAAAAAGTTGTTGATTAAGGAAATGACTGCTGGAATTGCTTCTCACATGGAAGGAAATCACTAATTTTCTGAAATAATTTGTTCATATTGAATATTATATCTAGATCGTGTCCTCGTGTGTGGCAATCAGCTGGTGTGCTTACAAATATGTATCCCAATTCCCAGAGATTTAGATTTGGTTTATATCAAGTGGATCCCAGAAGTCTTCATTTTTACATTAAGCCTCTCAGGTGTTTCTGCTATGCATAGTCCACAGACCATACTTTGAGACACACTTCCAGGGTAAAGATGTTTCCAAAGAAAATGAGTACAAAACTGTTCTTTCTTTAGGCTAGATTCAATGAAAGACAATTGATATGAAGGATAAAGCATGGATATGTACAGAGATAGAGACAAGAATAGAGACAAAGACAAAGATAGAGATAGAGATAAAGAATAGAGACATAGAAAGATAAGTGATCAAAATTTAAAAGGATACAGAACAGTTCTAAAAAAATGAGGTAGTTAAATCATGAATTAACAGTATATCTTCATTGTCTCTTCAGTACAATCTGATTTTCATGGGAATCCATGTGTACATTTGCTTGTATTTTTTTAAATACATCTTCTTTTTCTAGAAAATACAAAGAGCAGGGGAAATGTAGTGGAAATTGACAAACGGTGAGTTTTTCTGTGAGCAGTTCCAATTTGAAAGGCATATAGTGTCTTCATAGGCCAGGTGGTCTTAAAAACAACAGCAACTGCATCAACACAAATCCTATTTTTGTAGCTGGAATAACAGGAGAAACTGAATAATCCCCTATGGAAAAAAGTGGAGGTAGCATTCAAATTTAGTTAGTGCCTGGACATTTTTATGCAGATTGCTGGGATGCATTATCCTTACTATCAGTAGGTTGACCTCAAGGTATTTCCCCAACCTATACCTTCCTGCCCAGATGGGGAAGACCCTGGCTCTTATTTCCTCCTACAGGTTTTCTGACTTAGTATGGATGCAAACCCTCTTTCATTCAAGAAAGCAAATGATAATGAGATTAGAATCCTACAAAACAATTGTCCCCACCTTCTTCTCATCTCCAAGAAATCTTTTCCTGCAATTCATTTTTCAACTGATCTTAGTTATCCTAGGGTCACACAAAAAAGACTAAAGAGACTTTACTAACACATTAGTTAAACAAATAAGTTTTCTCATCTATTTTCTAAGTCTAGAAAAATTTTCCTAAGTAGAAACCTATAGGATCTCTATTACCAAGAGGTGATTCTTCATTACTACTAACATTTTTAGTAAAAGTACCTTATTTGCTATTCTGAGCCAGGCATATCTTCCTAGAGAGTCTATGAAGTAGGTCCTGTTTGCTATCAGATACTTTTAGAATACTGGTGAGATACAAACATGCCTCAAAGTGAAAAGATTCATATTGGAATAATTGCTTTATACAAATGGCTAAGAATCATTTCCAACGCTGATTTGAGCTGACTTCCCAATTGCTATTCTCTGTCAGCTCCACTGTAACATTTCTATTCCTTTCCCATGATCAACAGCCATAGAATGAGTTCCACTGCTGTGGCTATAACTTTTATACAGTGGATATTGCTGAGCAAAGGTGTCCTTCAACAATCTCCAGTTAAAGAATTTGTTTGTTAGAACTGGTTAGGACAAACACCTTCAGTGCCAAGGTCTTATACAATGAAACTCCTTCCCATTTCCTCCCTGTGAATAGCATGCAAAGGTCAAGCATTTAACCACCTCTGGAATTCCAGTTGTTGAACACCATCAAATATGTTGGCAATGATCACACCATTAAGTCTTCTTCCTCTCTTTCTCTGTAGATATCTAGATGTATCTTCACAGAGTTTTGGCATTTTGTTATTTAGAACAGATAAAATATGATTTAGCTAAGAAATTAGTGTTTGAAGTTTCAGAAAGGGATTGTCTTACCAGAGGAAAGTAAATGTATTGGAAAAAATAGTTAGTTGACAACTGAACTGTAGATTACTCTCACATGTAAGAGGTGAGATATTAGGAAGAGTGCCAACAAGTATTGGATGTCACATTTAAAGGAGTGACTGAGAAGACTATAAAAATGGGGGAAGAGTTAAGGAAATATCCTAAGAGATGGTTTTCGTGAAGGTTATACAGGAGGAAATGAGTGAGAAGAGAGAAAATGCAGAGCTTAAAACCCAAGAAGAGCTGAAGCATGGGACAGGGGTCACCCTCCAGGAAGAATGGAGGGACACAGCCATTGTCAGTCCAATAGAGAAAGCCAGGGGAATAAATACTCAGGCCATTCTATCTTCATGGCCCCGAGTTTATCACCAACATCTCCCATTGGGTGAACCCAACTGGAAGCCTGAGGACAAGATAACTTCATTGATGCAATCCATACAGGTCAGCTACCTGGTCTGAAAGCATGGCAGAGAAGAGTGGACGCTGGTTCTGGAAGTAGAAACAAATTATCCAGGAGAAAGAAAACAATCTCTCTCTTTTTGTATTTAGTACCCCTCTTACTAAATTCTTTACTTTACAATTTCTCCAGTGTCATAACTAAAACTTTTTACTACACACACACAGCACAAACTTAGATACTTTTGGCATCTTTGGGAAGGATGACAGTGGGCATTTTTTCATAATTAAGTTTATTTTTAAAGAAAATATATTTTACATTTAACTTCATGCACAAAATCTTGATTTTGCCAGAAAATTTTCTCAAATAAGTATAAAACACTTTAATATTTTGTTCAAAGTACATAAGTGGATGAATGATACATTTGTTTACTAAAAGCAGACATTAAAAGTTTGTATATTTCAAACATTTTTATGTAGTAAAGCATGTAAAAAATCCAGTTTTTATAAAGTCTGAAATTTATCCTAGATTCATTTCAAAATTGAAAATTGTTACAAGAACAAAAAAATGGAAATTATTAATAAGTTCCTCTGCCACCAGCATTCTCTCATTCACTACTTCTTGAAATAACCAGTGATAACACCATGGTGTTTGTCCTTGTATACATTACTTTGTCCTCATTAAAATGCATATATATGTAATACATATTATCCCTCAACTTGTTTTTTGTTTTTCTTTACTTAAAAAATGCAGCTATTCTGCAAGGCCAATAAATGTAGATGTAGTTATGAGGTCTTTTTAATAGTAGCATTACGTTTCATTGTTTGTTTGAGACAAAGTCTCATTCTGTCACCCAGGCTGGAGTGCAGTGGGGCAATCTTGGCTCACTGCAACCTCCTCCTCTCAGGTTTAAGCAATTCTCCCACCTCTGCCTCCTGAGTAGCTAGGATTACTGGCTGCATCACCAGGCCCGCCTAATGTTTTGTATTTTTAGTAGAGATGGGGCTTTGTCATGCTTGCCAGGCTGGTCTTGAACTCCTGGCCTCAAGTGATCCACCCACCTTGGCCTCCCAAAGTGTTGGGATTACAGGCGTAAGCTACTGTGCCCAGCTGTTTCATAATATTAATGTATCATAATTTGCTCCCCAGTTTTATTATTGATAAAGATTCAGGTGATCCCCACCTCTGGCCATATATACAGAATTCTAATCAAGTTAGCGTGTTGTTGAAGAACCAGTTGTGTCAACACCAGAGTGTATTAGTGTTCTACTGAATAGAAACATCACTCTTTTCATCTAACAAGATGCTATTTGCTGGTGGATTCATTTCTAGAATATTTAATCTGTCTCACTGATTTATTTGCTTTTAAGAGACTGCATAATATATTTATCAAGGCTATGTTTGAACTTAAACTTCACTATGTATCGACTATGTGACTTTGGGCAAGCTTTGCAGTTTCTTCACATGTGAAATGGGAATAATAATAGTATCTCTCTCTAAGAGTTAAGAATTAAATGAGTTAATGTGTGCAAAACATTTAGAATTATTAATATAATAAGAATTACATATGGTTTGTTAAATAAACGTAATAAATTCCAATGGCACACCATCCTACTTTTCTTCTAGTAAATTTTTAATATCTGATAACACTAGTTTCCTTCACCAATACTCATTCTAAATTATCTTGGCTACTCATATGTACTTTAAATTACTTTTGTTTTAACCAATTGGAATTCTGATTGTAATTGTGTTAGAATATTATATTAATTTGGAAAGGATTAATATTTTATGATATTTTAAAAAATACTTTTGCCTTAACCCATTGGAATTCTGATTGGAATTGTCTTAGAATATCATATTAATTTGGAAAGGATTAATGTTTTATGATATTAAATCTTCCATCCGAGAACACAAATTTCATTTATTCAGGTCTGATTTTATGTTTTAAAGGTGTATTTTGTAACTTTCTTCATAAAAGTTCTACTCCTTTCCTGCTAAATTTTCCTCCTATGCATATAATAATTTGGAGACTTCTGTGAATAAGATTATTTTTCATTTTTATGTGTTTTAAAATTTTTATTTATTTTGAAATAGATGATATATGTTCAGTTCAAAATTCAAAATGCACTCAAGAATATACAATGAAAGCCTTCTTCTAATCCCTTTCCCTAGTTTCCTTTCTCCTATGGCTTTTATTTATTTATTTATTTATTTTGAGATGAAGTCTCACCCTGTCGCCAAGGCTTGAGTGCTGTGGCATGATCTTGGCTCACTGCAACCTCCACCTCTTGGGTTCAATAGATTCTCCTGCCTCAGCCTCCTGAGTAGCTGGGACTAGAGTATTTTTTTTTCTTGCCTAGATAAATGCCTTGGAGCTTTCCCTCTTTTTTTTCCTGGTAGTGTTATAGTTTTTGATATTATATTTGTCTTTAATCCGTTTTAGATCAATTTATTTATTTATTTATTTATTTATTTATCTTTTTGTTTGTTTGTTTGTTTGTTTGTTTGTTTTTGAGACGGAGTCTCACTCTGTCGCCCAGGCTAGAGTGCAGTGGCAGGATCTCAGCTCACTGCAAGCTCCACCTCCCGGGTTTATGCCATTCTCCTGACTCAGCCTCCCAAGTAGCTGGGACTACAGGTGCCCGCCACTTCGCCTGGCTAGTTTTTTGTATTTTTTAGTAGAGACAGGGTTTCACCGTGTTAGCTAGGATGGTCTCAATCTCCTGACCTCATAATCCACCCGTCTCAGCCTCCCAAAGTGCTGGGATTACAGGCGTAAGCCACCAAACCCAGCACTCTCCTAGGTTTTTAAAAGGCTCTTTCACAACCTTAAAGTAAATAAGTTTGATCTTCATATTATAGAAATGCATTACATGCAAAAGTGTTATAAAGAGCTTTCAACCTACTGCCCTTTAATTATACTTGGATTTCAACACAGTCATCATCTTTTGTGGTTCAACATTTTCTTTGATTTACTGAAAATATTTGTTACTTAATGCAGGATATTTTCATAAACTTATCTTGATGAGCAAACATCTACTCTTTGATGAGTAAACAACAGCTTGCAATGTCATTATAAAATGTCAGTGAAGGTTAGAAAGAATATAAGGTAAATAAGCAATATTTACATCAATGTCTAAAATGGCTTAGTGAAATAACACTACTCAAAAATTGTCACACATTCTAAGAATCGTCATGCTAGAAGAATGCTTTTTTAGATTCCCACCTCTACAACTCTTTTCCATAAACAGATAGGATTATTTGGCCTCATTTACACAGGAACAGTCTTTTCCATCTTGGGACTATTCCTGTCTGAGGTTGGATATTGTATGCATTGCAGCCCCACATCTCTCTCTTCCCTAAAACGAAACTGTCCTTCCCCACCTCTCCTAGCTAGGTTAATACCTATACAATGTACCAATTCCCCAGCTGGGAAACCCTGGTAAAAGAAGTCCAGCTCACAGTGAGCCCAGAACCAATAGAGACCAACCAAGCATTGTGCTTTCTTCTTTGTGGTAGTGAAGACATGTTACAGCAACTTGACTTGTATTTCATATGGGATATCATAGCATGCTGTTGACCATGGACTCTTAAGATCTACACTGAATAGCAGGTACCTGAATCTTCAAAAGGTTTGTATGTCACCCTTCACAACGTGTGTATCTTCCCAAGGTTTCCAGCATATTAGTCACCTATTGCTCGTCTTGCCCAATTAGCATGATGTCATTGATAGAACAGATCTGTGTGAAGTTCTGTGGCATATCCAGGCTATCCAGATTACTTAGATCACATGATGACAAAAATCAGACTTAACAGGGCCCTAAGGCAAAACTGCAAATGAATATTACCATCTGCTTCACATAAATGGAAACAGTTTCTGATCCTCTCTGCTGATTCAGATAGAAAAGAATGTGTTTTTTACATGAATGACTGCATATTATGTACCTGATGTCTTATTTACCTGTTTGAGCAGTAATACCCTTCTTGCTACCTAAGCACTGCACTGTACCAGGGCTATTACAGTTTCATTGCTGTAGTCTTTAGTTATTCTCCAGGATCCATCCAGTTTCTGCTGAGGCCAGACTGGCAAAGTTAATGAAAATAAGATAGGGAACACTATCTCTGCATCTCTAAGGCTTTTAACTGGAGACAGCTAACTCTGCTATCTCACCCAAGTGTCATGTTTTTGGTTTACTCTTTTAGCCAGAGTCGGGGGCAGTTTCAACATTTTCTGCTTGACTTTCTCCACTGTGGTGACTTACTGCATAGGCAAAGGACCACACTGTGTGTTGGGGTTTGGAGGAGGAAAAGTGTAACTCCAATGTGAAGTATAATAACCGTAACTATACATTCAGGTATTGGGGAGATAATCATAATATGTTCACTGGGAGTTGAACTTTAACCATAATTCCAGAATTCTTTCTTGCTATTGTTGCTGTACATGGTAAGCAGCACCCTTGTTGGTTGTCCCTCTCTGGAGGGACATTCCGTATGCCTCTGGAATAACATGGTCCATCTACCAGCTCTGCAACTCCCTGTCAGTCAACCTTTCTTGGCTGCCTCTATAACTTTGCCTGTCATGATAATTTCATTATTATGGCTCCTATCAGTTAAGTGCTGCCAACTGGCTTTTATTATTATAGGTCCCACCGTTCCAATGATATTAAGCCCAGCTCTGTGACCATCTCCACTACCAGCAGCCCTGGCCTGTAAAAGAGAGCCATTATCCCCTCACCTTCTTCTGGTAGTCTTGACTGGTGTCCTCACCAGTGCATTCTTGATGGTTTTGGTGAATGGTATGTCCTCTGGACCCTTGTGAAATATAAAATTCTGTTTGCTTTTCTGGCCTCATACAATATATCCATCCCGATATGCCCACTTCTGGAACCTCTATGTTGTCTGACAGGGCATCTTGGGCATTTTCTTCAGCATTGGTTATTATTTCTTGCAGACCTCTAAGAGCCACTATAGCAATGACTGTGATCTATCACTCGAGGCTTTACCAAGGTGATAAATCCTGTGTCTTGAGAAACTAACCCTAAGTCAATAAATTCTTGCTTATCTAATTTTACATTCTGGCCCCCTTGATCATTTACCCTCAATATTCCAGTGGTACTCCAGTGGATTTTGTCAATACAATATAGCGAATTCCTGTAGCTCCTTCTATGGTAATCTTTTCCCTCCCTTTTCAGATCCAGCACTTCTCCAGGCAGACCTTGCCAGTTGGTGACTTCGCAGCCAGGAGAGGAGGTGGGGGGCAATTCCTAGAGGCTGACACCTCTTACCAGGGAAGTGGTCATCTTTTTAATCTGTGAGGGTTCAGAGGAGTCTGCAGAATGAGCATCCTCAGGGTTATCCATCCAAATGTCCCCATCCAGTATTTCGTGGTCTCAGATTTTCCCAAACAGGGTCTGTTATTGTAAGAGTTCTGCCTTGGTTGAACTTCCAAACACCTTTGTAGTTAAGCAACTCTAACTACCATTTACAGTGCAACTGTATCAGAAATCTCATAAGATATGGGGCTTTTTCTTATTTACCAACGAGGCACTCTGGCCTTCAAAATTAACCTATGACTACATATTAATGGATCTCAGTTTCTCATTAGCTTTGTGCAAGGCAATTTAGTAGTAAGCATTAGCTCTGCTATTCCCATCACCACCAATGTCTTTTAAATTCCTGAATTACTACACTTGCAAAGGTTTTCCTCTCTACTAATGAGGTTTTTTCAGGTCATCACCAGTGAAATTTGCAGTGTTGTACCACTACCAAGTGCCAGGTCTATCTACCTCCCACATTTCACTTAGGACAGCATCCTCTTTGCCTACCAGGCAGTGAGAAAACTAGCCCCAGATTCTCATCTTACCACCTGTGCTGTCAAACCACTTCTGGCACCACTTGTGTTAACTGAGGATTTCTAAGAAGCAAACGTCAAGATGGGACCAGATATACAATAGATTTGTTGGGGAAACCTATCTTTGATGGAAAATACAGAGAAAGCCTTAGGAGGCTGGGAGAACCATCAGACTAGGATGCGTGTCTTGCCCCTATGAAGAAGAGAGGGAAGAAAAAAAAGCCAAACTGCAATGAATTTCTAAGAAAGTTTCAGCAAGTCTGATGAAAAATCCTTGAGCCAAAGTCACCTGCAGAAAAGTCACACATTTCCCAGAAAATCTTCTCTGTGCTCAATCATTGGCTGAGAATAGCCTGTGGGAATTCAGATTTTAGAATGAAGATGATGGTGAATTCAGAGGGCAGCAACTGGAACCTCTTATGGCCATGATACACATATTGTCTTATATTTGTATTACTATAAGCAATTCTGTAATAGATATCCTTATATATGTTTTCTTTTATACACATATAAGTATTTCTTTAGTATTTATATAAGTAGTTGCAGGTTACTGGATCACAAGTTATATGCATTTTTCATTTTACTAAATCCTTTAATGACATTCTTCAAAATAGTTGTAATAATTTAAGCTCCCAGTAACATGTAATGAAAATTTCCATGCTTTGCCAGCTCTTGATATAATACATTTCAAAACATTTAGCTAACTTTAATGGGTAAATAGTGAAATCTAATTTTTGCTTTCATTTGTATTTATCTGATGTCTAATGAAGTTGAATATCTTTCTATATGTCTATTGGTTAGTCGAGTTTTTTCTTCTGTGAATTGCTTGTTCTTGTCTTTCCCCTATTTTTCTTTGGGTAGTCTTTTCCTGTTTGATCTTTGAAATCTGCTTTAATGTACTCTAGAGACTGGTCTTCTATCTGTTGTATATATTGAAAATATATTTTCTTCAAGTTTAATGATTGTCTTTTCATTCTGTTTATGAGACTACTCATTATACAGAAGGAGTAATTCTTGCTATACTCAACTCTTACTATTTTGGTTTGTGCTCTTAGGATCCTGTTTTAAAAACCTTTCTCCACCAAAACATAAAGATTAGCAGCCACATTTTCTTCTAATAGCAGATTAAAAACTTGCTTTTCATGCTTAGTTCTTACTGTCCATGTGAAACTCATTTTTTATATGTGTTAAGAGGTAGAAATATAATTCTGTTCTTTGATGTGTCTAAGGTTATATTTACAATTCATGGCCATTTTCAGATTTTCAGTGAGTACTACTCTTTCAAGAGTGGTAGAAACGAGTTTAAGTGCACCACATGGGCACTCTGCAGAATAGAATGAGTAAGAATATTTCAGATACATTTGCCTCATTTTAGAACTTCTTACATTTATGGTAAATTGTGGGGCTACAGGAAAATAAATGGGTAAATAAGCCTTAGAACATATTTATTGACAAAACAACTTCCCACTGACCTGTTAAAAGTATATTTAGCTAAAATATTAATAGCACCAACAGTATTTAGTTGTTAGTTGAATTTGATTATAAAGATAAAATTTGATATATAATTTGATTTATAAAGATAAAATTCAAACTTACATTTGACTTTAAATTAGTTGTTTTAGAATTCATTTCAGTGTGAAATGCTAAATTATGTAAAATGGAATATGTTTGAAATATTAAACCAGTTTGTAAAAACGAAATAAACCTGAAGGTTTCCATGTAAGATTATGATGAGTTCAACTTTAAGTCTCTTTATTAATTGATTAGGAACTCAGTTACAAGTAAAGGGAACTCAAGTCAAACTGTCTTGAGTCAAAAGAGGCCTTAATTAGCTCACATACCAGGACAGTCTATAGAGTAGAACTTTCAGCATTCCAGGGTTCAGATGGAAGCACTAGGCCTCTAGTTTGAGATTTTGCCATGGACTATGTCAAGTCTACTCTTAGCCTCTCTCTTCATTATTGCAAGCAGCATTGATATAGCACCTCTAACATTGTGTTCACCCTGGAGCAGATTCCGTGGGAGAGGGCAAGGACTTCTTCCCAGAAGCTACAGCAAAAGTTTTACAGCAACTCACTTATTGTTTCTGAAGTACAAGAACAAAGATTTGCTCCCCAGAGGGAAGGTGGTTTATAGTTAGAATAAAACGGTGACAGGATGCAGGGGCTCCAAAACAAAAGGTGTTCACTATGTTCCATCATGTTCAGATTCCCTTCAAATAACCATCTCAAATAACAATAGAGAAAAATTCCCTTAACCCCAGAAATTGAGAGCAGTAATCTTCCCAAGTGAGAATATTTGCGGAATTTCTCTGAATATTGTGAAGATGTGAACAGACTGAAAAAGGGTCCACCCTAAACCTTGTTTGGGAATGGAATAACAGAACACCTGGCAGAAACCTGCTACCACTCCCTAAATCATTGAGTGAGGAGTGGAGGAGAAGTGAGAATCAGCCCAGAAGGATCCCTCCATAGTCTCAGGAAGCATAATGAGTTCCAGAACCACAGAAAGTACAAAGCACACAGTTCTTATGGTCTGATTTACCCTTTCTATGGTCCATCACAACTGATGAGGAGGGTCGACACCACTGCACCAGGCTCCTGATAAAGGAATCTTTTCAGGCAAAGAATGGAGATTCTGCTTTGATTAACCCCTGGACACCATAACAATCATGACAGAAATAATTCCTTACATAGGTGGAGGTTCTTATAACAGCTTCATCTAGTTCTTTCTCTCCCCACTCTCTGCACACTTTTAGATTTCCAAAGTAGCAATTAGCCACAATAATCTCAATTTTTTCTTCTCTCTTTCTCCAGATCATAAAAAATGAACAGAGATTCACATGATCTCTGAAAGAACCCATTTAAACTCCCAATTCTGACACTCATAGATCTCCCTTTATAAGAATGAGAAAAGAGTTATTAAATACCAACTTCTGAACATACAAAAGAACATATGCATTCAACAGAGGTTTGTTTTAATTTTCCTGAGGAATTAGCAGATGACCACCATTCCTCATAGAATAAATGTACTACAAAAAAGAAAAGTATAGCAAATTCTTTATTATAAGCCATAAAGTTTCAGTAAAGCATTGTGTTCATGAACTAAAAATAGGAAATCAGGCCGGGCGCGGTGGCCCAAGCCTGTAATCCCAGCACTTTGGGAGGCCGAGAGGGGTGGATCACGAGGTCAGGAGATCGAGACCATCCTGGCTAACACGGTGAAACCCCATCTCTACTAAAAATACAAAAACTAGCTGGGCGAGGTGGCGGGCGCCTGTAGTCCCAGCTACTCGGGAGGCTGAGGCAGGAGAATGGCGTAAACCCGGGAGGCGGAGCTTGCAGTGAGCTGAGATCCGGCCACTGCACTCCAGTCCGGGAGACAGAGAGAGACTCCGCCTCAAAAAAAAAAAAAAAAAAAGAATAGGAAATCAAAATAATCATGCTATGAGACTAAGAAAGGTTTCATGGAAATCTGATTCCTGAATTTAAAATTGTAAAGGAGGCAATGAAAAGCAGATTGGATGGATGCTATAGATTCCCGACTTCAAGCCTGGCATCAACCTAGCTACTTATTTTTTTCTGTATCAGCACTCAAGCAATCAGGAAAAATAAAATTGTCTAAGTGGTTACACTTTATATTGATGATTGAAGAACTTCACTTGGACACTCAATAGCCTCTAACAATCCAACTACATGTTCCAAGTTAATGTGGTTTCCCACTAATTGAGTTATTTCACTCCTTCACTTAGAACATTCTACATCAGCAAGGCTCATGCTACAGTGTAGAACAGGAAATGAGGGTGCCAGTATGTAGTCTGATTCCAAAGTTTGAGAGGCTGTGCAGTGGCAAAAAACAGTCATATCCAATTTGTAAGTAATTGTTATTGTTTAAGAATAAAATAATTTTTATTTTAAAAACACTTTACGTATTTTCCTTAGTGAATAATCTCACCTTATCTTTTATTGAGAATATCACGAATATCAGTTTGGAAACTCCCTCATACCTTCACTTCAAACACACAAATCTGTCTGGGTTCTTACTCATCCTTTCTTCTCTCTTTTTATAGTGAAGGACATGTTCCTCTCCAAATCAAAGTTCAGTCTCTCAATCCTTCCACCTGTGCTCTAACTTCTATTCCATCTAGTCAAATCAAGAACTTCACTTCCACAAACTTCCCCTTTCTCTCCTGCATCAATAACTCTTTTTTCCTTCTGGAATATTCCCATAAGCCTAAAGACATACTACACTTTCTTTTATTTTTAAAAATAATTAAATAAGGGGCTTCATTTTACGACAGCTTTCACACCATTTTTCTGATTTTTATAGCAAAATGTCTCAAAAAGGTTGCTTAAGCTCATTTTCTCCAGTTTCTCACCAAATTTTCATGCTTCTGCCTATGTTATCTGGCTTCTGTCCCAACTTCTCCACTGTCACTATTTTCATTGAAAATAATGATTATCTTCTTATTGTGAAACCCAAAGGATAGTTTTTTCTTCTTGCTTGACCTCGTAGTTATCCTTGATAACAGTTAGTCACTCCCTTCATTATGAAATCTTTCCATTCTCAGATTTTTTACATTATATACTTTTGGTTATTTTTCTTATAATATTGACCATTCTTCTCCAGCTCCTTCACTGTCAGCTCTTCTAGGAGACCTCTCAGTGCTGAAGTTCTTCAGCGTGTGAACTTGAATCATTTTCCCTTCTCTATCGGCATTCTTCCTTCAGATCTTTCCTTGCTTTAAATATCATTTATGTGTTAATAGTGCTGACATCATATTTCTAGAACTTGTCTAATATTCCATCTTCTCTTAACATCTCCGTAAGGCATACCTGTTTTACCCCTATCTTTTCTATCATTGTAAATTGTTCCCATTTGCTTGAGCAAGAAGCTTTGAAGTCTTTTTTCCCCTTCACCCTCACATCCAATAAGTCAGCCATCCTATCAAAAAAAAAAATCTACTTCTGCTACCCTAATCCAAACCAGATCTCTCACACAGATAGTTGCAATAGCCAGCTAACTGGACTGCATTTTCTCTTTGGCCTTTCTACAATCCTTTTACCCTTTTTAGAGCATTCAGAACAACCCTATAAAAACTTCTGTCTCTTCCTGCTAACAACCCTGGAAATAGCTTTCCATAGCACTTTAAATTCTTATCTTTATATTTATCTCATGCCATGACCATCCTTTCTTACTATGTGTCAGCCATGCAGGATGTTATTTTTCAGTTTGAGACTATCCAAAAGTCTTTGCTTTACAGTTCTCTTTACTTAGAATATTCTTTCTATATCTGACTGGTTCCTGTTCATTATTTAGTGTAAGAGTCAACTCCAGAGGGAATTTTTTCCTTTGTTCATGCTTTCTAAGTAGCTTACTGAAGGTATTCTCTATCACAGTACTCCATTTATTGACTCATAGAAAATATTAAAATTGGCCAGGTGTGGTGGCTCACACCTGTAGTCCCAGGACTTTGGGAGGCTGAGGCAGGCAGATCACAAGGTCAGGAGATAGAGACCATCCTGGCCAACACAGTGAAACCCTGTCTCTACTAAAAATACAAAAAAATTAGTCAGGCATGGTGGTAGACACCTGCAGTCCCAGCTACTCCAGAGGCTAAGGCAGGAGAATGGCGTGAACCTAGGAGGCGGAGCTTGCAGTGAGCCAAGATCACACCACTGCACTCCAACCTGAACAAAAGCGTGAGACTCCGTCTCAAAAAAAAAAAAATTAAAGTTGTAATTATTTAATTTATATATTGTTTATATTACATTGTTTATTTATTTTTTTTTCCCACTATCCATGGAAAAAGTGCCACCCAAAAGGAGCTGTGACATTTGGTAGAGGAATGCCACCCTCTATCCCAACCAAGTTCTCTTAGGAAGAAAGCAGTGTGAATAAACACCTCCACCTCAATCCCCATCTTCTCTTCTCTCTTTCTGTTTCCTTTTGTCAATCAGAACCAAAGAGCCAACGAAGCTAAGCTAGGTGATATAGACCATAGAGATCAGCATCCTAAGAAACATAGCAGGACAGAGGAGGACTGAGAAGGAATCTGAGAGGCAAATTGAGACTACCCAGGATGTAGATTGAAGATAGAACAAGCTGAGTGTAATGGGAAATCAAGAAGAAAAGTATAGCATGGGAGTTCAGTCAGGGTGGTGGAAAAGATTTTAGAAGAAATAAACACAAACGTTCTTGGAAGGCCAAGAAGTTTGCATAGCTTTAGTAAAAGTCTTGGTTGAAGGCAGCTGCGTTCTCTTAAAAACTCAGAGCATAGATACATAGGAATGTAGAGGAGTTTATGTAAAGAGCTTGCTTACTCATGTGGTCCTAAAACTAGCCTTTGATCACTCATGGGCAAGATGGCTCTCCTGGGGTGGGGGCGACCAGATTAATTACCCACAGGTGTGTTAACTCAAAGTCGACCATGCTAAATAAATGCCTGCAGAGCCATTTAGTCGGGGCTGTGGCTTCTGAGTCTTTACAGTACCTTCCTTGGTGTCTCTGAGTGCTCAGACCCCTAGCTGCTCTTTCACTGAATATCGGTATCTGAGTACACTATTCATCCATCATGCAAGCTGGGGTCTGCAGAAGAGACCCCCACAGTACAGAGAGTTCTGTAGAAAGGGTGTGATCAAATCAACAATAGGAAAATAAAATCTTTCCTGAATTGAAGAAAGACTTGAGTCTACCAATCAAATAACAGAAATGCAAAGGTTTGAAAATATACTTTCTAGATAATATCCCTTAAAGCATTAATCAAAGATTTACCAAAGCACTCCAAGAAATGAGACTAAATAAGCAACTCAGGAATTAGCAAAATAAATGAACTGGAAATAAGCAACAAAACTAACAAACCAGGGACTCATATTTTAGTTATTTATAAATGTTTAGAAAATTTAACACAAAAATTAAAAACAAACTTCTGAATCATAAGAATCTTATAAAATAGATTTTCAATTTCAATCATGGATGATGTTAATACGATTGAGTAATAGAATAAGAAAAGTGCAAAATTATTTTGCAGGGATGTCAATAGAAAGAATTTTATTTTTGGCATTTATAGTTAAAAAAAGATCATTTTAAAAATATAAATGATAATGCCAAAGAGCTATAAATAGAAAGTAAAAAACATAATCAAATATCAGAGTACATAAAAATAACCTCTAAGAAGTATTAACACAGAAAGATATAATAAGCATAACTGGGTTGACATTCTCTATTATAAAACAAAGACTAATGTATTTATCAAACTCACTAAAATTAAAAATAAAGTTCAGTAAAAAAAGTTTTAAAATATTCTCTTGATCTGTGTTTGAGTCTGTATTAGTCTGTTTTCACACTGCTATAAAGAAACACCTGAGACTGGATAATTTATAAAGGAAAGAGGTTTAATTGACTTACAGTTCTGCATGGCTGGGGAGGCCTCAGGAAACTTATTTACAGCAGAAAGCAAAGGGGAAGCAGGCACCTTTTTACAAGGTGGCAGGAGGAAAGAGTGAACAAAGACGGAACTGGTAAACACTTTTAAAACTAGCTCTCATGAGAACTTCCTCACTATCACAAGAACAGCATGAGGGAAACTGCCCCCATGATCCAATTACCTCCCACCAGGTCCCTCCCTGAACACCTGAAAATTACAATTAGATTACAATTCAAGATGAGATTTGAGTGAGCACACAGGGCCAAAACACATTATTCTGCTGCTGGCCTCTCCTGAGTCTCATGTGCTTACATTTCTAAACACATCATGCCATTCCAACAGTCCCCTAAAGTCTTAACTCATTCCAACATTAACACAAAATTCCAAGTCCAAGATCTCATCTGAGACAAGTACAAGCCCCTTCCACCTATGAGCTTGTAAAATCAAAAATAAGTTAGTTACATCCAAGATACAATGGGCATACAGGCATTGGTTAAATGTTCCCATTCCAAATGGGGGAAATTATTCAAAACAAAGGGACTACAGGCCCCATGCAACTCTGAAATACAATAGGGAAGTCATTAAATCTTAAAGCTCCAAAATAATCTCCTTTGACTTCGTGTTTCACATCTGGGCACACTGATGCAAGATGTGGGCTCCTACAGTCTTTAGAAGCTCCTTCACAGGCTGATGTTGAGTGCCTACAGCTTGCCCAGGCACATGGTGCAAGCTGTTGGTGGATCTACCATTCTTGGGCATGGATGACAGCGGCTCTCTTCTCACAGCGCCACTAGGCAGTGACCTTGTCAGGACTCTGACCCAACATTTCCCTTCTGTGGTGCCATAGCAGAGATTCTCCATGAGGGCTCCACCCCTGCAGCAGACTTCTGCCTGGACATCCAGGTGTTTCCATACATCCTCTGCAATCTAGGCAGAAGCTCCCAAACCTCTATTCCCAATTTTCTTGGACCTACAGGCTTAACACCACATGGAAGCTGCCAAAGCTTGGGGCTTTCATCCTCTGAAACAATGACCTGAGTTGTACCATGGCACTTTTTAGCCAGGGATAAATCTGGAGCAGCTGGGACACAGGACATCAAGTCTTGAGGCTGCACAGAGCAGCAGATCCCTGCGCCTGGCCCATGAAACCATTTTTTTCTCCCAGCCCTCTGGGCCTGTGATGGGTGTGGCTGCCTTGAAGATTTCTGACATACTCTGGAGATGCTTTCCTCATTGTCTTGGCTATTAACATTGGGTTCCTCATTACCTATGCAAATTTCTGCAGAAGACTTGAATTCATTGCCAGAAATTTTTTGTTTGTTTGTTTCTTTCTTTCTTTGTTTGTTTTTTGTCTACCACATGGTCAGGCTGCAAATTTTCCAACCCTTTATCTTCTGCTTCCCTTTTAAATATAAGTTCCAATTTCAAACCATCTCTTTGTGAACACATAAAACTGAATGCTTTCAGAATAATCCAGGTCACCTCTTTAACACTTTCCTGCTTAGAAATTTCTTCCACCATATACCTGAGATCATTTCTCTCAAGTTCAAAGTTCTACAGATATCTAGGGCAGGGGAATAATGCCACCAGTCTCTTTGCTAAAGTATAGGAAAAGTCACCTTTACTCTAATTCCCAACAAGTTCTTCATCTCCATCTGAGACCACCTCAGCCTGGATTTCATTGTCCATATCACTATCAGCATTTTGCTCAAAATCATTCAACAAGTCTCTAGGAAGTTCCAAACTTTCCCACATCTTTCTGTATTCTTCTAGGCTCTCTAAACTGTTCCAACCTCTTCCAGTTACCCAGTTCCAAAGTTGCTTCCACATTCTCCAGTATCTTACAGCAATGCCTCATTACCTCGGTACTAATTTTCTGTATTAGTTTATTTTTACACTGCTATAAAGAAACACCAGAAACTGGATAATTTATTAATTAAAGAGGTTTAATTGACTCACAGTTCCCAAGGAGAGGCCTTGGGAAAATTGCTATCATGGAAGAAGGCAAAGGGGAAACAGGCACTTTGCACAAGGAGGCGGGAGGGAAGAGTGAATGAAGGAGTAACTGCCAAACACTTTTAAAATCATCAGCTCTCATGAGAACTCTCTCGCTATCATAAGAACAGCATAGGGGAAACTGCTGCCATGATCCAATCACCTCCCACCAGGTCCCTCCCTGGACACCTAGGGATTACAGTTCAACATGAGATGTGTGTGGGGAAACAGAGTTAAACCATATCAATGTCAAAAAAGAAAACCAAAAAAACCCAGATTGCATTGCAAACACTATATTAAAATAATATATGAGAATATCCCAAACCTTTACTTAGGAGTACATTTGTAGTCTAAACTTATTTTATTCTTAAAACAAAGAGAATATAAATAAATGAATTATGCATTCAACTCCAGAATTTAGGAAGAGGAGGAGAAGCATAGAGTGCAAAAACAAAAACAAACAAAACAAAGCAAGACAAAAACATGTCTACAGAAAGCAAGAAGAACAAAAGCAAAAAATAATACATTGGAAAATATGTTGTTTTAAAGAGAGAATAGATATGTAAATGCAATTTCTACACACACACAGATGCACACACACAGCTGAACTGAAAATTTTCATGAAAAATGTTTAGATGCATCATGCAATACACTCTGATGTTATTGTTGACAAATAATCTGCATACATTTAATATCCACAGTTTGATAAGTTTCGACATATGTATACTCCCATACAGCCATCAACACAGTCAAGATGATGAAAATATGCAACATACTCCAAAGTACCCTCATGTCTCTTTGTAATCTCTTCCCATTCCCTCTCCTTCCTCCCCCATCCACAGAGAAACACTGATCTTCTTTCTATCACTATGCATTAGTTTCAATTTCTAGATTTTTATAAATACAGAATCATAAAGTATGTGCTTTCTTGTCTGGCTTCTATCACTAAGTATAATTATTTTGAAATTTCTCCATGTGCCTTCCTGTATCAATAGTTCATTCTTTTTTATTGCTGAGTAGTAGTCTATTGTATGGATACATCACAATTTATTTGTTCAATTATATGTTGATGGATATTTGTGTTGTTTCCAATTTGAAGCGATTACAAATATTATATTCCTGTTTAGTTTTCTATTATTAATCTGTCCATAACCTTCTTAAACTGATGGTGCAGCCACTAACGAGACATCAGCCACAGGCTTAAATAGTGTCTTAAGACATAAAATGTACATCAAGTATATCAAGGAGAAGAGAGGAAAATAATAAGAACTTCTTTCTACTATGACACAGTTTAAAGATACAGTTTAAAGATCCCCTTTAGATCCACCTTTTTCTTTAAAACTTAGCAGATGAACAATATTAACAATTCACTTTTAACATTCCTGCTAATCAGCTATTAATTCTTAAAAGGGAATTAATAGAAGTCAACATAGACAAGAATAGAATATAAGAAGATGGGGTTGAGAAGAAGAATAGGGACAGGAATGATAATAGGGATTACTGAAGGAGAGACACGTTGATGAAGACAATTGACAAGGTGCAAAGGACAAAATTCACCTATGTGCCAATTTCATTTAAATCGTCTCCCTTGACCCTTTGACATATATGATGTAGATGCCATATCTTTTCTTAAATTTCCTAATTTCTTTTGCTTTCTCCATATAGACTGCATTCAAATAGCAGGCCTTCATTTTTGTTAATATTTCTCCCCCCAAATATCTGCACGTGGTAAAAATTATCAATACAAAATGAAATTGTGGCAGTTGGTATTAGGTTCAATATATGTACAGTCAGCCCTCCATATCCACAGTTCTGCATCCATGGATCCAATCAGTTGCATGTTAAAAGTATTCAGAAAGAAACTGAAATAATAATAAGACAGTAAAAATACAAATAAAAACAATATAGTATAGCAATTATTTTCATAGCATTTACATTGTATTAAGTATTATAAGTAATCTAGAGATTATTTGAAGTATATGGGGAGTGTGTGCATAGGTTATATACAGATATTATGCCATTTTATATAAGGGACTTGAGCCCGTGTGTGATGGCAGCAGCAGCTGCTCTAGAGCTGCTGCTATCATGACACTGGCTGCAGGTGGGGAGGCATGGCCAGGAGCAGGCAGGAGCCCCACCCTCCCATGTGCAGCTTCAGCTATCAAAGCCATGGCTACAGACTTGTGCATCTCTGCCCTCTTGGGGGCCCAGAAAGGCCCCCCAAGCCCCACAGACTCAGAGGTATCTGCTCCTGCTAACTGGTCTCTCACCACTCCTGGCACCTGCTTTGGTCTCAAGCAAAGTTTGGCCTGAGCCCAGGCACTATCACAGCCTGACTGGGTGTGCACATGCTTGGGGAAGCACTGACATGCCAACCCCCTGCTGTGTTGGCCCCTCTCAACTTTGGGCATTGATGTGCACAGGAGGGAGGCTGAAGGGGGCTGAGGGCAACTCAGTGCTGGCCTGCAGGCACCCTGAGGTACAAAGAGCCTGGGCACCACAAATGGCAGCAAGAGGCAGACAGGCTCCTGGGCTGAAGGACACAGGTCCAGTGAAGCCCCACCTATAAGCCAGGGGAGGCCTGAAGCCTAGGGACCAGGCTGCTGGTCCAATGGACCAGAGTGAGAGCTTGCAGTGCTTTCTCTGGGTATGCCCATGGCTGCCCATGGACCAGTGCCACACACTTCCTCCCCTCTTAAGCTCATATAAACCCCAGACTCATCCAGACTTGGGGAGATGACAGGATGACCAGCTGTGGAGAGCAGCTACCCACCCCAGGGTCTCCTCTATGCTGAGAGCTGAAGAGATGACAGGATGACCAGCTACAGAGAGGAGCTTCCCACTTCAGGGTCTCCTCTCTGCTGACAACTGAACACTCAATGAGATGACCTGACTGCAGAGAGGAGCTACTCACTCTAGGGTGTCTTCTCTGCTGAGAGCTGAATACTAGTTGGGACACCCTGCCTGCAGAGAGGAACTATGCAATGTTGGTCTCCTCTGAGCTGTCCTGTTGCTCCATAAAGGTCCTCTTTGCCTTGCTCACCCTCCACTTGTCCATGTACCTCATTCTCCCTGGACACAGGACAAGAACTTGGGACCTGCCAAATAGTGGGACCAAAAGAGCTATAACACAAACATGGCTAACACCTGCTCCTGGCTTACCACATTGTGGACAACAAGAAAGAGAGAAGAAAAAAGGAGAGAAGAAAGGAGAGAAGAGCTGTGGCCCTTTAGGGAGCCCAGACATAGGACCTCCTGGTGCCAGGGCTGTGACACCTTGTTTGGGACTCTGTGGTTCCTGGCATCTCCAACACTCCAGGTGCCACCATTTTCCCCAGTGCCAGCTGTGGAAGCTGCTTGTGGTATGCTTCGGCCAGCCACAGTCTCACAAAAAGCTGGCACCCATGCTGACATGCCTGGCTGTGAGCAGTGGCCAGATCCCACACTTTCTAACACACCCTTCACCACTTTGCACCTGGCTTGCCCTTGGCAGGTGCGGGGTCGAGGTCAATAGCACGAGCTGAACGCAGCCTGCCAGGACGAGTGGGCCCTGCAGGCCTGAGCAAAACTAGGGCAAAGGCACCACTGGCCACAGAGGTTTCCGACTGGCAAAGCGACACCCGAAGGATTCCATAACACATGGATTTTGGTATTTGCAAGGGGTCTTGGAACCAATGCTTTGTAAATACCAAAGGATAACTGTGTATTGGTATACAATTTATAATATGTGTATGATAACTAACAGTAGCAATAGCTTAAACAAAATAGACTATTATTTTTCTTGCACATGAAAATTTCTGGAGTAGGTAATCCAAAGCTGATACAGTATCAGCATGGTATCAGGATACCCTATCCCTTCTATTTTATGCCTTTCTAGCCTTAGCCTGAAATCTTTTGTTCAGAGGTAGTTTATTGGTTATCTAACTGTGTATATGCAAGCCTATGAGGATCTGTCTGTATGTGCTCTCTCTCGTTCTCCTCTTCTCTCTCTTTCTCTCTGACACACACACACACACACACACACATGCATGAGTATGGTGTAGTAATGTAACAGTGAAAGCACAAAAGTAATTAATGTAACTAACTCCATTTTTGTTTAAGGGGCTTTACCAATCTCTGCACATAGACTAGGATAATTTTAGCGCACTGAGGTAATATGCAAAAACAGTAATTGTGTAGTTTTAAAAACTAAGTCTGGGATTAAAAGAGAAGTATGTAAACCCATAAAAGCTGACACACTATTCGGCATCTTACTTTTTTACTCAGTGGTTCCAGTCACACATGCACACACATACTTTTAAAATTTTAATCAGATACATATTTCATGATCTACCACTTGATCACCTCCTTTCTAGAATCAGTGTTCCTTTGACCCCAAGATAACTGCAATTCCTTACTAGCAAATTCATGGTTAATCAATATCTCAGCCTGTGATTGAGGTAGCCCCAATAAGATCTACTGGTTCTTTAAATGCATGAGATAGTTTTGCTTATAGGAAAAAGAGTAAATGGTACTTTAAAAGGAAGAAAAGTGAGCAAGTAAAACAAAACTTATGTACTGCCTTGTAAATGTACAGCCATGTATATGTATTGTCTCTTTTAATAATCATAGCATTCCTATGAAGTATACATTATCATTTCCATTTTGAAGATAAAACATCTCTAGCATCACTTTTTGGATAAATTTCTATTGAAGGATAACATACATAGAGAAATGTGAACAAATAAGTGTACAATTCAATTTGTTCTTACATGCCTTTTAGCCATCATCTGGATCTGGATTTAGAACACTTTCAGCATCCCAGTAGCTTCATTTATGGTCAATAGAGAGGTCTCTCATGGTCAATAGAGAGGTCTAGCCTACAGACGGAACCTATGAGATCTGGACAAAATCATCAAGGGAGTGCCATCACAGTAGGAGAAAAAAACATTTGAGTGCAGAAGTTCTAGGAGACAATTGATAATAAAGGAGTCTCATGCATGTACTACTTGTGAGCCCCATATTACACACAGAATAGGTTTTATTGGGAAAAATCTCACAAATGGAGACATAGCAGAGCACACATGATCCCCTAAGCTCTCATCTCCACAGACAGGACTCCAGAAGAAGAACACCACTCCCACACACTCTACTATGTGTAAGAATAGGTAAGAACACTTAAGATTTCTAGGTAACCATGGAAACTTCCTCCTTAAGGAAATGACTCTCCTAGAAGCAGGTGGTATCTGCTAGTTCTTTCAATTAATTAATTCAGCCTTGCTAAACTACCAAAAGAGAAGAAATAAGCCTCCAGAACATTCTAGATATCTCTCCTTGCCTAAAGAAGAAGCAGTATCAAGGAGTTGAGAGCAATCAATTGTTTCAAACGCTGCTGATAGGTCAAGTAAAAGAAGAACTAAGGATTGGATTTAGTAACAGGTAGGTCATTGACCATGTAGACAAAGCCAGTTTTAGTGGAGTACTGGAGGAAATGCCTTAGTAGGATAAAATTAAGTGCTGCTGGAGAAGAGGAATTGGAAATAGTGACTATTAAGAATACTTGCAAAGAGTTTTGCTGTCAAAGCCAGATTAAAAAAATAGGTGACTTAGCTGGCAGGGTAAATGAGATCAAGCACAGTTTTTCTTCTTAATATAAAAAAATAAAACATTAAGTCAGCCTGCTTACAGGAATGATGCAGAAGAGAGCAAAAACTGATAGGAGTAAAGGGAGACAACAATGTCCTCAGTGAGACGACTTGGGATCTTGTGCACAAGAAGGGCGTATGACTTCAGAGAGAGTGGAAAGGTTGATCTATCATAACAAGTTTGAAGATAGATTACACGTGGAAAGATGATGGAAGGACGGGTAGATGTGGTGGTGGTGGTGGAGAGTGGGTTCATGGAAGTTCTCCTCTGATTTCTTCAATCTTCTTAGAGAACTAAGAATCAAGGTCACCAGCTGAAAATGAGGATGACAAGAAGGTGTTGGACATTTGGAGGGAAGATAAGAGGCATGAAATAATCATGTGAAATTATACGCTATTGAAAATAATTTGGTAAGCCATTCTCAGTGGACTCACACTAGGAGTATAGTAGCATTTGTCAGAAAATTAAGCAGCTAAAAGCCTAAACATTATTCACCCAGAAAAAAATATGGGCATGCCTGAACTCATTACTCCCACATAGGCCAAACTTGACAGTTTTCTTCTGTAACTTAACAATTAAGATGTTGAGTTACGACATGTTTGCTATGTTTGTCTTTCATTACAATATTTTACATTGACTATTGAGAACTATAAGCCAATTTCCTTTTATTTTGCTATTAGTTACTTTACATTTTGCTATTAGTTACTGTTTAACAAGAGCCATATCAACTGTGCAGCACCTCCAGGGAAAGGGTGGCTATGTATGTTTCTGGCAAGATAGAAGAAACGTTACTTGTTAGCTTGTTTCTTCTATTTCCTTTTGTTAATTCTTTTGTTTCTACTAGGATGAAAAATCTAGACCTCTTTGCTTCATTTTGGTGACTGTATTAAAAGGAGACCATCTAAATCAACTGAGATAGCTCAGTGTTCCCTTACAGGCACATTTGTCAAGCTAAAATCTGGGTCTTCTCCCCTCATGCAGAAGACAAAAGGAAATTATATTTTCAGGTCTGTCTTGATGCATCCATAAAAAGAAAGAGCAATATTTTTTCTGTTCCTGAAAAACATGAAAGTGCCTCTATTCCAGCTGTCACTGTGGAACAAAATAGGAAAGACTGGCTGAGCTTTACAGATTTATTTCATTTTGATCATTTGATATGTTTCAATAAGATGCTAGATTTGGTTTTAAAATAAAAATGAAAAATGTAACGGCAGATCCATTGGGTAAAAGGTTTGGCTTGAATTCGCAGTGGATGATAACATAGGAATATCAGATGTGGAGGGAATACATGAGAAGAAGAGCAATTTTATAAGCTAAAAAATAGTGGTCTCAGCATTTTTTCGGATTCTTAGTGCTTTGACTATTCTTCTTTTAATAATAAGTAGAGGATGAGTAGATTATACAGCAGTAATCTATTACAGTCAAAAATTCCAGAAAACCCATATAAGGCTTCCTGCAGTCTACAAACTATGTGAATGCATGCATAAAACTAAAGAGAACTCTAAGGAAGAAATATTATTGTACCCCAGTGCCTCCTGGCCTGTACAATAATACTCGGCCCATGTTGCATCAGTTTGCTGATATAAACATGATATTGACTACATTTTACATGGTAATAGTATATCTTCAAGAGGAAGATAAATTTGAGATGCCAATGACTTAAAGAGGAAAAACAATTTATATCATACTATACATAGGAGACTTCCTATGTGGATCATTCACTGATTTTTGAAGAGTTTGAAGTGACTACTGAAAGATCAGAATGAACTTTATCTCAGATATAACTTGTTAGGGTTATCAGACTAGAAACTTTAGAAAGAGTGAAAGTGAAGAAATGCACTTATCAGAGACCTATCACTCCCAAAACTATTGCTTGAATTAGAATTTTTAATAAGGAACACTAAAACCTTGTAGGATATTTGACTTTTTCAAACCTTTGTATAAATTTAGTTGCATATATATGCATAAAATATATATAATACATGTTTCTAGTGATTTATTAGTTTTAGATGATAATACCTGTTTTAAGATTCATTCATGGCATAAACTTAAATACACTTTCCAAAGGCGCCCAAGACACTCATCCCCTCACGAAACTTACAATATTTTTCTTTTCTTGTGATATATGCTCTATTTTAGTGTAGAGAGAGAAATAGAAACTTAAAGTTTCAGAAGTCTTGGCACACCCAAAAGCATACGTGGAGGTTTGTATCCTACATTACATATAATTACTATTTTTTCAAATTATGTTTTGGTGGGAGCTTATCCAGATTAGCTGTAGAGCAAAGGAATGTTGAGGCAGGAAGTAACCCTAGAGAGGGTCAGGGCTTTAGGCCAACTGAACTTGTTTAATGAGTAAAGAAATTCTCCTGGAGAAGTTAAAGGTCATCAACAGTGTTACATTATTGTATAGCACAGTCTCTGTCTTCCGTTGTATAGGATATTTGGGAAAGATATACCAAGTATATATAAAGACAGACTTGGGGTCAGGCTAGTCCACATTAAAATCTCTGCTAAACTAATAGCTATGTAAAGAGTATTATTCAGCTTTTCTGAAACCCAGCTCCTATATCTTAAATCAAAGATAATAAATAGCAGAACACATAGAGTTGTAATGAGAATTAGTGGAGGTAATCAGTGTAATAGGTCATAGCACATACAAAATACATAATAACATAGGAAATGTATAAATCTACTATGCTAAAATTCCCAATGGTATTGTAATAGAGAATAAAAGTCTTCTATAAATAGCTTAACAATTAAATTTGAGTGGTGTTTTATGAAAAAATTCTTCAGACTCTTTATATTCATGACGTTCATTAGTTGCACAGGGTTTAATATTGAATATGAGGCTCTTATGTACTCTATGTGTCTATGCAAAACCAAACCACTATGAAGGAGGTCTATGCAAATGAAACAGTGGGTGATCCTATACACCTATTTGCAATGCAAATGAACATGATATATATTCATATGCACCTGACTGAAAAAACTTGAAGTAAACTGGCCCTCTTGATTTATCCTTTTTCATTAATTGAATCTGGTAATACTAAAATCAGATCTTAACATCTTCAGTGAATAGATACGGACAAAATATAAGAAAAACACTATATTGTACTCTTATTTGTTTGAATTTAGTCGATCCAGTTGTTCAATCTCTGCATGTAAGAATTCTGAAACTGAACATCAAACATATTTTTGCAAAGTACACCCAGCGAGATACCAACCAAGAGTTATGACCAACTGGCACCAAAACAACTCTTTGGCTGATAGGCAAATTGTACTTGGATCAGGGAGAAAGTCAAAGCACTGAAGATTCTCTTACAGCATGCTAAATAGCAAATAGTTTCATTCTTCAGAAAAGGGGCTCCTTCCTCAACGCCTCCTTGTAAACAAATAACCCAAACCACATACAGAGAGCAATGGCTCTTACTGGAGCAAGTTTTTAAGCAATATTTAAAAGTTTCTTCAGGCTGGGCGCAGTGGTTCATGCCAGTAATCCCAGCACTTTGGGAGACCATGGCAGGTGGATCACTTGAGGTCAGGAGTTCAAGACCAGCCTCGCTAACATGGTGAAACTCCATCTCTACTAAAAAGACCATAATTTGCCCTGCGTGGTGGCACATGCCTGTAATCCCAGCTACTTAGGGGGCTGAGGCAAGAGAACTGCATGAACCCAGGAGGTGGAGGTTGTAGTGAACTGAGATCGCGCCATTGTACTCCAGCCCAGGCAAGAAAGCAAGACTTCATCTTAAAAAAAAAAAAAAAGAAAAATTCTTCAAAAAGGGACTTAAAAGTTTTAAAGAACTATTACCGCTATTGCACCTTGGGGTCCATTTAATTTATTGTATCGTTTCAAGTCTTCTGAGAAACAGATGCCAAAATGAATTAAATGTTTGAAGGATTTATGGGAGAAAACACCTGTGAACGATATAGGAGAAAGAAGCAAGCAAGGGAGACTTCATACCAAGTTGCAGGTTTAGCATCTGTCTAAGGAAGAAGGAAGAAAGGGTGATTGCGTACAAGGAGCCTCAGACTGTAATGAAGCTCTGAGATCAAGAGGCTAGACCAAAAATTCACCTGCAGAGGAGTCTAGTGTCAGGTAGAAATGGCCCAGCTCTAGTAGCCAGTTGTTGGCTGGGAGCAGCCTGCGAGAAACTGTGGCCTTGGCAAAAACATTATGATCCAACATATTTTTGAATTATTGTCCAATGGAGACTGTCAGCCAACCCCAGTACTTGCAGACAGTTCTCTCGAAGGGATATGGGAGTAGTGCATCTTCATAGCTACCACAGATGCCTCCCTAAAACACTACCCACAAGGATTCTCTAATCGGGCTTCTTATAAAGACAAGAGAGTTAAGAACAATTAAAACAGTTATATGCAGCTTTCCATATATAGTATTATAGACAATACATTACAGGCAATAGTTAGGATTCTGATGTTAATTTCCAGTTCGTATTAAATAAATTGGTAAAAACCCTTGGTCCGGCATGGCTTAAAAGACTGTAATTGCTTCAGTTGTGGTACAGCTCAGGTTTCTTTCTTAGCCATTTGTGGTCCAGGTTTCCTTCATATGAGTTTCATGCAGTTATAGGCTGAAATGGATTTTCCATTGAATAATTGACCATATTACTAATACTACTACAGAAATGATCAGTTCAACTGCATAAAGTTCTTATCTCATAAACTTTTTCATAACCATTTTCATGGTCTATTCATATAACTTTTCATACACTATTTCAATAACTTTGTGACTCCTTTATCTTATAAAACTTGAAATCTGGCCACTGCACTCCAGCCTGGGCGACAGAGCTAGACTCCGTCTCAAAAAAAAAAAAAAAAAAAAAAAAGAGTATTCTTTGTTCTTTCTCGACAATTATTATTATGTGGAAATGGTGACTTCCCATATAACATCTTGTGAATTCATGGCTATTTTTCTTCTAACAATAAGCAGAGGATGAGTAGGTCATTCAACAGTAATCTACTATAGTCCAAAATTCCAGAAAACTCATATAAGGCTTCCTGTAGTCTACAACTCTGAGAATGTATGCATAAAACTAAAGAGTACTCTGAGGAGGAAATGATGTGTTTGTGTCATATGATGATGACTTCCATATAAGAGCCTATAAAGTTCTCCTGTTACTTACTGAGCTGCTTCTGTTGTTCTGCACACAGAGAAATGTAGAGCCTTAAAGAAGAAATGTTATTATGTCTTCTTTGAAATTCACTAGGGAGCAATAATTCTAGTATTTCCTCAGCAAATCCTGTATCTAAATGAATCAACAAAGCACAGGCTGTCTCTTGAGCTAAACTTTTTACCATGATGGTATAATCTAACCTTAACCTAGAATGTGCCAAGAATTTCAACAACTCCTCCACAGGAAAGAATGCATTCTGTTACAAGATTCCTCCCTGACTTATGCTGAGATAATTCTCTGCCAAGCAAGCGCAGAAATCAGGTGCCAGCCATTGTAAGAAATGTAAGAGATCAATCCATAATGGGAGTTGGAATAGTGACCAGCTTTATTCCACTTTGTATCCTTCTTTTCTCCAAAGTATGCGAATCAATTGGGTCTACATGAACCTGAGAGAAGCCTTGTGAAGATTTTTAACACAACTACCATTCTCTATGACTCATTTTTGCTTTAATCATATTAGGACACACCAAGAAAGGTGGATTAATAGCAAGGCCAAATTTTAATGTAAACAATTCCTATTGAAAAAAGACTTTTAATCCTTTGCTTTGTGTGTTAAAGTTATCTTTCAGTTTCAGATTGCTTCAAGAGTTTATCACAGTTCTTGGACTACACAGCTTGGTCACATTACCTTATGCAGAGAAGAGGTGGAGAAAATGTCTAAAGCAGGCAGCCAATTGCCTCTTTTAGTTTTTTCTTTTTGCAATACTCTCAATGACCTGTTTCTTAAACTAAAGCAGAAGTATTACTTTCATCTTTATACAAAGCATTGCTTTTTAGAATATTACAAAGTTGTCCTTATCACTAAAAAATTTAATAAAACTAATATAAAGAGCGAATTTGTAAAGTTTTACATACTCATTGGGAAAAAGTCAAACATTACAACAAAGTGTGTAAAAAAAAAGAGAGAGAGTGAATATTCATCTTTTTCCACTTCCCTCTTCTCCCATTTCCACCCTTTCAGGGTAACTGGATCTTTTGCCATGCATTTTTATAAAAGTTCATTCATATTTTAGTTATTTTTCTGCAACTGTTTTTCTTTAACAACATATCACTGACAGACAACTATATTAGTGAATATTTGTCAATCTCATTCTTTTAATAGTTGTATAACATTCTATTGTACGAACTTTTAATTTAAGTGATCTATATTAATGAGTATTTTAATTGTCACTAATTTCCCTCTATTACCATTAAAACTGGAAGAAGTATCTTTTTCCCTGTGTCTTTGCACTCAGGTAAATGTCACTGTAAGATAATCCCAGAAGTGAAACTGATGAATCAAAGGGTATCCAGAATTTAAATTTTGATATATATTGCCAAATTGCCTTTTAAAAATATTACTAACCATATATTTCCATCATGTACGTTTATCATTTCCCATGCACTTGATCACTGGATGTTATCAATCTTTTTGATGTGTTGCATTTCCCATTTGTAAATCACTGAAATCATGAATACCTTCAGGATATATTTTTAAATATGGAAATATGGTTTCACCTGTTTAAGGTTCGGCAATATTTTGATGCATATTTTATAAACCAAAAACTAAGAGAGAGAAAAAATGACTCCACTAAGTAGACAATACCATCAGCTGTTACAAGTAGTTTGCTATTGGGTGATCCCCAAACTGGTAGGAATTCAAACAGTTAGTAGTGGTGATCCAAAGTTACTTTCAATGTTACATTATTTTCAACCTTTCAAGATTGGGTTTGCTGAAGTGAAAATAGCACAGGCTTTGAAGTCAGAACTAAGATCAAATTCCTGCTCTCATTCTTAATGGGTGTACTCTCTGAGCCTTAATTTCCTTAAATGAAGAATAGTTGTGCTTTGTCCTATCTCACAGCAGAGTTAAATATGCAAACAGCTATAAGGAACAAATAGACAAATATGCCATATAAAAATTAAACATTTATTCATAAAAACAATATACCATTTTAAAAAGTCAGAAGACAACAAATGTGGGACCATGTTAAAATTTGCTCCTTCATAATAAACATACACTTCTAAAAGCAGAGTTTCTGTATAAAAGGATACATGCATTTGAGTTTATAAATATGCCAAACTGTTCTGAAAATAAGTTTTACCTATCTATATTCTCAATTGACATTGAAAAAAAAGTCTTTGTCTCCACATCCTGACTGATATGTGCACTATTGACAAATTTTTCCCAACTTGATAGGTTTAAAAAAAATTCCTTGTTGTGATTTACATTTCTTTAACAGTGAATTAATGTGAATATCTTTTCGTATGTTTATAATAATTTATTTTTGTTTTTCTGTAAATTTTCTGTTCTTAACTATTTTTGAAATATTTATTTTCTTGTTGAGCTGTTTCTAAATCAGTTTTTAAGATCTCTTATATGTTAACTAAATTTTTCTTGTTTTACCTGTTGCAAATAATTGTTCATTCTATATTCTCTGATGTTTGATTTTTTTACCATGGGGGATATATTTAATATAAAATAAAATTCTAGACTATATAGACAAACATATATTATGACAAACCTAAATCTGCATATAATTACTTTTTTCTAGTGCAAAGTACACATTACCTGTGATAAATCCAGGTAGGAAGTATAAAACACTAAATTCTTTATCATTGGGGAAAACATGTTAATGTTGTTTTGAGGTAATCAGCAGCCCCATTTTGTAATTATATAGATATATAGATTAATAAAAATGGTAATATAAGTTACCTTAATATTTGACATACAATCTATTTCAAAATATGAAATTTTGAGGGAGAAATGAAACTGAAACAACTACTTTGTTTTTAAAAATGTATGACCGCTTAATTCATTTGTGTGATTATATAAATAGGTTGTAATAAATGAGTTTGTTGCTCATCTCAAATAAATATTTGAATTTTGACAAGACCATTCTGCAAAAAAGCCTCAGCCAAAAGAAGGGATTTTATAATTGCTTTTAAGATGCTCAGAAGGATAAATTTAGGGTAGAGCAGCATGAGGTGAGAGTGGGGAATTTTATCAGAAAAATTTTGAAGACCCTGATTCTCGCCACAAGAGATTGAGCTGCTGATTCTACCAGTCTTATTATAGCCACATGCAATCATTCAATTGTACTAATGCTATTTATTTCTGTAAATTTATTTTCAGAGAGTGATCTAAAGGGTAAAAAGCAGGCTGTAAGTTATGTTTTGACAGTTTTCAGTTTGGAACAACATTCATCACACATAAGGCAAGAAAGTATGGTTAAAATGGTTTATTAACTCTTGTGAATCATAAACATAAACGAAACAGTTGATATATTTCTAGTGAATGTAATAAACCACAAGATAATGCAGTACTTAGGTCAATCTTTTACATCAAGTAATCCCAGGAAAACTGGAGATTGTAAATAAATCTCAGATATCTTGCTCATTTTAGTTTTTGTTTATCTGGATGCATTTTGCTCAATCCCTGAAACTCATAGTTTCACAGACTCATTGAGATTTTCATGAACTATAAAAGCAATTAAATATTTAAATACAAAATTCTCAAATTCAAGATATTACTGAACTGAAAATTGCAAAAAATAAATTTGAACCAAAACTTTCTGTAGTAGCCATGAAGTAAGCAATTTATGTTTCTTAAAATTAAATTTTGTCAATGGCTTTGAATTAAGAAGAAGTTAAAGATGAATATGAGATTGTCCCTACTTTCTAGTAGCATTTTTTCCATTCAGGAATCTCCACGAAAATTTTAGAGGGAGAGAGGGCCTCTGGGTCTCATCTTATATAACATCATTGCCACTACGTTATCCAGCCCACTACCTCTGACCCCTATTAAGATGATCTTGAGAAACAATTTTTTATGGATTAGTTTCAGAAGAATATGCACTTCTAAGAATAATTGCTTGGCTTTCACTTTATGAGTAACATACATGTTGTAAAGGATAATGTGTTTTTGTTTGTTATAGCCATGAAGAAGCTCAGAGCCAAGCTAAGAGCCCACTTCTAGCAAATGAACAGGATGTTATGATACACATTACAAGAGCTAACTATCCCTGCCGGTTATCTCAGTTTTATATCCTATTTTTCTTACATTCTCATTTCCTCACCTGTTTTATTTATTTATCTCTTTGGTTTATATGTATTTCTAAAAGCCATCTCAAATCCTCTTTTAGAAGAAAGGGGTAGAGAAACATTAAATATACAATTGATTAAGGAAAATAAATAACAACATAGATGATAAGCATATACACAGATTAAGAACTCTGACATATTGGTTTGGAAGATTATCTAAGTCTACATAAACAAAGTGATTGTTATGCATCAACCACTTTGTTTTATCCAGGCTTTTTATCATGTTGAAATTATTAATAAATCGATTCATACCTCATCTCATACTATATAATAAATGCTTCTATAATGTTGCTTCTGAATCAGGTTATTGTAAAGTGAATCATATATTTAATCTACTAGAGAAATTTACCATTCAAACACTTCAGAAAGTACAGAATTTTAATATTCTATTGAGATTCAACTTCTTATAAAAAATGAGGTTTCTATTATATAGTTTCAGAATTTATGTTCCCTGATTTAAAAGAAAATAGAGTGTAAAAGCAAGGTAGAAGTCCTTGTTCTCTCATATACCCAACCCTCTTACACTTTCCAAAATTTTCACTACCTACATTTTCCTAGATAAAATCATTTAATAGTTTCATGTAATTTTTTCCAAATAATTTTTTAAAAATTCATAAATAATGTGTGTAGCTATATGCGTGCATAATATATAAAGATAGATAAAATAAGAAAGAATTGAACAGACACTTTTGAAAGAAAAGATCCAAAAACTCAGTAAACATGAAAAGGCATTCAAGTTCCTAAGAAATCAGGGGAATGTCAGTTTAAACTACAATGTAGTATGTTCCACAGGCACCGGAATGGCTAAAACAAAAAAAAGATGAAAAATATCAAGTGTTGGTAAGAATGTAAGCAATGAAAGCTTTCATACACTGCTGGCAGAAGCGCAAATTGATACAACCACTTTTGAATATCCTTTGGCTATATATACACTCAAGAAAAATGTGGACAAACAGTCTCTAAAAGGCATACAACAGAATGTCCATAGGAGAACTATTTGTAATAACCAAAAATTGAAATCTACCCAAATACCCACAGACAGTAGTATTTTTGCTATCAAGTTGTTGCTGTCTTCTTCATATAGGCTTCCTACATATTTCACATTGTATCACTTTTCTTTTAGCTTTATTTTCCATAATGAGCATCAGATTGCCCAAAAAATGAAATTCAACTTTTTAAGCAAGGATTTGATAAGTTCTTAATACACTGAATTCTATACCGGGCTCCTCAATTGAAAACCCATCTTGAACCTCTTTTCCAAGCTGCTCTTAGACCAATATTTACCCCCTTCCAGCCCTGTTCCCACTTAAGAAATGTACAGGATCTCAAGGAGATCATACTGTAAATACTGCCCACTGGCCCATGCTAGAGAGTTCCCGAGCTGTCTTTCCTCCAGCAACGTCCCCATTCACCAGACAAGGAAATTTTGGATGAATGAGATGTGCCTGGCCATGGGCTGTGTTTGTTCTTCAGACCATTCTTTGTGATATCTCAGACTTTGGGGTTCCTAGCTGAAGTGTCCTGGAGTTCCAAGGTTGGGGAGGGAGAGATTGGCTAGAGCTTGGACATATATGCTCCTATACACACATATATAGGAGACCCTTGCTGAGCATAGTGGGAGCCAAGAGTGGGGAAAGTGGCAATGACTGGGGACTAAGAATCAAACTGAGGATCAGGCCTCCTTGTATGACTACCTTCTGGTGCAAAAATCTGAGAGGTCTGAGAAATCTAAATTCAAACCTGTCCTTTCAGGTAATTATGAAGGTATATTTCTCAAGGTAAGAGGATAGAACACATTGTAGTCAACAATTCGTTAGACTGACAATACTTTAAAATATTAATATTTAGACTTACGGACTTACACTATGCGGGCTTCATTTGTCCTCTGGCTGTGACTCCCACAAATGTTAGAAGTGGGCCTACATGTGATGTACTAAAATGCAATAGACTTTCTTATGTCCTCCCCTGCTACCACTACCATTAACTTGGTTCCTAGATATTGAAAGACAATTTTAAAGTTTTTGCCAAAGACAGATGCTTGTAGAGTGGTGGCTTGAAAACACAAATTGGACAAGATGGTAGCATGGCTATGTGGAGAAGTATGGAGTTGTCCACAGAATGCTCTTGTTTCACTGGACTATATTAATCTCATTGTGTGACTTGGTCTGGTTGATTTTCTTCTCTAAGCCACCTTCTTACTAATAAAAGATAATCACACCTTTTTCACAGGACTACTGTGAGAAAAAACTTACATAATTTATGTGATTTGTGCTTGGAATACTGCATAGTGTTAAAAAATACGGTAAACACTTTATGAAGCTAATAAAACTTGGACAATCCAATTTATTTTTGTCTACAACAGCTGAAACCTATTTTACTTAGCTTTTAAATTCTTTTATAAAAGTATCACCGTTTCATGTGGCTAGACATCTCAGTCTTAGACCTGGTTCAGAAAGTGCTCCGGAGGACCAGTGGCTGGGAGAAAAGTGCTGTTACCTTGCTTGTCATTTTGTTCCTCAATAAATTCCTTACTCTACCTAAGGAGTTTTTCCAGCCTGAAATTCTCCAACAGTTCATACCCTTACTTGACCTTTTCTGGCTTCACTGGGTAGACATTGGGTAGGCAGAGCTGGTTTTTTTTCAAGCTCAAAAGGGTTCAGTGTTACTTCTCTTGGGCATCCATGATGCCCTCAGTCAAGCCTCATTAGCAAGTTACATTGAGAGTTTATTTAGTAATTGAAAATGATCTGTGTGCCTTTTATGAAGGAAAGCTGTTATGATAAACTTTCTCATACCTGGTCAGATTCATTTCTCATTTACATCCTTTTTTTTTTTTTTTGCTTTTATATTTTCACTTCTTTTCAAAATTAAGAAGATAGAGGTAAAGAACAAAATCCTACTGTATGTGAAGATAGGAAGTAGCAAAAGAGTGAAATGGAAAATGAAAGAAGGGATAGACATCCCTTTATCACACTGAGGTGCCTGAATTTACTTCCTGGGAGTGTAGGCTGAATAAGTAGCACAGGTTGCTTGGAACTGAGATCCCACCACATCTAACAGACTCCACTTCTGCCATGTCCATTACTCTATGGCACCTAGCTGAAAGCTTATGGTCTTCCTCTATCTTGTGGTGACCACAACAGAACTGAATTTGACACTGGCAACAGCAGTTTATGAAGCAGTTTGATAAACTGGAGCACACACCAAGGAGGTAGCCCAGGATGGTGTAGGGTCAGCAAGCCTCATTGACTTCTCATATCAATGAGAAGTAGTGAAAACACCTGTGTGTGTTTGGTCTGGAGAAGACATGTAAGTGTCTGGCAGTATGACATGTAAGTGTGTCTTATGAAACAAACAAATTTAAATTTCTAATTTTTTCCCTATAAGAGATAGAATCGGGTACAAAAAATAGAATAACAAATTCTTACTAACATATTTTTAACAGATAATGCAGTCATGTGGTCCAGTGAGGGAATTAGTGGGTTACTCATGAGTACATTTATTCAGAAAGCAGAAATCTTCTCAACGTTTCTAATTGTTTCATCATCTTTGATACATGATTGTCTATCAGATGGGTTTTTTAAACAGGCTTTTGCATTTAGTGAGAAGATAAAGAAAATAATGTCAATTTTTAAAAATCTCCACATTTAAATTATTTAAAGGGGAATGTTTACTCATGAGTCTCCTTTGAGACCTGTTTTATTTTATTACTCTCTACCAGGTGGCTGTACATAATCTGGCATATCCCTGGCCTGGAACTTTTCTGTGGGTGAATCCACTAAAGAGCAGAAAGGAGATCAGTTTTATTTATTCCTTCGAGTTTTTATAAACTCTGAATTGAAATACCTACTCTTTGAAACTCATAAAATAAACAGTAATTTTTGTTTGTTTTTGCCTTTTTTATTATACTTTAAGTTCTAGGGTACATGTGCACAATGTGCAGGTTTGTTACATAGGTATACATGTGCCATGGTGGTTTGCTACACCCATTAGCTCATTTACATTAGGTATTTCTCCTAATGCTATGCCCCCGCCCCATGACAGGCCCTGGTGTATGCCATTCCCTGCCCTGTGTCCAAGTGTTCCCGTTGTTCAATTCCCACCTATGAGTGAAAACATGTAGTGTTTGGTTTTCTGCCATTGCTATAGTTTGCTCAGAATGGTTTCCAGCTTCATCCACGTCCCTACAAAGGACATGAACTCATTCTTTGTTATGGCTGCATAGTATTCCATGGTGTATTTGTGCCACATTTTCTTAATCCAGTCTATCATTGATGGACATTTGCGTTGGTACCATGTCTTTGCTCCTGTGAACAGTGCTGCAATAAACATATGTGTGCATGTGTCTTTATAGTAGTACGATTTATAATCCTTTGGGTATATACCCAGTAATGGGATCACTGGGTCAACTGGTATTTCTAGTTCTAGATCTTTAAGGAATCACCACACTGTTTTCCACAACAGCTGAATTAGTTTACACTCCTACCAACAGTGTAAAAGCGTTCCTATTTCTCCACATCCTCTCCAGCATCTGTTGTTTCCTGACTTTTTAATGATCGCCATTCTAACTGGTGTGAAATGGTATCTCATTGTGGTTTTGATTTGCATTTCTCTGATAACCAACGATGATGAGCATTTTTTCATGTGTCTGTTGGCTGTATAAATGTCTTCTTTTGAAAAGTGTCTGCTCATATACTTTGCCCACTTTTTGATGGGGCTGTTTGATTTTTTCTTGTAAATTTGTTTAAGTTCCTTGTAGATTCTCGATATTAGCCCTTTGTCAGATGGGTAGATTGCAAAATATTTCTCCTTTTCTGTAGATTGCCTGTTCACTCTGATGGTAGTTTCTTTTGCTGTGCAGAAGCTCTTTAGTTTAATTTGATCCCATTTGTCTATTTTGGCTTTTGCTGCCATTGCTTTTGGTGTTGTAGATATGAAGTCCTTGCCAATGCCTATGGCCTGAATGGTATTGTCTAGGTTTTCTTCTAGGGTTTTTATGGTTTTAGGTCTAACATTTAAGTCTTCAATCCATCTTGAATTAATTTTTGTATAAGGTGTAAGGAAGGGGTCCAGTTTCAGCTTTCTACATAATGGCTAGCCAGTTTTCCCAGCACCATTTATTAAATAGGGAATCCTTTCCCCATTTCTTGTTTTTGTCAGGTTTGTCAGAGATCAGATGGCTGTAGATGTGTGGTGTTATTTCTGAGGACTCTGTTCTGTTCCATTGGTCTATATCTCTGTTTTGGTACCAGTACCATGCTGTTTTGGTTACTGTGGCCTTGTAGTATAGTTTGAAGTCAGGTAGCGTGATGCTTCCAGCTTTGTTCTTTTGACTTAGGATTGCCTTGGCAATGTGGGCTCTTTTTTGGTTCCATATGAACTTTAAAGTAGTTTTCTCCAATTCTATGAAGAAAGTCATTGGTAACTTGATGGGGATGGCATTAAATCTTTAAATTACCTTGAGCAGTATGGCCATTTCACAATATTGATGCTTCCTATCCATGAGCCTGGAATGTTCTTCCATTTTTTTGTGTGTCTTCTTTTATTTCATTGAGCAGTGGTTTGTAGTTCTCCTTGAAGAGGTCCTTCACATCTCTTGTAAGTTGGATTCCTAGGTATTTTATTCTCTTTGTAGCAATTGCGAATGGGAGTTCACTCATGATTTGGCTCTCTGCTTTTCTGTTTTTGGTGTATAGGAATTCTTGTGATTTTTGCACATTGATTTTGCATCCTGAGGCTTTGCTGAAGTTGTTTATCAGCTTAAGGAGATTTCGTGCTGAAATGATGGGGTTTTCTAAATATACAATCATGTCATCTGCAAATGGGGACAATTTGACTTCCCCATTTCCTAATTGAATACCCTTTATTTCTTTCTCTTGCCTGATTGCCCTGGCGGAACTTCCAACACCATGTAGATAAGAGTGGTGAGAGAGGGCATCCTTGTCTTGTGCCGGTTTTCAAAGGGAATGCTTCCAGTTTTTGTCCATTCTTTATGATATTGACTGTGGGTTTGTCATAAATAGCTCTTATTATTTTGAGATACGTCCCATCAATATCTAGTTTATTGAGAGTTTTTAGCATGAAGGGCTATTGAATTTTGTTGAAGGCCTTTTCTGCATCTATAGAGATAATCATGTGGTTTTTGTCTTTGGTTCTGTTTATGTGATGGATTACGTTTACTGATTTGCATATGTTGAACCAGTCTTGCATCCCAGGGTTGAAGCCAACTTGATCTTGGTGGATAAGCATTTTGATGTGCTGCTGTATATGGTTTGCCAGTATTTTATTGAGGATTTTCACATTGATGTTCATCAGGGATATTGGTGTAAAATTCCTTTTTTTTATTGTGTCTCTGCCAGGCTTTGGTATCAGGATGATGCTGGCCTCATAAAATGAGTTAGGGAGGATTTCCTCTTTTTCTGTTGATTGGAATAGTTTCAGAAGGAATGGTATCAGCTCCTCTTTGTACCTCTCATAGAATTCGGCTGTGAATCCATCTGGTCCTGGACTTTTTTTGGTTATTGGGCTATTAATCATTGCCTCAATTTCAGAGCCTGTTATTAGTTTATTCAGGGATTCAACTTCTTCCTTGTTTAGTCTTGGAAGGGTGTATGTGTCCAGGAATTTATCCATTTCTTCTAGATTTTCTAGTTTATTTGCATAGATGAATTTATAGTATTCTCTGATGTTAGTTTGTATTTCTGTGGGTATCGGTGGTGATACCCTCTTTATCATTTTTTATTGTGTGTATTTGATTCTTCTCTCTTTTCTTGTTTATTATTCTTGCTAGTGTTCTATCAATTTTGTTGATCTTTTTAAAAGAACCAGCTCCTAGATTCATTGATTTTTTTGAAGAGTTTTTTGTGTCTCTATCTCCTTCAGTTCTGCTGTGATCTTAGTTACTTCTTGCTTTCTGCTAGCTTTTGAATTTCTTTGCTCTTGCTTCTCTAGTTATTTTAATTGTGATGCTAGGGTGTTGATTTTAGATCTTTCTTGCTTTCTCTTGAGGTTATTCAGTGCTTTAAATTTCACTCTACACGCTGCTTTAAATGTGTCCCAGAGATTCCGGTATGTTGTGCCTTTTTTCTCATTGATTTCAAAGAACATCTTTATTTCTGCCTTCATTTCATTATTTACCCAGTAGTCATTCAGGGGCAGGTTGTTTGGTTTCCACATAGTTGTGCAGTTTTGAGTGAGTTTCTTAATCCTGAGTTCTAATTTAATTACACTGTGGTCTGAGAGACAGTTTGTTGTGATTTCTGTTCTTTTACATTTGCTAAGGAGTGCTTTACTTCCAACTATGTGGAATAAGTGTGTTGTGGTGCTGAGAAGAATGTATATTCTGTTGATTTGGGGTGGAGAGTTCTGTAGATGTCTATTAGGTCTGCTTGATACGGAGCTGAGTTCAAGTCCTGCATATCCTTGTTAACCTTCTGTCTTGCTGATCTGTCTAAAATTGATGGTGGGATGTTAAAGTCTCCCATTATTATTGTCTGGGAATCTAAGTCTCTTTGTAGGTCTCTAAGGAGTTGCTTTATGAATTTGGGTGCTCCTGTATTGGGTGCATATATATTTAGGATAGTTAGCTCTTCTTGTTGAATCGATCCCTTTACCATTATGTAGTGGACTTCTTTGTCTCTTTTGATCTTTGTTGGTTTAAAGTCTGTTTTATCAGAGACTAGGATTGCAACCCCTGCTTTTTTGTGTTTTCCATTTGCTTGGTAGATCTTCCTCCATCCCTTTATTTTGAGTCTGTGTGTCTCTGCATGTGAGATGGGTATCCTGAATGAAGCACACTGATGAGTCTTGACTCTTTATCCAATTTGCCAGTCTTTGTCTTTTAATTAGGGCATTTAACCTATTTACATTTAAGGTTAATATTGTTATGTGTGCATTTGATCCTGTCATTACGATGTTAGCTGGTTATTTTGCCTGTTAGTTGCAGTTTCTTCCTCACATCGGTGGTCTTTACAATTTGGCATATTTTTGCAGTGGCTGGTATCAGTTGTTCCTTTCCATGTTTAGTGCTTCCTTCAGGAGCTCCAGTAAGACATGCCTGGTGGTGACAATATCTCTCAGCCTTTGCTTGTCTGTAAAGGATTTTATTTCTCCTTCACTTATGAAGTTTAGTTTGTCTGGATATGAGATTCTGGGTTGAAAATTATTTTCTTTAAGAATGTTGAATATTGGTCCCCACTCTCTTCTGGATTGCAGTTTCTGCCAAGAGATCCACTGTTAGTCTGATGGGCTTTCCTTTGTGGGTATCCCGATCTTTCTCTCTGGCTGCTCTTAAGAGCTCTTTCTTCATTTTGACCTTGGTGAATCTGATGATTACCTGTCTTGGGGTTGCTCTTCTTGAAGATTATCTTCATGGCATTCTCTGTATTTCCTGAATTTGAATGTTGGCCTGCCTTGTTAGTTTGGGGCAGTTCTCTTGGATCATATCCTGACGAGTGTTTTCCAACTTGGCTCCATTCTCCCCATCACTTTCAGGTACACCAATCAGACATAGATTTGGTCTTTTCACATAGTCCCATATTTCTCGGAGGCTTTATTCATTTCTTTTTACTCTTTTTCTCTAAACTTCTCTTCTCGCTTAATTTCATTAACTGGATCTTCAATCACTGAAACCTTCTCTTCCACTTGATCAAATTGGCTACTGGAACTTATGCATGTGTCATGTAGCTCTTATGCCATGGTTTTCAGCTCCATCATGTCATTTAAGGTCTTCTCTACACTGTTTATTCTAGTTAGCCATTCATCTAATCTTTTTTCAGAGTTCTTAGCTTCCTTGTGATGGGTCCGAACATTGTTCTTTAGCTCAGAGAAGTTTGTTATTACCTACCTTCTGAAGCCTACTTCTGTCAACTCGTCAAAGTCATTCTCTGTCCAGCTTTGTTCTGTTGCTGACGAGGAGCTGCGATCCTTTGGAGGAGAAGAAGCGCTCTGGTTTTTAGAATTTTCAGTTTTTCTGCTCTGATTTCTCCCCATCTTTGTGGTTTTATCTACCTTTGGTCTTTGATGTTGGTGACCTACAGCTGGGGTTTTGGTGTGGATGTGCTTTTTGTTGATGTTGATGCTATTTCTTTCTGTTTGTTAGTTTTTCTTCTACCAGTCAGGACCCTCAGCTGTGGGTCTGTTGGAATTTGCTGGAGGTCCACTCCAGACCCTGTTTACCTGGCTATCACCAGCAGAGGCTGCAGAATAGCAAATATTGCTGCCTGAACCTTCCTCTGGAAGCTTCGTCTCAGAGGGGCACCCAGTCATATGAGATGTCAATCAGCCCCTACTGGGAGGTATCTCCCAGTTAGCCTACATGGGGGTCAGGGACCCACTTGAGGAGGCAGTGTGTCCATTCTCAGAGCTCAAACACCATGCTGGGAGAACCACTGCTCTCTTCAGAGCTGTCAGACAGGGATGTTTAAGTCTGCAGAAGTTTCTGCTGCCTTTTGTTCAGCTATGCCCTACCCCAAAACGTGGAGTCTACAGAGGCAGGCAGGCCTCACTGAGCTGTGGTGGGCTACACCCAGTTCAAGCTTCCCAGCCACTTTGTTTACCTATTCAAGCCTCAGCAATGGCAGACACCCCTCCCCCAGCCAGGCTGCCTCCTCGCAGTTTGATCTTAGACTGCTGCACTAGCAGTGAGCAAGGCTCTGTGGGAGTAGGATCTACTGAGCCAGGCACAGGAGGGAACTTCCTGGTCTCCTGGTTGTGAAGACTGAGGGAAAAGCACAGTATTTGGGCAGAGGTGTACCGTTCCTCCAGGTACAGACTGTCATGGCTTCCCTTGGCTAAGAAAGGGAAATTCCCCAACCCCTTGTGCTTCTTGGGTGAAGCAACGCCCCACCCTGCTTCAGCTCATCCTCTGTGAGCTGCACCCACTGTCCAACCATTCCCAGTGAGATGAACCAGGTTCCTCAGTTGGAAATGCAGAAATCACCCATCTTTGGCATCAATCACGCTGGGAGCTGCAGACCAGAGCTGTTCCTATTAGGCCATCTTAGGTTGTTTTCCAATAAATGGTAATTTTAAGCTTTCACCTGGCTCTGGGACCTCCTCATAAATTTTGGCTAAGAATTCCCAGATCATGAAATAGTGTTTTCCCTGTTACCTTCCAATATAGGGGGAGAGTAGTAAATACTTCCCTAAGTCTTTTTTTTCCCTTCATGATTCCCTTGCCATCCTTACCCAAGGCAGCTGTGGGATGGAGCTAGGGGACTAAAGTAAAGAGATTACCCTAGTCAAAGAGCTCTGACAATATGCTGACAAGCATCACATGCTCAATTCCATGATATGCTGAGTCCTGGGCAAGGAAGGAATTCTCAGCATTCTTATACCCACTACCTGACATTTTTGAGAGTCTCACCTTGCTATAGTTTTCTTTAATCAGCGCTTCAGTGATTTACTTATTATGTTTATTGTTCATTGTCTCTCTCAACTAGAATGCAAGCCCCATGAGGGCAGCATCTTTGTAGATGTGTGGTGTAAATTGTGTTCCCTGATGCATGCTAAGTTTTTAGAACAAAATCTGTCATAGTGTAGGCTCACCAACATTTGCTGTATGAATGAAAGAACATGGCGAATGTTAGTATTAGTTTAAAAAAATTCATTAGAGGCATAATGTTTTATTAGAATATTATTAATTTTACCAGTAAATATTGTATTAATCAGGGATATATATATATATGTCATATACATGTGATATATATAGAAAGACTTATTTTGAGAAATTTGCTCACATAGTTGTAAAAACTGAAAAGTCAAAAATCTACAGGGTAAATTGGTTGCAGATTTAGGGAATAGTTGATACACAGTTTGAATCCAAAGGCTGCCTGCTGACAGAATTTTCTCTTCTTTGGGATAGGTAAGTCAACTGATTGATTGAGGCCCACCACATTATGTAGGGCAATATGATTTACTCAAAGTCTATTGATTTAAATGTTAATCTCACCTTAAAAAATACCTTTGCAAAAACATCTAGAATAATATTTGACCAAATATCTGGTTACTGTGGTCTAGCAAAGTTGACACATAAAATTAACCATCTCAATGTGCCAACTTTGCTAGGCCATGGTACCCAGATATTTAGCCAAATATTGTTCAAATAAATTTAGAATTTATCACAAATGCTTGATATCATAATTTGATTTACAAATAACAATCTAATACTTTATTTTAGAGATGAATTATCTCAGAGAGCAACCCTACCTTCTATAGGCCAAGAAATGGAGTCATTGTGAGATTAGTAACTAATTTACCCAAAATCACAGAGGACCCACACAGCACCCCAAGGCTCCTGACTAACAATCCTATGTTCTTCAACTACAAATGCTATAAAACAAAACAACTATAAAATGCTACTTTAAGTGTTTTGGCCTCTTTTGTTTTGTTTTAAGAAAAAGCTCTGGCACTTTATAATACAACAGAGTGACCAAAGCCATGCTTTAACCTTAGATAATTGTAGATTTAGGAAGTTTATACTGTTGTGTTTCATGGTTTGGGGAGATGGCGATCTGACCTAGATATCTGCACTTGAATACATGTAATCAGAATTATTTTCTAATTATTTGTATTGTCTTCAAGGCAGTTTATATTTTTTGCTAAGTCCTACTGGGGATGTATAAAAGAGTAGTGAAGGGTTGACCATAATAAGGTAAAATAGGTTGGTCAAGATAAGTTGGCCAATATCTGAGTAAAGACTTCAAGGAAGTATAGGAGGAAGCAAATGAATATTTGAGGAAGTGTGTTTAAATCAGAGAGAAAAGCCAGCACAAAGGCTCCAAGTTAGGAGTCTGCCCGGCCTGCTTAAGAAACAGCAGGGAGGCCAGTGTGCTGGGAGCAGAATGGATGACACAGTGATGGGAAAATTCATGGGAGATGAGGTGTGGGGCAAAGGTGCACAGTTCATGTAGGGTCTCAGAGGCCATTTTGAATTTTATTCTGATTTAAATGGGGAACCATAGGAGGGTTTTGAGCTGAGGAATGGCATGATACTTGTTTTAAAAGGAATGACTATGGCAACTGAATTTACACTTTGGGTTGTTGCTGCTGTTGGTTGGGGGTTAGGGGTGGGGTTTGTCGAAGCAAGGAGACCAGTTGAGTTGAGAGACTACTGCAGTAATCTGAGAAATTCTGGTGGTTCAGACCAGGTATCTCTGGACCTCTCCAAGAAATAGACAGAGTTTTGAATGTGGAATGTGATGGGCAGAGAAGAAGTAAGGATGACTTCAAAGGTTTGTGGCCTGAGTAACTGGCAGGAAGTAGTTGCCATCTACTGAGATGGAAATGTCCCCACTGTGATTGGAGTATGTTTAAGGAGAAAGAACCAGAGTTCAGATGTGAACATGTCAAGTTTCAGAGGTCTGTTAGACATCCAAATGGAGATATCCAGTTGCTAGCCTGGAGCTCTGTGGAGAGATCTGGGTTTGAGATATAAATCTAAGAGATATAAGTTTTCATTCAATTTTATTATTTATTGGACACTCTATATAAACTCTATAAATACTGGGCACTAACCTAGACATTGCAGGTACAGATATTAAGAATATATAGTTTCTCCTTCAGAAATCTCTTAATTAATGAGAAAAGCAGACATGTAACAAAAACTGCAATATTTAATAAAAGAAGATATAAAGGCCTATAAAGGTGCTGATATACAGAGAATTAACTAATAAATTCCACGCTGGGGAATAGTCAGGAAGAGCTTCAGAGAGAAAGTAAATAATTGATTGGAACTTTAAGGCAAAGAAGGATTTCTCTGGGTGGACAACCTAGGATCTTCCAAGTAGAGTGGAAACCATGAGCAAATGCAGTTTCACTCTTCAAAAGGTAAACGTGCTCTGGAATGCCTTAACTTGTAACAAATTAATCAACTCAATACCTGCTACATTTTCCCTCACAATTTGGAATATATAAAGAGGCACATACTACTATAGACCAATACCTGGTCATAAATGAGATTGAGGGACCTTTATTCATGAAGCTTAAAAATAAAGGCTGCCCTTCATGTCAGTTGCAGGTTTATATCTAGCTCTATAATATTAAGTGAGGTGTCCTTTTCTATGTTTTCTGTGCATGATAAGTTTTTAAAAATCAAAGACAGACGGGGCGGAGCAAGATGGTCGAATAGGAACAGCTCCAGTCCCCAGCTCCCAGTGCGAGCGACACAGAAGACAGGTGATTTCTACATTTTCAACTGAGGTATTGGGTACATCTCACTAGGGAGTGCCAGATAATCGGTGCTGGTCAGCTGCTGCAGCCCGACCAGCAAGAGCTGAAGCAGGGCAAGGCATCGCATCACCTGGGCAGTGCAAGGGGGAAGGGAATCCCTTTTCCTAGCCAGGGGAACTGAGACATACAACACCTGGAAAATCAGGTAACTCCCACCCCAATACTGCACTTTACCAAGGGTCTTAGGAAACAGGCACACCAGGAGATTATATCCCACACCTGGCTGGGAGGGTCCCATGCCCATGGAGCCTCCCTCATTGTTAGCACAGCAGTCTGCGATCTAATGGCAAGACAGCAGCGAGGCTGGGGGCGGGGCGCTTGCCATTGCTGAGGCTTAAGTAGGTAAACAAAGCCGCTGGGAAGCTCGAACTGGGTGGAGCTCACAGCAGCTCAAGGAAGCCTGCCTGTCTCTGTAGACTCCACCTCTGGGGACAGGGCACAGCTAAACAACAACAACAACAACAACAAAAGCAACAGAAACCTCTGCAGGCGCAAACGACTCTGTCTGACAGCTTTGAAGAGAGCAGTGGATCTCCTAACACGGTGGTTGAGATCTGAGAATGGACAGACTGCCTATTCAAGTGGGTCCCTGATCCCTGAGTAACCTAACCAGGAGACATCCCCCACTAGGGACAGACTGACACCCCATACCTCACACAGTGGAGTACACCCCTGAGAGGAAGCTTCCAAAGCAAGAATCAGATGGGTACACTCGCTGTTCAGCGATATTCTATCTTCTGCAGCCTCTGCTGCTGATACCCAGGCAAACAGGGTCTGGAGTGGACCTCAAGCAATCTCCAACAGACCTACAGCTGAGGGTCCTGACTGTTAGAAGGAAAACTAACAAACAGGAAGGACACCCACACCAAAACCCCATCAGTACGTCAACATCATCAAAGACAAGAGGCAGATAAAACCACAAAAATGGGGAAAAAGCAGGGCAGAAAAGCTGGAAATTCAAAAAATAAAAGAGCGCATCTCCCCCTCCAAAGGAATGCAGCTCATTGCCAGCAACGGATCAAAGCTGGACAGAGAATGACTTTGACGAGATGAGAGAAGAAGGCTTCAGTCCATCAAACTTCTCAGAGCTAAAGGAGGAATTATGTACTCAGTGCAAAGAAACTAAAAATCTTGAAAAAAGAGTGGAAGAATTGATAACCAGAATAATTAACGCAGAGAAGTCCATAAATGAAATGACAGAGATGAAAACCATGACACGAGAAATACGTGACAAATCCACAAGCTTCAGTAACCGACTCAATCAACTGGAAGAAGGAGTATCAGCGATTGAGGATCAAATGAATGAAATGAAGCAAGAAGAGAAATATAAAGAAAAAGGAAGAAAAAGAAATGAACAAAGCCTGCAAGAAGTATGGAATTATGTAAAAAGACCAGATCTACATCTGATTGGGGTGCCTGAAAGTCAGGGGGAAAATGGAACGAAGTTGGAAAATACTCTTCAGGATACCATCCAGGAGAACTTCCCCAACCTAGTAGGGCAGGCCAACATTCAAATTCAGGAAATACAGAGAACGCCACAAAGATACTCCTCGAGAAGAGCAACTCCAAGACACATAATTGCCAGATTCACCAAAGGTGAAATGAAGGAAAAAACCTTAAGGGCAGCCAGAGAGAAAGGTCAGGTTACCCACAAAAAGAAGCCCATCAGACTAACAGCAGATATCTCGCCAGAAACTCTACAAAACAGAAGAGAGTGGGGGCCAATATTCAACATTCTTAAAGAAAAGAATTTTCAACCCAGAATTTCATATCCAGCCAAACTAAGTTTCATCAGTGAAGGAGAAATAAAATCCTTTACAGATAAGCAAATGCTTAGAGATTTTGTCACCACCAGGCCTGCCTTACAAGAGACCCTGAAGGAAGCCCTAAACATGGAAACGAACAACCGGTACCAGCCATTGCAAAAACATGCCAAAATGTAAAGACCATCGAGGCTAGGAAGAAACTGCATCAACTAACGAGCAAAATAACCAGTTAATATCATAATGGCAGGATCAACTTCACACATAACAATATTAACCTTAAATGTAAATGGACTAAATGGTCCAATTAAAAGACACAGACTGGCAAACTGGATAAAGAGTCAAGACCCATCAGTTTGCTGTATTCAGGAGACCCATCTCACATGCAGAGACATACATAGGCTCAAAATAGAGGGATGGAGGAAGATCTACCAAGCAAATGGAGAACAAAAAAAGCAGGGGTTACAATCCTAGTCTCTGATAAAACAGACTTGCAACCATCAAAGATCAAAAGAGACAAAGAAGGCCATTACATAATGGTAAAGGGATCAATTCAACAGGAAGAGCTAACTTTCCTGTACCCAATACAGGAGCATCCCGATTCATAAAGCAAGTCCTTAGAGACTTACAAAGAGAATTAGACTCCCATACAATAATAATGGGAGACTTTAACACCCCACTGTCAACATTAGACAGATCAACGAGACAGAAAGTTAACAAGGATATCCAAGAATTGAACTCATTTCTGCAGCAAGCAGACCTAACAGACATCTATAGAACTCTCCACCCCAAATCAACAGAATATACATTCTTCTCAGCACCACATCACACTTATTCCAAAATTGACCACATAATTGGAAGTAAAGCACTCCTCAGCAAATGTAAAAGAACAGAAATTATAACAAACTGTCTCTCAGACCACAGTGCAATCAAACTAGAACTCAGGATTAAGAAACTCAATCAAAACCGCTCAACCACATGGAAACTGAATAACCTGCTCATGAATGACTACTGGGTACATAACGAAATGAAGGCAGAAATAAAGATGTTCTTTAAAGCCAATGAGAACAAAGATACAACATACCAGAATCTCTGGGACACATCTAAAGCAGTGTGTAGAGGGAAATTTATAGCACTAAATGCCCACAAGAGAAAGCTGGAAAGATCTAAAATTGACACTCTAACATCACAATTAAAAGAACCAGAGAAGCAAGAGCAAACACATTCATAAGCTAGCAGAAGGCCAGAAATAACTAAGATCAGAGCAAAACTGAAGGAGAAAGAGATACAAAAAACCCTCCAAAAAATCAATGAATCCAGGAGTTGGTTTTTTGAAAAGATCAACAAAATTGATCGACAGCTAGCAAGACTAATAAAGAAGAAAAGAGAGAAGAATCAAATAGACACAATAAAAAATGATAAAGGGGATATCACCACTGATCCCCAGAAATACAAACTACCATCAGAGAATACTATAAACACCTTTATGCAAATCAGCTAGAAAATCTAGAAAAACTGGATAATTTCCTGGACACTTACACTCTCCCAAGACTAAACCAGGAAGAAGTTGAATCCCTGAATAGACCAATAGCAGGCTCTGAAATTGAGGCAACAATTAATAGCCTACCCACGAAAAAAAGTCCAGGGCCAGATGGATTCACAGCTGAATTCTACCAGAGGTACAAGAAGGAGCTGGTACCATTCCTTCTGAAACTATTCCAATCAATAGAAAAAGAGGGAATCCTCCCTAACTCATTTAATGAGGCCAACATCATCTTGATAGCAAAGCCTGGCAGAGACACAAGAAAAAAAGAGAATTTTAGACCAATATCCCTGATGAACATCAACGCAAAAATCCTCAATAAAATACTGGCAAACCAGATCCAGCAGCACATCAAAATGCTTATCCACCATGATCAAGTGGGCTTCATCCTTGGGATGCAAGGCTGGTTCAACATATGCAAATCAATAAACGTAATCCAGCATATAAACAGAACCAAAGACAAAAACCACATGATGAGCTCAATAGATGCAGAAAAGGCCTTTGACAAAATTCAACAGCCCTTCATGCTAAAAACGCTCAATAAATTCGGTATTGATGGAACATATCTCAAAATAATAAGAGCTATTTATGACAAACCCACAGCCAATATCATACTGAATGGGCAAAAACTGGAAAAATTCCCTTTGAAAACTGGCACAAGACAGGGATGCCCTCTCTCACCACTCCTATTCAACATAGTGTTGGAAGTTCTGGCTAGGGCAATCAGGCAAGGGAAAGAAATCAAGGGTATTCAACTAGGAAAAGAAGAAGTCAAATTGTCCCTGTTTGCAGATGACATGATTGTATGTTTAGAAAACCCCATCATCTCAGCCCAAAATCTCCTTAAGCTGATAAGAAACTCAGCAAAGTCTCAGGATACAAAATTAATGTGCAAAAATCACAAGCATTCTTATACACCAGTAACAGACAAACAGAGAGCCAAATCATGAATGAACTTCCATTCACAATTGCTTCAAAGAGAATAAAATACCTAGGAATCCAACTTACAAGGGATGTCAAGGACCTCTTCAAGGAGAACTACAAACCACTGGTCAGTGAAATCAAAGAGGACACAAACAAATGGAAGAACATACCATGCTCATGGATAGGAAGAATCAATATCGTGAAAATGGCCATACTACCCAAGGTCATTTTTAGATTCAATGCCATCCCCATCAAGCTACCAATGAGTTTCTTCACAGAATTGGAAAAAACTGCTTTAAAGTTCATATGGAACCAAAAAAGAGCCCGCATTGCCAAGACAATCCTAAGTCAAAAGAACAATGCTGGAGGCATCACGCAACCTGACTTCAAACTATACTACAAGGCTACAGTAACCAAAACAGCATGGTACTGGTACCAAAACAGAGATATAGACCAATGGAACAGAACAGAGTCTTCAGAAATAACACCACACATCTACAGCCATCTGATCTTTGCAAACCTGAGAAAAACAAGAAATGGGGAGAGAATTCCTTATTTAATAAATGGTGCTGGGAAAATTGGCTAGCCATAAGTAGAAAGCTGAAACTGGATCCTTTCCTTACATCTTTTATGAAAATTAATTCAAGATGGATTAGAGACTTAAATGTTAGACCTAATACCATAAAAACCCTAGAAGAAAACCTAGGGAATACCATTCAGGACATAGGCATGGGCAAGGACTTCATGTCTAAAACACCAAAAGCAATGGCAACAAAAGCCAAAATTGACAAATGGGATCTCATTAAACTAAAGAGCTTTTGCACAGTAAAAGAAACTACCATCAGAGTGAACAGGCAACCCACAGAGTGGGAGAAAATTTTTGCAATCTACTCATCAGACAATGTGCTAATATCCAGAAACTACAAAGAACTCAAACAAATTTACAAGAAAAAAACAAACAACCCCATCAAAAAGTGGGCAAAGGATATGAACAGACATTTCTCAAAAGAAGACATTCATACAGCCAACAGACACATGAAAAATGCTCATCATCACTGACCATCAGAGAAATGCAAATCAAAACCACAATGAGATACCATCTCACACCAGTTAGAATGGCAATCATTAAAAACTCAGGAAACAACAGGTGCTGGAGAGGATGTGGAGAAATAGGAACACTTTTACACTGTTGGTGGGATTGTAAACTAGTTCAATCATTATGGACAACAGTATGGCGATTCCTCAAGGATCTAGAACTAGAAGTACCATATGACGCAGACATCCCATTACTGGGGATATACCCAAAGGATTATAAATCATGCTGCTATAAAGACACATGCACACTTATGTTTATTGCGGCACTATTCACAATAGCAAAGACTTGGAATCAACCCAAATGTCCATCTGTGACAGACTGGATTAAGAAAATGTGGCTTGGCCGGGCGCGGTGGCTCAAGCTTGTAATCCCAGCACTTTGGGAGGCCGAGACGGGCGGATCACGAGGTCAGGAGATCGAGACCATCCTGGCTAACACAGTGAAACCCCGTCTCTACTAAAAATACAAAAACTAGCCGGGCGAGGTGGCAGGCGCCTGTAGTCCCAGCTACTCGGGAGGCTGAGGCAGGAGAATGGCATAAACCCGGGAGGCGGAGCTTGCAGTGAGCTGAGATCTGGCCACTGCACTCCAGTCCGGGCGACAGAGCGAGACTCCACCTCAAAAAAAGAAAAAAAGAAAAAGAAAATGTGACACATATACACCATGGAATACTATGCAGCCATAAAAAAGGATGAGTTCATGTCCTTTGTAGGGATATGGATGCAGCTGGAAACCATCATTCTCAGCAAACTATCACAAGAAGAGAAAACCAAACACCGATGTTCTCACTCATAGGTGGGAACTGAGCAATGAGGTCACTTGGACTTGGGAAGGAGAACATCACAGACCGGCGCCTATCATGGGGAGGGGGGAGGGGGGAGGGATTGCATTGGGAGTTATACCTGATGTAAATGACGAGTTGATGGGTGCTGACGAGTTGATGGGTGTAGCACACCAACATGGCATAAGTATACATATGTAACAAACCTGCACATTATGCACATGTACCCTAGAACTTAAAGTATAATAAATAAATAAATAAATAAATAAATAAATAAAGTAAAAATCAAAGACAGAGGAGCAGCCAGAGTAATCTAGTTTCATGGCACACAGAATGGAGGATATTGCTGAACCCATATTTAAAAAAAAAAAGAAGTAAATTCTTCTTTTTTTAAGTATGGCCCTGAGCTCATCTCAGAGCATAAACAATAGAATTTAGAATATCTTTTATGACCTCATGTGGCACCTCCTAAACTAGATCAAGATTCTCTAGCTCAGGGAAGAAGGGCAAAGGATGAGAAGGCACAGAGAGGATATAAACAGAGAGATTGGTAGTGCCAGGCTCTGAAGAAGGTCCAACTTGGAAGGTCATTTCAGACAGGAGTGGAGTCAGCATTTGAGGACTGTCTGGTCTCTACTCCTGCCAGGACTGCACTGTCAGCCAGCTTGGCATGTATGGACCACCCAACAGGAGTTTTTCTTGACTGTGCCCTAATCTTTTACTTTCCCAAGTTTCTCTATATGGGTACCTTCCGTTTTAAAAGCTCCAGACACACCCAAGCACCACTATTGCTCCAGCAAAGTATGAAACCCCAGAAATCAATGGTTTGGGGAAGTGTCTTAGGGGAAATAAAAGCTTCCTTATTCTTAGATGGGATAGAACAAGAGCAGTTCAGGATCAATAACCATTCCACCCCATGCTAAAACATGCCCCTTCCAGAATCTTTCCTTTTTTTGTTCATTCTAGGTGTCTGTCTGGAACAGCTAGGGTATTTGAGCCACAGCTAAGCTTCTGAAAGCATTCTAAGGAATAGTTTTTCACTTACTTGATTCCTTTGAAAATAGGGGTATCTTATGTGATAACTGCTATCCCAGAGTCTTTGATCTTCTGTTTCTTCTCAAGTCTTGTCTACCGTGTACTACTTCAAAGCTCTGTAGATATTTTATTCTAAAGAAAAGAAACTTGGTTCCTTTAAGTTATTGTTGAAACATTTCTCTCTGGGTATAAACTTGGGTTTGTATCTGGGAGCTCTGTTAAAAAAAAAAAAAAAAAAGTCTTTAGTAAGCCAAAGCTGTTAGAAGCTTATAAGTAAGTGACATTACAATTGACGGGCAGTAAATAGTGGAAAGATCGCATGACTAACTTCTCCTTCAGATCTGAGACAACCTGGAGCGAGAACTTTGTACTCTCTGCTCAGAAAAGCATATAGTGACTTGGGGTTTGATGCAGTACAAAAATGACATGCTTATGTACAACTTTAACTTTCTGCAGCACTTTTTACAACTTCTTGTGAATGAAGTAGGCAGGGCTCGCATTTGACAGATGAACTATGTCCAGCGTGAGGCAGAGTTAAAACCCTTTCTTTGGCTCAGGAACTTCAGGCTGGGGCCTGTGTCTGCTCTCCCTGCATCCCTGTCCTCTAGCAGATAGCTCTCTGCTAACATGCTGAGTGTCCTCGGTAAATTACTCAATCTTTCTGCCTCCGTCTTCTAACTTCCACAATAAAGCCCTTCGTAGTTTTAACTCTTTTTCACTGTGCCCCAGTGAGCAGGAGTTTGGAACTTGATTGCTGATGGAAAGGCAATATTTGGATGGCTAAACACGCTTCCCAAGCTATCTCGCTGATTTTCCTCTCATTCCTGGAGATAACTCATCTTTTTCTAAGTGTTTCTTTGAGTCTGTGGACTGCTCTTAACGCTCTTGTAGGTCCTGCCTTCATTTGGGAACAGGGGCAGGCGGAAAGAAAAGGACGTGTATTGCAACTACCAATATCTTCCTCTAGGAGGAGCTGCGCAGCCCAGATGAGAGTGACACGCACCAACTCCAGCTACTCGCCGAGAAGACTTCATCCCAGCAACTCGGAATGCTTGGCCGGGGCGGCACTCGGTCTCTCCGCAGCAGTTCTCGAACTGGCCTCCTTGAACGTCGGCTTCCCCTTCGCTTCTGCAGCCTGGACCTGGGGGGCAGCGGGCCAGGCCCGGCGTGACCCCTGGTGAACGGTGGCCGCCTTTTCCCACCCCTGCTCTCCCATCCTCCCTTCCCGTTTTACCCCGCCCCCTCTCTCCTCCCCAAGCCTGACAGCCCACGAGCTGCCAAGCAGGGCGCAGCCATGGGAAGAGGAGGAGGGCTAGGGAGCGGCGGCGGCGGCGGCGGCAGCGGCAGCGGCGGCTGCTACAGTGGCGGTGGCGGCGGCGGCTGCTGCTGAGCCCGGGCGGCGGCGGGGACCCCGGGCTGAGGCCACGCGGGCCAGAGGCCCCAGCACCGTTGGCCCCAGCGCAGACGCGAACCCGCGCTCTCTCTCCAGAGGCGAAGCTCAGAGGTACTGGAGTGGGGCTCCGGGAGTCTGGCTTTATTTTCCTCCTGTTGTGCCAGGGGGCCTGAGAGTGAACCCTGGGACTCTAGTTGTTTATGAAAATGGGAGGATCTGTCTTATATATTTACATGGATAATTTTTTATTTCTGATGACTTGGCTGTGCTCCCCTCCTCCTTGCGAAGAAGTTGTTTTCTGCTGATGGGTTGTTGTAACTCAATCGTGTGTGTGTGTGTGTGTGTGTGTGTGTGTGTGTCTGGAAGTTGGTGGGGGCGGCAGGGAGTTGCGGGAGACAGATGAACCATCCCACTCTGGCGTCTGCTCTGGCCCGCGAGTAGGGTGCGTGGAGGGGTTTACTCCGGAGACAGTTTTGTTAAAGTCATAAAAGTTTTGCTAGTGTGTTTCTGTTTGCCATCATCTGCCTGGCTGAGGCAGAACTGCCGAGGCTGCTGCTGCTGCGCGGGGAAGGATCTCCGGCAGCGAGACTGGAGAGATTGGGAAGGTCGAGCTGTGTGCGTGGACACGGCGCGCAGAGCGCGCAGTCTTTTGCGAGTTTGTGCGGGCTGCAGCCGCACATTGGCACCGGTGGAACTGGGGTCAGTAGAGTGACGGCCACCAGTCCGCATGAATTGGGGTAAGTGGAAATTGTGGCGAGCCGTCCTCCCCAACCCTCTGACACACTAGTGGTTGTAAAATCAACCAGGCTTAAAGTTTTGACAGAACTGCCAGAGGCTGCGGGTCAATGGGGTGGCCGCGTGTCTAGGGAGAGGGCGCTGGCGGCACAGAGGGTGCGGGTCAGGGTCACCCACTTGCGAGTGCGTGGGGAAGTCTATTTGGGGCGAATGCTTTACATATAGCCCGAGGAGATGCCTGTTGAGACCGAGCTGCGGGGGTTCTCGGTCTGGCGTGGACTGTGTGTCCTGAATGAGTGTAAGTGTGCGCTGTGTGCGCCCGTGCGAGTGTGCGCCTGGGGAGGCGTGTCGGCGCCTGAGCCAGTAGGGTGTGCAGGGTGGAAGAGGCCACAGAGGTGCCGCCTGCCTGTTTGTGCAGCCAGGAGACCTTGGAAGGGACAGAGAAAGGTAACGCGAGGCCAAAGTGTTGGGAAGTCAGAGTAGTTTCTGCATAGGATTAAGTATTAAGGGCTTTAAAATAACTAAACCCATTGCCCTGAGTGACTGAGGACTGGAAGTGAGGGTCTGGGGAGTTCTCAGGAGAACTGCATGGGAGGACGTTTGGGAGGTCTAAGAGATGTGTAATATGTGTGAGTGCAGGACTTCGGAGACAGACACAGGTTGGAGCTATGAATTTGAGATTTTCAGGGTGCTGCTGTCCACAGTCCAGGGACTGGCTGGTTTCAGAGGTGTTCAGGCTCCCTGGTGTGTGTGCCTGGGAAGACACTCATCTTTTCTCGCAGATATGGGATATTGTGGCAGCTCAGGTTCTGTTTCCTGAGCAACTGGTGTTCCAGGCTGGTTTCCACCTGAATCACCCTAGAAGTATCTTTTTTCTGATGATAAATGTTGAAACATTTCCAGAAATTAAAATGCTGGATAGAAACAAAATTGATGCAGCAGACAGGATTGTTAGTGATTGGGAGCTCTTTTTCCTTTTGAGAAAAGCAAAGCTTAGTGTTCCCAGATTACATTTCAAGGAGTCTTCAGTTATTTACAGCTTCCCTTTAGATGGGCCTTTGGATGCAGCTGGAAGGATGTGTTTTGGCCTAGAGACCTTTGGAAGACATCATGTGTAGCTTAAAGGGGTTATCCCATCTGTCATCATCTTCTTCCACCCTTGTAAACTTTTGTTTTGCATTAATCTAAGGAAAGTTGGTGAGTCAACATTTAGCTTTTTTGTTGTTGTTGTTGTTGGAGTAAATATATCACAGTGAAATTATAGTTGTGGTCTCCTGAAGGCCGTGTAAACCAACACTTAATGGGCAAAGGTGTGAAATGAAAGTCTATAAATGCAATGACAAAGTGACGAGATGAATGCATTCTTTTTTCAAAATGAACATAACTGTGCTCACAAAAATTTTTTCTAGCCAGTGTTGGGCCCATGTTTTTTATTATTAGTTTTTAAACAGCAGACTCCACATCATAAAGCACTTTAAAATGGATACTAGAGGCCTATGCTATCTCTGGCGCCTGCTTAAACAGATGTTTACAGTGCTTGGTAACCTATGGGCTTGTCATGTTGAGTATCTTGTTAGCTCAGGACATAATGTTTATAGCATAATATAATAAATGGAGCCACAGTTGCAGCGTGCTTCTTCCAAGTGCATGAAGCAAATCTTGCATCAGGGAAACAAATTCTGCAGTTGGTCCAACTTGGCTAGCCTTCTTTGGCTGTCTCCTGGTAAGCACTGTTAATGTAAAGATAAATGTGAGTAACACAGTGAGAAAGTGGGACAGTAAATTGTTTAGCTTAGTGAAAAAAAGCATGGATTATGCTTTTTAAATCTGCTAACCTGAAGATTACACTTCTCAGGTCACACCACTGGTAAATTGCACAACTATGGGAATTTGGTTTGCTTTTAAAGAACAATTTTTAAAAAGTATGTCAATAATGAAAACAACTTATATTTCTTAATGTGTTTACATGTGTCCATACAAGCCAATACTTTTTCTTCTTTAAAAAGAACCCTACAATTTCTGTGGTAGTGATTTAAATGTTATGAACATTCAAATCACCTAATCACCTTTCCAATCTTCAATTGATAAGAATCAAAGTCTGGTAAGACTGGAGTCATCCCTCAGCCAATTGTGTAAACAAGACAGTACAGAATGTCTTTCTGGCAAGTAATGTTTTTCAACCTGAAACAGATAATATAAATAATATGTCCCATAAAAGAATTACTTAGGATGATAATTACTTTAGAGGTAATTATCTGGTGCATGAACCTCCATCTGTGAAAATGGTCTAGTCTATCTCTTCTTGGAAATAATCAGTTGGAAATCTCCCTTTTTCGTTGTTCAGTCCATTCTAGGAAAGATTGATTTCTAGAAAGTTCTGCCTTATACTGAATCAACATTTTCTTCCATCCACTTGCCTGTCCTTCAGGAGCTGACCACAATGAATCTAGTCTCTTTTCCCTGTGTTTACCATACTTGAAAACAAACATTATGTTCCTTGCTGAATCCCCTTTTGCCTACTCTTGTAGCAGTTTTTCACCCACTGTAGAGTTCCACCCTCCTCTGCCTTGAACCATATGCACTTGATTCTACATTCTCATTGTATTAGTCTGTTCTCATGCTGCTAATAAAGACATACGTGAGACCGTGTAATTTATAAAGAAAAAGAGGTTTAATGGACTCATGGTTCCACATGGCTGGGGAGGCCTCACAATCATTTCAGAAGATGAAGGAGGAGCAAAGGCATGTCTTACATGACAGCAGGCAAGAAAGCAAGTGCTTTCTATAAAGGGAGCTGCCCTTTATAGAACCATCAGATCTCATTAGACTTATTCACTATCATGAGAAAAACATGGGAAAAACCCACTTCCATGATTTAATTAACTCCTACTGGGTCCCTTCCACCACATATGGGAATTATGGGAACTACAGCTGAAGATGACATTTGGGTGGAGACAAAGCCAAACCATATCGTTCCACTCCTACCCCCTCCTAAATCTCATGTTCTCACGTTTCAAAAGCAATCATGCTTTCCCAACAGTGCCCCAAAGTCTTAACTCATTTCAGCATTAGCTCAAAAATCCACACTCCAAAGTCTCACCTGAATCAAGGCAAGTCTCTTCCGCCTATGAGCCAGTAAAATCAAAAGCAAGTTAGTTACTTTCTAAATACAGTGGAGGTACAGGCATTGTGTAAATATGCCCATTCCAAATGGGAGAAATTGGCCAAAACAGAGGGGCTATAGGTGCAAGTCCAAAGTCTAATAGGGCAGTCATCAAACCTTAAAGTTCCGAAATGACCGCCTTTGACTTCATATCTCACATCCAGGTCACACTGATGCAAAGTGTGGGCTCCCATGACCTTGTGCAGCTCCGCCCCTGTGGCTTTACAGGGTACAACTCCTCTCCTGGCTGTTCTCCTAGCTGGCGTTGACTGTGGCTTTTCCAGGCACATGGTGCTAGCTGTTAGTGGATCTACCATTCTGGGTGCTGGGGGATGGTGGCCCTCTTCTCATAGCTCTACTAGGCAGTAACCCAGTAGGGACTCTGTGTAGAGGATCCAACTCCACATTTCTTTTCCGCATTGCCCTAGCAGGGGTTCTTTATGAGGGCTCTGCCCCTGCAGCACAACTCTGCCTGGACATCCAGGCATCTCCATACATCCTCTGAAATCTAGGTGGAAGTTCCCAAACCTCAATTCTTGTCTTCTGTGCACCTGCAGGACCAACACCACGTGGAAGCTGCCAAGACTTCAGGCTTTCACCCTCTTCAGTCGTGGCCTGAGCTGTACCTTGGCCCCTTTTAGACATGGCTGGAGGGGCTGGGACACAGGGCACCAAGTCCCTAGGCTGCACCTAACAGGCCCAGAAAACCATGTTTCCCTCCTAGGCCTCCGGACCTGTGATGGGAGGGGCTGCCATAAAGACCTCTGACATGTTCTGGAGACATTTTCCCTATTGTCTTGGTGACCAACATTTGGCTTTTCATTACTTATGCAAATTTCTGCAGCAGTCTTGAATTTCTCCCCACAAAATGGATTTTTCTTTTCTATGGCATCATCAGCCTGCAAATTTTCCAAACTTTTATGCTCTTTTCACCTCATGAATGCTTTGCTGTTTAGAAATTTCTTCTGCCAGATACCCTAAATAATCTCTCTCAAGTTTAAAGTTCCACAGATCTCTAGGGCAGAGGCAAAATGCCTCCAGTCTCTTTGCTAAAGCATTATCAAGAGTCACCTTTGCTCTAGTTCCCAACAAGTTCCTCACCTTGATCTGAGACCACATCAGCCTGGACTTTATTGTCCATATCACTATAAGCATTTTGGTCAAAGCCATTCAACAAGTCTCTAAGAAGTTCCAAACTTTCCCACATCTTCCTGTTTTCTGAGCCATTCAAGTCTCTAGAAAGTTCCAAACTTTCCCACATTTTCCTGTCCTCTTTTGGGCTCTCCAAACTGTTCAAACTTCTGCCTGTTACCCAGTTCTAAAGTTGCTTCCACATTTTGGGGTATCTTTACAGCAGCACCCACTCTACCATTACCAATTTACTGTATTAGCCCATTCTCATGCTTCTAATAAAGACATACCCAAGACTGGGTAATTTATAAAGAAAATTAGGTTTAATGGACTCCCAGTTCCACATGGCTGGGAGGCCTCTCAATCATGGCAGAAGGTGAACGAGGAATAATGCACTCTCACATGGCGGCAGACAATAAAGCATGTGCCAGGGAACTACCCTTTATAAAACCATCAGATCTCATGAGACTTAATCACTATGGCAAGAACAGCATGGGAAAAACTCGCCCTCATGATTCAGTTACCTCCCACTGGGTTCCTCCCATGACACATGGGGATTATGGGAGCTACAATTCAAGATGAGATTGGGGTGGGGACACAGCAAAACTGTATCACTGACCATCCCTCCTAATGTGTGTTTTCTAAACTGAAGATTTAGAATTCGTAGTTCTGAATGTTCTATATCTATTAAGACAGTTTAATATTAATGAAATTCTTTAGCCATTTCATTATACTCTTGATTAATTTCATACCTATAAACAAAATAACTTGTTCTTTTCAGATTATTAATCATCCATAGTCAAAGCATTTTTGTAATAGCTTCAAAACATTTTTTGATGCCTGAATGTGCTATAAATTTATGGAAAGTATAATACTGTGTGGGTAAATAAAATTCTATATACAGTGCAAATAGAGCCTTAATTTCTCCCTATCAGGGAATTCAACCCCAAAATACCAGAAGTAGAATGTTCCAGAGATAAACAAGTTGAAGCTACATGTTATAGACAGGTAGGGACTATGATGTATTTTTTTCATAGGCCTCATTGTGTCTGCTTCCATGAACATGAGTCAGTACTAGCAATCAGGCACGTATTGAAGTCTTGTTCTGCCGAAGTCCCAGAGAGTATGCCATCTGGCCTTAAATGAAGTGAAAGTACATCAAATAAAGATACTTCCTTGGGCAACTGGGATTTAAGATGTATATGCAGGACATGACTAAGTCAACCATCTACTTTTTCTCAGGAGGTAAATGGCTTGCCAATGCCACAGGAAAGTCTAAAGTGTTCACACTCCATAAGCATGTCCCATGTCCTGTTGTGTGTCTGGACAGGAGCTGGACAAAGGCCCTGTTACTACTCCTAGCTTACCAAGTCTTAGCTGCCTTGGAGGAAGACAGCAAATCTGGCTCATCCAGAGGAGAGGCCTGAACTGTGCGTTGGGCACCTACCTAGTGTAACTGATTTCTCTTTTATGTATCTGTCTTGGGCTTCCAGCTAAATTGTGAATTCACCTTGCCACCAAGCTAAGAATCTGCCACAGCATTGTCTTCCTGCACACACACACACACACACACACACACACACAAACATTTATGGTGGATGAGGAAGACAATGTCAGTTTTTCAGCAAGTCTGAATGTGAAACAAATGACTGTGTTTCTTGGTGCAGTGGGGTGGGAGGATGAGAGAGAGGAAACCAACCTGTGATACAAACTGACATCTGAGCCTACCAAAAGCCCTTTGAGAGAGCTTTGATCAAGACAAAGGGATAATCATAGCCTTGTGCACTTAGATCAAATTGTCCATGCTATTCCTGTGTGTGTGTGTGCGTGTGTGTGTTTGTGTGTGTGTGAATGTGTGTGTTTCTTCACTTTATCCCCAGCATTATGGTCTCAATTCATATACATTTGCTTTTTTCTTTATTCTATTCTGATATAAAGGGAAGAAATAATCAATGATTCATTTCCTTTTTTTAACATTTCAAAAATTTATTTCACTATTCCCCACCTCCCAGTCCTCACCCCCCAAAATTACAATTACGACAGACCCATTGGCAAGTACTTGGACATGCAATTTTCAAACCAAAGGTTTACTTTGCTATAAGAAACATCTAAGTTAGGATGTTATAATATGAAATAATAGCAAATTCGATGTCAAGAAACCTGGGTCCTCTCCAAGCTCTGCCTTTAATGGGCTTTGCATTTTTTGGCAAACTATTTAACCTTCCTGGGCTTCATATTTCTTATATGTTAAAAACAAACAAGCAAAAAGGAGGAGTAAACAAAATGACCCCTTAGAATTCTCTTCAGGGCCATGGTTTGAATGCATTTAATTATCGAATTTCTGTCTTCTTTTAAATGTAAGCATCAAGAAAATGTTTGCCTATTTTATTCTCTCATCATTAATTTTTAATCAATTAAATAAAATAGATAAAAATTTTATCAAAACCATGTTTCTTGCTTTCATTCTAAAACAATGCAACTCACCACTATCTGATTCAGAAAGTCTTTCTGAAATAGTGTTTTTTTCTTTCGTTGTTGTTTTTTCTTTATGCTAAAGAAAATTCATTGATGAGTACCAAGTTCTTAAAAGAAGGATGGAAAAATCATTGTTGTTTAGTCTGAACTTCTTTCTTCAGTGCGTCCTCCTACCTCTTAAATAGGCAAATAAAGCCTTAGGCCAGGCACTAATTTTACTTAGTAATGATTCATAAGAAGGTAGTGATTTTGTCAGAAATTGCTGGGCTGTGCATGCTTTTAATCAGCGTCTAAACTTACCTTCAAATACTCCATTCCAAAATCAGCAGATAATTTCTTCTAGAGAGTCTTTCAAACTCTAGTGTCAAACAGATGTGTTTACCGTTTTGATTAGGGCTTATTTCTTTTGTTGTTGATAAGACTTCAGCCAGTTTTCTTTAGACTAATATTATTATATTCCCAATGAATTATACTCTCAGGCTGTGAATTTGTTTAAAGATAAATCTATCTCCAGCTGGTTGGCTTCTAAGTAAAAAGGGTATCCTAGGGAAGAAGTGCACTTCACAGGGATTCAGTACAGGTGTAGAGAATTCCCTGATAGAGAATTGGAACACATTAAGAGTTTGCAAATTGAAAAGGTACTTTTATGTGCTTATCCATGGTGGACAACCTGTGTCCTAGGGAAGAAGCGCATTTCACAGGGATTCAGCACAGGTGTAGAGAATTCCCTGATAGGGAACTGGAACACATCAAGATTTTGCAAACTGAACAGGTACTTTTATGTACTTATCCATGGTTGACAACCTACTGTGCTAGACATTTACTGTAGTAACTCCTTGATTTTTTCCTCAGTTGTTTATAAAATTAAACATTTGAAGTAGCCTATTGAAAACTCTTAAAAGAGGCCTCTCCTGTATTCCTTTAGAATACAGTATATTAAACAAGAGATAAAGTCCAAAGAAAAATCCTTATTCTTTTCTTGCTTTAAAAAATGCACTTTATTGTATTAAGCATTATATCTATCTTTTAAAACTTTGAATTGCTATATCAATGAAAGTAGAGTGTTATCATTACAAAACAGAATCGCAGACAGTGCTTATTGAAGGAAAAGATGCATAATTGATGCTGTAAATGCTCATCTTGAATTTGATGATGGCTGGTGAGAAACCTCAGTCGGACATTCAATTTTGATTGCCATTGGTAAGAAAGGCAGCCTTTGTTCTTTGTCATTATGTGGCACTTGATCCTAATTCACCCTATCAGCTCCTTCTCTGAACACTTTCAAGCTATGTGATTGTTATACTAGAAAGCATCTAAATTGGCCAAACTAATGAAGACTAATCTGACAAAGCACGTGTGAATGACAAATTGTGAAAAGACCCTGAAAATAGAGCCTCTTCAGTGGCTTCTTCCCCTAGGGGTAGAAGATACCAGAATCCCTGGGCAAGATGAAATAGATAAAGGAACGACATCATTTTTATACCCAGCAAATCAGAAATATTAAAGAAAGAGAAGCAAGAATGAAGAACTACTACTTTCATAGTTCATTCTTTCAATGTAGCACCTTATTTCCCATAGAGACACTGGCGAAACCATGCTTTGCTTTGCCGTAGAATAGATGTTCAGTAAATATTTTGTAGGTGGCCTTAATGTGTAGTAAAACAGAGAGAAATATGGAAGCATTGACAAGAAGTTTGTGGATAATTTGAGGGCAAAAGGATATGGATAGGATCAGGTTCATAATGCCAATTTGCTATTATTCTCCTTAGATTAATGATGTCACCCAAACTTCATGACCTGCTTTTCAAGGTGTATGCTGTTCACAGCCTTGGAAACATTTAGGAGTTTTTAATACTTGGAGCAAGATGGATGCATGTTTCACATTTTATCTAGGACTTAGTAGGACTTGGGAGACATATCTACTTTGCCAGATCTTAGTACACTTATTATGGAGTATGACATTTTAATTCTCTTTGCTTTTGTCCTATAAAGTTTAGTGTTTTAATTTATTTTTCTCAGTGCATATAGGGGGAGAATGATTTATATAATCTGAAAAGTACTTTGAAAACTACTTAGGAAGAGATGTTGAATAAATAAGTTTTGTTTTTTTTTTTTTTAATTAGCCTACAGGATGTAAGTCTGGCCAGGCTAGTGGTATTTTTGGTATCATTGTGAAAAATCAAAAACAGAACATGTATTTATCAATCCATTAGTGTGTTCCCAGGAATGTGCTAGACACTAGGGAATATAAAAGTAGTATAAAACATGACTCTTGACTTTAGGACCAAGCATTAAAGCCAGAAGGCAACACTATTAATGTAAATTCATGGTGTGATTATGGAACAGTTTATGACTGTACAACTTAATGAAAAGTTCATTACAGACTAAAAATACTACATTTATTTAGAGAGAAGGAAAATCTGTTCAGATTGAAGAATTTGAAGAGTGGCCTTCATGGGCAACATGGCTCCTGAGCCAGGACTTAAGATATGGTATTTTTTTTTTTTTTTTTGATAGGTTAGAAGGGTTGGAGAGGTTTCATGCAAGGTGTTAGGAACTGAGGACCAGGAGGCGTATCTTGAGCTCACTGGGGTTACTGGTAACAGGGAGCAGGCAGAGAGTACCAGGCTGTAGATTTGTTATCCATTGGAAGCTCTTCCCATTGCTTATTATGGTTGCTGCATATAGGCTCATCCCTTGGGTAGGGCCATTGGAACGGCCACCCTGAGCCTATTGCTTATTGGATAGTGGTGGCTCCTGTGTGGTATTTCAGACATTTCTCTTTTCTGAACATTATGTAAATTCAATCGTAAAACTACTTTCTTAAACAATGTTCCAAGAGGCCTATTAAAGATGCCAATGATATGACTTCCATTCAATAATACGATCTTGAATGGGCTTTACAATGGCAGAGCTGACCTGAGATTACCTCCTCTACTCCTGCTCTCAAGCCATATGCTGATGCTGACTGTCATGGTCCAATAGAGCCATAAGGCCTCATAGAACTTGAGATCATCTACCAGTGGCTCTCAACCAAGCCACTGCCTTTCTGCTAGGTAGTGCATAGGGACATTGGGAAATACAGTTATTACAAGAACTGGAAAGAGTTGTAGGCTTTTGGTGCCTGAAGTCAGAAATGCTAAATTTCTGTGATGCCAGGGGCAGTCCTATATAAGAAATTATGCCTCCTCAAATGCCAGTAGATCCCTATTGAAATATTTCAGTCTCATGTCCTGACTTTATTTATAGGTGAGGAAATGGAGTAAATATAATTTACTGAGAAGTGACACAACTTTCTTCTAGGATTAAACTTCACAGTGTCAGTGACAGATTTATAACTCAATTCTTTTAGTTTTCTTTCAAGAGCTCTTGTTGCAGCACCACAGTCCCTCCTATTAACATGGGCTATAACTATGGAATAGCATATTGTTTATCTCTTTCATTTTTATGGAAGAATGATAGTTAGCTGTGTTAACTATCTGAATGGGTGGAATGTGCATAGAGATAACTGGTACTTCACCAGCAGTTCTTTCCCCTGGGAACACACACAGATTCACCTGTAAATTGGGGTTGGTAGATGCCTGTTGAGATGTCAACCACAGCCAAAGCTTACGGATAGGCTGACTTTCTGGAAAGGGCATGGAGTAGGCTTTGGATTCACACAAATCTGCTTGTCTGACAGGATTTGAATACAACTCTTCTTATCTTTACTCTCTTTGTGACTCTCAACCAATTAAACTCTCTGAGCTTTGTCTGCAAAAAAACAGGTGATGATTCTTATTTCACAAGGAATGAGTCAAAACAGTGCCTGGCACATATTGGGCACTGCAGATATAGAGAATTCCCTACAGTATCTTTTTGAGAGTAAAGACTTGAAACCTTCACTTATAAAAGACCCTCCTGATAACAGTTGCTATTTTTTTCTCCTTCTTTCCCCAAACAACCAAGGGCTTTAATGAGTCCCTGAAGTGTTTATTTTGTTTAAACTGTTGAGATTTCCCTCCTTCCGAAGAGTCCTGCTGGCCAGAGATGAGTTTCTTTTGACTTCTCTGTCAATGTGCCTGTATTATTGTCATATAGTAAAAATGGAAGATTTATCTAGATGGTTATTAGCAGGTTATGAAACTTAGATTTTAAAGTCAATAATAAAAGCCATTCCTGGGTAGAGATGTTTTTCAGAGAGATTTCTACCTTGCCAGCGATGAGAGAGCCTCCTTAGGTGAGGTGAATACTTTTGGCAAGTTAAGGGATAACACAATATAATTTATTTAAGTAAGTTTTTTATTTGGGACTAATTTCAGGTTTGCAGAAAAGTTGCAAAAATTGTAGAGGTCCTGTATATTCCTCACCTAGTTTCCCATGTTAACATCCATAATCATGATGTATTTGTCAAAACTAAGAAACCAACATTAGTACAATGCTATTAACTAAAATCCAGACTTCATCCTAACTCCCCCAGGGCTTCCACTCACATCTTTTTTTCTGTTCCAGGATTCAATCCATAAGAGTGCACTGCTTTTGATTTTATGATTTTTAAATACTGTGCATATACTTTTTTAATTTGGGCCCTCTCACGTGTTAAACTAACTGGCCTTTGTAACCAGATAGCAAGTTCTATAACAGAAAATACAATGATGTTGAATCCAACATCATGCTGGACACAAAGTGTGTTCTCTAAACTAATTAAATTTATCACAGCAACAAGAAGAACAAAATTTTACTCAGTGTACATATGTGTAGCTGAGTCCTCATTGGTAAGTTAAGAGGTACTCATAAGAGTGGGATGACTTGGAAGAAATTTGATTTTGAATGTGTGCCCTGAACATTGGTGTAAAGCAGGACCCCCTAAATCAACATTAACTGAGTCTGTACAATGTGCCTAGCATAGTGTGTGCATATCACACTTACTCCTGATAACTGTAAGGCACATAGCCTTGAGTAACTTAGCTGAGGAAATGAGACCACGGGAAGTTAAGTTACTTGCCCAGGGATTCACAGCTAGTAACAAAACTGAGATTAAAACATGTTTTTCTGGCTTCAGAACCTACACTCCTAATGTGGTATTCACTTACTCCCACACTTCTCCACTTGCTTAACCCCTATTCTTGGTGTCCTTTTTCTAGGTATACAGAATTTGAAAACTATATTGTCAAACTGCAGCCAACCTGGATGCACAGTATATACTTTTTTGTGAGCTGGATTAAGTTTCAGCCTTGAATTTGTGGATTATTTTCAAAACCTACCTAACATATGTAAAACATGTTATTTTTTAACATGTAGATATCCACATAAATTGACCACAAAGCTCTTCAGAAGGTCCCATAATCCAATAATAAATAAAATTTTGATACATGGCTAATAACAGGCACAGAAGCATCTCCAAAGGGCAGGACACTGATATTGTGTAATAATTTAAAGTATTTTATTATTGTATAATGTGCCTGAGTTTTGGATAGTTGACCTTCATTTCTCAGTCTTTACATAGTTACTGCTTTTTTAAGCGTTACATGAGGGATGTGGAATATTCACTGAAACATTTGACTAATCTTTATATTTTGAGTGGCCCAACTGAAAATTACCCTTGGTTGCCTTGGAACACTGGGCATGATGTTCAAAAGTAGAAATTCTTGCAAATTATTTGAGCTTTGGCTCTGGGAAGATAAACAACATGAATAACTAGGTTAACCAGAGCTGAAATTTCTCTAACCTATAATTCTAAATTCAGCAAAGAATGGGCTTTAGGGTTTTTTGTTTATTTTTGCTTTGATTACAAGTTGTTGGAAGCCTAGAGTTAGTATCTAATAACACAATCTATGTAAAACACAAATTATTGGCTCAGAATGATATCTAATTTCTAAGAAGATACAAGAAGGCAATCATGTAAAAACGTGCTTTTCTTCATAGAAGGAATAAGCTGGGATTGGCCAAAAGATAACCGCTTTAAAGTCTAATGTTTAGAGCATTGCATATTTTTAAAGAAGATATATTACCTTTTAGAACATATGTAAGAAACCATTTTCTTTGCTGATATGGCTACATAAAGTTGTCATGGTTTTAAACCGTGACCTTAGATCCCTTATAGAAGTAGTTACAGGCACAGTCTGTGAATGAAGATTTGCAAACTATGCTTCACCAAGCCTCAGGGACTATTGGATGTCCAGAGGACAGAGCCATGTTGGATATCTTATGGGCCTTCAGTCCTGCAAAGCAGTGTGCTTTCATGTTTTATACGCAGCAGTTCTGAGAAAATTTAAGTTGACAAAACAGCCTCTCTTCTTATTATTTTTATTTATCTATTTATTTTGAGATGGAGTATTGCTCTGTCGCCAGTCTGGAGTGCAGTGGCATGATCTTGGCTCACTGCGACCTCTGCCTCCCGGGTTCAAGCGATTCTCCTGCCTCTGCCTCCTGAGTAGATGGAACTACAGGTGCAGACCACCATGCCCAGCTAATTTTTGTATCTACTAAAAAGTAGATACAGAGTTTCACCATGTTGGCCAGGATGGTCTCAATCTCTTGACCTCGTGATCCGCCCGCCTCAGCCTCCCAAAGTGCTGGGATTACAGGCGTGAGTCACGGCACCTGGCGCACCAGCCTATTTTTATTTTTTAAAGACCTGAGTGCAGTGGTGCAATCTTGGCTCATTGCAACCTCCACCTCCTGGGCTTAAGTGATCTTCTACCTCAGCCTCCCAATTAGCTGGGACTACAGGTGCATGCCACCACACCCAACTAATTTTTGTATATATATATATAAGGAGAGAGACAGGGTTTAGCCAGGTTGCCCAGGCGGATCTTGAAGTCCTGAGCTCAAGTGATCTGCCCAAGTTCTGGGATTACAGGTGTGAGGCACCGTGACGAGCCATCCTCTCTTCTAAAAAAAAAATAAAAAAAGGAAACAAAAATGCTTAAGCCTGGTATATATTTTCTTATATTGCATGAGCTACTTTTCTGAATGCCTCTCTTTAGAAATTCCTCTGATTTCTAGAGAAAAAAATCATATTAGCTTTCCAGTTTCTAAATTCAGGCTTACTTTTGTAACTGCTAGATTATAAACTGTTAGAGGGCAAAGGGCTTTGTATTCTCTAGTTGTGGACACTCAGTTAGTTTGCTTAAGCAGCTACTTCTGTGTAAGCAACATTAATGAAGTGCTTACTATGATCAAGGGCTATACCAAGTCCTTTTTTATATTATTTAATCCCACACAAAACCCATGATAGACCTAATTCTACACTTGGTGAAACTATGATGTAGGGAGCTTAAATAATTTGTTCAAGGACCCACAGCTGGTAAGTCGCACAGTGTATTCAAACCCAGATCTTTCTAATTGCAAATGTGTCCAACTCCCATGCTTCTAACCACTGCCTATGTGGTGGTTCTTTGATATTCCTCCCTCTAAGAAGTGGAGTTTAATTCCCCCCCTCCATTGAATGTGGGCCGAACTCAGGTGACTCATTTCTGTTAAATGGAGTAAACTGGAAGTGAAAATGTGTGGCTTTAGTGACTAGGTCATTCAGAGTCATTCAAAGTGGTTTCTGTCTTGGTTGTTCTGTCTCATACCTATTGGGCATTTAATCTGGGGAAAAACAACTGCCATGTTTTGAGCTGTTCTATGGAGAGGCTAAGATGAAAAGGTACTGTGGATCCAACAGCAGTTTCAAATGAGGACCTGAGGCCCTCAGACCAACAGCCAGTGTGAAACTGAAGCCTCTTGACCACAGCCTCTATGAGAGTAAAAGAATCTTGACCCCCTAGTGAACCATAGCCTCCATGAGAGTAAGCTTCAAGATGGAGCCTTGACACCTAGTGGAGCCTCGAGATGACTGCAGTCTTCCACCAACAGCTTGATTCATGAAAGGCCATCAGCCAGAGCCATCCAGCTAAGCTGCTTCTAGGCCCCTACTCCTAGAAAATAACTATTTGTTGTTTTGACTGCCAAGAGTTTGGTTAATTTGTTATGCAGCAATAGATAAGTAATGCAGCCTAACACTGTCCTTATCATTTTTAAAAAAATAAGTTGTTTTAATTTTACTAAATCACAAATTTTAAAGCATTGATACAGCAAGGAGAAACTTTCCAGAAAAAAATGCTGCCAAATTTAAGTAGTAAAATATTAATGTCCAAAAAACATAATAGTTACAATGACATCTAGGATTGAGGATTTTGTAAGTCAAAGGTCAGCTGCTTAAAAAATTCATAATTTTAAAAGGAAGGATATTAATAATAACTGCATTATTGAACATAGATAGCATTTTGAACTTTTAAGAAATCCTCATGGGAAAACTCAGGAAATATTCTGTTTGGTAAGTTATCACTCATAATCTTAAATTGTTAGGTGCATGTTTGCACTTTCCATGATTGAAAGAGGAATGTAAAGCAAAGTTGAATTTTAACCTCTTCCCTAGTGATTTTACTCAGCTTTTCAAAGGGGTCCTAAAAGCTCAGAGGTCAAGTCATTTCTTGGTTTCCTCTGCCTGACAAATTGCGTTAACTCTGCTTTATAACCACTTGCAGTTTAATAAATGACTTGGACTTTGATTAATATCTTTAGTGCTTAAGCCCAAGAATTTGTATAAGACTTTGGGACATAGTACTGTAAATTTATCTAAAGATGGACACTGGAAAGTAGAAGGAGATATATTAGTGTTGGTTTGGGTACATGTCTAGGTACTGAATTTGGATCATCATAAGTCCTTACAGAAGATACTTGTTGATTTGTCTTTTAAAAAAAATGTGAAAGTGATTTTTTAATATATTTACAAAGTGATTTAAGTGATTTAAGGAATTCATTCATGAAGTGGATATGGCTAGTTCTTGTTTAGTATTCAGAATGACTGTGAAATAGAAATGCTGATTTTCCTTGCCCAGATTGTAGAACACAGATCAAACCCTCCTAGTCCTTCCCTCAAATGTTTTTTCTCCATGCAGCTTACACCCTGAATTCTCAAAACATTTGTTATATTGAACTGGACTGGATAGTATATGCCTGACCCTGATTCATGGGATTATGATGCAAGGGAATATAAAGATGAATATTGATAGCCTGAGTGTGAAAATTCATCATTACTCTCATCTTCATTCATTAATTCATTTGTTCATTAACTCATAAACAGACTAATTGATTCAACAGATATTTGTTGAACATTTACACTTTGCCCAGCAGAGCACTGGACTAGGTGCTAGCATAGTATAATAAGCAACCCAGAAATAGCCTCTGCCCTGCTGGATTTCATAGTCTAAGATGGAGAAAGGCATTAACCAAGTGTAATTTAAAATCGTTTTAAGTAATGTGGAATAAACATATATGAGAACCTGACTCAGGTTGGGATTTAATGATTAGGGAAAGCTTTCAAAAAAGGGATATTTGAGATCTAAATAAGAGGGAGAAGAAAGAGACAATGGGTAGAGAAAAAATGGGATCCAGGAAGATACTTAGTACTTCTGAGAACTAAAAACAGCCAAGTCAGTGTAGTCAGAGTTCAAAGAGGGAGAAAGAAGAAGCCAGAAAAATAAGAAGGGACTACGTCTTACATGATGATGTAGGCTGTATTTTAGTTTTTATTTATCTTAAGAGCAATAGAAAACCATTGAAGGGATTGAAGCAGGGAGTGATATAATCAGGTCTGCATTTTAAGGAGTTCACCTGCTCTATTATGAAGCATGACTGGAGGAGGTTGGAAAGAGATATTCAGGGAACTGGATTATGAGTCTGTTGTAGGCCAGAGGTATTGGTAGCTTGGACCATGGTGATGATGCTGAAGATTGAAATGAGTTAATAGATTTATAATATGTTTGTGAAGTAAAGTTAACTGTACTTAGTGCTGACTTAGTATTGGTGAGGGATGTCGTGGTAAATTCCAAAGTATTGGGCTTCTTCAACTGAATGGAAAGCACTAGAGGGAGAGCAGATAAAGGTTGAGGGAAAGTGAGGGACAGTAGTTCAGTGTGGGGATATTTTGATTTGGAGGCCTTTTTAAGACATCCTTAAGGAGACACAGTGCAGTCTTGAGTCTTGGATCAGAGGAGATACCTGAATGTATAAGTTTGTAAGACAGTGGTTTATGCACACTATTGAAGCCACAGAGGTAAATCAGATGATGTACAGAGTGCAAATGAAGTGAGAGAAGAAAGCATAAGTCTGAGCCATGAGAACTCCAACATTTAAAGGCCAAGTGGAAAAGTTGACAAGAGTGGGAATTGTGACTGGAGTAGATGCCAGAGTGGCATCTCAGAGGCCAAGGAAAGAGAATCATTTAAGGTGCTGATGAGGGGTAAAGTAAGAAGGTCCTGTAAACATCCCCTTGGATTAATAAAATTGCTGTTTTGAAGGACTTTAAAGAGAGTGAGTTTGTTGTAGTGATGGGGGCAGAAGCCAGAATGAAATGTCATGGGAAATGGGTGGGAAGTCTTGAAAGAGAGACAATGAATATAGATAATTCAAGATATGTGGTCAAGGGAAACAAAAAGGATAAGGCTTTAACTAGAGGAGGAAATAGAGTTAAAGGAGGAGTTTTTTGTTTTTTTTTTTGTTTTTTTTGTTTGAGTCAGAGTCTCACTTTGTTGCCCACGCTGGAGTGCAGTGGCGCGATCTTGGCCGACTGCAAGCTCCACCTACCAGGTTCAGGCCATTCTCTTGCCTCAGTCTCCCGAGTAGCTGGGACTACAGGTGCCTGCCACCACACCCGGTTAATTTTTTATATTTGTAGTAGAAACGGTGTTTCACCGTGTTAGCCAGGATGGTCTCAATCTCCTGACCTCGTGATCTGCCTGCCTTGGCCTCCCAAAGTGCTGGGATTACAGGCGTGAGCCTCCGCGCCCAGCCAGGAGTTCTTTTTTTTTTTTTTTTTTTTAAAGATGGGAGAATTGAGCACATTTAAACATTAATGGGGAAGACCAGTGGGGAGGATCAGGGGTGGCCTGTAGATAGACAGAGGGTGGATAAATAATCATATAGGATTCCTGAGAAGATAGAAGAAGTTGGATCCAGAGCACAGCAGGGGGAATTATTAGTTGGCCTTGGAGAGGAGAGATGATCTGTACCCTCTGTTCTAGAAGAAAGCCAAAGGTGATGTGTGCAGATGCAGACGTGTGTTTGATGTGGTGGAGGCAAGTCAAAGGAGTTTTTGTTCGATGCCTTATAGCTGCTCCAGAAAGCAGTTGAGTCACCAACTGAGAGAGGGAGAGAGAAAGGGGCTGGCATACTGGGAAAGAAAGGGGATCATTTCAGATATTTGAGGAGGACAGAGAAAGTTTGAATATGAAAGGGAGTAAATGAGTAAAATTTAGTAGGATTTCTAGTCATTGCTTGAAGGCTCAGCTGAGGCTCATGATCATGAATTCATGGTGATACCATTGTTAGAATTATTATAAAATATATAATAATATATTATATATTCAGCTCCTTTTTGGAGGTGCTCAGCAGTTTACCAGACAGAAAAGCAGGGTCATCTAGGCTTAAGATTTTGTCAGAGTGGCCGGGCGCGGTGGCTCACGCCTGTAATCCCAGCACTTTGGGAGGCCGAGGTGGGTGGATCACGAGGTCAGGAGATGGAGACCATCCTGGCTTACACAGTGAAACCCCATCTCTACTAAAAATACCAAAAAATTAGCCGGGCGTAGGGCGGCGGGCGCCTGTAGTCCCAGCTACTCGGGAGGCTGAGGCAGGAGAATGGCGTGAACCCGGGAGGCGGAGCTTGCAGTGAGCCTAGATCGTGCCACTGCACTCCAGCCTGGGGGCAGAGCGAGACTCCGTCTCAAAAAAAAAAAGATTTTGTCAGAGAGGTATGATGAAAAGATTGCAAAGGAGGTTAGGATATTGGCATGGGCAAGGGATCTTCTAGAGTGGTAAACCAGGAATCTAAGCTTGCTAGTGAGGGACATGTAGACAGGAGAAGGAGAGTATAAAGATCTTTGTGAAGGTTAGAGGAAATTTGTAATCAGAGTGGTTGATTAAACAAGACAGAAGAATAGCAGTCAGTGGTCAGCACAGGTTGCTGCACCTCAGATCAATTAAATCTGTATCTCTGGGTATAGGGCCCATTTCAGCTTCTCAGGAGATTCCAGTGCTTTCCTTAAGGGAGAATATTGATATAACTGTTATTAAGACTTGTGAAAAAGATATTAGCAATGTGAAATCAAGACAAAAACACAAACACAGAAAGCAGTTAGACAAAAAAAAAATATATATAGAAATTACGGGGGCGGAGCAAGATGGCCGAATAGGAACAGCTCCAGTCTCCAACTCCCAGCGCGAGCGACACAGAAGACTGGTGATTTCTGCATTTTCAACTGAGGTACTGGGGTCATCTCTCTAGGGGGTGCTGGTCAGCTGCTGCAGCCTGACCAGCGAGAGCTGAAGCAGGGCGAGGCATCGCCTCACCTGGAAGCGCAAGGGGGAAGGAAATCCGTTTTCCTAGCCAGGGGAACTGAGACACACAACTCCTGGAAAATCGGGTAACTCCCACACCAATACTGCGCTTTAAGGAAACAGGCACACCAGGAGAATATATCCCACACCTGCCCGGGAGGGTCCCACGCCCACGGAGCCTCCCTCACTGCTAACTCAGCAGTCTGTTGTGATCTGTCCACAAGGCAGCAGCGAGGCTGGGGGAGGGGCGCCCGCCATTGCTGGGGGAGGGGCGCCCGCCATTGCTGAGGCTTAAGTAGGTAAACAAAGCCGCTGGGAAGCTCAAACTGGGTGGAGCTCACAGCAGCTCAAGGAAGCCTGCCTATCTCTGTAGACTCCACCTCTGGGGAGAGCCCACAGCTGAAGTCCAATAGGGAAAGCAGCGGGGGCCGGTGCAGACGCGAACGACTCTGTCTGACAGCTTTGGGGAGAGCCGTGGATCTCCCAACGCAGAGGTTGAGATCCGAGAACAGACAGACTGCCTGCTCAGGTGGGTCCCTGACCCCTGAGTAGCCTAGCTGGGAGACATCCCCCACTAGGGGCAGTCTGACACCCCACACCTCACAGGGTGGAGTCACCCCTAGAGGAAACTTCCAAAGGAAGAATCAGACAGGTACACTCGCTGTTCAGCAATATTCTATCTTCGGCAACCTCTGCTGCTGATACCCAGGCGAACAGGGTCTGGAGTGGACCTCAAGCAATCTCCAACAGACCAACAGACAGTCCTTCTGACTGTCAGACGGAAAACTATCAAACAGGAAGGACACCTATACCAAAACCCCATCAGTACGTCACCATCATCAAAGACCAGAGACAGATAAAACCACAAAGATGGGGAAGAAGCAGGGCAGAAAAGCTGGAAATTCAAAAAATAAGAGCGCATCTCCCCCTGCAAAGGAGCGCAGCCCATCGCCAGCAACGGATCAAAGCTGGTCAGAGAATGACTTTGACGAGATGAGAGAAGAAGGCTTCAGTCCATCAAACTTCTCAGAGCTAAAGGAGGAATTACGTACCCAGCGCAAAGAAACTAAAAATCTTGAAAAAAGAGTGGAAGAATTGACAGCTAGACTAATTAATGCAGAGAAGATCATAAACGAAATGACAGAAATGAAAACCATGACACGAGAAATACGTGACAAATGCACAAGCTTCAGTAACCGACTCGATCAACTGGAAGAAAGAGTATCAGCGATTGAGGATCAAATGAATGAAATGAAGTGAGAAGAGAAACCAAAAGAAAAAAGAAGAAAAAGAAATGAACAAAGCCTGCAAGAAGTATGGGATTATGTAAAAAGACCAAATCTACGTCTGATTGGGGTGCCTGAAAGTGAGGGGGAAAATGGAACCAAGTTGGAAAACACTCTTCAGGATATCATCCAGGAGAACTTCCCCAACCTAGTAGGGCAGGCCAACATTCAAATTCAGGAAATACAGAGAACACCACAAAGATACTCCTCCAGAAGAGCAACTCCAAGACACATAATTGCCAGATTCACCAAAGTTGAAATGAAGGAAAAAATCTTAAGGGCAGCCAGAGAGAAAGGTCGGGTTACCCACAAAGGGAAGCCCATCAGACTAACAGCAGATCTCTCGGCAGAAACTCTACAAGCCAGAAGAGAGTGGGGGCCAATATTCAACGTTCTTAAAGAAAAGAATTTTCAACCCAGAATTTCATATCCAGCCAAACTAAGTTTCATCAGTGAAGGAGAAATAAAATCCTTTAGAGATAAGCAAATGCTTAGAGATTTTGTCACCACCAGGCCTGCCTTACAAGAGACCCTGAAGGAAGCCCTAAACATGGAAACGAACAACCGGTACCAGCCATTGCAAAAACATGCCAAAATGTAAAGACCATCGAGGCTAGGAAGAAACTGCATCAACTAACGAGCAAAATAACCAGTTAATATCATAATGACAGGATCAAGTTCACACATAACAATATTAACCTTAAATGTAAATGGACTAAATGCTCCAATTAAAAGACACAGACTGGCAAACTGGATCAAGAGTCAAGACCCATCAGTCTGCTGTATTCAGGAGACCCATCTCACATGCAGAGACATACATAGGCTCAAAATAAAGGGATGGAGGAAGATCTACCAAGCAAATGGAGAACAAAAAAAAGCAGGGGTTGCAATCCTAGTCTCTGATAAAACAGACTTTAAACCATCAAAGATCAAAAGAGACAAAGAAGGCCATTACATAATGGTAAAGGGATCATTCAACAGGAAGAGCTAACTCTCCTAAATATATATGCACCCAATACAGGAGCACCCAGATTCATAAAGCAAGTCCTTAGAGACCTACAAAGAGACTTAGACTGCCATACAATAATAATGGGAGACTTCAACACTCCACTGTCAACATTAGACAGATCAACGAGACAGAAAGTTAACAAGGATATCCAGGAATTGAACTCATCTCTGCACCAAGCGGACCTAATAGACATCTATAGAACTCTCCACCCCAAATCAACAGAATATACATTCTTCTCAGCACACATCGCACTTATTCCAAAATTGACCACATAATTGGAAGTAAAGCAGTCCTCAGCAAATGTAAAAGAACAGAAATTATAACAAACTGTCTCTCAGACCACAGTGCAATCAAACTAGAACTCAGGACTAAGAAACTCAATCAAAACCACTCAACTACATGGAAACTGAACAACCTGCTCCTGAATGACTACTGGGTACATAACGAAATGAAAGCAGAAATAAAGATGTTCTTTGAAACCAATGAGAACAAAGATACAATATACCAGAATCTCTGGGACACATTTAAAGCAGTGTGTAGAGGGAAATTTATAGCACTAAATGCCCACAAGAGAAAGCAGGAAAGATCTAAAATGGACACTCTAACATCACAATTAAAAGAACTAGAGAGGCAAGAGCAAACACATTCAAAAGCTAGCAGAAGGCAAGAAATAACTAAGATCAGAGCAGAACTGAAGGAGATAGAGACACAAAAAACACTCCAAAAAATCAATGAATCCAGGAGTTGGTTTTTTGAAAAGATCAACAAAATTGACAGACCGCTACCAAGACTAATAAAGAAGAAAAGAGAGAGGAATCAAATAGACGCAATAAAAAATGATAAAGGGGATATCACCACTGACCCCACAGAAATACAAACAACCATCAGACAATACTATAAATGCCTCTATGCAAATCAACTAGAAAATCTGGAAGAAATGGATAATTTCCTGGACACTTACACTCTCCCAAGACTAAACCAGAAAGAAGTTGAATCCCTGAATAGACCAATAGCAGGCTCTGAAATTGAGGCAACAATTAATAGCCTACCAACCAAAAAACGTCCAGGACCAGATGGATTCACAGCTGAATTCTACCAGAGGTACAAGGAGGAGCTGGTACCATTCCTTCTGAAACTATTCCAATCAATAGAAAAAGAGGGAATCCTCCCTAACTCATTTTATGAGGCCAACATCATCCTGATACCAAAGCCTGGCAGAGACACAACAAAAAAAGAGAATTTTAGACCAATATCCCTGATGAACATCGATGCAAAAATTCTCAATAAAATACTGGCAAACCGGATTCAGCAGCACATCAAAAAGCTTATCCACCATGATCAAGTGGGCTTCATCCCTGGGATGCAAGGCTGGTTCAACATTCGCAAATCAATAAACGTAATCCAGCATATAAACAGAACCAAAGACAAGAACCACATGATGATCTCAATAGATGCAGAAAAGGCTTTTGACAAAATTCAACAGCCCTTTATGCTAAAAACGCTCAATAAAATCGGTATTGATGGAACGTACCTCAAAATAATAAGAGCTATTTATGACAAACCCACAGCTAATATCATACTGAATGGGCAAAAACTGGAAAAATTCCCTTTGAAAACTGGCACAAGACAGGGATGCCCTCTCTCACCACTCCTATTCAACATAGTGTTGGAAGTTCTGGCTAGGGCAATCAGGCAAGAGAAAGAAATCAAGGGTATCCAGTTAGGAAAAGAAGAAGTCAAATTGTCCCTGTTTGCAGATGACATGATTGTATATTTAGAAAACCCCATCGTCTCAGCCCAAAATCTCCTTAAGCTGATAAGCAACTTCAGCAAAGTCTCAGGATACAAAATTAATGTGCAAAAATCACAAGCATTCTTATACACCAGTAACAGACAAGCAGAGAGCCAAATCATGAATGAACTTCCATTCACAATTGCTTCAAAGAGAATAAAATACCTAGGAATCCAGCTTACAAGGGATGTAAAGGACCTCTTCAAGGAGAACTACAAACCACTGCTCAATGAAATAAAAGAGGACACAAACAAATGGAAGAAAATACCATGCTCATGGATAGGAAGAATCAATATCGTGAAAATGGCCATACTGCCCAAGGTTATTTATAGATTCAATGCCATCCCCATCAAGCTACCAATGACTTTCTTCACAGAATTGGAAAAAACTGCTTTAAAGTTCATATGGAACCAAAAAAGAGCCCGCATTGCCAAGACAATCCTAAGTCAAAAGGACAAAGCTGGAGGCGTCACGCTACCTGACTTCAAACTATACTACAAGGCTACAGTAAGCAAAATTGCATGGTACTGGTACCACAACAGAGATATAGACCAATGGAACAGAACAGAGTCCTCAGAAATAACACCACACATCTACAGCCATCTGATCTTTGATAAACCTGAGAGAAACAAGAAATGGGGAAAGGATTCCCTATTTAATAAATGGTGCTGGGAAAATTGGCTAGCCATAAGTAGAAAGCTGAAACTGGATCCTTTCCTTACCCCTTATACGAAGATTAATTCAAGATGGATTAGAGACTTAAATGTTAGACCTAATACCATAAAAATCCTAGAAGAAAATCTAGGTTGTACCATTCAGGACATAGGCATGGGCAAGGACTTCATGTCTAAAACACCAAAAGCAAAGGCAGCAAAAGCCAAAATTGACAAATGGGATCTCATTAAACTAAAGAGCTTCTGCACAGCAAAAGAAACTACCATCAGAGTGAACAGGCAACCTACAGAATGGGAGAAAATTTTTGCAACCTACTCATCTGACAAAGGGCTAATATCCAGAATCTACAAAGAACTCAAACAAATTTACAAGAAAAAAACAAACAACCCCATCAACAAGTGGGCAAAGGATATGAACAGACATTTCTCAAAAGAAGACATCCATACAGCCAACAGACACATGAAAAAATGCTCATCATCACTCGCCATCAGAGAAATGCAAATCAAAACCACAATGAGATACCATCTCACACCAGTCAGAATGGCAATCATTAAGAAGTCAGGAAACAACAGTTGTTGGAGAGGATGTGGAGAAATAGGAACACTTTTACACTGTTGGTGGGATTGTAAACTAGTTCAACCATTATGGAAAACAGTATGGCGATTCCTCAAGGATCTATAACTAGATGTACCATATGACCCAGCCATCCCACTACTGGGTATATACCCAAAGATTATAAATTACTCTACTACAAAGACACATGCACATGTATGTTTATTGCAGCACTATGCACAATAGCAAAGACTTGGAATCAACCCAAATGTCCATCTGTGACAGACTGGATTAAGAAAATGTGGCATATATACACCATGGAATACTATGCAGCCATCAGAAAGGATGAGTTTGTGTCCTTTGTAGGGACATGGATGCAGCTGGAAACCATCATTCTTAGCAAACTATCACAAGAAGAGAAACCAAACACCGCATGTTCTCACTCATAGGTGGGAACTGAACAATGAGATCACTCGGACTCAGGAAGGGGAACATCACACACTGGGCCTATCATGGGAGGGGGGAGGAGGGAGGGATTGCATTGGGGAGTTATACATGATATAAATGATGAATTGATGGGTGCTGACGAGTTGATGGGTGCAGCACACCAACATGGCATAAGTATACATATGTAACAAGCCTGCACGTTATGCACATGTATCCTAGAACTTAAAGTATAATTAAAAAAATAAAAAAAAAAGAAGAAAATAAAAAAAAAAAAGAAATTACACATTTGCTTTTTCTCGAATCAAAGTCGAATTCATGGGCCTTCCTCCCTGGCTCATTCTCCCTGACATTAGAAGTGCAAAGGGAGTAAGTAAAGTCTTTATGGGGAAGATGGTATAATTAAGCACCAATTACCTAGGGACCAGATGCTTTTGGATTTGACTGATGAAAACAGAAGCACGGTGAATTTGTTCACTACAGTCTTTTTGGAGGGGCAACACTCTTGGCTTACTTGGCATGAGGTAGTTTCAGTCTGGCTGCAAAGATTTGAATGTGGGACTTGAGTTTCTAAAAGGGGACTAACTGGCCTTCTGTTAGCCAGGATTCTCGGACTTGGTGGCTATATCATGGCTTTTGCTGTCTTGGAATGGTCTTGGGCCCAGTTGAAATTTGTTGAAATTACATATGAAGATTCATTAATGTATTACTTGGAATTCAGTGACAAGGATCATCACTGCCAGGTTTCCTAGTTAGGAAAACTTACCTCTATTCCTTCCAGTTAAATAGAAGACCATTGTATAGTTCATTTCTGGCTAAGTAGAGTATTTATGAAATGTGTAGGGCTTATAGGCATAACTATTGCTAAAGAAAGCCCAGTAAAGCTTGACATTCCCTCTGTTGCCCTTGTCTGTCATTCCATAAATTTAATATCAGGAGCATTTTTTGAGAAGATGATCACAGGATGATTCAGGTAGACATGGAGCAGATTGTGAAAACACTTCAATGTTTCACTAATGCATTAGGGTTTCCAGAGAAACAGAACCAGTAGGGGTGTGTGTGTGTGTGTGTGTGTGTGTGTGTGTAGATTTATTTTAAGACATTGGCTCACACAATTGTGGAGACTGGCAAGTTCAAAATGTGCAAGGTGGGCTAGTAGGTTGGAGACCCAGAGAAGAGCTCATGTTGCAGGTCAAGTCCAAGTCCACTGCAGAACTTCACTTTGCTTGGGAGGTCAGTCTTTGGCTCTGTTAAGGCATTCAACTGATTGGAGGACAGTTTACTTTACTCAGAGTACATCATTTAAAATTTTAATGTCATCTAAGAATACTCTCATAGAAACATTTAGGATAATGTTCGACAACATATCTGGGCACCATGGCCCAGCCAAGGTGACACACACATATATATAATGGCTATATAATTAACCATTACACCAAGGAAGATACAGCACTATCTTCTCTGGATTAAACAACAAAAATGCTCAGTCCGAATCATGGTTTGTCGAGGGTCTGTGTAGAATATAGAAATTATATTACAAGTTTGGTCTTCTTTGGGGATGGTGAGCATTTTATAAAATATGTATATATAAAGAGAGTCATTCTCTTGTAACACTTAGAGTAGTCCTGTACACATAGAAGGTACACAGAATGTCCAGTGCTGGTGACATGAGACTTCATAATGATGTGTTTGACCACAAATCCTTGTGTAGTAAGAAGCCATGAGCAGTTAATACATTTCCATTTGATGGCAGCTATAAACATTAACCAGAAGGCTCATATCTGTGTTTTCAACTCACACACCTGGGTTGGGGCAGAAGCAATAGTCTCAGCAGCCTTTATTTATCTATTTTTAATTCCATCTCACCCTTGTTAAATTAACCTGAAATAACTGTCATTTTGACAGTGCCCTCAAAAATCATCTTATTGCTTGTGGACTGATTTTCAGATTCCTGAGCCTAGTATTTAGAGTCCTATGATATTCCCTCAATTTATCTTTCCATGTGTATTTTCTGTTGAGCTTCAAACTGAACTACCTCTTTGCTCTCAACATATTGTATTTGTTAACTTTTGTTCATGTTATTCCCTCTAAAATGACTTTTCTCCAATTTTTTTCATTCTCTCGTTCTTCTTATCTTTCGAGGTGGAGCTCAAATGCCACAACATCAAATGCCACAGTATCTGCTCTGATTCTTCCCCTTTCCAGCTACAAGTTTCTCTTTCCTCTACCACTTCCTTGGTGCATTTATTGAGACTCACGATTTCTCTCATCCAAGTCTCTTGTGCAATGTCTTACTGTATGTGGCCTGAATTCAGGATCTATGTCTGCAGCCTCCCCTTTAGCCTGACTCCAAGTACCTTGCAGATGGCCAGTCCTCTGTAAACACTTGTCGAAAAAGTCAAAACACATTTTTCAAATCAGAAAGAACCTAACATACAAAGCCTCATTGTCATTTTTATATTTCATCAAAGAGGTATACATTGGATTTTTTGCATGTTCTCTGTAGTACTAGCCATGTGCTGGACAATGGACCTACAGTGGACATTTAGTAATTAGTAACTGATGGATTTATTCTGTATTTAACAAAATTTTCTGGATGCTTTTAGACTGAAGGAGAATTGGTTTGATTACACAAGTTTCAAAAGACAATGTTATTGCTAATGCACATTATGGGGGAACTATGGTACATTTTAAAGTCCAACAAATAGAAAAATGAATCAATCATGAGTCAGATTTATTGATGGAATTGTGCCACCATCAAGTTCTAAAGTATTAGTAGTGATGTTATCAGAAAATATCCCACTCTGAGATAATCTGTAGCCAGCTTTATACTCTAAAAGAACAGTCTGAGTAAGTTCTTCTGCTTGGAAAAGGGCTCGGAAGTTTTATATATTGTTTTTACTTTTTTAAAGTTTATAAACTTGGCATGACTGTGCTTTTCTGTGGCTTCCAATCTCTGGTGATAAGTTTTCTCAAAATATTCCTGATTTATCCTGATGTAAATCACAACTCATAAATATCAAGAGAGACTGCCTACAGTACCATCTTCTGATTTAAAAATGCATTTGAATCAGTATTTACTTATATATAATGCACTCTGCTGAATAAGGAAGTTCTGACTTGTTAAGCTCAGTATGCTTGGATAAGAAAGCAAAATTTTTTGTTGGATTTTTAAAATGTATTTTAGGGTCCTTATCTCTTGGTGATAGTTCTTTACATACTGAAGCACCAGGGAATCACAGTCCCAGTAGTTGGACAAGAGAGACTCATAATATGGCAGTTGAAGCCAAAGCATTAAGCAGAAACAGCTATTAATATGAACAGGCTCACTGTAGAGAGAAGCCATAGTTGTCAGGAGAGGCAGAACTGCCCAGGAAACCCATCTTTGTCCTTTTGTCTACACAGTTTGAGGCAAAAGCGGCAGTTATTTGAACTCAGCAAACCTGTATTCCATATTGAAGGCCTGCATAAGTCAGGGACCGGGGATGTGATGAAGACCAGACATGGACTTTAGAAGCACACAGTGTAGACATAAAACTGCACTCATAATGTAAGCTAGTGGGAGACAGGAAAGATGGAAGCAGCAAAGACTCACTACACCAGGAGGAGTTATGGGAGACTTCCCAGAAGATATGGCATTTGAGCTGATTCTTAAAAGTTTCTGTAAGAGGCCATCAGGCAGAGAAAAAATGAAAAAATGCTATTGAAAGGGATAGCCCATAACCATGGAGATATACCAGAGGATGATGTGTTAGGAAAATGGTAAGTACTTTGAAGTGGCTAGACCAGAGAATGAGGTCAGGTGAAGGGAAAAGTAGGCAGGGTTCTTATATTTATATCAGTGATTTTGGACTTTGTCTGGGGACCAGCAGGTAGCTGCTACCAGAATTTCTTATGTCAGTAAGTAACATGATCAGATTTGTTATTTTAGCAAGACAACTTACACTATAAAGTATAGAGAGGTGTTTGGAGTCCATTGACTGAAAGGTAGTGGGGAGGTGTGTTTTTTAATAATAAACCAAATGAGTAATAACATGTCTTACTCTTACATAATTGTTGCATGAAAGAAAGCCTAGTGGTTATCACCAAATCTTTTGAGATGTCAGTGCAACACAACACTGTATTTCATTTTTGAAAACAGCCATCCCTATAGTGTGTGAAGAGAATACTTAAAGTGTAGACAGACAAGTGAACACAGCACTTCCTTGTCACATGCAGTCAAGAAACCAGACAAGATATTTAAGCTCTGATTATTAGTATTGGCACAGGTTCAGCTCCAGGGAAAATAAATACACTGAGTTAGTGGTGGTGATGAGATTGACACGAATAGAGTTGTATTTTCCCTTTTGTGCTGTTGCAAGGGAAATGAAGCTTTAAACATAATGAAATTAGTTCTTGTGAACAGCAAATCTGCTATTTCTTCACTTTTTATGGCTTTTTTAAACAGTGATCTTAGTGATCCTTTGCTTTACCTATTTATTTTAAATTTTATTTTATTTTAATAATTTTTGGGGAAGAGGTGGTTTTTGGTTACATGAATAAGTTCTTTTGCGGTGATTTCTAAGATTATGGTTCACCCATCCCCCAAGCAGTGTACACTGTACCCAGTGTGTAGTCTTTTATCCTTCACCCCCTCCCACCCTTCTCCTTGAGTCACCAAAGCCTATATTATTCTTATGCCTTTGCATCCTCAGAGCTTAGTTCCCACTTTCAAGTGAGAACATACAATATTTGGTTTTCCATTCCTGAGTTACTTCCAACTCCATCCAGGTTGCTGCAAATGCCATTATTTCATTCCTTTCTATGGCTGAGTAGTATTCCATGGTGTATATATGCCACATTTTCTTTATTCACTCATTGGTTGATAGGCATTTAAGCTTGTTCCATATTTTTGCAATTGCAAATTGTGGTGCTGTACAAATGCATGTGCAAGTTGTGCAACTGTCTGCCTCCCTCCTTCCCTCCTTCCCTCCCTCTTCCAACCTTTCTCCCTTCCCTTCCCTTCCCTTCCCTCCCCTTCCTTTCCTTTCCCTTCCTTTCTCTCTTTCTCTTGCCCTGCCACCCAGGCTGGAGTGCGGTGGCGTGATCTCAGCTCACTGCAACGTCCAACTTCTGCCTCCCAGGTTCAAGCAATCCTCCTGTCTCAGCCTCCCCAATAGCTGGGATTACAGGTGCCCAACACCATGCCTAGCTACTTTTTCTATTTTTAGTAGAGATGGGGTTTCACCACATTGGCCCAGCTGGTCTCAAACTCCTGACCTCCAGTGATCCACCCACCTCAGTTTCCCAAAGCGTTGGGATTACAGGCATGAGTCACCATGCCCTGCCCAAATGTCTTTTTCATACAATGACTTCTTTTCCTTTGAGTAGATACCCAGTAGTGGGATTGCTGGATTGAATGATAGTTCTACTTTTAGTTCTTTAAGGAACCTCCATACTGTTTTCCATAGCAGATATAGTAGTTTATATTCCTACCAGTAGTGTAAAAGGGTTCCCTTTTCACCACCTTCATGCCAACATCTATTATTTTTTGATTTTTTAGTAATGGCCATTCTTGCAGGTGTAAGGTGATATCACATTGTGGTTTTAATTTGCATTTTCCTAATAATTAGTGATATCGAGCATTTTTTTTACATGTTTGTTGACCATTTGTATATCTTCTTTTGAGAATTATCTATTCATGTCCTTTGCCCACTTTTTGATGGGATTATTTGTTTTTTTCTTACTAATTTGTTTGAGTTCCTTGTAGATTCTGGATATCTTGTAGATTCTGGATATTAGTCCTTTGTCAGATGCATAGGTTGCAAAGATTTTCTCCCAATCAGTGGGTTATCTGTTTACTTTTATTATTATTATTATTATTGCTGTGCAGAAGTTTTTTAGTTAATTAGGTCCAATTTATTTATTTTTATTTTTGTTGCATTTGCCTTTGTGTTCCTGCTCATGAGTTCTTTGCCTAAGCCAATGTTGAGAAGAGTTTTTCTGATGTTATCTTCTAGAATTTTAATGATTTCAGGTTCTAGATTTACATCTTTGGTCCATCCTGAATTGATTTTTATATAAGGTGAAGGATGAGGATCCAGTTTTATTCTTCTACATGGGGCTTGCCAATTATCCCAGCACCATTTGTTGACTAGGTTGTCCTTTCCCCACTTCATGTTTTTGTTTGCTGTATCGAAGATCAGTTGGCTGTAAGTATTTGCCTTTATTTCTCGGTTCTCTATTCTGTTCCATTGGCCTATGTGACTATTTTTATACCAGTACCATGCTGTTTTTTGGTGAATACAGTCTTATAGTATAGTTTGAAATCAGGTAGTGTGATGCCTCCAGATTTGTTCTTTTTGCTTAGTCTTGTTTTGGCTATGTGGGCTCTTTTTTGGTTCCGTATAAATTTTATGATTTTTTTTTTCTACTTCTGTGAAGAATGATGATGGTATTTTGATGGGAATTGCATTGAATTTGTAGATTGCTTTTGGCAGTATGTTCATTTTCACAATATTGATTCTACCCATCTACAAGGGTGGATGTGTTTCCATTTGTTTCTGTCATCTATTATTTCTTTCAGAAATATTTTGTAGTTTTTCTTGTAGAGATCTTTCAACTCCTTCATTAAGCATTTTCTTAAGTATTTTATTTTTATTTTTGCAGCTGTTGTAAAAGGAATTGAGTTCTTGATTTGACTCTCAGCTTGGTCATTGTTGGTGTATAGCAATGCTACTGATTTGCGTACATTGATTTTTGATCCTGAAACTTTACCGAATTCATTTATCAGATCTAGGAGCTTTTTGGAGGAGTCTTTAGAATTTTCTAGGAATACAATCATGTCATTGGTGAACAGTGACAGTTTGACTTCCTCTTTTCCGATTTGGATGCCTTTATTTCTCTTGTCTGATCACTCTGGCTAGGACTTCCAGAACTACATTGAATGGAAGTGGTGAAAGTGGGCATCCTTGTCTTGTTCCAGTTCTCAGGTGGAATGCTTTCAACTTTTCCCTATTCAGTATAATGTTGGCTGTGGGTTTGTCCTAGATGGTTTTTATTACTTTGAGGTATGCCCCTTCTATGCCAATTTTGTTGAGGATTTTTATCATGAAAGTATGCTGAATTTTGGCAAATGCTTTTTCTGTGTCTAGTGAGGTGATCATGTGATTTTTGTTTTTAATTCTGTTTATGTGGTATATCACATTTATTGACTCAGGTATGGTAAACCTACATCCCTGGTATGAAACCCACTTGATCATGATGTATTATCTTTTTTGAAATGCTGCTGGATTCAGTTAGCTACTACTTTGTTGAGGGTTTTTGCAGGTATGTTCATTAGGGATATTTGTCTGCACTTTTAGTTTTTTGTTATGTCCTTTCCTGGTTTAGATATTAGGGTGATACTGGCTTCATAGAATGATTTACTGAGCATTTCCTCTTTTTCTATCTTTTTGAATAGTTTCAGTATTCAATTCTTCTTTAAATGTCAGAATTCAGCTGTGAATCCATCTGCTCTTGGACTTTTTTTCTTGGCACTTATTTTTTTTGTTACTGTTTCAGTCTCACTACTTGTTATTGGTCTGTTCAGAGTTCCTGTTTCTTCCTGATTTCATGTAGGAGGGTTGTAAATTTGCAGGAATTTGTCCATCTCCTCTAGATTTTCTAGTTTGTGTGCATATAGGTGTTCATAATAACCTTGAATGACCTTTTACATTTCTGTGATATCGGTTGCAATATCTTGTTTCATTTCTTACTGAGCTTATTCGGATCTTCTCTCTTCTTGGTTAATTTCACTAATGGTTTTTCAGTCAATTTTGTTTATCTTTTCAAAGAACCAGCTTTTTGTTTCATTTATCGTTTGTATTTTTGTTGTTATTGTTGTTGTTGTTTCTGTTTCATTTAGTTCTTCTCTTATTTGGTTGTATCTTTTCTTCTGCTGGGTTTGGGTTTTTTTTTTTTTTCTTGTTTCCCTAGTTCCTTGAGGTGTGACCTTAGATTGTCTATTTGTGCTCTTTCAGACTTTTTGATGTAGGCATTTAAAACTATGAAATTTCCTCTTAGCACAACTTTTGTTGTATCCCTTAGGTTTTGATAAGTTTTGTCACCATTATTTTGAAAGAATTTTTAATTTCCATCTTGATTTCATTGTTGACCCAAAGTCATTCAAGAGCAGATTATCTAATTTCCAGGTATTTGTATAGTTTTGAAGGTTTCTTTTGGGATTAATTTTCATTTTTATTCCACAGTTGTCTGACAGGATACTTAATATGATTTTGATTTTCTTAAATTCATTGAGACTCATTTTGTGGCCATGGTCTGTCTTGGAGAGTGTTCCATGTGCTGATGAAAAGAATATATATTCTACATTTTTAGGTAGACTGTTCTGCAAGTACCTGTAAAGTCAATTTGTTCCAGGGCATAGTTTAAGTCCATTGCTTCTGTGTTGACTTTCTGTCTTGATGACATGTCTAGTACTGTCAATGGAGTACTGAAATCCCACACTATTATTATGTTACTGTCTGTCTTGTTTCTTAGATCTAGTAGTAATTGTTTTATTAATTTGGGAGCTCCAGTGTTAGATGCATATATATTTATGATTGTGATATTTTCCTGTTGGACTAATCCTTTTATCATTATATAATGTCCTTCTTTGTCTTTTTTTTTTTTTTCACTGTTGTTGCTTTAAAGTCTGTTTTGTCTGATATAAGAATATCTACTCCTAGACTGGTCGCAGTGGCTCACACCTGTAATCCCAGCACTATGGGAGGCCGAGACAGGCGGATCACAAGGTCAGGAGTTCTACTAAAAATACAAAGAAATTAGCCAGGTGTGGTGGTGTGCACCTGTAGTCCCAGGTACTCAAGAGGCTGATGCAGGAGAATTGCTTGAACCCAGGAGGTGGAGGTTGTAGTAAGCAAGATTGTGCCACTGACTCCAGCCTGGGCAATAGAGTGAGACTCCGTGGAAAAAAAAAAGGGCTGCTCCTGCTCACTTTTAGTTTCCATTTGTGTGGAATATCTTTTTCCACCTCTTTACCTTAAGTTTATGTGAGTCTTTATGTGCTATGTGGGTCTCTTGACAATAGCAGATACTTGGTTGTTGCATTTCTCTCCATTCTGTCATTCTGTATCTTTTAAGTGGAGCATTTAGGCCATTTGCTTTCAACGTTAGTATTGACATGTTAGCTGTTGCCTAAATACTTTGTAAAATTATGCTATTGCTTTATAGGCCCTAAGAGATTTATGCTTTAAGAAGGTTCTGTTTGAGTGTATTTCAAGGTTTCGTTTCAAGATTTAGAACTCCTTTAAGCAGTTCTTGTAGTGCTGATTTGGTAGTGGCAAATTCCCTTAACATTTGTTAGGCTGAAAAATACTTTATCTCTCTTTCATTTCTGAAGCTTCGTTTTGCTGGATGCAAAACTTTTGACTGACAATTATTTTGTTTAAATATTTTTCAAGGTTTCTCTTGAGATAACCTGATGACTGAGTGTCTAGGTGATTATCTTTGCAGTGAATTTCCCAGAAGTTCTTTGAGCTTCCTGTATGTAGATATCTAGATCTCCAGCAAGGCCAGGGAAATTTTCCTTAATATTCCTTTAAATAAGTTTTTCTAACTTTTAGATTTCACTTCTTCCTCAGGAACACCATTTATTCTCAGGTTTGATCATTTAATATAATCCCAAATTTCGTGGAAACTTTGTTCATTTTTTAAAATTCTTTTTTCTTTGTCTGATTGGGTTAATTCAAAAGTCTTATCTTTGAGCTCTGAAGTTCTTTCTTCTTCGTGTTCTAGTTTGTTGCTGAAACTTTCCACTGATTTTTGTACTTCCCTAAGTGTGTCTTTCATTTCCATAAGTTGTGAATGTTTTTCTTTATGATATCTATTTCTTTGGAAAGAAAATGCATTCATATTCTGTATTGGTTTTTAAATTTATTTTAATTTTTTTTTGCCTTTTACTGGTAACTCCTTGAGTAGCTTAATAATTGACCTGCTGAATTCTTTGTCTGGAAATTCAGAGATTTCTTCTTTGTTCGGATCCATTGTTGTGGAACTACAGTAATCTTTGTGGGTTTTATAGAACCCTGTTTTGTGATATTAGCAGAATTACTTTTCTGGCTCCTTCTCATTTGGGTAGACTATTACTTAACATTGTTCTTGTGGACTGTGTTTTTTTTTAAATTTCTTATTTTTTCTTTCTTAAGGATCAGACTCTAATGTTTATTTTAGCCTAATTTGAGTCTTGGTGCTTGTAGGGGTGAAGACTCTGTATGAGATCCTTAGTTATAAAGTCTTTATGCACTGGTTTTCCCCAGTGCTCGTTTTAGTAGTTACATTCTTGATATGTGGGTGAATTCACTGCCTCCTGTGAAGTTGGAATGGCAGGGATCCCTTGACGCTTACGTCGTCCTCTCATGGTATACAGTTTATTTACTGTTCTTTTATTTGCTGAGTTGATGATTCAGGCTTCAGGACAATTGGGGAGGTATCCCCAGACAGGCACCAGTTGTGGCTAAAGCAAGTGGGTAGATGTAATACCCAATGATGAGCCGAGGACACAGCCTTAATGAGGGTGGTGGAGGAGCTCTCAGTTAGGTGTGCTGAAATTTTATCAAGGTGAAGAGTGGGAGCTACCTCAACTCCCCTGCCAGGTCAGAAAGAAAGCTATTCACCTCACAGCCTCACTCCTGTCCAAGCATTTCAGCTATTCAGATCAGTCAGGCACCTCTTTTCATCTATAGGAATGTTGTTGCTCCAAGTAGGGAGGAATTGTGACTCTGCCTCTCATGCAGGCCTGAATCTGGGGTGTGCTCTTCTTGTGGGTTATACTCACCTTGGAGAGTTCCAGAAAGGCTGCCTACAGGTGTGTCCTTGCTGTGTTCCTGTGGGGGAAGCCCCAGCTATGTCTGCGGTGGAGTGCCAGGGGGAACAAGGACTCCTTTTCCAAGGCCCTTCATAGTCACAGAGGCTGCCTGCCTGTTGGGGTATAGGTGCACACTTTCCCTACTGCACCCAGCACTGCAATTGGGTCTCTGCTGTGAGAAACTACCCACCAGCAGAAAGATCTGAAACTCCTACTTTTCAGATTATTTTGTCCCACGTAGTGATTCCTTGATGTGGTGCTCTCCCCTTTCCACTAGAGATGGGCTTCCTGAGAGCCAGATTGCAGTGACTGTTACTGTTCTTCTGGAGTTACCAGGCTCTGGGCTGGTGCTGGTGAATGTCTGCAAAGAGACCTGTGATCTGATCAGTCTTCAGGTCTTCTAGCCATGGATACCAGCACCTGCTCTGGTGGAGGTAGCAGGGGAGGGATGTAGAATCTGTGAGAATCCCTGATTGTAGATAGGTGTAGTGTGCTGACTTTCTCAAATGCTCGTTGTGCTAGTAGTGAAGTTGTCATGTGGACAGACTCAGGACCTCTGGTTAGCCAGGATGTTGCAGGCAGTGGTATTAGCTGTTGTATTCTTCTTCCTGGGAACAATATTATTGTCATGAGTATGGCCTGAATTGGTTGGCCTCCAGCCAGGAGGTGGTGTCTTTTGTGTTTGGCTGCCAAGGCAGATAGAAAAATACCATCAAGTGGGGGCAGGATGAGCTGAGACTCTTCTTGGGCTAGGCTTGCCACAGCCACTATATAGGATGGGGAGGATGGTTTTCAGGCCGATGGGGTTATGTTCCAGCGGGGATTATGACTGCCTCTGTTGCACCGAATAGTTCACCAGGGAAGTAGAGAATAGCCAGTAGTGAAAAGCTTCACCCAGCTCCCACACAGTTGGTGAGCCCAATCTCACTTTGCAGTGCTGTGTTAACAGCACCAAGTTTAGATCCAGGCATCCTGCTTGTGGAACTCAGTCTTGCTCCAGGCCATATACTTCCCCACGGAGAAAGCAAGCAAGGCTTTCAGGCCACACCCCTCCCTGTCTGCCCATAATGGCAGGAGCCTGGTTCCTGTGCTCATATCTGCTGCAGTTCCCATCCACCCACCAGATTCTGTTCAAGCAGGTTCACGCCCACTCAAAATTATCACAAAATTCAGTTGGAGGCTTCTTTCACCTTGTACCCCCTCCCTAATTCTGCTGGCTGCCTTCCCTGAGGGCCCCTGTGATGTATAGTCAGGAACGGCTTCCCTGGGTTTGACTTGGAGACTGGGAGTGCCTACAAGACTCTTCCTGCGGCTGCTTCTACTTTTATATTTCACGAGGTTCCCTAAATCTGTTCCAGCTCTAGGTAAGGTTGAGTCCTTCTCTCATGATTTGCATTTTCAGATTCCCCAGTGAGGATGTGTGTTTGGAGGCAGGTTTTCCCCCACTCACACTTTGGGAACTCATTGCTTTTTGCCTCTCTCACAGAGTTTGCAGCAGCATGTCACTTCTTTCAAAGGATCTGTGAATTCTTTCCCTTTTCCTGATATGATCCTGTGGTGGTTCTTGGAGAAAAGGTTCACAGTATGAGTCTCCACACACTGTTCTGTCCATCCAAGTGGGAGATGTATGTTAGCCCTGTCTCCTATCCGCCATCTCTCCTCTGTCCCGAATCCTTCTCTTTAGATAGCTGACATACCATCTTTTGTTTCTTCTAACTTGGTTCTATTCACTGACATTCCTCTCTATCAAGTAGATTTTTGAAATTTCATGGAAATTTATTCCCTATTTATATGGAAATAATTCCCAATTTATATGAAAAGCTTATAAAGTGATTCATTAACCAAGTATTTACTGAGGTGCTAAAGTATACACTGATGCAAGAGTGGCTGGCAAGTCCTTTGCCTTCATGGAGATTACATTCTCTTGTAAATGTCACATGATGGCCACTAGATTTAGGAATAAAGGACTCCAGCATGAAACACTGACACTTCTGCTGGAGAAATATTTTACAAACCATATATATTGAAGCCTAAACTCTGGTTTATTGGTAAAGGAGTAGCACTGATACTAGAATTTTGTGATCAAGATGTTGGGATAAGAAGTCAGAAGACTTAGATCTGTGTTCTTTTTCTCCTGCTGGCTATAGGTTGTTTTAATCTCTGAGCTGCAATTTCCTCATCTATAGAATAGGTTAGACCAGATTAGTGGTCTTCAACTTTGGCTGTATGTTAGAATCATCTTACTCTTGAACATTTAAATTAGAAATTTCGGGCCAGGTGCAGTGGTTCACGCCTGTAATCCCAGTATTTTGGGAGGCAGATATGGGCAGATCATGAGGTCATGAGATGGAGAACATCCTGGGCAACATGGGGAAACCCCATCTCTACTAAAAATACAAAAATTAGCTGGGCATGGTGGTGCACACCTGTAGTCCCAGCTACTCGGGAGGCTGAGACAGGAGAATCGCTTGAACCTGGGAGGCGGAGGTTGCAGTGAGCTGAGATCGTGCCACTGCACTGCAGCCTGGTGACAGAGCAAGACTCCGTCTCAAAATAAATAAATAATGAATTAAAATTAAAATTAGAAATTTCCCTGGGTAAGGAGGAAGGCAGAGGTATTTTTAAAGCTCTCAGGTGATGCAATTCTGTTTTAAGGTAGGAGTAAAAATCATGGGACTACGTCAGAAGTTCTAATTAGAAATCTACAGGTTAGTTTTCTCCGGGCATGCGTGTAGTGCTTAAATGTCTTTTAAATTTGTTACCAACATAGAAAAAAAAAAGATATCCAGCTTCCTTTGAAAAATGGAAATATTAGGCAACAGTTGGGCTTATGTTTCTGCATGGTAAAAATTAAACAAAGTAAACGAGCCTCCATTTCATTTGCTCCTGTTGCCTTCCTGGCTCTTGAAGGCATTGTCATTTGTGAAAACTAAACTAGGTGGTCTTTAAAGTCTCCAATTATTTGAATTGCTTATTTCCACAGCCAGAAAAGAGATGGTAAACAAACTATACCTTTATCTATAAGCTAGTTGGTTTGTGAAATCAAAAGGGACTTAATCTTTGAATATGGAAAAATCCCAGGTTCCAGTGGAAGAGGAACTCCATCTCATTAATAGCAGGACTCCACAGACTGCTATAGAATAGACAGCCACCTGGGGCTAAGAGGGAGGGAGGCGGAAGAGGACTGAATTCATTTTCTGGGGATTTTTAATGATGCTTTCCCCTCTTTCATTATTTCTTATTTGGGAGCTGGATCATTAGTTGGGATGTGACTGGCTTTCCCTGGGGAGCAAAAAGGAGATTAACAGAGGTTTTGCTCGCTTCTTCCTGTGATTTACTGTGGGAAGCCTCCCAGGTTCTTCCCTTCGCTTCTCTGTGACCTTCATCTTTATAGTTTCTTGCTGTGTCTCTCTGAGAGCAAGTACCTGGGTGAAAAAGGCTGAGTGTGTGGTTTATTGGCAACTGCCTGGCACTGGATTTAAGTGGGTATATTTGAATTACTAGAATTTTACATTTTATAAGTTCAAAATATGCACTTGAGTTTTGTAGGACCTCTTACCCAAATTGAATAATCCTTTGTGCCTTGTTAAATTTTAAAAAGTCACACTATCAACATTATGACATATGGTATATATGATGGCAATAATAAAAATAACACTTATTGTCCACTTTAATGTGCCAACAGTGTTCCAAGTGATTTGCATAAATGTCAAATTTGTTCTACACAATTATCCTATGAACTAAATGTTATTGTTTCCTGGTTTATAGGTGAGGAACACAGAGGCTCAAAGCAGCTATTTGATTTCTCTTATTTCAAAATTAGGGGAAGTGAGATACATTAACCTGTATAACCAGACCTGGTTAACTGTTTTTGGTAAATTCCAATGTGTATTGATTTTCACAAAGACAAAGCACACCATTGTTATATTAAATATTAATTTTTTCATAGTCCCTCAAGGTGCTTACTAGCTATATTGTTATTGTCTTTTGATGTTGTTTATACATGGTGGATTACAGAATTCCATGAACATGAAAAATCTTGACTTTATCCTAGCTTATTACCTATTCTTACCCCCTGCGAAGTAAAAAGTTCACAATAGCATTAGTAAGCCAAGCAAACTACTTACTAGCCACATGAACTTACTAGCCTCTCTGCCTCAGTTTCCTTGTTGGGAAAATGGACAATACCTAACTCAACTCATAAGGATATTTCTAGAATCAGGTATAATATCAAATAAAAATATATTTCATTTTTCCTAGAAGATACCCATGTGTATCTTAGGTATTGATGCATTCATAGTGATGCAGGACATAAAATGTTTATTCTTTTGCTTAGCAACAACTATCCATGGAGATTTTTCCACTTTAGAGATTTAATTCCATTAAAGGTTTTTAGATTGATTGGACAATGAGAATGTTTTTGTCTCTCTGAAACTGAGGATGAAAGTTGATTTCATTCTCACACTTGTTCCCAGCAAAGGCTCCTTCCATGCTATCACCATCTAACTGCTGCCAGGCTCTTTTCAGTGTAGATGGACAACATGATGGATTAATTTCTCTTGCTGAAGTCATTTCTACTCTTCATTGCTGAAAGGTTGCTTATTTGTGTGCTCAGCTTCTTGAATAAGTTGGCACATTCAGTGGATCTCCCCTTGTATAGTTCATACTCACTTGTCAGTAAAAGATTTGTTGTGTGCAGGAAGGGAGTTGGGGGGCAATAGCTCCTTCCTGCTAAGCAATCTAAATTATGAGTTGAGTCTTTCATTCATTGCTTTATATGTGGCTGTATGCTTGCTATTAACTAATTGTTGCTGTTTATGGGAAAAATAGTTGCCTTTTGAAAAGAAAAAACTGAAGAGAGGTATCCATATTCTTCTCAGGTCTTAGTCCATGGGTGAGTGGGTATGTGCATAAACATATCTATATACATGTGCATGTAAATATACATTTATATACATGTGGTATATGGGCATACTTAGTGTAACTAATGCTATATATAATTCATGTGGCAAATTCAATAAGGACAACAGTAACAAAAAGGCCAGGGAATGTAATCTTCTCCCCTGAATACTTCAGCTGCCCAAGAAACTTATTTGTCTTTCATATTGTGGAGTAAATAAAGTTTTTTATTTTTTTATTTTTTTTTTTGAGATGGAGTCTCGCTCTGTCACCCAGGCTGGAGTGCAGTGGCCGCATCTCAGCTCACTGCAAGCTCCGCCTCCTGGGTTTATGCCATTCTCCTGCCTCAGCCTCCCGAGTAGCTGGGACTACAAGCGCCCGCCACCTCGCCCGGCTAGTTTTTTATATTTTTTAGTAGAGACGGGGTTTCACCGGGTTAGCCAGGATGGTCTCGATCTCCTGACCTCGTGATCCGCCCGTCTCGGCCTCCCAAAGTGCTGGGATTACAGGCTTGAGCCACCGCGCCCGGCCTAAATAAAGTTTTATTTTAAAGCAACTTTCTCAGATCTTTTAAAAAAATGTTTTTAGATACAGGGTCTTGCTCTATTGCCCAGGCTAGAGTGCAGTGGCATGATCATGACTCATTGCAGCCTGGAACTCCTGAGCTCAAGTGATCCTCCTGTCTCAGCCTCCCAAGTAGCTGGGACTACAGGTGCAAGCCACTGTATCTGTCTAATTTTTTTTTTCATATTTTTTGGACATGGGGTCTGGCTATGTTGCCCAGGCTGTCCTTAAACTCTTGGGGTCAAACAATCCTTCTGCTTCTGCCTCCCAAGTACCTGGGATTACAGGCATGAGCCACTCAGATCCCTTTGTGTGGCATGTATAAAACCAATATTTTAAAACTCAGAGCAATCTTTTTTTAATCCTTGGAATAACCTTATGAAGACAGTAAATAACAAATGCTCTGAGATCTATAATCTCTACTATAAAGATTTATTTAAATACTTATGAATTTTTATTTTCATAATTAGTATTTTATATAGTTATAGTAAATGGTATTTTATAAATGTATAAATACATTAATGTTTTTAAAATTTATTTTGGAGTTTTATGTTGGCTTCAAGATAATGTTAAGTCTTTTAACGGTTACTTATTAATACAGTTTTCAGCTTTTATTTGTTCAAACTCAAGTAATGAAAATTTCTGCTTAAAGGAGAAGGTTTTAGTTCCAGCCTCTTCAGGATTAACTTGCAAGAAAATGTCGTTAAACTCAAAAAGCTATACATATTACACCACCAAATACCTGCTTTCTGGCACTAATAAATTAGTTTTTTGAATGCTTCCACCTTAGTAATGAATTATCTGCTTGCATATACTTCTGTTTTAAAGGATAAATGCCATTTGTTACCTGTGTTTCAGTCACAGATTTTTACTAAACTTTGCTCCCTGGTATAAAACACAGAATGGGGGCCGGGCGCGGTGGTTCAAGCCTGTAATCCCAGCACTTTGGGAGGCCGAGACGGGCGGATCATGAGGTCAGCAGATCGAGACCATCCTGGCTAACCCGGTGAAACCCCGTCTCTACTAAAAAATACAAAACACTACCCGGGCGCGGTGGCGGGCGCCTGTAGTCCCAGCTACTCGGGAGCCTGAGGCAGGAGAATGACATAAACCTGGGAGGCGGAGCTTGCAGTGAGCCAAGATCCGGCCACTGCACTCCAGCCTGGGTGACAGTGCCAGACTCCGTCTCAAAAATAAAATAAAACACAGATGGGAATTTGCAGTATAATTGTGGAAAAAATCAATTTGTTTCCTATATTAAGAGCCTATAAGCAAGGTAGAGATGGCTAACTGAGGAAGTTGAATGGTAACATCCAAGCTAAGAGCCAGTTCAAGAATACAATCCCATTCTCAATAGCCACAGACAGAATAAAATACCTAGGAATACAGCTAATCAAGGAGGGGAAAGACCTCTACAACAATAATTATAAAACGTTACTCAGAGAAATCAGAGATGGCACAAAAAAATAGAAAAACATTCCATGCTAATGGATAGGAAGAATCAATATTGTGAAAATAGCCATACTGCCCAAAGCAATGAACAGAATCGGTGTATGTCAAACTACCAATAACATTCTCCACACAGGCAGACAAAAACTATTTAAAAATTTATACTGAATCAAAGGAAAGCTCCAATAACCAAGGCAACTCAAAGCAAAAACAACAAAGCTGGTGGCATGATGTTATCTGACTTCAAATCATACTACAAGGCTACAGTAACCAAAACAGCATGTCGCAGGCACAAAAACAGACACATAGACAAATGGAACAGATTAGAGAGCCCAGAAATAATGCCACACACCTACAACAATCTGATCTTTGATAAAGCTGACAAAAACAAGAAATGGGGAAAGGACTCTCTATTCAATAAACAGGGCTGGGAAGCTAGCTAGCCATATGCAGAAGATTGAAGCTGGACCCCTCCTTATACCATATAAAAAAATCATCTTGAGATACATTATAAACTTAAATGTAAAACCTAAAACCATAAAAAACCCTGGAAGATAACCTAGGAAATGACATTCTTGACATAGGACCTAGCAAAGATTTCATGACAAAGATGCCATGACAAAGATTGCAAAAGCAATTGCAACAAGAACAAAAATTGACAAATGGGAAGTAATTAAACTGAAGAGCTTCTGCACAGCAAAAGATCTATCAACAGAGTAAACAGCCTACAGGATGGAAGAAAATATTTGCAAACTACACATCTGACAAAAGTCTGGTATTCAGAATCCATAACAAACTTAAACAAATCAACAAGCAAAAAACAACCCAATTAAAAAGTGAGCAAAGGACATTAACAGATATTTTTTAAAGGAAGACATACATGTGGCCAACAAGCAGATGAAAAAATGCTCAGTATCACTAATCATTATGGAAATGCAAATCAAAACCACAATGAGATACCATCTCACAAGTCAGAATGGCTATTATCAAAAAAAATGAAAAGCAGATGCTTATGAGGTTGTAGAGAAAAGGGAATGCTTATAAACTGCTGGTGGGAATGTAAATTAGTTTCAGCAATTGTGATAAACAGTTTGGTAGTTTCTCAAAGAACTCAAAGTAGAATTACCATTAGACCCAACAATCCCATTATTGGACATAAACCCAAAGGAATATAAATCATTTTACCATAAAGACACATGCATATATATTTTCATTGCGGCACTATGACAGAGACACAATAACAAAGACATGGAATCAAACTAAAAGTCCATCAATAGTAGACTGGATAAAGAAAATGTGATACATATATACCATGGAATACCACACAATCATAAAAAGAAATGAGATCATGTCATTTGCAGCAACATGAATGAAGCTGGAGGCCATTGTCATAAGTGAACTAACACAGGAACAGAAAACCAAATACAACATGTTCTCATTCATAAGTGGAACCTAAACATTGAGTACATATGGAAACAAGAGAACAGCAGACACTGGGGCCTACTCAAGGGTAGAGGGAGGGAAGAGGATGAGGCTTTAAAAACTACCTATTAGATACTATGCTTATTACCTGAGTGGCAACATAATCTGTACACCATACCCCTCTGACATGCCATTTGCCTATATAACAAACCTGCATAGTACTCCTGAACTTAAAAGTTAAAAGAAAAAACAAAAGATTAATGAGTGTGATACTAGAACAATATTATGATGCAGGACTATTTTTTGTGTGTTTGCTAGCTGGGCCTGAGATTTGATAAGTAAGTCCAATTGTCCTAATCCACTAGTGATGATGTTCTAGGCTTTGAAATTCAAACTACTACTACTCCACTTTGAGTGAGACTGCATGAGAATTGGACCCAGCCTGGGGCTTTAGACACCATGGTTCAAATCTTGCCCTTATCATTTTTTAGCCACATGTTGTGCACTGAATGTTTGTGTTTCCCAGCTCCCCAAATTCATAGGTTGAAGCCCTAACCTCCAGTGTGGCTGAATTTGAGATTAGGGCCTGTGAGGAGCTGGTAAAAGTTAAATGAAGTCTTAAGGATAGGTCGCCAATCCTATAGAGTTGGGGCTCTTACAAGAAGAGGAAGAGACACCAGCGTCCTCTCTCTTGGCTATATGAGGACATGGTGAGAAATGGCCATCTGCGAGCTCAGAAGAGAGCCCTCACCAGGAACTTAAGTGTCTGGCACCTTGATCTTGAACTTCCCAACCTCCAGAACTGTGAGAAATAATTTTTCATTGTTTAAATCACCCAAACTGTAGTATTTTGTTATAGCAGCCCAAGCCAACTAATATACCATGTAAGCAGGTTAAAATTTCCAATCCTGGTTCTAACTTTACTAGCTATCACTTTTACTAGCTAACACATTACATTTTCTTCAACTTGCCACATGCTTTTGTTGTGAATTTTAAGTGAAATTGCTTAAGTACTTTGCTTATCATGCTGCTGACCCATAGTAGGCACTTAAAGTTAGTTTCCAGGAAGTTTGGAATGGATCTTACTTATTTATGCAAATGGTTGACTTTGATGGTGCTTGTTCCTCTCTGGAAAGGGTTCAGCTCCCATTAGAATAGTCCTATGACTGCAGTAATTTTGTATGTTAAACTTATATTTTTATCTGCAGAATGTTAAATCTGCAAACACCATCCATCAACCCAAAAGCAAAAAAGAGTGTTTCCTAATACTTAGTAGTTGGTAGGTTAATAGGAAATCTAGAAAAAAAAAGTTTAATAATGAGGGCTATATTAATACCCCTTCTCATTTGAGTGCCTGTCAGTAAGGAGATAGTTATCTTTCATTGTTAATCAATGAAGACTAATTGGCATAATTAGGGCTCTGGTGTGTTTTCTTCAAATGGTCTTCTAGGACCTAATTTAATATCATTTGAGAGGCTTAAAGAGGATCCCATGTTTCCAAATGTATCTTAGAGTCCTCAGCTGCCCAACATCCCACCATTAGTCATGCTTTGCAGATGAAAAATTGAAGACTCCTTGTCTCTGAATATCTGGGGTATGCTTTTATTCCTAGGATGAACTTATTATTTGCCAATAAGGAAGAAAAAGGGACAGAGGTGATTTATAAGAGCAGTTCTAGTGAGTGAAATGTGGGTCCTAGCAAAGGAGGACACAGCTGCCCCTTGTAATAGTGGAGGGAAGGAAGGAGGCAGGCTGGCTGTACTTTGCCCTCCTCAATCCCAAACCCTATCTGTTTACCACAGTGGACCTTTTTTCTGAACTCTGACCTCATTATTTCGTTCATTATCCACATAATATTCATCAATGTTCTCCAAGGCTTTTAGAATAAATCTTTAACATTTCCCCAAAAGTCACAAGGTCTGACACCTGCCTTCCTTTTTCCAGCTTCATATCATAATCCTCCTTTTTGGCAGCGGCCACACTGGTCATCTTCCAGGTCCCCAAACTCAGCATTTGCTTTCCATTGTGAACACCTTACATCATGACTGTCAGCCCAATTGTCATTTCCTTGGGGAGGCCTTCCCTGAACCCTGGGACTGGATCATATTCCCCTATCACGTGCTTTCATAGCACCATGAATGTCTCCTTGGTGGCAGTCCCCAGCAGGAGAATTCTGTGTTTATCTGTATGACTGTTTCATAAATGTTTGTCTTCCTCCCAATAGTCTGTCAGCACTTTGGGAGCCAGTTGTGTTTTGCTCTTGATTCTACCTCCAGTGCAGGATGTCTCTTAGTATTTATGGAAGGGGACATGAAAAAAGAAAAAGTCCACTGCATGAAGATTTAATCCAGTGAGACTGAGGCCTGAACATCTAGCTTTAGGGAAACCAGCTACTAGCAGGACAGACTGGTAGGGACTAGGTGAGGAGAATGGAAAAACACAGCGAATGAGCATCATTTTCTTTAAGATTTTGCCTCTGGCACACCCCTCCAAGTAACAGATTCCAAAGAGATTGTGAATGTTCTCCCTCTGGTATGGAGTCTCCTGTCCTGTCAGAAACATGGTACCCAGAGGCCAAAGCTGCTACATAAGCAAGTTGTCATGAAACTATTCCAGGACAGGTTTCAGAAGTAGGGTCTTAAAAATGAGTATTAAATCTAATGTTCACCCAGATACATTTCCAACCCACATATAGACACCAAATTTAGCAATGAAAATGGATGTTACTCTGTTAAGGATTTATTTGAAATGTTGGTTTTCTCTCATCCATCTGATACAGGTCATAGCTCTGTTTCTGTCATTAGATTGATTTTCATGTTTCTCAACACAGAGTCTCAGAGATAAGTTTAATTTTTCAGCATGGCCATAGGAATGATGAAGTCATTCCTCATTAAGATGAAGTTAAGCAAAATTTAATAGTACTTGTTTAGGATTCCTTATTTACTTTTCTACACAAAAAGAGTTGCAAGGGGAAAACAAAAACTTTAGATTTGAGTAACTTCGTTAATTCAAATATAGATTTAAACCACTTTGTCATAATATGCAAATGAACTATTGCTTTTTTCCCCACTGTTTTCAAATAGATAATGAGATTATATAAATAATTACCTTATATAAACATAAGGTTACTCATTATTGAAAGCAATTTTCTTTTTTTGTTTCTGGTGTATTATGGTTTAAGAGTGAGTCTTTGTTTTTAGATATTTGAAAACAAAATGTGTGTGTGCGTGTGCATGTGTATGTGTGTGGATATGTATATCTAGGGAGGTCGTCAAATTCAAAAATTATAATACAAGGTTGTAATGTCAGCACTTCCTATTGCATAGTTTTATAATAGGATATATAGCTATGCATTAAAATGCATTACTGAAATGGAAAATCAGGATGTGTTAAAAATGAATTAGTAATTATATTAAGATCTGAATGGGAACTAGCATACAATCTAACTTAAGTTTTTGAAAAATAAAAAAAAATCCAGAAAATAATTAATAAGTTAGTTTCAGTATTACACTGATAAATATTTCAAGAATAAGCTATAAAAAATAAGGAGGTAGATTTATTATTTTAAGGTTCATGCTAAAAGATTGTAATATTTATTTAACTTTTCTTTATTTAATTTAGAATAAGATTACTGTCATCTCTCTAAGCATTTATGTAATAATGTATTATTTACTTTTCCATTAAATATTACTGAGATAAATAAGGAGTCATGGTGAATGAAATATAATTTAATAAGCAGGGTTTTCTTAGGTGAAAACTAGTCATGTCCCACTATAAATGTATATTGAGAGAGAAGCTGAATAGAAAAGCTCCATGATTCAGTCAATGACACGACTTCAGGGAAAATGTTTTTATGCCTTATTGGCCATATCTTTTAATACTTGCATTGAAAATAAAATTACATGCCAAGATTATGAGGGTTGTGAAATTTTATAATTAGATATTTAAGTCCTAAATTGATTAGCAGCAGTATAAACGTAGAAATGGATTTTGGGTTAAATCTGAGAACTATTTTCTTATACTAAAATTTGCATGCAGATGACAATAGAAAAATCAAATGTTTTCCTGGAAAATTTTCAAATGGGACAAATAGTCATCTTTCTGGAAATATGAAATAAAGGGAGTGGTAGTGGTTGGACTATAAACCTCTTTGAAGGCCTTTTAATCTTTAGCTGTAATTCATGTTTTATCATCATTGAATTTTAAAAACAGAAAATATCTTAGAAATAATTTAGTGTTACCCTGTTGATATTACCAAAAAAAAAAAAAAAAAGTGCTCAGAGTCACATAACTTGATTCAGTCAGAGCTGGTGCTAGATGCTCAGTCTTCTGACTTCTAATTCAGTTTGCTTTCATTATCTACTACTTGCTGCTGACTCAGAGCTCCTCAGCTATCTGCAAGTGGATGTGTTTATTGAGCATTTATGATGTACATGTACTACTCTCAATGAGAAGGATGTAATGGTGAATGGGAGCTTACTTTCTGACTCAAATATTAGTTTTCTCTCTTTGTGTTCCAAATGAAAGTGTCCTTTTGCTTTATCTGAAGCAGAAAGTTGTAAGTTTGCTTATTTTACTTTTGAAATTTTAGAGAATTGGCAGTGGAGTCGTGCCATCAGAAACACATACATGCAATGCATGGATGCACTGTGTGAATGAGTTCTCTGGAAGGTGGTAGATTATGGGAAAGAAGGAAGCTCAGAAACAGAGTGAACCAAGTCAAGAGGAAAGAGAGAAGAAACAGGCAAGTGTGGAGCAGAGGAAAAGTAGGAGGGTCATGAATCCATTCTACAGGTGTGTGCTGAGAGACTGGAAGAAGGAAAAGAACCAAGGAAGTCTCTGCCATGTTATCTTAGTTTTGTTAAGGGCATAAAGAGATTGAAGAGGGTTTAACTAGGCCATCCTTAACCCTAGGTAATCCCTAGAGTCCTTAGCAGAACTAATAATCTAAATTATTAATGTCTGTGTGTGCACACACACAGAATGCACTTGCTAATGTCTATCATTATGAGTATCTTCTGTCTTCTCCACTACAAGGAAAGGAAGGGAATGTGACCCTCTTTCCAGATTAGAAGTAACTAGGGCATAGTAACACAAATGGATGAATTAAACTGTTTGAAATGGTGCACTGGAATATATTTATTTTGGGGTAAATCATGAAGAAATGAAAAAGGAAGAGATTCTCTTTTGAGAAAAAGTTTGTTTCCTATTGTCAATTGAGCAACTCTGTGAACATTCTAAAGATAAAGAATGATTATTCTGTAAAGTGCTGGGATTTCTGGTGCTGTGTGACAAAGTTCGCTTCCTTTTGTCTAAGTTAGTTATAATAATCTTTAATGAAAAGCAGAGGGGTCCCCTGGTTTGGAACAAGTACCTGAGTCAAGAGTCGACAAGTAGAATAGCTGGGCCCAGAGGATTCTGTCGAGTTGACAAAGCCAGAACAGTACATTTGGACAGAAAGAGTTTGATTTTCTTATACTGAATGTGATGATCTTGAAGAACAGATTTTTTTTTTTTTTTTTTGCATGAAAATAAATCTTTATTTTCAGTTATTACCCACCAGTAAGAGAAAGTTAGGTTAAGGGTATAAAGGGATTGAAGAGGTTTCTACTTTTGCCCAGTCCTTATTTTGAATAGCCTTCCACTCATCCAAAGTCATCTCTTTTGGACCCTCCTCTTTCACCTCTTCAACTTCATTCTCCTTATTTTCAGTGTCTGCCACTGGATGATGTTCTTCACCTTCAAGTGTTTCCTCAGTCACATTTGATTGATCCAATCACTGCAATTATAAGATATTTGTTTCTGAATGTATTTGGGGGACTCTGTTAATTCATCTTTGACAATTCCCCAATTGTGAGGTCTGTTACCTCCATGTTACAGGTCCTTGTGCTTCAGGCCACTGTAATGTGAAAAACAAGATCTATGACTTCCACTATACCTATCAAGTTCACGTTGCCACGAGAATCAAATCCATCTCCTTGACCCGTTGCACGTCCACTGCCCTCTCGACCTCTTCCAAGACCACCACGACCTCGAATAGGTCAGTCAATAATTGGTCTATCAACTGAAAATTCACCTCCTTCACCCTTTTCTTCAAGTGGCTTTTCAAATCTTTGTTCACAAGGTGGTCTCCTTTCTGGTCTTCTATCAGTTATTTTCCCTTCACCCTGAAGTTGTTGATCAGGTCTTCTTCCAACTTGTCTTATTCCTTCTTCTTCTTTTTTTCTTTTCTTTTCTTTTTTTTTTTTCTTTTTCCTCTAGGCAAGCTTTATTCTTTGATTGCTCTGTCCAGGAACGGGGCTGTTGGTTGCATCTTACCCAAATGGAATGCGATGGGAATTGGGAGCTTGAGTTATTTGGAGAAGGAGTTGTCAATCTTAGCAAATGACTATAGCTGGTGTGTGGTGTCCATCAGTTCTTGAGGGCTTGGCCATGCAGACTAGGGAATGGTCAGAACAGACTCATTCAGAGGTCTCCAGGGCTTTACAATATCAAGGTTCAGGGGGTATACACAGTAAGGAAAAAGGCCATTTCCTATTTCTGTCCATTTTTGGTACAGTAGACAGTTAAGGTTTTTTCTTTTGGCTAGCTTTTAAAAAATTACTTAGGAAATGGAAGCTTATAAACATTCATAAGTGAATTGTTGAATTGCAACCCCAAGTGGTTTCCTTACCTAGTCACCACTTAACCAGAAATATTAGAATACACGGTTCAACCAGAATTCAACCGGGGGATAACCTGCCTATTGCTCAAGCAGTCTTCAGAGTTTTTAAAAACAAAATTAAGCAAAAAAGACCTTTCCACAAATACAATCATTACTACTTAGCTTTGTATGATCCATTCCTAAGAAAGCCACATTCCATTTCAGAAAACATGACTGCTTAAGGTTCAGTTAAAGTCCTTGCCTTCAGGTGCTTACTTTTAGTTTTCTTTAAATTAACTTCTGAAAAGTTTATCTTATGTTTTGTGATGCATTCCTGAAAACTGTAACTTCTAAGGACGTAGGCCTCATCTTTATAAAGGAGGAAGAAAACAGCAAAAGGTGTCTCATTGGGAGGCAGAAGGTTATGACCAATGCTGGAAGTCTTCCTCTTCCTTACTTGTTATTCAACAAGATGGGTTCTGTGGTGTCGCATGAGGTATGAGTTGGAAATGAAAGCTACACCACACTTCTTACATTCATAGGGCTTCTCCCCAGTGTGGGTTCTCTGGTGCACGGTGAGGCTCAACTTCTGTCTGAAGGCCTTCCCACACTCATTACACGTGTAAGGTTTTTCTCCATTATGGATTCTCTGTTGAATAAGTAGGTATGAGCTACATGTGAAGGCCTTCCCACATTCATTACACACAAAAAGAAGATCTCCACTGTGAATTCTCTGGTGGACAAAAAGGCAAGAGAGCTGACTGAAGGCTTTCCCACATTCGCTGCAGTCATAAGATTTCTGTGCAGTGTGAATTCTCTGGTGCATAATAAGGTGTGGAAAACAACTAAAAGTTTTCCCACACTCTTTACACTCATATGGCCTCTCACCAGTATGGCTTCGCTGATGTACAATAAGATTTGCACTCTCGGTAAAGGCTTTGCCACAATCATTACAGGCAGAGGGCTTCTCCCTAGTGTGGACCATCTGGTGGACAATATGGTTTGAGCTCCCAGTAAATGTTTTCCAACACTCATTACATTTACAGCATTTTTCTGTAATGTGGACTTTCTGGTGCCAAGCAAGTTGTGAGCTATAACTAAAGGCTTTCTCACATTCACTGCACTTAAGGGTTTTTTCTAAGGAGTGGATTTTTTGATATATGGTCAGATTTGAACTCCGAGTGAAGGCTTTCCCACATTTTGAGCAAACATAAGGTATCTGTCCAGTGTGGATTCTCTGATGCACATCGAGGTTTGCACTGTGAATGAAGGCCTTCCCACACTCATGACATTCAAAATGGATTCTCTGATGCACAATGAGGTTTGCACTCTGACTAAATCCTTTCCCACACGCACTACAATGTAAAAGACTTTCACCCAATCTGGGTTTTTGGATTTTTAACAGTGTCAGAATTAAGGGTGTATTTTCCCCCAGATTTCTTACATTTCTGATCTTCCTCTTCTTTGAAACTTTCAGGTAAGTGACAGTCATTCACTATCACTTATCTGAAATCTTTCCTTTCCTTCCTTATTCTCTGCCTCTTTAACATGTTTTCTTTTTCACAAGCTTGTCTTAACTCAGGTCCTTAAAAATCAACTTTCTGGATTTTCCGAATATGATGAGGGGGTTTTCGGCTTCCTCACATATTTCAGTTTTTGGAACCAGTAACTGAAGGTTCTTGGTTTCAGCACCCTTTCTTCCTCTTCTGATTCACCAGTCTGACGACCCTTCCCTGGGGATAGACTTCCATGTTTTCAGAGTGCACTTGTTGGCTGGATACCTGACCTGGGAAGTTTTCTTCTTCCTCCTCCTCCTTTTTCACTTTCACTGGGCCCCGTGGGGCTAGGGCCATGGCTTCTCTCAATTCTGCAGTCATCTCTGCTTAACAGGGGAATGCCTATAGCTGGGAGCTCCCCAGCAGAGGTCAAACCCCATCTAAGCTTTATGTTTCAAAAGCTTCTTCTTGAGTTTCTTCCCAGGGCCAAGATGAGTATTGCCTATGTGGGCAGCTGAGAGGCCCGACCTGAGTTCACTGGCTCTGCAGCAGGAGGCTGAGGGACCGGGACCTCAGCGCCTACTGGTACGAGAACAATGACCCATATTCCTTCTTTCTTAACCGCCAGGGGCGGCTGCATCTCCTCTTTCTTGTCAACCAGGCCACGCTGGGGTGGCAGCGGATTCTTGGGGTCTTTCTGGGGCTCCTTGCGCAGCTAGCTATTTGCCTGCCGCCTTGGAGTTAGCCTGGGCCGCACCCTGAGCTGCCGTTCTTGGCCCCAGGGCCCCCAACGCCGCCCCTGCCAGCTTGTTTTTTCTTGTTCTCCGCTGCCGTCAGCACCTCGAAGGGGTCCGATTCGTTGTCAAATAACTGGTCCAATCGGTTTTTGACCGCGCAACTGAAGCCTTCCTGTAAGTGCCCAGGCATGATGATTGCTCGGCGGCACACTCCTCGGCGGATTGCAGCGGGCTGCGCGGAGCCAAGAGCTCCTGCTTCAGCTCATCCCACAAGATCGAAGAACAAATTTTTAAAAATCTGCCTGTAAATGTCAGGCAAGGTAAATTTCAAATGAATTTTTAACGTCTCTAAAATGGAGTTATGTTTGATTATGAGTTTATGACAAATTAAAAGATAGTTCTAGATGATATTATTCTAGAAAGCTTCTTGTTCTGGGAAAGAGAGACAGTTTGGAAACTTGAGATAAGACCCTTATTGTCTATTTTATTATTTACTGCTAACAAACTGCATTTTCTCACTGTTCATTGGAATAGGCCGGTCCAGGGAACTTAGGAAAGCCTAGTGGGAAGTGGGAAAAGTAAATTATTTCGTATATTTTTATGTGCACAAACAGTTGATAAAGGAGGAAGTGTAGTGGTGGGGTGGATCATGCATATTGGGATAGAAGAGATAGTATAATTATTAACAATTATACTGGACATTTTGGATTAAGTCCTCCAAATTTTCTTATTTGTAAGGGTGCAAGTCACTATTTACACTATGGTAAGCTGCATGCAAATATCTGAGTACCTTTCTGTTCCTACCTTCAGCTGGACCAGCACTAAGCTAAAATAGCCTATACTTAGATGTTTTTCTGAGGAAGTATGTTTTTCCTTTTCCCTCAGATTCCTGGTGCCTGGTATAGCACTTTTTTGATTTGCTCTTGTTCTGGCAATAGGTCAACTGGCTCTCATGGTCCTTAACATTTCAGGTAAATAATTCCAACAGTTGTGACTGGAAGGAATCCAAATCAACTCAAGGCATCCACTCTATGTTCAAAATGCCATGTTTTGAGTGATTTGTCCTTTGGTTAGTAACTTTCAAAAATATGAAGACTGGAAGGAGAAGATACTATTTGAGGAACTAATGGAAAATCAAGCAGTTTTTGATACACTAAGATATTCACTTATGATGCAAGGAGTGTGATCATTGACCTTCCTACTTACCTAAACATTATGCTGTCAGAGCATGTGGATAGGTAGCATGGCCTAGTGGTTAACACACACAGAAAATTCAGACTGCCTACTTCAAATCCCAGCTTCATCATTTGCTAGCTATATAATCTTTAGTAAATTAGTTAACTTTCCTGTGCCTCAGTCTGGTTTTCCTGAAGATTAAATGAATTTATATTTCTTAAGTGCCTAGAACTGTAGCTGATCTGTAACAAGTACTATATGTCTTTGTTTAAATAATAAATAAAATGACCGGATTGTTCAGATGGAAAAACAGGGGTCTTAGGCAGCTTAGGATTTTTTGTAAAGCAACAGAATCATTTGATGGCAGAAGCAAAGATATTATCACTGTCCAGAACCCTAATGGAGAACTATAGCTCTTAAGGGTGATGTGGGGAGAAATACACTGATGAAAAACAATCAACATTATTAAAGACAGGATGGGAGAGAGTGGGAACTAGTCATTCATTTATCTAATGGCTTAGTCAGCAAATAACTATTTAATGCCTACTTTGGGCCTTGACACTATACCAACATTGTGCAGAAAGTGATTAAAATTCAAAAAAGAGCATTCACTTAGGCTGGGATAAAGAAGAGGTCTTTTGCAAAATCTGATGATGAGCTTTTTGATGTTGAGTTGACAAACTCTGCAGCAGGTCAGTGGCGGGGGAAATTATCATAAAATTCCATCCCTTAAACATCTATAGGAAGATGATTATTTTAAGATGCTTTACTTCTGGAGATGTATGCTTTACTTCCTCTTAGAGAATCTGGCTTATGTTCTCATGTTCTGGTTTTATATGTAATTGGTCATGAGCTTAATTTGATCCAAGCATTTGGATCAAATTCTGCCCCCAGAAGTTAACTCATTTGTGGACTGTATAAATGCTATTGCACAAAAAAGAAGTATATATATACAAATAGTCATAATAGACCACATCTCGGTTAACAGTTTTAAGTCTAGATGAAATGTTTTAAGAAGGATATTGACAAATTAGAGAACATTAGAAGCATTTGCCAGAATAGTGACAGGGCAAGAAATTATGCCAAATAGTAGAAAGAGAATTAGATGCCTAAGTGGAACATGGTATATAACCCATAAGAATTTGAGGGATTGTCGTTGGTAGAATGAGATGTTATTCTTGGCTGCTTCCAGCTGAGGAGTGGTGGATGGGTGATTAGGCCTATAAGAGAGCAAATATAAGGAAGAGTTTCTAAATACTAAAGTCAATTTCCAAAGAAACAGCCTGGCCTCTAAGGGAAAGAGCTTCTTGTCAGTAGATGTGTTTAGGTGGGGCCAGCTGAGCAAGCTCCTGAGCTCTGGGGATTAGACTCATTCTGCTGGATAGGAGGTACAACCAAGTCATCTCAGAGGTTCCCTGTGTTCCAAGATTCTGTTACTCTGTGATTTCATGACTTTGATGTCACCTCCCTTAGGTTGGTTACTCTAAATAATGTTAAAAGTCAGTGTATGCCTTAAGATTGGGTGAATTGCTATGATGCAATGATTTTTACCAGAGAAGCAGCTGAGTCTAAGAATAAAACTACTGTTTCTAAGTGAAAGAGGTATGAAAACCTAAAGATAATATTTTTCTCTGTAGATAGAAAGAATTTGTATTATAGGTCTGTGTTGGATGTATAGCAGGGCATCACCAGAATTCACCCTAACTGGGTGAATTCACAGCAGTAATCAGTGGAATGTGTAGTTTGACAATGAGGCCTTATCATTTCTAAGTAGTTTTTTTTCTTTTTTTCTTTTTGAGACGGGTCTCACCCTGTTGCCCAGAGCTTTGCCCTGGAACTCTTGGAGTGCAATGGCGTGATCTCGTGTCCCTGCAACCTCTGTCTCCCAGGTTCAAATGATTCTCTTGACTCAGATTTCCGATTTCTAAGTGGAGAGTTATGAATGGCCCAAAGATAATATTTTTCTCTATAGGTAGAAATAATTTGTATCTAAGTCTGTGTTGGATATGTAGCAGGACATTACCAGAATTCAACCTAACTCAGTGAATTTATGGCAGTGAACACTGCAATATGTGGTTTAATAATGAGGCCTTATTCTTAAGGCAAAGCTCAGAAAAGCTGATAAGCAAATTAGAAAGGTCTATTGAAAAGTGTCCATCTGGCCGGGTGTGGTGGCTCATGCCTGTAATCCTAGCACTTTGGGAGCCCAAGGTGAGTGGATCACTTGAGGTCTGGAGTTCAAAACCAGCTTGGCCAACATGGCAAAACCCCATCTCTACTAAAAATACAAAAAATTAACAGGGTGTGGTGGTGCATGCCTGTAATCCCAGCTACTTGGGAGGCTGAGGCAGGAGAATCGCTTGCACCCGGGAAGCAGAGGTTGTAGTGAGCCAAAATCATGCCACAGCACTCCAGCCTGGGCAACAGAACAAGACTCAGTCTCTCAAAAAAACAAACAGGCAACAAAACAAGACTCAGTCTCTCAAACAAACAAACAAAACAAAAAAACAAAGAAAAGAAAAGTGTCTGTCTGCCAACCTGCTTCCACGAAGGCCCCTCTTCTGATTGTAGAGGTGCCTGGTTTAGGATGGCAGTGTGCTCTACCTGCTGTCTGATGAGTAGTCAGGATTGGACTTCTGTAAGACACTCTGTATGAGAGGCTTGCAAATACCTTCAGAATCAGACAGAGGTCTTTGGCGAGTTATTTCTGAATGAAGCATATCTGCATGTCTGTCTGATCTAAGCCTGGGAACCACGATAGAAGATACTGTTTAAGCAACAACAACAAAAAGGCAGGGAACTTAAGAGAGAAATGGATTTTAGTCACTAAGAACATGAAGAGGAACATTTTGATAATATGTACTCTATACAAACAGAATGCTTATAAAACCTGTAGTTATAGGAACATATATTTGCCTACAATATATTTTTTTCTTTTTTCACCCTTGATTTTTAACTATTTTCTACAACATTTTTTCTTTTTTTTTTTTTGTCCTTGATTTTTTTTTTTTTTTTTGAGACAGAGTCTTGCTCCGTCGCCCAGGCTGGAGTGCAGTGGTGCCATCTCAGCTCATTGCAACTCCCGCCTCCTGGGTTTAAGTGATTCTCCTGCCTCAGCCTCCCAAGTAGCTTGGATTATAGGCACCCGCCACCACACCTGGCTAATTTTTGTATTTGTAGTATAGACGGGGTTTCGCCATGTTGGCCAGGCTGGTCTGGAACTCCTGACCTCAAGTGATCTGCCCACCTCAGCCTCCCAAAGTTCTGGGATTACAGGCATGAGCCACTGCGCCTGGCCTGCCTTTGATTTTTAACTATTCCTCATGTGAAAATTTAAGTCTTTCTATGGGTTAAAGGGAACCGGTAAAGAGCATTGGATTTATGCTTGGGCTGGAATTTCCCTCTAGGTTTGGATATAGGGAAGGCAGTGGAGATTTGGGTTTATAACAGACGCAGATTTGTGAAACTATAAAAGCTGAAGCCTCAGGGCCCCTCACTTGCAGAGACTCCTTCCAGGGTCCTGGAAGGGACCCTACTAATGTGTTATTATGGTCATTATTTTATAAAAATTGCAAAACGTAATGTGTTTCAGCCATGATTTGTTAAGATTATTGTCTTCTTCCAATTCAACTTTCCCTCCTTTCTCCTTCCCTTTCCAGTTGGGTGGCATTAAAGTGGCCATGCACGTTTTGTATTTGTATTTGTGTATTTTTTTTTCTTAAAAAGGACCCCCAACTAAATTGTATAAGTTTCAGGCCCTGAAAACATGGATCTTCCAGTGGGTATAGGAATGAAATAAGTAACAATCTGGAAATTGCCTGTGTAGCAGAATCAGCCAAAAGTCAGAGTCAGCAATCAAAATGTTGTGACGTGGTGAGTGAGAGTAAATTGGAATCCGTAATCCCAACAACATTTGACAGTGGGAAAATGGGGCTTTTTTCTCCCCTCTTTAGGGTTCATTTTAAAGAAGAATTCCATGCAAAGGGTATCATGAATTGAGAAATATACATCAGATTATATATATAATATATATTTTTTGTTTGTTTGTTTTGAGACGGAGTCTCACTCTGTCACCTAGGCTGGAGTGCACTGGTGCGATCTCGGCTCACTGCAAGCTCTGCTTCCTGGGTTCACGCCATTCTCCTGCCTCAGCCTCCCTAGTAGCTGGATCTACAGGCGCCCGCCACCACGCCTGGCTAATTTTTTGTATTTTTCATAGAGACACGGTTTCACCGTGTTAGCCAGGATGGTCTGGATCTCCTGACCTTGTGATCCGCCCGCCTCAGCCTCCCAAAGTGCTGGGATTACAGGTGTGACCCACCACGCTTGGCTTTTTCTTTCTTTTTTTTTTTTTTTGAGATGGAGTCCCTCTCTGTCGCCCAGGCTGGAGTGCAGTGGTGCGATCTCCGCTCACTGCGATCTCAACTCACTGCAACCTCCGCTCCAGGGTTCAAGTGATTCCCCTGCCTCAGCTTCCCAGATAGCTGGGATTACAGATTCGTGCCACCATGCCTGGCTAATTTTTTGTATTTTAGTAGAGATAGGGTTTCACCATTTTGACCAGGATGGTCTCCATCTCCTGACCTTGTGATCTGCCTGTCTTGGCCTTCCAAAGTGCTGGGATTGCAGGTGTGAGCCACTGCACCTGGCCTAAATTATTTTTTAAAATAACAAATTCTTTAAAATAATGCAAATCGATGATGAATTATGAAAATCATGATGAGAAACTCCTGACTGAAGAGAGAAATTGTTTGAAAACTGTATTCTCCTTTTCCTCTACTACTTTATGTAATCATAAAGCCTTTTTCTAAAGTTCCTTTCTGACAGAGAAATACTGGCCAACAGAAATTCAACGGAAATTTGAGACTTTTGACATTCAGGCAGTTTATATGGTGTTTCAGGTGTTACTGCCTCTAATAGTCTATCAATAAAACCCTGATAGGGATGGTCTCTCTTTTTTGCCTTCTACTCCATCTCTTCTCGCACACACTTGTGATTCTTGCTAGCATTCACACTTACTCTCTCTTTATTTATTTATTTTTTGAGACAGGGTCTCACTTTGTCACCCAGGCTGGAGTGCAGTGGTGCGATCTCAGCTCACTGCAGCCTCCACCTCTGGAGCTCATGGGATTCGAGTAGCTAGGACTACAGGCGTGTATCACCACTCCTGGCTAATTTTTGTATTTTTTGTAGAGCTGGGGTTTTGCCATGTTGCCCAGGCTGGTCTCCAACACCTGGGATCAAGCAGTCTGCCCACCTTGGCCTCCCAAAGTGCTGAAATTACAGGTATGAGCCTCCATTGCTGGGCACTTACTCTCTTTTTAATTATCAGCTTGCAAATGAGAAATCTGCCCAAGGAGCCTGAACTTGGTGCATACAAGTTCATTTCAGCCCTGTCGGTGAGTTTATGATTCTATGAGACATTAAAGATGTATTTTATTTGGACATGTTAAAAAAAAAAAAAAAAAACAACTGTGTGTTTCTTCACAACATCCAAAGTAATTATTTTATTGGTGTTGATAATTATTATTGAGGAATAGGGTAATCATGCGTGTTATCAACCACTTCCTAAATGGTACCTAGTTAACATGTTAGGGGAGGGAATCTAATCTGAAAGTGATGCCCATTTAGTGAAGCCAAGTGATGTAGCAAGAGTTGAGAACAACTTATAAAGGGACCTCTTAGCCTATGTCCAGAACACTGTCATTAACATAAAGATAGGTTACCAAGGGAAAGGACAACTGTATGGTTAATTTACCCAGAACTGAACTCTCAAAAATCAAGCACTCTCATTCTGTTAGGGTGATGTCAGAGAAAAGAACCTTCACAAGGTTTGAAAACACAGTTATAACATACTAGGCTAGCATTTGACTCAGATTTTTTATCTTGTGCTTAAAACCAGCCTACTGTTGTCTCTGCAGAGAGAGCACTAAGTAGGTACTTAATAATACTTTGCTGGCCAGCACATAGCTCTATGCAGAACGAACACTAAGTAGGTACTTAATAATGCTTGCAGGCCAGCACATGGATGGATCATGTTTATAAGTGTGTATCATAAACACTTTGCCTTCAGGAAATTGTTTCCTTTTTAGAGTTTTCACACTGTGGACATCTTTAAAAATTCCAGAAAATGTATCTTTATGGATTGACATGTGACTCCTACATGTGAAGTTAGAATCCAATGAAATGCTGTTCTTTGGACTAAACTTTCAAGATTCATGTGTGTGGTGTATAATTCATTAACTACAGATATGATTCATACTTTACCTTATGTAGGACCACAGGTATCCACATATCCACCATTAGGATATTCTTTAAATCTCGTAGTTTGGAAGATTTTCAGACATTGTAAACAGTAAATGCATCACAAATAAGCATTTTCCAGAAGAGGGAGATATGAAATAGTGATTGATCAGCCTGTTGCTTAGTCCTGGAAATGTGAAATCAGATCAATATGAAAAAGATGTTTTCCTTGCATTCTCTTCCAGAAATATGCAGCCTGCTGCTCTTTTGTCTTCAGTGTAAGCATGCTGCAGTGAGGAGAGCCCAGAACTGTTTTTAAATTCAAAAGGACAATTGCTTTCTGCTCACTCAGGTCCACTGAGGCATGCTCCAAGACAGGGAAAAGGTGCTTAGCAGGGTCTCTTTGCTAGAGAGTCAATATATGAATTTTACTTTGAGAATAAAAAGTTCACCCACTTTTAAAAGGTTAATCAAAAGCACATTGTAGTGTGTTCTTCCTTTCCTATGCAATTTCCTATGGAATCTATTTAAATTCTGGCCGCAGAGCAGCAATATTTTTCAAAGAGGCAGTCCTTCTGCCAAGTGGCTCTAGAAGTACCCATAATCTCCATGTCAGGAGCATGGAAGATGAAAGAGATGAACACTTCCTTCAGAAATTATGCCTTTGATTCCTTTACTCTATAGCCAGGCAGGAAGAATCCTGAGAGAGGCCTTTACCGAAAGTTCAATATTTATGAGCTACATACTGACAAATGAAAAATGATTCCTAGCACTGAGTTGCTTACCCTATCAAATTTGCCCATTATTTTCAGGCTGTTGAGCATTGTTTGAAAAATTGATCTGGGAGCTACATGAGACTATCCCTTACCATGGTCTTGCTGTTATAAATTCACACTGGGCTATTTCTATTCCCTAAGTTTGCTCTGCCCTTTCCTACCCTTTACCTTTATGGTCTTCCATCTGGTAAATTTTCTCTCACCCTTCCCGGTCTAGCTGTACTTCATCTTCACTTATGAAGGCTTCCTTGTTTTCCTTTTTCAGAATTAATTGCTAATTTCTCACTGCTCTCTAAGCATTAATACACCCATCATAGCCTTCATCATAATATGCTTTGTGCTGTAGTTATTTATGTACTTATTTGTTTTTTGCCTTCTTTGTTCTTCGGTTAAATGCATGCCAGATCCAACTTTACAGATGAGAAAAATGAGCTCTAAAGTTTAATAACTTGCCCAAGGCTACCCAGTTAGAAGAGTTATGGACTTCACTCTGAATATGGTGACTTTTGTTCTAGTGTGTTGACTTCTCTAGTCTCCTTAAGAAAAACCTTGTCTTGTTTTCTTTTCTCCTTAGGTTGACTTATTCTATACATTAGAAGTTTCTAAATTATAATCAAACTGTCATTCCAGGGTCATAGCCATATGTAAATCAGAATGCAGTTTTACATAGATTCATTATTACTGTGCGTGGAGATTAGAAGCCAGCTCACAAGAAGACTTAATTTGGAAAGATAAGGTAACCAACTTTACATGAGTGCGAGCCTTTCATTGATTTCTCACCTCCATTCTATATTCCTCCTGGCACTTGTTTTAAATCTGTTCTACTGAAGTCCATACTCTACCCCCTTGCTCTCAGCCGATGATCTGTTTACCTGCTTGAGAAGATTTAGATCAGTAGTTCTCAAACTTTAATATGTATAAAAATCACATGCAAAGCTCTTTCTAACATAGTTTCCTGGGCCTTTTCCCAGGAATTCTGATTTCAGTAGGTCAGGGTGGTGCTCATGAGTGCTCCCTTCTAACAAGCTCCCAGGTGATGGCAACACAGCTGGTCTGAGGACTACACTTTGAGAACCTCTGACTTAGGCCATCCTCTGAGATAGGATATCTTCTTCAATACGTCTTCTCTGGATGTTTATCCTTCCTCTCCTTCTGTGAGAATTCAGTCATTCTATTCTCAGGCTGAACCCTCTCACCACGAGCTTTTATCCCATCTCACTTCATCTATTTCAGGACCTTGCTTCCACTTGTCTCTCTTTGCATCTTTTATATCACCCTCTCAATTGCCTTTTATTCTCCCCTGCTTTACTAATAAAACTGTTCCTTTCTCAGTTGTACTATTTTAGATAGATCTAATGATTGTAAGCAAAATTATTTTCTATAAGAATGCTTGACAATTTCAGATTCAACTCAGTTGGCTAGGAACTAAGTTTCTGTAATTTGGGAATTGGCTTGTAGAGAGCAAAATTAAGAAACCAAGTTTAACGTTTTTTAATGGATGTGAGTGGAAGAGACTAATGAGATACTACAAAAGAGTTAACTTCTTACATTTCTTTAGTCTAATACGAGATAGTTTCTCCAGGAATTAACATAGCACATCTGGTTCACTGACCTGAGTTTGTTTCCTGGTGAGGCTTTGCAGTATCATCCATATCTCAGGCAAAGGTATTCCAGCATTTTGTAGTTAAGCAGTTGGAGGAGGAGTAGGGAGAACTTGTGTACTTTGAAACATTTCACAATGAACTACTTTGCATTCTAATGATGTTCTCCTTACTTAAGGACTTTGCTATGTAAAGATGCTTTGTCCTTCTGATAATCACTTACACTTTTCTTCTGTGTTCATGTCACTTCATTAATCCTGGTTACTTGTAATGAATCATAATCTTACCCACTTACTCTTTTGTGACTCGTTCCTACTTGTATTCTTAATAGTATTGTCTATGTCTGATAACACGTTGTCAATTGACTATGCTATTTTTAATGTAAGCCTTGGCAAAAAGGTTTACTTAGAGAAAAGCTCTACATTTAATTCCCCCATGCCTGAGTTCCCAAATTTACTAATAAAGATTATACTTAGCTGTCACTCCACATTTCATCAGTAGAATTAAAATGAATAGAGATTATGAAATAAGACAACGAAAAAAATATAATTATAATGGACCAGAATGAGAAATCACTACAGATCAACACAAGTGACCTGCCATGTCAGATTCTTAGATGCAGTTTCTTTAGTCAGTGGGCCATATTTCTTCCTCATTCTTTGTTTCTCCATGATGCCTTCCAAAACTAAATTTTAACCAATAAGGAAATATCATTTGTCTTCTGATATAGGAAGATCCTACTGAGAGATTATATTCATATATTTCATTCATCGGCCTATAGGTGGAATTGTATTTAAAATACTAATAAAGGTAATTATTGCTTGTATCTCTAAAAATGCTCCGACTCTCCAAATAAAGCTTATACTGTTGATGATATTTATCAGTGGCTCTGAACACTTGCATATCATAAAACTCTCCCTCAAAATTTAACCTTAAACTCTTTCAGGCTTGTCTTCATCACAGTGGGAACTGAGGACAGCTGCTCATGTTTTTTGATAGAACAGCTCTTAACATGCTTTTGCTCTTGCCTCCCACTGCCCAACACCAGCTGCGTACACACAGTCCACTTGCTGTGTGCATGCTCTGGCTCCTGGCTCCTTTTCCTTCAGCTAAGTTAGCCTGGTTTTATTTGGTTTCATCATACGAAGTATTTATTAGTAAAACTTTTATGAACTCTGATTACAGTACTAAACTAATAATAAAGCAATCAGAACTTCATTTATTAAAACACTGGGCTGAGCTTATTTTTTAATTTAGTACACATGACAATTTTATAAAGTAGGAATTTTCATTCCCCTTTTATAGGTGGGAAAACTGAGGTCCAGGATATAGGTAACATTTTCAAAGTTAACTCATAAGTAAATGGCTTAGCTGGAATTTGAACCCAGTTTCCTACAATTCTAAAGCCCACCCTTTCAACTGCTGTGCGCACAATTACTGTGTTCTTACTTGCTCTCTGAAATACAACACCTTATTCTCATTTCATCTGCTCTTTCTGCCCTATACACTTCAGTTTCTGCTTTATAGATACCTGCTGTGGATTGTGACATCTCAATGTTTTTTGTACCTTGGCAGGGTTTTGACTGATGTATTGGTGTTCTGAACTCTTTAGCATATATATTAATATGGAAGACCTACCAAATATTTCATCTAATAGGGATTATTTTGTCTACCTATTTTATCTTTCTTTATAATGTAAGTTTGTAGAAGGCAGAAACTATAAATTGCTCAATTAGGGACTCCACAGTGAGCCAAGCACATACATACTTGACCCAGAGAAGTCATCACCATCTTTATCACCACAGCTAACATATGAGTAGTGCTCACCATATACCAAATATGTGCATGGATTATTTTATTTACTCTTTACAGTAATCCTATAAAGTAGATTATGTTGCCATCCCAAGGTTAAAAAACTAGTCCACGTTCATCGAGTTACTGCATGATAGAGTTCGAGTCTAACCAACACCAATCTATCCACACATCTGTCTACACAGTTAACTACTCCACACTTCTCAGTGGAATCTAGAGTTCTACTTATTTCGTATTCCTTCCATTTTTCACTATCTGTCCTCTTCACCTTCTTAGCCTGTTTCTCTCCTTTTCACTTTCTGCCCTATGCATACTTGCTCAATCTTCAGTCTTCTCTGCCTTATCCTCTCTTTCAATTTTGTTCTCGTTCTGCCCTATCCTGCCTCCCCACTCTTCTTATCTCATTTTTCTAGTCCCCTTGTCACCTTTTTACCTCTTACATATTTCTTTTTAAAAAGTAACTTCAAGCTTGATAATAGATTCTTCAACTCTCTTAACAATATCTTATCCTAACCATAATAAAATGATAAAGTGCTAGGTGTAAACAGAAGTAGAATATGAAATTGAAATGAAGAATCTCTTTACTTTTTCTGTTAGAAACATAAATAATGAGTGACTATAACATCTTGGTCTCCATAACTTCTAAGTGTTAAATAAAACACATTTCTCTTTTTTTATTTAACACACACACATCCACACACACATAAACTTGTTTCACGCATTGATTGCCATTTATTGAGCAGCATGTTTTTGGAAATGCAACAGCTACAAAACAATTTTTAAGTTATTATCATACAGTGACATTAATAGGCTCATCACTTTGCTTTCTTTCCTTTGTTCTATCATGTAGAGAGTTGCTTTAGAGATCATTGTGTATTGATATGAATTATCTTTGAAGTTTTATTAGTCTGGATGTCTGGTCTTGGGCATTTTGATAAATTTCTTTTGCTCCAAATCCAGAAGTTATGGCCATTCATCTTTATAAATAAGACTTTTTAAAAAAGACAAAGTCATAAAATAAATATTTCAAAGCAGTGTTAGATATAGCCAGCTGAATAAACTGCCCTCTCTATTTAACTTTGAACTCTAAACCTCATTTAAATATCCTCCCTTTATTCTCTAAAGAAGACAAGAAAAAAAAAAACAATTACAGTAGATTCTAAAATAAAATATAGCAAGAACATTTTTGTAAGAGATATCTCAGATAGAAGGCTGTAAAAATTGGGCAAGTATTTGCACCTAACCAGTAGGACTTAGAAGAGAAAACATGACATGAACTTCTTAGCTTATGGAATGGTGTGGATAGGTTTGCATTACTTAGATGTTCACAGAGCTCTAGCATTTACTTACTGAAACACTGGAATGGTTCATATCCCTGTGGTTTCTACCTTATTTCTTCCAGAAGGATTAGGTTGTATGCTGCCAGAGACCACACTGACTCTTAGTAATGGGATCACCAAATTCTGATTCACAATTTTGTGCATAGAGAGATTGCACTAATATCTCAAAATTGTAGCTATGATTATAACACTGGTATAGAAATCTGAGCTATGTTGGCAGTGCCATGCTGTACAGTCGAATCCACCTGATTATATCTGCATTTGTGACAGCTGGGCTGGCCTTCATTGGCATATGCCTCTTTGCTGTGCCCAGGGCTTTGAATGCAAAATGAAAGATCAGCATGATATTAGGGGCCCATGATCCATAGATGCAGCTTCCCAAGTAAACAGTGTCTCAGCTTTAACATGGCCCCCAGTATCCTGCTTTATTTTTCTGGACTGAAGCTCCTATGACAGATTTGTTGCTTTAAAAAAGTAATTTTGCAGATTTGTCCTTTTTTAAAAGAAATAAAATTTGCCTCCACTTCCTATTGAAAGTGATATGGTAGTATCCATCTTATAATTGCACAGATTCAAAAATAAGCCACAAATATGTTAGCTGAAGTATAACTATGGACTATAAAATAAGATATCATAGCCTATAATATGGAGGGTAGTTTGATGTTATAAAGCCATTTTTCTGTGTTTCACATTATCATAAAATTTAACTACTGAAGGGAAAGTGAAGGTTTTAATATTTAAGTAAGCCTAGCACTTAAAGAGAAACACATATATTTTCCTTGGAAAAAAAGAAGTTCCATTTTGGACACTGCAAATGACGGTGCCAGCTGTTGTCATAGTATTTCTAACATCCACTGAGGATTAATTCCAGGCCCAGCAAATTCACTGGATGAGCAGAAACAGCCAAAGAAGTAAACACTGGTGCTTCTGCCGTGGTATTATTAAATTAGGCGGGAGACTTCTGCAAAGTTGGACATCTAGTGAACACTGGATTATCATGCCTGAGCATCATTCACTTTGTGGATATCTGCAGAAAACTGAATCCCGAACTTGCTTTCTTCTGCCTCTTGGCCCTCTTCCTCTGTAGAGGTATACTCAGAAAATGCGATCTCATTTGAATATAAACTTTTCTATTAATATTCATTAAGTATTCATACAATATAAGCTGAGGAAACAGTGGTGGGTATAAAACACAGGCCTGATGTAAAGAGCTTACTTTCACTGTAGAGGCAAGATAGCATAATGAAACAGAGATGGGTTTCAGAGGCAGGTGGACCAGAATTCAAATCCTATTTCTTCTAAGTATGGCCTTGGGCCCATCACTTAAATTTCTGAGACTCAGTTTCCTTTTCTATGAAAGGTAGATACTAACCATGCTACAGAGTTCTTTTGAGAATTAGAAATATTTACAGATACTTAGACCACTACAAGGTAGCTCTTTTTCTAGAAGAGGCATACCTTATTATATATAATCTATGAAACAGAATATAGAAGATGCTAAATGAAAGGTACAATCAGAGAATTCCCCAGGCCCTCAAGAAGGAGGGTAGAATGGATGAGGAAGTCTGCTGTCCAAGGGGTGGGCCGGAGCTAAGACAAGATATGTGTGTGGGCCTTCACTAACCAGGCACAGGGAGAGGGCATTCCAGCAGCAGGTGTAGGTCTGGCCAAGGAATTAAGACAGGAACGCAAGTGGCGTTTTCGAGGCAGAAGATTAGGAAGTTTTAGATCAGCCTGGATATGGAGACCTTGAATAGCAAGCCGACTGAGGAATGCGTGGAAGAATGACTACTAGCTGGAGTAAAACATAAATCTCAAGGCCTCTTTTCTCTTTCACCTCTCCTCTTGCCCACATCGTGGACAGACAGTTCTTGCTTTTCCTTATACTCTGTTTCTATGAGCAATTTTAAGAAGGCAGAGTGCATAATGGTATTACTTTTATGTCTGCATGTGTATTGCCACATGAAGCCTGTAGTTTTGCTTTTCAAACTACTAGACTGTGACCTTGTAATGATCTGGCAAAAGGCTGATTGAATTTATAAGAGCAGTAAATTAATATAGTGGATAATAGTGGGAAAAAATTAGTGGCTAATACTAGGGAATGAGAAGATTAGGAAAGACATAAATAAAATATGGGTGGTGTAAATAAAAATTAAAGTGAAAATATGGGGAAGGGACTGCTTATGATTCACCTTACAGCCATGTAGAAATTTTGATTAACAGAGCAGTATATCTGAGGCATGTTGTAAAGAATGGACTGGGGTCTGTTTTCACTGTCAGTTCTTTCTGCGAGTACATGTTCATGAAGATATTGAAGGCTGTTTTTCTATAGGCAACTGGTGGTTTTCTGCTGTAGGCAGAAGTGGTTGAGGTAATCCTAGGGAGGTGACGCTGAATGGGGCTGTGGTCCTACTTTATGTAAGGTTATTATATGTGAAAGAAAGAATAATTTTTAAAAGTAATTAACTAGTGGTAGATTATGAACTAACACTAGCAAAGGTTGATTATAAATCAGATTTTCTTTTTACTACTGATTTGGAAAAAATCTTTGGAGAAATAGATTTGGAATGGTTAAATATCACTTTTGGGACCACATTTTGCTACCACAGCTTAAAGGTACTCTTAAGAGAAAGCTTTACAAATGGGGCAACCTTGAAAGACGCATTTCATATGCATTCAAATTCAAGATATGACCAAAAGCTCTGTTGCCAGGGTAAAGGTTTTGAGAGCTAAATGGGAATTTGGAAAACAATACTCAAAAATTGACTTAAAATGCAGATGCAGATAAGCCTACAAGTATTTAAAGGGTGGAGACATCAAAGAATGTAAGAAATAGTTTGGATCACTAACAGGAATGTGTAATGGGAAGTCAAAATCTATGCTGTCAGGAAAAATTCATATTATTGGGTAGAAACTCTATTATTTGGTACATTTAAGATAAAATGAAAATTGTATTTTCAAAGGGTTAGGCTTCGCAGTGGATGAGTGATTGGGGCGTTTTCTGGTTTCAGTGATTCTGTAGGCAGAAAACAGTTTTTACTGCCAAGTGTGTCAGTGGAGGTGGGGAGATAGAGACCTTACTGTGTTAAGCGAAATCTGTTGCTTAAGAATAAAGCTGGCATTTCAGTAGAATGGAGAAGGAATTTGGTATTATCATATTATCAAAAAAAAAAAAAACTGCTCTTTGAAGAGTAGATTTTTTAAAGTTTGATTATCAAGTATTTATTTAAAACTACTGCCTACGTATTTAAGCAGTTTCAGGCTCTGATTTTATTTTTGTTAAAAAATGAAACCACTAGCTGGGCGTGGTGGTGGGCACCTGTAGTCCCAGCTGCTCGGGAGGCTGAGGCAGGAGAATGGCGTGAACCCGGGAGGCGGAGCTTGCAGTGAGCCGAGATCCGGCCACTGCACTCCAGCCTGGGCAACAGAGCGAGACTCCGTCTCAAAAAACAAAAATAAAAATAAAAAATAAAAAATGAAACCTATGCCTAAAAGTTATTTTAAGTAGTTATATGGATAGATGAGCTACACAGTTTCAGACCTGTGTATATGACTTTTTAAGAGGTCAATGGTATCCAATAATAAATGATCTTATGCAGGAATTTGACACATAATGGGTCATGCATTATCTATACCTTGTTAATGGGATCTGTATAGAGTGATAGCAGAAAAGAAAGTTAATTTTAGGATCCTTTAATACCTATAAATTTAGAGCAAAAGAAGTATTTCTAAAAGCTCATCTGTTGTATACATATGCCCATTCACAAGTTTTACAGACATTTTTACACGTTTTAGGCCTGAAGTATTTGATTCAACTCCTATTTGTCAAGATACAATATAATTACATTAGTAAAATACAAAAGGGCAGATAAGTTTTTCTTCTTTTGCCTATGTTATAGTCACGCTGCAAACCCTCCATCACAGTTTTTTGGCTGAGGTAGATCTAGATGTATAGAGGCCAACTAATATAGTTTTATATAATCAACATAGGGAAGTCATTTCAGAGACTTGCACTGAGCTCTTGGAGGGAAGAAAATGAATCTTAAAGCTTCTTGGGAATATCCCTCACTGCAGCAGAGTTTATGTGCTCTAATGGATGCTCCGTAAATGCTTGAGAGAATATAAGTCCCATAGGTTAGCATATACTTAATTCTACCTAACATGGAAACCTCTCCATACATTCTATAGCTGAAATATTTTAGGAGCTCAAAAGGAGTAACAGGAACTAAAGGGAACACCAGCTCCAAGATTGGATTTTTAGGCTTTCTTGCTAGTGTAACACTTTTTTTCCTGTTAGACTATTGGCAACCATATCCTGGCTAATTGGAAGTGATTTTCAGGGGAAAGGAAGAGGTCATAAGTTCTTGCCTCCCTATTTTCCTTCTTGCTGGGTTCTAGTAACTTACCTTAAGGAAGTAGTGTCATCCTATTCAAACTCCTAATATTCAGAAACCAACTCTCATTATTCAAACATGTTGAGGAAAAAAATATCTCCTTGCATCCTCTTCTGCTTAAAACTTCTCCAGTACCATCAAGCGTGGACAGATATATGACAGTGGCAGTATCCAGAAGACACACCATCTATGTAGCAAACCCTAGAAATAAAGTATGGTATAATTCTAAGCATTCACTTGGCACTGTCACTTCTGGGAATTTGCTATGAGTCAGCCACAGGCATCTCTGTGTACCTTCAAGCCCAGCTTAGCACGTATGGGAGGATAAGAGAGAAAGTGTACTTCTTGAATACATCTTCTACAGAGTAAACTAATCCTTAGCTAAGTTGATGATATCCTCATTCAGAATTTAAAAGTTCAGTAGAGACTCTTCTTGAAATGTTGAATTTTTATTTCTGCTTATTGCCCTTTATAGCTGAGTGAAATGCAGTGAAGATATGCACTGGTACTATAAAAATGCATTAGTTCTTTTTGGTGAGCTACTTGACTATCAGAGCCAGATACGTAGGTAGCTGGAATTAAATTTCCAGTTTAGCATCCCCCTTAGAAGGGTGATAGAAGCTCCCATATCTTGGTGTTTCTGTTTCTGAGTATCTGCTGTCTCACTGAGGCAACATGCTAGCCTCCATGTTGTATTATTTCACAGATATAGAACTAAGTGACACATCTGCCAATTCCCCCTCCCATTTTCTTTGATGGAGGTAGATTACATTTATAAGGTGTAGATATTGCTTGAAGGTACTTGTTGTTCTTTCTTACAAGTAAGCAAGAAAGAGAGCAGCAAATAATAGCTAGAAGGAAGATGTGCCCACACCACATTCAGGCCACTTAGTCTATCTAGTAAGTACTTAGAGTGTTTCAGGCATCAAGCATGTACTGGGAGACATGCAAACAGAAAAAGGACAAGCAATAGATTCCTTTGAGAGTGACATGGTAGGTCTGAAGAGTGAATGTAACTTTTTGTCTCCATCCCCTCAGTGATTCATGAATTATTTATTAGCTATTTTTTTCCACCAGGATTACAATCATTTTACCTTTGCTTGCCAGCCTAGTGGGTTATTAATAGTGGTTACTCTATTTATTTACACATTTTCTATTTTACGTTATTCATCCTTTATTAGTTCATCCCCACCCCTAGTCACCATTCTTTTTTCTTTCTTTTGTTTGGCCTTTCATGGCTACCGTATTACCAAGTGATCAGGAAAAAAAATGCACTGGTGTCAGAATTAGGCCAACATAGACATATGGGATGGTAGGTTCATTTGGGTTGGGTAGAGAGCTGTTTGAAACTTGTATACACGTTTTTCAATTTCAAGAGGAAACATTTACAGTAAAGGAAGCATGGTATCCATAGTTTGCAGTGGTCTAATGGAGGTGAGCTGAGCTCAGGAATCTCAGATGCATGTAGCTCTACAAGTCTCCATTATACAAATTATGTTGAATATTTCATCTCTTGCTACAGATTAGTTTCGGGCCATCATGAAAAACTTTCCTGAAGATTAAGTCAAACTTATCTATGCATGCCTTCTTTGGATACGTAGATCCACCCTTGACAGCTACTCTGTCTACTAATTCTGTCAAGTAGGACTGAGCTTTTCTGAATACCTCTCCTTTTGTTAACAAGAAGGAGAAGAAGAAAATTAAACACTCCTGGCATCTGCCTGGCTGTGATTTAGCCCTTGGTAAAGAGTATTACAAATTGAGATGGTGCCAGAGTGCTTCTGTGATTCATCTCTTCTCCTGTCAAGACCAGTTGAAGCGATGCAATTGGAAACCTCTCTAGTTTGTGAAGAGACACTTTATATTGGAAGGAACAGCATAAGCAGAATAGTACTTAGGCTTTCAAAGCAGAGACAATTGATTTCTCTTATTGGTGAACAATCACTGCAAATTAAGGTCAAAAGTATTATCAACTAATTCAGTGTACTAGGCTTCTTCATCATTTTCCATGACTTGTTCTCTTTTAGAAGATGGTTTAGCAAATTGGAGCAATTATTTTTAAAAAAAATCTTGCTGCAGAGTTAGTGACAAAACACAAGAAAGTTTAAGGCTGGATATAGCATGTCCATCTTTATCAAGACGCAGATCCATAGAGAGGTGTGCTTGATCTTGGGATGCTGGATGAAAATCCAGGCACTGTGTTGCGGGAGGCTGATTTCTGAAAGTTGGGGCATCATTGTTTGGCCTGTGACGTTTGTAAGTGTCAGGTATGTCTTGTCCCACAGAATACTTTTTATAGCTGTTAAAGGACAGATTGTCTTCAGGACAATTGGTACCCATGCCAGAGTAGGGTATATTCTGAAAGAAAATCCATTTACTCTCATCTGTAATTTATCCCCTTAGTTGAAACATGATCCCAGTGTAGAACATTTACTTTTCACACTCCATTTAAATCAGTGTGGTTTCTTCCTATCTTCATGAATTTTACCTCATTTCTTTGTCTTGCAAAAACCCAGGGCTGAATGGTAAAATTTCAAAACAAATCTTTCACAAGGCTGGAACTAGACACTCTGTTGGGTCACATGCAAGTTATTTGCAGAAGAGGAACACTTTGCATGTAAATAAGAGAAAGCAAAGCACTTACACCAATACTCAGTGCTCTTGGGGCCAGGAGTGAGGGGCCTTCCATGTTTGCAGGACATCTATTTGGGCCTTATGTTCTGCTACAGCTCCAAGTCCTTACCTCATATCTGCCTGGTGTCCTATTTTTCTGCTTAAAGAGTCAAAGACTGAAATTCTTATCGGTGTTTCCCATTCATTCCTAAGTTACTTTGGCCTTCACGTGGAGCCACCATGCTGTGGCCCACAAAGTATGCTATTCACTTAAACTTATTTATCTTAAACTTTTTATGAATTGTGGTTGCATTCTTTGACTTCCTTGCTGATCACAGTTTACATTAATCCTGGAACATTTGACTCTTAAGTGCTACATGATAGTACTATTTCTAATGGTTTCTAATGTTATACGAATGCCTCTCTTTCCCATTTCATCCCTTTCTCTCTGTTGGTTTTGACTTGAAGCTCTCTGGTTGTTTCATGGCAATGATTATTGGTGAGAGTATTATCTATTACCAAGTGTTTCTTGTTCAGTTTTGCATAGTTTCAATGTCTTTTTAAGCAAGGATTGCCAAACTACAAGCCACCTGTTTTTGGAGATGCCATTTAATTGGAACATGCCATACCCATTCATTTACATATCATCTATGGCTCCTTTCTCACTACAAAGGCATTGTTTAGTAGTTAAAACACAGACCTTATGTACCTTCACCTCAAAACCTAGCATATTTACTATCTGACTCTTTACAGAAAAAGTTTGCTGATCTCTGCTTTGAAGAAGAGAAAGTCATCAGATACATACAGTGCCAAAGAATTGCTGGCTATGAAAGAGATATTGCAGAATTCTATAATTTTCTTAAAGAATGGAAAACCTGGAAAACAGTCACCAGTTTACAGGTGATTTGCATTTCTATAGGTATCAGAATAATGTGTGTGCTTGTAGGTTGGGGAAGGAATGGCAGGCCTTCTCTCTCTGTCAGTATCTTCAGGCCCTGAAGTCATACAATCAATAGATTGCTTTTCCTCTTCACTTTTCCATTTTGCCATAATTTTCCCAAGGGGGACGTTGGAAGTAGGTGAATATTTTGAGCTAGAAGAGCATTTGGATACCTCCTGATAGTTACTTTAGCTCAGATATTCTTAGATTCTCTCTAGTGAAGGCCACACCTTCTCTGTGCCTCAGCCTGGCATGGCCCAGCGTGCTACTTACCTTGGGTTCCTGCTGCTCAGCTTAAAGGGAATCTCTTTCATATGCCTAGAGCCTTGTTTACTCAGTTCAGGTCTGTGCCAGTTGACGCCAAGTCAAAAAGCACTTTAGATAGAAGCTTGCTTTGAAAGTGCTAGCTAGTAGCAAATAAGTCTGGCTTAATTCCCCCTTGAGTCTGGAGATCTGATTGGAAGAGTAAAAGGGAGAAAAGGATGATTTATTTGTTGACTGGATTGACTACTTTATATTAGTAATTATGAGGCAATTCTACCCACATTATCGCATTTAAATCCCCATAAAAACCCTACAAGGGAGGTAATATGCTTTGGAAAACTGAGACTCAGAGAAATTAAGTAAATTGCAAAGTCCTTATGCTATAAGCATTATAGTCTCATAAGCAAATGTCATGAGCTTCTTCTAGCTTTTTCCTCATGCTCACAAAATGGTTGAAGGAGATCCATCATGTTTCTAGTTAAAAAGAAGATGCAGAGTAACAGGCAAAAGGTAAATGGACAAGCCAATCAAGTTTATTCTCTTTCCTAGATATCCTACTTGATGACTTCAGCTTATATCTCATTAGTCTACATCATAGGATTATCTCTGCAAGGGAACCTGGAAAATGTAGAAATTTGTTTGTGTTAAGCTGGGCACCTTGCCACCTCCTTAAAAATGTGCTGTATAGGTACAGAGCAGGAGATAATCATTATTAATAGACAACTTACCGTCTCTGTTTCAAGAGGTCATTCTGGTACCTGAGAAGATTGACAATCTCTGGTCTAAACTCTTATAGGCCTCTCTTGCCTTCATTTAAGATGAACTTGATAGAATAAAGATTATTGTTCTTCTCTTATCTCCTGGGTATGAGACAGAGAGGTAACAGATGGAATGATTTCCTTCTGGCTTCCATAGCAAATCAAAGCATGTGCCAGTGAAGAGTGGCAACTGCTACAAATACTTAGCCAAACGTGGGGAAGAGTGTTGATGCTGTAAGTCTCCTAGCTATGTCTAGGCAGCAGGTGTCTCTGTAGATCAGGGCAGCAATCCCTTTGGTAAGGGCATGAAGAGGGCACTCGGGACTACTGGATTGCATCAGCTTGGCAGAGAAAAATGTAGTATGTACTGGAGCTCTAGCTGGGTAGGGAATTGACAAGTTGAACCACAAGTTGACTGCTGTTCAGTCAGCACTAGCTTTTATCTTCCAGTCACAGTTCCCTGTGGCTCTTCGTTGATCGTCCACAAGCTCCAGGCCTGGGTGGTGCCTGTTGTGATATAAGAAGGGAACAGTGATGTCTCCAAAATGTGAACACTCATGTGTACAGTTTTCATGTTGGTAAGGAAATGCCAGAAGGGGAACAGCTGTCAGATGCCTCTGTCTTTGTCCATACCTGGCTACCCATGACAAAGTTGTTGTTTCCCTCCAGGCATAGAGCCGCAAATGTAGAAAACAAGCATTCCAGCCTGCAAAAGAAAACTGAATCCCCCTTGCTTGGTCACTTAAGGAATCAAGCTCAGGAGGGCTGGACATGTTTTCTGTTGCTCTACAATAGGGGTTGAAACTTAGTTCAGTTATGGTGCTTAGCTGAAGCACCATGACTGAACCTTTTTTTTGCGAAGGGGAAAGGAGAAGATTTTAAAATGAAATGTCACAAGTGTAACATAGTACATATAGAGGTCACAAACTTGGAAAGCCTGTGATGTCTTGGAAGATCACATAAATGTGTGAAACATGCCAGTTGCACACAAGTAAGCACATGTCCCTTCTACAGAAATTATTGCCACAGAGGAATGCTGGTTCTAATCTCCATCCTCCCTTCCCCTCCCCTCTGCTCCTGTAAAAACCAGAGGTTTGGAATTTTGCGTGAATAACTCAGTTTGTTAGTGTTGACAACCAGGGATGACAGTAGCTCATTTGAACCCTTTGTCCAAATCAGGAAACAGCAGCCCTTCCTTCATGGCAGCCCTGTAGCTGTGCCAGTTGAGTGTGGGCTGGATTTCAGCCCTTACTCTCCCCCTTAGCTGAGCCTTTGTGCCAGACACAAGCTGCCCACCTGTAGACAGTGGGTCCAGAAGTTATCAGTGTTACATGAGCAAAAGAAAACATATCTACGGGCCATACTCAGCCCATAGATTATTATTTTGCAGCTTCTGCAGCTGTGGTCAAAACAAAGCTCTGGGGTCAGATCACCTGGGTTTCAATCTGGGTTCTACCCTTCAGGCAAATGACTCAGTATTTCTCGGCCTCAGCCTCCTCTATCTGTAAAATGAAGATAAATACTTGTACCTACCTAACAGGGTTGTTATGAGGATAAAATCAATAATGTGGGACAAACACTTAGCTCTACAGAGGGTGGCACATAGCACTTAATGTTATATAATACCAAAATCATGTGAAAATCTGATTTTTTCAGACTTAGAGAATTCACAGCATATGAAATGAATGGGAGAGTGCATGTCAGACCTTCATGATTACTTTCTGCTTCTTGAGGAAATGCTTATGCCTCTTGTGTCACTGTGAAGACAGAGAACTCAAAATAGTAAACATTACTTAGCAGCTGGCCTACTAAGGCTCCAAGAACAAATGAAGTAAACACTCTGCTTGAACCATTGATTTTGTTTACCTGCATAAAACACTTGCACAGGTTGACAGCTGACATCCATAACAATGACATCCTAAAACCATTAAGAAATGATTAAATTAAGTTCAGTATCATCTGTTGCAAAAGACAAAGATGTGTGAGGTACGTTTTAGAATAACTTACAATGAAAACAACTAAAAAGTGTGGAAGTTTAAAGTGGCAAATATTCAGTTACTTGAGTTCATCTTCTACACTGGCGTATTCTCTGGAAGCTGGGCCACAGAGTTAATACTCCATTCTTAAAGACTGTAACAGTTGTTTTCATCTAAGATGCATCAGGTTCTGCATAAAAAATTTGGTTGCTGGCACTGAGACTGTGCTAGGAGGAGGGTATTAACTTAGTACTGACCATAATGAAATCTGTGGTTGACTGCAAGGACTTGGGTTGAAATCAGACTAAATCCAGTAGTATTGCTCTGATAGGTTCAATCATATTCAAGTGTTCAATAATGATTATAAAGAAGTGTCAACCTGTCATACTTACTTTAAAACATATCCAGAAAAGAGAATCCAAGAACGTTTATTTAGTTCCACCTGCATGTAAATTAGCTTTTTTTTTTTTATCATGACATCAATGTCATTAGGCCCTAAATGATATTAAGAGTGTCTATGAGACCCCAAAGACAAAGATTGTCCCCAAAACTCCTATTCTTATTTGTTTAACATGGACTTGGCCCAGCTACCTTCAATCTAAAGCTTCTTTCTCTAGAGTAAGGTATCTCAGTCTTTGCACTGTTGACATTTTGGGCCAGATAATTCTTTGTTCTTGAGGCTACCCTGTGCATTTTAAGATGTTTAGCAGCATCTCTGGTCTCTACCCACTAGATGCCAGTGACTTCCTTCCCCTCAACTCATGACAACCAAAAGTATCTCTAGACATTGCTGTAATGCCACCTGGGGAGAAAATCCTCCTGGTGAGAACCACTACTCTAGACTAAGAAAAGTAGCCAGATTTTTAAACACAGAAGTGTTTTTCCTCCCAGAAGCAAAAAGTGCCCTAGAGATGGAAGAATTTTGAAAATAAGCTCTTCCACAAACTGTACTGCCAAAATGGTTAGAGAAAGATCATATAATCACCATGCTTGACAAATGATGTTTTTGCTAAGCCTCACAGCAGCTTTGTTCATGTATTGTGTTAATTGCAATTAAATAAACTAGTCTAGAAGAATGGGTCATCATCCAGCCCATTCATATCCCTCCTTTACAGTACACATCCAGACTTCTTTCAGAATTTTGCTTGCCCATTGGTGCTCACATATAAAAACTCAGTGGGTGAGAGTGAGGGATTCACAGAGCAGAGAGGAACCTCAGCTTTTCATATCTACTTTTCTTGTTTTAAAGGACAAGGCACTGAGGTCCAGAAAGTGGAATTTGCGGCACAAATTGCTATGATAAACCTCAGTGATTCAGCCCCTCGGATCTTCAACAATATAGGCACAGAACATATAACTATTACTGTTTAAAATTATGTTCTTAATGGCAATGTTCAAGGTTTTAGGCATAAGTAAGACAAAGCAGAGGCAAAATAAAAAATACTGTTCAAACTGAAGTCTTAAAAAATTAAGGATATCCTCTATGCGCCTTCTGCTTTAGGATCCAGAATCTTATGTTTGTTTGCTCTTTATAATACATGACTGTGTAATATCAGCCACTTGTGACTGGTAAATTTCCATTAATTTGCCTAATCGTATTTAGAAATTATGCCTACTAAATAAATTATGGTTGGAACTTGAAAGGAATAATGGCTTAAATGAGTGATTTGTTCTTTAGTCAGAAAAATATTCTCACTCTCTCTTGCACCCTCATGAAGCACTGCCAGCTCCGCTTAGTTTATAATTAAGGCAATAGGACCAAAGCCATCCCTGTATCCAAGTTTCTTTTACTAATTGGAGAAAACCACTAATTGTACATTTTAAACTCAAAATGTCTTTAAGTATATATATATATTTAAAATATATTTTATTTTTATTAATGTATTAATTATAATTATATTTAAAATTATATTTATAATTATATTTAGATTTATTATTTAATTAAAATTATAATTATATTAAAATAATAATTATTTTTATTAATTCATACATATATATAATTTATGTTTTCTCCATGTGTTAGCTGTTGATCTAAAGGAGAAAGAGTAAGGCAGGAAAACTATCAGGTTCAGTGTTTAACTGGGAGATGAGGACATCACTAAAAGAAAGGTACAGCATGTTCTACTGGTATATACAAGTTTTGATTACAAGGTGTACTCTCGCCGCCTGTTGTGGTGTCTCAGCTAACTTTAGTTTGTGATTTGTGGGGTCTCTGAGACAACTCTCCGTGGGCAGGTATAGAGCTCATTTTGCCCTTGGCATGTTCCAAATCGCTTCCTATGCTCACCCTTCTGAGCAATACAAGAAAAACTTCCTACTGTGGCGTGTTATGAAGGTTATTTTATTTTATTTTATTTTGAGGCAGAGTCTCGCTCTGTCACTCAGGCTAGAGTGCAGTGGTGCGATCTTGGCTTACTGCAAGCTCCGCCTGACAGGTTCACGCCATTCTCCTGCCTCAGCCTCCCGAGTAGCTGGGACTACAGGTGCCCACCACCACGCCCAGCTAATTTTTTGTATTTTTAGTAGAGACGGGGTTTCACCGTGTTATCCAGCATGGTCTCAATCTCCTGACCTCGTGATCTGCCTGCCTCAGCCTCCCAAAGTGCTGGGATTACAGGCGTGAGCTACCGCGCCTGGCGGAAGGTTATTGAAATACTTCAGGAAATGCCTTTGACTTTGTTTTGGACTTAAGAGGATGATTTCATTCAGAAATGGGTATAGTGTCAAAATATGGAATGTGGTAGTAAAATAATCACGCAATTCACTTAAAGAAACAAAAACAAGACAAAACAAAATAAAACTTGTTTGGGATGGGTGAAAGGCATGGGGCTGCAGTTCATCCTAGATTTTAAGGTGAGAAGTGGTTGAAAGAAATGTGATATTTTTACCTAAACTATGGTCGACTGTACTTTCACTTTTTTAGCAATGATGTGAATGAGGAATGGCTTTGAAGACTGTTGGTGGATTTAACAAACATTTATCAAGAGCCTGCTATGAGTGCCACCATTATAGGTGGTAGATATTCCTCAATAAACAAAACAGAGTCCTTTCTTAAATGTTGTGAAGGGAGACCACCTGTAAACAAATATACGTCATGTCATGTAGAGATAAGTGCCATGGGGAGAAACAAAACAGGGTAAGAGGCTAGGTGGAGCAGGATCAGACCAAGGAGTTTATATTTTATATAAGATTGTCAGGGAATGCCTCTCTAATTAGATGACTTTTTTGTTTTTTTTAATAGAACTGAAGGAAATAAAAGGACGAGGCTTATGGATATCTGGGGGAAGATGTCAGAGGCTGTTATAAAAGTTACAACAGGAAACTGATTAGGACTCTTAGCCGACTTATATATGCTTAGAATGAAAGGGATTGGGATAAAAGAAAAGAGGGGAGCTTTGGGAAAGCAATAAACTGTGGCCACAGTACTGATTGGATAAACCATAACACTGGAGTGTCTGCAAATTTCTAACGTTTTTTTAAAGTATCAGACCCATAGCCCTAGTAATAAGCAACATGGTCTTTTCTTTTAGCATGATTGTAATGAACATGGTATTCTTTTGGAGTTATCTTGCAAAGCTTATCTAACTCAGGAAGTAATAGTTTATATGCATTGCCCAGGTTGAATATTATTAATTTGGGTTGAGAAGTAATATGACCACATTCTGACTGACTATAGGCCCTAGTCCAGTTCACCTGATTTTATGCCCAATTTTTAATGAGAAGGGAGCTTGCTAGGCCAGGCAGGAAGGAAGAAATGGGGACAGTGTCAAGGAGGAAACGCAGAAGAGTTGAGTGTAGGTAAATCCCATCTTTCCTGGCTTTACATCGCCTTCACATCCCTCATATGATCTTCTACCCTAGTCTTCAGTATAAGCAGTATTTTGTTTTGAAGGAATGAAGTCTTGGCCGGGCACGGTGGCTCACACCTGTAATCCCAGCACTTTGGGAGGCCGAGGCGGGTGGATCACGAAGTCAGGAGATTGATACCATCCTGGCCAACATGATGAAACCCCATCTCTACTAAAAATACAAAAGTTAGCTGGGAGTGGTGGCTTGCACCTGTAGTCCCAACTACTCAGGAGGCTGAGGTAGGAGAATCGCTTGAACCCAGGAGGCGGAGGTTGCAGTGAGCCAAGATCGCGCCACTGCACTCCAGTCTGGGAACTGAGAGAGATTCTGTCTCAAAATAAAATAAAATAAAAGTAAAGATATGAAGTCTTTTCCAAGCTAAGGCAAGAATGCTGAAACCTCAATCATAGCACTTTTCCAAAAGAGTCTTACCTTATATTCTGAATCTCTTCCTTATCTCAAGAGGGGCTTCTTTCTCTTTAAATGTGAAAAGAAGAGAGGCATCAGCTAGCCCTATTAGCCCAAGGCTAAGAATTGCTCCAGATTTTTGAATGCTTAACCTTAAACTAGGTCACATGTACCAGTGGAAAGTGGCTCCCCTGTTTTCAAGGACAGTCAGATTTTAACTACGTGCCTCTTAGGCTTGCCCTGTCTTCGGGGTTGTTAAATATGCATGTTGGGAGCTGTTGACTGTTTTTTTTTTTTGTCTTATAATTTACTTTTATTTTAAATCTATTATACTTTGAACTGTTGACTGTTAGAGAAAGCAGTACTGGCTTAGACTCAGCAGAGAATATGCTTGAATTCTATTTCTTAAACTGAGGAGAATTTCTGTTTGACCCCAGTCCAAGTCATTATTTGAGCAACTTTTTGCACATTTTGCTTGCTTAAGTGTTTTTTTTTTTCTTTTTGCTTTTACAAGTAATTTTTTAAATGTTTTCATACACTTAGCAAACATTTTTTGAGCACGTACACAATGCCCAGCCCTGTGCCATGCATGTTCAAAAAAAAAAAAATAGGTAACATTATATCTGTGCTTGTGGAATTAATACATTTGTTAGAAAGATAAGACTTCAATCAATAAAGCAATCCAAGAAGGAACAAGTACAAAGCCCGGTAGGAGACATTAGCTCAGTGGAAAGAGTCCACTGAGGTAGGTAGACTTGGGTTTGAGTCAGAGCTTAGACTCTAAACAAGAGTGTGCTTTTGTGAGTTTTGCTTATCCTGTGTGGGCCTCAGCTTCCTCTTCTGTAAAATAGGATAATAGTACCTATTACATTGTCACATTGGATTGCTGTGATGACTTGATAATATTTATATACAAAGCAACTAGTATAATGCATGCTCATAGTAAGCACTTATTATATTATTATTATTTATTAGACAAATAATTAGATCTGGGTTATAATCTTGATTCTACAATTATTTAGTTTCAGTAAGCCACTTAACTTTATCATACCGTTCATGCATATTACCTATAAAGAGAAGAGAACAGAGGTTCTACAATTTATCTCCCAAATTCCATGGTATTTTGAAACAAAATGTATTAAATAAGTCTTTGATGTATGCTTCTCCTTCTTGTTAGTGATATTAACAATAACAATAAAAATCAATATTTATTTAGGACTTACTATGGAGCCATGAGTCGTGCTGGGTTCTTGACATTATGTTATTTACTCCATGCTGCATACTCAGTGAGACAGATAACTTTGTCTTGTTTCCTAGATCCTGGGCCATATTTTATCCAGTTTAATATTTCTGAAATCAGAATGTATTATATAGTTAATAAATATATTAATGTGGAAATTTTTTCCCAAAAGCCCTTTCTAAGTGAGATGGACTCTCTTATAATTGAGGATGTCTTCCAAGGGAAATAAATATTTTTTCTATATTTCTGATGGTAAAGTTGAGGCATAGAGAGGATAATTTACATCACCAAGATTAATGAAATAACAAAAGCAAATTCAGGACTTGAACTTAGGTTTGTTTTATTTAACAATATTCACCCTACCAACTTCTTGGGAGCAAAAAACTTAAAAGTTTCTGACATATATTCATTAGTTCTTTCCATTTTTTATAACAAAATATATTTGATCTATCACTAAAATGAATGATAGATTCACTATTTATTAACTTTTAACAGGAATATATTTTAGTCCCTCTAGCCTGACTTTATAGGGTATGTACTCAGCACATGAAAATATATAGTAGCCTCAATTTAATGTTGATGTTTATTTGATGTTGACGTCACTAGTGACACTGGTCAAGTCTATCCTTTTAGATAAGATCCTATTAGAATTATATATTCCCTGTAGAAATTTTACCTTGACCGTAGTACATTTAATAGCAGATTTTTCTCAGACTTTCAAAATCCTGAAAGTCTGGTTCATTACAAGAAAACAAGGATGTGGTCATAAACAGTTGTTTATTAAGCAAATTCATTGAAAATTAACAGCAGTATTCTTTGACCTCACTCTTTATAGCCAAACTGCTAATCTTGGGTAAATATAAGATTATATTACTAATCCATTGACATTTAGCAGAAATTAGTTATCAAGTGGGCCAGTTGTTACTGTTGGAAACTTATGAAAATACATTAAAATTCTTCCCATTTCCTATATGTTTCTTTCTCTGACACAGAATCTTAGAGCCTTTTATTAGGCTGGGAGAACTTCCCAAATAATCTAATGACTAGTTGAATAATTGTCTGTGATATCAAATCAGCTTTGTTGTCAAAATGATTACAGTTTCAGGGTCACAGTTAATAGAAAAATATTCAAGTGAAGGTTACCATTAGTCATTGTAAGTATCCTTTGATTCAAGAAGTGAAACTTTTATTGAAAAAACTGTTTGCAGAGCTGGTTCCCTGATGGACCTTTCTGAAGTTTTTAAAATTAAGAAATCCTATCTCTACTTTTAACAAGACAGGAATGTTAGCATATTCACCCAGACTAAATGAATGAGTTAATGATCACATTACACATGCTTGGGATTTGATTTCCTTCCTCTGGTGTTCCAATGGACTAGCAGCTTCAGTACTGAAGTGTGATTGTAAAATTACACATAGTGAAATTCAAAATGGTGTCCATCAGTCAGGTCCTGGCAAGACACACAGTCTAACTCAGAAGTTTCAAGAGACTTTAAGGGAAATGTACAGAAGTATGGGTAGAATTAAAGTAACTAGCAAGGAATGCTGAGGCACTCGGGCCCTAGCTGCTGAGAAGCTGTTATCTCCTCTGGGCCTGGAGCTGCAAAAGAAGGAAACCGTAGTCCTGAGAGAGCTGGAGCCATGGAGGAGGGGTCCTGTGACAGAAGCTAGAGTTCTGGAGAGACATAGGCTAGGCCAGAGCATAGGGAAGATATCCCTGACCTCTCCGTCAACCTTCTAATCGCCATTGTTCAAACCCAGTAGGAAGTTAACCAGCATTGAGCCTGTAGAGTCAGCCCACAGCAGTCAGCCTCCTGAGTGCAGAGCAGAGGAAGACCTGGAGTGGATATGCCATAGGAGGAGGGCCAAATAGAGAGTAACTAGTCCAGATGGGAAATGCTATTTTAGACCTCATACACTGCCAAAAAAGAATGGCATATTCAAGGAATTCAGGGCCTTGACCTCATTTGATCTTGGATTTGCATCCATTTTCTGATACTTTCTTCCAAATACCCTTGTAAGCATCTGACAGCAGCCAGGAGAATTGCTGGTCAGTTCAGTCTGTCCCAGCTTCATCGCTGAGGTACATATATGTTTAAGGAGCCAAGAGAGCTGGTCTGATAGCTCACCAAAGGGGGACTTTCCCAAAGGTACATATGTGTTTAAGGAGCAGAGAGGCTGGTCTGATAGCTCACCAAAGGGGGACTTTCCCAAGGAAAATAAAATAAAGAGAAAATTCATTGAGAATCTGTCCAGAAAGGACAGTAAGTAGGCATGGAATGATAGTAGTAAGGAAGCATGGAGGTGGCAGGTGCATAAAAATGACTTCTAGTGTTTTTGAAGCTATGTGATCATGTTCTGATCCACACTCTTACCAGCCTCTGCAATCTTCTGGAGGCTTCATTGGAGAGCAGGATTGGAATACTGTTTATTACAAATAGTGTCTCGAGACCTAAGAGATGATTACTGTCAGCATAAATGGAGATATTACACATTGCACCTATCTCCCAGCAGGAAGTTTGTTTGTTTGTTTGTTTGTTTGTTTTAGACAGAGTCTTGCTCTGTCACCCAGGCTGGATTGCAGTGGTGCGATCTCGACTCACTGTAAACTGCGCCTCCCGGGTTCATGCCGTTCTCCTGCCACAGCCTCCCAAATAGCTGGGACTACAGGCGCCTGCCACCATGCCCGGCTAATTTTTTGTATTTTTTAGTAGAGACGGGGTTTCACTGTGTTAACCAGGATGGTCTTGAGCTCCTGACCTTCTGATCCGCCCGGTTCTGCCTCCCAAATTGGTGAGATTACAGGCGTGAGCCACCGCGCCCAGCAGGAAGTTTGTGTTTGATGTCACTGTTGTTTCACCAATTTAAAAGAAAATTGATATTTTTAAAAGAAAAGAAAAAAGATATCACACTGTGTGATGAAATTTGTATCTATGGGTGGTCATTTGCTACTTGGTGAATAATTAAAGTCTGTACTGGTTAACTTTCCTTTAGCAGCTGACAACAAATAAACATCCTTACCTCATACCTTATACACTTTACTCCATGGTTCATTGTCAGTATTATTTTGTACTTCTCTTGCTTCATCATACTATTGCTTGGCAAAATTCCAACCCAGATTTAATCCTGCTTCCCATCTGTACGCTGCCTACACCTGAGAGTTCAATGTTACTGTTGAAAATGCATACTGTGGTGGCTTATTTCACTTTAAATGCATGGGCCGTAACCTCACTGAGCCATTTATTAGTAATGACTGGTAACTCCTCCATGTTTCTCTAATCCACTCACTTTCCTAGTCTCCTGGACAACTATGTTACAGCTCCTCTCTCCTCAAGCCTCCAACAATTACTTCTCATACCCTATCTCTGTGCAAATAACCTTTTTTCCTATTTCACTACAAAAAGCCCAGAAGTAATCAAAAGTGAATCTACATGCTCCCACCACCACATCTACTCCTCCCAGTCTCAGTGACCATATGGTTTGCCTTCCTTCTGTTAACGGAGAGCTTCTATCAAAGATGAACCTCTCTGCTTGACACTTTATTTCCCTCTTGCATACTTAGGGACATTAGCTCAGCAATTTTCTTTCTTTCTCCTTTCTTGTATTATTTATTTTCTCCCTCCACCAGATCATTGCAATTGCCATATAAACACACTGAAATATCCCTAATCATATTTTTAAAAATAACACACACTTGTTAATCCTGTGCCTTCCTTTAGCTACTACCACATTTTTCTGTCCCTATTTTTAGCAAAACTTATTGGGAGAGTTTTCTATACTCCATTGATTATGATGGGACGGCAGATGGAAACTGCTTGGCTGCTGTGACAATGGCTCACCCTATCCCAGTTGCTAAATCTAGTAGCAGATCCTCAATTCTTATCTTCTTTGACCCATTTGATCACCCACTCTTCTTTACTTGGTCTCCACGACGCTACACTTTCCTGATCTTCCTCACACCTCACAGGTCCTTCTTGTCAGCTCCCTCTACTCTTTTTACTCCTCACCCCAATTTCTGTTAGAATGACTTAAGAAGCACAGGCCTCACACCTATTTTTTTGGTACACCTCTACCTCTATTAGCACTCCTGCTCCTATTTTAGGAATCCAGGCTTTAATGCTAACAGTTAAAAATTAAGCCACAAGCTTTGTAAGTATTTGCCTGTGCTCTAGCTGCTAGTGGGTTTTTGGAAAATCAATATTTGATAGGCATTTGAATACATTTGCTCTTGTGGCTTTAAACAATGTCTGTAAAATAAAAACTTAAGAGTTTATCTCCTCTGAATTCTAGACATTTCTATTCAACTACCTAGATGGCATTTCCACTTGCATGCCTTAAAGGCCCTCAACCTTATCTGTACTGAATCGATCACCCCACTAACTGCCTCATCCATCAATTATCCCCATTGCAGTTGGTGACGTTCCATCATTTGGTTGCTTCAGTTAAAAAATGTTGGAGTTCCCCCCTTGACTCCCTTTCTCTCATTTCCTAAAGCCAATTCTTTGGCAAATAGTAACCATTTCTCACGTTTTCCACTGCTACTATCCTGGTCCAAGCCACCATCCTCATTCACTTGGATTATTGCAAAGGCCTTTACCTATTTTATCTGCTTTTATATTCCCTTATTTTTCTCCCTCCACCTCTATTTTGCTCTCAGCACATTATATCATCTCATGCGTGTACTCAAAGCCTTCTAATGCCTTCCCTTTTCATAATGGCCTGTAAGCCCCTTTGTGATCTGGTTCCCTGAAATCCTTGACTTCATTTGGGCAGATGTTTCTGTTACAACACTATTTATGTGTTCTGTAAAACCTTTTGTTATGCAAGATGTGCTTTGAAAAATAACAGGGCTTATGGTAAAATTACGATTGGAATAGAGCGCTCATATCTTATACAACATAAAAAACTATAGCACTAACCAAAGCAATACTACCTTGGGAGATAACAGGCAGGCAGGCAGCTCAGATTGACTGGAGGCAACTCGAGGAATATTAAAAATGCATAAAAACAGTAGCATGGAGATGCCGACTGGGGAGCTGAGATGAGGCAGATGAATGGAGCTCTGACCCAGAGGGCCTACCACTAAGGTGGTCATAGGAAGAAGTTCAGCCTGCCTTGAGCAGATAGCTTTGCCTGGTGGGAGAGGACATATTTCTTAGGAGACACCTCTGGGTGCAGGCGCTCATCTTTAATTCCCTTAAGAGAGCTGAAATCACTGCAGTCTGTGCAGCAGCCAACTTCAGGGATTTTTCCTTTCCTGGTAAGGTTATAATTCTGTTCTTGCTATTCTTGCGCCTCTTGCCTAAGACAAATCTTGTTTTCATGTTATACCAATATTATCCCACTATTTACCAATAGCATATGAGCTGCTTGCTGTTACAGAAACACATGCTGTAATATGCTGTAATAGAACAGACTGTAATCCTTGGGTCATCTTTGCTATTTCCCATGTGTCACGTGAGCAACCACCTTGTGACTTTTGCTACTGCTCTTTTCCTACCTGGAATGCTCTCCCTCCAGAAATCTTCACAGATTTCTTCATCTATTTCAGATCTTTATTTTAAAATATTTTTCATAGTTTGAACCTCTCTACCCAGCTGATTTAAAAGAACAACACCATCCAAACAACATTCTCTACATCATAGTTTAATTTTCTCTGTAGTATTTATCATCTGATATATTATATTACTCATTTATTGGCTGAACCACATCCATAAATATTAAGATCCAAGAGGGCAAGACTTGTGGGTTTTTAAACTTGTTTTCTTTCTTTGTTTTTGTCTATTATATCTTCAGTGTCTGGGACAAGGTCCAGCACATAAAAGGCATTTACTAAATGTTGAGTGAATGAATGAATTAAGCTCAAACTCCACTACAGTCCTCTAGGGTTTTTTTTTGTGTGTGTGTGTGTGTGTGTGTTTTCTGTTTTTGTGAGCTGTCGTCTGGCTTTTTTTGTTGTTTTTGTTAGATAATAATTTGTCTTCCTTTATTTACTGACTTTATTTTTATGTCTTCCTTAGGATGCATCAGAGTTTCATGCTGTTCACACTACACTTGGGGACATTCAGACATTTAAAGTCTTAATATTTCAGCAATACATTAAAACTTCTGGCCTGGAAAAATACTGTGATATAGGTTGAATTTATCTTTTTGCACCCCTCTATCATCATAACCACTCCCTGCTCCCGTTGTAGGAATCCAAGCTCTTATGCTAACAATTAAAAATTAAGTCCACAGACTGCAGGTAAACCCTATGCTTGAGCTACTGGTGGGTTGCTGCAAAATTAATATTTGATGGAAATTTCAATTAATTGCCTCTTTACCCCCTACCAATCTCTATGTATGGTCAAAAAATAGGATGTGACACAGAAGACAGGTGATTTCTGCATTTTCAACTGAGGTACTGGGTTCATCTCACTAGGGAATGCCGGACAATCAGTGCTGATCAGCTGCTACGGCCCGACCAGCGAGAGCTGAAGCAGGGCAAGGTATCACCTCACCTGGGAAGTGCAAAGGGGAAGGGAATCCCTTTTCCTAGCCAGGGGAACTGAGACACACAACACGTGGAAAATCGGGTAACTCCCACCCCAATACTGCACTGTACCAAGGGTCTTAGCAAACGGGCACACCAGGAGATTATATCCCACACCTAGCGGGGAGGGTCCCACGCCCGCCCACGGAACCTCCCTCATTGCTAGCACAGCAGTCTGCAATCTAACTGCAAGGCAGCAGTGAGGCTGGGGGAGGGGCGCCCGCCATTGCTGAGGCTTAAGTAGGTAAACAAAGCCTCTGGGAAGCTTGAACTGGGTGCAGCTCACAGTAGCTCAAGGAACCCTGCCTGTCTGTGTAGGCTCCACCTCTGGGGACAGGGCACAGCTAAACAACAACAACAACAACAAAGCAGCAGAAACCTCTGCAGATGCAAACAACACTGTCTGACAGCTTTGAAGAGAGCAGTGGATCTCCCAACACGTAGGTTGAGATCTGAGAATGGACAGACTGCCTGCTCAAGTGGGTCCCTGACGGCTGAGTAGCCTAACTGGGAGACATCCCCACTAGGGGCAGACTGACACCGCACACCTCACACAGTGGAGTACACCCCTGAGAGGAAGCTTCCAAAGCAAGAATCAGACAGGTACACTCGCTGTTCAGCGATATTCTATCTTCTGCAGCCTCTGCTGCTGATACCCAGGGAAACAGGGTCTGGAGTGGACCTCAAGCAATCTCCAACAGACCTACAGCTGAGGGTCCTGACTATTAGAAGGAAAACTAACAAACAGGAAGGACACCCACACCAAAACCCCATCAGTATGTCACCATCATCAAAGACCAGAGGCAGATAAAACCAAAAAGATAGGGAAAAAGCAGGGCAGAAAAGCTGGAAATTCGAAAAATAAGAGCGCATCTCCCCCTGCAAAGGAACACAGCTCATTGCCAGCAACGGATCAAAGCTGGACGGAGAATGACTTTGACGAGATGAGAGAAGAAGCCTTCAGTCCATCAAACTTCTCAGAGCTAAAGGAGGAATTGTGTACCAGCACAAAGAGACTAAAAATCTTGAAAAAAGAGTGGAAGAATTGATAACTAGAATAATTAATGCAGAGAAGGCCATAAACGAACTGACAGAGATAAAAACCATGACACGAGAAATACGTGACAAATGCACAAGCTTCAGTAACCGACTCGATCAACTGGAAGAAAGAGTATCAGCGATTGAGGATCAAATGAATGAAATGAAGTGAGAAGAGAAATCTAAAGAGAAAAGAAGAAAAAGGAATGAACAAAGCCTGCAAGAAGTATGGGATTATGTAAAAAGACCAAATCTGTGTCTGATTGGGGTGCCTGAAAGTGAGGGGGAAAATGAAACCAAGTTGGAAAACACTCTTCAGGATATCATCCAGGAGAACTTCCCCAACCTAGTAGGGCAGGCCAACATTCAAATTCAGGAAATGCAGAGAACGCCACAAAGATACTCCTCGAGAGGAGCAACTCCAAGACACATAATTGCCACATTGACCAAAGTTGAAATGAAAGAAAAAATCTTAAGGGCAGCCAGAGAGAAAGGTCGGGTTACCCACAAAGAGAAGCCCATCAGACTAACAGCAGATCTCTTGGCAGAAACTCTCCAAGCCAGAAGAGAGTGGGGGCCAATATTCAACATTCTTAAAGAAAAGAATTTTCAACCCAGAATTTCATATCCAGCCAAACTAAGTTTCATAAGTGAAGGAGAAATAAAATCCTTTAGAGATAAGCAAATGCGTAGAGATTTCGTCACCACCAGGCCTGCCTTACAAGAGACCCTGAAGGAAGCACTAAACATGGAAAGGAACAACCAGTACCAGCCATTACAAAAACATGCCAAAATGTAAAGACCATCGAGGCTAGGAAGAAACTGCATCAACTAACGAGCAAAATAACCAGTTAGTATCATAATGGCAGGATCAAGTTCACACAGAACAATATTAACCTTAAATGTAAATGGACTAAATGGTCCAATTAAAAGACACAGACTGGCAAACTGGATAAAGAGTCAGGACCCATCAGTTTGCTGTATTCAGGAGACCCATCTCACATGCAGAGACATACATAGGCTCAAAATAAAGGGATGGAGGAAGATCTACCAAGCAAATGGAGAACAAAAAAAAGCAGGGGTTGCAATCCTAGTCTCGGATAAAGCGGACTTTAAACCATCAAAGATCAAAGGGGACAAAGAACGCCATTACATAATGGTAAAGGAATCAATTCAACAGGAAGAGCTAACTATCCTAAATATATATGTACCTAATACAGGAGCACCCAGATTCATAAAGCAATTCCTTAGAGACTTACAAAGAGAATTAGACTCCCATACAATAATAATGGGAGACTTCAACACCCCACTGTCAACATTAGACAGATCAACGAGACAGAAAGTTAACAAGGATATCCAAGAATTGAACTCATCTCTGCAGCAAGCAGACCTAACAGACATCTACAAAACTCTCCACCCCAAATCAACAGAATATACATTCTTCTCAGCACCACATCACACTTATTCCAAAATTGATCACATAATTGGAAATAAAGCACTCCTCAGCAAATGTACAAGAACAGAAATTATAACAAACTGTCTCTCAGACCACAGTGCAATCAAACTAGAACTCAGGACTAAGAAACTCAATCAAAACCACTCCACTACATGGAAACTGAACAATCTGCTTCTGAATGACTACTGGGTACATAACGAAATGAAGGCAGAAATAAAGATGTTCTTTGAAACCAGTGAGAAAAAAGATACAACATACCAGAATCTCTGGGACACATTTAAAGCAGTGTGTAGAGGGAAATTTATAGCACTAAATGCCCACAAGAGAAAGCAGGAAAGATCTAAAATGGACACTCTAACATGACAATTAAAAGAACTAGAGAAGCAAGAGCAAACACATTCAAAAGCTAGCAGAAGGCAAGAAATAACTAAGATCAGAGCAGAACTGAAGGCGATAGAGACACAAAAAACCCTCCCAAAAATCAATGAATTCAAGAGTTGGTTTTTTGAAAAGATCAACAAAATTGATTGACCGCTAACAAGACTAATAAAGAAGAAAAGACATAAGAATCAAATAAACGCAATAAAAAATGATAAAGGGGATATCACCACCGACCCCACAGAAATACACACTACCATCAGAGAATACTATAAACACCTCTATGCAAATCTACTAGAAAATCTAGAAGAAATGGATAATTTCCTGGACACTTACACTCTCCCAAGTCTAAACCAGGAAGAAGCTGAATCCCTGAAGAGACCAATAGCAGGCTCTGAAATTGAGGCAACAATTAAAAGCCTACCAACAAAAAAAGTCCAGGACCAGAAGGATTCACAGCTGAATTCTACCAGAGGTATCAGGAGGAGCTGTTACCATTCCTTCTGAAGCTATTCCAATCAATAGAAAAAGAGGGAATCCTCCCTAACTCATTTTATGAGGCCAACATCATCCTGATACCAAAGCCTGGCAGAGACACAACAAAAAAAGAGAATTTTAGACCAATTTCCCTGATGAGCATTGATGCAAAAATCCTCAATAAGGCCGGGCGCAGTGGCTCAAGCCTGTAATCCCAGCACTTTGGGAGGCCTAGACAGGTGGATCACAAGGTCAGGAGATCGAGACCATCCTGGCTAATATGATGAAACCCTGTCTCTACTAAAGAATATAAAAAACTAGCCAGGTGACGAGGCGGGCACCTGTAGTCCCAGCTACTTGGGAGGCGGAGGCAGGAGAATGGCCTAAACCTGGGACGCGGAGCTTGCAGTGAGCTGAGATCCAACCACCGCACTCCAGCCTGGGCGACAGAGCGAGACTCCATCTCAAAAAAAATAAAAAGAAAGAAAAATCCTCAGTAAAATACTGGCAAACTGGATCCAGCAGCACATCAAAAAGCTTATCCACCATGATCAAGTGGGCTTCATCCCTGGGATGCAAGGCTGGTTCAACATATGCAAATCAATAAACGTAATCCAGTATATAAACAGAACCAAAGACAAAAACCACATGATGATCTCAATAGATGCAGAAAAGGCCTTTGACAAAATTCAACAGCCCTTCATGCTAAAAACGCTCAATAAATTCGATATTGATGGAACATATCTCAAAATAATAAGAGCTATTTATGACAAACCCACAGCCAATATCATACTGAATGGGCAAAAACTGGAAAAATTCCCTTTGAAAACTGGCACAAGACAGGGATGCCCTCTCTCACCACTCCTATTCAACATAGTGTTGGAAGTTCTGGCTAGGGCAATCAGGCAAGAGAAAGAAATCAAGGGTATTCAGTTAGGAAAAGAAGAAGTCAAATTGTCCCTGTTTGCAGATGACATGGTTGTATATTTAGAAAACCCCATCGTCTCAGCCCAAAATCTCCTTAAGCTGATAAGCAACTTCAGCAAAGTCTCAGGATACAAAATTAATGTGCAAAAAACACAAGCATTCTTATATACCAGTAACAGACAAACAGAGAGCCAAATCATGAATGAACTTCCATTCACAATTGCTTCAAAGAGAATAAAATACCTAGGAATCCAACTTACAAGGGATGTAAAGGACCTCTTCAAGGAGAACTACACACCACTGGTCAGTGAAATCAAAGAGGACACAAACAAATGGAAGAACATACCATGCTCATGGATAGGAAGAATCAATATCATGAAAATGGCCATACTGCCCAAGGTAATTTATAGATTCAATGCCATCTCCATCAAACTACCAATGAGTTTCTTCACAGAATTGGAAAAAACGGCTTTAAAGTTCATATGGAACCAAAAAAGAGCCCGCATTTCCAAGACAATCCCAAGTCAAAAGAACACAGCTGGAGGCATCACACTACCTGACTTCAAACTATACTACAAGGCTACAGTAACCAAAACAGCATGGTACTGGTACCACAACAGAGATATAGACCAATGGAACAGAACAGAGTCCTCAGAAATAATACCACACATCTACAGCCACCTGATCTTTGAGAAACTTGAGAGAAACAAGAAATGGGGAAAGGATTCCCTATTTAATAAATGATGCTGGGAAAATTGGCTAGCCATAAGTAGAAAGCTGAAACTGGATCCTTTCCTTACTCCTTATACGAAAATTAATTCAAGGTGGATTAGAGACTTAAATGTTAGACCTAATACTATAAAAAAACTCTAGAAGAAAACCTCGGGAATACCATTCAGGACATAGGCATGGGCAAGGACTTCATGTCTAAAACACCAAAGGCAATGGCAACAAAAGCCAAAATTGACAAATGGGATCTCATTAAACTAAAGAGCTTCTGCACAGCAAAAGAAACTACCATCAGAGTGAACAGGCAACCTACAGAATGGGAGAACATTGTTGCAATCTACTCATCTGACAAAGGGCTAATATCCAGAACCTACAAAGAACTCAAGCAAATTTACAAGAAAAAAACCAAACAACCCCATCAAAAAGTGGGGAAAGGATATGAACAGACATTTCTCAAAAGAAGACATTCATACAGCCAACAGACACATGAAAAAATGCTCATCATCACTGGCCATCAGAGAGATGCAAATCAAAACCACAATGAGATACCATCTCACACCAGTTAGAATGGCAATCATTCAAAAGTCAGGAAACAACAAGTGCTGGAGAGGATGTGGAGGAACAGGGACACTTTTACACTGTTGGTGTGATTGTAAACTAGTTCAACTATTATGGAAAACAGTAGGGTGATTCCTCAAGGATCTAGAACTAGAAGTACCATATGACCCAGCCATCCCATTACTGGGGATATACCCAAAGGATTATAAATCATGCTGCTATAAAGACACATATACACGTATGTTTATTGTGGCACTATTCACAATAGCAAAGACTTGGAATCAACCCAAATGTCCATCAGTGACAGACTGGATTAAGAAAATGTGGCACATAAACACCATGGAATACTATGTAGACATAAAAAAAGGATGAGTTTGTGTCCTTTGTAGGGACATGGATGCAGCTGGAAACCATCATTCTCAGCAAACTATTGCAAGAACAGAAAACCAAACACCGCATGTTCTCACTCATAGGTGGTAACTGAACAATGAGATCACCTGGACTCGGGAAGGGGAACATCACACACCGGGGCCTATCATGGGGAGGGAGGAGGGGAGAGGGATTGCATTAGGAGTTATACCTGATGTAAATGACGAGTTCATGGGTGCTGACGATTTGATGGGTGCAGCACACCAACATGGTACAAGTATATATATGTAACAAACCTGCACGTTATGTACATGTACCCTAGAACTTAAAGTGATGTTATAAAGGAGCAGGAAGATAGTAATGAACTCCTTCTGGTACTGGACAAGGGTGGTGATGAAAACAATGTGAGACCATGGACTCAGGGGTTCTCAAGGCAGAGAATGGTGAGGGGATCCAGGAATCCATATATTCAAAGACACAAAGAAGTACAGATTTCTGATGTGTTCAGGGAATGGCGACTCATTAGGCATGGGGGGGGGTTGGGGCACAGGGTAGGCAGAGGAGAGAGTGGTAGGTGTACATGACATGAAGATTTTGGAATCGATCCAACTATACAGCTATCAAAGGTTTTTGGTGATACAACCAGATTCGTCTTCTTATTCCTTACTTCTCTCACCTGATCCCTCCCTGGCTTTTCCAAACTGTCAACTATAAGGCTGTGTGACCAGAGAGCATGCCCCTGGCCTCAGTACTCAGATGAGTACCTGACATATATATAGAGAGAAAACCTTCTTGTTTATGTGTCTGAACAAACTATTAGTATTCATTTCTGCATTTTCTTTACAGCAATACTTACACTGTCTTCAAATCCTTTAGGGCCCTGCACCTGACTATCAGGCTGCCCATTGAAAACTAACTTTGCAGACTGTTCATTGATTACCATAATGGCATGAGTAACCATTCAGTAACTTTTTTTTTAAACTAGAATTGAAAGCTTTGATCCATTCTCTTTTTCTGGTGTCATTTCCCTTCTGCCAGGTCTGATTCATGGTGCAACTTTTGGTGGCATCACCCCCAACTCCAGCAACATTTTTGTTCACCCTGAGGTTATTACTTTGATGTCCCGAACTTATAGCTCTAGGGGATATTTTTTAAAAGGGATCAGAGAAATAAGGTTGAATTAGAGAGATTCTTAGAAGTTTATGATTAAAACACTGTCCCCTCCGATCTGAGTCCCAGCTCTGCCATTGACAGGTTGTGTATCATTAGCAAGCTCCTTCACATTTCTGAATCTCACTTGATTGAGCGAAATTTAGATCTCAAAGAGTACTGGAGATGTGATGCTTTCACACAAAGAAATCTACCTCTTTGGTGAAATTTCAATTGTGTAGAAGCAATTATTTGGGAGAAAAGTGCCCACTCACCTTCTTAAATCATCTCCTAGGGCTATAATAGGAAATATGCAGCTTTTGCTGAGAACCCAAATGACACTGTGGATTATCCAGCTCTAGTCTTCTCTCTCCCATATAGAAGTCGGTTATCTTTCCCACTTCACAGCTCATTAGCAGCCCAACTCAGGGCCATGGAGAGGAAATAGATTATATGAAGCGTAAATATGTCACATTGGTTATTTCTTAGCAGCTCTGATAAAAGCCTTAGCAGGGTCCGGGCGCAGTAGTACACGCCTGTAATCCCAGCACTTTGGGAGGCCGAGACGGCGGATCACCTGAGGAGTTCGAGACCAGCCTGACCAACATGGAGAAACCTTGTCTCTACTAAAAATACAGAATTAACCAGGCGTGGTGGCACATGCCTGTAATCCCAGCTACTCAGGATGCCGAGGCAGGAGAATCACTTGAACTCAGGAGGTGGAGGCTGTGGTGAGGCAAGATCATGCCATTGCACTCCAGTCTGGGCAACGAGAGCAAAACTCTGTCTCAAAAAAAAAAAAAAAAAAAAGAAAAAGAAAAAGAAAAGAAAGGTTCAGCAGGGTGAGGTTAAAACTTGATTAAAGAGGTCTGAGGATTATCTGTGATGTTAGCTCATGTGTGTTACCTTCCTCTCTTGCCTTCTTTGTTCTAGGGATTAGTTGACTTTGTTCTAGGGATTAATTGTTCTAGGAATTTCTAAGGATTAGTTGACTGCAAACATTAATGGGTTAAATATAAAAAATCTTTTCTATCCTGAAGGTCCTTGAAAAAATGATTTTATTACTTACCAGAAAAGAAAAATAAAACAAAGTTTACTTCACCCAGAATTTATTTATTTTTTCTTCTAGTAAAAATGAGCAACTTCTTTAACCAGAACTGACCTTGAAGACAAATGGCTAAAATAAAACATTTGCTGAATTCATTGGGCACATCTTACAGGTAATTTTTGGATTCTGCATTGACTGCCTACAAGTGCCTTCTGGGTGCAAGTCCACAGGCAAGATTTGTTCTGCAAATCTTCCATGACCAAGGTCACCTCTTTGGATTGGCAGACCCAGGGAGTCCATGTTGGGAAGATAAATTCACACTTCATCCCTTGTTGAGATCTCCAGCCTTGCTCCTCTGATAACTAACCAGGTCTCTCCTCTGTCTTACTATAATTTATGACTTTTGAAAAGTGAGTTATATCTGGGGTTACTCAAACTCTCAGCTATCTATAACCATATACAGAAATGGTTCTAGATTTTTTTCAAAAAAGAAGCTATTCAGAGATATTGGGATACCCTGTAACCAATATAAATGGATAATTCAGCACACCAAGTGCTGACGTTGAGAAATAGAGGTGGACAATTGGGGCAGGGCCAAAGAAAGATTGAAGGCAAAGACAGTGACTAGATGGGGATCTCTGATAAGGTAATGCGCAGGCCTGTCCTTGGAATTCTGCCACAGTGGGGACATTAGTGGGCGTCTGTAATCATTGCAGGGTGAGAGGAGGATAGAAAGAAAAGATTGTGTGAAGGTCAGTGGAAGGTCCCCCATTTCATTGGTAAGAGAACTATGTATGCAAGTTTTCCTGTGTTTAGTCTCACACATGTTTGGACCTTTAAGAACTGATCACACAATGCATTTCCCTGACAGTTTTTGGCATCTCAGACGAGGAAGAGTGATGGGCGACAGGTGATGGTGACAACTATTAATAAGATCTGAAAGCAAACAGTCTCATGAAAGGTGGCCAGGAGAGGGCAGTCACCTTTTTTCAAGAGTACAGACTGAATTAGCAAAAAGTACTTAGGCTACAAGGCTATAAAGTATGATACAGGCTTAACTAAAATGCAGTGTCTTGAGCATAGTAGACTCTTAGTGTATGTTTGCTAAACATACCTTAGCTGCTGCTTTTCCCCAGAGCTCATCAGAGTTCCATAGAAACCTGGTCCCTTCCAGAAAACCAAAGAACGACTAAAGAAAAGTGACTGCAAATCCAGAAAGCAGCTTTGCCTTATTGGTTGGTAACAGCAGGGTTTTCTTTTCCTTGTAGTTTGTTTTGGCTTAGGCTAGTGTCTCTTTCATGAAGACAGCTACTATTTACAATTGTTGTTAACATGTTTTGCCGTTTCATCTCCCAATATACTCTCTTCCTGTCATTAAACTCAGTCAATTTACCAATGGAATCTGCTTTATAAGCTGCTGCGCTTTCTTTTTCCACAGATGGGATTAAAGCCATTATGTTCTATGTCATCCAAATAGTGTTAGTTTCTAGGCACCAAGGTGTTGTTCCAGAGGAAAGAAGAGTAATGGTGGACACAGGCAGGCTGAGGGCTAACCTAATGATTTCATGCATTTAGTGCTAATCCTTAATTAAGATCCCAGTTTTATTTTGTTGGATTTAGTCTGTAACCTGCTGGAAATCATTCTTGAATTAACACTGGGTGGTTATAAAAGCAGTAAGCCAAGGAGTTTGCACTTTTTTCAGCTGTAGCTGTTTATTTAGCTGGAGAAAATTTAGTGGGTGGTCCAACCTTCATAACCAGGAATAATAGAATAGAGGTGTAAAGGCCTTGGTGGAAGGACGGCAGTAGCAACCTTTCCATTTCTTCAGTTTTATCACAGCCTATAAAATTAGTTCATTAGGTATGTTGATCTTGTAGGAGCTAGTATTTTAACATTTGCCCCATGAAGTTGTTTAGTTTAAATCTAAGAATAAGCCCACTGAAAACTATTCCTAATTCATGAAATGAATAAAAAATGATAGATGTTAATAGAAACAAAGACTTCATTTGGTTTGTTTTTAGAGGGGGCACAGAGAATGTAGTAATATAATAAGTTAGATTTTTGTTGTTTTCTTTTTCTTTGTTCTTTGTAGTCATTATTATCTCTAATTGGTATTTGTTCCTGAGTTTTCTCAGCGTGCTTCCACATGAGAGAGATAAAAGTCTCAAAGCTGGTGTACAAAAACCCTTAATAAATTGCCCATTAATTAGCCACTTTGATTTCCACCTTTAAAGCAGTTTAGTGAAGTGAGAGTTTGTTAGATTTTTCTCAAGCATAGCAGAAATTAAGATTAATTTCTTAGGCGTCATTGCTACTTGTCTACTTAAACCAGTTCATCTTTATCATAAATATTTAAGCCAAAAATCACATTAGAGGCAATATGGCACAGTGACTGTGGACTCCGGAGTCAGGTGAGCTGGTTGAAATCTGGCTTGGCTACTTCCCAGCTATGTGACCCAGGGCTTCAGGATTCCCTTTTGCAACATGACATGATTGCTGACCTTCTTCTTAGGGTTGTGTATGGCTCCAATAAGATAATACATGAAAAGAGCTGAAAGCAGTATCTGACCCTAGAGAGAAAGTAGGGAAGAGACAATGAAGGAAGGAGGAAAGAGGACAAGGAAGTGGGAGATAGAAGGAAAATTCAAGAAGGAAAGTGGAAGAATCTCAAACAGAAAATTAATTTTCAGTTTTTCCTGAGAAGAGATATATAGACATGTTCATGTGGCTTTGGAGAGCCTTGGAGCCCATCAGCAAGAGGGTTGGAAATTACATTGAAACAGAAGTGTAGACCTATGTGACTTATGTCCTGGCCAGTTGCCTCGTGTCCTCTGTGGTCAGATTGATCTCTATTGGCACTGTCAAAGGATTTTTTATGGACAGCTGGTTGGGGTAAACTTTGAAACCTGATTGTTTGCACTTGAGTGCCAGAATGTGTAATTATTTACTGGTGTTCACTAAGGATGTCAGTGTAGCTTTTTAGGGGGAGAAAGAACTTAAGTTTAAAATTTGGAGGCATCTTTTTCAGTCTGCCTGCCCTGGTGTTTGTTATAACACTTAGTTTGGCATGTAACAGCTGAACCTACTGGTTAAATCATTAAGCATTCATTATTTTAAAACTCATCTTCTCAAAGCGAAAAATAACTATCATGTTGAAGTTCTTTCCTCTAAGAATGACATTTACTGTGAGTTTTATACCAATGGACTAATTGAAGGGTTGAGAAAATAAATTTTGGAAAGACAACAATAACTTCAGAATTTTCCTTGGATGGAGGTTTTCTTTTTAAAACCTGAACTGAGCTTTATCAAAACAGTAACTGAACTTTGAAATGAAACAAGAGTGCTGAGTTGAAAGCTCCAGGAAGGCAGGGATGTGTCTGCATTGTTTATGACTGTAACCTCTGGGCGTAAATCAGTACCTAGCCCATAGTAAGCACTCAGTAAATGCTGAATGAATGAGTACAGTTTTAAAATTAGCATCACTGTTCCTTGGAAAAAAAATAAGTCAAAAGGGAATAGCATGCATATGTAACTAAATGTTTGAAATCTCATCACTTTTTTATGGTCAGGACCTATTTTTTTCTGCTCCATTTAAAGAAGAAAATTGTAATGTAAAAGAAGCGTAAAGTGAAATATTTGGTATTTATGTGTTTTGACATCTGCAATAAATTTAAAATAAATTTGTAAATCTTATTGTATTGAAATTGTATGAGTTTCTTAAATGGTATTATTCATTCAGAGTTAAAGTGAAGTTAGGTTGCTGTCACTCATAGTGGACATTTTTTTTTCATTATTAAAACAACACGTCTTCTGGGTGTTGTCTTGTATTACAGAAGCTTGCGTGTTTTCTCTTGATGCCGTGCCCTGTCTATTGCCATTGAGGGGTCTAAGGACCAAATGAGGTCTTATTCCCTTTCTGATATATTCTTTTGGCCAGTTTAGAATATGCCAGGTCCATTCACATGACTAACTGGCTCAGTTCTGTCAGTTCCCTCGTCTTCTCATACTAGATTGTTATCCATGAGCTTGAAGTTTAGACATAAAAAAGAATGGTTATAATTCTCTTCCTTCACTCCCCCTCTTCCCTTTTTTTCCTTAAAGTTGGCCTTTTGAATTCATTATTCTAATAATTAATATTATATATTATTATATAATATAGTATATATTCATAATAATGACTAACGATAATATTAATAATTTGTGTGTGGGCGGATACTCAAACAGAGGAAAACAATGAGATGGATTGGTGGAAATTACATTAATTTCATAACCTCTTATTAAAAGAGTTTGTGTGTGTGTGTTGTTGTTGCTTGTTTGTTCCCTTGCAACTCAAATAACATGGTCTTCTTGAGGTGTAGGGAAAATATATGCTTAGGAAACAGAGCCTTCTTTTCCCCTTTTGGTATGAAGACATATGCAAAAAGAATGAAGGAACTCATTGTCTCTAGCCAGGGCGCTGTAAAAATAGTACTGGTAGAGAAAAAGCTCTAAGAGAAGTAAAAGTTTATAGTGCTTTCTCCTGGCAGAGTTAACCTCATCTTCATCAGCTTTTCCCCTGCCTCAGAGAGGCAGTTTTGGAATGACCAAAGCAGAGTGCCCAAGCTCTCTGTTCAGAGTTAGCTAGCGTTTGGATCACTGTCTCTCTCTGCCTCAGTATGAGTGGAATATTGCATGACCATTTCTGACTTCTGCATTGAGCACATTCGGCCTAGATGAATAAATCCTCCTTCAAGAAGGCGGGGCATTTTGGCATTCACAAGAAACCAAGTTGATATCTGATCCTCCCACTGGAGAAATGTGGCAAAGTGAGAAAGACTCACTCTTTGGTACTCTGAAAATATAAACACAAATAAAAATTCAAGCTGAACAAGTCACTTGAAGTAAAAAAAAAAAAAACAAACGTGTTAAACTCTGTTAGTCATGTGACTTTTTCTTGGCATTCAAGGAGCCAGGACGCTCTTGTGGTCTAATCTGGAAAGAGTCGCTAATCGCTGTGTCACCTTGGCAAATTGGTTGATCTCCTTGTGCTGGAGTGTTTAGTCCAGCTGCTGGATGGGATGAAAGCAAGACCTCACTGAAACCAGATGCTGTCTCTCTGAAAAGATTTCAGCAATAAATAATATCATATATACTTTGTTCCTGGCGGCAAATACTGAACTGTTATAACCCCCTGTTTTCACTTGCTTCTAAATTTCTGGAAATATCTCCTTTGGGCTTGAATTTTTCCATGCTTGTCTTTAGCCCAAAACTTTTTGGAAAGTTTGACCAAAATTTCACTTAGCTGTTTTTCCTGAATTATGGGAGAATAAAGGCATTGCATTGTTTTTCAGCTCATAAATTCTAATTTTTCCCATTATACCTCAGAAAAATAGCTGAGCTGCTACTTTTAAAGAGTTTAGAACTAGTAAAAGAATCTTAGTATGGTAAAGAATACTGGCAGAAGACAAATTTAAGTCTCTCAGTATTTCTTTCTAACTCTAAACATGATCCCACACAACGAGGACACACATAAAAAGCTCTGGTGTAGTTTTATAGATGGCCAAAGAAAAGATTCTGCAAATTCTCTCAGTAACTCATCCCAAGTTACCAAGAGGCAACTTTAGCTACCATCAGTTGTACCTTTCTCAACCACTTGCTCTATGTCTGTGGATCTGATTTCTAAAAAGATGTCATGGTTATATGCTGGCATTAATTGACCTTTTGTCTATATTTTAATTAAAGTTGACCATTTCTTTTAGGTAGCCTTCATGTGTGATGACCTCAGTCACATCTGCTGACCTACTAGACTGAACACTCCTTTACAGCAAGGCCTACGTCTGTCTCCCTCACCATTGACTCTGCAGTGCTCAGCAGGGTATCACACATGTAGTAAAAACTGATTGTTGAATGAATTAAATGACCCTAAGTACAATTGTTTTTACTGCAGTTTTGTCATTGATTTGTCCACTAAGACATGCATGCATGTGTTGAGTATCACTGAGTCTCTACTTTATGCCAGGTATTGGTATGAATGTTGTGAATATTTCTTTGCTTTGATGGGTAACACAGAAGTTTGGGGGGGGTTAATTACTGATACACAACAAAATAATTATATTATTTGAATACAATTACTATGCTTATAGTTGGAATATTAGTCCAATCTAGCCAAAGCCAATCCCAGGGAATTTATCACTTACTGAGCATCCATGATGTGCCTGGCCCTGTGTTAGGTACTGATAAGAGATCAATTAGACCAGTTTCTGCAGAAAGACACACATAGGTTAACAGTGGCAAGACAAATCCTAAAGTACCTATTATACAAGGGAATCTATAATAAAGAGCCAGGTGAGTTGAAAGCAGGAGAGGTATCATTGTACCTCATGATACCTCATGATATCAAGATACCTCATGATCTTGTGTAAATCCCCTGAACAATCAGAAAAAGCATTATGGCATAGCTTTATGGTCATAGATCTCATGGGGACAGGCAGTTCACTGCAATTCCTTTTATAGCCGCATCCTTCACTCTTTAACCCTGCACTGTATGCCATTCATTCTCTCTGTGCTTTCAGCCTTGAGAAGCTGGTCAAATGTCTCAGGACGGGAAAATAAACTGGAATGACACTCAGGCACTTGATATCAAGATTATTAGGGTCATGATTGTATGTATAAGACCCCAAGACCTCTTGATGGTTTTACAAGCATGGGTACTTTTTTTGTACCTATATTTTCTTCTTTTGCCCCAAGTTTCAAGAGTATGTTACAGCAGCAGTATAAGCATACACAATCAAAGGTGATTGAAGTGAGGAAGACTGGCTCAATGAGCTCCAGCCACTTTGACTCTCCTTCTAGTCCCTAACCCACCAAACTAATTGTCCCGTTGCCTGGAATGCTTCACCCTCAGATTTTGGCATAGCAGGCTTCTTTTTGTCATTCAGATCTCACCTCAACTGCAAGACTTTCTCTGACCTGAAGTTACATATGAGTCACCCCTTCTGGTCTCCGTTGCTGTCTATCACATCACCTACTGTGCTTCCTTCATAGCATTTATCTCCACCTAATTGTGTCCTTCTCAGTGTTTTTCTTTAAACTTTTTATTGTCAATTTTCTTTCACTAGATGTCAGTTCCATGAAGTAGGAAACTTTTACCACCGGTCTTGAGTGCTCTGGAAAGTGTATATGTGCAATAGGTGCTCAATAATGTTTACGAAATGATCAGCTGGATGTACATATGGCAAGTGGCAAGAAGCCAAGGGAATAGGTCAAAAGTCCTATTGTGCTCCTTGCCCGAAGAAAACCTCTTGCAAGAATCATAGGCTGTTCTTGAGCGTACCTTTGCCTTGGATTCAGCCCAAAATTCTCCTATTTGTTTTGTGTGAGAGTTTTCCTCCCATACACAGCAATGGGCACTAAGAATGCATATATCCAGACTTTTCAGGTTACAGGATGACATCTCAGATATAGTCTTCCTTTGGTCTATATGCTATGAAGTCATAATTGCTTAAGCCAGTGTCTTTTTTGAGATTTACTCCGTACTTCTTATTCTAGGTCTTTCAGGTGGCCACTGCCCTGGCTTTCAGATATAATTTAGAATTTAGCTTTGGATTTGTAAAGCTATTCATGCTGCAGATCTTCTCTGAAACATTTCTGTCACATTTTAGAAAGCTTTACATTTTCTTTTGCTAATGATTTTCATCTGCCAAAGAGCTCATCTCCTTAAAAAGCAGATCACTGAAGCCACACCTGGCACATATTACTTTGGCTTATTTTCTTTTGATTTTTTTGCTTTTCTGGGATAACTTATTTATGAAGAAAGAGAGAACCTTGACTTTTTATTTTAGAAGAGAGGATATTACTTGCGTTGAGAGTTCTAGTTATAGATAATGTATTTATCTAAGTTGTTAACTATATCAAAAATGGAGCAGTCAATCTTTGGAATAGTTCGGGGTGAAAAGTTTTTAGCATGTTCACATATTCTCTTAGCTGTTTTTAAATAATTTTGCAAAGCTTATTTGCATTTCCCAAATTAACATTTTTGGCCAACAGGAAAAGCTAAAGTGTTGGTTTTTCTCAGCTCAACGTTTGGGTGTAATTAATTTATAAGCAGGATTTTATGAAAGGAGAACAGATAGGACCTTTCTACAAAGTCCCTGAGCCAAAATAAACACCCCATTGTTCCATAGTTTTGTATTGCACATAGGAAAACATCCATCCCTATCATTTTTCTATTAAAGGGACACAGATTGCCAGATTTGTAATTTTAAAAAAGGCCATTTGTTGATTGAGCCACTTTGCGTATAAAGGGTGGTATATGTTGCCTGCCAAATTTCTGTCAACACAAGAAAAAAAATCATATATCAAAAAAAATTTTTTCTCATTCATCATGTAAGAAATTTATGCATTTTAGTATGTACCAGAAGAAATGGTATAGGCATTTTCTGTTTTTAGCAGTCTATTGAAATTTCTTGATTAAAGACATTTTCTGTTTGAAGGTTAAAATGACCATATAATTATAGATTAATTCAATTTTAATAGATGCATCTTCCTGTCATTTACCACTTTTCTCCCTCAACATCAGCTGCAGTGATCAACATATATTTAGCAGTGAAACCGATATGTTCTGTTTATCTTCAAATCATAAGCTTTTTGTTTAAATACAAAGGAATATCTTATACCTCTGATTTTAATATGACAAATCAAAAAGTCCACACCAAACTCCCAACTCATCCCAAAAAAGAGATTGCTATCTACTCATCACTGTTCACTGCTTCCAAGATTTGTTTCCCTTGGGGTTACTGTTTGAGCAACTTTTCTTACTTCCAAGATTATTTTTCTGGTTTTAAGAAAGAATCTGAATTCCAAGATTTTTTTGTTTGTTTGTTTTAAGAAAGAGTCTGAAAATCTAGAGATTACTTACCTTGTGGTGAGGTGGTTGTCTATGCCTCTGTTCAACCAAGTCCTCATATACTGAATGGAAAAAAAAACATCAGGGCCTATAATTTTCTCAGCATTGTGCAAGATAATAGAGGAGACAAAAATGATGTCTTGCTTCAGAAGTCTTAGATCTATTTCTCTTTGGGGGTTGAGGAATGAGAAAGATTTTCGGATGAAAAACAGGAAGCCCAATGAGGACTGTGTGGCAATAGTTCCTAAAATGAGCAAAGAGATAAATTTACTCTTGTATATGATTACAACCAAATCACACACTGGTGAGTTTCAAACAGTAGTTTTCATTTAGAAAGCAAATTAAGTGGAATAATTCAACTGAGTTTCACTGCAATGGGATTCATTCTAGATGGTTCAACTGTGGAATTAGAAAGAATATCTAAGGATGTTGCTGATAGTAGTCAGCTGATAAATACCAGTGAGCCATATACAGGTATACATAATTTTATTGTGCTTTGCTTTATTGTGTTTTGTAGATAATTGTGCTTTTACAAATTGAAGGTTTGTTGCAACGCTGTGACGAGCAAGTCTTCTGGCTCCATTTTTCCAATGACTTGTGCTCATTTTGGGTCTCTGTGTTACATATTGGTAATCCTTGCAATGTTTCAAACTTTTTTATTATTATTATATCTGTTATGGTGCTCTGTGATGAGCGACGTTTGATGCTATTATTATATTGTTTTGGCACACTATGAATTGCACCCATATAAGGTGGGGAACTTAATAACTAAATGTTGTGTGTGTTCTTACTGCTCCACTGACTGGCTCTTCCCTTATCTCTCTCCCTCTCTTCTGGCTTCCCTATTCCCTGAAACACAACAATGTTGAAATTAGGCCAGTTAATAATGCTACAATGACCTCTACATGTCTGATATGGTATGGTTGTGTCCGAAACCAAATCTCAACTTGAATTGTATATCCCAGAATTTCCATGTGTTATGGGAGGCACCCAGGGGAAGGTAATTGAATCATGGGAGCCGGTCTTTCCCGTGCTATTCTCATGAAAGTGAGTAAGTCTCACTAGATCTGATGGGTTTATCTCATGAAAACTGATGGGTTTATCAGGGGTTTCCACTTTTGCTTCTTCCTCATTTTTCTCTTGCCACCACCATGTAAAAGGGGCCTTTTGCCCCCAGCCATTATTCTGAGGCCTCCCAAGCCATGTGGAACTATAAGTCCAATTAATGCTCTTTTTGTTTCCAGTTTCGGGTACGTCTTTATCAACAGCATGAAAACAAACTAATATGGTAAATTGGTACCAGTAGAGTGGGGTATTGCTGAAAAGATACCCAAAAATGTGGAAGTAACTTTGGTAGTGGGTAACTGGCAGAGAGGTTGGAACAGTTTGGAGGGCTCAGAAGAAGACAGGAAAATGTGGGAAGGTGTGGAACTTCCTAGGGACTTATTGAATAACTTTGACCAAACAGCCTGATAACAATATGGACAATTAAGTCCAGACTGAGGTGGCTTCAGATGGAGATGAGGAACTTGTTGGGAACTGGAGAAAAGGTGACTCTTGTTATGTTTTAGCAAAGAGACTGGCAGCATTTTGCCCTTGCCCTAGAGATTGGTGGAACTTTGAACGTGAAAGATGATTTAGGGTATCTGGAGGAAGAAATTTCTGAACAACAAAGCATTCAAGAGGTGAATGCTTGGGTGCCATTAAAAGCATTTCATTGTGAAAGGGAAACAGAGGATAAAAGTTCAGAAAATTTGCAGCATGGCGATGCCATAGAGAAGGAAAACCCATTTTTTGAGGAGAAATTCAAGCCGGCTGCAGAAATTTGCATGAGTAGCAAGGAGCCTAATGTTGATTCCCAAGACCATGGGGAAAATGTCTCCAGGCCATGTCAGAGACCTTCATGGCAGCCCTCCCATCACAGACCCAGAGGCCCAGGAGGAAAAAGTGGTTTTCTGGGCCGGGCCCAGGGTCCCTGTGCTGTGTGCAGCCTAAGGACTTGGTGCCTTATGTCCCAAGCTGCTCCAGCTGTGGCTGAAAAGGGCCAACATAGAGCTTGGGCTGTGGCTTCAGAGGACGGAAGCCCCAAGCCTTGGCAGCTTCCCTATGGTATTGAGCCTGCGGGTGCACAAAAGTCAAGAACTGAGGTTTGGGAACCTCCGCCTAGATTTCGGAAGATGTATGGAAATGCCTGGATGCTCAGGCAAAAGTTTGCTGCAGGGTCGGGGTCCTCATGGAGAACCTGTGCTAGGGCAGTGCAGAAAGGAAATGTGGGGTTAGAGCCCCCACACAGAGTCCCTGCTGGGGCATTGCCTGGTGGAGCTGTGAGAAGAGGGCCACTGTCCTCCAGACCCCAGAATGGTAGATCCACCAGCAGCTTGCACTGTGCTGCTTGAAAAGCCACAGTCACTCAATGCCAGCCCATGAAAGCAGCCAGGAGGGAGGCTGTACTCTGCAAAGCCACAGGGTGGACCTGCCCAAGACCATGGGAACTCACCTCTTCCATCAGTTTGACCTGAATGTGAGACATGGAGTCAGAGGAGATCATTTTTGAGCTTTAAAATTTGACTGCACTGCTAGATTTCAGAATTGCATGGGCCCTGTAACCCCTTTGTTTTGGCCAATTTCTTCCATTTGGAACAGCTGTGTTTACTCAATACCTGTACTCCTGTTGTATCTAGGAAGTAACTAGCTTGCTTCTGATTTTACAGGCTTATAGGCAGAAGATATTTCCCTTGTCTAAGGTGAGACTTTGGACTGTGGACTTTTGGGTTAATGCTGAAATGAATTAAGACTCTGGGGGACTGCTGAGAAGGCATTATTGCTTTTAAAATGTGAAGACATGAGATTTAGAGGGGCCAGGGCCAGAATGATATGGTTTGACTCTGTCCCCACCCAAATCTCAACTCAAATTGTATCTCCCAGAATTCCCACATGTTGTGGGAGGGACCCAGGGGGAGGTAATTGAATCATGGGGGCCAGTCTTTCCTGTGCTATTCTCATGATAGTGAATAAGTCTCACGAGATCTGATGGGTTTATCAGGGGTGTCCGCCTTTGCTTCTTCCTCATTTTTCTCTTGCTGCCATCATGTAAGAGGGCCCTTTTGCCTCCTGCCGTGATTCAGAGGCCTTCCTAGTCATGTGGGACTGTAAGTCCAATTAAATCTCTTTTTATTTCCAGTTTTGGATATGTCTTTATCAGCAGCATGAAAATAAACTAATACAGTGTCCAAGTGAAAGGGAGAATTACATGTCTCTCAGTTTAAATCAGTTAAGCTTAGTGAGGAAGGCATGTTGAAGGCCAGTATAGGCCAAAAGCTAGGCCTCTTGCACCAAAGAGTTTTCCAAGTTGTGAATGTGAAGGAAAAGTTCTTGAAGGAAAATAAAAGTCTACTCCAGTGAATACACAAATGATAAAAAAAAAAAAAAAAGAAAGAAAAGAAAAATGAAACAGCCTTAGTGCTGATATGGAAAAAGTTTGAGTGGTCTGGATAGAAAATCAAACCAGCCACAACATTTCCTTAAGCCAAAGCCTAATCCAGAGCAAGGCCCTAACTCTTTTCAGTTTTATGTAAGCTGAGAGAGAAAGCTACAGTAGAAATTTGGAACTAGCAGAGGTTCGAATTCTAAGAAGCCATCTGTATAATAACATAAAAGTGCAAGATGAACCTGCAGGTGCTAATTTAGAAACTGCAGAAAGTTATCCAGAAGATATAGCTAAGATCAGTGATGAAGGTTACCAAACAACAGATTTTCAGTACAGACAAAATAGCCTATTGGAAGAATATGTCAATAGAAGATCTAAGACTTTCATAGTTAGAAAGAAAAGTCAGTGCTTGGCTTCAAGACTTCAAAACTTCAAAGGGAAGGCTGATCCTTTTTTTACGGGTTAATGAAGTTGGTGACTTTAAGTTGAAGCCAGTTCTCCCCAGCCTTGCTTGAGAGACCTAAAGTCAAATTCAGGAAATACAGAGAACCTCTGCAAGATTCTACACAAGAAGATCATACCCAAGGCACATAATTATCAGATTTTCCAAGATCAAAATGAAAGAAAGAATGTTAAAGGCAGCTAGAGAGCAAGGGCAGGTCACCTACAAAAGGAACCCCATCTGACTAACAGCAGACCTCTCAGCTAAAACCCTACAAGCCAGAAGAGATGGGGGGCCTATATTCAACATTCTTAAAGAAACAAATCTTCAACCAAGAATTTCACATCCAGCCGAACTAAGTTTCCTACGTGAAGGAGAAAGAAGACTCGAAGCAAATATTGCGGGAGTTTGTTACTACCAGATCTCCCTTATAAGAGATCTTGAAAGGAGCACTAAATATAGAAAGGAAAGACAGCTACCATCTAATACTAAAACACCCTTAAATATACAGACCAGTGACACTATAAAGCAACCACAAAAGCAAGCTATTATAATAACCAGCTAACAACACAATGACACTATCAGGTTCACGCATATCAATACTAACCCTGAATATAAATGGGCTAAATGCCTCACCTAAAAGGCACAGAGTGGCACGCTGGATAAAAAAGCAAGACCTGATGGTATCCTGTCTTCAAGAGACCTATCTCACATAGCCTTAAAACAAAGGGGTGGAGGGAAATCAACCAGGCACATGGAAAACTGGAAAAAGCAGGGGTTGCAATCCTAATTTCAGACAAACAGACTTTAAACCAACAAAGATCAAAAAAGACAAAGAAGGGCATTACAAAATGGTAAAGGGTTCAATTCAACAAGAAGACCCAACTACCCTAAATATATATGTACCCAACACAAGAGCACTGTATTCATAAGGCAAGGTCTTAGATACCTACAAAGAGACATAGACTCCCACACAGTAATAGTGGGAGACTTCAACATTCCACTGACAGTATTAGACAGATCATCGAGGTAGGAAATTAACAGAGATATTTAGGAACTGAACTCAACATTGGACTAAATGGATCTGATAGACCTTTATAGAACTCTCTACCTAAAAACAACAGAATATACATTCTTCTCATCACCCACATGGCACCTACTCTAAGACTGATCACGTAATTGGAAACAAAACAATCCTCAGCAAATGCAAAATAACTAAAATCATACAATTTCAAAAATCATAGAGCCCTTAAGAATTATGCTAAATCTACTTTGTCTATACTCTATAAATGGAACACAATACATGTGTAATAGTACGCCTGTTTACATTATGCCTTGCTGAATATTTTAAGGCCACAGTTGAGACCTCTTGCACAGAAAAAAATATTTTTTTTCTAAATGTTAGTCCTCATTGAGAATGTACCCAGTGAACAAAGGGCTCTGATGGAGATGTACAAGGAGGTTAATGTTGTTTTCATGCCTGTTAACACAATGTCCATTCTGCAGCCTATGGATCAAGGAGTAATTTTGGCCTTTAAGTCTTATTACTTAAGAAATACATTTTGTAAGGCTATAGCTGCCATAGACAGTGATTCTTCTGATGGATCTAAGAAAAATACATTAAAAACCTTACGGAAAGGATTTACCATCCTAGATACAATTAAAAACTTTTATGATTCATAGGAGGAGGTCAAAATATCAACCTTAACAGCAGTTTAGAAGAAGTTGATTCCAGTTCTCATAGATTACTTTGAATTGATTCAAGACTTCAGTGGAGAAAGCAGCTGCAAGTGTAGCGGAAATAGCAAGAAAACTTGAGTTAGAAGCGGAACCTGAAGATGTGACTGAATTGCTACAATCTCATGATAAAACTTGAACAGATGAGGAATTACTTCTTATGGATGAGCAAAAAAATAGTTTCTTGAGATGGAATCTACTCCTGGTGAAGATGCCATGAGCACTGTTGAAATGGCGAAAGATTTAGAATATGACATAAACTTAGTTGATAAAGCAGCAGCTAGATTTGAGAAGATTGACTCCAATTTTAAAAGAAGTTCTGTGGGTAAAATGCTGTCAAGGAGTATCACATACTACACAGAAATCTTTGATGAAAGGAAGAATTAATCAATGTGTTAAACTTTACTGTTGCCTTATTTTAAGAAATTGCCACGGCCACCCCAGATTTCAGCAACCACCACCATGATCACTCAGTAGGTGTTAACATTGAGACAAGACTCTCCACCAGCAAAAAGATTATGACTCACTAAGGGCTCAGATGATCATTAGCATTTTTAGCAATGAAGTATTTTTAAATTAAAGTATATACATTGTGCTTTTTTTTAGACATAAGGCTCTTGCACACTTACTAGACTACAGCAAATTATAAACATAACTTTTTTTTTTTTTTTTGAGACAGAGTCTCGCTGTGTCGCCCAGGCTGTAGTGCAGTGGCGCAATCTTGGCTCACTGCAAGCTCCGCCTCCCAGGTTCACGCCATTCTCCTGCCTCAGCCTCCCTAGTAGCTGAGACTACAGGCGCCCACCACAACGCCTGGCTAAGTTTTTGTATTTTTAGTAGAAACCGGGTTTCACCATGTTAGCCAGGATGGTCTCTATCTCCTGACTTCATGATTCGCCTGCCTTGGCCTCCCAAAGTGCTGGGATTACAGGTGTGAGCCACCGCACCCAGCCAAACATAACTTTTATATACAGTAGGAAACCAAAAAATTGTGTGGCTTGCTTTTTTGGGATATTTGCTTCATTGAAGTGGTCTGGAACTGAACTGCAGTATCTTCAAGATATGTCTGTATTCAAGTTTATATTTTCACATACATTCTTCTTTACTTGTTAAAATCATGGTCACCTCATTATTATATGACTCATTAGAATTTGCAGGGTTGCTTTGACCGTATACCATTGTGCTACAACTACACAGATGTCTGAGTCCTAGAGGTGAATCTGTCTGGCCAATTCTGAATTTAACAGCCTATATAAAAAGTAGATGTTACACACCTTGTATAACTGAAGCCCCCTATCACGAACACAGCTTAACTCTTGGGTTGGTCACTTAGTCTGCTTGGTTGAGGTTTTAGTGCTTTTCACATCTATAGAAATATCCTATTTGTCTAAGGCAATTTTTTGAAGTAAATTTACTCTTGTCATCCTTTCCGACCTGCATATAGAGGATATATAATTTTTAGCATTCCATTATTACCTAGGGGATGCTCTTCAGTCATTCTTCCCTGAATTGATTGCACTAGCCCTATCTTCTTCACCTGAAATACGTTAAATGTAGAATTAGCACTAAAGAGAAATACAATGATCTTCTTCCAGAATGGGAATAGGAAATGAAAGAGAGTAAATCAGAAGTGAATCACTTTTTTTTTTTTTTTTTTTTGCTTTGCAAATCTATATTTTTTCCAGCTTTATTTAGGTATGACTGGCAAATAAAAGTTGTATGTATTCAAGGGGTATGACATGATGATTTGATATATGTGTACATTTTACAGTGATCACCACAATCAAATTAATTAACACATCCTTCACCACACAGTTACCATTTGTGTATGTGTGTGTGTGTGTGCAAGAGGAGGTAAGGGAGTTTAATCATTTTTGAACACTAGCTACAACACAATTCAATTAAAATTCTGAGAAGGAAGGAAAATTGTCATGCAGCTGTTTAACTTTAGAAGCATTAACTGACAAAATCCAAGTCTTATGAGGAATACTCAGTGAAATTTTCATGAATGAATGGGAGCCCTTACCTCTGAAATTGTTGTCATGGAAGAAATGCTAACACTGTCTTACACAATAATTCAACTTACCAATTGAGATGAGCCATGGTTATAATTGAGAAGTAACAAGATGAGCCATGGTTGTAATTGAGAATGGCAACTAAGGTCTTCTTATCTTATCTGCTACCTAGTTTGCCTTTTTGCTTTAAAGTGGGGACTATGTTCGAATTCAAAGAATAAAAGACCTTTATCCTTTCAGGGGAAATACAAGTAACAAGTTTAATTTTTTTTTTTCTTAACACTGACGCAACTCATTTGGGGCTGTGGAAATTGCTGCTGGCATTGAACCCCTTATTAACATTCAAGGTGTGCCAGTTTTGCACAAGCTGTGTCATATTCAGAGACAGATTGTTGGCACAAACTAAGGCACTTATTCTCTTGTTTTTTCACCTCTTTCAATAAGAACAGATAAATATAATAAATATGCTATTTCTAGATAAGCAGTTGAAACTGCTCTGCTCATCTCTTTGGAATACGTTTGTGCGGAGTATTACTGTATGACATGCAGAATATGTAAATATACAAAGGAAATGCTCCTGCATACATTGAGATATAAATGGATGCCTATTTTAGAATAATATATTATTTCTTAAAAGTAAAATAAGTTGTGGCTGGGAACAGTGGCTCATGCCTGTAATCCCAGCACTTTGGAGGCCGAGGTGGGTGGATCACCTGAGGTCAAGAGTTCGAGACCAGCCTGGCCAATATGGTGAAACCCCATCTCTACTAAAAATACAAAAATTATCCAGGCATGGTAATGTGCACCTGTAATCCCAGCTACTCGAAGGATGAGGCAGGGAATTGCTTGAACCCAGGTGGTGGAGGTTGCAGTTAGCTGAGATAGCACCATTGCACTTCAGCCTGGGAAACAGAGTGAGAGTCCATCTCAAAAAAAAAAAAAAAAAAAAAAAGTAAAATAAGTTTTTTACATCACTGATTCTGTTTCTAAGGAATTCTCAGCTGGGGCTTCTGAGTTAATTCTCGATGGTTAGCACTTATGAGTAGCAGAAAAGAAAACTACTGTGAATTTTCTCTACAATGATTTGAGACAGTGAATGGGGCTTTCTGGCATGTTTGCAGTTAGGAACTCAGATGACCATAGATTTTTTATTTTTAGACTGGGTCTTGGTCTTGGTCTTACTATGTCACCCAAGCTGGAGTGCAGTGGTGTGATCATAGCTCCCTGCAGCCTCGACCTGGGCTCAAGTGATCCACAGATTTTGAAGTTCACCCTGGATTGTTGTGTTCTATACAGAGGTTCTACCTTTTGCTGCCTTTTATGGTTGCTGTATTATTATTTTGATGTTTCTTAGCCAGCTGAATCACATTGTAGTATATGAAATATGTTTTGGCCCTTGTTTTAATGATCATTTGCTAGCAGATTTTACAATGGCCCACTTAAGTAAAATGTACCAACCCACTCATTGCTATTTGTTGCAATTCATGGTGACTAAACATGACTCCATGGTGCAGCTCACCAAAGTCTTGGTTTGTGTGTGACTTCCAGGGGAGAGAGATTGAGAACCATCTATTAATCATTGTGTCCCTAAACTAGAGTTTTTCACTAGAATAGTTGGGCAGTTGAATTAGTATGTTTCTCGTAGGCTAGTGAGAAAAACAGATTTTTGGGGGACATTAATCAGACTCTGCTGGCCCAGACCTCTGGGAAGCCTTGTAACAAGATCCAGCCTGTAAAATATCATGTATGATTTGCTTTTCTTCTTGGAAGGGACACACTGTGGCTTTTCTCTGGAATCTGTGAAGAAAATGCTCCTGAGCCTAGAAAGTGGAATTGAGAAAGCTCTTCCTGGTCATATAACAATAAGTCTTGTGAGGTTCAACCCTTGAGCCATGAGGGCAGGTTGAAGGAACATGGGGTTGAGAGTCATGGATTCAGTGATTGGAACTCACTTGGCTAACCAGTGCAGCCCGGCCACCCCTCTTAGGATTGTTACAGTGATATGTGCCTACATACAGAAAGTCGTCAAAACTTCTGTTTATTTTTCTGTGTAATATTTATGGACTTGTTACATTTAACTCTAGGCAAAGGTATAGATTTGGAGGTCTTTGATATATATATATTATATATAATGTATTTTAGCATACAAAGGAGGCTACAATACATACTCATGTACCTGTCACATGAATGAATTCATTAAATGTAAACATTTTTCCCAAATCTGCTTCTTAGCTGTTATTTATAAAGAAACAAATTATACAGAAAAATTTGAAGGCCCTCATTTTACCTTCCCCAGTCTCATTCTTTTCTCTGCCACCCCAGAGAAAACAACTGTCTTGCATAGGTATTTATATAATTCTGTTTTATACTTTGCCACTTTTACTACATATATGAAGCATGCTTGTTACATACATGAGCATAAAATATACATGTTTTACTGTAAGTGTGTAATGTATTCTAGAATTTGCTACTTTACTACCAAATATTTTGTTTTCAGAATTTACCTTGTTATTATATAAACCCTAGTTCATTTTTTAAAAATTACCATATATTACTCCATGTTATGAAAATACCACAATTTCTTTATTCCCATACTAACCAGAATTTGAATTGATACAATTTTTAATTAAAATTAATGATGCTGAAATAAATGTTCTTATACATTTCCCTGAGGGTGTACGTGATAGAGTTCTTCTCACATATATATCAGTGTACTTGCTGTGTCTTAGGATTTGTACAATTGCATGTCTGTTAGATATGCCAAATTGTTCTGCAAAGTACTCATACCTGTTTCCACTCCTACCTGCAATAAATGAGAACTTTGTTTCCCAGGTCGTTGCCAACACTTGATTGTTATCAGATTTAATTATTTGCCAGTTGATGGATATGAATTGCTCTATCATTGTTTTAATATTCATTACTTTGATTACTTATAACATTGGACATACTTTTTATAGGGCTATTTAAATTTCCTCTTATCTGAATTGCCTATTTCTCCTCTTCGTTGACTCTTCTATTATCTTTTCTTCTCTTTATTAATTTATAGAAATGTGTGATCCTAATATGTGTCATAATATCTATGTTCATATTTCATATATATGTGTAAAGAAATATTTGTCTGTTATATATAGGTTGAAAAGTTTGCTCCCTATGTGCTGATTGCATTTTATTTTGTTCATGACATATTTTAACACACATGATCTTTTTTTTCTTTTTTTTTTTAATTATACCTTAAGTTCTAGGGTACATGTGCATAACGTGCAGGTTTGTTACATATATATACTTGTGCCGTGTTGGTGTGCTGCACCCATCAACTCATCAGCACCCCTCAATTCATCATTTATATCAGGTATAACTCCCAATGCAATCCCTCCCCCCTCCCCCCTCCCCATGATAGGCCCCGGTGTGTGATGTTCCCCTTCCCGAGTCCAAGTGATGTCATTGTTCAGTTCCCACCTATGAGTGAGAACATGCGGTGTTTGGTTTTCTGTTCTTGTGATAGTTTGCTAAGAATGATGGTTTCCAGCTGCATCCATGTCCCTACAAAGGATGCAAACTCATCCTTTTTTATGGCTGCATAATATTCCATGGTGTATATGTGCCACATTTTCTTAATCCAGTCTGTCACAGATGGACATTTGGGTTGGTTCCAAGTCTTTGCTATTGTGAATAGTGCCGCAATAAACATACGTGTGCATGTGTCTTTATAGCAGCATGATTTATAATCCTTTGGGTATATACCCAGTAGTGGGATGGCTGGGTCATATGGTACATCTAGTTCTAGATCCTTGAGGAATCGCCATACTGTTTTCCATAATAGTTGAACTAGTTTACAATCCCACCAACAGTGTAAAAGTGTTCCTATTTCTCCACATCCTCTCCAGCACCTGTTGTTTCCTGACTTTTTAATGATTGCCATTCTAACTGGTGTGAGATGGTATCTCATTGTGGTTTTGATTTGCATCTCTCTGATGGCCAGTGATGATGAGCATTTTTTCATGTGTCTGTTGGCTGTATGAATGTCTTCTTTTGAGAAATGTCTGTTCATATCCTTTGCCCACTTTTGGATGGGGTTGTTTGCTTTTTTCTTGTACATTTGTTTGAGTTCTTTGTAGATTCTGGATATTAGCCCTTTGTCAGATGAGTAGATTGCAAAAATTTTCTCCCATTTGTAGGTTGCCTGTTCACTCTGATGGTAGTTTCTTTTGCTGTGCAGAAGGTCTTTAGTTTAATGAGATCCCATTTGTCAATTTTGGCTTTTGCTGCCCTTGCTTTTGGTGTTTTAGACATGAAGTCCTTGCCCATGCCTATGTCCTGAATGGTATTCCCTAGGTTTTCTTCTAGGGTTTTTATGGTATTAGGTCTAACATTTAAGTCTCTAATCCATCTTGAATTAATTTTCGTATAAGGAGTAAGGAAAGGATCCAGTTTCAGCTTTCTACTTATGGCTAGCCAATTTTCCCAGCACCATTTATTAAATAGGGAGTCCTTTCCCCATTTCTTGTTTCTCTCAGGTTTGTCAAAGATCAGATGGCTGTAGATGTGTGGTATTATTTCTGAGGACTCTGTTCTGTTCCATTGGTCTATATCTCTGTTTTGGTACCAGTACCATGCTGTTTTGGTTACTGTGGCCTTGTAGTATAGTTTGAAGTCAGGTTGCGTGATGCCTTCAGCTTTGTTCTTTTGACTTAGAATTGTCTTGGCAATGCGGGCTCTTTTTTGGTTCCATATGAACTTTAAAGCCGTTTTTTCCAGTTCTGTGAAGAAACTCATTGGTAGCTTGATGGGGATGGCATTGAATCTATAAATTACCTTGGGCAGTATGGCCATTTTCACGATATTGATTCTTCCTATCCATGAGCATGGTATGTTCTTCCATTTGTTTGTGTCCTCTTTGATTTCACGACCAGTGGTGTGTAGTTCTCCTTGAAGAGGTCCTTTACATCCCTTGTAAGTTGGATTCCTAGGTATTTTATTCTCTTTGAAGCAATTGTGAATGGAAGTTCATTCATGATTTGGCTCTCTGTTTGTCTGTTACTGGTGTATAAGAATGCTTGTGATTTTTGCACATTGATTTTGTATCCTGAGACTTTGCTGAAGTTTCTTATCAGCTCAAGGAGATTTTGGGCTGAGACAATGGGGTTTTCTAAATATACAATCATGTCATCTGCAAACAGGGACAATTTGACTTCTTCTTTTCCTAACTGGATACCCTTGATTTCTTTCTCTTGCCTGATTGCCCTAGCCAGAACTTCCAAGACTATGTTGAATAGGAGTGGTGAGAGAGGGCATCCCTGTCTTGTGCCAGTTTTCAAAGGAATTTTTCCAGTTTTTGCTCATTCAGTATGATATTGGCTGTGGGTTTGTCATAAATAGCACTTATTATTTTGAGGTACGTTCCATGAATACCGAATTTATTGAGCGTTTATACACATGATCTTTAATTTGATATAGTTAATTATTTTTACTCTACATTTTGAGAATTGCTTAAGAAATGACTTTATTTTGTATAGTCATATGCTCTAAATTTTTAAATCTACTTACGATAGTTTTATGTTAAATATGTCAACCTTTGTTTCACCTGGAATTTTTTATATGTATGGTATAAAGCATGTATCAATTTTTTTACTATTAAGAATGCTTTTATTATATATATTTTATTCTATTCTATTTTTATTTTTCCATAAGTTATTGAGGTACAGGTGGTATTTGGTTACATGAGTAGGTTCTTTAGTGGTGATTTGTCAGATTCTGGTCCACCCATCACCTGAGCAGCATACACTGCACCATATTTGTTGTCTTTTATCCCTCATCCCCCTCCCTCCCTTTCCCCAAGTCCCCAAATTCCATTGTATCATTCTTATGCCCTTGCATCCTCATAGCTTATCCCCCACTTATCAGTGGGAACATACCATGTTTGGTTTTCCATTCCTGAGTTCCTTCACTTAGAATAACAGTCTCCAATCTCATCCAAGTCATGCCATTGATTCATTCCTTTCTATGATTGAGTAGTATTCCATCATATATATATGATATAATATATATATGTGTGTGTATATATGTGTGTGTGTATATGTATGTGTGTGTTTGTGTGTGTGTGTGTGTATATATACACACACACCATATATATACACACCAGTTTCTTTATCCACTCATTGATTGATAAGAGTTTGGGTTGGTTCCATGATTTTTCAATTGCGAATTGTGCTGCTATAAACATGTGTGCAAGTACCTTTTTCGTATAATGACTTCTTTTCCTCTGCGTAGATACCCAGTAGTAGGATTGCTGAATCAAATGGTAGTTCTACTTTAGTTCTTTAAGGAATCTCCACACTCTTTTCCATAGTGGCTGTACTAGTTTACATTCCCACCAGCAGTGTATAAGTGTTCTCTGATCACTGCATTCGTGCCAACATCTACTTTTATTATTTTTTTTATTATGGCCATTCTTGCAGGAGCAAGATGGTATCACATTGTGTTTTTGATTGCATTTCCCTTATCATTAGTGATATTGAGCATTTTTTCACATATTTGTTGGCCATTTGTATATCTTCTTTTGAGAATTGCCTTAGCCCACTTTTTCATGGGATTGCTTGTTTTTTTTCTTATTGATTTGTTTGAGTTTTTTGTAGATTCTGGATATTAGTCCTGTGTCAGATGTGTAGATTGTGAAGACTTTCTCCTACTCTGTGGGTTGCCTGTTTACTCTGCTGACTGTTCCTTTTGCTGTGCAAAAGCTCTTTAGTTTAAGTCCCAACTATTTATTTTTGTTTTTATTTCATTTGCTTTTGCATTCTTGGCCATGAAATCCTTGCTAAGCCAATGTCTAGAAGGGTATTTTCCAAAAATACTACAATATCTTCTAGTATTTTGATAGTTTCGGGTTTTAGATTTAAGTCCTTAATCCATCCTGAGTAGATTTTTGCATGAGGTAAGAGATCAGGATCCGGTTTTATTCTCCTGTATGTGACTAACCAATTATCCAAGCATCATTTGTTGAAAAGGTGTCCTTTCCCCACTTTATGTCTTTGCTTTGTCTAAAATCAGTTGGTTGTAATATTTGGGTTTATTTCTGGGTTCTCTATTCTGTTCCATTGGTCTATGTGCCTATTTTCATACCAGTACCATGCTGTTTTCGTGACTATGGCCTTATAGTATAGTTTGAAATCAGGTAGTGTAATTCCTCCAGATTTGTTCTTTTTCCTTATTTCTTGCTTTGGCTATGCAGGCTCTTTTTTGGTCCCATTAGAATTTTAGAATTGTTTTTTCTAATTCTGTGAAGAATGATGGTGGTATTTTGAAGGGGATGGTTTTGAATTTGTAGATTGCTTTTGGCAGTGTGGTCATTTTCACAATATTGATTCTGCCTATCCATGAGCATGGGATGTGTTTCCATTTGTTTGGTCATCTGTGATTTCTTTCAGCAGTGTTTTGTAGTTTTCCTTGTCGAGGTCTTTCGACTCTTTTGTTAGGTATATTCCTAAGTATTTTATTTTTTATTTTTTTGGCAGCAATTGTAAAAGGGGTTGAGTTCTTGATTTGATTCTCTGCTTGGTCACTGCTGGTATATAGAAGAGCTACTGATTTGTGTACATTAATCTTGTATCTGGACATTTTGCTGAATTCTTTTATCAGTTCTGGGAACTTTCTGGAGGAGTCTTTAGGGTTTTCAAGTTAAACAGTTATATCATCCGCAGACAGTGACAGTTTGACTTCCTTTTTACCAGTTTGGATGCCCTTTATTTCTTTCTCTTGTCTGATTACTCTGGCTAGGACTTCTAGTACTATGTTGAAGAGGAGTGGTGAGAGTGGGCATCCTTGTCTTGTTCCAGTTTTCAGAGGGAATGCTTTCAACTTTTCCCCATTCAGTATTATGTTGGTTGTGGGTTTGTCATAAATGGCTTTTATTACATTGAGGTATGTCCCTTGTATGCTGATTTTGCTGACAGTGTTAATTATAAAGGGATGCTGGATTTTGTCAAATGCTTCTTCTGCATCTGTTGAGATGATCATGCAATTTTTCTTTTTAATTCTGTTTATGTAGAGTATCACATTTATTGACTTGCATAAACCATCTCTGAGTCCCTGGTATGAAACCCCCTTGATCATGGTGGATTATCTTTTTGATATGTTATTGGATTCAGTTAACTAGTATTTTGTTAAAGATTTTAGCATCTATGTTTATCAAGGATATTGGTCTGTAGTTTTCTTTTTTGGTTATATCCTTTCCTGGTTTTGGTGATGCTGGCTTCATAGAATGGATTAGGGAGGGTTCCCTCTTTTTCTATCTTGTGGAATAGTGTCAAAAGGATCAGTATCAATTCTTCTTTGAATGTCTGGATGAATTCTGCTGTGAATCCATCAGGTCCTGGGCCTTTTTTTTGTTGGTAATCCTTTAATTACCATTTCATTCTCACTGCTTGCTATTGGTCTGTTCAGGTTATCTAATTTTTCCTGATTTAAGCTGGGAGAGTTGTATTTTTTCCTGGAATTTATCCATCTCCTCTAGGTTTTCCAGTTTATGTGCATGAAGGTGTTCATAGTACTCTTGAATGATCTTTTGTATTTCAGTGGTGTCAGTTATAGCATCCCCTATTTTGTTTCTTAATGAGGTAATCTGGATTTTATCTCTTCTATTCTTGGTTAATCTTGCTAATGGTCTATCAATTTGATTTATATTTTTAAATAGCCAGCTTTTTGTTTTATTTATCTTTTGCTTTTTTTTTCTTTTAATTTTATTTAGTTCTTCTCTGTTCTTGGTTATTTCCTTTCTTCTCCTGGGTTTGGGTTTGGTTTGTCCTTGTTTCTCTAGTTCCTTGAGGTTTTACCTTAGAATGTCAGTTTGTGTTCTTTCAGTCTTTTTGACATAGGCATTAGGGCTATGAGCTTTCCTCTTAGCACCACATTTGCTGTATCCCAAAAGTTTTGATAGGTGTGTCATTATTGTTGTTCAGTTCAAAGAATTTTTTAACTTCCATCTTGACTTCATTTTTGACCCAATACTCATTCAGGAGTAGCTTATTTAGTTTTTACGTATTTGTATGGTTTTGAAGGTTCCTTTTGGGGTTGATTTCCAGGCTTATTCAATGTGGTCTGATAGAGTACTTGGTATAGTTTCAATTTTCTTAAATGTATTGAGGCTTATTTTATGGCCTATCATATAGTCTATCTTGGAGTAAGTTCCATGCACTGGTGAATAGAATGTGTATTCTGCAATTGTTGGATGAAATGTTCTGTATATATTTGTTAAGTCCATTTGTTCCAAGTACAGTTTAAATCCATTGTTTCTTTATTGGCTTTCTGTCTGGATGATCTGTCTAGTGTTGTCAGTGGAATGTTGAAGTCCTCACTATTATTGTGTTGCTGTCTCTCTCATTTCTTAGGTCTATTAGTAATTGTTTTATAAATTTGGTACCTCCAGGAGTTAGGCGCATATATGTTTAGGATTGTGATATTTTCCTGCTGCACAAGGTTTTTTACCATTATATAATGTCCCGCTTTGTCTCTTTTAACTGCTGTTGCTTTAAAGTTTGCTCTCTCTGATAAAAATCACTACCCCTGCTGGCTTTTGGTATACATTGACATGAAATGCCCTTTTCCAACCCTTTACTTTAAGTTTATGTGAGTCCTTATGTGTTAGGTGAGTCTCCTGAAGGCAGCAGATACTTGGTTGGTGAGTTCTTATCTATTCTGCTGTTCTGTATCTTTTAAGTGGAGCATTTAGGTCATTTACATTCAGTGTCAGTATGAGATGTGTGGTACTGTTGCATTCATCATGCTATTTGCTGCCTGTGTACCTTGTTTTGTTTTTGCTTTTGATTTTTACCTTGTATTTTTGTTTTATAGGTCCTATGTGATTTATGCTTTAAAGAGGTTCTGTTTTGATGTTTCCAGGATTTGTTTCAAGATTTAGAGCTCCTTTTAGCAGCTCTTGTAGTGCTGGCTTGCTAAGGGCCAAATCTCTCAGCATTTGTTTGTCTGAAAACAACTGTATCTTTCCTTCATATATGATGCTTAGCTTGCTGGATACAAAATTTTTGGCTAATAATTGTTTTGTTTGAGGAGGCTGAAGATAAGGGCTCAATCTTTTGTAGCTTGCAAGGTTTCTGCTGAGAAATCTGCTGCTAATCTGATAGGTTTTCCTTTATAGGTTACCCAGTGCCTTTGCCTCTCGGCTCTTAGAATTCTTTCTTTTGTCTTAACCCTAGATAACCTGGTAACAATGTGCCTAGGTGATGATTTCTTTGCGATGAATTTCCCAGGTGTTCTTTGTGCTTCTTGTATTTAGATATCTAGGTCTCTAGCAAGGCTGGGGAAGTTTTCCTCAATTATTCCCTCAAACATATCTTCCCAAACTTTTAGATTTCTCTTCTTCCTCAGGAACACCGATTATTCTTAGGTTTGGTTGGTTAACATAATCCCAGACTTCTTGGAAGCTTTGTTTATATTTTCTTATTTTTTTCTTTGTCTTCATTGAATTGGATTAATTCAATGACCTTTTCTTCAAGTTCTGCATTTCTTTCTTCTACTTGTTCAATTTTATTGCTGAGAATTTCCAGAGCATTTTGCATTTCTATGAGTTTGTCCAATGTTTCCTGAAGTTTTGATTGTTTTTTCTTTATGCTATCTATTTCCTTGAATATTTCTCCTTTCACTTCTTGTATCATTTCCTTGTGTCAGATTTCCTTGCATTGGGCTTCACCTTTCTCTAGTGCCTCCCTGATTAGCTTAATAAGTAACCTCCTGAATTCTGTTTCAGGTAAATCAGAGATTTTTTCTTGGTTTAGATCCATTGTTAGTAGACTAGTGTTACTTTGGTGGCGGGGGGGGTGTGGGGGGCGGGTGTGGGGGTGTTAAAGAGCCTTGCTTTGTCATATTACCAGAGTTGGTTTTCTGGTTCCTTCTCATTTGGATTCCTTCTCATCCTGTCAGAGGGAAGGTCCAGTGCTGAAGGCTGTTGTTCAGATTCTTTTGTCCCACAGGGTGCTCCCTTTATGTAGTACTCTCCCTGATTTCCCATGGATGTGGTTCCTGTTAGCTGAGCTGAAGTGATTGTTATTTCTCTTCTGGGTCTAGCCACGCAACAAGTCTACCCGGCTCTGAGCTGGTACTGGGGGTTCTCTGCACAGAGTCCTGTGATGTGAACCATCTATGGGTCTCTCAGCATGGATACCAGCACAGTATTTGGGGTGTCTCCTGCGTCCTCCAGGAGCCGTCCACTTCCTTCAGAGAGTCTGTGGGTCCTCTCAGGATTCCTGGTTCATTCTTCAAGTCTAGATCTATTTTTTAACAGGCTAATCCTAACACCATTTACTGAGTAACATTCTTTTTTTCATTGTTCTGTAATGCTTCCTCTGTTGTAAATTAAGATCCTGTAAATGCTTTGGTCTTTGCTAGACTTTCTTTTTTTCCTGTTGTTTTAAAATTTTCTCTCCCAACAAGATATCATATTGTGTAAGTACTATATGTTTATAGTAAGCATTTTTATCTTGTACTGAATAATAGTGAGAATGCTTCAAAATTTCACTTTAAGTATGCTATTAGGTACTGTATAGCTTTTTGGCTGACTTATTTTTGTCAGGTTAAGAAAACTGCTCTCTATTTCTAGTTTATTAAGATGGTTTATCACAAGTATTAGCCTATAAATAATGATTTTTCTGCACATTAGAATAATCATTTGATTCCCACTTTTAAATTATTAATGCAGTAGATTATATTAATAGATCTGCCTGATACTAAACTATCCTTACATTCTTGATCTAAATCTTATTTGAATGGGATGTGTTACTGTATTCTCTCTCTCTCTCTCTCTCTCTCTCTCTCTCTGTCTCTGTATCTCTCTTCCTCTTTTCACCTCTCCTCTGGAACATCTTAAAGAATATTTCGGTAAATTTGCTTTCTATAGTTATTGATTTTCAGAAATATTTCTTTGAGAAGTTAAAAATGCAAAGGTTGTATTTCACTTTGTTTCAAATATAGTAATTATCTATGAATAAGAATCGTCCATTTTCTACCTATTGAGATTCAAAACATTCACAGAACATAAACCTACATGTTTCAAATATAGTCATTATCTAGGAATAAGGATTGTCCATTTTCTACATATTGTGAATGAAAACATTCAAAGAACATAAGCCCAAAATATCTCTTTCTTTTGTTTCTAACTTGTGGGAAGCCTGTCACTTTTCTAAAAGTTATGATCAGGTTGAGCTTCACTCCCCTTTCCTGGGCTCTCTGGTAGAATATGCCCTCCTAAGTCCTCCCTAGTGTGAGTCCGCCCCTGTCCCCACCCATCCTTTCCCTCCACCACCGCCCCTGCTCCCAGGCTGCCCCGCAGTTGTTTCTTAATGCAGCAGAAGGCTGCAACAACCACAAACTACCTTGCCTGTGCTCAACCCATGCCCATGTCCTCCTGCACCCCCCAGTCAAACTATCCACTCCCACAACAACCAATATCAGTGTTCCCATTTTTCATGCATTCTTTATCCTTCTCTCAAATAAAGCAGATCTAGCACATTTTAATTATCCTTTGCGACAGTCTCTACTATTTTCCTTGTTTTTGTTGTCTAGAATTTACTTTCATCTTCTGATCCACATGAAATTTGTTCCATGTTGTTTTTTACAAGCAATATCTAGTTGAATTACCCACCATGTTTTACTTTTTTCTCACCATTAGTTCATTCGTCTAATAAATTCTTATTGCATGCCTTGTGTTGGCCTGCTATTATATGTGCCTGGAAATATAGGAGTCAACAAGTTTGTCTGTGAACTCATGTAGTTGACAATCTAGTTAGAGAACAAAGATGATAAACAAGTAAACAAGTAAATATATATCACAAATAAGTGCCATGGAGAAAAATTAAGTAGTATAAGGGTTGTTATTTATCTAGATTGTCAGGCAAGGGCCTGTTACAGATGTGTGACATTTGAATGCATACTTGAAGGAAGTCTGGGAGAAAAGTATCGCAGGTAGAGGGAATACCATATACTAATTGGGATCTTCAAGGAACATCAAAGAGGCCAGGTTTGTTGGAGCAGGATTAGCAAGAAGAACGTAGCGGTAAATGGAGGCAGAGATAGTGGATGAGAGTGGGGTTGAGAAAAAAATCAGATAGGACTTTCAGACCCCTGTAAATACTTGGTCATTTACTCTAAGTGAGATAGGATGCCATGACAGGGTCCCGAAAAAACAAAGGGGACATGTTCTTATTTTAGTGAGACAAATTTGGGTGTTGGGAATAAGGAGATTCAAAAGCAAAAGCAGGTAGGCCATTAAGAAACTGTTATAATAATCCAGATAAATGTTGGTGGCTTGGGTAAGGGAGATAAAAATGGAGATGATAAGACGTGATCGCATTCTGGATGTAATCTAAAGGCACGTCTGAGAGGATTAGTTGACAGAGTGTTAGTTATGGGGTATCAGTGAAAGAACAGAGGAAAGGCCTGAGAATCTGAAAAGATGAAGGTGATATGAAATGGCCTACAGTCTTGAATGAGTAGATTAGGAAGTAAAATTGAAAGTCTGTTTATGGGTTTTATAAGTTGAGATACCTATAAAACATTCAAATAAATTATTAAATAGTGAACTGGATATATGAGCTTGTAATTCAAGAAAGAGGTCTGGATTAAAGTTATGATTTGGACATCGTCCTACATATGCCATTAGTGTCGTGATTCCAAATGAGATAATCTAGGGAATAATCATAGAGAAAAAAGGAGAGGAGGATAATTTCTGGTGATATTTCAATGCTAAGTGGTTGGGAAAATGAAGAGAACACAGTGAAGTTGACCAAGATGAAGTATTTACTGACGTGGAAGAATCAATGGGGAATGTCGTTTGAGATACAAAATTAAGATAGTGTGTCAAAGAAGGGGGAGTGATCCGTTGTGGCAAGTGTTATTCATTAGTTAAATAAGATGATTAAGAATTTGCCGCAATGTGGAAGTCATTGGTGACTAGAGCAAAACTATTCCATTGGTGTGAGGAAGATTAAAGCCTGATTTGAATAAGTTTAAGAAATTGGGCAAAGAGGAATTAAAGACAGGAGAATAAGACAATTTCTTCAAGAAGTTTTGATTTAGAGGGGAGCAGAGAAATGGATCAGTAACTTCAGGGGCAGTAACTGAAATAGGAGAAAAGGTATTTTCCTCTTTTTTTAAAAGGAGAGAATTTTAGTGCACACTTAAGGTGATTCTTGTCTTCCTGAAAAATTTTTCAAAATTTTATACATGCATATTTCTATTCCAATCGTTTCTGGGGTACAAGTGATTTTTGGTTATAAGGTTGAATTGTATGGTGGTGGTAAAGTCTGAGATTTTAGTTCATCCATCACCCAAGTAGTGTACATTGCACCCAATATACACTTTTTGTTTTGTCCCTCAGACCCCTACCCCCTCCTCAGTCTCCAGTGTACATTATGCCTTTGCATACCCATAGCTTAGCTCCCACTTATAAGCAAGAACTTCACGGTATTTGATTTTCCATTCCTGAGTTAATTCTTTTAGAATAATGGCCTCCAGCTCCATCCAAGTTGCTGCAAAATACATTATTTCCTTCCTTTTTTATGGCTGAGTAGTATTCCATGGTGTACATATACCACCTTTTATTCATCCCCTTATTGTTTGATGGGCACCTAAGTTGTTTCTACATCTTTGCAATTGTGAACTGTGCTGTGATAAACATACATGAGCAGGTATCTTTTTGATATAATGACTTATTTTCCTTTAAGTTGATACCCAGTAGTGAGATTGCTGGATTGAATGGTAGATCTGCTTTTAGTTCTTTGAGAAATTTCCATATTGTTTTCCATAGAGGTTGTACTAATTTACATCACTACCAGCAGTGTATAAGTAATCCCTTTTCACTAGGTCTACACCAATATTTATTGTTTGTTTTGGGTTTTTGTTTTTGTCTTTTTATAATGGCCATTCTGGCTAGGATAAGGTGGCATATCATTATGGTTTTAATTTACATTTCCCTCCTTTAGGTATTATTTAATGAGAGTCTTTTGGTGGTAAAGTATCTTAGTTTCCATGTATGCTCACATACACATAAACAGAGTCTTTAGTGACAGGCTAATTGGGTATCAAATTCTGAATTGATTTTTTTTCTCTAACACTTTTAAAGTTTATTTTTGTCCTGGCATCTGTTGTTACTAAAGAAAAATCTTCTACTAGCCCATTTGAGTTCATTAGTAGGTAATCTGCCTCTTATTTTAAGTACTTCTAAAGATTTTTCTGTATCTTGATGCCATAAGATAGATCTACTTTTTATTATACTTTACTTAGTAATTACTGTGGACTTTTAATCTGCTAACTCAATTATTTGATTTTATAAAATTATCAGTAATGACCTTTTCTATAACTGATTCTTTACAGTTGAATTAAATCCTCTCTTTCTGGAATTCCCATCATGTGTGTGTTGGAGCATCTCAATCTGCCCTCCAAGGCTCGTAACTGCTCTTTTAAATTTTTCAGTACTACTGTCTTAATTTAAAAAAAAAAAAAAAAAACCTAATATTGCAGTGTTTGGCACAGAAGAAGTTCAAAGTACAACTTTGCAGTGCCACGTTGACCAGCTATTCTGGTATTGGTTATTCTTTAAAGTTATTTTTAAGGTTAATATACCTTATCAGGCAGCAGGTCTCAAAACCTAGGGAAGCTTAAAAGCCTAAAGTCAGCCTGGAAAAAATCAAGCTAATTAAAATGCTCTTTCCCATTTTCTCTTCCTCCTATGCCCTCATCTCTAAAGAATAGTGAGGAAGACTTCCTTAAAAAAATATGTATAAAATAGCAGAAAGAAAAATGGGATCCAGCAAACATGGGAAGACATACTTAAATAATTCATAGTAAATGTTCCAAATAATATTCAGCCTCACTAATTCTCAAATAAATGTAAAACAATGGCAGATCATTTTTATCCATTAAATTAGTGGCAATAGGAGGAAAAGAACATTTTGCTGACAATTGTAACAGTGAAATTGAAATTCTCTTCTTGTCTGGTTTGAATCTAAATTAGGACAGTTTGAAAGCAATTGGGTGATATCTATGAAAAATCTCATAAACATTCTACCCTTCCATGTAGCAACATTGCTTCTGTGAATCAACCATTAGGCAATAAATGGAAATAACAAACCAAATTTCCCCCCACCTCCCAAGAGATGTTTATTGTAACATTACTGATAATATTGAAAAATTAGAAGCAGTCTATATCAGCGACCCACCCTTGTTTTGACTGTCACTCACCATAAGAAAATATTAGGTCTACAAAGTAACCCAACAGCCACACTCATGCGTCAAAAACTTCCATATAAGGAAACTGTTCAATCCATTCCATTTATTTAAACAAGCCAATAAACAAAGCTGGCTTTGATCCACTAATTGATCCTAAAACCTAGGAGTAGGTTATGACTCACAGTTTGAAAAGCACCAATCTGAATGTCCTGTGAAAGGCATATGATGGAATATGAATTAAATTTGATATTCACAATTTTTTATTTTGTTTTTGTTTGGGGGTAGTTGGAGGGGTACTATGTTTCTTCAGCCAGCAAGGAAGATAATGTTTCCAGATAATGCCATATAATGGGGATTTACTGTAATGATACCAGCTCTGTTCTACTATGCCCAGCCATTCTCATATATCTGTCTCTCAATACATCACGAGTCCTTTATGGATTCTTTTGTGATGTCTTCAAGCTCCCTGTCCACTCCCTTGCAACTTGTCCAAGCTGATAGAACCTGCCTGAATCACTCAGCATCTGATTTCAAGCATTTTATCTTGGTCAGCCTTTGGTATTAGGACTTCATTCTCAATCTAATCAATTAATATTAGCTGAGCTAGGTTGATTTCATTTGAATCAACAAAGAATTGCTAAAAGCTGCATTTCCTAGAAAATGTGGCAATATAATTGGCAGGTACTTGAGAGTCTCTAATGTTAAATGGAAAAAAAAATAATAAATAATAAAAGAGACAACTTTTTATATGGAGTCTGTTTTCAGTTTTCTTTAGATATTTTGTTAGAGACAAAAAAAGAAATCCAGAATTTATTTTATACTATATTAGTACTTAACAGATTTCTACATAAGCAAGTATTATGCATTTGTAATCAGAAAAAATATCAAAATTAGCTCTGTGGAAAATGATCATCTTGCAAGCAAGTGTCATGTACCCCTACTCTTGATTTAGCTCATCTTCTTGATGTAAATATGAAGTGTCTGCGACTGAAATTCTGTTTGAAGCAGAAACCTTCATGTTTGTCTTACAAATACCATCTCAGAGTACGTTGCTCACTATAAAACTTATTTTGGGGTTTGCGTATAAAAACCTGCAAAGATATAGTCCAGGCTCCTTTTCCCAAGGTCCTTCACTTTCCTACTCTTAGTATAACCATTATTTTGTAAAATTTGATAAGACTCCTAATAACTTGGGGTTTGGGAATTTGATTTGAGGTAACGTGGCTCAGAGTATCACCTATTTTTTATTAAACCAAAAAAAAATTTCTATCTGACAAAGATGTGCATTTATGTGGGCCTTAATAATTCCCCCAAATAAAACTATTCATAAGTTCTAACAGTTCCAAATACTTCTGGTTTCAGCACACTAATAGGATTTATAGCTGTCTTAGATAAGGAGCAGTATCTTCTAAAGCTCATGGAAAAGCCATATCAGAATGCCATGTGTTCAGGTACATTATCTTTTCTTTATGATACCAAGAATAAAATCTCGGCTTATGTTTTCACACAAGTCTTGTGTGATTACTCTTTCCCATTACTCTTTCAATTGAGCCTGACAAATGAGATGAAAAAATCTTTCTCTTTCAAGGATGAACTAGAAAGACCTAGGCTGGCTGGTCACAAAACCACTGACTAGTTGGCCCTTTGTCTTTTTATAACCCCTCATTGTCTGGGATCCAACGTCATAGTGAGTCTCAGACATGTTCCTCAAGTCTAGATAGACCTCATCCATGTGTTCAGTGATCCAGCCCGTCAGCATCCAAGCCAGCAGGGTGAGGAGGGGAAGTGTAGGGGATGCTCATTGCCCTGAAGGATGCATATGCCACTTCCAATAAGGTCCTGCTCGCCAGAACATAGTCATGTGACCACAGTTAGCCACAAGGTTGGCTGAGAAATGCCTTTCGCCAGGTTCTATTACTAACTGAAAATAGGAGGAGTGAAAGTTGGGGATAACTAGTAAATATCAGTTAGTCCTAGTCATGGATTGTGGTATTAATTCCATAAGCAAGGAAAGTCATTTAAATGTTTTATGCAGAGGGATGCCATGATGATAATTATGTTTCAAAGCGTATTTCTGTGTGTGAGAGAGAGAGAGACTGAAAGAGAGAGTGAGATAAATGGATTAGAGAGAATTTGTCTGGGTATTAAGAGGCCATTCTCAAATCCAAGTGAGAAATGGTGGCTAGTAACAGTAGTGAGGATAAAGGGGGATGGAATGGACTCAAAAGATACAGAATAGATAACATCAAAAGATGAAACAGGGGCAGAGGAGGAAGAAAAGACATCCAACTAACTTCTAAGTTTCTGATTTATACTGCAAATTCTGGAGGTTAGGTGTTTATGGACCACTGAATTTAGTTTTAGAAATGAGCTTTAGAGGTATTTGTCAGATAGGTGGTTTCTACACATTCAAAATAAGATTTCAAAACATATTAGCCACAAATTCACAATCAGCAAAATTCTCAGATCTGGTCATTGTCAACTAAACTATTAAAATGAATTTTCCCCTCTGAGTGTTTCTCATCTTAAAGGGTTTGTATGTATTACATGTCACAGAATGGTTTATTGCATATAAACATGGGAAAGCAAGCCAGGCAGAAGGAGTCTTGTAACCAGCTAAAGGCCCAGCTAATAAATCATGAACAGTCTTCTTGTGTTAATAGGGTGGACAGGACTGTTGGTCACACACAGGAAAATGAGTCACACAGTCTTGTGTGTACAGCAACTCACTCCACACTCAATGATGGAAATGATTGTTCTAACGGTGTGAGTGGCTACAAGAATTATGGCAAAGCTCCAGAGCTAGAAAGCTGATCTTTTTTTTTTTTTTCAATGTCACTCGAGTATGTAATTCACTAAATGTTTAGTATTTTATACTTTTTAGTTGACTTGTGAGCCCTTTCTAAAAGAGATATATTTCCCTCTATTAGAAGGTAATCAAAAAAACCCTAAACTGCATTTTCTCAATGCTGTGTTCTCCTGCCCAATTGACCAAAATATACTTAGTTGATTAGGACTTTGAAGGGTTGGGGTGAGGGGACTAAATTAAGATGCAGGAATTTCAGTTTTCTAGGGGTTTTCTAGTCAACTACTTTATACTGCTGACAAATGGTTAAATGTTTACAATGAAACTAAGTATGCTGGGATTTCTAATGAGCAATGAAATTTTAGAATTCATTTACTCATTAATTTCTTCATTTACAAGATGTACAATGTGCTGTCTTCTGGGCATTTGGGATACTTTAATGAGGTAGCAGTGAGTACAACAGATGGTCACTTCTGCCTTTGTCCTTGTATTCTTTAGAGAAGGGAAAGGACCAAGATTCAGATACCCAATCACTGCTTTCAACCCATCCAGATCAGAGCCTTTGTTGAGTTCTAATGCTTAGCCCTCTTCTTGGCTAATTTGGCTGCTTCCATTGTAATAGGCCTCATGAGACTCCAGCCCAGGCCTGGCCTTTGGTTCAGCAGGCAGAGCCCAGAGATGTACTGGGCAAAGGTCAGGGGATTTATTATATGAGGCAATGGTCGAGTGTGATTTAATTTAGTCCTCTGGTACCAGATATGTGTGTGTGTGCATGAGAGAGAGAGATTGAGAATGATTGATTTTGGAGGAATTTTTGTGAAGGTTTATATATCAAAGCAGAAAGACCAAGAAGTTAGAGATTAATACATGCCAAGTTGTGACCAAGAAAATTCTGTGGGATCCCACCTCCAACCCCTCCCTCTCTGCCAGATTTTAACCAAATCAGTGTGATGTGATCTGTTTGCATATATGAGTGAAAGAAAAAGGAAATTTAAAAAGTTCTTGATATAAAGCCTGGAGGAAACAATACGAAAATCCAGCCTCTATTTCAGCAATATCTGCCGGACTATTGGTTAGTATTCCCTTACTGTTATTTATTGTTTGATTAAAAGGCTGATAGTCAGGGTTTTTTTTTTTTTTTCTACTTACTTTTGCATTTTTTAGATATAAATCTTTAACGTGGCTTTGACCAGATATTTTCCTTTCTCCTCCCACTTCATTCTTCCCTCTTCTGGGTTAATTTCTCATTGTTCTCTCTTCCCCTTAATTCTCTGCCCTTTTCCTTTCTACTCTAAGTGAAACTTCTATTTTCGTGTGCTGGAGTTTATAAAGTATTCTTATTAGGCAAAGAAAGCCTTTGTCTGGCTTCCTCCTTGTCTGGTCACCATCAAGATACAATTTTGGTTTTCAAAGGTTGTTCTCTGAAGGAAAGACTAGTTTTCTGAGCATTGAGACAGCAGATACATTTTGAGAAAGTCAACAGAGATGGTAATTTGCATTAAGTAGGAAATACTTAAGGGTTTTAATTCTGTTCTATGTGTTACATTTCAACAGTTTACATTAAGAAAAGTATTGTAAAGAGAAGTGATACAACAGTTGCATGTTTATTTTGCATCTTTAGTCTGAGAGATCGTCAGTACTTTGAAGGAAAGAGAAATAAGGCTTTGTCTCCTGCTTCTTGCCATACCTCTTTGCAGATTAACTCTGATGCTTTGAGTGTCTTACTGCATTGCCTGATTAAAACCCATCCCATAATGCCTGATGTGATGGGAAACACTACTTACTCTATCTCAATGGAAAGCATTCAGATGAACTTTCAACAGAAGGACATGCTCCCGCCTCTTCCAAACACCTCTTTTAAAACCGTGTCTATGGGCCTTTCTTCATGTCTTCAACAATTTGCTTAAAACTGGTTGTGCTAGGTAGTGGGCAATATAAAGATGATCACAGGAAAGAGATGACAATATCACTGATTCCTTATAGTGCTATAATAAGGGTTTGTCAAGGTTGTGATAGAAGTAGAGAGGAGAGGCATTTGACTTCACTTGGGAGTGGAGTTTTTGCTAAGGTGCTTCTAAGTTGAAGTGTCCTTGAGCTGAGGTTTAGGGCAATGAGTAGCAAAGATGGATTAAATGAGAAGAGGATAGGCGGCAGCGGGGCCAGAGGTGTGAATAGCCTGGAACCTTCTGAGAAGATTCCTTTGTAGACAGAAGAAAGGGGAGATTTGTGGAAATGCTGGAAGATAAGGTAGGAAGAGGCCACATCAGATCACACATGGCTGGCTGTACCTCTCTAAAAGTTTATGATTTGTACTGAGGGGTTTGAAACAGAGGCTATAAATTGGCAGTTTAAGAAAATCACTGTGGCGTTAGTGAGAAGAATAGATTTTTGCAAGATTCTAACTAGGATTATTTTCAGAAATTTACTCCCAGTTTAGTCCAGATATCAGGGCTAGTTTGGAGTAAATTTCTTTCTTTAATTACTCCAGGGCTCTTGTATTGCTTCAAAGAAAGTAGAAAGGGGAACTCACCCTCATTCAGGGAGGGTGGGCGAGCGACCAGCCAGCTGGGGAAGGCCAAAGAGCCAGGTCACCTTGTGCCCACACTTGTTATGATTTGTTTGTACTGTCTGCCAGATGATCAATGATATTAGCTACGACAGCACATATGAGCCCGGGGTAAGTGTGTCTTCTTGCTACTTGAAGTGCCTCTTGAAAATAGTGACAGGCTGAAGACAACACGGAATACTGAAAAAGCCCATTGGACAGGGAACAGGAGACCTGGTGCTGCTCCCAGCTTGGCCAGCACCAGCTCCGGGGGCTTAGACACATTACTTCACCTCTCTGGGCTTAACTTACCCATTTATAAAATGCAACCTTTCGACTAACACTGTCATCAGGACCTTGTTCAGCCCCTGACTTCTGTCATTGTGATTCTGTGCCCCCCAAGGTTCCCCTGGGCCCCATCACTACTAACCCTAGGCTTCTAGACATGCTGATCCATAGAGAAATAGGAAAGCCATTTATCTTCAGTGAGTGTAAGCCAGAAGTACAGTTGTGTCTTAAGGAATCTAATCTAGTGAACATGGAAAATACTTTTCTAAGGAAAAAAATTGTGATTGGTGTTCTGTCCTGAGCTGATGGCAAAAGGGAAGCAGGAACCACTTCATACATCTCAATCCCTCTGTTTTTTCCTTTTTGTCCTCTTGAATTTTTCTGCCTGTTCGTCTTTCAAAAGTAGAGAGGAGTTTGAATGGGGAAGCTGAGGAGACTGAGGGTAGCCACCGATGGAAGAGGCTTGACTGTGGGAAGCCGAGTTCTGCCACCTGACAAAGGGGCACGTGTTCAGTGTTTATTTGGCATAGCAGCTGTTCAGGTGGAGCCGAGGCAGAAGTTTGACGTCGTTGGGACCTTCCATACCTTTCTGAAAATCTCTTGCACCAACACCCGGCACCCTCAGGTTATGTTCTGCTTCCCAAAGTTCATCCCGAGGCTCAACTTCTAACCCTCTGTTTTCTCTTTTACCAGAACTAACTTCTAAAGATGCAGAAATGACAACTAGATGGTGGTCTGGATGTTCCTGAGGTGGAAAGAGAACCTCTAGTGCCTCTGGCTGACATTATATCCACTGACAGGTCCCCTCCCACACGCATACACGTAACATGTTTCTGCTCACTTATCAAATACAGCCCATGCTTTGGTGATTGAGGACAGAGTGGGGATTATAAGTTGATGCAGTAGGTCTGTGTCTTGCCCTGAGAACTTTACAAACAGCAACACAGGCACCAAGAACTCATCTGTTCCACCCACAGGGGTTTATCATCTTGTGACTTGGATATTGTGGAATATTTTATAGTAAAGGTTAAAAAAAATCAATGCAGGCACAGAGGAGTTAACAGCTAAGTTGCAGTGGGGAGTATGGAAGGCTTCATGGAGGTGGTGATATTTGAACGTGACTTTGAAGGGTAGGTAGAGTCCTGACTTGTCTGACAGTAGCCTTGAAAGTAGGGGAAACTTGACCATGAAGAAGGCTGTTGAAAGTCTGGAGAAAAGAAAAGGTAGGGGACTAAGACTCTAGGAGAAGGTACTACATTCCAGAGAGAATACAGAAGTATAATCCTCCCTCATGGTGACAAGTTAAATGTGAGAAGGGATGGAGTAACCAACTGGGTGAACCATGATCTCATTAAGCAAGATAAGAAATAGAAGAAATGAAACTGCATGTTCGTTATGTAGGGATCAGAAGCAGGTAGGAAATGCCGACTTTATTTTAGACAGAGGTTATTTTAGGTACCTGTGGGCATCCAGGTGTATTATTTCCCTATGTCTGAAGCACATGTCCTTTGGTTCTTTAGCATTTTGATGATGATGCTACATGTAAACTGCCCCCTAGGGATTTTCTGTAAGTTTTCTTCCTCATTCGAGAGTAAAGTTTTAACTGGTAACATGATCACAAGTGGTTGAAAAGTTAAAATGCTAGTCACATAACTTTTCAATGAAGGGAGCATGAATGGTTTGGTACTGTTTTACAAGATGTGAAAACTGATTTCACTTAAGTAGACTGTAACATAAAGTGTTTATGTGTCTGTCCCTTTGACTTTCTGGTAGGTGTATAGTCTCTCTGAATCAATAGTGCCTCAGACTTCTGATTTCACACCTCTTCGGGCATCCAACTGGTTTAGGAGAAACATAGCCAGGTCATTGAATTATAATTTCCTGAGTTATGGTGTGGTAGTCCCATAGGACAGTAAACATAAGCCTCCTGGGAACTGAACTTTTAATTCAGGAGGACTGAAAACAAGCTCTTCTGAGTCAAGATTTGCAAGGACATGTGACAAAGATAGTCTAGCCTTCCCGCTTCCACACCATCTTTTCCTACATAAATACGTGCTCCTTATTTTTCTTCTACTCTAGTCGGTTGTAGATTTTGACCTTGGCTGTTACTTTCCACATTGTTACCAACACATTGCCTGTTTTTAAGTTTCCTGGTTTGACCTGATGTTAAGATGGAAAGCAGGGCTAGCAAACTGATGGAGATAGGGCCTTCCAGCCTTTCTCACTTTCCCTGGGATCATCTCATGTTGATTTACATGTTCAAAAAATTTTTTTAAATAAATAAATTGTATCAGTTGATCCAGAGGTGATTAGACTCTAGGAGCCTGATTTATCTTAACCAAACTTAAGACATGGGCCAATACACCAAAATGTCAATATATTTATTTGTTCCGTATTGCACTGTCAAGCAATTTCATTTCATCTGATTATTGTGTTCATTTTCCTGAAAGATAGTGAACCCAGAAAACAAGAATCAGAAGGTCATTTGACAACTGTGGAGCTGGAATAGAGGGAACTAAATGACCTTAGGGCATAGCATCATCAAGCTTTGAGAAATTATTGCACCTGTCTCTGTTTGGGACATTATTTTTGGTCCCAGGTAGTTGGAGGAGACAAAGCTGTAAATTATTTACTAGTTTTTCAACATTTCCTTATCATTTATTGTTAACTGATGGAACTACATTGTCTCTGAAGTCCCTTATGAATAAAATTGCTAGACATAGCAAAAATGCCCCTCTCAATATTGACATGTTTCAGTGGTGATTATTATCTTCCAGATTAATGTTGATGGTCAATCTCAAGCTCTATAATGGACTCTTAAAGGCTGTAGCAGTTTTCTATTGCTTCCGTAACATATTACCACACACTTTGTGGCTTAAACAATACCCATTTATTGTCTCACAGTTCTGTATGTGAGAAGTCTGGGCACACCATGGCCAAACTGGGCTCTTGCTTAGAATTTTCAAGGCAGAAATCAGTGTTGTTAGGACCTCTAAGGATGAATTTGCTTCCAAGCGCATTCCGGTTGTTTTCATGAACTGAGTTCCTTGCCATTGTTGGACTATATTCCCCATTTCCTTGCTGGCTGTCAGCTGGGAACCGGTTTTTGCTCCTTTTCCTCCTGTCTGCATTGCATCTCATGGTTTCTGTGTGCCCCCTTCCAGCAACAAGATTCTATGTACCCTCTTCCAGCAACAGAAGATCAAGTCTTTTTCAAGTTTCTAATGTCTCTGACTTCCCCTTCTGCCACATCTCATTCTGCTTTTACAGGCTCAGGTGATTACATCAGTTTATGCACATAATCCAAGATAATCTCCCTATTTTAAAGCCAGTGGGTTAGCCATCTTAATGACATCCGCAAAGTTCCTTCACAGCAGTACCTAGATTAGTGTTTGAATAACCTGGGATGGTAATCTTGCAAGGGATCTTTTGGTATTCTCTCTATCCAGTCTCATCAGCAACACTTTGAAATATTGTCGTTACTTGAGTGATCATTTCTGTGACTAGCTAATTTCATCTATACATGTATATTCTTTTTATTTGCCATTTTGTAGGGTAATATTTTCTGATCTTAATTCCATATTTCAGTATTAAAATTACTTGACATAGATCCATAAATCATCATCTGTTGCAAAAAAGCACATTAATTGGTTGGTTGAATGGGGAGATTGATATTTCTTTTCTCTTCTTCTGCTTGGATGAGGGCAACTTTTGGGGGCAGATGAGTTCTGTTGTGACAAAAGTTATATAGCACATTTGGTTTGCACTGAATCAGCGATTCTCAATCCTGGCCATGCTTTAGAATTATACAAGAAAAATCTTCAAGTGTCAATACTCAGTCCCTACCCTACTGATCCAATTTATCTATGATAAAACCAGAGCATTGATTTTTAAGTTCCCCAGGTGATTCTAATATACAACCAAGGCTAAGAACTACTGATATGTTCCAACATTCTATTTTGGAGATAAAGAAGTTGAGGCTGAGGATGAGAACTTAGTCACATAAAGTTCCATAACTAGTGACAGAAGTTCTGTCCTACAAAAAAAAAAAAAAAAAAATTGATGGTTTAATTGTATGTAGAGTTCAGTGCTCAGTAATTATGTACAAAGTGAGTGTTGAGAAGATCTGGAACACCCTACTTCTTGCTTTAGTAGGAAGACTATTTCTTTCTACGACTTTAAAAAATTATCAGACCTTGCAAAATAACTTATGAAGGTCTCTTCTCAGCAGCTTTGGCCTGCCTTGTGAGTAATAATAAACACAGATCCATTCTACATTAGCTAGGGAGCTGGCTGCATGGACTTCTACTACTTCTCTGTGTTCCAGAGCTTCATGGTACAATGCAGTAGCCACTAGCCACATGTAGCTATTGAACACTTGAAATGGGACTAGTTTCGATTGAGATGTATGTGAGTGTAAAATGCATACTAGAATCAAAGATTCAGTATGAGAAAAATGGTGCAAAATATCTCATTAATACTTTTTACATTGATTACATGATGAAATAATATTTGAATATATTGAGTTAAATAAGATACATTATTAAAATTAATTGATCAATTTTTAACTTTTTTAATGTAGTTACTAGAAAATTTACAACTATGTATGTGGCTGGCGTTTGTGGCTCACATTATATTTCTGTTAGACAGCACTTTTCTAGGGAGTATTTTCTATGAAAGCTATTGACAATGAATGGTCCAAGTCCAAGCTGTTACACCTCCTTTGATCTTGAAGAGTGAAGGGGTACATTATAATCTTCCTGGAGATGAGATATGATATTGATCTGCCCTGTGTTTGCCATCTATCTGGCAGCCAGTCAGTCTGGCCAAATAGACTTCTATTTTTACATAGAAGCTTAAAGGAGGCAGGATTATGCCCCATGTCATGGAGAGAGCACACTGCATAGCTCTTGAGTAATGTACCCAAAAGTAGACCAGGTGCTATTGGAGGTTCTAAGGCATAGCAATAAATATTACATCCCTTGAGCAATGTAATACAGCCCTTGAAGAAACTGCCATGTCAGCACTTGTAAATTATCACTGTCTTTGACAGGCCCTATGCACTGAAAATATTATGGTGTCTACCTCTCTTTATAATTCACATCTAAATATTACTCTTTTTCTTGCTCCCTGTAGTTTGTTCTGATTCACTGCTACCCTGATTGTGTGTTTAGTGTGCCTACTTCACAATTTAAGAGGCATGGGAAAGTAAAGGCAGGCCTTGGAGAGATCAAGCACAGTTCAAAACTCTACCCAGAGATATTCTGCCTGTGTGAGCTTGGGAGGAGATTTACTTAACCTCTCTGAGCTCCTCTAAACTTCCATTTTCTCATTGGTGAAATGATCGTTTCTCTTGCAAGATCTGTGTGAAGATTGAATGAAATAAGAAAGTTCCTGGCACACTTATTTGATGGGTAGATATTGTGGTGAACATCTACTCTGTGGCAAGCCTATGGCTAATTGTTAGAATGTAATCGTGAGTGAGACACAGCTACTGCCTCCAGCTAAAAGAAGAGAAAGACAAGGAGCCTGGTAACATCAGGACATGAATAGTCATCAATGAATGGCAGTTATTATTACACAGCACAGTGCAGGATTTGGCTTCTAACAAAAATTTGGAAGGGTGTTCAGGTGAGGGAATTGAGACCCATAGTGATTAAATGACTACCTGTGTCACCAGCTCAGGCAATGTTGGGCTGGTGCCAGGTTACGGGATTGCTGACTCCTCCTCTAGTAATGCTTTCCCCAGGAGATCACATTGCCTCACTCTTGGTTTCACAACTTGTTTGCTTTAAAAGAATAACCTTGCCATGTTGTACTTGATAAAAGGAAAGAGAGGTTTCTCCCAATTTTTGCTCCATATGTTATTAGGGCATGCTAGTAACTGTCTTTGAAAACCTACACTTCTGTTATGTTAACTCCAAAGAAGGCAGCAACACGTGCACTTCTTTAAGATATAAAAAGCATTTAGTATACTATAAATTATTATAGTAATCATTGTTAGATTATATCTCACCATAATGAATGTTTTCATTTGAAGACTTCACTGTATGAGAAATTGTCTCCTATAGCTTATTTATCTCCTTTTAGATTAGGTGAAACAGAATTTTCAAATTTGAGTCTGAAGAAAATTCCAACATCTTTAAGTTTGTTTAAGGAGCATTCCCCATGGTCTATATGATCTATCATGGTAATTAAAAAGTCAGATTTTAGAATGAGCCACTTGTAGAAAGAGAAAAAAAGTAGAAAATCAATAAGAGGTTTCATTTTTCAAATTCTGTTTTGGAAAAAATTACTTGGTAGGGACAATAGTGTAAAGTAAGATATAAGAAGAAATATATCGTTCAAATAAGTGGCCATGCAGTTGGTTTTCTCTTTCATGTAACAGTCACATCTGCATTGTGAATTCATTAATGCACCAAGTGAATCAAGCTTAGTGAGTTGACAAACATCCACAGGGATAGTTGCGGGGAGGCATTGCAAAGTGCAATGTGGGGTCCTAGTGAAACAGAATGCTTCGTTCTTTGAGAAAGTTCCACTCTGAATAGAATAACTATGCGTACCAAGATAGGAGTATGGCCAAGCATTTAGCTGCTGAAATGCCCCTTCTTCTTTCACTCCTCCATAAAGGAAGAGACAGAGACTCAGGTTCTTGTAACTCAGCTGCCTTTTTTGAGTTCTCCCAAGAGAAGTTCTAACTTCAAGCCAAGCATCTCGTCACTGGGATTTCTGTATCTAATTTTTAGTTCTAGAAATCCATGATTTCACAAAACAAATTATCCGAACCTAACAACAACCACATAGAATTTTCTTAAAGTAGACGAGGGAGGAATTAGCCCCTAAAGTATTTCCTACACAATTGGAACTCCCTTTAGAAGATGTGCAATTGCCTGTACACCCAAGCACAAATGGGCTGTATTATTGCCTTATCTAGGATATACACACTTTACATTATAATGGTCCTTCCTTTTCCCTGAACCTGCATATGATGTAAGTGCTTGATTTACGAATAGGGTCTTACATATTGTGACTGGCGAAGAGCACATTTGCTGATTGCTCTGCCACCTGCCCAGATGTATATTTATATACATGAAGATATAAAATTTATCTTTTATGATAAATTATAATAAAAGATAAAGATATGTAATATATCTTTTATGATATATAAATTTATATATCTTCATGATATATAAATGAGGCTCCCTACTCTCAGTATACCCCATAGGAACATTATAAAACATAAATAGTCTGTTTGTTACTACTACCAAGAAGACTTTAGTAAGTGTAATAACTAACCCTTTTGGATACATGCAGAGCGAATGCCAAATGCTTTAAATAAATTATCGCATCTAATCCTGATTTTTTAATGAAAAAGGGAAAATCTTATCATATCAATATTAGAGATGAGTAAACTGAGGTTTGGTAGAGCTAGGATTTTAACTTAGCTCTCTGTGACTCCAAAGCACATTCACTTAACCCCAACCTCACCCTCTCTGTAAATGAAGATTAACAATAGCATCTGTGGTAAAAGCTAATGTCTCCTGAGCTGGGAAAGTATCTTTCAATGATTATTAACTAAATGTGATCAGCTGCCAATGGATCAGATGTCATCAAATGAAATCAAGTGTCCAGGGTTTACTCAACAGTAATGTCTCTTACGTTTTGTATCAATGTTAGTAGATTGCTTAATTTTTGTACCTGTTACCTCACATGAAGCCTAGATAGCATCAGTCCCTTCCCCAGCCAGTGTGTACTGGGCCAGCTTCTGGCTTGTGAATCCAATCAGTGAATTAATGTTGGTAGCTTAAAATCAACCTTGAAAGAGGTATTTACACCACAGAAATTGGCAAATGATACAAATCATGACCCTTTTTTTAAATTCCAGAGAGACAAGTGTTAAACATTTACCAGTACACCACTGTCTATGACTCAAATAGGGACATAATGTGAATAATTATACTTCTGAAGGTAAACGAATGCACACTGGGTACCCTTGAAAAAAACAACCTTCCACAGATACAATCATACCTAAGTCACCTAAGTCTTTAGTGAATTTTTTTGTCCCCATCATTCTGCTTTTGGGAGGACCTTTTACAACATAATCATGATGATTTTAAATGTCTTTTGAATTTTTAAAAAATTACTTTATTTGTTCATTTTTGTTACAAAAGCAAATATGCCCACAGTAATCATTTAATGTTTTTGAATGCAAGTGCAGACATGTAAACAATAAAATATATATACGAATGCTGCCAGTAGAAATAAAATGCAAGCCACATATATCATTTAAAATTTTCAACTACAGTCATGCACCACATAATGGTTTTCAGTCAATGATGGACTGGCCCCATAAAATTATAATATCATGTTTTTACGATGTCTTTTCTATGTTTAGATATGTCTAGATACATAAATACTTAATATTGTGTTAAAATTGCTTATGGTATTCAGTAGAGTAGTAACCTGCTGCACAGGTCTGTAGCCCAGAGCAATAGGCTATCCCATATAGCCTAGGTGTGTAGTAGGTTATACCACCTAGGTTTGTGTAAATATACTCTGTGGTGTTTGCAGAACCATGGAATTGCCTAATGATGCATTTTTCAGAATGTATTCCTGTCATTAAGTGATACATGGCTGTAATCACATTTAAAAAAATAAGAAGAAACAGAGGATTTTGTTTTAATAATAGATTTCATTTAACTCAGCAGTCAAAAATATGATTTCAACATGTCAACATAAACATTATAAAGATATTTTGCATCTTTTCTTCTTGTACTAAGCTTTCAATTTCATGTGTATTTTATACTTATAGCACATATGAATTTGGATGCTAAATTTTAATCATAAATACTTGATCTGCATTTACATTTCATAAAATGTAAAGCTTAAAAAGTGGGTTCATATATCCAACCTGTTCCAAATAGACTTACATATTTAATTAAATTTAAATTGTCATTAAATTCCTCAATTGTGTTAGCCACATTTTAAGTGCTCAATCGACACCTGTGACTTATTGTAACAGAATTGGTCAGTGCAGGTATGTACCATATATCCTTATTTTATAAAATTGGAGACCTAGGTTGGATGTGGTGGCTTATGACTATAATCCCAGCACTTTGGGAGGCCAAGACGGAAGGATCAAGTGAGGCCAGGAGTTAGAGACCAGCCTGGGCAACATAGCAAGACGCTGTCTATAAAAATATATATATATATATATATATATATATATCTAGGTGGATTAGCACATGCCTGTGGTACAAGCTATTTGGGAGGCTGATGAAGGAGGATCCCTTGAGCCCAAGAGTTGGAGACTGCAGTGAGCTATGATTATGCCATTGCACTGCCAACCTGAGTGGCAGAGTGAGACCCATGTCTCTTCAAAAAGTAAAAATACAAATAATATAACAAATAAATAAATAAAATTGGAGACTTACTATATGTACTACTCCCGGAAGTCTTTTTCCCCCTCACACCTTACACATTTAAAATTCCCATCCTGCATTCCCCACTGGATCTCCAAGAGGAGAGAAATCTCAGCAAAAGTAGTTCTATCAAAACTGCCTGTGAGCTTTTCTTTCCTCATTCATAGGAAGGAAATAAATTCACCTAAGGCATTTTGGATCTGACCATTTTCCAAATTATCATCACCATAAAAAGTTGGTAACAACATGAATTCTGAAAGCAAGCAGTGCTAATGAAAACCAGCAGTTTTAAATGCCCTTTTGGGTTAACCTCTTCCTTTTCCTGTGCTGTATTATTGGAAAAGCTTCACCAAGGAGATCAACTAGATTCAATTTCACAATATTTCTTAGTAATTAGTGCTGGCATTTACTCTTCCCATATATTAATATATTAATATCACACTCCTAAGGATGCTTCTAAGGATGCTTTAATCACTTTTAAAAAAAAATATTTGATACAAATTAGAGGGTGTCTGTTATTTTAGGTGGTGGTTTGTTTTATTTCCACAAAATTACAAACCAGATATAAGCGTATTTTTCCCTGTGTGGGTTAATAAACTTTTTTTTTTTTTTTTTTGAGACAGAGTCTCACTCTATTGCCAGGCTGGAGTGCAGTGGCGCGATCTCGGCTCCCTGCAACCTCCGCCTCCATGGTTCAAGCGATTCTCCTGTCTCAGTCTCCCGAGTAGCTGGGACTACAGGTGCACGCCACCACACCCAGATAATTTTTGTATTTTTAGTAGAGACGGGGTTTCACCATGTTGGCCAGGATGGTCTCAATCTCTTGACCTCGTGATCCACCTGCCTCAGCCTCCCAAAGTGCTGGATTACAGGCATGAGTCACCATGCCTGGCAAATAAACTTTTAATATAATTGTTGATGAAGTTGTTATGGAGACTTGTCACCATAATAGTCTAGTCTTCTCCTTAAATTCACGTGATACTCCTCATCTCTATGTAGCTCTTCCTCACTTTCAGTAATGACCTCCCTTGTCTCTCAATCTTTGGTCTCTTACCTTCAACTTCCCACTAGTCGTTTCTCACATTTCCAAAAGTCTTGTAATTGCCTTAAAACACCAAGTATCCGAAGCAGTCCTATGACCTTCTCCTCCCGCTAACCAACTCAGATCCCCAAATCCTGATTTCTTTCACTAGCACTATCTCTCATCCACACATACCCAGTTATTTGTGACAGACATGTCTCTATCATCTCTCATATCCAATCATCAGCAAATCTTGTCAATACTTCTCAGTGATATTAAGTTAAGAAGGCATGAAGGGCAGCTGTAACCTAAGGAAAACCCACTTTTGCACCAAATCTCTAGTGACTTTCTGATCAATCTGAGTTGAAAATGATGTTTTAATCTGGTCCTACCTCACCAATCTAATTTTATGTCCTTTTATTCGTAAATTTGAACCTTGTTCTCTATTCACTAGCTTCCTCAGAATATCGTCCAAAACATACTCAGAATTCATAGTCATATCCAGAACATTTGCTCTGAGCTTTTACCATACAAGTTCACCATAGTTTCTCTCCCTTTTCCACTCTTATCTGTCATCTAGTTCTAATTTTAAGACTGTCAGTTCGATACCTGATTTTTCCCCAGTCTGACCTTCTATTTTCAGGTATGCCACTTCTTTTCACAGTTTCATGTGTTTGTACTGCCTTATTCTTGAACAACCATGATTTTGATTGCTTTTGCATTAATCACCATAGTGCCTTGCTCAGTGCTAGCAGGAACTAGTAGTTTAACAAATACTTGCTAATTATAAATTAAAGAGAATTAAACATACTGGTTTCTTTGTCAGGAGTTGGTTATAGCATGCTGGAAAATGTATTATATCTAACCCTCATCTTTTCTCATGTGTTTATAAATTGTTTTATGGCCAAAGAATAAGTTAGTATATCATGGGCCTAATTATGTAATTTGGAGGCCTTCTCTGCTGGGCAGTCTACAGATTTTTTTTTTTTTTTTTTTTTTTTTTTTTTTTTTTTTTTTTTTGAGATGGAGTCTCGCTCTGTCGCCCAGGCTGGAGTGCAGTGGCCGGATCTCAGCTCACTACAAGCTCCGCCTCTCGGGTTCACGCCATTCTCCTGCCTCAGCCTCCCGAGCAGCTGGGACTACAGGCGCCCGCCACCTCGCCCGGCTAGTTTTTTTGTATTTTTTAGTATAGACGGGGTTTCACCGTGTTAGCCAGGATGGTCTCGATCTCCTGACCTCGTGATCCGCCCGCCTCGGCCTCCCAAAGTGCTGGGATTACAGGCTTGAGCCACCGCGCCCGCCAGTCTACAGATTTAAAATTCATGCCAGCTGCATTACACTGGTTTTGAACTTGCTTTTTCTTGAGAAAGATGGGAAGCAGGCAAAATGCCTCAGGCTTTGAGGGTGGAAATGGTATGAGTTCCATTATGCAAGAATAGAAGCCCATTTTTTATCCCGCCTGCTGAAAATCTTGCCATGAGTCTATAGTCAAAGAATGTGTAAATATCAAAAGAAATTTAGAGAGGGAATTTCCCTCGGAAAATATTGCAAGCTTAAAAAACCCAGGGAGCTAAGGTCCAATGTAGTAGATTCCTCTGAACAATGCCATCCTCTGCTTAGATTATTATAGAACCTCTTATGACAGCATTTGAGTGGACTGCTGCGTCTCTGGGTTAATAGGTACAAGTAATAAGTTTAGGTACCTGGGCAAAAAGTGTTTGGTGTAGGGGAATAGAGGGACTTTCTTTTTCTCACATCTGGCATATCATTACATTGTAATGTTAGATAACATTAAACTTCCGAACTTCATGTGTCAGCACTGTGACCTTTCCTAGGGACGTTTTATCTCAGCTAGAACCTAATACAGAAGGATTCCCTCATCTAGAAGGTGCCATGTGGGGCTCTGCAAAGATGACGTGGACTGCTTACAATCCAATTGAATGTCACATCTTGTGGCCTGGCTCATGTGAGGACCCTAGAGAGAGTTCTGCAGAGGAGTGCAGAGGGGCTACTTCTGGAGTCATTCCCACTGAGCCAACATCATTGGAAGAGAAGGGGAAGAGTTAGGTTCTAATAAAGCACTTAGCTTCTGCTGAATCCATCCACATTTCTTTATCCTCCTCCTGGCCCCTGGTCTTAGTTAGAGTTGGGTTCCTATGCAGTGTTCCAGGAAGCAGTAAACTGCACTCACCTCCTACTTGGGAGCATGGCAATTTTAAATATTATTTTCTGCTGTAGGAGTATGCAAACAGATTTCTGGTTAATTTTGTGTTAAGGATTCTTGTTTGTTTTTTGTTTTGATAGAGCACATTCTATGGACATATGTTCAGCTTGTAAAGGAAGTGTTATAATTATAGTTCCTTTTTTTTTTTGGAGACTGAGTCTTGCTCTGTCGCCAGGCTGGAGTGCAGTGGCACGATCTCAACTCACTGCAACCTCCGCCTCCCTGGTTCAAGCGATTCTCCAGCCTCAGCCTCCCAAGTAGCTGGGATTACCGGTATGCACTGCCATGCCCAGCTAATTTTTGTATTTTTAGTAGAGACGGGGTTTCACCGTGTTGGCCATGATGGTCTCAATTTCCTGACCTCGTGATCCACCCGCCTCGGTCTCCCAAAGTGCTGTAATAGGCGTGAGCCACCGCGCCCCACCTAGTTCTTTATTTGGAAGAAGTGAAGCTCATTTGCAGGCAGCTGCTTTCAAAAGTTTCGGGATTGGAGGAAGGTCATCTACTATTCAACTGAAGCAAATGCCATTTGTTTGTGGCATCTGCCAGGTATCCTTGAGATGTCTGAAAAGGTGACTTCCAAACCAGAGTATGCGGCCTTCTGAGAAATGCAAACCTGTTCACACCCTTGCTCAGATGGGAAGCAAAAAAGGCTGCCTGGGAATTGGGGATTTACTGTTATACCCTGACATAGAATAGCAAGTGCTTACTGGAAACTTCTTTACCTGACACTAAGTGTCTTGGGAGATAACAAGTAAAATTAACACTGTATACAGCATCCGGTTCCTCAGTGTTTTCTCCACTTAAAAAGAATCAGCTGGGCACGGTGGCTCATACCTGTAATCGCAGCACTTTGGTAGGCCAAGGCGGATGGATCATTTGAGGTCAGGAGTTAGAGACAAGCCTGGCCAACATGGTGAAATCCTATCTCTACTAAAAATACAAAAATTAGCTGGGCGTGGTAGCACACACCTATAGTCCCAGCTACTTGGAAGACTGAGGCAGGAGAACCACTTAAACCTGAGAGGCAGAAGTTGCAGTGAGTCGAGATCATGCCACTGCACTCCAGGCTGGGCAACAGAGTGAAATAAAAAAAGAAAAAAGAAAGAAAGAATCAAATTCAAAGCAAATACTTAGTTACCAACAGGATTGCATTTTTAGCCTATAACATCTTTTTTTAGCCTTTTAATATGTTTCTTCTGGAGGTTTTCAGCTTTGATTACATAGCCTGTTCGCCTAAGAGTAAAGGACATTGGGAGGGAGAGATGCTCAGTGGTTCTCATTTGCAAAGTAGATAAGGATGAGGCAAAGCCGTCAGCTCAAGGCCTTCCAGGTTAGGAATTAAAAACGTGGATGTTGTAAAAACCACAACTCATATTTATTTGAAATCTCACCATTGACAAAGTGTGTTCACCTGCATGTTTACACTCAATCCTATGAACGACTCCATGAAGCAGTGTATGGAGGAGAGTTCCTCATGCATGTGGGTTTGCACATGGGGATTCAGATGCAAGAAGATATTTAGTTTACATAGAGATATGTTTTTTATTTTAAGAACATAAAATTTTATGGAACAAAACAAGATAGGTCCTCTGCTGTCTAGAAATTACAGTACATCAAGAATTTTATCCCTATGTAGAATTACGCAGCCATTGCCAGAGGACCACATCTGTAGGCCCATGAAAACAAACATCTTTGCTCATTATTTCAGCCTGATTAGGGATACCATGAAGGGCTATTCCATTAGGTCAGGTTTGCACAGTAATAAAAAGAAGCCAGTAGAGGTCCTGATGGAGCTCCTGGTATGATGGTAAGTGTCTGAGTAACTTGTAAATAGTGCAATTTTATGGAAATATTGCAGCTAAGCTTTAAAGTAGTTGGCATTAGTTGTTAGACACAACAACAGCTCTACAAAAGGCAATATGCTGAGTTCGTTTTCAACTAGCCCAAACTTGCCTCAAAAGATCCGGGACGTGGACACCCTGGTATATTTTTTCTTGAAAAGCTTATTTCCTTCCTCCAGATAAAGGTGTATGGTCACTGAGGTGTGTGCTGACAGATGTGTTGATCTCCTCTCTCCGTTAAACTGAAGGGCTCCAGGTGTGGCCACACTGGGCTTCTAAATGCCTAGCAAAGCCACAGATGCATCCCTCTTGGTGTCTGAGGTGTTCACATTCCTAGGTCTTTCAGATCTGTATTCCTCATGAAAATAAAAACTCTCTACGATACACTCCGTCCTCGTGGGCTTTTAGTTTTACTAGGGAGTTTTTGTTTTCTTTTGCTTCCCGCCTTCTTTCTGCTTCCCTTCTAGTTAAACCTCTTTTTTTTTTTTTTTTTTGAGGCGGAGTCTTGCTCTGTCGCCCAGGCTGGAGTGCAGTGGCCGGATCTCAGCTCACTGCAAGCTCTGTCTCCTGGGTTCCCGCCATTCTCCTGCCTCAGCCTCCCAAGTAGCTGGGACTACAGGCGCCCGCCACCTCGCCCGGCTAGTTTTTTGTATATTTAGTAGAGACGGGGTTTCACTGTGTTCGCCAGGATGGTCTCGATCTCCTGACCCTGTGATAGTTAAACCTCTTTAGGATGGCTCATTAGCACTTTGTTTTGAGTGTGTTGAGCTCTTTTGTTCACTGGGAAACAGATTTATGAAATGTTACTATTACCGTGATTGTTCTGTTTTTCCTTTTATGGCCTGTCTTAGCTCAAGGCCCCATGCTTGCTGATACTGCTGACAAGGTTTTCTATTTCCAGATCAAATTGAAGTAAACCTTACTGGCCCTGTTACTGAAACTGTGCATGGGGGTCATTTGCTGTGAGGTGTTTCTATGGCTTTGAGCCAGGATGTGAACATCTCTAGTGTTCATGTTATTTCCTGAGACGAGTACTCACGGGAAGTAGAATTTATTACAACCTGCTGTTTGAGTTCATGAAAAGTAGGACAATATGAGACTCGGGGCAATGAAAGACTTACTAGGATTCCTTCTGGAACTGATTTGTCAGTGCATTCATGTCTTACCCAGTCTTTAAACAGTATTTCATGATAATGGTCTGCTTTTAATTGCTGGGCTTTACCTTACCCTTTTTGTGATTGCAGGTGCTACAGGTATGGATCTCTGGCAGCTACTGTTGACCTTGGCACTGGCAGGATCAAGTGATGCTTTCCCTGGAAGTGAGGGTGAGTTCTGCTTTTCCATTTCCACCCTCAGTGTTTTGAAACAACACTGAATTGTATTTGTTACATCCAAGTTTTTTGGATGATTTTATTAAAAGATGCAAGTTTTACATAGCAGCAAATAGGAAACTTTACTGAACTTTAAAATTAGAAACTAGTAGGACTTTTCCGTGGATGTTTAGGAGGAATGCAGTAGTCAGTCAACTTTGGCATCTGGTGTTTTCATGTCAAAAATTAATGCTACAAATCATGCTGAGGACATTTATGTTGAAGAAAAGCCAGGTCTCTTGTTCTCAGGCTCTGGGAGAGATATTGAAGTTACACTGAAGGGTTATTAGCTTACTGTTCACTCAGTTCATTTGTGACTAAGGATATCTAGTCTATTTCCAGAGCTCAGAATTCAGGCTTGTTAATCATATTCTCTGAGAAAGGAAATTGCAGGTTTCAAACAAATTTCACCTCTCACTCTCTGGGTGATTGCCATTTGGCTAAGTTGAGGGAAGAGACACCTGAAATAGTTGAATGATATACCCAGAAATTATGAGCTTCCTTCCCCATCTCTATAATTCTCCCTCCCTTTTTTATATCCCTCTGCTGGTAGAGAAGTCTCAATATGTATACACTATGTTTCATAGCAGACCTAACTAACTAAAACAAGGAAGAGTAATGGAAGGGAAAGGGGAAAAGAATTTTTCTGTCAGAAAGAAAACTGTGCTCTCTAAAGGGTGGTGGAAGACTTTTTTTTTTTTTTTTTTTTTTAATGAGTACTTGATACTTTTCCTTGCCTGTGCTTCTACAGAAGAAAGAAACAATGTATTTCTCCCATGCTATGACACTGAATTTAGTTGTTGCTTTAAGAGTGTCTGACTCCCCTTCTCACCATTCAGCTCATGTTGGAAAATAACAGTTTAACAGCAGACTTAGCGCCTTAAGATGTCCTCCCTGACCTTCTAGCCAAAAATAAATCCGTAGTAGTGAGCTGCTGAGGGTGACCAGAGTCACTTAGAAAACGAGAAGAGTAAAAGATGTTATTTTATCTCTTAAAGCAATTTAAAAATATTTATAGAAAAGAGTCATAATTGTTTGAAATATTTTTTGGTCTCTCTGGTGTTATAATGTCAACATTATGCAAGTCAAACATGGAGAGAATTGCAGGCTCCATTTCAGCAGCTTTTCCCATGGCTGGTTTTAGACCCTGGTTCTGAGCCAAAGAATTGCAGCTGAGATCCTCTGCTGCTCCAAAGTCATGGTGGCTTAATCTCTCGTTTCTTCATTAAGGTGACTTTCACTCCACTGGGCAAGATTTGAGGAATTTAAAAAACTTGTGAAATGAAAAGTATGGCATAGGAAATCTTTAAAGAAAATTAAAAATGCATCCCCAGCTGAGAGATTAGAGCTCAAATTACATTTTAGAACTAGAAAGTCTGCACAGAGCATCTGTTTCCACTGCTTCCACATTTTACTAAATCTTTGAGCTCCTGAGTAAAGGGAAAACATCATTAGTTGCTTTTAATGCTTGCTTTTTGTTTTTCTTTTTAATAGTTTTTGTTTGATTCACTTATTTGTTTAGGGAGAGCAGAAGATAAGCAAATGCAGTGGTTTATACTAAACACAAATCATATATCCTACCAGTGGTTACACATAGGAAGTAATTTAACAGAGAAGAACACTTTTGTCTCCTTTTTTTTTTTGTCTTGTTGAGCTAACCAATATTTCTTTTTCCTTTGGAATATGTGCATATTCCAGAATCCTTTCTTAAAATGATCTAAAGGTTAAGGATGGGGTATGATGTTTATGTAAGAAGGCATATGTAAGCTCATTCCAGCATGTGTGTGCATGCTTGCCTCTGTGTGTGTGTGTGTGTGTGTGTGTGTGTGTATTCTAGTTCTGGTCACTTATCTAAGGGGTTCATGGGTTCAGCCAAAGTTACTGCATAACATGACACGGGTCAGTCTCAGATGACATTTATGGGCCATGTGTTTGTTTTTCTGCCAGGTCTGGATTGTAGCCAAATCATTTTATTTTTATTGTGTCTCCTATTGAATAAGGCAGACTAAAAGTGTAGTTGAAATTTTAAAAAAAGAAAAGATACTACTATTGAATTCAGTTTGGTCAGTGAAAGATGTGGCACTGATGGGTAAGTGATCTTGGAAGCATCACCTGGAGAAAAATCACCCAGGAGCTGGTAGAAGATGACAGACCTCTGTGCATAGGGAAGGGTGGCACTTGAGCAGGGATTTCTTGTTTGGGCAGATGAGCAATTAGAAATATACTGGCCCTGAAAGGATTTTTTTAAATTAAATCTAATTGCCCTGTGGGAAATTTAATGAGAACTAAATTTCAATAGTGCCATTATTGTGTTAGCTAAAGTGTTGTAATAGATATTTTCTGTCTCTCATCCTTAACATGAAGCTCTCATCCTTAATATGAAGCTCTATATCTGCTCCTCAAAGCCAGTTGCATAGTCTTGAGGAGAATTTTTTATTCCAAAATCAGGAATGATCCACAATGCCTTGTTTTCAAAGGGCTTCACATGGTTGACCTGTCAACTGATTGTATCAAAATTGCTGCTGCTGGAATGATGTTACTAGTGAGAAATGTGCATAAGGATCTGATGGATAAAAGTATTCTTCCAAGGAGTGCCTGTTATAAATTAGGTCATATATCTCTACTATTTCAGTCAGTCCACCCCTGAATATACTCTTTGACCTCAGTAACCTAAGGTGGAAGTAGGCGAGCCCCTGTCTTGTAGTTCAGTCTAGCTAGGACATGAGGAATGTCTTGAAATTAATGAGAGACTGTATATCTTTAAGGTTTAGATTGTGTGATGAAGAGAAATGGTCAAGATGCCCTGAAAAAGAATAGATCAAGGTGGACTAGAATAGTTAATTCAACAAATTCAATGTACTGATAATTCTTAAGAGCTTCCTATTTTCAAAGCCTGCACCTATGGCTATGAGGAATACATTGATTCTTCCCTCAAGGAACTTTTCATGGGTTAATAGATCAGGCATGTACACCAAGAATTACAATATCAGGCATTGTATATTAACTATCAAAATGGCTTGAATCACACTTTATAGAAGTGATGATGTTGGGAGGGATACCTCAGCTGTAGTGAATTACAGCTTCATGAAGGAGGCTGGCATTGTTTCAATAGAGACTAGAAAGTCGGGCTTAAGATTTTAAAAGGCTGAGAAGAACAGAAGGCTATTATAGGAATAACTTATGCAATAAAGCAACAACATAAGCAGAAGTGTACAGATGTAGATATGAGATGTCCATGGAGAACAATTCATTCACTTACTGAGTGTTTATGTATATATATATATATATATATGGCACTGTCTAGTCAATGGATGGTTCTATTTTAGCATTTAACATTCAACAAATATTTCTTGAGCACTTACTTCGTGGAAGGCATAGGATTAATTTGGCCAGGGTGTGTGGTACATAGGTGCTATATTTGTAATTATTCCCCTTGGAAGCAAACTTAGGTCAGTAGGTTTGAGTCAAATTATAGGAGGCCTAGAGATAGCAAAGGCATTATGGAAAAGGCAAGACTTGCTGGGCCCTTGAAGAATCGGTAGCATTTGGAGAGGAAGAAAAGAAAGAGGAATTGTATGCCATATCCAGCAAGTAATGTTGGAGGCCAGAGAAAAGTGCTACCTGCATGATGGAATAGTTTGTATGTGTGATATTTATATGTAACATATATAATACCTATGTATAATATTTATATATATTTACCTATAACATATTTATATTTGTATGCAATACATAAACTATATATGTACATATATGTGTGTATATATGTACACTATATGTATATAGTATATATATATATATGCATGCCAGTTTGGTGTGGCTTATAGGCAAAGCACATAATTGACATCACTCAAATTCTGCAAAAGGTGTTATATCATTCTACACCCTTCAAGGTAAGAGACTTAGGAATGAGGTGCCACATCCTAAGGGAACCGAGAGCCCCAAAATAATGTTTTCTGTATATTTTGAACATTTTTCATAAACCTATGCACACTGACAAAACACTTACTTGAAAGAAAAGACACTCCTGTTCTCACTGCTATCAGATAGGAGATAATGGCACAGTGGACAGAACAATTTACTTTTTCACATAAACTCTATCCCACTACAGGTGAAGTTCCACAGAGCCCTGAGAGGATGTCAAGACATGTCGGATATATTTCATACAAGTATTAGAGACATGGTTTCAGTTAGTAAACAGTAATGAATGCATCTGTTAAATGTGTTCAAGAATGAACAATTCAAGGCTTTCCATTCACAGTGAAGATGGGGAGAAAAGCCACAGAGCTTTTCATTGCTGCTGTCTTGACCATCATCCAGAGGCAAGAAGAAATCTTCTGGTGTGTTCTAGTGCCACGGACTGCATCCATGTACATCAGCAATCCTCTGACCCCTTGTCCTCCTGATACTGCAGACTTTATTTGATGTTGGAGTTCAGCAGGTCACAGCAAGCTGGGTTAATCTAGATGGTGCCAATGTAGATAATGACACAAAAAAAGTCTTTCAAGAAGCTTTTATTAAGTCATTTTACAGATTCAAGGAGGAATTTTATGTATTTATTTATTTATTCATGCATGCATGCATGCATGCATTTATTCATCTTTTTCTTTTAGAGATAGGAAGTCGCTCTGTTGTGTAGGCCCCAAACAGTTCTACTAGCTTCACACAATCCTTCTTCAGCCTGTAGAGTAGCTGGCATTATAGGTATGAGCCACTGTGCCCAGTCCAAGGAAGAATTTTGAATGTATATTCCTGCCTTTAAGGAGCTCACAGTCTTTAGAAGAGAAAACAGAGAAATAAACATAATTTAATTGTGATCCTCTTAGGTTACTAAAGGGTTTTAATCTAGGTAATAATACTGTTAGATTTTTACTTTGTCAATAATACTACTAATAGAATAAAAGTGAATTCAAAAGGGATGAATTAGAGGAGGAAGGTGATGACAATAGGTCAGGAGAGAGATTAAGTGTGGCAGGGGTGATAAAAAACAGATGGATCACAAACACAGGGATGTTAGGAAGACAGAATGACCAGTACTCAGAGTCCAATTAACCTATGGATTTTTTTTTTATGAATTAATACTTTTATTGACTAATGCACTTACCACACAATGTAGAAACAGCTTCATCCATCAGGACCATTATTGTCAGGCTTGCAAGCATTGTTTCCAAAGTTTACAGTGAAGTTCAATCTTAGATATCCATAGATAAGCAAGTTAGACCAGTGAATCTCACCCTTTCCATTACCTTCCTCTTCTTATATGTAAAGATCATAGACTTTAAATTTATTATTATTATTATTTTATTTTTATTATTTCTTATTATACTTTAAGTTCTAGGGTACATGTGTATAATGTGCAGGTTTGTTACATATGTATACTTGTGCCATGTTGGTGTGCTGCACCCATCAACTCGTCAGCACCCATCAACTCGTCATTTATATCAGGTATAACTCTCAGTGAAATCCCTCCCACCTGCCCCCTCCCCATGATAGGCCCCAGTGTGTGATGTTCCCCTTCCCGAGTCCAAGTGATCTCATTGTTCAGTTCCCACCTATGAGTGAGAACATGCGGTGTTTGGTTTTCTCTTCTTGTGATAGTTTGCTGAGAATGATGGTTTCCAGCTGCATCCATGTCCCTACAAAGGACACAAACTCATGCTTTTTTATGGCTGCATAGTATTCCATGGTGTATATGTGCCACATTTTCTTAATCCAGTCTGTCACTGATAGACATTTGGGTTGACTCCAAGTCTTTGCTATTGTGAATAGTGCCACAATAAACATACGTGTGCATGTATCTTTATAGCAGCATGATTTATAATCCTTTGGGTATAACTCCAGTAATGGGATGGCTGGGTCATATGGTACTTCTAGTTCTAGATCCTTGAGGAATCACCCTACTGTTTTCCATAATGGTTGAACTAGTTTACAATCTCACCAACAGTGTAAAAGTTTCCCTATTTCTCCACATCCTCTCCAGCACCTGTTGTTTCCTGACTTTTGAATGATTGCCATTCTAACTGGTGTGAGATGGTATCTCATTGTGGTTTTGATTTGCATTTCTCTGATGGCCAGTGATGATGAGCATTTTTTTCATGTGTCTGTTGGCTGTATAAATGTCTTCTTTTGAGAAATGTCTGTTCATATCCTTTCCCCACTTTTTGATGGGGTTGTTTGTTTTTTTCTTGTACATTTGTTTGATTTCTTTGTAGGTTCTGGATATTAGCCCTTTGTCAGATGAGTAGATTGCAACAATGTTCTCCCATTCTGTAGGTTGCCTGTTCACTCTGATGGTAGTTTCTTTTGCTGTGCAGAAGCTCTTTAGTTTAATCAGATCCCATTTGTCAATTTTGGCTTTTGTTGCCGTTGCTTTTGGTGTTTCAGACATGAAGTCCTTGCCCATGCCTATGTCCTGAATGGTACTACCTAGGTTTTCTTCTAGGGTTTTTATGGTATTAGGTCTAACATTTAAGTCTCTAATCCATCTTGAATTTACTTTTCGTATAAGGAGTAAGGAAAGGATCCAGTTTCAGCTTTCCACTTATGGCTAGCCAATTTTCCCAGCACCATTTATTAAATAGGGAATCCTTTCCCCATTTCTTGTTTCTCTCAAGTTTCTCAAAGATCAGATGGCTGTAGATGTGTGGTATTATTTCTGAGGACTCTGTTCTGTTCCATTGGTCTATATCTCTGTTTTGGTACCAGTACCATGCTGTTTTGGTTACTGTAGCCTTGTAGTATAGTTTGAAGTCAGGTAGTGTGATGCCTCCAGCATTGTTCTTTTGACTTAGGATTGTCTTGGCAATGCGGGCTCTTTTTTGGTTCCATATGAACTTTAAAGCAGCTTTTTCCAATTCTGTGAAGAAAGTCATTGGTAGCTTGATGGGGATGGCATTGAATCTATAAATTACCTTGGGCAGTATGCCATTTTCACGATATTGATTCTTCCTATCCATGAGCATGGTATGCTCATCCATTTGTTTGCGTCCTCTTTTACTTCACTGAGCAGTGGTTTGTAGTTCTCCTTGAAGAGGTCCTTTACATCCCTTGTAAGCTGGATTCCTAGGTATTTTATTCTCTTTGAAGCAATTGTGAATGGAAGTTCATTCCTGATTTGGCTTTCTGCTTGTCTGTTACTGGTGTATAAGGATGCTTGTGATTTTTGCACATTAATTTTGTATCCTGAGACTTTGCTGAAGTCTCTTATCAGCTTAAGGAGATTTTGGGCTGAGATGATGGGGTTTCTAAATATACAATCATATCATCTGCAAACAGGGACAATTTGACTTCTTCTTTTCCTAACTGCATACCCTTGATTTCTTTCTCTTGCCTGATTGCCCTAGCCAGAACTTCCAAGACTATGTTGAATAGGAGTGGTGAGAGAGGGCATCCCTGTCTTGTGCCAGTTTTCAAAGGGAATTTTCCAGTTTTTGCTCATTCAGTATGATATTGGCTGTGGGTTTGTCATAAATAGCTCTTATTATTTTGAGATATGTTCCATCAATACCAAATTTATTGAGCGTTTTTAGCATGAAGGGCTGTTGACTTTTGTCAAAGGTCTTTTCTGCATGTATTGAGATCATCATGTGGTTTTTGTCTTTGGTTCTGTTTATATGCTGGATTATATTTATTGATTTGCATATGTTGAACCAGCCTTGCATCCCAAGGATGAAACCCACTTGATCATGGTGGATAAGCTTTTTGATGTGCTGCTGGATCTGGTTTGCCGGTATTTTATTGAGGACTTTTGCATCGATGTTCATCAGGGATATTGGTCTAAAATTCTCTTTTTTTGTTGTGTCTCTGCCAGGCTTTGGTATCAGGATGATGTTGGCCCCCTAAAATGAGTTAGGGAGGATTCCCTCTTTTTCTATTGATTGGAATAGTTTCAGAAGGAATGGTACCAGCTCCTCCTTGTACCTCTAGTAGAATTCGTCTGTGAATCCATCTGCTCCTGGACTTTTTTTGGTGGGTACACTATTAATTATTGCCTCAATTTCAGAGCGTGCTATTGGTCTATTCAGGAATGCAGCTTCTTTCTGGTTTAGTCTTGGGAGAATGTAAATGTCCAGGAAATTATCTATTTCTTCTAGATTTTCTAGTTTATTTGCATAGAGGTGTTTATAGTATTCTCTGATGGTTGTTTGTATTTCTGTAGGGTCGGTGGTGATATCCCCTTTATCATTTTTTATTGCATCTATTTGATTCTTCTCTCTTTTCTTCTTTATTAGTCTTGCTAGCGGTCTGTCAATTTTGTTGATCTTTTCAAAAAACCAACTCCTGGATTCATTGATTTTTTGGAGGGTTTTTTGTGTCTCTATCTCCTTCAGTTCTGCTCTGATCTTAGTTATTTCTTGGCTTCTGCTAGCTTTTGAATGTGTTTGCTCTTGCTTCTCTAGTTCTTTTAATTGTGATGTTAGAGTGTCCATTTTAGATCTTTCCAGCTTTCTCTTGTGGGCATTTAGTGCTATAAATTTCCCTCTACACACTGCTTTAAATGTGTCCCAGAGAGTGTGGTATGTTGTATCTTTGTTCTTATTGGTTTCAAAGAACATCTTTGTTTCTACCTTCATTTCGTTATATACCCAGTAGTCATTCAGGAGCAGGTTATTCAGTTTCCATGTTGTTGAGCGGTTTTGATTGAGTTTCTTAGTCCTGAGTTCTAGTTTGATTGCACTGTGGTCTGAGAGACAGTTTGTTATAATTTCTGTTCTTGTACGTTTGCTGAGGAGTGCTTTACTTCCAATGATGTGGTCAATTTTGGAATAAGGGTGATGTGGTGCTGAGAAGAATGCATATTCTGTTGATTTGCAGTGGAGAGTTCTGTAGATGTCTATTAGCTCTGCTTGCTGCAGAGATGAGTTCAATTCCTGGATATCCTTGTTAACTTTCTGTCTCGTTGATCTGTCTAATGTTGACAGTGGGGTGTTGAAGTCTCCCATTATTATTGTATGGGAGTCTAATTCTCTTTGTAAGTCTCTAAGGACTTGCTTTATGAGTCTGGGTGCTCCTGAATTGGGTGCACATATATTTAGGATAGTTAGCTCTTCCTGTTGAATTGATTCCTTTACCATTATGTAACGGCCTTCTTTGTCTCTTTTGATCTTTGATGGTTTAAAGTCTGTTTTATCAGAGACTAGGATTGCAACCCCTGCTTTTTTCTGTTCTCCATTTGCTTGCTAGATCTTTCTCCATCCCTTTATTTTGAGCCTATGTATGTCTCTGCATGTGACATGGGTCTCCTGAATACAGCAAACTGATAGGTCTTGACTCTTTACCCAGTTTGCCAGTCTGTGTCTTTTAATTGGACCATTTAGTCCATTTACATTTAAGATTAATATTGTTATGTGTGTGAACTTGATCCTGCCATTATGATATTAACTGGTTATTTTGCTCGTTAGTTGATGCAGTTTCTTCCTAGCCTCTATGATCTTTACATTTTGGCATGTCTTTGCAATGGCTGGTACCAGTTGTTCCTTTCCATGCTTAGTGCTTCCTTCAGGGTCTCTTGTAAGGCAGGCCTGGTGGTGACAAAATCTCTAAGCATTTGCTTATCTCTAAAGGATTTTATTTCTCCTTCACTTATGAAACTTAGTTTGGCTGGATATGAAATTCTGGGTTGAAAATTCTTTTCTTTAAGAATGTTGAATATTGGCCGCCACTCTCTTCTGGCTTGTAGAGTTTCTGCCAAGAGATCTGCAGTTAGTCTAATGGGCTTCCCTTTGTGGGTAACCCGACCTTTCTCTCTGGCTGCCCTTAAGATTTTTTCCTTCATTTCAACTTTGGTGAATCTGGCAATTATGTATCTTTTGAGTTGCTCCTCTCGAGGAGTATCTTTGTGGCGTTCTCTGTATTTCCTGAATTTGAATGTTGGCCTGCCCTACTAGGTTGGGGAAGTTCTCCTGGATGATATCCTGAAGAGTGTTTTCCAACTTGGTTCCATTTTCCCCCTCACTTTCAGGCACCCCAATCAGACGTAGATTTGGTCTTTTTACATAATCCCATACTTCTTGCAGGCTTTGTTCATTTCTTTTTCTTCTTTTTTCTTTATATTTCTCTTCTCGCTTCATTTCATTTATTTGATCCTCAATCGCTGATACTCTTTCTTCCAGTTGATCAAGTTGGTTCCTGAAGCTTGTGCATTTGTCACGTATTTCTTGTGTCATGGTTTTCATCTCTGTCAGTTCGTTTATGGCCTTCTCTGCATTAGTTATTCTAGTTATCAATTCTTCCACTCTTTTTTCAAGATTTTTAGTTTCTTTGCGCTGAGTACATAATTCCTCCTTTAGCTCTCAGAAGTCTGATGGACTGAAGGCTTCTTCTCTCATCTCATCAATGTCATTCTCTGTCCAGCTTTGATCCGTTGCTGTTGATGAGCTGCGTTCATTTGCAGGGGGAGATGCACTCTTATTTTTTGAATTTCCAGCTTTTCTACGCTGCTTTTTCCCCATCTTTGTGATTTTATCTGCCTCTGGTCTTTGATGATGGTGACGTACTGATGGGGTTTTGGTGTGGGTGTCCTTCCTGTTTGATAGTTTTCCTTCTAACAGTCAGGACCCTCAGCTGTACGTCTGTTGGAGATTGCTTGAGGTCCACTCCAGACCCTGTTTGCCTGAGTATCAGCAGCAGAGGCTGCAGAAGATAGAATATTGCTGAACAGCGAGTGTACATGTTTGATTCTTGCTTTGGAAGCTTCTTCTCAGGGGTGTACTCCACCGTGTGAGGTGTGGAGTGTCGGTCTGCCCCTAGTGGGGGATGTCTCCCAGTTAGGCTACTCAGGGGTCAGGGACCCACTTGAGCAGGCAGTCTGTCCGTTCTCAGATCTCAAACTCCGTGTTGAGAGATCCACTGCTCTCTTCAAAGCTGTCAGACAGAGTCGTTTGCATCTGCAGAGGTTTCTGCTGCTTTGTTGTTTTTGTTGTTGTTGTTGTTTAGCTGTGCCCTGTCCCCAGAGGTGGAGTCTACAGAGACAGGCAGGCTTCCTTGAGCTGCTGTGAGCTCCACCCAGTTGGAGCTTCCCAGAGGCTTTGTTTACCTACTTAAGCCTCAGCAATGGCGGTCGCCCCTCCCCCAGCCTCACTGCTGCCTTGCAGTTAGATTGCAGACTGCTGTGCTAGCAATGAGGGAGGCCCCATTGGCGTGGGACTCTTCCGGCCAGGTGTGGGATATAATCTCCTGGTGTGACCGTTTGCTAAGACCCTTGGTACAGTGCAGTATTGGGGTGGGAGTTACCCGATTTTCCAGGTGTTATGTGTCTCAGTTCCCCTGGCTAGGAAAAGGGATTCCCTTCCCCCTTGCGCTTCCTAGGTGAGGTGATGCCTCGCCCTGCTTCAGCTGTCACTGGTCGGGCTGCAGCAGCTGACCAGCACAGATTGTCCGGCACTCCCTAGTGAGATGAACCCAGTACCTCTGTTGAAAATGTAGAAATCACCTGTCTTCTGTGTCACTCACGCTGGGAACTGGAGACTGGAGCTGTTCCTATTCAGCCATCTTGCTCCGCCCCTTTAACCTGTGGATTTTTGACTTGGGGAACTATCAGTGCCTTCTTTTCCATCCACTTCTGAGTTTCTGCATTTTTAATTAATGATCATCAGCAATGACTCATTTTGAATGCAGTGAAGTCCTGGTGCACAGTTCAGCCTATTAGCACTAAAGTGGTACTTACACAGAACAACTCTGTAGGGGAGGAAACACGCTGAGGGTGGATGACAGCAGAGTTTCTAAGCTACGCTTCTTTTGTACCATTTCTCTGAACTCCTCATGCCTGTGTCTACCCCGGTGCCACAGCTCTCTGCTCAGCTCTGCAGTATGGCTGTGATATGGCTCAGGCTACTATGCAGTGAGGGTCTACAGCAAGGACAAACGTCTGAACTCCCTCCTCATTGTAGTCTCTGGACATTTGTGACTCTATCCCGAGACCTTGACAATCCCCCAAGTATTTTGTCATTGCTAGAGTATCTACTTAACTCATGGATGCAATAAAATATATGCAGGATGAGTTGAGAACAGCAAAGCCATATGCTGGGCAGAGTCTGGGAGGTTGGTTAGGCTCCCACAGAAACTGAGTGACTCATCCCTACAAAGAAGCTGGCAGTGTGAGTGATTAGATTTATGCCACAGCTAATTAGTAAATTGAAGGAGTGGGACCACCCAAGAATACTTACAACCCTGACTGTTAGTTAAATTCACACATGCCAGTGATCGAGTATATTTCTGGTCTTCCACATTAGATGCCAGCTCTTATGGGACCAGAGCCAGCCCTGGTTATATAATAGAATGTTTCCACACCAGTTTGGTTCAGTACCCTAAATTGGGGCTCTTGTTATGGGGTAGACAGGAATGAGGTCGACATAATGTATTTGGTGTTTGGTGATGGCAAAGAGTACCTGTTCATAGACACACCTGGTTGTTCACCTCTGGCTAGAGACCAACGCAAGTTCAACTGTACAGAAGTCCATTTTGGCCTTTACTGGCCCAGCCAGCCTCTACCTGAGATCATTCCCTACAACAAGGGGCCCAGGATTCCTCAGTCACCCCAGCACCTTTTCCCAAGGAAAACCATCTCATGAAGAACTTGCCACTGATGATTTTCTCCTCACTGTGCATTGAATTCAGTAGGTTTCTAACTGAAAACTGGTTCCTTTTAAACCTTCTTAACCTTACACTGTATATGATATAGAACTGTAGGCAGTTCAGAGTCATCAATAAAGACATCTTTTGGGGTCTCTACTTGGCTTGTAACCACCTGCTTATCCACAGTATTATGCACCTAGGCTTGTCATCAGGCAGAGTCACCAGCAGCCACAACACAAGGGTCCACCTTCATCTTTCCCAAGCAGCAGGCAATGTCGCTCCATTTTGACTTGTCTGGCAATACTCACATGGATTGTTAAATAATGCTGTCAACAGTGTCATCTTCAAACCCAAAGCAAAGCTTCCTTATCATCTGTAGTTAGCAGCATAAAGACAGTGATGATGTGTAACATAAACACACTTTGAAATCTGATGCAATTGACCCTACGAAGAGAATATTCCTTAGTGCCCTGTCTGGCAACTCCTGGAGAGACCAAGAGGCCTTGGGGCTTAGAGCACTTCTTCAGCCTCAGCTGCAAATCCATTTTTTCTAGTTCCTTGTTCCCAGGATGAAGCCACAGTGTTTCATCAGATACATCTATCAGGAATCTCTGTTTCTGTCTATGTAACAATTTAACTTAAGCCTCAACCTTCACAGTGTATGCATCACATTTCCATGGAAGGATTGCAGGTATTAGAAGATGATGGATCATGTCTTGACCACAGGGGAAATGTTTCAGGATGTTTTTATAGAGGCTTTCACTAACAAGCAGGACACGGGATTGGCAGAGAGGTGGGGGTAGGGGGCAGGTGAAGGGTGGCATTTGTTGTGTGTCCCTCTTCTAAATGAAGTTATAATGACATCTGTGTTTCAAGCATGTGGCAAGTTTGGATTGAGCTTGAAATAAATACAATTTAATTGGTTTCAAATAACTGAAAAAAATGACCATTCCATGCCCTGTGTAATAAAATGTTATGGAATTAAAACTCACTAGATGTTAAAATCCATGAAGGATATTTCCTTTATGCCCATCCTTCAGCATTCTGATGAGGATCTTCATTTATTTGTTGAATGAATAAGTGAATCAGCATCTAAATCCTGACCTTTGATTTCCTCAGTTCTCTCCTGCAATTGTCACTGATGCTCTCATCTCCAGTCCTGAGCAAGGCAGGAGTTGCATTAGTATCCCCTTATAGTGGGAGGGGTCTAGAAATAGCTGTACCACTTTAGAAGCTAGGCTCTGTGGGCTTTTCCTGGTGATGGAATGATTTTATTTTCCTGCTTTATACTCCGGTTACCACCAAGATCAGAATTCTGCCCTAAACACTAATGTGTGAGAGCCTGATGTCCTTCCTAAGTCTTGTCAACCTCTTTCCAGGTGACTGAACTCTGAACCCCATGCACCAGTCACCAACATTCTGCATTAAGTGACCCGGTCACCCAGCACCATCCCCCTGACACCACCTTTATCTCTACACCACCTACCTGATTAAATCTCCTCAAATATTGACAGACATAATGATGCCTGAAGATCCCAAATCCAAATTTTCTTTACCCCTTTGGACATTGAACTTTAGATTACAAAAGACCCTGACTAGGGATCCTGTGGATAGCTAAGTCAATTTTCTTAGCACCATTCCTTAAATATCAAGTCTTTCTAATTTGTCAATGAGAGCACATCTTGAAGTATGACACTCTCCCGTTAAAAGTCAATTTATATTAATAAAATCCTTAATTTCTTGATTTCTGAATTTGAAAATAATGACACTTTGTGTATCTTTTAATTTTTTGGCAAAACCTTCCAAATTTGGGGAAGGAGAAATAATATTGACTACTGGATAACCACGTGCTATGTGTAAATATTAACAGATTGCCTTAGTGGACACTGAATTGATGATGTTTGCCACATTATATTTTACAGAGACTTCGCTCTTCCAAAAATGAGAGGTCATTTTTCAGGAGAGGACCATTTTGTGTTTGGCTAACATTTAGGACATATAATTTCTTCTCGTCTGCGTGCCACTGACCCACTGCATCCCTGGTTGGAGCAAGAAGAGCCATGCTTTCCTTAATAATTGCTGATGGTGAAACGATGTATTGTAACAAGAACAGAGGAATAGGGAAACAGGAGAAAGATAGTCAGTTGAAGAGTCCTGCCCTGTATCAGGGCACCGTTTGGCCAGCTGGGCTTGCTAGGACTAGAATATAGAAAGAACATGAAGTGTCATACTCAGATAGCTCTGGCTACATTGACAAACTGGTATATCATGGTGCCCAGCTTTCTTTGTTAGCTGGGCCAGCATCATACCCTCTAGTATTTGCTCTGAACTTCATAAGCATGGTTGACTAGCTTTCTCTTCCTCTGCAGTTATCATTCAGACTGAATAGTTTCTAAGAAGGCTCTTATTGAGAAATAGAAGGAGGTAAGTTAACTTCTGTGCATATCTTGGCCATATTTGCTTGAGAAACTGATGTGTATACTATAGCCATTATGGGTGTGAAAGGCAAAAGTATAAGTGCTCTCCAGTATGACCTGGCTATCTTGTCTTACTTCTATATTTGATTGCTAAAAATATATATTCTTAGGTCAAAAAACTCACTTTAATGGAAAAAAATAGAAGAATATTAATAACCAAAAGAGAAGAATATTAAGAACTTTAACATGAGACATATTTAGATTAAAACCATCTCTTTTTGGATTTTGGGGGGTGATTTCTCCAACATATTTGGAACTGGGTTGCTATTCACCCAAAGGTGGAAACTTTTGATGTCGGGGAATGCCACTGATGCCTTAAAGCAGAGGGTAAAAGGAAAAGACTGAAATTCCAGGCTAAAAGAGGAGAGTATGGCCACCACTGAGCCCAAGTTAAAATTCAATAAATACTGTATAAATTAGAGATATATTTCTGCAGTTGGTTGATAGAAGCTTACTATGATCTGCCTAAGGGTGCATCAAATTCCTCTGGTACTTTGATTCTATTATTGACTATCACTTCCTTGGGGGCAGCAGTTAATCAAGCAGAGGCTTATCTTGTCAGAGAGTAAAGGGAACCATGAAGGAGCTCGCTGGGAGCAGAAGCTGGTCCTCAGAGATGCTTAGGGTTTAGGACCAGTAAGAGGCAGTCTCCACACCACCCACATCTGATTCCTGTTTCCTTCTTCTCTGCTGTGGTCAGGAGAAACAGTTTAGATTAGGTATTTCAGAGCAGTGGTGTTGGACTTTGTCAAAACTGCATTTGAATCCCATATATGAATTGTGTGACTTTTTTAAGGTTGAGTTCCCCAGAAGTAGGATGCTGAGGCAAGGATTCCTATGAAAGTGAATTATTAGAAAATGGTCCAGGGAGAAAGCAATAGGAGAGTAGGAAAATGAGACTGGGAAGGTAAAGAAACCATCCTCAGGAGGATGCAAATTTCTACACGCTATCAGTTGTCCAAGTGCAGGTAAAACTGGCTCCAGCAGCCTGAGAGCAGCTGACACAGAGACACAGGTCCAGAGTGTGGGACTGAAACCACACATGAAGCCTGTATGCAAAAAAAAAAAAAAAAAAAAAAGTAAAGAGGGGCTGGGCGCGGTGGCTCACACCTGTAATCCCAGCACTTTGGTAGGCTGAGGCGGGTGGATCACGAGGTAAAGAGTTCGAGACCAGCCTGGACAACATGATGAAACCCCATCTCTACTAAGAATACAAAAATTAGCTGGGCAGGGTGTCGGGTGCCTGTAGTCCTAGCTGCTCGGGAGGCTGAGGCAGGGGAATTGCTTGAACCCAGGGGGCAGAGGTTGCAGTGAGCTGAGGTGGTGCCACTGCACTCCAGCCTGGTCAACAGAGCAAGACTCTGTCTTAGAAAATAAAATAAAATAAAATAAGACAAAATAAATAAAATAAAATAGACAAAGAGATGAATCTACATCACCAAAGCACTGACAGCATCTGCTACAGTGACTTTGGTAGTTTCTTAGATTCTTGGAGCCTCAGTTTTCTTATCTGTTAAGTCAGAGGAAAATGACTTATTTAAAAAGGCTTCAATGAAGTAACACAAGTAAAACACCTATTGAGATTAGTATACAGGAAAAGCAGTTACTGAATACAATTAGTCAATTGGTAATTGGTAATAATTATGTATAATTCCTATAATTATAGGAAGCTCTATATAATTATTCTATATAATTCCTATAATTGGAATTACCAATAGGCTAGTTGTGTTTAGTAACTACTGTTATTGTCCTCAAGTTGAGTTATTATTGCAAACCCTGAGGCCTAAATAAACATGCAAAATAAACTGACATGTGGAATTTTATATATAACAATATATGTATGCCTAAAAGAAGTGGTTCATTTGCACAAGGAAGTTTTAGAAGCTACAGATAATTTTAATAATAACTACAGAAAACTATCTTGAAAATGTTTCTAATGTTTAAGACATGATAGCATAAACCTTTATAAAACGGAATACTGTTCTATAGTTATAGTTGTAAGAATCAGTGTTTAGAGGATGGGTTTAATGAAATTGTACTGCTCTAGTTCCTGTGCTTCTAATAAAATTAAATCTGATTAATACAGCAAGTAGGTCTTTGGTGAGTTGATTCTGATGCTGGGAGTGATTTTCTTAATTCTTGCTCAGAAAGCCATCCATGAAAATTAAATGAGATAGCATGTATAATACCTGGTATAGTTACTGGTAAGAGGTTTTTAGTAAAGGTCAATCTCCTCTTTGTTTACCTTCTCATCAAGAGAGGAAGAACAAGGAAAATTAGGTTGCTTTTTTGAGAAAATGCTTTATGCCAATTACAATTATCTGAAAGTAGAATGAATGTCTAGGTTAGGCAAGACTAGAGTTAAAACGTGGGTGTGCAGAGCTGACCTGCCAGGGTACTCTGTACGGAAGTACATGGAAATGTATGTGCAAATACACCTTCATATAATTGTTTTGATCATACACAGTTTCCACATGAGATTATATTTGAATGACTAATTCAGCAAATATAAAAAAGGCAGAAAACCAGTGGACAAGATGATTCCTAAGGTTCCTTTCTTCCTGGTCTATGCCCTAGTGTATTATTTGAATTGATATTCAGTGGAACACAGAGTTACTGCTGGAGATTGAGTTATAAAAAGATTCAAATGGGTTACTCCATTGTATCTACTTAGGAAATCTTTTTTTAAAATAACTGATAGATGTTCAGTTGTGAGAAGCAAAAGGTATTTCCGGCTATCCCTTTATAGTTGTGTACATGACTGCAGAGCCATCATTTCATGCTTACTTCCCCACATTCATGTACCATTTTCTCAAAGGAAAATGATTGAATTAACTGCTAGTTTTGATTCTGGGGTTTGTTTTAAGCAACTGATATTTAAATCCACCTAGTCCTCTTTAGCTGTTCTCCTAGAAACTTTAATATTAAGAAACAGTTGAACTTACACATTTTGTAAAAGAGTTCAGACAATGAATTCATTCTTCTTGAAATGCATAGAAGTACCCAGGTGCTAGCTATACCCAAGGGCCTTTTCTAAATACAAAAAGGATTGACAAACCAAGCATTCATCCTGGCTGGGTCCAACACTTAGGAATCAAACCATGAACTTGCTATTCCTCTGTTTGTGGTTAACTTGTTTGTATATTTTTGAGGAAGATGATTCAATGCAAGCAGTAGTTTTATATAGTACATTAAGTAAATTTCCTATAGGATATACTTAATCAGAAAAATATTTTTGGACTAGAGCTCACAGAACATATGTTTACAATAGTTTTCAGAAAGTGAGGGGCTAAATGAGGATTTCTCAACTTTGGCACTATTGAGATTTTAGGTTAGATAATTTTTCTATGGTGGGAGGTGTGTCCTGTGCATTGTAGCAAATTTATCAGCATTTGTGACCTCATACCCACTAGATACCAGTAGCCCCCTTCTCAGTTGCAACAACCAAAACAACTATAGACATTGCAAAGTGTCCTCTAGGGATCAAAATGGCTCCTGCTTGAGAACCACAGTCTAGATCTGGTAGTTGCATATTGAACTGACAGTCCCCAGGATTGTTGTGGGGATCAAATTAGATAAAACTTGTTTAAGCTGTTTAAAAAGTAAAACAAATACATATAGTTACATTATACCTCTTCTTTTCATTTGTTACTCATCTAAGATTTTTTGAGCCAGATGATGGAACCCATAAATAAATTAACCTTAAGAGGCTCAAAGGTTTGCCAGGTAAACAAAGAGGTTAGAAGAAAAAGAGAGATCATATCAGATGGGCCTTAATGAATGTCTGTATGTAACATGTACAAAAAGTTACGGGAACCCCAAGAAAGGAAAGGCTCTTTTTGAATGAAATCAGAGAAAACCAACTGGACCATACAGTTGAAGCTCTATAATAAGAATTACCAAGTAACTAATTGTAACTAAATACTCTTTCATACAATGTCATATATCCATGTAGTTTTTAAATCTAGAAGTAGTTAAGGTTCATGATTATCATTTCTCAGGGACACTACTGAAGTGGTATCAAATCTAAATGAGCAACTTAAGAACTGAAGTTGTTACAGACAGCTGTTAATTCCCTTTTTCATGCCTGCTCCAATGATAGCCAACAATCAAACAAAAATAATAAAATAAAAACGAAAGCAAAAAATCCAACTCAGATTTCACTAAGTATAGCAATAAATATCAGAGACATTAGGGAATAATAATAGGTCAAAGCAGAAATTCATTCCTCAGCATGTTCTTCAAGTGGAAAAATTAGGTCTGTTTTAGTTCTGTTGATTCTAAAAGAAACATTCAGACTATCAAGAAAACCTGTTTTAAACTCTAAATCTGACACTGTAGATAGATAGATAGATAGATAGATAGATAGATAGATAGATAGATAGATAGAATTCTGCCTAACTAATTATCTGCTGGTACCAAAGAGATTGACAAAGAGATTCACTAACCTACCAGAATTTTCCAACCTTGTTCCGGGGTATTCTACATTAAATATTCATTAACAAGGAAATTCCACATAAAAGCTGGTGTGCTTGATGGAGCCATATTTACATGAAAGGTTGCAGCAATTTCTTCTTTAAACCTCCTTTACAATTTGACCAATTCCATGTTCCAGGGAGTACTCAGAGGTTGATTAGGACCTGATTTGTTAGCTTAGCGTGTGCTGTACTAATGGTTATGAGTCACATTTGTTTTGGAAGATCACCCTTAAAGCCTGTCACTCATGCTTGTTTGTGGGAAATGCAACAACTTAAACATCAATAACAAATCCCCATGAATGCACGGTCATATTTGAGTGATTCTAACAAATGCTTCCTTTCATTTCTCCCTTGACAGCCCTAAGAATTAAAGACTAGTGGAGCAAACTGGGAGACATCCATGAACATTTATTAAAGGAAGCATAGGAGAGTGTGATAACTGCAAAGCCAGCTGTTGATATTAATATTATTGGTGTGAGATTAAATTTCATCAGTCTTAAAACCTGCTTTTTACCACCAGAAAAATCAATCTGCCATATTTAAGGTTACATTAATGTGGAACATTCCACATACTGAACTGTCACATGCCTTTAAAATAACCATGCCTTGCAGGGTTTTTTTTTTTTTTTTTTTTTTTTTTTAATCATTACAAGTGAAACAAACAGCTGACAGGTGGGGATCTATTGGTATATTCAAGTTTTTCATGTGAAAATTTCCCCCAACATTATTTGTAATCCCAACTTGATTATGAGAAACAAACATACCATATATAGGCAGAAGTATGTATCAGTAGCTTTTATATTTGGCACCTCACTATAAAATCTGTATTATGTTTCAGTGAACATATTTATGTCTTATACCTGAGTTTCTGGTTGCCTTCAGCTTTCCTCACTTGAAAAAAACTATGCTTAAAAAACTATAATTTAATATTAAAGTTAATGAACACAGCAAATATTTATTGAGGACCTATTATCTACCGGGTACTATTCTCAGTGCTTGCAATGCCTCAATGAACAAAAGAGATAAAAACCTCTACAATCATGCTGCTTTCTTTAGTGAGATATGTGTATGTTTGTGGAGTGGAGGACATGCATATGAGGCAGACAATAGACTACAAAAATAATAAATTATCTAGTATTTTATAAGACAGAAAGAGCTATGGAAAACTGCCCCATTTGTTCCTCATCTGAGTATACTCAAAAGTTGATCTTGAATATTTCATATGAATCTCCTAGGTTCTAAATGTTAGAAACTAATTAAAAATAATTTCAAACTAAACTAAATATCCTTGTGATCTCACTGGCTAGAAGCCTCAGGACCAGCCCTCACTGTTTACTGATGAGAAAGTTGAGGCCCAGAGAATTAAATGATGTAGCCAAGATTTCAAGCAGTTACTGTCACAGGTAGGACCAAGACACACAACCTCCTTCTCTGGTGTGCTTTTCTCAGTTGGTTAACATTTAACAGCAACTGTTTTAGTTGATAAAATTTATTTGAAAATATGTTTGAAACAGGACAAAATCATCAGCAGAAAGAAAATTTTGAAGTTTATGAATTATGTTCAGACAAGACCCTTATAAAATCACTCTCCTCTCTCCAGTGGCAGAAGTGTGGCCCCTGACTCCTCACCCATCCTCATTCATCTTTCATATTCCTTGAAAATTACCACTGAGTATTTTTCTTCTGCTTCCTGCAGCACCAGCAGAAAAGATGAGGATGGGTCTCTTGATTGCCATCACAAATCTCTTTCTTATTCTTGCTTCCATTCTTATTCTGTATATAACTTGGACTTGGCCATCATTCTTAGAACTCCACTAAATTATTTGATTAAAAGATTGTTTATAAGTCTAGAATTAGAACGGAATTGAAAAGGCACTGCACATTATGATGGAGAGGAATAAACTCCAGTCAAAAGTCATGGCTTCTGGACTCACCACCCTAAGGCAGCCTCACTGGAACTTGGTTTTCCAAATGTCAGTGGGGTTTTAGAATTTTCCTACTTGCAAGCTTGTTGTGAGGATTAAACGGTTAAGAGAGATTGTGTCTGTTATGGAATTGTGAAAACTGTAAGTTGCAGCCCACACTATAAAAATCTTAGTTACCTCTGTCCTTTCTCTAAAGACAGGTTGCTAGTGGAATAGACGTTTGCCATTATTTTGAAGGTTGCATTATGCACATATTATGTTAGGGAAGTTGGTCGTCTGAAAGTTGGAAGGGACCTCAGAGGTCCTATATTAGACCAACTGCGGTTATTCCTTAGAATAAGCTGGGAGTTTTCTGAAAAAATACAAATTCTGAAGCCTCATACATAGAGATTCTGATGTGGAAGATCTGGAATTGATGGCAGCAGCGGCCCATCTGGAACTGCTGCTGTGAAGATGCCGGCTATAGTGGGGGAGGTGCAGCTGGGGCTGTGCCCTCCACAGAGTGCCAGGTGGGAAACCTGCCCCTTCTGAGTTGGCAGGTCTGAAGCCCAGTGCTCTTCAGGCACAGTTGCAGCTGCCCATCTATGGCTCCAGACCTGGGCATCCCTGCGCTCTCAGGGGCACAGGAAGCACCCCCTGCTCCTGCAGGCTTAGAAGTGCCTGCTATCACTCCCTGGCCTCTCCCTGCTCCTGCACCCAGCACCCGCTCCGGAGTGGAGCAAAGTCGTGGCCAAGCCTGGATGTTGTCATGACCTGGAAAGGTGTGAACACACTTGGGGCAGTGCTGACACACCAGCCTCCTGGCACATTAGCACTCTCTGGACTTTGGACACCAACCAGCATGGGAGGGAGACTGAGGGGGCACTGAGGGGTGGTTCAGCGCAGGCCTGCAGGCGCTCCTTGGCATGAACAGCCTGGGTGATGTGGATGACGTGTAGATGGTGGCAGGAGGCAGACAGGCTCCTGGGCAGAAAGAGGCCAGTCCCCAGTGAAGCTCCACCTTCAAGCCAGGGATGGCCGGAAGCCTGGTGGCCGATCTATCAGTTCCAGGTGGAGTCCTTGGCCTGGAGTGAGAACCTGTGCTTTTTCCAGGTCTGCCCATAGCCATCCATGGACCAATAAGCACACACTTCCTCCCTTCTGATCTCATAAAACCCTGGACTTATCGAGACTCAGGCAGATGTCGGGATGATCTGCCTATGGATAGGAGCTACCCACTTCAGGTCTCCTGAGAACTGTACTGTCACTCAGTAAAGTACTTCTTCACCTTACTCACCTTCCAGTTGTCTGCGTATCTCATTCTTCCTGGATGTGGGACAAGAACTCAGGACCCACTTAATAGCAGGACTGAAAGAACTGTAACACAAACAGGGCTGAGACATGCCTTCCCTGCCCACCACATCGTGGGTGACAAGAAGAGAAGAACTGCAGCCCTTTGGGGAGCCCAGACCTGTGTGACACCCTCTTTGGGGGCTCTGCGGTTTCTGGCATCTCCAAGCTCCCAGGCCTCACCACATTCCCCTCGTCCAGATGCAGTCACCCACAGTGGAAGCCATTTGTGGTGTATCAGATGCAGCCGCAGGCTTGCATGGAGCTGGTGCCTGTGCTGGTGCCTGGAGCTGCTCCATGCAATTGCACCTTGACAATTGCTATTGCCAAGCATCGACAGCCCCACTACAGCAGCTGGTATACCTGGCTGTACACAGTGGCCGGATCCCATGCTTACCCACTGACACATCCCTCATTGCTCCTCGCCTGGCTTGCCCTTGGCAGGCATAGGGTACAAGCTGGTAGCACAACCCGAGCATAGCCTACCAGGCCATTGGCAGAACAAGCCCAGTGGGCCCGAGCAAAACTTGGGTCAAAGGTGCCACCAGCCACAGAAAGGAAACACAAAGGTTTCTGGCTGGAAAAGCAACACATGAAGAATCCTGCAACAGAATGATGCTCTGGAGTGTTTTCTGTGTTAGGTGTGCTTGTTTGTTTGACGAAAGCTCCAAACATGAGTCTGAAGATTAGCCAGTTTGGGAAGCCTTGCTTCAGCTTTCTACTGACATTAAACTCCTTCTCCTCTCCCATTTCTGTCTTCACTTAGAAATGGAAACCCACTAATTACTCAAGATCTCACCTTTTCCATTCAGTCACCTAGGCCCTTGCACCCCCATTACTTTGCGTTCCACCTTGACAATTGCTATTGCTAAGCATCGGTATTAATCTATTTTGACATCTTCTTTCCACCTGCTGCCCTCTAGTGGAAGTGCTGACAAGCAGCAAAATATTTAACTGGGAACAGCAGGGAAGTGACCAGTTTGAGCTGGCCAGTTCACACAAGTCAGCGCAGGTCCCCAGCATGATGTCTACAGGCCACTGCTATGCCAGAAATCGTTAAGATGGCCTCAAGCTGTTTGGACGCTACTTGCACACAAGTTACATTTAGAGCAAAACTTTGTAAAGACCCTGGCATTTGTTCATGGGCTTTTTAAAGGTTTCAAAAATCTACCTGGAAAAGATTACCCTTGGGATATTTTTGTCTCTTTGTCCCTCATTTTCTTCTTTTGTCATTTACCCAAATTCTTCTTCTTGCAAAAGAAGGTGGTCCTTTCCTGCCTTCCCTGACCTTTGAATTGTCCAAATCTTGCAAAAAATAAAGATATATATATTTTTTTTTTTTTTAATTCTTCCAGTTTAGAAGCTTCCAGTCACCAGGTGAAAGGTATTCACATGAACTGAACATTGAAAATGTAAAGGACACTGTATTCGCCTAGCGCTCCTCCAAGTCTCTTTGAGATCTGTTAGTAGTCTTCTTTTTTCCAGGAGACATTGAAGTTAAGAGAGTTTAAGAAGATTGTAGTATGTCACAAAACAAGTGGAAAAGCTAGCACTAGGTCTGGCTGATGGAAAATCCTTATGTGTTTTTTTAATGTGCTTGTTTGGTGTTTAGTGATTATTTAGTCTTCTATGAAGTAATAAATAATAACTTCCATGGTAAATGTTATTAAGGCTCATGGTACTATATAGCAAAAATCATTCAGCTTTTTTTAAAATGAATGTTTAATAATCAGTGTGTCTCTGCATAATCTCCAATTACTCCTTTTAGCAGAGGAACATGGCAGGGATGGGGGTAAGTTTGGGTAGGAGGAAAAGACAGCAAAAGCCACAGCACTGAAGCAAAGTTGAGACCAGATTTCACAGGGCAGATGCCATATACTCCCTCAAGCTTTGAAGAAACTAAATAGTTATCTATGTTAACCAACAGGGCAGAACTCGTACTCCAAAAACTGATGTAAACCCTATGTGTGTGTGTTGTGTGTGTATGTGTGTCTTTTCTGCATAATTATTAACCCTTTTTGTGTAGTGGTTTTTCATAGTTTTATCCTTGATTGTTAATATCATGGTAAGTGATTTGTTATAAATATATTTTTCCTTAAGTATCATAAACAATGTAAGATTTCATTTGGCTGATTTTTCTTTTCTTAGTATTGCATATCATTATTGTTAGAATGCGCATACAGATTATTCAACTTCTTAACTAGAATGTACACACATATGTGCATGTACAGAACTGCCTTCTTTCTCTTTGATGGTAGAAAATATAGCTCTCTATGGTAAGAAAATTTACTTTGAGTCTCAGACATACCCTTTACTCTCTGCATGACTGGTAAAGCTCGGAAAGAGTAATACTTAGGATCTGGATTCCAGTTCCCTCTCCTCTGACCATTTTAAAACGTTGTTACCTTGGCCAGGTAAATACACTTCTATGAACTTCAATCGTATCTCAATTGAGCAGGCTAGTCCAAAGGATTCCTCAAGGATGAGGAATCCTTTCAGCTGTAGGAGCTGAACCTTGATTTGTGGCACAGTTGAAGCCCCTGAATAGTCAGATGAAAATCATGTTAATTAAAATTAAATAGTTATTGGTTGGATCTGGTTTTCCACTGGCCTGCATGAATGATGTTTTGCCTTCCTTTCTGATACTCAGCTCAGAGGCTTTCTTCAATTGGGTTTTCTTTCTTGTAGTTTCTCTGGTTCATGAATAGCCTATAGACAAACACTAAACGGTTACAGGTAAAAGGACCCTAGACTAAGCCTTTTATAAAACAAATAGTCCTGTGTAAATAATGACATCTTATTTTATGTGTGTGAGTTTTAGTTTTAGGGTGTAGGGCATGTCTGACATAGCTAAAGGCTGAGCTCCAGGCAGCCAGCTGCTATCCAATCTCCACATCTGGAATGTTCCAAAAAACCTCCTATGTTTTCTTTCTGCAGCTAAGCACTGATGAGCAAGATTTAAGAAATACAGCCATACACTTTTTGCTGCACATTTTTAAAGTTTGTTATTGTCGTCATAGATTACTTGTTTTGAATCAAACATTTTTAAAGAAAACTTAATCTCCCAAATTTTAACCCTCTTGAAGTTTCAGGATTCCTAGGAATACTTTTATTTTAAGATGCATAAAATACTCCATACATGTACAAAGGTAATGCTTATAAGAAACTTGGGGAAAAAATAGAGGAGCTAGTAAGATTGAGAAGGGGAAGAATATCTAAGCTAACATTACTAACCTGGCAACTATTATAGGTGACTGGATAGCATGAAGGCATAAAGCCGAACACAGTTAAGAGAACAGACTGGATTTGAATCCTGGCTCTACCTGGATTAGTTTTGTGACCTCAGAGAAGTTGCTTCCCTTCTCTGTGGCTCAGTTTCTTCCTATGTAAAAAAGAGATAACTATAGCGTCTAGCACACAGAATTAATGTGAGGATTCAATAAGTTAATACATATAAAGAAAGTTCAAAACTATGGCACACAAATGCTTAATATATGTAAGATATTACTGTTATAAAACTAAAGAAAGAGAACCCAGAAGACATTCAGTTTGGTGGGATTCAGATATATGTTTTCCTTTCCTCCTCCTCCTCCTCTTCTGCCATCTCTAACCCCACTATGCTTGCCTCCCAATCTATCCCTCCCTCCTATTTCTCTTCCTCCCTGTCACTAAAAATATTTAGAAGAAAAGAAGAGGTGCATACTTCACGGGGTGCCAAGCTTTTGGGTAAAGTACACTTTTCAGCTAACATGACTGTATCCAACAGTAATGGGCTTTATGGCAAGAGAAAGCTTTTTTTTCAATAAATGGGTTTTAGCTTTTTAATGGATCATCCTCTTTGTATGGGTAATTCTTCTGGAAGATGGAAATTGGCTCTATGATAAGATAGAAGAGTTGGCCTCAGGCGTCTAGATTAAGGGAGTATCATGTATGCTTTTAGGAGAGAAGTTTAATCTGCAAAACCTACTTGTCTTATTTAATTAATTGTTGCTCCTAGCTGCTCAATTTTGTACAGGTGACTTGCATGAAAGCAAAATGTATGTCAAAATCCAAAAGCAGAGTGAAGCCTCGGGACTTCAGTGCTTTCAGGTGTCTTTCCAGACCTCTGCTCTTCCCCCACCCTCACCAAGGCCCCACTGACCTCAAAGGGCCCTTCTTGCCAGGCCATGAATTACATCTGAGCCAGAGGGCTGGGACTACAGCCAAAGCCAAATGAAGGTGCAGAATTTAGGACTAAAAAAAGCCTGAGCACGTGGCACTGGGTATAGCAGATAAATTTGTTGGAGAAATGGTTTATAAATAACATGAAAAGGGGAAGGGGACAGAGGGTCAAAATATTAAGTTGTTGAGAGTTGTTCGATATTTGAGGTCAGTCTCACCATTTTTAGTAACCCAAAAGTAATACTGAAAAAGAAAAAAAGCTCCCTGAATAAAATTAACCACAGCTGGGCTTATTTTTTCTTATTAAGACATTTGTAAGTTTGGCAGCGAGCATTTTTAAACAGGATCTCTTTTATATGAAATAAATTAAAAAACGTGTCTACAGTCAGGACAAACAAGTGAACAAAAACAAAGCAAAAGCAATAAAGAAGCCCCATGAAGGCATTATGCTTTTCTGAGGACAGTATAAGGCTAGGATACTGCAGAAACTGAAATACTTAGGGATCTTATTGAAATAGTTTTCTTTTCCTCCAAACAAAGCAACCATCTCAGAGGGATAGATGGGCTAAAAGACAAGGAATAAAGTAAACAGAAGATTGGTAACTTGGGAGGTTTTCTTTTCCCCTTTCTCTATTTGGTTTTGATTTGCTTTTCCCTCATTAAAGCCAGAAAGGATACATTTTGGTCCAGAACTCCCAAGACCGGAGGTCAGGGAAAGCCACCCTGAGGCTGGAAGCTATGAACTTATCGCTAGTCTAAACTCCACCTCCTTCTTCCCTGGGGGTCCTGTAGAAATTTAACTGCCTGATCTTTCTGTTTAGTGGCAAAGGTTTTGCTCCCTTCTCTTTCATATGGGAATATGAATTTGGGGAAAGATTTGCCTTTTTTTTTTTTTTTTTTAAGAAATAGAGACTTGACTTATTCCTCCCACAAACTCTTTCCCTGGCACAGGGAGACCACAAACTAAGTGAAAAACAACGTAAGAAGCTTAGACAAATAGGACCATATGCCCTCCCCTGGAGCTGAACATGCATGCTCCCTGTCCTCCATCACCTGGTCTTTCCATGCATCTACCCCACTCCTGTCTCTTCCACACTGTGGGTCACATGTCTACCCCTTACTGTGAGTTATAATCACCCAGGAAGGGTAACACGTTGACTGAGGGCCAAGCTTCTGATAAGTGAATGAACATGTCTTTTCTCCTTGCCAGATATCTATCTTTGCCAGAGAGCGCTGAGTCAGGGAGACTAAGGTTTTTAATGTCAAATTGTATATTGTTTAAAATTGTGATAATTTGCTTTCTGCATTGAATCTCATTTTCAAAATAAAATTATGCCTTAAGTCAGATCATACTGATGCAGATTCTGCAAGTGTTAAGAGGCTTCTGTGATTGCATTTGCCAGCTGCAGGTCAGGCAGTGGTGGATGGTGGTAAGAAGTAACCTGTACTTTTGGCTGGGAGCTGTGACTCACGCCTGTAATCCCAGCGCTTTAGGAGGCTGAGGCGGGCAGGTCACGAGATCAGGAGATTGAGACCATCCTGGCTAACACAATGAAACCCTGTCTCTACTAAAAATACAAACAAATTAGCCAGGCTTGGTGGCACATGCCTGTAGTCCCAGCTACTCGGGAGGCTGAAGCAGGAGAATCGCTTGAACCTGGGAGGCGGAGGTTGCAGAGCCGAAATCGCGCCACTGCACTCCACACTCCAGGCTGGGCAACAAAGCAGAACTCCATCTCAAAAAAAAAAAAAAAAAAAAAAAAAAAAGTAACCTATACTTTTGCAGTAGAATTTTGAAAGTTCAAATTCAAACTCAGGCTTTATATGTTTTCCAAAGTAAATTGTATTTTGTTCATTTTAATCCATTGGTTGAATCTAATGAGATCTTTCTGACTGGAAATTCTGCCATTTTTTTCCTCCATAACTGAATTACCAGTTATCTCTCATCCATGTATTTGATAAATCCATAAGAATGTCTGTTTTTGTTGTCTACCAAAGCCTTTATAACAAAACCAAATTCATAGCTTTGTCAACTGCACTTGAAAATTATGCCCCAGGCTTTTCAAGATTCTGTAATTAACTTCTTGAGTCATTTGTTTAACCACTGGTGAATTCATTTATCTTTACTCGGGCCACAGTAATGTATTTTACTTACAACATATTATGAGAAACTACATCACCTGCTTTACCGAAATTGAAAAACGTTGGATGAACAACACTGCCCTAAACCACATTTCAACAATCCTTTCATGAAAAGAAAGTGAGTACATTTCCTATAATGATTTGTTCTTAGTGAAGCCATGTTGGCTCCAAGTGACCTGTTGTTTCCTTTCGGGGCTTACGGAAATAATCTAACCATTCTAAAATATTGATGGGGATTTTAAAAATTTTAAAAATTCACCATCTTTAACCTGTTAAACATTCAGTATCTCCTATCTTCTGTCTTCCAAAAATCCAAAGAAATAACCATTTATTGTTCCATTTATGCTTTCAGTATCTAGGACGTAATTAATCTAATATTGAACATTTGAACTTATTGTTAGCTTTGAAAATATGCCCTATTCCTTTTGGCTTTATACTAAAGTTTTCTTAATACATTCCCTCAATCGTCTCCAGTCTTCTTGTTATTGCCCTTGCCCAAGAAGAAGAAAATTCTGTAAGAGCTTTCTTTTACCTTCCTTTCTTCTCTGAGTGGAATAATGTTTTTTGTTGTTTTTATAGTATTTTAGAGTTTTGCGACATCAGACAAAAACTACCTCAGCTTATAGCTCTATCTTTTAAGTGGAAGAACTCTGAACTATTATTGTGTCGTCTTGAAAAAATAGTCTATGGAATATATATAGGTAGTTGTGTTAATTTTTTCAGTGTTAAGTTCGCCTATTTCTTCTTTTTCTTTTAGTGCATTGTGAACATTTAAAAGGTCATTTGTGCAGCATATAAGAGGATTGACAGGTTTCCATGCATGATGCTTAATGTGAAGGTGATTTCTTTCCATCAAGTTATTAGGTTTGGAATAAGTAACACATCTTAAAATTACAATCTTGATGTAGCAAATCATCAGGTGGGTTACCATTACATGGAAAGACCCAGTGAAATAAAGACCATTAAGTTCAGGACCCTAGGAGTCTACAGTAAGTCATTGGGAAGTTGGAGAGGAGAAAGGCAACGTTAGCTAGGCATTTCATTCATTCCTCCATAAATGCTTATTGGGAGCATGTTGTGTCCCTGGCATCATCGTAGCTTCACTAAAAAGAATGACAGACATATAAAATGAGAAGGTGAGAGTAAGTGAGAAGTAATTGCTCTTTACTCTCAATTATAGCTGGGCAAGTGCTTCTATGAATATGCTTTTGTGTTCTGAACACACACTAAGCAGTTGGTCAAAGTAGTAAGCTAGAGAAAACTTCTACTTTCAAATGTAGTGTTTCAAAATAAAAAATAATAATAATAATAAAGATTTCAGGACAGTTTACCTATAACCATTTAGAGATTTAAGGATTAAAATCAGGAGGGAAGGAGAATGTTTCTGCTGGGGAAAGATTTTTAAACTGGTGTTTTCTACTCAGCTACTCAATGTGATTTTTAAAAATTTTCTTCCTTCCATTACTTATTGGCCTTTATTGTGGGGAAGACTGCTCTGTTGGCAACATGAGAGAGATGTGAATCAAGAAAATGGAAACACCATTCAATATTCAAAAGCCACTATCCCCCTAAAAGCAACCACATACTCAGATTGCACACTAACTGGAGGATGTTAAAAAGTGTTCTGTTAAAACCAGTTATCCAGTTTTTGCTACTTAAACTCTGCTGTGAAAAATGTGACTATAGAGCAGCCTTAAAAAGAGATCATCTTGGTATTAAGCAGAGTTACTCATACATGCTTATTGATATTCTAACAGGTGACTTTGAATGGATCTTCAGGCTCAGAAACATGGTTGTGTGCCTAGAACTGGTGAGGCTGGAACAAGGTGTACAGAAGTGAAATGACCACTTGCTTTCTCTATTGGATTTCTTTATCCAGCTGTGCATGTGTTTCAGGGACTACAGTTGATTTTCTTGATGCAAGCCTAGCAACTTGTTTTTCCGTTCAGCATAGTAAAATCTGAGCAGGAGAGAACTCCCTGTTGGCCACCCACCTCACAATCTTTAAAAGGGAACTCTGTACAGAAGCATTCCACATTAGGCAAATGTACACTTCTGCAATCAAAATGAAAAACACTTGAGCTGAATCATTTTCCGTTAGCTTTAGTTTCCAGCCCTGATTAAAAAGAATGCAGGGAACCCTGCAAGTTTAAGCAGTTTTGGCAGGTGAGGAAACAGCTGTGACATTGTCAAGGGTTGTCTGTAGGAGCTGTGCAGGCTGCTGACAGCACTGATAATGCCCAGAAATGGGGCAGACGCTTTTCGCATTTGGTCATCAAAGGGGTGGCAGCAGCTAGGTTCAAGAAGTGAACTTTTGACCCTGTCTGAGACAACTGGCTCTCATGAATCTTGTTCTGTCATTCTCCAGTCTGATTTTCTTTTTCAGAACAAGCGGGTAGGATCCTTGGTTTTAAAACTGATTGACTGTTATTAAAAGTAGCTAGTTCTTATAGCTGCAATTGGAAGGGATGGAATATGAGAAAGAAGAGCTGGTATTTCCCACTATCCTGCAGGAGTGGGGAAATCTATCAACGACTGTTCCACTAATCTGTGGATGAGCTATCTAGGGAGTATCATGCAGTTGCCAAAGTTTTCAGCATCTAAAAGCCTCCAAAGTTCTGTGAGGTTCCACCTCCCCTGTCTCCAGACCCTTCCCATGCCCCTCAGACTCAGCATTTGTCCACTGTCCTTGCTACCAGGGAATCCTCTGCAGCTCCCTCACCCTCCTGCCCCCTCCCAAAAGAGTTCCAGACTTTGACCTGTCCCTTCCACCTCAACATCTGTTTGTGTCCTAAACTGATAGCCATTGAAAGAAACAGATAAACTAATTAATGCTGAGGTATGACTAATTAAGTATTATCAATGTGCTAACTCTCTCAGGGTTATGTGCATTTTAATAGAGGACCAGCAGTTCAAAGGCCAGTCTCACTCCACTGTGCCCCTCTATCAGCACCGAGTCTATTTCCAGGCAGCCAGTGACCAGGCCTGAGAACTTGCCCCAGATCAGCAGCCTCCCCACTGAGAAAGCAAGCAAACTCAACAGTTTCTCAGTGTTTCAGGGAGTCTGCAGCAGCAATCCAGTTCCTTCAAAGGATCTGTGGATTCTCTCAGCTTTCCTAGTATGTTGCTGTGGTAGTTAGTTCTTGGAGTAGAAGTTCACAATGTGAATCTTCACATGCTGCTCTGTGTGCCGAGCGGGTGTTGTAAGTTAATTCTGCCCCTATCTGCCATCTTAATCCTAACACCTCCCATGTTTGTTTAATTTAACTTTTATTTTCGTTTCAGAGGTACATGTGCAGGTCTGTTATATAGATAAATTGGATGTCATGGGAGTTTGGTGCATACATGATTTCATCACCCAGGTAATAAACATGGTTTCCAATAGGTTAGTTTTTATGTCATCACCTGCCTCCCATCCTCCATCCCCAAGTGGGTGCCAGTGTCTATTATTCCCTTATTTGTGTTTATGTATACTCAGTGTTTAGCTCCCACTTATAAATGAGAACATGCAGTGTTTAGTTTTCTGTTCCTGTGTTAGTTTGCTTAGGATAATGGCTTCCAGCACCATCCATGTGGCTGCACAGGATATGATCTCATTTTTTATGGCTGCATAGTATTCCATAATGTATATGTATCACATTTTCTTTATCCAGTCTACTGTCGATGGGCATTTAGGTTTATCCCATGTCTTTGTCTTTGTGGATAGAGCTGCAGTGAACATACATGTGTGTGTGTGTCTTTATGGTAGAGCAGTTTATATTCCTTGGATTGTTGGGTAAAATAGTAGTTCCGTTTTAAGTTATTTGAGAAATCGTCATCCTGCTTTCCATAGTGGCTGAACTAATTTACATACATACCAGCAGTATAAACATTCCTTTTTCTCCACAACCTTGCCAGTATCTGTTATTTTTTTTGAGCTTTTAGTAATAGCCATTCTGACTGGTGTGAGATGGTATTCATTGTAGTTTTGATTTGCATTTCTCTAGTGAATAGTGATATTGAGTATTTTTTCATATGCTTATTGTCCATGTATATGAATTCTTTTGAAAAGTGTCTGTTCAGGAACATCATTCCTATGAAAATGCTAGTTAATTATGCAAGTATTACTTGTTTCCATTAATCGATTTTTTAAAAAACCTTATAATCAATATTGCACTAAAATTTTCAGCTGTGTGATTCCTTATCATTTTCTTGGATGCAAATGCCTTGCGTCAGGTACTATATCTCATAAAGCCACATTGCCTCTAACAACCTAGACAATTAATAAATGCTTGTTTAACAAGTGGATTTGTTTTTGCTTTATTTTGCTTTCTATATTTTCCTTAGGATGTGGGGCATTAGGCCAATGGAAACTGTCTCTTAAAAGTTCTTACGTATAAATATTGATGTCAAAGTAACTATTTTTGCACAAATAAACACATTTACCTAATTTGGTGAGCATTTATAGAGCCCTGCCTATATTCAAGGGCGCCGTGCTGATCACTGGGCAACTGAAGAAGTATGAGGCACTGTTACTGCTGTCTTCCTTCCCTAATTGGGTCCTAGACCTTATCTTGGTAGAGCTACCTCCTAAGGAGGCCCACCTGTGCTATTGAGGGTACATCTGAAGGCAGTGCACTAGAATGTATAGCCTAGGACTGGAATTTGGAGTGAGGCCCTGAGAGATCATACACATTTTTCACTTGTGGGGGAATGTCCTTAACTAGAAATAGATGGTGATTTCAGATATTTGATCCAAACCTAACTTCCTCATTTGAATTGAGTAAACTAATAACTGTTCTTGAGGCTCTGGAATAGTGATGAATCTTCCTGGTTGGGAATTCAGATGCCGATTTCTGAAGCAGAGTTTTAAAGTTGAAAGATGAAAAGGGAACAGAACAATAAACTCAAGCTTAGAGTGAAGGGTCATTTTTCTAGTCCAACTTCCCTCCACCTAGCTGCCACCCAAGATTGTCCCTCAGCCATCCTTAGAATATTAAAATAAATCCATTGCAGTGCCCAAATGACTTGTTTCTATTTGAAAATCCTTGCCATTGGAGAATTTTTCTAGATATCTTAAATGGTTCTTCATGAACTTTGTCAACAGTTTGTCAGCAATGTGCTCATGAAAATATCTCATATCTATGTGTATTCTACCACTTTAGCCTCCTAGACTTCTAGACCAGCAGTTCCCAAACTTTTCAAATGTGACCCCTTTTAATATCAACTTCTGTTTATAAAAGTACAAAAGCCCTCACATCTTATACTTTTTTATGCTTTTATTTATTGAGATATTAGACAACACATACTTGTAGGTGACATGGATTCTTAGATCTAAATAACTCCATTCTCCATGGTCACTCTCACTTCAACACAGGTTGATGCACTCCTTAGTTTGGAAAACAATTTTGATGTAAATAATCCCAAACCTTCCTATCACTTTTTGGAGCTTTTTTCTTCATGCTTTCTTTGCATCTTTCTTAAAATGTGAAGACTACATTGGATATATTATTAAAATAATGTCATTACTAGTGCTATGTTTAAAGCTGACTTTTTCTTCCTAGTCACTGATATAGCAGTGCCAACTGTGGACTTCCTATAGAATGAACACTTTAGAACACAAACACTGTCACTTGTAAAACCCTTTTTATACTTACTTGGTAACCTACACAGAACAGCAGTTCCCAGACTTTGTGTGTGTGTGTGTGTCTTGTGCGTCCTTTATATATTCTTACAAATTATTAAAGACACCAAAGACCTTTTGTTTATGTGAGGTTTTGTTATTGATACTTACTGTCTTAGTAATTAAATGTAAGAAAATTTTAAAACGACACATCTCATTAGCTGTCAGAGCATCATCACGTCTTGTAGGCTCTGGAAACCTCCACGGTACGCTCATGAAGAATGAGTGTGAGAGAGACAAATAGTAGCTTAATGTTATTATAATAATAGTTGGACTTTGTGAACTCACCAATGTAATACATATTCATGACACAGTCCCTAACATCTAAAAACTTACAATCTAAGGCCCAACATAAATACTAATAGACGATGTTAAATTCTAGCTTCACAGTGCTTCCTACAATAATACTAAAAATATGTGAATTTAGACAGAGACCAAAATGTGTTTAATAACCACTTGGCTTTGCTTAGTATTTTATTACCCACCTTGGAGAACTGGCCCTGCTGATTTGCACTTTATGAGAAGCAGCCCTATGAAATGTTTTATCAGAAGTTTAACAATGATGTAGAACACACTGTTTCATTTTATAATGATCCTTGGGCAAAATGGTATAATATCTGTGGGAGAAATGCTCAATGCTGCAGTAAAAACTATACTTCTCCTCAGAATCACGTATGTTTTTATGATATGGTCACTATAAATCATATAACTGTGCTTTCTGATCTCCTTTGGCCACCAGGAAGACAAGAGCTGACAATCCATTTACTGTAAATTCTTCAGGGTCTGATGTCATTATTTCTATGTAAGATTTTCCCTGGCATTATCTTATTTCTCAGGTCTCATTTTTCCTTTGTTCTGATTTATTTTTCTTAATATGTTTTATTGTGCATTTGTTAATATGTTTTGTTGTGTATTTAATTTCCAATGGGGATGAATGAATAAGTGGGAAACAAAGATACTCGATCCAATTGAGAGGGACTGCTTGAGTACCTAGAGTGGTGCAGACCAAGCAGGGTAATTGTATCAGGTTTCATTAATGAAATGGGTCTTAAGTGGAGATTAGGAAGGAAAGGAAGTGGATTGCTGGAGAGGCGGGGTGTTTTATGTGACAGATCAGCTGTAATAGACATGCAGCTGTGGAGTGAGTGAGTGATGTCCTGAGCACAGTAAGGAGATCTGGCTGACGTGGCATGGCACCTCATTGCCTTAATATCTTTTCATTTGATTGAAGAGGCAGCTGAGGGATAGGTGCTCTTGAAAAGTGGAGTAACCATTTCTAATTAAGGAAGGACTCTCACTTCAGTTTCTAAAATAAATTAGAAGGGAGAAAATATAAAGTCTGAGAGATCAATTAGGAGAAAGTTCTGGTGCTATGTGTAGAAATAGGCCTATCTGCATATGCAGGTGAGAGTATGAAGAAGAATCTGTGAATGGCAGTCATTTTTTATAGCTGGTTCCAATTAAAATTGATTCTTTATAATGACTACTTATTGGCTGCTGCTCACCAGGTCTGCTTTTTTCATCATTGTGTGCAGAACATACCACAGTATGCAGAACATACCACAGTATGCAGAACATATCACAGTATACAGTACAGAGTAGGTGCTTCATAATGTGTTGAATGGATGAAATGGGTTCCTGCCTCCAAAGGAGATGGAAAAAAAAAAAAAAAAACAGGCAAGTAAAAAAAGTGAAATATGTATAAACTGCTTTGAGAATGTTTTATAAAAAAGGACAGCAGCCAAACAGCATTCACAGTAGGCTGGCTGGAGTAGCAGTCATTGAAGAAACCCATGGAAATAGCGGTAGAAGCAAATGTGCAATAGCTCTGCCTTTTCACACTATAGGGCAGCACATAAATAGTCCTGGAGCACCAGGGTCCTTAGACTGTGGATTTTTTAAGTTACCTAGTTGGCACAGCATTGGCTCCTCCTCTGGTGTGATTAGGGGCCAGGATACAATAAAAATCTGTTATGTTGGAACTTTGATGCCAGCCTTAACTTGCCAGTTCTGTGTTTGTGGTTGCAGGTAGTATCAGCTCCTCTCCTGGTATGATTGAGAGACTGAGGTCCAAGGCTTCAGGTTGAACAGAATTGATTGCCTTGAGGACTGGTTTAGAAGTCTTCCACAGCCCTTGGCAGGAAGCCAGTTTATTTTTCTTGGATGCCAGCTTCCAAGAAAAGATCAGTCTTGAGCAAAATAGTTCTTCACTCTCAGCTCAGAAGCCTAATTGAGAGGGTATCCTATAAGCACCACAGCCCACTCTGCTAGTAATCTGTTCTACTTCAACCTGTAAGGCCCATGAGGCTGGTCAGTGACATCACTACAGGACACAGTGGAGGATGTTTAGGAATGACTTGGTGATGACCAGGGTGCAGACTGTGTTTACTCAAGGCTAATTGAGAGGTACTATTTTCAGTGGTGTGCTTATAAATGTTTAACAGTACTGGGTTGAAGGGAGGCTCTGACTTGTAGCATTTTGCTAGTGTCCATGGTGTAAATACTCCCAACATGACCAACTTTAAGTTACCAATGTGATTGAAAGTAGAGTTTGGAAGAGAGGCACAGTAGCCCACTGTTATGTAGCATTTTTGACATACAGATGCATAAGAGACATAAGTAATCTGAAGAACATAGATAATTATTAAATGTAGTGAAATGATTATGAAGTGACAGATTTTAAGTGTTTCATCACATTTGTTTTTAATATCATTTAATTTTAAGTTGCCGTAATTTAATTTGTAATTAAGGCTATGTTAATAATTGGCTTATGGAATTTCTGATAATTCAAAAACCAGTGCCTATAGGTGGATCCAGTACACCACTAGGTAAGAACAGCCTAGAAGTACTTCTAGGCTCTTGTTCTGAAAGGTGCCAAGACTGGCATCCATGGTTCCAGTGCCAGGGCGAGGAAAGACTTACTAGGTCCTACAGTATTGCTCCCAAATCTCTTTCAGTGACCAGGGAAATTATCAGCCTGAAGGCAGAGTGAGTTGTGCTGAATGGCTTGCTTATATTCAGGTCCTAGTATCTATGATTGACAATCAGCTTCATTTGTAAGTATTGGATGGTGCAACTCCGTGCATCCAGGAGGCTGGGAGGTACTGAGAGTAGAGTGATAGTGTCAAAAGACACTAAAATGAATGCCAGCTCTCTCCTGCCATATCCACTACTAAGTGAAAAATTCAGTGACATAGTCACTGAGGACTCCACCACTGCTGGGTGTTGGGGAGGGCACACTGAACATTTCAAGACAATCTGGGTAAGATTTTTCTTGGAGGGATTCAAGTACAAAATAGTTAATATGCAGAAATGAAGGGGAAATTATTATACCTCAGAAATGAGTCAGATAATACTAAAGAAAGGAAGGAAGGAAAGCATGACTTGAATTCCGTCTTTAATGATGACCAAAGAAGAAGTTGGGTCTTTAAAGATGACAAGAGAAAACTGATCAGGTAGCAGTGAGGTAGGAGGGAAAGATGAGAGAGGGGACATTCCTAGTAGAGGAAGTAAGGTAGACAAAGTGTAGGAATGTGAAAGAGCATAATGTGTGTAAGTATTGTTCAGGTGACTTCTTGGGTACCTAGGTAGTAGATAAAGAGGAATTAGAGATAAGAATGGAAGAAGGGGAGATTCAGGGCCAGGTTGTTGAGGGCATTTTATGCCATGCTAAGGAGTTTTGCATTTTTCCTTTCAGTAATAGCAAGAAACTTAAAATGAGCAGGAGTTTGTGTTTTTGAAAGAACTAGGAAAACACCTCTGGGCACTCCATTACCTGGGGATAATGGGTGAAATTTCCCAAGTTAGTGCACAGGCTGCTGGGTAGGGCTTGAGGCTTTCCTCTTGCCTCCTATTTCAACACTGTGGTCTTTTAGGGCTTGTCCTCAACATGTTCTTAAAAGGAATGTTTGCTCACTGCCAAAACAGTAGTCTTCATATTTGTTCTGTTCCTTTCCAAAAGGTAAATTGAAAAAGCAACATACCCTCAGCCAAGAGAATTAATCTTTTATCACCTAAGTTACTGCCCACTGCCTTTCAGTTTTAAACTTAATTTAGTGTGCATAAATGGCTATGAGCCCTTGGAACTCTCTTTATGTTTGCATCTTAAATTTACCAGACCCTCCTTCTATCTATAGTTCCAGAATTTTCTTTGTCTTATTTTCTTCAAGAAATGTATTTCTTTAAATTGGATTGCACATTTGGAATACACACAGCCAAAGGCTTTTAAAATCATTCTTTTTAAAAGGGACAGGTTACTTGAGAACGTTTTTAAAGGAAAAAGTTAAAATAGATGTCAATGGAAGATGCAAATGTGAATATAAAATATGAAAAGCATCTATAGGCTGGAGCTTCTCGGGAGAGCTCTACTTCATTTCAAGTCATATTATCTGGCACCATTTCAAAGCTGTAGGTTACTTGATTTTGTAGTTAGAAAAAAAGTATAAAGTTGAAATATTGAGCTCTTTACATGACCTTTCTGCTAGGAGCAGTGGATGAAACTATCCTCTAAGAGATCAATAGCTTTAGTGTAAACTTGGTCAATACCTTATTGGAAGAAGTAACTATGTCAGATTAGGTAGAAATTTTAGAAGCCAGCAAGTTTCCAAATGTCCTGGAACTGGCCTCTTAGGGCCATGTGGACCAGAGGGATTTTATCACAGCGGTCATAAACTAATCCATTAGCCAAATCTAGCTCATGGGCATGTTGTTTGGCCTACACCACATTTTTTTTTTTTTTTGGAGACAGAGTCTCACTCCGTCACCCAGGCTGGAGTGCAGTGGCGCGATCTCGGCCCACTGCCAGGTTCAAGCAATTCCCTGCCTCGGCCTCCTGAGTAGCTGGAATTACAGGCACCCACCACCATGCCTGCAGGCCTGGCTAACTTTTTGTACTTTTAGTAGAGATGGGGTTTCACCATCTTGGCCAGGCTGGTCTTGAACTCCTGACCTTGTAATTCATCCACCCCCTCCTTGGCCTCCCAAAGTCCTAGGATTACAGGCATGAGCCACCACGCCTGGCCCACACCACATTTGTATGAAGTTGAATTGGTTATTTTTAAAAATTTGAAGAATTTAACAACAACAACAACAAACTTTTGTGTCCAGCATTTTTTTTTTTTTTTTTTAACTATTGGGACAACCCTAGGCCTGCATTCTTTGAACAGTTGGCTAGACTTAAGTAGGTGCTGCCCCTTTTAGATGAGGCAAACGTTCTCTACTTTTTCACAGTCCCCTTCAAGGGTGCTTCAACCATTTTTGATACTCACTTGGCTTCAATAAACCAAGGTCATGTTTAAAAGATTAAATAACAGTTATTATACACACACCAAACCGTCAGAGGGAACCAGACTTGTGTACCAGAACAGAGTCCTGGAGCATATCTCTGTTAGGCTAGACATCAATCTTTTAGTTATGGGATCACGGAAAGGTGCAGAAAGTTCCAGGGAAGGGGTTGGGAGGGATTCTGGTGAGTAAGGCACTTGGAGGCATGAGTCAATAGCTTTTTACCAGCTAGCATGAAAGTACTTCTAGTGTTTAAAAACCTATGGCACAGTGGGATCTTCTAGGAAAGTAGACCCTGGAGATGGAGATTCGAATGTAGCACATTTATTAAGGGGTGCCACTAGGATTGATATCTGTAGAAGAAAGAGAAAGGATGTGAGAGTGGGCAGAGGGAGAAGTTGAGCTGCAAAGCAGGCCCAGTGCCAGCCTCAACTGGCTCCATGAGGAGCTCTGGAGCTGGAATGCCCGTTTATATTTGTTTCCCATGGGATCAAGATGGCCAGGCCATTCTCCTCTTACATGCATCACTCATTGAAAGTGAAAAGACTCTTGCTCTTGAGTGAGGCAATCCTCTGCCACTGAGGCAATCCCTCAAAGGAGTAAGAAGTGAAAGCTGTTGGCCTGGAGCACCTGCAGCATCTGAAACAAGAAATTCTTCATTGAACAGGATCTGGGCAGCACACCAGAGTAATCACAGTCAGCAGCTGTACTAGTGACAACAGATGAATATCAACTCTGCCTTTAGCCCCTAGGGTGTGACACCTGGCCTATAGCTTATCCAAAGCTGTGCCTAAACTCTTTGGACTGATTCAGAATCAAGCTAGTCCTAGCCTAAAGAGAGGAGTTTAATGTCATGCTAAGCTCTAACCCAAAATTTGCTGGCTTGTAATTCAGTCATTAAAGAAATTCTTTTTATTTTCACATAGTTTTAGATTGTCAAACTGTTACCATTCTGTGTTCAGAAATTGAAATCTATTCTTTCTTTCTTTCTTTTTTTTTTTTTTTTTTTTTTTTGAGACAGAGTTTTGCTCTTGTTGCCCAGGCTGGAGTGCAGTGGCGCAATCTTGGCTCAATCTTAAATTATTGTTTTAGTTTTTGTTGCATATATTTAAGGAATACAACATGATGTTTTTTATAATTACTAGAGTCAAGCAAATTAACAAATTCATCTCCTACATAGTTATCTTTTCTGTGTATGTGTGTAGTAAGAGTTCCAGAAATCTACTCTATTAACAAATTTCCAATATGCAACACAATATTATTAATGATAGTCCTCATGCTGTACGTTAGATCCCTAGACTTATTCATCCTTCATAACTGCCACTTTGTACCATTTGAACTACATTTTCACATCCCCTGTGAAAATGGGAGGGGGACGGTACAATTTACATGGAATATCTTTTTCCATCACTTACCTTTTAGTGTATGTATGTACTAAGATCTAAACTGAGTTTCTTGTGGAAACCATACAGTTGGATCTTCGTTCTTTACCCATTTGGCCATTCTGTATCTTTTTATTGAGGGCTTTATACCATTTACAATTTAAGTAATTATTGGTGGGGACAGATTTATTATTATTATTATTATTATACTTTAAGTTCTAGGGTACATGTGCACAACGTGCAGGTTCGTTACATATGTATACTCTTGCCATGTTGGTGTGCTGCACCCATCAACTCGTCAGCACCCGTCAACTCGTCATTTACATCAGGTATAACTCCCAATGCAATCCCTCCCCACTACCCCCTCACCGTAATAGGCCCCAGTGTGTGATGTTCCCCTTCCCGAGTCCAAGTGATCTCATTGTTCAGTTCCCACCTATGAGTGGAATATGCAGTGTTTGGTTTTCTGTTCTTGCGATAGTTTGCTGAGAAGGATGGTTTCCAGCTGCATCCATGTGCCTACAAAGGACATGAACTCATCCTTTTTGATGGCTGCATAGTATTCCATGGTATATATGTGCCACATTTTCTTAATCCAGCCTGTCACTGATGGACATTTGGGTTGATTCCAAGTCTTTGCTATTGTGAATAGTGCCGCAATGATTTAATCTTGCCGTTTTGTCAACCGTTTTCTATTTGTTTATAATTCTTTTTTCTCTTGCCGTCTTCTTCAGTGTTTTGTTGGTTTTTTATATTGATAGGTTTTGATTTCTTCTTTTGTGTAACTTCTCTATATTTTTTGTTATCACCAAGGGGCTTACATAAAATATTTTAGAGTTGTAACTGTCCAATTTATGCTGATAGCAACTTAGCTTCCTTTGCTTATAAGAACTCTCTGCTTTTACCTCTTCTCCCCCATTATATGCTATTAATATCCCAATTTACATCTGTTTATATTATGTATCTAGTAACATAATTTAGTTATAGTTGTTTTAATACTTGTGTCTTTTAATTTGTATAGTAGAATGAACATATTACCTACCACTGTTATAGTAATACGGTATTCTGTATTTTTTTTTTTACCATGTTCCCTACTCTACTGCTTTCTTTTTGTTTCAATTTGAAGAGCTATCTGGCATTTTTTATAAGGCAAATCTAGATCAACTCTCTCGGCTTTGTTTGAGAAATTCTTTATCTTGCCTTTATTTTTGAAGGACAGGATTGCTGGGTATAGTAGTCTTTGTTGTTAGGTTTGGTGGTTTTTTTTGTTTTTTCAGCACTTGGAATATATCATCCAACTTCCTTCAGACCTGCAAGGTTTCTGCAGAAAAATTGTCTGATAATACTACAGAGATTTTATTATAAGTAGCAAGTCACTTTTCTCTTGCTCTGCTTTCAAAATTCTCTTTGTCTTCAACTTTTAACAATTATAATGTGTCCTGGTGTGGGTCTCTTTGGATTCATCTTGTTTGGCGTCCTTTGGGCTTCCTGGATCTGGATGTTTATTTTCTTCCCGGGACTGGGAAATTTTCAGCCATTATTTCTTTGAATGGTTTTTTCTCTCTCTTCTCCTTTTGTATATTCCATAATATGTATATGAGTTCACTTGATGGTATTCCATAATTCCCTTAGGCTATCTTTACTTCTTTTCATTCTTTTTTCTTTTTGCTTCTCTGACTGGATAATCATCAACAATCTGTTTTTGAGTTAGCTGACCTTTTCTTCTGTTTGATGTAGTCTTCTCTTGAATACCTTCTGAGTAAAAACAAACAGTTTTTCCTCTGCTCTCACAGTTCAACAACAATCAGTAAGGAAGCCTTTTGTGACAAAATGTGTGTTTGGGGAAGGGGTAATTTCCTTCACACAATAAGTAAGCAATCAGTTCAGCAGTAAATACCAATTTGGTGTCCTCTAATTCAATTCCAGCACTTCTACTGAGAGATCCTGCAGACTGGGGGCTCAGTCCCCAAGACTATCTTCCTCAACCAACTTTCAATGCCAATTGCAAACCGCAGGTTATTTTGCCTGTACTTCTTACTGACTGGCTATAAACTGGGGTTCCCATAACCCCCTTCTCAGGTTCAATTAATTTTTTAGAGTGGCTCATGGAACTTGGAATTACAAAGAATATTTTAAGGGATACAAATAAACAGCCAGAAGAAGAGATGCCTAGGGTAAGGTCAGGAAGGGTCATGAGTACGGGAGCTTCTGTCCTTGTGGAGTTGGGGTGCACAACCCTTCGGACATGTTGATGAGTTCTTGTTCACCTTCCTGTAAGCCTTCACATGTATAGCTATCTAGAAGCTCTCTAAATCCTGTACTCTTTGACCATTTATGGAGACTTCATTGGAAAGGCATGATTGACAATCATATGGAAATGTGATTGGACAAAAAAGGTATTAGCTAGTGCTAACAGACTGAATGGAAAACCCAGAAAGGCCTGTCTGTTCAGATTCTTCCTGGTCTCTCTCTCTGCAGCATTCTTTCCTCCAGTGAATGGGGCAGGACCTTTTTTGAAATGAAAATCTTATGACCTGCAATCAGACAAAGTAGGTCAGAGAATTTCTTTATGGCCAGAGGCAGGGAAAGACTTAAGTGTATTTTTAGTTTCTGTTGTCTGCCTTCTGGAGAAAAAGGAACAGGTGAATATAGAGTAAGAGAAAGTCAGACAGAGAGATTCTGTTTTTGAGGCCTGCTTCTAAGTGTCTAAAGCACCCCAGCATTATAATAAAAGACTGTAATAAGAGCTAAGGAAGTTATGAGCCAGGAAATGTGGGCAAAATAATATCACACCCCTCTCTTATTTTTTAGTTTATTTATTGTATTATTTATTTCTATGATTTCTGTTTGGTACTTTTTAATATTTTCTTTTTGTTGAAATCTCACTTTGTTCATGCATTGCTCTCATAAATCCAGTGAGCATCTTTATTGCTGTTATTTTTAATTATCGGTGAAATCAGTTACCTCCATTTCATTAGGGTCAGTTTATAGAGATTTATCTAGTTCTTTTGTTTGAAACATATTTTCCTATTTCTTTATTTCCCTTGACTACCTAGTGTTTTCTTTAGATTATATAAAATAAGCATCTCTCCCAATCTTGTCAGATTGGCTTTGTGTAGCAGAGGTACCTCACCAATAAACTTGACCAGAGATTTGGGGTGCCACTTTTTATTTTTTTGAGACAGAGTTTCGCTCTTGTTGTCCAGGCTGGAGTGCACTAGCGCCATCTCAGCTTACCGCAACCTCCGCCTCCCGGGTTCAAGCGATTCCCCTGTCCCTTGTCTCAGCCTCCCAAGTAGCTGGGATTACAGCCATGCACCAACATGCCTGGCTAATTTTGTATTTTTTTTAGTAGAGACGGGGTTTCTCCATGTTGGTCAGGCTGGTGTAGAACTCCCGATCTCAGGTGATCCATCCACCTCAACCTCCCAAAGTGCTGGGATTACAGATGTGAGCTACAGTGCCCAACCTGGGGTGCCTCTTAAACTTTTGTGCTTATTCAAACCACCGGTTTTGTTCTTAGTGGCCCTCGATAGGAAGGTCCCAAGTCCTAAGTTAGTGCCCAAGGTAGAAACCTGTCCCTCAAGAAGCAGCTGGAAATGTTGAGGCTCTAGATGAGTGGTCCATCTTCCTCTCTCCTCAGGGATAAGCTGGGATCTGGACTTTATGCCCCACTCACCCTGCAGTAAGCCAGATAGAGGATCGGTGCAAAATGCTTGTGCTCTATTTCAGACAATGCACTCTTTAAACATTTACTTTGCTCTCTCACCCCCAGGAGACTCTCAAATGGCAGGTCTCATTAGCTGTCCTGGATAAGAAAATTAGCTGGAAGCTTGGTTGTATTTCTGGAGTAAGGAGCTGCAGGAAGTGGCCTCATGCCTGTTCAGACTCCCGGAGGTCTACTAATTGTCTGCTCCATCAGCTCCCTGATGCAGGCTAATTTAATAGCTTAATCCACGGGCTGCAGCTAGGAAAGTCAGAGTATTATGTATGTAGTCTAACTCCATCCAGGGAGAAACTGAGAGCTAGGTGTTTTTGCTTGATCACTCTGCACTCAGTTTGGGTAACTAGCTGCTGGTAGTGCACTTCAGCTCATTTAAAACCACTTATTTGTTCCTTGCGGTCTTGGGGGACTCATAAATGCTAGACCCCCTTAGCTCCCAGAGCTAGGTGATTTAAGAGCCAGTCTCTCAGGTGGGAGCTGTAAAAGATGGGGTGCTCAATGTATGGACAAACTCCTTCCAGGGACAGGAGAGATTAGATGCTTTATTTCATCATTGGATTGAGCTGGGGGAGAAGGCACAGGAAATGCCCACACAATAGTGCCCACATACCCTTTCAGACTCCCTGGTCTTACTAATTACCTGCTCCACTGGCTCTTAGCCCACTTAGTAATGCTATAAGGAATACCTGTTGCTGGGTAATTTGAGAGGAAAAGAGGTTTATTTGGTTCATGGTTCTGCAGGCTGTACAGGAAGCATGATGCTAGCATCTCCTTCCAGTGCGGGCTTCAGGCTGCTTCCACTCATAGTAGAAGGTTAAGGGGAGCTGGCATGTAGAAATCACATGGCAAGAGACGAGGCAAGAAAGAAAGAAAGAGAAGAAGGTGCCAGGCTCTTTTCAACAATCAGTTCTCTCACAGAAACTAAGACTGAGAACTTACCCACTGCCCTGACAAGGGCACCAAGCCATAAATGAGGGATCATTATTATGACCCAGACACCTTCCACAAGGTTCACGTCCCACACTGGGGATCAAATTTCAACATGACGCTTTCTGGGGCCAAACAAATAACATCAAAACCAGTCTCCCAGGTTTCTTTTTTTTTAATTTTAATTTTTATTTTTTATTATACTTTAAGTTCTAGGGTACATGTGCACAATGTGCAGGTATGTTACATATGTATACTTGTGCCATGTTGGTGTGCTGCACCCATCAACTCGTCAGCACCCATCAACTCGTCATTTACATCAGGTATAACTCCCAATGCAATCCCTCCCCCCTCCCCCCTCCCCATGATAGGCCCTGGTGTGTGATGTTCCCCTTTCCCAGTCCAAGTGATCTCATCGTTCAGTTCCCACCTATGAGTGAGAACATACGGTGTTTGGTTTTCTGTTCTTGTGATAGTTTGCTGAGAAGGATGGTTTCCAGCTGCATCCATGTCCCAACAAAGTACACAAACTCATCCTTTTTTATGGCTGCATAGTATTCCATGGTGTATATGTACCACATTTTCTTAATCCAGTCTGTCACAGATGGACATTTGGGTTGATTCCAAGTCTTTGCTATTGTGAATAATGCCACAATAAACATACGTGTGCATGTGTCTTTATAGCAGCATGATTTATAATCCTTTGGGTACATACCCAGTAATGGGATGGCTGGGCCGTATGGTACTTCTCGTTCTAGATCCTTGAGGAATCGCCATACTGTTGTCCATAATGGTTGAACTAGTTTACAATCACACTAACAGTGTGAAAGTATCCCTATTTCTCCACATCCTCTCCAGCATTGTTGTTTCCTGACTTTTTAATGATTGCCATTCTAACTGGTGTGAGATGGTATCTCATTGTGGTTTTGATTTCCATTTCTCTGATGGCAAGTGATGATGAACATTTTTTCATGTGTCTGTTGGCTGTATGAATGTCTTCTTTTAAGAAATGTCTGTTCGGGCCGGGCGCGGTGGCTCAAGCCTGTAATCCCAGCACTTTGGGAGGCCAAGACGGCGGATCACGAGGTCAGGAGATCGAGACCATCCTGGCTAATACGGTGAAACCCTGTCTCTACTTAAAATACAAAAAACTAGCCGGGCGACGAGGCGGCGCCTGTAGTCCCAGCTACTCGGGAGGCTGAGGCAGGAGAATGGCGTAAACCCGGGAGGCGGAGCTTGCAGTGAGCTGAGATCCGGCCACTGTACGCCAGCCTGGGTGGCAGAGCAAGACTCCGTCTCAAAAAAAAAAAAAAAAAAAAAAATGTCTGTTCATATCCTTTGCCCACTTTTTGATGGGGTTGTTTGTTTTTTTCTTGTAAATTTGTTAGAGTTCTTTGTACGTTCTTATATTAGCCCTTTATGAGATAAGTAGATTGCAAAAATTTTCTCCCATTCTGTAGGTTGCCTGTTCACTCTGATGGTTTGATTTGCTGTGCAGAAGCTCTTTAGTTTAATTAGATCCCATTTGTCAATTTTGGCTTTTGTTGCTGTTGCTTTTGGTATTTTAGACATGAAGTCCTAGCCCATGCCTATCTCCTGAATGGTATTACCTAGGTTTTCTTCTAGGGTTTTTATGGTTTTAGGTCTAACATTTAAGTCTCTAATCCATCTTGAATTAATTTTTGTATAAGGAGTAAGGAAAGGATCCAGTTTCAGCTTTCTACTTATGGCTAGCCAATTTTCCCAGCACCATTTATTAAATAGGGAATCCTTTCCCCATTTCTTGTTTTTCTCAAGTTTGTCAAAGATCAGATGGCTGTAGATGTGTGCTATTATTTCTGAGGATGCTGTTCTATTCCATTGGTCTATATCTCTGTTTTGGTACCAGTACCATGCTGTTTTGGTTACTGTAGCCTTGTAGTATAGTTTGAAGTCAGGTAGCGTGACGCCTCCAGCTTTGTTCTTTTGACTTAGGATTGTCTTGGCAATGCAGGCTCTTTTTTGGTTCCATATGAACTTTAAAGCAGTTTTTTCCAATTCTGTGAAGAAAGTCATTGGTAGCTTGATGGGGATGGCATTGAATCTATAAATTACCTTGGGCAGTATGGCCATTTTCACGATATTGATTCTTCCTATCCATGAGCATGGTATGTTCTTCCATTTGTTAGTGTCCTCTTTGATTTCACTGAGCAGTGGTGTGTAGTTCTCCTTGAAGAGATGCTTTACATCCCTTGTAAGTTGGATTCCTAGGTATTTTATTCTCTTTGAAGCAATTGTGAATGGAAGTTCATTCATGATTTGGCTCTCTGTTTGTCTGTTACTGGTGTATAAGAATGCTTGTGATTTTTGCACATTAATTTTGTATCCTGAGACTTTGCTGAAGTTGCTTATCAGCTTAAGGAGATTTTGGGCTGAGACGATGGGGTTTTCTAAATATACAATCATGTCATCTGCAAACAGGGACAATTTGACTTTTCTTTTCCTAACTGAATACCCTCGATTTCTTTCTCTTGCCTGATTGCCCTAGCCAGAACTTCCAAGACTATGTTGAATAGGAGTGGTGAGAGAGGGCATCCCTGTCTTGTGCCAGTTTTCAAAGGGAATTTTTCCAGTTTTTGCCCATTCAGTATGATATTGGCTGTGGGTTTGTCATAAATAGCTCTTATTATGTTGAGATATGTTCCATCAATACCGAATTTATTGAGTGTTTTTAGCATGAAGGGCTGTTGACTTTTGTCAAAGGCCTTTTCTGCATCTATTGAGATCATCATGTGGTTTTTGTCTTTGGTTCTGTTTATATACTGGATTACGTTTATTGATTTGCATATGTTGAACCAGCCTTGCATCCCAGGGATGAAGCCCACTTGATCATGGTGGATAAGCTCTTTGATGTGCTGCTGGATCCGGTTTGCCAGTATTTTACTGAGGATTTTTGCATCGATGTTCATCAGGGATATTGGTCTAAAATTCTCTTTTTTTGTTGTGTCTATGCCAGGCTTAGGTATCAAGATGATGTTGGCCTCATAAAATGAGTTAGGGAGGATTCCCTCTTTTTCTGTTGATTGGAATAGTTTCAGAAGGAATGGTACCAGCTCCTCCCTGTACCTCTGATAGAATTCGTATGTGAATCCATCTGATCCTGGACTTTTTTTGGTTGGTAGGCTATTAATTATTGCCTCAGTTTCAGAGCCTGCTATTGGTCTCCTCAGGGATTCAGATTCTTCCTGGTTTAGTCTTGGGAGAGTGTAAATGTCCAGAAAATTATCCATTTCTTCTAGATTTTCTAGTTGATTTGCGTAGAGGTGTTTATAGTATACTCTGATGGTAGTTTGTATTTCTGTGGGGTCGGTGGTGATATATCCTTTATCAGTTTTTATTGCATCTATTTGATTCTTTTCTCTTTTCTTCTTTATTAGTCTTGCTAGCGGTCTATCAATTTTGTTGATCTTTTCAAAAAACCAACTCCTGGATTCATTGATTTTTTGGAGGGTTTTTTGTGTCTCTACCTCCTTCAGTTCTGCTCTGATCTTCGTTATTTCTTGCCTTCTGCTAGCTTTTGAATGTGTTTGCTCTTGCTTCTCTAGTTCTTTTAATTGTGATGTTAAAGTGTCAATTTTAGATCTTTCTAGCTTTCTCTTGTGGGCATTTAGTGCTATAAATTTCCCTCTACACACTGCTTTAAATGTGTCCCAGAGAGTCTGGTATGTTGTATCTTTGTTCTCACTGGTTTCAAAGAACATCTTTATTTTGGCGTTCATTTTGTTATGTACCCAGTAGTCATTCAGGAGCAGTTTATTCACTTTCCATGTAGTTGAGCAGTTTTGATTGAGTTTCTTGGTCCTCAGTTCTAGTTTGATTGCACTGTGGTCTGAGAGACAGTTTGTTATAATTTCTGTTCTTTTACATTTGCTGAGGAATGCCTTACTTCCAATTATGTGGTCAATTTTGGAATAAGTGTGATGTGGTGCTGAGAAGAATGTATATTCTGTTGATTTGGGGTGGAGAGTTCTGTAGATGTCTATTAGGTCTGCTTGGTGCAGAGATGAGTTCAATTCCTGGATATCCTTGTTAACTTTCTGTCTCGTTGATCTGTCTAATGTTGACAGTGGGTTGTTGAAATCTCCCATTATTATTGTATGGGAGTCTAAGTCTCTCTGTAAGTCTCAAAGGACTTGCTTTATGAATCTGGGTGCTCCTTTATTGGGTGCATATATATTTAGGATAGTTAGCTCTTCCTGTTGAATTGATCCCTTTACCATTATGTAATGGCCTTCTTTGTCTCTTTTGATCTTTGATGTTTTAAAGTCTGTTTTATCAGAGACTAGGATTGTAACCCCTGCTTTTTTTTTGTTCTCCATTTGCTTGGTAGATCTTCCTCCATCCCTCTATTTTGAGCCTATGTATGTCTCTGCATGTGAGATGGGTCTCCTGAATACAGCAAACTGATGGATCCTGACTCTTTATCCAGTTTGCCAGTCTTTATCTTTTAATTGGACCATTTAGTCCATTTACATTTAAGGTTAATATTGTTATGTGTGAACTTGATCCTGCCATTATGATATTAACTGGTTATTTTGCTCGTTAGTTGATGCAGTTTCTTCCTATCCTCAATGATCTTTACATTTTGGCATGTTTTTGCAATGGCTGGTACCGGTTGTTCCTTTCCATGTTTAGGGCTTCCTTCAGGGTCTCTTGTAAGGCAGGCCTGGTGGTGACAAAATCTCTAAGCATTTGCTTATCTCTAAAGGATTTTATTTCTCCTTCACTGATGAAACTTAGTTTGGCTGGATATGAAATTCTGGGTTGAAAATTCTTTTCTTTAAGAACGTTGAATATTGGCCCCCACTCTCTTCTGGCTTGTAGAGTTTCTGCCGAGAGATCTGCTGTTAGTCTGATGGGCTTCCCTTTGTGGGTAACCCGACCTTTCTCTCTGGCTGCCCTTAAGATTTTTTTCTTCATTTCAACTTTGGTGAATCTGGCAATTATGTGTCTTGGAGTTGCTCTTCTGGAGGAGTATCTTTGTGGCGTTCTCTGTGTTTCCTGAATTTGAATGTTGGCCTGCCCTACTAGGTTGGGGAAGTTCTCCTGGATGATATCCTGAAGGGTGTTTTCCAACTTGGTTCCATTTTCCCCCTCACTTTCAGGCACCCCAATCAGACGTAGATTTGGTCTTTTTACATAATCCCATACTTCTTGCAGGCTTTGTTCATTTCTTTTTCTTCTTTTTTCCTTTGATTTCTCTTCTTGCTTCATTTCATTCATTTGATCTTCAATCTCTGATACTCTTTCTTCCAGTTGATCGAGTCAGTTACTGAAGCTTGTGCATTTGTCACATATTTCTCGTGTCATGGTTTTCATCTCTGACAGTTCGTTTATGGCCTTCTCTGCATTAATTATTCTAGTTATCAATTCTTCCACTCTTTTTTCAAGGTTTTTAGTTTCTTTGTGCTGGGTACGTAATTCATCCTTTAGCTCTGAGAAGTTTGATGGACTGACGCCTTCTTCTCTCATCTCGTCAAAGTCATTCTCCGTCCAGCTTTGATCCGTTGCTGGCGATGAGCTGCGTTCCTTTGCAGGGGGAGATGCACTCTTATTTTTTGAATTTCCAGCTTTTCTGCCCTGCTTTTTCCCCATCTTTGTGGTTTTTTCTGCCTCTGGTCTTTGATGATGGTGACATACTGATGGGGTTTTGGTGTGGGTGTCCTTCCTGTTTGATAGTTTTCCTTCTAACAGTCAGGACTCTCAGCTGTAGGTCTGTTGGAGATTGCCTGAGGTCCACTCCAGACCCTGTTTGCCTGGGTATCAGCAGCAGAGGCTGCAGAAGATAGAATATTGCTGAACACCAAGTGTACCTGTTTGATTCTTGCTTTGGAAGCTTCCTCTTGGGGTGTACTCCACCGTGTGAGGTGTGGAGTGTTGTTCTGCCCCTAGTGGGGGATGTCTCCCAGTTAGGCTACTCAGGGGTCAGGGACCCACTTGAGCAGGCACTCTGTCCGTTCTCAGATTTCAACCTCCGTGTCGGGAGATCCACTGCTCTCTTCAAAGCTGTCAGACAGAGTCGTTTGCATCTGCAGAGGTTTCTGCTGCTTTGTTGTTGTTGTTGCTGATTAGCTGTGCCCTGTCCCCAGAGGTGGAGTCTACAGAGACAGGCAGGGCTCCTTGAGCTGCTGTGAGCTCTACCCAGTTCGAGCTTCCCTGAGGCTTTGTTTACCTACTTAAGCCTCAGCAATGGCAGGTACCCCTCCCCCAGCCTCACTGCTGCCTTGCAGTTAGATTGCAGACTGCTGTGCTAGCAAAGAGGGAGGCTCCGTGGGCGGGCGTGGGACCCTCCCAGCCACGTGTGGGATATAATCTCCTGGTGGGCCCATTTGCTAAGACCCTTGGTACAGCACAGTATTGGGTTCGGAGTTACCCAATTTTCCAGGTGTTGTGTATCTCAATTTCCCTGGCTAGGCAAAGGGATTCCCTTCCCCTTTGCACTTCCCAGTTGAGGCGATGCCTCGCCCTGCTTCAGCTGTCGCTGGTCGGGCTGCAGCAGCTGACCAGCACCAATTGTCAGGCACTCCCTAGTGAGATGAACCCAGTACCTCAGTTGAAAATGCAGAAGTCACCTGTCTTCTGTGTCACTCGCGCTGGGAGCTGGCCACTGGAGCTGTTCCTATTCGTCCATCTTGCTCCGCCCCTCCCTGAAATAAATTTGTAAATTAGGAACCAGAGTCCTCTTTATGGGTTTAGGAAGAGAAAAATGTGCATATTTCCTGACTTATCAAATGAGAGTGCAAACAACAGAAATGTAAGTAGTTTGGAAAGTTTTTTCCTAAGGCAAGAGCTATCGATAAAAGAAAAGAAAACTTTACTTAAGATGGTTTTTTGAAGTCCTTCCAGGTCTGCAACTCCCAGTCTACCAGTTTCAGACTATGTAGAGTTTTAATCCTTGGGCAGCAGCTGGGAAAGTTTGCAATAAAACCCCCACCAGAGAGAAACGAGGAGCTGGGCATTATTGCCTGTTCACTCATGTACCGAGCCTGAGGGAATTGGAGTAGGAGGTTCTTGCACACCTGTTTAAAATTGTCTCCTTGTTCTCTGTGGTCCAGAAATATTTGCAAATGCTGAGCCTATCTGCTCCCAGAGCTAGGTGAATTGGTGGTGTGGTTTGGCTCTGTGCCCCCACACAAATCTCATCTCAAATTGTAATCCCCATGTGTTGAAGGAGGGACTTGGTGGGAGGAGACTGATCACAGGGACGGTTTCTTCCATGCTGTTCTCATGATAGTGAGTGCGCTCTCACAAGAGCTGATGGTTTTAAAGGTGTTTGCCAGTTCCCGCTTTGCTTACTTTCCCTCTCTCCTGCCACCATTTAAGATGTGCCTTGCTTCCCCTTCAACTTCCACCATGATTATAAGTTTCCTGAGGCCTCTCCAGCCATGTGGAACTGTGAGTCAGTTAAGCCTGTTTCCTTTATAAGTTACCCAGTCTCAGGTAGTTTCTTTCTAGCAATGTGAAAACAGAATAATATAAAGAGCAAGTCTCTCGGGGAGGAGCTGTAAAAGCTGAGGTGCTATATGTGTAGTTCCAACCCTTTAATTTCTAAGAAGGTAAAGCTAGGAGTTGAGTTTCCCTCCTGATTACAAAGTGATGTGCCTGGGGTGGGGCTTTTGGTGTGAATTAACCAATTTCTTAAGCATCAACTAGGTGTTCCAAACTGTGCTAAGGGCTAGGGAAAAGGCTTTGTTATCCTTATTCTGAGAGAGCTTATAGTCTAATTAGGAATAAGAAAATTGACACAAAATAACTGCAAATAACAAGGCAACATAATCAGTTGCTACATGTTATGGTGGTACATAAATAAATGATGGTAGAATTTAGAAAACTGAAAGGGGACAAGGTAGACAAGAGTGGTCAGGAAGGCTGCATGGAAGAGAAGGAACTTGATTTGGGTATAGAAGAAGGGGCTGGGATTTGGGAAGACAAAAAGCAAGAAGAGGGCCATTCCAGTATCCAAGTAATGACAAATAGAGGGACAGGGCGTGTATGTATTAACATGAGAATAGCAGAAGTTTGCTGTTGGTTAGAACTTACTACCAACTTCTTACAGAACTTTCCCTTAAAAGTTCTGAGTTTGAAAACATTCAACACCTCAATCTACTTTCAAGATTTCCTGGCAAAGTGAAGGAAGCAAATACCTTTATTATTTTACAATTGAAATTACCTGCTTTGTCAGTTATGATCTAGGCTGATTCTAACTACCTACTGGCAATCTAGAACAGTCAAAAGAGCTAGGAATTCATTCAAAAGACCAAAATCTGCATTGTCTGGCAGTGTGAGCATGAGCAAATCACTTCATCTCCTTGAGCCCTAGTTTTCTCATCTATGAATGAAAAGTAGAGCCTTATCTATCTGACCAGGTTATTATGCTGTTAAGTTATATGAGTAAATGGGAAAATTCTTCTTAAACAATAGTACGAATTTTAGTTGGTACTTTTGTTAACATCTACACTAGACCACATTTATATAGGTAATTTAAAAGTAAAAAAGAATGGGGAATTCATTTTTATGTCATGGATTTAGATTTTTTCATAGTACAAAGTTAATCATTCAGCAGTGTTTTTTACATTTCAAGTAGCAACCATCATATTGCCATGGAATTTATTTAGTAGCCCCTAACTAGTTTTTTTAAATGAAATAGCATAGAATGAAAGTATAGTGTATATTGTACTTTTTAGGGCAGTAGATTATATCATTCATCATAAAGGTAAGTGTCGTTTAGTGACACACAAAGGCATAAGTGACATACACATTGGTCAAAATGTAAAATATATTTCTTTTTGTAGATTGTTGTCAAAGAAGATTGAAAGACACTAATTAACAGTATAGTATTTCAAATATAAAATCCTCAGTCTTCATATTTTGAACGCTTAAATTATACTAACCAAAAAGATAAATTTCAGAGAAAAGTTATTTTATGTAAAGAAAGTGAGATTTTGATGAAATGAGACATGCTACCGCATATTCTTTATTTTCTTCTTATGTTTCTTGTTGAAACCCAAATTCTGTCTTCACTTCTGCTACCCAAGTATAGAAAGCAAAGGGTTTGCTTTTTGTGTTTCCATCAAAATCTGCATGCCTAGAAACTCAATGTACTCTATTTTTTTCTGGTAGCTCTTGAGTTGTTTATTTTAACTATCAATCAATATTATGTAATTTAAAAATAAAACTTAATATGTGACAAAGTCAGTTTTCAGTCTGGGTTCACGGAAGAAAGGGATGGCATATGCAAAAAGGATGTAACCAGGAAGAGTGCAATAATATGTCTATATACAAGAGGGTTGATGGAGTTAAGGAAACCAACCAAGGATGGTGAAGAACCCAGAGCTAGGAAGAGGGTACTAGCTCCCAGGCCTGAAAGGGCACAGTGTTCTAGGTTCCAGATGTGACACTGATCAGTGGGAGAGGAGCAATATGACTAGTGCCATCAGGGGAAACCACAGTCTTTTCAGGAAATAGGGAGATGCCTGGAGGGGACAGGTGCCTGTGACTGAACGCAGTGAAGACCAAGAGTTCTGGGCAATGTCATCTGTAACGGCCAACTTCCTGGGGCACAGAGCAGGGAAGAGGAGAGTGGAAAATGAGTGTGGGGCAACAAATGGGGAGTAACCAGCAACCTATTATATGAATGATCATTTTTCATGTCAGATGGTGGCATATAGCTTTTCTATTCAAATTCAGTGTCTTAACTAAGCAAACACTTAGTTAAGGAAATAGCTATACTTATAGATTATTTTTTAATCTCCATTTACATGATCACGATATACCTGCTTTTGCAGTTTGACTTTGACAAGAAGCAAACTCTGAGATGGAGTTTAGTGGCAGGACATTTATTAAGGATCAACACCTGTGGAGAGGAGCTCCCAGCTGACCCCACAAGGAGCTCTGGAGCTAGGATATTCCTTCACGTTGCCACCCACCCCCGACTCCCACCTTGGTTGATACAGTCAGGCCTTTGTATTCCACATCACTCTGTCATTGGATCTCAGATGTAAGCTAGGGAATGTGACCTTGGCTAAAAGAGGCAATCCTTGAAGGGGCTGAGATCTTAAGGCATCAGACACTTCCTTCCTTGAAGGGGGTTGGGGCAGAGCCTCACAGAATCCATCATACCTCCCTTCATTCAACATACTTCTAAAAAAATATATTGTGAGATAAAAATGGTTTCTATGTTTTGAAAATTCTGCCTCTTTGCAGGAAGAAGGGACACCAATTGTTGTTGAGAATCTAGATACCCTGTAAAGAGTAACCCTCCCAAAGAAATAAAATATTGCATTTTTATTGAGACATCTATGATCCTTGGAGGTAAGGTTTTGTGGATTTGTTTTTTGTTTGCTTGGAGCTCTCCCTGTCAAGCATTGATCTCTTTACGTTCCTAAGTATGCCTAGAACTGAAATGAGGAATTATCTTAAATATAGCTATTCATGAAGTATCCCAGTCAGTGTCTTTGAATAAGAATGGCCCACTAAAAGCTTCCTGTTATTTCTGATGCCTCATATTGGCAGATTCTGAAACAGGTGACTAAAAAGGTAAAAAGAAAATCAAGTTATTGGAGACTCAGTCTTGAGTTTAAGCATAATGAGGACCCACTTGGCATTAACTTTTAGTCATATTCCCCATCAAGAAATTGTTCTCCAGAAATCTTTATAAATTAGATAATTAAGTTTCTAAAAGATGACTGTGAATCTAGGACTGATCTGCCAATGACGAGAACTGAACAAGCACTTATTTAAAAAAGGGAAGAGGTATTTACATGGTACCGAAAAAAACTGGTAAGTAAATAGTTGGAAAAAAAAAAAAAAAAAAAAAAAGCCAGGGGTATTCCAGGGAAGGCCTAAGAAGAAAAAAGATTCAAAATGCAGGGACAAGGATAAGGGTCTGTATCGGTTATAAATTCTTTTTAGTGCAAATAATAAAATATCCCATTAATAGTGACTCTAGCTATATGAACCTTTACTATTTACCTAAAAATCAATTTAGAAGTAAGTGATCTCAGGTTTCGTTAGAAAGCTTAGGAAAATCATCAAGGTCTCAAGTGCCTTCTGGATTTCTGATCCAGCCCCAGTCAGTTATTTGGCTTCACTGCATCATGGTCACATGGCAACTGAAACTCCAGACAGCACATACACATTCAAGGTAGGAATATGGGAGAGAAAGTGGTATTAATGAGCTCTTCCCTTGCATCTTCCCATCTTGTAAGGCATCTAAAGGTTTTCCAGAAGGCTTCAGCCAACTCTCACTTTTCTATCTTTAGCTAGAACTCTGTCACATGCTGCCTTCAGTTGCAAAGAATGTTGGAAGGGTGAGCATGTGGAAAGGTGAATGAGCTGCCCTAACTGGCCCAGACTAATCCTGATCTAGCCCATGGTAGGGTACTTTGTTTCCTAGCTGTTGGGTAGCCAACCAGTGGTGTCTGCCTGCAGGAACTTCTTAGAAGGGCCAAAGATAAAGGACGAAGTGTCCTCATTGATTTCATAGACACAACCAGTTCTAGATCACCGGTTCAAAGAGGGTAATAAATTAGTAGAGTGGGAGAACACAAAATTGGGAAGATTCATTTCTGCTTTATTGTGATCTGGGTCAATTTTTGCTTTCTCAATATTAATCTTGAAAAAGATATCCTTTGAAATCTCAAAATCCTTTTCTATAATTTAAAAACAACCTTACCATCTGTGTCCTCTGTCATATGGTACAATATTCAAGAGGGTGAAATAATGGTCCAGTGACTAAGAAAAACCTTACGGGATGAATTGGCCTTAGTGACTGTCACTAAAATGTAAACATGGCTTTAAAAAGTAAATCAGAAGGCATGAAAGGGCCTTGACAGCTAAGGCTCTCAGGAAGATTCTAGAAAGACATGAAGCACAATTTTGTAAGTGTGCGATAGGAGTTACTCTTCTTCTTTTATTCATGTGTCATAGAAGGGAAAGGAAATTTTTAAAAGAGTAAGACCAGCCAGATATCACAAGAGTATAGAGGAATGTAAGGATAACATGTTCAAGGGCAACATGAAGAGTAAGAGAAAATGTCCTGGATGCCAAGACTAGCTCTCTTTTTATTGCAAAGCTTGCCAGACTCTTTTCCCAGTACATGTACTCCACTCTAAGAAGAAGAAACAAAGCTAAGTGACTGCTAAGCTCATGGACAATGTTTTTGGGTCTCTCCAGCAGCCAGTTAGTGGCTGACTAGGTAAAATCATTTGTTTTTCTCAAGATGTTGTAATTCTGGGAATGCAGGGTTTGGCTGCCATGTTAGCCTGGATTTTCTGAGATGCATCCCTGCAAGAGATTCACTGGGAAATTAGATGTGCAAGAGATTTATCTGGGGAAATGCCTATGAGGGAAAATGGAGAAGGAGCTGGAGGAGGCTGGAAGAGATGACCACTGCAGTACATGTCTGATCCCAGTGATGGGGAAAAAAAAGGAAAGAAGGAATGAGAAAAGGGAAAGAAAGAGGGAAGAAAGGAAAGAGGTAGGGAGGGAGGGAGAGTCAAAGACATCAGTACAGTGCCAAGAAAGTTTTGGCAAGGCTGATGGGGAGTCTTCAAACCAAAGTCACTTGAAAGAGGAATCCCCTCATCATCCCCCTAGGAATGGGCCTGCCTTGGTGTCCTTGTCATGCAAAGTCACTGGCTGGGTGGATTTCAGAGCATAGCAGCTGAGGGCATAGGCCAGTTACACTCTGCCATAGGAGGCTTGAGAGCATTTTCATAGCTGCCACATTTGCCACTGCAACCTTCTGGGAGTGATGGGTTGTGCTGGAAGAATTTGAAGATAGTATCTTATGCTCCAGATAAAGAAATGCATTGATGAAGGCCCTTCACTATTAGATTTATTTTTCTGTGTCCGAACTATTATATAAATTCCCATATCAAGGAATTTTCAGTGTTTTCTCCTTGCCCTTAGATACATGATCTTATACTCCAGGTTTGCTGAGACATTCCTTTTATAGATAGTTCTACTGGCTCATAAGTGTAATGTGTCTAAATGTATGGTTGGAAAAATACGGTTATTAGATCTAAATTTTAAGTCCAAATTTCCTTAGCCTGAAGTTTAGAGTCTTCCACAGTCTAGTCCCAACCACTTTTTCCAACCTTAATTACCATTGCACTTTACCCTGTATTTCAATTCATTAGAAATATTTGCTCTTTTCTAAATTACTCTTGCTTACCCACCACTATCTCTTTGTTCACACTGTTCTCTTCAACTAAGATTAATTAATCAACATGTATTTATTGTCCCCTTCCCATGGGCCAAGCCCTGTGCTTAGAACTGTATGTTCGGGGACAAAACGCACATGGTTTCTGTCTTCCTAGAGTTTGAATTTAGTAGAAGAGCAACAGACAATACACAGGCTAATGGACAGTTCATGCTTACAAATCATGTGACAGTGTCAAAAGTAAACAAAGAGGGTTCCTGATAGAGAATTACAGGAAGGTTTTATTTTAGATAGAGCTATCAGGAAAGAAATGGCATTTCAGCCTGAACTTGAATGATAAAGGGAATGTAGTTACTAAGGACTTAAGTCCTTCAGATACCAATTCCATCATCTTCAAGATATTGCGATGATCTTCACAAAGTTTTTCCTGACTCATCATTGGACTCTCAACCATTTTTAGCCCTGTGCTATCTGTGTCTTGTATATCACAGAAAGTGTTTAAGGTCACACTATAAACTAAATGTGTTTGTCTCCAATCAGACTGTAAGATTGTGGAATGTTAGATCCATGTGTGATGTATGTCTTTTGTCTCTTATCAGACTATATGATTTTGGAAGTTTAGAGCTATGTCTGTATCCGGTATAACATTTATCTCTGTATCTGCATGACACTTAGGATAATAGTATGTGGGCACATCCAACAAATATTTGTTGAATGAATAAACAGTATTCCATTCTCTGCAAGTTTGGCCTTTCTGACATTTGTCTGAATTATAGAAGGAGCAGGAGGCTCTATATAATAGCTGAAAATTACTGTTCATGTAATACAGAGTTCTGAACTTCAACCAGAAGCAAGTCTACAGCAGATGAAAACATTTCTAATGAAGGAATTAGCTGTATATAACTTTAGGATAGGGTTGTATAAGTTTAGCATTTATTTGAAAATCCATTACTATATGCATAATTAAGTTTTAGGAAGAAAATCTGGCTGAGTAGTAAATCAGTTACTATTTTCAAACAGTTCTTCAATAGTTAGTTACCACTGGCTTCTAGAATTTAACTTTTTTTTTTTCAGTATATCAAACTAGCCTGTGGGTTGAGACACAACCTCACATTACAAATGGGTAGTCCCTTGACTTGTAGATCAATCAGTAATAATACAGCTACTGATTTTTTACAGTTTGTATAATTATTTGTCATTTCTTTCCCTTATTATCTGTATTCTCAGAAACAAAGAGTATAAACAAAGAAAAAGGACATGATGTATTTTTGATAGGCTACCATCTCAAATTTTCATTCCAATGTTTATTTGGAGAAACACTTTTATCTAAAATGGACCTTTTCCATTTGACAATGGCACTTGCTCTCAAAATGAGAATTGTGCCTTCCAGGGAGATTTCCATCTGACTCCAAAGCCTTGACCCTCACAAACAGTGTTGTTTGTAATGGCCCCTGGTTAGAAACTCTCAGCCTAACAAGCATGCAGCATAGCCCCTCAAGTCTCCCCTCCTATCTGCATAAATTTGGGATATAGCACTCCTGCACATCAGGCCTCACTTACTCATAAAATGCCGGAATCATTCCAAATTGCTCTTCCAGAGGAGAGTTTGTTTTTATAATTATTTCAGATAGAGATGTTTCAAAGTCTACGTAAATGCATAATATTTTTTTCTGATTGTGCTTTCTTGGTGTTTCTCTTGCTGTAATACCTACTTAGCCATTCTTCAGGGAGCACTTCAAGGACTTTTGTAATCCATATAGCCTTCCTAAGCTGTTCTAACTTTCAGCAATCCCAACCACATCACTGACCTAGTTTGTAATGACTCACCAGACAATGTGTTGGGTTCTCTAGTGATACTTTGTTAAGTCCAAGTTATCCTTTCTGCTGTTGTTTCTCAGTGTGTGTTTCTATCTGAGCTCTCCAGTTAAACTGTAATCTACTTAAGCACTGGGCTTTGTCTTATACTCTACTTCTCACAACTCTTGCCTCTTAAATTGGTTAATGTATGTTTGATGACTAACTGTACACATAATAGCTACTTAATAAATGTTCTTAAGAAAAGGACAAATTAAGTATTTTCCCTGCTAATCCTCTATACCAGGCATCACTGTGGAAAGATGCATAGTTGAGAAAGCAGCATTTCAAAAACAGGAAAAATCACTTGTAAATTATTTCAGGGATTTGACTTTGACATTATGTTGACATAAAAAGAGCCTTAAAAACAGCTATTAGAAAATAGACAAAAGTAGAAACAAATAAATGAATGAGTGAATGACATATCTAAATGCCATGAAATGTGAAAATGATACAAAATGTTAAGCTAATTCTTTTTTCTTCTCTAATTAATCTCCACTGGGTATGGGGAATAGGGAAGAACTGGGGTATTCGTAACAGGCAAACATTCCTGTTTCTTGCCCTACTAAAGGTAGGGACATTAGGAAAAAGGATCATCTAGTTGGAAAATAAACTGGCATTGCTAAGTCTAAATGATTGAGTCAAGTGCAAATTTTATAGGCCAAATAGAATTTTCACAAGTCCATTGACTGTTGAAAACTACTTGTACCCTGGCTCGAAGGACATTTTCTTGCTGTCTATAGTAAGCGGTCTGTAAACTGTGTTTGGGACCAGAACCAAATGCTAGCCTTTCATTTCTCAAATTATAGCTTAGTAATCCCAGCTCAAAAGTCCCTCCATACACAATTTAGTAAAATTAACAACATAAATTTAGAACCAGAATGTAACTATGCTTTGTTCCCTCCAGAAGTAAAATGTGAAATTTCTTCCCATTGGAAGTCTATTTATCACTTAATTTCAGATGCTGTGATACCGTTTTCATCCAAATGTTAGAGAACAGAAAGAAACCTTTTTTAAAAGCATAACTTTCATTATTCATCTAGGTTTTTTTCAAGGTCCATGAGAAATGCTAAGATTATGCCTTGTGTTTGAGAAATAGAAAAGGAAAAAGGGAGGAAAACCACCTAGAGAAGTGCTTCTCAAACTTCAAGGCACACGTGAATCACCTGGGGACCTTGCAAATGCTGATTCTGAAGGTCAGAGGTGGGGCCTAACATCCTCCATTTCTAACGAGCTTCCAGGGCATGCTGATGCTGCTGGCCCACAGACCACACTACTTTGAATAGCAAGCTTTATAGGCCCTAGAGGACTTTTTTTTTTTTTTTTTTTTTTTTTTTTTGCATGGAACACAGATTACTGCTCTACTCTAGGTTACAATTCCAAGGAAATAATGACTAAAGGAAAATACTGCTGTTTCAACACTTCTGAGTCATTTAGTTAGAATGGAAGGTTAATATTAGCAATTTAATGTGGTGGGAGTATTTATTGATATACTAATTTGCACTTTGTTCCTGCCAAATCTTTTTACTCTGTTGGCTCCAGGGAGTTTGAAAGCCTAGGACAGAATTGTTCTTCCTAGGTTTGTTTACATATTGTGGAAAAGAAGTGAGCATCTTTGGAGTTAAGGAGAGTTAAGACCCAAGGGGAAGAAAAAGAAAAACTATGAAGGCTTCCTGTGTAAGATCTCCAAGGACCCCCCCTTGACCCAGTAGTAGCAAACGGAAACGCAGTGATGGCTGAAATTGAGTATCTCACTAACGGTAAAAGTTGGGCAGGCTCACAGTCAGACTTCAATCATTTTAGAGAAGTACAATAATGTGGCATTCCTTGCACCCTGGTGATATGCAGAAAATACATACCTGCTTCTGATGAAATTTAAACATGGACTGTTAGCAAGAATGCATCCTTAAAGTTTTGTAAACTCTACAGCAAAGGAAAAAAAAACTGCTACAGAAAAAATAAGGATTCTTTTTTCTAGCTTTACCAGTAACCTATACCTTCATTTCTTCATGTTACTAATTACAGAAACTTTTAGCAGAAATGTATCACTCTTGGGCATCAGCTAGTTCTAAACATTTTAGCTTTTAGGAGCCTCTGGTGACAACTGTTCTGTTGTTAGTTTTGCTCTCTGACTAGATTGTAACTTCTAAGCTCAGGAATCCTGTCTTCAACTAGTTTTCTTTAGTACTAACCTAACCAAGAGCTAGGCATTTAGGAAATGCTCACTACAAATGTATTGACAAATGATTATGTGTAATTAGCTCTTCATCACAATATTTTTCATCATCAAGAAATAGATTTAAGGGAGATATTTTCAAATAGTATGGATATATCATCCCCTTACCTTTATGTATGTGTCTGGTTGTGAAGTCAGCACATATTATGTGCTAAACTCAAGAAACTCAAGAAACAAAGGAGGTTACTTTCTAAGCCTGCATCATAGCAGTAGAAATTTGAAACAAAACAAAACAAAACCATACAATTAATTGAGTTATAATTAAAGAAAATTATGTGACTACCAATTGTAATATTTCTAAAATATACCCACGTATGCCAATCTATTGTAAGAAAATGTTCGCAGAGGGAAAACAATGTAAATTCCTAGAAGCTTTAGATAGATTCTAATGATTGGAAATAAGTATTACAAATAGTCCACATTTTAATGTGACTTCTAGAACGTTTTGGAGGTCATAGTATCCACTCACGCTCTTATGCTGCTTACTTACAACATATACTTGGGTCCCAGTTTTCTGTTAGGAAAGATCATACTAATGATCTGTGATCATATTTACCACTTGGGGATCTTGCTGGCCATGATAAGGAATTTGGACTTTACTTTGATTACATGGGAAGCCACTAGAGAATTTTAGCCAGTAAGGTAGCATGATCTTATTTATGCCTTAAAAAGGTTAATCGTTTTTGTGGTTAGTTGTTTTGGTAGTTAATTGAAGGAAGGCAAAAGTGGAAGTAGGAAGAACAGTTAGGAATCTATTTGATTGTTCAGGAAAAAGGTGCTGGGCACATGGGCTGTAATAACAAAGGAGATGGAGAGAAGTAAATGAACTGAGATGGAACTGAAAGAACTTGTTGATGGTTAAATACAAAAATTAATTCAAGATGGATTAGAGACTTAAATGTTAGACCTAAAACCATAAAAACCCTAGAAGAAAACCTAGGTAATACCATTCAGGACATAGGCATGGGCAACGACTTCATGTCTAAAACACCAAAAGTAACGTCAACAAAAGCCATAATTGACAAATGGGATCTAATTAAACTAAAGAGCTTCTGCACAGCAAAAGAAAGTACCATCAGAGTGAACAGGCAACCTACAGAATGGGAGAAAATTGTTGCAATCTACTCATCTGACAAAGGGCTAATATCCAGAACCTACAAAGAACTCAAACAAATTTATGAGGAAAAAACAAACAACCCCATCAAAAAGTGGGCAAAGGATATGAATAGACAGTTCTCAAAAGAAGACATTTATACAGCCAACAGGCACATGAAAAAATGCTCATCATCACTGGCCATCAGAGAAATGCAAATCAAAACCACAATGAGATACCATCTCACACCAGTTAGAATGGCAATCATTAAAAAGTCAGGAAACAACAGGTGCTGGAGAGGATGTGGAGAAATAGGAACACTTTTACACCATTGGTAGGATTGTAAACTGGTTCACCCATTGTGGAAAACAGTATGGTGATTCCTCAAGGATCTAGAACTAGAAATACCATATGACCCAGCCATCCCATTACTGGGTATATACCCAAAGGATTATAAACCATGTTGCTATAAAGACACATGCACACGTATGTTTATTGCAGCACTATTCACAATAGCAAAGACTTGGAATCAACCCAAATGTCCATCAGTGACAGACTGGATTAAGAAAATGTGGCTGGGCGTGGTGGCTCACGCCTGTAATCCCAGCACTTTGGGAGGCCGAGACGGGTGGATCACGAGGTCAGGAGATCGAGATTATCCTGGCTAACACAGTGAAACCCCGTCTCTACTAAAAATACAAAAATTAGCCAGGCGCGGTGGCAGGCGCCTGTAGTCCCAGCTACACGGGAGGCTGAGGCAGGAGAATGGCGTGAACCCGGAGGTGGAGCTTGCAGTGAGTGGAGATCGCACCACTGCACTCCAGCCTGGGCGACAGAGCAAGACTCCATCTCAAAAAAAGAAAAAAAAAAAAAAAAAGAAAATGTGGCACATATACACCATGGAATACTATGCAGCCATAAAAAAGGATGAGTTTGTGTCCTTTGTAGGGACATGGATGCAGCTGGAAACCATCCTTCTCAGCAAACTATCACAAGAACAGAAAACCAAACACCGCATGTTCTCACTCATAGGTGGGAATTGAACAATGAGATCACTTGGACTGGGGAAGGGGAACATCACACACCGGGGCATATTATGGGGAGGGGGAGGGGGGAGGGATTGCATTGGGAGTTATACCTGATGTAAATGACGAGTTGATGGGTGCTGACGAGTTGATGGGTGCAGCACACCAACATGGCACAAGTATACATATGTAGCAAACCTGCACGTTGTGTACATGTACCCTAGAACTTAAAGTATAATAAAAAAAAATTTTTTTTAAATGAGTTGGAGGAAGTTAGAGAAAGTGAAGTGACAAAGATGACTCAGAAGTGTTTGGCTTAAGTATCTGAGTGGATGGTGAAACAATTTTCAGGGATAGAGAAGAATTTAGAAAGAATAGTTTTTTTTCAGACATTAGTCAAGAGTTCTGTGTTAGGATTGAGATGCCTATTGGATACCAACTGAAGATGCTGAAGAGGCTGAGTAGAGTCTGAAGTTCAATGAAGCGGCTCAGACTGAAGATAGAAATTTGGAACCATCAACGTGTAATGATATTTAAAGCCATGAGACTTGATGAGATGCCCTTTGCAGGAGGAAAAAAAAAAATACTACAATATTGGAGGGAAGAGTTTTGTGACAGGACAATATTTATGGGTTAGGCAGAGGAGGAGAAGCAGTAAAGGAGACCAAGAAAGAACACTCGGTGAGCTAGAAGGGACAGCAAGTAGATCAGGCATCCTCAAATCTAAGCAAAGAGCATATTTTTAAAAAACAGTAATGTACTGGGTCAAATGCATCTGAGAAGTTAAGTAATGTAAGAAATAAGAAGGGACTATTGAATTTGATAAGAACAGCTATAGTGGAACGGAAGGATTAGAAGTAAAACCAAAGTAGATTCAGAAGAGAAGAAATTAGGAAGTAGAGATAGCCATTCAGACAGGGACTTAAAAGATCCAGGAATGGAAGGGAAATTCCTGGGAGCACAGCCCCTAATAAGCCAAAACTAGAGGATGCTTTCCATGTAGGTTTTTAATTCTTTTTTGGTGGTGTTCTTTAGAAAGAGAAATGTCTTGTTGGGATTATTGTTTGAAATGGTGTTGGTGGCTCAACGATTTCTGGCTTCTATAGATCCCCTTTTTGTACATGCTCATTCCCTTAAAAAAAAAAAGAAGAAGAAGAAGAACACTGGGTTTTCTAATTTAGGGCAAGGGGCTAATAGCAAGCCAAACGCATTTGTAATCTAAATAGTCACACATTATTTTTGGTTGCTCTTCAGTGGCACTAGTTTATGCTAGGCACTTCACTGTACACACACACACACACACACACACACACACACACACCAACACAGCATTTGCTACAGATCCTAAACTTGAAGCCCTGGATCTTCCTTACATCATTTACCCAGAGGTATCTTTGTCAACCTTTTTAACTTATATGCACCAGAAAGTAGAACAAGGCAGAAGTTGTGTGGGAGTTCTGTCCCTCCCCCCTCACCTCCTGGCCTCAGCACAATAAATACTGTGTTGAGAACTTGGCTAACTGCTTCTTTTCCCACATTCGATCAGGGAATACTTAAAGCCATACAGTGTCCCTGTTCTTCCAAAAAGCATATGGGGCAGGTTGCCCCTTCAGGCTGACACAAAGACACACTGTGCAAGACATCTATGGCCAGTGGAGTGGCCGTGTATAGTTTATCAATGAGGCTTTTGACTTGTTTCTTTATGTCGTATTGTCATCACGTTAAATAGAATTCAAACAAGGAAACAAAATTTATATTCTAGACTTTTAAGGCATTGCCTGCCTTATAGCTATGAAACTTTTTTTTTCATACCTGGTATAATTTTCCATCTTAAACAATGTTGTGTGATTTGATTACTGTTTTGACTCTCATTTAATTGTCCATTTTAAAAATTTTAACTGAAGTTAGATTTAGATTTAAAGTTCAGTGCCCATAAAGGATACTTCTCAATAGAGCTAAGAACGTCAGAAGGCACAACACAAAAAGGGCAAAGTTCAAAAAACTAAGCATCAGGTAGGTACTTAATTGTCCAGGGACATGTCTAGGTAGACTGTCACGTTATCCATCTTCATTCGCTTTCTAGTAGAGCTTCCATTTTCTACTGCAAAATAGTTTCTGGCACCACTTCCATGTTGACCAAAAGACAGTGTCAACAATTCCTTTCCAAAATTGCCCTTTAGAAAGTGAATCTAAAATGTTTGATTCAAACATCAAAGTTTTCTTTTTTACTATATACAAAAGTGACAGATAAATCCATGAAATATATGCATTTTTCTGCTAAGACTGCTTATTAATTTAAAAAGAGGTTGTTAGAATAAAAGGTCAGAGAGTCAACATATTACAGATATTTATTGAGAGCCTACTGTGTGCAGAGTTGGAAAAGATAAAATGAGGTTGCTACTTTCAACAGACTTACAATCTAATTAAGGGAGCAACAACATAAACATGCAAAGCGAATAATACAAGATACAGCATAAGACATAATTAACTATCAGATGAGTGACATATATAATAAATACTATTAATTCACCAGCAGTCGTAATCAGAAGCACTTACTATGTGCCAAGCATTCTGCTCAGTACTTCACATACATTATTTCATTTTTTGAAATATCATTTCTACTTTATAGATGGGAATTGCATCTGATCTTCCCTCCATTCTGGAGAAAGCAAGGAGAATGGTATAAGGTAGACAAAGACCTAAGCAGATATGTTGGTCTGGGGCAAAGGGTCCGTTTAGGGGAATGGAGAGAAATGAACCCTGGAACCAGCATTAGTCTGTTTACCACCATATCCCAGGGCCTAGTATTGTGCCTTGCACATAATAGGTGCTCAATAATATGTCTTAAAAAAACAAATGGCCCTCTGGTCTGTGCGTGTAACCCAGAACAAGTACCATGGAATAAAGTTAATTAGTGAATTAAAGCCACATACCACATAACCTAAGGACCCATCCCCAAGACCTCCCAATTCCCAACTATGACGGTAAAGGATCGCAGTGGAAAAGATACATCATGGGTGGAATAGCAATAGCAATTCCAGCTTACGGGGGCCTATTTTATGGAATCTGACATGGTGAACAGTTCATAAGTTTATTTCCAGGCTGCAAGACCCTGCAACATCTGGCCTCTTACACCTCCACAATCTCAAATCCTTCTATTCTTCCCTCACTCTCTCTACTCCTGCCACATACACCTTCTTTCTACTCCTCAAATCCATTTCAGGGCCTATATTCTTGCTTCATTTTGCCTGGAATGTTCTTCCACAAAACATCTGTGTGGCTCATTACCATACCTTCAGATCTGTAAGAGCCACTCTCCCCACATCTTCCCAGCTGCCTGGCATTATAATACACATCTATTTGCTTATGTGTTTGTCCCCGTACACATTGGAACATGGGTCCCGGAAGGCAGAATTCCATCTACTGTTTTTACCATTGAATCTCCAGCACATAGGACAGTGCCTGGCACATTGTAAGTACTCACACACAGCAACTCTTAACTCAGGATTACTTTTTCTGGCTCTGAAATACCTACTTCCAAGAGAACGAAATTTATTCAAGAAATGTTGGATGGAAATTGAAGAGTGAGCTTGGAAACGAGAGACAGAGTGGCAGGAGCCCAGACCAACCTGCTTATGAAAGATGCCTTTGCCCATAGAGGGAAAAATACACCTTAAAGCCTCTGCCAAAGTATATGCTTTCTTAGGACACCTCTGACATGCTGAATGGCACCTGGTCTGAACAAGAAGATCTATGGATTTGCCAAAACAACTAACTCTTGGGACTTAAGAATAACTACTATCAGTATCATCCTAGTAAACAAGTACCAAGCAACAAGTACCACATATGTCAGTATCAAAAGACAAACATGCTGCTGCATGCAAAACCAGACAAATGCATTCATGCAGGTGACAGTGAGTGGAAGAAATTAATCTTATTTTTGTTATTTTTTCCCTTATCAAATACTAGCAAGGGACTAGATGTCATAAACCTAGTTAAAATATGTTGACTTTACCTCAAATTTGAGTATTCATGGTTCCAAAAGGACACTTGTTATAGGATCTGATGATGTACTTTAAAATCTTCTTTTGTGCAAACTGAGGATTCAGAGACCACAAAATGTATGGTAAATTCAAGGTAATATTATAAGTAAAATCATAATGCCTCACAACATTTTTGAAAGTAAAATATTTAGTAATATTACAAATATATACTGAGCACTCCCTATATTTAAGGAACTGTGCTAATGCTGTGATGGGTCAAAAGGAGAATGAGCCATGATCCTTACCTTCAGACTTCAAGCTTATTATTCATTGGGCAGTTAGATAACTAACATATCAGACATGGAATAATAAGGGCCACTGTCCAGATATTAAAAACAAAATTGGTGTTATGGAAGCACAAAGAATGCAGAGATGGATCCCAACTGGGAGAAAGAAAAAGTGCTTCCTTTTTTTTTTTTTTTTTTTTTTTTTTGAGACGGAGTCTCGCTCTGTCTCCCGGGCTGGAGTGCAGTGGCCGGATCTCAGCTCACTGCAAGCTCCGCCTCCCAGGTTCACGCCATTCTCCTGCCTCAGCCTCCCGAGTAGCTGGGACTACAGGCGCCCGCCACTTCGCCCGGCTAGATTTTTGTATTTTTTAGTAGAGACGGGGTTTCACCGTGTTAGCCAGGATGGTCTCGATCTCCTGACCTCGTGATCCACCCGTCTCGGCCTCCCAAAGTGCTGGGATTACAGGCTTGAGCCACCGCGCCCGGCCGAAAAAGTGCTTCCTAAAGAAGACATTCAGATTGACCTTGAAAGGTGGATGCTTTTGCACAGGATTAGAAGGTAGGAAGTCTTCATTTGTTGGACTTGCCAATTATTTTGGTGTAAATATTCCCACTGTGGCTGATTTAAAGTTGATAACGTGATGCAACTGAACACAGAATTAGGAAGAGAAGGTGGCTCCAGCACATTACCTATGAGTCACCATCTGAGCTCCAGACTTAATTAAATCAGCCTCCTCACTACTATTTTGAATGAGTGAAATCACAAATCTTAAAAACATCTATGCTAACATTATAAGAGAAGAGATAGTCACTTCTGTCATTCTCCCTTACATCTCCATCTAACCTTCTAATATTCTCTCTGAATATCCTTCCAATATCAGTCATATGTTCTTGGCTGGCCTACCTACAATTAATCTTGGCACAGTGCCAAACTGTGATTCTGTTTATTCCTTTTAGCATTGCTGTGATTAATCTGCACTCCTGTTATCACATGGCATAGAAAACTCTCTTACTGATTATGGCCTGGTGTTGACACCTCTGCTGTTCTCCGTAATGAAAAGCAGCTTTCAGCGTGGCTAGCTGGGCAGGATGTTTCGCTGCTCTTGTAACAGTAGGAAGGAAAACTGGAGTAATTACTGGGAAGCTTTGCAGAAGGAAGATACAGGCTAGCCAAGAGCCAGCATTCATATTACCTGCTCCTTTCAGTATTCTTTGTGAAAACACCACCACCAGTGTGTTCCCTAGACGTCACTACTGCACCTTTAACTGGCCTTATTATGCTAGGGACTACGTTAGAAAAGCCAGACTCTAGTATCTGTCTGTAATTGCAAGCGGATGTCTCAGCACATGCACAAGCTTGTGTCAGGAGGATGTTTATGAAAAACTCACCAAGCAGAGCACTGCTAGACAGGAAATAAATATGTGAAGCTTGAAGTTGTTAGGAAACTTCCACATTTGTCTCTCTAAGCCAGAGATAGGACCTGTGAGAAAAGAAGGTCTTTATCATTGCACATTGATTCTCGTTACCTTGAAGCCTTGCTTTTCTCAAAATACATTTACAGCAAAATGTGGGTGCTGCAGATTTATTTAAACATGCGCTTTTTTCTGTGACACTGGTTTCTCTTCCAAATTTGTTATCTATTATTTTACTGTAAAGCATTAAAAAGTGTTTGAAACCGCCAGCACCATTTCACAGTTCCTGTTTTATTTGTTTAAATTCTCTAGCTCATGTAATATGCTGTATGATTTACTGTTTAAGTATAGAAGAAATACACTCCCTCATGGAGATGTGGAGAGGTAATACTGTCTCTTGGAAAGGCTCAGAGATTTCCTGTTTTGATTACACAGGCTTCTTTAGAGCTGCCAAGAGTCATAACATGTATGAGATAATACACTTTGGTCCAGGAGAAACTATGGATGGGAATGTAATTAATTCACTGAGCCACAAAAGAAAGGAAATTCCAGCGTAGAGCTGTCACTGCACTCAGGCCTGGTGGACTTGGTATGCCAAGGGGTAGCCATGATCAAAAAGAGGATTGTAGCCTGAGGACCCACTGAGTAGTATCCAACCACAGAGCAAAAGGAGGGGGCCTGGCTGCTAAGAGCATCATACGTCTCACATGGTTCTTTGAGAATTGATCCCTGAAGCGTATTTCTACTCAACACCTCAGCAACCTGGCTTCATCAGTATAACTTTCCAGAATGCTTGTGACATTGAGATAAATCAATCAGCATGTACTTTATCAAATACCTCCTCGTGAGTACCAACTGTGGCACATAGTGGGGAAGCCCTAGAGGCAGAACCCTGAAGAGGATATGGTGATTCTGATCAGAGCCAAGAAGGTATAGTGAAAAGTTTCCTGAACATATTTTGTGTCTTGTCATAAGAATCACCTGTCAGGGAGGGGTGTGGAAGGGCAAGGTAAGCATACATATTCTCAGGACCTTTCCAAAACGTAGAGTGACCAGGGACCTAGAGATTCAGACTCTGTCGATCTGGGCCCAAGACCTAGACTTGGTGTATTTAATAAATGCTGTGTTAGGCCTTTTACATGCATTACCTCCTGTAATTGTATAGAACAGTTGCTGTATATGGTACTATGTTTACTTGTATTTGCACTGTCTATTCAGGGATGTTTCAAAATGCCCTTGCTCTACAACTGGTGAATTATTATTCTTGCCAAAACATTGATTCTCCTACTCTTGCTCCCTTAATAAGACACTAGAGAACTGGGATTGACTGCATTTAGTCTCAGGCTGAATGAATCATTGCCATAAGTAGATTTCCATCCCCTACTCCACCAATACATTTGCCAAACACTCTTAAAGAATAGAACCCACTGCCTACATACAGCCTGTGCCGGGAGGACCTAAATAGTCTAGCTGGGTTTATGACAGCATCCCATCTTCACATCAGCAAAACCCTAAGTGCACAAAGTCTAATATAAACACATTAGACTCCATAGGAGTCTTCTCCATGGGAAAAGACATGTCCCGGCTGTCAAGGTAGTGGCTAGCAATAATAACAATGACAAAAACAATAACAATGATAAGCATTATAACATTTACTTATCACTAATTGTATTGTAAATGAAATGATTAGCATATACTAACTGATTTAAATCTTATATATGTATAGATACTTTTACTCTCCCAATTTTAAACACAGAGAAACCAAGGCCCAGATAACTATTTCTGTTGGGAAGTTGAGTACAAAGTTGGGTGTAAGTAGGGAAAGTTCAACTGCAGTCGGTTCTAGTCTTGGTAAGTCCACTGTGAGGCGCTCCACCTCAGAGCATAGCAAATTAGTAGTTCCCCGTGTTTGCAGAATCAAAATTAAGTTCTTTGGCAAGGTTCTCCCTGATGTGCCCCTGCTTCTTCCCTAACTCAACACATCCTCAGCTCCATCTATGTACTCCCAACACATCACAACTCTTTATATGCCCAGGCTGTGTCTTCTGTACCTTTGTACCTTCTGCACCTTTGTTTCTTTAGCCCTAACTGCCCTTTCTTTTCCTCTACATTACCCTTTATCCCAAATTTAGCACCTGTCTCAAGGAGTCACCTTCCCCAGGAAGTTTGTCCAAATTTGTTAACAGGTATTCCATTGTTCCTCCAATGCTTGATCCCTCTTTCTTTATAGATCCCTGCCCAGAAAACTGGACTCACTGAGGCCAGGGGCTGCAGATAGTTTATTTTATAACCCAGCATTTAAAAGTGCCTATTTATTGATTTGTTGGGAATAGTTAATAAATGGAGTCCTTGCAGATCATAACCAAGAGCACAGTTTGTAATGGTTTCATTAATTTTGTTACTATTGGATGTGACTCTCTGCTTATGGTCTTCCTTTACTTGTTTTTCCCTTACTGCTCAGCACCTCTAGATATTAGGTACATGGCTCTGACACTAATTAAAATTGATGACTGAGAATGACACTTCCATTTGCTAAGCCAGCGCAATTTTGTTCATTAAGCTTTACTTTTTAACCAGCACCCTCTCAGCAGTAGCATAAATCTGTAGTCTTTCCATGAGGGTACCATTTGTTCCTTTTATGTCTTGATTCAATACATATTTTCAGGAGTGTAAGCTGACTAAGAGTTTTTGCTTTGTGAAAATGTCACCAAATGCACGATAAAGGCAAAGTCACCAGATGTCTGCTTGCAAAAAGTTTAAATGCTGGTTTGTGAAGATTCAAGGCTGGCCAGGGCTCCCCAAGCATTTCCAGGCCTGAGCTCTGGCTCTACACTCTCCCTAGAGTCTCATAACTGACCCCCACATTCCATTTCTGCCATCATGGAAAAATTCGTCAACTTTACTGCTGATGTTAGGCCTGGAAATTGTCGTCCATTAGTTTTCTCAGGTTCAAGCTGAAAATTGAGACAAACTTCCTACGTAATTTTGACCAAAATAACACATATGTTTATGTGCTATCCCATAATTAACATATTTTTAAAATCACTTTATTGAGGTATAGTTGGCGTACAAAAATATGTGCATATTTAATGTATACAGCTTCATGAATTTGGAGATAAGTATACATCTATGAAATTATAACTGCATGTATGCCATAAACCTATTACCTACAAAAGTTTCCTTTCACTTTCTTTGTTATTATTTTGATTAACTTAATTTTTTCATCCTTCCAACTATCAAAATTTTCTCAAGTAATGCATAGTTGTCAGTTATACGAACTTACTGAACCTTGATCAAAGATCCTCCTTTAGTGCTCAAATTAGAGAAAGAAGTAATGAAACAAAGTGTTCTCTGATTTGTAGCAAAGATCTGTGATGGTGGTGGGAATTGTTCTAGAAAATAATGGTAATAATAAAGACTTAGAGTATCAAAGCAGCAAGTAGGTTTGAAGGAATTGTTACAATGCAGTTTTGCTTTCTGGCCATTTCAAAATCAAGGTGTAGTACTTTATTTACTCTAGGAAAATATTTGCTTTTTGTCATAATTTCTTATTGCATATGAGAGTAAATGATCTATAGATGAAGATAATAGTAAAATTTAGAGAGAGAATAAAAAAGAAACACTTTCACAGCTGAAAGGCTGCTTCCCAGTTAGCTAACTGGGAGGAGTTAATGAAAAAGTACATTAAGAAGCGGCTCAGGGAAGGTGAATTGGACTCACCGGGCTCTGACATTCAGAGAGATGGGAATGAGTCAGCTCACTGTCCAGTACATCTTTATTTTCTTTCTTTTTCTTGTTTTATATCAGAAATAGATTTCTTGGCATTGTTACTGTGGGTTTCTATTAAGGACTGAAACAAAAGTATTAATAATCTGAGAGTATGTAGAAAAAAAAATAAATTCACTTTCTCCCGCTATACTCTCACAACACAGAATATTTTAGTGACCAGAGATCACCAAAATGTGTGTGGTGTTGACCAAAAGAGTCAAACTCTGTAAAATATTTGAAGAGATTTATTCTGAGCCAAATGTGAGTGACCATGGCCCATGACACAGCCCTCAGGAGGTCCTAAGAACATGTGCCCAAGGTGGTCAGGGTACAGCTTAGTTTTATATATTTTAGGGAGGCATAAGATATCAATTAAATACATTTAAGAAATACATTGGTTTGGTTCAGAAAGGCAGGACAACTCAAACGGGGGGGCTTCCAGGCTATAGGTAAATTTAAACATTTTCTGGTTGACAATTAGTTGAGTTTGTCTGAAGACCTGGGATTAATGGAAAGGACTATTCAGGTTAAGATATGTTTCTTATTGGACCTAAAACAGTGCCTGGCTCTTAGTTGATTATTGCCTGGATCTGGGAAGGAAGGAAGGAAAACAAAGGGGGAAGGCGATTTGCTATAGAATGTGGATTTTTCTCATAAAAGACTTTGTAGGGCCATTTCAAGGCATGACAAGGAAATATATTTTGGGGTTAAATATTTTTTTCCTTGTCTCATAATGTTATGCCAGAGTCAGATTGAAAATCAAGTCACGATATACAGCGTCAAATAAAACCCATCTGATGAGAACCCTTGGTTTGTAGGGCATGACTCCCTTAGGTAGGAATTTGGGCAAGATAAAAGATTGGAACTTAGTCCTCTGTGGAAATCTCTCTCCACACAAATTCTCCAACAGGTTCTTCAATGGGTGTTCTCTAATTCAATTCAATTCTGACAGTCTATCTACCTACCTAGAAATAGCATCAGATACCACAGGTTTAGGGCTCAGTCTAACAATACTGCCCCTCACTTCAGATGCCAATTGCAAGTAATAGGTTGTTACCTATACTTCTGGCCAATTAGCTGTAAGTTGGGGTTCCCACAACCTCCTCCTCAGGTTGATAATTTGGGACAGCTTGCTTACATTTACCTGCTTATTAGAAAGGATATTACAAAGGACACAGATGAAGAGATGGATAGGATAAGATATGGGACTTGGAGTTGCAGAGTTTCCATGACCTCTCTGAGTGCAGCATCTTCACGTGTTCAGCTATCCAGAATCTCTCAGATTAAGACATTATCAAATTAACCTTCAGTCCCTCTCCCCTTCCCAGAGGTTGGAGAGTGAGTCTGAACTGGCTCAACCTCTGATCAACTCTTGGTCTTTCCTGTGACCATCCCCCATCCCGAGGCTCTCCAGGAGCCCCCAGGCATCAGACAACTCGTTAGCATACAAAAAACACTTATCACTCCAGAGATTCCAAGGATTTTAGGAACTGTGTCAAGAAACAGAGACAAGGTCAAATAGGTATTTCACAATATCACCAGTAGTTTCACTGGGAGGTAAAACTCAATGTTTACTGTGAGCCTGAGCTCACAGTAAAGTTATCTAAGTTATCACAGTAAAGTTATCTAAGAATAACTAGAGGTAACGTGATCAGATATGGGGAATTCTGGAGAAACACCTTTCACTACCAAACCCAGACAAGAGATGCGTACTTTTCTAGCTGGGATGCTTACAAAGCAACCCACTGTAATACTTAAAGGTAGAGTGACACTACATTCATCATTTTTCATTTTTTCCTATTTTTTATGCCACCTACTACTAATGTCAATCAAATTATGACTGTGTTTACACTGGATGAATTATTGATCATCTCACATCATAAACTTCTGTGTCTCTCATGTTGAGCTTTTCACCTCCCTTCATTCCCTCCCTACTTCCAGGATCATTCACATGTTTATTTCTAAAAATAAACTTTTTTTACTGAACTTTTTTTATACTGTTTAAAAATAATTTATATTTCTCCTCATTCTTACAAATAAGATTCAAGTTTAAACTCAAATAATGTAGGAAATCATTTTTTAAAAAATTGTTCCCTACTGTGTCTAGGCTTGAGACCACAGGTAATTAAGACCAGGTTTTCATTTGATGTGATTTTTATGAGTTCTTTTTAGAGGTTAGGTAGGTTAGGCACAATTTTAATTTTTAAAAAGCGGGTTATTATGAGAGGAGAAATCATACTTTGTCATTTGAAAATGATGCCATAACAGGTGTTAGCAGAAAAATCAAACTGTAAAATATTTTAAAGAGATTTATTCTGAGCCAATATAAGTGACTGTGGCCCCACTGAAATGAGTGAGTTCCCTGATCCCTCTCACAGAGCGTGCAACAGGGGTCTGGCTCACCTGTTCAGTTGCCCCACTGCTCAAACCCCTAGGGGGAGAATACAGAGAGTCGGTACAGAGGCTGGGGCAAGTGCTCTGGCCCCTTAGCCCTGCTGTAGTGTCTAGGGGTGGGGTGCCCGCAACCCCAGTGTTACAAAGTTCTTTCAGCTTTGCAGTCCACAGACAGCTGGAGTGTTAATCAGCTCAATGGACCCTCTGCCTTATAGCAAGGGCAGAGGGCCAGAGTGACAGCTTTCTGTATTCCAAGCTCTTGCCCAGGGTCCTAGAAAAATAAGATCATGCAGGGGCTCGAAGGACGACTGCAGGGTTTTACTGAGTAGTGGAGGTGGCTCTCAGCAAGATGGATGGGGAGTGGGAAATGGGGATGGATTGGGAAGGTGAACTTACTCTGAAGTCCAGCCACCCAGTGGCTGGACTCTTCAACCTCCCCCAGCCAAGCTCCTCTCAGCGCCCAGATGGTCCTCTTCTCTCTCTCTCTCTCTCTCTGCCACATCATTTCACCATCTGTCTGCTGTTCAGCTGGCTTGCTGGTGTGCTGGTCTGTTGGTCTGCTGGTCTGCTTCTGGAACCTGGGCTTCAGAGTTTATATGGGTGCAGGATAGGGGGTGTTTTGGGCCAAAAGGCAGCTTTTTGGACATGAAAATGGAAATGCCTGTTCCATTTAGGGCTGCAGGTCTTCAGGCTTGAGGGTGGGACCTTTGCGCAGGAACTACCCTCTTCTACCCAGTGTTTCCCTGTCTTCTGTCCATATCACCAGTCTCAAGGAGTCCTCAGAAAGTGTGCCCAAGGCCGTCAGATTCAGTTTGGTTCTGCATGTTTCAGGGAGGCAGGAGTTACAGGCAAAAACATAAATCAGTACATGAAAGGTATACATTGGTTCAGCCTGAAAAGGCAGGATATCTTGAAGAGGGGACTTGCAGGTCATAGTTTGGTTCAGAGATTCTTTAATCTGCAGTTGGTTAAAGGAACAAAACTTTGTACAAAAGCTTAGAGTTAGCAAAAAGAAATATTTAAATTAAGATAAGGATGCTATGTCAGAGTCAGCCACAAAATGACCTGTTTAGCAAGATTAATGGCTTACAGGTGTGACTTAACCCTTGCCTTGCATGGCCTAAGGTCTTGTTTATAATTTAGTATCTTACTGCCCAAAGAGTCTATTTTGTCAGTCTTATGATCTCTATTTTAACATTAATGCTGGTCACTTGTAAACTCCAAAAGGGAGGCATATCCGACTTGCCTTCCCATTGTGGCCAGGAACCCAAGTTTTCAAATTTCTCTGGAGTCCCCTTGGCCAAGAAGGGGTCCATTCAGTTGGTTTGGGGAGCTGAGGATTTTATTTTTAGTTTATACAGGGTCATATCAGATTGTTATGACAGGAATGACTAATGGTTTTCTTCTCTTTCTGTTTCAGCCACAGCAGCTATCCTTAGCAGAGCATCCTGGAGTGTGCAAAGTGTTAATCCAGGCCTAAAGACAAGTAAGAATTTCAGTTCTTTTTCTTCCTTCAATGATATTTTCCATGTTTTAGTGTAATTAAGCTGCTATCCTTCTCTGTTTTATTTGGGATGTTAGTAACTGGAATAGTGACTGAGATGAAATTTTATAGGCAGGCAAAACATTTTTTAAGGATTTGTTTCTTAACTTCTGATATAGTTTGGATGTCTGTTCCTTCCAAATCTCATGTAATCCCCAATGTTGGAGGTGGAGCCTGGGAGGAGATGTTTGGGTCATGTGGGCAGATTCCTCATGAATGGTTTAGCACCCTCTTCTTTGTGCTGTCCTCACCATAGTGAGTGAGTTCTCATGAGATCTGGTTGTTTAAAAGTGTGTGGCACCTCCCTCTTCAATCTCTTGCTCCCACTCTTGCCCTGTGAGAGACCTGCTCCACTTCACCATGATTGTAGGCTTCCTGAGGCTTTCACCAGAAGCAGATGCTAATACAGCCTGCAGAACTGTGAGCCATTTAAATCATTTTTCTTTATAAATGACCCAGCCTCAGGTACTTTTTTACAGCAATGAAAACAAACTAATACAATTTCTCTGCAAGGCTGCTTTTTTCTATTTTTGCTTATGCTTGGAGGTTAAGTAAGGCCAAATTAATGAAGGAGGAAAACAGAGGAAATGATACATCATGGATCAACAATTATGTATTGAATTTAGGAAACTGCCTCTTTTTACAAATTCTTTTTAAAATTATTATCATTATTATCTTGAAGTATTTATCTAAGGATTACATTGATAGAAAGTTAAACTTGTCTCTCCAACCAGATTGCCTTAAGCTTCAAAATTATGCCTTCTTGTAAGCTCTTTCTTACCCTTAAAATGACTTTACACATTCCCCCCTGGTCCTTTGACAATCTCCTCTTCAGTCACAGGACAGAACCCCAGCATCAACTCTGTGGGGAAGCTTCTCCAAATTCTCTAGGCCTGAACAATTTTCTGCCTTCTCTGCTTCCGTGGAACTTTGTCCTTTACTACATGATAGCGTTTACCTCCTGACATTTTAGTGTGTTTGTTAGCCCTGCATATAGAACTCACCAGATTGTGTGGACTGCATGAATGAGTTAATTCTATTGAACTTTTAAGGCAAAGCCTAAATTTTATGCTTCTTCTAAATCCCTTACATCTCCTAAAAAAATTCTGATCCATAGTAGTAGGTACTTGTTTAATTAAATTTTAGGGATGGATATTTTTCATCAGTGGAAGTGTATGCTAGAGTCCATATTATGCAATAAGGGAAGGGAAGACAGAGTACCTAATTCAGTTAAGATATTGCTATTCTTGTTGGTAATTCTGGAGTGATGAAATCATAATTTGAATTTTATGACTAAATTGCAGAATAAATTTCCAATGTGAGATTTAAACATTATTTCCTTGGAGGGGACCAAAAAGGAGAGTTGGTACTGTTTTTAAGAACTGTCATTCAATTTTCAGTTGTGCCAGACCACAAATCCTTTATAGCCCTCCTGTTTAAGAAGCATCTGACATGCTAAGCTGCTTCCTAATTAACACAAAGGTTGTAAAAGAAGTGGCTGTTTGGTTGTGTTTGGGTTATCCCAGCCAGTATATTCCAAAGCTTCCTTCATTCAACAGATGAGTTATCTCCTTTATATTCTGTAAGGAAATGAGAAGTAATCAGTTAAAAATGCATTACTAATGCTACATGCTTCACATTGAAACCATCCTCCTGACACATAATACTTTACCCTCCGCTGTCCCCCAAAGTGGTGGTAGGATTTCTGTTAAGTCATTTTCTTAATTAGGTCACAGGGTCTAAGAAGCCTAAACATTGTGCCTTGTTGAAATATAACCTCTACGTATGGAGGATGTGTTGAACAACTTCCTACCAGTCATTTGGCATATGTTGGCTTCCTGTCTTCATGATACGTAAGACAACTAGCTAATTATCATTCATATGTGGTAAATCACATAGATACTGACTTCCCCTGTCTTTCCGGCTTTTTCTTATCAAAAGTCACCTGCTCTCGGTCGCAGGAATGATTGGCTAAAGTAACCTATATCAGGGTCTGTAACGGTGGGCACCTATCAGAGTGCACATGCTTGAACATAGCATCGCCTTTATCATCATAAGCCTCACATCCAGATGTGATAGACCCAAGTGCTCACATCCCCTCACTCTCTCACTGTAGACGTTGTTACCATGTCACAAATATTTAACAGTCTGCTGTGTACTCAACCTTTAGCTGTATGCCCTGAGGGAGACAGAGTAAGATACTGCCCTGACATCAAGGAGCTCACATTCTCCCTGAAGAGATAATTTCACATGAAAAGTTAGTGTTTAACATGAAATGTCCTGAGAATATACAATTGTAATTTGCATGTTTCCCATGTGTACTTTTCTAAGTTCTCAGATTCAAAACAAAACCCCATGGAAGAAAAAATGAAATAAAAACTCTGTCAGGACAAATCCTAGCCAGAACTGACCAAACATAAAAAATAAATGCCACTGCCCTCTCCAAGCCACCTTTACTTTATACTTGGGTCTAAGAAGCCCAAACATTGTGCCTTGTTGAGATATAACCTCTAGGCATGGAGGATGTGTTGAACAACTTCCTACCAGTCAGTGAAGTGCAGTGACCATTTAGCAGTATCTCCCTTCTCTCTCTTTCCACCCGCTGCCCCATGTCTCCTTCCTTGCATCTATCTTCCCCTGCCAACAATAATTTTCTTATGTTCTAAGAAAATATCTTTAATGCTTTCCCTACTACCTAAATATTAAACTTCAAACCTTTCCCAAGACCGTGAACACCCACCCCAGCTTATAAGTTCAGGCTACTTACCATTCCCCAGGCACACTGTATATTCCCTCCTCTGGTACACTGCTCATGTCATCGAATCTATTTTCCTCCCACCCTGCCCTGGATTCTGTAAATATATATCAGTCCTACCCACCTTTAAGTTTCAGTCAAAACCTGATACCTACGGCCTGAATCAATCCCTCTGTTCTCCATGCTAGTCTATGAGAGAGGTCATGATATTTCAGTAGCTCTGGAGAGACACATATGGTCAAAGCAGACCAGCTAAAATTAACCCATGCTATGCATAACCTTGCTGTAACCTCTTTCTTCACCAAAAATTATCTGTCCCATTTGCTAAGTAAGCCCTTAGGGCTTTGCTGTGCCTGCAACAGGTCTTAATCCATGTGAATGTGCGTTTTTGTGTTAGTGAGCACATGCTAACATGCCTTCCACAGATTAGTTTATTTAGAAACATTTTCTGGGGAAAAAAAGACCTATTTTTGGTTAGTAACCCCAAAAAGACCTTTCAGTTCACATACGTGGGTAGCAGCATACTCCACTTATGCAAAGGTCAGCCCAGGGTAAATATGAGCAAAAACACATACTTAGGATAAGAAGAATGTTGAGGGAGTTTACAGTTTAAAGAGATATCCAGACAACTTTTTCATATTTTAAAGAAGTAATGCTATAATTTTACTACAAAGAAAACTTCTTTTTGTTTCTGGGGAGAAGAATAAGAAGAGTTACAATCTCCTAGAGAAAAGCAAAACATTTTTAGTACTCCCAAATAAGACAGGCACCTCAGCTAGGGTGCTGCAGTTGCATGTACTTTGTGTTTTTTCAAGAATTTTATTTCTCTGTCATGATTATTTATTGGCAGAGGATTTGATGAGCATTTGGGCCAAATTTATAAGACTTTCAACACATATAGAGAAAAAAAATTAGATGATTGCACATCTTTCTGAGGGAGATTTTTCCCCTGTTTTTAAAAGTCATTACTTTTCCCTGAATTTATCATGTATTCCTATAAAAGTGTAAATTTTGTGATAGATAGCATTTTTACCTCAAAATAAAATGAATATCCAACTGGAGCAAGTTTTATTGACTGCCTGTTGGAGCATAAATTAGTCTAAGGTTTCATGAAAATAGGCATTTGAACATGAATATGAATGGCTGAGATCAGAGGCAACTTTTGAAAGGATTCCAAAATCTTATCATATTAGATTGGCACAGCAAATGAATTGCTTGAATGCTAGAAGTTCACAAACATTCAAACAATTGTGAGTTACATTAACTTCAATAAAAACTTTTGCAGGACAAAAATGTAATATAGTAAACTTCATCTTGCTTGTCCAGGTCCATATACATTCTTAGCTGGACTCTTGTCCTAGCTTCCTAATTTTTCTTCCTACCTCCTATTTTTCCTTATTCCAAGCCACCATACTTGCTCTTGATTAATTCTTACTGCCTATCTCTGATTTACTGATTCATCTGCCCAGTCATCTATAGTAGCTCCAAACTGTTCTCTAAATTATGAACTTATCTCCCTGGCATTCAGAAAATTCTACAGCATTCATCTTACACACTTTTCTAGCCTTATCTCCCTTTTCTCCTATGTACTCCTATGTTTATATTGCCTGCATTCCTGTTTCATTATATCCATTTACATTGGCTCTTTTACCAGTAATTTCCTCTTCTTTCCCCTCAGTCTGAAACAGTCCTTCATAGATTTTGTCCTATAAGCCATATTTCAAATATAACTTTATCCACAAAGCTTTGCCCAGTTACTCCAAGAGAATGCATGCTTCTGCTTTAGAATTGTAGCCTTTTTTTCCTCTCTCGCAAGGAGAGAGTGTAGCACCATGGTTTAAGTACTCACCCTCTGGAGTAAGCTTTAGTTTAAGACCCAGTTCTACTGCTTACTTGCTATATGATCTTATCTAAATTTGATAACCTCTGTGTCTTGTTTTTTTTTTCAGTCTCTAAAATAAAGATGCTAATAGTACCTACCTCATAAGATTGTTGTGAGAATTATGAGTGTTGATACATTTAAAGTAGTTAGAATAGTATCTGGCCCTATAGTAAGCTTACGTGATATTTATTGTATTCTCTCATGGCTCATATTTTATTCCAATGTGTATTAAATTGAACTGTATGAAATTGCCCATGTCAACTCTATATTGGACCCTAAAATCATTATGTCATTTGGTTCAACCAAATGTAGTGCTTTTTGTACCCCCTACCTTAATACGCTGAACTATCTCGAAAGATAAGGACTATATCTTATACATTGTTGTATCCTATGGTACCTGCTATGTACCTGACACATGCTAAGTATTTTATGGATGGTTATTGAATTTTGCACATACACACACACACACACACACACACAAAATGCAAAAAACAAATAGAAGCCAAGACCTTCCCAGTATCTTAAGTACTCTTTGGCTACCACAGAGTTTCCTCTATGTGGTACAGCAGTCATTTATGAAAGGAGAGTGATAAAGATATACAAGAGGAGAATTTTATCTTGTCTATTGCTGAGTATAAATACTATGCCTTTCCCAAAAGCCTTCCACAGAACCTTTCCTTCAGGTCAGGGACCTAGTGTCATGGACCGGTCTTGGATAACATTGCAGGACATATCAGTTCAACTGCCAAGGGAATCATAAATAGTCCTACTCCTGCCTGTGGCCCACCACTGCCTCCATAGAAGGTACATGACCCTCTCTGCTTTCATTCTTTTTTATCAGATATTTTCAACATCAAGAACTTAATTAGCTGATAATGCAACTAAATTAAGTATAACATAAGGGAAATGTGTCCTGGCAGGGATAGTATCTTAGAGTGAATGTACAGCCTTTACTTGTTACAAAAAAAAATTGAGCTTTGGACAAGCAATAGGGAGCAGCATTGATATGGGGTTCTGACATGGAAGCTGACATTAAATTCTTGACAGTCTGCTTGTTTATAAACTATTCAGTAAACAATTTAGTAAGTAAACATAGATTCTTCCTATCTCTTTTAAGGAAAGAGTGTTTATGTTGGCTCTCTCTTGTACCCAACCTAGTGTTCAGCCTTTCCTGACTCACATAAGCACTAATCTCCAGATAACACCAAATGTCCTAGGGTTATTATTTATCCCCCTTGCTTGTTCTCTGAAATAAGAGGAAAGCAGGTAAAATTATGCACTTTACGTAAGAAGAAATAGAGGTACAGAGAAAACAGCTTAAGTCTCTTAACAGCCCAAGAGAGTGAAGAAGATATTGCCAGTGCAGTGAGTTGTATCTGTCCGTAGGTAAGCAAAATATTAATAAAAGCATACAACTATGTTAATAATTCAAACAGCAGTCTTTACTTATATGGACTTTGCAGTGACTTTTTTCCAGCCTGAAATACTCAGATAATGACTGTCATTAGTTTCACACGTTAGTGCTTTATTATATACTGCTTTGCTTTCACACGAAATTGTTGGGAGATAAGAATTTTTTGTAAGATAAATATTGGGTCTTAACTTTTTTATCCCCCTTCAACTTCAAACAATTTTCTGAGCAATGGTAAGTGGTAAGTAGATATTTACCACTTCAGTTTACAAGAGACCTGTTTCTCTCTGTTCATTGGCTTAGGCACTATTAATGAAACCTTTGGAATGCAGGTCCCTTCTGGCTGTAAACATATATCCAGGTCTTCTATTTCTTTTGGAACTCAAACAATAAGAAAATAATTAGAAATCTGTGGGCATAGATCTCTAGAAACCTTAATCTTAGAAGTGAGTAAAACAAATTTTTAGGCCGGGCTAGGAGGCTCCTACCTGTAATCCCAGCACTTTGGGAGACCGAGGCGGGCGGATCACGAGGTCAGGAGATCAAGACCATCCTGGCTAAGACGGTGAAACCCGGTCTCTACTAAAAATTAAAAAAATTAGCTGGTCGTGGTGGCAGGCGCCTGTAGTCCCAGCTACTGGGGAGGCTGAGGCAGGAGAATGGCGTGCACCTGGGAGGCGGAGCTTGCAGTGAGCCGAGATTGTGCCACTGCACTCCAGCCTGGGTGACAGAGCGAGATTCCACCTCAAAAAAAAATTTTTTTTGTAAAGCCTAGGAAGGATCATTAAGCATCTTCCTAAAATTTTCAGTATGCCTGTGTGCACTGTATATACTGACTTCTAGCATGGTTTCTTTGCCAAAGCATAACACACATTTTTTAAAGGGATAATTCAAGACAAACATTCTTTCACTCTGGGTGACCCCAATGGGTGGTGAACACTTTTTACTAACTCTTGAAAGTTAAAGCATCCAGCAGTTGGTTGTGACCTTTTTGGTTGTGACCTTTGAGTTATTCTAGCCTGTAGCCCACTGATTTGCTGCTTAGTTCCACAGCTTCAAAACCAGCTCTAATCACTGCTCCCGAGAGAGCCCTAGCTTCTGCACACAGGAGGCTCTCACCAGGAAAGGATACCTGAAGTCCAGAAAGGCACTCTGTTCACACTGGCTCCTCCTTGTAGGGAACAGTTTTTTCAAATAATGTACATTTATGCACTGGGAAAATATCTTGAATTTATTATTTAGGTGTAACCAGACTTTAATACAACTTAACCTACACACTGAGAAAGCAGACTGTACACCACATTTACAAAAAGATTTATGGCTTTAACAACGCATTCAAGTGTAGTTACCGCTAAATAGTAGTTCAAGTAATTGTGTGTCTCATGGCAAATACATGCAATATAAGGTAATATATATTTAAACCAAAAATAACAAGAGGTAATTATTTACTAAATAAAGAACTTATTACTTAGGAAAAAATGTTATACAACTTTCAAAGGACTTTTAAAAATATAATATGATTTATAGGAAATTTATTTGCATATAATTCACAATATCTGGTACAAAGTAAGCTACCTCTGTGTTTTTTTTTTTTCTTTAGGTCAACAAATATTTAAACGAAGGGTTGGCAAACTGGCCGTGAGACCAGATACTTATTTTTGTAAATAAAGTTTTATTGGACAACAGCCATGCCTGTTTATTTCAGATTGTGGCTACTTTGAGGCTACAGTGGCAGAGTTGAGTAGCTAAGACAAATAATGGTCCACAAACCTAAAATCTTTACTCTCTGGCCCTCTAAAAAAAAAGTATGCCAAACCATTCTAAATAGAAAAACAATTAATTCTTTTTTTCCAACTTTTATTTTAGATTTAGGGAGTACACGTGCAGGTTTGTTACATGGGTCAATTGCATGTCTCTGAGGTTTGATGTACAAATAATCCCCTTACCCAGGTATTGAGCATATTACTTGATGTTTTTCAACTGGCACCCCCTCCCAATCTTCCCCACTCTAGTAGTCCTCTGTGTCTACTGTTGCCATCTTTATACCCATGTTTATCCAGTGTTTAGCTCCTGCTTATAAGTAAGAACATATAGTATTTGGTTTTCTGTTCCTGCGTTAATTCACCTACGATGATGACTTCCACATGCATCCATGTTGCTGCAAAGGACATAATTTTGTTCTTTTTTATGGCTGCATAGCTTTTCATGGCGTATATGTAACAAATTTTCTTTATCCAGTCCACCGACAATGTGCATCTGCGTTGATTTTATGTTTTTACTATTATGAATGGTGCTGTGATGAATATATGAGTCATGCGTCCTTTTTGTAGAATGATTTCTTTTTCTTTGGGTATATACCCAGTTATGGGATTGCTAGGTTGAATGGTAGTTCTGTTTTAATTTCCTTGAGAAATCTCCACACTGTTTTCCACAGTGGCTGAACGAATTTGCATTCTCACCAGCAACTATAATATGGTTGTTTGTTTGTTTGTTTGTTGGAGATGGAGTCTCGCTTTCTTGTCTGGGCTGGAGTGCAGTGGTGCAATCTCGGCTCACTGCAACCTCCGCCTCCCGGGTTCAAGCAATTCTCCTGCCTCAGCCTTCTGAGTAGCTGGGATTATGGACATGCACCACCACGCCTGGCAAATTTTTTTGTATTTTTAGTAGAGATGGGGTTTCACCTTGTTGGTCAGGCTGATCTTGAACTCCTGACCTCGTGATCTGCCCCCCTCAGGCTCCCAAGTATAATATGGTATTTTAAGGAACTATTCATCAAGTTTGTATTGGTTACCATCTTTTAGTTTCCTGTTATCTTCAGTTTCATAATTGGCATTAATGACAATACAGTATTCACTTTATAAATTTGCTTCATAGTAAACTCTTCTGAAATAAATTACAGTCATGCATCACTTAACAGTGGGGATGCATTCTAGGAAATGCATAATTAGGCAATTTCATCGTTGTGTAAACATGAAGTGTACTTACACAAACCTGGTTGGTACAGTCTGCTGCACACCTAGCCTGTATGATATAGTCTGTTGTTCGTAGGCTACAAACCTATACAGTATGTTACTGTACTGAATATTCTCAGCAATTATAACACAATGGTAAGTATTTATGTATCTAAACATAGATAAGGTACAATAAAAATATGGTATTGTAATCTTATGGGACGACTATCACATATGCAGTCTGTCATTGACCAAAACATCATTATACAGCACAAGACTATAGTTGAAAATTTTAAATTATATATGTGGGTTGCACTGTATTTCTGTTTGTGCTTGCATTCATATACATTAAACTGTTACAGGGAGCATATTTGCTTGTGTTAAAAAATAAATAATGTTTATTTCTAATGACGTATAAAATTGTTATGGTTATGTTTAAAGAGGCTTGAAGAGGTATTATGGTTATGTTTGAAGAGGCGACAGAAACATCACCTTTGTCATTGACCAAAACATTATTGTGTGGCTCATGACTGTAATAGTGTAAAGATTAACTGTATTGGCTAATCAGTGTGGACATATCATTCAGTATTACTAAAGATACTCCATCCAATGAAGCCTGAACACCTGTAAATGCTTGGTGATGGATGGAAAGGGCAATTATTTGCAGCTGGACTGTTTGAGACATGTCATCATTATTGCATAATATTTATTTAATGAAAGATGAATGCACCGTACAGCTCCAGTTTGAGGGCACACTTGACATTGTAGTTTGTAGATCTTTTATAAACTGGCTGCTATCACTGAAGTTTTGCTGAAGAATAAAGACAAAAGATTCTCTCTTTAGGAAATTGTGCACTCTAAAGACTCATAAACCTGAAACCTCACAGAATCATAATAGATGTATTTTTCGGAGACAATTTCTGAGTCCTTGGCGTATTCTCAAATGTCATTCATGTCTTCATTGCCGCAGGTTATCTTTTTATTTGTATGTGTCATGGAAAAGCAGCCTTTTTCTTTTTTTCTCTCTTACTATGCCTTAATAAATAGAATTTAAAACCCCAAATCTGAATTACTGTGAAAGCCAATATTTGTAGCAAATCCATCTATGCTCTGTGTTGTCAGCACATATGGTTTTGTGCATCTGCTACCATGAAATTCTGCCAGAGTTATCCTGAGAGAAATGGAGAGACACCTGATGCCGTCCTTACTGTGACAGAAGTTTTTCTTTCTGTGAATTCCAAACATTTTTGAAGTTATGCATCTCTTGCATTGAACTTCAGTGGCTTGTGTACACATGGTATCTTCCTTTCTAGATTGTAAGTTCTTTGAGGGCAGGGACTGAGTCTTTCTCATCTTTATATGCTCTGCTCCTCCACTCTTGGTTTAGCCAGAGCCTTACACAAAGTAGAAGCTTAAATAATGTTTATTAGATGAATATCATACTGAGTTCCAGAAATTACCTGAGAGCAATTGAAGGGAAGTGTGGAGGGAGAGGTGTTAGCATAGAGTTCATAGTGTCTGAATTTGGCGTCCTTTTCCTCAACACTAATACTAACACAGATAAGTAACCTAACTGTCTTCTCAAATCTGAGAGGAGTAGATGCATTTTCTCTTTTGGGACTTTTCTATCTCATGTGGGAAAAGCAAACAAGAAGGTCCTACAAAAGTCTTGTAGGTATTTATTCTTATCCGACAGTGGTGGATGTGACAAACTCTCTTATTGGTTTCAGTTGGTCCCACAGGCTATGTGATGAGGACTTTGGGGTTTGGGGAGCTGGGAACCATGAGTTGTCTCTTATGGATGACCTAACATACTGCTAATACCCGACAAGCTTCAATTTATCCATCTCAAAATGGAGATACTAACATCTGTCTCAAAGGGCCATTGTGAGGAGCAAGTAGGAACATAGAAAATTTCCTAGCACAAAGTAGATATGGAAGATACGGAGTAAGATGTTAGGTATTTTATTGCTTCTGCTGCTTCTGCTGCTATTACTACTACTGCTATTATTATTACTACTCCTGGAAGAGTAGGACTACTGACCCAATACTTCACCTTATTCACCAAAACTTTTTTTTTTTTTTTGAGGCGGAGTCTCGCTCTGTGGAAGAGTGCAGTGGCGGATCTCAGCTCATTGCAAGCTCCGCCTCCGGTTTACAACATTCTCCTGCTCACTCGAGTAGTTACACGCCACTCGCCGGCTATATTTTTAGTAGAGACGGGGTTTCACTGTGTTAGCCAGGATGGTCTCGATCTCCTGACCTCGTGATCCGCCCGTCTCGGCCTCCCAAAGTGCTGGGATTACAGGCTTGAGCCACCGTGCCCGGCCTCACAAAACTTATCTCCTATATAAATTCATTTATATTTTTCTGGAATGATAAGAAAAATCCTTCATCTAGGTAGCATATTTTATATTTGAATAGTTTCTGTTTCAAATAAATAAAGTTTTTACAAACCCCAGAGAAGGCCTATACAGCCAAATTTGAAAAAAAATTTAAAAATAAATATTCAGTGTTTCAGATATGTGTGTGTGTGTGTGTGTGTGTATCTTTTAATTGCCATGTATTTCTACCAAGAAATAAAAACTTAATTTTGTATCCTGAAAGACCCTCATTTGAGAATCCCTGCTTTTATGTTCTGCTATGACCACTTTAGTCCAGGCAACAGATAGCTTAGGTTGTCGCTTTACAAGTGGAGAAACAGGGCTGAGAGGCTCGCCATCCTCCAAATTACCAGTGCCAGTCCCATGGCACCAAGACAGGAAAGGCAGGCACCCAAACAGAAAGGTAGTGCAATTAATTGCTTCAAAGTCTTCACTCAGGGCTGCCCTTGGGCATGATCAGATAAAAACGTACACATTGCTTGGCACCTGGTAAAAGTTGTTTCCTTTCCTTCCTCCTTCCCCTGATAGACTCTCCTTAGGTACAAAAAAGATGAGGCTGTACACATAGCTAAAAGCTATGCCATTAAAACAAACTTCTTTTTCAAAGAGCACCTTCACCCCCTACTGGACTAAACTCAATCCGAAGCTCTTTTCTCTAAGCTTTATAAGACTTACTGCCTGGATGAGTCATTTGTCAATAAATACTGACTATTTGTATTGGTGGGGTTCTCGTATATATGTACGAGCCCCTAGAGTCTCTAACTTAAAATTTATTTTTGCTTTAGAAGTTCAGGATTAAGGAGGCTTTGATGATCAATTTTAACAACCTCAATAAATAATACAGTAACTAATGGTTAGGTGTCCAGGCTAGCCCAGGGCAGCCTGTGTGATTCATGCTGCTGGTGAACTGTGGCTGGCTGGGTGAACTAGATCTGAAAATCTGTGGTGCCTAAGGGAGGGAAGGGAATATTTCCCACACTATCTCATCCTGCCCTCACTATCCCTACCCGCAATCTCTCTCTACACTCTACCCCACCTACCCTGCTTTTTCTGTGAAAGACCAGCTGGGGCAAATATTTTGGATTAAGTAAAACTTGTCTTGGGTAACTTCCCAAAAATTTAGTTTTTAACTGAATAATCTTGGTTAATCCATGAGTAAATAACCTTGTAGACTATAGTCAGCCCCACTGTGAGAAGCTGACAAATCAGAAAACCAGAGGAATATACACCAATTCCTTCCTGCCCTGCAAACCTCTGCTTCTTGAGGTTTGTTAAGAGTGGTTGCCTAATTGATTAGTCATTAGTTATTGACAGAACCAGAGAGATATGCCTGGCTCCTCTTGGAAAAACCAAAAGACTGAAAGGGAAAAGTACATCAGAAAGATACCCAAGGAGGCAGACTGCTATAAGGAAAATAATTAGGAGAAGAAATCATATGTTTTCAGATGAATAGAATCTGGGGACGAAAAAAGCAGCCTTTTCAGGCAGATGATGGAAAGATAGAAACTAAATTCAGAAGGATTAGAAGATGATTAGAAGGACAAGAAGTCACAGAAGACCAAGATTTCCCAAATTACCAAAAGAAAGCAAGCCTAGCCTTGTTCAGTCTGCAGAATGAGAACTCCCTTCTGGTAAGATCCGTACAATGAATTTCACAAATGTTGGTTTCTCTCTCTCCTCTTTGAGCCCATAATCACCTCCTTCTACTTGCACAACCTTGACCATCACCACTACCTATAACAAATAACCAGTTCTTATGATCCCCTCAAGGCATAACATAAAAATATTTTCTTTGTGATTACTTTCTCTACACAAAAGAAGGAGAGAGAGACAGAGACAGAGACACAAGTCAGGGGACTTCGCTGGTGAGTTTAGACCACAGCAAGAACCTAAAATCCTAGTGGGTTGTCAGTAGAGACAGGCTGAAACCACTAAGATCCTGAGTGGTGGTTCTAGGTAGGTATGCCCATCAGAACCATCTGTGGATAAGTATTTTCAGTAAATACACATGCAGGACCTCTGCCTCAGATGTACTGAATTGAACTTCACTGCTGGAGCTCAGGCATTTCATATTTGTTTCCTAAGCTGCTATAAAAAACTACCACAAACTTGATGGCTTAACAAGAGAAATGTATTCTGTCACAGTTCTGGAGGCCAGAAGTCCAAAGTCAAGGTATGACCAGGAGTGGTTCCTTCTGGAGGCTCTGAGGGAAATCTGTTCCACACCTCTCTCCTAGATTTTGGTGACTGCCAGCAATCTTTGGTGTTCTTTGATTTGCAGAAACATCATTCCAATCTCTGGTTCTGTCTTCATTTGACCTTCCCTATGTCTGCGATTGGTCTCCTTTCTGTCTCTTATAAGGACACCTGTCACTGAATGTAGAGCCTATCCTAATGCACAAGAAGCTCAATTATACCTTAACTATATCTGTAAAGACCCTTTTTCCAACTAAAGCCATATTCACAGGTACCAAGGTTTAGGACTTGGACATATCTTTGGAGGATACAGTTCAACCCATCATACATATGTATTGAAGGGAAAAATTCACACCACAACTGATTCTCCTGTAAAGAACATTGGCCTTAATGCATTTAACACACCATTTCTCTAGCACTTAGGAAATGCTAGAACATGCAAAGCTAAAGCTAAATAGGCTTCTTTATTGCAGAACCTCTCAGAGGCTCTCATCTGTTTGTGTGCATTATAAATGTCCAAGAGAAAGAAAAGAACCATAACATTTCCTGGAAATAGTCGACCAGGGAACTTCTTTTCAAGGGATTACCTATTAACTACCTCAATGGACACTAACGACTAAAGGAATACAGGCTGCTAGTGATCGTGGCACTTCCAAACTATGCTCAATGGTGTGGGCATGAGTCTACCACAGTGTCTAAACACTTAGAGTGTTAATGTCTACACTGACCTCTCCCTGGATATGAGCACACATCCTTCATCAAATATCCACAGTGGTTTCTCTAGAGGATTTGCATATGCGCATGGAATTTTAGATGTCTAGTCTCTACTCTTGCCTTCAGCCATTTTTGTAGAGAGAAATTGGCAAAATATTAGCATGCATGGAAGGGAAAGGTGGCCAAGATAATACATTATGCCTTTTTTTTTTCCCCTGAAAATGACCCAGAATATCTGAAAAGGGAGAAGTGGCTTAATCATTTCTATTCCCACAATTCTGGTCCTACAAAATTGATATCAGTATATGATTCATCCAGAAGTTCACAGTGGTATTTTTTTAAAAAACACTTTTAGAGGTTACCAGGGCATCTCACTGTTTTAAAATTTAATACCTCCAGGGAAATAAGCAACTACCTTGAATTTTTGCATGAATTGCATTCAAGAATAACTGAATAGTTCGTGGAATAAAGTTGGTTTTTTACAAGTAGGCATATTCTAGTTAATAAATGTAAAAGAAATGATAGGATTAGAAAAATCACTACATTACAAACTCTAATGACAGATTTAAGCAAGATGATCAGTGAATGATAAAATATTTAGGTATGCTCTCTTCTAGGTGAATCAAGCTGACAATACCTTGGACCCACATTAGTCTTACCACATGATATTATATGTCTCCTGATACTTAAAATAAATATCAAATAAATGTTGATAATTGTTGAAACTTGGTGATGAACATATAGTTCACAGCACCACCCGTGATGGATTCTTTCCATGAGAATTGATCTGAATCAAAGCAAGCCTCTAGGTCTAACTGCCAGTGTATAGGAAATAACAAGGATAGAGTAACATTTTTAAAGTCTTTAAGAATGCAGTAAGCTGAAGGAAATTGGTTTCTGCAATAACAGCAACAAAATTATGTAATAAGAAGAGAGAGGGAGAATCATGGATTTATACAAAGTTAAGAGACGCTGTGTGAATCTAGTGTGTATCCTGATCAAACAAATTAACTGTCAAAAGACGTCTTTTGAAATATGTTAGGAAATTTGAACATAAACTAGGTATTCTATGATGTTCAGGAATCATCACTAATTTGTGAGATACGATGTTGGTATGATTTTTTTGAATGAGAAAGTTTTTAGCATCACTAATTTGTTAGATACAATGTTGGTATGATTTTTTTAAATGAGAAATTTTTAGCTTTTAGAGACACATACCTAGATAGTTATAGATGAAAGCATATGATTTAAAAAAAAAAAAGATAGTGGAAGTACACAAAACAGGATTGCTAAATGTTGATAATTGTTGAACCTTGATGATGAACATATAGGAATTAATTAAACCATATTTTCTATTTTTATGTTTATTTTGCAAATTCAAAAATAAAAATAGAATAATCCCTCATGAACAGATGGCCTCAACTTTCATCCCCAAGTAAACACAATTCACATTCTCAGTGGAACCCATGAGAATATTATGAAGTATATGTCTATCTCATTTCATTATATATGGAATCTTATCATTCCTTTTGTCTTTATTACTAGTGGCCAGAGTTCTATCTTGAAATGTGGAAAATGTCCTTATATGAACCAATTAGTTTAATTACTGTGAGAAAACCAGAAAATATTTGAGTTCTAGCTAACTGGATATTGAATGAGTTGTGCTGAAGTATGTGGTCCTGAAGGGTTGATAATGAAATACTTGCTTTCCAGTAGCAAGGAAAAATAAATGTCTTAGCTAGAATTTACAAGGTCATTCTTGAAATCAATCAACCTGGGCTGAAGATTTCATTGCTGCTGTTATCTGGCATGATGGTATTTGTTTGTGCACAGTTCTGTTGATGTGAGCTATCAAATATTTCTTAGAACTGAAATCATATAATAGCAAACACTGCTATGTCCCAATGGAGATTCCAAGACTCTTTTGCCATGGAACATTTACATTCTATCCCCTTTCATCACTCCTGAACAAACAAAAACAAAAAAAGGAAAGATAACCAATAGGCTTTTTATTTAATTGAAAACCAAAGAGAGAGAGGAAAGAACCAGTTAGTTGCCATTTTCTAAATGCAGGCTTTTGTTTCTTTCTGCCTTCTAATTCTTTGCTCTTGAAGCTATAGCTTTCAAGCTTGTGTATAAAGGCCCAGAGAGAACACTTGTAATGTGGCCACCAACCCGTGTCCATGCCATTCTTCCTGCCTTTCTCTCTGCCTACTTCTGCTCCACCATCCCAGGTCAGGGGCTTGGAGGCTGACAGCATTACAAGTAGTATAGTCATTCAAGCTCATATAAACAAGATCAAATCCAAATAATAACAACAAGTATTTTATTTCAAGGACTACTCAGTTCCCTTAGTTTTGCTGACCGGTGTCTAGGAGACCTAGGCTCAGCTCTTGGTTGTCTCAGAACTGAGGACAGTACTCATTTGCACCATATGCATCTGCTTGTTAGCCTATGCAGCCAAAATTGATTCATTACTTGGCCTTCTCTGAAAAGAAAAATGAAAAAAAATGCGCTCTTAAAAATAATTCTTAAAATACAACCAGGAGGCATGTGCCTAGACATGGCTCACCTTCCACCAAATCATACTTTATGATTTCCCACAATGTTACCTTCTATTCCTCCTGCCCCTAAGGTTCCATGGAGCAGAGCAGGTTGAAGAATGTTAAGGTTGTACTAAACTTTTTAGAACAGAGGCTTTGGGGAAGCAAATGAGAGGTACACTGAAAATGAAGTATCTGTCTCTGCTCCTATTGATGTCACAGGACTAGAAGTTGACCTCATAGCTGATTACAGATGGACCCTGCAAATTGAACCCCAGCACATGCCTCTCATTATCCATTCTTCTCTTTGCAGAATGGGGTCCATGCTCACATATCAAGAAAATGGTGGGTTTTAGTCTGGCTCACTGGGTGAGGTTTTGGCATGCAAACTAATATGGCTTAGTGTACATCACCCATAATAAAAGTAAAGGCTTTATTTTTATTTACCCAGGTAAATAAGCAAAAGACAGATCTAAAATACATTAGAGTTAAGTTCCATGGGGACAGAAATGTCTGCTTTGTTTGTTGTTGTATATTTGACACCTAGAATGGTGGCTGGACCATAGTGACTACAAATAAAATATTTCCTAAGGGAATGAATGGTTCTGCAGGATAGATGTTCTCTGCATTTGGATAAGTGATGATACTATAGACTCAGAGCCTAGATAGAAAATATTGTCCCACTTTCAGTTCTGCAAATTGACTTGAGGTGCTTGGTGATGTCTTGCAGCAAGCAAACCCAATGAAGGCATCTCTGAGATCCCATAGTCACCACCACTAGCCTCCCATTACCTTGCCCACCCTAGATTTTCAAATTGGGAATCATTGTGGTACCAGACTGGGAATTTTGACTTGCATACTTTCTCATATTGGGGCTTGGGATTTTGAGATCTTATTTCCTTTTTTGGCTTCTTGAGATCTGAAATTGTTGTTCAGAGAAGCGTATTAAGACAATGATTCTTCCATTACCATGCATTTCTGTTACCAACAGAGGAGGTAAGTGAATCACTTAAAATGATACAATTCCATCCACTTCAGTACACCATAAACATATTCTTAGCTTTGACTATAATTATAGTATGTGGGTGATGCTGCTGAGAAAATCATATAATTATAACATTATGGTTGAGAATTGTCTGAGTAGAAAGCACTGAGCTGTACTGTGCAAAGTTTAAGGCGGAATTATGGGTCCCTTTTCAATATGAATAAAATTCATTAGCCAATTGCAACTGAGAGCTTTGTACAATGATATTAATAATATAAAAATCAGCCGGGCGTGGTGGCTCACGCCTGTAATCCCAGCACTTTGGGAGGCCGAGGTGGTGGATCACAAGGTCAGAAAATTGAGACCATCCTGGCTAACACGGTGAAACCCGTCTCTACTAAAAGTACAAAAAATTAGCTAGCTGAGTGTGGTGGCGGGCGCCTGTAGTCCCAGCTACTTGGGGGCTGAGGCAGGAGAATGCCGTAAACCCGAGAGGTGGAGCTTGCAGTGAGCTGAGATCGTGCCACTGCACTCCAGCCTGGGCGACAGAGCCAGACTGCCATCTCAAAAAAAAAAAAAAAAAAAAAAAAAAAATCAAGGGCCAAGGTAAAAATTTAGGAAAAATTTGATGCTTTTAACTTCATTTGTTTATAGGAGTCTTATATGCAAGCCTAATGCAGAGTAGAGAAGCTCACCAACTTGAAGGAAGCATGAATGAAATTACAAGGAAAAGCTAGCTTAGAAAAATCAACCCTGTCACTTGGTTTTTCCCCTCTTTGCTCTTGGCAAAAGGATCTTACATATGTATACCAAATGTCTATTTGAAAATTTTGTTTCCGTGAATATAGATTTCTTTTCTTTTTAGCAGACTGATCCAATGGTTCTAGATTTTATGCTACCATAAATTAAAGAAGACAGCATTCTATATCATGACTGAGGTGTTAATGACATTATGTGGTTGTCACATTATGAAATATAAACTTAAATGTGAGCTTTTCACTATGTGTAAAGTTTATCTGTATTAAAAATTTTTTGTTAAATACCAGAGATTTTCAGCAACAAGAAACATGAAGAAGTAAAAAGAACACAGAAACCCTGTCCTAGAGGACCTGTTCCACCACTTAAAAGCCATGTACCTCTTGAAGCCTGTTTCCTTTATTTCCAAAATGGGAATTTTTATATTTACACCCTAACCATCACGTAGGTCACATGTGATAACAATGTGCAAGTTTCTTACAAGTGTTCTAGAAATCTGTAAGTCTTAGAGTTCTGAGGTTTACTCCCAAAGAAGTGGAAATTGTGGGTTGCACCAAACAGTTAAACAGGGTGGCAGGAATCCCTGTCACGTACCCAGGCCTTTGGGTTATTTTCTAGGGTGAGGGGACATGGCCAGTAGTACAGAGTATGTGAATGTGTGGATGTGGGTATGTGCAGTGGATGAGTGGGTGTGTATGTTTATGTACAACACATGTATTGGAGGATAAAAGGGAAAATAATTTGTCTTCGTGACTTCATCTCTATTCCTGGCTTGGAATGTTATTCCTCTCTACACAAAGCATGAAAACAGAAACCCCTCCTCTTCTTTATTATATCGGAAATCTGGAAATTCAGTTATCCTTGTCTTATCCTACTCCCTGCTCTGTTCTAAATATATAATAATAATAATAATAATAGCACTAGTAGTAGTAGTAGTAGTAGTAGTAGTCGTAGTAGTAGTAGTAATGGTAGTAGTCGTAAGAGGATGAAGAGATGGAGGAGAAGAATTGGAAATAGGGAGGTTTCCTGTACCTGACTGGCAGTTTATATAGCAACCGCTGCAGATTTAGGTTGTTTCTTACTTCGCTTATTTTATAGCAGCCTCCACCAACTGTGACAACCTGCAATATCTTTAGCCCTTAAGATACTGTCTCTTAAACCTGACCAATATTTCTTATTTCTCAAAGAGTAATGATAATCTTTTCTGTCTGAGAAGTTCAAAAGGCACAATTGATTTTCCTAACATTTTCCTCAAATGAAAGGAGTATTTGAAAAATGGAACTCAAAGGAGGAGCCACCTCAGAAGCCTAACTGGAGCAGTCAGACTCTGCATCAGACAGACTTGGCTTCAGTTCTGACACTGATACTTACTAGCTGTGGGATTTTTGGACAAGTCACTTAACCTCTGAGTCTTTAGCTTCTCATCTGTAAACAAGTATAAATACTACCTACTTTATAAGCTCGTATGAAAATTCCCACAAAGTATGATGTTAGTTTCCTTTCTTTTTGTGCTCAGCTCTAAAAATATGCAGTGTAGTAAGTCATCAATATTTCATTAACATAGGGGAAAACTATATACCCAACCCAAAGGCTGAGATTCTTCAGAACATTTTTTTAAAGAGGTTCTAATTGGGAATTTTATAAATGGAATACAGAGGACTTTTTAAATAATAATAACAATGATTAATTTAAAGTTACTAAACAAAATACCTTAATGATTTGGGAAAAAATAAACTAAAGATAAATATTAAGCAAAAGAGAAAATTATTAAAGTAATAACGTACAAGTTATTAAGTAATAACGTACAAGTTATACAAGATACTTGCAAAGTAACACAGAATTAGACATAAAGCCACATTTAAGAGGCAGCAAAGCCAAAATGGCTGGCTGGCCCCCTTTAAAAGGCTCTTGGCAACAGACATACGGAAAACTCTCATCTCTTTCCTGGGCCTTACTTCCTACTCTGGATAAGCAACATCCTTCACACAAAAGAACATATCCAGAATAACCAAGAAAGAGATGAAATTATTTATTGGAACTAGTTAAAATAATTAAATCTTAAAAGCATGTTCCCCTGGACATAGAGTGGGGTGATTTCTGCAAACATTTTGAAAATAAAGTACCCCTAAAACAAGGATTTGGTTTAACTGCTAAAAAAACAATGTGACAGGTTGAGAAAACTGAAAATTTTCTTAAAATCTTGTTTATTTGAATGGTGAGCCAGCCATCCAGGGGAGAAACCAGAGCTCTTTCCTTTAAGAAATACACACTTCAGTTGGAAGAAAAGAATTGGTAGGTTTTAACCTTCAACCTTCTAGTGAAGTGAGAATATTGATTGAGCATCTATTACTAGAATAAATTTATCTTAAGTGACCCAGGGAAGGGTCATGGGTGATAGGAACTGTCAGAAAGAAAAAAAAATATGGCTGTGGATCTTAAGTACTTACAATCTACTGAGGGCTCTTGTCTGCATTTTCCTTAGACCGTGATGTTGCTCAAAGTCACATGAGAAAGCACATAAATTTACTGAATAATATTAAGAAAGCAGCAGTGACACTGAAATGCTTGCATTCTATTCACTATCCCAGTCATCTGCAGTTGCCTGGGGGATTTGCAAGCAAGGACAGGAAAATGCTAGTACCAACCAGTTCTAGATAATGAATTTATTTGCTGCAGAAACTTTCACTGTATTAAATTAAATTAGATTGACTGGAATTAAAAGGTAATAAGGCCCATTTTCTTATGTAGGTCATCAATTACTTTAACTCTAAAGATAATTCCAAAAGAAGAGGTTTAAAAATCGTTTGAGTAGTAGTAACATCGTTGGAATTTATTTGAAACTTCCCAATGTACTCACTTTTACAGATAACATATGTGTATATATATATTTTATATATATATGTATATGACTGCTGGCATAATGATTTAAATGATCAGTTTTATTACTTTGTAATCACATCAAGTAACACCGATGGTTGAAATAAAATCTGTTAGATGAGTGAATGCAATGATAACATATAGCAAATGAAAGTCTTTGCTATGAAGCACGTGATTGTTGTAATTGTTGCTGCCCTTTTGGGATCCTGAACCAGATTCCCCAAATAAGTAGGTAACACAGCATTTGTCTTGAGCACTTTTTCAAGCATTGTAATCCATGCATTGAAGGAGACATTATCAGCCTACAGCTGTAAACTCTAAGATGATTTTTAAAGTCTGAAGGCTTATAAGTCTTCATTAGGATAAGCTAGGCTTACCATATAAATCCTTGAGGACTTTGCTAGAAAAATAGTGGAATTGTTGAATTGGGAAAAGAGATAATGGTAATGGGATTTGCCTGATGTCTTCATCCTAGAAAAAAAGATTTCTGCTTGGGCATTAAGAATGATGATTCTGGCCGGCGCGGTGGCTCAAGCCTGTAATCCCAGCACTTTGGGAGGCCGAGACGGGCGGATCACGAGGTCAGGAGATCGAGACCATCCTGGCGAACACGGTGAAACCCCGTCTCTACTAAAATACAAAAAACTAGCCGGGCGAGGTGGCGGGCGCCTGTAGTCCCAGCTCCTCGGGAGGCTGAGGCAGGAGAATGGCGTAAACCCGGGAGGCGGAGCTTGCAGTGAGCTGAGATCCGGCCACTGCACTCCAGCCTGGGCGACAGAGCAAGACTCCGTCTCAAAAAAAAAAAAAAAAAAAAAAAAGAATGATGATTCTGGGAGACTTTCAGGAATGTTGACAAGGCTTGAGTTACTCAGGATTTGATGCCAAAGAAGCCACACTGCACATGTGTTCCTCTAAGGTGTACTTGGTTCTCATCTGAGAGGCAAAGGCTCTACTTATTTTTTGATTGTTTGGTCCTAAGTTACCTTCAAACTCCACTTAACCACATCTCTAATCCTGTGTATTGCCTTTCCAGCATCTTGTAAATTCCAAGGGGTTGGGGGAACCTCTAGGTTCCAAGGCTGAGCTAAGTTATAAATGAATACCCTGTGCAGTGTTGAGAATGAAACAGAAGCTTTGGTGCATGGTAGCCCACTATGAATGGGGTTTCAGAGGAGCAGTCCAGGGGTCCTCCATGAATAGGCATATATGGGCCAAGAGACAGGCTTCTCTCAGCCATACCACAGTATATTGGAACAATGAGAATGGGAGAGGACATACTTCTTAAAGTGACACACTGACCTGTTTTCATTCTCTCCTCTCTCTGCTTCTCCATTTCCACTTATTGCCCATATTGCATCTGTCCAGTAACTGTTTCTTTAACAGTTTTCCAGACTGACATGATTAATCCAGAAGATGGATGGTAGTTTTTTTGTTTTGTTTTGTTTTGTTTTGTTTTGTTTTTTGAGATGGAGTCTCGCTCTGACGCCCAGGCTGGACTGCAGTGGTTGGATCTCAGCTTACTGCAAGCTCCGCCTCCCGATTTAACGCCATTCTCCTGCCTCAGCCTTCGGAATAGCTGGGACTACCGGCGCCCGCCACCTCGCCCAGCTAGTTTTTTGTGTTTTTTAGTAGAGACGGGGTTTCACCGTGTTAGCCAGGATGGCCTCAATCTCCTGACCTCGTGATTCGCCCGTCTCGGCCTCCCAAAGTGCTGGGATTACAGGCGGTGGTTTTTTAATTAAAAAGGAAAGCTGATTTTATTTAGTGAGACTTCTGCTATCATCTTCCGTGTTATATCCCAATATGAGTATTTTTTTTAAATGTTCTACTAAATCCAATAGTACATTCACCTCACTCTTGAGTTAAACTCTTGACTTTAAAATAATTAGCCAGGAATCTCCATTTCTGCCCCCTAGTTGATTTATATCTTTTTGGGTCCCAACTCTCAGCAGAATGTGCTGTCTGGTAAGCGGAAAAGGAGAAAAGACAAGATCAGAGGCTCTGCTATTGGCCTAAGGTAATCAGAGGCTCACATTTGGAAGACAGTATTATATTCATGTTATAAGATTTGGTGAGAGGTAAGACAACTTCTGGCTTATAAAGGAAATTAAACACCAGAACTGGATCAAACGATTTTTAAACCTCTTCTTTTGGAATTATCTTTAGAGTTAAAGTAATTGATGACCTACATAAGAAAATGGGCCTTGTTACCTTTTAATTCCAGTCAATCTAATTATTTAAAATAATTAAGTGATTTTAATTAGCCTTTAAAATCATAAGAAAAAATGCAGTATTTTAAATTCTATAAATGAGCTATGTCTTAAACTATTTGGTAGCATAACTCAATTGTATTCATTTTAGTTTAAGATCATGCAAAAAGGGAAAGGTATAGATGCTATTTTATTGATATGCTGCTCAACAGATTTCAAATTCAACATCATAAGCCAAGATTTGTGGGACCAGAGGAATGTCCAAAAGTATAATCTGATAAATTATCTGTTGCAGGAATTAAGTAAAATATTGCATACCTCTCACTTCCTATACCAAATAGATAGAATGAAAGTACTAGATTTTGTATCACAGATAGTTTAGACAACTACAGGGAATTCTGAACTTTCAAACTTTTATATCCTAAACTCAAGATTTGGGCCTTGAAAAATAAAACTGATAAAACTGCTACAGTGTGTATTTTTAAACTTACAGTTTTCCTGTGGTGGAGTTGACACTTTCTGTTGGTATGGCTAGAAGTCAGATAGATGCTTGATGTTAAAGACCATTTTTTTATTTCTTCTCTTTTTCTCACCCTATGATTTCATTGACCTAAAGTGGCTTTTAGTGCTGTTCAATTCACACAGAAGCCAAAATTGGTTACTGTGTTAAGAAGAAACCAAGAGGTTTTATTTAGTTCATGAAACACTAGCAAAATTTCTATATGATGCAAAATTGTAAGGAAGTTTTGTAGTCATTGAAAGGAGCAAGAATATACAGATTGCTTGCAGTTCCAGTGTAAAGACATTCATTATCAGATTTATCACTTGAAAATATTATCAAGATAGTATTTATATTGTGTTTACCAGGTAAACTAAGAACTTTAGTTCTAAGCACTTTACCTATTTTAAATCATTAATAGTGCTGTAACAAACCTCTGAGGTAGGTACTGTTATCCCTCTTTAACAGATAAAGAGAATGAGGCACAAGGAAGAGAAGTGACTTGCTGAAAGCACACACAGCTGAATGTGGACCCTGATTCAAATCCACACATCCTGACTCAAGCATCCTTGCTCTGTACTACTGTGCTACAGTGCCTCTTCACATCCTCCTGATGCAGAAATCTTCTTCTAGAATAATGAGAAGCAGTGTGAGCTTTGAAGTAGGACTTCCTGAGCATGGTGCTTTCCATCATCTCTGGGCCAAAGTTTTCTCATCTTTACAAAGGGATTACGATCAACCCCCATCTCATACTGTGGTTAGGAGAACTGAACAAGACCATTATACTAAAAGATGTCAGAACAGGGCCTGACAGATCATAGGGCCCAATAAACATGAGCTCTTGTTATCATCATAAATATGTTAAAAGCAGCTTTAGTATGTGGATAATAGTAGCAGAATTTCCTGAATGAGACATGTTAAACATTTATTAAGTGGGCACTTTTTGGAGTTTATCTTATAATAATTCAGTAAGGTTACTCTTGTCATCCCCATTTAATTGAACTTGAGGAATCTCAGGCTGCAAGATAACATATTAGTTTTCTAGAATCAAATAAGCAAGGATTCAAACTCAGAATGTATTGATCCCAAAACCTCAGATCTTTCTGCCATCCCTGTCTTGTTCTAAACCCCAGATTTGCTCATCCAGGCCCTAGTTATTGATCAAAAAGCACCAATAGAAATCAGAGTAGAGAAAGTCATATTGAGCTTGTGAGATTGCATTATGGGCGTGGTAACAAATGTCATTCAGATGTTTTGGCACAGTGCATAACAACCACACTTAACCTCTGTACTAAGACCTGTCTGAGCCCATAAATAAAGTTACATTAATAATTGTGGAATGATAAGGGACCACTCAGAAAATCTTGGTTGATATAGGACGTGGCGTCTGTGGCTTCTAATTAAGAGATATTGCTTCTTGAATCAGTTCCTGACCATTGCTCTAGGAGGATATTAAGCCTTCTCTGTCCATGGGAGATGTGCAATTCAACAGCTGACCTGGCTGCTTGTCGCTGTTAATGATCCTATAAAATTTCTTCTAAGATAAGAACTCTCTGTTCTAGTCCAAATCAAGTGAATATTTCCTGTTTGTTGACCTACAGCTTCAAGGGTATGAGGTCATAAGTTTAAAAAGATTCCTTTTCTCCCCATTGTTGTGAGAGTCATTCTAGTTCTATCAAATACTCCAAGTGAATCCTGCATATTTCCTTTTTGCCAGATATGTTAGCTATTCACTCTATTTTCCTATCTCCTCTATGCTTTTATTTTTTCCCTCATCTCTTTACCAATGGTACCCTGAATTTTAGAACCAGACAGGTAGTAGGACAAAGCAGGTGAAAATACACAGGTTGTAAATTTCAGAATGCAGGTTCAAATTCCATCGTTGTCTCTTGCTAACTGAATGAATATGGGTAAGATGTTTTACCTCCCAGAGTCTTACATACCCCATCTGTAAAATGGGAATAATACTGTCTTCCGTGGTTTTCTTGAGCATTAAATGTCTCTATTTATGGAACACAGTTTCATGTAGTAAATGATTCTGTACCAATGCCGTGCCCCCTATGTAGGCAAATGCATGTCCCAAAAGACCCAAAACAAGTTGTCCCTCTTTTCAAGATGAAGCTTTGTAATCTCTCCTTAAATTTATCCAGTTCTGGTGTTTAATTTCCTTTATAAGCCAGAAGTTGTCTTACGTCTCACCAAATCTTATAACATGAATATAATACTGTCTTCCAAATGTGAGCCTCTGATTACCTTAGGCCAATAGCAGAGCCTCTGATCTTGTCTTTTCTCCTTTTCCGCTTACCAGACAGCACATTCTGCTGAGAGTTGGGACCCAAAAAGATATAAATCAACTAGGGGGCAGAAATGGAGATTCCTAAGCTCCTCCCAGAGTTTGGCTCTGTAGGCCTGAGGTTCAGGGGCTTGATGTTAAACAAGTAACCCCAGTGGTTCTGCTGCAGGTGGAACAGACTCCCAAGACCACATTTTCCTAGCACTGGCCTTTAGGAAGAGCATGTACCTACTCTATTAGAGTTTGTGCAGACTATGATTGCAGCCTAGTTTATGCAGACTATTGATTGCGGCCTCTTGGCAAGGCTCTATAAGGAAAAGGGAGCCAACATGTAAGTAAATTATCACGGCCATGAAACTCCTCATCTGAGGGGGTTTCCCCTCATGCCTTCATCCCTTTGTGTCTGCCCCAGAATGCCAGACTATCTTCTCCAGACAGACCCAAGTCAACCTCTTATTTTTAAGCCATTCCTCATTCTCCTATATAGTCCAAAATAGCAAACACATTTTTAGGAATTCTCTTGCTTTATGGGTGTTCATCCAAAAATATTTCATTATAAGAATAAGTGCTTAGCTTGTCCTGTAGTGTCTTTCTGCCCTAATATTTGGGCCCTTCCTTTCCACATAGTTGCATTTTCTTTGATGGGCAGATGCTGCTTCCTTAATATTTTTCACAACTTTGTGCTTCTAACAGAGCAATTATTTTAGGAAGAGGGCACTTGGAGAGTTGTAAGAGGATAAGAAGCCCATGTCTCTGCCTTGGATTTGTGTACCTAAATGTTACCTAATTAGATAAACCTGAGGAAGATTTGGAAGCAAAGTAGAATGAAACGGAAAGTGGTTGGATAATAAGAATTTGGACATTGTTGCTCTGTGGTGATGTTGGCAGACTCTAAGCCTCTTGCCTCATTTTATTCATTCATGTATGAGGGAGTTATACTCAGTCATAAGTCACTAATATTTGTATTCTACATCCTATTAGTAAAGTAATTTTTGAACACACATGATACATATGTTTACATATTTGTAAGTTATATATATGTACAACATTCTAATATATTCTGTTCATTGTGAAACATAAAATATATATAAATTTGGTTTAATATAAAATACAAAATTAGCATTAGTGTCTGTGTCTGTCTCATTTCTGAAAAAAGCACAATATATACTAAGTTAAAGGTTCATTCTTAATAGCAGTAGGAGTAGATCTTTATTTCAAATAGTTTTTGGGGTAATTTCCTTTTTTGGAAGACAGCTTATCAGATTTGGTTAGAGTTGATGAAAGCTTATTCTAGGGTTAAGAAAAGTATTAACTCAGCCATTTTCTTATTGTTGATTTGGGCTTGCATAATTAGGTTTACCTTCAGTATGAAGTTTATTTACATGAATCTGTTTAACCCACTTATTTGTTATATAATTGTTAGTTAAATCAATGTTAAATCAGTATAATCTATCCACAAAATCGGTCATACAGAACCTGCAAAAAAAAAAAATGCTCTAACATGTTACATGAAGAGATAACTAAAGATACTATGAACAACCCCTCTGAACGGTAACACTCCCACTCTTCCTGCAAAATTCCTCTCATAGCAAATGCAACATGTGACTCAGACACAGGCTGACTGAAGGCTTTATGTGACTCTTACATGCCCAATATTAGAAAACCTTAATTTCTTTCCTATTTTTTTATAAACAACACATATAAATAAACATTTTAGTATCTTCTCATTACCCAATGGATTGTCTTTCATGGTCCATTTTGAAGACAGTAAACTATAGCCTCTATTTTTATTTAATTTCAAATACCTGTTTGCCAATATTCACAGCCAGCTTTTGTTAATGTTCTTTTCTGTCCTGTGAATCCTGATGTCATATCTTGCAACATCCCCTCTAAAGCCTATCTTTGCACTCCCGTCCATCCCCCATTCTCTATTATTGTGCTGCCTCTGATGGCCAGAGAAAAAAATCTTGAAAATACATATTGTATTGCCCTACGGGTAGAGGAAACAGCAGTTATACAATTCAAAGTTGCAGCAATTCACCACACTGTTTAGCACCCTACTAGGTGTAAGGAGGAAGCTTGATTTAAAAAATATATGCAATAATGCCTTCTTTAAGAATGTTTGGGAGCATGCAAGAGCTTAATACTCGTGGACATTTACTTTTTTCCAGCAAATTTAGACCCAATCTGTGTGTAGTTTCATTTTGTTTTCCATTTCCTGATTAACTGACTATATATCTAGCTACTTATTTGCTGCCATCTAGTGTAATAAAATATGTTGATTATACATGGAATTTTGAGCCCATTATGTAGTTGAATATCAGTACTCAAAATGATTCTTTTTTTCTGGTTTCTTATAAGTTTACAAAATGCCTAGTCAGGACCTTTCTTATCACTGTAACCCTGAACGTGATCTTAATATTGTATCATAGAATCTAGGGCTCAGGATCAACCTTCATTCATTTTCTATAAACTTGACAATTGGAAACTGGGTAGGGGCTTAGCAGTTGGTGGATATGAAGTAAACATATAAGAGTAATCATTAAGAGATCATCTCAGTTTAGTGACCGTGATTTTTACTTCATGGAGGCAGCAAAACACAACATGGATTCTTACCAATAGTGTGACCATGGGCAATTTATTTCTCTTTTGGAGGCATCATTTTCTTCGTATCTAAAATGAAGTGGTAGGACCAGGTGACTGTTAAGGTCTCTTCCAGCTCTAAGAGTCTGTGTCTACATATAAATGATTTTCTCTGCCAAAGTAATGTTTTTAGAGTCCTTTATAATGCCAGAAATGAATACGGCTTCTCTAGTTTTTCTATGTAGCTATCTATCCTTTGGTGTGGTTAGAAGTAAACACTGATCCTGACTGGAAAGAGAGAGAGGAAAATGTGGACCATGATTTTATTCCTTTTATTCTTGAGAGTTGTCCAATGGGATATTGTCCCCTAGTGGATAAGTAGATACTTGCCAATATGCACCTGACCTCTTTTCACTCATAATGGGAATTTAGAAGAATAATACCTGTTATAATCAACTGCCTAATCTCTATCCCTTTTTTATCACTCTGTTTCCTATTGTAACTTCTCTATGTAGTACTATAAGTCTACAGTAACATATTGGTGTTTCCCTTTCCTTATGAAATTTTATACAGCTACTCCATTATATCCTAAAATGTTCCTTTTTCTTGCTTTTATAGTGGGGTCTTTCTTGTTGGCCAGGCTGGCCTCAAACTCTTGAGTTCAAGGGATCCTCCCACCTAATAGTAGCTGGGTTTTCTTCTGAGTAGCTGGTCCTAAAATGTTTTATTTTCAGATTATTTCAGATGTATAAGTCTTATTTTCCCAACCAGGCTGAAAACTTTTCAGAATCAGGAACTGTCTTTAGTTTCTCATTTTTTATGAGGGGATGTGGCATTATTGCTTAGGGAATTCATGTATTTCTGATAATAAAGATGTTTTTCTCTTTGTTCATATAAATTAGGGTAAAAGAGGAAGTACAAACCTATCTCAAATCAAGTACAGGACTCTATAATTATTACTGGCTATCTAACAGCTCATAGAAGCCAATAAGTCTCTGAACCTAATGCCAAAAAAAAGCAACCTTACCATAAAGAGAAAATCCAAATAAAACTAAAAGAGGCAATGGGTAGTGCTACCTATGGGAAGAAAACTTTGAAGTGGGAAAAGTCTGGCTTCACATCCCAGCTTTGCTACTTATTACCTTTGTGTTTCGGCTAAAAATTGTCCAACTTTCCTGAAGTTAAGTTTCCTTCTCTGTAAATTGAGGGTTATAATACTATATACAACATACTACACAAAAGAGTTGTGAAGATGGAATGAGAAAGCAAATGGCAAAAACTTAGCACAAAGTAGGAGCTCAATCAATCATGGTTAAAAAGAACTTTTATCCATTGTTATTTTTGCTTATATACAGTAAAAATTATCCAATACAAATGTGGTCAGAGCATCTGCAACTGAGCTTTATAAAGTGAATGATAATTCTCATACCATAGTGGTTCTCATCAAGGGTGATTTTTGTCCCCCAGGGGACATTTGGCAATGTCTAGAGATATTTTACTTGTCACACTGGAAAAGAGGGGAGTGCTACTGGCATCTAGTACGTAGAGAGTAGGAATGATGATAAGCATTCTCTAATGCACAGGACAGCATTCCACAAGAACAGATGATCTGATCCAAAATACCAATAGTGTGGAAGTTGAGAAACCCTACCGTAAAGCCTAGGGAGTCCGTTACTTCTGACCTAAATTTGTTTTATGTTTAAGAGTGCATGTGGATCAAAAGTAGCTTCCATTTTGGTAGGTTATGAAGGGAGTTGTCTAATCTGATGCTTTAGATTCTAATTTGGGGCATATTTTTAGGCTAAGGCATTGCAATATATAAGGCTTTCTAAGTTTCAGACATTTTCTTGGAGGTCAACAAATGAAGGCTTGGGTAACTATAAACCCACTAGAGTAGTGTAATAATGGTGGTGGTTCTTTATTGAAGACTAACCATGTGCCAAGCACTCTATAATAATCTGATTTATTTTTCAGCAACTGTGTAAGACAGGTATTTTGCTCTCATTTTACACAGGGGAAAGCTGGAGCTTAGAGAATTTATGTAACATTACTAGCAAGTTGCACAGCTGGGATTCAAACTGAAATCCTGCTAGCTTCAAAGACTGTGTTCTTTCTACTGCTGCATACTACCCCTACCTACCAAGGCTCTGAGATTGGAAATCAGGATGGGTGTGTTTTAAAGGAAATAAGGTAGGAAAGTTTTCAAATATTAGAAACTCTGCTCAAGAAGATTAGGTCAAGTTTCCTGCTGAGGGGCCCTTGAGTATCCATGAACTTGATGAAAACTATGAGCTTCTCAGGAAGGTAGACCAAAGGGAAAGGATTACTCCATCCTCACACTGTCATAAGGACATACCCACAACCGGGTAATTTGTAAAGAAAAAGAGGTTTAATGGACTCACAGTACCACATGGCTGGTGAGGCCTCACAATCATGGTAGAAGGTGAAGGAGGAGCAAAGGCATGTCTTACATGGTGGCAGAGAAGAAAGCATGTGCAAGGGAACTGCCCTTTATAAAACCATCCGATCTCATGAGACTTATTCACTATCATGAGAACAGCACAAGAAAAACCTGCCCCCGTGATTCAATCACCTCCCACCAGCTCTCTCCCACAACACATGGGGATTATGGGAGGTGCAATTCAAGATGTGATTTGTATGGGGACACAGCCAAACCATATCACCATGATATACAATTTGCCAATTCAGCAACAGATTTTAAGTCTTATATTTTTAAGCATGATGCGATATATTTTATGAATTCTTCCTATTTATATGTTTTCCTTTTAAATAAGTTCTACTATCTTAACTATCACTTTCAAATATAATGCAAGCTACATATGCCATTTTACATTTTTTAGTAGTTACATTTAAAAAGTAAGAGGGTGAAATTAATTTTAACAATATAGGTTATTTATCCAAACTATTATCATTTTGACATGTAGTGAAGCTCATAAAAGCATCCACATTATTAATGATATATTTCTTACATAATTTTTTCCTAATACATCTTCAGAATCTGGGTGCGCATTTTAACTTTCCAGCACATCTCAATTGGGATACAAAATTTTCAGCAATTAAAGCGTAATATAGCCCTATCAAAACTATTAACGTTGTGTTTAGGAAAAAAAAATATTTTTCACTGCTTTTATTTTTAAATTTGAGCTTAAATTAATTAAAATTGAATAAAATTTAAAATTCAGTTCTCAGTCACACTAGCCACATTTCAAGTGCTCAATAGCTACAAAAGACTCATGGCTACCATATTGGACAGCACAGATCTAAGCTCTTATTGCTCAGAATGTGGTCCCCGGAGCAGCATCAACAGCATCTGTGAACTGATCAAAACCACCAATATTTCAGTTCACACCTACTGAATCTGCATTTTGTTTAAATTTTTTTTTTTTTATACTTTAAGTTCTAGGGTATATGTGCACAACGTGCAGGTTGTTACATATATATGCATGTGCCATGTTGGTGTGCTGCACCCACTAACTCATCATTTACATTAGGTATATCTCCTAATGCTATCCCTCCTCCCTACCCCCTCCCCACAATAGGACCCGGTGTGTGATGCTCAGAATCTGCATTTTTACAAGATCCCCAGGTGATGCTTGTTCACATGAAAGTTTTGTCTCTCTAAATCGCAGATCTTTCCATCAGAGCCCAGAAAAAGCACATGAATCAATAACTGTGAGGAATAAGGAAACTTGCCACAGGAGAATGGTGCTCGGGTTGATATTAATGATGTGCTCTGGTGAAAAGTCATAAGTTTCCCACAGAGGCAACCATGGCTATTCTATTGTTTGAACTGACACAGGTCTATTCTAGAGCTTGGAGTTGGCTCTGCTCCCAGAATCTACATCAAAAAATCTAACACTAACTTCCATGACTACCACAATTAAGGCAGCTGCATACCCCACCACTATATATATTTGAAATTGCAACTTTAGAACCTGGTAACATAGCCGTGAGCATGTTTCTGCTACATACAAGTGGAATTTAAGGTCAAACCTCCCTGGGAGACCACAGGAAGATCACCCACAAGAGTGGCTCTTGTTTTCTACCTCACTGTCATCCCCTGACAGCTAAGACAGGCACAGTCAACATCCTCTTATATGGAGGTTGGCCCAGACGCCCCTGGGCATTCAATGCATTCTGCTTCACCTCACTAATCCTTATTTGGTTTGTTTTTCACAGAACTCAGTATTTGATGGGCCTTTCAATATTTTCCTTTAAGGAATTAATTGTACTAATATAACATAGAAGCTCATTGTTCTAATAAGTGGTCCCCAGTGTTGGCTGCACATTAGAATTACCCGGGGCATTTTGAAAAATACCAATGCCCAGGCATCACCCCAATCTAATTAAATTAAACCTGTGGAAGGTATTTTGTTAAAGATCCCCAAGTGATTATAATGTGCAGCTAGAGTTGAAATCCACTGGTCCAATTAGAAGGAGGCCTTAGCTAGCAGTCAGGTGCCCAAGTAAACGCATCTCAAGCTTTAATGCGCATACAGATAGCCTAGGATTTGTTAAAATGCAGATTCTGATCCAGTAGGTATGGGTGGAAATAAACCCACATTTATGTACAGATGTTTCTCTTGTGGTATGTGGTTGGTGATCATTCTCAGTATGCTTCCATTTCCGGTAAACTGGGTTGAGTTGATGACCCTATTCTTACTCCTCCATGAAACCTTTATCTCTCCCTCAGACTCCCAGTTCTCATTAATCACTACTTTCTGTGATATTCTGAAACAGTTATTGTCTTTAATTGTGTTTTTTCATTAGCAATTTCTGTATCTGCTTATGTACATAAGTTATTTCCTCTACTGGATTACAGCTCTTCAAGGTAGATCCACATATCCTGTCATTTTTATAATTCTCACTGTACCTAAAGAGTGCCTTACACAAATGCCACTTGTTGATTAATTGAAACAGGGAATAGCTGATGTGATATCTCAAAAAATATCCAAAGGACTTAAAAACACAAGATGTTTTTCTTTGTTGGACCGAAAAGGAAAGTTTAGACAGGCAAGGGGGTAGGAGATATTGAGGCTTTCAATTTTTATGTTAGCTTATTTCACTCTGGTACACATTTAAATTTTGAAAAATTATTTTGTAATTTAATGATTTCAATTATTTGTTTGGAATAGGGCACTATTGACGTTTTGGACTAGATCATTCTTTATTGTGGCTGTCATCTTGTGCATTGTGATATGTTTCACAGCATCCCTGGCCTCAACCCACTAGATGCCAGTATCACCCTTTCCCCCAGTCTTGAGAACCAAAAAAAGTCTCCAGTCATTGCCAAATGTCTCCTGGGAAACTCATTCATGGTTGAGAACTCTTAGTTTAGAAAAATGGAAGTGTGACACAGCTGTCTTACTGCACTAATGTATGCCTGAAAAAATTAAAAATTAAAAACATACACGTAAGAGAATGACAAGTTATGTTCTGAGCAATATGTGTATATATAAATATTAATATAAAAATGTTCTCTGTTCTTGCATTTTGGAGGCCATGTGCTTGTAGATCATATTTATCTTTGTATTTATCATCTTGGTCATTCTCTTTATAAAAATAGAGGTATATTGCATGCCAGTGCTCCTCAGCTTATGAGGTTACATCCCAATCAGCCTGTTGTAAATTTAAAAAATCATAAGTTAGAAATATCAAATTTGAAAATGCATTTGATACCCTGATAAACGCATCATAAAGTTGACAAATCCTAAGTCAAACCATCATGAGTCAGGAACTATTTGTATATGAAACATTTTTAAAATCTGAACATAGACTTAGGAATTTTAATATGTAGTGGTAGTAATTCCACCAAGCAAGAGAATGTACATGGAGCAAAAATTATTAAGAGACAGTGACTGAGATTATTCTCATTCTCAGGAAACTGGCCCAGCCCCTTTTCATAAAATATTCTGTTCAGTGTGCTGTGATCCTTGGACTGAATATACTGTTTCAGCAAGCAGTGTTGTTAAGCTAAAGACTGCACATCAACAGGTGTTCAATGACTGTTTGTTGAATAAATGAAGAATGAATGAATATTAACTGCATCTCTAAACCCTAAAATTAAAAAGCTTTAGTGTGCTCTTCACAGAAGACCCTATTTTGTTGCGTTTGAAACTTCAAGCTTCAGAAATAAAATTACATGCAAGAGTATATTATCATCAATGAGAATAAAATGGCCTCAACAAAATTACAAGATAGAAAACAAAGTTTCATTGGTCAGTTGGTTTCTTCTGACAATAGAAGTCTCCCCTTAGACTTCATTAGCTCCAGATATTTCAGTGACAGAAACATAATGTTGGCAAAGCATTGCTATACTTTCAGGCTTGGATTGGAATGCCCCACATTTACTTTTTCCTACCATTCCTGGCTAAAAACTTGACATGTGAGAACCAGACACAAGGCTCTAGTGGTAGCAAGCAGAATGTCTCCTAAGCTCCAAAGGGAAAAAATGATATAAGTCAGTGGTTCCCAAATTAACCATCAAATGCTAACCATTAAAATCACTGGGGAACTTTTAAAAATCAAATGACCAACTAACAACAAACTGTCTGAAAAAGAAATTTAGAAAACAATCCCATTTTTAAAAGCATCAAAAAAATAAAATACTTAGGAGTAAATTTAACCAAGGAAGGGAAATATCTATTTACTGAAAACTATGAATTGTTGGTGAAAGAAATTGAAGATGATAAAAATAAATGAAAAGATAAATGTTTATGGATTAGAAGAATTAATATTGTTAAGAGATCTATGCTACCCATATAGATTAAATGCAATCCTATCAAAATTCCAATGTCATTCTTTATAGAAATAGAATAAAATCATAAAATTCATATAGAACCACAAAAGACCCTGAATAGCCAAAAAAATCTTGACCAAAAAGAACAATGCTGGAAGTATTGCATTATCAGATTTCAAAATATATTACAAAGCTACAGTATTCAAAATAGCATGCTACTTGCATAAAAACAGACCTAACAACTACTGAAACAGAATAGTGAGCCCAGAAATAAACCCACACATCTATGATCAATTGATTTTCAACAAAGGTACCAAGAACACCAAAGGGGAAAGACAGTGTCTTCAATAAATGTTGCTGAGAAAATTGGATATCCACATGCTGAAGAATGAAATTAGACCCTTATCTCATCCCTTATACAAGAACCAACTCAAAATGGATTAAAGACTTAAACATAAGCCCTGAAGCTATAAAACTACTGAAGAAAATACGGGGGAAAAGCTCCATGATATTAGTCTGGGCAGAAGTTTCATGGATATGACCTCAAAAGCACAGGCAACAAAAGAAAAAAATAGACAAATGACATTGCATCAGACTAAAAAACTTCTGGGCAGCAGATGAAACAACTAATAGAGTGAAGAGACAACCTACAGATTAGGAGAAAATATTTGCAAATCACATATTAGGTAAGGGGTTAATATTCCAAAAGGTACAAGGAAATCAAACTGCTCAATAACAAGAAAGCCAATAACCCTATTAAAATATAAGCAACAAACTTAAATAGACATTTCTCAAAAGAAGCAAGTATCACCCTGATTTAAAACCTGGCAAAGACACAATGAAAAAACAAACTACAGGCCAACATCTCTGATGAACATAGACACAAAAATCCTTGACTAAATACTAACAAACTGAATACAGCAGCACATCAAAAAGTTAATTTGCCATGATAAACTAGTGTGTTAGGTTGTTCTAGCATGCTATTAAAAAAAATACCCAAGACTGGACAATTTATTTAAAAAAAAAAAAGGTTTAATTTGTTCATGGTTCTGCAGACTGTACAAGCATGGTGCCAGCACCTGGCCAGCTTCTGGAGAGGCCTCATGGAATTTTTATTCATGGCAGAAGGTGAAGCAGGAACAGGCACATCACACAGGGGAAGCAGGAGTAAAAGAGAGTGTGAGGGAGGTGCCACACACTTAAACAGTAAGATCTTACAAGTACGCACTCACTATTGCAAGGACAGCACCAAGCCATAAGGGATCCAACCCCATGATTCAAACACCTCCCACCAAGACCCACCTCCAACATTGGGCATTATATGTCAACATGAGATTTGAACAGGTACAAATATCCAAACTATATCAAGTAGGCTTCTTTCCTGGGATGCAAGGTTGCTTCAACGTACACAAATCAGTAAATCTGATTCACCACATAAACGGAATTAAAAACAAAAACCACATGATTTCAATAGGTGTGGGGAAAGCTTTTGATAAAATCCAACATCCCTTCACATTAAAAAAAAAAAAAACCCTTAAGAAACTAGGCATTGAAGGAATATACCTCAAAATAGTAAGAGCCATCTGGGACAAACCCACAACAACATAATAATAAATGGGCAAAAACTGGAAGCATTCCCCTGAGGACAAGAAAAGGATACCCTTTCTCACCTATCATATTCATGACAGTACTTGAAATGCTAGCCAGAGCAATCAGGTAAAAGAAAGAAATAAAAGACATCAAAATAAGAAAAGAAGAAATCAAACTACCTCTCTTCACTGACTATATAATTCTATACCTAGAAAAACCTAAAGCCTGCACCAAAAAGCTCTTGGAACTGATAAACAACTTCAGTAAAGTTTCTGGATACAAAATCAGTGTTCAAAAATCAGTAGCATTTCTATACACCAGTAATGTTCACACTGAGAGCCAAACCAAGAATGCAATCCCATTTACAATAGCCACAAAAGAAATAAAATACAACTAGGGATGCATCTAACCAAGGAGATGAAAGATCTCATAATTCTGCACAAGTGCAGCCATTTGATCTTCAACAAAGATGACAAAATTAGCAATGGGGAAAGGACTCTCTAGTCAGTAAATGGTACTGTGATAAATCTAAATGTCAGTATCACTTACTGACTAGCCATATGTAGAAGAATGAAACTGGACCCCTACCTTTCACCATATACAAAAATTAACTCAGGATGGATTAATTATTCAAATGTAATATCTCAAACTATAAGAATGTAATATTCAAATATATCTCAAACTATATACAAACCAAAAGATATATATAATATCTCAAACTCTATACAAACTGTAAGAATGTAATATTCAAATGTAATATCTCAAACTATAAGAATGTAATATTCAAATATATCTCAAACTATATACAAACTATAAGATATATATTATATCTCAAACTATATACAAACTATAAGAATGTAATATTCAAATGTATATCTCAAACTATAAGAATCCTATAAGAAAACCTAGGAAACACCATTTTGGACGTCAGCCTTGGAAAAGAATTTATGATTGAGTCCTCAAAAGCAATTTCATTTACTTTTTTTTTTTTTTTTTTTTGAGACGGAGTCTGGCTCTGTAGCCCAGGCTGGAGTGCAGTGGCCGGATCTCAGCTCACTGCAAGCTCCGCCTCCCAGGTTTACGCCATTCTCCTGCCTCAGCCTCCCGAGTAGCTGGGACTACAGGCGCCCGCCACCTCGCCCGGCTAGTTTTTTGTATTTTTTAGTAGAGACGGGGTTTCGCCGTGTTAGCCAGGATGGTCTTGATCTCCTGATCTCGTGATCCGCCCGTCTCGGCCTCCCAAAGTGCTGGGATTACAGGCTTGAGCCACCGCGCCCGGCCTCAAAAGCAATTTCAACAAAAACAAAAACTAACAAGTTTTTCTGTGTAAAAGCCTTGGTTTAAGAAAAAGAAACTAACAACAGAGTAAACAGCCTACAGAATGGGTGAAAATCTTCACAAACTGTGCTTCCAACCAAGATCTAATATCTGGCATCTATTAGGAACTTTAACAATTGAGCAAACAAAAAACAACGCCATTTAAAAATAGGCAAACAGCATGAACAGACAGTTCTCAAAAGAAAACATATAAGCAGCTAACAAACATGAAAAAGTGTTTCACATCACTAATCATCAGAGAAATGCAAATCAAAACCACAATAATATGCTATCTCACACCAGTCAGAATAGCTATTATCAAAAAGTCAAAAGAACAAAGCTGGAGGCATCATGCTACCTGACTTCAAACTATATTACAAGGCTACAGTAACCAAAACAGCATGGTACTGGTACCAAAACAGAGATATAGACCAATGGATCAGAACAGAGCCCTCAGAAATAATACCACACATCTACAGCCATCTGATCTTTGACAAACCTGAGAAAAACAAGAAATGGGGAAAGGATTCCCTATTTAATAAATGGTGCTGGGAAAATTGGCTAGCCATAAGTAGAAAGCTGAAACTGGATCCTTTCCTTACTCCTTATACAAAAATTAATTCAAGGTGGATTAGAGACTTAAATGTTAGACCTAAAACCATAAAAACTCTAGAAGAAAACCTAGGTAATACCATTCAGGACATAGGCATGGGCAAGGACTTCATGTCTAAAACACCAAAAGCAACAGCAACAAAAGCCAAAATTGACAAATGGGATCTGATTAAACTAAAGAGCTTCTGCACAGCAAAAGAAACTACCATCAGAGTGAACAGGCAACCTACAGAAAGGGAGAAAATTTTTGTAATCTACTCATCTGACAAAGGGCTAATATCCAGAATCTACAAAGAACTTCAACAAATTTACAAGAAAAAATCAAGCAACCCCACAAAAAGTGGGCGAAGGATATGAACAGACACTTCTCAAAAGAAGACATTTATGAGCCAACAGACACATGAAAAAATGCTCATCATCACTGGCCATCAGAGAAATGCAAATCAAAACCACAATGAGCTATCATCTCACGCCAGTTAGAATGGCGATCATTAAAAAGACAGGAAACAACAGGTGCTGGAGAGGATGTGGGGAAATAGGAATGCTTTTACACTGTTGGTGGGACTGTAAACTACTTCAACCATTGTGGAAGACAGTGTGGCGATTTCTCAAGGATCTAGAACTAGAAATACCATTTGACCCAGCCATCCCATTACTGGTTATATAACCAAAGGATTATAAGTCATGCTACTATAAAGATACATGCACACGTATGCAAATAGCAAAGACTTGGAATCAACCCAAATGTACATCAATGACAGACTGGATTAAGAAAATGTGGCATATGTACACCATGGAATACTATGCAGCCATAAAAAAGGATGAGTTCGTGTCCTTTGTAGGGACATGGATGCAGCTGGAAACCATCATTCTCAGAAAACTACTGCAAGAACAGAAAACCAAACACTGCATGTTCTCACTCATAGGTGGGAATTGAACAATGAGATCACTTGGACACAGGAAGGGGAACATCACACACTGGGGCCTATTGTGGGAAGCGGGGAGAGGGGAGGGATAGCATTAGGAGATATACCTAATGTAAATGACAAGTTAATGGGTGCAGCACACCAGCATGACACATGTATACATATGTAACAAACCTGCATGTTGTGCACATGTACCCTAGAACTTAAAGTATAATAATAATAATAAAAATAATAAACAAAAAAGTCAAAAGCAACAGATGCTGGCAAGGCTGCAGAATAAAAATTGAACTCTCATACACGGTTGCTGGGAATGTAAATTAGTTCAGCCACTGTGAAAAGCAGTTTGGAGATTTCTCAAAGAACTTGAAACAGAGTTACCATTCAACCCAGCAATCCCACTGGGTATATATCCAAAAGAAAGTACATTGTTTCTTTTGAATATTGTTCTACCCAAAAGACACATACACTCACATGTTCATTGCAACACTTTTTTTTTTTTTTATTATTATACTTTAAGTTCTAGGGTACATGTGCATAACGTGCAGGTTTGTTACATATGTATACTTGTGCCATGTTGGTGTGCTGCACCCATCAACTTGTCAGCACCCATCAGTTCATCATTTATATCAGGTATAACTCCCAATGCAATCCCTCCCCCCTCCCCCCTCCCCATGATAGGCCCCGGTGTGTGATGTTCCCCTTCCCGAGTCCAAGTGATCTCATTGTTCAGTTCCCACCTATGAGTGAGAACATGCGGTGTTTGGTTTTCTGTTCTTGTGATAGTTTGCTAAGAATGATGGTTTCCAGCTGCATCCATGTCCCTACAAAGGACGCAAACTCATCCTTTTTTATGGCTGCATAATATTCCATGGTGTATATGTGCCACATTTTCTTAATCCAGTGTGTCACAGATGGACATTTGGGTTGATTCCAAGTCTTTGCTATTGTGAATAGTGCTGCAATAAACATACGTGTGCATGTGTCTTTATAGCAGTGTGATTTATAATCCTTTGGGTATATACCCAGTAGTGGGATGGCTGGGTCATATGGTACATCTAGTTCTAGATCCTTGAGGAATTGCCATACTGTTTTCCATAATGGTTGAACTAGTTTACAATCCCACCAACAGTGTAAAAGTGTTCCTCTTTCTCCACATCACAATAGCAAGGACAAGGAATCAACTTAGGTGCCCAACAAAGGTGGGTTGGATAAAAAAAATATGGTACATGTCCACCATGGGATACTACACAGCAATAAAATGAATGAAATCATGTCCTTTGCAGCAACATGGATGCAGCTAGAGGCCATTATACCAAGTGAGGTAATACAGGAACAGAAAACCAAATACTGCATGTTCTTACTTACAAGTAAGAACATTGGGTAAACATGGATATAAAGGTGGCAACAATAGAAACTGGGGAGTAACAGAGTAGGGAGGTAGGGAGCAGAAAGAGGACTAAAAAACTGTTAGATACTATGCTCATTCCCTGGGTGATGGGATCAGTCATACCCCAAACCTCAGCATCATGTGATATACCCAGGTAACAAACCTGTACATGTATTCCCTGAATCTAAAATAAAAGTTGAAATTACAATTTTTGAAAGGATGGAAACTAGTCCTCAATGTGTTTTTAATTTTCCAAATGACTCTAACATTCAATAATTATTTTAAATAATTATTTTGGTCTGTATACCTTCTGCCAGCTACTAAGTTTCAGGAATTTTGATGGTCTCATTAAAGAGAACCTGACAACCCCATTTACAAATGCTTCAGCTAAGTTTCATTTAGAATAGTTTCATATTGCCAAGGATCCAGTAGAGTCTTTTTTACAGCGAGTTACAAATTCCTCTTTTTGTGACAGTGACAGGCCAAAATTAATGAACTGTGATTTTTAAATTGAAAAAGTGACTGTCCAATGGAGACTAAAAAGAAAACAAAAATTATATTTGATCAATTTTAGTGTTAAGCATGATTTTTTGCTTTGTATGTTTTAGATAGTTTTTTTATTGAGATAAAACCCAAATAGCATAAAATCCACCTTTTTAATCTCAAAGTGGTTTCTGGTATATTCACAATATTGTGCAGCAATCACTACTATCTAACTCTAGAACATTTTCATTACCTCATCATGGAACCCTGTACCCGTTAGTAGTCACTCCCAGTTTCCCATTCACCTCATGTCCTGGCAAACACTAATCTACTTTTCTGTCGCTCTGTATTTGACTATTCTTAACATTTTATGTAAATCAAATACTATAATATGTGGCCTTTTATGTCTGATTTCTATCACATAGCAACATGTTTTCAAGGTTCATTCGTGTTGTAGCATGTATCAGTATTTTATTCCTTTTTAAGACAATACTTTATTATAGGATTATACCACATCTTGTTTATCCACTCATCAGTTGATGGACCTTTGGGCTGTTTCTACTTTTCTGTTATTTTAAATAATGCTGTTATGAACATTCTTGTACATGTTTTTGTGTGATCATATGTGTTTGCTTCTCTGGGCATATACCTAGGAGCAGAATTGCGGGGTCATATGGTAACTCTGTATTTAACTTTTTGAGAAACCCCCAAATTGCTTTCCCCAGTAGCTATACCATTTTACATTCTGAACGGAAGTGTGTGAGGGTTTCTATTACTTCATATACTCTTGCTTTCCATTTTAATTATTTAATTATTTAATTTAATTATCTAAGATGCCCTTTACCCTAACCAACCAGAAAATAAACTTGACTGAATTTAGTGCTGATTGTTTTTGCATAGTTATTCAGTATAATTGTCCTTGACATCTCAAAAAAACACTGCTTATGCAGAATGCACTTTTTTAAAATAGTGAAATCATAGCAATTCTATTTCCTAAGTCAGTTCTTCTTCAGGGTAGTAAGTTATAGGTCTTTGAGGTCATGTTCCTGTTTCTACCTTCCAAAAGGCTACATTATTAGAATCTTGTTGCTCTATCTGCTTTGGCATATCCCCCTCTCCATCCAGAGAAAAGATCACTAAGAGAATACTGTCCCACCTTTCTATCTTAGAGGCCTCATTAGGAGTCATTATTGCTTTTTTTTTTTTTTTTTTTTTTTTTGAGGCGGAGTCTCGCTCTGTCGCCCAGACTGGAGTGCAGTGGCGCAACCTCGGCTCACTGCAAGCTCCGCCTCCCGGGTTCACGCCATTCTCCTGCCTCAGCCTCCCGAGTAGCTGGGACTACAGGCGCCCGCCACCTCGCCCGGCTAGTTTTTTGTATTTTTAGTAGAGACGGGGTTTCACCATGTTAGCCAGGATGGTCTCGATCTCCTGACCTCGTGATCCGCCCGTCTCGGCCTCCCAAAGTGCTGGGATTACAGGCTTGAGCCACCGCGCCCGGCCGAGTCATTATTGCTTTTAAGAGATGGATAAAGAGCTAGAAATCAAGAAGAAGAGAGAAAATTTTAAATAAGACAGTGGAGTATATGATCACTCTTTCTAAGATGATTAAATGAAATAATTTGAAAGGCAGTAAACTAACTGCACCAAGTAAATCTTGTGAAAGCAAAAGGAAAGAGGAGAAGGAAGGTGATTGATTGAGTGTTGTCTACGGCCATACCACCCTCAATGCGCCTGATCTCGTCTGATCTTGGAAGCAGGATCGGGCCTGGTTAGTACTTGGATGGGAGATGATTGAGTGAGTGCTGAAAACTAGGATAAATTATATTCAGCCACCAGCATTAAGGGAAGTACATACAATACATTTTATGAAGAATGTGTTCCATGAAAATAAAATAACAAAAAGTAAGTTTGATGAAGATTTAAATGATAAATGCCAATAGTAGTATATGTGCAATCATCTCCTGACACTGCTATACAAATGAGCTATCTATATAGGCTGTGACCACTTAACTTCACCTGCCAAACCACAGTGCTATAAATAAATACTTTTCCAAGACACTACAGAGTTCAGTTGACTTGAAATTCATCTTACGGTAACTGGAAATGTAGACTGTGCCTTTATTTGGGTCAATCCTACAGTTTTTTAAATGTACCAGGAATTCATTATTTAACGTTTACTAGAGTTTAATTTAAAATTATAAAAAAGGAAGAAGTTGGCTAGGCATGGTAGCTCACGCCTGTAATCCCAGCACTTTGGGAAGCCAAGGCGGGCAAATCAGGAGGCCAGGAGATCGAGACAATCCTGGCCAAAATGGTGAAACCCAGTCTCTACTAAAATACAAAAATTAGCTGGGTGTGGTGGCACGCTCCAGTAGTCCCAGCTACTCAAGAGACTGAGGCAGGAGAATGGCTTGAACCCGGGAGGCGGAGGTTGCAGTGAGCCGAGATCGCACCACTGCACTCCAGCCTGGTGACAGAGTGAGAGTCCATCTTAAAAAAAAAGGGGGGGATGGAGGCTGAGGCTGAGGCAGGAAAATGGTATACATCCGGGAGGCAGAGCTTGCAGTGAGCCGAGATCCGGTCACTGCACTCCAGCCTGGTGACAGAGCGAGACTCCCTCTCAAAAAAAAAAAAAAAAAAAAGGACGAAATTAATAGTTCAGGTGAGAACTTGTGAATTTTTATTCTCAACTCTAAGCTAGTAAGTGCTTAAATAGAAGACTTCACAACAAGCTCTACCTTCCTCAATTCTATAGAGAATCATAAGGAAAATCAGGTATAAATGTGAATTTCTTATGTTCAGTACTGTCCAAAAGAAAATATTTTATTAAATTTTTTGTTGGTTGCCATCATTATTTAAAGCCTTCCTGCCAGTAGCCTATACTATTTTTGGAATGGAGTGTTTGTAGTTTCATAACCACTTGGTAACACCATAGGTTAAAAAAAAAAAAAAAAGTCTACCAGTCTTTTTCAAATGGCCTCTTTAGCACTGCTTTGTAGGGAAGTTCAGTTACTTTTGACAATAATGACAAGCCAAAAAAATTTACAGATCTATTTTTACCATATTTTTATACACTAGCAGCATCCACTCAGGACAGGACCTTTATTAAAAGGGGGGTTAAGGTATTTTTTAAATGGAGGAATTCCTGAATTCCTGAAGCTCTTCAAACAAATAGCACTTGGGATACGACAAGAGTACTTTGGAGAAGGCTGCTTGGTCCCAAAGCAGAGATTCAAGAAGAGAACTCCAGCTAGCTGGGTAAGGGGTTCCTTCCTCTAAGTGTTTACGTAGGCCTGCTGGGGGCCAGGAACTGTGTAAAACTCAGTAAACTCAGTACTTCTCAGCACAGAATCCAGTCCCGAGAAAGCACCCAGCAAAAATTTAGATTGAATTTCCTTTAAAATAAAATGAAGAAAAAAGTTAAATTTAGAAGAAAAAAAATGCAATTCAACTATTCAGCCCATTCTCTTCAGGGTAGCTTTGGCTCAGAATGGTGGAAGAATTGGACAGGTTATTAGAGAACTCAAAACTCCCCAAACTTCAGTTCAGCACTCTTCCTTTATAATATATTTTTTCTGAAAAGAGTATTGCCAATATATCAATAAAGCTTTTTGCTATGACTTCAGAGTGCCCAGGTCACTAGGGAAAAGTATCAAGTAGCATCCTGAATCCACAAATCCTTTGAGAGCCAGCCACCCAGTATCTGCGTGAGTCTAGTAATTCTCTCCCCTTATGAGTGTCATCACAGAATTGCAGCACTTTCCTTTCACTGTTTCTCAGGAAAACATAGACAAAGCCTCTGCTTGGATTTTTTTTTTAATTTTAACACTAATATGTAATAATATAGCAACATCTCCTAGTTATCTAGAACTCAGGCTTCGATAGCTGTGACTGTCTAGAATACAACCACAGAAAATCACCTCTGAACAGTAAGGGAAATAGCTGCCACAGTATCACCACCTACTCCAAGCTTGTTCAACCCACAACCAACAGGCTACAAGTAGTTCAGTACAGCTTTGAATGCAGCCCAAGACAAACTCGTAAACCTTCTTAAAACATTATGAAATTTTTTCGCAATTTGCTCATCAGCTATCGTTAGTATGTTTTTTGTGTTGCTCGGACAATTCTCTTCTTCCAGTGTGGCCCAGGAAAGCCAAAAGATTGGACACCTATACTTTGGATGTTTCATCTAGTATCAATATACTTATAATTACGTGTTTCAACTAGTACTAATGAACTTTAGTTACAGGATGAAATTCCAAATTAACAATGTTCATCATTTGCTCTTCCAGGTAACAACAGTTAACAAATCATAGGTTGACAATCACAACTGATTTTGAGGATGAAAATAATAACAGTGAGCATTTATATAATGCTTGCTCTATACCAGGCACTTTTCTAAGAACTTTACATAGATTAGCTCACTTAATCTTTACAATAACCCTATGACATACCATTATTATCCCCATTTTACAGGTGAGGAAACTGAAGAAGTTAAGTAATTTGCCCAAGATTACAGGTTGTATGTGATGGAGGTAGGATTTGAACTCTGGAGTCTGGCACCAAAATCAGCACTCTCAGCCTCTACCCAGTATTATCAAAAGTAATTTCCTGGTAACTTCTATCAATTGTCATGGCGACTCTCGAGATAAAGAATTATTGTTTTTAATAAATAATATCATTCCCAGAAATGAATTATGTGTGAATCATACTAAGCTGCAGTGAGAGACTGAATATCACCATCACAGTGGTGAATCTACTTAGTGTGGGGGTAAAAGACCAGTCTCTCCCAGCAGCCCTACACATAGGTACACCATAATTCAATAGGGTAATCCCTGATCCCCGTGCAGTCATAAAAAAGGTTAAATGATGTTTAACAGATTTCGCTAATGATTCAGAGAATCTTAAAATACATCTTAGGAAAATTAATTTCAGGAGTAACTTTCAGTTAGCTAGAAAATACAGTTCTGTTGAGCATCTCGTAATCTATGCCAGACAAAGGAAACATTCTTGCCTTTCTTTGAGGGAATTATATACCAACAATCTTATTAATTTTCAACTTTCATCAAGGCAAGGTTAGCTTCACGCACAATGTTTCTCAAACTGAAAGTAGTGACCTATATTAATAAATCAATTTATAGTGTTGCAAGCAGCATCATTTATAATTTGAAGTTAGAATTCATTGCAGGCAGGCAGTAATTTTGAGATATTTTATTTTACATGTATGTGTGTATATCTATCATATAAGTAAATATGTAAGAACATTTTAAAATATTTAAAAATATGTTTATATATTTAAAGTTTAAACATGTAAATATATTTATATTAATGAAATTAATATAAATTAATATGTTAATTTGTATGTTATTAATTTATATTAACACTATATATACAATATATTAATTAGTAATATATTAAGTATATTATATAATTATATATTACTATATTAAATATATTAAAATAATACATTTAATATATTAATTAATAGCATACTAGCTATATATTATTCATATTTTTAATATATCATTTTAATATATTTAAATTTATACTTTAAATTTACATATATAAAAATAATTTTCCTGAAAGTGACTTTCAAAAACTTTGAAAGTCACCAGTGCAGTGGTTAAGAATACAAACTCTAGGCTGGCCATGGTGGCTCACACCTGTAATCCCAGCACTTTGGGAGGCCGAGATGGGTGGATCCCGAGGTCAAGAGATTGAGACCATCCTGGCCAACATGGTGAAACACCGTCTCTGCTAAAAATAGAAAAATTAGCTGGGCATAGTGACACACACCTGTTGTCCCAGCTACTCGGGGGCTGAGGCAGGAGAAGCGCTTGAACCCAGGAAGCGAAGGTTGTAGTGAGCCGAGATCGTGGCACTGCACTACAGCCTGGCGACAGAGCGAGACTCCATCTCAAAAAAAAAAAAAAAAGAATGCAAATTCTGAAGCACAGCTGTTGGGTAGGAATCATGGCTGTGCCACTTAATAACCAAGTGACTTTGGGCCAGTTATTTTACTTTTCTGTGCCTCAGTGTCATCTATTCGGTAGTGAGAATAATAGTACCTACCTCATTCTAGTTTTGAGAATAAACACGTTTTGTATTACATATAAAATGTGTAGGACAGAGACCCCAAAGAAGACGTAGCTGCTGTCATATTGTTATTCTGTTCCTGCTTAAGAAGGGGACTTGGAAAAGTAATGATGTTGAATGCAGTAACTTCTTTCATCATGGAAAAATTGCATATTCACATCTTCTTTGCTCATCAAACCTTTGAAGATCATGCATGTCTCATTCTGTAACATTGCCTTAACCAAATATAAAGGCTAAATAAATAACTGATACATTTAGGCCAGTCACCCAAAGATTTTACCCAAAGGCTATGCAGGCATAGTCCAAGAAGTAGACTAGCTCTGCTGCAATCACCATCTCTTGTTTATTATTTGTGAAAGGAACATTACAGTTTCACCACAGTTGGCCTGGCAACGTGCTTATGCAGTCCTCAGAACATATAAAAGTTATTTCAGCTGACAATAAGTATTTCCTCACTTTGGCTTATGTTCAGTAATAGCCATTCTTTATCCAGATCAGGGTGACTGAGCATGCTGTAACCATTCTTCTCTTCTAAAACTGACCCTTGTTTGACTGCATATGCAGATTGCTTAGCAGAACCCATGTCCACCATAACGGGCCAAAAGTCATTTGATCCAATGTGCTTTTCTTTTTTTCTCTCTCTCTCTTCTTTTTTTAATTCCATGAAATTTTATTAAGTAAGATAAGTTAATTATAAACATTACAGAACACATTTTTTTGAGACAGAGTCTCACTGTGTCACCCAGGCTGTGGTGCAGTGACACAATCTCAGCTCACTGCAACTTCCGACTCCCAGGTTCAGGCGATTCTTGTGCCTCAGCCTCCCTGAGTAGCTGGGATTACAGGTATGCCCCACCAGATCTGGCTAATTTTTGTATTTTTAGTAGAGACAGAGTTTCACCATGTTGGACAGGCTGGCCTCGAACTCCTGACCTCAGGTGATCCTCCTGCCTCAGCCTCCCAAAGTGCAGGAATTGCAGGTTTGAACCACTGCACCCAGACCCAAACATGATTTTTTGATTGACTGCTTAATGTCGTTGTTTTATTATTATTATTATTATTGTTGTTGTTGTTGTTGTTGTTATTATACTTTGTTATGGGGTACATGTGCACAACATGCAGGTTTGTTACATAGGCATACATGTGCCATGTTGGTTTGCTGCACCCATAGAAGTTAATTCAAGATGGATTAAAGACTTAAATGTTAGACCTAAAACCATAAAAACCCTAGAAGAAAACCTAGGCAATACCATCCAGGACATAGGCATGAGCAAAGACTTCATGACTAAAACACTAAAAGCAATGGCAACAGAAGCCAAAATTGACAAATGGGATCTAATTAAACTAAAGACCTTCTGCACAGCAAAAGAAACTACCATCAGAGTGAACAGGCAACCTACAGAATGGGAGAAAATTTTTGCAATCCATCCGTCTGACAAAGGGCTAACATCCAGAACCTACAAAGAACGTCACAAATTTACAAGAAAAAAACCAAATAACCCCATCAAAAGTGAGCAAAGGATATGAACAGACACTTCTCAAAAGAAGACATTTATGCAGCCAACAGACACATGAAAAAATGTTCATCATCACTGGCCATCAGAGAAATGCAAATCAAAACCACAATGGGATACCTTCTCACGCCAGTTAGATGGGTGATCATTAAAAAGTCAGGAAGCAACAGATGCTGGAGAGGATGTGGAAAAATAGGAACACTTTTATACTGTTGGTGGGAGTGTAAATTAGTTCAACCATTGTGGAAGACAGTGTGGAGATTCCTCAAGGATCTAGAACTAGAAATACCATTTGACCCAGCTATCCCATTACTGGGTATATACCCAAAGGATTGTAAATCATGCTGCTATAAAGATACATGCGCACATATGTTTACTGCAGCACTATTCACAATAGCAAAGACTTGGAACCAACCCAAATGTTCATCAATGATAGACTGGATAAAGAAAATGTGGCACATATACACCATGGAATACTACACAGTCATAAAAAAGGATGAGTTCACATCCTTTGCAGGTACATGGTTGGAGCTGGAAACCATCATTCTGAGCAAACTGTCACAAGGACAGAAAACCAAACACCACATATTCTCACTCATAGATGGGAAATGAACAATGAGAACATTTGGACACAGGGTGGGGAACATCATATGCTGAGGCCTTATGATTTCTTTCTTCATTTAGGATTAAAGTCATTTTTGAAGATCGTTTGCCTATTCTTTAAAAATTGTTTTATTTAGTATGTCTTTGCACAAGGTTAATTCAGTGAGTTTTCTTTTCTTTTCTTTTCTTTTTTTTTTTTATTTTTGAGATGGAGTCTCACTCTGTCACCCAGGCTGGAGTGAAGTGGTGTGATCATAGCTTATTTTAACCTTGAACTCCTGGGTTCAAGCAGTTCTGCCTCAGCCTCCTGAGTAGCTAGGACTATAGGCACATGCCACTACACCCACTAATTTTTAAATTTTTTGTAGAGATGGGGGTCTTGCTTTGTTGCCCTGGCTGGTCTCAAACTCATGGCCTCAAGTGATATGCCTTGGCCTCCCAAAGCACTGGGTTTTCTTAATCATGTTAACAAGTATTGTTTTGTTTTGTTTTCTTCCTTTCCTTGTTGTTTGTCTGCTGCCACCCCGACTCGAAAAGAAACTATCAACTGCTAATAGTTAGTTACACTTTGGTTAGAGGGCACGGTTTTCTCTTCAAGCCGCCATATCATTAAAAAAAACAGCTAAGTCCCCTAGCCTTTGTTCAAGAATAATATAAAGTGTCAGGGACTGTGGACAGCACCTGGTCCATAGCACATGGTGCAGTGGAGCAATGGAGGTCCTCCGTTTCAGGACAGATAGCTGCTGAGTGCCTTTCACTCTCCTACCTGGAGCTCTCTGAAGAAGACTGTCCTTTTCCTTCAAAGACTCCTCTCCCTCCAAATTTCCCCTCACTCCAACTTTCCCCTCACTCTTCAGTTGCTCCTCTTCCTCCTTTCTTAGTCCCAAACCCCAAGCCAACTTTGGGAAATTGCATGTGATTGCATTTGGTTGTTATTTCTGCTTTGTTGTGAGTTGTGCATAAAAAAGGATCTCCAGTGAGAGAACAGAGAATAAAGCAAATTAATACTTCTGTATATAAGAGCTGCTTGAAATCCTACCTTTATATACTGTCTGGGAAGATAATTTTCCCCCAAGGGGGAAGCTACTAGATGGTGAATGAGGAAGCCAACTTTATCCTGCTCAACCCATCTGAAGAGCAAAACAGTCACAGTCACGTTAAGGTGATATGTGGCAGCCAACAATGCCTCCAAGCTCCCTCTGACACTGTCAAATGTAGGTTTAGACTTAATATCAAGTTTCATCTAGTTTTAAAAACTTGAATTTAGTAAAATTATTTTCAAGCTTTCTAAACCACAATTTCAGGAGCAGTACCAGTTTAACAACTTTTTTTTCCATAAGTTATTGGGGTACAGGTGGTATTTGGTTACATGAGTAATTTCTTTAGTGGTGATTTGTGAGATTTTGGTGCACCCATCACCCGAGCAGTATACGCTGAACCCTATTTGTAGTCTTTTATCCCTTGCCCCCCTCCCACTCTTCTCCCCAAGTCCGCCAAGTCCATTGTGTCTTTTTTATGCCTTTGTGTCCTCATAGCTTAGCTCCCACATATCAGTGAGAGCATACAATGTTTGCTTTTCCATCCCTGAGTTACTTCACTTGGAATAATAGTCTGGTCACTGCAAATACCATTAATTCATTCCTTTTTATGTCTCAGTAGTATTCATCATATATATATAGATTATATATGTATATATGTGTATATATGTGTGTATATATAAATATATATGTGTATATATGTATATATATCACAGTTTCTTTATCCACTCGTTGATTGATGGGCATTTGAATTGGTTCCACAATTTGGCAATTGTGAACTATGCTGCTATAAACACGTATGTGCAAGTATCTTTTTTGAATAATGACTTCTTTTCTTCTGGGTAGATCACTAGTGTGATTGCTGGATGAAATGGTAGTTCTACTTTTAGTTCTTAAGGAATCTCCACACTGTTTTCCACAGTGACTATACTAGTTTACATTCCCACCAGCAGTACAGAAACGTTCCCTGATCGCTGCATGCATGCCAACATCTACTGTTTTTTGATTTTTTTTATTATGGCCATTCTTGCAGGAGTAAGATGGTATCACATTGTAGTTTTGGTTTGCATTTCCCTGATCATTAGTGATGTTGAGCATTTTTTCATGTGTTTGTTACCCATTTGTGTATCTTCTTTTGAGATTTGTCTATTCATGTCCTTAGCCCACTTTTTAATGAGATTGTTTGTTTTTCTCTTGCTGATTTGAGTTTGTTGTAGATTCTGGATATTAGTCCTTTGTCAGATGTATAGATTGTTAAGATTTTCTCCCACTCTGTGGGTTGTTTGTTTACTCTACTGACTGTTCATTTTGCTACGGAAAGTGCTTTAGTTTAATTAGGTCCCAGCTATTTATCTTTTTTTTTTTTTTTTTTTTTTTTTGCATTTGCTTTTGGGTTCTTGGTCATGAAATCCTTGCCTAAGCAGACATCTGGAAGGGTTTTTCCAATGTTATCTTCTAGAATTTTTATAATTTCAGTTCTTAGGTTTAAGTTCTTAATTCATCTTGAGTTGATTTTTGTATAAGGTGAGAGATGAGGATCCAGTTCATTCTCCTACATGTGTCTAGCCAATTATCCCAACACCATTTGTTGAAAAGGGTGTCCTTTTGCCACTTTATGTTCTTGTTTGCTTTGTCGAAGATCAATTGGCTATATGTATTTGGGTTTATTTCTGAGTTCTCTATTCTGTTCCATTGGTCATCTATGTGCCTATTTTTATACCAGTACCATGCTATTTTGGTGACTATGGCCTTATACTGTAGTTTGAAATCAGGTAATGTGATTCCTCCAGATTTGTTCTTTTTGCTTAGTCTTGCTTTGACTATGTGGGCTCTTTTTTCATTCCATATGAATTTTAGAATTGTTTTTTCTAATTCTATGAAGACTGATGGTAGTATTTTGATAGGGATTGATTGAATTTTTAGATTGCTTTTGGCAGTATGGTCATTTTCACAATATTGATTCTAACCATCCATGAGCATGGGAAGTGTTTCCATTTGCTTGTATCATCTACGGTTTCTTTCAGCAGCATTTTACAGTTTTCCTTGAAGAGGTCTTTCGACTCCTTGGTTAGGGATATTCTTAGATATTTTATTTTTTTGCAGCTACTGTGAATGGAGTTGAGTTCTTGATTTGATTCTCCACTTGGTCACTGTTGGTGTATGGAATACCTACTGATTTGTGTACATTAATCTTGTATCTGGAAACTTCGCTGAATTCTTTTATCAGTTCTAGGAGCTTTCTGGAGGCGTCTTTAGGGTTTTCAAGGTAAAGGATCACATCGTCAGCAAACAGTGACAGTTTCTTTCTCTTTACCAATTTGAATGCCCTTCATTTCATTCTTTTGTCTGATTGCTCTGGCTAGGACTTCCAGTACTATGTTGAAAAGGAGTGGTGGGAGTGAGCATCCTTGTCTTGTTCCAGTTCTCAGAGGGAATGCTTTCAACTTTTCTCCATTCAGTATTATGTTGGCTGTGAGACCGTCATAGATGGCTTATATTACATTAAGGTATGTCCCTTGTATGCTGATTTTGCTGAGAGTCTTAATCATAAAGGGATGCTGGAGTTTGTTGAATGCTCTTTCTGCATCTATTGAGATGATCATGTAATTTTTGTTTTTAATTCTGCTTATGTGTGGTGTATCACATTTATTGACTTGCGTATGTTAAAGCATCCCTGCATCCCTAGTATGAAACCCACTTTATCATGGTAGATTATCCTTTTGATATGTTGTTGGATTCGGTTACTAGTGTTTTGTTAAGGATTTTATCATCTGTGTTCTTTAGGATATCGGTCTGTAGTTTTCTGTTTTGGTTATGTCCTTCCCTAGTTTTGGTATTAGGGTGATGCTGGCTTTGTAGAATGAATTAGGGAGAGCTCCTTTCTTTATCTTGTGGAATAGTGTCAAAAGGGTTGGTACCAATTCTTCTTTGAATGTCTAGTAGAATTCTGCTGTAAATCCATCTGGTCCTCGACTTTTTTTGTTGGTAATTCTTTAATTACTATTGCAATCTTGCTGCTTGTTATTTGTCCCTTCAGGGTATCTAATTCTTATTGATTTAAGCTAGGAGGTTTGTGTTTTCCCAAAAATTTATCCACCTCTTTTAGGTTTTCTAGTTCATGTGTGTAAAGGTGTTCATAGTAGCTTTGAATAATCTTTTGTATTTCAGTAGTGTCAGTTGTAATATCTTCTGTTTCATTTCTTAGTGAGGTTAAATGGATTTTCTCTCTTCTTGGTTAATCTTGCTAATGGTCTATCAATTTTATTCATCTATTCAAAGAACCAGCTTTTTGTTTCATTTATCTCTTGTATTTGTTTGTTTGTTTGTTTCAATTTCCTTTAGTTCTGCTCTGATCTTGGTTATTTCCCTTCTGCTGCTGGGTTTGGGTTTGGTTTCTTCTTGTGTCTCTAGTTCCTTGAGGTATGACCTTAGAATGTCAGTTTTTGCTATTTCAGTCTTCTGTAGGGATTTATGGCTATGAACTTTCCTCTTAGCACTGCCTTTGCTGTATCCCAGAGGTTTTGGTAGGTTGTGTCATTATTGTCATTCAGTCTGAAGAATTTTTTTTGTTTTTTGAGACGGAGTCTCATTCTGTCACCAGGCTGGAGTGCAGTGGCATGATCTTGGCTCACTGCAACCTCTGCCTCTTGGGTTCAAGCAATTTTCCTGTCTCAGTCTCCTGAGTAGCTGGGACTACAGGTGCATGCTACCACACCCAGCTAATTTTTGTATTTTTAGTAGAGATGGGGTTTCACCATGTTGGCCAGGATGTTCTCGATCTCCTGACCTTGTGATCTGCCCGCCTCAGCCTCCCAAAGTGCTGGGATTACAGGTGTGAGCCACCATGCCCAGCCCAGTCTGAAGAATTTTTTTGTTTTTTGAGACGGAGTCTCATTCTGTCACCAGGCTGGAGTGCAGTGGCATGATCTTGGCTCACTGCAACCTCTGCCTCTTGGGTTCAAGCAATTTTCCTGTCTCAGTCTCCTGAGTAGCTGGGACTACAGGTGCATGCTACCACACCCAGCTAATTTTTGTATTTTTAGTAGAGATGGGGTTTCACCATGTTGGCCAGGATGTTCTCGATCTCCTGACCTTGTGATCTGCCCGCCTCAGCCTCCCAAAGTGCTGGGATTACAGGTGTGAGCCACCATGCCCAGCCCAGTCTGAAGAATTTTTAAATTTCCATCTTGATTTCCTTTATTGACCCAATGCTCATTCAGGAGCAAGTTATTTAATTTCCATTTATTTGCGTGGTTTAAAGATTCCTTTTAGAGTTGATTTCCAGTTTTATTCCACTGTGGTCTGAGAGAGTACTTGCTGTAATTTCAATTTTCTTAAATTTGTTGAGGCTTGTTTTATGACCTATCACATGGTCTATCTTGGAGAAAGTTCCATGCACTGTTGAATAGAATGTGTATTCTGTGGTTGTTGGATGAAATGGCCTGTATATATCTGTTAAGTCCATTTGTTCCAAAGTATAGTTTAAATCCATAGATCCTTTGTTGGCTTTCTGTCTTGATGACCTGTCCAGTGCAGACAGTGGAGTACTGAAGTCCCCCACTATTATTGTGTTGCTGTCTGTCTCATTTCTTAGGTCTAATTGTGTTATAAATGTGGGAGCTCCATTGTTAGGTGAATATATGTTTACAATTGTGATATTTTCCTGTTGGACAAGGCCTTTTACCATTATATAATGTCCCTCTTTGTCTCTTTTAAATGCTGGTGCTTTAAAGTTTGTTTTGTCTGATATAAGAATAACTATCCCTGCTCACTTTTGGTGTCCATTTGCATGAAACGCCTTTTTACAACCCTTTAAGTTTATGTGAGGCCTTATGTGTTAGGTGAGTCTCCTAAGGTAGCAGATGTTTGGTGAGTTCTTATCCATTCTGCTGTTCTGTATCTTTTAAATGGAGCATTTAGGTCATTTGCAGTCAATGTTAGCATTGAAATATGAGGTGCCATTGCATTCATCATGCTCTGTGCTGCCTGTGTACTTTGGTTTTTTTGTTTTTTGTTTTTGGTTTTTAACTTGTATTTTTGTTTTATAAGTCCTGTGTGATTTGTGCTTTAAAGAAGTTCTCTTTTGATGTTTCCAGGATATGTTTCAATATTTAGAGCTCCTTTTAGCAATTCTTGTAGTGGTGGCTTGGTAACGGCGAATTCTCTCAGCATTTGTTTGTCTGAAAATGACTGTATCTTTCCTTCCTATATAATGCTTAGTTTTGTTAGATACAAATTCTTGGCTGACAATTGTTTTGTTTGAGGAGGCTGAAGATAGGGCCCCAATCCCTTCTAGCTTGTAGTGCTTCTGCTGGGAAATCTGCTGTTAATCTGATAGGTTTTCCCTTATAGGTTACCTCGTGCTTCTGTCTCACAGCTCTTAAGATTCTTATCTTTGTCTTAACTTTTGATAACCTGACGATAATGTGCCCAGGCAATGATCTCTTTGTGATGAATTTCCCAAGTGTTCTTTGTGCTTCTTTTTTTTTTTTTTTTTAATTTTATTTTTCAATTGAGAAATAATATTGTATATACTTAGAGATTACAACATGATTTTTGACATATGTATACACTGTGGCATGACTAAATCAAGATAATTAACATATCCTATACCTCATTTTTTAACCTCATTTATTAAATATAAGAATATTTAAAGTCTGCTCTCAGTAATTTTCAAGTATGCAGTACATTGTTGTTAATCATAGTTACTGTTATCCACAATAGATCTCCTCAGCTTATTCCTCCTGTCTAACTGAAATGTTGTATACTCTGACCAACATCTCCCCATATCCCTCTCACCAGTCCCTAGTAACCAAAATTCTACGCTCTACTTCTATGTTTTTAACTTTTTCAAATTCCATGTAAAAATGAGATCATGCAGTATTTGTCTTTCTACGCCTGGTTTATTTCACTTAACATAGTGTCCTCCAGTTTCATCCATGTTATGGCAAATGACTAGATTTCCTTCTTTTTTAAGGCTGAATAATATTTCATTGGGTATATAAGACACATTTCTTTCTTTTTCTTTTTTTTTTTTAATATACCTTAAGTTCTAGGGTACATGTGCATAACGTGCAGGTTTGTTACATATGTATACTTATGCCATGTTGGTGTGCTGCACCCATCAACTCGTCAGCACCCATCAATTCATCATTTATATGATGTATAACTCCCCAATGCAATCCCTCCCTCCTCCCCCCTCCCCATGATAGGCCCCAGTGTGTGATGTTCCCCTTCCCGAGTCCAAGTGATCTCATTGTTCAGTTCCCACCTATGAGTGAGAACATGCAGTGTTTGGTTTCCTGTTCTTGTGATAGTTTGCTAAGAATGATGGTTTCCAGCTGCATCCATGTCCCTACAAAGGACGCAAACTCATCCTTTTTTATGGCTGCATAGTATTCCATGGTGTATATGTGCCACATTTTCTTAATCCAGTGTGTCACAGATGGACATTTGGGTTGATTCCAAGTCTTTGCTATTGTGAATAGTGCTGCAATAAACATACGTGTGCATGTGTTTTTGTAGTAGAATAATTTATAATCCTTTGGGTGTATACCTAGTAGTGCGATGGCTGGGTCATATGGTACATCTAATTCTAGATCCTTGAGGAATTGCCATACTGTTTTCCATAATGGTTGAACTAGTTTACAATCCCACCAACAGTGTAAAAGTGTTCCTGTTTCTCCACATCCTCTCCAACACCTGTTGTTTCCTGACTTCTTAATGATTGCCATTCTAACTGGTGTGAGATGGTATCTCATTGTGGTTTTGATTTGCATTTCTCTGATGGCCAGTGATGATGAGCATTTTTTCATGTGTCTGTTGGCTGTATGAATGTCTCTTTTGAGAAATGTCTGTTCATATCCTTTGTCCACTTTTTGATGGGGTTGTTTTTTTTTTCTTGTATATTTGTTTGAGTTCTTTGTAGATTCTGGATATTAGCCCTTTGTCAGATGAGTAGGTTGCAGAAATTTTCTCCCATTCTGTAGGTTGCCTGTTCACTCTGATGGTAGTTTCTTTTACTGTGCAAAAGCTCTTTAGTTTTATTAGATCCCATTTGTCAATTTTGGCTTTTGCTGCCGTTGCTTTTGGTGTTTTAGACATGAAGTCCTTGCCCATGCCTATGTCCTGAATGGTACTACCTAGATTTTCTTCTAGGGTTTTTATGGTATTAGGTCTAACATTTAAGTCTCTAATCCATCTTGAATTAATCTTCGTATAAGGGGTAAGGGAAGGGTCCAGTTTCAGCTTTCTACTTATGGCTAGCCAATTTTCCCAGCACCATTTATTAATTAGGGAATCCTTTCCCCAATTCTTGTTTCTCTCAGGTTTGTCAAAGATCAGATGGCTGTAGATGTGTGGTATTATTTCTGAGGACTCTGTTCTGTTCCATTGGTCTATATCTCTCTGTTGTGGTACCAGTACCATGCTGTTTTGGTTACTGTAGCCTTGTAGTATAGTTTGAAGTCAGGTAGCGTGACGCCTCCAGCTTTGTCCTTTTGACTTAGGATTGTCTTGGCAATGCGGGCTCTTTTTTGGTTCCATATGAACTTTAAAGCAGTTTTTTCCAATTCTGTGAAGAAAGTCATTGGTAGCTTGATGGGGATGGCATTGAATCTATAAATAACCTTGGGCAGTATGTCCATTTTCACGATATTGATTCTTCCTATCCATGAGCATGGTATGTTCTTCCATTTGTTTGTGTCCTCTTTGATTTCACTGAGCAGTGGTTTGTAGTTCTTTTTGAAGAGGTCCTTTACATCCCTTGTAAGCTGGATTCCTAGGTATTTTATTCTCTTTGAAGCAATTGTGAATGGAAGTTCATTCCTGATTTGGCTCTCTGCTTGTCTGTTACTGGTGTATAAGAATGCTTGAGATTTTTGCACATTAATTTTGTATCCTGAGACTTTGCTGAAGTTGCTTATCAGCTTAAGGAGATTTTGGGCTGAGACAATGGGGTTTTCTAAATATACCATCATGTCATCTGCAAACAGGGACAATTTGACTTCTTCTTTTCCTAACTGGATACCCTTGATTTCTTTCTCTTGCCTGATTGCCCTAGCCAGAACTTCCAACACTATGTTGAATAGGAGTGTTGAGAGAGGGCATCCCTGTCTTGCGCCAGTTTTCAAAGGGAATTTTTCCAGTTTTTGCCCATTCAGTATGATATTAGCTGCGGGTTTGTCATAAATAGCTCTTATTATTTTGAGGTACGTTCCATCAATACCGAATTTATTGAGCGTTTTTAGCATAAAGGGCTGTTGAATTTTGTCAAAAGCCTTTTCTGCATCTATTGAGATAATCATGTGGTTCTTGTCTTTGGTTCTGTTTATATGCTGGATTACGTTTATTGATTTGCGAATGTTGAACCAGCCTTGCATCCCAGGGATGAAGCCCACTTGATCATGGTGGATAAGCTTTTTGATGTGCTGCTGAATCCGGTTTGCCAGTATTTTATTGAGAATTTTTGCATCGATGTTCATCAGGATATTGGTCTAAAATTCTCTTTTTTTGTTGTGTCTCTGCCAGGCTTTGGTAGCAGGATGATGTTGGCCTCATAAAATGAGTTAGGGAGGATTCCCTCTTTTTCTATTGATTGGAATAGTTTCAGAAGGAATGGTACCAGCTCCTCCTTGTACCTTTGGTAGAATTCAGCTGTGAATCCATCTGGTCCTGGACTTTTTTTGGTGGGTAAGCTATTAATTGTTGCCTCGATTTCAGAGCCTGCTATTGGTCTATTCAGGGATTCAACTTCTTCCTGGTTTAGTCTTGGGAGAGTGTAAGTGTCCAGGAAATTATCCATTTCTTCTAGATTTTCTAGTTGATTTGCATAGAGGCATTTATAGTATTCTCTGATGGTTGTTTGTATTTCTGTGGGGTCAGTGGTGATATCCCCTTTATCATTTTTTATTGCGTCTATTTGATTCCTCTCTCTTTTCTTCTTTATTAGTCTTGCTAGCAGTCTGTCAATTTTGTTGATCTTTTCAAAAAACCAACTCCTGGATTCATTGATTTTTGGGAGGGTTTTTTGTGTCTCTATCTCCTTCAGTTCTGCTCTGATCTTAGTTATTTCTTGCCTTCTGCTAGCTTTTGAATGTGTTTGCTCTTGCCTCTCTAGTTCTTTTAATTGTGATGTTAGAGTGTCCATTTTAGATCTTTCCAGCTTTCTCTTGTGGGCATTTAGTGCTATAAATTTCCCTCTACATACTGCTTTAAATGTGTCCCAGAGATTCTGCTGTGTCGTATCTTTGTTCTCATTGGTTTCAAAGAACATCTTTATTTCTGCTTTCATTTCGTGATGTACCCAGTAGTCATTCAGGAGCAGGTTGTTCAGTTTCCATGTAGTTGAGTGGTTATGGTTGAGTTTCTTAGTCCTGAGTTCTAGTTTGATTGCACTGTAGTCTGAGAGACAGTTTGTTATAATTTCTGTTCTTGTACATTTGCTGAGGAGTGCTTTACTTCCAATTATGTGGTCAGTTTTGGAATAAGTGCGATGTGGTGCTGAGAAGAATGTATATTCTGTTGATTTGGGGTGGGGAGTTCTATAGATGTCTATTAGGTCTGCTTGGTGCAGAGATGAGTTCAATCCTGGATATCCTTGTTAACTTTCTGTCTCGTTGATCTGTCTAATGTTGACAGTGGAGTGTTGTAGTCTCCCATTATTATTGTATGGGAGTCTAAGTCTCTTTGTAGGACTCTAAGGACTTGCTTTATGAATCTGGGTGCTCCTGTATTGGGTGCATATATATTTAGGAGAGTTAGCTCTTCCTGTTGAATTGATCCCTTTACCATTATGTATGGCCTTCTTTGTCTCTTTTGATCTTTGATGGTTGAAAGTCTGTTTTATCAGAGACTAGGATTGCAACCCCTGCTTTTTTTTGTTCTCCATTTCCTTGGTAGATCTTCCTCCATCCCTTTATTTTGAGCCTATGTATGTCTCTGCATGTGAGATGGGTCTCCTGAATACAGCAGACTGATGGGTCTTGACTCTTGATCCAGTTTGCCAGTCTGTGTCTTTTAATTGGAGCATTTAGTCCATTTACATTTAAGGTTAATATTGTTATGTGTGAACTTGATCCTGTCATTATGATATTAACTGGTTATTTTGCTCGTTAGTTGATGCAGTTTCTTCCTATTCTCGATGGTCTTTACATTTTGGCATGTTTTTGCAATGGCTGGTACCGGTTGTTCCTTTCCATGTTTAGGGCTTCCTTCAGGGTTTCTTGTAAGGCAGGCCTGGTGGTGACAAAATCTCTAAGCATTTGCTTTTCTGTAAAGGATTTTATTTCTCCTTCACTGATGAAACTTAGTTTGGCTGGATATGAAATTCTGGGTTGAAAATTCTTTTCTTTAAGAACGTTGAATATTGGCCCCCACTCTCTTCTGGCTTGTAGAGTTTCTGCCGAGAGATCTGCTGTTAGTCTGATGGGCTTCCCTTTGTGGGTAACCTGACCTTTCTCTCTGGCTGCCCTTAAGATTTGTTCCTTCATTTCACCTTTGGTGAATCTGACAATTATGTGTCTTGGAGTTGCTCTTCTGGAGGAGTATCTTTGTGGCGTTCTCTGTATTTCCTGAATTGAATGTTGGCCTGCCCTACTAGGTTGGGGAAGTTCTCCTGGATGATATCCTGAAGAGTGTTTTCCAACTTGGTTCCATTTTCCCCCTCACTTTCAGGCACCCCAATCAGACGTAGATTTGGTCTTTTTACATAATCCCATACTTCTTGCAGGCTTTGTTCATTTCTTTTTCTTCTTTTTTCTTTTGGTTTCTCTTCTCGCTTCATTTCATTCATTTGATCCTCAATCGCTGATACTCTTTCTTCCAGTTGATCGAGTCGGTTACTGAAGCTTGTGCATTTGTCACGTATTTCTCGTGTCATGGTTTTCATCTCTGTCATTTCGTTTATGATCTTCTCTGCATTAATGAGTCTAGCTGTCAATTCTTCCACTCTTTTTTCAAGATTGTTAGTTTCTTTGCGCTGGGTATGTAATTCCTCCTTTAGCTCTGAGAAGTTTGATGGACTGAAGCCTTCTTCTCTCATCTCGTCAAAGTCATTCTCTGACCAGCTTTGATCCGTTGCTGGTGATGGGCTGCGCTCCTTTGCAGGGGGAGATGCGCTCTTATTTTTTGAATTTCCAGCTTTTCTGCCCTGCTTCTTCCCCATCTTTGTGGTTTTATCTGTCTCTGGTCTTTGATGATGGTGACGTACTGATGGGGTTTTGGTATAGGTGTCCTTCCTGTTTGATAGTTTTCCATCTGACAGTCAGAAGGACTGTCTGTTGGTCTGTTGGAGATTGCTTGAGGTCCACTCCAGACCCTGTTTGCCTGGGTATCAGCAGCAGCAGAGTTGCCAAAGATAGAATATTGCTGAACAGCGAGTGTACCTGTCTGATTCTTCTTTGGAAGTTTCCTCTCAGGGGTGACTCCACCCTGTGAGGTGTGGGGTGTCAGACTGCCCCTAGTGGGGGATGTCTCCCAGCTAGGCTACTCAGGGGTCAGGGACCCACCTGAGCAGGCAGTCTGTCCGTTCTCAGATCTCAACCTCCGCGTTGGGAGATCCACGACTCTCCCCAAAGCTGTGAGACAGAGTCGTTCGCGTCCTCACGGGCCCCCGCTGCTTCCCCTATTGGACTTCAGCTGTGCGCTGTCCTCAGAGGTGGAGTCTACAGAGCTGTGCTTCTTATATTTGGATGTCTAGGTCTGTAGCAAGGCCAGGGAAATTTTCCTTAATTATTCCCCCAAATATGTTTTCCAAGCTTTTAGAATTCTCTTCTTCCTCAGGAACACCAATTATTCTTAGGTTTGCTCGTTTAATATAATCTGAGACTTCTTGGAGGCTTTGTTCATATTTTCTTATTCTTTGTTCTTTGTCTCTGTTGAATTGTATTAATTCGAAGACCTTGTCTTCAAGCTCGGAATTTCTTTCTTCTACTTGTTCAAGTCTATTGCTGAGACTTTCCAGAGCATTTCACATTTCTTTAAGTGTATCCAAAGTTTCCTGAAGCTTTTATTGTTTTTTTCTTTAAGCTATCTATTTCCTTGAGTATTTCTCCCTTCACTTCTTATACTGTTTTTTGGATTTCCTTGCATTGGGCTTTGACTTTCTATGGTGCCTCCCTGACTAGCTTAATAACTAACCTCCTGAGTTCTTTTTCAGGTAAATCAGAGATTTCTTTCTGGTTTGAATCCATTGCTAGTGTACTAATGTGATTTTTGGGGGATGTTAAAGAACCTGATTTTGTCATATTACCAGGGCTGGTTTTCTGATTCCTTCTCATTTGGGTAGGCTCTGTCAAAGGGAAAGTCTAGGGCTGAAGGCTGTTGTTCAGATTCTTTTGTCCCATAGAGTGTTCCCTTGATGTAGTACTCTCCCCCTTTTCCTATGGATATGGCTTCCTGTGAGCTGAACTGCTGTGATTGTTGTCTCTCTTCTGGGTCTAGCCACCCAGTGAGTCTCCCCAGCTCTGGGCTCGTACTGGGGGTTGTCTCACAGAGTCCTGTGATGTGAACCATCTACAGGTCTCTCAGCTGTGGATACCAGCACCAGTTCCAGTAGGGGAGGTGGTGGGGGATGAGGTGCAATGGACTCCGTGAAGTTTCTTAGCTTTGGTGGTTTAATACTCTAGTTTGTGCTAGTTGGCCTCCTGCCAAGAGGTGGCAGTTTCCAGAGAGCATCAGCTGTAATAGTATGGAGAGGAACTGGTGGTGGACAGGGCTCTAGAATTACCAAGATTATATGCCCTTTGTCTTCAGCTACCAGAGTAGGTAGGGAAAGACCATCAGGTGGGGACAGGGCTAGATGTGGTTGAGTTCAGACTCTCCTTGGGCAGGTCTTGCTGAGGCTGCTGTGGGGAATGGGGATGGGATTCCCAGGTGCCTGGAGCTGTGTACCTAGGAGGATTATGGCTGCCTCTGCTGGGTCATGAAGGTTGTCAAGGAAGTGGGGGAAAGCCAGCAGTCACAGACCTTACCCAGCTCCCATGCAAACCAAAGGACCGGTCTCACTCCCACCGTGACCCCCAAGCTAGCCCTGAGTCTTTCCAGGCCATGGGTGAGATGGGCTTGAAAACTTGCCCCAGGCTACCTGCCTCCCAACTGTGAAGGAAAGGGACTTGGCTCTTCCCCTACTTGTGGAATCTGCATACCGGATTTGCACCCTCCCCCAAGTTCTGGCCAGGAGACTTCTTGCCCCTTCAAATTGTTACAAAGTTCAGCAAGAGAGCCTTCTTCCTGTGCAATTTTACCCCCTGCTCCTCTTGCCACCCTCCCTATGCATCCCTGTGGTGCCAGGCCAGAATGGGCTGCTCGAGGACCCAGCAAACTCCCAGGGCCTTTCTGCTGCTTCCTCTACCCCTGTATTTCTCTCAGCTCTGTAAATTGACTCAGCTCTAGGTAAGGTTGGAAACTTCTCCCGCAAACACACCTTCAGTTCCTCCAGTGGGGGTATATATTCAGCAGAGGAGGGTCTCCGTTTCACAATTCCACAATTGAAGCACTCACAGTATTTGGGGTGTCTCCCGGGTCCTGCAGGGGCAATCTGCTTCCTTCAGAGGGTCTTTGGGTCCTTTCAGGATTGCTGGTTTGTTCTTGTAGTCAATATGGAGCTTAAATTCACATCACGAGCTCTGCAGTCTTCTCTGTACAGAGTTGCAATCTAGTCCTGCCTCCCAACCACCATGATGATCCAGCCTACAACTTCTTAATTAATTAATTCTTATTGCTGGTTCATAGTCTGTTGGAAGTTTAGGCAGTATTATCATTTAGATGTACTACTTTGCACACATAGTTAAAATATCTTAGCTCTTCAAGCATTCATCATGAAACATGATTGCACTCTTCTGAAGTGAAAGTATTCATCATATCCTCCCCACATCCTCCTGAACTAGGCTCTCGGGAGTTCATATCAAGTGTTCACTCTTAATACATATCTCTGCTAGAACTGATCAGGGAATCTAACAATATGGAAAGCCACCTTCTCAGTCTTACATCTAACTTTATTTCTCTACAGTAGTGGTTCTCAACATGGATTATGCTTTGCAAGCACCTGGAAAACTTTAAAAAAACTCAACAACCCGGCTGCATCTCAGGTTGATTCAAATCTCTGGAAGCAGACCAAGGCATCAGTACTTTTTAAGTCTCCTCCCTTCATTCCAATGTGCAGTTCCAGTTGGGAATTGCTTTTAGCGCATGCCAGGTTACTAATTTCTGAGTGTTGATTAAGGGAACATCTGAGCTCATCATTTCTCTTGTGGGAATTTTTTGAGAAGCAAGAGAGATTGGGGAACAAAATAGCTACTGTTTTTTGCTAGTGCAAAGAGCTTAGCTTAAAATCACACAGACTTATGTTTTAATCCCATCTTTACTACTACAGGAATGTAAAGATGGGAAACTCATTTGTCTCCCCTGCAGCTTCACCCATTTCTAAATTGAAATAACACCCACCTTCTGGAGTCAGTATTAAATGAGATCATATGTGCAAAGTGTTCAACATGATGTAGTATGTAACATGATAGGACATAGTAATAATAACTAAAGATATCACTACAAATCAAAATCCTTATTTTCAAAATTAAGTCTCCAAAGAGGAAATGAAAATGAATCCCAAATCTGTTGCCTAGATTATTGAGTGCCAAGCAGCATTAATGCTAATATTTCTTCAGCATTATCACCAAGAGAAATGAGTGTTCCAACTTAACTCATTGTTCTTAGTGATAATTCATTTAGGGACAAAATTAGGCTCTCTTGTTAATTGTCACATTCCTTTCAGAGGTGCTATAAATGGATGTTGAACTATACTATTTTTAGATTTAATCTTTAAAAATCATAAGAAAGCAAGAAATATTACTAGTTCAGAAATGATTTTCTATTCCTGGCTTATCAGAGAAGACCTGAGTCTATCATAGTCATTTGTTGTCTTCGTAGTGAAATGAAAAAGTAAGATTCTAATAGGATTTTTAGACTTAGTGAGAAAGGTGTTCATTTTAAGATTATGGCAGTTCCTCTCAGATTTGGAAAGCCTTAAGATAACACTAAGGAGTTGGACTTTAGGAATGCTGAGTGTCTTCAGCCACAATGGCACTATAGTACTAGATGGGACAGGATGTGATTAAGGAGAAACTAAGCAGCCAGCCACAATGTAGTTCTTCTTGCCTCCAAAAGAGGAGTTACCCACTTTCTCACACTCACTGTGATACATTCCATTTGCTAAGAAAAGTGGCTTGTGTCATTCTTGTGCACTACTTTTAAGTTCTGATATATTAGATTCATTTACTCTGTATTAATAGCATTCAAATATTTAGTAAAGTTAATATACCTCTCACACTTTTTCCAAATTAACCCACCAGCTGTGTCCTGTGCTTAAAGCTATCTTACAACACTGCAGTCAAAGTGTCAGCCAGGGCTGTGGTCTCATCTGAAGGCTGGACAGGGAAAAATTGGCTCCCATGTTCACTTACATGGTTGTTGCCAGGATTCATTTCTTCAAGGGTTTTGATTCTGAGGGCCTCTGCTTCTTGCTGAGTGTTGGCCAGAGGCCATGCTTAGTTCTTTGCTGTATGGTTCTCACCACACAGCAACTTACTTCATCAAACCAGCAGGAGGGTGAGTCTGCTAGTTAAAAAGAAGTCTCAGTCTTTTGTAACCTAATCATAGAACTGACATACGCTCCATGCTGCCATATTCTTTTGATTAGAAGCAAGTTACTCAAGGGAAGGAAACACATAAGGCTGTGAATGAGAGAAGACAGTAATCGCTGGAGGCCACTTTAGGGACTGTCTGCCACAGCACTTAACAGCACATACCCCAGCCATAAAATTTTAAAAAAGCAGGAAAGAGAGAAGGAGAGTGCAGGGTAAAATACAGAAAGGAGGAAGGTGAAAGGGAAGAAAGGAAGGGAAAGAAAGACATTTAAGAAGACAAGAACAAAACAGCTCTGCTGCATTACATCTGTATGAGGGTTCCATGTGCAGACACACACTTCATCACATTAGCACCACACCCATAAATTTCCTATTTCTTACTTACAATGAGAAGATTATAAGGACTTTCTATGCATCTGGAGTTAAAAGGAAACAATAAATCTAAGAATACTAAGTTTAAGTAAGCAAAATGTGTTTCAAATTAGTTATTTTTTCTTTTTAAGTTTTTTGTTTGTTTCAGCTGACAAAGTTTTTTATTTCTTTCTGTTTCAAGTTTTGAAGTTGAGTTTATAATTCTTGCTATTATGTAACAGGCATATTATACAGGCAATATAGGAACCTGATTGACATTTGTATTTGGTGTTCTATTGTTGTTTCCACTCAAATGCCAAAATTATGTTTTTGTTCTGTACGTTATTGTTCATAGTTATGTATGCCTCTTAATTGTAAAAGTGAAGCTGTAAAATTGTAAAGTACTTTATACCTCATCTATTCCAGGCATTCTACTAAGGAAATCAAGACCCAGATGGCTTGGGAAGATCAACATTAAATAGCGTCAGAGCCAGACCGAGAGTACACATCTCTCAATTTCTAATCTAGTGCATTTCCTTTTCTTATTTCTGTGCAAATGAACAGTTAGAATGTGAAATAGTCTCCTCAGATCTGCCAGCATTAAAACAGTTGTGGTTTAAATATTTAGTTTTAATAATTACTAACTTTGTAGAAGAACCTAAAATAGTGTTTGTTTTCAGTGCTTCAACTAATAGTAAAAAGGAATATTTTCAGTACTTTACTGTATGAGAGGTGCTTGCCTAACAAAATACACATCTTTTTCTTTTTTTTTAAATTATTATTATTATACTTTAACTTCTAGCGTACATGTACATAACGTGCAGGTTTGTTACATATGTATACTTGTGCCATGTTGGTGTGCTGCACCCATCAACTCGTCAGCACCCATCAACTCGTCATTTACATCAGGTATAACTCCCAGTGCAATCCCTCCCCCCTCCCCCCCCCATGATAGGCTCCGGTGTGTGATGTTCCCCTTCCCGAGTCCAAGTGATCTCATTGTTCAGTTCCCACCTATGAGTGAGAACATGCAGTGTTTGGTTTTCTGTTCTTGTGATAGTTTGCTAAGAATGATGGTTTCCAGCTGCATCCATGTCCCTACAAAGGACACAAACTCATCCTTTTTTATGGCTGCATAGTATTCCATGGTGTATATGTGCCACATTTTCTTAATCCAGTCTGTCACTGATGGACATTTGGGTTGATTCCAAGTCTTTGCTATTGAATACACATCTTTTTCACTGTACTCATTTGTAACAGATAGTGTGGGCTCCTACACCTCAGTGTTCTGAGAGGGGTTGGTAAACGCTGACCACATAGAGAGAGCTGCCCATCTGCGCTCAGTACCAAGGCACATCCCATCCATGCCCTAAAACTCTTGTTAATTTCTCCATTTGTACAGGAAAATGACTATTTCTTACAACAATATGACCGTGGAATTTGATTACAAAAACATTCCTGCTATCCCCAACATGTGCTCCCAGGGCTAAAGACATAATCTGCAACTCAGGATTTTCTGAAGATTCACTTGTTTATACTATTGAGGGCAATAGTTGTTCTTAAACAAGGATGCAGTTCCCAGCCCTATACTTTCTTCTTACCCTGCTTATTTTTCTTTTTTTATTATTATACTTTAAGTTCTGGGGTACATGTGCAGAACGTGCACATGTTACATAGGTATACATGTGCCATGGTGATTTGCTGCACCCATCAACTCGACATCTACATCAGGTATTTCTCCTGGTGTTATCCCTCCCCTAGCCCCACAGCCCCCCAACAGGCCCTGGTGTGTAAAGTTCCCCTCCCTGTGTAGATGTGTTCTCATTGTTCAACTCCCACTTATAAGTGAGAACATGCAGTGTTTGGTTTTCTGTTCTTGTGTTCGTTTGCTGAGAATGATGGTTTGCAGCTTCATCCATGTCCCTGCAGAGGACGTGAATATATCCTTTTTTATGGCTGCATAGTATTGCATGATGTATATGTGCCACATTTTCTTTATCCAGTGTATCATTGATAGGCATCTGGGTTGGTTCCAAGTCTTTGCTATTGTGAACAGTGCCACAATAAACATACATGTGCATGTGTCTTTATATTAGAATGATTTATAATCCTTTGGGTATATACCCAGTAATGGGATTGCTGGGTCAAATGGTATTTCTAGTTCTAGATCCTTGAGGAATCGCCACACTGTCTTCCACAATGGTTGAACTAATTTACAATCCCACAAACAGTGTAAAAGCGTTCCTATTTCACCACATCCTCTCTAGCATCTGTTGTTTCCTGACTTTTTAATGATCGCCATTCTAATTGGTGTGAGATGGTATTTCACTGTGGTTTTGATTTGCATTTCTCTGATGACCAGTGAAGATGAGCATTTTTTCATGTGTCTGTTGGCTGCATAAATGTCTTCTTTTGAGAAGTGTCTGTTCATATCCTTTGCTCACTTTTGGTGGGGTTATTTGGTTTTTTTCTTGTAAATTTGTTGACGTTCTTTGTAGATTCTGGATATTAGCGCTTTGTCAGACGGATGGATTGCAAAAATTTTCTCCCATTCTGTAGGTTCCCTGTTCACTCTGATGGTAGTTTCTTTTGCTGTGCAGAAGGTCTTTAGTTTAATTAGATCCCATTTGTCAATTTTGGCTTCTGTTGCCATTGCTTTTGGTGTTTTAGTCATGAAGTCTTTGCTCATGCCTATGTCCTGAATGGTATTGCCTAGGTTTTCTTCTAGGGTTTTTATGGTTTTAGGTCTAACATTTAAGTCTTTAATCCATCTTGAGTTAATTTTTGTATATAGTGTAAGGAAGGGATCCAGTTTCAGCTTTCTGCATATGGCTAGCCAGTTTTCCCAACACCATTTATTAAACAGGGAATCCTTTCCCCATTGCTTGTTTTGTCAGGTTTGTCAGATGGTTTGTCAGGTTTGTCAGATGGTTGTGGATGTGTGGTGTTATTTCTGAGGCCCCTGTTCTGTTCCATTGGTCTGTACATCTTATTTGGTACCAGTACCATGTTGTCTTTGTTACTGTAGCCTTGTAGTATAGTTTGAAGTCAGAGACACAATAGAAAAAGAAAATTTTAGGCCAATATCTCTGATGAGCATCAATGCAAAAATCCTCAATAAAATACTGGCAAACCGAATCCAGCAGCACATCAAAAAGTTTATCCACCCTGATCAAGTCAGCTTCATCGCTGGGATGCAGGGCTGGTTCAACATACACAAATCGGTAAACGTAATCCATCACATAAACCGAACCAATGACGAAACCACGTGATTATCTCAGTAGATGCAGGAAAGGCCTTCAACAATATTCAACAGCCTTTCATGCTAAAAACTCTCAATAAACTAGGTATTGATGGGATGTATCTCAAAATAATGAGAGCTATTCATGACAAACCCACAGCCAATATCATACTGAATGGGCAAAAACTGGAAGCATTCCCTTTGAAAACTGGCACAAGACAAGGATGCCCTCTCTCACCACTCCTTTTCAACATAGTATTCGAAGCTTTGGCCAGGGCAATCAGATGAGAAATAAATAAAGGGTATTCAATTAGGAAAAGAGGAAGTCAAATTGTCCCTGTTTGCAGATGGCAATGATTGTATATTTAGAAAACCCCATCATCTCAGCCCAAAATCTTCTTAAGCTAATAAGCAACTTCAGCAAAGTCTCAGGATATGAAATCAATGTGCAAAAATCACAAGCATTCCTATACACCAGTAACAGACAAACAGCCAAATCACGAGCAAACTCCCATTCACAATTGCTACAAAGAGAATAAAATGCCTAGGAATCCAACTTACAAAGTATGTGAACGACCTCTTCAAGGAGAACTACAAACCACTGCTCAAGGAAATAAGAGAGGACACAAACACATGGAAAAACATCCTCATGGATAGGAAGAATCAATATCATGAAAATGGCCATATTGCCCAAAGTAATTTATAGATTCAATGCTATCCTCATCAAACTAGCATTGACTTTCTTCACAGAATTGGAAAAAAAACTACTTTAGATTTCATATGGAACCAAAAATGAGCCTGCATAGCCAAGACAATTCTAAGCAAAAAGAACAAAGCTGAAGGCATCACGCTACCTGACCCAGCTTATTTTTCTACATAGGATCCCCACATCCTTGCCTTTGTTAGAATGAAAACTAGACAAGGACCAACTTTTATCAACTTGTTCATTTCTCTATTCCTAGAACAGAACCTGGTACAAAATTTGTGTTTAATAATGTTTGTTGAATGAATTTGAATGATGGATTTGTTTAGAAGGTGTATAACATTCCATCCCTTATGAGTTTGTTGCTAGAGGAGAAAAGAGGCGTGTTTTTGGTTCATAACATCAGGTATGTAACCTGGAATTTGGAATCATGAGTTTTTATGCATTTGCTTCATATTATTTATTTTTAAGTGATCTTTCAAAGTATTGATAAAGATACTTTAAGATTGAGAGCCTCCCTGATACCCAGGAATGAGAGTTTTAGATTAAGTTTACAATCTGATTGAAGGCTAATCATATAAGGAGAAAAAAAACAAGGAAAAGAAGAGAAATTTGAAAAGAAATCTCCAAAATGGCCATGAACATCAGAACACTGAGAATTGATATATAAACATGTGTCTTGCTTCATACCTGTCTGTTGTACATCTATAACAACAGATTTCATAGATGCAGAGGAATTTTGGCTAAAATCCTAACACATAAAAGGCATTCTGCACTTACTTCTCAAATTAGAATTAACACATGTGTGTGTATAAGTTGTTTAGAATTGGCATCTATTTAATGAGTTTACTGGCTGAATCTTTTAAAAGAATGCAAACAGACGTGACTTTTATCAGAAATCTATGAAAAGAAAAATGGCCCTGTAGTGCATGCTGTGGTTCCCACACTACATCCCCCATGTCCACCTGATGTCAGCACAACCATCTGTGGTGTCCATTTGCCACTATGCCACTCAGGTGCACACTCAGGTGCCTGCCTCGGCAAAGACCCTCAGCTCCTGTGCAGGTACAGCCTAGAAGTGCATGGAGGTGAACATCTCTGAGGCACCCTTCAACCACTGGGTACCGGGAGTGGTAGATAAATGTCCTAGCCTCTCATCTTTCTACACAACAATGGTGGTGTATATTCTACACAGCAGCTCGGTAACACACACATATTAGTTGTTCTCCCTTTCCTTCCCACCCTCCCCATTCCCTCACTGCTACATCTGGAAGTCACCTTCCAGATTAACTACCTATATCCAAATTCTAATCTCTAGCTCTGGTTTCTTAAACAGGTCCTACAAAATGCTTGAAATAAAAGGCAAAGTGGTTTGTGTCTAGAATCAAAGGCTGACAATGGCAAGCAACAGGCTCTAAAACTGACACAGGAGAAATGCTTTTCTGGAAGACATCGGCATCACCTCCTAGACATGGAATATGCTGGCTTCATTCCAGTAGTTTCTTCACACACTTTAAATACGTGTCTCATTAGGATCACATATGACCCACCTGATTTCATGCCTTGCCTTTTCTTTTTATTCTGCAGACTCTTCTAAGGAGCCTAAATTCACCAAGTGTCGTTCACCTGAGCGAGAGACTTTTTCATGCCACTGGACAGATGCGGTTCATCATGGTTCAAAGAGCCTAGGACCCATACAGCTGTTCTATACCAGAAGGTGCTGCCCTCATGCCTTTCCAATTTTCCTCTCCATGGATGTACCTACTAAAGTACACTGAGTCACATATAGTATGGGAATAGAAGTGATTTGTTGTGATTTATGTAATCTATAAATATTCATTCACTCATTTACTGAAAAAAATATTAATTAAGCCTATCCTATGTGCTGAGTACTATTTTAGGCCCTGGAGATATAGCAGTGATTACAAAAGACAAAATCCCTGGTCTCATGGAGATTTCCTTCCAATGCAAGGAGACAGGCAATAAAAATTGAATAAAATGTCAGCTAGTAATATAGGTTATTAAGAAAAATAAAGCCACAAAGCAGCATATCAGCAGTGTGTGGGAGTTTGTGTATGTACATGAGAATGTATGAGAGTGTGTCAAAGTATGAGTGAGAGCGTGTATGGATACACGTGGGCATGTGCATGTGGATGACAGTGTGTATAAGAGGCTTGAGTGATATTGAAATGGGTGATCCTAGGAGGCCTCTCTATTGTGGTGTCCTACACCAGAGACATAAGTGAAATGGGACAGGCCACGTGAATATCTGGGGGAAAGGCTATCCAGGCAGAGGAAATTGCAAGTACAAAGTCCCTGAGGCAGTCTTGGCCTATTTGAGGGATGAAAAAGGCCAGCACTGAAGGCACAAGATTGAAAGTGAGGAGAGTGATATGGGAAGGGATCAGAGAGTTACTTAGGGACTGACTATGCCAAACCTCGTAGACAAGGGCAAGGCTTTGAATTTTACTTTATTTGTGGTGGAAAGTTATAGGTGTTTTTGAAAAGATGCATGTTTTAAAAGATGTAGCTTGGTTTCTAACCAGATAATATACTCCTTCTCTTAAATATATTCAGTAAAAGACTGTAGTACTTCTTCATTTTTACCAGTGACCCTCTAAAATAACAGAGGAAGGGTGAAACAAAGACCTCTCAATATAGGTACCACCCAAGTTATTTATTTCTTCCCCTTCACCTGGCATTATTTTCATTTTTGGTTTACTCTTACTCTGTATATTTTTACCTTTTATACATTTTAGGCTTAAACACTTCATTATCTCTTCTTTTCCACCCAACCCCCAGAGAAGGCCTAAGCCAAGATGCAGGCTTAGTGAGGACCCTTTGTCGTTGGCTCAAGGTGTTCGTTAGTCGGAGGATGATATTGTCTATCCCACGGAAGAGCTGGGAAAGGGAAGGAAGACGCAGCCAATAGTTAAGGGTATGAGCTCAGGGCCAACAAACCTGCACTTCAGTGTAGTTCTGCACTTTCTCACCAAGGAATACTCAGGAAATTAGCCAGTTTGTGTACAACTCAGCATCCTCATTTGCAGAAAGGAGATAACGGACTTGCCTCATGGCTTCTTGTGAGGATCGTATGAGATAACCCATGAAAAATACTTGGCAGAGTACTTGATACATAATAATTACTCAGCAAATTGTAGCTGGTATTCTTATTATCGGTAGTATAGTGATAATTTAAAAATAATTATGATATAGAAATCCAGTTCCTGGACTATAAAGATGACTATAAGTGGTATAAGACCATTTATACCAATAAATTGTTATAATTATTGGTATAAGACCATTTTAATGCAGAGCTGCTGCTTAATTTGCAGATAAAAAAATACTTGGAGTTAGCAACCAAGTGGACCTTCCCCACGTTTCAGTGTAAGAGAGATCTCTTAGATGAAGTGAAGTGAAGATGAAATGTTTGGGCACCAATTATACTATATTTTTCCTTAAGGCTGACACCACAAAGAGGTTGGGACCTGTAAACAAAGTTGATTTCTATAAACACATTTGGACATGAAGTTAGTATGTTTGATGACACTTTTGAAATGTGTGGAATCACTAAATAAAGAAAATTAGCAAAATAACCTCTTAAGCTGGGCCTACTTTATGAAAATGTTTTGCTACCTCAGTATTTACCAAATTTGAATATAAGCAAAAAGAGAAATCGAAAGGAATGAAGCCTTGATAAATATATGTCCCTTGCCCTCATCAATCAGCGTCACATAACTCTTTCCACAGGCATCTTATGCACACCCCAGTCATTTCAGCATCCCTGGTTCAAATTCAGGATCTACGTTACCAAGCATGCTGCTGAAAGTGTGACTGGGTAGAGGAAACATTTCAGACATATTCAGAAAGATGTCTTAGATTTTGCCCTGATAGTGTTTGGAATCCCAGGAGAGTAAGTACAACCTTATGATTAAGTGCCAACCCAAACTTACAAAATTAGATATTTGTGTTTTTTCTATAAAATATAACTATTTTGAATATCTTAGCCAAACTACTATGAGCCCACAGCCCAGTTTATCGAAGAAGGGTAAAACTGAGGGATTAGGAGTATCAGGACTGGACTGGACTGATTAGTGTACAGATAAATTTGACTTCTCATTGCCCACTTCACGAAGAAGACAATACAAATGCACTTTCTGACTCCTGTCATTGTTCTTAGAACTCAGTTGCCAGGCAACTCCTGAAACTATAGAAACGTGCTTCGCATCCCTGATACATAAATAAAACTGTGGATTTTATCCAAAACCAGAGTCAGTGGGAGGTGCAGTTGTTTCAGTTTGCTGGCCTGGCCTATCTAAAGCACAACGGAATGTGAACATGTCAGGCTGTCAACACGACATTTCAGGCACAGCCCTACAGGCAGTTGTGTGTTTTGCCTGGCTCTGCTCCTTGCCAGGTAGCTGGCAGAAGAGACAGCCTCCACATGTTAAAGCAGCTGATTCAAAACAGTCTCTGCCATCCTGTGATGGCGATAGTGCCAAATTCAGCCTCTGAGCTTACAGGGGACTCGGGATGAATGCACATTACAGGCATGGCAAAAGGAGGCTCTAGGAAGCATGTTCAAGCTGCTCTGCTCTCAGCTCCTTGCATGTAAAAGCTGTGTTTTTAAAGGAACTGGGCATATGAACACTCAGTCCTTAAAGTTGTATCCCCCACCTCTTCCATACCCATTCAACCCCACTTCAAAAATTACCCTGGTCTTAAAAGAAATTTTATTTTCTATACAAGTTTGTGTGGAAAATCAGTAGGGAGAAAGGGCATTATTACTTTCATTTTTCTTAAACAAAAGTATTGAATTTAAAGCCAAAAACATGTGAGCTTTCTGTCATGAGAAGAGCTGCCCTTAAAAACATACATGAGGTTTTATTTTTATTATTTTTTCCAGTTGGTTGTCTTTAGATGAAAAACATTTCTTCTGCTCTTTATTCTTATTTTTAATGATAGTCTCTTTCTATGGTTCTCACCCCTTCCGTTTCACAAGATAGTCTGGGAGCAAACCTAAAGCACTTAACTTTTGGGAGTAAGAGCAAAGGGTAGCTTCCATGAATTGATTTTGGTCTTCTATAGAGACATTCAACCCAGAGAAGGCAAGTGACACAGTATCTGTTTTTTGAGCTAATTTGGGTTCTTGTCTACATTTAATAGTTTAAAATATAAGTTATAAATATTTATTTAACGCGAAATTCAACATTGGTTCATGAAGAAAGAGGTTGGAAGCAGTGTTTTGAACTAGCTGTTTCTGATCCATCATGCTTAAAATAAATGCTTTGTTTGTCCTGTGGAGTTCATGGATTTGGGATAATCTAAACAGGGTTTTTTACACAGTCCTCATGGGGACCAAGGTACTGACATGCACTGTTGAGAAATTCTGTGAATCATGAAAGAGCTAATATTTTAGAAATCCAGACCTGTTGAGCACTATCTACATCTTTGGGACGTCTTAATACTTTGAGTTTTCTAACTTTTATACTATCACTTGTGCTAAGTACATTTGATATCCTTTCTATTATGTGAAAGCTTCATTTTCTGGGCAATCTTCTTACAACTACTCTCTTTAATACACTCTTACTTAGTTTGAAAGTAAATATCAAATTAAGCATACTATAGTTCAATGAACCACCCACCTATTCCTAATTTTTTTTAGCATTTTTCTTCTGACTCTACATACACACATACTTACACACACACACACACACACACACACCCCTTATCTTTTCTTCTGCCTTTTGCCCATCTACTTTTTGCATCAGAGATGAATCTCATTCAAGCATATGCAATTTTTTTTTTTTTTTTTTTTGAGATGGAGTCTTGCTTTGTCGCCCAGGCTGGAGTGCAGTGGCGCGATCTTGACTCACTGCGACTTTTGCCTCCTGGGTTCAAGCAATTCTCCTGCCTCAGCCTACCTACTGAATAGCTGGGATTACAGGAGCATGCCATTGCATCCAGCTAATTTTTGTATTTTTAGTACAGACGGGGTTTTACCATGTTAGCCAGGCTGGTCTCAAACTGCTAACGTCATGATCCACCTACCTCAGCCTCCCAAAGTGCTGGGATTACAGGCATGAACCACCGTACCCAGCCAGCATATGCAACTTTTAAGAGTCTCAACCAAAGCAGCAATTCACTATCTCAGCCCCTGGAGTCTCTGCCATTTAAATCCCAATTTCCTTCCAACAGCTGAGGAGCAGTCGTCTCAAGTACCCCCTGATACTACACAAGTTTTCTCCTGTTGCCAAGCAGACCAGCCTGAGAAACAGCTATAAGAAGGAAATAGGCGTCTTCTCCCAGCTTTGCATCCCTTCCTTCCAGGTCCTGCCTTCCTTACAGCCTGCAATGTCCTCATTGTCCACTGCTGCCCAGCACCCATCCCACAGAGGGATGGTCCCAAACCTCTACAGTCTGGCCTGTGAGCCACAGGAGCCTCTGGCTGCACAGGCCATTCCTACCTCATCTTCCACAACCACAGATTACGTGGTTTTATGTCCCTTTGACTTATAAATTATCTTCTCAGTTAATAGGCTAGTGAATAACAAGGGGATAATGAACTACCTCACCCAAGTAGCAATTCTAATTTAAGAAAATTTTCCTGTCATTCCATTGCCTTTTGTTTCCCTTACCACACTCATGCCCATACTTCCTTACCTCAATCCCTCTGACCTCTCAGTTTCCTCCCTTCCTTGCCATATTGTCATCTATTAAATTTTACCCATCCTTCAAGAATGCTAAAAACACACCTCCACCTTGAAGCCTTCCATGAAGAGCCACAGCAATCATTCCCTCTTCTGAACTTTTAAGGACCCTAGAGAGCACTACTAATGAGCACTTACCCACATTGCTTTGTAATACCATTTTTTGCTCTTTCCTTCTGAGGCAGGAGGAATTCCTTAGACATCTATGAATCCCCCATAGTGTCTGTCATTATGTTTTAGACATAACCAGTTCTCATTAAATATCAATGTAATGCATATAAGAGACCCAAAAAACTACTCAGATGGGAATTTGAGTCTTATTTTAGCCTGGAATTAGGGGACTGCGTCTTACTTATCTTTATATCTGCACAGTGTTGGTGTGTCACTCTGCCCGGAGCACACATCAACTTGTCTCCTCAGTTTCTTTCACCATAGTCTGGGAAAACAGCCAGGTCTAAACTTTCACTGTTCTCTGGGAATCTCTAGTTTGGGGTGATTCTCTGTACTGTTTTAATGAACATTTTTAAAATGTCCCTAAGTCTCAGAACCTTCATCTGTAAAACGGGCATAATAAAGTACCTACCATAGGAATAAATTTATGACCAGACATAGCATATGCATTCAATAAACGGAAGGTTTTACCACAGGCAGAAGTACCAAATGGCCTCGTAGCAGTCTTCAGACACTGATGATATTGTTCACCCATGTGATATGTCTTGGAAATGGTGTTGCTAAAACACGTCTTCACAAAATATTTGTGTTCCAATTTATTGAATCAGACTATCAAGCACCTTACTTGGACTTCAGCTGCAACATGATTTTTGGAACAATTAATCTTTTTTAATCCTCCATTTTAGAAATATTCAAGAATGGACTCAAGAATGGAAAGAATGCCCTGATTATGTTTCTGCTGGGGAAAACAGCTGTTACTTTAATTCATCATTTACCTCCATCTGGATACCTTATTGTATCAAGCTAACTAGCAATGGTGGTACAGTGGATGAAAAGTGTTTCTCTGTTGACGAAATAGGTAAATCACAGGTTTTTGTTTCATTTGACATAGTTTTACACTAAATAAATGGGGAAGCCTGCAAGGTCCAAGTATAATCAAGTAGGAAGACTTTGTAACAGCGTTCTATAGATACATGGAGATCTGTTTTAAGGAGATGGGATCAACTGGTGAGCAAGAGGAAAAGGGCAGGGGGAACTTAAGTTGACTTTAACATAAAGTAACCTGGCAGTAAATGTTGTGAAGAAAAGAATAGGAACCTTGTGGAGTCTTTTCCTTTAGGATATCTTTGAAGCTGTGTTGTGTTATGTTCCACTGCAAAGGGTAAACTTAATATATTCTTAGAATTTCTTACTTCCTAATTATTTGATAGGATGCTTATATTCAGATTCACTGAAATACGTTGGCCTTTGACCTCTACCGTTGCTATAATCAAAGCCTAGATTTTCTTTATCACAAAGCATAATCATTCTGGAATTTTACATTTACAAAACAGCCACAGTCACTTTAAAGACATGTTTATAAGATCTCAGAACAAATACTGGAGACAATCAGCTCAGTGAACTAAGTGAAAGATCCAAACAGAGGATCCTTTGCCCATCATATGGACACAAGGTGGAAACAAAACAAATAAAACAAACAACTATAATTAGAATATTCATGTTTATACTTTAATAGTATAAACAGCAAAATAGAAAGAATCAAAGAAGGACATTGAGTAGCTGAAATTGGTGCCTCAAAATCTATCCACAAAAGCTAATTTGTTGCTTATAGGAATTCCTCGTTGCTTCTCCCAAATGTGTTGTTCTTTTATGTGGTTTTCTAGGCATAAGCTGACTGGAAGAGATAGGAGTATGTGGCTAGAAGTTACAGATAGAAACAAATAAAATCTAATAGGCTGACTTTAAGGGAGAAGATTAAGAGACCTGTATCAAGCAGTAAAAATAACCCAATTGCTTTGCAAAGACAATTTAGTATGTGTCCTTAACATCAGTGGTATAGCTGTTGAGCTAAAACTAAATGGGATAGCAGAATGGGATAGTAGCAAGAATACTGAGTTAAAACCCATATTCTAACTCTGTTCTCTGCCAATAGCATATGGCCAGTCCTACTCATTTACCTGGCTGACTTTCACTGAACACCTGTCATGTGTCAGGCACTGTTCTGGTGGTGGTGGTTATAGAATAAGTACGATACAGTCGAAGAAGGGAGTCAGGCATGTTTGCAGATAATTGCAGTGCAGTGTGATAGGTGTTAGCCTGGAAATATGTGGAATGCAGAGCTGCAAAGGTGGTGGCCAAATGTGTGAATGATTGACAGGCCTGAGGGATGAGGAAGGGCTGGCTGCACAGAGATGGTGACAGTTTAGTTACCTCTGAACTGGAATTGGACTCTCCCTATTTTTAAAAAAGTGGTTACCCACAGTGGTCAAAAGCATGAGTGAGTGTTGTCAGGCACTGCAGTGGACTTGCCTTTCAGTAACTACTAAGTTCCAACAGTAACAAATAGTACATGTTCAAGGGGACTCAGGAGCAGTTAGAAAGCCCTACTAGTCAGCTGGAGAAATCATCAGTAGTTGTACATGGCCCAAAAAGGAATTTGGACTTTAACTGTCACAAGGTACCTTTGAGGATGTTTAAATAGGGAAATGACTTGAGAATAGTAATAGCTAACAGTCACAAAAGACTTACCACGTGTCAGGTATAAAAACCATCTTTTGCAATCGCACTTTACAGATAATGAAACCGAGGTGCAGGGCATTTGAAGTTCAAGTAAAACAGCTAGTAGGTAGAGCTGGGATTTGAACCTCCAGCCTCCATGCTTTTACTCTTGAGGCTTTGCATTACCACTTGTCTCATTATCAATGCCTCAGAGAAATTAATCTTGTTGCAATGTGAAGCATAGATTGGAGTGGGACGGACTAAAGGTAGAAGAGGTTCAAAGACTGAGATCATCAAGGTAAAAGATTATGACAGGCAGCTACAACTAGCACAATAGTTGTGGGAGAAGGTGCTGAGAGTGAAAGAAAACAAAGAACTAAGGTAACCCTAATAGATCTTGAGAAAGTTGTCAATCATTATAAGCCTCAGCTTCCTCGTAAAATGTGAATGTATGGTACTACCTCACAGGGCTGTTCTTTGGATTTAAAGTACTGTATTAGTTAGACATTTGTCAGTCATTCAATTCATTCAGCAAATATTTATTATGTTCTTCTCTCAGGCCAGTCAGTGTTCTCCATGCTGGGGATAGAAACTGTCTTCCCTGGTGGGATCTAATCCCAGTGAGGGCAGAAAGCGACAATGCTATGGAGAAATATAGAAAAGGAGAATAGGAGTGTTGAAGAGGTTGCAGTATTGAGTTTTCAAGATTGGCATCCCTGAGTCAAGGGCATTTGAATAAAGAAGGATTAGAGAGGATAATAATGTGTGTGTCTCAGGGAAGGGCATTTCCGCAAAGGGGCACAGCCAGAGGAAAGATCTCAAAGTAGAAGCATGCTTTTCCTCACTCAGTGAACAGCAGGCAGGCGGTGGGGTGGGCACAGAGTGACTGAGGAGACTGGTATGAGACCAAATCCCACAGACAAGACAGTCAAATCTACCCAACCATTGTAATGACTTTGACTTTCACTTGGAGTGAGGTAGGAAGCCTTTGGAGGGTTTTAGATGATGAGTGATGTGATCTAATGTGTTAGGATAATCACTGTGTCATTTCACTTGAGGATTGCATGGAGAATAGACTGGAGGGGGACAAAGACCAAAGGAGTACAGTGGGGAGACAAATGCAGCAAGAAGAATGAGAAAGGATAATGGCTAGGACCAGGTTATAGTGGTGCAGGCGGTGAGACATGGTTGGATTCTGTTATATCTTGAAAGTACAGCTGATGGAATATGGATTAGTGAGGAAAAGATGAGCCAAGGACGAGTTCATTGTTTTTATCCTGAGCAGCTAGAGGAATTGAGTCCTCATTAACAGAGATGGGAAAGAGGAAAGGAGAGCAGGTTTTGGAGAGGAAGAGCAAGGGTTTGTTTGGGGATATATTAAGTTTCAGATATTTTTAAAGTATCTCACAGGAGTTGTCAATACAGCGTGTAGATGTATGTGTAGAGGTAAAGGAGAGGTCATTATTATGCCTGTAATGGTGGTACCAAGCCTTTTCCAAAAGGACCTTGTCTCATATCCTCTATTTTTCAAATGTAGCATAAGTAATAAGTTCTAGAAAATCTTCCATTAAAACCAGTTTTATAGTTTTGTCACTTTAAAGGGTTAAGCTTTGATTATCAGGATTCCTGAATCTCCAACAAATCCAGAAGGTTGAGGAATTACTGCCATTATATCGGCATATGTAGTCTGGCCATTTTGCATATCCTTCCAATTTAATTTTCAAAATGTAGTCATGATTCATCAAATTTTGACTCTCCCTGTTTTTAAAAAGGTGGTGTCGACCCCAGAGGGCAACAGCATGCTCCTCCACCATAAAGCCTGTTTTCACGTGGGTGCACACAAGAGCTTCCCTCTTTGGCCACCAGATTTGACAGTCAGTAAGAGCACCTCACTGTGTGTATCTGTAGAGTTATCTCCAGTCAACCCTGGGGATGCACACTTTGCAACACTCTAGGTGGCCTTCTGTATATGACAGAAAAACCAGCAATAATTTACCGGGAACTATCTAGAATATAAATTTATACATAGTTCCTGGCTTTGAAATCCATATTTTCTTCATCAGCCTCTGAGAAACTGTGGTCTTTGAGGTCCTAATAAGCAGAATGCAACAAATTTTCCTGGGACTGTAGAGTATATCAATAGAACCTGAGGAAAACAGTGTTTCAAGTTGTTCATATGACAGTTAAGAAAAAGACAGAAAACATTGAATCGTCACCACTTATGAGACTAGCATAATGCCTTCTTCCTTCTTATGTCAGAAGAAAACATCACATGTGGCTAGGAAGACCACAAAGCTAGGGAGCGTTAGCAGAGTGTGCAGGAAGATTGTATGAGAAGATTGAAGAAGAGTAAAAAAGGATAATGGCTAGGACCAGGTTATAGTGGTGCAGGCAGTGAGACATGGTTGGATTCTGCTATATCTTGAAAGTACAGCTGACGGAATACGGATTAATGAGGCAAAGATAAGCCTTTCAGGGAACAACACAGAAATGAGGTAAATGAGGTCTCTGCCCCCAGGCCATACATAGTTGCAAGAAAAAAGATTTCTCTACCCCTAGTTCCACAGCAGCCCCATGTCTAAATTCCGTAAGTTTTTCTGACTCTGTTTTTTCAGTTTCAAGCGAAAATGAATTCATTTGCCAAAATCCTGATGCATTTATGATATCAGAGCAAAAAGAAATATAAAACATGGCAGATCTTGAAAATAGTTAGTGATCAGATTTTTTGCTCCCAAAGGAATTTTTGAAAGGGCTTATTTAAAAGTTAGAAACAAGTCACCCTTGAGTTAAAAAAAGTTACTCTCTTATAAAGTGAAAGTTACAGTAAGAAAAAGATTGGAAGAAATAAGAGTATGAATGATCAAAAATGTAGAAAGTAATTTGGTCTTCTGAGAAGAATGCCTTCCATTAATAATAAATTGTGTCTGTCTGTGTACTAATGCTCTGTTGAATTGCACAGTGCAACCAGATCCACCCATTGCCCTCAACTGGACTTTACTGAACGTCAGTTTAACTGGGATTCATGCAGATATTCAAGTGAGATGGGAAGCACCACCCAATGCAGATATTCAGAAAGGATGGATGGTTCTGGAATATGAACTTCAATACAAAGAAGTAAATGAAACTAAATGGAAAATGGTAAGATGTCACTACACCTTACACTTTGACTTTTCTTTCTATTTCATCAACCTCTCTCTCATTTATCATTAGACTTTCTTTTGACCTAATACCACATGTTCATGCTGTATGCGCCATAATTTCTTATTTGAGAAAACATGTTAATGAGTAAAATATTATCTTGAAATTCTGTTAAGACAGGAGATGCTTATGTATATATGGAGGCCTGTGGAAGGAAAGGAAAACTATTTCTCTATTCATTCTTGAGGTCCAGTTTAACTTTAGAGTAAAATTATAGACTGGCCACTTAGCTGTCTTTGGGATGTGGATAAAAATGGGAAAGTTTGTGATCAAAGTCAACAGTGACTATGGCCAAATATTTTCCCATGATTTCAGTTGCTGCTACTCAAAAGACTCCCATTAAAACAAATTCATACGTGTCTACAGGAAACAGAGGAAGGGAATTTGTCTCTTAGAGGTTTCAGAAGGATGTTTTGTTACATACCTCAGAGAAGAATCAAGCTGAGATTCTTACGTAGGCAATTAGAGAGCATGGTACCGGTTGACCTCTGAATCCCTCTCTTCCTTACCAAGCATATGGAACTCAGCACTTTGATAAAGTTCACATGGCACATAACAAGAGGAAAAATGGGAGTATCATGCTGCTCCCAATATAACTAATTCTAAATCTGTCTAACCACAGCCACAGCCACAGCCAAGCCAAGCAGTTTCTGGCCACTCATCAGGTGATGCCCAGCAGCCTGGCACAGATCACTCCCAGAATTTTGAGACACCAGGACATTCAGTGAACCACTGAAAAAGATGCCAATTTTGTCATTAGAGGAAAGTTAAGTTTGGAGAAACTTTGAGTAGTTGCAATACTGGACTTTGGACCTCTATTTTCTGAATCATTTTAATTTAGATATCTGTTCTGTAACTTGGTACAAATAAAAGGCCTGATTGGATGCTAAGTCAAACAAGACTGTCTACATCCAAGCTACAATCAAACATTATTCAGCAACAGGTACTGAAATAACTACTATGCAGAAGGCACTGTGCTAAATACCTGAGGTGGCAGTTCTCAAAGTGGGAACCACAGACCCCTGAGGGTCCCTGAGACCCTTTCAGAGAGTTCAGTACTATTTTCACAATACACTAAAATGTTATTTTATTCACTATGCTGAAATTTAATTTAATGGCACAAAAGCAATGCTGGAAACACTGCTGGCACCTTAGCATGAAGCAAGGCAGTAGGATCAAATTTTACTAATAGTCATTGTATTCTCCATCATCATGCACTGACAGTAAAGAAGGGGGAAAAAGCCAGTTTCACGTATGACATTCTTGATGAAGCTGTAAAAATTGTTAATTTTGCTAAATCTCGACCTTTGAGTACATAGCTTATTAATATTCTGTGTGACATATGGGAATGACACATTAAGCATGTCTGCTGCATACTGAGGTATTGTATTTATCTTGAAGAAAAGCGCTGAAATGACTGAGTTGCCAGCTGAACTAGTTGCTTTTATTGCTTGGAGCACCATTTTTACTTGGAAGAACAACTGATAAACTGGCAGATGCTTATTCATATTTGAATTGGCAAACATTTCTCAAAAAAGAATGAGGTGAGCTTGTCGCTTCAAGAAAAACAACTGACTGTATTTTTTGCCATGGAAAAAAATTGACTTTTCAAAGCAATTCATTTTGCCTTTTTGGAAAATTTGTGTCTCCAACCGTGAGCTTGATAGTGTTTTAATATTTGAAGACTTTTCTTGAAGAGATTCGTGGTGATATTAATGAAAGTGATTTTTTAATTGTATTGTGTAATAAAATATATAAACATTTAGAAAAATCTACAAGTCAGTGAACCAGTATTTTCCAAATGACTAATATGTGATGTAATTAAATCATGCATGGGGAAATGATCCATTCAAAGTACTAGATAGAATGGTGAATTTTTTTAATGATCAAAAAATTTTTTGTGTATTTATTGTGTACAACTTTTTTTGAAATATGGATACATTGTAGAATGGTTCTATCACAGTAAGTAACATGCATTACCACACACACCATTTTTTTGTGTATATTGAGAACACTTAAAATCTACTCGCTTAGAGATTTTCAAAATACAGTACATAGGCATTAACTATAGTCACCATTTTGTACAATAGATTTCTTAAACTTGTTCCTACTAACTGAAAATTTTAGTTCTTTCATCAATATCTCCTCAACTCTCCACCCTACCCACCACCCCTGATAACCACCATTCAACTCTCTACTTCTGAGTTCAACTTTTTTAGATTCTGCATATAAGTGAGATTATGTGGTATTTGTTTTTCTGTCTCTGGATCATTTCTCTTAATATAATATCCTCCAGGTTCATCCACGTTGTCACAAGCGACAGGATATCCTTCTTTTTTTAAGGCTGATAGCATTCCATTGTATATATATACACCACATTTTCTTTATCAACTTATCCATTAATGGAACATAGGTTGATTCTATTTCTTGGCTGTTATAAGTAATGAACATGGGAGCCCAGATATTTCTTCAACGTACTGATTTCATTTTCCTTGGATATATACTTAGTAGTGGAATAATATAATGGATCACATGGTAGTTCTATTTTTCATCTTTTGAGGAAGCTTCATATTATTTTCCATAGAGGGTATACTAATTTACACTCCCACCAATAGTGTGCAAGGGTTCCCTTTTGTCCACATTCTCACCAACACTTGTTATCTCTTCTTTTTTTGAAAATAGCCATCCTAACATCTTTGTGCACTCTATGCCTTCTGTGAGCTGATAGCTCATTGTGGTTTAAATTTACATTTCCCTGATGATTAAAGATGTCAAGCATTTTTCATATACCTGTTGGCCATTTCTATATCTTCTTTTTAAAAATTTATATTCAGGTCCTTTGCCTGTTTTTTAATTGGGTTATTTATTTTCTTGCTATTGAATTGGTTTAGTTCCATATATATTTCAGATATTAAACTCTTATCAGATGTATTCAAATATTGTCTCCCATTCCATAGAGTGTCTCTTCACTCTGTTCATTGTTTCCTTGGCAGTGCAGAAGCCTTTTAGTTTCATGTAATCCCATTTATCTATTTCTACTTTTGTTGCCTTACCCAATGGAGTCATATCCAAAAAATCATTGCCGAAACCAATGTCATGGAGCTTTTACTCTATATTTTCTTCCAGTAGTTGTACAGTTTCAGGTTTTACATTTAAGTCTTTAATCAATTTTGAGTTTATTTTTGTATATGATATAAAATAAGGGTATGATTTCATTCTTCTGCATATGGATGTCCAATTTTCCCAACAACATTTAAAGACAGAATCCTTCCCTTACTGTGTATTCTTAGCACCTTTGTGATAAATCAATTTACTATGAATGTGTGGATTTATTTCTGACCACTTTATTCTTTTACATTGGTTAATGTAATTTTAATGCCAGTACCATGCTGTTTTGATTATCATAGCTTTGTATTATGTTTTGAGGTCGGTAGAGTGATGATTTCAACCTTTTTCTTTTTGTTCAAGATTGCTTTGGCTATTCATAGTCTACTGTGGTTGCAGACAAATTTTAGAATTGCTTTTTCTATTTCTGTGAAAAATGACATAGGAATTTTGATAAGGATTGCATTGAGTCTGTAGATTGCTTTGGATAGTAGGGACATTTGAACAATATTAGTTCTTCTAATCCATGAACATGGGCTATCTGTTCATTTATTTGTGTTGTCTTCATGTTTTACACTTTACAGTGTACAGATCTTTCACCTCCTTGTTTAAATTTATTTCTGGGTATTTTATTTTATTTTTATTTTTATAGCTATTGTGAATGGGATTTTTTTATTTCTTTCTCAGATTGTTCCTTATTAGTGTATAGAAATATTACTGATTTGTATATGTTGACTTTGTATCCTGCAGCTTTACTGAATTTGTTTATCTGTTCTAGCAATTTTTTGTTGAAGTCTCTAGGGTTTTCTATATATAAAATCATGTCATCTGTAAGCAAGGACAATTTAATTTTTTCCTTTCCAATTTTGGATGCCTTTTATTTCTCTCTCTTGCTTAATTGCTCTGACTAGGATTTTGAATTGAGTAGAGTAGAGTCGAATAGAGGAGTTACATTGAATAGAAGTGGCAAGAGTAGGCGTCTTTGTCTTGTTCCTTGTCTTATAGGAAAAGCTTTTCACATTTCACTGTTTATTCTGATGTCAGTTTGTTATACATGGCCTTTATTGTGTTGAATTACATTCCTTCTATATCTAATTGTTAAAGGTTTTTTTCATGAAAGGATATTGAATTTTGACAAGTGCTTCTTCTGTATCTACTGAGATGGTTCCATGGTTTTGTTCTTGGTTCTAGTAATATGATGTATTATGTTTATGTATTTGTGTGTGATGAATCATCCTTGCATCCCTGGGATAAATCCTACTTGATCATGGAGAATGGTCCTTTTAATGTGCTTTTGAGTTAGTTTCCTAGCATTTTGTTTAAGATTTTTACATCTGTATTTATCAGAGATATTAGCCCATAATTTTCTTTTCTTGTAGTGTCCTTTCATGGTTTTGGTATTAGGGTAATGCTAGCATCAAGAAATAGTTTGAAAGTATCCCCTTTTCTTCTATTTTTTGGAAAAGTTTAAAAAAGATTGGTGTTCCAGTGAAGCTTCCAGTGAAGCTGTCAGGTCCTGGGCTTATCTTTGATGACAGACATTTTACTACTGATTCAATCTCCTTACTTATTATTGGTTTATTTAGATTTTCTATTTCTTCAAGAAAGTTTTAGTCGGTTGTTGTGTGTAGGAATTTATTCATTTCTCATGCATATAATTTTTCAGAATGGTCTCTTATGAACATTTGTATTTCTGTGGTATTGGTTGTAATGTCTCCTCCTTCATTTCTGATTTTGTTTTTAATTTGGGCCTTCTCTCTTTTTTTTTTTTTTATATTACTTAGTCTAGCTAAAGATTGGTTGATTTTATCTTTTCAGAAAAACTTGTTTCATTGTCTTTTCTACTGTTTTAATGTGCTAACTCAAAAGCACATTAAAAGGATCATTCTCCATGATCAAGTAGGATTTATCCCAGGGATGCAAGGATGGCTCATCACACACAAATACATAAACATAATAATCACATTGCTAGAACCAAGAACAAAACCATGGAACCATCTCAATATTTTCTACTCTCTATTTCATTTATTTCTGTTCTGATCTTTATTATTTCCTTCCTTCTATGAACTTTATGCTTAGTTTATTCTTTTTCTGGTTTCTTCAGGTAAAATATTAGGTTATTAATTTGAGATCTTTCTTTGTTTTCTGATGGAGGCATTTATTGCGATGAAATTCCATTGCTCTTCGAACTACTTTTGCTGCATCCCTTAAGGTTTGGTATGTTGTTTCCATTTTTGTCTCAAGATATTTTTTGTTTTATTTTTTAACTATTATTTTAGGTTCAGAGTTACATGTGCAGGTCTGTTATATAGGTAAATTGCATGTCACAGGGGTTTACCATACAGATTATTTCATCACCCAGGTAATAAGCATAGTACCCAGAAGGCAGCTTTTTTATCTTCACCTTCCTTCCACCCTCTACCCTCCAGTAGACCCTGGTATCTATGGTTTCCTTCTTCATGTCCATTTGTTCTCAATGTTTAGCTCCTATTAATAAGTGAGAATATGTGGTATTTGTTTTTCTGTTCATGTATTAGTGTGTTTAGCATAATGGCCTCCAGCTCCATCCATGTGACTGCAGAGGACATGATCTTGTTCTTTTTTATGCCTGAGTAGTATTCCATGGTGTACATATACCACATTTCCTTTATCCAGTCTACCATTTTCTTTATTCCATGTCTTTGCTATTGTGAATAGTGCTATGATGAACATACATGTGTATGTGTCTTTAGGATAGAATGGTTTATATTCCTTTATATTCCTTCGGGTATATACCCAATAATGGGATTGCTGGGTCAAATGACAGTTCTGTTTTAAGTTGTTTGAGAGGTTGCTAAACTGCTTGCCACAATGGCTGAACTAATTTACATTATTACCAGCAGGGTGTAAGTGTTCCCTTTCTCTGCAACCTCACCAACATCTGTTATTTTTTGACTTTTTGAGAATAGCCATTCTGACTGCTGTGATGTAGTATCTCATTATGGTTTTGATATGCCTCTCTCTAATTATTAGTAATGTTGAGCATTTTTTTCATACACTTGTTGGCCCATGTTTGTGTTCTTTTGAAAGGTGTTTGTTTATGCCTTTTGTCCATTTTTTAATGAGACTTTTTTTTTTTTTTGGCTTGTTGATTTATTTAAGTTCTTTGTAGATTCTGGATATTAGACCTTTGTCAGATGTATAGTTTGCAAATATTTTCAGCCATTCTATAGATTGTTTTTTCTGTTGTTTCTTTTGCTGTGCAGAAGCTCTTTAGTTTAATTAGATCCCATTTGTCAATTTTTGTTTTTGTTGCAATTGTTTTTGGCATCTTTGTCATAAAGTCTTTGCTATGGCCTATGTCTGGAATGGTATTTCCTAGGTTTTCTTCTAGGGTTTTTGTAGTTTGGGGTTTTGCATTTAAACCTTTAATCCATCTTGAGCTGATTTTTGTACATGTTGAAAGGAAGGGGTCCAGTTTCAGTCTTCTGCATATAACTAGCCAGTTACCCGGCACCATTTATTAAACAGTCTTTTCCTAATTTCTTGTTTTGGTCAACTTTGTCAAATATTAGTTGGTTGTAGGTATGACGCTTTATTTTGGGGTTCTCTATTCTGTTCCATTGATCTATGTGTCTTCTTTTTTAACCAGTACCATACTGTTTTGGTTCCTGTAGCCTTGTAGTATAATTTGAAGTCAGGTAATGTGATGCCTCTGGGTTTATTCTTTTTGGTTGGGATTGCTTTGACTATTTGAGCTGTTTTTTGCTTCCATATGAATTTTACAATTATTTTTTCTAATTCTGTGAAAAATTGCACTGATAATTTGATAGGTATCACATTGAATGTGTAGATTGGCTTGGGCAGTATGGTCATATTAATGATATTGATTCTTCTAATCTATAAGCATGAAATGTTTTTCCATTTGCGTTAGCTGTCATTTTCTTTCATCAGTGTTTTTATAGTTCTACTTATAAAGATATTTCAACTCCTTTGTTAAATGTATTCCTAGGTTTCTGTGTGTGCGTGTGGCTATAATAGGCTATTTTAATCTGATAACAATTTAACTTTCTTGCATTAAAAAACTCTACACTTTTACTCCGCATACCCTCCCACACACACACATATTTTAAATTTTCAATGTCACACTTACATCTTTTTATATTGCATATTTCTTAACAAATTATTATACCTAGTGTTATTTTTAATAATTTTATCTTTTAACATTTATTCTAAAATAAAAGTGATTTACATATTACCGTGAAAATATTAGACTACTCTAAATTGGACTGTGTGCTTACTTTTACCAGTGAGTTTTATACTTTCATATGTTTTTATGTTACTAATTAGCCTCCTTTTCTTTCAGCTAAAGAACCCCCTTTAGCAGTTCTTGTAAGATAAGTCTGTTGGTGAGGAATGGTTAATTTTAATATAACAAAGTACAAAAAGTTCATTGGTAGAGTTTCAGGTTTCATATTTCCACTAACATTTAAGAAACTATCAACTGAGTTTAGTCTATTGTTAAACAGAAATCAGTTGAGTTTAGTCTATTGTTAAACAAAAAGTTCATTGGTAGAGTTTCAGGTTTCATATTTCCACTAACATTTAAGAAACTATCAATTGAGTTTAGTCTATTGTTAAACAGAAATATTCACAATTATGTGAAAAGTTTATTAAAATATTCCTCCTTTTCCTCATTATTTATCTGTGTGAGGCCAGGTTTTATTCATTTACATCAACCAAAATAGCACATTCTAATAGATTTAATTCAGAAGCAGTTATAAAAATACAGTCATCTTCCTTTAAGTCTGATATTAAATAAATTTGCAAAAATGTAAAACAATGTCACTCTTCTCACTCTATTTTTTGTTGTTTGGGAAAGCACAATAATTTTTATGAAAATGTATTATTTTAACAAAATCAATTTATTATTTTCATTTTAAAAATTAGGATTTAAAATTTTTTCCATTTCAATTTCTAATATGGTAAATAGTGATAGGTATAACCCAACTAAACCAAAATCTTTAGGATTCTCAAATGTCTAAGAGTGTAAAGGAGTCCTGAAACAAAAAAGTTAAACAACCTAGAAAAACACAAAGATATTAATCAGTATGTTAGCATTCATCGATTCAATTACCATCATGGCATCCCTAAAAGCCCATGGCATATAGTTACATCTCACTGAGCCACCACTTTGAAACTCCCACCCTGAACCAGGTACTTGTGAGCATGTAACTTTGTTAATCAACTCTTCAGGGCTGTATCCCAACACGGCTTTGCTGCACTTTTTGTGGCACCTCTGCTAAATCTCATTAGGTAGACCAAAGGGATCAGTTAACTTTTTCTTTATAACTTTTATTCATGATATTTTATAAGTTTGGTAATTTGCAAAGGTCTTGGACAAAGACCAGGGGCTTATCAATAATAATTTATTTATCTCTTGAAGAAACAAACAATATAATTGGTTATGGAGCACAGGCATCATAAGCAGAAAACAAGTTTATAAGTAAAGGGGGAAAACCTAGTGTGTGTTGCTTGCATCAGGAATTCATGTTACCATTTGGCAATATGAATTTGCTTAGCAGTGTGCAGTGTGCTTTTTTTTTTTTTTTTTTTGACAGGATTTTGCTCTGTCTGTACAGTGGCCCAATCTCGGCTCACTGCAACCTCCACCTCCAGAGTTCAATGATTTTCATGCCTCAGACTCCTGAGTAGCTGGGATTACAGGCACAAGCCACCATACCCAGCTAATACAGCTAATTTTTGTATTTTAGTAGACACAGAGTTTCACCATGTTGGCCAGACTGGTCTCAAACTCCTGACCTCAGGTGATCTGCCAACTTCAGCCTACCAAAGTGCTGGGATTATAGGCATGAGCCACTGCACCCAGCCACCCTTTTTAGTAAATACATTTTGCATGACCGTGTTTACAGCTATTTATCTAGTAAACCAACAGCTTACAGTTTTTTAAAGACTTAATGGACAGCATGGAATTATTCATGATGTCTGTGCCGTATCTTGAGCACCCACTGTATATCTGATATGGTACTGGGCTTTGGAAATGAAAAATAATGAGTTATCTTGGGGAATTTACAATGTAACATAGAAAGCTGTGTATAACTAAATTTGCACAATGAAATATAATTAATAATAGAAGAAGTATATTATCTGGCAGAGCAGAGTGGGGAAAAGTACCAGCAAAGACTTAGAATATCAGCTGTCCTCAATACTTGCACTTAGACTTGGATGAGAAACAGTTCCCTGCACAAGCAGATGACAGGGTTAGGTATGATAGGAGCCACGTAAGTAGGAGCCACTCAAAATCTGAGTTTGGTGTGGCTGGTGTGGAGGGTTGAGAGAATATGAAGAGAGGACCACAACTTGAATCACTGAGGGCCCTTTTTTGATTCTATTAGTGAAATCTTTAAAGAAATTGTATTGGTGACAGTAACAGAGAAATAAGGGCTTTGAGGATGAAAACATAGGCTTTAAAAAAAAAAAAAAAAACCTAAGAAAAAATAATAAAGTTCAGTATTCAGTGTCCTGCCTTAAACAAAGCATTTTAGGCATGCAAATAACCCATATATTCAGAGGTTCCTATAAAAAAATACAAACAAACACTGTCATATACACATGAGGCAAAAAAAAGATACTTTGTGAGTAGAAACTAATTGAGGTAAAAGAAAAACTTGTTTTAGAAGCTGAAGGCCCAGCTGCTGGCTTAATAAAACAAATTATGAGAATTTTATTTATGTGAAAATCCATCCTGTTGAAAAACCGAGTGTTTAAAGTTTTCTATAAACAGCAACAAGGTGTTCTACCAAAAAAATATATATATATATGAAAAGCACATTGAATACCTGCTTTGAGTATTTGACTTGGAGGAAAATAGCATCACTAGTTGAGTATACCTCTTTGATAGCAATATGTGTTAAAAGTCTAACAAGCTCACTCTACCCTTCCCTGAGAACATAAAGGAGTATCCTAACCTTAAGGGTTGTGAGACCTAGATATTTCTTACCAAAGAACTCCTGTGACTTTTCTTTGCAAATTTTAAATAGCAAACTGTTCTGTGGTGGCTTTAAGCCTTCCAGAACAAGCGTATTAGATATGTAGTTCCTTTTAATAAAAGTATTTGGAAATTCAATAAAGGCAATTATGATTTTTCTAGGACCTTTTCCAATTCTGTGATTATGTGAATGACTACCCAGAATTTCCATCAAACACTGATATACAACTTGCTATGGCTACAGTTTATTTTGGTGTGGAAATATGTTTGTTTTTCTGTTCTTATTTCTTCCTTCATACAAAAGTGTAATATCCCAGATATGTAGACATCTAGTTCTGCCATTCAGAGTAATTCTAATATGCTTTAATCTTATTAACTATCTGGAAGACTAATGCACAGTTGTAGCTGCATTTCTTTAAGTGAGTCTACCATATATTTGGGTTTATACCAGACTAAATTTGTGAACTATTATCCATTTAAAAAATGATTATTTACATAATTATTTGCCTTAATCTTCCTTTAAATAGCAAATGCTCACAATGCATTTTAAAATATTACCTACTTTATAAAAATCCATTCTGAATACAAATGGGGGAATACCTGTAGTGTTTATTGCATTGAGTTGTTGATTCTTTAGCCAATATGCGTTTATATTTTGTCTTGAAAGATGGATCCTATATTGTCAACATCAGTTCCAGTGTACTCTTTGAAAGTGGATAAGGAATATGAAGTGCGTGTGAGATCCAAACAACGAAACTCTGGAAATTATGGCGAGTTCAGTGAGGTGCTCTATGTAACACTTCCTCAGATGAACCAATTTACATGTGAAGAAGGTAAAAGAAATAAAAGATTAAAATAGCAGCTAACCTGGCTTTTGTCAATATAACAGCTGATTCAACCCTGCACTGTTAGTGTGTTGTCCAGATCAAAATATATTAGCATCAGATATCACGATGAGAGACCTTGAGCTCAATATCTGTAACAGATATTGTTCATTGCAAAAGCAGAAGGAAGATTTAGTTTCCAAATTTTTCATTCAGGAAGTGTCCGGGGGACAGATGGAAGTTTAGAGACAGGAATTCGGTGGCAATCTCCAGATGGTACAATTCAGATGATTCTTTTCTTTATATATTTTTATGTTCCTAAAATTTTCTGTAGTAAGTTTGTTTTGAATTTATAATCAGGAAAAAAAGCTGTTCTGATGATTAGGGAAGAAAGTATGTTTCTATATGGATGGATAGATACGTGGCATCTAAGAGGAAACCTAATATTGAGTCGGCATAGGTAGTCAACAGCAGCTGCGTAGAGTTTTAGAAAGTGGAGGTATGGCTTTTTCCTAGAGGAAAGGCTAATAAGTAGGGTGGCAGTCATACTCAAAGGAGACATGGAACATTTGAAAACCCTGTGTAGGAGAATCACAACAATGATTAAAGTTTTTTAAAATGGGACCTATGAATTTAGAATAAAAGAATTAAAACTTTTAGATACAGAAATAAAGAAAACTGATTAATAATGAGCAGAAAGTATAGAGTATTATAATTCTCAAATGGGAATTGACTCTATTCCATCTTCACTGAAAACAGAAGTTTACAGGGCTATATGTTTGTTAACGAGACAACCATAAGCTACATAGAAAATAAATTTATATTTCTGCATTTACTATACAGGTAGAATCTCATGATACTAAATAGCACTAGGATGAAAATTTCTGTAGCACCATTTTCTCTAAACTCTAGTTAACTGACTTCTTGTTTCCAAACTATTTGATATAATGCAATTCTGGTCTTAAAAGTATGATAGCTATACACCCTTAAGCTTAGTGTGGTGGCATTTAATTCACTTAACATATATTTTTTAAGCTGTCTTTTCCTCTGTTACTAACAAAAAAAAAACCTCTAACTTTATGTTATTTTCCTAAATATGTCACTGATATGAAATTATAGACACTACAAGACAAAAAATGATTTTTTCTCCCCCACCAATTATTTAAAATGCTTATATTATCTCCCTAGGGGATTTTAATAACTTATTAAATAAGAAAAGACTATTTCAGCATAAAGGCCTACATTTTAAATGGCAATGTTGGCCGGGCACGTTGGCTCAAGCCTGTAATCCCAGCACTTTGGGAGGCCGAGACGGGCCGATCACGAGGTCAAGAGATCGAGACCATCCTGGCTAACACGGTGAAACCCCGTCTCTACTAAAAAAAATACAAAAGACTAGCCGGGCGAGGTGGCGGGTACCTGTAGTCCCAGCTACTCGGGCGGCTGAGGCAGGAGAATGGCGTAAACCCGGGAGGCGGAGCTTGCAGTGAGCTGAGATCCGGCCACTGTGCTCCAGCCTGGGCGACAGAGCGAGACTCCGTCTCAATAAATAAATAAATAAATAAATAAATAAATAAATGGCAATGTTAAGATAAATTTCATCTGTCATTTTTATGAAAAAGTGGTTAGCCTCTGCCTCTGTGGTAAGAATACTGGGAACCAACTGCAAAGTAGCTGGCAGGTACTCAATCTTAAGGAATAAAATAGAAGTTTTACAAACAGGTTCCCCCAAGTCTCATACAAAGTATACTAAAACCTGAAGATGGGAGCTCAGTAGTGATCTTTCTGTCAGTTTTATGTATATAATATACATGATATATATTTATTATATTTTAATAATTTAGCTGTGAAATTCTTTGTGTCTAAGAAGTTTCTGTCATGATTTATCAATAAAAACTCTGCCTTCGTCTTTTTGATAAATCTTCAATCTGGAGGCTATGATAATCACCACACTTAAAAAAAAGTAGAAAAGAAACCAGATGGGCATTATTTAGGTAGTGTGTTAATAAGCAACACTTTTTTCCTAGAGCTGAAACCTTTATGATATTCCCTTGACATATAATATGCTTAAAGCAGATTGTTTGTTTTCATAAAACACACTGATTTTGAACTATATGGTGTTTCTTTATTTTGAAGTTTTTTTAATGTGAGGAGATTTGAAAAGTGGACAGAGAAGTTCATAAAACAGAAAAAAACTAAGTCATTGCATTCTGTTTCAGTGGTTATCAAGAGAAATCACTGACTTTATTAGATGAATACAAACTATAAATTTTTTGTGAAAAGAGAAAGGGAAATGTAAACTGTGCTTCAACTATTCGTAATTCTGAAAGCGAAATATTATTGTGTGTTTCAGATTTCTACTTTCCATGGCTCTTAATTATTATCTTTGGAATATTTGGGCTAACAGTGATGATATTTGTATTCTTATTTTCTAAACAGCAAAGGTAGGTGTGAAGTAGTATTCTTTGGTATTTTTTACCAGTTGTCTAGATTTCCATATGTGCTTCTATTTGTTATTTGATATTTTCTTTGTCAAATTATGAGTGGAAATTTTAGTTAACCTAGTAAACTTTTATCTCCAGTTATATGTTTACCATTTATATAAAACTCAATTTGTTGTATTTATCATAGACAACTTAGAGGTTTAGATTCTATCTGGAGACTTGTACAGGACATTAAGAGGCTTAGGCTGGTGACTATGCATACCTTGTGATGTGTACCTCTTTATCCAAGAGCTAGCTCTTCCCCTCAAGTCCTCAGCAAGTTTACCCATTCATTCCAGAACTTCAAAGTATCACTGAGCCTTTGGCTGAGTCTGATACAGTCCTTATATACAGACATTTTTTTTTTTTTTTCCTTAAGATGGAGTCTCACTCTGTTGCCCAGGCTGGAGTGCAATGGCACGATCTTGGCTCACTGCAGCCACTGCCCCCCAGGTTCAAGTGATTCTCCTGCCTCAGCCTCCCAAGTAGCTGGGATTACAGGCACCCACCACTATGCCTGGCTAATTTTTGTGTGTTTTTGGTAGAGACAGAGTTTTACCATGTTGGCCAGGCTAGTCTTGAACTCCTGATCTCAATACACAGGCAAAATTTAAGTGGCAAACTACCCAGGTAGATAGTTAAGTCTAATAAAACATTTTTTAGACTTCATATGATGGTGATTTCAAGTAAATTCAGGTTTAATTTAAATTATTTGGATATTTATGATTTTGTGTTTCACCTGCATTTATAAACACAGCTAAAATTCTTTATAAGTGTAAAGAGATTTCATTCCACTTTCTCTTGGAATCAAAAGTCTTGAGTTCCAGTTATCATTTTGTCATTGCTGTTTGACCTTGTTTGAGTCCCAGAATCTCTCCAGGCCTCCATATTCTTATGGTTAATATGAGGGTATGGGTTATATAATCTTTAAATTTTCCTTGAGCTGTGATATATGTTATTTATATTATTCTGTTTTTCTCCTGATAGAAACTCACTACACACTACAGGAAATTTTTTTAAACAAAATATGGGAAAAATGATTGGTACTGATTGCCAGTGTCCTACATTTAAGGTTGTTTTGTTTGTTTATTGTTTTCTTCTTTGTTTGTTTTGCTTTGCTTTGTTTTGTTTTTTTGAGATGGAGTCTTGCTCTGTCACCCAGGCTGGAGTCTGGAGAGTGTAGTAGCCCAGTCTCAGCTCACTGCAACCTCCACCTCCCAGGTTCAAGCGATTCTCCTGCCTCGGCCTCCTGAGTAGCTGGGATTACAGGCATGCGCCACCACGCCCAGCTAATTTTGTATTTTTAGATACAGTTTCGCCATGTTGGTCAGACTGGTCTCGAACTCCTGACCTCAGGTTATCCGCCCGCCTCAGCCTTCCAAAGTGCTGGGATTACAGGCATGAGTTACCGCGCCTGGCCCCATTTAAGGTATTTTTAAAGTCCCAATGGTTAACCTTGCTTCTTCTCCTAGAACTATGATGACCAAAACTCCCAGGTTGCCTAGAGCTCTCCTGGTTTTTAGCAATGCAAGTCCTGTGTGCCAGTAAATCCCTCAGTTCCAGGTAACCAAGGCAGTTGGTCTCCTTACCTAGAATTGAAAATAGGTTCTCCAGCTGAAGCCAAAAGGCATCTATAAATCAAAATGAGATCTATGTGAATAATTTTAAAATATTTTAATTTGTTTTGTAAGGTAGTATAGCATTTGTAAACTTCAAAATAGAATTTTCTTAGGAAGAAGAATTATTGGGACACTAGAGTTCTCGAGTGTCAAGCATGCTAAAAGTCTAACTGAATGCAGAAAGGCTTATTTTCAGTAGAGTTTTATGTCCAATTTTATAATATAAACCAATGGGAAAGTAAAATTCATTCTGCAGAATTCCATTTTGCACCTAACTTTCTGGCAACATTTCTATTTTCCAAAAAAGCAGGCATCATAAATCACAACACAATTTTCTGTTTTTTCAGGAAAATAAATAAATGTATTTTTAGAATTTTAATTTGTGTATTTAAGTAATGCCAACAAAAAAAGAACCAAATTATTCTGTTGATTAATTTCAGTTTATTAATCTATATATCTGGTGGGGAAATTTATACATAACTTCAGTAGATAAATTCACGAGGTATATAAAGTAATTAGCTCTTAGTATTAGTTGTGAATTTCTAGCCATTGTGAAGGCCAAGTCAATTTGTTATGTTGTTTAGTTATATTAGTTAACAATATTAGGAAGAAAAAATTATCCTCTCAAAAAGTAGGATTTTCAAGAAAACATATTACTTCTAATAGAGTGCTTTTTATAAATAATGAAATTCTTAACTATAATGGTTAGTCAAAATCACCAGATTCTACAATTGATTTGAAATCTTTATTGTTCTCCCAATTGTCCTGCACTGAATTGAATTTTCTGTAGGAAAGAATTAACATTTTTTCATTTGCCCAATAAAAACCCTTATCATTGTCTAAATTTGCATGTTCTACTGAAAGTGGTAAATAGTAGCAAATATTTGTCAGCAAGTATGGACAGAACATGTAGTTCCAACAATTAAATTGATACTGCAAAGAATGAGATTCTTCCTAGAACTGTAGGGCTGTAAAGTGGCTTCAGGTCCTACATGCCTTTGAAATTTTGTGAGTCCACAATTCATTATCCAACCCACTTCACCCTGCTTTAATCCAGTTAATTGAGTCAACTCTAGCAAAATTTATAATTTTATTTGTATCTGATACAAAATCACAAACTTAGTTTCAAGTCAGGCTATACTGGTTCCTACCACACAACCCACCCAGCCTTTGAGCTATTACCAATTGAGGAAAGAAATAACTGAATCAGCCTAAAATAGAACTTCCAAACCAATAGCCAAATTCAGCCTACAGATTCACATTTTATTTTATTTTAATTAGTTTTGATTTTAGAGTGAAGATTTTCCTACAAAGTGTTTGTAAAATAGAGAATTTTCACACAAAAATCCAGATTTGGGGGTTATCTTTTAAAAAATGAAAGATGTAGTGAAACTGAACAAGGCGGCATATGCTGCAGCAGACAACTAGCTGTCCTATTTGGGACTGGCACACATTCTTTAATTTTCCACCATCCTCATTCCTCCTAATGACTTTGCAACTGGCTTGCTTTATTCATCTGCATGACCTGCTTGGGCCCCTTAGATTTATGGTCTGCCACTGTGTCATAAGGTCACTACAACCCCTAGAAAACCACTAGCACATGCCTGAATGCATCATCCTGTTCAAAAAGGAGAAGCACACGTCACAAAGTCAAATATCAGCCATTTGGAAACCTTTGCTTCCTGTAATTAGAGTTATGTTCCATCTTTTTATGTTTTTGAGAATTTGAAATATCGATTTAGAGATGCAAAATCAAGAAAAAAAAAAAAAAACAGTAAAACAGCAGCATGACGCAAAGAACCTGGGTTTTGGTTTGGAGTCAGGTTCTCTGGGTTTGAGCCCCAACTGTACCAACCAGCAGTGCATGATTTGAACATGTTCCTTAATTTTCCAAGTTTTTGCACATATATATCATCTGCCTCCCTGAGTCATAAGGATTAAGTGAAATATTTAGTGCAGGGATCACAAACTTATTTCATGGAGTCAGAGTACATTTTTAGACTTTTCGAGCCATACAGTGTCTGTCACAACTACTCAACTCTGCCACTGTGGCATGAAAGTGGCCATAGACAATATGGAAATAAATGAAGATGCTTGTGTCCTCATAAAATTTTATCTACACAAACAGATGACAGGCCAGATTTGGCCCACAGACCTTAATTTAGTGACCCACAGTTTAGTGCAAAATATATCCCACAGCGTCTGATTTATCAGAAGCACTAAAAAATGAGAGTAGTTATTATTAATAATTTGTATTGCTTATTTCTATATCTGTAATTCATTAGTAACAATTTGCTTTAACATTTGCCCCACTGAGTAGTAGAGGCTACTTAATGCAATTTATAAAATGGAATTTTGCTTATTGCTTGGATTAGGTAAAATGGCAAGTAGAAATATTGAAAGAATGTATTCCTTATGGAATGGACTAGACTGACCATTCACACTGAGTGGAACAGCAACTGATATCCAAAAATCAGGTTACCACCTCTTCATGACAGTGTCATCTCTGAATAGTCAGCAGTTTTTTAAAAGATTAAATGAATTGTTTGGAATAATATCTGAGCCTTTTTTCAGTGCTATAATTTGATTTTAAAAACTAAACTCCAGGCCAGATACTATGGCTTATAGCATATAAATCCAGCACTTTGGGAGGATAGGGCAGGAGGATTGCCCTGAGGCCAGGAGTTCCAGACAGTTCAGGCAGTGACTAGAGCAAGACTCCATTACAAATAATGAAACAATAAAAATTAGCCTACCCTGTAGTCCTAGCTACTTACGAGGCTGAGGCAGGAATATCACTTGGCCCAGGAGTTTGAGGCTGCAGTGAATTATGATTGCACTACTGGACTCCAACATGGGTGATAAATTAAGATCATGTCTCAAAAAGTTTAAAAAAAATTAAAATCACCATAAACTCCAATTACACTATTAATTGTACAAAATAGATACATGATTTATTCATTTTTATGACCAAAAATTAATTTAAAGATTTGGAACAGAAAATGTAAATGCATCCTAGAATTGTGTCTATAAACCCATACTGATTAGTTAGAGATAGTTCAAATTTAGTCTGTCCCATCTGAAATGAATCGTGCAGTAAAACCCTGTTTAATAAGATCATCTTAGATAATTTCATAATTAATATGAACTATATAGCTAACCTACCCAAGTCTACCCTTTTTCAAGAGTGCAAGTAATCTTGGCTCCATGTGTATTGATTCTTTTTTCGTTCTTTCTTTTCTGTACAAATTACTGATGAGATGTACACTGGAATTGCCTTATAGCTGACATGGAAATCAGCTTCAGATGAAATTAAATTTCTTACTTTCAAATACTAAATCTGGCTGAAAATAAAAAGCATTAAGAAAAAAAGGGGCCGGGCGCGGTGGCTCAAGCCTGTAATCCCAGCACTTTGGGAGGCCGAGACGGGCGGATCACGAGGTCAGGAGATCGAGACCATCCTGGCTAACACGGTGAAACCCCGTCTCTACTAAAAATACAAAAAACTAGCTGGACGAGGTGGCGGGCGCCTGTAGTCCCAGCTGCTGAGAATGGCGTGAACCCGGGAGGCGGAGCTTGCAGTGAGCTGAGATCCGGCCACTGCACTCCAGTCCGGGCGACAGAGCGAGACACCGCCTCAAAAAAAAAAAAAAAAAAAAAAAAGAAAAAGAAAAAAAGGATTGTGGGAAAAACACATTTTCTTTTAATAGACTTCAGATGAGGCCTTTTGGGTTTTTTAATTGTTGTTCTTTTTTTCCTTCTACAATTTTTCTTTCTCATTTACTGTCTAATATTTTCTTCTGTTTCTCATACTCCAATTATATAAAGTACCAGAATATTTGGAAAAGTAATAGTATTGCCAATATTTTATTTCTATCTTTTGCTATAATTGAGAATATGTAGCTTTTAAGATGTCAAAACCAAAATTTTATATGTTTTCAAGGATTAAAATGCTGATTCTGCCCCCAGTTCCAGTTCCAAAGATTAAAGGAATTGATCCAGATCTCCTCAAGGTAATTAGTAATTTTATCTAAATTGTGGCTAGTACTAATTAACACCTGAAGAATCCTGTCATATGTTTAAAGTTTTCTGTAAGCTATATATATCACATTCAATTTTCTTGTATCTCGTCTCCTGGAGAAAATTTTTTAAAATATTCTCTCTCTTAAAAATAAGAAAATGTCATATGTATAAAAAGTTATGCAGTAATTTATGTTTTGTTATATGTTTTGTTACTGTTGTTCTTATTGTAACCATAATCTCTGAACATCATTTGCTAATTCATTTAATTATTATGAGTTTCTTTTCATAGATCTTCATTTTCTTTCTATTTTCTAGGAAGGAAAATTAGAGGAGGTGAACACAATTTTAGCCATTCATGATAGCTATAAACCCGAATTCCACAGTGATGACTCTTGGGTTGAATTTATTGAGCTAGATATTGATGAGCCAGATGAAAAGAATGAGGGATCAGACACAGACAGACTTCTAAGCAGTGACCATCAGAAATCACATAGTAACCTAGGGGTGAAGGATGGCGACTCTGGACGTACCAGCTGTTATGAACCTGACATTCTGGAGACTGATTTCAATGCCAATGACATACATGAGGGTACCTCAGAGGTTGCTCAGCCACAGAGGTTAAAAGGGGAAACAGATCTCTTATGCCTTGACCAGAAGAATCAAAATAAGTCACCTTATCATGATGCTTGCCCTGCTACTCAGCAGCCCAGTGTTATCCAAGCAGAGAAAAACAAACCACAACCACTTCCTACTGATGGAGCTGAGTCAACTCATCAAGCTGCCCATATTCAGCTAAGCAATCCAAGTTCACTGGCAAACATCGACTTTTATGCCCAGGTGAGCGACATTACACCAGCAGGTAGTGTGGTCCTTTCCCCAGGCCAAAAGAATAAGGCAGGGATGTCCCAGTGTGACATGCACCTGGAAATGGTCTCACTCTGCCAAGAAAACTTCATTATGGACAATGCCTACTTCTGTGAGGCAGATGCCAAAAAGTGCATCCCTGTGGCTCCTCACATCAAGGTTGAATCACACATAGAGCCAAGCTTTAACCAAGAGGACATTTACATCACCACCGAAAGCCTTACTACTACTGCTGGGAGGCCTGGGACAACAGAACATATTCCAGGTTCTGAGATGCCTGTCCCAGACTATACCTCCATTCATATAGTACAGTCCCCACAGGGCCTCATACTCAATGCGACTGCCTTGCCCTTGCCTGACAAAGAGTTTCTCTCATCGTGTGGCTATGTGAGCACAGACCAACTGAACAAAATCATGCCTTAGCCTTTCTTTGATTTCCCAAGAGCTACGTATTTAATGGCAAAGAATTGGCTGGGGCAATAACGTTTAAACCAAAACAATGTTTAAACCTTTTTTGCAGGGGTGACAGGGTGGGATATGGATTCTAAAATGCCTTTTCCCGAAATGCTGAAATATGATGTTAAAAAAATAAGAAGAATGCTCAATCAGATAGATATTTCTATTGTGCAATGTAAATATTTTAAAGAATTGTGTCAGACTGTTTAGTAGCAGTGATTGTCTTATTATTGTGGGTGTTAATTTTTGATACTAAGCATTGAATGGCTATGTTTTTAATGTGTAGTAAATCACGCTTTTTGAAAAAGCGAAAAAATCAGGTGGCTTTTGCAGTTCAGGAAAATTGAATGCAAACCATAGCACAGGCTAATTTTTTGTTGTTTCTTAAATAAAAAACTTTTTTATTTAAAAAATTAAATTAAAACTAGAGGTGAGAAAATTAAACTGTAAGCAAGAAGGCAAAAATAGTTTGGATATGTAAAACATTTATTTTGACATAAAATTGATAAAGATATTTTTAATAATTTAGATTTCAAGCATGGCTATTTTATATTACATTACACACTGTGTACTGCAGTTGGTGTGACCCCTCTAAGGAGTGTAGCAACTACAGTCTAAAGCTGGTTTAATGTTTTGGCCAATGCACATAAAGAAAAACAAACTAGTTTTTTACAAAGCCCTTTTGTACCTCCCCAGACTCCTTCAACAATTCTAAAATGATTGTAGTAATCTGCATTATTGGAACATAATTTTTTTTTAAACAAATATTTTTTTAGCAAATTTTTAAACAAATATTTGTTAATTTAGAAAACTTTAAAGTGTTTGCACGGATCAACTTACTGGGCACCAAAAGAAGTAAAAGCAAAAAAAGAAAACCTTTCTTCACCAAATCTTGGTTCATGCCAAAAAAATACATGCTAAGAGAAGTAGAAATCATAGCTGGTTCATACTGACCAAGATGCTTAAGTGCTGCAGTTGCACATGGAGTGAATTTTTTAGTGTGTGCAGATGGTGAGAGATAAGATCTATAGCCTCTGCAGCGGAATCTGTTCACACCCAACTTGGTTTTGTTACATAATTATCCAGGAAGGGAATAAGGTACAAGAAGCATTTTGTAAGCTGAAGCAAATCAAATGAAATTAACTGGATAATCAAGCAAAGAGTTCAAGAAATAGGTTTTTGTTTCACAGCCTATAACCAGACACATACTCATTTTTCATGGTAATGAACAGAACATAGAAGAAACAAGGTTTTCAGTCCCCACAGATAACTGAAAATTATTTAAACCTCTAAAAGAAACTTTCTTTCTCACTAAATCTTTTATAGGATTTATTTAAAATAGCAAAAGAAGAAGTTTCATCATTTTTTACTTCCTCTCTGAGTGGATTGGCCTCAAAGCAAGCATTCAGAAGAAAAAGAAGGGACCTCAATAATTTAGAAATTATTTTGCAATCTCTTAATATCCTAAACATCAGTTGTTGTTGTTGTTGTTGTTGTTGTTGTTGTTGAGATGGAGTCTCACTCTGTCTCCAGGCTAGAGTACAGTGGCGTGATCTTGGCTCACTGCAATCTCCACCTCCCCCAGGTTCAAGCGATTCCCCTGCCTCAGCCTCCTGAGTAGCTGGGACTACAGGTACTCACCACCACGCCAGTCTAATTTTTTTGTATGTTAGCAGAGATGGGGTTTCACTATGTTGGCCAGGATGGTCTCAATCTCCTGACCTCATGATCTGCCCAACTTGGCCTCCAACAGTGCTGGGATTACAAGCGTGAGCCACCGTGCCCAGCCCTAAACATCATTCTTAAGAGCATTGGGATATTTCCTGAAAAGGTTTATGAAAAAGAAGAATCTCATCTCAGTGAAGAATACTTCTCATTTTTAAAAAAAGCTTAAAACTTTGAAGTTAGCTTTAACTTAAATAGTATTTCCCATTTATCGCAGACCTTTTTTAGGAAGCAAGCTTAATGCCTGATAATTTTGAATTCCCTTTCTTGAAGGAAGGACTATGAAAAACTAGAATTGAGTGTTTAAAGTTCAACATGTTATTTGTAATAGATGTTTAATAGATGTTCTGCTACATTGCTGCTATGGTTTTCTCCAAGAGCTATATAATTTAGTTTCATATAAAGTATCATCAGTGTAGAACCTAATTCAATTCAAAGCTGTGTGTTTGGAAGACTATCTTACTATTTCACAACAGCCTGACAACATTTCTATAGCCAAAAATAGCTAAATACCTCAATCAGTCTCAGAATGTCATTTTGGTACTTTGGTGGCCACACAAGCCATTATTCACTAGTATGACTAGTTGTGTCTGGCAGTTTATATTTAACTCTCTTTATGTCTGTGGATTTTTTCCTTCAAAGTTTAATAAATTTATTTTCTTGGATTCCTGATAGTGTGCTTCTGTTATCAGACACCAACATAAAAATGATCTAAACCACTCTATATAGTGTGAATTATCATTGTAAGGAGAGCTTAGCACCACTGGATCAAATACATCAGCACTGGGTATGGAGATTTTTATGGGCTGGGATATAGAGAGGGAAACATAAACCCCTTCCCTTATTTTTTGAGGAGACAAAAGCCCAACTCAGAAATATCCTACTGGCTTGGCCCTCCCCTTAGGCTGTGACTCCCCATGAGCAAAGGTTCATAGAGTCGTGTATTCGATGCATCATAGAAAATAAATGACATGGGTGTGGGGTGAGGGAGAGTGACACGTGAGCATTATCTTTATATTTCCAGCTTGAGCATGTTGTCTGGAAGGAAGAAAAGCAGCTCTTCGTCTGCCATTCACCCATTGGCCTAACTCAGTTTATTGGACTAGCTGCTTGTTATCATGGGAATCAGCTAATAAGTCAGGCTTGGGAGAAAGGCTGATTAGGTAGGTTGTGTAGGAGCTTGAGAGAGCCATGAAGTATAGATTCCTACAGCAGGAGGCAGGCTGCAGGTGAGGTGGCTACTGAACCTGAGGCTCCTGAGCAGGCACTGGATTCTGAAATGTAGGAATCTGGTGATGACATTGATAAATCTACTAAACAATGAGGTATTACTACAGCAAGTCAAATGCAAAGTGCCACAACTTTCTATAATACTTGAGGGTTATATTAAAAAAAAAAATTGTCTTCTTCTGCTGCCTTCTGCCCTGAGAGCAGTCATTACCTGAAAGAACCATGGAGTGAAGCCTCAGGGATTCTTCATATGGATGCTTTAAGGTATGAGGAGTTTAGGGAAAAGGAAGCCTGCCTACTTCCATGGATTGAAATAACACAGTTCTATTTCAGAAGATTAATGATGTGTTGAAAATGGCTACACACGTTTCAGCATTTCAATTTCTCAAAGTTTCTAACACTTTATTCAAGTGCTATAATATTTACATATTTACATATTTTTATACCAAAATATGTCTTTTTATGTGCTTGTTATGTGGGTAAGAAATAGTGACCAGAAAAACCAGAAGTTACTTAAATATAAACTTTTTAGTTTGGAATCCAAGATCCCACATAATTTGCCCCAGTCTCCTTTGACAGTTTAGAATTTAAGACCTAGATGTAAATGTGTCTGGAATTGGTGGCTTCTTGGTCTCACTGACTTCAAGAATGAAGCTGCGGACCCTTGTGGTGTTACAGTTCTTAAAGATGGTGTGTCCAGAGTTTGTTCCTTCAGCTGTTCAGATGTGTCCAGAGTTTCTTCCTTTTGGTGGGTTCATGGTCTCTCTGGCTTCAGGAGTTGAGCTGCAGATCTTCACAGTGAATGTTACAGTTCATAAAGGTGGTGCCAACCCAAAGAGTGAGCAGCAGCAAGATTTATTGAGAAGAGTGAAAGAACAAAGCCTCCACATCATGGATGGGGACCCAAGTGAGCAGACTGACACTGCTGCAGCCTGCTTTCATTCCCTTCTCTGACCCCAAGCACATTCTGCTGATTGGCCATTTTACAGAGAGCTGATTGGTCTGTTTTGACAGAGTGCTGATTGGTGCATTTACAATCCCTGAGCTAGACACAGAGTGCTGATTGGTGCATTTACAATCCTCTAGCTAGACATGAAAGTTCTCCAAGTCCCCACCAGATTAGCTATACACAGAGTGCTGATTGGTGCATCCACAAACCCTGAGCTAGACACAGAGTGCTGATCTGTGCATTTCCAATCCTCTAGCTAGACATGAAAGTTCTCTAAGTTCCCACCTGACTCAGGAGCCCAGCTGGCTTTGCCTAGTGGATCCCACACCATGGCCACAGGTGGAGCTACCCGTCAGTCCCGCACTGCCAGCCCACACTCAGCCCTTGGGCGGTGGATGGGACAGGGGAGAGGGGAGCAGGGGGCAGCACCCGTCTGGGAGGCTTGGGCCCCGGGGCAGCCCACCACGGGGTGCTCGGGCATGGCGGGCTGCAAGTCCCCAGCCCTGCCCCACGGGGAGGCAGCTGAGGTCCGGTGAGAATTCGAGCTAGGCGCAGGCCAGCCGGCAGTGCTGGGGGACTGGGCGTCCCCTCCACAGCTGCTGGCTGAGCACTAAGCCCCTCACTGCCTGGGCTGGTGGTGCCAGTGGGCTACTCTGAGTGCGGGCCGCCCAGCCTGCGCCCAGCCATAACTCATACTGGCCCGCAAGCACCCCGAGCAGCCCTGGTTCCCACCTAGGCCTCTCTCTCCATGCCTACGGCTCCAACCTCGGCCAGCCCAGAGTGGGGCTCCCACAGTGCAGCGGCTCAAGCAGAGCCAGAGTGGACGCAGAGGCGGAGGAGGTGCCGAGAGCGAGCCAGGGCTGCTTGCACGTTATCACCTCTCATAAAGGGCACAGCTTCTAAATAAGAATTTGATGTTTGGTTAACATTCAATTTCTGTTGCTGTGGAAATCTAATGAGCATATGATGTCAGCTATGTTACATAGGAAATATTGCTCATGGTTTAAATGATCCCTGACTGATAAATGACTTCTGGATAGGGAGAAACTATAAACACCTGGAGATAAGTTACACTTTGGACTTGAGAGTAGTGACTTTTGTAATTAAGCATTTCCCCTATAGAAATACTGGAAGCTATGTGTCTGGAGTTGTAACAGGAGTGACTGGCTCCAGTTAGGCATAGAGCTTCCAAGCCTGGGAGACTCCTTTACCTGCCCAATACCTTCCCTGAATCTGAGCTGTCACCTGTAGGAAGAGAGGAAGGAAAAGACCTGCTGGATAGCTATATAAACAGCTGTTTAGACTGCTTCGTGCACTGTTATCCTTACTGTGACTCTAAAGCAGAAAGCCTGATGCTGTATCCCTTCTGTCCTACATCCCTCTGGGTAGACTGGAACCAAGTATGGTGAATCTGGGGAATCTTTGGTTGAGCCTAAGAAGATCCCCTTGGATATGTAGCAAAAGACACTTGCCATTTCTTGAACAAAGTTTGTGCTTTCCCCTCTCTGTGTTCTTGGTCATGCCTCCTCCTTCAACTGAAAAGCTCCCACTTACCAACCCTGCCTGTCAAGATTCCCTTCATCCTTCATGGCCCAGCTCAAATGCCTCCTTCATGAACTCTCCTCTGATTGCCATCATCCAGTCAGTGATCATTTCTTCTGAACCATGTTTAATGGTGTTTATCATACTACTTTGGTAGGTCACCTAACAAACGGCTAGAATAGATTTGCCAGTATGTACACTGGGGAATATCTATCTCCAAAATGTCCTTGAATGGATAATTTTGTGGTCAAATAAATTTGGAAAATATCTCATACTACACTCCCCTCTGGGAGAGTCGTAGTACATTTTGACATTTTAAGCTTCTACAGTTTAAACAAATCTATTTAAATTTAACACATTTTTCCTAATTAATAATGAGAAATAGTGAAAGAATACCCAGTATTATATTATTAACACTTAGGAAAAACTGTGTAAGGAGAGGAACACAACTGGCACAAAATAAAGTTATATTAAATTTCAGATGAATGTGAATTTGAACAAAACCTTTTATATGATGTCATTAAATTTTTATTCTCAATAAAACTTCCTAAAAATTAAATGCAAAGGAGCAGCATGATTAAAATAAACACTGATTCTTCTCAACTCAACTCAGATATGACATTTTTCTGAAAGTCTGGACATCTTAGAGCATTCATTATCTTCTCTATGACAGTGATTTTTATGTTTGCTGAAACAGATTTTAACTTTTTCCCTTTTTCAGTCCAAAGAATGACTGACATATGGAATGTACCAATATTAACAAATTCTGACTCTTATTTAGGACACCCATTTTTCTATGAAATCTGAGCTTATAACACTAAGAAATGCTTATATCACTTATCGTAAGGAGGGGCATATGTTGCTGTGAAACTGCAGAATAATATTTATCTGTTATTGTCTGAACAAAAATAACTCACACCTAATGCTGCCTGCTAAGTTAAAAAAAAAAAAAAAAACTTCGAATATAACAGATTTTTTCACAGTAGTCCCAGAAAGCAGTCTTTGTAGGAATATACAGAAATCAATTTTGTTGCTCTCTTGTTAGAAAAGAATCTCTACACAATTGTTCTGTGGGCATTAAGAGATGTTACCAACATTTTCTATAAGAATAAAATAATTTGTGAAGAAATTGTACTCGCTTTGGCTTTGACAATGATACTGTAGTCAAAAATTCAAAGTAGGAAATTTTTATTGTTACCTTTCCTTTGATGGTACCATATGATAAAAAAAATTTTGCATATAAAGGACTTGCATATAGGGACTTTATAAAGTACTTTCAAAGATATTTTCTTTAAACTTAAGAAATCTGTGTTGTAGGCTTGTCAGATATTATTCTTAATATTTTATTGGGGAAAAAAGGCTCATAAAACCTAAGAGATTTTCCCAAAGTTAATAAACTAGTGATGAAGTCAGGATGAAAACCCAGGTTGACTAGTCCAGAGTTCCCAAAACAATGCAACCTATAACATTACTGGATGGGGGAAAAGCTTTGGATCCTATTCACAGTCTGAAGAAAATGGAAAGTTAATTGTTTTGTAATAATTATTATTGAAAGATAACTAATCTTTGAATAATCTTTGGTAATAATAATTCTTTGAATCCTTTGATAGAATTCAAAGAATCACCTGCCAAAGATAAAAAGTTCTTCTCTGATAAGCATAACCAGCTAGTAAATGTCTAACAACCAGTTCTGAATTTGGGGGTTCTAGATTTGTAATATTTGCCAATTTCAATGGTGTGAATACACAAATATGGTGATTTTAAGTCATTATCTCATCACTGCACACGAAGTTGGGAAAAGATGGCACAATCAGCTCTCATAACTACAGACCAGCTCCAGGAAACCAGTAAGTCTACACAACCTTAAAATTTCATCTAATGCTGACATTTTTTGTAATGGCTAGGTAGCATTTTTAGCTAACATTAAGCACTTACCATATGTCTGACACTCTTCTAAGCACTTTACAATCATGAACTTATTTATCCTCACAACAATCTCATGAGGTAAATACTATTTTCCCCAGTTTACTGATGTGGAAACTGAGTTACAGATCAGTTAATTAACTTGACCAAAATCACAAAATTAATCAATATTAGAGCCGGAATGCAAACACAAGCACTCTGGCTTTAGAGCTTGTGCTCTACATTTAGTACTATCCTACTTTCAAATAATAATTGTGTCCACATTGGATGCACATAATGACAACAAAAGGCAGCTGATTGCTGAGCACTCCAGGCAGGCAGTTCATATTCAGTATTGCTCATTTTTATACAATACAAGCATCATCTTTCCATGCCTTCGAGACAACTATCTAGATTCATATCTGGGATAAACAGAGATTACCAAATGTCTGCTTCTGAGTCTTCCACAATGCCATGCACACTTCATTGCATGCTCTCCCCTTGGCTCCAAGTGTGCTGCTGACCACTGAGCAGAACCGGACCACAGACTTCTCTAAACCAGTGATGCAGTGCATCCAGGACAGCCAATCTCCTCGATACTCCCTGTTCTCTTTATTTACCCAAACACCTCCAAACAAGGCTGTGCAGATGGGCTGCGAATAACTAGAGAGAATTAAAATATAACTGGGGAAATATCATTTTTACCCACAGGAGCATGTAAACAATCATGAAAAAGTCAACCCTTAATAGGGATTCCTCTCACAGACATACCCCAAATCCCTGTCTTCCCCACCTCCCATCCCCAGGCTCGCCTTTCTCTCTGAGAACCCCTCCTTCTCCAAACCATCAAAGTATGATCATCTCACTTCCTTAGAAAAGTCTTATCCCACTTCCACAAGGTGAGTTTGTCTCATCCCCCAAATCTAACCCCAGATAATTGGCGAGATGGTACAAGATAAGTGTTATCCTCCTCCATCATTGAGAAATAGACATTGAGTTGAATTTCAGAAGGTTTCTTGATGCACAAAGGGTTCTAGTAAGAGGCAGAAGCAGGATTTTCCCTCTGTCTCCAAAGTCAGCCTTGTTACTAAACCATAATTCCTCCTGTCATGCCTCCCTGATCCCAATGACAAGCATGTTCACACATATTCATCTAGGAGCTAATACCATAAAGAGGTTTGAAGAATAGTTACCAAGCACCTACGGTGCACCAAGGATCTTCTAGATGAAGAGAATGTGGGTACAACATAGGCTCTGCCTTCAAGATTACACATAAGGCAAGGTCAAATCCAGTAGATAGTGGTGATACAGTGACAAGTCAGTATTAGCACTATATGCTGTGTACAAAGAAGGAAATAATCTGTCTGGGGCACTTGAGAAAAGTTTGGTAGGAAGTGAAAAAAAGGGGGCAACCAAATGTACTACTCATCTTACTGCCCATTGGAAGGATTTTTTCTTCATCTTCGTCTTTCTGGGACGCCCCCCGATTTGATTATAAATGTAGCTGGTGCCAGCATGTCAGGAAAAACCATTTGTACCAGACTGAATTTTTCCCTTCTAAGTCAGTTGATTGTAAGAAACTGCCCATGAGGCCATGAATGCAGACTGAGGAACAGGAAACAATGTAGAAAGAGAAGCTATTGTAGGAATCAGAACTATCTGTTCATGCAGATTCCTTTTGTATTTCATATTTCTTGGAACCTAATCTCTTTGTTGCATTTCCATTTGTTGATGGATTGTTGCTGCATACTCCCACCCTTATGACATGATGAGCTAGTTAACATATAGATCATGATTGGCAACTTGATTGTATGGTCACTTGCTGTCCCATGGTTAGGCATTCAGATTCTGCCAGTGTCCAATATCAAACCAGAACTATTTCTTTTTTTTTTTTTTTTCTTTTTTTTTTGAGACGGAGTCTCGCTCTGCCACCCAGGCTGGAGTGCAGTGGCCGGATCTCAGCTCACTGAAAGCTCCGCCTCCCGGGTTTATGCCATTCTCCTGCCTCAGCCTCCCGAGTAGCTGGGACTACAGGCGCCCGCCTCGTCGCCCGGCTAGTTTTTTTTTGTATTTTTAGGTAGAGACAGGGTTTCACCGTATTAGCCAGGATGGTCTCCATCTCCTGACCTCGTGATCCGCCCGTCTCGGCCTCCCAAAGTGCTGGGATTACAGGCTTGAGCCACCGCGCCCGGCCCAGAACTATTTCTAAAAGACTCGTTATCTGCTGAAGAGAACATGGTTTGCTCCAAAACTCTAGGGGTCTACAGTGTGATTCCCTTACTGGGGCTATCCAGAAACTCCTTACAGAAGCACAAATTACCACAGAAATGTCAAGTATTGTTGAATTTGCTGGGTCATACTCCCAATGGACATAGTGTGTCTGTGCTCCCATTGGACGGAGCAGCTTGTATTGTATCCTAGACTTGCTAGAGTATATTTTCTTACTCTAGGCTCACTTAAATCCAGCAGTCTTATGGGTTACTAATAAATATTTTAGAGCAGCATATTCAAATGTAATGTATGTTGTCGCCAAAATCCAAATACCATCAAGTATCTTAGTGCTCACAGTTTAATGTGCAATAGCAAGTATTACACTTTGGAAGGGCTAGTTTGACATATTCCAAATCTCTGGACCTCCAAAATCTGCATCTCTTATGTTCTCATTCAGCCCATCCAGGCTAAAGAATAATGCAAAGTGATATAAAACATGGAGATGTGACTCTTAACACACATTTGTCCTGGGACTGTTTTTTTGGATTCTTGACTACATGAATTATTGTTTGATCTCTCTATACGTGTTTTACTTCCTTCTTTCTTAGTTAACCTCATTGGTCCTTTGTCTTAGATAAAACTCTTGGTTTAAAGTAACAGAAACCAAAAATTGGCTTAAGAAAAAAGGAGAATGTATCTATAAAATTATGGTAGTGTCTCACAAAATTCAAAAAGAGGAATCAGGAACCTCATGATGAATTGAAATGAGAGATTAGAAAGTTGTCAAAATGCTGGAAGAAATTTCACTCTATTGTTTGGCTTTATTGGTTTTAGTCTCCTCTCTCTGTCTCTCTCTCTCCCCCCACACCACCGACACCCACGTCCCTATCCCCAGTGCCTCTCCACTGAGAACTTGATTTTTTCTTTTCAGTGCAATTTGAAGAAAGAAAGCAGCCTCTATACTGCTTCCCAGTTGATATCAACTTTCATTTTCAGTGTCTCTAAAAGAATAATTGATGAGGCCCAAATAATGCCTATTTCAAATATTCAGGGAAGAGAACTGATTTACCTCAGTTGGGGTGAAGTTTCCATGTTAATCCAATCAACTGTGTTGTTGTAGAGAGGGGAGGGTCACATAACACAAAGAGGAATGCTGAGACCAGCCCCTGTGGTAAGAAAGAACATTTTCAGAGAAAGTAGGTTGGGTTGACATTAAACCAAATTACCTATGAGAATCTTCTTCCTCAGTGAAGAAGTTTCTTTTTTATTCTAGACTTTCTTTTTTTTTTTCCTTTATTTTTCTTATTTCCTTTGGATATTAAGCAGACATCTATGCCCAGCTTCTTTTAAGTTTATGACATTCTGAATTGACCCTTTGGATATTTACAGAAGGGATTTATGTTGGAAGAGCGAATGATTACTAGGGTCAACATGTGGAAAGGAGTGCCCACTCACCAAGGTTGGGCTGCTGATACTGGACCACCAGTATAGAAAATGAAATCCAGCCAGTTTTTGTTGTTTATTGTTGTTGCTGTTATTGTTGTTGTTTGGTGGTGCAGCCAAAAAGTATTGATCAAGATGTGTTTCTGTTATTTATGTCTGCTCAATTTTTGCTGATTGGAGCACATAATGAAATGTATTTTTTTCCTGATTAACTTTTAAAAGTTAAATTCTTTAGTTAAAAATAATGTTAATTTGTGTAGTTTAATTTATACAGTAAATTATTCACCTACCAAGTGTTCTGCATCTGCTTCTGCCATTTAGTCTGGCAAGAAGCATTTCAGAAGAAATTATAACTCTTACAAAATCAACATAGTGACAAATAAAATCAAAGGAAAAGTTGGTGACTTTCAGCTAAATGTGGTATGAAAAATAATCTAGATTTTTATGGTTTGGGTGGACATGACAGGAATTAAGTGCTCTACTTGTCATCTCACCTTTGAAGAGCACATGTTTGAGAAGTTAGATGCAATCACTGACAAGAAGAATAGCAAAATCAATCTGGCCTGTGGAATGATAGATGCATCTTAGACAGATCTGTTTGACAGAGTGTGTGAACAATTTGAATCTCTGAATACCTGAAGCAGTAACCAATGCCAGAGAATTCATTGTTGTGGGCATGCACTTCCAAAGTACAGTAAACAGAAATATTTTCATGATATTTTACCTGTACTTTTATAACTCTAATTTCTTATTGTAATTAAAAGAAGCATAGAATAAGAATTTTTTTCAGTTACTAGCTTGAAGATTTTAATTCATCTTATGTTATTACTGAGTTTTATAATCCTAAAAGTATATGGTCTTTATTTTGATTAAACTATTAAAATGGTAAATATTAAGGCAAAATTAATATAACACCTAACACATGACTATTAACTTATATTTATTTACTAACTTTATCCAAGTGTGTTCATATAAAGCTTATTTTCTACTTACATATAAATTAGGTAAAAGGGTTACTATACTGGCCAGGCATGGTGGCTCATGCCTATAATCCCAGCACTTTGGGAGGCTGAGGCAGGAAGATCATGAGTTCAGGAGATCAAGACCATCCAGGCTAACATGGTGAAACTCCTTCTCTACTAAAAATACAAAAAATTAACCAGGCGTGGTGGCGTGCACCGTAGTCCCAGCTACTTGGGAGGCTGAGGCAGGAGAATCGCTTAAACCTGGGAGGCAGAAGTTGCAGTGAGCCAAGATCGTGCCACTGTACTCCAGGCTGGGCCAGAGAGCGAGACTCCATCTCAAAAAAATAAATAAATAAAAAGAGTTATTATACCCATTTCAGGGTTGAGACAAAGAACTTAACTTCCTAGAGCCATTCCACTAATTAGAATATCTGATACTAGACCTCATGTCTCCTTACTACAACTTCTGTATTCTTTCTTCACTTAAACTCTACATTTTCTACATTAAACTATTCAACTTATTCAGACTGAAACTGAAAAAATTGTGAATATCCCATCAATAACAATAATCAAATGTGAATGTGCACAAAAAAATATGTAATCTCTAAGTGAATTATTAATTTCAAAAAGAACTACCAACCTATGTTAATTGAATTTTTTAATTTGCATCATTTAAAAGTATAAATCTGCATATAGGCATTATAACATTGTATGAGATGTTTAGTCTTTCTTCTGATTAAAACTGGAAGAACAAACTAAAGAAAATTTATATCTTCATCAGATTCCTTTCTAAGCAGAACAGACTATATCTTAATTACTCTGCCACTAAAATAATGCTTCTAAATAAAAATAGAGAAATTTGACTTTATTCTCTGGAATAATTTAAATAACAAAGGACTTCCTTAAAGTTGTGATAGACCTTGACCTAATACATTTATGGGAACAGATTGCTAACAAAGTTTTCAATTTCTTGTACTTTGTTGAACTAGTAAAATTTACAACTGCCTCTTGAGTCAATGTTACTGTTAATACTTTTCTAAAAGTCATTCTTTCCTTCTAAATTTCCAAATTTATCGTTAAGTGTTATCAAATGTAACTGCAGTTATGTACATTTTCTCATTTATTCTATAGGCATTTTGTTCTTTCTCTTTTTTTTTTTTTTTTTTTTGGTTGAACTTGTGAGACATTTGTTTATTTCACTGCTCATTTTGAAATTCCATTTTAGGCTTTAATAAAAATTCTAATTTTTTGTTTTGTTGGCTAATCAAATTATTTGTCTTTGCTGCTATTTATCTCTTCCTCTTCATATTATTTCTCATTTTCAAGCTTCTTTAATTAAATGTTTCCTGAGCTGAATGCTTGGTTGACTTATTTTCAATCATTTTTGTTTCAAAATAAAATAAAGAGTCTTTGCTTGCATATGGGTTGTGGTCCCATATGCTGTGTTTTTATATATAGTGTTCTACTTTTCAATAATGCATGTATAACCTATAATCTCACTTTTGAATTCTTATTTGGTTGAATAATTATTTATACTGTTTTTCTTAAAGTTCCAAGTAACTGGAGATATTTTAAGTTAAATTTTCATTATTGGCATCTAAATGTATGACATCATGAGCAAATAAAATTGATAAGAGCACCAAATTTTTAGAACTTATTGAGATTTACTTTGCATACTAAAACATGATCAAATTATGTAAGTGGTATTTGGATGTTTAAAAAAAGTGTCCATCAGACCAAGCAAGTGGCTCATGCCTGTAATCCCAGCACTTTGGGAGTCCAAGGTGGGTGGATCACTTGAGGCTAGGAGTTGAGACCAGCCTGAACAACACTGTGAGACTCAATCTCTACTAAAAATACACAAATTAGCCATGCATGGTGGCGCACCTAGGAGGCTGCCATGAAAGGATCACTTGAGCCTGGGAGGCGGAGATTGCAGAGAGCTAAGATTGCACCACTGCACTCCAGCCCAGGTGATGAGTGAGACCCTGTCTCAAAAAAAGGGTTGGGGGGAGGTGGGTGGTATCATTTATTTTTAGGTACAAAGTTAAAAATATAACTACTAAAGATTACTAACAGCCTCATTCAAATCTTTAGATGTTTAATATTTATTCACTTCATCTCTCACAACCTGAGAGAAGTAGATTAAAGTTCTTCACCTTGCTTATGATTTGTTTTGGTCAATTCATTTATATATTCTAGTGTTGAATTCCTAAAGGCATACAATTCATTACTGGAACAAGCAAAAGAACTAATATATTAAGTAGGTCACTTTTAATTTCAAATAACAGAAGCAGATAATGCTATAGTAGAGTGCCCTAAATACAATTCAAAGTCGGAGAGATGGCTAGACCTCAAGAAGGTAATAGAATCAAAGACTTATAGCTACACAGAATTTATTTTTGCTTCTATCAATCTTTTTCACTCTTCCATTTCTTTCTACATGTATATGACATTACATGATGATACATGTGGCATGTGTACAGCACGTGGAGGATGCTCCACTCACCACAGCTCCCAAGCACCAACCCTTCTGAAGTTACCTGTCAAGCTATCTGAAACATAATCATTTTTTCTTTTTTGTTATCTCAGAACAGCGATGCTGACTTACCCATCTAATTATGCACCTCTGGTCCAATTAGCTGTGGCTGTGAGACTGGGCAAAATCACACTGTTCAAAGTAATTGCTGTTACCCAGCCTTGTCCATGGAAAGAGGAAGCCATTGCCAGAGAAGAAGGGCTGGACAAACAACCACTATGTGTGCCCTAGAATAGAAAACCACTTTGAAGGCCTAAGATATATCCAAGGCACATGGAGTGAGAGTAATAAATTAAGTACATTTAGAAACATGAAGATAAATATTATTCTAGAGCTGTCACTGACACTTCATACAATGCAACTCAAATTATTTCTATGGAGAACATTTATAGCGATTCATATCCTCTCAACACAGTGGATGGCAGAAGAGAAAATAAAACAGAAAGAAAATAGAAGGGATATAATCACAGGAGAATTCTAGACACAACCAGAGAAAAGTTAGGAACAACACAATCTTGTATATACTTCAAACCAGGAACATAGGCAAAGTAGTAAAAATAAATGACATCAGCAGTTAAAAGGAGGAAAGAATGGTAAATGTTTGTGTCTGGTAGCTAATTTTATAATTTGGAATTTAGATCAATTTTATTGATCACATAATGCTGGCAAAATACAAGTCTTATAACACTTATATAACACCTTATAAAAACTATATAACCCCAGGTGTTACAGTCTTATAACAGCTATAAAACCCCAGAAATTGATTGTCTAAAATCTCACCCACACAGTGGCAAAGACTTATACCCCAATAGATATATTTCTGAATGGTGCTCAGATAGGCTTAACTGAAAGATGACTTATTTAATAGTACTGAGTTTTATTATGCTACTAGTCTCTGACTAGCATTCATAGTGAATTTAAAATAATGGACTATTTCCTTTTAGATTAGTATCAGAAATATAATTTATTGACTTGTAGATGACTCATTACAAATAATAAATTTCAGTTGTAATAATATAGTACTAGAGTCAGAAAATGAACTTTTTAGCTTATTAATATTTTACTTCTTTTTATAAATCTACAGGGAAGATGTAACTAATTTTTCAAAAATAGAAAGAGCAGAAAAAAATGAAAAACAGAAAGTATTTTCCTAAAAACGAGCATTTCAATAGCTCCACGACATAAGGTAGCCTCCCCATGAGCGTATTGTGTCCATTTATTAAGATTCAATATTCAAATAAGTCAATATAATTTAATTACATAAAATGGTTGTATTTTAAAGTCTAAAAATAACATAGAGCAGACTCTGAGCAGAGTTTATTATGTAGAATATTTATTGGGGAATGTCCTTAGGATCAACATCTGTGGCAAGAAGAGAAGGAAGCAGGATTGGGCAGAAGGAGAAGTCAGGAGAAGACTCAAGAAAGCCTTGACTTACCCCACAAGGGGGTTTTGGATCTGGAATGACCTTCAGAATTACCCTGATTTGTCTTAAGATGTCCAGGCCTTCATACCCCTGCCTCAATTAAAGGGCAATATATTTGCAACAGCCATTCTGGAAAGGAACTTAGCAGTATTTAATAGAACTGAGTAAGCACATACTCTGTGACTTGCCATACTACTTGTTTGTATGTGCTCCAGGAAAATTGAAGGGAATTGGAGTTTATTATGGACTGAATTGCTTTCCCCTCAAAATTCATATGTTGAAGCTTCAACCTCCAATATGACTCTATTTGGAGATAGTGCCTTAAAGGGGGTAAGGTTAAATTAGGTCATAAGAGTGGAGCTCTAATCCAACAGGACAAGGGTCCTTATAAGAAGAGGAAGAGACACCAAAGATTTCTCGATTTCTCTCTTCTCTCTCTCTCTCTCTCTCTCGCTCTCGCTCTCGCTCTCGCTCTGTCTCTCTCTCTGTGTCTGTCTCTCTCCCCTCTCTGGCTTGTAGAGGTCTCAGTGGAAACCTGAGACCTCTACAAGCCAGAGAGGCCTCAGTGGAAACCACTCCTACTGGAACCTTGATCTTAAACATCTAGCCTCCAGAAGTGTGAGAAAATAAACGTCTGTTGTTTAAGCCACTCAGTGTGTAGTATCCTGTTAAGGCAACTCAAGTTGACTAACACAGAGTCTGTGTGTTGTCCAACATTAGGGAACTGGATGAACAGAATAGGGTGGATACATATGACAGTCCAATTCAGTGGTCAGAAATGATGAACTAGCTGATGATGATAGCAATAGCTGCAAACATCGACTGCAGTTCTGGATAATGACAATAATAAAACTAATATGTACTGAACACTTATTATTTGTCAAGCTTTTTTTAACCTGCATTATTTTCATTCAGTCCTATGTCATCTCCATTATAGTGTATCTAAATGAAGAAACAGATATTGAGAGTGTAATAATTTGCTCATAATAACATGGCTAAAAAGTCACAGAGCCAGGTTTTGAATGCAAGAATCCCAGTCTTGAGAGATTATGCTTTTTACAACTACCTCAGGCATATATCCTTTAATAGTTAAAAAGAAGAAGAAGAAGAAGGAAATAAAACAAGATCTATCATAATACTCTTTATGTAATATAAAGCACAGTAGTATATAAATTAATATCATATATATTTGAATGATACTGGCCGTGTTGGTTAATTGTATATGTCAACTTAATTGAGCTAAGGGATACCCAGAGAGCTGGTAAAACATTATTTCTGGGTGTGTCTGTGAAACTGTCTCCAGAAAAGATTAGCATTTAAGTCAGTAGACTAAGTAAAGAAAATATGTCCTAACCAATATGATGACATCATCCAATCACTTGAAAGCCCACCCAAATAGAACAAAAAAAAAAGAAAAGAGAAAAAAAGAAAAGAGTGAGGAAGAGCAACTTTTTTTTCTCTGTCTCTTCTGGAGCTGGAACACCCATCTTCTCCTACTGTCAAATACCATGAGCTCCTGACCTGGGCCCCTTCTTCTGCCTCACTCTTAAAATACTTTTCTTTCTCCCTTAAACATTTTGTAACATTTTCCCAATAGTACCTTCCCAGATCATCTTTCCTCATTCTGAATATCTGCTTCTTCTTTCCTCAGCTTGGCTATGTCCTGCCCATTCTTCAGTCTGTGCTGAAACATCCTTTTTTTCAGGGAGATTGTCTTGGCTCCCAAACCAGGTTAACTCTTCACAGCATTTATCACAATTTTATTAAGTCATTTTTGTGCCATTATGTGTTTTCTTATCTTTCTTCCACCTAATCTGAGGGCATACATTTTATCTCCCATGTTCACCATCTCAAAGCCTAGCACAGTGTTAAATGTGTATTAGGTGCTCAGTTAATATTAAATGAATGAATTTCATAGTTGCAGTTTTTTAAAAAATAGAAATATTGGGGTCGGGCGCGGTGGCTCAAGCCTGTAATCCCAGCACTTTGGGAGGCCGAGACGGGCGGATCACGAGGTCAGGAGATCGAGACCATCCTGGCTAACACAGTGAAACCCCGTCTCTACTAAAAAAAAAAAAAAAAACTAGCCAGGCGAGGTGGCGGGTGCCTGTAGTCCCAGCTACTCGGGAGGCTGAGGCAGGAGAATGGCGTAAACCCGGGAGGCGGAGCTTGCAGTGAGCTGAGATCTGGCCACTGCACTCCAGCCTGGGCGACAGAGCGAGACTCCGTCTCAACAAAAAAAAAAAAAAAAGAAAGAAATATTTAGGCACTTTTCCCTTTAAGAGGTCAAATCTACGCTTTCTCCCTTTGAGTCTGATGAGCTTGTGATGGCTGCGACAAAGAGTAGAAGTGACATATGATTTTGAAAGCTAAGTCATAAATAGTAATGCACCTTCCTTCTGGCTCTCATGGTGCACTCTCTTTGGAGGAACTCATTCACTATGTAAGGATGCTGAAAACACTGCAAACATCATGCCTAAGAGGCCTTGTGTAGGCACCCTGAAAAATAGACCTGGCTAACTCCAGCCTTCCACACATCTCTGCCAAGAAACCAGAGGATCAGTAACACCATAGTTGGCTCTTCACACCGGGCCATCCACTGGCTGAGTGCCACTAAATGACTCCAGTTGATGCTACAAAGAGCAGAAAAAATACTTAACTAGCCCTATCCAAATTTCTGATCTGAATATGTGTGCTATACTGAAAAAGTTGTTGTAAACATCACTAAGTTTGAAGTAGTTTGATTTGCAGCAATGGCAACTAGAACATCTGGAGACTAGAGAGGAGTGATAGAAAGAAACCCTGAAAATTGAGAGCACCTGTGTGTACCACCAGCTGAACAGTAAAAGAGAGTTACACATATACAATACAGTTACACATACTCTGGTAAAATTTTCACACTTCAAAGAAACTTAAAATTGCCAGGATTTCAGGTATAAGTCTGTCTCCTGCATTATAGAATGTTTAGCACCTCTGGTTTCCAGATACTAATTCTAGTAAAGCCAGCAGGAATTGTGACAATCCATAGACATCCTTACACATTTGAAAATGTACAGATACTAAAGCTCATTTTTCACTAATCGTACAAATTAAATTGCATTCTTTCTACAACCACAAACATTTGAAAAAGATATTACAAGAATATCACATCAAGAATTTTTCAGCTATCTTAACCAAAAGCCTTTTGCAGGTTTGAAATTTTTAACACTTTGTTTTAGAAACTTCTTAGAAGAATTTTAAGCTTATATCAGAATTTGAGTGTGATATCAGTGTATAGGTTCAGAATTGCAAGCCCAAGCAACTCCCTTTGGGAGATGAAGAGGGAAAAGAAAAATCTTTACCATTAGGAAGGATTTTTTGAGGTACCAAATCCTAGTAATTTTCTTCCCAACTTCATCTTGAAAAAAGAATACATTCTCATTATTACTAAATTTTATATTACAAACTTGCAATGTTTCAAAGCTATCATAAATGCTCTGTAAAGCAAATTTCATTGCCACTCTAAGGAATATGCAATTACAGTAGAATTCAATAAGACTTGTTTTAAGCTGGAGGCATCACACTACCTGACTTCAAACTATACTACAAGGCTACAGTAACCAAAACAGCATAGCACTGGTACCAAAACAGAGGTATAGACCAATGGAACAGAACAGAACCCTCAGAAATAAAACCACACATCTACAACCATCTCATCTTTGACAAACCTGAGAAAAGCAAGAAATGGGGAAAAGAGTCCCTATTTAATAAATGGTGCTGGGAAAACTGGCTAGTCATATGTAGAAAACTTAAACAGGATCCCTTCCTTACACCTTATACAAAAATTAATTCAAGATGGATTAAAGACTTAAACGTCAGACTCAAAAACCATAAAAACTCGAGAAGAAAACCTAGGTAATACCATTCAGGACATAGGCATGGGCAAGGACTTCATGTTTAAAACACCAAAAGTAACAGCAACAAAAGCCAAAATTGACAAATGGGATCTAATTAAACTAAAGAGCTTCTGCACAGCAAAAGAAACTACCATCAGAGTGAACAGACAACCTACAGAATGGGAGAATATTTTTGTAATCTACTCATCTGACAAAGGGCTAATATCCAGAACCTACAAAGAACTGAAACAAATTTACAAGAAAAAATCAAGCAACCCCACCAAAAAGTGGGCAAAGGATATGAACAGACATTTCTCAAAAGAAGACATTTATGCAGCCAACAGACACATGAAAAAATGCTCATCATCACTGGCCATCAGAGAAATGCAAATCAAAACCACAATGAGCTATCATCTCACACCAGTTAGAATGGTGATCATTAAAAAGACAGGAAACAACAGGTGCTGGAGAGGATGTGGGGAAATAGGATGCTTTTACACTGTTGGTGGGACTGTAAACTACTTCAACTATTGTGGAAGACAGTGTGGCGATTTCTCAAGGATCTAGAACTAGAAATACCATTTGACCCAGCCATCCCATTACTGGTTATATACGCAAAGGATTATAAGTCATGCTGCTATAAAGACACGTGCACATGTATGTTTATTGCGGCACTATTCACAATAGCAAAGACTTGGAACCAACCCAAATGTCCATCAATGACAGACTGGATTAAGAAAATGTGGCACATATACACCATGGAATACTATGCAGCCATAAAAAAGGATGAGTTCATGTCCTTTGTAGGGACATGGATGAAGCTGGAAACCATCATTCTGAGTAAACTATCACAAGGACAGAAAACCAAACACCACATGTTTTCACTCATAGGTGGGAATTGAACAATGAGAACACTTGGACACAGGGTGGGGAACATCACACACTGGGGCCTGTTGTGGAGTGGGGAGAGATAGCATTAGGAGATATACCGAATGTAAATGACGAGTTAATGGGTGCAGCACACCAACATGGCACATGTATACATATGTAACAAACCTGCACTTTGCGCACATGTACTCTAGAACTTAAAGTATAACAAAATAAAAATAAAAAATAAAACTTGTTTTTACCAAAATTGAGGAAATGGGCAATTCTGGATAGAGTTCTCTATATCATATTAAGCACAGCATAATGCCTTACATTATTGCAACTTTTATCAGGACTTTTTGGTCAACATATATCTCAGCTATATTCTAGTCCCTTTGGCCTTATTTAAAGAACAAAATGTCCTTATTGGACAATATCTGTTTACTTTTGCTCAAAAACTTCAAGAATTATGACAGGCTAGATCTCTAATGATATGGCTGCAAATTGTGGAAGTCAAAAGGATAAATATCTTTGTTACTGTCTTGCTGTGTATTAGGGAGACCATCCCACCTCACCCAAACTCATATCTTCAGACAGAAATTTTACTGGATGATTTGATCTTCCTCTAGTACTCCTTATATCAAATAATAACATCAGCATTAGTGATGGTCCAAGTTACAAAATATGAAATTCACCAAAGTCCACTCTCCCTGACCTCCAAATATTCATTCTATCACCAAGATTCAGCTCCTACCTAACCCTAAAACTTTCTCTTCCTTTTTAAAAGTTCAGACTTTTCACAACTTCCCCTTCTATAAGCTCTGGTCCCACCAAAATTTTCTTTCTAAAATACATGCCTATTCATGCCAAACCTTTCGTTAAAACATGTTGATGCCATCCTACTGCCATAAAGATAAAGTCTATACCCCTTAGCCTGATATTCAATGCTCATCACAAACCTGTCTTGTGGTCCTAGCCTGTTGTAGTTTCCATTTGGGCACTTCTAACCTTATCTCCACCTACAATCAACCCTTAATCAAAACTCTGAGCTTTAACTTTGGCACGATGATTTTGATGGACTTTGTGGATTGTATTTTTAAGGAATTGACTTAGTGGACTTAACTCTGTTTTGTATCCTGACTTTCCCTGGCCCTATCAAATCTGACCAATAGAAACAGCCATGCCTCCTCCCTTGACCACAACAAAGACATTTCTGAAATAACCAAATTCATCTGTATTCTTTTGAATAACCATTCACATGGCATTTTCTGAGCTCATTTTAAAGAAATGTTTACACTGGTCCATGGTTATAAAAACAGGGGATGTCAGTAAGAAAGCACAAGAGAGGATCTCGGGAGCAAGATGGCCGAATAGGAACAGCTCCAGTCTCCAACTCCCAGCGCGAGCGACACAGAAGACCGGTGATTTCTGCATTTTCAACTGAGGTACTGGGGTCATCTCACTAGGGAGTGCCGGACAATCGGTGCTGGTCAGCTGCTGCAGCCTGACCAGCGAGAGCTGAAGCAGGACGAGGCATCGCCTCACCTGGAAGCACAAGGGGGAAGGAAATCCGTTTTCCTAGCCAGGGGAACTGAGACACACAACACCTGGAAAATCGGGTAACTCCCACCCCAATACTGCGCTTTAAGCAAACAGGCACACCAGGAGAATATATCCCACACCTGGCCGGGAGGGTCCCATGCCCAGGGAGCCTCCCTCACTGCTAACACAGCAGTCTGCCGCTATCTATCCGCAAGGCAGCAGCGAGGCTGGGGGAGGGGCACCCGCCATTGCTGAGGCTTAAGTAGGTAAACAAAGCCGCTGGGAAGCTCGAACTGGGTGGAGCTCACAGCAGCTCAAGGAAGCCTGCCTGTCTCTGTAGACTCCACCTCTGGGTCACAGCGCATAGCTGAAGACCAACGGGGAAAGCAGTGGGGGCCGGTGCAGACACGAACGACTCTGTCTGACAACTTTGGGGAGAGCCCTGGATCTCCCAACGCGGAGGTTGAGATCTGAGAATGGACAGACTGCCGGCTCAGGTGGGTCCCTGACCCCTGAGTAGCCTAGCTGGGAGACATCCCCCACTAGGGGCTGTCTGACACCCCACACCTCACGGGGTGGAGTACACCCCTGAGAGGAACCTTCCAAAGTAAGAATCAGAGAGGTACATTCGCTGTTCAGCAATATTCTATCTTCAGCAACCTCTGCTGCTGATACCCAGGCTAACAGGGTCTGGAGTGGACCTCAAGCAATCTTCAACAGACCTATAGCTGAGGGTCCTGACTGTCAGAAGGAAAACTATCAAACAGGAAGGACACCAATACCAAAACCCCATCAGTACGTCACCATCATCAAAGACCAGAGACAGATAAAACCACAAAGATGGGGAAGAAGCAGGGCAGAAAAGCTGGAAATTCAAAAAACAAGAGCGCATCTCCCCCTGCAAAGGAGCGCAGCCCATCGCCAGCAACGGATCAAAGCTGGTCAGAGAATAACTTTGACGAGATGAGAGAAGAAGGCTTCAGTCCATCAAACTTCTCAGAGCTAAAGGAGGAATTACGTACCCAGCGCAAAGAAACTAAAAATCTTGAAAAAAGAGTGGAAGAATTGACAGCTAGACTAATTAATGCAGAGAAGATCATAAACAAAATGACAGAGATGAAAACCATGACACGAGAAATACGTGACAAATGCACAAGCTTCAGTAACCGACTCGATCAACTGGAAGAAAGAGTATCAGCGATTGAGGATCAAATGAATGAAATGAAGCGAGAAGAGAAACCAAAAGAAAAAAGAAGAAAAAGAAATGAACAAAGCCTGCAAGAAGTATGGGATTATGTAAAAAGACCAAATCTAGGTCTGATTGGGGTGGCCTGAAAGTGAGGGGGAAAATGGAACCAAGTTGGAAAACACTCTTCAGGATATCATCCAGGAGAACTTCCCCAACCTAGTAGGGCAGGCCAACATTCAAGTTCAGGAAATACAGAGAACGCCACAAAGATACTCCTCCAGAAGAGCAACTCCAAGACACATAATTGCCAGATTCACCAAAGTTGAAATGAAGGAAAAAATCTTAAGGGCAGCCAGAGAGAAAGGTCGGGTCTGAAGCCCATCAGACTAACAGCAGATCTCTCGGCAGAAACTTTACAAGCCAGAAGAGAGTGGGGGGCAATATTCAACGGTCTTAAAAAAAAGAATTTTCAACCCAGAATTTCATATCCAGCCAAACTAAGTTTCATAAGTGAAGGAGAAATAAAATCCTTTAGAGATAAGCAAATGCTTAGAGATTTTGTCACCACCAGGCCTGCCTTACAAGAGACACTGAAGGAAGCCCTAAACATGGAAAGGAACAACCGGTACCAGCCATTGCAAAAACATGCCAAAATGTAAAGACCATCGAGGCTCGGAAGAAACTGCATCAACTAACGAGCAAAATAACCAGTTAATATCATAATGGCAGGATCAAGTTCACATATAACAATATTAACCTTAAATGTAAATGGACTAAATGCTCCAATTAAAAGACACAGACTGGCAAACTGGATAAAGACTCAGGCCCCATCAGTTTGCTGTATTCAGGAGACCCATCTCACATGCAGAGACATACATAGGCTCAAAATAAAGGGATGGAGAAAGATCTACCAAGCAAATGGAGAACAAAAAAAAGCAGGAGTTGCAATCCTAGTCTCTGATAAAACAGACTTTAAACCATCAAAGATCAAAAGAGACAAAGAAGGCCATTACATAATGGTAAAGGGATCAATTCAACAGGAAGAGCTAACTCTCCTAATATATATGCACCCAATACAGGAGCACCCAGATTCATAAAGCAAGTCCTTAGAGACTTACAAAGAGACTTAGACTCCCATACAATAATAATGGGAGACTTCAACATTCCACTGTCACATTAGACAGATCAACGAGACAGAAAGTTAACAAGGATATCCAGGAATTGAACTCATCTCTGCACCAAGCGGACCTAATAGACATCTATAGAACTCTCCACCCCAAATCAACAGAATATACATTCTTCTCAGCACCACATCGCACTTATTCCAAAATTGATCACATAATTGGAAGTAAAGCACTCCTCAGCAAATGTACAAGAACAGAAATTATAACAAACTGTCTCTCAGACCACAGTGCAATCAAACTAGAACTCAGGACTAAGAAACTCAATCAAAACCGCTCAACTACATGGAAACTGAACAACCTGCTCCTGAATGACTACTGGGTACATAACGAAATGAAAGCAGAAATAAAGATGTTCTTTGAAACCAATGAGAACAAAGATACAACATACCAGAATCTCTGGGACACATTTAAAGCAGTGTGTAGAGGGAAATTAATAGCACTAAATGCCCACAAGAGAAAGCAGGAAAGATCTAAAATGGACACTCTAACATCACAATTAAAAGAACTAGAGAGGCAAGAGCAAACACATTCAAAAGCTAGCAGAAGGCAAGAAATAACTAAGATCAGAGCAGAACTGAAGGAGATAGAGACACAAAAAACCCTTCAAAAAATCAATGAATCCAGGAGTTGGTTTTTTGAAACGATCAACAAAATTGACAGACTGCTAGCAAGAGTAATAAAGAAGAAAAGAGAGAGGAATCAAATAGATGCAATAAAAAATGATAAAGGGGATATCACCACTGACCCCACAGAAATACAAACAACCATCAGAGAATACTATAAACGCCTCTACGCAAATCAACTAGAAAATCTGGAAGAAATGGATAATTTCCTGGACACTTACACTCTCCCAAGACTAAACCAGAAAGAAGTTGAATCCCTGAATAGACCAATAGCAGGCTCTGAAATTGAAGCAACAATTACTAGCTTACCCACCAAAAAAAGTCCAGGAGCAGATGGATTCACAGCTGAATTCTACCGGAGGTACAAGGAGGAGCTGGTACCATTCCTTCTGAAACTATTCCAATCAATAGAAAAAGAGGGAATCCTCCCTAACTCATTTTAGGAGGCCAACATCATCCTGATACCAAAGCCTGGCAGAGACACAACAAAAAAAGAGAATTTTAGACCAATATCCCTGATGAACATCGATGCAAAAATTCTCAATAAAATACTGGCAAACCAGATCCAGCAGCACATCAAAAAGCTTATCCACCATGATCAAGTGGGCTTCATCCCTGGAATGCAAGGCTGGTTCAACATTCGCAAATCAATCAACGTAATCCAGCATGCAAACAGAACCAAAGACAAAAACCACATGATGATCTCAATAGATGCAGAAAAGGCTTTTGACAAAATTCAACAGCCCTTCATGCTAAAAACGCTCAATAAATTCGGTATTGATGGAACGTACTTCAAAATAATAAGAGCTATTTATGACAAACCCACAGCTAATATCATACTGAATGGACAAAAACTGGAAAAATTCCCTTAAAAACTGGCACAAGACAGGGATGCCCTCTCTCAACACTCCTATTCAACATAGTGTTGGAAGTTCTGGCTAGGGCAATCAGGCAAGAGAAAGAAATCAAGGGTATCCAGTTAGGAAAAGAAGAAGTCAAATTGTCCCTGTTTGCAGATGACATGATGGTATATTTAGAAAACCCCATCGTCTCAGCCCAAAATCTCCTTAAGCTGATAAGACACTTCAGCAAAGTCTCAGGATACAAAATTAATGTGCAAAAATCACAAACATTCTTATACACCAGTAACAGACAAACAGAGAGCCAAATCAGGAATGAACTTCCATTCACAATTGCTTCAAAGAGAATAACATACCTAGGAATCCAACTTACAAGGGATGTAAAGGACTTCTTCAAGGAGAGCTACAAACCACTGCTCAGTGAAATCAAAGAGGACACAAACAAATGGAAGAACATACCATGCTCATGGATAGGAAGAATCAATATCGTGAAAATGGCCATAGTGCCCAAGGTTATTTATAGATTCAATGCCATCCCCATCAAGCTACCAATGACTTTCTTCACAGAATTGGAAAAAATGGCTTTAAAGTTCATATGGAACCAAAAAAGAGCCCGCATTGCCAAGACAATCCTAAGTCAAAAGGACAAAGTTGGAGGCATCACGCTACCTGACTTCAAACTATACTACAAGGCTACAGTAACCAAAACAGCATGGTACTGGTACCACAACAGAGATATAGACCAATGGAACAGAACAGAGTCCTCAGAAATAATACCACACATCTACAGCCATCTGATCTTTGACAAACCTGAGAGAAACAAGAAATGGGGAAAGGATTCCCTATTTAATAAATGGTGCTGGGAAAATTGGCTAGCCATAAGTAGAAAGCTGAAACTGGATCCTTTCCTTACCCCTTATACGAAGATTAATTCAAGATGGATTAGAGACTTAAATGTTAGACCTAATACCATAAAAACCTAGAAGAAAATCTAGGTAGTACCATTCAGGACATAGGCATGGCAAGGACTTCATGTCTAAAACACCAAAAGCAACGGCAGCAAAAGCCAAAATGGCAAATGGGATCTAATTAAACTAAAGAGCTTTTGCACAGCAAAAGAAACTACCATCAGAGTGAACAGGCAACCTACAGAATGGGAGAAAATTTTTGCAATCTACTTATCTGACAAAGGGCTAATATCCAGAATCTACAAAGAACTCAAACAAGTATACAAGAAAAAACCAAACAACCCCATCCAAAAGTGGGCAAAGGATATGAACAGACCTTTCTCAAAAGAAGACATTCATACAGCCAACAGACACATGAAAAAATGCTCATCATCACTCGCCATCAGAGAAATGCAAATCAAAACCACAATGAGATACCATCTCACACCAGTTAGAATGGAATCATTAAGAAGTCAGGAAACAACAGGTGTTGGAGAGGATGTGGAGAAATAGGAACACTTTTACACTGTTGGTGGGATTGTAAACTAGTTCAACCATTATGGAAAACAGTATGGCGATTCCTCAAGGATCTAGAACTAGATGTACCATATGACCCCGCCATCCCACTACTGGGTATATACCCAAAGGATTATAAATTATTCTACTACAAAGACACATGCACACATATGTTTATTGCGGCACTATTCACAATAGCAAAGACTTGGAATCAACCCAAATGTCCATCTGTGACAGACTGGATTAAGAAAATGTGGCACATATACACCATGGAATACTATGCAGCCATAAAAAAGGATGAGTTTGCGTCCTTTGTAGGGACATGGATGCAGCTGGAAACCATCATTCTTAGCAAACTATCACAAGAAGAGAAAACCAAACACCGCATGTTCTCACTCATAGGTGGGAACTGAACAATGAGATCACTTGGACTCGGGAAGGGGAACATCACACACCGGGGCCTATCATGGGGAGGGGGGAGGAGGGAGGGATTGCATTGGGGAGTTATACATCATATAAATGATGAATTGATGGGTGCTGACGTGTTGATGGGTGCAGCACACCAACATGGCATAAGTATACATATGTAACAAACCTGCACGTTATGCACATGTACCCTAGAACTTAAAGTATAATTTAAAAAATTAAAAAAAAAAAAAGAAAGCACAAGAGAGATCCTGAGAGATGCCTGCCTTCTCAGGAGTTTGTACAAAATTTTGATGCAGTCAATAGTGGACGCTGCTCCTTTCTCCTCCTCTGCATCTCAAGCATTCCCAGCATACAAACTCCTGTCCCTAAATTTCCAAGCCACACGAATAACAGGGAAGCTAGAAAAACGTAAAAACTTGTCAGGGTGAGAAGGCAGGAGTCAGAAGCAGGGCCAGCTTCATGGGTGTGTGATAGCACAGAACCCCTACATAGAAAGGCTATCTAAGTCCATTCTGGCTGCTATAACAAAACACTATAAACAGTGTAGCTTTTAAATAGCAGAAACTTATTTCTCACAGTTCTGGAGTCTAGAAGTTCAAAATCAAGGTGCCAGCAGATTCTGTAGCTCTGTATCTGGTGAGAGTCGGCTTTCTTATTCAGATGGTTCCTTTAAGCTGTGTCCTCACATAATCAAAGGGAAAACTTTGGTCTTTTCAGCGCCTTATAAGAACACTAATCCCATTCATGAGGAAGAACCCTAGTAATCTAATCCCCTCCTAAAGGCTCCACCTCCTAATCCCATTACATTGAGGATTAAGTTTCAACATATGAATTTGGAGGGGAACACAAATATTCAGGCCATCTGCAAGGGTCCACAGCTGATTTTATGTTCTGCTGTTTCATCTTGAAATTCTTAATAATTGAATAGGAGTCTTACTTTGTTTTTGTACAATAATGACATTTATTGAGAGCTTACAACTTGACAGAGGTATTTCTAAGTGTTTATGTGGATTCCTTATTTAATCCTTACCACAACCTATAATGTTGGTTCTATGATTACCTCAACTTGACAGATACACAAATCTTCAGGGATACACCTGCTACAGAAAATGAAAGTCACTTAATTCTTTTTTTTATTATTATTATACTTTAAGTTCTAGGGTACATGTGTACCACATGCAGGTTGTTACATATGTATACATGAGCCATGTTGGTGTGCTGCACCCATCAACTCGTCATTTACATTAGGTATATCTCCTAATGCTATCCCTCCCCCTCCTCCCTCCCCTCAATAGAAGTCTCACATTTTTATTTTGAACAAGACTCCACAAATTATGTGGCAAGTTCTGGTCACAGGGTTTGGGGCCTAGTACTTCTAACTACAGTTAGCCTCCAATAACAAAAGGTTTAGTATTGGATTTTCTTTGTCAACTTCTTTTTACCATCCAGGCTCAGATATGAAACGTTTTAATCCCATCTACCCCTAAAATGGGTTATAAGGTATTTTGTCAGTGCTCATTTTATGTTACCACTTCCTAGCTCAGCAGCTGATTTTCTGCCCAGAGCCTTCAGTCAAGGAAACAGGCTGTCATTTCTTTCTGTTTGACCTAGATTCTTTCTTTAAAAATCCTAACATAAACTCTGTAGGGATGACTATAATGACTAAAATGGAACTGGAAATCACATTTCTGTAGCAATATCAATTGAGACATGAGAATAAGGTTTTTTCATTTTGTTTTGTTTTGTTTTTTATTATTATACTTTAAGTTCTAGGGTACGTGTGCATAACGTGCAGGTTTGTTACATATGTATACTTGTGCCATGTTGGTGTGCTGCACCCATCAACTCATCATTTACATCAGGTATAACTCCCAATGCAATCCCTCCCCCCTACCCCCTCCCCATGATAGGCCCCAGTGTGTGATGTTCCCCTTCCCGAGTCCAAGTGATCTCATTGTTCAGTTCCCAACCATGAGTGAGAACATGCGGTGTTTGGTTTTCTGTTCTTGCGATAGTTTGCTAAGAATGATGGTTTCCAGCTGCATCCATGTCCACAAAGGACACAAACTCATCCTTTTTTATGGCTGCATAGTATTCCATGGTGTATATGTGCCACATTTTCTTTTTTTTTTTTTTTTGGAAAGCGAAAAATCAAGACTTTAATCACTCAATAGCATAGGAAGAAGCTAAATAGGAGAATGTGTTGGTTCTTCGATGTTTCAATTCTTCTTCCATAGAATGGCTGCAGGCAAGGGTCAGGTAAATCAGCATAGACTTGAGGATCACCTTACTGTTGATGGAGGCTGCAAAAAATTCCCAGACAAAAAGACCTCCAAATGAAGGCACTTAGCCTAGGAATGAAGGTGTAAGAGCATGGGCAGCCAAGCAATCTAGAGTTCGTAACTACAACTCTCTTTAGAGACAACAGTGCACTCTCTGTGCCTCACGTAGTGTGGGGAGGGCAGCTTTCTTCCATGAGTCCTAGCTGGTAAAGCCTTTGTAATTGCCTGAAACATCACAGGTAAGTTTTTAGCCATTATACAGACTCCATATTGAATAATGTGATATAAATCTATACGTTGTAAAGATTTTTCAGAAAAGATAGAGGGATTCAGTTTTGGACATTTCATTTTCTGAGTCTGTCAGCTTAAGTTAAAATATGATGTCATAATAAAACCCCCTAAATCTCAATAGTTTATAAAGATTAAAATTTTTTCTCATACTACACATTCATAAACTTTCTGAATTTGTCTTTTATTTCTTAGTCTACTATTGTTCCCTTCATATTAAAAGGTATTTTTAATTCCAGAAGATCCCCCAAAAATCTACTTTTTAGATATCATTTTGAGATTCCATGGATATTTTCTCCTTTTTGGAAAGGTACATTCAATAGATTAACTAAATTAAACCCTGACACCCGGGTGCCATGGCAAAACTCCCTATGTAGCCAACATTTCATTCTCCAGAAGCTTCCAGGATAATTGAGGAATACAACATTTTATAGAGGTAAAAACAGTAAACTGAAAGCTAGGAGAGAAGATTCTGGTTCCTACACTGAGCCCCAACATAAAATTAAATTTGGGGCCATTTTAAGACTTCGCTGATGGACATTTGGGTTGATTACAAGTCTTTGCTATTGTGAATAGTGCCACAATAAACATACGTGTGCATGTGTCTTTATAGCAGGATGATTTATAATCCTTTGGGTATATACCCAGTAATGGGATGGCTGGGTCATATGGTACTTCTAGTTCTAGATCCTTGATGAATCACCATACTGTTTTCCATAATGATCAAACTAGTTTACAATCCCACCAACAGTGTAAAAGTGTTCCTATTTCTCCACATCCTCTCCAGCACCTGTTGTTTCCTGACTTTTTAATGATTGCCATTCTAACTGGTGTGAGATGGTATCTCATTGTGGTTTTGATTTGCATTTCTCTGATGGCGAGTGATGATGAGCATTTTTTCATGTGTCTGTTGGCTGTATGGATGTCTTCTTTTGAGAAATGTCTGTTCATATCCTTTGCCCACTTTTTGATGGGGTTGTTTTTTTCTTGTAAATTTGTTTGAGTTCTTTGTAGGTTCTGGATATTAGCTCTTTGTCAGATGAGTAGATTGCAAAAATTTCTTCCCATTCTGTAGGTTGCCTGTTCACTCTGATGGTAGTTTCTTTTGCTATGCAGAAGCTCTTTAGTTTAATGAGATCCCATTTGTCAATTTTGGCTTTTGTTGCCGTTGCTTTTGGTGTTTTAGACATGAAGTCCTTGCCCATGCCTATGTCCTGAATGGTACTACCTAGGATTTCTTCTAGGGTTTTCATGGTATTAGGTCTAACATTTAAGTCTCTAATCCATCTTGAATTAATCTTCGTATAAGGAGTAAGGAAAGGATCCAGTTTCAGCTTTCTACTTATGGCTAGCCAATTTTCCCAGCACCATTTATTAAATAGGGAATCCTTTCCCCATTTCTTGTTCCTCTCAGGTTTGTCAAAGATCAGATGGCTGTAGATGTGTGATATTATTTCTGAGGACTCTGTTCTGTTCCATTGGTCTATATCTCTGTTTTGGTACCAGTACCATGCTGTTTTGGTTACTGTAGCCTTGTAGTATAGTTTGAAGTCAGGTAGCGTGATGCCTCCAGCTTTCTTCTTTTGACTCAGGATTGTCTTGGCAATGCAGGCTCTTTTTTGATTCCATATGAACTTTAAAGCAGTTTTTTTCCAATTCTGTGAAGAAAGTCATTGGTAGCTTGATGGGGCTAGCATTGAATCTATAAATTATCTTGGGCAGTATGGCCATTTTCACGATATTGATTCTTCCTATCCATGAGCATAGTGTGTTCTTCCATTTGTTTGTGTCCTCTTTTATTTCATTGAGCAGTGGTTTGTAGTTCTCCTTGAAGAGGTCCTTTACATCCCTTGCAGCTGGATTCCTAGGTATGTTATTCTCTTTGAAGCAATTGTGAATGGAAGTTCATTCCTGATTTGGCTCTCTGTTTGTCTGTTACTGGTGTATAAGAATGCTTGTGATTTTTGCACATTAATTTTGTATCCTGAGACTTTGCTGAAGTGTCTTATCAGCTTAAGGAGATTTTGGGCTGAGACGATGGGGTTTTCTAAATATACAATCATGTCATCTGCAAACAGGGACAATTTGATTTCTTCTTTTCCTAATTGAATACCCTTTATTTCTTTCCCTTGCCTGATTGCCCTAGCCAGAACTTCCAACACTATGTTGAATAGGAGTGTTGAGAGAGGGCATCCCTGTCTTGTGCCAGTTTTCAAAGGGAATGCTTCCAGTTTTTGCCCATTCAGTATGATATTAGCTGTGGGTTTGTCATAAATAGCTCTTATTATTTTGAGATACGTTCCATCAATATCAAATTTATTGAGCGTTTTTAGCATAAAGGGCTGTTGAATTTTGTCAAAGGCCTTTTCTGCATCTATTGAGATCATCATATGGTTTTTGTCTTTGGTTCTGTTTATATACTGGATTACATTTATTGATTTGCCTATGTTGAACCAGCCTTGCATCCCAGGGATGAAGCCCACTTGATCATGGTGGATAAGCATTTTGATGTGCTGCTGAATATGGTTTGCCAGTATTTTATTGAGGATTTTTGCATCAATGTTCATCAGGGATATTGGTCTAAAATTCTCTTTCTTTGTTGTGTCTCTGCCAGGCTTTGGTATCAGGATGATGTTGGCCTCCTAAAATGAGTTAGGGAGGATTCCCTCTTTTTCTATTGATTGGAATAGTTTCAGAAGGAATGGTACCAGCTCCTCCTTGTACCTCCGGTAGAATTCAGCTGTGAATCCATCTGCTCCTGGACTTTTTTTGGTTGGTAGGCTATTACTTATTGCCTCAATTTCAGAGCCTGCTATTGGTCTATTCAGGGATTCAACTTCTTTCTGGTTTAGTCTTGGGAGAGTGTAAGTGTCCAGGAAATTATCCATTTCTTCTAGATTTTCTAATTTATTTGCGTAGAGGTGTTTATAGTATTCTCTGATGGTTGTTTGTATTTCTGTGGGGTCGGTGGTGATATCCCCTTTATCATTGTTTATTGCGTCTATTAGATTTTTCTCCTGTTTTTCTTTATTAGTCTTGCTAGCGGTCTGTCAATTTTGTTGATCTTTTCAAAAAACTAACTCCTGGATTCATTGATTTTTTGGAGAGTTTTTTGTGTCTCTATCTCCTTCAGTTCTGCTCTGATCTTAGTTATTTCTTGCCTTCTGCTAGCTTTTGAATGTGTTTTTGCTCTTGCTTCTCTAGTTCTTTTAATTGTGATGTTAGAGTGTCCATTTTAGATCTTTCCAACTTTCTCTTGTGGTCATTTAGTGCTATAAATTTCCCTCTACACACTGCTTTAAATGTGTCCCAGAGATTCTGGTATGTTGTATCTTTGTTCTCATTGGTTTCAAAGAACATCTTTACTTTTGTCTTCATTTCATTATGTACCCAGTAGTCATTCAGGAGCAGGTTGTTCAGTTTCCATGTAGTTGAGTGGTTTTCATTGAGTTTCTTAGTCCTGAGTTCTAGTTTGATTGCATTGTGGTCTGAGAGACAGTTTGTTATAATTTCTGTTTTGTACATTTGCTGAGGAGTGCTTTATTTCCAATTATGTGGTCAATTTTGGAATAAGTGTGATGTGGTGCTGAGAAGAATGTATATTCTGTTGATTTGGGGTGGAGAGTTTTGTAGATGTCTATTAGGTCTGCTTGCTGCAGAGATGAGTTCAATTCTTGGATATCCTTGTTAACTTTCTGTCTCGTTGATCTGTCTAATGTTGACGGTGGGGTGTTGAAATATCCCATTATTATTGTATGGGAGTCTAAGTCTCTTTGTAAGTCTCTAAGGACTTGCTTTATGAATCTGGGTGCTCCTGTATTGGGTGCATATATAATTAGGATAGTTAGCTCTTCCTGTTGAATTGATCCCTTTACCATTATGTAATGTCCTTCTTTGTCTGTTTTGATCTTTGATGGTTTAAAGTCTGTTTTATCAGAGACTAGGATTGCAACCCCTGCTTTTTTTAATTCTCCATTTGCTTGGTAGATGTTCCTCCATCCCTTTATTTTGAGCCTATATATGTCTCTGCATGTGAGATGGGTCTCCTGAATACAGCAGACTGATGGATCTTGACTCTTTACCCCGTTTGTCAGTCTGTGTCTTTTAATTGGAGCATTTAGTCCATTGACATTTAAGGTTAATATTGTTATGTGTGAACTTGATCCTGCCATTATGATATTAACTGGTTATTTTGCTCGTTAGTTGATGCAGTTTCTTCCTATTCTCGATGGTCTTTACATTTTGGCATGTTTTTGCAATGTCTGGTGCCGGTTGTTCCTTTCCATGTTTAGGGCTTCCTTCAGGGTCTCTTGTAAGGCAGGCCTGGTGGTGACAAAATCTCTAAGCATTTGCTTATCTCTAAAGGATTTTATTTCTCCTTCACTTATGAAACTTAGTTTGGCTGGATATGAAATTCTGGGTTGAAAATTCTTTTCTTTAAGAATGTTGAATATTGGCCCCCACTCCTTCTGGCTTGTAGAGTTTCTGCCGAGAGATCTGCTGTTAGTCTGATGGGCTTCCCATTGTGGGTAACCCGTCCTTTCTCTCTGGCTGCCCTTAAGATGTTTTCCTTCATTTCACCTTTGGTGAATCTGGCAATTATGTGCCTTGGAGTTGCTCTTCTGGAGGAGTATCTTTGTGGCGTTCTCTGTATTTCCTGAATTTGAATGTTGGCCTGCCCTACTAGGTTGGGGAAGTTCTCCTGGATGATATCCTGAAGAGTGTTTTTCAAGTTGGTTCCATTTTCCGCCTCAGTTTCAGGCACCCCAATCAGACGTAGATTTGATCTTTTTACATAATCCCATACTTCTTGCAGGCTTTGTTCATTTCTTTTTCTTCTTTTTTCTTTATATTTCTCTTCTCGCTTCATTTCATTTATTTGATCCTCAATCGCTGATACTCTTTCTTCCAGTTGATCGAGTCGCTTACTGAAGTTTGTGCCTTTGTCACGTATGTCTCGTGTCATGATTTTCATCTCTGTCAGTTCGTTTATGACCTTCTCTGCATTAATTATTCTAGCTATCAATTCTTCCACTCTTTTTTCAAGATTTTTAGTTTCTTTGCGCTGGGTACGTAATTCCTCCTTTAGCTCTGAGAAATTTGATGGACTGAAGCCTTCTTCTCTCATCTCGTCAAAGTCATTCTCCGTCCAGCTTTGATCCATTGCTGGTGATGAGCTGCGCTCCTTTGCAGCGGGAGATGCACTCTTATTTTTTGAATTTCCAGCTTTTCTGCCCTGCTTTTTCCCTATTTTTGTGGTTTTATCTGCCTCTGGTCTTTGATGATGGTGACATACTGATGGGGTTTTGGTGTGAGTGTCCTTCCTGTTTGATAGTTTTCCTTCTAACAGTCAGGACCCTCAGCTGTAGGTCTGTTGGAGATTGCTTGAGGTCCACTCCAGACCCTGTTTGCCTGGGTATCAGCAGCAGAGGTTGCAGAAGATAGAATATTGCTGAACAGCGAGCGTACCTGTCTGATTCTTGCTTTGGAAGCTTCCTCTCAGGGGTGTACTCCACCGTGTGAGGTGTGGAGTGTCGGTCTGCCCCTAGTGGGGAATGTCTCCCAGTTAGGCTACTCAAGGGTCAGGGACCCACTTGAGCAGGCAGTCTGTCCGTTCTCAGATCTCAACCTCCATGTTGGGAGATCCACTGCTCTCTTCAAAGCTGTCAGAGTTTGTGTCTGCAGAGGTTTCTGCTGCTTTGTTGTTGTTGTTGTTGTTGTTGTTTAGCTGTGCCCTGTCCCCAGAGGTGGTGTCTACAGAGACAGGCAGGCTTCCTTGAGATGCTGTGAGCTCCACCCAGTTCGAGCTTCCCAGCGGCTTTGTTTACCTACTTAAGCCTCAGCAATGGCAGGCACCCCTCCCCCAGCCTTGCTGCTGCCTTGCCTTTAGATCGCAGACTGCTGTGCTAGCAATGAGGGAGGCTCCTTGGGCATGGGACCCTCCCAGCCAGGTGTGGGATATAATCTCCTGGTGTGCCTGTTTGCTAAGACCCTTGGTAAAGCACAGTATTGGGGTGGGAGTTACCCAATTTTCCAGATGTTGTGAGTCTCAGTTCCCCTGGCTGAGAAAAGGGATTCCCTTCCCCCTTGTGTTTCCCAGGTGAGGCGATGCCTCGCCCTGCTTCAGCTCTCACTGGTCAGGCTGCAGCAGCTGACCAGCACCGATTGTCCGGCACTCCCTAGTGAGATGAACCCAGTACCTCAGTTGAAAATGCAGAAATCACCGGTCTTCTGTGTAGCTCGTGCTTGGAGCTGGAGACTGGAGCTGTTCCTATTTGGCCATCTTGCTCCGCCCCCCGGGAATAAGGTTTTTATAAACCACATTATGTAGTTGAGGAGACAGTGACACTAAAGAAATTGAGAACCATTCAATGCCATAGGAAGTCAGTGGATGAATTGTTTGATAAAAGTTACAGATGATATAAATTAATAAATTACCATTTATATCTTTAATTCCCTTTAAACTATATACACAATTGCCTGGGAGATTCTGGTCTCTGCTACTATGATCATTTTTAATAGTAAATGTCAACATACTTTAAAAAGGGAAAAGAAATAACTAAAGGATTTTCTGCCCTAGTTGAAGAATATTGTAAACTCAGTGAGATTAGATTGATTATTCAAGCCCAATCAAAAGGATAAATATCTTTGTTACTGTCTTGCTGTGTATTAGAGAAACCATCCCACCTCCCCCAAACTCATATCTTCAGACAGAAATTTTACTGGATGATTTGATCTTTCTCTCGTACTCCTTATATCAAATAATAACATCAGCATTAGTGATGGTCCAAGCCTTGAAGTTACTTCCAGGGAGGCATGTCTTCTGGGGTTACAAACTCTGAATTTGGCAGCACTTATGTTAATAAAAATATGAACATCTTTAATGAAGAATACACTAGACCTTCTCAACAAATAACATAAAATAGAGCTCCCTGAAGTTTCATTTCATTCAGTGATGATGGCTCTCCTTCAAAAACAGACATTGTCATTCAATCATGCATCAAAATATCTCAAATCCTAAGTGACTGTCAAAAACAAAACAAAACAAAACAAAATCTCTTACAAGAATCTCAGAAGGATGGAGTCCATTTTAGAGGAAAATAATGAGTTGTGTGGATTAAAAGTTCATCTTTAGGAAAACCTAAAAGTGCTTTCCCAAGAAGCCAGAAGGTGAAAATAGTAGTGCAGGAACCAAAGGAACAAATAAAAATGTTTAATAATTCTAACATGCAAATGGAACAGGTTGTAAGTGACTGAGAACCACTTATGGTCTCTAATTGGAATTTTGCTGAAGATTAGATTATTAACTCACTTTAGAATCAGAAAATGGAAGCCACCATTGATAATCTTTATCAATCAAAAGTCAGTTTGAAAAAAGAACTTCATTGACTGTGTTAACTTAAATGCTCCCTTTAATAAGGCTTGAAGAAGAAAAAGAAAAGATTTTTTAAAGTTTCTGTGAAGAAAATAAAAGAAGTACTAAGAGTTCAAATGAAAAGTTTCCAAACTGGGCAAACATTTATAGTCTGAAATGCACAGCTTGAAAATGAAATTCAAAATCCTCAGCTCAAACTTAGCTCCTTGAACTGCATCAAGAACATGTAATGCAACTTTGCAGAAAATTAATGCAGGAGGGAATTTACCACTTACAAGAGAGAAAACAAAAAATTTCCCAACATATATAAAAACATGGCCACATACATCTGAAGACAGCTACTACAGGGAGATGCCTGAAAGCCTGGGGGAACGAATAAGTTCCTTCTATCAAAGGAGTATTTTCTGCCATGAGAAAAACTCTAGAAAGATTGTTGGAGCTTTGTGAACTAACAGGATGTTCAAAGAGCCACGAAAAGAAAATGATCACAATACTCAAAATTTGGTGGAAGTAGAGTGTAAGTTTCACTTTTTTCCAGGTGGCCCCTTTTGTCATTGCTGCTCCACATACAGTCCCGGGCAGAGGCCAGAGAGGATCAGGAGATCCACTGGACTCTCAGGTCCTCAGAGAAGGAGGGTTGCATTGTGAGGACTCAGGGATCTGGTGTCATATACAGGCTGACAGCTTTCACAGCTGCCGATCCTAAACATCTACAAGACATTTGATCGTGTTTTCTCCCTTAAAAATAACTTTATTTCTTTTTCGTTTACTTTCAGTTATTTAATTAATGCTACATTTGCTGTTATTGAAGTTTGATAGGATCATATTTTCCCAAAATACTGTCTTGTGAATATAGGCTTGTGAATATAGGTGGTTTAAATATAATGCTTATGAACATATTATTTCAACTTCCTTGAACCCTCTAGAATTAAACAGTTTAATTGCATTAAACAGGCCACTACTTCTTAAACCACAAACCACTATTACATGACCAGGTGGAGCAATTTGAAACAGCAAACCATTTTTATATGCTAAGAGATGTTATTTAAAATACCTACAAATAACAATATCTACCTCAATAAGTTTTCATTGGTTTTAAAAGCAACACGCACACACACAAACACACACACTCTAGTTAAACAATTTTTGTTGGTTTAGCCCTAAATCCATAGATTAATCTGGAAAATTGGACATTTTGCAATCATTTGCTTTGTGTTTTGTAATTTCCTTTTAATCTTTGTTATTTTGTTTAGGATACCCTATACTGTTTAAATATTTCTAGGTATTATGAAGTCAAACTAAGAATTTTCACTTAAAAATTAATCTAATTTACTTATTTTACATAGATGTAAAATGAATTCATCCCAGATTTTTAATTTAGTTGTTGAGTATTCTGGATGTATTTTTCATAGGAACACTATCAGATCCTGTGATTAGGTATACCTGTAGAAGTCTATTTAAACTTCAGTGTGACTTCAAAGCTATATATTTGAGACAGAATTGTAGATTCTGTGTACCACGTATTAAGAACACAGTTTTGAAAGTATCTTTCATTTCATGTTGGAGAAGAACACTTGTCCAGAAGAGAATGAGGAGGCAGATGGTAGCTTCTGTGAGAAAGATGAAGAAGACTCACAGACACTTCCAAGGTCTGCAGCATTGGTGGTAGTGATTTCCTATTTCATACTTTCTTTTATGTGAGTCACACTGCATTTATTCACCATAATTTCATTTTCATAACATAGGAATGGATCAGAGAGAGAGAGAAAGATTCCTTAAGGCTAGTGGGCCCAACCTGTGTACAGTAGAAAGATGTGGTTATAGTGATGAGAAAGCAGTTGCCTTAGGTAGAATTAACTGAATTAACAAGTAAAATGGCAAAGAAAAGAGTAGGCCTCTCATTGAGGATTTGGGCTTATCAAACAAAATCTTGATCCTTTCTGACCTGACTAAGTGTCTCGAGAAGATATGAAATCCTCAACGTTTATAGACACTCTCCTGTGTCTTATACTGCCTATTCTTATATCTAGCTTCAATTTGTTCATTTTTTGCTTGTTTTGTTTTGGTTGTTACTATAATCTTTTCTGGAGACACTAATGGCAGTGCTATGAATTACTTTTTTTGTAGGAGTCAGAGGGTGAAGCACATCCGAATAGGATCTGTTCATTGTGGTTTTCTTTTTCTTTTTTTTAGTATTATACTTTAAGTTCTGGGGTACATGTGAAAAATGTGCAGGTTTGTTACATAGTTATGCATGTGTCATGGTGGTTTGCTGCACCCATCAACCCATCATCTACATTAGGTATTTCTCCTAATGCTATCCCTCCCTTAGCTCCTCCACCCCCCAACAGGCCCCATTGTGTGATGTTCCCCTCCCTGTGTCCATGTATTCACATTGTTCAACTCCCACTTATGAGTGAGAACATATGGCGTTTGGTTTTCTGTTCTTGTGTTAGTTTGCTGAGAATGATTGTTTCCAGTTTAATCCATGTCCCTGCAAAGGATGTGAACTCATCCTTTTTTATGACTGCATAGTATTCCATGGTGTATATGTGCCACATTTTCTTTATCCAGTCTATCATTGATGGGCATTTGGGTTGGTTCCAAGTCTTTGCTATTGTGTTCACTATGTTGTAAGAGTCACCTGCCTCTACAGTTTCTCCATTTCTTTTTTGATATTGTTCAAATATTGACAACTGCATAGGAAGATATGTACACTCCTATATGTAGATGATTTTTTAAAAAAGCATTATCTCAAAAGTTATTTTATTTTGCTAACTACTATTAGGATGAATGACCAAATTTCAATTTTTCTTACACAAAAATCATTTGGCAGATGACCTCTGTAAACAAATACAACAAACTATTTTCCCCCTTTACTTAGGCCTGCATAATGGAACTATGCTATTTTGACAGGTTTATGTAAGGGTAATTATTGGTAAACTTTTTGCAAAGTGGCTATAATTATTACCTTCCTGTATTTACCCCCATTGCAGCTCCTGCCATCAATACATGGAGTCTGTTCCTTCACTACTTGAGTCTGGGTGGCCTTGTACCCTGCTTTTACCAATAGAATGTGTGGAAGTTGCTGTAGGCCAGTGCTGAACCTGGTCCTCTAGAGCAGGGGTTCCCAATCCCCACACTCCAGACTGGTACTGGTCAGTGGCCCGTTAGGAACTGGGCTATACCGCAGGAAGTGAGTGGCAGGCGAGAAAGCGAGGCTTCATCTGTATTTACAGTCACTCCTCATTGCTTGCAATATCGCCTGAGCTCCACCTCCTGTCAGATTAGTGGTGGCATTAGATTCTCACAGGAGTGCAAACCCTATTGTGAACTTGCATGCAAGGAATCTAGGTTGTGCAGTCCTTATGAGACTCTAATGCCTGATGACATGTCACTGTCTCCTATCACCCCCAGATGGGACCGTCTAGTTGCAGGAAAATAAGCTCATAATGATTCTATGTTATAGTGAGTTGTATACTTATTCATTATATATTACAATGTAATAATAAAAGAAATAAAGTGCACAATAAATGTATTGTGCTTCAATCATTCTGAAACAATCTCCCCATCCCAGTCTGTGGAAAACTTGTCTTCCATGAAACAAGTCCCTGGTACCAAAAAGGTTGGGGATCACTGCTCTAGAGGGCCTTGCATGTCTGTGATTTCTTTCTCAAGATGATTAAACTCCCTAAGAACAAGTCTGGCTGAGCCTGCTAGAGGATGAGAGACCAAGTGGCAAAGTGACAAGAGTGATCCCAACTAAGTCTCCAGAGACTGAGAGCCCAGCCAAGATGAGTAAAACTAGCTTAACCACTTTCCTAACCAATAGCTAACTGCTGATGCATTAAGAACCCAGCCAAGACTAGAAAACTTGTCTACCTGATCCCAGTTAAAACCACTGACCTTAAATAGTGTGAGCTAAATAAATGGCTGTTTCAAAACACTGCATTTTAGAATGTTTTATTTTATCACAATAGCTTGCTGATATAGGAACAAGCATTGTTCATTTGTTCATTCTTTCTTTTATTCAACAAATATTTATTTCTGGCCTACTCAAAGCCAACCCAGGTTTGACACATTTATCCTAATCTTCAGAGGTTTGTTCTCATTTTATAATGATGAAATGGAAGGGCAGAGAGATAAATTGACTTGCTGAGGACCACACAACTAGTAGGAGTAGAGCCAGGATCTGAAGCTAGGAATGTTGAAAGGCTCATTAACCTGCCCCCACCAACAATGTTATCACTAAGAAGGTAGGTTATGAAAAAGTTGATGTTCTCTGGAAGCAATGGAATATTTTAGGCCCAAATTTTCAAATTTATTCTCTATTATGACATCGAAGCCATCATGGATCACTTGTTTATGTACTTGAACAGACTGAAGACGAACTTTTGAGAAAAAGTCTGACTTCTTCGAGAGTACCACATAGCCACCTCCAAGTAACTGTTGACAAGGCCATTGAGAGCTGGTTAGACTATCTTATTATCACAAAAATATCGCCCTTACCATAGACTCACTATCTAAAGTATATTTATGTCAATAAATTAAGTAGAATAACTTCACTTCCTGTCTTCATCCAAAAATTCAAACTCGGCCGGGTGCGGTGGCTCAAGCCTGTAATCCCAGCACTTTGGGAGGCCGAGACGGGTGGATCACGAGGTCAGGAGATCGAGACCATCCTGGCTAACACGGTGAAACCTCGTCTCTACTAAAAAAATACAAAAAAAAAACTAAGCCGGGCGTCGCGGCAGGCACCTGTAGTCCCAGCTACTCGGGAGGCTGAGGCGGGAGAATGGCGTAAACCCAGGAGGCGGAGCTTGCAGTGAGCTGAGATCCGGCCACTGCGCTCCAACCTGGGCAACAGAGTGAGACTCCGTCTCAAAAAAAAAAAAACAAAAAAAAAACAAAAATACAAAATCTGCCCAGATAGCAACATCGATTCTACTCTTAATAGAAGCTCATTAAAAAATAGAATATTTATGTATCTAAATAGGATTGTTTCAGGGAACGTAATCCAAGTACTGCATGGTTTAGATTTTATTTTAGAATCATGTTCAAATTCCTCTGTCCATTTGGAAAAGGATGGGGGTGAGTCTAACCAACAGTGTTCCATTGAGTCATAGACTGATGCATGGAATGTATTTTACCTAATCACTGCAGGAAATGCCGAGAGCTAGAGATCTATATAACTGGAAGACAAAGTTGCAGTTGAAGTCAAGTCCAGAAGCAGATACTGAAATATGGGAATTACACAGAGAAACCAGAGGAGGGAGATAGTGCATCAAGAGATCAAGTAGAGGTTAAAGGTAACTCTAGCATTTAAATGTTGCTCACAGCTAACTTTTCTTTTTTTTTTTTTTTTTTTTTTTTTGAGACAGAGTCTCACTCTGTGGCCCAGTGTGGAGTGCACTAGCGTGATCTCGGCTCACTGCAATCTCCACCTCCAGGGTTCAAGGGATTCTCCTGCCTCTGCCTCCCTAGTAGCTGGGATTAAAGGCACCTGCTAATTTTTTTTTCTTTTTTTTGTATTTTTAGTAGAGATGGGGTTTCGCCATGTTGGCCAGGCTGGTCTCAAACTCCTGACCTCAAGTGATCCACCCGCCTCGGCCTCCCAAAGTGCTGGGATTATAGGCATGAGCCACCATGCCCAGCCACCCACAGCTAACATTCTGATGGAGGACAGTCTCTGAGTAGATAAGATAAAAGTGAGACCTGAAGGGCTATCTGAGTAGATAAAATAAAAGTGAGACCTGAAGAGTACATTAAAATGTTAGCCCTTCAGGTCTCACTTTTATCTTATCTACGCAGAGAATGTCCTCAATCACTATATCTAAAGCACTTCCCACTCACTTTTAAAATCGATATCATAGATTTGTGTTTCTTTGCGCTTATTATAATTTTATGTATAGGTAATTTACTCATGTATTACCTATTTCCCTTTTAAACTATAAGTCCTCTAAGGTCAGAGGCCACATCTGTTTTGTTTATTCCTAGTTTTCTCATAGACCTCAGGACATAGTTGGTGCTCAACAAGTATTTCTTGAATAAATAAATTTGTAATTACAGATAATCTTAAAAAGGCAAAGGAAAGAAATAAAAAACTCTAAAAGCTTTGTACGTAAAAGATCAATGCTTCTCAAACATTTATATGCACATGAATCACCTGGTAATGTTGTTAAAATGCAGACTCTGATTTAGTAGTAATGGGATAGAGTCTGAGACTCCGCATTTTTACAAGCCCACAGACGATGCCCATGTTGCTGGTGCAGAGACCATACTTCGAAAAGCAGGGGCCTAGATCATGATTCATGATGATTGCCATTTCTGATCCAATCTAGCCTTTTTCATAGAGATACTTTGAAAGTGTCTTAAAAAACTCATTTCCACCTTTACTCGCAGGCTAATGTTGAGGAAATTGCCTATTAAATTATCCATTGCCTCCTATATGAATCTTAATGTGAAAAATTAAGAAGTTAGGGAACATGGTTCCTCCTGAGAAACTTGTATGTTTTCTCCTCTTTTACAAAAATAAATAAATAAACTAAGTAGTTAAGATTGTATCCTTTTTTATTCCAACCATCAGGAAATTCAAAGCCAAATTTGTGGCAGAAATATAAAGACTTTATAGACCAGTGTATTTCTCTTTTATGTTCTCTACTGCTCTTCAATTTCTAATTTATATTTCACCTTGTGTAGTTTTTTTCCTTTATGTAGCATTTTTAAATAAATATTCATGGTGGCTCAAGCCTGTAATCCCAGCACTTTGGGAGGCCGAGACGGGCGGATCACGAGGTCAGAAGATCGAGACCATCCTGGCTAACACGGTGAAACCCCATCTCTACTAAAAATACAAAAACTAGCCAGGCGAGGTGGCGGGCGCCTGTAGTCCCAGCTACTCGGGAGGCTGAGGCAGGAGAATGGCGTAAACCCGGGAGGCGGAGCTTGCAGTGAGCTGAGATCTGGCCACTGCACTCCAGTCCGGGCCACAGAGCGAGACTCCGCCTCAAAAAAAAATAAAAATAAAAATAAATAAATAAATATTCATGGAAATGAAAGTGACCTGAAATTTTAGCAGTTGGTGAATTTGATTAAGCAGACAAAAAACATGGCCTAAACAGAGGTAAGAATATTGAGAGAGTTAAATAATAGGGCTGGAACAAAGGACTCAATAGATTAGCCAAACCACTTATAAACATTTGCTGTGATATGGGAACAACACCATAATATTTTCTTGTTGTAATATTGTCTTGTTTTCTTGTTATAATATTTTCTTGTTCAACACTATAATATTTTCTTGCTGGTGATAGTAACTAAAATAATCAAGTGAGATTCCAATGCCACAGCAATACTGCCCATAACATATACTAGATTTTAATCCTCTGCTAGTTTCTCCTTTGAGACTGTAAGCTCCAAGGCAGAAGGAGAGTCTCTTATTTGTCTTTGCTCTCCTTGGTGCCTAGACTTGCAGCAGCTGATGTTTTTTAAGTACTTAAATATTTCAGAATGAATTAATGAGTGAAACTGCTTTCAGCCTAAAAAAATCAATGTATCACTCATTTTGAGATCCTTATGTGCATAAATCAGTAGCTTCTGATTTTTTTTCAGCTGCTTAGGTACACGTGTGTTTCTCTTCCAAATCAGGGTATTTTAAATGGATTCCAGTGTTACTTTCTTTGTTAGTATGACAAAATAGTGTAATTTGTTTCTCTTTTCTGGTTTTCCAGGCAGTTTTAAAATATATATTCAATAAATCCTTGATCAATCAGAAAATAAGTGTTTTCTTTTTTCCCAACTTTTATTTTGGGCTTGGGGGGTACATGTGCAAGTTTACTACATGAGTAAATTGCATGTTGCTGATATGTGGCGTATGAATGATCCCACATCCAAGTAGTAAGCAAAAATGAATATTTTCTGAGCAAATATTTGATGAATTCTGTTTCTCAGTTGGATGATAGCTGATGAATAAGACTGTGACTATAACCATGAAAGGCATTCACTTTTTAAAGATGAAATCATGACAAGTTCATTTAGTTTCTCATTGAAAGACATACTTTAAAACCTACTAGAATTCTTTGAAAAAAAATGCTAACATCTATAAACTGGAAAATAAACTTGTGACCCTTTCTAAACTAGAAAAATTAAGCTAAACTTTTCTGATTTATTCCTGATGTGTTGGTTCATTTCTATTTTCTCTATGGTAGGCTCTATGGAGAAATATATACATATACATATATGTGTGTGTGTGTGTACATATATATTATATTCCAACTTTCTTAGTCTCTGCATCCCAAGATCATTAGATAGTCAAAGCCTCTGTATTTCAAATGTTGGACATCCAGAAGATTTGGAAGTATAGATGAGGCAGAAGATCTAGGGAGCTCCCTCTCCACCTTACACGTTCTAATCACCACATATTTTCAAAGGACTCTTGAAATTTGCCAAGGATGGGCCTAGGAGGAACTTAATACATACATACCTACATGCATGTGTATATATATATGTGTGTGTGTGTATATATATATATAGAGAGAGAGAGAGAGAGAGAGTTTCCCCCAAGGAGCCAATAATAAATACAACAAAAGAGGTAATACATCAATTCAGCCTTAACAAATGCCACAGAAGGCTAGCATGTCCATAGAGTAAGGAAAGGTAGGTCACAGCTGATTGATACGATCAGTGAATGACTCATGGAGAAGGTAGTATTTTAGCATTTATGGTCTTAAAATGGGCTTGTTTCAAAAGTTATTATGACATCAATCACGTGGAACATTTTATATTTGCTAATTGGATAGAACCCGCAATTCAGCGGGTCTTTTTCGATATTTCTATATGTTGCTACTAATGTTAGGGAAAGCTTACTTGAGCAGCCGAGTGAAGACTACACCCTCCTATTTTCCACTTTAATCTAATTTTCTTGCCATTATGCCATACTACCTTTCAACTAGTGAAGTATGGGTTATCTTATTACTGTTTATATTTTTTCACTTGCCGAATTGTGGAGTCTATCAAAAAATCACATTAACTAAAATAAACCTCCCATCTCCCACTCAGAAAACAAAAGCAGATGAGGCAAAGTTGGCAGTGGATTCACGTTCAAACTATTACTGAACAACATTTAAAAATTCTAATAATTAACATTTCTGAACGCTTACTTTCAGCAAGGATCTCCATTAAGCACCTTATAAATGCATCACTTCATTTAATGGCTCACTGCAACCTCCACCTCCCAGGTTTCAGCAATTCTCCTGCCTCAGCCTTCCAAGTAGTTGAGACTACAGGAGCCCGCCACCACGCCCGGCTACTTTTTGTATTTTTAGTAGAGACGGAGTTTCACTATGTTGGCCAGGCTGATCTCCAACTCCTGACCTCAGGTGATCCACCCACCTCAGCTTCCCAAAGTGCTGGGATTACAGGCTTGAGCCACAGCCCCCGGCCGAGGCAGGCATTATAATTAATCTCTTATACAGATGAAGATGCTTAGGTGCATAAAATTAAGAACTTATCCACTATCACCCACGGAAAAAGAGAAGAGTTGGGGTTTGAATCCACGCAAGAGCCCACGCCCTTATCATTAAGCTACCAAGATAGAACTCTGTAGATGGGAAACCATATCTATTAACTGGCTCTGGAATTTTAAAAGCCAATTTTATAAGTTACAAAAATAGATATGGATAATTATTTATTCAGTGGCGCTGACTCACAATTCAAAACACCCAATGTGATTTATTCTTTGGTTGGGGAAACAATTATTGATCCGGTGTTGATTTGTGTTCTGGAAACCACATGAAAATATCTAAGCAGTCGCAGATGCTGAGGGGAGCTGGGCCAAGTTGGTAAGAACTGCTGGTGATAGGAGCTCTGGCATAGTGCACAGGGTAGGCCCTTAGAAAGGCGGGCCCATTGTTGGGGGATCCGGCTTCCGGAGGAGGGGACAACATTCAGGGTTGTATCAGGCCCCAGAGGCAGCGGCAAGGGAGACTGTGGGAAACTGGGAGCAACGGCAGGTACACTCCAAACTCTATTGACGGTTCGAAATTCCCGCTTTCTCCATAGAGATGCTTTTCTTCGTATTTCCTTACATTGCTCTGGGTCCATACAGGTTTTTCTTTTCAGACACTTCTTTCATCCGCGGGTCCTCGGCCTCCATCCTTTGTTTTTGCTAGGCCGCTAAGGACGCCAGAAAGCAGTTCGAAACTCCCGCTTTTTCCATAGAGATGCTTTTCTTCGTATCTTCTTACCGTGCTCTGGGTCCATACAGGTTTTCGTCTCAGGCACTTCTCTCACATCCGTGGGTGCTCGGCCCCCATCCTTTATTTCTGCTAGGTCCCTAAGGACACTAGGATGCCGCGGAGGGAGCCAGGGGACCCAGGCTTCAGGACTGAGAGTGAATTCTTGAGGGGAGGTGAGGAGGGAAGAAGAGGTGACCAGAGCGTGGGGCAGGCGAGCGGCGAAGGACCAACCGTGTGGGGTAGGGGAGAGGAGGAGCTGCGGGACTCAAGCCAGCGGACAGGAGGACCCAAAAGGAAATGGAACTGTCACTGTCCTGTGGGGATGGTTGAAGCCAGCAGACAAGAGGACAAAGAAGGAAATAGGACTGTTACTTGCCTGTGGGGACGGCTGAAACTGAGCCTTGAAGGTCACAAATCAGTCTATGCTGCTTACTAAGGAATTTTACAAGCACTGAATCATCAGCTTGTCACCGAATTTCACAGGGCAAGACTATATTCACTGAAAGGATCTTGACCTAGGAAATCAGAAGAACAGACGATTAAGATACCTAGAAATGAATTGCCTGGCTCTGCCAGTATGGCAAAAGGGCTATCATGCAATGATAGCAAATGGAATATTAGTGATGGTTTTATAAGGAAATAACAGGGTCTTATTTGGGGGAAGAAGTTGAGAGAAAATCAAGCTCAAATTTAAATGTATTTATTTCGAGAGCCAGATTCTGAGACAAAACCCTAGTCAAACCTTTTATATTTAAAAGGTTAGGTACCAAAAAAAAGTTGGAGGTGGAAGGAGCTTCCATTAACTACTTCAGATTACCATATAGCACTATTAAAGAATAACAGTACTATCAAATAGCAATTATTTTTAATTTTACTCCAAAAGGAATTTTGCTATATCATGGGAGGCTATTACAAATATTTTTCTGCTGTAAGGATCAAGTTTTAACTATTTAAGGGATTTTATATATAGTTGTACTTGCATATATCATACATAAGATAATAATTCAAGATAATGATTCAAGAAACAAAATATGCAGCTAAAATTCTCTGAAATTTAAAAACCATTAATAATTGCTAACGCAAAATAATATTTCAAAAGAAGAAAATGAGATATCTTGATGAAGTAACATATTGTCAAGCAATGTCTGTTTGGGTTAACTTCCTTTTAAACAATAACATGCCCCCAAATTGTTTTGAGTAACTACATCACGAATTTTACTTACATTTTACTTTGGACTGGTTACCACTTTCACACACCATACATGGGTTCATGTTTTTTCCTCAACCTAACATCCCTAAATTTCAAACTTGTATTTTCCCTTTCTTCTTTGCTAGAGAAAAATCTAAAGACAAGTGTTTCATACTTGTTTACATTACATCTGAAGATGTAAACTCATCCAGTCAGAACAGATAAACTGACTTTTGCAAAGTAACCAGCATTTACATTTTGGGATTCTGAAGAATTTCTTATGATTGGTTTCATAGGACTAAAACTGAAACTCTTATTCTTCAGCAGTTAGCTGGCTATCCCTGAAGGTTAATCCCTTATACAAAACTACAAGACAATACAAATGCAGAGAGATTGCTTTGAACACATTAATTTCTATGTGTCTTTTATTTACCAGTTTACCAAACAAACTATAAGAAATAAGCATAACAGCTGAAAATATTTGTGACATGATAGTTAAACAAGTATTTTTAACATCTTAATTTAAGAATAATTACAGTTAAAAGTCATGCCTCAGATTTAATATTGCATTAGGTTTTAATGCATTAAGGAAACAAATCTAAATAAGTCAACTGGGGTGTGGGTGGTAAGGAGTGGAAAAGACAATGCATTTGACCACTGTTAATATTGGTTATAACAAAAATTCTCTGAGTGCAATGGAGCCCAAGTAGATGCCCTATGAGTTGAATATAGAAATGTTAGTATTTGAGCTATGAACACTATTGTGGTGCTTTAGATCTTATTTATTTATTTAACACTATCTACTGTTTACTACTTTCAGACATGGACCAAAGCAGTGAAGGATGTATGAAAAAGATTAGCAGTGTGAATCTTGACAAACTTATAAATGACTTCTCACAGATAGAAAAGGTATGTAAAGATAGAAAACAATTGTAGTACATAGGGATACATGGAACAGATTTTGCCAAGGAAAGAAGTTGGGAAGAAAGAAAAATGTACCAAAAAATGATCAAGATAATAATATATTTTGCTATGCTCGTCTCTCTCATTTTAAAAATCTATGTTTAAAATATATCTGGCTTTGACTCATTTATACTAATACATCAAAATGTCCCTAGGACAGGAGAACAAATAATTTATGTACTTTTGCCAAAGTTAAACAGAAAATACATATAGTGGTCCCCTTATCTGAGGTTTTGCTTTCTACAGTTTCAACCACCTGAGGTCAACAGTGGTCCAAAAATATTAAATGGGAAATTCCCAAAATAAACAATTCATAAATTTTAAATTCTGCACCATTCTGAGTAGCATGATGAAATTTTCCATTGTCCATAAATTCCACATTCCATAAATGTGGTCTCTCTCAGTCCTGCCCAGGATGTGATTCATCCTTTTGACCAGTGTATCCATGTTATATAGACCACTAGTCTGTTAGTCCCTTGGTAGCCACCTCAGTTATCAGAAGGGTGAGTACAGTACAATAAGATAATTCCAGAGAGAGAGAGACCACATTTATGTAACTTTTACTACAATATATTGTTCTATTTTATTATTAGTTATTGTTATTAACCTCTTACTGTGCCTAATTTATAAATTAAACTTTATCATAGTTAGGTATGTAGAGGTAAAAATATAGTGTATATAGGGTTCAGTACTATCTGTGGTTTCAGGCATCCACTGGAGGTCACGGAACATATCCCTCCATGGATAAAAAGGAATTGCTATACTTGAAAGCCTACATTGTCCAGGCCAGGCGCCGTGGCTTACGCCTGTAATCCCAGCACTTTGGGAGGCCGAGGTGGGTGAATCACGAGGTCAGATCGAGGCCATCCTGGCTAACACGGTGAAACCCCGTCTCTACTAAAAATACAAAAAGTTAGCCAGGCATGGTGGCGGGCTCCTATATTCCCAGCTATTTGGGAGGCTGAGGGAAGAAAATGGCGTGAACCCGGAAGGCGGAGCTTGCAGTCAGCGAAGATCGCGCCACTGCACTCCGGTCTGGGTGACAGAGCGAGACCCCGTCTCAGAAAAAAAAAAAAAAAGAAAAAGAAAAAGAAAGCCTACATTGTCCATAAATTCAGGAATGGTTTTAGTAAACATTGAAGTAAATGCATATTTCAATCTGTTATTAAAACTACTCATTTTTTAGTATTTCCTATTCTATCTGTTCCATTTTCCTTCTCCTTTGCCTAAAAGCAAAGCCATTTAAAGTCTCTCTCCCCAACTCTGGACAAATGGTAGACCAAACCCACAAGTGTATATTGGGTTTATCCTTCCTCCTCTGCCTTCAACAACTGTTGAAAAATGTGGATGGTTAAATGAAAGAATTGGGGAGTGACTTTGTGAAGCAAGAGTGGGAGGGAGACTAATACCTACTTCTATTTTCTCTTCTTTTCTTATAATTATTTTCTATTCCTTCTTTTCCTCAGCGCACACACACACACACACACACAAATGTCATAATGAAAGAATTTTTATGATCGTGGATATTTTGAAGTAACATGAACTTTTTTTAAACAGTGAAGTTAACTGTTCTTAACTGAGTGATTGCTAATATAATAAGAGATAAAAGAGAAAGGAGTAAGCATTTTTGGTGGGAAAGGAGTTAGTGCAATGATTTTGGAAATTAATTTGGAAATATCTGTCATATTCTTAAACACTTTAAATAAGAAATAATTGTTCATTTTTGAAGTGAAGATGGTATTGTGGCCATATTTTGAAAGAGTCATCTCTTGGAGATACATATGGATGGTAATATTAACAGATGAAATAACATAATGTCAGAGAGTTGCTTTGAGATCAGTTCGAAAGCGGATGGAGATACAGATGACATAAGACTGTTCATGAGTTGATTTTTGAAGCTGTTTGAAGAGCATATGGAGGCTTATACTAGTCACAAAAATACCCAAGAGATATGGTCAAGAATGTTTATTCATTACAAAAAGTAGAATATGGCCTCTCTCTCTTTCTCTCTCTCTCTCTCAGTAAGAGACTGGTTAAATAAATTACAGCATATTCAAAAATGAAACTCAATGTAGCTGTTAAAAAGAACGAGGTAGGCCGGGCGCAGTGGCTCACGCCTGTAATCCCAGCACTTTGGTAGGCCGAGGCAGGTAGATTGCCTGAGCTCAGGATTTTGAGACCAGCCTAGGCAACATGGTGAAACTCTGTCTCTACTAAAATACAACAAATAAGCTGGGTGTGGTGGTGTGCACCTGTAATCCCAGCTACTCAGGAGGCTGAGACAGGAGAATTGCTAGAGCCCAAGAGGCGGAGGTTGCAGGGAGCCAAGATTGCCCCACTGTACTCCAGCCTGGACAACAGTGTGAGACTTCGTCTCAAAAAAACAAAAACAAACAAACAAAAAAAACAATGAGGTAGATCTACGTGGGTTTACATCACATCATCTCCCAAATAATAGTACTAAGCGGAACATCCAAGGCACAGAACAGAATATAATATGATTTCTTTCTATAGCTATACAGTCATAAAATATTTTGGAAACATATATAAGGAATTTTAACCATGGGACTGAGAGTTGAATAGTTAGAAAGAAAATGGTTCAAGTTAGGTCATATTTTTACTTTTTGTTTATAACTGCTAGTCTATTTTAATATTTTATCATGTTACTTTTTCATTTAAAAATAAATTGGGAAGTGGGCTTATTTAAAATACAGTCATATATTGCTCAATGACAAGGATATGTTCTGAGAAATGCATTATTAGGCAATTTTGCCATTGTGTGAATGTTATAGAATATATTTACACAAACCTAAATGGTGTAGCCTACTACACACCTAGGCTTTATAGTATAGCCTATTGCTCCTAGGCTACAAACCTGGACAGCATGTTACTGTAATGAATATTGGAGGCAATTGTAACATAATGGTAAGTATTTGTATATCTAAACATAGAAAAGATACAGTAAAAATATGGTATAAAAGATAAAATTGGTACACTTGTAGAGGGCAGCACCACTGTTATATATGCAGTCTGTTCTTGATCCAAATATCTTTATGTAGTACATGACTGTATATATATTTTTTATTAGACTTTCAAATATTAAGTGGTTTGTATTTTCATTAGTCTGTATATACTTAATAAAAAATTAAACTAGCAGCATTGATTTGTTAATAATAAGTATTCTATTTCTTCTACAGAAAATGATAGAAACCAATGGAAAGAACAATATACTGGATATTCAGTTGGAAAAGACTAACTGTCTATTAAAAGTAATGCAAGCAAAGGAGGTCTCAATTAAAGAAGGTTAGTTATTTGCTGCCTGAGGAATGCTAATTCTAATGAAAGTGTTTTTCAGTACAAAAGTGATTAATATTACACCATATATTTGTAAAGTATTTTAAGTCCACATAGAGCTTTCCAGATATCATCTCATTTGTATCCTTATTATAGCCCTGAAAGACATGTAAGATGGGTATTACTACTCTGCCTCACCTATGAAAAAACATAGAATGAGATAAGTTAAATAATCTTTCTGAGGCCGCTCAACTTTCTGAGAACAAAATAAATGGCCAATTGAAGTCTCAATACAGGCCTATAAAAACCATGGGGAAAATAATTAAATTGAATTTCTATTATAATTACATCAAAATAAATGTCAAACGTGTCAAAAATGTGTGTTAAAAGTGAAGTTGTACACATATATTGATTTGCTCTGTCAACTGAGAGGGCCTAGAGGCAATAATTCCCCACTGACATTGAGCATACCTGGTTCCCAGATCTTGGTTCTTTATACCATTCTCTAATAAAAGGAACCAAGATTTTTTTGAGACATGGCTGATTATAACACTGAGGCAGGAAAGATGCACAATAAGCTTCAAGTATCTTATAAGGGCAGAAAGTAAGAAAGTCTTCAAAAAGGAAAAAACAAAAAGGAAAAAGCATCCCACAGTGATGGGAGTATGTTAAAAGGGAGACAAAAGCCAACTGAAAGAACCAAAGCTGGAACAACATGAGCTAGCCCAAAGTATAAAATAAACATCCATGAATCCTTACAGATGTAAATAAATGATTTAATAAATAAGCAATTGGGGAAGAAGAGACACATCTTCTGTGCAGAAGAATTGCAAATGACTTTTGTAGATATTTTGCCCTCAATGAAGAAGAGCATGGCTCCACACTCATTAATCGTGGGCTCAGTATAGTCAGTTTCTTTACTATAGTGAAGACACAGTATGAAAAGGGTGAGGGTAGGGGAAAAGTAGCTACAAAGTGGAGAAGCCTGACAAATACTACCTCAGTTACATCATTAAGGTCAACATAAATAGTTATATAATATTGATAGTATACACTCTTGATATGATATGATAAAGATGGCACTTCTGTGGTCTTCTTCCCAAAACCCATAACCCTAGTCTAATCATGACATAAATGTCAGAAAAATTCTCATAAAGAGACATTACAAAATACCTGATCAGTATTTGCAAAACTGTCAGAGTCATCAAAACTAAGGAAACTCTGAGAAATTATCACAGCCAATGTTTGAAGATATAGCCCTAAAAAGTAAAGTTTATTAAAAGTTAAAAAGATGAAACCACAGAAAAAATAGAAGAGGAATGTAGGGTTTTTATTTTTATAATGGAGAATGCCTTTCTAAGTGTATGACACAGCATATGGAAACAATAAAAGAAAGGATTTGTACTTTTGACACTAAAAAATTAATAAACTCTTTGGAGCAGTTTTAGGTTTACAGAAAAAAATTGAGTGAAATTACAGAGAATTTCCATATACTCTCTCACCCCACCACTTCCCTATTATTAATATCTTGCATTAGTATGATACATTTGTTATAGTAGATGTGTCAATTGATCCACTATTATTAACTAAATTTCGGCCAGACAGGGTGGCTCACACCTGTAATCCCAGCACTTTTGGAGGCCGAGGAGGGTGGATCACGAGGTCAGGAGTTCAAGACCAGACTGGCCAAGATGGTGAAACCTCGTCTCTACTGAAAATACAAAAATTAGCCAGGCACGGTGGTAGGCACCTGTAATCCCAGCTACTGAGGAGACTGAGGCAGGAGAATTGCTTGTATATTCAAACATATGAAGAAGAAATAATACCAATCCTACTCAAACTGTTCCTAAAAATAAAGGAGGAGGAGAGAATACTTCCACACTCATTCTACAAGGTCAGTATTACCCTGATACCACAATCGGATGAAGACACATGAAAAAAGTAATAACTACAGGCCAATATCTCTGATGAATACTGATGCAAAAATCCTCAAAGTACTAGCAAACCAAATTCAACAATACATTAGAAAGATCTTTCGTCATGACCAAATGGGATTCATCCCTTGGATGCAAGGATAGTTCAACATATGCAAATCAATCAATGTGTTACATCATCAACAGAATGAAGGCTAAAAATTATATGACCATTTCAAGTGATGCTGAAAAAGGATTTGATAAAATTCAACATTCCTTCATGATAAAAACCCTCAAAAAACTGGGATAGAAGAAACATAACTCAACATAATAAAAGCCATATATGACAGACCCAAAGCTAGTACCATACTGAATGGGGAAAAACTGAAATCCTTTCCTCTAAGATCTGGAACATGACAAGAATTTCGTCCACTGTCACACTGTTATTCAGCATAGTACTGGAAGTCCTAGCTAGAGCAATCAGACAAGAGAAAGATATAAACAGCATCCAAATTGGAAAGGAAGAAGTCAAATTATTCTTGTATGCAGATGATATGGACTTATATTTGGAAAATCTAAAGACTCAACAGGAAAACTATTAGCATAAACAACTTCAGTAGAGTTGCAGAATACAAAATCAACATACAAAACTCCGTAACATTTTTATATGCCAACAGTGAACAACCTAAAATAGAAATTTAAAAAGTAATACCATTTAAAATAGCTAAAAATAAAATTGCATACCTAGGAATTAACCAACAAATGAAAGATCTCTATAATGAAAACTGTAAAACACTGATGAAAGAAATTGAAGAGGACACCAAAAAATGGAAAAATATTCCATGTTCTTGGATTGGAAGAATCAATATTGTTAAAATGCCCATACTATTCAAAGGAATCTACAGATTCAATGCAATGCCTACCAAAATACCAGTGACATTCTTCAAAGAAACAGAAAAGATGATCTGAAAATTTGTATTCAACCACAAAAGACCCAGAATAGCCAAAGCTGTCCTAAGAAAATGAAAATAAACTGGAGGAATCATATTACCTGACTTCAAATTATACTACAGAGCTACAGTAAGCAAAACAGTATAATACTGGCAGAAAAACAGACACGTAAACCAATGTAATAGAGTAGAGAACCCATGAACAAATCGACACATCTATAGTGAGCTCATTTTTGACAATGGCGCCAAGAACATACACTGGGGAAAAGACAGTCTTCAATAGCTGGTGCTGGGAAAATTGGATATTCATATGCAGAAGAATGAAACCAGATTACTGTCTCTCACCATATACAAAAAAAAATCAAAATGAATTAAAAACTTAAATCTAAAACCTCAAGCTATGAAACTGTTACAGGAAGACTTGAGGGAAAATCTCCAGGATATTGGTCTGGGCCAAGATTTCTTGAGCAATACCCCACAAGCACAAGCAACCAAAGCAAACATGGACAAATGGGATCACATCAAGTTTAAAAGCTTCTGCACAGCACAGGATACAACCAACAAAGTGAAGAGACAACCCATGGAATGGGAAAAAATATTTGCAAACTACCCCTCTGACAAGGGATTAATAACTAGAATATGTAAGGAGCTCAAACACCCCATAGGAAAAAATATATATAATAATCCAATCCAAAAATGAGCAAAAGAGTTGAATAGATATTTCTCAGAAGAAGACATACAAATGGCAAACAGGCATATGAAAAGGTGCTCAACATCATTGATCATCAGAGAAATGCAAATCAAAACTATAACGAAATCTCATCTCATCCCAGTTACAATGGCTTGTATCCAAAAGACAGGCAATAACAAATGCTGGTGAGGATGTGGAGAAAAAGGAACCCTCGTATACTGTTCATGGGAAGGTGAATTAGTACAATCACTATAAAGAACAGCCTGGAGGCTCTTTGAAAAACTAAAAATAGAGCTACCATAGGAACCAGCAATCCCACTACTGGGTATATACACAAAAGAAAAGAAATCAGTATATCAAAGAGAGATCTGCACTCTTTGTTGCAGCACTGATTACAATAGCCAAGATTTGGAAGAAACCTAAGAGTCCATCAACAGATGAATGAATAAAGAAAATGTGGTACTTACAAACTATGGAGTATTATTCAACCATAAAAAAGAATGAGATCCTGCCATTTGCAGCAACATAGATGGAACTGGAGATCATTATAAGTGAAATAAGCCAGGCACAGAAAGACAAACATCATATGTTCTCATTTATGGGATCTAAAAGTCAAAACAATTAAACTCATGAACATAGAGAGTAGAAGGATGGTTACCAGAGGCTGGGAAGGGTAGTGGTGGGCTGCAAGGGAGGTGGGGATGGTTAACGAGTACAAAAAAATAGAAAGAATGAATAAGATCTACTCTTCATTAGCACAATAAGGTGACTATAGTCAATAATAACTTAATTGTACATTTTAAACTTAAAGAGCGTAACCGGATTGTTTATCACTCAGTTGATAAATGCTTGAGGGGATAGATACCCCATTCCCCATGATGTGCTTATTTCACATTGCATACCTTTATCAAAACATCTCATGTACCCCATAAATATATACACCTGCTATGTAACCATGAACATTATTTTTAAGAAATACGATTTTATTTGTTCTAAATCTAATGTCATTTCAGCTGGATAGTACTTAGCAAAAACAAAAGAACAAATGAGAATGACAACTTATGGAGCCAAGTGTGTAATAATTCACTTAGGAAGGAAGGGCAAACTACACATGATCAAATTTATTCAACAATAAAGAATGATATATGGACATTTTATTTTCTACATTTGATGCCAGTCAGATAAAGAATTTCTTTGCCAGTTAAAGATAGTAATAATATTAGTATTGAGAACTAAGTACTGCAGAAAACTCTTTACATGTATAATTGCTTTTAATATTTGCAACTATTGTATGAAATACGTATTAATATTCATATTGATTAATATTATAATATTATGGGCTCATAATCTTACAGCCCATATCTGAGCTCAAAATGATTATTGATTTACTAAATTACATAGTATAAGAAATAGCTTAATATTATGACCTCTGGTTTTTAGTAAGAATTTAATAGGCACCATTTTCAAATTACATAGTAAAGTCCAACAACAACAACAACAAAACAACAGTGTGGATTAAATTTTGCAAAGAGAATTAAAAGCCATTATTCAAAATTAGTGAATGATATTCTCGTGAAGAATTTATCTAGGTTCAGCCCGCGGCACCCAAGATGGCCAAATAGGAACAGCTCCAGCCTCCAGCTCCCAGCATGAGCGACACAGAAGATGGGTGATTTCTGCATTTTCAACTGTGGTACAGGATTCATCTCACTGGGGCATGATGAACAGTCAGTGCTGGTCAGCGGGTGCAGCCCGACCAGTGAAAGCTGAAGCAGGGCGAGGCATTACCTCACCTGGGAAGTGCAAGGGGCAAGGGAATTCCTTTTCCTAGCCAAGGGAAGCTGAGACACACAACACCTGGAAAATCGGATAACTCCCACCCTAATACCGTGCTTTACCAAGGATCTTAGCAAATGGCACAGCAGGAGATTATATCCCACACCTGGCCAAGAGGGTCCATGCCCACGGAGCCTCCCTCATTGCTAGCACAGCAGTCTGAGATCTAACTGCAAGGGGGCAGGGAGGCTGGGGGAGGGACACCCGCCATTGCTGAGGCTTAAGTAGTTAAACAAAGCCACTGGGAGTCTCGAATTGGGTGGAGCCAACTGCAGCTCAAGGAGGCCTGCCTGCCTGCCTCTGTAGACTCCACCTCTGGGGACAGAGCATAGCTAAACAAAAAGCAGCAGAAATCTCTGCAGATGTAAAAGTCCCTGTCTAACAGCTTTGAAGAGAGCAGTGGTTTTCCCAGCACAGAGGTTGAGATCTGAGAATGGACAGACTGCCTGCTCAAGTGGGTCCCAGACCCCTGAGTAGCTTAAATGGGAGATATTCCCTACTAGGTTCAGACCGACACCTCACACCTCACACTCCTGGGTATGCCTCTGAGACAAAGCTTCCAGAGCAAGAATCAGACAGCAACACTCGCTGTGCAGCAATATTCTGTCTTCTGCAGCCTCTACTGCTGATACCCAGGCAAATAGGGTCTGGAGTGGGCCTCAAGCAAACTCCAACAGACCTGCAGCTGAGGGTCCTGACTGTTAGAAGGAAAACTAACAAACAGAAAGGAAACCCACACCAAAACCCCATCAGTATGTCACCATCATCAAAGACCAAAGGCAGATAAAACCACAAAGATGGGCCGGGCGCGGTGGCTCAAGCCTGTAATCCCAGCACTTTGGGAGGCCGAGACGGGTGGATCACGAGGTCAGGAGATCGAGACCATCCTGGCTAACACGGTGAAACCCCGTCTCTACTAAAAATACAAAAACTAGCTGGGCGAGGTGGCGGGCGCCTGTAGTCCCAGCTACTCGGGAGGCTGAGGCAGGAGAATGGCGTAAACCCGGGAGGCAGAGCTTGCAGTGAGCTGAGATCCGGCCACTGCACTCCAGTCCGGGAGACAGAGCGAGACTCCGCCTCAAAAAAAAAAAAAAAAAACCACAAAGATGGGGAAAAAGCAGTGCAGAAAAGCTGGAAATTCAAAAAATCAGAGTGCATCTCCCCCTCCAAAGGAACGCAGCTCATTGCCAGCAATGGAACAAAGCTGGATGGAGAATGACTTTGATGAGTTGAGAGAAGAAGGCTTCAGTCAATCAAACTTCTCAGAGCTAAAGGAGGAACTACGTAACCAGCGCAAAGAAACTAAAAACCTTGAAAAAAGAATGGATGATAACTAGAATACTCAATGCAGAGAAGACCATAAAAAAACTGATGGAGATGAAAACCATGACACGAGAACTACGTGACAAATGCACAAGCTTCAGTAACCGACTCAATCAACTGGAAGAAAGAGTATCAGTGACTGAAGATCAAATGAATGAAATGAAGCAAGAAGAGAAGTGTAGAGTAAAAAGAAATGAACAAAGTCTCCAAGAAATATGGGGTTATGTGAAAAGACCAAATCTATGTCTGACTGGTGTGCCTGAAAGTGACGGGGAAAATGGAACCAAGTTGGAAAACACTCTTCAGGATATCTTCCAGGAGAACTTCCCCAACCTAGTAAGGCAGGCCAACATTCAAATTCAGAAAATACAGAAAATGCGAAAAAGATACTCCTCGAGAAGAGCAACTCCAAGAGACATAATTGTCAGATTCACCAAAGGTGAAATGAAAGAAAAAATGTTAAGGGCAGCCAGAGAGAAAGATCGGGTTACCCACAAAGGGAAGCCCATCAGACTAACAACAGATCTCTCGGCAGAAACTCTCCAAGCCAAGTGATCTCATTGTTCAGTTCCCACCTATGGGTGAGAACATGTGGTGTTTGGTTTTCTGTTCTTGTGATAGTTTGCTAAGAATGATGGTTTCCAGCTGCATCCATGTCCCTACACAAACTCATCCTTTTTTATGGCTGCATAGTATTCCATGGTGTATATGTGCCACATTTTCTTAATCCAGTCTGTCACTGATGGACATTTGGGTTGATTCCAAGTCTTTGCTATTGTGAATAGTGCCACAATAAACATATGTGTGCATGTGTCTTTATAGCATTATGATTTATGATCCTTTGGGTATATACCCAGTAATGGGATGGCTGGGTCATATGGTACATCTAGTTCTAGATCCTTGAGGAATAGTCATACTGTTTTCCATAATGGTTGAACTAGTTTACAATCCCACCAACAGTGTAAAAGTGTTCCTATTTCTCCACATCCTCTCCAGCACCTATTGTTTCCTCACTTTTTAATGATTGAACATCACACACCAGGACCTATCATGGGGAGTGGGGAGAGGGGAGGGATTGCATTGGGAGTTATACCTGATGTAAATGACGAGTTGATGGGTGCTGACGAGTTGATGGGTGCAGCACACCAACATGGCACAAGTATACATATGTAACAAACCTGCACGTTATGCATGTGTACCCTAGAACTTAAAGTATAATAATAATAATAAATAAATAAATAAATATTTTAATACAAAAAAAAAAGAAAGAAAGAAACTCTCCAAGCCAGAAGACAGTGGGGGCCAATAGTCAACATTATTAAAGAAGAGAATTTTCAACCCAGAATTTCATATCCAGCCAAAATAAGTTTCATAAGTGAAGGAGAAAATCCTTTACAGATAAGCAAATGCTTAGAGATTTTGTCACCACCAGGCCTGCCCTACAAGAGATTCTGAACGAAGCACTAAATATGGAAAAGAACAACCAGTACCAGCCATTGCAAAAACATGCCAAAATGTAAAGACCATCGATGCTAGGAAGAACTTGAATCAACTAATGAGCAAAATAACCAGCTAATATCATAATGATAGGATCAAGTTCATGCATAACAATATTAACCTTAAATGTAAATGGACTAAATGGTCCAATTAAAAGACACAGACTGGCAGATTGGATCAAGAGTCAAGACTCATCAGTGTGCTGTATTCAGGAGACCCATCTCATATGCACAGACATACATAGGCTCAAAATAAAGGGATGGAGGAAGATCTACCAAACAAATGGAAAACAAAAAAAAGCAGGGGTTGCAATCCTAGTCTCTGATAAAACAGACTTTAAATCAACAAACATCAAAAGAGACAAAGAAGGCCATTACATAATGGTAAAGGGATCAATTCAACAGGAAGAGCTAACTATCCTAAATATATATGTACCCAATACAGGAACACCCAGATTCATAAAGCAAGTCCTTAGAGACTTACAAAGAGACTTAGACTCCCATACAATAATAATGGGAGACTTCAACACCCCACTGTCAACATTAGACAGATCAACGAGACAGAAAGTTAACAAGGATATCCAGGAATTGAACTCAACTCTGCACCAAGTGGCCCTAATAGACATCTACAGAACTCTCCACCCCAAATCAACAGAATATACATTCTTCTCAGCACCACATCGCACTTATTCCAAAATTGACCACATAGTTGGAAGTAAAGCACTCTTCAGCAAATGTAAAAGAACAGAAATTATAACAAACTGTCTCTCAGACCACAGTGCAATCAAACTAGAACTCAGGACTAAGAAACTCATTCAAAACCACTCAACTACATGGAAACTGAACAACCCGTTCCTGAATGACTACTGGGTACATAACAAAATGAAGGCAGAAATAAAGATGTTCTTTGAAACCAGTGAGAACAAAGATACAACATACCAGACTCTCTGGGACACATTTAAAGCAGTGTGTAGAGGGAAATTTATAGCACTAAATGCCCACAAGAGAAACCTAGAAAGATCTAAAATGGACACTCTAACATCACAATTAAAAGAACTAGAGAAGCAAGAGCACACACATTCAAAAGCTAGCAGAAGGCAAAAAATAATTAAGATCAGAGCAAAACTGAAGGAGATAGAGACACAAAAATCCTCCAAAAAAATCAATGAATCCAGGAGCTGGTTTTTTGAAAAGATCAACAAAATTGTTAGACCACTAGCAAGACTAATAAAGAAGAAAAGAGAGAAGAATCAAATAGACGCAATAAAAAATGATAAAGGGGATATCACCACCGACCCCACAGAAATACAAACTACCATCAGAGAATACTATAAACACCTCTACGCAAATCAACTAGAAAATCTAGAGGAAATGGATCATTTCCTGGACACTTACACGCTCCCAAGACTAAACCAGAAAGAAGTTGAATCCCTGAATAGACCAATAGCAGGCTCTGAAATTGAGGCAATAAGTAATAGCCTACCAACCAAAAAAAGTCCAGGAGCAGATGGATTCACAGCTGAATTCTACCAGAGGTACAAGGAGGAGCTGGTACCATTCCTTCTGAAACTATTCCAATCAATAGAAAAAGAGGGAATCCTCCCTAACTCATTTTAGGAGGCCAACATCATCCTGATACCAAAGCCTTACAGAGACACAACAAAGAAAGAGAATTTTAGACCAATATCCCTGATGAACATCAATGCAAAAATTCTCAATAAAATACTGGCAAACCGGATTCAGCAGCACATCAAAAAGCTTATCCACCATGATCAAGTGGGCTTCATCCCTGGGATGCAAGGCTGGTTCAATATACGCAAATCAATAAACGTAATCCAGCATATAAACAGAACCAAAGACAAAAACCACATGATTATCTCAATAGATGCAGAAAAGGCCTTTGACAAAATTCAACAGCCCCTCAAGTTAAAAACTCTCAATAAATTCGGTATTGATGGAATGTATCTCAAAATAATAAGAGCTATTTATCACAAACCCACAGCCAACATCATACTGAATGGGCAAAAACTGGAAGCATTCCCTTTGAAAACTGGCACAAGACAGAGATGCCCTCTCTCACCACTCCTGTTCAACATAGTGTTGGAAGTTCTGGCTGGGACAATAAGGCAAGAGAAAGGAATAAAGCGTATTCAGTGAGGAAAAGAAGAAGTCAAATTGTCCCTGTTTGCAGACGACATGATTGTATATTTAGAAAACTCCATCTTCTCAGCCCAAAATCTACTTAAGCTGATAAGCAACTTCAGCAAACTCTCAGGATACAAAATCAATGTGCAAAACTCACAAGCATTCTTATACACCAGTAACAGACAAACAGAGAGCCAAATCATGAATGAACTCCCATTCACAATAGCTTCAAAGAGAATAAAATACCTAGGAATCCAACTTACAAGGAGTGTAAAGGACCTCTTCAAGGAGAACTACAAACCATTGCTCAGTGAAATAAAAGAGGACACAAACAAATGGAAGAACATACCATGCTCATGGATAGGAAGAATCAATACCGTGAAAATGGCCATACTGCCCAAGATAATTTATAGATTCAATGCCATCCCTATGAAGCTACCAATGAGTTTCTTCACAGAATTGGAAAAAACGGCTTTAAAGTTCATATGGAACCAAAAAAGAGCCTGCATTGCCAAGAGAATCCTAAGCAAAAAGAATAAAGTTGGAGGCATCACGCTACCTGACTTCAAACTATACTACAAGGCTACAGTAACCAAAACAGCATGGTACTGGTACCAAAACAGAGATATAGACCAATGGAACAGAACAGAGCCCTCAGCAATAACACCACACATCTACAGCCATCTGATCTTTGACAAACCTGAGAAAAACAAGAAATGGGGAAAGGATTCCCTATTTAATAAATGGTGCTGGGAGCCTGTAATCCCAGCACTTTGGGAGGCCGAGACGGGTGAATCACGGGGTCAGGAGATCGAAACCATCCTGGCTAACATGGTGAAACCCCGTCTCTACTAAAAATACAAAAAAATTAGCTGGGCGAGGTGGCGGGCGCCTGTAGTCCCAGCTACTCGGGAGGCTGAGGCAGGAGAATGGCCTGAACCCGGGAGGCGGAGCTTGCAGTGAGCTGAGATCCAGCCACTGCACTCCAGCCTGGGGGCAGAGCGAGACTCTGTCTCAAAAAAAAAAAAAAAAAAAATGGTGCTGGGAAAATTGGCTAGCCATAAGTAGAAAGCTGAAACTGGATCCTTTCCTTACTCCTTATATTAAAATTAATTCAAAATGGATTAGAGACTTAAATTTTACACTTAAAACCATAAAAACTCTAGAAGAAAACCTAGGTAATACCATTCAGGACATAGGCATGGGCAAGGACTTCATGTCTAAAGCACCAAAAGCAACGATAACAAAAGCCAAAATTGACAAATGGGATCTAATCAAACTAAAGAGCTTCTGCACAGCAAAAGAAACTACCATCAGAGTGAACAGGCAACCTACAGAATGGGAAGAAATTTTTGCAATCTACTCATCTGACAAAGGGCTAATATCCAGAACCTACGTAGAGCTCAAGCAAATGTACAAGAAAAAAACAAACAACCCCATCAAAGAGTGGGCAAAGGATATGAACAGACATTTCTCAAAAGAAGACATTTATACAGTCAACAGACACATGAAAAAATGCTCCTTATCACTCACCATCAGAGAAATGCAAATCAAAACCACAATGAGATACCATCTCACACCAGTTAGAATGGCAATCATTAAAAAATCAGGAAACAACAGGTACTGGAGCGGATGTGGAGAAATAGGAACACTTTTATACTGTTGGTGGGACTGTGAACTAGTTCAACCATTGTGGAAAACAATGTGGCGATTCCTCAAGGATGTAGAACTAGAAATACCATTTGACCCAGCCATCCCATTACTGGGGATATACCCAAAGGATTATAAATCATGCTGCTATAAAGACATATGCACACGTATGTTTATTGCAGCACTATTCATAATAGCAAAGACTTGGAATCAACCCAAATGTCCATCTGTGACAGACTGGATTAAGAAAATGTGGCACATATACATCATGGAATATTATGCAGCCATAAAAAAGGATGAGTTTGCATCCTTTGTAGGGACATGGATGCAGCTGGAAACCATGATTCTCAGCAAACTATTGCAAGAACAGAAAACCAAACACCACATGTTCTCACTCATAGGTGGGAATTGAACAATGAGATCACTTGGACTTGGGAAGGGGAACATCATACACCGGGGCCTATTGCGGGGAGGGGGAGGGAGGAGAGATTGCATTGGGAGTTATACCTGATGTAAATGACGAATTAATGGGTGCAGCACACCAACATGGCACATGTATACATATGTAACAAACCTGCACGTTGTGCACATGTACCCTAGAACTTAAAGTATAATAATAATTTTTTTTTAAAGTCAAAAAAGGAAAAAGAAAAAAATAAGAAAATAATTTATCTAGGGTCCATTGTAGAAAAATGTGGTGAGCGCGCCACCTTGTGTTCAAGTTTTGAAAATACACATTTTTGAAATACTCGGTTGCTGGATTCTGTTTTCAATTTACAGATTACTGAGGTATTTTCTGTCGCTATATTCTATGAATCACTGGATTCATTACTCTAAAGGGCACAAAGTCAAGTGATGGCAGAGTCTGTCTATGCCTCTTTAATTTTTGAATTCTAGCAGCTAGCACAGTGACACTCATGAAGCAGATTCTCAGCTAATTTCTGTCAAATGTAATTTAACCATTATTCTCTTACTGGGAAATAGCAAGATAGAGAAAATGGAGGATGATGGGAACTTTGAGTAGATGATGGGGATGGTGGGGATGGTAGGGATGGTAGGGAGAGCAAGGAGCCGTGAAGAGCCACAGTAGCAAAACCTTATATCATCATAAAGCTTTAAACTTCTGCAAAATACTTTCATTTCTGTCAGCATAGTTGAAAAAGTACATGAGACTAAGTGCAAAATCTCTAATTAAAAGGTGAAAAGTTTTGAATTCTCCCTTCACAGTATTGGTTCTTTCATTCAGTCAACAAAATATGTGTTATTTTCATACCAGAGGTTCTCTACTTACCCCTTATCTGCTTCAGCTTACTGTGATATTACCTGTCAACCCAATTATCACTGAACAAATATTTGTGCATTGACTACTATGGACCACAAGTGTTCTAAACAGTAGGAAGCAATGGTAAGCAAAACAAAAAATAGTCTTCTAATAGCCAAGTGGACTTCTAAAGTAATAGAAATTACCGCTACTGTTGCTGTCCATTTTGGCTGTTGCTGGTGGTAACCAATAGTGAAGACTTGTATGTGCATATCAAGGCTCTAATATTTGCAATGAAACTTCTGTCTTCTATTATGTCAGCAGCCATTGACAACAAAGTTGTTGAAGCCTTGGAACACTACTTATTGAGTTTTTACTCCTTTTATTGCTAATCTCTTGCTCTAAGACTCAAGCATAAGTACTAAGAGGACAGACTGGAAGACAGAGTAAGAAAAGCATTCTCTTATACCACACAATTGTACCACACATTGTCTTATACCCAAACAATATAATTTGACTCCCTTTCCTTAGGATGTTCTTTCATGGAAGATTTGCATGGACATTCTTCTTATAGTTCCCCAGACATATGCAGTTATGCCTTACTACTTAGGGCAGAGATTGCTTAGGCACATGGTAGGATCCATACTATTGTGCTTTAGGAAAGTCATTACCAAGTTTTGAAATTCATTTGGCTTAATGAGTGAGTTAAAAGTAAAGGCTCATACCTGTAGTCCCAGCACTTTAGGAGGCTGAGGGGGGTGGATCACCTGAGGCAGGTGGATTACTTGAGGTCAGGAGTTCGAGACTGGCATGGCCAACATGGTGAAACCCCATCTCTACAAAAATACAAAAAGTAGCCAGGCATGATGACGCGTTCCTGTAATCCCAGCTGCTCAGGAGACTGAGGCAGGAGAATCACTTGAACCTGGGAGGCAAAGGTTGCAGTGAGCCAACATCATGCCACTGCACTTCAGCCTGGACGACAGGGCAAGACTCTGTCTCAAAAAAAAAAAAAAATTATGTTTTTTCTTTATATAATTTTCTTTAAGGTGCTTGGCTGCTTTATTAAGATCTTATAATTTCAAATTAAATATTATTTATTTTTTTTTAGAGACAGGGTCTTGCTCTGTCACCCAGGCTGGAGTGCAATGGTGTGAGCATAGCCTCCTGCAGCCTTGAACTCTTGGGTTCAAGTGATCCTCCTGCCTCAGCCTCTTGAGTCTATAGGACTACAAGGCACACATCACCATTGCCTGGCTTAAATATTATTTTATTTTAATAATTTCAACTGAAAATAATTCCAAAATGAAAGCAAGGGATTTTAAAATAAATTTATCTTTTATGTTTTAGAATGTGCTACTCTTCATAATATAATTAAAGGGCTACAACAGACCATTGAATGTCAACAGAATTTGAAAGGTAAGTTAGAAAAAAAAGTAAAATCTAAAAAAGCATTGTTTATTTGAGCACCTTTAAAAATGGGAAGCTTTTACATTGTTGATAATAAGTTTCAATTTATCAGCTAAAAGTGGACATCTTACTACTTAAAAATACTTTCCTAGATGATTATGAAATAAGAAATGCTTAGCTGAACAGAACAATTCAGTCATGTTCTGATAGTGACATAAAGGGATGTTTTACATAGGTCATATAGTTATTACCTTAAAAAGTTTAGAAATTGATTTATTCTCAGTAGCATTGTTGGTCTTTAATAACCCTGTGTTCAGTTTTGAAGAGTGGGTATTACTAGTTAAACCATAATTTTTTATTTAAACCACAGTGATAGTTTACCATTTAATTTTTTTGTCATAGACTAAGACCGTATTTGTGTAAGTGAAGTCAACACACTCAGCTTATCTTATTTTTAACAAACATTTTAATCAAACAGGCCTACCATTCACAAAACAGACCAACCAAGTATTTTGTGCTGTTCTGACTCAGCTGTGATGGCTGAGATTTTTTTCTGCTATATCAGAGATTAAACTAAATTGCCTTAAAGGCCCCTTCCACATAAAACTCACATCAAATAAGCATTTCTTATCTTAGACTTCTGCCTTTATTTTAAAACAAGCACCTTATATATGTGAGATAAAATATTGATCTTATATGAGATTCTTGTAATTTAGAGTGTTAAAAAAGGGCACTCGTGCTCCTATTTCAATGCCAGGGCTCAAAACAACTTTTCCCTTCCTTGTTACTAAAATACCACACCCAGCTGAGTTCTCTAATCTGTTCCATAATCTACATGTCTGTTTTTTTTTTAACAGTGCTATACTGTTCTGATTATTGTAGTTCCATAATATATTTTGAAATTAGGTAGTGCAATGGCTCCAGGTTTGATCTTTTTACTCAAGATTTCTTGGCTATTTGAGGTCTTTTGTGATTCCATATGAATTTTAAGATTGTTTTGTCTACTTCTGGAAAGAATGTCATTGGCATTTTGATAGCAATTGCAGTAAATATGCAGATCATTTTAGATAGTATGGACATTTTAACAATATTTTAACAATTTTAACAATATTAATTTTAACAATATTAATTCTAATCTATCTGTGTCTTCTTTCATTTCCTTCATCAATGTTTTATTACTTTCAGCGTACAAGATTCTCACCTTCTTTGGTTAATTCTTAAGTATTTTTATTGCCATTGTTAATAGGATTGTTTCTTAATTTCCTTTCCAGATATTTTGTAATTTGTATATAGAAATGTGATCGATTTTTGTATGTTGATTTTGTGTAGTGCAACTTTACTGAATCTGTTTATTAGTTCTAACAGGTTTTCTAAGTATATAGTCATGTCATCTGAAAATATAGATAATTTTCTTCTCTTCTGATTTGGATGCCCTTTATGTCTTTCTCTTTCCTAATTGCTCTGTCTAGGATTTCCAGCAAATATGTTGAAAAGAAATGGCAAAAATGCTAAACACATTCCTGAACAATCGAGTCAGAGAATAAACCAAAGGAATTTTTAAAATATCTGAGACAAATGAAAACACAACATACCAAAACCTATAGGATACAGCAAAAGACATTTTAATGGGGAAGTTTATGGCTGTAAAGCCTAAATTTAAAAGGAAAAATATATATATCCAATAAGTAATCTATCTTTATGCCTCGAGGAACTAGAAAAAAAAAATTAAGCCCAAAGGTAATCAAAGGAAAGAAATAATGAAGATTATAGGAAAAAACAGTCAAATAGAAGATTAAAAAAAAAGAAAATTTAACAAAACTAAGAGTTTGTTTTTTTGAAAAAATAAAATTGACAAACCCTTGGCTACACTGAAACAAAAAGAAAGATGTCAGTAAATAAAAGCAGAAATGAAAGAGAAACCTATACAACTGTTGTCTTGGGGGGGTGAGGAGGATAATAAGGGACTATTAAGAGCAACTATATGCCAACAAACTGGAAAACCTAGAATAAATAGTCAAAAACGTAGGAACATACAACCTGCCAAAACTAAATCAGAAATAGTCAGAACACACAATAACAAATAAGGAGATTGAGTAAATAATAAAAAATCTCCCACCAAAAAAAGCCCAGGATGAGGTGGCTTCATGGGGAATTCTATTAAACACTCAGAGAAAAAGTAATACCAATTTTTCTTAAACTCTTTCAAACAATAAAAGCAAAGGGAACACTTCCAAACTCATCTATGAGGCCAGCATCACCCTGACACCAAAATCAGACAAAGACACTGCAATGAAAGAAAATTACATCCCAATATCCCTGATAAACACAGACTCAAAAAATCAATAAAATACTATCAAATAAAATTCAACAGCCCATTAAAAAGATCATATATCCTAACCAAGTGGGATTTATCCCTGGGATGCAAGTATGGTTCTGTATACACAGATCAATCAATATGATACACCATGTGATTTCTATTTATTATCAAAATGAGTAGGAAAAAAACACATGAACACCTCAATAGATACAGAAAAAATATTTGACAAAATTCAACATCCACTGATGAATTAAAACTCTCACAAAATAGGTATACATAGAGAAGATAATAGACATGGAAGGATCTTGCCTTAACACAATAAGGGCCGTAAATGAAAAGCTCATAGCTAACATCATAAAGAATGGGAGAAAACAAAAAACTTTCTCTTTAAGATCCAGTACAAAGCAAGTACAAGTTTTTAAACAGCCATTCTTGGCCGGGCACTGTGGCTCACGCCTGTAATCCATATCCCGGCCAACATGGTGAAACCCCGCCTCTACTAAAAAAAATACAAAAATTAGCTGGGTATGGTGGCACTTGCCTGTAATCCCAGCTACTCAAGAGGCTAAGGCAGGAGAATCACTTGAATCAAGGAGCTGGAGATTGCAGTGAGCCGAGATCACACCACTGCACTCCAGCCTGGCCACAGAACAAGACTCTGTCTCAAACAATAAAAAAAAAAATAGCCATTCTTAAAAATGAATATTGTATGATGCCTCTTGCAAATAAATGATGATTCATTGAGTTCACTTTCCCAATGCTTTTACAAGCCTTGATTGAGCAAGGTGATAGATAAGAACTATCTATATTTGACCATTTTCATCCAATTGATTGCCAAGATAGTATGATTAATCTGCTTATTTAAGCTACCCAGTGGTTTCCTTTCCAATAGCTCTTTTCTCTCCTTAATAGGAAACTGTTTTGCATTTTCAGACATTCACCCTTTATTCACTTAGCCATATGCCTCAGGGAACGCTGATTGCATCCAAACTCCAAGGGAATTCTTTTGGAATAATTTTCCTCTCTCCCAAGAGATGGACTGTGTTGTTCTGGTTGTTATAAGACTGTATATAATGCCTAAAATTGTTGCAGATTTCTTGTTTCTAGTCTAAAACTCATACCAGCAGGATGATTTTGGAGGACAGCAAGAAAAGTAAACTAAAAGGATCTGGTTTTTTGGTAACATTATTGAGCCGATTAATCAATTACCCTTTGGGTTTAAGAAACTTTTCAGTTACAATGAGAGAAATGCTACCTTCCTTTAGTCTTATCAATGAATCTTTCCAGTAGGGACTTAAGGATTATGTAAAAGATAATTCAATGAGATGTAGAAAAAATTACAATTCTTATTTATCTTTATTTTTATCTGAAAATTCAAAGCCAATCATCTTACAAAAATTTAATAACTAGGATAATATTCCTTTTTCTATGTGTAAGTTAATTATATGTCACGTGTGATACACAAGGTTCTGCTTTCTCTGAGGAGAATGGGAGTTCTAAAACTGAACAATTGCATGTTTGCTTTTTCCCCTAATTTCAGTGTATGGCCATGTAGTACAGTTTATGTGTATCTGGATAAGAGGACTGATAGATAAAAGTAGCTAGTTCTAATCAAATTAATCCGTCCAAAATGGACAAATAGTTTTAAAAAATAAAACATATATTGAGGACAATAATAATTACAATAACGCAAGCACAAGCCAACAATAAGAAATTATCAGAGCTATCACTTCTCCTACACCCCATACAAGCTCTTTATCAGACATATTAAGTTAAAAAGTAATCAAAGTCTATTAAACTTGATAAAATGTCAGCCAGCAGTGGCCAATTAACTGATTTTGGAAAATTAATTTATGGAAAAACCATTGTATCTTTAGAAATGGTTCCACCATTAAGCAACTTCAGGGCTAAAAATGTGTCACTTTTAAGTATTCTCACTTGCACATAAAACTTGGAAATAGAATTCTAACTTTAATGAAAATCCTTCAAATGCACCTCATGTTTCTGGTAAAACATATAAGGATCTCGGAAGTTGTCATTCCCTGCTAACAACAAGTAATACATTGAGCAAACTGAAAAATCAACAATTCTTAGACTCTTTTGATCACAGAAGTGAGGTCACAGGACAGATTGATGCACCTAAAATTGGAGACAGGGAGGCAGATTCAGAAAATCACAACTTACAAGAACAGAAACCTCCCTGTTTGTCAGGCTGGGAAACCCTAAAATGTAATTTTGATGAATTGCAGGAGGCTCACTGTGGTCAAGTCTAAGAGATTAAAAATTTCAGGGGACCCAAGCCCCTACAGTTTTGCAAGTTTTACCTGTAAGAGCTCTACTAACATCTCATAGTTAAGATATGGGAAAAATCCCCTCATGTTGTTGGCCAGAGGAGAGGAAAAGTAACCATTTTGAAATAATCGACAGCTTCCGGTCTTAAGAAAGCCTGACTCAAAAGAAGCTGTTTTATCTGAACCTAAACTACTGGGGTTTTAGCCAAGGATAAGCTGCCTTCAGGGAGGAAAATATCCTATTTCAGCTCCCCCTAGCCTTGCCAACTCCAGCCCACTCTAGTCATCCCATCTCACCAAAGGGGAGAGGGACTGAGAAGCATGTGGATAACTCACAGTCCAAAGACACAGGCTTACTGAAAGACTGAGACCTAATCATAGGACTATACAATGCTTCTGCTTCCCCAACACCTTACCATCAAATCACTAAAGGCCTGTTTACTGGTGCTTGGTCTTGAGCTTTGTACAAAAAATTACAAGGCACACTAAAAAAAAAAAAAAGGAAACAGTTTGAAGAGCCAGAGACAGCATCAAAACCAGACACAGAAATGGCAGGGATATTGGAATTATTAGACCAGAAATTTTTTTAAAACTCTGGTTAATATGCTAAAGGCTCTAAACACAAATGAAGAATGCCTTTGTTGGACTCATTAGTAGACTAGACATAGCCTAATGAAAAGAATTTTTCAGTATCAGGAAAGACTCTCTAAGCTTGAGAATATGTCAATAGTAACTTCCAAAACTAAAAAGAAAAAAAAAAAAAAGACTAGGAAAAAAGTAACAAAATATTCAAAAACTGTGTAATAACTACAAAAGCTGTAACAAACACTTAATGGGAATACCAGAAGGAAAATAAAGAAAGAAAGGAAAAGAAGAAACATCAGAAGCAATAATGACTGAGAATTTCCCCTAATTAATATCAGATACCAAACCACAGATCCAGGAAGCTCAATGAACACCAAACAGGGTAAATGCTCAAAAAACTACCCATAGGTATGTCATATTCAAACTGTAGAAAATAAAAAACAAAGAAAAAATTTTGAAACAAGAGTGAGGAAAATTCTTTGCCTATAGAGGACCGACCAAAGATAAGAATTATACCCAGCTTCTTCTCAGGAACCATGCAAGCAGTAAAGGAGTAGAGTGAAATATTTAAAGTGCTGAGAGAGATAGAATAAAACGCCAACCAATAATTCTGCATCCTGCAAACTTATTGTCCAGAAAGGAGAAATAAAGACTTTGTTAGACAAACAAAAATTGAGAGTATTTGTTGCAAGTATACCAGCCTTGCAGGAAGTGATGAAAGAGGAGAGAAGCAAAATGATATAGGCCAGAAACTTGGATATACATAGAAAGGAAGAACATTACAGAAGGAATAAGTGAAGGTAAAATAAAAACTTTTATTTTTCTTATTCTCAATTGATCTAAAAGATAACAGTTTATTCAAAATATAGCAACAATGTGTTATTAAGTAATTATAGCTTATGCATAAGTGAAATGTATGACATCAGTGACATAAAGAATGAGAGGAAGGAATTATGAATACTTTAGTATAAAAGACTTGTACTACCTGAGAAGCAGTATAATGGATTTGAAAGTGGACCTGAATTCATTGTAAATGTATATTGCAAACTCTAGGACAATCACTAAAAAAACTAAAAATTGAAGTATAACAGATTTGCTAAAAAAAAAGAGAAAATGAAATCACATAAAATACTCAAAATCACAAAAGGCAGAAAAAGAATAGAAGACAAACATAGGATCAAAGAACAAGGTCTATGAATAGAAAACAGTAACAAATACGATAGATATTAATCCAACTTTATCAAAAAGCACTTTGAAAATCAATAGCCTAATACACAGTTTACAAGACAGAGATTATCAGAGTGGATCAAAAAACATTACCCAACTATATGCTTTCTACAAAAAAAGTCTACTTTAAATATAAAGGCACATATAGATTAAAAGCTAAGGGCTGGAGAAAGATATGCCGTGCTAACACTAAGAACACTGGAGTAGCTATATTCATTTCAAACAGCAGATTTTAGAGCATGAAAAATTATCCAGGATAAAAAGGGGTATTGCATAATGATAAAAGGATTAATTCTCCAAGAAGACATAAATTATTTTATATATGCATCTAGCAAAGGCATCAAAAATATGTGAGTCAAAGATTGATAGAACTGGAAGGAGAAATAGATGACTCCACTATTGTAGTTGAAGATTTCAACATTCTTCTATCAGGAAATCAGTAAGGACACAGTTGGAATCAACAATACCATCAATCAATTGACTATAATGGACATCTATAGACTATTTCATCCAACAACAGCAGAGTACACATTCTCCTCAAACTTAGTGAATACTCACCAAGATAGATCCCATTGTGGCTTATAAAACACACCTTAACAAATTCAAAAGACCAGAAATCATACGGTGTCTGCTGTCAGGCCACAATGGAATTACTATAGACATCAAAAACAGAAAGATAGATGAAAAATCTGAAAATATATGCAGATTAAAGAATACTTTTAAATAATACAGTGGTCAAAAAATAAATATCAACAAATTTTAAAATATTTTGAACTAAATAAAACTGAAAATACAATTTATTAAAATTTGTGAAATGCAGCAAAAACAGTGCTTACAGAGAAATTTATAGCATTAAATTATGTATATGAGAAGATAAGAAAAAGCTAAAATTAATTTAAGCTTCCACTGTAGGAAATAAGAAAAAGGAGAACAAATTAAATCCAAAGTAAGTAAAAAAAAGAAATAATAATAAAGCAGAAATTAGTAAAATTGAAAACAAGAAATCAATAGAGAGCAATGAAACTAAAAGCTGTTTTTTTGAAAAGATCAATAAAATTGACAAGTCTCTAGCCAGATGAACTAAGGAAATGGGAGAGATTACACAAGTAATGATATCAGAAATGAAAGAAAGGACATCACTACAAATGTCATGTTCATTAAGAGGATAATAAAGGAGACCAGCCTGGCCAACATGATGAAACCCCATCTCTACTAAAAATGCAAAAATTAGCCAGGCGTGGTGGTACGTGCCTGTAATCCCAGCTACTCAGGGGCACAGGAAGGAGAAAAGCTTGAACCCGGGAGGCGGAGGTTGCAGGGATCCAAGATCGCACCATCTCACTCCAGCCTGGAGGACAAGAGCGAGACTTCATCTCAATACTTAAAAAAAAAAAAAGAGGATAATAAAGGAATACTCTGAACAAATGATAACCTATGTGAAATGGACTAATTTCTTGAAAGACACAATCTGACAAACTGAAGCCATCATCAAGATTAAGATTTGTATTAAATATGACTCTTAAAAATGTAACACTTTCCTATCATTTTCTCATCACAACCTTTGAAAACTAATTGATTTTAGATTTTTACTTAATTTTAATACTTTGATATAATATCCCTGCAAGTTTTATATGTGGACCGTTTGCAAGGCTCCTCTCAATGTTACTGTACTACAGAACAAGCCTTCCTAAAGCATTGTTCAGATAACGTAAAAAATCTTTACTGATTTGTCATTGTTTTGTTTAGCTAATTCTTAGTTTTGTTTATAGTCAAGGTTTTAATTTTAATACTGTGATTTAATACCTCTGCAATAGTTTCATAAGTGGACTCTGTTTCCAAGGCTTCTCTCAATGTTACTCTACTACAAAAGAAACCTTCCTAAAAGCAGATAATGTCAAAAATCTTTACTGATTTGTTGTTTTGTTTAACTACTTCTTGGTTGTGTTTATAGTTAAGGTTGTAGAGGGGAAATTGTAATAGGATGTCTAGTGAGGCTTTTCCTGTTTACCTGGAATTAGTGACTAGGGCCCATGCCACAATTAACAATAAAATAGCTACATATTTCCATATTCTGATGACATCTGCTAAAAGGTTGCCAAATGTTGGAGTGAGTCCAGACTCTGCATATATTTGCTACAAGCACCTAAAGGACTGGAACCTCGAGGTTAAATAGAGAATTTTTTGCCTTTCCTTATTTCTTGTATCCATCCCCCAAGAAATGACCCAGAGGAAAGACAGGGAAGAGCAACTAAGGAGCAGCAAACTAAGACTTCTTTCCCACTTCTATTGACTCTTTACAGCTACTGATCTAGCCAGTTGGATAAGGATCATGAAAACTTTCAATCAAATAGGAAATTACAGTTTTAAACTGACCTGGATGCTTAGTAATCAAAATTAACCACAGGGTTTTTAAAATTTGTTAAAAATATTATTAAAGTGTTGTTTTCAGTTACCCAAACCAGAAACCTAAAAAGAAAAAGTTCTCCCTTTCTCTTTTGCCTCCTTTAACTAAAGGATCACTAAATTCCTAGGTAATTCTATCATCTAAATAATAATTCTCCTCATTGCTTCCTTTTTTCCATACTGCCACTGACGTAATTTAGGTTCCTGTTATCTCTTACTTGACGTATACTTAGTGATATCCATTCCTCTAGGATCAAAACCCTCTCATTCATCATCCACATTGTCGGATAATCGTTTTAGCATGTAACTCTCATTATTTCACTTCTGCACTGTTCAAAATTCTTTGGTGACTCCCTGTAACCTTTAAACCAAAATCCAAAATTGTTTATCTAGACTATGTCTACCTAGTGATAGGATCCCAACCTATATAGCAGCTCCTGCGCATACTTTACACTTCAACAATACCGTACTTGAATTGTAGTTTTTCCAAACTGTATTCACTCAAGCCCATGGTCTTCTGTGCAATTTTCTGTATTTAGAATGCTCTTTCTTAACATGGGGTAAGCCTATCACTTAAATCTCATCTCAAGTAACTTTTCTTCTCCTTTCCTGACTTCAAGCTGCCCTAGGTTTTCTTTTTGTAGGTTCCTGTAATATTTCCAATATACTGCCATTAAAGAGTAATTATCATAGCATATTATAACTACTAACACATTTGACTCAGCAGTAGGCTGTAAGTTCTTTGAAGAGCAATAACTCTTTTCACTTTCATATTTTCAGTGTCTAGCGTGGTGCCTGATGTGTAGCAGCTGCTGGATGCATGTTTGTTGAATGCATACATAATGGAAGCTAAAATGTTAAACATATTTTCGTATTAATTGGAAAGTGCTATATATTATGATGTTCTTTGATTATTCTTACACAGGTGAAAATGAACAACTAAAAATAAGTGCTGATCTTATAAAAGAGAAGTTGAAGTCTCATGAACAGGTGAGTTTATGTATCATTCTATTCAGTCAAGTCCCTGTGGAGATTTATCTTTTCAAATTAGGGGAAAAAAAGAGGTTTTTAAATTAATAAACACAGCCAAGTATTTGTGGGTGTGGGTGTGTGTGGAGATATGCGTCTATATGCCAAAATCTTTAGTAAATGACAATTGTTTTCAAAGCAATACAAGTTTTAAGAGTTTTATTTTTACAAAATATAATGTACTAACATATAACATGCATAACTTTTTCTTTCTACCAAAAAGAGATGCGGTTATTTTGCTACATATTTTTCAATTATGTTAATAGAGTTTTTACTCTAGTAAACTCTATTTGTTACTACTTGTGAACTTTTTAATTATAATGTAAATGAATCTGTACTCTTTATGATTTGGGTAATCATTACACCATTCAAATACAGGGAGCATTTCATGTGGATCACAAATTATTTATCTCCCAGGAGCCACCATAACCTCTGATACTTTTCCTTGTCTCCTGTAGGAACAGTGCAGTGACAGCAGTTGTAGAACACATGAACAGTGTCTAAAAAGCATAAAAGATGCTAAATAAATGTCAGTTCCCTCTACTCTTTGAGAGGTTCATTATAGTACCTCATCGCTCAAGAGCTAATATGTCAAATTCTAGCAGACAAAAGATCCTCAAAACTCAATTTGAATCTACAGGAGCCTTCAACTTGAAGAATCTTCTCTAAATTCAGTCTGGTTCCTCATCTGAGGACCCTCTGAAGAAACCAGACCAGAACTTCTGGTTAATACTCTACAGTAATAAGTAGCATTCTGGCTATGCTCTTAGAAAATGTAGCTTTTCATCACCAATTTTGAGATGGTTTTTAAGTATTTCTGGAATGAATCCTACCCTTTCTCCCCCTTTCTTGTCCTTTTTCCCTTTATTCTTTCCCAATCCCTTTCATATATTGACTCTAGATCTCAACAATAGATGCTAAAGTCAGATTGTAATTGAGGTGGGGAACCAGGGGGAGAAAATTTTACCACTTTCCTTTCTAAAACTTCAAGCACTAGGATACTGCTTTGTCATATCATAGGAATGTTTGGAGGGGAAGAAATTAAAGAGAAAACACCACAATCCAAGAGTCTGAATTTCTTATGTAGGGATTGTTCAAAGCAAACTATGACAGTGCAGATTTGCTAATTCAAAACCTCTGAACACATCTAAAATTCTCCATTGTTCATGGAGAACAACTCCCCAGGAACAAACTCAGGAGGTACTCCATAGCAGTATTTGTGAGAGTAGAAGGATTTTGCAACTTGTATAGAGAGAATCATTGTTTTATATATCAAGAGTGAAACTAGAGGTTATTCCTTGGAATTTAAAGTTCAGAGAAAGCATATGAAAAGAAGACAATCAATTGTAACCTATTAGGGATTAGTCTCCTTAGAAAAATGAAAAGATTACATTTTTTAGGAATGGCACAGGCTAAAATGGAAGAGAAGATCTAGTGAGATACAGCTTGACTTAACCCAGATAGAATAGTCTTCATGCCTGGAGGCTGGAATGCAAATCCTGGGTCTTACCGAATTACTGCATGCATTCCACTTTACTGGTGACATCTTCCTGTGGCAAAAATCAGTGGAGAACAGAAAGTTGCATAGGTTTGTCTCTTGTGGTTTCTCAGAGCAGGAACAGCTTAGTGCACACAGTTGTCAGTAGTTTATAAAAGCTACTCTGTAGTTGCCCATCTAGAAATCTAGATACATAGAAAATGGCAATTTGTGGGATTGCCCACTGGGTTCACCTGCCCAGTTTTAATCAGAGCCAAGAAGTTGAATACCTTTGTCCATTTCTACAAGTTTTCTGGCAGGATAAGTAGAACAAACAGGAATCCATACTAAATCTCTTGAACTGAGATAATATGGAGGAATGTATGTCTATTTTTAATAGTAGGCATATAAGCCAGTGTGTCTTGACCTGTTTAAAATTTTTTAACCTCCTTAATACAGTGAAATATCTATTAAAAGCTATGAATCCTCACTGAGAAAAATGCACACACACACAGATAAATACGTGTATAATTTTACATTAAATTTTGGAAGTTGATCAAAAGCCTAATCAGGAGGTCCAGGTTAAGAGTTCTGACCTAAGTAATTCTTATTGGCACTCCCATTCATTCAAGAAATATATATCAAGATATATGTGTGTGTGTGTATATATATACATGTATTTGCACACAATGAGTTGGGAATACAATGGTGAGCCCCAGCTTTTAGGTATTACAGGCTTTTATTGATCTCTTGCCTTCATTATTGTCTTTTTACTACTATCATACTTAACTTTTATTCTTCCTACTTTCCTTTTCGCTTGCCTACATTTTAGGCCTCTGAATAATTTCTTCATGTAGGACCATACCCCTGGTAAAGTTGTAAAATTTATCTTCACAATTGTAGTAAAATAACTGTCTTCCATCACCACTCTCAATGCTCCTCTCCCTGTTCTTAGCATAATAAATCACCCCTATCCTTCAACAACCTCAGAAGCTAATCTCAGGCAGCTGTCAAGCACTTTGCAAATCCCAAATTCATCTTTCTCTGTATGCCTCCTCATAAAACATACCCTTACCACGGGTAATGCCTAATCTTGCTTTGGGAATTAGGAATATTTATATAATTTTTGGAAACAGAAGTTCAGCCTGCATTCAAAGAGACTCATCTTACATTATAGTAAGCTTGCTACCTATTGAACAGTGCCTTTCATTGGCTCTAATGTGTAGTTTTGGCTTATATTGAACATGCCTTAATTCTGTAGTGGCATTTATTCATAAAATTAAATATTTTGAACATACTTAATATTCTAAACCCTGGTGATGAGTATCCAGAAAGCAAAGACACAAAAGACATTGTTTCTGTATTATCTTTATCTTATCTCCTTGGATCAGAAATTGGTATTTCTTATGGAATTCATGAAGCAGAGAGTAGAGTGGTGGTTAGGCTGTGGTGGAGGGGGCAATTGGGGAAATGTTGATGAAAGGATAAAAATTTTAGTTGGGAAGGAGGAATAGACTCAGGAGAGCTATTGTACAATTTGGTGATTGTTATCAATAACAATGTATCATATACTTCAAAATTGCTAAGAGAGTAGTGTTTTAATGTTCTCACCACAAAAAAGTGATAAATATGTAAGGTATTTAACATATATTTAACATATCCATAATATGGATATGTTAATTGACTTGAGTTAGACATTCCACAATGTATACATATATTAAAACATCATGTTGAAGAGGGAGCAAGATGGCCGAATAGGAACAGCTCCAGTCGCCAACTCTCAGCGCGAGCGACACAGACCGGTGATTTCTGCATTTTCAACTGAGGTACTGGGGTCATCTCACTAGGGAGTGCCGGACAATCGGTGCTGGTCAGCTGCTGCAGCCTGACCAGCAAGAGCTGAAGCAGGGCGAGGCATCGCCTCACCTGGAAGCGCAAGGGGGAAGGAAATCTGTTTTCCTAGCCAGGGGAACTGAGACACACAACACCTGGAAAATCGGGTAACTCCCACCCCAATACTGCGATTTAAGGAAACAGGCACACCAGGAGAATATATCCCACACCTGGCCGGGAGGGTCCCATGCCCACGGAGCCTCCCTCACTGCTAACACAGCAGTCGGCAGCGATCTATCCGCAAGGCAGCAGCGAGGCTGGGGGAGGGGCGCCCGCCATTGCTGAGGCTTAAGTAGGTAAACAAAGCCGCTGGGAAGCTCGAACTGGGTGGAGCTCACAGCAGCTCAAGGAAGCCTGCCTGTCTCTGTAGACTCCACCTCTGGGGACAGCGCACAGCTGCAGTCCAATAGGGGAAGCAGCGGGGGCCGGTGCAGATGCGAACGACTCTGTCTGACAACTTTGGGGAGAGCCGTGGATCTCCCAACGCGGAGGTTGAGATCTGAGAACGGACAGACAGCCTGCTCAGGTGGGTCCCTGACCCCTGAGTAGCCTAGCTGGGAGACATCCCCCACTAGGGGCAGTCTGACACCCCACACCTCACAGGGTGGAGTCACCCCTGAGAGGAAACTTCGAAAGGAAGAATCAGACAGGTACACTCGCTGTTCAGCAATATTCTATCTTTGGCAAACTCTGCTGCTGATACCCAGGAAAACAGGGTCGGGAGTGGACCTCAAGCAATCTCCAATAGACCAACAGACAGTCCTTCTGACTGTCAGATGGAAAACTATCAAACAGGAAGGACACCTATACCAAAACCCCATCAGTACGTCACCATCATCAAAGACCAGAGACAGATAAAACCACAAAGATGGGGAAGAAGCAGGGCAGAAAAGCTGGAAATTCAAAAAATAAGAGCGCATCTCCCCCTGCAAAGGAGCGCAGCCCATCGCCAGCAACGGATCAAAGCGGGTCAGAGAATGACTTTGACGAGATGAGAGAAGAAGGCTTCAGTCCATCAAACTTCTCAGAGCTAAAGGAGGAATTACGTACCCAGCGCAAAGAAACTAAAAATCTTGAAAAAAAAGTGGAAGAATTGACAGCTAGACTCATTAATGCAGAGAAGATCATAAACGAAATGACAGAGATGAAAACCATGACACGAGAAATACGTGACAAATGCACAAGCTTCAGTAACCGACTCGATCAACTGGAAGAAAGAGTACCAGCGATTGAGGATCAAATGAATGAAATGAAGCGAGAAGAGAACCAAAAGAAAAAAGAAGAAAAAGAAATGAACAAAGCCTGCAAGAAGTATGGGATTATGTAAAAAGACCAAATCTACGTCTGATTGGGGTGCCTGAAAGTGAGGGGGAAAATGGAACCAAGTTGGAAAACACTCTTCAGGATATCATCCAGGAGAAGGTCCCCAACCTAGTAGGGCAGGCCAACATTCAAATTCAGGAAATACAGAGAACGCCACAAAGATACTCCTCCAGAAGAGCAACTCCAAGACACATAATTGCCAGATTCACCAAAGTTGAAATGAAGGAAAAAATCTTAAGGGCAGCCAGAGAGAAAGGTCGGGTTACACACAAAGGGAAGCCCATCAGACTAACAGTAGATCTCTCGGCAGAAACTCTACAAGCCAGAAGAGAGTGGGGGCCAATATTCAACGTTCTTAAAGAAAAGAATTTTAAACCCAGATTTTCATATCCAGCCAAACTAAGTTTTATCAGTGAAGGAGAAATAAAATCCTTTACAGATAAGCAAATGCTTAGAGATTTTGTCACCACCAGGCCTGCCTTACAAGAGACACTGAAGGAAGCCCTAAACATGGAAAGGAACAACCGGTACCAACCATTGCAAAAACATGCCAAAATGTAAAGACCATCGAGGCTCGGAAGAAACTGCATCAACTAACGAGCAAAATAAACAGTTAATATCATAATGACAGGATCAAGTTCACACATAACAATATTAACCTTAAATGTTAATGGACTAAATGGTCCAATTAAAAGACACAGACTGGCAAACTGGATAAAGAGTCAAGACCCATCAGTCTGCTGTATTCAGGAGACCCATCTCACATGCAGAGACATACATAGGCTCAAAATAAAGGGATGGAGGAAGATCTACCAAGCAAATGGAGAACAAAAAAAAGCAGGGGTTGCAATCCTAGTCTCTGATAAAACAGACTTTAAACCATCAAAGATCAAAAGAGACAAAGAAGGCCATTACATAATGGTAAAGGGATCAATTCTACAGGAAGAGCTAACTATCCGAAATATCTATGCACCCAATACAGGAACACCCAGATTCATAAAGCAAGTCCTTAGAGACTTACAAAGAGACTTAGACTCCCATACAATAATAATGGGAGACTTCAACACTCCACTGTCAACATTAGACAGATCAACGAGACAGAAAGTTAACAAGGATATCCAGGAATTGAACTCATCTCTGCACCAAGTGGACCTAATAGACATCTATAGAACTCTCCACCCCAAATCAACAGAATATACATTCTTCTCAGCACCACATCACACTTATTCCAAAATTGACCACATAATTGGAAGTAAAGCACTCCTCAGCAAATGTACAAGAACAGAAATTATAACAAACTGTCTCTCAGACCACAGTGCAATCAAACTAGAACTCAGGACTAAGAAACTCAATCCAAACCGCTCAACTACATGGAAACTAAACAACCTGCTCCTGAATGACTACTGGGTACATAACGAAATGAAAGCAGAAATAAAGATGTTCTTTGAAACCAATGAGAACAAAGATACAACATACCAGAATCTCTGGGACACATTTAAAGCAGTGTGTAGAGGGAAATTTATAGCACAAATGCCCACAAGAGAAAGCAGGAAAGATCTAAAATGGACACTCTAACATCACAATTAAAAGAACTAGAGAGGCAAGAGCAAACACATTCAAAAGCTAGCAGAAGGCAAGAAATAACTAAGATCAGAGCAGAACTGAAGGAGATAGAGACACAAAAAACCTTCAAAAAATCAATGAATCCAGGAGTTGGTTTTTTGAAACGATCAACAAAATTGACAGACCGCTAGCAAGACTAATAAAGAAGAAAAGAGAGAGGAATCAAATAGATGCAATAAAAAATGATAAAGGGGATATCACCACCGACCCCACAGAAATACAAACAACCATCAGAGAATACTATAATGCCTCTACGCAAATCAACTAGAAAATCTAGAAGAAATGGATAATTTCCTGGACACTTACACTCTCCCAAGACTAAACCAAGAAGAAGTTGAATCCTGAATAGACCAATAGCAGGCTCTGAAATTGAGGCAACAATTAATAGCCTACCCACCAAAAAAAGTCCAGGACCAGATGGATTCACAGCTGAATTCTACCAGAGGTACAAGGAGGAGCTGGTACCATTCCTTCTGAAACTATTCCAATCAATAGAAAAAGAGGGAATCCTCCCTAACTCATTTTAGGAGGCCAACATCATCCTGATACCAAAGCCTGGCAGAGACACAACAAAAAAAGAGAATTTTAGACCAATATCCCTGATGAACATCGATGCAAAAATTCTCAATAAAATACTGGCAAACCAGATTCAGCAGCACATCAAAAAGCTTATCCACCATGATCAAGTGGGCTTCATCCCTGGGATGCAAGGCTCGTTCAACATTCGCAAATCAATAAACATAATCCAGCATATAAACAGAACCAAAGACAAGAACCACATGATTATCTCAATAGATGCAGAAAAGGCTTTTGACAAAATTCAACAGCCCTTCATGCTAAAAACGCTCAATAAATTCAGTATTGATGGAACGTACCTCAAAATAATAAGAGCTATTTATCACAAACCCACAGCTAATATCATACTGAATGGGCAAAAACTGGAAAAATTCCCTTTGAAAACTGGCACAAGACAGGGATGCCCTCTCTCACCACTCCTATTCAACATAGTTTTGGAAGTTCTGGCTAGGGCAATCAGGCAAGGGAAAGAAATCAAGCGTATCCAGTTAGGAAAAGAAGAAGTCAAATTGTCCCTGTTTGCAGATGACATGATTGTATATTTAGAAAACCCCATCATCTCAGCCCAAAATCTCCTTAAGCTGATAAGGAACTTCAGCAAAGTCTCAGGATACAAAATTAATGTGCAAAAATCACAAGCATTCTTATACACCAGTAACAGACAAGCAGAGAGCCAAATCAGGAATGAACTTCCATTCACAATTGCTTCAAAGAGAATAAAATACCTAGGAATCCAGCTTACAAGGGATGTAAAGGACCTCTTCAAGGAGAACTACAAACCACTGCTCAGTGAAATCAAAGAGGACACAAACAAATGGAAGAACATACCATGCTCATGGATAGGAAGAATCAATATCGTGAAAATGGCCATACTGCCCAAGGTTATTTATAGATTCAATGCCATCCCCATCAAGCTACCAATGACTTTCTTCACAGAATTGGAAAAAACGGCTTTAAAGTTCATATGGAACCAAAAAAGAGCCCGCATTGCCAAGACAATCCTAAGTCAAAAGGACAAAGCTGGAGGCGTCACACTACCTGACTTCAAACTATACTACAAGGCTACAGTAACCAAAACAGCATGGTACTGGTACCAAAACAGAGATATAGACCAATGGAACAGAACAGAGTCCTCAGAAATAATACCACACATCTACAGCCATCTGATCTTTGACAAACCTGAGAGAAACAAGAAATGGGGAAAGGATTCCCTATTCAATAAATGGTGCTGGGAAAATTGGCTAGCCATAAGTAGAAAGCTGAAACTGGATCCTTTCCTTACCCCTTATACGAAGATTAATTCAAGATGGATTAGAGACTTAAATGTTAGACCTAATACCATCAAAACCCTAGAAGAAAACCTAGGTAGTACCATTCAGGACATAGGCATGGGCAAGGACTTCATGTCTAAAACACCAAAAGCAACGGCAGCAAAAGCCAAAATTGACAAATGGGATCTAATTAAACTAAAGAGCTTTTGCACAGCAAAAGAAACTACCATCAGAGTGAACAGGCAACCTACAGAATGGGAGAAAATTTTTGCAATCTACTCATCTGACAAAGGGCTAATATCCAGAATCTACAAAGAACTCAAACAAATATACAAAATAAAAAAAAAACAACCCCATCAAAAAGTGGGGAAAGGATATGAACAGACATTTCTCAAAAGAAGACATGCATACAGCCAACAGACACATGAAAAAATGCTCATCATCACTCGCCATCAGAGAAATGCAAATCAAAACCACAATGAGATACCATCTCACACCAGTTAGAATGGCAATCATTAAAAAGTCAGGAAACAACAGGTGTTGAAGAGGATGTGGAGAAATAGGAACACTTTTACACTGTTGGTGGGATTGTAAACTAGTTCAACCATTATGGAAAACAGTATGGCAATTCCTTAAGGATCTAGAACTAGATGTACCATATGACCCCGCCATCCCACTACTGGGTATATACCCAAAGGATTATAAATTATTCTACTACAAAGACACATGCACACATATGTTTATTGCAGCACTATTCACAATAGCAAAGACTTGGAATCAACCCAAATGTCCATCTGTGACAGACTGGATTAAGAAAATGTGGCACATATACACCATGGAATACTATGCAGCCATAAAAAAGGATGAGTTTGCGTCCTTTGTAGGGACATGGATGCAGCTGGAAACCATCATTCTTAGCAGACTATCACAAGAAGAGAAAACCAAACACTGCGTGTTCTCACTCATAGGTGGGAACTGAACAATGAGATCACTTGGACTCGGGAAGGGGAACATCACACACTGGGGCCTATCATGGGGAGGGGGGAGGAGGGAGGGATTGCATTGGGGAGTATACATGATATACATGATGAATTGATGGGAAAAAAAAAAAAACAAATAGGAATCAGAAATGGTAAATTAAAAGGTTAATGTGACAAACACCATAAATACATAGTTGCTCACCTTTCATCTCTTAGCTTCTTTACAAGGCCCAAGAGTATGTACAGTAATAATCATAATAAAGTATTCTTGGGTTTGTAACAAAAAAAAATCATGTTGTACATCATAAATATAATTTTTAATTTTCAAATTAAAATTTTAATTTTTTTTTGAGACGGAGTCTCGCTCTGTCGCCCAGGCTGGAGTGCAGTGGTGCCATCTTGGCTCACTGCAAACTCCAGGGCCTCCCAGGTTCACGCCATTCTCCTGCCTCAGCCTCCCAAGTAGCAGGGACTACAGGTGCCCACCACCATGCCTGGCTAATATTTTTTGGATTTTTATTAGAGACGGGGTTTCACCGTGTTAGCCAGGATGGTCTCAATCTCCTGACCTCGTGATCCGCCTGCCTCAGCCTCCCGAAGTGCTGGGATTACAGGTGTGAGCCACTGCGCCCAGCCAAAAATGTAAATTTAAATTGAAAAATAAACACTTTATACCTATAAAAAATAAAATAAAATGGGCCTATCTCAAAGCTGATTATTCAAACAATGAACAATATTTTTCCTTGTAGATATGATATCTTTTAATTATTAGAAAGGTGAAATTGTTCACTTATATTACATTTATAGTACCTTTTTTAAAAGTAATATAAGTGGAGAATTTTTAAAGTATTTAAAAAGTAATATGAATCGAGAATTTCACCTTTCTAGGAATCAAAAGTTATATGCACATATTTACATTTTAAAAATTAATATATATTTTAATCCTTAGGAATATAAGAATAATATTGCCAAACTTGTAAGTGAAATGAAAATCAAAGAGGAGGGATATAAGACAGAAATAAGCAAACTTTATCAGGACATGCAGAAAAAAGGTAAGTTTAAAATAAACTTGCTTTTGTGTTATAGATTCAAGGGATATAATGTGCAGGTTTGTTGCATGAGTATATTGTGTAATGCTGGTGTTTGGGCTTCTAGTGAACTCATCAATTATATAGTGAACATAACTCATGGTAGGTCATTTTTCAACCCTCACCCCTCCCACCCTCCCTTCTTTTGGAGTTCCCAGTGTCTGTGGTTTCTATCTTTATGTCCATGAGTATCCATTGTTTCGCTCCCACTTATAAGTGAGTACATGCAGTATTTGACTTTCTGTTTCTGAGTTATTTCACTTAGAATGATGCCCTCCAGCTCCAACCATGTTGGCAAATAATTCAGTTTTATTCTTTGTTATGACTGCATAGTATTTCATGGTGTATATATACCACATTTTCTTTATCCAGTCCATCATTGATGTGCACTTAGGTTAATTCCATGACTTTGCTATTGCAAATAGAACTGTGATAAACATGCAAGTACAAGTATCTTTTTGATAAAACAATTTATTTTCCTTTGGATAGATACCCAATAGTAGGATTACTGGGTTGAACAGTAATTCTATTTTTAGTTAATTGAGAAATCTTTGTAATGTTTTCCATAGGGGCGAAACTAATTTACATTCCCATTAACAGTGCATTGTTGTTCCCTTTACTCCACATCTCTGACAACATCTGTTATTTTTTTGACTTTTTAGTAATAGTCATTTTGACTGGTTTGAGAAGGTATCTCATTGTGGTTTTAACTTGCATTTATCTGATAATTAGTAATGTTGAACATTTTTTCATATGCTTGTCAGCTGTATGTCTTCTTTTGAGAAGTGTCTGTTCAAGTCCTTTGCCCACTTTGTAATGGGGTTGTTTTTGTCTTGTTGATTTGTTTAACTTCTTTGTAGATTCTGGATATTAGTCCTTTGGTGGATACATGGCTTGCAGTTATTTTCTCCTATTCTGTAGGTTGTTTGTTTATGCTGTTGTTTCTTTTGCTCTACAGAAACTCTTGAAATCTGATTTGTCTATTTTTGGTTTTGATAAATTATTTGCCTAGACCAATGTCCAGAAGAGTTTTTCTTATGTTTTCTTTTAGGATTTTAATAGTTTAAGGTCTTACACTTAAGTCTTTAATCAATCTTGAGTTAATTTTTGCTTATGGTAAGGGATGGAGGTCCAGTTTAATTCTTTTTCATATGGCTAACCAGTTTTCCCAGCACCATTTGTTTTAATAAATAGGGAATCTTTTCCCCATTGTTTATTTTTGTAGAATTTTTGAACATTAGTTTGTTGCAGGTGTGTGGCTTTATTTCTGGGTTCTTTATTCTGTTTTACAGATCTACGTTTCCATTTTTGTACGAGTACCATGCTGTTTTGGCTATTATAGCCTTGTAGAATAGTTTGAAGTAGGGTAATGTGATGCCTCCAGCTTTGTTCTTTTTGCTTAGAATTACTTTGGCTATTCAGGCTCTGTTTTGGTTCCATATAAATTTTAAAACTGCTTTTTCGAATTATGTGAAAACTACATTGTTAATTTGATAGGAATTGAGTATGTAGATTGCTTTGGGTAGTATAGTCATTTTGATGATAATGATTCTTCCTATCCATGAGCATGGAATGCTTTTTCATTTGTTTGTGTCATCTATGATTTATATTATCAAAGTGTTTTGTTCTCCTTGTAGAGGTTTTTCACCTTCTTTATTAAATGTATTTCCAGATAATTTTGTGTGTGTATGGTAATTCTTAATGGGATTGAGTTCTTGATTTGGTTCTCAGTTTGAGTGTTGTTGGTTTATGAGAATGCCACTGATTTTGATGCATTCATTTTGTATCCTGAAACTTTACTGAAGTCATTTGTTAGGTCTAGGAGGAATATTTAGGGTTTTCTAGGTGTAGAATCTTTTAGATGAATCTTTAGGGTTTTCTAGATGTAGAATCATTTAATCAGCAAACAGATATAATTGGACTTCCCCTTTTCCAATTTGGATGGCTACTATTTATTTCTTTTCCCTGATTGCTCTAACTACAGACTTTCAGTACTATGTTGAATAGGGGTGGTGACAATGGATATCTTTGTTTTGTTCCAGTTCTTAGGGGACATGCTTTCAACTTTTCCCCATTCAGTATGATGTTGGCTGTGGGTTTGTCATGTATGGCTCTTGTTATTTTGAGGTATGTTCCCTCAGTGCCTATTTTTTAGGGTTTTTATTATAAAGGGTGTTGGATTTTACCAAATGCTTTTTCTGCATATACTGAAACGATCATATAGTTTTTGTTTTTAATTCTGTTTGTGTAACAAATCACATTTATTGACTTGTGTATATTGAGGCATCCTCGTACCCCTGAAATAAGGCCATTTGATCCTGATGAATTATCCTTTTGATGTGTTACTGGATTTTCTGTTTGCTAGTGTTTTGTTGGGGGTTTCTGAATCTATTTTTATCAGGGATATTGGCCTGTTGTTTTATTTTTTATTGGGGGGTCCTTGTCAGATTTTGGTATCAGCATGATACTGGTTTCATAGCATGAGTTAGAGAGGCCTCCCTCCTCCCCAGTTTTTTGGAATAGTTTTAGTAATATTGGTACCAACTCTTCTTTGTACATCTGGTAGAATTTGGTTGGCCTGTAAATACTCTGGTCCTGGGATTTTGTTCTTGTAGTTGTTGGTATATTTTTTATTATTTATTCAGTTTTATAGCACATTAATGGCCCGTTCAGAATTTCAGTTTCTTCCTGGTTCAATCTCTGGAGGTTGTATGTTTCCAGGAATTTTTTCATTTGCTTTAGATTTTCTAGTTTGTGCACATAGAAATGTTCATAGTAGTGTGAAGATCTTTTGTCTTTCTGTGGTATTAGTTGTAATGTCAACTTTATCATTTCTGATTGTACTTATCTGGAAACTTCTGTTTCTCTCTGTTTTCTTCGGTTAATCTAGCAAGTGATCTATCACTTTTGTTTGTCCTTTCAAAAAAAAACCCAGTTTTTGTCTCATTGATCCTTTGTATGGTTTTTTGGAGTTTTGTTTTTGTCTCATTTTCATTTAGTTCTGCTCAGATCTTTGTTATTTCTTTTCTTCTGCTACCTTTGAGTTTGGTTTGGTCTTGTTTTTCTAGTTCATTTAGAAACAACATGTCAAACCTAACAACATTAGGTTGTTAACGTTACATCTATCTTCTTCAGGTAGGCATTTAGTGCTATAAACTTTCCTCCTAATACTGCTTTTTCTGTATCCTAGAGGTTTTGATATGTTATGACTGCATTTTCTTTTGTTTCAAAATAAGTTTTTAATTCCGTTTTTTTGTTATTGTCTTTTACCCAAGAGTCAACCAGGAGCAAGGTTTTTGGTTTCCATATATTTGTGTGGTTTTGCAAGTTCCTTTTGGTATGGATTTCTAATTTTATTCCATTATGATCCATAGATACATTTGATATAATTTTATTAAAAAATTATTGAGACTTGTCTTATGATCAAGCATATGGTCAATTTTAGAGAATGTTGTACGCACAGATGAGAAAAAATGTATATTCTGCAGTTGTTGAGTGGAGTGTTCTGTAGATGTCTATTAGGTTCATTTGGTCAAAAGTCCAATTTAAGTCCAGAGTTTATTATTTTTCAGCCTCCATGGTCCAGTAGACTAGTCTCCAGGCTTTTAAATTATTCCTTCTGCTTGGTCTAGTCTGTTGCTAAAACTCTCAACTGTATTTTAAAATTCCTTTAGTGAATTTTTTAATTCCAGAAGTTTTTGTTTTGTTTTGCTTTTTAAAATGTAGCTACCTCCTCTTTCATACCCTGAATCGTTTTCCTGGTTTCTCTGTGTTGGTTTTCAACTTACTCTTGGATCTCTTTGAGTTTCCTTGCAATCCATATTTTGAATTCCTTATCTGTCAATGGGGCATTGATAACTCCACTACTATTGTATAGCTGTCTATCTATTTTCTTAGGTTTAGTAATATTCTTTTTATAAATCTAGGTGCTCCAGTGTTGGGCACAGTTAAATCTGCTTGTTAAATCTTCTTGTTGAATTGAAGCCTTTATCGTTATATAATAGTAGTTACATAATTACATCTTGCTGAATTGAAGCCTTTATCATTATATAATACCCTTCTTTGTCTTTTTTCACTGTTGTTGGTTTAAAGTGTTTTAATTGATATAAGAATATCAACCCCTGTTCTTTTTCATTTTCTATTTGCATGGTAGATCTTTTGTCACCCCTTTACTTTGAACCTATGGTGCTATTACACATAGGATGGGTCTCTTGAAGTCAGTAGATGGTTTAGTCTTGTTTTATTAACCCCCAATTTGCCAATCTGTGTATTTTAAGTGGAATATTTAGGCTGTTTATGATTAATATTTATATGTGAGGTTTTGTTCCCATTAGACTGTTGTTAGTGAGCTTTATAGTCTCAGTTGTCTAATTGCTTTATAGGATCTGTGAACTTTGTACTTATGTGTGCTTTTATGGTAGCAAGTATTGTCCTTTTGTTTCCATGTTTAAAACTCCTTTGAGCATTTCTTGTAGGTCTGGTCTGGTGATGATGAATTCCTTTAGCACTTGGCAGTTTTTAAAAAATGCAATGAGTTACTTTGGGTCCTCTGTGAAACAGATGCCAAGACAGGATTAGACATTTGAGAAGTTTATTGGGAAAAAAAATTGTGAGAGTAAATGGGAAGGGAACCAGGAGAGACTAGGTAAGCTGTCAGTCTGTAATACAGGTTTAACCTCCATGAAGAAGAGAAGAAAGGAAGGAATCTTGGGTAGGGAAAGTGTTAGACTGTGATATATTTCTAAAAAAGTTTCAACAAAGTTGATCCCAATTTGCCCATTAAATGAGTTCTGCAACTTTCAGGAATAAGCTTGCCTTCGTAGCCCTATCAAGCTCAGTCATTGAGTAGGAGTAGCTCTTGAGAAGTATGACCTCAGCATAAACATGGTCATGAAAACAGTGAGCCAGTTATGCTCTCTGAAATTGGAGATCTGAAAGGTGCATTTTCATGGCTGCAACACTCCACCTACTGTACTACACAGAGTTACTTCTCTACATGAGTTCATGTAGCAACTCTTCTGTAGTTCTTGTTGGCCTCTCTTCCTAAAGGGATACCTAGAAGTATTTAAGTATTCTTCCTGGTGACCTGACCATATACTTAGCCAATGGGTTCCAGATCCCAAAACTGGGTCAGGTCTGGAAACCGAGAAAAAGATGATAATTTTTTAATTAAGGCATGTACCCTAAGCCTTGTGTTCTTCCATTTTTGATTTTTTTAAATTGTAGTACCTGTTAAGCAGAATTGGCTGTCCATCTATTAACTATCTCTACAATTATCTGCACATCAAGTCTTTTTGGCTACTCTCCAGCCTTCCTGGTAATTTGGTAATTGTGGCCTCCTGCCTTTTGGCAGTTAAGCTCTGTCATCTGGCTTTTATTACTTCGTGGTGGAGAGGCATCCCATCCCCATGGATATTAATGAACCTAGCTCTATGGCAACCTATTTTACTGTCAACACTGGCTTGCAAAGGAGACTGACCACTGAATTTTTTGTGATACTTTTTTACCCCTCACCAGCACATTTCTGGTGGCCTCGGCTAATAATGTGTCTTCTGGACCCTCCTGAAGAACATAATCCTTTGTAGGTTGTCTTACCTCATGTAATATATTCATACTAGCATGCCAACTTTCTACAGCCTCCTTATTTCTTTCTTTACTATCTGTCAGGCAACTCAGATATTTTCACTTCACTCAGCTTTGATCATTGCTTTCTTTAGAGGTTTAAGGCCACTCTAGCAGAGCATTTGCCCCATCTCCTGAGGCCCTTGCTAGGATGCTATGTCTGTTTTCCCTAAAGAGTAATGTTGAGTCAATGAATTCTTGCTTACCTAGTCTTACTTTCTATATTCTTTGATCCAGCAGCCTCAAAATCTGTTCTCGGGGTACTCACATAGCTCTTCCCAATACAACCTAAATAATTCTTGCTGATACTTTTAGATATAATCACTTTTCTCCCTTATCTCCCAGCCAAGTTATGGTGTGTCTTGACCCTAGTTATTGGCCTAGCAGCCAAAAGAGGAGATTGAGGCAGCTTCCGAGAGGAGCCTCTGCATCCTCCACCACAGGGGAATTGCTAGCTTTTACTAGGAAAGAGTGGGCCACCTCTTCATACTCCAAGTGCTTAGAGAAATCTTTAGAGCTAGCATCCTCAGAGGCATCCATCCACGTGTTTCTATTCTGTTTTTCAGGATCTTAGGTCTTTCCAACCAGGGTCCAAATGTTATCATAGTAGACCTGCTTTGACTAAGCATTTAAACATCTCTGGAGTTCTTCAAATCTATTAGATTTTTCTGTTGCTTAGCTGTGTTTGATGTTCCATTACCAGAGGTAAGAGCATGTTTGTAAGCTACCAAAGAGATCTCTCACTCTCACATTTATTCTTTAATTCTGTAACCTTTTGCTAACAGCCCTCAATTTCTCATTATCCTTTAATAGAATGTCAGTTTAATTTAGCAGTAACCAGGTAACTCTAATGCCTTTGTGGGCATTATTTTCATCCATATTTCAAATGCCTTAATGATAATTAATGCCTTGCAAGGCATTCCCCACCACCAGGACATCTTTCCAGATTACTTCTGGTGAAATCTGTAGTAATTGTAACACCATTGTATACTAGGAACTACCAGTACTCCACATACCACTAAGGATGGCTTCTTCATTGCCCAGAAAGTGATAAGTGAGCCAATCTTAGAATCCCATTATACCTGTTTCCTTGTGCTAGTTCAGGTCCTTAAAGAAGGAAACATCAAGATGGTATTAGACATTCAAGAGATTTATTTTGGGAGGAATGCTTATGAGAAGAAATGGGGAGAGAATTAGAGAAAACCAGGTAAGCTGCCAATCCATAATGCAGCTCTAACTTCTGTGAAGGAAAGAGAGAAAGAAAGATTAGGTTTTTAAAAGTCTTAGGCTACAGTGCGGTCCTAAGTTAGGTAACGCCCCTGGAGAGTCATTGATCCAAATTCACCTGTGAATGAATCCCACATCTCTCAAGAATTGGCCCCCAGTAATATTCCTTCCATACCTTGTCATTGACTAGTTGCAACCATAGAAGCATGGCCTCAGCTTAAATGTAGGAATGGATTTTAGAGTGCAGGAGCTGGGGCAAGTGATCAGTTAGGATTCCTGAGATCTGAGAGGCTCATTGTCATGGCTGCCACATAACACACCATCTGACCCAGCATTCGCACTCCTGGGTATTTACCCAAGAGAAATGAAAGCATATGTGTACACAAAGACCTGCTTGTGAATGTTTACAGCAACCTTATTCATCATGGCCCAAACCTGGAATCGAGCAAATCCATTAACATAAATAAACAAATCATGGTACATCCATGTAATGGAAATTACTCAGCAATAAAAAGGAACAAACTACTGATACATTCAACAATATGATCACTTTAGAAGCAATATGCTAAATCAAAGAAGCCAGACACAAAATTCCACATACTGCATAATTCTGTTTATACAACATTCTTGAAAAAGAGAAAATTATGGTGACAAAAATCAGATCAATGTTTGCCAGTATTTGAGCAAAAGGATAGATTATAAAGGTTCACAAGGGCTCCTTTTGAAGTGACAGAAAAATTTTACCTGATTGTGTTGATGGTTAGATTCTTGTATATGGTTCTTGACACTCATCAAACTGTACACCTCTATATAGAGAGATTTTGCTATATATGAATTATGCTGCAGTAAATTTGACTTTAAAAATACAAAAACCTAAGCAAGCTCAATTATAAACATTTTTAAAAGGAAATAAATTCATTTATGATCCAGATAATGGCATTATCAGATATATAATTTACAATGACTCTGATTAATGTAATCAAAGAAGTAAAGAACTTGGGGAATTTTTTTTTTTTTTTTTTTGAGACACAATCTCACTCTGTCACCCGGCTGGAGTGCAGTGTTGCCATCTCAGCTCATTGCAACCTCCACCTCCCAGGTTCAAGCAATTCTTCTGCATCAGCCTCCCGAGTAGCTGGAGCCACAGGCACATGTCACCATGCCCGGCTAATTTTTGTATTTTTAGTAGAGACAGGATTTCACCATGTTGGCCAGGCTGGTCTTGAACTCCTGACCTCAGGTGATCCACCTGCCTTGGCCTCCCAAAGTGCTGGGATTACAGGTGTCAGCCACCAAGCTCAACTGGACTTGGGGAACTTTTATGGAGAACTGAAAATTATACTAGAGAAATAGATGGAAATGTAAGTGCTGAAAACACAGTAGGTAAATATAAAGTTTCACTGTATTGGTTTAATAGCCAATTAGATACACTGGAGATAGAATTAGTAAGCTGGAGAACAGGTTAGAAGAAAATATCTACTCTGAGACAGAGAGAAGCAAGAAAACGACATATACAGAAAAGAGCATGTGAGACATAGGAACCAGTAGTAAAGTCTATGAAAGGCTGTTGTCTCTCATCTAGTGTTGGGCCTAAAGTTGCAGTCAGAAAGGCCTGCAGGTAAAAAGAAAAGTTGGATGTCAAGTGGAAATACTGAGAACGAACTGGAATTTGCATCTTTCTTGTACCTCCTTCAACCTTAATGACATGACGACCTGCAGGAAAAGATGGTGCCCTACACCATTGAGCTTCAAGGACACGTGGCCTGAGACTTCTAGCAGCTAAACAAAGAAATCTGGTGGGAGCTTCAGAAGTTGTGGAACCAAATGTTTTTCCTTATCACTGAGATGATCCATTGATAAGTGACAACTTGTATAAATTGCAGCGTTCCCTGGGGCCCTACAGTGGCCTTCAAAAAATAATCGCTGCTGATTTGGTGAGCCAGAAGGCCAGCAGCACCATGTGTGAACTGAAACACTGCCCAGCATCCTATACTAAACATCAGAGCAAATTAGTTCTTGCTATACTTCCATCTTCCAAATCTTGTGGACATTTCTCTTACGGCTAACTCTACCTTAGAACATATAGACAAGGGAATTCTGGGAAACATAGTTCTACTTTAGCTAAGTTAACATAGTACAAAAGCACCAAAGATAAAAGGGGGAATAAATGGAGTTAAAATGTTTTTAAGGTTTGTATCATGTCCATAAAGTGATAAAACTACTAATTTTATTAAATTCTAATAAGTCAAGTATGCATGTTATAAACTCTAAGGTAACCACTAAAGAAAGAATAAAAGATTATTTATCAAGCTAATGATTATCATTCTAATAGAGGAGGAAAAAAGGGAAGTAAAAATAGTTATTCTGTCCAAAAGAAGATAAGAAAAGAGAGAGAAATGAACACAAAATGTAAAAGCCAACAAATAATAAGCTAGTTGATTTAAACCCAAATATATTACTAAGTGCATTAAATTAAACCTGAATGAATTTCCAATTAAAAGACAAAGATTGCCAGATTGAATAAATATTAAAATCTTCTACTATGCTGCTTTCAATATACCTAAAATAAAAGATGGAAAAGAATATATCATGCAAATAGTAGCCAACATGAAGCTGGCATAGCTATACTAATATTGGACAAAGTATGCTTTAAAGCAAGAAGCAATACTAGAGATGAAGGTGAATATTTTATGATGTAAAGTGTTCGATCTACCATGGAAATAAAACAACAATTCTAAATGTGTATGCACCAAATAAAATTTGCAGAACTAGTAGATGACAGACAAATCCACAATCATAATGAGAGACTTTAATTCACCTTTTAGTGGTAGAAAAGTACATATAAATATGCAAAATTAGTAATGATATAGAAAATTTAAACAACAAAATAAACAGCTGATACTAATTGACATAAATAATACACCCAATAAGTGCAGAATATGTATTATTTTCAAGTATGCATGGAACATTTAAGAAAGTTGACCATGTCATAAATGAAGAAGCAAATTTCAACCCATTTCAAAGGTGTTAAATCATACAGAGTAGGATCTACAAATTTATTATCTAAATATATCAGAAAGCTAGGAAGCCCTTCATTTGTGGGGCTTGTAGACTGTCTCCTTTCTCGTTAAAAATCAAAGATTTTCTTGAGCCTCTCATCCTAGATGTCATGCTGTCATTAACAGGAATAAGAAAGTTGGGAGAAGAAGAAATTTGATAAAGTGTAAAGACATGATGTGAACATGAGAATGGCCTGATCATGTGGAATAGTATAGCAGGGACTTCATGTAGCTCTGGTCATCCAGTAGTTTGAGCCCTTCATACCTAGAAACTCAGGCTTTGTGTCCCTCTTCAACCACTGTATCTTCCATTTATTTTCTAGTACTTTAATGTTTAATAGTTTAAATTACCTTATTCATTCAAAAATATTTGGCCAGTGACCTATGTGTCTCAAACATTATTCAGGGTCTTGTAAAAATATAGAAAAGCTATTCTATACGTAAACCATTTCTAAAATATGTTTCATTAATAAAATTTACTTTCTTAGGAATGATTTTAAGCACTAAAGAAATACAAGCTTATAATATTTTTGAAACTTTTAATGAATGAATTTTATTTATTTCATTTTATCCAGTTGAATTAAATGAAGAAAAGCACAAAGAACTAATAGAGAAAAAGGAGATGGAAATTTCAGAGTTAAATGCAAAGCTAAGAAGTCAAGAAAAAGAAAAGCAAAATGAAATACTCAAGCTACAACTAGAGGTAAGTGTTTGAGTCTGCTAAACTTGAGGACATATCCCTTAGTCTAAACTGTATTTTGATTGTTTTTCATCACAGTGAGATACATTTTAGGATTAGAAGCAATTCTGTGAGAGGGCTTCACACATGCTTATTCTCAATCAAATGATTGCAGTAATCACATACCATACAATTGTCATCTGCATTGCCTTTCAGTGCTTGACCTGAAAGTGGACCCTTGAGTTGTTCAAGAGGTCCTGGTTTTTAGAGAGGATATTGCTTCCTCTGAGAACTTTTCTTCTCAGTATTTCCTACTTGACATCCAACTTTTCTTTTTAACTGCAGGCCTTTCTGACTGCAGCAACTTTAGGCCCAACACTAGGTGAGAGACAACAGCCTTTCATAGACTTTACTACCAGTTCCTGTATCTCATATGCTCTTTTCTGTATATGTCATTTTCTTGTTTTTCCCTGTCTCAGGGTAGATATTTTCTTCTAACCTATTCTCCAGCTTACTAATTCTATCTTCAGTGTATCTAATTGGCTATTAAACCAATACAGTGAAACTTTATTTTTGCTATTGCATTTTTAGCACTCACATTTCCCTGACAGAAAACTCAAGGATTATCTGCATTTTATGGTAAATTCTATGCAGGTTTCATAATTTCTACCATTCCAGCATGGGAAGAATGTTTGTAACGCTTCACATTATTCTCAACCCAGCAGAAATTTTTCAAACCCCAGTAACCAACTAGAAATTTCTTTTGCTTTATTTCTCATAAAAAGGACAAATTTCTTCCTAATGACTTTCTGGAAGAATATATATCCTGGGGGCAAACAAACCAAATTCCTAAAAAAATTTTTTAAAGGGACTTCAAATAGGGCATCTCAAAGGCTGAGTCTCTAGCTCTTTGCTCAAGAGTCTTGAGTAAGCCGGATGCGGTGGTTCACACCTTTAATCCCAGCACTTTGGCAGGCCGAGGCAGGAGGATCACCTGAGGTCAGGAGTTCAAGACCAACCTGGCCAACATGATGAAAGCCGTCTGTACTAAAAAAATACAAAAAATAGCCGGGCATGATGGCAGACACCTGTAATCCCAGCTACTCAGTAGGCTGAGGCAGGAGAATCACTTGAACCCGGGAGGCAACTTAGTAGTGAGCCAAGATTACACCACTGCACTCCAACCTGGGCAACAGAACGAAACTCTGTCTCAAAAAACAAAAAACAAAACAAAACAAAACAAAACAAAAACCTGTCTTGAGTAGTTCTCTTAACCAGGTATCACAATCTCAAATGTACTTTGACAAAATATTTGTCCTTTAAATTTTTTCTAGGCTCTATCAATCTACCCTTCCATCATTCTTCCGTTGCTTGCCCCCACCCCAGCTTTCATTTTACCTTGTAAGAATTCACAAGTCTTAATTAAAATTACATACTATTCATATTCCTGAAACTTTGGAATCCCCAGGGTACTTGGTGAGGTACCATGTGTAATCATTGGGCAGAAAGAGGACTGATGTTGACTTTAGTTACCCTTTGTTGCTGCTGCTGCCATCTGACCAAGTGTACCACAAACCACAGGAAAGGCTGAATGGCCAAATGAAATTAACAGGCCATGTTTCAAGATCTACCACCAACTTCTAATCCTCTGTTTGGAAATTCACATTTTGTTTGCCATTTGGGCCTTATCACTGGTCTATTATTTAACTAGTATACAGAGCTTCTTGTTATTTGTTTTCATTGTACCTAACCATTTCTCTCCTCAAACCAGAACATAATCTCAGAGTTTATTCTTAGTCCTCAGAGAGGCTATGTTAACTAAATCTGAAGAGAAGAGTTATATAATGGAATATTGTGCAAAAACAAAAAATCTGACCTGTAAGAATGGCCTATGATAACTTTTTAAATCTGATTCAGTTTAATTCAAACCAGCAAGGGTTCAAACTATATCGACAAGATCGTATTCAAATTCTACTGTTCAGCCTCAAAGTTCCTGCAGAAAGCTACGTGAGGTTTTCTCCCATGACTGTTTATTACATTTTCTTCATAATGCACTCATTTTAATGTAAAAATATTTTTACCCATCTTTAAGTTAAACTAGATTCTAAACCCTGACTGCACTATAGAATCACGTGATGTTTTGAGAAAAAAATGATGCTAGCTGCACACCAGAATCTCTAAAGTAGTGCCCAGGCATTTGGTACTTTTAAAAAAAGAAAAGAAAAAAAAAACCTCTCCAGGTAATTTTACCATGCAATCGGGGTTAATCTTGTTTTTGTGTTATTTGCTCTTTCTGAAAAATTATTTCTTAAAGAAAGATTTTTCTATTGTCTATTATTGTAATTTACACCTAAATTACAGATTACATGTCAAACGATATCATGGACTATAATTATAGAAACAATTGTTTCTAATTGTCTAGAGTTTCAATAACTTTTTCAATTTGATTCAGTTTGATGCCAAACTAGCAAGAGTTCAGACTAAATCAAAATCATATCCGGATTCTACTGTTTTGCCACAAAGTATCTACAGAAGGGTATGTGAGTTTTCCTCTCATTATTCATTGCTTAAGAAAACTTTCTAAGCATGTTTCTATAAAAATCATCTAATTCTTATTAACAATGTAAGGTGTTTTTTAAAATACCAATTTATAGCAGAAGTATATTTCTTTATTGTTATTTCATTGTTCCTTGTACTAAATTTTATTATTTCTGAATTGTAATAACAAATTTTTTGTTTTGTTTAGAAACTGCAACATTTTCAAGATGAAAAAAACAAGGAGATTGCAATTCTTCATAATACCATTCGCGATTTAGAGCACCGCCTTTCTGTTGGCAAAGATTCTCACCTTAAGCGTAGACGGTTTTGAGCTTAGCAGTAAATTCATTAGTTGATATTTATTTAAAAGCAATAGAAAGTTTCACTTCTAGTTTCAATATACACATACAGCCTACATAACAAAAAAGTCAGCTTTAAGGTTTTTATTGAATTTATTTGGACAAATCCATACTGTATCCAATTGTGTACTGCATTCTTGCTTAACAGTATTAACCATAAAGGAGGTCAGGTTTATAGGGTTTGGTTTACCTATTAAACCATCATTGACTATGGAAATACTTACTAAGCAATATAGAGATAGACAATATTCTTTATCTTTCCTCTTATATCTTTTAAGACAGCCACTCAAATTTTAGAAGAGTGTGATACAACATTAAAGAAAGAAAGATACAAAGGCTTTATTCGTGTGTGATAGTAAAAATCAGGATATGAGTCTTAGATATACAGAAGATAAATGGATATTTAAAATATAGTTATATATGCTTTTTTAGCAAAATATTCATGTGTTAAGTATTTCTGGATCTTAAAATACAAAATCCACTTATGAGTTAAAAGTGTAAGATTGAAAAGACAAGGATAATATTGTTTTGAGAGATAAGTAAAGAAAAAAATGGAAAGCATGTCTTTGTTGTTCTTCCTCCATTCTAAATTGCTAACTATCCAACAGAAACCCCTAGGTCATAGTTTACGTTTCTATTCTCATTAAAGCAAATAGAACACTGGAAAAAAGAAAAAAAAAGACATATTAACCAAAAGCTGCAATCACCTTTCAGTTGCCCCATCATAAAAAATATGGTTTGAGTCAATATTTCTATGACATAAAATTTAAAATCTGGAAGCCAATCCAGTAGATTTCTTCATGTTTGCACAAATCTAATTTTGATTTTTGGTTTAGTAATTTGGTAGTTTATAAAAGTGCTGGAAATGAAATTGTGTCTAGACTGATTTGGGGAGTATGTCCTATTTCAAATATTTAGTTTGAAGATCATTCTCACTTTTTTGCCTTATTCTTTCAACGTCAATTGGTACTGACTTCTGTGGGTATAAGCTGCTGACTTCTTTGTCAGGCAGCTGGAGGCAAACGTCACTGACAAGATTCAGTTATGTTCTCCTCTGCCCAAAGTCCCTGTCAGCTACATAAAGATGGGAGGTTTTCTTTACACTGTCAGGTGATTGCAGACCCTGTTTTTTCAAATATCAGATGTCGACAATGGCAGCATCAGCTCGTAGGAGCCAACTCTGAATCTTTGGGCAATTTACAGAGTAATTGATTTATACACCTCTTTCGTCAGAGCTTCTTTTGTAGATGTTGTAAACCTTCACTTCCTAGCATATCTCAGTTCTCTGGGTGACCCTGCCTATGTTGACCCTTGTGCTTATGGTGGTGATGAAGGCCTGGAGGAGCAGGATGAGTAGGAGCCTCTGGTGCTCCTGGTTGCTGATTCTCTGAAAGCTCACTGCTGCGAAGGTGCTGATGTCCCTGATTGTGATGATGCTCATGATGGTAATGGAGCTGTGGAGCTTCAACTGTTTCATCCACAGTAGCCAAAGATATACTTTTACAAAAGTCTTCATCTTTGAGAGTCTGGAACAAATTTATAAATCACTTATTAACAAGTTTATAGATATAGGAATAATGCATGAAAAATGATTTGTAGAGCTAACGTATGTGAAATTGCAACTAGTTAATTAGAATCAAACTTGCTTTGTATTATATTAATGAGAAAGCCTGATGTTAGTCTCAACACCTAGACATTTTATTAAAGGCGTAAAAAGAAAGCCAAACCACTGTACTTATATTTGCAGAAGCGAATGAAGTAAACTGGCAAAAGGAACTTAGATTGCAGGAAAATCAATCTAATATCAAATCCTAAATTCAATTGACCTGGGCCGAGCATGGTGGCTCATGCCTGTAATCCCAGCACTTTGGGAGGCCAGGGCAGGCAGATTGCTTGAGCTCAGGAGTCGGAGACCATCCTGGGCAACATGGCGAGACTGCATCTCTGCAAAATATACATAAATTAGCTGGGTGTGGAGGCACATGCCTGTAGTCCCAGCTACTTTGGAGGCTGAGGTGGGAGGATCGTTTGAGCCCACAAGGTGGAGGTTGCAGTGAGATCAGATGGTGCCACTGCACTCCAGCCTGGGTGACAGAGTCAGACCTTATCTCAAAAAAACAAAAAAAATAAAAAAGCAGTTGAACTATATGGAAACTTCTGTACCTGTGTCAACAGTGCATCTCATCTAATACTATATGATACTGTAATCTAATATTAATTTATCTCTGATAATTCAAAAATGCTAATAAACTCTGCTCAAATGTGTTAGTTTTTCATACTTCTTCCTATGCCAGGAAACGTTCTGAACTTCACCAAAGCTTTGCTAATGTCTCCCTACCATAAGGCTGTCAGCTGAAAATAGCAAATTACTGCCCGACTCCCACTGACCATAATATCCACTCTGCATGATCCTAGTTCTTTAATTTACTAGAAGTCTTTATTGTTTTGTGGTACCTACCAATCAGAGAATCAAAGCCTATAGATATAGAAATGTAACATTAAATCTCAACCTAAGACTAATTTGTAAATAAAATTACAAAATCAGCTTAGAAACCCAAAGACTCACTAAGTGATATGCTTTTGATGTTTTGAAGGTTTTAAAAGGTAATAAATTCCATTAAATTTTAGCATACAACTACTAAGTGGTATTTTATTTGGTTATTTCTGAATTACTTCTACATTAGAAGCTAATAGTGTTTGCTTCCAAAGTTATAAACAATTTGATATATGTTTAAAATATACTGTGTAATGTTCAAAGTGTTCAAGGTTTAAACAAACACAAATACCTATGGTAGCAGTATAATTTCTTTCATTTATTTGCTTATTTATTTAGAGACAGAGTCTCGCTCTTTCGCCAGGCTAGAATGCAGTGGCACTACCTTGGCTCACTGCAACCTCCGCCTCCCCGGTTCAAGCGATTCTCCTGCCTCAGCCTCCCAAGCAGCTGGGATTACAGGTATGTGCCGCCAGGCACAGCTAATTTTTGTATTTTTAGAAGAGATGGGGTTTCACCATGTTGGCCAGGATGGTCTCGATCTCTTAACCTCGTGATTCGTCCACCTCGGCCTCCCAAAGTGCTGGGATTACAGGCGTGGGCCACCGCACCCTGCCAGTAGTCTAATTTCAGAAACGAATTACTATATTTTACTGATTCTGTGATGCTTATTTCTTTAGATTTTAATATCTCTAAAATTAGAATGTACCACACTGTTGGTGGTGTTTTCTCACTATATCCTACTTTAATTAAATTAGCAGCATTTTTTTTCCTAAATAGTACGTAAGATAATATGTCATATAATCAGTGGTATCTAGGAGACAATGAAATAGAAAAACTCCAATTTGATTTGGCATATCAGATAATAATAGTGTCTAATCTGTAATTCGTATTTACAGATGATTCACACATTTTAAGCATATTGTGGTAACTTGTACTAACTTTTTCAATATAACTGGGCATATTTATAACTATCAAGCATTTGCACAAGTGAGAAATACAGAAATAATCTCAAAATATGAGGAATCATTATAGTTAGTATTTATTAAAGGCTTAGTTCAGGTTGAGTTAGTACTTTTCTGTCATTACTCTTAGTATTTTCTTCCATTACCTCAGTCTCCCCATCTTTAAAAGTAGTAAAATAACCCTCAAAAGATCATTATAAAGGTTAAAATGTGAAAATTACATAACTAGAGTAAGTAACTTGTACTCCTTAACAACTAAATTAATTAATTAAATTTGTTAAAAATTTGAGGCAGCTTTCTTTAGAGCTGGGGAAAATCTGAAGGAAATACAACTTACAAATAAAATTGAGAATTGTTTTTAAACCTAAGTTCAAATTTTCCCAATCTGACCTATCAGTGGAACATTGTTTAGAATTATTTTCCTTTTTGTTATGAAGAAAAACAAGTCTAGTTAATACAAATTAAATTCTTTGAGTGTCTTTTATATTTAAAAAAGATTTAAATATAGTTCTCATAACAAGGAAGAAATATTTTCATGGTTGTTAGGAAATAAATATCAGTAATGAGTAGAAAACTTATTCCATTTTGAAGTAAACTCAAACTGCAGATGGGCAGACAGTGGAAGGGCTTCAGGAAAAATGTGATAGTCTTGCATCTTCAACAAATTAACTAGTTTCTGGCCCCAGTTCCATTCCAAGTAATGCTGTGGGTAACCTTTGCTACTGCTATGTTCTTGTGCTAACAAGTTCAGGATACTACAATAATGTTGCTTTTTTGTGTTGACTAAATTCTTTGAGCGCTTATGCTCATGCAACGTCATTTGGTGGTAACTGAAATACAATACATTGGCTTTTAATTTCTAAAGCCCTTCTAGATAAAGGCATCAACATCGATCTTCAAAAGATGTTTTAAAGTAGAGATTAGGCCGGGCACGGTGGCTCACGCCTGTAATCCCAGCACTTTGGGAGGCTCAGGCGGGCGTATCACAAGGTCTGGAGATCAAGACCATCCTGGCTAACAGGGTGAAACCCCATCTCTACTAAAAATACAAAAAATTAGCCGGTTATAGTGGCAGGCGCCTGTAGTCCCAGCTACTCGGGAGACTGAAGCAGGAGAGTTGGCGTGAACCCAGGAGGCGGAGATTGCAATGAGCCGAGATCACGCCACTGCACTCCAGCCTGGACGACAGAGCGAGACTCCCTCTCAAAAATAATAATAATAATAATAAATAAATAAAATAAAGGTTAGATGACAGGATATGTGTTTAACTATAAAAATTATTGTTATTTATTTTAGTACGCCTGCAAAAGCATTGAATTATCTAAATAAGTTAGTGTTTCATGATAATCTCTTAAAAGATTTCCTCTTTTCTCCCCAGAAAAATAATTCAGAAAAATACCGTGAGAGAGCAGTTTCCACATTTCTTTTCACAGTAAGCAATCTTAATGGCTTCTTCTACATATGGGAAAGTTAGGAAGGAAAAAGGCAAACCAAGATGATATACAAGAAGGCCACATCTAAGAAAAAGGACAAATACAATGTCATTATAATATTTTCTGTATCACGATCCTACTCAAATACAGTCTGGGATAGGTATTATAGCTTTAATGGTTATAACTAAGACCCTTTCACGCCTTTACTAAATTTCTTTGGGTGAGAGCTACAAATGAGCTCTCAGGCACTGCACACCACGTCAGGTCATAGCAACACTACAACTAGTCTAATACTAGTATTTTGAAGTTATAGATATGTCACTACATAATATCAAAAATGTCATCATTGTGACTTGGTCAAATACAATTTTGTGATTGACTTACAAATTCTACCAGTGCCCAAACCACTAACTTATAAATTAGGCTCTGAAAATCACTTGAGCTTGTCATAACTGCTAAGGCAGCACAAATTTGACACAACAAGAAATCATCACATAACAAAAAGATCTCCAAGCCTTGGCCAGTAGCCCATTTATTTAAAAATGTGTCTAATGCAATGAAAATTTCAGCACAATGAAAGTATTAGAACATATGGCATTGTCAGAAATGGTGGGGTTAAAATGTTCCTCTTGCCCACATTTTACCTAGTATATATGGTTTTATGTGACTATCAAAAGGTTATACTTTTAGGTTATCCTGAAAATTAGAAGTTTAAGGGCCTAAAAGAATGAAATGTGAATTTTTAAAAATTTAGTATGAGACCAAGTAGGACTCACCAGACTCCGGAGAGTCAAAGAAAACAAAGCACCAACTAAGAATGTTTATAATGGCATAATGCATGAATTGAGATTCCCTCAAAATATAAATGTTTTATTTGTTCATAGAATCAAAAGTAGATTTGTGCAGATCATGCTTAAATGATAACTCACTTTACAGTTCAGAAATTCAGGCATGTAGCCTTAAAATTATTAAATTAAAATTAATTAGAAGATAGTTATTAATTTGCAAAAGAATTAGGTTAGAATTGTACAGGATGTACAAATTGGTCATTTTTTTAATTTAACCAAAATGCCAATTTACAGAGATAATCAATTTTCTGTATTTTCCTCCTGGAATGGTGAAATCTTTTACACGCCTTACTTTTTAAAAAGTCATTTCAAAAATAAAAGTCATTTCAAAAAAAATGTGAATAAACAGTTTATAAACTATTTGACAATAAACAAAAGCAAATATATTATTTTAAATCACTTACTATTAAATACAAAACAAGAAGAAATCAAGTGAAGAGATTAGTGGAAAAATCTAAAAGAGTGGTCACCGGGAAGTAACTTGAGATAATAATTATAGATATGAGATAAATATACTCAAGATTAAGAACCCATAGAATTTGATTATTGACCCGTGATGGGAAGTGTGATGGAAGGAATCAGTAATACATTCCTGTCACACAGTTTTCTGAAGGGGTAGATGGCAGCAAGCTTGCCATACATGATGGTTTTTGTGACGTCCTGCAAAATGGTGGATGATGACTGGGAGTGCAGGGTCTGAAAATTATAGGATTATATGCCCTAGTGGTTGGCTGCATCTGCCTCCAATAGGTTGTATATAAAAATCACACAAAGGTGAAAGTATAAGCACGTTTTAGGAGAAGATAATCAATACACATTTGAATAATTGAATTTAAGGTGTTTGTGAATGTATCTATGAAGTAGATATACTGGTCTGGAGTTCAGTCATTGTGTTTCAGCTTTGTATATATATATGGGATCATCCTAATATATGTTGTAATTGTAATCAAGGGATAGATGAGATTGCTCAGGTAAAATGTGCAGAGTGTCAATAGAAGGAAACCTATACAGCCCTGAATAACACAAACACATACAGAATAAACCAAGGAAGAATGTGATAGGACGAAAATAAGGAGGTGGAAGAGGAGGAAGTGTGGAGGAGGAGAAAGAAGAGGAGGGATGTGGGGAAAACCAGCAGGGTATAGTGTCATAGAAATTTCTTTAAATGAGAGTATTTCAAAAATAAGGAGTTATTTTTACTTCTAAATGTTAAAGAGAAATTATATGAGATGAAGACTGAAATATGGCATTGTATTTAACAGTAAAGAAGATTATTATGTGTGATGGGAAGTAAATAAATAGATATGAAACAGTTATTTTTAAATTTGGGATGTGTTTGTCTGTACGAACCTGTCATATATGAGGAAGTCATCTTTGCTTCCATTTAAAAGAGTCCAGACATCTGTTTGGTTTTCTTCTTGTTGATAAACAGGAATATGCTCTGAAACCTTATTCTTAAGATGTGTATATTTCAATCGAGAAGATATTCCTTGATGATTAACAACAATATAAGAAATATTAGAATATCCTTCTTTCTCCAGTTTTACTCGCAGGTCTTCCAATCTAAAATATTTGGGAAGAAACATATAAAATGAATAATCTCATTTGATTTGATTAGTGGTTTTCTCCCTCTTCCTTAATTTTCTATGTGAAACTCTCCTTCTTATTTTTAACTAACCCATACTGCACCTATTTATATTATTGTGAAAGATTTTAAAACTTTAATTTTTAGAATTACTTAAAACTTGTGCTTAATTAAAACCTTATGCTTACACAACTATTGGCTCATTTAGTTCTCAAATTAGCACAATGAAGTGTATATATTTTAAATGTATCTTATAGGTAGAATGGATTCAACCAACCACAGATAAAAAATGTTTGGAAAAAAAAAAAGATGGCTGCATCTATAGTAGTGAACATGTAGACTTTTTTCAATGTCATTCATTATTCACTAAACAATACAGTATAAAAATTACTTACATAGCATTTACATTCTGCTAGGTATTATAAGTAATCTAGAGATAATTAAAGCATATGAAAGTATGCGCATAGGTTATATATGCCATTTTATATAAGGGATTTGAGCTCCATGGATTTTGGTGTGTGAGGGGAATCCTGGAACCAATCCTGCACAGATATCATTGGATGACAGAAAGGAGAATTCCACCCAATCAATATCTGGTGAATAACTCAACAAATATATTTGATATTTATTTGTTAAATAACCCAAAACCTTTGATAGCAAGCCTAGTGTTCTTTCTACTCTGACAAAAGTCTTCTCTGCTTCTTGTATTGAAGTAACTGTTCTATTTGCAGAAGTACATTTTAGAACATTTTCATTACACAGGTAATACATATTTAGTAGGAAGTTATAAAATATAGGTCCACAAAAAGAAGAAAAAATGTCCATAACCCTAGGAAACCCACTGTAAACATTTTGGTGTGTATCATCCTAGTTTCTCTCTTCTAATATGTTCTGTGCAAACACATAGTTTTTCCAAAAGTGTGACTTAAATACATTGTTTACACTTTTATGTCTATATGCATGTGTATATTTAATAACCTTCCCCTTAAGGTATTTTAAGCCACACAAAGACTGTCTTACTTAGATGCCTGCAGTATGCACAGGTATCAGCTGGCTTGAAGAAGAGCAACCACAGTCACTGAACCATTGGAGTCTAGCATTGGATCTTGATCTCTTATGCTCCAGGCTGGGGGTTGCTTACAGAAGGAGCTTTGGTCCTGGCTCTCTGTTCCTCCCGATGGAAGGAGACAGAGAGCCAGGGCAAGCCCCAGACTTCTCCACATTGCTGGGGCTGTCCTGTAAAAGAGAAAACCTGTCACTCTTCTTCATAGTTAACTTCACAGTCCTAACTATGAATTTCTATAAATCCTGCAGACATAATTCCACTTCCTAAAAATACCTAGCCCATGAATTCTGTCTCCAGAAAGGTATGCTCAGACTGTGGCTTATATAAATAAGTCTGTGACTTACATAACATTCTGCAAACACAACCTGACTTTTGTTGGAGACACACTAAGTTCTGACTGTTCTTTCTATCCTCCAAGAAGAAACGGATAGGCCGGTCGCGGTGGCTCCCGCCTGTAATCCCAGCACTTTGGGAGAACGAGGTGGGAGGATCATGAGGTCAGGAGATCGAGACCTTCCTGACTAACATGGTGAAACTCCTTCTCTACTAAAAATACAAAAAAAAAAAAAAATTGGCCGGGCGTGGTGGCAGACGCTTGTAGTCCCAGAGGCTGAGACAGGAGAATGGTGTGAGCCCGGGAGGCGGAGCTTGCAGTGAGCCGTGATCGCGCTACTGCACTCCAGCCTGGGCAACAGAGCAGTCTCAAAAAAAAGAAAAGAAAGAAAGAAAAAAGGGATAAATAGGGAATTCTGCACAGAAATTAAAAGAGCCAGCAAAAAAAGAGAACCAAGGAAGAAAGGTGATGGCAGAGAAGACAGGATACCAACTTGAATGTGGCTCATGTCAGGCCCTTAGCTCTTCAAGTTCAAACATTCTATATTTATAAATCTCTTGGGTATGGCTCCCTTTTGTTTCTCTTATTCCTTGAAGTCTGACTCTATGTATCTAACCAAGTAGAAATATCGCACATCACTGCCCCCTCTACCATATAAGACTCACTGAAATCCACACTCAATTAGCCTATTCATTGGAAAGTTCCTATGACTAGAAAATTCCTATGACTAGACAGCACTTTCTTTGGTAAAAAGATGCTTCCTCTGAGCAACGAAGTTAAAATGTTTTTAAATACCTGACTAGAAATATCCTCAAAACTAGGGCTAGCTCTCTAAACAGAGTGGTTCAAAAACAGGTGAAGTGTAGACAGGTGATAAGAAAAAGGAACACATTCAGCAGAGAGGAGCAAAGAAAAATCCTCACAAGTAATTCAGGCTCATTTTGATGTAAGAGTCTGTGGGGAGAGATCAGGACAAAATTTGAAAACTGGGAGGGCAATACATTTTCAAGCACTGATTTGAGATTTTTAAAAGCAGATGCATTTCTTTGGAGGTGGGGAGCTAATGGTAAATTACTTAGAGTGAGCCCAGAATTAAGAGGAGAATAGAAAAGCTAAAATCAGATTGATCTGGGCTTTAATGCACTGGTAGAATTTTTAACCCTGATTGTCTTTCACATTATTGAACACATCAAAACTCCTACCTGTATATGATATCTTGATAAGAACTTGACTAAAGGAAGAGAAAAAAACTAGACAAAGAGAGTGAGGTCAGAGGGAGGTAGAGAGAGAGGACAAATTAACTTGCTTATTTAAGGCCACCCCAACTACTTATTCTAACATTTAAAATATTCTAATATTTTAAGAAGAAGTTATATTTGGACTCTTTCTAGAAAATTCCTCTAGAATGGTATTTACAATGATAATACAATTATCCTTATTATAGCTAACATTTATTTAACTTTTATACAACTATATTCAGGTGGCTCTAAGCACTTTTATATATCATGTCAGTGAATCCTTAAGACAATTATGTGACCGTTATCCCCTTTTGCAGTTGAAAAAAACCATGGCTAAGAGTTTAGGTAGCTTGTCTATGATCACACAGAGAGTAAGTCAGTCACAAGAGAGACTGGATTAAAACTAGTCCCATCAAATCCAAAGCATGACATCTTAGGTACTGCAATATATTGAGAGTTTTTAGATAGATCACCTTGTAATAACTATAGCCGCCAACTATTTTTGTTTACGCACTAAGACACCAAAGAGAACATAAAAATAATTCAAGCTGTTTTGTTTCTTAATAGAATGGCTAGGTTTTCTCTGTTTCCTAGACTACAAATTCAGTAGTTATAGAACCTTGACAAAAATTCAGCATTTGATTTTTTCACTTTGCCACAGAGCACATATTTCCTTTTTTTTTTTTGAGACAGAGTCTTGCTCTGTCACCCAGGCTGGAGTGCAATGGTGCAATCTCAGCTCACTGCAACCTTCACCTCCCAGGTTCAAGCAGTTCTCCTACCTCAGTCTCCCAAGTAGCTGGGATTACAGGTGCCTGCCACCACACCCGGCTAATTTTTGTATTTTTCGTAGAGACGGGCCAGGCTGGTCTCAAATTCTGGACCTCGTGATCCGCCTGCCTCGGCCTCCCAAACTGCTGGAATTACAGGCGTGAGCCACCGTGCCCAGCCCAGAGCATGTATTTCAAGTAGCTGAATGGTGAATATAAATGAAAAGACTATTTCACTCATTTCCCTCATTTAGGTTTTTGATGAAAAAATAACCCATTGGCAGAGAGTTGTAGCTTAGAGTTCACACTTATGGATTTCTTCTGTCATTAGAATCAACAGGCTGCTCGATTTTGCTTTCTTAAAATTATTTCTTACACAATAAACCTTTAATAATTATAGTTGTCAGACAGCTATACAAAAATAGTGAAGATAAATAACACAATTGGATTTACTGGAAGCTGATCCAGTAAGAATTGAAAAGTAGTTGTAAATTTCACTAACGTCACCACTTTTCAATTGCAGAACTTAGATTTGATGGCCACATACAGGCCTACATTTATTTTAAATTCCTCATTAAAAAGCAGGATATGCACAAACTTTCTCTGTCCTCTACCTCTGAACTTTAGACCAGCATCTGAAAGCCCCTAATTCACCTGAATGCTCTCATTCACCATTTAAAATACAAAATTTTGCATTTAATCATAGACCACCTAATTGTGACATGGGTTTTAGCTTCTTTAACGGTGACCACTTCTGCACTGTGGACTGAACCTGCTGTACCCCACTCCACCACCACTTTTTTTCCTGAAACTGCTCACAATATCCCTGGATATTTCTAAGACACTAGAATGAGCATATTTCAGTGTCTGCGCTTCAAATCCAAATGACTGGGTTTTTTCCCTGTTTGTTCTTATTCTGCCTTTCAGTGGAAAATATTTAAATTTGAACACATAATCCTGCCTACATAACATCACAACAGATTATAGAATAAAAGGTTTGGATTTTTCCAGCTTCCTCTGCTCGCAGCTGTGCAGAAGACAGAGCAGAAATCAAGAACTGTCAAATGTGCCCACTGGGAACTTCACCTACCACACCCAAGTTCAGACTCTTATCCTTTTTCTCTTTTATTATTTTTATTTCCTCTACCCACCTGTTTTCTCAATCTATTCTATGGGAAAAAACATTTTATCAGACTCAAAAAATATTTACCAAACTCTAAAAGAATCAAGTGTCAGAAAACACGAAGCTCCTACTTACACAACCCCTTCCAGCGGGCCTGCTTCCTTCCTCTTTGCTTTACTCTGGCAGCTCCAAAAAGCCACAGCTGCACACTCTGATATTTATAGTCCTGTTGTTTACCTCACCCCTCAGGTATAGTCCATAGTTCAATGTTCATTCTTGCAGTGACCTTGCAACCACAGCAAACCCCTGAGCTGATTGTTATCAACTTAAAAGAAAGTAGCAAGTACTGTCATGCATAATATAGGGAAAACATTTTGACAATTACTAATTTATTCCCTATCCTTTTCAGTCACCCCAGTATCTAGGATTTAATGGTACAGTCGGGGGCGGGAGGAAGGGCTAAGGGTAAACAAGGCCTCCAAGTCTGGTTCTTTCCCAAACTGTAATAGGGAAAAGCATTTGCTGAGCCAGCGAATTATGTTGCTGCTTAAAAAAAAAAAGAAAAAGAAAACGAAAAAGTTTTTTTTTTTCCTTTTGTTTTGCTTCCTTTTGCAGTGATGAGGTGCTAGCTTAGCCCACACTGTGTGACCTTTGTTAGAAAAGTCACCTGCTGTTAGAAAAGTTACTCTGGTCTCCTGTTGTTACAGACTTACGTCGATTGTGTTCTACATTTACAACTTGAATTCATATGGGATTTCACAGGACCACTGCTCTTTTCTTTACAATTTAAGGAAATAGAAAAATAGACTTACTATCTGAGGGATATCAGGCCTCATTTTTATTGTCACAGAAGTCATACTTCCTAGAAGACCAATGCATCCCACAGGATTTTTTGAGAATCGAATATAAAATCTTTACAAATGTAAGTACCATAAAAATAAAAATTAATGGTAGTAGTTGGACATGGAAAAAGTTTGGAAATTTCAAGATGTACAAATGAAATAGATAATTCCTACTATTTCAGAAGGGAGTAAATTCTTTCCGGTAACACTTGTAAGTTGGCATGCTCACTGTAGGTGAGGTAGGGAACAATGTCAAATGATGTCATTCCTAGATAGCAATGGTTTTCGAGTAAGCCTTGCTTTTGTCATCAATTAATTTTTTTCCAAATAATCCCCTACTACTGATTACTATATGCTGAATACTGTTGTACAAGGTGCAAGAAATACAAAGAGACTCAGATGTTATCCTTCCTTTCAAGAAACTTCATATCAAATTAGGAGGTTAGCATTTGAAATCCAAGTTTTCTTTACTTGCCCTGAACAGTTGTTATTTGCCTTTTGGGGTCTCAGATCTCTTTGAGAATCCAGTTAAAATGCACTTATACATGCTCATTTTTTCAAAGAGTATCATTTAAAAATCTTTGTACAAAGCAGATATTCCTCCCTGTAGTTCATTTCCTTGACAAATTTTAGTAGTCATATTGATCTATCTGCAACCAGAAAGCAGGTGTTTCACTATGTCCTCTTTTCATTACACATCGGCTTAGCAGGGACCTCCTGACCCAAAAGAATTTCATCCAAGTGTTCAGTGGTTTCAGAAGAAAGTGCCAAGGATTGTGTGTATTGAGACCAGTGTATGTCTAAAACCTCAAGTGGCAAAAGGAAAAGATGAGGAGCTTGTAATGTTTGAAAGGAATTTATTCTTAGAGGGCATGGTGTCTCATGCCTATAATCTTAGCTACTCAGGATGTTGAGATGGGATCACTTGTATCCAGGAGTTCAAGGATGCAATGAGCTATGATTTTCACTGAAGCAGGATTTTTTGCTTCTTAGCTCAGCTAAAATCTAGGTTCTTGTCTCACCACCAGAAAAAATTAGGCATGCAGACACATTGGAAGGCAAGGAGAGTGGAATTTATTAAAAGAAAACTCTCAGCAAAAAAAAATAAAAATGGGAAGTTCCTGCCAACAGGCTTCCACCTCACAGATTGAATACCAGGCCACCAGACAACAGCTTCAGAAACTGCGCTCCTCCCCACTCCATAAGGCAAGTATTCCCACTGGCTCCACCCCATTCTCCCAGTGCACAGGGGGGCCCCCAGTTGGTTGTGGGCATCTTTAGGCAAGCCCCTTGTACACAATGACCTGGGTGGCATTTGGCTGTCTCCTGTTTCTATCAATTGCACCACTGAATTTCAGCCTGGGTGGCACAGCAAGACCACGTCTCTAAAAAAAGATAATAATAGTAATAAAGAAATGGGCCGGGAGCGGTGGCTCACACCTGTAATCCCAGTACTTTGGTAGCCCAAGGCAGGCAGATCACCTGAGGTCAGGAGTTCAAGAACAGCCTGGCCAACATGGTGAAATCCTGTCTCTACTGAAAATACAAAAATTAGCCAGGCATGATGGCAGGCACCTGTAATCCCAGTTACTTGGGAGCCTGAGGCAGGAGAATCCCTTGAAACTGGGAAGTGGAGGTTGCAGTGAGCAGAGATCATGCCAAGAGAAACTCCATCAGAAAGAAAAAAAGAAAGAAAGAAAGAAAGAAAGAGAGAGAGAGAAAGAAAGAAAGAAAGAAAGAAAGAGGAAGAAAGGAAGGAAGGAAGGAAGGAAGGAAGGAAGGAAGGAGGGAAAGAAAGAAAGAAAGAAAGAAAGAAAGAAAGAAAGAAAGAAGAAGAAAGAAAGAAATTGATCCATTCCTAACAGTCTCTTCTGTGCTGAGCAACCTGGAACCAGTCAGCATTTTCAAGAAAGCAGAATTTCCAAACAAACATCAACTGGGTATTATACAAAATTTTATATTAAATCAAATCAAATGAACATTCGTTGGCTGCTTATGTTAGGCACAATGCTAAATATTGGGACTATAGAGATTTAAAAATAAAAACAAAAAAATGATATTTCTTGTTTTCAGGGACCTCAAAATCTAATAGGGTAGAGAGACAAGCAGAAAAAGCAAAGTGTAAAGCTTGATCCCCTGTAGGATGACTGTAAGCACAAGATTCTGTTGGAAACTTGGAAATGAAGACAGTAGCTTTGAACCCAGCATGGAGATAGGATCAGTTTCAGGTTGGTGCACTTTCCAGCAAATTCATCAGGCATTATCTTGGATTTTACATTCCACCTACACAATACTCAGCAAACCTGACCACAGCACTGCCTAGACCAGGGGTGTCCAATCTTTTGGCATCCCTAGACCACATTGAAAGAATTGTCTTGAGCCACACATAAAATACGCTAACACTAACAATGGCTGGTGAGCTACAAAAAAAATTTTTAAAAACACAGGTATAAATAAAGATGGTAGGGGGCAGAGCAAGATGGCCGAATAGGAACAGCTCCAGTTGCCAACTCCCAGCGAGAGCGACACAGAAGACGGGTGATTTCTGCATTTTCAACTGAGGTACTGGGGTCATCTCACTAGGGAGTGCCAGACAATTGGTGCTGGTAGGCTGCTGCAGCCCGATCAGCAAGAGCTGAAGTAGGGTGAGGCATCGCCTCACCTGGGAAGTACGAGGGAGAAGGGAATCCCTTTTCCTAGCCAGGGGAACTGAGACACACAACACCTGGAAAATCAGGTAACTCTCACCCCAATACTGCGCTTTAAGCAAACGGGCACACCAGGAGAATATATCCCACACCTGGCCAGGAGGGTCCCATGCCCACGGAGCCTCCCTCATTGCTAACACAGCAGTCTGCCATCTAACCACAAGGCAGCAGCGAGGCTGGGGGAGAGGCGCCCGCCATTGCTGAGGCTTAAGTAGGTAAACAAAGCTGCTGGGAAGCTCGAACTGGGTGGAGCTCACAGCAGCTCAAGGAAACCTGCCTGTCTCTGTAGACTCCACATCTGGGGACAGGGCACAGCTAAACAACAAAAGGGGAAGCAGCAGAGGCCTGTGCAGATGTGAACGACTCTGTCTGACAGCTTTGAAGAGAGCAGTGGATCTCCCAACACGGAGGTTGAGATCTGAGAACGGACAGACTGCCTGCTCAAGTGGGTCCCTGACCCCTGAGTAGCCTAACTGGCAGACATCCCCCACTAGGGGCAGTCTGACACCCTACACCTCACAGGGTGGAGTACACCCCTGAGAGGAACCTTCCAAAGTAAGAATCAGACAGGTACAGTCGCTGTTCAGCAATATTCTATCTTCGGCAACCTCTGCTGCTGATACCCAGGCTAACAGGGTCTGGAGTGGACCTCAAGCAATCTCCAACAGACCTACAGCTGAGGGTCCTGACTGTCAGAAGGAAAACTATCAAACTGGAAGGACACCTATACCAAAACCCGATTAGTACGTCACCATCATCAAAGACCAGAGACAGAAAAAACCACAAAGATGGGGAAAAAGCAGGGCAGAAAAGCTGGAAATTCAAAAAATAAGAGTGCATCTCCCCCTGCAAAGGAGCGCAGCCCATCGACAGCAACGGATCAAAGCTGGTCAGAGAACGACTTTGACGAGATGAGAGAAGAAGGCTTCAGTCCATCAAACTTCTCAGAGCTAAAGGAGGAATTACGTACCCAGCACAAAGAAACTAAAAATCTTGAAAAAAGAGTGGAAGAATTGACAGCTAGACTAATTAATGCAGAGAAGGTCATAAACGAAATGACAGAGATGAAAACCATGACACGAGAATACGTGACAAATGCACAAGCTTCAGTAACCGACTCGATCAACTGGAAGAAAGAGTATCAGCGATTGAGGATCAAATGAATGAAATGAAGCAAGAAGAGAAACCAAAAGAAAAAAGAAGAAAAAGAAATGAACAAAGCCTGCAAGAAGTATGGGATTATGTAAAAAGACCAAATCTACCTGAAAGTGAGGGGGAAAATGGAACCAAGTTGGAAAACACTCTTCAGGATATCATCCAGGAGAACTTCCCCAACCTAGTAGGACAGGCCAACATTCAAATTCAGGAAATACAGAGAACGCCACAAAGATACTCCTCCAGAAGAGCAACTCCAAGACACATAATTGCCACATTCACCAAAGTTGAAATGAAGGAAAAAATCTTAAGGGCAGCCAGAGAGAAAGGTCGGGTTACACACAAAGGGAAGCCCATCAGACTAACAGCAGATCTCTCGGCAGAAACTCTACAAGCCAGAAGAGAGTGGGGGCCAATATTCAACGTCTTAAAGAAAAGAATTTTCAACCCAGAATTTCATATCCAGTCAAACTAAGTTTCATAAGTGAAGGAGAAATAAAATCCTTTACAGATAAGCAAATGCTTAGAGATTTTGTCACCACCAGGCCTGCCTTACAAGAGACCTGAAGGAAGCCTAAACATGGAAAGGAACAACCGGTACCAGCCATTGCAAAAACATGCCAAAATGTAAAGACCATCGAGGCTCGGAAGAAACTGCATCAACTAACGAGCAAAATAACCAGTAATATCATAATGGCAGGATCAAGTTCACACATAACAATATTAACCTTAAATGGTAATGGACTAAATGCTCCAATTAAAAGACACAGACTGGCAAACTGGATAAAGAGTCAAGATCCATCAGTCTGCTGTATTCAGGAGACCCATCTCACATGAAGAGACATACATAGGCTCAAAATAAAGGGATGGAGGAAGATCTACCAAGCAAATGGAGAACAAAAAAAAAGCAGGGGTTGCAATCCTAGTCTCTGATAAAACAGACTTTAAACCATCAAAGATCAAAAGAGACAAAGAAGGCCATTACATAATGGTAAAGGGATCAATTCAACAGGAAGAGCTAACTATCCTAAATATATATGCACCCAATACAGGAGCACCCAGATTCATAAAGCAAGTCCTTAGAGACTTACAAAGAGACTTAGACTCCCATACAATAATAATGGGAGACTTCAACACTCCACTGTCAACATTAGACAGATCAACGAGACAGAAAGTTAACAAGGATATCCAGGAATTGAACTCATCTCTGCACCAAGCGGACCTAATAGACATCTATAGAACTCTCCACCACAGATCAACAGAATATACATTCTTCTCAGCACCACATTGCACTTATTCCAAAATTGACCACATAATTGGAAGTAAAGCACTCCTCAGCAAATGTACAAGAACAGAAATTATAACAAACTGTCTCTCAGACCACAGTGCAATCAAACTAGAACTGAGGACTAAGAAACTCAACCATAACCGCTCAACTACATGGAAACTGAACAACCTGCTCCTGAATGACTACTGGGTACAAAACGAAATGAAAGCAGAAATAAAGACGTTCTTTGAAACCAATGAGAACAAAGATACAACATACCAGAATCTCTGGGACACATTTAAAGCAGTGTGTAGAGGGAAATTTATAGCACTAAATGCCCACAAGAGAAAGCAGGAAAGATCTAAAATGGACACTCTAACATCAGAATTAAAAGAACTAGAGAGGCAAGAGCAAACACATTCAAAAGCTAGCAGAAGGCAAGAAATAACTAAGATCAGAGCAGAACTGAAGGAGAGAGAGACACAAAAAACCCTCCAAAAAATCAATGAATCCAGGAGTTGGTTTTTTGAAACAATCAACAAAATTGACAGACCGCTAGCAAGACTAATAAAGAAGAAAAGAGAGAGGAATCAAATAGACGCAATAAAAAATGATAAAGGGGATATCACCACCGACCCCACAGAAATACAAACTACCATCAGAGAATACTATAAACATCTCTATGCAAATCAACTAGAAAATCTAGAAGAAATGGATAATTTCCTGGACACTTACACTCTTCCAAGACTAAACCAGGAAGAAGTTGAATCCCTGAATAGACCAATAGCAGGCTCTGAAATTGAGGCAATAATTAATAGCCTACCAAACAAAAAAAGTCCAGGAGCAGATGGATTCACAGCTGAATTCTACTAAAGGTACAAGGAGGAGCTGGTACCATTCCTTCTGAAACGATTCCAATCAACAGAAAAAGAGGGAATCCTCCCTAACTCATTTTAGGAGGCCAACATCATCCTGATACCAAAGCCTGACAGAGACACAACAAAAAAAGAGAATTTTAGACCAATATCCCTGATGAACATCGATGCAAAAATCCCCAATAAAATACTGGCAAACCGGATTCAGCAGCACATCAAAAAGCTTATCCACCATGATCAAGTGGGCTTCATCCCTGGGATGCAAGGCTCGTTCAACATTCCCAAATCAATAAACGTCATCCAGCATATAAACAGAACCAAAGACAAGAACCGCATGATGATCTCAATAGATGCAGAAAAGGCTTTTGACAACATTCAACAGCCCTTCATGCTAAAAACGCTCAATAAATTCGGTATTGATGGAACATATCTCAAAATAATAAGAGCTATTTATGACAAACCCACAGCCAATATCATACTGAATGAGCAAAAACTGGAAACATTCCCTTTGAAAACTGGCACAAGACAGGGATGCCCTCTCTCAACACTCCTATTGAACATAATGTTGGAAGTTCTGGCTAGGGCAATCAGGCAAGAGAAAGAAATCAAGGGTATTCAGTTAGGAAAAGAAGAAGTTAAATTGTCCCTGTTTGCAGATGGCATGATTGTATATTTAGAAAACCCCATTGTCTCAGCCCAAAATCTCCTTAAGCTGATAAGCAACTTCAGCAAAGTCTCAGGATACAAAATTAATGTGCAAAAATCACAAGCATTCTTATACACCAGGAACAGACAAACAGAGAGCCAAATCAGGAATGAACTCACATTCACAATTGCTTCAAAGAGAATAAAATACCTAGGAATCCAACTTACAAGGGATGTAAAGGACCTCTTCAAGGAGAACTACAAACCACTGCTCAGTGAAATAAAAGAGGACACAAACAAATGGAAGAACATACCATGCTCATGGATAGGAAGAATCAATATCGTGAAAATGGCCATACTGCCCAAGGTTATTTATAGATTCAATGCCATCCCCATCAAGCTACCAATGAGTTTCTTCACAGAATTGGAAAAAACTGCTTTAAAGTTCATATGGAACCAAAAAAGAGCCCGCATTGCCAAGACAATCCTAAGTCAAAAGGACAAAGCTGCAGGCATCACGCTACCTGACTTCAAACTATACTACAAGGCTACAGTAACCAAAACAGCATGGTACTGGTACCAAAACAGAGATATAGACCAGTGGAACAGAACAGAGTCCTCAGAAATAATACCACACATCTACAGCCATCTGATCTTTGACAAACCTGAGAGAAACAAGAAATGGGGAAAAGATTCCCTATTTAATAAATGGTGCTGGGAAAATTGGCTAGCCATAAGTAGAAAGCTGAAACTGGATCCTTTCCTTACCCCTTATACGAAGATTAATTCAAGATGGATTAGAGACTTAAATGTTAGACCTAATACCATAAAAACCCTAGAAGAAAATCTAGTTAGTACCATTCAGGACATAGGCATGCGCAAGGACTTCATGTCTAAAACACCAAAAGCAACGGCAACAAAAGCAAAAATTGACAAATGGGATCTAATTAAACTAAAGAGCTTTTGCACAGCGAAAGAAGCTACCATCAGAGTGAACAGGCAACCTACAGAATGGGAGAAAATTTTTGCAACCTACTCATCTGACAAAGGGCTGATATCCAGAACCTACAAAGAACTCAAACAAATATACAAGAAAAAAACAAACAACCCCATCAAAAAGTGGGCAAAGGATATGAACAGACATTTCTCAAAAGAAGACATGCATACAGCCAACAGACACATGAAAAAATGCTCATCATCACTCGCCATCAGAGAAATGCAAATCAAAACCACAATGAGAGACCATCTCACACCAGTTAGAATGGCAATCATTAAAAAGTCAGGAAACAACAGGTGTTGGAGAGGATGTGGAGAAATAGGAACACTTTTACACTGTTGGTGGGATTGTAAACTAGTTCAACCATTATGGAAAACAGTATGGCAATTCCTCAAGGATCTAGAACTAGATATACCATATGACCCAGCCATCCCATTACTGGGTATATACCCAAAGGATTATAAATTATTCTACTACAAAGACCCATGCACATGTATGTTTATTGCGGCACTATTCACAATAGCAAAGACTTGGAATCAACCCAAATGTCCATCTGTGACAGACTGGATTAAGAAAATGTGGCACATGTACACCATGGAATACTATGCAGCCATAAAAAAGGATGAGTTTGCATCCTTTGTAGGGACATGGATGCAGCTGGAAACCATCATCCTTAGCAAACTATCACAAGAACAAAAAACCAAACATCGCATGTTCTCACTCATAGGTGGGAACTGAACAATGAGATCACTTGGACTCGGGAAGGGGAACATCACACACTGGGGCCTATCATGGGGAAGGGGGAGGGGGGAGGGATTGCATTGGGAGTTATATTTGATATAAATGATGAATTGATGGGTGCTGACGAGTTGATGGGTGCAGCACACCAACATGGCACAAATATACATATGTAACAAACCTGCACGTTATGCACATGTACCCTAGAACTTAAAATATAATAAATAAATAAATAAATAAATAAATATGGTAATTCTCTATTTATTGTTCCACAGTGCTTTTAATTTAAGCGTCATGGACATCTTTCCCGGTCATAGACATTCTTCTGTGTTTGTGTTTATAGACTTACCTCATTCTTTTTTAAATGCACATTATTTTATTCTATGAATGGTCTGTAATGTGTATATTCACTTTCCCTTTCTACCTGAAGCACAGATTTTGTAAATAAGACATTCATTTTTATTTTACAGTTTTCTATGTTTATGTAACTGAAAAATATAAATATTTAAACAAAGCAATCAAATTTAGAATATATACTTTGGCTGATCAGAGAATTAATGAAAAAATGGCAAAATATTTATTCTCTTTGAAAAATGACTCAATCGTCATTTAAGAGTTATCATTGTTAAAAAAAGCCGTGACCTTCTAGGACATAACTTAGTCCTGAATACATATTTGTGCAGGATTATCTAATGTTGTGACTCAGAAAACATACCCACAATGAAGGCCGCAGAAGCAGCCTCAAAACAGACATTTTTCTCGGACCTTCTCCTACTCTACTGTCTCTCAGTCCCATTCTCTCTCAAGGCTAGCCATAAAAACTGGAATCTTTCTTACTTGAGGTGGGTCATAGAAACTAGAACCCCTTTACCCAAAGCCAGCCATAAAATTTAAAAATTTTACTCTGACTGTCCCTCCACTATAACTGCACAAAAACTGGCCACTAAAAAATTAGATAACTAGATTTATCTTTTTTGATTATAGGTCACAAGACCCCCATTCCAGAGAGGGCCCTATGCCATATCCAAAAAAAGGAATACATGCTCAGAGAGACAAAGAAAAATCTAAACAGACAGACCTGAGTTTCCCCACTTAGTCTATTAACATTATTAGATCATATTTTTTGTCTAATAATATTTCTACATGCTGTCCATACTTTGCTAAACCTAAACATAAAAATGGGCAATTTGCCCTGTATCTTTGGGTCTTAATTTTAAAGGCTCCCATGTACACATTAGTAAATGTATATGCCTTTTCTCCTATTAATATGCTTCTTGTCAGTGATTTTCAGCGAATCTTTGGAGGACAAAGGGGAAGTTTCCCCCTTTCCCCTATACTGATCATTAAGGCACATATTCTAACCTTTACAAGAAACATAAAAACATATGTGCATGTATATTTCTGTGTGTGTGCATGTGTACATGTGCATGCATGTGCATTGGAAACCTAGACCCTGGAGCATGACTCCAGAGTGAGAGTAAACAGAAGACAAGCACATGAACAAAGACTGGGAAGATATGCTCAAAATTAACAGTGGTTCTCCTTCAGAATAAACATGATTTTTAGTTCTTCTTTGTATTTTTATGTGTTTTCTAGAACGTCTAGAATAATAATAGCCATCATTTATTGGATGTTTCCTATATACCAGTCATTTTAAGTCTTTTATAGATAATAAATAGCACATTTAATCATCACAATAGTCATTACCTTGTGAGAAAATAAGTACAAAGATGTTAAGTAACTTGATCTATATTCACAGCTAGAAGATAGAGGAGCTGGGATTCAAACCCAATGGTTTCAGAGCTTCAGAGTTTAACTGCAACAATAAACTTGAATTTATTTTTCATCATAAATGTGGATATGTATGTATGTACATACAAATATATATATATACACACACACATTTCTATATGTATGTATATAAAGGCTAGACACATGCATGCTGAGGCTTGGTACATTTGAATAAATGCATAATACCTTAAGTTGAATTCCATTCTCGTGGTTGCTGGAGAATAGTCATTATAACTATTCTTCAAAAGACCTCATTTGCTAGGCTTTTTCAACTGCACAAAGAAGAAACTTGAGTGAGGAGGACAAAGGCTCTACACAGCCTTTCCTACTACTTGACTAGCAGCAGACTCAGGGCTGCTGAGTCTGCAAGCCATAGGAAAGACTTTGCAGATTCAGGTTGCTTTTTGGAGATTACAATTCTGATCAATTTCGGATGGGCATACTGTACAATTATGAAATGCAGATTTGAAGTCATTTTAGTCAAACTTTATCCAAAAAGCAATTTTGAAATCTCTCTCCTCAACAATCTTCTAGCCTCTGTTTGAACACTACCAGGTCAGAAAGCCCACCACTCAAAGTGTGGCCATGTTCTCTTGCTGAGCCCCACATATTCTAAGTAATGGTCTCCTTACACTAATCTGCCATCTCATGGTGCAGGCTCTGTACTAACAACGACACTGAAAAATACATAATCCAAAGCTGATGTGCTTCATCACTTTGCACAGCTCCTTCCGTTTTAATTCTACCTATTTTTGTATGTTCCCACTCCACTTACCCTGTGAAATAACAAAGGTAAAGCTAATATTTGAAAGTATCATGTTTCCATGGAAAACATCTGTTTCGTTGGTGCTCTCATAGTCTGGGGTCATCTTATCCTCTCAAATGTTACAGTGTTTAAGGGTTAAGAACTAGTGCTAAATAATGTGCCAATAATATTCCTAAAGTGCTGATATGTACTGCCATAAAACAATCAAGAACCTAGGTATGTAATATTCCAAGATTCTAATTCCCCAACTCTAACTCCGAACCATCAGACCCTGGCCTCCAGCTCATATATCTTTGACTGCTGGACACATCTGGACTGCAGAACATCCTGGACCTAACCTTGGCTACTGCTTCTTAGGATGTTCCAGCTTCAACTTTTGATTTACCACAGCCTGGGTTCTGGCTCTGCTCATATTTAACATCTGCTCATGCACTCTTGCCAATATTTGCCTATACATTGTCATTATTTCAATTTCAGGACCGACGCAGTTCATGTTCCTGAAGGCTTCCCCAGGCAGACGGTATAAATCCAAATCACCTTCCCTCCTGACTTCCCTCCACTCCTCAGTGTGCTTCCTTTATTTCAGCCTCAGGGCCTCTCTCACACATGATCAGCATCTAGGGTTCCAACGTACATGCATGCACGTGTACACACATACACAAGCGCACACGCACACATGCACACACGCACTGCACCTTTGTTAACACTATCTTCCTGTCACAAATTGCCTTTCCCTCTACTCTCAGATTCAAATCCTAGCACACAGTTAAAAGTTCAGGCTCTGGAAATCAGGTTGCCTGTGTTTGTATCCAGCTTTTCTACATATTAACTAGATGACCTTGCACAGGTTACTTAGCTCTCAATGTCTAGGTTTCCTCGTGCAAAATGAGAATAATAGTAGTACCTATCTGTGGTGGCAATGCTAAATGTCTATTTGATGTCCATTTCCTTCCTTCTTCACCAATATCCAACTCCATAGCTTTTCAGGCAGCTATGTTGTCAGATGAGAGGAAAACAAAAAGCCTTCATTTCTCAACCAGTTATGCCACTGGGTGTCCATGTGATATAGTTCTAACCAACGGGAGGGAGTGGAAATCTGAAGTCAGCTAGAAAATCGTAGGAAAGTGTTTCTTTCCATTCATTTGTACTTGTTGCTTTTGTTGTCTTTCTACTGGGATGCCAGTGCAATGCCTTAAGTGGACCCGTCATTTTATAACCATGGGGCTAAAAAACACCCACTGAGCATGATGCAGCTGCAGGTTAGAGAAAGCTGGAAACTTGATGGTTTCTCAAGCATTTGTATCAGCCCCAGACTGCCTACTCCTGAACCTCACTATGTGAGGTAGGATGAGCCTTTACTTCATTATGCCACTGTGGTTACGATATGGACAAGAGGCAGGGAAATACTGGTTAAAAGAGAGTGGTTCCCTGGCAAAGGCCCTATCCTCTAGCCTGGAAACCTACAGCCCTAAATAGGAACAGGCATTCCTGTTTTCATGCCAAATGTTGCCTTTTCCAAGACCACCCTGGCCCGCCACACCCCCACCCTGTACCCATAAAAACTCCAAACCTCAGGCTCTATGAGCAGAAGAGCAGCAAAGCAGTGTAGCAGAGAAGGAGAGAAGAGAAAGAGTGTCTGAACATCAAGAGGAGTTCAGCTGGGGACTGTCAAGAGAGATCATTCGTGGGATGGCCAAACTCCAGGGGAAGATTATTTTCTCACTCCATCCTCTTTTCAGCTTCCCATCCATCCTGCTGAGAGCCACCTCCATCATTCAATAAAATCTCTGTATTCACCATCCTTCAAGTCTGTAGGACCTGATTCTTCCTGGATGCTAGACAAGGACCTGGGTACCAAGATGACGGGATGTAAAAGGCTGTCACCCCGACTCTTCACTGAGCTGGTTTAACACTTAGCCATCCACGGACAGTAATTCATAAAAGAGCATTAATTGTAACACACCCCTAGACGCCACTATAGGGCTAGAGCCCAAAAGCACTCATCCTGTCTCCTGCACCTGCCTGTCTGCATGCTCCCCCTCCCTTAAGGGGTTTGAGTGTGCAGTGGCCAAGCAAACAAGCCACACCCCTGTTGCAAGTCCCATAAGAGGGTCAAGGAACTCTCTCATTTCAGTTAGGTTTCTGTTACTTAACAGTGCGTATGTGACTGTGAGGGTTGAAACACACATCAACGACTAGCAGAATGCCTGAATAATAAGTGCTTATGAGAGTGTTAGCTAGCGAATGGACATGGTGGCTCATGCCTATAATCCCAGCACTTTGGTAGCCCAAGGTGGGCAGATTGCTTGAACCCAGGAGTTCAAGAACAGGCTGGACCAACATGGCAAGCCCCTATCTCTAAAATATATATGTATATATACACACACACACATATATGTATATATAAAGATTGTTAGCTGGCATTGTTATTTCAAACCTCAACTCAGTGGCTTCAAAGCCCCTTCTGTGAGATCTCCCTTCTTGATATGGCACTTAAAATTTGCAGTACTCATTGGGCACATATCTTAAGTCCAATTCTCTTCTACTACTATGTGGCTTTTGTATTGTTGTTGTTAAACTTGTATTTCCTGAGATTTCCCACAATGCTTATCTGAATTCTATGCATATAGGTGCTACTCAGTAAATAAAATATGTATTCAGGAACTTTGAAACTGCTTCGGAAACATTCGAAAGGTTGTATTCTCACATTTCTAGTTTTACTTTGTGGCAAGAGTCTTTAAAACTAATAAATTCTCTAGCTGAATTAAACACCTGATTGTTTTTTATGGAAATATCTAGGTAATGAACTTCTACTTCCTTTTCTTAGCTTTTGATTACTGTAGAATTGACCCTTTATCAAACGGCAGATTTTGAAAAGCTATTAATTCAACATACATTTTAATAGAAGCATTAGCTATATATACAAACTTTCTTATGCATCAAATAATACAATGTTTTAATAAGCTATTCTTACCCCAGGAACTGGACTATAAATAGACCTAAAGCTGCGAGAGAAAATGCACTGTCTGTAGTGACTTCTTCACTTGCATAACTTGGACTACATGGCCCCTGAAAAACAACAGGTCCCCACCCTGGGAAGATGAGGGAATAGGGTGGTCCAGGAAATCCTTCCTTCCTTGGATCTTTGACAGCATTGTATTAACATATTCCTCTATTATTTGTGTATTTTTAAATTATCCTTCCAGACTATGAACTTTTAAGGGCCAAGCGTATGTTTTACTCAGTTTTGTATACTCTACAGCTACCGTCACAATACTTGCCACAAAAAAAGGTCCGCAGAAAACATTTATTATGTTTCATTAAGCTAAATTAAGCTGAAACTGGCCAGTAACAAGAAGTGGAAACTTATTTGCATCACAGTCAAGGGAAAAAATGTTTCAAAGTGTTAGAGACCTGTTTTCTATCTCCATTTGATAGCTATGTGAAAAGTTCTTTTTTTAATAGATCTGCTCTCCCAAATGATATTTTCTTCCTCCTGTTTACCAGAAGTTGTATAAAAAGATGTACAGCAAAAATCCTAGGGAATCCCAGTAACAGAAGACATGTTGTTTGTAGTGTCTTGGTCACTGTCCTTAGGGTGTGTTTTTCTTAACTGAACAAGTAGTTCTTGAATATCTAAGTGCTGGCATTGCTCTAAACACTTGAAAATACATCCCTATCCTTACAGAGCTTATAGTTTAATGTTAGAATAAATGTCAATGAGTGTTAAAGTAGCAAAGAATGGAAAAATAGAGAAGTCACCCTGTTCATAGAAGTTGGCAAAAGCTTTCCTGGAGAGGTAAAAATTAGCAGCAATCATAAAGAAGTGTAAAACTTAATCGGGTGGAATTGGAGGCAGATGAAAGAGGATGTGCAAGGACATGGTAGAAGACAGGAGGACAGATTGAAGGAACTGAGCAAAGCCTATGCAGCCGGAGCCAAAGGTAAGCAATGAAATAGGAAACATACACAGAGACTACACCATGCCAGGCCATGTAGACTTTGTGGGAGTCTGTGTGTAACATGATCAGATTTGTATTTTAAAAGATTCCTTTGGTGCATGGTGAGGAATGCATTGAAAGGCAGCAAAGCAGCAGTCTGTATCATAAATAGTCCAGAAAACCTCAAAATGCCAGTTTCTGCCTTTTCAACCATCAGCTTTCTTCTTACAGATACCCAGTACAGATACTTTTTTTTTTTTAACTTTTAAGTTCAGAGATACAAGTGCACGTTTGTTACACAGGTAAACTTGTGTCATGGGGGTTTGTTGTACAGACTATTTCATCACCCATGTATTAAGCCTAGTCCATTAATTATTTTTCCTGATCCTCTCCTTCCTCCCACCCTCCACCCCCCAATAAGCTTCTATGTGTCCACGTGTTCTCATCATTTAGCTCCCACTTGTAAGTGGGAAAATGCAGTATATGGTTTTCTGTTTCTGTGTTAGTTTACTAAAAATAACAGCCTCCAGCTCCATCCATGTTCCTGCAAAGGACATGATCTCATTGTTTTTTATGGCTGTATAGTATTCCATGGTATATATGCACCACATTTTCTTTATCCATCTATCGTTGATGGGCATTTAGGTTGATTTTATGTTTTTATAAAAGAAGCCTAGTGGGGCCATTTATGCACTGAGTCAGAATAGTTTGGGGTCGGACTCAGTTTTAAAGTGCTGCTTTAAAATTGTTGCCATATTCAATATTTATGAAGACTCAAAATTCATGCCTTACCATCTTGGTGACCACAATTGTATATTATGCTTGGTTTTGTGTCCTGAGAAAAGTAAGCCAATTTTTTTTCCTTAAAGTAATGCAATCAGGGTCTCTACAAACAGTAAGGAGTGACTGATATGAGGAAAGAGTCAAGAGGCTTATGAAGATTGTGTTTGTGTATGTTTAAGTTAAGGAATTTATGAGTTGACATGACAGCCTGGGGGAAAACAGCTTCATGATTGTCTTTCTGCCAGAAGCGGTTTTCAGCAGGCTCCCATCTTCCTGGGCTTCCACTGGCAGTGCCAAGACACAGCCCCTCAGGCCTGGGGCCAGGTAATCATAAGACTTCAGTCAAAGCTTATTTGCATTTTCTCTGAGAAAAGCCTGAGGTTTCTTTTCTTGATCTTAGTCCAAGGGTAAGGTTTTCTGGAAAGTTTGAAAAGAAATTTATGCCTAGCAGTTGGAGGCCTACAGAAAGGGAAAATAATATGTTCCTATATGGCTATTTTTATTTTTTTGGCTGGAGAAAGCTCCAGGAAGCAGCCTTGTAATCCATTTCTTTGGCATACCTGAGCCCTTGTAGGATGCACATCGGCTATTTCATACTCACACAAAGAATATTACTTAGTACAATACTGACACCAGGAAAGCTGAATCTATATAAGATAGTAAAAGGTGCTAAGCAACAAAACTGGCTATATTCCTTCATTTATTTATTCATTTATTTCTAAATAAATGAGCATTGATTAAGCAGCCACACTGTGCTAGATAATGGGAATTAGTGTCACTGATTTCACTAGGGTGTCACCAGGATAAATATCTTGTGAGCTCAGAGATGGAGATCCCTGAAAATGAGGGCCACAGTGCAGACCTTAGCTCAAGCCATCAGGTTAGATTTGGCTTAGACTAAGTTCTCACAGTATTTTGGAGAAATAGGTCTTCCCAGGGTCCAGGCAGTCTCCCCATCCTGGTAATGCCTAGGGCATGGGGATATCTGACCTCTACTGCTGAAATGGGCCGAATAGGCTCATAGATTTGTTTTTGGATAAACATAGAAATTGACCCTTCTTCTGTTTTTTTTGTTTTGTTTTGTTTTGTTTTTTGTTTTTGTTTTTTGAGATGGAGTTTCACTCTTCTTGCCCAGGCTGGAGATCAATGGCACAATCTCGGCTCACCGCAACCTCTGCCTCCCAGATTCAAGTGGTTCTCCTGCCTCAGGCTCTTGAGTAGCTGGGATTACAGGCACGTGCCACCACACCTGGCTAATTTTGTATTTTTAGTAGAGACTGGGTTTCTCCATGTTGGTCAGGCTGGTCTCAAACTCCCGACCTCAAGTGATCCTCCTGCCTTGGCCTCCCAAAGTGCTGGGATTACAGGGGTGAGCCACCGCGCCCAGTCCCTTCTGCTGTTAAAGCTTGAAACTTGTATTTGTTTTATCTGAGCTCCTTCCTCAGGAAAGAACCCTCAGGACTCTCAAAAAAAAAAAAAAAAAGAGTAGTTCCTGTTTTCTCACACATTGTTACATTTCTCTCTTATTATATAAACCCCTAGTTGTAGTCAGTTAGGGAGATGGATTTGAGGCTGAGCTTTCATCTCCTCAGCTACAACACTCAGTTAAAGCCTTCTTTCTAGACAATAATCGTCATCTCAGTGGTTGACTTTCTGTGTGGCAAGCAGCAGGACCTAGCTCAAACCCCTGGTTTTTCGGTAACAGTGCCACTTTCTGACTTGCTATCTGAGCTCCTGGAATCAGCTCTCAAGATGCAGACTCCATTTGTCCCAGAAGCCTTGCTGTGAGTTTACATGCCTACGGAGTCCCATTAATGGGCCTAGTGCCAGCTACCCACGTACCAGAGGCTCTAAACCCCGATAAAAATGTACATGTATTTGTGTCCACCGATCTACTTCCCTTTTTACCTACCTAACTGCCTGTCTCCCTCATATCATATCACTATGACAATAGGAAAAACTGAAGCTGTGGTGGTATTTGGAGAAGAGAATCTGGATAATAGCATGGAGGGAGACCTTGCCTTATGTGTCTTTGGTCTTTTTTGTATTCCTTAAGAGCACCTCTCTTTCTAGCTTCAGCTCATTTACTCCCTTTGCAGCAAAGTGTCTCAAGTTTCTGTCTTCATAACTCCTTTCTACGTCTTCCTTTGTGTAAGTTGCCAATGGCTTTTATGTTACTAAGCCCAATTATCAGTTTTCTGTCTTCTTATGATTACTTGTTAGTATCTGACTCAACAAACTCTTTAGTTTTTCTTGACCAGTGCCTTCATTTAGCTTCTGGGACACTATACTTGAATGGTTTTATTTTCTCACCTCTCATTGTTCCTTCTCAGTCTCCCTTGTTAGCTCTTCTTCTTTTGTTTGACATCTGTATTTTGGATTGTCTGAGGGATCTGACTTGGGTTCTTGTCTCTATCTACACATGCTGTATACATGGCTTTATTCATATTTATGGCTTAACAACACCGATGTATTAGTGATAGCAAGTTTATATCTCTAGTGCTACCTCACTTCTGCTGACTCACCATCTCCAGATGGATGTCCAGAGGCATCTCAAACATAACATATCCAGATCAGGACTTAAGACGTCTTGTGGTGACTCAAAATCTGATTTTCTCCCAGTGTTCCCCCATCTTGGTACTATATCTACCCAATTGCACAGGTCTCAAACCTAGGAGTTAGCTTTGATTTCTCCTTTGTCTCATTTCATGGTCAATCTTTCAGCAAGTTCTATAGACTCTATCTCTAAAACATGTCACAAAGACATTTATTTCTTCTCACATCTACTACTCTGGTCCAAACACTAATATTCTGTCTTTGAGGAAACTGCTGTAGCCTCTGAACTGGTCTCCTTCTTCAGTCTTGCTCCACTACAATCTATTCTTCACATGAGAGTCCAAGTGGATTTTTAAAGTCAGTGGTTATCAATTGAGACAATTTTGCCCCCAAAGAGACATTTGGAAAGGTCTCAACACATTTTTGGTTATTACAACTTAGAGAAATAGATGCCACTGGGTAGAGACCAGGGATGCTGCACAGGACAGCATCCCACAACAAAGAATTATCTGGCTAAGAATGTCAATAATGCCAAGTTGGAGAAACGTTCAAAATCTCATTCCCTGACTTCTCCTTGCACTTGGAGCAACTCTTTATATTGTTTTACAAAGTACTAGTAATCTGGCCTGTACCTGTCTGTGTTTCCAACTTCATCTTTTACTATCCTCCTTTTTACATTTTGATCCAGCCACGTTGATTTTCCTGTTTTCGAACATACCCAGCTCATTCTTCCCTTAAGGTCTTTGTGTCAGTTGCATCCTTTGTCTGGAATATTTTTCTCTTTACTCCTCAAATGGTTATTGCTACTTATAATAATAGTTAACATTTATATAGTGTTTACAAAATGCCAAGAATCCAAATTTTCTAAGCACTCTACACATACTAACTTGTATATGCAACCCTACGAGCAGTTACACTGCCAGAAACTAAGGAACAGGGTTTAAATAATATGGCTGAGGTCACATGGCTAGTAAATGAGAGAAGTAGCTCCAAAGTCCCAGCTCTCAACCACTGCATGGTACTGTAAGGCAGACTTCAGCTTATGTCATTTCCTCAAAGAGACCTTCCTTTACTCACCTCTAAATTTGTCATCCAGGCCGGGCGTGGTGGCTCACTCTTAAATCCCAGCACTTTGGGAGGCTGAAGTGCGCGGATCACCTGAGGTCAGGAGTTCAAAACCAGACTGGCCAACAAGGTGAAACCTCATCTCTACCAAAAGTACAAAACTTAGCAGGGCATGGTGGCACACGCCTGTAGTCCCAGCTACTCAGGAGGCTGAGGCAGGAGAATCGCTTGAACCCAAGAGGCGGAGGTTGCAATAAGCCGAGATTGTGCCACTGCCCTCCAGCCTGGGCAACAGAGTGAGACTCCATCTCAAATAAATAAATAAATTTGTCATCCAGTTATTCTGTCACCTCATCTTACTTCAATCCACGGCACAGCTCAGACCATCACTGGATTTTCTGGGTTCTTATTTATGTGTTTGTTTATCACATGTCTCTTCCAGTTAAAATCAGGAATCATAGCTATCTTATTTATTCTGTATTCTCCATATACAAGAAAGTGCCTGGCACATAGCAGACATTCAAAAAATATTTTTGAATGAATGTTACTAAATTGTATTGTTAGAGAAGGCAATATAGCAAATTTATTAAAACCACATATTTTGGGGCCAAATCTTTGAATCTCACCTCTACCACATCATTTTATGTGATCTTTGGCAAAATGACCTAACCTTGTTAAGTCTCCATTTCTACATCTTGAAAATGGAGGTAGTAACTATCTCAGAAGGTTGACATAAGAATTAGATAATGCTTATAAAGCTTTCAGATTCACCTAAGTGTTTAGTATATGTTAGCTATTAATATTAGAGAAAATAAAAAAGACCTGATGACAGCCTAACTATACTCCTCCAAATTTACTTCTTTTTTTTTTTTTTTTTTTTTTTTTGCCTAAAGGCCTACACTCATTTATATATTATTGCCACAACAAGTGTCAGAGCCAGATCTTCAACATCCAGTTCTAATACTTCTGATCCTTGAGTAAGAGTTGCTAACTACCTATATTAATGGACTGGTATATGCTTAATTAGGCATACTCTTGTCAGCTTTAAATTAACAACTAGAATTGATATTTCAGTAATTTGATGTTTCAAGAATAAGCTTTTCTTTTTTTAACCCTAAAAATTACTTCAACCTAAATTAAGTTCGTGCAGTAGTATTCTACAAAATCAGAGTTTTCCCATTATGGTTTCTGAAGAGACTTTAATAAGAGTTGGCCAGTTTCAAACCAGATGGTCTTTATAGTGATATAGTGGGAGAAACCCTATTTGAGTAAAATGGGTCAATAAGAAACCCAGAATTATAGTATGGCCTACAGAGTAAAGAAAGCTAAAATTCCAGGGCAATCACTCAAAATAATAATGGAAGAATCCAAACAGTAACCAAAACACCATGGTACTAATACAAAAACAGACACATAGACCAATGGAACAGAATAGAGAGCCCAGAAATAAGGCTGCACACCTACAACCATCTGATATTCAGCAAAGCTGACAAAAGCAATGAGGAAAGGACTCCCTGTTCAATAAATGTGCTGGGATAACTGGCTGGCCATATGCAGAAGATTGAAACTGGACCTCTTCCTTACACCATATACAAAAATCAACTTAAGATGGATTACATACTTAAATGTAAAACCCAAAACTATAAAAACCTTGGATGAGAACTAGGCAATATCATTCTGGAAATAGAAACGGGCAAAGATTCCATGACAAAGGTATCAAAAGCAATTGCAACAAAAATAAAAAATTGACGAATGGGATCTAATTAAACTTAAGAGCTTTTGCACAGCAAAAGAAACTATCAACAAAGTGTTTACAACCTACAGAATGGGAGAAAATATTTGCAAATTATGCATCTGACAAAGGTCGAATATCTAGCCTCTGTAAGTAACTTAAACAAATTTACAAGAAAAAAAAAGTGGGCAAAGGACACAAACAGACACTTTTCAAAAGAAGACATACGTGCAACCAAAAAGCATACAAAAAAAAAGCTCAATATCATTGATTATTATGGGATCTGGCCAGCAGCCCACAATGCAATGGGGCTCTTTCTTTGTTCCCAGGTGGATTGGCAGGTCGAGAAATAAAAGACACACACAAGATAATGAAAGCTGGGTCCAGGGAGTCACCGCCTTCTGGTCCTGCGATGCTGCCAATGCACTGGATATACCAGCATTTATTATTAAGTTTAGTGAGGGCAGGGGTAGATTAGTGAGGGATTTAGGATCATTTGATTATGAGGTGAGATGGTCACATGGGGATGAAGTAATTCTTTAACATAACATCGGTATGCATAAGTACAGTATATACAGAGATAAGAATTTACAATATAGTGTGTGCATCAGCAGTTTCTAACAGAGCCTTAAAACAGAAACACAGTCTTTCCATAACCTGTGATTAGCAAGATGTTAATCAGCAGTAACAGTTGCAGCAAAGGCTGGTTACAAACAATCAATAGAAACAGGACATAAAGCAAGACAACCTGTTAGACTAGAAATTCTCAGATGGGAGTATGCCTTAACCCTAAAGAGGCCTGAAGAGCCATGGCAAGATAAAGGCATTTATAGCCCTATCTTATCCATATGAACAGGCGCCCCTCATGCATCCATTTATAGGCTCTCCAAAAGGGTCACATTCCATTCCCAGAGTTACGAACATCTGCTTTCCTGGGATAGGAATCTTGGTGACGTGAAACCTCCCTGACTGCACGTCTGTTTATAGGCTCTCTGCAGGAGGAAGCACATTATGCGCTGTTGGCTCATTCTGGCAGCCCAACCTGGCATTGTCTTTACACAATCCTGCATGCAATTTAGTAGTTAACAATAATCAGGGACATTTCATCTTTTATTCTGTGGCAATAGTTTCAGGGGGTCTCCCTACAATTGACCATTAGAGAAATACAAATCAAAACCACAATGAGTTACCATCTCACGCCAGTCAGAACATCTATTATTAAAATGTCAAAAAATAACAGAGGCCAGCAAGGTTGCAAAGAAAAGGGAACCCTTATACACTGTTAGTGGGAGCATAAGTTAATTCAACCATTGTGGAAAGAAGTGTGGTGATTCCTCAAAGAACTAAATACAGAACTACCATTGGACCCAGACATTTTGTTACTAGGTATACACTCAAAGAAATATAAATCGTTCTATCATAAAGACACATGCACATGAATGTTCATTGCAGCACTATTCACAATGGCAAAGACATGGAATCAACCTAAATGCCTATCAATGACAGATTGGATAAAGAGAATGTAGTAATATACCCCATGGAATACTGTGTAGCCATAAAAAAGAACAAGATTATATCTTTTGCGGAAACATGGATGGAGCTAGAGGCCATTATCCTTAGCAAACTAATGCAGGAACAGAAAACAAAATACTGTATATTGTCACTTGTAAGTGGAAGAGAACACATGAGCATATAGAGGAGAACAGCAGACATTGGAGCCTACCGGGGGTGGGGGGAGGGGAGGATCAGAAAAAAATAACTAGTGGATACTAGGCTTAGTACCTGAGTGATGAAATAATTTGTACAACAAACCTCTGTGACACAAGTTTACCTATATAACAAACCTGTACATGTACCCTGAACCTAAAATACAAGTTTTTCTTAAAAAAAAACAAAAAACAAAAAAAGCCCAATCAATGGAATGAAAATAAAACTAAAAGAGCAGCAGGAGCAACTGTTTGAATCTTTCTGAGACCTTTTAAAATTAAAGTAACAGTTACACAATCAACTTTTGGGTTTATATCCAGCCCAGAGTTGAGGCTCTAGGAACCATGTTCCAGGGGATTATAGCTGACTTCCTGGAAAAAAAAAAAAAAACATAGTACTAAGTGCAGCAAGAAAAAAGCAGATTGAAAGTAGGACTGTGGAAAGCTGGTTCTAAGAATACCCCCCAATGATTCCTTCCTCCTGATATCCATGTCCTTGTGTAATCACTTCTTGTTGAGAGTAGGTGGGACATAGTGACTCATTTCTAAGGAATAAAATATAGCAAAATAATGAGCTGTCACTTCCCAGACTCTAATTTCCATCCTTCTTCCCTCTTCCATTTTCTCTCTGGCTCTGAGCAAAGCCAGCTGCTAGACTGTGAGCTTCCCTATGGAGAAGTACATGTGACAAAGAACTGAGGGAAGCCTTCAATGCAATAGCCAGCAAAGAAATGAATTATGTCAACAACTACATGAACGAGCTTGGAACAAGAACCTGCCTCCATTGAACCTTCAAATGAGATTGCAGCCCCAGCTGCCATTTTGACTGCAGCTTTATGAGAGACTTTGAGGGAGATATATTTCAGCTAAGCTGCTTCCAGATTCCTGATCCAGAAACTGTAAGATAATAAATGTTTATTGTTTTAAGTGGCTAAGTTCTGGGATCATTTATTACACAGTAATAGATTATTAATACAGAAACTGTGCCAAAAGTAAGAACCCCATTAATTCATTCATTTGTTCACCTAACACTTATTTTTTGAGCATTGGTGAGATAAAACCATCCCAAGGACAAAAAGAGTTATCTGTCTTCGAAAAGTTTCATTTTATAGAAGGCCACAAACATCTAGAAAGGGCAGAAGTATTGAAGGCCCAGTCAGGGAAGGCATTCCAGAGAAGTTAAACTGAGTTCTTGGCCAGACCTCGTTGGATAGATAGTATTCAACAGGCAGGTAGAATGGGGACAAAACAAGTGGAGAAGTGAAAGGATGGTGGCAGACAGGAAACAGATCTAGAATCTGAGACTCTACAGGTTAGCGAAAAGTATGTGGGGAAAAAACACAGAAGAGAAAGAGCAGGGCTCGGGGGCGGAGCAAGATGGCCGAATAGGAACAGCTCCAGTCTCCAACTCCCAGCGCGAGCGACACAGAAGACCGGTGATTTCTGCATTTTCAACTGAGGTACTGGGGTCATCTCTCTAGGGAGTGCCGGACAATCGGTGCTGGTCAGCTGCTGCAGCCTGACCAGCGTGAGCTGAAGCAGGGCGAGGCATCGCCTCACCTGGAAGCGCAAGGGGGAAGGGAATCCCTTTTCCTAGCCAGGGGAACTGAGACACACAACACCTGGAAAATCGGGTAACTCCCACCCCAATACTGCGCTTTAAGGAAACAGGCACACCAGGAGAATATATCCCACACCTGGCCGGGAGGGTCCCACGCCCACGGAGCCTCCCTCACTACTAACACAGCCGTCTGCGGCGATCTATCCGCAAGGCAGCAGCTAGGCTGGGGGAGGGGCGCCCGCCATTACTGAGGCTTAAGTAGGTAAAAAAAGCTGCTGGGAAGCTCGAACTGGGTGGAGCTCACAGCAGCTCAAGGAAGCCTGCCTGTCTCTGTAGACTCTACCTCTGCGGACAGCGCACAGCTGCAGTCCAATAGGGGAAAGAGCGGGGGCCATTGCAGACGCGAATGACTCTGTCTGACAGCTTTGGGGAGAGCCGTGGATCTCCTAACGCGGAGGTTGAGATCTGAGAACGGACAGACTGCCTGCTCAGGTGGGTCCCTGACCCCTGAGTAGCCTAGCTGGGAGACATCCCCCACTAGGGGCAGTCTGACACCCCACACCTCACAGGGTGGAGTCACCCCTGAGAGGAAACTTCCAAAGAAAGAATCAGACAGGTACACTCGCTGTTCAGCAATATTCTATCTTCGGCAACCTCTGCTGCTGACACCCAGGAAAACAGGGTCTGGAGTGGACCTCAAGCAATCACCAACAGACCAACAGACAGTCCTTCTGACTGTCAGATGGAAAACTATCAAACAGGAAGGACACCTATACCAAAACCCCATCAGTACGTCACCATCATCAAAGACCAGAGACAGATAAAACCACAAAGATGGGGAAGAAGCAGGGCAGAAAAGCTGGAAATTCAAAAAATAAGAGCGCATCTCCCCCTGCAAAGGAGCGCAGCCCATCGCCAGCAACGGATCAAAGCGGGTCAGAGAATGACTTTGACGAGACGAGAGAAGAAGGCTTCAGTCCATCAAACCTCTCAGAGCTAAAGGAGGAATTACGTACCCAGCGCAAAGAAACTAAAAATCTTGGAAAAAAAAGTGGAAGAATTGACAGCTAGACTCATTAATGCAGAGAAGATCATAAACGAAATGACAGAGATGAAAACCATGACACGAGAAATACGTGACAAATGCACAAGCTTCAGTAACCGACTCGATCAACTGGAAGAAACAGTATCAGCGATTGAGGATCAAATGAATGAAATGAAGCGAGAAGAGAACCAAAAGAAAAAAGAAGAAAAAGAAATGAACAAAGCCTGCAAGAAGTATGGGATTATGTAAAAAGACCAAATCTACGTCTGATTGGGGTGCCTGAAAGTGAGGGGGAAAATGGAACCAAGTTGGAAAACACTCTTCAGGATATCATCCAGGAGAACTTCCCCAACCTAGTAGGGCAGGCCAACATTCAAATTCAGGAAATACAGAGAACGCCACAAAGATACTCCTCCAGAAGAGCAACTCCAAGACACATAATTGCCACATTCACCAAAGTTGAAATGAAGGAAAAAATCTTAAGGGCAGCCAGAGAGAAAGGTCGGGTTACACACAAAGGGAAGCCCATCAGAATAACAGCAGACCTCTCGGCAGAAACTCTACAAGCCAGAAGAGAGTGGGGGCCAATATTCAACGTTCTTAAAGAAAAGAATTTTCAACCCAGAATTTCATATCCAGCCAAACTAAGCTTCATCAGTGAAGGAGAAATAAAATCCTTTAGAGATAAGCAAATGCTTAGAGATTTTGTCACCACCAGGCCTGCCTTACAAGAGACCCTGAAGGAAGCCCTAAACATGGAAAGGAACAACCGGTACCAGCCATTGCAAAAACATGCCAAAATGTAAAGACCATCGAGGCTAGGAAGAAATTGCATCAACTAACGAGCAAAATAACCAGTTAATATCATAATGACAGGATCAAGTTCACACATAACAATATTAACCTTAAATGTAAATGGACTAAATGGTCCAATTAAAAGACACAGACTGGCAAACTGGATAAAGAGTCAAGACCCATCAGTCTGCTGTATTCAGGAGACCCATCTCACATGCAGAGACATACATAGGCTCAAAATAAAGGGATGGAGGAAGATCTACCAAGCAAATGGAGAACAAAAAAAAGCAGGGGTTGCAATCCTAGTCTCTGATAAAACAGACTTTAAACCATCAAAGATCAAAAGAGACAAAGAAGGCCATTACATAATGGTAAAGGGATCAATTCAACAGGAAGAGCTAACTCTCCTAAATATATATGCACCCAATACAGGAGCACCCAGATTCATAAAGCAAGTCCTTAGAGACCTACAAAGAGACTTAGACTCCCATACAATAATAATGGGAGACTTCAACACTCCACTGTCAACATTAGACAGATCAACGAGACAGAAAGTTAACAAGGATATCCAGGAATTGAACTCATCTCTGCACCAAGCAGACTTAACAGACATCTATAGAACTCTCCACCCCAAATCAACAGGATATACATTCTTCTCAGCACCACATCGCACTTATTCCAAAATTGACCACATAATTGGAAGTAAAGCACTCCTCAGCAAATGTACAAGAACAGAAATTATAACAAACTGTCTCTCAGACCACAGTGCAATCAAACTAGAACTCAGGACTAAGAAACTCAATCCAAACCGCTCAACTACATGGAAACTAAACAACCTGCTCCTGAATGACTACTGGGTACATAACGAAATGAAAGCAGAAATAAAGATGTTCTTTGAAACCAATGAGAACAAAGATACAACATACCAGAATCTCTGGGACACATTTAAAGCAGTGTGTAGAGGGAAATTTATAGCACTAAATGCCCACAAAGAGAAAGCAGGAGAGATCTAAAATTGACACTCTAACATCACAATTAAAAGAACTAGAGAGGCAAGAGCAAACACATTCAAAAGCTAGCAGAAGGCAAGAAATAACTAAGATCAGAGCAGAACTGAAGGAGATAGAGACACAAAAAACCCTCCAAAAAATCAATGAATCCAGCAGTTGGTTTTTTGAAAAGATCAACAAAATTGACAGACCGCTAGCAAGACTAATAAAGAAGAAAAGAGAGAGGAATCAAATAGTTGCAATAAAAAATGATAAAGGGGATATCACCACCGACCCCACGGAAATACAAACAACCATCAGAGAATACTATAAATGCCTCTACGCAAATCAACTAGAAAATCTAGAAGAAATGGATAATTTCCTGGACACTTACACTCTCCCAAGACTAAACCAGGAAGAAGTTGAATCCCTGAATAGACCAATAGCAGGCTCTGAAATTGAGGCAACAATTAATAGCCTACCACCAAAAAAAGTCCAGGACCAGATGGATTCACAGCTGAATTCTACCAGAGGTACAAGGAGGAGCTGGTACCATTCCTTCTGAAACTATTTCAATCAATAGAAAAAGAGGGAATCCTCCCTAACTCATTTTAGGAGGCCAACATCATCCTGATACCAAAGCCTGGCAGAGACACAACAAAAAAGGAGAATTTTAGACCAATATCCCTGATGAACATCGATGCAAAAATCCTCAATAAAATACTGGCAAACCGGATTCAGCAGCACATCAAAAAGCTTATCCACCATGATCAAGTGGGCTTCATCCCTGGGATGCAAGGCTCGTTCAACCTTCGCAAATCAATAAACATAATCCAGCATATAAACAGAACCAAAGACAAGAACCACATGATTATCTCAATAGATGCAGAAATGGCTTTTGACAAAATTCAACAGCCCTTTATGCTAAAAACGCTCAATAAATTCGGTATTGATGGAACGTACCTCAAAATAATAAGAGCTATTTATGACAAACCCACAGCTAATATCATACTGAATGGGCAAAAACTAGAAAAATTCCCTTTGAAAACTGGCACAAGACAGGGATGCCCTCTCTCACCACTCCTATTCAACATCGTGTTGGAAGTTCTGGCTAGGGCAATCAGGCAAGAGAAAGAAATCAAGGGTATCCAGTTAGGAAAAGAAGAAGTCAAATTGTCCGTGTTTGCAGATGACATGATTGTATATTTAGAAAACCCCATTGTCTCAGCCCAAAATCTCCTTAAGCTGATAAGCAACTTCAGCAAAGTCTCAGGATACAAAATTAATGTGCAAAAATCACAAGCATTCTTATATACCAGTAACAGACAAGCAGAGAGCCAAATCAGGAATGAACTTCCATTCACAATTGCTTCAAAGAGAATAAAATACCTAGGAATCCAGCTTACAAGGATGTAAAGGACCTCTTCAAGGAGAACTACAAACCACTGCTCAGTGAAATCAAAGAGGACACAAACAAATGGAAGAACATACCATGCTCATGGATAGGAAGAATCAATATCGTGAAAATGACCATACTGCCCAAGGTTATTTATAGATTCAATGCCATCCCCATCAAGCTACCAATGACTTTCTTCACAGAATTGGAAAAAACGGCTTTAAAGTTCATATGGAACCAAAAAAGAGCCCGCATTGCCAAGACAATCCTAAGTCAAAAGGACAAAGCTGGAGGCGTCACGCTACCTGACTTCAAACTATACTACAAGGCTACAGTAACCAAAACAGCATGGTACTGGTACCACAACAGAGATATAGACCAATGGAACAGAACAGAGTCCTCAGAAATAATACCACACATCTACAGCCATCTGATCTTTGACAAACCTGACAAAAACAAGAAATGGGGAAAGGATTCCCTATTTAATAAATGGTGCTGGGAAAATTGGCTAGCCATAAGTAGAAAGCTGAAACTGGATCCTTTCCTTACCCCTTATATGAAAATTAATTCAAGATGGATCAGAGACTTAAATGTTAGACCTAATACCATAAAAACCCTAGAAGAAAATCTAGGTAGTACCATTCAGGACATAGGCATGGGCAAGGACTTCATGTCTAAAACACCAAAAGCAACGGCAGCAAAAGCAAAAATTGACACATGGGATCTAATTAAACTAAAGAGCTTTTGCACAGCTAAAGAAACTACCATCAGAGTGAACAGGCAACCTACAGAATGGGAGAAAATTTTTGCAACCTACTCATCTGACAAAGGGCTAATATCCAGAATCTACAAAGAACTCAAACAAATATACAAGAAAAAAACAAACAACTCCATCAAAAAGTGGGCAAAGGATATGAACAGACATTTCTCAAAAGAAGACATCCATACAGCCAACAGACACATGAAAAAATGCTCATCATCACTCGCCATCAGAGAAATGCAAATCAAAACCACAATGAGATACCATCTCACACCAGTTAGAATGGCAATCATTAAGAAGTCAGGAAACAACAGGTGTTGGAGAGGATGTGGAGAAATAGGAACACTTTTACACTGTTGGTGGGATTGTAAACTAGTTCAACCATTATGGAAAACAGTATGGCGATTCCTCAAGGATCTAGAACTAGATGTACCATATGACCCAGCCATCCCACTACTGGGTATATACCCAAAGGATTATAAATTGCTCTACTACAAAGACACATGCACACGTATGTTTATTGCGGCACTATTCACAATAGCAAAGACTTGGAATCAACCCAAATGTCCATCTGTGACAGACTGGATTAAGAAAATGTGGCACATATACACCATGGAATACTATGCAGCCATAAAAAAGGATGAGTTTGCGTCCTTTGTAGGGACATGGATGCAGCTGGAAACCATCAATCTTAGCAAACTATCACAAGAAGAGAAAACCAAACACCGCATGTTCTCACTCATAGGTGGGAACTGAACAATGAGATCACTTGGACTCGGGAAGGGGAACATCACACACTGGGGCCTATCATGGGGAGGGGGGAGGAGAGAGGGATTGCATTGGGGAGTTATACATGATATAAACGTCATGCACATGTACCCTAGAACTTAAAGTATAATAAAAAAATAGGCCGGGCGCGGTGGCTCAAGCCTGTAATCCCAGCACTTTGGGAGGCCGAGACGGGCGGATCACGAGGTCAGGAGATCGAGACCATCCTGGCTAACATGGTGAAACCCCGTCTCTACTAAAAATACAAAAAACTAGCCGGGCTAGGTGGCGGGCGCCTGTAGTCCCAGCTACTTGGGAGGCTGAGGCAGGAGAATGGCGTGAACCCGGGAGGCGGAGCTTGCAGTGAGCCGAGATTGCGCCACTGCACTCCAGCCTGGGCGACAGAGCGAGACTCCACCTCAAAAAAAAAAAAAAATAAATAAATAAATAAATAAAAAAGAAAAAAAAAAAAGAAAGAGCAGGGCTCATTTATACTTTCCCTTCTGGACAATCATCACCAGCATCAGGGACTCTGTGGAAAAAAAGACCATCCTCTGTTGACCCTAATATTGTACATACAACTTGTTAATTCTGTCAAAGATGGGAATGCAGAGGACATAATTTCTTCATTTGGTTTATTGTACCATTTCTGATGAGACCATTGTTATACTACTACATTGTTCCTAAACTTGAATGAACTGTTTATCACTAAAAATGAGGGAGAAACAAAACAAAACAAAACAAAATTTTCAGATGCAACAGCTCAAGGATTTATATCTTATCAGCTAGACTCTAGAAATTTAGCTAAAATGTCGTATGTGTGTCATGAAATGTAGGAAGAGAGATATTTTTAAGCCACAAATGCAAAACATCATTGGAAAAGATGACAGAATGATGATTGTCATAGAGTTTTGAATTCCAGATATACAACAGTGCACATCTATGTTATTGGCATTAGGCCTTTCTATGGCTCTTTCTGGAGTGTTTGGAAAAAATTTTATAAGCTTTACTCTGAAAATATTCTTTATTTCAGGAGTGAAGCATTTGCAAAGAAGCTATAGGATCCTCTCAAGCGTCAAGCATCTATTAATGTTGTTTTTATCACTGGTATCAATTTTTAATGTCTTGAGTTATTTAAGTTAGACATTTCAATGATTAACATTGTTATGGAGGCTGAATTGTGTCCCCTCTAAAATTCATATGTTGATATTTTATCCCCTAATACTCCTAACATGATGGTATTTGGAAATAGGGACTTAAAAGAAGTAATTAAGGTAAAATGAGGTTATACGAGCGGGCATTTATCCAATGTAAGTAGTTTCCTTATAAGGAGAGGAGGACATAACACGCGCAGAGGATCATGTGAAGAAAGAGAGAAGATGGTCCTCTACACACCAAGCTGAACAATCTTCATTAGAAACCAACCCTACAAACAACTTGATCCTGAACTTCTAGCTTTCAGACCTGTGAGAAAATAAATTGCTGTTGTTTAAATTACCCAATCTGTGGTATTTTGTTATGGCATCTCCAGCAGACTAATTCAGCAGTCTTTATAGTTTCACAAACAGAATAAACAGAAAAAAAAAGAATTCACTCAAATTTGTTATCATCTAACAGTAAATATATTTAACTCATCTATACACAGTTTCACATAATTTTCTCACTTAAAAAAAACTTCTGTTAACAAAAGACCTTCATTGGAGATGCATTTTAAAATATACATAATTTAAATTTAAAAATTAAAGAGTCATTATCCTTAACCACTTAATATGACAGCTTATGCCAGTGGTTTTTCTTTACAAACACATACACTAATGGTTCAAAATATCCTAATGCATCATGGATATTTTTCACATATTGTCAATGTGACTTTGGGCAGATTGGTTAACCTCCATACACCTCAGTTTTGTCATCAGTAAAATGAGGATAATAAGAACTCTTCAGGTTTTTGTTAATGATTTATATTAAAGTGCTATATACAAGGCACTTAATAAAGTGCCTGGCACCTAGTAAGCAAAAAATAAATGGTCTGTATATATTTGCATGTCCTGCATTTTACCAAAAGATGGTCATTCTGCATGTTATTTTCCAATCTGCTTTTTTTCATATTTTATATAGGTATTACTAGTTATTTGTTACATTATGTTTCTGGGCATAAAAGTGACCTACGCATAAGAATGTCCTCTCCTGGTCTCATGGAGTTTTTGTTTGAACAGCCTTTCTTCAAGACTCTTGGTGTAGAATTTAATGCAGTTTTAAGACTCTTGTTCTTTTAGCAATCTCCTTTTGTTTAGCAAAATTTCTAAAAGCATAGTTGGGGTTGAGAACTCACTCAAATTTGAGACGTTGCCAGGCAGTAAAGGAAAAAAAACAGTTCCTGCTGACTCTGCATCACAGCTGCCAGATGCCTTGGTTAACTTGTGGAAAGGGAAACAAAATGGAATTGCGAAATGAAATGCTTTGGAGACCACAAAATGGTGGAGGCAGAATTGAAGTTTACCCTTCTGGTACTTTTAGTAACAGTTCTAAGGGTCATCTATATGCCAAGCCCACAGGTCTGAGTCAGTGGCAGGCTGCCACGGGGTGGTATGCACTGATAGAAAGAGACTGCAGTCAGGGTACCAAGTGTACCAGGAAGCCACCTCTTCCATGCCCCCTACACCACCACTGCCACCAAAAAGCAACCTCCTTCACCTGAAGTTTTGCTCATTGAGCTTTCCTAAAAGGCATAAACTCGCAAGAGAATTTCAACCTGAATTTTTTAGGATGAATGAGTTTCTAGTTCTTTTTCAAAGTGGGTTTTCATGGGGTGAAGGAAACAGCTTGAGAGAACACTCAGCCCATGTGGGTAAGAGAGACACCAGCTCCAAAGGGTGAAACAAATAAAGGGAAAGCTGGAGGCTGAAGCTTTAAGCCGACTCAGTTAAGTCTTGTTTACCTCCAGCTGTGCAAGGGCCAATCAAAGCTGTGCAGGGGAAGGGGTGGTGTGATAGGTAATCAATGTCACTTACAAACACCCTGTAGCTATCATGAGGAAAAACTGCATCCTAACAGGGCATCAGGATACCACCTTTGTACATGCAGGATAAGGCTGTCTGCATATAAAAAACACCTGCTTTTATCCAGTGGCACTTTACGGAGCAGCCTTGGGCCCTACAGAAAGACACAAGACAGGAAGTGTGGTGAGCTCCTGCCTGTCAACAGTAGTTCTTTCTTTCTTCCAGTACGTCCATTATCACATCAAATCAAACCAACGTATCTTTGCCAGGTGTTCAGTATGGGCAGGACCTGGCATGAAGGTAGCTCTGCCAAATGAAGGTCGCTCTGGAAAGCTGGCAACTCTTTTTTGTAGCAGCTGTATCAGAGGAGTTTGGCCTGGGAGGTTGTGAGGAAGCCAGTGATAGGAAAAGTGGAGGAGAGATTCACATCTTATACCCAAATGGTCAATTGCCACATATGTCTACGTTGAAAAAGAAGCACAGTCTGACCCAGTAGGGCTTTCCTGCCAACTAACTTTTTTTTAAAAAGACAAAATTAGAGTGTCTCTGATGAGAATAAATAATTTAACATGGATCTTTGAATAACCCTAAGAATCAGATGTGACTTTATTTCATAAGAGATAAATTTCATGGAACAATATGTTCAAGAAGGTGGGTCAATGGCAAAATATTGTTGCAGTTGATTGTATTTATTTTAATATTGTTCTTTTCTGCTGGTTTTTGTACCAGAGTTTGAAAGCATGGAACACTGTCAGCATAAACTTTGTGCTATAAAGATGGCTGCAGTAGGACCCCTAAAATAACACAATTCCCAGACTCTTGTTGACAAGTACAACTAAACAATTTCACTAATTTTTTGTCAGTATGCCTGAAAACATGAGTTCTTCATTTCTTTGTCTGAAAAATGAACATTGTACTGCTAGATAGATAATGATGCCTCCCAAGCCTATAGTCTCCTTCTAAAGAAAACTGCCAGCTAGAACCCTATGGAGGAAAATTGCAGCAGACCATTGGTCCTAATTCTGGTTGCATATTAGAATCACTGGAGAATTTTTAAAACTTGTAAATGTCCAGGCCAGGTGCGGTGGCTCACACCTGTAATCCCAGCACTTTGGGAGGCCGAGACAGGCAGATCACAAGGTCAGAAGACCGAGGTCATCCTGGCTAACATGGTGAAACCACATCTCTACTAAAAATACAAAAAAAAAATTAGCTGGGCGTGGTGGCACACGCCTGTAGTCCCAGCTACTCTGGAGGCTGAGGCAGGAGAATTGCTTGAACCTGGGAGGCAGAGGTTGCAGTGAGCTGAGATCATGCCACTGCACTCCAGCCTGGGTGACAGAGCAAGACTCTGCCTCAAAAAAAAAAAAAAAAAAAAAAAAGACTTGTCACTGTCCAGAACCTACCTGTAGATTCTAATTCCAAGATTATAGTTAATCTTGGAGGGGATCCAATTTATAAAGGCATTATAGAAGATTCTGTTTTGCAGCCAGAGTTGAGAGCCACTGCTCGAGACCATTCCATAAGCTGGGGTGGCTGGGTTAAGTAAGACTCTAGTTGCTCTCCCCTATATGCAATTAATCTTGTTAATTAACTGAAATGGCCTGTGGCAGGATCGTCAAGATCATCCCCATATTCAGAGATTTGCTGGAAGGACTCATGGGACTCAGGAAATCGCCTTGTAGCTAGGATTTATTACATGGATGAAATAACAAGAGTACACAGTGAGATCACAACGGAAAAAGATACAAAATTTAGAGAAATCCATGCACAGGCTTCCTATGCTCTCTCCTTCTGTAAAGGGAGACATCATGTGAGTGACCTACTTCCTTCAGCAATTAAAAATGCTGTACCGTGTATGCAATGTTTCTGCCCAGGAAATCCCACTAGAGACTCAGCGTTCAACATTTTTATTGGGGGCTGATCACATCTACTCTCTGCCTAACACATGCCAAAATTCCAGACTTGCAGAAGGAAAGCAGGTGTTCAGAGTAAATCACATGTTTGCAAACAGTCTAGGCCCAGTGAAACTTCTTTATCAGTTGTGGAAATTACTGTGCTAAGGGCCAACCTTGCAAGCAGGCCCTACTAAAAATAGCAGCCTTAGACCTGCTATGTTGACATTCTGCCCATGGCCCAAAACAGAGATGATGAATATCAGCTGGACTAATAAATTCTCTCTCAGGAATTTGACTTGAAAAATACAAAGAGCCTCAGGCAGTTAATTTGGAAATAAGTGACCAGACACAGAAGAGAGAAGCGAAAATTAAGAGAAAATTAAGAGAATGCATCCCAAATACTGTTTCTCTTTATTCCCTGAAATCTGTCACCCCACTTATTTCTTTTCTCCATGAATTTTCCATTTCTTAGAGCCACTTTTGTCCTCTCTGTAAATCTCAATAATTTCCTCCTTTGTACAAACCTCAATTACTCAGCCAGAGTGAGTTTTTAACCCTTTGAACGGAAAGCACTAACATGTCCACTCATCACCTGATAGTAAGCCAGGACCACCCCTGACACAGGCTGGGCAGAGCAACCAGTGACAACCTCAAAGAAGAGAAAAAGAGGAGTATGAGCTTGCCTCCCAGAATGGGCTTCACAAACCCACAACCATCATTTTTAGCAACACGCTGGCTTCTACACTAATCGGACTTTAAGCTGAATTGGTTAATTAATAACCTTGCAGAAATTGTTGAAAAATTTTGGTCATGGAGATCATAGAGATGTAGTCCCTGTGGATCCAGAATAAAAGGCAAATAATTGAGAATTGTGCAAGAATTTCTAGTTTTACACCAGTCACAGTGCTTCACATTTGTAATCCCAGCACTTTGGAAGACTGAGGCAGGAGGATCATTTGAGGGCCATGAGTTTGAGACCAGTTGCGGCAACAAAATGAAATCCTGTTTCTAAAAAAAAAAAAAAAAAATCTTAGTTCTATGTAACTCATCCATTTATATCTTTGTCTCATTCAATGTTTAGATGGACATATCTATGAACTTCAAAATCTTTTTAAACAGTGAAATGATCACAAAACTATTGAGTTCAGATTATGTGAAATGCAAACTTTCAGGTTAAAGTATTAAGCCTTCCTCTATCAAAAGATCATTCGTTCAGGGAGAAGTTCTCCTTCCTGAAAAAAAAAAAAAAAAAATTAATGCCTTTATTCCACTCCATTCTACAGCCCATTTTTCTAGTGCTGACACTTTCCATTATCATTACATATTCTTTCTACCACAGTTGTTGTTGATTTAAATAAATAGTAGAATCTTAAAACAGGAAGAGGCATTATCAATCATCAGAAATTTAAGCCTCTGAGGCCGGGCATGGTGGCTCACCCCTGTAATCCCAGCACTTTGGGAGGCCAAGGCGGGCCTGAGGTAAGGAATTCAAGACCAACCTGGCCAACATGGTGAAACCTTGTCTCTACTAAAAATAAAAAACTTAGCCAAGAGTGCTGGCAGGCACCTATAATCCAAGGTACTCAGGAGGCTGAGGCAGGAGAATCGCTTGAGTCCTGAAGATGGAGGTTGCAGTGAGCCCGATCACCCCATTGCACTCCAGCCTGGACTATGAGTGAAACTCGGTCTCAAAAAAAAAAAAAAATCAAGCCTTTGGCTTTAAAGATGAGGATTTGGAGACCCAGCAAGATTTTAGGCTTACTCAAAATCTCACAGTTGACTAAAACCAGAGCCAAAACTAGAGAACTCTGATCTTCTGACTTTCAGGCTAATTTATTACCACTCTAGCTCCTTATCTTGTTTGTTTGTTTGTTTGTTTGTTTGTTTGTTTTTTCCTGTGCAATAGAATTTAGGCTTCAAAACTTTGGGTAACTAAGGACTCTCTCTAAAGCTTTTGTCTTTTCATAAGTCTGTTCTCATTCCCAGATAATATTAACGTTCACAAGGCTGTAAATTTGTGATTGTGCAATAAATAAATAATTCAAAACTCTCCAGTTTGCTAATGCTTGCTGACTAAGATTATGTGTTTCTAAAGAACAGGAAGCTGTACTCAGAATTTGTACTTTTCAATCTAAGAACAAGTCAGCACAATGTCTTGTTTGTCATAGTTATACCTAAAAGAGAATATAACCTTCACTCACTCGTTTACTTTTAAAACTGTATCACATGACAGTGTTCAACTCAAAGGTAAATGTTGCTGGGCCCGGTGGTTCACGCCTGTAATCCCAGCACTTTGGGAGGCCGAGGTGGGTGGATCATGAGGTCAGGAGATCAAGACCATCCTGGCTAACACGGTGAAAGCCTGTCTCTACTAAATATACAAAACAAACTTAGCTGGGGGTAGTGGCGGGCGCCTGTAGTCCCAGCTACTTGGGAGGCTGAGGCAGGAGAATGGCGTGAACTCAGGGGGCGGAGCTTGCAGTGAGCAGAGATCACGCCACTACACTCCAGCCTGGGCGACAGGGTGAGAAATCTGTCTCAAAAAAAAAAAAAAAAAAAAAAGACGGTAAATGTTACCTGTACGGCAACTGCTTTACTCAGAAGTCAGGCGTCAGTTAATCTATCAGTAATCAATGGAGAGAAACTTAGCTAACCATTATTAGAGTCACAAATCAAGATGCTCTCAGAGCATCTAATGAAATGCAGAAATATATTAATAATGCACAGGAAAACAGAAAGTGAAATGCAGAAATATATTAATAATATATAGGAAAATATTTAAAACAATAAGCACTAGATCACAGAATAAATCTTTCAATGTCATAAAAACTCATGCATGAGAGAGATCAGCAGAGATAGAGCTGGTCCAATTAATATTTTCTAACTAGGCATTTGTGCTTGAAAGTAGTTAAACTAGAATATTTTTGCCCCTGAGGCATATTAGAAAACCAAGACAGCTTTGGGGTCCAGCAGATTCTTCTATTTCTTCCATTTGTACAATGAATATCATACTATTATATAATGAATATTGTATTAATATTATTGAACACATCCTTATGTGCTAGAAAAATTAGACATCTATATGCAAAACAAAAAACAAAAACAAAAAAGCCTCAACTTTATTTCACACCATACACAAAAATCAACTCAAGATGGATCATGGATCTAAAACTATTATACTTCTGGAAGTATACACAGGAGAAAATCTTTGTGACCTTGACTTAGGCAAAGACTTTTAGACACAAAATCCACAAAAATTTCTGCTCTTCAAAAATCACTACAAAAAGAACGAAAAGACAAAGCAATAAACTACCAAAAGAAAACACAAAAAAGGATATCTGATAAAGGACTTGTACCTAAATATTAAGAAATCAAATAATAGTAAAAACAACCCAATTTTAAATGGGCAAAAGATTTGAACATGTGACTGGAGAAGAGATACAAATACAAATGGCATATAAGCACATGAAAAGAAGTTCAAAATCATTAGTTATTAGGAAATAAAAAGTAAAACTACAATAAGATTACCATTTTCTTACTAGAATGGCTAAAATTTTGTAGAAGGATATCTAGTGCTAACAAAGCTACAGAGCAACTAAAACTCTCAATATTGCTGGACAGAATGTAAAATGGTACATTCACTTTGAAAAATGGCTCAACAATTTAATATAAATTTAAATATAGACATACCATATAATCCAGCAATCCCACTCCTAGGTATTCACCCAAGTGAAATAAAAACTTATGTTGAACTACTTCACATCCACTAAGATGACCATAATAAACAAAACAAAACAGAAAATAACAAATGTTGGCAAGGATGTGGAGAAGTTAGAACCCCTGTGCACTATGAAATGTAATGTAAGATGTTGCAGCTGCCTGTAGAAAACAGTATGGTGGGTGCTCAAAAAATTAAAAATAGAATTACCATATGATCTTGCAATTTCACTTCCGTGTATATGCCCAAAATAATTGTAAGCAAAGACTCAGTGAGATATTGGTACACTCATGTTCATAGCAGGCTTATTCACAATAGCTAAAACATGGATTCAACCCAAATATTCATCAGTGGGTAGATGGATAAGCAAAGTGTAGTATATACATACCATGGAATATCATTAGGCTTAAAAAGAAAGAAATTCTGACATATGCAACAACATGAATGAATCTTAAGAATATTATGCTAAATGAAATAAGTCAGTCATGTAAAAACAAATACTGTATGATTCCACTTACCTGAGGTACTTAGAGTAGTCAAATTCACAGACAGAAAGTAGCATAGTGGTTACTATGAGCTAGTGGAAAGGGGAATGAACTGTTTAATAGGTGTAGAGTTTCTGTTTTCCAAGATGAAAAAAGTGATGGAGATGGATGGTGATGATGGCTGAACAGCATTATGAATTTGTTTAATACTACTGAACTGTACACTTAAAATTGGTTACGTGGTAAGTTTTATTTTGTTTATTTTACTACAATAAAAGAATATGGCTGAGAAAGGAAGTTTTTTTTGTTTTGTTTTGCTTTGTTTTGTTTTTTGAGACAGAGTCTCACTTTATCTCCAGGTTGCAGTGCGCCACTGCACTGCAGCCTCCACCTCCCGGATTCAAGAGATTCTCCTGCCTCAGCCTCCCCAGTAGCTGAGACTACAGGCACATGCCACCACGCCCAGCTAATTTTTTGTATTTTTAGTAGAGATGGGGTTTCACTATGTTGGCCAGGATGGTCTCAATCTCTTGACCTTGTGATCCACCGCCCTCGGCCTGCCAAAGTTCTGGGATTACAGGTGTGAGCCCCCAAGGAAGATTAAGAAATTTTCTTAAAGTGTTGTAACTGAATGGAAACCTCAAGGTAGAGACAGAAATTTTTATTTTGGACAAAGAGAATATTTTTATAGCCTGTGAGGTAGGATCCAGTAGAGGGAAAGAAGCTGAAAGTACTAGAGGAAAAAATAAATATTGAAAATTACAGAGGAGATAGACAGTGTACATAGGTGTGAAAATGTATCTTGAGTACATGATAATAACTGTTTTCATTATTCCATTATATTGAGTGCTTACTATACCACTTACCCAACTAAGTGTTATGTATGTTATCTTATTTTGTCCTCACAACAACTTTAAGTGGTATATATTCTTTTTTCTTCCTCCATTTAGCATCTGTTCGAATCTAAAACTGAGGTTGGGAATATATAATATGAATGGAACACAAATGTAAACATAAGTTTCATACCAAAACCTGTGTCTTAATGCCTATGTGAAACCAAAGTAAAGAAATAAGAAAAACTGGTCGGGCACGGTGGCTCAAGCCTGTAATCCCAGCGCTTTGGCAGGCCGAGACGGGCGGATCACGAGGTCAGGAGATCGAGACCATCCTGGCTAACCCGGTGAAACCCCGTCTCTACTAAAAAATACAAAAACCGAGCCGGGCGAGGTGGCGGGCGCCTGTAGTCCCAGCTACTCGGGAGGCTGAGGCAGGATTATGACGTAAACTCGGGAGGCGGAGCTTGCAGTGAGCTGAGATCCGGCCACTGCACGCCAGCCTGGGAGACAGAGCGAGACTCTGTCTCAAAAAAAAAAAAAAAAAAAGAAAAGAAAAAGAAAGAGAAAAAGAAATAAGAAAAGAAGTGGTATGTGCCTGTAGTCCCAAACTACTCAGGAGGCTGAGGCAGGAGAATCCCTTCATCCTAGAAATTTCAGTCCAGCTGAGGCAACATAGTGAGACTCGGTCTCTACAATTTTTTATTTTAATTTAAAAAAGAAAAGAAATAAGTAGAGGTGCATATATTGAAACATTTGCAGGATATTGAGGAAGAAATTTGTGAGAGTTTGTGTTGGATAGAATTAATGTTCATGAATCCTATGAAATTCACTATTGAGATACAGGATATCAGACAATATATATATAGAAAAGTTACAAAGGAAGAAATAGATTAATTGGGGAAGAGGTAATATTTGATGAGAATTTTTCAGAATCAGTGGAAGAATTTAATTCTCAAGTATAAGAAATTCATTGACCACTAAGCTAAACAAATAAAAATTAATTCACACCTAGACACATCAGAATAAAACTGTAAAACACCGTAAATAGTGAAAAAAATCTTAACAGCAGCTAGAATGAAAATATAGATTACCTACAAAGTGACCGTTAAAGTTGACTTCTCAATAGAAAAAAAATAAAAATCTTGAAATAATATAATAATATCTCCAGAGTACTAAGGAAAAATATCAGCTAAATTATCATTCAAGGGAGAGATAAAATAAAATAAACTAAATCTGAATGTGTATGCCATATGCAATGAGCAGTAAGGATTCTCAAATGGTTCTTGAAATAACTATTATATAAAGTAAGTACTTTAGAAAGAAGAAATTCAACTGAAAAGAAAAGAGTTGGGTATAAAAAAAGCAGTATGTATCAAATAATTTGGTAAATATTTGAGTAAATAAAAATTGGCTATTGAAAAACGACAGTGACTACTGGAAAGAGGAATTTTAATGAGATGAAACTAAAATATTAAACAAAAATGAAAAGTGGAGAAGGTGATTAGAACTAAAGAGTTCTAAAGTTCATTGTTTTGTTCACAAAAACGTAGATATATTAACTTTTGGTGTTTTACGGGTATGTTTTTTAACTTTTTATTTTTTATTTTTTTGTAGAGGTGGAGTCTTGCTATGTTGCATAGGCTGGTCTCAAATTCCTGGCCTCAAGTGATCCTCCTACCTTGGCCTCCAAAAGTGCTGGGAATATAGGCATGAGACACCACACCTGGCCTGTTTCCTTTTCTTTTTTTTTAAGCCAGATTTTATTTGTATTAAAAAAAAAAAAATCCTCAGGAGACTTAAAAGTTCCAAAGACCTGAAGATATCAAGGTTCAATGTACAGCTACAGCAAGGTGCTCATGATCAGTAACTGAGTCATGGAAGGTTCTGTAGTGCCTTGAGGACTTCTGCTCCTTCATATCACTCCTAGTCTTAGTCTCATGGTTTTCTGCAAGTTCTCCTAGACTGTAACTTTGTAACTTTACACAGGGCTATCATTCCAGTAAGGACAAAAAAAAAAAAAATACATGTGTGTGGCTATCATTGTTAATCCAGTAGAGAAACCACAGAGTCACAGGGGTCATGTACAACAATGATTCCCAGAATCACAGTGGATAACCTTAAGCAGGTGACAAGCAGACATTCAAAGCAAGACAAGCATCAGAACTCTTGTTTTCCCGGTAGTGCCATCCATGGATAAGCTTGGACAGGTTGGGACATGGTGATTTTTTTTTTTTTTTTTTTTTGAGACAGAGTCTTGCTCTGTCGCCCAGACTGGAGTGCAGTGGCGTGATCGTGGCTTACGGCAGGCAGTCAGCTTTTCAATCAAAAGTAGGTCAAGAATAGTTCCCCCAAAACAACCAGATGCCCTCCATCAAGACAAACTGTTTTTGGATAAAAAGATCCTGATTTCTTTTTTTGATGTAAAGGTAACTACTATAGGAATAAAATTACAATCTCTAATTTCAAAGGAAAAGAGACAAGAAATGCTTGAATCCAGTACAACAGGAGCTGACAATTTTTTTCTGAAATGTCCTGATAATAAATATTTTAGTCTCTACAGACCATATAATTTCTGTTGCAACTATACAGCTCTACCATTGTAGTATGAAAGCAGCTATGTGCTATATATAATTGAATGAGTGTGGCTATGTTCCAATAAAACTTTATTTATATAAAATAGTTTGCCAATAACCCCTATAAAATTAAGGAGAAAAATAAAAACTTTATTTATATAAAATAGTTTGTTGATCCCTATAATATTAAGAAGAAAAAAAGACACAGAGAGGAAAAAATGCCTTCCAAATAGAAACACAACAAAATGTAAGTAATAGAAATATAATTATAATAAATATAAATTCATCAAAATTCCTGGTGAAACATACAGTAATTCATAAAATTGACAAAACAAAAAAAAAAGTCCAACTGTGTGTTGATCATGTGAAAGAAAATTAAATTTTGGGACCCCAGACTCATTTAGCCAAACAGAAAAGTCAAGCTAGGAACTGGGTCACGAAAACTTGCCTCACCATTTTGGTTCCTAAATACGATGACCACAAGATGAAAAGCTACACACCTCCCCCACACTTTGCCCACAAGGAAATTCCTAGTGAGCTGCAAGATCTTTTAAGGTGTTTCTGTTAAAATTCCACCATGGCAATGTAAATTGATAGCTTATCTTTATAGGTTCAGTCACTCCTAGTCCACCAGTCACAAATGCATATCTGATTGTTCCCCTGCCCCATTTTGTCTATGTTATCCCTGCAATTTTCCTCTGCCCCATTTGTTCATGTCATTTTATGTAAAAAGCAAAAAAATGCAGATTCATTAGCCAAACGCATGAATAACTATCTTTCCCTACCTCCTCTTACATAAAAATTTTGTACTTCTCAGTATCACGGCCTTTCCCCTTTCTTCAGAAAAAGGCACATAGACCTGTCTCCAAGGCGTGCATCCCTAACTTTGACAAACAAACCTGCTAAAATGATAGAGACTTGTCTCATCATTTTTCTGGATTGATAATCACAAGAGACACATTAAATCATAACTACACCAGAAAGTTTGAGAGAAAGTGGATAAGAAAAGTTAGAACAGAAAAGAAAAAAAAAAAAAAAAAAAAACACTGAGTAAATTATATTAGTAGAAGACAAAATCAAAATAGACATTAAGGGAAAATGTATTATTTGAGATAAAGATATACGCCCCCTGAAGCTGTACGCACTTAACAATATAGCCTCAAAATATAAAAATCAAAACTGACGGCCTGAAAAGGAAACAATGATAAATCTACAATTACACATTTCTTTCAGAAATTTATCAAGAAGACAAAAACCTAATAGAAGATTTTAACTAAAAAATTTAACAAGCTTGATTTGTAGACATATACAGAAGTCTGCACTCAATAATTAGGTAATACTCCTTCTTCTCAAACAAACACGAAACATTAGCAAAAGTTAGTCATGTGCTAGGTCACAAAACCAGTCTCAATAAACAGAAAGTATCAGTAGCAATCATACCACATTTTCGGACCACACTGCAGTAAAACTCAATGATTTGTAACCAAAGTATTTTAACTAATTAGAGAATTCAGTAATGAGATAAGGACTTGGTGGTTTATATGGGAAGTGATCTCAGGAAACAGAGCAAAGAGGCAAACAGAGTGAGGCAAGGAAGGAAGCAAGGCAAATACAGGATGTTTTACTGTGTTTGTTACCTTTTTGAGAAACTGTGATAAGATCCTGCTTTGGGATCTCTAAGGAATAGTATGGACTGTGCCTCATAATTTTTCATGAAGAGAACAAGAGCCTGGAAAATTTATCCCTTGACTCTACTGCTCATTAGTTCAGGGTTGCTCTGGGTATTACTCCTCCACAGTTGTAGTCTGTGCCTGTGCAGCCAAGGAACCTCCAGGTCTTCAGGGAAAACTCTGATGTAGAAGAGCAGAGATTCACTGAAAATTGCTTGAAGGGGACCTGGCAGCATTCATGCAATTGTCCCCTACATGTTCCTTAAAATCCAGTGGCTTGAGGGAATTTAGCAACTGCTACAAATCGCATCCCTGAAAAATTACAACAAAATGATTGTATGCATTATTTAAGATACATAAGTATGTGTAAAACTGTCAAAAATATTCAAGGGAATAATACAAACTACTTCAAAATCATAGTTTTGGGGTGGATGTAAGAATGAGTGTGACTTCAACTGTAGATATAATTAATTTCTATAGAGAAAAAATGAAGAATCTAAAGGAAACATCACAAAATGTTAATATTTATTAATTCAATAGATATGGATATCTAGTTATTATTTTCCGTATTTTTTATATATTCTACAATTAAATATTGTTTTGAAAGAATAAGTTCCTGGTGCTTTCAATAGAAAGATTTTGCTTGCTAATACATGCCATAATCGCTGAACCTTCATTAAATAAAGAAGCTGAACTAGCAAAGCTCAGTTTTGTCTAGGTAGGCCCTGGCCTCCTCCAGAAGTGGAATTAAATGTTGTATTGTTTTCTGTTTCTTTAGGGGAAGTGTCCCTTTAAGGCTCTGAACTTTGAGCACGTGAGTCAAGCTCAAACAACAGTTTTCAGTCACAAGCTGTCTCAGCAGGTCACGGTGGCTTCCATCTTTCAGTTTGTGGTTATCACTTAAATTATCCTGGAAGAGTATTCTTAGCAATCTTTCAAATTCCTTTCCAAGTCCCTGTCAGTTTAGGTTTTTCATTTTTATGGTCTAATTGGTTAATTATCATAAAATGATACACAGTGTGCATGCGATCATGCTTTATAGCTGTTATAAAAATAGATTATCACTCTAATTCTGTCTGGCCACAAGTGAGTTTGTTTTAATGGATTGCAACAAGATTAGATTAGATTAGATTATCAGTCTAATTTTTTCAATTTACAGAGAATGAGGCCTAGACAAATCAGATTTTTTTGTACTTAGTAACTAGTAGGTGACAAAGTTGAAAATCAAATTTTGGACCCATCATTATCATCAGTCTATGAGATAATATCTACGTTCCTTAGAGGTTACAGAATAAAACAAGTTATCTGTGAAGATCTAAAAGTATCACTCATTAAGACATCACAATTTATAACCACCTGATTTAATCACTGTGGATAGCATAAGCGTAATGCATCTGGCACTAGGAGCCATGCTCCTGGGTGGTATTCATGTCCAGCCTGTGCCTGTCTAATGCACTTATGCTCCGGGATCTTCAGAGACAAATACCTTGCATGATTTCATGGTGTGTTAAGGCAGATCTTATATATGGATATCATCTATAACAGCCTTAGCAAAAGTCATAACATCACTAATGTGATTAGGCACACCCCATCAGAATTACCAAAATTGCCCAGATCATTTGCCATTGGGTTAAAGAACCACTAGACTGGAGAGGACTTTGAGAAGTCACATAGGGCACCTGTATCTAATACAGTGTTTCTCAAACTTTAATGTGTATATTAATCACACAAGGTGCTTGTTAATGCAGATTCTGATTAAGTAGGTTTGTGGTATGGCCTGAAATTCTTCATTTCTAACAAAGATAATATCAACACTGCTAGTCTTAGGACCAGCCTTGAAGTAGCAAAGCGTTTTCCTGTGCTTAAAAATTGCCCAGGGTCTATGACAAAGAAGTTGTGCTTCTCTGAGACAGAACACTGATGGCCAGAGAGGGTTGGTGGCATGTGTTTTGTGTAAGCAACACTCACAAAGCTAGTTATGTGCTGTCTAAATGCTTGTCTACACTAGTCAGAAACAGACTATTTGGCACTGCCAAAGTGCTTGACCCTGAAGTTTACATTGGAGCATCTAGAGACTTAGAGCCAGTAATTTTGCAAACAGCAAATTTCCCCACTCCTTAATTTAGAAAGAATGCATCATGGTCTATCAGCCTAAAAAAGTAGATTAAAGAGGGGGAAAAAATGCAACTTAGAATGACAGGGTTCAGATCTGGTATCAAACTCCAGCTCTTTCATTTACCTCCTATATGACCTTGGGTAAGTTGCTTAAAGCCTTTGACACTCAATTTCCACAAGTCTAAAAAGAAAATAGTATTAATAATAACCAAGTCACAAAGATTTTGCATATTAAACAAGATGATGATTTGAAAAGTCCTTTTGTAAACTAACTGTTCTATATGTTTCATTAAAAGGTAATAGTTTTAAAAGAATAGATAAATCCTAATGATACCCCCATTGAATTTTAAAGGCTTCAGCAACTGCATTTTAGAAAACAGCCAATATTTCATTCTTTATCTATCCCTAGTGAGTCTAATGTCAGAGACAGAGCAGATGGGCAGTCTTCTCAGGGTCTCAGTCAAAATGGTCACTGTTTATCTTCTCCCAATATTCCTTCCAGGTACCTGTAGTTATACCTGGGAGAATGCTCCTATACTGTTTAAACACAGGGTGATGCTTATTACAAAATGATGCAGTTCCCCTAAATGTTCTTTAGGTCCTAAATTTATCAGGTGTTCTCTTCGCTACCATCTACCCTAATCATAACACGAAACATGTAATGGTGTACAAATTAGATCAACTTAGGTACACATACATAGTATGTGTTTAGGGTTTTCACTTTTTGTACCATTAAGTGTTTAGGGTTTTATACTTCATACTGTGTCTTTGTATATGTACCTAATTTGATTCTCTTAGCTATCTATAACTTGATTGTTATTAGTACCTAAGGATTATGCATTACTCCAAATATATATCAAAATAATTTGTAAATGTCTTTTGCCATAAAATATGATGCTTGTATATTGCAATGGATACTGTGGTTGCCTCCCCTTCCCTTGGTAACAACTCCATATTTATTTGGTATTCACACCCCTTCATGAAGCCTACGTACTTAGAACAGGGGGTCTCCTCTGGGAGCTATTTTTGCCCCCACACCCAGGATGTTTGGCAATGTCTGGGGATGTTTTTAATTGTCACAATTTGGATAGGCAACTTCTGGCAATTCATGAGTAAAGGACAGGAATGCTGCTAAATATCCTACAGTACATAGGACAGCCCCTCACACCAAAGAAGTATCCAGACCACAATGTCACTATTGCTCAAGGTGAGAAACTGACTTAGAGAAAAGCTAACTCTACCGCTAACTCTAGCAGTGGCACAGGTGGTTCAAGCCTTCTTAAAAATCACAGTCCCATCTTGAAAGAATTATAGATTTAGGGTAAACACATGACCTTAAATGGTCAATGAACCTGAAGAAGACATTTCCAGAGGGTTTTTGGAATAAAAAAGTTTCCTTAATCTTTTGAGAGAGGTTTTGGAAGTGGCTCTTGTTGGTTCCACTTCCAGCTAGGATGAATTAGCAAGGACCAATTTTATCCATCTGTTGGAAGTAACTGGAAAGCAGGAAAAAATATAAGACACATAGGACATTAGACTGTGCAGGACAATGATCCCTGAAAAAGAGAAAAAACTCAAAAATACAAAGAGAGCATCAGTGAGCCATGGAACAACTTCAAACAAGCTAATAACATGTGTTACTAGATAAACCAGGGTGGGATGGGGGCAGAAAAACATTTGAAGCAATAATGGTTAAAACTTTTCCAAATTCTAGAAACTCAAGATCCAAGAATCTCAATGAGCCCTGGGGATAAGAAAAAAAAAACAAAAAAAAGAGAGACTGTCATTATAGTAAAATAAATTTAAGTCAGTTGTGGAAATCTATAAACTATTTCCCTTAAAAGAGATCTGTATGTTAAACAGTTTTGTAAAACCTGTTTTAAATGCATTTGCATTTCTTCTGTAAATCAGTACTACAATAGAAATAGTTTGATTTTGCTTTTAGCAGAACTCAAAACTAGCTTGGATATGTCAGTAGATCTCATTGTTCTGCCAACGCATTATTCATCAGGGTCACTTGGTCAGGCCAGACCGAGCTTAGAAGGCAGCTAGAAACTCTGCCCAATTCAATTATCTGTTTCACCACAGCTACAAATCATGTACTTCCTTAATGTATGTGTTTAGAGGCTTGACTCCAATCCCATTCTGCATTTAGAGACACTCAAAGCCAATGTAGTCCATGACCTCCTGCAAACTTCCCTACCTGCCTTTGACCAGTGGCAGTGGCTCCCTGCCTTTCTTCCTCTCAGGCAGGCCCAACTAGGTTTCCACTGGCTATTTTTAAACTCTGAGTAGCTAAATGAATTAACTCAATTTGTAGAAGAAAAGACAAGGAAGCTGTGTTTTGGCATTTAATCCACGAATCATTCTTCCATCCAGCTTTTCCATTAATAAAACTGGTACTTTAACCCTCCACTTTTTAAAAAAAAAATGTACTATTTACACAGTCATGAAAAAAAAAAAAAATCAACAAGCCTTAAACTATCAACATGCTGACTTTCTGGTTACTTGCTAAGAAACCCCAAAAGACAAACTGCAGACACGTTCTTAAAATACTTCCTCAAGAACATGGGGCACATTATTCTTGTCACATCTTGACTGCTAGGAGAAGCTACATCCCTCTCCCCAAGTGGGACTGCCAGGAATGAAAGCTGAGAAGCCCCATTGTCTGCCTGTGGAACTCGGCGCAGTCACTGCTTGGTATTCCTGGGTCCGTGAGCACAGGCTCGGCTTCCTTGTTTTTTGTTGTTGTTGTTGTTTTTTAATAACATACATGTCCATGTATTGTTTGCCAACTCTTAGGGCCCTTTTCCCTTGCATCTCGGCCTGAGCACTTGTTTATTGTGCACACTAAAAAGTATGGTCTGTTGAAGAGAAACAAGGCAGTGTCTGAAAACAAAGCCAGGCTGGAACAGTCTGTGTTCAAAACATAGAGCTTTTTGATCTTTTTGTCGTACTTGTCTGTTTTTTTAATTTGTTTTTAATTTCAGTGAGTTTTTAGGAAGCAGGTGGTGTTTGATTACATGAATAAGTTATTTAGGGATTATTTCTTTTTTTCTCTCTCTCATTTTATTTATTTTATTTTTGTTTTTGAGACAGAATTTCACTCTTGTTGCCCAGTCTGGAGTGCAATGGTGTGATCTCAGCTCACAACCACCTCAGCCTTCTGGGTTCAAGCGATTCTCCTGCCTCAGCCACCCAAGTAGCTGGGACTACAGGCATGTGCCACCATGCCTGGCTAATTTTGTATTTTTAGTAGAGATGAGGGTTCTCCATGTTGGTCAGGCTGGTCTCGAACTCCTGACCTCAGGTGATCCGCGCACCTTGGCCTCCCAAAGTGCTGGGATTACAGGCGTGAGCCACTGCGCCTAGCCTTTATGCTCATTTTAGTCAGCTCTCCTTATATATGAAATTTATTGAGATGTTAGTCGTAGAATTGCTTCTGGTTCTCATATCCAAAATAAAGTCAGACACTTCCCAAAATTATCCAACCAAAGCCCACGGCCTGTAATAGGTTCTTTCTGACACCTTTTTACTGATGTACCCGCAGTTCCCTATGGTGTGCGTTTTCCCTAGCTGCAATGAACAGTAGATTCAACTTGTTTAATTATAGGTGTGTTTCTGTTGGTCTTTGGCTGTAGGGCATTAATAATATTATGTACTATTAATGCATTAATAATATTAATAATGTATTTAGGGATGATTTCTGAGATTTTGGTGCACCTGTCACCCAAGCACTGTACCCAATGTGTAGTCTTTTATCCCTCACCCACCCCCTGCTGTTTCCCCCAAGTCCCCAAAGTGCAATATATCATTCTTATGCCTTTGCGTCCTCATAGCTTAGCTCCCACATGTAAGTGAGAACATTCAATGTTTGGTTTTCCATTCCTGAGTTACTTCACTTAGAATAATAGTCTCCAATTCCATCCAGGTTGCTACAAATGCCATTATTTCCTTCCTTCTGATGGCTGAGTAGTATTCCATGGTGTGTGTGTGTGTGTGTATACATGTATGTATGTGTGTGTGTGTGTATATATATATATATAAAATTTTCTTTATCCACATCAACTTGTTGATTGATGGTCATTTGTGCTGGTTCCATATTTTTGAAATTGCAAATTGTGCTGCTATAAACATGCGTGTGCAAGTATTTTTTTCATATAATGACTTCTTTTCCCTGGAGTAGATACTTAGTAGTGGGATTGCTGGATCAAACGGTAGATCTACTTTTGATCTACTACAGTGGAGTATTCTTTAGGGACTCTCCACACTGTTTCCCATAATGGTTGTACTAGTTTACATTTCCACCAACAGTGTAAAAGTGTTCCCTTTTCACTGCATATATGACAACATCTATTATTTTTGGATTTTTTTTGTTAAGGCCATTCTTGCAGGAGGGAGGTGGCATTGCATTGTGGTTTTGATTTGCAGGTTTCTGTTAATTAGTGATACTGAGCATTTTTCCATATGCTTGTTGGTCATTTGTATAGCTTCTTTTGAGAATTGTCCAATCATGTTCTTAGCCCACTTTTTGATGGGATTGTTTGTCTTTTTCTTGCTGATTTGTTTGAGTTCCTTGTGGATTCTGGATATTAGTCCTTTGTTGGATATATAGATTGTGAAGATTTTCTCCCACTCTGTGGGTTGTCTCTTAACTCTGCCAATTATTTCTTTTGCTGTGCAGAGGTTTTTTAGTTTACTTAAATTCCATCTATTTATCTTTGTTTTGTTGCATTTGCTTTTGGTTTCTTGGTCATGAAGTCTTTGCCTAAGCCAATGTCAAGGAGGGTTTTTCTGATGTTATCTTCTAGAGTTTTTATGGGTTCAGATCCTACATTTAAGTCTTTGATCCATCTTGAGTTGATTTTTGTAAAAGGTGAGAGATGAGGATCCAGTTTTATTCTTCTACACGTGGCTGGCCAATTATCCCAGCACCATTTGCTGAACAGGGTGTCGTTTCTGCACTTTATGTTTTTGCTTGCTTAGTCAAAGATCATTTGGCTGTAATATATGGGTTTATTTCTGAGTTCTCTATTCTGTTCCGTTGGTCTGCATGCCTATTTTTATACCAGTACCATGCTGTTTTGGTGACTATGGCCTTGTAGTATAGTTTGAAGTCTGGTAATGTGATAACTCCAGATTTGCTCTTTTTTGCTTACTCTTGTTTTGGTTATTCAGGCTCTTTTTTGGTTCCATATGAATTTTAGGACTGTGTTTTTCTAGTTCTGTGAAGAATGATGATGGTATTTTGATGAGAATTGCATTGAATTTGTAGATTGTTTTTGGCAGTATGGTCATTTTCACAATATTGATTGTATTCATCTATGAGCATGGAATGTGTTTCCATTTGATTGTGTCATCTATGATTTCTTTCAACAGTGTTTTGAGTTTTCCTTGTAGAGGTCTTTCACGTCCTTGGTTAGATATATTCCTAAGAATTTTTTTTTTTTTTGCAACTATTGTAAAAAGGGTTAAGTTCTTGATTTGATTCTCATTTGGTCACTGTTGGCATATAGCAGAGTTACTAATTTGTGTACGTTAATTTTGTATCTTGAAACTTTGCTGAACTGGAAGGCGGCAGCAAGGCTGGGTGAGGGGCATCCACCATTGCTGAAGCTTGAGTAGGTAAACAAAGAAGCTGGGAATTTCAAACTGGGTGGAGCCCACTGCAGATCAACGGGCCTAACTGCCTGTGTAGGCTCCACCTCTGGGGGCAGAGCATAACTGAACAAAAGGCAGCAGAAATTTCTGCAGACTTAAACATCTCTGTCTGACAGCTTTGAAGAGAGTACTAGTTCTCCCAGCATGGATTTTGAGATCGGAGAACAGACAGACTGCCTCCTCAAGTAGGTCCTTGACCCCCAGGTAGCCTAACTGGGAGACACCTCCCAGTAGGAGCCAACTGACACCTCATACAGCAGGGTGCCCCTCTGAGATGAAGCTTCCAGAGGAAGGATCAAGCAGCATTTGCTGTTCTGCAATATTTGCTGTTCTGCAGCTTCCACTGGTGATACCCAGGAAAACAGTGTCTGGAGTGGACCTCCAGCAAACTCCAAAGGACCTGCAACTGAGGGTCCTGACTGTTAGAAGGAAAACTAACAAACATAAAGGACATCCACATGAAAACGCCATCTCTAGATCACCATAATCAAAGACCAGAGGTAGATAAAACCTCAAAAATGGGGAGAAACCAGAGGAGAAAAGCTGAAAATTCTGAAAATCAGAGTAGTTCTTCTCCTCCAAAGGACACAGCTCCTTGCCAGCAACGGATCAAAGCTGGATGGAGAATGACTTTGAGGAGTTGAAAGAAGTAGGCCTCAGAATATCAGTAAAAACAAACTTCTCTGAGCTAAAGGAAGATGTTCGAACCTATCGCAAAGAAGCTAAAAACTTTGAAGAAAAGATTAGACGAATGGCTAACTAGAATAAACAGCACAGAGAACACCTTAAATGACCTGATGGAGCTGAAAACCATGGCACAAGAACTACGTGATGCATGCACAAGCTTCAGTAACCGATTCGATCAAGTGGAAGAAAGGGTATCAGTGATTGAACATCAAATGAATGAAATGAAGTGAGAAGAGAAGTGTAGAGAAAAAAGAGTAAAAAGAAATGAACAAAACCTCAAAGAAATATGGGACTATGTGAAAAGACCAAATCTACATCTGATTGGTGCACCTGAAAGTGACGGGGAGAATGGAACCAAGTTGGAAAATACTCTTCAGGATATTATCCAGGAGAATTTCCCCAACCTAGAAAGTCATGCAAACATTCAAATTCAGGAAATACAGAGAATGCCACAAAGATGCTCCTTGAGAAGAGCAACTCCAAGACACAAAACTGCCAGATTCACCAAAGTTGAAATCAAGGAAAAAATGTTAAGGCCAGCCAGAGAGAAAGGTCGGGTTACCCATGAAGGGAAGCCCATCAGACTAACAGCAGATCTCTTGGCAGAAACTCTACAAGCCAGAAGAGAATGGAGGCCAATATTCAACATTCTTAAAGAAAAGAATTTTCAACCCAGAATTTCATATCCAGCCAAAGTAAGTTTCATAAGTGAAGGAGAAATAAAATCCTTTACAAACAAGCAAATGCTGAAAGATTTTGTCACCACCAGGCCTGCCTTACAAGAGCTCCTGTAGGAAGCACTAAACATAGAAAGGAGCAACCACAACCGGTCACTGCAAAAACATGCCAAATTGTAAAGACCGTCAATGTGAGGAAGAAACTGCATAAACTAACGAGCAAAATAACCAACTAACATCATAATGACAGGATCAAATTCACACATAACAGTATTAACCTTAAATGTAATCAAGCTAAATGGTAGAATTAAAAGACACAGATTGGCAAATTGGATAAAGAGTCAAGACCCATCGGTGTGCTGGATTCAGGAGACACCTCTCATGAGCAGAGACACATATAGGCTCAAAATAAAGGGATGGAGGAAGATCTACCAAGCACATAGAAAAAAAAAAAAAAAAGCAGGAGTTGCAATCCTAGTCTCTGATAAAACAGACTTTAAGCCAACAAAGATCAAAAGAGACAAAGAAGGCAATGGCCTTCTTATATAATGGTAATAATGGTAAAGGGATCAATTCACCAAGAAAAGCTAACTATCCTAAACATATATGCACCCAATACAGGAGCACCCAGATTCATAAAGCAAGTCCTTAGAGACCTACAAAGAGACTTAGACTCCCACACAATAATAGTAGGAGATTTTAACACCCCACTGTCAACATTAGACAGATCAATGAGACAGAAAGTTTACAAGGATATATAGGAGTTGAACTCAGCTCTGCACCAAACAGACCTAATAGACATCTACAGAACTCTCCACCCCAAATCAGCAGAATGTAAATTCTTCTCAGCACCACATCACACTTGTTCCAAAATTGACCACATAGTTGGAAGTAAAGCACTCCTCAGCAAATGTACAAGAACAGAAACTATAACAAACTTTCTCTCAGAGCACAGTGCAATCAAATCAGAATTCAGGATTAAGAAACTCATTCAAAACCACATAACTACATGGAAACTGAACAACCTGCTCCTGAATTACTACCAGGTACATAACAAAATGAAGGCAGAAATAAAGATGTTCTTTGAAACCAATGAAAACAAAGATACAACATACCAGACTCTCTGGGACACATTTAAAGCAGTGTGTAGAGGGAAATTTGTAGCACTTAATGGCCACAAGAGAAAGCAGGAAAGATCTAAAATTAACACCCTAACATCACAATTGAAAGAACTAGAGAAGCAATAGAAAACACATTCAAAAGCTAGCAGAAGGCAAGAAATAACTAAGATCAGAGCAGAACTGAAGGAGAGAGAGACACAAAAAAAACCCTTCAAAATATCAATGAATCCAGGAGCTGATTTTTTTGAAAAGATAAACAAAATTGATAGACCACAAGTAAGCCTAATAAAGAAGAAAAGAGAGAAGAATCAAATAGGCACAATAAAAAATGATAAAAGGGGTTATCACCACCAATCCCACAGAAATACAAACTACCATCAGAGAGTACTACAAACATCTCTATGCAAATAAATTAGAAAATTTAGAAAAAATGAATAAATTCCTGGACACATACACCCTCCCAAAACTAAACCAAGGAGAAGTTGAATCCCTGAATAGACCAATAACAGCCTCTGTAATTGAGGTGATAATTAATAGCCTACCAATCACAAAAAGTCCAACACCAGAAGGATTCGCAGTCGAATTCTATGAGAGGTACAAAGAGGAGCTCATACCATTCCTTCTGAAACTATTCCAATCAATAGAAAAAGAGAGAATCTTCTCTAACTCATTTTACAAGGCCAGCATCATCCTGATACCAAAGCCTGGCAGAGACACAACAAAAAAAGAGAATTTTAGACCAACATCCCTGATGAACATCAATGCAAACATCCTCAATAAAATACTGGCAAACCGAATCCAGCAGCACATCAAAAAGCTTATCGACCACGATCAAGTTGGCTTCATCCCTGGGATGCAAGGCTGGTTCAACATGTGCAAATCAATAAACATAATCCAGCATATAAACAGAACCAAAGACAAAAACCACATGATTATCTCAGTAGATGCAGAAAAAGCCTTCAACAAAATTCAACAGCCCTTCGTGCTAAAAACTCTCAATAAACTAGGTATTGATGGGATGTATCTCAAAATAATAAGAGCTATTTATGACAAACCCATGGCCAATATCATACTGAATGGGCAAAAGCTGCAAGCATTCCCTTCGAAAACTGGCACAAGACAGGGATGCCCTCTCTCACCACTCCTATTCAATGTAGTGTTGTAAGTTCTGGCCAGGGCAATCAGGCAGGAGTAAGAAATAAAGGGTATTCAATTAGGAAAAGAGGAAGTCAAATTGTCCCTGTTTGCAGATGACATGATTGTGTATTTAGAAAACCCCATCATCTCAGCCCAAAATCTCCTTAAGCTGATAAGCAACTTCAGCAAAGTCTCAGGACACAAAATCAATGTGCAAAAATCACAGCATAACTATACACCAATAACAAACAGAGAGCCAAATCATGAGTGAACTCCCATTCACAATTGCTTCAAAGAGAATAAAATACCTAGGAATCCAACTTACAAGGGATGTGAAGGACCTCATCAAGGAGAATTACAAACCACTGCTCAATGAAATAAAAGAGGACACAAACAAATGGAAGAATACTCCATACTCATGGATAGGAAGAATCAATATCCTGAAAATGACCATACTGCCCAAGGTAATTTATAGATTCGATGCCATCCCCATGAAGCTACCAATGACTTTCTTCACAGAATTGGAAAAAACCACTTTAAAGTTCATATGGAACCCAAAAAGAGACCACATTGCCCAGATAATCCTAAGGCAAAGAACAAAACTGGAGGCATCACACTACCTGACTTCAAACTGTACTATAAGTCTACAGTAACCAAAACAGCACGGTACTGGTACCAAAACAGATATATAGACCATTGGAACAGATCAGAGCCCTCAGAAATAATACCACACATCTACAACCATCTGATCTTTGACAAACCTGACAAAAACAAGGAATGAGGAAAGGATTCCCTATTTAATAAATGGTGCTGGGAAAACTGGCTAGCCATATGTAGAAAGCTGAAACTGGATCCCTTCCTTACACCTTATACAAAAATTAATTCAAGATGGATTAAAGACTTAAATATTAGACCTAAAACCATAAAAGCCCTAGAAGAAAACCTAGGCAATTCTTCAGGACATAGGCATGGGCAAGGACTTCATGTCTAAAACACCAAAAGCAACGGCAACAAAAGCAAAAATTGACACATGGGATCTAATTAAACTAAAGAGCTTTTGCACAGCTAAAGAAACTACCATCAGAGTGAACAGGCAACCTACAGAATGGGAGAAAATTTTTGCAACCTACTCATCTGACAAAGGGCTAATATCCAGAATCTACAAAGAACTCAAACAAATATACAAGAAGAAAACAAACAACCCCATCAAAAAGTGGGCAAAGGATATGAACAGACATTTCTCAAAAGAAGACATGCATACAGCCAACAGACACATGAAAAAATGCTCATCATCACTCGCCATCAGAGAAATGCAAATCAAAACCACAATGAGAGACCATCTCACACCAGTTAGAATGGCAATCATTAAAAAGTCAGGAAACAACAGGTGCTGGAGAGGATGTGGAGAAATAGGAACACTTTTACACTGTTGGTGGGATTGTAAACTAGTTCAACCATTATGGAAAACAGTATGGCAATTCCTCAAGGATCTAGAACTAAATGTACCATATGACCCAGCCATCCCACTACTGGGTATATACCCAAAGGATTATAAATTACTCTACTACAAAGACACATGCACACGTATGTTTATTGCGGCACTATTCACAATAGCAAAGACTTGGAATCAACCCAAATGTCCATCTGTGACAGACTGGATTAAGAAAATGTGGCACATATACACCATGGAATACTATGCAGCCATAAAAAAGGATGAGTTTGCGTCCTTTGTAGGGACATGGACGCAGCTGGAAACCATCATTCTTAGCAAACTATCACAAGAACAGAAAACCAAACACTGCATGTTCTCACTCATAGGTGGGAATTGAACAATGAGAACACTTGGACACAGGATGGGGAACATCACACACTGGGACCTGTTGTGGGGTTGGGAGAGAGGGGAGGGATAACTTTAAGAGAAATACCTAATGTGAATGACAAGTTAATAAGTGCAGCACACCAGCATGGCACATGTATACATATGTAACAAACCTGCACATTGTGCACATGTACCCTAGAACTTAAAGTATAATAATAAAAAAAAGAATAGCTACTCCTGCTCCCCTTTGGTGTCTATTTGCATGGGATATCTTTTTCCACCTCTGTACCTTAAGTTTATGTAAGTCCTTATGTGTTAGATGAGTCTCTTGAAGACAGCAGAAACTTGATTGGTTAATTCTTGTCCATTCTGCCATTCTGTATCTTTTAAGTGGTGTATTTAGGCTGTTTACATTCAACATTAATATTGAGATGTCAGGTACTATTCTATTCCTCATGCTATTTGATGCCTGAGTACCTTGTTTTTTTTGTTTTGTTTTGTTTCCATTGTATTATTGTTATATAGGTCCTGTGAGATTTATGCTTTAAGGAGGTTCTGTTTTGGTGTATTTTGAGGATTTATTTCAGGATTTAGAGCTCCTTTTAGCAGTTCTTGTAGTGTTTGCTTGCTGGTGGCAAATTCTCTCAGCATTTGTTTGTCTGGAAAAGATTGTATCTTTCCTTCATTTATGATGCTTAGTTTCACTGGATACAAAATTCTTGGCTGATAGTTGTTTTGTTTAAGGGGGCTAAAAATGGGGACCCCAATCCCTTCTAGCTTATGGGGTTTCTGCTGAGAAATCTGCTGTTAATCTGATAGGCTTTCCTTTATAGGTTACCTGATGCTTTTGCTTCACAGCTCTTAATATTTTTACCTTCATCTTGATGTTAGATAACCTGATGACTATGTGCCTGGGTGATGATCTTCTTGTGATGAATTTCCCAGGTGTTCTTTGAGCTTCTTGTATTTAGATGTCTAGATCTCTCACAAGACTGGAGATGTTTTCCTTGATTATTCCCTCAAATATGTTTTCCAAACTTTTAGATTTCTCTTCTGTCTCAGGAACACCAATTATTCTTAGGTTTGGATTTTTAACATAGTCCCAAACTTCTTGGAGGCTTCCTTCTTCTTTTCATTCTTTTTTCTTTGTCTTTGATGGGTTGGGTTAATTCAAAAGCCTTGTCTTCAAGCTCTGAAGTTCTTTCATCTGCTTGTTCATCGACTGTATGACTGAGACTTTCCAGTACATTTGCATTTCTGTAAATGTGTCCTTGATTTCCGGAAGTTGTGATTGTTTTTTATTTATGCTGTCTATTTCACTGAAGATCTTTCCTTTCATATCCTATATCATGTTTTTTATTTCTTTAAGTTGGATTTCACCTTTTTCTGGTGCCTCCTTGATTAGCTTAATAATAAACCTTCTGAATTCTTTTTCTGGTAATTCAAATTTTGTCTGATTTAGACCCATTACTGGTGTGCTGTTGTTATCTTTTGGGGGTGTTAAAGAACTTTGCTTTTTCATACTACCAGAGTTGTTTTTCTGGTTCCTTCTCATTTGGGAAGACTATGTCAGAGGGAAGATCCAGGACTCAAGGGCTGCTGTTCAGATTCTTTTGTCCCACAGGGTGCTCCCTTGATGTGGTGTTCTCCCTCTTCCCCTAGGAATGGGGGTTCCTGAGAGCCAAGCTGTAGTGATTGTTTTTCCTCTTCTGGGTCTAGCCACCCAGTGGAGCTACCAAGCTCCTGGCTGGTACTGGGGAGTGTCTACAAAGAGTCCTGTGATGTGATCCGTCTTCAGGTCTTTCAGCCATGGATACCAGCGCCGGCTCTGGTGCAGATAGCAGGGGAGTGAAGTGGACTCTGTGAGGGTCCTGGGTTGTATTTTTGTTTAGTGTACTAGTTTTGTGTTGGTTGGCCTCCAGCCAGGAGATGGTGCTTTCAAGAACACATCAGCTGTAGTAATATAGGGAGGATGTAAACTTTCCCTGGGGCCACCTATTTACGTATTCAGGTTTCTCAGGTGGTGGGCAGGGCCATAGAACTCCCAAGAGATTATGACCTTTGTCTCCTGCTGCCAGGGTGGGTAGAGAAAGACCATGAGGTAATGTCAGGGATAGCCTTGTCTGAGCTCAGACTCTCCTTGGGCAGGGCTTGTTGTGGATGCTGTGGGGGATGGGGGTGTGGTTTCCAGACCAATGGAGTTAGATTCTCAGGGAATTCTAAGCTGCCTCTGCTGAGTCACGCAGGTTGCCAGGGAAGTGGGGGAAGGCCAGCATCACAGGCCTCACCCTGCTTACATGCACCCGACTGTCCTAAAGGCTGGTCTCACTTCCACTGTGCCTCCCCAGTAGTATCGAGTTTATTTCCAGGCAGGCGATGCCCAAGGCTCAGAATTTGCCCCAGACCATGAGCTTCCCTGCTGAGAAAGCAAGCCTATTCTTAGTTTTCTGGTGTCTCAGGAAGCAGGAAGCCTGCAGCAGTGATCCAGTTCTTTAGATTTTCTTGGCATTCCTGGGATGTTCCTGCAGTAGTTCCTGGAGGAAAAGTTCATGATGTGAACTTTTCTCCACATGCTGCTCTGTCTATCTGAGGAGGAGCTGCAAGCTAGTCCTGCCTCCTATCTGTCATCTTCCACTATCTCCTTTTATTTGCCTGCTTTGGGGGAGCTTGTAAATGTCATCTCTGTCCAGTTTTGCTTTGCAAAGAGAGGTTCCTTAACACCTGCCCACTTTCCCAGGGACTCCCACATGGGAGCAATACTGCCAAAACAAGCTTTGGCTTCTTCTTTAGACAAACCCTTTACCTTGAAAGACTGATTCTCATAGAAGGTCAATAAACAATTTTCTTTCTTCTACAATGAAATAATTTAGTTTCAAATTCTTAGAAAAATCAAGTCAGAATCATGGGCGCCTACAGTCTCTGCAAGATGTTTCATCCACATATTTCCTGCCTTTGGCTGATTTTTAAAAATAATAGATCTTTTCTGGCTAAAATAATTCCTTTCACACTTCTGTTTTAGTAAGAAATTACTTGAATTCTTTCTCATTCTCCAAGTAGAGTTTTAAGTGGAGATTGAACTGCCGAATGAAAGATGAAATTCCTTACCTACTTTCACTGGGCAGCCAATCTCACAGGGAGTCAGAGAACCAACAAGTCAGACAAACCCCTAGATTTCCTGAGACCTGCACTCTGAGGTCGTCAGCCTCTACAGAACAGGGGCTATGGATACTAAGGTGATGAGAGCCCTACCATCCCCAACTTAGGCTGTGCTTCCACTCCACATCTACTCCCATGACAATAGGGACTTACTGAGATGAGAAGGGGATAATCTAACGCAGGAGTGGATCCATATAGCCCTCATCATTTATCTTTGTTTTCAGTGTTTAAAATCACACACACAGGATGGGCGCGGTGGCTCATGCCTATAATCCCAGCACTTTGGGAGGCCAAGGTGGGCAGATCACAAGGTTAGGAGATCGAGACCATCTTGGCTAACACAGTGAAACCCTGTCTCTACTAAAAATACAAAAAATTAGCTGGGCATGGTGGCATACGCCTATAGTCCCAGCTACTCAGGAGGCTGAAGCAGGAGAATGGAGCGAACCCGGGAGACGGAGGCTGCAGTGAGCCGAGATCGCACCACTGCACTCCAGTCTGGGCGACAGAGCGAGACTCCATCTTAGAAAGAAAAACAAAATCACACACACAAACACACACACATGTGATGTTTACTCTGTTGCCAAACACATAGAGCTGTGACTCAGGTTTCATATTTAAGTAGCTGATGTTAGGTACCATCATGTTTCATGATTAACCATGTTTTGTAGAGTTGCCAATTGTTTTCCCCCTTCTGAGATGACAGGACACCAATTTGGTGTGGCACATGAGTTGGGCATGGAGTGTGGAAGGATGCCTCTTCCTCACTGCTACATTAATATGAACACCTTTTAACGCCGTTAGTGAAATGGTTTATACCTCCGAAGACACCACATTGCTGAATAGCATAAAGGTCAGGGTCTTCATTTCCCTTACAGGAGCCTGTCAGAGAAAGAGACAAGAATGGTATTGCCTATCAATGCTAGGGTTTTGGTGCAGAGGCTACTGTTGCATAAAATGTATATTATTTATAAAGATTTCAATTTCTAGACTGCTTTTAAACTGTCATTTGTTCTTCATCATAAAATACAGTAACTATCTGGGTGATGATTATAAGCAGAGCTCTAGTCCTTACCTCGCTCTCCCAGTTACTAACTGCTCTTCCAGAAAGCCAGAAAGGGACTGTGGCTTGCTTATCTCATGCTTACAGCCGTCTACAGAGAGCCCATTATGGCTGAGACAGATATTCTCTGTTTGCCCTCCAAATCTGCTCTCCACCCTTCTCCATCCTTTTGCACCCTGCTCCACATCATGAGGGTTCCCTTTTCTTCAGCTTCTGACTTGATTTTGCCAGTGGAAAGTACCAGCAGGAGATTGAAGGGACTGAGGAAGGAGAGATCAGGGCCACTTTCTGCCTGGCTTTGGTTTGGCAGTGGCCACACTCCCTTGCTGAAGGTCACAATGGTCAGCAAGCAGCCTCTCCTTCACCTGAAGCTCTCACTCAGGCTCCCTGGGAATTGCATCTTTCCTTTCTCCTCAGGCCTAGGATACAAAGATTCCTTCTGCTCCCCTCTATGTGCCTCTTCATCCTTTGTCAATGTCCTTTCGTCATGCCCTGCTTTTATAGATACTCTCCATTCAACTCTATTTATTCACCCCTTTAAACAAATGCTCTTTCATGTGTTTTATGATAGGACCCTAATCAATGAGGATGCTGATAAAGATTTATGACAATGCATAGAATTTTCTTCAACATGGTATAATTCAGGAAAACACCTAGGTGACAACTCAGAGATGAAAGCTGTCAAAGTCTTTTCAGGAGCATGGCTCTTGAAAAGTAGACTTCACCTTGAATCCCAGCTCTGCAATTTGCTAGCTTGTGATAGCTTGTATGATAAGGTATCTATGAGTCCCCTAACCCCATCCCAGATGGTTACTCTTGGCCAAGAAAACAATACTGGTCACTCACCCTGCAGTATTAGAGAAACTCCTTGAGGCTGGAAGACTCTACAGTCGGTCCTGGATTCTGGTAGCTCCCATTTTATACACATAGTCACACATATATCCCCTCTTACAATACATACACTCACACATGTACACACATATACACATTCATATATATTCACACACATACAGACTCACACACACTTTCACACTTTTCCTCCAAAATGTCTCAGGAAGACGCAAGCAGGAGGGACTTCCAGCCTCAGCTAACTTTTACACTCAGACACACACCTGCTTACACTCATGATCTTCCCCAGCCTCAAAAGTTGAGAAAGCATAGGGCACCACCACATTTCCTGCTGCAATACAAATAACATTTACTTCAGACAACAATCCCACCCAGATACTGTCTTCATTGAAATTATTTCAAAATACACAAGTTATGAAAGGTTAAATGATTATGTTTTATATGTTTCTGTCTTGTTTCATGGAACTAAATATAACTGTATCCACACAATTTCAAGTAGCTGGACAAATTTTTTTTTAATGCAAAATCTTTCTAACATTTTGCAACTCATCTGTTGTTCAATCCTATCAGGATTTCCCTCTATCTCTTTATGGGAGGATAAAGTGATGTAGTCTCTAAGTCCCTGCACACTCAGGTCAGGGCAGCTCAGAAAGCATCCTGAAATGAGTATATTTGCCCATCAAGTTACTTGAACTTTAGTGAAAGGAGAGAAAGAGCAATCAGTGCCCAAAGGCAGTTACTCTATTTCTGATCCTGTACCCTGTTTCTCGTGGCCACAAAAACTGGGTTTGCATTTCCCTGGCACTTCACAGTTTATAGAATATTAGCAAATGCTGGGGAATCTTGGTGTTGGAATTTATCAGTGAGTGTGGATTATTAGAACAGCATCCTGGAAATTGGTAACATGCCCCAGTTTACAGTTTTCCTTGGATTTTCCAACAGCCTTGTGCTTCGTTATTTCCATGTCATACATGAGCATATGGAATAAATGATAAGATGTGCGTGTCTTAGGTTGTATTCCCTAGAAGCATAGTCTGAGATGGGTGGTGTGTCATGAATTTGCTGAGGGAGTGTTCTCAGGAGAAACCTGCATGGAGTGAGGGAAGCAGCAAAAGTGGGGCAAGACGCCAGGCAAAGGTGTGTGCTCAGCTGAAGTCCAGCCTCAGCCTCAGCCTACAGGGAGCCCTGAGGCGTGAAGGACTCCACAGCATTGTTCCACCTTGAGGCAAGGGAGGGAGATGGCCCATGGCTTCTCTGGACAAGGAGGTCCCCAAAAGCTATGGACAAAGCTCTGGATAAAGGGACAGCTATGACCTGCTAGTGGCCAACACTGAGAGCAGTAGGATGAGGGTGGGGGTGCAGTGACTGCTCCAGCCAGCAAAGGGGTTCTGAGTGGGCACCCACAGCATCTACTACGCAGAGCATTTGCAAATTTGGGAGTCATCAAGTTCTTAACTTTTGTCTCTTGCATGTGTGAAAGAAATGTTTGTATTTTCCAAACTGTGCTTCCAAAGTCCACCAGGAAGCTGAGGTTGGGATAAGCAAGTGGAACTTTAACCCCTGCTCCCATTTCCTTTTTATTTATTTTACACGTTGGATTTCTAGGTAAGATTACAACTGAACAAAAAGTCACCTCATTCTTTAAAAACTGAAAAATACTGATGCACTGTGGAATATAAATGGCCTTGATGTCAGGGTCCTTGTCTATCTTGTTCACTGAGAGACCCCAAAGGCTGCATAACAATGAGCAAAATTCAATCCCTTGATAAATAATTTGAAAAAATATATATAATTTTCTTTTTTTAATCCTCATGACAATTTAATCCTCATGACAACCTTATAAGGAAGACAAAGCAGATATTTTCTCCCACACATTACATAGGAGAAAACTCAGTTTCAGACACTTGTCCAAGCTCACACAGGTCACTTGCACTGATCTGAGTTAAGTACCACTGGTATATTGAGAGTAAATATGCCTGGGCATGGGGCTGGATGTATTCATATCCCTTCATCCTACCTGTGTTAAAAGGTGCCCATAAATAAATAAATAGGAGAAATGACTTGGAAAATTTGAGAACTTCATGCCTTGGACAATCAACAAATCTGAAGTTAACTTGGTGGAAAATTCATATAAAATTCCTCATTAGACCTGAGGGTACCCTCATAGACCAGTATGTCAGGACAGATGTCATTCCCTTCCCCTCCTTCACTGGGTCTAGAACACAGGTTTTCCAGCCCTAAGTATGATGCTATAGCCTCTTTTACCAGACCCTTTAGTCTGATGGATTTATTTCCTCCCATACCCTTTCCTCTGCCCCCTGATTCCCAAACATATCAAGATTCAGTGAGTGTCCCCAGTGAGGACAGCTGAGCCAACTACCTATGCCTTTGGACTTGGACAGTTTCTGTTTCCTCTGAGGAGTCAACCTTCCTCTTTCTGGGTTCACAGAGAAGATGGAGGAAACAGAGCCCTGGGGTTGGAGCTTGACCCCAAGCTGAAAACAGGAAACTGATTAAGCAGAGGACTCAGTCTGCAGGGGGGTCAAAAACCAGGAGTCAGTTCAGGGAAAGCAACCTTGATGACCAGACTAGCGAGCTTAAAAGTCATTCCTGTGGAGGCCTGAGCCACCTGCCTCCTCTGTAATACAGAAAGTAATTGGAAGACTACTCACTCCTAAAGCACATGGATGCCCGCTTGGTGTGTGATTTCAGAGGAATCTGAAAACTTCCCCAGCCTGAAGCCCCGCCAATTATAAGTTCTTTTGGGGTTGATAACTTTCCTTTAAAACCCCTATTATTAAAAGGGAGAAATAAACAGACAATTACATGGCATTACATCAGCAAAAAGTAGGCTTTCAACCTATGAGGTAAGGCAAATAGGAAAATCAGAAATTTTGTGCTTTGCTCAAGAAAAAAGGAAAAGAGTGTTTGTCCAATTAGTAATCTCATGTGCTCAAATTTAACATAAAAACAATGGTAAGGAGAACAGGAAAATTCTTGAAGCACTCCATAATTTGAGGTCTTTTACTGTTTACATCATAGAGGAAAAGAAAGCACAACAAACACAAAACCAGACAGTCAGATAAAGCAGCTCGGTCGCTATGACAACGTTTGTCATAATGTCATATTTCTTCCTTTCTAGCAGTAAGCTGAGACCTACTACATAGAGGGGTCATGAATGAGATGAGAAAAGACGCCATTGTAAAATAGTGGTTCAGTAAATGTGTCTCCCAGTTCATCCAGAATGATTATGACTTCGAGTGTTCTGTTAGGGGACACCATATGTGCATTGAATCTGATCAACGCATGTGCTTTCATTTTCAATTAAGAAAGCAAGTTCATGATAAATAGCCTTGGAAGGGCAATGCTTTTGTTTCAAGCAGGAAAACCACATTTAATGTTGTCTCAGCTTGTTACTAGCTGAATAACTTTGTAAAACTCATTTAAACTCTCTGAGCAACAATTTCCTTATAAGCAAATCGGATAATGACAGCTGACTAAGAGGGTGGTGAGGAAGAAAAAAAAAAAGTTAGATAACTTGTCTAAGGCTGCTACTAAAATGTCTGAGACTTTAACAGACCTTCAACAAATGATAGTTTTTATTATCTGAGCATTCAGAAAGCAACCCATAAGCATGTAACACCATCTTTAGGGAAAAGTTTTACTGAAATGAGTTGTATACATGCATGCAGAAAGGCTTAGAGGCAGGTAAGGTCCCTGCACTGTCCTGGGGAAGTTCAGGTGACAAGACCAGGAGTGCTAAGAAAAGTAAGAAAAGAGGACTCCTTCAGCATAGGTTTATGAAACTCCAAATAATGGAAAGATCTGGCTCTCAATGGCTAGAAGAATCCATCTAGGTGAAGTCCAGAGCTCCATACTCTCCTTCCTCCCCAGCCTACACCCTGCCCTAGGCATCTGTGCCTCCCATTTGAGGGGTACAGAGCCTGTAGGGACCTCAGGTAAAGGCCAGGTGCATTAGAGGGTAGAAGAAGGAAATGGGTAATGAGTGCTTTGGAGACATTTGCAACAAGAGCTCAGAACAGGGACTTAACTACAGAAAAAAGAGGCAGCTCTCACTGCACCAATTAAAGTCAAAAGGACAATTATCCTAGGCAATGTAGTCAGACTTGTCCACGCTCTGCCTCAGACGTATATTCATCTACAATATGCAGTATCCAGGCTAAACCTCCAAGTTTACAGGAAATCCTGATCTCCCTTCTCTCCATTATTTAATCTTTCCCTAACCCAGGATCTAACCGGTTTAATTCCTCCTTCTTCCCTTTGTCTAGAATCAGGGAATACCAGGACCTTGGTGTGGTGACGGGCCTTAGATGTGACTGACCTTCACGTTGTAAAGCAGTCACTGGCAGTCTAAAAGGTTAGGAGACTTGCCTCCATTACACATCTAAGCGATGGCACAGTCCAGACCTGAACACAGTATTTTATTCTACTTTATTATGCTGCATGTGGGTACTTATACTACAATCCCTGGGTAAAGTGGTCACTCTTGCAGTATCCTATAGTGAACTAACTTTCAAGACTGAAATCAAACATGCCTGTGCTCAAATCCAGGCTCTAATAGCTGAATGATCTTGGGCAAGCAACTGAACTTTACAGAACCTCAGCTTCGTGGTTCACAGATTAAAATAATATTCTACATCAGTTACCTTGAGGATGAAAAGAGATAGCGTGCAACATAGCTAGTGTGTGCCTCCAACACCACAGGTGCTCAATGCTGCTTAATATTATCATTAAGTAAGCTGTGATCAGTCACTAAACTTCAGATTGCTGCAAAGGGCTAAAGTGTCCAGAAGCCTTGAGAAAGAAGACCCTTCTGAGGAGGAGAAAGTGGAGATTGGTTAGCTTCGCGTCTTTGGTAATTCAGAGGCCTGTTAAACTCAGAGCATATGGAGGTGGCTGGGACAAAGGCCAGAGGGGAACAGAGAGCTCAAACCTTTGAGTCCCTCTTGGCTGTTTTATCAAGTTCTCTTTAAAGCAAGTGACTTTCTAACCATTGAGGACTCAAGGCCAGTAGGAAGAGCACAGAAAGTGAAAGGCATCGAGTTGTCCTTGGGCTGAAAGCAGAATCTCTGTGACGGTAGTGTTCTTGCTGGGGCAGTCATATCAGTAATATCCCTAAAAATCCTCATACCATGACTCTAAACTTAAAAAAATAAAATAGAGACAAAAAAAGAAAGGGACGAGGAAGAAAGCTAACCCTGAAAATTTTTCAGGATCAAATTATAGCAACAGACGTTTTGTCCACCATAGAGTTAAGAAAACTAAGCAAACACTATGGTTACACAGAAACCAGATGTCTCCGCTCCACTGACACTGACAGGCTGCATGCTGGAATTCCAGCTGCTATTCTGTGGACCAAGATACATATTCATACATTTTTTGAATTATAATCCTAAAGTGAATTGCCCAAAATGCTAAAAGAACTGCCTTTGGGGTGTTTTTTTAAAAAGGTAAGTTAGAATAAAAAAGTTACAGTTTTATTTTAAGAACTAAAGCCAGCTACTTAAAAGTCTGAGTATTAGGATCTAAAAAAGGTAAGCTGGCTTCACTATAAAAATTGTGAATTCAGCATTTAGCTTTTTCAATAAGAAAGAAGAAAAGACTAGAAAAAAGAAGAGAATATGTTTGTCCTGATATTTAGCTCTTCTCTAGGTATAAACCACATCTGAAATCATTAGATGTCAAAAACAAAAAAGAATTTTGTAGGCCTGTGCTCAGGGAACTGTATCAATAAGTCTATAAGTCTATTTTCTGCTCATGCATGTGTGTGCATGTGTGTGTGTTGAGAGAGAGAGAAAAGCTAAGAATGGGCTTTTATGTTATTTACTTCCCTACTCTAAAGAGGAACGTGTGTGTGTGCGTGTGTGTGTGTGTGTTTAGGTTGGATTTTTGGTGGATTTCCATTTCCATGGGGATGGTGGGTAGTCTGGAAAACAGAAAATCTAAAATTCTCTGTCTTGGAACTTAAAGTAAAGCTTTCTGGTGATCTACTGCCAAGCTTATGATCAGGCCTCAGCACAGGCAGGAACAGCAGACAGTCCAACTCTGACCTCATAAAGGGAAACTTCATTCTATAAATGCTAATCAATCATATCACCCTGCAGGATCCACTTGTAAGAGAATTGCCTCTAGAGTGGACTTTGCTACGAACTCATCTGTGAGACTGTTTTATGATCTTCATGATAGTGAGGTATTGGGAGGGTGATCATTTTAGATTACCAGGACCACAGCCTTGATTTGTACCCTATGACCCAGGCAGATCTCCAAGAGAAAGAAACTGTAATCCAAACCAGTGGATCTTAATCTAGAGTTTTCAGATACTCAAGGTGTCCTTGAAAGTAGTAATAAAAGTCTGAGAAGTTTCATAAGATAGTGTTTTCTAAAAAGCATATCTTCATTTGCTCACTATAATGCTGCAAGTGCTTGCTAGATCCCCAAGTTTCTATGCTTTTAGCTAAAATGATGTCATTCATTTTAGAAACAGAAGTAATTTGTCATTGACCACAAAATTCAATATGTGAAAAATCTAAGCACAAATTAGACTGGTTCCTTATATGATAGAAGTATTTTCTACTTCACTAAAATATTTGCAATGTTTACATATTAGCATTTTCTTATATATTTACCTTAACCTTTTACTACATATTGAGTCACTATAAGCTTATAGTTATAATTCTACCAATTTCCTTGAGAACTGTGTTTTCAGTTAAGTTCCCAAACAAGTGTTTTAACAGACAGCTGGGCTAAGAGATTGGCTAGTAGTTCTTTTTGTAAGTTGAGAATTTTAATGAGGTAAAAATATAAATTTAAAACTGTTTCATCTCTGCATGAATAAATGGACTTACTCTTCCACCAGTTTAAAGTGATTGTAAACAATGATAGAATGTTGATTTATTCAGAATTTTTGGTGTAAATTTCTACTGCATAAAGTATACACACAATTTGTAAAAATTGAGGATAAAGAGGATTAATGGAGTAGCCGTCTTCCTTCCCCTCCTCCCATATGCCCAAAGTAATTTAGAGTTGATTTGAAGCCACTTCTCTAGCAATTGGACTTGCATAGAATCATGGGGACTCACACGTGGCCAGCCCAGGAAACTTCAGGCAGTCCTTCCTTACTCTGTTTATTGAAATTGACATATCAGCAAGTTCAATATCCTGAATAGTAACTTTGAATAGTTATTATCCTGAATAGTAGTTTTGGCATGTTCTACCTCTGGACCAGTGATAATTGTAGTCAACATATAATCCTTCTTGTTCAAATGGCCACACAGATTTCCTTACTGGCTTGACCTGCCAAAGAGCTGGAGGCCTTCATCATCGCAGGAAAGAGGATGCCAAATATGGAGGATCTTAATTACTCTCATTTTCTTGGAGGAAAATCTCTTACAATCTTTGAAATATGTAGCTTAGAACATTCTATATCTGAAAAGTTATGTTTTCTGTTAGCATCTATTGTGCAATTGGCTATAATGTGTTTACTAAAGGAAATACAGAGATGGCTTTTAACTAATTGAAAAACACAGTAAGACAGGGTATGTACCCAATATTACATTTACTTAGTATGACAGTAAAGAATCCTTGATCCCTTTTCTGGGACTTTGAGTTTAGTTCAACAAGATGATTGCTACATAATTGTTTAAAATATTGATGCTATGTAATTTTAAAAAACATTTTTAAAGGGTGATTTGTTTTGTATTTCCTTGAACCCAGAACCCTGAGACAAGGACTAGGTACAAGCAGTTTATTTATTTATTTATTATTATTATTATACTTTAAGTTCTAGGGTACATGTGCATAACGTGCAGGTTTGTTACATATGTATACTTGTGCCATGTTGGTGTGCTGCACCCATCAACTCGTCAGCACCCATCAATTCATCATTTATATCAGGTATAACTCCCAATGCAATCCTTCCCCCCTCCCACCTCCCCATGATAGGCCCCGGTTTGTGATGTTCCCCTTCCCGAGTCCAAGTGATCTCATTGTTTAGTTCCCACCTATGAGTGAGAACATGCAGTGTTTGGTTTTCTGTTCTTGTGATAGTTTGCTGAGAATGATGGTTTCCAGCTGCATCCATGTCCCTACAAAGGATGCAAACTCATCCTTTTTTATGGCTGCATAGTATTCCATGGTGTATATGTGCCACATTTTCTTAATTCAGGCTGTCACTGATGGACATTTGGGTTGATTCCAAGTCTTTGCTATTGTGAATAGTGCCGCAATAAACATACGTGTGCATGTGTCTTTATAGCAGCATGATTTATAATCCTTTGGGTATATACCCAGTAGTGGGATGGCTGGGTCATATGGTACATTTAGTTCTAGATCCTTGAGGAATTGCCATACTGTTTTCCATAATGGTTGAACTAGTTTACAATCCCACCAACAGTGTAAAAGTGTTCCTATTTCTCCACATCCTCTCCAACACCTGTTGTTTCCTGACATTTTAGTGATTGCCATTCTAACTGGTGTGAGATGGTATCTCACTGTGGTTTTGATTTGCATTTCTCTGATGGCGAGTGATGATGAGCATTTTTTCATGTGTCTGTTGGCTGTATGCATGTCTTCTTTTGAGAAATGTCTGTTCATATCCTTTGCCCACTTTTTGATGGGGTTATTTGTTTTTTTCTTGTAAATTTCTTTGAGTTCTTTGTAGATTCTGGATATCAGCCCTTTGTCAGATGAGTAGGTTGCAAAAATTTTCTCCCATTCTGTAGGTTGCCTGTTCACTCTGATGGTAGTTTCTTTTGCTGTGCAGAAGTTCTTTAGTTTAATGAGATCCCATTTGTCAATTTTGGCTTTTGCTGCTGTTGCTTTTGGTGTTTTAGACATGAAGTCCTTGCCCATGCCTATGTCCTGAATGGTACTACCTAGGTTTTCTTCTAGGGTTTTTATGGTATTAGGTCTAACATTTAAGTCTCTAATCCATCTTGAATTAATTTTCGTATAAGGAGTAAGGAAAGGATCCAGTTTCAGCTTTCTACTTATGGCTAGCCAATTTTCCCAGCACCATTTATTAAATAGGAATCCTTTCCCCATTTCTTGTTTCTCTCAGGTTTGTCAAAGATCAGATGGTTGTAGATGTGTGGTATTATTTCTGAGGACTCTGTTCTGTTCCATTGGTCTATAGCTCTGTTTTGGTACCAGTACCATGCTGTTTTGGTTACTGTAGGCTTGTAGTATAGTTTGAAGTCAGGTAGCGTGATGCCTCCAGCTTTGTTCTTTTGACTTAGGATTGTCTTGGCAATGCGGGCTCTTTTTTGGTTCCATATGAACTTTAAAGCCATTTTTTCCAATTCTGTGAAGAAAGTCATTGGTAGCTTCATGGGGATGGCATTGAATCTATAAATAACCTTGGGCAGTATGGCCATTTTCACGATATTGATTCTTCCTATCCATGAACATGGTATGTTCTTCCATTTGTTTGTGTCCTCTTTGATTTCACTGAGCAGTGGTTTGTAGTTCTCCTTGAAGAGGTCCTTGACATCCCTTGTAAGTTGGATTCCTAGGTATTTTATTCTCTTTGAAGCAATTGTGAATGGAAGTTCATTCCTGATTTGGCTCTCTGTTTGTCTGTTACTGGTGTATAAGAATGACAAGCAGTTTATTTAAAAAGATCTACTAGGGATCCAGATCAAGGGAGCTCGGAGAGGGATATGAGGAAGGAGGGAGAGCTAATGTAAGGATGCATTACTGAGGTCCCTGTGATCAGCAATGGATATTCAATTCTGCTGGGACTTCTGAGTGGTGTACAAACTTTCTCTGAATGGTTCACCTGAAAGACGGAAGATGGAACAAATACTCCAACGCCATTCTCCCAAGGGTTGGTCTCAAGGACTTTAACCCCTGGCACTTCTGAGCTGCTCTTGCACAAGCCAAAGATGTTCCCAGGGCCTAAGAGATGGCCTGGGGCATAATGTGGAAATACAAAAAGCAGGAGTCTCTTTTATTTTATATTTTATTTTGTGATAAGAGTACTTAGGATCTATGCTCTTAGAAAATTAGGTATTCAATACAGTACCTTTAACTACAGGTGCTATGCTGTACAGTAGGTCTCTAGGACTTATTTATCTTATATAACTGAAGTTGTGTGCCCTTTGACCAACATCTTCCCTCTAGCAGACAGCTTGACTGTAAACTCATGACAGAACATGGCTACCCAGACAGAACTACCCAGCTAAGCCACTCTGGTATTCCTGACACTGAGAAACTATAGGATATAATAAATTTTTTGTTGTTTTATGCTGTTGAGGGTAATTTATTTTGTTGCAATTGATAACCAGTAGACTGTCCATATAAAGTAGAATGTTGTGTGGTAATAAAATATCAGATTTTCAAAGAATTATGGAAAAGTGATGAGTATACAACATTAAGTGAAAACAGCAGGAAGCAGAACTGTGCAGTGCGTGTTAATCATATCTGTTGTTTACTTCAGATCAGCACATACTTTTCCCCTCCTTCTTCTGCTAATAGAAGTTCCCTTTCCTATGGGAAAAACATCTCACGTGTTTCAAGTGGTGCTTTGACTCCAACCCACATAGGTCAAAAAAGTTAATTAGATTAAATTAAGGTAGCTCATTTCCTTGGTACATCATAAAAGACAGCCTAATGAAAACAAGTCCTGGACCTTTTCTTCCTAGAACTTGGTTAAGGAAAAGAAAGACCTTAACTCCCAAATAAAGATGGTGAAGATATCAGACACCCTGGATTGAGTAGTTATTAAAGTCAGAACCAACTTTAGACTTCTCAGTCATAAGCCAATAAACTCTCTGTTTGCTTAAGCTAATTGGGCTTGGGGTTCTGTATGAATACAAATACAATATACAATATTATCCCATAATTGTATATAAAATGAATACATAAAATTATTCACAAAGATTAATTTGGGGTAAAATCTACCAAACGTTATCACTAGTTCTAGCTAGATTTCATGTTAGTGAAGTTGCCATATCAGAAATGTTTAAAACAAAGCTTCTTAGTCCTCACAGTTGGAAGCTTTGACTCAGTAGTTCTGGATTACAGACTAGATCTTTTATTGAATACTTCCATGTGTTCGCGAGTTTTCCAAAATTTCTCTTGATTTCTAGTTTTAAATCATTCTGTTCCAAAAAAATTTGATACGATCTCAATCTCCTTAAATTTGTTAAGACATATTTTGTAACATATATATGATTATTTATTATCTATCCTGGAGAATATTCCTTTTGTGCTTAAGAAGAATGTGTATTCTGCTGCTATTGCAAGGAATGTCCTGTATATATCTGTTAGGTCCCTTTGGCCTAAGGTATAGTCTAAGGCTAGTGTTTCCTTACTGATTTTCTATCTGGATGATCTGTCCATTGCTAAAAGTCAAGTACAGCAATTTCTTACTATTACTGTGTTATAGTCTATCTCTTCCTTCAGATCTATTACTATTTGCTGTATATATTTAGGTGCTTTTATGTGGGCATGTATACATTTACATTTGTTATGTCCTTTGGATAAATTAACCTCTTATCATTACATAATGTCCTTCTTTGTTTCATTTTACACTTTTTGACTTAAAATTTATTTTACCTGTTGTAAGTATAGCTATTCCTGCTTTCTCTTGGTTTCCATTTATATCACTTTCAGTCTATGTGTTGTATTCTTACAGATGAAGTGAGTCTCTTGTAGGCAGGATATGATTGGGTCTTTTTTTATTCATTCAGCCACTCTATGACTTTTGATGGAAGAATTTAATTATTTAAAACTCAAGATAATTATTGATAGATAAGGATTTGCTATTGCCATTTTTTAAATAGTGTTCTGGTTGCTTTGTAGATCCTTTGTTTTTTTCTTTTTTTTTTTTTTTTTTTTTTTTTTGAGACGGAGTCTCGCAGTCGCCCAGGCTGGAGTGCAGTGGCCGGATCTCAGCTCACTGCAAGCTCCGCCTCCCGGGTTTACGCCATTCTCCTGCCTCAGCCTCCCGAGTAGCTGGGACTACAGGCGCCCGCCAACTCGCCCGGCTAGTTTTTTGTATTTTTTAGTAGAGACGGGGTTTCGCCGTGTTAGCCAGGATGGTCTCGATCTCCTGACCTCGCGATCCACCCGTCTTGGCCTCCCAAAGTGCTGGGATTACAGGCTTGAGCCACCGCGCCCGGCCTGTTTTTTTCTTCTCTTGTTGGTCTTCCTTTGTGATTTAGAAATTTCCTCCAGTGTTATGCTTATATGTTTTGATTTCTTTTTTAAAAAATCCTTTTTTACTTACTATAGGTTTTTGCTTTGTGGTTACCATGAGCACCAAGAGGCTTACAAAAAAAATCTTACAATGGTGATAAGCTGATAACAACTTGATTTGATAGCATTAAAAAACTCTACACTTTTACTCCACCTCTCCTTACATTTACAATTTTTGATGTCACAATTTCCCAGTTTTTATTCATGAGATAAATTTCAGCCACCTGTTTTAAAATGGGAAAAGAAGAGAAGTATAAAACCTGTACACCAAAATTAAAAATGTAAGCACTCCCCCACCCCCCTGCCAACCATCTTAATGGACCCCTCCTCTAAACCAGGGCACTCCAAACTTAACCTGAAAAGCTGATTTAGGCCATGGTGGGAAGTGGGGGTCAGACATGGCTCATTATACCCTCTTCCCTTTTGGAATTCAGGAAAACCCAGCCAGCATTTAATATCAACACAGATCTTAAGTCTGATGAGAAACATGTATAATCTGTTATCTCCGAAGCCTGCCACCTGGAGGCTTCATTTGCAAGATAATTTGGTCTCCACAACCTTTATCATAACCCAGACATTTCTTTTTATTGATAATAACTATTTCTATCAACTGCCAATCAGAAAAACTTTAAATCTACCTATAACCTGAAACCCTTCTCCGCCTCACAGTTCCCTGCTTTGAGTTGTCCTGCCTTTCTAGACCAAACTAATTTACATCTTAAATGTGGTTGATTAATGTCTCATGTTTCCAAAAATGTATACAAGTAGGCTATGCTTTGAGTGCCTTGGGCACATGTCCTCAGAATCTCCTGAGGACTGTGTCACAGGCCATTGGTCACTCATATTTGAATCAAAATAAATCTCCTCAAATGTTTTACAGAGTTTGACTCTTTTTGTTTACATCAGGATAGGTCAGTTCATGTTAACTTACTTTCCTGGTGGGATGGTGCTGAAGAGAGCCTGAGCACTTCTCAAAAACAAGGAAGAAAAGGTAACAGCAGGCAAAAAAAAAAAGACAGAATAGCATCAATAGGTTCTCCTTTGCTATCCCCATCTTGAGAAGGGGGCACATGGATTTGCCCTTTGATCTTGCACTCTCACCTAGAACACAACCACACTGGCCTATTACACTCCATAGACCTCAAACCACCCTAATCCACTATTTACATTCACTTTCACCAATTACCAGGGGAAAATAGCACATGTGGGGCTACTAAAGGCTACATGATTGGACTGCCCATTTAGAACTTAACTGTGAAACTTCAGGACAAAATGCAGATCTGAAGATCATCCCAAAATGCCCAATAATGTTGGCTATGCTGACCCCAGCTGCTGGACTCCATTCCTTCTATGCAAGCTAAGTTGTCAGGCAAAAGTTTCTTGGAGTGTTTCTGCAGGGAACAGAGAGCAAGCTTTGCCCTCCAAGTTCTGTATCTTTGCCCTTAAAACTAAGCTCTCAAAAGGGAACCATACAATATTTCTGTAATACCTCTCATAAACAAGTAAAGATCCCTCCTCAGACTCCCTTGATTCACCTCCAACTACTGCTTTGTTTCTCAGCAACGCTTTAGAGAAAAACCTCTAAATAGAGTTGTCTATTCTTACTGTCTTCACTTCCTTGGCTCTCATTGTGGTTTCAGTACACACTGATTGAGTATTCACTCCTCTCACTCCCCTGAACTTGGCCTTGTCCAGATCCCAGTGATCTCCATCTTAATTTACCTATAACCATCACTGAAGCGGGTTATCACCCCCTTTCCCTTGAAAATTCTTCAGATCTCACTGGACTTCTCCATTCTGCCTCTATTGACAACTCCTTTACCTTCTTCCAACATTTTACCTCAGTCTTCAACACTCTTGTCTATCTACTCCCCTCTCCTTGGGTGGTCTCACTCAGCTCCATGGCTTTAAATACATCTAGATATTGAAGAATCTCAAACCTATATCTTTACATTGGCTTAAATCTCCCGCAGTTTACTTGACCTCTATGCTTGGTGAACCCTAGTCAGCCTCTCCACCCTTCCTTGTTTAAATAAACGGCCCCAATACTCACCTAGTTTTTCAAACTCAAGACATAGGAGATATTTTTACTCTTCTTTACACCACACATCGAATTCATCAGAAAGTTCCATTTATTCTGCCTTCAAAATTTATTTCAAACTTCACCACTGTTTACACTTTCACTGCTACTATCTATACCAAAGAAACCATCGTTGTTCACCTAAATCCCTCAGTAGCCTTGCACCTGGACTCCCTGATTCCTTTTATACTCTTAAGTGGTCAAGTCTCCAGATAGCAACTAGAATGAAGTGCCTAAAACATAAATCAGATAATGCCTCACCCGTGCCTCGATGTCCTACCATAACATTTTGGATTTTTGTTGTTGTTTTTGTTTTGATTTTTGAGATAAGGTCTTGCTCTGTCACACAGGGTAGAGTACAGTGGCATAATCGTAGTTTACTGCAACCTCGACCTCCTGGCTCAAGCAGTCCTCCTGCCTCAGCAACCTGAGTAGCTGGGACTACAAGTGTGCAACATCAAGCCAGGCTTATTTTTTATTTTTGGTAGAGATGGCAGTCTCACTACATTGCCCAGGCCGTCCTCCAACCCCTAGGTCCAAGCAGTCCTCCTGCCTTGACCTCCCAAAGTTTTGTGATTACAAGAGTGAGCCACCATAACTGGCTTCCCATAATCCTGTGAATGAAACCCAAATTCCTTACCATGTCTAGAAGGTCTAAAATAACTGGCTTTTGCCTATTTCTCCAGCTTCAGCTCTTTTTATTTTCTGGCTCACTTCTGCCAGTTTGACCAAACTGACCTTCTTCCTTTTCCTACAGCAGATCAAGCTCATTCTGTGCTGGATTGTCACTCTGTCTAGAACACCCTTCTGCCTAGACATTCATATGGCTCACACTCTCCCGTCTTTCCAATGTCTGCTCTATTGACACCTTCCCAGAGAGACCTCCCATGACACCTTCTTAAATAACCACTCTCTCCATCTCCTTACTCTCCAGCCTATTAACATGTTGTTATATTTCTTTGTACTTTTCCTAACAGTATATTACACATGTATTTCTTTATTGTTCTTTCTCCCCTCTCCTACGTGAAAACAAGGAAATTGTTCATTGTTAAATTCTATATGCCCAGCATCTAGAACTAAGCCAAGCACTTAGTATGAGTTCAACAAAAATTTGCTAAGTGAATGAGTGAATTGAGCATGGGTGACTGAAAGATGGCTGACAGGTAAAGACTGGATCTTGGAAAGTATATCCCAGAGAGAAGTGAATTCCCAGAGAGCAAGTCTCCTTAAAGAAACTGACCTTCTCTCTGATTTTCAGACTATAGGAAGCCATTACTGAAATGTCACCTGGGGATTGCTAGTGACTGTTCTTTAAACCTGTCTGAATAGTTGCTAAAAGTCAAGCTTTTAAATACCATTTTCAGATAATAACAGGAAGTAGAAGAGGTAGTCAGGTGACCAGCATCAGAACAGCTCTGTAGCAAAAGGCATGTGAGAAAGGACCCATGCATGTTCCAATGTGAGTGTATCCTAGGATTTAACAAAGTGAAGAAAATAACACAGGAAAATTAGCAACATACCAAAGAGAGGGGGAAAAAAAAAAACAGAACAACACAGACAATAAATAAAAACAAATTAAATCTGTGTTTAAAATTTTTAATTTGCATAAATATTTTAAGTAGTGATGCTTAGTTTTCACATTCATTTCATGTGCTCTTTCATGTTGTCCACATGAAGGTAAGTCAGATTATTACGGATCAAAATATGAGGGCACAGAATGGTGTGCCTGCTGCTGAATAGTCACAGGTGAGTTGCTGGCTGCTGTCAATAGGATCACAAGAGAAAGGACAGTTATCATAGTGTTTTTGCACAAACAGGGTGTGGCGCTCACCTGAATAGAGATCGGATTTTATGAGGCACTGACATGGCTCCTGACGCTGAGTCAGATGTCTCACCCCAGCCTCGATGACCTCTCTTCCTCGTCATGCTCCTGCCTCTCCCTGCAGGAACTCCAGCCTCTTATGTAATATCTAGCCCAGATCTTCCTTCTGGTTATGACTTCCTCAATGTCCTGATTTTCCACATGAAATGTCACAAAGCATTTTTTTCTGATTTTTCTAATATAATGTCTTTCCATAAAGCAATGAATACCTCCAGGTCTAAATGTGGGCTGTGTGGCTGTGTAATACAGTAGCCACTAGCCGTATGTGGCTATTTAAATGTGAATTTTTCAACATTAAACAAAATTTAAAATTTAATTCCTAGTCACAGCATCACATTTCAAGTGCTCACTATCCTGGTGGTAAAGGACTACTGTATTGTACAGTGCAAGTAGAGAATGCTTCTGTGAGACAAAATAGTAAATGCAAGAAGCTGTGTTTGCTCATTCTTCTTGCCAGTAGAATTTCACATAATCCCTTGCCAGCAGAATTTCACAAAGCCCCTGACTCAGTGACTGAGCACAGCCCTCCAAAAGAATGCCTTGAAAACGGTAAAAGGGGAGAGCACAAGTTCCCACATCTCTTGCCTGAATCAGTGCATTTTTTAGAAAAGATAAGTTCAGTGATTCTAGTTCTTGCCTTTTTCTGTACAAAAGATAATGTGCAATGGGATTAATGATTTTGCCTCTGTAATCTATAACCAGATGTACCCTCACATCCAAACTTTGATGAGATTTTGCTTGTTTGTAGCTTCTGAGCACATGTAAAAAGACATTTTTTTCTACATGTGCACATTTGATGCAACTTCTGAGCACATATTGAGCTGCCACTACCTGTATATAAACAGTGGATTGAAACACTACTTTGGTGCAGTCTAACAGAAACTCCTTGAAAGACTCCTACGGTATTGCGATTCTCAGTAAGTCCACAATTCTACTACCTCCAAAGTTGTTTTATATAGTACTTTCTTAGATTAAATGGCAGTAAATGTATGGGGTAAAAACAAACAAAAAAAATTACTGAAAAAAAATGATATGTTATCAAGCAAACAGTGAGGGATAAAAAGAACTGAAGAAGATATTATCCTGAATAATAGTAGAATATAAGAACTTGACCCAGAAACTGAGACTAGCAAATGACAAGGAATAGCGATTGGGATAGAAAGAAAAGCATAAGAATATGATGTCACAGATGCAGAGGAAAGAAGAGCTTTCAGGAAGGAGCGAGTGTGCAGTAATTTCAGTGCTGTTGAGAAGTCAAGTGAGATAATGATTGAAAGTATGCATTAGATGTAGTGATTAGGAAGAGATGTTGGTGATTTGAAGAAGAGAAGCTTTTGAGAAATTGTAGGGGCATAAGCCGGACTGCAATGGGTAGGAATGTTACTGGGAAAGGAAAAAAGAAGAGGGCAAATATAGACAACGCTGCAAAAATAATAGTAATAATAATGGTTATGAAATACAGGAGAAATGGGAAAGTTGAAGAATGATACAGTCTAGGGTAACAGTTTTAATGAAAAAATATGACTATGTTACAAGTTAATATGAGAACTCCTTTTATTTTTGAGACAGAACCTTACTCTGTCGCCCAGGCTGGTGTGCATTGGTGCAGTCCTGGCTCACTGCAACCTCTGGCTTGCCTCCCCAGTAGCTGGGATTACAGGTGTGCAACATGACGACAGGCTGGTTTTGAACTCCTGGCCTCAAGCAATCTGCCCCCCTCAGCCTCCCAACATACTGGTATTGTAAGTGTGAGCCACTGCGCCCGACAAGTTAATATGAGAACTCTTCTAAGCAAAATGAAGTAAATCCTGTAAACCAATGTTTCACTGTAAGAATTGGGAAAAGCTGGAAATTTAAAACTATCATATTTTTAGGGGATTTGGAGACCTGTAGAATCAAAGAGAACTAGATAAACTAAAATTCCAGGGTTAAGAAAACTGTTTCAAGATGAGTCACAAATGGTCAGCCCATCCTCCCGCACTCCCTACCCCTGTCCCACATACACATAACAATTTAACAAAAAAAGAAAAAGAAAATATTTTAGAGGCTTTACTATACAAATTATCTCATAGTCCATGTTTTCCTCTGGCTATGCATCCACCACTCTTACTCAGAAGATAAGGAATCTCACCTTGTCCTGTGGCTCCACCTAGTGGCAACCATTAGGAAGCAATTTAACTGCCTTGAGACCAGCTGCAGAGGTTCGTTGGGAATGATGGATTTGCTTTACTGTCTTGCCTTCCTCTTCTAGGAGATCATGATTAGCAGCCTTAAAGAAGAGTCTGTGATTAATTAGACCTGAACCTCTCCTCACAGGAAACGAGTGAGAACATTTTCGTTCCCAAGGGATAAAAAGGAATCCCATATTGTTTTTTGGAAGCTGGGTGTGTAGGTAGTATATGAGTGGATCTGCGTGGGAAAGGGGGTGAACTGTTTTGAGACGCAAACTTATACATCTTTTCAATGACTTTTATTTCTCCCTCTTGGTCTAATGCTACTTTTAGTCTTGTGTGGAACATTTCCCCACCAAGTATGGGAGCTGATGTCCAGAACGGTCCGGAGACTGAATGTGACCATCCAGAAGTGCAGGAGTTAGCTCCTCGGAGGGTAAAATATGACCAATGAAGAACAGACACCAAGCAAATAAGCGACTTCTTTTTTTCTTCAGTGGGCAGTCCAACGTATGGCTTTTTCTTACAATCCAGCTGGAGAAGCCCTGCACCAAGTAGCCACCTGCTGACTTCTTGGCTTGTGAAGGCAGAGGCAGCAAAATGGCACTCATCACAGCACACTGCTTAGCATCTTCCCTTCGCTCACCTCCTTCCCTCCTTTCCAATAACTGACCTGAGTGTGCACAACCCAAATGAGATGCTGGCGTCTTAATCCTAGCTTCAGCCTCTACCTTCTAACGAATCTGCCTAAAACAGTCTCTCTCTATATATATACACACACATATCTGTAGCGATAGATATGTACATATGTATGTGTATACAGATAGATATAGATATATATTTAGGCAGGGTCTTGCTCTGTCACTCAAACTGGAATGTAGTGGTGCCATCATAGTTCACTGCAGCCTTGAACTCCTGGGTTCCAGCAACTTCCTTCATCAGTCCCCTGTGTAGCTAAGACTACAGGTGCATGCCACCACACCTGGCTAATTTTTAAAAAATATATTTCTTATAGAAATAGAGACTTGCTATGTTGCCCAGGGTGGTCTCTAACTCCTAGCCTCAAAAAAATTGCCCTGCCTCAGCCTCCCAAAGTGTTAGGATTACAGGCATTCAATGCACCTGGTCTCTCTCTCTCTCTCTCTCTCTTTTTAGCATCTGCGTTTTCTTGAGGGTACTGGAGCCGGTCTGTGGTTTCAGCCACTGACTCCTCAACAAGGGAGTCTGGAGGCCGTTTTTGGCCCCTGTCATCTCCGGGAAGGGCTCTGTGCCCGGTTGAGGCGCAGTGGAGCAGCCAGCGCGCAGCAGAGCTCCCGCAGAGCTGATGGCATTGGCAGGAGTGGCGGTTCGGCACAGGGAAGTTATCCAGTGCCAGGCCCAAGCTTGCTCTCTGTTCAAGTCCCGTGGCATGTGGGGCTCTGGACCTGCCTGCCTCCAAGACAGCTCTTCCAAGGCTTGACCAGGTCCAGCCTAGTAGCTAGTATAGGAAAGGAGCAAATGGCTCAGTTCATCCCTGACTGTGGGTTTTTATAGCATTCTGTCTTGTACAGGAAGTCAGCTACCAGAATCCAATCATGTGGGGATTAACACTTATCTACCCTGCTAATTGCTTTTGACGGTGATAGGGTTGTGATGAAAAGTTTATCATTCCAGAAGGCACTGTTGAAACTCCTTGGGTTTCTATTGAATCAGGCTGTAATAGGGTGGGGCAGGATGTGAGAGAATGGGTCCAGTCATTGGCAGTTTTCGTATTTCAAAAAGAAATTGGCAGTTTTGAATATTTCAGTATTTCACAGTTTGATAAGATGTTAGATGTACATCTCATATAGATATGCTTTATCAAATTAAGGGAATTTGCAGTTTCTAATTTACTAAGATGACTTTTATATTAACGAAGCAGGGTTGAATTTTTTTAAAGATTTTTTGTATCTACTGAGATTATCGTATATTTTTTTTCTGCTGTTAATGCGGAGAATAATAGAGATTGATTTTCAAATGCTAAACCAAAGTTGAGTTCCTGATAAACTCCATTAGATTATGATGCATTTTTTAAAAGTATATTACTCGAATCAGAATGTTAACATATAGGTTATGATTTTGCCCTGTGATTTGGGAAAGATATTGGAAGATCAAAAAATTGAAGAGGGGGCACTAGAATGAAGCATTAAATGGTCATGTAAATACTTAAACGTTGATATTTAAAAAGGACTTTCTATCTATATACTTTTCCCACTCAGTCAAAGACTTTTCAAATATAGGGAATATGTCTCATTTGCAGCATATCGAGAGTCAAGATTCGCCTGATTCATTCTATTTTTGAAGGCACTCTGAAACAAATTTTAATACAGAGTGAAGTTTTGAGGATTCCAACAGCAGACGAAAAACAGTGAAGTACATAAGGTGAGCAGAAAGGTACATTTTAATGGCCTGGCTTCCCCCAAAAAAACATTACTGAAATAAACGCTCATGTGAGATTGCTTTGATCAAGAGTGCTGTCCTTAGGAAGTAGCAATGAGAAGAAAGAGGAGAGGGACAGAGATGAGCATATTCAATGCTGTGCTTCCTAGTTGTCCAAGCTTGGTATCAAGCATGACCAGAGATGACTTTATTATTAAACCAATAAAGTTTAACTGTAAGGCAAACTTCCAAAGAGTTTGTAAAACATTTGTCTTAAAACATTTTTATAATTATCTTAAACAGAATCTCCTACTACTTGTATGAACACTGACTCCACAAACTGGAAACCGCTCTGAACACTAATGGTTGTTTGATCTGATGAAACCATCTTCTGAGAGGCCTTATGAATAACTTCTTCTCAGCACAGTCCACTTGGGAGGAAGAAAAGGACAGAATAAATCCACTGTTGTACAAATAACACAATTCTCACAACAGAAGACCCCAGTGTACCAAATAGAAGAGGCAAGGAACACTAGAACTGAGTTGGCATTCATAGGTTTTCACGCATGTAAGTTAGCATGACAACTACAAAGTCAGGCCACATCTCATACATTTGCAGCAGAGCAGGGGGAAGCAGGATGAATTCCTTTCTCTCTTTAAAAAAAGAGAGAACACCTTACAATAATATCTTCTCATCTACTAAGAGACTCTCAGCTCATTCTGGAAGTATTTTTAAGAAACATTTACATATTATTATTTGTCCTGTGACCATGGATATATTGATATATTGCAAAAACTTGAGATTCAAGTTTATCTTGAGATGGACAAATCTAAATTCAAATGGTTCAACTACAGATTAAGACTCACCATATTAAATGTGATATTACTGGTCAATTTCTTTTGTGGATTTTAGGAAAAGAAAATACTCTCATATAGTATAAGCAGAAAACTATTTATTATGGGATAAAATTCGCTTAAAATATGATAAAAATGTGTAGACACAGATTTTAGACTGAATGTCAGGGAAAAAAATATGCTAAGGAACTTTACTTCTAGATAGACTCAGAATTCATGGTAGATGGCAAATTTTGTTATGTGTATTTTATACCTAAGGAGAAAATAAGTTGAATTGATGTAACATTTTCAACAGTGTTTTGTGTAGACCTTGATCCTGTTTTATGTAATTAGGAGCATTCTGTCAGTTATTCCTCTTTATCTCTTTTCCTATTCTACTGAGATTCTTCTTATTAGTAAGTATTTTACTTCTAGCTATTTTATTTTATATCTATTGTGTGTTTTGTAGCAATCAGTCTTCAGCAAAATTATGCATCCAAAATGCATAACCTAATTTTATGGAGTATTGCCAGATTGTTCTTTAAATGAATGAAACATTTGTCCTCCAAAAATAGTCCATGAGAATTACTATACACATTTATTCTCTATGGATGCTAGGATTGACCCAACCATTTAATATTTGCTGCGTGTTTCTGAAGGCAGAGGCCTGTGGTGGGTCAGCAGCTGTCTGATTCAGTATTTACTGATTTCTGACGGTATCTTCTTTTAGGGAGCCAATTTGCAATGTGGTTCAGAAAAATCATTCCCTGACATTCAGTCTAAAATTTGTGTCTACACTTTTCTGTCAGATTTTTTTTCCTTTTTTTTTTTTTCTTTTTTTGAGACAGTGTCTTGCTGTATCACCCAGGCTGGAGTGCAGTGGCACAATCTAGGCTCACTTTAACTTCTGCTTCCCAAGTTCAAGCTTTTCTCCTGCCTCAGCCTCTCAAGTAGCTGGAATTACAGGCGCCTGCCATCACGCCCAGCTAATTTTTTCTTTAAAAATTATAAGAAAGTGGAGACGGGGTTTCACCATGTTGGCCAGGCTGGTCACAAACTCATGACCTCAAGCAATCCGCCTGCCTCGGCCTCCCAAAGTGCTCGAATTACAGGCATGAACCACCACAGCTGGCCTCTATCAGATTTTTTTTTTTTTTTTTTTTTTTTTGAGATGGAGTCTCGCTCTTGTTGCCCAGGCTGGAGTGTGGTGGTGCAATATCAGCTCACTGCAACCTCCACTGTGCAGAGAAGTCTGTGGCTGCGCAACTTGCCAGAGGGATCTATACATCTGTCCACACCATGCTCAGGTTTGCAGGGCTTGGGTATTTGTGCATTGCAGCTGTTGTAACAGCTTTGGCACTTCTCTTAATGGAGAAGTGTTCGTTCTTGTACCATTAATTGCATGTTGTGTTTTTTTTTTTTTTTTCAGATTTCATTATCAAATTTAGAGAGTTTCCTATTATTCCTACTTTGTTGAAAGTTTTTATTATGAATGGATATTGAATTTTGTCAAATTGTTTTTCTGCATGTATTTAGATGATCACATAATTACTTGGTTAGTCTGCTAACCAATTACATTGACTGATTTTTTTAATGACAAACCATCATTAAAATGGTGTAGACACAGATTTTAGACTGAATGTCAGGGAAAAAAAAATATGCTAAGGAACTTTACTTCTAGATAGACTCAGAATTCATGGTAGATGGCAAATTTTGTTATGTGTATTTTACCGCAAATAAAATAAATAGAAAATAAAAGACAAGAAGGAAAGAATTGAGTGACTACCACTACCCTGCTTCTCACTAACATCGCAAGTTGTCTTTGAGGACACACCTCTCCCTCAAGCTTTTCTCTGCCTGGAGAACAAGATTGCAGTCTCTGCTCCAGGACTAGCAATGTGGACTGGGAAGATGGGAAGCTCCACATTCAAACCACAAAAACACTCTAACTCATCTTTCACCATTTACTTATTTCTTATGACACGGATAACTGACATTTAGTTAGTCTAATAATAAGTGCAAAGCAAACACAGCTCTAGTTCCACGTCCCAATAAGATGTAACACCTAAGCTTCTCTATACTGATACTTAGAACTGTCACAATGTGAAAAGATTGATATAATCACAGATAGACTAAACTAATGCCATCATCCAGTTTATGGGTTTTGATTTCTAACTTTTGAGGGGACAGGAAAGTATAAAAGTCCCAAGTATATTCTCTACTGCATGTTTGTCATCTCTGCCAAGGATTTTGGTGTAAAGGCTGGTAATCTTTACACCAAATCTTTACACTAAAGTTGTGAAGACATGTAAATCTTTCTCCTGGGATGCCTGCAAGAAGGAATGAGTCTTAGTTGCTGCAGGCCCTGAGATGGGCAGAGATTATGAGAGTCTCCCATATACTTGGTGTTCTGCACTGAATTGTGTTCCCCCAAAATTCATAATAATTTTGATTAACTAATCTCCAAGGAGATGATATTTGGAGATGGGGCCTTCGGGAGACAATTGAGTTTAGATGAGGTCATGAGGGTGGGGTTTCATAATGGGATTCGTGCCCTTGATGAGAAGAGGAAGAGATACCAGGTCCCTCTTCTTCTCTCCCTTTCTTCTCTTGCCCCTCTACCCACTTCTCTCTCTCCTTCTGTGCCATGTGAGAACACAGCTACAACATGGCCATTGGCATGAAAGGAAGAGAGCCCTCACCAGGAGCTGAATCACTGGCACTTTCATCTTGGACTTCCAGATCCTGGGCAAGACTCACCAGGGTAGACTTCTGTAGCTGCCTGGAATTGTCTGATCTGGAGTTGATGCTCTGGAGCCCTGTGGTTGTTAATGCAGAAGGCACAAGGCTAGGGATCTTCTTTCAGTCCCCTTTAATTATCTCCACTCTTCATTTTCTGTTTTGTTTTTCAAGTAATGAATTTATTTTTCCAATTAATGTAGCCAGCTCATGGTACAGCATATTAAAGCACAAAGTACAAATCCAAGGAAGGCAATACCTTTACTACGTTATAAAACTTTGACAAATCAATATAGTACTTTTATTATAATAAAAGCATATGTTTGTTGGAGTCATATACTATTTTAGTGATAATTTTTACTCCAAAAATATTCAAGTACTAAACCAAAACATTGGTTTTTAATGGTGGTTTATAGCAGAACAAGTTATTTTATACACATTAATATCATTTAAAACTGAGCAATTTCTCCTTTTAAAGTGAATTTCCTTATGCAGGCTGTTGCAGTTTATGGCAGCAGGGCAACTGTGTGTATATAAGAGGTGGCTCTGCTTTGTTCTGGAGTTTCACCAAAGTCAGGTAGGTGTGAAAAGCTTTAAAAATTCTACTTTAAAATGATTCAATGTCCATGCAAACTGCCAAGTACTTTCTGAAAATTTTTTAAATTTTCACATAAATACTGGAACTCTCAAAATTAGACAATCATTTCAAACAACACTTATTTTAGATGATCCCTTTTATTTAGACACCCTGAAACTCTTTGTTTTTATCCCACGTCACAAAGTCTTATATCAGTCTATTTTTAAAAAATTCTACCTAAGATATGGTTTTAAAATAACAGATTGCCAGGTTGGAGAGACCTGGGGTACTTGATGTTGCCTACCAACATTCATTATCATTTCTCTGCAAATGATGCTGCTGCTACCAGAGTTTTTATGCTTCCTCTTTTTGAAGCCAGCAATTTGTCAGTCTTAGCATGTAGTTTAAGTATTATCCATTCCAGTGCTTCCCAGCCTTTATTAGCATTTGAAGATATTGCACTTGTCTTCATATCTTCAAGGTAACTACTGAGGCTGATTCTTTTCACAATGATTATGGTTTCTTGAGTCAAAATAGTTTTTATTTTCTGGGTCCTGAAGACTATATTTTGGCTCTTGCTGCAACAGTAAGGGACTTGCAGTTCCCATTCTGTGCAGAGAAGTCTGTGGCTGCGCAACTTGCCAGAGGGATCTGTCCACACCATGCTCAGGTTCGCAGGGCTTGGGTATTTGTGCATTGCAGCTGTTGTAACAGTTTCCCATGGGTGGTGAAAGACGTGCTCTGCAGTCCAGATCTTGATGGTGCAGGCAGTCAGCTAGATGGCTGTGAAGCGCAGGAAAAAATGAGGTGAGGAGGCTGTACCAGTCCCACCCCATCGGGGGCCCTTCAACCAGCTTCGCTGTGCGCAGGTGCCATCGGCTCCAAGTGAGGCGATCCTCAGCTCTGTTACAATGTAACCTTTAAACCATTTAAAGCATAGATCCGAAACTTTTTTGGCACCAGGGACCAGTTTAGTGGAATACATTTTTTCTACGGATGGAGAGGGGTGCGGGGATGGTTTCGGGATGAAGATATTAGAATTCAAATAATCACTCACGCAATAGATTCTCATGAGGAGAGCGAAAGCTAGTCCTAGTCCCGCGCATGCGTAGTTCACAATAGGGTGCGCACTCCTGTAAGAATTTAATGCCTCTGATCTGACGCTAGGCGGAGCTCAACCAGTAAGGCTCGCTTGCCGGATGCTCACCTCCGGCTTTGGGGCCGGGTTCCTAACCGGTCCGTGGTGGGGGGGCAGTGGGAACCCGTGATTTAAAGAACACTGCTAATGCCTGTTTTCTGCCATTATCTGGAGGGCCACAGTCAGTTTCGAAGCAACTCCAGCATATGATCCACCCAGCAGTCCCCTCCCACCCTGTTAGTATCCACAGCTCCTCAAAGGCCCCTGGAATTTAGACTAAAGCCTGATCACGCCACTGCACACCGGCCTAGGCGACCCAGAGAGACCCCCATCTCAAATAATAATAATCAAAAGAAAATGAAAAAGCTCTGAGCTGGGTCCCTGCACCCTTTTCTGTCTGCTTCAGGCCCATCTTTACCAATCTTGATTTACTAGTTTTCATTCCACAGTTGGAGAATAAGGGAAAGGCTTTAATCAATGTGTACAGTTTCAATGGAAGAACCATCACAATTTTGAGTAGATCGAAAAGAAAAGTTCCTTAGCACTTTGCATATTATTCACTGCATGAAGAGAGTTTTTCTAAATGAAAATGTTTAGGACATTCAGGAGAGGAAGAACAAATTATGGAATGATCCCCACAGCAAAGACTTCAAGGTTGTTATGCGTGCAGCGCACAGTTCTGGCGCAAAAGTCCCCAGAGACAACATAAGGGTCCCCACTGGGGTGCCTCGGGCTCCTTCCAGGGCAGCAGTTGAAGCAGGTCGTACTGCAAGCCTGCAGAAAGGCAGGGGTTCTTCTCCTTTCTGGGTTCCTTCTTGATGGAATCGTCGGTTTTCGGCAGCTTCCGGGGACGGTCTGGACTGCAGAGAGCCGTCCTGACTCCACACAGGTGGAGAATAAGGAACAGGCTTTAGTTGTCATGTACAAAGAACTATGAATTCTGAGTTGATCTAAAAGTAAAGCTCCTTAGCATATTCTTGATTACATATAAATCAAAGTTTTATAATTGAGAAAACTTTAAGGCACTTTGGAGAGGAAGAACTATGTAAGGAATGATCTCCATCAGAGCGACTTCTTGCTCCTAGATGGACAGTCCCAAGGAAGTTTACAATAGCATAATGATGGTCCCCACTGGGGTGTGAGGAGCTCCTTCCGAGGCATTGATTGAAGGCAGTGGTGCTGTTGATGCAAGGATACCCCTATAATTGGAGTTTAGCCTGGGAGACCAAGTAGATACTTGACTTTGAGCCAGAACGAATTCAAGAGCAAGCCAACAGAGTAATGTGAAAGCAAGTTATTAAGGAAACTAAGGAACAAAAAGGAGGCTACCTCACAGTCAGGGTAGCATCACGGGGCAGGGTGGCTAGCTGGCTATTTTATGGCTATTTCTGGATTATATGCTGAACAAGGGGTTGATTATTTCTTCATTTGCCTGGGAAAGGGGCAGGAGCTTGTGGAACCAGGAGTTTCTCCCCCTTACAGAATATAGGAAGTAACTCTTGGGCATTGCAATGGCATTTGTAAACATAACTGTCATTGCTCCAGAGTTAATGTCCTTTAGAATCCCAATGCATGATAATTAGCATATAATGGGCAATGAGGGTAACCGGAGGTTGCTTTTGTAGCTATCTTCCTTCTAGCTGGTTTGGGCTTTTGTTTTTGTTTTGTTTTTTTTTTTTGGAGACAGAATTTTGCTCGTGACCCAGCCTGGAGTGCAATGGCACCATCCCGGTTCACGACAAACTCCGCCTCCCGGGTTCAAGCTATTCTCCTGCCTCAGCCTCCCGAGTAGTTGGGATTACAGGCATGCACCACCACGTCCTGCTAATTTTTGTATTTTTAGTAGAGACAGGGTTTCTCCATGTTGGTCAGGCTGGCCTCGAACTCCCAATCTTGACCTCAGGTGATCCACCCGCCTTGGCCTCCCAAAGTGCTGGGATTACAGGCGTGAGTCACCATACCCAGCTTTTTTTTTTTTTTTTTTTAAGGAATCATGTCTTATCAAGGGGGTATTGTGACCTGTGTCTTGGGACTAGCCTCCTGTTTGTCTTGCAAAACTAGTCCTGCCAAACTCCTATCTCACTGTGAGCCATAAGCAACGAAAGGTTTGTTCCCCTCTCCCCTTCCTGGGTTGCTCTGTATTTCAGGCCTTGATTGTGAGTAGTTTATGGAGGCATCCTGAGAATGTGTCTGTTGAGCTCTGCAAGCACTGGCATCTCCTGGCTGGTTTGGGACCATTGAACCCTGTCATCAGCAGAATCCATCTTTCCTTAAGGTGACTGGAGCTCCTTTGTGGTTTCAGCCACTGACTCCTGGACATGTAGGTTTTGATGGCCATTGGACCCCTCTTGGGTCTGGGAATAACTCCGTGCCTGCTGGAAACCCAGCACAGCAGCCCACACATACCTGATTTTACATCCTCACAGAGCTAAGGACATTGGAAGGAGTGTTGGGTCAACACAGCAAGTGATCTAGTGCCCAGGCCTAGGTTTGTTCTCGGTCCTGACCTGGTGGCAGGTGACATGCACTCTGGACCTGCCTACCTCCAGGACTGCTCTTCCAAGGTTGATGGACAGAACTCCATGGGTTCAGTCTTGTGATAAGGCCAGCCATATAGTTGAGCTAGGAAAAGAGGTAAATAACACTGGCTAGTACTGAGTGTGTTTTTATCATATGTTTTGTCTTATATATAAACCAGAAACCAGCTATTCCAATAAGCAGGGGATTAACACTAATCTGCCTTGCAAATTGGTTCAGAACCTGATTGAATTATGGTGAAAATTGTATCATTCTGGAAGGTACTCTGAAAAGACTGCTGGGTTGCTGTGATTGAATCAGCCAAGGAAAGAGAGCAGTAACTGGATCGTTACTGACTGTCCATTCACTGTAGAAAGTGTGTCCTTATTGCTGGGCATCCGAGACAATTACACCTACTATGTCTCATTCTTCTGGCATATTTTAGAGGCATTGAGCAGTTGTAGATAGGAGACTCGTTGAGGTTAGATCATAGTCCAAGATCAGAAAGCTAATTCTGCTAGAATCTGGATTCAGAATCCAGGTCCTGCAGCATGCCAATCACATACAGTAATGAATAAAATATTAGTCTAGGCTAATTAGTCTAGGTTGTGAAAAGGAGCATCCCAGGACTTTCTTAAATCCATACATTTTCTTTTTTTGTCTAAACTCATCTAACTCCATGAAAGGGAGACCTTAAAGGTGCTATGATTTTTATACCTAAGGAGAAAATAAGTTGAATTGATGTAACATTTTCAACAGTGTTTTGTGTAGACCTTGATCCTGTTTTATGTAATTAGGAGCATTCTGTCAGTTATTCCTCTTTATCTCTTTTCCTATTCTACTGAGATTCTTCTTATTAGTAAGTATTTTACTTCTAGCTATTTTATTTTATATCTATTGTGTGTTTTGTAGCAATCAGTCTTCAGCAAAATTATGCATCCAAAATGCATAACCTAATTTTATGGAGTATTGCCAGATTGTTCTTTAAATGAATGAAACATTTGTCCTCCAAAAATAGTCCATGAGAATTACTGTACACATTTATTCTCTATGGATGCTAGGATTGACCCAACCATTTAATATTTGCTGCGTGTTTCTGAAGGCAGAGGCCTGTGGTGGGTCAGCAGCTGTCTGATTCAGTATTTACTGATTTCTGACGGTATCTTCTTTTAGGGAGCCAATTTGCAATGTGGTTCAGAAAAATCATTCCCTGACATTCAGTCTAAAATTTGTGTCTACACTTTTCTGTCAGATTTTTTTTTCTTTTTTTTTTTTTTTTTTTGAGACAGTGTCTTGCTGTATCACCCAGGCTGGAGTGCAGTGGCGCAGTCTCGGCTCACTCTGCTTCCCAAGTTCAAGCTTTTCTCCTGCCTCAGCCTCTCAAGTAGCTGGAATTACAGGCGCCTGCCATCACGCCCAGCTAATTTTTTCTTTAAAAATTATAAGAAAGTGGAGACGGGGTTTCACCATGTTGGCCAGGCTGGTCACAAACTCATGACCTCAAGCAATCCGCCTGCCTCGGCCTCCCAAAGTGCTCGAATTACAGGCATGAACCACCACAGCTGGCCTCTATCAGATTTTTTTTTTTTTTTTTTTGAGATGGAGTCTCGCTCTTGTTGCCCAGGCTGGAGTGTGGTGGTGCAATATCGGCTCACTGCAACCTCCGCCTCCCGGGTTCAAGCGATTCTCCTGCCTCAGCTTCCTGAGTAGCTGGGATGACAGGCACATGCCACCACATCCAGCTACTTTTGTATTTTTAGTAGAGATGTGGTTTCACCATGTTGGTTAGGCTGGTCTCGAGATCCAGACCTCATTCTCCACCTGCCTCGGCCTCCCAAACTGCTGGGATTACAGGCGTGAGCCACTGCACTTGTCCTAGATTTTAATGACCTTTATACCATAATAAATCTTTTTATGCTTATACTATTTGAGAGTGTTTTGTTTATTTTCCTAAAAACCATAAAATAAATACAACAGTAACATCACATTTAATATGGTGAGTCTGAATCCATAGTTGAACTATTGGAATTTAGATTAGTCCCTCTAAAGATAAAGCCAAATCTCAAGTTTATACACTGTAGTAATTTATCCAAGATGATGGGACAAATGTGTAGATGTTTCTTAAAAGTACCTCGTGAATGAACTGAGGGTCTCTCAGAAGATAGCAAGATATTATTGTAAGGTGTTCTCTCTTTCTTTGAAAAGAGAAAGGAATTCATCATGCTTCCCCTTGCCCTGCTGAAAATGTAAGCAATGTGGCCTAACTTTGTAGTTGTCAGGCTACCTTACAGGCATGTAAATATGTGAATGCCAACTCAATACTAGTGTGCCCTCTCTCTTCTGTTTGGTACACAGCAGTCTTTTGTTGTGAGAATTGTGTTATTTCACCAAGAGTGGATATATTCCATTCTTTTCTTCCTCCTAAGTGGACTGTGCCGAGAAGCAGTTATTCATAAGGCCTCTCAGAAGATGATTTCATCAGATCAAACAACCATTGTTGTTCAGAGCAGCTTCAAATTTGTGGAGTCAATGTTCATACAGCTAGTAGGGGATTCTCTCTGAGAGAATTAAAAAAATGTTTTAGGATAAATGTTTTACAAACTCTTTGGAAGTTTAACTTCCATTTAAACTTTATTGGTTTAATAATAAAGTCACCTCTGGTCATGCTTAATACCAAGCTTGGACAACTAGGAAGCACAGCATTGAATATGCTCATCCCTGCCCGTCTCCTCTTTCTTCTCACTCCCACTTTCTAAGGACAACACTCTTGAATAAAGCAATCTCACACAAGTGTTTATTTCGGTGATATTTCTTGGGGGAAGACAGGCCTTTAAAATATGCCTCTCTGCTCACCTCATGTACCTCACTGTTTCTCTCCTGCTGTTGGAATCCTCAAAAATTCACTCTGCATTAAAATTTATTTCAGAGTACCTTTTTAAATATCAACAAGTTAAGTTTGTTATGCCCATTTCATGCATTATGCTAGCGCCCCCTCCTCAATTTTTGCATCAGCCAATATATTTCCCAATCACAGGGCAAAATTATAAACAATATGTTAGAATTCTGAATATAGTAATATACTTTTAATAAATGCATCATAATCTAATTGAGTTTATTGGTAGTTCAACATTGGTTTGGAATTTGAAAATCAATCTCTAATCTCCACATTAACATCAGAAAAAATAAATGATTATCTCAGGCAGTAGATACAAAAAAACTTTTTTTAAATCAACCCTGCTTCATTATTAATATAAAAGTCATCTTAGCAAATTAGAAACAGTGAATTCTCTTAATTTAATAAAACTAACCTATTAGAGATGCACACCTCACATCTCACTGAATTGTGAAATATTGAAATATTGGAGGGTGGACCAAGATGGCCGAATAGGAACAGCTCTAGTCTCCAACTCCCAGCGTGAGCGACACAGAACACCGGTGATTTATGCATTTTCAACTGAGGTACTGGGATCATCTCACTAGGGAGTGCCGGACAATCGGTGCTGGTCAGCTGCTGCAGCCTGACCAGCGAGAGCTGAAGCAGGGCAAGGCATCACCTCACCTGGGAAGCGCAAGGGGGAGGGAATCCCTTTTCCTAGCCAGGGGAACTGAGACACACAACACCTAGAAAATCGGGTAACTCCCACACCAATACTGCGCTTGAAGCAAACGGGCACACCAGGAAATTATATCCCACACCTGGCCGAGAAGGTCCCACGGCCACGGAGCCTCCCTCATTGCTAGCACAGCAGTCTGCGATCTAACCGCAAGGCAGCAGCGAGGCTGGGGGAGGGGCGCCCGCCATTGCTGAGGCTTAAGTAGGTAAACAAAGCTGCTGGGAAGCTCGAACTGGGTGGGGCTCACAGCAGCTCAAGGAAACCTGCCTGTCTCTGTAGACTCCACCTCTGGGGACAGGGCATAGCTAAACAACAACAAAAAACCAGCAGAAACCTCTGCAGATGCAAATGACTCTGTCTGACAGCTTTGAAGAGAGCAGTGGATCTCCCGACACGGAGGTTGAGATCTGAGAAGGGACAGACTGCCTGCTCAAGTGGGTCCCTGACCCCTGAGTAGCTGAACTGGGAGACATCCCCCACTAGGGGCAGACCGACACCCCACACCTCACAGGGTAGAGTACACCCCTGAGAGGAAGCTTCCAAAGCAAGAATCAGACAGGCACACACGCTTGTCAGCAATATTCTATCTTCTGCAACCTCTGCTGCTGATACCCAGGCAAACAGGGTCTGGAGTGGACCTCAAGCAATCTCCAACAGACCTGCAGCTGAGGGTCCTGACTGTTAGAAGGAAAACTATCAAACAGGAAGGACACCTATACCAAAACCCCATCAGTACGTCACCATCATCAAAGACCAGAGGCAGATAAAACCACAAAGATGGGGAAAAAGCAGGGCAGAAAAGCTGGAAATTCAAAAAATAAGAGCGCATCTCCCCCTGCAAAGGAGCGCAGCTCATCACCAGCAACGGATCGAAGCTGGTCAGAGAATGACTTTGACGAGATGAGAGAAGAAGGCTTCAGTCCGTCAAACTTCTCAGAGCTAAAGGAGGAATTACGTACCAGCACAAAGAAACTAAAAATCTTGAAAAAAGAGTGGAAGAATTGACAGCTAGACTAATTAATGCAGAGAAGGTCATAAACAAAATGACAGAGATGAAAACCATGACACGAGAAATACGTGACAAATGCACAAGCTTCAGTAACCGACTTGATCAACTGGAAGAAAGAGTATCAGCAATTGAGGATCAAATGAATGAAATGAAGTGAGAAGAGAAACCAAAAGAAAAAAGAAGAAAAAGAAATGAACAAAGCCTGCAAGAAGTATGGGATTATGTAAAAAGACCAAATCTATGTCTGATTGGGGTGCCTGAAAGTGAGGGGGAAAATGGAACCAAGTTGGAAAACACTCTTCAGGATATCATCCAGGAGAACTTCCCCAACCTAGTAGGGCAGGCCAACATTCAAATTCAGGAAATACAGAGAACACCACAAAGATACTACTCGAGAAGAGCAACTCCAAGACACATAATTGCCACATTCACCAAAGTTGAAATGAAGGAAAACATCTTAAGGGCAGCCAGAGAGAAAGGTCGGGTTACACACAAAGGGAAGCCCATCAGACTAACAGCAGATCTCTCGGCAGAAACTCTACAAGCCAGAAGAGAGTGGGGGCCAATATTCAACGTTCTTGAAGAAAAGAATTTTAAACCCAGAATTTCATATCCAGCCAAACTAAGTTTCATAAGTGAAGGAGAAATAAAATCCTTTAGAGATAAGCAAATGCTTAGAGATTTTGTCACCACCAGGCCTGCCTTACAAGAGACCCTGAAGGAAGCCCTAAACATGGAAAGGAAAAACTGGTACCAGCCATTGCAAAAACATGCCAAAATGTAAAGACCATCGAGGCTAGGAAGAAACTGCATCAAATAACGAGCAAAATATCCAGTTAATATCATAATGGCAGGATCAAGTTCACACATAACAATATTAACCTTAAATGTAAATGGAATAAATGGTCCAATTAAAAGACACAGACTGGCAAACTGGATCAAGAGTCAAGATCCATCAGTCTGCTGTATTCAGGAGACCCATCTCACATGCAGAGACATACATAGGCTCAAAATAAAGGGATGGAGGAACATCTACCAAGGAAATGGAGAACAAAAAAAAGCAGGGGTTGCAATACTAGTCTCTGATAAAACAGACTTTAAACCATCAAAGATCAAAAGAGACAAAGAAGGCCATTCCATAATGGTAAAGGGATCAATTCAACAGGAAGAGCTAACTCTCCTAAATATATATGCACCCAATACAGGAGCACCCAGATTCATAAAGCAAGTCCTTAGAGACTTACAAAGAGACTTAGACTTCCATACAATAATAATGGGAGACTTCAACACTCCACTGTCAACATTAGACAGATCAACGAGACAGAAAGTTAACAAGGATATCCAGGAATTGAACTTATCTCTGCACCAAGCAGACCTAATAGACATCTATAGAACTCTCCACCCCACATCAACAGAATGTACATTCTTCTCAGCACCATATTGCACTTATTCCAAAATTGACCACATAATTGGAAGTAAAGCACTCCTCAACAAATGTAAAAGAACAGAAATTATAACAAACTGTCTCTCAGACCACAGTGCAATCAAACTAGAACTCAGGACTAAGAAACTCAATCAAAACCGCTCAACTACATGGAAACTGAACAACCTGCTCCTGAATGACTACTGGGTACATAACAAAACGAAGGCAGAAATAAAGATGTTCATTGAAACAAATGAGAACAAAGATACAACATACCAGAATCTCTGGGACACATTTAAAGCAGTGTGTAGAGGGAAATTTATAGCACTAAATGCCCACAAGAGAAACCTAGAAAGATCTAAAATGGACACTCTAACATCACAATTAAAAGAACTAGAGAGGCAAGAGCAAACACATTCAAAAGCTAGCAGAAGGCAAGAAATAACTAAGATCAGAGCAGAACTGAAGGAGATAGAGACACAAAAAACCCTCCAAAAAATCAATGAATCCAGGAGTTGGTTTTTTGAAAAGATCAACAAAATTGACAGACCGCTACCAAGACTAATAAAGAAGAAAAGAGAGAAGAATCAAATAGACGCAATAAAAAATGATAAAGGGGATATCACCACCGACCCCACAGAAATACAAACTACCATCAGAGAATACTATAAACACCTCTACGCAAATCAACTAGAAAATCTAGAAGAAATGGATAATTTCCTGGACACTTACACTCTTCCAAGACTAAACCAGGAAGAAGTTGAATCCCTAAATAGACCAATAGCAGGCTCTGAAATTGAGGCAATAATTAATAGCCTACCAACCAAAAAAGTCCAGGACCAGATGGATTCACAGCTGAATTCTACCAGAGGTACAAGGAGGAGCTGGTACCATTCCTTCTGAAACTATTCCAATCAATAGAAAAAGAGGGAATCCTCCCTAACTCATTTTATGAGGCCAACGTCATCCTGATACCAAAGCCTGGCAGAGACACAACAAAAAAAGAGAATTTTAGACCAATATCCCTGATGAACATTGATGCAAAAATCCTCAATAAAATACTGGCAAACCAGATCCAGCAGCACATCAAAATGCTTATCCACCATGATCAAGTGGGCTTCATCCCTGGGATGCAAGGCTGACTCAACACACGCAAATCAATAAGTGTAATCCAGCATACAAACAGAACCAAAGACAAGAACCGCATGATGATCTCAATAGATGCAGAAAAGGCCTTTGACAAAATTCAACAGCCCTTCATGCTAAAAACGCTCAATAAATTTGGTATTGATGGAACGTATCTCAAAATAATAAGAGCTATTTATGACAAACCCACAGCCAATATCATACTGAATGGGCAAAAACTGGAAAAATTCCCTTTGAAAACTGGCACAAGACAGGGATGCCCTCTCTCACCACTCCTATTCAACATAGTGTTGGAAGTTCTGGCTAGGGCAATCAGGCAAGGGAAAGAAATAAAGGGTATTCAATTAGGAAAAGAAGAAGTCAAATTGTCCGTCTGCAGACGACATGATTGTATATTTAGAAAACCCCATCATCTCAGCCCAAAATCTCCTTAAGCTGATAAGCAACTTCAGCAAAGTCTCAGGATACAAAATTAATGTGCAAAAATCACAAGCATTCTTATACACGAGTAACAGTCAAAAAGAGAGCCAAATCATGAATGAACTTCCATTCACAATTGCTTCAAAGAGAATAAAATACCTAGGAATCCAACTTACAAGGGATGTAAACGACCTCTTCAAGGAGAACTACAAACCACTGCTCAGTGAAATAAAAGAGGACACAAGCAAATGGAAAAACATACCATGCTCATGGATAGGAAGAATCAATATCGTGAAAATGGCCATACTACCCAAGGTCATTTTTAGATTCAATGCCATCCCCATCAAGCTACCAATGACTTTCTTCACAGAATTGGAAAAAACGGCTTTAAAGTTCATATGGAACCAAAAAGAGCCCGCATTGCCAAGACAATCCTAAGTCAAAAGAACAAAGCTGGAGGCATCATGCTACCTGACTTCAAACAATACTACAAGGCTACAGTAACCAAAAGAGCATGGTACTGGTACCAAAACAGAGCTATAGACCAATGGAACAGAACAGAGTCCTCAGAAATAATACCACACATCTACAGCCATCTGATCTTTGACAAACCTGAGAGAAACAAGAAATGGGGAAAGGATTCCCTATTTAATAAATGGTGCTGGGAAAATTGGCTAGCCATAAGTAGAAAGCTGAAACTGGATCCTTTCCTTACTCCTTATACGAAAATTAATTCAAGATGGATTAGAGACTTAAATGTTAGACTTAATACCATAAAAACCCTAGAAGAAAACCTAGGTAGTACCATTCAGGACATAGGCATGGGCAAGGACTTCATGTCTAAAACACCAAAAGCAATGGCAGCAAAAGCCAAAATTGACAAATGGGATCTCATTAAACTAAAGAGCTTCTGCACAGCAAAAGAAACTACCATCAGAGTCAACAGGCAACCTACAGAATGGGAGAAAATTTTTGCAATCTACTCATCTGACAAAGGGCTAATATCCAGAATCTACAAAGAACTCAAACAAATATACAAGAAAAAAACAAACAACCCCATCAAAAAGTGGGCAAAGGATATGAACAGACATTTCTCAAAAGAAGACATGCATACAGCCAACAGACACATGAAAAAATGCTCATCATCACTCGCCATCAGAGAAATGCAAATCAAAACCACAATGAGATACCATCTCACACCAGTTAGAATGGCAATCATTAAAAAATCAGGAAACAACAGTTGTTGGAGAGGATGTGGAGAAATAGGAACACTTTTACACTGTTGGTGGGATTGTAAACTAGTTCAACCATTATGGAAAACAGTATGGCAATTCCTCAAGGATCTAGAACTAGATGTACCATATGACCCAGCCATCCCAATACTGGGCATATACCCAAAGGATTATAAATTATTCTACTACAAAGACACATGCACACGTATGTTTATTGCAGCACTATTCACAATAGCAAAGACTTGGAATCAACCCAAATGTCCATCTGTGACAGACTGGATTAAGAAAATGTGGCACATATACACCATGGAATACTATGCAGCCATAAAAAAGGATGAGTTTGCGTCCTTTGTAGGGACATGGACGCAGCTGGAAACCATCATTCTTAGCAAACTATCACAAGAAGAGAAAACCAAACACCGCATGTTCTCACTCATAGGTGGGAACTGAACAATGAGATCACTTGGACTCGGGAAGGGGAACATCACACACGGGGGCCTATCATAGGGAGGGGGGAGGGGGGAGGGATTGCATTGGGGAGTTATACATGATATAAATGATGAATTGATGGGTGCTGACGAGTTGATGGGTGCAGCACACCAACATGGCACAAATATACATATGTAACAAACCTGCACGTTATGCACATGTACCCTAGAACTTAAAGTATAATAAAAAAAAAATTGGCTAAATACAGGAGAGAAGGAAACAAAGTTTAAAATCAAAATATTTTATGAGAGTATAAGGAGAAAGGGTGGAATATACATATATAGTGTGTGGATATACAAATACACACATATATTCACATATATACATACCATATACATACATGTGTATATGCATATGCTCCTAACTTAGATGATCTTCTAAGATATGATGACTTAGATGATTTTCTACTAAAGATCACTTACATATATATAAGGTATATTCCACCTTTTATATGTATATGTATTACACATACACATATGTTATACATATATACAAACACATATACACATATACATTAGTGTGCATGTTGTATATATAATATACACACCCACACTTATATAATATATACATATACCACACATATAAACACATATGTGTATATGTGTAATGAGTAAAAAAAGTTTTTAAACAAGAAGGAGAAATAAAAAATTGATATGACCAATTTTTGAGCCTTTATTTTAATAATCATCAATTAAAAGCCAGCATGGCAATGCAGTGCTGAAGATAGATATTGAATTCCCCTGCATTGGGTTGCCCCAGTCTGGGATCAAGATTGCAAACCTACCAGAGTAGTGTAAAAGATTGTGCTGTTTATAAGCAGCTGTTGCATGGAGTGATCTGGGGCTTTTTATTTGAGAAGAATTATAAAGTTTAGGGGCATCTGGGGTCCAGTACTCATTAGGAGATGTTTCTCTTTCGGCCTCTTAGATGACTTAGATGATCTTCTATTAAAGATTTTATTGATGCATGTGCCTGGGGAACTTTGCCCATAATAGAGACAGAATATGCTGATCAAGAAGATCAGGGGCCAAAAACTTGAACATTGTTCATTAATGTGCACAAAATGCTATCAGTGCTAATGCTGGCTAGGCTGGGTATCTGAGAAAATACATAAAATAAAATTAGAAATAACTAAAAAAAAAAAAGAAAATGTGGCACATATACACCATGGAATACTATGCAGCCATAAAAAAGGATGAGTTTGCATCCATTGTAGGGACATGGAAGCAGCTGGAAACCATCATTCTTAGCAAACTATCACAAGAACAGAAAACCAAACACCACATGTTCTCACTCATAGGTGGGAACTGAACAATGAGATCACTTGGACTCTGGAAGGGGAACATCACACACGGGGGCCTATCATGGGGAGGGGGGAGGGGGGACGGATTGCATTGAGAGTTATACCTGATATAAATGATGAATTGATGGGTGCTGACGAGTTGATGGGTGCAGCACACCAACATGGCACAAGTATACATATGTAACAAACCTGCACATTATGCACATGTACCCTAGAACTTAAAGTATAATAATAAAAAAAATAAAAAAAATAAAAATAATGGTAAATGGGTTATCCAACCCCTCAAACACTTATCCATTGTGTTTCAAAAAGTTGATTATCCTCTTTTAGTAAATGTACATAATATTAAATTAATTATTTTTACTCTTGTTAAAAAAAAAGAAATATTGAAAACTGCCAATTTCTTATTGATATAAGAAACTGCCAATAACTGGACCCATTCTCTCACCCCCCCTGCCCCACCCTATTACTGCCTGATCCAATAAAAACCCAAGGACTTCACAGAATGATAAAATTTTTACCATAATCTTATCACAGTCTGAAGCAATTAGCATGGTAAAAAAGTGTTAATCCCCACAAGATTGAATTTTGGTATACGACTTCCTATACAAGACAGAATGCTATAAAAGCCCACAGTCAGGGATGGACTGAGCCATTTGCTCTTTTCCTAGACCAGCTACGGCTGGACCTAGTCAAGCCTTTCGAGGCTGAGGCTATGGAGTTCCATCCATCAACCTTGGAAGAGCCCCACATGCCATGGGACCTGAACCGAGAGCAAGCTTGGGCCTGGGCACTGGATAACTTCCCTGTGCTGAGTCGCCATTCCTGCCAATGCCATCAGCTCTACCGGAGCTCCACTGCTGGCTGGCTGCTGCACTGCGCCTCCACCGGGCACGGAGCCCTTCCCGCAGATGAGAGGGGCCAAAAACGGCCTCGAGACTCCCATGTCGAGGAATCAATGGCTGAAACCAAAGACGGGCTTCAGTCACCTCAAGAAGACGCAAATGCTACCTATGGAGAGGTCCAAAGAGGTCTGATGAAGCCTGGAGATGCCAGCGCCTGCGGAGGTGGAAGGACGCAAGCCCATGGCGACCTCTGCAGTCCAGGCCGCCCCCGGAAGCTGCTGAAAACCCACGATTCCATCAGGAAGGAACCCGGAAAGGAGAGGAACCCCAGCCTTTCAGCAAGCCTGCGGTACGACCTGCTTCAACGAACACTGCCCTGGAAGGAGCCTGAGGCACCCCAGTGGGGACCCTCATTCTGTCCCTGCGGACTTTTACGCTGGAACTGTGTCCTGCACGCACAACAGCCTTGAGGTCTCTGCTGTGGAGATCATTCCTTAATTTGTTCTTCCCCTTCTGAACGTCCTAAACATTTTTCATTTGAGAAACTCTCTTCATGGAATGAATAATATGCAATGTGCTAAGGAACTCACTGTTCCTGATGTCCTCACAATTGTGGTATTTCTTCCGTTGAAACTGTACACATTAATTAAATCCTTTCCCTGTTCTCCACCCGTGGAATTGATTTTGAGCTGGTAAATCAAGATTGGTATAGATGGGCCTGAAGCAGACAGAAAGGGGGCAGGAACCCAGCTCAGAGTTGTTTTTTTTTTTTTTTTTTTTTTGAGCTGGGCTCTCACTAGTCTTCCTAGGTAGCCCAGGCTGGCATGCAGTGGCGTGATCATGCTTTAGTTTAAATTCCAGGGGGCCTTTGAGGAGCTGTGGATACTAGCAGGGTGGAAGGGGACAGCTGGGTGGATCACTTGCTGGAGTTGCTTCAAGACTGACCGTGGCCTTCTGGATGAAGGTAGGGAATAGACATTAACAGTGTTCTTCAAATCAGCAGTCCCCAACATTTTTGGCACAAGGGACTGGTTTTGTAGAAGACAGTTTTTTCCATGGATGGGGGGTTGGTAGACAGGGATAGTTTGGGGATGAAGCTGCCCTACCTCAGATCATCAGGCGCCAGATTCTCAGGAGGAGCGCACAAGGTAGATCCCTTGCATGTGCAGTTTACAATAGGCTTCTTGCACCTATGAGAATCTAATGTCTCTGCTGATCTAACAAGAAGTGGAGCTCAGGTGGTAACGCTGGGCTGCTGGCCACTCCCCTCCTGTTGTGCCACAGGGCTCCTAATGCTAACGGTGGAGGGTATCCAGGTTCTTGGCGTCTTGAACAAAGAATTGGACAAAACGCACAAGCAAAGCAAGGACGGAATGAAGGAATTTATTGAAAACAAATGTACACTCCACAGTGTGATTGGGCCTGAGCATAGGGGCTCAAAGGCCCTGTTACAGAGTTTTTTGTGAGTTTAAATACCCTCTATTTGGGGTATGCCCTATGTAAATGAAGAGGACGAAGTAAAGTTACAAAGTCATTGCTCAGTGTATGCCCTATGGAGAGGATATTTCCTGTTATAGCTGAAGTGTGAATGGGCTTTATGTTCCTGGCTCCCAGACCCAATTTTCTGCCTCACTAACAGGCCAGGGTCCAGTACAGGCGTGCTGTCTGGGGAGGTGGGGACTCCTCCTTTAAATAGTTTAAAGCTTACGTTGTAATCAGGGTGGGAGAGAGGGTTGGGATGTCCTTCACATGAGGCCGATGGCACCTGCATACTGCGAAGCTGGTTGAGGTGCTGGGGGTGCAGTGGGGCAGGTGTAGCCTCTTTGCCTCATTTTCCCCTGCACTGCCCAGACATCTCCTGGACTGCCTGCACCATCAAGATCTGGACTTCAGAGCAATCTTTGACCACCTGTGGGAAATCGTTACAACAGTTGCAATGCACAAATACCCAAAAGCCCTATGAACCAGAGCATGGTGTGGGTTGATGTGTTGGACAGACCTATAGATCCCAATGAAGAGTTGCACAGTCACAGACTTCTCTGCACAGAGTGGGAACTACAAGTCTCTTATTGGTACAGCAAGAAACAAAACATATGTGCTAGAATATTCTGTAGTTAATCCTATAGAGAAAGCAATGGAACTTAAATCTACTAATATTTCACTTTAGATATGGTTTCAGTAGATGAGAGACTTATATACAAACCACATCCTCAGGACACAGAAAAAAATTATTATGACTCAAGAAGCCATAATCACTGAAAGGAGGCAGCCTCAACAGTTACTTTGAAGAACTGATGGCAAGAACGATATTTTCAAATGCTAACAAAGGCCAGGAAGCACTGGAATGGGTCTTACATAAAATACATGTTAAATAATGAATTGATGGCTTCCACAAAAGGAGGCATAAGAACTCCAGTGGTGGCTGCCACAGCCTTTGTAGTGAATTGATAATGAATGCGTATAGACAAGTACCCCACATCTCTCCAAGCTGGCAATATATTTATTTTAAAACTATAAACATATTTTATGTAGAATTTTTTAAAAGTAGGCTGATATAAGACAGTGACTTTAGATCAAAACAAAGAGATGCATGGTGTCTAAATAAAAGGGATCATCTGAAATTAGTGTTGTTTGAAATGACTGTCTAATAGTAGAATTCCAGTATTTATGAAACATTTAACAAATTTTTTGAAAGAAATTCTTCTTCTTAAGGTTTATTTTAAATTCAGGGTACATATGCAGGTTTGTGATTTCGGTAAACTTGTATCATAGGAGTTTGTTGTACACATTATTTTATCACCCAGGTATGAAGCCTGGTGCCCATTATTATTTTTCCTGATACTCTCCCTCCTTCCATCATCCACCTTCAATGGGCTCCAGTGTCTGTTGTTCCCCTCTTTGTGCCCTTGTGTTCTCACCATTCAGCTCCAGCTTATAAGTGAGAACATGTGGTATTTGCTTTTCTATTCCTGCATTAGTTTGCTAAGAAAAAATGGCCCCCAGCTCCATCTATGTTCCTGCAAAAGACATGATCTTTTTCTTTTTTATGGCTCCATAGTATACCATGGTGTTTATGTACCACATTTTCTTTATCCAGTCTACCATTAAAGAACATTTAGGTTGATTCCATGTCTTTGCTATTGTGAATAGTACACATGCACGTATGGTCTTTATGGCAGAACAATTTATATTCCTTTGGTACATACCCAGTAATGGGATTGCTGGGTCAAATGGTATTTCTGTTATTTGGTCTTTGAGGAATTGCCATGCTGTTTTCCACAATGGTTGAACTAATTTACACTCTCACCAATAGTGTATAAGCAAAATTTTAATATTTTTTTAAAAAGTACTTGGAAGTTTGCATTGACATTGAATCAACTTAAGGTAGAATTTTAAAGTTTTTCACACTTTGGAACCCCACCTGGATTTCATCCAACCCCAGAACAAAGCAGAGCCATCTCTTATATACAAACAATTGACCTGCTGCTGTAAACTTCAAAAACTTGCATGAGGAAATTCAATTTAAAAAGAGAACTTGTATAGCTTTCAAACATATTAATTTGGTTAATAATAATAACTTGCTCTGCAAGTTATTTTAAACAATCATTAAAAACCAGTGTTTGCCGGGTGTGGTGGCTCACGCCTGTAATCCCCGTGCTTTGGGAAGCCAAAGTGGGCAGATCACGAGGTCAGGAGTTTGAGACCAGCCTGGCCAACGTAGTGAAATCCCGTCTCTACTAAAGATACAAAAAAATTAGCCAGGTGTAGTGGCGGGCACCTGTAATCCCAGCTACTTGAGAGGCTGGGGCAGAAGAATCATTTGAACCTAGGAGGCGGAGTTTACAGTGAGCCGAGATCACAGCATTTCACTTCAGCCTGGTCTACAGTGCGAGACTCCGTCTCAAAAACAAAACAAAACCAACCAACCAGTGTTTTGGTTTACTAATTAAGTATATTTGGAGTGAAAATTATCACTAAAATAATATATGACTCCAAAAAATACATGCTTTTATTGTAATAAAATGTACTATATTGATTTGTCAAAGTTTTGCAACCTAGTAAAGGTAAAGGTTACAAAAGGTCCTTGGATTTGCAATTTGTGTTTTGATATGCTGTACCATGGACTGGTTATGTTAACCGGAAAAATAAATTTGTTACTTGAAAATCCAAACAAAACAAAAAGTGGAGGCAGATTAAAGAGGACCAGAGGAAGATTCATAGCCTTGTGCCTTCTGAGTTGGCAACCACCGGGTTCCAGGGCATTAACTCCAGATCAGACAATTCCAGGCAGCTACAGAAGTCTCCTCTGGTGAGTATTGCCCACAATCTGGAAGTCCAAGATCAAAACACCAGTAATTCAGCTCTTGGTGAGGACTCTCTTTCTATCATGCCAATGGCCATGTTGTATCTCTGTTCTTACATGGCACAGAGGGAGATAAAGAGAGAGAAAGGGGAGAAAGGGAGAGAGGGAGAAGGGGAGAGAACAAGAAGTACATGGTATCTCTTCCTTTTCTCGGAAGGCCACCAATCCCATTATGAAAGCCCCAACCTCATAACTTCATCTTAATGTACTTGTCTCCCAAAGGCTCCATGTCTAAATACCATCACCTTGTGGAATCAAAATCATCATGAATTTTGGGGGACACAATTCAGTCCAGAGCACCAAGTCTATGTGATGCTCTCATAATCTCTGCCCATCTCAGGGCCTGCATCAACTAAGACTCATTTCTTTCTTCAGGCATTTCAGAAAACAGAGATTTTTTAAAAAGGTGCAGCAGAGAATACAATGCATTGATTAACTAATTAATTAATTAATTCTGAGACAGCATCTCACTCCAGCACCCTGGGTTATTTGGGTTACTTCAGTGCCCCTCTGGCAGGCGGTATTGTTTCACATTCATTGCTTGCCTGCATGGGGGCAAGTATACAGGCATCCATTGGGCCAATCCTCTTTTTGTAGCTTGATTACTTTCCAGACTCGGACCTTATTCTTATTCAGCTCATTGAGGTCCACTAATGCTTAACTCATAGCACAGATTTTATTTCACATTAATGGATTCAAAAGTGTGACCAATACCCAATGTCACAATGCTTTTTTAATTGGAAATGAACCAGACATTCAATGGTATCTGAAATAATTTTAATAGTTTAAGTGAAATTAAAAGTTCACCTACAAGCATTGATTCCATTTATATTTATCAATTTATTCATCTGTAACACTTTATCTAGATTTGTTTTTAGAACTAAGACATTAGGCAACACTAATTATCACCCCAAGTTATTTTTTTATTAACCATTTGCATAGCCTGTGAATATCAGGTGTTCACCTACACAAAAATCTTAAACACATGGGCATTTTTTTCTGATAATTCAGAAAAATTAATTGTTCTTATGGAACCGACTATATTAAATTAGTCTTATTTATCAAAAAACTCATTCAAAGAAAGATTATTCTGTTTTTGGTTGAGTTTCTGATCTTATAACCTTCATGTAAAATTCTGGCATGTTAAAATATTTAACAAAGGCAAATATAAAACTCATCTAATTAGTAAACCCAGACAAAAATGTATGCTTACATTCCAAAGACATTTCTATTTTTATTTTGTGAATAATTTTAAAGCAAACATTATTAAAGATTACTAAATTCACACAAATTTGAAAAGCATTTGGACTTTCTTACTAAATTTATGAGCACTCATTTACTTATAAGCCAACATGGTGCCATTGTAGAGATAACATATAACATAATACATGTAACATGCACAGAAACACATAGAAACACGTATCCATACACACAAAGATCAAATAGATGTTACCATGAAACTCTAGCCATGACATGGCATCTTAAACGCATTATTTTACAAAAGACAGCTGGATACAAATTATTTCAGGACAGGAAAAAACTGGGACCTGTCCATATGACTAAACTTTATCTGACCTGATAGGTAATCCAATTAATGCTGTGGACCAAACCTTTGGCTACTGCAGTTTCCATAGTAGTTTTATAACTACAACTTTTTTTAACCATTTTTTCCTTCAGTTTCAAATTAGTTTCCAATGTTACATCTTAGCTAGAACTGGCTGAACTGCATACACAAAACAAACTTTCCAGGCCGCACACGGTGGCTCACACCTGTAATCCCAACACTTCGGGAGGCCGAGGCAGTCGGATCACAAAGTCAGGAGATTGAGACCATCCTGGCTAACATGGTGAAACCCCGTCTCTACTAAAAAAATACAAAAAATTAGGCGGGTGTGGTGGCGGGCACCTGTAGTTCCAACTACTCAGGAGGCTGAGGCAGGAGAATGGCTTGAATCTAGGAGGTGGAGCTTGCAGTGAGCCAAGATCGTGCCACTGCACTCCAGCCTGGGCGACAGAGCAAGACTCCATCTCAGAAAATAAAAAAAAGAAAAACTTTCCAATAGCTTTCAATTTGCATTATCATAAGTAGTGCATACACAAAAATGGGCCTTAGCTCCTTTTCAGTTTGGGAGAATGTTAAAGTGCCAGGATTATTTCATAACAATGGTAATCATGAACTGTTGGGAACAAGCCTTCCAAAATTTGGCCATAAACTGGCCCCAAAACTGGCCAAAAACAAAATCTCTGCAGCACTGTGACATGTTCATAATGGCCATAACACCCACACTGGAAGGTTGTGGGTTTACCAGAATGAGGGCAAGGAACACCTGGCCCACCCAGGGCAGAAAACCACTTAGAGGCATTCTTAAACTACAAACAATAGCATGAATGATCTGTTCCTTAAGGACATGCTCCTGCTGCAGTTAACTAGCCCAACCTATTCCTTTAATTTGGCCCATCCCTTCATTTCCCATAAGGGATAGTTTTAGTTAATTTCTATAGAAACAATGCTAATGACTGGCTTGCTGTTAATAAAAATGTGGGTAAATCTCTATTTGGAGGTCTCAGCTCTGAAGGCTGTGAAACCCCTGATTTCCCACTCCACACCTCTATATTGCTGTGTGTGTGTCTTTAATTCCTCTAGTGCCACTGGGTTAGGGTTTCCCTGACCGAGCTGGTCTCGACAAGTGGTGCCCATTCATGGGGGCTCGAATCTAGGTCGAAGGGTTGCCAGAGCAACAGTTGGAGAACGTGGAACTAGCTGGAGGACACCCAAGTACTCTTAAAGCAATCCCCATGGTGAGTAAGAAGGGGAGCTTGGAAGTGTCAGGGTAACAATGGGACAAGTGTGGGCTGTGGTTCGTTCCACCTTGGAACTTTTTCACACTGATGATGAGGAGGAAGGAGAGTATAATGAAGTAACAAAAGAGGTTACAGAGCAGGTTTATTTGCCAGCTAAAGCTAAAGTGGCAAAGGAGGGAGAGGTTCATCCCTACCCTTCTGCACCCCCTCATTATTATTTTGAAGAAAAAGAGTGGCCTGGCCCTCCAGATCTTTCTTTTCTGGAAGACACTAGGTGAAAAGCCCCAGTGACTGTTTGAGCAGCACCTCTAGCAACCACTCTTAGTTCTCTTCAGGCAGGAATTCAACAAGTTAGATGAGAGGGTGATTTAGAGTCTTGGCAGTTCCCTGTTAGAATACACCCACCAGATCAACAGGGAAATATTATAGCTACATTTGAGCCTTTTCCTTTTAAATTACTCAAATAATTTAAACAAGCTATAAATCAGTATGGACCAGGTTCTCCTTTTGTAATGGGACTGCTAAAGAATGTTACTGTTTCCAGTCGGATGATTCCTACTGACTGGAGCACTCTTACTCGAGCTTGTCTAACTCCTGCTCAGTTCTTACAATTTAAAACTTGGTGGGCAGATGAAGCTTCCATTCAGCTGCTCACAATGCCCAGGCCTAACCTCAAATTAACATAACTGCAGACCAACTTTTGGGGGTTGGTATCTAAACCAGACACAAAAGTGGTCATGCAGGATGATGCCATAGAACAGCTTAGAGGAGTGTGCATTAGAGCTTGGGAAAAAAATCACTTCATGTGGAGAACAATACCCTTCCTTTAGTGCTATAAAAACAGGGACCAAAAGAACCATACGTGGATTTTATAGCTCAGTTACAGGAGTCTCTTAAAAAGGTGATTGCAGATTCGGCTGCTCAGGATATAAGGCTGCAGTTATTAGCTTTGGACAATGCTAATCCCAATTGCCAGGCTGCTCTGTGACCTCTCAGAGGGAAAGCACATTTAGTTGATTATATCAAGGCCTGTCATGGTATCAGAGGTAATTTGCATAAACCTACTTTGTTGGCACAGGCAATGGCAGGACTGAGAGTGGATAAAGGAAATACTCCATTTCCTGGAGCTTGTTTTAACTGTGGGAAGCATGGTCATATTAAGAAAAAGAATGTACAAAAAATCAGCAAGTCAGGCCACCAAATGGGGAAAAAAGAAAACTGTTGAGCCTGAAATATGTCCAAAATGTACAAAAGGGAAACATTGGGCTAATCAGTGTCACTCTAAGTTTGATAAAGAAGGGAACCTAATTTCGGGAAACACCATGAGGGGCCCATCCCGGGCCCCATTCTAAACCAGGTCATTTCCAGCTCAGGCCATTCCCTCACCCCTGTACAATGTCTGTCCCCTGCCACAGCCAGTAGTGCTGCACCATGGGGACAATAAGATTACTTTTAGGAAGGTCTAGTTTAAGTTTAAAAGGGGTACAAATACATACAGAAGTCATTGATTGAGATTACAATGGGGAAATTCAAATTGCTATATTTACTTCTATTCCCCGGAAAGCAGAGCCAAGAGAGCGCATAGCACAGCTCCTGATTGTGCCATATGTGGGAATGGGGAAAAGTGAAATTAAATGAACAGGAGGATTTGGAAGCACAAATAAAAAGGCAAAGCAGCTTATTGGGTAAATCAAATTACTGATAAATGTCCTACCTGTGAAATAACTATTCAGGGAAAGAAATTTAAAGGTTTAGTAGATGCAGGAGCGGACATTTCAATCATTTCTCTATAGCACTGGCCATCCACGTGGCCAGTTCAACCAGCTCAATTTAACATAGTTGGAGTTGGTAAAGTCCCTGGAGTATATCAAAGTAGTTATATTTTGCATTGTGACGGGCCTGATGGACAACCTGAGACTGTTCAACCAAGTATAACTTCTGTACCTATAAATTTATGGGGGAGAGATTTATTACAACAATGGGGAGCACAAATTCTAATTCGAGAACAATTATATAGCCCTCAAAGTCAACATACAATGCATGAAATAGGGTGTGTCCCTGGTATGGTACTAGAAAAAAATTTTCAAAGTGCAAAAACCGCTTCAAGTGGAAAGACAAAGTTCCCACCAAAGATTAGGATATAATTGTTTATGGCAGCCATTGTTAAGCCTCCAGAACCTATACCTTTAAAATGGTTAACAGATAAGCCAATTAGGATACAACAATGACTGCTAAGTAAAGAGAAACTGGAGGCTTTAGAGAAATTAGTTACCGAACAATTAGAAAATGGGCACATAGCTCCAACATTTTCCCCTTGGAATTCTCCAGTTTTCGTAATTAAGAAAAAATCAGGTAAATGGAGAATGTTAACTGACTTAAGAGCTATCAATTCAGTTATACAACCTATGGGAGCATTACAGCCATGATTGCCTTCTCCTGCTATAATTCCAAAAAGTTGGCCTTTATTAGTCATAGATTTAAAAGACTGTTTCTTTACTATCCCTTTAGCTGAGCAAGACTATGAACGGTTTACATTTACAATTCCTACAGTAAACAACCTGCAGCCTGCTAAGCATTTTCACTGGAAAGTGTTGCCACAAAGCAGGTTAAACAGTCCAACAATTTGCCAGACGATAATGTAGGGCAAGCAATTTAACCTACTGGTAAAAAATTTTCACAGTGTTACATTATTCACTATATGGATGATATGCTTTGTGCTGCCCCCTCTCGATAAATATTACTCCAATGTTATGATCACTTGCAAAATTTGATTTCTCGTGCTGGTTTAATTATAGCTCCTGACAAAATTCATACTACTACTTCTTACTCCTACTTTGGGACCTTAGTAAATGACACTACCATTCTGCCACAGAAAGTAGCCATACATAGGGATCAATTGAAAACATTAAATGACTTGTAAAAATTACTAGGGGACATTAATTGGATACGACCTGCTCTAAGCATTCCTACCTGTGCCATGAGTAATCTGTTTTCTATCCTTAGAGGAAATCCTACTCTCACTAGCCCTCGGCAATTAACAAAGGAGGCTGAGGCAGAGTTACAACTAATTGAGAAGCAAGTCCATAAAGCTCAAATAAATAGAATAGATCCAGAGAAGACTCTAGATTTGCTAATTTTTTCAACTCAACATTTACCTACTGGTGTTATTGTCCAAGAACGCGACTTAGTAGAGTGGCTTTTTCTTCCACATACTACATAGACTTTAACTCCTTATTTAGATCAAATCACTACTATGATAGGGATTGGGATAACTCAGATTGTTAAATTTCATGGATATGATCCTGGAAAAATTATTGTACCTCTCAAAAAGGCACAAACACAGCAAGCTTTTATAAATAGTCTTGCTTGGCAAACCCATTTAGTTGACTTTGTGGGTATTCTCAATAATCATTTTCCTAAAACAAAACAGTTTCAGTTTTTGAAATTAATTAATTGGATTCTCCCTAAAATAACTAAATTTAAACCAATTGAAGGTACGGAGAACGTTTTTACAGATGGGTCTAGTAATGGTAAAGCTTCTTATTCTGGCTTGAAAAGTAAAGTTTTCCAGACGCCCTATACTTCAGCTCAAAAAGTGGAGCTTGTAGCTGTAATTGAGGTATTGGCTGCTTTTGATATGCCTATTAATGTGATTTCTGATTCTTCATACATGGGTCATTCCACACAGTTAATTGAAAATGCTCAGTTACGATTTCATACAGATGAACAACTGATGACTTTATTTAACCACTTGCAAACAGCAGTTAGAAGTAGAATGCACCCTTTTTGCATCACTCACATTACGGCTCATACACCTCTTCCAGGACCTTTGACTGAAAGGAATCAAATGGCTGATGGCCTAGTTGCTAATGCAATATCTAATGCTAGATACTTTCACAATTTAACCCATGTTAATGCCTCTGGTTTCAAATGCAGATACAGCATTACCTGGAAAGAAGCTAAAGCTATTATCCAGCAATGCTCAACTTACCAAATGGTACATTCCTCGTCTTTTACAGGAGGAGTTAATCCTCGAGGACTGGAACCTAATTCTCTTTGGCAAATGGATGTCACACATATTCCCTTGTTTGGGAGACTAGCTTATCTTATCTACATGTATGTGTGGACACCTTTTCTCACTTTGGGCTACATGCCAATCAGGAGAGTCTTCTGCCTGTGTTAAATGTCACCTTTTGCAGTGTTTTGTGGTGATGAGCATTCCAACTTCTATTAAAACAGATAATGCCCCAGGCTATACCAGCCAAGCTCTAGCTACATTTTTCTCTATGTGGAATATTAAACATATTACTGGTATCTCATACAATTCTCAAAGACAAGCCTTAGTAGAAAGAATGAATCTCTCCCTAAAACAGCAGTTGCAAAAGCAGAAGGGAGACAAAGAATATGGAACACCGCAGATGCAACTGACTCTAGCATTATTAACTTTAAATTTTTTGAGCCTGCCCAAAGGCCAGATGTTATCAGCAGCTGAACAGCATCTACAGAAACCAGCTGCAAAGATAGAAGCAGAACAACTGATTTGGTGGACAGATCCAATAACAAAAAGTTAGGAAATAGGTAAAATAATAACTTGGAGTAGAAATTCTGCTTGTGTTTCTCCAGGTCAAAATCAACAGCCAATTTGGATACCATCAAGACACCTGAAACCTTATCATGAGCCAGATGCCAAGGAAGAGATTCCAGGAGGATCCCAAAGACCCCCTGGTTGCAGCCATGTCAAGGCTGATGCTGAGGAGGACCCCAATTGTCACGAGCAACACCCGTTGAACACAGCCACCCACCTGGGGACAGATCAAGAAGCCTTCACAGATGGTGGAAGAAAACCTGAGGAAAGCGGGACAACCAGTCACAATGAGTAATTCAATGGTAGGTATGATGGCAGTGATCACCATTGCCATGAGTATTCCTTCAACGGCTGACACAGAGAACAATTATATTTATTGGGCATATTTATCAATCTTGGCTGGCAATAATGCCTAGATGTAATCACTCTATGACACAGTTACACATGCTTTCTGATCTCAGTATTTACCATAATAAATCTGCTCCTATAATTGAGGCATACCACCCTCAAAAACCTATTTGTAAACAGGATTGGACCCAGTTAGAAATAATGAACATACTTGTTTAGGAAGATTGCATTGCAGAACTGGCAGAGGTGCTGCACAATGATTCCTATGGAATCATTATTAATTGGTCCCTTAAGGGGAAGTTTAGCTTGAATTGCACCTCTCAGTATGCATGCCATGGCCACACTACATTCAGATGATCTGAACAAAATGGTCAGATGGTAGAAATGATAAGAAATACAGCAAGAGTTCCTGTTATCTGGAACCATGGCGGTATAGTGGCACCTCAACCTCAAATGATATGGCCTGCTGTAGGAGCTAAACACAAGGATTTGTGGAAATTATTAATAGTTCTTAATAAGATCAAAATTTGGGAATGAATAAAAAAGCATCTAGAAGGACACTCTACAAACTTGTCTTTGGATATTGCAAAATTAAAGAACAAATATTTCAAGCATCCCAGGCACACCTGACCTTAATGCCAGGAACTGGAGTGCTTGAAGGAGCTGCAGACAAATTGGCAGCTAATAACCCATTAAAATGGACAAAAACACTTGGAAGCTCTGTGATTTCAAAGATTGTGCTTTTAATCTGTGTTGTTTGTCTTTGTATAGTCTGCAGATGCTAATCCTGACTCCTGCGAGAAGTAGCTCACCGTGACAAAGCGGCCTTTGCTTTTACTGCTTTGCAAATCAAAGAAGGGGGACATGTTGGGAACAAGCTCTCCAAAATCTGGCCATAAACTGGCCCCAAAACTGGCCATAAACAAAATCTCTGCAGCACTGTGACATGTTCATGATGGCCATAATGCCCACGCTGGAAGGTTGTGGATTTACCAGAATGGGGTCAAGGAACTCCTGGCCTGCCCAGGGCAGAAAACCACTTAAAGGCATTCTTAAGCCACAAACAGTAGCATGAGCGATCTGTGCCTTAAGGACGTGCTCCTGCTGCAGTTAACTAGCCCAAACTATTCCTTTAATTCGGCCTATCCCTTCATTTCCCATAAGGGATACTTTTAGTTAGTTTAATATCTATAGAAACAATGCTAATGACTGGCTTGCTGTTAATAAAGACATGAGTAAATCTCTGTTTGGGGCTCTCAGCTCTGAAGGCTGTGAGACCCCGGATTTCCCACTTCACACCTCTGTATTGCTGTGTGTGTGTCTTTAATTCCTCTAGCGCTGCTGGGTTACAGTCTGCCCAATCGATCTGGTCTCAGCAATGAACAGAATCTGAGGCACCAAAATGATAAATCAGGAAGGGGCATCTGTGGAGGGAATCATGTGGCAATCAACAATGTCCATATAGGGTGAAATTGCCTGACTGTTCAACAATTGTGGGCCGCTCTATTTTCACCCTTTCAATGATTAAATGTTAAATCACCTGACAATACCAAATGTTAGAGGGTAAGTATATGAAACTTCGGAGTATCTTATATAATGTAAGTGGTAACATGTATTGGTACTATCACTTTGAAAAACAATCTGTTGTCTTATGAAGCTGCAAGTCACATATCTCAAAACCTACCAATTCAATTTCAGAGTATACTCCCAAGAAAAAGTCTTGCACATACATATACACTAGGAAATATGTAAAAGGATATTAATGTCTGTGCTGTTCACAGTAAGAAAAATCTGGTGGGGAGGGAGGATCCAAAGATTTTCATTGAGGTTTTAATTTCCACTTGCCTGATGATTAGTAATAAAGAACATTTTTTATATATGTTGGCTATCTGTATGTCTTCTTTTAAGAAATTTCTTTTCAATACAATAACTGAACTGATTGCAGAAAAGTTTGCTGGGTGGCTTTGGAACAACCCAGTTCCCCTACTTTCTTGCTTGTAGTCCTCAAGAATATCTGTAGAATGTGCTGGGAGTGCAACATCCTAAAATAAGGAGAAAGCAGCTGGAACAGCCTGGGCTCTATTCCTGTCTCTACCTAGCACAAGATGTCCTTCAACCCTTTAGCTTAGCGTGTCAAGTGAACCTGGGGTAGAAAACCTAAGATGAGCTGCTTATTGGGATCCCTCAGCTGTGGTGCAAGAAGAGCATGTGCAGTTAAGACTCCATCCACCCTAGGAAGAAGCTTTCTGAGTTACAAGGGACCAACACACAATGAACCCTAGTCTTGCTATCCCTTGCTGCCTGTCTATAAGTACAAATTTGCTTCATATAACTTGCATATGAATATCTTATGTCTCAGTTGATTCAGAGAAGTTGGTAAGCAGTGCACAGTTAACCTGCTTCACACTTACAATTTTCTGATCTTTCACAAATTACTGGGCATTGGTCTTACATCACTGCTCTTTTTGAACCCCAGGATATGGTAGATACAACCATTCAGTTTATATATTTATTTATTTTTGGGATGGAGTCTTGCTCTGTAGCGCAGGCTGGAATGCAGTGGCATGATCTTGGTTCACTGCAACCTCTGCCTCCCGGGTTCAAGCAATTCTCCTGCCTCAGCCTCCCCAGTAGCTGAGACTACAGGCACGTGCCACCACACCTGGCTACTTTTTGTATTTTTAGTAGAGACGGGGTTTCAACATGTTAGCCAGGCTGGTCTCAGACTCCTGACCTGGTTCACGCCTGTAATCCCAACACTTTGGGAATTAATCTTTAGAACTGGGCCATTTTCTCTAACCACCACCAACCTCCCTCCTGAATAATCCTTTGAGCTTCCCTCCCATCACCCTTCATCGCAAACACCACACCCACACCCTACCTTCAGCCAGTATCCATCCCACACACTCTAGCTCAAAGATACAGACATACGTCTTTCCCACAGCCCTGGCTCTCTGTCTCTCCTGTACTACTACCAGAACGTTTGGGGTCAGAAATCGGATATCTACACTTCCCCGTCTCCCAAAAGAGCTTCCCTCCTTAGGCGTCCGGAAGTCTCTTGCATTTTCCACTGCTAATTCCATCTGTCTTCACTAGACTCACTTCCGACAACTTGCTCCAGGAGAGGACTACGTGGACACTGAAGGCGACTTGGGCGGTTTCTCTTCTGATGCAGTTAGCTCTCAGTTAGCTGACCGGCCAGTTCTCCTGGATCTCTCCGGGCTGGACCGCCTCCTAAGCAGCAGGAGCACAAAAGGCGGCAGGCCCCGCAAGCTTGATCTTCTGAATCCCCTTGTCGCTGTAAACTGCCGCTGGAAGAAGCGATGCAATGGCAAAGCCGTGTGAGGGGGGCTTTTGGCTCCAGAGAGACAGCGCGAGAGCCCCAGTGGGAACCACTCGGAGACCCAGAAGATCAAATTCGTGGGGCAGCGCGTTACCTTCCAACACCCGCAGGGCCACAGCTCAGAACCAGGATCAGCGGTACTAGAGTTTCCCCACGGGACAGGAACGCGGTCTTTGAATTCCACCGGTGCGGCGTGCACAGCCTTCGGACCAAGAGTCCACGCCTGCCACCCAGGAGTAACCTCAGGCGCAGGCAGGAGTGGCAGCCGCAGCCTCCTTGGAAGAGCCGGGTTACTGCGCTCTGCGGCCGCCACAAGAGCCAGGATCGGCCCGCTTCGAAAACTGGCCGCGGGAGCAGAGAGGTCTGAAGATGGGGACCTCTCGGAGCGTCGTCGCCCTGCTACTGAGCCTTGGCGGCCACCGGGCTCAGTCTGGAGGCCTCCTTGTGGCAGCATAGGCCGCCTGTCCGCCAAGAAGACCGTAGCCTGCCCTGGGCGCTCAGAAGCCAGGAGATGTCCAACAAGGCCCTTGGGTTCCTGATCCTCTGCCCAAGAACTGGGTTTCCGTAATGCCTCTGTTCTGTTCCCATGCCACTCAAGAGGCTGTGGCTGAGCAGCACTTCGGATACATTGTCCTCTTTAGTCTGTTTTCGGAAAAAAAATCCAACGCCAAGGCAAAAGTCTGCATCGCGTGTGTTTCTGGCCTAGCTTTTGGGGATGGATGGACCAATGCAAGGGCTGGTCTGAGTGGGGGTCCCTGTGCTGTCCCAAACCACGCCAACGCGAACACTCTCAGGCTTTCTGGCCAGGGAGCAGGGAAGGGACCAAGGAACAGACTTGCCCCTTCGTGCACCTTCCTACAAACACACTGCACAGTCTAGGCTTCCTGTTTACTGGTTCCTGGAGCACCAGGTCCATCCCAGAAAACTTACCATCCTTCTTCTCCTCCTCCTTCTCTTCCTTCTCCCCCTCCTTCTCAGACTCTCCTCACATCCCCTGTGCATCTGAAGCCTGCACACAGAGAAAGCAGCCCTTTGTCCCCACCTCCCCCTTCCCACTTCCAGCCATAGAGTGTACTTAGTGCCCCCCAGCCCTGTCAGGATGTGCTTTATTCCGACCCTTATTCCAACTGCGGAGACCTTACAGGCGCCTTTCCTCCCTGGTTCAAAGGGACCTTGAGTCTACTGGAGCCAGGGAGCCCACACCCTGGATACCTCCATGGACTTCACAACATACCCAGCCCCTGGTGGGGCAAAAGACCATACCTTGGGGCAAGAAACTTCTGTGGTGGCTTGTAGGCTCCTGTTTCTTTTCTGGGACCTCTTTACCCAGTTCTATGCTTTTCTCTTCTCTACTGGGAATGAGGAAAGAAAAAGACCCTCTCACATGTTTTATATTGTTTTATACTCAGTACCTGTTTTAAGAAAAAAACAAGGAAGTAAAACCAAAGACATACAGCCCAGCGCCAGGCCTGAAACCAGGCCTAGGTCTGCCTGGCCTAAACCCAGTACTTAAAAATCAACTCATAACTTAGACACCGATGTTATTCATAGATTCCAGACACTGTGTAGAAGAACAGTGTGAAACACCCTGCCCTGTTCTGTTTCTCTCTGACCATCGGTGCATGCAGTCCCTGTCATGTACCCCTTGCTTGTTCAAATCAATCACGATCCTTTCATGTGAAATCTTTAGTGTTGTGAGCCCTTAAAAGAGACAGAAATTGTGCACTTGAGGAGCTTGGATTTTAAGGCAGTAGCTTGCTGACGCTCCCAGCTGAATAAAGCCCTTCTTTCTACAATGTGGTGTCTGAGAGTTTTGTCTGAGGCTTGTCCTGCTACAGGAAGATTTCAACCCTCTCTTCCCTCCCTCTGCCCACTGTCACAGTACACACACACATACACACACACACACACAGGGACACATCCACCTAGGGCTGTCGCCATGTTGCCGTTGCCCTCCTCTGTCCTGCCTGGAGTCTTCTGGTGTCTCCATGTGTAGCTGAAGGTGGATGTTGTTGCTCATCCACCTTCACTGCCCTATGCTCACCACACTGAAGAGCCAAAGTAGTAAAATGGGATTGGTTTTTGTCCTCTGGTGGACAAGTAGCTGTCCTGATTTCTGCTTTACACTCCAAGGGAAGTGCTTGAATGCTTTTTTCAGCTTGGGTAACCTGTGGATCCATCAGTATGGCTTATCACAGATAGGACCCAGATTATCTACCTGTTTTCTGGAGACAGTCATATGCCACCCTGGAAGTCCTCACTGCTCTTCCTGGTCTTCTTTTCTCAGCCAGGAGATAGAGGAAGAACATCCGTGTAGTTAAGAAATCAGTGACTGCCTGAGTTCCTCACTTCCGCATCACTGCCCAAGCCATGTCAGTTAGGCATCTCATGAGTCATCCAATGTGTCCTGGACGAGACCATTGTAATAGCCCTTGAAGCCCAGAAATGGTAAGGGTCCTGCTGAAAGCCCCTGGCCCAGTATTCCCTGGCATAATTTGGAATCCAGTTTCCCATTAACTGTTGCCAACTTTGAAATGCAAAGGCATCGGCACAGGTGCTGTGCTTTCTAAAGTTCTAGCAGACACAGGGTCAAAATCTGTAAAATAGTAAAAGACATTTATTCGGAGCCAAATATGAGTATCCAATGGCCCATAAAATAGCCCTCAGGAGATCCTGAAAACATCTGCTTTAGGTGGTCAGGGCACAACTTGGTTTATATATATTTTAGGAAGACGTGAGATCCATGCATGAAAGATGTACATTGGTTCAGTCCAGAAACACAGGATAACTGGAAGCAAGATCTTCCAAGTCCAAGGCAGATTCAAAGATTTTCTTACTGGCAATTTAGTTAAACAATTATTATCACTAGGAAGGAGTGTCTGGGTTACCATAAGGTGTTGTGGAGACCAAGGTTTTCCCATGCAGATGAAGCCCTCCAGGTAGCAGTCTTCAGAGAGCTAGATAGTAAACGTTTCTCACCAGACTGAAAGAGTCAGTCTATCATTAATTCCAAAAGAGAAGAGAATATTACGGGGCATGTCTGGATCTCCCTTTCCATCATGGCTTGAAACTCTTTTTTTTTTTTTTCCGAGACCAACTCTTTTATTTTATTATATTTTTTTCGGAGTCTTGCTCTGTTGCACCGGCTAGAGTGTGGTGGCGCAATCTCAGCTCACTGCAAGCTGCAAGCTCTGCCTCCTGGGTTCACGTCATTCTCCTGCCTCAGCCTCCTGAGTAGCTGGGACTACAGGCGCCTGCCACCATGCCTGGCTAATATTTTTGCATTTTTAGTAGAGATGGGGTTTCACCGTGTTAGCCAGGATGGTCTCGATCTCCAGACCTCGTGATCCTCCTGCCTCAGCCTCCCAAAGTACTGGGATTACAGGCATGAGCTACCGTGCTGGGCCTGAGACCAACTCTTGCTCTGTCACCCAGGCTAGAGTGGATTGGCACGATTTTGGCTCACTGCAACCTCTGCTCCTGGGTTCAAGCGATTCTCCTGTCTCAGCCTCCCTAGTAGCTGGGATTACAGGCACTCACTACCACACCCAGCTAATTTTTGTATTTTTAGTAGGGATGGGGTTTTACCATGTTGGTCAGGCTGGTCTTGAACTCCTCAGCTCAGGTGATCCACCCGCCTCAGACTCCCAAAGTGCTTGGATTACAGGCATGAGCCACCGTGCAGTGGCGGGGGGGCGGGATGGGAACTACTTTTTCAGGCTAACTTTGAAATCCCCTTGGCTGAGAGAAGGGGTCCATTCAGATGTATGTGTGGGGTCTTCAAATTTTGTTTTTGCTTTACAGTAACAATGAAGTAATAACCATATACAAGTTTAGCAAATGATTGAGCCCTCATCCATTGTGGTTATATTTATGTCCTAGTCTGAAAACCAATCCCAGTCCCCATTTTTAAATTGTTTTCATAACTATTCCTGAATATAAGGAATCTACTGGCCGGGCCCAGTGGCTCACGCCTGTAATCCCAACACTTTGGGAGGCTGAGGCAGGCAGATCACTTGAGGTCGGGAGCTCCAGACCAGACTTACCAACGTGGAGAAACCCCTTTTCTACTAAAAATACAAAATTAGCTGGGCATGGTGGCGCATGCCTATAATCCCAGCTACTCAGGATGCTGAGGCAGGAGAATTGTGTGAACCCAGGAGGCGGAGGCTGCAGTGAGCTTATATCGTGCCATTGCACTCCAGCCTGAGTGACAAAAGCGAAACTCAGTCTCAAACAAATGAAAGGAAAAAAAAGGACTCTACCTGTCAGAGTTCAGATAGGAACAGAACTCAAAGCAGCCAACACCATGAGAGCCAAACTAATGCGTTGCCACTTTACTGCCAGGCCATAACCAGAATGACTGTTCATCTTTTTACTGTCTCATGTCCCACCAAGTCACCCTACCATTGTCAAAGACTAACTGCGACGCTGTTGGCAAGGCAAATTTAGAAATGGAGCTTTTAGGAGTCCAGGCCCACAATTCAACAGAGAAGACAGAAAGGCCTAAATGTGCCTGAGCACAAAGAATAAACACAGTAAAACAAAAACCAGGTGTGTTTTTAAAGCTACATTTAACAAATGTCTTCTTTCAACACAGAAACACTGTACTAACTACAAGATTAGACAACACATTTTATTAGATGACACAATGCCATAGGCAATGAGGTCCTCTAATTGATCACAGTTTTAAAATTGAGACATGACCATTTTTGTTCCCATCCATGAAGCTCTGTGTCTGTAGGTACAATCTCAATTGGAGGAAAAATCTAACATCTACATTTGAGGTTCTTCATGAGTCTGAGGCCTTGGCCAACTGGATCTTCTATGGATATCCCCTCACTGCATTGGCTCCAAGCCTATCACATCTTATTAGATTTAAGCTTAGTCCTCTGTCCTCTGACTGGGGTCTTGGAACCAGGAGGCTGGCTATTGGGATATCTTCATCAATGTTTTTTCAGATTTTTAAACACATTTTTTCAAAAATAGGGATCAAAGGATAGCAGTTAGGTTCTAATGAGAGAATAGAGATCTGAAATATGAACCTGGGTTTCCAGTGTTGTTCCACTTATTTTTTAAAAATCAGACTATGCAGTCTCATTCCTACCTATTTCTCTGCATGGCCATTTTTACCAAGTACTTCCATTATATAATCCAACTTACAAATATTTATAATATGCAGCTGAATTCAATACTGTAAACTTAAGAATCATACCTCTTTAAGTAACCCCTTAACAGCTATCTGATTATGGTTCAAATCCAGGTATTCTAATCCAATCTGGAAGCAGATACCTCTCAGATGCACTCTAAGTATATTCAAGTCCTCCATAGGCTCATTCTAAAGGAGACAAAGTTCTAGCTGCACTAGAAAGAAACATTTGAGTCATTCCAGATTGTCCAACCTACAAAGGTTAAAGTCATACCTTCAAAACAACTGAGTTCACTGGGGTTCAGCATCTCGACATTTTATGCCATATATTCACATATCCACTTCCCTATTTTGAAATACAAAGCAGCATCAAATTCACACAAATCTTTTCTTTCCCCCACTTCAGACAGAGTCTCACTCTGTGGCCCAGGCCCGAGTGCAGTGCCACAAACACGGCTCACTGTAGTCTCGACCTTCTGGACTTAAACAGCCCTCTCGCCTCAGCCTCCTCAGTAGCTGGCACCAAGGTGCATGCCAACACCTTGGGTTAATATTTGTTATGTTTCATAGAGACAGTCTCCCCATGTTCCCCAGGATGGTCTCAAACACCTGAGCTCAAGCAATTCTCCACCTCAGCCTCACAACTTGCTGGGATTATAGGCTGGGCCACCATGCCCATCGAAATTCACATGAAACTATACCCCCAGCTCAGACTCTGATGCCACAGGCCTGTATTCCTTCTTATTTCTGAACGCCTCTTTTGGAAGCCCCCAGACAATTCTAAATCCAGTCTTACTCAACTTGAGGATTCCTTATCTTGGTTAATGACAACCAGAAAAAATAGTTTAATACAATGCAGAAATTTTATGTTAGAATAAATTTTATCTTTCCTTGCTTCCTTTCTTCGTCTTCTTCCTTTTTTCCTCTCTTCTTTCTTAAGCATAACCCAAAGTCTAAATCTATCCAGGTGAGTGCATACTTCACGTTATATAACTTGGCACCCTCTACATCAGCATCCCCCCTCTTCCCAGGAGAATTGCATCTTCCCTTTCACTTTCCTCAGCAGAGGTTTCCAGGTAAGTCCATCCAGAAAGATTCTCCTGGTGTTCCCCAGATTTTAAGGAAAAGCATCTTCCTCTCACAAGGCTGCTTATTGGTCCAAATTAGCACATGACATTCATGAATTCTGTTACACTGTTAAATCAGAATTCTGCTTTCAGAATCCTAAGTTCATAATGTCCCAAATCACCACTGATTTCCTCCCACAGGAAAGACACACACACTAATCATTATTCAAGAGTTTATCAGGAGCTCTTGGAACCTGTCAGTGAATACAGCCCTAAATTACTAGAAGCAAATGGAACCAGGAAGAAGAAAGTCTGCAAAGCAACAGGAAAGAGAACATGTGTGGAGGTGCATTCGAGTGGTAGTCACACGGCTCCTCAGTACCCTGCAGGGTCTAGTGTATCCTGGGTTTTAAAATCTATCAAACATTTGTGCACAATATTTTACAAAAAAAAAAAAAAAAAAAAACAGGCCGGGCGCGGTGGCTCAAGCCTGTAATCCCAGCACTTTGGGAGGCCGAGACGGGCGGATCACGAGGTCAGGAGATCGAGACCATCCTGGCTAATACGGTGAAACCCCGTCTCTACTGAAAAATACAAAAAATTAGCCGGGCGACGAGGCGGGCGCCTGTAGTCCCAGCCACTCGGGAGGCTGAGGCAGGAGAATGGCGTGAACCCAGGAGGCGGAGCTTGCAGTGAGCTGAGATCCGGCCACTGCACTCCAGCCTGGGCGACAGAGCAAGACTCCGTCCAAAAAAAAAAAAAAAAAACAAAAAAAAACAGAAACAAACAAGAAAACTTTCAGCTACACAGTGAATATAAAGCAGAGGCTAGATAGGAAGGGGGAAGGAGGAATTTTCAATCCCAGAGACCAATAGCAAATGGTTCATTTTTTTGTAGGTGAGCCTAGTGACCTAGTGGAGTTCTGCTTTGGCACCAAGCATAATTCTTCACTTTCTAATTCTAGGTGACTTACCCTGGGGCATTTTTGCCTTTTACTTTCTGTCTAGCCTCTTCTGTGGTCTTTGTTTTTACCTACTCTACGAGACTTACTGGTTATAAGTGTTAAATTTTTCTCTGAGCCTAAAATCAAGAATCAATACCTGAAAAAGAAGCAGATTGTTAAAACCAAGAGTTTCTCTGTATCTGGAAAGTATTAATATGGATTCCTACCACCTAATTCATTAGTTACACAGCTTCTGGCAACATAGCAACTGGCCAGAAGATTCACCTGTGCACACTGCCTGAGTACTGGAGACTTTTCCCTACTTCAAGCCCTCCCACCTCCTACCCCCTTGTTTTTCTGTTTTGTGTCACTTGCATTTCTTTAACAATGTTCTAACAAGATTTATCATTATAGTTATCTTGATTTGATGAGAGTTTTCTTAATGAAATAGAAGAAAAATATCAATCTTTCTTAATTCTTTATTGTTTATTGTTTTGGATAACACAACAGGAAACAGGAAATAGAAAGGCTCTACATCATTTGTCATATGTGCTCCACAATTCGTCCTCAAGTTTGAATCTTCGGCCTAACACACACACAAAACTGCCATTGCCATCTTGCTCCAATTCTACCTAATCTCTAGCCATTGTCATATACAAAGTTCCTATGACCTCCTCCCAAGGAGCACAATTCTGTACTTTACCTCTTTCTGACCTCCCTAGAATCCACCCTACCTCCAACCACACTGAAATTAGAATCTGAATTCTGGAACTACTTTGATGTCAGTCTCTGTAAGGGAGCAGCTTACAACTTCCTATGGATTCCCATCAAAACGAATTACCCCTTCTGTCTGCAGGTTGCTAATCCCAGCTTTTTTGCTAAAATGGAAAGCTGGGGTAGAAATGGGAAGAGAGGAGTGGTGGCAGGTATTTTGCTTTGCAATGACTCCAGACTGCTCTTCTATTTGATAAAGTGGCTGTAACTTTTTGGGTATGAGCAGCGTAGTTTTTCCTTTATTCTCCCATCCACAGGACCAGGAGGCAATCGAATGGGCCTCAAATAGCAGGGAAGGTTTTGGCTAGCTGAAGATGGGGTCAGGTGGGTCGGAGAAGTTGAGGCAAATGCCTTGAGACAGGGTGAGAATTGCAAGGCCAAAACGGATTTCCTTACCTGGCAGGGCATTCTCTGCCTTTGTCCTGGCATGGCCTCTGCCTAAGATACCCCAGAAAAGGACAATACTGGTTTGCACAGGAACAGCAGTGGTGAAAATGGGAAATGAGTGTGGACGAAGATGCTCGTGGTAGGGTCTCTAGGTCTCTTTGAGGAGGCTCAACTCACAAAGTGCAGATTTTTTTTTTTTTTTTGAAATGCGAATGTTTGTGGGAAAGGACATTTTCTTGCTGGACAGTGGCAGTCCCATATTTCTTATCAGAAAGAAAGTAAGCCTCAGTCTGACTGAAAAGTGAGGAGAGACAGGATTCAAGCACTTATAAATTCACCTTCATTGCATTTCCCAGAAGACAGAAAATAAATCAATGATGCATTTCAAAGCTCACGTAGCTAGAGACAGAGAACCACAATTTGAGCTTTTCCCCGGGCTTAGAGAGTAGGTGGATGTCTTGCTGTCCATTCCATGTCCAACGCCGGAGATCTGCAGCCCATTTTTCTCCCTGGCTGTTTTTAAACTACTATCCACAAATATCAAGGATATTTGACAGAGTGAAGCATCAGAATAAGGAGCGATTCTCACAGAGTTCCATCCCGCAGTGGGGGGAATGGACCGGCTGGGCAGTCCTGAGGCCAGGGTCGAGTGGCAATGTGCCTTTCATTCTTCAGGGATACCTTGGACCTAGAGCTTCCAAGCTCAGAAGAGATGCGGTTGTCGACCGCTCCCCTAGAATCCCTGAGGGCTCTGAACGGGGACAAAGGCCTGGGACAGAGATGTGGTGTGGAAGGACCCAGCCAAGGCCATTGGAAGAGCAGCTTCCTGCAGTGTAAAACTGTTCGCGCATCTCACGGCTTTTGCTTTGATGGAGCCAAATCAGCCGCATTACGGTCCTTATTCCAGCTCCTTTCCCCGCTGAGAATCGCGCTGGGTCTTCACTGAGGCCCTCGATAATTCGGGATCATGGCTCAACCGAGAAAAATACAGATTTTCTTAAAGCTGAAGGCACTGACTTGAGGAGGGAGAGTGGGAGTAATGCCAGCAGTAGTTTTTTTTATTTCGTTTTGTTTTTATTTTGTAGTCACTAGGCCGTAAGAAAAAGTTGCACCCAGCGGCCAATCCATGCGTCGCAGCGCCGCTCCTTTCCCTGAACGGAGGGTTTGTGGCTGACATCTCTACTAGTTTCTCAGAGTCTGGGAGTGATCGCCGGCTGCACAGCTGAGGGAGCCCAAAAGAACGCTCATTCGTCTTTGGTTAGGAAGCTCGGGTTCGCCTCCATCCCGCGCCTGCCGGGTCCTAGCGCCGCCAGATTCAGACACGCGCGGGTCCAGAGCCCAGCGCCCAGCGCCGCTCCTCCCGCCGATCACCGGTTTCTCACACGCACTTCATTGACAGCACTGGTCCGACAGGTTTCCGCTTGCCGCGGCGCTAGTTGAGCCGAACAAAACGTTTTGCTGCTCGCTCTGTGCGTACTATTCTCCATTCGAGGCCCTCTAGTCCGATGTCACGGTCACAGCACCCGGCGTTCCCATTGGCTCTTTCGCCAACAGCTCGGAGTCGACGGTTTTTCTGTGACAGCATTTATCGCACGGAGTTTCTCGGTGGCCGAACATCTCTTTTTTTCTGAGTTAACGGTTTCTTGGTGACAGCGCCGTTGGTTGAGCCATAACGAATACAGTCCTTGACAACCCCACCGGCTGGCGTCACTCGCAGGCTCCTGGCACCGCCATTTCGCAGAACCCAGGTCTCTTGGTCGCGGCACAAGTCTTTGCTCAGCGCCTCCATTTTCTTGGTGGCCGCAGCGCTCAGGTCGCCGGTCTCAGAAATTCGGAGTCGCAGCTTCCCTAGTTGCGCCGAGCCTGGCGTTCCTGGGTGGCAGCGGCTCTGGGTGGGGGGAGCCCTCCTCTCCTCGGAGCAGGTGACAGGGGAGCTGCCTGGGCGCCGTCTCTTCTCAGCGCCGCCAGCGCCGCCGCAAGGGCTCCAGTTCGGCCTCCAGAACCCAGTCCTGTGGCGGCTCTACTCGCGCCTCTGTAGCAGGACTCCGCGGTTTCGGGCGAGGTTGGCTTGGTCCTAGCAAGTTTCGATTTTGAGGTGCCTGCGATTTCTACCCGCTGTTCAAGTTGGGGAATAGCCAGAATGTGATTTCGCAGCCCGATCAAGTCCCGACTTAGTACAAACACCGATCTATCCCTGGCTGCGATTTCTAGGTCTTAGGAAGTCACTGTTTCGCCTTAGAAAGGCGGAGTTACCCTGTGCCTTATTTTTCAGCAACTCCGGATTTCCCGCTGCCTCGGACTTCTAGTTGTAACAAACCTGGAGTTAGACCTGCCTCAAGTTTATCAGTCCTGGCAAGTTTTGGTTTCCTACTAGAAGCCCTGTTTTAGCTGTGCAGCAGATGTTTAATTCCTGTAGAAATCTGGGTACCAGCGAATGCGATTTTTTTTTTTTTTTTTTTTAGATTTGGTGATGACCAGTTTAGTAGTGCCTGGGACCTCTTACACCAACTTTGATTTCGCAATATCGAGTCCACCTTAGCTATGCTTGTGTTTCTTAAACTCCCAGGGAAGTCAGGAAATGCCGGCAAATGCGATTTCTGATTTACCAAGATCCGTTTGACAATACCAAGTTCCGCTGAACGAGACTTTTTTCTCTTGTGGATCAAGTCGGGATACATCAACTACTACGATTTGTCAGTCATAAACAGGTTTAACCTTGACTGGGTTTGGAGTTTGTGTGTGTTTTGTCGTTGTTGTTGTGTGTGGTGGTGAGGGGGAGCGGTTGTCGTAGGAAATTTGGACTTAGGTGTAGCATGTACAGGTTTAGCTCTGATAGATATCCTAATTGGAGGTTTGCGTAGTTTAGCAATGTTTATTATTTCTCTTTGTAGAGTTGGTTCTAATTTTTGCTTATTTTAAAATTCTCTTTTTGTGTCTTTTGCTCTGAGAAAAATGTTACCAGTAGTTACTCAGTGTGTTCGCTTTTATTTTTACTTGCATTTCACACTTTTTTCATTTTTAAATTGTATTTTTATTTAAATGTTATGTTGTGTTTTTGTTTTGTTTTGTTTTGTTTTCTACTCATTTTGAGTGTCTCAGCTTCCTGCTCCTTGACTTTCATTCTCTCAGGAGCCAGGGAGCTGAGCTCGGTCTCAGCCTCGCTGCTGTCAGGTCCGGGGTTCTGTCTGGTGGCTCGGCTTCTAACGCGGAGCTGGTGGCTTTGCTTTTGCCAGTAGCGCCCACTCGGCGTTTTCTCAGTTGCTGCACCGCTCTTAGAGCCCAACGTGTAATGTTTCCTGTTCCTGGGGCCCGTTAAGTTCTGTGTGCTGTCACTTCCTCGGTCTTGGCACGGCTAGTATGTCGTAGGAACTTCCTGAACCAGATTTTATGGTGCAGAACGGTGATTGCACACAGCAGCCGTGTGCGCCAGTACAGCCGTAATACCGTAAGCCGGCGCTTTTCTGTCACAACACATTACATCAGGTTAAAACACGTTAAACAGATTGAAACACATTAAAATGTCACAATACATTTAAACAGACTCGGTTTATTCCTCCTGACCGGATGTTTAGGCGTGGAAGCACCGCTGCTCTTTAAGAGCCCGCAGTTTCTCTCTAGTAGCACTATTTATTGCGCCAAAACGGATATTTGTTTGGCAACACCAGAGCTACCTGCTGGGTTCTGGCGCTTGCTGAGTCCCAGCGCCGCCAGTTTCTGGTTAGCGAGGTCGTTAGTAGGGCAGAGCCCTAGCGGACAGTTTCCTGGTGGCAGGAATGCTCATTTCCCTAATAAAGATGGTTCGTGGACCCTGAAGCGCTCTTTAATCCCTGCATTCTGTAGGACTACTTCTCTGTACACTTTGCTTGGTGTCCGTTTCATTTCGATTTATTTTCTCGCTATGTTTTTCTGTCGAAATTACAGTTTGTTTTGGTTCTATGCACTTTCTAAAATTTTATCGTTTTTCATTTGTGTACTAATTTTCGTGCATTTGTTGCTATTGAGTTTCATAATTATCTGGCTTGCCTCCCGTGAGCTCCGGAGAGCACAAATACCCAGGATGAGGGTGGTGCTTAATGTTTAGACTCCTTGATCAGAGCAAACGCTTGTGTCCTCCTGACCTGAGGCTTAGCGATGGAGCAACGTTTTCTTGGCCTGGTGAAGCAGGCTTGGGATTCGCAGAGGTGGGGCTCCGCCTCTTTCGAGTTCACAAGATTGTGAGCTTTGGCCTCAGCCTTCCTATCCAGTACTGGGAGAGTACTTATTGGACAACCGTGATTTGGAACTGCTTTCCAGCCCTTGATGGTGGCTTTGATTAAATACTTTATCAGAAAAATAGAAACTTTAAGTTCAAATGCTTTTTCAGGATGATGTGATTCAAGTAAATCTTTAACAAACAAACTGGCTTTAAAGTTATTGGTAAAATAAAATTAGAAATATCTTCAGAATTGTCAACATACGTGATTGTTTAGGTTTGTTGGTCAGTGGTTTTATATTTATTTCCGCTAGGTAATATCAGATGTGAAAATTTGGCATCAAGGTTATTAAGCTATAAATGCAGCCCAAAACAAAATTATCTTTGTGTGTGTAATTTTGGTAAATAAGGCATTTAATATCATTGGTTTAATGAAAACAGCTAAATCCTGGGTTACTGGCAGAAAAGAAAAACCCATTTATTTAATCTTAAGGTTCTTACTTAGGTAAACACCTGATATTCACAGGCTATAATAATGGTTAACAGGAACATATCTGAAACTGCCCCACATTTTGGTTTGCCTACTGGCCAGATAAAGCTGATTTTTCAAGACAGAGGAATTGCAATAAAGAGTTTGATACATGTAGAGTCGCCTAAATTGGAGGTCTGAACTTTATTATTACTCAAATCAGCCTCCCAGAAAATTCAGAGGCTAGAGATTTTCAAGGATAGTTTGGTGGCAGAAGGCAGCTAGAAAGTGAGTGCTGCTGCTTGGTTAGAGGGCAATCATAGGGGTGTAGAAAGCACTTGCATTTGCACTCAGTCCATTTCTTTCTTGAGTGGGGGTCACAGAGGAGTGGCTGATGCTGTTGGGTACATCTGATCATCAGAAATGCAAAAGTCTGAAAAGTCATCTCAAATGGCCAATCTTAGGTTCCAGTAATGAGGGAAGTTGCAAATCTTGTGACCTCTGGAATAATGACTGGTAATCATTTAACTATGCCTACATCTTAGCAGAATTCAGGCCCCTCTCATCCTCCTAAGCTGCGGGGGCTTTCATTAGTTTTATAAAGATTATTTGGTTTGGGGAAGGGATATTATCATATAAACTATAAACTAAATTTCTCCCAGAGTTAGGTTGGCTTACACCCAGGAGTGATCAAGAGCAGTTTGGAGGTTAAAGGAAAATGGAGTTGGTTAGGTCAGATCTCATTCACTGTCATAATTTTCTCACTGTTATAATTTTGCAAAGGTGGTTTCATGGCTTTAAATGATGACTAGCTTTGTCTAGTATCACAGTTTTCATAAGTAATGTAGGTAAACTATTTTTAAAATTAAATTAATTAGGTAAATGTAATGGAATAAATGCTTATAAGTAAACATATAATTTAGAATATTCAAGTTAGGGCTGGGCGCAGTGGCTCAGGCCTGTAATTTCAACATTTTGGGAAGCCCAGGTGGGTGGATCACTTGAGGTCAGGATTTGGAGACCAGCCTGGCCAACGTGGTGAAACCCCATCTCCACTAAAAATACAAAAAGTAGCCGGGTGGGGTTGAGCATGCCTGCAATCCTAGTTACTCAGGAGGCTGAGGCAGGAGAATCTCTTGAACTCAGAAGGTGGATGTTGCAGTGGGCATAGGAAGGGCCACTGCCCTCCAGCCTTGGCAAAAGACCGAGACTCTGTATCTATATATATACATATTAATTTAAATTAAATAATAGATAGTTATTAAATGTCTGAGTCATTTTCAACTTAAAAAATTGTAGGAAAATATTTTTTCAAAAACAGTGTTACTATTAAAAGGAAAATAATTTTGTTAATTTAAATTAAATAATAGTTATTAAATGTCTGAGTCATTTTCAACTTAAAAAATTGTAAGAAAACATTTTTTCAAAAAAAAGGAAAATAATTTTGTCTAATTCAAAGGTTATTTATGAAACAAGGTAAAAGAAAACAGTAAAAAAAGAGAAATGTAAAAAAAGTTATAGATATAAAAAGACATTTTTGGTAAGAAAGGCTGAAAGGAAAATAATTTTATATGAGAAAGAATCCTATATGGTAAATTTTTGTCCTAAAGCAAAATGACTGATTATTTAAGAAAAAGGGATGTTTAAGATAAAACAGGAAGTGCCAGCATATCATAAATGGTTTAAGTTGTAATAAGGTTTGTAAAGAGAAGTTATTTTTTAAAACTATGTTAACTAAGTTGGCTATACTAGTCTTTCTAGAGATTGGGCACTGATATTAAAAATACACTAATACATAAAAGACGATTAGAACAACATTTTTGGAAAGTATTGATTTACTCTTACTAAATTATAAGATATTTTAATTTTTAATTCCAATGTTCAACATTTATTGCATCTTATTGTTTTCAGCTTTCTCGCTCCTTTAAGACCTGAGATAATAACTCTCTCCTTCAACTTCTGTGTCAGCTCCTGTTACTCTTTTTCTTAGGTAGTAACTGCTGTTTCTTGTCTGATGCTAAAAATATTTTACCTTTAGGGTCTAAAAGAAATATTTTCTTCCAATATAACATTCTGTGCTCTTGACTTTTTAAAATATATCCAAATTTTTCTATTCAACCAAAAAACTTCACTTATGAACCAGGACACACTCTTCCTATGTCTAATTAATTCAAGTACCCTTTTCATTAGTTTTGACTTGCAGGTTATCTAAATGGACTCCCCTTAAGGAAAAGCAATCACACAAACTTTGTTGTCTTTTCATAACTGGCCTGAGAAAAAACATATTTTACATTTTATCAAAATAATTCCTATGCCATCATTACTATGTTTTTATCTGCTTTGAAAAACTCAGATTTAACAAAAATGAAGGTTATTATATCCATGTAACTTCCTGTATTTCTTTTTAAGCCTGGTGCTACTAAGTTAAAGTGCTTTATCTCCTGGATCTAAAAAGGTCACCCAACTCATGCTCAATGGAGAGCAATTGAAGCCTCATCTTCAGATCTAGGAGAAGATGAAAATCAGAATAAGCTGCAGTCATGAGATATGGGTCCAGAAATTAAAACTATTTAAACCCTCTAGTCCCAGGGACTATTGCAGAAGAAGTGGGTGTGTGAGTTTGTAAGGACCCATTTTAAGAAACAAAATTAGTTCAGAGTTTCTCTGCAAATTAAATAGTTGGTGTGTTTTTGTTTGGTTGCTTTTGTGGTTTTTTTAGACAGGGACTAGATGTGTCACCCAGGCTGGAGTGCAGTGGGGTGATCCTGGCTCACTGCAACCTGCACTTCCCAGGCTCAAGCGATCCTGCCACCTCAACCTCCTGAGTAGCTGGGACTACAGGTGTGTACCACCACGCCTGGCTAATTTTTGTATTTTTTTGTAGAGACAGGATTTCACCACATTGCCAAGGCTAGTCTCAAACTCCTGAACTCAAGGAAGCCACCCACCTAGGCCTCTCAAAGTGCTGAGATTACAGGCGTGAGCCACTGTGGCCAGCCTATAAATAAATATCAAAGGAACACTGATGCAAGCTCAGCATGTGGGCCCCTGTGTCAGATTAAAAGTGTTTTCTTGGAGTGTTAACCCATTGTTTTTTTAAACATTATGAAAGGTTATGAAAAGGTTTATAAAAATTATATCTCGTGGTCAAGATGATTAAAATATAACATTTGTAAGATTTGAGAAACAGATTTAATTGGCTTCATGCTGTCTTCATTAGGTCTTGTTGTTTGGGAAAGTAAGTCTCAAAGAGTAAAAGTTTTTGCCTTTTTGTTTTTGAATTCCTTTAGTTACCACTTTGAATAAATGAGTGACTTATTTTACAATGACCTGTGATCCCATTTTGTGATACCAAGTATTTTAAGTCTTTGATATTTGACAAACTTTCCAAAATCCAGTACTAAATTGAGCCTTTTTGACCTCATTAATTTTTTTGACATTATATCCCCTAAAACCCAAAGAGACATATTTGGCTTACTTGGTATAATAAAATCACACAAGAAACATTATCAAATATGAAATGATGTTAAACCTTCCATGGATTGTATTTATATAAATGTATTATTAATATGTGTTCCCAGATTATATGAGATTCCTGTGATTCTGAAATGTTTTAGTATATGTTATCAGAACTAATTATGATTATTATATTACATTGTTGTATGTCATAGATATAATCAAATGTCCTTGTCAATGTTGTCTTTAACCATGGCTGTTCTAATACTTTTGTCATCCACAACCGTTGTTTTACTTTGATCATTTTTTAGGGTGGTTTAAACCCTCAGTCTCCTAGGTCCAAACAACTCTCCCACCTAAGCCTCCCAAGTAGCTGAGACTACAGGCACACACCAAACACACAGCTAATTTTTAAATTTTTTGTAGAGATGGAGTCTCCCTATGTTACCCAGGCTGGTCTCAAATTCCTGGGCTCAAGCAGTCCTCCCACTTCAGCTTCCCAAAGTGCTGGGATTACAGGCATCAGCCACCACACCCAACCTTTTAATACATTTATTGTCTCTTCATTAACAAATACTAAGCGTCTATATTGTGCTGCGCAGTGATCAAGGTGCCAGAGATAAGTGATAAGCAGACATGGACTTGACCATAAAGTGTCTGACACCTTCATGGGTTGAAAAAACAACAGTAAACATGACAACAAATAAATAAATAAATAAACAGTGTTTATATGATAAATGCTATTAAGAGACTTAATGCAAGTTAGTTGGAAAGATAACTAGGAGGACGCTATATTAGGTAGCGTAGTAAGGATAGAATTATCAGAGATACTTCCACTTTGATATGAATAATGCAATGAACAAAGAAAAAAAAATCTGAGCCAGATACAGTGACTTACACCTGTTATCTTAACACGTTGGGAGGCAGATGCGGTAGGATCTCTTGAGGCCAGCCTTGCCAACTGTAGGGAGACCCCCCTGAAACTATCACTACGGAATAAAAGATGAAGTGCTCCTGATTATTATAAATACAAAATTGCATGCAGGATTGTGTAAAGACAATGCCAGGTTGGACTGCCAGAATGAGCCAACAGCACGTGATATGCTACCCCCTGCAGAGAGCCTATGCAGTCAGGGAGGTTTCACATCACCAAGATTCCTATCCTAGAAAAGCAGATATGCATAACTCTGGGAATGGAATGCAACCCTTGTGGAGAGCCTATAAAGGGACGCATGAGGGGCGCCTGTTCATATGGATAAGACAGGGCTATAAACATCCTCATCTTGCCATGGCTCTTCTAGGCCTCTTTAGGGTTAAAGCATACGCCCTTCTGAGAATTTCTGGTCTCACAGGTTGTCTAGCTTCACGTCCTGTTTCTATTGATTGTTTGTAACCAGCTTTTGCTGCAACTGTTACTGCTGATTAATATCTTGCTAATCATAGGTTATGGAAAGACTGTGTTTCTGTTTTAAGGCTCTGTTAGAAATTGCTGATGCACACACTATATTGTAAATTCTTATCTCTGTATACTGTACTTCTGCATACAAATGTTATGTTAAATAATTACTCCATCCCCATGTGACCATCGCACCTCATAGTCAAATGACCCTAAATCCCTCATAACCTACCCCCACCCTCACTAAACTTAATAACAAATGCTGGTATACCCAGTGCATTGGCAGCATCCAGGGCCAGAAGGTGGTGACCCCCCTGGACCCAACTTTCACTATTTTGTGTGTTTCTACTATTTCTCCACCTGCCGATCCACCTGGGAACAAAGAAAGAGCCCCGCTGCATTGTGGGCTGCTGGCTAGATCCTACAATAACCAACATGGTGAAATCCCGTCTCTACTAAAACTACAAAAAAACTTAGTCCTGAGTGATGGCACATCCCTGTAATCCCAGCTACTTGGGAGGCTAAGGTGAGAGAATCAATTAAACCCAGGAGGCAGAGGTTGCAGTGAGCTGAGATTGGGCCACTGCACTCTGGCTTGGGAAACACAGCAAGACTCTGTTTCAAAAAAAAAAAAAAAACTTGAAGGTGGAGTTACCATCATGAGACAAGATTCTAAGACTAGAACAGCTTTATCACGGGCTGGACATGGTGGTTGACATCTATAATCCCAGCACTTTGGAAGGCTAAGTCAGGAGGATCACTTGAGAATCCCAAAACCAGCCCAGGCAAGATAGTGAAACACCATCTCTGTGAAAGACCAAAAAAAAAAAAGCTTTTAATTAGCTGGGTGTGGTGGTTTCTGCCTGTAGTCCCAGCCACTCAGGAGGCTGAAGCAAGAGGATTCCCTCAACCCCAGGAGTTCGAGGCTGAAGTGAGCTATGATGGTACCACTGCATTCTAGTCTAAGCTATAGAGTGAGACCTTGCTTCGAAATAAAACAAAAAAGTATTACAGCCATGAACAGAGATTTAAAAAAAAAAAATAGTCACTTTCAGTGACCCAAGTGGGAGATATCTAGACTAAAACAATCTTCTAGTCTTCTGGCCAAGATGGCCTGCTGGCCTCTAGGCAAACATAATACCTGATTAGATAAAGATAGAAGTTTTGATTTAGTTTTGATTGAATTGTTTAATTACTGATGACACAGTGCCCACATATATGATATTGACTCTATAAATTAGGAGGTTGGCCAAAGATATAGCCAAGGCTTTTTTTTCTTTTTTTTTTTGAGAGGGAGTCTCGCTCTGTCGCCCGCGCTGGAGTGCAGTGGCCGGATCTCAGCTCACTGCAAGCTCCGCCTCCCGGGTTTACGCCATTCTCCTGCCTCAGCCTCCCGAGTAGCTGGGACTACAGGCGCCCACCACCTCGCCCGGCTAGTTTTTTGTATTTTTTAGTAGAGACGGGGTTTCACCGTGTTAGCCAGGATGGTCTCGATCTCCTGACCTCGCGATCCGCCCGTCTCGGCCTCCCAAAGTGCTGGGATTACAGGCTTGAGCCACCGCGCCCGGCCTAGCCAAGGCATTTTTAAGGAAACTAACTGATTATGCTTGATGGTGTGTTCTACATTTTCTCCTTACGCATATCAGATTAGTTGACCCCTATATAAGCTGACCTCTTTATCTTCTAGGTTATGACACACTAATCTTCCAGGATATAACAGAAAATAAAGTGTAAAAGCAAAATACTGTAGGCAATTATTCAACCCATTTATCCTTTGCCCTGAAACACTGGCAGGTGGCACATTCAGGTACAGCATTTACCCTGAGACTATTCATGGATTCCTTCTTTTTCTTTTTCTTTACTTTTTTTTTTTTAGGGGAGTTTTGCTCTTGTCACCCATGCTGGAGTGCAATGGTGCCATCTTGGCTCACTGCAACCTCCGACTCCTGAGTTCAAGCAATTCTGCCTCAGCCTCCAAGAAACTGGGATTACAGGTGCACACCACCACGCCCAGCTAATTTTGGCATTTTTATTCGAGATGGGATTTCACCACATTGGCTAGGTTGGTCTCAAACTCCTGAGCTCAGGTAATCCATCTGCCTCAGCCTCCCAAAGTGCTGGGATTATAGGTGTGTGCCACTGTGCCTGGGCGGATTTCTTTTTTGGTATCTGTTTTCGGCTTTCTATTCAACCAAGTTGTCCCAACTATGTCAGTCCTATTTTGACGTAATTCTCTGAAAAGCATTTCAGGGTAACATTAAAACTGTAACTTCTGACTTACCTCAGAGTAAAAAATAAAGCCACAAGCGCTGCCAGCAAGTATTCTCAGGCCATATGGGAAATGTGTTAGTAAATTAAAGGTCTCTTTCACAGTTACTGAAGGCCACTAGAACTTAGATTTCAGTATAATAGTATAATTCCAGTATGTGTAAATCAAGATTCCTTAATAAAGCATCACCGGCCTTAGAAGTTTTTGTCTAGGGTAGTTGAAAAGAACTATACATTCCTTTACACAGTTTGGAGGGAGAGGTGTGTCTGCATTAAAGGCTGGACAGCAGGTCTTTGACTGGGTAACATGGATCCCTTTTGGGAATTGTCACTCCTGTATGTGTTATACCCATCCAGAGCACTGCCAACTCTCTACAATGCAAGTTTCCATTCACTGTTCACTCCTAGAGAGACGTATCCCAGCTATATGCTTGAAAAAATGATAAAGCTAGTTTTCTGGGATTACCACTGGTGCTTTTCCAGTAATTACTGGCAGGTAGGGGTTGCTCCTGCTCTCAAGATCCATTCTCCAGACACCTAGAGTCCATAAACCTTTCACCTAACAAGAACTTTCAGTCTTCTGCCTTCTATATCTATTCTGTCATTCTTACTCTGTTTCATTATTTTTTCCTTTAGTTTTCTATAGTTTTGTATATTTTCCTCACTTCAAGTAAAAAGAAACATGGCTTTGAAGGGAAGCATCACATTCAGACCTTGTCTTTCTGGTCTTCAAATCAGCTCCTGCAATAAACACTGAGTTAGCTGTGTTCTGAATGGTGTCTTGACAGCGTCTTTACTCACTCATCAGTTAGAGTTGTGAAAGCTGCAGCTAGTCTCTCATCTTTGTATTTGTGGCTGCCTTTACAGCACCTGGAACATGGTAGGGTACCAAAACATGCTTGCTAAATGTTGGGATCAATCGGATTTTATAATAGTAAACAACAATATTTGATCAAAAAATTCTATAATCATATCCATTGATGCTTTGTAAATAGCATGTTTGACTCAAAGAAATTCCAATTTCACAATGGATATGAGAAGGAAAAAAACACAGAAAGAATATAACAAAGAATGATCCATTTTACGTTTGTTCTGATTAAGGTTATCTTTCATTCCATGATAATATCCACAATGAAAATATTGCTAAAAACTGAGCAATAAAAAAACCTGCTTTCAACCAGGTACTGTATAAACGTTAACTTTTGTTATGAAAAGTATTCCTGGTATTTACTTTGTAAAATGAGAGCACATTTGGCTTCCATTGCAGAGGTGGTTAATAAAGGCTACAGGGTTAGATAACATGTTGAGGGTCACTGATCTAGAAAGGCATATAACCTGTCTGTAACTTAGCCACTGGGGCCTGAGCCTTTAGCTTCTTGCTATTGTACATAGAAGTGCTGAAATCTTTTTTGTTTTTTTTTTGTTTTTTTTTATTTTGAGACAGGGTCTCACTCCATTGCTCAGGCTGGAGTACAGTGGCTCAATCTCGGCTCACTGCAGCCTCAACTTACCAGGCTCAGGTAATTCTCCTGCCTCAGTCTTTTGAATAGCTGGGACTACAGGCACAGGCCACCACACCTGGCTAATTTTTGCATTTTTTGTAGAGACAGGCTTTCATCATGTTGTCCAAGCTGGTCTCCAACTCCTGGGCTCAAATGTTCTGCCTGTGTTGGCTTCACAAAGTGTTGAGATTACAGGTATGAGCCACTGCACCTGACTGAAATCTTCTTAATATAACAATTAAGTAGAACTGGGAGAGTGAAAGACCACACTAACAATTGGGCAACTATCCTCACCCTGCTCCTCAATAACATCCCAAATCATCCCTTGCACATTCCCTCCAAGCTTTTCTCTGCTGGTAGACGAGGTTTAAGTCTCTGCTCTTTTAAGACAAGCAATGTGATTTTGGCAATAATGAACTTTCCATAAGAAAGCCAGGCACCATAAAAACAGCTTTTCCTCCACAGACATAGTTGTACTTTTTCCTTTATTTTTGAGACAGAGTTTCCCTCTTGTTGCCCAGGTTGGAGTGCAATGGTGTGACCTCGGCTCACAGCAACCTGTGCCTGCCAGGTTCAAGCAATTCTCCTGCCTCAGGCTCCCAAGTAGCTGGGATTACAGGCATTGAAGTTGAAATTGGGTAATGTGATGCCTGGCTTCGTTTTTTGTTTTTTTGTTTGTTTGTTTGTTTGACCAGGTTTAGCCACCACACCTGGCTAATTTTGTATTTTTAGTAGAGAGGAGGTTTCACCTTGTTGGCCAGGCTGGTCTCGAACTCCTAACCTCAGGTCATCCACTTGCTTCCACCTCCCAAAGTGCTGGGATTATAGGCATGCGCACAACCAATTTTTCCTTTCATCTGCTAAACCAATCTGTCACTAATCTAGAAAATTTCATCCCAGATGACAGGATTTTATGTTAATATCATTAATTCCATTTTCTGAAGAAATTTGCTCCTAAGACTAAAGTCATACCCAGTTTCTTGTTATCTGGCTAGAGCCACCCAAAGGAGCAGAGAGTATAAAAACACAAATACTGGTGATTTCTGAGTTCCAGATACTCTGTCACTGGTTGTAAGATGGATGCAATGAAGCAGCACTTTCCTGCTGGGGTGCATCAGGCCTGGAATTCAACAGACCAGGTGCTAGGACTCCAGAGGCTACCAACCCTGAGCCCAGGCCATTGTGTGCTTTGTCTGCTCCCTTGTATGTTATTGCACACATACACCCAAATTCTGCAATACTTTAAATTTAGTAATTCAACAGTAGATGACAAAACTGGGAGAGTGAAAGACCACATTAAAAATTGGGGGCCAGGCACGATGGCTCACACCTGTAATCCTAGCACTTTCGGAGGCCAAGGCAGGCAGATAATGAGGTCAGGAGACTAAGACCATCCTGGCTAACACAAAGAAACTCTGTCTCTACTTTAAAAATACAAAAAATTAGGCATGTGTGGTGGCACGTGCCTGTAATCCCAGCTACTCGGGAGGCTGAGGCAGGAGAATCACTTGAACCCGGGAGGTCTAGGTCACAGTGAGCGGAGATCATGCCACTGAACTTCAGCCTGGGCGACAGAGCAAGATTCCATCTCAAAAAAAAAAGAAAAAAAAAAACTGGGCAATGACCAGCCTGGCCAACATGGAGAAACCCCATCTTTAGAAAAACTACAAAAAGAAATTAGCTAGGCATGGGGGCACACACTCGTTTCCCCACTTACTTTGGAGCTACTCTGGAGGCTGAGAGGGGAGCCTGCAGGTTGAGGCTGTCAAGTGCATGCCACTGCATTCCCACCTGATCTACAGAGAAAAACCTGGTCAAAAAAACAAACAAACAAACAAACAAACAAACAAAGCCGAGGCATCACAACTTCAACTTCAAACTATTCTGTAAGGATACAATTATCCTCAGCAAATTAATGCAGAAGCAAATATTGCATGTTCCTCTCACTTATAAGTGCAAGCTTAACCTAGTGTACAGGGACATAAAGATGAGAACAATAGACAACTGGGGACTCCAAAAGGAGGGAAGAAGGGACATAAGGAGGTAGAGGCTGAAAAACTTCCTACTGGGGACTATGCTCTCTCTCTGGGTGATGGGGTCAATAGAACTTCAGCATCACACAATAAATTCTTGTTGCAAACCTACACATGTCCCCCTGAATCTAAAATTAAAATGTAAAAAGGGTCAACATATCACAGAATAATATAATGGAATACCACAAAAATGATCTTTTGATTTAAAAAATGGGCAACTACCCTAGCCTCCTTCTCAGTCACATGCGGATCTTTATGCATCTGACAAGCATTGCTCTGGGGCAGAAAGGGATCCAGTCTGCTCCAGTACTAGCAATGCATTTGGAGGCAATAATGAACTTTCTAACCAGGGTCCCCCAAAACAGCTTTCCTTGCACAAGAAGTTAGTACTTTTTCTTTTCAATTCTTAAAGCAAAGTATTTAACTAGATAACTTCATTTCAGATGATAGGACCTTATGTAAATCTCATTAATTCCATCTTTTGATGTAATTTGCTCCTAAGATTAAGGTTCCCACCCACCTCCCTGCAATCTAATTTGGACGCTCATGAGACCAGAAGAGTATAAAAACGCAAAAGATGTTGACTTCCGAGTCCCAGATACCCGGTGTCAGCTGGTGACAGAAGGACGCGATGGAGTTGAGGCGATGGAGTCGCTGTCTCCCCTCGGAGTTTGGCAGGCCCGGGATTCCACAAAGGAGGCGGCGGGGTCAGATGCCTCCAGTCCTGAGCTCAGTAAATTCGGTGTCCTGGATGCTCCCTTCCTGTCCTTACCACTGCGAGCTCTCTTGGGACGGCCTCCTACGTTCCACTGCGACCTACTTTCCGCTCCCCGAGTGCTTCTTTGCTGAAACTGCCGGCGAAAAATTCTCTTTCCCAAACCGCAGAGCACTTTGAGGAGGGGCACAAAGTCGCCGGCTCTGAATCCGTCGCCTGCAACTAGGAGGAGCCTTAGGCGCCCTCTGGAGAGCGGAAGGCTGCAGAGAGTCCTAACGGACGCCTGCCCCCGCAGCACCCCTCTCAACTCGCCCCTTGCTTAGTGGATAGACGGCTGGAGCCGGCGACGTCCGTCCGAGGAGACCTTTCAGAGTGTCAGCCTACTACTGTCACCCGAAGCCACCAACCGAAATTCCAAGACTGCTGGCTGCAGATTGAGTGCGCTTGAGGGCAAACGCCCTAAGAATGTGTCCACCGCCGCCTTCGGAGTCCTGAGCCCTGAGATTTTCGCTGAGATCCTTCCATTGACGATCGTCTTGTAACAGAAAATGTTACAGTAACACCTGAGTTCTCTCAAACGATGGAAGACGTTTTGCCTTCAGATCAGTTTGTGCCTTTTTCTTTCCCCTTCTCAATAAAATTGTACATAAATGTGGCCGAGCGCGTTGGCTCACGCCTGTAATCCCAGCAATTTGGGAGGCCCAGTCTGGTGGATCACTTGAGGTCAGAAGTCTGAGAACAGCCTGACCAACATGGTGAAACCCCGTCTCTGCTAAAAATACAAAATAAACCGGGCGTGGTGACGCATGCCTGTAATCCCGGCTACTGGGTAGGCTGAGGCAGCAGAATCGCTTGAACCTGGAGGCAGAGGTTGTAGTGAGCCAAGATGGTGTCATTGCACTCCAGCCTGGGCAACAAAAGCAAAACTCTGTCTCAAAAATATAAATAAAATAAAATAAAATAAATAGTACACAATTGTGAAATTCCTGTTAGCTGGGTTCCTGCTGATGATGTTTGGTAAGGATGGGGCATAGGGGCAGGGTGGCTGGTTGCTGGTGCCAGGACTGGCATGGGACTCTGGGTCGCCTAGGTTTGCTGATTGCAGGGCAGAGGTAGTGTGTCTTATCCAGAGACTGGAAGGAAGGATCAGCCAGGGGTTGTGCATGGTAGGTGACTCACAGGCTGGGCCTACAGGAAATGGGTTAACAAGCAGCAGGCCTGAGAAATTAGTGCACGAAATTCTCTTGTTCCAAGGCCCTAGAACTTTTTCCCTCTGAAAGTTTACACTGTTATATCTTGAGAACTTGCTAAACTCATGAATGCTGGAACTTTTCTTTTAGACTCCTTAAGATTTTCTACATAGACTCATATTCTGCAAGTATGGATAGTTTCATTGTTTCACTTCCAATTTTTATGCTTTTTAACACATTTTCTCACCTTATTGCACTGGCAAACAATTCCAGTACATTGCTGAATAGAAATGGTGAGAGTGGATATTTGTGCCTTGTTCCTGATTCCATAGGAATGAGTCTATCATCATTACATACAATGTTTGCTATAGGTTTTTGTAGATTTTTTTTTTTTTTTTTTTTTTGGTTGAGGAAATTCCCTGTATTCCCACTATGTTGAGAGTTGGTTTTTAAATTTTAAATCATAAATGGTATAGATTTTAAGTGCTTTTTGTGCATCATTTAATAGGATTATACAGTGTTTCTCATCTAGGCTATCAACAAGGCGAATTATATTGTTTGACTTTGGAGCATTAAACCAGCCCTCCATTTGGAATAATCTTACTTGGAGTGCAGTGGCACAGTCTCGGCTCACTGCAAGCTCTGCCTTCTGGGTTCACACCATTCTCCTGCCTCAGCCTCCCAAGTAGCTGGGACTACAGGCGCCCACCACCATGCCTGGCTAATTTTTTGTATTTTTCTTTTTTTTTTTTTGGTAGAGACCAGATTTCACTGTGTTAGCCAGGATGGTCTCGATCTCCTGACCTCATGATCTGCCCGCCTCATCCTCCCAAAGTGCTGGGATTACAGGCGTGAGCCAGCGGTGCCGGACCCAAGGCATGGTATTGTTCTTTAACATATATTTCTGACTGCTATATGTTAGTATTTTGATGAGGATTTCTGCATTTATGCTTAGGTGCAATATTGGTCGGTAGTTTTCTCTTAGTGTGCTGTGTATGCCAGGAAAGTGCTGATCTCATAAAATAAATTGGGAAGTATTCCATATTCTTTTATTTACTAGAATGAATCATGTAGAATTCAACTTGTTTAATCTTTAAATATTTGGAAAAATTAGTCACTGAAATTGTAAGAAACTCTAGGTTTGTTTTTTGGAATATTTTTTTTTTACCATAAATTCAATATCATTAATGATGACTGTGGATCTTGCATGGTTGATCCATTTTATCTAATTTGTTGAATTTGAGTATAGAGTTTTTTAAAAATCATTTTTAAAAGTTACCATTGTGGGCCAGGTGGGGTGGCTTACTCCTGTAATCCCAGCACTTTGGGTGGCCAAGGTGAGTGAATCACTTGAGGCCCGGAATTCAAGACCAGCCTGGCCAACATAGCAAAACCCTATCTCTACTACAAATACAAAAAATTAGCCAGGCGTGGTGATGCACACCTCTAATCCCAGCTACTCAGGAGGCTGAATCACAAGAATCACTTGAACCCAGGAGGTGGAGGTTGCAGTGAGCCGAGATCAGGCCACTCATACCAACCTGGACAATAGAGCAAGGACTCTTCTCAAAAAAAACAAAAAACAAAAAAAAAGTTATCATCGTGAATACATTGATCAATATAAAGACACTGCTAGCTAACATCAGTTTGCCTCTCTAGATCTGCTTACCAGTCTTCAACCAGCTCTATGTTGCAAGAAGTAACCATTATGGACCTCACTGGAGAGCTACTTTTGCCCTCAAGCTTCTGATTGAGTTGAGGCACCAAAACCAACTTGGGTAATAGATCCTGTCTCCACGAAGAATAAAAATATTAGGCTGGGCACTGTGGCTCACATCTGTAATCCCAACACTTTGGGAGGCCGAGACGGGTGGATCACCTGAGGTCAGGAGTTCGAGACCAGCCTGGCCAATGTGATGAAACCCCATCTCTACTAAAAAATACAAAAATTAGCCGGGCGTGGTGCTAGGCACCTGTAATCCCAGCTACTCAGGAGACTGAAACAGAAGAATCACTTGAACCCAGGAGGCGGAGGTTGCAGTGAGCCAAGATTGTGTCATTGCACTCCAGCCTGGGTGACAAGAGCAAAACTCCATCTCATAAAAAAAAAATAAAAATAAATAAATAAGCCAGGTATGGTGACATGTACCTGTAGCCACAGCTACTTGGGAGGCTGAGGAAGGAAGATTGCATGAGCTGGGATGGCAGAGGCTGCAATAAGCTATAGTTGTACCACTGCACTCCAGCATGGGTGACAGAGTAAGACCTGGTCTCAGAAAAAGAAAAGGGAAAAAAAAGGCCAAAAATAGTGTGGAGTGGCCCTTCCAGAACTTGCTTGCTTTCTCTAACACCACTCATTCTATTGCTCCTACTTAGTTAAGAATGGTAATGCTTTCTTCTGGTGCAAGGTCTGGAGCGCTCCCTACCTCTTGTTTGTTTCCTTTAACCTGTCCACAAATGCTCATTGCAAGAAGTCAGTTACTTTATTAAAATTCTTCTCAACTACCCCTTTTTGTGCATTCATTTTATGCACCAACATTGATAATACAGGTTCCACTGGCAAGTATAAAATTACTCCAAAATATTTAGCAAAGCAAAATATTTCATCCTGGGGCATTTCAGAGTTTGGACAAAGAAAGAAGATGTGCCAGAGCAAACAGACTGAATGTCTGCTGAAGCAAAAGAAAAGGACAGTGGCATGTCATGGAAGTTGAAGAAATACATTTGCTATACAAAATGCTAAAGAGAGGTTGACATTTGTGGTAACAGGAAAATGAAATTGTGGAATGAAAGATTCATTATACAGGATTCACTGGGGTGTGAAAATTGAAGATAATGAATATACAGTCCTTATATTTTTAACTTTTTATTTAAAATATTTAAAATTTACAAGAAAAAAATGCAAGAAGGAACCACAGAAATCCAGGATACTTTCTTTTTTTCTTTTTTTTTTTTTTTTTTAGACAGAGTCTCGCTGGAGTGCAATGATGCAATCTCGGCTCACTGCAACCTCCACCTCCCGGGTTCAAGTGATTCTCTTGCCTCAGCTTCCTGAGTAGTTGTGATTACATGCATAAGCCACCACGCCTGGCTAGTTTTTGTATTTTTAGTAGAGATAGGGTTTCACCATGCTGGCCAGACTGGTCTCGAACTCCCAACTTCAGGCGATCCTCCCTCCTCTGCCTCCCAAAGTGCTGGGATTACAGGCGAAGTCATCACACCCGGCCGGCCGCAGCATACCTTTTATCCATATTCCCTCTCCTCCTCTCTTTAAAGAATTTGGGGCCACCATAGTGGCTCACACCTGTAATCCCAGCACTTTAGGAGGCCTAGGCGAGTGGATCACCAGAGGTCAGGAGTTCAAAACCGGCATAATCAACATAGTAAAACTCCATCTCTACTAAAAATACAAAAATTAGCCGGGTTTGGTGGTATGCACCTGTAATCCCAGCTATTTGGGAGGCTGAGGTGGAAGAATTGCTTGAACTCAGGAGGCAGAGGTTGCAGTGAGCCGAGATCACACCACTGCACTCTCCTGGGGAACAGAGCAAAAATTTTTTTTAATTGTAAAAAGATTATGCAAATTATGGCCTGTAAACTTTAATATTTAGTGTGCATTTCTTAAGAACAGGGATATTGTCTTACATAAGCTTACACAGTAGCACAGTACAGATATCAATTGCAGGAAGTTTAACCTTACTATATTACACTTCAGCACTACCATCAGCCTGGGTATTTCTGTCTCCGGAGCTCGTGGGCGGAGGCAAGCCAAATACGAAACTCAATAGTATGAAAAAACTCAAATGCACTAAAATTAGTAAACAAATGAAAAACCATAAAATTTTAGAAAGTACATAGAACCAAAACAAACCGTAATTCCGACGGAAAAACATACCGAGAAAAGAAACCGAAATGAAACAGACACTAAGCAAACCGTACAGAGAAGTAGCCCTACAGAATGCAGGGATTAAAGAGCGCTTCAGGGGCCAAGAACCGTCTGTGTCCGGGAAATGAGCATTGCTGCCACTAGGAAACTGTCCGCTAGGGCTCAGCACTACTAAGGACCTCGCTAACAAGAATCTGGCGGCGCTGGGACTCAGCAAGAGCCGGCTCCCAGGGGATTGCCGTGGTGTTGCCAAACAAATGTCCATTTAGGTGCCATAAATGATGCTGCTAGAAAGAAACTGCGGGTTCCTAGATAGGAGTCCTCTCTGGAGAAATGAACTGACAGTGTTTAAATGTGTTGTGACAGGAAAATGTGTTGTGGCATCTTATTGTGTTTTAAGTCGTTTAATGTGTTTTAATCCGTTTTAATGTGTTGTGAGAGAAAAAGCCCCGACTAACGGTATTGTGGAATTACTAGAGAGCACAGCGGCTGGGTGCAGTCACCGGTTTGCACCGTAAAAAGGGGTACAGGAAGTTCCTACGAGATATTAGCGTTGCTAGGACCCAGAAAGAGACAGCATAGAGAATTACGGCCTCGCGAACGTGAAACGTCCTGTTGGGCGCTAAGACTGGTGCACCAACTGAGAAAACGCCCAGTGGGCACTACTGGCAAAAAAGTGCTGACGCAAAACCGACAGCTCCACAGAAGAAGCGGAGTCGCCAGGCAGAACCTGGGACCTGGCAGCAGCAAGGCTGAGACCGAGATCGGTTCCCCGCGTCCTGAGCATGCAAGTCAAGGAGCACGAGGCTGAGACATTTAAAATTAGTAGAAAAAAATACATAACATTTAAATAGAAATACAATGTAAAAATAATAGAAGCCTAAAATGCAAATAGAAACGAAAGGCAAGCACATCGGTAACATCGTTCTCAGAGCAAGACACAGACAATTTTAAAATAAGCGAAAATTACTGAGAACCATTCCTACAAAGAAGAAATTACAAATGTTTGTAATACAATCCTACGATTAGGATATCTCTATCCGATCTAAATCGGTACATGTTACAACTAAGTCTAAATTTCCTATAAAATTAAATAAATAAATAACAGTCACGGTTAAAACTGTTTAGCTTAGACTATAAAATCGTAGAAAAAAAAGTCGCGTTCGGCGGGACTTGCTATTGTCAAATGGGGCTTGGCAAAACTGAAAACTCGCGTTTGCCTGCATTTCCTGACTTTCAGAGGAGTTTAAAAAACACAAGCTTAGCTAAGGCGGGGCCCTCTATTGTGAAACCAAACTCAGTATAAGAGCTCCCAGGCCCTGCTAAACGGGTCATCACTAAGCCAGAAAAAAATAAAAATAAAATAAAATAAAATAATAAACCGCATTCGCTGGTACCCAGATTTCTACAGGAGTTAAATGTCTCCTACGCAACTAAAGCAGAGCTTACTAGTAGGAACCCAGAACTTGCAATGCCTAAGAAACTTGAAGCGAGGCTAACCCGGGGTTGTTAGGATTCGAATTCCGAGGCTACAGGAAACCCGGAGTTGCTGAGATATGAGTCACAGGATGACTCAGCCTCATTACCACCAAACAGTAACTTCCTACTACCTAGAAATCGCAGCCAGGGCCAGAATGGTGTTTGTCCTAAGTCGGAACTTGCTTGGGCTGAGAAATCACATTGTGACTATTGCACGACTTGAACAAGGGACAGAAATCGCAGGCCCCGCGAAATCGAAACTTGCTAGGACCAAGAAGCCAACGACTCCGGAAACCGTGGGGTCCTGTCACAGAAACCCGAGCGGCGCAGCCACAGGACTGGGTTCTGGAGACTGAGCCGGAGTCCGTGCGGCGGCGCTGGGAAGAGACGGCGCCCCGGCAGCTCCCCTGCCGCCGGCTCCGAGGAGGGGTGGGCTCCGCCAGCCCAGCGCCGCCTCCGCCGGGTAACGCCAGGCTCCGCGCAACTGGGGCAGCTGCGACTCCGAATCCCTTAGATCGGCAACCTGGGTGCTGCGGCCACTGAGAAAATGGAGGGGCAGACCAACGAGCTGCGCGGCGACCAAGAGACCTCGTCCGGCGAAATGGCGATGCAGGGAGCCTGCGAGTGACGCCAGCCGGCGGGGTTGTCAAGGACAAGATTCGCGCCGTCACCAAGAAACCATCGACTCTGAGAAAAAAGAGAGGTTCGGCCACCGAGAAACTCCGTACGACAAGTGCTGTGACAGAAAAATCGCCGACTCCGCGCCACTGGCAAAAGAGCCAATGGAAACCCCGGGTGCTGCGACCGTGACACCGACACTAGAGGGTCTTGGATGGAGAAAGCGGCGCACGGAGACCAGGAAACTATGTCTAGCACAACCAGCAGAAAACTGGTCGGCCATCCGGGAGAAAGCGCAGATCAGAAACAGGTGACTTCGGTGCAGGGAACAGCGCAGCCACTGAAGAACTTGACCTACGTGGCAGTGGTGCCAGCGAAACACCGCAGTTTGGACGGAAGCTGTGGGGATGCCACAGAGAAACATACACTACCACTGAAGTACATCCAGCTCCGCGAAACTAGTGGTTATACGATCAAGAAACCGCCAGTTGGGCTCTACTAGAAACTTTTAGTCCTCCCATAACAGCTCTCCTACCCACAACAGACAAAAATGCCTTTACCCCGCACATAGTGGTGCTGAGACCCACCTGGGCCAGCACAGAGCGCAGAGCAGTGCGGGTGCCGAGAAACTCCGGACTCAGTGAAACCAACCTTGCTGCCAGCGGATTCCCCGGCTTCGCGGGACGCTACGGGCGAGAGTGCCGCAGGGAAACCTCTGGCTCCATACACCGATTAGATTGTGGGGCAGGGGATACTCACGTACTTGTGGAAGAGGGGACCAGCGGCGCTGGGATCATAAGCACTTGCCCGCAGCAAATGCCTGTGCTGTTGCAAAAAACAACTTTTGGCGCAAAGAATGTTGACGCCGGAGAGCATCCGCTGTCGCCGACAAAGGAGCAGCAATGGCAGTGAGAAACCGCTGGCGCCACGTCCGACCGCAGCGGCTAACGCCTGTAATCCTTGCAGTTTGGGAGGCCGAGGTGGGCGCATCACTTGAGGTCAGGAGACTAGCCTGGCCAACAAGGTGAAACACTATCTCACTAAAATACAAAAGATTAGCCGGGCGTGGTGGCAGGCACTTGTAATCCCAGCTACTCCAGAGGCTGAGGCAGAAGAATCCAGGAGGATTGAATTCAGGAGGCAGAGGTTGCAGTGAGCCAAGATCGCGCCATTGCACTCAAGCCTGGGAGACAGAGTGAGCTCCGTCTCAAAAAAAATAAAGAACGAAAGAAAGAAACCGCCGGCACCGGGAAAGGAGCGGTGCAGCGATGGACCCACTGTGCTTTCCGTGCTGCCAAAGCCCTGCGGCCTCTACCCACTCTAGATTCCCAAGGCTGTTTTCTCGGGCTTAGGGAAGTCTGTTGTATTTTCCTTTCTCTCTCTCTTTCTCTTTCTTTCTTTCTTCTTTCATTTCTTTCTCTTTCCTTTTTTTCTTCTTCCTTTCCTTTCCTTTTCTTTTCTCTTTTCTTTTCTTTTCTTTCTCGTGCTTTGTTGCCCAGGCTGCTACAGTGGCGTGATCACGACTCAGTGCGGCCTCGCCTTCTTGGGCTCCAGCTATCCTCCCGCCTCAGCCGGTGGAGCAGCTGGGACCACAGGTGCGCGACACCACACCCGACTAATTTTTTGTAGTTTTCATAGAGACAGGGTCTCGTTTTGTTGCCTAGTCTGTTCTCGAACTCCTGAGCTCAAGCAATCGGCCCACCAGGGCCTCCCAAAGTGCTAGAATCACAGACGTGAGTCTCCGTTCTGGGCGGGAAATCTGTATCGTTCCTGCATTCAACCCAGTGCATAGTGCCTGAGAAGAGGAGGCGGTTTAGGGGCCCAGAACCAAGCGAATGGGGCTGGTTGCTGGAACAAAGTAAAATCCATTCTGATCTCCAACAGCTTCCTACGCAGGAAACAGCCCTTCCAAACTCCGTGGGGGCGGGGCTTTCCCAGGCCACCCCTCGGTCCCAGAGTTTCCTCCCAGTCCAGGGTTCTCAGGATCCTACAGGAGGGGCGGACAACTGCTTCCCTTCCAAACTGGAAACTCGGCCTAGGTTTCCGAGAATAATGAAAGGCACAGCGTTTTTTGACCGCGACTTCAGGCCTGACCCCAGACTCTCTCGGTCCCGTACCTCTCTGGCGGAATGTAATTCTGTGGGAACTGCTCGGTTATTCTGATGATTAACTGTCAGATATCCTTGATATTTGGGGATTGTAGATGGAAGAGAGTAGGAGAGAAAAATGGACTGCAAGACTCCAGCACAGGAAGTGGCATTGATGGCAGAGGTCCGCTCCCTCTCCAAGCCCAGTGAACATCTCAAACTGCTGTCCACTTTCCTACACCCTTGATCTGTGGAATGAATCACTGACGTTTTCTCTGTCTTTCGGGAAATGCAAAGCAGGCGAATGTTCAAGCGCTTGAATTCTCTGTTTCCCACTTTTCAGTCAGAGTGCGGCTAAAAACTCCTTTCCCATAGGAGATATGGAACTGCCTCTGCCCGGAAGAAAAACGTCCCTTTCCTCTAAGCTTTCACATTTCCCCAAAAATCTACACATCCCATGAAATCCTCAGGAGAGACCTACAGACCCTACCGGGAGCGTTCCCACATCATCCCCCAACCACACCCAGAAGATACCATGCAACCAATTCCATCCTTTTCTAGATGAACCTGGGCAGAGGACAGATCCAGAGGAGCATAGAAAAGGGCCTTCACAGGTCAGTAGACCCAATTTGAAGTCGCAATTCTCATTCACTCCCAAGGCATTTGCCTTGGTCTTCCCCTCCCACCATACTGCTTCTGCTAGCTGGTTTCTCCCTGGTATTTGAGGATCCTCCAATTGCCTCCTGGTCTTAGGGACGGGAGAATAAAGGAAAAATAGCATCGTTTCCACCTAAAAAGTTGCAAGCACTTCACCAGAAGTAAGAGCCCAGGCAGAGCCTTTGTAAAAGAAAAGCCCCACCCACTGCTTCGCACTCCTCATTTCCCCCAGCAGAGCATTTTAATGGAAAAGCTGAGCGGGAGCCATAGTTCACTCCAGTAATCCCAGCACTTTGGGAGGCCCAGGCGGGAGGATCACTTTAACCCAGGCGTTCAGGACCACCCGAAGCTCATAGCAAGACCCTGCCACTACAAAAATTTTTTTTAAATTAGCCAGATGTGATCGTGGGTTCCTGTAGTCCCAGCTACCCGGAAGGCTGTGGTGGGAGGATCTCTTGAGCCCAGGAGGTCTAGGCTGCAATGAAAGATGATCCTTGAGGGCACCACTGCACTCCAGCCTGGGCGACAGAGTGAGACTTTGTCTCAAAAAATAAAATGAAATAAAAATAAAGCCAGGATTAGGAACTCTTTAAGAAGGGGTCACCAGAGACATTATTACCTACACCATTAACAGGGGAAAATGCTGCAAATTAAAGTATCATAATAGTAGGAGGCCACCCATGTAAAAATACATACCTGTTTCAGAGACACTAAAGTGAGAAAAATATTTACCCTAGAATTGATTAAATTCAGGTATCCGCTCCTTTATTTTAAAACTTAAATGCCATTTTATTTATTTACCTCTTAGAAATAGCATGGAGATTGGAGTTGTGATTTTTTTTAATTTATTTATTTAGAGACAGGGTCTGGCTCTGTTGCCCGGGCTGGAGTACAGTGGTACGATCTCAGCTCACTGCAACCTCTGCCTCCTGAGTTCAAACTATTCTGATGCCTCAGCCTCCCAAGTAGCTGGGATTACAGGCACCAGCCACAACGGCCAGCAATTTTTTTGTATTTTTAGTAGAGAGGGGGTTTTGCCATTTTGGCCAGTCTGGTCTTGAACTACTGGGTTCTATATGATCATATTTGTTTTTTCATGATGTAGTTCAATACATTGAAATGGTTGGGCAAGTGGCAAAATCATGTTCCTCACTCCTCTGGTTTTTTCTAAGGTGCAATTTATCATAAATACTTTCAGCTTCTTGCCTCATCTTTTACTTCTCCTCACATATTGAGTGGTTCATGGCACAAAAATCATTATTTGTGAGACACTGTGCCAACTGTATTTTGTGCTTTATCTGATTTCATTCTCAACTGAAAACTGCGGTGAGCACATGCTTTGTACTGGGCTTGCTTCTCGGTTCCATTTTGTAGATGTACACCCTCACTTAGGGAAGTTTGAGTTTGTACAGCTCTGCCTGTGGCTGAATAGATAAATGTAATTTTACCATTCAGTGTTAAATCAACTTTTAGTGTGAATTTAAGGCCCGTCTTCTAATATGGGGGTGTGTGTGTGTGCGTGTGTGTGTGTGTGATTTTACTGTGTCTCTTCTCCCTAATACTCCAGTTCAAGATACCAACCTAAATTCTGAGTTGATTATTCTGGACACACTCCTTCAAAATACGACTGTAAGAGACCAGAATACACCACCCCAATATGCCAATATACCTCTGGCATATTGATTATTTCAGGCTGAGTATGGTGGCTCACACCTGTAATCCAGTGCTTTGAGAGGCCAGGAGTTCATGAGCAGCCTGGGCAGGTAGAGAGACCCATCTCTACAGAAATATTTTTAAAAGATTAGCTGGGCATGGTGACATGTGCCTGTAGTCTTAGCTACTGGGGAGGCTAAGGCAGGAGGATGACTTGAGCCCAGGAGTTTGAAGTTACAGTGAACTGTGATTGTACCACTGCATTCCAGCCTGGGTGATAGAGTAAGACGCTGTCTCTTAAAAAACAAGACAAAACACTCACGCCTGTAATCCCAGCACTTTGAGAGGCCAAGGTGGGCAGATCACTTGAGGTCAGGAGTTCGAGACCAGCCTGGCCAACATGGTGAAACCCCGTTTCTACTAAAAATACAAAAATGAGCCAGGCATGGTGGCACGCAGCTGTAATCTCAGCTGCTTGAGAGGCTGAGGTGGGAGAATTGCTTAAACCCAGGAGGAGGAGGTTGCAGTGAGCCAAGATCGCACCACTGCACTCCAGGCTGGGCAACAGAGCGATACTCCATTTCAAACAAAACAAAACAAAACGAGATGAGAGAAAAACCTCAACCTGTACACCTCTTTATGACAGAACAACACAAAAAGAGAAAGACAAAGAAAAGACTACTCTAGGAGGAAATAGATGAAACAATATGATTCATACCACAAAGTACCAGAAAGTACACCAGAGTCAATACACCAGCACTGGTCACACAAATCCTTTTCTCCCATCAGTCAAGATTTTGGACAGGAAAAATGAACAAAGAGTGATATTTACTGTCTACTTGACCAAATTCCACAGACAGGGGCCTGGAATCTGACTGGTAAGAAATTCTTATCCTTAGGCTGGCTGATCAGCTTAAGGATCTGGTTTTCCTTAACTGTGGACTTCCAAAAGAGCCAAACTTTGGATTCCTGATTACAACATCGAATTTCTAGGGGTGAAGGGAAATCTTTCTCTTAGCACTCCGAAAGTTTGTTGTAAAATCAACTCACAAAAACAGAAGATTAACAGGGGAAAACACATACAAAATGTATGATTACCCAACCCCCCAGTGAGGTGCAGGAGCTTGTATACCAGCTTGAGTTTACAGAAAGAAGTGGATCATGGCAGAACTGGTCATAGGAGGGAGAGAAGATGAGTTCTGCTAGCAATGGTAGTCTTGTTATGTGCATGAAATCTCACAGCATCCCTCAGAGAATTGTTTCCTTAAGACCTTTAAATGTGTCAGACTCTCATTAATCCTTCCTACATCTGGAAAAGAGAAGGCCTGTATATATCAAGGCAGATTTTCTACAGATGCAAATTTTTCCCACACACAATGGCATTGCAAGGCTACTTCTTTTGCTGCCTCTGACAGCCATCTCAAAATATGTCAAAGAAATATATTTTGGAGTAAGACATTTTTATTTCTTTCAAAGTGGAATATTAAGTGTACATCTCTTATAGATATACTTTTTTTTTTTTTTTTTTTTTTTTTTGAGACGTAGTCTCGCTCTGCCGCCCAGGCTGGAGTGCAGTGGCCGGATCTCGGCTCACTGCAAGCTCCGCCTCCGGGGTTCACGCCATTCTCCTGCCTCAGCCTCCCGAGTAGCTGGGACTACAGGCGCCCGCCACGTCGCCCGGCTAGTTTTTTTGTATTTTACTAGAGACGGGGTTTCACCATGTTAGCCAGGATGGTCTCGATCTCCTGACCTCGTGATCCGCCCGTCTCAGCCTCCCAAAGTGCTGGGATTACAGGCTTGAGCCACCGCGCCCGGCCTAGATATACTTTTAAATAAATAAGGGAATCCACTTTTTCTATTTGTTAAGATATTTTTTGTTTTAATAATGAAAAGAGGTTAATTTTAAAAAGGTTTTCTACATCTACTGATACTATCATGCAGTTTTATTTATTTTTACAGTTAATGCGGTGAATAATATTGACTGATTTTCAAATGTGAGTTCCTGGAGTAAATCCTACTATATCATGATGTGCTTTTAATATATATATATTGCTGGATTCAGTATGCTAATACACTACTTATAATTTTTAACATCTGTGATCTTGAGAGACATTGGCTGACCAAAAATGGGAAATTGACAAGAGTAATAAACAAAATGGGCTTATAAATATTCATACTTGCTTGATACTTAAAAAGGTCTTTTAATGTACTTTTCTGCCCCACTCAGGCGGACTTTTAAATTTCTGGCAAGAGGTCTCATTCAGGCTATTAAAGGTCAATATTAATCTGAATTATTCCACGTTTGTAGGCATCCTCATTATCTTTTCAATACAGATTGAATTATTGGGGATTCAAATGGCAGAGGAAAAAGTCAAAGCATATAAGGTAAGCAGAGCAGCATATTTTTTTGGTCTAGCTTCCCCAGGCAGCATTAGCTAAAGTGAAAACTTATATGAGACTTTTTAATTTAAATATTTTTTTTTTTTGAGAAAGTGGAAGTTAAGAGAGGAAGTGGAACAGGAAGGAGTAAGGGGCGATTCAATGCTGTGCTACCTCATTGGCCCGTATGGGATATCATGCAAGGCCACAGGCAAATTTACCATGCAGGTAAGAAAGCTTACCTTTTAGGAGTCCTTCGAACAGGTCTGTAATTTTGTACTAGAATTTTTTATTCTTTTTTTTTTTTTTGAGTTGGAGTCTCACTCTGTTGCCCAGGCTGGAGTGCAGTGGCGTGATCCTGACTCACTGCAACCTCCACCTCCCAGATTCGAGTGATTCTTGTCCCTCAGCCTCCCAGTAGCTGGGATTACAGTGCCCACCACCATGCCTGGCTAATTTTTATGTTTTTAGTAGAGACAGTTTTGCCATGTTAGTCAGGCTGGTTTTGAACTCCTGACCTCAGGTGATCCACCTGCCTTGGCCTCCCAAAGTGCTGGGATTACAGGCGTGAGCCACTGCACCCAACCGTCTTTTTTAAAAAGAGAATCCCCTACTACTTGTATGAACATTAGGTTCTAGGAACTGAACCTACCCTGAACACAACTGTTTGCTTGACCACATGGAACCAACTTCTGAGAAGCCCTATCTATGACTGCTTCTAAGAATAATCCATTTAGAAGGAAAGAAAGGAGAATAATATATCCACTGTGGGAGAAATAAAACAATCCTGACAACAAAAAGGCCCCTGAGTACCCAATAGAGAGAGAACACTAATATTGAGTTAGCCTTAACAGATTTACATGCATGTAAGGTAGCATGACAACAGCTACAAAGCTGGGCCATATCTCTTATGTTTTGCGCAAAGCCTTGGGAATTATGAGAACTTCTTTTACTGCTTCAAAAGAAAAAAAGGCACACCTTGTGACAGTTTCCTGTATACTGAGAGACCCTCAGCTCATCTTGCAGGTGCTTTTCAAAAATATCTGTATGCTATTTTCCTATGGTCTTGGGAAAATTCTGGAGATCAGGCTTAATCCCTAGAGATATTATATTTCCACTGGTAGAACAAGGATTTAGAGTTACCCTGTTGAATGTAATATCACTGTTTTTTTCTTTCATGGTTTTTAGGAACAGAAATAGCACACTCAGACATGAAAAACTGTCCTGGCTTGAAAGGGTTCCTTTCTTCACAGGTGAGTAAGAAATGTCGCTTCCTGACAGGCCCAGGAACATTAGGATATCTAGAGGACCTTAAGAAAAGGAGAATTCATCCAAATTTCTAGGTGTTGCAGGCAAAGTATGATAGCAAGATCCTAGTTTGGTTTCCTAGCATCTGGATACTTTAAAAAGTCTAATTTGAGATTCCTTATGAAAATGTCCAGGTAAGCTAACTTAAAGAGAGCCTATGTGGTAAATCAGTATTCCTGTTGCACTTGTGTAAATAATTAGGCCAAGTTTAAAGAGACAAAATTTATTTTGCAAACAAATTAGTCTTATTAATACCTAGATGATGTTTGATAGAAATGGGGTAAGTATAGAGAGAAAGAGTGCACAGTGCCAGGTGGTGATAACACAGAGGTGTGGGGTTTCCCAGTGGGAAACCAGATTACCCAGATAAAGACTTGCTGAGCCTACCTTCATGCTGACTAATTACTTAAATTATGTAAACTACACGTCCTTACCTATGGTATGGACAAAATAATGGCACCTAACCAAATGGGATAGTATAAATAAAACTCTTCGTAGAGTAGCTATCATCTAGTATTTTTTCCATAAACAATACCTAGTGTAATTTTTTAAAGTGACTAGCATTAAAATTCTTGTATTACTTTTAAATTATTCCTAAACATTTTTACTATCAAAATAATACATATTACTTTAAAAATGAAATGAGACAGTAAGGCATAAAGTGAAATCAGAACTTACACCTTCCTTTTCCCAATCTCCCAAATGATAAGTTACTACTATTTATATATTTTGGAGTATATTTTTGTTTTTATGCAAATGCAAACATGAATATTACTTTCCTTCAAAGAAATTATATAGAGGGAGAAATAACTTGTCAGTTATTACTGTTTTTGGACATTTCCTCCTCTTTATTGGAAAATATTGTCTTCTTTTAAAAGTAGCATCCAGTTTATAGACTATATTGTGTCATATAATCCATAACCACTAATGCATAAGGACTGCACTGCAGCATAAGTTCCTAGAAGTAAAGTTATCATTGCTGAGAGTACCATATCATCCTCTGGAGAAACTGAACCTCTAGAGAGTTAGTTCTACTGATAGTGCAAAACAGTGCTTCAAGTTAGAGTCAGCATATTTACTGATTCTATGCAGTAACCAGTGCTATCTATGTTTCTCCAGAGTTGTCAAATTATACCTTTTCCTTTAATCAGGGTGGGCTCATAGTTGTCACAATTTGTGTACTAGGGGTGAGGGAAACTGTGGTTCTTCTCTCTAAAGAGCTCAAATTTTATCTGACCTGGTTTTCTTTTTCTTTCTTTCTTTCTTTCTTTCTTTCTTTCTTTCTTTCTTTCTTTCTTTCTTTCTTTCTTTTTTTAATGGTGTTTCTTTGTTGCCCAGGCTGGAGTGCAGTGGTGCAAACTCAGCTCACTGCAACCTCCACCTCCCCAGTTCAAGAGATCCTCCTGCCTCAGCCTCCCGAGTAGCTGGGATTACAGTCATGCACCACCACGCCTGGCTAATTTTGTATTTTTAGTAGACACGGGATTTATCCATTTGTTCAGGCTGGTCTCGAACTCCTGACCTCAGGCGATCCACCCACCTCAGCCTCCCAAAGTGCTGGGATTACAGGCGTTAGCCACGGCCCCCGGCCCTGTCTGGCCTACTTTTCAAAAGCAAAAAAAATGAGCAATAAAAGGGCAGTTAATTAGCAAGACCTCCTTCCCTAAAATCTCATTCTAAGGTTGGGAGATAGGACAACAGACAGGAAGAAAGATGTCAGAAAAATACATTTAAGAGAAAAATGTTCTTTCGTCAGGCCTAAGGCATTTTCTATTAGAGTGTGCTTAGGGTCTCTCCTAGCATCTTCAGATTGTTCTGTCATCACCACCCGTGTTTACTGAAACCCTCCTCCCTTTCCCAATGCCCCCACCCCGACTCCAAAAAAAACACACACAAGGTTAAGCCTCCTATCCAGTGTGTCCTGGAAGTCCAAGGAAGTCACAGATGCCTCTGTGGTCTGGGGATCCCAGTCTTGGAATGGGAGTGGGATTGAGTTCTGGGACAAAGGTGAAATCAGACATGGTAAATCAAACACCTGGCCTGTGTTATAGGCTAGTGGTTTAAGTGTTAGGATTCTGGCATGATCCTGCTGTGGATCTCTTCTCACCTCTTTGACTTTCAGAAGTTAGTTTAATCCTTGTGTTTCATTTCCATTATTAGTAAAGCCAGATATAATTGCAGTACTCATTATATCAGTGAGGTTAATGGGTATAAGCATAGCCTAGCACCATGTAAAATAATAAATATTAAGTAGGATTTTATCCTAATTACTCCTTTCCAGAAATTCTGGGGGCTATGTTTTACCTAGTATTAGTTCCATGGTGCGTGAAAGCTCAGACTTCCTTCTCTGGAATCTACTTTCTAAACCCCTTTCACCCTACCTCTTTATTAACTAAGATATCCACTGCACCCTTTCCATCTTTTCCTGTTACCAACATTCTCTGTGCCTCCCTCGCTGTTCTGAGGCTATATCATATCCAGAAAATAATCATCCGTCATTTCATAGTAGATTGTAAGAGCATTGCTAGTGTTCACATGTTTAATCACAGGATGATATTTCTGCTATTTCAGCCTCAATTCTGATATCTCCAGTTCGTGTTTGCTTATGAAACAGGGACCACCTGAGGGACTAATTATTTTGTTGCATGCTGTAGGCACTGATGTGTTTTTATTTAAATACATTGATTTTCTGGTTTGATCGTTGTTCTCATAGTTGTCACCAACTTGTAGGCTCATAGTTGTTACCAACTTGTGAAGTAGGGGTGAGAGAAACTGTGGTACTTCTCTCTAAATAGCTCGAATTTTGTCTGACCTAGTTTTCAAAAGAAAAAAAAAAAAAAGCAATAACAGTGCAGTTAATTAGTAAGACCTCCTTACCTAAGATCTCATTCTAAGGTCTGGGAGATAGGACAACAGACAGGAAGAAGGACGTCAGAAAAATACATTTAAGAGAGAAATGTTCGGCCAGGCACGGCGGCTCATGCCTGTAATCCCAGTACTTTGGGAGGCCAAGGCAGGTGGATCATGAGGTCAAGAGATCGAGACCATCTTGAAATACAAAAATTAGCTTGGCCTAGTGGCGTGCACCTGTAATCCCAGCTACTCCGGAGGCTAAGGCAGGAGAATCACTTGAACCAGGGAGGTGGAGGTTGCAGTGAGCTGAGATGGTGCCACTGCACTCCAGCCTGCTGACAGAGCAAGACTCCATCAAAAAAAAAAAAAAAGAGAGAGAGAGAGAATGAGAGAGAGAGAGAAAAATGTTCTTTTGGCAGGCCTAAGACCCTAATGTTAGAGAAAAAAAAAAAGTGGGGGGAAAGAGAAAAATCATTAAACATGAAAAATTGCCAGAAATTCCCTTGTGTACTTTTTCCCTTGCCTTTAACTTTCTGGTTTCTGAAATAATAACTGATCAATGGGGTGTGATGAGGGAATAGACAGAGAATGAATAGCCCTGAATGCACTGATAATAGACTGCTTGCCAATAACCACTGATAGAGTTTGAATACAATTCTACAATAGGGAAAAATATTTTTAAACATATGTCTGATGAAGTATTGACATCCAGAATAAATTAACACTTTCTAAAACTCATGATCAAAAAACAAACAACCCATTTCAAAAATGGGCAGAGGACTTAAACAGACATTTCTCCAAAGAAGACATACAAATGGCCAATAAGCACATAGAAAAAAAATGTTCAGCATCACTAATTCTTAGGGAAATGCAAATCAAAACTACAATGAGATACAGGTACCACTGCACATCCACTAGGATGGCTACCACAAAAAAAAAAAAAGATAACAAGAGTTGGCAAGGATCTAAGGAGTTTGGAACCCCTATGCCTGCACTGTTGTAGGCATGTAAATTGGTACAGCCAATGTAGAAAACAGAAAGTTCCTCAACAAATTAAAAATAGAATTACCATATGACCCAGCAATTTCACTTTTGGACATATACTCAAAAGAATTAAAAGCATAGTCTCAGGAAGATATTTGTACACCCAAGTTCATAGCAGCATTATGCATAATAGCAAAGATGAGGAAGCAACTCAAGTGTCCATTCACATATGAAAAGATAAGCAAGACGTGGTACATATAGACAGTCGGCCTTTAAAAAGAAGGAAATGCTAACACGCTACATCACAGGTGAACCTAAGGGACATTATGCTAAATGAAATAAGCCCAGTCACAAAAAGAAAATACTGTATGATTCCACTTACATGGTGTACTTGGGATAGTGAATATCATAGACACAATGTAGAATGGTGATTTCCAGGGATGAGGGAGAGGAAAGTGGGGAGTTATTCTTTAAAGAATACGGAGTTTCACTTTTAGAAGATACAAAGAGTTGTGGAGATGGATGATGACAATGGTTGCAAAGCATTATGAACTGTATGCTTAATGGTTAAGATGGTAAGTTTTATGTGTATTTTACAGAGAGAGAGAACTGGGCACCCGCTCTTGCATGCTCTTCACTAACATCCCAAATGTTCATTAATAGATAGTCACCCCTAAGCATTTTTCTCCTGGCAGAACAGAATTCCAGTCTCTGCTCAGGACTAGCAATGTGATTTGGGGAAATGATAAACTTTCTATAAACCAGCGTCCCACAGAACAGCTTTCTCTTCATAAGCCTAGTACTAATTTTTCTTTTCATGCCCTTGAGCCAAACTATTTGACGCTGTATAGCTTTCACACGAGATGATAGAATTTGATGTTAATGTCATTAATTCTGTTTTCATATGCAATTTGCTTCTAGAATTAATGTCACCAGCCAGGTTCCTAAGCTATGTGGAACACCCAGGACCAGAAGAATATAAAATTGCAAAAGCTGGTGGCTCCTGAGTCCAAGAGTTCCTGGTTTTCCTGGACACAAACGATAGCGCAGCACTTTCTTCCCCGTGTGCCAGAGGCCTGGGGTTCTGCAGAAGAGGCCTGGAGGACCCAGACACTGCAAGGCCTGCACTCAGTGTATTCTGGGCCCTGTCCTCTCACTTTCTATTTCTTGTGTGGCCCCCATACTCATGCCAGCTATCCTGGAACAGTCAAGAGTTCAATTGTGACCTGCTTCCTCCCTCAACCTCTTCTCCCCAACCTCCACACCACACTTCTTCTTTGGGAAGATTTGTAAAAATTAAAGTTGTTATATCCATGTAACTTTCTGTATTTCTTTTAAAATCCTTGTGCTACTAAGTTAAAGGGCTTTGACTCCTGGATCTAAAAAAGTCACCAACTCTGGCTAAATTTTAAACATTGACAGCAGTTGAAGCCTCATCTTCAGACCTAGGAGAAGAAGAAAATCAGAATAAGCTGCAGTCATGAGACATGGGTCCAGAAATTAAAACTATTCAACCCCTGTATTCCCAGAGACTATTGCAGAAGAAGTGGGTGTGTGAGCTTGTAAGGATCCATTTCAAGAGATAAAATTAGTTCAGAGTTTTTCTCTATAAATAAAAAGTTGCGTTTGTTGTTTTGAGACAGTCCAGCTATGTCATCCAAGCTGGAGTGCAGTGGCATTATCCTGGCTAACTGCAACCTCTGCCCAGCAAGACTCCGGGCACCTCAGCCTCCCAAGTAACAGGGACCACGGGGGTGCACCACCCTGCCTGGCTAATTTTTGTATTTTTATAGAGACAAGATTTCACCATGTTGCCCAAGCTGGTCTCGAACTCCTCAGCTCAAGATATCCTCCTGCCTAGGCCTTCCAAAGTGCTGAGTTTACAGGCATGAGCCACCGTGCGCAGTCTATAAATTAAACATTAATATCAAAAGAACACTGATTCAAGACAAGCATGTGGGTCAGATTAACAATGTTTTCTTGGAGCATTAACACATTCCTTACTTAAAAATTATGAAAGATTATGCGAAGGTTTACAAAAATTATATCTTATGGTCAAGATGATTAAAATTTAATAGATTTGTCTGTAAAATTTAATTGACTTCATCTTGTCTTTATTAGGTTTTATTGTTTGGGAAAGTAAGTCTCAAAGAGTAAAGTTTTTGCCTTTTTGTTTTTAAAATATTTGAGTTACCACTTTGACTAAATGAATGGCTTATTTTACAATGACCTGTGATGCTATTTTGTGATATTGTGTTTTCAAGCTTTGATGTTTCACAAACTTTCCAAAATCTAAATCTAAATTTAGGGTTTTAGTCTCACTAATTTTTTTGACGTTACATCCCCTGAAATCTGAGGAGACATATTTGGCTTACTTGGTATAATAAAATTATCATTATCAAATATGAAATGATCTGTAACCTTATTTGACTTCTGTTTATATAAATGTGTTATTAGTATGTGTTCCAAAATTGTATGAGATTCCTGTGATTCTGATATGTCTTAGAATATGTTATGAGAACTAATTATGATTATTATATTAAATTGTTATGTACCATAGAGATAACCAAATTTCCTTGTCAAATGTGTCTTTAACCATGGCTGTTCTAATACTTTTGTCATCCACAATCATTGTTTTACTTTGATCCTTTTTTAGGGTGGTTAATAATCAGTTATAGAGCTGTGAAGACACAGCTCTTTTTTTTCTTTTGCTGTTTTTTTTTCTTTTGCTTTTGCTGTTTTTTTACGAGATGGGGTCTTGCTCTGTCACCCAGTCTGCAATGCAGTGGCATCACTGCTCACTTCGGCCTCAGTCTCCTAGGCTGAAACAATCCTCCCACCTCAGTCTCCCAAGTAGCTGAGACTACAGGTGCACACCACACACCCAGCTAATTTTTAAAATTTTTGTAGAGATGGAGTCTCCCTATGTTACCCAGGCTGGTTTCAAACTCCTGGGTCAAGTAATCCTGCCCCCTCGGCCTCTCAAACTGCTGGGATTACAGGCATGAGCCACCACACCCAGTCTTTTAATACATTGTCTCTTCATTAACAAATACTAAGTGTCTATATTGTGCTACAAAGTGATCAAAGTTCCAGAGATAAGTGATCAAGAAGCAGAAATGGACTTGGCCATAAACTGACACAATCAGGGACTGAAAAAAAAACAAAGCAGGCCGGGCGCGGTGGCTCAAGCCTGTAATCCCAGCACTTTGGGAGGCCGAGACGGGCGGATCACGAGGTCAGCAGATCGAGACCATCCTGGCTAACACGGTGAAACCCCGTCTCTACTAAAAAAATACAAAAAATTAGCCGGGCGAGATGGCGGGCGCCTGTAGTCCCAGCTACTCGGGAGGCTGAGGCGAGAGAATGGCGTAAACCAGGGAGGCGGAGCTTTCAGTGAGCTGAGATCCGGCCACTGCACTCCAGCCTGGGCGACAGAGCGAGACTCCGTCTCAAAAAAAAAAAAAAAAAAAAAAAACAAAGCAGTAAGCATGACAACAAATAAATAAGATAGTGTTTATGTGATAAATGCTATCAAGAAACCTAATGCAAGTTAGATGGAAAGGTAACTAAGAGGATGCTATATTAGCTAGTGTAGTAAAAACAGAATTATCAGAGATACCTCCACTTTGATATGAATAATGCAATGAACAAAGCAAAGAAAAAAAAATCTGGGCCAGGTGCACTGCTCAAACCTGTAATCCTAGCATTTTGGGAGGCCAAGATGGGCAGATCACTTGAGGCCAGGAGTTTGAGACCAGCCTGGCAAACATGATGGAAACTCATCTCTACTAAAAATACAAATAAATTAGCTGGGCATGGTGGCCTGCAACTGTAATCCCAGCTACTCAATAGGCTGAGATGGGAGAATTGTTTGACTATGGGAAGTGGAGGTTGCAGTGAGTCAAGATCACACCACTGCACTCCAGCCTGGGCGACAGAGCGAGACTCGAACTCAAAAAAAAAAAAAAAAAATGCAACAGAAACATCACATTTAATATGGTGAGTCTTAATCCATAGCTGAGCTGTTGGAATTTAGATTAGTCCTTCTAAAGGTAAAGCTGAATCTCAAGTTTGTACAACGTAGCAATTCATCCAAGGCATGGGACAAATACTATGTAGACATTTCTTAAAAGTACCCCTAGAATGAGCTGAGAGTCTCTCACCAGATAGCAAGATACTATTGTAAGGTGTTCTCTATTTGAAGAAAGAAAGGAATTAATCCTGCTTCCCCCTGCTCTGCTGAAAATGTATGAGATGAGGCCTAACTTTGTAGTTCTCAGGCTACCTTACATGCATGTTAATGCCAACTCAATACTAGTATTCCCTCTCTCTTCTATTTGGTACACTGGGGTCTTTTGTTGTGAGAACTGTGTTATCTCTTCAACAGTGGATATATTCCATCCTTTTATTCCTCCTAAGTGGACTGTGCTGAGAAGCAGTTATTCATACGGCCTCTCAGAAGATTGTCCGTGGCTGGGCGCGGTGGCTCAAGCCTGTAATCCCAGCACTTTGGGAGGCCGAGACGGGCGGATCACGAGGTCAGGAGATCGAGACCATCCTGGCTAACATGGTGAAACCCCGTCTCTACTAAAAAAAATACAAAAAGCTAGCCGGGCGAGGTGGCGGGCGTCTGTAGTCCCAGCTACTCGGGAGGCTGAGGCAGGAGAATGGCGTAAACCCGGAAGGCGGAGCGTGCAGTGAGCTGAGATCCGGCCACTGCACTCCAGCCCGGGCGACAGAGCGAGACTCCGTCTCAAAAAAAAAAAAAAGATTGTCCGTAAGATCGACAAATCGGTGGTGTTCAGAGTGGGTTCAAATTTGTGGAATCTGTGTTCATACAGGAAGTAGGGGATTTTCTTTATGAGAGAATCACAAAAATGTTTTAGGACAAATGTTTTACAAACTCTTTGGAAGTTTGCCTTAAAGTTAAACTTTATTGGTTTGATAGTAAAGTCACCTCTGGTCATGCTTGATACAAGATTGAGCAACTAAGAAGCATAGCATTGAATATACTCGTCCCTGCCCCTCTCCTCTTTCTTCTCACTCCCACTTTGTAAGGACAGCACTCTTTAATAAAGCAATCTCACACGAGTGTTTATTTCAGCAATATTTTGAGGGGAAAGCCAAACAAATAAAATATGTCTCTCTGCTCACCTCACATACCTCAGTGCTTTTTCCCTGCTGTTGGAATATTCAAAAATTTACTCTGTACTAAAATTTGTTTCAGAGTCTTTTCAAAAATAGAACTGACTGAGGTCAATCTTGACTGTTGACATGCTGCAAATGAAACATGTTTCCTGTATTTGAAAAGTCTTTGGCTGAGTGGGACAACAACATACACAGAAAGGCCTTTTTAAATATTTGCAAATTTAAGTATTTATATGCACATTTCATTCATCACTCTAGTGCCCCCTCCTCAGTTTTTTCATCAGGGAATATTTCTCAAAATTACAGGGCAAAATCATAATATGTTAGCATTCTGAATCAAGTAATATACTTTTTAAAATGCACCATAATCTAATGGAGTTTATGAGGAACTCAACTTGGGTCTGTTATTTGAAAATCAGTCTGTTATTGTTCACATTAGCAGTAGAAAAAATACATGATAATCTCTGAAGATACAAAAAAAACTTTTTGAAAATTCAACTCAGTTTTATTATTAATATAAAAATCATCATAGCAAATTGAAAAAGAGAGTTCCCTTAATTTAATAAAGCATATCTTTAAGAAGTGTACAAAATATTGAAAAATGCCAATTTCTTATTGAAATTAAAAAAAACTGCCAATAACTGGATCCATTCTCTCACCCCCTGCCCCACCCTATTACCGCCTGATCCAATAAAAACCCAAGGGCTTTCAATAGGGCCTTCCGAAATGATAACATTTTCACCATAATCCTTTCACTGTCTGAAGCAATAAGCAGGGCAAATAAGTGTTAATCCCCACATGATTGTATTATGTCCGACTTCCTGTACAAGACAGAATGCTATAAAAACCCTCAGTCAGTGATGGACTGAGTCATTTGCTCTATTCCTAGACCAGCTAAGCCTGGTCAAGCCTTGGAAGGCTGCGGCTATGGAGTTCCATCCATCAACCTTGGAAGAGCTCTCTTGGAAGCAGACAGGTCCAGAGTCCCACATGCCACGGGACCTGAACCGAGAGCAAGCTTGGGCCTGGGCACTGGATAACTTCCCTGTGCTGAGTCGCCATTCCTGCCAATGCCATCAGCTCTACCGGAGCTCCACTGCTGGCTGGCTGCTGCACTGCGCCTCCACCGGGCACGGAGCCCTTCCCGCAGATGAGAGGGGCCAAAAACGGCCTCGAGACTCCCATGTCGAGGAATCAATGGCTGAAACCAAAGACGGGCTTCAGTCACCTCAAGAAGACGCAAATGCTACCTACGGAGAGGTCCAAAGAGGTCTGATGAAGCCTGGAGATGTCAGCGCCTGCGGAGGTGGAAGGACGCAAGCCCATGGCGACCTCTGCAGTCCAGGCCGCCCCCGGAAGCTGCTGAAAACCCACGATTCCATTAGGAAGGAACCCGGAAAGGAGAGGAACCCCAGCCTTTCAGCAAGCCTGCGGTACGACCTGCTTCAACGAACACTGCCCTGGAAGGAGCCTGAGGCACCCCAGTGGGGACCCTCATTCTGTCCCTGCGGACTTTTACGCTGGAGCTGTGTCCTGCACGCACAACAGCCTTGAGGTCTCTGCTGTGGAGATCATTCCTTAATTTGTTCTTCCCCTCCTGAACGTCCTAAACATTTTTCATTTAGAGAAACTCTCTTCATGGAATGAATAATATGCAATGTGCTAAAGAACTGTTATTTTAGATGTACTCAAAATTGCTCTGGCTCTTCCACTGAAACTGTACATGTGTTGAATAAAGCCTTTCCCTATTCTCCACCTGTGAATTGATTTCAAGCTGGTAAATCAAGATTGGTATAGATGGGCCTGAAGCAGACAGAAAGGGGGCAGGGACCCAGCTCAGAGCCCTTTCTTTTTTCTTTTTTTTTTTTTTTTTTTTTTTTTTTTTTTTTTTTTTTTTTTTTTTTTACATAGTGTCTTGTTAGTTGGGTCGCCCAGGCTTCCGTGCAGTGGCGCAATCTTGCTTTAGTCTAAATTCCAGAGGGTCTTTGAGGAGCTCTGGATACTAACAGAGTGAGAGGGGACAGCTAGGTGGATCACTTGCTGGAGTTGCTTCAAAACTGACTGTGGCCCTCCAGATGAAGGCAGGAAATAGACATTAACAGTGTTCTTTACATCAGGGGTCCCCAACCTTTGTAACACAAGAGACTGGTTTTGTGGAAGGCAATTTTTCCATGGATGGGGGTTGGGGAGACAGGGATGATTTGGCGATGAAGCTGCCCTACCTCAGATCATCAGGCGTCAGATTCTCAGGAGAAGCGTGCAAAGTAGATTCCTCGAATGCGCAGTTCACAATAGGGTGGGCGTTCTTATGAGAATCTGAGTCACGTCACGTCAGACCAGCTGAGTTCAGGCGGTAGTACTCGCTTGCCTGCCAGTCACCTCCTGCTGTGCCTCAGGGTTCCTAACAGGCCACCGACCGCCACCGGTTCTCTGCCTGGGTAGTTGGGGATCCCCGCTTTAAAAGGTTTAAAGGTTACGTTGTCTTAAGGGGTGAAGGAGGGATTTGGGATGTCCCTCGAGTGAGGCCGATGGCACCCGCATACTGCGAGGCTGGCTGGGGTGCTCTTTATGGCATGGGGCATATGTAACCTCTTTGCCTCATTTTCTCCTGCGCTGCCCAGACATCTCTCGGACTGTCTGCAGCATCAAGATCTGGACTTGAGAGCACGTTTTTCAGCACCCGTGGGAAACTGTTACAACAGCTGCAATGCATAAATACCCAAGCCCTGTGAACCCGAGCATGGTGTGGGATGACGTGTTGAACAGAGGCATAGATCCCTCTGGAGAGCTGCACAGCTACAGACTTCTCCGCACAGAGTGGGAACTGCAAACCTGTTACTAGTGCAGCAAAACCCAAAACATATGGACTAGAATATTCTGTAGTTAATCCTGTAGAGAAAACAATGGAACTTAAATCTACTAATATTTCACTTACAAATACAATTTCAGTAGATGAGAGATTTATACCCAAACCACATCATCAGGACCCAAAAAAAAACTATTTTGACTCAAGAAGCCATAATCACTGAAGAGAGGGAGCCTCAGCAGTTACCTTGAAGGACTGATGGCAAGAACGATATCTTCAAATGCTAATAAAGGCCAAGAAGCACTGAAATGGGTCATACATAAATTACACGTTAAGACTGAAGAATTGACAGCTTCCGCCAAGAGGAAGCATAAGAACTTGGATGGCAGAGGCTGCAGCAGCATTTGTAGAGAATTGACAATGAACGTGTGAAGACAACGTCAAGTACCCCACGTCTCTCCAAGCTGGCAATATATGTATTTTAAAAATATAAATACGTTTTAAGTAGAATTTTTAAAAGTAGACTGATATAAGGATGTAACATTACATCAAAACAAAGAGATGCATGACCTCTAAATAAAAGGGATCATCTGAAATTCGCGTTGTTTGAAATGACTGATTTTGAGGATTCCAGTATTTATGTGAAAATTTAACGATTTTTTGAAAGCAATCTTTTTTAACGTTCATTTTAACTTCAGGGTGCATGTACAGCTTTGTTAAATAGATCAACTTTCATCATGGGTGTTTTGTTGTACACGTTACTTTATCATCCAGATATGACGCCTCCTGCCCATTAGTTATTTTTCCCAATCCTCTCCCTCCTTCCACCATCCACCTTCAAAAGGCTCCAGTGTCTGTTATTCCCCTCTTTGTGTCCATGTGTTCTCATTATTCAGCTCCAGCGTATAAGTGAGAACATATGGAATTTGCTTTTCTGTTCCTGCATTAGTTTGCTAAGGATAATGGCCTTCAGCTCTGTCTATGTTCCTGAAAAAGACATTATCTTGTTCTTTTTCATGGCTGCATTGTATTCCATGGTGTATATGTACTACATTTTATTCATCCAGTCTACCATTGATGAGCATTTTGGATGACTCCATGTCTTTGCTATTGTGAATAGTGCTGCCATGAACATACACATACATGTGTCTTTATGATATAACAATTTATATTCGTTTGGGTAATACCCAGCAATGAGATTTCTGGGTCAAATGATATTTCTGGTTTTTGGTCTTTGTTTTTCACTAAGTTTGAAATAATTTACACTCACTAATGGCACATAAACAAAATTTTAACGTTTTTTTAAAGTGCTTGGAAGGTGGCATTGACGTCAAATCAAGATAGAATTCTAAAACTTTTCACACATTGGACCCCTACCTGGCTTTGGTCCCATGCCAGAACAAAGCAGAGCCATCTCTTACATACACACAATTGCCTTGTTGCTATAAACTTCAACAGCTTGCATGAGAGAATTCAATTTAAAAGGAGAAACTGTGTAGTTTTCAAAGACATTAATTCGTACAAAATAACTTGCTCTGCTATAAGCCATTATTAAAAACCAGTGTTTTAGTTTAGTATCTAAATATATTTGGAGCGAAAATTATCACTAAAATAATATATGTCTCTAATAAAAATATGCTTTTCTTGCAATAAAAAGTACTATATTGATTTGCGAAAGTTTTGCAACCCAATAAAGACATTATCTTTCTTGGATTTGTACTTCGTGATTTAATATGCTGTGGCATGGGCTGGTTGATTATGTTAACTGGAAAAATAAATTCATTACTTGAAAATCAAAACAATACAAATAACAAGGAATGGAGGCAGATTAAAGAGGACCAGAGGAAGACTCTTAGCATTGTGCCTTCTGAGTTGACAGCCACAGGGTTCCAGGGCATTAATTCCAGATCAGACAATTCCAGGCAGCTACAGAAGTCTGCCCCAGTGAGTCTCGCCCAGGATCTGGAAGTGCCAAGATTAAAGTGCCAGTGATTTGGCTCCTGGTGAGGGCTCTCTTCCCGTCTTGCCGATCGCCCCGTTGTAGCTGTGTTCTCACATGGCACAGAGAAAGAAGGAGAGGCAGAAAGGGGGAGAAAGTGAGAGATGGAGAAGGGTAGAAAATGAGAAAGACGTATTATCTCTTCCTTTTCTCGTAAGGGCACTAATCCCATTATGAAAGCCCAACCCTCATAACCTCATCTAAACTCAATTGTCTCCCAAAGGCCCCATCTCTAAATACCACTACCTTGTGGATTAGCAAAACAAAAATTATCATGAATTTTGGGGAAGACAATTCAGTCCATAGCACCAAGTCTATGTGATGCTCGCTCTCATAATCTCTGCCCATCTCAGGACCTACAGCAACTAAGACTCATTTCTTTCTGTAGGCATTTCAGAAGACTGTGATATAAAAATGTGCCATAGAGAATACATTCATTTGGGACTTTGAAACTCTCCTGTTCCCTCAAATGCATTAACTAATAAATAAATTAGTGTTAATATCTAGTTTATGGGTTCTGATCTAACACCCATAAACTAGATGTTGACACTAATTTATTTATTTATAAATTTATTATTAATTTATTGTAATAAAATAGTTGATTAATTTTGAGATAGTGTCTCATTCTAACACCCTGGATTATTTGGGTTACTTCAGTGTCCCTCTGGCAGGTGGTATTGTTTCACATTCATTGCCTGCCTATATGGGGGCAGGTATACAGGCATCCATTGGGTCTATTCCTTTTTATTCTTTGATTATCTTCCAGACTGGGACCTTATTCTTATTCAACTCATTGAGATTCACTAATGCTTAACTCATAGCATAAATTTTATTTCATATTAATGGGTTCAAAAGTGTGACTAATGCCCTATGTCATAATTCTTTTTAAATCAGAAATGACTCAGACATTCAATGGTATCTGAAATAATTTTAAGATTTTTAAGTTACATTAAAAGTTCACCTACAAGCATTGATTTTATATATATTTACTCAATTTATTCATTTGTAGCAGTTTATCTACATTAGTTGTTAGAACTGAGACATTAGGCAAAGATAATCATCGCTCAAAGTTTTTTTTGTTGTTGTTGTTAACCATTTGCATAGTCTGTGAATATCAGGTGTTTGCCTAAGCAAAAATCTTAAACACACAGGCATTTTGGCTCATAATTCAGAAAAATTAGCTGTTCTTATGGAACCAACAACGTTAAATTAGCCTTATTTATCAAAAAAGTCATTCAAAGAAAGAGTATTCTGTTTTTGGTTGAGTTTATGCTCTTATAACATTCAGGTCAAATCCTTGCACTTTAAAATATCTAGCAAAGGCAAATATAAAGCTCATCTAATTAGTAAACCCAGACAAAAACGTATGCTGACAATTCTGAAGACTTTTCTGTTTTTATTTTATCAATAATTTTAAGGCAAACTCGTTATTAAAGATTACTAAATTCACATAAATTTGAAAAGCATTTGGGCTTTCTTACTATATTTATGAGCACTCATTTACTTATAAACCAATGTGATTCCATTGTAGACATAACATATAATACATGTAACATACATAGAAACACGTATCCATACACACAAAGATCAAATAGATGTTACCATGAAACTCTAGCCATGACATGGCATCATAAACTCTTTATTTTACAGAAGACAGCTGGATCCAAATTATTTCTGACAAAATTGGGACCTATCCTCATGACTAAACTTTATCTGCCCTGATAGGTAATCCAATTAATGTTGTGGACAAAAACTTTGGGTAAAGCAGTTTCCATAGCAGTTTTATTTTTAAAACTTTTTTAAACCTTTTTTTTTTGTAAGTTTCAAATACATTTCCAATGTTTGCTTCTTAGATAGAACTGACTGAACCGCATACAAAAAACAAGCTCTCCAATAGCCTTGAATTAGCAGTATTATAAACACTGAGAGCACAAAAATGGGCCTTAGCTTCTTCTCAGTTTGGGAAGATGTTACAGTGCCAGGATTATCTCATAACAATTGTAATCGTGAACAGAATCTGATAAATCAAAATGAGGAATCAGGAAGGGGCATCTGTGGAGGGAATCCTTTGGTGGTCAACAACATCCATATGGGGTGAAGTTGCCTGACTACTCAACGATTGTTGGCCACTGCTAGTTTCACCCTTTCAGTGATTAAATGTTAAAATATCTGACAATACCAAGTGTTAGAGAATATATGAAACTTTAGAGTATCTTATGTATTGTAAGTGGGAACATGTGTGGTACCATCACTTTAAAAAAGAATCTGTTGTCTTATGAAGCTGCAAGTCACATATCTCAAAACCTACCAATTCCATTTCAGAGTACACTCCCAAAAAAGTTCTTGCACATAAATGCATACCAGGAAATATGTAAAAGAATGTTGGTATCTTTGCTTTTAACAGTGACAAAAACCTGATGGAAAGGGAGGATCCAAAACTCCATTATTAGGAGAGTGGATGAAAATTATTATGGTATATTTTCAAAATGGAATATTTTACAAAGTTCAAATAAGTAAATTAAATTACTCAGAAGTCTGGCTGCATCATAACAATATAACGTTCAGTTAAAAAAAAAGGTTGATAAGACTACATAGAGCATGGTTATATTTTATAAAGTTAATATTTTTAAAATATCCATTAAAATACGTAGCTACATATCGATAAATAAATCTAAATTAAAAATAAGTAATTGAATAATGAACTCAGAATTCACATTGGTTATGTTGATTTAGAGAGCTGGGAGAAGGGATACAAAAAATCATATCCATAAAAAATTAGATTGGAAGATAGACCTTAAATTTACACCAAAAATAAATTCCTTAACACTGAATGGCAAAATTACATTTACCCATCCATCCACAGACAAAACTGTACCACCTAAAATCTCCCTGAGTGAGGCTGTGCCTCTACAAAATAGAGACAATGGAAAAGCAAGCATACTACAAAACTACCACAAAGCGTATTTTCCAAGCAAAGCTGGCTAAAAGAAAGGGAACAGAATTGGAAGGACTAAACTTTTTATGTCCAGGTCCCCTCCCAAACTCTGCATCAGACAATATTTGAATTAGATAGTTCTCTGTGCCATGATTTCCAAATGAGAAGTAAATAAAGTAAAGTAGAAAGTACACTTGGCAGAGGGCCTGTCACAAATCACCATTCAATATGAACTACTCAATCTTGGGGGACAACTAAAAAGTGGGACAAGAATGTAAAATTGCTTATGAGAAGTTAGTTTACAGAAATTGGAGAGGGGAAATAATTTCCCCACGTAAACAATTTTTTTCAATGTTTTGAACTACTCTGTAAAAAGACAAATGCAATCATGTTAATATATTTTAAAAATTACAACTCTAAGCTCCTTGCTATTGACAATAAGTAAACAAAATAAAATAACACCAAGAATTGAAAACAAATAACGGAATACCTGAATTTAATCATTTTGAGATAAGTCTTTTGCCATTTTCATATCTCTGAAACAGGTATATATTTTAAATCTAGTGGTCTTTCAGGGCTGTGACATAGTTTAATAAGCAGATTTTTCTTAGTAGTATTGAAATAATGACACATCTTACAATGACTAGTTTCTTAGATTCAGGAAATTATAATTCCAGACAAATGTTAAGCCAAAGAAGGCCAGTGTACCTCTAGTACTACATTGGCTTAGCCTCACTTCAAATTACTTAGCTTGCTAAAGAATCCAATTAGGTCCTCTGACAAAAAAAAAAAACAAAAAAACAAAAACAAAAAAAAACACAAGACAAACCAATACAAAAGATGTGTCTGATTGTTACAGGACCAACAGTTTTGTATACCTGCTGTGCAACAACATAAATATATACCAAAACACTGAAACAGCAGGGCTTGCAGCAGAGAAAGAATTTAATGATAGCAGGGCAGCCAGGTGAGGAAATAGGAGGGACCCTCAAATTCACCTCCCTGAGAAGTTCTGGTCTGGAGGTTTTTGTTTGTTTTGTTTTGTTTTGTTTTGTTTTGTTTTTAACAGAATCTTGCTCCATCACCCAGGCTGGAGTGCAGAGGTGTGATCTCGGCTCACTGCAACCTCTGCCTCCCGGGTTCAAGCGATTCTCCTGCCTCAGCCTTCTGCTGCTTCAGCCTCCTCAGTGGCTGGGATTACAGGTGTGCACCACCACACCCGGCTAATTTTTGTATTTTTAGTAGAGATGGGTTTTCACCATGTTGGTCAGGCTGGTCTCGTACTCCTGATCTCGTGATCCACCCGCCTCAGCCTCCCAAAGTGCTGGGATTATAGGAGTGAGCCACCAAGCCCGGCCCAGGTCTGGAGTTTTTAAGGAGATTGTGGAGAGCAAGAGACTGAAAAATTGGGGTCATTGATTGTTTGGGGTAAAGGGGATGAAATCATCAAAATACAGAAACTGCATTCTTCAGTGAGTCAGCTCCTCATGGGATCTTTCAGGTTAGCTGGCATCAATAGTTTTATCAGTCTTCAGTACATAAAAGAATATCTCAAATGGCAACCTTAGCATTTTACAATGTTCAAGGTGTTCTCTACAGAGTAGTTAAAGGAAACTGTAATCTTGTGACAGGGTCTGCATAAATATTCTCATAATTTGGAGCAATAAATACCAAAGAACTTTCAGCAAGAAGGTCAGAGAGCAAGGTGACCTAATCATTAATGCTGAATGTACTGCAGGCTGGATATATCTTTTATTCTCCTTCTTCCATTTTCCCTGATTAACTTTATAAAGTTTATAGGAATGGTTTCATGACTGCCATTTCCATTTGGAAATTAATTTAAAGGAAAAATGTTAAAACTGGTAGTTACTGATGAGAGGAATTGCAGCAGAAGTAGGAATAACAGAGGAAGGAGAATAACTAATAAAAAATGCATATAATCACATAACATATAAGGGTCTTGCAAAAAATACTATAAAAAACATGACATTAGCTCAACATATTTGCCCTTTAGGTGTGAAAATTATAACCTCCTTTTAATCTGGATAATGTAATATAGACAAAAAATAGAAAAATTACAGGCCAGAAGCAGTGGCTCATCCTTGTAATCCTAGCACTTTGGGAGGCCAAGTGGGGGCAGATCACTTAAGGTCAAGAGTTCAAGACCAGCCTGGCCAACACAGTGAAACTCCGTCTCTACTAAAAATACAAAAATTAGCCAGCCATGGTAGCAGGCGCATGTAATCCCAGCTACTCAGGAGGCTGAGGCACAAGAATCACTTGAACCCGGCGGGCAGAGGTTGCGGTGAGTGGAGATTGTACCACTGCACTCCGGACTGGGAGACAAAGTGAGACTCCGTTTCAAAAGAAAAAAAAAAAAAATTAAGGGACAATTTTAGGTAAGGGGTAGGATTCTTCTTTTTCAAAACCCAATCTAATTATTTCTTTACTCATCTCCCTACTTGATATGAATACCTGATGAGCTGGAACTTCAATCCAGCTCCAGCATGAACTACTTTTGTGATCTTGGACTGTGGTGTAAACTCACTGAGCCTCATCTTTAAACCAAGCAATACCTCTTTGATATGCTAAAACATCAAATATAAGTGTATTTTGTCTAGGCATGCCTGACACACAGAGTTTCTAGAGGAAAGATCCTGCCCTCCAAGCCCTGGTGCAACAGTCATCACCATACCCATTCCTGGGATCCCTGACTATACTTCCTGCTTCCTGGATATCTTTTCAAATAATGTATTATATTTTATTTCTATTATTTCATTGTGTAGCAAACACCACTGTTAGGAATAAATTTGAGAATATATTTGGAAATGCAAAATGGCAAAAGACATTACATCCCTCATCCACGGTGCAACATGAGCACATGCAGGCAAGACTCCATCCACTTCTTTTTTGGATACTGATCTCCTTGGTCTGAACACTGCAGTGTCTTCTGTCAGGTTCACAATTACTAATTCCCATTTAATGTCTTCATTCTCAGATATATTTTTTGGAATATTTTCTTTTATGTATATTTTTATTTAAAATTTTAACTGAAGAAACAAAATTATATTATTTATGGAATAAAACATGATTATTTGACATATGCATACATTGTAGAATGATTAAATCAATGTATATATTTTAGAATGATTAATTCAAGTTAATTAATATATTCCTTACCTCACATACTTATATCGTAAGAACATTTAAAATCTATTAGCAATTTTCAAGTATACAATACACTGTTAATTATTATAATCACCATCTTATACAATAGATTTTGTGAACTTATTCCTCCTTTCTAACTGGAATTTTGTATCCTTTGAACAACATCTACTCAATACCTTCTACACCCCAGCACCTGGTAACCACCATTCTAATCTCTACTTCCATGTGTTTGATTTCTTTAGATTCCATACATAAGTGAGCTCATGCAGTACTTGCCCCTCTATGCCTGGCTTATTTTACTTAATATAATGTCTTCCAGGTTCATCCATGTTGTTACAAAGAACAGGATAGCCTTCTATTTATGGTTGAATAGTATTCCCTCATGGACGTCTACCACATTTTCTTTATCCCTTCATCCCTTGATGGACACCTAGGTTGATCTGGCTCTTATGAACAGTGCTACAATAAACACAGAAGTGCAGATAGCTCTTTGACATACTGATTTTACTCCCTTTGGCTATATAATCAGCAGTAGAATTACAGGATCATATGGTAGTTCTATGCTTAATCTTTTGAGGAACTTCCATATTGTTGCATATGGCTGGACTAATTTACATTACCACCAACAATATACAAGAGTTTCCTTTTGGCCGAATGCGGTGGCTCACGCCTGTAATCCCAACACTTTGGGAGGCTGAGGCTGGCAGATCACAAGGTCAGGAGATTAAGACCATCCTGGCTAACATGGTGAAGCCCTGTCTCTCCTAAAAATACAAAATATTAGCCGGGCATGGTGGTGGGTGCCTGTAGTCCCAGCTACTTGGGAGGCTGAGGCAGGAGAATTGCTTGAACCTGGGAGCTGGAGGTTGCAGTGAGCCAAGATCCCGCCATTGCATTCCATCCTGGGCAACAAGAGTGAAACTCGATCTCAAAATAAATAAATACATACATACATAAATGATTTTTTTTCTTATTTTTTACACATTTTATTATACTTTGCCATGCCCTAGGTTTTTGCCCCCAGTTTTCCAAGTGCAAAAGTGAATGTAACTACCTCACACCCACTGGGATGACTATTGAAAAAAACCAGAAGAATGTGGAGCACTTGGAACCTTTGTACACTGCTGGTAGGAATATAAAATGATGCAGCCATGATGGAAAACAGCATAACAGTTCCTCCAAAAATTCAAAATAGAATTAGCATGAGATTCGGCAATTCTCTTGCGGGGGATATACACAAACATTTGAAAGCAGGTAGTTGAAGGTATTTATAAACCTGTGTTCATAGAAGCACTATTCACAAAAGCCAAAAAAATGAAGGCAACCCAAGTGTCCATCAATGGCTGAATAAATAAACAAAATGGAATATGTACATGCAATGGAACATTATTTAGCTTCAAAAAGAAAGAAAATTCTGATTCATGCTGCAACATGGATTTACCTGGAAAACATGTTAAGTGAAACAAACCAGTCAAACAGGACAAATTCTGCATGGTTCACTTGTGTGAGGTACGTAGAGTAGACAAATTTATAGCGACAAAGTAGAATGATGGTTTGCAAGAACTGGAGTTTGCAAGAAGCTGAAACCAGCTTCCTCGGGTCACCAGGAGAATTCCCCCAATAAGCACTCACCAACTGGCGCTGCTGCTTTTCTCAGGGTTCATTCTGCAGACACCTAGAGTCCACTTCCAGGAATTCTTTGCACTTCTGGTCCCAAGGAATTCCCATTCTTGCTTTTAATGAAGACTATACGTTTTCTTTTCTCTTTTTTTTTTTTGAGACCGAGTCCCGCTCTGTCGCCCAGGCTGGAGTGTAGTGGCTGGATCTCAGCTCACTGCAAGCTCCGCCTCCCGGGTTTACGCCATTCTCCTGCCTCAGCCTCCCGAATAGCTGGGACCACAGGCGCCCGCCACCTCACCTGGCTAGTTTTTTGTATTTTTTTTACTAGAGACGGGGTTTCACCGTGTTAGCCAGGATGGTCTCGATCTTCTGACCTCGCGATCCGCCCGTCTCGGCCTCCCAAAGTGCTGGGATTACAGGCTTGAGCCACCGCGCCCAACGTTTTCTAATGTTAGTAATATTTGCCTCTTGTTTGTCTTGATTTGACATTGCACTGGAGTGTGCAGGTTCATTTCTCCGAATTTGGGACTGGATGGAAACTCTTTGGAAACCAAGTTATTTTCCAGTATCTTACAAAGAATGGACATTATTTTTATCTTTCTTTACTAAAAAAATGAAGAAGAAAAGGCCTGGTGAGGTGGCTCATGCCTGTAGAAATGTGATGCTTCCAAAATCAAATGAGTGAAAGTTAAAACCAACATGTATATTTTCCCTGAGAAACTACAAAGATCATTTAATTATACCCAATATTACTAGAGATGTATGCAAAATGCACTCTATTTTTACACAAGTATTTATACAATTTTGCCTCAGCAACTACAAAGATCATTTAAATTATTATACCCAATGTTACTGAAGGTGTGGGGCAAAATGCACTCTAGTTTTGACAAGCATTTTATGAATTAAGTACTATATTTTCAAGAACAATATAGGAGTATCAATTAAATTTATCATACATAATCATAATCAGAGGGGTTGTTGTTGTTTTTTTTTACTTTGAGGACTGTATCCTTTAAAGGCTTTCCCACATGGAAAGAATGGTTACAGACAAAACTTAAAGAGTGAAGACTTTCTAACAATAAGAAAACAATAATCACAATACATAGCCTTATCATGGTTCAGGGCAGGATCTCCTTGCAAATGAGTATAGATACAAAGTTTATACTCTATAAAAAAAATCCAAAACATTACCTTTCAAAACTCTAGGAACTTCCAAGTTGTTAATAAGGAAACTTATTATGGGACTCTATTTGATACTTCCACTTTCAAATAATTACAGAAATATTTGAAACTACTTCCCCTTGCCAATGATGAAGTATTACTCTCCAAATTTGGGGGAAGTAAAGATTTTTGAAAAATTCTTGGCACCCTCTAAACTTTCTTCTTTCTTGCCTTTCTCAGATACTTTTTTTTTTTTTTCTTTTTAGACAGGGCCTCACTCTGTCACCCAGACTGGAGTGCAGTGGTGCAATCTCAGCCCATGGCAACCTACCTCCACCTCCCAGGTTCAAGTGATTCTCCTGACTCAGCCTCCCGAGTTGCTGGGATTACAGGCACATGCCACCACACCTGGCTAATTTTTATTTTTTATTTATTTTATTTTATTTATGTATTTATTTTTTTTTGAGACGGAGTCTCACTCTGTTGCCCAGGCTGGTGTGCAGTGCCGCGATCTCGGCTCACTGCAAGCTCCCCTTCGGGGTGTCACGCCATTCTCCTGCGTCAGCCTCCGAGTAGCTGGCACTACAGGCGCCCGCCACCGCTCCCGGATAATTTTTTGTATTTTTAGTAATAACGGGGTTTCACCATGTTGGCCAGGCTGCTCTTGAACTCCTGACCTCAAGTTATCCACCCATCTCGGCTTCCCAAAGTGCTGGGATTACAGGCGTGAGCCACTGCGCCCAGCCTCAGATACCTTTATTAGAAATAAAGCCCAATCGGAAATGAACCCGAAGTATTTAAGAACCATTAACATTCCTGCTAGATGTCATTTTCATCAATTCCTCATATGTGTGAACATGCTTTAGCCAAAGACCATCAGAAACTGAATTAGAAGTTGAAGAAACTGGGTTTATTACACCTCACCCAAGAACTTATCAGGGAGATCCACGAGCTGTCTCAAAATGAGGGTGTTAAAAAGGACATTTTAGTGGATTCAGACTTGTGTTTGGTGATTTGAGGTATATAAAAAAATCACTGAAAAAGAACAATTACATAAAGTAATTGTAATTAATATATAATGAACATTTACATTGTGCTAGAGTGTTCTAAGATCTTTCAACAGTACATAACTCAGGAAAAAAAGTGGACACCATGATTAGTGTAATATGTCATTCAGTTTACTGAAAAAGAATATGAAGCATAAGATTTCATTTTACTTCTGAAATGTTACACCTTATAGTGTATAAGTGATGGAGACCTGGTTTCCTAGGTCTTCACCACCAAGGTATACAGCTCTAGTCGCTTGGCTTTACAGCCTTTAGGTAATCATTGCCTATCTAAGCTGCCCCACTCACATTTCAACTAGTCAACTTGGTTCTGCCAACCCACCCTCCAGAACAACAATTTGTAGAGTTGGGTACTACAACACCACTTCCCAGGCACTTGTCAGAGCCCAGGAAGAACTTGGAAAGATAACAGCTTTTGGCCAAAGACAGTCCTACCAAGTATGTGCTTGGATTGAAGAATCAAGGAATGTAAGCGGGAGGAGTACAGGCTTCTTTCCTACCCGCACTCCTTACCCAGCCACAGACTTCTGACTTGGTCTTAATCCTAAAACAGCAACAATCGAACAAAACAAAAGAAACAAAAGGTATTTGATGTTTCTCTGTTATTTTATTGAGAAAGCCAATCAAATTGACAAAGAATCGTGAAGGCAAACTTTTTTAAAGAACATGGCCGGGCGCGGTGGCTCAAGCCTGTAATCCCAGCACTTTGGGAGGCCGAGACGGGCGGATCACGAGGTCAGGAGATCGAGACCATCCTGGCTAACACAGTGAAACCCCGTCTCTACTAAAAAATACAAAAAACTAGCCAGGCATGGTGGCGGGCGCCTGTAGTCCCAGCTACCCGGGAGGCTGAGGCAGGAGAATGGCGTAAACCCGGGAGGCGGAGCTTGCAGTGAGCTGAGATCTGGCCACTGCACTCCAGCCTGGGCGACGGAGCGAGACTCCGTCTCAAAAAAAAAAAAAAAAAAAAGAACATGGATAGACATTATTGTTATTATTACTGTTGTTGTTGTTGTAACGGAGTCTCGCTCTGTTGCCAGGCTGGAGTGCAGTGGCAGGATCTCGGCTCACTGCAAGCTAGTCCTCCCCGTTCAAGCGATTCTCCTGCCTTAACCTCCCGAGTAGCTGGGACTGCAGACGCGCGCCACCACGCCCGGCTAATTTTTGTACTTTTTTTTTTTTTTTTTTTTTGAGACGGAGTCTCGCTCTGTCGCCCAGGCTGGAGTGCAGTAGCCGGATCTCAGCTCACTGCAAGCTCCGCCTCCCGGTTTACGCCATTCTCTCGCCTCAGCCTCCCGAGTAGCTGGGACTACAGGCGCCCGCCATCTCGCCCGGCTAATTTTTTGTATATTTTAGTAGAGACGGGGTTTCACCGTGTTAGCCAGGATGGTCTCGATCTCCTGACCTCGTGATCCGCCCGTCTCGGCCTCCCAAAGTGCTGGGATTACAGGCTTGAGCCACCGCGCCCGGCCAATTTTTGTACTTTTAGTGGAGACGAGGTTTCATCATGTTGGCCAGGATGGTCTTGATCTCCTGACCTCGTGATCCACCCTCCTCGGCCTCCCAAAGGGCTGGGATTACAGGTGTGAGCCACGGCACCTGGCCCGGATAGACATTATTGTAACTGATAATTTTTTCCAAAAGGATGATCCAGTAGAAGCTCTAAAATCTCAGGTAGCCTAGTCCCCGAAATCCCTGGATAATGCAGCCCGGAGAGTGGGCAGAAGTAAACATCAATTCTTCCCCAGGAGGGAGGAGAAAGCCAAGTGCAGCATCCGCGAATGTGGCACTGCAAAGGATGTCATTCCTAAATATCCAACCCTCGGGGTTCTTCCTTTGCAGGAGTCTGTTCTTTTTGCCCCGTAGTCGAACCTAGGCAGGCAGCGTGAGGTGGAGTTGGCAAACGTCCTGCAACTCCACTACCCATGAAGAGCCACGATGGTACCACTAGCGGTGCTAGGACCCAAAAACTAACGAAACTGCTCAGCAAAAGCGACAAGCTCGACCCACCAGCGGTGCTGCCACCGGTATCAATCCTGCTTAGACGAATGAGCGGCGCCATGACTGAGAAAGTGCCAGTCCGAGGAACCAGGGGTACTGGGACATAGTGAAAGGAGTTAGCCAGCTTTAGGGAGACTGTAAGGGAAGGGTCCCCAGAGAATCTCCGACTGGTGTTTTGTGCAGATAAGGGAACTTGCACAGGGGACTTGCCTGAATTTGCCTGCTGCGGACTAACAGCGCGCATGCGCACTGGGGGAACAGACTGGAGCCACCCGGAGTTCTCGCCTTATACAATCAGGGAACCTAGCCCCATCAGCTTTCATATAAAAGCCTTTGTATTCAACTGTGAAAGTAAAACCGGCAACCTGCTTTGAGGACCCCTGTTTTTGATGAGACCTTTCGTTTACGCTTAATAAATTCTACTCCACTCACTCTTCGATATCCGCGTGCCCATTTCCTCCTGATTGTGAGACAAGGACCCGGATATAGCTGAGCTTAGAAACAGCAATCCTGCATCAATAGCAAATGCCGACACTGAACAACTAGCTGCGTACCCAGGGGCAAACTTTATTTTTGGGGCAGTTAAGGTATTGCCACTAAGAAATCGCAGTCTCTGAGAAATATCGGGGGTTGGAAGGTTGTACGGTGCTTCCACCTGGAAAGTACCTACCCAATGAAACACGCCTGTGGCAGAAAAACCGAGCCCAAGCCCTTGCAGCGCAAGTGTTGAAAGAGCGCCTCGAGACCGTGAGCCAGCCAGCTCGGGGAAACTGGCCGTGCTAGGAGAGAGGAAGCGTTACCACAAAGCACTTCTGAGTCTTGTGAACGAGAAGCGTTCTGGGTCTTTTTGTTTTGTTTTTGAGAAGGAGTCTCGCTTTGTCGCCCAGGTTGGATTTCAGTGGCGCAGTCTCGGCTCGTTGCAACCTCCGCCACCTGGGTTCAAGAATACTGCCTCAGCCTCCCGAGTAACTGGGATTACAGGCACCCGCCACCACGCCCAGCTAATTATTGTATTTTTAGTACAGACGGGGTTTCACCCGTTGTCCAGGCTGGTCTCGAACTCCTAATCTCGAGTGATCCACCCTCCTCGGCCTCCCAAAGTGCTAGTATTACAAGCGTGAGCCACAGCGCCCGGCTGAAACGTTCTGTTTTGTTCAGCGCTTCCAATCGTGCAGCAGCGCAGAAAACACCGAGTCTCCGCTATTGGCGAAAGTGCTGATGCGAAACTGCTGGCTCGACATAGAAGCAGAGCCACGGAAGAGAACCCTAGAGACCAGGCACCAGCTCTGCTCCCCGGCTCACGGGAGAAGGCTAGTTAGTAGGAAGCTGAGACATAATACTTAAAATCAGTAGAAGAAATTATGCCACATTTACTCTCCTGGGGAGGGCAGTGGGTAAGAAAAAATAAAATACATAACATTTAAATAAAAAATAAAATAATTAAGTTTTTAAAGCAAACAGAAATGAAAATAAAATACACCAGTAATCTCGCTCCCAGAACGAGACACATTAAAAATAATTGTTTTGAGTATACAAAACATACAAATAACCCTACAAAGAAAGTGCAGTGTTGAACGGCGCGATCCTACGGCTGCATTTGTATTGGCACTAACCCTGTGCCTCTTGCGCCTATCCGAAATTTCCTCGGATTAAGAAGAAACAGCCATGGCTAAACCGGTATTTGCGACACCAAAAAGTTACTGTAGACTAGACACCTCAACTTCTACATGAGTGAAAAATCACAAGCATAGCCAGGGCGAGAATCTCTACTATGAAATCAAACTTGGTATGACTAAAAGATTTCAGGCACTGCTAAAAATTTTTTAAATTACATTCTCCAGTACCCAGATTTGTACAGGACTTTAAAACCGCTCTCACGGCTGTAATGGGGGTTCCTATTACAAAACAGGAACTTGCAACGACTACAAATATGTAGGCACGGTTAAAAGCCAGCCAGCATTGTTATTACAATTAGAAATCGAAACTGGAATAAATCTCAACTTGCCACGCTAAGAAACAGCTAAATTCTGACTTGGTCAAACTAAGAAATCGGGAGTTTGAGAGCAGCCCGGGCAACATCGCGAAACCCTGTCTCTAAAAAAATTCTGGGTGTGGCAGTGGGGAGCCTGTAATTCCAGCTGCCCGGAAGACTGAGGCGGGAGAAATACTGGAGGTTGCAGTGAGCGGAGATCGCACCACTGCACTACAGCCTGGGAGACAAAAACGGACAAACAAACCAACAAAGTTAACATTCTGAACAGGTTTATCAACATAAAGACACTGCTAGCTAACATTGGCTAGCATCTCTAGATCTGCTAGAGATGTTTGCCTTTCTAGATCTGCTTACCATGCTTCAGTCACCTCTATGTTGCAAGAAGTAACCTGTATGGACTGCACTGGAGAGCTACTTTTGCCACCAGGCTTCTGATTGAGTTTAGGCACTGAAAAACACCAGCTCTTCAGAGATATGGAGTAGACTTGCTTTGTTCCGCCTGGGCCTCAGTGTATTGAATTATTTTACCTGAAGTCAAAGATAGGCTGTGCTGCGGCTCCAACAGGTCCAGCAGACACAGGGAGGGCAGCACTGAAAGGGCAACACTTCGTCCTGGACGTCTCAAAGTCCAGCCCCTGGTGATCCCGGCAGCCATCCGCCAGACCCTCTGAGGCCACAGCTGCCTCACTTCTCACTTGAGCCATCTTCCCAGCATAAATAGCCGCTGCCTCCTCCGCCGCTGCCCCCTCCTCACACCCCCTGTGAATCTGAAGCCTGCACGCAGGAAAAAGCAGCCGCTTTTTCCTCCAACCTCCCCACCCCCAACTCTCAGGCGTAGAGTGTGCTTAGTGCGCCCGCAGCCCTCAGTTCTTCCGGCTCTCATTCCAACTCGGGAGCCCTCACAGGCGTCTCTCCTAACTGGACCCTAGAGACCCTGAGTCTACTAAAGCCAGGAAACCCACCCCTTGAAAACCTCCAGTGACTTCACAAGGATACCCAGCCCCTAGTTGGGCAAGAGACCATTCCCTGGGGAAAGAAAGTTCTGTGGTGGCTTGTAGGTTCCTCTTTTCTTTTCTGGGATCTCTTTTCTCATTTCTACTCACTTCACTCCTCTAGTGGGAAGACCTCAACCCTCCTCTCCCTTCCTCTACCCACTGTCAAGGTACACACACATACAGACACACAGACACACAGACACACACACACACACGCACACACACCTGGGGCTGCTCGATGTTTCTCTCCTCTGTCTTCGCTGGAGTCTTCCCTTGTCTTTCCTGTGCAGCAGAAGGTGGATGTTGATCATCATCCACCTTCAGTGTCCTATGCTCCCCACACAGAGGAGACAAACTGGTGAAATGGGATTTATTTTTGTCCTCTGGTGGATCACCAGCTGTCCTGGTTTCTGCCTCACACACCAAACTATGTGCTTGACTGCTTTTTTCAGCTTGGGTTAACCTGCTGATCCATCAGCATAGCCTATTACAGATAGAATCCAGGTTATCTATGAGTGCTGGAGACAGCCACATGCCACCCTGAAAGTCCCTCACGGCTCTTCCTGGTCTTCTTTTCTCAGCCAGGAGATAGAGGAAAAGCCTCAAAAGGGCTGGGAAATCAATGACTACCTGAGTTTCCTAACTTCCACATCACTTCTGGAGCCATGCCAGGTAGGGATCTCACCAGTCATTTAATGTGCCCTGGGGGAGACCATTGTAATAGCACTTGAAATCCCAGAGACAGAGAGGGTCCCACTGAAAGCACCTGGCACAGTATTCCCTGGTAGAATTTGGAATCCGGTTTTCCATTGACTGTTGTCAATTTGAAACCCAAAGAAATCAGCACACGTGCTGCTTCTCTGGAAGGTCCAGCAGACACAGGGTCAAATTCTGTAAAATTGTTGATGACATTTATTATGAACCAAATGTGAGTGACCATTAGCCCATGAAACAGCCCTCAGGAGATCCGGAGAACATGTGCTTCAGGTAGTCAGTGCACAACCTGGTTTATATATTTTTTAGGAAGTCATGAGCTCAATACATTTAAGGTGTATATTGGTTCAGTCCAGAAAGGCAGCATAACTGGAAGCATGACCTTTCAAGTTGGAGAGGTTCAAAAATATTATGATTGGCAATTTGTTGCAATAACTATTATCTCTAGAAAGGAATGTCTGGGTTGCCATAAGGTGTTCCAGAGACAAAGGTGTCACCGATGAAGCCTCCAGGTGGAAGACTTCAGAGAGACAGATTGTAAACGTTTCTAACCAGACTTCAAGAGTCTGTTCTATCATTAATTTTAAAAGAGAGGAAAATATAATGAGGCATGCCTGACTCCCCCTTTACAGCATGGCTTGAAACTGCTTTTTCAGGATAACTTTGGAATGCCCTTGGCTGAGAACCTCTTGGTGGCGGGGGGCTTCAAATTTTATTTTTGATTTACAATAGCAATGAAGTAATAACCACATTCAAGTTTAGTAAATGAATGAGCCCTCATCCACTATGGTTATGTTTATATCCTGGCCTGAAAACCAATTTGTTTCCTCTTTTTATTGTTTTCTGGAATTATTCCTGGACATGAGGACTCTACTTGTCAGAGTTCAGTTAGGAAAAGCAGCCCACACTGTGACAGCCAAGTTAATGTGCTGCCACCCCACTGTAAAACCATAACCAGAATGACTGTTCATCTTTTTATTGCCTCATGTCCCACCAAGTCTGCCTACCATTGTGACCCTGTTTGTAAGGCAAATTTAGAAATGGGGGTTTTAGGAGTCCAGGCCCACAACTCAAGGGAGGAAACAAAAGGGCATAAATGTGCCTGACCACGAAGAATAAACACAGTAAAATAAAAATTAAATGTGTTTTAAAAGCTACATTTAAAAATGGTTTTTTTTTTTTTTTGGAACGGAGCTTTCCTCTGTTGCCCAGGCTGGAGTTCAGTGGTGGGATCTCAGCTCACTGCAACCTCCACCTCCCAGGTTCACGCTTTTCTCCTGTCTCAGCCTCCCAAGTAGCTGGGACTGCAGGCACCTGCCACCAGGCCCGGCTAATTTTTTTGTCTTTTTAGTAGAGATGGAGTTTCACACGGTTAGCCAGGATGGTCTGGATCTCCTGACCTCGTGATCTGCCCGCCTCGGCCTCCCAAAGTGCTGGGATACCAGGCGTGAGCCACCGCACCTGGTCTTTTTTTTTTTTTTTTTTTTTTTTTGAGACACAGTTTTGCTCTTGTTGCCCAGGCTGGACTGCAGTGGCGCAATTTCGACTCACTGCAATCACCGCCTCCCGATTCCAGCGATTCTCCTGCCTCAGCCTCCTGAGTAGCTGAGATTACAGGTATGCACCACCGTGCCTGGCTACATTTAGTAGAGATGGGTTTTCATCATGTTGGTAAGGCTGGTCTTGGACTCCTGACCTCAGGTGATCTGCCCACCTCGGCCTCCCAAAGTGCTGGGATAACAAATGACTTCTTTTAACACAAAAGTCCAATGTACTATCACTGTACTAACTACAAGAGTAGACAACAAAAAAAACCATTTTATTGGATGACACTATGCCATAGGCAATCAGTTCCTCTAATTGAGCACAGGTTAAAAGTTGAGACATGACCATTTTCATCGCATCCGTGAAGCTCTGTGGCTGTACTTACAATCTCAATTGGAGGAAAAATCTAACATCTACATTTGAGGTTCATGAGTCTGAGGTCTTGTTTGATTGGCCCTCCTGTGGATATCCCCTCACCCCATTGGCCCCAAGCCTACACATCTTATTAGATTTGAGCTTAAGTCCTCTGAATGGGGTCTTGGAACCAGGAGCCTGGCTCTTGGAATATCTCCATTAATGTTTGCTGAGTTTTTAAATACATTTTTTCAAAAATAGGGATTACAGGATATCCGTTAGGTTCTAATGAGAAAAAAGAGATCGGAAATATGAACAGGGGTTTCCAAATGCTGCTCCACTTATTTTTTAGATATCAGACTCTGCAATCCCCTTCCTACATTTATCCCTGCATGGCCATTTTTACCAAGTGCTTCCATAATATAATCCAACTTACAAATGTTTATAATATTCACCTGAATTCAATATTGTGAACTTAAGAACCATGTCTTCAATAACCCCTTAACAGCCATATGATTATAACTCAAATCCAGGAATTCTAATTCATTCTGGAAGCAGATACCTCTCAGATACACTCTGAGTATACTCAAGTCCTCCATAGTCTTACTCGAAAGGAGGCAAAAGTTATAGCTGCACTGGAAACATCTGAGCCATTCCAGATTCTTCAGCCTAGCAAGGTTAAAGGCAGACCTTGAAAACAATTGAGTTCACTGGGGTCCAGTATCTGGACCTTTTATGCCATATATTCATATATCTACTTTCCTATTTTGAAATACAAAGCAGCACCAAATTTACACAAATCTTTTATTTCCCCACCTTCAGACAGAGTCTCCCTCTGTGGACCAGGCAGGAGTGCAGTGCCACAAACAGGGCTCACTGCAGTCTCAATCTTCTAGACTTAAACAATCCTCTCACCTCAGCCTCCACAGTAGCTGGCAGCAAAGTGCATGCCACCACCTTGGGTTAATATTTTTTATTTATTGTAGAGATGGGGTCTCCCCATGTTATCCAGAGTGGTCTCAGACTCCTGAGCTCAAGCAATCCTCAACTTCAGCCTCCCAAAGTTCTGGGATTACAGACCTGAGCTGCCATGCCCAAATTCACACAAACCTATACCCACAGCTCAGACTCTGATGCTGCAGGCCTGGATTATTTCTTATTTACTAAATGACTCTTTTGAAAGCCCCCAGACAATTCTAAATCCAGTCTTACTCAACTTGAAGATTCCTGATCTTGGTTAATGACAAACATATATATATGTTTGTCATCATATATATATATATATACACACACACACACACACACACACACACATGCAAAATTCACAAATTTTATCTTAGAATAAATTTTATCATTTCTTGCTTCCTTGCTTCCTCTCTAATTCTAAATCTAACCAGGTGACTGAATGCTTCATGGCATATACTTATCACCCTCTACATCAGCATCCCCCCTTCCCAGGAGAAATTGCAGCTTCCCTTTCACTTTCCTCAGCAAAGGATTCCTGGTAACTCCATCCAGAAAGATTCTCCTGGTGTTCTTCAGATTTGAGGAAAAGTAGATTCCTCTCACAAGGCTGCTTGTTGGTTCAAATGAGCACCATGACATTAATGAATTCCATTATACTGTTAAATCAGAATTCTGCTTTCAGAAGCCCAAATTCACAATATCCTGAAGCACCACTGATTTCCTCCTACAGGAAAGATAGACACACACATGTAATTGTTAGTCAAGAGTTTATCGGTCACCAAAATTGGGTAAACTCTTGGAACTTGTCAGTGAATACAGCCCCAAATTACTGCAGCAAATGGAATTAGGAAGAAGAAATTCTGTGGAGGAACTGTGAGGAAGAACATGTGTGGAGGTGCATTGGAGTGGTAGTCACACGGCTCCACTGTACCCTGCAGAGTCTAGTGGATCGTGAGGTTTAAAATCTATCAAACATTTGTAGAGTGTTCCACAAAACAAACAAAGAAAACCCCCACAAAACCCTGTAAGTTACAGGTAAGCTTAGGACAGGCAGGAAATCAGGAGGGTGAATCTTCAATCCCAGAGACCAATGGCAAATGGTTCATTTTTTTTAGGTGAACCAGGGGCATGGTGGAGCCCTCCGTTGGCACCAAGCAGAATTCTTCACTTTCTTCTCTAGATTACTTACCCTGGGACATTTTTACCTTTCACTTTCTGTCTAGACTGCTCCATGGTCTTTGTTTTCACCCGCTCTACTACAGTTATAACTGTTACCATCTTTTCTGAGTCTAAAATCAAGAACCAATACCTGACAAAGAAGTGGATTGTTAAAACCAAGAGTTTCTCTATATCAGGAAAGTATTAATATGAATTCCTGCCTCCTAATTTATTAGTTGCCCAGCTTTCTGCAACATACCAACTGACCAGAAGATTCACCTGTACACACCACCTGAGTGTTGGGGACTTTTTATTTCTTTCATCCCTCCCACCCCCCACCGTTTTTCTGTTTTGTGTCACTTTCATTCGGTTAACAATATTCTAACAAGATGTGTCATTATAGTTCTCTTAGTTTGATGAGATTTTTCTTCATGAAATTGAACAAAAATATCAGTCTTTCTTAATTCTTTATTATTTATTGTTTTGGATGACACACCAGGAAGGGAAATAGGAAAGGCTCTACATCATTTGTCGTATGTGCTCCACAATTTGCCCTCAAGTTTGAATCCTAGGTCCTACCACCCACACGAAACTGCCATTGCCAGCCTGCTCCAATTCTACCCAATATCCAGCCATTGTCATACTGCAAAGTTCCTATGACCTCCTCCGAAGGAGCTCAATTCTGTACTTCACCTCTTCCTGACCTCCCTGGAATCCACCCCGCCTCCAACCACACTGGAATTAGAATCTGAATTCTGCAACTACCTTGATGTCAGTCTCTGTAGGGGAGCAGCCTGCAGCCTCCTATGGACTCCCATTAAGACAGGTTATTCCTTCCGTCTAGGGGGTGCTGATTGCAACTTTTTTGCTAAGATGAAAAGCTGGAATCAGTAAGAAGAGAGGAGTTACGGCAGGTATTTTGCTTTGCAATGGCTCCAGACTGCTCTTCTATTTGATAAAGTAGCTGTAACTATGTGGATGGGAACAGTGCAGTTTTTTCTTTATTCTCCCATCCACAAAACCAGGAGGGAATTGGAAGGGCCTCAAATACCAGGGAATGTTTTGGCTAGCTAAAGATGGGGTAAGGAGATATTGAGGCAAATAACTTGACAGACGGTGAGAATTACAAGGCCAAAATGGATTTCCTTATCAGGCAGGGCATATCTCTTCCTTTGTCCTGGCATGGTCTCTACCTAGGATCCCCCAGGGAAAGGATAGTTTGGTTTGCACAGGAGCAGCAGTGGTGAAAATGGGCGATGAGTGTGGATGGAGATGCTCGTGGCAGCGTCTGTAGGTCTCTTTGAGAGGGCTCAACTCACAAAGTGCAGATTTTTTATTAAAATATAAATGCTTGTGGGAAAGGACATTGTCCTACTGAGCAGTGGCAGTTCCATATTTCTTCTCACATAAAAAAAAATAGGCCTCAGTCTGATTGAAAATGAGGAGATGGAGGATTTGAGCACTTACAAGTACATCTGCATTGCCTTTTCCAGAAGACAGAAATAAATCAATGATGCATTTCGAAGATCATGCTGCTAGAGACAGAGAACCACAACTTGAGCTTTTCTCTGGGCTAAGAGAGGAGGTGTATGTCTCGCTGTCAATTCTACATCCAACGCTGGAGTCTTTCAGCCCATTTTTCTCCCCGGCTGTTTTTGAACTACTATCCCCAAATATAAAGGATATCTGACAGAGTGAACCATCAGAATAAGGAGCAATTGCCACAGAGTTCCATCCAGTAGGGGAGGGACTTGTGCGGGGCAAGCCTGATGCCTGGGTCTGGCGACACTGTGCCCTTCATTCTCCACAGAGATCTTGGACCTAGAGTTTCCAAGTTTCGAAGAGATGCGGTTGTCGACGGCTCCCCTAGAATCTCTGATGGCTCTGAAGGAGGACAAAGGTCTAGAGCAGAGGGATGGTGTGGAAGGACCCAGCCACGGCCATTGGAAGAGCAGTTTCCTGCAGTGTAAAGCTGTTTGCCACCTGCACAGCTTTGGCTCTCTGCCAGGAAGAACCACGTCCGCCCCATTCACGGTCCTTATTCCAGCTCATTTCCCTCTGCGAATCACACTGGGTGGGTCGCTGGGGCCCTCAGTAATTACAGATCATGGCACAGCCAAGAAAAATACAGGTTTTCGTAAGCCTGAAGCCACTGACTTGAGCGGGGAGAGTAGGAGTAATGCCAGCAGTAGTTTTGTGTTCCGTTTTCGTTTTTGTGTTCTAGTCACTAGGCCACAAGAGAATGTTCCACCCAGTGCCAGTCGATCCGTCACGGCGCCGCACCTTTACCTGAACGGAGGATTTGTGGCTGACATCTCCAGTTTCTCAGAGCCTAGGAGTGATCGCTGGCTGCACCGTTGATGGTGCCCAAAAGAACGGGCATTTGTCTTTGGCAACAGCGCTGGCTTTCGCCTCGTGCCCTTGCTTGAGAGGTCCTAGCGCCGCCAGATTCTCACACTAGCGGGTCCAGCGCCCAGTGCTGCTCCTCCCACCAATCATCGGTTTCTCACACTCACTTCATTGGCAGCACTGGCCGGTCAGTTTTCTGGTGGCGGCGACACTAGTTAGTCTGAATGAAACGTTTCCCTTCTTGCTCCGTGTGTCCCATTCTCCATCCCACGTCCTCCAGTGCTGGGGTCATGGTCGCAGCACCCGGCGTTCACGTTGACTCTTTTGCCAGCTGCGTGGAGCCGGCGGTCTTTCTGTCACAGCACTTGTACAGACTTTCTCGGCTGCCAAACGTCCCTTTTTTTCTCAGACACGACGGTTTCTTGGTGACAGTGCCGTTGGCTGAGACGTAAAGAATGTTCTCCTTGACAACCCCACCGGCTGGCGTCCCTCGCAGCCTCCAGACGCAGCCATGTCGCCAAGCTGAGATCTCTTGGTTGCGGCACTGCTCCTGGCTCGGTGCCTGCATTTTCTCGGTGGCTACAGCGCTCAGGTCGCTGATCTGACGGCTTCGGAGTACCGGCCGGGCGCGGGGGCTCATGCCTGTAATCCCAGCACTTGAGGAGGCTGAGGCGGGCGGATCACGAGGTCAGGAGATCGAGACCATCCTGGCTAACACGGTGAAACCCTGTCTCTACTAAAAATACAAAAAAATTAGCCGGATGTGGTGGCGGGTGCCTGTAGTCCCAGCTACTCGGGAGGCTGAGGCAGGAGAATGGCGGAAACCCTGGAGGCGGAGGTTGCAGTGAGCAGAGATCGCGCCACTGCACTCCAGCCTGGGTGACAGAGCAAGACTCCATCTCAAAAAAGAAAGAAAGAAAAAAGAAAGAAAGAAAGAAAGAAAGGAAGGAAGGAAGAAGGAAGGAAGGAAGGAAGGAAGGAAGGAAGGAAGGGAGAGAAACATAAATCTGTGTACCAGCGAATGTGATTTTTTTGGGTTTACCGATGATCAGGTTACCAGTGCCTGGGAGCTCTTATACTAAGTTTGTTTTCGCAGTATCGAGTCCTGCCTTAGCTAAACTTGTGTGTTTTTTAAACTGCCATGGAAGTCAGGAAACGTTGGCAAACGCGATTTCTGGTTATCAACCTCCGTTTACAATAGCAAGTCTGGCCGAACGCGACTTTTTCCTCTTGTGGACCAAGTCTGAATATATCAACTACAAGGATTTTTCAGTCGAAATCAAAAAGGTTTAGCCCTGACGGGTTTTTTGTGGTTGGTGGTGGTGGTGTTGTTTGTTTTTGTGTTTTTCGTAGGAAATGTAGACTTAGGTGTAACATGTACCGGTTTAGATCTGACAGAGATAGCCTAATCGTAGAATTGCATCTTTTAGCAAGGTTTGTAATTTATTCTTTGAAGGGTTGGTTCTCTGTCATTTTTGCTTATTTTTAAATTCTCTCTTTGTGTCTTTTGCTCTGAGAACGATATTACCTATGTGTTTGCTTTCCATGTTTACTTGCATTTTAGCCTTTCATTGTTCTTTAATTTTATTTTTATTTAAATGTTATGTATTTTTTAATACTAATTTTGAGCGTCTCAGCTTCCTGCTTCTTTACTTACATTCTCTCAGGATCCGGGCAGTCGAGGTCGGTCTCAGTCTTGCTGCTGTCAGGTCCCCGGTTGTGTCTGGTGGCTCTGCTTGGTACGCAGAGCTGATGGTTTTGCATCAGCACTTGTGCCAGTAGCGCCGACTAGCGTTTTTTCAGTTGAGGCACGGTTCTTAGCGCCCAATGTGACGTTTCCCATTCGCGGGGTCCTTATGTTCTCGGTGCTGTCATTTTCTTGGTTCTTGCGCCGCTAGTATCTGCTAAGAACTTCCTAAACCACGTTTTACTGTGCAGAACTGTGATTGCACCGAGTCGCTGTACGCACTAGTAATTTCATAGCACCGTTAGCCGGCGCTTTTTCTGTCACAACACATTAAAACGGGTTAAAATACTTTAAGCGGATTAAACACATTAAAGGGATTAAAACACATTAAAATGTCTCAACACATTTTTTCTGACACAACACATTTAAACAGAGTGGGTTCATTCCTCCAAACAGGCTGTTTAGGCGTGGAAGCACCGGTCTTTCCCAAGAGCACGGTTTGTCTCTAGCAGCACCGTTTATGGCACCAAAACAGGTATTTGTTTGGCAACACCAGCACTATCCGGTAGGTGCCGGCGCTTGCTGAGTCCCAGCGCCGCCAGTTTCTCTTTAGGTCCTAAGTAGCTCAGAGCTCTAGCGGACAGTTTTCAGGTGGCAGTAATGCTCATTTCCTGGAAACAGATGGTTCTTAGCCCTTGAAGCTCTGCGATCTGTAACGCTAGTTCTCTGCAAGGTTTGCTTAGTGTCCGTTTTTTTTTTTTTTTTTTTTTTTTGAGACGGAGTCTTGCTCTGTCGCCGGGGCTGGAGTGCAGTGGCCGGATCTCAGCTCACTGCAAGCTCCGCCTCCCGGGTTTACGCCATTCTCCTGCCTCAGCCTCCCGAGTAGCTGGGACTACAGACGCCCGCCACCTCGCCCGGCTAGTTTTTTGTATTTTTTAGTAGAGACGGGGTTTCACAGTGTTCGCCAGGATGGTCTCGATCTCCTGACCTCGTGATCCGCCCGTCTCGGCCTCCCAAAGTGCTGGGATTACAGGCTTGAGCCACCGCGCCCGGCCAGTGTCCGTTTTATTTCGGTTTCTTTTCTCGCTATGGTTTTCTGTCGGAATTACAGTTTGTTTTGGTTCTATGTAATCTCTAAAATGTTACCATTTTTCATTTGTCTACTAATTTTCATGCATTCATTACTATTGAGTTTCATAATACCTGGCTTGCCTCCGCCTACGGCCTCCGGAAAGCATAAATACCCAAGCTGATGGGAGTGCTGAAGGCTCTGCCTCATTGATCAGCACAAACGTTTGTGTCGTGCTCTAAGGTTTAAGCAATGGAGCAAAGTTTTCGTGGCTGTGCGAAGTGGACTTGGGATTCCGCAGAGGTGACACCAGAGCCCTTGCCTCCACCGGCTCTGGGTTCAGAAGATTGTGGGAGGTGGCCTCTCCCTTTTTGTCCAGTACTAGGAGAGTACTCATTGGACAGTTGTGATTTGGGACTGCTTTTCAGCCCTTGTTGGCGGCTTCAATTAAATACTTTATCGGAAAAATAGAAACTTTAAGCCCAGATGATTTTTCAGCTTCACCTGATTTAAGTAAATCTTTAACAAATAAGCTGTATTTAAAATTATTAGTAAAATAAAATTAGAAATGTCTTCAGAATTGTCAGCACACATTATTGTTGAGATTTATTGGTCAGCGGTTTTTGATTTATCTCTGCTAGGTATTATAAGGCGTGAAAATTTGGCTTGAAGGTTATAAATCTATAAATGCAACCCCAAACAGAATTATCTTTGTTCATGTAATTTTGGTAAATAAGGTATTTAATGTCATTGGTTTAAAGAAAACAGCTAAATCCTGGGTTACTGACAGAAGAGAAAAAACCATTTATTTAACCTTAAGGTTCTTACTTAGACACCTGATATTCACAGTCTATAATAATGGTCAACAGGGACGTAACTGTAACCGGCCCATATGTTCATTTTGCCTGTTGCCCAGATAGAGTTGATTTGTCAAGACAGCGAATTGCAATAAAGAGTTTAATACATGTAGAGCTGGCTAAATTGGAGACCTGAATTTTATTATTACTCAAATCAGGCTCCCAGAAAATTCAGAAGCCAAGGTTTTTCAAGGATAGTTTGGGAGAAGGGTGCTGCTGCTCAGCTGGGGAACAATCACAGGGGTGTGGAAAACAGTCTTCCTGCACTCAGTCCATTTCTTGAGTGGGGGCCACAGAGGAGTGGCTGATGCTGTTGGGGCCATCAAAATCTGAAAAGTCATTTCAAAAAGCCAAACTTAGGCTCTAGTAATTAGGGAAGTTGCAAATCTTGTGACCTTTGGAATAAAGGCTGGTAATCCTTTAACTATACCTACATCTTAGCAGAAATCAGGCCTCTCTCATCCTACTAAACTGGTAGGCTTTCATCAGTTTTATAAAGATGGTTTAGTTTTGGGTAGGGCTATTATCATATAAACTATAAACTATCAACTAAATTTCTCCCTAAGTTAGGTTGATCCATGCCAAGGAGTGATTGAGGGCTGTTTGGAGGTTGAAGGCAAGATGGAGTTCATTAGGTTAGGTCTCTGTCACTGCCAGTATTTTCTCACTGTTAAAATTTTGCAAAGCTGGTGTCATGACTTTAAATGATGACTAGCTTTGTCTAATATCACAGATATTATAAGTAATCTAGGTAAACTATTTAAAAAATTAATTAATTAGGTAAACATAATGGAATAAACGTAATGGAATAAACCTTCCATCCTGGGAGGCGGAGGTTGCTGTAAGCCAAGATCAAGCCACTGCATACCAGCCTGGGTGACAGTGTGAGACTCTGTCTCAAAAAAAAAAGAAAAGAAAAGAAAACAGAGATTTAAAAAAATTAAGGTTATTATATCCATGTAACTTTCTGTATTTCTTTTAAAGTTCTTGTGCTACTAATTTTCTTGTGCTTATAAGTAAACATACAATTTAGAATCTTAAAGTTATATTGAATTATAGTCATTAAATGTCCAGGTCATGTCCAATTTTTTAAAAATTGTAGGAAAATATTTTTTCAAAAAAGTGTTCCTATTAAAAGGAAAATAATTGTGTCTAATTCACAGATTATTTGTGAAACAAGATAAAAGGAAACAGAAAAGAGAGAGATAGGCCAGGTGTGGCAGTCTGTAATCTCAGAATTTTGGGAGGCTAAGGCGGGCGGATCACTTGAGATCAGGAGTTCAAGACCAGTCTGGCCAATAACCAGAAACCCCATCTCTAATAAAAATACAAAAATTAGGCCGGGCACAGTGGTTCACGCCTGTAATCCCAACACTTTAGGAGGCCAAGACGGGTGGATCACGAGGTCAGGAGATTGAGACCATCCTGGCTAACACAGTGAAACCCCGTCTCTACTAAAAATACAAAAATTAGCCAGGCATGGTGGCAGATGCCTGTGGTCCCAGCTACTCAGGAGGCTGAGGCAGGTGAATGGCGTGAACCTGGGAGGCGAAGCTTGCAGTGAGCCGAGAGCATGCCACTACACTCCAGCCTGGGTGACAGGGCAATACTCCATCTCAAAAAAAAAAAAAAAAAATTATGTTATCAAGTTGGCTATAAATAAAAAGAAATTATAGTAGTCTTTCTAGAGACTGGGCTTTGATATAAAAATACTCAAAAGACTTGGTTAGAACAACATTTTTGTAAAATATTATTTACTCTTAATAAATTGTAAGATAATTTACCCTAATTTTCAACTTTTGTTGCATTTCAATGTTTTCAGCTTTCTCTCTCTTTACTTATTTATTATTATTATTATTATTATTTTCTCTATCTCTCTCTTTTTTTTTAAGATGGAGTCTCCCTCTGTCACCAGGCTAGAGTGCAGTGGAGAGATCTCGGCTCACTGCAACCTCTACCTCCCAGGTTCAAGCGATTCTCCTGCCTCAGCCTCCCAAGTAGCTGGGACTACAGGCGCACGCCACCACACCCAGCTAATTTTTGTATTTTTAGTAAAGATGGGGTTTCACCATGTTGGTCAGGGTGGTCTCCATCTCTTGACCTTTGATCTGCCCACTTCAGCCTCCCACAGTGCTGGGATTACAGGCTTGAGCCACCGCACCAGGCCTCTCTCCTTTTTAAGGCCTGAGATAATAACTCTCTCCTTCAACTTTTTTTCAGCTCCTGTAACTTTTTTCCTTAGGTTTTAACTGTTGTTTGTGGTCTGATACTAAAAAATACTTCATCTTTAGGATGAAAATGAAATGTTTTCTTCTAATATAACATTCTATGCTCTTGACTTTTTAAAATATCTAAATCGTTCTATGAAACCAAAAAACTTGACTTATGTCCTGGGACACACTCTTCCTATGTCTAATTAATTCAAGTGCCCTTTTCATTAGTTTTGACTCAAAGGTTATCTAAATGGAATCCCCATATGGAAAAGCACATCCTTTTTTGCCTTTTGGTAGCCAGCCTGAGAATAACGTATTTTACATTTCATCAGACTAATTCTTACATCATTACTAGGATTTTATTTTTGCTCAGAAAAACTGAGATTTAAGGAGGCTGAGGTGGGCAGATCACAAGGTCAGGAGTTTAAAACCAGCCTGGCCAGCATAGTGAAACCCATCTCTACTAAAAATACAAAAACTTAGCTGGAAGTGGTGGCAGGTGCCTGTCATCCTAGCTACTTAGGAGGCTGAGGCAGGAGAATCACTTGACCCTGGGAGGTGGAGGTTGCTGTAAGCCAAGATCGAGCCACTGCATACCAGCCTGGGCGACAGTGTGAGACTCTGTGTCAAAAAAAAAAAAAGAAAAGAAAAGAAAACTGAGATTTAAAAAAATTAAGGTTATTATATCCATGTAACTTTCTGTATTTCTTTTAAAGTTCTTGTGCTACTAATTTTCAGTGCTTTGACTCCTGAGTCTAAAAAGGTCACCAACTGCCGCTAAATTGAGAGCAATTGAAGTCTCATCTTCAGATCTAGGAGAAGATGAAAATCAGAATAAGCTGCAGTCATGAGACGTGGGACCAGAAATTAAGACTATTCAAACCCTCTAGTCCCAGGGATTATTGAAAAAGTGGGTTGTGTAAGCTCATAAGGACCCATTTCAACAGATAAAATTATTTCTGTTTGTCTATAATTTGTAGATAATTTAATTTAAACAGTGTTTTTTTTTGTTTGTTTGTTTGTTTGTTTTCCAGATAAGGTCTAGCTCTATCCCCCAGGCTGGAGTACAGTGGCACAGTCCTAGCTCACTGCAACCTCTACCTCCCCAAGCTCAAGCGATCCTGCCACCTCAGCCTCTTAAGTAGCTGGGATTATAGATGTGCACCAGCATACATGGCTAATTTTTGTATCTTTTGTAGACACAGTGTTTCACCATGTTGCCCAGGCTGGTCTCGAACTCCTGAGCTCAAGCATCTGCCTGCCTAGACCACCCAAAGTGCTGAGTTTACAGGTGCAAGCCACCACAGCCAGCCTATAAAGTAAATGTTAATATCAAAGGAACACCAATGCAAGACCAGCATGTGGGACCCTGTGTCAGATTAACAATGTTTTCATGGATCATTAACCCATTCTTATTTAAAAATTATGAAAGGTTATGAAAAGGTTTATAAAAGTTATATCTTATGGTCAAGATGATTAAAATGTATTAGATTTGTCTATGATATTTGAGAAACAGATTTAATTGGCTTCATGCTCTCTTTATTAGCTCTTATAATTTGGGAAAGCAAGTCTCAAAGAGTGAAACGTTTTGCCTTTTAGTTTTTGAAAACTTTGAGTTACTGCTTAATTAAATGAATGACTTATTTTACAATGACCTGTGATCTTGTTTTGTGATATCAAGTGTTTTAAGTCTTTGATGTTTGACAAACTTTACAAAATCCAATTCTAAATTCAGTCATTTTCATGTCATTAATTTTTTTGACATTGAGTCCCGCACACAAGAAGTATTATCAAATATAAAATGATATGTAACCATCTTTGCATGGTATTCATATAAATGTGTTATTAGTGTTTTAAAATTGTATGAGATTCTTATGATTCTGATATGTCTTAGTATATGTTTTCAGAACTAATTATGATTAATATGTTCAAATGTTGTGTGTCATAGATATAACCACATTTCCTTGTTAATTGTGTCTTAAACCATGGCTACTGTAAGACCTTTGTCATCTACAATTACTGTTTTACTTTGATCCTTTTGTAGAGTGGTTTATAATCAGTTATAGAGCTCTGAGACTACACTTTGTTTTTTGTTGTTGTTGTTGTTTGTTTTTTGAGACAGGGTCTCAATCTGTCACCTACATTGCAGTGCAGTGGCACAATCACTGCCCACTTCAGCCTTAATCTTCTAGACTCAAGCAATCCTTCCACCCACCTAAGGCTACCAAGTAGCTGAGGCTACAGAGACGCACCACACACTGAGCTAATTTTTAAAATTTTCTAGAGATAGAGTCTCCCTATGCTGCCCAGGCTAATCTCAAACTCTTGGCCTCAACTAAACCTTCTACCTCAGCCTCCCAAAGTGCTGGAATTACAGGCATGAGCCACCACACACAACCCTTTAATACATTTATCATGTCTTCATTAACAAATACCAGGTGTCTATATCGTACTACATAGTGAACAAGGTGCCAGAGATAAGTAATCAACAAGCAGACATGGACTTGGCCGTAAAGTGTTTGACACCTTCATGGGTTGAAAAAAAAATAGCATGACAACAAATAAATAAATAAAACAGTTTTTATGTGATAAATGTTATCAAGAAACTTAATGCAACTTAGTTGAAAAGGTAACTAGGTAGATGCTATATTGGCTAGTATAGTAAGGATAGAATTATCACAGATACTTCCACTTCGATATGCAATGCAATGAACAACACCAAAAAAAACCAAACAAACAAATCTAGGCCGGGTGCAGTGGCTCACACCTGTACTCCTAGCACTTTGGGAGGCCAAGGCAGGCGGATCACTTGAGGCAAAGAGTTCAAGACCATCCTAGCCAACATGGTGAAATGCCATCTCTACTAAAAATACAAAAAAATTAGCTGGGCGTGGTGGCCCACACCTGTAATCTCACACTACTCAGTAGGCTGAGGCGGGAGAATCGTTTGAACCCAGGAGGCAGAGCTTGCAGTGAGCTGAGATCACACCACTGTACTCCAGGCTGGGCAACAGAGCAAGACTCCATCTCAAAAATTTAAAATAAAAAAAAGTGGAGTTACCATGATAAGAGAATATAAAGTACAAAGATTTTAAGACAAGAACAACTTTATTATGGACCGGGCATAGTGGCTCATGCCTGCAATTCCAGCACTTTGGGAGGCTGAGGCAGGAGGATCACTTGAGGCCAAAAGCTCAAAACCAGCCCAGGCAACATAGGAAAATACCATCTCTAGTTTAAAAAAAGTTTTTAATTAGCTGGATGTATTGGTGTCTGCTTGTAGTCCCAGCCACTCAGGAGGCTGAGGCAACAGAATTGCTTGAGCCCAGAAGTTCAAGGCTGAAGTGAGCTGTGATGATACCACTGCGTTCTAGCCTGAGCTATAGAGTGAGACCTTGCCTCCGTATTAAAAATAAAAGTTTGTTACAGCCATGGACAAGGAGAAGCAATTAATGGCTTTCAGTGAACCAAGTAGGAGGTATCTAGACTAAAATCTTGTAGTCTTCTGTACAAGATGGCCTGCTGGCCTCTAGGCAAGCATGATACACCATTAGATAAAGATGGAAGTTTTGATTTCGTTCTGATTGAATTGTTAAACTACTAGTGATACAGTGCACACGTATATGATATTGACTCCATAAATTATGAGGCTGGCCAAAGATGTAGTGAAGGCATTTGTAAGAAAGCTGTAACTGATCATGCTTAATGGAGTATTTCTAGATTTTCTTCTTAAGTTTATCAGATTACTTGACCCTTATATCAGCTGAGTTCTTTATTCTCTAAGTTATGACATGCTAATTCTTCCAGGATGTAACATAATATAAAGTGTAAAAGCAAAATACTATAGGCAATCATTTCACCCATTTCCCATTTGTCCTGAGAACACTTGCAAGTGGGGCTTGCAGCTGCAGCATTTACCCTCAGATCATTTGCAGAGTTCTTTTTTTCAGATAATATTATAATTGCAGTTTGTGTAAATCAACATTCCCTAAGAAACTATCACCTGACTTAACAGTTTTTGTCTGGGGAAGTTGAAAAGAAATAGTACATTCCTTTGCACACTTTGGAGTAAGAAGCATGTCTGCATAAGAGACTGGACAGCAGGTTTCCCCCTGTGTGACATAGGTCTCCTTTGGGAATGGTCACTACTCTGGCGTTATACCCATGCAGGGCACTGCCAACTCTCTGCAATGCAAGATTCCGTTCAGTGTTCAGACCTGGAGAGACACATCCAGGCTACATGCTCAAAGAAATGCTAAAGCGGCCGGGTGCAGTGGCTCACGCCTGTAATCCCAGGACTTTGGGAGGCCAGGGTGGGCGGATCGAGACCATCCTGGCTAACACATTGAAACCTCGTCTCTACTAAAAATACAAAAAATTAGCTGGGTGCCGTGGCGGGCGCCTGTAGTCCCAGCTACTCGGGAAGCTCAGGCAGGAGAATGGCGTGAACCCTGGAGGCGGAGTCTGCAGCGAGCTGAGACCACATCACTGCACTCCAGCCTGGGCGACAGAGCGAGACTCTTCCTCAAAAAAAAAGAAAAAGAAAGAAATCCTAAAGCTTTTTAGCTTTAGCTTTTCTGGGATCACCACTGGTACTTCTCAAGTAATACTGGCAGGTAGGAGTTGCTTCTGCTCTCAGGATCCATTCTCCAGACACCTAGAGTCCATAAACCTTTCACCTAACAAGAGCTTTCAATCTTCTGCCTTCTGTATCTATTCTGTCATTCTCATTCTGTTTCATTTTTTTCATTTCCTGTTCTATAGTTGTATATTTTCCTTTTTTCTAGTAAAAAGAAGCATGGCTTTGAAGGGAATCATCAATTCAGACCTTTTATTTCTGGTCTTCAAATCAGCTCCTGGAATAAACACAGAGTTAGCTGTGTTCTGAATGATCTCCTGACAGAGTCTTTACTCCCTCATTAGTAAGAGTTGTGAAAACTGCAGCCAGTTCCTCCTCTTTGTATTTGTGGCTCCCTTTATAGCCCCAGGAACATGGTAGGGTATCAAAACATGCTTGCTAAATGTTGGGATCAATCAGATTTTACAATACTAAGCAATAATGTTTAATTAGGTAATTCTATAATTGTATCCATGGATGCTTTGCAAATAGCATGTTTAGCTCACATAAATTCCAGTTTCACAGAGGATATGAGAAGGAAAAAAAAATCCACAGAAAGAATACAACAAAGAAGGATTCATTTTACATTCATTCCGATTAAGGTTATCTTTCAGTTTATGATAAAAGCAATAATGATAATATTGTTAAAAACTGAGCTAATTACTTTCAACCAGATACTGTCCACACATTAACTTTTTCCATCAAAAGTATCCCTGATAGATACTTTGTAAAATGAGAGCATATTTGGCTTCCATTTCGGAGGTGGTTAAAATAAAGGCTACCGGGTTAGATAACTTATAGAAGTTCACACATCTAGAATGGCATGTAACCTCTCTGTAACTTAGCCACTGGGGCCTGAGACTTCTTGCTGTTACACACAATTAAAAGTGTTGAAATCCTTTTTCTTTCTTTTTTTTTTTTAGATGGCATTTTGATCTTGTTGCCCAGGTTGGAGTGCAATGGGGCGATCTTGGCTCACCGTAACCTCAGCCCCCTGGGTTCAAGCAATTCTCCTGCCTCAGCCTCCCTAGTAGCTGGGATTACAGGCATGTGCCACCATGCCTGGCTAATTTTGTATTTTTAGTAAAGACAGGGTTTCTCCATGTTGGTCAGGCTGGTCTCGAACTCCTGACCTCAGTTTATCTGCCCTCCTCAGCCTCCCAAAGTGCTGAGATTACAGACGTGAATCACCGTGCCCAGCCTAAATCTTTTTTCTTTTTGTTTTTAGAGACAGGGTCTCACTCCATGCTCAAGCTGGAGTACAGTAAGCTCAATCTCAGCTCACTGCAGCCTCAACTTCCCAAGCTCAGGTGGCTCTCTGGCTCAGTCTTCCAAGTAGCTGGGACTATCGGCGTGCACCATCTTGCCCAGTTAATTGTTGCAGTTTTTTTTTTTTTTTTTTTTTTTTTTTTTGCCATGTTGCCCAGGATAGTCTTAAACTCCTGGGCTCAAGTGATCCACCTGCCTCACCTCATAAAGTGTTGGGATTACAACTGTGAGCCACTGCACCCGGCCAAAATCTTTTCAACATGGCAATTCAGCAGAAGACAAAACTGGGAGAGTGAAAGACCACATTAACAATTGGGCAACTATGCTTACCCAGCTCCTCAATAACACCCCATATCTGCTTTATACATTACCCCCAAGGTTTCCCTTCTGGTAGAAAGGGTTCTAGTCTCTGCTCTAGGACTAGCAATGTGATTTGAGGCAATAATGAGCTTTCTAAAGCCAGGCACCGTAAAAACAACTTTTCCTCCACAGACATGGTAGTACTTTTTCCTTTCATCTGCAAATCAAATCTGTCCTAATCTAGATAATGTCACCCCAGATGATAGGATTTTATGTTAATATCTTTAATTCTATCTCCTAAGGAAATTTGCTCCTAAGACTAAAGTCATCATCCGGTTTCTTCTTATCTGGTTAGAACCACCCAAGAGAGCAGAAGAGTATAAAAACACAAACACTGTAGATTTCAAAGTTCCAGATACTCTGTCACCAATTGTGAGATGGATGCCATGAAGCAGCACTTTCCTCCTGGGGTGCAGTAGGGGCAGGACTTTCCTCTGGGGTGCATCAGGCCTGGGATTCAACAGATCAGGTACCAGGACTCCAGAGGCCACCAACCCTGAGCCCAGGAGATTGTGTGCCCTGTCTGCTCCATTGTATATTATTGCACACATACAACCAAATTCTGCAATACTTTAAATTTAGCAATTCAACAGTAGAAGACAATACTGGGAGAGTGAAAGACCACATTAAGAACTGGGCAGGCCGGGCGCGGTGGCTCAAGCCTGTAATCCCAGCACTTTGGGAGGCCGAGACGGGCGGATCATGAGGTCAGGAGATGGAGACCATCCTGGCTAACACGGTGAAACCCCGTCTCTACTAAAAAATACAAAAAACTAGCCAGGCGATTTGGCGGGCGCCTGTAGTCCCAGCTACTCGGGAGGCTGAGGCAGGAGAATGGCGTAAACCCGGGAGGCGGAGCTTGCAGTGAGCTGAGATCCGGCCACTGCACTCCAGCCTCGGCGCGAGACTCCGTCTCAAAAAAAAAAAAAAAAAAAAAAAAACTGGGCAATGACTAGCCTGGGCAACATGGTGAGACCCTATCTTTACAAAAACTACAGTAAAAAACAAATGAGCCAGGTATGGTGGCACAAACTTGTATTTCTAGATTTCTAGCTACTCTGGAGGCTGAAGGGGGAGGATCACTTGAGCCCGAGAGTTTGAGGCTGCCAAGGCCATGCCAGTGCATCCCCAACTGAGTGAAAGAGCAAGACCCTGTCTCAAAAAAAAAAAAAAAGAATTGGTCAAGTAATGGGGAAAGCATCCTAAGCAAACAAAAAAGAGAAGAAGAAGAAGAAGAAGAAGAAGGAGGAGGAGGAGGAGGAGGAGGAGGAGGGGAGGAGGAGGAGGAGGAGAGGCAGCCGCCTAAGGCATCACATTGTCCAACTTCAAACTATTCTATAAGGATGCCATTACCCAGAGCAAATAAATGCTGAAACACATATTGTATGTTCTCACTTATAAGTGGAAGGTAAACCTCATACACAGGAACATAAAGATGAGAACAGCGCAGGATGTGGTGATTCATGCCTGTAATCTCAGTACTTTGGGAGGCCAAGGCAGAGGGGCAGGGAGGGATCACTTGAGGTCAGGAGTTTGAGACCAGCCTGGCCCACATGGTGAAACCCCATCTCTACTAAAAGAAAAAAATATGGCCGGGCGCGGTGGCTCAAGCCTGTAATCCCAGCACTTTGGGAGGCCGAGACGGGCGGATCATGAGGTCAGGAGATCGAGACCCTCCTGGCTAACACGGTGAAACCCCGTCTCTACTAAAAATACAAAAACTAGCCGGGCGAGGTGGCGGGCGCCTGTAGTCCCAGCTACTCGGGAGGCTGAGGCAGGAGAATGGCGTAAACCCGGGAGGCGGAGCTTGCAGTGAGCTGAGATCCGGCCACTGCACTCCAGCCTGGGCGACAGAGCGAGACTCCGCCTCAAAAAAAAAAAAAAAAGAAAAGAAAAAAAAAAAAAAAAAAAAAAATATGTGTATATATATAGCCTGGCATGGTGGTGGGCACCTGTAATCCCAGCTACTCGGGAGGCTGAGGCAGGAGAATTGCTTCAACCCAGGAGGTGGAGGTTGTAGTGAGCCAAGTTCATGCCACTACACTCCAGTCTCGGTGACAGAGACCCTGTCTCAAAAATAAAATAAAATAAAATAAATATGAGAACAATAGAAAACTGAAGGACAACAAAAGGAGGGAAGGAGATAAGGGGGTATAGGCTGAAAAACTTCCTACTGAGGACTATGTTCACTCTCTGGGTGACAATATCAATAGAAGCCTTAGCATCACACAATACACCCTTGTAACAAACCTACACATGTACCCCCTGAATCTAAAATTAAAATGTAAAAAGAAGCCACATAACACAATAATATTATGAAATACCATAAAAGGCCAGGCACAATTGCTCATGCCTGCAATCCCAACACTTTGGGAGGCCGAGGCGGGTGGATCACCTGAGGTCAGGAGTTCAAGACAAGCCTGGGCAACATAGTGAAACCCCGTATCTACTAAAAATACGAAAAAAATAAAATTAGCTGGGCGTGGTGGCAGGCAGCTGTAATCCCAGCTACTCCGGAGGCTGAGGCAGGGGAATCATTTGAATCTGGGAGGTGGAGGTTGCGGTGAGGGGAGATCTTGCCATTGCACTCCAGCCTGGGCAACAAGAGCAAAACTCCCTCTCAAAAGAAACAAACAAGCAAACAAACAAACAAAACAAAACAGGTATTTTTATTTTAAAAATGGGCGACTACCCTGGCCTCCTCCTCAGTAACATTATGACCCTTCAGGCATCTGACAAGCATTGCTCTGGGGTCGAAAAGGATCCAGTCTGCTCCAGTACTATTAATGCATTTGTAGGCAGTAATGAACTTTCTAACGAGGGTCCCCCAAAACAGATTTCCCTGCACCAGAAAGGTAGTATTTTTTCTTTTCAATCCCTAAAGCAACGTATTTAACTAGATAACTTCATCTCAGATGATAGGACTCTACGTAAATCTCATTAATTCCATCTCTTGATGTAATTTGCTCCTGAGATTAAGGTTCCCACCCACCTCCCTGAAATCTGATTTGGACCCCCAGGAGTCCAGAAGAGTATAAAAACGCAAAAGATGTTGACTTCTGAGTCTCACATACCCGGCGTCAGCTGGTGAAAAAAAGACGCGAAGGAGCTGCTGTCTCCCCTCCGAGTTTGGCAGGCCCGGGGATTCCGCAAAGGAGGCGGCGGTGTCAGATGCCTCCAGCCCTGACCTCAGTACATTCGGTATCCTGGATGCTCCCTTCCTGTCCTTACCATTGCGAGCTCTCCTGGGACGGCCTAGATTTCCACTGGGACCTACTTTCCGCTTCCTGCGTGCCTCTTTGCTGAAACTGCCGGCGAAAAGATTTCTTGCTCAAGCCTCAGAGCACCTTGAGGCGGTGCCCAGAGTCCCCCGCTCTGGATCCCGCGCAAGAGACCCAGGAGGAGCCGCAGGAGCCCTCAGGAGAGCAGGAGGCTGCAGAGCGTCTCTAGGGACGCCCGCCCCCTCAGCCTCCCTCGAAACTCTCCCTCGCAACTCGCCCCTCGCTCGGCAGGCAGACAACTCCAGCCTGATAGGTCCATCCGAGGAGATCTTTCAGAGTGTCAGCCAACTACGGACCTCGGAACCACCAGCCAAAGTTCCAAGACTGCTACCTGCAGATTGCATGCGCTTGGGGCAGACGCCCTAAGAATGTGTCCACCGCCAGTCTTTGGAGTCCTGAGCCCTGAGATTTCCGCTAAGATCTTCCATGGAACGATCTCTTGTAACAGATGTTCTTACAGTAACACGTGAGTTCGCTCAAACGCGATGGAAGAAGTTTTGCTTTGCAATCACTTTGTGCTTTTTTCTTTCCCCTTCTCAATAAAATTGTACACAAATGTGAAATTCCTGTTGCCTATGTTCCTGTTGATGTTGGGTAAGGATGAGGCTCGGGTCAGGGTGGCTGGCTGCTGGTGCCAAGACTATCACGGGTACCCTGAATCCCCTAGATTTGCTGGTTACAGGACAAACAAAAAATATAAAAAGTGTGTGTCTTATGCAGAGATTGGCGGGGAGAATAGGCCAGGGGTCATGCATGGCTGGTGACTCACAGGCTGAGTCTACAGGAAATCCGGTAAACAGGCATCAGACCTGAGAACTTACTGCAGGAAATTCTCCTGTCCTGAAGCCTTGGAACTTTCTCCCTCTGAAGGTTTGCACCTTACTAAGACCTTACTAAACTCACTCATAATTTCTGGAAGTTTTCTTCTAGACTCTTTCAGATTTTCTCCACAGGCTCATGTTCTGCAAGTATGGATAGTTTCATTTTTTCACTTCCAATGTATATGCTTTCTTACTCCTTTTCTCACCTTATTGCACTGGCCAACAATTCCAGTACCTTGTTGAATAGAAATGGTTGGAGCGAATTTCTTGGCCTTGTGCCTGATTTCATGGGAAATGCATTGAGTCTGTCACTGTTTCATACAATTTAACTATGGGTTTTTGTAGACGTTCTTTGCACGGTTGATGAAAATCCCTCAATTCCCAAGTTGCTGAGAGTTGGTTTTTAAATTTCAAATCATGAATGGATATAGATTTTCTTAAATGCTTTCTGTGCATCATTCGATAAGATTATACAGTGTTTCTCATCTAGCATAGGGTGAAATATACTGATTGACTTTTGAGTATTAAACCAGCCTTACATGTGGAATAAACCTTACTTGGGCATGGTATTGTTCTTTAACATATGTTTCTGATTTCTATTTGTTATTATTTTGGTGAGGATTTCTGCATCTATATTTAGGAGCAATATTGGTCAGTAGCTTTCTCTTAGTGTCCTCTATTTGCTAGGAAAATGTTGATCTCATAAAATAAGTTGGGAAGTATTCCATATTCTTTTATTTTCTAGAATAAATTGTGTAGAATTCATGTTATTTATTCTTCGAATATTAGGTAAAATTAGTGAAATAGTAAGAACCTCTGTGTTTGTTTTTTGGAAGATTTTTGACCATGAATTCAATACCTTTAATAATCGCAAAAATTTGCAGATTGTTTTTCATGAGTTGGGTAGACTGGATCTTGTGGGATTGATGCACTTTATCTAATTTGTTGAAATTATGCGTACAGAGTTGTTTTTAGACCATTTTTAAAAGTTACCATTGTGGGCCAGGCGGGGTGGTTCACGGCTGAAATTCTTTGGGAATTTTGGGAGTCCAAGGTGGGCAGGTCACTTGAGGCCAGGAGTTGGAGACCAGCTTGGCCAATATAGCAAAACCCCATTTCCACTAAAAATACAAGAAAATTAGCTGGGTGTGGTGGTGCACGCCTGTAATCCCAGCTACTCAGGAGGTTGAGTCACAAGAATTACTTGAACCTAGGAAGCAGAGGTTGCACTCCAGCTTGGGTGACAATGGGAGATTTTCTCAAAAAAAAAAAAAAAAAACTTACAGTTGTGAATAGGTTGATCAACATAAAGACCCTGCTAGGTAATACTTTGCCTCTCTAGATCCGCTTAAGGCTCTTCAGTCAGCACTATGTTGCAAGAAGCAACCCGTATGGACTGCACTGGAGAGCTACTTTTGCTCCCAGACTTCTGAATGAGTTTAGGCACTGAAAGACACCAGCTGTACAGAGATATGGATTAACAATTTATTACTTTGTTTTGATTCACCTGGACCTCGGGGTATTTATTTTATCTGAAGCCGAAAATAGGCTGGCTGTGGTGACTCACACCTGCAACCGCAGCACTTTGGGAGGCCGAGGCAGGAGGATTACTTGAGGCCAGGAGTTCAAAACCATCTTGGGTAATAGAAAGATAACCTGTCTACACACACACACACACACACACACAGTAGCCAGGCATGGTGGCATGTACCTGTAGTCCCAGGTACTTATGAGGCTGAGAAGGGAGAATTGCATGACCCAGGATGGTTGAGGCTGCAGTGAGCTATACTTGTGCCACTGCACTCCAGCCTGGGTGACACAGCCAGATCTTGTCTCAAAAAAAAAGTGAAAAAAGAAAAAAGCCAAAAAATACTGTGGATTGGCCCTTTCTTCAAGCATTTGCTTGCTTTCTCTAACACCACTCATTCTATTGCCCCTACTGAGCTTGAAATGATAATGCTTTCTTCAGGTGCCAGGTCTGGAGTGCTGGTGCACCTATCTCAAAACGCTGTCTCAAAACTCCAACAGGGAGCACCTAACTGTACTGGGTGCAACATTGCTAACACCGAGCAAACAGCAGTCCAGGACCGTGGAAACAACAGTCTCTGCGAAACCAAGGACTCTGTGACCAAGAGAAATCGCCGATTCCAGACATAGCCGGTCTTAGAGAGATGAATGGCGTCGTCATCGAAAAAACAGGGACTCGATTGTTTGTAACAGAAATACCGCCACAAACGCTGGTACAGGACAGCCGACACCGAGAACCACGGGAAGTGTCTGAGAGCTGCGCCCCCACGGAATAACTGCCAGTCGACACAGTGCGAGTGAGAAACCGGTCACTCCATGCAAAGACCAGTACTGCCAAGGAAAAGAATCCGACGTCCCCAAAAAGCGGTGCTACTAAGAGAAACGGCCGCTTTTGAAGAAAACAGCCAGGAGCCTGACTGAGAGACACTCAGCTCCCAGGAAGAACGGGCATTTGTTGCAAAACACAGCCGGATAAACCAAGAACCTTTGGAGTGGTTGCACCGAAATGGGATCACCCAGCACCTCAGCGTCCTGGGCTCTAGCAAGCCTCACAAAAACAACCGGCAGTGCTACCTCCAAGGAGCACCTAGAGCAGCAAAACTAGCAGTAATGCCATCGACGAAAGGCCAGTTAGGCGAAAAGAGTAGAGTATTTAGTTCCGGGGATTATAGGCCAGCGCTAACCAGACAGCATAAAGCTGAGGGTTGACAAACCAAAAATTAGTAACAATTCTTTTTAAAGGGCAAGTTAGCTGAAAAACACACACACACACCCCGAATAAAAACAATACATTTGGGAAAATTCATCAAATGAAAATGCAAAACATAGAAAAATTGACTCTACAAAGAAGAAAATGCAAACACTTCTAAACAATGTGGTTTCACAGCTGTGATATCGCTGTCAGGCCTATGTCAATATCTGCTCGGTCTCACCAGGACTTCTAAGGGACTGCAGGCACCACTAAACCGCTACTTTCTACTCCTAAAATATCTTCTTTAACGACATGCCCGGACTTCTATATTTAAAACTCAGGCATCAGTAAAGCAGGATAAGTTATTATGAAACCGAAAGTTACTGGGAATAAGGAGTCGCAGGTATGGCTATGCTAGCACTGGTTGCGACTAAATATGGACTTGCAAGAGCTAAAAAATCACATTCACAGGGGCACTTGCAATCAAAGCATGCACTTGTTACTCTAAGAAATCCCTAACCCAGGACTCGCTCAGAATATTTCAAAAGCAGAATTAAGCATCTTCATCGCAGGCGAAATAAGCCATTACTTATTCCGCTTAAATCCGAACTTGCTATGCAGAGAAACCACAGTCAGGGCTATATTCCGAGTGTAGGAGGTTTAAAACTTCCGAAAAGGCAGTCAAAGCAGGCAGGCCAAGCCCGACCTGCTGTGCCTACCGGAATTGCTAAACCCAGTTGTGGTACTATTAAGTAATTGGTAGTTCTCTTATAAGCCACTCTAAACTGTTCCAAAGAAAAAGACACAGGAAACACTGCTAGCCCTGAGACCCATGAATAAGTAATCTTCTCAATTATTTATTTTGAGACAGGGTCACACTCTCCTGGAGGGCACTGGTGCTATCCAGCTCAGGCTCACTGCAGCCTCAACCTCCTGGGCTCAAGCGACCAGCCCACTCCACTCTCTGAAGTAGCTGGGACTACAGGTGCACAACACCTCCCCCGGCTAATTTTTGTATTTTTTGTAGAGGCTTCACCCTCTTGCCCAGGCTGTTCTCAGACTACTGAGCACAAGCAATCCGCATGCCTCCAACGCTAAAAGTGCTGGGATTACTGCTGTGAGCCACGCTGCCCCACCAGAATAAGTAACATTAAGAACTGGTCATCTGTGAAGTTGTATTAATATAAGTAATTGCGTGGTCTTTTCATGAGACACAGTAACGATTGAAAAACCTCCCACTCTTGACCGTGAATAAAATTCCTGAGAGTAAAACACAATGAATTGATATACCGAAAAAAAGAAAGATAGGTGTTAAAAATCAAACTAAAAATTAAAATTAAGAAGACGTTATAATGACGTAAAATGTGTGATATAAAATTAAATGTAAACAAACAATATATTTAAAAAGGAACAAGTAGAAAAATATGAGGAATAAGAATTAAAAATACACTGCAAAAAATAAATTAAAAACCGGCCAAACACTAAGGATTCTATAATCATAAAACAGATTTCTCCAAGTTAAAACAGATACAAGTGAAATAGTTAATAAAATAAATATAAATGTTTAAAAGACAAGGAAACTGAAAGTAATAAACGACACGAAGCAAGAAAGAAACATCAGGAAAAAAAGAGAATTCAAAAACTGACAACCAGCAACGAAGGCACATCTTAATGTGTTTTTATTTTCTAGGTGGAGACGCTTGGTAACTGAGAATCTTTTCAGGGAGGAGAATCCAAAGAGGCTTCTGCTGATATCTAAGGCTGCTTAGCGCCACAGATTCGTAGGCAGCACGCCCAGAGTACAGAGAACGCGGCAGAACCAACGCGAAGAATCCGCTCCAGGCAGTCTGAGAAACCCGGGGGGTGGCGCCACAGACGGAGGGCAGGAGGATGGCGGCGTTCCAAAAGGCACCCGCTGTCAGAGACGTCGGTGTCCTGCTGTCTGTTCCAGGAATGGGGAGGACTGCACCCGGAAAGCTGCTGGAGCGTGAGTCTGTCGGGTTCCTCTGCCTGCCCCACCTCTTCCACGGGTGCCTCTTGCTGCTTCTGTGTCCCCGGCCGACTGAACCCAGGGGACTTCGCTGTACTTGGTTCCAAGGTGCTCTGGACTCCAGGAAAGAGTCCGTTTTGCCAGTAGACTCCGGGTAGCCGCCAGCAAGGACTGGAAAGCAGTCCCAAATCACAGCTGTCCAATGAGTACTCTCCTAGTACGGGATACAAAGGGAGAGGCCACGGCCCACGATCTTCTGAACTCACAATAGGCGGAGACCCGGGCTCTGGCGCCACCTCCGCGGAATCCCAAGGCCGCTTCACACAGCCAAGAAAATGTTGCTCCATCGCCTAAGCCTCAGACCAGGAGGAAACAAACGTTGGCGCTGATCAAGGAGGGAGAGTCTTCTGCACTACCCTCAGCCTGGGTATTTATGCTCTCCAGAGCCCGTGGGCGGAGGCCAGTCAGATATCAAGAAACTCATTAGTAGCAAATGCACGAAGATTCGTGGACAAATGAAAAACGATAAAATTTTAGAGAGTACATAGAACCAAAACGAACCGTAATTCCGACAGAAAAACATAGCGAGAAAAGAAACCGAAATGAAACAACGCTAAGCAAACCTTGCAGAGAACTCGTACTACAGAACGCAGGTATTAAAGAGCGCTGCAAGGGCCAAGAACCACCCGTTTTCGGGAAATGAGCGTTGGCTGCCACCGGAAAACTGTCCGCTGGGGCTCTACGCTAATAACCGTCTTGCTAACCAGAGACTGGCGCCTTGAATTTAGCAAGCGCCGGCACCTAGCGGATAGCGCTGGTATTGCCAAACAAATATCCGTTTCGGCGCCGTAAGTGGGGCTGCTGAAGAGAAACAGCGTGCTCTCAGAAAAGAGCGGTGGGCTTCCACGCCTAAACAACCTGTTTGTAGGAATGAACCAACGCTGTTCAAAAAATACATAACATCTAAATAAAAATAAAAATTTAAAATAATGAAAGTCTGAAATGCAAGTAAAAACGGAAAACACATCGGTAACACTGTCCTCAGAGCAAAATACACAACAATAATGTTTAAATTAGCGAAAATTACAGAGAGCCAACCGTACAAAGAAGAAATTACAAATATGGCTAGACGATGCAATGCCTACCATTAGAATGTTTCTGTCAGATCTAAAACCCTGCAGGTTGCTCCTGTCATAATTTCCTACAACAAACAAAAATAGCCACGGTTAAACGTGTTTAGGTACGACTAAAAAATCGTGCTAACTGGTATATGCCGATTTGGTCCACAGGAGGAAAAAGGCGCGATGGGCGGGACTTGCTATTGTCAAAGGGAGCTCGGTAAAACTGAGATATCGCGTTCGCCGGCGTTCCTGACTTCCCTGGGAGTTTTGAAAACACACAAGCTAGCTAAGACGGGACTCGATATTGCGAAACCAAACTTGGTATAAGAGCTCCCAACACCGCTAAACTGGCCATCACTAAGCCTTTAGAAAACAAAACAAAACAAAACAAAACAAAAAATGCATTCGCTGGTACCCAGATTTCCGCAGGAGTTAAACATCTCCTGCACAGCCAAAGCAAGGCTCACTAGTAGGAAACCGGAACTTGCTGGGACTAAGAAACTTGAGGCTGGGTTGACCCCATGGCTGTTACCATTAGAATTCCGACGCTAACGGAAACCCGGAGCTGCTGACAAATGAGTCACAGTAACTCCGTCTTCGTATGGCAAAACGGTGACTTCCTACGACCTAGATATCGCAGCCACGGCTAGTCCGGTGTCTGTCTTAACTCAGGACTTGCTTGGGTTGAGAAATCACATTTTGGCCATTCCCCTACTGGGACACGGGGTAGAAATCCCAGGCACCGCGAAATCGAAACTCGCTAGGACCCAGAAGCCAACGACGCGCGAAACCGTGGGGTCCTGCGACAGAGACGCGCAGCGGCGCCGCCACGGGACTGCGTTCTGGAGGCGGAGCCGGAACCGTGCGGCCGCGCTGGGAAGAGACTGTGCCCGTGCAGCTCCTCTGTCACCGGCTCCGAGGAGCGTCGGGCTCCCCCCGCCCAGCCCTGCAGCACCCGTCCGTCCGGCAACGCCAGACTCAGCGCAACTGGGCCACCTGCCTCTTTGAATCTCTCAGATCCGTGGCCTGAGGGCTGCCGCCACCGAGAAATGGAGGCACAGAGCTGCGAACAAGAGACCACCGCTCGGCGAAATGGCGGTGCCAGGAGCCTGGGAGGGAATGCAGCCAGCGACGTTGTCAAGGACAACATTCGTTTGGGTGCAACCAACGGTGCCGTCACCAAGAAACCGTCGACTCTGAGAAAAAAAAGAGAAGTTCGGCTACCGAGAAACTCCGTTCAACAATTGCTGTGACGGCCGGCTCCGCGCCAGTGGGGAAAGAGTCAGCGGAAACGCTGGGTGCTGCGACCTCGACGCCGGCACCAGAGGGCCTCGGCTGAGAAAGTCCCTACGGAGACAAGGAAACTGTGCACAGCACAGCTAGCAGTTGACACAAACAGAAAAGTGTCTGCTCTGCTCCCTGGCAGAAAGCCGGATCAAAACGAGCAAGTCAGTGGAGGGAATCCCGCAGCCACTGAAGAAGTTACCCGCGTGGCTGTGGGGCCAGAGAAACACCGCAATTTCGACGTTAGCCATTGGGATACGACAGAGAAACATTCGCGACCACAAACGTACCATCCAGCTCCGCGCAATCAGTGGTTTTGCGATCCAGAAACCACTGCCAGCTGGATTCGAGTAGAAACTTCTGAAAAACTGTCGTCTCATAGCAGCTTTCCTCCCTACGACAGACAGTCGCCTTTAGAGGGCACCTAACGGTGCTTAGTCCGGCCTGGGCCAGCACAAAGCGCAGAGCGGCGCCCGTGCCAATAAACGCCGGACTTTGTGAAACCAACCTTGTGACCACCGAGTCCACTGGCTTCGCAGGACGCAATGGGCCAAGGCGCGGAGGAGAAACCGCGGGCTCGGTTCACCGATTATGCTGCTGGCGGGTGATGGTGGGGTGGGGCACCCGCAAAGTTGTGAAACCAGCGGCGCTGGGACCCAGCGATCACCTGCCCGTAGCAAATGCCTGTGCAGTTGCACAAGACAACTTTTGGCGGAGGGAAGGCTGCAGTCAGAGAGCCTCCGATAACGCTGACAAAGGAGTGGCGTTGGCAGTGAGAAACCGCTGGCGCTGGGAAAGGAACGGTGCAGCGACCGACCAACTGCGCGCTCGGTGCCACCAAAGTGCTACCGGTTCTACCCACTCTGTCCCCCACAGCCTTAGGGAAGTCTGTTGTCCTTTTCTTTTTTCCTCTGTGGCGTACGCTGGTGCAGTGATGTCATCTTCGCTCAGTGCAGCCTCGACTTCCTGGGATCCAGCGATCCTCCCGCCTCAGCCTCTAGAGTAGCCGAGACCACAGGTGAGTGCTAGCACCCCCGTCTAATTCGTGTGTGTGTATGTGTATGTGTGTGTGTGTGTGTGTATGTGTATATATATATATATGTATGTATGTATATATATATATGTGTATGTGTATATATATATATATATAAAAGACCGGGGTCTCGCTATGTTGCCCAGGCTGGTCTCGAACTCCTGAGCTCAAGTGATTCGCCCGCCTGGGACTCCCAAAGTGCTGGGATCACAGGCATTGGCCACCGAGGCCGGCAGAAGTCTGTACTGTTCTTGCATTCCACCCAGTGTGTTGTGCAGTGGGAGAGTAGTAGGCTTATGCCCCGAGAACCACGCAGATCCTGTTGGTCCCAGGAACAAAGTAAAAACCATTCTGGTCGCCAACAGCTTCCTACGCAGCAAACAGCCATCCAGCCTCCGTGACTGGGCTCTTTCAGGTCACCCCAGGCTCTCTTCCGGGTCCAGAACCTACAGGATCCTACAGGAGGGGCCGACAACTGCTTGCCTTCGACACTTAAAACTCTCGGTCTAAGGTTCCCTAGGAGCGTAAAAGGCACAGCGTTTTCTGACCGCAGCTTCAGGTCTCCCTCGCCTGTCCCGGTACCTCTCCTGCAGGAGGGAACTCTGTGGGAACCGCTCGTTGATTCTGATGGTTAACTCTGTCAGATGTCTTTGATACTGGGCATAGGAGTTGGAAGAGGGCTGGAGAGAAAAATGAACTGCAAGACTCCAGCACAGGAGGTGGGATTGATGGCAGACGTCCGCTTCCTCTCTAAACCCAATAAACATCTCAAATTGTCGTCCACTTTCCTATACCCTTGATTTGTCAAATGGATCCCTGAGGCTTTCTCTGTCTTTCCGGAAATGCAAACAGCTGAATTTTCAAGAGCTTGAATTCTCTCACACTTTTCAGTCAAGAGTGGGGCTATAAACTCCTTCCTCACAGGAAATAAGGAACTGCCACCGCTTGGAAGAAAAACATATTTTTCCCATAAGCTTTCACATTACCCAAAAAAAACACTACACATCCGGATGTAAACCCCCCCCCAAGAGATTTACAGACCCTACCAAGAGCGTTCCCATGCAAACGCATCATCTCCCAATCGCATCCTGAAGGCAGCATGCAACCAATTCCATCCTTTTCTGGATGAACCTGGGCAGAGGACAAGTGCAGAGGAGCCCAGAGAAGGGCCTTGACAAGTCAGGAGACCCAATTTGGGGTCGCAATTCTCGCCCACTCCCAAGGTGTTTGCTTTGATCTTCCCCTCCCACCATACTACTTCTTCTGCTACCTGGTTTCTCCCTGTATTCTAGGATCCTCCAATTGCCTTCTGGTCTTACAGACGCGAGAATAAAGGAAAAATGGCATCGTTTCCACCTTAAAAGTTACAAGCACTTCACCAAAAGGAACAGCCTAGGTAGAGCCTTTTTAAAACAAATGCCCGCCCACTGCTTCACCCTCCTCATTTCCACCTCAGCAGAGCATTTTAGCAGAAAAGCTGACTCAGAGCAGTAGCTCCCTCCTGTAGTCCCAGCACTCTGGGAGGCTGAGTCGGGAGGATCTCTTTAGCCCAGAAGTTCAAGACCACCTTAAGCACAAAATAAGACCCTTGCCTCTACAAAAAAAGAAAGAAAGAAAGAAAGAAAGAAAGAAAGAAAGAAAGAAAGAAAGAAAGAAAGAAAGAAGAAAGAAAAGAAAAAAAATTGAAAAATTAGTCGGATTTGGTCTTGAGTGCCTGTAGTCCCAGCTACTAGGGAAGCTGAAGTGGGAGGATCTCTTGAGCCCTGGAGATTCAGGCTGCAGTGAAGAGTGATCTGTGACTGCACCACTGCAGTTCAGTCTGGGTGACAGAGGGAGATGTTGTCTCAAAAAAATAAAATAAAATAAAATAACATAGCTGGGATTACAAGCCCTGCAAGAAGAGGTCACCTGAGACATTATTACATATACCATTAACAGAGGAGAATGCTGCAAATTGTACTTGTGTCCCAATGGTAAGAGGCCACCCATTTAAAAATATATACATGTTTCAGAGATACTAAATGATAAAAACATTTACCTTAGAATTGATTAAATTCAGGTATCCACTCCTTTGTTTTCAATCCTTAGGGCCATTTTTTAGTTTATGTCTTGAAAATAGCATAGAGATTAGAGTTGTGATTTTTTATTTTTAAAATTATTTTTATTTTGTTCACTTATTTATTTTTGAGACAGAATCTTGCTCTATCGCCAAGGCTGGAATGCAGTGGCATGATCTTGGTTGACTGTAACCTCTGCCTCCAGGTTCAACCCATTCTTGTGCCTCAGCCTCCCGAGTAGCTGGGACCATTGGCTCTTGCCATAACACCCAGGTAATTTTTGTATTTTTAGAAGAGACGGGGTTTCACCATGTTGGCCAGGCTAGCCTCGAACTCCTGGTCTCATGTGATCCACCCGCCTCGGCCTCCCAAAATGCCAGGATTACAGGCATGAGCCACTACGCCAAGCTGAGTTGTAATTTTTTGAAACCAATTTTTTTTTATTGTATTTGTTTTTTTCGCGGTGTAGCTCAATACATTGAAATGGTTGGGTAAGTGGGAAAATCATCTTCCCCACTCCTCCATTATCTGTAAGGTGCAATTTCTCATAAACAATTTCAGCTTCTTGCCTCCCCTTTTAGTTTACTCACATATTGTGTGGTTTGTGGCATGAAAATCATTATTTGTGACAGACACCATGCCAACTGTATTTTGTGCTTTACTTTGTTTCATTCTCAACTGAAAACTGTGGTGAGCACATGCTTTGTGCTGGGCTTGCTTCTCAGTTCTCTCCATTTTGTAGTTGCACGGCCTCACTTAGGGAAATTGGAGTGTGTATAGCTCTGCCCGTGGCTGAATAGATAAATGTAATTTTAGCATTCAGTGTTAAAAAATCAACTCTCGGTGCAAATTTTTTTTTTTTTTTTTTTGAGACAGAGTCTTGCTCTGTTGCCCAGGCCGGAGTGCAGTGGCCGGATCTCAGCTCACTGCAAGCTCCGCCTCCTGGGTTCATGCCATTCTCCTGCCTCAGCCTCCCCAGTAGCTGGGACTGCAGGCGCCCGCCATCTCGCCCAGCTAGTTTTTTTGTATTTTTTAGTAGAGACGGGGTTTCACTGTGTTAGCCAGGATGGTCTCGATCTCCTGACCTCGTGATCTGCCCATCTCGGCCTCCCAAAGTGCTGGGATTATAGGCTTGAGCCACCGCGCCCGGCCTCTTGGTGCAAATTTAAGACTCATCTTCTCATGGTGTGTGTGTGTGCACATGTGTGATTTTACTGTGTCCCTTCTCCCTAACACTCCAGTTCAAGATACCAACCTACGTTCTGAGTTGATTATTCTGGATACACTCTATCAAAATATGACTGTTGGACACCAGAATACAGCACCCCAATATACCAGTATAACAATATACCTCTGGCATATTGATTATTTCGGGCCTGGCATAGTGGCTCACGCCTGTAATCCTAGTGCTTTGGGAGGCCAGGAGTTCATGAGAAGGCTGAGCACATAGGGAGTCCCATCTCTACAAAAGTATTTTTTAAAAAGTAGTCCTGGTTACTAGGGAGGCTAAAGCAGGAGGATGGCTTGAGTCCAGAAGTTTGAAGTTACAGAGAACTATACATGCCACTACATTTCAGCCTGGGTGACAGCGTAAGACCCTGTCTCTAAAACAAAAACAAAATAGGACTGGGAACTGGTGGCTCACGCCTGTAATCCCAGGATGGTGGGAGGCCGAAGTGGGCAGATCACTTGAAGCCAGGAGTTTGAGGCCTGCCCAACATGGTGAAACCCAGTCTCTACTAAAAATATAAAAATTATCTGGATGTGGTGGTGCATGCCTATAATCCCAGCTACACAAAGGTTGAGGCATGAGAATTGCTTCAACCCAAGAAGCAATTTTGGGTTGCTTCAGAGGTTGCAGTGAGCCCAGATCATGCCCCTGCACTCCACCCTGGACGACAGTGCAAGACTCTGTATAAAAAAAAAGAAATTAAATTAAATTTTAAAAAAACAAAACAAGATGAGAGAAAACCCTCATCTGTACTGCTATACTCCTTATTCCTCTTTATGACAGAACAACACAGAAAGATAAAGACAAAGAAAAGACTATTCTGGGAGGAAAGAGGATTAAACAACATGATTCTTACCACAAAGTACCAGAAAGTACAACAGAGTCGATACACCGGCACTAGTCACACAACTCCTTTTCTCCCATCAGTCAAGATTTTAGACAGGAAAAATAAACAGAGAGTGACCAGATTTCACAGAGTGGAGCCTGGCATCTGGCTGGTAAGAAATTCTTATCCTTATGCTAGCTGATCAGCTCCTGCTTTCCCTCAACCATGGGCTTCCAAAAGAGCCAAACTTTCTGTTCCTGCTCACAGCACCCAATTTTCAGGGGCCAAGGGAAATCTTTCTCTTAGCACTCTGAAAGTTTGCTCTAAAAAATCAACTCACAGAGGCAGATTAATAGGAGAAAACACATGCAAAATGTGTGATTGCCCAGCCCCTCAGTGAGGTGCAGGAGCTTATACACCATCCTGAGGTTACAGAAAAAAGTGGATCATGGCAAAACAAGTTAAAGGTGGGAGAAAACCTTTAAAGGTTCCAGACTCTCTGTTAATTCTTCCTAGATGTGGAAAAGAGAAGGCCTTTATGTATCAATGCAGATTTTCCACAGATGTAAATTTTTCCCACAAACCACAGCATTGCAGGGCTATTTCTTTTGCTGGTTCTCTGACAGCCATCTGAAAATATGTCAAATAAATGTATTTTGGGGTTAAACATTTTTTATTTCCTTCAAAGTGGAATATTAACTGTATGTCTCTTATAGATATAGTTTTAAATAAATAAGGGAATCCACTTTTTCTAATTTGTTAAGATATGTTTTGTTTTAATAATAACAAGGAGTTAAATTTTAAACGATTTTCTGCATCTACTGATATTATCATATAGTTTTATTCCTTTTTAATGTTAATGTGAATAATAATATTAACTGATTTTCAAATGCTAAACCAATATTGAGTTTGTGGAATAAATCCCACAAGATCATGATGTATTTTTAAAAACTTACATTTCTGAAGGCCGGGCACGGTGGTTCAAGCCTGTAATCCCAGCACTTTGGGAGGCCGAGACGGGTGGATCACGAGGTCAGGAGATCGAGACCATCCTGGCTAACACCGTGAAACCCCGTCTCTACTAAAAAATACAAAAAACTAGGCAGGCGAGGTGGCGGGCGCCTGTAGTCCCAGCTTCTCGGGAGGCTGAGGCAGGAGAATGGCATAAACCCGGGAGGTGGAGCTTGCAGTGAGCTGAGATCCGGCCACTGCACTCCAGCCTGGGCGACAGAGCGAGACTCCGTCTCAAAAAAGTAAATAAATAAAAATAAAAATAAAAACATACATTTCTGGATTCAGTATGCTAATCCATTATTTATAATTTTTTAATACCTGTGATCATGAGAGTTATTGGCTAACCAAAAATTGGGGGATTGATAAGACTGATATGCAAAGGTGGCTTATAAATATTCATACTTGCTTGATACTTAAAAAGGCCTTTCTATGTATTTTTTCTTCCCCACTCAGGCAGACTTATTAAATACTGGCATCATGTCTCGTTCGGGGCCATTCAAAAGTCAATAGTGGACTGAATCATTCTATTTTTGTAGGCACCCTCATAATCTTTTCAGTACAGATTGAATTATTGAGGATTCAGACAGCAAAGGAAAAAGGTCAAAGCATGTAAGTTAAGCAGAGAGACATATTTTTTTTCACCTGGCTTCCCCAGGAAGTATTAGCTAAAGTGAAAACTTACGTGAGACCTTTTAATTCAAAAGTGAGTTTTTGTTTGTTTGTTTGTTTTAAAGAGAATGGGAGTTAAAAGAGAGGGAACTGAAAAAGGAAGGAGTAAGAGGCAATTCCATGCTGTGCTACCTCATTGGCCCATATTGGGTCAGGGTCAGAGGCGAATTTACCATGCAGCTAAGGAAGCTTAGCTTTTAGGATCCCTTTGAACAGGTCTGTAATCTTGTACTCAAAAGTTTTATTCTTTTTCTTAAAGAGAATTCCCCACTACCTGTAACAACACTGGGTTCTATGAACTGAACCTACCCTGAACACAACAGTTTGCTTGATCACATGGAACCATCTTCTAGGTAGCCCTATTTTTGACTGCTTCTCAGAATAATCCACTTAGGAAGAAAGAAAGGGGAAGAATATATCCACTGTGGGAGAAATAAAACAATCCTGACAACAAAAAGACCCCTGTGTACCCAATAGAAGAGACAGAGAACACTAATACTGAGTTAGCCTTAAGAGATTTACATGCATGTAAGGTAGCATGACAATAACTATAAAGCTGGGCCATATCTCATATGTTGTGAGCAAAAAACATGGTCAGGCACAGTGGCTCATGCCTGTAATCCCAGCACTTTAGGAGGCTGAGGTGTGTGGATCACCTGAGGTCAGGAGTTCGAGATCAGACTGGCCAACATGGTGAGAGCCCGTCTCCACTAAAAATGCAAAAATTACCTGGGCATGGAGGCACACACCTGTAATCCCAGCTACTCGGGAGGCTGAAGTGGAAGAATTGCTGGAACCCAGGAGGCAGAGGCTGCAGTGAGCTGAGATTGTGCCACTGCACTCCAGTCTGAGTGACAGAGTGAGACCCCGTTTCAAAAAAAAAAAAAAAAAAGTCTAATTTGAGATTCCTTATGAAAAGGTCCAGAAAAGCTAACTTAAAGAGAGCCTATGTGGTAAACCACTATTCCTTCTGCACTTGTGTAATTAGGCCAACTTTAACGACATCAAATTTATTTTGCAAACAAATTAGTTTTATTAATACTTTCATGTTGTTTGATAGAAAAGGGCATAAGCATACAGAAAACAAATTTCAGGAAAAAAAAAAAAAACTATAGTGTACCTGTCATTAGATTCTAGCTCATTGTTTTTGATGTCTTGTCATCTTCCTGAAATCTAGACTGGATCTTGAACTTTTTGTTCCCTTTAATATAGAGCAATCGGCTGGGTGTCAGGCTCACACCTGTAATCCCAGCACTTTGGGAGGCCGAGGTGAGAGGATTGCTTGAGCTCAGGACTTCGAGACTAGCCTGAGCAAAATGGCTACAAAAAGTTTCTACAAAAAGTACAAAAGTTAGCTGGGCATGGTGGCATGTGCTTGTGGTCACAGCTACTTGGAAGGCAAAGGTGGAAGGATTGCTTGAGCCAAAGAGGTAGAGGCTGTGGTGAGCCTTGTTTATGCCTCTGCACACCAGCCTCCATGATAAAGCAAGACCCTGTCTTAAGAAAAAAAAATCTAACTATGGCTGTTCAAACTAATATTTCTAACTTTCCTTCTATCCTTATGGCTTGGAATTGCTGAAGTTAAACTATACTTTTCCTGAAGACCTGTAAGCTGAAGCTGGATGGTTTAATATAGACTGCAAAGAAATCAAATCATCACAACTCATGCATGGACTAAAAACTATTACTTTTTCTCCCCTACGATAGACACTGGCAGTAACGAGAATCTAACATCCCATGGAATTTCCCTCACTTCCCCTTTTCTTACCTAATTCAATCATAACAACCCTGATGATTTTCAATTGCGTCTACAGTTTTCACCTTAATCCTATCAGGTCCTGAGGCAATTTTTCCAGGCAAATTAGTGATTATCTCCCAACTACTTGGACTTTGGTGTCTGCCATTCTGTATATGACAGAGCACACTCCGTACTGGACTGTATCATTTACTCCCTTTCCTAGACAAGCCACATAGCTTCGCCTGATCTAGAGGCTAAAATATGGAGCCCCATTCATCATCTTTGGAAGGGCTGTCTTGAAGGCAGTATGTCCAGAGCCCCACATGCCACCTGGCCTAAACCTAAAATAAGCCAGGACTGGGAACTGGACAGCCTTACTGCACTGAGCCACTACTGTCAGTGTCCCCAGTTCTGTGCACATATGAAGTGCAATGCATTCAGGCTGCCATGCTGGGCTTACATAAGCTAGAGTCATTCCTGAAGTTTAAAGGGGACAAAAATGTTGTTGAGACCCACATGTCTGGGGCCAATTGCTGAAACCAGAGAAGAGCTACATGCACTTGAAAAACAAGTGTAAGCTATAGACAACACAACACAATGGGCCCTGACCCAGCCAGGAGATGCCAACCAGTGAAGATGGACAGACAGATGCCCAGAGCAACTCTCAGAGCCCAGTCTGCCCCCAAGAAATTGCTGAAAACTAAGGCTTAGGACAGACTGGAACCCAGAAAATAAAGGAACCCAGTCTTGCTCATGGCTCATGGCACCAGCCCTTTCTACCAATGCCTTGGAATGAATTAATGCACCCCAGTGGGAGCCCTCATGCTGTTCTTGTGGACTTCCACAGGACTATGCCCTGCCTGGAACTGGAAGTCTCTGCAGTGAAGATCCTTCCATATTTTGCTCTTCATCTTCTGAATCACTTCAAGGCTTTCCACTGGAAAACTGTTTGCATAATCAATAATGTGCTAAGGAACTTTACTTTTAGATCTCAGAATTCATAGTTCTTTGTACATGAGGATTGAAGCCTTCCATATTCTCCACCCATGACATAGATTTGGAGTGGGTGGAGTCAGGATTAGAAGCACATATAGGTGGGCAGGGTGGCATGAAGGGACTGGGACCCACATCAGAGCTGGAGGCTGAACTCCAGGGAGTCTTTGAATAACTATGGATATAATGTCAACACGGTGGGAAAGGGCAGTGGTCCACTGTCCTGGGGTAATCTTGAAGCTGAGCATAGCCTCCCTGCTGAGAGCAGAGAACAATCATCATTAAACATTCCTTCAATGGTCTGAAGTTTATATTCACAGGGTAGAAGTAGAAATTAAATTTATGGAGCCATGAGGAAGACCCCCAGCCCTGTGCCTTTTGAATTGACAACCATGGGATTCCAGGGTATCAGCTCCAGGTCAGACATTCCAGGCAGTTGCAGAATTCTGCCAATGTGAGTCATGCCCATCTCAAGAATTCACATGGATTGAATCCAGCAAAACTGAATATCCAGCAAAACTTCAAAATCCAGCAACACTGAAGGCTCAAGAACATCACTGGTGCATACTTGGCCCAGGGAGGCTATTCTCTCACAGTCTCTCCCCATCTCAGGGCCTGCAGCATCTGAGACTCACTCCTTCCTGCAGGTATCCCAGGAGAAAGATTTATGCATCCCCATAGCTTCAACCTGCAGTGTGCCAGGCACAGAAAAATGGTTGTCTTCAGAAAGAGATGAAAAAACATGCAGTAGCAATCACCCTTTGGACTGCGAAACTTTCCTGTCACCTTAGATGTGATAAATTAAAACCCAGAAACTCAGTGTTGGTATTAATTGTGTCTAGCTATGAGGTCATTTTTTTTTTTTCACACTGTCACAGTTTTAAATTTGAATATAGAGGAGCTTAGGTGCTACAATCTGAATGGAACGTGGGAATAAAACTGTCTTTGACTTGCACTTCTCTTTAGATTGATTAAATACCAGTTATCGGTATAAGAAAATGGCAATAAATTGTCAAAGTAGAATTGGAAAGTGGTTTTGTGATTTGGATATGGAGCAGGCTTCCCATGTGACCATTCTCACTTCCTATTCTGAAGTCTTACAGTCTGCTTTTGTTTCTCTCCCTCTCTTCATCGATTCTGGTGTTTGGATACTCTGGGAACTGAGCTTTCATCTCCTATGTTAGCCACAGAGATGAGGGCTTTGAGGGCACCATGGAATCAGATTGTTGGAAATGACATAGAAATCACAGGCACTCAAGCTCGACAGAGCTTAAAGTAAAAAAGAAAAATTAAAAATCAGGCACACACACACACACACAAAAACAAAATAAAACAAAAATTAAAAATCAGGCACAAACACAAAAAACAAAACAAAATAAAACAAACACACAAACAAACAAAAAATGAGAAGACTCCTAAACTCTACAATTCTATAAAGAAGGACTGCAAAAAAGAAATCACAGAAAACAATAAGAAAATTTAAAGTGATATCAGAAAATAGAGCACACGGGGCCAGAAAGATTTTAGAATATGGGATGGTTTTAGAAGGCAGGATGGAATTCGGAAAAAAAATCACATTTAAAAAATAGAAATGTAAAGGGAGTTGGAAGGAAGGAGAGAAATTGAACAACAGGAAATGGATACCATGCATCTCTAAAATAATAACTGTTTAGTATTAGACTGTGTCAATTTTAGGATTTAATGCAATATTATATACAAGTGGATAAACAAGTATAAGTACATGGCACCAGTTATGAAAATATGTCTTAAAATAAGGACTATGATAGCTCTGTTACTCAGTGTCATGCTTCTAATGGCCAGTTTTGTTTTGTTTTTTTTTTTAAGAAAGAAAAGCCCCTATAAATGTTTTGTAACATGTTTATACTGAAAACATTTATGCAGCTGGGTTTAATGGCTCATGCCTGTAGTACTGTAGTACCAACTACTCATGAGGCTGAGGTGGGAGGATTGCTTCAGTCCAGGAGTTTGCGACCAGGCTGGGCAGTACAATAAGACCCCAACTTTAAAATAAATAAATAAATACAAAATGATGAAGAATAGTTAAAACTAACTTGTGCCAGGTGTGGTGGCTCATGACTGTAATCCCAGCAGTTTGGAAGACCGAGGTGGGCAGATCACCTGAAATCAGGAGTTTGAGACCAGCCTGACCAACATGGAGAAACCCTGTCTCTACTAAAAATACAAAATTAGCCGAGCATGGTGACACATGCCTGTAATCCCAGCTACTCGGGAGGGTGAGGCAGGAGAATCACTTGAACCCGGGAGGTGGAGGTTGCGGTGAGCCGAGATCATGCCACTTCACTCCAGCCTGGGCAATAAGAGCAAATTCCGCCTTTAGAAGATACAAAGAGTGGTGGACGTGGATAATGATAATGGTTGCAAAGCATTATGAACTGTACACATAATGCTTAAGATGGTAAACTTTATGTGTAAACTTATGTGTATTTTACAGAGAGAGAGAGAGAACTAGGCACTTACTCTTGCGTGCCCCTCACTAACATCTCAAATGTTCCTTTCTAATCGCCCCTACACATTTTTCTCCTGGCAGGACAGAATTCCAGTCTCTGCTCAGGAGCAACTATGTGATTTGGGGAAATGATAAACTTTCTATAAACCAGGGTTCCCCAGAAAAACTTTCTCTTCACAGGCCCAGTAATGCCTTTTTTTTTTTTTTTTTTTCATCCCCTGAACCAAACGATTTGACTCTGGATAGCTTTTGCCCTAGATTATAGAATTTTATGTTAGTGTCATTAATTCCCTTTTCATGTGCAATTTGCTTCTAGGATTAAAGTCACCAGCCAGGTTCCTAAGCTATGTGGAATGCTCAGGGCCAGAAGAGTATAAAATTACAAAAGCTAGTGGCTTTTGAGTCTGAGAGTCCCTGATTACCTGCGACAGACATGGTGGCACAGCACTTTCTTCGCCGTGAGCCAGAGGTCTGGGGTTCTGCTGAAGAGGCCCAGGGGCCCTTGAGGCTGCAAGCCCTGAGCTCAGTATATTCTGGACCCTGTCCTCTCACTTTCCATCCATCGTGTGCCCCCCAATACTTGTGCCAGTTTTCCAGGAACAACCAAGAGTTCAACTGCGACCTGCTTCTTCCCCAACATCCCCCTCCTCCCTCCCCTCCCACACTTCTTTTTTGGGAAGTTTTTAAAAAATTAGGTTATTATATCCATGAAGCTTTCTGTATTTCTTTTTTTGTTTTGTTTTGTTTTTTGAGAGAGAGAGTCTCGCTCTGCCACCAGGCTGGAGTGCAGTGGCAGGACCTCGGCTCACTGCAAACTCCGCCACCCGGGTTCAAGTGATTCTCCCGCCTCAGCCTCCAGAGTAGCTGGGACTACAGGAGTGCATCACCAAGCCCAGTTAATTTTTGTATTTTTAGTAGAAACGGGGTTTCACCATGTTGGCCAGGATGGTCTCAATCTCTTGACGTCGTGATCCGCCCCCCTCGGCCTCCCAAAGTGCTGGGATTACAGGCGTGAGCCACCACGCCTGGCCAACTTTCTGTATTTCTTTTAAAGTCATTGTGCTACTAAATTACAAGGCTTTGACTCCCGGATCTAAAAAGGTCACTAACTCCTGCTAAATCTTAAGCATTGATAGCAATTGAAGCCTCATTTTCAGACAAAGGTGAAGATGAAAATCAGAATAAGGGGCATTTGTGAGACATGGGGCCAGAAATAAAAACTATTCAACCCTCTGAATCCCTGGGAATATTGCAGAAGAAGTGGATTATGAGTTTGTAAGGACCCATTTTCAGAGACAAAATTAGTTCAGAGTTTCTCTATAAATTAAACAGTTGTGTTTTTGTTATTGTCGCTGCTGTTGTTTTGAGACAGGTTCTAGCTGACCCAGGCTGGAGTACAGTGGTGTGATTCTGGCTCACTGCAATCTCTGCCTCCCACACTCAAGTGACACTGCCATCTCAACCTTCCAAGTAGGTGGGACTACAGGTGTGCACCACCATGCCTGGCTAACTTTTGGATTTTTTTGTAGAGACGGGGGTTTTAACATATTGCCCAGGCTGGTGTCGAACTCAAGAAATCCACGCACCTAGGCCTCCCAAGGTGCTGAGATTACAGGCATAAATCACTAAGGCCAGCCTATAAATGAAATGTTAATATCAAAGGAATACTAATGCAAGACCAGTATGTGGGCCCCTGGGTCAGATTAACAATGTTTTATTGGAGCATTAAGACATTCTTTATTTAAAAATTATGAAAGGTTATGAAAAAGTTTATAAAAATTATATCTTATGGTCAAGATGATTACAATTTAATAGATTTGTCTTTAAAATTTGAGAAACAGATTTAGTTGACTTCCTCCTGTCTTTATTAGGTCTTATTGTTTGGGAAAGTAAGACTCAAAGAGTAAAAGTTTTTGCCTTTCTGTTTTTGAAATCTTTAAGTTACCATTTTGACTAAATGAATTACTTATTTTACAATGACTTGTGATCCTATTTTGTGACATCAAATGTTTTAAAACTTTGATGTTTGACAAACTTTCCAAAATCCAATTCTAAATTCAGTGTTTTTGCCCTCACTAATTTTTTTGACATTACTTCCCCTGAAATCCAGAGAGGCATATTTGGCTCACTTGGCATAATAAAATCACACAAGAAGTATTATCAAATATGAAATGATGTTTAACCTTTTTGGATTGTATTTATATAAATGTGTTTTTAGTGTGTGTTCCAAAATGTTATGAGATTCCTGTGATTCTGAAACGTCTTAGTATATGTTATCAGAACTAATCATCATCATTATATTAAATTGTGGTATGTCATAAATATAACCAATTTCCTTGTCAATTGTGTCTTTAACCATTGCTATTCTAATACTTTTGTCATCCACAATTATTGTTTTACCTTGATCCTTTTACAGGGTAGTTTATAATCAGTTATAGAGCTCTGAACACTACCCTTTTCTTGTTTGTTTATTTGTTTTGAGACAGGGTCTCACTCTGTCACCCAGGTTGCAGTGTGGTGGTGGCATGAGCACTGTTCATTCTCAATCTCCTAGGCTCAAGCAATCCTCCTACCTCAGCCTCCTAAGTAGCTGAGACTACAGGTGTACCCCACACACCCAGATAATTTTTAAATTTTTTGTAGAGATGGAGTCTCCTTATGTTGCCCAGGCTGGGCTCAAACTCCTGGGCTCAAGCAGTCCTCCCACCCGAGCCTCCCAAAGTGCTGGGATTGCAGGCATCAGCCACCACACTGAGTCTTTTAATATATTTACTGACTCTTCATTAACAAATACTAAGTGTCTATATTGTGCTATGTAGTGATCAAGGTGCCAGAGATAAGTGATCAGCAAGCAGACACGGACTTGGCCATAAAGTGTTTGACACCTTCATGGGTTGGAAAAAAATAAAAACAGTAAACATGACAACAAATAAATAAATAAGATAGTGTTTATATGATAAATGCTATCAAGAAACTTAACACAAGTGAGCTGGAAAGGTAACTAGGAGGATTCTATATTAGCTAGTGTAGTAAGGATAGAATTATCAGAGATACTTCCACTTTGGTATGAATAATGCAATGAACAAAGCAAAAAAAAAAAAAAAAAAATCTGGGCCACGCACAGTGGCTCACATCTGTAATCCTGGCACTTTGGGATCACAGGAGATTGAGACCAGCCTGGCCAACATGGTGATAGCCCATCTTTACTAAAAATACAAAAATATTAGCCAGGTGTGGTGCCATGCACCTGTAATCCCAACTACTTGGGAGGCTAAGGTGGGAGAATCATTTAAACCCAGGAGTCAGAGGTTGTCGTGAGCTGAGATCTCAACACACACACACAAATGAAGGTGGAATTACTATCATGAGAGAAGATTCTAAGAATAGAACAACTTTATTATGGGCTACGCATGATGGCTCACATCTGTAATCCAAGCACTTTGAGAGGCTGAAGGCAAGAGAATCACTTGAGGCCAGAAATTCAAGACCAGTCCAGGCAACATAGTGAAACCCAATCTCTACCCCCGACCAAAAAAGAAAAGTTTTTAATTAGCAGGGTGTGGTGGTTTCTGCCTGTAGTCCCAGCCACTCAGGAGGCTGAAGCAAGAAGATTGCTTGAGCCCAGGAGTTCAAGGCTGAAGTGAGCTATGATGGTGCCACTGTATTGTAGTCTGAGCTTACAGAGTGAGACCTTGCCTCGAAAATTAAAAAAAAAAAAAAAAAAAAAAAGTTTATTACAGCTAGGGAAAGAGAGAAAACAAATAATGGCTTTCAGTGACCCATGTGGGAAGTCTCCAGATTACAACAATCTTCTAGTCTTCTGCCCAAGATGCCATGCTGGCCTCTAGGCAAACCTGATACATGATTAGGTAAAGATGTCAGTTTTGATTTAGTTTTGATTGAATTATTTAATTACTGATGATACAGTGCCCACATATATGATATTGACTCCATAAATTATGAGGTTGGCCAAAGATGTAGTCAAGGCACTTTTAAGGGAGTTCTAACTGATTATGCTTGATGGTGTGTTTCTACATTTTCTCCCTAAGTATATCAGATTAGTTGACCCCTATATTAGCTGACCTCTTTATTCTCTAGGTTATGACACATTAATTCTTCCAGGATATAAGAGAAAATAAATAAAATGTAAAAGCAAAATACTATAAGCAATTTTTTTACCCATTTCCCCTTTGCCCCAAGAATACAGGCAGGTGGCACATGCAGCTGCAGCATTTACCCTGAGATCATTCACAGATTTTTTTTTTCCAGATCATTTGGTATCTGTTTTCAGCTTTCTGTTCAAACAAGCTGCCCCAACCGTATCAGTCCTACTTTGATGTAATTCTCTGAAAAGCATTTGAGGATAAGTTTAGGACTGTAATCTACGAGTTATCCCAGGGTAAACAATATAGCTGCAAGCACCGCCAGCCAGTATTCTCAGGACAAATGGGAAATGGGTTAGTTAATTAGTGGACCCTTCCACAAATACTGGAGACCACTAGAACTTAGATATAAGTATAATAGTATAATTGCAGTTTGTGTAAATTAAGATTCTTTAATAAAACATCACCTGCCTTAGCAGTTTTTGTCTAGGGGAGTTGAAAAGAACTAGTAGATTCTTTTGCACAGTTTGGAGGGAGAGGCATGTCCACATAAGAGCCTGGACAGCAGGTGTCTACTTGGGTGACACGGATCCCCTTTGGGAGTTGTCACTCCTATGTGTGTTATACCCATCCAGAGCACTGCCAACTCTCTATAATGCAAGTTTCTATTCACTGTTCACTCCTGGAGAGACATATGCCAGCTACATGCTCAAAGAAATGATAAAGCTACTTTTCTGAGATCACCACTGGTGTTTCTCTAGCAATTACTGGCAGGTAGGGGTTGCTCCTGCTCTCGGGATCCATTCTCCAGACATCTAGAGTCCATAAACCTTTCACCTAACAAGACCTTTCAATTTTCTGCCTTCTATATCTATTCTGTCATTCTCATTCTGTTTCATTATTTTTCATTTCCTGTTCTATGGTTGTATATTTTCCTTTTTTCAAGTAAAAAGAAACATGGCTTTGAAGGGAAGCATCACATTTGAACCTTGTCTTTCTGGTTTTCAAATCAGCTCCTGGAGTAAACACAGAGTTAGCTGTGTTCTGAACAGTCTCGAGATTATTCTCTCATTAGTAAGAGCTGTGAGAGCTGCAGCCAGTTCCTCATCTTTGTATTTGTGGCTCCCTTTATAGCCCCTGGAACACAGTAGGGTATCAAAACATGCTTGCTAAATGTTGGGATCAGGTTTTATAATAGTAAACAATAATGTTTGATTAAGTAATTCTATAATTGTAACCATCGATGCTTTGTAAATAGCATGTTTTTTTGTTTTTTTTTTTTTTTTTTGAGACGGAGTCTTGCTCTGTCGCCCAGGCTGGAGTGCAGTGGCCAGATCTCAGCTCACTGCAAGCTCCGCCTCCCGGGTTCACGCTATTCTCCTGCCTCAGCCTCCCGAGTAGCTGGGACTACAGGCGCCCGCCACCTCGCCCGGCTAGTTTTTTGGATTTTTTAGTAGAGATGGGGTTTCACCGTGTTAGCCAGGATGGTCTCGATCTCCTGACCTCGTGATCCGCCCGTCTCGGCCTCCCAAAGTGCTGGGATTACAGGCTTGAGCCACCGCGCCCGGCCGTAAATAGCATGTTTGACTCATATGAATTCCAATTTCACAATGGATATGAAAAGGAAGAAATAATCTACAGAAAGAATGCAACAAAGAAGGACCCATTTTACATTCATTCCGACTAAGGTTATCTTTCAATCCATGATAAAATCTACAATGATAATACTGTTAAAAACTGAGCAAATTACTTTCAACCAGATACTGTCTAAACATTAACTTTTGCTATCAAAAGTATTCCTGATAGTTACTTTGTAAAATGAGAGCGCATTTGGCTTCCATTTCAGAAGTAGTTAATAAAGTCTATGGGGTTAGATAATGTGCCAAGGGTCACTCATCTAGAACGGCATATAACTTCTCTGTAACTTAGCCACTGGGGCCTGAGACTTTAGCTTGTTGCTATTGTACACAGAAGTGCTGAAATCTTTTTCTTTTTTGGAGACAGGCTCTTACTCCATTGCTCAAGCTAGAGTATAGTGGCTCCATCTCAGCTCACTGCTGCCTCAACTTCCTGGCCTCAGGTGATTCTCCTGCCTCAATCTTTCAAGTAGCTAGGACTGCAGTTAGGTGCCACCACACCCGGCTGATTTTTGTATTTTTCTTTTTCTGAGACAGAGTTTGGCTCTGTCACCCAGGCTGGAGTGCAGTGGCCGCAATCGCGGCTCACTGCAAGCTCTGCCTGCCGGGTTCACCCATTCTCCTGGCTCAGCTTCCCGAGTAGCTGGGACTACAGGCGCCTGCCACCACGACTGACTATTTTTTTTTTTTCCTTTTCATGTTTTTAGTACAGACAGGGTTTCACTGTGTTAGCCAGGATGGTCTTGATCTCCTGACCTCATGATCCAGCCACCTCGGACTCCCAAAGTGCTAGGATTAGAGGCGTGAGCCACCGCCCCCGGCCGGTATTTTTCGTAGAGACAGGATTTTGCCATGTTGCCCAGGCTGGTCTCCTATTCCTGGGCTCAAGAGATCTGCCTGCCTTGGCCTCCAAAAGTGTTGACATTACAGCTGTGAGCCACTGCACCTGGTCGAAATCTTCTTAATATAACAATTCAGCAGTAGAGGACAAAACTGGGAGTGAAAGACCATACTAACAATTGGGCAACTATGCTTACCCTGCTGCTCAATAACATCCCAAATCATCCTTTGCACATTCCCTCCCAAGCTTTTCTTTGCTGATACATAAGGTTTCAGTCTGCTCTAGGACCAGCAATGTGATTTGGTGCAGCAATGAACTTTCTATAAGAAAGTCAGTCACCATAAAAACAGCTTTTCCTCCACAGGCATAGTAGTACTTTTTCCTTTCATCTCCTAAACCAAACTGTCACTAATCTAGATAATTTCATCCCAGCTGATAAAATTTTTTGTTAACATCATTAATTCCATCTTCTGAGAAAATTTGCTCCTAAGACTAAAGTCATCACCCAGTTTCTTGTTATCTGCTTAGAACCACCCAAGAGAACAGAAGAGTATAAAAATGCAAACACTGGAGATTTCTGAGTTCCTGATACACTGTCACCAGTTGTGAGATGGATGCAATGAAGCAGCACTTTCCCCCTGGGGTGCAGCAGGAGCAGGACTTTCCTCTGGGGTGCATCAGGCCTGGGATTCAACAGACCAGGCACCAGGACACCAGAGGCCACCAATCCTGAGCCCAGGGGATTATGTGCCCTGTCAGCTCCCTTGTATGTTATTGTACACATACACCCAAATTCTGCAATACTTTAAATTCAGCAATTCAACAGCAGAAGACAAAACTGGGAGAGTGAAAGACCACATTAAGAATTAGGCAATGAGGCCAGGCGTGATGGCTCCTGCCTTTAATCCTAGCACTTTGGGAGGCCGAGGCAGGCAGGCCATTTGGGGTCAGGAGTTCCAGACCAGCCTGGCCAACATGGTGAAACCCTGTCTCTACTAAAAATACAAAAATTAGCCAGGCATGGTGGTGGGGGCCCGTAATCCCAGCTACTTGAAAGGCTGAGTCAGGAGAATCACTTGAACCCAGGAGGTGGGGGTTGCAGTGAGCCAAGATTGTGCCACTGCAGTCCAGCCTGGGAGACAGAGCAAGACCCCATCTCCAGGGGCAGGTGAGTGGGGGCGTGGAGAATTGGGCAATGACCAGCCTGGGCAACATGGTGAAACCCTATCTTTGCAAAAAAATGCAAAAAAAAAAAAAATTAGCCAGGTATGTTGGCACATTCTTGTGTTCCCAGCTACTCTGGAGGCCGACCAGGGAGATCATTTGAGCCTGGGAGGTCCAGGCTGCCAAGAGCATGACACTGCATTCCCACCAGAGCTCCAGAGAAAAACAATGTCTCATTAAAAAAAAAAAAAAAAAGGACAATGAATAGGCAAAGCATCCTAAGGTGGGGCGGGGGGGGTGCGGGGGGAGCCTGAGGCATCACATTATCCAACTTGAAACTATTCTGTAAGGATGCCATTATCCTAAGCAAATTAATGCAGAAACAAATATTGCATGTTGTCACTTATAAGTGGGAGCTAAACCTGGTACAAAGGGACATAAAGATGAGAATAATAGCCCACTGGGGACTCCAAAAGGAGAGAGGGAAGAAGATAAGGGGGTAGAGGCTGAAAAACTTCCTCCTGGGGACTTAGTTCACTCTCTGGGTGATGGGATCAATAGAAGCCTCAGAACCACACAATATATTCTTTTAACAAACCTACACATGTACCCCCTGAATCTAAAATTAAAATGCAACGTGAGTCAACATAATACAGAATAATAATATAATAAAATACACAAAAAATGATATTTTGATTAAAAAATTTGGCAACCACCCTGGCCTGCTCCTCAGTAACATCGTGATCCTTTAGACAACTAACAAGCATTACTCTGGGACAGAAAGGGACCCAGTGTGCTCCAGTACCAGCAATGCATTTGGGGGCAGTAAGGAACTTTCTAACCAGGGTCTCCCCAAAAACCTTTCTCTCCACAAGAAAGGTAGTATTTTTTCTTTTCAATCCCTAAAGCAAACTATTTAACTAGATAACTTCATCACAGATGATAGGACTTTGTGTTAATCTTATTAATTCCATGTCCTGATGTAATTTGCTCCTAAAATTAAGGTTCCCACCCACCTCCCTTACAATCTGATTTGGACCGCCCATGAGGCCAGAAGAGTATAAAAATGAGATGTTGACTTCCGAGTCCCAGATACCCGGTGTCAGCTGCTGAAAGAAGACCGCGATGGAGTTGCTGTCTCCCCTCCGAGTTTGGTAGTCCCGGGATTCCGCAAAGAAGGCAGCGGGGCCAGATACCTCCAGCCCCGAGCTCAGTACATTCGGTGTCCTGGATGCTCCCTTCCTGTCCTTACCATTGCGAGTCCTCCTGGGACGGCCTAGAGTTCCACTGGGACCTACTTTCGCTTCCCGCGTGCTTCTTCGCTGAAACTGCCGGCGAAAAGGTGTCTTTCCAAGCCTCAGAGCACCTTGAGACGTGCAGAGCACCTTGAGACCCTGAGGCGCAGGATCGCCTGCTCTGGATTCTGCGCCCGAATCCCAGGAGGAGCCCTCAGGAGAGCAAGAGGCTGTACAGAGTCCCAACGGGCTCCGGCCCCCGCAGTCTCCCTCGCAACTCGCCCCTGGCTCAGAGGACATACGACTGGAGCCGGAGACGTCCGTCGGAGGAGACCTTTCAGAGTGTCAGCCTACTAGTGTTCCCCGAAGCCACTAACCGAAGTTCCAAGAATGCTGGCTACAGATTGCATGTGCTGGGGGCAGACGCCCTAAGACTGGGTCCACCGCCTGCTTTTGGAGTCCTGAGCCCTGAGACTTCCTCTGAGACCTTCAATTGGATGATCCTCTTGTTAAAAAAAAAAAAAAAAAAAAAGTTACAGTAACACCTGAGTTCTCTCAAATGCAAAGGAAGAAGTTTTGCCTTGAAATCACTTTGTGCCTTTTTCTTTCCCCTTCTCAATAAAATCGTACACAAATGTGAAAATCCTGTTACCTGGGTTCCTGCTGATGATGTTGAGTAAGGATGAGACTCAGGGGTGGGGTGTCTGGTTGCTGGTGCCAGGACTGGCAGGAAACCTTGGGTCACCTAGATTTGCTGGTTGCAGAGCAAAATAAAATTTAAAAAGTGGTGTGTCTTATGCAGAGATTGGAGGGGAGGATTGGCCAGGGGTTGTGCACAGCAGGTGACTCACAGGCTGGGCCTACAGGAAACCGAGTGACCAGGCAGCAGACCTGAGAGCTTACTGCAGGAAATTCTCCTGTTCCAAGACCCTGGAACTTTTTCCCTCAGAGGCTTTGCACCCTTCTATCTTGAGACCTTGCTAAACTCATGAGTTCTGGAAGTTTGCTTTCAGACTCCATTTTTTTTTTTTTTTTTTTTTTTTTTTTGAGACAGAGTCTCCTTCCCCACCAGGCTGGAGTACAGTGGTGGGATCAAGGCTCACTGCAACCTCCGCCTCCCGGGTTCAAACGATTGTCCTGCATCAGCCTCCCATGGTTTCACCATGTTGACCAGGATGGTCTTGATCTCCTGACCTCATGACCCCCTTGCCTCCGCCTCCCAAAGTGCTGGGATTACAGGCATGAGCCTCCGCACCGTGCCTGCTTTTAGACTCTTTAAGATTCTCTACATAGGCTCATGTTCTGTAAGTATGGACAGTTTCATTTTTTCGCTTCCAATGTATATGCTTTTTAACTCCTTTTCTCACCTTATTTCACTGGCAAACAATTCCAGTACCTTGTTGAATAGAAATGGTTCCAGTGAATGTCTTGGTCTTGTTCCTGATTTCATGGGAAAAGCATCGAGTCTGTCACTATTACACACAATATTAGCTACAGGTTTTTGTAGATGTTCTTTGTACGGTTGAAGAAATTTCCTCTATTCCCACATTGCTGAGAGTTGGTTTTTAAATTTTAAATCATGAATGGGTATAGATTTTCTTAAATGCTTTTTGTGGTTGAGGCTGCAGTGAACTATGCATGTGCCACTGCACTCCAGCATGGGTAACAGAATGAGACCTTCCCTCAAAAAACAAAAAAGCCAAAAATACTGAGGAGTGGCCCTTTAGCAGTTTCTTGCTTTCTCTAACTCCACTCATTCTCTTGCCTCTCCTGAGATAGAAATAGTAATGCTTTCTTCTAGTGCCAGGTCTGGAGTGCTCCCTACCTTTTGTTTCCTTTAACCTGTCCATACATGTGCATTGTAAGTAGTCAGTTACTGTATTAAACTCTTCTCAGCTACCCCTTTAGAGTGCGCATCTGTTTTATGCAGCAGTGTTAATGATACAGGTTCCACTGGCAAGTATAAAATTACTCCAAAATATTTAGGAAAGCAAAATATTTAATTCTGGGGCATTTCAGAGTTTGGACAAAGAAAGATGATACAGCATCGGAGTAAACAGATGGGGTGTCTACCAAAGCAAAAGAAAAAGACAGTGACATAACATGGAAGCTGAAGAAATATATTTGCTATAGAAAGTGCTGATGAGAGGTTGAGGATTGTGGAAATAGGAAAATGAAATGGTGGAATATAAGTTTCATTGTGCAGGATTCACTGGGGTTGCTTGCGGGAAACTAGGAGGACAGAAACATTTCCAAATAAGGAAAGAAGCACAAGCAGCAAGCTAGGACATGCCTGAGCATGCCTGGACATGTCTGGGCATGTCCAGGCAGATCAGAGAACAAATGGGTTAGGCCTTCTGAAAACTGGAGATACAGAATATACAGTTCTTATGCTACGTTTTAATTTTTTATTTAACAATAATTAAAATATACAAGAAAAATGTAAGAATGAACCACAGAAATCCAGCATACCTTTTATCTATAGTCCCCAACTTTTAATAATATACCACATTTGGCTCTTCTCGCTCTAAAGAATTTGCAAAAAGATTATACAACCTGTGGCCAGTGTACTTTAATATTTAGTGTGCATTTCCTAGGAACAGGAATATTTTCCTACATAAGTACAGTACAGTCATAAAATTTAGGGAATTTAACCCTACTGTAATGCATGTACATAATAAAAAGCCCATACTCCAGTTTTGCCAATCTTCCTAATAATGCCCTTTACAGCACATATACTCCTCCAGTACATGTTCTAGTTCAGATTCAAGTATCACCTTTTGTTTCTGTTTTCCTTTAATATGGAACAGTTCCTTACTCTTTCATGCCTTAACATTTTGAAGAAAACTGGCCAATTATTTCACTGAATAATCCTGGAGTTGGGTTTTTTTCTAATTTACCCTCTTGTTCAGACTCAGATTATGCATCACCTATTGTGGAATGCCACAGAAGTCATGTTATGCAACTACAAGGCATCACATTTAAAAATATGCCATATCTTGCTGCTCATTGGTGATGTTTGATCACCCTAGAAAGATATTTGGTATTTCCACTAAAAAGCTACTATTTCCTCCCTCAACTTATAAGCAATCTGTTGGAAATGAAAGCTTGGAGTCACAAAGAAAATGAGCACTTGAAGAAAAGATTGATCAGTAACATGAATTTACTTCTGTAGAAGGGTGCTGCCTATAAGCTTGATTGCCATGAGAGCACCCTGAACAAAGGAAAGCAGGGGTTCTTATCCCTGACACATTGGGTCCCTACTGCTGTGTCCTATCTCCATTGGCTGGAGCTGGACTGCACAATCTAGACTGATCCCAATTGGCTAAAAACTTAAACTTTCCTAAATAGATAAAGGTGCAATGGGCAACAAAGAAAGGGAGGGGGTTGCTTGCGGGAAACTAGGAGGACAGTAACATTTCCAAATAAGGAAAGAAGCATAGGCAGCAAGCTAGGACGTGCCTGGGCATGTCTGGGCATGTCCAGGCAGATCAGGGAACAAATGGGTTAGGCCTTCAATTAATATTACAAGGACATAGGATATGCTTATTCCTTTACTGTATTTAACAACCACCCATGGGACAACAAAGAGTGATTAGTAGAGTAAAAGATTTGTCACTATGAAACATAAAGGAAACCTGAAAGAAGCTTTTAAGAGGAACTATCCTTCTTAAAACTTATTATTCTTAACAAGAAGGTAAACTTTGAAGAGGAACTTTTATTCTTAAAAATTTTCCCCTCTTGATTTTACATTCTTCCTCTTCAAATCTTTTTAACATGTCTTGACTCAATTGCTCTTCTTGGTCAGTTAGAAGGAGCAACTTATCTGAATAAGGAGGAGGAAAGTTGAAAAGGATTTTGGTAAGAGCTTTTTCTAAAAGCTTTTGCAGTAATCCATGAATACAAGGTATGATACGACATCCTACAAGGATAAGCACACTTACTCTAAGGGCAGGTGAGGTGAAGACTGAGGACATAAGTCCCTTCCATTTGCCAAACCATCTCTTCATTAAGTTAGTGAAAGGATCATTTATCCCAGAATTTTTAGTTAGTTCACTTGATAAAGCAGTAAGACCTTGCAGTGTTTTTGTTATAGTTCCATCAGGGGCAGTATTATTGTAGATAAAGGTACAACATGGGGTTCCAATCATAATACAAACTGCACCCTTTTCTGCTAGTATCATGTCTAATGCTATTCTATTTTCCCAAGCCATTTGACTGGCGGGTCCTAATTGCTCAGCTATTCCTTTAATAGCATCTCTTATATAATTAACAAACTGTTGCTGGTTGTAGTAAATATAGTTTATCCAGTCTACATTTTTACTGATAGTCACCCACCCAAATAATGACTCAAATCCTGCGGCTATTTGATTTTAGGCTTTAAATTCATCTGGTACTCCTTGTGGGACTCCAATCCCATCTATATAAACATTAGGGTCAAAGGACTTACAAGGGACATTTCTTGTGCTCCAGTGTTTGGTTGTTATTTCCTATGGTGTATGAAACGTCAGGGTGAAAGGGATAGTCAATTGAATTAGAGCGCAAGTACCACTCCAGTTACTTGACAGAGTGTCCAATACGGTGTCTTAATTTAATTTAATTTAGGAGAGATAAATAATTAAACATGAGGCCAAAGTACATAAGAAAGTGGCAGCCTTTTATTGCAAATATGCACACACTCTCGGGCGAGGTCCTCCCTTCCTCAGGTATGGGGCCAGGGAAGTCGCAGGGGCGCTCTGGGTGAGGTTCTCCGGTCCACAAATGCGGGGCTGAAGAAGTCACGGTGGCTCCTGAGGGCGGCGGACTTTTATGCATTGGTACTGGAAGAGGGAGGGCAGTGGGCGGGATAAGGGTATGATAAAGGCGACTCCGTAGGCATGGCCAGGTAAGTTTCAAGCTCTTCAGATTGACCTCACCTGGCGCATGCTCAGTTGATCTGCATTTTCCCCAGCGCCGGCTGCATTTTCCTGCGCGCAGGTAAGTTGGTGATGAAGAACCCGGAAGCAACAGGGACTGTGCCTTCTTGTTCACCTTTATCTTTTCCCTTCTCCCTCACCCAAACAAAAGGTCCACCACAATACCACCATACATCTGCTTGAGGATGGATAGGGGCGGATTGATGGGTTAGCTCTTGGAAGTGCCTGAGCTCACTGCATCCTGTTAGGTTTCCAAGGAACACCAAGTTTTCCCCCTGTGGTGAGAGACAGGAGGCAAAATTGGCCCTGGAAGATGAAGGCTGGATGGCCCTCAGGGGCTGACCCGCAGGGTGCTGGACCTCAGGGAATAGCAGAGAGAGTGTTTGGCACAATTTATTACCCCAGGCCGTGGGGTCTTGGAAGAGAGCCACCATGCAGTCCATGTCTGGTCAATTAGAAGACCATCCAAGTAGAAAGGGGACAGTTTGGGCCTCTGGTCTACCATGCACACAAGTGTAACAATAGCTTTTATTTAGAACGTGGATGGAATATTTAATCCATTCCAACCAGGCACTTGCATCTTGGTACCCTGTCTCAATTGCTAAAGTTTGCCTTAGGTCTTCTACTTCTACTACGCTACTTTGGTTTTGTCATTGGGTATGAGATGGGTGATTGTTTAGGAGGATGGGATAGAGAGGTTGAAGCAGCAACAAAGTGTATTTCAAAAAATCCTCTAAGGATCCGTTCCTGAGATGTCGGCTTCCACACCATAAACATGACTTCATGATGGGGAAGAGTTTGGGGATGTTGCAATAGTGATAGTAAGCTGTACAGGATTACATTGGTTATGTTGACAATTAGTAGGAGCAGCCTCTTTTGTAAAATGGATATACAGTTTTAAGAACTGACAAAGACTTATGGGAGCAGTTCAGCCTAGACCTTTGGTGTTCCATAGACATTAGACCAAATATAGCAGAGGGACTCTGTTTTAGGGGGACAAGAGTCCCATTCCCACCAGTTACTACAACTACTATTCTTGGGATTATTATCTATGTAGGAATTTACTATATCTTTCCAATCTGAGGAAGTCCAAGAGGGGCAGAGATATTTCTCTGAAGCAGTAACTGTCTTTGGTTTTCAGGATATGACTAAACAAGTATCAAAGGTAATAATCTGGGGTGGACTTGATCTAGTTACCTTAATTATAAGATGGGGAGCAGTTAAGGAAAAGAAAAGAAGAGATAGGTAGATTAAGCTTTTTTCTTTAACGTTACTTTGGTGGGAGTTGACCCTGGGACTACCATCCATGGCTTTGGAGAAGGTAATTGCATTTTAACTGGAGTATAATGAGTCCACCCTTTCTCAGTGGCTTGGACTGCTGTCTTAGTTGTTATGAGCATCACATAGGGTCCTTCCCAGGTAGGCTCACGTTTACCCTCTTTCTAGCCTTTGATTAGGAAGTGATCTGTGGGTTGGTGTTGGTGGACCAGAAATTGGAGGGGTGGAGTCTGTGCTAGAAAGCCTTGAGTCCTGAGGGTAGAAAGGGTGGAAGACAGACCAAATAAATGATTTCTAAGAAACTGATCTTTTGTTTCAAACGTGGGAAGGTCAGTAGTAGTGTTTAGGTAAGGCAACCCATAAAGCATTTCATAGGGAGACAGGCCCAGATCTTTCTAAGGGGCAGTTTGGATCCTTAATAAAGCAATGGAAAGGCATTTTGTCCATGACAACCGAGTTTCTAATATTAATTTGGTTAGATGATTCTTTAGAGTTTGATTCAATCTTTCTACTCTTTCTGAGGAGGGCAGAGTATGATATTGCCATTTTATACCTAGTGCTTGGGTTAGTCCTTTAATAATGTATGCAGTGAAATGGGTTCCATTATCCAAATCAATGTTCTCTGTTAGTCCAAACCTGGGAATGATGTTCCAACAGAGCTTTGATTACATTACTGGCTGTTGCACTTGGGAAAGGAATGGCTTATACCCAGTGGGTAAGATGATCTACTATTACTAGTAAATATTTAAGGCGGCCTATTGGGGGCATTTCAGTATAGTCCACTTGAACACTTTGAAATGGGCTGCTACAGAGAAACATCCAGCTAGGCGCCTCTGCTTAAATCCGCCAGCTCCGCTCTAGTAGAAACTGCGACGGAGAAAACACCGACCTGCTGCACCTCTCAAAACTCTGTCTCGAAACTCCTACGCGACCACCTAATGGTGCTGGGTGTAATGTTGGTAGCACAGAGTCAACAGCTGTGCAGGAACCTAGAAACAACTGGCTCTCACAAAGGACTGTGTGACAGAGAGCAATAGCTGGTTCCAGACACAGCTGGTTTTAGAGAAATGAATGGCATCGTCCTCAAGAAAACACTGGCTCTATGCAAATGTTTGTGACGGAAATACCACCACAGACACCAGCACAGGAAAACCCAATACTGAGAACCAAGGGGGTCTGCCGAGAGCTGCGCCTCCAAGGAGTAACTGCCAGCCCGCAAAGTGCGAATGAGAAACCAGCCATTCTGTACTGCCACGGAAAAGCATCTGACGTCGCCGAGAAGCAGTGAAGCCAGAAGTGGCCACTTTTGAAGAAAAAGGAACGTGACTGACAAACACCCGATTCCCAGAAAGAATCGGTATTTGTTCCAACACACAGCCGGATAAACCGGGAATCTGCAGAGTGGTTGCACCTATTTCAGACGCAACTGAGGAAACGGGGTCACCCAGAGCCTCAACTTCCTGGGCTCTGGCAAGCCTTTGTAGAAGCAACAGGCAGTGCTGCCAATGAGGAGCATCTGGCGGCAAAACTGGTGGTAATGCCACTGACAAAAGGCCTGTTAGGCAAAAATAGTAATTTTTAGTTTCCAGGGATCATGGGTCAGCACAGAGCAGACAGCATAAAGCTGAGGGCTGACAAAAGAAAAATTAGCAACAATTGTTTTTTAAAAGGGCAAGTTACCTGAATATATAACACAATAGAAATACATTTGGAAAAATTCATTGAATGAAAATCAAAACTAAGCAAAACATAAAAAACTGACTCTGCAAAGAAGAAAATGCAAACACTTCTAAACAGTGTGGTTTCACAGCTGTAATATCGCTGTTGTTATGCCCAGACCGTTTATTCTCCGAAGAAGACCACCAGAGTCCAGAGTCAAAGCCAAGCGGCAAGGATCTTTACTGCAAGTTCGAACTTGGTCCCTCTGCTCCACAGCATACAAGAGGGCCCCGAACGATGCATGTGCTCGCTTTTTATAGCCCGATGTAAACAGGATATGTAAGGTTACAGAGAAACAAGGGAATTCTTTGGGTTACAGCATTACAATTGGTTAACATTTTAAGTTATACATTTAGCAGTTTTTTTTTATTGGTTCCCGCGCTTTCAGTAAAACCACTCCACAAACGGTTGTGACCTTATCGGGGACTCTCCAGGTGGTGTTTTTCTAAAGTTGAGACAAATGGAGGAATGTTTGCACTGGGCCCAGGAAGTTGAGACAAATGGAGGAATGTTTGCACTAGGCCCAGGAAGTTGAGACAAATGGAGGAATGTGTTTGTACTGGGCCCAGGACTGAGATATATGTTTGATTTCTTACACTGTCACACCTATATCAATATCTGCTTGATCTAAACCTGGACTTCTAAGGGATTGCAGGCACTGCTAAAACAACACTTGCTACTCCTAAAAGATCTTCTTCACCGAGATGCCCCGACATCCAGTTTAAAACTCATAGGCATGGCCGGGCGTGGTGGCTCAAGCCTGTAATCCCAGCACTTTGGGAGGCCGAGACGGGCGGATCACGAGGTCAGGAGATCGAGACCATCCTGGCTAACACGGTGAAACCCCGTCTCTACTAAAAAAAAAAAAAATACAAAAAAATTAGCCGGGCGAGGTAGCGGGCACCTGTAGTCCCAGCTACTCGGGAGGCTGAGGCAGGAAAATGGCGTAAACCCCAGAGGCGGAGCTTACAGTGAGCTGAGATCCGGCCACTGCACTCCAGCCTGGGCGACAGAGCAAGACTCCATCTCAAAAAAAAAAAAAAACTCATAGGCATAACTAAAGCAGGATAAGAAATTATGAAACCTGGCCGGGCACGGTGGCTCAAGCCTGTAATCCCAGCACTTTGGGAGGCCGAGACGGGCGGATCACGAGGTCAGGAGATCGAGACCATCTTGGCTAATACGGTGAAACCCTGTCTCTACTTAAAAATACAAAAAACTAGCCGGGCGACGAGGCGGGCGCCTGCAGTCCCAGCTACTCGGGAGGCTGAGGCAGGAGAATGGCATAAACCGGGAGGCAAGGCTTGCAGTGAGCTGAGATCCGGCCACTGCACTCCAGCCTGGGTGGCAGAGCAAGACTCCGTCTCAAAAAAAAAAAAAAAAAAAGAAATTACGAAACCTAAACTAAGAAGTCACAGGCATGGTTATGCTAGTACTGGTTTGGACTAAATCTGGACTTGCAAGAGCTAAGAAATTGCATTCCCGCGGGCACTTAGAATCCAGAAATGAACTTGTTACTCTATAAGAAATCCCTAACCCAGGACTCGCTCAGAATAAGATATTTTAAAAGCAGGATTAAGCACGTTTATCACAGGCAAAATAAACTGATACTTGTTTCACTTAAATTCAGATTTGCTGTGCAGAGAAATCACAATCAGGGCTATATTCCAATGTGTAGGAGGTTTAAAAATCCCATCAAGGCAGACAAAGCAGGCAGGGCCAACCCAAACCTCCTCAGCCTACTGAAATTGCTAAAGCAAGTTGTGGTATGATTAAATAATTGACAGTTTTATTATAAACCACACTATTTATTCCAAAGAAAAAAAAACAGGAAGGGCTGCTATACCTAAGACCCATGAATAAGTAGTCTTATTTATTTATTTATTTGTTTGTTTGTTTGTTTATTTACAGACAGGGTCTCGCTCTGTTGGATTGCAGTGTCGCAAACTCGACTCACTGCAGCCTAGACCTCCTGAGCTCAAGTGGTCCTCCCATCTCAGTCTTCCAAGTACCTGAGACTACAGATGCATGCCACCATGCCCGGCTAATCTTTGCATTTTTTGTAGCAATGAATCTCACCATATTGCCCAGGCTGGTCTCAAACTCCCGCGCTCAAGCAATCCACGTGCTTCAGCAGCCCAAATTGCTGGGATTACAGGTATGAGCCATGCTGTACCGTCTGAAAAAACAATCTTTGGAAGTGGTCATCGGTGTGGTTGTATTAATATAAGTAATTGCCTGGTCCTGAGAAGTAGCAGACTGATGAACCCCTCAATTTTTTTTTTTTTTTGAGATAGAATCTTGCTCTGTCGCCCAGGCTGGAGTGCAGTGGTGCAATCTCGGCTCACTGTTAGCTCCTCCCGGGTTCATGCCATTCTCCTGGCTCAGCCTCCCAAGTAGCTGGGACTACAGGTGCCCGCCACCACCCCCGGCTAATTGTGTGTGTGTGTGTGTGTGCGTGTGTGTGTATTTTTTAGTAGAGACAGGGTTGCACCGTGTTAGCCAGGATTATCTTGATCTCCTGACCTCGTGATCCGTCCGCCTCGGCCTCCCAAAGTGCTGGGATTACAGGTGTGAGCCACCGTGCCCGGCCAAACCCCTCAATCTTATGACTGTGAATAAAATACCTCAGTGTGAAACACAATGAATTGCTATACTGTAAAAACAAAGGCAGTTGTTAAAACAAAAATAAAATTAGTAATTAAAAAGACGTTCTAATAACCCAACGATGTGAAATAAAATTAAATGAAAACAAATATGATATATTTAAAAAGCAATAACTTGAAAAATAGTACAAATATAATTAAAAATAGAATGGAAAACAAAGTTTAAATATGCCAACATTCTGAATAATTCTAAAATCATAAAATAGATTTCCCAGAGTTGAAACGGATAGAAATAAAATTGCTAAATGAAACATATAATGAAATAAACATAAAAGTTCAAAATAAAAGGAAACTGCAATAAGCGACTGGACACCATGGAGAAAGGTCAGGAAAAAGAAAATTTTAAAATTGACCATGAGCACTGAAAGCACATCTAAATGTATTTTTACTTTCTAAATGAAGACATTTTGTAACTGAGAATCTTTTCAAGGAGGAGAATCCAAAATGGCTCCTGCTGCTATCTAAAGCTCCTTGGCTCCAAAGGTCCCTGGGCAGCACCCCCAGCGTACAGAGAATGGGCATAACCAAGGTGACGAATCCACTCCAGGCAGCCTGAGAAACCCGGGTGGTGGCACCACCACTTCAAGACAGGAGGATGGCGGCACCCTGAAAGGCGCCCGCCTTCAGAGGCCTGGGTTTCATGCTATTTGTCCCTGGAGTGGGGAGGACTGCACCAGGGAAGCTGCTGGAGTGTGAATCTGTGGGCTTCCTCTGAGCGGTCCACCTCTTCTACAGGTGCCTCTTACAGTTTCTGTGTCCAGGGCCAACTGAACTCGTGGGCTCCACTGTACTTGGTTCTAAGGTGCCCTGAACTCTGGGAAAGAGTCCGTTTTGCGGGTGGACTCCGGGTAGCCGCCAGCAAGGACTGGAAAGCAGTCCCAAATCACAGCTGTCCAATGAGTACTCTCCTGCTACTGGATACATAGAAAGAGGCCACGGACCACAATCTTCTGAACTCACAATAGGCGGAGGCTGGGGCTCTGGCGCCACCTCTGTGGAATCCGAAACACGCTTCACACAGCCAAGAAAATGTTGCTCCATCGCTTAAGCCTCAGACCAGGAGGAAACAAATGTTTGCTCTGACCGAGAAGGGACAGCCTTCAGTGCTACCATCACTCTCTGTGGGGAAAAAAAGAGATCAGAGTGTTACTGTGTCTATGTAGAAAGAAGTAGACATAAGAGACTCCATTTTGTTCTGTACTAAGAGAAATTCTTCTGCCTTGAGATCCTGTTAATCTGTAACACTAGCCCCAACCCTGTGCTTGCAGAGACATGTGCTGTGTTGACTTAAGGTTTAATGGATTTAGGGTTGTGCAGGATGCGCTTTGTTAAAAAAAAAAAAAAAAAGTGCTTGAAGGCAGTATGCTTGGCAAAAGTCATCACCATTCTCTAACCTCGAGTACCCAGGGACATAAAACACTGCGGAAGGCTGCAGGGACCTCTGCCTAGGAAAGCCAGGTATTGTCCAGTGTTCCTCCCCATGTGATAGCCTGAAATATGGCCTCGTGGAAAGGGAAAGACCTGATCCTCAGTCCAACACCCATAAAGGGTCTGTGCTGAGGAGGATTAGTAAAAGAGGAAGGCCTCTTTGCACTTGAGATAAGAGGAGGGCATCTGTCTCCAGCTCATCCCTGGGAATGGAATGTCTTGGTGTAAAACCCAGTCTTAGGTTCTATTTACTGAGATAGGAGAAAATTGCCTTATGGCTGGAGGTGAGACATGCTGGCGGCAATACTGCTCCTTAATGCACCGAGATGTTTGTGTAAAGTCAAACATAAATCTGGCCTACGTGCACATTAAGGCACAGCACCTTTCCTTAAACTTATTTATGACACAGAGATCTTTGCTCACATGTTTTCCTCTGACTCTCCACCATTACCCTATAGTCCTGCCACATCCTCCTCTCTGAGATGGTAGAGATAGTGATCAGAAAATACTGAGGGAACTCAGAGACCAGTGCTGGTGCTGGTCCTCCCTATGCTGAGCTCTGGTCCCCTGGGCCCACCTTTCTTTCTCTACACTTTGTCTCTGTGTCTTCTTTCTTTTCTCAGTCTCTCGTCCCAACTGATGAGAAACATCCACAGGTTGTGGAGGTGCTGGCCACTCCTTCACTCTGGGTATTTATGCTTTCCAGAGCCGGTGGGCAGAGGCCAGCCAGATATTAAGAAACTCAATAGGCTGGGTGCGGTGGCTGACGCCTGTAATCCCAGCACTTTGGGAGGCCGAGGTCGGGAGTTTGAGACCAGTTTGACCAACATGGTGAAACTCCGTCTCTACTAAAAGTACAAAAATGAGCCGAGCATGGTGGTGCGGGCCTGTAATCCCAGCCACTCAGGAGGCTGAGGCAGGAGAATCACTTGAACCTGTGAGGTGGAGATCACAGTAAGCCGAGAAGGAAGGAAGGAAGGGAGGGAGGGAGGGAGGGGAAAGAAAACAAATGTAGGAACGTTGGTAGACACATGAAAAACGGTAATATGTTAGAGAGTACATAAAACCAAAACCGTAATTCGGACGGAAAAGCATAGCGAGAAAAGAAACCGAAATGAAACGGACACTAAGCAAACCTTAGACAGAAATAGTGCTACAGAACCCTGGGATTAAAGAGGGCTTCAGGGGACAAAAACAATCTGTGTCCGGGAAATAAGCACTGCTGCCACCAGAAAACTGCGCTAGGGCTCTGCCCTACTAACGACCTCGCTAACGAGAAACTGAACGTAGCAAGTGCCAGCACCCAGCGTATAGCACTGGTGTTGCCAAACAAATACTCGTTTTTGCACCGCAAATGGTGCTGCTAGAGAGAATCTGCAGACTCTTAGAAAAGGGTGGTGCTTCCCCACCCGAACATCCTGCCTGGAGGAATGAACCGACTCAGTTGAAATGTGTTTTGACATTTTAATATGTTTTAATCCGTTTAATATATTTTAACCCATTTTAATGTGTTGTGACAGAAAAAGCTCCGGCTAATGGTACTACGGAATTACTAGCAGGTACAGAGGCTCGTGCAATCACCGTTCTGCGACATAAAAACAAGCTTCCTTAAGTTCCTACGAGATACTAGCGGTGCCAGAACCCAGAAAGTGACAGCACAAAGAACTTGCCGGTCCTGCGAAAGGAAAACGTCACTTTAGGCGCTAACAATGGTGCAGCAACTGAGAAAACGCCAAGTGAGCACTACTGGCAAAAGTGCTGATGCTAATCCGTCAGCTTCGCGTAAGAAGCACAGATACCAGACAGAACTCGGGACTTAACACCAGCGAGACTGAGATTGAGCTGGGCTCTCCAGCTACTGAAAGAATGGAAGTCGAGGAACACGAAGCTGAGACACTCTCAAAATTAAAAGAAAAAAAAACACATAACATTTAAATAAAAATCTGATTTTAGGCGTAGCTAAAATTTTAGGCGTAGCTAAAATAAAATGATGGTTCACGCTTGTAATCCCAGCACTTTGGGAGGCCGGGGCAGGTGGATCACCTAAGGTCAGGAGTTTGAGACCAGCCTGGCCAATATGGAGAAAGGAACCCAGTCTCTACTAAAAATATAAAAAGTCAGCCGGATGTGGTGGCAGGCACCTGTAGTCAACAGCTACTCGGGAGGCTGAGGCAGGAGAATCGCTTGAACCTGGGAGGCGGAGTTTGCGGTGAGCTGAGATCGTGCCATTGCACCAGCCTGGGCAACAAGAGCGAAACTCTGTCAAAAAAAAAAAAAAAAAAAAAAAAGAAAAAAGAAAAAAGAAAAAAGAAAAGAAAGAAAGAATTTTAAAATCATTAAAGTCTAAAGTGCAAGTAAAAATGAAAAAGCAAACACACTGGTAACATCGTTCTCAGAGCAAAAGACACAAAAAAGCAAAAATTACAAAGAATCAACCTTACAAAGAAATTACTAACCTTGCGAAACGATGCAGTCCTACAATTAGGATATCTATGTCAGAGCTGAACCGGTATGTATTACACCTAAGTCTAAATTTTCTTCAACAAAACAAAAACAAACCAGTCGTGGTTAAACCTGTTTACTAGCGAAAAATCGCAGGAGCTGGTATATCCCTACTTGGTCCACAAGAGAAAAAGTCGAGCTGAACGAGACTTGCTACTGTCAAACAGAGCTTGGTAAAACGGAGAAATCGCATTGGCCGGCATTTCCTGACTTCCAGGGGAGTTTTAAAAACACAGGCATAGCTAAGGCGGGACCTGCTATTGCGAAAGCAAACATGATATAAGAGCTCCCCGGCATTGTTAAACTGGTCATCACTAAACCTAAGAAAATCGCAATTGCTGTTACACAGATTTCTACAGGAGTTAGACATCCCCTGCGCAGCTAAAGGAGGGCTTACTAGTATGAAACCGTAACTTGCTAGGACCAAGAAACTTGAGGCAGGGCTAACTCCGGGATTGTTTGATGAGAAATCCGAGCCTACAGGAAACCCGGAGCTGCTGGGGAAAAAATAAAGGCGGGGGGTGGGGGGACGGTCATAGGGTAACTCTGCCTTTCTAGGACGAAACAGTGACTTTCTACGACCTAGAAATCGCAGCCAGGGCTAGACCAGTGTTTGTCCTAAGTCGGGACTTCCTTGGGCTGAGAAATCACATTTTGGCTATTCCTCGACTTTGAACAGAGGCAGAAACGGCAGGCACCGCGAAATTGAAACTTGCTAAAACCAAGAAGCCAACGACTCACGAAACCGCAGGGTCCTGCGAGAGAGGCGCGAGGGGCGCAGCCAAGGGATTGGTTTCTGGAGGCCGAGTCAGAGCCGGTGCGGCGGCGCTGGAGGCGATGGGAAGAGACCGCGCCCACGCAGCTCCCCTGCCACCAGCTGTGAGGAGCGGCGGGCTCCCCCCAGCCAGCGCCGCCTCCTCCGGGAACACCAGACTCGATGCAACTGGAGCAGATGCGACGCGGCATCCCTCAGATTGGCGACCTGATCGCTGCCGCCATCGAGAAAATGAAGGCTCCCACCAACGAGCTGTGCCCCGACCAGGAAACCTCGGCTTGGCGGATGGCGGTACTGGGAGCCTGTGAGTGACGGCAGCCGATTGGGTTGTCAAGGACAACATTCGTTTTGATGCAACCAACGGTGCTGTCACCAAGAAACCATCGACTCAGAAAAAGAGAGGTTCGGCCACCAAGAAACTCCGTAGGCCGGGCGCGGTGGCTCAAGCCTGTAATCCCAGCACTTTGGGAGGCCAAGGCGGGCGGATCACGAGGTCAGGAGATCGAGACCATCCTGGCTAACACGGTGAAACCCCGTCTCTACTAAAAAATACAAAAAACTAGCCGGGCGCGGTGGCGGGCGCCTGTGGTCCCAGCTACTCGGGAGGCTGAGGCAGGAGAATGGCGGGAACCCGGGGGGCGGAGCTTGCAGTGAGCCGAGATCGCGCCACTCACTCCAGTCCGGGCGACAGAGCGAGACTCCGTCTCAAAAAAAAAAAAAAAAGAAAAGAAAAAAAAAAGAAACTCCGTACAAGTGCTGTGACAGAAAAACCTCCGGCTCGGCACCGCTGGCGAAACAGTCAATGGGAACACTGGGTCCTGCCGCTGTGACGCCTGCACTAGAGGGCCTCGGATGGAGAAAGCGACGCACAGAGACCAAGAAACTGCGCACAGCACAACCATCAGTCGACACAAGCGGAAAAGTGTCTGGTCGGCTCTCTGGGAGAAAGCGCGGATAAGAAACGGAGACTTGTTGCAGGGACCAGTGCAGCCACTGAAGGAGGTTACCCACATGGCGATGGTGCCAGCGAAACACACACTGCGGTTTGGACGACACCCATGGGTATGGCACAGAGAAACATGCGCTGTCACTAAAGTACATCCAACTCCGCGCAACCAGTGGTTCGACGATTGAGAAAGCGCCAGTTGGGCTCTACTAGAAACTTCTGAAAACAGTCCTCCCATAGCAGCTATCAGACCCACCACAGACAAACGCTTTTAGGAAGCACCCAACGGTGCTGAGACAGGCCTGGGCCAGCACAAAGCGCAGAGCGGCGCGGGTACCGAGAAACACCTGACTCGGTGAAATTAACCTCGCCGCCACCTTATCCACTGGCTTCGCAGGTTGCTACCGGCGAAGGTGCTGTGGGGAAACTGCCGACTCAATTCACCGATTTATGCTACCTGGCGCAGGCGGGGGAGGTTGTGGGGGGAGACACCAGCGAAGTTGTGAAACCAGCTGCCCTGGGACCCAAGGAGCACCTGCCCGCAGCAAATGCCCGTGCTGTTGCAAAAGCAACTTTTGGCGCAAAGAATGTTGCCGCCAGAGAGCATCCGGTAACTCTGACAGAGGAGTGGCGATGGCATTGAGAAACAGCTGGAGCCAGGAAAGGAGCGGTACAGTCACCGACCAACTGCGCGCTCGGTGCCACCAAAGTACTGCCGGCTCTACCCACTCTCGATTCTCATGTCTGTCCCCTAAAGCTTAGGAAAGTCTGGTTTCGGTTTTTTTCTTTCTTTCTTTCTTTTTTAGATAGTGTCATGCTGTTAATTTCTTGTGGCCTTGGGTAAATTCTGGAGACCGGGATTAAACCCAAGATATATTATATTTCCATCGTTAGAATAAAGATTTAGAGCTACCATCTTGAATGTAATATCACTGTTTTATTTCTTTCATGTTGTTTTTTGAAGTTTGCAAATCTTTTATATTTCCAGCTGCTGAGACAATACTTTTGAAAGCTGATGTTACCTCTAGCGGCGAAACCAGAGCCAGCTATTAAGCAGCCAGAAAGCTACAGTAATGGAATGCGTGACCATTTCTCTTTTAGCACGTTCTCTGTTTTCCTCTTCCAGAAGTTGTAAACATCTGTTTAGTTTGATTATCTGTCGTTTTGGTGAAGCTGCATCTACAACAGTTAGGTCATCTGACGTTACTTCAATTGTTGTATCTATATTTGAAATGCCATACAGAGAATCATCTCTGACCAGCTGTCCATTTTGGCGAACAGCATTTTCACTCACAGACCGCTCTCTTTTTAGTTTGCCAACTTCACAGATTTCTTCATTTTGAGGGGTTTTACAGGTCTTTCTAAATCCAGAAAATCTAGTGGTCTTTCACTTAGTGTAAGTACACGAGGTGGTGTTTTTAGTGTCATGGATTTAAAGGGAGTTGACTGAATAAGGTCAAAATCTGCTAGTCTTGAAAATGAAACATATTCATTATTTCCTGCGACAATAATCCACTCCAGGACCTGCATTATCACACTAGCATTTGGAACTCCTTGGAATCCTTGTTCCAGGTCTGCGTTTGGCGGTGCCACTTTTAATTTTTCTGGGACCTTCATTCGCTGACTAATGCCTTCAGTATATTGCATTTTGTACTGAATTTGACTAATTTCTGCCATCTCAGCAGCAGTAAGAGAAGGAAGTGCTGCCCCATTCAGCAAATATGTACCAACTACTGCTTGCTGTTAGGCACTATCTGCTTCTCTGCTTCGTGTTAAATCCTTTAACTTGCTTCAATGTGCAGGTGCTGGATTGAGAGCCACTTCTGTCCCCCTGGGCCCACAGGAGGGTCCTGGCGAGGACCGCCGCCTTCCGGCTCCTGGGGCACTCCAGTGGGCGCTCTCAGAGGCCGAGAGCACCCCCGCGCCCAGGCACAGTACCGGCGGAGCAGTCTGCAGAGGGCCAGGGCAGATGAGCGAAAGCTCTTTCATGGTTTTTAGGAACAGAAACAACACACTCAGACATGAAAAACTGGCCTGGCTTACAAGGGTTCCTGGCCTTACAGGTGAGTAAGAAATGTCACTTCCTGGCAGGCCCAGGATATTTGGAGGCCTTTGACAAAAGGAGAATTCACCGAAATCTATAGGTATTGCAGGCAAAGTATGATAGCAAGATCTTGCTTTGGTTTCCTAGCCACCAGAGGGTTTTTTGTTTTTTGTTTTTTGTTTTTTTTGAGACGGAGTCTCGCTCTGTCGCCCAGGCTGGAGTGCAGTGGCCGGATCCCAGCTCACTGCAAGCTCTGCCTCCCGGGTTCACGCCATTCTCCTGCCTCAGCCTCCCGAGTAGCTGGGACTACAGGCGCCCGCCACCTCGCCCGGCTAGTTTTTTGTATTTTTTAGTAGAGACAGGGTTTCACCATGTTAGCCAGGATGGTCTGGATCTCCTGACCTCGTGATCCGCCCGTCTCGGCCTCCCAAGTGCTGGGATTACAGGCTTGAGCCACCGCGCCCGGCCCACCAGAGGGTTTTTAAAGTGTAATTTAAGATTCCTTATGATAAGGTCCAGAAACTTAAAGAGAGCCTATGTACACAAGTGTACATAATTACTTGTGTACATAATTAGACCAAGTTTAATTACACTAACTTTATTTTGTAAAGAAATTACTTGGCCAGGTGCAATGGCTCACGCCTGCAATCCCAGCACTTTGGGAGGCCGAGGTGGAAGGATCACCTGAAGTCAGGAGTTTGAGACCAGCCTGGTCAACATAGTGAAACCCCATTTCTACTAAAAATACAAAAATTAGCCGGGTATGGTGGCAGGCACCTGTAATCCCAGCTACACGGGGGAGAATTGCTTAAACCCGGGAGGCGGAGGTTGCAGTGAGCAGAGGTCACAACATTGCACTCCAGTCTGGGTGACAAGAGTGAAACTCCATCTCAAAAAAAAAAAAAATTACTCTTATTAATACTTTGATGGTTGGGCACGGTGGCTCTGGCCTGTAATCCCAGCACTTTGGGAGGCCAAAGCAGGCAGATCACCTGAGATCGGGAGTTCAAGACCAGTCTGATCAATATGGTGAAACCCCGTCTCTACTAAGAATACAAAAATTAGCCAGGCATGGTGGCATGAGCCTGTAGTCCCAGCTACTTAGGAAGCTGAGGTAGGAGAATTGCTGGAACCTAGGAGGCAGAGAAGTTGCAGTGAGCTGAGATCGTGCCACTGTACTCCAGCCTGGCCCACAAGAGCAAAACTCCGTCTCAACACAAAGCAAAACAAAAACAACAACAACAAAATACTTTGATGATGTTTGATAGAAATGGGGGTAATTAGAGAGAGAAAAATTTTAGAATAAAACCCTAGAGTGTACCTATTATTAGATTCTAGCCCATTGTTTTTGAGGTTCTGTCATTTACCTGAAATCGAGACTGGATCTTGATTTATTTGCTGCCTTTAAGATCTGGCTATGGGTGGGCACCATGGCTAAGGCCTGTAATCCCAGCACTTAGGGAGGCCAAGGCTGGAGGATCATTTGAGCCCAGGAGTTCGAGACCAACCTGGGTAACGTGGCAAAACCCCATCTTTACAAAAAGTACATGGTGGCACATGCCTGTGGTCTAAGCCACTTGGAAAGCTGAGGTAGAGGGATTGCTTGAACCAGGGAGGTGGAGGCTGCAGTAATCCGTGTTTGTGCCACTGCACTCCAGACTGGATGACAAAGTGAGATTCTGTCTCAAAAAAACAAAAACAAAAACAAAAACAGGCTCAGTATGGCTCTTCAAACTAATATTTCAGATTTTTCTTCTACCCTTCTGACTTGGAATTGCTAAAACTAAACTACACTTTTCCTGAAGTCTTGTAAACTGAAGCTGGATGGTTTAATATAGACTGCAGAGAAATCACCACAATTCATGTATGGACTACTCAGGAATTTCACCAGAACACCTCATGCAAACTCCAAACCAGGAAATTCTGTCAGATTGCCACTGCCTGCCCCCTTTCAAACTGAAGATAATTCAAGCTAAAAATCTAGAAATTTCTCAACTGGCTGCCCTTTGGACTCAACAAACTGAGTTAATAGACGGTTCTAACCAGTAACCTTTGTTTTTCTTTTGTTTCAATAGAAATAACTCTTTTTTTTTTTTTGAAACAGAGTCTCACTCTGTCGCCCAGGCTGGAGTGCAATGGCGCGATCTTGGCTCACTGCAACCTCCGCCTCTTGGGTTCCAGTGATTCTCCTGCCTCAGCCTCCCAAGTAGCTGAGACTACAGGCGCCACTACCCCTTGGCTAATTTTTGTATTTTTAGTAGACACGGGGTTTCACCATATTGGCCAGGCTGGTCTCGAACTCCTGCCCTTGTGATCCACCCGCCTCGGCTTCCCAAAGTGCTGGGATTACAGGTGTGAGCCACCGTGCCTGGCCAGAAATAACTCTAACTAAATGAATGATTGCTTGTATCATATACAGGCCTAACTTTGGTGGAAGCCATTCTGCAATCCCACCACCTGACTTGAGACAGTCCTGTTAACTGCTTAACTGAGTTGACCTATTCTCAGGACTGAGAGACTCATTTAATGACTAACTGGATAACACAGAGACCCAGACTGTGAACTGTAAAACTTCATAAGGAGGTTTCATGGTACCTTGGCAATTAAGAAAACCACAGAAGCAAGAAGTTCACTACTACCATACACACTATGCCTTTCTTTGTGGTAGCTGGCCATTAAAGAATTATCTGGCCTACCTCCCCTGAAGGTAGGGCATAAACCCTCATTCTAGAGGGTCCTTCCCTGGACACAGAGGCCAAAAAGCATCTGAACAGACCACCATTTCTGGGTTCCCCAGCACCCAATTTAATAGCACTAGATAATACACTTTTTGTCCAATCATACTTCTACATGACTATCCATAGAATCCAAACATAAAAATACATACTTTTCACTGGGTCTTTGGTCTTCATTTCTGAGGCCTCCCTTGTCATAGAAAACTTTGTTAAATAATTTGTGTGTGCTTTTCTCTTGTTAATCTGTGTTTTGTTATGAGAGTGTCAGCCATGGCCCTTGCAGTGGGTGAGGAAAAAGTATTATTTTTTCTCCCCTACAATGGACACCGGCAGTAACTGTACTCTATTCCCCATGGAATTTCCTCACTTACACTGTTCTTGCCTGATTCAATCATAACAACCCTTTTGACTTTCAACTGTGTCTTTCTGAAAAATACAATTTTCACCTTAATTGTATCAAGTCCTGAAGAAAATTTTCCAGGCAAATGAGTGATCATCTCCCAAGTGTTTGGACTTTAGTGTCTGCCATTCTGTATAAGACAGAACACATTTATATAAGCACACTCAGTACTAAACTGAATCATTTACTGCCTTTCCTAGACCAGCCATACAGGTTGGCCTGATCAGGAGATTAAAATATGGGGTTTCATTCATCATCTTTGGAAGAACTGTCTTGAAAGCAACATGTCCAGAGCCCATATGCCACCTGACCTAAACCTAAAATAAGCAGGGACTGGGCACTGGACAGCTTCACTGCACTGAGCCGCCACTGCCAACGTCCCCAGTTCTGTCCAAATATGAACTGCAGTGCATTCAGGCTGTGCTTACATAGGCTAAAGTCATTCTTGGAGTTTAAAGGGGACAAAAATGCTGTTGAGACCCATATGTCTAGGGACCAATGGCTGAAATCACAGAAGAGCTACGCTCACTTGAAAAATAAGTGTAAGGCTATAGATAACAAAGCCTAATGGGTCCTGAACCAGCCAGGAGATACAGTCAACAAAGGTGGATAGATAGATGCCCAGAGCAAGCCTAAGAGCCCAGAGCCCAGACTGCCCACAAGAAATGGCTGAAAACTAAGGCTTAGGACAGACTGGAACTCAGAAAAGAAAGGAACTTGCTCATAGCTCATAGCTCATAGCACCACCCTTTTCAAATGATGCCCTGGAAGGAGCTCATGCACCCCAGTGGAGGCCCTCATGCTGTTCTAGTGGACTTTCATAGGACTGTGCCCTGCCTGGAGCTGGAAGTCTCTGCAGTGGAGATCCTTCCATATTTTGTTCTTCATCTTCTCAATGCCCTCAAGGTTTTTTTTCATTTGGAAAAATTCTATTCACACAATCAATAATATGCAAAAAAAAAAAAAAAACTTTAATTTTAGGTCTGCTCAGAATTCATATTTCTTTGTACATGATTATTAAAGCCTTCTTTCATATTTTCCACCTGTGGAATTGATTTTGGGTGGGTAAAGTCAGGATTGGAAGCACATATAAGTCAGTAGGGGCATGAAAGGGGCCAGGAACCAGGTCAGAGCTGGAGGCTGAACTCCAGGGAGCCTTTGAATAGCTATGGATATCACCAGGGTGGGAAGGGGCAGTGGTCCACTGTCCTGGGGTTCTCTTGAAACTGAGCTTGGCCTCCCTGCTGAGAGCAGAGAGCAATCATCAATAAATGTTTCTACAGTGGTCTGAATTTTACATTAACAGGGTGGAGTTGGAAATTAAATGTAGGCTGACATGAGGAAGATCCCCAGCCCTGTGCTTTTTGAATTGACAACCATGGCATTCCACGGCATCATCTCCGGGTTGGACATTCCCAGCAGTTGGAGAATTCTTCCAATCTGGGGCCCGCCAACCTCAAGAATCCGCATGGATTGGGTCCAGCAAAACTAAATATCCAGCAAGATTTTGAAATCCAGCAACACTGAAGGCTCAAGTATGTCACTGGTGCATACTTGTCCCAGGGAGGCTATGCTCTCACGGTCTCTACCATCTCAGGGACTGTGGCATCTGAGACTCACTCTTTCCTGCAGATATCCCAGGGCAAAGATTTATGCATCTCCATAGCTTCAACCTGCAGTGTGCCAGGCACAAAAAAATGAGTGTCTTCAGAAAGAGATGAAAAAACACGTAGTAGCAATCATCCTTTGGACACTAAAACTTTTTTGTCACCTTAGATATGAGAAACTAAAACCCAGAAACTCAATGTTGGCATTAATTTTGTCAGCTATGAGGCCATTTTCCTTTCACACAGAGACAGTTCTAAACTTGAATATAGAGGAGCTTAGGTGCTACTATCTAACTGGAAGGCAGGAATAGCACTTTTTTTTAATGCTTTTTTTTTTTTTGAGATGGAGTTTCGCTCTTGTTGCCCAGGCTGGAGTGCAATGGTGAGATCTCAGCTCACGGCAACCTCTGCCTCCTGGGTTTCAGCGATTCTCCTGCCTGAGCCTCTCGAGTAGCTGGAATTACAGGCATGTGCCACCATGCCTGGCTGATTTTGTATTTTTAATAGAGACAGGGTTTCTCCATGTTGGTCTCAAACTCCTGACCTTCAGTGATCCACCCACCTCAGCCTCCCAAGTGCTGGGATTACAAGTGTGAGCCACCACGCCCAGACTGTACTTCTTGTTAGATTGATTAAACATCAATTATCAGTATAAGAGAATGGCAATACATTTTTGAAGTAGATTTGGAAAGTGTTTTTGTGATTTGGATATGGAGCAAGCTTCCCATGTGACCATTCTCACTTCCTGTTCTGAAGTCTCACAGTCTGCTTTTCTTTTCCTCCCTATCTTCACTGATTATTTTAGCCACAAAGGAAACAGTCAATGTGGCCTCCAAAATAAATAACAGTTCAGTTTCCAGAGCTCCATCCAGATGACAGTGGCTGGCATATGGGTACTCTGGGAACTGAGCTTTCATTTCCCATGTTAGCCATAGAGATGAGGGCTTTGAGGGCAGCATAGAATCAGATTGCTGGAAACGACTTTAGAAATCACAGGCGCTCAAGTCCAACAGAGCTTAAAGGAAAGACATTGAAAAAATCATCACAGGCACAACAAAAACAAAATGAGAAGACTGCCAAACTCTACAATTTTTCAAAGACGAATTGCAAAAAATGGAAATCACAGGAAAGGATAAGAAAATTGGAAATTATATCAGAAAATATAGCATACAGGGCCAGAAAGACTTGAGATTATGATGAGATGGTTTTAGAAGGCAGGATGGAATGGGGAAAACATAATATTTTAAAACAAGATATGTAAAGGGAGCTGGAATGAGAGAAATTGAACAACACAAAATGGATACCATGTGTCTCTGAAGTAATAACTGTTTAAAATTAGACTGTGGGCTGGGCAAGGTGGCTTATGTCTGTAATCCCAGCACTTTGGGGGGCCAAAGTGGGCAGATCATCTGAGATCAGAAGTTTGAGACCAGCCTGACTAACATGGTGAAACTTCGTCTCTACTAAAAATACAAAAATTGGTCGGGGGCGGTGGCTCATGCCTGTAATTCCAACACTTTGAGAGGCAGAGGCGGGTGGATCATGAGGTCAGGAAATCGAGACCAACATGGTGAAACCCCGTCTCTACTAAAAATTAGCCGGGCGTGGTGGCGGGTGCCTGTAGTCCCAGTTACTCAGGAGGCTAGGCAGGAGAATGGCATGAACCTAGGAGGTGGAGCTTGCAGTGAGTGGAGATCGTGCCACTGCACACCAGCCTGGGCAACAGAGCAAGACTCCATCTCAAAAAAGAAAAAAATTACCTGGGCGTGGTGGCATATGCCTGTAATCCCAGCTACTTAGGAGACTGAGGCAGGAGAACTGCTTGAACCTGGGAGGTGGAGGTTACAGTGAGCCAAGATTATGCCACTGCACTCCAGCCTGGACGACAGAGCAAGACTCTGTCTCCAAAAAAAAAAAAAAATAGACTCTGTCAATTTTAGTGTTTAATGCAGTATCATAAACAAGTGGATAAACAAATATAAGTGCATGTACCAGTTATGAAAACATATCTTAAAATAAGGACAACGATTGCTGTCTTACTCAATGTCATACTTCTCTCTAATGGCCAATTTTTTTTTGTTTTTTGTTTTTTTTTAAATAAGGAAAAGCCCCTATAAAAGTTTTGTAAGAAATTTACACTGAAAACAGCTAAGGAGCTGGGTGTGGTGGCTCTTGCCTGTAGTACTGTAGTAGCAGCTACTTAGGAGGCTGAGGTGGGAGCATTGTTTCAGTCCAGGAGTTTGAGACCAGGCTGGGCAGCACAGTAAGACTCCCATCTTTAGAATAAACAAATAAGGCAGCACAGTAAGACTCCCATCTTTAAAATAAACAAGTAAGGCCAGGTGTGGTGGCTCATGCCTGTAATCCCAGTATTTTGGGAGCCCAAGGCGGGTGGATCACTTGAGGTCAAGAGTTTGAGACCAGACTGGCCAACATGTTGAGATCCTGTCTCTATTAAAAAACACAAAAATTAACTGGGGGTGGTGGTGCCAACCTGTAATCCCAGGTACTTGGGAGGCTGAGCCAGGAGAATCGTTTGAATCCGGGAAGTGGAGGTTGCTGTGAGCCGGGATTGGTCCACAGCACTACAGGCTGGGCAACAGAGTGAGACTCCATCTCAAAACAAAAACAAAAACAACAAAAAAACCCCACACAAACAAATAAAATAAAATAATACAAGAAAAAATACAAAATGATTAAGAATAAATAATAATTAAAACTTGCATTTTTCATTCAGGTCTTATATAAACAGATCTTTTAAAAACTTAAGTAACTTGCAGAATTTTTTTAAAAATTTCTTTCTTGGTGTCTTGGAGAATAAAAAAAGAAAACATTTATGGATCAGAAAGCAAAATAAGGGAATGGAAAGTATCTAGGTGCTTTTTTGTGTTTTTTTTTTTTTTTCTGATGAAGTCTCACTCTGTCGCCCAGGCTGGAGTGCAGTGGCACTGTGTCGGCTCACGGCAACCTCCATCCAGATTCAAGCAATTCTCCTGCCTCAGCCTCCCGAGTAGCTGGGAGTACAGGTGGGCACCACCACACCCAGTTAATTTTTATATTTTTAGTAGAGACATGGTTTCACCATGTTGGCCAGGCTTGTCTTGAACTCCTGACCTCAGGTGATCCGCCCGCCTTGGCCTCCCAAAGTGCTGGGATTACAGGTGTGAGCGACCAAGCTCCGCCTTTCTTTTCACACTTTCTTACTACTTCCTGTGAAACCTTCTAAAGAGAGATGAAGCACCTCCCAGAGCCATAGCTTCCTGTTGAGAAGCGGAGGTAGTTGGCACATCTCCTGGCTCAAACACCACTAAATTCAAAGTAAGTAATTTTTTTTTTTTTTGTTTTTTTTTAAATAAGGAAAAGCCCCTATAAAAGTTTTGTAAGAAATTTACACTGAAAACAGCTAAGGAGCTGGGTGTGGTGGCTCTTGCCTGTAGTACTGTAGTAGCAGCTACTTAGGAGGCTGAGGTGGGAGCATTGTTTCAGTCCAGGAGTTTGAGACCAGGCTGGGCAGCACAGTAAGACTCCCATCTTTAGAATAAACAAATAAGGCAGCACAGTAAGACTCCCATCTTTAAAATAAACAAGTAAGGCCAGGTGTGGTGGCTCATGCCTGTAATCCCAGTATTTTGGGAGCCCAAGGCGGGTGGATCACTTGAGGTCAAGAGTTTGAGACCAGACTGGCCAACATGTTGAGATCCTGTCTCTATTAAAAAACACAAAAATTAACTGGGGGTGGTGGTGCCAACCTGTAATCCCAGGTACTTGGGAGGCTGAGCCAGGAGAATCGTTTGAATCCGGGAAGTGGAGGTTGCTGTGAGCCGGGATTGGTCCACAGCACTACAGGCTGGGCAACAGAGTGAGACTCCATCTCAAAACAAAAACAAAAACAACAAAAAAACCCCACACAAACAAATAAAATAAAATAATACAAGAAAAAATACAAAATGATTAAGAATAAATAATAATTAAAACTTGCATTTTTCATTCAGGTCTTATATAAACAGATCTTTTAAAAACTTAAGTAACTTGCAGAATTTTTTTAAAAATTTCTTTCTTGGTGTCTTGGAGAATAAAAAAAGAAAACATTTATGGATCAGAAAGCAAAATAAGGGAATGGAAAGTATCTAGGTGCTTTTTTGTGTTTTTTTTTTTTTCTGATGAAGTCTCACTCTGTCGCCCAGGCTGGAGTGCAGTGGCACTGTGTCGGCTCACGGCAACCTCCATCCAGATTCAAGCAATTCTCCTGCCTCAGCCTCCCGAGTAGCTGGGAGTACAGGTGGGCACCACCACACCCAGTTAATTTTTATATTTTTAGTAGAGACATGGTTTCACCATGTTGGCCAGGCTTGTCTTGAACTCCTGACCTCAGGTGATCCGCCCGCCTTGGCCTCCCAAAGTGCTGGGATTACAGGTGTGAGCGACCAAGCTCCGCCTTTCTTTTCACACTTTCTTACTACTTCCTGTGAAACCTTCTAAAGAGAGATGAAGCACCTCCCAGAGCCATAGCTTCCTGTTGAGAAGCGGAGGTAGTTGGCACATCTCCTGGCTCAAACACCACTAAATTCAAAGTAAGTAATTTTTTTTTTTTTGAGACGGAGTCTCGCTCTGTCACCCAGGCTGGAGTGCAGTGGTGCAATCCCGGCTCACTTTAAGCTCTGCCTCTCGGGTTCTCGCCATTCTCCTGCCTCAGCCTCCCGAGTAGCTGGGACTACAGACGCCCGCCACCACGCCCGGCTAATTTTTTGTGTTTTTAGTAGAGACGGGGTTTCACCATATTAGCCAGGATAGTCTTAATCTCCTGACCTCGTGATCCTCCCATCTCGGCTCCCCAAAGTGCTGGAATTACAGGCGTGAGCCACTGTGCCCAGCTTTTTTTTTTTTTTTTTTTTTTAACACATTTTATTACACTTTGCCATGCCCTTGGCTTTTGTTGCCAGTTTTCCAAGTGCAAAAGTGAATATAACCACCTTCCACCCACTGGGATGACTATTATTTAAAAAAAAAAAAAAAAACAGAAGATAAGCTTTAGTATGTATGTGGAGCACTTGGAATCTTTGTGCACTGTTGTCAGGAATATAAAATGATGCAGCCACTATAGAAAACAGCATAACAGTTCCTCCAAAAATAGAATTAGCATGTGATCCAGCAATTCTCCTGCTGGGGATATACACAAATATTTGAAAGCAGGCATTTGGATAGATATTTATAAACCTGTGTTCATAAAAGCACTATTCACGAAAGCCAAAAAATGGAGGAAATCCAGGTGTCCCTCAATGGATGAATGAATAAACATAATGGAATATATATATCCAAGGGAACATTATTCAGCCTCTAAAAGGAAGAACATTCTGACATATGCTGCAATATAGATTTACCCAGAGGATAACAGGTTAAGTGAAACAAGCCAGTCAAAAAGGATAAATACTGCATGATTCACTTGTGTGAGGTACCTAGAGTAGACAAATTTATAGAGACAAAGTAGAATGGTGATTTGCAAGAACTGGAGGGAGTGGGTAATGAGCAGTTTTTGTTTATGGGTATAGAGTTTCAGTTTGCTGGTGGCACAACACTGTGAATATACTTAATGCCACTGACCTGTACATTTAATAATGGTTAAAAAGGTAAATTTTCTCTTATTTGTATTTTATCACGTTAAAAAAATTAATTGAAAAAAACTGAATGTAGGCTCTGAACTTTCAAAGAAAAAGATTGAAACATTTGAATATATAAATGCTAAATATTCTTTGCTCACTTTCCCCTTTAAACAGAAAGCATATAATTAAATTTGAAAGTTAAAGAAAAATTCAGAAAAATATTTTAATTTGCTGACAAAAGGTTAATTTCTGTGAAGAGAAAAGTGTCCTTCAAACCTATAGGAAAAATAAGTTTAGGCTCACTAAAATCGAAGAAATGCAGATTAAAACAATTCAATTCTGGCTAGCATACTAGTATACATTAAACTTTCACTTTATTTTATTCTTTGAGATGGAGTGTTGTAATCATGTCTCTGCACTCTAGCCTGGGTGACAGGGCAAGACCCTGTCTCTAAATAAATAAACAAGAATTGAGGCATCAGTCTGAGCCTCAGTTCAGCAGGCGTTTGCTTAGACGGAGGCTTCTGCTGTCTGCAGAAGATTACCGGGGCTTCCACCTCTTCCATGCATTCAACCAAACAATTGCAGCAGTAAAGATTTCACTTCAGGCAGGGTGCGGTGGCTCACGCCTGTAATCCTAGCACTTTGGGAGGCCGAGGCGGGCAGATCACAAGGTCATGAGATCGAGACCATCCTGGCTAACACTGTGAAACTCTGTATCTACTAAAAATACAAAAAATTAGCTGGGCGTGGTGGCGGGCGACTGTAGTCTCAGCTACTCCAGAAGCTGAGGCAGGAGAATGACTGAACCCAGGAGGCGGAGCTTGCAGTGAGCCGAGATCTTGCCAAAGCACTCCAGCCTGGGCTACAGAGCGAGACTCTGTCTTAAAACAAAAACAAACAAACAAACAAAAACTAGCTGGCTGTGGTGGCACGTGCCTATAGTCCCAGCTACTCAGGAGGCTGAGGCAGGAGAATCACTTCAACCCAGGAGGCAGAGGTTGCAGTGAGCCGAGATCACGCCACTGAGCGACAGAGCAAGACTCCGTCTCAAAAAAAAAAAAAAAAGAAAGAAAGAAAGGAATTAAATACTGTATTTTCAAGACAATATAGGTGTATCAATTAAACTTATCATGCACAATCATAATCAAAGGGTTTTTTTTTTTTCTTTGAGGATTGGATCCTTTTTTTTTTTGAGATGGAGTCTCGCTCTGTCACCCAGGCTGGAGTGCAGTGGCATGATCTCGGCTAACTGTAAGCTCTGCCTCCCGGGTTCACGCCATTCTCCTGCCTCAGCCTCCCGTGTAGCTGGGACTACAAGAGTTTCACCGTGTTAGCCAGGATGGTCTCGATCTCCTGACCTCGTGATCCACCCGTCTCAGCCTCCCAAAGTGATGGGATTACAGGCGTGAGCCACCGTGCCCGGCCTTGGATTGGATCCTTTAAAGGTTTTCCCACATGGAAAGAATGGTGGTAGACAAAAATTAAAGAGTGAAGAATTTCTAATAATAAGAAAACAATAGTCACAATACATAGCCTTATCATATTTCTGGCCAGGATCTCCTTACAAGTAAGTATAGATGCAAAATTTATACTCTTTAAGAAAAATACAAAACGTCACCTTTCATAACTCTAGGAACTTCCAAGTTGCTAATACGGAAACTTATTCTTATGGGACTCTATTTGATACTTCCAGTTTCAAATAATTACAGAACTATTTGAAACTACTTCTCCTTCCACAAATCTGGGTGGTGAAGATTTTTTTAAAAAAATTCCTAGCACCCTCTAAACTTTTTTATTTCTTGCCTTTCTCGATACCTTTATTAGAAATAAAGGCCAATCAGAAATGAACCCAAAGTAATTAAAGAACCATTAACATCCCTGCTAGATGTCATTTTCATTAATTTCTCATGTGAGTGAATATGCTTTAGCCAAAGACCACCAGAAACTGAATTTGTAGTTCAGTAAACTGAATTTATTACTCCTCACGAAGAATTTAGCATGGAGAACTACGAGTTGTCTCAAAATGAGGGTGTTAGGACATTTTAGTGGATTCAGGTTTGTGTTTGGTGATTTGGGGTATTAAAAAAATCACTGAAAAAAATCATAAAAAGTAATTGTAATTAACATATAATGAACATTTACACTGTGCTAGAGTGTTCTAAGATCTTTCAATAGTATAACCTAGAAAAAATGTGGACACCATGATTCGTGTAACATGCCATTCAGTTTACTGATCAGGAATATGAAGCATAAGATTTGAATTTACTTCTGAAATGTTACACCTTCTAGTGTGTAAGTGATGGAGCTGGGTTTTGAGTCAAAGCATGAGACCTGGTTTCCTAGGTCTTCACCACCAAGGTATGTAGGTCTAGACACTTGGTTTTACAGCCTTTAGGTAACCATTGCCTACCTAACCTGCCCCAGTCACCTTTCAACTAGTCAACTTGGTCTGACAACCCATCTTCCAGTAAAGCAATTTGTAGAGTTGGGGACTATGGCACCACTTCCCAGGTACTTGTCAGAGCCCAGGAAGAACTTTTGACTAAAGACAGCCCTACCAAGTATGTGCTTGGGTCCAGGAATCAGGGAATGTAAGCAGGAGGTGCCTCAGCTTGTTCCCTACCTGTACTCCTTACCCAGCCACACACCTCTGACTTGGTCCTAATCCTAAAACAATAACGATCAAACAAAACAAAAGAAACCAAAGACATTTGATGTTTCTCTGTTATTTATTGAGAAAGACACCAAACATTGACAAAGAATCATGAAGGCAAACCTTTTTAAAGAAGATGGATAGACATTATTGTAACTGATAATTCTTTCTAAAGGATGATCCAGTAGAAGCTCTAAAATGTCAAGTAGTCTAGATCCCTGGACAATGCAACCCGGAGAGTGGGGAGAAGTAAATATGCATTCTTCTCCAAGAGGGAGGAGAAAGCCAAGTGCAGCATCCCGGACGAAGGACTGCAAAGGACTCCTAAATATCCAACCCTCGGGGTTCTTCCTTTGCAGGAGTCTGTTCTTTTTGCCTCCTAGCCGAACCTAGACAGGCAGCGTGGTGTGGAGTTGGCAAACGTCCTGCAACTTCACGACCCATGAAGAGCCGCTATCTTACCACTAGCGGTGCTAGGACCCCAAAACTAACGAAACTGCTTGGGAGAAGCGGCGGGCTCGACCCACAGCGATGCTGCCACCGAGATCAATCCTGCTTGGACGTATGATCCGTGCTGCGACTAAGAAAGTGCCAGTCCAAGGAAGCGGGGGTACTGGGACATAGTGAAAGGAGTTAGCCAGTTTCAGGGAGACTGTAAGGGAAGGGTCCCCAGACAACCTCCGATAGGTGTTTTGTGCAGATAAGGGAACTTGCACAGGGGACTTGCCTAAACTCACGCTTGCAGCAGACTAAGGACCCACATGCGCACTGGGGGAATGGGGGTGGGTGGAGCCACCAGGAAATCTCGCCATACACAAACAGGGAACCCAGCTCCATCAGCTTTCATATAAAATTTTTGTATTCAACTGCGAAGGAGGCAACCGGCAACCCTCTTTCAGGACCCCTCTTTTTTATAGGAGCTTAATAAATTCTACTCCACTCTTCGATATCCGCGTGCCCATTTCTTCCTGATCCTGAGACAAGAACCCGGACTTAGCTGAGCTAAGGAGGCAAAATCCTGCATCAATATCAAGTGCCGACACTGAACAACCAGCGGTGCAGCCGGCGTCAAACTTTATTTTTGGCGCAGTTAAGGTATTGCCACTAAGAAATCTTGGTCTCTGAGAAATATCGCGGGTTGGAAGGTTGTACGGTGCTTCCACCGAGAAAGCGCCTACCCAGTGCAATACGCCTGTGACAGAAAAGCCGAGGACAAGCCCTTCCCATGAAAGTCTCGGCCAATCACGGTGCTGAGACAGCAAGACACACAGCGCGGTGAAAGTGGCGGTGCTACGACAGAGGAAGCGATACCACAAAGAACTTCTGAATCTTGAGAACGATAAATGTTCTGGGTTTTTTTGTTTGTTTTTTTTTTTTAGAAGGAGTCTTGCTCTGTTGCCCAGGATGGAGTTCAGTGGCGCAATATCGGCTCGTTGCAACCTCTGTCTCCCGGGTTCAACTGCTTCTCCTGCCTCAGCCCCCACCCCCAGTAGCTGGGATTACAGGCATGCGCCACGACGCACGGCTAATTTTCGTATTTTTAGTAGAGACCGGTTTCAGCAGGTGGCCAGGCTGGTCTCCATCTCCTGACCTCAAATGATCCACCCGCCTCTGCCTCCCAAAGTGCTAGGATTACAGGCGTGAGCCACCGCGTCCGGCTGAAACGTTGTTTAGTTCAGCGCTAACAACAGTGCAGTAACCGAGAAAACAACGAGTCTCCGCTATTAGCGAAAGTGCTGATGCGAAACCGCTGGCTCGGCATAGGAGCAGAACTGCGGAAAAGAACCCTAGAGACCAGGCACCAGCTCGGCTCCAAGGCGGGGCGGGAGAAGGCAAGTTAGCATAAAGCTGAGACGTGATACTCAAACTCAGTAGAAGAAATATGCCACATTTACTATCCTGGGGAAGGCAGTGGGTAAGAAAAGCTAAAATGCATAACATTTAAATAAAAAACAAGTAACGAAATATTTAAAGCAAACAAATGAAAATAAAATACACCAGTAACCTCCCTCCCAGAACAAGATACATCAAAAAAAATTTTTTGAGTATACAAAACATACAAAGAACCCTACAAAGAAATTGCAAACAGTGCTGAATGCAGCGATATATCCTACCACTGTATTTGCATTAGCACTAAACCCGTGCCTCTTGCGCCTATCCGAAATTTCCTCGGATTAAGAGGAAATAGCCATGGATAAACAGATATTTGCAACACCAAAAATGTCCTGTAGCCTAGACACCCCAACTTCCACATGAGGCTATGCTACAAGCATAGCCAGAGCGAGACTCTCTATTGCGAAATCATACTTGGTATGACTAAAATGATTCCAGGCAGTGCTAAACCCTTTGTTTAAAAAAATTACGGCCGGGGTGCGGTGGCTCACGCCTGTAATCCCAGCACTTTCGGTGGCGGAGGCAGGCGGATCACAAGATCAGGAGATTGAGACCATCCTGGCTAACACGGTGAAACCCCGTCTCTACTAAAAAATACAAAAAATTAGCCGGGCGTGGTGGTGGGCGCCTGTAGTCCCAGCTACTCGGGAGGCTGAGGCAGGAGAATGGCGTGAACCCAGGAGGCAGAGCTTGCAGTGAACCAAGACTGTGCCACTGCACTCCAGCCTGGGCGCAAAGCAAGACTCCATGTCAAAAAAAAAAAAAAGTTACTCTTGTAGGCCAGGTGGGGTGGCTCTCACCTGAAATCTCAGCACGTTGGGAGGCCAAGGTGGGCAGATCACTTGAGGCCAGGAGTTGGAGACCAGCCTGGTCAGCACAGGCTGGTCTCTCCTAAATACAGGAAAATTAGCCAGGTGTGGTGGCACATGCCTGTGATCCCAGCTACTGGGGAAGCTGAGTCAGGAGAATTACTTGAACCCAGGAGGTGGAGTTTGCAACTAGCCGAAATCATGCCGCCTCACTCTAGCCTGTGTGACAGTGCAAGACTGTCTCAAACAAACAAACAAAAACCCCCCAAAAACTAAGTTACCATTCTGACTAGGTTGATCAACATGAAGACACTGCCAGCTAGTATCAGTTTGCCTCTTTAGATCCCCATACCACTCTTCAGTCAGCACTATGTTGCAATAAGTAACCTGTATGGACTGCACTGGAGAACTAATTTTGCCTGCAGGCTTCCCATTGAGTTGAGGCACTGGAACTGACACCAGCTGTTCAGAGATGCGAATTAGTAATTTATTATCTTGCTTTGTTTCACCTGGACCTGGTATTGAATTGTTTTGTCTGAAGTCAAAAATAGGCCAGCTGCAGTGGCCCACCCCTGCAACAACAGCACTTTGGGAGGCCGAGGCAGAAGGATCACTTGAGGCCAGGAGTTCAAAACCAGCTTGGGTAATAGAGTGAGAACTCATCTCCACAAAAAATTGCAAAATCAGCCAGCCAGGCATGGAGTCACCTACCTGCAGTCCAAGCTACTTGAAAGACAGAGAGGGAGGATTGCATGAGCCTGGGTGGTTGAGGCTGCAGTGAGCCATGCTTGTGCCGCTGCACTCCAGCCTGGGTGATAAAGCCAGACCCTGTCTAAAAAAAAAAAAAAAAAAAAGTGGGGAGAAAGCCAAAAATACTGTGGAGTGGCCCTTTCTTCAAGCATTTGCTTGCTTTCTCTAACACCACTCATTCTATTCCCCTACTGAGCTTGAAATGATAATGCTTTCTTCAGGTGTCAGGTCTGGAGTGCTGGTGCATCTATCTCAAAACGCTGTCTCAAAACTCCAACAAGGAGCACCTAACGGTACTGGGTGCAATGTCGCTGGAACGGAGCAAACAGCAGTTCTGGAACCTAGAAATAACAGGCTCTGCGAAACCGAGGACTCTGTGCCTGAGAGAAATTGCTGGTTTCAGACATAGCTGGTTTTAGAGAAAGGAACGGCATTGTTATCTAAAAAACACAGACAGAAATACCGCCACAAACACCGGTACAGGGACAGCTGACACGAAGAACCAAGGGAAGCTGCTGAGAGCTGCGCCCCCACAGAATAACTGCCAGCTGCCACAGTGCGAGTGAGAAACCGGCCACTCCATGCAACAACCAGTACTGCCATGGGGGAAAGCATCTGATGTCACCAACAAGTGGTGCTACCAGGAGAAATAGCCGCCTTTGAAGAAAACAGCTAGGAATGCGACTGAGAGACACTCGGCTCCCAGGAAGAATCAGCATTTGTTCCAAAACACAGCCGGATGAACCAAGAATCTGCGGAGTGGTTGAACCTATCAGAGACACAACTGAGGAAACGGGTCACCCAGCACCTCAATGTCCTGGGCTCTAGCAGGCCTCACAGAAGCAACTGGTAGTGCAACCAACAAGGAGCATCTAGCATGGTAATGCCATCCACGAAAGGCCAGTAAGGCGAAAAGACTAGAGTGTTTAGTTCCAGGGATCATAAGCCATCACAAACCAGACAGCATAAAGCTGAGGGTTGACAAAAGAAAAATTAGTAACTGTTGTTTTTCAAAAGGGCAAGTTAGCTGAAAATAAAATAAAAACAATACATTTGGAAAAAAATCATAAAATGAAAATTCAAAACCAAGCAAAACATAGAAAACTGACTCTACAAAGAAGAAAATGCAAACACTTCTAAACAATGTGGTTTCACAGCTGTGATATCGCTGTCACGCCTGTATCAATATCTGCTTGGTCTCACCAGGACTTCTAACTAAGGGACTGCAGGCACCACTAAACCGCTACTTGCTACTCCTAAAAGATCTCCACCGACATGCCCGGACTTCTATATTTAAAACTCAGGCATAACTAAAGTAGGATAAGTCATTATGAAACCAAAAGTTACTGGGACTAAGAAGTCGCAGGGATGGCTATGCTAGTACTGGTTTCGACTCAATCTGGACTTATTCCAGCCTAAGAAATCACATTCACGGGGGGACTTAGAATGGAAGCATGGACTTGTTAGTCTAAGAAATCCCTAATCCAGGACTCGCTCAGAATAAGATATTTTGAACACAGGCTTAAGGCTCTTTATCACAGGTGAAATAAACTGATACTTGTTCTGCTTAAATCTGGATTCCCTATGCAGAGAAACCACAATCAGGGCTATATTCTGACATGTAGGAGGTTTAAAACTGAAAAGACAGACAAATCAGGCAAGGCCAACCCGGACCTGCTCTGTCTACTGGAATTACTAAACAAAGTTGTGGTACGATTAAGTAATTGGTAGTTATCTTATAAACCACACTAAATTATTATTCCAAAGAAAAAGACACAGGAAACACTGCTAGCCCTGGGACCCATGAATAAGTAATCTTTTAAATTACTTACTTATTTGAGACAGGGTCTCGCTCCATTGGAGTGCATTGGTGCCTTCCAGCTCAGTGCAGCCTCCATCTTCTGAGCTCAAGGGACCCTCCCACCTCAACCTCCCAAGTAGCTGGGACTACAGGTGCATACCACCACACATGGGTAATTTTTGTACTTTTTGTAGAGACAGGTCTCACCCTGTTGCCCAGCCTAGCCTCAAACTCCCGAGCTCAAGCAATCCCTGTGCCTCTGCTATCAGAAGTGCTGGGATTACAGGCGTGAGCCACGCTGCCTCGCCTGATAAGTAATATTAAGAACTGGTCATCTGTGCAGTTGTATTAATATAAGTAATTGTGTGATTCTTCCACTGTAGCAGGACGAACCACAGACAAAACTCCTCAGATACTGAGTTAAAGAAGGAAGGGGCTTATTCAGCTGGGAGCATCAGCAAGACTCCTGTCTCAAGAGCCGAGCTCCCCGAGTACACAATTTCTGTCCCTTTTAAGGGCTCACAACGCTAAAGGTTTCACATGAAAGGGTCGTGACTGATTGAGCAAGCTAGGGGGTACGTGACGGGCTGAATGCACTAGTAGTCAGAGTGAAACAGAACAGAGCGGGAAGTTTCACAATGTACTTCTATACAATGTCTGGAATCTATAGATAACATAACCGGTTAGGTCAGGGGTCAATCTTTACCAGGCCCAGGGCGCCGGGCCGAGTTGTCTGCCTGTGGATTTCATTTCTGCCTTTTTAGTTTTTACTTCTTCTTTCTTTGGAGGCAGAAATTAGGCATAAGACAATATGAGGGGTGGTCTCCTTCCTTATCATGAGAAATAGCAAAGATTGATAAACCCCTCAGTCTTATGACTGCCAATAAAATTCCTGAGTGTAAAACACAATGAATTGCTATACTGAAAAAAAGACAGCTGTTAGAACAAAAATAAAATTAACAATTGAATTTAAAAAGACATAACGTAAAATATGTGAAATACAATTAAATAAAAAAATACATTTAGAAAGCAGTAATTAGAAAAAAGTAGGAGTAAGATTTGAAAATAAAATGGAAAAAAAAATTTTAAATTTGCCAAAACTCTAAGAATTCTACAGTCATAAAATAGATTTCTCAAAGTTGAAACAGATAAAAATGAAATATATAATAAAATAAATACAAATGTTTAAAATATATGGAAACTGCAAGTAATAAGCGACCCGAAACAAGGGAGATTCATCAGCAAAAGATATTTTAAAAATTGACAACCAGCAATGAAGGCACATCTTAATGTATTTTTATTTTCTAGGTGAAGACGTTTGGTAACTGAGAATCTTTTCATGGAGGAGAATCCCAAAAGTCTTCTGCTGCTATCTAAGGCTGCTTAGCTCCACAGATCTGTGGGTAGCACACCCAGAGTACAGAGAACCCGGCACAACCAAGGTGACAAATCCACTCCAGGCAGCCTGAGAAACTCGGGAGGTGGCGCCACCAATTCAGGACAGGAGGATGGTGGCATTCCAGCTGTCAGAGACCTTGGAGTCCTGCTGTCTGTCCCAGGGGTGGGGAGGACTGCACAAGGGAAGTGGCTGGAGCATGAGTCTCTAGGGTTCCTCTGCCTGTTGCACCTCTTCTACAGGTGCCTCTTGCTGCTTCTGTGTCCCCGGCCAACTGAACTCAGCGGGCTGGGCTGTAGTTGGTTCTAAGGTGCCCTGGACTCCAGGAAAGAGTCCGTTTTGCGGGTAGACTCCAGGTAGCCGCCAGCAAGGACCGGGAAGCAGTCCCAAATCACAGCTGTCCAATGAGTACTCTCCTAGTACTGGATACAAAGGGAGACGCCGCGGACCACAATCTTCTGAACTCACAATAGGCGGAGGCTGGGGCTCTGGCGCCACCTCTGCGGAATCCAAAACACGCTTCACAAAGCCAAGAAAATGTTGCTCCATCGCTTAAGCCTCAGACCGGGAGGAAACAAATGTTTGCGCTGATCAAGGAGTGCATTGTGCACTACCATCACTCTAGGTATTTATGCTCTCCAGAGCCCGTGGCGGAGGCCAGCCAGATATTAAGAAATCAATAGTAACAAATGCACGAAAATTAGTAGACATATGAAAAACAATAAAATTTTAGAGAGTACATAGAACCAAAACAAACTGTCATTCCGATAGAAAAACAGAGAGAAAAGAAACCGAAATGAAACGAACACTAAGCAAACCTTGCAGAGAACTATCACTGCGGAACGCAAGTATAAAAGAGCACTTCAAAGGCCAAGAACTATCTCTTTCCGGAAACGAGCCCCGGAAAACTGTCCGCTAGGGCTCTGCTCTGCCAACAACCTTGCTAAGGAGAAACTGGCGCGTTGAACTTAGCAAGCGCCTGCACCTAGCGGATAGCGCCGGTATTGCCAAACATCCGTTTAGGTCCCAAAAGTGGTGCTGCTAGAGAGAAACAGCGTGCTCTAAGAAAGGAGCGGTGTTTGGAGGAATTAACACACTCTGTTTAAATATGTTGTGACAGAAAAATGTGTTGTAGCATTTTAATGTGTTTTAATCCGTTTAATGTGTTTAATCAGTTTAAGGTCTTTTAACCCGTTTTAATGTGTTGTGACAGAAAAAGCGCCGGCTAACGGTACCAAGGAATTGCTAGTGCATACAGCAGCTCGGTGCAATCACTGTTCTTCACCGCAAAACGGAGTTCAGGAAATTCCTAGGAGATACTAGCGGTTCTAGGACCGAGAAAGTGACAGCACTGAAAACATAAGGACCCCGCGAGCAGGAAACGTCACGCTGGGTGCAGCAACTAACTGAGCAAACGCCTAGTGGGCACTGCTGGCAAACGTGCTGATACTAAACTGTCAGCTCCGCACAGGAAGCAGAGCCGCCAGACAGAACTCGGGACCTGACACCAGCGAGGCTAAGACCGAGCTCGGCTCCCTGGCCCCTGAGAGAACAAAAGTCAAGGAGCAAAAAGCTGAGACACGGAAAACTAGCAGGAAAAACATACATTACAGGCTGGGTGCGGTGGCTCACGCCTGTAATCCCAGCACTTTGGGAGGCCAAGGAGGGCGGATTGCCTAAGGTAAGGAGTTCGAGACCAGGCTGGCTAACATGGTGAAACCCCGTCTCTACTAAAAATACAAAAAAATCAGCCAGGCGTGGTGGCGCACACCTGTAGTCCCAACTACTCGGAAGGCTGAGGCAGGAGAATTGCTTCAACCCGGGAGGCGGAGGTTGCAGTAAGCCAAGATGATGCTATTGCACTTCAGCCTGGGCGACAGGGTGAGACTCTGTCTCAAAAAAATAAATAAATAAAAATTAAAAATAAAACTTTAAAATAATAAAAGTCTGAAATGCAAGTAAAAAATGAAAACAAAACATCGGTAACATCGTTCTAAGAATAAAATACACAAAAATAATTTTAAAATAAGCAAAAATTACAGGGAACCAACCCTACAAAGAAGAAATTACAAATATTGCTAAACAATGCAATCCTACGATTAGGATATCCCTGTCAGATATAATACCCCTACAGTTTGCACCTGTCTAAATTTCCTACGACAAACAAACAAAAATAGTCACGGTTAAATCTGTTTAGCTCCAACTAAAAAATCGTAGTAGCTGGTATATCCCGATTTGGTCCACAAGAGGAAAAAGTCGCGTTAAGCTGGACTTACTATTGTCAAAGGGAGCTTGGTAAAACAGAAATTGCGTTCGTCGGCATTTCCTGACTTCCACGGGAGTTTAAAAAACACGCAAGCATAGCTAAGACGGGACTCGATATTGCAAAACCGAACTTGGTATAAGAGCTCCCAACACTGCTTAACAGGTCATCAGTAAACCTAAAACAAAACAAAACAAAAAAACAAAAACAAAAAAACGCATTCGCTGGTATCCCCATTTCTACAGGAGTTAAACATCTCTTGCGGAGCTAAAGCAGGGCTTACTAGTAGGAAACCAAAACTTGCCAGAACTAAGAAACCTGAGGCTGGGCTGACCCCATGGTTGTTATAATTAGAAATCCGAGGCTACAGGAAACCCGGAGCTGCTGAAAAATGAGTCACAGGGTAACTTCGTCTTGCTATGGCGAAACAGTGTCTTTCCGCGACCTAGAAATCGCAGCCTGGGCTAGACCGGTGTTTGTCCTAAGTCGGGACTTTCTTGGGCTGATAAATCACATTGTGGTTATTCCCCCACTTGGACAAGGAGTAGGAATCGCAGGCACCACGAAATCGAAATGTGCTAAGCCCAAGAAGCCAACGACGCGCGAAACCGCCGGGGTCCTGCTACAGAGAAGCCAGCGGCGCCGCCACAGGACTGAGTTCTGGAGGCCGAGCCAGAGCCCGTGCTGCACTGCTGGCGGCGCTGGGATGGGACCGCGCCCGTGCAGCGCCACTGTCAGCGACTCTGAGGAGCTGCCGGCTCCCCACGCCCGGCGCTGCGGCCGCCCGGGAACTCCAGGCTCGCAGCAACTGGGCAAGCTGCGATTTTGAATCTCTCGGATCCGCGACATGAGCGCCGTAGCCACAGAGAAATGGAGTCACCGAGCAGCTAACGAGAGACCTCGGCTCGGGGAAATGGCAGTGCCAGGAGCCTGTGCTTGACGGCAGCCGGCGGGGTTGTCAAGGACAACATCCTTTTGGCCCAACCAACGGTGCCGTCACCAAGAAACCGTCGACTCTGAGAAAAAAGAGAGGTTCGGCCACCAAGAAACTCCGTACAACAACTGCTGTAACAGAAAAACCGCCAACTCCGCTCCACTGGCGAAAGGGCCAACAGGAACGCCACGTGCTGCGACCGTGACGCCGGCACTAGGGCCTTGGATGGAGAAAGCGACTCACCGAGCCGAAGAAACTGTGCACAGTCCAGCAGAAAAGGGTCTGGTCCGCTGGCTGGAAGAAAGCGCGGATCAAAACTAGCAACTCGGTGCAGGAAACCGCGCAGCCACTGAAGAACGTTATCCAGGTCGCGGTGATGCCAGAGAAACACACAATGCGATTTCGACGACATCCGTGGGGATGCCACAGAGAAACACGCGCTGCCACTCCGCGGAACCAGTGGCTCTGCGATCGAGAAGCCACCAGTTGGGCTCTACTGGAAACTTCTGAAAAACTGTCTTTCCATAGCAGCTTTCCTATCCACGACGGACAATCGCCTTTATAGAGCAACTAACGGTGCCGAGACTGGCCTGGGACAGCACAAAGCGCAGAGCGGTGCGGGTGCCAAGAAACGCCAGGCAACCCCACCGAATCCACCAGTTTCGCAGTACGCAACCGGGCGAAGGTGCGGCGGAGAAACCGCAGGTTCCGTTCACGGATTTTGCTGCGGGTGGGCGGGGGGTGGGGCGCCGGGTAAGGGGGAAAAATGCCAAGTTGTGAAACCAGCGGGCGCTGGGACCCAGCGATCACCTGTCCCTTGCAAATGCCTGTGTTGTTTTAAGACAACTTTTGGTGCTAAGAATGTTGCCGCCGGAGAGCATCCGCTGACGCTGACAAAGGAGTGGCATTGGCGTTAGAAACCGCCGGCGCTGGGAAAGGAGCGGTGCAGCGATGGGCCAACTGCGCGCTCGGTGCCACCAAAGTGCTGTCCGCTCTACCCACTCTGTCCCCCAGTGTCTTAGGGAAGTCTGTTTTTGTTTGCCTTTTTTTTTTTTTTTTAATCCAGCCGTCTAGGCCTCCCAAAGTGCTGGGATTACAGGCGCGAGCCACCGTGCCTGGCTCTGTTATCTTTCTCTTTTCTTTCTTTTTTTTCCCCCCTTCTGTCGCCCAGGCTGGTGCAGTGGCGCCATCAAGGCTTAGTACAGCCTTGACTTCCTGGGATCCAGCGATTCTCTGGCCTCAGCCTCTGGAGTAGCTGACACCACAGGTGCGCACCACCTCCCCCCCTCATTTTTTGCATTTTGTATTTTTTGCAGACAGGGGTCTCCCTATGTGGCCCAAGCTTGTCCCGAACTCGTGAGCTCAAGCGTTTCGCCCTCCTGGGCCTCCTAAAGTGCTGGGATCACAGGCGTGGGCCACTGAGGCCGGTAGAAAGTCTGCGTTGTTCTTGCATTCCACCCAGTGCCTTGCGCATGGGGAGAGGAGTCGGTTTAGGTGCTGAGAACCAAGCAGATCCAGCTGGTCCCAGGAATAAAGTAAAAACCTTTCTGGTCGCCAACAGTTTCCTACGCAGGAAACAGCCCTTCCAACCTCCGTGACTGAGCTCTTCCAGGCCACCCCTCTCTCCCAGCCTCTCCTCCGCCTCCAGAACCCTCAGGATCCTACAAGACGGGCCGACAGACCTACGGTTCCGGTACCTCTCCTGCGGGATGGAATTCTGAAGGAATTGCTCTTTGATTCTGATGATTAACTCTGTCAGATGTCCTTGATATTTTGGGATAGGAGTTAGAAGACGGCAGGAGAGAAAAATGGACTGCAAGACTCCAGCACAGGAGAAGGGATTGATGGCAGACGTCTGTTCTCTCTCCAACCCCAGGGAACCTCTCAAACTGCCTCCACTTTTCCTATACCCTTGATCTGTGAAATGGATCCCTGAGGTTTTCTCTCTTTCGGGAAATGCAAAGCAGGCGAATTTTCAAGCGCTTGAATTCTCACACTTTTCAGTCAGAGTGTGGCTATAAACTCCTTCCTCATAGGAAATAAGGAACTGCCACTGCCTGGAAGAAAATCGTCTTTTTCCCATAAGCTTTCACATTTCCCCCAAAATCTAAACATCCGGATGTAATCTCCCCAAGAGACCTACTGATCCTACCAGGAGCATTCCCACTCGAACTCATCATCTCCCAGCCGCATCCTGAAGATGCTATGCAACCAATTCTTTTCTAGATGAACCTGGACACAGGACATGTCCAGAGGAGCCCAGATAAGGGTCTTCACAGGTCAGGAGACCCAATATGAGGTAGCAATTCTCACCCACTCCCAAGGCGTTTGCCTTGATCTTCCCCTCCACCATACTACATCTTCTGCTAGCGGGTTTCTCCCTGGTATTTGAGGATCCTCCAATTGCCTCCTGGTCTTTCAGACGGGAGAATAAAGGAAAAATGGCATCGTTTCCACCTAAAAAGTACAACCAGTTCACTAGAAGTAACAGCCCAGGCAGAGCCTTTTTGAAACAAATGCCTGCCCACTGCTTTGCTCTCATTTCCACCCCAGCAGAGCATTTTAGCAGAAAAGCTGACCAGAGCATACCATTAACAGAAGAAAATGCTGCAAATTATACTATGTCCCAATGGTAAGAGGCTACCCATTTTAAAATATATACCTATTTCAGAGACACTAAAATAAGAAAAATATTTACCCTAGAATTGATTAAATTCAGGTATCCACTCCTTTATTTTCATCTGGTGGTGTAATTTTAGCTTGTTTGCCCCTTGAAAATTGCATAGAGATTAGAGTTCTTATTTTTTATTTTTTAAATTATTCCTATTTATTTGTTTATTTATTTATTTATTTATTTATTCATTTTTGAGACAGAATCTTGCTCTGACACCCAGGCTGGAGTGCAGTGACATGATCTTGGCTCACTGTAACCTCTGCCTCCCAGGTTCAAGCCATTCTTGTGTCTCAGCCTCCTGAGTATCAGGGACCACAGACACTCGCCACAATGCCCAGATAATTTTTGTTATTTTAGAAGAGACGGGGTTTCGCCATGTTAGCCAGGCTGGTCTCGAACTCCTGGTCTCATGTGATCCACCTGCCTTGACCTCCCAAAGTGCTGGGATTATAGGCGTGAGCAACCGTGCCAAGCCGAGTTGTGATTTTTAAAACCTATTTATATGATAATATTTGTTTTTTCACAGTGTAGTTCGATACATCGAAATGGTTGGGTAAGTGGGAAAATCATCTTCCTCACTCCTCCAGTATCTGTAAGGTACAATTTCTCATAAACACTTTCAGCTCCTTGGCTCCCCATTTAGTTCTCCTCACATATTGTGTGGTTTGTGGCACAAAAATCATTATTTTCGATAGACACTGTGCCAACTGTATTTTGTGCTTTACCTTGTTTCATTCTCAACCAAAAACTGGTGAGCACAAGCTTTGTTCTGGGCTTGCTTCTTAGTTCTCTCCATTATGTAGTTGCACAGCCTCACTTAAGGAAGTTGGAGTGTGTATAGCTCTGCCTGTGGCTGAAGAGATAAATGTAATTTTAGCATTCAGTGTTAAATCAACTTTTGGTGTAAATTTAAAGCTCATCTTCTAATATTGTGTGTGTGTGTGTGTGTGTGTGTGTGTGTGTGTGTGTGTGATTTTACTGTGTCCCTTCCCCCTAACACTCCAAGATACCAACCTAAACTCTTGAGTTGATTGTTCTGGACACACTCCCTCAAAGTATGACTGTAGGACACCAAAATACACCACCCCAATACACTAATATACCTCTGGCATATTGACTATTTCAGGCTGGGCATGGTGGCTTACACCTGTAATCCTAGTTCTTTGGGAGGCCAGGAGTTCATGAGCAGCCTGGGCACATAAGGAGACCTGTCTCTACAAAAGTATTTTTTAAAAATTAGCTGGGGTTGAGCACCATGGCTCACTCACGCCTGTGATCCTAGCAATTTGGGTGGCCGAGGTGGGTGGATTACCTGAGGTTGGGAGTTCATGACTAGCCTGGCCAACATGATGAAACCCCATCTCTACTAAAAATACAAAAAAAGTAGCTGGGCGTGGTGGCAGGTGCCTGTAATCACAGCTACTCGGGAGGCCAAGGCAGAAGAATCACTTGAATTCAGAAGGTAGAGGTTGCGGTGAGTTGAGAACACTCCACTGCACTCCAGTCTGGGCTACAGAGTGAGACTTCGACTCAAAAAAAAAAAAAAAAAAAAAAATTAGCTGGCATGGTGGCATGTGCCTGTAGATCTAGCTCCTGGGGAGGCTAAGGCAGGAGGATGTCTTGAGTCCAGAAATTTGAAGTTACAGTGAACTATGATTGCACTACTGTATTTTAGCCTGGGTGACATGGTAAGGTCCTGTCTCTAAAAAACAAAACAAAACAGGACCAGGCACTAGTTGTTCATGCCTATAATCCCAGCACTTTGGGAGGCCAAGGCAGGCTTTGGCCCACTTGAAGTCAGGAGTTTGAGACCAGCCTGGCCAACATGGTGTCTGTCTCTACTACACATATGAAAATTACCCAGGTGTGGTGGCACATGCCTATAATCCCAGCTACATGGAAAGTTGAGGCACAAGAATTGTTTAAACCCAAGAGGCAGAGGTTGCAGTGAGCCCAGATCATGCCACTGCACTCCAGCCTGAGTGACAGCACAAGAATCTGTCAAAAAAAAAAAAAAAAAATTAGCCGTGCACACTGGCTCACACCTGTAATCCCAATACTTTGGAGGCCCAGGCAGGCAGATCACCTGAGGTCAGGAGTTTGAGATCAGCATGGCCAACATGGTGAAACCCCATCTCTACTAAAATAAAAAATACCAAAAAATATAGCCAGGCATGGTGGCACACACCTGTAATCCCAGCTCCTCAGGAGGCTGAGGCAGGAGACTCGCTTGAACCTAGGTGCCAGAGTGTTGCGGGAAGTCAGGGATCCCAAACAGAGGGACCGGCTGAAGCCATGGCAGAAGAACATAAATTGTGAAGATTTCATGGACATTTATTAGTTCCCCAAATTAATACTTTTATAATTTCTTATGCCTGTCTTTACTGCAATCTCTGAACATAAATTGTGAAGATTTCATGGAAATTTATCACTTCCCCAATCAATACTCTTGTGATTTCCTATACCTATCTTTACTTTAATCTCTTAATCCCGTCATCTTCATAAGCTGAGGATGTATGTTGCCTCAGGACCCTGTGATGATTAACTGCACAAATTGTTCATAAAGCATGTGTGTTTAAACAATATGAAATCTGAGCACCTTGAAAAAAGAACAGGATAACAGCGATGTTCAGGGGACAAGGGAGATAACCATTAGGTCTGACTGCCTGAGAGCCAGGCGGAACAGAGCCATATTTCTCTTCTTACAAAAGCGAATAGGAGAAATATTCCCAAATTCTTTTTCTCAGCAAGTAACAGCCCTGAGAAACAGAATGCATTCCCAGGCATAGGTGTCTAAAATGGCTGCTCTGCAAGTGTCTTGTCTTTTACAGTTGCAGATGAGGGATGGAATAAGGTCCGGTCTGTCCTAGCGCTCACAGGCCTATTAGGATGAGAAAATTCCTGCCTAGTAAATTTTAGTCAGACCAGTTGTCTGCTCTGAAACTCTGTCTCCTGATAAGATGTTATCAATGACAATGTGTGCCCTATGGGACATGAAACTTCATTAGCAATTTTAATTTCACCCCCGTCCTGTGATCCCGCCCTGCCCCCATATGCCTTGTGATATTTTATTGCCTTGTGAAGCATGCGATCTCTGTGACCCACACCCTATTCGTACACTCCCTCCCCTTTAAAAATCACTAATAAAAACTTGCTGGTTTTGCGGCTCAGGGGGCATCACGGAACCTGCCGACATGTGATGTCTCCCGTGGACACCCAGCTTTAAAATTTCTCTCTTTTGTACTCTTTCCCTTTATTTATCAGACCGGCTGACACTTAGCAAAAATAGAAAAGAACCTATATTGAAATATTGGGGGCTAGTTCCCCTGAAAACAGAGGTTGCAGTGAGTCCAGATGGTGCCACCGCACTCCAGACTGGGTGACAGAGTGAGACTCCATCTCAAAAAAGATTTTTTTAATTAAAAAACAAAACAAAACAAGATGAGAGAAAAATCTCATCTGTACTATACTCCTGTACTCCTCTTTATGACAGAACAACACAGAAAGATAAAGACAAAGAAAAGATTATTCTGGCAGGAAAGGGATGATACAACATGATTCATACCACAAACTACCAGAAAGGACAACAGAGTTGATAACACCGGCACTAGTCACACAAATCCTTTTCTCCCATCAGTCAAGATTTGGACAGGAAAAATAGAGAGTGATTTTTACTGTCTACTTGACCAGATTCCACAGAGTGGGGCCTGGAATCTGGCTGGTAAAAATTCTTTATCCTTATGCTGGCTGATCAGCTCCTGGTTTCCCTCAACTATGGACTTCCAAAGGAGCCAAATTTTCTGTTCCTGCTCACAGCACCAAATTTTCAGGGGCCAAGGGAAATCTTTCTCTTAGCACTCTGAACGTTTGCTCTACAATCAACTCACAGAGGCAGATTAATAGGAGAAAACACTACAAAATATATGATTACGCAGCCCCTCAGTGAGGTGCAGGAGCTTATATACCATCTTGAAGTTACAGAAAAAAGTGCATCATGCCAAAACAGGTTATAGGAAAGAGAAAACTTTTAAGGTTTCAGACTCTGTTAATCCTTCCTAGATCTAGACAAGAGAAGGCCTATATGAATCAATGCAGATTTTCTACAGATGCAAATTTTTCTCACAAACCACAGCACTGTAGGGCTACTTCTGTTGCTGGTTCTCTGACAGTCATCTGAAAATATGTCAAATAAATATATTTTGAGGTTAAACATTTTTATTTTTTTCAAGGTGGAATATTAACTGTATGTCTCATATATATTTTTAAATAAGGGAATCCACTTTTTCTAATTTGTTAAGATACATTTTAATAATGACAAGGGGTTAAATTTTTAAAAGATTTTCTGCATTTACTGATATTATCACATGGTTTACTTCCTTTTTAATGTTAATATGTTGAATAATATTAACTGATTTTCAAGTGCTAAACCAATATTGAGTTCATGGGATAAATCCCACTAGATCATGATGTATTTTTTAAAACATATATTGCTGGATTCAATATGCTAATGCATTATAATTTTTAACACGTGTGATCATGAGCACTATTGGCTAACCAAAAAATTGGGGGATTGACAAGAGTGATATACAAAATGGATATATAAATATTCATACTTGCTTGATATTTAAAAGGGCCTTTTTATTTTTCTGCCCCACTCAGGCAGACTTATTAAATACTGGCATCATGTCTCATTTGGGCCCATTCAACAGTCAATAGTGACCTGAATCATTCTAATTTTGTAGGCATCCTCATAATATTTTCAATACAGATTGAATTATTTAGGATTCAGTCCGCAGAAGAAAAAAGTCAAAGCATGTAAGGTAAACAGAGAGGCATATTTTATTGGCCTGGCTTCCACAGGAAGCATTAGCTAAAGTGAAAACTTTGTGACACTTTTTAATTCAAAAGTGTTTTTTTAAGAAAGGGAGAGTTAAAAGACAGGGTAATTAGAATAGGAAGGAGCAAGAGACAATTCAATGCTGTGCAACTGAAGCAGAAAATTTAAAATAAATATGCATTCATTTACTCCAAGAAAAGTAACAGGCAGGGCAAGGGTTAAAAAGAAAAGAACAAGTTTTCCCCTGCCTAGCAAGCTCACTACAAGGACAGTTATAAGATACCCCTGTCTGGAAAGCCAAGGTCAAAGGATTGGACTCCAGACACCTGCCCCCGCTCCAGAGCAAGGTTGAAGGAAAAAAAAAAAAAAAGAGAGAAAGACAAATTCTTTTACTGTTACTCCTTGTCCAGGCTTCTTAAGCATGATTATGTTTTACAAATGTCTGTATTTAGCCAGTTCTTGTTTTTCTTTCAATGCAGCTACAAGACTACCGGCTATGCAAGGCCACAAATTATGCTATGCTATAGATTATGTGACCTATCATATAATTAGCTGCTTTTGTTTTACTTTTGTAAGCCAGCTTATAAAAACCCCACTCTGTCTTTGTTCTAGGCTCAGCTGTTTGGATGCGAATCCACTGAGCTGGTGCGTACCTCAAATAAACATTCCTCCTGTTCTCCATATCAGTCTCTCTGGTCCTGAGTTTCCCACAACACTACCTCATTGGCCCATACTGGGTATCATGCAGGGTCAGAGGTGAATTTACCATGCAGCTAAGGAAGCTTAGCTTTTAGGATCCCTTTCAACAGGACTGTAATTTTGTACTCAAAATTTTTATTCTTTTTCTTAAAGAGAATCCCTCACTACTTTCATGAACATTGGGTTCTATGAACTGAACCCACCCTGAACACAACAGTTCGCTTGATCACATGGAACCATCTTCTAGGAAGCCCTATCTATAACAGCTTCTAAGAATAATCCACTTAGGAGGAAAGAAAGGGGAAGAATATATCCACTGTGGGAGAAATAAAACAATCCTTACAACAAAAAGACAAGGGTCTTTTTGCACTCTTGTCAATCGCCCAATTTTTTGGTTAGCCAATAGCGCTCATGATCACAGGTGTTAAAAATTATAATGTATTAGCATACTGAATCCAGCAATTTTTTTTTAAAAAATACATCATGATCTCATGGGATTTAGAAGAGAGAGAGAACACTAGCATTGAGTTAGCCTTAAGAGATTCACAGGCATGTAAGGTAGCATGACAGTAACTATAATGCTGGGTCATATCTCATATGCTTTGAACAAAGAATGAGGAAGAATGAGAACTTCTTTACTGCTTCAAAACAAAAGAGGGTACACCTTGTGACAGTTTCCCCTATACTGAGAAACCCCCTCAGCTCATCCTTGGAGGTGCTGTTAAAAAACATCTGAATGTTATTTTCCTACAGCCTTGGGTACATTCTGGAGACCACGCTTAATCCCTAGAGATATTATATTTCCACTGTTAGAACAAAGATTCAGAGTTGTTACCATGTTGAATGTAATATCACTGTTTTCTTTCCTTTGTGGTTTTTAGGAACAGAAACAACATACTCAGACATGAGAAACTGGTCTGACTTAAAAGGGTTCCTGGCCTTACAGGTGAGTAAGAAATGTCACTTCCTGGCAGGTTGAGGAACATTAGGATATCTGGAGGACCTTGACAAGGGAAGAATTCACCCAAATCTATAGGTATTCCAGGCAAAGTGTGATAGCAAGATCCTGGTATGGTTTCCTAGCCTTGAGAGGCTTTTAAAAGTCTAATTTGAGATTCCTTATTAAAATATCCAGAAAAGCCAACTTAAAGAGAGCCTATGTGGTAAAACACTATTCCTGCTGCATTTGTGCAAACAGTAGGCCAACTTTAAAGACACAAAATTTATTTTGCAAACAAATTACTTGTACTAATACTTTGATGATGTTTGATAAAAAGAGAGTAAGTATAGAGAAAAACAATTTCAGAGGAAAAAAAATTATAGTGCCCCTGTTATTAGACTCTAGCTCATTGTTTTTGAGGTTTTGTCATCTACCTGAAATCTAGACTGGACCTTGAATATTTTTTTTTCCCTGTAATATCTGGCAATGGGCTGGGTGTCAGAGCTCGCACCTGCAATCCCAGCACTTTGGGAGGTTGAGGTGTGAGGATTGCTGAAGCCCAGGAGTTCGAGACCAGCCTGGGCAAAAGGCGAAACACCGTCTGTACAAAAAGTTCAAAATTTGCTGGGCATGGAGGCATGTGCCTGTGGTTGCAGCTACTTGGAAGATGGAGATGGAAGGATTGCTTGAGCCAAAGAGGTCGAGGCTGTAGTAAGTCTTGTTTGTGCCACTGCACTCCAGCCTCAATTACAAAGCAAGATCCCGTTTCAAAAAAAAAGAAAAAGAACAAAAAAAAGGGGGTGCCAGACGCATTGGCTCATGCCTGTAATCCCAGCACTTTGGCACACTGAGGGAGGTGGATCACTTGAGGCTACGAGTTTGAGGCCAGCCTGGACAACATGGTGAAAACCCATCTCTACAAAAAATACAAAAATTAGCTGGGTGTGGTGGTGCATGCCTGTAATCCTAGCTACTCAGGAGGCAGGGGAAGGATAATTGCTTGAGCACAGAGGTGAATGTTGCAGTGAGTGGAGATGGTGACGCTGTACTCCAGCCTGGGCAACAGAGCAAGACTTCGTCTAAAAAAAAAAAACCTAGCCATGGCTCTTAAAACTAATATTTCTGATTTTTCTTCTACCCTTCTGGCTTTGAATTGCTGAAATTAAACTATACTTTTCCTGAAGTCTTGTCAGCTGAAGCTGGATGGGTTAATATAGACTGCAGAGAAATCACCATCACTCATACATGGACTACTCAGAAATTTCACCAGAATACCTCATGCAAACTGCAAACCAGGAAATTCTGTCAGATTGCCACTGCCTGCCCCCATTCAAACTGAAGATACTTCAAGCTCAACATCTAAAAATTTCTGACTGGCTGCCTTCTGGACCCACAAAACTGAGTTTATAGTCAGTTCCAATCATTAACCTTTGTTTTTCTCTTGTTTCAATGAAAATATCTTTTTTTTTTTTTTGAGACGGAGTCTTGCTCTTGTTGCCCAGACTGGAGTGCAATGGTACAATCTTGGCTCACCGCAACCTCCACCTTCCGAGTTCAAGCGATTCTCCTGCTTCAGTCTCCCAAGTAGCTGGGATTACAGGAATGCGCCACCACGCCCCGCTAATTTTGTATTTTTAGTAGAGATGGGGTTTCTCCATGTTGGTCAGGGTGGTCTCAAACTCCCTAGGTGATCTGCCCACCTCGGCCTCCCAAAGTGCTGGGATCACAGGCATGAGCCACCACACTCTGCTGGAAATATCTCTTATTAAATGAATGATTGCTTAGCCCTAACTGTGGTGGATGCCATTCTGCAATCCCACCACCTGACTTGAGACAGTCCTGTTAACTGTGTAACTGGGCTGACCTATTCTCAGGACTGAGAGACTGGTATAATGACTAGATAATATAGTGACCCAGTTCCTGAACTGAAAAACTTCACAAGGAGGTTTCATGGTACCTTGGCAATTGAGAAAAACCACAGAAGCAAGAAGGTCAGTATTACCACAATCACTATGCCTTTTTGTGTGGCAGCTGGCCATAAAGGAATGCTCTGACTTATCTCCCCTGAAAGTAGGGCATAAAGGCCTTATTCCAGAGGAGTACTTCTTTACCCAGAGGCCAAAAGAATCTGAATAGAGAGCCACTTCTGGGTTCCCCAGTGCCCATTTATTAGCACTAGATAATACACTTATTGTGCAATCATACTTCTACATGACTTGCCTATAGAATCCAAGCATACACATATATGCTTTTCATTGGGTCTTTAGTCTTCATTTCTGAAGGCTCCCTTGTCATGGAAAACTTTGTTAAATAATTTTTTAATGGTTTTCTCTTCTTAACTGTGTTTTGATATAAGATTGTAAGCCATAACTCTGGCAATGGGTGACAAAAAACTATTAACTTCTTTTCTCCTACAATAGACACTGTTAGTAACTGGACTCTACCCTTCCATGGAATTTCCCTCACTTCTTCTTTTCTTGCGTGATTCAATCATAACAACCCTGCTGATTTTCAACTGTGCCTACAATTTTCACCTTTATGCTACCAGGTCCTAAAGAAATTTTTCCAGACAAATTAGTGATAATCTCCCAACTATTTGGACTTTGGTGTCTGCCATTCTGTATATGACAGAACACACTATAAAAGCATACTCCATACTGGACAGAATGATTTACTCCCCTTCCTAGACTAGCCACATAGCTTGGCCTGATCTGGAGGCTAAAATATGGAGCCCCATTCATCATCTTTGGAAGAGCTGTCGAAGGCAGCATGTCCAGAGTCCCACGTGCCACCTGGCCTAAGCCTAAAGTAAGCTGGGACTGGGCACTGGACAACTTCACTGCACTGAGCCAGTGCTGCCAATGTCCTCAGTTCTATGCACATATGAAGTGCAGTGCATTCAGGCTGCCATGCTGGGCTTACATAGGCTAGAGTCATTCCTGAAGTTTAAAGGGGACAAAAATGCTGTTGAGACCCACACTCTGGGGCCAATGGCTGAAACTACAGAAAAGCTGCACTCACTTGAAAAGTAAGTATGTGCTGAGATTGTTCGAAGATGGCCGAATAGGAACAGCTCCAGTCTACAGCTCCCAGTGAAAGCAATGCAGAAGACAGGTGATTTCTGCATTTCCAATTGAGCTTTGAAGAGATCAGTGGTTCTCCCAGCACAGAGTTTGAGATCTGGGAATGGACAGACTGCCTCCTCAAGTGGGTCCCCGGCCCTTGAGTAGCCTAACTGGGAGACACCTCCCAGTAGGGGCCAACTGACACCTCATACATCTGGGTGCCCCTCTGAGACGAACCTTCCAGAGGAAGGATCAGGCAGCAATATTTGCTGTTCTGCAGCCTCCGTTGGTGACACCCAGGCAAGTAGGGTCTGGAGTGGACCTCCAGCAAACTCCAACAGACCTGCAGCTGAGGGTCCTGACCGTTAGAAGGAAAACTAACAAACAGAAAGGAACAGTATCAACACCAACAAAAAGGACATCTACACCAAATCCCCATCTGTAAGTCACCATCATCAAAGACTAAGGGTAGATAAAACCATGAAGATGGGGAGAAACCAGAGCAGAAAAGCTAAAAATTCTAAAAATCAGAGTGTCTCTTCACCTCCAAACAAATGTAGCTCCTTGCCAGCAATGGAACAAAGCTGGAAGGACAATGACCTTGATGAGTTGACAGAAGTAGGGTTCAGAAGATCGGTAATAACAAACTTCTCTGAGCTAAAGGAGGATGTTCGAAACCATCGCAAAGAAGCTAAAAACCTTGAAAAAAGATTAGACGAATGGCTAACTAGAATAAACAGCATAGAGAAGACCTTAAATGACCTGATGGAGCTGAAAACCACAGCATGAGAACTACATGATGCATGCACAAGCTTCAGTAGCCGATTTGATCAATGGGAAGAAAGGGTATCAGTGACTGAAGATCAAATGAATGAAATGAAGTAAGAGAAGTTTACAGAAAAAAGAGTAAAAAGAAATGAACAAAGCCTCCAAGAAATATGCGACTATGTGAAAAGACCAAATCTACGTTTGACTAGTGTACCTGAAAGTGATGGGGAGAATGGAACCAAGTTGGAAAACACTGTTCAGGATATTATCCAGGAGAACTTCCCCAACCTAGCAAGGCAGGACAACATTCAAATTCAGGAAATACAGAGAATGGTGGAAAGATACTCCTCAAGAAGAGCAACCCCAAGACACATAATTGTCAGATTCACCAAGGTTGAAATGAAGGAAAAAATGTTAAGGGCAGCCAGAGAGAAAGGTCGGGTTACCCACAAAGGGAAGCCCATCAGACTAACAGTGGATCTCGCAGAAGAAACTCTACAAGCCAGAAGAGAGTGGGGGCCGATATTTAACATTCTGAAAGAAAAGAATTTTCAACCCAGAATTTCATATCCAGCCAAACTAAGCTTCATAATTGAAGGAGAAATAAAAATCCTTTACAGACAAGCAAATGTTGAGAGATTTTGTCACCACCAGGCCTGCCTTACAAGAGCTCCTGAAGGAAGCACTAAACATGGAAAGGAACAACCATTACCAGCCACTGCAAAAACATGCCAAATTGTAAACACCATCAATGCTAGGAAGAAACTGCATCAACTAACGAGCAAAATAACCAGCTAACATCATAATGACAGGATCAAGTTCACACATAACAATATTAACCTTAAATGTAAGTGGGCTAAATGCCCCAATTAAAAGACATATACTGGCAAATTAGATAAAGAATCAAGACCTATCAGTATGCTGTATTCAGGAGACCTATCTCAGGTGCAGAGACACACATAGGCTCAAAATAAAGGGATGGAGGAAGATCTACGAAACAAATGGAAAACAAAAAAAGGAGGAGTTGCAATCCTAGTCTCTGATAAAACAGACTTTAAACCAACAAAGGTCAAAAGAGACAAAGAAGGCCATTACATAATGGTAAAGGGATCAATTCAACAAGAAGAGCTAACTATCCTAAATATGTATGTACCCAATACAGGAGCACCCAGATTCATAAAGCAAGTCCTTAGAGACCTACAAAGAGACTTAGACTCCCACACAATAATAATGGGAGACTTTAACACTCCACTGTCAACATTAGACAGATCAATGAGACAGAAAGTTAACAAGGATATCCAGGACTTGAACTCAGCTCTGTACCAAGTGGACCTAACAGACATCCACAGAACTCTCCACCACAAATCAACAGAATATACATTCTTCTCAGCACCACATCGACTTATTCCAAAACTGACCACATAGTTGGAAGCAAAGCACGCCTCAGCAAATGTGAAAGAACGGAAATTATAACAAACTGTCTCTCAGACCACAGTGCAATCAAATTAGAACTCAGGATTAAGAAACTCACTCAAAACCGTACAACTACATGGAAACTGAACAACCTGCTCCTGAATGACTACTGGGTACATAATGGAATGAAGGCAGAAATAAAGTTGTTCTTTGAAACCAACGAGAATAAAGACACAACATACTAGAATCTCTGGGACACATTTAAAGCAGTGTGTAGAGGGAAATTTATAGCACTAAATGTCCACAGAGAAAGTAGGAAAGATCTAAAATTGACACCCTAACATCACAATTAAAAGAACGAGAGAAGTAAGAGCAAACACATTCAAAAGCTAGAAGAAGGCAAGAAATAACTAAGATCAGAGCAGAACTGAAGGAGATAGGGACACAAAAAACACTTCAAAAAATCTATGAATCCAGGAGCTGGTTTTTTGAAAAGATCAACAAAATTGATAGACCACTGTCAAGCCTAGTAAAGAAGAAAAGAGAAGAATCAAATAGATGCGATAAAAAATGACAAAGGGGATATGACCACCGATCCCACAGAAATACAAACTACCATCAGAGCATATTATAAACACCTCTATGCAAATAAACTAGAAAATCTAGAAGAAATGGATAAATTCCTGGACACATACACCCTCCCAAGACTAAATCAGGAAGAAGTTGAATCCCTGAGTAGACCAATAACAGGCTCTGAAATTGAGGCAATAATTAATAGCCTACCAACCAAAAAAAGTCCAGGACCAGACGGATTCACAGCCATATTCTACCAGAGGTACAAGGAGGAGCTGGTACCACTCCTTCTGAAACTATGCCAATCAATAGAAAAAGAGAGAATCCTCCCTAACTCATTTTATGAGGCCAACATCATGCTATACCAAAGCCTGGCAGGGACACAACAACAACAAAAAAAAATAAAATAAAAGAGAATTTTAGACCAATATCCCTGATGAGCATTGATGCAAAAATCCTCAATAAAATACTGGCAAACCGAATCCAGCAGCACATCAAAAAGCTTATCCACCACGATGAAGTTGGCTTCATCCCTGGGATGCAAGACTCATTCAACATACACAAATCAATAAACGTAATCCATTATATAAACAGAACCAAAGACAAAAACCACACGATTATCTCCATAGTTACAGAAAAGGTCTTTGACAAAATTCAACAGTCTTTCATGCTAAAAACTCTCATAAACTAGGTATTGATGGGACGTATCTCAAAATAATAAGAGTTATTATGACAAACCCACAGCCAATATCATACTGAATGTGCAAAAACTGGAAGTATTCCCTTTGAAAACTGACAGGGATGCCCTCTTTCACCACTCCTATTCAACACAGTGGTGGAAGTTCTGGCTAGGGCAATCAGGCAAGAGAAAGAAATAAAGGGTATTCAATCAGGAAAACAGGAAGTCAAATTGTCCCTGTTTGCAGATGACATGATTGCATATTTAGAGAAAACTCCATCGTCTCAGTCCAAAATCTCCTTAGGCTGATAAGCAACTTCAGCAAAGTCTCAGGATACAAAATCAATGTGCAAAAATCACAAGCATTCCTATACACCAATAACAGACAAACAGAGAGCCAAATCATGAGTGAACTCCCATTCACAATTGCTTCAAAGAGAATAAAATACCTAGGAATCCAACTTACAAGGGATGTAAAGGACCTCTTCAAGGAGAACTACAAACCACTGCTCAGTGAAATAAAAGAGGACACAAACAAATGGGAGAACATTCCATGCTCATGGATAGGCAGAATCGGTGTCTTGAAAATGGCCATACTGCCCAAGGTAATTTATAGATTTAATGCCATCCCCATCAAGCTACCAATGACTCTCTTCACAGAATTGGAAGAAACTACTTTAACGTTCATGTGGAACCAAAAAAGAGCACACATTGCAAGACTGGGGGGGAAAGAAAGAGACATCAGACTGTTACTGTGTCTATGTAGAAAGAAGAAAGCATAAGAAACTCCATTTTGTTCTGTACTAAGAAAAATTTTTCTGCCTTGAAATACTGTTAATCTGTAACCCTAGCACCAACCCTGTGCTCGCAGAAACATGGGCTGTGTTGACTCAAGGTTTAATGGATATAGGTCTGTGCAGGATGTACTTTGTTAAAAATGTGTTTGTAGGCAGTATGCTTGGTAAAAGTCATCGCCATTCTCTAGTCTTTTTTTTTTTTTTTTGAGTCGGAGTCTCGCTCTGTCGCCCGGACTGGAGTGCAGTGGCCAGATCTCAGCTCACTGCAAGCTCCGCCTCCCGGGTTTACGCCATTCTCCTGCCTCAGCCTCCTGAATAGCTGGGACTACAGGCACCCGCCACCTCGCCCGGCTCGTTTTTGTATTTTCAGTAGAGATGGGGTTTCACCGTGTTAGCCAGGATGGTCTCGATCTCCTGACCTCGTGATCCGCCCGTCTCGGCCTCCCAAAGTGCTGGGATTACAGGCTTGAGCCACCACGCCCGGCCCATTCTCTAGTCTTGAGTACCCAGGGACACAATGCACTGCGGAAGGCCACAGGGACCTCTGCCCAAGAAAGCCTTGGTATTGTCCAAGGTTTCTCTCCACCGAGACAGCCTGAGATATGGCCTCATGGGAGGGGAAAGACCTGACCGTCCCCCGGCCCAACACCCGTAAAGGGTCTGTGCTGAGGAGGATTAGTGAAAGAGGAAGGCCTCTTTGCAGTTGAGACAAGAGGAAGGCATCTGTCTCCTGCTCGTCCCTGGGAATGGAATGTGAAGGTGTAAAACTCGATCGTACATTCTATTTACTGAGACAGGAGAAAACTGCCTTATGGCTGGAGGTGAGACATGCGGGCGACAATACTGCTCTTTACTGCACTGAGATGTTTGTATAAAGTCAAACATAAATCTGGCCTACGTGTACATCGAGGCACAGCACCTTTCCTTAAACTTATTTATGACACAGAGTCCTTTGTTCACATGTTTTCCTGCTGATCCTCTCCCCACCATTACCCTATCGTCCTGCCACATCCCCTTCACCAAGATAGTAGAGATAGTGACCAATAAATACGAGGGAACTCAGAGACCAGAGCCGGTGTGGGTCCTCCATATACTGAGTGCTGGTCCCCTGGGCCCACTGTTCTTTCTGTATACTTTGTCTCTGTGTCTTCTTTCTTTTCTCAGTCTCTCATCCCACCTGATGAGAAATACCCACAGGTGTGGAGGGGCTGACCCCCTTCAAAGACAATCCTAAGCAAAAAGAACAAAGCTGGAGGCATCACGCTGCCTGACTTCAAACTATACTACAAGGCTATAGTAACCAAAACAGCATGGTACTGGTACCAAAACAGAGATACAGACCAACAGAACACAACAGAGCCCTCAGAAATAATACCACACATCTACAACCATCTGATTTTTGACAAACCTGACAAAAACAAGAAGTGGGGAAAGGATTCCCTATTTAATAAATAGTCCTGGGAAAACTGGCTAGCCATATGTAGAAAGCTGAAACTGGATCCCTTCCTTACACCTTATACAAAAATTAATTCAAGATGGATTAAAGACTTAAATGTTAGACCTAAAACCATAAAAACCCTAGAAGAAAACCTAGGCAATACCATTCAGGACACAGGCATGGGCAAGGACTTCATGACTAAAACACCAAAAGCAATGGCAACAAAAGCTAAAATTGACAAATGGGATCTAATTAAACTAAAGAGCTTCTGCACAGCATAAGAAACTACCATCAGAGTGAACAGGCAACCTACAGAATGGGAGAAAATTTTTGCAATCTACCCATCTGACAAAGGTTAATATCCAGAATCTACAAAGAACTCAAATAAATTTATAAGAAAAAAAATCAAACAATTCCATCAAAAAGTGGGTGAAGGATATGAACAGACACTTCTCAAAAGAAGACATTATGCAGCCAACAGACACATGAAAAAACGCTCATCATCACTGGCCATCAGAGAAATGCCAATCAAAACCACAATGAGATACCATCTCACACCAGTTGGAATGGCGATCATTAAAAAGTCAGGAAACAACGGATGCTGGAGAGGATGTGTAGAAATAGGAACACTCTTACACTGTTGATGGGAGTGTAAACTAGTTCAACCATTGTGGAAGATAGTGTGGCGATTCCTCAAAGATCTAGAACTAGAAATATCATTTGATCCAGCCATCCCACTACTGGGTATATACCCAAAGGATTATAAATCAAGCTGCTATAAAGACACATGTACACGTATTTTTATTGCAGCACTATCCACAATAGCAAAGACTTGGAACCAACCCAAATGTCCATCAATGACAGACTGGATTAAGGAAATGTGGCTCATATACACCATGGAATACTATGCAGCCATAACAAAGGATGAGTTCATATCCTTTGTAGGGACGTGGATGAAGCTGGAAACCATCATTCTGAGCAAACTATCACAAGGACAGAAAACTAAACACCGCATGTTCTCACTCATAGGTGGGAATTGAACAATGAGAACACTTGGACACAGGGTGGGGGAATATCACACACCCAGGCCTGTCGGGGGTTGGGGGGAGGGAGGAGGGATAGCATTAGGAGGAATACCTAATATAAATGACGAGTCAATGGGTGCAGCACACCAACATGGCACATGTATACATATGTAACAAACCTGCACGTTGTGCACATGTACCCTAGAACTTTATAATAATAAAAAAAATTTAAAAAAAGAAAGTAGCATTTTAAAAAACTACTTCCCAATAAATCGCTTATAAACAAAAAAAAAAGAAAACTAAGTGTATGCTATAGACAACACAACACAATGGGCCATGACCCAGCTAGAAGAAGATGCCAACCAGCGAAGTTGGACAGATAGATGCCCAGAGCAGAGCCCAGGATGCCCAGAAGAAATTGCTGAAAACTAAGGCTTAGGACAGACTAGAACCCAGAAAACAAAGGAACCCCAGTCTTGGTCATGGCTCATGGCACCACTCCTTTCTATCAATGCCCTGGAAGAAGCTCATGCACCCTAGTGGGAGCCCTCATGCTGTTCTTGGGGACTTTCATAGGATCGGGCCCTGCCTGGAGCTGGAAGTCTCTGCAGTGGAGATCCTTCCATATTTTGTTCTTCATCTTCTGAATGCCTTCAAGGTTGTTCAACTGGAAAAATTCTATCTGCATAATCAACAATGTGCTAAGGAACTCTACTTTTAGATCTTCTCAGAGTTCATACTTCTTTGTACAAGAGGATTAAAGCATTCTGCCGTATTCTCCACCTGTGAAATAGATTTGAGGTTGGTGGAGTCAGGATTTGAAACACATACAGGTGGGCGGGGGCATGAAGGGACTGGGACCCAGATCAGAGCTGGAGGCTGAACTCCAGTGAGCCTTTGAATAGCTATGGATATCACCAGGGTGGGAAGGGTCCACTGTCCTGGGGTTCTCTTGAAACTGAGCTTGACCTCCCTGCTGAGAGCAGAGAACAACCGTCAATAAATGTTCCTTCAATGGTGTGAAGTTTACATTCACAGGGTGGAGGTGCAAATTAAATTTAGTGGGCCATGAGGAAGACCCCCAGCCCTTTGCCTTTTGAATTGACAATCATGGCATTTCAGGGCATCAGCTCCTGGTCAGGCATTCTCAGACAGTTGCATAATTCTGCCAATGTGGGGCCCGCCCACCTCAGAAATTCACATGGATTGGATCCAGCAAAACCAAATATTCAGCAAAACTTCAAGATCTAGCAACACTGAGGCTAAAGTACATCACCGGTGCATACTTGGCCCAAGGAGGCTATTCTCTCACAAACTCTATCCATCTCAGGGCCTGCATATCTGAGACTCACTCCTTCCTGCAGGTATCCCAGGAGAAAGATTTATGCATCCTCGTAGCTTCAACCTGCAATGTGTTAGGCACAGAAAAATGGTTGTCTTCAGAAAGAGATGAAAAAACATGCAGCAGCAATCACCCTTTGGACTTTGAAACTTTTCTGTCACCTTAGATGTTAGAAACTAAACCCCAGAAACTTGGTGTTGGCATTAATTTGGTCTAGCTATGAAGACTTTTTTCACACAGTGACAGTTCTGAATTTGAATATAAAGGAGCTTAGGTGCTACAATCTGAATGGAACATGGGAATAAAACTGTCTTTGTCTTGCACTTCTTGTTAGATTAATTAAATACCAATTATTAGTATAAGAAAATGGCAACAAATTGTGAAAGTGGAATTGTAAAGTGTTTTTGTGATTTGGATATGGAGCAGGCTTCCCATGCGACCATTCTCACTTCCTTTTTTTTTTTGGGACGGAGTCTCGCTCTGTCGCTCAGGCTGGAGTGCAGTGGCATGATCTCCACTTGCTCACTGCAAGCTCTGCCTCCCGGGTTCATGCCATTCTTCTGCCTCAGCCTCCCAGGTAGCTGGGACTACAAGAGCCCGCCACCACGCCCGGCTAATTTTTTGTATTTTTAGTACAGACAGGGTTTCACCGTGGTCTCGATCTCCTGACCTCATGATCTGCCCGCCTTGGCCTCCCAAAGTGCTGGGATTACAAGCGTGAGCCAAGTCACCCGGCCTCTCACTTCCTATTCTGAAGTCTAACAGTCTGTTTTTCTTTCTTCCCCTCTCTTCATTGATTCTTCTAGTGGCTGGTGTTTGGGTACTCTGGGAACTGAGCTTTCATCTCCTATGTTAGCCATAGAGATGAGGGCTTTGAGGGCACCATGGAATCAGATTGTTGGAAATGGCTCATAAATCACAGGCACTGGAGCCCAACAGAGCATAAAGGAAAGAAAAATTTAAAAATCAGGTGCAACAAGAGCAAAATGAGAAAACTGCTAAACTCTACAATTCTATAAGGAATAATTGCATAAAAAGGAAATAACAGGAAAAGGTAAGAAAATTTAAAAGGATATCAGAAAACATAGCATACAGGGTCAGAAAGACTTGAGAATATGACGAGATGGTTTTAGAAGGCAGGATGGGCCGGGCACGGTGTCTCACGGCTGTAATGCCAGCACTTTGGGAGGCCAAGTCTGGCCGATCATCTGAGATCAGAAGCTCGAGACCAGCCTGACCAACATGGAGAAATCCCGTCTCTATTAAAAATACAAAAATAGCCAGACATGGTGGCACGCGTTTGTAGTCCCAGCTACTCAGGAGGCTGAGACAGGAGAATTGCTTGAACCCGGGGAGGGGGTGGGGCGGAGGTTGCAGCCAGCGGAGATCTCGCCACTGCACTCCAGCCTGGGCAACAAGAGCAAAAGTCAGTATCAAAAAAAAAGAAAAAAGAAAAAAAAAGAAAGGCGGCAGGTTGGAATTTAGAAAAAAATAACATTTTAAAAATAGAAATGTAAAGGCAGATGGAAGGAGAGAAATTGAACAACAGGAAATGGATACCATGCATCTCTGAAATAATAACTGTTGAAAATTAGTGTGTCAATTTTAGGGTTTAATGCATTATTATAAACAAGTGGATAAACAAATATAAGTGCATATATCAGTTATGAAAACATGTCTTAAAGACTATGATTAGGACTTATCTATTACTCAGTGTCATGCTTCTAAAGGCCAGTTGTGTTTCTTTTAAAAGAAAAGCCCCTATAAATGTGGCTCCTAAATATCCAACCCTCGAAGTTGTTCCTTTGCAGGACTCTGTTCCTTTTGGCCCTCAGCTGAAGCTAGGGAGGCAGCGTGGGATGGCGTTGGCAAACATCCTGCAAGTTCACGACCCATGAAGAGCTTCTATGGTACCACTAGCAGTGCTAGGACCCGGAAACTAGCGAAAATGTTTAGGAGAAACTGCGGGCTGGACCCACCAGTGGTGCTGCCACGGAGATCAATCCGGCTTGGACAAGTGAGCGGTGCTGCAACTGAGAAAGTTCCAGTCTGAGGAACCAGGGGTACTGAGATACAGGAAAAGGAGTTAGCCAGCTTGCTTGCATATGCGGGCACACAGTAAGGGAAGGGTCCCCACAGAACCTCCGGAATAAAAACTTGCACAGGGGCCTGGCCTAAATATGCCCGCATATGCACTGGGGGAATGGGGGTGGAGCCACCAGGAATTTGTGCCTTATACAAACAGGGAACCCAGCTCCATCAGCTTTTATATAAAAGCCTTTGTATTCAAATATGAAGGGGGCAACCGGAAACCTGCTCTCAGGACCCCTCTTTTTGCTGTGAGCTCTCCTTGCCGCTTAGTAAATTCTACTCCACTCACTCTTAGATGTCTGCGTGCTCGGTTCTTCCTCATGGTGAAACAAAAACCTGAACTTGGCCGGGCGCTATGGCTCACGCCTGTAATTCCAGCACTTTGGGAGGCCGAGGTGGGTGGATTTGCTGAGGTCAGGAGTTCAAGACCAGCCTGGCCAACATGGTGAAACCCTGTCTCTACGAAAAATACAAAAATTAGCCGGTAGTGGTGGCGTGTGCCTGTAATCCCAGCTACTCGGGAAGCTGAGACAGGAGAATCGCTTGAACCTGACAGGCGGAGGTTGCAGTGAGCAGAGATGGCGCCATTGCACTCCACCCTGGGCGACAGAGCGAGACTCCGTCTCAAAAAAAAAAAAAAAAAAGCAAAACAAACAAAAAACACAACAACCTGGACTTAGCTGAGCTGAGGAGCCAAAATCGTGCATCAAGATCAAGTGTTGGCACTGAATAACCAGCGGTGTACCCTGCGGCACACTTTATTTTTGGCGCAGTTAAGGTATTGCTAATAAGAAACTCGTCTCTGAGAAGTATCAGGGGTTGGAAGGTTGTAGGGTGCTTCCACCGAGAAAGCGCCTACCCAGTGAAATACGCCTGTGACAGAAAAACCAAGGCCAAGCCCTGCCAGCAAAGTCTCGCCCAATTACGGTGCTGAGATAGTGAGACAGCCAGCCGGGGGGAAAGTAGCCGTGCTAGGACACAGAAAGCGAAACCACAAAGAACTTCTGAGTCTTCTGAACGAGGAACGTTCTTTTGTTCAGCGCTACCAAGAGTGCAGCAATTGAGAAAACACTGAGTCGCCCCTAGTGGCGAAAGTGCGAATGCAAAACCGCTGGCTCGGTATAAGAGCAGAGCCCATCCGGCAACAGCTCGCCTCCAGTGCTCACGGGCGAAGGCAAGTTAGAAAGAACCTGAGATGTGACACTGAAAATCAGTAGAAGAAATACGCCACATTTATTCTACTGGGGAAGACGGTGCGTACGAAAAAAAAAAAATACCGTAATATTTAAATTTAAAATAATTAAATTTTTAAAAGCAAATAGAAATGAAAACAAAATACACCAATAACCTCGCTCCCAGAACAAGATACACCAAAAAAAAATTTTTTTTGAGTATACATACAAAGAATCCTACAAAGAAATTGCAAACAGTGTCGAATGGTGCGATCCTACCATTATATTTGGTAACTCTAAACCCATGCCTCTTGCGCCTATCCGAAGTTTCCTCGGGTTAAGAACAGCCATGGTTAAACCGGTATTTGGGACACCAAAAATTATCTGTAACCTACGTACCCCAACTTCTACATGAGTGAAAAATCACCAGTATAGCCAGGGCGAGAGTATTGCGAATTCTAACTTGGTATGATAAAAAATTCCAGACACTGCTAAATTTTTTTAATTGCATTCTCCAGTACCCAGATTAATACAGGAGTTATAAACCGCACGCGTGGCGATAATCGGGGTTCCTATTACGAAAGAGAAACTTGCTACTACTAAAATTATGTAGGCATGGTTAAAGTCAGAATTGTTATGACTAGAAATCGCAAACTAGAATAAATCTCAACTTGCTACCGTAAGAAATAGCTAAACTCTGACTTGGTCAGACTAAGAAATCAGGAATTTGAGACCAGCCCAGGCAACATGGCGAAACTCCGTCTCTAGGAAAAATACTAAAAATTACCCCGGCGTGGTGGCGCGTGCCTGTGGTCCCAGCTAGTCCAGAGGCTGGGGTGGGAGGATCGCTTCAGCCCAGGAGGCGGAGGTTGCAGTGAGCCGAGATCGCGGCACTGCACACCAGCCTGGGCGACAGAGCCGGACCCCGTATCAAGAAAGAAAAAGAAAAAGAACCGAAGAAAAAGAAATCACCATCCCACAGTTAAGTCTGCCTTGCTACAGCTAAACAGTGACTTCTAGGACCAAGAAATCGCAGCCAGGGCTAGACCGGTGTTTGCCCTAAATTGGGACTTGCTTAGGCTGAGAAATCACATTTTGGCTATTGATTTGGACAAGAAGTACAAATCGCAGGCACCGCGAAATCGAAACTTGCGAGAACCAAGAAGCCAACGACGCGCGAAACCGCAGGGGCCTGCGACAGAGACGCGAGCGGCGCCGCCAGGGGAGTGGGTTCTGGAGGCTAAGCCAGAACCCGTGGGACGCTGCTCGCGGCGCTGTGAAGAGACGGCGCCCGCGCAGCTCCTCTGCCACTTGGCTCAGAGGAGCGGCGGGCTCCCCTGCCCAGCGCCGCCGCCGCCCGGAAACGCCAGACTCTGCGCAACTGGCTGCGACTCCAAGTCCCTCAGATCAGCTACCAGAGCGCTGCCGCCACCGAGAAAATGGAGGAACCGAGGAACAAGCTGTGCCGCGACCAAGAGAACTCGGCTCCGCGAAATGGCGGTGCCGGGACTCTGCCAGTGACGCCAGCCGGAGGAGTTCCCAAGGACAACATCCGTTTTGGCGCAACCAACTGTGTTGTCACGGAGAAAATGTCGACCCTCGGAAAAGAGAGGTTCTGCGACCGAGAAATTCGGTGCAACAAGTGCTGTGACAGAAACCCTCCCCCCCCCACCCCGCTCGGCGCTGTTGGCGAAAGAGCCAACAAAACGCTTTGTGCTCCCACCCTGACACCGACTTTAGGACACGGGCCTCGGATGGAGGAAGGACGAGCGCGGAGCCACCGCGTAACTTCCTAATGTCTTCAAATAGCGAAAGTGCTAACCGGAAACTGCCGGCTGGGTTTACCTATTGGTGTTTCGCTTGGGACCAGCAGATTCCAGAAACCAGAGGGACTGGAACCTAGTACACTTCGGCAATTGGGAAATGACCTACCAGGTCAAATAACTGCTTCTGGCTCCATGGTGCTGTCCGTGAACATCCGCCGGCTCTGAGAAAGGAGCTGCACTGTCAATGAGAAACCGTGGGCACTGAGAAAGGAGGAGGCTGCAACTGATAACTGCCCACCCATTGCCACTAGGACAAAGTGCTGCCGGCACTACTCCCACCCTCCGTCCTCAAATCAATCCTCTCCCGCTTAAGAAGACCTTTATTTTTCATACCGAAGTCATACCGAGGGCCACAGCAACCGACCCCTTGCGATGTGCGTGGGAAAAGGAGGCAGTATAGGGATCGAGAATCGGGCGGATTAGGCTGGCCCTGGAAACAAAGTAAAAGCCATCCGGGTTGCCAGCCGTCTTCCACTGCAAGAAACAAACCTTCCAGTGGCTGGGCTCCGCCCTTCTCCTTGGTCAGAGCCCTCCAGACTCCTAAGGGGAAGCCGACACCTCTCAGTCCAAGACCTCAGTGGAGAGTGAAAGACACAATGCCGCCTGACCCAGGCTTCAGGCCTGCCCCAGCAGCTAGGTACCTCTCCAGGGGATGGAACTCTGGGAACTGCTGTTTAATTCTGATGGTTAACTCTGTCAGATGGCCTTGATATATGGGAATAATCGTTGGAAGAGGGTAGAGGAAATAAGAACCGCAAGACTCTAGCACAGGACTTGTGGATTGATGGTGAGGCCTCTGTTCCCTCTCCCCGTGAAATCCTCAAAGGGCAGTTCCATTTCTATCACCTTTGACCTTTGAAATTCATCCCTGATGTCTTCTCCATCTTTGGGAAGTGCAGTGCAATTTCAAGCTCTTGAATCTTCCCTCATCCCCATTTGTCAAATATGCTGACACTACAAACTCCTTTTTTATAGGAAGCCTGAAACTGCCATTGAGCAGAAGGAAAACATCCCTTTCCAGAACCTTTCTCGTTTCTCTAAAAAATCTGCACTTTTGGAAGTAATCTCCCAAAGAGACCTCCAGACTCTACCATGAGTGTCTCCAGCTGAACTCATCATGTCTAATCCTCACCCTCACTTATCCTGTTCAAATCATTTCCATCTTTTTCTGGATGAATCTGGGCGGATGTCAGACCAGAGAAGAGCACAAAATGCACCAGAGGTAAGAAGACCCATTTTGGGCTCTCACTTCTCACCCACTCTCAAGATGGTCACCTCCAGTCTTCTCCCCTATACCCTACCCTTTCTTCAGCTAGCCAAAACCTGCCCTGGTACTTGAGGCTTCTTCAATTGCCTTCTTTTGCAGGCAGTAGAATAAAGGAAAGAGGGCAGTGTCAATAGAAGAAAAGTTACAGCCACTTTATGTAATTGAAGATACTATGCAGAGTCTTTGAAAAAACAAAATATCCCACCAACCATTCCTCTCTCTCGGTTTCTACCCTAGCTTCCTATTTTAGCAAAAATGCTGGGATCAGCACTTCTGGAGGGAAGGGATCACCCTTCCAGTTTAGGAATGTGGAGAGGAGTTATGGAGCTCACTTCCCTAAAGGAGGGGGTGTTCTAGTTCCGGCATTCAGATTCAGTCTGATTCCAATATGGTGTTTTTTGTGGGGTGGTCAGAGAAAGGGCAAGTCAGGAACTGTATATCCCTCAGCTAGAGACTCTAAGACATTTGCATTTGGAAAATCAGGAGAGATGCTGATATTGTTTGGCTCCATGTCCCCACCCAACTCTCACTTTGAATTGTAATAATCCCCACGTGTCAAGGGTGATACCAGGTGGAAATAACTGAATCATGGGGGGTGGTTTTCCCCATGCTGTTCTCGTGATAATGAATGTGTCTTCAAGATCTGATAGTTTTATAATTGGCATTTTCCCCTGCTGGCACACATTCTCCTGCGCCCCTCTGAAGAGGTGCCTTCCACCATGATTGTGAGTTTCCTGAGGCCATGCAGAGCTGTGAGTCAGTTAAACCTTCTTTCTTTATAAATTACCCAGTTTTGGATATTTCTTCATAGCAGTGCGAAAATGGACTAATACAGATGTGGTAGAGTTGGGTGCTGGGTGGCAATGTCAGGTATATGCAGGTTCTAGGCACCAGGTCAAATCTGGATTGCAAACTGTGGGACACAAATCGCAAATGATGTCCAGCCTTTAATATTTTCTTTTTTTTTTTTTTTTTTTTTTTTTTTTTTTGAGACGGAGTCTCGCTCTGCCACCCAGGCTGGAATGCAGTGGCCGGATCTCAGCTCACTGCAAGCTCCGCCTCCCGGGTTTACGCCATTCTCCTGCCTCAGCCTCCCGAGTAGCTGGGACTACAGGCGCCTGCCACCTCGCCCGGCTAATTTTTGTATTTTTAGTAGAAACGGGGTTTCACCGTGTTAGCCAGGATGGTCTCGATCTCCTGACCTCGTGATCCGCCGTCTCGGCCTCCCAAAGTGCTGGGATTACAGGCTTGAGCCACCGCGCCTGGCCCAGCCTTTAATATTTTCTTTCATTGTTTGTCAAATAGATGAAGAAACAAAGAATAAAGAAAAGCATTGTTTTTTGTTTTTTGTTTTTTTTTTTGAGACAGAGTCTCGCTCTGTTCCCCAGGATGGAGTGCAGTGGTATGATCTCGGCTCACTGCAACCTCCACCTCCCCGGTTCAAGTTATTCCCCTGCCTCAGCTCCGAGAAGCTGGGATTGCAGGTGCACACCATCACACCTGGCTAATTTTTGTATTTTTAGTAGAGACAGGATTTCTCCCTGTTGGCCAGGCTGGTCTCAAAGTCCTGACCTCAAGTGATCTGCCTGTTTCAGCCTCTCAAAGTGCTGGAATTACAGGCATGAGTCACAGTGCCCAGCCGCAAAGTATATTTTTGTAAAATTTTATCAAGATAAACCTAGCTAAACCAATATACTAATAATAACAAAACTTGGGTTATTATTGACTAAAGGAAGGTGGCACAAAATAGAAACTTTTTTTTTTTTTTTTTGAGACGGAGTCTCGCTCTGTCGCCCAGGCTGGAGTGCAGTGGCCGGTTCTCAGCTCACTGCAAGCTCCGCATCCTGGGTTTACGCCATTCTTCTGCCTCAGCCTCCCGAGTAGCTGGGACTACATTAGCTGGGACTACAGGCGCCCGCCACCTCGCCCGGCTAGTTTTTTTTTTTTTTTTTTTGGATTTTTTAGTAGAGACGGGGTTTCACCGTGTTAGCCAGGATGGTCTTGATCTCCTGACCTTGTGATCCGCCCGTCTCGGCCTCCCAAAGTGCTGGGATTACAGGCTTGAGCCACCGCGCCCGGCCAATAGAAACATTTTTAAACGTTCAAAAAAAAAAATCCGGCCAGGCGCAGTGGCTCACACCTGTAATCCCAGCACTTTGGAAGGCCGAGGTGGGTGGATCACTATCGAGACCATCCTGACTAACATAGTGAAACCCCATCTCTACTAAAAATACAAAAAATTAGCTGGGTATGGTGGCAGGCGCCTGTAGTCCCAGCTACTCGGGAGGCTGAGGCAGGAGAATGGCGTGAACCCGGGAGGCAGAGCTTGCAGTGAGTCAAGATCACTGCCACTGCACTCCAGCCTGCGTGATAGAGTGAGACCCCGTCTCAAAAACAAAACAAAACAAAGGTAGTCTTTACACAGAAGTGGTATGCACAGGTGAATTGTGTGGGAAGTCAGGATGTTGCACAGAAGCTATTCTAAAGTCATAGATTAGAAAAGCAAGAATCCACATTCATGCTTTCCAGCATAGATGAGGAAATACTTTTTCCCCACCTTCTTAGATTCAGTGGCTGGGCAGGGAGTGCTGTGAATTCATCTGACAACAGACAGATTAACAGGAGAAAAGGCATAAAAGTTTTTTTAATTTTTTTTTTTTTTTTGAGACAGAGTCTTGCTCTGTCTCCCAGGTGGAGTGCACTGGCACATTCTCAGCTCACTGCAAGCTCCCACCTCCCAGGTTCACACCATTCTCCTGCCTCAGCCTGCTGAGTAGCTTGGACTACAGGCACCTGCCACCGCACCCAGCTAATTTTTTGTATTTTTTAGCAGAGACGGGGTTTCACTGTGTTAGCCAGGATTTCACTGTGTTAGCCAGGATGGTCTCAATCTCCTGACCTTGTGATCCACCCGCCTCGGCCTCCCAAAGTGCTGGGATTATAGGCATGAGCCACCGCGCCAGGCCAAGTTTTTAAATTTTTAATCTAATGTGCATGGAGGCATCATAGAAAGAACCGAATATCCAAAAGTGTGGTGAAATTTGAGACTTTATATACCATCTTGATGATAGTGGCAAGAGGCAGACAAATCCTAGGGAGACAAGGGTGGGTCCCTGGTGAAACCCCACCTTCAAACCAAAGACAGTTTAAAGCATGAAAGCCAAGCTACAAGTCTCCAATAAATCCACAGACCGGATTAAGAATCTCTCTTCCCATTTAGTGCACTTCCCTCTGATTGATCCACACACTTCACCTAGTGCACTTTCCTCTGATTGATCCCCACACTTAACCTATTTCACATATACCTGCCCTTCCCTAATTGGTTTTTTACACAGTTGTGCCCACCTTTGAGTGGTGCCTTTGTTTTAGCCTTTTTCGCATATGCACAAACCAATCAGCACACACTGCCCCATTCTGAGCCTATAAAAGCCCCGGACCCAGCCACATTGGGAGAGAGACCACCCAACTTCTGGTGGGGGACCACCCTTGAATCCCTTCTCCACTGAGAGCTGTTTTGTGGCTCAATAAAACTCTTCTCTGCCCTCCTCACTTTTTGATTGTCAGTGTAACCTCATTCTTCTTGAATGCAGGACAAGAACTTGGGACCCACCTAATGCGGGTACAAAGAAGGCTGTAACATGGGAAGCAGCTGTTGGGCCAAGCCAGTCCTGGAGCTGTAGGCCAGAGCGAGACCACAGGACTGACAGAGCTGTTAACACGCTGACATATTTCGGGCTGCAGAGGGCAGGACTGAAACCTATTCGCATGTTGTAACACCAACTCTGGGGCTTTGGAGTCACAGGCATGCCTGTTTGGGTGCCATCACATTCCCCTCATCTGGATGCCAGAGTCCACCATAGGAGTCACTTGCAACATGCCTGGTCTAGCCACAAGTCCCACACAGAGCCTGCTCCTGTGCTGGTGCTTGGAGCAACCAGCGGAACCCCACACTCACTAGCTCATATACCCCTCCTGCCAGGGGCTGAGTGCAAGGTTGTGGTGGCCACAGTATCTGCACCAGAGGGCATGCCAGGCACAGCCCAGTGAGCCGAGTAGACAGGGCATCTCCTGTGGTTAGCCTGGGCTCCAGTAAGGCCTGAGTAGGGCATCACCAGCCAGAGACCTCTGGCTGGCAACGCAGCTGAGAAAAATCCTATGTCATTAAGGAGATGGGGCAGGGCAGAGGAGCACTTAAGGAAATACGAATGATTTTTTTTTTCTTTTTTTTGAGACGGAGTCTTGCTCCGTCACCCAGGCTAGAGTGCAGTGGCGTGATCTCGGCTCACTGCAAGCTCTGCCTCCTGGGTTGACACCATTCTCCTGCCCCAGCCTCCCGAGTAGCTGGAACTACAGGTGCCCGCCACCACACCAGGCTAATTTTTTTGTATTTTTAATAGAGACAGGGTTTCACCATGTTAGCCAGGATGGTCTCAATCTCCTGACCTTGTGATCCACCCACCTCAGCCTCCCAAAGTACTGGGATTACAGGCCTGAGCCACCATGCTGGCCACAAATGATTTTTTAGAAGATAAATGGTCCTTTAGGAGAACAGATAATAGATATGACAGTTTTTAGAGAATGTCATTTTGTGTAGGGTGGGTGTAATCGCCCAACGGTTTCATCTTGCCCATTGTCCACAAAAGCCAATGCACTGAGAGCAGCGGCTTTTTGCAGCAAAGAAAGAGTTTAATAATTGCAGGGCTGGCCAAGTGGAAGAACAGGAGTTCATTCTCAAATCCATCTCTCTGAGAATTCTTAAGACAGGATTTTTTAAGGATAGTTTGGTAAGCATGGGGCTAGGGGATGGAGACTACTGATTGGTTGGGTTGGGGATGAAACCATAGGGTTTTGAAGCTGTCTTTGTGCACTGAGTCAGTTCCTGGGTAGGGATCACTGGTCTGGATGTCAATTGTTCCAATGGAAATGCAAAGTCTCAAAAATATCTCAAACACCAGTCTTAGGTTTTACAATGGCAATGTTATCTATAGTAGCAATTAAGGAAGTTACAAATCTTGTGACTACCCTTATGTGACTCCTGAGTAGTAAACCGTGACTTGTTGTCATTTAACTATGCATAGGTATTAGCAGAATTTAGGCACTTCCCAAAATTCTAATATTGTGTACTTTCATTAGTATTACAAAGATGATTTCTTCGGTTCCTGAACTACATGGGAGAGTTTGGGGAAAGGGTTATTATGTTCCTTGTTTTAAGATTAAACTATAAGCTAAATTTCTCCCATAGTTAGCTTGACCTATGCCCAGGAACGAGCCAAGAGTGGCTTGTCAGGTTAGAAGCAAGATGGAGTCAGCTGTCAGATTACTGTCCTTACCAGCATTTTAAATCCTCCTAAATTAGAGAACCACCCTCCTAGAAAGTTTGTTGAGTCCCATCCCTTCCAGGTTTGGACTGGTACATGGGCTACTTTTCTGATGTTTGAAGTGATTTCTAGAACCGCTTTTCCGTTATCATCTATGTTAAGACAGCAATTAGAGATATTAAACCTACCACAGACCCCACCCTCTTCTGCTAATGAGTAGTCTAGTGCTGGCCTGTTTTGATAATTGCCGTGCACATTTGCTTTGTTGTTGCATGAGCATTTCCAGGGCTGAGGCAGTTTGGTTAGTGATTATCTCTAGAACTGCCTGTAGCCTTAATTATTCTATTTAGCATATATATGGGAGTGCGATAACCCCATGAACAAGTGGCAGGACTGTAATATTCGATGATCTGTTGCAAAGGCCATTCGTCCTCTTGCCATCTTTGGCTTCCTCCTACCTTTAAGGATTGTTTTTCTCTGTTTAAGTTATCATACACAAACAGGGACTCTGAGGATGTTGCCCGCTGTTAATGTTTTGGAGGGAGGAGTAGCCTTGGGGGTGAGCTTGACCCTGGTGCGATGGAACCAGTCAGGAAATCCTTGGACTCTTAACTGCAATTGGCTTGCTGAGTGTCATGGTGTAGGGGTCTGTCCACTTCAGTTGTAGCTTTTGGTGAGGGTCGGGTTGGCAGATAAACACGTCTGTGCCTGCAAGACAGTTGAGGGGACAAGGAGGTGTCGATAGGGAGAGGCATGGCCTCATTTACTTCTTCACGAATAAAAGACCGTGTCTGGATTAAGGAGGGGAGGTAATTCCTGAGTGGCTCAGAGTCTGGTAAGGGTGGCGACCCTAGGACAAAAGTTTGGCCATAAATGATTAATTTAAAGGGACTATAAAAAGAGGGTGCTTTTGGTGTTGCGCAGAGTCTCATGAGGGTGAAAGAGAGATTTTTTTTGTCCACGACTGGTGGGTTTCTAGAGCCAGCTTGGTGAGTTGGGCTTTAAGGACAGAGTTAATTTTTTCAACTTTGCCTGAAGATTGATGCCTGTAGGGTGTGTGGAGAACCTACCTTATTCTTAAGGATGTAGAGATGCCTTGGGTAATTTGACTGATGAAGACAGGCCTGTTATCGGACTGGATGGATGTTGGGAGTCTGAAACGGGGAATTATATGCACGATGAGAGTTTGTGTGACGATATTTGCACCTTCTGAAGTTGTTGGGAAAGCTTCTACCTACCTGGAGAAAGTACAGACAAAGACTAGAAGATAGCGGAGCTGTTATCGGGCGGCATGTGAGTGAAGTCTCCTTGCCAATCTTGCCCGGGTACCTGGCCCCAGGCTTGGTGGGTAGGAAAAGGCAGTGGCTGGAGGGAGCCTTGGGGTGACACTGAGTGGCAGATAGAGCAGGACTGGGTAATTTCTCGAACATGGCTGGAGAGGTGAGGACAAGTGAGAATAGCGTGGAGAAGTTGCAAGAGAGGGTTGTAACCAACATGAAAAGAGTTGTGGAGGCTTTGGAGGTGAGGAAGGCTTTCAGTATGAGGAAGAACGAAGTGCCCTTCCTCGATATACATGATCCTTGCTTTTGAAGGTTTTGGGCTCAGAAGTCCTCCTTTTCTTCTGAGGAGTAGAGAGGAGAGAACAAGGACAGGGACAGAAACTGGCCTTGCACGGGTTGTAAGGCTACTTGTTTGGCTACCTGATCTGCTAGCGCATTTCCAGCTGATACAGGATTGTCTGGGGTTTGGTGGCCCCTGCAGTGAATGATGGCAAGTTTCTGTGGGAGCCTGGCAGCTTGAAGGAGTTTGCTGATGAGAGAGCCATTTATGACAGGAGTGTTTTTTGCAGTTAGGAAACCCCATTCTTTCCAGATGGACAAGTGTGAGTGTACTATGGGGAATGCATAATGAGAATTTGAATATATGTTGATATGTTGTCTGGCTGCTAGAGTGAGAGCTCAAGTGAGGGCGATGAGTTCAGCTTTTTGGGACGTGGTGCCTAGGAGGATCGGATTGGCTTCAGTAGTGTGGAGAGTTGACACTATAGCTTAGCCAGCATGCCAGCATCCTTGATGTAGGAAAGAGCACCATCTACAAACCAAGTAAAGGAGGCACCTGGAAGGGATTGGTCTGTTAGGTTTGGAAAAGGTATAAGAAAGGTTTGAACAGTGTTCACACAGAAGCATACAGGGTCTTGGGCAGTTGTAGCTTCAAGTAAGAACGTGGCCACATTTAGACGGGAGCTGGTTAGCATGGTGATTTGGGCGGTTTCTATGAATAGAGCATACAGTTGAAGGAGCTGTGGGGCAGAGATGAGACTTAGTACACTGCAGTGAGCTAGCATGTCTTTGATGTTATGGGTTGAATAAACTGTTATGTTGGCATGAAGAGATAGTTTTAGGCTTTCAAGGGTGAAGACAGCAGCTACCGCCAGTGCTTGGAGGCAGGCAGACCATCTGAGAACTGTGGCTTTGAGCTGTTTGGAGAGGTAGGCAACAACCTGGAGGGTGGGTCCCTTAGACTGGGTTAGAACACCTAGTGCAACTCCATGCTGTTTATCGGTATAGAGGGAGAAAGGTTTGGTGAGGTCTGGGAGAGTGAGGACGGGGGCTGAAATGAGAGCCTTCTGGAGTGGATGGAAAGGTTAGATAAGAGACTGCACAGGTTTGAAGGCTCATGGAGAGGGCCTTTAGTGGCTTGGTATAACGGTTTGGCAAGTAGAGCGAAGGAGGGAACCCAGAGCCTAAAATATCCTAGTCCTAGAAAAGAGAGAATTTCTTGCTTAGTTTGCGGAGGTGGGAGGGACTGGAGGAGGGATATGCGGTCAGTTGTGAGCCTTCAGGTTCACGGAGTAAGAGGCCTAGATAGGTGACTGAGGGGGTGCATATTTGTGCTTTCTTAGGGGAGACCCAATACCCCTGTTCTGCCAAGTTTAAAAGAGAGATAGTTATGGGTGTTGCAGTCTCTTTGAGAGGGGCTACACAGGAGCAGATCATTAACACATTGAAGGAGAGTAGATGGTTTTAGGAATAAGGTAGAGGGGTCGCTAGCAAGGTCCGGTCCAAAAAGGTGGGGGCTGTCTCTGACACCTTGAGGTAGTATGCACCAGGTTAGCTGACGTGAAAGGTGGGTGTTGGGGTTTTCCCACGTAAAGGCAAAAGTTTGGGGAATCGATGTAAGGGAATTGTGAAGACAAAGCATTCTTTAGGTTTAAAACAGAAAAATGAGTGGTATTGGAGGGAATTGCAGAAAGTAAAGTATACCGGTTAGGAACTACTGGACATACTGGGAGTACAGCTTGGTTAACGAGCCTGAGGTCCTGGACTAAGCGGTAAGTTCCATCTGGCTTTTTAACAGGTAGAACAGGTATGTTAAAAGAGGAGTTTGTTGGGTGGAGTAGGTGACTGGCGAGGAGGTGAGAAATGATAGCCTATAAGAACTGCTTGGAGGATGGGATACTGCTTCTGTGATAGTAACTGGGTGGGCTCTTTAAGAGTAAAGCAGATGGGGGTGTGGTATTCTGCGACTGAGGGTGTGGAAGTATCCTAAACAGTGGGGTTAACTACGGATGGGGGATAAGGAAAAGTTGCATGTTTTAAGGTGGGAAGTTGGAGGAGTAGAAGAAAGTTAGATGCCCCAGAGGGTGTGGGTTGATATACTGGGTACTATGGGGAATGTGGAAGTAGAGAATAGTGTGGAGCTTTGAAAGGATGTCTCTGCCTATGAATGAAGTTGGGCATGAGGGCAGGACTAAAAAAGAGTGAGTGAAGGAAAAGGTGTGCAGGGAGCAGAAGAGTGGAGGGATGGCTCGGGGTTTGGAGACTTGTCCGTCAATTCCCACAACAGAAACTTGGGAGGACTGGGTGGGTCCTGAAAAATTAGGTAAAGCAGAGTAGGTTGCCTGATATTAATTTAAAAAAAATACTGGCCTACCTGCCACCATCAGGGTTACCCTTGTCTTGGATGAAGCTATGGTAGTTGCCAGGGCGTCCGTTCCAGGGCACCGTCAGTCTTCAGCAGCAAGGCCTATGAGATCTGAGTAGGAGGTTTTGGCTGGCTCAGGAAGGCATGGAGGTGGTCCTTGCAGGGGCCGCTCACAGTCCAACTTCCAATGGGGTCCTCCGGAGAGAGGGCATGGCCTGGTGGGCTTACCTGGGTTTGGGCATTGTCTGGACCAGTGGCCTTCATTGCCATACTTGAAAAAGGTGCCAGGTGGAGCTGGATAACTAGGAGGCTTCTGTGTGGAGGTGCGGCCCTGTGGGCCTGCAGGGCCCCTGATGGCGGAGGCAAGCATTTGAAACTCTGCGTGTTTTTGCCATTTACTTTCCTCATCACAATTGTTAAAGATTTTGAAGGTTAAATTAAGAAGGTCTCGTTGTGGGGTTTGAGGGCTGTTGTTAAACTTCTAAAGCTTGCGCCAAATATTGGGGGTGGATTGGGAGATGAACCGAAGGTTTAAAATAGTGGTTCCTTCTGGGCTGGTTGGGTCTAGGTTGGTATATTTTCTTATGGCTTCAGTTAAACAGAGAGAAAAAGGGCTGTTTTTTCATCAGGATCTTGGGTGATTTCTGCAAGTTTTTCATAGTTTATCACTTAATGGGCACCCTTTTTGAGTCCTGCAACGAGACACACAATCATGTGGTCTCAATGGCGCTGTCCAGAGGCCCTGGCTTGATAATCCCAGTGGGGATCCTGGTTGGATACTGCCTGTGTGCCAGTAGGCTGGGCAGGAGCTTGGTGATGAATTGCATCAGCATGCGCCTGAGCTAGGGTCCAGATATGGTCCTGGTCGTCTGGGGTGAGGGTGGAAGAGAGGACAATGTAGAGGTCATGCCAGATTAGTTCCTATGAGTGGATAAGGTACTGAAACTCCCGAATATAAGAGGTCAGGTCTTCTGGAAATGAACGGAGTCTTTTGCTAATTTGAGAGAGATCTGTGAGGGAGAAGGGAACGTGAACTCTAGCAATACCTTCAGTTCCTGCTACTTCCTGAAGGGGGCACTCTAGCACAGGCGCTGAAGTAAGGGTGGGGCATGGGCCAAACATGGCACCTGAATGAGTGTGGAGTGTGGACGGGAGAGCAGGAAGAACCTGGAAGTGGTTCCTGCTGAATGTTTGAAGGGGAGAGGGGGGTTAACAGGCAGTGGAGGATAGATAGGGGCGTAAGGTGGTGGGATGGGTTTACAAGCCTCAGGAGAGGGCAGTGGGGAGGAGAATGGGTACAGGAAATACTAGAATTGTCCTGAGGAGGGGATGGTGTAGGAAAAGAAGGGGATACTGCTGACTGGGAAGATGGCTGCTGGGAAGATGGTGGCTGGGAAGACGAGGAGGCTTGGGCTAAAGAAGAGGGCTGAGAGTAAGAGGTAGGGGCTGGGAGGGGTGGACAGCAGTGTGCTGCATCTAACAAGGAAAAAGAGGTGGAGTTGGGAGGAGAAAGGCAATCAGGGCAGTGAGAATGGAGGAGAAAGATTTGAACAGGTGAGCAAGAATTGCAGAGGTCGAGTTGTGATCTGAGTGTAAAAAGGCCTGGACATAAGCAATTTCTTCCCATTTGTCTAGTCATTGGCAATAATTGCTTAAGTCAGTTAAAATTGTAAAGTTGAATGTTCCATTTGCGGGCCATTTGGACCCATTATCCAATTCGTATTGTTGCCAGACTGAATTGCAAAAAAAGACAAGGCACTTAGGGTGGATATTTTGCCTGAGGCCTAAGGTTTGCAGGCTTTTTATGAGGCAGCCTAGAGGGCTGTTTTTTGGAATGGAGGACCGGGAGTTTCCCATAACAGAGGGTAGACTCAGGAGAACAGGGAAAAAGGAGACCATCCTGGATGGCCAAAGGGAGACGATAAAAGGAGCGATCATCACCGCTGCGTTTTTCATTCCTGGAACGGGATCAAATGGCTTAGAGGCATCTCCCTAAGGCCAGATGATCAGATGATCAGCCAGTACCTGGCACATGCTGGAGCCTTTTGGACCAACGTTGGATTTTCAGACTGTAGGAAAGAGAGGCCATGCAGCTTTTCCCTTGTTAACTGGACTCCCAGGGAAACTTACCAGTAGGCAAGATCAGTGACCAATGTGCATGCACAGAGAGGCGACTAGAGGCTGAGGAGCTTCGTTTGTCCTGCTGCTGTGCCCTGTTCTCCAGGGTGGAGGGGTAGGTCCACAGAGCCTCTCTGGGGTTTCGGCACCAGATGTAAGGTTCGTATATCGGTTTGAACCCCGAGAGCACGCCAACAGACAGCACGAGGTGGTGTGGAGCAACATGCTGTTTTAATGAGCATGTGGGTGCAGGTGGGCTGAGGCCTAAAATGGGATCAGCCCCAAGTGAAGACGGGACAGGGGATTTATAGTCCTCTGTAAACAGGAAGTGTCCCAGTCTAACATGACTGCTATGTAGTACACGACGGCCTCTTTCTCGATCTTCAGGGTTGGGAGGAGTTACTCATCCCTTCAAGCTTTCAGGCCCCAGGGAGAATCTTTCAAGTGTGAACCTGGCCTTGTGAAAGCAGAGCTCCAATTACACAGTGTATCCCGAATCCATGAATGTTATGGTGCTATTTCAAACCACTAAGAGGCCTTGTGAGAGTCTCTTCTTTACCAGAAAATGTGGGGAACACAGAGAGGGTCTTTCTGGATAGACATACCCGGGGAACTTCTGCTGAGGAAAGTGAAAGCAAAGATACAACTTCTCCCAGAAAAGGGAGTACATATGTAGATGGCGATAAGTAATATAGCCTGAAGTATTCACATGGATATAATTAGAGTTAATGTTATAGTTAAGGAGGAAGGGAAGGGAGACAGAAAGAAAGTAAGTAAGAAAGGAAACAAGAAAAGATAAAACTGCATCCTAGTTTCTTACTTGTGTTAAACAAATTATTTTTCTAGATATCATTAACCAAGATAAGGAATCCCTAAAGAGAGGCAGGCTTGATTTAGAGTTGTCTGAGGGCTTCCGAAAGAGCTGTTCAGTGAATAAAAAGAAATCCAACCATGGAGTATCAGAGTCTAAGTTGGATGTATAGGTTTGTGTGTCTTCAGTATTGTCTTGTATTTTAAGACAGAACTAGATGTGTCCATCAGAAACGAGTGTATGGCATGAAAAAGTTGCAGATGGTAGGCCACAGTGAACTCCAATTGTTTGGAAGGCTTAACTTGAACCTTCCTAGGCTGGAGAATTTTAAATGACTGAGATGTTTCTAATGTTTCTAGAACTTCTTTTCTAATGAGCCTAGGGAGGGCTAGAATCTCTATCAGAGTTAGTTTGAGATGTAAAGGGGATCTGAATGTGCCATCCCAATATATGCCACTTTAGCATATTTTATTTTAGCATATTAGATTATTTTGAGCAGTTGAAAAATTAGAAATAGCAGGCATGGTGCAGTGGCTCACACCTGTAATCCTAGTACTTTGGGAGACCGAGACAGGTGGATCACCTGAGGTCAGGAGTTTGAGACCAGCCTGGTCAACATGGCGAAACCCCATTTCTATTAAAAAATATATATATACAAAAATTAGCCAGGCATGGTGGGGCACACCTGTAATCCCAGCTACTCAGGAGGCTGAGGAAGGAGAATCACTTGAAGTCAGGAGGTAGAGGTTGCAGTGAGCCGAGATCGCACCATTGCACTCCAGCCTGCGTGATGGGAGTGAGACTCCATCTCAAAAAAAAAAGAAAAAAGAAATTAGAAATAGCAGACATATGAGGATCTCTCTGACCTCCCTTTCCTGCCAAAAAGCAGGGCATACATTTTGCTTTTGTAAAAAAAAATTCCATTTTTAAAGGCTTCCACCTCTCCCCTACCTGGAAGAGAAGGAAACTTTTCTACTCTAATACTTGAAGGGGGCCTGCCCCTCCACACCTGTGGGTATTTCTTGCAAGGTGGAGATGAGAGACTGAGAAAAGAAATAAGACACAAAGTATAGAGGAGAAAAGTGGACCCAGGGGACCGGCACTCAGCAAGTGAGGACCTGCACCAGCACTGGTCTCTGTGTTCCCTCAGTATTTATTGATCACTATCTCTACTATCTTGGTGAGGGGGATGTGGCAGGACTACAGGGTAATGGTGGGGAGATGGTCAGCAGGAAAACGGGAGCAAAGGACTCCGTGTCATAAATAAGTTTAAGGAAAGGTGCTGTGCCTGAATGTGCACATAGGCCACATTTATGTTTGACTTTACACAAACATCTCAATGCAGTAAAAAGCAGTATTGCTGCCAGCATGTCTCACCTCCAGCCATAAGGCAGTTTTCTCCTCTCTCAGTAAGTAGAATATATGATCGGGTTTTACACCGAGACATTCCATTCCCAGGGATGAGCAGGAGACAGATGCCTTCCTCTTGTCTCAACTGCAAAGAGGCCTTCCTCTTTTACTAATCCTCCTCAGCACAGACCCTTTACCGGTGTTGGGCTGGGGGATGGAGGTCTTTCCGTTCCCACGAGGCCATATCTCAGGCTGTCTCAGTTGGGGGGAAACCTGGGACAATACCCAGGCTTTCTTGGGCAGAGGTCTCTGTGGCCTTCCGCAGTGCATTGTGTCCCTGGGTACTTGAGACTGGAGAACGGTGATGACTTTTACCAAGCATACTGCCTGCAAACATTTTTACCAAGGCACATCCTGCACAGCCCTAAATCCATTAAATCTTGAGTCAATACAGCACATGTTTCTGCAAGCACAGGATTGGGGCTAGGGTTACAGAAAACAGCATCTCAAGGCAGAAGAATTTTTCTTAGTACAGATCAAAGTGGAGTTTCTTATGTCTTCCTTTTTCTACACAGACACAGTAACAGCCTGATCTCTCTTTTCTTTCCCCCACAATACTTGTCTGAGGACATGTATTATCACCAGAGAGAACTTGAGACTGCATAACAAACCTTACTCGCCAGACATTTCCTAATCACCTTCCCACTGTTTACTCCCTCCCCTGATAATCCCAAAGCTCCCTTTTCCTTTGACAATTCTATTCTCTTCACAATGTATCACCCCTTGTTAAATGGTATATAAGCCCCCAGCCTTAAACTCCTACTTGGGTTTTCACTTCTCTTTTGTGAAGCCTCATTATGTATGCAAAATAAAATTTTTCTACTGTTAATCTGTCTTGTCAGTTTAAGTGACAGGCTGGGGCTGGGCACGGTGGCTCAATGCCTGTAATCCCAGCACTTTGGGAGGCTGAGGTGGGCAGATCACAAGGTCAGGAGATCGAGACCATCTTGGCTAACACAGTGAAACCCCATCTCTACTAAAAAATACAAAAAATTAGCCGGGTGTGGGTGGCGGGTGACTGTAGTCCCAGCTACCCGGGAGGCTGAGGCAGGAGAATGGCATGAACCCGGAGGCGGAGCTTGCAGTGAGCCTAGATCGTGCCACTGCACTCCAGCCTGGGCGACAGAGCAAGGCTCCGTCTCAAAAAAAAAAAGTGACAGAGTCTACACACTGAATTTAAGAAGGTTTTTTTCATCATCTACAGAGGTATTCTGCTTCTAAAATGAGTTAGAACAATGGATTTGACCACAATCAGATGGGCATTAAGGGTAAGAAAGAAAAGTGGCTCAGAGTAGCCTGAGGAATGTAAGGTATGCAAAATTTATCAGGCTCAGAGAGACTTGATCAAGAGCCTTCAGTCATATCCCTCTCAGCCATACCCAGGAATAATTGTTTCAAGGCATTTTGACAGAGGCAGCAACTCAGCTCTTGCCTGTAATGCCAGCTACTCAGGAGGCTGAAATGGGAGGATCACATAAGCCCAGGAGTTTGAGGCTGCAACAAGCTATAATCAGGCTACTGCATTTCACCCTGGGCAACAGAGAGAAAACCTATCTCTAAAAAAGTTAAGATAAATAAAAAATAAATAAGCAAAAATAAATTTGGGGCCAGGTACAGTATCTCACGCCTATAATCCCAGCACTTGGGAGGCTGAGGCGGGCAGATCACAAGGTCAGGAGATCGAGACCATCTTGGCTAACACAGTGAAACCCCATCTCTACTAAAAAATACAAAAAATTAGCCGGGTGTGGGTGGCGGGTGACTGTAGTCCCAGCTACCCGGGAGGCTGAGGCAGGAGAATGGCATGAACCCGGGAGGCGGAGCTTGCAGTGAGCCTAGATCGTGCCACTGCACTCCAGCCTGGGCGACAGAGCAAGGCTCCGTCTCAAAAAAAAAAAAGTGACAGAGTCTACACACTGAATTTAAGAAGGTTTTTTTCATCATCTACAGAGGTATTCTGCTTCTAAAATGAGTTAGAACAATGGATTTGACCACAATCAGATGGGCATTAAGGGTAAGAAAGAAAAGTGGCTCAGAATAGCCTGAGGAATGTAAGGTATGCAAAATTTATCAGGCTCAGAGAGACTTGATCAAGAGCCTTCAGTCATATCCCTCTCAGCCATACCCAGGAATAATTGTTTCAAGGCATTTTGACAGAGGCAGCAACTCAGCTCTTGCCTGTAATGCCAGCTACTCAGGAGGCTGAAATGGGAGGATCACATAAGCCCAGGAGTTTGAGGCTGCAACAAGCTATAATCAGGCTACTGCATTTCACCCTGGGCAACAGAGAGAAAACCTATCTCTAAAAAAGTTAAGATAAATAAAAAATAAATAAGCAAAAATAAATTTGGGGCCAGGTACAGTATCTCACGCCTATAATCCCAGCACTTGGGGAGGCCGAGAGGGGTGGATCACCTGGGGTCAGGAGTTCGAGACCAGCCTAGCCACATGGTGAAACCTCGTCTCTACTAAAAATACAAAAAATTAGCCGGGTGTGGGTGGCGGGTGACTGTAGTCCCAGCTACCCGGGAGGCTGAGGCAGGAGAATGGCATGAACCCGGGAGGCGGAGCTTGCAGTGAGCCTAGATCGTGCCACTGCACTCCAGCCTGGGCGACAGAGCAAGGCTCCGTCTCAAAAAAAAAAAGTGACAGAGTCTACACACTGAATTAAGAAGGTTTTTTTCATCATCTACAGAGGTATTCTGCTTCTAAAATGAGTTAGAACAATGGATTTGACCACAATCAGATGGGCATTAAGGGTAAGAAAGAAAAGTGGCTCAGAATAGCCTGAGGAATGTAAGGTATGCAAAATTTATCAGGCTCAGAGAGACTTGATCAAGAGCCTTCAGTCATATCCCTCTCAGCCATACCCAGGAATAATTGTTTCAAGGCATTTTGACAGAGGCAGCAACTCAGCTCTTGCCTGTAATGCCAGCTACTCAGGAGGCTGAAATGGGAGGATCACATAAGCCCAGGAGTTTGAGGCTGCAACAAGCTATAATCAGGCTACTGCATTTCACCCTGGGCAACAGAGAGAAAACCTATCTCTAAAAAAGTTAAGATAAATAAAAAATAAATAAGCAAAAAATAAATTTGGGGCCAGGTACAGTATCTCACGCCTATAATCCCAGCACTTGGGGAGGCCGAGAGGGGTGGATCACCTGGGGTCAGGAGTTCGAGACCAGCCTAGCCAACATGGTGAAACCTCGTCTCTACTAAAAATACAAAAAATTAGCCAGGTGTGGTGGTGGATGCCTGTAATCCTAGCTACTCGGGAGGCTGAGGCAGGAGAATCGCTTGAACCCGGGAGGTAGAGGTTTCAGTGAGCCAAGATCGCACCATTGCACTCCAGCCTGGGCAACAAGACTGAAATTCCATCTCTAAATAAATAAATACATTTTGGTGGGTTTTTTTTTTTTCATTTCTGTAGTTTCTAGACTAATAAATTACCTAAAATGCTACCACAAGTTGGGCAATGTGAGTCTCACCCATTACTTTCTTGTTCCTGAAATTAGTGATATAAAGAAAAATGTATAGCCAACAATAGCTTATGTTATTTTAATAAATCAATGTAAAATTTTGTTTGTTTGTTTTGTTGTTTGTTGTTTTGTTTTTGACAGAGTCTTGCTCTGTCACCTAGACTGAAGTGCATCCAGGCTGAAGTTGGAGGCTATGGTGAGCTGCACCACTGCACCACTATGGGAGGCTGAGGCGAGCAGATTGCCTGAGCTCAGGAGTTCGAGACCAGCCTGGGCAATGCGGTGAAACCCCGTCTCTACTAAAAAGCAAAACATTAGCCAGGCTTGGCCGCCTGTGCCTATAGTCTCAGCTACTCAGGAGGCTGAGGCAGGAGAATTGCTTGAACCCGGGAGGCAGAGGTTGCAGTGAGTCGAGATTGCACCACTGCACTCCAGCCTGGGTGACAGAGTGAGACTCTGTCTCCAAAAAAAAAAAACAAAACCAGAATATAAGGTGAAGAGCCAAGCAGGGTGGCACATACCTGTGGTCCCATCTACTCAAAAGGCTGAGGCCAGAGGAGGATTGCTTGAAACAAGTTCAATGCCAACCTAGAGAATATACTGAGACTCTGTCTCTAAATTTTATATATACATATATATATGTATGTATAGATGGTGAATTCACCTTTACGATATCTTTTATATACAAGCAATGAGATTGATTAGCAAGTAATGGGACTCTGAAATCAAATGGGTAAATTTGGGTAGATCTTTATAAATATAATAATCTTGAATCCCACAAATCTCTCTAAGCTTCCTTTAAAAAATAGACTTTCTGTCTGAGTAGGTGAGTCCTTTTTTTTGTTTGAAGATACTAGAAAGCTCTTACTTGAGACAGCTCCTAAAAGAATGTCAATTTAACAGAAGTCTCATAGCCAGTATAACTAATTCTAAACCCCTAACTAGAGGCAGATACTAAGATACCCCTAAGGGACAACAATGAAATCTGAATTGGGGTGTCATTGCTTACATATCAAAACAGTTGCAAGAGATAGTTAATTTATATTTGCAAAAACCATATGAATTTGTATGAAAATGATTTTTTAAAGTGCTATATCAAGAAGACTAGAGCATAATGCAGAACAAATAAAATTTACTTATATGGGTGCCAAGAATAGAAATTCTGGGTTCCACATACATCAGCATCTAGAAGAATCTGCAGTAGGTATGGATGGTTGATTGAGGCCTTTATTCAATGGTAGTCTACAAAGAATAAGACTGAGAAGTAAGAACTTTCCTGTTAAAATGGAAAGATAGAGTAAACAAGTTTAGGAATATCTCATAATCCACTGATTCCATTCTTAGGTCTATACCCAAAGGAAATTCTTACACGTACACAAGGAAACATGGAAGAGAATGTCTACATATGTACTGTTCACAATAACAAAAATTTGCTGAGGAGGAAGGAACTAAAAGTCTAACAATAGGGGAGCAGATAGAAAGGAACATGTTATATTCACAGAATGGAATATTTTACAAAAATCAGAATAAACTACAACATTACTCAAAATCATAGCTGCATTATAGCAACATAATATTCAGAGAAAAAGTTTAAAAGACTACATAGAACTGTCATTTGAGGAAAATGACAAGACAAATCTTAATCATTTTAGGAGGTTTATTTACCAAAGTTAAGGACATGCCCAAGATACAGGTCTATGCCTTTCTCTGATGATGATTTTGAGGGCTCCAAATTTAAAGGGGAAAGGGTGGGATATTGAGAAGCTCATAGTTTTCACATAAACCAAAGGGGCAGAGGAAAAATGTGGGGAATCTGCATTTTACATAAGATAACACAGACAAAATGGGGTAGGGGAACAATCAGATATGCATTTGTGTCTTGTGAGCAGGGTGACTGCACATGTAAAGATAAGCTATCAATTTGCATTGCCATGGTGAAGTTTTAACAGCTCACCAGGAATTTCCTCTTGGGCAAAATATGGGAGAGGTATGTAGCTTTTCATCTTGTAGCCATCTTATTTAGGAACCAAAAGCGGGAGGCAGGTTTGTGTGACCCAGTTCCCAGCTTAATTTTTCCCTTTGGCTAAATGAATTTGGGGTCCCAAAGTTTAATTTCCCTTCACAGAACACAGTTTTATTTTATAAAATTAACAAAAACACAATATGTAGATACATATTGATAAAAATTATGTAAAAAGGTAAACAACAGAATAATCAACTTAGTAATAAAATAACCAACTGTGGATGGTTATCTTGAATTGAAGGGTTGGAAATAAGGGATACAGGAAAATCACACACACAATAAACTAAATTGGAAGATGAGCCTAATGCTAACACCAAAAATGGACCTCTTGACACTGAATGGCAAAATTGCATTTATCCATCCAGCCTCAGGAACAGTTACACAACTTCATGTTTCCTCAAGTGAGACTGTGTGTCTATGAAGCGTGGGACATGGAGAAGCAAGCATAGCACAGTTTTCCAGGAGGAGCTGGCTTAACAAAAGAGGGTGGAATGTGAGGGGCCAAACTTTTTACGTGCAGATCCCCCTCAAACTTTACAACCGGATATTTCATTAGTTTAGTGGTGAGAACTAAAAGATGAGACATGAAACTAAAATTATTCAGGTATAATTGTACCTTATAGAAACTGGACAAGGGGGATGCCACTTTTCACACTTGTACAGTCATTCAGTGTATTGAACTACCCTGTGAAAAGATAAGTACAATTGCATTAATAGATTAAGTAAACTACAGCAAGGTATGGTGTCACACACCTGTAGTCCCAGCTACTCAGAAGGCTGAGACAGGAGATTGCTTGAGCTCAGGCGTTTAAGGTTTTAATAAGTTATAATCATGCCACTGCACTCCAGCATGGGTGACAGAGTAATACTTCATCTCTTAAAAGATAAAGAAAGAAATTACAGCTTCAAACTCTATGATATTTTGAAGACAAAGTAAAATGATAAAAAGGGTTGAAAATAAAGGAGTGGACAAAGATGCATCTGAATCTAATCAATTTTTTAAACTTTTATTTTAGGTTCAGGGTACATTGGGTACATTTTAGGTTTAGGTGGGTGGAGGGATATCTTTCAGTTCTGTCCTTTGTCTAGTTCCCATGAAGATAAGTTGTTAATTTACATTGTTAGGGTGAAATTCAACAGAACTATTTTAGGGTAAAGATATTAAGGTCCACAAGAAATTTCCTTGTGAGCAAACTATGAAGATGGCATATAGCCTTTTGTCTTTGTAGCTATCTATTTAGAGAAAAAAGTAGGAGGCCATTTTATGTGACTTGGGTCCCAGCTTGACTTTTCCCTTTGACTTAGAGAATTTGGGGTCTTCGTATTTTATTTTCCCTTCCTAGCTGTTATATATAAGTTGCTCTGGTGACTTTTCCTGAAGTTTATATTGCTTAACTTCAGTTTGCAGGGCTTGAAGAAAAAGCACAATTGTAATCTTTAGTGAGTCTAACCAAGAAAAATGGAAACATCAGTTTGGAAACTTGTAGAGACAAAACTATTTAGTATTTGGTCTAAATTGTAGTCAAATAACAAAAACTCAAAAACAATTGGCAGGGCTGGAGTCTAATAACAGGTGTACTAGAGTGTTTTTTCTGAAATGCAATTTTTCTTTCTTTTTTTTTTTTGAGATGGAGTCTCGCTCTGTCGCCCAGGCTGGAGGGCAGTGGCACTATCTCGGCTCACTGCAAGCTCCGCCTCCCAGGTTCACGCCATTCTCCTGCCTCAGCCTCCCGAGTAGCTGAGACTACAGGCGCCCACCACCTCACCTGGCTAATTTTTTGCACTTTTAGTAAAAATGGGATTTTACCACGTTAGCCAGGATGGTCTCGATCTCCTGACCTCGTGATCTGCCCGCCTCAGCCTCCCAAAGTGCTGGGATTGCAGGCTTGAGCCACTGTGCCTAGCCCCCACAATTTTTCTTTCTTTAGTCTCTCATTTATACCAAAGACAAATCATAATAACACTAATTTATTTGTAAAATGTTTTAGTTTTACTATATTTGGCCTCATTATTTGCATAAAGTATAGCAAGAATAGTATAGAAAGAACTTTTTCTTTTCCTTTCTTTTTTTTTTGAGATGGAGTCTCTGTTTGTTGCCCAGGCTGAAGTGCGATGGCACAGTCTCAGCTCACTGCAGCCTCTGCCTCCCAGGTTCAAGCGATTCTCCTGCCTTAGCCTCCCAAGTAGCTGGGATTACAGGCATCCACCACCACACCCAGCTAATTTTTATATTTTTAGTAGAGACAGGGTTTTGCCATGTTGGCCAGGCTGGTTTTGAACTCCTGCCCTCAGGTGATCTGCCCACCTCAGCTTCCCAAAGTGCTGGGATTACAGGCGTGAGCCACTGTGCTCAGCCACTAGAACTTTTTCATAAGGAATCTCAGGTTAGACTTTTAAAAGCTTCTTAAAACTGAGAAGCCAAGCCAAAGATTTGCCATCAGACTGTGCTTATAAAACCAGTGTATAAAACTGTATAAAATATGTGTGTATAAAACCAGTGAATTCCTCTCTTTTTGAGGTTCCCAAAATATCTGAAGAGTCCTGGGCCTGTCATAAGGTGATATTATTTACTTACCACAAGGTCAGGAACCTCGTAAGGGAGCCGTGTAGATGAGGCACCAGGCCAGTCTTTCCTAGGAGCTTTTTATGCTCTATGAAGACAACCTAAATTGCTCAAAGCAGTCTGGTCGTATCCAAAAATATATCATTCCAGTTAAAGCCTTGGTAAAATAACCAGTATATCTAATTGTGAGCTGTCACAACAGAAAGCAGATTCTTACTGAATGTATGCAAATAACTATATTGCCATAAGAATACTCACAAATAGCTTCCAAATTTTGGAAAAATCAGGTAGAGACAGGTAAATGTTTCAATTTTTTTTTTGTTTTGTTTTGTTTTTGAGATGGAGTCTTGCTCTGTTGCCAGGCTGGAGTGTAGTGGCGTGATCTCGGCTCACTGCAAACTCCACCTCCCAGGTTCAAGCAATTCTCCTGCCTCAGGCACCCTACTGGGACTACAGGCACGTGCCACCACACCTAGCTAATTTTTGTATTTTTAGTAGAGATGGGGTTTCACCATGTTGGCCGGGATGTCTCAATCTCTTGACCTCGTGATCCGCCCGCCTTGGCCTCTCAAAGTGCTAGGATTACAGGAGTGAGCCACCACACTCAGCAAATGTTTCAACTTTATTCACAAAAGTATACTTTACCCAATTGTTGTAAACTATAAATATTAAGGTTAAAAATAAAAGTTTTTCTTGACTCAAAAACAAAACAAGAATCAGCAATATTTTAAGCAAAAAAGTTATAAAAATTATTTTAGTCTTTTATCAGTTTAGTTCCATGTAATTCATTCTGTTTTGCTTGAAGTTATCAACTTTCATGAACCTATTAACTTTTTTTACTAGACTCTTGAAAAATTTCACCTTGTTCAATGTTATGATCTCCAAAGTTATCAAAAACCTGTATTCAAGAGTACTTGTCAGGATCCTTATTATGACTTTTTTTGAAGAAGAATCAAATTTAGGACTTAGCTTATTATAAACTGTCTTTCAAGAAGAATAAAAGTAAAGCAATAAATGTCTATGGATGGTAAAAGACTTAGAATAGCCGTAATTAAAGACACAATTGATGGTCAGGTGTAGTGGCTCATGCCTGTAATCCCAGCACTTTGAGAGGCCGAGGTGGTCGTATCACAAGGTCAGGAGATTGAGACCATCCTGGCTAAGATGGTGAAACCCCATCTCTACTAATAATACAAAAAAAAATTAGGTAGGCATGGTTGCAGGCACCTGTCATCCCAGCTACTCGGGAGGCTGAGGCAGGAGAAGGGCATGAACCCAGGAGATGGAGCTTGCAGTGAGCCGAAATCACGCCACTGCACTCCAGCCTTGGTGACATAGCGAGACTCTGTCTCAAAAAAAAAAAAAAAAGACACAATTGACAAGAAAATTTGCTTATTTCTGTGGCATATAACAATTTAACACAATAATCATATGACTCATAACACAGGCCATGATATAATTTTAGGAATCTCATACAATTTTGGAGCACATATTAATAACACATTTCTGCAAATGTAACTCAGAGTTAAATGCCACTATTTGACAGTGTTTTCCATATGATTTTTATATACCAAAATTAAAAGTTTCAGGTCAAAAAAACTTAATTTTAGAATATAAAATTTGATTTTGAGAAGTTTGTCAACTATTAAAGGCTTAAAACACTTGATAGGAAAATAAGAAAAGTTTCAAACCCTGACTCAAAATAGGATTACACATAAGTAATCCTTAACTTATACAAATAAGTTACTCAATTAGCCAAAGTGATAATTCAAAGATTTCAAAAAGCAAAAACCTTTACTCTTTGATAGAGAGGAGACTCAGTTCTCCAAACAACCAAAAAGACAAAGACAGCATGAGGCAAACTCTCTTTTTTTTCTTTTGCAATGTATTTAAAAGGTGAACAAAAAATCTTGTATTTGTTATCTCTTATTATATGGAAATTTTGTTAAAAAATTTATCTCTATATCAGTATATTATTAATGCTAAAGCTAATTTTAGTAAAACCTTACAAAAAGATCTGTCTAATCTCAATTAGTTTTGACCACAGAAGATGAGATTTGTATCAACCTTTTATAACCTTTTATAATTTTTTAAATTTAGTTTTATCTATTATTAACTATTAAAAATTTAAAACATTAAAAGAAACATCTAGGCCGGGCGCAGTGGCTCAAGCCTGTAATCCCAGCACTTTGGGAGGCCGAGACGGGCGGATCACGAGGTCAGGAGATCGAGACCATCCTGGCTAACACGGTGAAACCCCGTCTCTACTAAAAATACAAAAACTAGCCGGGCGAGGTGGCGGGCGCCTGTAGTCCCAGCTACTCGGGAGGCTGAGGCAGGAGAATGGCGTAAACCCAGGAGGCGGAGCTTGCAGTGAGCTGAGATCTGGCCACTGCACTCCAGTCCGGGCGACAGAGTGAGACTCCGCCTCAAAAAAAAAAAAAAAAAAAAAAGAAACATCTAAACTAAGCTAGGTGTGGCATCTCACACTTGTTATCCCAGCACTTTGGGAGGCTGAGGTGGGAGGATCCCTTGAGTCCAGGAGTTCACAACCAGCTTGGGTAATAAACTGAGATCCCGTCTCTACAAAAAAAATTTTTAAATTAGTCAGTTATGGTTGTGTGCACCTATAGTCCCAGCTACTTGGAAAGCTGAGGCAAGAGGAACCCTTGAGCACAGAAGTTGGAGGTTATAGTGAGCTGATAACACCACTGCAGTCCAGCCTGGGAGACAGACTGAGACCCTGTCTCAACACAAACAAAACCCTCAAAACTGAACAACATTTTTCTTACCAACAACTATAATTTTATGTCTTTTTATAACCTTTTTTTTTTTTTTGAGAGACAGAGACTAAGTCTTGCTCTGTCACCCAGGCTAGGGTGCAATGGCACGTTCTCAGCCACTGCAACCTCTGCCTCTTGGGATCAAGCGATTCTCCTGCCTCCGCCTCCCAAGTAGCTGGGATTACAGAAGTGCGCCACCACACCCAGCTAATTTTTGTATTTTCAGTAGAGACAGGATTTCATCATGTTGGCCAAGCTGGTCACAAACTCCTGACCTCAGGTGATCCACCCACCTCCTCCTCCCAAAGTGCTGGGATTACAGGCTTGAGCCACTGCGCTCTGCCAACCTTCTTTATTTAAAACATCTTTTTTGTGTATGTTGCATATAGAAGTGTTTTTGTGTATGTTGTATATGTTTTGTATATAGAAGCATTTTTTTATATCTAGAAGCCTTTTCTTTTCCTTTTTCTTTTTTTTTTTTTTTGAAAGAGAGGATCTTATACTCTTACTCTGTTGCCTAGGCTGGAGTGCAGTGGCATGGCATGGTCATAGTTCACTGCAGCCTAGACCTCCTGGGCTCAAGCAGTCCTCCCACTTCAGCCTCCTGAGTGGCTGGGACTACAGGCATGTGCCACCATGCCTGGCTAATTTTTTTTTGTTTGTTTTGTTTTGTAGAGACAAGGTTTCACCATATTGCCCAGATTCATCTTGAACTCCTGGGCTCAAGCAGTCTACCAGCTTTAGCCTCCTACAGTGCTGGGATTATAGGCATGAACCACCATGCCTGGCCTAACCTAGAATTTTTAATTATACATAATAATTGTAACATTAATGCTTAATAACTCTGATTTTTGTTAAAAATCAAGGAAATAAGTAATTTTAACTGTTATGTACCAGATGTAGAGACCAAGACAAAGGAAACGGCTCTCAAGACAATCTTTGTAGGACCTGATTTCTCTCAGCATGGCCAGGAGGCACAGCTGGACTAGGGAAAATGAGGCACAGGTCATGTCCCCAGTCCTCACAATGGCCACTGGTCTAGGCCACTGGTATGGGCCTCTCATATATATATGGCTTGAATATCAGCTTTTAATTAAGCTGACTTCTGACCATGTAGCTTTTTTTTAATTAAAAAAATCTTTAAAAATTTCTTAGCAGATTTTAGCTGAGACAAATAGCTAACATTGCTAGATTTTGAGCTTTTTAACCAAAGGCACCCTACATAACCAAGAATGCATGAGGTGTCTCCAAAGAGATACAAAGAAGTCCTCACAAGATCCAGAACTAACTTCAGAGATAACTCAAAGAGTAAGAGTTTTGCTAATCACAAATGGGGTATAATTTGTATCTGTCTGATTATGTTCTCTCTAGTGTCTCAGCTTCTCAGCTGGCCATCACAAAGGCCCAAAAAGCCCCACGTGCCCTTACAGATGGAAGACGAACAATCAAAAGCTGTCCATGGAAAGGAAAAAGATGAAAAACAAATGGGTACCCCCAAAAGTAAAAAGTCACACAATTATTAAACCAAAAGGGGCTGATTCCCTGCCCAGGAGTCAAAGCCAGGCCACTCTGGTGAAAGCACAGAATTTTATCTAAACTACAAGGTGGAGCATACTACTTAGTGAATCTCAAACAGTATCCAAAGTAAGGAGTTTGGGTTCATAAAGGGTCTTAACTTCGTTTTCAATTAGGGGTTTGCTCTTTAATTTTGTCAAGAGAATTTCTAAGGCTAGCCATTACACCATTATATGTCTTTCTTTTAATGTAATCTTCCTATAAATACAAATAAGGCAATTGTTGAGAATGAGAGATCTTTAAAAATGTTTTTTGAGTTTAGGAGTCTTTCTAATTTAAATGCTCCATTGTCTGGACATTGGAAATTAGAATTTTCACTGGTATACTTAATTCAATGTGACTTAATGCAATAGCCTCTTCATTGGAAAACCCAAGATATAAATTTCTAGGTTTAATGTAAGTTTTTATCATTTAAGAAAAAGATGTTTCTTGAAGAGGCATAGAAGTGGCAATCCCAAAGAGTCTCTCCCTCAAAAATTTACTCCCAGGAATAAGCCGAGACAGAAAGATTCTTGTTGCCATACATGGTTAAGGATACTGTGTGTGCATACAGTGCCTCTGGTGACTTAGAACTTTGTGGGGATCACCAGTCACAGACCTCTTAATCTGTGACACCAAGTAGGCTCTCTTAGGATAGGACTTTTCCAGCACTAACCAGGCAACCAGGATTGAGGTGACAAAAGCCCTGTAGAGATGGGACTTTTAAAGACAAACTACCTCGAGAGCTTGTCACATTTGGAACAAAAAGTGTGTTGCTTCAAATCTTATATGACTCTAGTTCCCAGCCATTTTCAAACTGGCCACCAGACATGATCTGAAAATCATGCCACCCAAATGACGGAGACAAAGAGACAGTGCTCCCACTTGGTCACAGGTCAAGCTCTCAAGGACATAAGACAAGACGGGAACCCCATCCAGTTTTTATTTTGGAGACCCACAGCAAAGTTTATATGCTACTCTGATCACAATTACAAAACTGACCAGTTTTCAGGGTTGGCTTGAAAAATGGGCTTATCGGAGGTTTAGGCCCATGTTCCACCCTATGGTGTCCTTCTTTATCACAGAACAACACAGAAAGACAAAGAAGACTATTTCTGGGAGGAGAAAGACCAAACAATATGAATATTCATACCAAAAAGTACATCAGAGTTGTTAGACCCACTACTAGCCACACAAATATTTTTCTCCTATTAATCAAAATTTTGTAGAGGAAAAAGAGACATACAGTAATTTTTGCCATCCACTTGACTGGATTCCACAGAGAGAGAGAGACAGAGAGGCTGGTTGGTAAGAAAATCTTACCTTTCTGCCATCTAGTCAGGTCCTAAGTTCCCTTCACTGCAGTTTCCAGAACAGCAAAGAGACTTTGGGATCCTGCTGACAGCACCAAAACTGTAGAAGCTAAGGGAAAATTTCCCTTCATCCTCTGAAGGTTCAATGAAAAATCAACTGACAAAAGGCCGATTACTAGGGGAGATGGCATAGAAATTTACTAGCATGCATTGGGGGAAAGTCACAAGTGATTACCCTAACAATGGGGTATGAATGTTTATATACCAACTTAAGATTACCAGAGAGAATGGGGGCTTAAGCCTGGCTACATCAATACAGGTTTTCTCTACATATGAAGGTCTCCCCCATAAAACACAGTTTTTAGGACTACCTCTGTTTGCAGACCCTCTGAACCACTATCACGAAGGATGTCAAAGAAATAGATTTTGGAGTGAAATGTTTTTGTTTCCTCAGGAAACCAGCCCTAACAACTCTGAGGCAAGAAGAGGCTTCAGGACTGGATATGGGACTTATGGGACAGAAAGTCTCCTACCTCTTCAAAAGCGCAAACGTACTTTATTTCTGTTAAAGAAAAAAATGTTACACAGTTGTTAAGATGGTAAAGCAGACTTTATTCAGCATTATTGTCATAGGTATACTTTGCAGTAGAGGATAGAGATTGGGATCAGCTCCTAATACAAGGAAAATAAGGGATTTACAGCCAAGGACTGAGGGGTAGGGATGGAAAGTGGGGAAGGACAGGGGTTAGTAAATGGAAAATTACTAAAAGGATAGGTTAATTTTTTCTAAAGTGACCTAACAGTATTCTTGCTATAGGCAGACCAGGGTGATCAGATATCAGTTGGAGAATAAGGAATGTGGTCAGATATTGAGGGTGAATCAGATATTGAAGATAGGGGATTCTGGCTAAAATTGGGCACTTGAGGCAATGTCCAAGGTCCAAGCATGGATGGGAAAGGGGTGAGGAGACTGTGTCTAGGGTTTGGTCAAGGAAGGTCTTTGTCAGTCCCTTCTACTTCACCCTGTAAAACCCCCTAGTAATTTTATTGGAACCTTAGGGAAGGTGTTACCCAAACACAATTTAAGCTCAAGGTTGCCAGGAGATTTTGACCCCTTCATCCTAGAAATTCATGTGGTGGCCACTGTGGTGAAGGAAACCTACATATCCTGGAAGATGGGAGGCTTTGCCCATTTCTCCCAAATCGGCTCATCAGAATTGAGTTAGGAGACTCAATTCATTTGGACCAATCCTGTCTTTCCACTAGAACTTTCCTGGCTGTACTTTAGTCCATTTTCCCCAAACATGCTCTTCCGGAATTGGCCTTGCTAGGTGACTGCTTGGTTCTCTCTGCTTCTTCCTCATGCGCCTTCCCAGTTCAGCATAAGCCACCACACTGATCCTAGGTTGACCCTTTCTTCAACACCTGGAACAGCATCCAGGAACCTCAACAAGTCAGTTTGGAGATTTGTTTGGCATCCTGGTCCCCACCTAAAATTGAGGTCCTAGGTCTGCAAACCGCCCCCAGAGTACTCTGGTATCTCCATCATGCACTCTTGCCTTCTCTTCCCATTCCCAGCTTTCCTATGGTGCAGGAAGGTGCCTCCCCTTTGGCCCCACATCCCCAGTAATGTACTTGAGACAAAGTTGAAATGTAAAAAGCCATGTTTGCTCATTTCTGTTGCCAGCATAATTTCACAAAGCCCCTGACACTGTGATGATGTCCTTCTATCTAGGAGAATGCTTTAAAAACAAAATGGGCTGGGCATGGTGGCTCATGCCTGTAATCCCAGCACTTTGGGAGGTCGAGGCAGGTGGATCACCTGAGGTCAGGAATTTGAGACTAGCCTGGCCAACATGGTGAAACCCTGTCTCTACTAAAATACAAAAATTAGCCAGGCATGGTGGCAGGTGCCTGTAATCCTAGCTACTTGTGAGGCTGAGGCACAAAAATCGTTTGAACCCAGGAGGTGGAGGTTGCAGTGAGCCGAGATTGCACCACTGCACTCCAGCCTGGGTGACAGAGCGAGAGTTTCTCTAAAAAAAAAACAAAAACAACAACAACAAAAACAGGATACAGCACATTGCCCCCCACATCTCCTATCTGAGTCACTATATTCCTTAAAAGATAAGTGGGCCGGGCGCAGTGGCTCATGCCTGTAATCCCAGCACTTTGAGAAGTCAAGGCAGGTGGATCACCTGAGGTCAGGAGTTCAAGACCAGCCTGGCCAAAATGGTGAAACCCTGTCTCTAACAAAAATACAAAATTTAGCTGGGTGTGGTGGTGGATGCCTGTAATCCCAGCCACTCGGAAGACTGAGGCAGGAGAAATGCTTGAACCCAGGAGGCAGAGGTTGCAGTGAGCCAAGATCGCGCCACTGCACTCCAGCCTGGGCGACAAGAGCAAAACTCCATCTTAAAACAAACAAACAAACAAAAAACATAAATGAACTCAGTCCTTGCACATAATATGTGACACATATTTTCCTGCACATAATATGTGACAGGGTTAGTGATTATGCTCTATAATCTATAACCAGATGTACTCTTGCACCCAAGCATTGATGTGATTCTGCTTTAATGTGACATCTGAGCAAGTTTGATGTAAGTTCTGAAGACATACTGAAACCTCCATGACCTGTATATAAGTTATGAGCAGAAACACTGTTTCTAAGCAGTCTGCAAAATCTCTCTAAAAGACTCCTCCAGGGCTATAAGTCCTCAGTCTGTAGTCCTCGGAAATACTTCTAAATAAAACTAATTTAAATATTTAAAAGCTTGTTTTTTTTTGTTTTTTTCTTTAGTTGACATTGACAAAGATTATCTCCTTGACCAATCTCTAGATAGGTTCCTGGAAGCACTCTTTACTAAGCTTCAACCTTGGTCTATAAAGACTTGAAAAACACTAACACATTGTCTAACAGCTCAAGGCTACAACTCGGATGACCCTAGCCCTCCTTTAGATGCCTGACTGAGAAAGATCAAGGCTGCAGAAAGAATATACTGTGTTCCAGGCAAGACCTGAAAATAGAGCTGCTATCTCCCAGCCTCTGTGGGAGGGCAGGAGCCTAGCTTTGTTTAGCCCCAGTTAGGAGACTCAGTTCATATGGACCAATCCTCCCTTTCCACTTCCTATAATTTTTCACTTTCCTGTTTCTACTCAGGTCTTCCTCACTCACATCCCTCCCTATTCCCTCTGTCTCCCTTTAAAACACCCAGTCACCTTTATACAAATCAAAGTTGTGTTCATGCTGGACTCCTCCCTATTGCACCAACGGCCATGCACCTGTCCTGGCCAAGCTCCCGGCCACCAGCTCCTCTGCTCCCTGTCCTTCCTCAACAGCCAAATCAGAAACATGCATGAGTAAGAATTTTGCATTTTTGCACAGTTTTATCTCATGGGCAAAAACACATGTACAAAGTTCTCTGCTGGCATGATCTCTACCATTGTGTTTGAGCAAACCTAGAGGTGTCATGGTGACAATATCTTTTGGCACAGGATCACCCATTGAAGAGTCTCAGTGAGAGAAAAAGGAGGCCAAAGGCAGGTGGCAGAGGAGGTGTGCATCAACTCAGTCACTGCTCCTGGGCTCTACTGCCAAAAAGACTTGGAACATTGGGTGGTGGCTGTTGGAGGCAGGAGGAGGGTGATGCTTGGTAGTCTCCATCATCAGATTTCTCAGGCTTCAGTTGTCTGTTCCTGGAGCAGGGTGATCCAGCCACGTGAGGCAGTCAGGGAGTGCATTGGCAGGGCTCAAGGGAGGCTGTGACTTGGGGGCATCTCTAGGGGCATCTGTGTCTCCTCCTGGGTTGCAGTGATCAGTTCCTAGGTGGATGGTTCTGCGCCTGGCTAAAGGTGCTATGCACTCTGGGTTCTTGTCTCAGGTGGGCCCATTTCAGAAGTCCACAGGAATAGGAAAGCAGTTCAATGTCCTGGTGGTCCCAAGAGAGGTGGCCCAGCTTTGGATAGAAAGCAGGCTGCCAGGGACTTGAATCCTCTGGTACACTGGAATATGCTCTACGAAATCCCAGGCCTCAAGCACAAGTTGTTGAAAGTGCCTCACATCTTTCCTGTTCCAGGTGACAAAGGATGAGTGCCATTTTTTAATGATCTTCTGGCTGATTAGGCAGTCCCAAGCAGATAGGGGCAAGCTGGGTAGTGACAGGAAGCCCAGAGCTGATTGCAACAGAAGAATGGCCTGGTGTTATTGACATAAAAGCCAATCAATCACTTTTGATGAAATTTTCTAGAATGAAATCCTTTTGGTGATAGACTGGGTTAGAAGTTGAAAAGTATTGGTGGTTCCAAGATGGCCGAATAGCTACAGCTCCCAGCATGAGCAACACAGAAGATGGGTGATTTCTGCATTTCCAACTAAGGTACCAGGTTCATCTCACTGGGGCGTGTCAGACAGTGGGTGCAGGACAGTGGGTGCAGCCCAGCGAGTGACAGCCAAAACAGGGTGAGCCATTGCCTCACCCAGGAAACTCCAGGGGTCAGGAAATTCCCTTTCCTAGCCACGGGAAGCCGTAACAGACAGCACCTGGAAAATTGGGTCACTCCCACTTAATACTGCACTTTTCCAAAGGTCTTAGCAAATGGCACACCAGGAGATTATATCCCACACCTGACTCAGAGGGTCCCACACCCACGGAGCCTCACTCATTGCTAGCACAGCAATCTGAGATTGAACTGCAAGGCAGCAGCGAGGCTGGGGGAGGGGCGCCCACTGATGCTGAGGCTTGAGTAGGTAAACAAAGTGGCTGGGAAGCTCGAACTGGGTGGAACCCACTGCAGCTCAATGAGGCCTGCCTGCCTCTGTAGACTCCACCTCTGGGGGCAGGGCATAGCTGAACAAAAGGCAGCAGAAACCTCTGCAGATTTAAATGTCCCTGTCTGACAGCTTTGAAGAGAGTAGTGGTTCTCCCAGCACAGAGGTAGAGATCTGAGAACGGACAGACTGCCTCCTCAAGTGGGTCCCTGACCCCCCAGTAGCCTAACTAGGAGGCACCCCCCATAGGGGCAGACTGACGCCTCACACAGCCAGGTATGCCTTGAGGCGAAGCTTCCAGAGGAACAATCAGGCAGCAACATTTGCTGTTCTGCAGCCTCCACTGCTGATACCCAGGAAAACAGGGTCTGGAGTGGACTTCCAGAAAACTCCAACAGACCTGCAGCTGAGGGTCCTAACTGTTAGAAGGAAAACTAACAAACAGAAAGGACATCCACACCAAAACCCCATCTGTACATCACCATCGTCAAAGACCAAAGGTAGATAAAACCACAAAGATGGGGAAAAAACAGAGCAGAAAAGCTGAAAATTCTAAAAATCAGAGCGCCTCTCCCTCTCCAAAGGAATGCAGCTCCTCACCAGCAACGGAACAAAGCTGGAGGGAGAATGACTTTGACGAGTTGAGAGAAGAAGGCTTCAGACGATCAAACTTCTCTGAGCTAAAGGAGGAACCCATCACAAACAAGCTAAAAACCTTGAAAAAAGATCAGATGAATGGCTAACTAGAATAACCAGTGTAGAGAAGTCCTTAAATGACCTTATGGAGCTGAAAACCATGGCACAAGAACTACGTGACGAATGCACAGGCTTCAGTAATGATTTGATCAACTGGAAGAAAACGTATCAGTGATTGAAGATCAAATGAATGAAATGAAGTGAGAAGAGAACTTTAGAGAAAAAAAGAGTAAAAAGAAATGAACAAATCCTCCAAGAAATATGGGACTATGTGAAAAGACCAAATCTGCATCTGATTGGTGTACCTGAAAATGACGGGGAGAATGGAACCAAGTTAGAAAACACTCTGCAGGATATTATCCAGGAGAACTTCCCCAACCTAGCAAGGCAGGCCAACATTCAAATTCAGGAAATACGGAGAATGCCACAAAGATACTCCTCGACAGGCACCTGTAGTCCCAGCTACTAGGGAGGCTGAGGCAGGAGAATGGCGTGAACCCGGGAGGTGGCGCTTGCAGTGAGCTGAGATCCAGCCACTGCACTCCAGCCTGGGTGACAGAGTGAGACTCCGGCTCAAAAAAAAAAAAAAAAAAAAACAAAGATACTCATCGAGAAGAGCAACTCCAAGACACATAATTATCAGATTCACCAAAGTTGAAATGAAGGAAAAAATGTTAAGGGCAGCCAGAGAGGAAGGTCGGGTTACCCACAAAGGGAAGCCCATCAGACTAACAGCGGATCTCTCAGCAGAAACTCTACAAGCCAGAAGAGAGTGGGGGCCAATATTCAACATTCTTAAAGAAAAGAATTTTCAACCCAGAATTTCATATCCAGCCAAACTAAGTGTCATAAGCGAAGGAGAAATAAAATTATTTACAGACAAGCAAATGCTGAGAGATTTCGTCACCACCAGGCTGCCCTACAAGAGCTCCTGAAGGAAGCACTAAACATGGAAAGGAACAACCGGTACCAGCCACTGCAAAAACATGCCAAAATGTAAAGACCATTGATGCTAGGAAGAAACTGCATCAACTAATGAGCAAAATAACCAGCTAACATCATAATGACAGGATCAAATTCACACATAACAATATTAATCTTAAATGTAAATGGGCTAAATGCTCCAATTAAAAGATACAGACTGGCAAATTGGATGGAGTCAAGACCCATCAGTATGCTGTATTCAGGAGACCCATCTCACACGCAGAGACACACATAGGCTCAAAATAAAGGGATGGAGGAAGATCTACCAAGCAAATGGAAAACAAAACAAAACAAAAAAAGCAGGGGTTGCAATCCTAGTCTCTGATAAAACAGACGTTAAACCAACAAAGATCAAAAGAGACAAAGAAGGCCATTACATAATGGTAGAGGGATCAATTCAACAATAAGAGCTAACTATCCTAAATTAATATGCACCCAATACAGGAGCACCCAGATTCATAAAGCAAGTCCTTAGAGACTTACAAAGAGACTTAGACTCCCACACAATAATAATGGGAGACTTTAACACTCCACTGTCAACATTAGACAGATCAATGAGACAGAAAGTTAGCAAGGATATCCAGGACTTGAACTCAGCTCGCACCAAGCAGACCTAATAGACACCTACAGAACTCTCTACCCCAAATCAACAGAATATACATTCTTCTCAGCACCACATCGCACTTATTCCAAAACTGACCACATAGTTGGAAGTAAAGCACGCCTCAGCAAATGTAAAAGAACAGAAATTATAACAAACTATCTCTCAGACCACAGTGCAATCAAACTAGAACTCAGGATTAAGAAACTCACTCAAAACCGCTCAACTACATGACAACTGAACAACCTGCTCCTGAATGATTTCTGGGTACATAACGAAATCAAGGCAGAAATAAAGATGTTCTTTGAAACCAATGAGAAAAAAGGCACAACATACCAGAATCTCTGGGACACATTTAAAGCAGTGTGTAGAGGGAAATTTATAGCACTAAATGCCCACAAGAGAAAGCAGGAAAGATCTAAAATTGACACCCTAACATCACAATTAAAAGAACTAGAGAAGCAAGAGCAAACACATTCAAAAGCTAGCAGAAGGCAAGAAATAACTAAGATCAGAGCAGAACTGAAGGAGATAGAGACACAAAAAACCCTTCAAAAAATCTGTGATTCCAGGAGCTGGTTTTTTGAAAAGATCAACAAAATTGATAGACCACTGTCAAGCCTAGTAAAGAAGAAAAGAGAAGAATCAAATAGATGCGATAAAAAATGAAAAAGGGGATATCACCGTGAATCCCACAGAAATACAAACAACCATCAGAGAATACTATAAACACTTCTATGCAAATAAACTAGAAAATATAGAAGAAATGGATAAATTCCTGGACACAGTCACCCTCCCAAAACTAAACCAGGACGAAGTTAAATCCCTGAATAGACTAATAACAGGCTCTGAAATTGAGGCAATAGTTAATAGCCTATCAACCAAAAAAAGTTCAGGACCAGACGGATTCACAGCTGAATTCTACCAGAGGTACAAGGAGGAGTTGGTACCATTCCTTCTGAAAGTATTCCAATCAATAGAAAAAGAGGGAATCCTCCCTAACTTATTTTATGAGGCCAACATCATCTTGATACCAAAGCCTGGCAGAGACACAACAAAAAAAGAGAATTTTAGACCAATATTCCTGATGAACATCGATGCAAAAATCCTCAGTAAAATACTGGCAAACTGAATCCAGCAGCACATCAAAAAGCTTATCCACCATGATCAAGTGGGCTTCATCCCTGGGATTCAAGGCTGGTTCAACATACGCAAATCAATAAACATAATCCAGCATATAAACAGAACCAAAGACAAAAACATGATTATCTCAATAGTTACAGAAAAGGCCTTTGACAAAATTCAACAGCCCTTCATGCTAAAAACTCTCAATAAATTTGGTATTGATAGGACGTATCTCAAAACAATAAGAGCTATTTATGACAAACCCATAGCCAGTATCATACTGAATGGGCAAAAACTGGAAGCATTCCCTTTGAAAACTGGCACATGACAGGGATGCCCTCTCTCACTACTCCTATTCAACATAGTGTTGGAAGTTCTGGCCAGGGCAATCAGGCAGGAGAAAAAAATAAAGGGTATTCAATTAGGAAAAGAGGAAGTCAAATTGTCCCTGTTTGCGGATGACATGATTGTATATTTAGAAAACCCCATCGTCTCAGCCCAAAATCTCCTTAAGCTCATAAGCAACTTCGGCAAAGTCTCAGGATACAAAATCAATGTGCAAAAATCACAAGTATTCTTATAGCAATAACAGACAAAGAGATAGCCAAATCCTGAGTGAACTCCCATTCACCATTGCTTCAAAGAGAATAAAATACTTAGGAATCCAACTTACCAGGGATGTGAAGAACCTCTTCAAGGAGAACTACAAACCACTGCTCAACAAAATAAAAGAGGACACAAACAAATGGAAGAACATTCCATGCTCACGGATAGGAAGAATCAATATCATGAAAATGGCCATACTGCCCAAAGTAATTTATAGATTCAATGCCATCCCCATCGAGCTACCAATGACTTTCTTCACAGAATTGGAAAAAGCTACTTTAAAGTTCATGTGGAACCAAAAGAGAGCCTGCATTGCCAAGACAATTCTAAGCAAAAGAAAACAAAGTTGGAGGCATCATGCTACCTGACTTCAAACTATACTACAACGCTACAGTGACCAAAACAGCATGGTACTGGTACCAAAACAGAGATATAGACCAATGGAACAGAACAGAGCCCTCAGAAATAATACCACACATCTACAGCCATCTGATCTTTGACAAACCTGACAAAAACAAGAAATGGGGAAAGGATTCCTTATTTAATAAATGGTGCTGGGAAAGCTGTCTAGCTATATGTAGAAAGCTGAAACTGGATCCCTTCCTTACACCTTATACAAAAATTAATTCAAGATGGATTAAAGACTTAAATGTTAGACCTAAAACCATAAAAATCCTAGAAGAAAACCTAGGCAATACCATTCAGGCCATAGGCATGGGCAAGGACTTCATTACTAAAACACCAAAAGCAATGGCAACAAAAGCCAAAATTGACAAATGAGATCTAATTAAACTAAAGAGCTTCTGCACAGCAAAAGAAACTACCATCAGAGTGAACAGACAACCTACAGAATGGGAGAAAATTTTTGCAATCTACTCATCTGACAAAGGGCTAATATCCAGAATCTATGAAGAACTCAAACAAATTTAGAAGAAAAAAACAACCCCATCAAAAAGTGGGCAAAGGATATGAACAGACACTTCTCAAAAGAAGACATTTATATGTGCCGCCAACAGACACATGAAAAAATGCTCATCATCACTGGCCATCAGAGAAATGGAAATCAAAACCACAATGAGATACCATCTCACACCAGTTAGAATGGCGATCATTAAAAAGTCAGGAAACAGATGCTGGAGAGGATGTGGAGAAATAGGAATGCTTTTACACTGGTGGTGAGACTGTAAACTAGTTCAACCATTGTGGAAGACGGTACGGTGATTCCTCAAGGATCTAGAACTAGAAAAACCATTTGACCCAACCATCCCATTACTGGGTAGATACCCAAAGGATTATAAATCATGCTGCTATAAAGACACATGCACACATATGTTTATTGTGGCACTATTCACAATAGCAAAGACTTGGAACCAACCCAAATGTCGATCAATGATAGACTGGATTAAGAAAATGTGGCACATATACACCATGGAATACTATGCAGCCATAAAAACGGATGAGTTCATGTCCTTTGTAGGCACATGGATGAAGCTGGAAACCATCATTCTCAGCAAACTATCGCAAGGACAGAAAACCAAACACCACATGTTCTCACTCATAGGTGGGAATTGAACAATGAGAACACCTGGACACAGGAAGGGGAACATGACACACTGGGGCCTGTGGTTAGGTGGGGGAAAGGGGGAGCGATAGCATTAGGAGATATAACTCGTCATGTAAATGACGAGTTAATGGGTGTAGCAAATCAACATGGCACATGTATACATATGTAACAAACTTGCATGTTGTACACATGTACCCTAGCACTTAAAGTATAATTTAAAAAATAATTAAAATAAATTAATTAATTAAATATCTCACAAAAAGAAAAGAAAAGAAAAGTATTAGCTTTCTGGAAGGAAGCTCTTTGGGGGAACACTAGCTTGTAGAATGCTGATTATTGCCCCAGATCATGTAGGTAATTCTGAAACCCAGGTCTCTTAGCAAAGGAATTATTGGGGAGATGCCTAAGGAATGGTTTTGGTTTTGGATTAGAGGTGGGGCAGAGATTGTTATACATTCCTAACTTGGACTTTCACAAGCCCAGTTTTGGCTTTTACTGATGAATTGCTGAGTTAGAAGGATTTCAGAGTGTGTGTACATGTGTAACAACAAGAAGTCAAGTTCTCCGGCTGGCTGACTCGGTTAGCCAGCTATGGTGTTCCTTTCCAGATGGTGGCCCTCAGCAAGTTATTTAATTTACCTGGATCTTATTTTATCATCTCTGAAATGGAAGTGAAATTTGCTTGCATTTTACAAGGTGGCTTTCGTGAATGCATTCCATATAAAAGTGAATATTCAACAGTGCATAGCAGAAAATAATTTGGTCAATTGCTATTAATACAAATATCATTATTATTGATTTTATCATGGATTCAAAGATAAAGTAATGAGAACAAATGTAAAATGGTAACTTTCTTGGAGTATTCTATCTGAAAGTGGATTGTGTTTTCTTCTCATATCATAGTCATAATGAAATTGTGTTGTAATACATTTTCATCTGAGTCAAACATTCTGTTTGCAAAAACATCAAGGGGTATGAGAACTAAAAATAAAATCCTAAGGCCTCCAACCAATTGAATGGACCCTCTGTTGGCCAAGGGGACCCCAGAGAAACCTGAGTTCCTAGCTATGACAAGACAGCAGGTCAGACATAGCTCTTTACACCTACTCCCTTTTGCAGTTTAAACATGACTGACTGGCATTATTATTACAATAGGGATCATGAGACTGACAGAACAGACCCCTTGTAGCATTAAGACACCAAATTATAAATGAGACCTAAAGCTGTGCCAGGCAAGGGTTAAATCACACATCTCTAAACTTAAAAAAAAAAAATTATGTTCTAACTACCACAATGTTTTTCTTTTTCTCTAGCAGCTAATCAAGCACTGGCCTAGAGATAAGCATTATTAAAACCATTACAGTTCATCCATTGCCAGACAGTGACTAACTGAGGCCCTTGTTCCACAAGCTATAACTGAAGCTTTGATTGGACAGGAGACTGAGTTCAGCAACTTTCTTCTAATAAGAAGACTACCGCCAGAAACTGTTCACAGAGTCTGCGCACTTGAGTGCCTTCATGTCCCTGCTTCACCTTTTGACGTATATGGCCTAATTGTAATACATTTGAATGTTGTCTCCGCCACAGAATGAATAAGGACTATATGTAACAGGCATATTTATTCAGTACACATGCATTAGGAACACATTCATGAATATTTATATGCCTCCTGTAACCTGTTGAATATGTATACTTGGTCAACCCATTCAACATAAATCCCTGTTCCACCCTCCACTTCCTCAAAGTGCCTGCTTCCGTCTGGCTGGGGAGAACACTTTCCAGCCTGTCAGAATAACCACTCTACAGGCCGTAACACTTTATAAGAAAATAAAATTAAGTCTGGGCATGGTGGCTCACACCTATAATACCAACACTTTGGGAGGCCAAGGCGGGCAGATCACTTGGGGCTAAACCCAGCCTGGGGTTCAAAACCAGCCTGGCCAACACGGCAAAACCACATCTCTACCAAAAAAAAAAAAAAGAGAGAAATAAAGTTGACCGGAAACAGTGACTAACACCTGTAATCCCAGCATTTTGGGAGACTGAGGCAGAGGGGTCACCTGAGCCCAGGGGTTTGAGACCAGCCTGAGTAATATGGAGAAACCGCATCTCTACAAAAAGTACCAAAATTAGCCAGGCATGATGGCACATGCCTGTAGTCCCAGCTACTAAGGAGGCTGAGGTGGGAGGATCTCCTGAGTCTGGGGAGGCTGAGGCTACAGTGAGCCATGATTGTGCCATTGCACTCCAGCCTGGGTGATAGAGTGAGACCCTGTCTCAAAAAAAAAAAAAAAAAAAAGGAAAGAAAATCTCGTTTCTAAATTAATAATTGTGTGATTTTTTTTTTAAGTTGACAGATACAAATATAGATTTTTTTTGGTCAAATATCATTCTTACTGTAAAAGTCTGATTAGTTTCAACATTTCACAAGCATGTGTTGATATCCTTCCATATGCCAGATGCGGTGATGGGAGCCATATACCCAAAGATGAAGGACTGGCTACAGCTTTCACAGACCTTACAACCTAGTGAGAGAGCAAAGACACAGTGAAGAGACCATTCAGAATACAGCCAAACTCCAAGATCATTGGGAGAGCTTATCTGAAGACCAGAAAGGTTACTGAACATGGTGACTCTTCAAAGCCAGACATTTTTCCTTGAATTTAGGGCTTAAAAAAACAATAGTAGGGCCGGGCATGGTGGCTCATGCCTGTAATTCCAACACTTTGGGAGGCCAAGGTGGGCTGATCACCTGAGGTCAGGAGTTCAAGACCAGCCTGGCCAACATGGTGAAACCCTGTCTTTACTAAAAATACAAAAAAAAAATTAGCCAGGCGTGGTGGCAGGCGCCTGTAGTCCCAGCTACTCGGGAGGCTGAGGCAGGAGAATGGTGTGAACCTGGGAGGCGGAGCTTCCAGTGAGCCAAGATCTTGCCACTGCACTCCAGCCTGGGCAACAGAGCGAGACTCCATCTTAAAAAATAAGTAAGTAAGTAAATAAATACATAAATAATAACTGAGGCTGGGCATGGTGGATCATGCCTGTAATCCCAACACTTTGGGAAACCAAGGCAGACCTTTGGTTTCTGATGACCCAGAAGTATAAAAGTACAAAACCGGAAGCCTATCACATCCTTCTCACTCTCAGCACAGATGTATTGTTTCACCATCTAGGAACCTGAAGGTTTGAAGGACATGTATGTTTATCTGCATACAAGAGCAGAGATCCCAGGTTACTGCCTGCTTGCACAGGACAGAAGTCTGGACAGCTTCCATGTGCTGAGTGATACTCAGAAAACACCCAGTTTTGCTAAGATGGGAACTACTCTATGTGCAGGGAAATGACTGGGACTCAGAGACTTTCTCATTGCCATGGGCATTTTGGAAGGCTGTCCAGACAGGCCTGTCTGTGGACAGATGTCCCAATTTCAACTGCCTTCAAGGGAAGTGAGTGCTACAAACCACGTGGCTGAGTGAGACTAAGAAAAGTCAAAAGACACAAGAGCTGGCAGACATGAGAGATTAGGGTCATGTTGTCCATGTGGACAGGGATCCTGGAACTCTGCCCTTCTTTAAGGGCTTTTGTTTCCTACTTAACATCCTTCCCTCTGGGCACTGATGCTATAGCCACCAGCCTGCCCAATGCTGAGTTCTTCTTACTGCACATGCCACCTCTTGGATATCTTTCAAATCACGTATCCCATTTTATTTCCAAGGGCTTAATCATTTTGGAATTTGCAGTTGCACTCTTATTTTTTCCCAATCCTTTGTTGAAAAGCACATTTGGGCCGGGCGCGGTGGCTCAAGCCTGTAATCCCAGCACTTTGGGAGGCCGAGACGGGCGGATCACGAGGTCAGGAGATCGAGACCATCCTGGCTAATATGGTGAAACCCCGTCTCTACTAAAAAATACAAAAAACTAGCCGGGCGACGAGGCAGGCGCCTGTAGTCCCAGCTACTCGGGAGGCTGAGACAGGAGAATGGCGTGAACCCGGGAGGCGGAGCTTGCAGTGAGCTGAGAGCCGGCCACTGCACTCCAGCCTGGGCGACAGAGCAAGACTCCGTCTCAAAAAAAAAAAAAAAAAAAAAAAAGAAAAGCACATTTGGGCCGGGTGCAGTGGCTCATGCCTGTAATCCCAGCTCTTTGGGAGGCCGAGGCGAGCAGATCACGAGGTCAGGAGTTCCAGACCAGCCTGGCCAACATGGTGAAAGCCCATTTCTACTAAAAATACAAAAATTAGCTGGGCATGGTGGCAGGTGCCTGTAATCCCAGCTACTCGGGAGGCTGAGGCAGGAGAATCGTTTGAACCCAGGAGGCGGAGGTTGCAGTGACCTAAGATAGTGCCATTGCACTCTAGCCTGGGCTACAGGGCAAGACTCCACCTCAAAAAAAAAAAAAAAAAAAAGGCCGGGCGCAGTGGCTCACGCCTGTAATCCCAGTAGATTACAATAGTAATCGGTAGTAGAAGAAGTGTGACAATTCTAAATCGATCTAGAAGCAAAGTTCTTTAGTACATTAGTACATGTCATTCATGAAGAGAGTTTTTCTAATTGAAAAATCTTTAAGTCATTCAGAAGAAGAATAAAATTGAAAATACTTCCAATAACTGAGCCCTAGAAGCTCTTAGGTCTGAAGGGTTTAGTCCCAGTGAAGTCCACAAGGGCAATATGAGGGCCCTCACTGGGGTGTCACCGCATAGGAAAGAGGGCAGTACTGTGAGCCAGGAGCAAGTCTGGGGTTCCTTTCCTTTCCTGGTTCCACCATGTATTTAGCCTTTCTTCACAGCTTCAGGGGTGGCCTGTGCTCTCCAAGGCACTCTGGACATCTATCTGTACACCTCCCCAAGTGCTGGCTTTTAGCTAATGTAAGCCCCATTGGGCTGCAGCATCTGTGTCTTCTTGAAGGAACTGCAGCATCTTGGCAATTTCAGTCACTGATTCTTAGGCAGGTGGGTCTCAGTGTTTTGGCCTCTCTCAACTCTGGGAATGTCTCCTTGCCCTGTGTATACCCAACACAACAGCCAACATGCATGAGAGTTCAAAAAGGGCAGCTGGGGTGATACTTACCTGATTCAGTGTTTTCAAATTTCTGACCGTTTAACCCTTAGGGAGCCAGTTTGCAGTTTGGTTCTGAGAGCCATTCCTGAAGTTCAGTTGAAAATCTGCCTTCACCTTTCCAACAAATTTTTTTTTTTTTTTTTTTTTTTGAGACGGAGTCTTGCTCTGTCGCCCAGGCTGGAGTGCAGTGGCCGGATCTCAGTTCACTGCAAGCTCCGCCTCCCGGGTTTACGCCGTTCTCCTGCCTCAGCCTCCCGAGTAGGTGGGGCTACAGGCGCCCGCCAGCTCGCCCGGCTAGTTTTTTTGTATTTTTTAGTAGAGACGGGGTTTCACCGCGTTAGGCAGGATGGTCTCGATCTCCTGACCTTGTGATCCGCCCGTCTCGGCCTCCCAAAGTGCTGGGATTACAGGCTTGAGCCACCGCGCCCGGCTCCATCAAATTTTAAGTTATCTTTAACCCCTAATAAATCTCTATATGCTTAAACTATTTGAGTGTGCTGTTTCTTTTCCTAAAAACCAGAAAAGGAAATATAAGAGTGATATCACATTCAGTTTTATGTCTACAAACTTATTACATCCTTTTTAAAAATAATATTCTTAAAGAAATTAATCTAGGCCAGGGGCGGTGGCTCACGCCTGTAATCCCAGCACTTTCGGAGGCTGAGGCGGGCAGATCAGGAGGTCAGGAGATTGAGACCATCTTGGCTAACACGGTGAAACCCCGTCTCTACTAAAAATACAAAAAAATTAGCAGGGCGTAGTGGCGGGCTCCCAGCTACTCTGGAGGCTGAGGCAGGAGAATGGCGTGAACCCGGGAGGCGGAGCTCGCGGTGAGCCGACATCGCGCCACTGCACTCCAGCCTGGGTGACAGAGCAAGAGTATGCCTCAAAAAAAAAAAAACAAAAAGAAGAAAAAGAAAAAAAAAGAAATGGATCTAGATTCCTTAATAAAACATGTAAATATTCAAGATATATTTTGTTTTTAGGATATTTTGAGAATGTTTATTTTTTATGATCACAACTTTTAGATAAGAGAAACACAAAAGAAAAACTCTCAACATTTCATCTTGAAAGTTTATAAATATTTTTTCTTAATGCTCTCCCACAAAGAAGTAAAATATTTAAATAGACATTTTGATCTCTTTTGTACGTGTTAATTCATATCTTTTTATTTTTTATTTTTCATTTTACTTTGTGTGTGTGTGTTTGTGGCGGGGGCGGGGGGGGGGGGCTACCCTGCCTGCAAACAGAAAAATGTCATTTTCTAAACCCATGCTAGGATGACTGCAGAATAGGCCAGAATCAGACGTCTGTCCCCTACCACTTGCTCTTCTCCAGCCCGATTATTTGATCCAAAGCATCAAGAAGCAGGAGAACAGTAGAGATGGCAGGGAGAACAACAGGAAAGCTTCAGAAAGGCGCCCTGGCACACTCGGACTAAATGTTAGGAGGACCCAGTAGAGGCATTTCAGGGCTAAGCACAGTGTGAGGGCTGTTGTCTGCCGAATCTTTCCGCAGCCCAGCCTATGTCGGCAATTATGACTTCCGGCTTCCCCCTCCCAGAAGCCCTCAAACCCAGACCACAGACAATCCCACCACACACCCCTTGGCCAACAAAGCCAAAATACCCAGGATCAAGGGCCAGTTCCCCCAATGAGCCTCCCCACCACCACCCGCCCCACCAACTCCGTCCTCAACGACCAACAAGGAACACAAGTGTAATCCCAGTACTTTGGGAGACCGAGGTGAGTGGATCACGAGGTCAGGAGTTCGAGACTAGCCTGACCAACATGGTGAAACCCCGTCTCTAGTAAAAATACAAAAATTAGCCAGGCGTGGTGGCATGCGCCTGCAATCCCAGCTATTCAGGAGGCTGAGGCAGGAGAATCACTTGAATCCGGGAGGCGAAGGTTGCACTGAGCCGAGATTACCCCACTGCACTCCAGCCTGGACTACAGAGCGAGACTCTGTATCAAAAAAAAAAAGCCTGCATGAGTCCTAATGGCCTTGGAAAAGATGATGAGGGCACAGGATCTAGGAGCTATCCGAGCAAGTGAATCTAGGGAGAAAAATAATGTGGAAGAAAGAAAACAGAGAGGACAGGAAACCTTTCTTGGGAAATATAAACAACAAACCAGGAGAATTGAAGAGCGAATCAAACTACAACGGACCTTTTGTCCACTAGAGACATTACTGCCCCACGCCCTCCCTCCCAACAGTAACCTAAATTCATTTGCGGGGGGGGCGGGGGAGGGGGGAGATAGACAGTTTGGCTTTGGGTTCCTGCTCGCAGATCCATTCTGTCCTCGGTCCTCGTCCCCTTGGTTTTGCATCTTTGAAAGCAGGGAATGGCACTGAAGAGGACTAGCGGTGGGATCCTGCATTTCAGTTGAAGGACCAAATCTCATCTCTCCCAGTGTTGGGCCTGATGACTCCTGCACTACTTGATGATCTCGGATGCCTTGAGGGGAAGACCATGGACTTGGCTGGTTAGAGCATCCCAGCGGATTTCAGCGTTTGATAACCTGGAAGTTTTGCTGCCCCCTCACGTTGGGAGAAAAGCAGTGGGTCCTACACAGGCAGAAGAACCACTAGAGGGCAGCAGCACACCGGGCTCCATTAAACTGTGGTTGAGTGTCGACCCTGGCTCATAGAGTGCTAAAAGAATTGATCAATTCTGTCATTCTAAATTCAGTCACGCGGAGGTGGTGCTGCTTTCCACAGACTGGGATGTTTCTAGAACTTTCTAGGACTTTCATGTCTAGCATACACCTGAGATGACTCTAGAAAGTCCCTCAGTGAGTCAACCCTTGGTTTTATCGCTAAAAAAATGGGTTCATGGGGTCAGGAGTTGAGGTATAGACTTCCTGTTTTACTGCCTTCCCCCGCCCCACACACACACATCCTTTATGCTTAGATTTTTCCATGTCAGAAATTTGAATCCTGTTGGGAAGGCATGAAAGACAATCATCCATTGTAAGTTTAGTAACAGTTTGGCAAAGCCTGAAAATTATGTGTAAAATAGTGCTTTAGGAGTTCTAGAAACTGAATAGCAAACTCATTTTCTGGTATCTTGACTTTCAGAAGTCAAATGAATCATATTTAAAACAGTTTAGTTTAAAAACAAATGTCAACAAACATTTGTTGAGTGTCCACCATGAAGCAACCACTGTACTAGGCTCGTGGTACAAAGATGAATAAGACCAGGGCCAAAACAAGAATTTGGACTGAGGGAGACAGCAGGCACATTTGACTTGACACTTCTTATATGTGGAAGGCCTCACAGATAGAGCTACAGTGACAGGACTGAAAGATGCTAATTCTTCAATTTTAAACTTTTGTCCCCCTAGGGCACAATGAATTATTAACATGTTCTTTCTTAGAATTCCGAAACTTAGCTTTTGAAAACCATGATTATATTGTATTATATTTTGATTTGTGAAAAAGTAGAAATTTGTTAAATGTAACTATTTAAAATAGGCTACAATTTTTGGAAACTCGGAATTTCTTGATTTTTTTTTTTTTTTTTTTGGAAATGCAGCCTCACTCAGTCTCCCAGGCTGGAGTGCAGTGGTGCGGTCTCGGCTCACTGCAAGCTCTGCCTCCCAGGTTCACGCGATTCTCCTGCCTCAGCCTCCAGAGTAGCTGGGAGTACAGGCGCCTGCCACCAAGCCCGGCTAATTTTTGTATTTTTAGTAGAGATAGGGATTCACATGTTAGCCAGGACAGTCTCAATCTCCTGACCTTGTGATCTGCCCGCCTCGGCCTCCGAAAGTGCTGTGATTACAGGCCTGAGCCACCACAACCGGCCGATTTCTTGATTTTTTAATACACCAGGAACCTCCAACATGGAAGTGACCCTGATGACCTCTAGGAGAGCACAGAGAAGATATAGTCTCAGTTTCCTCAAAAAAATTCTAATCTAGGGGAGAGAGACACATTAATAGACCACTTTAGTACTGTGTAAGAGGAAGCTTTCTTAAGCCCTATGCATGAATCCTTCAAGACAAACCAATACCAACAATTTGCCAAAACCATGTCCTAAACTGCACTGCTCAGTGCTGAGAGAAAGCATGCTGAATTTTTTAAAAATATTTTTTGAGTCAGAGCCACAGAGCCATAAGAGTGCTGGATTTTATCATTCTATGTATTCTTTATTTTTCAATTAATTCCATGTCCTATTCTGCTATTCTTATTTTTTCAATAAAGATTCTAAATGTGTTGATATGGCTACCTTGTCTGTTTTCATGTAACTAACGCCATCTTATTAAGTGATATTATTAGTAATCTCTATTTCAGGAAAACACAAATTATTTGATTAGAAGTATATTCAAGGGCTGGGCGCGGTGGCTCAAGCCTGTAATCCCAGCACTTTGGGAGGCCGAGACGGGCGGATCACGAGGTCAGGAGATCGAGACCATCCTGGCGAACACAGTGAAACCCCGTCTCTACTAAAAAAATACAAAAAACTAGCCGGGCGAGGTGGCGGGCGCCTGTAGTCCCAGCTTCTCGGGAGGCTGAGGCAGAAGAATGGCGTAAACCTGGGAGGCGGAGCTTGCAGTGAGCTGAGATCCGGCCACTGCACTCCAACCCGGGCGACAGAGCAAGACTCCATCTCCAAAAAAAAAAAAAATAGAAGTATATGCAAATGAAGGGTCTGCACTAATGCCATCCAGATCTCCCTATCACAGGTTATCAATACAATCCTCAATGTCTCTATCTTCACCACTATGTTATTTTTTGGCCAGGACTCTGTTTGCTTGGCCCTCAAAGAAAACAACAGGAGCTTAAAAGATTCAGAAGAACCCAATGAATATATAAGAAAGTGTTCGGCCGGGCGCGGTGGCTCAAGCCTATAATCCCAGCACTTTGGGAGGCCGAGATGGGCGGATCACGAGGTCAGGAGATCGAGACCACCCTGGCTAACACGGTGAAACCCCGTCTCTACTAAAAAAAATACAGAAAACTAGCCGGGCGAGGTGGCGGGCGCCTGTAGTCCCAGCTACTCGGTAGGCTGAGGCAGGAGAATGGCGTAAACCCGGGAGGCGGAGCTTGCAGTGAGCTGAGATCCGGCCACTGCACTCCAGCCTGGGCGACAGAGCGAAACTCCGTCTCAACAAAAAAAAAAAAAAAAAAAAAAAAAAAAGAAAGTGTTACCTTCATCACCAAAAATAATGCTTTGGACTCTAAAGTTTACACACAAGAGGTGATGAGGGAGGGAGCCTGACTAAACTCATGCTTCCTCACTATCTCTCCCTGGTTTTCTCCCAGCCTTTTGAAACTCATTGATCACTATCATTATCAAAGTAGCCATGAGCATGGGCACTGCTTCCCTTTTAACTCTGTCTGACCAAATTAAGGACAAAACATTGATTACCAACTTACACAAAAATGGAATATTTAAAGGAGTCTTTAGTGATAACATCTCAGAAATGAACAATGAGAATAAATCCAAACAACCTTTTTTCTTTTTTCTTTTTGAGACAGAGTTTTGTTCTTCTTGCCCAGGCTGTAGTGCAATGGGGCGATCTCAGCTCACCACAACCTCCGCCTCCCGGGTTCAAGCTATTCTCCTGCCTCAGCCTCCCAAGTAGCTGGGATTACGGCATGCACCATCATGCCTGGGTAATTTTGTGTTTTTAGTAGAGACAGGGTTTCTCCACGTTGGTCAGGCTAGTCTCGAACTACCAACCTCAGGTAATATGCCTGCCTCAGCCTCCCAAAGTGCTGGGATTACAGGCGTGAGCCACTTCGCCCAGCCGAATTATCTCCATTTCTAAAATTGATTTAAGGTTATCCCAATTGCCAATACCTCTAGCTGCCAACCAAAAGCAAAAATCTTCTATAGAGAAAGGTAAAATTATTGCAGGCCTCAAATTATTTGTAAAAAATTTCACATACAGTATCCAGCATTCAATTTTAAAAAATGATTAGATAATTAAGACAATAGAACAACATGAAGAAACACTGAGAGAAGCAACAAAGAAACATTCTCTAGATACTGAAACATAGACTGTGAAATACATTCAATATGAATAAGAAAATAAAAAACAAGATTGAGAAACTCATAGAAAATTAGTAATGATATTAAAGAAGCAAAAATAACTGAAACATAAAGCAGCCATGGCCAGGCACAGTGGTTCACGCCTGTAATCCCAGCACTTTGGGAGGCCGAGGCAGGTGGATCACTTGAGGTCAGGAGTTTGAGACCAGCCTGGCCAACATGGTGAAACCCCATCTCTACTAAAAATACAAAAATTAGCTAGGTGTGGTTGTGGGCACACGTAATCCCAGCTACTCGGGAGGCTGAGGCAGGAGAATTGCTTGAACCTGGGAGGCAGAGGCTGCAGTGAGCTGAGACTGCGTCACTGCACTCCAGCATGGGTGACAAAGTGAGACTCTGCCTCAAAATAATAATAAATAAAACATATAGCAGCCAAATCAACAACTCAATGAGTTCAACAGAAGATTAGCACAGCTGAAGAGAATTAGTGAACTGGAAGAAAAATCAGAAGAAAATGCCCATGCAGAACCAAGGAGAAAAGACAAGAGATGGGAAGTACAGAACAGATGGGAAACGACATAGAGTATACAACAAGAAAGTCTAATAAATGGATATTTGGAATCTCACCAGGAGGTTGAGAATTGAGCAACAGCAACATAAAAAAAATATTGTGCCACTTCCTTCTGGCCTCTGTGGTTTCTGATGAGAGGTTTGCTGTCATTTGAATTGTTTTTCCCTGTAGGCAAGGTTTTGGGTTTTGTTTCTTTTTCTGAATGCTTTCAATAATTTTTTTTTGCCTCTAATTTTTATAAGCTTAATTATGATTATTGGGGTTGATTTATTTTAGTTTATACTTTCTAGGGTTTGGTCAGCATCTTGAATCTGTACCAAATCTTACCAAATTTGGGGTGTTTCAACCATTATTTCCTCAAGTACTTTCTCAGCCTCACTCTTTCTCCTCTCCTTCAGGGTTTCTGAGAACACGAATGTTAAATCTTCCATTACAGCCACATAGATTCCCGATGCTCTACTTATTTTTTTCAGTCAATTTTTTCTCTGCTCTTTAAATTGCGTTGTTTTGATTCTTTTGGTTTCCACTTCACTGATTCTCTGTATTCTCTAGTATTCTGTTCAGCTCATCCACTGAACTTTTAATTTCAGTTACTGAATTTTCAGTTCTAAAATTTCCATTTTCTTCTTCTTTATATCGTCTGTTACTTTACTGAGGCTTAAAAAAATTGTTTCGGCCCGGCACAGTGGCTCATGCTTGCAATCCGAGCACTTTGGGAGGCAGGGGCGGGTGAATCATGAGGTCAGGAGATCAAGACCATCCTGGTTAACATGGTGAAACCCGTCTCCACTAAAAACACAAAAACAAAATCAGCCGGGCATGGTGGTGGATGCCTGTAGTCCCGGCTACTCAGGAGGCTGAGGTGGGAGAATGGTGTGAACCAGGGAGGCAAAGTTTTCAGTGAGCCGAGATTGCGCCACTGCACTCCAGCCTAGGCGATAGAGAGAGACTCCTTCTCAAAAAAAAAAAAAAAAAAAAAAAAATTTGTTTCAAGCATGTTCATAATTGCTCCTTGAAGTATTTTTTACATGGCTTTTATCATGGTTTTTGTCTACTAATTACAATATCTCTTTTATCTCAGTGTTGGTATCTATTTATTGTCTTTTACGTTTAGTTTGAGTTTCCTGATTTTTGCTTTTAAGTATGAGTGATTTTAAAAATTGAAACCTGTATATTTTCAGAAGTTAGGAGACTCTGAGTTTTCTTTGAACCATCTGTTTTACCTGGCTCTTTATGACACTGCTCCCATAGAGGAAGGAGGTGGGGTGCCAGCTCATTACTGCTGGATGGAGGCAGAAGTCCAAGTTTCCCAACTGACCTCCATTGACACCCAAAGAGGAGGTTGCACCTGGTTATTACTGGGGAGGAGCAGGAGTTCTGGCTCCCCTCATGGTCTGCATCAACACTGAAAGTGAAAATAGTCCTATTCCTGCGGGATAATGGTGAAAGTCTTGACTCTCCATCAGGCCTCCTCTGACATTACCTTAGGAGAAGAGGAAGGATAACCTTGTTACTGCTAGGTGTGGATGAAAGTCTGAGCTCTGACTAAGACTTGGCCTCTCTGACACCACCCTAAAAAGGTGGGAATTGAGGTGCCTCGTTATAGTCTGAAGAGGGCAGATGCTTAGGCTCCTTACCACAACAGTTCTCGCTCTGTCACCCAGGCTGAAGTGCACTGATTTACTGCACCATCAACCTCCCTGGGCTCAGGTGATTTTCCCACCTCAGCCTCCTGAGTAGCTGGGATTACAGGCGCGCCACCACACCTGGCTAATTTTTGTGGTTTTTAGAAGAGATGGGGTTTTACCACGTGGGCCAAGCTGGTCTTGAACTCTTGAGCACAGGCAACTCGCTGGCCTCAGCCTCCCAAAGTTCTGGGATTACAGGTAGGAACCCCTATGCTGGCCATATCCTTTCTGACATGGATGCAGGTGGGTTCACATTTCTTTCCATGGTATTTGGCCTCAATACTATGACTTTTGTCTAAAACTTTTGTTTTGCTAGACAGCCCCTTTCCTGAGCCTTTGGCTAAAGAGCAGGCTTTCCTTAAGAGTTTTGTTTTTTCCTATGCTCATTGGCATTCCTGGCTTGCCCGGCTTCTTTAACTCAAAGTCTGTGACATGTAAAAATAAAATTCAGGGAGTTTGCCACTGTGTTGTTCTTCAGTTTCTGAGATGCCTATAGTCAGTTTGCTTTTTTCTCTCAATCTTTCGGGTTTTTTTTTTTTTTCTTTTTTCACTCTGTCCCTCAGGCTGGAGTGCAGGGGTGCGATCTTGGCTCAGTGCAACCTCCACCTCCAGGGTTCAAGTGATTCTCCTGCCTCAGCCTCCCGAGTAGCTGGGATTACAGACGCCCGCCACCATGCCTGGCTTGTTTTTTTGTAGAAGCAGGGTTTCACCAGGTTGACCAGGCTGGTCTCAAACTCCTGACTTAAAGTGACCCGCCCACCTCGTCCTCTCAAAGTGATGGGATTACAGGCGTGAACCACCGTGCCCAGCCAATTTTGTTTTCCAGATCATATCCAGAGTTTTAAATTGTACTTAGTGGGAGAAATAAGGAAAAATACAACTACTCCATCTGCCCCAAAATCAAAGTCTTGTGTTCATTTTGCTTTTTTAAAATGTTGTGGCCAGGTGCGGTGGCTCACGCCTGTAATGCCAGTACTTTGGGAGGCCGAGGCGGGCTGATCTCAGAGTCAAGAGTTCGAGACAGCCTGGCCAACATGCTGAAATGCCATCTCTACTAAAAACACGAAAATTACATCCGGAATTGGTTCCTTTCAGTGTATTCTTGGTCTCGCTGGCTTCAAGAATGAAGCCGCGGACTCTCGTGGTGAGTGTTACAGTTATTAAAGATGGTGTGTCCGGAGTTTGTCCCTTCAGATGTGCAGATGTGTCCAGAGTTTCTTCCTTCTCTTGGGTTCATGGTCTATGCTGACTTCAGGAGTGAAGCCGCAGACCTTCGCAGTGAGTGTTATAGCTTTTAAAGGTGGCGCGTCGGAGTTGTTCCTTCCTCCCAGTGGGTTTGTGGTCTCGCTGACTTCAGGAGTGAAGATGCAGATCTTTGTCATGAGTGTTACAGCTCATAAAGGTAGTGCAGACCCAAAGAGTGAGCAGCACCAAGATTTATTGCAAAGAGCGAAAGAACAAAGCTTCCACAGCACGGAAGGGGACCCAAACGGGTTGCGGCTGCTGGCTCGGGTGGCCACCATTTATTCCCTTATTTGGCCCTGCCCACGTCCTGCTGGTTGGTCTTTTATAGAGCACTGATTAGCCCATTTTACGGAGTGCTGATTGGTCTGTTTTTGCAGAGTGCTGATTGGTGCATTTACAAACCTTTAGCTACACACAGCGCTGATTGGTGCATTTTTACAGAGGGCTGATTGGTGCATTTACAAACCTTTAGCTAGATACAGAGTGCTGACTGGTGTGTTTACAATCCTTTCACTAGACAGAAAAGTTCTCCAAGTCCCCACTTGACCCAGGAAGTCCAGCTAGCTTCACCTCTCAAAATTAGCCACACAGGGTAGCTCATGCTTGTAGTCCCAGCTACTCGGGAGGCTGAGGCAAGAGGATCGCTTGAACCCAGGAGGTGGAGGTTGCAGTGAACCGAGATAGCGCCACTGCACTCCAGCCTGGGCAACAGAATGAGAATCTGTCTAAAAAAGAAAAAAAAGAAAAAGTTGTGTTGGCCAGGTGCAGTGGCTCACACCTATAATCCCAGCACTTTGGGAGGCCGAGGTAAGCAGATCATGAGGTCAGGAATTCAAGACCAGCTTGACCAACATAGTGAAACCCTGTCTCTACTAAAAATACAAAAAATTAGCCAGGTGTGGTGGCACATGCCTATAATCCCAGCTACTTGGGAGGCTGAGGCAGAGGAATCGCTTGAACCCAGGAGGTGGAGGTTGCAGTGAGCCAAGATTGGGCCATTGCACTCCAACCTGGGCAAAGGAGTGAGACTCCATCTAAAAAAAAACAAAACAAAACAAAACAAAAAAAACGTTGTGTTAAACCATTACTTATCTTGATTTCTGAGTTTTTGGCACTCCAGACAAATGCCTCACTCTCCTCACTGTAGTACTGGCCTTCTTTGGTAATCATCTTAGAGGCTGCCTATCCAGCAAGTGAAAATAAAGGTGACTTCAGACAAAATCTGTGAGAATTTGTCACCACCAGAAAGTGAAAATAGTTTGAAGTTTAGAAGTAGAAATTAAATAATGCATAACATAAAGGATTTACCCTTGTGTGCAAATCTGAATGGAAGTTAACCACGTGAAACAATCAAAACAATGTCTTCTGGGATTTAAAATATATGAATTTAAAAAGCAAAAGACCTGGGTGGAGGAAGAATGAAGGAAATTAAAGTATCATTGTTTGGGAACAGGGTAACTTATTTAGATGTTTTAAGTCTAGAATTCACGATGTAATCTCTAGGTTAACCACTAAAAGAATGTATAACTATCAAGTTAATAGAGAAATTACAATCATTAAAAAATCCAAAATAAGGTAAGAAAGAAGAGGAAAGTAACAGAACAGTAAGACAAGTAGAAAACAAATGTTAACATAACAGATTTAATCCCAAATATATTAGAATGACATTTAAAGTGATGAACTGGCTGGGCACGGTGGCTCACGCCTGTAATCCCCGCACTTTGGGAGGCTGAGGCGGGTTGATCATGAGGTTAGGAGTTCAAGAAACAGCCTGGCCAACATGGTGAAACCCCACCACTAATAAAAATACAGAAAAAAATTAGCCACGTGTGGCGGCGGGCACCTATAATCCCAGCTACTCAGGAGGCTGAGGCAGGAGAATCGCTTGAACCTGGGAGATGGAGGTCGCAGTGAGCCAAGATCACACCTCTGCACTCCAGCCTGGGCGACAGAGCAAGACTCTGTCTCAAAAAAAAAAAAAAAAAAAAAGTTTTGAACTGGGACACTCCAGCACTAAGAGGTAGAGGAAAAGAGGCTAATCCACAAAAAGATGAAGGAGCGGGGTCCAATGAGTTCCAAGTTTGCAATAAAAATAAAACAATAAAGGCAGAACTACTTGGATATTAGTGGACCCTTTGAAAATAGCAACATCCTGGAGGTCTCCAATCTAGGAGAGCAGCAACTATTTCCACACCTGGTTATTATTGCTTTTCATATTATTATGCCAAGATGGGACAAGAGCCAAATTTGGGCAAAGGATTTAATCGCCACTGTGAACAACACTGCTGAAAAGAAAATTTCTGGCCTGGTGTGCAGTTCCTACTTAGCACACTATCTTCTGTGATTTTTGCTATCTGGCCCCTGTCCTGCCTTCTTTCCCAGCACCGCAGGAATGATGCAGTGCCTCCAAAATTGGGAGTTTCCAAGCCAGCATTAGAGTTTACTATGTAAGTAAAGGCCAATATTCACCAGTTGGGAAACAACTAAGTAACTTTCCTTAAGTGCATGCTACTTTCCTAAGTACAGCAGGCTGCCTGAAAAAGAAAAGAAGGAAATAGCCCCAACAATTGTGTCAGTTTCTTATTTGTGGCATATGTAAAATATCATGTGCTCTTCCAAAAGTTTGGACCTGTCATGATCCTTTTTTAATCTTGCTGTATCTGAGGGCTCATTGGGGATGCCCTGAATTTTCAGTTCCTTTGGACAAACACAAAGACAAGCCCATTTTTTGTTTCATAAATGCTTTTTTTTTTTTGAGACGGAGTCTCACTGTCACCCAGGCTGGAGTACAGTGGCGCCATCTTAGCTCACTGCAACCTCCGCCTCCTGGGTTCAAGCAGTTCTCCTACCTCAACCTCCCGAGTAGCTGGGACTATAGGCGCATCACCACACCCGGCTAATTTTTGTATTTAGTAGAGATGGGGTTTAACTATGTTGGCCAGGCTGGTCTTGAACTCTTGACATTGTGATCTGCCTCCCTTGGCCTCCCAAAGTGCTAGGATTACAGGCATGAGCCACCGTGCCGGACCACTTTTTTTTTCTTTTTTTTTAAGTCCAGCAGGTAGAATGTAAATCTTATGCTGGAATATAACGATAATGACCACTTGCTGAAAGCTAATGTATACCAGCTACTAATCCAAGTGTTTCCTGTATGTTACCTCATTTGCTTCCAACAACACTGTTTCAAAGGTGAGGAAATGGAAGCTTAATGAAGTTAAACTACTTGCCTGAAATCACCCAGCTAATAGGTTGAAACAAGATTTCAACCCAGGCTGTCAAACCAACCTTCTTAACCACTCTGTTATTTTCTTCCTAATGTTGCGTTGAAACATATAAAAGTGCCTGGATACCACTAGGTAGCCAGAACTATTTGTCAATTCTTACTAAGTTTGAATAATCTATTTTGATTCCATAGAAAATCTATAAACCTGCTCATTATTAACTGGCACAACATCTGCACCACAGGGAACTGTGTTTTAACAATAACTCATTCTAAGTCATTTACCATGTACCTGACTATGAATGTTACCAGTGGAAATCATAATGTCTGGCAGATTGCTATCATATAAATTCCTGGCCACCAACTCCTACTGCATGCTGTTATTGCTGTGCTTCCTGTTGATGCTACTGGGTTATTACTGTGTCCAGGGTCCATTTCAAATCCTTTCCATTCTGTTCTGTGGTAGGCAGCGTCTATGATTGTTCCCAATGATCATGCCTTCTGCTATTTGTGCCTTTGTGTCATTACTTTCCTTTGAGTGTAGCCTGACCCTGGTGGCTTGCTTCTAAAATGTAGAATATGGCAAAAGTGATGGAATGTCACTTCTGAGATTGGAATACAAGAGGACTTTGGTTTCTGTCTTGCTCACCCCTTCTTGCCTTCTCACTCTGATGGACTCTAGCTGCCATGTCCTGTGCAGAGCCTAGCATGAACAGAGGCCTTGCGGAGAACTGAAGTCTTCAGTCTAAGAGCCAGGGAGGAACTAAATTCTGTCAAGAACCACTTGAGTGACCTTGGAAGCAGATCCTTCCCCACTGGAGCCTTGAAATTAAAGCCACCTTACCTGACAACTCCACAGGGGCCTTGTGAGTGACCCTGAAAGCCCAGCTATGTGACACTTAGATTTCTAACCCACAGAAAGTGTGAAATAATAATATTGTTTTAAGCCACTAGGATTTGGGGTAATTGGTTACCTTGCCTTCAATAACTAATACATCTTTCAAGCTCATGAAACTTCTTCATCCCCAACACACAAACACTTTTTCTCTCCTATTCTTTTTAGTAGATGACATGACCATCTATCTAAGGAAGAAAATAGAGGTCTTCAGTTTGATAGGAATTTCCTTAACTTCTTGAAAGCTAATCTACACTCCTAAGAACTTTCAATCCATTAATCCCTCTCTTGTACAATTACTCCTTTTCCTCTTGTATTTTTATCTTCTTCCTCTGCTGGATCCTTCCCCCTTACCATTTAAATAGCCTAAGTCTCTCCCATCCAAACACACAAAAATAGTAAAACTGGCTAGACTCTACAGGTACTCCTTTCATCTCTTCTCTCATTTTTAAATGAAAGTTCTAAAATTGCTGTCCCAATTTTCCTAGCTATTTCTTAACCTACCTGAATATAGACTTCTCACCTCCCCTTTCTTCCCCTCAGAACTCCGTTGAATCTTTTCTTGCTAAGGTCTTCTGCCAAAGACATTCATGATGCTAAATATACCAGACCATTTCCAATCTCTTTTTAGCCTGACCACTTGGCAGCATTTGGCATTGCTAACCACACTCTCTCTCTCTTTTTTTTTTTTTTTTTTTGAGATGGAATTCTGGTCTTGTTGCCCAGGCTGGAGTGCAATGGCGCCATCTCAGCTCACTGAACCTCCACCTCCCGGTTTCAAGCGATTCTCCTGCCTCAACCTCCAGAGTAACTGGGATTACAGGTGCCTGCCACCACCACACATGGCTAATTTTGTATTTTTAGTTAAGATGGGGTTTCTCCATGTTGGTCAGGCTGGTCTCGAACTCCTGGCCTCAGGTGATCCTTGGCGTCCCAAAGTGCTGGGATTACAGACATAAGCCACTGCACCTGGCCCACACCCTCTGTTTTGAAACACTCTCCTTTCACGGCCTTATTGATGTCATACTCTTCCAGTTTTCCATCTTTCTTCAGCTGCAGTACTCAGTCCTTTCAGCTTCTTCCTTTTCAACTCAATCCATAAACACTGATACTTTTTAGGTAAAAAGTCTTACACTCTCTTCTATTCTGACCCTATAGACTAGGAGTCCCAAACTCAAATGCCTTTAGGGACTAAGCAAATAAGGAAAATGAATTAAGATAGCTGAGTCCAAAACATTAGAAACTGGTGGGGATTGTAGTGAACTGGACAGCTCAAATCCTATATAGAAAAGGGTTCTCCATTTGGTTAAATTCAATTGCTGTAAAAGAGGAGCAGCCCTATATACTGGAATTTCCAAAAAGCCCACTTTTTTATAATTTCTTCATCTTAAGAAACACCATGGCCAGGCACGGTGGCTCACGCCTGTAATCCCAGCACTTTGAGAGGCGGAGGCAGGTGGATCACCTGAGGTCAGAAGTTCGAGACCGGCCTGGCCAACATGGCAAAACTCTATCTCTACTACAAATACAAAAAATTAGCCAGGCGGTGGTGGCGGACTGTGTGAATAGTAACGATTATGATACTATTTAATTTAACTTATGTGTTATTTATTTATTTATTTGAGATGGAGTCTCACTCTGTCACCCAGGTTGCAGTGCAGTGGTGTGATCTCGGCTCACTGCAAGCTCTGCCTCCTGGGTTCATGCCATTCTCCTGCCTCAGCCTCCCAAGTAGCTGGTACCACAGGAGCCCGCCACCACGCCTGGCTAATTTTTTTGTATTTTTAGTGGAGACGGGGTTTCCCTGTGTTAGCCAGGATGCCCTCGATCTCCTAACCTCATGATCTGCCCGCCTCAGCCACCCAAAGTGCTGGGCTTACAGGCGTGAGCCACCGCGCCCAGCCTATTTTTTTTTTTTTTTTTGAGACGGAGTCTCGCTCTGTGGCTCAGGCTGGAGTGCAGTGGCACGGTCTGGGCTCACTGCAGTCTCCGCCTCCCAAGTTCAAGCAATTCTCTTGCTTCAGCCTCCAGAGTAGCTGGGATTACAGGCACATGCCACCACGCCCACTTAATTTTTGTATTTTTAGTAGAGACGGAGTTTCACCATGTTGGTCAGGCTGGTCTCAAACTCCTGACCTCGTGATCCACCCACCTCGGACTCCCAAAGTGCTGGGATTACAGGCATGAGCCACCGCGCCCAGCTGATGATAATATTTTAAAACACCAATTCAATCTACAAGCTGCTAGCCTATCACCCCTGCAGACTCTCTTTAAACAATCCCATCTATTCTTAACACTTCAATATTCCTTCTATGCTGTAAACTTGCAAATCTCTATCTCTACCGTTAGGCTTCTTCCCTAAACTATATGTAGGCCCATATATCCAAGGGCTTCTAACATCATCTCCTTATAATAACACCTCTGGTTCCATCCTCTCTCCCCATCCAGCTCCGCCAGTTGTGTTTCCTAGTTTGGTAGATGGTACCAACAATCTACAGGCTCAAGCCAGAAATCCAGGAGCCATCTTTGACTATTCCTTCTCCCTTGTCACCAATGTATCTAGCAATATTTATTTAGTATCCATGGCATGCTTTACAGCCAATGTTGGTTCCATCTCTAGATTTTATTTTATTTTTTTTGAGACAGGGTCTCACTCTGTTGCCCAGGCTGGAGTGAAGTGGCACGATCTCAGCTCACTGCAGCCTCAACCTCCCTAAGCTCAAGCAATCCTCCCACCCCAGTCTTCTAAGTAGCTGAAACAACAGGTGCACACCATCACTAATTTTTTTGTATTTTGTAGAGAGGATGTTTCACCATGTCACCCAGGCTCGCCTTGAACGCCTAAGCTCCAGCGATCCTCCCCTACTGGGCCTCCCAAAGTGCTGGAATTACAGGCCTGAACTACTGCGCCCAGCCTATCTCTAGATTCTGACCAGCTCTCTAGTTCCATTTTCCCCCATGGTTTCATCTACATTACTAACAGTCTCCCAATTGATCTCTACTCCTAGCAGCTTTTCCCATTTAATCTGTTCTCCATACTAAGGCTAGAATTATCTCTTTAAAAAGCAAACATTAGGATGTCACCATACGTCAAGGCTTCCCCTTGCAAAAAGAAAATCTAACATCTTCGACACTGTTTATAAGGCACCTTTGTGCGTCTATCCAGCAACATTCTTTCAGTTTCCTGAATGCTATAATCCTGGTGCCTTTGCATGTGCTATACTTTTGGCTAAGAACACTTAGACTTCACATCACTTAAAAACATTTTTTTTTGTTTTAATACAAATGGGGTCTCGCGATGTGCCCGGGCTGGCCTCAAACTTCTGGGCTTAACTCCTCCTCCCCAACTCCGCCTCCCAAAGTGCTGGGATTACAAGCATGAGCCACCGCACCTGCCCACATCTCTTCTTATAGGTCAACTGCCTATCCTTGACACCTAGTTACTTTGTTCTTCAGGTGTTGCAAAACTCATCAGTAAGCACCTAGGCAATTAGTGTTCAAAATATCCATGGACTCTACGACTTAAGATTCAGAAAGGCAGAAACCACAGGTACCTTGTTCACAGCTCGATTTCTCAGTGCCTAGTACTAGGATTCTCAATACATGTCTGTTGAAATAATGATTACATTTTTAGCATATAGCTATTTGAGTTCCTCCCTAATCCCAATTCTCAAGTTCTTTGAGAGAAAAAATAAATAAATCTCAATTACAGAATTATCCTCAAAATGTATTTATATATAATATTTCTTTGGAGGAATGAAGGAAGCAGTCACATGCAGCTGACTGTGGGTCACTGGACTTTTTTTTTTTTAGACGGAGTCTCGCTCTGTCGCCCAGGCTTAAGTGCAGTGGCACTACCTCGGCTCACTACAACCTCCACCTCCCTGCTTCAAGCTATTCTGTCTCAGCTTCCCAAGTAGCTGGGATTACAGGCGCCTACCACAACGCCTGTATAATTTTTGTTAGTCAAGACGGGGTTTTGCCATGTTGGCCAGGCTGGTTTCGAACTGCTGACGTCATGTGATCCGCCCGCCTAGGCCTCCCAAAAGCGTTGGGATTACAAGCGTGAGCCACCGCGCCCGGTCTGGATTCTTTAAAAGAGTGGGGAAGGTCTGCAGTAAGGGGATCCGGTGTAAATAATTCTGAGCAGCCCCAGGTCCTGAGCCCAGCAAACACGTGCTGCGGTCGGGCGCGCTTCGCCGAGGAAGATCCCGGCGGCCGGAACGTGCTCGCGCCCGTCGTTGCCGCTGCCGCCCGGGTGCCCAACCGAGCGCACGTGCGCCCGCGGGCCCCAGGCAGAAGTGGAGCCCCTGCTCTCACGAAGAAAATGGAGGACGAGCCACGAGTTAGGGGTCAGGAAAGATGTGGGGCGCATTATGCCCTGGGAGGGGAAAGCAGGGAACAAGAGGCTCTGAGGGCCCGAGAGGAAGGAGGGCGGCCCACGAGCTAGGTAAGGCGGGTCGACCGAGGTCTCGGAAGGAAGGGGGCGGGGCAGGACGGGGCGGAAGGGGCCGCGCAGTAGCTGGGTTGAGGACGGTTGGCGCGTTCATTCTGGGCTGGGGTTGGGAAGTGTCCGCCCCTGGAGTCAAGCTCGGGAGGGTGAGAGGTGGAAGAGCGGCGACTTAGTTTCCCAGCTTCTGGCACTGCCAGGCCCTGCACGAGCTCAAATCGACCGCAGCCCGGTTCCTTCTCAGAGCTCAAGTCCTTGCCTTTCTTGAGCGCCAAATCCCCACGCTGGGCCCCGCCCATTCGCTGAGGGGTGTGGGCAGGGGCGTGGCCCGTTCCCTTGCTGGTCGGCGCCCGGAAGGCGTCTGCGTCAGCCGGAGCTTGACGTGGTGACGCTGTGCGTCGACGTAGGTGACGCGCAAGCCTGGGCCGCTCCTCCTTCCCTCAGTGAGTGCCGGCCCGGTCGGGGCGGGGGAGAAGAGGGAGGGCGGGGGAGGGAGAGGCGACCCGAGAGTCGTTGTGGGTCGCGGGCCGGACCGGGTCCCGGGGCGGCGGGAGCCCCGGCCGGGCAGAAGGGCTTGGCGGGCCGTTAGAGGGCCGCCACCGCTGTCGAGTCCCCTCCCTTGTTGGACTTGCGCGCCCCGGCGCTTGGAGCCTCCGGCGCTGTGCCCACCCCGCTCCAGCTCGCGTCTCCCGACTCCAATTAGGTCAGGCTCGGAGTCCCGCGGCCGCAACTCCGGCCCCCAACGCGCCGCGGCCGCTCGGCTCGCCTTTCTTCCCTCGCCTTTCTCTCCTCTTGCTTCACCCTCCCCCTTTCTTTTCACGTTGCTGGGTTTTTTTGTTGTTGTTTTATGCTTTAGGGGTTTTGTTCCTCGGCCCGAGCTCATGGGTGTACATTATCATGCTCTTCTTTTGTAGAGCAGCCCGACGGCCATGGAGGCTGAAGAGACGATGGAATGTCTTCAGGAGTTCCCTGAACATCATAAAATGATCCTGGACCGATTGAATGAACAGCGAGAGCAGGACCGCTTTACTGACATCACCCTAATTGTCGACGGTGGGTAGGGCAGTGGGCAGAGGAGCATTTTTAGCTTCAGTTTTTTTTCAGTCCTTGGGACACCCGCCTTTTTTTTTTTTTTTTTTTTTTTAAAAACACATCCTCTATGGTCTCCCTACCAAAGCCTGCAGACCAGATTGCACTTGTCAGTGTCCACTCACACAGCGTGCTGCAGAAGACTGGTTGATCAGTCACGCTTTCCACGTAGTCTGGTGTTCATCTCATTTTAACTTCTTACATCCTGTTGAGTGCAAGATGATGGCGTTGGGGACAGGATGTCTCAAAATGTTTGGTTCATAGCCTCTTGTTGGTAAGCTTCTTTGAGAAGTCCCTCACAGGAGTCATTTGGGAAGTGTTGATTTCTAGTTTCCCAAATGGTCTAAAAGGGAGAATGAGAGAGATTCCTTTGCAGCACTCATACCCCCTTTGACAATCTCCAAAATAAAGTAGGGTCTTTACCAGTCTTAGAAGTTGTCTCTATAATAAAAGAAAATCCAGCTTGTATGTTTTCTGTTTAGTGAAAATAGGTTTCTCAAGGTAAGCTCTTTTTAAAATTATGGGTCTGCCATAGATGGAGCCTCCAAATATTAGGCATATTAAAATGTTTTTCATAGCAGACATATCCAGCTTTGTGTTTACGGCTTTTTTCTCTTTTTCCAAATGATATGTGACCTTTTAAAGAGTTGTCCTTTTATTTAGCAGTTTCAACTGAGTTGGATATGCTTCTCACTACTTAATTGGAAATAACAAAGTGGCAAGAGGCTCCTTACCTAGTGTTGTAAATTAGCCTTTATAAAACTAAAGGAGTTTGAAGTGAAGTTTTAGCTTCCTATCTAATTGAGATTAACATTTGCCAAGATAGCTGCCAAGAATATTCTGCATTGAGTTCAATATATAGTTATGTAATGAAGGAAGACCTATTTTTTGTTTTCTATGATTTTTCAGTCTTTTATATAGTTATACATTTGATTTTCATGCTTGTGTATTATTTTTTTTTTTTTTTTAATTTTACCTAGGACACCATTTTAAGGCTCACAAGGCTGTTTTGGCTGCTTGTAGTAAGTTCTTCTACAAATTCTTTCAGGAGTTTACCCAAGAACCTTTGGTGGAGATAGAAGGTAAGTGACTGTTTATTTTTTATTTTTTATTTAATAAGTCAAAAAAGCCGTTTTATTTAAAAGCTTGTTTTAAATACAATACTTAGCAAACAATTGGTGAAGCAGTTTTAGACAGTTTATCAAGACACCATGGGAAATAGGCATCAGTAGTTCTATAGGTAAAGGTAGATAAATTGTTCTTCTGATACCTGAGAAGTCTTACTTTCAGTGAAGTGCTTGGCTGAATGATCTACCAGGAAAAACTTAGATGGTAGGTACTGGTGGTCATTGTCTTTTGAAAACACGCATTAAACGTGAATTACCGGCTTTGTTCAGTGGGTTTATGTTTCAGACCGGTGGAGATGCTGCAGGTTACAGTAGAAACTTCTACTGTACTCTGTAGCAGAAGTAGTGATGTACTAGCAGAGGTACAGATGACATGCACAGTGTGAAGTGGGCTGCCATAATAGGAAGAAAGCTAGGAAAAATGAACTGAAGTAGCATTCAGAGGAAATTCTGGCTCTACAATGGGATGGATCAGTACCTGTTACCTTGAAGCAAAAAGTGATTTTTGTACTTTCTAAACATTTTTCTAATAACCTGCCAAGTGCCAGGCATTGTAATATATAGTTTGTGTATTGTCTGATTGCTCACAGCGATCCTTTGATGTTGGGCATGATGGCTTGTGCTTGTAATCCCAGCTATTTGGGAGGCTGAGGCAGGAGGATTGCTTGAGTCCAGGAGTTCAAGGCCAGCCTGGGGCAACATAGACCCTGTCTTTTCTTTCTTTCTTTTTTTTTTTTTTTTAAAAGGAAAGTGGTGTTACTTCTAATAATTTACACTTCAGGAAAGAGACTCTAAAAGGTTACTTGCCCAGGGTTGCCCAACTAGCAAGGAATTAAGTCTGTGCTATTGATTACCATGCTTTTTCTTCTGCTACTGCAGTAACTCCTCCTCTACCACCGGCATCAAAATCCGAAACAGTAGGAAATAAATCCGTTTGCTTATGTAATTACAAAATTTTAGCTTCTTTTAGGGTTCTTGGATTTTGGTTTTCTATCTATTTCATCGTGTACGTATTCTTTGTTCTGAATGGGTTGCCTAGAAACTTGCTTTTTTTCTCTTTGATGCCTAGAGGAGTAAAGAAAACAAAAAAGAGTTAAGAATATTCTTTAATTTTGGTATGTTCCAGTTTAGCATTATAGCTGATACATTCACAGCTAGATTATCTTTTAATATCTATGATCAGGACAGAGATATAATTATGGAAATCCACAAAACTTAGTAAGAGAATCTGACTGCCCAGTTGATAGTGGTTTCTACTACAAAGTAAGCCTCCATGAATTCATTCACACCTGAGGCTTTTTAAATATGTGACCTCAGGCAGGTTACTTTACCTCAATTGCATACTTTTCTCCTCCTCTGAAAAGTGGGTTATAAGTGGCTTATAAAGACTAATTGTGATAACATGCAGAATACCTGGCATAATACTTGGTGTATTGTCAAAGTTTAATAAACAGGGACCAGCCTAGGAAACATTAGGGAGACCCCTTCTCTACAAAAAATCAAAAACATTATTAGCTGAGTCTGATGGCATAAGCCTGTGGTCCCAGCTGTTCAGGAGACTGAGGTGGGAGGATTGCTGGGACCCAGGAGGTCAAAGCTGCAGTGAGCCATGATTTTGCCAGTGCACTGTAGCCTGGGCGACAGAGCAAGGCCCTGTCTCAAAAAAATATATATCGTATTGAATACCTATATTATGTACTATGTTAGACCCAGGAGATGAAGAATTAGTGAATAAGACATCCCTTAAAGTAGTCGGAAAATTCTATAGCAGGTGAGCAACAGGCAAATAAAGGAGTTTAAAAAGTATTACAAAGACTATTACTGTGAAATGGTATCACTGAAGAGGGAGAATGAATGGTTTGGTCTTCCTTAGAGAGGAGAGAATTCAAAGAGGAGAGTCTGAGCAGAATTTTTTTTTCTTTTTTTTGGAGGTGGATTTTCGCTCTTTTTACTAGGCTGGAGTGCAATGATGTGATCTTGGCCCATCGCGACCTCCACCTCCCAGGTTCCAGCAATTCTCCTGCCTCAGCCTCCTGAGTAGCTGGGATTATAGGCACGTGCCACCACGCCCAGCTAATTTTGTATTTTTAGTAGAGACGGGGTTTCTTCATGTTGGTCAGGCTGGTCTTGAATTCCCTACCTCAAGTGATCCACTCGCCTCTTCCTCCCAAAGTGCTGGGATTACAGGCGTGAGCCACCGTGACTGGCCGAGTCTGAGCAGAAATTTTAAGTCTTAAAAAACAAGTGACTCAGCCGGGTGCGGTGGCTCACACCTGTAATCCCATCACTTTGGGAGGCCGAGGGTGGGCAGATCACCTGAGGTCAAGAGTTGGAGACCAGCCTGACCAACATGGTGAAACCCCGTCTCCACTAAAAATATACAATTAGCTGGGCGTGGTGGTGGGCACTTGTAATCCCAGCTACTCAGGAAGGCTGAGAGGCAGGAGAATCACTTGAACCTGGGAGGCAAAGGTTGCGGTGAGCCGAGATCACGCCATTGCACTCCAGCCTGGGCAACAAGAGTGAAACTCCGTCTCAAAAAGAAAACGTGGCCCAAGCTGGAATATTTGTTGCTGGTAGAATGAGCACACACTACCTGGAGGAGTAGAAGTAGAGCCTGGTCTTCTGAAGACTAGTCACCTTGAGATTTGGGTCCGTGGAGTCTTCAGTATTTGAACTCGAGATAGATAAGAAAGCAAAATAGACACTCTTATTTCTGTCATTTGGTCAGATTCAGGTTTAAATAATTAATTTGGTTCAGTATCTTAAGCCCTTAACTGGGGTTACTGTACTGTCTAGCAAGGTCACCTGGCTGTGGAGAAAGCCCTGGGCATATAGTTAGAAAACTGAGTTTTAGCCCTGTTTTAACTGTTTGTGTGTTGTGTGACGTTAGACATCTTGGATTCCTTATTTTTCATATGTCACATAATTTTGGAGTATGTCATGGACATTTGAATATTTTGTTACAAGACTGGATGCTGTTAAAATCCTCTGGAAAATATTTTTGGTTTTTTGGTTTTGCTTTAGCGGGCAGTTAACCTGGTTAGGTTCAGACTGCCTCTGTGGGCTGCGGATCCAGTTTGAACTTAGTTTTCAAAACCTTTGTATTGCCATTCAGGTCCCAGGTGTGCCATCCGTGCCATTGTGCAGTTCTCAAAGCCTTTGCTCTGCTGTCTTGGGTCAGTTCCACACATGGGCATCTTGGTGGTAAACTTGAGATTGTATACACAAATGTGGAGGACTTTTCTCCTTCCCATGATATCCCTCGTACACAAGCTCCCAAGAGTTTCTTTTCGTGGTTCTTTGGTGAGAAAACTGGGATTTTAGCTTCTTTGTGCTTTCATACGTTTTTCTGTGGAGGGGCTCATTTCCTGGACAAAATGGAGAGAGAGAAAAATTAAGAGAAAAAAATAAAATGAATTCCCTTCTCCATACTCTTCAGATCATCATCTCTTTCCTGGTTCTTTTGTCAGAAGAACTTTCTTTTAGAGTTTAGGAGACCACCACCAGCCACAGGTGTGCAGACTCAGAATTGGGACTTGCCTTGAGGCAGAGCTGAGAGAGAAGAAAAATTACCAGATATCCACCCCCTCTCCATTGTCCCTCTTCCATTCATCGTCTTTTCTGGTTCTCTGTCCAGAAGGAATTTCTCTTGAAACTTTTCTCTGTCTCCACTCACTGCACAGTTAGATTTGGGCTGTCCTCAAGTCTAAGCTCACATTTGTGGGAAGAAAAAAGCAGGAAACTTACTACTGTTTGAGTTTTGATTTATCTTCCCAGTCTGCTTGCTTCAACTTACTTTTCAGCATCCTTGCATATTTGCTTTATGTGTTCTTTCCAGGATTTTTAGTTGTGATCAACGGACAAGATAGGGTGGAGTGTGCATTCTCCATCTTAGCTAGAACTGGGACCCCATCCCCCACTCGTAAAATATAAATAATGACTTACAGCATGGCACATTAGATGGGCATTAGAGACACCAGGGAAGCTATCACAAATACAAATGTCCAGGTTGCATTTCCAGATAATTAAGTCTTTCAGTAGTGGGATCCAGGCAACTATATTTAAAAGTTCTCTAGGTTCTTGCTATGTAGGTTGTGGTCTGAGGACCACATACATGGGGATCATTAGGAAACTTGTTAGAAATATAGACTCAGGTTCCACTCTAGACCTGCTGAATTGGAACAAGGTCTCCAGATGATGCCTATGCACAGTAAAATTTGAGGAGCACTGCCCTAGCATGCTTCTAGTGTGCAGTCAATGTCCAGGACCACTGTCTTAGAGGATTGCGTAAAAGCAGATGACAAGTGTATAAATTAAGATTGTAATATTCTCTATGAGTATAAACTCATTAGGTGCAAGCTGAGCTCACCCTCCCTGTTTTCTGTGTTCCTGGTTAAAGTAAGTTACCTTTGATTAGAACCACAGGTTCATCTTTGACTTCAAATCAGATTTGTTGCTATTGAAGCTAATTGGATCCCAGCTCAGCTTTGTGACTTGGATTCACACCATACAAAATCTTCAACAGACCTTCGTTCCTTTGTTCAGAACATACAACCTTCTAACCTGAACCTCCAATTTTCTAAATTCATTCTTTTTCTACTTCACCTGAAACCACAGATCCATAGCACTTAGTTTCTCTGTAATAGCAACTCTAACATAGTGTCCAGAAATTTTAGCCCCTACTGTCAAGGACAAAAAACATCCTTGTACGTGTTTATACATCTTTTTGAGTAGGAGTTTTCTACCAGTTGCAGGGTTTCCCTGAATCTAGAGTAATGCCAGAATGCTGCCCCCTTTTACTCCGTTCTAAGCATTGCTGGCAGGGAGAAGACTCAGATTAAGTTGTTCACTTCAACATTTTCCTTAGATACTCTCTTAGAAAAGTTGTATTCTGCACACTTCTGTTATGAAGGGAGTAAGAGATTGCTGAGATTTGTTAAGTTACCAAACTAATCTTGATGTATAATTACTATACATCTACCATCACTTCACTTAGCTGGGCAAGTGTTATCAGTTTGGTTCATGTTAGCTAATTAGGTCACTGGTTTGTTCCTAGGACAGTGTTGGGCTGGTCATATAAGTTAGAAGCACCTGGGGGCCAGGTGCAGTGGCTCAGGCCTGTAATACCAGCACTTTGGGAGGCCAAGGCGGCCAGATCATGAGGTCAGGAGATCGAGACCATCTTGGCTAACACGGTGAAACCCCGTCTGTACTAAAAATACAAAAAAAATTAGCCGGGTATGGTGGTGGGCACCTGTAGTCCCAGCTACTGGAGAGGCTGAGGCAGGAGAATGGTGTGATCCCGAGAGGCGGAGCTTGCAGTGAGCTAAGATTGCGCCCTGCACTCCAGCCTGGGCGACAGAGCGAGACTCCATCTCAAAAAAAAAAAAAGAAGAAGCACCTGGGGTGCTCATAATAAACAAAACAAAAACCCAGATATTTATCCTAGTTTTGATTCCAAAGATCAGGTACCAGTACTTTTTTTTTGGAGACGGTCTTGCTCTGTCACCCAGGCTGGAGTGCAGTGGTACCAGCATGGCTCATTGCATCCTTGACCTCCTGAGTTCAAGCAGTCCTCTCATCTCAGCCTTCTAACTGCAGGCACATACCACCAAGGCCAGCTAGTTTTTGTATTTTTATTTTTTATTATTATTACAGTTTTTGAGATGGAGTCTCTGTTGCCCAGGTTGGGGTGCAGTGTGGTGCGATCGTGGCTCACTGCAACCTCCGCCTCCCGCATTCAAGCAATTCTCATGCTTCAGCCTCCCAAAGGGCTGGAATTAAGGCGCCTGCCACCATGCCCAGCTAATTTTTTTTGTATTTTCAGTAGAGACAGGGTTTCACCATGTTGGCCAGGCTAGTCTCAAACTCCTGACCTCAAATGATCTGCCTGCCTCAGTCTCCCAAAGTGCTAGTATTGCAGGCATGGGCCACCATGCCCAGCCTAGTTTTTATATCTTTTGTAGAGAAGATATCTCACTACTTTGGCCATGCTTGTCCTGAACTACTGGCCTTAAGCAGTGCTCCTACCTTGGCCTCCCATAATGCTAGGATTACAGGCATGAGCCACCACACCCAGCCCTTATACCAGTACTTTATTTAGTCTATAGGTGATTCTCATCAGTCAAGACAGGGAGCTAGGTCCACAATTCCTTATTCACATCTTGGAGGCCAGACATACTTCTCAACATTCCAGATTTTAGAACTTTTTTAAGGGCAATGAAAAACATAATACTTGCAAATATTAATAGTTTAGCAGCATAGCATGTTAGTATTCACTGTAAGTGGGATAAAGACTGGACATAGCCTCATGTCAGTTGAGATCAAATTTTGCTGCCAGATTTATGGAGAAACTTCTGGTTTTTTTGTTTGTTTGTTTGAGATGGAGTCTTGCTCTGTCACCCAGGCTAGAGTGCAGTGGCACGGTCTCGGCGCACTATAACCTCCACCTCCTGGGTTCCAGCAATTTTGCCTGCTCAGCCTCCCGAGTAGCTGGGATTACAGGTGCGTGCCACCATGCCCAGCTAATTTTTGTATTTTTAATAGATACAGGGTTTCACCATGTTGGTCAAGCTGGCTTCGAACTCCTGACCTCGCGATCCGCCTGCCTCGGTCTGATTCAGTATGGTGGTGAGGGAGAGAAAGAAAGAATGTGTACGTTTTGTGAGATGAGTAATACAAGAATAAGAGCAGATTCAAAATGATATTTTTTTCTTTGATAACTTTCTTCTCCTAACTTCAAAATTAGTTTTCCTGAATGTTAATAGTGCTGGTTGTTAAATGAGAAAAATGTCTGTAGGCCAGTTTTGAAAGGGTTAATGCTTCGATTCTTTTACCACTTTTTTTTTTTTTTGAGATGGCGTTGTGCTCTTGTTGCCCAGGCTGGAGTACAATGATGTGATCTCGGCTCACCACAACCTCCCCCTCCCGGGTTCAAGCGATTCTCTTGCCTCAGCCTCTTGAGTAGCTGGGATTACAGGCATGCACCACCATGCACGACTAATTTTTTGTAGTTTTAGTAGAGATGGGATTTCTCCATGTTAGTCAGGCTAATCTCGAACTCCCGATCTCAGGTGATCCACCCGCCTCGGCCTCCCAAAGTGCTGGGATTACAGGCATGAGCCACCGCGCCTGGCTATTTTGTTTGTTTTTTGAGACGGAGTCTCATTCTGCCTCCCAGGCTAGAGTACAGTGGCACAATCTCAGCTCACTGCAACCTCCATCTCCTGGGTTCAGGTGATTCTCCTGCCTCAGCCTCCTGAGTAGCTGGGATTACAGGTGCTCACCACCACGCCTGGCTAATTTTTGTATTTTTAATAGAGATGGGGGTTTGCCACATTGACCAGGCTGGTCTTGAACTCCTGACCTCAGGTGATGTGCCCGCCTTGGCCTCCCAAAGTGACGGGATTACAGGTGTGCGCCACAGAGCCCGGCCTCCAAGCTTACTACTTTTTTAATTTTGAGATGGAGTTTCACTCTTGTTGCTCAAGCTGGAGTACAATGGTGTGATCTCGGCTCACTGCAACCTCTACCTCCTAGGTTCAAGCGATTCTTCTCCCTCAGCCTCCTGAGTAACTGGGATTACAGGCGTGCACCACCACACCTGGCTAATTTTTTGTATTTTTAGCAGAAATGGGGTTTCACCGTTTTAGCCAGGCTGGTCTCGAACTCCTGACCTCAGGTGATCCTCCTGCGTTGGCCTCCCAGAGTGCTGGGATTACAGGCGTGAGCCACTGTGCCTGGCCCTTATCACATTTTTTGACTGGCTCTGTGTTGACATGGCATACGGAGTTTTCTCCAAGTGGAAGATCCGCCTCTAAAGATTGTCAACAAGTATTTGGACTTGAGCAGGAAAGCAGAGGAATGATCCTGAAATTCTAATATATTTGAGAATGCTAGTGGTATTAAGATTTTCTGGCTAATATAGTTTATATCTCTAGCATATGGTTCTCTCAAAGTTCAGCAAAGTCTTTCTGGTGAAAATGTTAATAAAAGTCAGGATGTAAATTGGAAGAATAAGCAGTAATTCACCCATCCTACCACCAGAGAATAACATGGAGGGGTAGGCATATGTGCGTATGTACAAAAAAAATAAATTGAGGGGACTTTAGAATTATGAGTAAGAGATTGTGAACCTATAGTGAATGAGAACATGTATCTTCAAACTTTTCCAAGCAGCAAGGAAAAGTTTGAAGTTTTCATCCTGTTAGTATCCTATTTAAAATCTTTGTCATAGATTAGGAGTCAGATCATCTGGGTTTTATCACTTTATAGAGATGTTATGAGGATTAAGTAAGTTAATGCTTGTAAAGTATTTAGGGCCTTGCTTTTTATATATATAGTAAGTGTTATGTATGTGTGTTTGATTAAAACTCAAAGTCTCATTTGACTTTGGAAACATTTACACATTGTTTTAAAAAGGATTTTTTTTCTTGTGCTTTTAAACTTTTGGCCAAAACTTCTGAAAGACAGCAGAAGCTAGTTGTGTTTTCCTTGGGCTACTCTCATATACTGAAGAATAAATGATAGCAACAAGGAGAAAAAATACAAAGGGAACCAAATAAAACTAGCCCTCAGTAAGTCCAGTTATTTTTGTTTGTTTATTTGGTAGAGTGTAACTCAGTCTTTTTATATTTTATGGTGTTTCTCAATATTCAGATTGCTTTTAGACATTTTGAAAATGAGTTTGCTGAGGCTCAGAGTTTCTGAATTGCCCCAGATAACTCAGTTCATGTAAGAGCTGTGAGTAAAACATGGAAGTTATAACTTCCTGAATGGTATCCTTTTTTTTTTTTTTTTTTTTGAGACAGAGTCTTGCTCTGTTGCCCAGCCTAGATTACAGTGACATGATCTCGGCTCACTGCAACCTCCACCTCCCGCATTCAAGCAATTCTCCTTCCTCGGCCTCCCCAGTAGCTGGGATTATAGGCGCGCGCGCTACCACACCTGGCTAATTTTGTTATATTTGTGGTAGAGATGGCGTTTTACCACGTTGGCCAGGGAGTTCTCGAACTCCTGACCTCAAGTAATCTGTCCACCTCGTCCTCCCAAAGTGCTGGGATTACAGGCATGAGCCACTGCGTCCAGCCAGTAATCTTTCTTTACACAAATAGAGGATGCTACTTTGAACGCTTAAATCATATTCCACCAGCATTCTTATTATTGTCCTGAAGGCTGCATTCAGATATGTAAAGCAGATGGGAAGAACATATTTTTGTGAATTGCAGTTTTACCTATTGTGTGCAATTTGGACTTGGGCATTTCTTAGTCTAAAATCTATGTTAAACATAGGTTTTCTTTTTGTTTTTCTTAATAGCGCCTCATAGTCTTTCATTAGCAAACTGAACCAATAATACATAGCATTGAGAGACATAAACAGTGTGACTTTAGGACTAAATTTTAAACACAAAACTGTCAAAAGTATCAATGATAAATGCATAATTTTGAAAGTGACTTTAGGCCTGGCGTGGTGGCTCACACCTGTAATCCCAGCACTTTGGGAGGCCGCATGAGGTCAGGAGTTTGAGACCAGCCTGGCCAACATAGTGAAACCCTGTCTCTACTAAAAATACAAAAAATTAGCCAGGCGTGGTGCTGGGCACCTGTAATCTCAGCCACTCGGGAGGCTGAGGCAGGAGAATCGTTTCATCTGGGGAGGTGGAGGTCGCAGTGAGCCAAGATCACGCCATTTCACTTTAGCCCAGGCAACAGTGCGAAACTCCATCTCAAAAGAAAAAGAAAGTGACTTTAGTATTTATTGATTTATTCCTGCTCTATGTTCCTCCATTTTAGGAGGCACTGTTAGGTACTGTGATGTGAGTGTACAGGTCAAAAATCTTTTTCCTCAAGTAGTTTACAGTCGAGATGTCCATGAACTGTCATTATCAGAGTAGGTACAGTTTACAGAATTGAGCCTTGGAGAAGTAATTAAAGAATGTTTCATAGTTAACCCATTTATACCTGAAATTGCAATTTTTTGAATTTGAAAAATCAGACTGTGGTGATGACCCTAAGCAGTAGGATATTAATAACTCCCACACACTTAGCGTTCAAATAATGGAACACTAGGCATAAGTGGATTAAATAATGAAGGAATAGAAAGTGTGAACAGACCTGCAATTGCTATAGCACTTGTATCAGTTGTCAGAAACCTTCCAACAAAGAAAAGCATGGGACCAGGTGGCTTCATTGATTAATTCAATGAAATGTTAAAAGAAAAGTTAATTTCAGACCTTCTCACAGCCTTCCAAAAAACCTGAAGAGGAAGGAATATTTCCAAATTCTTTGGTAGGCGTTACCCCAGTACCAAAGCAAGACAAAGAGGACACAAGAAAGTAAACTATAGCTCAGTATTATTGATGAATATAGATGCAAAACTCTGCAGTGAAATACTAGCAGACTGATTCTAACAGCAAGGTACAAGTATCATATTCCATGACTTAGTGAGATTTATCCTTAGGATGCAAGGATAGGTCAACATATGAAAACTAGTTAATGTGATAAGCCATACTAACAATAAAGAAGCAAAGTGACATGAGTATCTCAATAGATGAAGAAAAAGCCTTGGACAAAATTTAATACCATTTCCCAGTTAAAAACTCTGAACAAACTAGGAATAGAAGGAAATTATCTCAATGTGATAAGGGCCCACAGCTAACATACTCAACGGTGAAAAACTGACACTTTTTTCTCTAAGATCAAGGAACAAGACAAGGATGGCACTCTTATCACTTCAATATAGTACTGGAAATCCTCGCTAGAGCAATTAGGTAAGAAAAAGAAGTAAACGCCATCCAAATTAGAAAGGAAGAAATCAGTCTTTTTTGGCAGATGACATATATAGAAAACTTTAAAGACACCACAAAAAAACTACTAGAACTAATAAATGTAGTAAAGATGCAGGATACAAAGCATACAAAAGTCAGTTGCTTTTTTTTTTTCTGGAGATGGAGTTGCATTCTTGTAGCCCAGGCTAGAGTGCAGTGGCATAACCTTGGCTCACTGCAACCCTCTATCTCCTGGGTTCAAATGATTCTCCTGCCTCACCCTCCCGAGTAGCTGGAATTACAGGCACCTCCCACCACACCGAGCTAACTTTTTGTATTTTTAGTAGAGACGAGGTTTCACCATTTTGGCCAGGCTGGTCTCGAACTTCTGACCTTAGGTGATCCACCCACCTCAGTCTCCCAAAGTGTTGGATTGCAGGCATGAGCCACCGCGCCCCGCCATCTGTTGCATTTTTATACACTAGCAATGAACTGTCTGGAAAGGAAATTAGGAGAACAATCCCATTTATATTGGCACCATAAAGAATAAAATAAGAGTAAGCTTAACCTTTCACCTCCTTAGGTGAGAGACATGCAATACTGAGAACCATAAAACTAAAGAAATTGGGCGGCCGGGCGCGGTGGCTCAAGCCTGTAATCCCAGCACTTTGGGAGGCCGAGATGGGCAGATCACGAGGTCAGGAGATCAAGACCATCTTGGCTAACACGGTGAAACCCCGTCTCTACTAAAAAATACAAAAAACTAGCCGGGCGAGGTGGCGACCACTTGTAGTCCCAGCTACGCGGGAGGCTGAGGCAGGAGAATGGCATAAAAAACCCGGGAGGCGGAGCTTGCAGTGAGCTGAGATCCCGCCACTGCACTCCAGCCTGGGCGACAGAGCGAGACTCCGTCTCAAAAAAAAAAAAGAAAAGAAAAGAAATTGGGCTGGACACAGTGACTCACGCCTGTAATCCCAGCACTTTGAGAGGCGGAGGCAGGTGGATTACTTGAGGTCAGGAGTTCAAGACCAGCCTGAACAACATGGTGAAACCCTGTCTCTACTAAAAAAAAAAAAAAAAAAAAATACAAAAATTAGCTGGGTATGGTGGCCCATGCCTGTAGTCCCAGCTACTCGGGAGGCTGAGGTTACAGTGAGCCTAGATTGCACTACTGCCCTCGAGCCTGGGCGACAGAGCGAAACTCCTTCTCAAAAAAGAAACTAAAGACACTTAATAGATCTTCATGAATTTGGAACACTTAGTATTGTTAAATTGTCCATACAGATTGAGCATCTCAGATTTGAAAATCTCAACTGCTTGCCAGGTGCAGTGGCTCACACCTATAATCCCAACACTTTGGGAGGCCGAGGCAGGCATATCACAAGGTCAGGAGTTCAAGACTAGCTGGCCAACATAGTGAAACCCCTCCTCTACTAAAAATACAAAAATTAGCCGGGCGTAGTGACGTGTGCCTATAGTCCCAGCTACTCGGGAGGCTGAGGCAGGAGAATCACTTGAACCCGGGAGGTGGAGCTTGCGGTGAGCTGAGATCACACCTCTGCACTCCAGCTTGGGCAACAGAATGAGACTTGGTCTCAAAAAAAAAAAAAAAAAAAATCTGAACTGCTACAAAATTTAAAACTTTCTGAGCATCAACATGACTCAAATGCTTGTTGAGCGTTTTGGATTTCGGATTTTCAGATTTGGGATGCTCAACCCATGTCAAGTATAGTGCAAATATTTCAAAATCCAAAACAGTTGTGATCCCAAACTTTTCATATGAGGGATATCCAGCCTGTATTACAGAAAGTGGGCTACAGGTTCGCTATAGTCCCTCTCAAAATCCTGATGGGATTTTTTTTTTTTATGGAAGCAGGAAAAGCAGTTCTAAAATTCATATGAAACCACAGAAAATCATGGACTAGCCAAATCAGTCTTGAGAAAGAACAAAGCTAGAGGCATCATGCTTTTTTTTTTTTTTTTGAGGAAGGTTTACTCTGTTGCCCAGACTGAAGTGCAATGGTGTAATCTTGGCCCACTGCAGCCTCCGCCTCCCTGGTTCGTGTGATTCTCCTGCCTTAGCCCCCCAGTAGCTGGCATTACAGGTGGGTGCCACCACCCCCAGCTACTTTTTTTTCTTTTTTCTTTTTTCTTTTGTTTTAGTAGAGATGGAATTTCACCGTATCAACCAGGCTGATATCGAACTCCTAACCTCAGGTGATCCACCAGCCTTGGCCTCCCAAGTTGCTGGGATTACAGGCATGAGCCACTGCATCCAGCCGACATCATGCTTCTTAATATCAAAATATTTTACAGAGCTACAATAATCAAAGGGACTAGCTTAAAGAGACATACAGACCAATGGAGCAGAATAGAGAGCCCACAAATAAATCCATGCAGATAATATGGTCAACTGATCTTCAAGGATGCCAGGAATGCACAATAAGGAAGGAATATTTTCTGCAACAAATGATGTTGGAAGAACTAGGTATTCACATGCAAAAAGATGAAATTGAACCCCTATCTTCTACCATAAAAAGAAAAAAACTCAAAATGAGTTAGAGACTTAGACATAAGACCAAAAAATGTATATCTCCTGGAAGAAAACATGAGGGGAAGCGTCATGACATCATTTTTAGTGGTTTCGTGGACGTGACATCAAAAGCACAGCCAACAACAGAAAATAAGACAGGTGGGACTACATCAAACTTAAAAGCTTCTATACAGCAAAGGAAACAACTGAGGGTGAAAAGGAAATCTAAGGAATGGGAGAAAATATTTGCAAAACCAAATAATTGATAAGGAATGAATCCCAAAAATATGTAAGAAACTCCCACAACTGATAGTAAAAAAAAAAATCTACTCAATTAAAAAATGTGGTAACTCTACAGTCCAAATGATGCAGAAAAAAATTTAAAATGTTTTTTTTTAATGTGCTAAGAATTTGAACAGATCTTTCTCCAAATAAAACATACAGATGGCCAACTGATACATGAAAAAAATATTCAGTGTCGCTAGTCATCAGGGAAATGCAAATCAAAACCACTGTGAAGTATCACTTCACACCTTTCAGGATGGCTCTCAAAAAAAAGACAAAAGACAACTAGTGTTGGTGAGGATATAAATAAATTGGAATCCTTGCACAGTGTTGGTAGGAATAGGTGCAGCCATTATGGAAAACAGTATGAATATTCCACAAAAAATTAAAATACCATACAATTCAGCAATCCCACTTACTGAACATTTATCCAAAAGGACTGAAATCAGGATCTTGAAGTTTTAGCACTCCTATGTTCATTGCAGCACTATTTATAGTAGCCAGGAGAGGAAATAAATATTCGTCAGTAGATTAATGGATAAAGAAAATGTAGTATATGTATCCAATGGAATACTCTTCTGCTTTTAAGAATAAGAATATTCTGCATATGCAACCACATGGATGAACCTTGAGGACATTATGCTAAGTGAAATAAGCCAGGCACAGAAAGACATACGCTGCGTATTTCCATTTATCATTTTAGAGGAATCTAAAATAGTCACTTCTACTCATGAGCTATCTAAAATAGATTGAAAGAGTGGAATAGGGGTTGCTAGGAGCTGGGAGGGAGAAGGAAATGGGCAGTTACTCATCAATGGGCATAAAGTTTCAATTGAGCAAGATGAATAAACTAGAGATGTATACAACATTGTACCTGTAATCAATAATGTACACTTTAAAAACTGTGTTAAACTCTCATGTTCTTATTACAATAAATGTTAAAAGGTTTCATTGAACATGTGACATTAGAGTTAGACCTTTAAGGGGTGAGTGGTAGGATGAGTATAATCAGAGATAAAATGATTAAACATCCAACTAGGAGGGTGTTAATAAAGGCAAGTCAGGTCAGGCACCATGGCTCACGCCTGTAATCCCAGCACTTTGGGAGGCTGAGCGGGCAGATCACCTGAGGTCAGGAGTTTGAGACCAGCCTGAACAACATGGAGAAACCCTGTCTCTACTAAAAATTCAAAATTAGCCGGGCGTGGTGGTACATGCCTGTGATCCCAGCAACTCGGGAGGTTGAGGCAGGACAATCTCTTGACTCTGGGAGGCAGAGGTTGTGGGGAGCTAAGATCACACTTGCATTCCAGCCTGGGCAACAAGAATGAAACTCCGTCTCAAAATAAATGAATAAAATAAAGGCAAGTCAGCTATTAGAAAGTGCAGGGTTTGAGAAACAGTATATAATGTGTGTGTGTGATATAGTTTAAAATTTGGAAAGGTAAATAGGAAAATAATGTGAAGGGCCTTGAAATAAAGTCAGAGAGGTACTAAATTTTGTTTGCTAAGTTGTGAAAAGCTATTGAAGATTTTGGAGCTGAGTTGGCACGGCTGTAATCTCCTTGGCAAGAAATGTAGCATGTCTGACATGTAATAGCCAATTCATATATTTGAGTGATAGAATCTTAACTATTCTCCAAGAGCCTCAAGAAATCTTCTGGAAGAATCTTAGTTTAAGATTTTCCAGCTAGGTAGTGTTGGAATTTAGCTGTAATATTGTATTGCTAATGAGAATTCTGCCAGAAAATAGTTTTCAAAAATAAATACTAATCAAGCTCCAAGCCCTGGGCTTTTCTTTCTTTACTAAACATTGTAAGATTTGAGGTCAATATGATTACATGCTCTAATGTACATCTTCTTTGCAGGTGTTAGTAAAATGGCCTTTCGCCATTTAATTGAGTTCACATATACAGCAAAATTAATGATACAAGGAGAAGAAGAAGCCAATGATGTATGGAAAGCAGCAGAGTTTCTACAAATGCTAGAAGCTATCAAAGCCCTTGAAGTCAGGTACTTATTTCTTTAATGGGGTTCAGATAGTCATTCAGTCATGTTCCTTCTGTTAGTGAAGAACTTATAGTATGTGTCATGCCGTGAACAGAGTTCTTCAGAAGAATTAAGAATATTTAAGGATCTATAAAAAAATTTTCTGGATACTGATCTTTCACCTGACTTTGATTTTCTGTTCATGTGTTAAAACTGCTAATATTAAAGTAGCATCTTTGATATCTAATAAGTCTAGACAGCTTTTTAAGGATCTGGATCCCTGTAAACTGTTTTGTTGGATTCAAGTTATTGTTTGTGCCAAGCCTTATCCTACAAAAAGGGTTTGGCTTACAAAGATTAACATAATACTGTTTAAAAATAGGGAACTAGGTGGAAATAAATAGATTGGTGGAATAAAGAGATAATCATTACAAGTTAGAAGTAGAAATATGATAGCCAAAAATGCATACTATAAGTCTATATAGTAGATGTGGTAAATCTAGCTCTAAGTGCACCTAGTTCAAAGAAAAAGAGTAGTCAGTTAAGTTATTCCTTCTTAGAAGCCGAGAACAAATCAATTGCTGAGGAGCTGTTCCCAGTATTAAAATTTCTTCTGAGAAGTATTAAGAAAACATTAGGCCAGGCCCAGTGGCTTAATGCCTGTAATCTCAGCACTTTGGAAGGCTGAGGTGGATGGATAGCTTGTGCCCAGAAGTTCACAACCAGCGTGGGCAACATGGTGAAACCCTGTCTCTACAAAAAATACAGAAATTAGCTGGGCGTGGTAGTGCACGCCTGTGGTCCCAACTCCTGAGGAGCTGAGATGGGAGGATCACCTAAGCCTGGCAAGGTGTGGCTGCAGCGAGCCGTGATCACACCACTGACTGCATACCAGCTTGGGCAACAGGAGTGAGACCCTGTTTTTTTTAAAAAAAGAAAAAACATGAAAGGCTATAATGAATAGAGACCTTAACATCCTTGCTTAATGGATAATGGCAGTGTAACATAGTTACTAAGAACAGGAGCTCTGGAGTCAGTTTCCCTGGGTTAATATCCTGTTTCTACCACTGTGGCCTTAATTAAGTTACTTAATCCTCCTGTCAGCTGTGTCCTCCTCTGTCAAATGAGAGTAATAAACGGTACTTGCCACGTGGAATTTGATTATTTGTGAGGGTTGAATGAATTAATGCATGCAAAGCATTTAGCATGGCGTCTGACTAAATGAGTACTCTTAAGTATGAACTATTACCTCCTGGTACTATTTTTTATGTTTCTCAATACAGATCATTGGCATGATGCCAAAACAGTTTGGTAAAATCAGTTTCACATAGTGGCACAATGATTTAATTTTAACTCACTGTTGTGATTTAGTTAAAAGATCAAATTTATTTCTCTGAGGACTCGACTGGAATGTTATTTCATTTTATTTTTTTGAGATGAAGTCTTGCTTTGTCTCCCAGACTCAAGTGCAGTGGCACAATCTCGGCTAACTACAGCCTCCACCTCCCGAGTTCAAGCAGCTCTCCCTGCCTCAGCCTCCTGAGTAGCTGAGATTACAGGTGCCCGCCACCATGCCCAGCAAATTTTTGTATTTTTAATAGAGGTTTCGCCGTGTTGCCCAGGCTGATCTCAAGCTCCCAACCTTAAGTGATCTGCCCGCCTCAGCCTCCCAAAGTGCTGGGATTACAGGTGTGAGCCACCGTGCCTGGCTGAAGAAAAGTTTTTTTAAGAGATAAAAATTTAGATAACTCTAAGAATACTGAACTGTACTCGTCCGTAAATATCATCTCTTAGTTTGACAGTTCAAGATTAAACCTTTCTGATAAGAGCTTGGTATGTATATATATTCTTTGATGCTTAGCACTTGGCATATAGCAGGTGTACAGGAAACATTTATGAATAGATAGATGGATACATGCTAATTAAAAGCAGGTCAGTACTCTCTTGCAGAGACCTGAGCATGGATGTCAAACTAGAGATGCATTCTGAGGATATATACCTGATCAGGCCATCTCTTCTCAAAAAGATTAAAGGAAATATATATGGATGGGGCGATGTCAGATTTGTGGTTAAATCTTGAAGGAGAGCCTTCTGAAAGAATGTTCTCTGTGGCCCTTTTGCTGCTCATGACAGTGAGTGGTATGTCACTTTGGAGAAGGTTGTGGCTCATGCCTGTAAATCCCAGCACTTTGGGAGGCCAAGATGAGTGGATTGCTTGGGCCTCAGGAGTTTGAGACCAGCCCCTGGGCACCATGGCGAAATGCCAACTGTGAAAAAATAAAAATTAGCTGGCATTGTTCCATGTAACTGTAGTCCCAGCTACTCAGGAGGCTGAGGTGGTAGGATCGCTTGAGCATGGGAGACTCAGAGGTTGCAGTGAGCCGAGATTGTACCACTGCACTCCAGCCTGGGTGAGAGTAGGACCCTGTCTCAAAAAAAGCAAAAAACTGGGATCCCAATAATACCTAAAATCATCAGTGCTTTTCAGTATAAACACAGTAACGTTGATTTGTTTCTTGAGCCAGATAGGCACGTAATATGTTCTGAAGAGTTCCCTTTGAAAAGAGGAAGACAGTAGTATTATATGTTGGCTGTTTATAATAATGCAATTTTTAAACTTCTACAGGGATGGTTTCTGTTGACTTTTTTCCCTGTTCTAGAGCTGTATTTTACTGTTTATTCGTATATCTTAAAATTTTTTTTTGTTAAAAATTAGATTTTTGGCCTGGGCACGGTGGCTCACACCTGTAATCCCAGTACTTTGGAAGGCCGAGGCGGGTGTATCATGAGGTCAGGAGTTGAAGACCAGCCTGGTGAAGATAGTGAAACCCCATCTCTACTAAAAATACAAAAAAATTAGCCAGGCGTGGTGGCGGGCGCCGTAATCCCAGCTACTTGGGAGACTGAGGCAGAGAATTGCTTGAACTGGGGAGGAGGTGGGTGCAGTGAGCCGAGATCTCGCCACTGTACTCTAGCCTGGGTGACAGAGCGAGACTCCATCTCAAAAAATCGTTTTCAAAATGAAAAAAAAAAAACAAAAATCTTTTTTTTTTTTTTTTTTTTTTAGTTGAAATCTCACTCTGTCGCCCAGGCTGGAGTGCAGTGGCGTGATCTCGGCTCACTGCAACCTCCGCCTCCTGGGTTCAAGCAGTTCTCTGCCTCAGCCTCTCGAGTAGCTGTGATTACAGGCACCTGCCACCAAACCCAGCTAATTTTTTTGTATTTTTAGTAGAGACGGTGTTTCATCATCTTGGCCAGGCTGGTCTTGACCTCCTGACCTCGTGATACGCCCAATTCGATCTCCCAAAGTGCTGGGATTATAGGCATGAGCCATGGCGCCCGGCCAAAAATTGGATATTTTAAAATAGTTGTATTTAAATCCCACCCCCTACCTCCCCACCCCCATTCTCTCTGTCAGACATGATTTGTTTGGGTTTGTTTTTTTGAGGCAGGGTCTTGCTCTGTCACCCAGGCTGGAATGCAGTGGCACAATCTCAGTTCACTGCAGCTTCAACCTCCCGGGCTCAAGAGATCCTCCCACCTTAGCCTCCCAAGTAGCTGGGACCACAGACGCTTGCCACCATGCCCGGCTAATTTTTTGTATTTTTTTTAGAGACAGGGTTTCATCATATTGCCCAGGCTAGTCTTGAACTCCTGGGCTCAAGAGATGTGCCCACCTCAGCCTCCCAGAGTGCTGGGATTATAGGCATGAGCCACCATACTTGGCCAGACATGGTTCCTTTTTTTAATCTTTCAAGCTTTTTTTTTTTTTTTTTTGGAGACGGAGTCTCACTCTGTTACCAGGCTGGAGTGCAATGGCGTGATCTTGGCTCACTGCAGCCTCTGCCTCCCGGGTTCAAGCAATTCTGCTGCCTCAGCCTCCTGAATAGCTGGGACTACAGGCACATGCCACCACACCCAGCTAATGTTTGTATTTTTAGTAGAGACGGGGGTTTCACCATGTTGGCCAGGATGTTCTCAATCTCTTGACCTCATGATCCACCCACCTCTATCTCCCAAAGTGCTGAGATTACAAGCATGAGCCACCGCGCCCAACCTCAAGCTTTTATTTAAGTGCAGTGATCCAGGATGGATTTTAGATCTTGTTGAAAGCAGCCACATCCATGGACTACATCATAGTCCTCAAAAGCAGTGATCTGCTTCTCCACTGTTGCAAGTTTATCATCTTCGACTACACACTGTATTTGAAGTTTCTTAATTTCCTATCCCACTGGAACTAGTTTAGATGAGCCAGACATCGTTTTATTGTTATTACTGGTTTAGCAACTTTCCTGGACTTGTATAATTCCTTTTCTGTAATTCTATACAGTCTGTATTTTGTGTGTATGGCCATTGAAGTCTACATAGGTAGTTCACTGAAGAAAGTGATCATTGGACAGAAATTTTCTTAAATGTCTTAAACCAGTAAGTCTCCACATTTTTGTTGGGGAACTTTTTATAGGGCACACCATCAGTGTCCCATCGAGCAGTTTACAACTACTTTAGCCTTTACTTCCTGTGTTAACAGAACCTCAAGGTCACGTAGAGATGAGAGTTGCTAAGGTCTTTCCTGAACATGTATGCAGCTCTATGCATGTGCATGGCCTTCTAGGTTCTCTGGAATATGTCAGAGCTTTTTTTTTTTGGAGATGGAGTTTCGTGTTGGCATGATCTCGGCTTACCGCAACCTCCACCTACCAGGTTCAAGTGATTCTCCTGCCTCAGCCTCCTGAGTAACTGGGATTACAGGCGCTTGCCACCATGTCCAGCTAATTTTTTTGTGTGTTTTTAGTAGAGTTGGGGTTTCACCATGTTGCCCAAGCTGGTCTTGAACTTCTGACTTCAGGTGATCCACCAGCCTCGACCTTCCAAAGTACTGGGATAACAGGCATGAGCCATCAGAGTCCAGCCTGTCAGAGCTTTTTAAAGCCCCCTATGAACATCTCATTCTCCAGTTTTTCCTTTCAGTTTTTGTTCAGCTTCTTGATGGCCCAAACTTGTAATGCCACCACAGTAGCTGCAATAATAAACAGTTGCCATTGATTGTTTTTTGACAAATGTCTTGTGGTTAGAGCTATTTGAAAAGTGAGCTGGGAGTCAGATCAAATCTCCAAATATTTTATCCTGTCTTAGATTTATCTTTTAAGAAAGTGGCATGTGTAAAGCTCTTAAAACAATACCTGCCACATAATAACATGATTATGTGTATGTTCTTTTCATTTCTTGGAATGCCATCTGTCTGGTTGTTCATTGGCAAAATTTTACTCATCTTTCTGGTCTCAGGTGAGAGCCAGCAACCTGTTCTCTGAAACTTGTCCTCACTGAGCCAAGCAGGTTGACTTAGGTACTTCTATTATTCTGTATTTTTGTTTTACATTTTTCATTAAAACAGTAATCATATTCATGTTCCCACATTTTTCTAGTAGTCTCCAACCTCTCTGAGGCAGGGATTATGTGTTTTTTTCATCTTTAGGAGGCGTTTGGATGGGTTTGAAAAACTACCTCGAAATTACGCCTCTTGGAATACTCAGTTGCCAGGTTTATGTCCTTTTCTTCCCTCATAAGCCTTTAAAATCTCTTTCCTTGCTGTTCAGTTCTGAATACAAGCTGGCTTACCGCACTCTGCAAAACAAAAGCTTGGTAGCAGCACTTTTTCTTGTTCTTTAATTATTCCTGTTTGGGATAGGGATCTGAGTTCAGTAGGTCATACCTATAGTTAAGACAAGCATAAGAAAACTGGTTAAGAAGTAGTTTATAGCCGGGTGCAGTGGCTCACACCTGTAATTCCAGCACTCTGGGAGGCTGAGGCAGGTGGATCACTTGAGGTCAGAAGTTTGAGACCAGCCTGACCAAAATGGTGAAACCTTGTCTTTACTAAAAATACAAAAAATAGCCAGACATGGTGGCATGCACCTGTAATCCCAGTTTTTGGGAGACTGAGGCAGGAGAATCGCTTGAACCCGGGAGGCAGAGGTTGCAGTAAGCCAAGATCGCACCACTGCACTCCAGCCTGAGTGACAGAGTGAGACTCCATCTCAAAACAAACAAACCAAAAAAGAAGTAGTTTACAATTCACCTCAACACTTGTACTTGAAAAGAACAAAAAGAAACCGTACTTTTTCAACATAAGATGCACAATTATTTTCCTTATTTTAATATATTTCAAATAGGAATTCCTTTCAAAAGTGAGTGGCCAGGCAAGAGTTAACAGTTAGTTTCAACTGTTAATAAATTCATGTAGTTATTTGTGTTACTGATACCAGACAAGTTGAGTTTGTCATTTAAAATGTCTTCCAATTGATTATACCATGAGTTGATCCTTAAGTGGAAAGTTATGGTAGAATTGGTATTGGAGTGTTCCTAAGTGGGGTATTAATTTCATATTAATGGAGCAGATATTTATCATCAAAGGAATGACCACAAAAGCAATAACCAAGGGCTTTATGGGACCTTAGGAAGACATGATTTAACAGGCTAAACAATTTAGGAATAAAAATTAATGTAAGGCAATTGTGTAACTATTTTGCAAATACAGAAGGTACGTAAGGTACGCTTGTCAAATATGTATTATGAAATTATTTTTGGAATATAGGATAAACTTTTTGAACGACACGGAAAAAAAAATTAGGACCTCATTTTGCTTTGCTGAAACCACATAATTGTTTACTTAAAACTGTATGGCCGGGCACGGTGGCTCACGCCTGTAATCCGAGCACTTTGGGAGGCCGAGGCGGCTGGATCATGAGGTCAGGAGATCGAGACCATCCTGGCTAACGTGGTGAAATCCTGTCTCTACTACAAATACAAAACAAAATTAGCTGGGCGTGGTGGCAGGCGCCTGTAGTCCCAGCTGCTCAGGAGGCTGAGGCAGGAGAATGGTGTGAACCTGGGAGGCGGAGCTTGTAGTGAGCTGATATTGTGCCACTGCACTCCAGCCTGGGCGATAGAGCGAGACTCTGTCTCAACAACAACAAAAAACAAAACTGTGTATGAGTTGGGCACAGTGGTTCACGCCTATAATCCTAGCACTTTGGGAGGCCGAGGCAGGCAGATCACCTGAGGTCGGGAGCTCGAGACTAGCCTGACCAATATGGTGAAGCCCTGTCTCTACTAAAAATGCAAAATAGCTGGGCGTGGTGGTGTGTGCCTGCAGTGCCATCTACTCAGGAGTCTGAGACGGGAGAATTACTGGAACCCAGGTGGTAGAGGTTGCAGTGAGCCAAGATCACGCCATTGCATTCCAGCCTGGATGACAGAAAGAGACTCTATCTGAAAAAATATATATATATATGTACAGTGATAAAGATACCACCACAATCAAGATCAGGGGAACACTTTTATCATTCTAGAAGCTTGTCTCATGATTCTTTGCAGTTGATCCTGATCTCTAGCCCCAGGCAATCATTGATCTGATTTTTATCACTAGTTTTTCTGTAGTGTACCATACAAAGTTCATATTTGACTTTATTTACCTTAGCAGTGTGTTTTAGAGATTTGTCCAGGTGGTTGTGGGTGTTATTTTGTTCCTTTTCATTGCTGAGTAGTATTCCAAAGGGTGGGTATACTACAATTTGTTTATGTGATGACTTTTGGGTGTTTTTTTTTAGTTTTTGTCTATTAGAATAATGCTGCTGTATACAAATCTTTGAGTGGATATATGCTTTCATTTCTCTTAGTAAACATCTAGAAGTGGAATAGAGTTTAGTTGTTTGGTACGTGTATGTTTAACTTTGGAAAACAGTTTGTCAGTTTTTTAAAAAGTGGTTTTATGACTGGGCACGGTGGTTTATGCCTTTAATCCCAGCACTCTGGGATGCTGAGGTGGGTGGATCGCCTGAGGTCAGCAGTTTGAGACCAGCCTGACCAACATGGTGAAACCCCGTCTCTACTAAAAATACAAAAAAATAGCTGGGTGTGGTGGTGGGCACCTGTAATCCCAGCTACTTGGGAGGCTGAAGCAGGAGAATTGCTTGAACTTGGGAGGCAGAGGTTGCAGTGAGCCGAGATCGTGCCATTGCACTCCAGCCTGAGCGACAAGAGCACTTTTTTTTTTTCTCAAAAAAAAAAGGTTTTTTGTGCTGGGCATGGTGGCTCATGCCTGTAATCCTAGTACTTTGGGAGGCTAAGGCAGGAGCATACCTTGATCCCAGGAGTTCAAGACTAGCCTGGGCAACATGGTGAGACCCTGTCTCTACCAAAAAAAAAAAAAATTTTTTTTTTAACTAGCTAGGTGTGGTGGCACATGCCTGTAGTCTCAGCTACTTGGAGAGCTGAGGTAGGAGGATTGCTTGAGCTCAGGAGATTGAGGCTGCAGTGAGCAGTGATCATGCCGCCGTACTCCAGCCTGTGCAACAGAAGGAGACCCTGTCTCAAAAAAGTGGTTTTATCCATTTACATATTTTTGTGCAACACAACTACTTATGCCCTATCTTCACCAGCACTTGATATTGTCAAGAGTTTTTTAAACTTTAGGTCAGGAGATGGCAAACATTTTATTAAAGGGACATAAATATTTAGACTTAAATGCCATATAGTCTCTGTTGCAGTTATTCAGATCTGCTGTTGTAGCAAGACAGCTATAGACAGTATGTAAATGAATGGATGTAGCTATGTTTTAATAAAACTTTGTTGACATAAAACATGCTACTACTGTTAGACCAGAGTTTACTGATTCCTGCTTTAGTCATTCTAATTGGATATATAGTGGTGTGTTATTGTAGTATTAATATTTTTAAAACTTTAATAAGGTATAATATGTAATAAGCTGCACATATTAAAGTACAGTTTGATGGCTTTTAGCATACATGTACATTCTTGTGAAGCCATTATCACAGAGTGATAAACACACCCATCACTCTTTAGTTGCCTTGTGTAATTTTGTAATCTGTTCCTCTCTTCCTATTCCTATCTTCATCCCTACAATTTTATGTACACGTTAATAGTATGGTAGTGCTTGTCTAATTTCTTTCACTTATCATAATTATTTTGAAATTCATGCTGGGTGTGGTGGCTCACGCCTGTAATCCCAGCACTTTGGCAGGCCGAGGCGGGCAGATCACTTGAGGTCAGGAGTTCAAGACCAGCCTGGCCAACATGGCGCAACCCCATCTCTACAAAAATTAGCTGGGCATAATGGCGAACGCCTGTAATCCCAGCTACTTGGGAGGCTGAGCGGGGAGAATTGCTTGAACTTGGGAGGCAGAGGCTGCAGTGAGCCGAGATCGTGCCGTTGCATCCAGCCTGGGAGACAGCGGGAGAAAAAAAAGACTGGGCATGGTGACTCACACCTATAATCTCAGCACTTTGGGCAGCCGAGGCGGGTGGATCAAAAAAGAAATAAATTCATGTATATTAGTGTGTGTTTAAGTGGTTCATTCCTTTTTCCTGCTAAGTATTCCATTGTATGGCTATATCACAATTTGTTGATTCACCTGTTGACAGACATTTAGGTTGTTTCCAGTGTTTGGCTATTACAAATAAAGTGGCTATGAATGTTTGTGTAGCAAGTTTTTGGACATATGCTTTCATTTTTCTTGGTAGATACCTCTTAGTAGAATCGCTGGCTTGTATGGTAAATATATGCTTAATATTTTAAGATACTGCCAGACTCTTTCAAAAATGGTTGTGCCGTTCTACATTCCATTCTGCAGCCTATGAATGCTCCAGTTTTTCACAGCGTTGTTAATACTTGATATGGTCAGGCTTTTTTATTTTAGCCGAGCTGGTGAGTATATGGTGGTTTAAATTTGCATTTCTCTAATGACTAATGGTGTTGGATAGTTTTTAATGTGCTTTTTTGCCATCTGTATTCCTTGGCAAGGTACCTGATCAGATCTTTTGCCTATTTTTTAAAATGAGGTTATTGTCAAGAACTGGGTGGGGGCAACATTGCGGGGGTCTGAGATTTTATCCTACAAGGTAGTAACTTTTTAACCGACAGTTTCATGGTTGCCGGCAAGAGACATGAGACTCTTGAGTCAGAGAGAAAAGGACTTGATTACTTAGAGCAAAGAAAGCAGCATGAGTTCCATGTTTGTATCAGCTTTTCTTGTTCCCTGTCCCCCTAGTCCACAGGGGTGACACAGTGGCCTAGGCGTGTACTGTGCTCACAGTTGTTTGCATCACAATTGAGGAATTCTGAGCTTTAGGAAACCCAAATCTTTTATAATGAGCTGCAAGCAAACCTGCCTAACCTTTGATGTAGAAGAAACATTATTATACTGGACAATAAATAAACCTCCTTTCCACTCTGGAAGAGGATGGGGGCTCTGTTTTCCAAAGTCCTTTGCTATACAGACAACTTTGAAAAGATAGTCCAAAATAAAAGGCTCTCAGTGTCTTAGTTTATAAGATATGCAGAAACATGAGGATCCATGGAGAGTTGTCTTGTTCCATATCCTTGTTTCTGTATTATCCTGGCTGGTACTGAATTTTCTCCATAAACTCAGCACTTTCTTTAGCCACTCTGAGTAATCTGACCATAGGGACCAGGACCTGGCTGGGTACGGTGGCTCACGCCTGTAATCCCAGCTACTCAGGAGGCTGAGGCAGGAGAATTGCTGAGGCTGCAGTGAACTGAGATCGTGCCATTGCACTCTGGCTTGGGCAACAAGAGTGAAACTCTGTCCCAAAAACAAACAAACAAAAAACACAGGGACCAGGACCTGATCCATTCAGTTTTTCTCATACTGGATTTATTTAAGGATTTATTGAAGTCAACAGAACTTTAAGCAGCAGGATTTGGCCACCCTGCCCTGTTGACCTTAATCATGCACCCACCCCACTAAGGTTCATCTTGGACTCAATCAACTGAACAAATCTCTAGAAAAACAGATGACTTTCTTTTTCAGTTTCTGTATTGACTTTTCCACTTAGCCCTGGGCATTAATCTAAGTATAGCAAGATGTTTTACAGTTACAGTTACAGGCTCCGCATTGTCCCATCGGGAGGATGTCTACTAGGGCAAGTTTATCATTCATGACAAACCTGGCCCCCCAGTGGCTTGAAGCTGACATAAATGACTTCCAGAGCCTAAGCAGTAACAGTGAACACATCAGCTTAAGTCATGCACAATGTCGTACCACTTTTTTAATTGGATTACTCCTACTGTTAGGGAAAACTGCCCACAGGATGTGCATGAATAAGTCAGTTATTACTCTAGGAAGCATCCCTTTGAGAATTTCTAACCAAGAGTATCCTTAAATGAGACCTCCACAGTCACCCAAAGGCTGCTTGATCTTCCTTAAACACTCGATGGTCTCCTATAACCACCTCTTAGGTGTAAGTCATTGTTTTGTTTTGTTTTTTTTGAGATGGAGTCTCGCTCTGTCGCCCAGGCTGGAGTGCAGTGACACAATCTCAGTTTGCTGCAACCTCTGCTTCCTGGGCTCAAGCAGTACTCCTGCCTCAACCTCCCTAGCAGCTGGGATTACAGGCACCTGCCACTGCACCCTGCTAATTTTTGTATTTTTAGCAGAGATGGGGTTTCTCCATGTTGGTCAGATGGGTCTCAAACTCCCGATCTCAGGTGACACATCTGCCTCGGAGTCCCAAAGTGCTGGGATTACGTGTGTGAGCCACCGCGCCTTGCAAGGCATTGTATTTTTTTGAGGCAAGGAAATTAGTACGTGGCTTCCACACAAGCACAGTCCCAGGGGCACATAGGAACCCTGAAAGGAAAGTACTGTTTGCAATTGTTCATGCTTCCAAAGTAGGACCTGCATCAGTGTAGAGGCACAGATTGACATGGCCTCCAATGTAGTCTCCTTTCCCAGTTCAATTAGAATGGTTGAGTCTAGTTCTGGTTTTTGGAGAGACTGTGAGGACAGGACAGTCTTATTTATTTGTTTTTTTTTTGAGATGGAGTCCCGCTCTGTCGCCCAACCTAGAGTGCAGTGACGCGATCTTGGTTCACTGCCTCCGCCTCCCAGGTTCAAGCGATTCTCCTGCCTCAGCCTTCCCAGTAGCTGGGACTACAGGCACGTGCCACCAGGCTGAGCTAACTTTTGTATTTTTAGTAGAGACGGGGTTTCACCATGTTGACCAGGCTAGTCTCGAACTCCTGACCTCAAGTAATCTGCCGGCTTCGGCATCCCAAGGTGCTGGGATTACAGATATGAGCCACCACGCCCAGGCGAGTCTGTCCTATTTATCACAAGCTCCTGAATGCCAGCTGAGTTAAGTAGTAGCTATCCACCTCATGGACTGATCTCAGCTATGAGAATGGTAGTGGAACATGGTGTTTTGCCTCTGACACACAGGAGTCATCCCTAGCTGTTTTTAGAAGACATGTTGGTAAAATTAAGAGAAACAACTTGGCAGGGAATGGCAAACACAGCAGTCAGTTTAAAAATGCTTATAGCCGTTGGAGAGACTTGCAACTGAGCATTTTTCTTAATTTGAAAGGTTCTAGGGGCAGTTCTGAAAGACAAAGTTGGTTTGTTTGTTTTGTTTTTGGAGACAGGGTCTCACTTGTGTCACCCAGGCTGGAGTGCAGTGGTGCAGTCACAGCTCACTGCAGCTATAACTTCCCAGGCTCAAATGATCCTCACACCTCAGCCTCCCAATGGAGCTGCGACTGTAGACATGTGCCGCCATGCCCAGCTAATCTTTTATACTTTTTTGTAGAGATGGGGTCTTAGTATGTTCTCCAGTCTGTTCTTAAACTCCTGGACTCAAACGATCCTCCCGCCTCAGCCTCCCAAAGTGCTGGTATTATAGGTGTGAGCCACCACACCCAGCTTGACAAAGATTATTGTCCCTCCCTGCCCCATATCTTCTGGAGTCATAAGATGTTTCTCTCCCTAGATGTCAAGATTGTCATTCCTCCTTCACCTTTTTTCCAGTCATCCCCTCCTCTTATCCAGACCTTTCATCTGGTATGGTCAGATACAAGAAGGGCAAGGACATTTAAAACTTAGAGACCCATTATGTTTCCCACTTTGGCTCACATGGGCTGTTATAAGTGAGTGTACTTGGCAAGCAGTGAATTCAATCCAAGTGGTCAGTATTCCTATAAAATGATGTCACTCCATTAAGAGAATCCAGATGGCCAAACTAGAATGAAGTTCGAATTTCCTAAGCCTGGTTTTGCGGTACCAGGCTGTTCCAGGATTACTGTTGGGGAAAAGAAAATGTTTAAGAATGTTCAGGACAGGCCAGCCGCGGTGGTTCATGCCTGTAATCCCAGCACTTTGGGAAGCCGAGGCGGGTGGATCCCTAAGGTTAGGAGTTCGAGACCAGCCTGACCAACATGGTGAAATCCTGTCTTTACCAAAAAAAAAAAATTACAAGATTTGCTGGGCATGGTGGCACATGCCTGTAATCTCAGCTACTTAGGAGGCTGAGGCAGGAGAATCACTTGAACCTGGGAGGCGGAGGTTGCAGTAAGCCAAGATCGTGCCATTGCATTCTAGCCTGGGCAACAAAAGCAAAACTCCATCTCAAAAAAAAAAAGGATGTTCAGGATCCCGCTTTTTCAGATTAGGTTTATATTACTTCCCTCGCCTTCTGTCTTCATCATTATCCAGGAAGTAGCCAAGAAGACATGATCCCTTTCTAGGGACAACTAAATTCAATGATCAAACTGCTTTACTCAGATTTTTGGACAAAGAGGATGTGAGGGAAGTAGAGTCAGAAATCATTTTGAGTCAGTGTTTGAGAAAGCTGTTGCCATACTCAACAAGATACTCAGTATCTATGGATGGTAGCATGAAAGGTCCATCATTACCTTGACTGTTAGCCAATTATTGATTAGCTTTTGTGGTCATTTTTGTGTACGTGATAAAGCTGAACCATTATCAGACTGCAGATGGATGGTCTAGAAAGGTGAACATAAGACATAGATTAGTTTCAAGAGCCATAGTGGTGTGGCCAGAACCAGCTGATGAGACTGGAACAGCAACAGTTTAACCTAAAGAAGTGTCAGCATGTCACCATGGCGGGGTGGGGTGGCTCACGCCTGTAATCCCAGCATTTTGGGAGGCTGAGGTGGGCAGATTGCCTGAGGTCAGGAGTTTGAGACCAGTCTGACCAACATAGTGAAATCCTGTTTGTACTAAAAATAAAAAAAAATTAGCCAGGTGTAGTGGCGTGCACCTGTAATCTCAGCTACTTGGGAGGCTGAGGCATAATTGGGTGCCCCAGCCTGGGCGACAGAGCTAGACTCCGTTTCAAAAAAAAAAAAAAGTGTCAGAAATGTCAGCAGGGGTGAAGCACCGCTGACAGCCCTGCATTGGGGTCACAGCTCCAGTATAGTCAGTTTGCAAGGAACAGTCAGAGACAGTGCTCTGTATTATGTGATCCTTCACTATGAGACAAGCAGACCAAGTTGTAACAGGTGTCACAAGTCTGACGCAACAGTGGCAAACTTCTGCATAAGAAACATAGGGTCCTCTAATTTGTGCCCAGTCTCTGATGGTGGTAGATGTGTTACCATATCCAGAATAATGTTGGCTCTAGACTTCGTTAGTGGCAATCTGGGCAGTGTAGGCTTGGTTAGCAGCTTGATTCCAGTTGGTCACATTAGAGAATAGTCCCTTATGCACATCTAAATGAGTGACCCAGATAGTTCCGGCAACAGCTGCTATTTTTTCTACAGTTTTGGCCCCAGAGGCGTGGATGTCTTTAATCTGCCAAGTCTTCCAAGTAGCAGACTAAACAGCTAGACCATTGGCAACAGCGTAAGTGCCAGTAAAAATATAGCAAGGTTAATTTGGGGGAATGTTGACCAGAGTCATGAGGACAGCCTTGAGTTCTGCCCACTGAGCAGAGTGACCATGTCTGCTTTGGGTTTTCATTGTTGGTGCAGAGGCTGAACACTTGCAGCAGCCCAGTGAGCACCATCAAATTTCAGCTTAGCCAAGCCATCAGTGAATTAAGGGCTCCATTAATCTGGTGACTTTGCTTTGGGCAACAGTTGGGCAGCTGCTACTTTTTCATGATGGCCAAGGGATCCACTGCTTTCTTAAGTATACCATTTCTATTTGACAAGTGAAACTTGGTGGACATTTCTCATACCTTGTTAGTCATGAAGTCTGAGTTGACTCACCCCCAGATGGGAATATCAAGCTGGAGAACCTCAAGACCTGCATGGGTGGTTAGGGATTAATTTCAACAAGAGCCCGAAAGCAAGTTAATTTTTTTTTTCTCAAATTTGGTGTACCTTGGGAGCTGCGTCAGGGTTCAGCAAGTCCAAAACCCAAGGAATAACCTTTGGGTAGAGACTGCCTCCTTTTGCCAGAAGCTCTAATCTACAAAAGCATCAGGCTCAGACTAGTAGCTTAAAGGGTTCATTAGTGTTGTGGTGCCCTAAAGGTAGAGAGAATGCACTGCAGTTCGATGGTTAACTTCCAAAGCAGCATGTTGGTTGGAGCCCCACTTAGAGGTTGCTGATTTGCTTGCAGGTTTAGCTGATAGAAAGGAGAAAGTAGAATGCCTAAGTAAGGCACATACTGCCCAGCACTCAGAGAGTCCAATAGGATGCTGGGCTTTATTTTTGTTGGGAGGAAGGTAGGAGAAGAAACAGTTTTTCTTTGTTGGATGGAGTGTTGTGAATCTATCTTTATAAACTTTACCTGATGAGTAGGCCTCTGAAATTTGCTGGGGTTTATCAGCAACCCCTCCTGATGGAGGTGTGATAACATTGCAGTTCAGGGCCTTTGAGACTGAGACTTCTGACTTACCAATCAATAGGTTGAAGCAACAGCAGTATACATAGAATCAGCGGTACCACAAGGTCAGGATAGCTTCCCTTTCCTGCTGTGAACCATGCCCAAACTCCATCAGTTAAAAAATGCAAGTCCATCCTGTCCCCATGGAAAAGTGGTTATGGTGAGTTTGGCACCTTAATCTGAAATAGTCATGGAAGTTTGAGTCCTTCCATTCCTGAGTTTTCCCCAGTATACTTGGATGAGTATATTGCTTTCAGTCCCCTTTGAGAATAGAGAGAATTTCCACTCCTAATTATCTTTCTCCTAAAAGCACTAAGTCAGAGGAGAGCGTAGAGGAGGACGAGATGTGGAGGGAGAAAAGCGACTCTGTGCCAATAAGTAAGGCACATTTACTTTTGGTTTCCAGCAGCACAGAAGCTGTATGTGGCTTGACTAAACAGACCTCCAGTGTTTTAAGCCCACCCAATGACCTCAGTCAGTGTAACGTCATCCCTACTGACACTCATCTGTTTCAGCTTCGGTGATTCCTGAAGAGTACACTCTTCAGTCACTGGCTGGGTGCAGTGGCATACGCCCGTAATCCTAGAACTTTGAGAGGCCAAGGTGGGAGGATCACTTGAGCTCAGGAATTTGAGGCCAGCCTGAGCAACATAGTGAGACCTCGTCTCTCTACCCCCACCAAAAAAAAATTGCACTTTAATTCTGGACATCGCTGCCCTGTTGTTATTCTTTTGCCTGGTTTTAACATAAAGGTTAGGGAGCTTTTCAGCAGCACTGACCATAAGAATTCATATTACTTTGGATCCTTTTCTCATTCCCCAGTGGGAATCTTCATCAGCATTGTAAACCCAATTTTGGACTGGAAGGCTCTATCTATGTAGTATCTTATCTATGGTTTCCCATAGGAGTTTATCTCAAAGACATCTCTCGAAGAGGGCCCTTACAGAAGCCAAGACTTGACTGCAAAAAAAAAACTTGGAGACCTTTTACTGTCCTCTCCAAATAAATCAAAGGTGGGCATGATAAACTGCAGGAAGAACTGAGCCCAAAGCTGGCCCAGGTTTTCACATTCTTCCTTGATAAGTATTATGTTCTCCCCTCATCTCCCATGTGAACCGGCCAAAGCCATGACTCACCTGGCTTCTGCCTATAGCAATCACAAATTTCCCTTCTTTTACATTCATTGTAGGTGCATATTATTGTAACTTGTCTGAAAAGAGGCAGAACCTTCTGTCCCACCCACCCATTCCCAATGTATCTTAGTATGGTTAATCATGGGGCAGACATGGTACCAGATTGATAAAAGAGTCTCTCTTTCTCCCACAGAAGAGTTTGCAATAACCAGGGCACCATTTCAGCAGCTATTCTTGAACTTGCTGCCTAGTACTCTTCCTGCAACCACTTTCCAAGTTTTGCTTCGTTTATAGGTACTTTTGTTTCCTAAAGCTACTACTGTAACAAAGTACCATAAACTGGGTAACTTTAAACAACAGAAACGTATTGTTTCTCAGTTCTGAAGGCTAAATGTCTGAAATCAAGGTGTTCATAGTACCGTGATGCCTCCCAGGACCCTAGAGGGAGCATCCTTTTTGCCTCTTCTAGCTTCTGGCTAAAAGGTGTTTCTTGGCTTATGGTAGCAGAACTCCAATCTCTGCCTTCATCTTCCCATTGCCATCTTCTCTGTCTTCATAATGGCTTTCTCCTGTGTCCTGGTTTCTTCTTCCTTGTAGAGACACTAGTTGTATTGAATTAAGGCTCATCTTAATAACCTCTTTTTTTTTTTTTTGAGACTGAGTTTCACTCTCGTTGCCCAGGCTGGAATGTAATGGTGCCATCTCAGCTCACTGCAGCCTCCAACTCCTGGGTTCAAGTGATTCTCCTGCCTCAGCCTCCCAAGGAACTGGGATTACAGGCATGCACTACCATGCCTGGCTAATTTTGTATTTTTAGTAGAGACAGGGTTTCTCCATGTTGGTCAGGCTGGTCTCAAACTCCCGACCTCAGTTGATCCGCCTGCCTCGGCCTTCCAAAGTGCTGGGATTACAGGCGTGAGCCACCACGCCAGACTTTTTTTTTTTTTTTTTGGAGACAGAGTTTCACTCTTGTTGCCCAGGCTGGAGTACAATGGCGGGATCTTGGTTCACCACAACCTCCGCCTCCCGGATTCAGGCAATTCTCCTGCCTCAGCCTCCCAAATAGCTGGGATTATAGGCATGTGCCACCACGCCGGGCTAGTTTTTGTATTTTTAGTAGAGATGAGGTTTCTCCACGTTGGTCAGGCCGGTTTCGAACTCCCAACCTCAGTTGATCCACCCGCCTCTTCCTCCCAGAGTGCTGGGATTATAGGCATGAGCCACAGTGCCCGGCCAGATGTGCACACTTATTTCCAAATAAGGCCCATTCACAGATATTAGGGGTCAAGACTTCAGCATACCTTTTGTGGAAACACAATTCAACCCATAATAATAGGCAGTAAAGTAGAGGGCCATTTTTTTGCTTTGTTGACTGTACAATGTAGTTAACATGTTTGCTGCTGGTTCCGGTGGATTTCCCTCAAGTCTGATCAGTTGCTCTGTGATGCCTCATCCTTCCGTTTCCAGAAAGCCTTTTTTTCCCCCAGCATCTTATTCGCAATGCCAAAAAACTGGCAAGGGCTATGAGGGATCTGAGATTTTACTCTACTTGCAAGCCTGCAAGTTTTCCTGCCACAGTGTCATGGATGTTGGAAGAAGATACAAGACTTCTGAGTCAGAAAGAAAGGATTTTATTACTCTCTACATAGCAAGCAGTATAAATTTCATTTTTATACCAGTTTTACCTTCTCAAGTCCCCCAAGAGTGACATAGAGTGGCCCAGGCGAATGCATATGATTGATTTCTATAGTAACTGACAGAATCTCCAGCTTAGGAATCCCAACTTTTTTATAGTGGGCTACAAACAATCCTTTTAACCTTTTTCCCAGAGGTGGGTGGGGGGGCATTCTCTTTGTTATATTGAACAATAATCCTGCCCTTTCTTCTACTATACTATACTGCATACATTCTTGAAAAGTCCAAAACAAAAGTTTTCAGTTCACAAGATGTGAGGAAATTGAAGAGACTCAAGGAGAATTGCCTCCCAACAGATGTCGTCTTTTACTGAGTTTATTGAGTTGTGAGAATCCTTTCTTTACTCTAGATATAAGATCTTTAGGTTGGGCACGGTGACTCTTACCTATAATCCCAGCCCTTTGGGAGGCTGAGGTAGGCAGATCACGTGAGGTCAGGAGTTCAAGACCACCCTGGCCGACATGGTGACCCTGTCTGTACTGAAAAATACAAAAATTAGCCTGACATGGTGGCAGGAGCCTGTAATCCCAGCTACTCGGGAGGCTGAGGCAGGAGAACCACTTGAACCTGGGAGGCAGAGGTTGCAGTGAGCTGAGATCGTGCCACTGCACTCCAGTCTGGGCTACAAGTGATACTCCATCTCCAAAAAAAAAAAAAAAAGATATTTGACAGATATATGTTTGCAACTATTTTCCTCTGGTCTGTGGCTTGCTTTTTTGTTAACTGTATTTCAGAGGGCAGTTTTTAATTTTGATGAAATCAATTTTATCAATTTTTGCTGTTTTGATTTCTGTCTTTTGTGTGCTGTTTATGAAATCTTTCAGCTGGGCACAGTAGCTCATATCTGTAATCCTAGCACTCTGGAGGCCAAGGCAGGAGGATCACTTGAGCCCAGACTACCCTGGGTGACATAGTGAGACCTCAATTCTATGAAAAATAAAATTAGCTGAGTGTGATGGCATGCATCTGTAGTCGCAGCTGCTTGAGAGGCTGAGGTGGGAGGATCACTTGAGACCAAGAGGTTGAAGCCACAGTGAGCCAACATCACACCACTGCACTCCATCCTGGGTGAGAGAATGAGAAATCTTCCACTAACCAATGTCACTAAGGTCTTTGTTTTCTTCTAGAAATTTAATAATTCTTAAATTTAGGTCTGTGACCCATTTTGAATCTTTTCATGGATGATATGAGGTAAAAGTTGAGGTTTGTTTTTCCCATGCACATACTTGTTCCAGCACCACTGTTAAATGATTACCTTGGAACTTTTTGTTTGTTTTTGAGACAGAGTTTCGCTGTTGTCACCCAGGCTGGAGTGCAATGGTGCGATCTTGGCTCACCACAATCTCCGCCTCCTGGGTTCAAGCGATTCTCCTACCTCAACCTGCTGAGTAGCTGGAATTACAGGCATGCCACCACATCTGGCTAATTTTGTATTTTTAGTAGAGATGGGGTTTCCCCATGTTGGTCAGGCTGGTCTCGAACTCCCGACCTCAGGTGATCCACCTGCCTTGGCCTCCCAAAGTGTTGCGATTATAGGCATGAGCCACCGCACCTGACTGGCACCTTTTTTCCCCCCCAAAAAAATCAGTTGACTAAGCGTGGGTCAATTTCCATGGACTTTATTCCATTAATCTTCGTGTCTATGCTTTCACCAGTACTATTGTCTTAATTACCGTAGCTTTATAGTAAGTCTTAAAATCAGATAGGATAAGCCCTGCAAGTCTTGTTTTCTAACTGTTTATATAAATTTTATTGCCACTTTATCAGTTTCTTCAAAAAAGCCTGCTGGGATTTTCTTACATTTTTTAAACCCCTATATTATGTATTTCAGGAACAAAGAAAACTCAGCTCCATTAGAGGAAAATACCACAGGAAAAAATGAGGCCAAAAAAAGGAAGATTGCAGAAACTTCAAATGTTATCACTGAGTCATTGCCATCTGCAGAATCAGAACCTGTTGAAATTGAGGTAGAGATTGCCGAAGGCACCATTGAAGTAGAAGATGAAGGCATCGAAACATTAGAGGAAATGGCTTCTGCCAAGCAATCCGTAAAGTACATACAGAGCACAGGTTCCTCTGATGATTCTGCTCTAGCACTGTTGGCAGATATTACCAGCAAGTACCGTCAAGGTGACAGAAAAGGGCAGATAAAAGAAGATGGCTGTCCATCTGACCCCATGAGCAAACAGGTAGAAGGTATTGAAATTGTGGAACTTCAGCTGTCACATGTGAAGGACTTGTTCCATTGTGAGAAATGTAACCGTTCATTTAAATTGTTTTACCATTTTAAGGAACACATGAAATCACACTCCACAGAGAGTTTCAAGTGTGAAATATGCAATAAACGGTATCTTCGAGAGAGCGCATGGAAACAGCACCTAAATTGTTACCACCTTGAAGAAGGTGGAGTCAGTAAGAAGCAAAGAACTGGGAAAAAAATTCATGTATGTCAGTACTGTGAGAAACAGTTTGACCATTTTGGACATTTTAAAGAACATCTTCGAAAACATACAGGTAATTAGCAAATACTTTCTTAAGATATTTTTTTTTCCCACGTGCACTTCAAATTTAAATATATAAGTTCTTTTTTAAAAAATAGTGCCTCAGAAGCCATCTAATGTATTATCTCTAATGTGTAGGCTAAGTACACATTGTTTATAGTATTACATGTTCAAATATTGATGCTTTAAATACAAGTCAGTATCAACTTTGGAAGTAATTGTTATTTTTATGCCTTGCCCAATTTTTGTATTTTTTAAAGAAATAGAGAAAATAGTTTGTGGTTTATTTCCTAAAGATTATAAATAATTAAATCTTATAATGAGACTTTACCATTTCTATTTTTACATTTCTTGTGTTGTGTTACTTAGAGTACATTTATAAGCAATCCCTGACGGTCGGGCGCCATGGCTCATGGCCTGTAATCCCAGCACTTTGGGAGGCTGAGGCAGGTGGATCACCCGAGGTCAGGAGTTTGAGACCAGCCTGGCCAACATGGTGAAACCTCATCTCCACTAAAAATACAAAAATTAGCCAGGCGTGGTGGCGGCCACCTGTAGTCCCAGCTACTCTGGAGGCTGAGGCAGGGGAATCGCTTGAACCTGGGAGGCAGAGCTTGCAGTGAGCCGAGATCGTGCCACTGCACTCCAGCCTGGTCGACAGTGAGACTCCATCTAAAAAAAAAAAAAAGTGGCTGGGCACGGTGGCTCACGCCTGTAATCCCAGCACTTTGGGAGGCTGAGGCAGGTGGATCACCTGAGCTCAGGAGTTCGAGACCAGCCTGGACAACATTGTGGAACCCCGTCTCTACTAAAAATACAAAAAATTAGCTGGGTGTGGTGGCAGGCGCCTGTAATCCCAGCTACTTGGGAGGGCGAGGCAGGAGAATTGCTGGAGCCTGGGAGGCAGAGGTTGCAGTGAGCCAAGATCACAGCATTGTACTCCAGCCTGGGCAACAAGAGCAAAGCTCAAGAAAAAAGAAAAAGAAAAAAAAAATGCAATCCCTGACATGTTTATACTTATTTTCCTTTTTTTTTTTTGGGAGATGGAGTCTCTCTATGTCACCCAAGCTGGAGTGCAGTGGCATCAATCTCGGCTCACTGTAACCTCTGCCTCCTGGGTTTAAGTCATTCTTCTGTCTCAGCCTCCAGAGTAGCTGGGACTACAGGCGAGCACCACCACGCCTGGCTAATTTTTGTATGTTTAGTAGAGACGAGGTTTCACCATGTTGGTCAGGCTGGTCTCAAACTCCAGACCTTGTGATCCGCCCGTCTCAGCCTCCCAGTGCTGGGATTACAGGCATGAGCCACCACATCTGGCCCTTGTTTATACTTTTTAATGTACATTGAATTACCTGCTTTGGCACAGTAGGTAATATATGTCCATCTCTCTCCACCTTTTCAACAGCAAATATGTCGGGACTGGCGGACATCCAGGGAGCTAAGGAGAATAAGGTTTTTATACTTCTCCTGGGAGCCATGCAAGCATGATAGAAATGTCCCAAGATACCTACCTCAGGGCCTCTCCCACATAGTTATTCATCCCCTATTCCAGTCATCTTCCTGTCAAGAGTCCCTGACCTTGCTCAGGTCTCTTGCTTGCTCCCACTCCCCAAACAATCTTTACTAGGTCTCCTGCACCAGACACAGTAGCTACCACCAACGAATTGAATCTTGGATAGTCCCTAAACGTACTATTACAAGGGTATGGAGAGAGCGGTTAATACAGCATGCTAAGTGTCAGACTTCTGGACATTTGTTCCCAAGTCTTTGTTATATGTGGTGGTTAAGGCTGTTTAGACTGTTAATACAGTAAATACAACATAGATATCCTACAGTATTCAGAATCTTTCTCTTTGATGCTGGAGTTTGGAGAGCTTCTGGTAAAAGTTTTTAAAAATAGGTTTCTCACCGTCACTTGGTATATATCACTTGAAATTAAGGAATTACATAGATTCAGATGATGTTATCCCCCTCACTGTCCAAACTCTTATTGTCAGTATTCAAGGACTGAATAAATGAATAGCAAAGGGATCTTGTACTTAACTCAGTATGGATTTAGAAGTCTTTAAGGTACTAGTTTGGATAACTGATAGGCGTTCATGAAATCTTTTGGGAAAATGGTTTCTGTTTTCAAACATATGTATATACAGTCTACTCTTGAACAACATGGGTTTGAACTGCTTGCATCCACTTACATACAGATTTCATTCAGCTAAATATGGATCAAAATTATAGTATTCCCAGGATGCAAAACCCATGTATGTAGAAGACCAGCTTTTAGTATGTGTGGTTCCACAGGGCCGGCTGCAGGACTTGAGTGTGCGTGGATTTTGCTATATGAACCAATCCCCCGCATATACCAAGGGACACCTACCTGTTTTATATAATATTTGGAAACTGCCTATAGTTATAATTTTTGGTTTAGAAAATTTAGAAAACAATAGTCTGTTGGTGAACATATTTGTGGTAATTGGGTTAATTATGCAAAACGATTGTTATAAATAACAGCAGCACAATAAACAAATGGTGGTGGCCAGGCATGGTGGCTCATGCCTGTAATCCTAGCACTTCAGGAGGCCGAGGCAGGTAGATCAGCTGAGGTCAGGAATTCAAGATCAGCCTGGCCAACATGCAAAACCCTATCTCTACTAAAAATACAAAATAGCCAGGTGTGGTGGCACATGCCTGTAATCCCAGCTACTTGGGAGGCTGAAGGAGGAGAATTGCTTGAACCCGGGAGGCAGAGGTTGTGGTGAGCCGAGATTGCGCCATTGCACCCCAGCCTGGGCAACAAGAGCAAAACTTCGTCTCAAAGAAAAAAACAAAACAAAACAAAAACAAACACTGGTAAGTAACTTGCAAACTTTGATAGCAGTTTCCAATACCCCAGCAGATAATCAGTAGCTTTTATAGCCTATGAATGTGAAAGTAGCCGCAGTTATCTCTTTTACCCAAAACATTACCTACTGACTTTTACCTCTTAGAAAATAGGACAACACGGACCACTTTGGACATCTTTAAATGTGCCTCTCAGGTCTTAGATTTTTTATTTTGGATTGGACAGCAGAATATAGAGTTAAGTACATTATGTTGTATGTCTTTCCCTTAGAAATGATACGAGATAAGTAATTTGAGTAGTTATAAATTACTGAACCATATACCCATTGGAGGAACAGTTGAGCATGTAAAGCAAACTGAACCCCCACTTCATTGTTTTTTAACTTCAACCAATTTCTATACCAGTAATTAGTTCCAAGACAGTTGTTCTCTTCTCTCCTCTCCTCTCTCCTCTCTCCTCTCTCTCTCCTTTGAAACAGGGTCTTGCTCTGTTTCCCAGGCTGGAGTACAGTGGCACGATCATAGCTCACTTGCAGTCTCAACTTCCTGGACTCAAGTGATCCTTCTGCCTCAGCTTCCTGAGTAGCTGGGACTACAGATGTGTGCCACCATGTCCAATTAATTTTTCTGTTTTTTTTGTAGAGACGCGGTTTCATCACATTCCCTAGGCTTGGAACATAGGCATGAGCCACCATCTCAGCCCTGTTTTTGTTATTGTTTGTTTGTTTGTTTTTAGCTTTAACAACAGGAATTCATTTTCTCACAGTTCTAGAGGTTAGAAGTCCAAGATCAGTCTGTTGGTTTCTTTTGAGATCTCTCCTTTTGGCTTGCAGATGGCTACTTTCTCTCTGTGTCCTTACACGGTTTTATCCTCTTCGTGTGTACATCTCTGGTGTGGCTTTGTATTTCTTAATAAGACTGGAAAGTCAGAATTACTTCTTGATCTGTGGGCTGCAGAATAGCTGTTGTGTTTGCAGACTGAAAACAATGTTAATGTCCTTGTACCTCTCCCTCTGAACTCTTGGGTGACCAGCTGCATTGTCAGTGAGCAGTAGTATTTTGTTTTTGTTTGTTTTTGAGCAGTAGTATTTTGAAAGGAGTCTTCTGAGCAGTAGGTTTCAACAGTGTGCTTAAAATAGTCAATAAAGCATGCTGTAAACAGATGTTCTGTCAACCAAACTTTGTTCTTCCATTTCTGTATCCCAGGCAGAGTACATGTAATAAGATTCTTAGGGACCCTAGGAGTTTTGGAGTGATAAATGACTGATTAGCTTTAACTGAAAGTCAACAGCTGCAGTAGCTCCCAACAATAAAGATATCCTGTCCTTTAAAGCTTTGAAGCCAGTCATTGACTTCTCCCCAACTATGAAAGTCCTAGATAGCATCTTCCAATAGAAGGCTGTTTTGTCTACATTGAATATCTGTTGTTTAGTGTAGCCACCTTCGTCAGTGATCTTAACTAGGTATTCTGGATAACTTGCTACAGCTTCTGCATGAGCATGTACTACTTCACATTGCACTTTTATGTTACAGAGATGGCTTCTTTCCTTAAATTTCATTAACCTCTTCTAGCTTCTACCTTTTCTTCTGCAACTTCTTAATCTCTCAATCTTCATAGAACTGAAGAAAGGGCCTTGTTCTGGGTTAGGCTTTGGCTAAAGGGAATGTTTGTTTGGTTTAATCTTTTATCCAGGTTATTCACTCTTTCTCCATATCGGCAGTAAGGCAATTTTGATTTCTTACCATTCATATGTTCATTAGTGTAGCACTTTTAATTTCCTTAGAGAACTTTACCTTTTCAGTCACAACTTAACTACCTGGCATAGGAGACCTAGCTTTCGGCCTGTCTCAACTTTTGATATGCCTTGCTCTCATAGACTTCATCAATTCTACCTTTTGATTTGCAGTGAGAGACGTGACTTTTTTTTGTGGCGTGATCTCGGCTCACTGCAATCTTCACCTCCCGGGTTCAAGCAATTCTCTGCCTCAGCCTCCTGAGGATATGGGATTACTGGCGCCCGACACCATGCCCAGCTAATGTTTTTGTATTTTTTAGTAGAGATGGGGTTTCACCATGTTAGCCAGGACGGTCTTGGAACTCCTGACCTCGGAATCCACCCGCCTCAGCCTACCAAAGTACTGGGATTACAGGCGTGAGCCACCGTGCCCGGCCGAGACACGTGACTCTTTCACTTAAAGACTTAGAAGCTGTTGTAAGGTTATTAATTGGTCTAATTTCAATATTGTTGCCTCTCAAGGAATAGAGAGACTTGAGGAGTGAGGGAGGGAAGAGAGAAAAGCTGGTTGGTGGAATAGGAAGCATACAACATTTATCAGTTAAGTTCTTTGTTATGGGTGTGGTTCAGGGCACCCCAAAACAATTGCAGTAGTAACATCAAAAATCACTGATCACAGATCATTATAAGAGATGATAATTTAAAAATTTAAATTTAAATTTAAATTTGAAATATTGCAATAATTACAGTGACACAGAGACATGAGGTGAGTACATGCTGTTGGGGAAAATGATACCAGTAAACTTGCTTTACATGGGGTTGTCACAAATCTTCAATTTTTCAAAAAATCCAATAAAGTGAAGCACAATAAAAATAGGTATGTTTGTAAGCAGTTTTAAACTATGTTTAAGTTAATAAAGAATGGACAATTTTTCCTTGTAACAAACTGAAGACAGGAGACAATCCTCTTCCTGTTTCCTATTCTCAAAATGTATACGCCATTAGTTTCATATTTTGCATATCTTTATTAGTTTAATGGTTTGGTTTCCTGTATGCTGTTAAAGCATGCACTGTAATCTGTGGCTTGATTTGTAAAATTTTAGCTATTTTTTTGTCCTCTGAATTTACTTTTATTTGGAAAATAGTAATGATAATGCCATATACCACTAGGCCATGAATATAAAACAGTTTTAGAGTCCCTGCCTTCAAGGAGCTCAGGATATGCTGGAGGGGGGAACAAGCGTGTACAATCTGTGTAACATGCTAAGTGCTGACCACAGTAAGCAGAATCCTGTGGGAATGCCTGCCTGGGTTGCTTGCTTGTGATGGAAGAGACAAAGGTGATATCTTAGTCTGTTCTGTTGCTTATAACAATACCTGAAACTGGGGAATTTATAAAGAAAAGGAATTTATTTCTTACAGTTCTGGAGGCTAAGAAGTTCACTGGTATGAGGCCACATCTGGTGAGAGCCCTGTCAGTGGTGACTCTGCAGAGTCCTGAGGCCATGCAGGGCATCACATGGTGAGGAAGTTGAGCATGCTAGCTCAGGTTTCTCTTCTTCTTCTTTTAAAGCCACCCATCCCATTCCCATGATAACCCATTAATTCATTGATCCATGAATGGATTAATCTCTTCATGAGTGCAGAGCCCTCATGATCCTATCACCTCCTAAAGGTCCTACCTCTCAATACTACCAAATTGGGGTTTAAGTTTTAACCTGAGTTTTGAAGGAGACAAACATTAAAACTATAGCAGGTGGCTTCCGGGGGTCGTTAGCCTTTGATGACTCAGAAAGGAAGAGGAGTTAGCCTGGTAACAGGTATTCCAGGCAAAAGGAAATGACACATACACAGACACAGAGGAATGAGAGGAAATAAATTGTTTGGATCACTGTTAGTAGGGCATTATGGCCAGAGGGTTGGGTCCAAGTAGAGGAATGCCAGGAGATGTGGCCAAAGGGGTTGGAAGGGCTAACCATGTCGCATGCACTTGGGCATCATATGGGAGATCTAGAGTGGTGTAAAGGTAAGAAAGAGGGAGAGTAATGAGAGATGAGTTGGAGATCATGTTGTTATTTTCATAAATTCCATAAATGAATTTGAATAACATCTTGGAAGACTAGGTCATTTTAAAGGAGTTTCAGCCAGGCAGATAGCTCATCAGATTCATATTCTAGAGAGATGACTGGCAAGATAGATTGGAGTGGGTTGAAACCTGCTAGCTCAGTGAGGAATCTTCGAGTAATCTAAACTAGAATGGGAGGTTGGGTAAAGGCAGTGTTAGTGGAAAAGAGAGATTTGAGTAACATTACGTAGCCTGAATCAGTAGGATTTGGTGGTCAGTGAGGTGTAGGAGTAAAAGAGAGCTGGTGACTCCCAGCTTTCTGATTTGGATGGCCACTGGAGGCTAATTAACTTAGAAAAAAATATGTAGAAGAGTAAGCAGATGGGGAAGGAGGGAAATACCAGACATGTTGACAGATATACCTATGGGACACACAGTGTCAAAAGAGAACCTAGAGGTAACCTTTAGCCATGTTTTCAAACAACTACTCCCTAGTTTCCAAGAAAGGTAGTGTGGAATCATAGAGGGAATGTGTGTCCAGAAATCAGAATTTCAGTTCCATCTCCAGTTCAGCATTTGCCAGCATGATGAATTTGACCGTTCACTTTATCTTTGGGCTTTTCTTGTCTGTGTAAATAAGGATAAAGATACCTACTTTATAGGGTTGTGACAAATAAGAAAATGGTGAAAGCACATTGAAAACTGTACTGTCCACACATGCAAAAGAATTAATATGTTGCTATTCCTACATTTTACTGAGCTTACTAAATTTTTTAAATAGGGAAAAGCTCAGATGGCACACAATGAAAATTGAGTCTTGTTTCTACTCAAGTAGGTCTTTTGAAGTAACTACTGCTATCCTTTTCTGATTTATCAGATACATTCCTTGCATTTTCAGGTAGCCATACACACACAGGCACACATGCTTTTGGAAAAACAAACGAGCATGCGGTAGTACAGCGTCATGCCATTTAGTTTATCTTTGAGTCGTTTTGAAAAATATATGGAACATTTATGAGTTAAATTTTCTTCCTGTGGCTGAACAGTATTTTAATCTATGGATGTATAATCAACTAGTATTGATGAACATTTTAAGTTGTTGCTAGGCTTTTGGTATTACAGACTATGCTGTAGTAAGCATACTCGTACATATGCCTTTTCAGATGTTCAAGTAATTTCATTTTTAAGAGCAGAATTGCAAGATCAAAGAATATGCACCTTTTTTTTTTTTTTTTTTTTAAAGACAGAGTCTTACCCTATCACCCGGACTGGAGTGCAATGGCATGATCTTGGCTAACTTCAACCTCCGCCTCCTGGTTTCAAGCGATTCTGCTGCCTCAGCCTCCCGAGTAGCTGGGATTACAGGCATCCGCCACCATGCCTGGCTAATTTTTTGTATTTTTAGTAGAGATGGGGTTTCACTGTGTTGGCCAGGCTGGTCTCAAACACCTGACCTCGTGATCTGCCTGCCTCAGCCTCCCTAATAATATGCACATTTTATATCTTGACAAAGATGATCAAATTGCCATTTAAGGAGAGGCTATGCCAGTTTGTTTCTAGGTCTCACTGATAATGAAAAATTATTGATAAAACCGCTAAACCATTTCATTTAGCGATATTGCCCATCATTTTGGTAGTTGAGAATAGTTTTTGTATTACACTAATTCCAGCTAATTAGGTCTTTTTCTCTCAAATTAACTTTTCATCACATAAAAATTGTACAAAATAAGCTATAAATGTTTTATCAGATGATACATATAGCTCAGTTACTTGACTGTGTCATTGTATTTAAGTGTAAGGCTCACATCTAGGACCTCCTCATTACTGGGGTTCCACCTTCCATCCTGGAATCATTCAGTTACTTACTCCTACCCGCTGGTTGCTGAGGACTGCTGGAGAAAATTCATATCTCAAACCTTAAGTTAAGCACTTTAGTGTCTGATTTATCTCTTTTTCCTAATTGCTATTTCAGAACTTCCTGGTATATTCAAAGACCTCTGCCCACACCCCTCCTCCAGCAGATAACATACTTACCTTCCAACCCCCAGCTTACCTGTAATAGCAGTAATCTTTGTCCCCTCTTTTTTTTTTTTTTTTTTGAGATGGAGTCTCGCTCTGTCACCCAGGCTGGAGTACAGTGGCACAATCTCGGCTCACTGCAACCTCTGCCTCCCAGGTTCAAGCAATTCTCCTGCCTCAGCCTCCCAAGTAGCTGGGACTACAGGCGCTTGCCACCATGCCCAGCTAATTTTGTGTGTGTGTGTATTTTTAGTAGAGACAGGGTTTCACCATGTTGGTCAGGCTGGTCTCCAACTCCTGACTTCACGTGATCCACCTGCCTCGGCCTCCCAAAGTGCTAGGATCACAGGTGTGAGCCATCGTGCCTGGCCTATACCCTCTTTTATTCTAGAAAAAGAGGTTTCCCTTTTCTTCAAAGCCAATTCTAGATCCCATGCCTTGATGTCCCTCTAAAACCATGTCCCATCTATCATTCCATCTCCTTTCTCCATTGCCTCTTTGCCCATCAACAAATAAATAATGGATGTCTCTCCTGGCTTAAAGAACCCTATTATTGGCTGGCCATGGTGGATGACTTAAGGTCAGGAGTTTAAGACCAGTCTGACTAACATGGTGAAACTCTGTCTCTACTAAAAATACAGAATTAGCTGGGCATGGTGGCACACGTCCATAATCCCAGCTACTTGGGAGGCTGAGGCAGGAGGATTGCCTGAACCTGGGGAGGTAGAGGTTGCAGTGATCTGAGATCATGCCATTGTACTCCAGCCTGGGCAACAAGAGTGAAACTCCATCTCAAAAAAAAAAAAAAGAATGCTATTATTGACATGCTTCCCTCTAGCTAGTCATCTCTCTTCTTGTAGGTCGTTTTATGTTTTTTTTTTTTTTTTTGAGATGGAGTCTTGCTGTGTCGCCTAGGCTAGAGTGCAGTGGTGTGATCTCAGCTCACTGCAACTTCTGCCTCACGGGTTCAAGCTGTTCTGTCTCGGCCTCACAGGTAGGTAGCTGGGACTACAGGCTCTCACCACCATGCCCAGATAATTTTTGTATTTTTGGTAGAGACGGGGATTTGCAATGTTGGCCAGGCTGCTCTTGAACTCCTGACCTCAAGTGATCTGCCCGCTTCAGCCTCCCAAAGTGCTGGGATTACAGGTGTGAACCACCACACCTGGCTAGCCGTTTTATTTTTAAACAGAGATGGAGTCTCACCATGTTGCCCAGGCTGTTCCCATCAAGCAATCCTTCTGCCTTGGCCTCCCAAAGTGCTGCTGGGATTACAGGCTTAAGCCACCGCATTTGGCCTTCTGGGCCTTCTTAAAAGAACTTTGGTACTATTTTCATTGACATGATTCTCACTCACTTTTGCCCCGTGGCAGTGGGCCTTCTGATCCAGTTACATCACTGGTTAAAGTCATTTCCTTGTTTTCTTTCCTTCTACTTCTGGCTGTTTCATTTCTTTCGCTAGCTCATCTACCTGCTGTTTTAACTTGGTGTTTCACTGGGTTCTGCCCCTGATTCTTGTTATCATACAGCATACTCAAAAATGTTTTCCTGCCTAAAGGTTTTTACTGTCACTTAACCCCTAATTTGGCCAGGTGCAGTAGCTCATGCTTGTAATCCCAGCACTTTGGGAGGCCAAGGCGGGTAGATCACCTGAGGTCAGGAGTTTGAGACCAGCCTGGCCAACGTGGTGAAACCCCATCTATACTAAAAATACAAAAAAATAGCCGAGTGTGGTGGCCCCCACCTGTAATCCCAGCTACTCCGGAGGCTGAGACACGAGAATCACTTGAACTCAGGAGGTGGAGGTTGCAGTGAGTCAAGATTGTGCCCCTGCACTCCAGCCTAGGTGACAGTAAGACTCTCTCTCTCAAAAACAAAAACAAAAGACCCTAATTTATATATGAATCACCCTCTATTTGGCTCCAGAATTATCTTTACAACTATCTACCGGACATCTCCATTCTGTTCTGAGTACTGTAAACTCAGCAGACACAAAATGAATTTATAGTCTTTCCCAGCATACCGTGTTCCAAACCTACATGGACTCCTGTGTCCTATATCTTTATTCTCATTGGTATTCTAAAACAGGGATCTGGGAATCTCCATCACTGATTCCTCCATCCTTAATCCTCACCCACCATGCTGTTTTATACCTCCGTGCCTCTTTCTTTTTTTTCTCCTATTTCATTCCAGGCGGAATCGACCCCCTCCTCTGTGCTGCTGCAGTACATATTCCATCGCTTTTCTGTGACAGATCTTTTACAGTGCATTGCATTTGTTTATTTTCATGTATTTCATCTTTATACTTTGGCCTTTGATAGGAAGTTTTTTGCAAAGGACAGTTTATCTTCTTACCTTCATCACCTAGCACATGGTCTAGCACATGGTAAGTGCAAAAAATGCAGAAAGGATAATGATGCATTTCTGCGAAATAAGAGGTTGATCATCATTTTTATCTACGGGAAAAAAAATAATTTTTTTAAGAAGTGCAAAAATATGGAACAGAGTTTAGATGTAAATTATATTTATCTTTGTCAAATCATAGATACAATTAAATAGTAAATTTTATTATTTTTGCTACCTCTAGAAAAGTCTTCGGAACATGGTGAAAATATTTGAATTATGAATTGTAATTCTCCTTTTAGGAATTTACTGTTAAAATTGTCCCCTCAAAAAAACAAAGTAAATATTTAAAATTATTTGCTCTTATGATTTTTCTTAATTTGCCGACATATGTTTTTTCCCCTCTACTAGGTGAAAAACCTTTTGAATGTCCAAATTGTCATGAACGATTTGCTAGAAATAGCACTCTTAAATGTCACCTCACTGCATGCCAAACTGGAGTAGGGGCAAAAAAAGGAAGGAAGAAACTCTACGAATGCCAGGTATGTGCAGTCACATGCATTCAGTTCTTAACAAAGGAGTCTTGTGTTTGCAGTCATCAAAAGCAAAGGGAAACAGTCTCAAGCAAAGGTATAGGGGCTGACGGTCTGGAAAGAAATGAGAATAAAGAACATTATTGTCTTGGGGACTAAATTGGTTTTTTTAACCCAACCATAGATGACACCAATGTCAATAAAAATTATGTCCTAAATAATCTGGAACTGTAGTTAAACATGGAGCAATTATTAGAATTTGGGATGGGGATTGGAGGAAGCATTTCAGCTATAATTAGATTTTTTCCCTCATGATTAGTGCATTTTTATATCAAATATCAAATAATTGTTACATTATTTGATATAAAAATATAAAATATTTGATATAAGTGTTATATATTATGGGAGAAAGTAAAATATTGTTACTTTATGTTTATTTTATTTTATTTTTTTATTTTTTGAGACGGAGTCTCGCTCTGCCGCCCAGGCTGGAGTGCAGTGGCCGGATCTCAGCTCACTGCAAGCTCCGCCTCCTGGGTTTACGCCATTCTCCTGCCTCAGCCTCCCAAGTAGCTGGGACTACAGGCGCCCGCCACGTCGCCCGGCTAGTTTTTTGTATTTTTTAGTAGAGATGGGGTTTCACCGTGTTAGCCAGGATGGTCTCCATCTCCTGACCTCGTGATCCGCCCGTCTCGGCCTCCCAAAGTGCTGGGATTACAGGCTCGAGCCACCGCGCCCGGCCTTTACTTTATGTTTAAACAATGAAGGCGGTATTGAAATGTTTCTCAAAATGTATTTAGGTGGCCAGGCACGGTGGCTCATTCCTGTAATCCCAGCACTTTGGGAGGCCGAGGCAGGTGGATCACCTAAGGTCAGGAGTTTGAGACCAGGCTGGCTAACGTGGTGAAACCCTGTCTCTACGAAAAATACAAAAGTTAGCTGGGTGTGGTGGCAGATGCCTGTAATCCCAGCTACTTGGGAGGCTGAGGCAGGAGAATCACTTGAGCTCAGGAGGCGGAGGTTCCAGTGAGCCAAGATCGCACCATTGCACTCCAGCTTGGGGGATAAGAGCGAGACTTCATCTCAAAAAAAAAAAAATGTATTACTAGCTGTGTGAGCTAGAAGTCCAAATGAACCAAAGAATTATGAAATAGCTTGGACTAGATTCTATTGCAGGTGTCATATTTATAACATTTACAGAATAAGCCTTCAACCTTTTCTTTACAGAGAATAAATGCATTCATATTTCCTTCAGTTTGGATATAAGTATTGTCTACATCATATTTTTGATTATTTCAGGTCTGCAACAGTGTGTTTAACAGCTGGGACCAGTTCAAGGATCACTTGGTGATACACACTGGAGATAAACCCAACCATTGTACTTTATGTGATTTGTGGTTTATGCAAGGAAATGAATTAAGGAGGCATCTCAGTGATGCTCACAATATTTCAGAGCGTCTAGTAACAGAAGAAGTTCTTTCAGTAGAAACACGTGTGCAAACTGAACCTGTAACATCAATGACTATTATAGAACAAGTTGGGAAGGTGCATGTGCTACCATTGCTTCAGGTTCAGGTGGATTCAGCACAAGTGACTGTGGAACAAGTCCATCCAGATCTGCTTCAGGACAGCCAGGTGCACGATTCACACATGAGTGAGCTTCCAGAGCAGGTCCAAGTGAGTTATCTAGAAGTGGGCCGAATTCAGACTGAAGAAGGTACTGAAGTACATGTAGAGGAGCTGCATGTTGAACGGGTAAATCAGATGCCAGTGGAAGTACAAACTGAACTTCTAGAAGCAGATTTGGACCATGTGACCCCAGAAATCATGAACCAAGAGGAGAGAGAGTCTAGCCAAGCAGATGCTGCTGAGGCTGCCAGAGAAGATCACCAAGATGCTGAGGATTTAGAGACCAAGCCAACAGTGGATTCTGAAACTGAAAAGGCCGAGAATGAGGACAGAACAGCTATGCCAGTTTTAGAATGAAATTACACATGAATATATTTTTAAATTTACTTGTTGGGTTTTTGAACTGATTATGGGCAGTATGACTGTCCTTAAGCCTAACAGACAAGTGGACCAAAGTTAAGCTGTTTCCTGTTATGCTGAACTGTTTCTGTTGAAACACATTGATTCCCCTCCCCCTACTTAATGCCACAGAGGAGGGATCTTTTCCATAACTGGGAGTTTTGAGAAGTATATTTCTGGAAACTTAAATGGATTATATTCTTATTATATAGTTGGGTACGAATGTATCTATTTTCATTGTGGTAAAAGTTCTTCCTTTTCTCTTTCCCAGGTCATGTTCTTCCTCAAATTTTTTCCATATTGTAAAATCAAACCTAAATCATTAGAATACAAGTTTATGTATTCTAATGCATGTTAGAAAATTGAATAATATAGGAAACACAAGGCTGCATGATGAAAAGTGCATTGTTACTGTGCAGTAAATTTTGGCTTCTGGCTTTCTTTAGTTTGAACAAACGTTCTTGTCTACCCCAGTAGTAACAGATGCCATCTCTGCAACAGAAAGAGTGGTGGTGGCAAAAGTTCTAGAATGTTTAAAAAAAAACCACACCCATGTGCCTTCTCAAAACCAACTAAACTTCTATAAAGCATCTCTGGTTCTTTCAAAGTTTGTGTTGTAAGGAGCAATGTAGATGATGCTATAATACTTTATATTTTTGCTTATAATGACAGCCACCAGTTCTTTTTCACTTAGGTTGAGAAATTTTATTTAATGGCCACTGAAGGGCCATTTTCAATTGGGAAAATGTATTTGCATCTGTGGTAAGCTTTATTTTGATGAAAAGTTGCACTAGTATTTTACCACCAGATGAAAAAAAGATGAGCAGCATTTAAAAATTAATGTATTTAAAATAAAGTACAGAGAAAGACATGTATATAATTATCAGGCTTTGTTTTGAATGGAATATTTCCCCCCGATCCTTAATGTAAAGATCTTGTGCTATAACTTTTAAAGCCATACAAATAAGAGTGCTAAACTGTGGACTTAAAAGTAGGTGTGTAAATATTTTTAATCAGTATTACTTGGAAAATAAAATATAACAAACACGTAAACCAATATGCTATTTTCTTTACCTGTTAAATATTGGGAGTTCTTTACATTTTTTAAGTAAAGTTTAAAATTATGTGTTCATGACTCTTCTTTAAAAAAGTACCAGTGTGAAAGTTTATATCTGGGCCGAGATAGTTCCTCATGTGTCTTTACCCGTGTTAACATGACTGATTTATGAATTGTGATAAATTTTCAATCATACCTCCAACCCCCAAAAATCAGCTCAAAAGCATGGAAGAATTTCGTATTCTTTGTATTAATAGTTCTTACATGGTAGGCACAACAGCAGGAATTCAGTTAACTGTGTCAAATGTAAAAGACCAATTCGATTAGCCCCCTTTGGTAATCCTGATGTTAAATGGTATCACATTTACAAAAATATACTGAAGAGAATGACTTCCCACCATTGGAGAAGTCAGATTTAGATATAAATCTGGAGATAAAGCCAACCACTGTATTAAGGGGGCCACATTTTTAAGATCAAAATAAGGATATGAACACTTCCAAGTGTGTACTGTTTGGTAGTTGGGTACCTACTGCAAAGCTTATTTAACAGTATATTTTTTAATTGAAATTGGAAAATACCGATACTATAATTAAATTATATCCCAGTGAATTTTCAGTTTGCCTTAGGATGCCAATGTTCCTGAGTTGTTTAAGAAAAACAAAAACGGGCCAGGCGCAGTGGTTCAAGCCTGTAATCCCAGCACTTTGGGAGGCTGAGACGGGCGGATCATGAGGTCAGGAGATCGAGACCATCCTGGCTAATATGGTGAAACCCTGTCTCTACTAAAAAAACACAAAAAACTAGCTGGGCGAGGTGGCGGGCGCCTGTAGTCCCAGCTACTCGGGAGGCTGAGGCAGGAGAATGGCATAAACCCAGGAGGCGGAGCTTGCAGTGAGCTGAGATCTGGCCACTGCACTCCAGCCCGGGCGACGGAGCGAGACTCCGTCTCAAAAAAAAAGAAAAAATAAAAAAAAAACCCTAACAGATAGTGGTCTCAAATATGTAAATTGCTAGTTACTGTCTAGTGAATTTTGAATGCTGAAAATAGCGCATACGGTGCCCTTAAGCCAAGGTATGAAACAAGGATTTTAAAACAAGAGTTCTGACCACAAGGTAAAGATCAAGGACAAAGGTACATCACCTTTCCTAGGGTTCCTCTAGTGACCCACGCCCATCTTGAAACTCTAGGGGCCCCTCTGCCAATAGTCATCTCATTAGCATAAACTGGTAAGGTCAAAAGGGGCTTGTAATGAATAACAGACATTCTGGAAATTCCAAGAATTTTTGGAGCTGTGTGCAAGGAACCAGGTAGAAAAACCCAAATCCATTTTTTTGTTTTGTTTTTAGACAGTTTCACTCTTGTTGCCCAGGCTGGAGTGCAATGGTGCAATCTCTGCTCACTGCAACCTCCGCCTCCCAGGTTCAAGCGATTCTCATGCCTTAGCCTCTCGAGTACCTGGAATTACAGGCATGGGCCACCATGCCCGGTTAATTTTTGTATTTTCAGTAGAGATGGGGTTTCACCACATTGGTCAGGCAGGTCTCAAACTCTCAACTTAAGGTGATCCACCCACCTCAGCCTCCCAAAGTGTTGATATTACAGGCGTGAGCCACCGCGCTCGGCCTATTTTTTTTTTATTATACCACACCTATCATCGGAGATTGAAAAACTAAACTGAACATATTAGCAATACGTTTAAAAACTAGACATCTCTTGGATATGTACAAAACCAGAAGGCTCTTGTATTTTTACCAGTTTAAAAAGGCTACCTGGCTGGGTGCAGTTGCTCACGCCTGTAATCCCAACACTTTGGGAGGCCAAGGCGGGCAGATCACCAGGTCAGGAGTTCGAGGCCAGCCTGGGCCAACATGGTGAAACCCCATCTCTACTAAAACTATGAAATGAACCAGGCATGGTGGTGGACACCTGTAATCCCAGCTACTCAGGAGGCTGAGGCAGGAGAATCGCTTGAACCAAGAGATGGAGGTTGCAGTGAGCCGAGATGGTGCCACTGCACTCCAGCCTAGGCAACACAGCAAGACTCCATCTCAAAATAAATAAATAAAAATAAAAAGGCTACCATACTCAGATAATACTGAATGTAGGAACCTTTTCATGAGAATTTGAATGCTTCTGCTCCCACTAGTTTGAACTTGGAATTAAAGATTTCATTATTGGAAGGGTCCATGAAAGTTCTCTAACTACACATTTCATAGTCTGAATAAGCCAACAGGCTTATTAAGCCATAGACTGAGGCCTAAATGTAGATAACCTTTATCAATCAAGTGGATTTTAATTCACATTTTCAATTTAACATGGGTTGATTGTTTTAAACAAGTGAACCTATGATCATTAAACTAGTCACACAAAAAGTATTTTATAACTCATATGCAAAATTACAAACAACTGCCTGACCTAGAAAGTTTAGCCTGATTTTGTTGGAGAAAACTTAATAGCTTTGAATTCATTAGGTTAACACTGACCTTTGTGTTAATTACATCAGGAGAGGGACGTCTAGACTGTTTCTCTTGTGTAATCTGCTGAGCTGTGCTATACCTCTTACAGGATTTGTCATAAAGGATTCAAATGAGAAGTAGGAATTAAAACAAACCCTTATCACCCCACCAGTTAATAAAATCCTTCATAGTTAGAAGCCTAGACATTTCTTACCTTAAAACCCATAAATACAGAGGCTGCCATAATAGTCTGAACTTAAAACTCTACTCCCTGACCTACAAATGTAACTTCATTAATTCCATTGACATGGTAAAGAAGGCAGCATGTGAATTCAATCTTTTTCTCTTCGCCCTTCCTACAATTCAATCTTTTTCGCTTTGCCCTTCCTGCAACCCAACATGTCCCTATAAATACTTTTTTTTTTTTTTAGACAGGGTCTCGTTGTGTCACCCAGGCTAGAGTGCAGTGGCGCAATCTCGGCTTCTGCAGCCTTCACCTGGGCTCAAGCAGTCCTCCCACTTCAGCCTCTTGAGTAGCTCTGACTACAGGTGCATGTACCACACCCAGCTCCTTTTTGCATTTTTTGTAGAAATAGTCTTTCTGTGTTGTCCATGCTGATTTAAATCTCCTGGGCTCAGGCCGGGCGCCGTGGCTCAAGCCTGTAATCCCAGCACTTTGGGAGGTCGAGACGGGCGGATCACGAGGTCAGGAGATCGAGACCATCCTGGCTAACACGGTGAAACCCCATCTCTACTAAAAAATACAAAAAAAAAAAAAAACTAGCTGGGCGAGGTGGCGGGCACCTGTAGTCCCAGCTACTTGGGAGGCTGAGGCAGGAGAATGGCGCAAACCCAGGAGGCGAAGCTTGCAGTGAGCTGAGATCCGGCCACTGCACTCCAGCCTGGGCAACAGAGCGAGACTCCGTCTCCAAAAAAATAAATAAATAAATAAATCTCCTCGGCTCAAGCACTCTACCCGCCTCGGCCTCCCAAAATGCTGAGATTACAGGCAGGAGCCCTGTGGCCAGCCAAATATGACTCTTAACTATTCAACTGAAGCAATATCCTCACCTTTCTATTTGTACCAAAATGCAGTCTGGGAAAGAAAAAAATTATTGTAACATAATAGCTATCCTTTATGGTTTTGAATACATTTAGTTATCTCAATATCCTCATTGAAGTTACTCTATTATTAGCTATCATTTTACAAACAGAGGAAAGGAAGAGAAGGAGAAGCTGAGAAACAGCTTGTTGGCAGTGGAGCCAGTATTTGAATTGAGCAAGCCTGACTTCACAGACTACACTCTTGGTCACTAAAATAACTCTCTATGAGATTTCTTTGTGGTTGACTACATTGGATTGCACAAAGCATAGGATAATCAGCTACCTTCTTTTTTGGAATCCCTACCAGTTCTTGATGGAGTTGGAAGTGGAGGAGAAAAGAGATCAGAAAAGCCGACAAGATACATGCAGCCAATTGCCTTTTAGTATCTTCTTGCCCTGAGACTACATCATTTAGGGAATGGTTCTCTAACTTTAGCAAACATCAGAATCTTGTTGAAACATGCATTGTTGGACCTCACACCTGTTTTCCGGTAGAGGGTGTCCAGGTTCTTGGCATCTTGAACAAAGAATTGGACAAAATGCACAAACAAAGCAAGGAAATAAGCAACAAAAGCAGAGATTTATTGAAAATAAAAATACACCCCACAGGGTGCGAGCAGGCCCAAGCATAGGGGCTCAAGAGCCCCATTACAGAATTTCGGAGAATTTAAATACCCTCTAGAGGATTCCATTGTTTACTTGATGTATGCCTTATGTGAATGAAGAGGATGCAGTAAAGTTACAAAGTCATTTACTCAGCATATGCCCTATGAAGAGGATATTTCCTGTCATAGCTGACGTGTTGGCCTTAGGTTCACTGCCTCTAGACCCTATTTTCCTGTCTCATCTTCCCACTGAGAGATGTGATCCTCATAAATCTTTATGGGAGGAGGAGGGACCTATGGTCCTTCTCCTGTAACTGCTACATGCTGGCTTGGGGTGTAGTCCCTACCTACTGGGGATAACGGAACTCTCGCTTTGCTCTGTCTAGTGGAGGCAGGGTAGCTTCTTGATGGCCAGGGGTGGTTTCTTCACCTGGAACTGGCTGGAACCTTTGTTGTGTGATCAACTAAAGCTTCATAGTCGCTAGGCAAGAGGAAATGAATTTAATTAAAAGATTTAGGCGGGGCGCAGTGGCTCACACCTGTAATACCAGCACTTTGGGAGGCCAAGGCGGGTGGATCGCCTGAGGTCCGGAGTTCGAGACCAGCCTGACCAACATGGTGAAACCCCGTCTCTACTAAAAATACAAAAATTAGCTGGGCATGGTGGCGCACACACCTGTAATCCCATCTACTCTGGAGGCTGAGGCAGGAGAATCACTTGAACTCGGGAGACAGAGGTTGTAGTAAGTCAAGATCGTGCCACTGCACTCCAGCCTGAGTGACAGAGTGAGACTCTGTCACGAAAAAATAAAATAAAATAAAAAAGGAGAGATTTGCAGGAAAAAAAAACAAAACCTGGCTTATTCTAGAATCTATGTGTTTCTTTAAAGTCTTAGCACAAGCAACTCCATTTTGATTTGGTTTGGTCTACTGGGGCCTAATGTATGAGCTTAGTCCAAAACAATGGCCTCCCAGAATTTTGTTTAAAAAACCCCTTTTGGGGCAGGTTCTCACTTTGGTGAGAGTGTGACCAAAACTTAGGGCCTAGTGCCACTCTCAGTTACCATCATCTTGGGTTTCCAGTCTTAGAGCATCATTTATAGGTTATGTCTTCCTGGTGGTACATATTTTTTCTTTTTTTTTTTTTTCTTTTTTGAGACGGAGTCTTGCTCTATCTCCCCAGGCTGGAGTGCAGTGGTGCGATCTTGGCTCACTGCAACCTCTGTCTCTTGGGTTCCCGTGATTCTCCTGCCTCAGCCTCCCAAGTAGCTGGGATTACAGGCGCTCACCACCACGCCCGGGTAATTTTTGTATTTTTAGTAGAGGATGGGGTTTTGCCATGTTGGCCAGGCTGGTCACAAACTCCTGACCTCAGGTAATCCGCCCACCTCGGCCTCACAAAGTGCTGGGATTACAGGCATGAGCCACCACACCCATCTGGTTGCATATTTCTTTTTTTCTTTTTTTTGAGACGGAGTCTCGCTCTGTTGCCCAGGCTGGAGTGCGGTGGCCAGATCTCGGCTCACTGCAAGCTCCGCCTCCCGGGTTTACGCCATTCTCCTGCCTCAGCCTCCCGAGTAGCTGGGACTACAGGCGCCGGCCACCTCGCCCGGCTAGTTTTTTTGTGTGTGTGTATCTTTTAGTAGAGACGGGGTTTCACCGTGTTAGCCAGGATGGTCTCGATCTCCTGACCTCGTGATCCACTCGCCTCGGCCTCCCAAAGTGCTGGGATTACAGGCTTGAGCCACCGCGCCCGGCCTTGCATATTTCTTTTAGTTCCTGTCATTCCAGTTGAAGAGCAATCATATGACACTCTAGAGATGGCTGCATACAAGCATTTAAAACCTTTGAGAGAATACAGCACCCCAGGGAGACTATTATTATGACCATTGGGAGGATAATAGCAAGAGTTTGAAGTATGCCCCTTACCTGAGGTTCCCATAAACCAAACCTAAAATCAAATTGATCAAACAATGACTTAACTAAGCAGTTTCTTCGTTAATCTGCCACAACTGAATTTTTTTTTTTTTTTTTTTTTTGAGATGGAGTCTTGCTCTGTCGCCCAGGCTGGAGTGCAGTGGCGCAACCTCCACTCGCTGCAAGCTCCACCTCCCGGGTTGACGGCATTCTCCTGCCTCAGCCTCCCGAGTGGCTGGGACTACAGGCACCCACCACCAAGTCCGGCTGCCCAACTAATTTTTTTTGTATTTTTTTTGGTAGAGATGGGGTTTCACTGTGTTAGCCAGGATGGTCTCAATCTCCTGACCTCGTGATCCGCCCACCTCCACCTCCCAAAGCGCTGGGATTACAGGCATAAGCCACTGCGCCCGGCCTACAACTGAATTTCTATAATACTTAATGTTTTCTCCAAAGGCCATGAGTGGAGCAGCTGCACAGATACTTCTCTGTTCAGCTAATTCTATCTAACTTTCACAAGAGAATACAAAGTTGTATAACTGTAACCTTTACAGTAGAATCTGTGTAGGCTGGGCGTGGTGGCTCAGTCTTGTAATCCCAGCACTTTGGGAGGTGGAGACGGGCAGATTACCTGAGGTCAGGAGTTCAATACCTGCCTGGTCAACATGGTGAAACCCTGTCTGTACTAAAAAAATACAAAATTAGCCGGGTGTGATGGTGCGTGCCTGTAATCCCAGCTGGTCAGGAGGCTGAGGCAGGAGAATCACTTGAATGTGGGAGGCAGAGGTTGCAGTGAGCCGAGATTGTGCCCATTGCACTCCAGCCTGGGCAGAAAGAGCGAAATTCCACTCAGAAAAAAAAAAAAAAAAAAAAAACTGCTATAGAGCCTATTATGGGGGATACATTTCTAATCATTGCCTTGTTGAGATAGAGTCTTGCTCTGTCACCTAGGCTGGAGTGCAGTGGCAACATCTTGGTTCACTGCAACCTCCACCTCCCAGATTCAAGTCATTCTCCTGCTTCAGGCTCCCAAGGAGCTGGGATTACAGGCGCCTGCCACCATGCCTGGCTGATTTCCATATTTTTAGTACAGACAGGGTTTCACTATGTTGGCCAGGCTAGGCTGGTCTCAAACTCCTGACCTCAAGTGATACGCCTGCCTCAGCCTCCCAAAGCGCTGGGATTACAGGCAGGAGCCATCATGCTTAGCCTTGGGCCTGCTATTTTTTATCTATCAAAGTATAAAGTTATTCATTTATCAGGATGGCTGTAGACTTCTTCACAAATAAAAGTATACCCCATAAGTGCACATAACAGACCCCTTTCCACTTTTATTGTTCATAGAGTCATAAGCAAGAAAAAATATTCAGAGTTTCATGATAGAAGTCTTAATCTGTGAACTTGGGAAAAGTTGTTCACATCAAGGATGGCTTCTTCTTCTGAGGAGAAACTTCCGTGGTTGGTCTTATCCCAAGGGTTCCAAGGATGTACAGCTCCAAGAGCGTGGAGGGACCCTTCTTAGTTGTGAGATTATGAATCCACAGTTCAACGTTCCAAGGTTTTGTTGTAGTGTGGATGGCAAGAATAGTTTTTCTTTAATGTTCTCAGAAGGTTCAAACCATAAAAAGCTTTCTTTCCTGGTGAAAATACACTGTAGCATAATAATTTACCATTGTAACATCAGCCTTCTTGCATGGGAGAGCTTGTATACCACCAGAAAACATACATTGAAAATAATAATTGAATGAAATCCCTTTATAAAATGTGTAAGGCCGGGCGTGGTGGCTCACGCCTGTAATCCCAGCAGCACTTTGGGAGGCCGAGGTGGGTGGATCACGAGGTTAGGAGATCGAGACCATCCTGGCTAACATGGTGAAACCCCATCTCTACTAAAAATACAAAAATTAGCTGGGCATGGTGGTGGGCACCTGTAGTCCCAGCTACTTGGGAGGCTTAGGCAGGAGAATGGCGTGAACCTGGGAGGCCGAGCTTGCAGTGAGCAGAGATTGTGCCACTGCACTCCAGCCTGGGTGACAGACAGAGCAAGACTCTGTCTCAAAAAAAAAAAAAAAAAAATTTTAAAAGGCCCATCAGGTAACCAAATATACCTGAAGCTTTGTTTTTTCCATGAATATGGGATCACACATTTTTTAGTAACTTATAAACTATTTTAGTAACTTATAAGTCACAACACCAATGTATTCAATTTGGATCATTTTATCTTTTCCATGAGTTATACAATGCAGAACTATTAATAATAAAAGCATTAAGGACTCAGAAACGACAAGGTGTCCATCCTGGTTCTCCATGAATCCATGCTTAATTAACATTAGGCTTATACCCTCTTGAATACTAGTAGTTTTTCCAAATTAGGTGCATAGCACTGATAACTGATCATGGGTGATTTGACTTAGACCATGGAGTTTATTTAAACTGTTTGTTTGTTTGTTTGTTTGTTTTCAAGACAGAGTCTTGCTCTGTTGCCCAGGCTGGAGTGCAGTGGTGTGATCTCAGCTCACTGCAACCTCCGCCTCCTGAGTTCAAGCAATTCTCCTGCCTCAGGCTCCCGAATAGCTGGGATTACAAGCCCACACCACCATGCCCAGCTAATTTTTGTATTTTTAGTAGAGATGGGCTTTCACCACATTGGTCAGGCTGGTCTCGAACTGCTGACCTTGTGATCCACCTGCCTCAGCCTCGCAAAGTGCTGGGATTGCAGGTATGAGCCACTGCACCCAGCCTAAATTGTATATTTAAACAATTTTAGTATCAGCTGGTTTAACATGAAAATCTGACAAAGTATTTCCTTAGTATTTAATTAATTTTTTTGTTCTACTTGGGTTAGTAGATTTATGCAAGGAAATTTGGTTATTTCTGTGGTTTACAATAACTTAACATAATAACCATAATTATAATTGATAGCATATACTTACACATTAGAATTTTAGAAATCCCACACATATTGAGTATACTTAATATCAGTCCTCTGAGCCCAAGCCAAGCCATTGCATCCCCTGTGACTTGCACATATATCACCCAGATGGCCTGCAGTAACTGAAGAATCACAAAATAAGTGAAAATGCCCTTCCCCTGCCTTAACTGATGACATTCCACCACAAAAGAAGTGAAAATGGCCGGTCCTTGCCTTAAGTGATGACATTACCTTGTGAAATTCCTTTTCCTGGTTCATCCTGGCTCAAAAAGCTCCCCCACTGAGCACCCTGTGACCCCCACTCCTGCCTGCCAGAGAACAACCCCCCTTTGACTGTAATTTTCCTTTACCTACCCAAATCCTATAAAACGGCCCCACCCCTATCTCCCTTCGCTGACTCTTTTTGGACTCAGTCCGCCTGCACTGAGGTGATTAAAAAGCTTTATTGCTCACACAAAGCCTGTTTGGTGGTCTTTTCACACGGACACGCATGACATTTTGGTGCCTTGACTCGGATCGGGGGACCTCACTTGGGAAATCAATCCTCTGTCCTCCTGCTCTTTGCTCCGTGAGAAAGATCCACCTAGGACGTCTGGTCCTCAGACCAACCAGCCCAAGGAACATCTCACCAATCTTAAATCCGGTAAGCGGCCTCTTTTTACTCTCTTCTCCAACCTCTCTCACTATCCCTCAACCTCTTTCTCCTTTCAGTCTTGACGCCACACTTCAATCTTTCCCTTCTCTTAATTTCAGTTCCTTTCCTTTTCTGGTAGAGATAAAGGAGATGTATTTTATCCGTGGACTAGACTCAGGAAGACAGTCTTCCCTTGGTGTTTAATCATGCGAGGATGCCCACCTGGTTATTCACTCACGTTTCAGAGGTGTCTTCCCACGCAGGGAAGCCTGCCTTGGTCCTTCACCCTTAGTGGCAAGTACTGCTTTTCTGGGTGGGGACAAGCACCCCCAACCCTTTCTCTCCCTGTCTATACCCCTTCTCTGCTTTTCTGGTGTGGGGCAAGAACCCCCAACCCCTTCTCTGCTTTTCTGGGGGACAAGAACCCCCCGAACCCTTATCTCCATGCCTCGACCCCTTATCTCCACGTCTCGACCCCTTTCCCGCTTTTCTGGAGGGCAAGAACCCCCCAACCCCTTCTCTCCGTGTCTCTACTCTCTCTTTTCTCTGGACTTGCCTCCTTCACTATAGGCAACTTTCCACCCTCCATTCCTCCCTCTTCTCCCTTAGCCTGTGTTCTCACACCTGACCTAAATTCTAAAAGCCTTATTTTCTTCTACAATGCCGCTTGACCCCAAAACAAACTCGACAGTACTTCCAAATAGCCAGAAAATGGCACTTTCTCGATTTTCCATCCTGCAAGATCTAAATAATTATTGTTGTAAAATGGGCAAACGGTCTGAGGTGCCTGATGTCCAGGAATTCTTTTATACATCAGTCCCTCCCTAGTCTCTGTTTCCAATGCAACTCGTCCCAAATCTTCCTTCTTTCCCTCCCGCCTGTCCCCTCAGTCCCAACCACAGGCGTCGCTGAGTCTTTCTAATCTTCCTTTTCCACAGACCCATCTGACCTCTCCCCTCCTCACCAGGCCGAGCTAGATCCCAATTTTTCCTCAGCCTCCACTCCCCTACCCTATAATCCTTTTATCCCCTCCCCTCCTCACACCAGGTCTGGCTTACAGTTTAGTTCCGCAACTAGCTCTTCCCCACCTGCCCAACAATTTCCTCTTAGAGAAGTGGCTGGAGCTGAAGGCATAGTCAGGGTACATGCTCCTTTTTCTTTATCTGACCTCTCCCAAATCAGTTAGTGTTTAGGCTCTTTTTCAGTATGAAAAAACCAGCCCAGTTCATGGCTTGTTTGGCAGTAACCCTGAGATGCTTTACCTAAAAGGTCAAAAGGCCATCTTATTCTCAATATACATTTTATTACCCAATCTGCTCCCAAAATTAAATAAAACCCCCAAAATTAAATTCCAGCCCTCAAACTGCACAACAGGACTTAATTAACCTTGCCTCCAAAGTGTACAATAATAAAATAGAGGCAGCCAAGTAGCAATGTATTTCTGAGTTGCAATTCCTTGCCTCCACTGTGAGAGAAACCCCAGCCACACCTCCAGCACACAAGAACTCCAAACGCCTGAACCACAGCAGCCAGGCTTTCCTCCAGGACTGCCTCCCCCAGGAGCTTGCTACAAGTGCCGCAAATCTGGCCACTAGGCCAAAGGATGTCCGCAGCCCAGGATTCCTCCTAAGCCATGTCCCATCTGTGCAGGACCCCACTGAAAATCAGACTGTTCAACTCACCTGGCAGTCACTTCCAGCGCCCCTGGAACTCTGGCCCAAGGCTCTCTGACTGACTCCTTCCCAGATCTTCTCGGCTTAGCAGCTGAAGACTGACACTGCCGAGCGCCTCAGAAGCCTACAGGACCATCACAGACACTCTAGGTAACTCTCACAGTGGAAGGCAAGTCCGTCCCCTTCTTAATCAATAGGGAGGCTACCCACTCCACATTACCTTCTTTTCAAAAGCCTGTTTCCCTTGCCTCCATAACTATTGTGGGTATTGATGGCCGGGTTTCTAAACCTCTTAAAACTCCCCAATTCTGGTGCCAACTTGGACAACATTCTTTAATGCACTCCTTTTTAGTTATCCCCACCTGCCCAGTTCCCTTATTAGGCCAAGATATTTTAACTAAATTATCTGCTTCCCTGACTATTCCTGGGCTACAGACACACCTCATTGTCGCCTTTTCCCCCAGTTCAAAGTCTCCTTTGCATCCTCTCCTTGTATCTCCCCACCTTAACCCACAAGTACAGGATATCTCTACTCCCTCGTTGGCGACCGATCATGCACCCCTTACCATCTCATTAAAACTTAATCACCCTTACCCTGCTCAACACCAATATCCCATCCCACAGCACACTTTAAAAGGATTAAAGCCTGTTATCCCTCACCTGTTACAGCATAGCCTTTTAAAGCCTATAAACTCTCCTTACAATTCCCCCAATTTACCTGTCCTAAAACCAGTCAAGCCTTACAAGTTAGTTCAGGATCTGTGCCTTATTAACCAAATTGTTTTGCCTATCCACCCTATGGTGCCAAACCCATCCTCAATACCTCCCTCCACAACTCATTATTCTGTTCCGGATCGCAAACATGCTTTCTTTACTGTTCCTTTCCACCCTTCATCCCAGCCTCTCTTCGCTTTCACTTGGACTGACCCTGACACCCATCAGGCTCAGCAAATTACCTGGGCTGTACTGCCACAAGGCTTCACACACAGCCCCCATTACTTCAGCCAAGCCCAAATTTCTTCCTCATCTGTTACCTATCTCGGCATAATTCTCATAAAAACACACATGCTCTCCCTGCTGATTGTGTCCGGCTAATCTCCCAAACCCCAATCCCTTCTACAAAACAACAACTCCTTTCCTTCCTAGGCATGGTTAGTGCGGTCAGAATTCTTACAAAAGAGCCAGAACTGCGTCCTGTAGCCTTTCTGTCCAAACAACTTGACCTTACTGTTTTAGCCTAGCCTTCATGTCTGCGTGCAGCGGCTGCCGCTGTCTTAATACTTTCAGAGGCCCTAAAAATCACAAACTATGCTCAACTCACTCTCTGCAGTTCTCATAACTTTCAAAATCTATTTTCCTCGCCCCACCATCGCTCAAGACAACTCTTACGCTGATAAGGTAGCTAAAAAAGCAGCCATCAAAAGGCATCAGATCCCATCGCTCAAGACAATGCTTATGCTGATAAGTTAGCTAAAAAAGGCAGCTAGCGTTCCAACTTCTAACCCTCACAGCAGTTTTCCTCCTTCACATCGGCCACTCCCACCTACTCCCCCACTGAAACTTCCACCTATCATTCTCTTCCCACACAAGGCAAATGGTTCTTAGACCAAGGAAAGTATCTCCTTCCAGCCTCACAGGCCCATTCTATTCTGTCGTCATTTCATAACCTCTTCCATCTAGTTTACAAGCCGTTAGTCTGTCTCTTAGAACCTCTCATTTCCTTTCCATCCTAGAAATCTGTCCTTAAGGAAATCACTTATCAGTGTTCCATCTGCTATTCTACTACTCCTCAGAAATTTCTCAGGCCCTCTCCCTTCCCTACACATCAGGCTCAGGGATTTGCCCCCGCCCAGGACGGGCAAATTGGCTTTACTCACATGCCTCAAGTCAGGAAAATAAAATACCTCTTGGTCTAGGTAGACACTTTCACTGGATAGGCAAAGGCCTTTCCTACAGGGTCTGAGAAGGCCACCGTGGTCATTTCTTCCCTTCTGTCAGACATAATTCCTCGGTTTGGCCTTCCCACCTCTATACAGTCTGATAATGGACCAGCCTTTACTAGTCAAATCACTCAAGCAGTTTTTCAGGCTCTTGGTATTCAGTCAAAGCTTCATACCGCTTACGGTCCTCAATGTTCAAGAAAGGTAGAACGGACTAATAGTCTTTTAAAAACACACCTCACCAAGCTCAGCCACCAACTTAAAAAGGACTGGACTATACTTTTACCACTTGCCCTCTCAGAATTCAGGCCTGTACTCAGAATGCTACAAGGTACAGCCCATTTAAGCTCCTGTATAGATGGTCCTTTTTATTAAGCCCCAGTCTCATTCCGGACACCAGACCAACTTGGACTGTGACCCAAAAACCTTGTCATCCCTACTATCTTCTGTCTAATCATACTCCTATTCACCATTCTCAACTACTCATAAATGCTCTGCTCTTGTTTATACTGCTGGTTTACACTGTTTCTCCAAGCCATCACAGCTGATATCTCCTAGTGCTATCCCCAAATCACTACTCTTAACTCCCTCTTAAATGTTAAAGGTCTAGTGTGCTCCATTAATTGCTGTGGGCCCGACAAAGGTATCTTAGGAATTTCAGATAAATGGAACAAATGATGGCTTGCTAGAAATTCATAGGAAACAAAATACCTATCCACAGAACCAAATTAGAGCCTTAACTATATTTTTTAAAAAGTTGTCAAACTGCTGATGCATTTCTCTATACTTCTTACTTTACTTTAATCAAGACTAAGAGCTTTAACTGTGAAAATGTTAATTAGCCAAATGTCTCCAATTCTCTATTAGGTTTTAAAGAACATTTTATTATATAAACGTTTCCCATAGTTTTCTTCCCTACTTAATGATTCCTTACTACATTGTTTCATAAATAACCTTTTCACATCTGTAATTTGAACTAACTTTTGGATAACTTCTGAATTAGACAAAATTATTCTTTTTCTCACTAATAACCCTTTCTGGCACATTTTGTAAATAGAATTATGTGTTAAGGAGAATTCTCATCCTTGGTAAGTTAAAACTTTTGTGAGACCCTAAAAAGCAAGAAATCCTGAACTATCAGATACAGGCATTTATATATAAGAACAATTCCACAATTTTAGAAACGTATTTCCCCATACCACAACCTTTTCTTTTTTTGAGATGGAGTCTTGCTCTGTTGCCCAGGCTGGAGTGCAGTGGGCAATCTCAGCTCACTGCAAGCTCCGCCTCCCAGGTTCACACCATTCTCCTGTCTCAGCCTCCGGAGTAGCTGGGACTACAGGCGCCCACCACCACACCCGGCTAATTTTTTTGTGTTTTTAGTAGAGACGGGGTTTCACCATGTTAATGAGGACAGTTTTGATTTCCTGACCTCGTGATCCACCCACCTAGGCCTCCCAAATTGTTGGGATTACAGGCCTGAGCCACCACGCCCGTCCACAACCCTTTCATAATTGGAAATATCCTAGATATTAAATGAGCATCAGAAATAACTCTAAGATTTTAATTTATGCAAAAAGTTTACCTATAACATTTATTCCATTCGCTGTACTCAATTCTTTCACCTTTTTTTTTGAGATGAAGTCTCACTCTGTCGCCAGGCTGGAGGGCAGTGGTGCCATCTCGGCTCACTGCAACCTCCGCCTCTCAGGTTCAAGCTATTCTCCTATCTCAGCCTCCCAAGTAGCTGGGACTACAGATGCACGCCACCACACCCAGCTAATTTTTTTGTATTTTTAGTAGAGATGGGATTTCACCATGCTGACCAGGATGGTCCCAATCTTTTGGCCTCGTGATCTGCCCCCTTCGGCCTCCCAAAGTACTGGGATTACAGGCATAAACCACCGTGCCTGGCCAATTCTTTCACTTTTAACAAGGAAGTCAGGAGATATCAATTAACATGTAAAATGAACATTGGTTAGGTCAGAAAGGCAGGGGATGGGGCTTGGGGCTTCCAGGTCACAAGTAGGTGTGAAAGGAACGGTTGCATTCTTCTGAGTTTCTGATTAGCCTTTCCAAAGGAGGCAATTAGATATGCATTTATCTCAGTGAAATTGAACAGAATATGAGGCAGGCTTTCCCCAAGCAGCTCCCAACCCAAATCTTCTCTTCAGCCTAGTAATTTTTGGGGGTCCCAAGATATTTTCCTTTTATAAATTACTCTCATTCGTCAAAAGAAAGCACACAAACCAAGAATATTTTGTTTTGGCTGGGTTTATAGTTTTATAACCTTCCATACCAAACACTGACATCTCAAAATATCTGGCAAAGACAAACATTACCTTCAGACAAAATGTATGCTGGTAATTCTGAAGGCATTTTGTTTTTATTCCACCAATAATTTTAAAGCTAGCTTATATACACCATGGAATACTATGCAGCCATATAAAAAGATGAGTTCATGTCCTTTGAGGGACATGGATGAAGCTGGAAACCATCATTCTCAGCAAACTATCGCAAGGACAGAAAACCAAACACTGCATGTTCTCTCTCATGGGTGGGAATTGAACAATGAGAACAACTGGACACAGGGTGGGAAATATTACACACTGGGGCCTGTCATGGGGTGGAGGAAAGGGGGAGGGATAGCGTTAGGAGATATATCTAATGTAAATGATGAGTTAATGGGTGCAGCACACCAACATGGCACATGTATACGTATGTAACAAACCTGCACATTGTGCACATGTACCCTAGAACTTAAAGTATATATACATATAAAAGCTAGCTGGTTTAGTTAAGTTATACTTAAGTCATGTGAACTTTAAAATTGCTTAGGCTTATTTACTTAATTTATGAGTGCCCTTTTACTTATAAGCCAATTTTGGTAGATACATCATATAACAATAAGTGTACATACAAATAAACACATCTAAACATGTATATGTACACACAAATGAAGATCCAATAGCTTGGAATCTTAGACATGAGCTATCAGGCCTGTTGTCATGCCTGTAAGCCCAGCACTTTGGGAGGCTGAGACAGGTGGATCACTTGAGGTCAGGAGTTTGAGACCAGCCTGACCAATATGGCGAAACCCCGTCTCTACTAAAAATACAAAAATTAGGCAGGGCGCAGTGGCTCACGCCTGTAATCCCAGCACTTTGGGAGGCCAAGGCGGGTGAATCACGAGGTCAGGATATCGAGACCATCCTGGCTAACACGGTGAAACCCCGTCTCTACTAAAAATACAAAAAAATTAGCTGGGCATGGTGGTGGGCGCCTGGAGTCCCAGCTACTCTGGAGGCTGAGGCAGAAGAATGACGTGAAACTGGAAGACGGAGCTTGCAGTGAGCCGAGATCCCGCCACTGCACTCCAGCCTGGGAGACTGAGCAAGACTCCATCTCAAAAAACAAAAAACAAACAAAAAGAAATTAGTTGGGCATGGTGGCATGCATCTGTAGTCCCAGCTACTCGGGTGGCTGAGATAGGAGAGTAGCTTGAACCTGGGAGGTGGAGGTTGCAGTGAGCCGAGATCAAGCCACTGCACTCCAGCCAGGGTGACAGAGTGAGAGTCCATCTCAAAAAATATATATATAAATAAATAAAAATAAAAATAGGGTCACTATGCTAGTTTTAATTCTTTCAGTTTAATTTTTATTGGATTTAACAGAAATAAGAAGAAAAGCTGAATCAATTGCTAAACCTCAAAAGAAAGTTTTTCACCACAAGAAATATTAGTTCTTACAAGTTTCCTGGCCGGGCGCGGTGGCTCAAGCCTGTAATACCAGCACTTTGGGAGGCCGAGACGGGCGGATCACGAGGTCAGGAGATCGAGACCATCCTGGCTAACACGGTGAACCCCGTCTCTACTAAAAAATATAAAAAATTAGCAGGGGGGAGGTGGCGGGCGCCTGTAGTCCCAGCTACTCGGGAGGCTGAGGCAGGAGAATGGCGTGAACCCGGGAGGCGGAGCTTGCAGTGAGCTGAGATCTGGCCACAGCACTCTAGCCTGGGCGACAGAGCGAGACTCCGTCTCAAAAAAAAAAAAAAAAAAAAAAAAAAAAAAAAAAAAAAAAAAACAAGTTTCCTATAAAGTTAAGGAAAAAGGGATTTTGATAATACTAGTTGTTGTAAATAAGTGATTCAATTTTAAAATATAAATTCACCCCCTGCTGTGAAAGATGCTGAAATCGGCACTCTCAAACTTCTACCTCTTTATTTAATTATATTTGCATTATCATAAAGTCAGTGTGCAGGTTAAACAGTTGATTAGATATAGTGCAAGAGAAAATTCATGAACAGAAGATAGATCAGAGGAAATTACCTAGAATGTAGCACAAAATGTAAAAATCTAGAGAATATGAGAAAAGACATGAAATAGAATGAGAAGGTCTGACACGCATAGTATCAAATAGAGATTCCTGAAAGAAAGATAAAAGTTGGGAAGGGTTCTGTTGTTGGGAAGGGTTCTGTTATGGACTAAATTTTTGTATCTCCCAATTTATATGTTGAAATCCTAACTCCCAATGTGATGGTATTAGCCTAAAGTCTTCAGTAACCTTGGGTTACTAGAACCTAGCATCAACTCTGCCTTGTGCATGCTCTTTCGGGTGTGATGGTGAGGATCTATGTCACAGCCTCTGTCAGATTGGGTGTTTGAGACTCTTGGTTTCTAAGCAATTTCTCTATGAAACTTTATTCGGTGTATTGTCATGTTAATGAATTCAAGGGGTCTTTTATATCTTTAAAAATATGTAGAGTTTCACCCTGCATTTTATTGCTTTAGAAAGAAAATAGACTGATGGCATGTACTGTTTTAAAAACTACTCTAAAAAAAAACAAAAACAAAAACAAAACCTCTTGTCTTTTAAGGAGAGCATGTCTCTTTAAAAACAAATTTTCTCAAGAGAACCCTTGTTCTACATAAGTAAATGACCACTCTCAGAAGCCAAGGAAGCAATTGTTTTAGGTTCTTTCAATTTTCTTTCCAATCTCAACTGTCCGTGCATGGAGCTGTCCAAGGTTTTTATTTCTTCCCCTGACCCCTTTAATCATCACACAAACAGGCAGCAGAGAGAGTAATACAAAAGAACACCAACTTTGGAGTCAAACAAACTGGGTTAGAGTCCCAGAGCCAGCATTCAACAGTTGTGTGATCTTGATCAAATCCTATAACCTCTCTGCGCTTCAGTTCAAACAAGGATGAAGGATGACAGTAACAGTACCTAACCCATAGATTATCATGAGGATTTAGTCAGTTACTCTTTGTAAAAGTGTTTATTACAATGCCTGGCAAATAGCAAAACAGGAAATTTGGGGTCCCCTAATTTCTACCATAAAAGAATTGTAGACATGGGTTATTTTGCTACTTAACACTTTTGCTCTTGTAAATGTTGCTCTGGCAATCAGTACAGGATGGGGAGCAGGAGGAAGTAGAAAGAATGCTCACAGAACTATGGCTTAGGGTGTCCAGTCCTGGCTCTGCCATTAATCAGCTGTGTGACCCTTGCTAAGTTAACTGATCCCTCTGAACTCTTTTTTTTTTCTCTCTCCGTAAAAGGAAGGGCTTAAACTTCAGTAACTATAACCTGTATGTTTTAGTATTTTGCGAATCCCATTTCCAACTCTACATTCAATCCAGTAACGGTATTTCTAGTTTGTAAACTAGAAAAACAATCTTTGGCATTTGAAGGTCACAACCGAGAGTATCTCCATAGCAGGAGATTAAGGAGCCACTGACAAAGTGGCACCAGGAGAACCTGATGTATGCCAGGAATCCAGGCAGAGGGTGGCATTAGCACTTCTTTCTGCAGAACCTAAACCCTGTCTGACTCACCCGGAGGAGCTGTCACAGTGGTTTGCTGGAAACCCCCTTTCTGTTGGGAGGATTACTGGGTCACCGTCTCCCAAGGACAAGGAAACCCTTGCTGAAGTGCTGGAACGGCTCGGCACCAGGCGTATGTTGGTGGGAGCTGTGTCAGCCCGCTTTCGGCCATGTAGCTGCTCCCATCCAGGCTCTAGAAGGGGTCCTGTTTGTGTCAGGCCCAACCACCCCCATCCCCTAGCGACTGCACTGGGTGTCCCTGCGCCGCGCGTCCCCTCCCTCTTGCCCCTCCCTCCTGGCTGCCATAGAAGCCAGCCTACGAGGTCCAGGCCAGCGTCCGGGTGCCCTACCGGTCCCCCTGTCCCCCCTTCCCCAGGCCAGCCCCCTGCTCCGGATTGGTCCTTCAGGAAACGCTGCGGGGCGTCTGGGTCCCGGCTGCGGAGCCGGCCTAGGCCGGAGGGCGGGGTTTGCCCTGGGCCTCTGCCGGTCAAGTCGGCCGCCCCTGACAGCTCCAGGAGCCTCAGGCGCGACAACGGCGCCCTCCCCTCGGGACATCCACACAGACTGCTCTTGCTCCAGCGGCAACCACCCCGCGCGCCTGGCCTGGCGCCGTGCAGCGAGCGAAGCCCAAGAGCTGGCCTCGCCACGAAGGTAAGCGAGGGGCTGGGGGGCTCGCCGCCAGCACCCCCACCCCGCCACCCTTCCTCTGCTAGGCTGTAGACCTAGGTGGCTGAGGAGGAGGCGCCTCTCCTCCCCGCGACCCAAGGGAAAAAGGGAGCCCTGCCGCGGGGTGTCTGCGAGGTGGGGTCAGAAGAAGGTTAGGCGCTTTCTGGGGCGTCCCCCGACACCGGCCCAGGCTGATCCACGCGCGAGAGGAGGGGCCATTAGAGCCAGGGCAAGGGCGTGCTCGCTCGTGTGTGCCCATGTCATGTGCGGCGCCCATGTCTATGTGCGCGCGTGTGGGCACCCATGTCCCTGTATGGTGTCTGCGTGCCCGTCCACACGTGAGCCAAGGAAGGCATCTTAGCGCCTAGCAGTGCACACAGCGGGTGCGCTGGACCAGAGCCCTAAGGCACCAGCCCAAATCTGCAGAGTTTGTTACAAGGGCAGAGGACCTGCGTGACCTCCCCACCCGCCCCGGCCGGTGCTGGTGGTGGAGGGAACTGACAGCTAACGCCTGTGGCCCAGGAGAACAAAACCTCCCATTGCACTCCACGCCACAACGCTCCCCAGCGAAAGGTGCTTCTTTTGGAAGACCGCATGAAGTAAGGAAGAGCCTCTTTTCCTCTTCCTGGATATCCCTCCAGGAATGTTAGAAGCTCCAGGACTTCTTGATACGTCCAGGAAAAGATCGCAACCGGGTCTTTAAAATATCGAATCCAACTAGCTTCTGCGTGCCTGACACATCTGGGCAGATAGAGAAGTCAAGGCAATAGATAAAGGTGCTTTTATCCCTAACATGAGCAGGGAAGATTCTGCTATCCGCACTTTTTTCCTTTCCGTTTTTTCCTTCCCTCCTTTTCCTTCTTCTCCCTCCCTCCTTTCCTCCTCCTTCTCCTCTCCCCTTCTCCTCCTCTCTCCCTTTCTCCCTTTCTCCCCTCTTTTCCCCTTCCCTCCCCTGTTTTCGTCCTCCTGAGTAGACAAGAAGGCTCTCTGTCTACCCACCCTCCCCCACCCCATTCCTCATCCCGTTTCAAAATAAGAGCGAATGAATCACATTCTAAGCTCTTACCCGTGCAGTTCTGACAAGTTTGGAAAGTACACAAATCGCGTTTGCGACTGAGACCGCGGGAATCCAAAAGGGAAACAAACAAAACCAGACGAAAAAAAGTGATTCCAAAAAAGTGATTTCAAATTGGAATCTGAGGTGATTATTTGTTTATGGTATTAAGATTTTTTTAATGTTTGAAAAGTATGTATCACACTAGCTTGCATCATCAGTATTCAATGTGATTCACAGAACCGCTTCAAAAGATGGTTTCTGCTAGTGTTGCAACCGCACTTCTAATTCTGGTTGTCATGGTTACTGAAGAAGTCGCCCTGCACTATTGAGAGGCTGTCTAGCTAGAACCAGGAACTGTTCTCCAGAGGACCTTCTCTTGTACCCTCGTGTAACCATGGTAATAACCGAGTTTATGAAAATGTACTTACTTTTTCCCTTAAAGTACTAAAATCCCAACGCATGTTTTTTTTTTTTTTAAATTTTATTTTTTCAGAGTTTGCAGTCTGTGCAACACAGCTTTCCGTTCAGACAAATGAGAGTAAACAGTGCCCTCCAGCAAGTTAAATGGCCCCAAATAGTCATGCGGCCCAGCTCACTTCCCACAGCTCACTGCAGAACAGAGGACAGAGCAGGATGTTAGATGTTCCAGGAATCCTGGCCTGAGCCCAGATCGCCCTCTCCATTTAGCATTTACATTTGGAAGCCTAATTAGCTTTCTAATTATGAGATGGGAGAATGTAGGTGGGGGTCCTGGGAGAGGCTAGTGGGGAAAAAGCTGAATCCAACTCCCCATGAACTAGTGTTTGGTTTGCCATTGAATTTGCCTAGGAAACCCTCATGGGTTTATTTTTAGCTGGACCACTGTTAAATGGTAAGCCTGGAAAAACCTTCAGAGAAGCCTCCTTCTGTGTTAGGAAAAAATGTGGATGGGATATTTGGTTTGAGGTGTGTGCTTTTTTTCTAACTACATTTAAAATAAAGACAGGTTTATATGAAATCTAAATTCCCCAGTAATAACTACAGATAGGTTACAGAGCCCTTTATATTCTTGGTTTAACCCTAGGTTTTTAGTTGAGAAGGCTTTATTTGGGGCAAACAGTGGTGCCATTTCAAATACTTTTATCAGCAAATGTTGGTTTCTTTAAAGAACCATAACTCATTACACATCCACAATTTCTGAGCTTCAAATTCTAACATTGATAGCATGTGACTGGACAGTTTGAAGCCCTCAGACTTACAGTTTTGTTTTATTTTCTTTTTCTTTTAGAGACTGAGTCTTGCCATGTTGCCCAGGCATGTCTCAAACTCCTGAGATCTTCCCGCCTCAGACTCCTGAGGAACTGGGACTACAGGTGAATGCCAGACTTATTATACATTTTTTAAAAAGAAAAGCAAAGATTTTTGTCTTAGTAGGTTAATGTTTTTAGTCACATATATAGTTTCATTTTGAGAAACTTAAAAATTAAAATATAACGTTAAATCCAACTTCATTCTTTGAATTTGATCACTGTATTTCTCTAGGGATTAAAGAGCTTTAATTCATTGGTTGATTTTCTTTCACTTGTTGAAAGGACAAACTGTTGATAAAATTTGTTTCGTTCTGTATTTTGTCATTTCCTATTGTCATTCTAGAAAAAGGTCTCTAGAATTGAAGTTTTAATTTTCAGGAGAAGAAGAAAATATTCAAATTGCATATGAAGATAATAGTCTACAACTTGAATTAACCACATCATAGTTCTTAAATTACTTTTTCTCAAGAACTTCAAGGTTAGCTTAGCCATTATTATGCAGCATCCTGAGGAATATTAACCAGTTTTACAGATGGACAAGTTATGTTCAAAAGCCAAGTGATCATGCCTGTAATCCCAGCACTTTGGGAGGCCAAGGCGGGTGATCACCTGAGGTTGGGAGTTCAAGACCAGCCTGACCAACAGGGAGAAACCCTGTCTCTACTAAAAAAAATATAGAATTAGCCTTGCATAGTGGCACATGCCTGTAATCCCAGCTACTTGGGAGGCTGAGGCAGGAGACTCACTTGAACCCGGGAGGCGGGGGTTGTGGTGAGCCGAGATCATGCCATTGCACTCCAGCCTGGGCAACAAGAGTGAAACTCCATTTCAAGGAAAAAAAAAAAAAAAGCCAAGTGATAGCTCAGTGCCGTGGCTCAGGCCTGTAATCCCAATACTTCAGGAGGCTGAGGCAGAAGGACTGCTTGAGCCCAGGAGTTCGAGACCAACCTGGGCAACATGGTGAGACCCTGTCTCTATAAAAAATTTTTTAAAATTAGCTGGGTGTGGTGGCGCATGCCTGTAGTCCCAGCTACTGGGTAGACTGAGATAGCAGGATTGCTTGAGCCTGGGAGGTTCAAGCCTGCAGTGAGCTGTGATTATGCCACTGCATTCTATCCTGGGAGACAGAGAAAGACTCTGAATCAAAAAAAAAAAAAAGTGATTTCAGCTAACCACCTGGAAAATCGAGATAAAAATCTAAATTGCCTGACATGAACATTATGAATATGAGCATTAGCCAAGACTTAGAGAAATACACGGTGTGGATAGCGGGAAGAATTTAAGATTAGAGAGTAAAATAAAACTGTTAAGGGAGGCCGGGCGCGGTGGCTCAAGCCTGTAATCCCAGCACTTTGGGAGGCCGAGAGGGGCGGATCACGAGGTCAGGAGATGGAGACCATCCTGGCTAACACGGTGAAACCCCGTCTCTACTAAAAAATACAAAAAACTAGCCGGGCGAGGTGGCGGGCGCCTGTAGTCCCAGCTACTCAGAGGCTGAGGCAGGAGAATGGCGTAAACCCGGGAGGCGGAGCTTGCAGTGAGCTGAGAACCGGCCACTGGACTCCAGCCCGGGCAACAGAGCCAGACTCCGTCTCAAAAAAAAAAAAAAAAAAAAAAAAACTGTTAAGAGGAAAAAACTAAGGAGAAAGCAGATTAATAGAAAGAAAGTAAAAGCGAAAACATCAAGTGTAAAGAGGGTTGCACAGAAGAAAAACCAAGTTGCAGAATAGGAAACTAAAAAGAACTCCACTCTTCATCTTCCACAGAGAGCATTGATAGTTTTCCAGAAAGCAGTAAGTACCCTATTTAGCAAACTTGTGTGACTTGGGAGGCCTTAGTGGCAGATCTTAGTTCGTTCTGACTCCCTGCCACCTGTCCAAGTGGTGTGGGCTGAGGCAGCTTTCTTTTCGGGACTCCTGAACTAGCTGCTCATTAGACCTTTTCTCCCTAATTCTAAGGCCACCAAGAAGCTTTCTGCATCTCTATTTGTTGGGATTATCTAGTTGGGATAATATATGGATATACTTGATTACATAATTGCATCAGAAATTTTTCTTTTTACTTTAAAAAATTATTTAAATTGTTATCGTCATAATGCATTCACCTAATTTTATGAGAGTATATTAAAAGCTTATAACTAAAACAACAGTCCCAGTCTCCAGAGGCAATCATTTTGAACTCTTGGCTGTTTGATCACTTACCTCCCTATGTCCGAATAATTAGCTTACATTGCTGTTTGTTTTTTTGTTTTTTGTTTTGTTTTGTTTTTGTTTTTATTTTTCTTGAGACAGGGTCTCACACCATTGCCCAGGGTAGAGTACAGTGGTGTGATCATGGCTCACTGCAGCCTTAAATTCCTGAGTTCAAGCAATCCTTCCCCCTCAACCTCTTGAGAAGGTGGCACTGTAAGTGCCCGCTACCATGCCCATGCCCAGCTTTTTTTTTTTTTTTTGGTAGAGACAAGGTCTCACTATGTTGCCTAGGCTGGTGTCAAACTCCTGGGCTCAAGCAATCCTCTCACTTTGGCCTCCAGAGTGCTGGGATTACAAGCGTGACCCACCATGCCTGGCCACTGGTTCTTGATTTATCAATTTTGGACAGAATCTATTGACTTATTTATTTATTTTTATTTTTATTTTTTTAGAGACAGGATCTCACTCACCCAGACTACAGTGCAGTGGTACAATCATAGCTCACTGCAGCCTAGAACTTCTGGGCACAAGTGATCCTCTCATTTCAGACTCCAGAGTACCTGGGACTACAGGCATGAACCATCATGTCTAGCTAAGTTTATTATTTTTGTAGAGTTGTGGGGTGGGGGGCTCTCTATGTTGTCCAGGCTGGTCTTGAACTCCTGGCCTCAAGCCTCCCAAAGGCTTCTGCCTTGGCCTCCCAAAGTGCTGGGATTATAGGCGTGAGCCACCATGCCTGGCCAAATTAGTTCTATTCTTGGCTAATAAAATATACCTTAGTCATTTTTAATCATGAAGATTTTTAAAGAGCCTTTTAAACTTTTTGGAAATTTGAAATGTAGCCAAATACTCTCTCAGATGTAATCAACAGCACCAGCCTTGAGCTCCTATGGAACACAGAGGTACTTGATTTGTTTTTCTAAGACCACCAGAGCGGGCACAAAAGAACCAGCGACTAGGCAAGTGTAGGAGCAAAACTGCAAGTTTATTTTGGTCACCTAAGATGTGGGGAAGAGGTCTGTCGGCCTCCGGCAAAGAAGGCCGACAGAGTCCCCCGGTGGGGCTCTCCGACGGAGTTCCCACAGTCCCGACATCCCGACAGGAGTGGGACTGTGAGAAGGCCGCGCGTGGCGTCCCTCCGGAGCGGCTTTTCTAGGAGTGGGAGGGCAATAGGCGGGGCACGGGCGTGTCGGGGGGCCGTTCCGCAGGTGCGACCAGGTAAATGTTGGTCTCTTCGGATTGACATCACCTGGCGCATGCCTAGTTGGTCTGCACCTTCCCGGGTCGCCGGCTGCATTTTCGCAGGCGCGGAAAAGTTGTGGGGGCGGGGATGAAGAACCCGGAAGTGCACCATCTTGCCTCCGTTCATCCAAACAGTACTGATTTTTGCACCCTTTATACTGCCACAGTTTCCATGATCCATACTCCATACCCCCTCTCCCATTTTACCATTTCCCTGACCTACATTTCTCTTTCAGTACTTGCTTAATCACATCTGCAAATTCCTTCAGGCCTTGTCTCCTTCCAGATGATCTCTTTTGGGCCCCACCCTCTCTGCACCTATCTCTAGTTTAGCCTTTGGCCATTATATTTAGATGATTTGTTTATGCATCTACCTTGCCCCACTGGCTGTAGATTTAGTTATATCTACATTGTTCCTGGGAGTAACTTGTACACTTAAACATGGAGGACGGAGCTTAAAAATAGTGTTTGTTGAACTGAACACTTCATCTTGATATTGAAGGAGTATTTCATAGTAGAGTAAGAGGGGTAGCAACCTCACATTGCTTAGAGTAGGGGTGAGGGCAAGGAAGTAGGGGTAAAACATGATCTATTTCTTTTCTTTCCTTTTTTTTTTTCTTTTCTGACGGAGGAGTCTTGCTCTACACCCGCACCCGGCCAATAAGATTTCTTTCTTCCTTCCTTCCTTCCTTCCTTCCTTCCTTCCTTCCTTCCTTCCTTCCTCCCTCCCTCCCTCTCTTCCTTCCCTCCCTCCCTCCCTCCTTCCTCCCTTCCTCCTTCCTTCCCCTCCCTTCCTTCCTCCCTCCCTCCCTCTCTCCCTCTCTCTCTTTCTTTCTTTCTGTCTTTCTTTCTCTCTCTCTCTCTCTTTCTATAGTGAAAACTGTATTTTTATTGCCTTTTATTTTCAACAATGATTACTTGAACTTAAAAAAAAAGAGCAGACTTTATTAACTAATGGTTACTGAAAAGTCAAACCTTTCCAGCCCACTTCATATTTTCTTTTAACCATTTCAGACCATGATCTGTTTCTTATCCTCCTACTTTCTAGCAGCATCTGTTCAGGGGAGATTGCTTGTGGCACACACAGCTCCTGCTCATGAGACAAGGTGAAGCAGCCTCATCTGCTGTGAGTGAGGCACAGACTCTGAGATCAGACAGGCTTGGGCTTGAAATTAAACTTGGATGTTAATTGCCTATATGGCTTTGGACAAATTGCCAAGCCCTTTTGAAGTTTAGTTTCTTCATCTGAAAAATGAGGATAATAGCAGGCACCTTTTAGGGCTGTTGTAAAGATTTTTAAAAATATGTATAAAGGGCCAGGGATGGTGGCTCACACCTGTAATCCCAGCACTTTGGGAGGACAAGGCGGGAGGATCACCTGAGGTCAGGAGTTCGAGACCAGCCTGACCAACATGGAGTAGAACCCCGTTCTACTAAAGATACACAATTAGCTGGGCGTGGTGGCACATGCCTGTAATCCCAGGTATTTGGGAAGCTAAGGCAGGAGAATCACTTGAACCTGGGAGGCAGAGGTTGCAGTGAGCTGAGATTGTGCCATTGCACTCCAGCCTGGGCAACAAGAGTGAAACTCTGTCTCAAAAAAATGTATATGTGTGTGTGTGTGTATATATATATGAAAAATGTATATATCTGTAAATGAAATGCCATCTCTACTAATATATATATATGTATAAAGTAATTGAAATGAAATAATGATTATTCTTCTAAGTTAGGAATGCTTTGGGCTGCAATTAACTAAAAAATCTTCCTGCTTAGCTAGAAGTTTATTTTTCTTGCAAAAGAAGAGGTCTAGATAAGCAATTAATAGCTTTGTTTTAGCTGCCATCAGAGACCTAGTTTATTCCTATCTTTCTGTTCTGCTGTCCGTCCTTTTGCCCTCATATTTATCACTTCATGGTCTCTAGGTGGCTACTACTTCTCTGTAAGTTCCACATAGGAAGAAAATGAAAGAAGCTGCTCCAGCTGCAACTATCCCCTTTCAACAGGAAAGCACTAATGATCAGAAACACCAAACTAAAGTCTTACTGGCCAAAACTGTGTCTCAGACCTATCCCTATCATTGAGGGAGAAGGGGAAACTGGGATCGCCAGTGCTATAACAGAAGGTAAAGAAAGGAGAAGAGAGTTAGTAGTGATGTTAAGTGAACCAGCCTGCAGTGATGTCTGTCACACTATCATTTATTGATAGGGTGGCCATATGTCCCAGTTTGTCAGTGCAACCTCGGATTACACCTGTTGTCCTAGTGTGATGATGATTATTATTATTATTATTTGAGATGAAGTTTTGCTCTTGATGCCCAGGCTGGAGTGCAATGGCGCAATCTTGGCTCACTGCAACCTCTGCCTCCTGGGTTCAAGCGGTTCTCCTGCCTCAGCCTCCTGAGTAGCTGGGATTACAGGCATGTGCCATCACGCATGCACAGCTAATTTTGAATTTTTAGTAGAGATGGGGTTTCTTGGTCAGGCTGGTCTTGAACTCCCGACATCAGGTAATCTGCCCACCTCGGCCTCCCAAAGTGCTAGGATACAGGCCTGAGCCACTGCACCCGGCCGTCCTAGTGCAATTATTAATAGCACCCATTCTCAGAGGTGTCTTGGTTTGAATGACAGATTCTATGTTCACCCTTCTTATTGAGCACTTGCTATTTATTGTAGGCTCTCATTAAGTAGTAGTTATTAATAAGACAGCTAGAACACAATCGTAAGATACACAACAAGTCAAGTTTACATGCGGGGATTGCCTGTATGGTACAGGCAGGAGGTACACTGAGTTTACAAGGGAGAGAAATGAGTATGAGTTGACAAAGAGTTGAGGTCAGCTGGTCTGGATGGAGAGGAAATATATGGGGAAGGTGTAACACCACAGCGAGAGAAGTAACTGGGTTGGACACAGTTTAAAATATGCAAAAGTGGCTGGGCACGGTGGCTCAAGCCTTTAATCCCAGCACTTTGGGAGGCCAAGGCAGGTGGATCATGAGATCAGGAGTTCAAGACCAGCCTGGCCAAGATGGTGAAACCCTGTCTCTACTAAAAACTACAAAAATTAGCCGGGCACAGTGGCAGGCTCCTGTAATTCCAGCTACTTCGGAGGCTGAGGCAGAAGAATTGCTTGACCCTGGGCAGCAGAGGTTGCAGTGAGCTGAGATGGCGCCACTGCACTCCAGACTGGGCAACAGAGTGAGACTCCGTCTCAAAAAAAAAGAAAAAAAAAAGGAAAAGTACACACTTGACATGCCAGGGGCTTTTCTTTGAAGACTAACAACAAAGTTTTCATGCTGCCTTTGTTTGAATGATGAACACTTTGTAATATGAGGTACAATGCTAAGATAAGATATGATTGGGTCTGAGAGCATTCTTGGAACTGATGACACAAAATAAAACAGCCGTTCATATTTGTGAAGCCAATTTTTTTTGTTTTTTTGGCTATTACAAAACCTACCACAAAAGTTTAACATGTGAGAAGAAAGATATTTTTCTGGCCGGGCGTGGTGAGGCTGAGGTGGGTGGATGATGAGGTCAAGAGATTGAGACCATCCTGGCCAACATGGTGAAACCCCATCTCTACTGAAAATACAAAAATTAGCTGGGCATGGTGGTGCGCACCTGTAGTCCCAGCTACTCAGGAGGCTGAGGCAGGAGAATTACTTGAACCCAAGAGGCGGAGGTTGCAGTGAGCCGAGATCACGCCACTGCACTCCAACCTGGTGACAGAGCGAGACTCCCTCTCAAAAAAAAAAGAAAGATATTTTTCTAAATTATTCTTTTGAGCCTATAGTAGATTGTGACCTTGAGATATTTGGTAATAAATCCTCCTCTATCAAGAGAAAATATTTGCAACTTCCAAATTTTCTTTTGAGTTGAGATTAAAGGAAAACATTTATGGTCATTAATTTTTTTTCTTAGTTTGACTTTTAAATCCCCCCAGTGTTTTTTATTTTTATTTTTCAGAAACAGGATCTCCCTCTGTCATGCAGACTGGAGTGCAGTGGCATGGGCATAATTCACTGTAGCCTCAAACCCCTGGGCTCAAGTGATCCTTTCTCCTTGGACTCCCAAAGTACTAGGATTATATTTGTTTTAGATATTTATTCCTTCTGTTAGGCTGCTTGGTGAGCTGATATAGCTGAAAGAGACAAAGTAAAGAAATTTGATTCTAGTCTCATCCCTGCCACTAACTAATAAGTCTCTTAACCCCTCTGGGTGTGTTTATTCCAATACAAAATGCGAGATTGAAAAATCCTACAAGCCCCTCCCCAGTGGACTCCTAAAAGTCCCTTAGTGTGCTTGGGTAATCAAGGGAAACTGAATTAGCCAGTCAGCTTGGAGCCTCAGGTTAATTTGGTTTAGTGAAGTATTAAAAAGTAAGATTGCAGAGGAAAACAGATAAGACCCTGAAGTGCCTCACATCCAGCTAAGTAAATTGCCATTTGTTTTTGCCATTTACTAAGCAGCACTGAAGAAAAGTCAGTGTGAAAACTGGGCGTGCTGGATGGGTTGGAAGGAGGAAAGACTGACAAGGGATAAAAATACTTGTTTTATTCTGAGTTTTGAGCTATTTTACAATGTTCAATAACCTCACAACATACCTGGTTCAAATGGCAGAGTAGTAGTCCCTAGAAAGCCTCACTGCCATGCTCAGCTTACCTGCTGCTGGCTCCATGTCCTAAGATTTTCAATGGCACCTCACAGTACTCATCATCTGGACACAGTCTATTGCTGGTTGCTCTTCAGCTCCAGCCTTTCGATGACTATTTTGCTTCTGCTGGAATGTTTGTTGGCAGCCTTTAGTTTTGCTCCTAACCACCTCCCACTATCCCCGCAACCCCACCGCCCCACCATAACTCCTTCACCACTTAGCAGCTGCACAAGAAGACCTCCCTCCTAGGCTCCACTCAGTTCCCAGAAGAGCAATTCTTATTGCTCTAGGATTAAATTTATGCTACCGCTGTTAACATTTTAGGATATCTGTAGTGTTAAATCAAGTTCAGCCTAAAGCTGCCTCCCTACATATTTTAAGTTTGGCCCAAAAGTTTCTCTGAACATTGTGAACTATAACCTAAATGCACTTGTTAATGGACTAAAGCCTACTCTTGTGCCAGTCACTGAGTTTTGGCCAATGAAAGGTGGCCAACTTAGTCAAACCATCTTCAAATAAGGCAAATGTTGAACTGTGACCAATCTGGCTGTTTTTGTACCTCACTTCCATTTTCTGTGCATCACTTTTGTTTTTCTGTCCATAAATCTTCCACCACTTGGCTATGCTGGAGTCTCTGAGCCTACTCTGGCTTGGGAGGCTGCCCAATTCGTGAATAATTGTTTGCTCAACTAAACTCTGTTAAACTTAATTTGGCTAAGGTTTTTCTTTTAACAATAGTCATATAGTATACTAATCTGTGGTGTTTCTTTATTGAACTATGGTGACATTACCAGAGCTAGTCTCAACTTTCCATAAAAAAATCCCTCCTTTGGCTGGGCACAGTGGCTCATGCCTGTAATCCCAGCACTTTGGGAGGCCAAGGTGGGCAGATCACTTGAGGTCAGGAGTTCAAGACCAGCCTGACCAACATGGTGAAACCCTGTTTCTACTAGAAATACAAAAATTAGCTGGGCATGGTGACAGGCGCCTGTAATCCCAGCTATTCAGGAGGCTGAGGCAGGAGAATTGCTTGAGCCGGGGAGGCAGAGGTTGCAGTGAGACAAGGTCACGCCATTGTACTCCAGCCTGGGCAACAAGAGCAAAACTCTCAAGAAAAAAAAAAAGTGCAATCCCTGACATGTTTATACTTCTTTTCCTTTTTTTTTTTTTGGAGATGGAGTCTCGCTCTGTCACCCAGGCTGGAGTGCAGTGGCACCCAGAAAGCAGAGGTTGCAGTGAGCTGAGATCTTTTTTTTTTTTTTTTTTTTTGAGACGGAGTCTCGCTCTATCGCCCAGGCTGGAGTGCAGTGGCGCGATCTCGGCTCACTGCAAGCTCCGCCTCCCGGGTTCACGCCATTCTCCTGCCTCAGCCTCCTGAGTAGCTGGGATTACAGGCGCCCGCCACCGCGCCCGGCTAATTTTTTTTTTGTATTTTTAGTAGAGACGGGGTTTCACCGTGGTCTCGATCTCCTGACCTTGTGATCTGCCCGCCTCGACCTCCCAAAGTGCTGGGATTACAGGCGTGAGCCACCGCGCCTGGCCGTGAGCTGAGATCTTGACGCTGCATTCCAGCCTGGGCAAGAAGAGCGAAACTCCATCTCAAAAAAAAAAAAAAAAGTGGTGTAATTTGTGTATTTGCTATCACTGATAGTTCCAATGGCTTTTTTTTTTTTTTTTTTTTTTTGAGACGGAGTCTTACTCTGTGGCCCAGGCTAGAGTGTGGTGGCTTGATCTCAGCTCACTGTAACCTCCACCTCCCGGGGGATTCAAGAGATTCTCCTGCCTCAGCCTCCCGAGTAGGATTACAGGCACATGCCACCATGCCTGGCTAATTTTTGTATTTTTAGTAGAGACAGGGTTTCACCATATTGGCCAGGCTGGTCTCGAACTCCTGACCTCAAGTGATTCACCCGCCTTCGCCCCCCAAAGTGCTGGGATTACAGGCGTGAACCACCACGCCCAGCCTGATAGTTCCAATGGTTAATTCGAAAACAAGGCACAGGCCAGGTGCAGTGACTCACACCTGTAATCCCAGTGCTTTGGGAGGCTGAGGCGGGTGGATCACCTGAGGTCAGGAGTCCAAGACCAGCCTGGCCAACTTGGTGAAATCCCATCTCTATTAAAAAATACAAAAAATTAGGTGGGCGTGGTGGTGGGTCCCTGTAATCCCAGCGACTTGGGAGGCTGAGGAACAAGAATCGCTTGAACCCAGGAGGCGGAGGTTGCAGTGAGCAGAGATGGTGCCACTGCCGTCCAACCTGGGTAACAGAAAGAGAGTCTATCTCAAAAAGAAAAAAAAAGGTCACAGCTGGGTGTGGTGGCTCACACCTGCAATCCCAGCACTTTGGGAGGTCAAGGCGGGTGGATTGCTTAAGCCCAGGAGTTTAAGATCAACGTAAGCAACATGGCAAAATCAAATATACAGAATTTAGCCGGGTGAGGTGCTGCTCGCCTGTAGTTCCAGCTACTTGGGAGACTGAGGTGGGAGGATCTCTGGAGCCTGGGAGGTCGAGGCTTCAGTGAGCTGTGATTGCACCACTGAACTCCAGCCTAAGTGACAGAGGGAGACCCTGTCTCAAACAAACACAAACAAAAAAACAAAAACAAGGCACGTCAAAGAATCTTCCTTTCTAATTCTCCTGCCTGCTCTTGCTACTATCACTGACTTTTGCCATCCCAGGCTGATGCTGAACTTCATGGCAGTGGCCTGTTTCATAGTGTTAGGTTCCACTACACACCACAGGGAGGCAGCAAGTGGAATTGGGTGAAACTGGACCCCAGACTGGCCTTGTCACTCACTGCTCTCTGAGTTTTGACAAATGTCTCATCCTCTTTAGTAATCTCATCAAGGTAGTGAGAATTTTAGTATCTATCTTATAGAGTTTGTTGTAATGGTTAAATTAGTCACATAAGCATGTGCAGCACAATGTCTGGTGTATAGTAAGTGCTTAATAAAAGTAGCTTTTAGTATACTTTCCCTGTTACATTGAATAAAATGCTAGTAACACTACTCTAACACCAACTAAAAGAATGGCTACTTCCAGCTGGGTATGGTGGCTCATGCTTATAATCTCAGTACTTTGTGAGGCCAAGGTAGGGGGGACCACTGGAGCCCAGGAGTCAAACCAGCCTGGGCAACATAGCGAGACTCTATTTCTACAAAAAATAAAAGTTAAAAAAAATGGCTACTTTCAAATGTCCTTCAAAAGGTGCTATTGCTTTGTGGTTTACAGTATATCACCTCTCATAAATTACGTTTTACTTCTTGTTTGCTTGTTTTTGTTTTGTTTTGTATTGTTTTGTTTTTTTTTTTGAGACAGAGTCTTGCTGTGTCGCCCAGGCTGGAGTGCAGTCGTGCGATCTTGGTTCACTGCAAGGTCCACCTCCTGGGTTCACGCCATTCTCCTGCCTCAGCCTCCCGAGTAGCTGGGACTACAGGTGCCCACCACCACGCCTGGCTAATTTTTTGTATTTTTAGTAGAGACAGGGTTTCACTGTGTTAGCCAGGATGGGTCGCGATCTCCTGACCTCGTGATCCGCCCGCCTTGGCTTCCCAAAGTGCTGAGGTTACAGGCATAAGCCTTTGCACCCGGCCTGCTTGTTGTTTACTACTAATATTTATTTGGTGCCTACCATATCCTAGCACTACATACTAGGGAATATTGAAGATATGAAGATAAATAAGCAGCAGAAGGTCAGTCTTAGAAAGGCTAAACGTAATGAGAATATAAATTTATACTCTGTCAGTTCGAAGTGTGAGCAGAGTTCAGTGGAAATACTGAGATGGAGAAATTAACTCTGGGTAAGTAGAGAAAAGAAAATACCACCAGGCGGGGTGGCTCTATGCCTGTAGTCCCAGTATTTTGGGAGGCCCAGGAGTTCAAGACCAGCCTGTGCAACATATTGAGACTTTGTCTCTACTAAAATTTTAAAAAAAATTAACCGGGAAGGGTGGCGTGTTCCTGTAGTCCCAGCTACTTGGGAAACTAAGGGAGAAGGATTGCTTGAGCCCAGGGGTCAAGGCTGTAGTGAGCCATGATTGTGCCGCTGCACTCCAGCACGGGTGACAGAGTGAGACCCTGTCTCAAAAAAAAAAAAAATTGGTTGGGGGAGAAGAAAGAAAATCCAAGAAAGTAAATTAGGAGAGTCTTGAAGGCTGAATAAGAAAAGAGCAAGTGCTAGTCCTGGCCTCCCTGGGTGCAGCGCACTCCCTGCCTGCTGCAGCCTGACTGGGCCCCCCAGTCTCCCGAGGCCACTCCCCCAGGCCTCACTAAGGCAGCAGCACAGCACGCTTGACTTCATGCTTGGCGCCAAAGCTGATGGTGAGACCATTCTAAAAAGCCTCCAGTCCATTTTCCAGAGTCGGGGGATGGCGGAGTCGGTGCACACCTGGAGGGACCATGGCTATTTAGCAACCCGCACAAACAAGAACGGCAGCTTTGCCAATTTGAGAATTTCCCTACATGGATTGTGTTGCTGGACCTTCAGAGTTACGTAAGATGGTGACGCACAAGGCAAAGAAGAGATCGACAGTATTTTGAACAAAGTAGAAGAAAGAATGAAAGAATTGAGTCAGGACAGTACTGGGCGGATAAAACGATTACCACCCATAGTTGGAGGAGGAGCCATCAACAGATACTGGCCCATTGCCGATGGGCGCCTGGTTGAATACGACGTAGATTGACGTGGTGTATGATGAAGATTCATCTTATCAAAATATAAAAATTCTACACTCGAAGCAGTTTGCAAATATTCTCATCCTGAGTGGGGATGTTAATTTACCAGAGAGTGATTTGTTGTATACCTGGGCCATCATGGCAGTGGCAAAGAAGATTACACTGGCAAAGATGTACTCATTCTGGGAGACAAACATGGGGGCATATTGTGCGAAACAGTCAAACTAAAACCAAAGATGGTCACTATGGTAGAGCTTGACCAAATGGTGATCAATGGATGTAAGAAGTATATGTGAAAAACGTGTGGCGATGTCTTAGACAATCTTAAAGGAGGCTGCTATGAGGTTCTAATAGAAGACTGTATTCCGGTACTGAAGAAGTACGCCAAAGAAGGGAGATAATCTTATTATGTGATTAATGATTTGACAGCTGTTCCAATCTCTATGTCTCCAGAAGAAGATTCCACATGGGAGTTTCTCAGACTGATTCTTGACCTCTCAATGAAAGTATTGAAACAGGATGGGAAGTACTTTACACAGGGGAAGCGTGTCAATCTGACAGAAGCGCTGTCACTCTATGAAGAACAGCTGGGGTGCCTGTATTGTCCTGTGGAATTCTCAAAGGAGATCGTCCGTGTCCCTTCGTACTTGGAATTGTGGGTATTTTACACTCGTTGGAAGAAAGCTAAACCTTGAAGATGAATAGCCCCTAAATCACATGTGCTGCAAATGGCCTTCCTGACCTCCATATGTTGTACATGACATCAAAATGAGTCAGGTAATTGATTGTGAATTCCTCAAAGTTTTCCTTTTTTTAATTATTATTTTTAATTTAAAAAAGCAAATGGGAAATCTGTATTTTGATGAGCTTAGGGTGTTATTTTTTTGAAAGTCAGCTGAAGGATGGTTAGACAGCACAGCGAAGACTGCTAAATGCACTGACCCCTCCTGGAATGTGATTTTTGTTCCTTTTTATTTCTCTGTGGGCTTTTGTTTTTGTTTTTGTTTTGGTAGATCTTCAGTTTAGATGTTTGGAGGAATGAACATCATTGTTTTGTGCTGAAGGAAAGATCTTGATGGTGTTTCTTTCCCCAAAAGTTGACTTAGATATTAAAATTTGGTGCTTTCAAGAGAAAGTTAAAAAAATGAATAAGAATTGCTTCAATTAAAATTACAAAAAAGAAAAAAGAAAGTGTGGTTGGGTGCAGTGGCTCACGCCTGTAATCGCAGCACTTTGGGAGGCCGAGGCAGGCAGATCACAAGGTCAAGAGTTCGAGACCAGCCTGAGCAATATAGTGAAACCCCGTCTCTATTAAAAATACAAAAATTAGGCGAGCATGGTGGCAGGCACCTGTAGTCCCAGCTACTCGGGTGGCTGAGGCAGGAGAATCGCTTGAACTGGGAAGTGGAGGTTGCAGTGGACTGAGATCACGCCACTGCATTCCAGCCTGGGTGACAGAGTGAGACTCTGTCCCCCCCACCAAAAAAAAAAGAAAAGAAAAAGAAAAAAGAAAAGAGCAAATGTATTCCAGTTAGGGAAAACTGGGTATGTAAAGCCACATAGGCATGAAAGGATATGTTATGACGGGGGAGATAAAACTTAAGGAATAAATGTTATAGTTGAAGCAGCTCTCAGAACTTTCCTTCAAGGCTGGATATTTAACAGCAAGTCTTTGATCTTTGGGGGAAAGGGAATAGAGATGATTGGAATCCTGGGTAAACACTGACCTTTTAGTATCCTAGATGTGAGATTGAATTCACTGCTAATTAGTGTTGGTTTTGGCTCCCCTAGGGAAGAGTAAACATAAAGAAGGCAAGGAGCAGGAACTGGGGCAAAGGCAAGTGTGTGGGTGTGTACATTTCCAGAACTACTTGGAGAAATTGAGAAGTGCAAAGAAGGTCTTGAAAATAGAACAGGAATTATGTCTCATGCTTTAAAATAAAGTAAATTCTGCTGGAAGTGACTAACACATCATACCCTAAAAATAAAAACAGAGGGAAAATGAAGCCTCTTTTACTGTTGATGTGATCATTTTAACCTCGGCAGCCTTCCAAGGGAAAACCATAATCAGGTTGTTTTTATTGTTTGCGGGCTGGAGCAAATGCTGGTTTGTAAACATTGTAATGAGTCCAACTCAATAGCCTTAGGAATGTCTACCTGCATTTGAGGTATGCTTCACTGGGAGCCCTAAGAGTGTTGTGCAAAAGTAATGGGGCAACTCATCAAACCCACAATGTTTCAGAAATTTTCCAGCTAGAGAGGTGCTCTGGTTTAGGGGCACATTGAACAAACCTGCCTTTGTTTCAGGAGAAAATACTGGAAAGGGTTTTGCTTTTTTTGTTTGCTTGCTTTTAATTTTTTGTCCTTTCTTTTTCTTCGTAGAACAGTTGTTTGTGGTGATTTTTTTGTTTGTGGTGATTTTTTTTCCAACCAAAAAAGGATGTTTATGAGAGAATTATCTATTTCTGTATCTTCTGGTATCCACGCTACCTTTATTTATTTGTTTTAATTTTATTTTATTTCTCTTGTTTTTTGAGACAGAGTCTTGCTCTGTTGCCCAGGCTGGAGTGCAGTGGCATGATGTCAGCTCACTGTAACCTCTGTCTCCCGGGTCCAAGTGATCCTCCCACCACAGCCTCCAGAGTAGCTGGAATTATAAGTGCCACCACGCCCATCGAATTTTTGTATTTTTAGTAGAGATGGGGTTTCACCATGTTAGCCAGGCTGGTCTCGAACTCTTGACATCAAGTGATCTATCCGCCTGGGCCTCCCAAAGTGCTGGGATTATAGGCATGAGTCACCACACCCAGCCTCATGCTACCTTTAAAAACATCTGAACAATTCAAGTCAGTTCAGCTAGTGGTTACAGACTCTTCCCTGGTGCCCAGAATTTGAAATGAGTAAGATCAAGGACCTGTCCCACAGAAACGCACATTACATATGGTGGGGAGGACAAGTATGTACACAGTAACTGAAACACCAGACAGGATTTGAAGACGTTGGAAATACTAGAGGAAGAGCTGAATTCTGCTTAGGGTATTAGAAAGAGAAGAGACCAGGAGGGGAGGAGAAGAGAAGAGAGGAGAGGGGAGGAGAGGAGAGGGGGAAAATTTAAGCTGAATTTGAATAATAGGTAGAATTTCAACCATTAGATGGTTGTGATAAGAAAAGGAATAAAATTAATCTCTTGTAAAGCAAGAATTTAAAACAAATTTTGTGCGCAGTAACAAATAAAACCAGTTTTTATTTATTTATTTATCCATTCCATAAACATGTGTTGAGTATCTATGAGGTGCCAGGCACTGTTTAGAGATAAAGATGCATAAAACATCTTCCCTGCCCTCAGGTGAAGAGAGATGTGAACATAAAAACTTATGCTACAGAGAGTCAATTATCGACAGAGGGGTGCACAAAATACTCTGGGGGCACCACGGACTGGAGGGAGTCAGAGACTTCACAGAGGAACAGAGACTTGGAGGTTCAGTGGGGAATGGGATGAGGAAAACATTATATGCAGGGGGAATGTCATGTATTGTCATGTACAGAGACACAGAAGCATGAAACTGCATGGGATTGTAGGGGAGCCAAGAGGAAAGTTCCCTTCACCCTCTGCAGGTTCACTGAAAAGTCACTGACATGAAGCAGATTAATAGGAGAAAAGGCATGCAAATTTGTTTAACATGTATACACAGAGGCTTCAGAATTAAGACCCAAACTCCCAGTGAGGTATAGAAGCTTATCTGCCATCACATCTTGATGTTACAGAAAGAGTGGGGACTTGGATCTGGGTGTGGTGGCTCACACCTGTAATCCCAGTACTTTGGGAGGCAAGGCTGGCGGATCACTTGAGGTCAGGAGTTCAAGACCAGCCTGGCTAACATGGTGAAATCCCCATCGCTACAAAAAACACAAAAATTAGCAGGGCATGATGGCAGATGCCTGTAATCCTAGCTACTCAGGAGGCTGAGGCAGGAGAATCACTTGAACCCAGGAGGCAAAGGTTTCAGTGAGCCAAGATTGCGCTGCTGTACTCTGGACTGGGTGATAGAGTGAGAACCTTTCTCAAAAAAAAAAAAAAAAAAGGAAAAGAAAAGAAAGAAGAAAGAAAGACTTGGATCATGGCAAAAGAGATTACGGGGGGGGGGGGAAAAGGAATTATGTTAAGGGGCAATGAACCGATACGGAACAGAGATTAACTTGTAAATAGGTCTCTTTGACAGTGGAAGGTTCTGGTCTGCTCAGTTGTGGTTACATTCTTACTCTTGTAGTGGGGGAAGAAAAAACAGTTGTTCTCCTTGGTGGGTCTGGATCTTAGGCAGATAGGAACTTCAGCTTTCTCAAAGAAGTTGTCTGTCTAAGATCCACACCCACCAAGGTCTTTGGGAACGACCGTGGGGACTAGGGGGAATGTCAGTGAGACCTTGCAGTTTCTTCAGTTCAGCATGTCAATATTCCAATATTTTGGAATATTGTCTGTTAAGCCCCAACAGGATGTTTGTGAGACCTCAAGTACTTGGAGACATCTCAAATATAGGGCATATGGGGTGGGGGGGCAGGTGGGAACAGGGGAGATGAGAAATGAAGCTAGAAATAAAGCCAAGAACTAGATCTTGAAGAGCTTTCTAGACCATGCAATGGAAATCTAATTTTATCCTATAGGCATTTTAATGAAGGATTTTAAGCAGGGCAGTACTATAGTAAAATCTACATTCTGGAATAATCACACAAGTGGTTTCCTGGAGAATAAAATTGAGCTGGACAAGATGGCAAGTAGGGAAGCCTGCTAGAAGATTCTTTCAGCCACCTAGGCACAGGATGGGATTAAGACCGTTAGAGTCCATCACCCTTCATCAAACCACACATGCAACTCAAAATTCAAGCAAAGCTAACCATATAAGACTAACAAAAACAAAATTCGGATTTTTCTTAGGATGATTACCTAGATGCATTGAGAAGTATATATATTGAATATAAAAGTATTTTAAGACTTATTTCCCCCTCTCTTGGATGCGTCTCATCTGCTGGTGCCTTAAAGCATGTGCATCTCTACCTACTGTGGGATCCCAGGATGGAAATGTAAAAGGATTGGGGTGGTGTGGAAGTGGGAGGATCAAAAGGATTGGGTGAGGGGAGCATAGAGGCCAGGGATGGCACCTAGGTTTCCTGCTTGGCCAACAGATAGCACATCATTTCTGGGTTTCTGTTCCTTATCCTTCCCAACACATGGCAGAGGCCTCCTCCCAGACAGGAACGGTCCCAACCTGTTCCTGTTGCAAAGGCCCTCTATCCTTTGAGCTTAGTCTAGGCTCCAACAGGGATTTTTAAATACCCTCCGTGAGGACCAAAAATAAATCCCTCCACAGTCTTCAAAATGCTCAGGACCAGGTGGTTTCAGCACCATTGTCATGAGGCTCCAGAAGCAACCCTGGGGCTCAGGAGAGGAGGGCTCAGCAGGACTTCCTCATTCCTTCCTCCCATTGCTAGTCCTCCTCCTTTTAGTGGCTCCTGTGTACAAAGATAACTCAGTCCCCTTAGTCACTCTGGGACTGTGACTCAGTGACAAAAGGAGAGGATGCAGCCTGATAGACACCAAGTCTACATGTCTGGGAACAAGGCCCCAGGCAGCAACTAGATATATCACTGGGATTGCTCCTGAATGTTCTAGAGCACCAAATACTCTACTGGGAAGCATATTCTCACCATGCACTTGGGTCCAGTGTTCATTGCACTGTTTCCTTTCAAGAGCCTCAAAGCCCTAACTTCAAGAGCAAACAAAAGCAAATTTAGAATGTGTACCAGATATATTCTCAATTATAGCTTCAGCTTCCCCTCTGTGTTCGCCCAGGCGCAGAGTATGGGCTCCCATATGTGCCATTTACTGTTTTTCATCAATATTTAAGCATCCACCTTTGCCAGAGGGTGTCCTCAGGCAACGGGTAACTATGCCACCATTTCAACCACTTATTTGGTGCCTGATATCATTTTTTCTAAGTCATCCTATTTCTGAATTCAAAACTTTGAAAAAAATCTCCATTTTTTTTCTTTCTTTCCTTCTTCCTCTTTTCTTTCTTTCTTTCTCTCTCTCTCTCTCTCTCTCCCCCCCTTCCTTTCTTTCTTCTTTCTCTTTCTTTTCTTTTTGAGATGGAGTCTCATTCATTGTCACCCAGGCTGGAGCACAGTTGGCTTACTGCAACCTCCACCTACCTCCCAGGTTCAAGTGATTCTCGTGCCTCAGCCTCCCAAGTAGCTGGGATTACCGGCATGCATCACCACATCTGGCTAATTTTTTTTTTTTTTTTTTTTGAGATGGAATCTCACTGTGTCACCCAGGCTGGAGTGCAGTGGCACATTCTTTGCTCACTGTAATCTCCGCTTCCCAGTTCAAGTGATTCTCCTGCCTCAGCCTCCTGAGTAGCTGAGATTACAGGTGCCTGCCACCACGCCTGGCTTATTTTTGTATTTTTTAAGTAGAGACTGGGTTGGCCAGGCTGGTCTTGAACCCCTGACCTCAGGTGAGTCGCCCACCTCGGCCTCCCAAAGTGCTGGGATTACAGGTGTGAGCCACTGCCCCAGCCAATTTTTTATTTTTAGAAGAGATGGGTTTCACCTTGTTGGCCAAGCTGGTCTCAAACTCCTGATCTCAAGTGATCTGCCTGCCTCAGCCTCCTAAAGTGCTGAGATTACAGGCAGGAGCCACCATGCCTAGCTCGCTCACTCTTTCTTACTTTCTCTCTTTCTCTCTCTCTCTCTCCCCCCCTTCCTTTCTTTCTTCTTTCTCTTTCTTTTCTTTTTGAGATGGAGTCTCATTCATTGTCACCCAGGCTGGAGCACAGTTGGCTTACTGCAACCTCCACCTACCTCCCAGGTTCAAGTGATTCTCGTGCCTCAGCCTCCCAAGTAGCTGGGATTACCGGCATGCATCACCACATCTGGCTAATTTTTTTTTTTTTTTTTGAGATGGAATCTCACTGTGTCACCCAGGCTGGAGTGCAGTGGCACATTCTTTGCTCACTGTAATCTCCGCTTCCCAGGTTCAAGTGATTCTCCTGCCTCAGCCTCCTGAGTAGCTGAGATTACAGGTGCCTGCCACCACGCCTGGCTTATTTTTGTATTTTTTAAGTAGAGACTGGGTTGGCCAGGCTGGTCTTGAACCCCTGACCTCAGGTGAGTCGCCCACCTCGGCCTCCCAAAGTGCTGGGATTACAGGTGTGAGCCACTGCCCCAGCCAATTTTTTATTTTTAGAAGAGATGGGTTTCACCTTGTTGGCCAAGCTGGTCTCAAACTCCTGATCTCAAGTGATCTGCCTGCCTCAGCCTCCTAAAGTGCTGAGATTACAGGCAGGAGCCACCATGCCTAGCTCGCTCACTCTTTCTTACTTTCTCTCTTTCTCTCTCTCTCTCTCCTTCCTTCTTTTCTTTTCTTTCTTTTTTTTTTTTTTTTTTTTTGTTGTCTTACCTTTTTACCCAGGCTGGTCTTGAACACCTGGCCGTAAGCAATCCTCCCACCTTGGCCTCTCAAAGTGCTGGCATTACAGGCATGAGCCACCACACCCAGCCAAAAATATCTCAGTTTTGGAATGCTGGACTCGACCATCCCAGGCAGCTGAGCCAGTTTACTGTATCAGGGAGGATTCACTCACTTTTACATACATGGTTATCAGAGACAGGCCACATTCCCAGATCACAGTAGAGGTATATGCATATTTTTAGCCCTTAAACCAAGAAAATCTCTGTTGTAATTATAAGTAGGCAAAACACTATCATCATCAACAATAAAAACACACCCAGAAGTATACATTGTAAACTTTGAAAAAAATTTGAATTCTCCACTTCTACCCCAATTTCATTTCCCTCCTTCCTGGCAACAACTGGGCCTTCATTTGTGCAGAACTTTTCTTGAACTTTGTGAATATCTTTCCTTATCTATGAATAGACGTCCAATTACATGAATAGTGACTGTCATGAAGCTCTCAGAAATGTGCCTATTTTGTGGACTTCATGGTTATTTAACTTACACCCTCCTTATCTTCACACTTATAAATAATTCTTTTTTTTTTTTTTTTTGAGACGGAGTCTCGCTCTGTCGCCCAAACTGGAGTGCAGTGGCCGGATCACAGCTCACTGCAAGCTCCGCCTTTTGGGTTCACGCCATTCTCCTGCCTCAGCCTCCCGAGTATAGGCGCCCGCCACCTCGCCTGGCTAGTTTTTTGTTTTTTTTTTTTTTTTTTCAGTAGAGACGGGGGTTTCACCGTGTTTGCCAGGATAGTCTCGATCTCCTGACCTTGTGATCCGCCCGTCTCGGCCTCCCAAAGTGCTGGGATTACAGGCTTGAGCCACCGCGCCCGGCCTAAATAATTCTTAAATTTCAAGCTAAAGTTATACAGAGGTGGGGGTAGCTGTGAACTGAGAATCAGAAACCTTCTCCATGCATACTTCTGAATATTTTTATGTTTAGGCTGTGATCTTTTTGTGGTTTTCTGCATTTAAATAATGTCCAGTCTCTAGAGCTCAAGCTTTGCTCACGAGCTGCCCTGTGATTTGACAGGTCTTCATTATCTGCTTTCACTTACCTCCTTGGGGAAATGTTTTCAGCCAGAAATACTGGGTCAATTAGCAAGTACTATGGAACAGTGTGTAATTCTCAGAACTGGCTCCCAAAGCCCTCTGGCTCCCTGGTGAGCAACACTTAAATGCCTCTCCAACATTGTGTAATCACTTCTTCAATCAGCCGCACATCAGTTCCCGCTCTGGGGAGGGAAATGTGCCTAATTTCATTTGCCTTTCTCTTCATCAGTCATGAAGGATGAAGGTCTTCTGTGCAGATGCCTCCTGAGCCCATCAGTTCTTGGAGTAGTAAAGGCTCAGCCAGCAAAAGGCCCATCCATTTTTCTTTTTTCAAGATGGAATCTGGCTCTGTTGCCGAGGCTGGAGTGTAGTGGCGCAATCTCAGCTCACTGCAACCCCTGCCTCCGGGGCTCCAGTGATTCTCCTACCTCATCCTCCTGAGTAGCAGAGATTACAGGCGTGAGCCACCATGTCCAGCTAATTTTTGTATGTTTAGTAGAGACGGTGTTTTGCCATGTTGGCCTGGCTAGTCCCTAATCCCTGACCTCAAGTGATCTGCCCACTTGGTCCTCCCAAAGTGCTGGGATTACAGGCATAAGCCACCATGCCTGGCCCCATCTTTTCCTTTTAACAAGCAGTTTACTTTGCTTTCCCAAGCCAAGTAGACCTGCATGAGCTTTGACTTCACAATTCTTGTTCTTCAATGGATTTACGTTATTACTTACTATGCTCCCTTCAGATGTAGGGCCAGTTCGGATTTGACATATTTTCTCTTCATGTAAAGTTCAGAATGACTGCAGATACCTACATAATTTATGGTTTTCCTGGCTCCCCAGGAATTATATCACTGGAGAGGCAGGCACTCCCCAGAGGCTTTTCTGTTTCCCATCATGATGAATATTTATTTGATTTGAAAAAACCTACTCATTCTTTTGATCTTGGTGTACATATAGGTATATACCAATAAGAAATGTAAATACCTTTTATTGTCATTTTATTTCCTGAGTAGCATTTTAAAATGTAGTATTGTTTTGTATGGACTAAATAAGGCTTTTTCTGAAGACCCCAGACATGGTTTTCTGTGAAGTGAGTGAGGAAATAGAAACTGGTGAGTCCGACTCTGTGTTTGCTCAGGGCTGGTACTCAGTGAGCCCCCTATGAATTTTGAACAGTCATTCATGATAATCGAGGAAAGAAAAGCTGTATTAGGAGAGAAATCAGATGCGATGAGCATGAACAGAAAAGGGCTGCCTTTTTTCTCTGAGATGCAGGATGTGGGCTTAAATGTTAATCTCTTGAGATGAGTGCATTTCATATCTTTTGACAGTGCAATAAAGAAAGGCATCAGAGATTGGGTAAAAAGATAAAGAAATATTGGCACTTAATGTATGAAGGCTTTTTGGAAGAGGTGAGCAAGAAGTATTTTAGTTACTGCGGAGAAGTCATGGAACCTTTTTGTCCTTTGTCTCCTAATTCATAAAGCAAGGAGGTAGGAGGAGAGAAGCACTGAAGTGTCTTCAATTTCTTGCCTTCCCCGATTGTATAAGTCTTTATATTTTGGACAGTTTAAGCAAGACCAGTAGGCAGGATCTAAATAAAAGTATGAAAATGGAGATAGCTGTTGAGAATGTAAGCTGGCTGGAAAATGTGGGCAGAGATGGGAATGACAGAAAGAGAACATAAATGGTCTGGAATCAGAAAGTTATATTTAATCTGAAAATGTGGTCAAGGTAGGAAAAGGATTTTGGGGGCAGCTGGCTGGATGGTTTGCATGAAGTGAATATTTTCTAGTGTGACATTTTAATTCCTTTGGTTATTTTAACAGCTTTATTGAGATATAATTCAGATATCATGCAATTCACTCATTTAAAGTATACAACTCAATGGTTTTGCATATTCAGAGAGTTGTGCATACACCACCACAGTAAATTTTGGAACATTTTCATTACCCTAAAAAGAAACCCTGCTTTGCTTAGCCACCTTTACCAATCTCTCCCCTCATACTCCAGTCAACCATGAATCTACTTTGTCTGTATAGATTTGCCTCTTCAGAACATTTTATGTAAATGAAATCCTACAATGTGGTCCTTTGTGACTGGTTTCTTTCACTTAATGTAATGTTTTCAAGAGTCATTTATGTTGTAGCATGTATCAGTACTTCATTTCTGTTTATTACTGAATAGTATTCCATTGTATGGATATATTACATGTATTTATCCATTCATCAGTTGATGAATATTGGATTGTTTCTACTTTTTGGCTACTATAAGTAAAGCTGCTATGAGCACTCATGTACAAGTTTTTGTGTGGACATGCAAAAAAAAAAAAAAGTCCTGCACCATATTACATTCCAACCAGCAGCATATTAGGGTTTCAGTTTCTCTACACCCTTGCCAACACTTGTTATTAATTATCTTTTTTATTCTAGCCATTCTAGCAGGTATGAAGTAGTATCTGACTGTGGTTTTGCATTACCTGATGGATAATGATGCTGAACATCCTTTAATGTGCTTATTGGTCATTTGTATATTTTCTTTGGAGAAATATCTATTCAGATCTTCTGTCTTTTTTTTTTTTTTTTTTGAGATGGAGTTTTGCTCTGTCGCCCAGGCTGGAGTGCAGTGGCACTATCTTGGCTCACTGCAAGCTCCACCCGAGTTCAAGAAATTCTCCTGCCTCAGTCTCCCAAGTACCTGGGATTACAGTTGTGCGCCACCACACCTGGCTAATTTTTGTATTTTTAGTGGATACAGCATTTCACCATTTTGGCCAGGCTGGTCTCAAACTCCTGACCTCAGGTGATCCACCCACCTCAGCCTCCCAAAGTGCTGGGATTACAGGCATGAGCCACCGTTCCCAGGCCTCTATTTCTTTTTTGAGACTGAGTCTTGCTCTATCGCCCAGGCTGGAGTGCAGTGGCCCGATCTGAGCTCACTGCAACCTCTGGCTCCTGGGTTCAAGTGATTCTCCTGCCTCAGCCTCCTGAGTAGCTGGGATCATAGGCACCCACTGCCATGCCTGGCTAATTTTTGTATTTTTAGTAGAGATAGGGTTTCACCATGTTGGCCAAACTGGTCCTGAACTTCTGACCTCAAGTGATCTGCCTGCCTTGGCCTCCCAAAGTGCCGGGATTACAGGCGTGAGCCACTGTGCCCAGCCTCCTCTATTTTTAATTGGGTTATATATTAGTATGTTTTGCATTGCTATAAAGGAATACCTGAGACTGAATAATTTATAAAGACACCTATTTGGCTCACAATTCTGCCAGCTGTACAAGAAGCATGGTACCATCATCTGCTTAGCTTTTGGTGAGGCCTCAGGAAGTTTGCATTCATGGTGGAAGGCAAGAGGAGCCAGTGTGGCACATGGCGAGAGAGGGAGCGAAAGAGAGAGGAGGAGGTGCCATGCTCTTTAAAACAACCAGCAATCCGTGAACTAATAGAGCAAACTCACTCACTAACACGGGACAACATGAAGCAATTCATGAGGGATCCTTCCCCAGGACCCAAATATTTCCCATTAGGCCCCACCTCCTTCAAAATTGAGGATCAAATTTTTCTTCTTCTCTTTTTTTTTTTTTCATGACAGAGTCTCATTCTGTCTCCCAGGCCCCAGTGCAGTGGTGCAGTCACATTCACTGCAGTCTCAATTTCTCAACTCAAGAGATCCTGCCACCTCAGTGCCTCCACTCCACCCCCTATGAGCTGAGACTATAGGAATGATATGATTTGGCTGTGTCCTCACCCAAATCTCATCTTGAATTGTAGTTTCCATAATCCCCATGTGTCATGGGAGAGGCCAGGTGGAGATAATTGAATCATGGGTGCAGTTTCCCCCATCCGTTCTTATGATAGTGAGTGAGTTCTCATGAGATCTGATGGTTTTATAAGGGACTTTTCCTGCTTTTGCTCAGCACTTCTTCCTTGCTGCTATCATGTGAAGGAGGACATGTTCGCTTCCCCTTCTGTCATGATTGTAAGTTTCCTGAGGCCTCCCCAGCCCTGCGGAACCATGAGTTATTAAACCTCTTTCCTTTATAAATTACCCAGTCTCAGGTATGTCTTTATTAGCAGCATGAGAACGGACTAATACAAGGCATGAACCACCAGACTGTCTAATTCTAACAATTTTATTTGTACAGACAGTGTCTCACTATGATGCACAGGCTGGTCTAAAACTCCTGGGCTCAAGTGATCCTCCCACCTCAGCCTCCCAAAGTGCTGGGATTGCAGGTGTGAGCCACCATACCTGGCCCGGGGATCAAATTTCAACATGAGATTTGGAGGGGACAAATATCCAAATGATAACAGGTGATATTAAAACAATTATTGAGTTGTGTTACTTACAGATTCCATATACAGATACGAGTCCCTTATTAGACACACAATTTGCAAAAATGTTTCCTGTTCTGTGAATTATCTTTACACTTTCTTGATTGTGTCTTTTTTTTTTTTTCTTTTTTTTTTTTGAGATGGAGTCTGTCTCCGTTGCCCAGGCTGGAGTGCAATGGCGTGGTCTTGGCTCACTGCAACCTCCGCCGCCTGGGTTCAAGCGATTCTCCTGCCTCAGCCGCCCGAGTAGCTGGGACTACAGGTTCATGCCACCACACCTGGGTAGTTTTTGTATTTTTAATAGAGATGGGGTTTCACTATGTTGGCCAGGCTGATCTTGAACTCCTGACCTCGTGATCTGCTTGCTTTGGCCTCCCAAAGTGTTGGGATTACAGGCGTGAGCCAACGTGCCCAGCCAATTGTGTCTTTTGACACATACGATTTTTAAATTTTGATAATGCTCAGTTTATGTATTTTTTCTTTTATTGCTTATATTTTTGGTTTCATATCTAAGAAATAATTGCCTAATCCAAGGCTGTGAAGATTTATGCCTATGTTTTCATCTAAGCATTTTATATTTTTAGCTCTTACATTTAGGTCTTTGATGCATCTTGAATTAAATTTTGTTTATGGTCTAAGGTAAAGGTCTAAATTTACTCTTTTGCATGTGGATATCTCTTTTTTTTTTTTTTGAGATGGAGTCTCGCCCAGGCTGTAGTGTGGTGGCACCATCTTGGCTCACTGCAACCTTCACCTCCCAGGTTCAAACGATTCTCCTGCCTTAGCATCCCGAGTAGCTGAGATTACAGGCGCTCACCACCATGCCTGGCTAATTTTTGTATATTTAGTAGAGAGAGCGTTTCATTGACCAGGCTGATCTCGAACTCCTGACCTCAGGTGATCCGCCTGCCTCAGCCTCCCAAAGTGCTGGGATTACAGGCGTGAGCTACCGTGCCTGGTCCACGGTGGCTCTCTTTAATTATTTTGTAGTTATATATTTTTATTTTCTTAACATTTGCTCTAAGGCATACAATATACATTTTAACTTAATCAAAACCTAGTTTAGATTTATACCAACTTCATTTCAATGGGATCCAGAAACTTTATTCCTTTGTAGCTCCATTTCCTCCTTTCCTTTGTTACGCTGTTATTGTTATATGTATTACATCTGTATATGTTAAAAATATGACACATAGTTATAATGATTACTTTATATAACGTTAAGTGCTTTGAAGAAGCTGAGAGAAGAAGGTAGTAAGCATAGGGGGGATCATGAGAGAAGAAGGTAGTAAGCATAGGGCGATCATAAGCCCCGAGAGTGCAGAGATGCCCTCTGCTTTGCCCTCATGATATCCCCTCTCCTGGAGCAGTGTCTGCCACATATTGGTGCTCACTTGATACACAAATGAATGAATGATGATTTCCATATAGACATTAGTAAATGGACTCCCAGCGAGTCCCACTAAGGTGTGGAGATAAATAAGGAAGAGATTAAGAGAATACTGTTAAGTGAATTGTGGTGCTGTTGGGGCAGAGAGAAAAGAGTGTCTTTCTGATTTGTCAAAAGAAAAGCCTTAGGCCTGGTGCTGTGGCTCATGCCTGTACTCCCAGCACTTTTGGAGGCCAAGGTGGGCCGATCACTTAACGTCAGGAGTTTGAGACTGGCTTGGCCAACATGGTGAAACCTGAGCTGGGTGTGGTAGTGCATACCTGTAATTCCAACTACTCCTGAGGCTGAGGCATGAGAATTGCTTGAACCTGGGAGGCAGAGGTTGCGGTAAGTCAAGATCGTGCACTCTAGCCTGGGTGACAAGTGACACTGTCTCAAAAAAAAAAAAAAAAAAAAAAAAAAAAAAAAAAAAAAAAAAAAAAAAAAGAAAAGAAAAGAAAAGCCTTAGAGCCTTAGACAAATTAAAGAGTTTCATTGAACAAAGACCAGTTCTCCAGTTGGGCTGCCCCTGAATCAGAACAGGTTCAGAGAGGCTCCAGGGCAGCTGTGTGGTCAAAGAAGATTTATGAACAGAAAAAGGAAAGTAATGCACAGAAAATGTAAGTGAGGCACAGAAATAGCTGGATTGGTTATAGCTCAGTGTTTGCCCTATTTGAACACAGTTTGAACAGTTGGCTGCCTTTGATTGGTTGAAACTTGATGATTGGCACAAGGGTAGGTTAATCTGTTTATGCATTTAGTTAGGTTACAGTTCACTATTACAGAGAAACCATTAGGCTGAACTTGAAATATTTAACCTGGCAGCTTTAGGCTAATCTTAACAGACTCAAGTAGCTCCTTGAGGACAGGAACTATGTCTTATGCATTTTATGACCAGCACAGTGCTTGGCATATAGTAGATGCTCAGTAAATGTTGAATAAACGGATGAAGCATTCTGTGGCTAGTGTAGATCTTGGAGGATGAGGCAAGAGAGTTTCAGTCCCTTTGCTTCCCATATGGACAGACACTACCTCTGGCTCATCTCAGTGTCTATTATGGCTCTACACTGGTGCTGTTTCTGGGGTCCTGAGGCCATCTATTTGGTTTGTGAAAAAGTTCTTCTGGCCTTGCCTTATGTCCTACATTCCCCAGGGGACTGTCAGCTCCCTTTGTGAATTCTGAGCAGGATGTCCAATCACTGAAGGTTGAGAAATACAATCTTATGGTTTAGCACAGAGCAGAGGGAAGACAGGATGAATTCATAATAATCAAATTGGTGGGTTGCTGAGTGGGCAGTGAGAAGAGAAAGAAGAAAACTATTAGTGATAGACTAAGGCAACTGAGAGAAAACCTGTGGTATTCCACATTTATTTACTCATTCATTCACCCCTGAAACATTTATCAAAAGCCTACTTTGGGCCAGGTGTGGTGGCTCACACCTGTAATTTTAGCACTTTGGGAGGCCACAGTGGGAAGACTGCTTGAGCCCAAGAGTCAAAGTCAATACTGGGCAACATAGGCGGACCCCCATCTCTACAAAAAATGAAGAAAAAAAATTAGCCAAGCATGGTGGTGAATGCCTTTAGTCCCAGCTACTTGGGAGGCTGAGACCAAAGGATCACTTTAGCCCAGGAGTTCGAGGCTGCAGTGAACTGTGATCTTGTTACTGCACTCCAATGTGGGCGACAGAGTGACCCTGTCACTTAAAAAAAAAAGAAAAAAGAAAGCCTGCTTTGTACCAGGCTAGAGACAGCATATAGCAAAGTGTTCAGCTTACCTTTAAATCCTGGACTTTAAAAAAATGTTAGGTTGTGCTGGGCACAGTGGCTCACGCCTGTAATCCCAGAACTTTGGGAGGCCAAGGTGGGCAGATCACGAGGTCAGGAATTCGAGACCAGCCTGACCAACATGGTGAAACCCCATCTCTACTAAAAATACAAAAATTAGCCTGACGTGGTGGTACATGCCTGTAATTCTAGCTACTCGGGAGGCTGAGGCAGGAGAATTGCTTGAGCTTGGGAGGTGGAGGTTGCAGTGAACCGAGATCATGCTGCTGGATTCCAGCCTTGGCAACAGAGCGAGAATCCATCTGAAAAAAAAAAAAAAGTTAGGTTGTTATAAAGGCATTCAGGAAATAACTATATAGCACACAGTGGTGCTTAAGAATCCTGAGGTTGGGGCCTCCCTGCCTGGGCTTAAATCCCAGCTGGGTAGAGTTACCTGATAGCATCTCCCTGTGCTGACTAAAGCTCCCTGTTCTGAAACCTGATATATTAGCACCTACCTTCTAAAATTCTTGTAAGGATTAAATAGTTAATACACATACAGTATCTAGAATAATGCCTACCACATAAAATGTATATATAAGAGCTAGGTATTTTGACATAATAATTATTATTAAAGGCCAGAGTAATTCATTGAGATTATTCTCTAAATTTCAATAACATTTTGGATACCTCATTTTCCATATTGCCTTGCTACCTAGACATTTTCATAGTAACAGCCATGTATGTATGTATCTATCACACAGCTTGAGCTATTAAGAACCAACAACTCTCTTCTTATGTTACTTTCCTTTTGTTAAATGATTACCATGGCAAAGAGCTGTTTTCTGCCTTTGAAAAATCAGCTTCACTCCAGAGGTTACCAAAACATAGAAGAAAATCTGATAGGTGGGAAACCTTTGAGCCCCTAGGTGGATAATTCAGAGGTCAGGAAAGCAGCTGCTTTTGTTTCAAATTAGGTTGATATAAATGAATTCCTGCCTGAGATTTCAATGCTTTGGCAGATCAATGGATCAATGGACTTAGGAATCAAAGGCATCATAGGTGATGTTCTTTTTTTTTTTTTTTTTTGAGACGGAGTCTCGCTCTGTCGCCCAGGCTGGAGTGCAGTGGTCGGATCTCAGTTCACTGCACGCTCCGCCTCCCGGGTTTACGCCATTCTCCTGCCTCAGCCTCCCGAGTAGCTGGGACTACAGGCGCCCACCACCTCGCCCGGCTAGTTTTTTGTATTTTTTAGTAGAGACGGGGTTTCACCGTGTTAGCCAGGATAGTCTTGATCTTCTGACCTCGTGATCCGCCCGTCTCGGCCTCCCAAAGTGCTGGGATTACAGGCTTGAGCCACCGCGCCCGGCCATAGGTGATGTTCTAATGTAAATGTATGAGCCTTTTAAAACACTAATTAAAGACTGTCCCTAGTTGGCTTTATTGTGCAAAAATAGTAGCATCATGAAAGATTCTTTTTGAGGCTTAAAAAAAAAATCCATTGATTAGAAAGATGCAGTAGAAAGGTTGAATATATTACTTTATTTTCATCACTGAATACAAGAACCTATGCACTGTCCCCTCGCCCCTAACACCCCCAATCAAAGTGTCCCATAATCCACCTGCACTGCTTGGACCCCTGAAGTACAATCCATTTGTACAATTAAGATTTGGTAGGCTGAGGCAGGAGAATCGCTTGAACCCGGGAGGCGGAGGTGGCAGTGAGCTGAAATTGTGCCATTGCACTCCAGCCTGGGAAACAAGAGCAAAAAACTCATCTCAAAAAAAAAAAAAAAAAAAGCCAAAAAAAACCCACCATATTTGTTTTACTGTAGAAATAAATTGTCTGTTCCAGTCAATTTCCTTAGTAGAAACACAGAATGTACCGTTGTCCCTCAGTAACTGAGGGATTGGTTTGTTGACCTAAAAGGAAGAAGCTGAGACAAAATTAATATAAGTAGAGGGTTCATTTGGGTCAAGCTTAATGATTGCAACTCGAGAGCACAGATTCAAGTTGCCCTGAAAATACATTCCGATTAACAGCAATAACAAGTGAATTTTTTTTTTTTTTTTTTTTTTGAGACAGCTTCTTGCTCTGTCACTCAGGCCGGGGGGCAGTGGCGTGATCTCGGCTCACTGCAACCTCCACCTCCCGTGTTCAAGCAATTCTCTCCCTCAGCCTCCTGAGTAGCTGGGATTACAGGTGCCTGCCACCAAACCCAGCTAATTTTTTTGTATTTTTAGTAGAGACGGTGTTTCACCATCTTGGCCAGGCTGGTCTTGACCTTCTGACCTTGTGATCCACTTGCCTTGGCCTCCCAAAGTGCCGGGATTACAGGCTTGAGCCACCGTGCCTGACCACAAGTGGATTTTTAAAAGGGGGACAGATACAAATAGAGTGGGCTGATACAAAGTTGTTTTCCAGGAATTCTCATTCATTTACAGAAATAACATTGATTTGCAATTGACTATATATTCTTCAGCTACAGTGTCAGATTTATAGTGGCCAGTGTGGAATTATTAGTTCAATTTTTAGCTTCTTGTGGCAATAGCAAGCAGTGTCAAGAGATGATTGCATATTGCACCACTACACTCCAGCCTGGGCAACAGAACGAGACCCTCTTTCCAAAAATAACAATAATTAAAAAGAAGAGATAACTACATAGCTCAAAAGGGCATGATTAGTTTCTTATTTTAATATCTCTTTGGACCTAACAATTAAAAGGACTTGCATTCTTCAGATAAAAGTTATTTTCTTTATTTTTTAAGTTGAACAATTTTAATTAAGTTACTTGTAAGCAGTAAAATTTTATGCAGTTTCATGAAAAGGCCCGTGTTTTGCATACCTAAATTATTTTTCATTATCTTTACTTGAAGGTTTTGAAAGTAGGAACTTCTCCTGAATCTTTCTAGTGGTTGAATAAAGTACATATTCTGGGGTGCTACTCACAGTGAATTTATGGCTTGTCCAAATAAATTTACTAGCAATAGGTGATTTTATAGGAGGATCTTCAGTCATACAGTGAAGCCAATGAAGCCACTCAAGAGGCACCAGGCTTCCATCCACATCCCAGGATGTGCTTCTGCCATTCATTTCAGTAGCATATATAACCTCTCTGTGATGGCCAGAAAACCGCTTGTTGTCTTCACAGTATTTGTTTCCTTATTTGTCTTCAAAGTCAAAAAGGGTCACCACCCTTAAGAAGCTGACAACCTGACAAGAGAGACAGCCTGATATAAAAGTCATAACTGTACAAAGTTGTGGAGAAAATCACAATGTTAGCAGCAGGTGTTGGAAGTACAAAAGAGAACTCTACCTGGTTTATGGTGAGTGGGTCGGTGAGGGAAGCTTCCTGAAAGAGGTATCACTGAAATGAGTCTTAAAGGAGCAGTAGGAATTTGCAGAAGGTGGGAGCATGCCTGGTGCCTTCAAGTAAGAGTGGAGGAGACCAGCATGGCTGTAGTGTAGTTTCAAGGGTATGATTGAGAATGACTTAGGAAGGATGGGGACCATATTGGGCAGGGCCTTGAATGCCCTTTTAAGGATATTAGCTTTTACTCTAAGTGAGATGGGAAGCCATCAAAGGGTTTTGAGTAAAGAAGTGATATAATTTGACATTTTTGAAGGATCTTTCTGGATGCTTTGTTTGAAACAAGCCCTGTTAAAGGTGGGCAGGAGGCAGGGAAGGACAGAGGCTGTAACAGGATCAAAAGCCAGTGGTGGCTTACACTTGACAGTGAATGATTGTATTCTGGAAATATTTTGAAGGTAGAGCCCATAGGATTTGCTGACAGATTGGGGTATGAGAGAGAAACAGGAGTGAGGATGTTTGACTTCAGCTAGAAGGATGTGTTGCCATTTACCAATATGGGGAAAACTGTGAGAGGAATAAGTCTGGAGAATAAAATCAGAAGTTTAGTTCTCCTACTTTAAAGTAAATATGAGAGATTACTCCTCAAAGGACGGTAGTTTTTCCTAAAGAGGAACTAGATGGAGGACATGGTGAAGATAAAGTCATCTTCTGAGTGTCAAGTATAATGCACTCAGCATGATGTCTGTGATGGCAGGTAGAGTGGGTGGATGAAGCCCTAAGTGCATGGAACCTGCTCTCAAGAACAGCTTGTAAGGAGGCTTAACTCACACAAATGAGTTAGAAAGATATGAAGTCAAGGACCAGATTATGGGATACAGATCTCAAGTGGCACAGGATAGTAGCAGAGGGAAATGTGAGTGTGGTAGTCAAAGTAGTCTGAAGTAGTCAAAGAAGGCCTCTAGAAGGCAGTGGGGGCAGGAGCTGTCCTCACAGTATGGGGACGACTTGGACAGAGTGGAAAAGAGTCAAGATTGTGAGAATAAGCAGGTTCCATTTGGGGCACAGATAATCCGTGCCTGACTGGAAGAGTTGCTGGGAGGATTTTAAAAGAATTTGTTCATTGGGCGTGGTGGCTCGCACCTGTAATCCCAGCACTTTGAGAGGCTGAGGAAAGTGGATCCCCTGAGGTCAGGAGTTCAAGACGAGCCTGACCAACATGGAGAAATCCTGTTTCTACTAAAAATGCAAAATTAGCCGGGCGTAGTGGCGCATGCCTATAATCCCAGCTACTTGGGAGGCAGCGGCAGGAGAATTGCTTGAACCTGGAAGGTGGTGGTTGCGGTGAGCCGAGATCGCACCATTGCACTCCAGCCTGGAGACAGAGCGACCTCTGTCTCAATAAATAAATAAATAAATAAAAATTAAAAAATAAAATAAAAGAATTGATTCTTGGCACATAATAGGCACTTGATAATAGATAGCTAACAATATTTCTTATACTGGGGGAATAGCTGGAGATAGAACTGTGTAAAACTCTCTTGAATTCAGCCCGCCTTCCACATCCCTGTATTCCCTACAACTTTACTACCCTTTGCCCTTTTTCCTTTCCTGGGTTGTCCTCTAACACTTCTAGTAGAGCACCTTCAAATGTGACTTTCTAGGTTATCTCAGGAGAGAAAGGGAATTGGGCTATGCTATTTCACAAATCCATCTAGGGTTTATTATGGGTTTTTTACATTTGTGATTTATTATGAGTTTTTATTATTTTTATGGATTTTATCAATCTCATCCATGTGGATACTACAAAGGTCCAGAAGGGGGCAATGTGACACTTGGATTTAAGAGTTTTTTTTTTTTTCACAAATGTTTTGGAATTCACCCCATATTGTCTAATCCAGGATTTCAGAAGGGCAGGGCTGGAATGATCTGTAAACATCATAGGGTCCAACACTCTCACTTGCCAGTAAAGATACTGAACCCAGAGAGTGGAAAAGACTGGCTTAAGGTCACAAAGACATTTTGTGGGAAAGCTGAGACTGTAATCTTGTTCTGACCCTGAGTCTGTATTATTCCATGACCTCACTTGGTTGTTTAATTTGGGGAAATCTCCCTCAAAAGCAGAGATTCTTAAAACTGTGTCATCTAGGCCGGGCGCGGTGGCTCAAGCCTGTAATCCCAGCACTTTGGGAGGCCGAGACGGGCGGATCATGAGGTCAGGAGATCAAGACCATCCTGGCTAACACGGTGAAACCCCGTCTCTACTAAAAATACAAAAAACTAGCCGGGCGAGGTGGCGGGCGCCTGTAGTCCCAGATACTCGGGAGGCTGAGGCAGGAGAATCGCGTGAACCCGGGAGGCGGAGCTTGCAGTGAGCTGAGATCCGGCCACTGCACTCCAGCCTGGGCGACAGAGCGAGACTCCGTCTCGAAAAAAAAAAAAAAAACTGTGTCATCTACTGGTAACTTTTAAAGGACTAAAATTCTCATAACTCCTTGGTTGAGACCTTTTTTTTTTTTTTTTGACTCGGAGTCTCACTCTGTCACCCAGGCTGGAGTGCAGTGGCACAATCTTGGCTCACTGCAACCTCCACCTCCTGGGTTCATGCCATTCTCCTGCCTCAGCCTCCTGAGTAGCTGAGATTACAGGTGCCCGCCACCACACCCGGCTAATTTTTTGTAGTTTTAGTAGAGACAGAGTTTTACTATATTAGCCAGGATGGCCTCGATAACCTGACCTTGTGATCCGCCTGCTTCGGCCTCCCAAAGTCCTGGGATTACAGGCATGAGCCACCGTGCCAGGCCGAGACCTATTTTATTATAAATAAATATAAACAAAAATTTTACGTTAAAGATACTCAAAATGTACAAATATAAAACTCCAATTTAAATGTATTTTCCCAACCAGGTGCTGTGGCTAACTCCGGTAATCCCAGTGCTTTGGGAGGCCGCAGCAAGCAGATTACTTGAGCCCAAGAATTCAAGACCAGCCTGGCCAAAATGGCAAAATCCTGTCTCTACTAAAAAAAACCCCAAGATCAGCTAGATATGTCAGAGCGCATCTTTGGTCCCAGATACTTGGAAGGCTGAAGTGGGAGGCTCTCTTGAGACCAGGAGGTGGAGGGTGCAGTGAACCGAGATCATTCCACTGTATTCCAGCCTGGGTGACAGAATGAGACCCTGTCTCAAAAATAATTAATTAATTAATTAACTTTATTTTCCTTAAAGCTTGTATACATATAAAGCAAAACAAATTTTACTGAGTTAAGTACAAAAAAGAAACTTCAAACCAATGAAATTTAGATTAACAGTATTACACGAAACTGTAGATGATATTGTTTTGTTGAAATTAATTTGCTACTCACAAGTGAATGTAGTACTTTTTAAAACAATGACACACTTACTTGCTTCACCTTAGTTTCTTTAACATGACCAGTCCTCAACAAAGATTTTTTGGGCCGGTCGTGGTGGCTCATGCCTGTAATTCCAGCACTTTGGGAGGCCAAGGCAGGTGGATCACCTGAAGTCAGGAGTTCAAGGCTAGCTTGGCCAACATGGAGAAACCCTGTCTCTACTAAAAATACAAAAATTAGCTGGGCGTGGTGGCAGGAGCCTGTAATCCCAGCTATGTGGGAGGCTGAGGCAGGAGAATCACTTGAACTGGGAGGTGGAGGTTGCAGTGAGCTGAGATTGTGCCACTGCACTCCAACCTGGGCTACAAGAGCAAAACTCCATCTCAAAAAAAAAAAAAAAAAAAGATTCTTTAATTTAATTTGCCTGAAGGTATAAATAATTGGAAATATTTTGATGTATCAGAAAACTAAAATCAGGAATCTGTCACTGGTCCACTGTACTTTATATCTACCTATCTAAATCTCTATAGGCTATACAGATAGATGTAGACAAGAGAGATAAAATTTGTCTCTATTTATATATATTTATCAATATCAACCTATATCTGTATCTTTTTTTCTTTTTTAAACTTTAGCTTTTTTTTTTTTTTTTTGAGATGGAGTCTTGCTCTGTTGCCCAGGCTGGAGTGCAGTGGCACAATCTCAGCTCACCGCAACCTCTGCCTCCTGGGTTCAAGTGATTCTTCTGCCTCAGCCTCCCAAGTAGCTGGGACTACAGGCTCATGCCACCATGCCCAACTAATTTTTGTATTTTTAGTAGAGACAGGGTTTCCCTATGTTGGCCAGGGTCTCGAACTCCTGACCTCGTGATTCACCTGCCTTGGTCTCCCAAAGTGCTGGGATTATAGGCGTGAGCCACTGTGCCCAGCCTAATTTTAGCCTTTTTTTTTTTTTTTAAAGAGTCAGTACTTCCTTTGAAATATCTCTATCTTTACCTATAGATAAACATATACCGATTACATATAAATTTCAAGTTATAAAACTAATTATACATGTTATAAAACATTCAAACAACCCAGAAACAAATGGAGTAAGAAATGAAAGCCCTCTTGCACAGACATTAGGTTGCCATAACAAAGGCTGAAACAAGAAAGGCTTAAAGAAGATAGAATCATATCTCTCAGGTCATAATATACAAGGTAGCAATCCTGGGTTGATCTGATGACTGTGTAGTGATGGGTTTAGGCTCTTTCTCTGTGGCTCTGCAATTCTCAGCACATGGCTTCCATCTTGGTCCAAGGTGGCTGTTTCCATTTACCCCACTGTGTCCACATTCTAGCTAGCAAGAAGATGGGAAGAAGGAAGGGGTGGGAGGTCATGCTTCTTTTTTTAAGGTCACAACATGGAAGTCACATATGTCACTTCTGCTCACAGCCCATGACTGGAACTCAGATACATGGCCAAACTAAGCTATAGCCAAAACTGGGAAATACAGTCCTCAGTTGGATAGCAATGTGCCCAGCTAAAACTTCTCTGTTATAGAATAGTGGTTTTCAAATTTGGCTGCACAACAGAATCACCTGGAAAACTTAAACAAATAGACACCTCCCACTCCACAGGCCAATTCAATCACAATATTTGAGGAGCAGGGCCTAGACTTCTGCATTTTTTGAAGGCTGTCTGGTGACTTTCATGTAGGTTTAGGCTGAGAACCGCTATAGAAGAAAGAACAGATGAACGGGGTACAACTAACAACCCCTATCACACTCATTTTCACTCCTCCAAAATTCTGTACCTCACACTCCCTCCCCATTTGTCACCCATTAGTTCAACCTACATTTTACCAGAGGTTTTTTTTGTGCATGTACAAGTACACACTACATACATATGCACATGGTCTGTTCTGACACCCAGTAGTGACTCCAGCATTTCTATATGGGTGTGTCTTGGAATAGTAATATTACAAGAAGAGGCATGAGCCTCTGTATTTGCATGGCACTTTACACTAATCAAAAAATATATTGTTTTCTTGGCTGGTTGCTGTGGCTCACACCTATAATCCCAGGACTTTGAGAGGCTGAGGCAGGGGGATCACTTGAGCTCAGGAGTTCAACACCAGCCTGGGTGACACAGTGAGACCCCATCTCTACAAAAATAAAAAATTAGCTGGGCATGTTGGCACAAGTTTGTTGTTTCAGCTACTCAGGAGACTGAGGTGGGTGGATTGCTTGGGTCCAGGATTTCAAGGCTGCAGTGAGCCATCCTCTCATTACTGCAGTCCAGCCTGAGTGACAGAGTGAAACTCTATTTCTCTCTTTATCTATCTATATCTATATATCTATATTTATAGATATATAATTTTCTTATCTATGTCAAAGAATGAGGGCTAATGAAGAATTTGCGGTGGTGCAAGAGCTAAAGCCGTCTCTTGGTTTAGCCCCTGCAAGCGTCATAATATTGAATCATTTACCTTTTCCCAGTGGTCTGAAATGCCATCTTTATTACATATTAAATTTCCATATATATGACGATTTTTAAAAAGTATTATTTATTGTTAGTTCAGATTGTTACTGCGTATTTGTTCACTTTTTAAAAATATTTATTATTATTATTATTATTATTTTTTTGAGAGGGGGTCTCGCTCTGTTGCCGGGGCTGGAGTGCAGTGGCCGGATCTTAGCTCACTGCAAGCTCTGCCTCCCGGGTTTACGCCATTCTCCTGCCTCAGCCTCCCGAGTAGCTGGGACTACAGGCGCCTGCCACCTCGCCCGGCTAGATTTTTGTATTTTTTAGTAGAGACGGGGTTTCACCGTGTTAGCCAGGATGGTCTCGATCTCCTGACCTCGTGATCCTCCCGTCTCGGCCTCCCAAAGTGCTGGGATTACAGGCTTGAGCCACCGCGCCCGGCCTATTATTATTATTTTTAAAGACAGGGAATATTTTATTCAAAACCCATCACAGAAATGGACAGTTTGGGTCTGCAAAAGCAGTCATGTTTTAAAGCATAGATCAGTAATTGTATATTAGAGCATACACTGCTACATACAAATTAACTGATCAGACCACAACTTTTCAATGTTTAAAACAGAATAAGCTTCCCTGTAAAAGCAGCACCTTTGTGACATTTTTACTTTAGTATTCCTCTCTTTCTTCCGCACCTTCTCCTTCAACAGGATCCACACCAACCTCCTTATAATCCTTCTCAAGGGCAGTCATGTCCTCACTGGGTGGTGAGGATGGAGTTATAGGACTCAACTACAGCTGTGGAAACCTGGGGTGCTGAGTTAATGGAGAACTCCAGCTTGGACTTCTTGCCATCATCAACTGGGAGTTGTTCCATGAGCAGGGAGGTGAACCCAGAAACAATTCCTTCACCAGAGCTGTGGAAAACCAAGAAGCCCTGGAGAACCATGCACTGGTCAGCCAGTTTACAAATTTGGTCCAAAATGAGGTCAGTGATCTCCTGGCCAATGGTGTAGTGCCTTCAGGCATAGTTACTGGCAGCGTCTTCCTTGCCTGTGATGAGCTGCTCAGGGTGGGAGAGCTGGTGGTAGGTGCCAGTGCAAACTTCATCATCAATTACCATGGGTTCCAGATCTAGAAACGCTGCCCTGGGCATGTGCTTGCCGGAGCCCGTCTCACTGAAGAAGCTGTTGAAGGAGTCATCTCCTCCCCGAGTGGTCTTGTCACTTGGTATCTGGCCATTGGGCTGGATGCCATGTTCCAGGCAGTAGGGCTCCCAGCAGGCATTGTCAGCCTGGACACCAGCCTGGCCAATGTGATGGAGACGCACTCACGCATGATTGCTGCTTCGCGGCTGCTGAGCAGATGGCGGAGACAAGGAGGAGAGGTTGTTGCTTCTTACAGTGCGACTTTTAGGTGGTCGATGTAAGAGAACCTGCCTGTTATTTTCTTTCCTTCTTCTAAGGCAAGAGTGATATTTAAAAAAAAAACAAAAAAAACTTAACCTTCCTCTTGTCCCTAACAACTGCCACCTCTCACTTACCTCCAGTGCTGGGTAAATATTTTAAAATTATCAGATGGATTGCTTATTCTGTGTGAAGGGATCACTTACCAGGTATGAGAGGCTCCTAATAAAGGTTTCAAATCCACTGGAACGTTTTATGATGATAAAACTAAGAGCTTTTGTTCCACAACACTCTTTTCCTTATCCATGGCCATAGCCTTGCGGCCTGTTACCCTGATACACTTTCTTGAGTTTTGCTCAAATAGAAAACGAGGTTTTTCTAACATCCCCTAAGGGCATCACTCAAGTGTTCTCTGCTTCTTAGTGTGCACACTACATTAGAGCTGAATAAAGTTACAAGGCAGCAAAAGAGCAGTTTCTGCTTTGACTTACAAATATTTTTAATGCCCTAAAAATAAACCATGAGCTGCAAACGGGTATGAGTGTTCCCGCACTGTTTCTTAAATTAGTTGTTTCTGAGCAGATGAAGAATACATTTTGTTTTGCTGCTCAGGTCCACCTTCTTGTCATTCAATGCATGATTCCATTCAGTATCTTAATGCTATCCCTTTTGTTTGGAGGCAAGCATAGGTCCTCAGAGAAGATGGGAAGATTTGAAGATTTGTGTTTTGGGAATGAATTATAAATGAGATTAAAATTTTCATTGCAGAAACCCAAGTTTCTGCAATGTTTCTATTGGGACATGACTTCATTCTCTTCTTCAGATCTTTGAAATTCATGGTTTCACATGTTGTAATGTTTACTTAAATACACAGTTTTCACCTTCATGGAGCTAACAGTCAAGAAATCAAGGGCAACTGCCTTAACTTCAGATGGTTTTAGTTTTGGTTGTGGTTTTGGTATCTGTGAAAAGGGAATGGCAATACCTCACTTTACAGAGTTGTCATGTTGTGTCATTCATTCATTCAGTCAGTCATGCACGCATTTAATGAGCACTCTTGCTTGTTGTAAAATGAGTAACATTTTATTACAAATATTATATTTTTTGATGTGGTTAATTTTAACAATTATTTTAAAAATTATATTATAAGCAATTTTAGATATACACAAAAATTGTTTATAGAACATTACAATCCTCATGTACTCATCACCTAGCATAAAAAATTCCCAGCTCATGGCTAATCTTGTTTAATTTAAACTCCTATTGGCCGGGCATGGTGGTTCATGCCTGTATTCCCAGCACTTTGGGAAGCTGAAGTGGGCAGATCAACTGAGGTCAGGAATTGAAGACCAGCCTGGCCAACATGGGGATGGGAATTTATTTTATTTTATTTTATTTTATTTATTGTGTATTATTTTGACACAGTCTTGCTCTGTCGCCCAGGCTGGAGTGCAGTGGCACGATCTTGGCTCACTGCAACCTCCGCTTCCTGGGTTCAAGCGATTCTCCTGCCTCAGCCTTCTGAGTAGTGGGGATTACAGGCGTCTGCCATCACACCCAGCTAATTTGTGTATTTTTAGTAGAGACAGGGTTTCGCCATGTTGGCCAGGCTGGTCTCAAACTCCTGACCTCACATGATCTGCCCTCCTTGGTCTCCCAAACTGCTGGGATTACAGGCATGGGCCACCATGCCCGGCCTCCTATTTTAAAGCAAATTCCAGACATATTATTTTGTCTGACAATAATTTTTAAGGATTAATGTTTGATCCCATTCAAAGCTTAATGAAACCTTTTTAACCATTTTAAACTGCATTTATAATTTGTTTCATTTCCTTTTTAAAAACTTTATTTGATAACAAAAATGCTTCCAGAATACTAGTAATTCTTACAAATATAATGATTTAAACATATAGACAAGGGTGAACCTTAAGCTCTTTTAAATACATTTAATTCAGTGCTATTTTAAAACAATAAAACTTCAACTTAAAATCACAAATCTAAATTATCCAATTTTTCATTTTAAATTAGAGTCACAAAACTATTTTGTTACTTTAATATGCCAAATTCTCTTCACATAACAAGTACATTGAAATACAAATTTCATATAAGTTCATCAAGACAAAAATATTAATACCGGAGGGTTTGAGTTTCTTAAGCATTTCTGTTTTTAACACTAAATCTTCCCAAGGTTAAGAGATAATTGTTAAGCTATTACTGTGTCATCCCAGACGCCACAGATGGGTAGCTCCTACCTCATCTGCTGCATTGGTGGATTAAACTCAACTATCTATTTTCTGTTTCATTCTATACTGAATCATTTTCATAATCTTCCTGTTGGGACCTAAATTCTTACAGATGTTTGACAACTTTGTCCACCTCTGAGGTTAGAGTCATAAGGAAAATGTCAATGACAAAAATGTATTCAACAAGGATGAATTAGATGGTTAAATAAACTTGGGGAATGCTGAATTAAACAGACATTTGTTTGTGCATGTGGTTTTAAAACTACAAGACTGTAAGGTACTAATGCAAATATCTAAGAGGGGTATAATGTGCAGCAGTTCCAGATGTATTTGACTATGGACCTATGAACTATTCCCTCCCCATCTTTTTTTTTTTTGGATGATTCTCCCATGAAACCTAGAACAGAGCCTGGAAATGACCAACCTGGAGGCCAAATCCAGCCTGACACTTCAGTTTCACTTGGCCAGTGTTTTAAAAGTATTTAATCTATACTTTAAAAATTGACAGTTGATGGGCATGGTTGCTCATCCTGTAATCCCAGCCACTTTGGGAGGCCAAGGCGGGTGGATTACTTGAGACCAGGAGTTGCAGACCAGCCTGGGCAACATGGCAAAACCCTGTCTTTACAAAAAATAACAGTCATGGTAGTGTATACCAGTAGTCCCAGCTACTCAGGAGGCTGAGGTGGGAGAAACACCTGAGCAATGGAATGTCAAGGCTGCAGTGAGCTGTGATTGCAGCACTGCACTCCAACTTGGGTGACAGAGTGAAATCCTGTGTCAAACAAAAAACAAAACAAAATTTTAAAACCACCAAAAAAACATAAACATACAAAAAATTGAGTTACCAGGCATGGTGGGTGGATTGCACCTCTAATCCTAGCTACAGGGAGGCTGAGGCAGAAGGATTTCTTGAGACCAAGAGTTCAAGACCAGCCTGGGCAACATACTGAGACCCTGCCTCTAAATAAAAAAACGAGGTCAGGAGATCAAGACCATCCTGGCTAACACAGTGAAACCCCGTCTCTACTAAAAAATACAAAAAAACTAGCCGGGCGAGGTGGCGGGCGCCTGTAGTCCCAGCTACTCGGGAGGCTGAGGCAGGAGAATGGCGTGAACCAGGGAGGCGGAGCTTGCAGTGAGCAGAGATCCGGCCACTGCACTCCAGCCTGGGCGGCAGAGCAAGACTCCATCTCAAAAAAAAAAAAAAAAAAAAACAACCGGGAAATAAAAATTTGAGAGAGTTTACCAAAAAATTCTTAATTGCCAGTTTCTTTTCAAGAATTATAAGATCTGGCAAAAGTAAACCTGCATTTTGGCATGGCTGCCCTGGCTGAAGCTGAGCAAGGGCCGCCTTACCACACCAGGCATAGGCACTGCACTTGGTCACTGACATAGAACAAGATCCTGCACTGTTCTCCTAGGCATTTGAGTCTGTGGCGTTGATGGCAAAGGGAACCTCAAGTGCGGTAGAAGTATATATGGGAAGAGCTGACGTAAACCCATCAGACTAGATGGACTGTCCCTGGATGCTGGGTGTGAACTGGATGGGGGTAGACCTGGGCTGAGGGCCTCCCTCTGAGACCAAGTAGGGGAGAGATGGTGTCACAGAGCAGAACTGCTGTCCTAGAAACCAGCCCACACTGACTGCTTTTCCATTTGCTTTGGAATTTCCCCCACTGCACCGCATGGTAATCTTGACATGTGTGTTGAGAAATAAAGAGCTGAGGTAAAAGCAAAGATGATGTAAATGATTTCAAAATGGTAAAATAAACTTTCAAATGAGATGAATTTGCTAATTATTCTCCCTGAAGGTGCACCTGCCCAAGAAGGATTATAACTGAGGACTGGCTGTCTTAAACCTTGTTGCCACACACAGAGAAAGCCCAGCTTTTCTTTTAAGGAAACCAATGCCTGGCCTTGCCAACCAATGAAAAGGTTGCCTAAGAGCCTTGCCCAGAAGTTTTATCAGTTAAACTCAGACAGAGAGAACAAAGGTGAGATGGTTTTCATTGATACTATTTTCACAGTGGGTTATAAGTCAAGAAAAGGAATTACCAAGTAAGCTCTGTTTTCTTTCATCTTATTTAAAGGATTGCTATATAGCAACAGCAAGCTAATAATTAAGGACCATTCTACCTCCTCCAGAGGCTTTGATCTACAGTGATGTGACTCCATAATTTGGTCTGGTTGAGTTTCTAAGCTCTCATTAATGTCCATAAAAATTGGGCAAAATCTAAAGGGCAAAAGGCAAAAGAACAACAACAAAAAACTCACATCTGAAATTTGGTTTTCAATTAGGTACGTGTGATCACTTCCATTATTTGCTTAGCTTTTAGCATGATGAAGCTTGATGTTTTGGACTCTACTAGAAAGTAGTCAAAAATATATACTATTTAGAGCAACCCCACAACCTGTGCTCAGAACTCCTATTTCTAGATTTCTAAGGAAAATCTCTAGGAAAAAAATTATGCAAAATAAAAATAATTTTCTTTTTTTTTTTGAGACAGAGTCTTGCTCTGTCACGCAGGCTGGAGTGCAGTGGCCGGACCTCAGCTCACTGCAAGCTCCGCCTCCTGAGTTTAGGCCATTCTCCTGCCTCAGTCTCCCAAGTAGCTGGGACTACAGGCGCCCACCACCTCACTCAGCTAGTTTTTTGTATTTTTTTAGTAGAGACGGGGTTTCACTGGGTTAGCCAGGATGGTCTCGATCTCCTGACCTCGTGATCCTCCCGTCTCGGCCTCCCAAAGTGCTGGGATTACAGGCTTGAGCCACCGCGCCTGGCCAAAAATAAATTTTTAAATACCCATAGATGCACACACCCAAACAGGATTTATCTTTTCTTTTAGCTTTTTTCCTTCTACTTTTTTATTCCATTAGAATGTGTGAGAATTCAGTTTTCTCTCACTGTACTATTTTTTAAATTTCTGAGATTCGCTGGCAATTCAGGTACAATAGAAACCATATGTTTTACTTTATTGGGAGCATAATAGTGTAATGGGAAATTCTAATAATTAGATGTTGGACTTTCTGAATTGATTACCCAGTTTTCATGTCTTCTATATTGCTTATCTTTTCTAGATTTTTCTTTCACAATTCTTCAATTTAATTCTTTAATTTCCAAGACAGCTGTACAGCTCTTTCTTGTTGTCTGAATTGTCTTTAAATTTTTTTTTTTTTTTTAGCTTTTGTTCTGGTTTTATGGATCCAATACCTTATCTTTTATCTTCTGCTTCCTCATGGCTCTCCATTTCCTTCAAGTTCCTTTTTGTTGTAGAGGTTGTTGTTTAGGTTGAGCAGGGTTTCTTTCTCTCATTTTGAAGCCTTTCCTCAGATGTCTCATGCCTCTTGACTGAACATTTATCCAGTCATTCATTCTAAGCAGAAGGCACTGAAACTTGGTTGGAAGCTCCCTGCGTGTGCGTGAAACTGGCACCTGGAGGATTGTGCCGTAGATGGCTGTGTGGCTTTTTTGATGGAGAACTTTCAAACGTAGGTTTCAGAAAGTCTTTTCTCTTGAGTTAGTCTATCAAAAAGAGAAGTAGCCAGTCTCGAGGTTTTTATGCTTGTTTTCCTCCATTCTGGAAACTGAGAGTGCAAGGAGAAGAGAATGAGGGATTCTACAACACAGACTTTTGCCTAATCATCTGACCTGTGCCTTGTGTTCCTGAGCTGGGGTGGGGTAGAGAAAGTAACAACCTATCTTTGATGAGGGAAAGGCTGGTGGGGGTAGGGGGGGAGGGTCTCACTGCTCTACCTTCAAACAATTTCCATGATTTCCATCCTGCTTTATTCCTCTAACCTTTGAGGTACTTGGTCCCTTATAGTTTGAAGGCTTTTTGAGCACTCAGAAAGGTGAATCTCATTGGTATGCCCTTATGTATGAATTTAGGTTGCAGTTTTCTTCCTTGTCTTTGCCAAATTGCTTATAATTAATTTTCTTTCCATCTCTCCATCTCCCCCAAAACATACTGACATTTCTCTGCTGCTATCTCATCTCTTATTTTTATTTATTTATTTTTTTAAGTTGGAGTTTCACTCTTGTTGCCCAGGCTGGAGTGCAATGGCACAATCTTGGCTCACTACAACCTCCACTTCCCGGGTTCAAGCGATTCTCCTGCCTCAGCCTTCTGAGTAGATGGAATTACAGGCGCCCACCACCATGCCGGGCTAATTTTTTTGTGTTTTTAGTAGAGTCGGAGTTTCGCTGTGTTGGCCAAGCTGGTCTCGAACTCCTGACCTCATGATCCGTCTGCCTCGGTCTCCCAAAGTGTTGGGATTACAGGCGTGAGCCACTGCGCCTGGCTTTTTTTTTTTTTTTTTTTTTGAGATGGAATTTCACTCTTGTTGCCCAGGCTAGAGTACAATGGCGCAATCTTGGCTCACTACAACCTCCGCCTCCTGGGTTCAAGTGATTCTCCTGCCTCAGCCTTCTAAGTAGCTGGAATTACAAGCATGCGCCACATGCTCGGCTAATTTTTTGTATTTTTAGTAGAGACGGGGTTTCACCATGTTGGTCAGGCTGGTCTTGAACTCCTGACCTCAGGTGATCCACCGTGCCTGGCCTCCTCTCTTATTCTTTTTATCCTCATGGGTTTGTACCTTTCCTCCTCTTATTTTGTCATTTTTAGGTTTTTTGGTTTTTGGAATAAAGTAGAAATAAATGAGATCATTAAATTCATATTTCACCAGAAGTCCTGAAGTATCTTTTTATTTTAAAAGCAATCCATTAGATATTAGATAATCAGGTATGATAATTTCCTTGTGTAACCAAAAGTAAAGCAAACTTATTGTACACCAACTATGTAAGGTGGCAACACATTAAATGTTTTTAATTGCTTCCTTTTTCTTTTCTTTTTTTCTTTCTTCTTTGAGACAGAGTCTTGCTCTGTTGCCTAGGCTGAAGTGCAGTGGTGTGATCTTGGCTCACTGCAGTTTTGACTTCCCAGGTTCAAGAGATTCTCCCACTTTGACCTCTTGAGTACCTGGGACTATAGGTGTGTGCCACTCAGCTAATTTTCTTTGTTTTTTTTTTTTTTTTTTTTTTTTGGTAGAAATGGTGTCTCACTGTGTTGCCCAGACTGGTCTTGAGCTCCTGGACTCAAGCCATTCTCCCGTCTTGGCCTCCCAAAGTGCTGGGATTATAGCCACCACACCCAGCCTGTTTTCTTTTTAAAGGTAAATATACACACATGAAAAAAATGTAAATCATATGAAAAAGTAAGCAGTAAAAAGTATATGTTTTTTTCCACTCCATTCCCCTGTCCAACAAGTCCCTTCACCAAATGCAATAACTCTACCTGTTTTTACGGATTCCCTCCGCTTTCTTACACTTTTTTTTTTGAGATGGAGTCTCTGTCACCCAGGCTGGAGTGCAGTGGCGTGATCTTGGCTCACTGCAACCTCCGCCTCCTGGGCTCAAGCGATTCTCCTGCCTCAGTAGCTGGGATTACAGGTGTGTGCCACCATGCCCAGCTAATTTCTTTGTATTTTTAGTGGAAACGGGGTTTCACCATGTTGGTCAGGTTGGTCTCAAACTCCTGAGCTCAAGTGATCCACCCCCCTCAGCCTCCCGAAGTGCTGGTATTACAGCCATGAGCCACCACGACTGGCCCTTTCTTACACTCCTGATTATCATTTTATACACACTCTTCCGTATATCTTGGATACTGTAACTCATTCTTTTTCACATCCATCTTTATGTCAGAAATACACATCTTTGCACATGTGTGCAAAGAAAAATTCTAGAAGTAGAATTGTTGAAGCAAAGAACACATACACTTGTAATTAATAGTTATAGCCGGCCGGGCGCGGTGGCTCAAGCCTGTAATCCCAGCACTTTGGGAGGCCGAGACGGGCGGATCACGAGGTCAGGAGATCGAGACCATCCTGGCTAATACGGCGAAACCCCGTCTCTACTAAAAAATACAAAAAACTAGCCGGGCGACGAGGCGGGCGCCTGTAGTCCCAGCTACTCGGGAGGCTGAGACAGGAGAATGGCGTGAACCCGGGAGGCGGAGCTTGCAGTGAGCTGAGAGCCGGCCACTGCACTCCAGCCTGGGCGGCAGAGCAAGACTCCGTCTCAAAAAAAAAAAAAAATAAAAATAAAAATAAAAATAAAAATAAAAAAATAAAAAAATAGTTATAGCCAAATTTCCTTCCAAGCAATTGTACCAATTTATACTTCCAGTAACAATGAATGAGAATTCCTGTTTCCCCATACTATCTCTCACCAGTGCACTACCAAAATATTTTTTGCAGCTTTCAAATTTAATATGTGAAAAATCTAGTTTCAGTGTAGTTTATGGGTATTTCTTTAATTATAGGGTTGAGTATATGTATTATGGAATCATTTGTATTTTCTGTGAAATGTCTGCTCATGTTCTTTATCATTTTTCTTTTTTGGGAGGATATTGGTATTTTTCTTTTCTTTTTTTTGAGACGGAGTCTCACTCTGCCTTTAGGCTGAAGTGCAGTTGCACTATCTTGGCATTCCGCACTGTCTCGCCTCCGCCTCCTGGGTTCAAGTGATTCTCCTGCCTCAGCCTCCTGAGTAGCTGGGACTACAGGTGTGCACCACTGCGCCCAAAATATAATATTTTTTATTTTTAGTAGATATGAGGTTTCACCATGTTGGCCAGGGTGGTCTCGATCTCTTGACCTCGTGATCCCCCACCTCAGCCTCCCAAAGTGCTGGGATTACAGGTGCGAGCCACCACGCCTGGCTGGATATTGGTATTTTAAAAATCAATTTGTAAAATTCTTTATTTAGAAAATTGTTTATTTTTTATTTGTTTATTATATTTGTTGAAAAGTTTTCCCTATAAGGTTATCATTTGGTTTTTGCCTGTTTGTTTATGATACTTTTGGGCAAACAGAAAATTAGAGCTTTATGTAGTCAAATTCAATGTTTTCTTTTACGGCCTTCACTGAGATCATAAAAAAAATTCTGATTTTTTTTCTAGTATTTCATTTTTTTGTTTATTTTACATTTACTTAGATGATTTATTTGGAACTTATTTTGAAGTAGGAGTGAGATAGGCGTTTGGCTTTTCCCCCAATTGGTTTGCTAGCTGTCCCAACTTGCAATTCATCCTCAATGCAAACCACAGCAACATCTGTAAAAGTGTAACAAAAACACTTTATCTGATCTAAATGGAAGATTAACTGTCTCCTCGACCACTAAGGCAAGACAATTGATTCAAGACCGTTTTGCAGGAAGTTTCATTTGTAGGTGTAGGGTACGTAATTCAAGACAGAGACTGATAATATTTGGCAATTGTATCTGAGCCCTGCCTCTCTGTTGAATTGGGAAGGGAGGGAGAGGAATTCCTGGGAGGCACCTGAAGTCTCAAACTCTACTGTAAATCCCAGGGCCTGAATAGAGCTCAGGATATAGAGCCCAAATCAGGAAAGTTGGGGAACAGGAAAGCAGAGAAAAAGCCCTGAACCAGCAGCTGGGCAGGAGATGGAGGGGAGCAGGTGCAGGGGGAGGCAAGAGGCCCGGGCACCTGTGGGGAGCTAATTCTTCCAAAGTGGCAGGGATGGGGGAGACTTGCATTTCTAAGCAGTTGTCTCACAATTCTCAGGGGGATGATGGACTTTGGACTAAGCTTTTACCTCTACAAGAAGATGGGGCTAGGAATTCTAATAACTAGTAAAGGGTAGCCCAAATCTTAGAAATGGGGACTGAAATAAGCTGTCTGAGATGATTAAATTCAGGGATAGTGTTAGTAGTTAAAAAATAAAAATATTTGCCTCTACGAACTCATACCTAAGTGTAATGGTGGGTTAGTTGGTAAATTAGTTCATTCCTTCTTCAACAAACTTTTATCAGCTACTGTGCAGAACTCCCAGAGACAGAGGGAAGAGTAAAGCACAGGTTCCTGCTCACCTGGTGCCTTTTTTTTTTTTGAGACAGAGTTTCACTCTTGTTGCCCAGACTGGAGTGCAATGGCACGATGTCAGCTCACTGCAACTTCTGCCTCCCGGGTTCCAGCAATTCACCTGCCTCAGCCTCCCGAGTAGCTGGGATTACAGGTGTGTGCCACCATGCCCGGATAATTTTTGTATTTTTAGTACAGATAGGGTTTCTCCATGTTGGCCAGGCTGGTCTCAAACTCCTGACCTCAGATGATCCACCCACATCGGCCTCCCAAAGTGTTGGGATTACAGGTGTGAGCCACTGTACCCGGCGCCCTCCTGGTGCTTTTGTAGTTGTGGTCCAAGTACATTGGTGACAAGCACAGCACGGTAATGAGGACACAAAGCCAGTAAGTTCTTCACAGAGTCTGTTAGAACACAAAGTGATCAAGTACTGCATTCTATGGAAAATCCATATTTTCTTTTGCTTTACGTTAAGCTAAAGTTTCTTGCAGAATTACTACTTCATTCTAGTCTGTCATAAGCTGCATGGTGTTCTTCTGCCAGGAATCTGGGAAGATCTAGTGCCACTTGGCCTTCACAGAGATTCTTAACCTGATGGGTTTCAGAATGTCATCTTAAAATCGGATGCAAATTGTATGGGTGAGGATTATTTTTTTCCCCTGGGGATAGAGTCATAGGTTTTGTTAGCATCTCAAAGGAGTCTGTGACTTCAGGATGATTAAGAATCAGTGATTTTGACTGAGTACAGTGGTTCACACCTATAATCCCCACACTTTGGGAGGTAGACGTCGGTAAAGAAAAGAAAGAAGAATGAGTGACTTAGATTTTCTTCACTCTAATTAAGAACCTTTACCTTTTTTGTTTTGTTTTTTTGAGACAGGGTCCGGCTTTGTTGTCCAGGCTGGAGTACAGTGGCTTGACGTCAGCTCACTGCAACCTCTACTTCCTGGGCTCAAGCCATCCTCCCACCTCAGTCTGTAGGTGTAGCTGAGACTACAGGCACACACCCTGCTAAGGGGTATACCACCACACCCTGCTAAGGGGACCTTTATCTTAAAAATGTTTTTAAAAAACATCCTAATCAGTCTCTCACCTAGAGATGTGCTTAGTTACTGACACCTGGTCCCTTTTAAGCCTATGTTCTTCATCCTTCTTCCAGATTCCTTTCTCCCTATCCAGAAATAGGAGCAGTACTGGGCATCAACCTCCCCTTTACTTCCGTTATTTATGTTTATTTGGCAACCCCATACTTAACCTTAAGTATAAAGTTAGGAAGCCTTATTTACGCTTAATTGTAATAATGTGATATTATTGAGCAGAGTTGGAAATCCATACATCCAAGGCACTCTCTCACGTTTTCAGTCAAATAATTGGTTTGGAATGCTCAACTCCAAAAATCAAGTTTAACATGCATTTTCTTAGTAAACACTTTTATATGTAAGAACTTATACTCCATTTTGAAGGAGAGAGGAGGAGAGCAAGACATACATATGAGTCAAAACCAGTTCCCACCTTCATTGAGATGGGACATTTGGAAAATGCACGAAGTGCTGTGGGAATTCAGAGAGGAAGAGAGTATTTCCTGCTGGAGAGTGCAGAAAAAAAATCCGGAAGACATCGTAGCTGGGCAGCATTTCTTATCACCAGCAATGCTGTAAACCCTCCTTTTCCACATCTTCAAAATAAGGTGCTGGGCCTAGGCACTGACACCTGCTCAGAAAAATTCAAAAAGTAAATGTAGGAGGAAAAATCAGCCTTTATCATAGAGTGACATAGGAAGAAAGAATGGAAGCAACTAGTATAGGACAGGTTGTACAAGAACAGAAAGTAGTAAAGGAGATAAAATATTACTATTTGAATACATATGAGAAATTTTGAAAACCAATAGTAATCTAGAATCTTTGTCATCATTGCTATCATATTACTTTTAAAATTTGGTTTTAAAGCAACACAAGGCAATATGCATATTTTCTTAAACTTTAAGAAATAGAAAAATTGTTTTGCTGGAAATATGTACAGACCCTAGGGGCTTTTCTAAAATGTAGGTTGAGAGGTGTGTGTATATACTCTTTTCTTCTTACTAGATCATGTGTAATCAAGCATCTACTACTGATATGAGTCATAACTTAAATTTGTGGAGTACTTTTAGATCAATGCTTACAAAGCAGTTTCACATTCATTATAAATCCTGTACAGTACATTAGCATAGGCTAATAATTTTCTTACTCTTTATTCTTAGGTTGAACCAGCCAAATTTTCAAGACAGCTCACGGCTTAGAGGAAGGCTCATCTAAATAAAGGCCAGCTAAAGTGACATTGCAGGGATTAAATCCTTCTCTGGCTGCCTGTGTGACCAGAAGGCTTATTTGCAAGTTTCTTCTTTCCTGGGGTCCAGATTATTAGGTCCCCAGGGCCCTGCGGCTTGACAGCAAGAGAAGCACGAAATGAAGGTCAGAGATGAGCTCCCGCAGCAGGGTCTTGAGGTCCTCCCAGGGGCATTTACACACCAGATTGCAAGATTCTCTGGCCATGAAGGGGAATAGCAAACAGAAGCCTTTGTCCTGGGGCACAGCCACCTACCACAAACCATCAGACTCCACGTCTGGCCAGAAAGTTCCTGGCGTCCCATCAGGGCAGTGGGTATGTAACGTGTGCCTAATTGTACAGCTAGAGCTTGCAAGTTCAATGTGAGGGAAGGTGGGAAATGTCTTGAGTGAGGGCTGGACAGACTCACCTACCACGTTCACTGCCCTCCTCTCACTAAACCCGAGAGGGAGGCTGCTCAGCTCTCAGGAAAACTCTCTTGAACCCTGGACACCTGCTGTCCTCAGTTGGCATCTCCCACCCTCTGAGCCTCTTCTGCTCCTGCACAACCTGCCCTTGATCGGTGGCTCTTTGCTGAGATGGAGACATGAGCCCCCGTGGACGATGACTGCAGTGTATACAAATGGAGGCGGCCTGGTGAACCCCCACTATGCCCGGTGGGATCGGCGCGACAGTGTAGAAAGTGGCTGTCAGACCGAGAGCAGCAAGGAGGGCGAGGAAGGACAGCCCCGCCAGCTGACGCCCTTCGAGAAATTGACACAGGACATGTCCCAAGATGAGAAGGTGGTGAGGGAGATCACTCTGGGGAAACGGATAGGCTTCTACCGAATTCGAGGGGAAATCGGAAGTGGCAACTTCTCCCAAGTGAAGCTCGGGATTCACTCCCTAACCAAAGGTAGGATCCGACTTCCCAAGGGTCATCCCTGGCAGTATTGGGACCTAGTGTAGGCACAGGGTTAGGTGGCCAGGGCTAAGGAAGCAAGTAAAGTGACCTCAGCAGATCCCCTGCAAGGCTTGCATCCTGTGCCAGCCGCCTTCTGTGGTCTTCTCAGTTAATTTTCACAGTAAACATGTGAGGTCAATATTTTTTTTTCCATTTTGCAGATAGAGAAACTGAGATCCAAAGAAGGTAAATGTATCTTCAGTTCAATTGTAGAGGTTTTGGACTCCAAACACCCTTCCACCATACCATGCAGATAAACCCACTCAAACATGAGAAGAATCTCTCCTCTCTGGTGAGGCCTTCGAGAAGTGGAGTGGAGTATGACTTGGAAACAAGCCACCTCATCTCCCAAGCCCATATTTATAGTTTCCATTTATATTTGTGTCTCAGTGACAATGGCACAGTGCAGCACAGGAGACCCTCTGGATGGGCACTGTCTCTGGAGAGCGGGGTCCAGTTTCCCTTCCATTCAGAGGCTGCTACTTCTGTCATATTTGAGAAAAAAGGATTTGATCTCAGGACCTTTTCTGTTCAGTCCACCCTGTCCTAGCTCTCATTGTTTGGCTCCTCACTCCACATTTGCTTGGCTACCGGACACTCTGAGATTCTGGACTAGCAGTGCCCAGCACTTTGGCCTCAGGGAGAAACCATATGGAGAGCCCAGCACCCCTCTGCTGCTCCGACCCCACTGTGGGCACTTCCCCAACTTAGCAGAAGTCTGGGGATTATCATAAGGGACTTACAAGACCGAAAAAGAACACTTTATGACTTGGCATAATTTACTGAGTCCTAAAACCCGTGGACTCTACTGTCTCCCGAGAGTCCCTGATTGACATTTTCTCTGCTTGGACTCAGTCAGCCACCATGTCTCCAAAGCCTCTCTTTTCTTATATTAAAGTTGTCTTTTGCTTCCTTTTCTTCTCCAACCCCCAATCCCATGCCCCTCCAATCCCTTTGGTTGGCCTTTTTAGAAAAAGCTCCACACACATGTGTGCATACATGTACCTCCCCCCGGCAACTGACCCACACACTCCCAAGTCACTGGAGTTTCACATCTTCTATACCCTTGTTCTGAAGCCTGTGTATCTGGGTTCATGTCTTCACATCTTGGCTATTCTACTTACTCATCTGGGTAAATTACAGTACTTGTCTGAGCCTTAGATACTTCACTTATAAAATGCAGCCAATAACAGTGCTTACTTCATAGGGTATCATAAAGATTAATAAGTGCTCAACAAATGTTAGTTAGTGGCATCATTTTGCAGTTGCTTAATAAGCTTTGCCTTGCCTCTGTGCAATTGAAGATCAACTAAAGTATCTTTATCAGAAGTTCATTCCTGCCCAGCCCAATACACAAACTGAGATCGATGCAGCTGCCATGCCCTACAGCCATAGTTTTCAACTGACTGCACGTTAGAATTACCTGGGAAGGTTTAAAAGAGAATTAGTGCCCAGAACCCACCCTCAGAACTTCTGATGTGATTGGTCTGGAGTGGGACTGGGCATGGGTAGTATTTGAAAACTCTCCAGGTGATTCTAACTAACATGTAGCACTAAGAAATACTTGCCTACAGCAACTTGCACATACTGCAGACAGCTTTTAAGATAGTACTTTTTTGGTAGTTGCCACAAATGGATAATCCAAGTATTATTTGTATTTTAAAATCATTATGAGGTATTGTGTCAGGTTTCCATGCCATGTTTAACTTTCAAATTTCGTTTCACTTGAGAGAATATTCATTTATTATTCATTTAGGTGAACAATAGAAGCACTATATTAGGCCTTGGGGGATATCAAGCTGAAATAGATACAGCCTTCATCCTCCAGGATAAGGGAAAAGAAGAGGTGTACAAATAAGTCTAATACAAACCAGAATTTGAAAAACAGAAGAGAAAAGCTATGAACTTAAAGGAAGGAAAGAGACTCTTCCACCTTAGGAATACGGTGAAAGGCTTTAAGTGAAGATCAAATTTGAGATACACCTCAATGAAGGATAAGATTTGGATAGGCAGTGGCTATAGGACAGAGGAGGGTTAGGGGTTAGCTAGAGAAGAATGTGAACAAATGCATTAATGTAGGGAAATGACATATATAGTACAGTTACCGTAACAGTAGGGGAAGTGGGGTAAAGGGCTGGAAAACTTAGCTGTGGCTGAATCATAGGGGACTTTGAACATTATCCAAGGATTTTGGATTGTTTTTCTTACAATGAAGATTTTAAAATTTTTGTGATTAGAATTGGGCTTTTGGAAGGTTAACCATATAGTGATGAGAATGAAAGCTGAAAAACAAGAGATGCAGGAGACAGGGAGCTATCAGGAATCTATGGTGATGGTCCAGCCACAGGGAAGAATATCCTGAGCTAGGTGAATGTCAGTCAAATAGAAAAGAGGAAGGAGCTAGCCATGCCTAAGAGAAGAATCTGGAGGATTGGTGTGTTAGTCAGTGTTTTCCAGAGAAACAGTACCAACAGAAAAGAGGGGGCGGGGGGAGAGAGAGAGAGAGAGAGATTAAGAGAGACAGAGAGATTGAGAGAGAGAGAGAGAGATTGAGAGAGACATCTACAAGGAACTGGCTCACACAATTATGGAGACTGCCCCCAAGATCCACAGTCAGCAAGCTGGAGGTGCAGGAGAGCCAGAGGTGTAAGTTCCAGTCTGAAAACCAACAGACTCAAGACCCAGGAAGAGTCACGTTCAGCTTGAGTCTGAAGGCCGAAAAAGACCAATGTCCCAGGTAAAGGCAGTCAGGCAGAAGCAGTTCCCACTTACTCAGTCTTTTTTTTAAATTAATTATTTAATTAATTATTTTTGAGACTGAGTCTCGCTCAGGCTGGAGTGCCTGAGCTTACCATAACCTCCACTTCCCAGGTTCAAGTGATTCTCCTGCCTCATCCTGAGTAGCTGGGATTACAGACATGTGCCACCTTGCCCGGCTAATTTTTTATTATTTATTTATTTATTTATTTATTTATTTGAGACAGAGTCTCGCTCTGTTGCCCAGGCTGGAGTGCAGTGGCGAGATCTCAGCTCACTGCAAGCTGTCTCATACAGACTAATGTTGCTTTTCAGTAGTCTAGAGCCAGCATGAAAGACAAAAGATAAAACACATAGGGTGATGAAAGGCCAAAAATCGAGACAGAAGATGTGATTTGGAAGGTTACAAGAGAAGTTGGATAAAGCCAAACAAGGAGAGTAATTTAGAAAAAAGTGTCCAGTGCTGCAGAAGGGTCACAGAGCTACAGTCTGAGCAAAGGCTACTGCATAAGGCCAACTTTGAGCAGTTTCGTTCAAGTGTGGGTTCAGATGTTAGATTCCAATAGAAAGGAAGCAGGATGGGACAGTAGGAAAAGCGTGGGCTTGGGGACCAGACAAATTTATCTGGAATACTCATTCAGTAACTTATAGGCTTCTGACTTTAGGCATATTAATCTCTTTGGTCCTCAGTTGCCTCAGCTGTAAAATAGAGATAATGGTTTTTAGAATTGTTGGGGAAATTGGAAATAATATATGTGAAGTACATGACATATATACTACATATATACCACTCAAAATGGTAGCTGTCATTGCTATAACTTTACTTTTTAATTAAACTTATTTCAAAGGGTATTTAATGTTATTACAATAACAAAAAACCAGTATCACTTACTATTAATAGAAGGTGATGGTAAAAATAAATATAATGCAAACAAATTAAAAAATATTAAAGGAAAATTACCAAGTAACAAAGTAATTTTTAAAACATGCTAACAATCAATCTCAGACTTTCTCCTTGCCTTAATTAGGAGAATTAGAGGAGAGCTGAAATGGGAATCCTGTTTTAATGCTGTGATTCAGTGCTATTTAAGGCTGTTTCCATGCCCTAAAATCATTTCAGTCTTGTGAGTCTTAAAGGTTCCACTTTGGGAAGCACTGACATCATCTAGTTCTCCCATGTATTACAAATGAGGAAATGGAGACTCAGAAGAGGCTGTCCCCAGGTTTAGAACCTGTTCACAGGAACTCACATGGAAGGAGGTGTATTGAGTACAGGGGAATTCTATGTACCCACAGCAGGGAAGTAGGACTGGGTCTTAAGATGATATTCTTTCGATCTTCACTTTCTCTGGGGCTGTGTGCTTTCTCATTTCTACTTTTCTTGATGAATTTGTTCCATCCTTGTACCTCTTTCTGCAAAATTTTTTTTAAGTTTTCCACACTTAATTATCAGAAGGTATACATGGCCAAAAATGGTTGTTGCCAGTCCCACATCTACATAAACTCTCAGCGTCATTGACCATCTCTGTCCCATGTGTTTCGTTCTGTTTCAGTTCAAATTTTAAAGAGAAAGAATATACTTGCTTACTAGCCAGTTGACAAGGAGCTACCTTTGAGTCAAGGGCATGCCCATGTCGGTGAGCTATAGGCCTTTGAGTCACGTGGACCACTACTGTCTCAGCAGAGCCAAAGGTCCAAAGAAGTGTCTCTGAGAAGGGAGAAAATTGACAGACATATCTACCATAGAGACATTAGCTAGCTAAGCCGAGAAGTTTCTACAAGCCGGGAGCAAGACAGTGTCCAATTCTGTAGACAGGATAGTATATGAAAGGACAGAAAAAAAAGGTGGAATAATAATTGGTGTTTATATACTGACTTCTCGGGTTCCAAAGACTTCTTGTCTGTTGTATTACAAAATTAACTTCATACTTGTCCCCATGAGTTTCAGAGAGCATGGCATTTTCCTGCTATGTAGGTGTGGGTGGGTGCCTTGTGTGGCCTCACTGACATGCCCTCCTTATACCTAACCTGATACAGAGTAGCTCTGTTTTCAAAGAGACAGTCTCACCCGCTGGTTCTGGGACAGTGTGTGCAAAAAGGGCAGGAAAATAGATAGCGGTTTGTACATACATGGCCCCCTCACTAAACCAACTTGCCCAGAATTGTCATCAGCTTTTCTAGGAATATAACGACAGTTTGAATAAGATAATAGAGGAGATTCCCAGGAAAGCAGAGAGTTTCAACACCAGGAGCAGCTCCCAGGACAGTAGTCTAAAAAGTTAAAAAAATAAAGAAATACAAATCACCAAGTACTCTGGATCTCTACAAAGGAGGCTCCAATATGGGTCCCTGCTGGCCGGGATTTATTTTTATAGCTCACAGTTTGGAATTCCCTTGCGCTCTCCAAGCTGATAGGGAAGGTTGAAAGTCATCATGAGCCCCCTTTTAGGTTGATTAGAAATTTCTCATAAGAGATGATGCACTTGGCTTCTGAATATTTTATGTCCCATCTGTTGTTACAAACAAAAGAAGTGTCAGTGGATGTGGGTGTTTTTTTTCTGTTGCTGCCCTTCCGACTTCTTCCTTCTGTTACTCTAGTCTCATGTTTCTAGGACCCTTTCTTCCTCCCACTTTACTTATCTATTTATCTATTAATTCATTCCTTCCTTCCTTTTTTTTTTTTTCTTTTGAGGAAGAGTTTTGCTTCATTGCCCAGGCTGGAGTGCAGTGATGTGATCAAAGCTTACTGCTGTCTTGGACTCCTGGGCTCAAGTGACTCACCCACCTCAGCCTCCCAAAGCACCGGGATTACAGGTGTGAGACACCATGACTGGCCTTCATTCCTTTATATATATATATATGTTTATGTGTGTATATATATGTTTATGTATATATATGTTTATGTGTATATATAGTTTAATGGAGGCAGACAGGAAACAATTGATAAGTGCTGTCCACAGTAAGGCAGCAAGAATGTGCTTTACCTGTGCCCAGTGAATCTGAGAAGGGTCTATTGAGCAGGAAAGGCTTGCGATGGGTCTTGAGGTCTGAGGAGCAATTTCACAGGAGAAGGGGGAATGAGAACTCCAGAAAGAGAGATAGGGTGTAAAGTACATAGAAGCATGAAGCAGTGTGGGGAGTATTTGGAGATTTTAAAGTAATTCAGCAAAGCTAGAGCATAAGGTGCACCCACAGAGTCATGGGAAAGAGATAAGGTGGTTGGGGCTTGATCATGGAAAATCTTCTTGGATATCTGGATTTTGTCATTTAGGTATTGGAAAGCTATTGAAGAGCTTTTTTTTTTTTCTTTTTTCTTTTTTTTTTTTTTTTTTTGAGATGGAGTCTTGTCCTGTCACCCAGGCTGGAGTGCAATGGCATGATCTCGGTTCACTGCAACCTCCGCCTCCCAGGTTCAAGCAATTCTCCTGCCTCAGTCTCCCGAGTAGCTGAGATTACAGGCACACGCCACCACAGTTGGCAAAATTTTTTTTGTATCTTTAGTAGAGATGGGGTTTCACCATGTTGATGAGGCTGGCCTCGAACTCCTGACCTCGTGATCTGCCCACCAGTCTCCCAAAGTGCTGGGATTACAGGCGTGAGCCACTGCACCCAGTCGTTGGGGAGCTTTAAGCAAGCCATTAATGCAAGTGATTCATATGATTTTATTTCAGTGCGGAATGTGAATTGGAGAGTAAGGAGAGTCAAGGAAGTCAGAAAAAAATGTTAGTCAAATGGTCCAGATGGATGATGATGTTCATCTCTACTAAGGAGAAGTGGCAGTGAGAATGGAGAGGAGGGGATGCATTTGAAAAATGTCTTAGGATATTGGAAAACCTTGTGATCAATGGCATGGGTGAGAGCAGGACGGGACATGGGAGAGGAAGAATTGATGATGACTCCCAGTTTCCAGTTTTAATGCCTTACCAGTAAATAATTACAGGAGAAGTGGATTTGAGAGTAAATATTTGGAAGCACTGACTTGGAGGTGTATGGAATTCATGAAATGAATGGGTCTAGCAGCTTTATTGGAGCCCAAGAGAAAGCATGATATATAAAGATTTGCGGCTTAACAAACTCTGGGATGTAGTGAAAATCTTGGGAGTCCTAGTTACAAGCTCCTTGGTGTCAGACGTTTTATCACATTGATCCTTAAAATTCCTCCATGTGTGTTATAAATAATAAACCCTCGACAAATATTTGGTGATTAAGTTAGTATAACTTCTCATGAAAAGCCAGGAGTGGTGGAGGAAGAAATATTCGAGGGAGCAATGCATAGCAGCACCTTCTGGTAGGTGCTGTACGCTATGATCTCCCTGGAGGACAGGGCTGGAGCACGAACTCAGTCTGTAGCAGAGCTGCATAAAGATAGCCCAATGGTTTTGTCTTGTTTTGCTTTTTCTAGAGATGAAGTCTCAACTATGGTTGTCCAGGCTGCTCAAGAACTTCTGGGCTCAAGCAATCCTCCTGCCTCAGTTTCCTAAGTAGCATGGGGGACAGCTATGCATCACTGCACCTGGCTGCTCACTGGTTTTAAAAAAGTGATTCTCCCCTCTTGAATACATTCATTAAAACAGCAATTTGAAATTGTATTTTCTTACTTTAAAAATGGTTAGTGATTTTGGGAATTCACCCTAAAAATAAATCATATATTGGAAATACTATAACCAAAAAAATGTTCATTGCTGTGTTATTTATAGTGTTGAGAACTAGTAATACCTTATGGGATCCAATGATATAGGAATGGTCAAGTAAAGCATATACACTGGACAGAAGATCCCATAGCCATGAGAAATCATGATTATGAAGACTCTGTGGTAACATGGAAGATGGGCAGGACATGAGAGTAAGTGAAAAGCCAGGTGCAAATCGAGTGCACACTATGATGATAATACTCTGGGTTCTTCAGTGAGATTATTCATTCAACAAATACTTGTTGAGCACCTACTATGCAACAGCCACTATTCTAGGGACTGGTGATACAGCAGTGAACAAAATAGACAGCAATTTCTGTCCTTATGGAACTTAACTCTAGTGAGAGAGAAGGCAGACAAAAATAAATGTGTAAAATATTTATTGTATTATGTAGTGATAAGTGATAAGAAAGAAAAGAGGGCCAGGCGTGGTCACTCACGCCTGTAATCCCAGCACTTTGGGAGGCCAAGGTGGGCGGATCACGAGATCAAGAGATGGAGACCATCCTGGCCAACATGGTGAAACCACGATTCTACTAAAAATACAAAAATTAGCTGGGCATGGTGGTGTGCACCTTTAGTCTCAGCTACTTGGGAGGCTGAGGCAGGAGAATCGCTTGAACCCAGTAGGGGGAGGTTGCAGTGAGCCAAGATCGTGCAACTGCACTCCAGCCTGGTGACAGAGCCAGATTCCATCTCAAAAAAAAAAAAAAGAAAAGAAAAGGAAAGAGCAGGAGGGGAGATAGAAAGCATTGAGGACGACAGTTTTTAGATAAGTTGGCCAGGATAGCCTTGCTGAGAGGTGATATTTAAACTGAAAGAAATGAGGGAAATGGCTATGCATAGGGGAACTCCATTAAGCAGAAGGCATAGCAGGCATAAGAGTGCCCAGATGGGAGATGCCTGCAGTACTCTTGAAATAGCTGAGGGGAAAGGGCAGAGAGTAACAGGGAACAGATTGTGGAAGACCAGGTTTGTCAAAGTAAGGAGTTTGGCTTTTCCTGGAATTTCACAGGAGCCATCAGAGGGAACCAGGGAGTGACATGATCTGGCTTATGCTTTAACAGGATCACTGTGGCAGCTTTGTTGAAAATAGACACAGAAGGCAGAAAAGGAGAGATCAGTTAGAAGCCTATTGTATTAATCCAGGCAAGAGATAAAGGTGGTTTGAACTAGGAAGGTAGCAGTGGAATGCTGAGAAGTGGCTGGAGCTTGGCAGTATTTAAAAGGTTAAAGATAGCAAGACTTGCTAACAGATTGAAAGTGGAATATAAAAGAGAATAGTCAAATACTCAAAAGGTTAGGTAAACACAAGAACAGTTTACATTGACTGCAATGGGGAAGATTGTAGGAGAAACAGGTTTGGGTCAGGAGAAATCAAGAGCTCAGTCTTGAGCATGTTATGTTTGACATGCCTATTACACATTTATGACACTACAGAGCAGACATTGTGAGTGCCTCCGTATCCCCTTGGGCCTTACTATTTCAGTGCTTGCAAGACTGACCTTCAACTGCTAGTCTTTCTGTCTCTCTGCCTCTGGGCCTTCTCTAGCCACTGGAGCCTACTCTGCATGTATGGTAGCCCAGAAGTACAGAATGCACTTCCTGGTGGAGTGGCCAGCAACCACTGACTGGTAGGAGTTAATGTAAAAATACTCCAGTTCTCTCACTCTCCTAACAATGAAATTAAGGCATAACTTTTAGCAGAATTCACTGGACACTTGTTTAATAACACCCTCTGTGGGCTGCCTTTCTTGTCTCACTTCCCCATTCTTCTACTAGGGTTCTCTAGGATCACCTCCCTCATAAACTGCTTGCACTTGAACCTCTGCCTCAGAGTCTGGCTGTCGCCGAACCGAAACTAAGACAACATCCAAGTGGGCAGGATATTTATGCGTATGGAAGCACCAAGGAGGTGATTGTAGAGAAGAAGTCTGAGGACTAAGCCTTCAGGTATCCAACATTGAAAAGGAGGCTAGGGAGATGAAAAGGAGGATAGGGAGTTGAAAACGAGGCTAGGGAGATGAAAAGGACACAGCTAAGGAGTCTTAAATGAAGTGGCGAGAAGTAGGAGAAAAGCCAGAAGTGTGGGTTGTCCTAGAAACCAAGTGAAAAAGGTAATTTTAAGAGGAAGATTGAAGCCTGAGAACTGCTCACTGATTTTATCAATTTGGAGGTCATTGGTGACCCTGAGGAGGGCATTTTTAGTAGCATTATCTCTTGGGTTCAAGAGAAGATAATGAGGGGAGAATTGGAGAGAGTAAAGTGACCAACTCTTTTTTTTTTTGAGACAGAGTCTCGCTCTGTTGTCCAGAGTTGGATGGACTGCTGTGGTGTGATCTCGGCTCACTGCAAGCTCCGCCTCCTGGGTTCAAGTGATTCTCCTGCCTCAGCCTCCTAAGTAGCTGGGACTACAGGTGTGTGCCACCACGCCCGGCTAATTTTTTGTATTTTTAGCAGAGACAGGGTTTCACCACATTAGCAAGGGTGGTCTTGATCTCCTGACCCACCTTGGCCTCCCCAAGTGCTGGAATTACAGGCGTGAGACACTGCGCCTGGCCTTGACCCACTCTTTAAAGGGGTTTTACTATAAAGAGAATGAGAGAAAGAGGTCTAAATGCTAGAGGGGGAAGTGGAGTCAAGAGAGGCTTTTTTGTGATTTTTTTATACCTTTTTTTTTTTTTTTTGAGCCTGGCATGGTGGCACATGCCTATAGTCCGCAGCTGTGCTGGGATGATTGCTTGAGCCCAGGAGTTCAAATCTAGCTTGGGCAACATAGCCAAACCCTGTCTTTAAAACCAAAACACAAACCAAAAAAACCACACACATATAACCTTTTTGTGTTTAGCATATATCAATACCAAAAAAGTATAAAAATCATAAGTATTCATTTCATAAGTATCCATGGGTAATATTCATTACCCATGGAAGCACCACCAACATCAAGACAGAGAACACTTCTGGTACTCAGAGCGCTGCCCCCACCTGCTCGTCATTCTCCATTCTATTCTCTACATCCCATGTGTAACCACTATTCTGACTTCTAATACCACAGATTGCTTTTGACTGTTTTAAACTTACATAATGGAATCATCCAATATGTATTCTTTTTCTTACTTCAATTGTCCAATTTTAAGTTTGTGACTACCATCCATACTATTTTATGTAGTTTGGATGTTTCATGCCCGTTGCCATATATACATTGGCATTCATTGTATGAATGTACCACAATTTATTTATCCATTCAACTGTTGATGATGTGACTAATTTCTAGTTTGGGGCTATTATGAATAATGTTGATGTGAACATTCTAAACATTCTAGTACAAGTCTTTTGGTAAACTTTTTTTTTTTTTTTTTTTTTGAGGCAGGATGTTGCTTTGTCACCCAGGCTGGAATGTGTGGCACAATCACAGCTCACTGCAACCTTGACTTTCTGTATTCGAGTGATCCTCCCACCTCAGCCTCTGGAGTAGCTGGAACCACAGGGGCATGCCATTATGCCTGGCTAATTTTTTAAATGTTTTGTAGATGTGGGGTCCTGCTCTGTTGCCCAGACTGGTCTCAAACTCCTGGGCTTGAGTGATCCTCTTGCCTCAGCCTCCCAGAGTGCTGGTATTACAGGTGTGAGCCACTGAGCCTGGCTTGTATGCATTTTTATTGGGGAATTTTTACTTATAAAATGGCATAGGTAGTAATGCCTAGAGCAGGTCATATCCAATTAATATCCCCTAGTAATTTTTGAAAATCATTTAATGTTCTTAATTTATCCCTACGTATGGTTATTTTCTGTGGCACAATGGTAGTGTCATTTACTAAGGTCCCCAAGTAGGAGTAAGGAGTAGTAGTCTGAATTTTGTCAGGAGCTATAATTAAACCAGTGCAAGAAATTGAATATTGCAAGTGATCATAACATTGGAGTAATATTTCTTGAGTGGGGGCAGCACAAAATATATCATCCGTATAGTGAATAATGTAGCACTGTGAAAATTTTTTGTGAGTAGGTTCAATTGCTTGCCCCATGTCTGGCAAATAGTTGGACTCTTTAACATGCCCTGTGGCAACACTTTCCAATGATAATGCTTAGCAGACTGCATGTTGTTTATGCAGGAATTGTAAATGCAAACTGTTCACAGTCTTGCTCAGTTAAAGGGATAGTAAAGAAACAGTCTTTTAAATCTATGACTATTAAAAGCCAATTTTGTGAATTATAGCAGGAGAAGGCAATCTTGGCTGTAATGCTCCCATAGGTTGTTTAATGAATTGATGGCTCTTAAGTCAGTTAACATTCTCCATTTACCTGATTTTTTCTTAATTACAAAAACTGAAGAATTCCAAGGGGAAAATGTAGGAGCTATGTGCCCGTTTTCTAATTGTTTAGCAACTAATTTCTCTAAAGCCTCCAGTTTTTCTTTACTTAGCAGCCATTGTTCTATCCGAATTGGCTTATCTGTTAACTTTTTAAAGATAGGTTCTGGAGGCTTAACAATGACCACCATCAAAAATTATTTCCTAATCTTGGGTGGGAACTTTGTTTTTCCACTTGAAGCAGTTCTTCCAAACCTTGCAAATTTTTTTCTAGTCCCATACCAGGGACATACCCCATTTCATGCATTGTATGTTGACTGAGGGCTGTATAATTGTTCTGGAATTAGAACTTGTGCTGCCCATTGTTGTAATAAATCTCTTCCCCATACATTTATAGGTACAGAAGTTATAATTGGTTGAATAGTCCCATGTTGTCTGTCAGGTCTCTCACAGTGCAAAATATAACTACTTTGATATACTTCAGCAGCTATACCAACTCCAACTATGTTAAATTGAGTGGGTTGAATTGGCCACGTGGATGGCCAGTGCTGTAGAGAAATGATTGAAATGTCCACTCCTGTATCTACCAAACCTTTAAATTTCTTTCCTTGACTAGTTATTTCACAGGTAGGATGTTTATCAGTAATTTGATTTGCCCAATAAGCTGCTTTGCCTTGTTTGTGTTTCCAAATCCTCCTGTTCATTTGATTTCACTTTTTCCCGTTCCCACATATGACACAACCAGGAGCTGTGCTATGCGCTCTCCTGGCTCTGCTTTCCAGAGAACAGAAGTAGATATAACAATTTGAATTTCCCCATTATAATCTCAATCAATGATTCCTGTATGTATTTGTATGCCTCTTAAACTTAAACTAGACCTTCCTAAAATTAATCCTATTGTCCCCACTGGCAAGGGTCCACAGACTCCTGTTGGGACCTTTTGCAGGGGTTCCCCAAGCAGAAGGCTCACAGCTTTTGTGCAGCATAAATCTACTGTGGCACTACTGGCTGTGGCAGGGGACAGACATTGTACAGGGGTGAGGGAATGGCCTGAGCTGGAAATGCCCTGCTTTAGAACGGGGCCTGGGATGGGCCCCTCATGGCATTTCCTGAAATCGGGTTCCCTTCTTTATCAAACTTAGAGTGACACTGATTAGCCCAATGTTTTCCTTTTTTACATTTGGACATATTTCAGGCTCAACAGTATTCTTTTTTCCTCTATCTGGCAGCCTGACTTGCTGATTTTTTCTACATTCTTTTTTAGTATGACCATGCTTCCCACAGTTAAAACAAGCTCCAGGAAATGGAGTATTTCCTTTATCCACTCTCAGTCCTGCCATTGCCTGTGCCAACAAAGTAGCTATATGCAGATTACCTGCGATGCCATCACAGGCCTTGATATTATCAACTAAATGTGCTTTCCCTCTGCTAGCTTGCAGAGCATCCTGGCAATCAGGATTAGCATTGTCGAAAGCTAATAACTGCAGCACTATATCCTGAGCAGCCGAATCTGCAATCATCTTTTTAAGAGGCTCCTGTAAGCGAACTATAAAATCAACATATTGTTCTCTTGATCTCTGTTTTATAGCACTAAAGGAAGGGTATTATTCCCCACCTGAAGTGATTTTTTTCCCCAAGCTCTAATGCACACCCCTCTAAGCTGTTCTATGGCATCATCCTGCATGACCCGTGTTGCATCTAAACCAGCCCAGCCCACCAACCCCCAAAAGTTGGTGTGCAGTTATATTAATTTGAGGTTGGGCCTGGGCATTGCGACCAGCCTGAATGGAAGCTCCATCTGCCCACCATGTTTTAAATTGTAAGAACTGAGCAGGAGTTAGACAAGCTCGAGTAAGAGCATCCCAGTCAGTAGGAATCATCTCACTGGAAACAGTAACATTCTTTAACAGTCCCATTACAAAAGGAGAACCTGATCCATACTGACTTATTGCTTATTTTAATTCTTTGGTAATTTAAAAGGAAAAGGCTCAAATGTAGATGTAATATTTCTCTGTTGATCTGGGGGGTGTATTCTGACACGGAACTGCCAAGCCTCTAAATCACCCTCTTGTCTAGCTTACTGAATTCCTGCCTGAATAGAACCATCGCTTGAGACGCTGCTTGAACAGTCACTAGGGCAATGACTTTTCGTCCAGTGTCCTCCAGAAAAGAAAGACCTGAGGGATCATTTTCTTTAAAATATTAATGAGGGGGTGCAGAAGGGTAGGGATGAACCTGTCCTTCCTTTGCCACTTTAGCTTTAGCTGGCAAATAAACATGCTCTGTAACCTCTTCTGTTACTTCTCTGTACTCTCCATCCTCCTCATCAGTGTGAAAAAGTTCCAAGGTGAAAAGAACCAGACTCCAAGCCTGTCCCAAATGTTACCCTGACACTTCTGAGCTCCCCTTCTTACTCACCACGGGGATTGCTTTAAGAATACTCAGGTGTCCTCCAGCTAGTTTTCCATTCCAACTGTCACTCTGGCGACCCTTCGACCTGGATTTGAGCTCCCATGAATGGACGCCACTTGCCGAGACCAGCTTGGTCAGGGAGACCCTAACCCAGTGGTGCTAGAGGAATTAAAGAACACAAACAGAAATATAGAGGTGTGAAGTGGGAAATCAGGGGTCTCACAGCCTTCAGAGCTGAGAGCCCCAAACAGAGATTTACCCACATATTTATTAACAGCAAACCAGTCATTAGCATTGTTTATATAGATACTAAATTAACTAAAAGTATCCTTTATGGGAAATGAAGGGATGGACCAAATGAATGGAATAGGTTGGGCTAGTTAACTGCAGCAGGAACACAATCTTAAGACACAGATTGCTCATGCTATTGCTTGTGGCTTAAGAATGCCTTTAAGCGGTTTTCTGCCCTGGGCAGACCAGGTGTTCCTTACCCTCATTCCCATAAACCCACAACCTTCCAGCTTGGGTGTTAGGGCCATTACAAATGTGTTACAGTGCTGCAGAGATTTTGTTTATGGCCAGTTTTGGGGCCAGTTAAACTTCCTGGCTAGATTTTGGGGGGTTTGCTCCCAACACTGGGTTGGAAATTATTTTCTTTAAGAATGTTGAATATTGGCCCCCACTCTCTTCTGGCTTGTAGAGTTTCTGCCAAGAAATCTGCTGTTAGTCTGATGGGCTTCTCTTTGTGGGTAACCCAACCTTTCTCTCTGGCTGCCCTTATCATTTTTTCCTTCATTTCAGCTTTGATGAATCTGACAATTGTGAGTCTTGGAGTTGCTCTTCTCGAGGAGTATTTTTGTGGCATTCTCTGTATTTCCTGAATTTGAATGTTGGCCTGCCTTGCTATGTTGGGGAAGTTCTCCTAGATAATATCCTGAAGAGTGTTTGCCAACTTGGTTCTGTTCTCCCTGTCACTTTCAGGTACACCAATCAGATATAGATTTGGTCTTTTCACATAGTCCCATATTTCTTGGAGGCTTTGTTCATTTCTTTTTACTCTTTTTTCTCTAAACTTCTCTTCTTGCTTCATTTCATTTATTTGATCTTCAATCACTGATACCTTTTCTTCCACTTGATTGGATCAGCTACTGAAGCTTGTGCATGCATCACATAGTTCTCGTGCCGTGGTTTTAGCTCCATCAGGTCATTTAAGGTCTTCTCTATGCTGTTTATTCTAGTTAGCCATTTGTCTAATCTTTTTTTGAGGTTTTTAGCTTCTTTGTGATGGATTTGAACATCCAATCAGAAGTTTCTTATTACTGATTGTCTGAAGCCTTCTTCTCTCAACTCATCAAGGTCATTCTCCATCCAGCTTTGTTCCATTGCTGGCAAGGAGCTGCATTCCTTTGAAGGAGAAGGGGCACTCTGATTCTTAGAATTTTCAGCTTTTCTGCTCTGGTTTCTCCCCATCTTTGTGGTTTTATCTACCTTTGGTCTTTGATGATGGTGATGTACAGATGGGGTTTTGTCGTGGATGTCCTTTCTGTTTGTTAGTTTTCCTTCTAACAGTCAGGACCCTTAGCTGCAGGTCTTTTAGAGTTTGCTGGAGGTCTACTTCTGACCTGTTTGCCTGGGTATCACCAGCGGAGGCTGCAGAATAGCAAATATTGCAGAATAGTAAATGTTGCTGCCTGATTCTTCCTCTGGAAGCTTCTTCTCAGAGCAGCACCTGGCTGTATGGGGCATCAGTTGGCCCCTACTTGGAGGTGTCTCCCAGTTAGGCCATTCGGGTTCAGGGACCCACTTGAGGAGGCAGTCTGTCCGTTCTCAGATCTCAAACTCTGTGCTGGGAGACCTGCTACTCTCTTCAAAGCTGTCAGACAGGGATGTTTAAGTCTGCAGAAGTTTCTGCTGCCTTTTGTTCACCTATGCCCTGCCCCCAGAGGTGGAGTCTACAGAGGCAGGCAGGCCTCCTTGAGCTTCGGTGGGCTCCACCTAGTTCAAGCTTCCCAGCTGCTTCGTTTACCTAGTCAAGCCTCAGCAATGGTGGACGCCCCTCTCCCAGCCTCACTGATGCCTTGCAGTTCCATCTCAGACTGCTTTGCTAGAAGTGAGTGAGGCTCCATGGGCATGGGACCCTCTGAGCCAGGCACAGGATATAATCTCCTGGTGTGCCATTTGCTAAGACCTTTGGAAAAGTGCAGTATTAGAGTGGGAGTGTCCTGATTTTCCAGGTACCATCTGTCATGGCTTCCCTTGGCTAGGAAAGGGAATTCCCTGACCCCTTGCACTTCCTGGGTGAGGCGATGCCCTGCCCTGCTTCGGCTCACATTCTGTGGGCTGCACCCACGGTCCCACAAGCCCCATGGGATTAACCTGGTACCTCAGTTGGAAATGCAGAAATCACCCATCTTCTGCATCTCTTACGCTGGGAGCTGTAGACTGGAGCTGTTCCTATTCGGCTATCTTTGAACCTTCCCCATGACTTGCATATGTTAAACCTTCCCTCTGTCTCTGGGACAAAGCCCATTTGATCATGATGTATTATCTTTTTGATTTGCTGTTGGATTCTGTTTGCTGGTATTTTCTTGAGGACTTTTGCATCTATGTTCATCAGGAATATTGATCTGTAGTTTTCTTTTTTGTTATGTCATTTCCTGGGTTTGGCACAGGGTGATACTGGCTTCATAGAATGAGTTTGGGAGGATTCTCTCTCAATCTTTTTGAATAGTTTCAGTAGGATTGGTTCCAATTCTTCTTTGACTGCCTGGTAGAATTCAGCTATGAATCCATCTGGCCCTAGGCTTTTTTGTTCTTGGCAATTTTAATCAGTAAATTTTACTTATTCAGTCTCACTGCTTGTTATTTGGTCTGTTCAGGATTTCTATTTCTTCCTGATTTAATCTGGGAGGGTTGTAAATTTCCAGGAATTTATCCATTTCTTCTGTTTTTTAGTTTGTGTGAATAGAGGTGTTTATAGTAATCTCAAATGATCTTTTGTATTTCTGTGGCATTGGTTGTAATGTCTCTATTTTCATTTCTAATTGAACTTATTCAAAACTTCTGTCTCCTTAGTTAATGTAGTTAATTGTCTATCAATTTTGTTTATCTTTTCAAAGAACCAGCTTTTTGTTTTACTAATCTTGTGTAATATTTTTGTTTTAATTTCATTTATTTCTGCTCTGGTCTTTGTTATTTCTTTTCTTCTCTAGCTTTGGGTTTCTTTTGTTCCTGCTTATTTAGTTCCTTGAGGTGCAGAGTTAGGGTGTCAAGTTGTGACCTTTCAGACTTTTTGATGTAGGCATTTAGTACTATAAACTTTCCTCTTAGCACCACTTTTGCTGTATCTCAGAAGTTTTGATAACTGTGTCATATTATCATTCATTTCAAGTAATTTTTAAATTTTCATCTTGATTTCATTGTTAACCCCAAAATTAAACAGGAGCAGATTGTTTAACTTCCATGTATTTGTATAGTTTTGAGAATTCATTTTGGAGTTGGTTTCTAGTTTTTCCTACTCTGGTCTGAGAAGATTCTTGATATGATTTTGATTTTTAAAAATTATTGATACTTGTTTTATAGCCAATCATATGGTCTATCTTGTAGTATATTCCATGTGCTGATGAGAAGAAAGTATATTCTATAGTTCTTGGGTCAGATGTTCTGTAAATATCTGTTAGGTCTATTTGTTTTAGACTATTGTTTAAGTCCATTGTTTCTTTGTTGACTTTCTGCCTCGATGGTCTGTCTAGTGCTGTCAGTGGGGTCTTGAAGTATCCCACTATTATTGTGTTGCTCATTATCTCTTTCTTTAGGTCTAGTAGTAATTGTTTTATGAATTTTGGAGCTCCATAGTTAGGTACACATATATTTCGGATTACAATATTCTCTTGTCAGATTAATCCTTTTATCATTATATACTTGTAACCACCTAACAGGTTCTTTCTGCCCACTGCACAAGCAAAATCAGTTCATGGCATTGTGGTGAAGAAAGAGTTTAATTGATGCAAGGCCAGTCATGCCACGTGGTCAAACCAGGATGGAGTTATTACTCAAATCAATCTCATCAAAGGCTTGGACATTAGGGGTCTTTCAAAGACAGTTTGGGGGAAGGGATTGGGCTGACCAGACCAGGGGCTTACTGCTAATTGTTTGGGTTGGAGATGAAATCACGGGGAGTTGAAGCTGTCCTCTTATGCTGAGTCATTTCTGTGGGACCACAGGAGTGGTTGGTGGGTCCATATGGGTCCAAGTGAAGCCATCTGTGTCAGACATGCAAAAAACCTGAAAAGATATCTCAAAAGGCTAACTTAGGTTCTATAATAGTGATATTATCTGCATGAGTAATTGGGGGAGTTGCATATCTTGTGACCTCTGGAATAATGGCTGGCAATCATTTATATCCACACCTTAGCAGATTTCAGGCTCTTCTCCTCCTCCTAAGTCTGGTGGTCTCTCATTAGCTTTACAAAGGTGGTTGAGTTTTGGGAAAGATTATTATCATTTAAACTACAAATTAAATGTCTCCCAAAGCTAGCCAAGCCTAAGCCCAGGAATAATTAAGGCAGCTTGAAGGCTAAAGGCAAGAGGGAGGTTGGTAGATCAGATCTCCCCCACTGCCATAATTCTCTCAGTGACATAATTTTTGCAAAGGTGGTTTTATAATGACCTTCTTTGTCTTTTTCTTTTTTAACTATTGTTGGTTTAAAGTCTGTTTTATTTGATATAAGAATAGCTACTCCTAACCAGGCACGGTGGCTCATGCCTGTAAATCCCAGCACTTTGGGAGGCTGAGGCAGGTAGATCACCTGAGGTCAGGAGTTCAAGACCAGCCTGACAAAGATGGTGAAACCCCCATCTCTACTAAATTTACAAAAAAATTAGCCAGGCGTGGTGGTGGGCACTTGTAATCCCAGCTACTAGGGAGGCTGAGGCAGGAGAATTGCTTGAACCTGGGAGGCAGAGGTTACAGTGAGCCAAGATTGCATCTTGCACTCCAGCCTGGGCAACAAAGTGAGACTTCATCTCAAAAAAAAAGAAAAGAAAAGAAAAAAAAGAAAGAAAAGAATAGCTACTTCTACTAGTCTTTGGTTTCCGTATACCCAGAACATCTTTTTCCACCCCTTTACCTTGAGTCTATGTGAATCTTTATGCATTAGATGAGTCTCTTGAAGACAGCAGATATATGGTTTGCGATATTTTATCCATTCTGTCAATCTGTATGTTTTAAGTGGAATATTTATGCCATTTATGTTTAATATTAACATTGAGATGTAAGGTACAATTCTAGTCATCATGTTGATTATTACCTGGATCCTTTTGTGTGTGTGTGTGTGTGTGTGTTATTGTTTTATAGGTCCTGTGAGTTTTATGCTTTCAAGAGATTCTATTCTGATGCATGTCAACTTCCAAGATTTAGAACTCCTTTTAGAATTTTGTGTGTGACTGGTCTAGTAGTGACAAATTCCTTCATCATTTGCTTGTCTGCAAAACACTTTATTTCTCCTTCATTTATGAAACTTAGTTTTGCTGGATACAGAATTCTTGACTGACACTTATTCTGTTTAAGGAAGCTAAAGATTGGACCACAATCCCTTCTGGCTTGTAAGATTTCTGCTGAGGGGAAGATTTTTTATCAATGGCATAAATGTGTGATGATGGAAACAATCCGTGGGAAGAGAAAATCAATGATGCAGGAGAGAAGGAAAAAAAACATTTTTGGAGGGCTGCTCTTTAGTATATGAGAGTAGATGGAATCTGTTCAACATATAAAGGAGTCTTAACTAGGCCTTAGATAAGAGTAGGAATTGTTTATCCAAAGTAAAAGGAAAGATGACAGATTCAGGTAGGTTGGAAGACATGGTGGGAAGGACTTGAGGAAATTCTCCTCTATTGCTTACTTTACTCAATAAAGTAGGAAGCAAGGTTACTAGCTATGAGTGAGGAGTGGAAGAAGGCATTAGAGACTTGGTGAGAGAAAAGAAGCCATGAAAGAGTTATCCAAAAGTGTGCGAGGTTTATTGGACTAGGGAAAGAATGTCTGTCAGGAGCTTTAGAGGGCCACCTGAGGTTAGTGATCAGAAATTCAAAGTGAGACAAGCCATTATATTCAACAGCATGGGTGCAGGCAGAAAGCAGTAGGAAGCTGGATTTAACCAGAGTCATGGTTTAGCAAAGTGAACACAACAACCTGGGAGAGAGACAGGGAAACTTAGGGACTGCCCAAAGGCATTATAACATTAATAGAGATCCTCTTCCAGTGAATGTCACCAGCCTCTCAGTTGCTCAACTGAGAAACCTTGACCTTTTCCTCAACCCCTAACACCCAAACACCAAGTCCTATTGATTTCACTTCCTAAATATCTCCTCCTTTCCTCATTGGATTAAGCTACTGCAATTTGTCTTCATGTTTATATCATTTCCCCCATAGCAGCCAGAGGTGATGTTTCAGAAATTGCAAGCCTGATCATGTAACTCCTTGCTTACAAGTTTCCAACAGCTTCTTACTGCCTTTAATGTGAAATGACTCACAATACCTTGGCTATGGCCAACTCTCCTGCCTCTTTTTTGGCTTATATTTTTCCTTCTTCCCCATATGCCAGCCCTACTCTCTTCTTTCAATTCTTCAAAGTCAGTCATCTCTGAGGGTGCATATACCCCCAGAAGATGCCCAAGATGATTCACTGGGATGAGGGAAAAAATATTAGAACTTCCTTCTATATTTATTTGTGATTATATACTTTTAATTTCTGTGATTATATATATTGAAAATGTGTAAACCAGTAGTACATGGATACACTTTATAAATACATATACATATATTAGAGTAGTGCTCAAAAATGTTTTATTATGCACATGCAGTTGTAAGAATATGTACAGAGGCCACATGGACCATTTACCCAGTTTCACACAAACTTGCATCTTGCAAAACTATGGTCATAACCTTGATATTAATATTGATTTAATTAACTGATCTTATTAAGATTTTCCCAGTTCTTGTATTCATGCGTGTGTACGTATTTTAACTCTATGGAATGTTGTCACATAAATAAGTTGTTATATTCACCACCACAGTAAAGATACAGGACAAGTCCATTATTACAAGGGCACTTCAAGTGGCTCTTCTGTAGCCACCTCCTAACCCCCATACCCTGTCCCTGACTCCTGCCAGCCACTAATCTGTTCTCCATTTCTCTAATGTTGTCATTTCAAGAAAATTATATACAAGAAATCATGCAGTAGTAACCTTTTAGGATTGGCATTTTTCACTCACCATACTTCTTGGGCAATTCATCTAAGCTGTTGTATCAATAGTTGGTTCATTTTTATTGCTGAGTGGTATTCCATGGATGAAGGTACCACAATTTGCTTAACCATTCACCAGCTGAGGACATGTAGATTATTTCCAGTTTGGAGCTATTATCCATAAAACAACTAATGATGTTGAATATTAAAAAAATGTTTTATGGACAAAGGAAGACAATCAAAAAAGCTTGTAGACCATAACCCTAATGTTTCAGGTCTTTCCTACCTCAAGATCTTCTGTCTTGGCCGGGTGCGGTGGCTCAAGCCTGTAATCCTAGCACTTTGGGAGGCCGAGACGGGCGGATCACGAGGTCAGCAGATCGAGACCATCCTGGCTAACACGGTGAAACCCCGTCTCTACTAAAAAATACAAAAACTAGCCGGGCGAGGTGGCGGGCGCCTGTAGTCCCAGCTACTCCGGAGGCTGAGGCAGGAGAATGGCGTAAACCTGGGAGGCGGAGCTTGCAGTGAGCTGAGATCCGGCCACTGCACTCCAGCCTGGGCAACAGAGCGAGACTCCGTCTCAAAAAAAAAAAAAAAAGAAAAAAAAGATCTTCTGTCTTACCCATCTCTCCTTTTAGAACCTCTCCCTACTTTTCTCTAGCTAACTCTTGAACTCCAGAGAAAGTGTTAAAAGTCTTCCCTAACCCCCAGACCAGGGGTACCTCCACCTGTTTTATGCCCCCAATGCCCCTGGCACTTTCCCCCTAAGCCCACTGTACCTGATATTTTCTATCTGCCCCTCCAGATCTACTCTCCACCCTTCTTCATTCTGCTCTCAGCCCAAGACTACAACAGATCTCCTTAGTCCTCTAGGTTCCAGTTGACTTTGATCTCTAGGGAGCCTTTGCAGGGGAAGGAAGGAGAGGGAGGGCCTAATCTTATTCCCCCAGCCCCTCACTGTAAGGCTGACTCAGGAAACTTGTGTGTCTAGAAGGAAAGCCTCAGCTTCCCTCTACACAACACTATCTTCCTAGGTTTTAAAATCTGCTCTCTTCCCTTTGTCCCCTTGGTCCTGTAGATGTATTTTGCTTGGTCTAATCTAGGTTTTAAAATTTGAAATAGTTGTCGACACTTAATAATGGGAAGATTTTGCATAACATTTCAGATGTCTGGCTTCTCTTGAAAAGAAATCAGAAGAAGGTTTGACAACACTGAGCCTGCATTCCAAATAGTAACCAAATAGTGTGGCCTTGAGTAGAGCCACCCCTTCCACTGGGGCAGCTACTCTTAAGGATTCACCATCACCAGTGACTCCCTGTCATACAATAATCTTGCTTTGCTATTACCACCCTGGCACTGGGAGTCATGGTTTAAAGAATGTGTTGCCTGCTAGGTAGGACCTGTGTCAGACTTCTCATCAGATTTGGAGAAAGGGCATGGCTGGCCTCTCCCATCTGTCTACTTTACTCTCTCTCCCCCTGCACCACCTACAGCATCCTCTCTCTGGGATTTCTATCATTCTATCATCCCTTCCTAGACCCCACTTGCTCCCAGGCTTGCTGCTCCTCTCCGCACTTCTCACACCCTGCCAGAGTGATTTTTTTTTTTTTTTTGAGACAGAGTCTCACTCTGTCACCCAGGCTAGAGTGCAGTGGTGCAATCTCAGCTCACTGCAACCTCTGCCCCCTGGGTTCAAGCAATTCTCCTGCCTCAGCCTCGCAAGTAGCCAGGAATACGGGCAGCTGCCACTGTGCCTGGCTAATTTTTTGTATTTTTAGTAGAGGCAGGGTTTCAATTTCACCGTCTTGACTAGACTCGTCTTGAACTCTCGACTTCGTGATCCACAAGCCTCGGCCTCCCAAAGTGCTGGGATTACAGGTGTGAGCCATCACACCTGGCCCAGAGTGCCCTTCTTAAATGGGACTCAGATTACAACCCTCTCTCTTAAAACCTTGCTAGGTTTTCTCATTGCCCTATTGTTAAAGCCTGCATTTCTAAAGCAATCTCCTGGCTTATCTGACCTTTACCTACTACCAGGCTGATCTGGGGCCACTCCTCCTCATTCTGCTTTTCCAGAACAGTGGGTTCCTCAAGCACACACCTTATGTCTCGCCTGGGCAGCATACTTGCCTAGCTCCTGGGTCAAGTATGAGGCCTCTCTCCTCACTTCCTGGTCACAACCTAAGTGCCCTTACCCAGATAGTGCCTTTCCATTCTCTGTCTGTATCTCTTCCTAATAGGTGCTATACTTGTAAGAAGGGATATTTTTTTCAGTCTTTCTGTCATTGGACTGTGAGAACAGTGTTCATCTTTTTCACTGCCTGATTTATAGTAGGTGCTCATTGAACATTTATTGAAAGAGCAGATTTAGAGATCTAGCTCTTCATGGAATAGCAGTTTCTACCACTTAGTGACAATGTGGAATACCAGGGCTTCTAAAGTGTTTAGTGTGATCATACATTTATGCTATGACGCCTGCCTGTAGGGTGATTGCACATGAGGTGAGGCCATCGAGGCACCTACGGCAGAGGATTTAAGGAAGCTTTCACCCTTACAATGCCTCTCCTGCCACACTCTAGACCTGGCTCTGGGAGGGAAGGCTTTGCTAAGAACCATGAAAGGAAAAGAGAAAAAGAAAATTAAGATGGTGCTAAAGGGAGATTTGTGATGGCAGCCTGACACCCACCACCTGATTCTTGAACACTCACTGTGGATAGAATGGTGTATGGTGGCCACAGGCAGGAGAGGGCAGCAGAATGATGATACCTTAACTGACACCTGAGTATGTGATGGGAGAACTGAGGAGAAGCAGGGGGTTCTTCTACAGGAAATCGAAGGGTGGAATTCATTATTCTAGCCCTTAAAACAACAGCTTACCCAACAGGTTACACAAAACCAGGTTTCTGTTTCAGATAAACAGGTAAAGGAACTCTTAATCCTAAAGACTGAAAAGTAGAAAAGAAAGGGAAGAAGAGTGCTCCAGGATTGCCATTGCAGGTTCTTTTGCTGGGCTGATTGCCAGCTGAGATTATTCAAACCCCAGAGCAAACATTCTGCTCCTACTCCCGTAGAGCCACCCTCCTGCCGTTCAGTATTGCCTCCTGCGATAAAGGGCTGGCTCAGCAGACACCAGTGAACCCTATTTCCATTCCAGAAGCCCCAGTGGACCTACTTTAATATACCAATAACACTCCTATTTTAATCTAGCTGTATCTATTTTCGTGCTAATAATCACAGTGCCAAAGTTCTTTAAAGCAGTTATTTTGTAAGTAGGTCAAACAGGTACTTTGGGATCCTGTTCTGTCTGTTTACTGGCCGGGTAACCTCTTTGTTATCTAATTCAAAGTCCGGTACAGTTTGAACCAAAACAAAAAATGAATGATGTTTCACTTGTAGTCAAGATTCATTCATTTTCTAAAATTAATCATTTTCATTACACAATAAGTCTATATTCATGACAAAAAAATAGAAAATACAAATAAGCAAAACTAAATTGAAAGGAAAACCATCTGTGATTTGCCAATTAGAAAATCTCTATTCTAAACATTTTGGTAAATATGCTACCAGATTTTTATCTATGCAAATGTGTATTTGTATTTTTCCTCACTTGTATATTGAACACCTTTTCATGTTAATAAATTAGTTAGCATCATTATTTTTGATAGCTTCATGGTGTTCCATTATAAAATTAGATGTACCACACTTTAAGTATCTCTCTTGCTGGATACTTAAGCTATTTCCAGTATCACAGAAATCTTTTTATACATGCATCCTTGTACATGCATCAGATTCTTTAAGATTGCCAAAGGTGAAGTGGTTGGGTCCCAGGGTGCAACTGTTTTTTAGCATTTCAATACATAATACCAAAGTACAGTCCAGAACCATTGTACCAACTAATGCTCTCACCAGCAGCACATTGCAGTGTTGATTTCCTCCTGGTCTCACCAGCACTCTGTCAACACTGGGTACTGGTGCGTCATGTACATGACATTATATGCCAGGCACTGAGAGTGAATTAAAACAGTTCATGTTGGGAATGGGGCAAGAGAGGGAGATTAACAAGGGAGTTGACATCTACAGACCAGTTAGCTGAGATGACAGTACATTAGAGCTCCAAATACACAGAATCTGAACATCATGTTCATCCTAGGACAAGTGTTACAGAGGCTTCCTGAAGAGGTTCATTCTGAGGCTCACCTTGAAGGATCATCAGGAGTTAATGATGAGTGTATGAAGCCATTCTCGCATTTTTATAAAGAGATGCCTGAAATTGAGTATTTTTTTTTTTTTTTTTTTTCTGAAACGGAGTCTTTCTTTGTCACCTAGACTGGAGAGCAGTGGCGCGAACTCGGCTCACTGCAACCTCTGCCTCCCCAGGTTCAAGCGATTCTCCTACCTCAGCCTCCCAAGTAGCTGGGATTACAGGCATCTGCCACCAGGCCTGTCTAATTTTTGTATTTTTAGTAGAGATGGGGTTTCACCATGTTGGCCAGGCTGGTCTCAAACTCCTGTCCTCATGATTCTCCCGCCTTGGCCTCCCAAAGTGCTGAGATTACAGGTGTGAGCTGCCGCGCCCAGCCAAAATTGAGTAATTTATGAGAAAAAACCGTTTTATTAGCTCATGACTCTGCAGGCTGTACAGGAAGCATGGTGGCATCTGCTTCTATAGAGGCCTCAGGAAGCTCCAATCATGGTGGAAGGTGGAAGGCACAACACACTGTGAAAGCAGGAGCGAGAGTCAGGGGAATATGCCACAAGATCCCATCACTTTTAAAGAACCAGATCTCATGTGAACTCAGAGCGAGAGCTCACTTATCACTAAGGAGATGGCCCATGCCATTCGTGAGACATCGGCGCCCATGACCCAAACACCTCCCACCAGACCCCACCTCCAACAGTGGGGATTACATTTCAATGAGATTTGGTTGGGGACAAATATCCAAACTATATCGATGAGTAAAGAACAAGAGTAAGGAACAGGGAAGCAGTGATGGAGAGAATGATCCAGGTAGAGAAAAGTTTCCAGGCATGAATGTCCAGCACCTTTTCAGGGAGCAACAAAAAGTTCTGTAATGGTTGCAATAAAGGGTGCATGGGGTGTTGGGGATGGTGGACAGGAATGATGGACAGTGAGGCTGATGAGATGTGCTGGGTCTCATCAAGAAGTGTCCTCCGGGCTTAGCAAAGGAGCTCTAATTTTTTCTGGAAACTTTCCTTGGGAGGCAGGATTTGGCATCAAAACCTGTGTGTGGAAGACTCACACTGATCCAAGGGAAGGGCACTGATGCTGGGCTCAAGCATTGCTTTGTCATTCCCTGATGAGCTCTGTGAGCTTGGGAATGTGTCTAGTAAAGGAAAGGAGCTGATCCAGGTCCTCTTGAATTCTGGCACAGTTTTTTACTTTTTTTCCTTGCAGAAAAGGTGGCCATTAAGATCCTGGACAAGACCAAGTTAGACCAGAAAACCCAGAGGCTACTATCCCGAGAAATCTCCAGCATGGAAAAGCTGCACCATCCCAACATCATCCGCCTTTACGAAGTCGTGGAGACCCTATCCAAGCTGCACTTGGTGATGGAATATGCAGGGGGTGGGGAGCTGTTCGGAAAAATTAGCACTGAGGGGAAGCTCTCTGAACCAGAAAGCAAGCTCATCTTCTCCCAGATTGTGTCTGCCGTGAAGCACATGGTGAGCAGGGGTGACGAGAGCCTTATTCCCATTCCACTGACATTGGTAGAACAGGGCTTTAGGTTACCAAGCCTCAAGTGTCCCAGAGGGCTTTTGTCCTACAAAGCAGACAGTAGTCCCTTCTGGGAGTCAGAAGTCTGGCTGGGATCATGCTCCTTGCCTGTGAAGCAATATCCAGGGATGTCCAGTTACACCTCAACCTCCTAGCTTCTGCAGATGTTGGCAGGACTCACTGGGAGCCGCTGATGAATATCGCCCACTCCCTGGCCATACCCATTTCTCCAACCTCATCTTCCACTATCTGGATAGCTGGCTCCTCACTGCTTCTTGGTTTTGCTTTCCTATTTCTGTCTAGGATGCCCTCATATGACATCTCACATTCTAAATCCTATTCATACTTCATGCCCAGCTCAGTTCATTCTCTCTCTCTCCCGCCTCCCCCGCCATGTGTGTGTATGTGAGAGAGAGATGTTCTTCAATCTCACATCAGTAATACTGATCTTTTGCCTTCAGTAAGATCCCCTAGCTCTTATTGCCTCTGTGCCCAGTAGATTAACACTTGGTTCTGTCTTCCTTCCTTCCTTCCTACCTTCCTTCCCTCCTTCCTTCCTTCCTTCCTTTCTTCTTTCTTTCTTTCTTTCTTTCTTTCTTTTTCTTTCTTTTTCTTTCTTTCTCTCTTGTTTCTTTTTCTTTTTCTTTTCTCCTTCCTTCCTTTTTCTTTCTTTCTTTCTCTCTCTCTCTTTCTTTCCTTTTCTTGCCTTTCTTTCTTCTTTCTTTCTTTTTTCTTCCTTTCTTTTTCTTTCTCTTTCTTTCTTTTTTTTTTAGACAGTATTGCTCTGTTACCCAGGATGGAGTGCAGTGGCATGATCCTGGCTTACTGCAACATCCGCCTCCTGGGTTCAAGCAATTCTCCTGCCTCAGCCTCCCAAGTAGCTGGGATTATGGGCATGTGCCATGATGCCTGGCTGATTTTGTATTTTTAATAGAAATGAAGTTTCACCATGTTGGTCAGGCTGGTCTCGAACTCCTGACCTCAAGTGATCCACCTGCCTCGGCTTCCCAAGGTGGTGGGATTACAGGCGTGAGCCACCGTGCCTGGTTGGTTGTGTCATTCTTATTTTAGTTCTTTGGTTACCGCTTTAGATAAATCTGGACTCCTAATGCACACTCTATAGTTCCCCCAAGAACTGGCTCTTTTGCTGCCTCCTTATTTTTGGCCATATTGCTGGCCATACAGGAGGAACCTGACTTGCAGACCTGACTATCACTTTTACTACCAAAAGTTTTCGTCAGTCACCCTCTTTACTCAGATCCCAGTTGAATGGATCTGTCAGAAAAGAGATACTTGTCTAGGGTCTATATTAGTTGAGAGGCTATTTGTAATTCGCTTCTCAGCCTGCATGGTTGTGGGAGCAAGAACGGGATCAGTGAGCCACAGTGAACCCCATTATATGCCAGGCACTGAAAAAGTCAAATAAAACAGTCCATGCTGGCAATGGGGCAAAAGAGGAAGAATTTGCAAGGGAATTCATGATGTAGAGGGCCCAAAATAGCAGTAGGGAAGGAGAGGAGGAAGAAAAAGAAGTGAGCCAGGGAGAAGAACTTGACTGCAGTGGTGGTGGGTGTTTCAGATCTGTGATATATGACCAGTCATCATTTAAGTGGCTTTGGGCTGTGGTGAGCTTTCCCAGGGCCAGAGAATAAGCCAGACCCATACCAAGAAATAGAACAGATGGGCAGTCTTCCACATTCTACTTGGAAGAGTAACCTGGTAGGAGAATAGAAGAGAATCCAGCAATAGAGGGTACAGATGTTAGTCTTCAGCAGCTCTACTCCCTGCCATTTCTCCAACTCTTTGCAAACAGGAAGTGTGTTTCATAGCCATAGATCCACATCTTACTGAGTTTTTTAATATGCCAAGACCATGCTGAGCACTGTTCTCATCATATATAGTTAGCATCACATATAGTTCTCACCACAGCCTATAGTTATCAGTATCCCACTTTACGAAGAAGGAAAGTGACATCCACAGTACCCAACTGGTATAGTTGAACCTGGAATTGACCAGACTGTCCCCTCCAAAGCCTGGATTCTTATTCCAGGAGGGCCATCAAGAAAGGTGACAAGCACAAAGCCATTTTCCCAGAGCCCTTGGGACTGAACAGGTCAAGGGTCCTCTGAAGACTGTCTGGATTCAGGATGCAAGGGTGGGAGTGCAGCACGTGCCCACAATCCACAGTGTGTTCTGTGCCTAGATCCTTGCCAAATGCAACCACCTCCCTTCTGCTGAATTCTGTAAAGATAAAAGAGTCTACATCAAAAAGCATGGCTGGAAAGTTATGGGAGGGCTCCAAGCTTTCCTGGTCTTGGCCCTGGTCAAACGATCCATCAGCCAGAAAATCTCATGTAGGACCTCAACAATTAAGGATTACTGTTTCATTGTATTTCAGAATGTGTAGTTTCATAAGATCTGGATCTTATTTCTGGTGTTAGTTTCTCAGTCCACATGTGTGGAACAGACTCTAGCCCTTACCACACGGAATAGGAACTTTGGTCTACTTGGGGAGGTGTGGGCATTACATTGGGCTAAAAGTTATGACAGGGTTTGCTATCACGACTTAAGTTGATCCTCACTGAATTTGTTATTCCACCATCATTATCTCACTGTTTCAGAGCAACTTATACATTTTTTATTTTGGCATTTTACTGTAAAAATGACTGTTCTCTATGTCTTCTTCCACAGCATGAAAACCAAATTATTCACAGAGATCTGAAAGCAGAAAATGTATTCTATACCAGTAATACTTGTGTGAAGGTGGGCGATTTTGGATTCAGCACAGTAAGTAAAAAAGGTGAAATGCTGAACACTTTCTGTGGGTCTCCTCCCTATGCTGCACCTGAACTCTTCCGGGACGAGCACTACATCGGCATTTACGTGGATATCTGGGCCTTGGGGGTGCTTTTGTACTTCATGGTGACTGGCATCATGCCATTTCGGGCAGAAACCGTGACGAAACTAAAAAAGAGCATCCTTGAGGGCACATACAGTGTACCGCCCCACGTGTCAGAGCCCTGCCACCGACTCATCCGAGGAGTCCTTCAGCAGATCCCCATGGAGAGGTACGGGATCGACTGCATCATGAATGATGAATGGATGCAAGGGGTGCCATACCCTGCACCTTTGGAACCTTTCCAACTGGATCCCAAACATTTATCGGAAACTGGCACTCTCAAGGAAGAAGAAAATGAGGTCAAAAGCACTTTAGAACATTTGGGCATTACAGAAGAGCATATTCGAAATAATCAAGGGAGAGACGCTCGCAGCTCAATCACAGGGGTCTATAGAATTATTTTACATAGAGTCCAAAGGAAGAAGGCTTTGGAAAGTGTCCCAGTCATGATGCTACCAGACCCTAAAGAAAGAGATCTCAAAAAAGGGTCCCGTGTCTACAGAGGGATAAGACACACATCCAAATTTTGCTCGATTTTATAAATTGCACTGGACTGCTTGTAATTAACCGAGATCATTATTGCTGCTTCTAAATTTTTTTCAAGGACAACTTGAGTGGAGACATTTTTGTAATTTTAAAATAAACTTAAATTTGAGATATGCATTTTTTTCTCCAAAAGGTCTATTAGCTCAGATTCTGGCTTGATTTGGGATCTTGTTTTATTATCAAATTTCAGCATTCATTCATTTAATCAAGAAATATTTATCCAGTGCCTCCTTTGTGCCAGACACTATTTAAGGTGCTACAGAAATAGCAAGAAATAAATAGGCAAGGTCCCTCCTCTCGTGTGCGGGACATTGTAGCCCAGGACAAAGGTACTAACAACTACATTTTTTAAAAAAGAAAAAGATCAGTGATAGATGCTATGCAGAGAATTCAAAAAGGGTGATCTGATATCAGAGACTTGCTACTTTGGATTAGTCGTTAAGGAAGGTCACTTTGAGTACATATCAGTTTAAGATCTGAATGAGAAGCAGGAGTGACTCTTACAAAATGCCAGAGCATTCCAGGCAGCTAGGGGTTGCAGACTCAGTTCCCCTCAAAACAGAGCCTAAGACAAATGATTCCATGTAGAGCAGTTTATTTGGGAAGTGATCCCAGAGCACAGGAGTGAAGTACAGGGGAAACAGTGAAAGCTAATACACAGACACATTAGCAAGTTGGCTAGTGCTACAGTTTCTGATGCTTGGTTTTGCAGGATCCTCAGAGGAGCCTGATGAAACACATCTCAGGTGTCTCCCCTGGGCATGGAAGGGGAAAGCATTTAACCACAAGCTTTTGCTCACCGCTGATCAAGGGTGGCCCTTGGTGTCATCTGCCCTGCACTTCCAGATTGGGATGTGTGAGTGCCAAGTGGGTTCCCTATGCTTCCCTTGCCTTCATGTCAGAGAAGTCTTGGAGCAGGAGGGAAGAGGTACACCACCAGTATGATACCTTGTTTCTGTGCCTGCTTGTCCACTGGCATGGGGAGCCCAAAGTGACCATGTGACACTTGTAGATTTCAATTCACTGGAACCCTTATCAAGTCCCCTGATGAAAGCATCCCTGATTCCCTGGGAACCAAACCTTTCAATTTAGCCTAGATTGTAGAAAAAAAGAATAGAAATTAATAAAGTGCATCACCAATTGCGTGGTGGTGACAGGGGTCAATCTACTTCCACTTAGTGGTTTCCAGACCTGTGTGTTTTAATGATAGGGATAGTCATTATTAAAGCACATTACCGAATCCTGGAGGACAGCACCCCAACCCTGCAGGCTGCTGTCTCATCTCCGGTGTCTTAGCTGAACCATTCCATTGTTCTGCTTATGTTGGCTGCTTCTGGTGTTGAGGTATATGGTAAGATGAGGGGATCCCATTGTTATGTGCCCGTTGCACGACCTCCTTTATCAAAAAAGTGGTCCTTGAGGCAATGTTTGCGATATCATGACAGTGAATCAGGTATTCTGTATGTCTTAGTGTGCTTGTATGGAAAGACACATTGCAGGCAGAAAAGGCAAACCCGTACCCTGAGATGTCAATTCCAATAAGGATGACTCACTCCTGGGCCCATCTGAATTCGTGACTCCATGGATCTGATAACGTCCAGCTCATATGTTAACAGCTCTGCTTACCTAGTCCTCGGTATCTCATAATTTGGTTCTCAGCCTCCACTGGGGCCCAGTAGCACATCAGGAGTCTGAGTAGTTCTCTGTTGCAGGAAGCATGGCGTTACTCCAGGATCCTACAGAGTTGTGTTGTTATCTCCTATTGGGGCTTTCCAGAGGCCCCGCACAATATTTTTAACTGCCACATACACGGCCTGAGTAGCAGTTTGTTCAGAAGCCAAAACTGCTGTTTTTTTTTTTTATGGGATCCACTTGAAACTGGCATTAAATGGGTGAGAGGAATACACCAAATACAATATATGTGCTTCCAAAGTCCAGAGGGACCTACTAAATCCTATGTCTCTATCTTAGTGTTAAGAGGTTGGAAGGTACAAGAAATTGTTCTTTACTATAGAAGAAATATCTAGGCATGCCTCAACTCATTGGTCTTCTAAACTCTTATCAATGTGGCATGCCCCAGATTCTTCATAGAGTCTATAATCCACACTCCGGCACATGTAAGCCTTACTAGGGCATTTGTAATACTTGCCGCTTCCTGATAGCCAATTCCCCTAGCATGCTGTCACAATATAGTGGGCTGGCATGATGTCCTGTAGAATGTAAAGATGATCAAGGTCCTTTTGGATTATATTGTGATATAGAGAAGGATATTTAAGATTTTGGGGGCAATAGAGTAAATGAGAATCGCCGTCCATCCCAGAGAAATGTGAACTGCTTTTGATCCTCCTTTCTGATGGAAATTTAGAAGAATGAATTTGCCAAATCAATAGCTGCATATCAAATGCCAGAGGCTGCCAGTAAAGATACCACATCTGATACAGCAGCTGCAACTGAGACTAGCAGTAGTCCGCCATCATTCTCCATTATCTATCTGCTCTTTTTCAGGAGTCTGATGGTAACTTAAATGAGATTATGATGGAGCCCATTACGCTTGCATCCCTAACATTTTTTGATGGTGACACTGATGTCTGCCATTCCTCATGTGGATTGCTCATGATTTATTAACATGGCCAGGGAAAGGTTTCCTCTTCCTCCCATAATGGTTGTTACTTCACAGGTCTAAGACCTCCATGGGGATCTAAGTATATTGATCCCAAATATATACTTAGAGATTGGGAAAATAATTGCAATGTGGGAACCATTATGTGATAAACTGTCCAGGACTCCCTTTATCATATGGTTTCCATAACCCCTCATCTACATACAAAGCCATAATAGTATCCAGTTCTGAAAAATTCTGGGTATGTACATCATATATACTTGTGAAAGCAAGGCCTTTCCTCAAGACCAGTCCTCCTTTTCATTGTGCACTGGATCTGTAAATTGACTTAGATCTAGAAGCTGATGAAGAGACTGTGATTTTTCCCATTGTGACAGGCTACCTTTACGCTAACCAGTTTTCCTTGTTTTTTCTTTTTTTGGTCATACTAGTCAAGTAACATACCAGCCAGCTGTCTCCCCAAATTCCATGATTTATTAGCCATTGTCACAAAGCCCTGCAGATCAAGGCAGCCTGATTGATTTCCACTCCAGCCTTACTGTTTATTTTATTGTGTCCACCTTGCCTCTGACATTTAAGTGATAATACATGACCTCTACCATTCTAGTCTCATCATCATCTCCACTGATGATATCATGCTCAATTCCATGGCAGCATTTCCTACCATCAACACCTGCCTGCAATGGGCAGCCACCACTGAACTTTTCTTCGGTGCTGCCACAACCCTCACCAGTGCATTCCTTTTTTAAAAAAATTATTTTTTATTCATACACAATTGTATGTATTTATGGGGTACATGTGATATTCTGATACATGTATAAAAGGCATAATGATCAAATCAGGGTATTTAGGATACCCCATCACCTCAAACATTTATCATTTTTTGGTATTAGGAATACTTCAACTTTTCCAGCTATTTTGAAATATACAATAAATTATTGTTAACTACAGTCACCCTGCTGTGCTATCAAATAGTATAACTTATTCCTTCTAACTGTATGTTTGCACCCATTAACCAACCTGTCTTCATCCTCCACCCCTACCATCCTTCTCAGCTTATTAGCACCATTCTATTCTCTACCTCCATGAGATCAACTGTTTAGCTTTTATATACCAGAACATGTGATATTTGTCTTTCTGTGCCTGGCTGATTTCACTTAACCTAATGACCTCCAGTTCCATCCATAATGCTGCAAATTACATGATTTCATTCTTATTTATGTATTTATATATTTATTTTTTTGAGACAGAGCCTCGCTCTGTTGCCCAGGGTGGAGTGCAGTGGTGCCATCTCAGCTCACTGCAACCTCTGCCTCCCGGGTTCAAGTGATTATCCTGCCTCAGCCTCCCAGTAGCTGGGATTACAGTCGCCTGCCACCATACCCAGCTAATTTTTGTATTTTTAGTAGAGATGGGGTTTCACCATGTTGGCCAGGCTGGTCTCGAACTCCTAACCTCAGGTGATTCACCCACCTTGGCGTCCCAAAGTGCTGGGATTACAGGCATGAGCCATCACCCCCAGCTGATTTCATTCTTTTTTATGGCTGAATATTCCATTGTGTTTATACACATTTTCTTTATCCATCCATCAGTTGATGGAAACTTATGTCGGTCCCATCTCTGCTATTGTGAATAGTGCTGCAACACACATGGGAGAGCACAGGTATTGCTTTGATATACTCATTTCCTTTCCTTTGGATAAATATCCAGTAGGTGGACTGCTGAATCCCACGGTGGTTGTATTTTTAGTTTTTTCAGAAACCTCTATATTGTCTTCCATAATGGCTGTACTAATTTACATTCCCAACTGTGTATAAGAATTCCCTTTTCTCTAGAAAAATACAAAAATAAAATAAAAAATTCCCTTTTCTCTGTATCCTCACCAGCATTTGTTATTGTCCTTTTGATAATAGTTATTCTAACTGGGGATGAGATGCTGTCTCATTGTAGTTTTGATTTGCCTTTCCCTGATAATTAGTGATGTTGAACATTTTTCCACTCGGCCATTTGTATGTCTTCTTTTGAGAAATGTCTTTTTAGGTCCTTTTCCTACTTTTTAGTGGGATTATTTGTTTTTTTGCTGTTGAGTTCCCTGTATATTCTGGATATCAGTCCCTTGTTGGATGAACAGTTTGCAAACCAGTGCATTTTATATTGCCTTAGTGATGGCAATGTCTTCCTGAGGAACGTAGACGGTTGTTCAGTCTCACATGATGAATCCATTCTAACATTCACACCTCCTGGAACTTTCCAACCCTTTCTTCAATACTATACCAAGGCAGTTCCGCCATCTTCACCTCATTTACTGTGTGCCATAATAATATCCAAGCCTCAGCAGCCATCCCAACAGAATATTATGATCAAATTCAGGTGTTGTTCACTTCTAAGTCATGGGTAAACATTCCTATAGTAATTTTTTTTTTTTTTTTTGAGACTGAGTTTCACTCTTGTCACCCAGGGTGGAGTGCAATGGAGCGATCTTGGCCCATCACAACCTCCTGGGTTCAAGTGATTCTCCTGCCTCAGCTTCCCGAGTAGCTGGAATTACAGGCATGTAGCACCATGTCCAGCTAATTTTGTATTTTTAGTAGAGACGGGTTTTCTCCATGTTGGTCAGGCTGGGCTCAAACTCCTGACCTTAGGTGATCCACCTGCCTCAGCCTCCCAAAGTGCTGGAATTACAGGCATGAGCCACCGCACCTGGCTCCTATAGTAATCTTTCTTATCCCGCCTTATATTCTTCCCTCAACTTCCACCTCTGGCCTAACACCCTCAAAATCATTCACACACATTTCCCCTTGGTTACTGATAGTATATATCAGGTTCTGCAGCTCCTTCAGTACCTACACTATTTTCCCCCAGACAGGGGGTTGTATTTCTCCACTCAAGCTCTACTGAGAAGTCACCCTGGTTCTTGGTTTGGAGAATAATAAGGTTTTGGAAGAGATAGTATATATATCAGGTTCTGCAGTTCCTTCAGTATCTACACTATTTTCCCCCAGACAGGGGATTGTATTTCTCCACTCAGGCTCTACTGAGAAGTCACCCTTGTTCTTGGTTTGGAGAATAGTAAGGTTTTGGAAGAGAATGTGGAGGTCAAGAGCTGCCTCACTAGAAGCCTTGGCAGGGTCTTCAGGCAAGGGAGCATGAGCTCCTCCCGCTAGCCCCACATTAGGAAAATCCAGGTTTGCAATATTTTCAGGGTTATCCACTGTATTACTAACTTAGGTCTCAGTGTCCCATTCTCTTCTTGTCAAACCTAAACTTTCATAAAGGAAAATTATCAAGACTTAGCATTTTCCAACCTTACAACTAGATACTGGGCCTATTTCAGGTCGTTTTCTCTCCACTGCAGGAGATAAGGCTCTCCTTCAACCTTGCCTTAAACTGACAGTTGGCTGACTTGAGCCTGTTATTTTGTTTTCCAGGCTTCTAAAGCAGTTAATAAAAGCTGGCCAAGTCCACAATCTTTATCACTGCCCCTCTACTGTTCAAGTGCCACAGGTACTACAGGATCCAACGCTTCATCTTCTACCTACACCTACAGATGACAGTGTCAGTGGTGATTGTGCTGCTCCTGCATGCCACAGGCTATCACCACTCTGCTTACCAATACTGCATCAGTGTTCTCCTGATGTCATCACAAATTCACAAACTTAGTGGCTTAAAACAACACAAATGTATCATCTTACAGCTCTGGGAGATAGAAGTTTGACATGAGTCTCAGTGGACTAAAATCAAGGTGTTTCCAGGGCTGTGCTCCTTTCTGGAGACTCCAGGGGAAGAATCTATTTCCTTGTCTTGTTAACTTTCTAGAGGCTGCCTGCATTCCTTAGCTCATGGTCATCTTCCTTCATTCTTCAAAACCAGCAACATTGCATTTTTTTTTGGCCAACGTTCTGTAGTCACTCTCCCTTGACCACCAGCCAAGAAAGGTTCTCTGCTTTCAAAGACCCACATGGTAAGGTTGGGCCTACACAGACAATCCAGGATAATCTCCCCACCTCAAGGTTCTTAACCTTATTTACACCTGCTTCTGATATTTAAGGTAGCATATTCAGATTCTAGGAATGGACAACTTTGGTAGGAGTTGGGAGGGCATCATTCTGTAATCAGGTTTTGTCATTTGGTGAGCAAACCAGCTCCAATCTCCCATCCTGAATGCCTGCTTTCTAGGGCCATTCTGGGTACCGACTGTCTTAGTTCGGATTCCCCAAAAAACAGAGCCTGAGAGAAAAGCTTGAATGAAAGTCATTTATTTGAGAAACGATCCCAGGATGCAAAAGAGATGCATGGAGGTGAAACAAAAGAGGAAAGCCAATATAAGGATGGTTATTGCCAAACCCGCCACAGAAGTCTCCTCCTCTTTTGAGGAAACTTACGAAATGCATTGCAGGGAGGCTGTCATGAAAGGTATACAGCTAGAATTCAAAGAGATGTACTATCATATTCTCTGAGAACCTGGTCAAAGATTTCATGGAATTAGTTGCCACAGCAGTGACTGGAGTAGAAGGCAGGGCAGAGAAGATCTGAGGTGGGGCCCAATGTTTCTGATGCATAGGTCAAAGGCTTAAGGCTGGAATAAACTTAGCATGTTTGAGGAATGCAAGAGAAGGGAGAGTGGGTGAAGACATACTAAGCCTTGGTGAGTATGGTACTGAGTTGAAGCAGGCAGAGATCAGATCCCACAGGAGTCTGCAAGGCTGAATAAGGAATATGATACACAGAATGATTAGTGCTTACTACTGAATAAGTAGTCCAGTAAAGACATTCTTTTTATTATTAAGAGATAAAGCCCCAATATATAAACCATCTGAAGATTTCTAATCATAATCTTCAGCATCAAATTACTGCCTTTATAACATAATTTGGGGAGGTGAAACAAAAATCACAGATCAACTATTTTCTCCCACCACCAGTAAAGAAAAAATGAGGAACCTATGACTTAAGAGCAGTTGCTAGAAATCTTAAAAGAAAGGGTTCACTTTTATGTCAAGATTAGACATTTTTAAATTATTTAAAGATCCTGTTACCCTTGCTCTATTGACTTCCACTTCAGTGTTTCTTTCAGGACACTCTAAACAGCAGACAAGAGATAAAGTGTTTCAACTGTGTCACAAGAGGACAGAAAGTGGCTGCATCTGTTTGGGTCTAGTGTCAATCTCAAACTTATTCATTAGTATCCATAAAAATAAAAACTAAGGACAAAAAGTTAAGTGCACAAATAGAGGAAACACACATTCCATAAAGGAGAGGGTAAAAGATTGAACTCTTAAAGCCATACTAAATAATATCCTAGAATTTGCAAGCAGAAGTGACCTTAGAGAACACTAGCCTCTAAACGACCTAAAAAGCAAATTATTACTAAGTATGAAAGCCAGACATGACATGATGATAAAATATGAGCTGATCAGTATGAGAAAATATATAATTTGGTTTATTTCCTAATTCATAGAACCCTAAGAGTTGATAGTGCTCTTAGTGATCATCTAATCCAAAATTACTACCCATGCAGGGATTCCCTCTACAAAACCCCTGGAGATCTCTAGCAACATGGGACTTTTAGGTTGGAGGCTCTAGCTGGTAGTGGGCAGTTCTATGTTCACCACTAAATTTTCTCTTCTTTGATTGTCAGCCCTGAGTCCTAGCTTTTTTTAAGGAAAACAGTAACTCATTTCATAAATATTTATAGCAAAGTCTATACACGCTTGCCACCCAATTTGAGAGTTAATTTATTTGTTTCAAATGTAAGAATAATTATCAGTGTAAATTCCTCCACTCTAGATGAAAAGCTCCTTAAAGAGAAGACCATACATCTTGTACATTTTTAAATTTCTACCTTAAACAGAGCACCTTGCTTATATTAGGATTTCAAATGTTTGTGAAATGATAAATGAATGGAATGAGTGAATGAACTGAAATGAAATTAATGCCCATATTTAAAAATAGAATATTAGCTGATTTCTTGCCTAAGTTGTTAGTTCAAGAGTGAAAAAGAATACTCAAGTATTTGAAATATTTCTCTAAAACTTTATTTCAAAGTTATTCACCTCACCGTTAATAAGGTGTATGATTAATGCTCTGTGCCAGTATTTGCAGGCCTGCCCATTGCCGGCAATGAACTTTGAGAAAACCCATTTCCTGGCACCCAAAAGTTAAATTACTCTTTTCGAAAACATACCGATCTCCCCACCAGTTGCAAAAGTATTACATGCACCATTTTCCCACCATTCTTTAAATTAGAACTTACATTATTAATCTATATCAGTGAATGTTAAATGAAGTCATTTTAACAAATTATAACTGTACAAATCAAAATACTACTAGTTAATATTAGGCAAGAGTATCTTACAAACACTACATTACATATTACCTTGCAATCTGAAACATTACATTTCATATATGTGTATGTTTATTTTAGATAACTGAAACTTCACAGAATTTAACAGCAAATAAAGTTTAAAAAATTTAGTTCTGTACATTAGTTCCAACTATCTCTATTTTACAATCTATAAGGCTCATGTCATAGTTCAGCACCAAAAAGATCTACACAAAACTGTTTAACCAATCTTCTTATCCATCCTGTGTGACAGTTTTTGTTTGTCGTCGTCTTTTTTTTTTTTAAGGTAAAAGTACTACTTCAGACCTTGAAGTGGAATATTTCTAGTCAGACTAGGTAAAAACTTGGGTTGTACCTTGTTTTCATTGAACAGATACAGAAAAAAAAAAAAAAGGAAAAGAGCTGTGTTACACCATGAATTTAGGTTGTCAGCCTATATGTTGAATTCATAACACTGAAGCATCAGAAGTAAGCTAATAATGCCTTGCCCCTATTCTTCCCTTCCATTTTAAATTTTTAAAAAGGTAACCAGAAAAATGTTTCATTTATTCTTTAAAATAAGGTGCAAAGAAGGATTGCAACAACAAACTTTCTCATCTACACCTCCAATAACATCTCACTGTTGTTCAGCATAATATACCATGAACTGATTCAGGGGCACAACTAGTTATATTCACAGCTCCTGAAGGTACCATGTTTTCTATACCAGAAGCCTGTTCAATGGCAGTGTTTCTCTGTTCAGAGGTCATTACAATAACTTTTGTCACTGCTGGCCTGGACTTAACATTCCAGATTTCAGAGCCAGTGTTTTATTGTCCCAACTCTTTTCTTCCTCTTTAGGATTTATCAATTTTAGAAAAAGGGCATGTTTGTCTTGCTATTTTCAAAGGGTTTATGCATATCACATTTTACCCCAATTTTACCACATTGGGGAATATGGTCACATTCCCCAAGCTAGAAATGTTTTTCAAAAACCACAGGTACTTTCTGTAATCTTGTTGTTCAAAGTACAAAATTCTTACATGTTAAAAAAATTTTTAACTGAAGATTAGTACCTCTGCTTTCTTCTGACAGAAGTACACAATTCATTATACCATGTTTAAAAACCAAACATCATGCATACGAATGGCCAAAGAGGTATGAAGTTTTACAGAGCCCTTAACATCATTCGAGTACATTTGGCATTGGCCAGACCACAACAGGAAGTATGTCAGCAAATTGAGCAAAAAGACTTTCCCAAGTACACAATAGTGATCCAGGCTCCATGTCAGTCACATAAAAATTTACGTAACACGTAATCCTTTAAAATTATCCCCAGATATCCCACTCCTCCAACCGTTCCCATCCTCCCACCCCATGCCCACCCCCACCCTGAAGTCTTGCACCTCACAGAGTATCTTAATGTTCCCCGTTACTAATGACAGCTGCTTCAGGTTCTGCTGCTGTGGCAGGGAGTCTTGGCACTTTCTTGGCAGGGCTTGGAATATGCTAAAATGACAGGAAAAAAGTTGATGGCTCTTATGATTCTTTCCCCCCCAAGAATCATGGCACCAATTAAAGTTTCTGTAAAGAAACTTAATAAAGGACAACTCTGGAGAAGTTTATGCTAAATATATATTCTATATAACTTTTCATGAAGGGAACTAAATATCAATTTTTCACCTTGTGGTGAATTTAGTATACAATTATCCATACAGGGGGAGAGAGGAAGCCTGCCACAGAGACCCACTACATACAGTATTTTACTTGTTACATCTTGTATTTGCAACTCACACACTGGTGGTTTGACTTGCTACCTAATTTGTATAATAGCAAGAAGCAAGACTATCCATTTACCAAACTTGTAATAAGCAGATAAATAAGTAGTTTCAAGGTTATAAAGTCCTTAGTTTATAACCTAGCTTCAACACTTACTAGCTATAATCCTGGGCAAGTAATGTAACTTCTTGGAGGCTCATCTCTAAAGGGAGGACAGTATCATTTATAAACTTCAAGGAGGTTGTTGTAAGGATTAAATAAGAAAACGTAAGTAAAGTGCCTAGCATGTAACAGGAATTCAAATTATAGCTATGATTGTTACTTCTTGAAAGTGTGAGGACAGATTTTGACCATGATCTGGGATGAGATATGAAAGGATCCTTGTCCCTCTACTCCATCTCTCACCAAGACACACACCACAAATGAACCTTCTCTCTATATCCGTCTTCCTTTAAATCCTGGTATCCTTAATAAAACCTAGTTATTTACTGCATATTCTTTTTTTTTTGAGATGGAATCTTGCTCTGTTGCCAGGCTGGAGTGCAGTGGTGTGATCTCAGCTCACTGCAACCTCTGACTCCCGGGTTCAAACGATTCTCCTGACTCAGCCTCCTGAGTAGCTGGGATTACAGGCATGTGCCAGTAAGCCCAGCTAATTTTTGTATTTTTAGTAGAGACAGGGTTTCACCATGTTGGCCAGGATGGTCTCGATCTCCCGACCTCATGATCCACCTGCCTCAGGCTCCCAAAGTGCTGGGATTACAGGCGTAAGCCACCGCACCCGGCCTTTACTGTATATTCTTAAAATATTAATAATTCAAATGCAAAGCACTTTATACAATTGGAAATAGTACAGCTAGAATCTACTCCCAGAGCCCTTACTATGAATTACTCTTCTTTACTAACATTTATTCAAGTTGCTAAATCCCAGTTAGGTCTCCTAAACCCTAAGATACAGAGATGGGAACTCTTTTACTTACCTCAGTTGCTGTGTTTGAATGCACAAGTCCTACTCCTTCATCCAAAGTGTCATCATTTGGAATGGGACGCCGAGCGTAAGTTCTTCTGTGCTTTTCATCCACCCTAACTAAGTACCACGTTCCTTCAAAGAGTGAATCTATTGAACCCTGGGGAATATAGTTGACTAAAGGAAAGGGAGAGAATATCTACAATTAGTTATGATATACAACTCATCTGGTAATAAAACTAAAGATAAGTTTCATATATCCCAATAATTTTCACTGACATCAGATTAGTACTGAGTAAAGTCTTGACATCCTTATCTTATATGTAGCATCCTTAATGATATCAGCCCTCCAAATAAGCTTTGGGTTAAAGAACATTTAATATTTTTACCCAAATGATGGGTGTCCTCTCTGAGCTTCATGTTTTCAGTGAAGACATCTGGTGCCACACAAGTTCTTGAATCAAGTCTTGATTTAAGATCACATAAACTTGCTGTTATTTTATCAAGAGCAGACCCTAAAATAGCAAATAATTCCAACATTAAAAGACTTTAAAAAAAACCATGTCCAAAAAAAGCCTAAGTAAAATGTTGCCAAATGAGATAAAACAACTTTTCATTTTTGTTAAAACTACTGGCTATTGATTAGTTAAAAGATAAGATGATACCTATTTGACAAATCTCCTATAATCTCAGACTAGAAATCCATTATTGAGTATCCACCACTAGACAAGTTAGGAAACAGGTAGAATTTGAAACTATAAATAACTTGTCTACAATTAATTCGTGGTATAATTATTTTATTATTATTTTTTTATAGAGATGGGGTCTCACTATGTTGCTGAGGCTGGCCTTGAACATCTGGCCTCAAGCAATCCTCACACCTCAGCCTCCTGAAGTGTTAGGATTACAGGTGTGAGCCATTGCACCTGGCCCATGGTATAATTTTAAAAAGTAATGTCAAGTTTTCATCAGTTTATCTCTACATGTTTGCTCATTGCTGCTCAGGGAAAGCACAAACATGACCTTAAATATAGCCAAGACCACAAGCCTATAAAAATTAGATAACTTAGTCCTATCCTTTATCCAGATAAAGTAGAATTTTTTTTTTTTTTTTTGGATAAGGTAGATTTTTAGGAGAGAGAGTAAAAACCTATTGAAGAAGTAATGAAGACTAAAATATTGTAATGATCTGTGGGACAGATTCAGGTGCTCACTTGAGAAGCCTGCAAAATCAACTTTCCCAGAGTAGTTTTCAATACATTCTTTTTTTTTTTTTTTGAGACAGAGTCTTGCTCTGTCACCCAGGCTGGAGCACAGTGGTGCAATCTCGGCTCACCACAACCTCGCTCTCCTGGATTGAAGCGATTCTGCTACTTCAGCCTCCTGAGTAGCTGGGACTACAGGTATGCACCACCTCATCTGGCTAATTTTTTGTATTTTTAGTAGAGATGGGGTTTCACCATGTTGGCCAGACTGGTCTTGAACTCCTGACCTCAGGTGATCTGCCCGCCTCGGCCTCCCAAAGTGCTGGGATTACGAGTTTGAGCCACTGTGCCCGGCCTCAGTCCATAATACATTATTTTTGAAAGATTCAGCCCTTACCTGGTGTAGCATCTTGTGTGACTTTAAGAGAGTACAGAGTGGCAGCCAAACCAGAACCATAAGAAAACACTCCAATTCTCTTCCCTGCTAATTGCTGAGGTGAGTACCTATGTAGGGTGTAACAATAGTTAAGAAGTTTAACTGATCCAAAGCTACAACGCATGGGAAGCTATACAAGTAGCAATAAAAATTCAGGCTATAAGTTAAAGTAGAATCTAACTTAAAGTTTTAAAGATATAACTCAAAGTGTTAATATTACAGTAGGGAATCTAACTTAGTTTCAATATTGCAGCACGTGAGTTTTCATCTTGTGGGGAATGACAGAGCTTGTGAAAGTCATGCCACAAAACAAGTTACTTCATTAACCAGGTATTTATGGTTCAACTGTAGGTCAAGAACAAAAAAAACCATGGAGCCGGGAAAGCCAGTATGAAATTAACAAATACTTCTGGAAGAACTGTAGCCTCAACCCATACATCCTTCAAGTCAATGGACAATAGCAGATTAGAGAGCCTCAAGATAAAATTTTCTGTGATCTACCACCAACATGTTTGACACCAGATTTGGTTTTAGAAATCTAACATCTACCAAATAAGGGGAGTTGAAATTTAGTATTAGCAGTAGGTGAAATTTATACTTACTGTGCTAGAACAGATGCAAGGGAACCATACACTGAAGATGTGTACATATTTCCATTTTGATTTGATACAAGTAAAGATGCCTTTGTTTTCTGACTGAAGAGTTCAGAGCTAGCCTTCATAAATGCCTTCTCCACATCTCTATCAAAGTAGGTGTCTTCTAATTTAACATCCCTGAAAGATTTATTTTACAGTTTTACAGTGTTCAAAGCCTATATTTTTATTACACTAAACAGCAGCCTAATTAGGATTCAAATCTTTTGAAGTGTATATAATTGTTTTCCCATTTATTAAAAGACAAGTAGCAGCAATCTAATTGCTATAGAAATCATAACAGTTGTACATATATGGTTCTTTTTCTCAAAAGTTTTCATAATCAAGTTAAGACTGTTTGATTTGAATACGTTTATAGACCCGCTGTAGCTTTATTGGCAGTGAATAGAATACTATTTCAAGTCCACAATAATATTTATTTAGTTAGAAAAGTAATGGTATTACAGGAGCCAAGTTTTAAAAGTCACAGATAATTTTATCAGATAGAGAAAGGACACACAAGAGACACGGGGAGAAACAGCATGAGTTGAACACGCATAGCATGCTAGGGAGCCTGAAGTGAGAAAAAGGGAGGTGGAGTACAAAAGCTGACTTCATCTGTGGCAGTGTGCAGGATGGAAAAGGATATGGGGGCAGGGGCGCTGAGAGAGGCAAGGAGTTAAGAGGCTGCTGTAGTGAATATAGGCCCTTGTGCAGTTATTTTATCGTGACAACATGAATGGAGCTGAAAGAAAGAAATCAGAAAATCTGAATAGAAATGTCTAAAGAATTTGTGCATGAAAGCTATCACCTCTCTGGACTTAGATTCTTCACTGATTGAGACACATAGATTAGACCAGATGACTTCTAAGATCCTTCTGACTCTCAATTTCTCAGTCTGTACAAATAACAGCTTAACAGATATTAAAAATGCTCTAATATAGAATGAAAAAACTTATAATAGCTCCTCTTACCCAAAGGCTTCCAGGCCACTATAGATACTATTTTTGTCTCTATTCTGGTCATTAAGGAAGTCATTCAACAACATCCGAGCTAGAGATTTCTGAACCAGTTTACAATATGGTGAGTGAAAGATCATGAAGCCAAAATCATTCAAGGTAAAATCTTTATCATTTCCCTCTGAAAGAGAAGTCCAAGGAAACTATGAAATTCATATAAGCCATGAAATCTTAAAGTTTGACTTTAGAATAAGGCTAGGATATTTTTATATATTTAAACAGCAACCACAAATACACTGTATAATGAAACCTCTCTATACCTTAAAATGTACATTTAAAAAGACACTCAAAGATGAAACAATATATACCATGTCACTAATTTTCAAATTTAAGAGTCATACATATTAGCAGGTTACATAATCAATTTAGTGGGTCAGGATTAGGAATTTTTTTTTTTTTAGTAAAAGAATATTTTAAAAAACAAAATACAGTAGAAAAATAGCAAACTGCATAACTTGCAGCAAGGGTAAGTAATGTCATGACATTTTTGTTTCAGTCTGGCATACACATATAATGTAACGTGTACTTCTTACTGTGGGTCCTAATAAAAAGTTAGAAAACCACCTTTCTGTTAATGTATACTGCAAGAATGATTCTTATCCAGAGCCACTAAATTCACTGATATTTTCGTTGAATATGATTTTTAACCCTTTCTCATAACCTCTAAAAAGCAAAGTTGGACTATAGAAAAAGTATACTTTATGTAATAATGTGTTACGATAGCATTAACTCAAATACTGTCCTTTCAGTGCCTCAACAAATGTCTAGATTAATGATAACTTCACAGGTCAAGTGCAAAGAGATTATTTTTGGGGGAAGATCACTTTAGTAATCCATTTTCATTAGTTTTCCCTGAATCACAACTGTAGTCCAAAACCTTCTTAAAATACCTCTCTCAAAAAAACAAAATTCAAGTTACCTTCTTTTACTCCACTTTGATTTTCTTACAAGGGGTAAACCGACCTGAATATTTTTGCAGAGATATACCTCAGTTTCAAAGTTTACCTCTTCTAGTAAATTACACTTTCCCAGAAACTATGGGAAAATGCTGTTTGGTGAATGAGGAATTAATGGTAAAAGGACATTAAATGAAGAAAGCCCACAAAGTAGTTACTTACTAAAGATATCTTACACTGCTCTCATATGGTACATTACACTGCTCTCAACTGATCCCAAAACCAAGGAAAATGGGTAAAACTTACCTTTCTGCCACTGGGCACGGATCTTTTTGCAGTAGACAGAATAGCAGCGGTCTAATGCACTGAGGTAGCACTGTATGGAGAGTTTTCCATCTACTATAGGATATTCAGATAGCATATCAGGCTTGTAAAAATCATAGGCATGTTGCATATGTGTCCCACGAAGCCCTATTGGAACCAAAAAGGAAGATGTCTATATATTTCTGCTTCTTGATGTCTGTATGCTAGTCAGTATATTGAATTATCTAAGGACTTTCCTTAACTATCTGATCAATTCTTACCACTTACAGTAGAGAAATCACAAGGTGAAGCCAATATAAGTGAAATGATACATAACAGTATCCATGGACAGTCCTAAGACTCCTTTGGTATACAACTTTCCAAGCCAGTTTCATAACTCTAACAGAGATCACAGTTACTCTACTACACTGAAGACAAATTAAACTTGCCACTGACTATGAGCAAGTTACTATTTAAGTTATCACTTAAACCCTACATTAACCCACTTCTCTGTAAAGTGGGGATGACACCACCTACCTCATAAAACTGCTATAAAAATTAAATACGGGCCGGGGACGGTGGCTCATGCCTGTAATCCCAGCACTTTGGGAGGTTGAGGGGAGCAGATCACCTGAGGTGAGGAGTTCCATACTAGCCTGGCTAACATGGTGAAACCCTGTTACTAAAAATACAAAAAATTAGCCAGGCATGGTGGCGCGTGCCTGTAATCCCAGCTACTCAGGAGGCTGAGGCAGGATAATCACTTGAACCTGGGGACACAGGCTGCAGTGAGCTGAGATCATGCCATTACACTCCAGCTTGGGCAACAAGAGCGAAACTCCATCTCAAAAAAAAAAAAGAAAGAAAGAAAAGAAAAACATAAATACAGTAACACACATAAAGCTCTTAGCAAGTAGTACCTGCATTTAATGACCATTAAGTAAGCGACAGCTCCTATTTCTATTTTCAACTTTCTCAGCATACTGTGCTAAAAAAAACAAAAATGCTTTCCCAAGCACTTACCTCGTTCAAAAATTAAAGGAGCATTTGGCCCAATTAGCAGAGCTACTGCTCCAACTCCACCTGTAGGTCTAGCATTTCCTGTGGCATATACAGCAATATCTCCCGCAATTACCAGGGCATACCGTCCTGAAAAATATTTTTTGTTATTTCACAAGAAGAAATTCAACACTATAACCATACATGGAAACTGAAGTCTGTTATATTTCCCCCAGAATATGCTTTTCCCATCTTTGATAAAGAAAGAAATGCTCTAATTTTTTTTTAATTCATCTGCCAAGGCTCTGTCATCTATCTGACTAAATTTTGAACAGACCATTTGTCCTACAAGATAAGATAACCAATTCACAATTCAGATAACGACAGGTATAATATCTTTCTTAATATATCCAAACAAGTATAAATCACAGAAGTTTGCATATTGCATTAACTAAAGTGTCATTTGGGTCTACTGAATCTCAGAAAAAAATTTTGGGGGACGAGGGGAATAGGCATGTAACATACCATCCCAAGAGCTGGATTCAATCCAGTTAACAGCATTGAAGACAGCAGCTGTGCCTCCATAGCATGCATTAGTTGTGTCAATTCCTTCTATATCAGTATTCCCAGACTCTTCAAACAGCTGCATCAAATTAGTCTTCACAGACTTTGATTTGTCAATGATTGTCTCTGTTCCAACTTCCAGCCGCCCAATGCAATCATAGGAAAGGTTATTTCTCTCCATAAGATTCTGAACCACAGTCATGCAAAGAGAGTTAATATCTTCTCTATCTGTGCAGAAGCCCATCTTGGCCTGGCCCAAGCCAATGGTATACTTTCCAGCATCTACACCATCATATTTTTCCAACTCTGCTTGATCAACATATTGAGAAGGAAAATAGATCTCAAGGGCAACAATTCCCACATCTTTTGGCCAGCAAGCTTCCGCATTCAAAGGAAGCGATCCAGGCATGGTGAAAGAGCTTTAGAAAGGAAAAACAGAAAAAAACATTGTATTAGGTTATAAGTTGCTGGTTTTCAAGTTTGAAATTGAGAAATAGATATTAAGAGTTTAGCAATCACCTGAAGTATCAGTTTAGTTTCTTTAAGTTTAGTGTTTAGGGCAGTCAATTGTGTACATGTGAAGTAGCAATTATTATACGAATGGAATATTATCATTTAAAATTATAGTCTTTTAGAAAGGCTTTCATTTTATTCAAAAGTGGGCATCTCTAGATTTAAAACATGATTATTAGAGGTAAACAACACTCAAATAAGATTTTCTACATTGTAAAGAACTGTAAGATAAAATACAATGACAATTCAGAAATATGGCTGACAAATCAGAATTACCTGACCACCTGAAAGTTTAAATAAATCAGGCCAGCATGGTGCCTCATGCTTGTAATCCCAGCACTTTGGGAGGCCTTGGCGGGCGGATCATGAGGTCAGGAGATCAAGACCATCCTGGCTAACACAGTGAAACCCTGTCTCCACTAAAAATACAAAAAAATTAGCTGGGCGTGGTGGCAGGCGCCTGTAGTCCCAGCTACTTGGGAGGCTGAGGCAGAAGAATGGCGTGAACCTGGGAGGAGGGGCTTGTAGTTAGCCGGGATCTCACCACTGCACTCCAGCCTTGGTGACAGAGTGAGATTCCGTCTCAAAAATAAATAAATAAATAAATAAATACATCATTTATTCATCATAGATAAACCAGTCCTCTTTTTTAAAAAAGGGACTAAAAAGTGGTGTCTAGATTTACTTACCAATAGTAACAAAAATTGCTAGCTACACAAGACCATTGTTGGGCACTTAACCTATCAGAGCTTCAGCTTCTTCAACAGGTTGTATCAGTCAGCAAAAGAAAAATTACTCCAGATATTTCAAACAGAGGGGAGTTTTAATGCAGGGAAATAGCTACAAACTTGTTGGCTGGGCTGGAAGAACAAAGTGGGAAAGGTGGTTTTCAGATCCCATGAGCCTGCACTCCTGCTGAAGCTGCTAGAGCTACAGTACTAGCACCTCTGCTGCTGAGCTGGAACCCAGAGACCCAAAGTCCCACTGTTGCTGCTGCCACTGACAAGAACAAGACAGGTACCTTCTTCCCACCTTCTAATCTTTCTTGAGTACTTCCATCAGCCCTCTAACCAGAACCCAGATGGCATAAGAACCAATGAAATGTAGTTGTGAGGCTCTGAAGAGTGGCACACCTCCTCAGTTTTAGAGAAAGAATCCTAAAACCTAAAATTCTACAACTCAATTTCCTTTTTAGCTATGACATCACTGGATGGTGCCACTTATGTGGCAGAATTTCATTGACCCAAAGGTCTTGGTTTATGAGTTACCTGGGCTGAACTGATTCATGAACATTCTATATCACTTGTCAACCCACCACTAATTTGATACTTAAAAATGAAAGCCAAATCCTATATTTATGTCATTTGTCCTCTGCCACTCTGCAATTAAAGGTCTTAAGGGGCCAGGTGCAAATGGGAGGCTGAGGCAGGAGGATCACTTGAGCCCAGGAGTTCAAGACCAGCCTAGGCAACACAACAAGACCTTCTCTCTACAAAAAAATTTTTTTTTAAATGAGCTGAGCATGGTGGTGCATGTCTGTAGTCCCAGCTACTAGGGAGGCTGAGGCAGGAGGATCACTTGAGCCCAGGAGTTAGTGAGCTGTGATTGCACCACTGGGTGACAGTGAGACCTTGTCTGTAGAGGGAAAAAGAAAAAAAAAAAAAAAGACAAGAGATACCAGTTGTGTCTCCCTTCCAAACAGAATCGTTTTTGTTTCTTTTTTTTCATTCATCCAAACAATGCCAACATGTTACATGCTAAACATTATGGATGTTTAATGGGAGACTTCCTTATCCTCTCAAATATTCATTATTTTATGGGATAATAAGAGAAAAACACATAATAATAAACAGGTAACAACATTGAGAGCCACATTATATAATGGAGAACTACCTAACCCAGCCTGGTGGTAGGGCAAGGAGTGTTAGGAAAATCATCCTGGTTATAGGGGCCTGACTTGAGCCCCAGGAATGAGTAAGAGTAAGCAGTAACGCACTGAAGAAATGGAGGGTAGTAGATTTTCAACAGAGTGGACAGCATGAAGAAAGGCAGACTATAAGGAATTACAAAAAGCTTTATTTGTCTATTGGAATGAAACATGAGCCCCAGTGAGTAGATCAGGTAAATAATACATTAGGATAACTAGGTAAGGGTTAGGTCACGAAGGTTCTGGTATGCTGATGTTGAAGGCTTCAAATTTATCATGAAGATAGTAAGAAGCCATCGGAGAGTTTTAAAAAAGGAATAATATGGTGATATTAGTTGTCAGGTCAGTGTTTTTCCAACTCCGGAATCGATTTAGTGGATGGCAAGGACACATTTAAAAAAATGAAACAGAAAAGAATACAAGATATACAATTGCATGGCACAGGGTAAACGTAAACATTTTTCTTGAATCAACCTTTCGTTTTAATTATTCATACATACATAAAGTATACATAAGTTGCAATACAAAGCATATTTTTTTTTACTGGGGAGCACAGTCAAAAAAGTTTGACAGCCACTGTTTTATCATCACTAACGCTGTTTTACAGTCACTGGTGCTGTGAATGGATGAGTTAGGAAGCTGACATGGCAGTCCAGAGAAGACACGGGTCATGAACTAGAGCAATTACTACGTGTGGAGTGAAAAGGAACAGCTTCCAAAAACATGGAAAAAGCAAAAGAACTAGCAGAAATTGTAACTGACTAAATGTTAGGGAAAGAAGAAAATGTATAGAATGACTTCCAAACTTCTATTCTCAAGTGTTTTATGACTTGACAAGCACACTGCCAGATACACTAAATGAACAGAGACCCTCTCCACTTTGTTCTACCCCACTTCTTCCACACAAACCCTGTTTCCTTTATGCCCTTTTCCCTGGTAAGTGGAGTTCAGCCACACCAGCTCTCAGAACCACCACTGAGGAAGTGAAGAGATCAGGCTCAGACAAGCTGCTTTCATTCCTGCCATTTCACAAACAACTCCATACAGTTTTCCAGTTTGGTCTTCCTATCTACTTCCTTCTTATATGAGACTTAACACAAGATTCTTAACTTTCATGTATGCAATTTATACTCGAAAACACACAAAGAGAACTATACTAAAGTCAACAATCAAGGATAAATGCTAAATATTACCCCATCTTTCCCCATCTTACAACTATTTACCTGCATAACCCTCCCTCTACTCTTTACTCTCAAATTATTATATTCTTTATCCAAAAACATTTAGTGCTTTCTTCAACAACCCACCTCGTGCTTCTGCTTATTGAAATCCTTTATAGCCCTAGATCACATAGGTCACATTTTACCCATGAAACCTTTCTAAATTACCTTTTGCATTTCTTGCCTGTCCTTCTACACCATCATACTTCGTCAATTAAAAGTCACTTTCTTGGGTAACATTTCAGAAATTGGGATTCCTCTTACAATTGCTATCAGACAGAAGCCAATTATGATGCTGTCATTGCTTACACATGGGAAAATAACAAAACTGCCAGCATGACATTTGCAGCTGACAGTCAACAGCCTGAAAGAAATTCTCAGATATGATACTGGAGCACTCATTTCACCCTCTAGGAACCAAATGGACTGGGAAGGAAGTAGAAGGTGGTGAATCCCTAAGCAGGAGTCAAAGTAGGCTGGCTTTGCATAATCGCAAAGCTGAAGGTCAGCACCATAACCTTCCCATTCCTTTTTGGGCTCTTGAAAGGAATGCTACATCACCAATTCTCTTGGCGGCACAGAGGATGTTTAATGGAAAATTACAGGTATTAATAACTCTGACTCCAAAAACAATTCAGAAGGCAGACTCTAAATATGTGAAATTTAGCAATTCCTTATGTGTTTTCCATCTTATTGAATATGCAAGTGACACATGACAAAAATCTATGTCTAACTCTAAAGAGCTCTTTAAAACATTCTAAGTAATCAAAAAAGCATTGTATCTTAATTGGCAATGAAGCATCTTAAATTTATTATATCCCAGATTCTTCAGATAGTACAAAATACAGCATTCAGTGCTTCAACTGTGTTACTCCCCAAATATCTGCCTGTATTATGGATTGAATGTCTGTATTTCCCCACCAAATTCATATGTTGAAGCCTTAACTCTCAATGTGATGGCATTTGGAGATGGGGCCTTTGGAAAATAATCAGGTTTAGATGAGGTCATGAGGATGGGGCCCTCATGATGGGATCAGCGCCCTTATAAGAAGATACCACAAGAGTTTGCTCATGCTCTCATACTCTCTCTGTGCCATGTGAGGACACAGCCACTTGCAATCCAGAAGAGCCGTCATCGGGAACCAACCACGCTGGCACTCTGACTTCCAGACTAAAGACCTATGAGATCATAAATATCTGCTGTTTAAACCACCTACTCTATGGTATTTTGCTGTGGCACCTAAGCAGATTAAATAGTCTGGTCACCTTAACTACGTCCAAGTTCCTTAAGGTCTTCTCTTGTCTTAGACTACTGTATGGCCCATTTTACCAGACATAGTATATATACTGCTGCTACTCAATTCCACAATGGGAAGGAAAACCCCTAAACACAACAATCTACTTCCCAATTATATCCTCTTAATTCCTAAAGTACTGGCCATATTTCTGTATTCAATACAGGAAAAACAATGTCATCACCAACATTCAGGGACAGGAGCATAAAGAAAGACTAAGGGAAGTTCATTCTTGTTAAAACCTAAAGCTGGGGAGGATAAAGATAAGGCTTTTACATTCCTACTCTATTCATCTTCAACTCCTTTCCTGTGTCTACAACTCAGATAGAAGACTACTGATTTTCTCGATATGAGGTGCTTGAAATGCTCTACATCCATCCTCACTCTGAGCCTCAACAAACTCTTCCCATCAATTTTTTGATAAAGTTGGTTCCCACTTTGCTGAAGTTGAAACGAAAATATAAAAGAGCTGTCTAATATGCCACTAGGCATGAATTCTAAGTTTATAGTAAAATAAGATACTGGATAGTACACAAGAAAGAGCCCTACAACTACTGTTACCAGAAAAAGACTAGTCCATAGGCATATACGCTGCTACATATGATCTCTTAAGTCACTAAAGTAGGAGTAACCACCTTCCCAGCCTTTCCCACAAGGCTACCCTTTAGATTATTTTCAACTCTTCAAACTGCTTTAAACATGCTGAAGACAGTATGGTCTTCCGTGCCTGGCTCAGTGGTTTTTAACACTATTGGAAATAAAATGAACAGGTAATATACCGTTTTGAAGGTATAAACCAGTTTGCAATATACTTGTACTCACTAATAAATTCAGTTTAGTCTTTTAAGAGCATCATGCAGCAACACTGGCAACATATTTAATTATCCTTATAATGCTTGTACAGTTCTCTATAAAATAAAGCTATAATGCAAGGCTTCAATTTCAGAATTAATCTGTATTTGTCACAGTCTGATGAGTGCTGATCAATTCTTTGTATTATAGTACTCCTAAAATAAGGTACAACTCTATGACTCCTAAATGTCCTACATTAAATACATGACTTGTTTCATTTGAAAACAAACAAACAAACAAAAAATGTAGGTTAACTAAAATAACCCACATACATCAAATGGAAAGTGAATCACAATTGTGACCTTGATGGAAAAAATCATTTTTACATTGTCCAACTCAGTCAATATTACTCATCCTCTGAGGGTTTCTTACAGCCAATGTTTTTTTCCATTATGTTCTTGGTAAAAAGCCATCTAATCTGAAATATTTAGCCTTTGGTTCAAATTGAGAAGAGTGATTAAGTTGACAGGAAAATTAATACAGAGAAATAACTGCTTTCATGACATTTAGAAGAACAAAAAATTGTTTCTAGTTTCAAATGTTACTTTTTTTTTTGAGATGGAATTTTGCTCTTGTTGCCCAGGCTGGAGTGAAATGGCATGATCTCAGCTCACTGCAACCTCTGCCTCCCAGGTTCAAGCGATTCTACTGCCTCAGCCTCCCAAGTACCTGGGATTACAGGCAGGTGCCACCACACTCAGCTGATTTTGTATTTTTAATAGAGATGGGGTTTCACCATATTGTTCAGGCTGGTCTCAAACTCCTGACCTCAAGTGATCCACCTGCCTTGGCCTCCCAAAGTGCTGGGATTGCAGCCGTGAGCCACTGTGCCCAGCAAATGTTACTTTTAACTATCCTATTGAGGATGTGCTCTTACATTGTCCTTTCAAATGCTCTCTGAAATAGGCTAGATATAGCTAGGTATAAATTAGGTGAAAAAAAGACTAGCTATAGGTCTGAGGTGCTCACATTATGGTATTCACTCTTTACCCTATCAGAGAATAGAATATTTTGGCTAATTCACTATTTAAGAATAAAGAGGCCGGGTGTGATGGCTTATGCCTGTAATCCCAGCACTTTGGAAGGCCTAGGTGGGCAGATCACTTGAGGTCAGGAGTTCAAGACCAGCCTGGCCAAAATGGTGAAACTTCGTCTCTACTAAAAATACAAAAATTCACTGGGTATGGTGGCGGGCATCTGTAATCCCAGCTACTTGGAAGGCTGAGGCAGGAAGGCTTGAACCGGGGAGACGGAGGTTGCAGTGAGCCAAGATAGCACCACTGCACTCCAGCCTGGATCACAAAGTGTGACTCCATCTCAAAAAAAAAATTTTTTTTTAATTTAAAAAAAGAGACAAATCACAAAAATTTCCTAAGTAGAATATAATTTTAAAAATCTGATGGTTAAAAAAATTACATATGTTTTTAATTTTTTGCAGATAATGCATTTTGTTATTTTTCAGAGTACTATATTGTATTTATAATAAAATATATACATTTTCTTTTTAAATTCCATCCTTAAAAAAGAAGAGAAAAGGCAACTTTCAGAGAACTTTGTAAACCTTTCAAGTTTTCCAACAAAGCAGTACCAAGAGAGGACTAAAGTCTTAAATTAGTCTCATTTAAGTAAGGGCTCACTCCCTCTGGTGGACAAAAGAAACTCCGTATCCTATTTCCAGAGTCAGTAAAGCAAGATAAGGAAGCCTTGTTAATGTTTTCTGAATGCTTACTGCCTAGAATACATAAAAGACCTATATAGTTATTCTGAGAATAAATCTGGAAATGAAAGAGAACTGGAAAGGGGAGAAAAAGGGGAGGGAAACTAGCTGATGATACTGGTGTAAGGGAAGTCCTAATCTAGCTCCTCAATGGCTGTGTTGGGGAAGGACTTCAGCATCAGTCCCTCCTAATTGAGCTCTGCCTCTGCTCTCTTCTCTATCATAGGCCAACAGTTCTTTCCAAATTGCATGTCTAACCATTGTCAAGATGCTGCAGGTTGAGCATTCCTAATACAAAAATGCAAAATCTGAAATGCTCCAAAATCTGAAACTCTCTGAGCACCAACATGATGCTCAAAGGAAATGCTCATTGGAATATTTTGGATTTTGGATTTTCAGATTAGGGGTGCTCAACTGGTATGTTTTCTCAAATATTCCATGATCCAGAAAAATCCAAAATCTTTAACAGTGCTGGTCCCAAGCATTTCAGATAAGGAAAATTCAATAACTCTGCCAAGTTTCTCTTCTATTATTTAGGCTTAGCCTCTCTGCATTAAACAAGGAGCTTTTGGAGAGCAGGAACCGTGCTTTTTTCATTTTTGTGTCCCTGGTACCCAGCCCACTGTTTGGCATATGGTAGATGCTAATGTTGAATAAATGAAATTGCACTAGACTTCTAATGTAACATCATTAACATCCATAGGAAATCATAATCTTGAAATACAAAAAACGCAGAATCGTAAGAGAAGCACTCCCTGGCAATATGAGAAAGCAATGGCTGCAAATAATTAGATTACCAGTTGAAATACATTTGCAATTACTGTCCATTCTCACATAATTTTTTCTTTTTTGCGACAGAGTCCTACTCTGTTGCCCAGGCTGGAGTGCCGTGGTGCAATCTTGGCTCCCTGCAACCTCCGACTCCCAGGTTCAAGCGATTTTCTTGCCTCAGCCTCCCAAGCTGCTTGAATTATAGGCACCTGCCACCATGCCCGGCTAATTTTTTTGCATTTTTAGTAGAGACGGAGTTTTATCATGTTGGCCAGGCTGGTCTCGAATTCCTGACCTCAGGTGATCCGCACTCCTCAGCCTCCCAAAGTGCTGGGATTACAGACGTGAGCCACTGTGCCTGGCCCATTCTCACATAATTTTAAACATTCATCCACAGCCCAGATACATATCTTTTGAGGCTGTAATTTAAAAAGTATTACTGGCAGACATGCTTACCTCTGATTGTTTCTGATTAAGTAGTTCATGTAGTTACATTTTATTATATGCACTTTTTCTCTTATGAGTGAACACTAATTTTTAAAATTTGTTTCTAGATTTTAAACATTAGTCTAATAAACACAAAATTAGTTTCCCGAAGCATTATGGCATTAACAAAATTTTAAAGATGAGGCAGAATCCTAAAAGGGGTTTTAAGAACATATGGCACAAACAAATTGTTATTTGCTCTAGGATATCAAAATTTCTTTCTTCCATTAGTGAGGAATACTTTCCTTAAGCAGCATGACAGGATGCCATACCTGTGTGAAGGATAGAGAACTGTAGTCTCCAGGTCTGTCACTGTTTCCTCCTTCGGGCACTAGGAATTTCAAATAAGAACTGCTTTTAAAGTTACAAATCACTACCCAAATTCAAATACTAATGAATCCAATTCAAAGTGAGTTAAAATAAGCAATTCCTTATCCAACTACATTATGCAGAATAGAATTTGACATTTGCTTAGAAAAAATCATACTTAAAGCTTATAGCACATTTTCCCCCTGATTTTCTTAGCCCTTTTAGTGATAGGTTCAGTCCTGGTAATAAATGGATATAAGAAGATCACTATTGTGGAAAGGAAAAAACAAAAAACCTCAAGCAAATAAGAAGCCCATGTCACCAATTGAGGCTTTAAACCAAGGTTTTCAAGAACTGGAGGAAAGGAATATAAACAAGTTGTAATGAGTTAGCAAATTCCTAGAGTAAAGAGATCTATGCATTCAAGAGCCTGCACTGCATATAAGAGATTGTGGCTTTGGCACCAATTTTGGACCTCAGTTTCCTCATCGATAAAATTAAGCTAATACAGTTGCCCTCCCCAGATCATTGTGAAGGACTGCTGAGATGGTAACATACATGAAGACACTTTGTAACGTAAAGCACTAATACATTGACTATTACCTTAGTTCTTATACAAAGGTATTTTTTCTAGCAAGACCTAATCATTTTCAACACTGCCACCTTCACCCTCCAAACCTTCTAGAAAGTGATTTTCCCCCTTAGTGCTTATGTTAAAAAATTAAGCATTTAGACACAGGAGCATTAAACATTATTATGTAAATTAAATAGAAATAATTTTCGAAGGTGACTGGAACATAGTCTTCAGTCCATCTGTTTTGAAAGACTGTTACTTGAGACAACAGCTTCTGTGTTTAACACAGCAGACACCATTTCCTCTGCTCTCTAATTACTGGCAAATTTAGCATCTGCCCTTAATGAATTCACTGGTGACTACATTCGGATGTTATTAATATTTAGTAAAGCTTTACTTTATTTACATAATTACATAATTTAAGAGCTCTTCACAGCCATACTTCATTGACTAAGTTTACTACCCACCTACCCCCACTGCCCTGTGAAAAGAAATAGATCTTAAGTTTTGTAAGCAAAGACTACTACAATATTCCAAAAATGTCTCTACAGCATTATATATACTTTGAGAAAATAACCTATCTTTTGTTCTTTATTATCTCAAATTATGCCTTTGTCTTCTGCAAATTAAGCAGACCACAGAGACCAGTTCTTGAAAAACATGATTCCTTCTCCATGTTAAGACTACTTAAATAATATTTCTTCTTGATGTTCATGCATGTATATGCATTTGACACTGCTTGTGACAAGGAAATTTTCCTTGAACTGCCTATATTCCCTCAATTTTTTTTTTTTTTTTTTTTTTGAGACAGGGTGTCTCTCTGTCACCCAGACTGGAAGGCAGTGACATGGTCACTGCTCACTATAACCTTGACCTCCCAGGCTCAAGTGATCCTCCTGTCTCAGCCCCCCAAGTAGCTGGGACTACAGGTGCATACCACGATACACAGCTGATTTTTGTATTTTTTGTAGAGATGGGATTTTGCCATGTTGCCCAGGCTGTTTTCCAACTCCTGGGCTAAACCAATTCACCCACTTTGGTCTCCCAAAGTGCTGGGATTATAGGCGTGAGCCACCTTGCCTGGGCTCCTCTTTCTATTTTGATTACTTAAATTGGAAAGGGAGGTTAGGTGGGAGAGACACAGAGAACAAAGAAGAAACAAATAGAAGATTCAGAAAGAACTTCTGTGTTACTTAAGGATTTCTCCATTCTGGCTAAACCAGTATTGCCAAAGTCTCAAGCAGATCACAAACTTATTTCTAACAGGTCTTTTCAGAGTAAGTGACAGAGGGAATCAACATGGGTCAAGAAGCAGTTAATGAACGGCAAGTAGCTGGGCACGTTACCACAAAGCAGGTTTGCAGACTCCTGGGATAAAATATAGGCACTTTGAGTCGGGCAAAGACTAAAACACAAGAATGATAAGAATTGTCTAGGGCCAATCAGATTTATGCAATGGTGGTTTCTTCTGGAGTTTACTCAGGGTTCTGAATACTTCCTTCTGGCTCCCTCCTTAGCCTTGATTCAAACAAGTGGTTGGAGAAGTTCATCACCTACACATTTTGGTATATAAACTATAAAATATAAACAGTTACCTGTTGATCTTTCTCATTGTTACAGGAGATAAATCTAGGAAATTAAGAACAAGTTGGCAACCTTTCCTCCTTAGGAGCAAGCAAGTAAAAACTAATGTTAAGAAAGACTTGCTCAAACCTGTATACTCTGGTATAGTTCTCCAAGTAAAAAGCATGGACCTTCCTGCCTCCTCCCAGGAGGAGGTCTGCCTATCAGAGATTCTACTCATTTTCAAGGCCCTGTTCTAAGTCACCTCTTCCTGCAAGGTTTCCTTGATAAATCACGCAGAAAATAAGTTTTCTAATCAGGGACCTGCATTTCTACAGAGGTAGGTCATTCATACCCAAGTCTACATAGCCTACTCTCTATGGAAAACTAGTTATGGGCAGTCTTCTTATCCATACAGGATTCCTACACTTCTATTGGGAGAGGGGCTATATATTTTGATTTTTTGAAATCCCTTTGAGATCTTGAAGTAAAGGGTACTCAATTGCTGTATTTTTCAGTGGCTGAATTTGGAGTTATAACTACTAGAGGACAAATCTTTTCGATTTAATACTTGTAGCAGCCCTCAGTAGTAAGTGCTTTCTGCTATCACTTTTTTTTTTTTTTTTTTTTTAATTTGTTACTGCTCCTTGCAGAGCAGGGCTACCCTATAGGCAATGTGTCCAGAGTAGCCTGCTATCACTTTTGAGATGAGCTGCAGCACCATAGTGTCTAGTTTAAAGAAACTGGTTCTCTACTGCTATAGTTCAAGGCAAATGGTTTCAATTGTTCACAGATTCCAAGGTGAACAATGTAAGAAGCCCATATGGAATCAGAAAACATTTGTTGGTCTTACAATCATTCCCATATGCACCCACACACAACCACAAACCCTGCAAAGATGAAGATAAGACTTCAAGCTTTCAAAGATTAGCCTCTCCTATACTGGTGTAACTACACTCAGTTGACAGACATTAAGTGAACATCAACACACACCATGCATTAGGATGAAGAGATTAAGAATCTAGCTCTAGGCAGGCGCAGTGGCTCATGCCTGTAATCCCAGCACTTTGGGAGGCTGAGGCGGATGGATCATTTGAGGTAAGGAGTTGGAGACCAGTCTGACCAACACGGTGACGCCCCATCTCTCCTAAAAATACAAAAAAATTAGCTGGGTGTGGTGGTCTGTAGTCCTAGCTACTCGGGAGGCTAAGGCAGAATTGCTTGAACCCGGGAGGCGGAAGTTGCAGTGAGCTGAGATCACCCCGCTGCACTCCAGCTTGGGCGACACAGTGAGATTCTTTTTCAAAAAAAACAAAAACAAAAACAAAAACAAAAAATATATATATAGTACTATCATTAGGACAGGTAATATGTATCGCAGCCTTTTAAATCTATACTACCTTCTTGAAAAACATAAAAATATCACACATCCTTCTATGATATTTGGTTCCACAGTAACCCAGCATAAAATTATAAGGCTATATTCCTTTCTAAATGAAACTAATTGGAGATTCTGATACGTAGCAAAACAAACTTCTCAAGCCACATCTCATATCCAATTCCAGATTCTGGAAGATACAACCAGGTTTTAAATGATTCTAGAGGACCCAGGAAACCATATTACAACAATATCTTTTTTTTTGCATATATTTCTTCTGAGAAAAGCTATCTAAAATCTAAGTCAAAATCTCAAAATCAATCCACAGTTAAATGAAACAAGATGTAAAAGCAATCTGGAGGGATATTTAACATGAAAAACAAAATTAAAACGAGGCCCAAATGATGTGGCCTACGGCTCCAAACATAAAATATCCTTTTACACTCCCTCCCCGCAGCATAGGTCATACCTTCTGAGTGCTGGGGTTACTGAGGATTATACTAGAATTGAGCTGAACTAGACTACAGTTGAATAAAGGGCAAACTTACAAACTTAGGTGAGAAATATCTACAAAGGTAGACACAAAGAAAGCCTTTCTCTCTTCCCATAAGGTATGCTATCCCTGCTCCCTTCTCCACACAAAAATAACTGAAATTTTAAAATAAAGTTTAAAGAACACAAGCTGCTTAGGTGTCTCAAGTGCAAAGAACCACTGACACGGAAAATGTTAAGGACTTTCAACTGCCTCTCATCTAATAGTATCTGTGCAATAAAGTCCAAAACCCATCTCAGAAGGAAAAATTTGTTAACTCTAGGAGCACTTCCATTTGTCTTAATTTTGTTGTTTATCTTGTCAATTGTTTCTCATGATTCATGCCTGAAACAGAGCAAATGTTAGTTAGCAGCAGCCAGAACACATCATCCTACTGCAGCAGGTGGCAAGAGCATCCTCGGGAAGGTGGGGACCTGCAGCAGAGGTGAGCGGTGAAAGCAGCCAGTGATGCCTTAAGGCTAAGGCCACAGGGACAAGCATGACAAACAGGCACAACCTCACATTACCTGTTCCCCAAATCCCTCCTCCAGAGTGGATCAGAATAATCATTTCTCTACCACTGGTCAAGGCCGGACGTGCGTTTTCAAAGACTCCATATACTTGCTTTGAAATATCCTTAGCTTAATCCAAAACCTATTTGTGTGAGGACTCTAAGTGCTTGCCCATTACACTGTATCACCTAAAGCTAGTCCTGAAGGTATTAGCAGGAAGGAGATGTGGGATTTCAGAACACCAAGGAAGCCTATTTTTTAAAACGCAGACATAAAAAAAAATATGGAGGCACGAAGGCGGGAGGCAGTGATCTATACGATTTGAAGCAAGTACAGACTGAGCCCCAGTACTTAGCCAGGTCTAAATCACGGTTGTGAACGCTTTCTTGCACCTGAGCTGAGGAAGAAAAGTAATTCTACCCACTTCCCTTCTTTCCATCAACTCTATATGTGGCAGCAGGACACACCCCCTACGAACCTATCAGCCTGTCTAAAGAGGATCTTACCCATCCTTTGGCGTCCACCCTTAACCAAGGCTCTGGAAACGCCTCGGCAGCCCAACTCTCTTCTCTACCCTCCTGACACCCCCCACTTCCCTCTAGGCGGTCACAGCTGCCTCTCTGGCACCTCCAACTCCTATGTCGTTAGAACACCTAGACCTCAACGCCCTCTCGCGTTCTCCCCTCCGCGACTCGCCTGTGTCCTCGGCTCTTCTCAGATCCGCTACGGTTGGCCTCAGGTCCCTGGCGAGGGAGACCCCGCCCGGCCCCACTCACGGTGCCCCATCCTCCCGGGCAAGGTCCCCGCCTCCGTCCTGACCCAGACTCCCAGCTCCTTCGGGCCTAGTCAAGGACACCGCCTCCGTCTAGCCCACACCCGCCCGCGGCACCTCCGCAGCCTAGCTCTACTCCCCCGCGCGGGACACTCACCAAGCGTGACCGAGAGGCAGCAGAGGAAAGGCAGTGAGCCACCAAAGAATAGTGCGCGGTGCCTCCCCTCCGCCACCAGCTTTATAGCCGCCAACCCACCCGACTCCGGCACCGCCGAGAGTCGCTGGGAGGCGGGACGGTGGCTCCAGCAGCCAATCGCGGCCGGTAGAGTTGCTCTGCAGCGCCCGCCCCCCAGTCCGGCTTCTACCAATCAAAAGGAAACTAGAGGCGGTGACTCGCTAGGATTTTCCCTCGTGGCTGGAAGGGCGGGGAGAAGGGGCGGGGACAAAGTCTCAGGGCCGAGGAAGTGGTGTGAGAGACTGACGTGGGGTGGCACGAGAGCCAACTTGCCAATGACGGAGCGGCAAGAGACGGCGAGAGCCAACGGGAGCGGAGTGAGAGATTCTCCGACCAATTGGGGCTAAGTGAGAGGAGATGCGAACCAATGGGTACTCCGCGTCCCACCACTGGAGAGATGGTCAAGTGTGGGAGGTGAGTTGGTCCCAGCTTGGGAGTCTGTCAGGTTGCCTAGCAACCAGAGCTGGGCTTCACCTGAAAGATTTCTGAAATACTGTACTTGATTTGAATTCAATCTTAACGTTTTCTAGCAAAGTGTGCCTAGATTACAAATTGGAGCAGAATACTTCACCCAGAACTTGTGTATGTGTACATATTCTAAATACCCGACTTGTAAATACTCAAATATTGTCTCCTTTATTCAAAACTACCTTGACTTAAAAAAATAAAACAAACAAACAAAAGTGCTATTGAGACAAAGCTTTCTAACTAAACCTAAAACAAGATAGTTTCAAGACTAGGCATCCGTGAGGAGGGTGCAGAGCTGTGCCTGTGAAGGGAAGTTGATACTGAATTCAAGGATTTTTGCCAGGCCATGCACTCTGAGGAAAGGGACTCCATTTGGCCTGTTCACCACTGTATCTTCTGAGCTTCATATGTGGTACTGCCAAATAAAAGGCTGTGGAAAGGCCACGTAATTGTCCACATAGTAAATCCATCGGGTACGGACTGACTAGCTCCCCCAGCAAATAGAGGGGAGCAATTCAAGCTAGAGGAAATCACTGAAACACTATTTGGGGGATCCAAAGGAGGACACTTGTGGCTTTGCAATAAACTCTGCCTCTGTCTGGTCAGAGAGAGAAGCCATAATACTTAGCTTTGGTGGGGAACCATGAGTGAGGTTCGGAGTTGTTAGTGTCTCTCCCCATCTCAGTTTCATTAACAGGAATGCTATTGATAAGAGGTCATTGGTAATTCTGTGATTCACACAATTATTGTTATGGGAGATTTTTTTAACTACTGTAGATGCTAACCTAGTAAGACACATTATCAGCAGCAAAATGACAAAATATATTAGAAATGGAACCACTGTGAAGTGGTGGCACAAATGACTTGGGGGAAGAGGACCATTCAAAGATGATTTCCGTTCCACAGTATTGCCCATGACTCATTTCATACCTACATAAAGTAACTAGATAATAAACACACAGAGAGAGAGAGACATTGCCTGATTGTGATCAACATCTATTTGGGGTGGGGTAGGAGATTAAAATTCTTGGCATATTGGAATATGCTGAAAGGCAGTAAGGACAAACACAAGAAAGAAGATACAGTTTTGTCCTTAGAAAGGAATCGCAAATAATTCCAACTCCAGGAGTACACAATGGGAAATGATTAGCCAGAGAGTCATGAAAATGACCATCTTATATACAACTGGAAATTTCTACAAGGAACAGACCATCTTTTTCATCACATTAATCTTCAATTAAGCAAAGTGAGCATGATTATTGATTACTGGGAAGCCAAGCAATGGAGAACAAAAATGGTTAGTAATTAGATACAGAAGATCTTGTTATAAATAAAGTTTTAGTGCCGCAAAAGAAATAGCACTCGAATACAAAATTTTCTTTTTACTTCTCAGCAAGGCAAGGTACTTCTATAGAAGGGTGCACCCTTACAGATGGAGCAATGGTGAGTGCACACTTGAACAAGGGAGAGAAAGTGGTTCTTATTACTGATGCACGTGGTCCCTACTGCTGTCTCGTTCCCCTATTGGCTAGGGTTAGACCGCACAGGCTAAATTATTACCAATTGACTAAAGAGAGTTATGGGGTGAGAAAAATGGTTTTGAAATGAGTCAGGGTGGAGAATGAATCAGAATGAGTCAGGTTGGAGTAGGTAATCAGAAAAGGTTGCTTTACAAGGAAGTTACGTTTAAAAGTAGAAGGCGGCCGGGCGCGGTGGCTCAAGCCTGTAATCCCAGCACTTTGGGAGGCCGAGACGGGCGGATCACGAGGTCAGGAGATCGAGACCATCCTGGCTAACACGGTGAAACCCCGTCTCTACTAAAAAATACAAAAAAATTAGCCGGGCGAGGTGGCGGGCGCCTGTAGTCCCAGCTACTTGGGAGGCTGAGGCAGGAGAATGGCGTGAACCCGGGAGGCGGAGCTTGCAGTGAGCTGAGATCCGGCCACAGCACTCCAGCCTGGGCGGCAGAGCGAGACTCCGTCTCAAAAAAAAAAAAAAGTAGAAGGCAAAGAATGGAATATACCGACATATTAATTCTTTGAAGAGAAATTTAGAATTCATATTTAACAACTTCCTCCTCTTGCATTTTTCTTACAGGTTTCTCTTCAAACTTATTTAACATGTCTTGACTTAGTTGTTCTGCTTCATTTTCCAAAAGAAGAAGCTTTTCTGGATGAGGTGGAGATAGTTAAGGAAGGCTTTAGTATGTACCATTTCTATGAGCCTCTGCACCAACTCATGGATGCATGGTATTTCATAGCACCTGACAAGAATTAGTACACCTATTATGACTATGAGGGAGGTGAGAATTGGGGCTATTATTCCTTTCCATTTACTGAATCACTTTTCTAGCCATCCTGTAAAGGTCATTTACCCCTGAGTTGCTGGCTAACTCATTGGATAGAGCAGTCAGACCTTGCAATGCCTTTATTATACTTCCATTAGGGATGGCGTTTTTGGGATGAAGGTGCGACATTGAGTTTTAATCATGACGCAAACTTTTCCCATTTCTGCTAATATGTCTAAGGCTATCCTATTTTCCCAAGCCATCTTGGCTAGTAGCCCCTAATTGCTCAGCTATTCCTTTAACAGCATCTCTAGTGTAATTAATAAATTGCTATTGGCTGTAATAGGTGTAGTTTATCCAATCTACATTTTTATTATTTGTCACCCACCAAAATATTGACTCAAATCCTGCAGCTATTTGATTTCAGGCTTTAAATTGATCTGGTATTCCCCGTGGTACTCCAATTGCCTCTAAATAGATGTGAGAGTCAAAAGACCCATAAGGGGCTTCTCTCTCTTTATGAAGTCTTATTTTTCCTTCCTCTGTTTGATGAAATGCCAGGGTGAAAGGGATAGCCAATTGGACTAAAGCACAAGTGCCACTCCAGTTATTCAGCAGAGTGTCCAGTAAAGGTCCACCACAATACCACCACACATCTGCCCAGGGATGAACAAGAGCTAACTGATTGGTAAGCTCTTGAAAATTCTTAAGCTCACTGCATCCCTTCAGGTCTCCGAGGAATGCTAAGTTTCCTCTCTGTTGTGAGACACACCAAGTGAACTTGGTGTTGGGAGATGGAAGCTGAATGGCCCTCAGGGGGCTGACCTACAGGGTGTCGGACTTCGGGATATAGCAGAGAGAGAGCTTGGCACGACTTGTTACCCCAGGCTGTAGAATCCTGGAAAAGAGCTACCATGCAGCCCATGCCCAGTCAACTGGAGGACCACCTTAGTGGAAAGGGGACAATCCGGGCCTCTGGCCTGCTGTGTGCACAAGCATAACAATTGCTTTTGTTTAACGTGTGGATGGAATATTTGATCCATTCCAACCAGGCATTTACATCTTGGTATCCCGTCTCAATTGCCAAAGTTTGTTTTAAGTCTTTAACTTCTACCATCGCTATCTTGGCCTTGTCGTTAGATGGAGGAGGAACAATGGTTCCGTTGTGAGAGGTTTCGGAAAAAGACTTAGAGGCAGGTGCAGGTGGCAGGTGATCAAAGAAATGCATTTCAAAGATCCAATAGGGTCTGTCCCTGAAACCTAGCCCCCATACTATAAAAACAGCTTAAAGAAGGCAACCATCTTAGAAAAGGGGAAGAACCTTGGGAGCTTGAGATAATAACATGTATAGGATTGCACTGGTTTAGCTTACAGTTAGCGGGGGCTGTCCATTTAGTAAAATGAATGTATGATTTTAGGGAATTGCAAAAACTGGTAGGGGCAGTCCATCCTTGCTCTTCAGTGGTCCACAGAATGTTGGACCAACTACGGCATAAAAGCTCTATGTCAGTGGGGGCAAGACTCCTGGTTGCCATTGGGGTCTTTATCAAAATCCCCCCAAATTAAATGGTCCCAATTCAATAATGCCCAGTCTGAGGAGAGCCAGGAGGGACAGAGGTACTTTTCTGAAGTGGAGAGCTATCTTTGACTTGACAAATTCCCACATGGTATAACAAGGCAAGCATCAAATGCAATAGTTTGAGGTGAAATTGACTTGTTTATGTTAATAACTAGATGATCAGCGATAGAGCAAGGAAAGAACAAAGTGTAATAGAATAGATGAAAGAGAGTTAAATTCTTCTTAGCTTTAGTTTGGTAGGGTTTCCCCCTGGGACTCCAGAATAGCCACTACTCTGGAGGGGGCAGCTCTTTCTTGACTCAGGTGTGGGGAGTCCATCCTCTCTCTGCTGTGTGGACTGCACTTTCAGTAGTTAGGAGCACTAAGTAAGGACCTTCCCAGACTGGCTCAAGCATCTCCTCTTTCCAGCTCTTGATGAAGACGTGATCCCAGGCTGATGTTGATGCACCAGGAACTGCAAGGGTGGCACCTGTGCTAATAGACCTTTAGTTTTAAGAGAAGAGAAAGTAGAAGATAGACCAAGCATATAATTTTTAAGGAATTGATCTTTTGTTTCAAAGGTAGGAATATCAGCAGTGGAGTGCAAATAAGGTAATCCGTAGAGCATCTCATAAAGAGAAAGACCAACGTCTTTCTGTGGTGCAGTTCGAATTCTCAGCAGGGCAATAGGAAGACACTTGGTCCATGGCAATCGAGTCTCTAAGACTAATTTGTTCAAGTGGTTCTTTAGAGTCTGATTCATTCTTTCTACTCTCCCTAATGAGGGTATGTATCAGGGAGTATGGTGTTCTCAACTAACATCTAATGTTTGGGATAGCTTTTTAATAATGTGTGTGGTGAAATGAGTTCCATTGTCTGAGTCAATATTTTCTCTTAGTCCAAACCTGGGTACTATATTTTCAATTAGGGCCTTAACTACATTGTTGACTGTTGCATTTGAAAAGGGGATAGCTTTGACCCAGTGAGTGAGGTGGTCTACTATCACTAGTAAATATTTTAGACGACCTGTTGGAGGCATTTCTGTGTAATCACCTTGGATACTTTGGAATGGCCTTAAGCTTGGATTCCTTCCCCCGAGAGGTAATATTTTTATAGTATGTCTATTAGTTTTCTTACATACTAAGCAACTGTCTGTAACCTGTTTGGCCAGGGTATAAATTCCTATACAACCATAAACTCTGAGAACGGCATCACATGTGGTCTGGGGCCCCCAGTGGGTCCCCTGGTGTAGTTGGGATAAGACTTCCCTCATAAGGGGTTTAGACAACATTTCTCTCTGGTCTGGCCATATCCACTTCCCTTCTGAATTCTCTTTAGTGCCTATTTTTAGTAGTTTCTCTTTTCTCGTGGAAGAGAAAATGGGGATTATGGTAGGAGGAGGGAGGTAGGAAGTTAAGTGAAAAATATGCATTCAGAAGACACAGCAGCCTGCTTGGCTACCTGATCTGCTAGATTGCTTCCTTGACTTTCAAAATAAATTCTTTTCTGTTGTCCGGAAACATGGACAATAGCTATTTCTTCCAGCAACGGAAGATTATTCAATACTTGGGTGATCAGCTCCTTGTGAGCAAGGTCTTGACCTTTACTATTAATAAGACCTCGTTCAGCTCAAATTTTCTGAAACATATGGACGACTCCAAAGGCATACCTGGAATCTGTATAGATAGTTCCTTCCTGGTTCTGTAAGTACTTTAAGGCTTTGCTGAGTGCAAACAGCTCACACGTTTGAGCAGACCAACTGTTGGGCAATTTTCCTGACTCTATTTCTATGAGAGTTTCTCCATCAAACACTGAATACCTACTGTGTCTTTTTCCCTCAATCACCTGGGAGGAACCACCTATGAATACGTGCCATCCAGCCCGGAAGGGGGTTTCTCCTAGGTCTGGTTGAACCTTTGTGTGGTAATCAGTTAAATCTAAACATGTGTGTTCCCTCCTTAGATTTGGATTCCCTGTTAGGAAACCTGCTGGGTTGAGTGAATTATCAGTAGTCAATGTTAAATCATCCTTTTCTAACAGAATGGCCTCATGCTTTAAGTTTCTCAATTCAGTAAGCCATCTCCCTGCTCTCTGGTTTAAGATAGTTCTAACTTGGTGAGGCATGCTTACTGTCAATTTTGCTCCAAAGGTTAACTTTCTGCTTTCCTCGACTAGTATTGCCATAGCCACGATGGACTGGCTGCACTGAGGCCATCCACAAATGACTGGGTCTAAGACCTTCAATAGGAAGGCTACAGACTGCCGGCGGCTTCTGTGTTCTTGAGTCAGCACTCCTAAAGCTACCCCACTGTACACATTAACAAAAAGGTGGAATGGCTTTTCCAGGGAGATTAACCCTAAAACAGGGGCAGTTATGAGCCTTTCCTTCAGCTTCTTGACTTGACCAACTTCCTCAGAAGTTCACAGGATACGGTTAGGCTTCTCCTGGGCAAGTTTTTGCTATAACAGTTTTCTGTGCAGTGCGTATGAGTCAATCCATAAGTGGCAGTATCCAACTAACCCTAAAAGTTTCCTGAGTTCTTGTTTGTTTGAGGCAAAGGTAGGGACACGATTCCCTTGATTCGTTCAGGCCCTGTTCTTCGCTTGCCTGCACTTATTAATTGGCCTAAATATTTAACTTTGGGCTCTACATACTGAAGCTTTCTTTTTGAGACTTGTAGCCCCTCAAACTGCAGATGGTTAAGCATATGTGTAGAGAAGTCAGTTACTTTCTCTGTATCTTCACCAGATATAAGAATGTCGTCCACTTACTGGAGAAGGCATATTTGCTCTGGGATGACAACTTTTTCTAGTACTTGTTTTAAAATTTGGACAAAAAGATTAGGGGAGTCTATGAACCCTTGGGGCAAGACTGTCCATCGATATTGTTGTTTCTGCTCTGAGTGGGGATCCTCTCACTCATAAGCAAATATATCTCACCTATCTTCAGCCAGGGGACATGCCCAAAAAGGCATCCTTCAAATCTATTACAGTAAACCATTGATGATTATATGGAATCTTGCTAAGAATAGCGTAAGGATTGGGGACAACAGCGTGGGGTAGTCTGGACTATTTGGTTGATAGCTCCAAGGTCCTGTACTAGCCAGTATGACCCATCTGATTTCTTGACTGACAGTATTGGGGTGTTATAAGGGGACATACAGGGCTCGAGAAGCCTGTCCTTAATAAGGCCTTTGATTATAGATTTCAATCCTATCCTACCTTCTAGGGGAATAGGGTATTGCTTCCTTCTTACTACTTCTCCTGGGGTTTTTAGCTTGATGTGGATCAGAGGGAATTGGAGTTTCCCTTGGTTTTCTTCTTTGGACCAGACATTAGGATTAATATATTTTTCATCTGCAGTGAAGAGTATCAAGCACATCTGTGTGAAGAGAGTTCACCAACAGGCTTTGGGTGAGCAACAAGGCTGTCTATTTCACTTGGGTGCAAGTGGGCTGAGTCCGAAAACAGAGTCAGCAAAGGGAGATAGGTGTGGGGCATTTTTATATGAGTGGGGTAAACAGTGGAAAGTTACAGTTAAAGGTGGTTATCTATTGTCAGCAAAGGAGGGGGTCACAAGGTGCATAGTGGGGAGACCATAAGACTCATTGTCCAGAAGAAGAATGTCACAAGATCGATTGATCAGTTGGGGCAGGACTGGAACAAGTCATAATGGAATGTTGTAAGGTTGGTCCATCAGTTAAGACAGAAGCTTGCTGTTTCACTTCTTTTGTAGTTTTGGTTTGCCCCAGACTTCTTGGCTCCTGCAGGCCGTCTGGATGTATATATGCAGATCACGGGGGTTACAATGTCTGAGCTTTGGCTCAGAGGCCTGACATTCCTGTCTTTTTATTTATAAAATATAAAGTTATAAGAAAAGATAAAGAAAACATAAGTTTTACTGGGGATTATTGGGTAGGGGCGATGTTTCTCGGGACTGCTTCAAGTGTGAGCAGGGACTGTGTGGACACCTTAAAAAAAATTTTACAACGAGTTACAAGGAATAGAAATTTAGGCTGTGGGGAGATCTTGGGGTAGAGGATGGTACCATGAGGTTATTAAAAGTAGCATTTGTCATATAGAATTATTGGTGATCGTCTGGATGTGGTTTTGTATGAATTGAGAAACCAAACGGAAGACCCAAGGCCCAAGTAAGAGAAGGAGGAAAACAGGTACCGGGGGACTAAGAATACGGAGGAGCCAAGACACCCAGTTAGAAAGTCTCCAGGTGGGTCCAGCGTAATTATTTGCCTAACTGGTGAGTTTTTGGGCCTTATCTTTAAGCTTTTTTATGTTGTCGTATACCAGGCTGGATTGGTTTAGATAAAAACAACATTCTTCATTTAAAAATATACAGTCCTCCTTTTACAGCAGTGAGTAGGTCAAGGCCTCAGAGATTTTGGAAGATAACTGTGGCTAAGGAGTTGATCTGGGCTTGAAGGACTGATAAAGTTTGTGATATATCTGTAATGCTAGTCGAAAAGTCATTAGAAAGGCTACGGAAGGTTGTGACAGAAGTTGAAATGCTTGCTATTCCAGCTCCAAGGGCAATAGTGGAAGCAGAAAGTCCTAACCATACAAGTAGAGGTATTAGAGGAATAACTCTTTTTTGTCTGGTTGGTGTCATGAGGGAGACAGGAAGTTGTTTGTTCTCATTTGCAAATTGAATTTTGGGAATAAGAAAAACTACTGCACATGTACCTGTCCAATTAGCAGGTAGACACATGTAGATGGAGGAGCCATAGAAGAAGAAGAGGCCTTCTGCAAGGCAAAATTGGAAACGCAAAGTGAAAAGATGAGAAGGAGTAGTAAAAGAGGTGTCTTGTACCCAGACTCCTAAGGATCCAGCTAGGGTAGCAGCCATCAGAGGTTGTAATGGGGACTGATGGGCTAACTATGTAGACGGGGAGGTTCGATTCTCATGATGTATCAGAAATATGAGAAAGCATCGAGTATCTATGAGCAACCTTTCACTGTTATTTATGGGGCTAGATACAAGTAAACAAGAAGAGGACCTGGGAGGAGAGTCTGAAGAACAAGGGGAAGGTAGCCAAGGATGGAGTGAAATGCAGGGTAATTGTCTTTTTTTTTTTTTTTTTTTCATTATTCTGGGTTAGATTGTCATTTATTTTTATTTATTTATTTTTCTTTTCTTTAAAAAATATACATATTTTAACTATTCTACTTTAAGTTCTAGGGTACATGTGCACAACGTACAGGTTTGTTACATATGTATACATGTGCCATGTTGGTTTGCTGCACCCATTAACTTGTCATTTACATTAGGTATTTCTGCTAATGCTATCCCTCCCCCATCCCCCCACCCCACGTCAGGCCCCAGTATGTGATGTTCCCCACCCTGTGTCCAAGTGTTCTCATTGTTCAATTCCCACCTATGAGTGAGAACATGCAGAGTTTGGTTTTCTGCCCTTGCAATAATTTGCTCAGAATGATGGTTTCCAGCTTCATCCATGACCCTACAAAGGACATGAACTCATCCTTTTTTTGTGGCTGCATAGTATTCCATGGTGTATATGTGCCACATTTTCTTTATCCAGTCTATCACTGATGGACATTTGGGTTGGTTCCAAGTCTTTGCTATTGTGAATAGTGCCACAATAAACATACGTGTGCACGTTCTTTATAGTAGCATGATTTATAATCCTTTGGGCATATACCCAGTAATGGGATGGCTGAGTCAAAAGGTATTTCTAGTTCTAGATCCTTCAGGAATCGCCACACTATCTTCCACAATGGTTGAACCAATTTACACTCCCACCAACAGTGTAAAAGCGTCTCTATTTCTCCACATCCTCTCCAGCATCTGTTGTTTCCTGACTTTTTAATGATCACCATTCTAACTGGTGTGAGATGGTATCTCATTGTGGTTTTGATTTCCATTTCTCTGATGACCAGTGATGATGAACTTTTTTTCATGTGTCTGTTGGCTGTATAAATGTCTTCTTTTGAGAATTGTCTGTTCATATCCTTTGCCCACTTTTCGATGGAGTTGTTTGATTTTTTCTTGTAAATTTGTTTAAATTCTTTGTAGATTCTGGATGTTAGCCCTTTGTCAGATGGGTAGATTGCAAAAATTTTCTCCCATTCTGTAGGTTGCCTGTTCACTCTGATGGTAGTTTCTTTTCCCGTGCAGAAGCTCCTTGGTTTAATTAGATCCCATTTGTCAATTTTGGCTTTTGTTGCCATTGCTTTTGCTGTTTTAGACATGAAGTCCTTGCCTATGCCTATGTCCTGAATGGTATTGCCTAGGTTTTCTTCTAGGGTTTTTATGGTTTTAGGTATGACATTTAAGTCTTTAATCCATCTTGAATTAATTTTTTATAAGGTGTAAGGAAGGGATCCAATTTCAGCTTTCTACATATGACTAGCCAGTTTTTCCAGCACCATTTATTAAATAGGGAATACTTATCCCATTTCTTGTTTTTGTCAGGTTTCTCAAAGATCAGATGGCTGTAGATGTGTAGTGTTATTTCTGAGGCCTCTGCTCTCTTCCATTGGTCTATCTCCCTGTTTTGGTACCAGTACCATGCTGCTTTGGTTACTGTAGCCTTTTAGTGTAGTTTGAAGTCAAGTAGTGTGATGCCTCTAGCTTTGTTCTTTTTCCTTAGGATTGTCTTGGCAATGCAGGATCTTTTTTGGTTCCATATGAACTTTAAAGTAGTTTTTTCCAATTCTATGAAGAAAGTCATTGGTAGCTTGATAAGGATAGCATTGAATCTGTAAATTACTTTGGGCAGTATGACCATTTTCATGAATGATTTTTCCTATCCATGAACATGGAATGTTTTTCCATTTGTTTGTGTCCTCTCTTATTTCCTTGATCAGTGAGTGGTTTGTAGCTCTCCTTGAGGAGGTCCTTCATATCCCTTGTAAGTTGTATTCCTAGGTATTTTACTCTCCTTGTAGCAATTGCGAATGGGAGTTCACTCATGATTTGGCTCTCTGTTTGTCTATTATTGGTGTATAGGAATGCTTGTGATTTTTGCGCATTGATTTTGTATCCTGAGACTTTGCTGAGGTTGCTTATCAGCTTAAGGAGATACTGGGCTGAGATGATGGGGTTTTCTAAATATACAATCATGTCATCTGCAAACAGAGACAATTTAACTTCCTCTTTTCCTAATTGAATACTCTATTTCCTTCCCTTGCCTGATTGCCCTCGCCAGAATTTCCAACACTATGTTGAATAGCAGTGGTGAGAGAGGGCATCCCTGTCTTGTGCCAGTTTTCAAAGGGAATGCTTCCAGTTTTTGCCCATTCAGTATGATATTGGCTGTGGGTTTGTCATAAATAGCTCTTATCATTTTGAGACAAGTTCCAACAATACCTAGTTTATTGAGAGTTTTTAGCATGAAGGCTGTTGATTTTTGTTGAAAGCCTTTTCTGCGTCTATTGAGATAATCATGTGGTTTTTGTCCTTGGTTCTGTTTACGTGATGGATTACGTTTATTGATTTGTCAACATTAGACAATGTTGAAGCAACCTTGCATCCCAGGGATGACGCCAACTTGATCGTGGTGGATAAAGTTTTTGATGTGCTATTGAATTTGGTTTGCCAGTATTTTACTGAGGATTTTCACGTTGATGTTCATCAGGGATACTTGTCTAAAATTCTCTTTTTTTGTGTGTGTCTCTGACAGGCTTTGATATCAAGATAATGCTGGCCTCATAAAATGAGTTAGGGAGGTTTCCTTCTTTTTCTATTGATTGGAATAGTTTCAGAAGGAATGGTGCCAGCCCCTCTTTGTACCTCTGGTAGAATTCGGCTGTGAATTCATCTGGTCCTGGGCTTTTTTTTTGGTTGGTAGGCTATTAATTATTACCTCAATTTCAGAGCCTATTATTGGTCTATTCAGGGATTCAAGTTCTTCCTGGTTTAGTCTTGGGCGGGTGTATGTGTCCAGGAAGTTAGCCATTTCTTCTAGATTTTCTAGTTTGTTTGCATAGAGGTGTTTATATTATTCTCTGATGGCAGTTTGTATTCTTGAGGGATTGGTGATGATATTCCCTTTATCATTTTTAATGTGTCTATTTGATTTTTCTCTCTTCTTTATTATTCTTGCTAGCAATCTATCAATTTTGTTGATCTTTTCAAAAAAAAAAAAAACAGCTCCTGGATTCATTGATTTTTTGAAGGGTTTGTTGTGTCTCTATCTCCTTCGGTTCTGCTATGATCTTAGTTATTTCTTGCCTTCTGCTAGCTTTTGAATGTATTTGCTCTTGCTTCTCTAGATCTTTTAATTGTGATGTTAGGGTGTCAATTTTAGATCTTTCCAGCTTTCTCTTGTGGGCATTTAGTGCTATAAATTTCCCTCTACACATTGCTTTAAATGTGTCCCAGAGATTCTGGTATGTTGTGTCTTTGTTCTCATTGGTTTCAAAGAACATCTTTATTTCTGCCTTCATTTTGTTATGTACCCAGTGGTCACTCAGGAGCAGGTTGTTCAGTTGCCATGTAGTTGAGCGGTTTTGAGTGACGTTCTTAATCCTGAGTTCCAGTTTGATTGCACTGTGGTCTCAGAGACAGTTTGTTTTGATTTCTGTTCTTTTACATTTGCTGAGGAGTACTTTACTTCCAACTATGTGGTCAATTTTGGAACAAGTGCAAAATGGTGCTGAGAAGAATGTATATTCTGTTGATTTGGGGTGGAGAGTTCTGTAGATGTCTATTAGGTCTGCTTGGTGCAGAGCTGAGTTCAAGTCCTGGATATCCTTGTTAACTTTCTGTCTCATTGATCTGTCTAATGTCGACAGTGGAGTGTTAAAGTCTCCCATTATTATTGTGTGGGAGTCTAAGTCTCTTTGTAGGTCTCTAAGGACTTGCTTTATGAATATGGGTGCTCCTCTATTGGGTGCATATATATTTAGGATAGTTAGCTCTTCTTGTTGAATTAATCCCTTTACCATTATGTAATGGCCTTCTTTGTCTCTTTTGATCTTTGTTGGTTTAAAGTCTGTTTTATCAGAGACTGGTATTGCAACCTCTGCTTCTTTTTGCTTTCCATGTGCTTGGTAGATCTTCCTCCATCCCTTTATTTTGAGCCTATATGTGTCTCTGCATGTGAGATGAGTCTCCTGAATACAGCACACTGATGGGTCTTGACTCTTTATTCAATTTGCCAGTCTATTTCTTTTAATTGGGGCATTTAGCCCATTTACATTTAAAGTTGATGTTGTTATGTGTGAATTTGATACTGTCATTATAATGTTAGCTGGTTGTTTTGCCCATCAGTTGATGCAGTTTCTTCCTATCATTGATGGTCTTTACACTTTGGTATGTTTTTGCAGTGGCTGTTACCGGTTGTTCTTTTCCATGTTTAGTGCTTCCTTCAGGGTCTCTTGTAAGGCAGGCCTGGTGGTGACAAAATCTCTCAGCATTTGCTTGTCTGTAAAGGATTTTATTTCTCCATCACTTATGAAGCTTAGTTTGACTGGATATGAAATTCTGGGTTGAAAATTCCTTTCTTTGAAAATGTTGAATATTGGCCGGCCCCCACTCTCTTCTGGCTTGTAGAGTTTCTGCTGAGAGATCCGCTGTTAGTCTGATGGGCTGCCCTTTGTGGGTAACACGACCTTTCTCTCTGGCTGCCCTTAACATTTTTTGCTTCATTTCAACTTTGGTGAATCTGACAATTTTGTGTCTTGTGGTTGCTCTTCTCGAGGAGTATATTTGTGGTATTCTCTGTATTTCCTGAATTTGAATGTTGTCCTGCCTTGCTAGGTTGGGGAAGTTCTCCTGGATAATATCCTACAGAGTGTTTTCCAGCTTGGTTCCATTCTCCCCATCACTTTCAGGTACACCAATCAGACATAGATTTGGTCTTTTCACATAGTCCCACATATCTTGGAGGCTTTGTTTGTTTCTTTTTACTCTCTTTTCTTTAAACTTCTCTTCTCACTTCATTTCATTAATTTGATCTTCAATCACTGATACCTTTTCTTCCACTTGATCAAATCAGCTACTGAAGCTTGTGCATGCATCACGTAGTTCTCGTGCCATGGTTTTTAGCTCCATCAGGTCATTTAAGGTCTTCTTTTGAAAAGCCTAATCTTTTTCAAGTTTTTTAGCTTCCTTGCGATGGGTCGAACATCCTCCTTTAGCTCAGAGAAGTTTGTTATTACCAACCTTCTGAAGCCTACTTCTGCCAACTCATCAGAGTCATTCTCTGTCCATCTTTGTTCCATTGCTGATGAGGAGCTGCGATCCTTTGGAGAAGGGGCACTCTGGTTTTTAGAATTTTCAGCTTTTCTGCTCTGGTTTCTCCTGATCTCTGTGGTTTTATCTTCCTTTGTTGTATGACGATGGTGACCTACAGATGGGGTTTTGGTGTGGGTGTCCTTTTTGTTGATGTTGATGCTATTCCTTTCTGTTTGTTAGTTTTCCTTCTAACAGTCAGGTTCCTCAGCTGCAGGTCTGTTGGAGTTTGCTGGAGGTCCACTCCAGATCTGTTTGCCTGGGTATCACCAGCGTAGGCTGCAGAACAGCAAATATTGCAGAACAGCAAATATCGCTGCCTGATCCTTCTTCTGGAAGCTGCGTCTCAGAGGGGCGCCTGGCTATATGAGGTATCAGTTGGCCCCTAGTGGGAGGTGTCTCCCAGTTAAGCTACTCGGGGGTCAGGGACCCACTTGAGGAGGCAGTCTCTCTGTTCTCAGAGCTCAAACACCGTGCTGGGAGAACCACTGCTCTCTTCAGAGCTGTAAAACTGGGACATTTAAGTCTCAGAAGTTTCTGCTGCCTTTTGTTCAGCTATGCCCTGCCCCCAGAGGTGAAGTCTACAGAGGCAGGCAGGCCTAGTTGAGCTGCAGTGGGCTCCACCCAGTTCGAGTTTCTTGACTGCTTTGTTTATCTACTCAAGCCTCAGCAATGGTGGATGCCCCTCCCCCAGCCAGGCTGCCACCCCACAGTTCAATCTTGGACTGCTGTGCTAGCAGTGAGCAAGCCTCTGTGGGACCTGCTGGGCTGGGCACGGGATATAATCTCCTGTTGTTTCCTTTTCTAAGACTGTTGGAAAAGCACAGTATTTGAGAGGCAATGTCCTGATTTTCCAGGTACAGTCTGTCACGGCTTCCCTTGGCTAGGAAATGGAAATCCCCTGACCCCTCACACTTCCTGGGTGAGGCAGTGCCCTGCCCTGCTTTGGCTCACCCTCCATGGGCTGTACCCACTGTCCAACCAGTCCCAGTGAGATGAACAAGATACCTCAGTTGGAAATGCAGAAATCACCTGTCTTCTATGTCAATCATGCTGGGAACTGCAGACTGGAGCTGTTCCTATTTGGCCATCTTGGAACGGACCTCAATGCAGGGTAATGTCTTAAAGGAAATGAGAAGTTTTTTTTTTTTTTTTGGTGGTTGTTGTTTTTTTTTATTTTGAGATGGAGTCTCACTCTGTCACCCAGGATGGAGTGCAGTGATGTGGTCTTGGCTCTCTATAAGCTCTGCCTCCCAGGTTCATCCATTCTACTGCCTCAGCCTCCTGAGTAGCTGGGACTACAGGCACCCACCATCATGCCTGACTAATTTTTTGTACTTTTCTTTTTTTTAGTAGAGATGGGGTTTCACTGTGTTAGCCAGGATGATCTCGATCTCCTGACCTCATGATCCACCCACCTCGGCCTCCCAAAGTGCTGGGATTACAGGTGTGAGCCACCACGCCTGGCCAGAAATGAGAAGTTTTAAGAGGTAGGCTAATGGCTTGTAACTTACATGGAAGAGGTTATGAAAGGATGATAGAATGGAATGAGCCTGTGAAGCTGGAAGGAGGTATTTTCCTTGGTCTAAGAACCATTTGCCTTGAGTGGGGAGGGATTGATAGGTGGAAACTTCAGTGGGAGAGTAAGTAGGAAGCCTTGCAGCAGTACAGCCCAGGTAAGCTGCTGGGACTGATGGGTGTCAGGGTCAGTCCAGGTAAAAGCAAAGAGAGGCTGGGATGAGGGGTGCAGGGGAATAGTGAAAAAGCATCTTTAAGATCAAGAATGGAATAGTGAGTTGTGGAGGGAGGTATCGAGGACAAAAGAGTGTACAGGTTGGGCAACACAGGTTGGATAGGCAAAACAATTTGGTTGATAAGGCGCAGATCCTGAACCAACCTGTAAGACTTGTCTGGTTTTTGGACAGGTAAAATGGGGGAATTGTAAGGAGATTTTGTGCACTTTAGAAGTCCATGCTATAGTCGGCGAGTTATAAGGGCGAGTTTAAGGGTTTAAGTAACCCTTAAAGCCTGTTGTGAGATGGGATACTGGCATTGAGCAGGTTAAGGGTGATTAGGTTTTAATGGGATAGTAATGGGTGTGTGATTCGTTGCCAGGGAGGGAGTAGAGGTGTCCCATACCTGTGGGTTAAGGTGGGGGTATACAAGAGGAAGATGCGAAGGAGGATTTGGGTTGGGAAGAAGGGCAGCAATGAGATGTGACTGTAGTCCAGGAATAATCAGGGTAGTGGATAATTTTGTTAAAACATTTTGACCTAATAAGGGAACTGGGCACATGGGGATAACTAAAAAGAGGTGCATAAAAAAAGTTGTCCAAGTTGGCACCAAAGTTGGGGAGTTTTAAGAGGTTTAGAAGCCTAGCTATCAATATCCAGAACAGTTATGGAGGCATGGAAACAGGCCCTTGAAAAGAAGGCAATGTGGAGTGGGTAGCCTCCGTATTGATTAAGAAGGGGACGATGGATTTACCTTCCACTGTAAGAGTTACTCAAAGTGTCTGGGATGGTCCAGGAGCCTTCCTAGGTGATCAGGCAATGGTAGTCTTCAGCCGCTAAGCCGAGAAGATCTGGGAAGGAGTCAGTCAGAGAGCCTTGGGCCAGAGTTCTAGGGGTTCTGGGAGTGGCTGCCGGGTGAGTTGGACAGTCCAATTTCCAGTGGGGTCCCACACAGATGGGACTTGGGTTAGGAGGAATCTCGAGCTGCCGGCATTCCTTGGCCAGTGGCCAGATTTTCGGCACTTGAAGCAAGATCCTTGGGGAGGAGATCCTGGAGGAATGCCTCACCACTGTGGTTTAGGCGTTTTGAAGTTCTTGCATGCTGGAGATATAGCTGGGGTTTCTCTCATAGCAGAGACAAGTAACTGCAACTCAGAAATATGTTACCATTTGGCTGCGTCTTTTTTATTATTGTACATCTTGAAGGCGAGGTTAATTAAGTCCTGTTGTGGAGTTTGAGGACCAGAATCCAATTTTTGGAGCTTTTTCTAATGTCAGGAGCAGATTGGATAATAAAATGCATATTGAGAATAAGACAGCCTTCTGGCCTCTCTGGGTCTAGGGTGGTAAAGCATCTAAGGGTTGTTGCCAAATGGGCAATGAACTGGGCTGGGTTTTTATATTTGATGAAAAAGACCCTAAATGCTAACTGATTTGGGAGAGGTCACATGAAGAAAAAGGAACATTAACCTTGACTATGCCTTCAGTTCCAGCCACCTCTCTAAGAGGAAATTGTTGGGCAGGTGGGGGATGGCTAGTCACAGAATGAAACTGTAAGCCAGACCGGGTGTGAGGAGGGGAGGTGATAGAAGGATTATAGGGTAGGGGAGCAGAGGTTGACAAAGAATTGGGACCTGGCTTGGCCTGGCAAGGAGCAGCCTGGGGAGGAGGGGAGAGGTCAGGTGGGTCCATAGAAAAGGAAGATTTAAAGGACTCAGAGCTTGGGGTGGAGACTGAAAGAACAGACAGGAGAGAAAGAAGAAAGATTTGGGATGAGTCGCATTGGGAGCAGAGACTAGGGAGGGACCAATGTGTAAAAGAAGTGCCTGAACGTCAGTCCTCTTAGACCATTTGCCCATTTTTTGACAAAATTATCTAGATCTTGTAGGATGGAGAAATCAAAAGTGCTGTTTTCTGGCCATTTAGAGCCATTATCAAGTTTATATTGGGGCCAAACGGTGTTGCAGAAGAAAATAGGTCGCTTAGGTTTTAGATCAGGTGAGAGTTGAAGAGGTTTCAAGTTTTTAAGAACACAGGCTAAGGGGGAAGAAGGAGGAATGGAGGGCAGAAGGTTGCCTATAGTAAAAAGGTAAGTTTAGAGAAAAGAGGGATAGAGACACGGAGAGAGGGGGGTGGTCCTTGAAACCCAGAGGAGGTGGCACTTGCCATCAAGGTGGAGGATCAAGGCAGGTATGCCTGCGGTGATCTAACACCTCTGGAATGAGGGTGAATAATCAGGCAGGCATCCTCATGGTGATTAGACACCAAGGGAAGACTGTCTTCATGACTCCTTGACTGGAACTGGAGTTTTGGATTCACAAATAAAGTGCATCTCCTCTGTCTCTACCAGAAAAGGAAAGGAACTGAAATTAAGGGAAGGGAGAGATTGAGGGTGGCACTGAAATTGAAGGAGAAAGAGGTTGAGGGATAGTGAGAGAGGTTGGAGAAGAGAGTAAAAAGGCCTCTTACCCAATTTAAAGTTGGTGAGGTGTTTCTTGGGCCAGTCTGAGGACCTGAGGCCATAGGTGGATTTTCTCATGGAGCAAAGAGCAGGAAGACAGGATTGATCTCCCAAGGGAGGTCCCCTGATCCGAGTCATGGCACCAAATGTCAAGCACGTCTGTACGTCTGTGTGAAGAGAGTCCACCAGCAGGCTTTGTGTGAGCAACAAGGCTGCCTATTTCACTTCAGTGCAAGTGGGCTGAGTCCAAAAAGAGAGTCAGCAAAGGGAGATAGGGGTGGGGCAGTTTTATAGACTGGGGTAAGCAGTGGAAAGTTACAGTTAAAGGTGGTTATCTATTGTCAGCAGAGGAGGGAGTCACAACGTGTATGGTGGGGAGATCATAAGACTCATTGTCCAGAAGAATGTCATGAGGTTGATCAATCAGTTGGGACAGGGCAGGAACAAGTCATAATGGAATGTCATAAGGTTGGTCAATCAGTTGAGACAGGAGCTTGCTGTTTCACTTCTTTAGTAGTTTTGGGTTGCCCCAGACTTCTTGGCTCCTGCAGGCCACCTGGACATATATGTGCAGGTTACTGGGGTTACAATGGCTGAACTTTGGCTCAGAGACCTGACAGTGAGTAGGTTTAATGAGATGAGGAATCCTCTTGGGCTGACTTGTAGACCTATGTCCAACTTTAACATTAAATCCTTCCCCAGTAAATTAATTCCTGCTTCAGGGATTAATAAGAACCAAATACAAGCTGAGTGATCCTGGTATCTAACTTCTGTGCTTTATAAAATTTTTGCTCTAAATCCTTTCCCTTTAACCCTGGAGACTAAAAGTTCCTCTGAGGAGGGGACAACATTAGATGCGAGGAAACAAACAGAAGAGCGAGCAGACCCTGAATCAACTAAAAAGGTGATAAGCTCATGTTTAGGTCCCACCTCCAAATTTATCAAGGGCTCCTGGTGGGACTCAAGATAAAAGAGACACCCCTATTCTTCCTTGAAAGTCATGAGTGGAAGGGCTTCTTTCTCCTTTCTTAATTCAGGACATCTTCTCTTGAAGTGGCCTGTTCTTCCACATCTATAGCACCTATCTTGTCCTTCCTCCCTCTTAATTCTAGGATTCTTTAACCCTGTTCCCCCATACTCTTTAGGGGGCCTGGTAGACAAGGACCTTGATCCTCTAGATGGAAGCTGGGCTTCCTTTAAAAGAGGGTTCGGACCCTTTATAGTTTCTGGCTCCCTGGAAGCTCTGTCTAGAAGTACTTGGGTTTGGAGTCATTTGCTGGAAGGTGAAAACATAAGTTTTGTCTTTTGTTTCTGTTTTTCTTCATCCCTTTTCGTGTATACTTTCTGAGCTCCCCTGAGAAGCTCATTTAGGGGGCAATCTTCCCAATTGTCTATCTTTTGAAACTTTTTTGAAACGTCTGACCAACAGACTCACTCCAATTTAGTGACAAATTGGAGTTTTGACATTCCTTGTCCAATGGGATCATCCAAATTGAGGCCTGTATATTGCCTCATTTGCTCCCTCAGTCTGTCTAGGAATCTCATAGGCCCTTCATCCTTTTCCTGTTGTATATCAAGTGCTTTGGAAAGATTTTCGGTTTAGGGTACTGATTCCCAAATTCCTTTTATTATCATCTTCCTTAGGTCCTGCATATTTTCCTGGTGATCTGCATTGTTATTGTCCCACTGGGGGTCTCAGGTGGGGAATTTCTGGTCCGTGGTAGGAATGTTTTCACTGGGAGGGTGCTCACATTCCCAAACTACCATAGCAGCCCTACGAATTATACCACCTTTTGAGGTGAGGCTCAATTTCCCCCATTGAAAATTTCTTGCCTTTTGGGGTGAGGCTCAAATTCCCCCACTGGAAATTTCTTGCCTTTTGGGGTGAGGCTCAATTTCCCCCACTGGAAATCTCTTGCCTTTTCTACTACTGGAGGTTTGTGTGAGGTTCAATCCCCCGCAATAAGGATGTCTCACCTCTTTGTAACCTCTAAACTACCCCGACCAAGGAATACTTCACTGCCCCACTGTGGTTTTCTTGGTCCCAACCACCAAGGAAATACTTTACCAGCTCCCATAGCTTCTCTTTCCTTGGTTTGTGCACAGAATCATCGCTGCAGTATGTGAGAATCCTTTAAGCTAGGTTGCTGGCCAGTTTATTTTTTTTCACGTTACTGAGAGCTTGGGTTATTCCTCGCACTGGGTGGGTTCTGATTTCTCACCCCTGAGGCTGCCACAAGGTGCCTGTCATCACACCCGGCTAATTTTTGTATTTTTAGTAGAGATGGGGTTTCCCCATGTTGGCCAGACTGGTCTCAAACTCCTGATCTCAAGTGATCTGCCCCCCTTGGCCTCCCAAAGTACTGGGATTACAGGCTGAGCCACCACACCAGGCCAGCATGACCTGTTTTAATCCGTGCAAACATGTGGCTACTTGCACTAAAGCCACAAATAGGTGTAGTGCACATTTGCCCTTTTTTCTCTTGACTTCTTAGTATGTGGATCTCTTTTCTATATTTAGAGAATTCCCTATGAACATTTCTTGCTGTCTTCCTTCCACAATAAGAAGATGGGAGCAACAGATAATCACTTTCCCAGATCACCTAACAGTTGGAAAGAAAGCACATGACCTGGGTTTAGCCAGTCAGATGTGCCTAAGTGGAACTTTGAATCTGAAGCTAGTGTTGGAAAGAAGCAAGCCAAGTGGACAGTTTTTTCTGACAATGGCTGCCATGGCTGCCCTGTCTGCCCTGTCTGTTATCTAGGGGCAAAGGCCAGGAGAGTATTCAGGACCAGTGATGCAAGCCACAGCACCAGTATCCTGCAGAGGGGATAGGTCTTTCCTGACTGGCATGATTATCAGGACAGCTGCTGTGCTGAATGACCAGCAACCCTTCCTTTCTGCCCATTTTCTAGACCTGGTTCTTCAGCCTTCTTAGAAATTCTGAGATGCCCAGTATCATTTTCATAAATCCTTTTTCTGTTTAAACAAGTTGGAATTGGTGTCTGATACAATGACTGTCTAACCATGTCTAATTCTGTCTATGGTTGCACCTTTTGAAATTTCTGTACATAATTTTATGTTAAAAAAAAAAAACATGCAAATGAATGAACAAAAATCCTTTTGTCATCTGCTGCCAAGGTGCTGAGTTCTTCCAAGGAAGCTAAAGCTGACTTGGAGTGAGGCCCTCACTTGATCTGACAATGAGCACCACTCCCAGCAGCATCAGCCCCATACTCGCCTGCACCATGGACTCTGTCTCTGAGCTCACCTGCATCTACCCAGGCCCCATTCTGCATGATGAGGTGACCATCATGGAAGATAAGATAAATACCACCATTAAAGTAGCTGGTGGAAATGTTGAATGTTTCTGGCCTGGCTTGTTTGCAGAGGCCCTGGACAATGTCAACATCAGGAGCCTCAGATGTGATGGAGAGGCTGGTGGACCTTTTCCAGCACCTGGTGCTGCACCAGTGGGAGGTCCTGCTTTCTCCACCACTGCAGCCCAAGCTGAAGAGAAGGAAGTGGAATCAAGGAAAGAACAATCCAAGGAGTCTGATGATGTATGGGCTTCAGTCTTTTGTTGATGAAATCTCTTTTGTAACATGTTCAATAGAAAACCAAACTCTTAAAAAAAAAAAAAACTCTAATGTTATTTCTTGACAGATATAGGCCTAGGAGATTATGAAGATGGGATTTTGACTGATATGTGTTATAATCCAACTATACCTGTGTTTTTTATCCATCCTTGTGAAATCCAGAAAAGTAATATGAATATGGCTTGGACCTTGTTGAAGGGAGTGACACATGGAGAGCATCATTGTAAAATACTCCTGGCCTTTCCATACCCACTTACTCCCTCCTTTTCCAAGAGGAAAGACTGATTTACCTAATTTAAGGGTTGGAAGAAGAAACCAGGAAGTTGTGGCCCAGCCCATTCTCCTCTGTCTTGGGAGCTACCGCCAGGCTGTTTCCCTTACCGTGTAGTAAGCTTGGAGTACCAGCCCTGCCCTTCTGAAAGAGGCTTGTCCTGGTGCACCCTTGCCTGTGCCTGGGAGGGTGAGTCTGCAATTCAGAGGTTTAGCGTTAGGAAGCCCACTGATACTGTACACACCTGGACCATGTCCTTTACTTTGACTCTTAGCAGGAATATAGGCAATACTTTAGTCTCACTCGGCAACCTTTTAAGAACTTGACAGGAGAAGAGGACAGTTTTTAAATGTAGCACTGGCAGACTCAAACAGATTTATACAAATTATTCCATTTGTACTTTCAGAGTAAAATTCTAGGCTAGGGCGGTGGTTCACCATGTAACTCTAGCACTTTGGGAGGCCGAGTGGGGTGTATCGCTTGAGGCCAGGAGTTTAAGACCAGCCTGGCCAACATGGTGAAACCCCGTCTCTACTGAAAATACAAAAAATTAGCTGGCCATGGTGGCACGCACCTGTAGTCTCAGCTACTCGGGAGGCTGAGGCAGGAGAATCACTTGAACCCGGGAGGCAGAGGTTGCAGTGAGCTAAGATTGCGCCATTGCACTCCAGCCTAGGTGACAGAGGGAGACTCCATCTCAAAATCAAAAAACAAAACAAAAAAGTAAAATTCTAAAAATTTAATGTATATCTAGTTTGCTACCTTTTTCTTCTTGTCTCAATCTGAATTCATCTTTCCAGGATAGAGGAAACACATAGTAATTTAAACAGGAAAGGTTTAATATAAAGAATCATGCATTAAATGATGAGATGGGTGTACCTGGATTGACTAGTCAAGAGAGAATTCTAAAGAATACAGGAATAGAAGGTATAAGGAGCAGCCACTATCCCTAGGTCTGTTAGGTGAGATGGAGCATCCAAGGAAAAGCCCCTGCACTGGGCTGAGAGCCAGACTTTGTTGGAGAGAACTTGGCTGTGGCTCACGGAAAGGCACAGAAGTCACTATGGTGGCATGTCCTCTGGAATTTGCGGAAATTTATCCTCCAGGGTGCTGGGGAAAACTGTTGGAGCTCACCAGAGGCATTGGGCTACAAAGGCTACAAAGCTGCTCAAGACCAGGGCGGTGTTGGGACGGGGAGTTCTGCTGGCCTCTGGGGGCTACATCTCACACCCCATACACTAAACTCTTGCAGGAGCCTGCTGAGAGGAGCACAGGGAATCAGAAAGCAAAACCCCTTTTTGCCTCTTATAATGTCTTTCTAGAACTCTTCCACTGACAAAACTTAGCATCGTGCCAGCTGGCAAAGGAAAAACCTTTGAAGGTTCCAGAACTGTTTTCACAGGCAGGGAAATTCAGAGAGTGAATTTGGAGCTGAGAGGAAACAAACCCATAACCAATACCCCTAGATATTGATTTGGCTTTTTCTTATGGTGCTATTAAGTTAATTGTATCTTCTCACACTAATATCCACTTTTGAAAATTCAGAATAATCCAGCACTAAAGTAGTGAATGTCTGTGCTTACCCAACGGCCTCTTTTGGGAATCTGGAGTTCAATTTTGTATTTTCTGCTGTCCCCATAAGGAATATTGAGAATTTTTTTCTTCCAATAGCTGGTTACGTACTCAGACGATGCTGATAGGTTCTGCTAGATTTTTCAATCCCTCTTTTATTTCCTTCCCAAGAAAATCTTGCTCCTGTTGTTTCCTCTCTTTGGCTTCCTATTCTTATGATTTTTTACAAAGTCCATGTACTATCATTTCAGTCAGTTTTCGCAAGAACAAATGTCAATGTATATTCAATTCATATTTTTACTTGGAATTCTCTGTCCTGGTTTTAGGTGGCTCATCTGCTAAAGGAGGTAGCCCACCTGCTCTCATCCTCAGAAACTGTTATCAGTCCATGCTGCCCCCAACTTCATAGAGCACATGTCACATTCTTAAGAGTCCCATGGAAGCCCCATCTCATTTGAGGGGAAAAAAAATCAAAGCATACCTCTCTCCAAAGAAACCTTCCTCACTAACTTGTCTCTTGAGCACTCCTCTTTCAACTCATTCAGGGTTCAACCAGAGAAACCGAACCAACACGAGATACATAGTCAAAGATTTACTCCAAGCAATTGGCTTATGCAATTGTGGGGACTGGCTAGTCAGATCTGGAAAGCAAGCCATCAGGAATGGCAGGCTGGAACTTCAAGCAAGAGCTGCAGCTGCACTCCACATGTGGAATTGCTTTTTCTTCAGGGAAGTCTCAGCTTTGCTTTTCAAGCTTTTCAACTGATTGAATCCAGCCCATCCAGATTATCTAGATGATGACCCTAATGTCAACTGCTATGAACTTTATGTCTACCAAATTCCTTCTCAGCAACACCTAGATTAGTGTTTGATTGAATAATTGAGAACTGTAGAGTAGCCTAGCCAAGTAGACCCATAAAACTAACCATCATACCCTTATTATGAGTTGGGTGTTTTTAGAATTGTGAATCCAAACCAATGCTTGAGCATTTCCTTTGAAAATTTGCATCTCCAGCATTTCTTACAACAAATAATATTTTTCCAAAAAATGATCCAGAAGTTGGAAGAAGCTCTTCACAAATATGATAGTGTTTAATGACTGGACATTGAATTGTGGGCTTTTTTCAGTTCAAGGATAATTTCTACAGCAGAATAAAAACTGCTATCAAAGAGCTATTGCCAACTATCAATGGTGATACAAGGATGGTTTTGTGTTCAACTGAAACCCAGCTGAATTTATAATTATGTAGGAAATAAACAGTTAATATGATTATATAATAGAAACAGTACCACACATTGTAACTAAATTATACTATGTATGCCTACACTACCATTGTAACTTTTGGAATAATGATTATACTATTTGCCTTATTGCTTTTTGAAGTATGGGTATTTTAGTGCATACATTGTAGACCTCAAAACCCATGAAGGGTCTCAAAGAAGCTGGCTGGATAAAAGCCTGCTGTGGGGGCCTTTTTACTCTCATAGATTGGGATTACCTAAATTCAACCTATTCTCTATTTACAAACTCCAACTAGAGCAGCTATGCGACTTTATGCCTTCAGACTCTTGGTTTTTCATTTCTCCCTGTCCCTCCCCCACCTTTTAAAGTAAGCCACAGCTTTTGTGATTGAAAGAGTGAAAGGCCAGTGCATATAATGACAAACTGATGATAACCTCACATTGACAGTAGGGGGTGAGGGGGTGGCGTGGGGTTGGAGGATCAGCTGTTACCAATTTGCACAGCAAGTATTATCTCCTGATAAGATGCTGGTGAATGTAGGGGAGTGAGACTCATTGCTCATCTTTGGATATGAAATCTATTAGGGAAGAAACCTTGCCACTATTCCCTTATATGCTACAGTAGCATAGCCTCTTCACCCAGGCGTCCCAAAAGCTTGGCGTGAAGATTTCAGCAAACATATCTTAGAATATGAGGAGGAGGAGTCTAAATCAGTCAGGGGATAAAAGTATCGAATCATTGACAACACACACTCGACTTTAGTTCTTAGGAGGGTTTTGTTTTTGTTTTTAGCTTGAAGATTTTCTTTTAATATTCAGTTTTTTAAAAAACAATGGATCTACACTGTTAACTGATGGAGACTCCACTGTGATTCACTCGTTTACTTAAAAATATTTCAGGGATGTCTGTAAATTTCGGTGTTATATGTCATGAAAAGTGGTGTTGATTGATCTAAGGAGGGACCAGAAATAATTTTTGCTCTTCCAAATACTGAAGGAAAAAAGATAATTGATTTATACCTTGTTTAAAAAAAAAGTATAGATAAGCCCCCCAGTACCTTTAACCTTAAAATTTATTTTAAATATATTCTTTTATTATTATAAGGGAAATACAGATGGCTGATAAATACCCAAAAGATGTAAATGCAGCTTAATTTTAAAAGCACAAAGGGATTCTGGCTTGCAGTGCCACAATCTCAATGTTTTTATAGTTGCTGAACTAACTAATGTGATTATTGAGTTTACAGCTTTCAAAACTGCCACTGTTAAAGTATCTACTGTTTTTATGAAGTCAAATTTATGCTGCCTCAGAAACCCCTGGGTACTGAAATGGTAACACGGAAGCAAAAAGGTCACTTTGAAATATTGGTGAGTCACGAAGATTAAAGAAAAGGATCAGTTTGCAGATACTCATAAAAAGAAAGGGTTATTGAAATAATTATTGAGCAGCACATTTACTCTCTGAAAAGTAATTTCATATGTGTTGAATTTTTAAGGTTGGATTATTATAATTTTGATATTTGGTCAAAATTTTGTACCTTAGGTTATTTAGAGCCAGATTTAACATCATGAACATTATGTGGCTTTGTCTTTACTACAAATATGTGGAACTGCAACCAGATATATTGTTCTCTAAAACTTGTTGATTGCAAAGTACAGTTCTATAAACAAAACCCATATGTATATATAAATGTTAATTTTGCAGAAGTTTGGAAATTATAACCATAGCATTTAAGTTTGAGTCTGTATTGGACAAATAAACATCATGTTTTTCAAATGATTTAAAGATTACTTTTATTTACCTCCTAAAAAAAAAAAAAATCTGCATCTCATTCTGACACTCACTTTGGAACTTTATACTTATCATACTAAGTTAATTTCCATATGTACTATCTTGATGATCAGGATAAGAGAGTATTCCAAACTAATGGGCCTCCTGTTTGTAGAGTTTCCTGAAGTTCCTAGCTCACCCTCCTCTTGCTCCATAACTCACTGCTCAGGACATCTCCTGGCCTTCTTTGTTCTTAAACTGGCTGCAAGTTCTGCAGTTATGGCCTAACCCCTATGCATGTCTCATACCTCTTGGCTCATATTTAAGTATTCTTTTGGCTATGCTTATGTTGTACTGCTTCAGCCCCACATTCTCAAAGACCACTTTGGATTTCCCAGTGTGTTTCCACCTCATTCAAGAACATGCCTTCATCCAATCTAGCTTATGTGCTGCCTCTACACTGTGGGTAAAGGGTGGCTCTACCTTCTCACCATTCTGAACTGGAGAACACTAAGCCAGGTAAAGGTCCCATATCTTCTCTGCTAGTGGCACAAACAGGCATTCCCCATTTCTTAGGGAATTAAATACCAAAGCTACAGCCATCCAAAGTCCTTTGTTCATAGTATCCTGGCCTATTCTTGCAGAATTTTCTTACCAAACCAAATTATTTGCTCTTCCTCAACTTCAATCTATATATTCCCACATTTCTGACTTGACTTTTGCTCTTCTTCTGTCTAGAATGCCTTGCCACCCCGTCTCTACCCACCAAAGTCTCACCCATCCTTCAAAACCCACTGCAAATGATATCCCGCCCATGAATCCTTTCTTGATATCTTTGCCTGGATGTCATGTCACCTTTCTCACCACCTCTTATGGCACATATGCTACTCTTGCTCACATTATAGTTATTCCACATATTGGTGTTACTTCCCTCCCATCCCTACATTGGAAGCTCCTTGGAGACAGGTGCTATTCTTGCCCATGTTTCTATTGTCTTCAGCATCTAGCACAACGCCTTGCCCAAAGTAGATGCTTAAATATTTTCTTAAATAAATATAGTTGATCTGGGTGATTATTTCCCTAAAAATTATGTGTGATAAACTGCACATATGATCTCTAAAGCAGGAACCATGGATTTGAGCCTACCCTTTTCAACCTTACCTTTTCTGGTTCTTACCCTCTTCATCTTTAAAATGAGAGATTTTCCAAGTACTTGCCACATTCTTAAGTTCTATGATTTTTTAATATCTAAAATAAGAATGCCCCTTGTTTTCACAGTTCCAGAGTAATTTTACTCTGAGGAAAACCAGCCCCTCATAATTCAACGTTATTTCACATAGGTTCTTTTCTATTTCCCTAAGTGTCAGCCGGTCTGAGAAATAAAGGGAAAGAGTACAAAAGAGAGAAATTTTAAAGCTGGGTATCCAGGGGAGACATCACATGTTGGCAAGTTCATGGTGCCCCCCAAGCCGCAAAACCAACAAGTTTTTATTAGTGATTTTCAAAGGGGAGGGAGTGTACGAATAGGGTGTGGGTCACAGAGATCACATGTTTCACAAGGTAATAAAATATTGCAAGGCAAATGGAGGCAGGGCGAGATCACAGGAGAGCGGTGAAATTAAAATTGCTAATGAAGTTTTGGGCATGCATTGTCATTGATAATATCTTATCAGGAGACAGGGTTTGAGAGCAGACAACTGTCTGACCAAAATTTATTAGGCAGGAATTTCCTTGTCCTAATAAGCCTGGTATGGGAGACCGGAGTTTATTTCATTCCTTATCTACATAAAAGACAGACATTCCCAGAGCAGCCGTTTCAGAGACCTCCCCCTAGGAACACATTCTCTTTCTCAGAGCTGTTCCTTGCTGAGAAAAAGAATTCAGCGGTATTTCTCCTATTTACTTTTGAAAGAAGAGAAATATGGCTCTGTTCTGCCCAGCTGTCAGGCAGCCAGACCTAATGGTTATCTCCCTTGTTCCCTGAACATCGCTGTTATCCTGTTCTTTTTTCAAGATGCCCAGATTTCATATTGTTTAAACAATTTGTGCAGTTAATGCAATCATCACAGGGTCCTAAGGTGACATACATCCTCAGTTTACGAAGATGAGGGGATTAAGAGATTAAAGACAGGCGTAGGAAATCACAAGAGTATTGATTGGGAAAGTGATAAATGTCCATGAACTCTTCACAATTTATGTTCAGAGATTGCAGTAAAGACAGGCATAAGAAATTATGGAAGTATTAATTTGGGGAACTAATAAATGTCCATCAAATCTTCACAATTTAGGTTCTTCTGCCATGGCTTCAGCCAGTCCCTCTATTCAGCTTCCCTGACTTCCCACAACAGAGCAGAGACATGGTATTTTATCCAACTGTTTGAATTGTTGAGGTGATAGTAAGTAGGTGGGACTGGTAGGACTGCCCTACCCTGTCCTGCCCTGTTTTGCTTTGCCTGAGGCAGCTTGCCTACAAGAATGATTACAGGTGACATGTGAACAAACGAAGGGAAAGAAAAGAATTAAAGGGACTGAGCATGGTGGCTCATGCTTGTAATCCCAGGACTTTGAGAGGCCTAGGCAAGTTGATTGCCTAAGCTCATCAGTCGGAGACCAGCCTGGGCAACATGGTGAAACCCTGTCTCTACTATTATACAAAAATTTAAAAATATATAAAAATTGAAAATAAAAATACAAAAATTAGCCAGGCATGCTGGCATGTTTTATGCTCCTCACTACTCGGGGGGCTGAAGTGGAAGGATCACCTGAGCCCAGGAGCTGGAGGTTGCAGTGAGCTATGATCATGCCACTGCACTCCAGCCTGGCTGACAGAGCCAGATCCTGTCTCAAAAAAAAAAAAAAAAAAAACAACCAGAGAGGGAGAGAGAGAGAGAATTGAAGGTACTGTCTTGAAAAGAACAGGTGAACTGGAATTTCCAGGTCTTGAAGAAAGAGATGGAGAATGTATCAATGAGTGAAATCAAAACAAAAAAAGACTTCTTGGGGATGTGAGAATTGGATTAAATAAAGTATTTCTTCTGATTTTTTAAAATACACTTTTAATTTTAGAGTAGTTCTAGGTTTACAGCAAAATTACAAATGTTATATGGGGTTCCCATATATTCCACACCCCATTTCTCCAGTTGTTAATGTCTTACATACAGTGCATTTGTCATGACTAATGAACCAATACTGACACATTTAGAATTAACTAAATTCTATGCTTTTATTCAGATTTCCTCTGTTTTTACCCAGTGTTTTCTTTCTGTTCAGGATCCCCTCCAGGATACCACATAACACCACATTATTATATCACCTTAGGCTGTGGCGATTTCTCAGGCTTTCCTTGTATTTGATGATCTTGGCAGTTTTGAGAAATACTAGTCAACTATTTTGTAGAATGTTCCTTAATTGGGGTTTCTCTAATGTTTTTCTCATGGCAAGACTGGGGTTATGGGTTTTCTGGAGGAAGACCACTGAGTTTAAAGTGCCATTCTCATTAAATCATACCAAGGGTACATACTATCAACATGACTTATTGCAGCTGATGTTAACCTTGATCATGTGACTGAGGCAATGTTTACCAGGTTTTTCCACTATAAAGTTACTCTTTTCCCACTTTCTATACTGTGCTCCTTAAAAGGGAATCACTGTGCTCAGCCCACACTTTAAGGGCGGTACACCTCTGACTTATTTATTTATAGACAGGGGTCTTGCTCTGTCACCCAGGCTGCAGTACAGCAGTATGATCAAGGCTCACTGCAGCCTTGAACTCCTAGGCTCAAGTGATCCTCCTGCCTCAGCCCTAACCTCCCTGCCCCCACCCCACATAGCTGGGACTACAGGTACATGCCACCAAACCCAGCTTTTTTTTTTTTTGAGACAGAGTCTTTGTTGCCAAGGCTGGAGTGCAGTGGCATGATCTCGGCTGACTGCAAATTCTGCCTCCTAGGTTCAAGTGATTTTCCTGCCTCAGCCTCCCAAGTAGTTGGGATTATAGGCATCTGCCACTATGTCTGGCTAATTTTTTGTATTTTTAGTAGAGATGGGAGTTCACCATGTTAGTCAGGATGGTCTTGAACTCCCGACCTCAGGTGATTCACCCACCTTGGCCCCTGCCAAGTGCTGAGATTACAGGCATGGGTCATTGTGCCTGGCCGATTTTTTCTTTTTAGAGATGGATCATGCTATGATGCCCAGGCTGGGATTACAGGTGTGAGCCACCATGCCAAACTGACTTTAATTTGTAATATCCCCCAGATTTATCTTGTTTTTCTCACAACCTCATTATCACTCTGGCCCTATCACTTCTCCTCCTCTCTTCCATTCCCCGATGTAGCAGGATTTCCCCTGTGACACATGAATTCCTATGAAAAAAGCATACATTTCTCTCTACCTCCTTTCTATGGAAATATGGCATTAGTCAGCTACTATTATAAAACAGTCAGCTACTATTATAAAACACCCCAAAGCTCAATGATTTAAAACAGCAATCATTTATTTGCTCACCTCTGCAGGTTAGCAAGGGGTCAGCTGATCCAGAGTGGGTTCAGCCAAATGACTCTGTTCAATGTATGGGTCTGGCCAGTTTAGATCTGTGCTGGGGTGTTTTCATTCTAGGACCCAGAATGGAGGGAGTTGCTACCCAGAATGGAGGGTTCTTATGGCAGTGACAGAGTGCAAGAGGGCAAGCACCACTGCACAAATACTCTTCAAGTCCCCCTTTGCATCACAGCTGCTAACATGCCAAAGTTAGTCATGCGGTCAATTCCAAAGTCAAGGCGATAAGAAATTTTTTGTGGGAGGAATTGCAAAGCCACTTGGCAAAGGGTGTGCATACAGGGAAGGACAAAAAATTGGGGCCAATGATTCAGTATACAATAGACCATCATAATAGACTCCAATTTCAGTGCAGGGAAGAACCACTTGTTTGACACCATTCAGGATAGTGAAGCCAGTCAGAAGAGAATAAGAGCTGTTGTCATTGATCTTTTGCCATGGCATTGGGGAAGTAGGCTTGGTGGAAGGTGAAGCAGAAGGGGAAAACAACAAAAGCAAGAACATGATCAAGCTCCCAAATTCTTCTTATTTCCAAAAGCTGTGGCTATACTTTATTTTTTACTCTTGTGTTCTTTCTCTTACTCTCACCTACCCAGTTCTCTGATGTTACTGAAAGAAAGGGAAAAAAAGGGGGGGTGGGGAGTGTAGGCTACAACATTTTCTCACACTTCTCCAACATCCAGTCTAAATCAATGAAACAGAAGCTAATTTCATGCAGTGAAAAAAATAACTGATGTGACTGCAAGACAGGGGCACGTTATTTTGATGCTCAGTTAAGATATCTTGTAATTCCACCAAACTAACTCAAAAATTTCCTTTCTTCAGTGTGACACTCCCACCTCTACCTAGGGCCCAACGGTATTGCCCCAACTGTGCTCAGGGACAGGCCTTGTTTCTGCTGCCCTGTCACTACCTCAGCTATTAATGACCCACATGAACTTGCTGCTTTTAGAGGCACAGATGTCTTCTGTTCTATTAGTGACAGCCCCTAATGTCACCACTCAGGCCTTGTGAAGATACAGCTCCTCTTAGCAATTCGTTCTGAAGCACAAAACAGGCCCTTCCCCAACTTCCACAGCATGGCTGAGGCAAAGCTGTAATATTTAATAGGTGCTCAAGTGTGTCAAATGACAAATTACAAAAAATTTAGTTGAAATATCTTAATTGGCTTTTGTTTGGAGTTCTAGAATCAGGCAACACTTCATTGTATAAAGTAGAATGAGTGTTGCCATGAGCTGAACAGAGGAAATTGGCTTTATAGACAGAAAAGGTCATAAAAAAGCAAAAACAGAGAACAAAAAGCAGATTGGTCATTTCAAACTTACTTTCCTTATTAAGGTTAAAGCAGAGGGGGCTTACTTATGTCAGCCAAAACTGGCCTGTTTGAAGATTTGGCTATCTTTCTCTCTTTTCATTTGTTGGAAGGTCAGATAAACAACTTAGTTTCTATTTGGTAGTGTGGAACTTCAGCAAAAGTAACTTCATTTTGGTTTGATCTGTTGGACCTTGTGCAGGAGATCAGTCCAAACCATTGGTCTTCAATAAATTTTATGCAGCAACTGCTGGGAATTAGGTCTTCACCAAAACAGTGGTAATAGTTACTGAGCAACCCTTATATCAAGCACTGTGCTTTATATTAAATCCTCACAACCTTTTAAGCAAGTTTTTAAACATATCTATTTATAGATAAACAGACCAATGTTAATTACAAGGATTTTAATCAAGGGCTGTCTGACCAAAATAGTCCCATACTTTTTCTACTAAAATCATTTTTGCAAAGATTATGACAGCAAGAGAGGTCTAGTATGCCTGACTCTGTCTTGCTTCTAGCTTCACAGGCTGACTGTCCTCACTCACTCCTGGGCAAAAGCCAAGCTAACTATGAGAATAATTTTATTTATAGTTTAGTTATAAAGTCAGAATAATAATAATCCCTTCCTAAAACTGATCCCCTCATTGTTCAGGGACTGAAACCATGTTTGTAAGACTAATGAAAGGCCACAAGATTAGGATTATGAAAGGGGCCTGAATTCTGCTAAAATGTAGGTATAGCTAAATGATAAGTTGCTGAGACCAGCTTGGTCGTGAAGACCCTAACCCAGTGGTGCTAGAGGAATTAAAACAAAGACACAGAAATATAGTACAGAGTGGGAATTAGGTGACTCATAGCCTTCAGAGCTCAGATCCCCAAACAGAGATTTACCCATATATTTATTAACAGCTAGCCAGTGATAAGCATTGTTTCTATAGATTATAGATCAACTAAAAGTATTCCTAGGACCCAGTATGGAGGGAGTTGCTACCCAGAATGGAGGGTTCTTATGGCAGTGACAGAGTGCAAGAGGGCAAGCACCACTGCACAAATACTCTTCAAGTCCCCCTTTGCATCACAGCTGCTAACATGCCAAAGTTAGTCATGCGGTCAATTCCAAAGTCAAGGCGATAAGAAATTTTTTGTGGGAGGAACTGCAAAGCCACTTGGCAAAGGGTGTGCATACAGGGAAGGACAAAAAATTGGGGCCGATGATTCAGTATACAATAGACCATCATAATAGACTCCAATTTCAGTGCAGGGAAGAACCACTTGTTTGACACCATTCAGGATAGTGAAGCCAGTCAGAAGAGAATAAGAGCTGTTGTCATTGATCTTTTGCCATGGCATTGGGGAAGTAAATGGGAAACAAAGGGATGGGCTGAAACAAAGGGATGGGCTCTGGCTAGTTATCTGCAGCAGGAACATGTCCTTAAGGCACAGATCGCTCATGCTATTGTTTGTGGCTTACGAACACCTTTAAGCGGTTTTTGCCCTGGGTTGGCCAGGTGTTCCTTGCCCTCATTCTAGTAAACCCACAGCCTTCAGCGTGGGTGTCATGGCCATCAGGAACATGTCACAGTGCTGCAGAGATTTTGTTTATGGCCAGTTTTGGGGCCAGTTTATGGCCAGATTTGGGAGCTTGTTCCCAACAATAAGCAGCCATTGTTCACCTAGATTGTTTTTCTATAATACCTTACTGCTCAGGAGTCATGTGGCCAGAGATCACAAGATTTGTAACTTCCTCAATTGCTCCTATACATAACATCACTATTGTAAGACCTAAGATTGGTCTTTTGAGATTTTTTTCTGACTTTTGCATTTTGGCAACTGAATGACACCCCCCCAGTTCTGTGACTTATGACTCAAAATCAGTCCCATGGCCCCTACCTAGAGGCAGATTCAATGCATGAGGACCATTTTCCACATCCCTATGATTTCATCCCCAAATAATCAGCAGCACCCATTCCCTAGTCCCCTGCCCACCAAATTATCCATAAAAACTCAGGATTCAGGGTTCTCGGGGAGGCTGATTTGAGTAATAAAGAACTCCTGTCCTCCCACCTGGCTGGCCTTGTGTAAACTAAACTCTTTTATTTTTTATTTATTTTTTATTTATTATTTATTTTTTTTTTTTTTTTTTTATTTTATTTATTATACTTTAAGTTCTAGGGTACATGTGCATAACGTACAGGTTTGTTACATATGTATACTTATGCCATGTTGGTGTGCTGCACCCATCAACTCGTCAGCACCCATCAAGTCATCATTTATATCATGTATAACTCCCCAATGCAATCCCTCCCTCCTCCCCCCTCCCCATGATAGGCCCCAGTGTGTGATGTTCCCCTTCCCGGGTCCAAGTGATGTCATTGTTCAGTTCCCACCTATGAGTGAGAACATGCGGTGTTTGGTTTTCTCTTCTTGTGATAGTTTGCTAAGAATGATGGTTTCCAGCTGCATCCATGTCCCTACAAAGGACGCAAACTCATCCTTTTTTATGGCTGCATAGTATTCCATGGTGTATATATGCCACATTTTCTTAATCCAGTCTGTCACAGATGGACATTTGGGTTGATTCCAAGTCTTTGCTATTGTGAATAGTGCCGCAATAAACATACGTGTGCATGTGTCTTTGTAGTAGAGTAATTTATAATCCTTTGGGTATATACCCAGTAGTGGGATGGCTGGGTCATAGGGTACATCTAGTTCTAGATCCTTGAGGAATTGCCATACTGTTTTCCATAATGGTTGAACTAGTTTACAATCCCACCAACAGTGTAAAAGTGTTCCTATTTCTCCACATCCTCTCCAACACCTGTTGTTTCCTGACTTCTTAATGATTGCCATTCTAACTGGTGTGAGATGGTATCTCATTGTGGTTTTGATTTGCATTTCTCTGATGGCGAGTGATGATGAGCATTTTTTCATGTGTCTGTTGGCTGTATGGATGTCTTCTTTTGAGAAATGTCTGTTCATATCCTTTGCCCACTTTTTGATGGGGTTATTTGTTTTTTTCTTGTATATTTGTTTGAGTTCTTTGTAGATTCTGGATATTAGCCCTTTGTCAGATGAGTAGGTTGCAAAAATTTTCTCCCATTCTGTAGGTTGCCTGTTCACTCTGATGGTAGTTTCTTTTGCTGTGCAAAAGCTCTTTAGTTTAATAAGATCCCATTTGTCAATTTTGGCTTTTGCTGCCGTTGCTTTTGGTGTTTTAGACATGAAGTCCTTGCCCATGCCTATGTCCTGAATGGTACTACCTAGATTTTCTTCTAGGGTTTTTATGGTATTAGGTCTAACATTTAAGTCTCTAATCCATCTTGAATTAATTTTCGTATAAGGGGTAAGGAAAGGATCCAGTTTCAGCTTTCTACTTATGGCTAGCCAATTTTCCCAGCACCATTTATTAAATAGGAATCCTTTCCCCATTTCTTGTTTCTCTCAGGTTTGTCAAAGATCAGATGGCTGTAGATGTGTGGTATTATTTCTGAGGACTCTGTTCTGTTCCATTGGTCTATATCTCTGTTGTGGTACCAGTACCATGCTGTTTTGGTTACTGTAGCCTTGTAGTATAGTTTGAAGTCAGGTAGCGTGACGCCTCCAGCTTTGTCCTTTTGACTTAGATTGTCTTGGCAATGCGGGCTCTTTTTTGGTTCCATATGAACTTTAAAGCAGTTTTTTCCAATTCTGTGAAGAAACTCATTGGTAGCTTGATGGGGATGGCATTGAATCTATAAATCACCTTGGGCAGTATGGCCATTTTCACGATATTGATTCTTCCTATCCATGAGCATGGTATGTTCTTCCATTTGTTTGTGTCCTCTTTGATTTCACTGAGCAGTGGTTTGTAGTTCTCCTTGAAGAGGTCCTTTACATCCCTTGTAAGCTGGATTCCTAGGTATTTTATTCTCTTTGAAGCAATTGTGAATGGAAGTTCATTCCTGATATGGCTCTCTGCTTGTCTGTTACTGGTGTATAAGAATGCTTGTGATTTTTGCACATTAATTTTGTATCCTGAGACTTTGCTGAAGTTGCTTATCAGCTTAAGGAGATTTGGGGCTGAGACAATGGGGTTTTCTAAATATACAATCATGTCATCTGCAAACAGGGATAATTTGACCTCTTCTTTTCCTAACTGGGTACCCTTGATTTCTTTCTCTTGCCTGATTGCCCTAGCCAGAACTTCCAACACTATGTTGAATAGGAGTGGTGAGAGAGGGCATCCCTGTCTTGTGCCAGTTTCCAAAGGGAATTTTTCCAGTTTTTGCCCATTCAGTATGATATTAGCTGTGGGTTTGTCATAAATGGCTCTTATTATTTTGAGGTACGTTCCATCGATACCGAATTTATTGAGCGTTTTAGCATGAAGGGCTGTTGAATTTTGTCAAAAGCCTTTTCTGCATCTATTGAGATAATCATGTGGTTCTTGTCTTTGGTTCTGTTTATATGCTGGATTACGTTGATTGATTTGCGAATGTTGAACCAGCCTTGCATCCCAGGGATGAAGCCCACTTGATCATGGTGGATAAGCTTTTTGATGTGCTGCTGAATCCGTTTGCCAGTATTTTATTGAGAATTTTTGCATCGATGTTCATCAGGGATATTGGTCTAAAATTCTCTTTTTTTGTTGTGTCTCTGCCAGGCTTTGGTATCAGGATGATGTTGGCCTCATAAAAGAGTTAGGGAGGATTCCCTCTTTTTCTATTGATTGGAATAGTTTCAGAAGGAATGGTACCAGCTCCTCCTTGTACCTCTGGTAGAATTCAGCTGTGAATCCATCTGGTCCTGGACTTTTTTTGGTTGGTAGGCTATTAATTGTTGCCTCAATTTCAGAGCCTGCTATTGGTCTATTCAGGGATTCAACTTCTTCCTGGTTTAGTCTTGGGAGAGTGTAAGTGTCCAGGAAATTATCCATTTCTTCTAGATTTTCTAGTTGATTTGCATAGAGGCATTTATAGTATTCTCTGATGGTTGTTTGTATTTCTGTGGGGTCAGTGGTGATATCCCCTTTATCATTTTTTATTGCGTCTATTCGATTCCTCTCTCTTTTCTTCTTTATTAGTCTTGCTAGCGGTCTGTCAATTTTGTTGATCTTTCAAAAAACCAACTCCTGGATTCATTGATTTTTTGGAGGGTTTTTTGTGTCTCTATCTCCTTCAGTTCTGCTCTGATCTTAGTTATTTCTTGCCTTCTGCTAGCTTTTGAATGTGTTTGCTCTTGCCTCTCTAGTTCTTTTCATTGTGATCTTAGAGTGTCAATTTTAGATCTTTCCTGCTTTCTCTTGTGGGCATTTAGTGCTATAAAGTTCCCTCTACACACTGCTTTAAATGTGTCCCAGAGATTCTGGTATGTTGTATCTTTGTTCTCATTGGTTTCAAAGAACATCTTTATTTCTGCTTTCATTTCGTTATGTACCCAGTAGTCATTCAGGAGCAGGTTGTTCAGTTTCCATGTAGTTGAGCGGTTTGGATTGAGTTTCTTAGTCCTGAGTTCTAGTTTGATTGCACTGTGGTCTGAGAGACAGTTTGTTATAATTTCTGTTCTTTTACATTTGCTGAGGAGTGCTTTCCTTCCAATTATGTGGTCAATTTTGGAATAAGTGCGATGTGGTGCTGAGAAGAATGTATATTCTGTTGATTTGGGGTGGAGAGTTCTATAGATGTCTATTAGGTCCGCTTGGTGCAGAGATGAGTTCAATTCCTGGATATCCTTGTTAACTTTCTGTCTCGTTGATCTGTCTAATGTTGACAGTGGAGTGTTGAAGTCTCCCATTATTATTGTATGGGAGTCTAAGTCTCTTTGTAAGTCTCTAAGGACTTGCTTTATGAATCTGGGTACTCCTGTATTGGGTGCATATATATTTAGGAGAGTTGCTCTTCCTGTTGAATTGATCCCTTTACCATTATGTAATGGCCTTCTTTGTCTCTTTTGATCTTTGATGGTTTAAAGTCTGTTTTATCAGAGACTAGGATTGCAACCCCTGCTTTTTTTTGTTCTCCATTTGCTTGGTAGATCTTCCTCCATCCCTTTATTTTGAGCCTATGTATGTCTCTGCATGTGAGATGGGTCTCCTGAATACAGCAGACTGATGGGTCTTGACTCTTTATCCAGTTTGCCAGTCTGTGTCTTTTAATTGGAGCATTTAGTCCATTTACATTTAAGGTTAATATTGTTATGTGTGAACTTGATCCTGTCATTATGATATTAACTGGTTATTTTGCTCGTTAGTTGATGCAGTTTCTTCCTAGCCTCGATGGTCTTTACATTTTGGCATGTTTTTGCAATGGCTGGTACCGGTTGTTCCTTTCCATGTTTAGGGCTTCCTTCAGGGTCTCTTGTAAGGCAGGCCTGGTGGTGACAAAATCTCTAAGCATTTGCTTATCTGTAAAGGATTTTATTTCTCCTTCACTGATGAAACTTAGTTTGGCTGGATATGAAATTCTAGGTTGAAAATTCTTTTCTTTAAGAACGTTGAATATTGGCCCCCACTCTCTTCTGGCTTGTAGAGTTTCTGCCGAGAGATCTGCTGTTAGTCTGATGGGCTTCCCTTTGTGGGTAACCCGACCTTTCTCTCTGGCTGCCCTTAAGATTTTTTCCTTCATTTCAACTTTGGTGAATCTGGCAATTATGTGTCTTGGAGTTGCTCTTCTGGAGGAGTATCTTTGTGGCGTTCTCTGTATTTCCTGAATTTGAATGTTGGCCTGCCCTACTAGGTTGGGGAAGTTCTCCTGGATGATATCCTGAAGAGTGTTTTCCAACTTGGTTCCATTTTCCCCCTCACTTTCAGGCACCCCAATCAGACGTAGATTTGGTCTTTTTACATAATCCCATACTTCTTGCAGGCTTTGTTCATTTCTTTTTCTTCTTTTTTCTTTTGGTTTCTCTTCTCGCTTCATTTCATTCATTTGATCCTCAATCGCTGATACTCTTTCTTCCAGTTGATCCAGTCGGTTACTGAAGCTTGTGCATTTGTCACATATTTCTCGTGTCATGGTTTTCATCTCTGTCATTTCGTTTATGATCTTCTCTGTATTAATTAGTCTAGCTGTCAATTCTTCCACTCTTTTTTCAAGATTTTTAGTTTCTTTGCGCTGGGTACGTAATTCCTTCTTTAGCTCTGAGAAGTTTCATGGACTGAAGCCTTCTTCTCTCATCTCGTCAAAGTCATTCTCTGACCAGCTTTGATCCGTTGCTGGCGATGGGCTGCGCTCCTTTGCAGGGGGAGATGCGCTCTTATTTTTGAATTTCCAGCTTTTCTGCCCTGCTTCTTCCCCATCTTTGTGGTTTTATCTGTCTCTGGTCTTTGATGATGGTGACGTACTGATGGGGTTTTGGTATAGGTGTCCTTCCTGTTTGATAGTTTTCCGTCTGACAGTCAGAAGGACTGTCTGTTGGTCTATTGGAGATTGCTTGAGGTCCACTCCAGACCCTGTTTGCCTGGGTATCAGCAGCAGAGGTTGCCGAAGATAGAATATTGCTGAACAGCGAGTGTACCTGTCTGATTCTTCCTTTGGAAGTTCCTCTCAGGGGTGACTCCACCCTGTGAGGTGTGGGGTGTCCGACTGCCCCTAGTGGGGGATGTCTCCCAGCTAGGCTACTCAGGGGTCAGGGACCCACCTGAGCAGGCAGTCTGTCCGTTCTCGGATCTCAACCTCCGCGTTGGGAGATCCACGGCTCTCCCCAAAGCTGTCAGACAGAGTCGTTCGCGTCTGCACCGGCCCCCACTGCTTCCCCTATTGGACTTCAGCTGTGGGCTGTCCCCAGAGGTGGAGTCTACAGAGACAGGCAGGCTTCCTTGAGCTGCTGTGAGCTCTACCCAGTTCGAGCTTCCCAGCGACTTTGTTTACCTACTTAAGCCTCAGCAATGGTGGGCGCCCCTCCCCCAGCCTCGCTGCTGCCTTGCGGATAGATCGCCGCAGACTGCTGTGTTAGCAGTGAGGGAGCCTCCGTGGGCGTGGGACCCTCCTGGCCAGGTGTGGGATATATTCTCCTGGTGTGCCTGTTTTCTTAAAGCACAGTATTGGGGTGGGAGTTACCCGATTTTCCAGGTGTTGTGTGTCTCAGTTCCCCTGGCTAGGAAAACGGATTTCCTTCCCCCTTGCGCTTCCAGGTGAGGCGATGCCTCGCCCTGCTTCAGCTCTCGCTGGTCAGGCTGCAGCAGCTGACCAGCACCGATTGTCCGGCACTCCCTAGTGAGATGACCCCAGTACCTCAGTTGAAAATGCAGAAATCACCGGTCTTCTGTGTCGCTCGCGCTGCGAATTGGAGACTGGAGCTGTTCCTATTCGGCCATCTTGCTCCGCCCCCCTAAACTAAACTCTTTACTGCATAATGCTGTCTCAGTGAATTGGTTTATCCATGCAGCAGACAAGAAGACCCTTGTGGGCAATTACACTACCAGGTAATGCTGCACAAATGAAACTCAAATGTCAACATCGGCTTTATGAAATAATATTCTCCCTTGGTCCCAGACCCATGTAAAAAAATGAAATAATAATAATATTCATTTTTATCATGTGATTTTTTGGGAATTTTTTAAAATTTTAGGTTCAAGCGCAGGTTTGTTATATACATAAACTCGTGTCATGGGTGTTTGTTGTACAGATTATTTTGTCAGCCAGGTACTAAGCCTCATTCCCAATAGCTATGTTATCTGCTCCTTTCCTTCTACCCACCCTCTACCCTCAGGTAGGCTCCCATGGCTGTTGTTTCCCTCTTTGTGTCTATGTGTTTACATCATTTAGCTCCCACTTAAAAATGAGAACATGTGGTATTTGGTTTTCTGTTCCTGCATTAGTTTGCTAAGGATAATGGCCTCCAGCTTCATCCATGTCCATGCAAAGGACATGATCTCCTTTTTTTATGACCTAGTATTTCATGGTGTATATGAACTAAATGCAAAATGGTTTGCATTTTTCTAATGATTAGTGATATTAAGCTCTTTTTTCATATGCCTATTGGCCACATGTATGTCTTCTTTTGAAAGTGTCTGTTCATGTCCTTTGCCCACTTTCTAATGGTTCTTTTTATTATAAATTTGTTTAAATTTCTTATAGATTCTGGATATGATAGCTTTTTATCTTCAACTTTTATTTTAAGTTCAGGGGTACATGTGTAGGATGTGCAGGTTTGTTACATAAGTAAACACATGCCATGTTTGGCATGTGGTTTGATGCACAGATTATCCCATCACCTAGGTATTAAGCCCAGCATCCATTAACTATTTTTCCTCCTGCTCTCCCTCCCCTGGTATCTCCTGACAGGATCCATTGTGTGTTCTTCCTCCCCATGTGTTCTCATCATTCAGCTCCCACTTATAAGTAAGAACATGCAGTATTTGGTTTTCTAGACCTGTGTTAGTTTGCTGAGAATAATAGCCTCCAACTCCATCCATGTTCCTGCAAAGGACATGATCTTGCTCCTTTTTATGGCTGCATAGTATTTCATGGTGTATATGTACTACATTTTCTTTATCCCGTCTATCATTGATGGGCATTTAGGCTGATTCCATGTCTTGGCTATTGTGAATAGGGCTACAATGAACATGCACATGTATGTATCTTTATAACAGAATGACTTACATTCCTTTGAGAGCCATTCTGTCTGGAGTGAGATGGTTATTTCATTGTGGTTTTGATTTGCATTTCAATATGAGACCTTTGTTGGATGCATAGTTTGTAAATATTTTCTCCCATTCTGTAGGTTGTCTATTTACTCTGTTGATAGTTTCTTTTCCTGTGCAGAAGCTCTTTAGTTTAATTAGACCCTATTTATCAATTTTGCTTTTATTGCAATTGCTTTTGGCATCTTCATCATGAAATCTTTGCCAGTTTTTATGTCCAGAATGGCATTGCCTAGGTTGTCTTCCAGGGTTTTTACAGTTTTGGGTTTTACATTTAAGTCTTAATCCATCTTGAGTTGATTTTTATACATGGTGTAAAGAAGGGGTCTGGTTTCAATCTTCTGTATTGATACCAGATATCAATACAGATATACAGCCAGCTATATGGCTAGCCAGTTATCCAGCACTATTTATTGAATAGGGATTCAATAAATAGGATTTCAACAGGGATCCCTTCCTCATTGCTTATTTTTGTCAGCTTTGTTGAAGATCAGATAATTGTAGATATGTGGCCTTATTTCTGGGCTCTCTATTCTGTTACATCGATCTATGTGTCTATTTTTTGGTACCAGTACTATGCTGTGTCAGTTATTGTAGTCCTATAGTATAGTTCAAAGTCCGGTAAAGTGATGCCTGCAGCTTTGTTCTTTTTGCTTAGGATTGCCTTGGCTATTCAGGCTCTTTTTTGGTTCCATATGAATTTTTAAATAGTTTTTTCTAGTTCTGTGAAGAATGTCGTTGGTAGTTTGATAGAAATAGCATTGAATCTGTAAATTGGTTTGAGCAGTATGACCATTTTAATGATATTCGTTCTTTCTAACCATGAACATGGAATGTTTTCCACTTGTTTGTGTCATCTCTGATTTCTTTGAGCTGTGTTTTGTAATTCTCATTGTAGAGATCTTTCACCTCCCTTGTTACTCCCAGGTATTTTATTATTTTTGTGGCTACAATGAATGGGATTACATTCCTGATTTGGCTCACAGCTTGGCTGTTTTTGGTGTATAGGAATGCTAGTGATTTCTGTATGTTGATTTTGTGTCCTGAAACTGCTGAAGTTGTTTATCAGCATAAGAAGCTTTTGGGCCAAGACTATGGGGTTTTCTAGATTAAGAATCATGTCATCTGCAAAACTTTTCTACTTCATTTACAATTTCATTATAGTTATAAAAATATTATTTACCCCATAGTTTTCAGGTATATATAGTTTATTAAAAAAAGACTCACTTTTAGTTACTAAGTTGTGTGTATGTTTTAAATAATAATTGCTAACTCCATGAAAATGCTTGCAAGATTATTAAAACTAATATTTTACTTGAATTATTTACATAGCAGTCATTGTGAATATGTTTGCTTCAGAAATAAATAATATCTGCTGTGTCTTCGCTACTTCTGATTTCTTATACAGCAATATAGAGAAATTGACCTGATTTTAACATTTGATTTGGAGAATTAGAAATGCTGAGTTTCTCATTTTACATCTGAAAAGTAACCTGAGCCCATTTTGGAGTGAAGAGCTATTTCTGACATAAAAGATTGATATATATACGTACTAAGTGGTTCATCCAACTAAAATAAGATTTGTTCAGGCATGTCCTTTCAGAGAATCAGAACCTTGCAGTTGTCACCCGTGATCTACATGATTCAGATACCTGAAATAATATCTTATGCAACCAGTACGATTTGTTCTACTTGCTTGGGGTGCACATACACTAACATTTATTTTTCCAGTCAATTCATTGCAAATCAATTTACCTTTATTTACAAGAACTAGAGTATTTCCTTTTCAAGGTCTCTTTATGTCCTCCACCTGAATAGTCCAAGAATTCAGTCCAAAGCAGGGCACTTTTGTTTTCCAGATATGAGGCAGAGAGAGAGAGATTTGAGTCTACCAGCATGGTTGCTATGGTTGCTGTGGTTGCTACCACAGTGTTATGTTACTGAATTCTAGATCCTGAATTCTTTATTTAGCGTCTTTTATGATGAAGTATTCACGGAGCACCTTTCACATACAGGATAGTGGGCTAGGCACCAGGAATAGAACAGGGAACACATTAGACATGACTCTGCCCTCAAGGGGCTTTTCTAATACCACAGTTCAGTAGATGATGATGTCCTTACTGGACCAGACACGCACCAGCTTCATGTGCTCCAGAATTGGGCTCCATAGCTGCAGCTGTCCTGGGAAACACATAGGCTCAGATTCCATACCCTGAATGGTAAGGTCTTGAGCATTTTGGCTCCTAACCACTCACTGAAGTAGAAAGAATCCACCTCCATGCCCAAGCACTAAGACCCTGGTGTCAAGCCCGAGTGACCAACTGAGAATGCACTTGCTCTTCAGGTGAGTTTCCCTTTGTGGCAGTTGGTGCCTTGCCTGCCAGTTGACTTCAGGGGTTTGCCCTGACAGGTTATCCTATCTCCAATTTCAGTAGCTCAGATTAGAGTGCTGGTACCTGTTTCCCAAAAAGTTCTGGCTCTCTGATGTAACCTACATACCTCTTTTCCAGAATTTTCATAGATTAGTGGAAGAAACTGCTGCTAACCCATAAAGGGGGAGAGGATCATCTTATTGCAACCTTTGGGTTTACACAAGGAAATAGAAGCCACTCAAGAAAGCCTTCACAGAGCAATTGAGACTAGTGAATCATCATCCCCAATTGACTCCCTGCCTCTGCCTCGAGAAAAAGCAAAAGTGTCTAAGATAATTGAAACAATAACCTGCCATCAGATTTGGGAGAGGGACAGGGATAAAACTCTCTGCTCAACTTCAGCAAAATCTTATTTATAGATCTTCTTTTCTTTTTCTACTTTTTAAAAAGTGAAAGCAAGTTTACTAGCAAAGTAAAGGAATATAAGAATGGCTACTCCATAGGCAGAGTACAAACCTTATTTTCTGATAAACATTGTGATTTTTTTTTAAACTAGAGCAACACAGAGCAAAGTGATGTTCTTGGAGGAAAAAAGAAAGGACAGTAATTTTCCACAAAAGCAAAAATATATGTGTGTGTGTGTGTATGTACATGTACACGTGTATGTGTATTGTGTAGAGTGTTTTATATGTTTATACCACTGTATTTTTTTGAGTATGCTAAGTACCCTGATTTGATCATTATACAACATATATATCAAAACATCAAATTGTATCCCATAAATATATATAATTACAATGTGTTGATAAAAATAAGAAATTTTAAAAAAAGTATATCAATTTGTGTAAAGATACAGATTTCTGGCAGCCTTATGGTATATTAATCTCAAAATAATTTTATCATAGAATGCAATTATTTCAGTTCTAAAAAAAATGTTAATTTATTGTCTCATTGATCTAATATTGACAGTGAGGTGTTAAAGTCTCCCACCATTATTGTGTGGGAGTCTAAGTCTCTGTAGGTCTCTGAGAACTTGCTTTATGAATCTGGGTGCTCCTGTATTGAGTGCATATATATTTAGGATAGTTAGCTCTTCTTGTTGCATTGATCTCTTTATCATTATGTAATGCCTTTCTTTGTATTTTTTTTTATCTTTGTTGGTTTAAAGCCTGTTTTAACAGAGACTAGGATTGCAATCCCTGCTTTTTTTTGTTTTCAATTTGCTTGGTAAATATTCCCCCATCCCTTTATTTTGAACCTATGTGTGTCTTTGCATGTGAGATGGGTCTCCTGCATACAGCACACTGATGGGTCTTGACTCTTTTTTTTTTTTTTTTTTGAGATGGCGTCTTGCTCTGTCGCCAGGCTGGAGTACAGCAGTGTGATCTTGGCTCACTGCAAACTCCAATGCCCTGGTTCAAGCGATTCTCCTGCCTCAGCCTCCCAAGTAACTGGGATTACAGACTTGTGCCACCATATCCAGCTAATTTGTGTGTTTTTAGTAGAGATGGGGTTTCACCATGTTAGCCAGGATGGTCTTGATCTCCTGGCCTCATGATCCACCTGCCTCAGCTTCTCAAAGTTATGTGTGAATTTGATCCTGTCATTATGATGCTAGCTGGTTATTTTGCCTGTTAGTTGATACAGTTTCTTCATAATGTTGATGGTCTTTACAATTTGGTATGTTTTTGCAGTGGCTGGTATTGGGTTTTTTTTTCTTTTTTCATATTTAGTGATTTCTTCAGGAGCTCTTGTAAGGCAGGCTTGGTGGTGTCAAAAATCCCTCAGCATTTGCTTGTCTGTAAAGGATTTTGTTTCTCCTTTGCTTATGAAGCTTAGTTTGGCTGGATATGAAATTCGGGGTTGAAAATTCTTTTCTTTAAGAATGTTGAATATTGGCTCCCACTCTCTTCTGACTTGTAGGGTTTCTGCAGAGACACCCACTGTTAGTCTAATGGGCTTCCGTTTGTGGGTAACCTGACCTTTCTCTCTGGCTGCCCTTAACATTTTTTCCTTCATTTCAACTTTGATGAATCTGACGATTATGTATCTTGGGATTGCTGTTCTCAAAGAGTATCTTTCTGGTGTTTTCTATATTCCCTGAACTTGAATGTTGGCCTGTCTTGCTAGGTTGGGGAAGTTCTCCTGGATAATATTCTGAAGAGTGTTTTCCAACTTGGTTCTATTCTCCCCGTCACTTTCAGGTACACCAATCAAACATAGGTTTGGTCTTTTCACATAGTCCCATATTTCTTGGAGGCTTTGTTCGTTCCTTTTCAATCTTTTTTCTCTAATCTTGTCTTCACATTTATTTCATTATGTTGATCTTCAACCTCTGATATCCTTTTTTCCTTCTGCTTGATTGATTTGGCTGTTGATACTTGTGTATATTTCACGAAGTTCTTGTGCTGTGTTTTTCAGCTCCTTTAGGTCATTTATGTTCTTCTCTAAACTGGTTATTCTCATTAGCAATTCCTCTAACCTTTTTTCAAGGTTCTTAACTTCCTTGCATTGGGTTAGAACATGTTCCTTTAGCTTGGAGGAGTTTGTTATTACCCACCTTCTGAAGCCTACTTCTGTCAATTCATGAAACTCATTCTCCCTCCAGTTTTGTTGCCTTGCTTACGAGGAATTGTGATCCTTTGGAGGAGAAGAGGCGTTTTGGTTTTTGGAATTTTCAGCCTTTTTGTGCTGTTTTTTCCTCATCTTCATGGATTTATCTACCTTTGGTCTTTGATGTTGGTGACCTTTGATGGGATTTCTGTGTGGATGTCCTTTTTGTTAATGTTGATGCTATTCCTTTCTATTTGTTGGTTTTCCTTCTAACAGTCAGACCCCTCTTCTGTAGGTCTGCTGGAGTTTGCTGGAGGTCCACTCCAGACCCTGTTTGCCTGGGTATCACCAGCGGAGGCTGCAGAGCAGCAAAGATTGCTGCCTGTTTCTTCCTCTGGAAGCTTCATCCCAGAAGAGCACCTGCCAGATGCCAGCCAGAGCTCTCCTGTATGAGGTGACTGTCATCCTTTGCTGGGAGGTGTCTCCCAGTCATGAGGCATGGGGGTCAGGGACACACTTGAGGAGGCAGTCTGTCCCTTAGCAAAGCTCGAGTGCTATGCTGGGAGATCTGCTGCTCTCTTCAGAGCTGGCAGGCAGGAATGTTTAAGTCTGCTGAAGCTGCACCCACAGCCACCCCTTCCCTCAGGTGCTCTGTCCCAGGGAGATGGGAGTTTTATTTATAAGCCCCTGACTATGGGCTGCTGCCTTTCTTTTGGAGATGTCCTGCCAGAGAGGAGGAATCTAGAGAGGCAGTCTGGCTATAGCAGTTTTGCTGAGCTGCTGTGGGTTCCACCCAGTTTGAACTTCCCAGTGGCTTTGTTTACACTGTGTTTGTGTTTACACTTTTTTTTACACTGTATTTGTGTTTACACTTTGTTTGCATGTCCACTCAGGACTCAGTATTGGTGAACGTCCCTCCCCCCACCAAGCTTGAGCGCTCCAGGTGGACTTCAGACTGCTGTTCTGGCAGCAAGAATTTCAAGCCAGTGGATCTTAGCTTGCTGGGCTCTGTGGGACTGGGATCTGCTGAGCTAGACCACTTGGCTCCCTGGCTTCAGCCTCTTTTCCAGGGGAGTGAACAGTTCTGTCTCACTGGTATTCCAGGTGTCAATGGGGTTTGAAAAAAAAAGTCCTGCAGCTAGCTTGGTGTTTGCCCAAATGGCTGCCTAGTTTTGTGCTTGAAACCCAGAGCCCTGGTGACATAAGCACCAAAAGGAATCTCCTGGTCTGCAGGTTGCGAAGACTGAGGGAAAAGCATAGTATCTGGGCCAGAGTGCACCGTTTCTCATGGCACAGTCCCTCACGGCTTCCCTTGGCTAGGGAAGGGAGTTCCCCAACCCCTTATGCTTCCCAGGTGAGGCAACGCCCCACCCTGCTTTGGCTCACCCTCTGTAGGCTGCACCCACTGTCTAACCAGTCCCAGTGAGATGAGCTGTGTACCTCAGTTGGAAATGCAGAAATCACCTGCTTTCTGCATTGATCTTGCTGGGAGCTGCAGGCCAGAGCTGTTCCTATTCAGCTATGTTTATCTTGCCTCCAACTACCAGTGTATGTTTTATATAGGAATTTTGATTGTCTCTCACTTTGTTAGCCCATAAAGTCTAGAAATGGGCATTTCTGATGTTTCCCATACAAATTTTCAAGTCACTGCCCAGAACTGCCATGAAGTTAAGGAGTGCAAATAAGGTAGACCTGATGGAGTGCTGCTTGCTAGGGTATGTGATGGGGTACAGTGAAATGGTCAGGCTTTAACACCAGACAGAATCTTCTGTTGGATTCCAGCCTCCACCACTTAAAAGGTTTGGCTCTGACCAAATTGCTTAATCTCTCTGAACCTTGATTTTTCCTTTTGTAATACATGGGAGGAAAAATGACTCTCAGGGTTATTGTGAGGACTAATTATAAGATTTCTGGTATGGTAGGTTGGTAGTTGCAACAAAAGAGCAATTATTATTGCAGTTTGAAGGAGGTAGTTCTCTCCTTCACAAAATTTTTGCAAACTATAATGTATCTGAAGCTGCTAGTTGCCCCCAGTATCCTTTTTCCCCATCTTCCTCTAATAATAAAACAACAACAGTTTTGGCTGGCAGGTGGCCACCAGCTAAGAACTATATTTCCTTTTTCTCTTGAGGTTGGATGGTCATGTGGCCATGTGGCTAACTGCTGGCCAATGGCATATGAGGGGAGGCGCTATATGCAACCTCTGAGTCATGTACTTTAAAGAAAACAACATTTCCTTTCCCATTCCCACAGCACTCATCCTCCCTGTTATGGGATGAATTGTTAAAGTCCTACCTAACCCCTACTACCTGAGGGTATGACTTTATTTGGAAAGAGAGTTGTTATAGATTTAATTAGCTATGCTAAAATAAGGTCATTAGGGTGGGACCTAATCCAGTATGACTGAGGTCTTCATATAAAGGGGAATTTTGGACACAGAAATGGACACACGTAGAAAGAAGATGATGTGAAGGGACACTGGGAGAAGCTGGCCATCAGCCATCTACAAGCCAAGGAGAGAGGTATGGGACAGAACCTTCCCTCACAGCCCTCAGAAGAAACCAACCCTGCTGATACCTTCAGACTTCTAGACTCTGAAACCGTGAGACAGTAAATTTCTGTTGTTAAGGCACCTAGTTTGTGGTACTTTGTTATGGCAACCCTAGCAAATTCATATAGCAAGTAAGTCAAGAAGACAGGAGAGTGTCTTTGAGAGGTGGGGTGGGGGTCGGGGGGAGAGAAAGAAAGAGAGAGAGAGAACTGGTAAGACAAAGTCACAATCTTTTATAATTCATTAAAAAACTGACATCCCCTTACTTTTGATGTATTTTATTTGTTAGAAGCAAATCACTAGGTTCAGCCCACACTCAAAGGAAGGGGATTGCTTAAGGGCATGAATACTAGAAAGCAGGGATGATTGGGAACCATTTTAGAAAATTACCCACCAGACTCTAGTTTGTTAATTTCTAGTATACCTAAAGCTGATCTTAAAAAATTGAGACAAAAAGTAGAAACAAATTGAGAAAGTACATTCTTAAAATAAACAAAATTGTTATTTCCTGATATGTATTTTATTTTATTTTTTAAATTTTATTTCTTTTCTTTTTTTGAGATGGATTCTCTCTCTGCTGCCCAGGCTGGAGTGTAGTGGTGGGATCTTGGCTCACTGCAACCTCCACCTCCCAGGTTAAAGTGATTCTCCTACCTCAGCCTCCCAAGTAGCTGGGATTACAGGTGTGTGCCACCACACCTGGCTAATTTTTTTATTTTTAGTAGAGATGGGGTTTCACCATGTTGGCCAGGCTGGTGTTGAACTTCTGATCTCAAGTGATCCACCTGCCTTGGCCTCCCAAAATGCTGGGATTACAGGTGCACCACTGCGCCTGGCCTTGATATATATTTTAAGTGTTCACATGTGGCAGCTAGACTCCAAAGATGACCTCCAATGAATCATACCTCCTGGTATACAGTCCCTTCCCAAATGGAATCTGCCAACTTGTTTTAATTAACTGAATGTGGCACAAGACCTGGCAGCTTCCATGTTTGTACTTTTGGGAACCCGGAGTCACCATGAAAAAAGTTTGGCTATTGTGCTAGAGATAGTATGGGAAGAGACCACATGAAGAGGGAAAGACTCTATGACTATAGAGAAAGATTAGACCCTGCAATCCCATCACCCTGTGGGGCTTGGCTTCCCTGTCATCTCCACAAAGTGCTAGATATGGGAGTGCAGCCATCTTGGACTTTCTAGTCCCAACCATCTGACTGTACCCATATAAAAGATTTCAAGTGAGACTAGTGTAAGAACTGTCCAACTGAGCCCCAGCTAACCCAGAAAATTGTGAGAAATAATAAATTATTATTGTTTTAAACCACTAAATTTTAAGATGGTAAGTTAGACAGCAATATATAATTCAAATACTAGTTAACGAATACATAAATGTATTCAGTGCCTCCTCCATGCTATTCTCCTACTACTTTCTCATACATCATATCGCTTAATCTCTCAACAGTCTTATGAGGTCATGACTATGCATATCAATGCACAGATAATCTGTTTTCTCTTAGTGGTTGGCATGATATACCCAGGAATGGAGCAATATTGCAGACATCTAAATTTTATTACTCCTGCTTCTTCTAATATCTTTACCTGTTTATATACTCAAGAAGTTATGGCACCTGGGTTAATAATAAGACAGCTGCCAATGTATTGTGTCCTAGATCAGTCAAATGGATCAGGACCTCCCTTCTCCTTCTGAGTTATGTTGCACTGGGTCACTGGGCCACTGGGCTAAGCACCTTCTTGAGAAGGTCTGATTTTCCATTCATAGAATATGAATCCCATGTCCTCTGGATGTATTCCAGAGTTCTTTTTCTCTCTTCCTTTGTCTGTCTTTCTCTCTCTTTTTTTTTTTTTTTTTTTTTTTTTGAGACAGAGTCTCACTTTGTTGCTCATGCTGGAGTGCAGTGGCATGACCTTGGCTTACTGCAAACTCTGACTCCTGGGTTCAAGTGATTCTCTTGCCTCAGCCTTCTGAGTAGCTGGGATTACGGGCACCTGCCACCACAACCAGCTAATTTTTGTATTTTTAGTAGAGATGGGGTTTCACCACGTTGGCCAGGCTGGTCTCAAACTCTTGCCTCAATTGATCTGCCCCCTTTGGCCTCCCAAAATGCTGGAATTACAGGAGTGAGCCACCATGCCCAGCTTCTTTCTTTCTTTTCTCCTTCTCCTTTTTCTTATTCTGCTTAAGTTGTCAAAGTTTAATATACATAGAGGAACATATAAGTTACAGCCTGATAAATTTAGTCATATAACTACATCTATATCAAGCAACAGAACATTACTAGCACCCCCAAGTGCCCATCTCTTCCCTCCTTTTAGTCACTGCCCTCTCCCCAGAGTAACCATTATCTTAACCAACAGCATAGCTTAGTTTCACCTGCTTTTGTACTTTATAGAAACATGTGGAATGGATGATTCCAGCCTCCAAAATTGTCCCCAGTGATCCTTGACTTCTGGTGTTCATGCCATTGTGTAGTCCCCACCCACATGGTATCAGATTTGGTCTGTATAACCTACAGAGACAGGATGAATCACTTCCAATGCTAGGTCATAAAAACACTGAGGCTTTCTCCCTGTTCTGTCTCTTGGATCACTTTCTCTGAGGGATTCAGATGCTGTGTTGTGAGAATACTCAGACAGCTCATGGAGAGATCCACATGAGGCCTCCTTCTAACAACATGTGAGTGAGCCATCTGAGAAGGGAATCCTCCAGCCCCAGTCAAGCCTTCAGATGCCTGCTGCCTCTGTGGACATTGTGACTGCAACTTCATGAGAGATCCTGAGCCAAAACCATCCAGCTGAGCCACTCCCAAATTCCTTATCCACAGACACTATGAGATAATAAATATGTGTTGTTTTAAGTCACTAAGTTTTGGGGTAACTTGTTATACGTTAATGGATAACTATCTCAGTCAATTTATATTATAAAGGAATAGCTGAAGCTGAGTAATTTATAAAGAAAAGAGGTTTAGTTGGCTCACCATTCTGCAGGCTGTACAAGAGCACAAGCATCTGCTTCTGTTGAGGATTTCAGGCTGCTTCCACTCATGGTGGAGGGTAAAGGAGAGCCAGTATGTGCAGATCACATGGTAAGAGAGGAAGCAAGAGAGTGGGGGAGGTGCCAGGCTCTTTTTTTAACAACCTGCTTTCCAGATTAGTAGTAGCGTGGGAACTTATTCAGTACCACAAGGATGGCACAAGCCATTCATGAAGGATCTGCCCTAATGATTCAAACACCTCCCACTGGGCCCCTCTTCCAATATTGGGGATCTAATTGCAATATGAGCTTTGGGGGACAAACATAGCTAACTGTAGCAATAACTAATATTGGCTCATTTGTATCTGGTCTTGTTCTATAATCATTATGCTTGTGAGATACATCTGTATTGTTTCATGAGTCCTTGAAGATGACTCATATCCTTTAGATGTCCTTTCTCATTAACACAAATATTATATTCTTTTTGTTTTGTTTGTTTGTTTGCTTGAGACAGAGTCTTGCTTTGACACCCAGGCTAGAGTGCAGTGGGGCAATCTCAGCTCACTGCAAATTCTGCCTCCCAGGTTCAAGAGATTCTCCTGCTTCAGTCTCCCGAGTAGTAGGGATTACAGGTGTGTGCTACCATGCCCAGCTAATTTTTATATTTTCAGTAGAGACAGGGTTTCTCCATGTTGGTCAGGTTGGTCTCAAACTCCTGGCCTTAACTGATTCACCCAACTTGGCCTCCCAAAATGCTAGGATTACAAGGGTGAGTCACCATGCCCAGCCAAATGTTATATTCACTATATGCATAAAATATTTTGAGTTTATCCGTTCTATTGTTAATGGACACTTAGGTAGTTTCCAGTTTGGGGGCTGCTATGAACATTCTTTTTTTTTTTTTTTTTAGAGCTGTTATCTGACTTTATTTTATTTTTATTTTATTTTTTGAGACAGTCTGTTGCCCACGCTGGAGTGCAGTGGTGTGATCTTTCCTCACTGCAAACTCAGCCTCCCAGATACAAGTGATTCTCCTACTTCAGCCTCCTGAGAAGCTGGGATTACAGGTGCACTCACCAACATGCCCAGCTAATTTTTATATTTTTAGCAGAGATGGAGTTTCACCATGTTGGCCAGGCTGGTCTTGAAATCCTGACCTCAGGTGATCCACCCACCTTGGCCTCCCACAGTGCTGAGATTACAGGTGTGAGCCACCATGCCCAGCCTGAACATTCTTATACATGTGTTTTGGCGAACATATTCACTTAACTAGATATTATTAATACCCACATGTGGAATTTCTGGGTCATAGCACAGGTATATGACGAGATAGTGATAGACAGTTCTCCAAAATGATTTTATTAATTTGCACCTCCTCTCACGCATATAAAAGTTCTAGTTGCTTCACATCCTTGCTAACACTTGATTTTTTATTTTTTTATTTTTTTATTTTTTTTGGTGAGATGATGTCTCATTCTTTTGCCCAGGTTGGAGTGCAGTGGTACAATCTCAGCTCACTGCAACCTCCGCTTCCCTGGTTCAAGCAATTCTCCTGCCTCAGCCTCCCGAGTAGCTGGGATTACAGGCATGTGCCACCACGCTCGGCTAATTCTGTATTTTTAGTAGAGATGGGGTTTCTCCATGTTAGTCAGGCTGGTCTTGAACTCCCAACCTCAAGTGATCCACCTGCCTCGGCCTCCCAGAGTGCTGAGATAACAGGCATGAGCCACCACGCCCAGACTAACACTTGATATTTTTATTTTTTAAATTTTAGCCCTTCTGATTGATCCAGGATAACTCTCCAAATAAAGAATCAACAGGGCATCACTTCTTTTCTTCATCTTTTATAATCTCCAAGGCCACTGTGTTCCCACATTCTTTCCACAAAACTGACTTTTCTCACAGATTGTTCCATTTGTCTTCACTGTGGCCTGCGTTTAGCAAAGTTGGGCTTCCAGAAGCCATTTCTCCTGTCCTACCTACTGTGCAAAGAAGGTTTTTTAACTCACTGATGCATATAATTATAGCCTGGGAGAAAAATGAGCAGAAATAGAGATAAGTCTGTCTTACAGACAGACTGAGGGCATGAAAAGTCTGATATTAGGAACAGCTTGGAAACACTAGAGCCCAGTCACACTGGCTTAATTTAACATAGTTTCCTAGGCCAGGTCTTGGCAGAATTTAACCCTCAGTAGCCTTCTCGTTTTTCAGTAGAAGTTGGTCATCTCAAGAGTGCATCACTGCTCTGTGGTGTTTTGTTTTCATTGTAATTGAGCAAATAAGATGTCACTTGCGTACATATATTTATCAATAAATATTTACTGAGGTCCTACTATGTGCTAGACCTTGGATGAAGAAAGGAGATGCTGTACTGTTTTGATAAGTTTATATAGAGGTAGAATGGCAAGAATATATAGAGGCTTCAATATGCCAGTTAATCAATTATCTATCAGGAATAGTGAGGAAGAGCGTAAGCATGGCATTAGGATGGAATGAACTCGGAGTCACCCACATTTACCAGAGGGAAACAATGATTTTATCACTGTAAAAGAAATGTGCTAGAATTGTCAAAAGAACATTGAATTAGCTATGTAATTGTGAAACATATGTCATAGTTCTATTTATTCTGTGATAGTATAAAAATTCTAGGCCACGTGCAGTGGCTCACGCCTGTAATCCCAGCACTTTGGGAGGCCCAGGTGGGCAGATCACGAGGTCAGAAGTTCAAGACCAGCCTGACCAACATGGTGAAACCCCATCTCTACTAAAAATACAAAAATTAGCCGGGTGTGGTGGTGCAAGCCTGTAATCCCAGCTACTCAGGAAGCTGAGGCAGGAGAATCGCTTGAACCTAGGAGGTGAAGGTTGCAGTGAGCTGAGATGGAGCCACTGCAATACAGCCTGGGTGAAAGAGTGAGACTCTGTCCCCCCCAAAAAAAAAAATTCAGATCTCACAGGGATGCGTACTAATACCACATTTAGGTCATCTTTGTCCTCTTTCTCTCATTCTCTAGTTATGCTACATAGAATGAGTGAATGAAGCATTTTAGATTGTCTGCTAGCCATCCCAATTTGGATTGAAATAGTGAAGTTTAATGGCATTATCCAGAAAATCCATTTTCTACAAAATGGAAGATCTTTTTCTTTTCTTTTTTTTTTTGGAGATGGAGCTTTGCTCTTGTTGCCCAGGTTGGAGTGCAATGGTGCGATCTTGGCTCACTGCAACCTCCGCCTCCTGGGTTCAAGTGATTCTCCTGCCTCAGCCTCCCGAGTAGCTGGGATTACAGGTGCCTGCCACCACGCCCAGCTAATTTTTTGTATTTTTAGTAGAGAAGGTATTTCACCATGTTGTCCAGGCTGGTCTCAAACTTCTGACCTCATGATCCACCCACCTCAGTCTCCCAAAGTGCTGGGATTACAGGCATGAGCCACTGTGCACGGCCAATAGGCTTCTTATTAAAAGGAGTAAAAACTCATCTACCAACCCAAGGTAGCCACAAACAGAAGCACCCATCAGAAACAGAAAGAAAGCTTAAAAAAAAAAAAAATGCCATTGTTAACTGATAGAAAAAGTCATTGCCTACTTTTAGGGATCTGGAGACAGACATTTTGCACTCATTTTGAAGGGCACAGCCCTCCCCAGCAATGCAGTTGACATGAATGCTGTTACTTAAAAATCTTAGAACTATAAACAGCTTCAAATGCACAAGTGGTCATCTCAAGATTTCGAGTGATTGATAAAGGCAAGAATAGTAGGCTATATGAAGAACTTGGGGCCGGGGATGGTGGCTCATGCCTGTAATCCCAGCACTTTGGGAGGCTGAGGCGGGCGGACCCCATCTCTACCAAAAATATAAAAAATTAGCCGGGTGTGGTGCTGTGTGCCTGTAATCCCAACTACTTGGGAGGCTGAGGCAGGAGAATCGCTTGAGCCTGGGAAGCGGAAGTTGTGGTGAGCCGAGATTGTGCCATTGCACTCCAGCCTGGGCAACAAGAGTGAAACTCTTTCTCAAAAAATTGAAAGGGCTCCTGTGATTAAGTCACTATCACATGGATAATTTCCCTATGTTAAGGTCAACTGATTTGTGATCTTAATTACATGTGGAAAATACCTTCACTGCAGCACCTAGATTGGTGCTTGGGAGGTATGTCTATACCAGGGCAGAAAATTTAGGGGTCATCTCAGGATTTTTCCGACTACATTGGTTTTCAATTTTGAAATCTACCTTAGATTCTAGACCAGTTGTTTTCAACTAGGGTTAGAGGAGATTTTTATACTCCTCCCCAGGGGACATTTGGCGATATCTTGAGACATTTTTGGATGTCATCTGGTGGGTAGAGGCCAGAGATACTACTAACCCACCTACAGTATATGGGAGAACCCCCTACAACAAAGAATTGTCAGCTCAAGATGTCAGTAGTGCCAGGATTGTGAAACCCTGCCCTAAACAAAACAGGAAAGACAATTATTACAGTGCAGAGTTAGAATTATCAACATCAGTCATGTAAATGTAAAAGTATAGCTGATGTGACACAAGATGAAACATAGGAGGATAGTGTCATAACACCAAGAGGTTCATATACTCACTGTATAGTAACAGACTGATACATTGAGACAGCAGAGTTTGCAGCAGAGAGTTTAATGATTACATGGTGCTGAGTCATGAGGTAGGAGAAGATTCTTAAATCTCTGAAGAGTTCTGGGCTGGGGTTTTTAAGAAGATCATGGAAGGCAAGGGGCTGGAAAATTTGGGTCACTGATTGGTCAGGGTAAGGGAGATTAAATCATTAGGATATGGAAATCGCATTCTTTGATGATTTAGCTCCTGGTAGGTCCTTCAGACCAGCTGACATCAGTAGTTTCATCAGCATGTAGGACCCGAAAGAATGTCTCAAAGGGAAAACTTAACATTTCATAATGTTCAAGCTGTTATCTATAGAGCAGTTAAGGGGAACCATAATCTTGTAACAGACTCCACGTAATTCTGAAGCAATAGCCAAACAACTATGAGGAAGGGGTCAGCGAGCAAACTGACCTAATGATTAATGCTGAATGTGCTGCAAGCTTGGATTATTTATGTGTTTCTCACCCTCTCTTCTTCCCTGATTTATTTTATAAAGTTTATAGGAACAGTTTCAATGGGAGGAAAAGGAAAGGAGTATGGAGTATTATGTACATCTTACATAAAGACTAATACATAAGCCAGGCGTAGTGGCTCGTGCCTGTGATCCCAGCACTTTGGGAGACCAAGGCAGATGGATCACTTGAGATCAGAAGTTTGAGACCAGCCCAGCCAACATGGTGAAACCCTGCCTGTAACAAAAAATACTAAAACTAGCCAGGCGTACTGACACACATCTGTAATCCCAGCTACTCGGGAGGCTGAGGCACAAGAATCCCTTGAACCTGTGAGGCAAAGGTTGGAGTGTACTGAGATCGTGCCACTGCCCTCCAGCCTGTGTGACAGAGTGAGATTCTGTATCAAAAAAAAAAGAAAAAAGAAAAAAGTATTTAAAAAAGACTAATAAATGGAAGACAAGTATATTATTGAAAGTTACAGAGATAAACAAAAATAATTGTAATGAAACATCAAGCACTAGGATGAGGAGAAAAAAGGGAAGAGATAAGCAAAGAAATGATACTTTAAGCATTTCATTTGAAATCACAGAAGTAACCATTAGAACTTAAACTTTTAAAAGGATTAAGAAAGCCAGGTGAAGTGGCTCATGCCTGTAATCCTAGCACTTTGGGATGGTGAGATAGGAGGATTGCTTGAGCCCAGGAGTTCAAGACCAGCCTGGGCAACATAGTGAGACCCTGTCTCTACAGAAAATAATAATTTAAAAAAATAGCCAGACATGGTGGCACATGCCTGTAGACCCAAGCTACTAGGCAGGCTGAGGTAAAAGGATTGCTTGAACTCAAGAGGTCAAGATTGTAATAAGCCCAGATTGCTCCACTGCACTCCAGCCTGGGCAAAAGAGCAAGACCCTGTCTCAGAAAAAAGGATTACAAGATGTTGCCTCAAGAATAGGCCTAGGAATAGGGAGGATAGGCTGGGAGGATGTTATTTTTATTATAAATTCTGCTGTACTTTTGATTTTTTTAATCACACACCTATATGACTTCAATAAAAATGTAACTTTTCAAAAAGAAAACTTAAAGGATTAACCAGGTGATTTACTCATGATATAGTAACAGTATTCACTCTTAGTACAATAATAGTGCATAGTACAGTAACAGAGATAATGTTTTACTAAGCACATGCAATAACCTGTAAAATGTAATTTCTTTAAGAATCTGGTTTTGGCTGGGCGCGGTGGCTCACGCCTGTTATCCCAGCACTTTGGGAGGTCGAGGTGGGTGGATCACGAGGTCAGGAGATTGAGACCATCCTGGCCAACATGGTGAAACCCTGTCTCTACTAAAATACCCAGGACACCTGCCACCTGAAAAAGTGGCTCCTGCTTTCTATTGGCTTTTTGTGAACACTGGGCTCTTACCTATCTCAAAGCCTCTATGGACAAAAAAGAGGCCAAAAGAGGAATGGCACAATGGTATCAACTCAAACGTGTGAGCCGGGCGCAGTGGCTCATGCCTGTAATTCCAGCACTTTGGCAGGCAGAGTTGGGTGGATCACTTGAGGTCAGGAGTTTGAGATCAGCCCGGCCAACATGGGGAAACCCCGTCTCTGCTAAAAATACATAAATCAAAGGGGTGTGGTGGCTGGGCGCCTGTAATACCAGATACTTGGGAGGCTGAGGCAAGAGAATCACTTGAACCTGGGAGGTGGAGGTTGCAATGAGCTGAGATTGTGCCACTGCACTCCAGCCTGGGCAACAGAGTGATATTGTGTCTCAAAAACAAACAAACAAACAAACACAACAAAAACGTGTAAGAAGGGTGGGAGAGGAGCTAAAAGATGCAGACTCCTTGTTTAGGCAGAGCGTAAAATCACCACACAGAGGACCGAACTCTGGGCCCCTAACTAGTGCTGCTCCAAGAACTGACTGCGGGAGGCAAAATGTTCTGGGCAGCAAGGCAGGCTTTTTGTTCTTTTCAATATGAGAAAATTTCAATTCAAACAATGGCAGCTACTCAAACTAGATGTTTTGAAGTTATATTTAGTTTAAACTTTTCTATTTAGAAAAAAACCCTAATATTTATGAACTCTATATGACAAAAATAAGTATACAAATTCACATAGGAAATTCTTACCAAAAACATTAAACCTGAATTTGATTATAAGAAAATAACTAGGCCAGGCACTGTGGCTCACACCTATAATCCCAGTACTTTGGGAGGCTAAGGTGGGAGGATCGCTTGAGCCCAGAAGGTTGAGACCAACCTGGGCAACACAGTGAGACCCTGTCTCTACAAAAAATAAACAAAATTAGCCAGGTGTGGTGGGTATGCACCTAGTTCCAGACACTCAGGAGGCTGAGGTGGGAGGATTGCTTGAGCCCCAGAGGTTGAGGCTTTAGTGAGCTAAAATCAAAATTGTGCCACTGCACTCCAGCCTGGAAGACACAGCAAGACCCTCTCTCAACAAAATGATATTAAAAATTTTTTTAAAAGGCAGAGGAATTTTCTTAGATTGAAAGACATTAAAGAAAAATAACAATTATTTGCAGTATGTATGTCAGCCTTGATTGTTTACTGGATTGAAAAAAAACTACAAAAAATGCTCTCTAAATAGTTGGGAAAATTTGAATACGGAATATATGAGATGAAATTGTTAATTTTTTAGGTATAAAACTGACAATGTGATTAGGTAGAAACATGTCTTTATTTTAGAGTACATCAAGTTATAACACCAAAAAGAAACTAGGGGTGAAGTGCCATGATGTTTGCAACTTATTTTCAAATGGTTTAGCAAACAAGGTATATTTTAAAAGTTATAATATTTTATATAGAAACACATACAAAGAGAGGAGAGAGAAAGCAAATGTGACACAATATTAACAACAATTAATCTAGGTGAAAGATATATAGATGTTCATTGTACCATTCTTTTAACTTCTCTGTAAGTTTGGAAAACTATAATTAAAAAGTTGGGAGAAGTTATATCTTCTCTTTTTTAAGCTCCTCTTAAAATATTGTATGACGATAAGCACTATTATTATTTTTATTATTTTTAGAGACAGGGTCTCATTCTGTCATCCAGGCTGCTCACTGCAACCTCAAACTCTCCCAGACTCAAGTGATCCTCCCACCTCAGCCTCCCATGTGGCTGGGATCATAGGCAAGTACTACCATGCCAGGCTAATTGTTTTTTTGTTTGTAGAAATGAGGTCTTGCTATGTTGCCCAGGCTGGTCTCAAACTCCGGGACTCAAGTGATCCTCCTGCCTCAGCATCCCGAAGTGCTGGGATTACAGCTGTGAACTACCGTACCCAACCAGCATTATCTTTTCATTTCATCTTCCAGTTGAGTATATTATTGGCTACATTTGCATACCATGCAATTGTTCATTTTTTAAAAAACAATATTTTGTTTTGTTCTGTTGTCTACAATAAGGAGAATTCAGATGATAAACTTACAACCAATCATGGCCAAGTCCACTTGAGGAATTGTCTCTGTAGATTCATTTGTAGACTCTCTAATAAGGAGTTTTATGGCCATACGTTTCGTGTTTCCCCTGATGTGCCCTGTTACTGTTCCTCTTGCTGTGGTGTCTCTTCCTGTGGCAAACGTTTCCTTTACCATTTTTCTTGGCTGCTTGCACTTTCATCCACTGCTTAACAGTATGGTTGTGCGGGCTAACACAGATTCTTCTGCGCTTGATATGAAGGCTGTTAGAAAGGGAAGCAAAAGAAAGTCACTGATAGAAAATATATATAAATAACCACTAAATGACTTACCTGCAGCTCCCACTTTGGGACACTGTATTCCTAGAGACTAAATTCAGACTAAATTTCTGAATTCAGTGTAGAAATGAAGTGAATTCTAAAGCTGAGCACCACAAGGTTCAATTTTGACTTCACAAGCACTGCTGCCTGTGGGTCCTCAGATATCAGCAGAGAGTATTAAAAGAAAGAGAAGGAGAAGAAGGAATTGGATGAGGAGCAGGAGGAGAAAAGAAACGAGAAAAAAGAGGAAGAAGAAAGGAGGAAAAGAGACAATAAAAACCAAGTGAAAACATTATCTTCCTTGACTTCAAGCTTCACCCAACAAAACCAATTCATCCTCACAGCCCATCTCAAACACATCCTTAAGGTTTGTTTGAGGTTTTTCTGATCCATAAGGATTTGTAGATTCTCTCAGTTAGATGCTGTCCTTTTTCCCCTCTGATTCTCAATGATAGTTACTTACCTCTTTTCTGGCACTTAGTTTATGCTGTCTTTTATCTGAATACTCATCTCATCTCTCCTACTGGAGATAAGTTCCTTGAAGGAGGAATAGTCTAGAAGTTTCTTGAAAAGGCCTTATTCAAAACTTTAATTTAAAACTTAAATTAACAAAACAAAACTAAGATATTCTAGGCATTCATTAACATTTTAATATGATATAGATCTATGACACAGTTCAGAATGTGCTTTCATTTTCATTTTTCTTTTTTTTTTTTGGTTAGATGGAGTTTCGCTCTTGTCACCCAGGTTGGAGTGCAATGGTGTGATCTCGGCTCACTGCAACTTCTGCCTCCTGGGTTCAGGTGATTCTTCTGCCCCAGCCTCCCGAGTAGCTGGGATTACAGGTGTGCACCACCACACCTGGATAATTTTTGTATTATTAGTAGAGACATGGTTTTACCATGTTGGCCAGGCTGGTCTTGAACTCCTGAACTCAGGTGATCCACTCACCTCAGCCCCCAAAGTGCTGGAATTACAGGCATGACCACTGTGCCTGGCTCATTTTCATTTTTCTATATGAAGTTCTCACAGTGGGCTGGGAGAATGCTAGGGCAGCATGCACAGTTTCTGGTAACTAGAAGAATTTTTTGTTGAAAAAGATATTGGTGACTTCTAATTTCCCCACAAGGGGTCATCAGCTCTTACCAAATGTCACAAATCCTGCTGCCTCTACATATACAGTATTTCTGTGTCCAGATAAATTGAAACTCCTGACCCTGTTCTTCAGGGAAAAAACAGAGGTGGAGTAGAGAGTAGGCTGCTATTTTTCTAGATGACCTAAGTTGAATCATTATCAGCTAATGTAGGGACTCCTGAAATGGGAGAAAAGTGGGGAGAATGGGGGGAAAGTAACAATGAACTTTAACATAATAAAGCCACCATGTGGGGAATATTAATTTGAAAGAAGTGGAGCATCTTAATAAGAGAACAATATATTCGCTATGTGTATTAGATAGAGAGTCTTCAAAAAAAAAAAAAAACCATCTAATTCTCACTATGGTCAGTTGGTTTGCTATCACAGGAGAAAACGTGGCTGTACCACTGCTGCATAGGAAACAAAAACAAACAAACAAACAAAAAACTGGCATTGAAGCTCCTACCCTTTCCAAAGGACTAAAACTCTTGCTTCTCCCTGTGATGTCAGAAAGAAACTGAGTAGATAAAGACTTCAGTGACATGCAGGCCAGGCACAGTAGCTCACGCCTATAATCCCAACACTTTGGGAGGCTGAGGCAGGCAGATCACCTGAGGTCGGGTGATCGAGACCAGCCTGGCCAACATAGTGAAACCCTGTCTCTACTAAAAATACAAAAATTAGCTGGGCATGGTTGCATGCACCTGTAATTCCAGCTACTTGGGAGGCTGAGGTAAGAGAATTGTTTGAACCTGGGAGAAGGAGGTTGCAGTGAGCCAAGATTGTGCCACTGTACTCCAGCCTGGGCAACAAGAGGGAAACTCTGTTTCAAAAAAAAAAAAAAAAAAGAAAAGATTTCAGTGACATGCAGATAAGCCCATAAGTTACACAGGAAAGAGCTAGGATTCAAGTCCATTATGAAAATAAGAGAGATGGCACTCAGGGAGGGGCATTGGCACCGGGGCTGAAGGAGAGAACCAGATGGAAGAGATACAGACAGAGGATTCACAGAGGTGGAGGACCATAGGAAAACACGCAACAACTAGCATGTGGGCTTTTTCAAAGACTTGCTGGTGATGCAAGCTCCCAGTGTAATTCAACCAGGAAAAAAAATCAGCTACCAGAACACAGCTCCCAAATCTGAGATCCTATGATGTTTTAGAATCCTAAAGTTTAAAAACTTCTTAAATCTCTACTTGGATCCCATGTATTTTCCAACAGGATAGAAAGAGATGAAGTAATGTTGGAAAGGGGGCTGGCCTATTCCACATTCCTTCCCCTACTCGCAATTCCATAGTATTCTGATGGGCACCAATCCCCACCTTCCCAATGGTGAGTTTGTAGGTGGAGAGTTTTGACTGTAAGAAGTCATGAGGCCAATCCCTGATTTTGTTTTTTTATTAACCCACAGGAGGATAGCTGGAGATAGTCTGATGGATGTAAAGGGGTGGCCCTGCCATAGAGATTATACCTTTAATATCCCCTAAACTTTATTTCTTTACCCATTCCTCGAAACACAACAACGCCTCACAACCACATCTGAAAAACTACTCAAGCCTTCCAGATAATTCTATTTAAAAACCTCACATTTTCTCACAACAGAAAATATCTGTTTGATTAAGAATCCTCTGACCTCTGCCCAACATAAACAACTCTTTTTTTTTGAGACGGAGTCTTGCTCTGTCACCCAGGCTGGAGTGCAGTGGCCCGATCTTGGCTCACTGCAAGCTCTGCCTCCCGGGTTCACGCCATTCTCCTGCCTCAGCCTCCCGAGTAGCTGGGACTATGGGTGCCCGCCATCACACCCAGCTAATTTTTTTGTATTTTTAGTAGAGATGGGGTTTCACCGTGTTAGCCAGGATGGTCTCGATCTCCTGACCTCATGATCCGCCCGCCTTGGCCTCCCAAAGTGCTGGGATTACAGGTGTAAGCCACCGCACCTGGCCATGATAAACAACTTTTTACTGTATTTATGTTCGGAAACATCCAGAAGCTCATTAATGAAGTCACTGTAGAGGAGTTTGAACAAGAAAACTGCTGTCTCAGGCATCAAAAACTACAATGACCATTTATAAGGTATAAAACAAAGGACCTATTTCTAGGCAGAAAAGAAAAAAAGCCTAATAAGTTTACTATACGTTGATTTATATTAATTAATTGTTATTAGTAATACATGCTACTTGGGAATTATATTTCCAGTGTTAGCAATGCTTTCTGCATCTTTTTTTTTTTTTTTTTTTTTGAGACGGAGTCTGGCTCTGTCGCCCAGGCTGGAGTGCAGTGGCCGGATCTCGGCTCACTGCAAGCTCCGCCTCCCGGGTTTACACCATTCTCCTGCCTCAGCCTCCCGAGTAGCTGGGACTACAGGCGCCCGCCACCTCGCCCGGCTAGTTTTTCTGCATTTTTCAGTAGAGACGGGGTTTCACCGTGTTCGCCAGGATGGTCTGGATCTCCTGACCTCGTGATCCGCCCGTCTCGGCCTCCCAAAGTGCTGGGATTACAGGCTTGAGCCACCGCGCCCGGCCGCTTTCTGCATCTTAAACACTTTCTCAAATCTTAAAGTCTTTATACCCAGTCAGGGTTAAGGGACTACATTTTAGGTAAGTAAAGACATGCTCCATACTAAACTAATCTGAAAACAAGAGAATCTTTATCTATTTATGTTGAACATCAGGAAACACAACAGAGAGGATCTGTAATTTATGGTTAAAAAATATTACAGAGTTTAATTTTATTTGAGATTAGGTCATAGCAACTCTGTATTTTTTAGCTTTCTTAGCACAGAGGTCAATTTACAAATTATGCTTGAATAAAGTAAATATTTTTGGATCCAAGTGATTGGCTTCCTAGTACCTCTTTAATTAAAATTGAGTCCTTTTTAAAATGAAGACTTATGTTTCTGATTATATTTTGCCTTATCACAGCAAAACATCATTTCTGTTCCTATGCCTTTCAGATCTCTGACACCTGCTTATCCCAAAGAAACATCCCTGAAAATCCTGTTACCAATAGCTTCCCTGGATAACCTCCAGAATCTGTCATATACACCCACAGAAACTTGCTCTGTTTTTTTTTTTTCCAAGCCTTTCTGGGAGTCCTATTGGAGCCCTTACAAGCTTCAAACTTCAAGTCTGAGGTGATATATGCCAATGAGGTGGAAGGAATTGAGAGGAGCTGAAAATTTGGAATTTCTCAGAGCAACTGGAGCAGGTTCAGACAGATTTAGTGCAGCTGTGTCCACTCAACACAAATATCCAGCTGTTTCTAACCACCTAAAGCATTGTCTATCCATGCATTGTCTATGAACTTTTTACTCTCCAACTATTATCAACAGTATTCTTTAAGATTAAATAAAAGACTGGTAGAATCTCGGCCAGACATATACCAAGGAGTTTTTCAAAGAAGTTGGGAACTTGGAGCACGCCTCAGAATCCTCACTGGTATGTAGTCCCTGGAGTACCACAGGTGATGCTGGTTCCCAATGACTAAACCACCTGAGCCAATGGAGCCAGGTGGTGGCTTGAACTGAGATGCTGAAGAAATTATCAGTCTTCTCCGTTCTCCCACAAAGACACTCATGCTTAATGCAAGTTTGGATCAAGAATTGTTTCCTCCCCTACATCTGACCCTGAGTGTGATCTTTAAACTTTATTCGATCTCAGAACCGTTGAGAATCTTACAAAACCTATGGACCTTCTACAAATGCTCACAGGTTCATACACAAAAATTTCAGGAAGTTCACAGCCCCTAACCTGTTTTAAGTCTATCAACAGACATCTTACAAACTCTTCCTCTGAACTTTTAAGAACCCTTATCTTGGAGCAGTTTTTCCTCAAAATTGAATAATGGATAAATCCCTCTGGCCGGGCGCGGTGGCTCAAGCCTGTAATCCCAGCACTTTGGGAGGCCGAGACGGGCGGATCACGAGGTCAGGAGATCCAGACCATCCTGGCGAACACGGTGAAACCCTGTCTCTACTAAAAAATACAAAAAACTAGCTGGGCGAGGTGGCGGCGCCTGTAGTCCCAGCTACTCGGGAGGCTGAGACAGGAGAATGGCGTGAACTCGGGAGGCGGAGCTTGCCGTGAGCTGAGATCCGGCCACAGCACTCCAGCCTGGGTGACAGAGCCAGACTCCGTCTCAAAAAAAAAAAAAAAAAAAAAAAAAAATCCCTCTGAAAGGAGGTAAAATATATTTCAAGTTCCAGAGATCTTAAATCATTAAGATGATCTGCAGAACCCAGCTGGATAAAGAGTCCCCTGGAGACTCTAGGCAGACAGAACCCATTTTGTCACCACTGCATCCCCAGCATATAGAACAGTGCTTGGCGCATAATCATTAATTCATTAATATTTGTTGAATTCACTGAAAGAATAAGGTTTCTGAGTGACTTGGGAACTCAGGCATAAGCAATGGGTTTATTTATAGCCCAAAGAAAGGAGCACCAAATGACTCACTAGCATCACCTGGAGCCACAAATGGTGTTAAAACTGGCATGCCAGGGAGATGCCTGATACTCAGATGCAGTAGAGTTTGGAGAGGGCATTTTATGGTTAGTCTCACCACTGCTTTAGAATGACACTGGAGGTATACAGTGTTCTGAACTAAGAGACCTGGGTTCACATCCCGTTTCTGCAATTCATGAGCTGTACACAAGTGAACCATGTAACCTAAGTCACAGCTTTCTCCTGTGTGTGATCAGGAGATCATTTATGCTTTTCTCACAGCATTGTTGTCAGAATCTAGATTTACTAAATACCAATGCAGTTCAGATGTTGGAGCCTCCATAGAGATGTTAAGTACATATACAAACAAAGCTTTTAATAACTGAGCCGGGGCAGGGCTGGGAGGTTTCATCATGAGCCAACACCACAGAATCAAAAGCAGAGATTGGATTGGCATTTGTGATTGGATTGCATATAGCACTGTGACAGGTATAGATATTTACATGCTTCTTTTTGAACCTTTTCTTCTGTTTTTGCCTTTTTGTTGTGGTGGTGGTTTTTTGAGACAGGATTTAACTCTGTCACCCAGGTTGGGGTGCAGTGCTATGATCACGGCTCACTGCAGCCTCAAACTGGGCTCAATGATCTTCCCATCTTAGCCTCCCAAGTAGCTGGGTCTGCAGGTGCATGCCACCACGCCTGGCTAGTTTTACAGTTTTTTGTAGAGATGAGGTCTTGCCATGTTGCCCAGGCTGGTCTTGAACACCTGGTCTCAAGCGACACCCCTGCCTTGGCCTCCCAAAGTGCTAGGATAACAGGCATAAGCCACCACACACGGCCTACCTTTTTGAACCTTATAATATGCTCCTGATGAATTCAGAAAGTAGAAATGATAGCAACCCATATACTGGAAAAGGTTAAAAGCCATGAAATATAACAGAGTCATCTTTTATTTGGGGTTTTGTTTTGCTTAGGAAAGTCATGAACACTTTTTGGTGACTGGGGGAATTTAGTGCTAACCACAGCACTACAGGGTGGAAGTAGATGGTGCACTGGTATGGGGCTCAGGACATCTTTGGACAGAGAGACTATGAATTTACTCCAGGGAGCCTGGGGCCTAACGGACAGAATATTTACTCTTCCCTCCCTTGTTTGGATGACTGTTTGTATGTTGTAACCAAGCAAAGCCTTTCCAACCTATTATTCGATGGTCAAGGAAATAATCACTGTGCAGGTTTAGACCTCCTGGCTGAAGAGCACTCACATGACAGCAGCCAAGTCACAATCCCCATCAGCTCTCTGGATGCGACACATATTCACTCTTTCTAGAAGCCTTCTGGAAATGTGATGTGAAACCTCCGTGCAACAGCTGGAGGCAATGGGAAGTATGGCTAAAAGAAGAAAAGAAAGAAAATGTTAAATCTTAACAGTTTATAGAACACTGGCATGGTTCTCATTTTAAAGATTTCAGAGAAACAGAATGTTAATCCACACAAACAAGGGGCAAACATGACTTTGTGAATATAGACTTGGGGCAGGACATGTCCCCACTTTCTGGAATTTAAGCTATATTTGTGAAAGAGAAAATGTAAATTTAGGCAAAGACACAAAACAAGTGAAAGAGATGAAAAGAATTACAGACAAGGATTCTAGTGGTACTGCAAACTGATCAAAGATGAAAGGAGTTAGGTCTGCACAGTGTTTCATGCATTTTGGAACTGGAAAAGCATCATTTGTTCAGCAAACATTTATTGATTGCCCATTCTGTGACAGGCCCTGAGCTCTACATTCAAAGTTGAAATAAACAAGGCATAATCTGTCCTTGTGATGCTTAGTAGTGCAGTGGGAGGCAGGCCATAAACAAATAATCCCAACACAGTAAAATAAGTGTTAAAGAGTTATGTTAAAAGTGTTATGGGATTACACATGAAAAAAGCCAGATTTAAAAGGCCATACTGTATGATTCCCTTTATATGAAAGATCCAGAATGGGCAAATCCATAAAGACAGAAAGTAGATTGATTAGTGGTTGCCAGGGGCTGGGGGGCTAAGGGATGGAGAGGGACGAATGAAAGGAGGGGACAGGGAGTGACTGCTAACAGGTACAAGATCTCTTTTTGGAGTGATGGAAATGTGCTGAAATTAGATATTGGTAATCGCACAGTTCTGTGAATATATTGAAGACCACGGATTTTTTACTTTAAAATGGAGAATTTTATGGTGTGTGAATACCAGTTGTTCCTACATTTATTAATGCATTTATTTCCTAAAACTAATTGCTTCTTTTTTTAGCTATGCTGTGCTGCCTAAGTCAAACTCTTAATATCCTGAACAAGGTATTGGGTTTATCCACGTATCCACCCATTCATTCATTCACCCATCTCACTATATGCGAATCACTATGCTAGACCCTGAAGGTAGAAAGATGAAGAGTTACTAGCCTCAAAGATTAGTTGTGACCCAAGCAACTCTAATAGGAAACGTACTTTCAGAAGCATGGTAGCAATTAAGAATCACAAGAAAATCTGTGTATTTAGGAATTTGAGTTATCTGAGTGCTGATATGAATTCAGTCTTAAGCCCGAAGAGTACCGGGGACCTATACATATACTTAGTAAAATGGATTGCATTTCTCAAATATTAATATAAACATAGGATGGGCTCAGCAGGAGATCACTTGATCTAAGTCAGATTAACATAAAAAGGCAAGAAGCAGGCCAGCATTTATTACATGTTAGTAGGTGCAACGAGTGCCCTCCAGAGGAAGCAGAAAATATAAGAGGCCAGGAAACAACTTTGGAGAGAACACGGGAAGTTAGGCAATGGAGAATGTAAACTGGGTAGTTCCGAATAGGGCAACTGTAAAATTCTGTTAGGTAACATCGCCCCCTAGAGGTTCCCTCCTGCAGCCTCCTGTCAGAATATTTCCATTTTTAAAAAGCCATCAGCTACTTCCATTTATTTCAATTATGACTCCAGAATTTCCATATAGGAGAGATTGTGGTGTGTCAGTTAGGCTGAAAAAGATGATTATGTGGCATTTCTTCAGCATTTACATAGTTTTGTTCAGATGATACTGAACAATGGTTGTTGGAGAGGTTGTTGGGGAGGCAAGCTGATAAGAGATCAGGGAGGCCAAAACCTGTCTGCAAAGACCACCTTGGTCAGGAATATAATGGAAAATAATCAGTTTATGTTCCAGAATTGGAGTTCACACAAACAGAAACCTGTATGATGGAGAAGGGGTTCCCCTGAAGAGAAATATGTGACTATTACTGAAAATAAGAGAAGTCTTGCAGAGTGGGCTTGATAAAGCAACAGAGTCCAGAGGTATGAACGATCAAGGATCGGAGGTATGCTGCAAGACTTTGCCTGATCCACCCCCAACTGCCTCCCTAACCCCTCCTAGAGGTGTTCCCTTTGCTTTGGGAAGGACAAAGTCCAGCAGATCCACCTGGGAATTTCTCTGAAAAGTGATTTGTGAGATCAGCAGATGTGTTGCCCAGCTGGCCTGAGAAGCAGGCACTGAGGTTAGCTCTCTGGAGGAAGTGGGGAACCACCAGTGGGTTTCAAATGGATCCAGAGCAGCTGCCCAACAGAGGAACCACAAAACTGGGAGTAAGGTTTCTGATTATGCAAGGGATCATCCCTCCTACAGTATCAGACCAACTTCCCCCAGACTCTTAGAGGGAAAGTACCCCTCTCCAGGACCCACTTTGAGAATTGTCAAGAATATTTGGATTAAGAAATCCTGCAGCAACTTTGTAATTACTGCCAGGCAAGAAAGTGGGGACCCGGAACATCACAATTTCTACTCACCAGCCAGTGAAGCCCAGAGTATAGGAGTTCCATGGGTAGCATCTGATGTGTCTATGCAGTGAATTGAAATCAGTATTTAAATCATACTTGAATCAGTTTGCTCTGGCACTTTTGAGATTGTATCAACTTTTGCTCCATTAAAAATAATGGTGTGCTTCTGTAGAGTGTGTGTGAAAGAAAGTAGGGGGAAAATATTTCTAACAAAAGAGAAAATGTGGCAAGGGCTATGTGATAAACAGAATGATATCTGGAACACTAAAAGGCAGAAGCAATAAATTATAACATAGAGACTTAGGTTCATCTTTATCAAGGTGGTGGCATTTGAGCTGAAAACTTGAAAATGGATAGAATATGAATAGGGCAGTAAATATAGAGGAGACAGTGGGTGTAAAGATACAAATGTGGAAAAAGGCAGATTCATGCCAATTTGATTGGAATATAGAATTTATGAATGTAAGTTGTAGGAGGATGACATGAAAAGCATTTTGAGACCAGACAGCTTTATATTTTATACCAATAACATAAGTTCAGTAACCTTTTTCTATGGAAACTTTAAAAATCAAGACATGATAATTCACCTAAACTAATACTTCTGTGGAAATGTAGATATGAATAAATAAATGATGATTTTACTACTATTCTCCTTTCCTTGTGAAACATTTCAACACAGAGGAACTACCAAGAATAATAAAAACACCTATATACTCATCACCCAAATGTTATTAATGTTAAATATTTTCCATATTTGCCTTCAGTCTTATTTTTAAGTAACTGTTTCCAGTACTTTACTGTAACAAGCAAGGCTACAACAAACGTCCTAATGATAACAGACATTTATTGAGTTCTTACTCTGTGCCAGGCACTAGTGTAACTGCCATGTGTGAATTAATTTATATAATCTACACAGCAACTATATATAGAAGGAAGTATATTAATCACCATTTTATAAATGGGTAATAACATAGAGAAAAACTATATAACTTCCCCGAGATCAAAGGACCAAGAAATAAATGGTGGGGCTGGAATTTGAATATGCATTCTGGCACTTTTTAGACCTTTTGGTTACACTTTATTTATTTATTTATTTTATTACAACTAAGATCTGAAAAATATTGTCTTCCCATTCATAAATATGGAATTATCTCTCTAGCTACTCAGATTTTCCTGGTCCTCCAAGATCTTTACGAAAAAAGTGATACGTAAGTCATGCTGCTATAAAGACACATGCACACATATGTTTATTGTGGCACTATTCACAATAGCAAAGACTTGGAATCAACCCAAATGTCCATGACAGACTGGATTAAGAAAATGTGGCATATGTACACCATGGAATACTATGCAGCCATAAAAAAGGATGAGTTCGTGTCCTTTGTAGGGACATGGATACAGCTGGAAACCATCATTCTCAGCAAACTATCGCAAGAACAGAAAACCAAATACCGCATGTTCTCACTCATAGGTGGGAATTGAACAATGAGATCACTTGGACACAGGAAGGGGATCATCACACACCGGGTCCTATTGTGGGGAAGGCGGGGGGAAGGATAGCATTAGGAGATATACCTAATGTAAATGACGAGTTAATGGGTGCAGCACACCAACATGGCACATGTACACATATGTAACAAACCTGCACGTTGTGTACATTGTACCCTAGAACTTAGAGTATAATTTAAAAAAAAAAAAGTCTTAGGACACAGAGGTCAGTGAAAACCTTAACTGGTGGGAATGGAGAGAAAACAAACTGAGATAGCATTTTAGAAGACATAAGTTAAAAAAAGAAAAGTTTGATGAACTGTCTACTGAAACATGTAATTTTTCCCATAACAGACAGTAAATTATAACTGAAAATTGTAAAAAAAAAAAAAAAAAAAAGAAAAAAATGATAAGATAATGTTGTATATCTTAGATCTATATTTAGGTACCTTTTAAATTTTGTTGTATTGTGAATGAGCTTTTTAAAAATACTTTTTTCTAATTAGTTAATTTTTATGTATAAGAATTCTATTGATTATTTAATGTTGCTCCAGCAACCTTGCTGAATTTTTTTATTTGTAATAGTTTGGAATAGATACTCCAGTTTTATAGTAAATCATCATTTTTATCTCTTTCTTTCTCAGTTCCTGTGTGTAGGAAATAAAGGTTTTTTCTCTTTTAAAATCTGTTACTTTGCTAAATGCCTAGAACAGTGCCTAGCCCATTGAAAGTTCAACACATAATTTTAAATTGCTGTGGTGGATCAATCTATTTTCTTCCTTGCCCTCCTGGGATAAACCATACATATTCATAACATATTACTTTTTATATCTTGTATAAGATTTCCTATTTATTAATATTTTTGCACCTCTGTTCAAAAATTCATCTATACTTTTACACCCTGCTACCATCCTTCCATGTTTTGAGTATTAAGGGTATGTTAATCTCAACAATGCATTGGGTAGTCTTCTCTGTTCTTCCATCCTTTGAAAGAGTTTGTATAAGATAAAGATTTTTGGTTCTTCCAATTTTTGGTAAAACTTCAAAAACTAGGCCTGGTGTCTGAGGAAAGATAAAGTTTAAGTTGGATTTGTTAGTGTCTTATTTGTGTGTGTGTGTGTGTAAATAAATATATATATATTTACATATATTTATTATTTTTCCAAGAAATTGTTCATTTTATCCACAATTTCTACTTTATTCTCACAAAATTTCATAGCTTTATCTTACTGTATTTGCAGTCATGACTCTTTTTTTAAATTCTTAGTGTTTGAAGAGAAGTTTCCTGTACAAAGTAGCAGTTTAAAAGTTTGAGCCAGGTGTGGTGGCTCATACCTATAATCCCACTACTTTGGGAGACTGAGGTGGGAGGATTGCTTGAGGCCAGGAGTTCAGGACCAGCCTGGGCAAAATAGTGAGACCCTGTCTCTACAAAAAATTTAAAAGATTAGCCAGGCATTGTGGCCCACCTACTGGGAGGCTAAGGCAGGGGGATCGCTTGAGCCCAGGAGTTGGAGGCTTTGATCCGCCACTGCGTTACAGGAAAGGGGTCCCCATCCACACCCCAAGAGAGGGTTATTGGATCTCGCGCAAGAAAGAATTTAGGGCAACTCCGCCGTCCAAAGTGAAGGCAAGTTTATTAAGAAAGCAAAGGAATAAAAGAATGGCTACTTCACAGAGCAGCCCTGAGGGCGACTGGTTGCTCATTTGTATGGTTATTTCTTGATTATATGCTAAATAAGGAGTGGACTACTCATGTCCTCCCCCTCTTTTTTTTTTTTTGAGAGGGAGTCTCCTCTGTCGCCCAGGCTGGAGTGCAGAGGCACGATCTCTGCTCACTGCAAGCTCTGCCTCCTGGCTCAGCCTCCCCAGTAGCTGGGACTACAGACCCCCACCAGCACACCTGGCTAATTTTTTTTGTATTTTTAGTAGAGATAGGGTTTGTGTTAACCAGGATGGTCTCATCTCCTGACCTCGTGATCCGCCCGCCTCGGCCTCCCAAAGTGCTGGGATTACAGGCGTGAGCCACCCCGCCCGGCCCGTGTCTCCCCTTTTTAGACCATAGGGTAACCTCTTGACGTTGCCATGGCATTTGTAAACTGTCATGGCGCTGATGGGAGTGTAGTAGTGGGAGCGACCAGAAGTTACTCTTAGGGCCATTTTGGTTTTGGTAGGATTAGGTGACTTCTTCACTGCAACCTGTTTTATTAGCAAGGTCTTTTATGACCTGTATTTTTTGCTGACCTATCTCATCCTGTGACTTAGATGGGAAGGCAGCTTAGTAGGTTTCAGCCTCATTTTACTTAGCTCCTATTTTAAGATGTAGTTGCTCTGGTTCACCCGCCTCTGACAATTGCATTGCAGCCTGGGCGACAGAGACCTTGTCTCTAATAATAAATACATGTTTGGATCTAAATAATAATATGTATTTATAAACTTACAAGTGTAAGTTGCTTAGAAACAAAGCATTCAACTCATGAGTTAAAGAGGAAACCACAAAATCTTATTCTGAAAAATAGTGAAAGTACTATTTATTATAATGGGTGGGATACAGTTAAATTTAGCCCTAAATGCATTTATTTAAAACACATATACGGAAAAAACGTGTGTTCAACTAAAAACCCGGAAAAGGAAAATCAGAAGAAACAAAGCACGAGAAAACAAAAGAAAAGCACGACGTTACGGCGCTTTGCGGCTGTCGCGCTATTGGTATCCGTAGTCGTGGCTGCTGCGGACCAGGAGACTGAAGTGGAAAACCGCGGGCGGTAGCGGAAGCCGAGACCAAGGAAGAGAGCGGGAAGTGCAGAGTGACAGCAACAAGAAACTGGTGGCGCGGGACGTCGTTTACCTGGGCGACGTCCAGCTGCTCTTCCGGCCTCTGCGCGTGCGCAACCTGGTTGGCGCCCCTGACCTGGTGAGCAGGTTTCTTTAAGGCCGTGGAAGGTTCCTACCGGCGCGGGGAGAGGACGGGACGTGAAGGAGCTGCTGAAGTATAGCCAGTACTACGCGAAGGGTAGGGTGGAGTCCCAGGCATTGCTTGACGGCCGGACGCCGAGACGCCCACGTCTCCCGCAAGAGCACGCCTGGACCCAGGGGAGCCGGCTGGGGCGCCCAGGACCAGGCCTGGCCTACCGCCGGCTGCCCTTCACAGAGCTGCAGGAGAAATCTAGTTGTATTGTGCACGCATTCCCTTAACCCTTACTAGTGTTTTTTTTGATTGATCAGTTTTTGATGCGGGTATATTAAAATCTCACAGTTACTGGGATTGTGCCTTTTTTTTTTTTTTTTTTTTTTCCTTCTTGCAATTCTGTCTACTTTTCTGATACAACACTTGGGGTTATGTTTTTAGACGCCTAAGTACCTTGCTGGTCCACAGCCAGGATTAGAATGAGGCAGGAGCCTCAGGTGCAGAATTTAAGGAACCGCCGAAAGAACTCCGTAATGAAGATGAGCAATATTTGGATGCAATATTTTTCAAAATAAAAATTAATGCAAAAAAGTTATGATTAGTAAAATGCTGCAATTTTAAATAAAAACAACATCTGACTGCATTTTCACGACTCGATCACCTCTCTTGCCTCACAGGAGTCTGGGCCCTAGAGATAGCTTTTCGGTGAAGTTTTTTATCTTTCGGTAAGATTCCTCTGTTTCTACTGTAGCTTTTTGCTTAAATAGTATTTTTCTGTTATTGACATTGCTACACTAATCTTTTGGTTTGTATTCATTTATTCTATCTTTTTTGCGTTTTTAAATCCTTTTTCTTTGCTTTTTATTCTTTCTGTTGGAAAGGTATTTTCTGTATTTCCTTTATTAATATTTTTCTACTAAAAATTTAGGCTGAGTTGAGTCAAGAAAAATCTCCCTTGGGAAAATGTCTGCAGTATCTAGTACTGACATGTTTCTTTTTGAATCGTATAAGTGTGTTATTTTACTAAGGAAAGTGATAGTCATGTCAGTAAAATTCTAGAAGCATTTATAGAGTGCTGCCTACATTGTATCAGTCTTTGTAACAGACAGCGAGTATATAAGAATTAATAAGTCATAGTACCTGCTCTCAGGGCGCCTACAATTAGCAGACTTTTTTTTTCTTTTTTTCCTTCACATGGGATCTTGCTCTGTCACCCAAGCCCCAGTGCTAGAGTGCAGTGATACAAACACAGCTGACTGCAGCCTTCACCTCCTGGGCTCAAGTGATCCTCTTGCCTCAGCCTCCCATGTAGCTGGGACCACCGGTGCACACCACCATGCCCGGCTAATTTCTTTATTTTTTTGTAGAGATGGAGTCTCACTTTATGCCCAGGCTGAGCAGACATTTTTCTAACATTGTCTCATTGGACATCTCTGCTGCATTTAACACTTGCCCATTCCTTCCTTGAAAATTTCCATATTCTTAGTTACTAGTCTCTTCTAATTTTCTGAATAATGAGAAACTATGGCCAGGCGCGGTGGCTCACGCCTGTAATCCCAGCACTTTGGGAGGCTGAGGCAGGTGGATCACAAGATGAGAAGTTCAAGACCAGCCTGGCCAAGATGGTGAAACCCCATCTGTACTAAAAATACAAAAAATTAGCCGGGCATGGTAGCAGATACCTGTAATCCCAGCTACTTAGGAGGCTGAGGCAGCGAATTGCTTGAACCCGGGAGGTGGAGGTTGCAGTGAGTCAAGATTGTGCCACTGCACTCCAGCCTGGGTCACAGAGCGAGACTCCATCTCATTTAAAAAAAAACAAAACAGAAATTACTTTCTCTGCTTCTTGAATGCGTCCTCCTTTGCCCTTTCCTCAATAGTTAGCATTCTCAAAATTCCATCCCTAACCTACTGCTCTTTTCTTTCCACATCTCATGTTTAAAATTTTTACTATGTCGGTAACTTCAAAATGTGTTTTTTACCTCTACCCAAATATTCTGATGTATATCCACCTGCTATTGAACATACACTTGGATATCCCACAGGCACCCCAAACTCAACAGAGCCCCAACTGAAGACATCATCTCCTGCCACTTTAAATCTACTTCTGTTTTCCTTTTCTCATCTCATTTAATCACTTTGTACTGTTATCCAAGTGTAATTCCATCTTCCTTCTGCACTCCCATGGCCAGTCAAATTCCTGTAGATTGTATTTTCCTTAACGCTTTTCACATCTGTCTCCTCTTCATCCTTGTTACCACTCTTAGTTCAGGACCTCATTAATTGGCTTCTGGACTGCTGAACCTCTCAGTTGTCTACTTTTTTGCAATTTTGTCATTTTCCCCTTTTGAATCTGAGGTCCCACAGTACCTTGTGCTTTCCTATATCTTTGTCTTTACCATGTATGAAATTAAGTCTATGACTGTCTTTTGACTGTAAGCTCCCACAGGGTATCTTTGTAACCCCCCACCACATAGCACATTGTCTAGTATTAGTGCTAAGGAAGTTTCTTGGACTGAACTAAGCTCTGTTCTTATTAGTGTTTCATTTTTATCTTGTTTTAAGGCTTTTAATGTCAAAAATATTTTTGCTTTTTTTCTAGGAATAGTATTTTCAGTTTTTGGTCAAGTCTTATGTCCCAAATTACTTACAATTACACAGTGCTTTTCATAGGTACCATCCCTGCACATTGAAGTAATTAGGGGTCAGTAAATATAATAAATCATTTGTTTGCTATATATAATATTTTAAAGATGTTTTTAGTATCTGAATAAAAGCATTCCTATTTGTCTTATTATGGTGTTATTTCTTTTCTTTCCTTTTTTCTTTTCTTCTTTTCTTTTGGAGATGGTCTTGCTCTGTTGCCCTGGCTGGAGTGCAATGGTGCAATCATGGTTCACTGCGGCCTTGAATGCCTAGGCTCAAGTGATCCTCCTGCCTTAGCTGCCCAAATAGCTGGGAATACAGGTGCACCCACTACGCCTGGCTAATTTTTAAAAATTTTTGCAGAAACAGGGTGTTATATGTTGCCCAGGCTGGTCTCAAACTCCTAACCTCAAGCGATCCTCCCACCTCAGCCTCCCAAAGTGCAAGGATTATAGGAATGAGCCACTGCACCTGGCCTTATTCTGGTGTTATTTCTATTAGCTTTGGATTGTCATTATTATTCCCAGTATTAAGTATATGGATGATTTTCCAGGAATGTGAGTCCCTGTTTTGGTTCTGTCTATGATCCAGTTTTGGTCACTAGACGGCTGTAAAGATCTCTCAGTGCTCAAGAACTGTTGGCACTGCACATCAAATTTGTGATACAAAAATTAGATTCTGGGTTTTGTTGTTGGAGAACGGTATCTCATTCTACTGCCCAGGCAGACCTCGAACTCCTAGACTCAAGCTATCCTCCCACCTTTGTCTCCCTAAGTCCTGGGATTACAGGTGTGAGCCACCGTGACTGGCAGATTTTGGGTTTTAAGGAAAGGATCCTGCTATTGTAGAGAGGTGAACCGCTTCCTCGCTTAGTTGTATAGGATCTCACTACTCAAAGTGTGGTACCCAGAGCCACAACAATGGCATCACCTGGGAGCTGATTAGAAATGCAGTTTGAAAAGCACTGGTACTGTATGCAGAACACAGCAAAATAGAAACAGTAAAGAAAGGCACATGCAATTATTGCAGAAAGGATTTGCAGACTAAAGATAAAAATGATAGATTCACTTAGCTACTAGCAGTGTCTCAAGACTGACTGCAATTTAAGAAGGGCAGTCTGAGTGCGGTGGCTCACACCTGTAATCCCAGCATTTTGGGAGGCCGAGGTGGATGGATCATGAGGTCAGGAGTTCGAGACCAGCCTGGCCAACATGGTGAAACCCCCATCTCTACTAAAAATACAAAAAATTAGCTGGATGTGGTGGCAGGCGCCTGTAATCCCAGCTACTCAGGAGGCTGAGACAGGAGAATTGCTTGAACCTGGGAGGCAAAGGTTGCAGTAAGCGGAGACCACACCACTGCACTCCAGCCTGGGCAACAGAGCAAGACTCCATCTAAAAAAAGAAAAGGCAACACATAATGTTCAGAATGTGGTTAGAATACATCCCTCCATTCTCATGGACCTCACGCCTTAGTGTAGCCAGATCGTGTGGTGGGTGCTGACAGATGGCCACTGTTGTCACTAAGTGGGCAGGAAAGACTCAATAATCCATGATATGTGGAACTGCTATTCCCAAGTAAAGTCCTCCAAGATACTCTTTGGAACCCTGGGATAATATTTGGGGGCATGGAGAGTGGATGGGGATTTTTCTTTGCTTTAACATGATACAGACACTAGAGTGGTCAGGGGATAGTCTTGAAGGGGTTTGGATAATTTTGTGCCACAAAGACATCCTGAGAGGCTTTGTAGCATGGTACTTAAACATGTAGAGACTACCAGGTTTAAATTCTGTTTCTGCTACCTACTAGCTGACCTTGGGTGAGTTAATTCTCTGTCTCAATCCTGTTATCTGTAATCTGGGGGTGGTCCTAGCATCTACCTCAGGGTTATTGTGAAGATTGCATGAGTTTGTATATTTAAGTGCTTAGAACAGGAGTGACAACAGATAGCACTCAATAAATGGAAACAAAAAGGACATATGTGGGCCAATATGCAGTACAGTCCCTGGCTCAGTAAGTATACAGGTGCCCATTAAGTGTCTGTGGAATGTGCCACTTGTTTATTTATTTTCCCTCAGTTTCAAACTCACCCTTAATTTCCTTTCTATGAAATTGAGATTGGCTCTTAAATATTTTTCCTTGGCTAGCTGGCACGTTGTTAAACTTTATCTGTAGAAGATATTGAAGGGACATTGCAGGAAGAGGGGGTTTTCCTTCCTGGCTCCAGGGTCCTCTCATCAGATTCCTGTAGATGCAGCTCCTGCAGTGCTTTAGCTTCTTCAGTGCATGGCAATTAGTAGCACCCCTACAGGCAGGTTTGTAGCCCAATGCCTCCAGTGAGATGCTTCCCTGTGACAGACTTTCCCCTACAAACTAGAAGGTGGATATCCAGCATGTTCTGCCAGTACAGACCAGGTGACTTTTCTGCCATTTGGTGAGCCATGGCTGGATCTCAGCTGGAGAGGGTAAGGGTGCAGGAACTCTTCCTTGAGTGATATGTTTTTGCCCTTGGAATATCTGCTTTTCCTACATTCCTTAAAATTATCTTTCTTTCTAGCCTATTTCTTGTTATAGTTAATAATTTGTTCATATTAAACTTTCAAATTATCTGGTTTCTGTCTCCTAATAGGACCCTGATTGATATTAATAATAAATGAATAAATGAAACATTAACATTCCCAGTTGTTCTGAGACGTTTAAATGTTTTATATAAGATGAAGCTGCAGATTTTCAGAATTTTTGTGTTGAGTAGATTTACTGTTATCTATGATTAAAATGTGTTAAGACAATATGTAGATTGTGATCCTGTTTCTGTTTATTTTTTTATTTTTTTATTTTTTTATTTTGTATTTTTATTTTTCTTCTGAGATGGAGTTTTGCTCTGTCGCCCAGGCTGGAGTGCAGTGGTGTGATCTTGGCTCACTGCAAACTCCACTTCCCAGGTTCACGCCATTCTCCTGCCTCAGCCTCCCGAGTGGCTGGGACTACAGGCGCCCGCCACCACGCCCAGCTAATTTTTTTTAGTAGAGACGGGGTTTCACCATGTTAGCCAGGATGGTCTTGATCTCCTGACCTCAGTTTCCCAAAGTGCTGAGATTACAGGCGTGAGCCACCGCACCTGGCCATCCTGTTTTTATTTTAAAAAATTGATGTGTGCTGGTTCCAAGATGACCAAATAGGAACAGCTCCAGTCTACAGCTCTCAGTGTGAGTGATGCAAAAGATGGGTGATTTCTGCATTTCCAACTGAGGTACCAGGTTCATCTCACTGGGGCTTGTCGGACAGTGGGTGCAGTCCACGGAGTGTGAGCCGAAGCAGGGTGGGGTGTTGTCTCACTGGGAAAGTGCAAGGGGTTGGGGAATTCCCTTTCCTAGCCAAGGGAAGCCGTGACAGATGGTACCTGGAAAATCAGGACACTCCCACCCTAATACTGCACTTTTCCAATGGTCTTAGCAAACAGCACACCAGTAGATTATATCCCGCGCCTGGCTCAGAGGGTCCCATGCCCACAGAGCCTTGCTCACTGCTAGCACAGCAGTCTGAGATCAAACTGCAAGGCAGCAGTGAGGCTGGGGGACAGGCGTCCGCCATTGCTGAGGCTTGAGTAGGTAAACAAAGAGGCCAGGAAGCTTGAACTGGGTGGAGCGCACCACAGCTCAAGGAGGCTTGCCTGCCTGCCTCTATAGTCCGCACCTCTGGGAGCAGAGCATAACTGAACAAAAGACAGTAGAAACTTCTGCAGACTTAAATGTCCCTGTCTGACAGCTTTGAAGAGAGCAGTGGTTCTCCCAGCATGGAGTTTGAGATCCAAGAACAGACAGATTGCCTCCTCAAGTGGGTCCTTGACCCCCCGAGTAGCCTAACTGGGAGACTTGTCCCAGTAGGGGCCAACTGACACCTCATACAGCCGGGTGCCCCTCTGAGACCAAGCTTCCAGAGGAAGGATCAGGCAGCAACATTTGCTGTTCTGCAATATTTGCTGTTCTGCAGCCTCCACTGGTGATACCCAGGCAAACAGGGTCTGGAGTGAACCTCTAGCAAACTCCAACAGACCTGCAGCTGAGAGTCCTGACTATTAGAAGGAAAACTAACCAACAGAAAGGACATCGACACCAAAACCCCATCTGTACGTCACCATCATCAAAGACCAAAGGTAGATAAAACCACAAAGATGGGGAGAAACCAGAGCAGAAAAGCTGAAAATTCTGAAAATCAGAGTGCCTCTTCTTCTCCAAAGGAATGCAGCTCCTCGCCAGCAACGGAACAAAGCTGGACAGAGAATGAATTTGACAAGTTGAGAAAAGAAGGCTTCAGACAATCGGTAATAACAAACTTCTCTGAGCTAAAGGAGGATGTTTGAACGCATTGCAAAGAAGCTAAAAACCTTGAAAAAAGATTAGATGAATGCCTAACTAGAATAAACAGCATAGACCTTAAGGGACCGGATGGAGCTGAAAACCGTGGCACAAGAACTATGTGATGCATGCACAAGCTTTGGTAGCCGATTCAATCAAGTGGAAGAAAGGGTATCAGTGATTGAAGATCAAATGAATAAGATGAAGCAAGAAGAGAAGTTTAGAGAAAAAAGAGTAAAAAGAAACGAACAGAGCCTCCAAGAAATACGGGACTATGTGAAAAGACCAAATCTACATCTGATTGGTGTACCTGAAAGTGACGGGGAGAATGGAACCAAGTTAGAAAACACTCTTCAGAATATTATCCAGGAGAACTTCCCCAAACTAGCAAGGCAGGCCAACATTCAAATTCAGGAAATATAGAGAATGCCACAAAGATACTCCTCGAGAAGAGCAACTCCAAGACACATAATTGTCAGATTCACCAAAGCTGAAATGAAGGAAAAAATATTAAGGGCAGCCAGAGAGAAAGGTCGGGTTACCCACAAAGGGAAACCCATCAGACTAACAGTGGATCTCTCAGCAGAAACTCTACAAGCCAGAAGACAGTGGAGGCCAATATTCAACATTCTTAAAGAAAAGAAATTTCAACCCAGAATTTCATATCCAGCCAAATTAAGCTTCATAAGTGAAGGAGAAATAAAATCCTTTACAGATGAACAAATGCTGAGAGATTCTGTCACCACCAGGCCTGCCCTACAAGAGCTCCTGAAGGAAGCACTAAACATGGAAAGGAACAACCGGTACCAGCCACTGCAAAAACATGGCAAATTGTAAAGACCCTCTATGATAGGAGGAAACTGCATCAACTAATGAGCAAAATAACCTGCTAACGTCATAATGACAGGATCAAATTCACACATAACGGTATTAACCTTAAATATAAATGGGATAAATGCTCCAATTGAAAGACTCAGACTGGCAAATTGGATAAAAAGTCAAGACCCATCAGTTTCCTGTATTCAGGAGACCCATCTCACATGCAGAGACACACATAGGCTCAAAATAAAGCAATGGAGGAAGATCTACCAAGCAAATGGAAAAAAAAAAAAAAAAAAAAAAAAAAAGCAGGGGTTGCATTCCTAGTCTCTAATAAAACAGACTTTAAACCAACAAAGATCAAAAGAGACAAAGAAGGCTGTTACATAATGGTAAAGGGATCAATTCAAGAAGAGCTAACTATCCTAAATATATGTACACCCAATACAGGAGCACCCAGATTCATAAAGCAAGTCCTTAGAGACCTACAAAGAGACTTAGACTGTCACACAGTAATAATGGGAGACTCTAACATCCCACTGTCAACATTAGATAGATCAACGAGACAGAAAGTTAAAAAGGATATCCAGGGATTGAACTCAGCTCTGCACCAAGCAGACCTAATAGACATCTACAGAACTCTCCACCCCAAATCAACAGAATATACATTTTTCTCAGCAACACATCACACTTATTCCAAAACTGACCACATAGTTGCAAGTAAAGCACTCCTCAGCAAATGTAAAAGAACAGAAATTATAACAAACTGTCTCTCAGACCACAGTGCAATCAAACTAGAACTCAGGATTAAGAAACTCACTCAAAACCACTCAACTGCATGGAAACTGAACAACCTGCTCCTGAATGACTACTGGGTACATAATAAAATGAAGGCAGAAATAAAATGTTCTTTGAAACCAATGAGAACAAAGACACAACATACCAGAATCTCTGGGACACATTTAAAGCAGTATGTAGAGGGAAATTTATAGCACTAAATGCCCACAACAGAAAGCAGGAAAGATCTAAAATCGACACCTTAACATCACAATTAAAAGAACTAGAGAAGCAAGAGCAAACACATTCAAAAGCTAGCAGAAGGCAAGAAATAACTAAGATCAGAGGAGAACTGAAGGGGATAGAGATACAAGAAACCCTTCAAAACATCAATGAATCCAGGAGCTGTTTTTTTGAAAAGATCAACAAAATTGATAGACTGCTAGCAAGACTAATAAAGAAAAAAAGAGAGAACAATCAAAGAGACACAGTAAAAAATGATAAAGGGGATATTACCACCATTCCCACAGAAATACAAACTACCATCAGGGAATACTATAAACAACTCTATGCACGTAAGCTAGAAAATCTAGAAGAAATGGCTAAATTCCTGGACACATACACCCTCCCAAGACTAAATCAGGAAGAAGCTGAATCCCTGAATAGACCAATAACAGGCTCTGAAATTGAGGCAATAATTAATAGCCTACCAACCAAAAAAAGTCCAGGACCAGACGGTTTCACAGCCGAATTCCACCAGAGGTACAAAGAGGAGTTGGTACCATTCCTTCTGAAACTATTCCAATCAATAGAAAAAGAAGGAATCCTCCCTAACTAATTTTATGAGGCCAACATCATCCTGATAGAGACACAACAGAAAAAGAGAATTTTAGACCAATATCCCTGATGAACATCGATGCAAAAATCCTCAGTAAAATACTGGCAAACCGAATCCAGCAGCACATCAAAAAGCTTAGCCACCACAATCAAGTCGGCTTCATCCCTGGGATGCAGGGCTGGTTCAACATACGCAAATCAGTAAACAGAATCCATCATATAAACAGAGCCAAAGACAAAAACCACATGACTATCTCAATAGATGCAGAAAAGGCCTTCGACAAAATTCAGTAGCCCTTCATGCTAAAAACTCTCGATAAACTAGGTATTGAGGGGATGTATCTCAAAATAATAAGAGCTATTTATGACAAACCCACAGTCAATATCATACTGAATGGGCAAAAACTGGAAACATTCCCTTTGAAAACTGGCACAAGACAGGGATGCCCTCTCTTGCCACTCCTATTCATCATAGTGTTGGAAGTTCTGGCCAAGGCAATCAAGCAGGAGAAAGAAATAAAGGGTATTCAATTAGGAAAAGAGGAAGTCAATTGTCCCTGTTTGCAGATGACATGATTGTATATTTAGAAAACCCCATCATCTCAGCCCAAAATCTCCTTAAGCTGATAAGCAACTTCAGCAAAGTCTCAGGATACAAAATCAATATGCAAAAATCACAAGCATTCCTATACACCAATAAAAGATAAACAGAGAGCCAAATCATGAGTGAACTCCCATTCACAATTGCTTCAAAGATAATAAAATACCTAGGAATCCAACTTACAAGGGATATGAAGAACCTCTTCCAGGAGAACTACAAACCACTGTTCAATGAAATAAAAGAGGACACACACAAAAAAGGAAGAACATTCCATGCTCATGGATGTGAAGAATCTATATGTGAAAATGGCTGTACTGCCCAAGGTAATTTATAGATTCAGTGCTATCCCCATCAAGCTGCCAATGGGCTTCTTCACAGAATTGGAAAAATCTACTTTAAACTTCATATGGAACCAAAAAGACCCCACATTGCCAAGGCAATCCTAAGCAAACAAGAACAAAGTTGGAAGCATCACACTACCTGACTTCAAACTATACTACAAGGCTACAGTAAACACAACAGCATGGTACTAGTACCAAAACAGAGATATAGACAAATGGAACAGAACACAGCCCTCAGAAATAATACCACACATCTACAGCCATCTGATCTTTGCCAAACCTGACAAAAACAAGAAATGGGGAAAGGATTTCCTATTTAATAAATGGTCTTGGGAAAACTAGTTAGCCATATGTAGAAAGCTGAAACTGGATCCCTTCCTTACACCTTATACAAAAATTAATTCAAGATGGATTAAAGACTTAAATGTTAGACCTAAAACTATAAAAACTCTAGAAGAAAACGTAGACAATCCCATTGAGGCCATAGGGATGGGCAAGGACTTCATTACTAAAACACCAAAAGCAATGGCAACAAAAGCCAAAATTGACAAATGGGATCTAGTTAAACTAAAGAGCTTCTGCACAGCAAAGGAAACTACCATCAGAGTGAACAGGCAACCTACAGAATGGGAGAAAAATTTTTACAATCTACCCATCTGACAAAGGGCTAATATCCAGAATCTACAAAGAACTTAAACAAATTTACAAGAAAAAAATCAAACAACCCCATCAAAAAGTGGGCAAAGGATATGAACAGACAATTCTCAAAAGAAGACATTTATGCAGCCAACAGACACATGAAATAATGGTCATCATCACTGGCCATCAGAGAAATGCAAATCAACACCACAATGAGATACCTTCTCACACCAGTTAGAATGGTGATCATTAAAATGGTGATCATAGGAAGCAACTGGTGCTGGAGAGGATGTGGAAAAATAGGAACACTTTTACACTCTTGTTGGGACTGTAAACTAGTTCAACCATTGTGGAAGACAGTGTGGCGATTCCTTAAAGACCTAGAACCAGAAATACCATTTGACCCAGCCATCCCATTACTGGATATATACCCAAAGGATTATAAATCATGCTGCTATAAAGGCACATGCACACGTATATTCATTACAGCACTATTCACAATATCAAAGACTTGGAACCAAGCCAAATTTCCATCAATGATAAACTGGATTAAGAAAATGTGGCACATGTGCACCATGGAATACTATGCAGCCATAAAAAAGGATGAGTTCATGTCCTTTGTAGGGACATGGATGCAGCTGGAAACCATCATTCTGACCAAACTATCGCAAGGACAGAAAACCAAACACTGCATGTTCTCACTCATAGGTGGGAATTGAACAGTGAGAACACTTGGACACAGGGTGTGGAACATCACACACCGGGGCCTGTCGTGGATTGGGGGGAGGGGGAGGGATAGCATTAGGAGATATACCTAATGTAAATGACGAGTTAATGGATGCAGCACACCAACATGGCACATGTATGCATTTGTAACAAACTTGCACATTGTGCACATGTACCCTAGATCTTAAAGAATAATAAAAAAAAAAATATTGGTATGGATGTATGTGTGGGTTGTGTTGCTAAATGCCTAGAGGAAATTCTGGAAGTATATGCAGAACCCTCTGGACAGGGGAGAGGGATTAAAGGAATGATGAAGTGGAACTTTCCTTTTTTTTATTCTTTATATTTTTATATTTAAAAATACACTAAGTATTTGTAACTTTCATAATATTAGGATAAATTCTTTAATTTTTGTGAGTTTTGGTAATTTTATTTTTTTGGTAAAGTTTTACTTTTTTTTTTTTTTTGGATAGAGAGTCTCACTCTGTCACCCAGGCTGGAGTTCAGTGGTGCGATCATGACTCACTGCAGCCTGGAACTCCTGGGCTCAAGCAATCTTTCTGCCTCAGTCTCCCAAAGTGCTGGAATTACAGGCAGGGAGGCCAAGGAAGGAGAATCACTTGAGGCCAGGAGTTCGAGACCAATCTGGGCAACATAGTGAGACTCTATCTCTACAAAAAAAATTTTTTTTAATTAGCCAGGTGTGGCTGGACAGGTGGCTCACACCTGTAATCCCAGCAGTTTGGGAGGCCAAGGTGGGTGGATCACCTGAGGTCAGGAGTTTGAGACCAGCCTGGGCAACATGGTGAAACCCTGTCTCTACTAAAAATACAAAAATTAGCTGGGTGTGATGGCGCAAGCCTCTAATCCCAGCTACTCGGGAGGATGAGGCAGGAGAATTGCTTGAACCCAGGAGACGGAGGTTGCAGTTAGCCGAGATCGTGCCATTGCACTCTAGCCTGGCCTGGGTGACAAGAGCAACAAACTCCATCTCCAAAAACACACAAAAAATTAGCCAGGTGTGGTGGCATGCACCTGTAGTCCCACCTATGTCAGACCTCTTAGGGACCACAATTGGAGAGTCCCAATTGTGCAGAACAACACTGAGTCACAAATGTATATTCCTGGTAATCTTCCCTAGTCAGTGTGTTATGATTAAAACAAAAGTCAACATTTTAGGATGCAAGCAGCAAATCTCTAGCAAGTATTGGTGTGATTCAGTAGCCATTGTACTCTGAGAAAGAAGGTTGTCAGTGGGAAGACAATTTGGGCCTCACTGCAGCAAAACCTCCTAACTTGAATCTGCTGGGCACAAGTGAGCCTTGATCTTAATGAACAATAAAACAGCCAAGCCCACAAAGCCCTAGACTGTGGGTTTAAATAATCGGGCTCAGGGCCACTGAAACAGGATGAAAGACATGTTTATGGATTCAGTATTGAGTTCTGGGAGCCAGCAGCCACGTCAGCAGAGGTGGAGTGTGCCCTACCTTTGGGCAGAATCCAAGGCTTTTAATTATAGATAAAGTCACCTGCTTCCTGATTTATGCAAAACACTTTGGGAATGCCAGTTATTGAGCCATCACAACAAGTTAGCCATTTAAGACACCATTAAGATAAGGAACAGCTTTCTGCCTGAAGAAAACAAAATATATTTCCCAAAGTTCCAAACTGGCACAGGCCATTTCCCTATTCCCCTTGCCAAGGCTACCTGTCCTTTGCACTGTTGAGTTGTTGAGTGTTCTCTACCTTCCTCCCTCCCCACTTGGTTTTCCACCCCTTCCCTGGACCCAGAATCACTTAAGTGCCTCCCACAGGGCACCTGGCTTACATGGACACTTGAGTGCAAGTTTGCTAAGAATAGCTGTGGCATTGCCCCTCTGTTCCACAATTGTGCTCAGGACTACTTGTGTGTTTTTACCCAGTATCACTTATTTTTAAATGGCAGAAGGTTGGAGCTTCTCAGGCAATGTGATTTTCCTGTGGCCTAAACTGCCTTAGGTAAAGCATCGAGACTAAGCCAAAAGGCTATTGCTGGGTCTCTCGGCTCCCTTTCTTTATTATTGCCAGCAGCCATACCTTTTCACACGCCTCTTCATTTTGCCGTCCCACTCCACTGTCTCTACCAGGACTCAGTCCCATGTGAAGTTGGGTCCTGGGTATGGCAGACCCTTCCTCATTACACTCTGCCTCCTTGACCTGCTATTCCCTCCCTCCTTTCCTGTAGGAGAGCTGCTGCTGCGGGGACAGGTGGGAGTAGGTCAGGAAGCTGGATAGAGGTACACATTTCAAAGTTTTATGTAAAAAACTTGAGTTGGTGGAATTACCAGAACTAGGAGTGAAGCCTTAGCAGGCAGACCTTTCAGAAATAGTGAAAATGAGTCCCAAAATCTCAGTGGTGAATTTTTCTGAGAAATGTTACAGAAACATAAAGTGACAAGTTTTTGTCTTTATCTTGATAAGATAGATAGATTAGTAGAAATTGAGAAGAGACTGTCCAGTTTTTTTTTCTGTTGCTTATTTGCATAAGCCCAGTACATGGATGGACTATAGTGGAGTCCCTAAGCAAATGTCTGCAGGGACTAGGCAGTTAATACAGCAAACTTCAGAGGCTCATCTGCTTTAGCCAGTTCTTGCCTCGGTATGGTGGAATCATTGTTGCTACATCTGATTTTTCAAGAGAAGCTTTAAAATCCAATTTGTATGTGTGTATGTATGAGTATGTATATGAGAAAGCTTTCAGTTTTAAAATGTTGGCTCAAATTTTTAAAAAGCAGACCAAAGAAGACTTATATTCCGCCTTTGCTCTAGACTTAGAGAATCTGTTCAGGATAAAGCTTAAAGAAAAGATGACAATGGAAAAGAGCCACTGGTCAAGTGTTAAGTACTGACACTTAGGGTTTCCTGAATATAGTAGTGAGTGCTACTTTAGAAGAGATTCCCTCTAGTTCAAATGCAGTTACCGTCTCCATATACATGCTAGCAACTCACAATTTAAATTCTCTTTGACATAATTTGTAGGGTTCAATCTCCCTCATCCTTTTTTTCTTTCTTTCTTTTCCTTTCTTCCTTTCCTTCCCTCTCCCCTCTCCTCCCCTCTTTTTATTTTTAAGAGATGAGGTTTTACTGTGTTGCCCAGGCTGGAGTGCAGTGGCAATTCACAGTGTGATCATAGCTCACTGCAATCTCGAATTCCTGGCCTGAAGCTATCCTCCAGCTGTAGCCTCCCGAGTAGCTGGGAATACAGGCATGCACCACTGTGCTTAGCTCTGCCCTCCCTTTTTAAAGATCAGACTGAAGTTTACATTTTTTGTATCCATAGGGCTGACTTTGCTCAGGAAATTTACAACTTACCTAATTTGAACGCAGCTGGCCAAGTCTGTCTTTCCCTCCAGGAATGTGTACACTTGTGTTCAGACAATTTAGCAGGTTGGGGTATGGAGGAAGACAGATGAATAGTAGGAGCTTTACTCCAGCCTCTAGCTGGGGATTTTCTAAGATACTGTCATCAGAAAAGGAAACATAGCCCGAAGTTGCACCTATATGGAAGGACCTCATCCTGCAGGTGGCAAAAATTTCTAGTATGCCTGTTAGAATGAGGTTCCTTCCTGAAACTAATGGGAGATCTAGAATTTAAACCTATGTCATTCTCTGGTAGGTAATCAGAAATTAATTGGAAATTCCTGCTTGAAGAGATAGATATTCTTGCCCCACCTCAATCCTTCCAGCACAGATTTGGGAGATACCCCCCTTCCAGTGGAGGCCTAGGTGGCCAGTGCCCCTACTCACCTTCTGAGGCATGTAGGGCCGCACAGACAGCCAAGGCCATGATGGCAAGTCCTGTCTGCTGCATTCCTGCCTGCCCTACTGGCACTGACAGCAACACAAGTAAGGCTGTTCAATCAGGAAATGAGGCTAAAGGTGTCCTTGGGCACAGAGAAAGTGTAGAGGAAAAGTAAGCCAGGTGGCACCGCCCTGGGAGGTGTTCAGGGTATCTATTTCTCACTTTCCTTAAGGCCAGCTCCTCCCCAACTTATCAAGCTCCTAACTTGTGTTCACCCTGCCTGGGAGTCAGGGGATGTCAGTGGAGATCTGGCAGCTGACAGGGTCACTGTGAGTTGGGGTGTGCATCAGAATCATTTGGGAAACATTTAAAAAAAAATCAATCTACATGATTCTCCCCTTTCCCTGATTTGTAAACCAGAACTCTCGGGTAGGAGACTAGTCATTTGAATTTTGTAAAAGCTCCACAGGTGATTCTAATGGACACTTGAGACCCATTGCATAATCAGTTTTTAAGTAGCTTATGGAAACCATGAGTTTCTGGGGACAAGGGTGACAAGTCATAAAAAAATTATCTTTGTGGAAAGATATGGAATTATTAAAGCCCGTTCTGGTCTTGGTTCACAGCTAAATTATTTCCAGTGAAGTTTTTACAATAGCTTATTTAGGAGAAAGACAGGAAGAGGGGCAAAACCTTGTAGAAAAGAGCCCAAGAGCAGATGTGAAGAGGCATGAGCGCTAGTCCAGCTTTGCTGCTAATCATCTTTGTGAATAAAACCATGGAGCACCATGAAGCTAACTAGATTCTAATTGCTCCTCATCTACTAATAAGTTGTATAACCTCAGGCAATGTACTTAACTTTGCTGTAAATAACAAGTCAGAGTAGATGACCTCCAAAATCATGCCATGCTTCCTCTAGAACTGTGTTGTCCTATGTGGTAGCCACTAGTCCACATGTGGCTCTTGAGCACCTGAAATGTGACTGGTCCAAACTCAGATGTACTATAGGTATAAAATTCACACTGGATTTCAAAGACTGAGTACAGAAAAATATATAAAATATCTTGTTAATAATGTTTATACTGATTATTGATTACATGATAATATTTTGGATATTTTGGGTTAAATAAAATATCTTATTAAAATTAATTTCACCCATTTCTTTATATATTATAAGTTGCTGCTGTGGTTTGAATATTTTTTTCTTCTCCAAAGCTAATGTTGAAAATTAATCCCTAATAGTGCTGGGAGATAGGGCCTAATGGGCAGTGTTTAGGTTATGATGGCTCCACCCTCATGAATGGATGAATGCTACTATAAAAAGGGCTTGTGGGAATGGGTTGGTACCTTCTGCTCTTCTGCCAGGTGAGTACACAATGCTCCTTCTCTCCAAAAGATGCAGCAAAGAGGCATCATCTTGGAATTAGAAACTGAAATCACTGGTGCTTTGATCTTGGACTTCCCAGCCTCCATAATTGTAAGAGAGTAACTTGCCTGTAATCCCAGCACTTTGGAAAGCGAGATGGGCAGATCACTTGAGCCCAGGAGTTCACGACCAGCCTGGGCAACATGGGGAAACACTGTCTCTATAAAAAATAAAAATAAATAGCCTGGCATGGTAGCGTGTGCCTGTAGTCCTAGTTACTCAGGAGGCTAAGGTGGGAGGATTGCTTGAGTCCAGGAGGTTGAGGCTGCAGTGAGCAGAAATTGCAACATTACATTCCAGCCTGGGTGGACAGTGAGGTTCTGCCTTGAAAAAAATAAAATAAATTTTTAGAAGTGAAAATTGTCAAAGGGTATGCCCATTTAAATCACTTTTTCATATATAGTGCCAAATTATCTCACAGTATTGAAAATATCTCTGTACATGCCTCTCTCCTCCAATAGTGTGGGCTCAGTGAAGGCAGGATCTCCAGTGTGTTGCTCAGTGCTTGGCAAATAGTAGATGACTATTCACTGAATGAATAATGAGTTGGATAACTCAAATGAGAAGGCCTTCATTACATAAGCAAAATCTTGCCAGTGTGGTCACAGAAGTCTACAATTGGTACTCTTGTCCTTTTCTGAATATCTATAGCCTAATTGGTAATAATATTTTAAATTTTCACTTCTCAGAAGAGATTGTTTTATATACCACACTGAAAATAATAAATTACTCTTGAGGGATAATTAGTTGTAAAAACATATCACCTGAAGATTTATAGTTTTGAAACAAGGGCCAAGGGCAGTGACAGAAAGGGAGAGAGAGAGAGAATTTCAGAAATCTGTATTTAGAAACAAGATGGAACATTTTCCAGCTGAGGCGGCTTTTAGGAGAGCCAGTTTGGTTCCTTTCAGTGTGTGGTTTCATAGTTTACACTCTGTAATTAAATGTGTGATGAGGTATGCCAAAGTAAACAGAGAGGAAAGAATGCAGGACTAGTCATTAGGAACAAAGTTTGAACCTAGGGCCAATGGAGGGAATTTCCCTTGCCCTGACTTTCTTATTCCTGGTTAACACTATAGTTTCCTTTCTGGCTTAAATTTATAACCTTTTTTTTTTTTTTTTTTTTTTTTAGCATTCATGCTTTCCAGATATATGAATACAAATTCAATTCCATATCACCATCATCAACTGTATTATATGCTAAAGCATAGAAGTTAAGTGACTTGCCTAAGGTCACTCAGTAATTTGGGAACCATAGAGCAGAATGGTACCTTGAGCTAATAGGAATAAAAACACCCCCAGGGAAATCGGAAAAAGGAGAGCAGAGAGGGATGATTAATGTTTCTGGATGTTAAAATATATTATAAATTTACTGTAATTAAGTTCGTGTATCACTGATGCAGAAATCCAGAAGACAAAAGGCTCATGCCAATTTAATATATTGCAAAGTTAGTATTTTACCTCAGGGAAAACTGGATTATTCAATGAATGGTTTTGAAACAACTGGCTAACTGTGTAGAAAAAAGATAAAGTTAAACCTTTAAATTCCAGGTATATTAAATATTTAAAGTGAAGAATTAAAATGTAAAAGCACCCAAAGAAAATACGGAAGAGGTTTTTTTTGTTTAAGTTTTACAGCAGAGAAGGTCTTTCTAGGCATAAAACAAGGCTCAGAACCCATTAAAAAAAACTTGACCTTATAAAAAAGTGAAATTTCATCATGGATAAATAAAATTCAAAAAAAGACAAAAGTTGAAATAAGTATACCAGGGGATGGTATTTGTAAGGCAGAAGACAAAAGACTCTTGTATTAAGAGGCCTTGTATATCAATAAGGAAGAAGCCAATAGCTCAACAGAAAAATAGGCAGTAGATGGCTGGGCATGGTGGCTCATACCTGTAATCCCAGCACTTTTTGAGGCCAAGGCGGGTGGATCACCTGAGGTCAGGAGTTCAAGACCAGCCTGGCCAACATAGTGAAACCCTATCTCTACTAAAAATACAAAAAATTAGCTGGGTGTGGTGGTGGGCACCTGTAATCCCAGCTACTTGGGAGGCTGAGGCGAGAGAATCACTTGAAACCGGGAGGTGGAGGTTGCAGTGAGCCAAGATGGCGACATAGCCCTACAGCTTGGGCAACAGGAGTGAAACTCTGTCTGAAAAAAAAAAAAGAAAGATCTCTGGTCTTTAAGTGAAGAAAACAAGGTGCAAAACAGTGGAAAATATCATCTGTCTATCTCTCTGCTATGTGTGTACATATAGGAAATTCATATGGACAACACATACATGGATATAAATGCTTACACATGCATTTGTGGAATGATAGAGCACACGTTCTTTTTTTTAGATGGAGTCTCACTGTATCTTCCAGGCTGGAGTGCAGTGGCACAATCTTGGCTCACTGCAACCTCCACCTCCCAGGTTCAAGTGATTCTTGTGCCTCAGCCTCCCGAGTAGCTGGGATTACAGGTGTGCACCACCATGCCCAGCTAATTTTTGTATTTTTAGTAGAGACGGGGTTTCACCATGTTAGCCAGGCTGACCTTGGGTGATCTGCCTACCCTGGCCTCCCAAAGTGCTGGGATTACAGGCGTGAGCCACTGTGCCTGGCCAAAAGCACAAGTTCTTATTAGTGGTTGTTTCTGAGGAGGGTGAAGGTCTGGAATGGTAGAAAAATATCTCCTTTTCATTGTATATACTTTATTATGGTTTGAATTTTTACTACTTGCATTTACTAGTTGCATACTGTTGCATAACCAATTAGCAGAAACTCAGTGGCTTAAAACAACACCCATTTATTATATCATAGTTTGCATGGACCAGGAGTCAGGTATGGCACAATGTGTCCTCTGCCCAGGGTCTCATGAGGCTACAATTAAAGTGTTGGCCTGGACTGCAGTTTCATCTGAGGTTTGGGATCCCTTCCAAGCTCATGTGGTAGTTGGCCTCACTCACTTCTTCACAGGTGTTGAGCTTACAGCAGCTTGCTTCTTCAGCACCAGCAGGTCAGAGTCTCTGATCTCTAGATCCTCTTTTAAAGAACTCACTTCATTAGGTTAGCTCCACTCAGAATAACATCCTTTTGAGTTCACTTAAAATCAACTTTAAGGACTTTATATCTGCAAAATTCCCTCACTTTTGCCATATTCTATCAACTAGAAGCAACTCGCTGTTTTCGTCTGGATTCAAAGCGAGGGAATAATACAATGGTGTGGACACCAGGGAGCAGGAGTCACAAGGGCCTTCTTAGAATTCTGCCTACCACATTCATATTACCCGTAATAACCATCACCCAAACCACCGCAACATATGGAATACTTACATAGAGTTTATTTTGTAATGGGCACTGTTTCAAACATTTTGCATGTATTAAGTCACTTAATGATCAGAACAATCCTATGAAGTAGGTATTCTTATTACCTTCACTCCAGGGATGAGTTTAACTTGCCCGGGGTCATAGAGCTTATAAGTGCTGAAGCTAGCACTAGAACCCAGGCAGTCTATGTCCAGAGTTCTGTGTTCCTCATTATATTATGTATACATTTTTCAAATACAATGGTTTAAAAAAAATTTCTTTCTAGCCTGGGCAACAAAGTGAGATCCGGTCTCTACAAAAAAATCAAAAAAATTAGCAGGGGGTGGTGACACACACCTGTAGTCCCAGCTACATGGGAGGCTGAGGTGGGAAGATCACTTGATCCCAGGAGGTTGAGGCTGCAGTGAGCCTTGTTTGTGCCACTACACTCCAACCTGGGTGACAGAGCCACACTCTGTCTCAAAAAAAATTTTTTAAAGTTTTTCAGTTACTAAACTTCTGTAACAAATATGTCAAACTTGTGGCTTAAACAACCACAGCATTTATTTTGCTCATGCATCTGTTATTTAAACAGGGTAAGGCTTGGCAGGGATGACTCATGTCTGCCCCAGTCAGCATCAGTTTGGGGGTTTGAAGGCTGGGAGCTGGAATCATCTGGAGGACTCACCTCATTCCCATGTCTGGCAGTTGATGCTGGCTGTCAACCGGGAATCTTAATTCCTGTCCACATGGGCCCCTCCATGTGGCTAGTTTGACTACCTCACAGCATGGTGACTGGGTTCCAAAGGTAAGTATCCCATGAATGAGAGAGAGAGCCCAGATGGAAGCCACATTGCCTTTTATATCCTGTCTTGGAAATTAAGTTCACTTCTGTTGCATTTGATTAGTCAGAGCAGTCACAGAATCCTATCCAAGTTTAAGGAGAGGGAAAATAGACTTCACCTCTTGACGTAGAGTGTCAAGGTTTTGTAAGAGCATGAGGGCCTGAAATATTGCTATCAACCTTCCACAAAAAGGTTGATTGATTTATTCCCCTCTCTCACAGCTAGCCTTTAACCAAACCATCCCGGTAATTTATCTATCCTTTTCTTTAAAAGCATCAAGAAAAAGATGCCACAACCTTAAGTAATAAAACAGGAAAGTATTGTCCGTTTTTCTTTTTCCTGTTTTAGTATTCCTAAAGCACTTTTCTCCTTCTGCTTCCTTTAGGGCAGTGGTCCTCAACCTTTTTGGCACTGAGGACTGGTTTCGTGGAAGACAATTTTTTCCATGGACGGGGAGGGGAGGGGGAATGGTTCTGGGATGAAACTGTTCCACCTCAGATCATCAGGCATTAGATTCTCACAAGGAGGGTGCAGCCCAGATCCCTAGCATGTGCAGTTCACAATAGAGTTCAAGATCCAGCGAGAATCTAATGCTGCCACTGATCTGACAGGAGGCAGAGCTCAGGCTATAATACTTGCTTGTCTGCCACTCACCTCCTGCTGTGCAACCAGGTTTCTAATAGGCCATGGAATGGTACAGGTCCATGGCCTTGGAGTTGGGGACTCCTGCTTTAGAGTGAAGAACAAATGAAATTTTAAGCTCAGGTATTGGTCACTGACTTTGATGATTGTTTCCTTCTTTGGGCTGACACTCTAAGGTTCTTCAGGGAAGAATTCTGAGTTAGAAATGTCTAGGACACCTCAACTCATCTTCTAAAAAAAAAAGGGGGGAGGAAGGGTGAAATAGATACAGCCATTCATTCATTCATTCATTTAACAAAAATGTATTGAGTCCCCACCTTGTGCTGAGCACAGCCCTAGGGAATGTGTCCATCCTGGAGATGGAGACAATGTCTGTATTCTAGAGATGGAGACAATGTCTCTGCTCTCAAGGTGATTTTCTTTCATGGGGAAAGTCAAACACAACCACTCTTATAGGTCTTCAGCTGGGTCTTCGTCTTGTCTAGGATTGACTAGACAATATTAGTTAATTACAAAATTAATTAGTTAGATATTAGTTAATACAAAACCAGTTCAAAGATATGTTAGTGAAAGGGACTAACTAGTCCATCTCAGCAGTCCATTATGTGCTGAGGCAACTCAGGATGCTAAAACAAACTCGGTGGTGCTGCGAGATATTTTAAAATTTCAGAGAAACCGAGACATCTGTTGGACATGGCACAACTAATACCATTAGGTTGTTCAAATCTAACTAAATAACAGAAACTGGCCAGGCGCGGTGACTCACACCTGTATTATCCCCAGCCCCATGCCGACTTTTTGAGGCGACGACGCTTCAGTCCTCCGACCCCACAGGAAACTAGGACGTGACCGAAATCGACATTTCCAGATAGTAAATGGCTCCACTTTATTTTTAGGGCTTGGACAGCTGAAGCCACTGAACTCAAAAGTGTCCCTTGATCAAAGAATCCTACAAGGATTCCTCAGCCCTGAGAGTGGTGTCTCTATTAGGATTATGCCTGAATTAAAAGACGGAACCATTTCTAACTGAGCGCACTCTGATTTTGAAGTGTGTCTCAACAAATGATCCATGTTTCTATAAACCAGAGCCAGAGAATGACAAGGAAACCTGCAACTATTCCCACATGGAGAGCTTTGTACAAGATAATCAGGGGAGAGGAAGCATTTGAACGAACACTCTGCATCTGCCTTTGAGCAAATCATGGCACAAAAGAGAAATGTTTCTCTCCTGAAGCATTTGACAAGACTGTGGTCATTTTTTCAGAAGTAAAAAATGTCCAAGTCCTGAAATCATGCGTGTGTATGTGGGGGTGAGGGTGTGTGTGTGTGCATGAGCACAAACTTTTACATGAGTCAGTGCAAACTCCCATGTGACGTGTAAGTCAGCATTGCATCAGGTGTCTACACAGTGCCGGGTGGCTAGAGGTTAATGGCACATGTTTTTCCTCTCTAATTACCACAAGGAGAGCAAAAGCAAGAGGACGAGGAAGAGGGGGAAGGGGGGGAGGAAGGGAGGAGGAGGAGGGGAGTGGGGGGGGGAAGGGGAGGAGGAGGAAGAGGAGGAAGAAAGATGGAGGAAGAGGAAAGGAGAAAATGAGGAGGAAGAAGGAAGAAGAAGAGGAGAAAGAGGAGGGGAAGGGTAGGGGCCAGGGGAAAAGTGATGGGGAAGAAGAGAAGGAAAGATGGAGGAGGGAGAAGGACAAGAAGAGAGAGAATGAGGAGGAGAAGGAGGGACAGAGGGAGGAGAAAGAGAAGGAGAGAAGGAGGGAGAGAGAGAGAGAGGAGGGAGGAGAGAGGAGCAGGATGGAGGGAGAGAGGAGGAGGATGGAGAGAAAGAGGAGGAGGAGGGAGAAAAGATGAGGGAAGAAGTAGGAGACCAAGAAGAGGGGAGGAGCCTCATTCTCCTCATGTGCAAAATGGAAATAACAATGGCATCTTCTCACACAATAATTGTGAGAATTCACTGGTGGCATACGTAGTGATTGGCCCATAAGAAGCTTCAAATAAATGTGTTTCGTTCTTTCCCTCCTTGCTCTTTATCAAGCCATCGCCAGCTCACTTTTTTATATCTCCCTCGGGAAAGGCTTCCCTGACCTCACCCAGATCATCTCAGTGTTCCCCACCTCACTCTGGTGAAGCACCCAGGTGTGGACAGGGCTGGTTCCTTCTGGAGGCTCCAGTGAAGAATCCTTTGCTCACTTTTTCTGATGTCAGGTGGCCACCTGCCTTCCCTGGCTGTGGCTGTATCACTCCAATCTCTGCTTCCACCAGCACTTTGCCTTGTCCTCATCTATAGACAAATGTCCCTCTCCCTTCATCTACAAAAGCATTTTTGGCTACATTTAGGGGCCATCCATATAACTTGACATAATCTCCCCATATCAAGATTCTTAATTTAATCATGCCTGCAAAGTCCCTCTTGCCAAAGAAGGTAACATTCACAGGTTCTGGATGTGAAGATAATAAACACCTCTGAGAACCATTATTCAGCCTATTCCACTCATGTTCTATGAGTTCGAAATGTTTTTAGGTATAAGCAACAGAAAACCTGGCCAATTCCAACTAATTGTTTCACATAAAAATAAATCTGGAAGTAGGTAATGTTAGTTTTACGTAATCATATCAACAAGGGCACCTCTGTAATTCTCTTGACCCTACCCTTCTGGTCACAAAATGACACCTGTTGCTGTAAACAATGTCAACTTCAAAGGCAAGAAGTGGTGCAAGGGTGACACCAACCTCATCTTTTTATGTTTTATTAGGAAAGCCAAAGGTTTCCCAGATACCCTCCCAGAAAATGTGCCTCATGTTCCATTGACCAAAACTGGACCTTGGTTACATGGACCTAGTCTCTGGCATTGCATTTCCACTTTTTTTCTATTGGTTCCTGTAAAGAGTCACTAAATCTAATCCTCACTCAAAAGGAAGAACGCAGACCCCACTTTCTGAATGGACAAGTATCAAAAATTTTGTCGACGTATTTTAAACCACATTTACAGATTGTTTTTTGCTTTGATAATGTCCTTTTTTCATTACTTGTACTCACTAGGAGCATGTAACATACCTTGTTATGGTAGCAATGGTAGGTAGAATTAATAGCTGTCCTGTTTTAGCACTCAGGAAGCTCCAGTAACTCTGCAAAATACTTTATTATTTCATTCAATCCTAACAACAACCTTATGAGCCTGGTATTTACCTGGTAACAGATTGGTGATTGTTTACCCCCCCAGTAACCAGCCCTATGGGAGAAGCATAATCCTTCCTCCTTGGCTGTGGGGTTGGTTGTCCATGTAGCTTACTTCGGCCAATGAAATGTTAGCAGGACTGACAAAGGGCTGGATGAATGCTTGGTTTGTTGAGCTCAAGCTCTTGCCCCTCTGCCATCGCCACGAGAGGGGCACGCTTCAGCTAGCCTGCTGCTCCAAGAGGATGAGGGGCACGTGGAGCAGCTGTCTCCCAGCAGCCTGCAGTCACGTGGGGGAGTCAGCCAAGACCTGCAGGCATCTGACACACAGATGCTTGAGAATTTTTTTAAGTGAGTTTTGTTTGAAGCCACTAAATTTAGGGAGGTTTTTACAAAGCAATGATTATACATTACAAGCATCATCTCCATTTTACAGATGTGGAAACAGAGGCTTGAAGAGGTAGACAATTTGCTCAAGGTAACCCAGCTGTTAAGTGGCAAGGACAGGATTAACACCCAAATCTAGCTACATTTCAAACCCATTATCTTAGTTATTATGAAATTCTACTTGCTGTTGAATCAATTTTTGAGGTTTAAATCATTCTCCCTACAGCTTCCGCCTTTTCCTTTATATTAGAGAACAATATCCTAGTAACAGACTAACAAAATTACAGAAAAAGTCAATAAGGGCCTCTTAGACCAAGAAAAAAATAAAAATATAAAACAGAGTCACATAGCTCAAGTCCCTTCTGACAAAGACCCATCGGTCTGACAGAGCAAACGCAGAAAGGATTTAAATTTTAATTTCACTGTAAGGGTTTCTTTGGCTCAGAAACAACTCATCTCCCTTAATTTATCAGAAGATACAGTCCTGTAATAAAATAAGACAAAAATCTTCCAAAGTGTCAAATGCATCTACTCTCAGAAGGTTTCCAAATTGTGTATTAGTTTGCATTGAATTTATTTTCCTGATTAGATTGCGTTTTAGCTACAGCAGACCTAAAGGGATATGATGCCAGAATCACCAGGCAATTTTGCAAAGAAATCCATCAGTCCAAAAGGAAAGACTGTGTACTCTCTCACTCCAGGACTTCACAGTGAAGTTTGTTTGTTTGTTGAGATGGAGTCTCACTCTGTCGCCCAGGCTGGAGTGCAGTGACGTGACCTCAGCTCACTGCAACCTCTGCCTCTGGGATTCAAGTGATTCTCCTGCCTCAGCCTCCTGAGTAGCTGGGATTACAAGCACACACCACCACGCCCAGCTAATTTTTTTATTTTTAGTAGAGATGGGGGTTTCATCTCTTTGGCCAGGCTGGTCTCGAACTCCTGACCTCATGTAATACACCCACCTCAGCCTCCCAAAGTTCTGGGATTACAGGCATGAGCCACCACGCCCGGCCTCATGGTGAATGTTTTTACCAATGTTCGAGGTTGGACCTCCTCAGTAAGGTCAGGAGAAGGAAAGAAGCCTGGTATGGGTGATGCAGCTACGATGAGTCACCTGTATGCCAGATGTGTTCAGTGCCTGTGTGCTTAAGGTATCTAAATTTTACCATCATTATGTGAGATATATCTTGTTCCATTTTTACAAATGAGAAAACAGAGATTTGAAGAGTTTTAAGGAAACTTAGGCAGGAGTTACTCAACTAGTAAGGACAAAAACTAACATTTGAGGCTGGGCATGGTGGCTCATGCCTGTAATCCCAGCACTTTGGGAGGCCGAGGCGGGCAGATCACCTGAGGTCGGGAGTTTGAGACCAGCCTGACCAACATGGAGAAACCTTGTCTCTACTAAAAATACAAAATTAGCTGGGTGTGGTGGTGCATGCCTGTGATCCCAGCTACTTGGGAGGCTGAGGCAGGAGAATCGTTTGAACCTGGGAGGCAGAGGTTGTGGTGAGCCGAGATCACACCATTGCACTCCAGCCTGGGCAACAAGAGCAAAACTCCGTCTCAAAAAAAAAAAAAAGAAAAGAATATTAAAAGAATATTTGAGAATTTTTTCTAATCATGTGTTGTATGTGGCTTTTCATTAAAATATTCTAATTCATTTGTAGAAATAAAATTATAATTTCTGAGGCAAACTTCTGTTGAAGTTTTGGGGTTGGTGAATAGGAGATTCTGTGATATAGGAAGCTTTTAACTATAAGTATGAAAAACGTATTAATAGTGCATTAAATAATGAGATGTGTCTATCTAATATAACAGAGCCCAGAAGTGTGGTGGCTCCAGGGCTGGTTGACTCAGGGTCAGGGACTGCACACGGCATCAGTACCACCACTCTTGTGCCCTTGGCAGACATTATCCATCAACCACAATCTTCTTTCTGTTCAACCCAAACTCATCTTCAGAATCTTTCTTAACTAGAGGCTTTAAGAAGCTATTAACAACCAACTGCAAGTAGCAAGCCATGCTAAAGCTATTCTTTTCTGATTCAGACTCCTTCTTGCCCAGTGAATCAATAACTGAGAAGCACCTGCCATGCCTTCAGCTCTCCTGACAACAAAAGTGATTGGAAACACAAGACAAGCAGAGCAAATTGCCCCTCCCCTGAATAGACTGAAATCTTGCTGGAGAAACAAAATATAGATACATGAAACAATGAAGGAACTTATTTTAAAACTGCACTAGGGCAGATAATAAAGACCAAATTGTTTACATCATTGGTAAAGAGATACACTCTAAAGGGATAATTTGGGGGTTACCCAGTTTGGTTTGGTTTTGGTTTGGTTTTTGACCTGGGTCTTACAACATTCTTATTAGGAATACCTCTACTTCCCAATAGGATATGTCTTGCATTGATTTCACTTTACTATTCTATTCATAACCTATCTGCTCAAAGCTAGAAAACTTCTGACAATATACAGGCTTTTTCTTTAATAGCAAAAAAAAAAAATGTACTTTGTGGAATATTCTTTTTGCTCAGCCATTAATAGGACGATATTGATGTTTACTGTGTTGTAGCTTTATTTTTTTTTTCCAGAATTCCCCTCTGGCCATGATGACAAAGATAATTTTAATTGTACTGTATGTTTGTTGTTTATATTCATCCCCAAAGGTAATTCTTCTAACACATTTAATTTTGTACAATGTGTTTTAAATAATTTCTGCTCTCTTCCTCCAGGTGCTTCATAAGTTAAATAAAAACTTGATTCACGGTCTTTATTTCAGGTTTCAGGTTCTGCACTTTGCATCAAATTTTGTTAAAGAGACAATTCCTCACATTGGAATTTGAAAACACCACTCAGTGAAATCTCAACTGTGCCGCAGTACTTTAAAATAAGATGTGTATGCAATGATGTTTAACAAGAGAAAGAGCTCATTTAAGGAGACTTGGAAATGATCATTTTCTTGGGTATCTGATACAGTTAATTCTCAGCAAAGGGGCGAAGCAGAAGTCCTCCAACATTTAGAGACAGGAGAGAAGATTCCCAGGGAAAGGCAAGGCTGGATCTGGAATTATGGGCAAATTAAGAAAACTCAAAATTAATGGCAGAGTGAAAAATTCAGTCATCATAAATTCTCAGACTTGTGTGGCCAAGAAGCACTCCTGTGACCTACAGACCCTTATATGTCATCGGCACCCACCATCGCTGCACAAACATTACCTTTGTAGGACTGTTGCTCCCCAGCCCTCCTCCATATCCTTGCTTCAGTCGGCATATGCCCCACCCACCCCATCTACTTGCTCTGATGTTGCCCAGTCTTTAGTTTTGGTTTATAACATAATAAGAAATTGCAAGTCATTGATTTTTCTACTTTCACAACTTAATCTTTAAAATTCTTTGGAGATTTCATAATTTTCTAAATTTAAAATTGTTTTTTCCTAATAGTACTCCATGTTAATTTGGCCAATAAAGGCAAGTAACATAAAGAGCTTTAGGAAATCCTGATAGGACATCATTTTATCTCAATGAATAAAATAGAACAGGTTTCCATTAAATGTTAACAAAAAGACGTTTTTCGTATTATAAAATCAAGACATGCTCATTGCAATAAATTCAGACAGCATTCAAAAGTATAAGGAGGAATTCCAAAGTCACCTTCACTCTCCCAGAATAACCACTGTAACATATTAGGGTGTTATCAACAGAGACGCTTTCACGTGCACGCACCCACATGTGTGTGCATTTTCAGTAAAATGGGATGAAGCCTATATGGTTCCTTGCTTTTTTCCACTCAATAATATAGCATGGGCATTTTTTTTTCTACGTCAGTAAGCATAGATTTTAATAACTGTATTAAATGCTGCACAATATTCTACCATATTGATGTACCAAAAGGTACTTTTCTAGCCTTATGTGATTGATCATATAGAGCAATTCCAATATTTCAATATTATAAACCAGCCTGCTATGAGCATACACCTGGCATCCTTACCCAATTGTGGCCTAGACGATTTTTGCAAAATCACAATAAGAGTTCTGCAATTCTGCCTGTTAACAAACCTTTCACGGTCACCATTCTCTCTGGATATTATCAGTGAGAGTGCCTGATGCAGACCCACTAGGTGTGAATGCAGGGTGACTAAAGGAGAGACATTCCTACACACCACCTTGGCTGAGGATGTCAAGAACAATAGGATTAGGGCCTTTTAGGACTTCTTCAAGTGTTTATACAAAACACTGCCCCGGGCTCCAGAAATCCCTGGGAGACTGAAGGGTGGGAAGCTGAAAATCTACCCTGCCGTAATAACGGTAGCTCAGAGAAAGACTATTATTGGTTTCTATTAATGTGACTGACTTCTAAGCTGTCAGGAGGCAACCTTGCATTTTGGAGCAAATGAATAAATGTGTTTTAGATGCGCTACTAACAAAGGGACCAGCTTATTTTAAATTCTCCCCAGAAACAAAACAAATAAAGAGAAAGTCTCAGAATCACCACTTTCGGATGCCATCTCAGAGACCACCTGGAGAAACCTCACTGTCCCTCAGCAGTTCCCTGGATTGCCGTTTCAGAAGCCACCACAACCAGGAACAGCCACCGCCCGAGAACAGCTTCATCCATTATCCGATGCTGCCTCCTTCTGCCGGCCATTAGCAGGTGAACCTTTTTTCCCCCCGAAGGAGCACTGTTGCTGACTTCCAGTGTATGTAGCCACGGTTTTAGGAGTGTGGCTACAGGGGCTGATGGAGCTCAGCAGCCATGACCACTCCCTGTTAGGGAAAAACTTCAAAGCTATGGCGCTGGCTTTTCTCCTTATGATGAATGGGCAGCATGGCAGTGTGTTTTGTTATGCCAACACCATCATAAACAGCTTTAATAATTGCCTCAACCTCTCCAAAATCAGTTGTTTCTACAATTAATGACTGATTTCACAGGGCATTAACCATCCCCAGTAATAGTTCATTAACTGCTGGCCAGTGGGAATAAGCCATTGTTGGATGATACTAATGCTGCCTTCAGAAGATTTGCCAATGGTGAGCAGGGACATGTGCCCAGAGGAAAATAACAATGAAGGCAGCTTTTCTGAGCACCTGGAGTCACAGCACAGGGTGGTGGATGTCAGCAAGATACTTGTAATATCTCAGCTCCAGCGTTAAACTGTGGCAAGAAAGCCAAGAAGCAAGAGAACAGAGCTGGGAGCTAATCCAGAGAGGATGGTGCTGTCCACTGCAAATGGTCTAGAGTCTGCCCTATCTCCAAGCTCCAGTGATAAGGTAAGGCGAGGATGACAGCAGGGGGTTTGGACAATGAATAAGCAAAGGGGAAAGTGATATCTGATTGTAAAGACCAATAGTCCTCTCCCTAGCACAGGACTTGAGCTTCATGAGAGCTGGTAGCAGGCCTTCTTATCCTCAGCAAAGCATCTCCAAGGCCTAGACCAGTGCTGTCATGTGATAAGGGCTCAATAAATATTTGTTGAATGAGGCCTAGACACAGTGGATCACACCTATAATCCCAGCATTTTGGGAGCCCGTGGCGGGTGGATCACTTGAGGTCAGGAGTTCTAGACCAGCCTGGCCAACATGGCAAAACCCTGTCTCTACTAAAAATACAAAAATTAGACAGTCGTGGTGGTATGTGCCTATAATTCTAGCTAGTCAGAAGGCTGAGGCACGAGAATCACCAGAATTCAGGAGGCAGAGGTTGTAATGATGCAGTGAGCCAAGATCATGCCCCTGCATCTCAGCCTGGGTGGCAGAGCAAGACCCATCTCAAAATATACATACATACATACATATACACAATATTATATATAATTTATATTATATATATAATTATAATATATAATTATATGTACTTATATATACTTATATATTTATATAATATGTACACATTATATAACATTACATATAATATATAGTATGTTATATATATATATATATTCATTGTTGAATGAATGAAGAAACTAGAGACAGAGAGAAGTTCAAGACCAGAGCAAGAAATCCTGGTTCAGAACAGAAACCAAGCCCTGAAGAGAAATAGAGACAAACCCCTATTTCTGAAGGCGGCCAAAAGGAGACCTAGAATAGGCCCAAGTTACGGATCATCTGCCTCTGAGGTTAAACTTTCTAAGGGCTCTATGCTCAGTCAAGATCAACGTGGAAATCAGACAAGCTCAGAGATGGCTCACACAATGCATCTCCAGGAAAATAGGACTGGGAAGGTAACTGTTTATTCCCCAAGTGGTGTGTGCTCTGAGATGGCGAACAAGGCCACCATCTTGGTCCCTGGAAAGACTCCTTTGGCCTCATCATAAACTCTTCTCTTTCCTCTGCTTTCCACCGCACACATCGCGATTTTTCCCACCTTGGGCCTCTGCACACACTGCTCTCTCTGGATCTAGTGTGTTTCCCTCTCCTTTTGGTTGAATTGATCCCTACCCATCCCTCAGGTCTGGCTCCATCATGCTGCCACAGAGAAACCTCCCGACCACTGGATGTGCTCCCAGCACCAGGCATCCCTTCTCCACCGTTGCAGTCTGTCAGTGCCCTGTTGCTGTTTGGTCAAGACTCATCCCCCAAGGCTGTAAACTTCAGATACCCACAGGCATCACATTCATCATCGTCTCCCCAGCGCCTAACACAGTACCTGGAATGCAGTGGGTTTTCAATATGTATTTTTTAAATGAATAAATGCTGATGAATGAGGTCCTTTATTTTCCAGTGGGCAAGTAGATCAGAATAAATGAACTGGAGGAATGTGTCAAGTCCTCCAGCAACGAGATGTCTTCACAGTGCACACCTTTGACCATCTTGGGGAATGCAAAACAGAGGAAACAACAGCAATGATCAAAGCAAATCATGGGCCGAACTGGCCCATTTTCCTCCTGTGTGTTTTCCTTTGCCTACTCAGGCTAAAACAGCACATTTCCTGGGAGGCTGGGCATCTTTACAGCTGAATTCACCACTTTCAAGCATTTGACAAGGGTTGACTTGTTCTCATCTAAGTTGACACCCTGATGCTGGATCTCATGGGTCTCTGGCCTAAAAAATACACTGGAAACATCTCAAACCCTTCTGAAAGTTAAATTGGGATCCATCGACCTAATCTCTATCATGGGCATTATAAATCATTTTTAAGAATAGTGTATTTTTGTTTTTGTTTTTGTTTGTGCCTCTTAAAAACAGAAACAAGAAGAAATATGCCCCAGGGAAGGCTCACACGGCTGACCGGGATCATTGGAGCTTTGTCATGGGAGGCTCCGCTCCGGGATGAAGGGGCTGGGATTAGGGGAAAAACCAGCAAATGAGCTCAGAAAGGCAGGAACAAAAGCTGAAAGAGATGATCTCACCTCGTAGCACCAAAGGAACAAAGCTCCCACCCAGCCCCCATGATGTTGCTTCAGCTTGGTCCCAGCCTTTGTAACCAAAGCTTAACGTTTTACGCGGGTGACGTGCAAGGCGCTTTCACATTCATTAACTCATTTGATCCTCATAACTGGGGGAGGTGAGCAGGGCAGGGCTTACTCGGCCTCTTTCGTTAAAGAAGAAAATAAAAGCTCAGCTTTCCAGTGGCAGTGACCCAGTCAGGGCTTGACACCTACTCTTATGACCACCCCTGCCCCCCATCAGTTTCCATTGTCCCACGCAAATCTTCCTCCTAGTTTCAAAATAAAATCATAATACTAGCTGATATTTACTGAGGGCTTATTATGTAATGACATAATGACAAGGACTATATAAAAATGTTTTATATGCATTATTTTATTAAACCCTATCAATAGGATTCTGAAGGTATGTATTAGGTTCACGTGGCTGCTTTAACAAATGGTCACAAACATGGTAGTTTTAAGCAACAGAAATGTATTCTTTTATAGCCCATAAGTCCAAAATCAGTTTCATTGGGCTGAAATCAGAATGTCAGCAGGGCTAATACCTTCTGGAAACTCCAGGAAAAATATTTTCTTTGCCTCTTTCAATTTCTGGTGGCTGCTGGCATTCCTTGGCTTGCGGCTGCATCACTCCAATCTCCAAGGCTAGTATCTTCAAATTTCTCTCTGTTTTACCTTCATCTTTACATTCCTTCCCTCTGCCTCCCTCACATAAGGACTCCTGTGATGCCATTAACAGCCCACCCTGATAATCCAGGATAATCTTTCCATCTCAAGATTCTTAATCACATCTGCAAAGACTTTTTCCAAATAAGCTAACATTTGCAAGTTCCAGGGAATTAACATGGATATCTTTGGGGAACCATTTTCAGCCCATTTTACGAGTGGGTAATGTTGATATTCTCCACTTTTCAGAAAGAGGAAACTGAGGTATGGAGAGATGAAATCACAAGCCTAAAGTCACACAACTAGTACAGGTAAAACTAGGACTGCAACCCAGTCACTCTGACACCAGGGTCTGCTAAGCTGTACTGTCTTCCTAACTTGCCCATAACTGGGGCAATCGTCTTGAAGAAACAGAATAAAAGACAACACCAAAGAGAGTCTGAATATTTTTCCCTTAGCATTAGATTTGCAATTAGCTGTGGTTATAGCCCAGGGAAGTATGGTGTCTAGGAAGTAGGCCTTAGTCCTAGAATGTGGTCTCCTACCCACAGAGATTTTAGGCAGAATCACTTATCTGACTTTAAGCCATGTCTGAGAGGCTCTCATCTTGGGAACCACATTTCGTTTTCCAAGGGAGCACTCTAAGGCATGGGCTGGTCCCCTTGCCTCAACCCCCAACACCCAGGTGCTTTCATCCAGCAGAGGTTCAGGAAGCAATCTCCATTCTAGTAGAACAGGCCACAGAGAGGCTGAGTGTTTATGATTCCCACATGAAGAGAAATATTTTGCTTTGCAGCTTCTTTGCTATAACCTTACAGTCATGGTGGAAGGCCAAGCGGGAGCTTGCATATCACATGGCGAGAGTAAAACCAGAGAGAGGGAGAGAGAGAGGGAGGTCCACACACTTTTAAACAACCAGATCTCATGTGAACTCTCACTCATCACCAAGGGAATGTCACTAAGCCATTCGTGAGGGATCTATATATAGCAAAGTCCCACAACTCTAATAGAA